>NC_059109.1:131910034-136710034 GCF_020740685.1 Jaculus jaculus
TGTGATTAGACACACCAGGGTCTCTTGCTGCCGCAAATGAACACCAGATCGTACATGCTACTTCTTGCATCTGGCTTTACAGTTTTGCTAGGGAATTGAACCCCGGCCAGCAGGCTTTGCAAGCAAGTGCCTCTGATTACCTAGCCATCTCCCCGGCTCGCATTTTAACTATTCTAACCCTACACGGCCACACTGGGAAGCAGGCAGGATAGGGTGTGATGGAGGAACGTGTAAGAAAACACGAGACAAGATTTATTTTTCTGAACTGATTAAGGGCTTGGGAAAATCCAAGGGAGCAAGAATGAGTACCAGACAAATGCTGTGTGGAGAATTGAAATGTTGTTCATTCCTTCATTTAGATATTTGAGTTCCCACTCTGAACATACTTGGAAGACATTAATGAGCAGAGCTCATGGTTAGTGCCTTTGTGGTATCATAGTACATAATTACTTAATAACTTTTAATGGCCAGTATAATAGCTTGTTTTTAAAAAAAATTTTTTTTATCAAGAACCTTAATGTATGAGCATAGTGTAAATTGGTCACATTCCTATTGGGTTATCTTCTCTTGTCCTCTCTCCTCCACCTCTATTCCTCAATGTGTGCGTAGAGGGGATCAATATTCACTACCTGGTCACAGTGCACTCTTGTCTCTGAGGGGAGGACAAAGGCTCAACGTTCACCTTCCCACCCTACATTCTTTCTGACCCCTCTTCGCTATTATCAGAGCAAAGAGTGTTGGAGAGGGTGAGGGTCACGTCAGAGGCTTTCCTGAGAAGGTAATTTGGCCAGACACGTGACGACAAGGCTGCAACTGACCAGGAAGAAGCAACCTGGCAAGAGTAAGGAACTCCTGCCCGTCCCAAGGAGACCTCAGGTGCGGAGGTCTTGGGGTTGGAGGGAGCAGGCTGCAAGTACGAGAGAGGAAGGTTAATATGATTGGGTCAAATGAGGTCAGGATGGTGGGAGGGGTGGCAGGGAAACCAGACTGGGTCTCGAAGGCACATGGAAGTGGGTTTAAAAAAAAATTCACAATTATTTATAAAATAGTAACAAAACTAAGAAAACTTTACAAAAATAGAAGTATGTGGATAACACTTCCGAAGAGAAAGAGTTTTAAAAAGTGACAGAAAATATATGCTGGACAAAGTCATTCTGGTGCCACTTGCAAAAGATAGAGATGCTAACGAATGTGCTGGAACAAAGAGGGTAATTATAGAATCACTCCAAAATATAAAAGCATGGTCTATGTCTGTCTCCGTGTGTGTGTGTGTGTGTGTGTGTGTGTGTGTGTGTGTGTGTGTGTGTCTGTCTGTCTGTCTGTCTGTCTATACTTACTAGCAATATAATCAGACACCTGGTAGAATATGTTCAGACTGTTCTGAGCCTGACAAGGGTGAGTAACAAAGTCCAATTTAAACTTGCAGAGGAAAAGTAAAATGATTTTTAAATATTAGAACAATACAACGCAGAAATTTGTTGGTTCTTTCTACCTTAAGTCTATCCACATGACTAATTTCTGTCTACTTTGCCAAGCCTTTATTTGTCACCAAGAAGCATTGTGAATTGTACACCAAGAAATCCACTGAACTGGGTGGCAGTTAATACTAATAATCAAGGCTAAAAGGATTTTACTACTATGTATGTAGTTTTTGTGGCTGTGACAGGGTCTCTTGTGGTCCAGGCTGGCCTTGAACTCATGATCCTCTCTACCCTTCATTTTCCAAGTGCTGAAGCCATATGCCTGATGGTGTTTACTCTTGATGAGTAAGAGAATGTGGGGGGGGGGAGAAATAAAGAAAAAGATAGACACGAAGAAAGAAAGAAAGAAAGAAAGAAAGAAAGAAAGAAAGAAAAAAAGAAAGAAAGAAAGAAAGAAAGGAAGGAAGGAAGGAAGGAAGGAAGGAAGGAAGGAAGGAAGGAAGGAAGGAAGGAAGAAAGAGGAGAAAGGAAAGACAGAAGGAAGAAAGGAAAGACAGAAGGAAGAAAAGAAGAGAGGGCAGGAGAGAGGGAGGGAGGGAGAGAAGAATGGAAGAAGGAAGGAAGAAAGAAGGAGAGAGAAAGAAAGAGAAGGAAGGAGAGAACATGCCTGGCAGAGAGGTGGAAAGGAAGAAGAGTCCCTTCTGGAATGTGTCTTGCTGGGTCATGGGGACCGGATGTCACTGGCACTCAGGCCTATGGTTAGTTCCTGGCTTATTTATTCCTCAGGAATGGCATGGGCAGTGCCATTCCGAAATCACCCAGTGCCCACTTGCCCTGCAGAGCAGAAAAGCCTCTGCTAAGTGGAGAGGTCTTGATAGGGCGAGGGTGGCTTCTGAGCCTACATGAGCAGTCCTGCCCTGACAGCCTGAAGGGAGATGTTGGGGGGCCAGGATTCTCCCCACAGAGGAGAGATTACAAAGGGTTCTAAGGACTTAGACATTAGTCAACAAGGCATCGGCACGTGATACCTAAGGCATCTTCAACGTGACTGTTGAGAACAGAGCTCAGAGCAGCACTGGGACTCGGAGGGCGGGGGGGGGGACGAGCAGCTTCAGGAGTTTTAGGAGACACGTAGTTGACATCAGGGCCAAGTCAGGCAAGTATTTTCAGTTTGAGAAATATAAACAGTTGCATAAACTTTCAACGGTAGATTTATTTAAGTCAAAAGTTGAGGGGATAGATTCTGAGGAGAGAAACTTTCCTAAACACATTTTCCAGATATTTCATGGAAGGTCTATTTTCATGTAGTTAGGATGGGGAATGTCGGGTCATGACGGGTCAACCCCCAACAACACTTGAGATTCCCATAGCAACAGACTGGAAACCTTTCTGTACCAAAAAAAAAAAAAAGTTTTATTGTTTATTTTCTTCTTTCCTCCTTTATTTTCCTCTTAACTTCCCTTCCTCCCTCCCTTTCTTTCTTTCTTTCTTTTTTTTTTTTTTTTTTTTGAGGTAAGGTTTACTCTAGCCCAGTCTAACCTGGAACTCACTGTGTAAGTCAGGCTGCCCTCAAACTCACAGAGATCCTCCTACCTCTGCCTTTGGAATTAAAGGCATGCCCTGCCACACTCAGCCTTCCTTTTGTTTTGCAACACAGTCTCCTGTATCTCATGCTGGCCTTGAAGTCAGTATGAAACCTTGGGTGACCTTGAACTACTGATCTCCCTACCCCAGTCTCCCAAATGCTAGGATCATAGGTGTGCCCTGCTACGCTGAGGAGTATCTTCTGACCCAGTTAATGGTCTCCTGGCACCTTTGGGATGATGCAAACTGTCGTGATCACTATCGCCATCCTGATCAGAAGGGACTCGCTCGCACACATGACTCCACCCTCTACTGTCCACCTCACATCTGTCCTCTTTAAGGAATGCCAAGCATTTGTCCACAGGAGCGCTGACTCAACACCTGTCACTGAATGTCAGATGCTTTCCCTCTTGGGTGGAACCCAGGAGCCCAAAGTCCTAAGCAGACGGAAAAGTTTGCAGCCTTAGGTGACCCCCTCCCTGTGACCTCACCTCATGATGCTACATGCTCCTGCAGAAGAAATGACCAGCCTTGAATATTTACCTGTTTAGATCAGATTTTCAAAACTGCCCCTCAGACCTTCGCGGCTGAACACACACATCTAAAGGAAGCATAATCAAGTCATAAAAAAATTAAAAAAATAAACCGTTCCTGGTCATTTGGAACAGGAAAGGCAGCCATGCTGCCCAGGGGCCAGCAGCAGCTCTGGCCTTCAGAAGAGAGGCCAGGCCCATGGAATCTTTTACTCATTCACTGGGTTGGAAACAAAATACAATGAAATGCTGATGTGCCCTGTGGTGATAAACCAAGACATGTCACATGAGGAGAAAATGACAGCTGTACTGCTGAAGTGATTATTTTTTTTTAAAAGCAAATTAACTACCACTGTGGCCCTGTGTGTGCATGAAATGACTTTATTGCAATGTAAATTGAAGACCTAGAACATAGTTTAGGAATGTCATACCTGAGAAGTTGAAGATTTCCCCCAAATTGATACTAATGATATCCTTCCAATTTTATTAGTCTTATATTTTCAGCCAACTGAAAGCTCCAGCCAGAACTTTCTTTCCCCATTATATTGTCTCTGTAATAGTCACTTAGTCACACACACACACACACACACACACACACACACACACACAAAGTCATATTTATAACTTAATCAGATCTGGCCATTTAAACAGAAATACAAACAAAACCAGGAAAATCAAAAAGTTTATATCACATTAGATCACATTTGCTCTTGAGCTGCATTTATTAATGTCTCCTCTATAGCTCAGGGAGGGTCGCACACTGATCAAGCGTGGCCTGATTTCTGCTTAGAGAAACCCTTCACCCCATCCTTCTCTGCTGTGGTTTATATTGTAAGGGCGGGGCACACGGTGAGCTCTGCAAGACTACCGCATCTCCAAGCTCCCCTCCCGGTGTTCACATCCTCCTAGGTAACCTCTTCGGGTTTGAACTTAACTATCTCAGCTGTGGCCAGGAACCTCACTTTTTGTTTTGTTTTCCTCACCCTAGTTCAGGCTGACCTGGAATTCACTCTGTATTTTCAGGGTGGCCTCGAACTCATAGCCATCCTCCTACCTCTGCCTCCCCAGCGCCAGGATTAAAGGGCACCACGCCCGGTTCACTTTGTTTGTTTTTTTTTTAACACTAAAGAGAAGTTCTTGAACATCCTCACTTCCAATGAAACAGTGGCTAGATTAATACCCCCAAGGATTTTAATAAAACAAGATCAGAAGAGCTCATGTATTGAGTTGAATCCAATAAAACTTTATTATTGACGCAAGCAAGACGTGAGGGGATGCTGTGAAGTCTAAGCCAGAAGTTGCCAGATGATTCCATATCACACCAGGCAAGGCATCAGCACAAAATACATTTTTGTGTTTCTTCACATGTGTATGTGTGGGGAACATGTGTGCATGTGGATGCGGGCACGTGTGTGTGGGGGGGGAGCATGTGGGTAAATGCTCTTGTGTGTGGAGGCCAGAGGTTGTTGCTGGATACCTCTCTCTTCAATCTATCTCCTCAATGAAAAAATATGTATTTATATATTCACTCATTTATTTATTTACTTGTAAGCAGAGAGAGGCAGAAAAGAGGAGAGAGGGAGAGCAAAGGTGCGCCAGGGCATCTAGCCACGACAAACAAACTCCAGGTGCATGGGACACTTTGTGCATCTGGCTTTATGTGGGTATTGGGGAATCAAACTTGGGTCATTAGATTTTACAGGCAAGTGCCTTAACCACTAGGAAGTCTCTTCAGCATTCTCTCCTCATTTTTTGAGGCAGTGTTTCTCACTGAGCCTGGAGCTCAAATTCCCTTCCCCACCCGCAATAGCACATTATCTGGTTGCAGTGTCAATTGCACCGAGACTGTCAACTTCTAGTTCAAATCTACCTTACTTTCATCCATAGTCTCACGGTCTCAAATAATGCCTGTCCTGCCTTGACAAATGCTGGTGGGATGAACCAAGTGTGACATTAGAAAGGTAGGAGGGAAATGTGACATGGGGGACCTCTGTTTCATTATTGTGGAATAAATGGAATCCAAACTCCATGTCATTCCATTAGACATTCTGGAGTGACAAGATGCAGTTAGCTCGCTGGTGGCAGTGCTGTGGGACAGGGTAGAAGGGTGAGAATTGGGGGAGGGGGGTGACGACTTCTCTCACCTCTATTCTTGAGGCTGCCGTGAGTTGCACGTTGCTCCTGTGTTAAGGAAACGCAGGGTAGCGATAGCACCCATCTGTTCTGACAGGATGATTTTTTTGCCAAGGTTTGTCCAGAAAGAGAAGAATTTTAAAGGATAACAGTACGAAAGGTCTGATTTCATATTCAACAGTCCTCCTCTGCTCCTGCCATTAAAGGGCATCTTTGTCTCAGCACAGCGATGTAAATCACCTAGATGGTTTACAGCAAGACAGCAAGATCCTGTGTCAAAATCAAAGTGCCGAGGGCGTAGCTCAGTGGTAGGGCACCTGCCGGTCGTGTGGTCGAGGCCCTGGGTTCTATCCGCTGCACGTCAACCCTTTGCAAGTAACATGGAAGCAACAAGGAGCTCGCAGAATGACTGGAAAGCACAGGTTTACTACCTAGGTGTGCCTTAGCAATCTGCTGCCTGATGAAAGTCGTTTTGTTAACCCCAGAGATGGCTCGTTTTCCAGTTCAGTCATGGAGACCCCACTGCCCAGGACCTCCCTCTCCCTCTCTGTCCCCCGTGGCCCCTACCCCATGACTATTTTTTTGTCACTGCCTAGAAAGTCCCCATCACTACCATCCCTTCCATGAGAACAACAAAAGCACAGCTTCGTGAGCACCAGGGAGTTTCACCACAAGCTGCCACCCATTGTGACGAATCAGCCTTTATTGAGAATGACTCTTTTGGAAGGGATTAGTACGCAAATGTTAACTGATTCCTGAGAGTATAGCCATGGAGGTGAGCCAAGCCTTGGCCATTCTCCGTGACCCTCGGCCACAGGCCTCCATCTACGTGGGAGCCATTCTCAAAGAGGGCCAAGTATTCCTGGTCCCTAGAGAAATAGTTTTCCCAACTATCATTGTCACAATTTTATAAGCTGTGATATCAAGAAGTAGAAATATTCCTTGTGTGTGGTGTGGTGGCACAGGCCTATAACCCCAGCTACTCAAGAGGCTGAGGCAGGAGGAAGGTCAGTTCAAGTCCAGCCAGGGCAACTTAGCATGGCCCTGCGTGGAAATAAAAAGTGAAAATCAAAGTGCTAAGGATGTAGCTCAGTGGTAGAGCACCTGCCTAGCATGTGGGCAAAGCCCTGAGTTCCAACCTCCGCATGTCAGTGAAAAATAATAGCAAAAGGAGGGAGGGAGAGAAAGGAGAAGGAACGGGGAAGCATAGAGGGAGGGTAAGAAAAAGGAAGAAAGAAAAGTGAAAATAAGACAAATAGGTGGGAAGGGACAGCCTATCACCTGACACACCTGCATGAGACAAGAGATAAACCGTGTGGACTGAGCTATTCTAAGAAACTGCCCTCAATCCTAGCGGCTTGGAGCCTCCCAAGTTGGATGTTTGTTCAGGGCCTCTGTGGACCAGGGGTCGAGGGTGGTGGGCTTCTCAAGGTGCACAGCCATGACGCTGACCTGGAATGAGACAACCCTGCAGTCAGTCATGAGGAAGTGCCCAGCACGAGCCTCTGATCCATGCCACACTGAAGAAGAGGCGAGGCTCCCCACAGTCACTGAGCTCTAAGCACACAGGGCAGCTGCGTTCTGCCTCTGACCTGGAGGAGAAGAACTGAAATGACAGGGAGTTGCCCTGCTTAGCACCCCACTCCCTGACGCTTACACAATTCCACGGAGCTGGGTATGTCCACGCTCCCCTGAGTAGCGGGCACCACCATGACAATGTGGGCACTGAACCAGTGCCCATCATGGTCCCGCCGTATGAACTTCCTGTTGGCTCTGCGATAGCCAAGTCCTTGGGATCCCCATTTCTTAAAAGAGGCTTGGTGTATTTAGTAATCTTCGCAAAGTCATGGCCAGTAGGTTGCCACACTGGTGTGAACTCTTCTGCTTTGCTGAGCGCTAAGCCCATGAATTTTGACAATCCATCTGTCCTGCTGAAATAAATCCTCTCCCCGGCCATCATTCCCCACAGGGTTGTCTGTGGCTATCACAGAATACCTGAGGCTGGGTAATTTGTAGAGAACAGAGGTTTGTGTCTTATGGTTCTGGAGGCTGGGGAGTTCAAGAGCACCAGCATTTGCTGGTGGCCAAGGCCTTCTTCCTGCTTTGTGATGCAATGTGACATGCAGGGGCGTGTCTCTCAGTGAAGGCCTTCATGGTACTTCACAGCACAGCAGAGGATATAACGATGCATCTTCATACTGCACTGTAACATGGGAGACACCCCATCCGCACCTTGCGGAGACAAAGCAAGCACCCTGTCTTGGGTCTTTCTCTTCTTCTTGTAAATCCACTAAACCCCTTCTGGGGGGCCCCAACCTCATATCCTCACTTAACCCTAATCACCTCTCAGAGGGCTCACCTCCAAATACCATTAACAAGAACTTGGGTATTAAGTTTCCACCATAGGAATATTTGCAGGCACATTCAAACCATAGAAAGGGTCTGCCTCGTGTAGTGGATGACAGGCCAGTGGTTCCCACTGTGACATCCACACATGAACCAGTAGGTCTGTCCTTAATAATTATACCTTTTAAAATTTTGATTTAATTTTTTAGTAGAAACTTTGTATGGACACCTCATGTGTTGATACCATTTCCCTCCTCCACTGCAGGCCTCCTCAGCATGATTGCTAGTATTCCCCATGGGGCTATAGATTAATGATTACACATTTATTGCAATGTGTATTTGGAAAAAAAAAATGCTTAGATCAAGGCCTCACTCAAGTTCAGGTTCAGAGGCTGAAAAGATGCCTCAGTGGTTAAAGATACTTGCTTGCAAAGCAAAGCCTACTGGTCCAGATTGTATTCTCAAGCCACTCTTATAAGCTGGATGCAAAAAGTGGCACAAGTCTGGTTTCCAGCAGCAAAAGGTCCTGACATGCACACATACACACACACACATGCATGCAAGCACACACATATGCAAATAAATTTTTAAAATTAAATGTTGAAGTTTAGAAGTAGTCAACTTTTAAAATTAAGTGAGTATAAGAAAATGTCAGGGGCTGGAGAGATGGCTTAGCAGTTAAGTGCTTGCCTGTGAAGCCTAAGGACCCCAGTTCGAGGCTCGATTCCCCAGGACCCACGTTATCCAGATGCACAAGGGGGCACATGCATCTGGAATTCATCTGCAGTGGCTGGAAGCCCTGGCGCGCCCATTCTCTCCCTCCCTCCCTCTCTCTCTCTCTCTCTCTCTCTCTCTCTCTACCTCTTTCTCTGTCTGTCGCTTTCAAATAAATAAATAAATATAAACCAAAAAAAAAAATTTAAAAATGGCACACAGATCTGTAAGCAGTCATAAACATGGCCAGAAGCTGATATAGGTTTGAAAACGTTGAGCATTTTCAGTCTAATGACATGGTTTCCTAAGACTGTCCAGGGCTGGAGCATATTCCAGCATAGCCTGCCATAGGAACTATCTCTCATCTTTCTTCCAACCCACTTCCACCAGTGATAAAGAGCCTTCTGTGTACCCCAGGAGCATCTCGTGTGGTTGAGGGCCAATCACGCTGCAGAGCTGACATCCAACACCGCCGCCTCCCCACGGAGCTATGAGCCCCGCAATGGCTTCATCAACCTGGATGTATTAGTTACTTTTCTTGTTGCTGGGACAAAATACCTGACAAGAAGCAATTTTGGGGAGGAAAGGTTCACTTCAGCTTACGGTTTGACATTTCAGTCCATCATGCAGGCAAGGCGTCAAGATATAGTGGTGGCCCATCGGCAGCAGGAAACAGAAGATCGCGGAAGCTGGTGTTCAGGTCACATTTTCCTTTTTATTCAGTCCAGGACCCCAGCTCCTGGGACCACCCACATGGAGGGTGGGTCATCTTTCCTCAATTAGCCTTATCTAGAAAAGTCCTTATAGACATAACCCAGAGCTTTATTTCCATGGAGATTGTCAATCCTGTCCAGTGGACAACCCAGGTTAGCCATCACATTTAAATGTTATTAATTTTGTTTTATTAATCTTGGTGATGCCAGTCCTTGGCTAAAATAAAATAAACGTGTGTGTGTGTGTGTGTGTGTGTGTGTGTGTGTGTGTGTTGCATGCATGTATGTGAGCAGGTATGCAGAGGCTAGAGGTTAATGTTAGGTATCTTCCTCAATCACTCTCTTTATTTGTTGAGGCTAGGTCTTGAATTTGAACCAAGAACTCACCATTTCAGCTAGTCTAGTCAGCCAGCCTTCAGCAGGGACCCCCATCTCAGTTTCCTGAGTCCTGGGATTATAGGCGGGCTGCTTGACCTACCCAGATTTTATGTGGATAAAGAGGATCTGAACCCCAGTCCAGCTTTGTAGGGTGATCCCTTTGTCCACTGAGCATCTCTTAATTACCCCAGAGTGTATGTATGTATGTATGTAGTTTTTCACTTATTTGATAGAGAGAGGAGAATAATAGAGAAAGGAGACTAACAGAGAAAGAGATAGAAGAGAGAGAGAGAGAGAGAGAGAGGGAGAGAGGGAGGGAGAGAGAGAGAGAGAGAAAGGGAGGGAGGGAGAGAATGGGCATGCCAGGGCCTCTAGGCACTGCAAACAAACTCCAGACTCATGTACCACCATATGCATCTAGCTTATGTAGGTACTAGGGAGTTGAACCTGGGCCCTAAGGCTTCTCAGCAAGTACCTAAACCACTAAGCCACAACTCAAGCCTATATTTTTAAAATAAAATTATGGTCCTTACTTTTGTAGAATCCGTAATCTAATGAAAGAGATAAGTTTTGCCTGAATAGGGTCCTGCTGCAATTAACAAGTAAAATATCACATTCAAACTCATGTATGGGGAATTTACTGGCTGGGGAAGCTGAGAAACGAGGTGATTAATAAATACTTCAGGGAAGTTTGGATCTGTAAAGATATATGTCCTTAAGAACATGACTACTTTCTGTTTGCTGGAGCTGTTAAAGAACTTAGGATGTTGGCTAGACAACCCTGGAGCCCCATTCACATTCAGCAAGAAAGAGATCATGTCGTTTTCTTGTCTTTCCCGATGACCATGCAAATAATCACCAGAATCCTGCCGCTTGACTTCGTATGCCCGATTCCCAAGCAAGCCTGTTGTGAGGGCCATGAAATAGGCTGATGGTCCCAGCTTGCCTCACCCACTCCACTACTGGTCTACAACTTGGACACGGTTCCCACTATCCTATGGGCACGGAAGGAAAGCCAGGGGCTGGTGGAGGGAGGAAGTGGGAAGGGTGCTGGGAGACTGACAGCCAAAAGTCACTGCAAGGAGATACCAGAAAATATGAATGGACCTCCAAGGAGCTTGACACACTTGGTGACTTTCCCTCAACTCCCAATGTCCACCTGAAAAAGAAACTTTTGCCTGTGTTACCACCAGCCTTTAAATCGGGCTACCCAAAGTAGTGCTGACCTTGAACGCGTTCCTCCTCAAGCTGTAGATCTTCCGAGGAGGATTCCACCCTTGCCCCATGCCTGCCAAGCCACTGCCTGCCGGCACTCTTCACAAAGAGTGTGGAAAGGCCGAATTCAGGACGTCACACTCAGTTCTCAAATCTATGCTAAGATCCTATTTAAATATATATATATTTATTTATTTATCAAATTAAGAGAGAAAAAGAGAGACAGAAATTAAGAGAGATGGACACACACACACAGAGAAAGAGAGAGAGAGAGAGTCTGGGCACCCCAGGGCCTCTAGCTGCAGCAAATAAATTCCAGATACACATGCCATTTTGTGCATCAGATGTTACCTGAATACTGAGGAATCAAACCCAGGCTGTCAGGACTGGCAAGCAAGTACCTTTAACTGCAGAGCCATCTCTCCAGCCCCAAAGATTCTATTTTGTTACACCTTGCTGAAAATGTCTTCCCCGATTTATTTTTTTCTGAGTATTCCTCCAATTTAAAAAAATATGTTTGGATTATTCTTAGATCCCAGTAATCAGGGCTTGGAGACTGTTCAACTCCCTAGTACCTACATAAGCTAGATGCATATGGTGGTACATGAGTCTGGAGTTTGTTTGCAGTGCCTAGAGGCCCTGGCATGCCCATTCTCTCCCTCCCTCCCTTTCTCTCTCTCTCTCTCCCTCTCTCTCTCTCTCTCACACTTCTATCTCTGATTTATTCTCATCTCTCATCATTCGATATTTGATTCCTAGTTTAAAGTGATTTTCTCCTCCTCTTATCCTGGTTCTAAAAACCTAAACATGAAGAGGGAAAATGGAGGAAGGGGTCAGTTTCTCGTCACGGTGGGATTATGGGCCACGCGTGCTCCTCTGTCTTCCACGTGGGTGAGAGGTCACAGACCATTGAGCCAGCTGCTCAAACGAGAGCTGCAGCCCCAGCTTGTGTAACTCACAGCTCCAGATCTGGTATGTTTGACTCACACTGTGTTGAAAATAAGTGAGTGTTAGTTGCCTTTTTGTGAGGGAGTCCTCAGATATCCAGCCATACCTGGCTCTGTTCTGCCATCGCTGGTGGCTCTGTGGGAAGAACGCTCTTCCCATCTACACTCATCCTCACAGTGCTGATGGATGGCTCGGTCATCACGCACGCTCGGGGATGCTATGGTCAAGGAAACGGGAGGAAGGCGAGAGGTAGTGTCAGTGAGTTGAAGCTCTTCTCGCTGAATGCACAGAGGCTGGGTTAGGGAGACAGCCCAGCAGGTAAAGTTCAGGCTGGGCGAGCATGGGCTGCCGAGTGTGGGTCCCTGCTACCTAAGGAAGTTGCCAGGCATCATGGCACCCTCCTGTAATCCCAGTTTGGGAGAAGCAGGTAGGATAACTCTGAGGCTCACTGGAAGTTCAACAAGAGAGCCTGTCTCAGAGAATAATGTGACAATTGATAGAGGAATATGTTCAGCCCAGAGTCCATAAGCAATTCCTGTGATATGGACACTTTGTATGGTGAGCTTGTCGTGGAAAGGCAGGACTTTCCCTCCACATTCTGGCATTTGGTACTAAACCACAGGCAAGTTTCATGTCTGCTCCGAGCCCTCCCGCCTCTTGTGCAATGTATTAGAATCCACTCACAGTATCATCTGAGGGGTAAATGAATCTGTGAGTCTGCCAAGCCCTCAGATGCTGCTCTGCCAGGTGGCAAAGCCATGAAGTTGGAGCGGACTAACCCATCACCATTGTGCCTGTTAGTGTGAGTCATGCTGTTAACGGGTGACCTGTCTTGATTTTTCATACTAGTCATTTCTTTCCTTCAGTGTACGCCTCTTTCCTAAGTCTCTTACATGTTTTTTTTTTTTAATATTTATTTACTTAAAAACAGAGAGAAGAAAGGCAGACAGACTTAGAGAACCAGGGCCTCCAGCCACTGCAAACCAATGCCAGATGCATGCCCCACTTTGTGCATTTGGCTTCTGGGGAATTGAACCCTGGTCATAAAGTGTGGCAAGAAATGCCTTAACCTCTGAGCAATCTCTCTAGCCTTATTTTTATTTTTTAAACTATTTTATTTATTTATTTATTTGGGGGGAGAAGAGAGAGATCTTAACATTTTACTTAGAACACTTATAGCACCTTGGAAAACAGGCACTGGTCTGATTCATAAGTCTCAGATAGCCATTAAAAGCCATGGAGATCTCAGGAATGTGGCCCAGGACACATGCAAAGCCCAGCTCTGATATTTGAGAAACACCACCATTAGTTCTTCTTGTATGAAAATCAGAAACCAGTGCCAGATGGGTGGTGTGTGCCTGCAATTCCAAAGATGGGGAGATGGGGGGGG
Source organism: Jaculus jaculus (assembly GCF_020740685.1). NCBI lineage: Eukaryota > Metazoa > Chordata > Mammalia > Rodentia > Dipodidae > Jaculus > Jaculus jaculus. The sequence goes on from NC_059109.1 coordinate 131,923,410, forward strand.
CGGTCCCTGGCCCTCGTTGGCCAGCCAGTCTAGCCTAATTGGTGAGTTCCCGGCCAGTGAGAGGCTCTGTTATAAAGGAGGTGGCTGGCATTCCCAAGGACAACATCTGAGCTTCGACTCTGGCCTCCACACCCAAGCACACACGTGTGCACACATACCCACCCACATGCACATGCCCTTAAAACAACAGAAACTGGTAGTTTTTTATGTGTTCCACTGGCATCATGAAGAGGTCCTGACCCTTAAAACTCTGACCATATTTCCGTTAAACAAAGTTAAACAAACTATTATTGGTGAGCAACCACCCCCGCCACACACAACAGTCATAGAGGAATTGCTAAGACACATTGGGCCCAGGGTGGGGTACACACTTGCTTCAAAATTTTCAGTAAGCAAAGTGTAAAGACAGATAACTTTGGGCTGACTCTGCCATATTGGATCTTTGGGTGAAAAAAACAAACAAACCATGAAAACATGGGTTGCAGTGTAGGGTTCCACTGTGAGTGACTCCCCAGCCTAATGGCTAAGACCATGTGCTCTGGAAACGCACCCCTGACCAGCTGTGTACTCCCGGGCAGGAAAGTTAGTGGAAAAGGCCTCCTTTTCCTCGTCCGTGAGGGGGTCATGGTAAGTAAAATGGTGCTTGGCAAACACCAGGGCCTGAGCAGAGGAGGCGCTGCACACACGTGTTTGCTCTTGACGCGACTCGTGTGAATTCTGGATGGAACCAACCACAGCTGGCTCCCGTGTTCTCCTCCCTCCCTGGATGCTGACATTAGCACCGTCCTTGGATTTTCCCAAGCTAAGGGGTGGTGATGTCTCAACAGCAGGAGCCCCTGGGACCCCATTAGAAATCCACATTGTCGGACCCCACCCTGCTGAATCAGACACCTTGGAGGGAGCCCAGCACGTAGGTTTTAACAAGGCTGCAGGCTGTTCCCAGGGGGCACTAGTTTGGGAATCGCTGGTCTGAATGAAGCTGTAACTACTGATGCCAAACCTAATCGGTTCTGGCCCTCTTCCTTCCTTCCCTTCCTCTTACTCCACAGGACCAGGTCAGCCTGGCTGGGAGCAAATATCTCCCTTTGTTAATGGGGAGAAATAGCCTCTCTTCCAATGATCCCTCTAATGGTGAGCCTGCATCTTTGCTTTCTGGGTTTTTCCAGTAAGGTGGGAAGCTGGGCTGGTTTTGACACCAGCAGGAAGTCAGCCTTTACCGTTACCCAGGTAACATACTGGTGAGGAGGGGATCTGTCCTGGTTTTCATGAATTGTTGGGCATACAAGGCAGCATGTCAACAGAGAACCTCACCTCTGGAGGCTACGTAACAGGGGTCTATCTAGATACTTGGTTCAAGTTTAAGTTTGAATTTCCTTGGCTACATTTTAGGCAGGTAATACTTACATATGATGTTTCACTGAAACTACTTGAAGAAATCTTGGGATATAGATGGAGTGAGAAATTATTTTCCCTCAAAGAATTTGATTTGAGATGACTTTTGATAGAAGATAGAAATAAAACCATGGAAGTAAGAGGGTGGAACCAAGAATCACAAAGCCCATGTTGTCAGGAATGGTGGTGCACGCCTTTCATCCCAGCACTTGGGAGGCAGAGGTAGGAGGACTGCTGTGAGTTCAAGGCCACCCTGAGACTACACAGTTATATAGTGAACTCTAGGGCAGCCCGGGCTAGAGACAGACCCTACCTCAAAACACAGAAAAAGAAAAAAAATAGCTGCCCAAGTTGGAGGCAAAATGAAACTCAGACTCCTGGCAGCAAAAGCAAAAAGAGAAAGAGGACAAGCCAGGGGACCCTCATTCTGTGAAAAAAAAAAAGCAGACAAATTCACTAGGAAGAGACAAACTCGTTCCTAGAACTAGGCTGTAAGAGAAATTTATCCCAGAGGGCCTTACAGGAGGTACATGAGTATGTATATTTAACACAGATCGCCAGCACTGGTCATGGAATTTATCTGTCTTTTAGGGAAGTAAATTCCAGAACCTAGCAGGTTGACAGCGTCTCTTCAAATTTACAGTGTCAATGTGCAATAAAGTACCAGCCTCCCACGCCGTGTTTTACTGGACCGTCTATCAATATTTGATCAAATTGGGCCAAAGTTTCAAACTACCCTTAAATTATGCCCACAGAAAGTGCTTGTATGTGCAGAATGCCTGAGTGGGCTCCAAAATTGAGTCCTTGTGAGCTAGAAGCATCTTTGAAAAAAAAAAAAAAACATCAGCCCCATTTTCCCTGGTCTCAAATCTTCCTTAGAATACTTTAAATGCATATGTACCTACAAGCCCAAAGTTGCCCATAAAATTGCCCCAAATAACCTGAACTGGCTGATATCGCATACAAACACCCAGGTTTACAAGGCAAAATTGTGTATTTATTAGATAGCCACAGAGGAGTGAATGCTGTTCTTCCCAGATGTACATTGGAGTAAAACAAGAGTTGCTTTGTGTGAGCCGCCGCGATCGATTGAGATGCTATAACACAGCTCACCCTGCCTGCATTTTCAATATTTGTGTGCAGTAATTACGCAGAAGGGTCTGGTGGTTTCATCATCATGCGGATGTGCTGTGTGGCGCTGCCCTCCTCCTTGTTTAACTGAGTCTTTGGGACTCTGTTGAAAGATGCATCTCCATTCTTCTCAGCCACCGGCACACACTGATTCCCAATTTCATTCAAAGCAATTCATTTTTTTAAGAAAAAATATTTAATATTTAGTTATTTATTCGAGAGAGAGGGAGAAAGGGGGAGAGAGATAGAGTGAGACAGAAAAAGATAATGGGCATGCCAGGGCCTCCAGACACTGCAAATGAACTCCGTAGGCATGCGCCACCTTGTGATCTAGCTTACATGGGTCTTGGAGACTCAAACCTGGGTCCTTAAGCTTTGCAAGCAAGTACCTTAACCACTAGGCAATCTCTCCAGCCCCAAAGTGATTCTTAGCCACGGGCAATGGTTTCTCCCCCATTCTAAAACTCTCTCTGTTCTGAATCCTTCCAACCCTATGCAGGAAGCCTGCCCTTGCTACAATTACAAAAGAGACTTGCTAACTGATGCCTCACTCTGCTTTATAAGGTCCTTTGAATCTTTCATGGAAGGTGTGCTGGGTCAGTGTTCTATGATCAGAGATATGTTCTACAGAACATTTGTCCCCATGGGAAATGACAAAAATTATACTCAGGGTAGAATTGTTCTAAATATGTTATGGCTTGAATGTTAAATGGTCCCAAGCTGGTGGTACTGGGTTGAGAGGTTGTGGCTATATAGGGCTCATGAAACCTAGCAGGTGTCACTCGGGGCCATCTTGGAGCATGGGGCCCCTACCCTGCTTCCAACCTGATCTCTCTGCTTCATGATCTTCCAAGAGGTGAGGCGCCTCAGCCTCATTCTCCCACCACGAAGGACTGGGACTGTGACCCAGACACAACTTCTCCTTCCTTAAGTTGTTTCTCTCGGTACAACAGTGAAGAAAATGACCAACACAAAATATTGTCCTTCTAAATGGTTAAATATTAAAGTCGCAATACAGGCAATACAAGCCTCAGAGCTCAGAGACACCTTTTGTGTACTGACTATGGGTCAAGTGGTTTTGTTGTCATTTGTTTACAGACTCCCTACACACGCAGCAGTTCTATTTCCATTTCTGAGGCACAGCGTCCAACCAGAAGCAGCTTACAGGAGGGAAAGTTCTATTTCAGGCTTATGGTTACGAGGGGAAGCCTCATCATGGCCGAGAAAAGCAATCAGCTCACACCACACACCCTCAGCAGAGAGAACAGGAAGTCCAAGCAGGCTCCGAACACTCAGAATGAACACTGAACACTCCTGAACCCCAAGGTCCACCCTCAGCAGCACGCATCCTCCACAAGGCTCCATCTCACGAAGGCCTCATGTCGCAGGCAGCTACACGTCACCGGGATGGACTCCCAGACCAGGCACAATGATGGGAGGAAGAGGTTTATTTGAAGCAAGGGGAAGTTCCATAAATGGCAGAGGCAGCTGGCTTGTTTTCATAGGTCCACACAAAAGGAGAAAAGCCACAAGCCACCACCAAGAACATGGCATACTTAGGAATTCCAGGTAAACCTCAGGCACTTTGCACATTTAGACAGGAATTCCAAACCTACTTCCATACCTCAGAGCTGTAAGCTAGGAGCTACCTCCTCCAGCCAGGTGTCTGCAAATCTAAATTACAAACTTCAACAAAATTCTGAATATATATTGGGGGGCCTCCGTTCAAACTACCACATGCCACCAGCTGGGGACTAAACAGGAAGCTTAGTCACAAACACCTGGGGCTGTGGGGGGGGGTGCACTTTCCACTCAAACCAACAACATGTCACATTCTACCTTGAATTGGGGGAAGCTAAGAGAGAAGTGACAATTGGCCTTCATACCTGACGCCATCCCATTTCAAGTTTGAGTTTTGGCATTATGATTTAAGCTTTGTCTCTTTCTTTGGATTTTGCTTTTTATTCATTATCACGTTGTCCTCATCTGCATTGTCTTCACAGCAGGCATGGTGGTGCATCTCTCTAATCCCAGCACGTGGAAGGCTGAGCAACGTAGGAGGATAGCTGTGAGTTTGAGGCTGGCCTGAAACTAAGTGAATTCCAGGTCAGCCTGGGCTGGAGCGAGGCCCTACCTTGAAACTATCCCCTCCCACCTCTACCACACACACACAAAAATGTCACTAAAACAATAGCCAGGGCCACCAGTGTGAAGATTTGGTGGTAACTAGACCTGTGGGAAACAGAAGTAGTGAGGAGATTTCTTTTTCGGGTCTTGCAAGTATTTTGAACATTTCTGCTGTTTATGAACAGGGAAATTGTCCACTAAAATATAGCTCATTGGTGGGCAATCCTGGGACCGTTCAGTGAGGGGAATCGGACTCCGGCGTGTTCCTGCCCACCCTTTGTTTGTACCGTTAGTGTTAAACGTCTGTCAGCCTTTCCATTGTAGTCACTGTTTTTTCTGGGATTTATTACTCAACTCCAAAAACTGGCTTGAGGCTACAAATTGCCACAAAGGAGAGGCCATTTATTTGGGGGATTTTTTTTTTCCTTAGTGAAATAGTGTGCGTGGGAAGGAGAAAGAGCATCTGCTCCACCCTCCTATATTTTTTGAGACAAAAAAAAAAAAAAGAAAAAAAGACTAGGCGATGAACTTATAATCACAGTGTATAATTTGATATTTTCCCCACATAAATATGCATGTGGATAATATCTTAAAACAGCTGGATGATGTACAGGATTGATTTTTGGGTCAGGCCAACACGTCGTGATTTTTAGAGCTGAGCATATGTCGTGTTTCTAATCTGGTTTCCTCTGATCTGGACGCTAAGAGGTATTTGCTTCATTATTTTTGCCTTTATTACATGCTGTGTGGATCCAGGAGACACCAAACATGTCAGTCAGCTCTTGACCTCAAAGAGCACATGGTCTGATGGGAGAAGGCAGCAGTGTCTTGTCCCCTACTGCGAATGAGCGCTCATGCCCAGGCGCTGCCGCACGCAGCCCCGGGGTATGGGTAGGGACGTTGGCATGTTGTATGCACATGTTCCTAAGTTGGGGGGGGAAATGTGCTTTGTTGACATTTGCACAAGACAGAAACCTAAGTAGAAAGATAGGGGCCTGAGGACATGCTCAGTGAGTGAAGTGCTTACAGTATCAACATGGGCCTCGGAGTTCAGATTGTCAGAACCCACCAAAGGTACTGAGTACCGTGCGCATGTGTGTCTGTGATCCCGGGGCTGGGGAGCAGAGACCAGACGCTCCCTGGGGCCTGCGCACTAGCCGCTCTAGCCATATTGATGGACTCTGTGATCAATAAGAGAGGTTTTTGCCTCCAAAATAAGGTAGAAGCATGACCAAGGAAGATACCCAACATTGACCTGCACACACACACATGCACACAAGCATGCATGCACGTATTCTTGTGTACCTGTACCCACATACACACATACATATACACACCCTCATATATAAACGCACACACATGCATGGACACCACACACAATTGCACATATAAAATAAGAGAAAAATATGAATAACATGCATTCACATTAAGTAGTCTACATAGTACATTGGTACATTCTATATGTGTGCATGCATATAATTATTATATATGAAACTTCATTCTATTTGCTCCTAACATAGAAAAGTATCTGGTCTTCATTTTCATTCTATTAGGAGAGAATATTGATTGAATATGACTTATCAATTTTGAAGACTTTGTCACTTCATGATACGTGGATCGAAACATGGAGTTGTAAATTTATTTCAGTTGCTTGATTGTCCATGGAGTTGAGACAACACGAGAAACCTCATAGATCCCACTGGATTTCAATACCCTCAGGCCCTGGGATCTGCCCGGACACGCCTGTGCCTTGCTCCCTGTGACAGGCCAAACTGAGAAAGGTGCTTGGGTTTACATAGGCCGCTGCAGCAACACACCCGTGCCTTCATGCCACGTCATGTCTAGGATGAATCAGGACACTAGGCTCAGCCTACATTTCCTTATGTTAAGAAAAATATCTCCTGTGTATTAAATACATAAATATGTGGGCTGGAGAGATGGCTTAGCAGGTTAGGTGTTTGCCTACAAAGCCTAATGACCCAGGGTTCAATTCCCCAGGACCCACATAAAGCCAAATACACAAGGCGGTGCATACATCCAGAGTTCATTTGCAGTGGCTGGAGGCCCTGGCGCACCCATTCTCTCCCTCCCCTTCTCTCTCTGTGTGTGTCTGCTTCTCTTCTCTCTGTCTTTCTGTTTGCGATTAATCAATAAAAATATTTTTAAACACGTATAAATTTATATAAATTCTACTTCTGATTTCTCTTTCTGTAGCAAGGAAACCATCTTTGTCCCTTGGAGTACACACAGCTGTCCAGAGGGAAGCTAAGTCAAAAACTACATTTCCTTCTGCTTCTCTTCTGTGCAGGGCTAACCCTGAGTTGGAGGGGCTCTCCAGCTGCCTCTGGTGCCCCTCCTCCCTGCCCGGCATAACCACACACTCTCTCCCCTCAGCAGCATCCCTGGGCTTACAGGTGAGGACCTCTTATACATGCAGGAAGAGGAGGGAGGCTGCCTGCTAATAATGGCCATGTTCCTCCTAAACAGGAAAGTATTCCTAGCCCTGAGTTAGTAAAAACAAATCTTCCGTCACACACACATGCATGCACGCGCGCACACACACACACCCCACATACACACACGTGCTTGACTGCTGGAATTCAGACAGGGTCCGTGCACACATAACTGGCGGTGGGTTGAGATCAAATTGACAAGAAGGCCAATGAGTTTCAATGTGCTTGCCTCCCGTCCACCGGGCCACCTCTTGCTGTAGCAGCTGTAGCCCTAAGATTCCTATAGAAATAAGGAGACCTAAGCACCCTCTTGTATTCTTAAAAAAATAAATAAATAAAGATAAGCCAGCAGATTATTGTTATCCTAGTGTTAGAATAAAGTACGTGTTTATCACAGCATGCTCAGAAGATTAAAACATGAAAGAAGTAAGGGGCTGGAGAGATGGCCCAGCAGTTACGGCACTTGCCTGCAAAGCCTGATGACCCAGGTTCAATCCCCAGTGCCCACTTAAAGCCAGCTGTACAAAGCAGCACACGCATCTGGAGTTCGTTTGCAGCACTAGAGGCCCTGATGTGTCCATTCTGTCCTCTCTCTCTCTCTCTCCTTGCAAATAAATAACTTTTTTTTTAAAAGAAAGAAATATCAAGTCCCATCCTCATATAACCTACTGTGAGCCCGTTCTCAACTTTCTCTTCTGTCTGTCAGGGCCTTTCTTAGCTAAAATATTATCCCTAAAATGCTCACTTTTTCCAATATTTTTGAGTTAAAGGCACTCTCTCCCTCTCTCTCAAGATCTTTTCATAGTTTAAGTAGCACTGCAGAACCTCATCTTTAATAACAGCATCACATTTGACAAAACAGCACTTGTTCACGAAGTCAATCCCCTTCAATGTGATATTAGGTTTATTTCCAACATTTTTATTATCACAGTCATGGTTTAATGCAAAAGCTATAGCGATATACTTAAATACATTTATTGTTATTTTCCTATGACAACTTCCAAAAAAATAGAATTACTGAGACAAAGGGTATGTTTGGGGGTTAGAAGGACTTCCCATACTTACTTCAAAATATACACATGTGCTTAATCACATGCACACACATGCACACTCAGACACACACAGCTAGCCCTTTGTATCCACAGGTTTGCATCTGTGTGTCTAACCAACAATGAGAAAAATATACTCACTTTTCTCATCATCCCCTAAATATTATAACAACTGCTTACATTGTATTAACTGTTAGAAGTAATAACGCCGATGATTCAAGTCATGCAAGGCGATGTTAAGGCAGGTTCTATGCAAGTATCCTACGTCATCTGGTAGGAGACTTGGCCTCTACAGGTGCTGAACCCCAAGATCCTGGAACCCACCTCCCAGTTCCCGACAGCTGCAGAGAGGGGAAGGGCGCTGGAGGAGGCTGCTCGTTCCTGCTGGAAGGGAAATTAGGCAGACAGGTTTAGAAGCTGTAAAAACACAGTGAGCACCAGGCACCTACAAAAAGTACCCTGAGCCAGAGCACAGGAAGGAGGCTAGAAGGGCAAGAAAGGAGAGGAGGGACCCCAGGGCCCTGAAAGCCACCCCATGGAGTGGACACTTTGCAAGTAGCACAGCTAGCCCTGGGAGTTGGTATTGGTATGGAAGAGCCTCCCTTGGGGTCCAGTGGCTAAGGGGTCAGAACTTGCCTAGGGACTTGCAAGACTGCGGTCAGGGGAACTGTGGGGATGTTGGTCAGGTCACGAGGTGGCAAGGGTTGTGATCAGCTGGAGGGAGGGCCTGGGGTGGGGGCAGAGTGGGCTTGTGCGCTCCTCAGAAGCAAGAGGGTTGATACCTCCCAGCCTCTGGCCCCGTTTCAGAGGTCCTGTTGGAGATGCCAGTGGACGAATCAGATGCCAAGCCCTTACTCCCACATAGAGCAAAGAAAGTTCCAGAAGGACTGAGATACTCAGGCCCATGGAATGGGGCTCTGTGAGTTTCCTGGCTCATGGTCTTTCCCCTGGTGGTGTTCATGAGTAGTTCTGAAGATACCATGAGTTTCTGTGACTTCTTGCTGTTTGGGCTGGGGATGTAACTCAGCGATAGAACATCTGCCTAGTGTGTGCCAGAGGTTAGGTCCATTTCCCAGTACTGGGGAGAGAGAGAGAGGAGCCCCAGTTCACCTCAGAATGAACTCCTGCAGGCAGCACGTCCCCCTGTGATCACCTTTAACCCACCTCGCTCCTTGTTTCAGTGAAGAGCGACATGGGCACATGCCCTGGGTTTGTTTATTGCCTAACCCTCGGCGACACTTGATGGCTTGCCGCCACGGTGTCTCGGGATGTATTTCTTCGTCCTGACAATGATGACTGGGGCACTAGGGGTGAAAGATGACCTTGTTTCCTTCGCTCTGCTCTCTTGTGAGAGAGAGATTCGCTTTCATTCACTGTCCTATTTAGGGGCCAAGGATGTGCCTGAAGCTCTTAGCTCGGCAGAGGCAGGTATGGGTCATGCACTGGGTGGTTTCCTGGGTACGTTTTGGACTGTGAGAAACACTGGAGACAGAAGACCCTTTCATGCTTTCATGGAGATCCTGGAGGGCGTTAGGAGGTGACTTCCCCTTGAAGAGTTGGTGTCTTTAAACCGTTGGTCTAAAGGGCACATGCAAGTCGCACAAAGGAAGAAACGGTGTCATAGGATGGTGAGATAGCAGTATGGACAGATGGGCAGGTCCGTCCTTATGGTCAAGCAGGTGGAGCTACGGTATGTCACAGTGCATTGCTCATGTAACTCACAAGGATACGTGCATGCATATCTGTCAGTCATGAGGCATGCAAGTGGGATGAACCATAAAACACATCACCCAAGTACAATCTGACCCACAAGGTGGACAGTCCCTCCAGAGCCTCCCAATAACATGTGCCGCATCACCTGCAGTGGCCACCTGCCTGAATCAAGGGTTTGTAATACCCGCAATTTCCTTGAAAGCTTTTCCACATCAATGTAGATCCGCAAAGAATACAGTGTTTGACTTGTTAAACATGTGCAAAAGCCATCACAAAATATTCACTTAAAGAACTTGGGTCAGGGAGATTATGTAAGTGAGTAGTGGTGTATTTTTGCAATGGGTTTCTAGGCAGGCATCAAGATGCACACAGCGCAGTGAAGCAGGTGGTGCAGGTCCCAGAAAGTGGCAAAAGGGAAAAATAAATTGCAGGTTCGTAGTTGGATGACATTTCAAAAAAAAAATTAGAACTCCAAATGAGAGGAGCATTCTGATCTCTAGAAATTCTGAAAATTTGGAACTGTTGTGATATCTCCTCATTGATAAGTGCTGGGAAATGGTATGTTATATTTAAAAGAAATTTCTGTCTGGGCCAGAGAGATGGCTTGGCAGTTAAGGTGCTTGCCTGTGAAGCCTAAGGACCAAGGTTCAATTCCCCAGGACCCACATAAGCCAGATGCACGAGGTGGTTTGCAGTGGCTGGAGGCCCCTGGCGCAACCATTCTATCTGACCTTTTCTCTCTTTCTCCCTCCCTCTCTCTCTTCCCCCTTCTCTCTCTCAAATAAATGAATAAATAAAAACTTAATAACAATAAATTATGTGTATGCCAAATAAAATGCATCTTGGATGGCATCATTCCTGTGAGCTGTTTGTCTCCCCTGGTGTTCCCTCGGGGCCTCAGACTGAGCCTTGTTTGGACATTTATGAAGCACTTAGTACTGTTTCCAGTAGCTCCTCAGTTAGATCCTCTGACTACTCAGGCGGGTACAGAAGAGTTGACATCACACTCATCTTAGCAATGAGACACAAAGAGAAGAAGTGACCTCCTAGGTAACGGAGACAGCTAAGCTCTGAAGCCCAGCCTGTGGCCCTGAAGTTTGTGGTCTCAGCTAGGATGCCATCCCTGCCATCTCAGGAGGGTCTCAGGAACGAGATACCTGGGAAATCCTTGGATAGTAGCATTCTTAACTTCTCACTTTTCCTGAATATATAGCATTGACTTAAGAAAAATAATAAACTTGGGCCTTACCTAACAAGAAATGCTCAGCTTTATTTGCAAAGAGCAATTTCCACCTCAGGCCTAAGCCAAGATCAGATGAACCAATGGCCAATGAGGACAAATACAAGATGTTATGTTGTTGGATGGCTTCTCTCTTTCCAGGCCCTTGGTAAATTACTTGTCCTGGTGGCCTCCCACAGTCAGCTTCATTTTCCACTGTGGGACAGAGACGGGAGCCTTTCAGGAGGGGTTCATGTGCATGACGTTACTCAAACTAGTGGACACTGCTCTTCCTTCCATCTGGTAAAGGGATATGCAGGTATTGGAAGTTTTGGAAAGCAAGTTCAAGCTTACCTACAGACAACAGCACCAGCAATGTTTGGATTGTTCCATTTCACAAGTTTGTATTTTATTTTCTTTTCCCACACAGATAAACATATTATTAATAACACAGTCACAGCAGCAAGTGCAGAACCATGTAACCATTTTATGTATTTCCCTTGATATCTATAGCATTTTTCCTATCAATAAAGGTACATATGTGAAATTTTAGTGACAATGAGTATTCCACACAATGGATGTAACATATTTACTTAAGCTATTTACTTAGTCCAATTCCAAGGTATGTTTCTGTTTTATTTTGCTTTCAAAGCCTTCCTAGTCTAAATGACTCTGAGGTGGGAATCTTCCCATTCATTCACATACCGGCACCCTCTCCTGAGGCTCGAATTCTAGAATAAGAATTGCTATAGATTTTGCCTCTTTCAGGCTTTGGCTGCAAATTTCCCCAGAAGTGATAATTTATTGAGTAGCACAGAAAGGGCCTGTTTCTGGGATTTAATATTCACTGGCGTTGAAGGCGCCTTCTCAGCCTGTCATGTCTGGGGCTTAGAGGTCCCCTCTGATGTAAATCACAACATTTGAGTTAACAACATGTAGCCTTGTCAGTCACCCACAAATTATAGGAGCCTCCTCTGTCTTTGTCAATAACAAAAAAGGGAAAAAAATTACCCCAAAATGGCATAAGAATTAGGAATCAGGCATCTAATCACTAGAAAAAGACAAGTGAGACGTCAGTGGAGGAATCTCAGATCTGGACGGCAGCGCAGCTGTGAACTCGAGCTCTGTGGGCTTATTGGAGAAAGGCTTGCAGCCTCACACTCCTCTGAGCCAGTGACCCGGGGGTCAGCCACACAGGGCCACAGCACAAGGAAATCACCCTCCTTAGCTGTGTCATGGAGAGTCATGACCTTAGTGGCGAGACGGGAATCTACTCAAGTCGAATCTTGCCCGGACGTTGTAAGATGATTTTCCTCTGCAGGTATTTCCAAGCTTCGGCTTTTGTGTTCTCTACCACCGCAAGGGAAAATAGGCAAGAGACTGTGTTGCTTTAATGAGCAAAAAAGTTTAAACAGTACAAGAATTGTCTTTGGTTTTGGATGAGTTTCCACTACAGAAAAGCAAATAACCCATAGACAACATGATTAATTAAGAAAAAAGAGAGAGGATGGAGAGATGGCTTAGCGGTTAAGGCATTTGCCTGCAAAACCAAAGGACCCAGCTTCAATTCCCCAGGGCCCACGTAAGCCAAGATGCACAAGATGGTGCATGCATTGGGAGTTCATTGGCAGTGGCTGGAAGCCCTGGTGCTCCCATTCCTCTCCCTCCCTCCCTCTCTCTCTCAAATAAATAAAAATAAAATACTTTTTTTAAAGAAAAAAGAGAGGTTGGGAAGATTTCCCAGTGGGTAAAGAGCTTGGATCTCTAGAACCCACTGCAAATAGCAGTCATGGCCAGCTGGCTTATAATACCAGTGCTGGGGAGGCAGATACAGGAGGATCCCTGTGGAATGCTAGTTAGCTTATTGAGCTGAATTAGTGAGCTCTGGGTTCCACAAAAGGCTGTGTCTCAAACAATAAGGGGAAGGGTGATCAAGTAAGACACACCCAACACTGATCTCTGGCCTCCACATACATGTGAACCCGTGTGCAATCATAAGGTGCATATATATGCACTTAGGTATACACACACTCATGTGCGCACACACACACTCGTGCATACAGCACATACATATACCAAAAAAAGAAAAATGGAAAAAGAAATCCGAAACCCCTGTCTTTAAAATCTGTGTACGTCAAAGGAAGGAATCCGGCTATAGACTGGTGCATGCCAGCTGATATTTCTAGCAACTACTGTAGAGTCCTTTCTTCCTCGGTGACAATCTAGCCATTGTGTTGCAGTCTTCCAGGCGCACTCCAGGAGGAAGGGAAATATCTTTAGCAAGCTGAGGCCCAGCGACCATCCGGTTGTGAACATGACCGCGTGTCTCTATTGAACATTAGAGCCGATGGCTTTTTGACAGGTTTATAGCTGACGAGTTCATGGCCAGTCATCCAGGACAATTATGTTTGAGCTAATTTGATGAATCAACTTGATGTTCTCCCATGGTCCCCACAGCCTTGGCGAACGTATGTGCCCAATTTTCTGCCGGAGGTCAGAAGGAAGCTTTGGATGTTAGATAATCCCATCACATCCGCTGGGCCTGTCTGCTGGACTACGCTCTTGTCTGACGCCAGAAATGAAAGACCCACTTGGTAATATCATCAGAGCCTTAGTCAGGCCCCAGCGGGTTTCTGACATAGGGTTCCAGAGGCCGGCAGCTGTCTTATGAGCTCTTGAATAATTTTGTGGTGAGGGAAGCAAAGAGTTCATTCTGCAAGCATTTGGGGGTCAGACCCTGGGGAAAGATTATTCCTCATTGCTGGATTCGGCTCGGACAGGACTTGTGAGAACGGACGAGGAGGCGTAAAGATTTCCTGAGTTACTTTCCACTTCTTCCTGATTAGGGTTTTTTTTTTCTTTCTTTCCAACTCCCTGCCTCCCAGGAGGCCCTGAGCGCAGCAGTTTGGAGCAGGGATGTGGGAGTGCAGACACCAGGCCAGATATCTTGCCCTTACCACGTCTCATCATTGTGCAACATGAGGCCACTCACTCATTGCTCTGGAACTTTCCTGGCTCTGTGGAGTGTAGATTACTATAATGGTTCCCACTTTATAAGGTTTCACTGGAATCAATTACAGCATGGACCACATGAGGATGTTTCCTTGGTGACAGGCCATATACATGATGGTGACCCATACAATGAGAGTGGAACTGAACTATTCCTATTGCTCTTGCTGATGTCACCATGGTAACACTGTAATGAGACCCCCATGTGTACTTGGAGATGCCTGGGTAAACAAACCTACTGTTTTTACCAGTCATACAGAAGCATATAGCGCATAGCCAGGCACTTGGGAGGCTGAGGCAAGAGGATTGCCATGAGTTTGAGACTAGCTAGGGGTCACATAGTGAACTCGGGACTTAGCTGGATTATACAATAAGACCTGGGTCACAAAACAAACTAGAACGGCAAAAGAAAATTGTAGCACATGGGGTGATGTGCTTGGTAATGTTCATGAACAGACATGTCACTGGGTTGTGTGGTGACTCTCTAAAGCGTTCTCCTTTGACTTAGAACCAAAAGTTGACCATGAGCAGTCCACCCTGTGATGCCAGCAGCAGCCTTTTGCATCTCTTGTTGGACCCATGCCATCCAGATTTCTGTAAGCACACTCTACCATGCTGGTATAGCAAGTAAATCCACCGTAGTATGCGTTCCAGGAGGGGACCCTGCCACGAACAGCGGTTCTGTTCACAGTACGTGTAAGGGAATGTTAGCCGTGTCTCAGGTGTGACAAGTTTTCACACATCAGAAACTTTGACTATATTGAGTTCTGGTGACTGTCCATTGCCAGAAAGTGGTAGCGTGTGATTAATTCAAACAAGTTGAGGAAAAACATGCTATGATTTCAACTGACAGCTGGTAATATTTATTTCCAAAATTATTAACAAAAAGGCTATTGCACCATTGGATGGTAAAACCAATTTCTAAAATTGAGAATGATCATTTTTTTTATAGCTGAGAGTTACTAATATGTGGGTGAGGCTAAAAGCAGTGTCTCACTGGGTATTTCTGGGTATTTTGCTGGTTCGTTGCACACATTTACTGAGAGGCTCCTACTGCGCTGAGTGTGAATGAGTGAGGTGGAAAGACATTTGGTCTGTTGCCCTGTGTAAGCAAGTCACACAACTGCTCTCTGCACTAGGTAGGTTCCTGTGAGGATAGGCAAGATCTTGAAAGGGCCCTGGTCAGTCAGGGCTTGTCGCATAGAATATGCTTGACAATCCCACTTTATACCAGGGATTCTCTGGAGCCACATTTCCATTGGTCCATAGCCACCTTTTGCATGTTAAAAAGATAACTGTGGCAGTCTCGTAGGCCAAAGCTAGAATATGGGACAAACGCTATTCTTGATAAACACTTCTTGAGTGAAGGAAAGAGTCCATGCCTAACTGACTAGGTTGAGCTTTATTTACTGCAGTGATTATAAGACATGGGCTGTTGGGATGGATGGATGGCTTAGTGGTTAAGGTGCTTGCCTACAAAGCCAAAGGACCCAGGTTCTGTTCCCCAGGACCCACATAAGCCAGAGGTACAAGGTGGTGCATGTGTCTGGAGTTTGTTTGCAGTGGCTGAAGGCCCTGGTATACCCATTCTCTCTCTCCATCCCTCCCCCTCTCTCAAATAAATAAAATATTTTTTAAAAAAAAGACATGGGCTGTGAAGTCAGGAGAACGGGGCACCCGTGTCTGGTGATGTGCTATTTCTGAAGCGCCATCCTTATTTGCAAGTGGACCATGGTGATACCTATGCTAGAATGCTGTTGGCTTGTGACTTGATGGTTAATATGTTATCCTTTTGATAATTTTTGCAAAATAAGGTGTTCACTCCCTACATACACTGAAAATCCATCACATGTTTTCTTGGTGCCCAGTGTTGCCCTAGAAACCCAGTACTGGAGATAAGGGACATGTGTAGCAATAACTTCGCATTTAGCTAGATGAAGTTGACAGTAACCCCAAGCCTCAGTGGTTTTAAATGTTCTAGGCTTTCTGAGAATAGAAGAGAATGAGGTGGTTGTACGTGGGCTGGTTTTTGTTGAGGAGGGGGTCCAAAAAGTCCCTTTGAGGAGGGAACACAGAAGCAGAGTCTTCAAAGATGAGAGGCAGAGGCTCCCAGGCTGAGGACGCTGCAAGTGTGAAGGCCCTGGGATGGGGTGTGGGGGGGGGGCGCTCTGCAGTGCTTGGAACATCATCAGACAGCATGGCTCACAGTGACATCCCAAGTCGTCACAACCCTCCTACAAAGATCAGGACAAGAGCTGGGGAGATGGCTCGGAGCTTTTGCTGGGCAAGCAAAGGGACCTGAGTTACATCCCAGTACGTAGATCAAAAAGAAAAAAAAAACTCAACAGAGCTTCCCATGCCTGTCTGCTCTCTACTCAAATGCCATGAAGACTCTTAACAGGCTGTGCACAGCTCTACGATGAGGCCTGAGTTTCCTTTTGAAATTTCTTTAAGTTTTAATTTTTTGTTCATTTTTATTTATTTATTTGAGAGAGAAAGAGGCACATGAGAGAGAGAGAGAAGGGGCACTGCCACTGCAAACAAACTCCAGACGCGTGCACCCCCTTCTAACATGGGTCCTGGGGAATTGAGCCTTGAACCGGGGTCCTTAGGCTTCATAGGCAAGTGCTTAACCACTAAGCCATCTCTCCAGCCTGAGCCTGAGTTTCTTTACAGGAAGATTGCTCTAGCAGCCAGGAAGGTCACAGTGGGCAGGAGTATCAGGGAGGCTCCTGCGCCTGCGTGCACGGAGAGATATGAACTTCACTATGGGATGGGTGTGGGCAGAGAGACAGGAGGATTCCACACAGGGTGAGAAATGCAGCCACAAGCTATAAGTTGAGGAGAGAGGGAGGGAGGGAGGGAGGGGGGGAGAGAGAGAGAGGTGCGGGCCTTCTGTGCCCACTGCTAAAAGAGCCTGGAGGCTCACACTACACTCCTCCTCCCTGGCTGCTGCTTCTCCATGATTGGCTGCTGGGTCTGCATCTCCCTAGTGATGAGTTTTCTGTTCTCCCATGGGGACTGAGCGTCATGCACTCCGATTCCCCAGAGATGGGAGCTCAGGGGATCAAGGGACAAAAGGCGCTCAGCACATACTGCATTTGCAAATAGGTTTGGAGACCTTTTTAATATTTGGCATTTACATGAGCCCTACTTAGGATCATAAAAAGAAAGAAGCTTGGGTTGGAGAAACAGCTTAGAGGTTAAGGTGCTTGCCTGTGAAGCCTAAGGCCCCAGGTTTGGTTTCCCGGTTCCCATGTGAGCCAGATGCACAAGGTGTAGCATGTGTCTGGAGTTCACTTGCAGTGGCTAGAGGCCCTGGCATGTCCATTATCTCCCTCTCCCCTCTCATAAATAAATAAAAATTTAAGGAGAAAGCCGGGCGTGGTGGCGCACACCTTTAATCCCAGCACTCGGGAGGCAGAGGTAGGAAGATTGCCATGAGTTCAAGGCCACCCTGAGATGACAGAGTTAATTCCAGGTCAGCCTGGACCAGAGTAAGACCTAACCTCGAAAAACAAAACAAAACAAAAAAAAAATTTAAGGAGAAAGAAAATTGGTGTGGAGAGAGTATAGCAGTTAATGTGCTTGCCTATAAAGCCTAAAGACCCAGGTTTGAATCCCCAGGACACACATAAGCCAGATACACATGGTGGCACATGCATCTGGAGTTTGTTTGCAGTGCTGCGGGCCCTGGCACACGCTCATTCCCTCTCTCTCTGTCTCTGCCTCTCTTTCTTAAAAAAAAAGAAATAAAATAAATAAATAAATAAATAAAATAAAATAAAAATGAAAGAAACTTTTTATAACTTAAGGGCAAATAGTGAAAAATGGATGAATATTAGATACCGCACATGCATTGAGATATTATTTTCCCATAAGATGGTAATAGGAAGTCTTGGTCATGACTACACTCAGCCACTCGTGTGTGTCCGAGCTTTGGGGGGAGCAAGGCAGGCCGTAGACCTTCCCTTGTGGAACCTACAGTTCCACGGAAACTCCAGGATGCAAGCGGGGTCCACTGGCTCTGTTGCACACAGATAGCTATTGCTGCTCTGTGAAGGGAGCCGCCAGCCACAGGATGACCAGGTGGATACTACAAGGAAAAAGAGTATGCCTGACCTCTGACCATCAGCTGGACAGCGATCAGGAGGCAGAGACCATGGGGTTGTCACAAGTTTGCAGCTAGCCGTCCTGGTCTACATAGCAAGCTACAGGCCAGTGTGGGCTCCATAGTGAGACCCTGTCTCCAGAGAACCCCCAAAAAGAAAAAAAAATCAGGTAGATTCTTCTGAATATGAGGCATAGATATTGTAAATATCAGTGATTAATATATACATCTATGTAGCAAGAACTGGTTATTACTAACCCTTTCAATGTCAGATTCCCAGGTCAGATTTTCTTCCAACTCTATGAAGAATTTCTCTTTTAGATCAAAAAAAAAAAAAAAAAAGTTCATCCTGGTCTATGCAGAGCCCAAAGCCGTAAATATTAAATATCTACGGATCTACTTGACTGGAGCCCCCTACTTCCCCCCCACACAGCCTGGCTCTCACAGGATGCTGCCTCAACCTGTTAAAGTGGTTCCCTGGTCTTGCTTTTAATTTTCTCAATAGATGGGAGATTAGTTAAGCATCTGCAAGGCACCACAACCCGAAAAAGCAAAAGTCACACCCTGACTCTATTTGGAGATGTTACAGACACTTGAAAAATAACTCTCACCCGTCATTGCTCCAGTATCAGTGAATTTACATTCTCAATACGCTTTTAGTAGCCTGCATGGGTTCTTATGTTTGCGTAATGCGTATACATAAGTGAGAGAAATCAAATGTATGTTTTTTGTAGAGTAAAAATTCACTCCATTATCTATCACACATGACAGCAAAATTGATTTTATTGTATTACATATTACATATATATAATATATATATATAGTTGTTTTATAAGCATGTGACATTAAACATATAACATTAAATGTTATATATTTATTCAAGTATATTACAATACCAATATATTATAAAACATCATATGGTACGAAGTCACATAAACTTTATATTATACATAATGTGTTTAAGGAAATAGATGTGTTTTTAATGGGTTCATATTATTTATTTTATTATTATATTATATTATTATATATAATATGATATGTATTATATATTATATAATATTATAGATTATATACATAATATTAATAATATTTATAAAATAACAATATAATATATATTAATTATAATATATATTATATAATATATATAATGTATTAATATAATATATAATATTGTATATTGTATCAATATATTGTTATATATTATTATAGTATTATATCATTATTTATTATTATTTCATTATTATAAAATTTTATTATTTTCCTTAGCTTCTTGAATACGTTTTTGTGATGTTTTGTTAAGTTTGTTTGATTGCTTGTGTTTTGTCTATTTGTTTGTTTTCATGGTAGCCCAGGCTGAACTGGAATTCACTGTTATCTCAGGGTGGCCTTGAACTCACAGCGATCCTCCTACCTCTGCCTCCCAAGTGCTGGGATTAAAGGCATGTGCCACCACACCTGGCTTGAATATCATTTTAATCATTAAACATTCTTTTATATTTTAATAGTTACCCTGTAAGTCATGGTTTGAATATAAAGTACTATAATTTATTTAATTGGACCATCAGTACACTGTAATCCCCTTACAGTAAGTTATGTCTACTTTCCCCACACCAGAAAGAGCACCCTGTTAACTAAATAGGTGGTCCCCCAAGTTCAAGTTCTCAAGCTCTTGTCAGTGTTCCCCACAATGAATCCCACCTCCGTGTACTAATGAGAGAACTCAGCAAGTCTGCACAGATCCCTGTCTATATTCCCCTCCCCAGAGCATGCTTGTGTGAGAAAGGGAAATCTTCCCTTCAGACTGGACCAGCTCAGAAGTCCTGGCCTGCACCGCATCCCCTCCCGTGACCTCAAAGAGGGTCGCATGGACCCAGGACTCCTCTGCGAAAGCACATTTCCTTGGAAGTGCCCTACCGCTTAAATAAGAGCAATGACCTTAGATTTTTTCCACTCATCTCCTAAGCAAGAGACTACTAAATCATGTGTTTTTAGATCGTCATCTGTTTTCTTCCCAGGCTTGGGGCTGTCAGCTATGTCGAGGACCCGTTCCTCTGGTCACAGACAATCTGGAGTTGACCTGCTCCCTGGCCCGGTCTGTCCAGATGTGTGCAGACGCGTCCAGGCTTTCAAGAGATCCTCCTTAGTGTGAGTGAGGAGTTTTGCTTTCATAAAGCAGCTTCTCTCTGGCTTTCTGGGTGCTTGGCTAGACTTGCTCTGGACATGCCTGGGTGCCCAGGCATCCCTGGCTTGGGCAGCCTATTGCCAACAGGATTTGCCTGTGGGTACCTGGGTTCCCCCCCGCCTGCTGCCTCTCACCACACATCACTTCCTGAGGTGCAGCAGGGTCTGGGGCACAGCAGGCAGGGTATGTCAGGACAGGACACACAGCAAGGCTGGATGGAGGCACCATCCCATCTGGCTCCATCCTAGGATGACGCTAGCATTAGCACGCATTCTGTTGACAGATCAGTGGATGCTAAGCTCTGGCGCTTCCAAGACCTGAGGGACGCACCGGGGAACTGATGAGAATCAGAAAGTCGCGCTTGAAGCCACCTAATCCTCCTGGCTCATTTCTGGCCATTCCTAGCTGTAAGCCTTGAGATTTGGAGACACAGAAACCCAGCATCCCAGCTGGCTTCCACCTTCTATCTGGGTTCTTTCCAGTGGGAAGCGATGGAATGGGTAGGGATCAAGTGTGGGCCACCCACCACGCACTCGCCCGCGCAAGGCGTGGTCCCACCCGTGTCTCGTAATCAGCTCCGTTTGGACAAGAGACGAAAATGAACCTGAACGTGCTCACACACAGCTGCCTCGTCTTTGAAAAAGCTCCCCAAACCTTGCCCATGCTTTGTAAACACCCACCCACCTTGCCTCTTCTCTCTCTCTCTCTCTTTTCCTTCCATCTCTTCTTCCTCCAGCCTCACTGACGCAGTGAGTATTCCTACAAAGTTCTCACCTGCCTCTGGGCCTTTTGTACCTCTTCTTCCGTGTAGAACCCACCATCCTCTTTCTGCTTCACGCATGGGAAAATGTCCATTCTCTCCATTGCAGGCACCTCAGAGGTGTCCAGTTTGGACCCCACCAAAGTCACCAAAAGTAAATTTTTAGAGAACTTTTGTCCCAAACCACCCTTTATTGCCCCCAGAGAATGTTCCACATTCTGAAATGAACCTGTTCCTTCCAGTGAGCAAAACAAACAAACAAACAAATGATGGCGTTAGGGCAAGCCGGGCTGCTCTCAGATAAGAGCTGTCTGACAAGGTGGCATTTTCTAGACATGTGAATAAAGTCAAGGGGTATGTCATGGGGACATCTGGGAGAAAAACATCCCATGGAGGGGAGAGTCTGGGCCAAGGTCCCAGGACAGAGGACAGGACTGCCAGTTGGAGCAAGCACGGGTAGTGTGAGGAAGTGAGCACAGGAGGGATGATCAAGGGAAGTTGGTGCAAAAGCTTCTTGGGAATTCTACACTCCAGGGGCCAGGGGAGATTGTTGCACATGCATGAGGACCCGAGTTGGGAAAGACAGAACACACGTGAAGCTGACACAGTGTGCGAACACCTGTGATCTCAGCGCACCTATGGTGAGGCAGGAGGCGGAGACAGGAGAGTCTCTGGGAGTTTGTGAGCCAGCTGGTCTGCCCACCCAGCCATGGGTGATAGGAGACTGTCTCAAACAAGGTGAAAGGTGAAAACCAGCGCCCAAGCTTGTCCTCTGACCTCCACACGTGCACATCCCCAAACCCACACATACATTCATGCAAAAAAAAATTTTTTTTTAATCCTGGGGTTGACCAGAAATGTAATGGGAACCCCCCAGGGGTGATGTTGGAAAGATGAACTGAAGCCCATAGGTAGGATGCAAAGGGTTTTCTGAGCCCAAGTTCACTTCCCCTGCCGTGATAGCCCCTGAGCTGCCACGAGTGCTTTCCCTGCCTTTGTTCCCTCAGAGAAGCGCCTCTCCCATGGGAGCCTTCTGGCCACAGAGCCCTGTGTGGGGACTGGGTTTGCTTGGCACTTGGTGCTGTGTGCCAGGAGCAGCTGCGCCCACCTTGCAGCCGTAGATCCCCACCCAGGTGAGCACAGAGAGGCCGCAGTTGCATCAGCACTTCCTAGACTGTCGGCTCTGGCTCCTCCCCAGGTTTGACACCTGCAGCCTGGCAGGGTGTCAGGGGCGTGCACGAGGCCCTAGTTCACCCTGTTTCTATTCACATAGCGGCTGTTTTGGTAGTTGCAATGCCTTGAACCCCATCCCCAGGGCTGTTATTCAGTTCCCTCTCTGTCTCTCTCTCTCTCTAAGGGAGAGACATCATGGACCTCTGAGGCATGCAGAGGCCACTCCCATGCCCCTGCCCTGCTTCCCTGTACGCTCATTATTGGCCAAGGGGAAGAAAGCTTTCACATATCTTATTAGTGAGGACTCAGAGCTTCAAGTGGTTGGAAAACGCAGTGGGTTTAAATCAAGAAGATTAATGTATTGGTCCGTATCTCCAAAAGGCCAAGCATGCCTCGGCCATGGCCAAGTTGATCTCAGAACTCAGTGATGTCATTAGAGCTCGGCGCTTATCCTCTCGGTCCTGGCTGCCTTCTGCAAACCTCTGTCCTCAGGATGTAGCCAGATGCCAAGATGAGATTATGTCCCTAATGCCTCGGTCACCCTGGATTTACTTTTTTAACGTTTCTAGTAGACATCTCAGAGTCAGCAATCTTGGCTCAGATCTGTTTCTCTGACGAGACCCAAAGCAGTCATGTTGCCCAGAGCAAGACTGTAGTGCCCCTGCTTTGTCGGGGGAACCCATGGGAACCTCAAACACAACAACATGAAAGGGGCAGCTTCTCAGGAAAGAAGTCCCATTGCCAGCACTGGGGGAGGTGGCCCGTAAACGCCACCTGTTCCCATAAGTTTATCTTCAGAGTTCCCGGGCATTGTGCCGGTCTCACTCTGTAGATGGAGAGAGAAGATTCTCTCTACTGAGCACGAGCATTTGCACAGAGTATGAGTTAACCCTCATCCCTCAGCGCTCCAGTGTCTCTTTGCACTTATAATCATGGGAAATGAAGTAAAACAGAGACAAGGGGCTGGGAGGTTGTGCATGGAGCGTTTGCTGCGCAAGCATGGGTTTGGATCACTAGGACCATGTGTAAGCTGGGCGGGCACAGTGGCCTGTGCGTTATGCCAGGTCTCAGGAGATGGAGATGCCGTGAGTGCTCCATGTTCAATGAGAGACCCAGACCCTGTGCAGAGCCATCAAGGAAGAAACACAGTGTAAACCTCTGGCTTCCATATTCACACACACACACACACACACTCACACGAATGAATACATGTAACATGCATGTATGCATACCCCTACATATGAAAAAATGCAAGTCATCATAATGAAACTCAACGAGTCTCTTTTTTCCCTCTGTCTCTGTCTCTGTCTCTCTCTCTCTCTCTCACACACACACAGAGAGAGAAAAAGAGAGAGAGAGAGAGAAAACATCAAAGTAGAAGAGAAACTAGTTGGAAATAAGAAGGGGTTTAGTGAGAGGGGAGGAGAAGAGAAGATAATGGGAGGTGATTATGATTAAAATACACATAGATAAATTGTTGGGCTGGAGAGATGGCTTAGCGGTTAAGCACTTGCCTGTGAAGCCTAAGGACCCCAGTTCGAGGCTCGGTTCCCCAGGTCCCACATTAGCCAGATGCACAAGGGGGCGCACGTGTCTGGAGTTGGTTTGCAGAGGCTGGAAGCCCTGGCGCGCCCATTCTCTCTCTCTCCCTCTACCTGTCTTTCTCTCTGTGTCTGTCACTCTCAAATAAATAAATAAAAAATTTTTAAAAAATTGTCAGTGATATAAAACCAAAAAGCAACAATAAAGAAAATTGATGTGAGGAAAAAAAAAACATAGGGACAAATGGGTCCTGACAACCTTTGCCTAAGGCAAACCAAACACATGCCCTCACGTGTCATTTCACTGTCACCGACACACGGTAGCTGGAGTGCAACACCTATTCTCCAGGTAACTGGCTGATGGTGGTCAGTCAGTCCCAAGAAGCACCGCGTGGAATGCTCTGAACCCACTCTGGAGGGAGCTGGGCGTGGCAGAGCAGCCCCCGAGCGCAGGGAAAACAACATAGCCCGAAGAGTCTCTTATGTAAATGTGTGGAGGCGTGCTTTAAAAGCAGGGATATTCATACCCTCTGTAGGTATATAAATATAGGTGTAGATCCCATTGCAGTTCATAACCGTGAAGTGACTCAAATATTAATCACAGGCTCTGTGGTGAGGAAGAACATCTTCCTGCTCACGTGTTCATTTTACAAGCACCTGATGGGCCCTTGGCAGGGGTCACCAGGGAATCTGTGGGGCTGCACTCCTTCACAGTTAGAGTGTTTATTCATTTGGGCTTGTGTTTTCTCAACCTTCTTGTTATTATTAATACCAACAAATAATTACAACATGCTATGCTCCGAGATTCTAATGTTATGCTAATATATAATCTTGATAAGTTCTGACAGTAGTGGTCTGGTGAACGTGCTATTGTTATTACAGAAGAGGCCTGTGGGACTCAAGCCCCCCTCCCTGGTGAAGCCAGCAGGGCATTGGAGCAGGTGGAGTTGGCGCCCAATCTTAGATCACTTTTATTTTAAAGTAATGTAACTATGGACATTTAATGAACTCATTGACAATTACTGTATTTTGAAATCTAAAATGAAAAAAAGGGGGGAATGGAGAGATGGCTTAGTGGTTAAGGCACTTGCCAGTAAAGCCAAAGGACCTAGGTTCGATTCCCCAGGACCCACATAAACCAGATGCACAAGGTGATCCATGTATCTGGAGTTCATTTGCAATGGCTGGATGCCCTGGAGCATCCATTTTCTTGCTCTCTCTCTCTCTCGCTCTCTCTCTCTCTCTCTCTCTCTCCTCCCCTCTGTCTAACTCTTTGCCTCTCTCAAATAAATAAATAAAAATAACATAAAATAAAATAGAAAAGAAACTTAGAACTCCTACATAGAACATCTACTATGGGTTTTCTAGGGACTTTCTGGAAATTCGTCATTATTCTAAACACACAACTTTGTGTGTGTGTGCACGTGCGTGTGTGTGTGTGTGTGTGTGTGTGTATTATGGGTGGAGGGCATGCCACATAGCCATATAGCCATGGTCCAACAGTCCCCACTTCCCAAGACACCAGCTGTGGCCATCATTAGGTCATTGTCTAGGATGGAAGAGACTAGCTGACATAAGAACCAGACTCTAAAGTGTCTGTCGTAAGTGGCTCCTTTCCCAGCTCTGTTCTGTTTTTGTTTTTTATTTGTTTTTCTTGTTTTGTTTTGTTTTTTGCATTTTTTGAGGTAGGGTCTCACTCTGGCTCAGGCTGACCTGGAATTCACTATGTAGTCTCAGGGTGGCTTCGAACTCACAGTGATCGTCCTACTTCTGCCTCCCGAGTGCTGGGATTAAAGTCGTGCGCCACCACATCCATCTGTCATTGTTCTTCTAAACAGTAGGCTTGCCTTAACTTCTTACAACAAAAATAGAGAGGGAGAGAGAGAGAGAGAGAGAGAGAGAGAGAGAGAGAGAGAGAGAGAGAGAGATAGATGATGGCTGGACGATAGGTAGACAGTAAAAAGAAAACACTGCTCAGTAACTGTGCTGATGGAGAACAGTTGATTGACTCCTCTCCTGTGTCTGTAATCTATTCCCTGTCTCAGAAAGCAAAAGGGTCAAGCCAGAAGCTTGAAGAGGTCCCTTCCAATCCTGACATTCTGGGACTCTGAAACGCAGGGAGGGCCTCTGATTCCTTCCCATGCTTTCAAAGCATTCCCCACGTCTGCTGAGAGGGGATCTGGACAGTGTCTGTGGGGGAGGGGGAGGTGTGGGCAGCCTAAGACCCAGAGCCAGCACATGAGGCAAGCCTGGAGCCTCTGTCACCACAGGTTCTGGCCTTGAACCCATCCCGAGAAAGCAGTGTGAGCCAACTGTGTGCATCGGCTCAGGAAGTGAGCTTCCAGAGCCTTCCACAGCCTTAAGACCTCTGGCACCCACTTAGTCCACCTGGAATGGTCTTTTCTTCCTTGGAATGCAGGGGCTTGTCTAAGGACCTGCCACCCACACCGCGTGCTAAGGGTCCTGTTTGTCACCCAGGCTGCTGGCCATGAGCAGTATAGTGTGATGACAGGGAGACTTTATCGCCCTGAGCTGAAATCTTCACCACCCACAACACAATGCAAACAGTGGCCACAAGTTTGTACAGTGAACACAGCGGGAGCAAACTCTGTTAATTACCCAGAAAATCTTCCCTGTAAATCCATTTAGATCCCTGCAAATGAATTGGCATTTGATTAACTCGTCTGAGAAGTCACTTCAAGCCATAGGCCAGGCATTAGCCAGGAGGTACCCTAGAATCAGCCAGTCTCATCCCCCAAGCAGCCCAGGGTTCAGGAAGTTCTGCCAGGGACCTCTGTGAAATTTTCCTGCCTGTGACGTGGGCTGGTGATGGTCACCTGTGCTTCACGGGGTCTGGGTGACACCAGCCTCCGACGCATGCCTGGGGGACCGGAGCTCCAAGTGGCCTTTCTGTCAGTGTCTGGGACCCTCGCCCAGAAGAGGAGTCAAGGCTAAGCCTGTCTGCGTGGAGGTGCTGGAAGGGAGCTGTGGGCACAACGGAGCCTGCAGGCACACGCAAGTGTGGCAAAACACGATGCGGTGGTGCAAGAGTTTCTGAGTTTCATGGTGTACTCAAAACTTATGTGGAATCTCTAGAGTTTTTATTTATTTATTCATTTTATATTGGGGATTGTACAGTGACTTGTGAATGCTAGGTAAGTCCTTTACCATTGAGCCACACACTCAACTTTTTTTTTTCATTTATTAATTTCTTTCTTTCTTTTTTTTTTTTGTTTTTTTTTTGTTTTTTTGAGGTAGGGTCTCGCTGTAGCCCAGGCTGACCTGGAATTCACCATGCAGCCTCAGGGTGGCCCCGAATTCACGGTGATCCTCCCACCTCTGCCTCCCGAGTGCTGGGATTAAAGGCGTGCGCCACCACACCAGGCCTCGACTTTATTTTATTTTATCTATTTATTTATTTATTGTGGTACTGGGGATTGCAACTTGGGCATGCTAGGCAAGCACTCCAACAACAACCTTATATTTATTTAGTTTTTTATTTATTTTTTAACTTAGTTATGTATGCATTCACTACTTAGTTACTTTTGTTTGTGGTACCAGAAATTGCATCCAGGCCCTCAGGCATGCTGGACAAGTACTCCAACACTGAGCCACATCCCCAGTCCCAAATACGGAAGCGTTATTCAGTGTTTGACTTCTACTGGAAAAAGACCCCCAACGCTTCTGGCGACTGATGTTCATAAGATAGAAGCTTATCTTCCTGAAAAAGAAAAGTCTCCCACAAAGTCTGAAAGGTAGAGAAGGATTTCTTGAAGTTGGGGGTCCAAGACACCTTCTGTGGCAGTTTGAATAGATGGCCCCCAATATATCCATTGTTTTATTAGTTTGTAGTTTGCATCTGCAGCCACTTGGCTGGAGGCAGTGTCACTGGGTGGATCTTAAGGTATGGTGGCGGGTTTCAGATTTCAATCTAAAGAGATGCAAAGTGTGCCTAGCTGGAGCTCCTGAAGTGTGCTGTGCTATGTGGCTTTTGGCTTTTAGGCTTGTGCTTCTCTCTGTGTGTATGATCCTGTGGAGGCAGGCCGGCTTCTTCTGCCATTATGGAACTTCCCCTGGATCTGTAAGCTTCAGTAAGTCTCTTCCTCCATACCTGTGCCTGGTCTGGAAGTTCGTCTCAGCCTGAAACTGTCTGTCGCACCTTCTATACTATCCATGCGCATTCCAGACAGCAGGAAATGGGGTGGGAAGGCGACAGTCAGGCCTCTCTCCTTGAAGACAAAACCTGCGTATTGCACATAGCACCTTCCCTGACATCCCACTGTCTGCTGCATGGCTGCGTGACTATATCCCTCTGACAGAGGCTGGGAATGATAGTGTCCTGATTCTACATGACCTGCTGTTCAACTGAGGGTCAGATTATCACTAAAAGCAAAGGGGAACAGATATATAGCAAGCTGTAGTTTCAGAAAAATACTGTGACAGGGCTAGAAAGATGGATCAGTGGTTAAGACCCTTGCTTGCAAAGCCAAATGAGACAAGTTCGCTACACCAGTACCCACATAAAGACAGATGCACAAGGTGGCACATGCATCTGGAGTTCCCTTGTAGCTGCTGGAGGCCCTAGTGTGAGCATTCTCTGTCTCTCTTTCTCTCTCCCGGCTACGGTGGCCTACACCTTTAATCCCAGCACTAGGGAGGCAGAGGCAGGAGGATTGCTGTGGGTTTCAAGGCCAGCCTGAGGTTACATAATAAATTCCAGGTCAGCCAGGGCTAACGCAGGACCATACCTTGAAATAAACAAACAAACAGGGGTTGAAAAAACAAACAAACAGGGGGCTGGAGAGATGGCTTAGTGGTTAAGGTGCTTGTCTGCAAAGCCAAAAGATCCCTGTTTGACTCTCCAGGACTCATGTAAGCCAGATGCACAATGTGGTGCATGCATCTGGAGTTAGTTTGCAGCAGCTGAAAGCCCTGGCGCACCCATTCTCTCTCTCTGTGCCTTTTTCCCTCTCTCAAATAAATAAATTAATTAAATTAAATATTTTTAAAAATCAACCAACCAAACAAAACCCCACTATGACAATGGCAACAGAACATGGAGCAGGAAGAACCTTTCTCTGTCAGGGATAGGATGAGAGAGCTGTTGTAACAAAATCTCTTTTGCATTAAAATAATTCTCAGCATCAACTTGAGTACAGGTTCTCACCCACTGAGTGTATGCTGGGGTTGCATGGAGGGTTCCGTGTAACAGTTTTCCTGACTCTGGAATAGCCTGAGCCTGGAAGACCAGCTTCATGGTCACTTATGAACCAGCAGGAATGGAGGTCAGAAAGGAGAGGAGGTGGGACGGGTGTGTAAGCGGCTGGGTGGGGATCCTGTGTCAGGCCTGGCTGACACCAGAGGTCTTTGCCTTGCTGGGTGCTTGAGTCCAGGTGACAGTGACCTTCCTGCTAACTTGCATTCCATACCCACGCGTGGGAGGATCGGGCATGTGGCAGACCAGACTCCAGAGCCCCAGGCTAAAGGAGTTTCAGGCAAGCTCTGGGCCTATCTACACACCCCGACGGAGAGCCCTTCCCGCTACGTTTTTGATCTTTGTTTTTCTACAAATTCCTCCACCTACTTGTATTTTTAAAAAAGAAGAAAGAGCAAAATAATGACTTCCGAGCCAGCCCTGCTTTCCTTCAAAATCCCAAGTAATGGCTTTCCTGCTGTCTGGGGAGTCGGCCCGTGTCTCATCTCCTGCCCGGGACTTGGCGATCTTTCCGTGGCCCTGTGCTTGTGTTTCTTCAGCAGAAACGTTTGGGGTGATCCATCACCGGGCCATTATCCTGCCTGGGCTCCTGGGGTGGCAGGATGGGAAAACTCCCTCTCCCTTCAACATCTCCCCCCAGCTCCTTGGGTGCCAGGTGCAGGCGGGAGGGGTTTCCAGGGCAGATCCTCCAGAGCGCTGCCCTCGTCCGTCCATGGAGCTGCGGAGCGCGGCATCCGTTCCAAGCAGAGCTGTCTGCAGACCCGGGCTGGCGGAGCGGGCCTGTCGTCTCAGCTACTGGCCTACAGAATGAGCTCAGGTTCAAGGGAATTTACTGAGACCCTATCTCAAAACCGAAAGTCAAAAGCAGACTGGGGACGTAGCTCAGTGGCAGAGCACTTGCCTGGCATTCATCAGCTTCCATCCCCAAAACCCCCAAAACAAAAACAAGGAAAGTGTTCTTTATCTCCCCTCTGTGAGGAATCTTCTGTGCGAAAGATAGTTCTTTCCATTGCTGCCACAAAACACCGTGTGCTGCAACCTGCCTTACAATACAAGATGTTCCAATAAAAACTGAAACCAGGGCTGGAGAGATAGCTTAGTGGTGAAAGCACTTGTCTTTGAAGCCTAAGGACCCAGGTTCTATTCCCCAGGACCCATATAAGTCAGATGCACAAGTTGGCAAATGTGTCTGGAGTTCGTTGACAGTGGTTAGAGGCCCTGGTACACCCGTTCTACCTCTTGGTCTCTCTTTCTCTTCCTCTCTCTCTCTCTCCCTCTCTCTCCCCCTTTCAAACATAACAAATAAAATATTATTTTTTATTTTAATTTTTATTTTTTTGACAGTGACAGACAGAGAGAGAAAGAGGCAGATAGAGAGAGAGAGAATGGGCCCGCCAGGGCCTCCAGCCACTGCAAACGAACTCCAGACGCCTGCGCCCCCTTGTCCACCTGGCTAATGTGGGTCCTGGGGAATCGAGCCTCAAACCGGGGTCCTTCGGCTTCACAGGCAAGCTCTTAACCACTAAGCCATCTCTCCAGCCCTAAAATATTATTTAAATAAATAAATAAAAATAAAGAAACAAAAACCTCTCCAGAGGTGGGGAGACAGCTCAGTGGGTCAAGTGCTTGCCTTGCAAGCGTGAAGACCTAAGTTTGATCTCCGGAGTCCATGTATTAAAGCCAAGTGTGATGGCATGGGCTTGTAATCCCAGTGCTGGGGCAGTGGAGACAAGAGGAGACCTGGGACCTAGTCTAAACTACTTGCTATGCATCTGAGTATAACCTTGAACGTCTGATTCAAACCTACCTCCACCTGCCAAGGGTCCCACCACACCTGGCTTACGTGGTGCTGGGCACCCGGCCCTGGGTCCAGTGTAAGTGCTCTACCAACTGAGCTGCATCTTCAGCCTCTCCCTCCCCACCCCCACTGAGGTTTTCCTTTTACGCAAAGAAAGAAAGGTTGAAAACCATAGAAGGTTTTTTGTTTTTTGTTTTTTTTTTCCGAGGTAGGTTCTCACTCTGGTCCAGGCTGACCTGGAATTTACTATGTAGTCTCAGGGTGGCCTCAAACTCACGGCGATCCTCCTACCTCTGCCTCCCGAGTGCTGGGATTAAAGGCGTGTGCCACCATACCCGGTGATAGAGGGCTCTTGGCAATAGAGGAAAACAGTTATAGGTGGATAGGAAAGCTTTATTTACATAATAGGCCCATTGGGTTTTACTATATTTATTTATTTATTTGAGAGAGAGAGAGAGAGAGAAAGAGATAGAGAGAATGGGTGCACCAGGACCTCCATCCACTGCAAATGAACTCCAGATGTGTGCACCACCTTGCACATCTGGCTTACGTGGGTCCTGGGGAATTGAACCTGAGTCCCTACGCTTCGCAGGCAAACACCTTCCCCGCTAAGCCAACACTCCAGCCCCAGGTTTTATTATAGTTTTGACTGTAGTAAAGTTCACTTGGTATAAAATTTACCTCTGAAGCATTTTGAGTGTGCATATTTGTGCATGTGGCGCATGCCTGATTGTGTCCGTGGTGTGTGAATACAGACTCCCACGCACAGCCATGTGTAGGCCGGAGGTCTCCTCGCCTCTGCTTCATTCCCTTGCGACAGAGAACCTAGTGGTTATTGTTTGGGTGGACCGGCTGGCCTGGGTGCCCCAGCAATCGATCTTCCTGCCCCTCTCCCCCTCAACCCTGGAGTTACAGGTTATGCCCGGACACTGACTTGGGTGCTGGAAACCAAACTCGGGCCCTCATGTTTGCACAGAAAACACGCTTGCCCACTAAGCGGCCCTCCTCAGCCTCACGTCCAGCACCTTACATGCTCAGCTCAGGAGTGTCAGGTGTGTGTACGTTGGTTTTCAACCAATCCCCACAGCTCGCTCATCTTACAGAACTGCAACTCTAGGCTCCACGCCTCCTCCAGGCTCTGCAGCCGCCACTGTCCTTCCTGCCTGTGAACTTGGTGAACTTGAGTCCTCTAGGGACTTCCTCTAAGTGGACTCACGTTGTGTCTGTCTGTTTTGTGACTGGCTGTTTTACTTGGCATACTCTGACTAGGTTCATCCATGTTGTAGCATGTATCCTTTGTAACAGTGAATCATGTTCCATCCCGACGCACACAGCATTGACATTTGGCTTGTTGAGACTTGTTCCACCTCTTGGCTATTGCAAATAATGCTACTGGGAAGCTGGGTTCATAGACCTCTCTGTCGCTCCTGTGGACCCATGGCAAGGAGCCCTGCCCATTTCTGAAATGACGGCACTATTGATACCTTGGAAATCACCTTCCCTTCATTTGTAGTGCGTGATTGTGGTGTGTGTATAATGCACGCTGATGGGCATGCAGATGTGCCCGTGCCACGCACACCTGAGCAGAGGCCAGAGAAGAGTATTGGTTTTCTTTTCTCTATCATTCTTGTCCTTCAGACAAAGTCTCTCGCTGATCCTGGAGTTGCTGGTTTGGGTCAGATTGGCTGACCAGTGAGCCCCAGTGATCCTCCTGTTCCGCCCCCCAACCCACAGGCAAGACTAGCCAAACCCAGCTTTTTATGTGGGGGCGAGGGACTGAACTCAATCCTCTCCTGCCCTCATGCTTACAACCGTCCTTACCCACTGAGCATGCCCCAGCCCTGGCAATCGCCTTCTAGAGTACAGATGCAACATTGCCCATGCCGGCATGTCTGCAGAACTGCTTAGCGTCACCACAGCCTGGCTTTAAAACACTGCCATTACCCTGAAGAGAACGCCACATCCATCAGTGGTCACTCCTCCAGGCTCATAGTTCCCAAGCCCTGTTTCCTATCTCTTTTTTTTTTTTTTAAATTTATTTATTTGAGAGCGACAGACACAGAGAGAAAGACAGATAGAGGGAGAGAGAGAGAATGGGCGCGCCAGGGCTTCCAGCCTCTGCAAACGAACTCCAGACGCGTGCGCCCCCTTGTGCATCTGGCTAACATGGGACCTGGGGAACCGAGCCTCGAACCGGGGTCCTTAGGCTTCACAGGCAAGCGCTTAACCGCTACGCCATCTCTCCAGCCCTGTTTCCTATCTCTTAACAGTTGTCTATTTCAGAAATTTCAGGTAAAGAGGGATCCTAAAATATTTGATTTCTGGGTGTCTGGATTTTATCATAGAGCATAGGTTTGTTCAAGATTCACTCCTGAGGTAGCATATGCCAAAACTTCACTCGTTTTCAGAGCCCAGTAATATTTCATGGTAGAGATACATTGCATTTTGTCTGTCTGTCTGTGTCGGCTTGAACATCGGCAGATAGGCGTTTGGGTTGCATACGGTGTCTTCTGTACCTTGCCTTATGGCTGCCTGTGGTGGCTCGAGTATAATGTGTTTTCTGTAGGCTCATTTGGACACTTGGTCCCCAGCTGATGGCACTGTTTGGGAAGGTTGTGAAACCTTTAAGAGTTGGAGCCTTGCTGGAGGAAGCTGGTCACTACGGTGTGACTTGAGCTTCTGTAGCCTGCCTCCGCTCCTGCTTCCTGCCTGTGGCTGCAGTGTGACCCGGCACTGCTCCCCTTGCCACGCCTTCCCTGTCATGGCGGAATGTGTCCCCTCAAAACTGTAAGCCACAAGGATCCCTTTCCTTCCTTAAGTTTCTTGCCAAGGATTTGGTCACAGCAACAATAAAGTGACTAACGCACTGCCTGCCTCGAGCTTTGTGGCATAAAGCATTTCCATTTTCTTTTCTTTTTTTAATACTTTATATTTATTTATTTATTTAAGACAGAGAGAGGGAGAGAGCGTGTGTGAGAATGGGCATGCCAGGGCCTCTAACCACTGCAAACAAACTCCAGATGCATGTGCCACACCATGTGCAACTAGCTTACCTGGGACCTGGAGAATCAAACCTGAGCCTGTAAGCTTCACAGGCATGTGCCTTAACTGCTAAACCATCTCTCCAGGCCCATTTTCTTTTTTGTTAATTGTTTAGTTTTTATTTATTTATTTGAGAGAGACAGAGAGAGAAAGAGGCAGAGAGAGAATGGGCATTCCAGGGCCTCTAGCCACTGTAAATGAACTCCAGCCCCCTTGTGCATCAGGCTAATGTAGGTCCTGGGGAATTGAGCCTCGAACCAGGGTCCTTAGGCTTCACAGGCAAACGCTTAACCACTAAGCCATCTCTCTAGCCCTCTTTTTTGTTAATTGTATTTTTTTTTAATTTTTTATTTATTTATTTGAGAGTGACAGACAGAGAGAGAAAGACAGATAGAGGGAGAGAGAGAGAATGGGCGTGCCAGGGCTTCCAGCCTCTGCAAACGAACTCCAGACACGTGCGCCCCCTTGTGCATCTGGCTAACGTGGGACCTGGGGAATCGAGCCTCGAACCGGGGTCCTTAGGCTTCACAGGCAAGCGCTTAACCGCTTAATTAACAGCCCCGTTAATTGTATTTTTATTTGTTTATTTATTTGAAAGAGAGAAGGAAAGGGTCCGAGAGAGAGAGGTGAGAGAGAGAGAGAAAACAGGCACACCAGGGCCTCCAGCCAGTACAAGTGAACTCCAGAGACATGAGCAGCCTAGTGCATCTGGCTTATGTGGGTCCTGGGAACTCAGCACCTTAATGGGTAAGCCATCTCTCCAGCCGTCCTTTTTTTTTTTTTTTTTTCACTTTTTGAGCCATGATCCCACACGTAGCCATAATTTCTCTCTCTCTTTTTTTTTTTTTTTTTTTTGCCTGATGTGCCCAGGCTTCGGGGATGAGTAAGGCCTTTGGGGAAAATGCAGCTCAGGGGACAGGTGCAATACCTATCTTATTCGCTTGCTATCTTAACCCCCTCAAAAACCAAATAGAACAAAAGTGCATCTACTTCCTTAAAAATGGTGTGTGTGTGTGTGTGTGTGTGCACCCGTGCATACACAAGCACACGCATGCATATTTTTCCTCTTCTGTTTCTAATGGAACTGGCTTGTGCTCTTTAGGGAAATCAATAGGATGGGTAACAACCGGTTATACTATGAGAAAGGAAAATCTTAAGTCTTTGGAAGCAAGAAGGTAACATAAAACATTTTCAAGCTATCTACAAATGCAAGGATTATGCCTCCATGGAAGGGACCCATGTCAAAGTAAAAGTCATCTGCTTGGGCCTTTGTGAATTTCTGTGTTAGCAAAAATTTGATCGTTCTGGTGCATGTCTGAGAAAACCACCGCCCTGTGTTGTCCATGGGCTCCAGGCCGTGAGGATGAGGCCACTCTATCGAGTTGGTGACCACATACTACTAACTAAACTCAGTGTTTTAGACACCATAGTTTCTGGTCATATGGTCCATTGCCTTTTTTGTTTGTTTGTTTGGGGGGAGTTTCGAGGTTAGGTGTAACTCTAGCCCACGCTGGCCTGGAATTCACTATGTAGTCTCAGGGTGGCTACTTGAACTCATGGAGATACTCCTACCACTGCCTCCCAAGTACTGGGATTCAGGACATGAACCACCATGTCCGGCTCTATAGCCTTTTGATTTTATCAAATGCTATATTAAAAGGTCATTAGAGGTTTGTACCACATCTCTCCTTGTTCTGGACTTTGGAAAGAGAAAGAAGTCAGATCTGGAGGGAGAGCATGGAGGACAAAGCATGAGGTGCTGGGCCAGTGTTCTTTGGCTCTGTCATGGGAGCGATGATGTCATGATTCAAGCAACCGGCCACGCTCTCCCCTCCCCCCTTCTCACTCACATTCCCCTTACACAGAGCTGCAGTCCAACTTTGTTACAAAGAAAGTAGAGAAACTTGTCACTTGTTTGATCATCAGCGTGGTGTAAGAATTTGCCTGTCACTTGTTTAGGATAATGGCTGAAGTTTTCAGTTTTCAATTGACGCTTGGCAGTTCCGATGTACTAGATTGCTTCAAACAGCTAAAAGAAACCCACACGTCCTACCCCATTGTCAAGCTCATTTAGCAGATTATCCTAGGACTAAAGTAAGGAGAGAGAGCTTTGCCATGAGTCTTTTAAGAAAATTTTACCGAATGGGAACAAAAGCAAATCTACGGGACTTGAGAATGTCAAGGCTGAAAGTGAGTTCAGAAATCCTTCACGGGAGCATTTGAAAACTCCCATGTTCACAGCGTCCAGGAGGAAACAACAACCAAAACAAGGAAGCCCAGCAAGTTGAACAAAAGCAGCTGATCTGAGGCAGGTGGTTTGGGCCCTTGCAAGACCTCTGAGGGGTCCCAAACACACCTCACTGGATGCTGGGATTGTAGCAAGTTATGTTCAATGGGCAGATGCGACTTTCGCTTGTCTGTCACCCCACTTTCTTCACACTGTCCCTCATGTGAGCTGT
Source organism: Jaculus jaculus (assembly GCF_020740685.1). Lineage (NCBI taxonomy): Eukaryota > Metazoa > Chordata > Mammalia > Rodentia > Dipodidae > Jaculus > Jaculus jaculus. The sequence goes on from NC_059109.1 coordinate 131,959,784, forward strand.
CAGATGGCAGTGGAGCCAACCAGAAATGTTAGATTCGTAGGTGATCTGCATTTCTTTTTCTTTTTGGCATGTGTGTGTGACTTGAATGGATCTTTGTGTGGGGGTGGGGGTGTGGGGAAGAGAGTGTACCATTCACATGTGTGTGTGAAAGCAGAGTCCAGAGGTTCATGTTCCTTGTTGACCTCTCCACCTTATTTTTAAAAAATATTTTATTATTTACTTGGCTGGGTACAGTGGTGCACATCTTTAATCCCAGCATTTGGGAGGCAGAGGTAGAAGGATCACATGAGTTCAAGGCCATCCTGAGACTACATAATGAATTCTAGGTCACCCTGGGCTAGAGTGAGACCCTACCTCTTGAAAAATATGCTTATTTATTTGGGTGAAAAAGAAGAAGAGAGAGGAGGGAGGAGAATGGATGTGTCAAGGCCTCTAGCCACTGGGAACAAACTCCAGACAAATTATATGGTTCAGTAAATATTTTGGACTGAATGAATATATAAATATTTAATGAACGTAGACATTCTTTCTCTTTGTATCAAAATATCTCATATAGAACCAACTTTTATTTATAATAATAAAAAATGTGCCAAATTGTGCATCTGGCTTTACGTGGTTCCTAGGGAATCAGACCTGGGTCCTTTGGCTTTGCAGGCAAGCGCCTTAACCACTAAGCCAACTCTCTAGCCCATCCACCTTCTTTTGTTGAGACAGGGTCTCAGTTAAACATATAGTTCACAGATTTGGCTAGACTACCCAGAAAATGTTGGGGACCTTCCTGTCCCTGCCTCCCCAGCACTGTGACAACGGGCACCGCCGTGCCTGGCGCGGACGTGGGCGCGAAGGACCTGAACTCAGGTCACCTTGCTAATGGAGCAACCACTGCTCATTCCCCCAATCCCAGTCAGCACGTCTTTCATTTGAAATGTCTCCTCTTAGTAGTTTTGTACTGCGTCTTGGAAATAAAGGCCTCTCCTGGGCCATAAAACCTCTACAAAACCTACAGGCAGCCAGACCAGGGCGATAGCCACGTCCATGGAAAGGAAGCCCCTGTGTCCTTCACTCCTGACAGTGACCAGCTATGAAGACCCCACGTGTCTGGTGCCCCCCAAGCAAGTCAGACATTCGGGTTTGCTGTCTTGAACGGCTGGGGGTGGAAGCCAGGGCTTTGCGTTGGCGAGGAGAAAGCTGCCCCACTCGGCTGTATCCCCAGCCTACAAATCCAGACTTGCGTGTCAAATTTTCTGGCTTCAAAATATTGATAAATGCCAGGTATGGTGCTGCACACCTTTAATCCCAGCCCTCCGGAGGCAGAGGTAAGAGGATCACTGTGAGTTCAAGGCCATCCTAAGACTACATAGTAAATTCCAGGTCAGACTACACTAGAGTGAAACCCTACACACACACACACACACACACACACACACATATACACACACAAAAGTAAGCGACATATTTGATCTGGAGGCTGTTACGTTTCTTTTTCTTTTTCTTTTCTTTTCTTTAAAACTTTGAATTGATAATTTCCATGCATACAGACAATATATCATGATCACAGACTCCTTCCTCCACCACCCTCATTTTTTCCCCTTCCAAATCCCCTCTCTATTGAATCCCTTCTTTCCAACAAGTCTCAATTTTTTTTTTTGAGGCAAGCCAAACAAACTGACCTTTTGTTTTGTTTTGTTTTGTTTTTATGCAAGAATGAGAGAGCAATGGCATCCCAGGGCCTCCAGCCAGCCACGGTAATTGAACCCCAGCAGCACGCGCCACCCAGGGTTCACAGGCGACCTTGCGCCTGCTTTACGCAGGACCTGGAAGGTCCATCATGGGCCCTCAGGCTTTGCAGGCAAGTGCCTTAACTGCTAAGCCATTTCTCCTGCCCTCAGATAGTTTTGGTTTCTCTTTTCTTAATCCAAGAAATATTTATGAAGCACCCATGTTGTATATGCCAGGTACAGCATTGGTAGTTGGAGACTCAGCAGAAAACAAAGCAGAAGAAACATGTCTTCACGGGGACTACAGTCTGATAGCGAAAAGATGTCATTAGCAAATAAAAAGTACAATGTAGGGTAGGTACAGATTAGGGTCCTTACCCAAAATGCTTGGGACCAGAAAAGCGATAGGTTTTGGAATTTTTCAGATTTAAAAACACTTGTGCATGTTTAATGAGATATATTTACACATGGAATTTGTTACACATTAACCTTATAAGCATAGCCTGAAGGTAACTTTTATACGTTTTTAAATTATTCATTTATTTATGTGTGTGAGTATGGGCAGGCATGCATACCAGGGTCTCTTGCTGCTATAAATAAATGCCAGATGCATGTACCACTTTTATCTCTGTCTGGCTTTACATGGGTATTGGGGAATTGAACCCAGACTAGCAGACTTTGCAAGCAAGTGCCTTTAATATCTCAGCTATCTTCCTAGCCACTAGCCACCACCACCCTTTTTTATTTTTCTTTGCTTTTTGAAACAAGGCTTTCCGTAGCTCAGGCTGGCCTCAAACTCCTGATCCTCTTGCTTCCACCTCCCAAGAGCTGCCATGACAGCTCCGCTCTTTCACACTAAGCTGTTTTTGTTTGCTTGTTTGTTTTTTGTTTTTCAAGGTCGGGTCTCACTCTAGCCCAGGCTGACCTGGAATTCACTCTGTAGTCTCAGGGTGGCCTCAAACTCTAGGTGATCCTCCTACCTCTGCCTCCCAAGTGCTGGGATTAAAGACATGTGCCACCGCGCCTGGCAAGGTTGTTATGTTTTCATCCTCAAGTTAAGTTCGTCCCTGCTACCTGTATGAAAAGGTGGCTAGATATGTAGCTCACATACATGTGAACACACACTCTTGTCTTCTGTGGTTTTTAACTGAAATCATGGCCCTAGGATTTATTTATTCATTTATTTGCAAGCAGAGAGAAGAGAGAGAGGAGAATGGGCATGCCAGGGCCTACAGCTGCTGCAAACAAACTCAAGGTGTGCCACTCTGTGCATCTGCCTTTATGGGGAATTGAACCCAGGTTGGTAGACCTTGCAGGCAAGTGCCTTTAACCACTGAGCAATCTCTCCAGCCCAGAATTTTTTTTAACATTTAAAATTTATTTCAGAGAGAGAGTGAGTGAGTGAAAGAGGCAGATAGATAGAGAGAAATTAGGTGCGCCAGGGCCTTCAGCCACTGTAAGTGAACTCCAAATGCATGTGCCACTTTGTGCATCTGGCTTATGTGGATCCTGGGGAATTGAACCTGGGCCCTTTGGCTTTGCAGGCAAACACCTTAACTGCTAAGCCATCTCTCCAGCTTTTTTGTTTTTTTTTTTTTTATTAATCATTCAACTCATATGCCTTCCTCAGTGTGGTTTTCTCCCAAGTTCCACTTTTGGGTTTTTTGTTGTTATGTTTTGTTTGTTTGTTTTGGTTGGCTTGAAACTCACTATGTAAACCACGCTGGCCTGCGTCAGTCCTCTGGCCACTGTCTCTCTTAGGCTGGGGTGATAGGCATATCCCACCACACCTGGCCCGAGTTCATCTTTAGATCCAGTGTGACCCATGTAGCCCACTTCCAGGTTCAAGGTCAAGAGATGGAGCTTGGTGTGAAAGTCATCTAAAATTTGCAGTAACAATTCTGACTTACTGCTCCACATTCTTATTAAAAGAAAAACTTCAAATACGGCCATAAATGTTTCTGCTGCTGGGCATTGCCCCGTGTGTGGCCTCTGGGTGGCTCACAATGCTGGGAGGTGGTGTCACAGGTGATATGGTCACTACTGCTATCACTCTTCCTCACCCTGGAACATCTTCATGGGCTCTCTCCACTGCCTTACGTGTTTCCTTAGCTGTCTCCGTGGCTATTCTAATTGCAGAGGTTCCAACTGACATGATACCTCTTTACAAAGGCTCCCTAGAACATCTTATCTAAGTCAACCAACCCTTTGTTCTCTATCCTGTAGTTTATAGCCCATGATCTAAATGTGCCTGCTACCAGGTTTTGTTAATAAAGTTTTATTGTCACTCATTTTGTTTGTTAACGTATTGTTTATGGCTGCTACCACCAGGGCGCTGTGATAGAGACAGGATAGCCAGTGAGTCACAAACCATTGCCCTCTCTGCCTGGCCCTTTATAGAAAATATTAGTTAACCCCTCAGACTTTTACATTGTCTTGTTTTATATTCTTTACTGTGACAATTATCTGAACATATTTTTTGTGTGTTTCTGGCTTTTATTACAACATAAGCTCCTCAGGGTACCTGGAACATAGTAAAAGCATAACGTGTTTTCATTGAGTGAACTTAATGATTTCCATGCTTTAGTCTCCTTTTATAAGCAGAGATTGCTCCTGGGCCTGTCAGAGGTCTCATATTTTTACAGTAGGTTTTTCAGCTATTGTTGCTTTTATTATTTTATTGAAATATTTTCTTTGTCTATTTATTTATTTATTTATTTACTTGCAAGCAGAGAGAGGGGAGAGAGAGAGGGAGGGAGGATTAATGTCACTGTAAACAAAGTCTAGATGCATGTGTCACTTTGTGCATCTGGCTTCACATGGGCATAGTGAATCGAACCTGAGTCATCACACATTGCGAGCAAGCACCTTAACCACTGAGCCATCTATCTAACCCTGCTGCTGCTTTGAGCGCCCACCAGGACTGCTGTGCAGGTTTGGACAGTTTGGGTTTTGTAAACTGGTCCAGTGAGAATTGGTCTAAACTGGTCCTAGAGACCGTGAGGCCTTATGACCAGACCCTTGGGCTTCAAGAGGAAACACCAAGGTGTGGGGATTGTGTGTGTCCTTTGATCCAGAGCTGGTGTCACGAACAAGTGCTCGCTCTTCTTACCTGCTGACTAAAGAATGGTTATAGGGGTCACTTTATTTCCAAGTTTCCAAACATCTATTACAGCACTGTCTGACCTAATGAGTGAGGGGTTTTCTTATTTGTATTTTGTAAAATATTTACCCACATGAAGAAATATTTCTTTGCTTAGCTCTGCAAAATCACCTCTTCTTGTTCCACACCAACGACACAAACCCGAGCACAGCCCTGTCTCATAGCAGTGTTACACATGTCTACATGTCACTCACTCTCATCTCGCCCTTCACGTTAACAGACTTCTGTCGCTTGCACCTAAATTTCTCAGTAACTAGAGACGTTCTACCACATACCTCCAAACTTTAGGATTGGTCAGTGGCTTCTTGTCCATAAGCATCTCTCACCCTCCTCTTACCAGCTGATGAGCATGTCATACCCACCTTCATGCTTTCCTCTGTCTCCCAACTTGTGTTTGACCTAAGCGGGGTGGCTGGTACCAGGCCCCTGGCTCTGTGCTGAGACCTATGCCAGGCACCAAGCAGACCATGCAGTTTTCTCAAGAGTACCAGACCCTTCCTCTGGGAGTGCTCACACTGTGTAGAACTGAGGCTGTTCAAATGCATCTACTTGTTTAGTGAAGCATGTTCTCTTTTTCTTTTTCCAAACCATAATTACGCATTTGCTTTTGAAATGATTATTGATTATAACTTAAGCTTTCTTTTGCTGTCTTAACCAATGCATGGTTGACTGTTAGATCTCTGAGGACTCCAAAGCTTTGATTTTTCAGAGAGCATTGAGAAGCTTTTAAACTATGTGCACAATACCCCTTATAAATGAAATGGCCCTGGATGCCTGTGGCCACCAGACTGATCACAGTAGGCCATCTCTGTCCTGGGGGATCCAGGAGTCTAAGGAGGGTGAGGTGAGGGTCAGCAGACAGTTCTAGAAAACCATGAAAAGTCTTTTCATGGAGGAGAACAAAAAGAGTCCAGGCAAATAGAGAGACAGGAAGAGAAGAGGGCTGCTCTGGAAGACCCGGTGGGGGAAGAAATGTCAGGTGAGCCTTGAAGGTGGACAGAGACTGATGTTCACCTTTTCCACATAGCCACTTCCCCCAGTCAGCCTTGATAAATCTCCTTAACCCACAGACGAATACACTTGAAGCCACAAGGATAGCAGTGTACAGATACAGAGACATTTTTTTTTTTTTGATTGTCCAGGTAGGGTCTCACTCTAGTCCAGGATGACCTGGAATTCACTATGTAGTCTCAGGGTGGCCTCGAACTCACGGCGATCCTCCTACCTCTGCCTCCCGAGTGCTGGGATTAAAGGCGTGCGCCACCACACCTGGCTATAGAGACTTTATTAGGAATTTAAGATAACATTAGGCAAGGTGAGGAGCTGGGCCTTGAGAGTTGCCACCCCAGCTCCTGCCAACCGGGTCCACTGTCATTGCAAAGCTGGTAGGAGATAGGCCCTCCATCTGAAGTAGACCTGGCACCCAGGAGGTGCTCAGGAACTCTTTGTTGGACAAGAGTTTCTTAATTTTCTTGTCTTGTCAAATGTCTATAAGTTACCTGCATGCTTCTTTTTCTAGAAGCTCAGCATAGATGCAAAAAATATAGGAAGGGACTGGAGAGATGACTTAGAGGTTAAGGCACTTGCCTGTGAAACCTAAGGACCCAGGTTCAATTCTCCAGGCTCCATGTAAACCAGATGCACATGGGGGAGCATGCGTCTGGAGTTCATTTGCAGCGGCTGGAGGCCCTGGCTCGCCCATCCTCTCCCTTTCTCTCTCTCTCTCTCTCTCTCTCTCTCTCGAATAAATAAACAAAATTTAAAAAATAGGAGGCCTTGAAGATGGTCTTTTGTCTTGGAAGTAACTCAGAGATACACACAGACAGAGAACAGATGATGGAGATGGATGAATGGAAGATAGACAATGGATGGATTATTGATGGATGGATCATAGAGACAGATCTGGATGATGACAGATAAATAGCTAATAGAGATTGATACATGGATATATGCATGATGATAGGTTAGATAGATGGATAGACAGATAGATAGATGACAGAAAGATATCCTTCTGGTGGAGATTTTTGTCCACATTCTATCCTGACAGTAGCAGATGATAAACCAATGGGAAACAAAAGTGAATTGTGTTAAGGCTTATTGACGGTGTTTTCAGATGCTAACATTCAACAACATATATTCTACATTTCCCCTTGTCTGCAAATGTGAGTCATCTTGAATTACCAAGCCAGGTAAAGTGAGTCCACAGATAACTCTTGAACGCATTAAACCCCTGGAGATATTAGATCCTTCTGCAACACACAAGGCTTGGTATGCAGCTCATTAGCATTTGAACAAATTTGTGAGACTTTTAAGGCATGTTGGTGGATGGAGCTAAGGAAACTAATGCAGTGAATTCCTGAGCCTAATGGCTCCATTTATCAAAGGAGCAGGTTTTAACATAATGCATAAACCGCTCGCACATGGCCATTTTACTACGCATTTAATTCCCTTGCAACATGGGGCTACAAGCAGAGGGGATTGGGAACTTAAACAAGGGTAACATTCCGAGAAAAGACTGGGAAAAAAGTCAATACCCTCCCTTCATTCCCCAAATAAAAGGTGATTTACAAACATGGGAATCTGTATTGACGAAAGGGGCTGACAGATGACAAGATGCACCAGTGATGTCTCAGACTGGGACAGGAGCTGTCATTTCCTCTGAACCCTTATCCAGCTTTGAAAATAATGTTATCAAAATATGTTAGTGAGCTGGAGGGATGGCTTAGCAGTTAAGGCATTTGCCTGCGAAGCCGAAGGACCCAGGTTCAATTCCCCAAGACCCACGTTAGCCAGATGCACAAGGGGCACATGCGTCTGGAGTTCATGTGCAGTGGCTGTAAACCCTGGTGTGCCCCTTCTCTCCTCTCTCTCTCTCTTTCTCTGCCAATAAATAAATTAATTAAGTATTAAAAAAATATTTTAGTGGTATGGAGGGGCGTGGTGGCACATGCCTTTAATCTCAGCATTTGGGAGGCAGAGATAGGGGAATAGTTGAGTTTGAGGCCACTCTGAGACTACATAGTGAATTTCAAGTTAGACTGGGCTAGAGTGGGATCCTACCTCAAAAAACCCATATATATATATATATATATATATATATATATATATATATATATATATATATATCATACGAATTAGAGGTTATAAATCACTTAAAGGTTCTCCTGTAGTTTTAAGCTCTGGGGACCATGAAAACATCTGTGCTGGCTCTTCATCCCCTGCTTCCTATTTACACAGACTTATGAAGACCTGGGATGCTGTCTTCTGCCCACTTGGGATGATGTGCCAAAATTTGACACTGAAACTTCATGCCTCTGGAAAACATTGCCATTCAATATATTTCTTTTGTCTATTAGTGGTTCAAAAATAACCTGACATGATGCCATCTGCAGAGCTGACATCATGGTTGTGTCTCCTGGGGAGGTCAGCAGAGGCACGTGGTGCGCTGTGCTTAGCCATGTGCTAAGGTAAGGGACACTTCAAGGTGGCAGATCACTGTAAGAGTGTCCGTTTACTGGCAGTTCACCCAGAGCTACCTTACAGTAGAGACTTGAGGGTTTTGAGGTTTCTTTGCTGGCAGTATAATTGCAAAGCAATGTCCCCAAACAGGAGAGCGATTCAGGGGAGGCCCTCACAGAACTCAGGGGTTGCTGTGCAAGTGTGAAGGTCTCAGCTCAGGTCCCCAGCACCCACATAGAACCAGACACGTGGAGCACTATTGTCTGTGATCTCAGGGCACCTAGTGCAAGAAGGGAGAGGAAAATGGGCAAATTCCCCCCAGAGTTCATGCTCACCTGGCTTATTGGAAGAAGGTGCAGGTCAACAAGGACAAACCTTCAGCAAGGGAAAGGTAACAGCCAACAGCCAGGGCTGTCCTCTGACCTCCACATGCACACCATGGCATACATGTCACACGTGTGTGTGTACACACACATGCATATATACACACACACACAACAACAAAAAGAAATATGAGGGCTGGAGAGATGGATTAATGGTTAAGGCATTTGCCTACAAAACCTAAGGACCCAGGTTCAGTTCACCAGGACCCACATAAGCCAGATGCACAAGGTGGCGCATGCATCTGGAGTTTGTTTTCAGTGGCTAAAGGCCCTGGCACACCTGATTCTCTCTATATACATATCTGCCTCTTCCCATCTCTCTCTCAATAAATTTTTAAAAACAGCACACTCTTGATTATTTATAAAAGCTTTTTATTTCTCTGTGTGTGGGGGGGGGCACAGAGGACTGAACTTGGACCTTGCCAATGTTAGTTGAGCATCCTGCCAGAAAGCCACATTGCCACATCTTCAGACTTCTTTTAAATTTTTATTTTGAGACAAGGTCTCACAAAGTTGCTTGGACTGGTCTTCAACTTACTGTATCAACCAGGCTGACCTCGAACTTGCTATCCGCCTACCTCAATCTATAGAGTAGCCAAGAATTACAGATCTGTGTCACTAGGTCTGGCTAGAAATAACTTTTGGTTCTATGTTTGTAGGGTTACCTCGGTGTATTTCATGAGGGAAGGGCATAGGCTTCTGTGTGTCCATGAACCTGGGCCGTGTTGGGCGCTGTTGACTACATTGCATACAGAAGTCAGGCGCTTATGGCGCATGCCTTATACTTTTTCAGGAGATGCTGCCGTTACAAAGGACGAAAACATTTTGCTTCTAGTGCCTAAAACAGCCCCCACAGTTGCTCATTCTATCCAAACTATTCATCCAAGGTTATTTCTTCAAAAAGTTGAGCCTTCCCAATGTCCCCGCTTCCTCCCTGACAATGGCATTTGCTATCCTGTTTGGCAGGATGTGGGTATTAGTGTTGAGAATTATGCTAATCTAAATAGCTGAAACTAGACTCCATTTCTATCACTCAAAAGCCGTTGTAAAGTTGGAGCTTAGCAATGAATCTCCACCTTTGGGGAAAAAAAACTCAAAAGTCATACCGTGTGTTGTCCACATGGCTCAGCTTAGTAATACCCTGGGCAGATGGAAGAACATGGTTAAAAGTGACGTTTCATAAGGTGAATCAAAAGGCTTAACACACCTTTCACGCACCCCATAGGCTGCTTTAAAAGTTGTCAAGCCCATCAAAAAGTAAATGCCAGGAAATCAGCAGTTATATTTTCTTCTCTGTCTGGGCAAGGCCCAGCTGTGAGGGCAAGGGTCTCCTTCCCTCTAAAGCCTGCACCGGTCCCATCTGTCTCAGTGGCCCGCCCTGCATCTCCTCCATTTCCACTGATCATCCCATGGCTGGGCTGCACTGGCTCTAATCTGTCTCTCAGGGGTGCGGACCTTCCTTCTTAGTGCAGTGCACAAAACTGACAGCAAAGAAATGCTCAGCGCTTGTAAATCAAGTGGGCCACGAATGAACGCACACTGCCCTGACGCTCCTATGGTGGGGCTGGGAAGATGGCTCAGCAGTTGAGGCCCTTACCTACAAAGCCTAATGACCCAGATTTGATTCCCTGGTATCCACCTAAAGCCGGATGCACATGTGGCACATGCATCTGGAGTTTGCAGTGGCTAGAAGACCAACCATGTCCATTCTTTCTCCTCTCTCTCTCTCTCTCTCTCTCTCTCTCTCTCTCCCCTTGCAAATAAACAAATACATAAAAGGTACAGAGCTGAGAGTCCATCTTTTGGCTGACCAGAAGACACCCTGAGTCACTCCCAGAGAGGACCCTTGGAGATGAGAGGGAAAAGAAGCAAGATTGGGAACACAGCACACTCGGGGTTCCTCTCTGTGCCTGATGGGGGAGGACGTTGTTGAGGGAGTAGCTATGATCCACTCTCCGGACTGCTTGGTTCACGACATGGGCTGTCTCAGAGCTTTCTTCTTTTGACAGCTATGTCTATTTTTCATGTGCTCTGTTCACCAATTCAATTTAAAATGGCAAGGAAAGTTCTAGAAAGACTTCGGGCTTTCTTGGTGTGATGTTCTCCAAATGGCTCGGTTCTTTGGACTTAGCAATAGAGAGTTTTGTTTTGTTTGGCAAGAGTGAAGCTCAACAACTGTGGTTCACCCCATCACCTCAAACCTTGAAGATATGGCCCTCTTGAGTTCAAGATTAAGCATCTGCAGATTCAATTCCCAAATTTTGCTAAGGTTATTCTCTTGCTTAGAAGTTGCATCATTATTTTTTAATTTCTATTTAAGTAAGTTCATTTGGGCTGAAGTTAAAAGCACAAAAGCAAGAATTAGCAAGGCTTTTAACAAGTGTAGATCATCTATCATCCAGGAAATCTCTATGGAAGGATTTTAAAATTGTACCGGGAAACAGCTAGGGGACAAGGGAACAAGTGGGAACTTGGACTCTTAAAAGATGGTTTTAATTCTCAAACCAGCCACAATATCAGTCAACCTCTCTGACTTTGTCAGCTCATCTGCAAATGAATATGAAATGGAAATGAATAGAGCCTTCCCCAAAGGGCTACCATGAGGCTGAAGCAAGATAATTGCTGGGAAAGGGCTTGGCAAATCGCAACACGCTGATCAAGTGCAGGAGAAAGTTGCTGAAAGATAGTAGCAAGGTGGGGTTCTTGAGCAGCAATCAGTAAGCTTGAGCAACCCACGAGACGCAGATGCAGAGAGGAAATGACAAGAGCAGATGTAGCCATCCCAGCCATTAATTTGTCACAATGTTATTTCAGAATATTGAACAGTTACAACCAGCACCACATTTAGCCTAGATGTAATGAACTACAAAAATGTAGTAAAACAGTCAAAGAGGAATAAAATCCTTCTAAAATTCAGCTTCTGGGGCTGGAGAGGCGACTCCGTAGTTGAGGCACTTGCCTGGAAAACCTAATAGACTCTGGTTCAATTCCCCAGGACCGGTGTAAAGCCAGGTGCATGCAAAGTGGCGCATGCATCTGGAGTTCATTTGCAAGCAGCTGGAGGCCTTGGCATGCCCATTCTCTCCCCCTCCCTCCCTCTTTCTCTCTTTCTCTCTCTCTCTTTCTCTCTGCAAATAAATAAATAAAAAGTTTTTAAAAATTATTCACTTCTGCATATATATTACATATGCGCATTGCTATAGGTACTATGGTAATGTACACTAACACACAAGAATTTCTGTAAAATAACATAAAATAATTTGTGGACAAATCAAAAGACAGGCTAGATTTGGGGCTTGCTAGTTCTCCAACTTAACCATAGAAGATGACCCCCTTACAGTGTGATCTAATAACTTAAGTCAGGTTACTGGCCAATGTTGTACTATGTCAGAGCATCTCTCTCTCTCTCTCTCTTTCTCTCTCTCTCTCTCTCTCTCTCTCTCTCTCTCTCTCTCAGTCTCTCTCTCTCTTTCCACTTTTTTGTTGTTATTTTGATGCAGGGTCTCATTATATACACCAGACTGACTTTGAACTCACAACCCTCTGCCTCGGCCTCCCAGAACACTGGAATTATAGGTGTGTGCAACCACATCTGGCTTTTTCTTAAATTCTTGCTAGCAATTATAGGTGAGTGAAAATTCTGATCTGAGTATATGTGAGTGTGTGTGTGTGTGTGTGTGTGTGTGTGTGTGTGTGCATGTGAGTATGCAAAAATCAAAAATGATTTACCCAGGCACTCAATTTAAGTACAAAATCACAGGCATGAATATGCAAGGAAATTTGAGTGTGTGTTTGTCAGCAACTGAATATTTGGCAAGGGGGAGAATTAAAATAGATTGCACTTAGAGCTGGTGGAAAGAAGAATAAACACAAATTTACAGGTGAGTGTTAGCAAACAGCGTATATATTGAATAGTCATCTGAAATAGACCCATCTGAACTCAGTAGGAAATTGACATTCTGTTTGTGCTTACTGCATATTAGAACTGGAAGCCTCACGTTATTCTGCTCAATAGCGATATGGCAAATTACTATATCCACGTGGCAGGCACTTGGCTCTTAAGAGCCAAAGAGATTGAGGGTTATTTGATGCATGTAAAATAAAAATCTCAGACGGGTAAGATCAGTGTGGCCAATCAGCAAGCAGGGAACAGGCATTTGTGAACATAGAGCTGCACATTTATGTTTTAACTCTGGGCTTGATTGGATTATAATGAGAGAAGTCTCCAAACCATTAAAAGAGGGATCCGATCCTGGCCTTGGCTTGGGAGGCTGAATCTTACAAAGAGATCCTGCAGAGCTTTACCCCGCACTGGTTCCGACCTTGTTTCCCTCTCTCGCTGAGCACCACATTTCAGATGAGAGCTAGGTTCTGAAGCCAGCCTATTAAGCAAAAGTCACATATAGTCAAAGGTGTATTTGTGGGCTGGAGAGATGGCTTAGTGGTTAAGGCACTCACCTTTGACATATAAGGGCCCAGGTCCGATTCCCTAGTACCTACATAAAGTCAGATGTCCAGGTGGCACATACATCTGGAGTTTGTTTGCAGTGGCTCTGTCTCTTTCTCTCTCCCTTAAATACATAAATATATATTTTTTAAAAAACCAGATATGTTTGAAAGTTTCTTAAATCCTCCATCCTTGTGCATTCTCCATTATTTTTGATGTTTTCTTACCGGGATGTAATTTCCTTGCACCCCTATGCCCATGGGAGACAGAAATTTAATATCAACACATGAGCTCATGTGCATGTACACACACATGTACACGCAGCCTTTTTTGGTCATTTTTACGTCAACTAAAGTTTGAGAGGCACTGTGTTAAAAAAAACACTAAAAGGGGAGTTTGTCAAGCAGATGCCTGCTCTGTGGAGTCCTCCTGCCTTGGAGATAGCACCCAATGCTGAGGTGAAGGGCGGATGCTGAGATTTCTAAGGCATTCCTACATGCTGTGGGGGTGGCTTTATTCCTTCCGATGTCCCCACCCGCCTCTCCAGCTTTGATACATGCTGATAGGTTTATTTGATGCTTTGAGGGTGGGATGGAGAAGTGGATGGAATCTTCCTGGAAGGCTGCATTAGAAAAATCGAAATGTCGCACGCATGTGCTTTGCAACACTTCCTCGTTTACGTGAAACTTACTTGTCCCTAAGCTTGCTGCTCCTCAATCACCTGCCTTACCTTCAGGTTGATAAGACATGTCACACCCATTTAATGGACTTATTGACATGATAACACGCAAAGAACAAGAGATGAAATAATTGTCACTATTATTTTATTATTATTATTATCATTATCATTATCATTATAAATTGCTGTTGTTAAGATAACTGTTACTGTCTGTGACTCTGGGCTTATTACCACATCTTTCTGGACTTTTATCATTTGTCTGAGCAGTGGATCGATGCTATCTTTGCCTCCTACCTTGAAGAGTTGCAGGGGAAAAAAAAAGATGTGGAATTTGGAAAGCTTTTGAGACTCTCCAAGTAGAATATAAAAGCAGAATAATAAAAAAAATCATCACAGCATTCAAGTCCCAAGGCACCCCCAGTCTCAGAGAGGTGGAAGCCCATGAATTTCGAAGATCATAACGCACAGGGGAACAGCAACACAACAGGGTCCTCTGATGGAGATGTGGGCTTCTGGGAACATGTGTCCTTCCTGACCTTTTCCGTCACATGGAGTGGCCCTATGTCCCACCATAAGTGAGTGACTCTGCCCAAGTAGCATGGCACCTGACTGTATCTTTCTTCTGCACAACTGAATGACGTGTTCATGATAAGCACCCGTGGCACTGGACAACAGAATCGTAATCTCAGTCGAGGCAGGGGAGTGAGTTTATTCAGCTGCATGAGTTTGTATCCAAGCTCCAGGAGCTTCCAGACAACCAGCGATTTGGGAGGGTCCCCACATGCTTCTCAGTGATCAACTGTGTCCACATGACCTCTGTGCAGATGTCCAGGGTTTGTCCTTCTGACCTCTGGCTAAATGCTATTGTGGAGTGACAGGGATGAAATTTACCTTGCAATGACTCTGTTCCTGTCACATAGCCACAGCATGCAAGTTCGTCGGCACCCCAATCTCGGGGTAGGAGTTGGACTGGGAAAGAAAGTGGGTTGGGAAAGCTGAAGTTCCTTCATAAAGCACCCAAACAGAAGCCTTTTCTGCCCTGGAATACCCTAACTCTTCTTAGAGGTGTCCCCTATCTAGAACCACTCACCAGGGACCAAAGATGTCACCCCACAAATACCAGGTAGGGGGGCAAATATAACCCTTAACATACCTGCCCCTCCATGTCTGCACTGTTCAGGCTCCTTCTTCCTCATTGCTCCAGAAAACCCACGCTCCCCTTGGCACCCAGAAAGCCCTGTCAGCTGGGTAAAGGAAGGCAGGAGACAAAGTGACAGTGAGCTTTCGACGGCCACATGCTACATTCCTGTAGCTACTTGGGGACATCTGCTTTTAAAATCCCTACGCCAGGCCTCTGGTTCTGGTTCCTACTCTCTGATGCCTCTCACTGGGTGCTAGGATTTAGACATAGTATGATCCCCAAGATTCACGTGTTGGAAGCTTGATCGCTACTCCTCGTATGGCAGTATGAGAGGTGGAAGTGACAGGGTCACCTCGGAGCTGTCTTTGCAAGGTATGTGTTACTTCTCCATAGATGAACTGTTGTAAAAGAACAAGACTGGTCTCTCCCTCATCTCTAGCTTCCTGTCTCACCACATGATTGACCTTGTCTCCGTGAGCATCCATGTCATTGTAATGAGGGCTTCACCTGAGACCACATTGATGGGGCTGTCTGGCCTGATTTTTAACATTCAAGATCCTAAATGATAAGGGAAATGAACCTCTTTTCTTCATAAGTTCTCAGCCTTAGATATTTAATTACAGCAGTAGAACATGGATCAATAGATGAACCGAGGTCTGCTTCTTACAGAGCCAAGAAGATCCTGCTTGAAGAGGGAGACTTAGCATTCTTCCAAATGTTATGCAACAATGTTTAAAAAAATGTTGCCTAGGGGGCTAGAGGAATGGCTTAGTGGTTAAGGCATTTGCCTGCAAAGCCAAAGGACCCAGGTTCAATTCCCCAGAACCCACGTTAGCCAGATGCACAAGGGGGCACATGAATCTGGAGTTCATTTGCAGTGGCTAGATGCCCTGGTGTGCCCATTCTCTCTCCCCCGCCCCTCTCTCTCTCTGTCAAATAAATAAAAATAAAATATTTTTTTAAATGTTGCCCAGTTTCAAAGGGTCCTCACAAGTTGTACAGTCACAGGTTTTGTGGTGGTTCTTCTAGGACAATGTCAGTAACTTGTCTCAAAGCAACTGGGGGTGCTGAGCCCAGATCCAATTGCACCTTCAGTCACTAGTGGCACACAGTTTGAAACAACGCATTTGCTTTTCCAATCACATCCTCTTCTGCTACATTCTTCAGGAGGTGAGAAGTACTTCTTTAAGCTTTGTCATTCTGGAGCAGGTTTTTTTTTTATTATGTAAAAAGCAATTATAATTCAGAGAAAAACAACTCAATGTGTGAAATGGTAAAATAATTCTATTGTCACTGGAAGGCTCCAGTTGGGGACTACCGATTACATCTTGGTATGGAATATAAATCCATGTGCTCAGATCTGCAAAAATGTCACTGAAAAGTATGTGGGATCTTTCCAGCCCACTTAGACAATACAGGTACATCCCTTCCATGCCTCGGATATACAGGGGACATATGTCCATGCCAGCTCTCCCCTGCACTTCCCCCATTACTCTCCCCCCCATCACGACCCTCTTCATTCCCTGACGCCCATGCTGCAGCTAAGTGGACCATCTGAACATGCAAATAAGACAAATAGGTCACTCTAGGCCCTTGAAGCCCCATCCACACTTAGCATTCTACAGCGGACTTCTGGGGTATGGGGTTTCCTAGGGCAGAGGGGGGCCCACCGTCCCTGCAAAGGTGCTGGAAAAGGGCCACTCCTTGCTCTTCCAGCCTGTGGCCCCTGGCATCCTGGTGTGTGCCCTCTGCTTCTGTCATCACACGACACTTTCTTCTCATGTCTAGGTCTGTCCTTTTTTTGTCTTATTTTTTATTTTATTTTTATTCATTTATGAGAGAGAGAGAGAGAATGAGCATGCCAGGGTCTCCAGCCACTGCAAATGAACTCCAGACCCAGGTGCCACCTTGTGCATCTGGCTTACATGGGTACTGGGGAATAGAACTTGGTTCCTTAGGCTTTGCAGGCAAATGCGTTAACCACTAGACCATCTCTCCTCCCCTTTCCTTGTTTTATAAGGACTCCAGTTCCTGGATTTAGGCCCATGTTAATGATTTCCCCTGATTATACTCTCAGGTGCCAGGGATTCAACTTCACTGTGCCTTTCAGGAACTTACTCTTCTGAGTCTCACCATCATCTTCACGACCCAGAGAAGCCAGTGCCCCACCTAGCCCTTCAGCCTCCATTCTGGATCTTCTCCTGTCCACCCCAACAATTCTTCTATACCCTCAAGTCCCTGGTCTTCTGTTAGTTCCTTCAGTTGCCAAGCTGACTTCTTCTCCAGCACGTGTTTAACCAAGGATAGACTTTTTGAAGCTCTGTGTTCTTCCTGAATCTTCTCCATCCCTCGTCCCCTACCACACTGAGTTCCTTCAGTATCAGTACCACCGTTAGTTTCTGAGCAAAGCCACCTTGACAAGCACACTTAATGTTGCCTCCATGTCACCTCCTGTGCTTCCATGTCACTTAGTACTGAGGACAGTTAAGTGTTTATTTGGGTGATTGTCGAAGTCATGTGAGTCTTTCTTACATAAGTTGGCAGCCAGGAGCTCTCACCAGAGCAGATACTTAATAATAACTACTGGATGAATAAACAAAAGATTCCCTAAATACCCAATTGCCGTGTGGTATGATTAGTAATACCCACTTATAGGACACCTAGATTCATTTTTTCATTAGCATACAAAGTATTAAGTATCATTATGATATTTTCTTTTTCTTTCAAATATTTTATTATTTTATTTATTTGAGAGAGACAGAGAGAGAGAGAAAGGGAGAGAATGAGCATGCCAGGGCCTAGAGCTATTGAAAATGAACTCCAAATGCATGTGCCACTTTGTACATCTGGCTTTATGTGGGTATTACGGAATTGAACTTGGGTCTCATTAGGTTTTGCAGGCCAGCGCCCTAGCCACTAAGCAACCTCTCCAGCCCTCATTAAGGTATTTTCAAACCAAATGGGTTTCAACTAATTCTCCTCCATCAACTTTCAAGCTACAGGAGAACTATCATTTTCATGTTCTTGTCAGATTCCATGTATGTTTATTTATTTGATGTTTGTGCGTGTGCACATGTGTGTTCATGTGCATGTGTGTGTAGAGGTCAGAAGACAATGTTGAGTGTCACTGCTCAAGAACAAACATCACCCACATTCTTTCCAGACAGAGTCTCACACTGGCCTGGAACTCTGCAAGGTTAATCCATCTAGCCAGTGAGTCTCAGAGGTCCATGTGTCTCCTCCTCCTCGGCTCTGGGACTGTATGAACTGCAACACCTGGCTTTTCCTGTGGGTGCTAGGGACCAAACTCGGGCCTTCATGATTGCAAGTCAAAAACTTTAGCCACTAAGCCATCTCCCCAGACTTTATTCTTCATCAGATTTTAATACCTTGAACTTCGTGTTGCTTTGGTGGAGGGTTCTATGATGAATATCTTCGCTTCCCACAATGAGGTGAAGGCAAAGAGCTATGTCATGTTGACTTAGAAGATGAACATAAGAGCCCTAAAAACATTGACAAGAACAACAACAAAAAAGGAAAAAAAAAAAAAAGACAAGCAAGAGTAGACAGAGTCAAGGAAGCATCAGTAAAACCATTTTAGGTCATTTTGTTATTATTTGACTATTGCGCAGGAGAGAGGAGCCCGGAATCCTCTGTGGAACCAGCATTGATCCTCATTAATCGTCATTCCATTGGGTCTGCTTTCCCCGCACCACGTGGAAGATGCAGGGGTGCCTTCCAAGGAAGGAAAAATGTGTTAGCTCATAGTTCACTTACTCTGAATCCCTAATGGTCCACATGGGGAGTACATGGTGTTTATCATCACATGTATGGACAGGATGGGTCCTATTGAAGATCGCTGGACCATGAGTGATTTATGGTGCTTTCTACCCCTCCACTGTTGGAGGAGGTGGCCACATGGTTAAAATTCCATCTGTCCCATATGTATCCCCCTTAATTAATGATTTATCTTACTATCTTCCTTCTTGGGAGTCAAAAAAAATGATTTGACTTCCTTAGGTGAAACTACCATCCGCCAGACAGAATCATTATCATTATCTAAACCCCAGAGAAAAACAAGTAAATGAGAATGTTCTGGGGAAGGGAGACCAGGGGGAAAGCAGGTTAACAAAATCCCTCACTTCCTGAAGGAAGCATTAGTAGGTGTTTCCTAATCCTGCCTAGCAAAAGGTTAGCACTTTGATGTTAGTCTGAGACATGCATGTAACCTTTCTTGTGTGGCCTTGTACACACACACACACACACACATCTGCTTAAGTTTGCATGTTATGAGAGAGGAAATATAAAAAGATTCCAGTGGAGGAGGGAAGCCATTAATCCAGTGGGTTTGGCAGCCAGACACTTGAAAAAAGATGATTTATTAACATGCAATTGTCACCATGTTAATAATGAAATATCGATCTGTAGTTGCTTAATGAAAATCAACTTACTCTCATTTGCCCCAGAAATGGGAACACTTAGGCTCTGATTCCAACATTGTTACACTGTCCATCTGGGTATTGTTCATAGCTGTATTTATTTCTTTAATACATGTAGCTTAAAGGGTGGGGATGGGTGCCAATCCCATCAGTTCACCCACATTTATTTTCCTTTTCTTCCCTTGTTGAAATACTGTCATCTGATTTAATAAGAAAAATTTCAAGGGAGACCTCATAAGATAATGGGCATTGATGATTTTATGATTATATGATCATAATCTTATTCAGCAAAACGACTACCGTACTCGAAATATAAAACCTTAGGTAAGCACGATCATCTGCAGCTTGGTTCACAGCAATATAGAACCCCACAATCTTTGCCAGAAAGACCAGATTCTTGTCACAGGATTTTCCAGCTTTAGTTACTGAGGACAGTTTTACCCAGAGAAGCTCTAATAGCTGAGCTTAATTAACTACCAATTTCATGAATTATTTCTGTTTCATAGTCATAGGTTTTCTTTTCACTCATTTATTTACCTGCAAGTTTGAAATTATCTGTGGAGTGATCTCTTTTGGATAATAGAGAAAGGAGACAGGATAGTAACCCCTTTACAAAATATACGTGATTTTGATTTACAATTTGAAATGTAAATGTTTTGAGGTCAGGCCTCTGCAAAAAGAAAAATTCACAGGTCGATACATTGCCTCCTTGAGCTTTTCATGTTTATTACCAAGAGCCTCATACACTGCTACGTGTATATATTTACTAACACGGGGTTTTATTGCTTGGGTAAGGTGTTATTGCACAGAGGTTCACATAAACATTTGTATAGGTTTCAGAAAACAGTTGTTACTAAGGAAGAACCTTTTTCTGTTTACACAAATTCAGAACAAAGAAACATTGCTACAGCTTCCGGTAATTGACATGTGGGCGTGTTTTTCAAGTCAATGACTGGAAGAGCTGAGCATCTGAGATTTATTTTTTGACAGGATTTAAATTACTGGTAGTCTGACACTTTTTTTTTTGAACAATTACTAGACACTGGGGTGTTTAAAAGTGATGGGTACTGTTTGTGGGGAAGTTTTGAGACAGTTAGCATGAAACAATTTCCCATCTGATTAGAAAGAAGCTAACATTACCTGTAGATTACTAAATATCACTGCTTCGTTGGCTCTCCGTATAATAGTTTTCTCTCAGGATAAAACTCATACTTAAAAAAAAAATCCATCCACTTGAAAGATTGGTGGATCATGGGGATTCAAAACAGGAAGGGCCCCTCCACTCACCGTCAATTTCCGTCTGGCTCTCACTCCAGTCCTCTAAGTATACAGAGCAGAGAACTGCTTTCATTCTGTTTTGTTTCAAATGTCCTAGAAACCAGGCCTCGCTGTTCATTAATTAGCCACTATCTCTCAGGAGCTTCTAAACATTGTTTCACCAGCCATCTGAACTCCAACTGGAAAATTAAAATTCACAATTTTGTGAACTGCTCATGTCCCCAAAAGATAAAGCCACGGCAGCTGTCATAATTGGCAACACTCTGACGTCTCACGCTATCCAGAAGTCGGGGAGATGGCTTTTTCCCTCCTTTCTCGCTGCTCCTGTATCAGATGAAAAATGAAAGACTGCAGACTTCCTGTCCTCTGCTCAGCACCCTGTGGCTTCAAAAGCAAGGCCAACTCTGGAGAAGTGTCTATCTGGGGACCTTCCTCCTCTTATCCTCAAGGGTAT
The DNA here is from genome assembly GCF_020740685.1 of Jaculus jaculus. Taxonomy (NCBI): domain Eukaryota; kingdom Metazoa; phylum Chordata; class Mammalia; order Rodentia; family Dipodidae; genus Jaculus; species Jaculus jaculus. Next base: position 131,980,945 of record NC_059109.1, read on the forward strand.
GTAAGGGTCAGTACACCCCAGAGCTGACTCACCACTGGTGATGTGGTATTTTTTCCCCTTCTTTTTCTTCCTTCCTTCCTTTCTTTCATTTTTTTTTCTTGCCTAAGATCTTTTTCTCTTCTCCTCTTGGTCTGGGAATACTTGTGAGAAGTCCTAGAGAATAGGATTGCTGCATGCCTAAGAGAAAATTCCGAGCTAGAGAGATGCCCAGTCAGCAAAGTGTTTGCTTTACAAGCATGAGAACTTGAGTTTGACCCCCCCAGAACCTGCTCCAACATGCCAAGCATGGTGGCACATGCTTATAATCCCAGCAGCGGGGATCCGGAAGTAGAGACAAGTAGATCCCTGGGGCTTGCTGGCCAGCCAATCTTGCCAGCTTCATATGTTCCAGGCCAATAAGAGATCCTGTCTTGGACTGGAGAGATGGCTTAGTAGTTAAGATGTTTGTCTATGAAGCCTAAGGACCCAGGTTTGATTCCCCAGTACACACATAAAGCAGATGCAAAGATGACACATGCCTCTGGAGTTCATTTGCAGTGACTGGATGCCCTGGCGTGCCCATTCTCTCTATGTGCCCCCCTAATAAATAAATAAAATATTTTTTTAAAAAATGAGAGATCCGGTCTTAATAAAAGGTGGATGGGGGCTAGAGAGATGGCTTAGTGGTTAAACACTTGCCTATGAATCCTAATGACCCCGGTTCGAGGCTCAATTCCCCAGGACCCACATTAGCCAGATGCATAAGGGGGAGCATGTGTCTGGAGTTCATTTGCAGTGCTGGAAGCCCTGGCGTATCCATTCTCTCTCTCTCTCTCTCTCTCTCTCTCTCTCCCTCTTTCTCTCTCTGTCACACTAAAGTAAATAAGAATAAACAAACAAAAAAAGTTTAAAGAAAATTTTTTTTAAGTGTATGGTATTCCTAAGGTACACCTGAGGTTGTCCTCTGGCCTCCACATACATGTGCGTATTTGTGTACCCACACACAAGTGAGTCCATGCACATATGCATTGCATTAAGAAATAAGAAAATGGGCTGGAGAGATTTCTCAGAGGCTAAGGCACTTGCCTGCAAAGCCTAACAACCCAAGTTAGATTCCCCAGTACCCACATAAAGCCAGATGCACAAAGTGGTACATGTATCTGGAGTGTGTTTGCAGCAGACTCTCTCTATAGCTGGGCGTGGTGGTGCACGCCTTTAATCCCAGCACTCGGGATGCTGAGGTAGGAGGATCACTGTCAGTTTGAGGACAGCATGAGACTACGTAGTGAATTCCAGGCTAGCCTGGGCTAAAGAGGGACCCTGCCTTGATAAAACCAAAAAAAGAAAAAGAAAGAAAGAAATCTTTGCCTTGCTATATTGAAGATGAACGGAGGTTTGCATGGTAAAACTCAAGCAATTGTCCTGCATGAAGGGTATTTCTGTCTCTACCTCATCCCAGAGACATTTTCAAGTTCTCATAACAAAGGGAGCTATTGTGATATCTAATAGGTACAGGCCGGGACTGCAGCTGAATGTCCCTGCTACACAGCAGGAGCCATACAACAGAATTATCTGACTCCAAGTACCAGGAATGCCCAGGCTGGAAACCCTGTTGCAGTGTGATGAATGATGTGGGTCTGCGTGTTCTGAGCCACTTGCCCCTAACTTACACGTCCACACCGACAAGCAGCGGGAAAGCTAAGCCGAGCGGGAGCCCAAGCCATTTAGAAAATAGGTCTTCAAAGATGTGCATCCACACTCCTGACTTCGTTTACAAAGCCCACTGTGCAAGCATGAGTACAAAGACCGTCCTCAGGACAGAAAGAACATCACACCGTGTAGCAACATGAGTGGCCACGTGGGCAGGGGACACCAGTAAGCTCCTGCCTTACAAATAAGTACTTTATCAGTACTCCTGTTTCCGTTCTCTTTGTAAGCTTAGGTAGTAAAATTGCCCTTCTCCGTATCTATCTGCTCATGTTGCAATGAGGAGTGTTTTATCCTCATCCTATTTACAAGAACCTAAAGCTTTCAGATTCATTATAGATTCCACTGGTGGGATGAGAAATAACATCTCTGGCCTTATTCTCCTTTTACGTTGGGTATTTTGATATCATTCCAGAATATCTTCCAAGATTCCACTGCAACGCTACAAAATACTGGGAGGTTCCTCAATATTTACTGACAATTGGGACAGGTAAAGTCACTGAGAGGAGATCACCATTAGCCTCAGGAAAAATAATTAAGGCATTCATTGTTATCCATCCATCTACTCACCCATCCATCCATTCACCCACCCACTTTCCCTCCATTCACCTATCCAACCATCCATCCATCCACACACCCATCATCCATCCATCCATCTACCCGCCCACTATCTACCCGTCCATCCAACTATCACATGTAAACAGATCCACTAAAACAATTCACTAAAGGTTATAATTATTTCTCACTGCTGGAATATTGGATAGTTTTAAACTTTTTGTTTTAAATTTTTCTCTGTTACTTAAATACAGTAAGTGTGAGTCACACATAACAATGAAATCATTATCTTTTAAGAGGAAGAGACAGATATGGGATGAACTAATGGACGCTTCCCCGCAGACCAGGAACACTATTTTGATAGTTGAACAGAATGCTTCTTGCCCTCTATTAACTCCATCTGCCAAGTGAAAAATATCAGTCTGTTTTCTGTTTGGGGTTTGGGTTGATGGATGGGACTTTCTCATTGTGAAATATGCATGTTTAATTATCATTTTCCACTGACCTCGGTGTTGGTTACTTACACTGTACATTAGCCGAAAGCACGGGCTATTCATCACAAGGATTTGGTATAGTTTCTCTGGGCCCAGAGTTTGCTGTGTTCTTTAGGATATCCAACCAAGTATGGAAGCTCCCACATTTCCACATTGCAACCATCTGGGTAAAGGGATAAGAAACTAAATAAGGGCTAGAGAGATGGATTAGCAGTTAAGGCACTTGTCTGCAAAGACAAAGGACCCAGATTTGATGCCTCAGGACCCACCTAAAGCCAGACGCACAAAGTGGAGCGTGGGTCTGGAGCTCGTCTGCACTGGGAGAAGACCCTGGCACACCCGTTCTCTCTACTTGCCTTTCTCTGTATATCTTTCTCTCATAAATAACTAAATAAATAAAATATTTCTAAAGAAATGAAATAGGGCTGGAGAGATGACTTAGTGGTTAAGGTGCTTGTCTGCAAAGCGAAGAAGCCAGGTTCAACTCTCCAGGACCCACGTTAGCCAGATGCACAAGGAGGGGCATGCATCTGCAGTTCATTTGCAGTGGCTGGAGGCCCTGGTGTGCCCATTCTCTCTCTGTCTTTCTCTCTCCTTGCCTATTTCTGTATCTCTCTCTCTCTCAAATAAATAAATAAAAATAAAATATTTAAAAAAATAAATGAAATAAATGACATACCAATTCCAGGCTTGTAAATTCATGTATATACAATACCCCTCACCTTATAACATCTTTATTGAACTCTTACATACCTGTGATTCAATGTCACCTCTTCCAAGGAGCCCTCCTTGACCACTTCTTATAAAGTTACCTAGTTCTGCCTTTGATGGATATATTCAATATGTCATTCTTTGATTGAGCTGTTAAATGTTTCCTTTTCTATCACAGCACCCCTTTCTGTCTTTAAGTATAAAGTTATTATGTTCCCAAAATTACATCCTTATGTAACTATCCTTCCTCCAGGAGTCTGGGCTCCCTGGGGGCAGAAACAGAATTTATTTGTCTCTGTGTTGTCGTAGGGTCTTAATTTGTCTCTTTCAAGAGAGCAGCCCAGAATTTAAGTCAGAATAAAATAGGTTTAATATGAGGTGCAAAAATCTGAAAAGGATGTAAAAGACAAAACAAGACCGGCTTATTTTAAGGCTCATGCTTATGGAATACACAGGTTTAACCAGCCAGCCAGAACTTACATAACAATGAACACACGGAAAACAGAAAGTGGGCATTGCTGTGTCTGAGTTTTAGGGACTCATACTAAAGGAATATGCACATTAGAAAAAAAAAAAAACTTCTTGGAAAATGCAGGTCCAAGTCTTCTTCTTCTTCTTCTTTTTTTTTTTTTTTTTTTTTTTTTTTTTGTAAGTAAACCCTTTAGAACACCTCCATCCTACATCTGGGAAGGTGTGGGAGGCAGTGGGTGCACATGGCTGTCATCAGAGAGGGGTCCCTGCTTAGCAGATAGACGCACTGCAGCTGAGGGAAGCAACGTTTTGTTTGAAGCCAGGCAGCTCCCCACCAGAGCCCCAGCCCCTCCCTAGGTATTTGGCCTTGAAGGTCGGTGTTTTTCCCCATCAACCACAGCTGTTTTATGTCCTCTTTTCTCACTGGTGTGTTCTCCATGTGGAAAGCTTTTGAAAAGGCTCTGGTCACATTTTGAAAGCCCATGACAAAAAATTGAATGTCATCCAGAGCCCAGTTTAGGATTTAAACATCCCTGTCAATCCAGGCTGTCATCACCGGCAGATTTTTATCCTGACGATAGATCTCTGTGATGTGCCGGGCCCAAAGGGTCCTGGGCTTTAGAATGACTAAGAACAGACTCTACAGTGTAATGAAAATACGTATAAAAAGAGACAGAGTGTCTCCAGACCTCTCCATTATCCCCTTCTCAGATGTCAGGCTGAGACTGCTCCAAGTCAAGCATCTCCCTTCTTGCCAGGGCAACAATCTGTGTAATGGGAATAAGAGATCTTCATTTGTCATGCAAAAACAAAGACTTTCATCATCACAGAACTGACTAGTTTCTAATCACACGAATGGCTGGAGGGCACCTTGGAAATCAGGACACAAAGGATGAGGTCAGGTGGTAACAACACTGCTTACCAGGATGAGAGAAAGCAGGAGGCCAGTGACGCTCTCGGAAATGAACTCACCCGGCCGACAGAGAAGGAACCAGCCACTAAGCTCACAGGGCCGGGGCGAGAGCAAGTCTCACATGACGTGGTACACAAATGGGAAGTGGACTCCAGGACTGGACAGAGCAAGGCCAAGAGGGGTTAGGGCAAAGATGGTGGTGGCAGTGGGGTGAGCAACCATCCCTGTCTGCCAGGTGACTGATGGAGTTTGGGGATGTAGGTTTTTTATTTTCCGTCTTCAACCTGGGAGAGTTCCGAGCAAACCAGTCACAATCTGGCCAGCCGGGTAGGAGGCAGGGCATATGGGGGCATTGCAGGATTCAGGAAGGAGCTCAGGCTGTATGTGGAAAGCAACAGGATCTTGGGAGGGTACGGCAAGCAGGCTGATTCTCAAGGTCTTTTCTTGGAGGTTCAGACCCTGGTTCCGGGTTCCTTGGCAAGTCGCTGGCCTGCTCGTGACCTTTACTGTCCTCATTTGTGGCAAGATGGTCTTCAAGGTTTCCGATGACCTTGACACTATGTTGTTTTCTACTGCGGTCTACAAGCAGGAGAGAGTGGCCAGGGAGTCTTGAGTGTAGCGGTGACACAGCGTTTTTTTGTTTTTTGGGTTTTTTTTGGTTTTTTTTTTTTTTTTTTTTTTTTTTTTTTTTTTTGGTTTTTCAAGGTAGGGTCTCACTCTGGTCCAGGCTGACCTGGAATTAACTCTGTCATCTCAGGGTGGCCTTGAACTCATGGCAATCCTCCTACCTCTGCCTCCCAAGTGCTGGGATTAAAGGCGTGCGCCACCACGCCCGGCCCCAACGTGTGTTTTAAAGGACGATCCTTCTGGCAGCTGTTTATGAAGCTAAACGAAGGGAGGAGAAATCGGAAGATGGTAGCTGAACATTTGCAATGATTCAGGCAAGAAATGACAGAGCCTCACCGCTGGGGAGCCTCACTTAGTGGTTACGGGCACCTGCTCTTCCACCCTGCTGACTAGAGTTTAGATCCCCAGCATGCACGTAAAGCCTGGCACAAAATAGCCCACGTGACTGTCATCAGGAGGCGACCGTCAGCAGAATCGTGAAGCTCACGGGCCAGCTACCCCAGCCTTCACAGCGGCAAACAAGAGAGACCCCATCTCAGTAATGTGGAAGGAGGGGAGCAGCACTCTGAGGTAGTCGCCTGACCTCCACACACATGCCATGGCGTGTTCAACACACACACACACACACAAACACACATGCCAGATGACCCAACCTGAACAGGGGTCAGGAGAAAGTGCAGTGAGTCAGGAGGGGTGGGTGAAGTAATGACAACAGAAAACTGGAACCTCTGTGGCTGATGGCATGTGGAGCTTCCAAAGTGTGGCTTTACTCCCTCACTCATTCATTCATTCATTTAGTCATTCAACTTACTGATCACCTCTTAAGAACCAGACGCTGGCAATATGAAGAACAAGTCCTAGATTTTCTTTGTTTTAAGATTTTTTTAAAAATTTATTTGCAAGCAGCGAGATAGAGGAGAGATGGGGGGCAGGGAGGGAGACAGACAGAATACCATTGGGCACACCACAGCCTCTAGCCGCTGCAAACAAGGTCCAGATGCTTGTGCCACTTTATGCATCTGGCTTATGTGGGTACTGGGGAATCGAACCTGGGTCATTAGGCTTTGCAGGCAAGTGCCTTTAATCACTGAGCCATCTCTCCAGCCCAAGTCCTTGACTTTCTACAGCTCCCAGTATCACAGGAGAATCCCAAGATTGTTCTGTGCATATCATTGGTTCGCTCTGCTATGAAAGAAACAGTCCAGAGGCTCCTGAAAGAATGGAAAGGTTTAAATGATAACAGAGACTAACCAAACAAAGCAAGACAAGAGTGTTGAAGGATGTGTCAGAATCTGAACCCTGTCCTGCAGTTAGAGACGTGAATATTTTTGCAGGAGGCAGAAAAGAGACCAGAGGGTAAGAGGTGAGAGGATAGAAGGATGAATTTTGGTGGAAAGGCAGGAACTGGGATAGGAAAACCGAGACCAAGTGGAAGTGGTCCCCAAGGGGATTGAGACTGAGAGCCGTGAGCTTGGCAGAAAGCTCCGTGAGAAAGGGAACGCTGAAGCTGTGAGAATGAATTAGCCTGGGTGCGAGAGGAGCAAAGATTGACAAGGGCAGAGCCTTGGGACCTGTCCACATATTAGGACCGATTTGGGGTGATCCGGAGATAGGAGGGGCCGGTGAAAGTGGAGGGGCACTGGGCAGGCTGAGACACGTGGGAGCCAAGAGTGAGTCACAGAGGGGCAGTGGAGGCATCAAAGGTCCACAAAGGTCAGAGCGAAACAAAGGCTGACAGACGGCCAGTGAGTGTAGCAGTGAACAGATCACCCCTTATCTCCACAAAGGGGGGTGAGTGACTCACGGCCGGATTACATCACCTTGGACAAAATTAATAACAAATTCCCTGATAGTGACTTGCAAAGATGCGGTGGGAATTGGCTGCTCACTCTGCCTGTCTTTTCAGAAATTTCTTAAATGCACAAATATGCTAATCTCCTCAGATTACTGCAGCAGAAAATTGAAATGTGCCCTGTGCATGGAGTGGAGGTGGGGGTGATTTTTCTGTTGCTTCCTTTGCCACGTTTATAATGTCAGCGTCCCCTGTTTACCCGGAGCACAGGACAGTTTGATGACTAAACTCGATTGTCAATTTGATGGGCTTTAGAATCACCTCGGAGTGTCTGTGAGGGCGTTTCCAGAGAAGTTTAACTGAGGTGGAAAGGCTTACACCGAATGTGAATGGGACCATCCCATACGCTGGAATCCTTGACTGAATTAAATAGAGAGGCCATGAACCCCAGCATTCATCTCTCTGCCTCCTGACTGGACACAAGGTGACCAGTGGCCTCATATTCGTACTGCTACACCTTTCCCTCCAGGATTGAGTGTGTCCCCTCAAACTGTGAGATGAGGTGAACCCTTGCTCCTCAAATGGCTTCTGGAGGTAATTTTATTACAGTCATGAGAAAAGTAGCTAATGCCACAGGTGCCCCATGGTGGCTTCTGAGAGAGAGTGAGTCCTTGGGAAAGGAAAGAGAATGAGAGAAGGGCTAATTACCTTCACTGATCCAGCATTATACCTCAGAACACTGTCCTCATGCTTCTGAAGGGAGATGTTTATAAAGCAACGATCAAAACCCCCACTCGTAAACATCCAAGGAAAGTCTTGCCAGAGGAGATACAAACCAGAAATGCCAACATGAGTTTAGCAATCTCATTTTAGTTGCATGTGTCTCTTTAAATGATTGCCTAGACAATTTCAAGGCTCACTTATTCATTGCAGGACAATTGCTAAGTCTATGCACTTTAAGATGCCCTACACCTAATAGGTACCCAGTCCCTGTCTTGAATGAAAAGAAATAAAATGGTAGAAAGTAAAGCTGGACTGGTGGGATCTTGGGATTAGCTGGATCTTACGGTCCAGGATATTGTTCACTTGAGGCTGGGTCTTCAGGGGTTGGGAAGTTATTTAGAGCTATAATAATAATTAATAGTTAAATGATTTTTAAGTTCTATTCTAGCTGCATTGTACTGTATGTGTTGGTATAAGACTAGATGCTAAGACACCAGGAAGGAACTCACAACGTAGGCAGGAGAAGAACATGGCAGCTGTAACTGGACTGGTGGCAAGGAAGTAATAGAGGAGTGGGTGGACTGGGGTATATGGAGGGATTTAAAAAAATGAAACATGGGTAGTTTTCCAACCTAGAGAAAGAGTCTGAATAACGAAGGGTAAAAATTTTATTAAAAATTATCTGGAGCTGGGAAGATGGCTTAGCAGTTAAGGCACTTGCCTGCAAAGCCAAAGGACCCAGGTTCAATTCCCCAGGCCTCATGTAAGCCAGATGCGCAAGGTGGTGAATGCGTGTAGAGTTCGTTTGCAGTGGCTGGAGGCCCTGGTATGCCCATTCTCTCTATCTGCCTCTATCTACACTCTCCTCTCTGCTTCTTCCTCTCTCAAATAAATAAATAAAAATAAAAATAAATGAGCTGGGCGTGGTGGGACATGCCTTTCATGTCAACACTCAGAAGGAAGGCTGAGATAGGAGGATCACTGTGAGTTTGAGGCAAGACTAAGACTAGATAGTGAATTCCAGGTCAGCCTGGGCTATATCAAGATGCTCTCCAAAAACCAACAACTAAAAAAAAAAAAAAGATTTTAAAAATTAAAAAAAAAATTATAAAAGATGAAAATCATTAACTCCATGTAGGAACTATTTAGTCTGAGGTCATTTGAGATCACTGTGAAGGGTTTTGTTTTCTTTGGTTTTGTTGTTGCTGTTGTGGTTGGGATAGAACCCAGAGCCTCACACAGAGCTGGGGTTGGGGAAACCATCCACTAAGCTCCGTGCCAACATGACCGTCGGTGTCTCAATGTTGGTATCTGGCATTAGAATCTAATGAAAGCCTTGCAGTGAGTGACCGTGTCTGAGAAGGTTTATAGAAGACAGAACATGGCCTGAGGAGGGTCATGTTCAAAGTGCAGGAAAAGAAGTATGTGGAAGACATGGACTGAGCTTTGAGAGAGAGAGAGAGAGAGAGAAGTTTTCAAGGGAGGAGGTAAAAGAGAACATTTCAAGAGTAATGAAGTGATGATTAACCCTGCCCAGGTCTCAACAGGGCACGCTGAGGGCAGGAGAGCTGGGCTAGCTCCCAGATAAACTTGGGGAACACAATCCCGACAGGGCCATCGACGGAGAAGCCAGGCCAGGTGGGCTGAAAGTCACCAGGGAGATGAGAAGTAGAGGCCGCAGTGCTGACGTCTCCTGTGGGTTGCCAGACAGTGGTTAACGTGGACAGTGGCGGGTTAACCATGGAAGAGACAGATTGACAGGGTAAAGTGACATCCTAAACCTGCTCATGTCTAGTGCTGTGTCTGAGGCATCCGGGTGCTCCAGTGACAGGTTAATTTTGTGTATTAGGAATCCAGAAAGGGAAAAGCGGGGATATGAAGTCTTCAAGTCTTCAGGGGACAAGCAAGTTCCCAAGCTTCAGCTAGATTATATATCACCTTATCCATGGCCCCATGCTGGTAGTAAAGGGTTAATGATTACATACATAAAATACCCACTGACTGTGGACTCTGGGCCTGCATCGTGCTGCCCACCTTGCACCTTCGTCCCACCGAATCTTACAACAGCACCCGTAGCTGGATGCTGTGAGCCTCTTTTTACCGAGGGACACGGGGAGCTATAAAGGCTGAATCTCGAGCCCCGGTCCCATAGCGGCCAGTGCAGCCAGGGTCCTGCTTTGTCTGTGTTGTGAAATGTCCCCCACAGGCTCGTGAGCTTGAACACTTGGTCCTCATCTGCACTATGTGGGGGCAGTTGGTGAAACCTCTAGTTGGTGAGACCTAGCTGGAGAAAGTAAAGCTCTGGGGAGCCTTGAGGGTTGCAGCCTGGCCTCAGTCCTAGCCTGGGCATTCTGCCTCCTGGTTGGCTGAGATGTCAGAAGACCTAGCTCCACGCCGCCGCCGCCATGGTGGACTGCACTCACTCAAACCGTGAGCCAGAGTAGTCCATCCTCCCTTAAGTGCTTCTGCCAGATATCTTGCCACAGCCACAAGGAAAGTAACTAATACATTCTGACTCCAGAGACAAAGTTAGATTGCAAAATCCCCCTTTCCCCCGTTGCTGCTACATAGTGAGGACTTGCTGCCTGGCTTACTAAATGTCATGACTTGAGAAGAAATTATATGGACTGATTTGATTCTTAAACGAGTTAATATATCCCGAGCTCTTGTAGTTCCAGAAACAGGGAGCCTCGCCTGTGCGTTATCTGTTATGACACACCGAAGGGCTCTGAAGAGAAGCTGGCCGGCTCGTCCCCTCTGCTAATCAAGCACTGAGAATAGTTACATCAGTTTTCCCCCAAGGGCAGCTAAATCCCTGCTTCTTCCAGAGGAGAACTTGAACTTGAGGGAAAGGATGGTGTTTCCTGTCTTTGCCCTCACTCTCCTTATAGGAATGATATTGGTGTAGGTGAGGACGAAGGCCCAGTTACATTTGACACAAACACCGAGCTGACTACGGACTTTGCCCTTGGAGTCATATCTTCGTGTTGACCCAGAGCAGCAAAGGAGTGAATGGCCTCCGAGGACACCACCCTCAGGCTTGGGACTGGTTGAATAGGCTCCAAGTCTCATTGAGGTAGTGACAGCACTCAAGACAGGGTGACCCTTCGTGGAGTGTCTGTGGTATGTTTCCCAACCTCATTAGCTTATTAGATCTTCACACCACAGCCTGCTCTGCTTTTAAAAATCCAAATATGATTGATAGCTTCAGTGCAAGGCAGATTTTACATTTGTGTGTGTGATTGCCCCCGTGAGAAATACGAGGTTAGACCAGGCAACTACACTCAACTGCTCCAAACCAGACGGCCATGCACACGCCCAGCTTCCATTAGCCACCTCATGTCACCCAGCGTTCCTTGAGCCATGCCATTTTCAGCTGGCACTACCACCTTCTGCTGCCTTACAGATCATCTCCACCTGCCACGTCGGTTAACTCACAGCTCAGTCTTCCCACGTCCGCCGGCTTGGGTCTGTTTCAGAGCAGTGCTCCATTGCCATCATGGTTCCCTGTATTTTCTTTTTCTTTTCTTAGTTTAACTTTATTTATTTATTTGAGAGAGAAAGGGAGAGAGAAAGAGAATGAATGGGTATGCCAGGGCCTTTAGCCACCGCAAACAAACTCCAGACACATGGGCCACCTGTGCATCTGGCTTACATGGGTACTAGAGACTCAAATCTGGATCCTTGGGCTTCACAGGCAAGCACCTTAACCACTAAGCCATCTCTCCAGCCCCAGTTCTCTGTATTTTTTTCTGCCATGTAGAAAATGGTACTGTGTATTTACTGGGATTCTGCCTTTTAAATGACACACTAGTGACTTTGTACTTATAATCCCATTTCCCCCACAAACTCTGTGGTTTTTGTTGTGCAAGCTGGAAAAGCGTGGTCTGTTATAAAAACACCCGTGGGCCTTAACAGCAGAATGGGTGATAAATACATCTAACACCAATACCTCTTTGTTATTCCACAAACACGACATAAGCTCAGAGCCGGGTAAGCTGAGACCGCCCATCACAACTCCATGCTGGCCTATATACACCCCACTCTCATTGCACTAACTAAGCAGCTTCGAGGCATATTGAATTGGAAAGTTTTTTACTCTTATATAATCTCTTATGGTATAGAAATATGAACTTTCCAGAAAGGCCTTCACTCATAGTGACCCATAGAAGTATTTGAATGGTCTATACAGCATTTTTTTTTTAATCATGGAGGCAATCCCCTTTGTACATCCTATGTCTCATTCTTCTCACTAATATTAATAAATTTTCTCATTTGTTAACGTTGCTGAATAGAGCCATTGAGTTGTTTTACCCAGTAGGTGGTGAGGCCGTAACACAGAAGCCGGCTGATTAAGGAGACTCAGAGGCTCTTCTCTTCCTCACCAAGTGGGAGCACCGTTAGTAGTAAAAGCAATCACCTGCATAGAACACGCTGATTGCTTCGAGTACCCACTGCATGTGCTAAGATCGTGATCTCAGTTTCACAGCATCTTAAGAGATCTTCATTTGATGCTAATTTCACATTTCATGCAAAAGTGCATTATTTTTAGAAAACATTGTGTTAGCTGGATGAAACAAGTCTTTCAGATCTCTTGAAAGATGCCCTTGGCCCTGGTCCACTTCCTTGTAAATGGCCTTTCTCCACCATGGGAGCCACAAAAGACACTGCCCGAAGTTGGAGAAAGATAAACTCTAAATGTTAACGGAGCTCTTTGTGGAGAGTTGACTGCATATAGGGGCGAACAGCCTGCGCTTTTGTCTATGAAATCACAAAGGCCTCCGTGTGAAATGGCTGGATATTGAAAGCAGTTACAACTCAGAAATTGTCCATGCCAAGTCTTGTTCAATGTCATTCTGGATTGCTTCACTAAACTTGAGGCTCTTCCCTGATAGGAAGAAGGAGCAGAGTGTTGGGTAGACTGAGGCAAGGACAGGCACTGGATGGCATTATCTCAGAAAAAACTTCAGCAAAGAGGCTTGGGGGAGACAGACAACACTCTCAGAGCTCCCACACGCTAGCAAAGTGACTGCCCCCTCCAGCCAGCCTTCCCATGGCTGAAATACAGAGTTCAGATAGGCAAGTCCGAATGGCCGTGCACTTGATTGGACAAGGAGGTTCAAACAAAAGCCCGGTCACTCACTCAACCTCCCATGCATGCCTGCCTCCCCTTAAATGTAGCTATTAACATTATTTTACACGAACAGCCCCAAACAGTTTGCCCTAAACAGACACCTAAGACTTTTTTTTTTTTTTTTTTTTTTTTTGTAAATTTAGTACTTAGTATTGAGGTCTGTAACTTTTTTTTCCCCCATATCAATAAATTATTTTGAAGCTTCACATGGTATTGATTTGGCCCACAACAGAATCGAGGCAGGAGGATTTTGTTTACCCACTCTCTCTCTCTGTTGCTGCCCTTTCAGAAAGCCAAAAGATGCAACCAGGTTATCTCATGCAAGGGAGGGACATTTCCAAGTCAGACAGACAAATTCAAATTGTATTCATAGACACTTCCAAATTTTGCTACCATTTATTCAGACATTAGACAAACCACTTAGAGTTTCTTCATTTGTAAATTGGGTACAATAAGCTCCTTCAGGCCGGAGGAGATGCTCAGTGAGTAAAGTGTTTGAGATACGAGTTTGCCAACCCAGCACCCATGTGCACGGGTACAGCATGAAAGCCTGCGCCTGCAAACCAGTGCGGAGAGAGAGACGGGAGGAGCCACTGGGCAGCTCATCTCACCAGCTCCATCAACTCGGGCTTCCGTGGGACACCTTGCTTCAAAACTAAATAAATAAAAAGTATAGAGGGCCTGAGGAAGATACCTGAAGTTGACCTCTGGCCACATACATACAAACATACATACTCATGCACGCATGTGCCACACATATACATGCAATGTTACTTCATAGGATTGTTGTGAAGACAAATCAAATGGGATGTTGCGGTCAGGATCGCATTGCTGCCAGAAAACTCTTGACCAAGAGCAGCCTGTGGGAAAAAGGGTTTATTTTGGCTTACAGGCTTTAGGGGAAGCTCCACGATGGCAGGGAAAATGATGGCATGAGCAGAAGGTGGACATCACCCCCTGGCCAACATAAGGTGGACAACAGGAGAGTGTGCCCAACACTGGCAAGGGGAAACTGGCTATAACACCCATAAGCCCGCCCCCAACAATACACTGCCTCCAGGGGCGTTAATCCCCAAATCTCCATCAGCTGGGAACCTAGCATTCAGAACATGTAAGATTATGGGGACACCTGAATCAAACCACCACAGATGTCATAGGAACTTCTTTTGTAAGTGGAAAGAATTCTTTGTTTTGGTTTTGGCTTTTTGAGTCAAGGTCTCATGCCATAGTCAAGGCTGGCCTTGAACTCTCTGCAGTCCTCCTTCCTCACCCTCTAGAGCATTGCCTAAAAGGAAATCTAAGAATCTAAAAGCCGGCAGCTCACACTGAAAGGAGAGGAGAAGGGGGGTTGGTTTGATGTCACTTCTTACAACTTTTGTACCCATGAGAATTCTTAACTCCACACATTTATTGCTTTTTCTAATAGAATGTTGTTTTTTTTCTTTTTAATGTCATGGAATTTATCTTGGGTAAAGTCATCAGCCGCCTATATTATTATTTTGTTCTTTAGAAGTCCCTGATTTAAAAAAAAAACTTCTAAAATATTATTAAAAATTAAATAAGATAATATTGCCAAGGTGTTTTTTCATAAAGCTTGCCACAAAATAAACATTAATCAAATTTATCACCAGTATTCATGTCTCCTCCCTGGCTATAAAGATCTTGGAACCCAGGAAAAGAAAAAAAAAATGGCAAAGCACACAGCAATTACTCGAAGGATTTTCATTTGAGTCATTTTTGCTAATTTCAGGCCCCAGAATCAAGAACAAGTGTTTATACATCAGGTCAATTACTTCATGGAGAACCGCAAAGAAGACTTGGAATTATTTTCCTGCTGAAAATTATATTGTAGTAGAGTGTTTGCAGCAAATTGGTTATTCAAGTGGACTTGGTTTGGAGGTGTTTTTTTCCCCCAGTAAGATTTTTCACTGTATTGGCATAAATTAAATTAAGATCCAAACCAAAGTAGGTCACTAGCTAAAACTGAATGATGCTACCAGCCATGGAGAAGACAAGAGAGCCGTTCCTCACCTGGATTCCTACTTTTATGGTTAGTGAGGATTTGATTATAGGTGAGAATTTTTTATTAAACAAGAATGGCTCTTAATTTTATTTCCTTTTTTTTGTCATTGCTCCCTACATTGTCATTCATCTACCTCCTTCCCTTCCCTTAATTGTCTTTCTCTCCCTTCCTTTATCCCTCCCTCCCTTCCTTCCATCCAGTGATCTGTAAATATCCATCATCTGGTTTAAAACCAGAACTCAACTTAGTCCATGTTTTCCTTATACAAAACCTCTCGACCAGGACCCAGAGCAAAACTTGACCTAAGTTTTCACTTTTTTATATGTTGACACTGTGCATTGCTATGTTATTTCTGCTATAAACATAAATAAATATCATTTACTAAGTTTCAGGCTCTCTGCATCCCCAATGCACGTCCATTTTCTTCTCTCTAAAGTAGGAGAATACACATACACACACACATACATAATATATATATATATATATATATATATATATATATATATATATATATATATATATTAGAAGAGTATTACACACACACACACACACACACACACACACATATATACATATATATATGTAGAGAGAGAGAGAGAAAGAAAAGTTAGCCTGTACAAGTTAACAGTGGGTTTGTTAAGTAGTTACAACAGCTAGTTCATCATTAGCTATGACTTCTGTAAATCTGGTTTGTATGTTACAGAGAATCTGAAATCTACCCCAAGCTGTAAATGGAAGCATAAAGCTCAAACCAGTATCTACATAGTACTGTGGCTTGGTCTTAGAACAAGACAAAAATTTGAATGTTTAAGGCTATCATCAATTGAGCACTTGTTTACCCATGAAACCCGTGTCAAGAACTTTCTATACATTGCACAGTAGGTATTCTTTGATTCTTCCCATTTTACAAATAAGGAAATGGAGGCTCCCAGAAGAGGCTTTCTGCTGGGCAAATAGCATCATTCAGATTCAAAGCCACATGGTACAAGAACCAGTGCCCAGTGGGATTCAGTCTCAGAAATGACCCCAGCTGTAAAGCCATGCATGTCACTGAGGAAGGCTCCTTAAACTTCCTCTGAGTGTGCCCAGTAATTGCCCGTGGAGGCTGATCCAGTGCCCAGCCACAGGCATTGAGCATCCAGGCAGGCAGAGCCTCCTGAGGGCTGCTCAGAGCTCTCCTCTCCAGACATCCTGCACCCAAAGGTGCCTGTGGGTTCATTATGCATGGCACAGAATTGGATTCCCGGTTGTGACCCTGACTGGTCACGGTCTCCCGTAAGGAGGCATGTCCTCCGGCCTCTTGTGTCTTTGTGGCATGGGATAAGGCTGGCTGATGTCCACCGTGGGCCTTGGATAATGTTCTGTGGATCATAAGGGACAGCCCTACTGATGGCAGCAGTGACTGAGGAGGGCCCTGTCCACACAGATGACACAGGACATCAGAGAGGAAAAGCGAGCTCGCAGAGGCCGGCCTCCACAGGTAGTCAAAGTGGTCCCTCAGATTTCTCCCAAGAGCTCCTCCTCTCCTTATGGACTGGTGGGTCACTACTCACCAATGTTTGGATCTTCTGATCTCTGCGCTATTTCCTAGGGTTTGGGTGGAACCAGTTAGCACCTGAGAAGGGAAGGAATGTCAGAATAGATTGTCCTAAAGTCTGCCCATCCCATTGGTCCTTTGGAGGAATTTTCTGACAAGAGTGACAGGGCAAATAATGACCTTTTCCTGGAGTCTGGCCTATCACAGAGAAGTGCGGGACTGTCTGTACATCCAAGCAGTGACCTACAGACAGTGCTCACTACCTGGTACTGTCAACCGAAACTTGGGTGTCCGGAAGTCATGCCTTGCCCCACACCTGAGCAATACCAGAGTTCAGTACCTGACGTCTGACCTTCTAAGTGCCAGGACGATATTAATAAGACAGATAGCCAAATAAATGGTCCCACCTAGGACTGGTGCTATCAAGCATGGGGACAAATAAAGACGAATGCAAAAGTGATATAGCATGTCACACGGGAAGTGCTAAGGAGAAACTATGAAGAGATGGTGGGGGAGATCCTGGGGGTCGAGGGGAAGAGTGGGCTTTAGGGAGGATGGCTGCAAAGGCTCTGCTGAAGACAGAACGTGTGGTGGGATGTTTCTTGGCGAGAGTGAACACATGACTCTTCAGTCCAGGCAGGGCACTGATGGCAGACCAGAGAGAAGATTCCAGAGTCTAACAGTGAGCCGTGAGCTTATTGGAATCACAGCAGGGTGAGCGGTTGCTACAGGAGCATGGATAAGGCAAAGGCAGCAGCGTGTCACCTACGAGCCCACCCCAGCGTGGGGCACGGGGACTCACGGCAGCTGCGCCTCTGGGGCCCCCCAAAAGACGATGTTCAGCAGCTCAGTGAGTCCCCTCTCCCAAACAGTTGCTACAGCATATATATCCTTGGGGAGGAGCCTTTTGAGTCTCATGAATATTCGGGATGTGCTCCTGAGACTTTGAAGTTTGGATGACTTCCTGAATCTCGGGAAGGAATGTATCAATGCAGAGAGAGGACATAGCTTCGCAGCCAGGGCCACGAGAGAGCACGGAAGCAAGAGGAAGTCACGAACACAGGTCCTTCCTGTGGCTAGGCCTCACACATTTTGGCTGAGGAAATACCTTGGAACAAATAGAGAAAATCGGGATTGGCCCCCAAAACGGAAATGCTTTTGCCCAGATTTCCCTGTGTTTCCAAACACAGCGTGACCATGTTCCAAGACCATCTCCTGCCGCAAAGGCCGAACTTGCCTCATCTGCGCACTTTTCTGAGCATACCATCCGGTTCTCGCTCACACAAGTGACCAGCTCCCACTGTCCCCTGACAGCCACGTGGGAATCACGTGCGTTAGATCCTTGGCTGTAAACACAGATGCCTTCGGTCTCACCAGAACACCACCATCTTGGTGTGAGACCTCGGGCTTAGCTACAGGCCGTCGAGTGAGTGCAAGACCGCAGATCCGGGGTGAAATGGGTCCAGCTCTCCCCGGGCTAACAGCTGCTGACAGAGGACGGATCTGGCACTGAGACCCGCGAGGCCTCTGAGCTTTCCCTAGATCTCTTGGAAGCCATGTTAACTTTCGGTTTTCTTCCGTGTATTTTAGTGGCTTCTTTCAGCCACTTAGAGAAAAGTGAGTAGGTCTATTGATCTGGAGATTGGCAGGGATCTAAAGGATGAAAGTTCAGTGTTAGCTGGCTGCCCCTGCACCTCTGTCTCTGTGGACTAGATCAAATCTGAGGACAAAAACACCCCTGTGGCCTTGGCAGGGGCCAAGGGCTTTTGTCTTCCTCCATCTGCCCTTTGCTCAAAACTCCTTCTGGCTTCATTTCCCGGGGAAGCATCGCATGGCCCCACTTCCTGAAGCAGAGTCAAGCTTCCTTGTTTGGGCCTTGCAGCTCCTGGGCCCAGCTGCAACCTCTTCATGTCCTCACTGGTCAGGGAGCTTATGCAGGATGAGCACTGGGCCTTAACTTGATCCATGGAATACGTTTTTATTGGGAACTCACCCTGTGGTATATGCTGGGAGTTCAACGATGTATGAAGCGTTTCAGGTTTGCCCTCATGGGGCCACATGTGTTGAGGGCTGTGAAGGGAACGTTGAGGGTCTTGTTTGCTTCCGTCCCTCCATGGCTAGCAGAGCCTGGCCATTAAAAAATATATATATATTAAATATTTTATTTGAAAGAAATAAATAGGTATATAGAGAGAATGGGCACTCCAGGGCCTCTAGCCAATACAAGCAGACTCCAGACACATGCAACACCAAGTGCATCTGGCTTACTTGGGTCCTGAGCAATAGAACCTAGGTCCTTTGGCTTTGCAGGCAAGTGCCTTAACTGCTAAGCCATCTCTTAAGGCCCAAAGAAATATTTTTTAATTATGTGTGTATGTTTGTACTTATATTTGAAATTTTATGATGTTTATGTGGGAGGGGGCATGCATGCCCCAATACACCTGTGGAGCTCTGAGGCCAACCTTGGGGTGGTGCCCTCTCCTTCCGCTCTGCTGGAGACAGGGCCTCCCTCGCTGTCTAGCTGATGGGTATGCATGAGTCTGGCTGGCTCATGAACTCTAACTCCCGCTGCCATGTGCACATTGGGGTTGCAGACATGGGTGCCACTTTGCATGATTTTTTAGATTTTTATTTATTTATTGAGAGACAGAGAGAGAAAGAGGCAAGGAGAGAGAGAGAGAGTAAGAGAGACCGAGAGGGAGAGAATGGGTGCATCAGGGCCTCCAGCCACTGTAAACGAAGTCCAGACACATGTGCCACCACATGCCTGTGGCTTATGTGGGTCCTGGGGAAGCGTTCCTCAGGGTTAGCAAGCACATCCCTTAACCTCTAAGCCATCTCTCCAGCCCCTGCACCTAGTTTTATGTGGAGCTGGGGAATCACACTTGGCCCAACAGACTTGTAAACAAGTGTCTTTAATCTATGGAGTCATCTCCCCAGCCCCAAGAAATTTATTCTAAAAAAGAAGGAGGAGAAGAATTGGCATTGGATGAGTGTTTCATTTGAACTCCGTGCAGGTATTTGCCTTGACTGCCCACCCCACTGGAGTTAACTCTCCTATGTTTTGAATACAAGGTTGGAGATGCTTTTATTCTTCTGAACTGACAAGTTCACCCCCAAAGTACAAATGAGTACAAAATTAAAGTAAGTGTAAAGGTTTCCATCTAAATGGAGATTTTATGGCTTCCAGAAACCTGTAAACCTCCCCTTCCTTGTGGGTATTCCACTGTGGACTAATGGATGGCACTTTTTTTTTTCAATGTCTGATTTATTCCCGGCAATGGTGCGCTTGTCATAATTCACTGAGGGCTCTGTCTGAGACGGGGAGAGCTTTGCAAACCTGGAGACCTGCAGACTCCATGCTGGAGAGCAGAGCACACGGCAGCTGCAAGAGACCACCGCCTTCTACCGCTGGGCGAGTCCAGCTCCATCTATACCATGTGCTGTTCACAAACCTATGAGGAGCCCAGGGTTTCAAGACCAGCCCGAGTCACTGTGCACTGAATGCCCGGCTTGGGAGGCCTGTACTGCGATGACACATCACAGAGACAGCTCCTCGCCTGCCAGCCAGAACACAGTGACACCGCAGTGGCTTCCCAAGCGTCCTCCTTCTCGCCCCTGGCGCTCTGCGAGTCACCGGGCTCCACAGCAATACCTTTTTAAATCTCCCCATTATGTTCAACAACGTGTCAACTCAGAGTCCC
Source organism: Jaculus jaculus (assembly GCF_020740685.1). Lineage (NCBI taxonomy): Eukaryota > Metazoa > Chordata > Mammalia > Rodentia > Dipodidae > Jaculus > Jaculus jaculus. Next base: position 132,001,315 of record NC_059109.1, read on the forward strand.
AGCTTACAAGATCATGTCCAATGGGCCAAAGTGTCTGAAATAAATGTTAGCTCATAAAACATCCATGGCACTTCTGTGGGACCCAAGCAAAGCCCACATGAAGAAAAAAAAAAAAATTAAGTGAATTGTTTAACCCAGCAGTGACAGGTACAGGAAAGGGTTGTTTGGGATTTTTTTTCCCCTAAAAGAGTTTTTCCAACTTCCAGGCAGACAAATAAATTGAAAAGTGAATGTATTTGGCTCCCTGGTAGAAAGGGATGACTGTGGATTTTTCTAAAACCTAAAAAGCTTGGTGTTCATAAATCTATTCATTTTTTTTTCCCCAGCAAAGCTTTTATTGAGTATCTGTGATGTGTTCTCTCCTATGTGGGGCACTGCGGATAAAATAGTGACTGCGGGGCTGAGGTGGTGGCTCAGCTGGGAGCGTAGCCTGCGGGAAGCCCTGGGTTCTAGCCCCAGTCCCTGATAAACTGGGCATGCTAGTACATCCTATAACCTTAGCACTGTGCATGTGGAAGTAGGACATCAGAAGTTCAAGGTTATCATCAGCTACAGAGCATGTTGTAAAACAGCCTCAGCTACATGAAACTGTCTCAAAAAATGTGATTAGGAACCCAGGCCCAGGAAGCCAAGCGCCACATGTTCTCCCTCATATGTGGATCCTAGCTACAGATGATTGGGCTTCTGCGTGAAAAGGAAAATACTTAGTAGCAGAGGCCAGTAAGTTAAAAAGGAGATATAAAGGGAAGAGAAAGGAAGGGAGGAGGGTACTTAATAGGTTGGTATTGTATATATGTAAGTCCAGTGATTGAGATGGGGAGGGGATATGATGGAGAATGGAATGTCAAAGGGGAAAGCACGGTGGGGGGAGGGTATTACCATGGGATTTTTTTTTATAATCATGGAAAATGTTAATAAAAATTAAATTAAAAAAATGTGATTAGGGCTAGTGAGATGGTTTAGTGGTTAAATCATTTGCCTGCAAAGCCAAAGGACCTAGGTTCGATTCCCCAGGACCCATGTAAGCCAGATACACAAGGTGGCACATGGTTCTGCAATTCATTTGTAGTGGCTAGAGGTCCTGGTGCACCCATTTTCTCCCCCCTCTCTCATTCTCTCTATCTGCCCCCCCATCTCAAATAAATATTTTTTAAAATTTTTCATTTATTTATTTATGAGAGAAAGAGAGAGAGAGAATGGGCATGCCAGGGCCTCAAGCCACTACAAACAAACTCTAGACACATGTGCCACCTTGTGCATCTGGCTTATGTGGGTGATGGGGAATCGAACCTGGGTTCTTGGGCTTCACAAGCAAGTGCCTTAACTGCTAAGCCATCTCTCCAGTCCCAAATAAATATATTTTAACGTGAATAAGGAAAGGTTCACCCTTGAGGAATCCACACTCCAGTTGAAGAGATGGACAGTAACCACTTAAGCAAATAAACAGAATTTTCAGGTAGGAAAAAGAGTTATTGGAATGTTTTTAAAAGCCAGATGATGAGATGCAAGACCAAGTGATAACTCTGAGTTCAGGTAACATTTTAGATGAGTCCCAAAGGGTGAGAAGCCGTTCACATGAGGGACAAAGATAGAACTCTGTAGTCAACAAAAACAGCAGGTGCGCAAGGTGGTTGAAGGGGGCCCAGGCACTCCTGGGAGCCCCCGGAAGGCCATGCCGTGTAGTTAAGTGAGTAGGATGGAGAGAGGCAGGAGGGGAAGCCAGCAGGGGACAGGTGTGCAGGTGTGTGAAGGCCAGCACAGCAAGGTGCTTCTTCCAGCTGAACACTTTTAAACAGTGGAATTTGGATATGGATTAGCTGCTGAGGTGGGATGATACCACCTCTATAATACAGAGATGAGGCTGGAGAGATGGCTTAGTGGTTAAGGCACTTGCCTGTGAAGCCCAAGGACCCAGGTTCGATTCCCCATCACCCACATAAGCCAGATGCACAAGGTGGCACATGCGTCCAGAGTTTGTAGTGGCTGGAGGCCCTGACGTACCCATTCTCCCTCTCTCTCTCTCTCCTCCTCTCTCTCTCTTCCTCTGTCTCTCTGCCTCTTTCTTTCTCTGTCTGTTGCTCTCAAATAAATAAATAAAAATAAACAAAAAAAATATAAAAAAGACAGAGATGTATCATCTCCTGCCACCAAATGACCAGCAGGGAGAGGCTTGCTTAAGCCCACAAGCCCAAGTGTACTGGGGCAGCTTCCAAAGCACTTCAAGGCAACTCATAACATAAGCAAACAAAGGCTTTCTGCTTTGAGGCAAGAAGTTTCCATGTGCCTGCTCCAGGCTGCTTGGGTTTCCAGGTTGTATAGTCTCTCTCTCTCTCCCACCCCCCCTCTCTCTTTCTCTTTTCCCTCTACTTGCATTTACTGGCATATTTTAAACATGCCATGTTTCCATATCACAAAGCACACAGACACACTTGATATCACTTAATATTTAATTCAAATAAAATACTTACTATATCAAATAAAATGTTTACATGCATGAATTTCTATATTCTCTTAGGAGACTGTTCCGGAAGATAGGTGACTCTCTGCTCATGCACAACAGTGTTTTAAGCAGTACACAGATAAACTTCTTAACAATTTAATTGCAATGTACTTATCTTAATGCATAAAATGTATATAAAGGGAGGGTCACCTCATGCTGGAAATTTTGCGGTAAGTTGCAAGATCTTTCACTGTCAGTTGTAATATAAAATGTGTGGTTCAAATGCATTTGAGAAGTGCGTTTACTTAAAGAAGGAAGGTACCTGTATATTGTCACTCTGACAAAGGAAGGACAGACATACTGATGCAGGGTGGCAAAGCACAGTCCCCAGAACAATTCATGTTGTCATGAACCATTTTCTCAAGCTTGTATTCCCCTTCCTGATTTCCCTCTGAATTTTGTCACACTCGTGTGGAGCAAAACCAAAGACTCAAAGTGGCTTTACTCAGAGGGGGGTTGAAATCATTCTCTTTAAATGTATCCACTGCTTAAATCAACAGCTTATACTGTGATCCTGGTTGGTAAATTTTATAACAAGCTTATGTGCTTGGTTCAAAGCCATCACCTTCATGGGCAGATTTATCCTTTCCCTTAACTTGGACTTTGGATGAGGGCAAAACATCCCAGTGGCCTTTCCAGGAGGAATCAAGGCACTGTGGACGTAAACACACCCTCTCTCTCTAGGGAGGGTAAAACACTCCATGATCGTAGAACCTAGACATTCAGAGAATGTCTAAAGCCTGGTGCCTGCGTGAGCCCACAGAGGGAGGAGACACTTGATGTCGATTCTAATTCTGCACAGACGGACCTTACTTGAACTGGAAGCCAACCTAGTTACCGTTCTCTGTTGTCACAGCCTGTTTGGGATGTGTAAACTGAGTCCAGCCAATTTTCAGCCAGAATGCAAAGCCAGGATCTTCTCTCTGTCTTCATCCTAGCTACCAGATGGCATTTCATCAGTCAACTTGCATCTCGTTGTGTTCGTTGTTGACGCTGATGTGTTTGACAAAGTATGTGGGTTGCTAGCCTCTTTTTTTTTTTCCCTTAAGACAGCCTAACAAAACAAGGCATTACCTGGGGGATATATGTTAGCCATGGGAGAAAGAAAAACAATATTCCCCTGCATGACGCTAACTGTCACATGCTGCGTCACGCGCTCCTCCTGAAACCCTTCCTGCAAGCATTGCTGTCCCCACTGTAATTTGTCCATTTCTGTGTCTTTTTAAGAAATTAGTTTTGAAGTCCTAGGTTAAGATCAAATACTGCATTAGAACCAGTCGAGTGGGAAAAGATCTGAGAAGCCATACTGAGAATGACATTCTAGAAAAATGAAAGTGACAGTGATGCGTCTTCGTTACCTCATGTTTATTGGGACATTCTCCTGACAGGAAAGAACCTTATTTCATCATAGCACTGAACAGAGTCTTCCTATAAAGAGCCAGGGAGCTAAGTCTCCCCAGATCACGTGGCCTCTATTGTAACCTCTTGTATGGAGAGCAGCTATGGACTATGTGAATTACGTGGCCTCTTCTCCAGTAAATCTTTACCTATAAAGCAAGTCACAGGCCACATTTGGACCTAAGGTTGGAGTAGGCCAATTCTTAGCATGAGATTAGACTTGGGCCTTTGCAGTCGTGCAGAGCTGAGCCCCATCCTGGCTGTGATGCCTGTTTGCTGGGGATCCCCGCCCTCTCACTCTATCTCTCTGCTTGTCCTTTCTTACTTTTATAACATGGGAATGGCGTGCGCTTGCTCCAGGGCTGCCTGGGAAGACCTAGCAAGTGATGCTTAAAGCTTGGCATAGACGGGGCACAGGTCAAGTGCTGCTTGCCCCTGCGCCGCTGTGGTTGTGGGGCTTGGATCTCCTCCCATGGTCCTCTCTAGCCTTCCACTCACAGAGAAACAAGAGTGGCCTTGTGTGCCAAGCGGCGCAAACCGTTCTCGACTTAAGGATTGGGATCCCGTATCTTGCACCAAGACTCAGTCTAGCCCACATCAGTTTTACTAGCATGGTGGGTTATGGGTCTCCCCGGAATCCCTGGGGGGATCTAGCTAGGCTGAAGCTCTTTATTGTTCAGACATCTGTATGCCCTGTTTCCTTTTAAATGCTGGTTTCTTCTTAACCTTTAGGTATTTTTTAAATATTTTATTGTTCTTTCTTTATTTATTTGATAGAGAAAGAGGGGGAAGAGAGAGAGAGAGAGAGAGAGAGAATTGGTGTGCCAGGGCCTCCAGCCACTGTAAACGAACTCCAGATGCTTGCACCCCCTTCTGCATCTGGCTAACATGGGTCCTGTGGAATCGGATCTGGGTCCTTTGGCTTTGCAGGCAAACACCTTAACCACTAAGCCATTCTTCCAGTCCTAGGTATTTTTATCTATGCATTTATTTTGTTTTTTTTTTTTGAGGTCGAGTCTCACTCTAGCCCAGGCTGACCTGGGATTCACTATGTAGTTTTAGGCTATCCTCGAACTCAGGGAGATCCTCCTACCTCTGCCTCCCAAGTGCGGGGATTAAAGGCGTGCATATGGAGGTGGTGGGGACATGCGCCGTGGTGAACATGTGGAGGTCGGAGGACAACTTCGAGGTGTCTGTGCTCTTCTTCCATTCGCTTTGCGACAAGGTCGCTTGCTGCTGCAAAAGAACATCAGAATAGCTGGCCTCCAAGCTTCAGATCCTTCGGGCTGTGCTATGGGTGGGTTGGGGAAATAATGTAGGCGCCATTTTGCATCTGGCTTTACACGGGAGCTGGGAGGATTGAACTTGACTTTGCAAGAAAGTACCTTGAACTACTACTGAGCCATCTCCCCAGCCCCCAGGTTTTTTGTTTAATGTTACTTTCTAACAGAAACCTCATTATTCTCCCATAAATAAGTATTTACTCCTAACTCATAGAAAAATTCAACAAGCCTCGTACAATCTTACTCACAGTTGAGACGGCTGTGTTGGGTATAGTGTTCCAGCTCATGAGAGATACCCCATGAGCACCCACACTAAGTGAAAGAGCAGAAGAGTCAGTGATGCGCTCTTAGGATCTTCACCATGAGCAATACTGAGAGCTGACAACCTACGAGGCTTTCACCAGACCTTAACCATCTTCAAACCACTTCATGGCGCTTACCGTGTTGCTACAGCACCACGCCACTTGTATTAAATGTGCGATGTTGTTTGCCCGTGCGTGTGTAGTAGGTGTGATGTGGTCTGTGTGCATAGGCATGGTTGCACATAGATGCTCACGCAAGTGCAGAGGCTAGAGGAGAATGGCGGGGGTCCTCCTCTTCTCGCTCATGAATACGTTTCCTGGAGAATGGGTCTCTCACTGAACCTGGAACGGCCACTTTTGGTTAGTCTGACTGACCAGTGAGCCCCAGCATTTCTGTAGTTTCTGCTTCCCACAGATGGGGACTACCAGTACTTGTGGCCACCTCTAACTGGGGACTAACACACGAGGAGAATCGGGCCTCATGCTTATGCAGCAAGCTCTCTTACCCACTGAGCTGTCTCCTCAGCCTCCTAATATACATTTGCTTTTAAAAAATTGTACTCTTTATCCTTTTTTTTTTTTTTCTGTTTCCCATTAAGCCAGAAATTGATTGATGATATTTCTTGGCCAAAATTTGACACTCCACTTGTTTTATAAATAAAGTTTTATTTACAAAAGAAACACAGTCATACCTGATCCTTAGTATATTGTCTGTGGATGCTTTTACCCTACAACTAGCAGCATGTATAGTTGAGTAAAGACTGTCTGGCTTGCAGAGCTGAGGGTTTTACACTACCTGACTCTTCACGAAACACCCTTGCTAACCTCCATGCTAAGCAATCAAAGCCATGAAGTCTTATTTTGATGTGTCAGTTATTTTGGCTTTTAAAACTTTTTGCCCAAAGGTCTACTAAGTACATCTTGCTTGCCCCTTCCTGTCTGGGTGACACCACTTGGTAATGCTTGTCACAACAGTCCCCCCAGAGCTGGTGAGACTTTGTACGTCCGTGAATGACCAGTGTGGGAGACCCTGATTTGGTGCAAGTTGTAGTGTTAGAGACATCCTTGAGTGACGGCTCTTCTTAATGCAATCCTCAAGTGTACCCCAGAGTAAATGCAGGGGCTCCCCCACCGCTGTGTGGCTTGCCTGGCATGTTCCCCCCTAACCTGCCATGCAATTCTGCGGGAGTCTAACGTGAGCACCCGCAGCAGGGATGTCGTTATAACAGGTGTCAAAAACACCGCTGCTCGCCCAGAGCTCCTAGACTCTTGACAAGACAGATGACGCCTACAGCTCTCAGTACCTGAACTTCTGGAAATCAAAGCTGCTGACTTTTTCTCACTTCGTGAGCAGCCAGTGGCTGCTGGGTTACATACCCCTTTGGCAGGAAAATTCTGCCTTCCAGAATTGTCCCCAGGTTTACACGCTGCAGTACCAAATCCCTTGTAAAGAACTGGGAATGACTATGTGGCAGCTATCTTTTCTGTCATTTCAAATGACAGCAATTTGTGTTAGCATCTCCATGGGAACAGGGGTCACTTGGGCTTCTTGTGACTTTTGTGGTCCAGAACCCATGCCCAGAGTGGCTTAAATCATTAGTCAATTTTACTGGCTTGTATAACTGGGAAGTCCAGGACAAACTGGCCTCGGGTGTTGCTGGTTCAAGGCATCCAGCCACATCACAAAGGCTCTGTTTCCCGCGTGTCTCTGGCCCACTTTCACTCTGTGAGCTCCATCCCGAGGCATCTGTCTCCTCGGGGTGACCAGATGGCAACCGGAAGCCCCTGCCCCACACCTCTGAGCGTGAAGGCCTCTGGGGAGTAGCTGCCTCCGTCCTGGGTGCTCTTGTCAGCATCTCTATAAGCAAGTGCGTTAGTGCCCACTCTGGCCAGAGAAATGAAATGTTCTGATAAGCCATGTGTAAAATGTACCACTCCCCCCTGCCTGGAGCTGGGGTGGTGCTAGCAAGTCCTCTAGAATGGCACGAGCAATAACTAGGGGTCTCAACACCCTACCCCAAGGTGTTATCAGAAGCAAGGTGAGGGGGAAGCATCCATTTCTCCCACCTGAGAAGCTTCTCCCTGAGCTGCTTCTCCTCTTTCTTTTCTATGACAGCATCAGGTTAGTCACATTTGGGGCAAGAGAGTTCTTTGTCATGGGGGACATCCTGTGTATGGTAAAATTGTTAGCAGTGTCTCTGGCTATCTGGCTAGAACCGGAGGACACCTGCTTCTTGCTCCCTCGGTCGTGACAATCTGTCCTGTGAGAGCCACAATGACCCCAAGTTGAGAACCATTACCTACAGCTTCCAAGTTGGGAGTGGTGGAGAGAGGGTGGGCGGTCCATCCACAGCCCCACGGAAGAGGCAGAGTAGCTGCAAGGCTGTCACCGAGAACCTTCCAGAAGCACTGGACTTGAAGCCTTCATTGACAGATACCTTCTCCAAGAGATGACTTAGCAATCAAAGTGTTTGCCTGAGAAGCCTAGGGACCCAGGTTTGATTCCCCACTTCCCATGTACGTAAGCCAGATGTACAAAGTGGCACATTGCAGTGGCTAGGGGCCCTGGCACACCCACTCACTCTCTCTTGGTCTCTCAAGTAAAATACCTTTAAAAAGAAGGGAAAAGAAATATACGTGTTCAAACATTGCTAAATATTCCCTGGAAAAGGGAGGGACTGAAGTAAGAGAGAAGCCAGGACAAAATCCCCCCTTGGGATCCATTGGTTCAAACCCACCCCAGGCACAGGATCTCCATTGGGAAGAGTCATCATTCTCGTCCTTTCTTGTATTCCCCAAGGCAGGCCCCATGGTTTTCCCAGTAAAACAAAGGGGATACTTCCAAACTTGCTGAGCAAAAACCCCCAAACCTGAGGTCCCCAGGCTTGATCACAATACCCAGATGTCTGCTGTTAGCAGCTCTGACTTCCTGCTGCAAGCAGGGATGGAGAACCCATTCCCACCTCCTTCAGCCTTTATCAAAATCACGCCCTGAGGCTCCCTGATCACACTTGTTCTATTTCTAGCTCCAATACTGCCCAAGGGATCCATGCAGCGTGTCCAGTGAGTCGCTGAAAATGTGTCCTCGTGCCTGGCTGCCAGATGGGAAAGGCTGGCTCCAAAGCTTGGCCCGCTCGTTGGAATGATAATGCTTGTTAGGCCTAATGAAAAACACAGGTCCGGCCATGAATACTGCGCCCTTCCGGACACTTGTGCGCAGCCGGGCAGGAACACAGAAGTGAGCTTCCTTCACTTCCCAGGGTAGCCTGGCACTGAGGGTCCTGGAGGTCACTGGGTGGTGGGGAGCTAAGGGACAATTAGAATCTGAGAGGGAACAATAATAAATCAGTTTCCAGCATCCTCCGTCCAAAGCCAGCCAGGCCTGGTGACTAAGAGATTAGAATTTGGAGTCAGAAAAAATCCAAATGCTGCATGTGTCTGCACATCATTGGTGCTCAGGAAGGATGAGTTGAGTGAAGGACTACCGCTCAGCCGCCTTAGAAATAATGAATGATGCTCAACTCATTTGTCTATAAAATATAAACGGTATCACCTATGGCTTAGCTAACTAAATTAGGTGAAATTATGCAAAAACGCTGAACAGATAGGAACCACCCCAAATTCTAGTGTTCATGCATAACGAATCTATAGGAATCAGAGTCTCTTCCTTCCTCTTCATTCATTATGAAACTATTTTTTATTTAGTGCTTACTTCTACTGTGCTAGCAATTTGTAATTCAACCGCGAAATGAGCCGTCTCATACTGTGTCTTTAAGTTAATAAAAATGCAAGATGATTAATGCACATAGAAACCAAAGTTCCCTTTCATCCCTTAGCAATCCAACATGTGATGTGTTGCCGCAAAACTGAATTGTGCCCAATTACTTAACTTTCTCAAAAATTTCAGCAAGAAACTCAGGAGGGGGGCATTTTCTCCTTAGCTCCTTCCACATCTCCACTGCATTCAATATTGTGTTGTTTTTTTAAAAGTCTCAAAAAGCAATGAAATTTCCAGGCAGGAAACTGACAAGTAAGTTTAAGGGAATGTAGTACAGGCTTACTCCTTATCTGTCCCAAGAGTCCTTTGATTTATTTAGTTTATCCTATAGCAGAAGAAGTTAGGGTGGGCAGCTGGGAGGCCATGGCTGTGGTCTGTTGTGTCCTTGGATGGTTACAGTTGTCTGTCAGTAAATTTTCTTTTTCTATTTATTTATATATTTGAGAGAGAGATACAGAGAAAGAGGCAGATATATACAAAGAGAATAGTAATGGTTGCACCAGGGCTTCTAGCCACTGCAAACGAACTCCACATGCATGCACCGCCTTGTGCGTGACGTGGATCCTGAGGAATGGAACCTGTGTCCTTAGGCTTTGCAGGCAAGTGCTTTAACCTCTAAGCCATTTCTCCAGCCCTCTCAGTGAATTCTCATACTGTTAAGTCAAGCATGACTTACTTGCCAGTGAGCCTTTGCTCCTATGCTTGGACCCCATCCCCTGCCTTGCCATGGAAAATGGAAAGGGACCCCTCCAGTGGAATGCTCCATTGGGTGTGCATGTCTGTGTGCATATGTGGTGTGTGCTCACGTGCATGTGTAGACCAGAGGTCAACAGCTGTTCAATCATTCCCCACCCTAGGTTTTGAAACAGGGCCTTTCACTAAGCCTGGACCTTATCAGCTCAGCTAGACTTGTGAGCCAACGACACCCAGGGATCCTCCCGTCTCTGCCTCCACACCTCTGGCATTCCACACAGGCACCCCTGCACCTGGCTCTTATGTGGGAGCTGGTGCTCAGGCCTGACGGTCTCGTGCTTGCAAAGCCAATCATCTTACCAACTGAACCATACCCCGGCTCCGACCAAAGCTTTTTATGAAGGTCCTCATTTCCATTCACTCCTAAAAGTGAGTCTTGTTATCATCCTCCTGTGTTTATGGAAAGTCTTCCCTATCGCAATCCTTTCGACTTTGGAACATCTCAAGGCCCTGCTCAGACTTGATCTCTCTTCTTCAAGAATAATCTGCTCATCTCCCACATCTGAAATAGAACTGTTGCCCTCCTGCCATTTGTAGTCACGACCTCATGGTTTATTGTCTTTATTTGTCTACTGTGATCCCTTCCTGCTAGTCTGGGACAGTCACGATGGCAGAGACCTGTCGTTAAGAACAAGGAACCTACTTTTTGCCCAGTGACGGGGAGTGAGGTCAGTGCTATTGTGAATTCAGTGAGTCAAGCGTGGCTCTCGAGACTCCATGAGATTGTTTTACTTGCAATCTCACAGACAGCTGAAGACGGGCCAGCGTGGAGTCTGGCCCCCAGCCCTGGCCCTGGCCTTGACTTGGGTTTCTAAGGGGGTGAGACCTTTGCCTTCTTGCTGTCTGAGTCATTGCCAGGTGGCCCCATCCCGCTTGGGTGAGTTTTCAAAAGTCTTAACTCCCCCATCCACTTTGGTTTTCCATCCCTTTTAATTCAATGCTCACACTGCAGTAAATGGTTAACAACAACAACAAAAAGGGGACGTGTCGTTAAAGTAGTCAATGACAGGGTCACATTAATAGTAAGAAATTCTACCGTGGGATGATGCTCTGGCAGTGGAAAGCAAGGCACAGAGAGAGCAAGGGGCATGTGGTCATCTTCAGCGTGTCTTGCAGGCAGGGCGGGGTGTTGGTGTCAGTGGTCCCAAGGATGGTAACTCAGACTTCAGAGTCCATCAGACCCGTATGTCTGCTCAGGAACCCATCTCCAACTCTTTTCTCCTGCCTCCTGGTCCCTTCTAAATTAAATCACATTCCACCGCCTGTTATTGGATAATGTCTGGACAAAATACTCTTCCACACTCTCCTTGCTTAAGGCAAAGAAATTGGAACAGATAGAACTGTTGGCAGAGGGCCGCTTACTAATTGCTGTGTGCCCAGCTCCCCTCGCCAGAGGCACACCCAGCATCCGCAAATGTAGGGCTGGTTCCCAGGTTTTTAATTTTTTTTTTTTTATTTATGTTTCCAAAACAATTGGTGCAATATTCATCGAGAGGACAGGAGAAGGGGGCGGAAGGAAGGGAAAGGAATTCTCTAGTCATCGGCACCTTTGACTTGGTCTGTTTAATCTCCCACTATTTTGATCGTGGTAATCTGGGGGTTTAATTTCCTGTAGTCCAGCAAGGAATGCTGTTCTGGACTCTTCCTTGAGGAGTCTGTGGTCTCTGCTTTGTATGTTCCAAAAAAATCCTAAGAGATGTTTTGTCAGTGACTGGATATTTCATTAGAAATCCAAAGATTCCCATTAACTTGAATTATCTTCATAGCTCTGATCAACTTTCAGCTTAATAATTCATGATGTTTAATAACCTGTTCCGATCATCCCCCAAAATTATTGATTTAATAATATTTGGTCATTAATAATGAAGAAGGAGGGGGTGGTTTTTCTTATCACTTACATCAATTTATTTCATATTGCCCTGCAAATCTCTGGAAGAACCAAGTAATCATTGGACTTTTAATATCGTACCATTTCTCTTGGAAGAAGTCAAGAATGTATTCTACATTTTAGCATGTCTAGTCTTTGCTCTTTTTAAATTTTTTTTTTTTTTTTTGTGGAATCACTTGAACTAGGGTCTCACTATGCAACCCAAGGTTGCTAGGATTATAGCTGTGTGGTGCCAATCCCAACTACTATCTGCATCCTGATATTCAAAGAATACAGGTAAGACATGCAATCAGTCCAGCTACTCTCCACTCAAACCCTTGGAAAGTGTTTGAATAGAGAGTAGTTAGAAACCATACAAGCTACAGTCGCCCAGTGCTTGGGTTCTCTTCCTAATTTCAATTGACTTGCTCATTTTGACCATCTTTGGTCTAATCTTACTGCAACCACTGCTTTGGTTTCTTCTGTGAATACAAGGGGTAGTTTGAAAGGGGAGTGAAGCTGAAAAAAAATTCATCATCATCAGTTTGCTTTGGCAACAAATAGTGATCACAAAGAGTTTCCTACAAGGGTCAGATCCGTGATGGGGGCTGGTGAACACCTTCCATTTTATATAAAAAGAAAGAAGTCAAAACCAAATGTATGAACCAGATACATTCTTTCTGATTACGATTTCAATGTTATTATGCTTTATTTCCAGCCTAAAAACAAATTCCTTTGGGAACCTCATTTGAAAGTTGCCCTCATTGTAGGAATATTCTTATCAGGGTTTCTTTTGCTACAATAATGAATAACTAAGTCTTCGGGCAGGTTTCCAAGAAGAACCTACTTTATCCCCAATTCTATTCAAAACCTAATGGTGTTATGGCGTGTGTCCAGAACCCAACCTTCCAGGCAATGAGAAATTTCCTTCTAGCACTGCATTTTGATGGGAACTCACTTCCTGTATTAGATAGAAAGAACGAGATGTGTGCCATTGAGCTCAAGAAAATCATTAGAATCCCCCTGCCCGGGGCTCCATGTGCTCAGTGCCAATGCATGCTGGGAAAGTGTCTGGGTGGGAATGGGTCAGTGTGTTCTGTATAATGCCAAGGGAAAGAAAGGACAGAAATTCCTGCAAATAAACCATGATGAGAAATGGATACTGTTAAAACAGGTTGAGCCTACAAACAAACTGTGTGGAATTCAAAGGCTCACCACGACTCCCCGGGAGAATATGCATTTGGGGACTCATATAGGTGAATCTGGAATCTGTTATAAAGATTTCATCATTGGGTTCCACTCCACTAATCAACATGTAAGCAAGTTATTATGACAGTACAAAGAATATACCATTGCGTGAGTTGAGCAACTTATGTAGCTCAAGGTAGAATGTTGATCTCCAATGAGGACTCAATAGTGCAATCCACTTGGTGAGTTATGACCAGCATTTGAATAAACATAGAAGATTGCCACATATCTGAGCCCCTTTCCTATAACAAGGGACATGATATTTTCTTAATCATTCTGTTTTAAACAGTATTTTGCTATATTTTTAAATATTTATTTATTTGCAAGCAGATAGATAGAAAAAAAGACAGAGAGAACGGGCACGCCAGGGCCTCCAGCCACTGCAAAGGAACCCCAGATGCATGCACCACCTTGTGCATCTGGCTTTACGTGGGTATTGGGAAAAACCAGGTCATTGGGCTTTACAGGCAAGTGCCTTAACTGCTGAGCCATCTCTCCAGACTTCAATCGTTCTTTATACAAAAATGCACTGCACTGGGTCATAGCTTGGTGTCTTACTATGGGTCAAGTTTAAAACAGTTCAAAAGCCCTGGGGGGAAAGTACAGCTTCCCGTAGGCAAAACATGACAGGTTAACACCTGAGAGTTGCTCACAGGAGCTACTATACCTCTCGGGCTGCGGTGATGGCTCAGCAGATAAAAGCTCTTGCTGCCCAAGCATGTGTACCTGAGTTCAGATCCCCAGAAACAATGTAAAAGCCCGCACTCGCGTCTGTAGTCCTGGCGCATCCAGGAAAAGAAGGGAGACAGACAGAGAGACGAGAAAATCAATCAAAAACTCAGCATGGCAAATCTATGGTGAATGATGATAAAGAGAGACCCTGTCAAGAGGTAGAAGGTGAGGACCAACACCCCAAGTTGTGTGCTGACCTCACATACTGGCTGTGACACACACACACATACCCATTCTCTCTCTTCCCTGTCCACACACACACACACACACACACACACACACACACACACACACCATATACAAAAGAACTATACCTCTCAAGTAAATTGACACACACAATTCCTTTATTTAAAAGATCTGATGGACTCTTAACAACTTCACAGATAAGAAGAGGGACCATGGCAAACCTGCTGCAGTCGGGGTGGACCAGATGTTGTCATCTGAAGCAGACAGATGTCCCTCCCTCTCTAGTTCTCAAATGCTTACTGGACAGCAAAGTCCCCGGGGGTGACTCAGAAAGAAACCTCTCATGGTCTAAGGGGGAGGTCACGGTGAACCCTTCCACAAAATCAAAATGTGTCAAACAAGAGCCCAGTACTTACTCACTCACTGATAGCTTGTATTGAGGGAAGGCGTAATGCCACACAGGAGGCAAGAAGAAATCGAAGAAATTGGGGGGTAAACATTTTGTCCAGTTTGTAGGAAAAGCAGAGAACTCTAACCTCACCTTGAAACAGAGATGGACGTGTAGAATGACTTAACTTACTACCAGCCCTAATGAGTTAGTTAAAAATCATTTCACTTGGGCTGGAGAGATGACTCAGCAGTTAAGGTGTTTGCCTGTGATGCTTAAAGACCCCAGGTTTGATTCCCCAGTACCTACATTATATATATCTGCTTCTTTCTCTCTCAAATAAATGAAATACATTTTATATATTTAAAAACAAACTTACTCTTGCTTTCTGCTGCCATTAATTTGCGGCGCACAAGTGGCTTGGCCCTGACATCCAGAAGGCGTTCAATGAAGCCCTGGCCCTCACCCTGCCCAGCGACGCTGTAGTCTGCCCCGACTGTCGGCTCTCAGTTAGCATGGCCTTCCGGCTTCAGATTGTGATGAATCTGGCTTTTGCCACCCAGATTTTTAATATTCATTGTTAACTTGAGGAGCTGACATGGATGGGACAAGATTTCATTATGAGCCTCCTTGAACTTACACCAGTTTTAGGAGTAGAGAAATAGATTTTACCCAAGAACATCCTTAATGTTATGTCAAAGCCCAATTGATCTGATGGGCTCTTAATGACTGGGCTGATAATAATAAGGAGAGATGAGGCTTAGACCTGCTGCAGCCAGTGTGGGAAGGTGGATGGTAATTTGCATGGTCTGATGGGGTCTGCAGTGGACTTGTCTGAGTTCAGAGAGATTGCAGACCTATGGGCCACTGAGTGCAGTGACCGGTGTACCCCTGTACTTTGTGAGAACTCACCCGAACATGCCAGCCAAAACTGCAGCCAGTCAAGCCCAGGAGACCGAGCGGCTCACGCGCTCACACCCAGGCACCGGGGACCCGAGAAGTAAACCAAGGCAAGGGGGTAGGAATACAGACAGACAGTCCCCCCACTGTTAGAGATAACTTAGGCTGCGAAGAGCCTGGCGAGCAATCTACGGAAAATAGTTCTCATTGCGTTTTAAGCAAATCAGAGGCTAGCAGGACGTGGTCACCTGGAGAGCTAATGTGTAATTGAGTCGGGGAAAGGGTGTGTGCATTTCTGATTAATGCTTACCACAGTCTGCGTGTGTTTTCTATCAAATGGTAATGATGTAACAGATCGAGTTGGACAAAAAGTGGAGGGTAGATTGAAACAGGGTATTGTGCCCATCAAGTGCTGCCCCCTCTCTGCTTGGCAGAAGATGAATACCATTCTTTTAATAGCAAGCTGGTATTGTTAAAGAACTTATTATAGAGACTCCAAGGAAGCCAAGAGTGAAGGAATGCCCGACTGGCAGCGATCAATCACTCCCTGTAAAAGATGAACCAACCCTTCCTTTTAAAGGTACAGTTCATATGAAGGTCTCCAACGTAGGTATGCGAATCATTGGCATGATTCCAGATGTCTGGACCCTCGTGTTTGGGGAGATGTCCCCACCGTTCGCAGTCTGGTTTTCTTCCACGGAAGAGCCTCTATCAAGCAGAGGTTAATTATTGACACCAGCAGAATAATAATACCGTAATGGCAAAGGACAAAGTCACATTTGGTTAACGATTCCGTGTCTTGAGATGCAGCAGGTCAGGAGCTACTCCAGGAAGAGCCAGTTAATGAAATGGAGGCTGAGAAACGAGGGGGCTGCAGGAGGCTGGCAGGCACGGCCCGTCCACTTAGTGGCCACAAAACCTTTACAAGGCCTTTTCCAGTTTACCGCTACCTCTCATTTCCCTTCTCAGAAACCTTTAAGGCAGTGTTTCTTCATCTCCTTTGAGCTAGGCTAGTCATCCAGTGAGGTCCAGGCACTCCCGGTCTCTACCTTCCCAGTGCTAGCATGACAGACATGTGCCATCACGGTTTACATGGGCGTGGAGGACCTGAACTCAGGTCTTGGTACTTGAGCAGCAAGAGCTTTGCCCACCGTGCCCCACAGAATTCCTTCTGAGAAACAAAGTCAGTGTGTGTCACAGGACTGCCCCTGAGACAACGGGCCAGAGCACTGAAGTGTGGACAGCGTGGAAACCTGGAGGTCGGTGTTGTTACTGCAGTGTCCGTGTGTGTGCACGTGAGTGCCTTGCCCACCTCCCCAGGGATCGTGGGAGGGAACACACCCTCTGCCTGTCTCTCTTCTGAGCGCAGGGATGGAACAGGCAGTGTGTTGAGCGTTCATGGAAGCTGGGTTGATTTGAGTTCTAATTGAATGAGAGGAGACTCTTCAGAATCGGAGGGCTTCCATGAGGAACACTGTGGTTTTAAGAAATGACCAGTTCTTGAAGCCAGTCCTTCACATCCTACCAAAACAATTCAGCACAGGGCTCAGTCATGAGTGCTTGCGCAACGTGTCTGCTTAAGAAATAACATCAGGGCTGGAGGGATGGCTCAGCAGTTAAGGTGTTTGCCTGCAAAACCAAAGGGCCCAGGTTTGATTACCAGGACCCACGTAAGCCAGACGAACATGGTGATGCATGCATCTGCAGTTCACTTGCAACAGCTGAAGGCCCTGGTGTGCCCATTCTCTCTATCCACTTGTTTCACATTCTGTCTCTCTTCCTCTCATGAAATACAATAAAAATTTAAAACATATGCCCCCAAAGAAATATAACTTAATTAACCTGGGGAGCTTGATTAAAGCGTAGATTGCTAACATGGGATTCTCTTGTCTCTACTTCCCATCCTGCGGCAGGCCCGCTGGGATTACAGACACCTGTGTGCATGGCTTTGTGTGGATCCTGGAGATGCACATGGAGGTGCTGGCACTTGAAGGGGCAACTGATTCTGAATTTTAAGTGTAATCCAACTTATGTTTAGAGGCACTTATTTTTAGAGTTACAACTTAAGAAAAAAGAACAGCAAAAAATAAAGGTGTCTGCTTATGACACAGAGCTTCCTCCAAGCACCTGAGCTCCCGAGTCCTGCCATTTTTATGAGGAGGGGAAGGCAGAATTATTTTCCTCAATGCCTTCTGTCCTGAACAGTGAAAGGATACATGGATTTTCTCCTTCACATTAAAAATGTTGTATTTACAGTCCACCTTAGAAACATACACACACATACACACACACACACACACACACACACACACACACCAAAAAAAAAAAGAAAAGAAAAAAGAAAGAAAGAAGCTGGTCATGGTGGCACACGTCTTTAATCCCAGCACTCAGGAGGCAGAGATACGTGGATCCCTGTGAGTTTGAGACCACCCTAAGGCTTCATAGTGAATTTGACATCAACCTGGGCTAAAGGAAGAACCTACCAAAAAAAAGAAAAAAAAAAAAAAAAAAAAAAAAAGCTGGACATGGTGGCTCATGTCTTTAATCCCAGCACTTGGGAGGCAGAGGTAGGAGGATCACTGTGGGTTCAAGGCCAGCCTGAGACTACAGAATGAATTCCAGGTCAGCCTGAGCTAGAGTGAGACCCTACCTCGAAAAACCAAAAAAAAAAAAAAAAAAAAATCCACCCCATGGGGAGGAACTGGGCTTTTACAGTCCTGGCCAGAAGAAGGCATGTGTTGTGCTCCAAACAAAGGGCGGTGCAGACAGCAGCCGGGTTCTGAGAATTCAGTCTGGGTCGTGGAAGTGGAAAGTGTGATTTCAGAGCAGGCACCTCCGTGTGTGAGAGGCTTCCATACGACTCCAGTATTGTGGAGGGGTTTGATGCATAGTTGAGCCAAACCCCCAAACATGAACTAATCCATTCTCAGTTTATTTCTAGACGATTCATCTCTCCTCCATATCCAAGACCTACTTTTGGCCTTACGTTTTCCCACATCCAAGAATCTGTAGCCCACCCTCGAAAGCAGCAGCCCTACATCCGGGTCATTTTCTTAGAAACAAAATCCCAGGGTCTGCAGTGCAGTTCCTTCCTCCACTGCCCTGCTCACCAGCACTGTCGCCACACCTGCTCCCCTTCGCCTGCGACGCTGCAGAGCACACACCTCTGTCTCCTGCCACACCAGCTCACGGCCGTGCGCAGCATTAGCTCGGGTCTTTTCAGTATCTCTTCCCCACAGGAGGCTCTCACCATGACGCTGGGGGTTCCTATCCGTCCCTTTCCTCCCCATCACCCCTCTCCCACGCAGACATCCTCAGCTCTCCCTGGTAAGTGAGCCGTTCATCACAGCACACAAGTCCATGTCCGTGTCTCGCTTTCTTCACCTTAAAATGGGCTTAGAGGAAGCATCTTCCTTCTATGGTGTTTCAGTGACTTTGCTCCTCGCTGTGACAAACTTACCTGACAAGAAGCAACTTGAGGGAGAAAGAGCTTACTGCACTCGACAACTCAAGAGGGCCCCTGTCATGGCTGGGGAAGTCAGGGTCGCCAGGGCATGAAGCAGCTGGTCACATTCAGCCCTCAGTCAAGAAGCAGAGCTGAACGCTCCGACTCGGCCAGCTCGCTGCTGTCTTACTCAGCCTAGGACTCTGTTTCATGGAATGATGCCACTCACCGTGAAAAAGGGTCTGGAAACTCCCGTGTGGGGACGTGGGGGGATGGCTGAGCAGAAGGGCATTCCCAGCCAGCCACCATCAAGTTCCACTTGCCAGAAGCTACATAGAAAGCTGGCACGGCCACCACAACTGTGACCCCAGTCCGTGGAGGGGGGGCCTGCGCTGTCACGGGACTCAGTGATGGGCAGCTCTGGGTTGAGGGAGAGATCCTGTCTCCAGGAAACACGTGAGCCATCAGCAAGGGATGCCTCACCACGCCACACAGAGACTTTAGACATATGCACACATGCATGCAAAATTTAAAAAAAAAAAAATCCCTGCTTCTGGTTTCATTTGAAAACTCAAAGCATTTTATCACAAGAACCTATGTTTCCACATGGCCATGGCCAGGTAGAGATGAGAGTGCTGTCCCTGTTAAGCAGGGCTCCCCTGAGATCACAGGTCCATCGTCACTCTTTTCTGGAAATGGCCTGGCCCAGCTCCATGGTTGACATTGTCATGTCGACAGGCAACCCCTACATTAACGAGAGTCTATGAACCAAGAACACACAGTTGGCATTGTCCGTCCCATCTTGGCCCTTGGGTCCACCACCTGATTGCCACCCATATCCCTGTGCACCCAGCCGTGCCCTGAGCCTTGCGGGCTGCCTTCCCACTGGAGCTCTGCTCATCCTTCTCCTTTGTGGCATGACCCTGAGAACTTCCTGTTCCATCTTAAAGACTATCCGGGGACTGGTGTGACTGCTCAGTGGTTAAGGCGCTTGCCTGCAAAGCCTAACAGCCAGGGTTCAATTCCCCAGTACCACATAAAGCCTAATGCACCAAGTGGCGCATGCATCTGGAGTTCATTTGCAAGGGGTTGAGGCCCTGGCATGCCCATTCTCTCTTTCCTTCTCTGTTCTTGCTGTCTTTCCCCGCTTACAAATAAATGCATAAAATATTTTTAAAAGACTATGTGGGTTAAGAATTCTAAAAAAAAAAGGAAAGTTATCATTCATACCAGCATGCTAGTTGAAAAAGACTGTTGTGAGATAAAATTTGAGAAGGAATGTTATAAGCAGGGATACAGGTCAACATATTCAGAGCAGTTAGGACGTAGGATTGAGAACAGCAGAAATACAGGAGGAAGAGATAGAAAGAGAGCCACGGAGAATCCAACCAGCTTGCAGAAGAAGGCTAAGAGACAGAATGACATTACAGTCAAATCAAACAGAACAGATTCAGAGCCTAGAATAAGTGCCCAGGCAGAGCTCACCTACCCCTGGTGCCTGTTTCATGGAGGAAGCAGGGAACAGGCACAGAGACGTGTTCATGGGGCTGGAACGTGGCGCTTCGTCCCACTTTTGGTATAGGGACACAGAAGGCAGCAGACGCCTAAATACAAGTGTACGTGACCCAGAGAATGGCAGGGTGGATCTGGGCTGACACTTTAGAAGCCTGTACCTACGTGTGGCTTTCAAAAAGCCTAGAGAAGCTGGGCATGGTGGCGCACGCCTTTAATCTCAGTACTCGGGAGGCAGAGGTAGGAGGATGGCTATGAATTTGAGGCCAGCCTGAGGCTACATAGTGAATTCCAGGTCAGCCTGGGCTAAAGCAACACCCTGCCTCAACCCTTCCTTTCCCTCCCCCACCAATAAAAAAAAAAAAAAGCCTAGAGCATACAAAAGAGAATATAGGAGAGAACAAAAGAGAGAGCAAGCAAAAGAGAATCACCTGCAGGAGATCACAAAAAAAAACCCAGAGAGGTGGGTGATCATTCAGTGAGGTCAGGAAGGGTTAGTAGAGCTTTGATATGAAAGAGAATGTTCCAACAGCAGCAAATACAAAATACATCTACTCACCGTCTCTACATGAGATGACTGGGTTAGGCTCTCCACCGAGCCTGTGGTGATTACGTAACAACCACCCATTACTCACCAGAAAGTATGCTAGGAAAATGATTCCATGTGGAGATCAGAGCCATCGGCCAATATAAGCTATGTTTTGCTGCAATAACAAGAACCCCCAAATCTCTATACTGTGAGATGGCAGGAGTTTGTTTCTTCCTCATATATGGCACACTCTGGTTGTTGGCATTCTCATTCCGAGCCATGATGAGCTGATGAGGCAGCTGCTCTTTGTAATCCAGCCATGATCGTGAGAGGAAGGAAGTAAACGTGCATCAGCTCCAAGATGTGTTTGTGGAAGGTACAAGCGGGCCAGTAATCGTCTGTCACTTCAAGGGGGTAGAGAGATGTAATTCCAGCCTGTTTGCAGGAAGGAGACGTAGAACGTGCATGTAGCCCCAGGACAGATCCCAGGTCCACCGGACTTCATTTACAAATGCACAGACATAGAGCCATAAATAAACAATGAGGATTTCTTCAAGACGTTGACCTCTAAGCCCTTTCCTCCAGTGGGACTGTGTGTCTATATGACCCACAAATGCATTTGCATACCATACTTGTGGTTGGAGAGACAGATTTCCCTTCGCTTCCATTAGTTGTCTTTTTCTGCTTTTTCTGTACTTTCTTCCAGTTGTCCTCAAACTTCTATTCGGATGACAGATAATCTCAACAGCAAAAACTTCATGTTTACTGTGACATGAATCCCTATCTCCTGACATCATGTGAGAAGGCCCGAAGACAGCCTAACAGCTGACTTACGTGGGACCTGGGGGAGTCAAGCATGGGCTCTTGGGCCTCACAGACAAGCACCTAAGCAGCTAGGCCATCTCTCTTGCCCCCATCTAGTGCTTTTTAGTGTCTTCATCCAAGATAATAGGGCTCTTTGCAACCCTCCAATTTGGGTCTGGGGTACGAGATGACAAGGCAAAACCCACAGGCGACTTTACAAGTCCTGCAGTTTGTAAGCTCTGGGTATACACAGAAGCCAAGGCTGTAGGCAGCTGGCAGTGAGGTTTCAGTGATCAGCCCCCCACTTCTGCCCTGGCCAGCGAGGTTGCCTGCAGAAGTCAGGTATCGGGGAAATGGAAGGCGGAGGTCTCTGTGCTCTCTGGTGTGAGATCTGTCCGCAGAGAATATAGCTTACAACAGATTAACCAGCTTGACATATGCAGAGAGCGCTGGAAAGAATGAGGTTGGTTGACGTTATCAGCAGTTCCTGGAGGGGAATTTTCTTACTATGTTTTCCCCTTGCCTTCAGAGTTTGTGTATCAGTTCCCCCTATGAAGTTGACTGTTCCATCTCTGCTTATCTCCCTGAAATAGTTTTACGTATCTAACTGTATTAAAGCCACTTATTTATTGTTTGTTTATCTCTGTTTGGTGAATTGGATGTTTATTTATAAGCCTCTCATGTATCTAAAATTTACCTGATTACTGCCTGTCTGTTCCATTGGTTGGCATGTGTCCGACAGGGCCTTACATATATTTGCTGTGCTCAGATAATAGAAGTCTCTTGGTAAATATAACTGTTCAGAAGCCCTAAAGAGAGGTTCAGAATATCTAGCGATAAATAAAATATTACTTTCTGCCCAGAATATTCCCTCATAATACCCAGAAAAAAAATGTACCCTGGAATTGACTTTGAGTGCATATTTCAACAAAGACAAAACCCCCCATTCCTTCAGGACACGTTAATCCTCCCTCTTGTACACGCTTTCAATACCCCAGGCTTCTCCTCTTATGACAAATTCATAAGTATCAGTATTTGCATAAGGCTGCCCTCACCCATAGTAGCTGAAGATCCATGTAAGGACCCAGGCATGATTGGATAATCCACTCTCACTTGACATTGGCTCTTTGACACCCAGCTCCATGTGTCGTTCACAACCAAAGGTCCATCCACATTCATGGAGTATCTGATGATGGCTTGGCCCCATTTCAGTCATGACTCTGACCCTTCTCATCTATCAGTTCAGCATACATGCACTTACCTGTACGTGGTCCATGGATGGAGACTGCACAGAGTACCCACTAGGAGACCAAGTCTTAGACGAGTGTTCTGAAGTGGGCTGGGGAGCCAGACACATCTAGCTTTGTGCTGGACCTTCGGCGTTGGTTGTGGGATTGTGGACACATCTCTAAACTCTGAGCCCCCATCTGTAGAGTAGAAACATGCTGGTATCCCCATGAATGTATCATGAGGAAGACAGAAGACCAGGGCAAACAGCTCCATACACAGCAAAAGTTAGTAAAATAAATAGTGAGCCCTGTGATTTCCAGCGCCATCACCTGAGGAACACCTCTGTTGACAAAACGACAAAATCTCCGTGAGGCTGTCCCGGGATATTGTTTCTGACTTCGCTGCCCTGCTCTGCATCTCCCACAAATGGCCTCTCATGCCAGGCTGAGGCAGGGCCAGAGGCTCACATCCACACACCTCATTTCCACCAAAACTCTTCAGAGAAGCAAGGAAAAGAAAGTGGTGACTATTTTGGTCTTGTGTTTGAGTCATATCATGGCTGGGGCATGTGTTTGCCTCCAGCGAATTCAGAGGTAGGGAAGATGCATGGGTTACAGTCTGCAAGCGTGTAGATCATGTTTGAACATGGTGCCCAGTGATGTTGAAGATGGGCCTGAGAGAAAGGAAGAAGGCCGAACTAGGCAGCCCTGGGGGTTCACAGCAGATGTTGGGACAGTAGCTTCTCTGGTTCTAACTTGGTAGCTACACAGTTTGGATCTGACCCAAGGCCAGAATGCTCTGAGCTGCTGGCACCCTGTCCAAGGGCACAGGTTTCAGACTACACCTTAACAGATGAAGAGAATTTTCCAAGAATGCCAGTAAGAAGGGCAGTGAGGCCACTGGATGCACATGGGTGTGTTCGTCTAGACTCTGCAACAAGAACAGCATCCACTGGGCAGCTTGCTCTGCACACTGCTCCTGCTCCCAATTCTGCAGGCTGAGATCCCATTTCTGGCTTGACACACAGAAGAGTAAGAAGATCTCAAGGGAGGTGGGGGGAGGGGAGACAGGAAGTGAGGTGAGGAGACTGGCCAGTACAGCAGTAGGAATCGGAAGTGAAATGGAGAAAGACAGGAAGTGAGGTGAGAGAGACAGGAAGTGAGGTGAGGGAGACTGAAAACTCTCCTATGTGCCTTGTTATAAAGGCACTAATACCATCATGACAGCTCCACCCAGAGTCCACCTAAGGCCACCCCAGTAGTGGACAGAGCTGCAACCCACATGTTTTGACAGAATAAAAGTATAGAGTCCACAGTACCTGGTAAGGTCCCCATGGATAGTGCTAGACAATAATAGCATAAGTGCCTAAGAGAGACAACAGCCGGTATCCAGGCTCCCTTAGCAGAAACACCCAGGAGTCAGCCACCATCATTTGTATTTGTATCCTTTGGCTTCAAGTGGTAAGGACACACCTATTTTGTCAGGAGCTGCTCCGGGCTCTGGAGTGTTGGAAGTGAAGGAGGCAGCCCAAGGCCCTTCCGCAGGCATCTGCCGCTCTAATGAAAGGATTCAGATAGCAAGCGAGTGAAGTGGACAGTCAGGAAGTGGTAGGTGCTGTTGACCATATGAGGCTGGGCACTCCAACATAATGCCGCAGGGTGGAAACACCTTTGGATAAAGCAAGCACTAGGGAATGAGGAAGGCAAGCATGCAGATGGCCAAGACACACCAAAGGGTGTCCAGAAGAGGGCGCAGTGAGTGCAGAGACCCTCACACTCACTCACTGGCAGTGACCAGTCAATTAGGACTGGAAATTGTCATACCACTTGTTAAAATCTTAGTCACTTCAGGAAGTCACTAGCATTCCAAGTTGCCTTCTTTTTCTCTCTTTTTGGCCCTGCAGTAGACAAAAAAAATTAACGTTTCTGCTTAATTCAATCGCTTCCATCTACCTGTCCCTCCATTACCAAATGGCAGAGATGGCAGCCAGGTGTCTCCTCTAGAGGGATGCATTTTCATGAAGTCACATCCCAGTCATGTGACAGTCATGCCACATAGAGAAGTGACAGAATTATCCTCCCCTTTATCACTCAGAAGAATTGTGCAATTGAACAGTAATGAATTTTGCTGTTGATCACAACTGTTTGATTGGCATGCCTGGAGAATTTACTAGTGTGTTCCTGGGGGAAAATAAATATCCACCCAGAGAAGCTAAGTGTCTGGGAAGGCTCACGCGCTCTGGTAAGCTGTTCCTGGGAAACACCAGCTTGTTCGTTTGCGCGCTAGTGAGAAAAGACATTTGAGAAGGATTTTCTAAGGAGTAAATGGATTAAAATTTTAAGTGGGGGTGGGGGAGGAAGATGGAGAGAAGAATACAATGAGAAAGAGGAAGATGGGAAGAGAGAAAGGAGGAAGGAGAAGAGCAGGAGGAGGAAGGAGACGGGGAGAATGAGGAGGACCAGAAGAAGGGACATACTAGAATTTTCAGTTACCTACGCTACACGCAGAACCTGGTGTGGGAGTTTGGGAACAAGCAGCTGACTGAGAGATTTACCTTAGGAACACTCTGAACGAGTGAGGGAGGCAGGATGGAGATGAGGGAGGTGTGATTTCAAGTAAGCCCACCACTTGCATCCGAACTGCAAGACCAGGGCTTGGGGCTGTGAGCCCGCATTGACCCTATCCTCCCGTGAGCCAAGGAAACGGGCTCTTGCGTCCTGGTGCCGAGCATCCTTGGGTTATGGGTTTCAAAGTGGTGACGTGACTGCCAAGGTGATATGGCCTTGGCAGTGTCTACGAACAGTCCTCGAGGAAAGCAAGCTGTGGCCAACCAGTGCCACCACTTATGACAGCCTTGAGATGGCTGCGCAGAGGGGACAATGGTGGCCACACACAGAGCCTCCTGCACCTAGACACTCCTTTGTAAAAGGTGCCTTCTGGGTGAAGGAATTGTACGTGTTCGTTTAATGTCAACATTTTATTCAATAACTTCGCCTCTGCGTTCCAGAGATCAGAGTTACACAACAGGCCAAACGTATCTGTTGTCCCACTTCAGGAGGAGAGGCGCACAACCCAACTAAACAGTGTAGGAATGACGGCCAGAGCCTTCACGGGCTCAGAGCAGCCCTTATTAGAAGCCATAAATGCTAATGAGGCTTGGTGACTGGGGGAAGGCCAGGCTGGGCTGCCCAATGCGTGAGCCAGGAACACATGGGTGACTGAATGTTTGAAATGTGGCTGATTCCCACGACACGACACACTTGTGAAATACTCCCAGAACTTTGGAGATTTTTTTGGTGGGGAAAATGAACCATTCCTTCAGTCGCTTATTGAGGCCAGCAGTGTGGGTCAGGGGTAGAGCCTTGTCTGCTACTCATAAGGGCCCAGGTTCCATCCCCAGAAATACAGCCATAACTGGTCACATTCATTACATATCAAAGTGACAAAATGGAGGATACACTGGGTTCAATAAGAGATTATTCCAAGGCTGGGGTGATGGCTCAGTGGGTAAGGGGCTTCCCTTGCAAGCATGAGGCCGTGAGTTCCGATCCCCAGTGCCCACATTAAACTGCTGGGTGTGATAGGGCACATCCACATATGCACATGCCCACACGCACATATAAACACACATAGATGCACACACGCAAGTAAAAGGAAGATGATTAACTCCACATTAATGTGGCTATGAAAACAGTTAAACAGTTCTCCGTATCATC
Source organism: Jaculus jaculus (assembly GCF_020740685.1). Lineage (NCBI taxonomy): Eukaryota > Metazoa > Chordata > Mammalia > Rodentia > Dipodidae > Jaculus > Jaculus jaculus. The sequence continues at coordinate 132,027,886 of NC_059109.1, forward strand.
TCCCATGTCTGCTGGCCTTCGCTAGTCTTGGGACTGCATTCAGTGATGCTGCAGCCCACGGATGAGGGGGCTGAGATCCCCAGTATTTGGATGGATGCCTACTGAATATCTATCTCCTCATGATTAAGAAGATGTGTCCAGGACTGGAGTGATGGCTTAGCGGTTAAGGCACTTGCCTGCAAAGCCTAAGAACCCAGGTTCAGTTCTCCAGGACCCATGTAAGCCAGATACGTAAGGATGCACATGCATCTGGAGTTCATTTGCAATAGAGGCCCTGATGTGTGCCCATTCTCTCTCTCCCCCCCCACCCAAATAAATAAATAAATAAAATGTTTAAAAAGAAAAGTGGGTCCAAGTGTAGTACTGAGCATTGCAAATTATTTGAGACCACTGCATTTTGTTTGGTGTTTCATAAGACACCTCATTATGAATTCCTGTTTACATCTTCCCGTGACATGCAGACATTCACAAAAACAAATTTCCATCCTCCATAACCATTGTATTCCATCCACCACAAGTCCAATGCTAAGTCTTCCTTCTCATCCTCCTCTGTATGGAAGGAGCTTGAATACAAACCCATCCACTCCAAGGTGAAAAAGCAAAGAAATATAAATGGTTTGAAGTGAGTCTCTTTTTAAGCAATTTTTCTGCTCACCTCGTAACATGTCACTCCACACGAATTTCACAGAGCAGTAACACGAGAAAGTATGATAATCGCTCAAAACATAATTGAAAGATTTCAAAAGTTGAACTGGAAGCATTTTTGTCAGAGTTTATTGCAACTATTTTGTGTCTTTAAAAGTTTATGAAAGTTCTGTGACAAGAAGATAAATTATGGAACCATAAGAACTGGGAAATAAATGGATCCGAGAGTCTGACAAACAGGGCAATGACGAGAACATATAATTTTAGAACACACAAAAAAAAGGTAACTAAATTTGAAAAAAAATTGCATTAGTGTATCATTTTCTGTATATGAGCCATTAGAGGGAAAAAGTGGAAATTACACCCTGTAACAAAGTAAAAATGTTTTCAGTGTTTAAAGGTAATTTTGTAATACTGCTCCTATTACTTAAACTCTTACCTCTTATAAAAACCCAAAGACAGGACCCCTGGTGATATTACCTGTGTCTTAGGTAAAGAGCAACAATTTGAATTCCATTCAAATACATTTGTATTTTGCCAGTTCCATCAAGCCCTGAGTTGCATAATTTGAGGTATAAGTGAAATAGATACGTTTCTTCTATGCATTTACCTCTCTCCTGTGGGCTTCATTACTGACAATCAAATCATAAGAGATGTACAAAATTGTCGTGCTGCACTTATTTCCTCCCGCTGCACCACACAAATAGTTCTTCCTCACAAATGGCTTCCCCTCTTTTTTTATTTTTATTTTTTTGCATTTGCCACAACATTTTTGCTATCTTTTCATAATCTTACTAAAGTTTCAGCGATAGATTCCCTCCCTATCCCACCAACCCCTTCAAACAAATATGTAAGACTCGGATAAACAAATATTTCTATTTGGGGAGAAAATTAAAAATACTTCAGGCAGACAAAGTCAGCACTATTTACAAATAATTCTGTAACTGTGGCTCCCCAGCCGTGTACGTGAGCGCGGGGAGGGGCGGGGGATGGAAAGGATAGAGCCTGTCTCGAGTTCTCTTGCTTTTAGAATGGAACAAGTCTCACCACTAAATCCCCTCAAGGTCAGGTTGAACGATTACATCATCAAAATGCCCAAAATTGTGTTGGGGGAGAAATGAGTTAGAAGGCAATGGATAGTTCTCTCTGTATACATTTTTTATTTCTCCACATCATGAATGCAATGGAGTTTTAGTCTACAGACAGATTTTAGTTCATAGGCAACAGGCCTTCAGCAAGGTGCAGTTATTTGAGGGGAGGGGTGGAGATTTGGCATGTTGTATGTGTGTTTGGTATACATATGCGTCTGCATGCATGTCTGTGCGTGTCCACACGTATGGACACCAGAGGTGGAGTCCGGTGTCTTCAATTATGCTTGGAGACACAGTCTCTCACTGAACCTGGCATTCACTGATTCGGTTAAACGAGCTGGCCGAGAGCCCTAGAGACCTACTTGTTTCCGCCTCCCCAGTGTGAGGGTCACAGGTGTATGCCATGACGCCTGGCATTTGCGTGGGTCCTGGGGAACTGACCTCAGCTCCTCATGCTTGCACAGCAAGCGCCTTGCCCACTGAACCATCTTCCCAGCCGGTTTTATGGGCAAGACTGCAAGGAGCCTTGGGGGCTGTGGAGAGTGCAGCCCCACTACCCGAGGAGGGAGGAAGTGTCCCGAAGCCCATGCGCTGTGACCCTGTGAAATATTGATCTCTTCCCCCTGATTTCCTGCCACAAGCAGGCAGAAATATGCCCGTTTTATTGTGAGGCATCTATTTCCTGATTTCTAAAAGTCGATACCATTTTTAAGTGTATAAACACCAAACGTGTTAAAGAAAATACATTTCCTGGCCTAATATAGTCTGAAGATGGCCAGGGTATAACTTTTGAGCAAGGATCTTCTCCAAGAATCTGGAAAGAGCCATGGCCAGTACACCAGGAGAGTTGAGCCTGCCTTGAACCTCCATGCATGCCTTCCTCTTAGCACAGCGCCTACACCGATGAGGTCCTCCGTCAACAGATGTTACTGAAAATACCATGTACTCTGTTGTAAAATCCTCTGCTCTCCTTGCCAATGTCAGTGGTATTTGGCCCTTAAAAAGAGTTGACCCCCCCAACCCCCCCGGCTTAAGAGAGAGGTCGGATGGGAACGTGTTTTGCATGAACAGCTGAGCTCAATTCCAAGCACCCTGCATGTGGGGGCACACACTCATAATCTCAGCACTGGGGGAGGCAGAGGCAGGAGGTTCCCGGCGGCTGGCCAGCTAGTCTAGCTTCCTTGGTCAGTTCCAGGACAAGAAGAGACTCTTCCTCAATAAAAGATGGACACTGCCTGAGTAACAACACCCAAGGTTGTCCTCAGGCTTCTGCACACACCCGCACACAGGCATGTACACCCACACATGCGCATGCACCCACACGGCACGCAGACATAGTCATGTAGCGCACTCTGTCTTTCCTTAGTACCCACCACCATGTTGACAGCGTCCTGTTGGGAATGAGAGAATGGGTCTAAGGCAAAAACACTTACAGAGGGGAGTCACTTTTCTTCCCAGGCTTCTGGTTCATCTCTATTTTCAGCAAGACAAGCAGAACCCTCTAACCCCACCGATCTGCTATGGGGGTCTTCAGCCAGAAGCCCAGAAAGGAGGCAAGCCCCAGGTGTTTAGAGGGAAGCACAAGGCAGCTCTCTGGAACGGTGTGTGACCCTCTGGGCCCATGACATGTCAATCACCACCCATCAGATTGCTCTACAAGGCAAGGGCCCATCAGTGTTCCGGCTGCCTGGCCACACCACAGATGGAGTCCTGCAGGGCTAGCTTCTATGCACTGAGCTGTTTCCCTCCTGCCCCTTCTCCCGTCTTCCCACAAGTGGAACCTCTTTTCCATCTGGCGCGGGGGAGGAAAGGGCGGAAGACTCGCCCTCAAGCCTCGATTCTGGCCAAGTCATTTTTGTTTCTGCTCCAACTCCTCTAAGTTTCCCTAGGGTGTTGAGATTCTAGAGACCAAAGCCAGAGACTTCGACTCCACAACTTCCTGTCCCTGGGTCAGTGACTGCAACCGGTGACTGCCCGGGGGAGGGGGGACTCTTAGCATCTCCCGCTTCCTCTGACTGGACAGCAGCTCCCGGCTGGGGCCTCCTGGATGTTCTGTAGTTTCTTGTTCAAAGCAAATTCCATGAAGGAAAGACTGTCTGCGTCAGCTGTGCATGGACAGAAAAGTGTTGCCTATCAAGGATTCCCCACACCTCAGTGAGCAAGAGCAGTAAGCAAGGCTAGGTGTGGTGGTGCTCACCTTTAATTCCAGCACTTGGGAGGCAGAAGTGACAGGATCGTCCTGAGTTCGAGGCCAGCCTGGGACTACAGAGTGAATTCCAGATCAGCCTGGGCTAGTGTGAGACCCTAACTCGGAAAAAAAAATAAAAGAAACAAGTAATATGCATTCATTGTGTGTGTGTGTGTGTGTATGTGTATGCCCCACATCGAGCACAGGCCTCAGGTAACTTCCTCGGTCTTTTCCATCTTAGTTTTTATTTAGATTTATTTATTTGAGAGAGAGAAAGAGTCAGAGAGAGAATAGACATGCCAGGGCTTCTAGCCGCTGCAAACTCCAGATATATGAGCCTCCTTGTGCTTCTGGCTTACGTGTGTCCTGAGGAATCGAACCTGGGTCTTTTGGCTTTGCAGGCAAGTGCCTTAACTTCTAAGCCATCCCTCCAGCCCCCATCATATTATTTGAGACAAGGTCTCTGACTGAACCTAGAGCTCACTAGTTCAGCTAGCCTAGCTAGCCAGCAAGTGCTAGGATCCCTCCTGCTCCCTGCCCCCTTGCCAGCACTGAGGACTCAGGCACACATGGCCACACCTGGCTTTTACATGGGATCAGAACTCAGGACCTGGAGCTTGTGTGGAAAGCACTTTCCCTACTGAGTCACCTCCCTGGCGCAGTCAGAATTTCTTTATCTCACTGGTCTGTGGGGTTCCACTTGATCTGGGCTGGGATGGGCCCAGTTGGCCTCTTTCATGAATCTGTGGGCAGCTTCAGGTCAATTACACAGTTTTGTGGATCTGACATGGACTAGAAGGTATGCAGGGAGAATCACGAGATGTTGGCAGAACTGGGCAGGCCCCTGTGAGGGCAGATAGGAAAACATGGTGCCACATCCCTCAGTATGCAGCAGGCCAGTCTAGGCATTTTCATCATGCAGCAATGTAGGGGGAAATGTCTGAACAAGTCTGTTCTAATGAAAAGCTTTCAAATTCCTGTTTGTATCACAAGTACAGACATCCCATTGACAGAATGTCACATGCCAAGCTGAGCCTATGAGGAGGAAAACACAACAAATTTGGCAGCAAAGGACATTGACTGAGGGAGCAGAGGTTAGGGGCCATGATACCAAAAACGACCCCTTGGGAAAAGCCTGAAAGAGAGAAGGCTGAGCATTGGACCCTCACATGCCTGACTGCAAGGCTGTTCTCAGAGCTACATAAGCCCACCTTGCAAAAAAAAAAATTCTTTTGTTTTTTTATAAACTTCTTTTTTACTATTTTTATTTATCTGCAAGCAGAGATAGAGAGAATGGGCACATCAGGGCCTCTGGCCACTGCAAATGAAGTCTAGATGCATGCACCACTTTGTGCATCCAGCTTTACATGGGTACTGGGGAATCAAACCAGGGTTGTCAGGCTTTGCAAGCAAGCGCCTTAACCCATGAGCCATCTCTCCAGTCCTATTTATTTTTTTAAGGCAGCTTCTCACTCCAACCCAGGCTGACCTGGAATCATTGTTGCTCAGGTTGGCCTCAAACTCATGGTACTTCTCCTACCTCAGCCTCTCACATGCTGGAATTAAAGCCACCACTCCTGGCTCATCCAGAGTTTTATTAAAGGAAATTCTGAAAAGGACATTCCCTATGAAAACAGTATCTTCCAGGCCAAATGGAGTGTTGAGTAAACTGGCTGTGAAAATGGTTGATAGAGAAAGAAACTTTAAGCCAAAACACTCTAATTTCCCCTAAACATCCACAATCATCTTAATTTTCTCTTTGCCTCTGTTGACAGAGCTTGGGAAAGACAACTTCTCTGCATCTACCCAGACTTCCCCAAGACAGCTTGCTGGGGAACAGGAGAGCATGCTGTACCTTTCCCTCGGCCACATAAGTGTGCAACTCCACCGTCTGCCCTGGGATCCCTCGCCACAAGCTAGGCTCCCTTTCCTGGCATGACTGGTTTCTGGCAGGTTTTCACTCCTGCAGTCACATGCCAAGTGACTTGTGCTTGGGATGATTTGTGACCTAGGTTTCGTTATACTTACTTGAATCCATTCAGGGACTAATTGATACCTGTGATGAAAGATTGTCAAGCCTTACTGATGCCCATTGGGAGGAAGTCATTGGTCAGAGATGGTCAGCTGATGCCCAGTGGGAAGGAGTCATTGGTCAGCGATGGTTGGCTACTGCACATTGGGAGGAAGTCATTGGTCAGCGATGGTCAGCTGATGCCCAGTGGGAGGAGGTCATTGGTCAGGGATGGTTGGCTGCTGCCCATTGGGAGGAAGTCATTAGTCAGGGATGGTTGGCTGATGCCCAGTGGAAGGAGGTCATTGGTCAGAGGTGGTCAGCTGATGCCCAGTGGGAGGAAGTCATTGGTCAGTAATGGTCGGCTGCTGCCCAGTGGTAGGAAGTGACTGGTCAGGGATAGTTGGCTGATGCCCCAGTGGGAGGAGGTCATTGGTCATCTGATGCTCAGTGGTAGGAAGTAATTTGTCAGCAATGGTAGGCTAATGCCCAGTGGGAGGAAGTCATTGGTCAGGGATAGCTGGCTTCTGAAGGTGACATTGCTCTGATCTGTGAGGCAGAGCCCACTTAACACTAAGTGCCAACTGTACATCAGAATGAGTGGCATGATAAGGATGAGAGCATGGCTTCAAATATGGTTAAATGTGTCATATGAGGTCAACTGATAGTAATAATAATAATAACGTCATAATAATGGCAATCGAAATTTTCTGAACCCTTATCATGGGCCAGGAGCTAAGCTAAACATTTTCTTCAGATTTCATCTCTATAACCACTCTAAAATGGGAGCTGGGCCATGTGTCCATTCTACAGCTTTGAAGACTGAGGCTTTGTCTGACTTACTCTGTTCCTGGGTCACCTGGTGATCTAGTGACAGACAGGGGCAGGGAGCTGGCCTACTGCTGGAAGGTTAGTGGGAGGACCCGGCAAGTGTCTGGGAAGGGCCGGACAGCCCATATTTTAGGTTCGGCAGACCCTCAGCTTCTGCAGCAGGAGTGCAGTCTGCCACTCTTGTTAAGTGTGAGTAGCCATAGATAATAGCTCAATAAACGGTTGTGGCTGGTTGTCAATAAAACTTTATTTACAAAAAAAAAAAAAAAAGCCCACGAGCTGATGTTGGCCTTGCTATGCCATCACCAACAAGTTGTTCGGGCTGGAGACATAGGCCAGTGGCCTGGTGCTTGCCTCGCATGTATAAGAAAGGTCCTGGGGCTGGAGAGATGGCTTAGCGGTTAAGCTCTTGCCTGTGAAGCCTAAGGACCCCGGTTCGAGGCTCGGTTCCCCAGGTCCCACGTTAGCCAGATGCACAAGGGGGCGCACGCGTCTGGAGTTTGTTTGCAGAGGCTGGAAGCCCTGGCGCGCCCATTCTCTCTCTCCCTCTATCTGTCCTTCTCTCTGTGTCAGTCGCTCTCAAATAAATAAATAAAAAAATTTAAAAAAAAGAAAGGTCCTGGCTCCAAGCGCTATGCTCCCCTGTACACACCATCCCCCATCTTCCATCTTTTGTTTCCTTTGGGTCTGTAATATTTTTCTATGTTTATTTGTTTGAGACAGGCTCAGACTGGCCTCAAAGTCTTTAACCCAGGCTTGCCTCAAGCTCTATAAACCATGCTTGACCCAGAATCTTCTTCTTGTTTTGACCTCCCAAGGGCTGGCATTACAGGCATGAGCCACCATGTCTGGCCTGCTACGCCCTACATCGTTTTAATCTCATTTCGCTCAACTAAGATATGAAGATGATAGCAGTCACAGTGTTTAACTTAGCGGGTTATTTGGGGACACAAATGACTGTTGCAGGGAGAGCACTGGCTTCTGTTAGGAGTGGCGGTGTTGGGGGGAGGCTAAGAGCAAGTCCTCCGCGGGCTCAAGCCCCGTCCTTCCGGGGTGACCTTGAGCAGGCTACTTACCCTCTCTGAGCCTGGACTCCTCCTTTGTGGTAAAGTGGAAGACAAATGAGAGGAAGATTGTCCAGGATGGTGACAGGGCTCACACGAAGTTCTTGAGAAGCTCTTACCATAGTCCTGGCCTAGATTAAAACACTCTAGAGTTGCTTTATTTACTTCACATGCATTTTGAGACAAGGCTGCACTTTGAAGCCCTGGCTGGCTAGAATTCACCTTGTAGATCCGGCTGGTCTCAAACTGATGACGCTCATCCTGCCTCTGCCTCCTAAGTGCTGGAATGATCGGTGTGTGCCTAGCTCATTGTTTTTTAATCATTGTTATTACCATCACTCTAACTGTTAACTACCACTGCTGTCTGATAGCCCACACATGCCTGACCTCCACTCTCATGTTTCTCCTACTGCATATTCCGGTGGTAATTCCAAGCTGATTCGGTCCTATGGAAGGATCCCCTGAGCAGTTTAGGAAAACTTATGGGTCCCCTTCTCAGAATATTGGCGCGTGCATGCATGAGGACGTGCACACATATCTGTGCACATATGTATTTAGAATAAGCACTTTGCCCCCTGAACCGCACCCCTAGCCTTAGCGAACTCATTGTAAAGATATGAATAAAAACATACAAAATTACTAAAAAACAATTATGTAGTAATGCAGATACCAAAATTTGTTTTTCAAAACAAATCTTGATATGGTTTTCATCTTTATGAGTGAACAAGACACCACAGTGTACTCAGGGTCTGGATGAGGACTATAATCTTGGAGCACTGTGAGGAAGAGAGGTATCGTATGATACCTCCAAGCTACCTGCCATTGGTACGGGCATAGCCTACATTTACAATCAGAGAATTACTCAACTTTAGGTAAAGGTCTGTGAAAACAAATTTCTGTGTTGTAGCTGTTTTCTGAATCCATTTTCACATAAGATCCTTGAGGTCCGGGAGCCCGGGTTCAGGAACCTGCGTGGCTCCCCCGACAGCGGGGTCCATTGCAAACCCCCAAGCCCCTTGGCGTGGAGGCATGACTGCTCTGTGCACAGACCCCTGCCTTCTAGTCCCTCTGCACTCGCCCACCGATCAGGATGAGCACGGCATGTCCACAAAGACAGCCCCACTGCCTGTGCCTTGAAGTCACAGAGCATCCATCCGTGGGCATGTGAGCGAGAAATTAGGAACTGTGGATGTCCCCGAATTTAATGCCCGACATGGAAAAAGATTGTTACTTTGACTTTGCCAATGGAAGGCAAGAGACATGAACCAATGACCTCATCTAAAAAAAAAAAAAGAGCTATTGTCACAGGACAGACACCCAGAATATTTGTAGGTTTGTGGAGAAATATATTTGTTAGTGAAATGGAGCTTACTTGGGAGTGTGTAAAGGTGAATTATTTGTCAGATGACTGAAGGAGGTTTATGCAATATAGCATTATTGAGCGGGGCTATTAACACAGTGAATTGCTATTGTGACATGCTATTAAATTGTTTTTAGTGTCCACAAAGGTATCATTCTGGAGCTGGCAGGGTGAGTAACAGAGTTGTATTTTTGGTGGACAGCAGTAGATCCAGAAACAAAAATAGCATATTTTACAGAAAAGTAAAATACGGGCAACGCTGGATGTCTGTGGACAAGGGTCCAGGGTTAGTCATCTGCAGCTGTCTGACAAACACCCCGGCGTCTGCAAAGGGCGTGCTGGGCCCCCCCCCCCCCCACGCCGCTGACCCTCAGACATTCTTTCAGAAGAGAAACCAAAGAAGTGAGATGCAGAGAGACCAAAACCCAGGGCTCCTTCAAGGATAGTGTGCCCTGGTCGTAAACTCACCAGAGGCTGGTTCAATCCATATTTGCTGAAGAAAGGATTTTAAAAAAAATTAAAAAAAAAGAAAAGAGAGAAAGAGGGGAAGCAGGGAGCATATATGAGGAGAATGAGTGAGCCAACTAAAGTCTTGGTAGTCTAAAAATATGCATGTGCTAAATTCATTAGAAGACCTCGTTGTTCCTTGTTTTGTTTTGTTTTTCCATTTTGAAATAGATGTTTGCCGAGTGCCAGGCACTTATCCAGGTATTTAAAAATACAGTTTCTATACAGGAGATTGAAGCTACCTGTCAACATCCCCTCCTGGCTGAGGGAGGGGCTTACGAGGCCTCCCCCTCCCTGAGGAGCTACCGGCAGCTCATGGAGGCTGGGAGAGGAGACATTTCATCAGTGGTGTGGCCTGGGTGACGCCCATGCTCCTGTAAGTCACTCCCCACACAATGTTCATGCAGGCAACTCTAATTAAACTCAGTGGGTCAAACACACACAAAATAAAGACGTCAGAGTCAAAGTGGAACTAGTCGGGAAGAAGGGGTTCAGCAGGAGGGTGAGGGTGCCAGGAGAGGGTAATTAGGGGCAAATCTGATCAACATATAAGACATACATGCATAAAAATTGTCAAAAAGAAAGTGCATTTTAGGGCTGGAGAGATGGCTGAGTGGTTAAGCGCTTGCCTGTGAAGCCTAAGGACCCCGGTTCGAGGCTCGGTTCCCCAGGTCCCACGTTAGCCAGATGCACAAGGGGGCGCACGCGTCTGGTGTTCGTTGGCAGTGGCTGGAGGCCCTGGTGCGCCCATTCTCTCTCTCTCTCTGCCTCTTTCTGTCTCTGTCTGTTGCTCTCAAATAAATAAATAAATAAAAATAAAAATAAATTTGAAAAAAAAGAAAGTGCATTTTTAAAAGAAATTAATTGATAATTAAATGGATAAATATAGGTTCAAAGAGACAAAAAAAAAATGCACTTCCCTCTTAGACTTACACGTAAATGAAGAATTCAGAAAGTGAGCCAGGAACCAAGTTCCCGCTCCGCACGGCAATGGGAAGCGTGGCAGGTGGACACAACGCCACCCTGAGGTCGAAGGCGGCCGGAACGGAAGGAGGGCTGCCCCCGGTGAGGTGCTCACAAGGCTGAGACTTCTGGGAGACGAGGCGCGGGGCATGGACGGGTCAGCGGGCACTGATGTTTGCTGAGGGCTGTCTGCATCCGGGACGAGGATACCTTCCTTCCACATTATTTCATCATCACTTCATTCAATCTGTGCAGGAACGCTCTGAGGCAGTGTGTGTAACAAGTTCACTGATGTCAAAGCTGAGGCTGTGTAGCCGACAGATTCAGGTTCACTGACATGAACGTCCAGACCAGGCACAGTTATGGAGGAAGGGATATTTATTGCAGCTTACAGATCCAGGGGAAGCTCCATAATGGCAGAAGAAGCTGGCCTGCCTGCACTGGGCCAAACACAGAGAGAGAAGCACAAGACTAAAAGCCAAAAGCCAAAGCACACTTCAGGAACTCCAGCTAGGCACACTTTGCATATCTTTAGATTGAAATCTGAAACCCACCACCACACCTAAAGATCTACCCAGTGACACTGCCTCCAGCCAGGTGGCTGCAGAATAAAAACTACAAACAAATAAACAATTGAATATATTGGGGGCCATCTATTCTACCTATTCTATTCAAACCACCACAGGCTGTGAGGGACTGTCCACAAGCACCAAGCCAGGCAGAAGCAAAGGCACTGTTTAAACACCACCTTGTCTTGTGTCTGGGGGGCCTCCAGAGCAAGGAGGGTCCTGACTCAAGACGATGCTTATTAGTGGAGAAAACCTTACGCTAAAGTCTCTGTTCTTCAGCTTTGCAAATGAGTGTTATCTTTAAAAAAAAATATTTTTACTTTTTTTGAAAGCAGAGAGATGGGGGAGAGAATGAGAATAAATATGAATATGGATGCACCAGGGCCTTTGCCACTGCACTCTAGATGCGTGCACCACTTTGTGTATCTTTGTAGGTACTGGGAAATCTAACTCAGGCTGCCACGTTGTGCAAGCAAGTGCCTTTAACCACCGAGCCATCTCTCCAGCCCATGAGTGCTGTTTTATTGGCACACCGGATATTTTCTTTCCTGCCTCCTGGCTCAAGTCTTCACTCGTAGAGCACTTAGTAAATTTCATTTTGAATGTGATTTGTACAGGATGCAGAGAATAACCACCTTTGTTGAGTGTGGACCACCCGAGGCCTCTTCTTAGGTGAGCACAGGGAAAAAAAAAACACGGGTATGAGGGGAAACAAATCATAGAATTGAAACTGGCTCACTCCGTCTGAGACACATTCCCTCCTGTTTTCTCATGGCCGTGGGTATACGATCCAGGATCCCACATGTCCCCGACAAGCTTTCTGTCACTGGCCTACATCCCCCGCTCTTAGGACACAGTCTCTTCAAGCTCACATACACTAAGTCATGACAAGTTGTAGGGACATAAATTCAGTACCACAAACAGCCTCTGCTCCGTTTCTGCCCTGGTACCTTAGTTCCAGTCCTCTGTTGTCTGATTTTGTCCACTGTTTGCTTTATTGGGGCCATTGGATTTGGTTTTTCTTTTACTTTATTTTATATTTGATTTTATTTATCACAGAGAGAAAGGGCCACGTAACATGGGTGTGCTAGGGCCTGTAGCCACTGCAAATGAACTCCAGATGCATGCACCACCCTGTGCATCTGGCTTACGTGAGTCCTGGGGAATCAAACCTGTGTCCTCAGACTTTGCAGGCAAGAGCCTTAACCACTAAGCCATCTCTCCAGCCCTGAATTTATTTTTTTTATTGTCCTGATTTCTTTCTTTTGTTTACCTGCTATGATGGTAGCTTGTTATACAACAGTGTGTAAGATAGATAATTTCATTCCCAAAGAATGCAATTTAAACCACAAAGTACCATGATTATGGTTGTCACATTATTGATGCACCTCTGTGTCAATGCCCAGTGGTGGGAGTTTGAGAGAAATGAAGAGGACGCAGGGAGGTGGAACCGGTCCCCTCGGACTGTTTCCGTAATCTATCACGTGCCTCTGCAGCGGCGTGGCTCCTGGCCCAGTAAATCCACTTCTAGAAACTTAGTAAAAGGCTACCCACACCAGGATATGTGTGCAATGATATCCAAGGGAGTATTTATAAAATACCAAAAAATCATAAACAACTGTAACAGTCACTAATTGGGTGTTGGTCATTTTTATAAGAAGTACAATACAGTATTTTAAAAATATAATATACTCACCTTTCAAAAATCCATGCTCATAAAATAATAAGTTTTATGTATGTATGAAATGGGATGGGGACAAAAGATATCTTATTAAATGATATGTACACTAGTCCATAATTTACTATGTCCATTAATATTGCCATTTTCTGTAGATAGGTGTAATAATTAGATGGAGAGAATGATAAAACTAGGAGTATTTTGTAATGTTCTTAGTATATTATTGTGATTTATCATTGTTTTCACCTTTACATTTTTACATCACTTCCAGATTTTCTATGTGGACTGTAACTTATTGTTAAAATTCAAGAATGCACACACACACACACACACACAATGTTTGAGGTCCCATTTCTGTCTTCCTCTTGAACTAATATGGCTATAATAAGGGCTCTCACCTTTGCGGCCAGAGCTGAGGTGACCCTACGCCTTCCCCATAGTCGACTCTGGCTCCCAGCAGCCTTCCCTGTTTATCTCTTGACCTTCAGCCGAAGCCCATGACCCGATTCACAGGCTGTCCTCAACATGGCACCAAGCCCATGGAGTCAGCTGCCAAAGAGCTCAGCGCTGCTTTGAACTTCCTGTTTGGAAAGGAAGCAGCCATAGGCGGCTGTTCCAACACTGGGCCAAGGTGGGCGGCCTGCTCTTCAGAGACTGCAACTTGAACCTCGAAGTACCCTCACCATTTTTGTCATTACACAGGATAGCACATCTCCAGACTGTCCTGTTTCTTGCTAATTCTTACCAAGAGTAGTGGGAAAACACACACACACACACAGACACACACACACACACACACACACAGAGTCCTCTATGGGGTTATATGTTATATTGCTGTCAACTTCTCAACCCTGCATGCTGGTAATTTAAATAGAGAAGATTGAAAAAGAAGAAATGTGTGATTGGGTGAACTATATCTCAATAAAAAACGGCCAGAATCCAGCAGTAGGCTGCAACTCCATCATCCGTCTAGAATGAAAAAAAGGAAAGAAAATACTGGGCGTGGTGGCACATACCTTTAATCCCAGCAGTTAGGAGGCAGAGGAAGGAGAATCACTATTAGTTTGAGGCCACCCTGAGACTACATAGTGAATTCCAGGTCAGCCCAGGCTAGAGTGAAACCCTACCTTAAAAAAAAAAAAAAGAGAGAGAGAGAGAAGAAAAGAAAGATCGAAGTTACAGGAAGGGGACAGGGCCACAAAAGCGAAAGCATTGATTTATCTGAGAGGACCGTCTGTTGTGGGACAGTTGCCTCAGTGGAGACTTAGGGTGCAGGACTCAGATTAACCTCAGGTGTGCACTTGCTCTGTGGCTAGTGAGCAATTCAGACAAGGCCTTTGCAGCCAGACCCCTGAGATCTCATCCCAGCTCAGCCCCTTCTGTGTGATTTCAGACAAGTTTCTCAGCCTCCTCTCCTGTGTGCAGAATGGGCGGGGTGCTCTACGGTTCCCCACAGGATCTGTACGTACCACAGATCAAGCCCCCCCCCCCCCCCCGACTCAGGGATGCCGACCTAACGGCGATGACTCACATCGTCACCTTCAAAAGATAATGATGTCATTGCACTTGAGAGTCTCCCAAAGGGAAAGAAAGCAAGCAGGTCGGGAGGGCGGGTAGAAGAGAAACCAGTCATCTCATCGCACACAGAGACCCCTGGACACATTGGGGTCCTTGTGAGTTTTGCTTTCTCTTTCTACGGAACACAAGAAAAGTCATCAGGACCTCTGGGCAGGGATGTTGCAGCCTTCTCCATATTAGATTACACGTGTGCCAGAGAAAGAAAAGCAATAAATAATGCATGCTGACAATGCGATCATGTTTATTAAGAGGCAGAAGCCTTGTCATCTTCATTTTCTTCTTCACTGATTCTCCCCTCCGAGGGTTTGCTCCACAGGGACTCCCTGCAATTCAGCCGGAGGCTATCCTCTAATTCTTGTTTGCAGAAAATACCTCCTTTGCAAAAATGAGTTAAAAGCTGAATGCCACGGCCCTCTGATGAGTGTGGCATCAACTCCAACCCGTCATTAGAGATGGCGTCTCGGGTTGGAAGTTGGGGGTGGCGGGGGGGAGGAGGGGAGATGGCCTTGCCTCACTTCTGCACAGTTAATGCGTTTCCCACACTCGGTGCATCCTGCCCCCGTCTTCCCATGGTGAGTGTGTGCGAAGTCTCTGGAGGTGTCTAGATTTTGAAATAGAGGGGAATGAAAAAGAGCTGCCTCCCCTCTTCCTAGAAGCAGCACATCACCGGTACGCTACGACGCTGGGGGCTTGAGCCCAGTCTGCATGAGGTCCCCATTTTTCATCTGTGTGTGCATATGCATGTGTATGTTCTTGGCTGTGAGGACACATGCGTGGAGTCCAAATGACAGCCTGGTTGTCATACTCAGAAGCACCGGTCACCTTCTGGTTTTGAGACAGGGTCCTTCACTGGCCTCGAACTCACCAATTAAGCTACACTGGTTGGCCAATAGGCTTCAGGGATCCCCTGGCACTGGCCTGCCCAATGTTGAGTTTACAGGAGCTCTACCATACCAGGCCTTTTTTTATTTTTTATGAGAGAGAGAGAGAGAGAATGGACATGCCAGGTCCTTTAGCTGCTGTAAAGGAACTCCAGACATATGTGCCACCCTATGCATCTGGCTTACATGGGTCCTGGGGAATCAAACTTGGGGTCTTTTCGGCTTTGCTGGAAAGCGCCTTAACTGCTAAGCCATCTCTCCAGCTCTCACACCAGGCATTGACGTGAGTCCTGGGGCTTAAACTTGGGGCCCCCATGCTTGTGAGACAAGCACTCTGCCCATTGAACCACGCTCCCACCTCTTGGGTAATGTTTCTGTTACTCTTCACGTTGCATTTGAGTGACTGGGGAAGAAAAGCTACACAGACAAGCCCTGACTTCCAGGGGCTGGAGCAGAACTTTGCGCTGTGAATGTGGAGAGCGCTGCAGGTTGAGGAGGAGGGAACACTTGGCAGAAAAAGCAGAGGGATGGAGGGAGGGTAGTTGCAAGGAGTAGACGGAGATGGGGAATAAGTAAGGAAGGAATTGGCAGCTGGGAGCTGAGAGGCAGCCCCTGGCCCAGCCTTCGTTCCCCTTCCCGAGCACGTTCTGCTGACTCAGGCCTGGGTAGCATTCTCTCTATGCATCTTGTCTCTGTCCTAGGCTGGGGAAGAGGACCCCCTCTTTTCCAGGGTGCAGAGGACTTATGTCAAGCGCCGGTGTATGTCTGCAGCTCCTGAGAACCCCCGAGTCAGGTTTATAAGATTTCGTATCATCCTTTCTGCCCCTGGTTCATGGTTGTCCTTAACTGAAGGAATTCTCCTTAACTCCAATCTCAGAAAGTCAAAGATTTCCACCTCTCCTTCACCTTTCTAGTGCCGAGACCTGACTGACTTGTGCACCAAGACTACCAGGACATTCCAACACGTAGCCCCAAGGCCAGCGTGTGGTGAACACATACACACTGACCCCCTAGTGAGCGATGGTTGTGGGATTGGCTCACAATGGGGTTTTTGTCCCGGATGTGCAAGGCTTTGGGTCAGATTCCCAGCAACGCGATAAACAAACAAACAAACATAGCAAACAGCTGGGTGCAGTGGCACCTGGCTTATTTATTTATGTTTCTTTTGGGGGTTTTTGTTGTTGTTGTTGTTTGAGGTAGGGTCTCACTCTAGCCCAGGCTGACCTGGAATTCACTACGCTGTCTCAGGGTGGACTCAAACACACAGTGATCCTCCTACCTCTGCCTCCAGAGTGCTGGGATTAAAGGCGTGCACCACCACACCTGGCTAGACACACGGCTTTAATCCCAGCACTCGGGAGGCAGAGGTAAAAGGATCACTGTGAGTTTGAGGCTAGCATGAGACTGTGTAGTGAATCCAGGTCAGCCTGGTATAGAGTGAGACCCTACCTCAAAAAAAAAAAAAAAAAAAAAAGAAGGAGAAGAAGAAGTAGGGGGAGGAGAAAGAAAAGAAAGAAAGAAACAAAGAAAAAAAAGAAAGAAAATCAAAACTAGTAAATGGCTTTGAGAGGCTGGGAGCCACCTCTGTGGGAGAGAGCACTTGACTTGTGAGCAGGAGGACCTGATTTGGATCCTTGGCCCCCACGTACAAAGCCAGCAGTGACCACTGCCACCCACACCCTGGGTTCTGGGTGGAGCTGAGATGAGGATCACTGAGGCCAGTTTAATGATGACAACAAACAGCTCCAAAGGCTGGAGGGACGGCTCAGCAGCAAAGCTGCCTGCTTGCAAAGCCTAACAACCTGGGTTCAAGTCCTCACTCTACCCACAGAAAGCCGAATGCAGAAGGTGGCACATGCATCTTGAGTTTGCAGCGGCGGGAGAGACCCTACAGTGCCCACTCTCTCTCCCTGTCTTTCTCTCTTTCTCCTTCTTTTTCTCCCTCCCTCCCTCCATCTATCTTTCTCAAGTAAATGAATAAATAAAAAAAATAATTAAAATGAGTTAAAAATATTTTAATTCCCTTGTCTGTGATGCTTAAGGATCCAGGCTCGACAACCCAGTCCTCTGCCTAAGCCAGATGCACAAGGTGACGATGCGTGTCTGGAGTTTGTTTACAGTGGCTAGAAGCCCTGGCATGCCCGTTCTCTTTCTCTCGTATCTGCGTCTTTTTCTTTCTCAAAATAGAATAAAAAAAAAAATAGCATTAAAAAAAATGACTGGAGAGATGGATTAGCGGTTAAGCGCTTGCCTGTGAAGCCTAAGGACCCCGGTTCGAGGCTCGATTCTCCAGGACCCACGTTAGCCAGATGCACAAGGGGGCGCACGCGTCTGGAGTTTATTTGCAGCAGCTGGAGGCCCTGGTGTACCCATTTTCTCTCTTTCTCTATGCCTCTTTCTCTGTTGCTCTCAAATAAGTAAATAAAAATAAACAAAAAATTAAAAAAAAAAAAACAGCTCCAGGTTCAGTGAGAAATCCTACCTGAAGGAAACTGGGGAGAAGAGAGGAAGAGGAAGGCAAGGTATGCTCCACTGGCCTCCACACACATGTCCCCAGGACCACACACACTTGCACCTACTACAACACACGAAAGAAAGAAAGAAAGAAAGAAAGAAAGAAAGAAAGGAAGGAAGGAAGGAAGGAAGGAAGGAAGGAAGGAAGGAAGGAAGGAAGGAAGGAAGGAAGGAAGGAAGGGGGAAAGAAAGAAAGGGAGAAAGAAAAAGTGAAAACGTGAAACAGAAGTAGCTTTGGTACTGAACCCATGTTGAATGAATCTATCCCATCTCAAAATGTTTACTATGTTCACTCCGCTGAGTCTCTGAACCTATTTCACCTCAGCGTTTTGATTTGCTATTCCTTCGCTCACTTCCATCTTTCTTTCGGTTCTTTTTCTGTCACTCAGCTTTGGCCTTTTGTCGCTTCTCTGACACTCACCTTCCTTCCTCCGCTGGCGTTGGTCGTGGTACAGAAGCAGCGACACCTCTGAGCGTTTTGAAAATGTCCTTCGTGGTGTGGCCTTCCGAGGCAGTGTCTTCCCCCTAGGGTCTGAGTCCTGTCCCGTGGTTCCCTGACAGGTGGCCCCTTCGTCATCCTTTGAGCCCCTCCCACCTGCCCTCCTCGTTCTAGCTGGCCTCAGGCCTCGCTGCCCTGACCACTGTCCCCGTTGGCTTTGACACGACCCCCGTTTGGTTCTCAGCCTAGACCTTCCACCCGGCACTCCGATCGGCCACCTCCTTGCCTCTGATGGGCCTCTGCTTCCCGTAATCAATCCGCCCCTCCGCAGCCAGGTGGGCACCCAGGGGAGCCAGCCCTGTCCGCCCTGCCCCTCACCCTAGTCTTCTGCTTTAGTAACCCCAATGCTGCTGCCCTCCGGGTTGAGGGGGGGTCAGTGAGGGGAGGAGGAGACGTGCCACAGGGAAAATGCAACGTGGACTACGCCTGGTGAAAATAAAACCAAGCTGGCGAAGGAAAAGGCAGACAGTCACGTCTCGAAAGGGCCACTTTGAAGTACGATTCTGTTTTTAAAATGTATGTGCCATTACGTTTCTGTTTCCATTTAGTTCTCTGTGCCTTCCATGCCCCCAAAGGAAACGTTGGACAAATCTGTGACACACCTAGCCGTTCCCATAAATCCTATCACACTGCCAGATAAAGTATTGGGCAAACCGTCCCTGTCATGAAGCTGCCATGGGATCAAAAGCCAGAAAGAAACGCTCTGCATTCTTGAAGGATCACTATCAGTGTCCTGACCCTGGGGGTGGAGCGTGTTCATGACAGCCAGGTCTGGTGATCTAACCTTTGGACTCACAGAACAGGCAGACTAGAGCAATATGTCCCTGTGGGATCCTTCATAAGAATGCTGTCCTTGCATTCTTTGATAAGACTATTTTCTGTTTTCCTTCAACATGGACAAGAACTTGACCCCATTGGGAAGCTCTGATACCCATGGAAAGACTTTGAAAACTGAGAGGCCTTCCATGCACTCTGTGCTCAGAAAACCCAGGGCCTTTCCATTCAGTCTTAGCCTTGATTTCCTTGTAGTCCGATGGGTGTGACTTGCTAGGCCCACCCGTGATAACCGGTGAGAGGTCACAGGGCAAAATCTCCTGTCAACCCCAGAACATGAAATGATGAAAACGCGGCGCCCACTTTGTCTCTGTCTGGGAAGTAAAACCACTTCTTACGTTTCCTTTGAGACATGCCACAGGGAGCGTGCGGGGGGATTAGACCCTCCGTGGCAGCCAGCCATGCTGAGACAGAAAGGTTTCATGACTAAGAAAATCACTTGCTTTCCAGACACCGTAGACTTTCCAGTGTTTGTGAGCATGACACGCCTTGATTATGACTTTCTTGTGACTTGGCACCTTCCTGTCCCTCCTTAGAGTCTTGAAAGCAGGAGAGATGGGCACTTTGGAAGGGAAGCACATTGCTCAGCGTCGTGGCTGCGTTTCTGTGGCCGGGACAAAACACCTGACCAAAGTCAGCTGATGGGCGGAAGGATTTTGTTTCGGCTTGCAGTATCAAGGGGAGGCTTTGTCCTGATGGCAGGGGACAGCGTGACATGAACAGAGGCTGGGCACCACCTCTGGCATGGCAGGTGGGAGCCAGCAGCCGGAGAGTGAGCTGAGTTCTGACAGCAGGGGACTGGTCATGACACCCATACGTGCCGCCAGCAACACACCTTCTCTAGCAAGTCACCACTCCCAAACTGCCGTCATCTGCGGACCAAGCACTCAGGACACGTGTGTTGATGGGGGACGTCTGATTCCAACTACCACACTTAGCCACTGAGTAACAGTGTGGCAGAGGAACTTTGATGAGGATCAGCGACATAGCTGTGACCCCAGCCTGTGTCCTCACGCAGGCACACAGACACACTTTTATAGAAATATCAGCACACCTGTGCACTCATGGCCCCTTTCAAATGTGGTTGGTCGTCTTTCATTTCCCTTGTCTTTTCCTCTGTGGTGTAACGAGCACGCTAGCCCTGGGCTCCAGTAAGAAACCATGGAGGAGTCCTCTGTTTTAGCTTGGCTTTCTCGGTCCTGACCCCACTTCATACCCGCTAAGAACCCCATTTCCGACCTGAGCCATGATCCATGATCCATATCAAACACCTGCACATTCTGCTCCACCAACATAATGTACTTGCACATGGCTGATTGATTGATGATTGATGGGCAAGGTCTCCACATACAGTCCAGGATGACCTTGAACTTGCAATCCTCCTGCCTCAGCCTCTCTAGTGCAGGAACCACTTACTCTATTTGTGATATTTATGGTATTTTTCTCCTCTCTAAGTTCTTTCTTCCTTTCTCTTTCTGTCTCTCCCTCCCCCCTCATGAAGAGTTGTAAAACTTATTTTTAACAATAATACTATGTTTTCATTTACTTATTTGAGAGAAAGAGAGAGAGAGAAAAAATGGGCACACCAGGACCTCTAGCCTCTGAAAACGTGTGCCACCTTGTGCATCTGACTTACGTGGAATCTGAGAAATCGAACCTAGGTCCTTTGGCTTCACAGGCAAGTGTCTTAACCACTAAGCCATCTATCTCTCCAGCTCTAAAACTTACTCATTTTGTCTGTGTGCAGAAACAATGCATGTCTCCCAAGAGTGAAGACCTCCACATTTGTGTTCTGTTTCTCTTTATTAATGATCATATGATATCATAGCGCTGATTTTTCCTTGTGGTGCAGAGCTCTGCAAATTTTAATTCCCATGTACATTGGTGTTGCAACCAGCATGATCAGGTGACAGACTTTCTTTCTAGAAATCTCCCTCCTTTAGTCTCAGTCTCATCCGCCCCAGACTTCCCATTAACACTAACTTGCCCTGGATCCCATCATGTTGTCTCTTCCTGGAGCACAGCGACTGCTACAGGAAGTAAGATCTGGGAATGGGCTTCCATCCTGGAGCACAGTGTCCAGTGGGTGGACAAAGGGTCTGCCCCTTGCTCCTGTGTGCCCCAGACATGCCCAGATCTCAGCATATAAAACAGTTGGCTTGTGCATCCTCCCGGAGTAAAAACTTCACAACAGTCATGATGAAGTTCTACAATTCCAGTTCTAACACTTCATTTTTAGACAGGGAGCTCAGAGTTGTATATGAATTTATCAACCTGGAAAACTGAGAAATCCAAGGGATGAGAGACATAGTCATTAGGGGGTGTGGTGGTTTGATTCAGGTGTCCCCATAAACTTAGGTGATCTGGAGTTAGGTTCCCCAGCTGATGGAAATGGGAAATTAAAGCCTCCTGGAGGCAGTGTATTGTTGGGGGCGGGCTTATGAGTGTTATAGCCAGCTTCCCCTTGCCAGTGTTTGGCACACTCTCCTGTTCCTGTTGTCCACCTTATATTGGCCAGGGGGTGATGTCCACCCTCTGCTCATGCCATCGTTTTCCCCAGCCATTGTGAAGCTTCCCTTCAAGCCTGGAAGCCAAAATAAACCTCTTTTTCCCACAAGCTGCTCTTGGTTGGGTGATTTCTACCAGCAATACGAACCTGACTGCAATAGTAAAGTGGTACGGAGGAGTGAGGTTGCTGCTAGATACCTGACTGTGTGGCTTTGGCCTTTTGGAGCTGATTTTCAAGAGGAATGTAGAAGGATTTGAAACCTTAGCCTAAGAGACACCTTGCAATGCTGTAAGTATAGCTTGATGGACTATTCTGGTCCAAGTTGAAAGACCTGAAGGCAGTAAGAACTATGGACTGTGAGGTTTGGCTTATGAGATGAGAAAGAGCTTTGCTTGGGCTGGGCTAGCAGTTTGTGTGAGAAGCTTGCTGTTATGCCCATGTCCTGAGAAGTTGTGCAGGGTTGCTTTGTGTAGAAATGAACTGGTGTGAGCAGAAGGATATGGAACAGAAAAAAAAAAAAAATCTTTGGGTGAACTGCTGCCTGTTCAGCTGCAATTGAGAGATTACAATCTTTAAGATTGGGCCAGCTGCCCAGCAATGGGGCAACAGGAAGAATATAGACTCTTTTGAAGGGGCCTGAGTGTTCAAGGAGTGTCCTATTCTTCAAAGTCTGCTTTATTCCCCCCTGGATTAACAAATTGGCACCCTACCTGGTATTGTGGAGTATGAGAGATGCAGGAAAGAGGGTCAGTGAGTTTGCAACACAGTCTTGTGTTTTGGAAACGGCCATGGGCAGTGTGAAGCAGGTTTGCTGGATGCCTGCATGGGGACCCCATAGAGGTGTGAGGATGGACTGTGGACTGCAATGGAGACCCAGTGGAGATGCCGGGACCATGAGGCGGCTGCTAAGGAAAGCTGCCGACCCCAGATGAAGTTTCCCAGGACTGTGAGTAGCCTAGCTGGAGGGGAGGAATTGGAATTCCAGAGACTTGTTGCTGGTTAGGGTTATAGAGCTTGGAGACTTGTCACTGACTAGAGTTGTTGAACTTGAAGCTACAGAGTTTGATGTTTTCCCTGGTTGTTTTAAATCTTGTATTGGTTAAATATTTCTTTGCTATGGCCAATGCCATCTTTTGCAGTGTGAGAATTTATTCTGTGCCATTATGGGCATTTTGGGGATTTTTTGGTATTATGGCTCAGTTAAAAGACACTGGATTATGGGGATGTTTGAATACCATTGGGATTGATAAAAACTATGGGGACTTTTAAGTTGGACTGAATGCATTACCTTTTACATCATGCATGGTTATCAATTTATGGGGGCCAGGGGTGGAATGTAGTGGTTTGATTCAGGTGTCCCCTATAAACTTAGGTGTTCTGGATGTTAGGTTCCCCAGCTGATGGCAATTGGAAATTAAAGCCTCCTGGAGGAGGTGTGTTTTGGGGGGTAGGCTTATGGGTGTTATAGCCAGTTTCTGCATGCTAGTATTTGGCACAATCTCCTGTTCCTGATGTCCACCTTATGTGGGCCAGGGTGTTATATCCACCCTCTGCTCATGCCATCATTTTCCCCTGCCATTGTGGAGCTTCCCCTCAAGCCTGTAAGCCAAATAAACCTCTTTTTTCCCCACAAAAAGAATTGGGTGATTTCTACTAGCAATGTGAACCTGACTGCAGCAGGGGCCATGAAGGCTAACTCGAGGTACTCCTGGGGGAGCAGCCCACCCCCATGTACATGCCGGGCACAGCAGTGAACACACTTCATCCAGCTCTGCCTCACTCTCCAGAGGGAAACCCCGCTTCCCCGAATGGTCACCCTCATGTCACAGAAGAGGAGCCTAAAGTTCTTCTTCAGGCGCCATCCCAAGTGGGGCGCTGTGCCACCACCCCCAAGGTTATCATGTCCACCTCCACTGGAATGTTGTGACATCCTCCCCTTTGGGCTGAAGTTGGAAGACTGTGTACCCAGTCCTTGACATAAAACTTGATCATATGCTTGCCATATGTCATTATCTAAGTGATGCGAGTTGCTTTACACAAAAGAAAGCATCACATTAAACCCTTATATTAAAAAAAAAGAAACAAACATGAACAACAACAACAACAAAAAAACTAGTGAGAAAAAGAGAAGGGAGAAAAATATGTTAGAATTTTGCTCCTTTATTTTCCTTTCTGCCTGATTAAAATAAGTATTGGGGTTTTTCTCACCTTCTTCCTTGTTAAGAGACAATGTAAAGATTCTATATGTAGAAGCAAAATGAAGGAGTCAGAGAATCCTTCCAATAATTCTCTCCTAGTGAGTGGCTGTTTCCCCTCAGTGCCTGCCCCACGCCACAGTGCAAGAATGGGGCTTGGAGGTATGAAAAGGAAAAAAAAAAGAAAAGAAAAGAAAAGAAAGAAAAATGCATGAAATGAACCCATTCCCCCGTTAGGTCCTAGTGTTTATGCATTTGCCCTCATCATTGATCATAGCACTCAGATCGACAAAAAAAAAAAAAAAAAAAAAAAAAGAAAGAAAGAAAGAAAGAAAGAAAGAAAGAGAAAGAGAGGAAGAAATCAAAGAATTTGATCTCTAAGCGGCAAAGAAATCTGTTGTCCAAATTATCCTGTGATCCACGCAGCCTGTGCAGCAGGGCAGACTGATACATACAATCGTGGGATTCTTTCTTCCTTCTCATTGTCTTTCTTTCTGTTCATCTTCAACACTGTATAGTGAGTAAATAGTTTTCCCCAGAAAAGATCTTTCTGGCTCTGTCAGTAGGCATTCAGCACTCGGAGCTTACATAACTGTGTTTTACACGTTGGTGAGTGGAGGGCCCCGGCATCTGTGAATGACTCTGATATAAATGGAATCCGTGTAAGTGGCTGTCAGGGCCTGCCCCGTCCATTAAGGAGCCACGTCTAGCCCATCACACTGCCATCATCTTCACCCTCAGCTCCTCTGCCACCGAGTCCCCTCAGCCTGCCTCAGAAATGACTCTGAAACGAGTCCCAGCTCTCTCCCAGATTTCCACTGCTCCATTCAGGCCCATGTTACCTTTGGAATACATTAGTACCCTCACCTCACGGCTGGTCTCTATGGGTCCAGCTCTTCGGTCCATTCTTATTCCTACATTAGCATCTCCTCAGGGCACAGATCAGATCTAATGGTACACCCCAAATACTGCAGGTCCCAGGCTTACAGGCAATGATTCCAGGAGGCCAGGTCAGTGGGCAAGGTGGTTTGACTAATAGACAAATAATCACAACAGATGTGAATAACTATGCATTTTTTTGCATTGATTTTCTTTTTTCTTTTACAATGAGCATAAGAAAGTGTATCTTAAAACCCAAATTCCTGAGTCAGTAGCCGGCTATAGAAAAATATGACAACGTTGATACACCAATGCATGAAGTTTGGGGGACAAGGGCAGAGGTACAGGGTCCACACTCACCCATCTCGAGGGGTGCTGGTAGCAGTTAACTTTCTCACTACAGGGGCAAAATACCCAAACACAAGCTGCTTTGGGAAGGAAAATGTTTATTTCAGCTGGCAGTTTTGAGGGGAAGTTTCATGGCAGGAGCAGACAGCCAGTGTCCCATCTTCATGCCAGCAAGGAGGAAGTAGAAAAGCTGAGCAGCTCCATATGAGGATGGACTAGAACACTGTCCCCAGTGACTCTTCCTCCAGCAAGACTCCACCTCCTAAAGCCTCCACAAGTTACCCACGCAGTGCTACCGACTGGGAACCCGGCATCCAAACGCATGAGCCTATGGGAGGCATTCCACGTCCAAACCACCACAGTGCTTCAGTGTCTTTCCCCTAAGAGAGCCCCATGGCCCTCCCCACATGTCTTCTTCAATGAGAACGCCCCCTTGACCTGCGTCACATCAGGAGCTGCTTGATATCCCAGTCCACAATTTGCTTCTGTACTGGTGCACTCGCTTCTCCCAACTCCAAACACCATGGGGCATTTGTCCAGTGGCGAACTCCTATGTACCCTTCAACACCTAATTCATATATCCCGATCTCTACAGACCCATGTCTGGCCTCTCAGGTAGAATTCACCGTCCAGACCACTCAACTTGTCACTTCACTTGTATAGAATCTCCTTCCATGCCCCATATGCATTATAAAACCCACAGGGCTGAGCTCAAGTCTCTGGGTTTCCAGTGACCGGCAGGGACAGGGTGTATGGACAAGGGCTCTGTGATCATTTGGTGGACAAGCAAGGAGTGAGTAAGAGCTCAGTGAGACGAGGCAGACTTTTCTCTTGGGACGGTCTGCAGAACACTGGGGTTTCATACCTGGCTCGTCTGACAAGCAGTCCTAACCATCATCCCCCTCTTTCATGTGAGAAGGCCTCAGAGAGTCCCCGGAGTGTGGTGTATGTCTCCGAGTGCTTAGGAGCAACTTTTCTTGCTTCTCTAAAGGACTTAGAGACATTCACCCTGAGCACAGGGCAGCACAGTGCCATGAATGCCTGCTCATAATGCTCAGGAGTTATGAGAAGTTTCTCTCAGCTTCTCTGGCTACGAAGCTCTTGGCACTACCTCCTGCTTACCAAGGGCAAGGTGTAGCTCCTTGTGCTTCCTGCAGAAGTGCCATCAGGTTATTCCATTTACTGAATCCCTCAGCTCCCCAGGTTTCCCTTGCAGACAGCATGGTATGGGAAAACGGCAGGTACAAAAGGCATTTAACACATGCAAAGCCCAGCACATTACAGCTTAGCAGCATTGCACCCTGCGGTGTCTGGACTATTTTCCCTTGCGACTGAGGGCTAACCTGACTCAGGAGAGTGTCTGTTATGGCAAGGGTCTCTCCTTGGAGAAGTTCGTCCACTGTGTTTACTCTGCCCTGCATGTGCACCGGTAGGCCAAACTGGAGAATTTCCTTCTATTCCTTTGACTTTTAACTCTCAGCCCAACACCAGGCAGTCTCATTCCATGCAACTGAACAGCATTTTGAAACCTCAGGTTCCGAGGGCTTAGCAGAGTGGTGCCTGGGTGGTCAGGCCTCAGTGGTGCTGTAGTAGTTCGTATTCATGTTTGTGCGTGTGTGCCTAGTGACAGTCAGTGCCACTGCCAACACAGTGTCTTTCTGGATTCTTCTGTTTTCCTTCCAGGCCTACACTTAACTGTCACAAGTGATGACTTCTTCTTTTGGCATACCAAGGCATGGTTTAGTCAGGGAGAAGTTTCTAGAAGTTCCTACTTGTACCGTGGAAACATTAGTTGGCATAGTCTGTTAGATGACATGAGTGGTTGGGAAATACAGACAAATCTTAACTTATACTTATGTCCACAAATACCTACAGTGAATTGAAAATATCAAAATAAACCCAAAAAGCATTTAATGTACCTAACATAAAGAATTCCCTAGTTACTGTTGCAGTTTGCATGTGAAATGTGTTTGAACACTTTTCTCCACGTGGTGGTGCTGATTGAGGCAGTTGGGGAACCTTTGGGACTGACTAAGGTAGGTAACTGAGGCCAGGCCTTTGTTATAACTCAGCCTGCTTCCCCCGGGAGCTGTTCCCTGCTTGCTGGCATCAATCACAGGACCAGCCACCAGCTCCCACTGCCACCTCAGACATCTTACCTTCTCAGCCATGATGAACTGTGTCCCCCAAACTGTGAGCCAAAGTAACCACCTCCCCCCTAGTGTTGCTTCTGTTGGGGGAGAGGGCAGGATTTGATCTCAGGGACAGCAACAGGGTGTTCTGGAGAGGTTTTGATTGTTCTCACTAAGGACAGGAGGCTGACCCAGGGCTACGACCCAGGAAGAGAAACTGCAAAGTTCTATGTGTGATTCCTTCTACACTAGGGTAAAGCTAAAAAAAAATCCAAAGTCAAACCAGGCATCAGAGACCATCAGCGAGAGTTTGGGATAGAACCTGACCACTGAAGGGCTTCTGGAAGGAGAGTTCCTTGGGGCTGATAAGGCCATGAACACATGGGTACCACCACTTCCCCATGGTGGATGGAGAAGGCCTGAAGGCCTGAGGAGAATGGACTAGACCCTGCACCTGGAGCCAGCAGCAGGTCTCCTGGGGTCTCAGGCTTTGCACCGTACTTTCTAGAACAGGAAGCTTGGGAGCATGGCATCATTAGTCCCTTCTATCCCTTCCTCATTAGTTCTTAGATAGTGTTTTAATGACAGCTTGAGAGGCTCCACATCTCGGCCTCCTTCTATTTATGGTCCCCACCGTGTTAATGTGCACTTAATGAGAAATTCTTGTCTTGCTTGTAAATCCTGTAGCCGGCATTCAATTTATTGACAGATGTTTGCTTGGGTCTCTTTAAAATTACTTCATAAATCTTCCCGGATAAAAGACCTCAAGTTTGGTTATTAAGACAGGGCCTTGTTGACAGTTTCATATTTAACTCTTTCAAACTCAGTCATCGGGACTATCAGGATGTGCAGCCCAGGGGCTCCAGGCCTGAGGACGTTCGCCACATTTTCCACACCTATCAGGGCACTTCCTGGCAAAGCATATCTACTGTCCCTTGTAATCCGCTCAGTTCACTTCTTGGCGACCTCGCGAGCTTCGTGCTTACTCATTCCCTATATCAGCCTGTCGGCATGTTGATAGGAGCTCAAGGCCGGACAAGCCAAGCCACAGCAGTTCTGACAGCACGGAGGCGTGTTGAAGAGAGGCCAGCGCCCAGGTGGCACTTCCCAGACAGCCTCGGGCACCAGCTGGAAAGCTGTGTGCCCGAGCTCCATCCGTGGATGGAAACAAGTGGAAGTTGATGGGGAAAAGTTGGGCTTGGAGGTCTTAAGACAGCACCCTTCTCCGTGGTCATGGACTCCCCTGCGATGTTCTCAATGAAGAGCTTTCCTCCCTTATTGCCAGTGATTAAAAACTACCTAGAAAAGAGTGAAAAGCTGATTAATTGGCTCATATGATGGAAACACATGACTAGATGGTCCAAAGGACAAAACAGCGCTGGTCTGCTCTCAGTCGCCCTTCTTCTATCTTAGTTGTGGCTGCAGGGGAGCACCAGGAGTGTCAATAAGTGTGCATGTTTTTAAACACAAGGGCACATGGATCCAGGTACGTGTGCGTGTGGAAGCCAGAAGTCAACCTTAAATGTCTTCCTCGGTCACCTTAGTAACTGAGATCAGGTCTCCCGCTGAACCCAGAGCTCAACAACTTGGCTAGTCCAGATAGATAGCCTGCCTGGTGGATCCACCTCTCTCTGTCCCCCAAGCACTGGGTTATAGACACACACCACCATGAGGAGAATTAGAGCAGACATTCCAGTCTGAGCGTCCCAAGCCAGAGAGCACAGGGAGAGCACCACGACCCTGTCCAGGAGGAAGTCCTCCCACGGCTCCGGTGATCAAGATGTAGTGGAAGTAGTGGGTGGAGAGCAACCTTGCAGAAGTGTCCCATGGGGGAAGGATGGGGCTCATAGACACCCCATCCACTGGTGTGACAATGACAGAGCAAGGCTCCCCTCCGTGTCTGCAAAAATAGCCAACTACAGGGTCTCCTAAGATGAGATCTACAAGCCAGGCTGTGAGTGGATGCACTTGCTAACTGAGGAAACACCAATAGGGGAGGAAGACAAGAAGGGAAGGATGGGAGTGATGGGAGAGCTAGCCAGTCTGGTGTTACTATGGGCAACTGGATCATAGCCACTCTCGAGGCTTCTAGAAGACAGCGGGGAACACACGCTCTTCCTTGGCGAGGGTTGAGGACCCAGGGCGGTCTTTATCAAGTTTCTCTGTCATTGCTTCTCCCAGAGACTCACCCCCACCCAAGAAAGCACAGGTGCTCCCAGTAAGGCATGCTTGGTAGGGAGGAGCCCATGCCTGGGTGAGGTGGACAGACCATGGTCAAAGCTCAAACAGCAATAATGATTCTTCTCAGGCAATCGTAATGATTGAACAGAGTGACATGTAGAACACATTTCGAGCACCATCTGGTTTAAGAGAAAATTTAAAAGTTGAGGGGAAAGGAGAATGAAGAGATGTCTGAGCAGTTAACAGCCCTTGCTGCTTAAGCATGAGGGCCACTTGGGCCAGTGACTGCCAAGTTTAATTCCCCAAAACTGGCGTGAAAAAGCTGGGCCAGGGCTAGAAAGATAGCTGAGCAGTTAAGGCACCTGCCTTCAAAGCCAAACGACCCAGGTTTGATTCCCCAGGATCCACATAAGCCAGATGCCCAAGGTGGTGCATGCATCTGGAGTTTGTCTGCACTGGCTTTAGGCCCTGGCATGCCCATTCTCTCTCTCTCTCCCTCTCTCTCTCTCTCTCTCTCTTTCCCTTCCTTCCTCTTTCTCAAATATATAAATATTGTGTGTGTGTGTGTGTGTGTGTGTGTGTGTGTGTGTGTGTGTGTGTGTAAAGCTGGGCCGATGCATCAGTAACCGACGCAGAGACTGAAGAATGGCTGGGGGCTCGCTGACAGTCAGCAGCTCCAGGTGGAAGGAAAGACCCCCTCTAAAGAGATGGATGCATGGGTGAAGGAAAAGAAAAGAATACCCAGCATTCTCTGGCATCCATAAGTGCATGGAGCACAAGCGTCTCACACACTATGCACGTACTCTACAGAGAGGGAGAGAGAGAGGGAGCCGGGGAAAATGGTATCAGCTCATAATACTGAAAAGTAGGAGAAACACTGGAAGCTTCAGGAAAGGCTGGGTCCAGGCCATCAAATATACTGGCTTTGTCAGAAGCATGCAGGGCAGGTATGCCAACCTGCACAGACGCGTCCAGGTCTGGTAGAGCAAAGAAGCATCTCAGAAGGT
Organism: Jaculus jaculus; assembly: GCF_020740685.1. NCBI lineage: Eukaryota > Metazoa > Chordata > Mammalia > Rodentia > Dipodidae > Jaculus > Jaculus jaculus. The sequence continues at coordinate 132,058,350 of NC_059109.1, forward strand.
CAGTGCTGCCTGATAGTGATGGCCATGCTGCTCCTGTGGTCACTTTCCTATCCAACATGGCACACAATGCCATTCCCAGATGCTCAGAATGAGCTCAGTAATTGGCTACTGCAGTGGACAGGGGACAGGGTGAGTCCATGCTTCGTGACGTCATGTACATGTAGTTAAATCCTCCAAGTGCATAATGGGCAATTCCATTCCTCTGCGGACTCTCTTGGCAGGTATAGACAGAGCCTAAATTGGCACCCACACCTCCCTCTAATCACGCCCGGAGAGAGATCACGGAGGTCCTGTGCTCCCCCAGCAGCCCTTTGGTGCACACGGTGCCTGACAACAGCCAGGGATGAAGGAAGCCTTTGAAATGAGCTCTCGAGATTGAGTAATGACCTTCAGGATGTGGCGAAGGATTGTCTTTTAAAGCAGCTACCTCGTGATGGATGATTGAAAAGCTGCCGTCTTCAGTGTAGTTTTCATGGGGTCATATCTGAGGGGGTGTAATAAATAAATGTGTAATTGCCGTCCACGTGGCACAAGAACAGGAGGTGAAGATGAGGCAGAAAAGGCCTGTCACAGCATAAAATTTTATGAGAGTCCCCATTGGTAGGCTAGGCAGGGCCGTGTGCGCAATGACTGGCCTGTCTGAAATGGACCAAGGTGGAAACGAGCACAGGGAAGAAGGAATTCGACCAGTTTGTTTGGAAAGAAATGCGGGTGCGGAGTGAGGGGGATGGCAGGGAAGAGACATTCTGATTTTTAAGCTCGTGATGACAGTAGTTTCAGGACCCATGTTGGTAACAACTACAAAAATTATATGTTTTGTCATGCCGCATAGCAAATAGTGTTTCTAAAAGGCATGCAAATTATTTCTGCAATTAATAGAAGCCGGTACACGCCACAGTGGCTCCTAATCCTGTCTGGTTCTCTGAGGTCTCGTCTTCCGTTTTTGTGCTCAAGGTTGGTTCCTGTGTGCAGGGAATCAATTCCATGCCTTTTGTTTCCATTCCTGATCACAACTCAGCCTATCACGACTTCTCACCCTCCCGTGCGATTCCCAGTAACGACGTCTCATGGATCAATCTATCTGCATCTTCCCAATTAACTTTGGTCTCTTGGTGACAACTGATGGATGACAACCCGAGATATTTTGTATAGTGTCGAGAAATTGCCCTGGCTATCTTTCCACCCCGTGTTTCAATGGGTGGGTCAAAGGATGTGTTGAGCTGGGTGTGGTGGCACACGCCTTTAATCCCGGCACTTGGGAGGTAGAGGTAGGAGGATCTCTGTGAGTTCGAGGCCACCCTGAGACTACATAGTAAAGTCCAAGTCAACCTGAGCTACAGTGAAACCCTACCTAGAAAATAAATAAATAAACCACGTTGTGTTGAATACCATGTGCACAGGAGATTCAGAAGATCTGTGTTAGGGGGTTTGTGCTCTCACCGACAAAAGAGCACAGGTGTTAGACTTAAACCCTGCTTCTTTCAGTCCACTCTAGAGGTTGAAATGTTCAAAAAGCTTCATGCTAGTGCTTGAAAGGTAAAATGCAATAGTTTCCAAGGTGTTCATATGATCATTTCATATCATGAGATCATATCCAGAGAGGTGTTTCACTGTTGGTTACCACCTCGCACTGATATGAATGTGGTTGATCTGAAACTGAGAATTCTTTTTTGTTACACATTATTTATTTATTTACTTATTTATTTATAAGACAAACAGGCTTCGCACCACTGAAAACGAACTCCAGATACATGTGTCATCATCGTGCATCTGGTTTAGGTAGGTACGGGGGGATCTAACTCATTCCCACAGGCGTTGCAAGCAAGCACCTTTAACCACGGAGCCAGCTCTGCACCCCTGAAACCAGGAATTTTTTCTTTTGTATTTTAAACCTGCTGGAGTCTCTCCACACTCAGTACCGACCCATCTCTACTCAACATTGCACAGAGCAAATGTTGTCACATATGATAAATCTGTATCTCTTCGGGAAAGTTCCTCAGTTCCTAGCCTTATATTTTCTTTTCTTTTTTCTTTCTTTTTTTTTTCCAAGATAGGGTCTCACTCTAGCTCAGGCTGAGCTGGAATTCACTATGTAGTCTCAGGGTGGCCTTGAACTAACTCATGGCGATCCTCCTACCTTTAACTCCTGAGTCCTGGGATTAAAGGCATGCGCCACCACACCCAGCTATATTTTCTTTTTTAAAAAATATTTGTTTATTTACTTTAGAGACAGAAGCAGACCTAAAGAGAATGGGTATGCTAGGGCCTCTAACAACTGCAAAGGAACTCCAGACGTATGCATCCCCTTGTGCATCTGGCTTTACGTGGGTACTAGGGAATTGAACCTGGGTCCTTTGGCTTTGCAAGCAAGTGCCTTAGCTACTAAGCCATCTCTCCAGTCCTATCCTTATATTTTCTATGTCACTCTATTTACCATGTATTTCCTGCCAACTTTAACCATCCCGTGAATGTTATTCTCCCTTGATGATTTGTTTTCAAACTTCTAGAACAGTGGGACATCTTTATTCCCCAGGGTTATACGCAGTGAGGTCTGGGAAGGAGGAGTGTTTCTCCACCCCCCTGGCATGAGGGCTACCAGTTCTCAGTGGGTGGACCCACCCCTCACCACCACCCCATCAACAGTACCAAGTTTGAGAAGTCCTACCGAGGAAGACGCTGGTTGTCTGTTTCTCACTGTTTATTTCTTACTATCTGTTTCTTTCTTTCCTGTTTGGGATATAGGATAGCAATGACACCTTGCCATGTACTCAGAGTTGCTTTGAGGTTGTCAAACTAGATTCAAATGCAGTGCCTTCAGCACTCGTGGATCATGGGATGGGATGAGTGAAAAAAAAAAAAAAAGAAAAAGAAGCAACAAGAAGCCCCATGCGCTCCCTCCTGTGATTGCCGTCCACGCCACGGAAGCGAAGTTCATCATCTAGGGACATCTTGATGGGCGAAATCCCTTGGGGAGAGCCAGGGAGAGAGTGGAAACGTTGTGTCAGGAGGGCCTGTAAAACAGGGTACGTTAGGTTTAACAAACAAATCCCCAGTTTCACTCACTCTTTCTCCAGACTGAAGAAGAAAATAGAATTCTCATGAAGTAAGGATCAAACAGTCCCTGAATCAATTACCAGAGGTGAAAACCTGGCCAGTGACCCAAGTGTCGCAGAGAAATGAACAATGCCCGTGCACTGGTGTGCTGGGTGGACGCCAGCATCTCACACATCCATAGCCCCTTTGTTTTGAGGGTTTTTTTTTTTTTTTTTTTTTTTTTTTTTTTTGCATTTGTTTCCTTAAGTCCAAACTTTTCCAGTCAATTTTGGTCTGTCTAGGACAGAAAGTGCATGTCCTGACAATGTCCCGGTCAGCTTTTTTAGTTTTTTTTTTTTCCCTTTGGGGGGGAAAAAAGTTGATTTCCTGTTCTGGTGAGCCATATATCACTGACATCCCGGTCTGTGCTGCTTGTCTGTGACAGAATGACAGGTGTCATTTATCACTGGGGCTTGCGGAAGCTATGGGAAGAGGGATTGAATTTTTTTTTTTTTTTTTTTTTATCTGGAAGGCCTCTGTGTCTCTGGGCTGCCAGGTCATTAAAAAAGGATCCTTCCAAAGAAAGCTGTGATTGCATATACTGTCAGCAAAAGACTGGAAGAATGGGACAAGATCAAGAGAGAGAGCGAGAGAAAGAAAAAGAGAGAGGGGAAGAGTCATTGCCAGGAACATATAAGGTTCTGGGGGTGTCAATCTGAGGTGAGTGAGGGTGGGATCCGTTCTGGCCAGTGCACACTACAGAAGTTTCTGGAGCTTCCCTGGCTTAGGGGGCCGAGGAGTTAGCCGAAACAGGAACTCTTTAATACCCCGCTCCGCCTCCCCATCGTGCGTGGGTGACCAGCTCCGGGCTTGACTTGCAGAATAGAGGCAGGAAAAGCTGTGCAGAGAAGCTAATAAATCACAAGGCAAAACTGAGACCTGCTGGCAGCTCCTTCTCCAAAGAGACTTTTACAGCATCCTGTTTGCATAAGTACTCTCAGAAAGTGCCCAAGAATATCTTCTTACCACGCCTCTCCCTTGACACAAACTCCATCACCAAATGACCCAAGGATCAGGAAACTGGCCCGGCTTGTAGTTTCTTTGTGATGGGAACTGTCTCTTCTTCTACCCCTGGTGGGATTAAAGGGATCAAACAGGCTATCATGTTTGTCCTGCTCCTCCGTGCTGAGCACTGAAGTCACTGACTTCTAGACCTCCCTTTAATCACCGTCACTCCCAATGATTGATGGCTGTTTTTGATGTAGAGACAATGGTACTGAAACAGGGAGTTTAAGTCCTGGGTCCAGAGATGCTCTTCTCAGCAAGGCTGGGGTTCAAGCCCAAGTGATTTCATTCTGGGCTGTCTGCTCTTAGCCTCCAATGGGGAGTGTGTACAGCGGACGTCATGAGGAGAACAGATGAATTTTCAACCTTCTGCATTGCAAATCTAACCATGTTGAATTGGGAAGTTAGCAATTTAACTATGAGTCAGTGCATGGGGCCAAGCCAACGACTGCCAGCTGGCCAAGTTCAGCCTGTGGCCAAGAGACCAGAATAAATTTTATGTAGTTTAGGTGATTGAAAAAAATTGTAGAGGTCTGTTTTCTTTCTTACATAAATTCCTATGTGTTTCCCTGAGTTTTACCTCTTCTCCAGCAAAGCCTTGAAAAGTTGCTAGCCAGCCTCTGAGCAAAGATAAAACCAGCCATGGGGCGGGGGGGGCGTTGAGAGGAATGAATGAAGGAGAGAAGAAAATAAAGAACAGAAAGAGTGAGGGAAGGAGGAAGTTGAGAAAGAATGAAAGAAAAAGGGGGAAGGAGAGGGAAAAGGGAGGAAGGGAAGGGGAGAGGGAGGAAGGAAAGAAAGGGAGAAAGAGAGGGAGAGAAAAGTAAAAGAAAGAGGGAAGGAAGTTAAAAAATAGAAAGAAGAAGTTGGGAGAGAATGAAAAGAAGGAAGGAGGGAAGGAAGATGGAGTGAGGAAGGGAAGAAAGGAGAGAGAATGAAAGAAAAGAAGAAAAGAGGAAGGGAAGGAAAGGAACATGAGACATGGAGGATGGAGGAGAAGGAGGGAAGAAGAGGAAGGGGAGAACAGGATTTCTTTGAAAAGCAGTAAGAACGCAGCCCGTCCCTAGTCTCACACTGACAGACACGCTCCCAGCAGCCTGGCTCCTGGGTGCTTGTGTGGAAAAGCCATCCTTTCAAAATAAGTTTTCCTTCACTGCTTTTCCACAAAGCCTGCTGCTTGGAGAGACAAATTAGCTATTAGGTAATCTAGTTAATTGACAAGTGACTTAACTAATTACCCTAACATGCTTATTAAATGTTACCTTTCCCATTCTCTACACGTTGTTAGGGCATCAATGTACGTAGGCCTTATCATATCATTCTCTCTTGACAGCACATTCCTATTAACCAAGGAGCACGAGGTATGTTTTTTTCTATTATTTCTTCCCTCTGTGGTTAGAGTCATAAGAGATAGAATTAGGAGACGTGTGCATAACAAGCCATCCTGTCCGGGGACAATGTCCTATTATGCTGGCGCCGAGTCACTCAAATGAATCAGGGACAGTCCAAATAAAGAAATAATGCAAATTATCAAGGTTTGCTTAATGGGTGTAACAAAAGCTAAGGGAAAACCCAATTTGGCTTTTGACTTGAGTCTTTCATAGCTGGGAGGACTCGTGTCTTTATTTAGACAAGTCCACAAAATCTCTCACCCATGTCTCTTGGAGAACATACGATTTAAAGTTCAGAATTTTTCAAGTTTTTAGAATGAGAACATGGTGTCTATAGCCACATCTTAAATAGAACCCTCAGGCAAGTTAGGAGTAGCATCCTGTGCTGAAAAAGATGAATATTTTGCATTAAACCATTGCTGCAACATGAATCTTCTTAAAGTTTTGAAGAGTCTAAATCAGTTCAGATATAATTTTATTCTGCTAAATGAATTATGAAAATTAAGGATTATAACTTAAGATTTTTTTAGAAATGAGAGAGATGACATTGTAGACCAGAATCTCCCTAGTGCTATGACTTGTATAATGACAATAGCGATCTAGTTATTTTTAAATGTTGCATTGATCAGAGCTAATACATAGGAACAAAGTTGATTATTCCCCATGATACTACAGAGAAAGCACAGCACATGAAGTGTATGTGAAAATGTCTATAACAACAGATAGGAAACCTCTAGAAATTGAGGCTTTTCTAAGCTATGAAGCCAGAGCAGAACATTGGAACAAATGCAAATTATTTCCTGCTGAGGATAGAATCAGTGGGCAGGGAGGCCAGGAAACCCTTGCCACATGAGCTTGCTGAGGCTGGCAGATTCCAGTTTTAGCAGGTGCCCCACTCCAAATCTCCAGGACCCCAATGCTCCTCTCTCATGTCCCTGACTCTCTGAAATCAACATTTATTGTACCCCAGTTTGATCAGCAGTGTATGTTTTTCCCTTCCTTCCTTCCTTTCTCTCTCTCTTTCTTTCTTTTTTCTGTGCAAGCAGAGAGAGGGAGAGAGAGAATGGGCATACAAGGGCCTGTAGCCATTATAAACATACTCCGGATGCATGTGCCACTTTGTGTATCTGGCTTCACGTGGGTACCAGGGAATGGAACCCGGGTGGTTAGGCTTTGCAGGACAATGCCTTGACCACTGGGTTATCACTCGAGTCCCTATTTTTCACTTTCTTGACAGTACTTAGATGCATCATCAAAAGTTGCTGGTATCTAATTCACCACAGACACTCAGGGGACCCAAGGGACTCATAGTAATCTGGGGAGCTCGTGTCCATCTCCAGGATGCACTGAACTAACCCTGGTCCTAACCCTGACGGTAATCCCAACTAGATAGCCGAAGATCCCCAAAGACACACATGCAGGGGTGGTCTTGTCCATCATGTGAAAGAATCTCGAAATGCACTGAGCCAGTCCCACAATATCGGAATGGTGACTCTGCGGCTCAAAGCAAGACAGATCAGGGGCCCAGGCTGGACCTCACCAGTGCCTAGAAAGAGTGTTACTTTTTCATTGCCAGGACAAAATAGCAGGCCAGAAGTAGCTTAGAGAAGGAAAGGGTTTATTTCAGCTTCTAGTTTTGAGGGTCAGTTTCATTGTGATGGGGAAAGCATTGCGGGAAGAGCAGGACACAGGTTTCACATCACCCTGTCATCATGGAGGGAGCAGTGAGAGGGAGAGACGGCAACTGTTCTCCAGTGACCCACTCCCTCCAGCAAGGCTCCACCTCCTAAAGATTCTAGGACATTTTTAAACAGCACCACCAACTGGAGATTAAGTATTCATACACATGGGACTGTGGAAGGACATTTCACATTCAAATCACCACAAAGAGTTAATAAGTTGATTAGCCAACATGACTCTGCTGAACACGGTACCATGTCTGACCTCTGTGGTTTTCGCTGTCTGATTATCTAGAACAGGCAGAGAATGATTAAAGAATCAAATCCTCACAAGTTCCAAAGCTCACAGCAGACAGGGAGAGATAATCAAGCAAAGAGATATTGACAACACACCGCAATCACCGACATTACGAGCACTGAGTGCATGGAAACTGCTACCAGGAGCTGTGAGCACCAGGGTACAGTGTCCTTGCTCCTTGGTCCTTGGTCCTTGGTAGGTAGGGGCCGATACTCAGAGAAGACACGCTGGTGCTAAGAGATAAACAAGAAGAGCCCTGTCCTCGGTGTGGTGGAGCACACCTTTAATCCCGGCACTCAGGAGACAGGAGTGAGAGGATCGCTGTCGTGAGTTCAAAGACAGCCTGGAACTACAGAGTGAGTTTAAGGCCAGCCTGGGCTAGGGTGAGACCCTACCTCATAAAATTTAAGATAGGGCTGTAGAGATGGTTTAGCAGTTAAGTGCTTGCCTGTGAAGTCTAAGGACCCCAGTTCAAGGCTTGATTCCCCAGGACCCATGTAAGCCAGATGCACAAGGTGGTGCATGCATCTGGAGTTCATTTGCAGTGGCTAGAGGACCTAATGTGCCCATTCTCTGTGTGTGTGTGTGTGTGTGTGTGTTGCTTTCAAATAAATAAATAAAAATAAACAAAAAATTAGAAAAAATAAATAAAGAGCCTTGATGGGGATATTCCAGGAGGAGAAGGCATCATTACAAAGACACCCAGGGTCTTTGTAGGGTTTTGTTCTGTGTGTGTGTGTGTGTGTGTGTGTGTGTGTGTGTGTGTGTGTCTGTGCACGCATGTGTGCATGCATGTGTGTTCATATGTGTGCATGCATGTTCATTGTGTGTGCACATGTGTCCATATGTGTGTGCATGTGTGTGTTCATACGTGTGTATGTTCATTTGTATGCGTGTGGAGGATGGAAGTGGTGTCAGGTGTCTTCTTTGGTTGCTTATTTCCTAAGGCAGGGTCTCTCACTGGAGCCCAGAACTCACTCTTCGGCCAGACTGGCTGGCCAGATTGTGGGGATTCTCGGCATCTGCCTCCCCAGTGCTGGGAAAACAGGCAGCATTTATGTAAAATGCCTTTTTAATTAATGAGATTTCCCAGACCACCATCAGGACACAGGGAGCAACCATGTTAAAATGAAGTTCAGCTGGCATGTTGAGTTGATAAAAGCAGGAAGGATATCTGAAATAGCCTTAGCCCTTCACACTGCCACCCCAGCACTGTGGAAGAGAAGCATTGCAGGTCTCCACTGCGGAGTCAGACGTCAGAGACAGCAGAGTAAGATGAATCCCAGAGCCCAGCCGCCGCAGCCAGTAGCTTGCGGGCTAGGGGCGCTCGGCTCCAGACGTCATCTACAGCAGCTGCTCATGGCTCCCTCTCTCTTCTGCTTGCTCTCAGCCCTAGGTGACCACAGCCAATTGCATATTGGATGGTTCAGGTTCTTCTAATGAAGAGTCTTGATAACTTAAAGGAAACGTCATGAGATGGTCATCAGTCATTCACAGGACACATGTGGAAACTGGAGGATGAAACATGGAGAGACTAATGCCCAGATGGATCTGGAGTCTAGAAAGCAGAAACTTGTAGAAAGATCTATGTAGAGGTGACACTGGACCAAACAGAGAGTCCTCCAAATGGCCTCTATTTTGTTGTTATTGTTTCTATTCAAGATGCCAATGTCATGCAAATATACCTAGTTTGTTCAACTGGACAGTTAGATTTTACTGCACAGGCTATACCAAAACTTAACAGTACAAAATAGGGACCTCTTAGTTCTTTCACAATCTGCAAGTTGACAAGACTCAGCTTGGCTCAGCTGGCTAATCTTGTCTGGCTTTAAGTAAGATGATATGGCTCTTTGACACACTACTTGTCACCCTCCATCAGCTGGCCCAGGTTAGTCCCCATGGCAATGCAAAGTTGTGAGGTCAAAATCCAGCAGGTGTCTTATGGTCTGGCTCCCATTCCCACTGTGATCATTTCTCTCACGTTCCACCGGGCCAAGTTAAGTCAGAAGGCAGCTCCGAGTCCAGTGACGGAGAATGTAAAGGTCATCTCTGGATGGATAGCACTTCAGCGTTCCAAGGCAGTGTGAATGTGAGTGTGTGTGTGTGTGTGTGTGTGTGTGTGTGTGTGTGTGTGAAAGAGAGAGAGAGACGTGTGCACACAAACAGAGCCAATTGACTGTCCATTAAAGACCTCAGGGAGGTCCAGACTGCCTATGGGCTAGGGAACAGGAGACTCGGGTAAGAAGAGTTTTATCAGACTGGATCTAATGGGAAGAAGTAATGTTCCCAAAGGAACTTTTGTTAGGAAAAGAAAATGAGCTAAATGACAGCAAGAGGAGAAAGTGGGAGGGGGCTGAGAAAGTGTGTTTTAAGTTTAGTTTATGACCCCCTTAAAAGCTCCTACATGTGGGCTGGAGGGATGGCTTAGTGGTTAAGGCATTTGCCTGCAAAGCCAAAGGACTCAGGTTTGATTCCCCAGGACCAACGTTAACCAGATGCGGATGGGGGTACAAGGTTCTGGAGTTTGTTTGCAGTGGCTGGAGGTCCTGGTGTGCTCTCTCTCTCTCTCCCTCTCTCTCTTTCTCTTTCAAATAAATAAATAGAAATAAAATATTTAAAAATTGAAAAATAAGTTAAAAATCTGCTACATCTGATTCAGTAGAAAGAAATGTCTTCTCCCATGCATGAACTTGAAGTTTTAGTAGTAAAATGAAGACGGCAAATGATAAAATCAGGCCCGCGGCTTCCCTTCCTCTCCTGTCATGTCACGTGGGTAGCACCTGCAATGCTAGGTGTGGCCGGTGGAGGGCGCCAACCAGGGTGTGGCCCGAAGAGTCTTGATCTAAATGTCAACTGTGAGGAAATGCAATAAATCTTCCCTCTGAAGTCCTCTAGCCCTCACTGTCCACACATCTTGGACCTCCCAACATGTTGACACCGAGAAGCACCACAAGACCTGGCCCAGAGTCACCGGAGCTGTGTGTGGCACTGTGCTAGCCACTGGGCATCCCATCTACAAACTGAGCCCCAGAACAGAGCTGCCTCCGCTTGGCTTTGAGAGCAGCGCAGGAGACGAACTGCCCACTTAGCCTCACCATGAGCCTCCCGCACCTTGCCCGCTGCCGCGTCACCACCGTGGGGGGCATTCAGCTCGTTAGCCCTGCAGAAAAGAGGGCATCTCGCTATTGCCCTCCCTATACGATTGCCTACCACCTAGATGCAAGTTGAAAAAGTCGAAGGTACTTATTATGTGCTCAACGTCTGCTTCCTTGAAAACAGATATCTGAACCCACGTTGATTTTTTTGTTTTGTTTTTTAGCTTTGTCAGTGACTAAAAACAGGTTAATCTCTTTTTCTGGAAAATATTTACTGAGGGATTCCAAGAGCCCTGCTTGGTGAGCTCACCTGGAGCTCCTCTCTGAACATGGGCCCTCACTTTGGGGTTTATTTAGGTAACTAGTGACAGGTGGTGATGTTGTATCAGCCATTGACCATGCAGGAAACTCATGACATACTCCGTATAGAGTGACGGAGGAGAGTGAAATAACAGGGCAATTCAAAGGTGTAAGTGGGGCTTGGTTCAGCGGGACGGTGCTTGCCTAGCAAGCACAAGGCTCTGAGTTCAGTCGCCGGCACCAAAATAAGTAAGTAAGTAAATAAACAAATGACAACATAGAAGTGGTGTGAAAGAAACCAGCGAGGTTTCTACAGTGTCCCGAGACTGCTGTGAAAGGGAGATGCTTGGGTTGGGAGATGCAGGACTCGGGACAAGCAGGACCAAAGAAGCATTGGGACCGTGCCCCCCTGCCCAGCCCCCTCCCAGCAGCCCCTCCCTTTTGAGCAGAGCTGAGGGGAAGAGGGAGGGCGCCCTGGGTATTAGGTGTGTGGGTGTTGGGGGGTGGGGGAGGTGAGACAGGGCTCCCCTGGGGAAAGCTGATGAGGTATTCTTGCTGAATTGGTAAGTCCTAGGTTCCAGCGAGAAACCCTGTGTCCATAAATAGAGTGGAGAGCAATTGAGGAAAAATCCCCGATGCCAACCTCTGGCCTCCACACGCACAAGCACACTCACGCACTGGCACGCCCGCGTGCCCACACACCTACAAACACACACAAAATAGCAAAGGTGTAGGGGGCTTATGTCCGGTCAGCCTCCCGCACTGCACCCCGTCAGGGAAGGAGAATGCAGAACTTGTATGCATGGAGGCAGGGAATTCAGAGACACTGCCTTGAAGGGTGGGGGTGACTAGCGTCCAGAGTCTCCCCGCCGTGGGAAGCCTCCTCTCTGAAAGTGACTGCGCCCATTGAGGACCTGAGTCTGAGAGAGCTTTCATGTCAGGCGCCCTACCTGAGGCGGCCACACATTTCCTTGGCTGAGCTGGCCTACCCGGGAGGTCTTGAATGTGAAGTCAGATGTTCCCTTGGCCTCAGAAGTCAATGATGACATGATCCTTTGACTGGTTAACAAGAAAATACTTAATCACAGTCTGTCTGGGTCACAGGCAGGAAACCTAGGCGTACCACCACCCCAGAGGTAGTTACTATGGTCTTTAAAAACTTGATGATTTTTTTTAAATTAAATCCTAAATAAGGTCCTAAATAAGTATCTCTGGTCCATGGGAATACATGTGGGATTCTGGAAAGTTCATCCCATGGTTCCTGCCATGCAGGTGATGGTCCCTGTAGCCTGCTGTCCATGCAAGAGCCAGGGAGGCCTTCTGACCCCCTGCACATTCTTTTCGCTAGATTCCAGCTTGTGTCTTTAACACGGTTGTTGACAGGGAAGCCAATCCCAAAAGTCAGCTTCTTTCACTGGCAGCCTTGTCCTCCTCACTGCTGTGCCCAGCGGCGCCACCTGATTTATCAATGCACCAAGGCCAACAGAGACCCACTGATGGACCCACATTCCCAGAGTCAGCTAGACCTATCCCATAGCTCTCTGTGGTGAAATGCCAGGCAGAGCCTATATTTGGATCTTCTTACCCTGCACGGATCTGTATGACCGAGGTCTGCAAGGTACCAGCCTGGACCAGTGGACTCGGGAGTATATGTGCAGTTCTTTGGATGGGGTGGGGGTGGTGCACACCCCGTAGGTCACGTGGAGGTCAGAGGACAGTTTCATCTTCTCACATGATGCAGGACCTGTCTCCCTCTCCCTCATGCTGCTGCTGTTCCCTTGTTGCTATCATGGCAAGCTTACGGGGAATCCTCCCGTCTCCACGTCCCATCTAACCACCTACGTACCGGGATCAATCAAATCACCTACGTACTGGCACAATTTCAGCTTCTTTCTCGTGGGCCCTGAGGATCTAACTGGGGCGCTCCGGCTTGAGCAGCGAGAGCTCAATCCTCTGAGCCATCTCCCTAGTCCCAAATATCTGTTTGGGTAAATAAAATGCTATTGGCCCACATTTCCCTGCATTTGTTTGCAAATTGTCTGTGACTAAAGCAATAGGCTGGGGAAGGTTCTGCGGAGAGCAGGGGCCTCAGGCTTTTGGTGTTTACTGTCTGGCCCTTTGCAGAAAAAGTACAGTGACCTTGCTCTAGATTGAAATGAGTAAAGTACGGGCTGGAGAGCTAGCTGGGTGATTAAGGCACTTGTCTGCAAAGCCTAAGGTTGCTAGTTTGATCCCCCAGTGTCCACAGAAAGCCAGATAGCTGCAAGAAGTGACACATGCATCTAGAACTCCTTTACAAGTGGCTTCAGGCTCTGATGTGCTCTCTCTCTCTCAAATAAATAAAATATATTTTTAAAAGTGAGTAATGTGCCAGGCGTGGTGGCGCACGCCTTTAATCCCAGCACTCGGGAAACAGAGGTAGAAGGATCTCTGTGAGTTCAAGGCCACCCTGAGACTACATAGTGAATTCAGGTTAGCCTGAGCTAGAGCGAGACTCTATCTCAAAACAAACAAACAAAAAAAAAAAGAGTAACGTACATCATGTAGAATCTACCATAGATCACAGAGCACAGGTAACCTCTCTCCTGCCCAGGACAGCAGGAAACTATCTATGAGAAACAAGTCCATCCTGAAGGAGAGACGTAGAAGTCAAGTTTTCACCAGCAGCAGAACACATGGGTGACTCAAACCACAACGGAAGTGGCCTGCTGTGGTTGCGTTCCATTGGTATGGGGGGCCAATTCATTCATTGGCTCCACGAATATTTGCTGAGTTCCTACACCAGAATCAAACAGCTCCCGTGCAGTCTCATGCTGGGCAAAACTGGCACACAGGACATACTTCTTTGTAAACCAGAGCTCACACCGCAGGGGTAGAGATCAATGGTCATTAGTCAAACAGTCGTCAGGGAAGTGGGAGAGGCTTTTCTGAGGACATGATGATGTCTAGGGGAGAACTGAAGGGTAAGTAGGTGAAGAGCAGAAAGACAGTATTCAAAGGGAAAGGGTTAGCACGTGCAAAGGCCCTGGGGTGGGAGGGACCCTGATAGATGCTGGGAGGTTCCCAGCCCCAGCAAGGTGCTGTGTGTCTGAAGAGCAGAGAGAGAGAGATGTCCCTGACTGCCCTGGGCTTAGAAGCTCAAAGGAAGGCGAGAAGACAGCAATGCTGGAAAGCTCTAATCGTCACAGGATACTAACTTCATCTTCCCAAGCTCAAGAGGCAGGCTCCAACCCTCGTAGCTTATCTATGACCCAGCCACAACTTAGCAAACCATCTCTGCTCCGCATACTGTAATCCCCCGGGTTCCCAGTTCAGGAGCCAAGTAGAGAATGCACGCGCAGTCTCAGGCCAGACGGTTCAGCCCACTGTTCTAGACTCACCATACTGCAAGGCTGTGGAAACACTCTGATCCCACACACGCGGGCCTGGCTTCCGTACGTTCCCCCTCTGCATCTGTTTCTGCGCTCGATGTAGCAGCGCAGGTGGAAGCTCCGCTAATCCCAGAGCAGATCCGGGATGGAGTCTGAGAAGTAAGGTTTCTAAAATGAAATCGGTTTGGTAACTGAGGACAAAGAAAAAGCGCCTAAGGAAATAGCTAGTTGATTGCATTAGACTTCACTGGCTGCCAGCAATAGAAACCATGTCTGGAGACTTCCAGCAGAGGTCAGGGAAGGATTTCTGGGGAGATGGCATTTGACTAGGGCTCATTATGGGGTGGCAGGGAGGAATCCTAACCACATAGATGTCTGAGAAGCAGATGTTCTAGACAGAGAGACGGTGCCTGCCGAGGGGTCCAGATCAGAGCCAGAGGAAAAGTCCATGGGCTGGAGTGTGAAGGGAGAAGCAGGGCTTTGAGGCTCATGGGAAGGAGTTTGGGGTCCACTCTCTGTAATAAGAAGCATGGGAATGAGATTCCTGAGGTACAGCAGAAAAGGATCATAATTTAATAAGCAATTATTATGTCTACAGTGCCCTCCATTCATCCCGGGTGCTGTTTCTGTGTGTGTGTGTACAGTGGTGTGTATATGTGTGTATATATGGGCATGTGTGTGTGCACGTGGGTGCAACATGCACTGCGCACGCATGTGTGTGTGTGTGTGTGTGTGTGTGTGTGTGTAGCCAATGGTCAGCATCGAGGTCTTTTCTCAATAGTTCTTCCATCTCATTTTTGTTGTTGTTATTTTGGGGATGTCTTTTTGGGAGCTGGGTCTCTCACTGAGCCAGAGTCTCGCTGATTTAGTCAGTGAGTAGCCAGTGATCATGGGGTTCCGCCTATTTCCACAGCCCTAGTGCTAGCATCATGCCCGGCTTCTGTGTGGGTGTTGGGGATCCCAACTCAGGTCCTCATGCTTGTGTGGCAAGCACTTTACCCAAGGAGCACCTCCCCAGCCCCGATGACTCTTTGAATGCTCACGACAGCCCAGGTAGACACGGCTATGATCACTTCTTGGGTAAACGAGTGAGCCTTAGCAGGGTCAAGTGACTTGGGCAGAGTCACGCAGTGAATATACGCAAGGGGACCTTCAACCCTCACTGTCTGCCCTCACCTCATGGCTCAGGATACAATCCCAGCAAACCCGCTACCACCACAGCTGTCATCCCAGCACTCAAGAGGCTAAATAGGGACATCAGGGGCTCAGGAGTTCCTGGCCAGCCTGAACTACACAGGGAAGCCCTGTCTCAAGTTAAAATTCTAGAGCCAATACACAGTAAGTTCTTGCATGTTAAGGTAATATTTGTAATGTATCCAGGAGTTTGGCCAACTGCATGATTCTTTTTGCTAAAGCTTGTAGATAGACGAGCTTTGCTTCAAGCTTATCACTAAAGGCTAAAAATAATACATTTGCAGTTTTTTATGAGGAAAAGTCCACAAACGTGTTGATCAAGAGAGTTTGACAGCAGTGGGGCAGAGGCAGGACTGGCCATTGCATAGTCTGGGCTCAGCCATCTTGGTGAGAATTGGGAGTGTTGATCAGAGAAAGGGTTAATGCCAAGTTGACTGTTTTTGCAGTTGTCTGGCCTCTCCTTTTCTATCTTCCCTGATATCTGGACTTATTGCTCCCATGATAGAATGATGAGAACAGCCTCCATCTCCGGGGGGTTAATGGGTCCATGAGGTCTGGTTTCCATCACTGGAAAATGGTGCAGGGCATAAGTAACCCCGAAAATGGTGCAGGGCATGAGTTACCCCAGACTCTTGGCCAGTATCAGCAGAGAATTTCTGCAGGAGCTCAGCCCCGACTTCCTAAAGACCAGGGGCCTCTGGGCTTCCATCAGGAGGCTGCACGGGAAGGCAGAGGCTATGTCCAGGAAGGAAGAGGCCTTTCAAATGCAGACATGTGACTTGACCAACCGCATCGGCTCCATCTCACTGCTCCCTTAACAAGAAGAAAATAGGAAAGTTGGTTTCAGAGATTAAGTAGATTGCAAATGATCGTGATCAGAATGAACATAACACCTATTTAGGTTGAAGAAGTTATTTTTTCAGGCTAGTAACATTTGTTGAGGGTTTACGTCATCAGAGTTTTTTGTTAAGTTGATTATTTGGAAAACAATGAAAGGCACATAGAAAAAGAACTACCCCAAGGGCATAGCTTAGTTGGTAGAGTCCTTGCCTAGCATGCAGGAATCACTGAGTTCATTCCCCAGCACCGAAGAAGCTGGGCACGGTGATGCAAACCCACAATCTCAGTATGGGACAGGTGGTGGCAGGAGGACCAGAAGTTCAAGGTCATCCTTGGCTACCTAGTAAGTTCAAAGTCAGACTGGGATACATAGACCCCTGTTTCCAAAACACAAACACACACCAGTTGGAATCAGTCCACAGTTCAGTCACTCCACGGAAGATGCACACTGACTGCCGTCCATCTTCTGCTTTCTCTGGTTTAAGACTTGAATCCTTTTTTTTTTTTTTTCTTATTCTTTGAAATTCTGTGACTCCCTGGCCCATGTGATCTTTGGGCTAAGCAGCCTTGATGGTGGCTTCATGATCCCTGCCTCCCGGGACGTCCATCCTTGTGACTCCGTCCCCTTGGTATGAGATGGACTATTGACCTTCCTCCTGTAGACAGTGGATGAGAGACACAAGGGTGTCACTTCCAACAGTAAGTGGTAAACACACTGCAGGTTTCATGAGAGCCACATACACTTACTCTCGTCCCAGGAAGTGGGGATCCCTCACCAGCGAACTTGTGATCCCATGAGGAACCAAGGGCATCACTCTGCTACTCCACCAAAACACTGACCAAAGACCAGCACCCTTCGAAGTGGATTCTTCAACCCCCACCTGGTGTCTTTGGATATTATGCTCCGGCCAATAGCTAGACAGCACCCTTCTGAGTGGCTGAACCTGAATCCCCTTGGCCAAACCCCTTCAGAGCCTTACTACAAAAACTCTGAGATAAAAGAGCACTTTTACCCTCGCCTCAGCAGCTGGATTTTGGAACTAACACCGTTTCTTGTTCTCTACTGCAGGACAAGCCTTTGCTGCATTTCTGTTAACACAAACACCACCGTGTGGAACGTCCTATGCGGAGCTCCGTGTCTTTAATCCATTCTATTAAAGTGTATTGCCATTAGCATGGGGACCAAGAATCAGTTACACAATTGCTCCCAAGTGGATGACTTGGTGCACTACAGCAGAAATTCACGGCAATGGTTGATGATTTGATAGGCAGAGTGTTTCCTTGTTTTACCAGTTTTAAATGGAAGAAATCTTCCTTTCTTAAGGAACACTGGACAAGCCTAGGGCTTGAAAATACTGAGATGAGCAAAAATGTTACTTTGAAACACATTTCCTGTGACAGAGAGGACTTCCTGTGATAGGCAGCTAGCTAGAACAACTTCCTGTTACAGACATCTGACCACTAGGACTTCCTGTAATAGGTATCTAAGCAGTAGAACTTCCTGTGACAGGCAGCTGAGCAGAGGAACTTCCTGCGACTGGCAGATGCGCTTTACCTCTGTGTCTTTAGCCCCGCCCCCTGTGGCTATCCAGTACAAAGTGTGGCTAGTGCAGCTGCAAAACTGAAAGCTTAGTTTTACTTTACACTACCATAAATAGCCACTATGTTAGCCCACACAGCTCTGAAGAATGAGAGGGAACAGACCCTTCTACTAGAAGGCAGAAGTTGGAGACATTGATGCTTTCATCTACACGGGACTGTCCCCTTATCCCTGACCATTGTCTTGTCTTCTCTTCCCCTCTCTTGTCAGGAAGTACTACGGATTGAGCTCAAATCTTCATGTATAATAAGCAAGTGCTTTGCCATTGAACTATATCCCAGCCTTCTTTATTTAACATTTACTTTTATTTTTATTTATTTGAGAGCAAGAGTCCAATAGAGAGAGAGAGAGAACAGACATGCCAGGTCCTCCAGCTCATGCAAAAGAACTCCAGATGTGTGTGCCGCCTTGTGCATCTGGCTTAGGTGGATCTTGGGGAATTGAACCCAGGTCCTTTGGCTTTGCAGGCAAATGCCTTAACCTCTAAGCCATCTCTCTAGCCCCTAGCCTTCTTTATATTTTTATTTAGATACAAGGTCTCACTAAGTTTCCCAGAGAACTCACTCTGTAGTTCAAGCAAGTCTTGAATTTGCAACCCTCCTGCCTCAGCTTCCTAGGTAGGTGGGATTATAGGCTGCACCATCAAGCCCAGACTTTTGGTGCTTTTAAATGGGATTCCCTATGCGACTGACATTTAGGTCTTCCTAGTATTATCACTATCTGGGCCTATATCCCTCTGCACCTACATGAAATGAACCTATGTTACCTTTATAGGACTACAAGCTTAGAGGTAGCAATGGCATTGATGTCTGAGATGCAAGAACCTTTGAATGATGGCTATGTAATCACTCTTCCATTTCTCTCTGCTTCTCCTGTATCATCCCTTTCCCTGGTGGTCCTCTGAACCTTCACACTTGCTGTAGAGACTGGTGTCATGGGTGGAAGATGGATGACTGAATGGATGGATGGATGAATGAATGTACAGATGATAGATGAATTGTGGATGGATTATGAATAAATGGATGGATGATGAACGGATGGGTGGATGGATGGATAGTGGATGGATGATAAGTGGATAGATGAATGGTGGATGGGTGATGAATGGATGGAGGAATGATGGATGGGTGATGGATAGATAGTGAATGGGTGGATGGGTAATGGATGAATGATGGGTGGGTGATGAATGGATGGAGGAACAATGGATGGTGGATGGATAGATAAATGAATCATGGATGGATGATACATGGATGGATGAATGGTGGATGTGTGATGAATGGATAGGTGGAGGGGTTATGGATGGGTAATGGGTAGATGATGAATGGTTGGTGAATGAATGGATGAGTAAATGAATCACAGATGAATGGATAAGAGTAATAATAATAGCTGACACAAGCATTTCTGCTTAGTGTTGGGATTTTGGACCTCAAGCTTTTCCCATAAATTTCATTCCCTTTTACTATTCTCAAAAGCCCAAAGAGGAATGAGTCATTAACTTTTCTGCCTAAAAGATAAGAAAGCAGAGGCAATCACTCGTTAGTGGTACATCCCATATTTGAACTGCATCCATCTGCCTCCAGTTCTGTCCTAATGAATGTCGCACCACGCCCACAAAGCCACAGAATGTGCCAGGCATTGGTCCCACCTGGCCACATCATTGTGATGGTGCATGAAATGTTTTGCCCTCTAGAGACCATGGATGCTGGGGAAGGGGAAAGTTGGAGGCCCACAAGTGCCCCATTCATTCCAAAAGTGGCTCTTTCCGTTTACACTGATGGCCAGTCTCTAATGTGTCCGTGTGTACTCATGTGGTTAACTGTGTGGCCCTGGGGCAGAAAAACGAAGCTTCTGGCATGCAATTAAAGTCTCGTCTTGCCCAATTGGGCAGCTAATGAGATTAGCAAGAGTTGGAAGCTGCCTAGTTAAGGCATAGTTTGCATCTGAGATCCACTTCCTGGGCAAATGAAATAGTGACCAGGGGAGGTGGCTGACAGCTCAATCTGGAATGGAAAGAAGTAGTCCCCAAGCTCCCCTGGGGTGCCCACAGGTGCTGATCCAGGCTTGCACACACAGCTGGGAGCCAGACCCTGACCTCTCCTCCTGACTCGCTGGCAGGCCTTCCTGGCATCTGCACCTTGCTCAGGAATTATAATTCATTGTGGACTCTGTAGCTTCAGGAGACGACAGCTATCTAGTGTTCCAGGGTGCCTGGTGATTCCTCAGAAAGAATATGCAAGGAGAGTCTTTTAGGCGGGAGAGATGGCTCAGCAGTTAAGGCACTTTCCTGTAAAGCCTAAGGACCTGAGTTTGATACCTCAGTACCCATATAAAGCCTGATGCATAAAGTGGTATATATGTCTGGAGTTGTTAGCTGTGGCTAGAGGCCCTGATGTGCCCATTCTCGTTCTCTCTCTCTCTCTCTCTCTCTCTCTCTCTCTCCTTACACATAAATAAAAGATTTAAAGCAGTCTTTCTAGAATGAGCTATGACATTTAAAACAACCCACAAAAGTTTCATCCCTGTGTGGGTATTACTGGGTGCGCTGGGTCTTGTGAGTGGCCTCCGTTTCTACCCGGGTAATTAAAAGGTCTCTGCAGAAGCAATGGGACAGTCTCAATATACTCTGATCTGCGAGGTTGCGTTAGTGACTTGATTTTAATTTTATGTGTATATTATGTGTGTGCATGCATGTATACATCTTTATATGTGCGTAGGCACACGTGGGTGTGGTTGCACATGTATGGATGTGTGAATATATGTGGAGGCTAGAGGGTGACATCAGATGTCTTCCTCTATCACCATTTACTTATATATTGAGACAGGGTGTCTCACACAACCCAACTCACAGCTAGCCAGTCTAGCCGGCCAGTTTTCCCCAGGGATACAGCCATCTCTGTCTCCTGAGTGCTGGGATTCCGGACGGACATACACTACCACATCCAGCGTAGTTACTGAATTTCATTTCAACAAATGCTACTTGAATACCAGCGGGGTGGGAAGCGTGTTAAGTACCCTGCCTGTATCCGCCAAAGCCTGTTAGTCACCTACTGCACAAAGTTTAAAACCAGACGGGGAGAGGGATAGTAGACACAGATATAACTGCATGTCACGTCGTCTCAAGTGCCGGCGTCACAAAGAAAATGAGGCCCACAGTGAAACAGTGGGCAACCAAGAACAAGGGTGGGGGGTGTCAGAGGAGGGGACGCCTATGTTGAGACTGGAATGCTGCAGAGAGGTGGGGCCGTGAACACATGAGGGAGAACCTCGATCCCAGGAGACAGAACGAGGACCACGGCCCTGGGGTAGCCGGAGCTGTTTTGTTCCCTCTGGAAAAGAAAGATGGTGGCTCGAGCCCAAAAGGCACAAAATGAAGGGAGGCATTACTTCTCAGCCTTTCAGCCTAAACCAAGGGCAAAATGAAGGAGGAGGGCTGCCACAGAGGCCAATGGAGGACTCACAATGGAGGATGGTTTACTAAGTATCTATTTCACCTTTTTTATGACAAGACCATGAATTAAGCTGGTTCTATAGTTTATCTTCTGCTCCCCACACTAACCGTGTGAGGTGGACATCATTTTTGTTTTACGGGTAACGAAACTGGTGTTTAGACATATTGAAACCCACCCCTGAAGTCACAAGTAGGAAGTAGAGAAGTCAGACTCCACAGCTGTGAGCATCTGGCAGACACCAGAGTGTCCCTCTACCTGGCCCCTCTTCTCTCTCACACACACATACATGCTGCTCCTTTAGCCTTAAGAAAAGACTCTGGGGCTGGATAGATGGCTTAGTGGTTAAGTGCTTGCCTGTGAAGCCTAAGGACCCCAGTTTGAGGCTCGATTCCCCAGGATCCACGTTAGCCAGATGCACAAGGGGGCGCACGTGTCTGGAATTCATTTGCAGTAGCTGGAGGCCCTGGGGCATGCATTCTCTCCCTCTCTCTCCCTCTCTCTCTCTCTCTCTCTCTCTCTCTCTCTCTCTCTCTCTCTCTCTCTGTCATTCTCAAATAAGTAAATTAAAAAAAAATTTTAAAAGAGTGTGTCATGGTGGAGAATGGGAACCATATGCTATGCCCTGTGTACACACGTGTGTGTGCATGTGTGTATGTGCTTGTGCATGCACAGGCATGTTTTTTTTAGGGCACTTCTTTGCACTCCTAAAATTGTCTCGACTGCCTGGCGGTGGACTCCACAGTTCCTTCCACACCTCATTCTGCGCTGTTCTCCCGAAGGCTGTGAGAGAGGGAGCGCAGCCCGAGTGAGAAGGCGGCGGAGTCCTGGCAACGCAACATGATGCGACACCTTGTCACCTAATTCTCTCTCCAGCTGTACCCACTAACGGGGTTAACGGGGCCTGACGAGGTTATGACAGCTGCAGATGTGACTTTTTTGAGGTCTGGTGACAATAATGTGGACTTTGAAATAAAGGCACACACAGCTTCACAAGGTGTCTTCATACCCAGGTGGCGAAAAAGTCCTTGAAGCACTTCTTTTTTTGTGTTGTTGCTTTGGTTTTTTTGTTTTTTGCTGGTTTGGTTTTGGGTTTTCGAGGTAGGGTCTCACTCTAGTCCCAGCTGACCTGGAATTCACTGCGTAGTCTCAGGGTGGCCTTGAACTAATGATGATCATCCTACCTCTGCCTCCTAATTGCTGGGAGAGGGTTGGCAGCCACCTTGCTTGGCATGGACAGTCAAACCAGTTCAACTGTAGGCCCTGTCTGGCCACTATGGGCATGTGACTACATCCCGAAGGCAAGTCAGCCTTAGTCCCCAGGATCAAGCTTTCTTGGGGTTTGGCTAGCCTGTAGTTCCTCAGCTGGAGAACTCTAGATGTTTTTGAACTGAATAATTCCTTGGTGAAGGGGGACTGCCCTGCTCAGTCTAGGATGTCAGAATCTACCTCCTATGTATATGTACAACACCATGTTATAACGGGTAAAAACGTCTCTAGATATTACCAGAGACACCCTAGGGACTAAATCCCTATCCTGCCAGTGGCGTACTCAAAAAGCCTGGTTTATTAGGATGAAATTTAGCCTTGGTTTAACTTTACAAAAACATTAGTATAAAACATGGCAGTTCTCAGGAGGCTGAGGCAGGAGAATTATAAGTTCAAAACCAGCCTGGGATATGGGCTCCATAGTGAGTTCCAGGCCAGCCGGGGCTACACAAGACCATCCTATAGAAAGAAGAAGGAGGAGGAAGAAGGAAGGAAGGAAGGAAGGAGAGGAGAGGAGAAGAGAGGACAAGGAGGGCAGGAGAGGAGAGGGCAGGAGAGGAGAGGAGAAAGAAGGAGAAGAAATGAAAAAGAGGAAAAAGAAGAATGGAAGAGAAGGAGAAGGAGAAAAAGAAAAGAAAGGGGAGGAGAAGATGAAGGAAGGAGAAGGAAAATGAAAACCATAGTGACACTGGAAATGTGAGTGAATGGTATTGCACATTACATCATCCTCTGAAGGATGTCTTTCCTGCTCTGTTTTCCACCGTTAGCTGGGGAGAACATGTGAGCTGCCTTAACAAGAAATCCCAAACCCTCAGTGGCCCAGCGGAGGACACATGGACATTTCACACCTGTAAGGCCTAAAGCTGACTGTGGTGGTTTGATTCAGGTGTTCCCCATAAACGTAGGTGTTCTGAATGCTAGGTTCCCAGCTGATGGAGATTTGGGAATTAATGCCTCCTGGAGGGAGTGTATTGTTGGGGGCGGGCTTATGGGCTTTATAGCCAGTTTCCCCATGCCAGTGTTTGGCACACCCTCCTGTTGCTGTGGTCCACCTTATGTTGGCCAGGGGGTGATGTCCACCCTCTGCTCATGCCGTTGTTCTCCCTGCCATCGTGGAGCTTCCCCTCGAGCCTGTAAGCCAAATAAATCTCTTTTTCCCAGAAGCTCTCTTGGTTGGGTGATTTCTACCAGCAATGTGAACTGGGCTGCAACACTGACCTTACCCAAGTGGAAACCCATCCTCATAGGCTAGGTATGTCATCTGCAGAAGGTGAGGAGGAGAGCTGGAAGTGCGGCCCATCGTTCTGCCCCTGATCCAGGTGCCACACGTGGGCACTCAGGTGGCAGAAAGAGGGAAAGAATGGGTTTAGTGAGCACAGAGCGTCATTGTCGTAGTCATGAGGTTCTCAGCATCTTGGATGGTATCCAGAATCTTACTGTTTGTTTCAAGGAGTCTCAGTTATAAGTCAACAATGGTTATTATAACCCAACTTTTCCTTACCCCATCTAGAATCAGGGTGGCGGAGACACCCCACCTCCTACGCATCCGTTCTGATTTGAGGAGTGCATTCATGCTGCCTCCATGGTCAGTGACTCACCCCAGGGCATGCATGGACCTCAGAACTATGTCTGCATTTACGTGCTGTATCGTTTGTCGCATTGCAGGGATTTCTTCCAAACGAAATCTATGCCGTGTTTAGCTGACTTCCACACCCATTCCCATCTGGAAAATCCTACAAGCATAGTGGTAATAGCTCCTGGATTCTTGGCATTATTGCGCCAACCTCCTATTTCCAGGGAACCATGTTCCCTTAACTGATGATGCGCTCAACACACCCATGCCTTACAAAATTAAAATCTACCTGAACCCATTGATTGTGCCCATTTTCCTAAGGTAGAGCCCAAAGGTTCCAGCATCTAGCTAATGTTCCTTTCTTCCCACTGTCTGTCCGCTGTGTTCCCAAGGCTCCGGGTCCCTGTGTACATATGCCTGTGGAAGCCAGCAGACAGCCCTGGGTGCCATTCCTCATTTAGAGCATCAAGCGCCTTTGAAACTGCGTCATCATTGGCTTGGAGCTAATCAATCAGGCCAGGCAGCCAGCAAACTCCAGATCCACCATCTTTACCTCCCCAGAGCACTCCAGCACGCCCAGCATTTTATATACTCACTGGGATCAAACTCGGGTCCTACTTTCTGACTGAGCCCCAAGCGCACGCAGCTATCCGTCGTGTATTACAAAAGCACTGTGTAGTGGGCTCATGGAGCCATTAACAGAGTCACCTGTCCAGTGTGCAGCATATATGTAAATACTTAACTATACTCTGCGAACTTGTACATGCGTTTCTAGGTGTGTATATTTACACACAAGGACCCAGTGTTCTGTGATCTTCATACTGCCATGGAGGCACACGTGCTACGATGGCTGTTCAGGGACTGGGAAGTGATATTGGCCAAGGGAAGCTGACGAGCAGAGCTGGAGGCCGTGGCACAGTGCCAGTCCTGAAGGGGCAACAGTTGAGCCCCGGCATCTAGACCTAGCTCCTTCTATCACACTGCCTTCCTAGACTTGCGTGGCTTCCACTTCCATGCTGACATGCATACTGTAGACAGTCATTCTTCCTTGTAAATAAGCAAATGAAATTGAGATCGAGGCTGTATCCCACATGTACCACAGTGCGATTGCTGAAGAGCCCACGTCCTGTCCTCTCAGGATACTTACAGATTCAGTCTCCTCGAGACTTCTGCAAATCTTAAGCCCCATTTGCCACAAGTTCAGCATCTCTCCTACCCTCTCTCCCATCTCTCTTTACATGAACCAGGGCTTCTTAACCCTAACATTGTCAGTCCTGTGCTGGGAGGGAAGGGCATCTTGTGTATTGCAGGATACTGACAAGTGTCCCTAGCCTCTAACCCTCAGATACCAGGAACACCAGCCTCCCCCCCACCTCACCATCACCACCACCAAGTTGTGACTATCAGAAAATGTCCCCAGGCATTGGCAAATGAACCCCATTTGAGAACACTGATATAGTGGAGTGACAACAAAAAATGTTTCTAATCTAATAATACCAATCTTAACGGTCCTAGAACAGGAAACCTTCATACAATCAGAGACCATCAACTTGGCTTTCCCAATGTGGAGGATATTGCCAGTCAGAGCACAGAGCATCACCCTTCACAGTACCAAACACATGCATCCCTCACTGTCCTTTCTCTAGACTCAAGTCCTCCACTTTTCATGATTGTATCTCAAGAGGAGGGAAAGACAGTAAAAAGAGAAAAGAAAACAAAAAAGAGTCAGAACAAGCCCAGTTTCCAAATGGCACGGTCTTCCGATCTGTCCAGCTAACAGAATTTTGCACCACAGCTTAAATTTAGACATCGGATTTCATCTCTTACTTAAATGTATCTGTGTGTCTTAATAGGAACATTCAGCCTTGCTTTTTATTAATGCAAAAACATTAAGGCACCAGCCCTCGATCTGAAAGCCTTAAAGGGCTGTTTCCAGCAGAACCTGTCATAAAATGTGCTCTCAAGCGTGTCCCCTTTAAGAGACTCCAGAATTAAATGTTCCCGTATGTGAATTTTATTTTGTACAGCACATTTGCTTTATGGCTACAATTAAGTTAGATGTGCCGATAACAATGTCTGTTTTCCATTTTAAATCGCACATTTCAGACACTGTGCATTGTTTTATTATCTAATCCACATGCTTTTAATTGCAATTATGGTCCCTTATGAGTCCCCTGGGAGGGCATGATTGCAATTAAAAATGTAATTTAAATGTTAATTAATTACATTCATTTTCTAAACTGGGAAAATTTCATTTATTATTTTCATGTGTTGTGCATTTATCCTAAACACATTACCTTCTAAATGTTTTTTTTCCTAAATTAAGTGTTATGTTTATAAAACAGGGTGTTTAATACCCTTTAAAATTTTTGTGAGGGTGATTGTACAAATTATTACCTTAAATTAATTGATTCTGAGCTATATGCATGAGATATATGTTCCATATATAATAAAAATAATACTGTTGATTTTCTTCAAACTAAACTATGGCATCTAGATAGAGGCATTGCTTGTTTGTTTCCTGGCTGACTTGGATCAAAGAGGAAAGCCCTGACTTTCATTGCTATCCTTATTATTGTTTTTCTTAAACAAAGGGGGAAAGGTACCACAGCTACAAACGATACAGATCACTAATATGAACAGGGTTTCCCCTAGATGAAACTGCAACCTAAGGAAGAAATTTATAGTTAGATTAATAAGTCACCCTGCCTTGAATGAATAAATAAAGGAGAACAAAATACGGACCACAAAGAAGACAGGATGCCTTAAAAAAACATCTTTGAACTTTCTAGAAAAAACAATGTTTTGTGCATAACTCAGTTTATCTGCCATATCTATCATTTTTCTAGCTTACTTGGCCTAGAATAAGAGAATGTTTTTTAGAAATAAAGAGTTATAAAGAAATACCTCTTTATTAAAAAAAAAAAAAACAAAAAACTCTGAACCATACCAATTTTGGTCAGCTTTAGTGAATTAAAGTAAAAGACCCAAGAGGACCAGGGCCGAAGTTCAGAGCTTTTTCCTCAGTTCAATTCCAAGTACATGCTATATCTGACCAATTAATAAATTCTTTTTGAGTCTTTCTTCCCTGTTTGGCTCCTATCCACTTGGTCAAATCTTTTTTTTTTTTTTTTTCAGTTCATTCATTTTAAAAATCTCTGTTATGTCTGAAGTCTGGCTATTGTTTTGTTAGATTTGAAATATTCCAAAGGTGTCTAGGAAAATTCTAGTCATCTCACAGCTTTTCACCGAGTACCCACTAAATATTGGCTGCTCTGAGGACAGATAAGGAAGAACTAAGAGAGGAAAGAAAGCTCCCAGTCTAGCATGCTCAGCAAATACTGACAAAGTCATGGCTCATTTGTGACGGGCTCACCATGCAGGATGAGGACCTGAGTTTGGGTCCCCAACACCCACATCAAAGCTAGGCATGATGGTGGTCACCCATAAGCCCAGTGCTAGGGAAGCAGAAACAGGAGGGTGCCCAACTAGTGTAGCCAAAGTGGTGAATTTGGGTTCATTGAGCGACCCTGTCCCTGAACAGAAGGTAGAGGAGGGCTGGAGGGATGGCTTAGCGGTTCAGGCATTTGCCTGCAAAGGCAAAGGACCCAGGTTCGATTCCCCAGGACCCTTGTTAGCCAGATGCGCAAGGGAGCACATGCGTCTGGAGTTTGTTTGCAGTGGCTGGAGGCCCTGGCGCGCCCATTCTCTTTCTCTGTCCCCCTCTTCCCCTCTCCCTCTGTCAAATAAATAAATAAAAATAAATAAATATTTAAAAATAAGGTAGAGGAATGACAGAGGAAGACACCTTACATGTCTGACCTACACACACACACGTATTCATTCACACACATACAAGCTTGCCTACACGTGTATGCATATGAAGGTCTTACTTCATGGAATTGAAGCTTTTATTGGTTCATAAATTTTACTATATGCTTCCTCTAAGCCAGGTCATGTTGCTAAAACGTCACTGAGATTCTATGAATGGAGTCCTGTTGCTTCTGTTGAAGAGGGGAAACTGAGGCATGCAGCATGTCCATGACTGGCTAAGGACTCATAGGTAGAAAGAAGCAAAGCCCAGGTCTGCGCTCGGAAAGGTTGACCGCGGACTGTCCTGCTGCCGATGGGGGCGAGGCTGAGAGACAGTGCCCCCAGCTCTCTGCAGCTGGCAGACTAGGCAGGTAGGGAGGCAGAGTGGGCATCAGGCTAAGACGCCGTCTGCTTGGGATGGACCCTTCACGTTTCTGCACCTTCCCTCCCTGCGGGCCTCACGGGGTCACATCCCTGCCTGTCTCAGAAGAGTCTTGTGAACCCTTGATGAGTTGATCGTGAACGACGCTCACCCAGCACACGGGAGTGTAAATGTGGCCTGGGCTGCTGGCTCACAGCCTTCAAGTTCACACAGTCATGCAAAACCGTCCGTCCGTCCATCAACTGAGGAAGGGTCCATTCGGTGACGTCCCATCCCAATGCCGGAATTCTGAGTCGGCGGCGCAGAACAACGGGGCGGATTCTCACGGTGCGAGCATCTAGCTACGCGGCTAGAGGCCAGTGCACGTTCTGCCTCTGCTGGCCATCTGGCTATCAGTCTCTGCTCCCCAGGCCCCTCCTGTTGAATGGGGGTGGTGTGTAGAGTGGGGGTGGTATGCAGAATGGGGGTGGTGGCACTGGTTAGGGGATCATCGAGCTTTGTTGTCAAGCCATCACTCAGAGAGGAGCTGTGGTAAAGCCCACGGTTTCAAGATATTACATTCTTGGGTCTCTCTCTCTCTCGTTCTAACTTGGCCACCCAGGTTTTCAACCAAGAAAAGCTTCAAGTGGAATTTGGCTGGTGCGGTTCAATCTCAAGGCCTGGCATTTTCGGAGGATTGCTTGAGTAAGTCCTGCGGCTTTTATAACCAGGGCGCAGAGGCAGCTGGTGTCCCTATGCTGTGACCAACAGCTGTCTTACCCGTCACTTTCAGAGCACGGTCACGTGGATTATCTGGCCTGGCCTCACAGAAGCCTCCACTGAAGGCAAGGGCAGCCTTCCCTCTGGTTCCACAACAGAGGTAACCGGCACCAGTGACGGAGTTAAGGAGAAGGGACAGATGTCGCCTGTGTACTTGGGGGCCTAGGACTCAGTTCTTCACGTCCCCACCTATGGCCTTGGGGAGAGGGCGTCACAGGAGCTCTTCTTGAATGGATTCGTCAGGATGACTTTTCTGAGTAGGTACTGTGAAACCAGCTCTCATCTGCCTTAGGAAGGGGTTTATGACTGACCTGCATAGAGCCTTGTACTCCTAGATACTGAGAGAAATAGATAGACACATGATAGATGATAGATAGATAGATAGATAGATAGATAGATAGATAGATAGATAGATAATAGAAGTGATGAAAGAAAGAAAAGAACAGAAGGAAGGAAGGCATAAATAATTTCCTATATTTGTAAGTTCTATAGTTCTGTGAAGATCACAATGACTTTTCCTCCAGATAGTTGGCATTCACCAAGCAGAAACAGGGTAAAGCATTTGTTCTGCCAGTCATTAGGGATCTGGCCAAGGTAGGTGATCAGCCACCGATAGTTATTGCTCCCTACTCCTAATGGAATCTTTTGGATCTTTCCTCTCATCTCTGCTCACAACTTTCCTCCAATTTCCTCTCCCTCTTTCCTTTACCCACACCTCTCCTCATCCCCATGTTGAGTTGTGGCCCCAAAGGCCTCAACAAACACCTCTCAGCCTGATGTAGCTCCCTGACGTCACCCTTAGAAGGCGCACGATGCTTCTAAGCCACCAGGTGTGCGAAGGATAGCCAAGAGCCCTCCGGGGAGGAGGTGGCTCTGGCCGCCATTCTCCACAGCCCCCAACCACACTTTGGATTTGGTGTTTAATCCCAGTTCTGCCCCAAGGGGCAGCATTGACTTGTGTGTTCATCCACCTCACCTGTGGGGCCCTTTCCTCTTAAAAGTATTAAGTTATATTTTATGATTCCATTAGTATAAAGACAAATATGTCATTATTCGTGATGTAAAAAGCACCTCTGTCAAAGAGTATCCTTTTTCTCCTGCTCTTGAAGGAAATGAAGGTGCAAGTAGGGGCCCTTCAGGACTGTGGTTTCCAGATACCATCCTAATGTACCCGAATAGAAGTGGCCCATTACCTGTGCTTCCTGCTTTTGTCCCGGGTATCCCTCAGTTTGTACTGGTGCATCTGTTAAGTGGGGATCCTTCCTGCTGTTCTGTGACACTGCGTCCTGCCTGGCACATTGCCTTGGAAATGTCAACTTTCATTTCCAAAGTTACCTGCACCCCCATGGCTGTCACTGTCTGCAGACCTCACCAAAGTCACGTGCTCCGCTGGCCATGCCATACTGCTTACACAACCTACCTAATTTCCATAAACCAGCCTCTGTTGCCTTCCACTTCTGTGTTACCCCACTGCTCCCCTTCCAGAGGGGCCCCATCATGTCTTGGGTAAAGCAGACAGGAGTCCCTCGCCAGCTTCCGCCCTGACACCCGGCCTCACGGATCTCAGGTCTGCATTTGCAACTCCCTCCCTTGGCTGGCTTATCGTTCAATGGAATGGCATCACTGCCCTGGTGGGTCTTGAATCGGCTGCTTATTCTGAGCCTGTCTCTCATTAACCACTGGGCTCTCATTCTGCTGTTCCTGTTGGCTCCTGGCCCTCTTGTTTGGTTTCCTCGGTTCTCAGACTCTGTCCATTGCACAGTATGCCATAGGGTTATCAAGAGCTTTGCCCATAGGGGTAGGTGGTGAGAGGTGAGAAAGGAACCCTGCTTTATTGCTAAGTAAATACGCAGATGGCACCCCAGTTCACGGAGAATTTGAAAGGCACTAGGGAGATGGCTCAGTGGGAAAAGTGCTGGCCACACAGGCACAAGGACCTGAGCCCAGATGTCCAGCACCCAAGTAAAACGTCAGGCGTGGGGGCCCATGCCTAGAATCCCAACATGCGGTGGGTGGAGACAAGAACATGTTTAGGACTTGATGGCTTAGCTTATGTAGTTGAGTGGGTGAGTCCCAGGTTCAGTGAGAGACCTTGTCACACACACACACACACACACACACACACACACACACGGTGGACAGCAACCAAGGAAGACCCTTGACATCAACTTCTGGATTTCACATGCACGTGCACAGACATATGAACATACATGCATACCCATGCCCATGAAAAAGGAAGATGGAAATGAGGTGGCTTCAGGCAAAGCAAGCACACCTTATAGCTGAGACTCCATAGTCCTTTTAGGAAGTAGCCATCAGCCGTCACTAGGCTGTAAGAAGATAGGGCCAAATGACTACTTTGCTTTGCAATGCTTTCAAAGAGCAATAGCATCCAGGTACCAAAGAGTAGATGTGGAATATATACAGTCTTTTATTCCCTCCTACAGGAATTCCTATCACAGGTAATCTTTGAACTAATCATTTAAGATCATGCATTTTTCTTAGGCACTTGGCACAGCAATTTAAAGCAGCCATTGTCTAAAAAATATAAGTTGCGCCTTTGGTACATAAATATTTTTCTCAGTGCTGGGGGTGCTACCTGGGATCTTTCATAGGCCAGGCTGGCATTCTAGCACTGAACCATACTCCACCCTAATAAGATTCTTCTTTTTAAGAGGAAACGGGGAGGGGCTGGAAGATGGCTCAGTGAAGTGTTTGTTTCACAAGCATGAGTACCTCAATTCCATCCCTAGAAAAGCCGGGCTTGTTACCACAGCCCTGTAATCTCAGTGCTGGAGACACAGAGATAGGAGAGCCCTGCAGATTGATGACCAGCCAGTCTAGGCTAGTTGGTGAGCATTGGACCAGTAAGAGAACCGCTCTCAAGCAAAAGGTGGGGGGGTGATGTTCCTGAGGTTGTCCTCCAGCCTACACACACACACACACACACACACGTACACTTACACACACATACACTTACATACTTACTTGCCAGGAAACAGGAAAGGTGTCAACCTTCTGCCATCTGTCCACACTAGGATCTGCTAGGTTTGTACTCATAAATCAGTATTTCCTATAGTAATAACTTGCTCCCTTTAAAAACCTTTCTGGACTGGAGAGATTGCTTAATGGTTAAGGTGCTTACCTGCAAACCCAAAGAACCCAGCTTCGATTCCTCAGAACCCACATAAAGCAGATGTGCAAGGCAGCACATGCATCTGGAGTTTGTTTGCAGAGGCTGAAGGCCCTGGCGTGCCCATTCTCCCTCTCTCTCTGTATCTGCCTCTTTCTTTCTTTCTTTCTCTCCCTCTCTCGCTCTCATAAATAAATATAAGTAAATAAAGAAACCTTCTGGCTTCAGCTGTGTTGTTAGAAATGCTGCTGCTCTTCACTATGGAAATCCCTCTACTCCGAGGGGCTACCCATTGGGGTTCCTTTCCTTGTTACTCCTTCCTAGGAATTCTTCCAGCCTGACGCACATCTGATTCTGGCATCTCCTGCCAACTTCAACTATAAAATGGAACCCAGTGGAGTTTTCTCAAATGTCTACATGCAAAATGTGGGAAATATTTAAACATACTTGCTTTGCTTCTTGTCACCGTGGCTTAGTCACATAGACTGTGTCATGAGTTGGGCTCCACCAAAAATATACAGCAGCTTTGCAGGTTCCTTAAAAAAAAAAAAAAAAAAAAACGCAAACCTGTGGCTGGAGAGATGGCTTAGCTCTTAAGGTTCTTGCCTGCAAAGCCTAAGAACTCAGGTTCAAATCTCCAGATCCCACATAGCCAGACACAGTGATGCAAGCACGCAATGTCACACTTGTGCCACAAGGGGGCGCATGCATCTGGAGTTTGTTCTCACACTGAATAATTTTCTTTTAACACACAAGGCTGACAAAGTCACAGGAAAGATACCAGGTGAACCAGGTACCCAGATATTGACAAGGTTCTTGTATTCACAGAAGTCCAGGTACAACACAAGTGGGTT
Source organism: Jaculus jaculus (assembly GCF_020740685.1). Taxonomy (NCBI): domain Eukaryota; kingdom Metazoa; phylum Chordata; class Mammalia; order Rodentia; family Dipodidae; genus Jaculus; species Jaculus jaculus. Next base: position 132,091,442 of record NC_059109.1, read on the forward strand.
TTCCTGTGGTGGCTGAGAAAAGACACACTCTGAACGTCTCCTTCCTCTATTACCTCCCTGGTCCTCCCATGACCCGTCAGCGTGGCCCACACTGCCTTCCCTGTTCAACATGTCTCCTTGACAGCATCTGCAGAGCCGTCAGCACATAGCACACCTGAGCCTTATGAATTTTAAGTTCAAACCTAAGCATACTGGGGCGGGGGGCAGAGTGGATAAATGCCAGCATTTTTGTAATCGTCAAGGTAACGATAAGAGATTCACTGGAATTTACATAGCACCAAAGTCGATTTACATGCTTATTTACTCTGTTGTTCTCCTTTTAAAAAAAAAAAAATGAAGTTACCCTAGCAACTGTAACATCACATGGTATTCAGACGAACTCTAATAGAAACACCTACTGAAAGAAAAACACACGTCTCAGCAGATGCACCTCGTAACTGCACAAACTGTCATTTATAGAATCTCCAGCCATTTTGGCAATGACTGGGTGATGCCCAGGTGGCATTGAGTACCTTCCCATTAATTACTCCACTGGCTTCAAAGATGCCACAGTGAAAGATAGGGATGGACAGAGGGAAGACGCTGGCCCTTCTCCTGAGCCTGCTGATTGAGTGGATTTTGTATCTTGTTACATCAGCAGAAAAAACACATTACCAGAATCCATCTTTCATTTTATATATATATATATATATATATATATTTGCAAAGGGGGAAATTTTATGACTTCATCCAAACTTTGTCCTAATTCGAAGAATGATGGCACTTTCTCTGGGTGGGGACACTTGGCTCTGTCTAAAGCAGAATGCTCCCACGAAATGACCTTAACATAGAAGAAAGGACTGACAAGTTTCAGTGGCTTGGACACTGTCAGCTGACGGAGGTCTCTTTGCAGTTTCACAAATTACTTAAGCACAGAGCAAAATATGGTTGTGCATGGAGCTCACGCCAGGCCAGGTGTCCATTCCTTGTCTAGTTCAGGATTGGAGAGATGGCTCAGTGGATGAAGGCACTTGCTTGTAGAGCCTGATGGCCCAGGTTCAGTTCCCTGGTACTCACATAAAGCCAGATGCACAAAGTGGTGCATGCGGCTGAAGTTTCATTTGCAGTGGCAGGAGTTCCTGGTGTGCCCATACTGTTCCTCTTTCTTTCTCTCTCTTTCTCTCTAAAAAATTAATAAAAATATTTTTAAAGGAAGTCTAGCTCAAATGCCTGTGTAGGAAGCTCTACACCTCCAACTGCCTTAATTTTCCCTGGTAATTCTCTTTTTTAGTACTTGTTTAAATATTTAAGAGAAAGAAAGAGAGAAAGGGGCAGACAGAGAGAAAGAGAGTGGGTGTGCCAAGCATCTAGCTACTGCAAACAAACTCCAAATGTGTGCACCACCTGGTACATCTGGTTTATGTGGGTACTGGGGACTTCAACCTGAGTCCTTAGGCTTCTCTGGGAAGTGCCCTAACTGTTCAGTCATCTCTCCAGCCTGGTGATTCTTTTTTATGTATTTATAAGCAGGGGGAGATACAAGAGAGACAGACAGACAGAATGGGTGCCCCCGGGCCTCCAGCTGCTACAGACTCCAGATACATGTGCCATTTTGTATATCTGGCTGTATGTGGGTACTAGGGATTCAAACTCGGGTCGTTAGGCTTTGCAGGCAAGTGCCTTAACCAATGAGCCATCTCTCCAGCCCCACCCTGTGTTTCTTCATATTCTCTTATCTCAGGAATAGCAGTCTATGTTCAAAGTGCCAACGCCCCAAATTCATATATGAACTATTGTTTACAGCCTTTTAATGAAGCTACCCGAGCGTTTTGAGTGGTTATGTAGCTAGGATAGAACTTTCTGAAGCCTTCCAGCAGGGCAGGGGAGCTGTTTTCTCTACTGTCTCCTTGAACTTGGCACGGTGAGCTGGAGGAAGGCGAGCCGAGATTTCAAACTCATTTTTCAGTGTTATCCAGGGAACAGTGTGGCCTAGACTTCCCGCAGCTGCAAAAGTAACCCTTCCCCTGGCTGGGAGAACAAAGATGAAGAAAATCAGGGCACATCCACACGCCCCCGCATCTACTCTGTGATAATGTGAAAAAAATTCAAAGGACATCGTGGGAGAGGCGCCCGTGATGTCTCCCGAGACACCAAGGCCCCTTTGAAGCCAACAGCAACTGGATTGAAAACGTATACGTGTGTGAGCCCAAGAATGTCCGTGGTGTGGCCTGTTCCTGCCGGCCTGCGTGAAGGTGGTACTCAGATCAGTTATCCTGGTCTGGCCTGTGCCCACCCACAGAGACATTCGGGGTTCATCAGAGGAGGGACTATGCAGGGGTTGGGGAGTTTCCAAAGTGTTTTCTTCCAATTGCAGATGATTCTGCTAGTGAGTGGGCTAGTTCCTTTCTCCTCACTGTGACCAAAGACCTGACAGGTCCATGTTAAGAGAGGGAGGTCTACCTTGGCTCTCGGTTTCAGAGGGCAGTGTCTGTTGGGACAGGGAAGGCGTACGAGCTTGTGTCATCTGGTCACATCAAATTGACAGGCAGGAAGGAGGAAGTTTGGGCAGGAAGTAAAGTGTGCTGTAATTCAAAATTCAAAAGCCTACCCCCAGTTAGCCTGCCTCCTCCAGCTGCGGCCCGTCCTTGAAAGCTCCACAACCTCACGCCTTAGCACCTACTAGCTGGAATCCAACTGCTCAAACACCTAAACCCATGAGGGACGTTCCACATGCAAACCCTGTCTGTGGGACTCAAGGCTGTCATGTATGCATGAGTATGGCCCATACATAGGCACACACACACACACACACACACACACTTACCATAGAAAAGTGACTGTGCGTTACACTCTCAGCAATCTCTTGACATTTTTTTTAAATTTTTTATTTATTTATTTATTTGAGAGCGACAGACACAGAGAGAAAGACAGATAGAGGGAGAGAGAGAGAATGGGTGCGCCAGGGCTTCCAGCCTCTGCAAACGAACTCCAGATGCGTGTGCCCCCTTGTGCATCTGGCTAACGTGGGACCTGGGGAACCGAGCCTCGAACCGGGGTCCTTAGGCTTCACAGGCAAGCGCTTAACCGCTAAGCTATCTCTCCAGCCCGATCTCTTGACATTATGTAAGACCTCAACTGATTGATGGGTGGCCCTCCTACTCCGCTTAGAACTGATTTCCTGAAGTCAGAGCTACTGTGTTCCTTGTTGCGGTGGTTTGATTCAGGTGTCCCCAATAAACTGAGGTGTTCTGGATGCTAGTCTCCCCAGCTGATGGCAATTGGAAATTAAAGCCTCCTGGAGGCACTGTATTGCTGGGGGTGGACTTATGGGTGTTACAGCCAGCTTCCCCTCACCAGTGTTTGGCAGACTCCCCTGTTGTTATAGGTCCACCTTATGTTGGCCATGGGGTGATGTCCACTCTCTGCTCATGTCATTGTTTTCCCTGCCATCATGGAGCTTCCTGCTTGAGCCTGTAAGCCAAAATAAGCCCCTTTTTTTTCCCACAAGCTGCTCTTGGTTGGGTGATTTCTACCGGGAATGTGAACCTCAGTGCACACTTGTGTCTTGAGGCAATCCAGAGTACTGTCTCTCTAAGGGTTTACTGTTGTGGGGCAAAGGATACCTATACGGATGAGTGCGCCGACTGGTAGGGGGAAAATGTGAGAGAGAAACCACTCCAGACTCATCCGCTTCTGAGGATACTCGGGGAGGGGGTGTTAGGGGTGCCTGGAGAGGGTTCCCCTGAGAAAGATAGAGGAAGTCTTTGCTGGCCCTCTGCAGTGTAGGAAGCCCTGGGTCATCAGGATGAGATGGTCTGTTCCTTCGAGTAGCTTCTCCTCCCGAGTGAGCGCCAGAGTTTGTGTTTCTCTTCTGTCTCGACTTCTGTCTGCGTGCTGTGACTGTAATACACCTGTCTGCCCTTTGCTCCACCCTATCCAAGTGCCAAGGTCTGAACCCCTTATAGGATTGGAAGTGATGTACAGCTGTGATTCAGCCAACAAGCACATGCCAGCTACCCACTGTGTGCCAGTCTGGGCCATGTGTATTGGAAGTCGGTGGTGGACAAGACCAGAACCTGACACGAATAGATGTGATTTGCTTTTTCTAAATGTGAAGGTATCCTGTGGGGAGGGGAGGGGAGAAGGGAGGAGGGGCAGAGAGAAAGGAAAGGAGGGGAGAATATTTGTGGGAGTTTTTTTTTTTTCTGAGCATTTTATTCCTTTTTAAAAATGGTTTATAAGATGGTGGTAGCAAACAAAATGTGTGAACTTAAAAATATTAGAAAATAGAGACAAGCAAAAATAAAAAAACAAAAACATCTTATCCTGAAAGACTGCCACCATTAATATTTTAGTGTGTGTGCATACAGAATCTCCTTATGTTCCACACACACACACACATATTATATACATATGTGTATATGTATGTGAACAAAAAAGACCATAATATGCCTGCTGTTACATAACCGGGTGTTTCTAGTCGCCAATGTGTACTTTCCATTTCAACATTCTTTTGTGTGTGTGTCTTTTTTGCGACAGGGTCTCACTGTAGTCCAGACTGTCCTTGAACTCTCTTTTCCCCTGTCTCAGGCTGCCCCATCATTTTTTAACGTTTTATTAACCACATGATGTTCTTGTTTTTCCAGTTACATTTTTCCAGACATTCTCGTCACCTGTATTGATTAAACAATCACCAAATCCAGGACACATGAGATTCCTAAAGTCTAGTGTGGCCTCTGGTTTAGACTCCAGACTCGTCGGAGAAATGAAACCAGTGGTTCTAAGAATATCTTCCTTCCATATTTGTCCAGCAACTTCCTAGTGCCCTTCAAACTGCCTCTCCGTTCCTAATAGAGTGGGGGGCTCCGACCTCACGTGTCCAGCAGAGTAGGGAATGCTCCTACCTAACAGGTTCACAGTGAGCATTAGCTTAAGGAAAAAAAAAAAAAAAAAAAAGCCTGGTGTGGTGGCGCACGCCTTTAATCCCAGCACTCAGGGACAGAAGTAGGAGGACTGCTGTGAGTTTGAGGCTACCCTGAGACTACATAGTGAATTCCAGGTCAGCCTGGGCAAGAACCTACCTTGACCAAAAAAAACAAACCTGGCCATGTCATAGGTATGGGTCCCATAGCAGCACATCTGAAGACCGCCATCTGTGTGTGCCATTGCATATACGTACTCACCCTCTGCCGCCAGGAAGTCATCTTTATGGCTTTATCTTCTCACAGAATGGTTGTCCAACAACCCAACAACCGCGCACTTAATGGCTGTAACACTAATTAGTAACCCTTGTCTGAAACAGTCATTTAATTAAGGGTTTTTAATGATGCCATTTCACTTTTATCATCAGGGTTCGGTGGTGCTATTGACTCCGATCGGCTATGACTTCGCGCGGCTCTCATAACTCAAGGGGGAGGGCGCCCTCAGACGTCGGGCTCCACCGTGAACGTGGGGACACGGTGGGAACGGCTACCGCCCAGGACCCGGCACACGAGGGGGTTTCTCACTGGCCTAGAAAACTTCTCCCAGCACTCTTGTTGCACTTTCTGTGTATGTTGTATGTTTGTGTGAGGTGTGCATACCCGTATGTGCACATGTATGTGGGCACATGCGTATGTAAGTGCATGTGTGTGTACACGCAGGTGGAGGCCAGGGCTTGCCATCAGGGGTCTTCCTCAGTCATTTTCCACCTTTCCTGAGCCAGGGTCTCTCACTTGGACCCAGAGCCTAGCCAGGTCAGCTAGTCTAGCTAGCCAGCTTGCCCTGGGCCAGCTCCTGAGTCCTGGCATTACTGGTGGCTCGCCATGCCCACTCAGCGTCGACCTGGGTGCTGGGGATTCGAACTCCAGTCCTCGTGCTTGCAAGGCAAGTGCCTTATCTGCTGATCCATCTCCCTGGCCCCTTTTGTTGCACTGTTTGACGTCGCCCCTGCCCAGCAGAGGGAGCCTCCCGGATGTGCCATCTCCCTATCTCATGTCCCTTCCATTGAAGCCAGCTGGCACCGTCACCGGCCCTGACTTTGTGCATCCCTTTCCGGTTTCTTTGGTGCTCACTTAGTAGACCACGGCAGGGATTTTTTTATACCATAAGAGCTAGGAATCAAACACCTTTGGTTTAAGCCATTGTTCAATGATCATTTAAAACAAGAGTTCATAAAGAATTTCTCTATGGTCCACATCTCCAACTTCTCACATCAGAGATCCTCCGGGAAAAGCTCTGTGGGCCAGTGTTCTGCATAAGACTTTGCAGGTAACCGTGCAAGGGTTTGGGGCCAAGCAAGTCAGCTTCGGGAAGCACATGGCAAAGCGTCACAAATCTGCGCCACTTCTTGTGAGTGGGCTCTGCTCATGTCTTTGCCCTGCACTGTCTTCAGGCAGCATGTCGATCCTAGGTAACCCTGATATTCGAGATGGTTTTTTTTTTTTCTTTTGCCTTTTATTTTATTTTTTAATTTTTTTATTATTGACGACTTCTATAATTACAGCCAACAAACTGTGATAATTCCCTTCCGCCTCCCCACTTTCCCCTTCAAAACTCCACTCTCCATACTATCCCCTCCCCCTTTCAATCAGTCTCTCTTTTATTTCGATGTCATCATCTTTTCCTCCTGTTATACTGGTCTTGTGTAGGTAGTGCCAGGCACTGCGAGGTCATGGATATCCAGGTCATTTTGTATCTGGAGGAGCACGTTGAAAGGAGTCCTACCCTTCCTTGGGCTCTTACATTCTTTCCGCCACCTCTTCTGCATTAGACCCTGAGCCTTGGAAGGTGTGATAGAGATGTTTCAGTGCTGAGCACGCCTCTGTCCTCCCAGAGGCCATCGCCAAAGATGGCTTCTTTCTATCTGCCGCAGGCATCCACCCATCCACTTTTCCTCTGCCGCTACCTTTGCTGTGAGCCCCTTAGCCCTTCTTCGAGTCATTCTGTGGGTGACAACAGCAAGACGCAACGCAGGGAGGGAGGCAGTCACCCCCCATTCATCATCAGGGAAGAGGCCGCCTCTTTGTAATCTGAACATGAGTGCCTACCCCTTCCTGGGGGCAGGGAGTGGGCAGGAATAGGAGGATCTTAAAAAAAAAAAAAAAAAAAGCATTTGGGAAACAGATAAGAAGAAAGCCCTCAGGTATCATCTTGCTAATTACACCTTTGCCATTCCCATTGAGCTTGGTGCTTTTAAGGGGAGCCCCTGCCTTTGTGTATGTAGCCAAAATGAGTTTTAAGCTGCAGAAGAAACTACATAATCAATTCCTGGGCCTGAGCCTCTTAGAATCCAATATAGCATAGATACAGGAGGGTGATAATGATTTGACATTCACCGCATGTCTGGGGACTACAGAGCACTGGGGGGGGGGGGGGGGAGTCACGCCCAAATGAGTATTGCTGGCCTCTGGTTCTAACAACACGGGGGAAACATTGCAGTGTGATGAGAATTCCTGCTCCCCGTGTCGATATGCTCAAGATGGTTCTTCCTCGTGAGCTGGAATCGATTGGGTATAGGTCGCTCCTCTCCGCCCCCCCCCCACCCGCCATTTGTCATTTCTGATATAATATCGTGTTATCGTTTAAAGCAGTAATGGGAGAGGTGTCTGTGCTTAAAGCACACCAGTGTCGCGAGGGTTGATAAATGGCCGGGCGGGCTTTGTTTCTGCCTCGGCGAGCGGTTGGCTCGCTATTTACTTTACCTTCCCTCCAAGAAGAACCGCGGGGAGCAGTCCTGGAAGGCGGCGGCGCGCTGGGTGGTCCCCGGAGCAGCTGGGGTGTTTTAACCCCGGGACGGGCTGGGAGCAGGGGGCCCGCGTAAATCTGAGACGCCTCAAGTTCGCCGTTGGCTTGAAAAGTTCTCAGGGCTGTTTTTCTTTGCAGTGCTTGCTTGCTTTTCATTTTTTTCTTTTAAGGTGCGTGGACAGAAAACGCTGATGGAAAAGTGGGGGGGGCGGGAATGAGCGTTAGACAGACATATTATCAGAAGAAGCATTTCCGATTTCCCGGGGGAAGGGGTTGGAGTGGAAAGGGTGGGGCTGTCCACAGGGGAAATGAGAAGGTGGCCATGGGTGGCACATTCACACAGCAGCTTATGTCTCCCGCCCTGGCCAGCGGGGCTCACACGCCTCCCTTCACACAATCACCCTGAAGCACAGCGCTCCCCTCATGCATCGTCAGACTCGGGGGTGATGCGAACGTGCCGCCTGAAGCACCTCAGGGTGCCGTCGCCCCAGCACCTGAACGTATCAGAGGGCTGTGATCACGGGACTTAAGCTATCAGACCAGGCGGTTCGCCGGGACAAATGGCAGCCGTTTCCATGCCCACAGTTTCCATCTCAAAATTCATGAGACCCAAAACGCTGCTCCCACGGTTTTAATGCGGCTCTGCGTGACAGTCCAGATGCCATCTCTCTCTGCCTCCCTTAAAGGGAGGGGTGGGCCGCTCATACATCACCACTGCCACGGTGGCACCAACGCACGGTCCCCAGGCCCTAAATCTAAGACTCACACACAAGTACCTGACATGAATCTTTGCTCCTCGCTGAGGGCCAGTAGGCCTATTTTTAGAAAGTTCACGAAGTTTTCAGTGTGAAGTGGTGACATCCACGTTTGACAAGAGATAAAAGATGGTGCAAGACAGCCCTGCTTCCCGCGCTGCCTCTCCGCTTGGATTTCTCCAGGGCAGAAAAGCTCTGGGATGGTCACTCCACGTTCCTCAACAACGCTGTCCTTTTAGATTCATGGAATGTACCCGATAGGCAGTGGGGAGTGCTTTGTGACAGGCAATGATGCTGACCTGGAAGGAGGGAATTCTTAGCATCAGGCGCCAATGCATCAACAGGACAAACGGGTCTCCATCTATGTATGATTGGCTACATATGAGCCTAGTCTGTTGAGCAAACACGCATACGCTATTGATGGAGATGCGTATTCTGGGGCTAGAGAGATGGCTCAGTGGGGAAACTGACGGCTGTGCAAGCATGAGGGTCTGAGTTCGATCCCCAGCATCGACAGAAAATGCTGGACATAGCATCGTGTGCCCACATTCCCAGCAGCTAAGGGGCAGAGACAGGAGGCACCCAAGGGCTTACTGACTGGCTAGTCTAGCACAGTCCATGAGCTCTGGGCTCAGTGAGAGACCCTGGCTCAAAATATAAGATGAAGAGCAATGGAGGACGCCCAGCAGCAACTGCTGTTTGCCACATGCACGTGCACGCATACACACGTACAACCACCCTTACACACAGGTGCACACACACATACAAATATGCATGAATGCATCCATGCATACCACATACACATGCCCCCCAAAAGAATCATACTTTTTACTTTTATATATATATATATATTTTTTGTTGTTGTTGTTTGTTTGTTTGTTTTTCGAGGTAGGTTTCACTCTAGCCCAGGCTGACCTAGAACTCACAATAATCCTCCTGCCTCTGCCTTATTTTCTTGAAACAGGGTCTTGCCATATAACTCAGGCTGGCCCTGAACACACTGTTAAGCCCAGGCTGGCATGACACTTGCCATCCTCCTGTCCTCATTTATGTCACCCGTCAGTCGCTCTGACCCTCAGCTTTCCATTTATAACACTAAGCTAATCATTGTAACCCCAATGGCTTACTGTGGTCATGAGTGTTTTAAGCCCTGGCCATTGCAAACTTCTTACTCCTATTTTGATACTTTTGATTTTGGAAATCTCACAAAATAAAACATTTTCTGGCCGTATCCATCTTGAGTGGATTAGACTAGAACCAGTCAACAGAAAACCCAAAAAGGAAAGATGAACAGGAAAAATGAATACTCATCAGTGTTGAAACACATGTGCGTGTGTGTGTGTGTGTGTGTGTGTGTGTGTGTGTGTGTGTGTATGTGTGTGTCCTGTGCCTGCTGGCATGTAAGGAACATGGCTTCTCCTTAATGTGTGGCATCTCTTTGTGTCTATGGCAGACTTCCTCACAGTTCTTCCTGCTCAATGCCTGGCAGACCCAGGAACAAATGCTAAGACAAAAGGAAAGCAGAGTTTGAACAGGCTGGTGCAGAGTCTACTAGATAGCATTCCATTGAAGGCCAGTCACGGGAAAGGAAAAGAAACAAGAAATGCTTGCCCGTGGCTGACCATGACCTCCGCAAACCTGCGTCCACTTCATAATACATCGTTGTAGATACATGCACCATTGATTAACTGTCTATACATATTGTACATTATGCAACAAACGCCTGCACACGATTTGTAACTACCTTTTGCGTGTGCATACACTAATTCATAAATACAGGCAGCCCATAGTGACCAACAAAAGCTGAGCCTTTCTAGGGAATAGCTTGTAATGTTCTTAGTCCTCTGTGCTTCCTGAACTATCAAGAAGGTTGTCCATGCTCCCTGGCATTAGATAACGGAAGTAAATAGCAGTGTTTAACCATTCATGATTCATCCCATTAACTTGAAGGTCAAATTGCTATATGCATGAAGCCATCCATTGGGTGTCCTTGAAAGCACAGTAGGAATTCTGCTCCAGCCAGGGTGATGCCCACTATTCATTTTAGAGAGGCAGAGGAATTGAGGGGAAATCTGGGCTCATCTCTAGGAGAAATGTGGGCTTGGAATCCAGTGTTCAGCTACCTTGAAGCTTTTATGTTGGGTTTCAACTTCATATACATTAAAAACGGCATCATCTATCAATCTTACAGTTACATGTCACTTATGAAAATCTACTGAGTATTGTTTTCATCTTGCCTTACAACAAGCGGCGGCCTCATGAATACTGAACAGTGCTGGAAACACAGCACATCTTTTATTTTTAAAGGTCTCGACAGTGTGGAATGTCAGGATTTCTTTGTTGGAAGCAGTACCTCTGCACGCCCAGTGGGCTTTCTTCACCAGGTTCCGTTCTGCCCACAAGCAAGAGGAAAGTGTCACTTTGAGTCATTAGAGGGACCAGAGTGGTTCTGCCACCTCTTGACACTTCCTGCTTTTGAACCCTGTTGGTGGGAGTCATTAGTGGTAGGGGGAGGGAAGTTGGAGAGGGTTTTGTTATTCAGATGTGGTCTGGTTAAGAGGCAATTTGGGGAGTAACTTAAGGCACCACTTACCAACTTCTCTGATAATCAGTTCTTATCCTTGTGTTGATATGAGAGAGAGAGGAAGGAAGGAAGGAAGAAAGGAAGGAAGGAAGGAAGGAAGGAAGGAAGGAAGGAAGGAAGGAAGGAAGGAAGGAAGGGAGGGAGGGAGAGAGAGAGAGAGATGGAGAGTCAGGTGGACATACACAGATAGGAATACACAAAAAAGTAAACAGTTAAGAATTTACCCTGTGGTGATAAGTGCATTCTATTGTATTTCCTCGTTGAAATCTTCATCCCACCGTTCATTTATTTCATAAACACGTCCTATTATTTTTTTGTTACACCATGAGAGCTAAAAGAGAGACAGAGAGAGCGTACCCCTGCCCCAGAGACCTCCCGTCAACGTGGGGGGACAGCGGGGACTGACGCGCATGTGGCCCTGACCAGATGCCACATAGTGCTCGCTCAACCCACTGTATTTCTTCTAAGCACTTTACCAGTAAGAATACATTTCATTCTTATAATATTCCTATGGGCCACTACTATTAAAGTTTTACAGAATATCATTTCTCGGGGGCACAAAAGATAAGAACAAAATTCAATGTCCAAATCCCCTGTGGCCACAGTCAGCGGGAGCTGAGCTCCGCTTCTGCCGCCAGTGTGGACACCTGGCCTGCAGTTGCTACAGCCCACAGCTCTCCCTACAGCCCACAGCTCTCCCTACAGCCCACAGCTCTCCCTACAGCCCACAGCTCTCCCTACAGCCCACAGCTCTCCCTACAGCCCACAGCTCTCCCTACAGCCCACAGCTCTCCCTACAGCCCACACCTCACCCTACAGCCCACACCTCACCCTACAGCCCACACCTCACCCTATAGCCCACACCTCACCCTACAGCCCACACCTCACCCTACAGCCCACACCTCACCCTATAGCCCACACCTCACCCTATAGCCTTACCTCCTCATACTAACCTCCTCCTGAGGCCATTTGGGTTCTCTGCATTAATATAACAGAGACCCCAAAATTGAACTACTCTGCTCTGAGAAATTCATGAAGAAGCACGACTACGTTGTTTTCCTGTCACTCATCTAGTCTCTGATTTCAGCACAGTGGGAAGGAGATTATAGTTATGTGTCTTGTCACCATCCCAAGCATGGGCAATGAGTGTCATGTGGATCTTTGTGTGACCCCATTGATACTGGCACAAGCAGAATACCAGAGTTCTAAGCTGTGGGCTTTGGAGAAAATAATGTCAACTCTTTCCAACTCATCATTCTCATCCGAAAGATGGTGATGATTGCATTTCCTTATAGGGCTATTGTGAGGATAAAACACACTAATGCAGGGCTGGAGAGATGTCTTAGTGGTTAAGGCACTTGCCTGCAAAGCCAAAAGATCCAGGTTCAGTTCCCCAGGACCCACATAAACCAGAAGCAGAAGGTGGCACATGTGTCTGGAGTTTGTTTGCATCGGCTAGAGACCCTGATGTGCCCATTCTCTCTCCTTCTCTTTCTCTCTCTCCCTCTTCCCTTTCCTCTTTCTCTCTCACAAATAAATAAATAAAATACTTAATTTAAAAACACACGAATTCATATAACTGGCACATAGCAGGCATATACCTTAAAATACTGACATATTCTTAGCTCTTGCAACTCAGTTTTGATGACCATCTCATCCACGTAGGTACACATATATGTATAACGCGAACACAACTATGACCAAAAAGTAAAAATAATCTGGGGATGGCTGAGCATGCCTCTTAGTCCATCACATTGAAAAAAATAGTTATTTAACATCAATTGTGTTCTATGCATGCTATTGGTTAAATTTGGCCAATAGAGGGCTGCAAAAATGGCATAATGGTTAAAGATACTTGCTTGCAAAGCCTGATGGCCTGCGTTCAATTCCCTAGCACCCACAGAGAGCTAAGTGCACAAAGTGACACGTGGGTATAGAGTTTGTGTGCAGTGGAAGGAGGCCCTGGAGCACCTATGCTCACTCTCTTTATGTCTTCCTCTTTCTTTCTGTCTCTCTCATACATAAACAAACAAATAAACAATAGATACAGGGGCTGGAGAGATGGCTTAGAGGTTAAGGTGCTTGCCTGCAAAGCCTAAGGACCCAGGTTGGGTTTCCCAGGACCCATGTAAGCCAGCTGCAGAAGGTGGTGCATGTGTCTGGAGTTTGTTTGCACTCTAGAGGCTCTGGTGTGCCCATTCTCTCTCTCTTTCAAATGAATAAAATACTTAAAATAACAATGGATGGATGGATAGATAGATAGATCGATCGATTGATTGATAGATTTGGACAATCAAATAGAGAAAGTGACAGACCTGGTCCGAGGTTACATGGAGATTATAATGTCACAGGGAAACACATCCTCAGTGGCAGAGCATTTGTTCTGCATGCACAGGTCCTGGGTTCTTCTATTCTCAACACACCACACACACGCGCGCGCACACACATACACATACATTTTGTATCCTTGGATTTAGAAAACATATGAGAAGATGTTTCCAGTCTCCTCCTTCTTGCTCTCTTGTTCTGTTGACCCTTCATTCTGGGCTGACCACCGTTCCAGACATGTGTCCACTCACAGTCCCACAAGGACCAGAGTGCATGTTCTTGAGGGCCCGTGTTACTGTCCCTCACATTCTTCCCTGGCTCCATATTTCACCCTTTTATAGCATCCATTGTGCTTGCTGTCTCTTGTCTTGCTTCCTTGTGACATGACAATCTAAATGTACCCTGGGACCAAGTCCGTCTCTTTCACTATTCTAGTCCCCAAATCGAACCCACGGCAGGCCCAGAACAGAATTGATGTTAAATAGAAATTTCTATCAATGCAATGAATTAAGAAGGGCACTCAACGGTCCTTGCCAACGCGCGTGGAGTCTGACCGCGGAGGGCCTGGCAGGTGCTCAGTACACATTCGCTGTTCTGAAGAACGGAATCGGTGGCTGCTTCCACCACTCACCCCGGGTAAGCTGGTCTCTGCCTGAGCTACAAGGAGACCCGCCCCGAACTGAGGGACAGAAAGAGGTCTGCCTTCCTCCCCTCGCCTGAAGGACCAGCAACTCTGCTCCGGAACACAGCTCTTCTATCGCTTGATCTCTGGCTGCCACATCTTGGCTAAAAGGCCAAGCCACCAAGCTGGGAGCTGTCTCCTCTCCTTCCTGCTCAGCGCTCTGACTCCAGAATGCAAGTTCTATCAGTTGACCTCTGCGTGTCTCTGGCCACCTCCGACGGCACGTTTATCTGATCCCTGTTGCTGTGTGGCCAAAAACACAGGCCGGTGGATGGCATCCGATGACTGTCCTCTGGCGGCCCGTCCTTCCTTGACAAGCTCAAGAGCCAGGTTCTCCTCCTGCCCGCCCTCCCCCAGCCGGCTTCCCTCCGCCTCGCGGGCATGGCGTCTTTGTTGGAAGCCTGGTGTATTTCGCATTGGCCGCCTCCTGCCCCTAGTACCGACCTTCCAGGAAGGGGCTCACACTCAGATTAGTCACCTCAAAACAAGGTCTTCCAAGAGCTGGCTTCTCCCCACCGAGGTGAATACCTCCAGTTGGCTTTTTTTTTTTTTTTTAATTAAGGCTCTGCATTGTAACTAGTCAATGTACATTATTGGGAGAGTGAATGTCAATGCCACTGCCTTTCCTTTCTCTCCTTTATCTCTGTCAGTGATTCAAAGACATGATTTATGGTTAGTCTCCGACTTTCAGCATCATCCATCAAGTTCCGGTTTCACTACAGGGCTCCACGTTGTAAATCATGCCGAAGGGTTGTCATTCATTCCCCTTAACCCTTCCAGGCTGTGTTCCAGGGGTCGCTCTGAGAAACAAACTTCGGAAGGTGGCCGTTGAGGGGTCTGGGGGAATTGGTGCCAGAGGCCTTCATTGTTTGACCTTATTCTACCATGAGGAAGACCTGGGTGGGGCCTGGGCCCAGCCCCACCTGGACCATGCAATGTAGGAACTCACTCCATCTGCGGCTTAAGAAAAGGGAACCAGCCCTGCTATGTTTGGAGATGTCTGTTATGGATATACAGAGTGCTGAGTCTCGCTTTGGAATTAATCACAGGCCAGTTCTTCTGCCGGTGACCTGGCAGAGATTACAGGATCCGTGTGAACACCCATTAGCAGCTGCTATTTCCGGCTTTGTAAATGAACCGTCCTCACCTCCTCCCACGTCTCTGTCACGCTCTGTCCCTTTGTCACACTCAGGAAGGTGAGGAGCGGTGTGAGGGATGAGATGGATGATGAGAGCAAATAGACAGGAGCCCAGTCTCCCCTCTGGCTGGACCCAACTCAGCCCACACCTGGCCTGAGATACGGGGCTCCTGGGGAAAGGAAAATCGGGGGGGGGGGAAACACATGGAACGTGGGGTGGGGGGCACTCTGCCACCACAGGTCTGTGGTGTGTCATCGAGGGTCATCAGTGACAAATTGAGGCCTGGGATTTATGCGCTGAAGCCCTCAGTCAGTTGATGGTGACTTTTTTCTCTGAATGACGCCAAAGCTCCGTTCACCGTCAAATTGACAGCAGCTACGTTGGCAAAGGCCATGTAGGTGGGTACAGTGAGGCTATGAGATTCAAATGGTCACCAATGCCCAAACACTTCCATATCCTGCTTGTTGTTTTCCTGAGGCAAGCCCAACAGATTGCCTTTTTTGAAATACAGGAGTGAGAAAATGAGAGAGAGTATGTAAGAGAGAAAGAGAGAGAGAGAAAGGATTGGCACTTCAGGGCCTCCAGCCACTGCAACCGAGCTCCAGACGCGCGCACACGTGCGGCCTTGCACACTTGCATCACTGTGCGTCCGGCTCACATGGGACCTAGAGAGTCGAACATGGGTCCTTAAGCTTTGCAGGCAAGAGCCTGAACCGCTAGGCCATCTCTCCAGCCCTGTATCCTGCTTTTAACCTGAACTCTATGTGTGCACTCACGCATGTGAGCGCATGCCGTGGCGTGCATGTGGAGGTCAAAGGACAGCCTCGCGGGGTTGGTCCCTTGATTTCCACCTGGTGTGAGGCAGGGTCTCTTATTGCTCACCACTGCTTATAGCAGAGTGAGGGCCTGAGAGCTCGTGGGATTCTCCACCTTCCGTGTAGCTAAGGTTCCAGACATTCTCTACACAGCCTCTGTCGTCCCCTCTGAGCCATCTACCTGGCCTAACTTGGGTGCTGGGTTTATATCATCCCCAAGGCTATGGAACCTCAGTTTACCAGGATGGTGACACAGGACAGGCTGTCTTTCGCAAGACACTCTCGCTTCCCCGGCAACAGAAAAGCACCTCTCATTGTTTCTTGGAAGGAGCCCAAAAGGAACTTTTCAAACTTGAAACGACCCACAGCTGCAAATCCCCGTAACAGCCTGAGGAGAAGGCAGGTAACCCATTGTCGGCCTAGTATTTCACATGCAATCCCCTCGCCTCTGCCCAGCCCCTGCTTCGGGCAGATTTATGCTGTATACACAGCGTCTGCAAGCCCAAGTACAGGTGACTTAGGAACACAGACCCTGTAGATTAATGTCCCCATTCTGAATGCTGCATGCTATTTCTGTGTGCAAAGAGCAGTGCCAATGGCTTGCTAGCAGGGCATAACAAGGAGCCCCGGCTCATCTTCGACAGGCAGCCCGTTACCAAGAAGACCTCTGTCGGGGCTCTGCTCCCCAAATCAGCTGCTGCCGTTCGAATCCTGTCAATGTACCACCTTCTGCTAGGCCCATGAATTTTCCTTATGCCACAGATCAAAAAGAATCTCCAAAGCGCCGACAAGAGAGAAGAGAGTTGTTCAGCTCAGGGGATTAATAGGCAACTTTAAGAGTTCCCTCCCCTTTCAGGGTACAAAAAGAATTCTCCTTTTTCAATATTGTTGGTACTGAGAGCAGCTGTAAATTTCTGTGGGTCTTACTCAGAGTCACTTGACATCCCACAGGCATATTAAGAATCTGCTAAGAAATTGTGCTTTCAAAAAAACTAGAGTATGTGCCTAGTGAGGCTCTTAATTGGAATACCACGGCGGATAGAAGGCCAGGAGACCCTACTGCAGTCGACTGGTCACCCCCACTGACGTGCAGGGCTGCTGCTCAGTAGAGGAGGTCCTGGGGAGATAAGAAAGCTGTCATTGAATCCAAACAGTTCTGCTCTGTTTGAGTCCAGCACTCAGAGGTGATTCATTCCTTTATAGCTCTGCTCAGAAACATTCAGGGAGTTACTCACCTTTGTTATTTTATTTATTTATTTACTTATTTATATATTTATTTGAGATAGGAAGAGAGAGAGAAAGAGGAGAATGGGCACATTAGGGCCTCTAGCCCCTGCAAACAAACTCTAGACACATGTGCCACGTTACGCATATGGCTTATGTAGTTACTGAGGTATCAAACCTGGCTTGTTTGGCTTCACAGGCAAGCACCTTAACCACTAACCCATCTCTCCAGCCCTTACTCACCATCCAAAAGGTGACTAAAATGCTGGAGTTCATCACTCTCTGATTAAATTCCAATGCATTCAGCTTCGAATGGCAAAAGATTTCACATACTCGCATTTGCAGAATTTGCAATGGTGGAAAGCCTAAACCATTGGTGTGTTGCCATGTCTACAGTTAGGTTCAAGTTTAATAAATTGTACAGACTTAGCTGGTGGTTCACATCTTCAAGTACAGCCCTCAGGAGGCTAAGATGGAAGACTGTAGTGAGTTTGGAGCCAGCCTGGGCTACGGAGTGAGTTCTAGAACAACCTGGCAAGAGTGAGACCCTGTTTCAAGAAAAAAAAAATTATCCAGACTTAATCACACCAACCCACCATCTGAAAACCAGGGTCAGACGACTTACCCTCTGGGTCCCACATTTCCTTTCCCTAGGGCATCCTCTGTACACACTGAATTCCAAGTGGTGTGTTTCTGAAGGAAGGAGTTGCGACCCGCCTCACCTCCTTGTCTCTTTGTCTCAGCAATTTCCCTTCCCTTCAGAGCCATCCCATTTTCATCCGTTTTGTCAAAAAAAAAGGGGTGACTTTGTCTTTGACATTAAACAGTTGTATATACTTTTAGCAGTTTGTTGACTCCATCTGTATTTCCAATCAGTGAGGAAGGTTTACCAAAGTGGTTCATTACTGATTTATTTATGATGTATTTAGATAGCAAATATGGAACTGTCAGCAGTTGCTGGCTAAACACTGTTGACAGACATTAATAACATATGGTATAGCAATGGAATTATGATCTTTAATTTTTTTAATTTTGATCCTCAACATGCAATTTAAGATTTTGCATTACTGAGGTAGGCGGGTACAAAAGAGGAGACATTCAAAGATATTGTGTTCTTTTTCTTTTCTTTTCTTTTTTTTTTTTAACTTGTGCCCCTCGGTGGTGGTAAAGTTGATGTCTCTGTCTGTTTAATTTACTCTTGTATAACGGAGACCGTCATTTTCACACTGTGGGAAACGAGTCTCATTTTCCCAACCTCCGGTGGCCATCAAGCTATAATTTATTTCTCCCCCTTCAATGCATTCTGCATTAGAAAACCGAGTTTTTTGATATTTAAATGTTACCAAGTTCAAATAGAGGAACTTAGTCTCCTGTCTCTGCAAAATGTTGTCATTAGTATACTTGCTTCTGTCTACCTGCCAGCCAATCAGGTCACATTGGGCCAGAACACACAAGCATTTTCATTTCTGACCTTTAATTGGCTGAAGTTACATGATTTTACTCCAGCCCCAAGGGGGGACAATTTTTGACTGGGTTCAAAGGGAAAAAACAACAGACGTACCTAGGCTACAGTACAGGCTGCCCAGCAGCTTCGAAGCAGGTACAAACACCTCCACAGCACAGTGGCCCATCAGACAAGAAAGTTGGTGTTTTTGGTCAACGCTGTTCCCACATTTCTGAGCACGTGACCCAAGGCTTCTCTTGGAAATGGTGCCAAAAGGGTGTCATCTTTCACAGAAGACACTAGTAGGAACTTCCTTGATCACTGGATGTTGGCGACGGAGCTGTATTGAAAAGGTGGGGAGAGCCAACACCTGCCTCTCGGGCAACACACGTAGGTGCATGCAGCCACGTCAGGGACCTGCTTCTCATATGGGAAACAGTGGTGCAGACTGGGATAGAATGAGACCTTATCTCAAATAAACAAAACAAAACAAAATTCTACCCAAAGCCACCGTTGTAGAGCCTGGCACAGGGCTGTTCCTCATTAAGTGTGAGTTTGTAGCATTCTGCTCATAGATGCCCATAGGACTAAAACCAAAGCACATTCTATTCAAGCCTGTGCAGGCCAGGTGTCTTCACAGCCTTTATTCTCCGGTCCTCAAAGCCAGGGACAGTGGGTCTCAGGCATCACACCCCACCCATCGAGTTCTGACTTCACCTTATGTCTGACATCTAGATTCAGACTGACAAGTCCAGTCCCCTGGAAAATCTTTGTATCTTAAAGTCATCTGATTTAAGATCCCAAACACATCTGAAAAAAGAATCCCTTCCCATCATTGCCTAGAGTATCCGAGTAACGTGCACGTGGGAAGTATCAGGATCCCAGAATCTTGTGGGCCAGAAGATACCTTAGAATTCTGTCCAATGTAACCTCAGTCTTACAGGTATTCTAGTTCAGGAATATGAAGGTCTCCATGGTGACAAAGAGGATTACATGAGCATCAATCACTTGCTACGATGCCCGATATATGTATATAAGGGCAATTGTATCTGCTGCCTCCTGGTAGACAAAGTGAAGCTCAGATGAGGAATAATTCACCAGGTTAAGGGAGTTGCCAGCTCAGTCCTGGCAGAATTGATGAGTTGGGAAATATTGATCAAACAACCACCAATAGCATGTTATTGAGCACCAAGATTCTGTGCTAGGGACTGGGTGACAAGTGACAGAGCTGTAAGTGCAGGAAGCGTGGATGCAGTGGGAGAAGGGAAGGGACTTGTCCAGAGGCCAGGCAGACTCCTGACGCATCTGCTCTCTCGCATGTCTTCCCTGTCACAGTGGTGGGGTTTGGGTCTCGTTCTGTGAGCGAAGAGTCTGAATCATGTGACTAACCAGAGGATGAACTCCCCAGCTGTGTAAAGGCCTGGCCATGGGCTGCCACCTGAAAAACCAAAGGAAGATAAGGTCGATGATCACACTCAGAGTCTTGGTGACATTAAAAGGTGTCTCTTACTATTATTTGTTAGGGGAGGGGAGTGTGAAAATGATTGTTTTATATAAGCGTGGCTTAGGTCTTTTAGGAATGTGTTCCAAAATGCTGATGATGAAAGGAAGGATGTAAAGCTGGATGGAGGTTTGCTCCAAACAACATGGATGGGAAGCAACCTTGGTGGTTTAGATGGAATAGGACGGACCACGAGTTTGTGGACATTCAAGCTACTTTATGTACATGAATGTGTAGCAAGCACTTGAATCAACTTTTGGATATGTTTGAAATTTCCCATTAAAAAGAGAGAGAGAGAGAGAGCTGGAGGAATGGCTTAGCAGTCAAGGCATTTGCCTACAAAAGCCAAAGCATCCAGGTTCTATTCTCTAGGACCCATGTTAGCCAGATGCACAAGGTGGCACATGCATCTGGAATTCATTTGCAGTGGCTGGAGGCCCTGGCGTGCCCATTCTTGCTCTCTCCATCTTTTTCTGTGTCAAATAAATAAATAAAAATCAAAAATACTAGAGATTGAGCCCAAAAAAACGGCATACACTGGTCACAGAGAGCTTTGTAGCCACCACAGACTTTTCCCCCCTAAGAACAATGAGAAAGAATCAGGCAGCTCCTAGCAGAGTGACCTCATCTGACATACATTGTTGAAGGCGCATAGGTTCACACTGCTGCTGTAACACGTGACCCAGCACAGCTAGCAGCTTGAAACAGCATCTGTTCATTACCTCATAGTTTAGGTGCCTAAAAATGCAAAGTCACAAGACTGGCACAACGGCTCAGTGGGTAAAGCTGACGACACAAACATGGGCACCAGCGTTCAGACCTCTAGCGCCTACATGCATGCCAGGCAGGCGTGGCAGCCTGCCCAGAACCCTAGCACTCAGGAGGTAGAGTTGGCATTGCAGAGGCAAGATGGCCAGCTACACAAACCAGCCAAATTAGCAAGCTGTGCAAACTCTCAGCTCAAGAGACCCTGTGTCCACCTCCCTGACTCAGTAAATGAGTGACAAAGAAATCAGGAAAGGCACCCAATGTTAACCTCTGGCCTACACGTGCATGCAAGTTAACCTGCACATATGTACCCGTGCACATATGAACATGCATATGCACACCACACACACACACACACACACACACACACACACACACACACACAAGAGAAATGCAGGGCTGGAGAGATGGTTTAGCAGTTAAAGTACTTGGCTGCAAAGCCTAAGGACCCATGTTCAGCTCTCTAGATCCCACATAAGCCAGGCATGCAAAGGTGAGGCAAGCGCAAGGTCACACATGTGCACAAGGTGATGCACATGTCTAGAGTTTTATTGCAGTAGCTTGAGGCTCTGGCGTACCAATTCTCTTGCTCCTTCTCATAAAAAAAAGACAAATTCAAAGTCTCACAGTATCCCAGTATGCATGGAACTATGCTCCAGAAGGCTCCACGGAAGCCCCTTTCCTCAGCCTCCCAAGGACGCCCCAGCTCCTGCATGCATGGCTTCCGTCCTCTTGAGTCTAGCATCAGTGGCGCTCTGCCTCGGTGGTCTCAGGCCTCCTTCTTGGACTTTGATCCCCTCACTCTTATAATCACTCTTGGATTCTGCCCATAATGGCCCAGAGCAACTCAGGACCATCTCCCTCCAAGCATTCTTCACTCAGCCTCACCAGTCTCATCTCGCTCATCACATAAGGTCGCATAATCACGGAGTCCGCGTCTTCAGTGTGCCTACCACAGGAGACAGGGACAACAGACAGAGGACGACAGCTTCAGTACTACAGCCTTTGGGGAGGAGCATGTGGGGTGTGGGGGGTGGTACATGTGTGTGTGTGTATGCATGTTTTCATGTGTGTGAATGCTCATATGTACAAATGCACACACATTTGTGGTGGCCTAGAGGTCTATGTCAGCTCTCCCTCCCTCTTTTCACATTTTTTTATGAGGTAGGGTCTCTCACTGAAAGCAGAGCTCTCTGGCTTGGCTAGCCCAGCTGGCCAGCAAGCCCCAGGACTCCCTGTGTGCGTCTCCCCACTGCTGGGATCATAGCCGTACATCATCACTCCCAGTGCTTTGTCCACAGGCACTGGAGGTGAGAACTCAGGTATTCACACTTGCCTGGCAACACTTTGCCCGCGGAGCCATCTCCCCAGCCCTCTCCTGGCATTTTGAAGCAGCTGTTTTCTGTTGGGAGGTGCCTTCCTGCCTTCCGTAGGATGGTCAGTGCTACCTCGGTCTCAGATGACGGCAGCACTTTTGGCCATAAATTCTAACCATCAAACATGCCTCAAGACTTTGCCAAGTGTTCCCCAATTGAGCATCACTGCACTGGGGAAGAGACAGTGAGAAATGACCAGGTAACCAGGCCCTGGCTCACCCTCTCCATTCTGCTGCAGACAACCCCCGTGGGTTCTAAGAGATCTGAGTCTCATGCTATCGCTGACCACGGGGAGTAATAAGAAAGATCGCCTCGGCATACGAGCTGTGCGCGTGGAGGCAGAAAAAACGGTGACAGACTACTGTCATGTGCCTCTTTAAGCATCTCCCCAACTACGTTTCTTTGCTGTTCAGGACAAAGGCAGTGGCTGGAATTCCTTTTACCCACCACCTACCTCGGTGATTGGAGCATTGTAAAATCTCAATGACAACCTGCTGGCTTTGATTTTATAATTACCGTCTCACTACACTTTTGCTTCTCCATTGTGGGAGAGGAAAGTTAATACCTTACGCATCACTTTCTCTCCCAATGAAATTTAAGACATCTTGTTAGCTAAGTGCATCAGCACCCTCTGCACAAAAGGAGTTCGTCTCAACACAAAGGCTCTGCAAGCTGGGATGTGGCTCTGCAGCGTAGCTATGCAGATTCTCACGATCAATAATCGTATTGCCTGCTTAAGCGTTATGAGCATCTATTGAGCGCGTGCCGTGTAGCAAACCCCGAATGCGGTGCTTTATTTTGTTTTGACCTATTATTTCCACCTTCACGGAAACTCTTGAGAAATGGAAACTAGTTTTATCGTTGCTGTTATTGTTTTGATTGCATGTGTGCGCATCTGTGTAGACGTGTGAATGTATGTGGTGTGCGTGATGTGTGTGCATGAATGTGTGTTCAGCACCACGTGGAGGTCTGAGGACAGCCTCGAGGTGTTAGTCTTCTCCTTCCATGCCGCTTCTCCACTGTCATTTCTGTTTATTTATTTTGCCCCTTCACTTCCGGTACACTGGCCTAGCTGGCCTCCGAGCTTCCAGGTTCTTCTGACCCCGCCTCCCATCGTCACAGGCGCGGAAGGCCCTCAGATGCACATTCCACTTTGTGTCCGTTTTCCTTGGAAGTTGGAAAATTAAGCTCAGGCCAGCAGGCTTCAAGCAAGCATCTTTAACCACTTAGGCACTCCACAGCCTGGAGAGCTAAGGTTTTTTAATTAATTTGCTTTTTTTATTAACAACTTCTATGATTGTAAGCAATATCCCATGGTGATGCCCTCCCTTCCCCCACTTTCCTCTTTTAAACTCCACTCTCCATCATATCCCCTCTCCTTCTCAATCAGTCTCTCTTTTATTTTGATGTCATGATCTTTGTCATGATCTTCCTCTTATGATGGTCTTGTGTAGGTAGTGTCAGGCACTATGAGGTCATGGATATCCAGGCCATTTTATGTCTGGAGGGAGCACGTTGTAAGGAGTCCTACCCTTCCTTTGGCTCTTACATTCTTTCCACCACCTCTTCCACAATGGACCCTGAGGCTTGGAAGGTGTGATAGAGATATTGCAGTGCTGAGCACTCCTCTGTCACTTCTTCTCAGCACCATGATGCCTTCTGAGTCATCCCAAGGTCACTGACATCTGAAAAGAGAAGGTTCTCCACCAAAAGTGAGAGTAATATTGACATATGGGCGTGAACATTAAGAGAAGTGCTTACTGGGCAGTTTGGTGAGCATAGTACATACATTTAGCCAGACGGCAGCAGACGTTACACCCCTAGGGCTCATGACTACCCCTATTGCAGGTTTTCAGTATCAGGGATGTGTTCCCTCCCGTGGAATGGACCTCCAGATTAGAGGGCAGTTGGTTTCCACCATGACAGATGTGCCACTGTTGGACCTGTTGGCTCATTTGGCCTGGTTGGCCAAATATAAGGCTTGCAGTGTCCACTGTTGAGTATCTTCACTGGTGGTATCTCTTTCTCCCATTTAACTACATGTAGAATGGCTTCTTTCAGCTTTCTGTCAGCTGGTCTACATGGAGGAGGTTATCAGCTCAGCTCCAGCAGGATTTCTCAGTGGCCTTACAGCCCAAGTATGCGGAGTCTTCAGCAATAGGGTCTTACCATCTATTCCTGGTGAGAAACCAAGGGCCATTGGAGAGCTAATTTTAAACCATTTCATAGATGAGAGGCTCAAGGCTGGGTGACATTAAGCAACCTGTGTAAGTTACTATTGCGTAGCTGGACAGCAGGTGTAGGTGGATGACAGCCGGAATTGTCTGAACTTCACCTTGCTTCCTCTCCATCCTGCCTGCACGCCATGCTGCCTTAGAAATGTGATGCAGAGAAAGGAAGTGAGCATGAGCAAGGAGATTCTGACAAGACTTAGTTCCTTCTTAATGGCTTCAGGCTCAGGCTTTTGATGTGAGAGCTCAGGAAAGGCGCCGGCACCCTATATTTCTGGGGGAGGATCAGCCACCCCCGGATGCGTTCTTCTTTTCCCCTTGGCCAGCACAGATGAGTCAGCTCTAGGCAGATCAGGGGACACAAGGCGACTGTTTGGTCTGGGCTGTTGTTATCTGGGCTGTCACTGTCCTCAGATAACTTCAGCGCTCTGTCAGATGGGCGCATGGGCGCAGCTCAGCTTTAAGCCAACATCGAGGACCAATGAGTGCAGAGGTGCAAGGTAGGAACCGGGTCCGAGGAGGACTCCACTTTGGGGAGCCTCTGTGGCTTGGCATAGGGGTGTCAGAGTCGCAGGCTACGAGGGCCAGGCAGAGTTGGTGAACGGGCCCGTGAGGTCTCCATCACAGCCGGGAGGACAGAACTACAGCCTCTCTCTCTCCCCCGAGCTGCACTGGGGCAGACCTAGCTCCAGCCAGGCGCCGCGGGGAAGGTTGCCGCCCTCGCCAGATTTAGGTTTGACTAAGAGATACTGAAAACAAGGTGATGTGAACTCCTTGGGTGCTTAGATCTTGGAGCTTCCTTTGTTTTAATCGTAAGCCCGGAAACCAACACAACCAGAGATTGAACCTGGAATTCATTCTACATCAGGAATTCAATGCCAAAGTCTTGGCCTCTAGTATCCAGTGAGCTAGCTAACGGTCGTGTAGGAATTAAAAGGCTTCACAGAAGGTAAACTATTTCAATTATTCTCATACTTATGATGTGCTGATAGAATCACATTTTGGATGCATTAAGGTAACTAATATGTTGGCTAAAATTAATTTTCACACCTTTGTGAATGCTTTCGTGTAAATACTAGGCAACTTAAAAGCAGAGACTTAAGTTGAAGAGATGGCTCAGTGATTAAAGAAGTTTGCTGGCAAAGCCTACTTGCCTGGGTTCGATTTCCTCTATCCACATAAAGCCTGATGCACAAAGTGGCATGTGCATCTGGGGTTCATTTGCAGCAACAAGAGGACTAAGGTGCACTCATTCTCTCTGTCTCTCTCTCTCTCCCTCTCTCCCTCCCTCTCTCTCTCTCTCTCTCTCTCTCTCTCTCTCTCTCTCTCTCTCTCTCTCCCCTTGCTAATAAATAAGTAAAAGCATTTTTAAAATAAATACTAAAGACTCAGGCATCTTGTAGCTTTCAGACTCTTTGAAGCCTTCAGTGTCTGGCCACTTTCTATAACAGAAAAGATCAAATAATAATCATAGCCTCCATGTAATGGCCATGGACCACAGGCCACGATCTGGTTTTCTCTTCTTTCTTTCCCGTTTTGTTTTTGTTGTTGTCATTGTCATTTGAGGCAGGGTCTCACTCTAGCCCAGGCTGACCTGGCACTCACTCTTTAACCCGGGCTGGCCACAGACTCCCGGTGACGTTCCTACCTCAGCCTCCCAGTGCTGGGATTAGCGGTGCGCACCGCCACACCAGGCTGCTTGCTTTCCCTTAATTTTCAAAAGGAGTTTTTGAGGCCACTGCTACTTTGCACTGCTGTACAGAGGAGGCAGTCAAGGCTGAGGAGGTTAAGTGACTTACAGAGAGCCTCGCAGTCAGCATGTGACAAATTTGATTCTGGATTTGTTCCACGGGCTTTCAGATAATAAATCCTGACCAATTAATCACCATGCTAAGTAAGAAAAACACAAAGAATTTGGCCAAATTTGAGGAGAGTTGATGACTGGCTTCAAATATGTGCCTGAGCTTTTTACAAAAAGCATATATTTCAGTTCAAAGGATTGTGTTTTCTCTCCAAATTTGTACTTGTAATAATTCACAAGACTAGAAAATTTCTTTTCTAAAAAAAAAAAAAAAAAAATATTATTTTCAGGGGATTGGACACAGAGGCTCCAGCATGCTAGGCAAACCCTTTACCACCGAGCTGTATCTCCAGGCCTGTTTCTACTTGGTATTTCAAGGCGGAGTGTTGCTAGGGAGCTCAGGAAGGCCTTGAACTTGTGATCTTCCGGCCTCGTCTTCTTGGGCAGCTGGTAGACCTATGTCAGCAGGCCAGCCTTAAAGTAAGACCTTTAGGTACTGTGTTTACTAACCCTGAGATTCAGACATATTCAACTGGACCTGATACCTGCCACGTTCAGTGTGCTTGGGACTGGCGGGGATGCGGGTGGGGGAGGATCCCTGAGAATGGATACTAACCCTGCACCCAATACTTTGCTGTGCTTCCAAAAATACTTAGTAGACGTCATTTGTAGATGGGCAGGGGTCACTGTGAGCTTTGAATTATCCCATCCTGATGTGTCCTTCAATGGTGTAACTTACAAGCTGAGGCTTGGATCAAAGCACTTGCATCCCTGGAGGCATAAGTACCCTTACTTTGGTCTGGAGAGGTGGCTAGGTGGTTAAGGCACTTGCCTGCAAAGCCTAAGGACCCAGGCTCAATACCCCAGCATCCACATAAAGCCAGATACACAAAGCAGTACATGTTCCTGGAGTTCATTTGCAGTGCCTAAAAAACCTAGCATGCCCATTCTTTCTCTCTCTCTTTCTCTCTCTCTCTCTGTCTCTCTCTGCTGTCTCCTCTCTCTGTTTCTTTCTCTCTCACACACTCTCTGTCAAACAAATAAATAAATGAAATACTTTTTAGAAAGTGACCACATCTGAAAAATAAAGTGAGGACTATTCCCCATAGGGAATGTTTAACAGTACCCACCATGGTCTCTGGAACAGGGTAGATCCTCACATATAGCAGGCAGTATTATTATTATTTTATTATTATTATATTGGTCACCACCATCACCACCATCATCATCATTTTTTTTTTCTCAGCCTTTGTTTTTTTCCTGACCCAAACAGTCAGGCTGGAGCTCTGTCAAAGAGTTAAGACAAATAGAGAGGAGAAAAGGGTTTCATCCACAAGCCCCAAGGTCACGGGTATTTGGATGGAACACTTATCTCTTCAAGGCTGCGCAGCTGGGGCCTTTGTCGCCCGGCCTTTCGGAACACAGTGAGCCCTTTGTGAATGCGCAGTCATAGGGAGAGCATCAAGCATGGGGCAGTAGTGGCAGCCGCAAGAAGGCTGGTCCATTTTTCTACCTTTCACACTGCCAGTGCGTGAGACCTTGGGATTTTTATAATCCAAATTGATACTCTCTGGGAAATCTCCTCCACTCCAGCTCCCTGCCCTGGCGAGATTCATTCTCCTGCGGGCTCTTCCCCTGCCCCGCTGGAGGATGGCGACGGAGGGCGGATGCCTTCCCTTGCCTTGACAAGGTGCAGGTCCTGCTTCATTTGAATCTCTCCCCCTTTCGCCCCCATCCACCTGGTGCGATTTGATTTATCTGTGCTTGTTTGTAGATTCACTGATCACTTTCTTATTACTCTCCTACCTCCATCCATTTCGGCTCGTGGCACCTTCCTGGCCGTTTCTTACGCCACCCTACCACCTGCTCCAGCCTGACAAATTATGGACTCTAACTGTTGCTCCTGACCTGGCAGGGTCTCTTCCCGGGGATATAAATGATGCTGTTCAGAGGGATAATGATACTCTAATAAACACACACTTGTTCCTCTCTCAGTCTGGCCTGTTTGAAATTCAAGCACGCCGGGGCGGCTCGCTGCAGCCCTGGCAAAGGCCGCCCGCGAGAGGGAAGAAACTAAATTGGCAGGCAGTCGGGGTGGCCAAGAAACCCATAAGCCTGATAATGAGATCAGAGGGCAGTCCTTTGGGGGGTTTCAGCAAGCTACTTTGCTGTAGTTAAACATGGAAAGAGAGAGGCAGATGCCCTGAACTAGGGAGACCCTGAAGTCCAAAGGTTTGGTAGCAAGAAGCCAGGGATGAGGTGCTAGAAATGTGAGGTCTCAGAGGAGAGATGCCTCCGCCACCCCATCTGCCCCATCATGGGTCTCCTGAAGCTTTCCGGCTTCCGCCAGCTGCCACACATCCAGAGGTTAGCATCCTAAACCGATGTTTGAAATCCTCACCAGATCCCAGACTCCAGGCATGGTTACTCTTGACTGGCAGATCAAGTAAAAACTAAGCTATAAAAACTAAACGATAAAAGGGAGCTGGGGAGATGCTCGATCAGTCAGGTTACTTACTGCCTTGCAAACATGAGGACCTGAGTTCAAGCTCCAGCACCCACATTAAAGGGCTGGGTGTGGCGACGCGTGCCTCTAACCCCCAAGCCGGGAGAGTCCCTCAGGCTTGCTGGCCTGCCAGTAGAGCCTAACTGGTGAGCTTCAGACTGATGAGAGACCCTGTCTCAAGAACTCTTTAAAAGGAGTTTCTAGGGGCTGGAGAGACAGCTTGGTGGTTAAGACTCTTGCCTGCAAAGCCAGAGGACCCTGGTTTGATGTCCCAGGACCTGCATAAGCCATATGAACAAGGGAGCACACATGCCTGAGTTCTTTTGCAGTGGCTAGAAGCCCTGGCGTGCCCATTCTCTTCCTCTCTCTCTCTCTCTCTCTCTCTCTCTCTCTCTCTCTCTCTCTCTCTCTCCCTCTTTCTGTCTCTCAAATAAATAAATAAAAATAAAATATTTTTTTTAAAAAGGAGTTTCTACAGATGACACTCAAGGTTGTCCTCTGACCTCTACACACACACACACACACGTGAAAATGTAGACACAAACACATGCATAATACTAAAATTCCATAAAACAATGCAAGTAAAAATATCCAGATTCTTGAGAAACAGTTATTATCAATTCTTAGGGAGATTTGTCATAACCCTAAGACCAATTCCTTTAGAAAATATAAATGCTTATTTGCTTTTTGTAATATTTATTATTTATTTATTTATTTATTTGAGTGAGAGAGAACACAGCATGCCAGGTTTCTCCTACAACTACACACGAGCTCCAGACACGTGCAGTCTTTGTGCAGTTGGCTTTTCGTGGGTATTGAACCCAGACGTCAGGCCAGCAGGCTTTGCAAGTAACCTCCTTTAGCCACTGAGCCATCTCTCTATCCCTAAATGCTTTCTTTTTAGTTTTTTTAATTTTTATTTATTTATTTGACAGCGACAGAAAGAGGCTGGGGGGCGGGGGGAGAGAATGGGCGCGCCAGGGCCTCCAGCCACTGCAAACAAACTCCTGATGTATGTGTCCCCTTGTGCATCTGGCTAACGTGGGTCCTGGGGAATCGAGCCTTGAACCAGGGTCCTTAGGCTTCACAGGCAAGCGCTTAACCACTAAGCCATCTCTCCAGCCCTATCCCTAAACTCTTTGTTTGAAAGGAATGCAACATTGACTGCAGGTGAAGACTACCCTGAGTCTCTCGTTGGTGGTGGTATTTCACAGACGGCCTTTGCCTCAGTGGCCAGCAGCTTTCCTGGCCCTGGACGCTGTCCTCTGGCAGATATCCAGGTGGAACAAATGAGGAGCTCATGGCCACGGCCCGTCCTTGGAGCCAGGCATTTGCACACATCTCACACTGATCCTGAACTCACTTGTTTGTAGAAAAAGCTAGTCAGCCTGGATTTGTGGATGAGGAGACATACGTGGTGAAACCAAGAAGTCCTCAAGTCCTGGGAGTGGATCAAACCCTCCAGGGTCACACTTCCCTCCCGCATGTCCCTTGGTGATGGCAGCCACCGTGTGTGGTGTGCACACACACCAGGGTGCAGACCGTCTGCACCTCAAGGCTCCTCCCATGGACTTTTGCCAATGGGACTCAACAACCCACTAAAGCTGGTGTTGCTGCTGCTTCTCCCGGTTTTCAGAGGAACAAAGGAGCTCAGAGCAGTTAAGTACTTCTCAGAAAGCTAGAAAATGGAAAATTCTAGAAGTCCCCCACCCACCAGCCAGTCCCTTTAACCACTGTGATATGTGACCATAAGCTTCATTTGTGTGGCTAAGTTATACCACTTTTTGAGTCTGTTTATTTTTAATATTTAAACATTATTTATTTATTTGAGAAAGAAAGAGGCAGACAGAGAGAGAGAAGGAGGGAAGGAGAGAGAGAGAATGGGCACGCCAGGGCCTCCAGCCACTGCAAATGAACTCCAGACGTATGTACCCCCTTGTACTTCTGGCTTATGTGGGTCCTGGAGAATTGAACTGGGATCCTTTGGCTTTGCAGGAAAAGGCCTTAACCGCTAAGCCATCTCTCCAGCCTTTTTTTTTTTGTTCAACGTGAATGCTGGGGACTTGAACCCAGGCTCAGTGCAGAGCTCTCAGGTATCCCTGGAACCTTCTGTGCCTTTGAGACTAATTCCAGAGTACAGATATCTAACTATATCGCATGGCCATCCCCTCCCATAAAAGCTTCACCCCCACGACACATCTGCCATGTTCCCTACCTACCCATTTTGACTTGGCATATAATCATGTCCTCTGGGCACAAAGGAGACATTTAGATGCCAGTAACAATACGGTGTTTGCGTGATCTCACCTCCATTCTTTCTCCCACCCACTACTCTGTGGGGCAGAAGGATTCTGCAACAAGAGAATCTCGTAAACCCTCTAAACACCCATCATTAGGGGCTTGGCAAATAAACGAAAGTATTAAACGGCATCTGGCCACCAGAAGGACCGCCGGTGAGTTCTGTAGGATTGAAGGTTGAAGGG
This sequence comes from Jaculus jaculus, assembly GCF_020740685.1. NCBI lineage: Eukaryota > Metazoa > Chordata > Mammalia > Rodentia > Dipodidae > Jaculus > Jaculus jaculus. Next base: position 132,122,783 of record NC_059109.1, read on the forward strand.
GTTCATCAAGGCCCCCAGCATCGTAGTTTAAGCCCAGCCAAGACCAGGATGCTAGCGTCAGGATGGGATAACCAAGGCAGCTGTGCTTGGGAGAAGCTTTGAAGCAGATTCCCCTGCCCCTTTGAGAAACCTGAAGAAGAAAAGTCCATGTGTGGAAGACTCCCTAGACCACTGCCCACGACGCATGTTCCCCTGGGCAGCAAGAACTCCACCAGGAGGGGCAGAAAAGAGAGCCGGCCTTCCTCCGTCCTTCCAGAGAGAGGAAGAGCCTGTTTCCTAGGCAGAAGCAGCCACCTGCTGGGACAAGGAAGGTGAGGTGGCTCTCTTGCCACCTGACGTAGAAACATCCCCTGGATGCAGAGCTGAGCAGAAGAGAAGCAAGCAGTGGTGACGCCATTAAAATGTATGTGCTCACACTTTACTGAGTTTCATTCTGACAGAAGGGGCGTGACGGCGGACTCCCACTTCAAATACTTCTGCAATGTGTGGATTTGGGATTTTTTTTCATATTTTTATTTTTGTTTTTTTGAGTGAGAGACAGAGAGAAACAGGGAGAGAGAGAGAATGGGCTCGCCACAGCCTTTCAGCCACTGTGAACGAACTCCAGATGCATGTGCCCCCTTGTGACGCATGTGTGACATTACAGGCTTGTGTCAATGTGCCCTCCCCCCACCACCCTGCTTATGGGGGACCTGGAGATTCAAACATGCATTCTCAGGCTTCATGGGCAAGAGACTTAACCACTTAGCAATCTTTCCAGCCCTAGTTTTGTTTTTGTTTTTTAAATATTTTATTTTATTTATTTATTTGACAGAGAAAAAGGGAGAGAGTGAGAAAATGGGCACACCAGAGCCTCCAGGCTCTGCAGACAAACTCCACATGCATACATCCCCTTGTTCATATGGCTAATGTGGGTCCTGGGGAATCGAACCTGGGTCCTTTGGCTTTGAAGGCAAACGCTTTAACTGCTAAGCCATCTCTCCAGCCCCTAGTTTTGTTTTTTTTTTAATATATCTTATTTGTTTATGTATTAGAGAGAGAGAGAGAGAGAGAGAGAGAGAAAGGGTGAGTCAGGGCCTTCAGCCACTCTAAACCAACTCCAATACATGCGCCTCCCTGTGCACCTGGCTTATGTGGGTCCTGGGGAATCAAACCAGGGTGCTTTGGCTCTGCAGGCAAACGTCTTAACAGCTAAGCCATCTCTCCAGCCTCCTGATTTTGTTTGTGAGACAGAGTCTTACTGTGTGGCCCAAGCTGGCCTCAAACATGTGATTCTCCTGCCTGTCTCTCAGGGGTTGAGATTACAAGCATGTGCCATCATGCGCAACTTCAATTTTCACAAGAAGTATCTCTTAAGTCATTAGGGGGGGGGCAGGGAGGAAGGGAAAGAGGCAGAGAAGGAAAGAGGCTTCCGAGGGGCCTTCTGGAAAGAGTCAAGGCAGCAGCAGTCATCTTCCTCTGGAAGCTGTGGTCTATCCTCCGCTCATGTTCCCAGACTCCTCTAAGCAGTACTCAGGTTAAGCCATTCACCCCTCGCTGTCACCCATGAGGTAGGGATGACTGTCAGGCCCAATGTACATGGGAGGAACCAGGCCCAGACACTTGACATTAAGTAACTTGCCTTAGGTCACTAAACAGCTATCCTAGATCTCCATTTAACATTAAATGTCTGATGCAAGATGAAAAGCTTTGCCCCTTGTCAAACAAAGCAAAGAAAGCCAGAAATTCCCCACAGACACCCCTCTCTGTGAGGCACCATCAGCCTGGGGCCCACAAAACTTGTGGGAGGTCTTTATCCATATTTAAATGCTCTTTAAAGTAAGAGGAGTGTTGGGGGGGGGATAAAGGAACTTTCAGAGTGAAAGAAAATACTTTTTCTCACATATGAAAACAATAAGAAATTTAAAGTTCCATTAAAAGAAATCTATTCAATTTCACCTAAAGTAGAAAAAAGTATCTATTGAAGTATTTAAAATAGTAACAAGAATACTTTTTAAAGTTGGAAGTGGTGGTACAGGCCTGTAATCCCAGTGCCTCAGGAGGCTGAGGCAGGAGGATCCCAAGTTCAATGTCTGCCTGGATTACAGAATGAGTTCAAGGCCATCTTGGACAATCTAGTGAGAACTTATCTCAAAATAAAAAATAAAAACTGGTGTATCTCTGTGGAAGGGTGCTTACCTAGCATGTGTGAGGTCCCAAGCTCAATTTCTAGCACTCCCCAAAAGAATATCTTTTAATTTTGATACTGTACTGGGGAAAGGTTCCGGAACACAAAACTTCGGAGAACTCCCCAAAAATCTCACAGTAGCCTGGCCCCTTCTAGATTTCCCAGCCCACTAGGTTTAGAGTCAAATTCATAAGTGCTTCAGTCAGTCTTATAGGCGTGAGAGGGCAGTGTGCAGAAGGTCCCGGGCGCACACAGAGCTCACCCCTTACTTATTGAAGTTGTGTGTAAGACCCCCACGCAGGGTCCCTGAGACCAGAGGATGGGAAATGAAAGAGAAATGCCTTTGCAATGATTCAAAAGTCTTAAATAAGCAACAACAAGATACTGCCAGCACTTACGTTGCCTCTTACTGAAGAAGAAAATTTTAAAAGGTTTGGAGAGACCTAGTTCTTGTTGTGATGTCTGTCAAAAGGCCACTAATTTCGTTGAGTTATACTAACAACGTCTGGCTGTACAATTCTTTCATGCCATTCTTCATGAGAACACAGGCCAATTTTTAAATGGAAGCAGAATGGCCTTTGGTTCTTGCATTTTTAAAAAAATTTTTTCAAGGTAGAATCTCACTCTAGCCCAAGCTGACCTGGAATTTGTCTCAAGCTGGCCTCAAACTCACAGTGATCCCACCTCAGCCTCCAGAGAGCTGGGATTAAAAGCATGCGCCTCCATGCCCAGCTTGGCTGTGGCATTTTCATTGCACCCCCTCAAGAAGTAAGATACATTTTTGTGCTTGGCGGGGGGGGGGGGGGGGGAGGTATGACTTTTTTTGACCATCAGTGACTTTTCTGCTCAAAGGACAAAAAACCAACTTGTATTGAGGTAGGCAAGTTCAATCATTCCCTTTGAGGGTCTAGTCACTGGATCTGCTGAACTAAACTAGCAATGTGCCTACAGGAGAAGAAGCTTACAATTGTCTTCATGTGCACATGGACAGCAAAGAAGGGCTGAGTGGGTTGACCTTGAAACACCCTCCTCCAAGGTGAGAAGGAACAGGTGGCAAAGGGGCACTTCTAAGAGGATACATGATTTTTGATGGGGGTGAGCAGACCCAGAGAGCCAACTCCGGCCCAGAGCAGAGCTCCTCTGGGCTCTGGGAGCAGGTGTGGCATTCCGTCTCTCTCCCTTGGTGACAGGCAGTGAATATCCTTTGGTGAATGACATTGCAGTGAGGAAGGACAAAGTCAGCCGGACGCTTCATGGAAAATCTGGTCTTTAGGTAGAAAGTGAACTTCAGAGAACCCCCTCCCCTGCTTTTTCTGCTCCCCACATTGAAGTTCAGAGGGCCTTGATGGGTTGTTGTTGTTTTGTTTTTTAAAGAAATTTCTAAAATATTTTCATCATGGTGGGGAGAGCATGGCAGGAGCAGACAGCTGGGCATCGTGTCTCTATATCAGCAGAGAGGAAACGGCCAGAGTGAGCTGGATGCAGCCAACAAGGCTAGAATGTCACAGCTCAAGGTCCACCACTCACAGTGACACACCTCTTCCAGCAAGGCCCCACATTCCAGAGGCTCCATAATGTTCCCAAACAACATCACCAACTGGTGAATGAATATTTAAACACACGAGGCTTTGGGGGCATTTTATATTCAAACCACCATATATCCCAAAGAAAATCTAAACCAGGATGTTGATGATCAGAGAAAGCACAGTGAGCCCTGGAAATCAGAAAGAGAGAAAGACAGAGAGGAGGTAAATGAGGAGGAAAGGAAAGAAATGAAGGAAGGCCTCATGCAATATGCCATTGATAGTAAGGAAACTAGAATTCCAATTTGCATTTAGTTATAGAGTTTTGCAGTGTCTTGTAAGCATCCAAAACCAAAAAGAAAAGGAACTTTAAAATAAATGTTCACATAGCTCAAAGTCTGCCTCTCTTAGGGTTTAAGCCATCAGAGTATACTGATGGTAAATTCGTTATCATTTCCTTGTTCATGTCTTGAAAATTCATGCAAAATTGTACCTTTTGGCTCCCTCCAAAGAAACATGACAATTTAGAGCCTGGATTAGTCCTGGAAGAAAGCTGGTCCCTGAATCCCTTCTGTGGCTGCACCTGTGTGCTTGATGACAGCAAGAGCCAATTTGGGTGCCCAGCACCCATCAGTGCCGAGCTCGGTGCCTGCACAGCTGACTAAACCCACAGTAAGAAGGGTTTCAACTTTAATTAATCAGTCAATAAAGAAAACTTGGCTGTGTACCATGAGTGAAACTTGACACTGGCCTGTATTCCTACATTCAGAGAGCGTGCAGGGAGGAAGAGAAGAGAATTTTGATGGAGAAATAGTTCCTATAGGAATGGTTTGCATATTTTTTTGATAACACCACTATTTGGGATACTATAAATAAGAATGTAATCAACAAAATAATTGGACATTTTTGCAATTTCATGCCAATGAGCACTGCTACTCCAATCTCAGTGGTCACACTTGTGATTTGAACAGTATCGTGGAAAAAAAAAAAATACCCAAATGAAATCACTGTGTCGCCCTGACTTCCAAAGGTGATATTTCACTTTGTGGCATCAGGCCCAGCCTGGGTTTATAATATCCCCTGTCTCCCTTGTTTTGCAAAATGATTTAATTCAACAAATAAAAATTTTCTGCATCTCTCTTAAAGGTAGGACGTTGTACTGGTGGGGAGTTACGAACATGGATAAGCTAAGCATCTCAGCATTGTATTTCCTCTTTCTTTTTTTAATTTTTATTTTATTTATTTTATTTGCAAGCAGAGAGAGGCAGAGAGAAGAAGATACACCCACACACACGCACACACAGAGACAGAGAGAGAATGGGCTCACTAGGGCCTCGAGCTGCTGCAAAAGATCTCTAGATGTATGTACCACTTCGTGCATCTGTCTTCATGTGGGGAAATCAAACCCAAGTCATTAGGGTTTGCAGGCAAATGCCTTAACCACTGAGCCATCTCTCTAGCCCTCAGCATTATATTTCTTCAAGTCCACTGTAAAGGCCCAGAACTTACCTGTTAAAGTGCAGTGAAAAGTAAAATATGGTTGCGGTGTTAGCTTTCCTGAGAAATCAGCTTAATGGAGGAAAGATTTATTTTGGCTCATGACCACAGAGGTTTCAGCCCAAGTCACTTGGTCCCACTGCCCTTGTACCTGTGGTGAGGCAGCATGTCTTGGTGAGGAGGACGTGGTGACTCCAAACCACTCAGTACCCACTTCATGTGCACACGCCTCCAGTGACTTAACGCCCTCCGCGAGGCTTCCCCCAGGTTTTAACCACGGAGGCTGGTGACAAAGCTTTGAGAATTTGGGCCTTTGGGTAACAGTTAAGATGTGAACCTTAACAGTGGCCTAAATCAAATGAAGTTATTCTGAGAAGATAAAGCTAAATATTCAAGCCTGTGTAGCAGGCTTTGTTTGAGGTAGTATGGAAATAACAAACCATGCACAACACCTGTTCTCGTGGGGGTTACGATGTGGTGGATGAAAACAGACGATGGACAGTTGAACCCACAAATTATGGGATGACTAAACATTGCGGAAGATAAATGAGGTTGGATGTGGGCAGAATTGGGGATGCGAGGAGAGCGCACAGTTTCGGGGTGTGGGCAGGAAGGTGTCTTCAAGGAAACACCTCTACAGCAGGGCAGGGTCTGAAGCTGAAGGCGTCTACAGAGCACTTTGCGAGGTACCAAAGTCCTGTTATTCTGAGCAGGAGCCACTGAAGGGAATGACAGTTCACCTGATGGAAGCATACGTTATGAAGGATGTGGTTTTTAGAGACAAGAGTCCACAAGGAAGTGGGTACGGGCCAACCAAGGGAAGGGTGAGTGCAGGCTACATTCAGGGAACACCCCAGGCAGACAACCCCAGACAGACGTCTTCCCACCCATTTGTTTGGGTTTCTTAGAGGTTTTGTTTCTTTTCCTTTTGCTTAGCTTGTCTTTTTATGTCATCAAAAACTGAACCTCAGGCTACTATGATAGAAAGTATTAACTCTAGTGGCTCAGAGCCCATCTTTCCACGTGGCAAAAATTTTGTCTGGGTTAATTCACCACAGCTCCTTTCCTCCCCCACTGCTAGGTATTGTAATTTGCATGTAAATTTTAAGGATCAAAAGCCTTTCTGATAGTGATGCCATATTAAAAGAGTTCGCACACACCCCATCCACTGTTTCAACCTCATGTTTGAGTTTCCTGGTGTGCCAGAGAGTTAGGACAGCTTTCACAAGGCACTTGTCTTTTCCCAGAGGCTCTGTGGGCTACAGTCTACAACCAGGGTCTCACTATGGAAGCATCTGGATTGGATTGGTTTTCCTCAGAAGAGAAACAGCACACATTAAAAACATATGAACATGGAGCTGGGCGTGGTGGCGCACACCTTTAGCCCCAGCGCTTGGGAGGCCGAGGTAGGAGGATCACTGTGAGTTCAAGGCCACCCTGAGACTACACAGTGAATTTCCAGGTCAGCCTGGGCTAGAGTGAAACCCTACCTTGAAAAACATATACATATATATATTGCATGTTGGAGTGAGCCTTTAATCCCAGCACTCAAGAGGCCAAGGTCGGAGGATCACTATGAGTTCAAGGCCACCCTAAGACTACATAGGTCAGCCTGAGCTAGAGTGAGATCATACCTTAAAGTTATATAATATATATATACATATGTATATAATATATATAATAGTATAATAGTAAAGCTAGATTCACAAAGTGCTGCATGCATCTGGAGTTTGTTTGTAGCAGCTGGAGGCCCTGGTATGCCCATTCTCTCAGTCTGTCTCTTCTAATATCTCTCTGCTTGCAAATAATCTTTTTAAAAAATAAATTAATTAGAGCTGGAGAGATGGCTTAGCAGTTAAGCGCTTGCCTGTGAACCTTAAGGACCCTGGTTCAAGGCTCAATTCACCAGGACCCTCGTTATCCAGATGCACAAGGAGGCACACGCATCTGGAGTTCATTTGCAATGGCTGGAAGCCCTGGCGCACGGTTCCTCCCCTCCCCCCCGCCTCTTTCTCTCTCTGTCGCTCTCATATAAATAAAAATAAACAAAAATAAATTTTTAATAAATTAATTAGAAAAAACAAAAGAAAAGAAAACAACCTCAAGTCCCACCTCCCAATGATCCATTTTCACCAGCAAGTCCCTACTTCCTTAACCTCCCCAAACAGTGTCAGTAGCTGGGGACCAAGTATTTAAACACACGAGCCTATGGGGGTCACTTCACACTCAAACCTCAGCATTGGGTCCCGTCTGGATTTAGAACGCTATGGATGTGCATATCTGGCTAGGTATCTGGTCATTGATGTCACGCAGGAGAACCCTAGGAACGGGTCCTCACATCTAGGTGCAACCCAGCCTGCTCTGTGCCGGCCACCAAAACTTTCCTAGTGTCAGTGACATCTCAGGAAATGCTGCAGACTCCTCCTCCTCCTTCTCCGAGGCTGACACCTCGCCCAGGTACATGGAGCCCCACAACATGTCAGTTTCTGATTTATCACCTGGACAAGACAGCTCAGAGTGGAGGGTGCTCTTTAATCTTTGCCAATCCATCAATCTCTCCCTGTAATCATCTGGGCTGCTCTTCCTTGAGCCTGATTCTATCTGTCTACATCTTGCTGGGGCTAAGATGTTCTGAAGGGCTCACTCACCCCGCCATCCAGAGAATTCCATGCAAAGGTGTGGTGGGGAGCAGAGCTGGAAGCAGTCCATCTCCAGTTTCCAAAGAGACCATTTCTTTCTGTTTCGTTATTTTTAGTGTCTGATTGTCAGGCTGAGAGCATGGGAAAAGTTTGCGGTTGCATTACATATTCCAGAAAGTCACACCGCTCGTGCTATGTGACTGTATGCATAGATGAGTAATTGCTCGCTGTCATGCCCACCCTGTGGAGACCGCTCCTTCCGAGTTGGAAGGCAGACGGTGGAGCCCCACCTGCCCAGCTGTCCACCTGCCTGTGCCCAGCTGGAGCTGGCCACCTGCAGCCTTTCGTGCGCGCGCCCTCTGCTGGCAGCACATGCCACTTTCCTGGGATCACCCCGGGCCCACCCTCACCAAGCTAACCTGGGCTCCAAGTAAATGAGATTGTCTCCCGGGTCCCATTTTGAAGATGAGATCACTGAGCCCAGGAGAAACGACCACATAGCTCTCAACCAGTAGGGAATAAAGTATGGAAAGAGAACAGGATGGAAAGGATCCAAATTGCTGTTTGCCGCTCACTGCACAGATTTCCCCGGCGGCAGGAAGGTGGCGATGGAGAGGAGAGTCCAGAGCAGTGACGGGGTACCCGTGAGCTGTCACCTCAGGCTTCGTGGAGAGGAGGCAGAAGCGGAGTGGGGGTAGCTTGGCCACACACTTCTAAGACCATGTTTGTTTGCAGGGCATCATGAAAGTCTCGGACTTGGAAACAATGCATGGGCCAGGGCTCCTCACTTTTTTTTTTTTTTTTTTTTTTTTGCAGTGGGAGGGGGCAGGCAGCAGTTTCAAGGTAAGGTCTCGCTCTAGCCCAGACTGATCTGGAATTTACTATATAGTCTCAGGCTGGCCTTGAACTTGCAGCGATCCTCCTACCTCAAGTTCTCAAGTGCTGGGATTAAAGGCGCGTGCCATCGCACCCAGCTCTTATATTCATAGAGAGTCATAGAGTCTGTGATGTCACCCCTAGCTATGTCCTTACCTGTTCAGATAGATGGATGGTGAATAGGTAAACAAGCAGATGGATGATAGATAGACAGAGGAAGTAGATAGATGGATAGATATATTGATAATTAATAGATAGATGGTGGGTACACATGATAGATAGGTGATAGACATTTTTATTTATTATTGCCATTTAACCTGTGTTTCATTTGGGCTAAACCAAATAAGTGTGAAGGCTAAGGACATCTGCCCCTTTGCCAGCTCCTCTGAAGTTTGATCTTGTTTAACATCCCTTTGCAAATAGATGACAGACAGAAAGATTGATAGGTAATACATCTATGATAGATACACAGGTCATAGACAGATAAATGATAGGTAGTAGATGGATAAACATATGATAAATACATAGATCATAGATAGACGATTTATAGATAGATAGATGCATTGCTATGCACAGATGATAGATAAATAGATAATCAATAGATACTCTGAGGTTAGAGGAAGTTACAAAAGCTTAATTCCCATTGAAAAGGTTCCCATCGACTCAGGTTTCCACGCTCCCAGCTCTGGCTCTGTCCACCAAACACAACCCTGTGTTTTTCTTCCAGAGACAGGAGGTACATGAAGCCAGCACTCTCTTTCTTGTAAGAATGTGGGAAGGTAGGAGGCCCAGAGTGGAGGCTGAACTTTGCAAATGCTCTCCAGCTTGCATCTCTCAGGACAAAGTGATGTCTTTTATTCTGCACTAAAGACTGTGTCTCCAGGCTCAGGGCTTCTGACCTGTTGACTGGAGCCCTGGCCCTGAGGGGTGTCCAGCCCCAAGGCCTCCGCTGCCGTCTACCGTGAGGCAGATCGGGAGATGGGGAATGCTGAGGTGTGTTCTGCAAGACCAAACACCAGGAGAGCTGGCAGAGGGACAGGTGCATGATGTCTGCAGACTTACTTGGTCTCCCTGACATGGAATGCTGGGTAAAAAGCCACAAATAATCATAGGAATGATAATGAGGTCAGCACTGCCAAAACTTGAGAGTCAGGAGAGTTTGTGTATGCCTTGGGCAACACCCCCCCCCATTCTTTAGCAAAATCCAAACCTTTGTCCCATTGGGTCTGTGTTTGTGTATGGCAGGGTCAGTTGGAACTGGGGGGCAGCTCCCTCTTTCCCATGAGGCATGCACTCAGCAAGTCTCCCCAGACCACATTTTTTATTTGTTTGTCTCTCAAGGTAGGGTCTCGCTCTAGCCCAGGCTAACCTGGAATTCACTATGGAGTCTCAGGGTGGCCTCGAACCCATGGAAATCCTCCTACCTCTGCCGCCTAAGTGCTGGGATTAAAGGTGTGTGCCACCACGCCCGGCCCTCACATATGTCTTATATGGTCTCATGGAAGCCACACTCATCACTAGCCCTTTGTCATTGTTTTGTGTCATTGTTTTTGTAAAGAAAATGAGTCAGGTGTAGTGGTGTATGCCTGTGACCCCTGTACTCATGAGGCTGCAGCAGAAGGATCATGAGTTTCAAGCCAGCCTGGGCTGCAGAAAAAGATCCTTAAAAAGCCAAAAAAAAATTTTTTAAAGTGAAAAGAAAGGAAAAAAAAAAAGAGAGAATGAAAAAGAAAATGAGTTGTCTACTATAGTAATGTCTCTCAGAGTGAGAAAACAGATTGGAGAACTTCAGTCCAAAAATAGAAGAGGGGCTGGAGAGATGGGTTGGCGGTTAAGGCACTTGTCTGAAAAGCTTAAGGACATAGGTTCGATTCCCCAGTACCCACATAAGCCAGATGCACAAGGTGGCACATGTGTTTGGAGATGTTTGCAGTGGCTAGAGGCCCTGGTGCACCCATTCTCCCTCCCTCCCAAACCCTGTACCCCCGCTCTTTCTTTCTTTCTCTCTCAAATAAATAAACAAATATTTTTAAAACACAGAAGATACTTTCTTTATGGGGTGAAAAATACTCTAACATAATTATAAAACAATGTAGGGCAACTTTCCTGACCTCTGTTGAGCACCAGAGTTCTCCTCCTTCCCAAGTTAGATACCGCTTAACGTCTGAGGTGTGCTCCTCCTGAGATGTGGACGTGAGCAGCCCAGTGAGTCAGCAAACCCAGGCAAGCCCGGCCTTTGAGAGTGAAGTCTCTGCCTTGCTAAGTCGACTCTCCATGACAGGAAGTTGTTTTCCTCAAGGAAAAGTCTTGTGGTGAGAGGGAGGCCTGACTCTGAGCCCCTTCCTCCATCTCAACAGAAAGCCAGTTTCTCAGTTCTCCATTGGCCCAAGACTAACACGTGATCAGAAAGTCTATTTAAAATACTATAAATCCCCCATCAGAGCTGGCGTGCTCATGCCCCCATCTCTGTGTCCCTCCCTCTGGCTTTTGGGACACAAAGCCAATCTTCAGTCAGCGACCAGGAATAAGATCCATGAAGCTTAACATCCCCAAACAGAGGCAACCACGGCAGGGCGATGCTTGATGCTGCTGCATTCTCGAAGGGCTGACAATGGAGGGCTCACCCTCACTCCCGCTCCACCTTGTATCAGCTTATTCCTCCCTCCCTCCCTCCCTCCCTCCCTCCCTCCCTCCCTCCCTTCCTCTCTCTCTCTCTCTCTCTCTCTCTCTCTCTCTCTCTCTTCTTTTTCTCTCTCTGTCTTATGCTTCGTGACCACCATGACTGTATAGCCTCTGCCACACATTCCCACCACTGTGATGTTCTGGCCAAGTTCATGAAGTGAGTCCTCCAGCCCCGTGAGTGTAGAGGTTGAAATGTGCGTCTCGCTAGACCGAGGCTTGAATCTTGAGACTCCAAGTGGCTAGACCACTACTGGGGAAGGGGAATGTCACTGGGGGAGGGTCTTGGAGTCCATCCCTGAGGTGTGTGGAGAACGTTGGAGAAAGATCTGTTGGTTTGCATTATTCGTTTTAAATCCTCCAAGCCCAGTATATATATACATATATGGACTCTGATCTGGCCCAAGGATGCTAGGTAGACACCTCTGACCCAGCCATGAGTTATGTTTTATAAAACACACCTTAGCATCCATAGAGTGATGTTGGGAAGACAACTGGAAACAGACGTGGAGGTCACACCCACATTGCTTAGGAAACTATGGTGACTGAAACCAGAAAACCAGTTCCCTATAACATGAACAGCAAGCAGGGAGTCAGCTTAGCTTTTCCCTCACTTACATTGAGGTGAGGGGGTCTTGTTCACAATGGAAACATCTACTTAGCTCTTCTATCAGAATGACCCATCCTAGCTAATTTTCCACAAAGAGGCAGAGTCTAAATTCTCATTTTTCCTGTAGGAAGTTTCTTGAGGTTATCATAATAGGATCAAAACAAACAAACAACAACAACAAAAAAAAAGCAGAAAAAACTACTACCAGCCAGTGCACATTTTTAGAATGAAAAAGTTAAGGAACAAATTCAATATACTTGGACACATACACGCTGTGGTGGTTTGATTCAGGTGTCCCCCATAAACTTAGGTGTTCTGGATGCTAGGTTCCCCACCTGATGGCAATTGAAAATTAAAAGCCCCTAGAGGCAGTGTATTGTTGGGGGCAGTCTTATGGGTGTTATAGCCAGTTTCCCCATGCCAGTGTTGGGCACCCTCTCCTGTTGCTATTGTCCACCTTACGTTGGCCGAGGGGTGATGTCCACCCTCTGCTCATGTCGTCATTTTCCCTGACATCGTAGAGCTTCCCCTCGAGCTTGTAAGCCAAAATAAACCCATTTTTCCCAAGAGCTGCTCTTGGTTGGGTGATTTCTACTGACTGCAACCACACATGCTTGAAGATGGTGGATTCTTCTTACTGCAGGTTTCAGAGACAATATTTCCTCGTCTATTAGAAACGTTGCAGGAATTTTCCTCGACAGGGCTACTATTAAAGGTCCAGATTAGCTTATTTCTTTGTTATTAATATTTTATTATTATTATTATTATTTTGGTTTTTCAAGGTAGGGTCTCACTCTAGTCCAGGCTGACCTGGAATTCACTATGTGGTCTCAGGGTGGCCTTGAACTCATGGCGATCCTCCTACCTCTGCCTCCCAAGTGCTGGGATTAAAGGCATGTGCCACCACGACTGGCTATGGTTTTTATTTTTAATTATCTGTCAAACTGGCCCATGGACCAACCTGCTATTAATAAAGTTTTATAGGAACCCACTGATGCCCATCATTTTCTGTCAGGCTGTGGCAGCAGAGTTGAGTTACTATGACTGAGACCACATGGCCCACAAAGCCTAGTGTCCCTGTGTGGTCCTTTATGGGAAAAACATCCAGCAACCACCAGATGCTGTGGACCAACGATGTGCCCTGGACATACTGTAAGGAACAATTAGCATCTTGTGAATGAAAGATTGGAAAGATGATATTGAGTACCAGGAACTCAAACTTCAAATGGTTATGGAAGAAAAAGTAAAGACAGCCAGGCAGGGGGAAAAAAAGTCTTACGGAGTGTTCTGGCGTCTCTTAAAGTGACCTCATGCACCCAGCCCTAGGGACTGTCATCAGGCAGAAATGTAGGTCCAGTGTTACCAACTCCACAGATTTATGAACACCGTAAATCTTGATTGTCGTGTAAAAATTCTTATTTTTTTCCAGTGCCGGGAACTACACTTAAAAATAAATACTTTATAGGTATCTACAGGGGCCACCTACGTGAGACATCTGTCTGTGACATCTTTGGGGTCACAGAGGGACATTCTTACTTTTCCTCTGTTTCTGGCTAGGCTATAGAGCGACACGCTGCTGGAGGACAGAGGTCTGTGTTCGCGCAGTGACAAGGAAGGCTCAACTGCTAACTGCCAGTCCCCCGTGTTTGCCTGCAAACAACACAGAGGCCTGAATCACTACAGTAAACACAGAGAGAAAGAGACAGAAAGGTTAAAAGTGGGCTCACAATCACCTGCTTCTTCACCCTTCCTGAACATGTTGGAGAGCAATATTGTTTCATAAAAACAATATGACCCCATTTCTAAAGCAATATTCATGCTAAGCTAGGCAGCTGTTAAATACGCCCAGCAGTCCACATTACAACAGAGCTATGCTGGAATTTCAATTATTTTCTGGGCACATTTAAAATTATAATACTTTACTGGGACCCATGATATAGTTCATCGAGATTACTCACAAACCGTTGTATCAATCTCTTGTAACTGCTAATGCCTTACAGATGCGTGAAGTTGGGAGAAATAAGAGACTGACCAGGGTAGTGACCTTCATGCCGGCAGCGTGCTTTAAGACATACATGGCCGTGTGTATTTAAATGTCTTATGGTCAAATGCTAGATTTCACAACTCATAATAATATCTAGACAAAAGAGAAAAGAAGTAAGAGGAAAGGGACCACGTTTCCACTTTCTAACAAATTACTTGATTGGGGGCAGAAATTTCTAGTAGCTCAGTGTACTTCACTAAAAACCAGATGTCAGGTGCACAAAGCTGGCATTGTGTGTGTGTGTTTGCGTGTGTGTGTGTGTGCACACGTGTGTGTTTGGATGTGTGTTGGCACTAGTATGTGCACATGCATGTGGAGACCAGAGTTGAAAGCGAGTGTCTTCCCCGAACGCCCTGTTCTTTATTTACTGAGGCAGGTCTCTCACTTGAACCCAGAGCTCACTGATGTCACTAGTCCAGCTAGCCAACAGGCCCAGCGATGCCCTGTCGCCCCCTCCCAAGAGCAGGGGTTCCAGGCGCGCTGCCTCACCAGCTGGACATTCACGTGGGTCCCAGGGATCCCAACTCCACCCCTCCTGCTTCGGCTACAAGAGTTTGATCCACTGAGCTGTTCCCCGAATCTCTGTCATGGTCATTTGACACCCCGTCTAAGAGAGGGTTGACAGCAGCCTGTCCCCAACATTCTCCATCCATGGACACACCTCGTTCCCCCCCAGTGATGTAAACCAACTTCTACCAGTAACCAGGAAGGATCTATGACCCGTCCCACCAAGAAGCTCCATGAACCATGAACCAAGGATTTCCCCAAGGAGACATGTCGCTCGAGCCCAGCGCCATCCCAGGACCTTTTTATGCTTCGCAGAATGCAGAAACCATGTGCAAAACATGCCTTCGTTCGTTTTTTAATTTTTTAGCTTTTTTTCTGTATTAGTTATGTACATGCTCAGTGTGTGAACAGCACATGTTGGTACCATCGTTAGCCTCCGCCCTGTCCTTCCCCTCCGCAGGGACCCTCGTCATTGGAGAATGTGGGTCGTGCATTGTGGGGTTAGCCATCAGTTATGGGGGAGAGGCAATGTCTTTGTGCATAATGTCCCAACGTGTGGCTCTAACAACCTTTTCGCACCCTCTTCCTCAAATTTCCCTGAGCCATGTTGACTTCATTTTAGGTCTCCTTCAGCAATGAGGTCTTGGGAGCCTCTGTGTCTCTGGATCTCTGGTTTGGCAGGAGTTGATTGTTCTGTGTCTGCCTCCTTCACCCTTGTGCTGGTACCAAGTTCACCAAGAAAGCAGCAGTCTTGCCCATTTCCCCAATTACTCTTGGTTTCAGCTGGGACCGTGGGGAGGTGCAATGGGCTGATTCTCTCCTCAGGTTCTGCATCCCTCTTACCTAACCTGTGAGGTGAGGGGTGGTTAGGCAGAAGCCATCTTGACTGGAAGTCCCTTCATTCACTTATGACTGCCTGTTAAAGGGCTCTCTCTATCACTTGGTCCTGCATTCTTAGGGACACAGTGTTACTTAAATTTAAGAGCCGGGACTGGAAACATGGCTCAATAGTTAAAGGTACTTGCTTGCAAAGCCTGACATCCAGGCTTCAATTCCCTGATACCTACATAAAGCCAGATGCACAAAGTGATGCATGCATCTGAAGTTTTGTTTGAAATAGCAAGAGGCCATTCTTGGTGCACCCATTCCCATTCTCTCTCTGTCTCTCCTTGCAAATAAATAAATAAAAATATTTTTTAAATAAGCACAAGCCATGCAATGGACTGCTGTAGCTGAATCTGAATGATAACCCATGATGCTTTGAGCTTAGCCAAATGTTCACCATCAACAAGGTTGTTCTGGAAGCTAATATGAGTCAGCAAGTTACTGAGCAAGGAGCCAATCCGATGGGTACCTTAGAAGCTGATTTCAAAAGATCCCTTACATACTCAGGTTGTCTTTGCAGTGACAAAATGAAATAGAGGAAAACAAGACATTTTTCTCATTTTTTGAAAAATATTTTTTATTTATTTGAGAGAGAGAGGAAGAAAGAAAGAATGGGCATGCAGCACTTCTAGTCACTGCAAACAAACTCCAGATCCATGCACCACCTTGTGCGTCTGGTTTATGTGGGCACTGGGGAACCGGATCTGGGTTCTTAGGCTTTGCAGGCAAGTGCCTTTACTGCTAAGCCCTCTCCCGCCCATTTTACTGATATTTAATGGTTTCCCCTTAATATCTTGAGTTTCAAAGCCCAGAACAGAATCCACATTAATATAAATTGGAATGAATTAAAATGAGACAAAATGAAAATTTCCTTTCTTCAAATAAGCCACGTAAGCACATAGCAGCCACAAGAGGCAGGAGACACATGGATGAGGCAGCCTGGATATGTTTGTCTTTCATTGTCTTTTTCTATTTTTTCTATTTTTTGGTAGATGTCTATGCAGGTGGTTTATGTACATGTGTATTTGTGCACGCTCATGTGGATGAGTGCACATGTGTGTGCACATATATGTGGAGGCCGGAAATCAATGCTGGGCCTCTCTCTCTATTGCTCGGCAACTCATTTATTAACACAGGGACTCTCGCCTGAACCCAGGGCTTGCCAGTTCAGCTAGTCTAACCAGCCTGTTTGTCCCCAGGATCCCTTCTCCACCTCCCAAGGGCCGTGATGATAGGCGGGCCACCAAGAGCATGGGATGTTTACGTGGTTGCTGGGGATGTGAACTTGGGTCTTGACGTGAGTGGCAAGCACGTTACTTATTGAGTCATCCCCCCCCTGTTCAGAGGTTTCACCTCTCCCTCACCACAACCCCTCCTGCTGGGAGGTGTCCACCCTCAGGGCCTATTGGGCAGCAGCTGTGATGACACTTTGTCCAGCAGGCACTATGACAGCTGTGGCAGGACTTTCTTAAGTGTGACATGGATCCCACTAGGGTCACTCAGGATTGTCTTGACATGAACTAGTGCTTTGTCTTTTTAAAAGAAAATTCTAAAAGTTATACAATAGCCTGGTCTGTATAGTGAACTTCAGGTCAGCCAGATTTACCTAGCCAGAAGCTGGCTTTAAAAGAAACAGATAAATCACACCTACTCTTCTTTTAATATTTTATTTTACTTATTTGAGAGAAAGAGGCAGATGAAGAGAGAATGGGCATGCCAGGGTCTCTAGCCACTGTAAACCAACTACAGACGCATGCGCCACCTGTGTGTATGGCTTTACATGGGTCCTGGAGAAATGATCCCGGGTCCTTGGGCTTCACAGGCAAGCTCCTTAACTGCTGAGCCATCTCTCCAGCCCAAACCAAGCCTGTTCTTGCTGAAGGAGGAAAACCCCATCTCAAAAGCTAGCCAGCTTCATTTACATAACTTCCTTGGTTGTGACAAAAGTATGGGAACGCAAAGAAACTAGGGGGCCCCGGGAGGATGGAGGGAGGCAGGTGGCTGTGGCCATAGAAGGGTGGCCCCCGGGTCCCTAGGAGTGGAATACTCTACATCTGACTGCGGTGAGGGGACAGGAGTCACACAAACCTACATATGGGCTGAAGCGATGTAGGACTAAATCCGCAAGCATACAGGTGCATGAAGCTGGCGAAATCCAGACCGAGTTAGTGGATGGCCTCAAGTTCATTTTCCGGGTCATCGCATTGCTTCTTCTGATGGAAGGCGCTGCCACGGGGGAGGCTGGGTGAAGGGCACACCGGTTCTCTCTGTATCGTTTCTTAGGACTGCATGTGAATCTACAATTATCTCGAGAAAAAAAGTTTAAAAATACATATGACAAGCACATCACATCCAAAGTGTTTTGAATATAATTTCTTGGGATAACACAAAAGGAACGAATGCTGTGATAATCCATTATTCAAAGGCGAATGTGAACACAGAATGCTAAAGGGGACATGAATATGAAAGTAAGTTCTGGAGTGGTACACAGGAGGCTGAAGTTTGGGGGATTCTAACACTAAGATTAGGAACAAGGGCTCTGGAATGAGGTAAGGCCATAATCAGATCACAAAGAGCCGCTGAGCGCTGCTGGGCGAGTGGCTTCCCTGAGCTCTGCCTGCCCCCTCTCTCCCCGCTTCTACGGAAGGAATACCAGCATGGCAGCTTTCACGATGTTGATAGACGCAGTGGCATGAGAACATATGTAAAGCACCAGTGCGTTCTCCACGTTGCACTAATGGATTTGGTAGGCCTAGTTTTATAAAATCTGGACATGACTAATTATGCATGTGGTTGCTTAAACACAGGTCGTGGTGATAGCTTTCTGTAGCTGTTACGTAAACACCTGAGAAAGGATACCTTAAAAAGGGGAATTACTGGGGGGTTGGAGAGATGGCCCAACAGTTTACACACTTTCCTGCAAAGCCCAACGACCTGGGTTTGATTCTCCAGTACCCACATAAAACCAGATACACAAAGGGGCTCATGCACTTGGAGTTTATTTGCAGCGGCTAGAGGCCCTGGGGTGCCCATTCTCTCCCTCCCTCTCTCTCTCTCTCTCTCTCTCTCTCTCTCTCTCTCTCCCCAAATAAATAAGAAGATTTTAAAAATATTATTTTATAAAAGAGGAATTGTTTATCTGAGCTTCAGAGGTCCCCATCCATGATGACCGCACGTGGCAGAGCAGACCAGCTCACATCATGGCGGCCAGGGAGCAAAGGAGAAAGAGGACCAGATCAACCCTTCAAAGGCATGCCCTCCCACAACCCTCGTCTTCCAGCAGGGCCCTGCCTCCTAAAGTTTCTACCCTATTCCAAAGCAGTGCCACAGTAGGAAGCTGAGTATTTAACACATGAGCAGCCCATATTCAAAACACAATAGTCCCCAAACTTTCACAGAAAATGGCCAGAGAGGAAATCTATTTGGCTCTGCAAATCATATGGCTTGTGTTACCAAGCCTCCTCTCTACCCATGTAATGTAAAAACAGTCATAAGTAAGGGAAGAGATACAACTTTTTAAAATTAATTAATTTATTATTCTGAGAGAGAGAGAGAATGGGTGCACCAGGGCCTCCAACCACTACAAATAAACTCCAGACACATGCACCACCTTGTGTGTCTGGCTTACATGGGTAACTAGGAAATCAAACCTGGGTACTTGGGCTTCACAGGCAAGCGCCTTAACTGCTAAGCCATCTCCCCAGCCCAAGACACAACTTTTAAATTTTTTTTTAATTTATTTGCAAGCAGAGAGAGAGAGAAGATATACCAGGGCCTCTTGCCTCTGCAAACCAACTGCAGATACATGCACTACTTTGTGCATCTGGCTTAATGTAGGTACTACGGAATCCAATTTGGGCTGTCAGACTTTGCAATAAAATGTTTTTAACCACTGAGCAATCTCTCCAGCCCCAGCTATGACTTTTGTTGGCAAAAACATATGGTGAGAAAGACTTGGCCTGTAAGCTATCACTGGTCATTCCCTGACTTAAACTGCTTTCTCCTAGTGACCTCCACAGAAGGCAGACCCACTCCGCTTTCTGATCCCCTTCTCTTCCTGCTAACCTCCTCCCATGATCAGGAACCATTCCATCATGAAGTCAACCAGAGGTTGAGTACAAATGCACTTGCTAATTGTCCCACGGCATGTACTTCCATTGATGGGAGCCCATCGAAGCTCCCCTGGGTCTTGTACATAGTAGGCTTTCAATAAATATCGAGCGATAGATTGATTGACCCATTAACAAAGAGAGATGAATACTGATGAAGGTTAACGGAGTCTGGAAGTGGGTGCCTCGGGGGTTTGACCTCAGCCTGAGTGTGGGAGAGGGCAATGCTAACATCCACGCAGACCACATTGATTGAACACCGCGGAGGCTGCAAGCATTTTATTAGTGTTTATGTCACATGATCATTCAAATCTTTGACGCTTTGAGCCAAGGAAATGGAGACAAGGAGAAACATGTAGTTACCCTAACGTCGCCATGTGATGCATGAGCTGGCAGGAGAGAGACTCCAACCCTTGTTTTACTTTTCACACACAAGTCTCCCTTTCCCATGATGTTACAAGATCTTCCAAAGAAACATTTAAGAGAAAGAGAAAGTGACTGGTTACAGCCCCAACATTATTGGGCTCTAAACCGTGAAAGAGGAAGAGGTAATAAGGTTAAATATGCTCAAGTTTATATTATTTAAAATATAAATGAGAGCTAGGGCTGGAGAAATGGCTCAGTGGTTAAGGTATTTGCCTTCAATGCCTAAAGACCAAGATTTGATTCCCTATTACCCACATAAAGCCAGGTGCACAAAAGTGGTGCAGGCATCTGCAGTCGGTTTGCAGTGGTAGAAGCCCTGCACACCCGTTATCTCTCCCTGCTTACAAATGTGTGTGTGTGTGTGTGTGTGTGAAATTGTTTATGAAAGAGAGATAAAATTGGCACATCAGGGCCTCCAGCCTCTGCAATTGAACTCCAGACATGTATGCCACCTTGTGGG
The DNA here is from genome assembly GCF_020740685.1 of Jaculus jaculus. NCBI lineage: Eukaryota > Metazoa > Chordata > Mammalia > Rodentia > Dipodidae > Jaculus > Jaculus jaculus. Next base: position 132,143,205 of record NC_059109.1, read on the forward strand.
CATGTGCAATCTTATGCATGTATCACCTTGTATGTCTGGCTTATGTGGGATCTGGGGAGTCAGACATGGGTCCTTAAGCTTCACAGGCAAGCCCCTTAGCTGCTAAGCCATCTCTTGAACCCAAAATCTTTTATTATAGCTACAGTTATGGGATAATCTCACTTATATCAAAGTATATAAATCACAACACACAGCACAGCATGCATGTAACATAGGGAATGAACACGCATAGAGTCAATAAGCATTGCATGTGCATGCAAACTATTCAAAAGGCTAAGTGACCCTGACTTTCTTCAGACACCCAACCAAGTGCTAACCCATTTCAGTGGGCTACCTTCAGACAGGGTGAGAACCGCAGTACATTAGTCTCCATGACTCCTAAGGGTCTTGTCAGGTCTACCCATCCAGATTCGAGCAAACCACAGGGTTTTCTTTAACCAGAGAGGGGCTGACCATCCACAAATGATTCCACAGGATAGGCAGGTCTCATCTATCTATCTATCTATCTATCTATCTATCTATCTATCTATCTATCTATCATCTAGTCTCATCTATCTATCTATCTATCTATCATCTATCATCTATCATCCATCTCTCTCTCTCACTTGCCCCTCAACATTCCCTTCTGTCCCGCATCAGCTCTCTCCCTCTTTCTGCCTCCTGCACCCAAATCAACCCAATCAAAAACTCCCCCTCCCAGTCTTCCCTTTAAGAAGTTACCCAGGAGATAGAAAGATGGCTTAGTGGTTAAGGCGCTTGCCTGCAAAACCCAAGGACCCAGGTTCAATTCTCCAGTACCCACATAAGCCAGATGCACATGGTAGCGCATGTGTCTGAAGTTCGTTTGCAGTGGCTGGAGGATCTATGTGCTTTTGCTCTCTCTCAGATAAATGAAAATTAAATTTTTTAAAAAGTTACCAGCTGTAGATGTCTGGCTGATGTTTTTCTTCTCTTTAGCTTTGTCGCTGAGGATATAAAGTGGCAATAGAGCACTTGCCTAGCATGCCCCTGGATTCCATCACTACCACTAAGTTAATAATATTAACATTAATAATAATATTATCAGAACTCTAAAGTAAGGGATGTTCTCCCTTCCTCCTGTGGGTGTTTGACTTCTCCTTTGCAGATAAGAGAGGGTGATGTTTGTACTCCACCACCATAGACATAAACACACACACACACACACACACCACTCCTTCGGTATAAATAAGCCCAGTGGTCATGAGGGTTTAGGGCACAGGTCTAGAGTTTTGGTCTCAACCTTGCCATACTCTGACAATGACCTTGGACAATGTCTCCTTATCTGTAAAAAGAAAAAAGAAAGAAAGAAAAGAAAAGAAACAAAACGAAATGAAACATTATGGGGGGCTAGAGAGATGGCTTAGCATTAAGGTGTTTGCCTGTGAAACCTACAGACCCAAGTTCAATTACCCAGGACCCATGTAAGCCAGATGCACAAGGTGGTGCATGTATCTGGAGTTCATTTGCAGTAGCTAGAGGCTCTGGCACCCCCATTCTCTCTTTCTCTCTCTCTCTCTCTCTCTCTCTCTCTCTCTCTCTCTCTCTCTCTCTCTGTGTGTGTGTGTGTGTGTGTGTGTGTCTCAAATAAATAAATAAGTAAATAAATGAATAAAAAGAAACATTAACTGTTCCCCTGTCCCTTTACTGTACTGGTAAATAGGATATCGCATGCCAAGCATCTGTCACGTGCTGTGCGCTCAAGAAGCCGTGACTAATGTCACTCTGATGACAAAGGCCTTCAGTGCATTTGTGTAGATTTACCTTTGTCCTTGATGAGAATAGCTGTGGCCAGTGCCCACGGCTGGGCCTCGCTGCATAAGGGACTTTGCCTTGGGAACTTCACTTGGAAGCACTTTAATAGATACGTGTGAGAGCCATGAGCAGTTGGCAAGCTAGGACTTCCCGGTAACCAGGTTATTGTCATTATTTCAACAAGGCTCAGGTGTTCCAACAGCTGCTTTAGAACAGGAATTTCTGCTCTGGTCCCGGCGGTAAGACGGTGGCAGCCATGGAGTGCAAAGGGGTAATGGTGGCGACCGAGCCAGAACTGCTGGAGGACGAAGGAACCAAGAGGGAAGCAGAGTCCTTCAAGGAACAAGGGAATGTATACTATGCCAAGAAAGACAACAATGATGCTTATAACTATTACACAAAAGCCATAGATATGTGTCCTAAAAATGCTAGTTATTGTGGTAATGGAGCAGCCACATTAATGATGCTTAGAGGGTTCCGTGAAGCTCTTGGAGATGCACAGCAATCAGTGAGATTGGATGACAGTTTTGTCCGGGGACATCTTCAAGAAGGCAAGTGCCACCTCTCACTAGGGAATGCCATGGCAGCATGTCGCAGTTTCCAGAGAGCCCTAGAGCTGGGTCACAAAAACGCCCAGGCACAACAGCTCAAGGATGCTAATGCAGTCATGGAATGTGAGAAGATAGCAGAAACTGACTTTGAGAAGCGAGATTTTTGGAAGGTTGTTTTCTGCATGGACCGTACCCTAGAATTTGCCCCTGCCTGCCATTGCTTCAAAATCCTCAAAGCAGAGTGTTTAGCAATGCTGGGTCAATATCCAGAAGCACAGTCTGTGGCCAGTGACATTTTACGAATGGATTCCACCAATGCCGACGCTCTGTATGGACGCGGTCTCTGCCTTTACTATGAAGATTGTATTGAGAAGGCGGTTCAGCTTTTTGTGCAGGCTCTCAGGATGGCTCCTGACCATGAGAAGGCCTGTGTTGTTTGCAGAAATGCCAAAGCCCTTAAAGCAAAGAGAGAAGATGGAAATAAATTTAAGGAAGGCAATTGCAAGCTAGCATATGAACTGTACACAGAAGCCCTGGGAATAGACCCCAACAATATAAAAACAAATACTAAACTCTACTGTAATCGGGGTACGGTTAATTCCAAGCTTAGGAAACTAGACGATGCAATAGAAGACTGCACACATGCGGTGAAGCTTGATGACACTTACATAAAAGCCTACTTGAGAAGAGCTCAGTGTTACATGGACACAGAGCAGTATGAAGAAGCAGGGCGTGACTATGAGAAAGTGTATCAGATGGAGAAAACAAAAGAACACAAACAGCTCCTAAAAAATGCACGGCTAGGGCTGAGGAAGAGGAAGAGGAAGGACTGCTACAAGATCCCCGGAGTGGACAGAAATGCCTCTGAGGACGAGATCAAGAAAGCGTACTGGAAACGGGCCTTCATGCACCACCCAGACCGGCCCAGTGGAGCCAGTGCAGAGTCAGGAAGAGGAGGAGAAGAAGTTCAAGAAAGCAGGAGAGGCCTTTACTATCCTTTCTGATCCCAAGAAAAAGACTCGCTCTGACAGCGAACAGGACCTGGATGAAGAGGGCATGAATATGGGTGATTTTGATGCAAACAATATCTTCAAGGCATTCTTCGGTGGTCCTGGGGGCTTCAGTTTTGAAGCATCAGGTCCAGGAAATTTCTTTTTTCAGTTTGGCTAATGCAGGACAATCACTCAGAACCCAGAAAATGCAGACTCGCTCAGTTTAACCTTGAATGCGGACACAGTTCACCCCCTCCGTCATGTCTCTGCGGTACTTAGAGCAGTTTCGTTTTCTCAGTTGGGTGCCCTGTGTCTGTGTGAGTGGGGTGAAGGAGAGGGAGCCAGCACCCAAGATGGGGATGGGAGGGAGCCGGGGGGTGGTCAGGGAGGCAGCTTGTGAATTTTTGTTTTATTGTTTAACTTTATTAAAAAAGAATAAAATGTTTTGACCATTAAAAAAAAAAAGAACAGGAATTTCTAAACCTCAGCAGTGCTGACACTGGGGCCTGGGATTCTTGGTTGCTGGGTCTCCCTGTGCCCAGAAACTCACTCAGCACCCCCGTGACCTCTACCCACTAGCCCGCAGCACCCCTGCATCCTCGCCTCAGCCAGGCCCGCACAGCGAAGCTTCCCACACAGCCCTATGGGATGTGGGAGGTGCAAGCTGCCCCGCTGAGGCCTAGCTAGCCAAGTGTCTGAACACCCCTTCTCAGGGGAAAATAAACAGAAGAGGGTCTGGAAGATGGCTCAGTCAGTAAAGTGCTGGCCTTGCAAGCACAAGGACCTGAACTTGATCCCCAGAACCCACAGAAAACACATGGGCGGTGGGGTGGAGTGGGCCTGTCACCCCAGTGCTGGGGAGGCAGAAACAAAGGACCCCCACCCCCGAGATTCGGCAGCCAACTAGTTTAGCCAGATCTGTGAGCGCTGGGCCAACGAAAGGTCCTGCCTCAAAAGAGAGGGATGGAATTCTCAAAGGTTCTACCTGAGATTGCCCTCTGGCCAAGACACAAGCGTACACACACATGCACCCACACATACACATGTAAACATGCCTAACAACCATACATGTAAAATAATTAAAAGTAAGGGCTGGAGAGATGACTCAGCAGGTAAGGCGTTTGCCTGGGAAGCCTAAGGACCCAGGTGTGATTCCCCAGCACCGACGTACGCCAGATGCACAAGGTGACGCATGGGTTGTTTGCAGCAGCTGGAAGTCCTGGTGCACCCATTTTTTTCACTCTCTGTCTGCTTCTCTCTCTGTCTCTCTCAATTAATTAATTAATTAAAACTTTTTTAAAAATGTGAAAGGAGTTGTTTAGAGAGTTACAGCTCAAAGGTTAGGAAATTCAGGTGAGTTTGGGGCTCAGAGATGTATCAGCTTTTAGAAAAAGAAATTTGCTTCCATGTGCAGAACTTTTTACTCCAACAAAGGAGTTTGGGAGAAGAAACTGCTGATCTCACACTAGTTTACCGAAGAGCAGTTCACAAGCTCCAGGCGTCCTGCAAACCTTCCCAAAGAGAAAGCCAGGTGTTTGGCACGCCAGATAATAATGTATGTATGAGAGCCGAGGCGGCCCGCGCATTCCTAGAAGACTTCAAAGTTCTATTTTCACATCAAAACAAACAAGGGTCAGTGGGTCTCCCTTGCAGCCTCTGTCTGTTGATAATTATATTTTATATAAACATATTTTGTGACTGTGGAAAAGGCTTCATGGGCGCACAATGGCAAACGTTCTTCAAAACTGTCTTTAATTATTCATTTGGCTGTGCTATATTTTATGTTTCTTTTCATAAATGTTAATCTTTATTATTGCCTTCCTGGGGGAGGGGGAGAGAAGCACGGGCTCAGAGTAATACCTGTTATTAAATGACCTATCAGAGCAACATGGATAAATGGGGGGAGCCATTTAATTGTTTCCTATCTACAGTTTTATACAGTTTCTATCAAACTGAAGGGTAATTTTTTTCAGGAGCTGCTTATTTTAAATGTACAAAACCCTTGTGTGTAACTCCATTAGCTGCCCTACAGCATTGCAATCTACAGTTTCCCCGAGGCTGTTGTGAAATATTGATGAAATCCTTGCTTTTGTGGCTTCCTGTGATACAGTAAACATTTGTCTGATGTTAGTTGAACGTGAATGGATCTGTTCCGAGCTGCATCAGCAGCGACTTCAAAGGGAGCGAGGCTGGTACAGGATTTTATCAGGTTTTTTTTTTTCTTTCCTTCTTTCCTTTTCTTTTAACAAACTAAGGTTACAAATCTTCACCATGATATATATATATATATATATATATATATATATATATATATATATATATGTTGGTTTTTCGAGGTAGGGTCTCACTCTAGCCCAGGCTGACCTGGAATTCACTAGTCTCAGGGTGGCCTCGAACTCATGGCAATCCTCCTACTTCTGCCTCTCAAGTGCTGGGATTAAAGGTGTGTATCACCATGCCGGGCCAGACATTTTATTTTTAAAAGTCCATTTCAAATGGTCACAGGCACCCAGAAAGCTGCTCGTTAATCATAACGACACATGTTTTTAATCCAGATGAATCACTCATTGCTTTAGATTTGGGGGGAGGATGTGTGCCTGTGTGTGTGGTATGTGTGTATGGTGTATGTGGCGTATACACGCATATGTGCAGATACATGCACCTACGCATGCATGTGGTTCTAAGCCCAGTTCTCAGCACCCCCAGGGACCACCAAGGAGGCCAGAGAAGTAACATGCGGTGATCTTCTTCAGAACGAACTCGTCCATGTGGTTCCTTCAGCCACGGTCTTTCTGAACCTGGAGCTGCTGTTTTCAGTTCAATTCAATGTTTCAGATTGGCTGACCAGAGAGTCCCAGTGATTTGCCCATCTCTGCTGCAGTCTTTCTCCCCTTCTATCTTGCCCTTTCCCTCTCTTCTCTCTCTCTCTCTCTCTCTCTCTCTCTGTCTCTCTCTCTTTCTCTATCTCATACACACACAAGCAGAAAGGAGAGTCTGGTTTTGTGAAGTGCCCCCGAAATTCTGTGTTTCCAGAACTGCACCCCACAAGACCCTCCATCCAGGGCACAAAAGGGCACCGTGGACGAGAGCAAATCATTTCAAATGCTCCGTCTCTGGTGCTGACCGTTTGCATTGATCCTCATAGTATTCAGGAACAGGGCTCCTATTTAGCTGCGTTTTCCAGCCAAGTAGAGAATGCTTGCTCTGTGTTGAGGTTTATTACTTGTCCAACATCTGGAACCCTCCACATAAATGACATGATGGACCCTGAACACCTGTGCTTCAGGGAGCCACTCTGTGTAGGGCAGGGCATCTAGAAACAGGTCCTGGTCACCTTTCCCCAGTGATGCTGGGATCTCCAGATACTGCCGCATGTCCTCAAGAGCAGGGCAGGGCACACAGCTGTTCCCTTCTCTCCTGGGTGAGAACCAAGCCTCCTTCTGATACACAGGCACTGAGCCCCCATGGTCACAGGGGGAGCGTAAGATGAACCCCTGGCAGCGTCATTTCTAGATTGGTCTAAGCTTCGCACAGATTTTGTCCGGGCACAATTTCCATCTTTGCATTTCAGAATCCTCTAGAAACGAGAAACAGAACAGCAGTTTATTGAGCAAAGAAATCTTCAGGAACTAGCAGAAAGGGCTTGACCCTGAGGTGGCGGGAGGGCAGAGGCACTGGGCTATGAAGCCTCTCTTGTCTATGGACGCTCAGTAAACCACAATGAACAATCCCCGAAGTGACGTCAATCAATTTTCCTCCCGGGGCCTCAGCATGCAGACGTATGGGTGACCCAGTCACTCACCTTTGCCCTGGATTTTCTGACAGAAATCCCAGCAAAATTCCTTGACGTTTGTATCTGTAACCAGCAAACACGGCGCAGTGTTTGTGTAACTGACCTCCATTAGAACTCTTCCTAAAACAGATGATGTGCCAAATACCTGATTCCCACAGTGTAATGATACTTAATTAATTTAACACCGGGCCCCTTCCCCCCATCTGCAAAGTTCCAGTCTCCATAGGGCCGGAGCACCTAAGCCTTGGGTCTAGAGCCTAATGCCAAGCACACAGCATGAGGTGAGTGTACTATTATTTAATTAGAGGCCTAGAGACATCTCACTCCCACCTGTCTCGTTGGGAGCAGTTTTCTCTCCCCTACCTGGCAATTCAGACAGAAAATACGGGAGTGAGACCTATAGAACAGAGCCAACGAGAAAGACAACCGAAGCCCCACTCTCTCCTCCTGGTCCTCCATCCCAGCCTCCACCCCAGCAGTGACCGTTGTCCCCTCGACGTTATCCATACGCCTGTGCATGGATGAGTGTTATGTTGACATTAACCACAGGCAGATCCCACATCCAAGGGACCATCACAGAGATAACTGGATGATGGAGAAATCCACACTTCTGGGGCTAGACAGACGGCTCAGTGGTTAAGGCACTTCCTTGCAGAGCCTAATGACCCCGGTTCAATTCCCTAGTCCCCACAGAAAGCCAGATGCACAAATCGGCACACGAATCTGAAGTTCATTCAAAGCTACTAGAAGCCCCAGTGCACCCATTCATTCTCTCTCTCTCTGTCTCTCTCTATATATCTGAAATTTAAAAAAATATTTTCTAAAATACAAATTGGTTTTTAAAGGCCATGATCAGTCAGGCATGGTGGTGCACGCCTTTAATCCCAGCACTTGGGAGGCAGAGGTAGGTGGATCGCCATGGGTTCAAGGCCACCCTGAGACTACACAGTGAATTCCAGGTCAGCTGGACTGCAGAGATACCCTACCTCAAAAAACAAAATAAATAAATAAATAAAATAAGATAAAAATAAGTCCCATGAGCACACATGCCTCTGAGCACAGAGCGCCAGCCCGTTCCTCTGCTTCACTCTTCCATGTGGGAAACAGGGCGCTTGCTTGTCAGAGGAGCGGCGACATCATTTTTGTTTCCACTGTCAGTAGTTCTGGTGTTGAAGAACCTTGTTTTCTGCAAGAGCCTTCAGCCCCAGACATGACTGCAGTCTATTTATGTTTGGCTAAAACAGAATAAACAGTTGAGGGGACATCATTCACACGGTGACAGGAGGGATCCGTGACATCCTGCATATACAAATCACCGGATGTCTTTATAACTAGCTCGGTGTGGGCGTCAATCCGGGCGCCTGCGGAAAGCCTCTCCAGGAAGGTGATTTGACTCAGGCTGGCAAGGCAGAGACTGGGTCATTGGAGAGCCATTCTTCAGGGCTGTCTGCAAAGCCAACACTATTGCACTGAGGCGGTCAGTCACATCGAGACATGGCCCTGGAGGCCACTTACATGCAGGCCTTGAAAAGGGTCTGAGTTTTGGGAACAGTGTGCAGTGGAGTTCCCAAAGAGGCCAGCTACAAAACACAATAGGTGGGAGCAAGGGCCCTGGGTTAGTGGTCATGACATTATCAAGGTTTGATACCTGTTCTTTGTGTGTTGGGGGCGGGGGGACATCTCCTTTCAGAGTCTTTTAAGTCATCAACACCTCTTTCATGCCCTCCAAGGCTCAAGGAATACTGTGGAAGGAAGAGTAGAAAGAATAAGAGGCAGAGGATGGGCAGGGGTGCTGTGGAACCCCGTCCTCTGGGCACGGAACGGCCATCGCATTGCTCACCTCATGGTGACTGTCATTACCTGCACAGTACTGGGCCTATCAACAGCCCATCATAGATGGAGGAGGAGGCAAAATTGAAAAGGAAAAAGTGTAAAAGCCAAAGTAGAGAGGGCCGAGTTTGGAAGAAGAAGGGGTTCAGTAGAAGGTGGGGGGACTGAGAAGAAGGACAAGAGAAGGTAATGAGATGGAATTGTGATCAAAATACACGTATGTATGAAAATTGTCAAAGAAAACGTTTAAAGAAAGAAGTCATCAAGCTGGAAGTGGTGGCTGAAGCCCAAAGGTGCAGGGGAGGCTGAGGCCGGCAGGCAAACTGCTGTGAGTGTGAGTCCAGCCTGGGCTACGTAGCGAGTTCCAAGCCAGCCTGGGCTACATACCAAAACAAACAAAATCCCCCGGCCCGTAAAAGAGAAGAGCTGTGGCAGATAGCGTCTTTCCCTTCCCTCCTCAATCCATACCACCCTCTACCCAGAGATGTGGCAGACACATGCCTGCTTACTGCTCATGGTTCGTTTTTCAGGGGAGACACAGAAAGGTTTACTGTGTGGAGGGTCTGTGGGATTAAGCAACGATGTTAGTGTTCCCTCAAATATGAAGTGAGCCAGATTCTTCGCATAAGCGCCGTCGCCGTAGCACAGTCACAGGCTGGGCACTGCCTCTGTGCCAGTGTCTTCGCCTCATCCATCCATTCTAGAGTGGCTGCATTTTGTCTTCTCTAAGGGCCCATCCAGCGCTTCCATTTCACCCCTTGAAGAACAAAGGATGCTTATCATGAAACCACGACAAATGGTTGCCCCTGTTATCACTGAGAATTTCTATTTTATGCATACTGACTCTTAGACCTTTATCTTAAAAGATCTTCACAATGCAACACTCTGTGTTTATATAAAATGAAAAAGATAAGCAAAATAACTGATTAAGGCGTCCCTGCCATAGCTCCCAACTGCCCCCTGGCAGCCATTTTAGGGTAGCATTAATTGTAAGACTCACCTTAATTTCTGAGATGGTAAAATGTAAAAGAACAGTACTAGAATCAGTGAAATGATGTTTGTAATGTGTGTACTATGCTCTATGCATTTTTTAAAAAAATCCCAATATCACAGCTATGCCCACTACACCAAGTCCCTTCTTTGATGGGTTCTAAATGGCAGTCAAAAATTACACATTGAGGGCTGGAGAGATGGCTTAGTGGTGAAGGCGCTTGCCTACAAAACCAAAGGACCCAGGTTCGATTCCCCAGGACCCATGTAAGCCAGATGCACAAGGTGGCACATGAATCTGGAGTTCGTTTGAAGTGGTTAAAGGCTCTGACATGCTCATTCTCTCTCTCTCTCTCTCTCTTTGCCTCTCTCTCAAATAAATAAATAAACATTTAAGATGTAAAAAAAAATTACACATTAAGTCAGGCATGGTGGCACACACCTTTAATCCCAGCACTTGGAAGGCAGAGGTAGGAGGATCATCGTGAATTTGAGGCCAGCCTGGGACTACATAGTGAATTCCAAGTCAGCATAGGCTAGAGTGAGACTTTCCCTACCTCATAAACACAAAGCAAAACATGTATGATATATGTGCATCTCAAACAAAAATTGGACATTGATGACTACAATGGTTACTCTTTGTTACGCTGGATTTGGAATCATCCAGGAGACATATTTCTGGGTGTGTCTATGAGGACATTTCCAGAGAGGCGTAGTCTTCTGTTAGCCTCAACCTCTTCACTCTAAAATGGAGGTAAACCAGGTATGGAGTGCACACCTTTAATGCGAAGACCTGGGAGGCTTGAGGCAAAAGGATGGCGAGTTTGAAATTTGAGGTCAGCTTGGGCTACCAAGTGAAATGTGTACATATATATACATATATATACATACACATATATATGTGTGTATGTATATATAGGTATATGTATAGGCATATATATAGGTATATATAGTATAAATAATATACACCTATATATAAATATTACTATGTATTTAAAAGCCTTTATATATTATATATATATATGTATATATATATATATGTATATATATATATACATTCACCTATCTCAGGGAGAATATTTCCAGACCAAATGTCTACTGCTCTCCATTATGCTAGGATAACAATGGGTGTGTAAAAAAACTAAAAGGAAGCCTTTCTCTCATGTGCTCCACTAGCAAGAAAGATTTCACAAGATACGAGTTCTGTCATCTAGAAGCTATTTAGATCTACACTCCTTAAGCCGGTTTGCTTGAGTAATTAATTCAAACTTAAGATTGCATTGGTGAGATGCCCAGGATTTGAGCAACTGGGTTAGTTGAACATGAAAGGCCCTTATGGATGAAAGAAAAAATAAAGGCTGTTCTATTACAGCTCGAGCATGGGAAGCCGACGCGTTCACTCCCGATCGGTAAATCGGTCAGTCATATGAATATAATGAGCACGTCACATTGATTCACATGCATTTTTCCCCCACCACATGATTGTTTAGCAACACGGGCAGCAGCCAAACAGAGACTCCGCGGTGGGTAAAGAGCCAGTGCAGCCCTGACCCTTCACTGCACGAGCTGACCACTGAGCCTCGGGGGTCTTAGGTCACGTTGGCTCTTTTTAAACGCTGGTCTGTCTGGAACTCCATCATCTTTCCAATTAAACTCCTTTCATGCTATCCCATCACTCCTTTATTGACATGGCAATGTCTCTTAGCAATCATCTTTTTATGCCTTATTATTTTTTATTAATTAGTTTTGTACTCAGTGAACACAGTCAAGTTGGTATCATTGTATTATGAGTTGATCAGGTGTTTTTAACTGAACTCGTATTTTTATCCTTTTATTGTTGCTTTGTTATGCTCTGGATGAATACCGTAGTGGCTAACTTTCTTGCATGTGTTTGTCTGGGTAGTATGCATGCATATGTGTGAGTGAGTGTGTGTGTGTGTGTGTGTGTGTGAAGTGTGTGTAGAGGTCAACATCAAGTGTCTTTCTCAATTGTTTATTCTTTGAGACAGAGTCTCTTGCTGGACTTAGAGCTCACCAATCCAGCTAGAACAGCCAGCCAGTGAGTCCCAGGATTCCCTGTCTCTGGATCCCTGCTCCAGGACCACAGGGACTGCACCATGGCATGTGGCTGCTGGGGTTTGAACTCAGGTCCATGTGCTTGTGTGGCAAGTGCTTTACCCACTTAACCATCTCCCCAGCCCTTGAGCCACTTACTTTTTAAAGCACTCTCTCCTATCGCCATATCCTCCTCGCTGTAATTTTAATGCAAACTTTGGCTCCGAACATACGTTGCATGCATGGCAACAGAAGTGCGTGCACACACACACACACACACACACACACACACACACACACCCCTCAGAGTACACGTCAGTACCGAGCAGGCATGGCAGAGGATAAGCACGCTGGCATGAGGGGGGCTGGAACATGCAGCCCAAAGCCAAGAGGGCAGAAGCTCTGGGGTATGATAAACTCACTTCAGAGCTGCATCTACCAGGCTCTGGGGCTGTGAGGGAGTTGTTTCACTTCTTCTCACAGTCAGGTTCACGTTGCTGACAGAAACCATCCAACCGAGAGCAGCTTGTGGGGGGAAGAAATAGAGGCTTATTTTGGCTTCCAGACTTGAGGGGAAGCTCCATGATGGCAGGAAAAATGATAGCATGAGCAGAGAGTGGACATCACCCCCTGGCCAATATCAGGTGGACAACAGGGACAGAAGAGTGTGCCAAACACTAGCAAGGGGGAGCTGGGTTTAACACCCATAAGCCCGCCCCAACAATACACCACCTCCAGGAGGCTTTAATTTCCGATTGCCGTCAGCTGGGGAACCTCACATCCAGAATATCTAAGTGGATGGGGGACACCTGAGTCTAACCACCACACTTCTAGAAGTTTAAGATCCCTCGTCTTTGAAACCAGAACTAAGGATGCCATGCCCACCATTGGAGTGTCACGAGGCTGCGGTAAACAACATGTGCAGCACATTCATTAAATGTCCACACTGACACGCTTTGCAAGCACACGGGGTTCTAATGAAGTACCGTAGAAGACGCCATCTTCAGAGCAAAGCGGGGTCATATGGAAGTCTCAGAATCAATGCTCCCGATTGATTTCAATAGAATGGCTCTTGTGACTCAGAAGCCCAGCCCAACTCTCTGAGTTGGCTGAACAGTAGCAGAAAGTTCCAAACCAAGATGAGCAGCGCGTCGTCCTCTGGTCTTTGCTCCCAGCCCTGGACAATGAACACCACCTCAGCGGGTTTGAACAGGCTAATACTGGGCAGACACATCGGCCTTCGTGGCTGGGAGAGAGTTCTTTGCTCCACCTATGAAATACGGGGCGGAGGAAGGCCGCTGCCCCACATCTGGGAGGGATGAGATCATTTGTAAGTGGCTTGTTAAAGCATGCATCATTTTCCTGATCAGCGGTGGTGAGGCTGCAACTTCAGGGGCTGGTGCGATTTATCGTGTTATTATATATTTAGGGGCTTTTGGAAAACGCTGTTATTTACTCAACCGACTGTGTATATAGACTATTTAAAACAGATTTTTGACCCAGTAGACTGTACCAGCCCCATCCATCGTCTCAATGAGCATGTAGGGACTCTTAAATATGCAGATTATTGACACAATAGACTATGATCACAGCTAACATGCACTACACGGGTACAGTGAATTCACTGGGGGCTGATGTGTCTCTAAAAAGCATTTTCAAGGCATGCGTGGTCCAGGCTCTATGGGAGATGTATGTAGAGGGGCAGGGCACTTTGGAAGGAAGATTTTGGTTTCCAAAAATAGCATCCTGTCATTAGCATTTCTTGGGTTCAGCTTTTATTTACTTACTATTAATTTATTTAATTAGTTTTGTTCTATGGACCCACTAACATCTCTCCCTTCCACTGGATGTCTGCCAGGCTCAGAAGCAATTTCCTTTGCAATCATGTAGATTCAGTTCTGTATTCAAAGTGGGTTTTCTCTAGTCTACATGTGTGTGTGCACATTTGTGTGCATGCTTATGTGAACAGGAGGTGCTCACGCGCGTGTGTGCAGGTGCATGTGGAGGCCAGAAGACAAGCATGGGTGTCAGTCCTCGGGAAGTACTGATACCTCTTTCGAGACAGGACCTCTCATTGCCTTGAAGCCCACCACTTAGGTTAGACGAACTAGCCAGCAAGCAGCGGAACCCCTGTCTCTGCCTCCCAGCACTGGGGTGACAAGCTCACCGTCATGCCTAGTATTTGTAGGTGGGTTCTAGGTATTGAATCCAGGTCCTCTTGCCCATGAAGCAAGTACTTTACCAACTGAGCAATCTCTCCAGCCTTTCAAAGTAGTTTTGAATGCCATCTGTTAGACAGTGGGTCTTTGGTAACAAACAACAACAAAAATAGTATCTTCATGCACAAGGGGGCATAAGCATCTGGAGTTCGTTTGCAGGGCTGAAGCCCTGGCGTGCCCATTCCCTCTCTCTCTCTCTCTCTCTCTCTCTCTCTCTCTCTCTCTCTCTGCCTCTTTCTCACTCTGTCTGTCACTCTCAAGTAAATAAAAGTAACAAAAAAATTTTTTTTTAAAAATAGTATCTTCAGTGAACTTTAGGAATTTACTGGAAAGAGTAAGGAGTCCTTCACGGGAAGGGGAGGAGCCAGTCCACTGTGAGTACTAAGGAAGAAGCAGACAAAGATGGTCTCTTCATGACGCCACTGTCAGATGAATCCACTTTAATAAGTGAAGCAGAGAGTCATGCTCAAATTCTACAGAGCAAGAGTCTGATTGGCCAAGCTGGGTCATGCGGAGGGAAGAGGGACAAAAGGGAAAGAAAAGAGAAAGCCCTCATGTTGTGGTTTCCTTCCCCCACTATTTTGTTTTTCATTAAGCAGAATCTTTACATAGACGCATCATTTGTTGGTACCATCACTTCTCTCCTCCATACCCCATTCTCCTGTGGGCCGTCCTTAGTGGGATTACTGGTGTTCACCAAGGGTTGTGGGTTTTGAGCTGTGAGAGCAGCAGTCAGTCATTGCTGAGGGGAGGCAATGGCTCTGGAAGTTACCTCCCACCCTGTGGCTCTCACACATGATTAGATAGTTACCAAGTGTTCTGGCAGGGAAATAACCCAGATATGCTGAATTCTCATTCTGTCAAACTCCCAGAAACTGGAGCCAATGTTCTCTTGGCTTTTTCTAAGTGTTCCCACAGGAGAGCAGATTTACACAGACTGGACCTGACAATGTCATTCTGACATCAGTCCCAAGTTGATCTTAAGCTTTAAAACAGTATGAGCCTGTAACATGTGACAGGCACACCGTGATCTCACTCAGCCCTGAAATCTAAATCCTGATCTCACAGAAGCAGAAAGTAGAATGGTGGTTACCAGAAGCTGAGGGAAGAGTAGTGGGGAAAACAGGATACAGAGAAGTTGGTCAATAGTGTAATGCTGCAGTTAGATGGGAAGAACAGCTCTTGACGTTCAGTTACACAGCAGCATGACTTTGTTAACTTTAAGAAAGATGCATTGACGTTTCAAAATAGCTGAGAGAGGATTTTGAGTGTTCTCATCTCAAAGATCAGTGCTGAAGGCATTGGAGATACCCATTGCCCTGATCTGCTCACTAACACAACATGTCTGGAAATATCTCATGTGTCTCCAATGTAGGAACTTCTATGGAAGGTGTACGCACACCAAGGAAGTGAGTCACGCAGAGTGTGAGGACATGACACTGTTGGTGAGCAAGCGTATCCGTTACTTTCTCCTTTCTGAGACAAAATGAACTGGCTGGAAGCAAGCTGAGAAAAGAAAGAGCTTACTTCAGCTTACACTTCCAGAGGGTGGAGTCCATTGTGGTGGGGAAACATGGAAGGAGCAGGAAGCTGCTGTCACATAGTCACACCAGCAGGGAGTAAACAGAGCAGAGTGACTGAATGTTGATACTTATCTCTGGTTCTTCTTTGTTAAGATATTATTTTTATTTATTTATTTGAGACAGAGGGAGAGAAAGAGAGAGAATGGGCATGCCAGGGCCTCTAGCTACTGCAAACAAACTCCAGATGCATGTACCACCATGTGTATCTGGCTTACATGGACCTGAAGAATCAAACCTGGGTCCTTAGGCTTTGCAGGCATGCACCTTAACCATGAAGCCATCTCTCCAGCCCTCTTTCTTTTATTATTTAGGATGGATTTCCCACCTCAATTAATCTAATCTAGAAAACCCTTTACAAACTTTCCTAGAGATTTGTTTCCATAGAGTTCTAACTCCTGTTGAGTTGACTGTCGGACAGCATGTATTTGATAAAAAGTAGGAAAGAATACCAAATGGTGGGTGTCTGATTGTTGTGGTAAAAGTAACTTTAAAAAGGATGGGTTTGTTGTGATTCATGGCTTGAAGGGGTTCAGTCCATCAAAACTAGGGCAGTGATGGCAACAGGGCATGCTGCATCCACACGCTGGGAGCAGAAAGTGATGAGTAATAGTCTTCAGCTCGCTTTCTCCTTCCTATGCAGTTCAGGTCCCCAGCCCATGTAATGGAGCCACCCATATTTGGGGTTGGCTCCTCTTTAGTTATCTTTCTTCAGACACCTTTACAGGCACACCCTGAGGTGTGTTCTGTAGTAATTCGAAATCCAGTCAAGTTGACAAGAAAGGTTAACCATCACAGGAATGTTCCAGCAGAGTGTTCCCCAGTGAGGGTGTTAAATCATCAACCTGTGGTGCCATGCCTCCATTTCCTATCTTGGAGAAGAGCCAAGTTTGTGCTACGAGAGAGAATGGCAACCCAGTGACCCACGACCCATCTCCTGTAGATGTTAAGACAGAGAAATGATGTTAAACCTTGAAAAGACCATTCTTAAATTAACCCTAACCTGAAATCAAGGGGTCACAAAACTCTCCAGAATGTCCCATTAGATTATTCAGAGATTGAAGACCTCTCTATCTCCTAGAATTTGGGTTATTTCCAAGAATTGTCTTAGCCAGCTCTCCAGTGTGGCACCCACATCAGACTTGCTATTTTGTGTAGGTTGACTCATTTAAAAAGCTAACCTAGTTAATTAAAAACTGAACTCAAGCAGGATTTACTTGGCAGAGTTACTGGATTTGCTCAGAGTTGTGAATCTCTTTCATCACTAATTTTTTGTGTGTATTTGTTTCTTATCTTGTAAAAGTACTCAATCTGATAATGACATTTAAATGAATCCAAAGTAAATCAATTCAGAAGAATACTAGGTGACTAACAGATATGTGTTTTTTTTTCTCATCCAAATCTTCAAAGAGTAAATTGTAAAGCTCTAGAGAAATATACCTTCCATAACATTGCTTTTCACAGCTGGGGAACACATATCGAGGCTCTGTTATTATCAGGCTCTCTGGGCTCTTTCCAGCTGCCCCAGTTACCTGTCACAGCAACCCTCCAGGCAGGTGCTGTGACCCTCTTCAATTACTAGCCGGTGGGGCTAAGGCCCCCGAGGTTGCTGGTTATGCAAGAAGACAATGTGGGTCATGGCAGAGGAGGCATCTGGGCCCAAGCCAATGAGCACCAGACCACCTACTTTCTATACGGGGAGGGGCACCCACGCTTTCTCCTCTGGTTCTCCTTGGAAAGTGGAATGCCTCCATTTAGCTGCCTGCTCCACTGACTACAGGCAGCCAGGATAATGCTATCCTCGCCCTCAGCTTCCAAAGCTTTCTCTGACTTTGACCTCATAGCAAGTCACAAGTATACACATGTGGGCTGAATGCTTCTCCGATGTGGGTGCTGTCATTGGCATGGTCGGGTGTTTCCCAATCCTCGGCCTCTACCCAAGAGATGTCAGTAACACCCCTTTCTCCATGTGTAAGAACCAAAAATATCTTCAGTCATTGTCTGGTAGACAATGATCTCATAAGCCCTCTCACCCGGAGGTATACATGCAAGCTAAGAAAAAGCATCTCCACATGTTTCCTGGGAGTAAGGGGATACACCTCCACATGCTTTGGGGGGAAGCAGGGATAAGAGAATATATACATCTTTATGTGTTTCTGAGGAGGTAAGAGAACACATCTCCATGTGTTCTGGGTAGAGAAAGAGAACAACATCTCCATGTGTTTCTAGGGGTGAGGGATAAGACAACACATCATCATGTGTTTCTTGAGGTTAAAGAACACATGTCCACATGCTTCCTCAGGGGTAATCACATTCTTTTTAAAATATTTTCCTTTATTTATTTGAGAGGGAGAGAGAGAGAGAGAATGGACACATCAGGGCCTCCAGCCACTGCAAATAAACTCCAGATGTATGTGCCACCTTGTGCATCTGGCTTACATTGGTCCTGGGAATTGAAACTGGGTCCTTAGGCTTCACAGCCAAGTTCCCTAACCAATGAACCATCTCTCTAAGTAATTATGTTCTTGATTTGTTTACTGCCAAAAGTTCAAGAAGCAGCAGACGGTGAGAAACTCTAGAGCTGTGGCTTCTAGAGTCTCAGCAAATCCGTGCTTGATGTCTGCTCATATGCACACTAGGATCTGGACCCCTGTGTGGCCACCACAACCAACCAAAAGGGCTTCCAACTGAAAGAGAAAACCCTGTGGTTTTCTGTGACTTGATCAACAGTTGATCTCATGCTTATAGTCTCAGTACTTAGTAGGCTGAGGCAGAAGGATCACCACGACTTTGAGGCCAGCATGGGCTACAGAGTGAGCTCTGGATCAGCCTGGGATACGTGGAGATCTTATTTCAGAAAAGGGAGAAAGTGAGCTGGAGAGATGGCTTAGAAGTTAAGGTGCTTGCCTATGAAGCCTAAGAACTCATGTTTGAATCTCCAGGTCCCATGTAATCCAGACGTGCAGTGACACAAGCATGCAATGTCACACATGAGCACAAGGGGGCGCACGCATCTGGAATTTGTTCACAGTGGCTGGAGGCCCTGGCGTGCCCATTCTCATTCTCTCTCTCTCTCTCTTTCTCTCTTCTCTCTCTCTCTCCCATCCTCTTTCTCTTTGTCTCAAAATAAAAATTTTTTAAAGGGAGAAAGAGAGAGAAAGGTAGGAAAGAAGGAAGGAAAAAAGGAAAGAAGGAAAAGAGAGAGAGAGAAGAAAGGAAGGGAAGGAGGGAGGGAGGAACCATACTTGGAGAAGAAATAAAATGTCAACAGCCTATAAGAAGGGAGTTGATGGGTTTGGACAAGGCAGAATTTTTGCCTTTTGACTCCTCGGCTGTGAGGACTTGGTAGAGGTAGGAACGAGATGGAAACAAGGCGGTCATGACAGGGATGCCCAGAGAGTGAGGAAACTGATCCCAGAAGGAAGCCAGTGTGCAGGTGACACAGAGCCCTCAAGACTGTCACTGACATGCAGGCACATGGGCCATTAGGAGAACAAGAATGGCCACCAGGCAAGAAAGCCAACATCTACCAGAGAAGGGACAGTGGCACCTGCAACAAGGTGGTGGAGACGGTTACCAGGTACAGAGCCTAGATTTCTGATAATAAATAAACTAAGGAGACAATTCAGGTTAATGGGTTAGTGTAGAGAATGAGGGAAATGGAAGGACCTGGAGACCCACAGCTGAGAAGTCCCAGCATAGCCAGGGGAGCCTGGAGAAGCAGTCAACGTTCTCTGTAGACCACCGCCCTCATCTGCACAGAGGGAAGTTAAATGACAGACAGAGCTGTGGTGGGGATCAAATGATGTCACGTGCATAAAGAAATCAGACCAGGCCAGAGGTTGATATCTGGTGTTTTCCTCAATCACTCTCAACCTTATTTATTTGTTTAAATTTTTTTTCATTATTATTTATTTATTTGAGAGTGACAGAGAGAGAGAGAGAGAATGGGTGCCAGGGCTTCCAGTCACTGCAAACGAACTCCAGACGCGTGCACCCCTTGTGCATCTGGCTCACGTGGGTCCTGGGGAATAGAGCCTCGAACCGGGGTCCTTAGGCTTCACAGGCAAGTGCTTAACCGCTAAGCCATCTCTCCAGCCCTCAAACTTATTTTTGAGACATGGTCTCATTCCTTAAACCTGGAACTCACCCATTGGCCTAGATTAGCTAGCCATCAGGCCCCAGGGCTCCCTTCTCCATTTCCCCAGCACTGGGATTACAGGCATGCTCCACCACACCCAGCATTTTACACAGGTGTTGGGGATCTCACCTCAGGTCCAGGGCTTGACCGATGGAGCCGCCCCCTTGGCCCCAGCTATGAGTACATCGAAGGCAGGAAAGTAGCAGCCTTGACGCTGGGAGTGTCCCATCATGGAAGGTGTTTAAGAAATTGCTAAGCAGCCATGTGACTAATGAAGGAACGAGAGTCTATGGTGGCAGTGTGAACAAGAAGCTCTCCCCAGTCCCTCTATCTGATCCCCTGTGGTATTCATGCAGCTTGATTTCCAAGTGAATGGGGGAGAAAAGAACCCTCTTTGGTAAGCTAGCCACGGTGATTATTGGTGAAGGATGTGTCGTGGGTGGTGGGACAGTCCCACGCTGAGTCATGCTGGGTAGAACTGAATAACCCCCGAGGCCACACAGCCTTCCCAGCCTGGCCTGGCTCGGTGACATGAGATGTCTTTCCCCTTGGACTTCCGCGACTCGAGACAGCAAACACTCTTCACCTGAAATGTAAGCGCCTGACGCCTTCCTGACAACACCAATTTAGCTTCTCTGAGGAAACAGTAGACTCTCTTCTTTCTTTTTCTTTCTCTCTTAATGGGAAGTGGTCACAACCATGAACTTAGCAAAAGAAGCAGGTTAACATTTGTCTGCTGTTGGCTAATGCAGTTAGACATTTTTGAGAAAAGGCAATGAGAAGTGGTCATTATCCATTATCTGCATGAAATATTTCAGAGAAAAAAAAAAGCAGCCTTTTCCAAAAAAAGAAAGAAAGAAAGAAAAGAAAAGATGTTTGACTTCAAGCCAGCCAGGAAGGAAACAAGATCACCTTCCAGGTCTGCAGAATGGCTGTATTGATGATATTATTTCCAGTAGAGCCGGAATCCACTGGAAAAGTACACATGGTGCATTGGTTTCCTATTTTTTCTGGAGGTCATTCTGTGTAATGATTTAGTGTCCTTTTTATAGAAAAAAAATATATATTAAATACATTAGTGCTGAGGAAATGGCTCAATGGATAATGCATTTACCCAGCGAGCAAGAGGTCTGGAGTTCACATCCCAGTGCCTACGGAAATGCCAGGGAGGTGTGGCAGCCTGCAGTAATCCTAGCACTTGAGAGGCAGAGACAGGGGCTCCCTGGAGCAGCTGGCTAGCTAGGCTAGCTGGAAAGTTGAGTACTGGGTCCAAGTGAAAGACCCTCACCTCAGTTAATAGCTGGAGAAAAACCAAGGAAGGTAGTTGATGTCAACTTCTGGCCTCCATACATATACATGTTCACAAGCATGCACCCACATGTATGTGCACATTCATGCACGCACACATGCACACACACACCACAAATAAGCATATAAGGTTTTCAGTCTTGGAAAGAACACTTGTGTGTGTGTGCATGAGTGTGCATGCATGTGTGTGTGTATGTGTGTGTGTGTGTGTCCTTACGTGGAAAATGTGCAGGAAAGAAAGACGGGTAGTTTACTAAACATAGTTGCTACAATTTGAAGGTCAAAGACTAAAGTCTCAATGTGATAAGACCCCATCAATCCCATCCCTGGACTTCCTTTGTCCCTGTTTTGCTTTACAGTTTCTTCTCTGTTCCTGATTAATGGTACTCTTGGTGTGAGGATAGTCTAAGAATAATTATTTCTAAACTGGAACAACCAGAAGGTTTATGAAGTGGCTCCTTTCTCACCCTTTTCCATACATATTTCCTCACTTTGCCTTTTTAAACGGTCACTCAGACACGTCCTGCTGACGCTTGCTGGCCCCAGAATTTGAGGTACTTAAATGTATTTTTCTTGGAGAACTGCTCTGAGCGCCAGTCATTTATCTCCATGCCGAGCCTGAAGCCTCTAACAAAGACCCTTTCTCAGAGGAGGCTTGCTTTATTTCTGGAGGAAACGATCATTATGGGGAATGACCTAATAACTTGGTCTTCAGTTTTGCGCATCTCTCCTACAGAAGTCCCAGTGCAAAGACCACTGGTTGCTTACACAAATGCTTTAAGTTTGAATAACAACCCCAAGCTGAATGAGACTTTTTTAAAAATATATTTTATTTTATTTATTTTTATTTATTTGAGAGCAACAGACACAGAAACAGGCAGAGAGAGAGAGAGAGAGAGAGAGAGAGAGAATGAGCATGCCAGGGCGTCCAGCCACTGCAAATGAACTCCAGACGTATGCACCCCCTTGTGCATCTGGCTAACGTGGGTCCTGGGGAACCAAGCCTCGAACTAAGGTCCTTAGGCTTCACAGACAAGCGCTTAACCGCTAAGCCATCTCTCCAGCCCCAGAAACTTTTTAGAAATATTTTAATTTTATTTATTTATGAGAGAAAAAAAATGGGCACACCAGGGCCTCTAGCCACCACAGACAAACTCCAGATGCATGCTCCACCTTGTGCATCTGGCTTATGCAAATTCTGGGGAGTCGAACCTGGCTCCTTGGGCTTCCCAGACAAGAGCCTTGCTTTCTCTCCAGCCCAAAACTCTTTCTTTATGCAAGTATCTCATACAAATACTTAATCTAAATACTGCTGGACTGCTGGTCTGGAATAGGATGGAAGTGATAACAAAAAAATGCAAAAGTTGCCAGGCATGGTGGCGCACACCTTTAATCCCTGCACTCAGGAGGCAGAGGTAGGAGGATCACCAGGAATTTGAGGCCACTCTGAGACTCCCTAGTGAATTCCAGGTCAGCCTGAACCCGAGTGAGCCCCACCTCAAAAAAAAAAAAAAAAGAAAAAAATGCAGAAGTCAATTGTTTTCACCCATCTCCAGGTTTGAGCTGAAGATAGGATGTATGGTGTTTATAAACATGCCTCACCTAGGGCTGGAAAGCTTGGAGGCTTGAAATTTCCATGTATTTTCTGAGACTCTGGACAACTTATAGACAACATCCTATCATGGTGTCAAAGTGTCACTAATTTTCCCAAGATCACATCAAGCAGTAACAGACCTTGGGACTGGGGATCTACCAGTTGCTTCTTTTTTTTTTTTTTTTTTTAATTTTTATTAACATTTTTCATGATTGTAAAATATATCCCATGGTAATTCCCTCCCTCCCCATACCAGTTGCTTCTTGATGTGATCTTGGGAAAATTGATGATACTTTGGAAGGGGTGACATCTTTATCTATATGACATCTATATGACAGGATGCTGCTCCATATCTGACCTCTTAAAGCCGCCATATCTATGCTTAAACAATCTAGGTAAGTGAGGCTCTTCCTGTTGGCTTTGAGAAGAGCCTGATATTCCTCGCTTCTAACAAGCTCTGGGGGTGGGGAGGGGTTGCTGCTGCCACTGGCCCAGGGACCAGGCTTTGAACAGTGAGCGATTACAGGTCATCTGCTTCCTCATTTGTCCAGAAAAAGAACTGGCCAGGTAGGCAAGGTTGGAGCGATGGCTACCAGGTGAAACTGACAGATGGGGAAACAGATCAAACAGATAGTGTGAGAAAGAACCAGAAAAAGTGTGCCACGTCTTCCACCCCAGGGTCTCCTCTGGTTCCTCAAGTTTCTGAATTTGTCAATGGATGCATCCCAGACATCCCTGGAAAGGCTACAGCCTGCCACAGCCCCTGAGCAGCGGTTGTATTTCTCCGACATGATACACACTATCCAGCATCACAGCCCCTGGGCATCTCTCTATGCAACCAAGTGTGTGTATCTCAAGGTTGTTGCCCTGCCCACTTCCATTATGTGCCTTCCTGCTTTCCATACATGACCCCTTCATGACCTTTCTCTTCAATCACATGTCTAACCACTGTCTGTAATTCCTGCCTCTTCTTTTCTTGGCCTTTGGAGAACCACTAAGATGGAAATCTCCATGAAATTTGACTGAAGTGTCTCACCTGCGGTAGTAACAGAATCTTATTTTTATCAAGTGAATTGAGATGGAGTGGGACCACAGTGGGTTGGCTGAGGGTCTGTGTCCTCAAGTCTAAACTAGCTTAGCTGTTTGGAGTGATAGCTGAGATGTGGAGAAAGTCACAATACACCATGAGAAAACATTTTCACAGTCTGAAAATTGAGATGATGGCCCAGAAAAGTGCCAATAGCAAGAATTTGTTGCACAAATGGGTATTTTTCCGTTGTGCCTATGAGTTATTGTGCTTCACTGGAAAATCTCCAGGATTTTTTTTAAAAAAAGAGAGAGACATTGGGCTGGAGAGATGGCTTAGTGGTTAAATGCTTGCTTGTGAAGCCTAAGGACTCCAGTTCAAGGCTCAGTTCCCCAGGATCCATGTTAGCCAGATGCACAAAGGGGCAGACGCATCTGGAGTTCATTTACAGTGGCTGGAAGCCCTGGCACACCCATTCTCTCTCTCTCTCTCTCTCTCTCTCTCTCTCTCTCTCTCTCTCTCTCTCTCAGTCTCTTTCTCTCTCTGTCTGTTGCTCTCAAATAAATAAATAAAAAGAAACAATTTATTTTTTTAAAAAAAAAAAAAAGAGAGACATTGTAGGTGATACTTTCAGAAATTTCCATGAGACACTTAGGGTCTCAGGATGAGCCTCTTCACTACCATGCCCGTTCTATTGCCTCAAACAAGGAATGCTGCTTGCTTGGTTCTGAGGTTCATATTGAGGAGGGAAGAAACCGTCTTCCCCGATGAGCGTGTCAAAATCGCGCTTGCATCACTGCGTTAGAAGTGGCGTGGCACCAGGGAAAACACTCACACCACGCAAGTTCTGTGGCTGTCACTGCTGACAAGGTCCCTGGGTGGAAATGTCCAGGACCTCCCCCAGCTTTCGCACAGGCTCGCCTTTGTGCTCTGAGGCCTGGGCTCTCTGCTCCTGTCACCTGTGGTAGAAATAGAATCGGATCCTAGTGGCACTCTGGTCCCCCACCATTGTCCTCCACCATCCTGCAAGAAAAAGCAGGTGGGCCCTTTCACGCAGCCCCCAGAGTCCCTCGCTCTGGGCCCGGCTGCCATCTGATCGTAGCTCAGCTTCCTAGAATACTAAATCCTCTAACTCTACTCAGCCTGCCAACAAGAGTGCCAATTAGTGCCAATAATCACATGCATGCTCGCAGAGTTCCAGACCACAGTCGCCAAAACACTGGAGGCTCGTGACAGGGAGGCCTTGCCCCATGTCATTGCTTCGCGTACCTACTGGGTACATGGCACAGAGGAGTCCTGGTCCCTCATTTAAACCTGTCTTACAAACTGTGGAGTCTCCCCGTGCTTTTCAACTGTCACTTACGGGGGTAGATTGGTGAAAAATGACCCTGTCATCATCGAGCATGTTATTAAGTAAGATCTTGGTCAAATTCTAGTTTACTTTCGAAAATCAGCCTTCTTGAATTTTAAATTGTTCTTGGGTTAAAACTCATCCACCTCTTCTGCCGTTTTAGAAGCTGTCAATGTTTTCATTGTAAATGCTTAATTATGGATTTTTTTTTTCACGGCAACTCCAGAAACATACACTAACAAAAATCTGATATCCAACATCAGACCACCTATAAAGTATTTTTCAACAATTTCAGTTAAATCATTCTGACTATAGGTTTTTGGAACACCTGAGGTGGTCATTAATCATTTCAAAATCAGCAGAGTTTCCCTTTTTATTTTTTAACTTTTAACATCCAGCAAATTTCTGAAATTGAAAGGGTTTATGTCTACATTTGACTCACATACTGTTAGAGTATGAAATTTATAACAGGCATGCTTCCCCAGTGACTTTTTTTTTCCTTTTTTTAATGAACAATTCAGGAAACAACCCCTCTTGCATGACACATGTCACACACCTTATCTTTGTGTGTTAGGGATGTCACAGCCCGTGGCTTCACAGGGTCTATGTGTAACTCTTGCTATGAATCTGGCTGTTCGCCTTAGGAGACTCATTCCTGATGCTCTGCTGTCTTGATGTTTATTCTCACCCTTCATACTTACCCACAATCCAGTGCACTGCCAACAAGAAAGTTGGTGCCTTGGTCAACATGAAAAGATGATTTGTGGATGTGCTCTGCCTTGGTTGCGTAAATTGATACAGATAGGAGCAATTCTCATCTCGTCTAGATTATGGACATGAAGAGCATTACCCATCAGAAACGTCAATCTTCCTGGGGAACCAGCGATTAATAATTATTAGTAATAATTAATAATACAATAATGCTCTCCTCGTCTCATCTAGCCATTCATTCATTCAAATCATTTATGGACAGGTGGGACTCAAGTTTGCCAGGGTGTATGATCTGGGTGCTGGGGAGAAGGAAGGTCTATGACATCACTCAGACATATATTATAATCCCACATTCAGTGGAAGAGGCAACCAATCAATAGATGAATGGGGCCATTGCTGATCCATGCTGTGGGATGGTGGGGAGGTCACCTGCTGTGACGGAAGTTGTAGGAAGGAGGGGAACAGGTCAGGAAAAGCTCTGTAAGAAAGGACCACTGCCAGAGAGAGCTTGCTCTTGGGTAGTGTGCCTGCATCTACAGAGAACCAGGGCCAAGAAGAGGCTGTCAGGTTCAAGAGGAAATGAGTGGGGCACTGTGCCTTAGACATGGAAAATAGAGTGTGGTGCTCAGGGAGGCAGCAGAGTGGCAGACAGACACCCTATCTGTTGGCTTTCATGGTCCATGCTAAAAGTCTGAGTTGTATTATAACTACAGGAGAAAAGCATGGCCAGAATTCAAATAGGAATGGCCGTACCCAGACATTACTTAGAATGTTCTAGCAACAGAGCTGGGCGAGACAGTGCAGGTATCCTCTCTGGCATTACAGAGGCTGAGGCAGGAAGATTATACGTTCCAGGTTAGCCTGGGCTACATAGACTGAACTTGACTCAAACAAGCAAAAGAATATTCTAGCAGGCTATGGGAGACCTTAAAGGTGACAGAATGGCAGCCCCATGTGAGTCAGGACAAAAGAGAAGAGGTCTCACGCATTCGCCGCTGAGACAAGGAGCGGACAGGGTTGTCGTGTGCACTTGCTCTTCTGGGGACCCGGAATCTCGTGGCCAGATCCAAACCATGGAAAAGGGTAGAATCGGATACTTGGGTGGAAAGGGGATAGATATTCCCCACCACAGAGTTTGGTCTTCGACCTAAAATCAACGGAAAGGTTCTGCAGAGAACAGCTCTCCCTCACTGCGCAGCCCTGGCATAATTGTGATCGTTCCCTTTTGTTAAGGAAGCATTCATAAGAATAAACTTGCCACTCATCCACTTATAGCAAGATCTACACATGATGCAATCTTATTAAACAAATGGAGAGAGAGACAGATACTCATTATACACCCCAATCACCCGGATTCTGGCTGCCTCCCCCCCCCCCCACTCTCCTCAACTGCCGGTGGCAAACAAAATCACTTAACTCAAGTGAACAGTTTTAAATGTATAATATTAAAATGTGTTTTTTGAGAAATTCCTTGGAACCCTCAGCCATTGTTAAAATACACTCATTTTGACAGATGCCTTGATTTTGGGAGGGGTATGTGGTTGTTTTTTTTTTTTTTTTCCTATGAGGCTTTTCAATGCAGAGCCTGTTTTGGGGCACATGAGATTGAGCCTGCTCTGAGGAGGAAAACAGACAAAAAGGGTCTCTCAGCACGAGTTACTCTTCCATAAAGGTTATAGCAAACATGTCAATGCCTTAATTAAGCAGAAAATTTTATCTGTGTTGTGGGGGAGGCTTCTGCTGTCTCCGACTTTTCTTCCAGGGAATCCGTTTAGAAGGACAAAGCAGACTGAGGGTGAGCTACTCTGGAGACCCAGCTCCCAAATGTCAGCTGAAAAAGTGAAAAAAGGGTTGAGGAGATGGCTAAGCAGTTAAGATGCTTGCTGGCAAAGCCAAAGGACCCAAGTTTGATTCCTCAGGACCCACATAAAGCCAGATGCATAAGGTGGCAATGAAACAAACAAACAAACAAGTGAAAAAGAACACACCTTTTCTTGCTGCTTGAAAATAGCTATATTGTCCAGGCAGCTGTATGCATGTGTGTGTGTCTCTGTGTGTGTGTAGCCATGTGTATGTTTGTGTGTACAAGTTTCATGGTTACTCCACCAATAAGCACAGGATGGTCTGTCAAAGCTGGAACAGTCATGCCCAGGGCCTTTTGACTCGATGTGTGTTTCCCAGTGTGATAGCTCCCACTTCCTTTTCAAAAAGTGACCATAGTTGACTGATAAAGTTTGTCTCACTTCATTCTCAAAAGTGGCATCATTTGACCAAGTGTGCAGGCTCCTACCTGCAATCCCAGTGCACAGGAGTCTGAAGCAGGAGGACTGTGAATGAGACTTGGACTCAAAAGAAATAAGAAGAGATCTTACCTAGTTGACAAAAGTTGTCTATTTTTTTAAATATATTTTGCTCATTTTTATTTTATTTTATTTGAGAGTAACAGAGAGAAAAAAAGGCAGAGAGAGAGAGAGAGAGAAAGAGAGCAAACAGGCACACCAGGGCCTCCAGCTACTGCAAATAAACTCCAGATGCGTGCGCCCCCTTATGCATCTGGCTAACGTGGGTCCTGGGGAATCGAGCATGGAACCAGGGTCCTTACACTTCACAGGCAAAGGGCTTAACCACTCAGCAATCTCTCCAGCCTTTGTCTAATTTTTTGAAGTATCATACGTACCATCCATTTGTTTTATTTATTTTATAATTAATTATTTTTGTCCTGGGGCCTGGAGAGATGGCTTAGCAGTTAAGGCACTTGTCTTAAAAACCAACGACCCAAGTTCAATTCCCCAGGACCTATATAAGCCAGATGCACAAGGTGGTACATGTGTCTGGAGTTTCTTTGCTGTGTCTGGTGGCCCAGGTTTGCCCATTCTCTATTCCTCTGTCTGTCTCTTTCTCTCAAATAAATAAATAAATAATATTTTTAATTTTTTAAAATTTTGACCTTGAACATAATAATCTATTTTCTAAAACACACAAATTAATCCAGGGGAAAAAACAACATGATGAAAGTAATGGGGATGGTCTGATCTAGTCATTCACTTGTTTGAAACTACAGTTTCTTTGCAAGTAGTGACCACTTATTAATGGTTGTGTGACTAGATGGTGCTGTTTTTCTTTCTTCAAATCAATTTATTGCACTAGAGACCAGCATCACCAATTTAATGAAAAACCCACTTGTCAGCTTGCTGCAAAAGCAAAAACACCACACCAATAACAATAAAATAACAACACAGCCATAAAACTTGTAGCCGGGCTAAGTTTTTACATTTTATCTGGTTTTATGGAATCATGCCCGTAAAGTTGTAGGCTCTTACTTCCAGCATTCCCACAATCCCTCTCTCCTGAGATGGATGCCTGCTTAGTAATAGTTCAATCAAATTCCACTGCTTCACTTTTAACCTTTGGGTCTTAGCAACATTTTTGTAGTCGTCAGGTTGACAACAGCAAGACAATGGATTCTCTCAGCCAGCGGGAGAGTTCTAGCAGGACCCTGCAGTCTTAAATCTGAAACCTTGTTCAAAGCCTCGGCTTCCAGATTTAGGAAATGAAAACAGTGATGCTACCTGCTTCATGTGGATAGTAGATAAAATGGAAGAATTCATTTACAGTGGTTAGGTTAGGTGCCGTGAAAGAATGATTGATCAATTAGCAGTCTTTGCCTCCATCGACGCCATCAGCTTTTCGGCACTCTGACTATGACTGCCTTACCCCAAACAAACCCATGCTTTAGTTTTGGTGGATGAAAACAGCACCTGCTGTCGGTTTGTTTGCTAGTTTTTTGGTTGTTTTTGTTGTTGTTGTTGTTGTTTTGGTTGCTCCAAGTAGCCACCTACCATCAAGAAAGAGATAGAAGCCTAGGAGAAAAATATTGCAATAAGATTGCAGAAGTATGGCAAATTTAAAGCAGGGACCCCCTTTTCCTGGGTATGTCTTTCATTGCATTTTACCCACATAACTTTAAGAGGCCAAGTGAAGAAAATGAACCCACGGGCATAAATAGTGACATTCCCCATCTGCCTTGATGGATATCTGCCCGTTCATTCTCTGTGCACCCGCTCTCCCAGGCCTTCATTTTCCCTATGCAATTACTGGCCCTAAATTCTTTCAGAGAAGAGGAAGCATGCATTCCCCAATAGCATTCTGCACCTACAAATCAAACACATAATTGGCATCTCATGACGGGTACTCACAAATCACAGTGCATTTGAAATTACAGGAGCAAGATCGAGAGGGCATTTTCAGCCTTGTCTGGAAAGATGTTCATAAACCCGCTTGAGAATAATAGGATATAGGCCCAAATCTCCCATCCTAACACCATTCGCCATTATTTTAGAAATCATTATATTTGCTGAGCTTACATAATTTTTCCAGCTATCAGTGGAAAGATTTTATTTGCATACTCCGTGATCTCTTTTCCTGCTGTGCAACTCTCTGTAAATAAAATGTTCCAACAGAAAGACACTTGCTATCAAAAATGTAATGGCCATGAATCCAAACCATTTCTGAGCAATCAAAAAAATGACATATTCAAATGAGTGTATGCCAATAGTTCCAAGTGTTTTTGGCAAAATGTACCACTGAGATGATAAGGTTCAAGTCTTAGTTGTTTTGTTTTGTTTTGTTTTGTTTTTTTTGATGGGTGTGAGTGTGTGTCTGTGTGTGTGTGTTATATACATGTGTGTGCAGATGCACGTGCCCAGTGAGCACATGTGTAGAGTCCAGAGGAGAAGATCAGGCATCCACTGCCCCTCCACCTTGTTACCTTGACAAAGAGTCTCTCCATGAATCTGGAGCTCCCCAGATCTCAGTTATACTGGCTGACCAGCAAGTCCAAGTGATCCCCCTGCTTCAGAGCTGAGGTCACAGGCACACAGCCACACTTGGCTTTTTAATTTAGTGCTGGGTATCCAACTCAGGTGCCCAGGCTTGTGCAGCAAGCATTCACACTGCACCATGACCCCAGCTCGAAGCCAAGTCCTCCTTTCCTCATGAGCCAGTGGCCTCCCCAAACAGGGCTTTTGTATTTGCATTTCAGTCTAAATTTCCTGAAAGACATGCACATGAATTTAGCCACTGCCCCACCCTAGCAATATTAGGATGACAGTTCCTAAACTGTTCACTCATATTTGTAGACACTCCTAGAGTATGACGAACTCATGACAATTTAAAAAGAAACAGTCAATAGATGGCAAGAAAGACATCACTTGGGGAAGAAAAACAAAACTTTCTATTGCTTGTTGTTTGATGAGAGCATAAATTTGTTCAGGCCAGGCTAGGAAGTCTGGGGTCTAAGTGTGGGCATCGGGCTGGCATCTGTTACCTGCTATTGTCATTGTAAGTTCATCTCTTCTGCCTCTCTTGCAGGCTACGCCCAGGAGGAGCAGCTGAAGGAAGAGGAGGACATCAAAGAGGAAGAGGAGGAGGATGACGACAGTGGCTCAGTGGCTCAGCAGCAGGGCAGCAATGACGCCGGGACAGATGAGGAGTTAGAAACTGGCCAAGAGCAGAAAGGCTACTTCAGCTGTCAGAACTCTCCAGGAAGTCACGTGTCCAACCAAGACGCTGAGAACGAATCTCTGCTGAGTGACGCCAGCGACCAGGTGTCAGACATCAAGAGTGTCTGCAGCCGAGATGCCTCGGACAAGAAAGCAAGCCCTCCCCCCAAACTGCCCAGCGAAGCCCCGAACTGCATGGATAAAATGACAGCCGTCTATGCCAACATCTTATCAGATTCCTACTGGTCAGGCTTGGGCCTTGGCTTCAAACTGTCCAACAGCGAGAGAAGGAATTGTGATGCCCGGAACGGCAGCGGCAAGAACGATTTTGACTGGCACCACGATGCCTTGTCCAAGAGCCTGCAGCAGAACCTGCCTTCCCGGGCCGTGTCTAAGCCCAGCCTCTTCAGCTCCGTGCAGCTGTACCGGCAGAGCAGCAAGGTGTGCGGCGCGGTGTTCACGGGGGCCAGCCGCTTCCGCTGCCGGCAGTGCAGCGCCGCCTACGACACGCTGGTGGAGCTGACGGTGCACATGAATGAAACAGGCCACTACCAAGATGACAACCGCAAAAGGGACAAGCTCAGACCCGCCAGCTACTCGAAGCCCCGGAAGAGGGCCTTCCAGGACATGGACAAAGAGGACGCTCAGAAGGTCCTGAAGTGTATGTTTTGTGGTGACTCCTTCGATTCCCTCCAAGACCTGAGCGTCCATATGATAAAAACCAAACACTACCAAAAAGTGCCTTTGAAAGAGCCAGTGCCAGCCATTTCCTCAAAAATGGTCACACCGGCCAAGAAGCGTGTTTTCGATGTCAACCGGCCTTGCTCACCCGACTCCACCACGGGGTCATTTGCGGACTCGTTTTCTTCCCAGAAGAACGCCAACCCGCAGCTCTCCTCCAACAACCGCTACGGCTATCAGAACGGTGCCAGCTACACGTGGCAGTTCGAGGCCTGTAAGTCTCAGATCTTAAAGTGCATGGAGTGTGGAAGCTCCCATGACACTTTGCAGCAGCTCACCACTCACATGATGGTCACGGGACACTTTCTCAAGGTCACCAGCTCTGCCTCCAAGAAAGGGAAGCAGCTGGTCTTAGACCCACTGGCGGTGGAGAAAATGCAGTCTCTGTCGGAAGCCCCACACAGCGACCCTCTGCCCCCCAAGCCGTCCAGTAACTCGGCGTCTGACTCCGCGGCCTCTGCCCCCGAGTTAAAGAAAGAGGGTAAAACTGAGAAGGCAGAGGAGACCAGCAAAGATGAGAAAGGCGTGAAAAGCGAGGAATTTGAAGACCCTCTCCAGAAACCTTTGGACCCTACCATAAAATACCAGTATCTAAGGGAGGAAGACTTAGAAGACGGCTCCAAGGGTGGAGGGGACATCTTAAAGTCACTGGAAAATACCGTGACCACTGCCATCAATAAAGCCCAAAACGGAGCTCCCAGCTGGAGCGCGTACCCAAGCATCCACGCAGCCTACCAGCTGCCAGAGGGCACCAAGCCCCCGATGCCCATGGGATCACAGGTCCTGCAGATTCGACCCAACCTCGCCAACAAGTTGAGGCCCATTGCACCCAAATGGAAAGTCATGCCACTCGTCTCTGTGCCCACAAACCTGCCCCCACATGCTCAAGTTAAGAAGGAGTCAGAGGACAGAGACGAAGACACCCTGAAGGACTGTGGGAAGGAAAGTCCCCACGAGGTGGCATCACCTTTCAGCCACGGCGAAGGAGAGCCGTTCTCCAAAATCGAGCCGCCTTCAGAATCCAGAAAGGGGGAGCCACGTCTCCTGCTGGAGGACAAGCTGCTGAAAGAGGGTGTTGAGAAAGAGAAAGCCCAACCCCTAGAGCCAGTGTCTTCTTTGAGCAACGGGTGCACGCTCGCTAACCACACCCCGGCCCTGCCTTGCATCAACCCGCTCAGCGCCCTGCAGTCTGTCCTGAACAACCACCTGGGCAAAGCCACGGAGCCCCTGCGCTCTCCTTCCTGCTCCAGCCCGAGTTCAAGCACAATGTCCATGTTTCACAAGTCTAATCTCAGCGTCGTGGACAAGCCGGTCTTGAGTCCTGCGTCTGCCAGGCCGGCCAGTATGTCCAGACGCTACGTATTTGAGAACAGCGACCAACCCATTGACCTCACCAAGTCCAAGAGCAAGAGAGCCGAGTCCTCCCAAGCACAGTCCTGCACGTCCCCGCCGCAGAAGCACGCTCTCTGTGACATCGCCGACATGGTCAAGGTCCTCCCCAAAGCCACCACCCCGAAGCCGGCCACTTCCTCGAGGGTCCCTCCCGTGCAGCTGGAAATGGATGTGAGGCGCTTTGAGGATGTCTCCAGCGAAGTCTCGACCCTGCATAAAAGAAAAGGACGGCAGTCCAACTGGAACCCTCAGCACCTCTTGATTCTCCAAGCCCAGTTTGCCTCGAGCCTCTTCCAGACCTCGGAGGGCAAATACCTCCTGTCCGATCTGGGCCCGCAAGAACGTATGCAGATCTCCAAGTTCACGGGACTCTCCATGACCACCATCAGCCACTGGCTTGCCAATGTCAAGTACCAGCTACGGAAAACGGGTGGGACAAAATTTCTGAAAAACATGGACAAGGGACACCCTGTCTTTTATTGCAGTGACTGTGCCTCCCAGTTCCGAACCCCTTCTACGTACATCAGCCACTTAGAGTCTCACCTGGGCTTCCACATGAAGGATATGACCCGGATAGCAGCGGACCAGCAAAACAAGGTGGAACAAGAGATCTCCCGGGTGTCGTCGGCTCAGAGGTCTCCGGAAACAATAGCTGGAGAAGAGGACACAGACTCTAAGTTCAAGTGTAAGTTGTGCTGTCGGACATTTGTGAGCAAACATGCAGTAAAACTCCACCTAAGCAAAACGCACAGCAAGTCACCCGAACACCACTCACAGTTTGTAACAGACGCGGACGAAGAATAACTGCAGGTATGGGCTTGCTCCCAGGTGACGGTGACAGTGGCCTCGCAAGGAGCGTGTTAAGAGGAGATGGCTCTGCCTAGAGGCAGCTGACGTCTCCCGAGGCCAAGCAGGACCATAGCTTGCTGCCATAGACTTATTTTTTATGAAAGACAGGACCTGATGAGTAAGGCCTAACCATTCTCCCAAGCCTTCCAGTATAGAGTGAGGACACAGGACAAAATGCTTCTAGAAAGACGGAGCCCCCGGATGACTGTTGCATCTGGGTCTTCCAGACACACGGTTTCCCTTAGTGACCCAAGGCCCACCTTCCAAGGTCCAGTCAAGGTTCCCCCTCATTTTATTTAACAAAGACTTAACTTCCACCATTCCATTTCGCCCCCCTGTCTTCCCATAGCAATGCTGATGACTTATGAAGTGGGAAAGAGGTGAGCGGCAGGATAAAGGTGGGGGCACCCTGGGGTGGTCACTCTACAGAGACCCCTTGATCAGCTCATGAACAGCCGAAAGCTGCCTTTACTATTGGTATTTGGAACAGACACACTCCGCAGCTCATGTATAGCAACTGCTACCTTCCACCTCCTTCCCTGTGTCTATTTTCTGCATTAATTTTCCAATGAAAGAGCAGGTGCCCTTAAGTAAGGGGATGGTAGGAAAATACTCTTCACTATGAGCAGTGAGGTCAAAAGAGAAGAGGCTGATTTTCTTCTCTCACCTTTTGGTTTCTCTAGAACAGACTCGACTCAGAGTCCACCTTCGACAATGATAGATAGTGCATGCCTTTGCAATCTTACGTTGCATACAGAAACAAACGGCTTCTGGCCCGTCTATGGTCATGTCCCTGGGTTCCATAAGTTCAACATAATCTGCACTGAGCTAGGAGTGTTCAGTGTCTGAGCTCTTGCCTAGCATGCACAAGCCCTGGGTCCAAGCCCCAGAAAAACTCACCAAAAAAAAAAAAAAAAAAAAATACACACACACATAGTTTTCATGATGTATCATAGAAACTCATGCCTTGTATAGTTGCAAGTGCCCAGACTTATGTCTCTTCCAGCAACGAAGACAGAGACCAAGGTCAAATACTTTAGGAGATCAGCCGTGATGGCCACTTTCAAATGTGAGTGCAGGCGAGGCTGGGTCTTGACAAATCCTTCATCCACCCCTTTGTATGTCTTTGGCTCCTTTTCTCTCTCTTCTAGCATGGCATTTTCATACGCTAAGGACCCTAACACATATTTAGGTTGTCCTCCACCTGGGGTCATGCCTCTAAGCGAGGACACAACATGAGTTAAAGCTTCTGCACTTACCCGTCAAGCTGATGTCATCAGCATTATGGATTTGTTCTTAATTAATTCACAATAGACATGGAAAGCTGGTAACAGCTTCACATGTGAGCCCTATCGCCACCCCCTATTTTCAGAGCATTTGCTTTTCCACGGGGGACTTTCAGATCAAGCCACACTCGTGTGGACGCTAGGGAAGTTCCCGGTAGACAAGGATGTTTGTATGCTGTGGCTTTGGGCACACCTCACATAGGTAGAGAGGTTCTCGGTATGAGGATGGCCAAAAGAAAAGAAAACATCTGATTAACCTGAGACTCTTCCCTCAGTGAGGAAATCTATGCTTCTGTTCTGGGTGGGCTCCAGTCAAGACCATCTGTGTTGTTTGCATGTTTTAATCATGAAAATTAAATGTTATGGGCAGATTTACCTCCTGGTTTCCAAGCGTACTGTTCATGTCACCTTGCTGAATGAAAAGCCACTCTGCATCTATTGAAGCTACACGTCAGCTTGGGGCGCTCCTGCATCCTATTTATTTGCCATATCACGTTTTAAAATTTATGTAACTAGCTATTATGTTCTTCTAGTCCTTTTACAAAAAAAAAAAAAAAAAGGTGGAAACACACAAAGTACCTAGTGAAAAGGAAATATGTGTCAAATCTAATAGTGGTGGGTCCAAAATAGGTAATGCTTATTTTGTGTATAATAAAGACCAATTTTCCACCTGTTAGGGGCTGTGGATTTTTTTGGTAATTTTCAGACATGTACATAATATATTTGGACCAGAGTCCTTTCCATGACTTCTGTCATTGCCCCACACCTGTCCAACATCCACTGAAACCCTCTTTCTTTCTTATTAGTCCTTCTTTCTAGATGGCCTTTGAAATTTTACCCTGGCTCCATCACTCATGTGGAAATGTTGCTAGGCCCAATGTCATGCAGGTCTGGTGCGGGTCATGACAGCTGCTGCAAGGTCACGAGTGTGACGGCCACTTCATGTCCAGAAGACAGTGCCCCAAAGCACTCCTCCCCAACTTCTGGCTCTTACGCTCTTTCCACCCCCTCTTCCGCAGTGTTCCCTGAACCTTGGAGGGTGAGATGGAGGAGTCTCGCTGAGCGCTCAACATCCACTCATTCGCGGCACTGTGATGGGTTCTGAGACTCCCCGGGAATTACCACCATCTGCCAAAAGAAGGTTCTATAGTGCAGGTTCTCCAGCCCCAATCTATAGCTGTTTTTTTTTGTTTTTTGTTTTTTGTTTTTTGTTTTTTGTTTTAACTACAACTAGGCAGAAAGGAGAGGGGAGAAAGAGGAAGCTTGCATACAGTCTCTGTCAAAAATCTGAAATTGCTGGGTGTGGTGGTGCACGCCTGCACTTGGTGGGGGGCAGAGGTAGGAGAACTGCTGAAAGTTCGAGGCCAGTCTGAGACTACATTGTGAATTCCAGGTCAGCCTGGGCTAGAGTAAGGTTCTACCTAAAAGAGAGAGAGAGAGAGAAGTCTGAAATGTACACTATCTATTCTAGGAAAGTGAAGGTGAGCCAAGGGAAAACACACAAAGATACTTAGAAGTCTATTAAATACATCAGTAAAGTAGCTACTTTCTTATCTCTCGTCTCTCTGCATTGGTACAGAATAAATATTTCTAATTCATTACAGTGTTGTCCTTGTACAAAACCGAAGCCCATTCTTACACAGCCACTTCTATGCCGTGCTCCTGAAAGGGTTATAGAGAGCATAGCTTTGAGCATTTGGGGCTCATTCAAGGTAATGGGGTGTGCCATGAACAGAAAACATGGTGCGGGTTCGGGGTGTGTTTGTGTTCGTAGGAAGAGCATCCCAATGTGTTTTGATGGCTCCCCCATCTTGCAAATTTTTCTTCCCTCCCCTCACCCCATGCCCAGAAAATAATGCCTCCCCAGGAGGATCCTCTATTAGAGTGGCATGTGTCCCAGATGTGGCCCAGTGGTTAGAATCCTGCATAATTTGGGTTTCAACAGTCACCAGTGTTGTCTGGAGCCCTGATCGTAACTGGTTTGGCAGTTCATGTCCTGTTGCAGGGACAAATCAAGTGACCAGAAACAGCACGTGGAAAGGGTCGATTTTGGCTTACAGTCTCGAAGGAAAGTTTCAGCATGCCAGAGCCGAGGCTGGGCATCACATCCTGTCACATCAGCTGGAAGGTGGCAGCTAGCTAGTGAACACACAGTAAGGCCCATCCCCATTCACAAACACGCTACAGCAAGGCTCAGTTTTCCAAATTGCTACCACCTAGGGACCTAGCATTCAAACAGCACCAGACTGCTGGGGACAATTCATGTTGGCACCACCACATTTGGGATGCATGACCATATAAATTATGTAAAAATGACATGATGTTTCAGAAAGCATGTCTAGATATGATGGAAAGTTCTGGAACTTTTCCATACCTATGTTTTCTAAAAGACATAACTTCTCATCTGAATTATCTTCCTTTTCTGGACTTATCTTAATCCTACAGAATGCTTGGCCAAGCAGTACTTTCAATTTTTCATTAAAATTTCATTAGAAACTATTAAATGAACATTCCTACTTTAGGACATAAGTAATTTAAAACAATTTCCAATGTGTGTTTGTATATATCTTTAAAAGCCACATGCTGTTGAATAATAGAAATTAAACAGAGAGTAAATCATTGAGTCTCAAATGCAAAAGGACTTGAAATTATAGTCATTAGTGTGTAATATAGCGTACAAGTTTAACAGCACACCTAACCTTGAAATTGCTGGCAGAAATGGATTCTAGTCCAACAAGCTGATTGCTATGGATGGCTTAATAGAAATGTATGTTCAGGGTGAAACCCATACAAAGTTGCGAGGTAAAACAAAGGATGGAAATCTAGTTAAATTCACATTTCAAATAAGGGCCATGCTTATATTTTAAGAAATATTCATTGCTTACCTGAGATTCAGTTGTGACGGGGCACCTTGTACTGTTATTTATTCAATCTGTCAACATTAAAACAGATCACAGGCTGGAGGGATGGCTCAGTGGCTAAGCCAGATACACAAGGTGACACATGCATCTAGATTTTGTTTGCAGTGGCTAGAGGCCCTGTCGTGCCCATTCTCTCTCTCTCCATCTGCCTCTTCCCCTCTCAATCTCTCTCTCTCTTCCTCTCTCTCAAATAAATACAATATTCTTATTTTTAAAAAGCATAGGTCACATAATGATCTCAGAAGAAACAAACAAGATGGACTAATTTGTGTCTAGATGACACACCCACTAAATCTGTCCTCCTTCCTTTCTTCTTTCCTTCTTTTCTTCTCCTTCGGCCTCCCTTTAGTGCTTTTATCCCTCAGAAAATCCTGGTTGCGTTTTACCATGCACTATGTTCCAGTAAAAGAGCATAGGAGGGGACCAGCAGTATGGTCAGTTATGAAGCATGCCATGTCAGGCCTTGCTTGGCACGTCACAAGCATTATGTCATCCTATTTTCATAAACAGTCTGTAAAGTAGAGGCGGGTCCAACTGCATTATAGAGAAAGAAGTGGGAGGAGAGACGTGGTGCCAAATCGCTGCAGGTCCCACCATCTCTGGCGCCTACTCGCTCATTAGCGCGCATCTATAAGGACAATGTGAGTGAGGCTTGGCAGCGTACACCTTTAGTCCCAGCTCTCGGGAGGGAGAGGTAGGAGGATCGCTGTGAGCTCAAAACCAGCCTGAGACTCCATAGAAGGACACGGCCCCCATTAGCACACATCCAGAAGGAGACTGTCCCTAGGCAAGCGTGGTCTTGATCCCAGGAGATAAACTAATGGCCAGGGCTAGAGTGTGCCTTAAAGGCCAGTGGTGGACACCCAGATGGACAATTCAGGAGGGGCTGCTGAATGGAACACACAGGAGGGAGGAGCCTTGCCCTTTCTTTCCCAAGGAAGTCATGAGGAGAAGGATTCACTGGGAGGCAATGTTCTGGAATAATCCTGGCTGCACAGGCCATCCCACAGGACCTCAGGTCATCCACTCTGCTATGCCCGATTTCTATAGCTGTAAAATAGGGACAATTTGTCCCTCACAGGAAAGACTGAAGAATTAAATACATGCGTGTGATTGTTTTCTATAAAGCCTAGCACATAGTAGGTTTGCAAACAGTCTTCACTGGTCTCCCTTTGTCTCACAGTCTCTCCCAAAATGCAGAGAATTCGCAGTCTTCTCCAGTGACCTAATTTACTAAGTAAGCAATCCTCAGTCTGCAATGTGATTGTGGTTAGAACAGCGCAACTATCATTTACTGGCCCTGTCTGTAAACCAGGTATGGTGACACGTGGCACCCTCCTTTTGCAGAGAGGTGATCCTCAGCCGAACGGGTTTCCGGAGTCTTCCATTCCCGCACAGTAAGCAGAAGTTAGCGATTCGCGACCTAGACTGTGCCATGCTCCTCAGTGCTCTTCCTCTTCCTTGCCTGCACTGGAAGGCCACCGTGCCCCAGCAGCAAGTAAGACCTCGGCCAAGAGCAACGTCTTCCCTGGGCCTCTTGGAGGCTCCAGCTAGAAACCAAACCCAGCTAGTTCTTCGTGGCTTAGCAATAGAGATGCCCTCGGAGAAACACGCTCGTGGGAATTGCTCATCAGCGTGGGAGCCCGGCAGGGTGAACCGTCAGTCAGGATGCCGTGGTTGGGAGAACCTCTGGGAACCGCCGTGGTGTGTGAAGTCCAGGGTGCCCCGCCACACTCTTGCCACTTGGGGAAGGGCCCTGGCACCAGCCTGCACAGCTGAGCCGAGCAAACCTGGCCCCTTTATTTTAACTCTCTTCTTTAGTCAGGTGATCACACATTTGCCAATTGATCATATAGCATCTAACCAAGATGTCACCCCAAATCCCAGCGGACACGTAGGTACATCTTCCTGATGCTCAGGAATTCATTTCGGGGGAAACGAGACGAGAGTGAAGAGAAATGGGGTCATGGAGGAGACGCTGGCATCTCTCATGCCCCCCAAGGGCACCAGCGGCATCCTCCGTCTGATGTTTGCATCTTATCCACATGGGCGCCCTGAACTCCCAGGCTCATGGCTACATTTCAGCCCCTCATCGTGCTCCCCCCCATGTGGACTTTGAAAGGCTCAAACCTGACATCTGTAATTTGGGGCTTTAATATAAAGGAACATTATTTTTCATTTACTCCAATCTGCCATCGCTATCATCTTTCCATTTAACCAGATGCAATTCTCCCCCCCCCCCTTGCTAAATTGAAGCTCTGTGAGCGACAGGGAGTGCAATGTTTTAATTAGCTCATATTTTTTATATGGATTTATGTCTTTAAAATACATTTGTGCAATTCTTCAGCTAAATTAAAAACGTCTTTCCACAAAAGTGAGGAGGGGAAAATAAAGAGCAAATTGCGTCATTAAGTTAGGTAGATGCAGCAGAGAGTGGAAGCCACCAGGGGACACACAGTTCTGGGAGTCTCTGTGCGTGTGTGCGTGCCTGTGTGTGTGTGTGTGTGTGTGTGTCGGATATTTTGAACTTGCCCCTCATTTAACAAAGTCCTTCTCTATAAAGGCTTCTCAAAAAAGAAAACAAGCTTAGGAGTGGAATTTTTTTTAAGACCCCTTGTAAGTAAAGAAGCAGTTACCTACAATGAGCTCAGCTGAAACCAAACCTGCCACCAAAGCCAAACAGAAAAATAGGAGTCTTGGTGAGAAAAAAAAAAAGTGTCCCCCAGCATTTCTCTCTCTTTGTCTTTTTTTTTTAAAAACTATCAAGTTTAAAGCTTTCCACGATGCTTTTTTTTTTCTCGACTTTATAGGAGACAAGTGACATTCCGTGGTAAATGCAAGGAAACGCCATGCAGAACTGAAATCTCTCTAACGCGCTGACACGAACTTGCCCTCTATTGTCGGGAACGAGCGGGCGCTCCTGATTGTTCATCACGCGGCGCCTAATGCAGTTAAGGCGTTCAGCTATAATTTCTCCCTGCATTTATAATTACTGTCATAGACTGCACACCTCGGTGAGCAGATTAAAGCTATAAACTATTTAGCCGCGGCTCGACGACGAGGAACTTGATCTGTCTGGCAGGAGATGTTTGTTAAGGAGCTTGACACTTCACATAAAAATGACTCAACTTGATGAAGAGCGAGGCAGTTTGAGCAATGCGGGGATTTGAAATCAGCCGGGATGCCACGCCCTGCGAGAGTCCCAGGGCAGGTTGTTAAACGATGCGCAGGCTGTGGGGCTGCGATGGGGAGATGAGGAGCTGGGGAGATGTGTTAGGCACCAGAACTCGGAGGATCTGCTACTAGGCAGATGTACTTGCTCTCCCCTCCCCCACCCCATCCCCAGACTCCCCTGGAAAGACCCAGAGTTTGGGGAAAATCGGTGTGTGGAGTTCCTGTGTAAAGGTTCA
Source organism: Jaculus jaculus (assembly GCF_020740685.1). Taxonomy (NCBI): domain Eukaryota; kingdom Metazoa; phylum Chordata; class Mammalia; order Rodentia; family Dipodidae; genus Jaculus; species Jaculus jaculus. Next base: position 132,185,220 of record NC_059109.1, read on the forward strand.
GAGAGGCTGGCCCGGCAGGGAGAAAGGAACGCCAACACCCCAAGGGGCACGCCGTGTTGGGGGGTAGCAGGGAAGGTTACATGGAAAGTTGCTTAGGTTTTGTTTTGTTTTGCTTTGCTCTGCTTTTTGTCTTGTTTTCCAAGCTGAGAAAGAAACAGAGGTAAAATAGACATGCCAGGGCCGCCAGTCACTGAAAACAAACTCCACATACGTGTGCCACTCTGAATCTGGCTTTACATGGGTACTGGGGAATTGAACCCCGGCTTGTCAGGTTTTGCAAGCAAACACCTAAACTGCTGGTCCATCTCTCTAGCCCTGGTTAGTTGTTTTTTGGTTTTTTTTTTAACCCTAGAATACTCATGGAATCATTGATTTGAGGGAAGATTGTAGGATATTCTATCACTTGTAGCTGTGAAGGCCACAAAGATATTTCCCAACTCAGATATCTTTCTTTTCTTTAAAAAAAAAAAAGGTATTTATTTATTTGCCATGTGTATGGGGGAGGGGTGGGAATACCAGAGGTCTCTTACTGCTGCAAATGAATGTCCATCTTGCTTTCCATCGGTGGCTGGGGAATTGAACCTGGGTTGGCAGGCCTTGCAAGTGAGTGTTTTTAACTGCTAAGCCGTCTCCCCGACCTCAGATGTCTTTAAATTGTTGGTGTCCATTGACTAGGAACTGTCTCAGTGAATAGGTTGTTTGTTTGAATTGCTAGAGATTGACCCTCGGGCCTCACTCAGCAGTCTACTACCGAGCTATTTATATCACTGGACTTTGTGTGTAGCTGAGGTAAAGGTCTCATTTTTTAAATATAACTTTATTGGCACATTCATTGTGCATAGTGATGATTTTCATAAAAACATTCTCATACAAGAATATAATCTCCTTGAAGTATATTCATCCTCACCTTCTGTTCTCTCCCTCTTCTCCTTCTGCTGTTCTACCTTCATATCATAGATAGATAGATATGAATAGATGTATAAAAATTATATATATATCATATATATGTCATGGAGGTAAATCATATATTTAGATACATAAAATAGTACACATTATGTATCACATTAATATATAATCTACAATACATATAATTTGATGTATTTAAATAAAATGGTTGTCACGATAAGTGTAGCTATGCGGCCAGTGTTACCTAGAACTCAGCTTCTACCTGCCACCCAGTGGTGGCATTTCAGGTCTGAACTACCACCTTCTAGCTTAGTAGTTTTTTTTTTTTTTAATTAACTAATTAATTAATTTACAAGCAGCTAGAGAAAGGGCAAACCGGGCCTCTACCCACTGCAAACAAACTCCACGTGAATCTGCCACTTTGGCTTTTATGTGAGCACTGGGGAATCGAACCTGGGTCTTTGGGCTTTGCAGGCAAGTGCCTGACCCACTAAGCCCATTTATAATCTGTTAGAATTTTGATGGACTTGGGCTTACTATGAAATCATCACCTGCCCACTCGCGTCTCAAAGTCATATATAGTGAACCCACTGAGTTTTAAACTGGCGTTCAGGATCAACCATCCACGGAATATCTATTTGCAGCAAGAGATGACTGCTCGTGCAGAAACGCTACTAGGTCCACAAGCGTCCAAGGACCAGAAGGCCACATAAAGCGGTCAGCAAGCAGGGCAGGACCATGAGACTGAGGCAGATTGACAAAGGAAAGCAGGACCCAATCCCCCAAGTGGGCCCGGCGGTTCTCTTTGGAAGGCAGAGGTCCTAATGGTTGTGGGGACTTGCCTAGTGTTTACAGGAGGAGCTACCAGTATGTTTGGGGCCGGCTTGTTATCGTTATGTTAAACACTTGTCAAGCCACACAGAGCATATCAGGGATCTGACTGCTAAGTCACCACTTTGCAGCCCCTGAATCTGTTGATGAGCCAAAGGGAATAGCAATAACTGCTTCCCAAGTCCTTTTACCCCCAGTAGTATTTGAACCACAGATCTAAAAGACATTGCCTCGCTCCCTGCTCTAGAGGTTGCTATGGTGTTATTCTTCTTGCCTCTCTGAAGGATGCTGTGGTACTCCTTTCTGCAGTGGCACATGCCCCCTCCCCCCGTGAGTGTAGCAGGTCACAGTGAATGGGAAAGAAGGCCAGAGTTCCAGCTCTGCTCCAAGGCTTGGCAAGAAGAGTTTCTGGAAAGTTGGACAAAGAACAGGAATGTTCCCAGCACACAGGCACAAGGTGGTCACCCTGCTGTCCTGAGGTGCTCTGACTCCTCCTTGAACAGCCCTCCACCTTTCTCCTGGTCTCCGTCCCTCTGAGTCCTCAAGATGCATCGTGGGTACAGCTGGGGAATGGTATGCAGCTGTAATCCCAGTGGTATAGAGTCAGTGTTGATGTCCCCAAGGCCCACGGTATTTGCTGAATTCTCCCAGCAGAGTTGCAAAGCTCGTGTTAGAGATGAGAGGGCTCAGGCCTTCAGGCCTGGAGACCCACAGCAGCCACAAAAGGTAGAGGCACGACTCTCAGTAAGGCCCTTCAGCAAACCAGCTCCGCGCTGCCCATCTGAACCTGCCCTCTGCACCCCACACACACCACACATGTTCCCAAGCATGGCACAGAGCCTTCATGGATCGATCGTTTAATTACGTTTGGCTGTACCTCAGTGACACTTGTTATAAAGGGTAAAATTGTTCTGCATGCCGAGACCCTTCTCAAAAGTTGCACCCACTTGAGCTTTGCAAACTACCCAGCAACCTTGCCCACAACCAAAGGGCTGTGGCTTAGCTTCTGTCCAGTGACAGATTGTCCAGAGGCAACTGTCTCGGTGAATAGGTTGTTTGGCCCTCGGGCGTGTACTCTGCGACACCCACGCGCTTCCCTACGAGTGAGCTCCTGTCCCTCACACCACAGCGTGGTTGGCACTTCCTGCCCCGTGTTCCTCAGGCTCAGGCGCCACAGTGCCATCAGAACAGGCAGGTCCTGGGGCTAGTGCTTGCTGCGTGCATAAAATAAAATTTTTTTAAAAAGAAAACTGAGGGTTTTAAAGAAGTATCCGGGCATGGTGGTACACACCTTTAATCCCAATGCTCAGGAGGATGACTGTGAGTTCAAGGCTAGGTCAGCCTGGGCTAGAGTGAGACCCTACCTTGAAAAAACAAAAAAAAGAAAAGGAAGGAAGAGAGAGAGAAAGGAAGGACGAATGAGGGTCCCCAGCAACCCGGTCAGTGGAAGAGACTAAACACTAACGTGACACTAAACACATGTTCTTTCTAACATGTGACCCTTGTTACGCTGTCTCCCACTGGCATCAGTAAATCAGTATTTAAAGATGCCCAGAGGATGTTCAGTGCCTGCGAGGGCGAAGGTTGTAACTCACAAACAGTGCTAAGACATGGGCCAACACGGAGGTTTCCCAGCTGTTTCATGCGTGCTAAGCCAGACTAAGCAGGGATCAGAGTTGAATGCTTTTGAACTCTCCCAGCAACCTCTTGACGTGGTTGGGGTTTTTTTTCCTAAATGTTTTTATTTATCATTCATTTGCAAAAAGAGAGAGAGAGAGTAAGAGAGAGAGAGAGAGAGAGAGAGAGAGAGAGAGAGAGAATGAATAAATGCACCAGAGCTTCCTGCCACTAAAACCTGGCTTTATATGGGTGCTGAGGAATCAAACCCAGGCCACTGGATTCTGCAAGCAAGTGTCTTTACTTAACTGCTGAGCCATCTCTCCAGCCCTGAAATGGTTGTTTTTCTGATGATTTCACTTCTTGCACTTAACAGTGACATTGTAAAACCTCAAGGGACTTGACCAGTCACACAGCTGGTAAATGTTGGGTATAGGATCCAACTCCTCCATCAGACCTCCCTGATCTACTCTGGGAGACAGAAAACAAGGGCAACTCTGACTCAGGGGTGTAAAGGGGTCAGTTTGGCCTCTGAAGGTGAGAGGATTGGAGACTTTGGGGGAGGTATTGTGGAATCTGAAGTGAGCACCATCTACAGGACATGGGCCCCTATGTGGATGTCTTTTAGCCCAAAACATGTTTATGTCCTATTTTGGAGCCCCCAAAGTGCATATCTGTGCAGAATATAAATGGAGTTTGTGCAAAATACAAACTTGAAGTTGGATTTGTTAAATGATTCATTTGGGTATTTGTAGTCAAAGGGATGTCTGCCTAATTTGTGTAGACCCTGGGTTCAATCCCCAGAATCACCACAAAAAAGAAAGGAATGGAAGGAGGAAGGGATGGAGGGATGAAGGAAGGAAGGAAGGAAGGAAGGAAGGAAGGAAGGAAGGAAGGAAGGAAGGAAGGAAGGAAAGGCGAGGGAGGGAGAAACAAAGAGAGGGAGAAAGGAGGGGAAGGAGGATAGGAGGAAGGAAGAAAACAAAGAAAGAGAAAGGGAAGGAGGGAAGGCAAGAAAAGCAGATTGGGGAGATGCTCAGTGGTAAAGTGACTGCTGCACATCATGAGAGCCTGCATTCAGATCCCAGCACCCACATAAAGTACCCGGCGCCGGGGTGTGTGTCTATAACCCTAACACTGGGAGAGCGGAAACAGGAGGGTCCCTGGTCTAGTGGAGTCAGCGAGCTCTAGGTTCAGCGAAAGCCACTTTCTCAAAAACCTAAGGTGGAGAGTTACTAAGGAAGATGAAGACCTTCACTGTTGGCCTCTGGCCTCCACACATGGTGCACACTCGTGCACCCACACACATACACACATGCATGCACACCATACGCACACCTACATGCAAACAAAAGAGGAATACAATGCAGGCATGGACACCTAAGACATGGTTCTGCACTTTGGGAGTTCCTGACGTGGATCTAGACATGGTGACATGGGGCAGGGATCAAGCAGAAGAAGGGACACTTTACCCAATCAGAATCAGTGTGGCTTAGGAGCAGGATTCCAGCCCCACCCTGAGGTTAGCAGGAAGTCTGCAGGCTGACTTCCAGGGCCCAAACCTGTGATGTTGCTTTCTGGGGAATGAGGACTGGCTTTCAAACGCCTCATGTTCCGAATGAATACGAGCCATGAAGAACAAGTGGTGGTTGTTGTTAAATGCACGTCTTGGTTGGCTATTTTATATGACTAATCCTCAGCTCACTGGTGAGTGGGGTGAGCCATGGACCCTGCTTCATGGGGTCATTATGAAATATACATTATGAAATATACAAAGTGGCACAAGTGTCTGGAGTTCATTTATAGCAGCAAGAAGTCCTGGCATGCTCTCTCTCTCTCTCTCTCTCTCTATGTATATATATATATATACATTCTCTCTTCTCTCTGTCACACACAAATACATAGATTGATGATAGATAGATAGATAGATAGATAGATAGATAGATAGATAGATAGATAGATAGATAGATATTTAAAAATAATCTACATTGAGGTTGTTAAAAGAACCTGGAACAAACAGATCTGGCACCAAATGCCCTCATAGTCTCCTGTCTCCCTCTCAGTGCTCAAGTTGGGTAAGATGGTCCTTGAGGAATGTTTCTAAGCACTCAATACACACACACACACACACACACACACACACACACACACACGTAAGTTTGATGAACTTCACTTTCTAGTCCTGACCTAAGTGCCTGCCTCAAAGAAAAGAATTCCTTCCATTGGCTAAGGCTTAAATCAAGAGGTAGGATAGACATGCTATTTTATTTGAATAAATAAAGAGGCTGAATATAGATTTATCTAAAAGAGCTCTTTGGGGGAGAAATATGTCCCTGTGAAAAGATACAATATGGCATTAACCTGCCAGCTCCTTCTCTCTGACTTCCTGGTTTGTTTGGTTCCTTTGTTTTTTTTTTTCCCTCTGCAACCTGCTACCTTGAAAATTCCTCCTGCTTTGGCACAAATTAACTAGTGGCTGGGTCATGATTAGGAAGGGCTGCGTGTGGATTTCAGCTCACATGATGGCAGTGGTGGTGGTGATATTGACATGACAGAGAGGAGGAGGAGATGGTGACGGTGGTGACGGTGATGAAGGTGATGTATTGGATGCTGACAGGGTGAGATGTCACATGAGGAGAAGGATGTTGAAGTCTACTGTCACTGTGGTCTGTGTTTTGATTGACCTTGATTGAAGAGAAATACTTATTGTACATTATTTTAAATTATTTTATTGGTAACAGTGATAAAGTATACATGTTCTTTGGACACTTTTTAATAAAACAAAATAGTTTAATGTATTTTAACGTGATGTCTAAGGACAGAGAGATACCACCCATTTAACTTTAAAGTGAAAAGGACTTGTTTCATAAACTTGGAATTTGGGTAAGTCCCTGGTCACAGTCTGATGTCCACCTTTAGAGGACACTGTAGAAATGCTGATGGACTCCTGAAACCGTATGTATCAGCCTCCTTCCCATGGCCATCCTCCATCACTAAAGCAGCTTCGCTTTGCCCGCAGCACCTAAAAGTGGACACCCTCCCCCATCTCCAGGTAGCCTTCGTCAGTCACTAATGACTGGTCCGTGTGGAGACCCAGCAGACCGCACAATAAGACCCGTGGGCGCCTCCGCTCCGTCTAACCTCGCAACTCTGTAAGAAGGAATTAAGATGATGCCCAGGTTCCGGGTGAAGAGACAGACAGGCAAAGAGACCAGTCAGACAAAACAGATAAATAAAAAATAAAAGAACTAGAACCATCATCTTGATCAAGCATTTCCCCAGCATCCTTGTGCTATCTCTTGTTCCAATTCAGTAAAGAGCTTGGTGCATGGACGTGGACCACGAGCACACTCTCAGAGAACAGATGAATAGATCCTTTTAAAAAAAGTTGAAAACACCCCTCCAAAGCCCAAATCTTTAACACATGTAATTTTCTACCACTCAAGCCCCATAGATAGCTGGCACTTTAAGTGTACATGGTTTTATCTGATATATTTTCATCAATGAGGAAAAAGAAATGATGTTTTACGTTATGTTGTTTTCAATGCTACATTACTCGATTTCACAGTCAAATAATTCTATTTTTGTTCAGCAGGAAATTTTGTCATGTTTAATTGTTTATGGCTCTCTCCTCCCCCCATGTTTGCCGGGCCCTCCACGTTCCCCCTTTGCTGCACTCCTTTGGACTCTCTTGGGCACTGTAACCATGGAGATGGGTCCCTATTGGATCATCTTTGCTCTGGCTTAGAAGTGGAAGGACCAATCAGAATCTCATCATCCCAGAAATGTGAGAGGATGGAAAACAGGAGGGTTTTGTGAGGAGAGGGGAGGCTGCAGCCATATCATAAAAGTGGGTTCTTGATACCTGGAAATACCTAGAAGGAACCGCAGGGCAGGTGTTTCGGGGAGAGGGACGGGGAGAGGGCTCTGTAATGGCTCACACCTAGCTTTGGGCTTGCTGGCTCCTTCCTTCCTTCCTTCCTTCCTTCCTTCCTTCCTTCCTTCCTTCCTTCCTTCCGGAGGACTTAGGACAACTCTCTGCCCTCAGCTCCCTGTCCTGTCACATGGTTTTTGTACAAAGGACAAGTTCACAGGTTGCTGTAGAGCAAAATCAAAGCAAATTACCAAGTGCCTGTATAGGAAAGCATCTGAAACACGGGGTTCCTCTGCTAACAAGAGCTACCCTGAGGGCTGGAGAGATGGCTTAGCAGCTAAGGCGCTTCTGAAAAGCCAAAGGACCCAAGTTCAATTCCCCAGTACCCACGTAAGCCAGCCCAGATGCACAAGGTGGCTCATGGGTCTGGAGTTCATTTGCAGCAACTGAAGGCCATGGTGCACCCATTCTCTCTCCTTCTTTCTCTCTCTCAAATAAATAAAATTAAATTTAAATTAAAAAAAAAATTAAAGGTCTGGAGAGATGGCTTAGTGGTTAAGCGCTTGCCTGTGAAGCCTAAGGACCCCAGTTCAAGGCTTGACTCCCCAGGACCCACATTAGCCAGATGCACAGAGGGGCACACACGTCTGGGGTTCGTTTGCAGAGGCTGGAAGCCCTGGCGCGCCCATTCTCTCTCTCTCCCTCTATCTGTCTTTCTCTCTGTCTGTCGCTCTCAAATAAATAAATAAAATTTTTTTTAAAAAATTAAAAAGTGCTACCCTGAGATTTGTTGCGATAAACCGGCCCTGCAGTGGAGGCTGGGTGGAGGTCTCTGGCGATGTTAATCCGATAGTAACAAGAGCAGCTGTGACATGATGGAACCAAGTCTCACCTCCTACCTCAGGGACCTCTGTTTGGGAAAGACAAATAAGAAAGATTTAATCGTGAGCAGGTGTCTGGTAGATGGTGGGGACTTGGCTGGCCCTGGGACCTGAGCAGTGAGCATCTAGAGCCTGGCCCTGGGCACAGAAGGCTCTCGGTCTGCCACCAAAGAAAGACAGCAACAGCTCTGGGCTCAGCACTGTCACCAGAGAGGCACTGAGGCTGGGGGAGATGAGAAGCGCAAGGAAGCCAGCGGGGTGAGAGCTGGGACAGACGGACAAGGAGCTAGGTGGGTAGAAAGGGGAAGAGTGTTCTGGAAAGAAGGACTGGCAAGAGTGAGGAGCAGTAAGTGACGGGGTTTCATGTGTTAGGGAAATAAAAACGTGGCTCAGTGACTGAAGCCTGAGGTGGGGGGCAGCTGGGCGGGGAGGCAGAGCTGGCAGGTGGGTGTGCATCCCATGGCCTCTAGTTCCCGCGCAGAAGTCCCTTCCGCCCCACCGGGACACGTGCGCCACAGGGGTTTTGCCTTATTGAAGTGCCCAAGCATCGCTCGCGAGTGAAGTTGACCTTGAGGCTTGGGAAGTCAGCGGCGCGATGGACTCTTGTCTGAGCCTCAGATAATCCCAGTGTCAACTCCGCACCTGCCTGGCAGCGCGGGGAGGGCGGCGGCTGTGCCTGATGGGCCTTGCGGTGCGTTCATGGGAATCCGGACTGCAAATGCTGGAAGGAAGGGAGAGAACAAGGGAGTTACGGAGGGCCTCTAGGAGGTGATCGGAGCTTCCTTTTGACATTTCCCATGTGTAAAACGAATAATACCTGTGTCAATGTCCGTGTCAGTCCTCCATGAGGCAGACCCGATAGACAGAGGGTGTAAGACACTTGGGGCAATGCCTGCTGCGTAAAGCTGCCCAGGGATGGCATCTTCTGGCCTTGCAAAGCGCAGACAAGGGAGAGGAGAAGTGTGAAATATTTCCCGGTAACCAGATAAATTAATTGTCCAAAGGACTGATATTCACAGAACGTATCGACATATGGCCAGATGCACAAGGTGGCGCATGCATCTGAAGTTTGTTTGCAATGGCTGGAGGCCCTGGTGCACCCATTTTCTTCCTCTTGATCTCTCTCCCTGTCTTGGGAATAAATATTTTTTTCAAAAAAAAAAAAAGATAAAACTGCATTCTAACAAGTTCATGGTAATAAGAATAAAGCACACTTTCAGAAAAACTTTTAAAGGGTACAAAGGGGAGTGGGAACGGGCTCAGGGAATCAGTGAGACGTCACGAGCTGCAGCCGGGTGATGGCGGGTTAATGGGTGAAAGGCTGGCGGGACCTTGGATTACTTTGGAAAAGTAAGTGGGTATAAGGGAATCCTGGGTGACTCAGAACGCATGTCCAGGAACAGGGTAGTACAGTACGCCCAGAATAATACATGCGTAAGAGAAGCTCACGCTTGAGGCCCTGGGTGGCCTCTGGAGGACCAGGATACAGCCTCTTGCCTGCCATCTCCAGGGACCAGCCCAGCTCCCAATCACTCCATTCCTGTCCGTATCCCAAGAAGAGTCGGCATGATCAAAGTCAATGGCTATTTTTCCTCTTCTCCAGGAACTAAGAAACACAAACAAACCGTCCCCAGCATGCTGGCTGCCCTGTTTTTCCACCTAATTTAACTCCTCTCTCCCATCTGAACTTCAGGCCCCTCCTCCTCCCCCTCCTCCTCCTCAGAGCACCATCACTGGGTGGTCCTGACTTCCTCCTGGGGAAGATTTACTGGCGAGCTGAAATGCAGGAACACTCTGTTTTTGCGAAATGATTTAATGACCTTTTTGGCATGCCCATGACTGCTGAAATCTCCCATAATGACTCAGTTTGGCATGGAAAGCTGACGTCGATGTCAAATGTCAATAAATGAGCGATCTATAATTATAGCCCCCTGGTGCTGGAGCAGGCCAGGGTACTATGGCTTGGTCACAAGGCCACAGAGGGTTGGACCAATGCAAACACCAGCGGTCTTTATCATCACCCTGGCCAAAACATGGTCTCACTTTCCTTCCTTGTTGACTCACTTTCTCTGTCCCTGCCGTGCTCTCTCCATCTTCCTCACTGTGGCCTTCCCCTGGACACAGTTATTGGCCAGCACATCGCTGCCCAAAGTCCTCTGGGTCCTTTTCCATTTACAGTCAGCAAAGCCATGGGTTCCCCCGACGCCCCAGGGTCTCCACATGCTCATGTTAGTCTTGTTGTTTCTGTTTGTTTAGTCCTGGCTAGAAATTATGTATTCATTATTTTCTGCCTTCTGACAGTGTAGTGTATCCCGGAGAAGTCTGTGTTAGGGGTTAGAGTGTGCCCCTAAGTCTCGGGGGGAAGCACCCTAACATAAACATATCATCTAGCTGGGTATGGTGGTGCACGCCTTTAATCCCAGCACTCTGGGGGCAGAGGTAGGAGGATTTCTGTGCGTTCAAAGCCAGCCTGGGACTACATAGTGAATTCCAGGTCATCCTGGGCTAGAACAAGACCCTACCTAGAAAAAAAAAGAAAGGAAAAAGAAAAAAAGAGAACTATACCATCTGAGAGTTTGTACTTTGACAAGCGAGAGTGAACTGAAGAGGCAGAAACCATCTGGAGTCTCGGGAACGTTCGCAGAAGCATTTACTTAATAACTCCTCTCATTCTTGGAGCTCACCTTATCAAACTGTAACCTTGGAGACTCCAAGTTCCTAGTTCAAAAATGCACACAAGCTCCTCTGTCCTCCAGTTAATTTTTAAATTATATATCAGTGTAGAGAGGCCCTCGTGCTGGATATTATAAGCCATTTCCACATCTAAGATGGGGAACTATAAGTGAGCATGAGTGATTGCCTATAAATCTCAGCAAGCAATACAATGACTCTGACCACAAGGGCTTTGCAGAGAAGAGATGCACCAAGGCAGGGGGAGGAACCCAGAGGGGTGATGGGAATTTGGAGCGGGACGGGCGGGGCTGAGGGTGCAGAGTTCCCTGGTATGTGGAGCCTTCCCCGCGGGCTGGAGGGAGGGCTGGAGAAGCTGGGAGGTCTCTCAGCTCTGTGGCTGCTTCTGTAGTTTGTCCTGAACCCATTTTTTAAAAAATTTCTTGTTTATTTTTATTTATTTAGTTGAGAGCAACAGACAGAGAGAGAAAGAGGCAGATAGAGAGAAAGAATGGGCACGCCATGGCCTCCAGCCACTGCAAACGAACTCCTGACGCCTGCGCCCCTCTGTGCATCTGGCTAACGTGGGTCCTGGGGAATCGAGCCTCGAACTGGGGTCCTTAGGCTTCACAGGCAAGCATTTAACCTCTAAGCCATCTCTCCAGCCCATGGACCCATTTTTTTAAGGGGGAAAATTTATCAGAGGCTGAGAGGGTCTGCTCACCCTTGCTGAGTGTCACTAGAGACATATGTGGGTCAGATTGTTTTAAGCCAGGTTCTGTGACTCAGTAGCACAAAGAGAGAATGCCCTGACCTCTCTCTGGCACGGTTGGTTTTGTCATCTGTAAATGCAAAGTCAGGGATCTGTGCAGGGGGATTCGATGCATGGAGCAGGAAATGCTGTAAGCCTGCACTTCTTAAACCTGGGTTCACATCAGAGCTGCCTGGAGGCTTGGTGAACCTGGGAGGCTAAGTACCGTCTTCAGAGTATCAGTTCCAGCAAAGCAGGGGGCCAGGTGACCTCAATGTCTCCACAGTCGCCACATCCCCCACTGCCGCTTTGTTCTGTGTTGTTTGAAGCGTGGAGCAATATTTATTACTTAAAGCAGAAAGTAAAACCTTGGGGATCATTTCCAAAGGAAGACCCTCCTTGTTTTGTTTTTGTTTGTTTGAAACAGAGCCAGTCTCCCTCTTATAGCCCAGGCTGGCCTGGAACTGGTTGTATACTCCAGATGGACTTTAAACATGTGGCGATCCTCTTGCTTCTGCCTCCGAGGTGCTCCAATTACACAAGTGAATCACCAGGGCCATCTGAAAACCACTATGCACACACATGTGTGAATGGTTTCGTGTGTGCAGATGCGCACGTGTGTGTGGGTGCATGCACGTGCATGTAGAGGCCAATCTCAAATGTCACTCCTCAGAAACATAGTCCACCTTTTAAATATGTATATATTTATGTATATATATAATGTATATATATAATATATATGTTATATATACATTAATATATACATATATATTATATAAAATATCAATAATATATAGGTATATATAATATATATAATAATTCTATATATGTATATATATAATATGTATATATTTGAGAGAGAGAGAAAAGAACGAGCACCCCAGGGCCTCTAGCCATTGCAAACAAACTACAGATGCATGCCTCACCTTGTGCATCTGGCTTACATGGGTACAGGGGAATCGAACCTGGGTCCTTTGGCTTCTCAGGCAAACACCTTAACCACTAAGCCATCTCTCCAGCCCAGTCTACCTTTTCTGAACCAAGGTCTCTCATTGGCCCGGAGCTTACCAATTAAACTAGGCTGGCTGGCCAGTGAACCCCAGAGATCCAACTCTCTGCCTCCCAGAACTGGTACCACACCACAACACCCATCTTTTTGTTTGTTTGCTTGCTTTGACGTGGGTTCTGAGAATCCAGCTCAGGTCCTCAGGCTTGCAAGACAAGCATTGCACTGACTGAGCCATCCCCGACCACCCCCGCAGCCCAGCTTAGCACAGACCTAATAATTCAGGCCATACTGCTGAGTCTCCTACAGGCTTATGTCACGACTCAACTGATGTTGCTCCAGTGACTCTGGGTGTGGTGTGCAGAAACGGGTCTGCCTGTGTGGCCTGCTTTACACACCATGCCTGGTGTGTAGGAAGTGTTTCCAACAGTTTCCTTCTGTTGTCCTTAAACCCTGTCTTTGAGCCCTGACACTCAGCTCTTTTGGAAGAAGATGCAGGAACTGTTGGTGAGATCCTGGCATCTTGCACAAGATAAGGTGGGACCACTGACCCTGCTGTGTCCCCGTATCCAAAGGAGCCTCTCCCCGTGAGCACCGTGACCACAGCCTCATAGGTTTTCTGAGTTCACAATGACAGTGTAGTCGTTATTCACTTGCTGTCCCAGGCCAGGATCTATGAGCCCTCTTCCTTCTCTCTCTTCTCACCCCCCGTTTCTTTTTTGTTTGTTTTTCTTTATTAGTTGTATACATACTCAGTGTGTATATAGCCGTGTTGGTACCAAAGTTAGCCTCCTCCCCCACCCTCCCCCTCCTCAGGGACCCTCCTCATTGGGGATTGCAGGTCATGCATTATGGGGGTGGCCACCAGTTATGGGGGAGAGACAATGTCTCTGTGCGTAATGTCCCAACTTGTGTTTCTGACAATCTTTCCTCCCCCTCTTCCGTGAATTGCCCTGAGCCATGTTGGGTTCGTCTTAGGTCTGCTTTAGTGATGGGCTCTTGGGAGCCTCTGTGTCTCTGGATCTCTGCTTTGGTGGGAGATGAGTGTTCTCTGTGTCTGTCTCCTTTTCCCCTGTGCAGGTACCAGGTTCACCAAGGAAGCAGCATTCTTGTTCACCCTCCATTTCTTCATGTCTTCTGTTTTAAAATCTTTTATTTATTTATTTATTTGAGAAAGAAAAAAAGGTAAAGAGGGAGATACAGAGAGAAAATGGGTATGTCCGAGCCTCTAGCCACTGCAAACAAACTCCAACAGGCTTGTAGTTTGTCAGCCTGTGAAGTCATAGGATAATGTCTGAGTTCGGGGGGGAGGTCACATCGCAGACAACAGGGTTCCTGCTTATGTGGCGTTTTAGAAATATGTTCCCAAGAGGAACCAGTCAGGGATAGGAGAATGGAAAGAAGAAAGAGCCCATAAGAGTTCTTGACTCCACCTGATGCCATGGGCAAGCCAGAGTTTTCCTTGACTGGTATGTGGGACTCTCGCCCACCAGAAACTGGCAGAGGGACTCAGCAGGTATTTCCTGAGGTACCAACAGTGGCTTCAGTGGCTGTGAGATGTCACACATAGTTGCAGGTGACTGGCATGGGGCAGGAATTAAGTTTGTATGTATGGGAGTCCTCGGCAGATGGGCTTCACCATGACCAGTATCATTCCCTACTCCCGCTCTTACTGAGGAGGGCCTCAGTTTCCCAGTTACATTTGAGAACAAGGACAGAATCTTGTTTTGCCTCTCAGAGCTGACATTAGATGATGTAGCAGATAGCTTCAGGTTCACTAAGATGAACGTCCAGACCAGGCACAGTTATGGAGGAAGGGTTATTTATTGAAGCTTACAGATCCAGGGGAAGTTCCATAATGGCAGAAGAAGCTGGCCTGCCTTCACAGGACCAAACACAGAGAGAGAAGCACAAGCCTAAAAGCCACAAGCCACACCTCACAACACACTTCAGGAACTCCAGCTAGGCACACTTTGCATATCTTTAGATTGAAATCTCAAACCCACCACCACATCTTAAGATCCACCCAGTGATACCGCCTCCAGCCAGATGGTTACAGATGCAAACTACAAACTAAGAAAAAACTGAATATATTGGGGGCCATCTATTCAAACTACCACAGATGATATCAAGTTTTCTGGTCAAAAATAGGATCACAAGTGCAACTCTCTTCTACCCCATGATGACTGGCCAAATAATTTATCTAAATCATTTTAGATAAATAATTCAAAATCGTTCAAATATATCGAGAACAGCTTCTAGAGGCCACTAGAGGTATAGATAAACAGCCTGGGTGGTTTAAAGCCATTCCTATGCAAAACAGTGAGAGAGAGGAATGGGGCTGGAGAGATGGCTTAGCAGTTAAGGTGTTTGCCTATGAAGCCAAAGCACCCAGGTTGGATTCCCCAGTACCCACTGATGCCAGATGCACAAGGTGACACATGCGTCTGGAGTTCCCTTTGCTGCAGCTAGAGGCCCTGGTGCGCCTGTTCTCTCCTCCCCCCCCCCCCCCACTCTCTCTGCCTCTTTCTCTCTCCTTCTCTCTCTCATATAAAAATGGAGTTGAAAAAATAAATGAGGAAAGGGCATTGAGATGAGTCCCTACTGCTCCCACTTAACCTTCCCTGCATGTGCTCAGGGGAGCTGTTATTACCCTCAGTTTATAGCCAGGGATACTGAGGCACAACTCTAAGTCCATCTAAAGCAGGCAAAGACAGACAATCCTTAGTCCACATTCACTAAGGGGGCCTCAGATGGGTCTGTCATCTGTGGAGAGAAACATAACCAGGAACGGCAGAGCTGGGATTCGAGGCCAGTCCAAATTCAGACCTTCTCCCAGTTTGCCCTAGAACTGGAAAGAATAAATACCAAATAGCCAGCCTGTGAGGAAGGTGACATTCCCGTGCTGGACATGTGATCTGTGTCAGTTACTTGCTGTCCTGTTCTCTCAAGCCACTGAGATCAGCTCAGCAACTGGCCCCGGGGGACCTCTGGGCAAATCCTAACCCTCAGGCGCCTCTAAAACCCATCATGATCTCTATCACTCATTCAGTCAATAACGTTTACTCAGAACTTATTTTGTGTCAGCTGTCACCAAAGCCCAAGAGATACTTTGCTCCCAATCACAGTTAATACCAAGTTTGCACACTACTGGCGTCACCTCCCCATCTCCCTCCCACAGCCTCAGAAGCCGTTTATGTAATGAATCCCCACTTTGTAAATTGGAAAACAGACTCTGAGAGGGTAAGCTAATGGCCCCGCCATCTTCAGCACCACCATCGCCACCAACAAGAAGGCAAACGTACATCTGTGATCCCAGCACTTGGGAGGTAGAAGCAGAATGACCAGGAGTTCAAGGTCATCCTCAACTACACAGTTAAGTTTGAGACCAGCCTGGGCTACAGGATACCTTGTCTCAAAACAATAGCAACAAAATAGACAAACCCTAGTGGGGAAATCCTTACCAAACGCTCACTGTGTTCAAGTCTTTTACCTTCCTTGATATTATGTCACGTGTGGACCTGTCAGCAAATCCATTTTATAGCTGAAGTGCCCAGGGGCCACATCAATTCAGGGGCTTGTCACCCTGCCCAGTCTTTAGCTAATTGATGTAGCTCAACTTTTTTTTTAATTAAAATGCCTTTTTAGAAAATTCATTATGGAGACATAATATTAGTAGTACATCTTTATGAACCATATTATGGCAATTTAGCACATGTATACAATGTGTAAAATATATATTCCCATCTGTCCAGGAGCTTGAATTCAAATCTAATCTGCTTCATTCTAGGGGCTAAGAATCAGGCTTAGTAATTAATTTTTTTAAGTTATCCAAAAGGACAGACACAAAATAAGGATGACTAAAGCTGCTGAGAGCTTGTGTGGGCGCTAAGAGTGGACACAGGACTACTTTTCCTCACGCTTGTGTGAAACATTATCACTGCTCCCCAGTGAGATAAGAGGGTGTCCCAAGCCCGTTTTGCACATGGAGAAATTGAGGCGAGAACATCTGTCCCCAGTCAAACAAATGCTTCATGGAGGGAGCAAAATCCAAGGACGGGTTGCTATGCCTCTGAAAATTCACAGACAGCCCTACCTCCATGGAGGGAAGGCAAAGAGAAGGCTTCCCTGAGCCCTTGACCCAAGTTCAT
Source organism: Jaculus jaculus (assembly GCF_020740685.1). NCBI lineage: Eukaryota > Metazoa > Chordata > Mammalia > Rodentia > Dipodidae > Jaculus > Jaculus jaculus. The sequence goes on from NC_059109.1 coordinate 132,201,907, forward strand.
AAGGAATGAATCAGCATGGTACTCGCCTGCTCCCTGACAGCATCCCTAGTAAACAAATGGGCTCTATTAAAGTGATGGGTTTGAATGAAGGGAGAGAGAAGGCTTAGCAGTTAAGGTATTTACCTGCAAAACCTAGAGACCCGGGTTCCATTGCCTAGCCAGATGCACAAAGTGGTGCATGCATCTGGAGTTAGTTTGTAGCGACTGGAAGCCCTAATGCACCCATTCTTTCTGTGGCTCTTCTCTCTCCCTCCCTCTCCCTCTCTCTCTCTCTCTCTCTCTCTCTCTCTCTCTCTCTCTCTCTCTCTCCCCCCTCTCTAAAAGAAAGCACCGGGTTCCTTCAGTCCTCTGTGTTCTGGGTGAACTTCCTGTCCTTCCTCCACATCTTCCTTCCTCCACCAGAGAGCTGGTGGGTGGTTGAAAGCAGGAGACAAGTCGCCCGGTCTGGCTGAGGACGGGCGGCGTGTCCAAGTGTGGCTTCTCAGACGTTGTCCCACCGCCTCCATCTTCGTCACACGTGCCCATCCTTTTCAATCTAATGAACTCCAGCCATCAGTGCGACTTAAGTTCGGCTGTCTGTTCGTGCATAGTTAATATTAAAAATGTACTAACAGTGTGGCTGAGGGATCAAATTATGCACATAAATATGCTGGCATGGCAGAGGCGGCGGCAGAAGCTGAAGTGAGCAGCGCTGACGCCAGTTCACATTTGCAAATCGCCCGTCAATCTGTCATTAAACATGTTATCAAATGATGATAAGTGTGCGCTTCCTGCTTGCATTGGCGAGCCGATCCCAATGTCGACGCGTATTAATGGGACCGAGCATATTAACATAGTTGTGCTTGGATGAACCCAAAACAGTTTTTTCTGTCTCTGCTTATTTCCCCTGGTGCTCCTCCCCCCCCACCCCAAGTAAGTGTTTTGTGTTATCAAATTGCCAAGATAAAAATGGGAAAGCACATTACTTTTAATTAGCAAAGCTTGTTTGCCCACCCCCACTCCCCCCTCCCCGCACCCCCGTAAACTCCTGTGTGTTAGCAATGAGCCGAGCGAGGACGTGAGAGGGAGAAGGAACCCAATGACTGTCTCCCGTAGGTAAAGCCATTCATGTCGCGATCTCAGAAGCCGGCAATTACGCAGCGGCTTAATGCACTGGCCTTTCATCCGGGGCCCTTGCTCTTGACAGGCCTGATCGGTTCAGCTCAGTGATATGAAAGGCAGCGGAGGAAATGATCGTAGACATCCCGGCTCTGTCACGAGGCCCAGCGATGCCATCCCGGCCTCTCAGAGCCGCGGAGAGGAGTCGGAGGGGAGGGAGACAGATGGTGGCCCCGGGCGCTGCCCACACTCCCGTGTCACTGTGCGGAGTGGAGAACTTCAGGAAATATGCCAGCCTCACAGAATGGGAGCCAGAGTGTGGAAGGGTCTGATGGGCTCACCCTGAATGTGGCGCACGGCTCGGTCACGAGACAGCAGAGGATGGTGGCAGGGCCCAGGGCCGTGGGTTAGCACATGGTCTGGAATACAATTGTACTAATTTTTCATCAGGACATAAATAAAATCGATGTTCTTTGATTTTAGTTATTGTTATTATTACTACTATTACTATTACTTGGGGTTTTCAGACAGTCTGTAGTCCAGGCTTCACGGGAACTCACTGGTCTTAATCCTCCTGAGTGCTGGGAGTACATAACTCTGAGCCACCACACGCAACTCAAAATGCAAAGAATCTTGAATGAACATTCTGACCCTCGTTGGTATTTGTTCAAACAGAGTCATTTCAATACTTGAGAAATGACGCAAGTGCCCAACTATCTTTTTTTTGGTAGGGGAGAGTTTGAGGTTAGGGTCTTGCTCTAGCCCAGGCTGACCTCAAACTCATGGCAATCCTCCTACCTCTGCCTCCCAAGTGCTGGGATTAAAGGCATGAACCACCACACCCAGCTCCAACATTCTTAAAAAATATTTTACTTATTAATTTATTTGAGAGAAACAGAAAGAAAGAGACAGAAAGTGAATATAGCCCCACCAGGGCCTTCTGTCACTGCAAATGAGCTGCAGATGCATGCACTACATTACACATCTCGTTTTAAAATGGGTGCAGTGGGGAATCAAACCCAGGCCATCAAACTTTGCAAGCAAATGATCTTTGAACCACCAAGCCATCTCTCTATCCCACCATTATCTTTTGATGTGATTTTATGAAAAAGTAGCATTCAATTCTTTTTTCCACAAGAGATTTGCCACTTATTCAACAAAAACATGTGCCAGTTCTAGTGATGCTGATATAATCCCAAGCTAATCAGAAAGTCACAAGTTCAAGATGAGTCTGGCCTACAGAGAATGTTCAAGTCCAGCCTGGGCAACTTAACAAAACCAGGTCTCAAAATTTTAAAAAGTGAAAAAGAGGGCTAGGGATATAGCTCAGTGGTAGAGAACTTATGAGGCTCTTGTTCTATCCCAAAGAGAGAGAGGGGAGAGAGAGAGAATTGAATTCCCACCGCCTCAGATTCACAACCAGGCAGACACGCCTCCTGCCCTCACGAAGCATAAGGTATCTGAGGTTGGCGGGCTCTTTTAAATCACCGCTTGTCGGTGCCCATGACGTGAAGTGCGAGCGGAAGCACGTGGAGTGAAGTCATGTACCATTTACTTCTTGTGCTCGGTGGGAAGCATTAATCACGGCAAAGGGTTATTGTGTTTGGCCTTTCCGGATTCTTGTTTACATGTGTTTTGAAATTAACATTGACTTCTTGCCATTTCTGTTTGTTCCTAAGTGGGGCAAGCAGTGCACTAATGATTAGAATTATTGTTGGTGTTATGAATGCACTAATTAAAAGCAAATCCCATCTCAGGCCTTTGTGAGGGAAGCACGGTACAGTTGGAGACATTGAGGCTGGAGGTATGGGGAGGGATGCGTGGAGTGGGGGTCTGCCGAGTTTAGGGTGAAGGGAAGGGCTCTCACTGGACCCACCTTCTTCACTGTGCGCCAGTATGCAGAACATTTTCCCATATAAGGACATGAAGAAAATTCACCAGGCTGGTTTTGTTTTTAAAGGAGTCTCTTTTCTCTCTTTTTGTTTTGTTTTGTTTTAGACTGAGGTTCACTGCCATGCCCAGGCTAGGCTAGAATTCACTATGCCACCTAGGTTGTCCTCAATCTCATGACAATCCTCCTCCCTCGGCTTCCATAATCTTCTGTCCCCTGAGGGTCAAGGCAGCTGGGTCCTGAGGACACCTCGTCCTCTGAAGGGCCATTCATTTCTGTAATATTTCTGAGCTGATGGAGAGACGCCAGACCCTCAGCTGTGTCCCGGGGATGTTATGAATGACGATGGTCCAGTCCCTCCCTGGGGAACTCATAACGTGGGACAGAGATGTTAAGACAGTGGACCATCACAGGGCCTTAGCTACTGCAAAGTGATGGTCTCAACACAACCATGCATAAGGAAGACACAAGCCTTATCACTGAGAGGAAGAACAGTTTATTACTTTGCTTTGTGAATAAGTGCTTCTTTTTTATTTATTTATTTTGGTTTTTCGAGGCAGGGTCTCACTCTGGTCCACGCTGACCTGGAATTCACTCTGTAGTCTCAGGGTGGCCTCAAACTCACGACGACCCTCCTACCCCTGCCCCCCAAGTGCTGGGATTAGAGGCGTGCGCCACCACGCCCGGCCATAAGTGCTTCTTGCTTGTAGTCAACATACTGAACTTGTCAAGAAGATGAAAATAGATAAAATGGGGAAGAGAGCTGGAAGAAAAAGAAATGACATTTTTCTCATCACACAGTTCAACACTCTGTTTCCTAATTGTCTGTTCTCTTGCTAGTTTGTTCCACTTGACCTTGGGCTCCACCAGGGCAGGTAAGGTGACTATCAGAAACCAGTTAGGCATCCAATGCACAAGGGGAGGGCTGTGTGAGCTGAGTTACTTTTCAGAAATTATAGGCAGGATGTTAGTGAGGAGTGGGTGCTCAGAACACAGAGGCACAAAAGCCGCAGGTACCTCAGGACCAACCACAGATCAGGAGAGCTGCATGCAAGGATGTCTGAGAACTTAAGGAAGAGAAGAGTTCCAGAGGGTGGAGGCATCACAGCAGGAAAGGCATGGCCATGGCCAGGTGGCATCAGGGCAGAGGTGGTCACATTTCACCACAGTCAGGCAGCAAAGTGGCAACAAGAAGTGGGACAGGCGACAAAAGTCCAAGCTCCCCACCCCCACCCCAGTGACTCACTTCCTCCACCAAGGCTCCATCTTCTAAAGGTCCACAACCTTCCCAAACAGTGCCACCAGCTGCAGACACAGGGGCTTATGGGGGACACTGTACATTCAACCCACAATACAGGCGGCTCTCCCCAGAATACAGTGGTCCCACACCCCGTGAGGAATCGGTTGGAGCTGAGGAATGATGTCTACCTGGCTTCAGTTCCATTCCTCTGAACCCAGAGCAGACTGGAGAACTCAACCCACTGCCTCCCACACAGGGAGCAGCTGGCCGTACCTGCTCCTCACCTGTGGAGGGAACCTGGAAGAGAAAGCATTGCCTGCTATCTAAAAGGTTAGCAAACTGGCCTGGAAACTAAGACTGTCAGAAAAGTTAAGATATGCTGGGGCTGGAGGGATGGCTTAGCAGTTAAAGGCATGTGCCTGCAAAGCCAAAGGACCCAGGTTCGATTCCCCAGGACCCACGTCAGCCAGATGCACAAGGTGGCGCATGTGTCTGGAGTTCGTTTGCAGTGGCTGGAGGACCTGGCGCACCCATTCTCCCTCTCTCTCCCCCCCCCCTTTCTCTCTCTCTCTCTCCCCTCTTTCTCTCTGTCAAATAAATAAATAAAAACTTTAAAAAAAAAAAAAAGATACGCTGAAGAGTTCCTCGGTCAGGGTGGTGGCATTTTGGGCGCTTTTCCCTTCTCAAATGCTCTCTATGTGCTCAAGGTGTCCCTGAGACCTTTCAAGGGACTCCCCTCCGCCCCCTAGTCCTTGTGACCCCCACAGAAAGAATTCAGACAAGACATTCAGAGTGCTGTAGGGAAAAATAAATCTCAAGGGACAAGCAGAGGCCATGACCAAGAGACCATGTGTCAACCTGCACAGGCAGGCGGTCCTCTGGTCCCAGTCTTTAGAAGACAGTGTCCTCTAAAGGGTATGTTTCTGCTCAAATGATTGACAGGCCCATTTGCATTAACTATTAAGGGAGAGGAAAATGGTACCAGGAAGCCTCTGGCTAGATAGGAATCATATGACCTTTCAGGCATCTCAGAATGCCATGTCTCCACCCAGGACCAGAGATAGACTCAGATTCCATTCCTCTGACCAAAACCAGAGTCCCGTGGTTCGTTTCTGTTCCTAGCTTTATGGACTGCTGATTATGAAGGAGGAAGCCTGTCCTCAATGACCTTGAAGCCTGCTAATGTCTCAAAATTCTTGGTAGATGAAAGTGCAAATCTTTTTGTAGATGCCATTATTTTTCTTATTTAACCTGATGGACTCAACTTGAGCCTTTAAAATTTTGAGTGATGACTTGCTGCTTCTCTCTTTTTTTTTTCCTCCAACAACATTTCAAAATGGATCACTTTGATCTTCTGGGAAAATATCTGTCAAATCTTCTCCCTTCATTTGTCAGAGAGGTTTTCAGTCTTCCATCCCCCAGCTACAAATGTGGGCATGATAAAAGTCTACCCAGATGCTACCAGGAGGCCAGAAGTAGAACATGTTGAGTCTTAAACATAATGTTAAAATCTGGCTTTAGGGCTGCAGAGGTGGCTTAGGAGTTAAGTCACTTGCCTGCAAAGCCTAAGGACTCATGTTCGACTCTCCAGGTCCCACATAAGCCAGATGCACAGTGACACAAGCATGCAAGTCACACATGCGCACAAGGGACACACACATCTGGAGTTCAAGTGCAGTGTCTGGAGGCCCTGCTGAGCCAATTCCCCCCACCCCCGCTGCTATCCCCCCCCCCCACACACATTATGAAAAGGCAGTCTGTTGAGCTTGCCTCAGAAAAAAAAAGAAAGAAAGAAAGAAAGAAAGAGAGAGAGAGGGAAAGAAATAAATAAATCTGGCTTTAGGCACAATGTCAAAAGTTAATCACTGGCCAACAAGTTTTAGACTTAAAGCAATATTAAGGTTTTTGTCCCCACCTGTATTTGTACCACAGACTTGGTAAGTGAAAAAGTCTTGGTGTCTTATTCACACTGATCAGCAGATCTACTCACTTATGCATTCAACGTATTTATTCAATGCCTATTATTTTTAAATTTTTTAATTTATTTTCAAGTACAGAGAAACAGAGAGAGAGAGAGAGTGCAATGATTGCCAGATGCATGTACCACTTTGTGCATCTGGCTTTGTGTGAGCCTGGAGAATGTTACCCAAGTCATTAGAGTTTGCAGGCAAGTGCCTTAACCACTGAGCAATCTCCCCAGCCCCTCTGTTCCTATTATTAGTGGACTCTGTGAGACGTCAAGATCCTCTTTAGGTCCCACAAGAGCTCAGCTTCATGAAAGTGATGGTCATTTCAAGCCTAGATTAAGCAGTAGAGCACATAGAACCAGGGGAGAAAGACTGCTTCAAGACAGCTTGCTTGGGGAAGGTGTGGCCACGGAAGGGTATCTGAGCTGAGGGAAGAAGGAACAGGAGGGAGCCACAGGGCCAGTGGGAACGTTGGCCTAAGTCAGTTTCTAATACCCAGAGCAAGCATTTATGAGATGTCTATTATATATAAGTGAATGTGCTTAAAAAAATAGAGGTTCAGAGTAAAAAATATATATATATACTTGTCTCCAGCAGCTCACAGTTTCCTGGGGAGAAAAACTGTAATTATAACAGTATCCCTTAAACACACATTTAATTTAGTCAAAACACTCTGAGATAGGCTGCCTTGTTTGGTCCGTCCCATACCCTAAGCTAGAGCCAACGAGCAGTATCAGTTCTCTGGTGCGTGTCTGCAGAAAAATGGGTACACAGAAGTGGGTGTGGTTGCCAAGGGTGACAAGATAGCCAGGGACAGAGCAGAGGCCACAGCTGTGCCTGGTGTCCCCTCAAAGGGTCTTTGATGACTGTAATCGCCAAAATGCCACTCTATGCCAGCAGGCTCAGCCTGCCACCTGTTTTTCTAAATAAAGTTTTATTGAAACACAGACACACTGTTTGTTTACAAGTCGTCTATGGATTCTTATGTGCTTAACAACAGAGGTGAGGGGTCACAGCAGAGACTACTACATGGTTCACAAAACCTAAAATATCCTCTGTCCCTTTGCATAAACTTTTGTCAGCCTTTGGCCTGCATGGTAGAAGCCCGTTGAGGGCAGGTTTGAGGCAACTGTGGGAAGCCAAACTGTCACGTCCCCTTTAAGAACAGAAGGGAAGGTCATCAATCTATGGAGGGGAAGTTATTTCAGCCCTAAGAACACCAGTCAGAAATACTCAGGGGAAAAAAAAAACAAAACTGAGTATTCAACCAATCCGCAGTTCCGTATCACTGAATCTGCATGAGGTAGCAGGAGAAACACACTAAGTATTATCATGTGGCTCCTATGAGGGCCACCCAGAGATCTGGAAGGTCAGGTCAGGCCAAACGCCCGTGAACCGCCCGTAAAGTCCCCGTGCACTCCTGCCTCTGGAGACAGGTGACTTCCCCTGAGAAACTCGGAGGGGCCGACAGCCTTCCGCAGGCCCGCACGTGCTCACTTACACACTCGCTTCTGGGCAGAGCCCACGTCAGCACACCTGTGGCCAGCTCCTCAGCTCTGCCTCGAGGAATCCTCTTCCTCCTTTCCAGGCTGTTTGGAGAGATGGCTTAGCGGATAGTCACTTGCCTGCAAAGCCTGAGGACCCAGGTTCGATTCCCCAGTACCCACATAAGCCAGATACAAAAGGTGGCGCATGCGGCTGGAGTTCGTTTGCAGTGGCTACAGGCCCTGGTGTGCCCATTCTTCCTCTCTCTACCTATCTACCACTGTCTGCCTCTTCCAAACACACACTCTCTCAAATAATAAATAAATATGATGAAAAGAAAAAAGATGGCTCCCAGAAAAATGGTCAGTGTAGTTGTATGTTATATGTGTGGTGAGCAGGGGGTGTGCATGTGGTGTGTGCACAGGTACGTGCTCATGTGGGTGTGCATGTGGTGTGTGCACAGGTATGTGCTCATGTGGGTGTGCATAGGTATGTGCTCATGTGGGTATGCATGTAGTGTATGCACAGGTACGTGCTCATGTGGGTGTGCATGTGGTGTGTGCACAGGTACGTGCTCACGTGGGTGTGCATGTGGTGTGTGCACAGGTACGTGCTCACGTGGGTGTGCATGTGGTGTGTGCACAGGTACGTGCTCATGTGGGTGTGCATGTGGTGTGTGCACAGGTACGTGCTCATGTGGGTGTGCATGTAGTATATGCACAGGTATGTGCTCACGTGGGTGTGCATGTGGTGTGTGCACAGGTACGTGCTCATGTGGGTGTGCATGTGGTGTGTGCACAGGTATGTGCTCATGTGGATATGCATGTAGTGTATGCACAGGTACGTGCTCACGTGGGTGTGCATGTGGTGTGTGCACAGGTACGTGCTCATGTGGGTGTGCATGTGGTGTGTGCACAGGTACGTGCTCATGTGGGTGTGCATGTGGTGTGTGCACAGGTACGTGCTCATGTGGGTGTGCATGTGGTGTGTGCACAGGTATGTGCTAATGTGGGCCTTTTTACAGCACGTGGACTAGCCTACAGTGGCAGGGGAAAAAATGCCATATCCTCTCCATCACTCACGTGCCTACACGTTTGACTGTTGGCTCTTACGGATTCTGGAGCTTGTCATTTCTAAGTCCCAACCGTCCTCTAGTCTGCTCAGCCCCAGAGCTCGGGTTACGGCTGGGTGTGACCACACGCAGCTGCTCTATGTGGATTCTGAAGGTGCAAACTCAGACAGTCTCAGGTTCCCTGAAGCCGTCATGCATACCTAACGCCTGAGCCATCTCCCCAGCCAGCATGTGGTATTTTTAAGAACAAAAGGAATAAGGGGGGAGCTGGAGAGATGGCTTAGTGTTAAAGCCAAAGGACCCGGGTTCAATCCCCCCAGTCCCTATGTAAAGGTGGTGCATGCATCTGAAGTTCATTTGCAGTGGCTAGAGGCCCTGGCACACCCATTCTCTCTCTCTCTCTCTCAAATAAACAAATAAATAAATTATTTTTTTTAAAAAAATAGGGGCTGTGGAGATGGTTCAGGCTTGCGCGCATGCCTACTGGCCAGAGTTCCAACCTCCCGCATCTGTGATCTCAATGTGCCGGTGACAGTGGGGGCCTAAGGACCCAGCTTAAATTTCCCAGAACCCACGTAAGCCACATGCACAAGGTGGTGTTTTCATCTGGAGTTTGTTTGCAGTGGTAGAGGCCTGATATGCCCATACTCTCTCTCTCTTTCTCTCTCTCAATTTCTCTCTCTCTCACTCTCTCTCACTCACTCAAATAAATGTATAAATAAAAAATATTTTTTTAAGAAAAAACTTTCCCCACCTCTCGCTAAGGTCAGTTGGAATGATAAATGGAGACCATCCACACCAACTGTGACATAAAACTATAAGCCCGTCAGAAAGCATTTTGTATTCAAGTCAAATCAAAAGTCAGACTGCAACTTTGCTGGCCACGAATTATGCATCTGAGTCATAGTTGTTTAGTTCATCTGTCGTCTTTTCTTTTTTTCCCCCTGAGCTTTTGGGCCTTTCTTACTTCCTAATACTAATTCCCACTTAAAAACCATTTAATTGAGAAAGGTCTGAAAACGCAGCAGCTCAATGAAACATTCAGTCCGTCAAGAGATTCCGAGAGAATTTGGGGTTTAAGTCTTTTTGATCTTTAACTCCTCTATCTTCTAATCCTTTTTGTGAGAAATCCCCAGTAAGCCTCAGTTTTGGTCCTTCCTTCTCAACTCTCCCTTTGAACAGCAGGATCACTACCACATCTCCAAGGTGAAGGCAGGCCAACCCTGCTTCCAGCACCACCACGTGACTGCAGGAAGACACCCTGCGTGTCCTCTGCTCAAAGCACCCCAGGGCCCTCCCCTTGCCTTGGCTAATGTCCCCGTCTTAGAGAAAACAGTATTTAAGGCCATCAGCATTGTGTTGTCGGCTCAGTACGTTTGTACTCAGTCACCGGGGTCTGGTTCTGTATCCCTGCCTTCCATTTACAAAGAGACATGTTGACAAATGCGTCAACAATCCAAATTCATAGACTGACTCTAGCTACACAGTGCTTGTGGCCATCCACAGGACTGGCTAGGGCCCCTGGGTTGCAGGACAGCACAGTTGTCAGGAACGTGTGCCGCGATCCAAAATCCTGACTTACATGCAGGTCTTGCAACTTGTAAGATGTAAAGCCTGAGGAAATTATTAAAACTCTCCGTGTGTCCATTGTTCCTATTGAAACACAGCCCGAGCGGGGCATGCTAACACGCTTGTAAATGCCAGCACTCAGGAGGTCGAGGCAGTAGATCAGGAGTTCAAGGCCAGGCTTGCTAGCTGGTCTGACTATAGCCTGGATTGCAGGAAAATCTGTCTCAAAAGAAGAAGGGAGAGGAGGAAAAATAAAAGACTTCAAGGGACAGATAAGTAATCTAGTGACTCCATACTTATATATTATACAAATATTTATATACATAGTAAACCATATGTACATATGGTAATATGCATATATAAAATAATTATCATCTTAAACTTTGTAAAGCAATGTTTTCCTAATTACATTCAACTCACAGTCATACCCTTTGCAGTATCTACATTACCCCTGTCTAATAGTCACTTACCATAAATATACTGATATTAAGAAAAGGGGCTGGGGAGATGGCTCAGTGGTTAAAGACACTTGCTTTCAAAGCCTGCTGATCCAGGTTCAATTTCCTAGCCACCCACATAAAGCTAGACAGGTATTCATTTGCAACACCAAGGGACTCTGGTGCACGCACGAGTGCACACACACACACACATAAATAAATATTTTTTTAATTTTTTTGTTCATTTTTATTTATTTATTTGAAAGTGACAGAGAGAGAAAGAGGCATAGAGAGAGAATGGGCGCACCGGAGCTTCCAGCCACTGCAAACGAACTCCAGACATGTGCATCTGGCTAACGTGGGTCCTGGAGAATCAAGTCTCGAACTGGGGTCCTTCAGCTTCACAGGCAAGCGCTTAACCACTAAGCCATCTCTCCAGCCCAAATAAATAATTGTTAAAACCAAAAAAAACTTAATCATTAATCTATGTGAAAACCAATATCACTTAAGAAAAAAAAAAAGGAGATAATTCCAGAAAGCAAAATGATAATAACACAATGTGTTTTATATTCTGGCCAGATCCCAAAGTCTATCTAAGTCTTGGAGTTGAAGTTTGCTTTCTTTTTAGCATAACAAGCGGGCAGGAAGTGCTTCTGAGGTGAGAAAACCTTGAACTTGAGATTTCCTTCTTGAGGACCAGCGGAAACTGGGCAGCAGAGCCGTCTGCCCCTGTCGTCGCTCGGTCTCTGTTCTCCCAGGGGCTTCTCGTCCCCCATGTGCTGATGGATTCTCGACCATCGAGGTCTGAGACGTCTGCGAAAACCTCCGAGCTGTCGGCTGCCTGTGGCTCGGAAGGTCTGCTCCCTCTGTCTTAGTTCTCATTGCCTAGCTCTCCCATCTCCAGGTTTTGTTTTGTTTTTTTTTTAATGCTATGCTTTCTTCATAAATATTTCAGGTTGAGGTCTGAGATTTTGTCTCTTCTGGAGTCCAGAAATGTCCCTTTGGGGAATTTGCAACTTATACTAGGCTTCCGGTCACTAAACTGACCACCTCCTGACTTAACGAAAAAGAGCAGACACCCGGGTCCATTAGAATCGTGTGACCATCCAGGTTAGTTGACGCAATATGACAAAAGACTTCAATCTTCCGGGCGTGGTGGTGCATGCCTTTAATCCCAGCACTCAGGAGGCAGAGGTAGGAGGAGCGCCATGAGTTTGAGGCCACCCTGAGACTCCATAGTGAATTCTAGGTCAGCCTGGGCTAGAGTGAAGAAACCCTACCTTGAAAAACCAAAAAAAAAAAAAAAAAAAAAAGAAAAGAAAAGAAAGAAAGAGAAAGGTTGCAATCTATCTGGTAACATGTCACCCTGCCTACAGTGCCAATACTTCAGCGTTAAGCACCTTCAGATGATAGCAGCAGCTTATGAGTGCCCATCAGGACAGCCACAGTGGGTGAGGGCACTGCTGGAAACAGATGGTCCATCTGTGAAAGCACTTCTGGGAATGTCTGGTCCAACATCTCACTCCCATGACCTTTATCTTTTACTCAAAACATGGGCTCCGAATACCTTTGTCATTTATCACTATTGAAGTTTCTCCTGGTCTTCCTCAGTCTGAGGTTAGAGACAACTTCCTAGAAACTCTTTATCTATCCGGTCCAAGGTTAAGGTTAGAGTGATAACAAACCAAGACACGAATCCTGATCTTTTCCCTGTTCTAGACCACTGAGAGTCATACACGGTCACTTGGATTTCTTGTGCAAGCTTTGGATGTTTTCCTCAAAGAAAAAGGCGGAGATGAAACCAAGTTTGGAAATTTCTGAAGGTCTAGGGGCTCCACTCCAAAGTGGACTTCAGAGTCTATTTCTTTCATAGATGGAAAATCAAAATAAAAGATAAAAATGATTTACCCAAAGTAAATCTAAGATCTTTGATTCCAGATCTCAGAAAAACTCCAAGCTAGAGAAAGGCACGTGGCATGTACACTCACCATGGCATCTTGTCCCAGGACTCTGGAAGGTTTTGTCACCTTACGACCAGTCACTGTCTTCCTATAATATCGTCTAGCCAAAAGTGGATTCACACGTGTACACACACACACACATGAAATAAAAATATTATTTTTTGATTATTTTATTTTTATTTATTTATTTCAGAGAAAGAGGTAGAGGGAGACAGAGAGCACACAGAGAGAATGAGTGCACCAGAGCTTCTAGCCACTGCAATTGAACTCCAGATCCATGCGCCACTTTGTGCATTTGGCTTACGTGGGTCCTGGGGAACTGACCCTAGGTCTTTTGGCTTTGCAAGCAAGTGCCTTAATCACAAAGCCATCTCTCCAGCCCAACAAAGTTTTGTTGTTGTTGTTGTTTTTGTTTTGTTTTATTTTGTTTTGGTTTGGTTTTTCAGGATAGGATTTCACTGCAGCTCAGGATGACCTATAATTCACTATGTAATCTCAGGGTGGCCTCCAACTCAGAGGTGATCCTTCTACCTCTGCCTCTGGAATGCTGGGATTAAAGGTGTATGCCACCACACCAGACATTTGCAATTTAAAAAAAAAAAAAACACTTTATTTTAGGGCTGGAGAGATAGCTTAGCAGTTAAGGTGCTTACCTGCAAAGCCCAAGGACCCAAGTTCAATTCCCCTGTATCTATGTAAACCTGATGTACAAGGTAGCTCATGCTTCTGGTGTTCATTTGCAGTGTCTAGAGCCCCTCATGTGCCCATTGTCTTTCTTTCTCCCTCTCTCCCTCTCTTTCTGTCTCATAATACATCGTTGAACAAATACTTTGTTTTAGAAAATTCCTTAATGAGATATAAAGTGCCTTTGAAAAGGTGCGAGCCCACCTAGCCCAAAGAGTCTGTTGAGTTACTTCAGGCCTGTGGTCAAGAACCTCGGCCCCACCATGCCCATAAACAGTACGAGCCTCCCCCCAACTGCCGAGGGGTCCCAGGCGGGAGAAGGAGGGAGCCTGGGGATTATGTCATTCCTGGGCAAACCCCCAGTGGAGGAGATGATGGATGGTCTCAAGAGTCCGTTTGTTCTGTGAGAAAGACAAGCCTCACCCTGTTTATGACAGAACTGGGATGTTTGGGCACTCTAGTCACATTAACGAGGTCAAGACAGGATTAAGGCAGCTAACTGAACAATTAATCAGATCACTGGAATCCCCGCCTCAAAGATGTAAATGAAATGATTTGAACTGCCATTTCTCCCTTAAATTATAATAGCACAATAGCTCACCACTTCAGTACTGTGAGTTTTATTTCCTTTAAGAAAAAACACATGCATGTCTTGTTATTAAAATAGGTTCATGGGTTTTCCACTTAGGTTTTCCATTTTAAAACACTTTCTATTTTTATTTTTTTCTCAAAGATATTGGCTTTTTTGTATTTAATTTATCATTTTGTTGTCGGCTCCACGAGTTGTTTTTAATTCTAAATCTAGCCAATTATTCTCCACCACACCCCAACCCAATTTTGCCTTAATTCACCTAGTTGATACATGATGGGTCCATATGGTTTCACTGTACGGAGCCCCAAGTGAGAAGCAGATATTGACCTTTAACCTGGCTCAACAAGACAGCCCTCAAACCTGACATTTGAATCTTGGCCGCTTGCCCCTCCTTGCTGGCGAACATCTAAGAGTGAAGGGGCCACAGCTTGGAAGTTTGTCCTCAGACGAGTCATTTTCATGCCGTCCTTCCAGGAGGCGGTCATTTCTAAACCTGACACAAGATCCCATCCGAGCAAAGCATTATGCCCAGAGTGATGGCGCAGTTCTACTCTTTAAAACTTGATTTTAGAAAGTAACATAAAGTACAAAGATACAACTCAAGCGTGCTTTCCTCCCCTCCCCGGGGTGGATGTCCATACTTCCCTCAGGCTGTCGCATTCACTCCCAAGCCAGCCAAAGGCGCTTGCAAAGTGTTTGCTTCTCGCCATCATCAGATTGTCTCAGGTGCAGTCCCCAGTGAAGGATCACTACCTGTTTTAGTAACTTCGCACAGGCGCGCCCATTTCGCTAGGTTTGGCAGCGTTTTTTCACAGTGATCTTCAGGGGCAGGGGAAATAAAGAATCTAGAAATGTCAACCCTCGGGGGCGTGTTCAAGGAGCCTCCAGACAGGCCAAGTCGGGGTCTGCAGGAACACTCCAGCGCTCACATCTCAACGCATGCCTTTTAAGGTCACAGAGATCATAAAACCACTCGGGACATCTTGTTCTACCCTTCCCTCCCTGGTGGTAGATGTTCCAACTTCTTGGGAGAGACAGCTTTTAATGTCCACCTGGAAGACATTTTTCTGGACAGAGGATTCAGAAGGTTGAGGGTTTCTTTTTCCTTTTCTTCTCTCTTCATTTTGAATCTGAAGCTTAACAAGATTGACAAACTTAAATACATATACTGAGGTTGACTTAAAGCCGTACAATGGCACATCTAGGGACACACTGGAGTAAAACCCATTGTTTTGTATACTGACTGAAAAATTAATAAAAGAGAAGAAGGAAGGAAGAAAGGAAGGAAGGGAGGGAGGCAAGGAGGGAGGGAAGGAGGGAAAGAGAGAGGGAGGGAAGGAGACGGCTAGGTGGGTAAAATGCTTGTTGTAAAACCATGAGGACCTGAGTTCAATCCCCAGGACCCACGTAAATGCTGGGCCCGTTGTGGCAGCCTGCCTGCAATTGCAGTGCTGGGAAGGAGGAGATAGGAGATCTCTAGAACATACTGGCTAGCAAGTCAGGGCACTCAGGGTTCAAGGGAGAGACTATCTCACTAAGAAAAGTAGCAAGTAATTGAGGAAGACATCCAATGTTGACATCTGGTTTCCACATACACATGCGCACACACACATACACATACATATCACAGACACACACAAACACATGCAAAAAATTAATATAAAAATAATTTTAAAAGCCACTGCTCACCTAAAAAAAACAAAAATATGACATTATTTTCCCCAGATGAAAGACATCTGTTTATTATGATTTGATGAGACCATGAGCTTGATTTGTCTCAGAAGGGCTCCACCCATCAATCAATGTCGTGAACTAGCCATCATTCAAATGTCAAGCGCACTTTGCAGAGGCTGGCCACTGACGTCATAAGGGAGCTCGCAGAGCTGTGAAGGGATGTGGGGAGGGGAAAGGAGCTCAGGCCCTTCTTCCTTCTCACCCCAGAGGACGTTCTGGTATCTTGATTTTATGTATTAAGTTACTTTGAGGCTGGAGGAATTGTGCAGCATGATTTCCAAAAGATAGAACGAAGTCAGTATTAGGAACAGCCTGCCTCAGCAGTAAGATAGAACTCCAAATTTGTCTTTCTCAGTGACTTTGTGATCCTGGGTAGATCACTGTCCCTTCCCGAGTCCTTGTTCTCTCAGCTATGAATCAAGATTCAAAACACTACCAGCCCTATTGCTTTGCCAAGAAAATCAAAAACGTGCTAATTCACTAGTGTGGTGGGTACACACCTACAATCCTAGCAGTCAGGACGCTGGGGCAGAAGGATTTGGAAGGTTCAAGGCCAGCCTAGGCTACATGGTAAGACTCTTAAAAAAGTGACTACACCTCAGGAAGTAAAGTGAGCAGTTAAAAAGACATCAACGATGACCTTTGGTCTCCACACACACAGGCACACGCAGGCATCCACATTCATGTGAACACACATGCACACACAAATGAAATTCTCAGGATGTGATGTGGCTTGTTCCCGGGATCTGCTAGTATCTGCCCATCCCCCGGGCCAGACTGAGCCTCAGATACGCACGCTCGTGGAACGCCTCACCCAGAGCCCTGGGAAGCAAGACGGGGAGAGGAAAGGCCAGGCCTCGCAGAGAACAACAGACAAGCATTTGCAGAAAGCCTCCTTTGCTTTCAATGAAGGCCCGCTTCGCTTTTCATTGTTATTTCGTTGCTAGGCAACCTTAACCCAGCCATCCCTAAAAGAGCACAGCCACCGTGCATCCCAACTTTCAGGTTCTTTACAAAAAGGAACCTTCTATTAGGAGAAAATTCACCTTTGTCGCGGTGCCATTTGAGGGAAGAAAAGTCTATATTTTAAAAGGTTTCCCAGCCAACATGAATACGTCTCCCACTTAGCACTCGGAGATGAGCGTATCATAATATTTAAATCAGTTTTGAGAACTCTCTTGGAGAAGGAAAGGGGGGAAAACCCCCTTGTGGGATAAGTACCCAGGGGGGCGACGGGAGTTCATCACTACAGACAGCGATGCCGGCGAGCGGCACTGAGGAGCCCTTCGGCGCCGACTCTCGCCTTCCATTGGAAGTTTATTCGGGCTCACTCTCCGGGCTGGTCCAGGCTTCCTGTCCACCTGCCACTCCAAAGCAAGCAAGCAGAGGATGGGGACCCCAGGTTCCACACACACCCCTTCAACTTGCGGACATTGCCGATGGTCTGATGGGTAGCGGCGAGCCAAGGACATGCTGGGGGCTTACATTCGGCAATGTGTTGGGAATAAAGTGGGGGCGGGGTCTGCTGAGGTCGAGAAGGACCCAGGCAGGCTGGAGAAGTAGCTCCGAATGCTTGCTAGCGGGGCAGGCCCTGGGGTCCGTCTGCAGCCTCACCTGCGCTGGGTGTAGAGGCGTGCACAACCAGGATCTCAACGTTGCCTCTGGAGGGAGCGCTCAGAAGTTCATGGCGATCTTCAACTACATAAAGTTTGAGGCCAGCTTGGGCGGGCTGCACAAGAGACAAGGAAAGAGAGAGAGCATGGGAGAGATGGGGCAGGGGGCAGGAACAGCAGAGACGCGCGTAGAGAAAGACGGAAATGATCTACAATATGGCATAAGCAGGGCCTGGGGAGATAGATGACTCTGAGGTTAAAGGTGCTTGCTTGCAAAGGCTGCCCAGCTGGGTTCATCTTCGATGCCACCCACGTACAGCTGGAGGGGCATTCATTTGCAGCTGCATGAGATCTTAGTGCACCTACAACGCAACACACACACACGACATAATTTTTTAAAAAGAGTCTTGAGACCGCTTTTGGTCTTATAAATCCTAGCTTCAGAGAAAAGTGTTAATGAGCAACTGTTATTCTCTGGTAAACACAGAAGGAGATGGACTGTTTCCCATGTTAGCCCCTCACCCTGTGCTGAACACAGTCCTTGAAAAGAAATTCCCCATGGCTACACAGTTGTCTTCCCACAGTGAAAGGATACTGGGTGGGACAATGGATGTTAACGGGTGTTTCTGGAACTTTCTTCATGCTCCCTAGTATTGGGCCTCAGTGCAGTGTTCAGTTCTGACCACAGTGGAGAGCCAGCTCTGGAGTACCCAGAAACACACGAGGAGATTAATCCTCGGAGGATGTCTTTCCTCACACCTAGCTGAACCTTGCAGGAGAGAATGGCAAACCTGAGGGCTGGGCTCCGGTGATATCAGCTAATAAATACTCATTTCCATAAAATTTACATGAACCCAGGGGGGCAAATCTACCTCTTGCTGTGAGAGAGCTACAGTTCATTACTCAAAATAGAGCCAGGGCAATCAATGAGAGCCACGCCCCCTGCGCACCTCCGGCTGTGAGGTCACCGCTCGGAAAAGTAAGAGCTTAGACCACTTCCTCTCCAGATGCCTTCTCCTCTAGGTCCTGGCCCCTCCCAACCATAAGCACTTATAAAACAGTAATTCTCACACTAAGGGCTTTGTTTCCACTACCTAAAAGACAAATCAAGGGCTCTCTTTCTTTCAGTTTGTGCAGGTAACACAAGAATGAGATGCGTGAGAACTAGATGTGGGGCTGGGGTGATGGGCTCACTGGACAAAGTGCTGGCCACACAGACCTGAGGAACTGTGGCCGTTCCCCAGCACCCATGCCCGTATCAGGTGTGGGGGCGTGCGCCTGTCGTCCCAGCATGGGGAGGTCGGGCTAGAGAAGTCTTGGAGCTTGCTGGCCACCCAGCGTAGCCTAACTGGTGAGCTCCAGACCACCCTGCCTCAAAAACCATAGACAGTGGTCTTGAAGAATGACACCTGAGAGCTGGACGGGAGGCTTAGCGTTTAAGGTGTTTGCCTATAAAGCCGAAGGATCCAGGTTCGATTCCCCAGGACCCACGTAAGCCAGATGTACAAGGTGGCACATGCATCTGGAGTTCATTTGCAGTGCCCATTCTCTGTCTGTCTGTCTATCTCTCTCTCTCTGCCTGTAAATAAATGAATTAATTTAATTTTAAAAAAGAATGACACCTGAGGGTCTCCCCTGGAGCATGTGTACACACACACACACACACACACACACACACACACATACACACACACACACTTTTTAAAAATAGAAAATGGAGCCAGGCATGGTGGCACATGCCTTTAATCCTAGCACCCGGGCGGCAGAGGTAGGAGTATTGCCATGAGTTTGAGGTTACCCTGAGACTACATAGTGAATCCCATGTCAGCCTGGGCTAAAGTGAGACTCTACATTGAAAAAAAATAAAAGATGGAAAAGTGGGACCTCTATCCCCCCTCTTTTTGGGTGTGTCTCTAATCCCAGCACTTGGGAAGTGTAGGCAAGAGGATCAGGAATTATAGGCCAGCCTTGAACACACAGTGAGTTCAAGAGCAGCCTGTGTCACATGAAACTCTGTCTAACTAATAATAATGATAATAATAAATAGAAAACATGAACATTTCAAACCTTCCCACACAGAGAGCGAGATACACTGGTTTGCTCCCAAAGGAGCTCCGCATCCGCTGTGCGTTGTCAAGGCCCCTTGAGCAGCAGCTGCAATGGTCCATCCTGCTAATGCTTAACCAGCTAATCAGAGGAGCTGCCTTTCAGTCAGAAACGTATTTCCCACGCACCCATCTTTCTTAAACCTATGTAATTTTAAAAAGGCTTCCTTTAGTTCTAGACAACATTAAAACATTTCCTATATTTTCATCCTCAAGAGCAAAACAGGGCCCAGGAGATGGCTTAGCAGTTAAAAGCACTTGTCTCTTGAGCATAAGGGACTCTCAAGCCTGAAAAGTCCAAGTTCAATTCCCCAGAACCCATATAGATAGCTGTGGGCGTTGGTATTCCCGTCTCGCAACTCAGTCTGGGCACCACCAAGGGACTAGAGAATGGCTGGAACTCGGTGGTGGGCAGCCGCTCCAGGTACGGGAAAAAACGACCTCAAGCTACACACAGATGCACAATAAGAGAAGGACGCCCATCGTTCTCCTCTGGCCTCCGCACACCTATGCATAGGGTGTTTGCATTTGCACACAAGGAGCATATACCACAAATCACACACCACACATATAGTACACACACACACACACGCACGCACGCACGCACGCACACAGGCACCGCAAAGCAAAACTGAGATAATTTAAACAAACAGTGGAACACACACTGTTTTCCATTGAAATCAAGTCATAGTCCAGATATGTTTCACATAAAGTGTTTTTGAAGTATTTTCAGGCAACTGATATATGCTCAACCCCGCCTCCCCAACCCCATCTTGAAACCCAGGCCCGTCTTGAAATCTTTGTGAGCTTCCCCGAAGCTTTCTGTTTCTTTGTCACTGCGGCTACAATAGCAAAGCCATTTAGAACCATGGGTAAAAACTCAGATGCTAGAAGCAAACCACTTTTACTTAGCGATTATGTGACCTTGGACAAGACAAGAGCCTCTTTGCTCCTGGGCTCCCCCATCTGTGAAAAGGAAGAGGAATCAGAGAGGTCTGCATCCTGGGGTGGTCAGGGGCACAAAATAAGCAAAACCAGCCAGGTGCAGTGTTGCACCTCTTTAATCCTCACACTCCATTCTGGAGGCTGAGGCGGGAGGATCACTGAAAGGTCAAGGCCAGCCCTGGCTACAGAGTGATGTCCTGGTCAGCCTGGGCTAGAGTGAGACCCAACCTCCAAGAAAAAAGAGAGAAAACAGTGTACCTTTAAGAACCTCAGCAGAGGGCTGGAGAGATGGCTTAGCGGCTAAGCGCTCGCCTGTGAAGCCTATGGACCCCGGTTCGAGGCTCGGTTCCCCAGGTCCCACGTTAGCCAGATGCACAAGGGGGCGCACGCGTCTGGAGTTCGTTTGCAGTGGCTGGAGGCCCTGGCACGCCCATTCTCTCTCTCTCCCTCTATCTGTCTTTCTCTCTGTGTCTGTTGCTCTCAAATAAATAAATAAAAAATGAACAAAAAAATATTAAAAAAAAAAAAAGACGGCCGGGCGTGGTGGCGCACGCCTTTAATCCCAGCACTCGGGAGGCAGAGGTAGGAGGATCGCCGTGAGTTCGAGGCCACCCTGAGACTACATAGTTAATTCCAGGTCAGCCTGGGCTAGAGTGAGACCCTACCTCGAAAAACCAAAAAAAAAAAAAAAAAAAAAGAACCTCAGCAGGGATTTCCACGTGTGCAGTCAGCACACACTTGCTCTGGTCTTGTTTCTTCAGAGTTCCTTCTGCCCAATTTTCTCATTTTGGCAACTCTGATCCCTTCCCTAGAGCTGACCTCTAGGTGGACACAGCCCTCTGCCCTCTCTCCTCAATCCCCACACGCATGTCAGCAGTCTTACAGTAAACATTTGCACAAAAGTGAGAGGACACAAGCAAACAATCTGGTATTTAGTTTGAGTTCCCTGGACTCACGGTGCATATTTTTGACCCATGCATTAGGCTATTACAGTAGTTTACATCATAATTGAAAAGCTCCAGGCCTGTTTCTCTACCTGGTCATTTTATTGCAAAGAAAAAAATAATTTAATCCAGAAACAGATTTTTTTTTTATAATTCTTTGTCCCAAACCTAAACTCAGCCCTCAACTTATTTCAGACAGCAAAGCCCTGTGAATGAACTGTAAAAGGATGCTGTCAACACCTCCTCAATTTCATCCTGGTCCATCCCCGCCAGCCTGAGCACGGAAAAGAAGCAGGGCCGGGAGGATGACTCAGTGGGCTACATGCATAGTGGAGTGAGATCAGATCCTCAAAACCCAAGTAAAGCCGACGAGTGTGCACTCCTAGTGTGCCCACAGAGAGGAAGGAGGCAGACGGGAGAAACCCCAGGAGCCCACGGGCCAGGAAGCCTGGCAAGCACAGCAGGGAACAGTAAGAGAACCTTCCTCAAACAAGGCAAAAGGCAAGGGTGACAGATAGGCACACATGCTTTATGACATGCTCTCACTCACACTCCATACACACACACACTCATCACACGCACACACAGATTTACAAAAAGGAGCTGGGTGAAGTTGAGTCAATTACACAACATACCAGAGGAAGCCCCAGGTGTGTCCAGGGGTAGAAAACCAAGTGTTTTCTTTCATTCTTTCTTTCTGGGTCCCATGGTCACTCAGCTTGCTGGTAGAGTCATGTCCACACTGGGCCACACTCAGCAGTCCTCAACCAAACAAGAATGGTAAGGGCTGGAGAGATGGCCCAGTGGTTAAGGCGCTTGCCTGCAAAGCCTAACAACCCTGGTTCTAGTATCCCCCAGTATCCACATAAAGCCAAATGCACAAGGTGGCGCATGTGTCTGGAGTTCTTCTGGAGTAGCAGGAGGCCCTGGCTCACCAATTTTCTCCCTCTCCCTCCCTCCTTCCTTCTCTCTCCCAAATAAAATAAAATATTTTAATAATAGTTTGTTAAAAAAAATAATAATAATGGCTTGACCCAGGAGACAGTCTCTTTCTCAAATGTCAGGGAACCCTGAGCGCTCTTCATTCCTGGCTCCCAAAGCTTATTTCTGGCTAGAAGTTGGCCATGGGTAATGCCGGAAGGTCTCCCAGGAACAGGTTCTGGGTCCTTGCTGGGCATCCCAGAGGTGCATGTGTTGGGCTGCAAAAGACAGAACCCAGACCTCACGGGACTCAGACCACAGGACCTCTTGCTTCTCAGCTAACAAGAAAGCTGCCGTGAAGGCTGCCATGCTCAGCCAGCTGAGGGTCTGTGACGCTGGGTGCTCCCCTCCGCTGAGGGCAGGTAACAGTTGCCACAAGAGGAACCCTGGGCTGGAAACCCTGGGCTGGAGAGATGGCTTAGTGGTTAAGGTGCTTGCCTGCAAAGTCAAAGGCCCTAGGTTCGATTCCCCAGGACCACATAAGTTAGATGCCCAGGGTGGTGCGTGTGTCTGGAGTTTGTTTGCGGCAGCTGGAGGCTGTGGCACACCCATTCTCTCTATCTGCCTCTCTCTCTCTCTCTCTCAAACAAATAAATGAAATACTTTAAAAAAAAAAAAAAAAGAGGAGCCTGCCACACTCAGCTTCTTGTATTGACAAACACTTCCTTGGACCACCACTCTCCCCACAGCATCATTTATTTTTTAATTTATTATTTGGCAATTTCACACATATTCACAATGTAGTTTGATCATATTTTCACTCCTTTTCCTCTCTCTTATCCCCATCCACTCCTGATAAACCGCTTCTTATTCCCAACGAGTCCCCTCCTGCGTTCACATCGTGTGTGTGGACACACAGGTAGCTCTTCCCTTCACAGTGCTGGAACAAAACACTGCACCAGAAGCAGCGTACAACAGGAGAGGGTTTATTTCAACTCTCAGAAGGAACTTCCATGATGGCAGGAAAGGCATGACAGGGGCAGCCAGTCAGCCAGGCATCACGTCCCCACATCAGTAGGAAGGAAGAAATCTGGGTGCTGGGCTCGGGGCTGGGCTCTATCACCCCAAAGCCCACCCCTGGCAGCATACCTCCTCCCGCAAGGCTTCACCTCACAAAGGCCCCACGACTCCCAAATTGTCACCAGCTGGGGACCAAGTATTCAAAATACATGAGCCTATGGGGAATATTTCATTCAAACCACAGCAGTGTGTGAGTGTGTAAGTGTGTGTGTGTGTGTGTACGAGAAAGAGAGAGAGGCACTAATTCCCATCACTTGCATGAGCACGGGGAGGGGTTATTTACTGAAGCATGGACCGTTTACCGGTGGCTACGCCACTGGAGAAAATGACTCCCCATCTCCCAATAACCATTAACTGCCAATGGCTCCTCAGGGGAGAGGTGGGGGGGTGACCCTCCATGATGGGATGTTGACAGACTCAATCATGTGCTCTGTGAACATCGTTTTTGTGTTTATTTGTTTGTTTGTTTGCTGTTGTTTATAGAGGTAGGGTCTCACTCTAGCCCGGGCTGACCTGGAATTCACTATGGAGTCTCAGGCTGCCCTTGAACTCACAGTGATCCTCCTACCTCCTGAAAGCTGTGATTCACGGTGGACACCACCACGGCCAGCTCCGTTAGTCTCTTATCTGCCAGCATTTGACCATATCTTCTTAAAGGTGAGGATAAGAAAATAGAAAGTGGGTGTTTGGGTTTGGGGGGAGGGGCGTCCTTCAGTAGAAAAGGCAAGCACACAGGGGCTGGGAGTGATTGCTGCGGTAGTCTCGGTTCTAGAATTATCTGTAAAACTGGACTGGCTACACCAGAGAAAGGGCTGCAATTTATAGATGTGCAGGAGTTTGGCTGTTGCTGCTGAAACCAAGTTCTCATCGGCTGCACAATGCCAAGAAGTCTGCATGGAACCTTGGGGAGGAAAAAAAAAACAGTTAAATATTGAGATGATTTGTCACTTAGAGAACTTGCCTTTGGCAGCAAAGATTTATTAGGCAGGCAACGAAACAAGATGTCATTAAGCAGTTTGAAAGCATGCCCTCGTAATTAAGAAAGGAAAAGCTTTCTAATTTGGGTAATGAAATCTGAGGATCAGATACTAGCATGGATTTTTTTTTCTTCTTATTAGCGTGTATTGTGTGCCCACCGTGTGCCAGGTATTTCACGGGCAGACCCTGTGAAACAGCATAAACCTGATGGGTTGGTTATCATGTATTGGATACTGACAAAGCTACCAAGCAACGTGCCACGAATCCTGCATGGGGACAGTCACCCTCACAATAGCCCTAAGAAGCAGGTGTCATCCCTGCAACTATTGCAGGGCACATACCCACGATCTCCATTTCTTTTTCTAATAGTTTATGTATTTACTTATTGAAAGAGAGAGAGAATGAGCGCACCAGGGCCTCCAGCCACTGCAAATGAACCCCAGACACACGTGCCGCCTTGTGCATCTGGCTTACGTGGGTCCTGGGGACTCGAACCTGGGTCCTTAGTCTTCCCAGGCAAGCACTTTAACTGCTAAGCCATCTCTTCAGCCCCTATTTTTATTTTTTTATAGTTTAATGCATATATAATGATCTTTTGTACCCCACACTCCTCTCCTTTACCCACTCCGGTCTCACAGTCCTCCTGTTTGGGTCTCTATCTTGGGCAGGCTTTCTCGGTGGCCAGACTTCCACAGCACCCCTCCCCATCCTCCCGCCCTTACACTCTTTCTGTCCCGTCTTCGGCGATGTTTCTGAGACCCTGGAAAGTATAACCACCTCCAGGAACATGGCCCAAGGGCACAGAGAAATGGCTGAGGAGGAGAAGTCTCAAGAAAAGCGAGTTTCTGCATGATGTCAAATACCCTGTCCAACCTAACTCACTCGGCATCAACACCCTTCTCCCTGCCTTGGCCTCTGCCCTGCCCCGTCCAGCTGCATCTTGCAGCCTAACTCAGCACTCCCATCCCCCTCTCCAGTCTCTCCAGCTTCTCCTTTTAGAGCCACACAGAAGGGCCGAGAGCATCCTCCTCCAGTGGCTGGACCAGGATGGTGTTTTAAGAGCCTACTCCACTGAGTAATAGTGGCTGTTCTAACCCTTTACAAAGGGCCTGGGGTTCCCTGTTCCCCCTGGGTTCTCTCTCTGGCCCATTGGTGTTTAATTGCCTGCAGAATGCTTCTCAGCCCTGGATGCCTGTTACTTTCGCCACAGGAGTTCTTAGGACATTCTGAAACTGGCTCATTTAAGAAAAAACCTCTAAGAGTGGGTCTGGATGTGGAAGAGTTCATTTTCAGGTTTTGTTTCAGTTTTGTTTTGCCTTTCTTTCACTTTTGAGAAAACCAAAATGCATAAATGCTATGTGAAAAGTTCAACCAGCTTTTCACGCCCCCCGACCACATAACCACCCAGGTCAGAGCAGAGTCCCCACGACTTCAGGAAATGCCACTCGGGACAAGGAGAGCTTGAAAGTTCAGTCACCCCTGAGGCCACTGCATTGGGGTCCTGACCCACTGCGGCCAGAGAGGATGGAGGTTTCCTTCTGAGGATAACAGTACAGTGGACACAAGGCCTCTGTACTGGACATGAAAAGCAAGTGTAGCTCACCGGGAAGGCTGAGGCAGGGGGATTGTGAGTTGCAGGCCATCCTGTTAAGAGAGAACGCTTCAATCTTGCAATTGTTTATTTGCATATATCTGCACACACACAGATTGAGAGAGAGAGAGGTTTCAAAGACAGAAGTTGCACATTTCCAACAGCTAGGAAAGTACTTTGACCCCTGATAAATACTTATCAAATGAAAAAGATTAAGAGCCCGTGGGTTCAGCAGTCATGCTAGATAGTTAGAGGTGAACGCCCATTCTCTGGGAGGACAGATCATGGGCAGCTGGTGGCCTCTCTGTGCTTTTTCCTCTGACCTAAACCCACACAGCTCAGAAAAATGTGGCTCCAGGGTCCTGTTCATCCCCAGAGGTCACCCTCGGTCTGCATGTCCGGGACACGATTGGTAGTCCTGCCGTGTGTTGAAAGCTAATGTCAACTGCTAAACGGGGAAAGCAGGGTGCCTCGATGATGATGTGCGTGTGCTTGTGCGTGCGCGTGTGTGTAAAGTCAGCCAAGGACTCAGGGAAATTGATGTGGTACCAGCAAAAGGCCAGTGACATTTTGGAGTGATCCGTGTCGTGGACCCGTTGAGCTGCGCTGGGTCACTGAGGGAGGCTCCCTCCCCCCCAATGTATAGAACTTAGGAGTTTGAAAAATAAGTATTTTGCCTGGAGGGCAGTTAAAGAGGCTTTTTAGCGTGTCGGCAGGCTCCGATCATTTCTACATTTTTTTTTCTGCCTGCATATTTTATTCATTGCGACTTTTCTTCTCCTTTATTATGTCAGGTTGGCATTGGGCTTTGCTGCGTTTCTGTTAGAAAACAAGCCATTATCTGAACGCGGCCATGTGACTGTGGTTAAGCTCGGAGTGCTGGAGGGCAAGGAGAAAAGTCACTGCGTCTGCGTGGCCGGGAAGCCTGCAGGGTTCTGGGCTTGAGATTGGTCGTAACATGTCCCAGGTGTCCTGCATGGGGGTGTGAAAGGGTGCTGTTTGAGCAATGGCAGAGAACACAATGGGAGAAAGACTGACACACACAGGGTTCTTCCTGTGCAGGGAACTAATGCTGAGATTGTCCTCCTGGAAGGCAAGGTGAGAGAAGGAGGCTTGCTTCAGGCCAACCCACAGATGGCTCAAAGGGCAAGACCTAAGACCTTTGGTTTTCATGAAGAGTTTGAGCATCCAGGAGGTCTGGGGGAATGACTGTCTGAACTGAGGTCTCAGAACCCTGCGTTTAGCAGAAATGATGGCACACACCTGTAATCGTAGTGCCCAGGAAGCTGAGGCAGAGGATCTTGAGTTCAAGGCCATCCTGGGATGCATGGTAGGATCCAATCTAAATAAACAATGACAATTAAAAAAAAGACACCTTGGGCAGGAGGGATGGCTTAGCAGTAAAGGCATTTGCCTGCAAAACCAAAGGATCCAGGTTCAATTCCTCAGGACCCATATTAGCCAGATGCACAAGGGGGCACCTGCATCTGGAGTTCGTTTTCAGTGGCTGCAAACTCTCTCTCTTTCTCCCTCTCCCTCGTTCTCTGTCAGATAAGTTAATTAAAATTAAAAAAATATTTTTTAAAAAAGACACCTTGGGGCTAGAGAGCTAGCTTAGCTCTTAAGGCACTTGCCTGCCAAGCCTAAGGACTCATGTTCAACTCTCCAGATCCCACATGAGTCAGATGCACAAGGTGACACAAGGTCGCACATACACACTAGGTGGCACACGCTTCTGGACTTTGATCACAGTGGCTGGAGGCCCTGGTGTCCTGGTGTGCCAATTCTCTCTCTCTCTCCCTCTCTCTCTCTCTCTCTCTCTCTCTCTCTCTCTCTCATAAAATGGCCAGTCTGTTGGGCTTGCCTCACACACAAAGGACACCTTGTGCTCATTGGAAGTATGACTACCAGGCCACTGTGAGGTGCGTGGCTAGGCTTCCTCAAGAAGCTTCAACAGTGAAGCGGGTCCTGGGCTTCCTCATGAGAACCTGAGACTTCACTAGTTCCTCCCGTGCCTCCCACGCCACCCCCATCTTCCACCCCTGATAAGACATCCAGCAGGCTCTCCTGTAGAACAAACAGAAGGCAGAGCTTACCAAGGAGAAAGAAAAAGGGGGAGAAAGGAGGGAGAGAAAGAGGAAAAAGGGAAAGGGAGGGGGATGGAAGAGAAAGATGGAGAAAAGAAGAGACGAGAAGAAAAGAGAGAAGAGCAGACAAGAGGAGAAGAGAGGAGGGGAAACCCCACTGTACAGCCAAGGGCTCAGGAGACCATTCATGGGAAGGAGGCTTCCAACAAGAAAACATGGGGAGATGGCTCAGAAGTTGACACCGTTTTCTTACAAAGCCTGATGGCCTGGGTTCAATCCCCAGTTCCCACATAAAGCCAGACACGTATGTATAACATTTGTTTGCATTGGCAGAAGGCCCTAGCATGCCCCTCCCCCCCCTCCCTCTCATATAAAAATAAATACATAAATTTAAAAGAAAAATAAAACATTTTGTCCCTCTGGGCAATGAGCAAGGTTAGTATTTCCATTATATTTCATATCTCCCAAATTAGTTTGCTACCAGTTGACTAATATCACCCCATAACTCACCTTCCTCAACTGCGTCCGTCTGGCCCAGGCAAGAACAGCCGTGCTCCTCCTTGGTTCTGAATTTATCTAACAGCCCAGCTGTTGGCCAGAGCTGCGGGTGATCCAAAGCCTGACTGGGGAAAGATGCCCTTCAAATCAATTCCCTGCTGCCCTTGCACTGAGGGCTCTGCTTGCTGGCTGACCGCTGACTGGCGGCTACCCTTGGCTCCTGCAGACCTTCATCTGCACCACTGAGATTCCCCAAGCCAGTCACTCATCCCATCAAAGCCAGCAAGGGAGAGAGTCTCATGCAAGCCAGACATGACCATCCCACACATGGTCGTGAAAGGGACACCCTTTACCCCTGACGTATTCTACTGGTTAAACAGCAAGTCACAAGCTAAGCGTGGGATTCCAGCATGCTGCAGGCTCAGGAAAGAAGATGAGAGGCTTGAGGCCTGCC
This sequence comes from Jaculus jaculus, assembly GCF_020740685.1. Taxonomy (NCBI): domain Eukaryota; kingdom Metazoa; phylum Chordata; class Mammalia; order Rodentia; family Dipodidae; genus Jaculus; species Jaculus jaculus. The sequence continues at coordinate 132,230,853 of NC_059109.1, forward strand.
TGGGCTACATTATGAGACTGTGTAAATAAATAAAAAGAAATAAGCAACGAATGCCAGTTAACAGCTCCCACCCACACTCTAGGGAAGGACACTATCCGAGAGCTCAAGCTCCCGGAAGGGAAGCTCATAGGGACCATGTGCTACAATATACAAAATGGATGTTTGCTGAGATGACCACCTGATACGTCGTAAAGCGACACATGCTTGGCAATAAGCGAAAACTGAGAATCACCGCACGGAGCAGAGCTGCACGTCGCCGGTATAAACTTTCCCAAAACGGCTCATCAAAAGAAAATTGCAATAGCTGGAATCACCATTAAAAATCCCTGAAGCCATCCATAAACCACAGTGGGACCGTCCTGTGTACTGCTGCATCATGTATTACCTTCACAGTGTGGCTGTCCTGTGTATCACTGCGTCACGTATTACCTTGAGCTGCAATTCTTACAAATTCGCTCAGCCAGCTTGGAAGAACAACTGTACTCAGTCTCCGAGCATTAAACCACCCCTATAGTTTTGTTTTACTTTGCTTTGGTTGCACGTATGCATGAGTGTGTGTGTATCCATGTGTATGTGCATGTGTGTGCGATGTACCACAGAACACGGGAGGAGGTCAGAGGACAGCCTCGGGGCTCAGTCCTTGCCTTCCACCTTTGAGACAAGGTCGCTCTTGTCCACCACAGTGAATGCCAAGTGAGTGGGTCCACCCACCGTGGATATGGGTACATTGGGATTGTAGAGTTGTGGCTTTACATAGGTCCCAGGGACGCCAACTCCAGTCATCAGACTTCTACAACGAGTGTTTTTAATCACTGAGCCATTGCCACAGCCTTAAACCACCCCATCTTGGCATAAATGCCAATAGTAAAGTGCATGTAGGTAAAGAATATGAAATCTTGCTTTCTGGCCATCAGACAGGATTCCCTATTGTTTTGCAAGTATGCACCCAAGCCTTATCACATGCAAGTAGACTTCACATGTTGATGGAGCTCAGAGAGGGATTACAAAGAGTAGGCCCACCGCAAGCTGTTTTGTAGATGTTGAATGCACTCCTTCCTTGGTCAGACAGTCGGATACCTGCTCAAGGTCTCCCAAAGACTTGAAGAAATAAAGAAAAAGATTGGCCATATGGGTCATGCTTGTCCAAGGTGACACCTCCTTCCTGTGGGTTCCTAGGGACCCCTTCCTCATGAGCATGGAGCCCCAACTCCACATGTGAAGTGATGGGCATTGCTGTGTTGAAAAGAGCAAGCTGGACCTCTCACCTGGAAGAGGATAGTCCAGTCGCGTGGCAGGCCTATGGCAAGCTCTGGGAAGTACAGTGCGGGTCTCCTAGGCAGACGGACCAGAGGCTGGGCGGCAGCATTTCCTCCTCAGCAGCACAGTGCAAATAGCCTGCACACTGATCTCAAATGTGCGGGTAAGAGTCTCGGTTCCCTGTGTGGTTGCACGCGTGTGGGTGTACATGTGCTTGCATGCATGTGGGTGCACATGAACTCACATGCACGTGTGGGTGTACGTGTCCTGGGAGGCACATGTGTGGGTGTGCGTGTACTCATGTACACGTGTGTGGGTGTATGTGTGTTCATGTACATGAATGCCATTCCTCAAACATACTGTCCACCTTGTGAGACTGGGTCTTCCATTATTCTGACTCAACAGGTAAGCTTGGCTGGATGGTGAACTCTAGAGATCCTCCTGTTTCTGCCTCCCGGGGCTAGGATTACAGACATGCACCACCATACCTAGCATCTACTTGTGTGTATGTGTGTGTGTGTGTGTGTATGTGTGTGTGTGTATACATGTGTGTGCATATGGCCCATGGGCACATATATGAAGACCAGAGGAAGACATGTGTGTCCTTCTGTTCGTTTTTATTTATTTATTTCAGAGCAACAGACAGAGAGAAAGAGGCAGGTAGCGAGAGAGAGAGAGAATGGGCACACCAGGGCCTCCAGCCACTGCAAACGAACTCCAGATGCATGCGCCCCCTTGTGCATCTGGCTAACGTGGGTCCTGGGGAACCGAGCCTTGAACCAGGGTCCTTAGGCTTCACAGGCAAGCGCTTAACCACTAAGCCATCTCTCCAGCCATGTGTTTCCTTCTGTACCACTCTTCCACCTTATCCCTGAGACAGAGTCTCTCACTGATCCTGGAGGTCCCCGTTTTCAGTTAGACGGGCTGACCGTGGAGGCGCAGGGACCCCGGCTAGCCCCTCTCACTGCTGCTGTCACGGGCAGCCACAGTCACAGCTGGTTGTTCACGTGGGAGCTGGGAATTGAACCCAGGCCCTTTGGTTTGCAAGGCAAGGGCTTCCCTGATGGAGCTACCATGTAAGTTGCTTGCTCGTGCTGGCACACAGCTCGTGGCTGGCAGCAGTTTTCGGGAGGAGGGAAGGCTCGTGTTGGCTCATACTTTCGAGGGGCAGTCTCATCTTGGCAGCGACAGCATGGCAGAGCCGCCGGCTGGCTCATGTCTTCGGATCAGCAGCAGGAAGGAAGAAGCGCAAGTAGATTCACTGGCACTGAAACGGGACTCGAAAGTCCCAAGGTCCATCCCCCAGCGACACACTTCCCCCAGCAAATCCCCACCTCCCAACGGCTCCACCAGCTGGGGCTCAAGGAGGCTCCATTCTACGAGGCTCACTTTACAGTCAAACCGCCACATCCACCCCCCCACACTTTGACAAACTTCTGGGGGTCACGCATACCACAGCAGCGGCTGCCCCAGGTGCATCAGCACCAGCTTGCTCAGCTTGGGGCAAACAGCCGCCCACATTTTTGTCATTGGCCATAATCCACTCACAGCACAATGGAGAAAACCCCTTCATGGCAGCGAACATTTCCTTATCCTTCCTGCCCCAGGAAGAATTAGGATTCAAAAGCTGATGTCCAAAGTCAAAAAGATCAACTGGGCATGGTGGCACATGCCTTTAATCCCAACACTTGGGAGGCAGAGGTAGGAGGATCGCCATGAGTTCGAGGCCACCCTGAGACTACATAGTGAATTCCAGGCCAGCATGGGCTAGACTGAGACCCTACCTCAAAAAAAAAAAAACAAAAAAACTTCAAAAGATTAGAAAGAAACAAGCCGGCAGAAGACAGAAGAAAATGGTCTGCAAGAGGAAGAAGGAAGGAACAGCAATCATCCTCCCTCTCTCCCTCCTTCCCTCTCTCTCTCTCTCTCTCTCTCTCTCTCTCTCTCCTCTCTCTCCTCAACTTTGGATTCTTCTCCCCGGCCTCTGTAGACGGAAGACACAGTACGCTTGCAGCTGGAGTCTGCCCTGAGCACCTTTCAAGGGTTTGAGAGCCTGCAGGTGGCAAACTTACGTTCTACCGACTTCAAAATCCTACCCTTTCAAAAGAGGAAAACACTGCTAGTCTATGTGGAAACAGGACAGGAGATGTGGTCCGTGCACATTAAAGCGTTAGCTCTCCGGGGTAATGCAGCATTGATTCCAGAACTCCAAGCCCCAGAGCTCTGGCCGGGGTTACAAGGAGGTTAGGTTTTATCTCTGTTTTCAATCCACGAAGAACTGTCTCTCCGTAACCCTCACTACTGTTATCCCATCTGGTTATAAGTGAAATACAAATTTGGATTATCATTTGATCTGCACATATTTAAAATGTAATGTCCAAATATTATGCTGTTTGAAAACAGACACCTGTCCAAAAGCACTCCCAGTCAGGTTCAGTGGGCGCACTTAAGCTCACACGCAGACACAAGTGAAGTCAGTTATTCATCTTGTGGACGCCTTCTCGCTAGCCAAGACTTGGAAGACGTGCAGAACATTTTGCAAATATAGCAGTGCCTCGTTTATCTGACGCCGACTGCTCCGTGTAAATGTGTTTCCACCTAACTGAAGCTTATCCTTTGCACGTCAAGTCACATATTTATTTTAGCCGTTTTGCATGGGAACATTTCTGAGAGCGCCGTCCGCACTTCCTTACCTCTTTAAATGGCTGATGGGAAACGTAATTTCATCTTTGCTTTCTGACTCAGGGACACAGTCATGAATATCAAGTACTGGGCTGTTCTGAGCAGGAATGAAGGGTTCCTTGGGGTCCCGACAGCATAAATGGCTGTTTGAATACACTTGGCAGGAGCTGTCGGTGGGGGGTGGGGGTCTCCATGTGCACACTAGCTCTCTGCCTCATCCGCAGAGCTCTGTTCCAGATCCCTACTTTTAATTTGTCTTTTTCTGTGTGTGTAACAGGAAGGCAAAATGAAGAGAGTACATAGCTTGATGAATCAAAACTCCCAAGTTATTTTCTTATTTCTAGCATATTCCTTTTTCTGTTAACATGAGTGAGCTTCCTGATGCATCTTGGCCTCCATGCCCCCAACTACGAAAGAGAAGTAAACATGACGTTCCCTAAAATCCACAGAGTCTATTCCAATGTGCATCACATTATGCTGCTCGGAGCTCCGAGGTATCAGATGAATTAAAATTGCGGGTAAACGTCGTCACTGTGGGGTGCTGAGTGAGCAGTTGACACCCCTCCCAGAGCGGAGTGCGGGCTTATGTCCCACCCGGTGGGTTCATCAGTCTTCACTTCTCTTCCTCATGGCGCAGGCATCAGAGAAGGGACCCTTCAGTAACCGAAAGGTCACGTTGTTCCAGTCACAGATGCCATGTAACAAACCCAGTGAAGAGTGGGCAGCTTAAAGCCACAGTGGAACATTATTCCTTGTGATACTGCAGGTCAAGAACTAAAGCCAAGTTTGAGGCAGTTCCGCTTGCTGGGGCGTAACCTCGGAGGGGTTCCCTGGAGTGCCATGCCCTGAAAAGGGCTAGGTGGAAGATGGCACTGCCCACATACTATCGGGTTGCACGGGAAGGTGGAAAATGGCACTGCTCACATGCCCAGTGGCTTGCTGCTCCTGCACCCAAGTTCTGTCCCTGGACTCAGTCCCAGTGCATGATCACCCCGGCTTTTGTACAGCCCCATAGCTGCTCCCTTACAGAAAAGGAAAGCGGTGCTTTGTAAAGGGTGAACCAAGAGTTGGCACCGTATCACGGTTTATTGGTCAAGTCACAATTTAAGGAGACTCAAAGAAGAGAAAGTAGAAGCCTCCTCTTTCCTTCCTTCCTTCTTTCCTTCCTTCCTTCCCCTTTCTTTCTTTCTTTCTTTCTTTCTTTCTTTCTTTCTTTCTTTCTTTCTTTCCTTCTTTCTTTCAAAGAGAGAAAGAATATGGGCACACCAAGGCCTCTAGCCACTGCCAACAAACTCCAGGAGCATGCAGCACTTTCGTACATCTGGTTGGATGTGAGTACAGGGTATTGAAGTTACCTTGGGATCCAAAGCAGCTGATTAGAAGAAAGGTTTGATTTGGGCTTGCAGTCTTCATGGGAAGTTGTGTGGCGGCAGAGGAAGGCATGGGAGAGCAGGGGCTGGACATCACGTCTGCCACGTCAGGTGGAAAACAGCATCAGGAGAGTGAGGCCACCTAACAAGGGAGGGCTAATAAGCCTGGAGGCCCACCCCTGACACCTCTCCTCCAGCAAGGTTCCACCTCCTAAGTTGCCACCAGCTGGGGACCAAGCATTCAAAACACATGAGTTTATGGGGGACACCTGATTCAAACCAACACACTGGGGAATCATCTCAGGCCTGCAGGGTTGGCAAGCAAGTATCATTAGCTTATGATCCACCTCCCCTACCCCTAATCCACCTCTTTTTACAATGCACTTTTTTTTTAGATAGGGTCTCACTCTAGCCGAGGCTGATCTGGAATTCACTATGTAGTCTCAGGGTGGCCTTAAACTCATGGCGATCCTCCTACCTCTGCCTCCCAAGTCCTGGGATTAAAGGTGTGCGCCACTATGCCTGGCATCCACCTCTTTTCCATGCTAATGTATGCGTCAGCATCCGTGTGTGTGTGAGTGTGCACACGTGTGCAAGTACAGGCATGGCACAAGCCAGAAGACAACCTTGAGTTCTTCAGGAACTATTGTGATTTCAATAGAAAATGTCTTCCATAGCTCATGTGTTTGAACACTTGGTCCCCAGCTGGTGACACTGTTTGGGAAGGCTAGGGGGCCTTTACGAGGTGGAGCCTTGCAGGAGGAAATGTGTCACTGAGGACTGGACTTCCAATATTCTAGCCTAACCCCACTTTCTGTTTGATCTCCAACTTCTGGCCTCTGGCTGAAATATGACAAGCTCTCCTCCCCATAAAGGACCACATTCCTTCAGAACAGAAGCTGCAATGAGCACTCTTCTTCTTCCTTGACTTGCTTCTGGCCAGGTATACACTCACAGCAATGAGAAAACAAACTGACGTGCCATTCATCACCCTTAGAGACAGGGTCTCACACTCAGCTAGACCAAGGGGCCAGAGTCTCAGGGACCCACCCACATCTGCTTTGCCATTGCTAAGATCCCCAGCACGAACCAGCACACCCGCATTTTCATGTGGGTTCTTGAGGTCAAACCCAGGTCCTCGTGATATCCTGGCAAACACTTTACCTGCTGAGCCGTCCCCCCAACCCAGGACCCAACCCTTGCCGGGCGTTCACATGTGTGCGGGGTTGGGGGGCAGACATTGGTAGCGACCTCTGCAAATGCTCCTCCAACCTCGAATGCAGCTTCACATCAGACTTGAGAGGACTAGCCGTCTTCTTTCAACCTAAAAGTATTCATTAGTTGCACCGTGCTTTTAAGTAGTAGAGGTTTGCTAAATAGTAATTTCTTCCTGGGAAAGGGAGAAAAAGCAAACCCACCCTTTTATTTTTTTTTAATTTTTTTTTTAAATTTTATTTGTTTATTTGACAGTGACAGACACAGAGAGAAAGACGGATAGAGGGAGAGAGAGAGAATGGGCGCGCCAGGGCTTCCAGCCTCTGCAAACAAACTCCAGACGCGTGCGCCCCCTTGTGCATCTGGCTAACGTGGGACCTGGGGAACCGAGCCTCGAACCGGGGTCCTTAGGCTTCACAGGCAAGCGCTTAACCGCTAAGCCATCTCTCCAGCCCCAAACCCACCCTTTTAATTAGATCCTTCCCTTGGAGGAGGTCCAAGTCTTCACTTTCTCCCGTGAGCGCGGCAGTGTCCAGGTTCGGCTTCTGTGTCTGATGAGTCAAAGTGAAGTCAGGTGAAAGAGTCATTGCCTCGTGGTGAACTTTTGGGGTAGATTGCCGGTGTTGGTTGTCAAAAGTCCGTCAAAGTATTTGCCCAGCAAGCCAAACTAAACAATTACAGTATTCTCTTTGCTCTCTTCTTATGGAAAAACAGATTCTTTTCTTCTCTAGGTTTTTGAGGATCTCCTTGCCCCATTGTGCTTAATATTTATTTGTTTGAGAGACAGGACAGAGTGAAAGATAGAGAATGGGTGCACCAGACCCTCCTCCTCCTGCTGCAAACAAACTCCAGATGCATGCACCACTTTGTGTATCTGCCTTTACATGTGTTCTGGAAAAATCTACCCAGGCATCAGGCTTTGAAAACAAGCACCTTTAGCCACTGAGCCATCTCTCCAGCTCCCTGACCATGCTGTTCATTTACTTGTTATTTTGGCAGACTTTCCTGGTGTGCTCTATGGATCAGGCCCTACACCAACCAGTAAACAAGACACACAGCATCTGCTGGTGTGGTGCTAATAGTCTCACTAGAAACGTGGATAAAAAAGAAATAATGAACCAGGGCTGGAAGAGATGACTTAGCGGTTAAAGCATTTGCCTACAAAGCCAAAAGACCTTGGTTTGATTCCACAGAACCCATGTAAGCCAGATGCACAAGGTGGTGCATGCATCTAGAGTTCATTTGCAGTGGCTAGAGGCCCTGGTGTGCCCAATCTCTCTCTCTCTCCCACTTTCTCTCTCTCTCTCTCTCTCTCCCTACCTCCCTCCCTCCCTCTTTCTCTCTCACTCTCTCAAATAAGTAAATTTAAAAAAAAGAATGAACCAGTTTCAATGGTAATGAATGTTATAAAGGAAATGCATAAAGACTCAATGCCAGAGAGTAAGGGCCCAACTTTGTCTGAGTGATCACCAGAAGCCTCCTTAGAGGGAAGGATGGGATGCTACACTGAGCTCAGAGGAAGGTAGAGGTCAGGTAGGTAAGAGAACTATGGGAACAAAGCTGCGACAGAGGACTGCCATGTACAAAGATGCTTGGGAAAGGAACAGGACATGATGACTGTTCAAGGTCCTGGGGAAAACCCAACAGACCATGAGGAAAGGCCGGCTGTGGAAGCGTGTGCCATGGAGCAGCCAGGACGCTGTGGCATCACAGTTGGGGCTGAAGAGTGAGGAAGAAAAAGGAACGTGGGCTGGAGAGATGGTCTAGTGGTTAAGCGCTTGCCTGTGAAGCTTAAGGACCCTGGTTCGAGGTTCGGTTCCCCAGGACCCACGTTAGCCAGATGCACAAGGGGGTGCACGTGTCTGGAGTTCATTTGTGGTGGCTGGAGGCCCTGGTGCTCCCATTCTCACTCTTTCTCTCTCTCTGTCACTGTCAGATAAATAAATAAGAATGAACAAAAAATTAAAGAAAAAGAAAAAAGAATGTGGTGACTTCCCATCATACTCATCCACACGGGGGCATGTGCAGGAATCACCTCGCCATCTGCTCCATGGCTGTCCTTGTGGCTGTGAATATATCCCTGACATCAATTTGATGTCACGCGTCACATGCTATGCTGGAAATACTACCTTAAATAACAGTAAATACACCCAGATGTTGCAGTCAACTTCTTGTTCTGGGGACAAATATCCAACCAGACAACAGCTTATGGGAGGGAGGGGCTCATTTCAAGCTCACGGAGCCCAGCGGGACACAACCAGTGGTGAGGGAAGCTGGACCCTTTCACAGACCCAAGCAGAGACACCACTGCAGCAGACGCCAGCACCAGCAAGTGTGAACAGCCAGAGCTCACACTGCTCTGAACACACCTCGTAGGGCTGGACTCAGGGATCTGCCTGCTCAGGGCTCACCTTGCAAGCTCAATTTTAGTGGAACACCTGGATCTATGGGGCCATATAGTCAAACCATCACATTCAACCTACCATATTACCCAGCTGAGATGAGCTGAGAGACAGAAAAACCAGCAGGCCATCCGAAGCCTGAAGCCCACTTGGTAGGAACTGGGGACAGGCTAATGAAAGTTGCCTTTAAATACAGTCAGTGCTGTGATGGAATTATTTGGGGTCAGACAGGTTAGACAAAGATCTCTAGTAACCCTAAAAACTGAATTACTGCTGTGCCTTCTCCTCTACCCAAATACATTTCCAAGTAGTATTTTGTGGTTCAAAGTGACAAGAAAAAGACAGGTACTTAACATAAAAGAAAGTCTTTCTAGATCTTTGATTATGTAGTTGGCTATGCTTATCAAAGACGAATTCAACGTGGTTATTTATTTACATTCTCACGTACAGCTGGGGCGTCCTCACAGTACCTGGGAGCTGAGCACGGGCTTATTCCACCTTGTGAGATCACTTTGCAGGGACTCTCACGTAGCATTGGGCAGGGAGGCTGTTCATTCAGTTAACATGTTGGAATGGGGCTGGAAGACAAAAAACTTCAGGGAAGGAAGGGTCCATTAACCTGGTCTTAAAAGTGATACATTCATTAGAAAACATTCAGGTTGCTGTATTTTTAGACCTTCACTTATGAAGCTGAAATTAGAGTTTCCTTCTCTCTCGCCTACCTCGTAAATATAGCCCATTCTAGGACCAACATGGTAGGTTCTCAGTGTCCTGGTGCCCACCTCCCCTCATTTTGTGCTGTAAAGTGGCCTCTCAGGCTCTCACTGTTTCATCCACAGCTCATCTGCAGGAAGTAGGAAGTGAGGTAAAAAGAAAGCCTATTCATTCTTCCTGAGGGTATCACCCACTTTTGCTCAAACCCCATCGCAGCTGCCTACCTGCCTCGGGCAGACCCAGCAGCTAGGCACAGTGATACTTAGTCGTAAGAAAAGCTGGGAGCAACGGTCTTTGGCCAGATGACTCTGCCCGGCCAAACTCAAAGCATCTTTATTCCTCAAGGAAGAATGGCTACTGGAGATCAACTCACATTTGCGGCCACAAATAGCAGGCAAAGCCAGGAGGTAATACATGCAGAGCTCATGAAAGTTGTCCAGGAGGCTTTATCAGCCCACATTACAGCACAGAAAGTAGGTACCTAGAGAATTTAACATGAAGCTGTAGAACAAGGCAGATCATAGAAACCATCCTGGAAGCAGACAATAGAGAGGTTCACTGTTAAAGATCGGGGGACCCATGAAAGCCTTCGTTCCTGGCCTTGTCACCATGCAGTCACAGTTCTACTCTGCCTAAGGGGCAGACATCACTGCCTCCAAGCAGGAGGTGCTGTTGGAGAAGTCCACTGGGTCCAGAGCCTGAAGAAACAGTGGGGAAGGAGAAAGTCAACGCAAAGGTTCTACACACACACATACACACACACACACACACACACACACACACACACGCGCGCGCGCGCGCGCACGCGCGCGCGCCCCTCTTCACGGTCCTGCTTCTCCCTTGTCAGAGATGAATAAGTCTGATCCTCGAACATGAGTGTTCCAATCCTACGGTTAGATTTTGTCCAAAACCTGGATGTCATTCCCTGGGTCTGTGACTTTGAACATGTGGATGAGTTTAGCCTACAGTCTATGTAGATTTTCAAACTTCAACCAGCATGAACCAGAATACCCCCAGGAGAGGCAAAGGTAAAGCCACTGACTACTAGGTCCATCGCAGAGTTTCTGGTTCAGTAGTCTGTGCTGGCTGGGGACTTAGACTTGGTGCCAATCATCCTCATGGATGTTGGAGCTGTCTGGCCACTTTGGTCTAAGTGAAGGAGCACAGTGACAGTACAGAGTCGACAGCTGATTTTAGTTAGTGTTTTTTTTAAGATATGTTATTGATTTATTTATTTGAAAGACAGAGAGAGAGAGAGAGAGAATGGGCATGCCAGGGCCTCTAGCCACTACAAACGAACTCCAGACTCATGCGCCACCTTGTGCATGTGACTTATGTGGGTACTGGGGAATAGAAACTGGGTCCTTAGGCTTTGCAAGCTAAGCCATCTCTCCAGCCCCACAGTCAGTTTTAGTGAGCACAGATGGTCCTCTGAGAACCTGATGCCATGGGGATTGTGAAAGCTTTATCAAGTTTTGATAATAGAAATTGTATAGTCATAGCCCATTGGACTGTCTAGGAATTTACAATCTTCTCTTTCACAGAGTCCAGACAATATTACTAATAACAATCCATCATTCTTACTGAATTTTAAACTCAATGAGACAGGAACCTTGAAATCAATGGGACCTAGCGTACCACCTGTCCCATGAAGATTGCTCAATAAATATCTCCTAAAGGCATGAATTTGTTGTGCCCTTACTAAGAGACAGGCATTGTGCTGTGCACTTTACAAACATTACTTCATTAATCCTCAAAATACCCATGGTGTGGGCACTATTACCCCACTTTCAAGATGAGGACAGTGAGGCACTCAAATGTTATGCGTGTTGTTAAGGGCCACTTATCCAAAAGTACAGGTGTGGAAGGCAAGTTTGTTTGACGCCAAAGCCAGCTTTCTTTTATTTTTTTTTTTTAAGGGAGAGAGAAAGAGGCAGACAGAAAGCGAGTGAGCTCCCGCCGGTGCAAACTCCAGACACGTGCACCATTTTATGCATCTGCCTTTATGTGGGTACTGGGGAGTTGAACCAGGGCATCAGGCTTTCAGGCTTTACAAACAAGAGCCTTTAACTGCTGAGCCATCTCTCCAGCCCCCAAAGCCAGCTCTGAATTGGTCTCAGTTGCAAGGGTCAGCAGCCCAGAGAACAATGCCTGCTGTTTCTATTGAGTGCATTATATAAGGATGGCTTCATATTATGAAATGGTTGGGGGGGAAAAAAATCCAAATTGAACAAATACTTTAAGGGATGAAGAGATGCCTCACTTAGTAAAGTGCTGGCCATGCAAGTATGAAACCTAAGTTTGATCCCCAGACATTTTTGTTAAAAAAAAAAAAAAAGTAAGTGAGCCGGTCATGGTGGCGCACGCCTTTAATCCCAGCACTCGGGAGGCAGAGACAGGAGGATCACTGTGAGTTTGAGGCTACCCTGAGACTACATAGTGAATTCCAGGTTAGTCTGGGCTAGAGTGAAACCCTACTTCGAAAAACCAAAACAAAAAAAAAAAACTGATCATGGTGGAGCATTTTTACAATCCCAGTTTGGGGGAGACAGAAACAGGTGGACCCCTGAGACTCACCTGCCAGCTAGTCTAGGTGAACTTCAGACCAATTAGAGGCCCTGTGTCAATTAAAGGTTAAAATGGTCTGAGATAAAAAGGATACCTGAGGTTGTCCTCTGGCCTACACACACACACACACACACACACACACACACACACACAGACATACACAAACACAAACACAAACTTTACAAGGTTTTAAAATCCAAATTCCAGCTGGGCATGGTGGCGCATGCCTTTAATCCCAGCACTTGGGAGGCAGAGGTAGGAGGACTCCATGAGTTCAAGGCCACCTTGAGACTACAGAGTGAATTCCAGGTCAGCCTGGGCTATAGCAAAACCCTATGTCAAAAAAACAACAATAATAATAATAATCCAAATTCTACCTCTATGTGCTCCCATCAAATTGCTTTGGAACACAGCCTCACCCACTAGCTTTCCTATGTGTCTGTGACACTGCTTTTGTGTTATAACTAGACTTGAGTTGTGTCAAGCCATTTGGTCCAAGGAGAAGAAACAATTTACTATTGAGCCCTTCTCAGAAAAAGCTTCTCAGAAAAAGGATCCCTGATCCTCAGGTTCATGTTGTCCTCTACATAATGTAAGATTTAGGGAGAAATCACTCCAGGTAAAAATCATCCCAAACCTGGCATGGTGGCACAGACCTCTAATTCCAGCACTTAGGAGGCAGAGGCAGGAGAATTACCAAGAGTTTGAGGCCACTCTGAGACTACATAGTGAATTCCAGGTCAGCCTGGGCTAAAGTGAAACCCTACCTCAAAAAAAAAAAAAAAAAAAAAAAAAAAGCTGGATGTGGTGGCACATGCCTTTAGTCCCAGCACTTGGGAGGCAGAGATAGGAGGATGACCACGAGTTTAAGGCCACCCCAAGAATATAGAGTAGATTCCAGGTCAGCCTGGGCTGGAGTGAAACCCTGCTTCGAAAAACAACAACAACAAAAAGTCCCACTTAACCATCACTAATTTTTTTCTTTTTAAATAGCATTCTGTTTTGGTGAGCTGCCTGCAATAGCCCCATTAAAGCTTCAGTGTTTGGGCATAAGGCTGCTCCGCATAGTGCCTTTCAGGAGGCAAATACCCTTGAGAATGGTAGCTCATTATTTGGTTAATAACAGTGGAAGAAAGCAGAGTGGTGTTTAGGGAAAGGCAATGGTCCAAGGAAAAGGGCACCAGTATTCCCCGATGCAGCGACGTCTAGTTTTCCGAGATAATCTCCCAGAGGGATAGAATTTCTAATGGCCCAGCTCCTGCGATCAACAGGTTCCTGCCAGGCCACATTCCCTGCTCCTGCGTAAGAGATGCTGGGGACTTAATTCTCCTATTTGCCGCATCCCACAGAATCAAAGACAAGCGTTAGAACGGTCAGGTTCACCCAGAGAAGGGCTGGTGGTGTTTTATCCCATGACGCTCGCATAGGTGGTAGAAATCTGTGTAGTCAGGAGTCTGGGCAGCATTGATTTCTGCAGAGCCCGGACGAGGCCCGCGCGGTCTGCCTGGAAGAGCTGTGACTGCCCGAGATGAAGATGTCAGCCGAGGAGACGCGCTGCCGGCAGGTAAGAAGTAAAAAGTAGCCCGGGCATGGTGGCGCACGCCTTTAATCCCAGCACTCAAGAGGCAGAGGTAGAAGGATCACCATGAGTTCGAGGCCACCCTGAGACTACAGAGTTAATTCCAAGTCAGCCTGGGCCACAGTGAGACCCTACCTCTTCAAACCAAAAAAAGAAAAAAAAAAAGTGAAAAGTACACACATGCCAGTAAGTAAGAGGAAAAAGTATTTCCAGGGCCCCACTTTGGCATCAGTGTGCAGGCCTTCAACCCTACAGCACATTCCTGGGCAGCAAGAATACAGCCGCCTGCCACACGCGTGCGTTTCACAAGGAGGTGTCAGAGTGAGTCCTCTCGCCAGGCCCTGTGAGCCATGGCAGCTTTCTTCCCACCCAGGACCCGCTTCATCACGAAGGGGGAAAAGACATGGCTGGCTCAGAGCTCGGGGTTCACACAGGTCGCCCATGTTCCTGGAGCAAAATGTGCGTCATTCTTTCTTGAAAAAGTATGTGTTATTCATTTGTTTGTTTGCTTGTTTAAGAGAGAAAGCAGCAGATAGAAAGAGAACAGGTGTGTCAGGGTCTCCAGCCACTGCAAGCGAACTCCAGACGCATATACCACCTTGTGCATCTGGCTTACATGGGTACTGGGGAATCAAACCTAAGTCCTGTGGCTTTACAGGCAAGCGCCTTCACCACTATGCCATCTCTCCAGCCATGTCTGTGTATCATTTTTTTTTTTTTTTTTTTTTTTGGTTTTTTGAGGAAGGGTCTCACTCTAGCCCAGGCTGACCTGGAATTTACTATGTAGTCTCAGGGTGACCTCGAACTCACATGTGCCTCCTACCTCTGCCTCCCGAGTGCTGGGGTTAAAGGCGTGCGCCCCCACGCCCGGCCCATGTGTGTCATTCTTGAACTCAGCTAACTGGCTTTCTGTTCTGTAAAGTGGAGCAGCTGGTCCAAGTAGACCCTCTGTTGCATGCTGAGGGACGATGTCTCGTCTCCACCTTCAAGAAATCTGCTGGAAGGATGGACATCGGTGAAGGTTACCTGGTTCCAGAGTCTGTCAGATTATGTGTGTTTGCTGTATGTGGGGAGGGGGGAGGGCACAGCACGTGTGTGTGGAGACTAGAGGTCAGTGTCAGGATCTCCCTCAGTTACTCTCCTCCTTACTCTTAGAGACAGAGTGTCTTGCTAACCAGAGAGCCCACCCATTGAGCTAAAAAAGTACTTAGGGAGGCAGAGGTAGGAGGATCACTGTGAGTTCGAGGCCAGCCTGACTGAGACTTGAGCTACAGGTCAGCCTGCGCTAGAGTGAGATCCTATCTCAAAAAAAAAAAAAGACATTTAGCCAGTAAGCCCCAAGGATCCTCTTGCCTGCCTCCCCAATGCCAGGATTACAGGCATGTGCCACCACATCTTATGTGGGTGCTGTGGATCCAAATGCAGGTCCTCACGTTTGCATAGCAAGCACTTTCCCCACAGAGCCAGCTCCCAGCCCAAATCAGACTTTTTATTAGAATCAAACGAGGTCCCTGTAGGACCCCCAGCCATTCATGGAAACCAGTGGTGTTTGTGGTGAACATGGGGTCCCCACTCGGTGAATACCCAGCAACAAGCCTTGGCATGGAAATCCTGGGGACACATGTGATCTGCAGAAGTGTCTCGGAGCCAAGGCTCACATCTCTTTACAGGAGATTACAAGTGTTGGGCTGTTACAGACCACAGCACAAAACTCACTCTCTGACTTCAACAGAAAAAAGCAAACTTGAGGCTGAAGAAATGGCTCAGCAGATCGGAGTGCTCAGTGTGGAAGCATGAGGGCGTGAGTTCGAGTCCCCAGAACCCATGTCAACAGCCGGGCATGGCCGCCCACATCTGTAACCCCAGTCCTGTGGAAGCTCTGTGTTGAGAGACTCCACCTCAAGGAAACAGGAAAAGGAACAAAAAATAGGACGTGCGGCATTCCCCTCTGGCCTCTGCACACGTGCGCACAGGGCTGTGCTAAAGCAACATGCGTGTATACACACCACACATACTAGACACACCGTCCTATTATGGTGTCATGTAAAACCACACCCCTCCCCCCACCCTCCCCCCCCCCCTGCGGGACACACTGCCAGTCAGGGCCCAGGGAAGGGGTGTGGATGCTGAAGGCTTGCACTACAGTGGAAAGGGACTGTAGCTGACCAGGAAAGGCAGCTAGACTTCCTTCAGAACCAGGCGAAGATAGCAGCCAGGAGCCCGCCCCCACTGACTCCTCACTTCCTCCGGCCACGCCTCCCCTCTTTAAAAGTTCCCCAGCGCCACCATATGTTCAAACATATGAGCCTGCAGGGGACACCATCCATTCAAACCATAGCACTTTAGAAAGACTCAGATACTCTTTCTCTGGCACAATGGTGATTAACTCGTCCATCTCATCTTTTTTTTAAAGTTTTTTGTTTATTTTTATTTATTTATTTACTTCATAGCGACAGACAGACAAAGAGAGAAAGAGGCAGAGGGAGACAGAGAGAGAATGGGTGTGCCAGGGTCTCCAGCCACTGCAAACAAGCTCCAGATGTATGTGCAACCTTGTGCATCTGGCTTACATAGGAACTGGGGAATCGAGCCTTGAACCGGGGTCCTTAGGCTTCACAGGCAAGTGCTTAACCGCTAAGCCATCTCTCCAGCCCTCCTCCATCTCTTCTTGAATGTCCGCCCGCTTGCCTTGATTTTTGTTCCTCACACATTTCACTGATCTGGATATTATATCCCAAATGTAGGGTGTGTAAATGACATGCTCTACCTCCCTGATCACACTGTAATGATTTGTCTTTTTGGCTGTGTAATAAATTTGGCTTATTTTACAATATTAATGATAAGGAACAAGTCTATTGGTATTGAATGTCCCCAGCACTCACCACTCACAGAGAATTGGCTATCATAGCTTTGTTTACCATGAAGTGGTATAGCACATCACATTGGGGTAGATACCATGATTAGTAGTGTTTGAAATACCTTGTTGTAAAAAGGTGCTTAGGCCTGGAGAGATGGCTTGGCGGTCAAGGCACTTGTCTGCAAAGCCAAAGGACCCAGGTTCAATTCCCCAAGACCCACGTAAGCCAGATGCACAAGGTGGTGCATGCATCTGGAGTTTGTTTGCAGGGGCTAGAGGCCCTGGTATGCCCATTCTCTCTCTCTCTCCCCTCCTCCTCCTCTTTCTGTCTCTCTCAAATAAATAAATAAATGTTAAAAGGTGCTTTCACAAAGATGTATGACTCATAAGAAATAACAATTAGGGCTGGAGACATGGCTTAGCGGTTAAGCGCTTGCCTGTGAAGCCTAAGGACCCTGGTTCGAGGCTCGGTTCCCCAGGTCCCATGTTAGCCAGATGCACAAGGGGGCGCACACGTCTGGAGTTCGTTTGCAGAGGCTGGAAGCCCTGGCGAGCCCATTCTCTCTCTCTCCCTCTATCTGTCTTTCTCTCTGTGTCTATTGCTCTCAAATAAATAAATAAAAAATTTTTTAAAAAAAAGAACAATTAGAAGAGACCCAGCAGTCTACCTCAGCCAGCCGGGCTTCATTTCTAGTAAGGGGAAGGATCGCATGCCTTGAAAGTTAGCGAAAGTTCACAAGCCTGTAACAAGTATAGCTAGAGGCCCCGAGCTGAAAACGAACTGCAGCGGTAAGCGTTCAGAGTGCTTTCAAGGGCTCAAGAAAGACAATGTTTGGGGTAAAGCACGCCCTGGGAAGCAGTTGAAAGTCCATAGGCACACACAGTGACACGCAGAGGGTTATACCTGAGGCTAGTGAGCGAGACACTGAGCGTGTGCATGAGCCGGTGCTCCCCTGTTAAACCAGGAAGCCTGGGGAGACACAACGCTCCTGAGCAAACACAGGGCTTCCTTCTGTTGGCTGGAACTTGATACTCCAGGGCACACAGGTCACAGGTCACTGCTCCCATCGGGGAAAGGTTTCATCACCTGGGGAATGCCAAAAGACTCTTGGGTCCCTAAGGGACTGGGATGCAGCCATTCACCCTCTTATCCGCGAGAACCAATGCATAGAGCTACAGCCTTGGCCAGAAGACCCTCCGAATGACACTCAGCAGTTGTCGTCCAGAGACACCACCCTCTCCCTGTGAGATTGGCTGTGCGCTTGCTCACGAGCGGGCAGAAGTGGCTGAGTATTTGCTACGTGCAGAGCCCTGTACCAGGACTGCAGGTTCACCAGCGCACAGGCAAAATTCCTATTCTCAGAAGCTGAAAGTCTAGTTCAAAGAGAGAAGATACACATAAGGGTGACCGGGTGGGGTGAGAGCTTCAAATGGAAGTTAGTGTAAACAGGATGCCCGGGGTACCCTGACCCTCGCGAACCCACAGCAACGAGAAGTGGCCGGCCTCCCAAGAGCAGCAATGGCTAACACTCCAAAGCAAAAGTAAAAGTGACACGGGAGGAAGAGAGTGGCTCTCTGTTGAACCCTGGGCACTTCCCCGAGGTCAGTCTAGCTAGCCAGCTTGCCTCGGGGCTCCCCTGTCTCTACCTCTCAAGCGCCGGGATGACACGCGTGCACCTCCACATCTGACGTGAGTGTGGGTGCTGGCGATCTGAACTCAGGTGCTCAACGGGGCCATCTCCCCAACTTCTCTCGGCTATGTTTCAGGAGAGCTTTACATAAACACTTGCTCAAACTGCCAGTGGGTAGTTGGCATGTTGGTATGTATAGACCTATTTGTAACCTGGCTGTTTTGTCCATAATAGTCTTTGTAGCTTTTCCTTTTTGCAATAATGATGTGTAGACCAGAGTGGAACAAATGCTGCAAACTTTCTCAGCCATTCGGTACATTGGCTGATAAGCAATTGATTACTCATAAACCACTAATAACTGGTCATCTTCCATGTAGACTCTATCATGAAGCACTTTCAGTCCTAGCATGGCACCTTTCCATTCTAATCACAGAAGGTTGTGTGTTCTTGGGCTGCAGAGACTGCTTAGTGCTTAAGGCACTTGCCTGCAAAGCCAAAGGACTCAGGTTTAATTCCCCAGGACCCACTTAAACCAGGTGCACAAAGTGGCGTATGCACCTGGAGTTCATTTGCAGCAGCTGAAGGTCTTGGCACGCCCATTCCCTCTCTCCCTCTCTCAAATAAATAAAGAAAAATTTAAAAACACTTTATAAAAGTTTATGTTCTTTTTTATTTGCTTTTAATGTTTTCAAAATGTTTTTATTTATTTATTTATTTGCAAGCACTTAGAGGACTGAGGAAGAGAGAGAATATGGGTGCACCAGGGCCTCCAGTCACTGCAGACGAACTCCAGATGCAAGCATCACCTTGTGCACCTGGCTTACGTGGATTCTGGGCAATCAAACCTGGGTCCTTAGGCTACACAGACAAACACCTTAACCACTAGGCAATCTCTCTAGCCCTGTATGTTCTTTTCTACTTCCCTTGGCTGCCAAAATAGCTCCTACCTAAAATAAATAGTTGACCACAAGAACCGTTCTCATTTGCTCACTAAGGTATTGGCTTTCTTATTCCATGTGTCACCTTCAGTCACATTGTAGCTGGGGATGGGGTTGATGTGATGAAAATGTTGCCAGGCGTGGTGATGCACCCCTTTAATCCCAGCACTCCAGAGGCAGAGGTAGGAGGATCACTGTGAGTTCAAGGCCACTCTGAGACTACATAGTGAATTCCAGACCAGTCTGGGCTAGAGCAAAACCCTATCTTGAAGAAACAAAATCAAAGCAACAAAAACAAAAAGTATGTAAGGAAAATGTCATGCTTTAAAACCACACAAGTCTGTTTGTCATACTACTTTGGAAATGTGACATTCGCCAGTGGTGGGGTGGGACCAGTTAGTGAATGAGCAGTCAGACACACCGGCATGGATGGTTTCTATAAAACGTTAAGCTTCAGAACTTTGGCCAGAAATGTGTTGCCCTGGCAAGCATCATTTCTATGAGGAAGTCGACTTCTTTCCTAAGTTTGAAGCCTGACTATTTTCATCAGAAGACTCTTAAGCATCCTATAAAACAGGAATGTTTCTTGTCACTTGAAGGCACTTGCCAAAGAGCTTAAACTGCTGTCTCCTTTCCTGTTGAACTTTAAAACACAGAGAGGCAACTGTCTGTCCAGACTGTTTTGTCTAGAGCTGGGCTTGGGGCAGGAATCCAGCATCAGGAGCTTTGGTTCTTGGTCTCCAGATTGAAGTTTTAAGAAGCATCTTCTTTGTGCTCTGTGGACTGCAAGATTAACTTCAAATAAAAGTAAGAGGTTGGACTCTCTCTGCTTCCTAGGAAACAGGCTGGGGAGAGCGGCTGTAATTATAGTAGGTCCGGCTCAGTGATCTAGCACTGGAAAAAGAGTTAGGGCCAGATGTGCTCCCACAAACTTTCTCTCTCTCTCTCTCTCTCTCTCTCTCTCTCTCTCTCTCTCTCTCTCTCTCTCCTTTCCCTCCTCTCTTTCTCTCCCTACCCATTTCAGTCTTACGACTATCATTTACTGACAGCATTCACCATAACTACCGGCTATTATCAAGCAGATCATCATCCACACGTGGAGCCTGCTCATAAATGCTGTTGCCTAACCAGACTGTCGTGTGGAGAATATCTATGGGGAGGAAAGAGGGAGAGAGCCGAGCTCTGGAAGGAGCCTTTGGTCAATTCCGTATTTTCTCTAAAAACAAAACAGCAAGCCACCCCAAAACAGAAAAGACCTTATTTTTCTAAATAGTATTAAGTAACAAATGTCCACTAGGAAAAATTACAGAGATAGAGGGAGGAAAAAGAGAGAGGGAGAAAGTGCACAAAGGAAACAGTCCAATGTTAAATCACACCCTTAACATTTCAGCATGCAACTAATGTTTGGTGCACAAATCCTGGATCAAGGTTGACATACTGAGGTGCCCCACAGTTCTACTGGAGACAGAAGGGTGACAGGAAGTGGAGGTGCCCATAAATTACCTGGGGACTCTTGAATGGGGCACGTTTTCATGCGTCATCCATGCTGCGGGCCTCCAGGGAGTAACTGCCCACACGTTGCCCAGGTGATGGAGCTGCCTTTGAGTCAACCAGGCTCTCGCCAGAAACTCGGTGGTTCCCCAAGCTAGACTTGGATGGCAGATTTTCTTTGACCTATCAGTGCCCTCTCTATCTGAGGTGAAGAAACACATCTCTCGACCTGCCCTAGGAGGTGTCATGTGACAACCTCTTAGTTCGAAATGGTGACCAATTCCTAGGAAGTTGTAAAGAGAAACTTGGGTTCCTCCTGCTTCCCCAGAGACTGTGTGGCTATAGGTCAATGACCAAATCAGAGCTGAATTACCTCTTGGGAGCTTTGTTGACACGCCACCATCGGAGATGACATGCCCATGTTCTCAACATGGACAGACATGACACAAATATGATGCCATCGAAGTTAACACTGGCATCTAAGAAAATTCCTCAATGAACGGTGAAGGCAAAACACACGACTAAGCCGGGCGTGGTGGCGCACGCCTTTAATCCCAGCACTCGGGAGGAAGAGGTAGAAGGATCGCTGTGAGTTCGAGGCCACCCTGAGACTCCATAGTGAATTCCAGGTCAGCCTGGGATAGAACAAGAGCCTACCTCGATAAAACAAAACAAAGATGACTATACTTATCAGTGTCCTGGGAATTCCTGGAGTCCAACAGGGGCCAATGGTCCCGAGAGTAACTCGCTCCCCTCTGTTGCTCCAGGCTCTGCTTTTTCATAACGCTACGGCTTCAAGGTGGAGGTTGTGTGTTTTGTCCTCGGCCTTCTCCCTCCTGTATCCTGACACTTTAAAAAACTATGAAAGATGCTAGGACTTAGACAACAACACGCTGATAAAGTCCAGAGAGTCTCGACTCTGGCAAAGGAGGTGATTAAAGAGGAAGGTGACGTTCTGTTTAGTCAAATGCTGTCTGGACTTCGTCTGAAGTACGGAGCACTCCTTTGCCAGCCTCCCACGCCTGCCCCCAGAGAGGGGTCTCTGCACAAGACAGCTGCTGTGGCACGAAGGGCTTGGGCCCCACCAGCGAAGGAGAAAAGATGTCCCAGCATTTGGCAAGCAGTGCAGCCTGGACAAACACTTGTACCCAACTTGTCATCGCTCCTTTCCCATGGACAGCGTTGTCAAGTGGAGTGGTCTGGGATGTACTAACGTCTGTGCTGAGGCTGGAAACCAAGGTTAGACGTGTTTAGGGATACAGATAAAACGGGTAGTTTTCTGTTTGGTTGTTGTTTTGAGACAGGGTCTCACTCTACAGCACTGGCTGGCCCCAGGTTCACAGTTCTCCTTCCTCAGCCTGATGAAGGCTGGGATCACAGGTGTGAGTCACCATGATATTTTCTTTCGTGTAGAGAAATCGTCTCAGTCCTTCTGGAAGAGCAGCAGAAGAAAGACCTGTAGTGACCTGGGGGAATAGGTGTTGTAGAAGGAGAGAAACCAAGGGGTTTCCCTGGCCTGCTCTCTGCCTCCCTTCCCTGGGGACAACACTCAAGGAACCTTCTAGTATTTTTTTTTTCCAGATGTATGAAAAGGAAGGTCACTTCCCGGCTTCACTTGCCAGTGTGCCAAAGTTTTGACTGCACACTGCCCTTCCTAAATACAGCTCCTATTCAACGCCCCTGTGATAGACGGTGACCTAGTCTGTCTCAAAAAAAATTTAAAAAATAAATAAACACGAACAGTTCGATCAGGATATTCATGCATTTGGTTTTTAATTCCTGTGGTATTTTCATCCATGGGTTGGGGGGGGTGCGCTTCAGTCTAAATTGAGCTTGGAAGGTGGATTCTGTGGGTTAAGTGACAAGATTGGGGAAAACTTCTGTTTTCTTGTTAGGTAAAATTCAGATACAGGGAAGAGGCCATTGGTTTTATTTGTTTATTTGTTTTCTTTTTATTTATTTATTTGACAGCAACAGACAGAGAAAGAAAGAGGCAGAAAGAGAGAGAGAGAGAGAATGGGCGCGCCAGGGCCTCCAGCCACTGCAAACGAACTCCAGACACGTGCACCCCCTTGTGCATCTGGCTAACATGGGTCCTGGGGAACCAAGCCTGGAATCAGTGTTCTTAGGCTTCACAGGCAAGCGCTTAACTCCTAAGCCATCTCTCCAGCCCGAGTCCATTGGTTTTAGAAAAAGCCTTCATTAGGAAATAAAAAGTTGAACCTGTGACCATGTTGTCACAGGGCAGATGAGCTACAGGGGAGAAGAGAGGATGTGGGAAAGAGAAAGCGAAATGTTGTGGAAGCTGTTTCTTTCTACCATAGTTCTTTTTTGGAGTTGATGGCTTCCAGCCTTAGCCCAGGGAGATAAAAGGCAAGAGGGAAGAATATCCCCAAATATGTAATTAATTAGACCAAGCCAATACTTGGTTTGTACTTCCTATATTTTATTAAGTCTCAGAAGTGACAATGAGGTGTGTCATTAATTAGCACCCTCAATGGAAAACAAAACCACAACAGTGCCAGTTTCTTGCATGATCTCCCAGATGGGCAGATTCGTTTTGATTTCAGAGATAGAAAGAGGCCTGAAGGGAAACTGTCCAGGCTGGCGGCTTTCACGGTGGACACTTTACAGAGCCATGTTGGTCTCGTCGCTGGCTGCTCCAGCAGCCTTCTCTTATGTGCCTCATTCTAGTGTTTGTCAAGCCTGTGGCAGCAAGATGGCAGATACTTCTCCCCTCACATCCACTGTGCAAAAAGATGAGCCTTGTATTAGTTACCTTTCTTACTGCTGAGAGCAAACAGCTGTGCAGAAGCGACTTAAGGAAGGAAGGGTTTTTTGGTTGTTTCCTGGCTCATAGTTCAAGGTTATAGTCCATCATGGGAGAAGGGCCAGGGGTGGGAGCTTGAAGCAGCTCATCACATCGCATCCCCGGTCAGGAAGCAGACAGAGCTGAAGGCTAGCTCACTCTCTACTTTTCATTCAATCCAGGACCCCAGCCCGTGGAATAGTATCCTCCACCCTTAGGGCGGGTCTCCCCACTTCAATGAACCTATCAAAATAAGCCCCCAAAGGCATGCCCAGAGGGTCATTTCCTGTGTGAGTCTGAGGCCCATCAAGTTGACAATCAACATAAACCATCACAGGTGTAATCAGTGAGGATTACTACCAGAAATCAAACAAAGTCCATTGGCTGTAGAGCTGTCTATATGTCTGTCTGAAGAGAACAGAGATTTATCTGCACAGTGGCTCAGATGGTGTGTGTGATGGTTTGATACAGGTGCCCCCTATAAACTTAGGTGCTTTGAATGCTGGGTTCCCAACTGATGGAGATTTGGGAATTAACACTTCCTGGAGGCGGTGTATTGTTGGGGGTGGGCTTATGAGTGTTATAGCCAGTTTCCCCATGCCAGTGTTTGGCACACTCTCCTGTTGCTATTGTCCACCTTATGTTGGCCAGGGGGTGATGTCCACCCTCTGCTCATGCCATTGCCCTGCCATCATGGAGCTTCCCCCTGAAGCCTGTAAGCCAAAATAAACCTCTTTATTCCTCACAAGCTGCTCTTGGTCAGGTGATTTCTACCAGCAATGCAAACCTGACTGCAACAGTGAGACAGAACTGAGATCTATAGGGCAGCCCTGCAAGCTAGAAACTCGGGTTGCATTCCAGAGGTAGAGTTACTTCCTCCTTGGAGGAAACCTAGCTTTTGTTTTTAAGGCCTTCAGCTAACTGGACAAGACCCACTAACCTGGATAATAACGGTCTTTCCTTAAAGTCAGCTGATCCGCTTTAATCCTATATATAAGGTGTTTTTACAGCCACACCTAGATGGTTGCCTTCTAGTTTTATGTGGGCACTAAGGAATCGAACCTGGCTCCTTTGGTTTTATAGGCAAGTATCTTAACCATTAAGCCATCTCTCTGGGCCTTGGATTGTTGCTTTCTAGATAGCTGATACCATCACAAGGGGTGGGACGGTGAGAGACTGGTTTCTAGCAAGGGCTAGTGTTACAGTTACCTTTTTGTTTCTGGGACACACATCTGACCAGAAGCAGTTTGTTGGAAGAAAAGGTTTATTTCAGGCTTACAGTTTTGAGTAGGAAGTTTCATCATGGTGGAAGAAACTGGCTCACTTCATCAGACATTCACAGCAGAGAGAAAAACCAGCCAAAGATTAAACTGGCTCAGAACACACCTTGGGCCAAACTCTGATCTGTCCCCATTGACACAGCATCTCCAGCAGGACTCCACCTGCTAAATGCTCTACTTAAAACCCCCGAGACTATGGGGACATTACATGCAAGCCACCACACTTAGCTCTGTTCATCAGGGAAGGACTGTTCCCTATGGTTTGACGGTTGAAACACATGAACTTTGAGGAACACATTTAAACCATATTCAAACCATAGCATTGATTTCCAGGGGAAGACTGTTTTAAAATATTTATTTACTTAAGAGAGAAGGTAGAGTGAGAGAGTGTGGG
The DNA here is from genome assembly GCF_020740685.1 of Jaculus jaculus. Lineage (NCBI taxonomy): Eukaryota > Metazoa > Chordata > Mammalia > Rodentia > Dipodidae > Jaculus > Jaculus jaculus. The sequence goes on from NC_059109.1 coordinate 132,256,040, forward strand.
TACACCAAGGCATACTGCTACTGCAAACAAACTCCAAATGCCTGCACCACTTTGTACATCTGACTTTACATGGGTACTGAGGAACTAAACCCAGGCCATCAGGCTTTGCATATAGAGCCTTTAGTTAATGAGCCATTTCTCCAGCCCAGGAAGACTTTTGTTGTTGTTGTTGCTCATTTTTATTTATTTATTTGAGAGTGATAGACAGAGAGGGAAAGAGGCAGAGAGAGAGAGAATGGACGCACCAGGACCACCAGTCACTGCAAACGAACTCCAGATGTATGTGCCCCCTTGTGCATCTGGCTAATGTGGGTCCTGGAGAATCAAGCCTCAAACCAGGGTCCTTAGGCTTCACAGACAAGCGCTTAAGGGCTAAACCATCTCTCTAGCCCAAGTCTTTTTTTTTTTAATAAGTTATGAAGATGGATCAGTGGCTAAAAGTGCTTACTTCACCAGGTGTGGTGGCGCATGCCTTTAATCCCAACACTGGAGAGGCAGAGGTAGCAGGATCACTGTGAGTTCGAGGCCACCCAGAGACTACATAGTAAATTCCAGGTCAGTCTGGACTGGAGTGAGACCCTACCTCAAAAAAACAAGACTGCTTACTTCACAGCATGACCAGTGAAGCTTGCATCCCCAGAATCTACCTAAAGCTGAACACCAGTAACGCACACATGTACAAACCTAAAAGTACCGTGGTGATGGAAGGCTGGAAGGCGCACGGGGGAATCCTGAAGCTCATGCACCAGCTAGCCGCAGTGTGCAGTGGAAAATGACGAGTCTGTCCCCAACAAGGCGGGAAGTAAGGACCGATCACTGAGGAGGTTCTCTGTGCGCACATCTTCTCCACGCAAAAAACACCCACACACACCACGCTACCTGCAAACCCTGTGCAACTCCGCTTCCCACAGCCTGGCATGACCACAAACTCCTATGTGCTCCTGAAGTCTCTCTGGCATGGAGACAGAGCTGCTTGTCACCGACATCCCTCAGCCACAGAGCCGCTGCTGCGAGTGCGCCCAGAGTCCCCAAGGGCGGGGAACGTTCACACCGTCCTTTCCACGCAAGGGGCCCTGGGGTGCTTGGGGGCACAGTTATGCGAATGTCACGTGCTTGCATCGTATAGACATATTCGCCTGTGTGCTGAGGCATGAGTGTGTGAAGGTGTGTGTGAGCGTGGGTGCACACGCATGGATGTGGAGGCCAGAGGCCGACGTCAGGTGTCCTCCTTAGTTAATGCCCACCCTGCTCTGTGAGACAGGATCTCTCACCAAGCCTAGAGCTTACCAATTCAGCTAGACTGGCTAGGCAGGGAGCCCCAGAGATCTCGCCTCCACCTCCCCAGCCCTGAGATTACAGATACACACAGGCACATCCAGCTTTTTAAATGGGTACCGGGAGAGAAGCTCACATCCTCATGCCAACACAGTAAGCATGTTATCCACAGCATCTCCCCAGACGCTGGGATGCTTTTATCATAATGCTCATGGGCCTGGGTTGGAGGAAGACTGACCCTCAAGCCCCGATGCTCTTGGCTTGTCCTGTGGGGCAGGCAAGAGCAATGGAGATGTTAACGAGGTCAATGGCTTTCCCAGGGTATTGTGTGTGGCATCTCCTCTGTGGGAATGAGAGCACCCCTTTCCCTAAGAGGCTGCTTCACGCAGATGGGTTGAGTAACTTGTCCTAGTTCAGATAAATAGTGACCGGCCATGCTGGAGGTGACGCCACCTGAATGCCTTTGCTCCCTATGGGACTGCAAGCTGTGAGGCATGTCTGGTGGTTATGACTGGAATGGGTGTTATTGGTCCCTAGTGAAGGGATGCCAGGGTTGCTGGTATGTGTCTGTGGTAGTTTGAATAGATGGCCCCAATATATTCAGCGTTTTATTAGTTTGTAGTTTGCATCTGAAGCCACCTGCCTGGAGGTGGTGTCACTGGGCGGATCTTAAGGTGTGGTGGTGAGTTGCAGATTTCAATCTAAAGAGATGCAAAATGTGCTTTTGGCTTTAGGCTTGTGCTTCTCTCTGTGTGTTTGGTCCTGTGAAGGCAGGCCAGCTTCTTCTGCCATTATGGAACTTCCCCTGGATCTGTAAGCTTCAATAAATATCCCTTCCTCCATAACTGTGCCTGGTCTGGACGTTCATCTCAGCGAACCTGAAACTGTCGGGTACAAGGTCCCACGATCCAAGGAACAATCCTGCCCAAACACAGAGGCACCCAGCCCTAAGGGGCAGGAATGCCCAGGGGAGCAACCCCGGCCATGCTTCACGGGTTGCATGAGGCCAGGGCTGTCTTGGAGGTCTGAGGTCTGTGGTCAGGAGCCAGGCAGTCCTTGGCATAACTTGTCACACTGGCGACAGCTATAGTGAAGCAGGCATGCATAGGCCAAGACAAAAACTTTGGGGGATGGGCTGGAGAGATGGCTTAGCGGTTAAGCGCTTGCCTGTGAAGCCTAAGGACCCCGGTTCGAGGCTCGGTTCTCCAGGTCCCACGTTAGCCAGATGCACAAGGGGGCGCACGCGTCTGGAGTTCGTTTGCAGAGGCTGGAAGCCCTGGCGCGCCCATTCTCTCTCTCTCCCTCTATCTGTCTTTCTCTCTGTGTCTCTCGCTATCAAATAAATTAATTAATTAATTTTAAAAAAAACTTTGGGGGATGGAATACACATTTGCTCTCTGAGTAATTGCAGGTAAGCACAGAAGACAAGGCTAAGAACCATGTACAGCTTAGTTACTGTGGTGGTTTGATTCAGGTGTTCCCCATAAACTTAAGTGTTCTGAATGCTAGGTTCCCAGCTGATGGATATTTGGGAATTAATGCCTCCTGGAGGGAGTGTATTGTTGGGGGCGGGCTTATGGGTATTAAAGCCAGTTTCCCCTTGCCAGTGTTTGGCACACCCTCTTGATGCTGTGGTCCATCTTATGTTGGCCAGGGGGTGATGTCCACCTTCTGCTCATGCCATCGTTTTCCCCTGCCATCGTGAAGCTTCCCCTCGAGCCTGTAAGCCAAAATAAATCTCTTTTTCCCAGAAGCTACTCTTGGTTGGGTGATTTCTAACAGCAATGCGAACCGGACTGCAACAGTTACCAAAACAACCCGGAGTCAAACACCTGTCATGCTTGTGGGGGGCAGAAGGGTGTCAAATGCCTCAGTCCACAGACGCAGGTGCAAAGTGAACAGAACTGTCTGTGGCTTTCTTCACCCGAGTTTCATTTCTGACCCAGGTCCCCATTCTTAGGGGCATGCACCTTGTCCTAAGTAATTCAGGACCCCTCCCTCAGCATGGGATGTCATGATGTGAGCGTGGCCTTGTACGGAACATAGAAGGCATATGTAGTCCAGAGCGGGAGAGGGGGCTGTGCGTGAGGTTCCTATGGTGGCCTGGGCTGCTCCCTGCTTCCTTTGTGATTCTTTGGGTCTAGATATGAAATCAAAACTTCGCACATGTCCCCTCATCCATTACTGATCACCAGCCTTGCAGAGCATTTGTGGAGCTGGCCACCTCAAGACAGAGGCCACAAATAACCTGCTGGCCTGCTGACTAGCGCCAGGCCATTCAGCACTGAGGGATGGTGACTGTATCTGTTACTCTTCCCATTGTTGTGACAAAATAACCCAACAAGAGCAATTGAAGGAAGGAAACTGCCTTATGCGAGATACTAACATTAGGCCCATTTCATAGATGAGAAAACCAAGGCCTAATTGACAGATGATAGAGTGGTGACTTCACAGTGGAGCCTCTGTAATCAGATCTTCTAGAAAGTCCTTCTTCCCTACTGGAGATGGCACAGTTTGGAAGATTATACACACCCCTCCTCTGTATAGAAAACCCATCCCAGGGTCCTCAACTGGACCACTCACGCTCATCTCCAAGGGTCTGGTAAAAAAAAAAAAAAAAAATGCTGATTTCACAGGTCTGGGTTGAGGTCTGAGAACTGCATTTATAACAAGCATTTAGAGTCCTGAGGCTAGAAATCAGCCTCAACGTCACAGCTTCTCTTTTGACTATGAATAAGATACCTGCCATGCAGCCACTCAAGGAAGCAGCCAGGATTCCCCCCAAGCTTCAACTGCCAGCAGTTGGGGGGAAAGCTTAGCTTTGAGCAATCCCAGGCTAGATCTTTCTGAGTGACCAATTGTGAACTCCCAATCTGCCAGGCAGCATCTAAAAAATAAATAAATAAAAGTAATTAGCCCAGGTGATGCTCATTAGAGCCAGCCTGGAGTTCTGCCAGCGCTACCAGGAGCCTTGTGCCAACCCCTTGATTTTAATATCAATGGAAACGCTGACAAGGGCCCAAAGCTTTGTACCAGAAAGCCACCTCCCTCCCTCCTCTCTCCACAAGCTCTCTCCACAAGGCAAACGGATCATCAAATCGGTTACCCAGTAGTTTCCACTGTCCTCATCTTTCTAAGAGACTGAGCCCCAGGTGATCCTAAAAATTAAATGCAGCTCAAAAAATGAGATAGTTAGGAGAGCCAGGCATTAATAATCTAATCCCAGGCAGCAGCAGAAGTCTTGACCAGCTATCCCTTGTCAATTTCCTTGGAATTCCTTTGGGTCTTTGGACCTGGCAACGTTTCACTCCAGAACCTAGCAAGTCTGGAAGATTCCTGCCAGAGGGCCCCAACCCCCACTGGGTTTCCTTGTTCTCATGCAAAGTTAAAAATGGGCAGCAGTGGCCGGTGCTGTCTCTTCTCCCCATAAACTGAGCGATCTGCGCGGATGTGGTTCTGCATGCCTGGGTCCCCAGGCTGCCTCAGGATACTGCAAACACCAACTGAAGATTCTCACTCCCTCACTGTTGTGAACTGAAGACTCACCACGTGCCAGGCAGCCGCTGGCTTCGCATCCCCCGTGTTGGTGTTGGTTCTCTCAGTGACTGCGACAGTGAGGAAGGAATGCCCTTCGCGCGAGGCTGAGAAGCTGCCTCCTCTGAGCCAGCGGCGGGGGCCAAGCTCATGCCCACTGTGCACAGCTCCCAAGGAACCCGAGGAAAAGGGAATTAATTGTTTTATAGTTTTGGACAAAAAAAAAGAGTTGGTTATTTATTTATTTATTTTTGTTTATTTATTTATTTATTTATTTTGGTTTTTGAGGTAGGGTCTCACTCTGGTCCAGGCTGACCTGAAATTCACTATGTAGTCTCAGGGTGGCCTCGAACTCACAGCAATCCTCCTACCTCTGCCTCCCAAGTGCTCAGATTAAAGGCATGCACCACCATGCCCAGCTGATTTATTCTTTTCATTAGGGTTAGGGAGTAACAAAAACCAGAAAAGGAGAGGAAAGGAAGGACAAAAAAGGAATCGGGTGAGTTCCCAAGGTCATCCTCTGGGAGGGTGAAGAGAAGGACAAATGGCAATTGTGACGATGTAGTTCCTTCAAGAGAATGGGCTCCGTTTGCCTAATTACAAACAGGTGTTCATCAGAGGAACGGAGGCCCTGGTTTTGAAAAGAGTTAGAATAGAAATAAAGTTTATAATCTTTGGTTTCTCGCTTATGTTTGAAGATAGTGGCATCGCTACCAAGGTAAAATTCAGTCACCTTAGCATTTGTTCAATTAAGAAATATTTATTTGCCTGGAGAGAGATGGCTTAGCAGTTAAGGTGCTTGCCTGCGAAGCCCGAGGACCCAGGTTCAACTCTCCAGGCCCCATGTAAGCCAGTTGCACAAAATGACACAAACGCACAAGGTTGCACACGCACACAAGGTTGTACACACGAGCAAGACGGCGCACGCGTCTGGAATTCTGTTGCAGCGGCTGGAGGCCCTTGCGTGCCAATTCTTTCTCCCTCACACACTCTCGCTGTCTTGCATTAAAAAAAAAAAAAACAAGGCCAGTCTGTTGAGGAGCTTGCCTAAAAGAAAAAAGAAAGAAATATTTACTGAGTACCTGCTATGTATCAAAAAACAAATATTTGAGACATATGTATAGGTGTATCTATACATACATATGTGTGTATATCTGTATGTGTGTATGCACATTGTAAAGTTTACAGCCTCGTGGAATGGGTGATTTACAATTTGCAATGAACTGTGAACAAAACTGTGAACTTAGTGTGCGTGTGCGTGTGTGTGTGTGTGTGTGTGTGTGTGTGTGCGTGTGTTAAACAGAGAGAGAGAGAGTTATTTGGGTGCAAGCCACTAAAACCAACTCTGGAAAAGTCCAGCAAATCCCTCATCCCATGGGAGCAGAATGGGGGAAACATGGCAATGGCCCCGTTCTATGGGGACCAGAGGAACCTGGTGGATGTTGAGGAGCAGGGGACAGGAGAGAAGCTAGGAACGGGCAGGACTTGCAGGCAGGGGCAGCATGTCCGAGGGCCAAGAACAAGACAAAGCCTCCTCCCAGAGGAGGTCACCAAGAAAAAAAAAAACATTAAGAACTTGCCCTGGCCTGCCCGGGTATCAGGAGTGCCCGGTGATGGGAGGGAGGACAGACGGGACATAAGGAGTGACATGACATAAGGAAGCAAGGGCCACCCAGAGCACACTGCTGGCTCCCCGCTGAGTGTGGGAAGGCCCGGAAAGAGAACATTCCGGCAAACCATAAAGGAATGAGGCTGCGCAGATTAAACCACCTTCCTTCCACCCCGAGCATCTAACAAGCGCTTGATGGAGCTGCCGCTCAGGAACTCCAGCCCAGGAAGGAAAAAAAAAAAAAAAAAAGCCTCATGGTTACCATGACTCAGAGAGTGAGCTGTGAAATAAATTCCCCAAATGAGAGTTTGCAGAGTGTACATTTGTAAATCGGATCCCCCTCTCCCTCCCCACCATGCTGATGATATCTTTCATCCCCCAAGAATGAGGCCAAGAGCCTGCTCCCTGCCCCTCCTCCCTCCCCCTGTAATCCTCACCCCTCATTTCTCTCCTCTCCCAGCTCCCAGCATCTTGCCACCCCTAAGGCTGTGGCATGATTCCAGGAAGTTCATTAAAAGCCGCTACCTCCCCATTGCCCACCGGGCACTCCCAGCAGGCCCTGGGGCCATGGCAGTCCAAGAGTAAGCCAGTCACTCAGAAGGGAGCTGTCCTTTCTGAGGACAGGGAACCCCCCCGCCACAACACCACCCCTGGCAGAGCCAGCAAACAGTTAATGGTTTAATCCTTTATAGAAAAAGTCAAGGCAGACTCGTGATTCTTGATGGTAATGAAGGTGTCACACATTGTCTAGAGAAAGTTGTGCCTGGCAATCTTCCCTTTTTCGGATGCCTACCCCAGTGACATTTCATCTCACATCCACCTTAATGAAACGCATAATTAACATATTCTAATTGTGCTGAGCGCTGCCGATGATTTTGACAGAACTCACTTTCCATGTCTAATTTGATGCTAATTTAATCTGTTCCTCTCCCGCTGACATGACCTTTCTTGATTGAGTTTCACTGAGGAAATTTTTTGATGGATTGATTTATCAGTATTTCAGCAACAACAAAGGCTCAGGGTGCATGACAGAAAATAGGAAGGGACCGGCCCTCGGAGCCAGCGCGCTCTGAACTTGCCGGCTAGAATGTCCTCTTCCCAGAGACGGCTTGTCTGATCTACTGATGGAATTTGAGAAATGTGACATCTGTGTGTGGGTTGATCTTCCGATAAAGGCAGTAAATAAATATCTTATTGTGGTGGTGCAAACTTCTCTGGGGCCATTGGAAGGAAGCTCAGGTCCCTCTTGTGACAAAAAGGAAAAGAAAAAAGAAAAGAAAAGAAGTAAACATGGGAGGCTGGTTGATGAACCACTTGCCTCTTCGGGTCTTGATTCTGTGCACAGGATGCAGGGATGCAGTGATGCATGGATGCAGCCATGCAGCGATGCAGGGATGCAGGCCTCGGCCAGTGGGGAGGCAGGAGAGCGGCATCCATCTTGAATTATCACAGAGGAAAAGTGCTTCTGTGACAGGCACTGCACAAGTATTGCCCACTTTGGGGGTTTTCTTTTGTAGACAATTAAAAGAGGTAAACCTTGGCCTTCCAGATGCTCGGCGATTTTTCCTGAATCACCGTACCACACAGCTCTCGGGGCTGTTGGAAGAAAAGACGTCTTTGTCCAGTTCCACTTCTATGTGCAGGCATGTGCTGGGGGCACGTGGTGACAGCCAAGGGGCCATCGGTTCTCACTCAGTCAAGTGCCCGAGGGAAGCTCGGTGCTGCGCGCACACAGGGGTCAAAGCCGGGATCCCAGCTGCTGAGGAAGCCAATAACAGGAAACTTGCTGTGCTGCTGGTCTTGGAGGGGTAGATCAGAAGGTGTCAGCTTACAAACTTGTCACTTGACGGTCATTCTTTGCTGGAGGATGGGGGTGTCTGGCGCCCTGCACTGTCTAGAATACCGTTCCTGGCCTGGGCCCTCTCCAGCCAGTGCCGTTTTCTCACCCTGAGCCATGTCCTCTAAAACTGTCCTGGTCACATGCCTGCTGGGCAACTGGGGCAAAAGCACCCCTGCACTAAAGAGCCCCAAAGCTAGAGGCCTCTATTCTAATTGCACTCAGCTCCCTCACTTTCTCTGCCCAGAGTCCCCTCACAGCCAGACCTGCCTGGAAACCAGCAGGAATACCCTCCACATCGTCCCCGACCCCAGCCTCTCTTCTTTCAGAGCATATATGGGGACAGTGTATGAAATATTGATTTAATTTATTGTCGATTGGGACCTTGTCAGTACCTTTTGTGTGTGTTTTTAACCTATGGTAAAATATACTTAACATAAAATTTGCCATTTTGAGCATTTACCAGCTTGCCATTTGTAAAGTATGCTCTTTAGTGCCTCTTAAGACGTATGCATCCACACTAGTCCTGAAACCCACCCCTAAGATGAGACCTGCGCCACTCACCTTTCCTCCCCAGCCTGGCCTCTGGACCACCCGCACCCATCCTCTCTCTATGTCCACGGATTCACCTCTTCTGGACATTTCATGTGAATTACAATAGCCACATGCCACCCACCTGCAGATGTGTGTGCAATGACTTGCCCGTCCTTTTGTCATTGTGACGTCAGTGGCAAGAAAGCATTCCAGACATGTTGTAGGTACCCCATAATACAGGCTGAATAAGTGAAGGTATATAGAAAAGTACAAGAAACAAAGAGAAGTAGGTAGTCAACACCTGTCAATAATAAGAGTGCCAAGGAACATTGGCATTGGCTGTGTTTCTTTAATTTAGAAAACAAAATGGAAGGAAGGAGGGAGGGAAGGGAAAGAAAGGGAAGAGGGAGGGAGGGAGGGAGGGAAGGAGGGAAGGAAGGGGAAGGAAAAAAGAAAGGGAGGGATGGTGAGAGGGAGGGAAGGGAAAAGAGAGAGAAAAGGGGGAAGGAGGAAGGGGGAAGGGGGAAAGAAAAGGTGAGGAAGGAGAAGGAGAGAAGGGAAAGGGAAGAGGAAGGAGGGAAAGGAAAGGAAAGGAGAGGAGAGGGGAGGGGAGGGGAGGGGAGGGGAGGGGAGGGGAGGGGAGGGGAGGAGAGGAGAGGAGAGGAGAGGAGAGGAGAGGAGAGGAGAGGAGAGGAGAGGAGAGGAGAGGAGAGGAGAGGAGAGGAGAGGAGAGGAGAGGAGAGGAGAGGAGAGGAAGGGAAAGGAAAGAGGATGGATGGAAACATTAAGAAGCGAACCCCGATATTGAGCTGGACTTCTGTTTGGATTGGTTCACCAGTATGGGGAAGAGCAGAACCACAGAGGAGAGTCTGCCAGAAAAGTGTCAGGCTGCGCCACGGAGGACCCCTGGCTCTTTGTTTTATTCAGTTTCACTGTAAAGATCTATCGCATCTTCCCAGATGTGCTCAGGGTCCATGGTAAACAGATGTTTTCCTTCAGAGCAGTCTCCTGGGAGGATGAAATATTTATTCCAACATGGTTGCTGCGGCTGCAAAGATTTTTGCAGCGTTTCTTCAGGAGTAGTCTTATGAGCCCCACAAGACTGGCAAGCTAACGAGATTATAATCATGATCATCACACTCCATCATACATCAAAAGCAGTTTAACTCAGCAAAACGACCTGGCCTGCTTCACTAGCCTTTATGCTAAGTGGCACCGGCTTTGTGCAATGGCTGAGTTGCTCTGAGAAGTGCGTGGGTATCCCCGACGGCAGTCAGTAAAATGGGGCATGGCTTGTGGGCCAAATTCCTTCTGCTTGAGCCCTGGCTCTGCCAGAGAAACTATGCCTCAGTTTCTTCATATATGAAGGAACATCAGGGTCACCCTACATTGAGTTTTCTTGAGAATTAATTTAGTTAACAACATGTATGCCAAGCAATAAAGCAATAGCTGGCCCCTATTTCAAAGCCTTTTATTCATTTGTTGGTGTGTGTGTATGATGCATATAAATGAGTGTGTACACCTCATGTGTGTGAGTGTGGGCGTGCATGTGCCACGGCAGGTGTGTGGAGGCCAAAGGCCAACTTTCAGGTGGGTTCTTGTCTTCCATCTTATTTGAGGCAGGGTCTCTCTGCTGTTCACTGACCTGTCTTCCAGACTAGCTGGTCCACATACTTCCAGGCAATTCTGCTGTCACTACCTCCAACAACAGCATGCTGGGTTTGCAGGAAGTCTGCCACAGCATCTGGCTTTTGCAACCTTTATGGGGGACCTGGGAGTCTGAACTTGGGCTCTCAGGCTTGATCCTCTGAGCTATCTCCCCAGCCCACCAAAGCCTTTTAGACATTAGTTCTTCCTATTAGAGACATGTCTGAGCCTTTGAAATAATTACATAGCTTTCCCAGGTGATATTTGGAAAGGGTTACATTTGATCTTTGCAGGAATAATTACTAGTAAAAAAAAAAAATCAAGTGTATAGTTTCATATGTTCATGTTATTACTGAAACAAATTGCCACAAACGTGGTGGCTTAAAACAATATACATTTATTACCTTACCATTCTGGGAATAAGAGACCCAGTCAGTCTCCCAGGACTAAAACTAAGGGGCAGCATAGCTGCCTTTTCTGAAGGTTCCCAGGAGCAATTGGCTGCCTTACCACTTAGCTTTGAAAGGCACCAGCATTTCTTGGCTCGTGGTCTCTTCCTTTAACTCCTCCAACCTCCTCTTTTCCTGTTTCATCCATTTGTATGAGCCCCCCCTCCACACACACACACATATTCTTCCCTCTTACAAGGGACACTTGAGATGATACTGGGCCTTCTGGACAGCCCAGGATGATCTCACTATCTCAAGATATCTAGTTGCATCTTCCAATTCCCTCCTGATATCTAAGATAAAAGTATTAAGAGGCTGCAGGACAAGAACATGGACATCTCAGAGACCTTTATTCAGTGTGTCACAAACGACTTCCTTAGATGGAGAGGCAGCTCTCAGTGTGTCTGTCAGCTCTCTTCCATGTGCAACTCTGCTGCGTCCATTCAATCTGGAGGCACAACTGGAATGCAAGGTTGGACAGACTTTAAGATGGCGCCATCCCCTGGAGTTCTTTGTCTCCCAGGCTTTGTAATGACTATGCTGTGCATCCAACAACCCTGAACTATCCCCAAGTATATGCTGCATTGGAGGTTCTCAGTTTGCTGGGGGAGCATGACATTGCACACTACATGATATGTGTAAGACACCACATTCCCTCATCACCTGGCCAAGATCCTCTCGCACAGGCAGCACCAACTCAAGTGCCAGGCTGCTGCCCTGATCTCTGATATTCTCATATCACCTAGAACTATCTGGAACCCTTACAGATAACACATACATAAATATGCATGAATTAGTGAGGGGCTGAGATTTGAGGAGCTTTACAGCACTTGAAACCTATAACTGTTTTTCACCAAGGTGAAATACATCTTGCTTATTTTACCAATATTCCACTTGGCAAATCTTGTTTCTCTGAATATTATCATAACCTGTGGCCATTTTGAGACTTCAGGGTTTTCCCATATGAAGCCATCTGGGACAGGAAGAAGTCAATATCACTTAAAGTAATGTTCGTTTGCCAGATTTTTTTTCATTACAATAATACAATAAAATCCTGGGCAGTTTGATAAGCCAGCAACCAGGGAATGATATTATTATAAAATGACTTACTCAGAGGTTCCAGCCATAACTTTTGTTCACAGGATATTACTAGGCATGATTTTTTTTCATTTGTCAGTCTAAGGTGAAAATGTAACATTCCAATTGCAATCAATTAGAAAGAAGCAAAAGATGGGTCATTGGCATTTGATCTACAAACTGGACAAGAATAATTTTGTCTACTTCAGGTCCAACAATTCTCAGATTCTTGAAATAAAAAATAAGCTAAATACTCATTAATTCACCATTATTATTTATTTTGTGAAGAGATTATTTCTTTTTTAAAATACATTTTATGTATTTATTTAAGAGAGAAAGAGGGAGAAAGAGAGAGAGAATGGGTATGTCAAGGCCTCCAGCCACTGCAAATGAATTCCAGATGCATGCGTTCCTCTTGTGCATCTGGCTTACATGGATCCTGGAGAATCGAACCAGGATCCTTTGGCTTTGCAGGTAAAAGTCTTGTTTTTTTTTTTTGGTTTGTCGAAGTAGGGTCTCACTCTGGTCCAGGCTGACCTGGAATTAACTCTGTAGTCTCAGGGTGGCCTTGAACTCATGGCAATCCTCCTACCTCTGCCTCCCGAGTGCTGGGATTAAAGGCGTGTGCCACCACGCCCAGCTGCAGGTAAAAGTCTTAACCACTAAGCCATCTCTGCAGCCCACCTTTACATGTCTAAAGTCAATGTGATATATTTGGATGTACATATCCATAGAAACATCCCCTCAATCAAGATGATGAATCTTCTCACACCCAGTTGTGACTGTGCTGCCTTGCATCCAGCTTTTATGGGTGCTGAGGAATTGAACCTGGGCTGGCAGCTTTTGCAAGCAAGTGCTTTTAACCACTGGGCCATCTCCCTAGCCCCTAGGGAGTAACTTACTTTCTTATTCTCTTTCTGGGTTGTTTTTTTTTTTTTTTTGAGATTTTTTTTCTATCAATGGTGTCTTCATTTAGAATTAGTTATAGAGTATTAAAAATGGGGAGGTGGCAAATACATTTCCTATGAACTTCAAACAAATTGCAAGCTTCCAAAAGCTTGGTGAAGATGAGCATGGTGGTAAATGCCTCTAATTCCAGCACTAAGGAAACTGAGGTGCAAAGATTTCAAGTTTGAGGCTAGCCTGGACTACATAGCAAGATAGTGTGTCAAAATAACAAGGGCGGGCTGGAGAGATGACTTAGCGGTTAAGCACTTGCCTGTGAAGCCTAAGGACCCCGGTTCGAGGCTTGATTCTCCAGGACCCACGTTATCCAGATGCACAAGGGGGCGCACGCGTCTGGAGTTCGTTTGCAGTGGCTGGAAGCCCTGTCGCGCCCATTCTCACTCACTCTCTCTCTCTATCTGCCTCTTTCTGTCTCTGTCACTCTCAAATAAATAAATAAAAATGAACAAAATAAATAAATAAAATAAAATAAACCCCACTAGCTTTGTTAAAAAAATAATAATAATAACAAGTGCTAGACAGATGACTCAGAGGGCAAACTGCCGTGAAAGCATGAAGACCTGAGTTAGGTCTCCAGAACCCACGTTATAAAGCTGGCTATAGGACTGGAGAGATGGCTTAGCAGTGAAGGTGCTTGTTTGCAAAGCCTAAGAACTCATGTTCAAATCTCTAGGTCCCACATAAGGTAGACGCAGTGATGCAAGCGCACAATGTTGCAAATGCACACAAGGGGGCGCACACGTCTGGAATTCATTCACAGGGGCTGAAAGGCTCTGGAGTGCCCATTCTCTCTCTCTCCCTCACTCTCTCTGCCTCCTTTTCTCTCTCTCAAAGTATTTTTTTTACAGCTGGGTATATGGGGCTAGTTATCAAAGTTCTTACCTCACAAGCACGAGGACCTGAATTTGAGGCTCAGAACCCACGTTAAAAAGCTAGATATGGACTGGAGAGATGGCTTAGCAGTTAAGGTGCTTGCCTGTGAAGCCTAAGGATGCAGGTGCAGCTCCCTAAAATCCATGTAAGCCAGATGCACAAGGTTACGCATGAGCATAAGGTTGTACATGGGCACAAGATGGTGCACACAGCTGGAGTTTGATTCCAGTGGCTAGAGGCCCTGGTGTGCCAATTTTCTCTCTCTCTTGTAAATAAAATAAATTCAAAAAGCAAAAACAAACTAGGGATATGGGGCCAGGGAGATGGCTTAGTCAGCACAGCTCTTACCTCATAAGCCTGAGTTCAGATCCACAGCACCCACATAAATGCCACACGTAGTCGCAGCTCTGGGAATGCAGAGACAGGAGGCTCCCTGGGGCTCACTTGCTAGTGAGACTGGCTGAATCAGTGAGCTTCCAGGTTCCGTGAACCAACGACGCCTGTCTCAAAAACTAAGGAGGAGAGTGACTGAGGAAGACCCCCAATGTCAATCTCTGGCCTCAAAACACACACACACACACACACACACACACACATTACTGTGGTGGTTTGAATGGATGCCTCCCAATACATTCAGGAGCCTATTAAAGCTCATAATTTAGGTCTTCAGCCACCTGGCTGGAGGAAGTGTGACCGTGGGCAGATCCTGGGTCCAGCCCTAAGGCGGATCTGAATTCCAACCTAAGATATGCAAAGAACCTGGGTTCTGCCTTGGTTCCCTGTGGTTTGGATGCCAGCTTTTTGCTCTTGCTTTTGGAGGCAAGTTGTCTCTGTTTCGCCATTATGGAACCTGCCCTCTACCTGAAAACTTCAATTAATCCCTTCCTCCAGAACTGTGCCTGATTTGGAAGTTCATCCCAGCGACCTAAAGCTGTCTACTACAATCATATACATGTACACACATGAATGAGTGAATGAACACTGAGCACCATGGCACACGCTTATTATAATCCCCTCACTGGAAAGTAACAGGCAGATCCTTGAGGCTTCATAGCCAGACAGTCTAGCCTAACTGTGGGGCTCCGAGCCAATGAGTTATTCTGTCTCAAAAAGAAAAAAAAAGTAAATGGTGTTCCTGAGGAATGACACCCAGTGCTGTCCTCTGATCTTTGCATACGTATTTATAAAGCTTGGCAAACTAAAAGTATGATAATCCAAAAAATTTACAACAGAGGAAAGTGAAGGAGATTAAGGTTTTTTTTTGGTTTGTTTTTTTTTTTTTTTTTTTTGCAAGTAAGATTTCAATGACACTTAAACTCCAGTGGGTTAGTTTCATGTTTACAAGTATTAATTGATTCTCTGTCAATAGAAGTATCACTCCAAGTCACATATAACATCAACTCAACTGTCATTACAAACTTCTGAAGACTACCTGGTAGGCAAATTCTAATGACAGTCTCCCAAGCTTCCTGCTTCGTGTTTATTCAATCAAACACTAATCAAGGATGGCTATGAAAGGGTTTTAGATGCTGTGTTAAACTCCAAGTCACTCGATCTAAAGTACAGAAATGATCAGTACCAGGTATGCTTAATACAGCCACGTTACACATTTTACATTAGGGCTCTTTCCCCAGATGAGAACCAAAGTGGTCAGAGGAATTCCATGTCCACTGGAACCAAGCAAGACAATTGGAGCAGAGGATTTGAACTCAAATCTTTGACCTTTTACGACATTCTCTGACATCTATGCTTCTTTCTTTGTTCCACCATCTCTTCCGGAAATTTAGCAGGAAGAACTAAGCGGGAGAGGACATGACACTCGGTCAGGACAGTGCCCGACACATGCTGTGTGCCAGAAAAGATAACTGTTATTATTTCCACTGAAAAGGTTATCACTCACTGACTCTTTCGAAATCAGGGTTCTTCTTCCAAAACTATGTTTGTTTTTGCAAAGAAGACACCAAGAAACATGACCTAGGTGTGGAACACTGTGTCAGGTTTAACCTTTGACCAGGGCCAGTTGTAGCCCGTTTTCATTCTAATGTAGCCCCTTCCCTAAGCTCATTCTTCTTTTTTCAACCTATTCGCTAGATGGCCGACTCACTGGCCTTTCAGGAGCCCAAATATTGATCAGCAAGGTGTTCTTTGCAAAGTTTAGCAAGCTGTGTGCTATTTCTAAACAGGCCCACCTGGGAACTGGCCTTCATCTTACAAACATACAGATGCTGATGACTATTTATCACATGTGTGGAAATATGTGTCAGGGGAAATATGTGTCAGGGGACTTAAGACTAGTGATAGGGCTGGGGAGATGGCTCGACGGACAGTGTCCTTGTCGCACACGTGTGAGGACCGAAATTCAGATTCCCAGCACCCCTATCAATGCTGAGTAGGCGTGGGAGCCCACCTATAACCCCAGCACGTAGGAGGCAGAGACAGCGCCACCTAGCTACAGTGCCTGAACTGATGAGCTCTGAGTTCAAGGGAGAGCCCCTGCCTCAGTAAGAAAGGTGAACAGAGATAGAGGAAGACACCTGAAATCAACCTCTAGCCTCCACATGCATGTGCACACACATACACACCCCTCCCTCAAACACACACACACACACACATACATGCAAACCCCTCGCAAACACACATGAAAACATGCATACACATACAGACATATACAAAAAACAACCTATATTGTTTTGTAAGTTTATTTTTCTTAACCTCATTGTGAATATCCTTTGCATATCATTATTCTACATCTATTCTTATAGGCCACACAAAAATACCCCATGAGCTAGGCATGGTGGCACACACCTTTAATCCCAGCACTCAGGAGGCTGAGGTAGGAGGATCGCTGTGTGTTCAAGGCCACCGTGAGACCACATAGTGAATTCCAGTTCAGCCTGGGCTAGAGCGAGACCCTACCTGCAAAAATAAAAGTAAAAATATTCCATGGAGTAGTGCAATACTACACTTTACCACCGGCCTGTGGCTCTACACTTAGGTTGCTTCCAAGTCTAATTCTAATTAACAGCACAGAACTAAACATCTTTGCAGCCAAAGTCTTTCGTACACCTACGATAGATTCCTCCGTTTCAATTTCCACATGAGAAACTGCTGGGTGGATGTGTTACATATTGTAAGACCTTGCTGAAAGACATGAGCTAGGCCCTACGTCTCAGTCTCGCCATCAGGCAGTCGAGACAAGGCTATGAGAAATCAGCTTACACCAAAGGAAAGGTTAGGTGAATGGGGGAGCGCAGGAACCTCTTGTTATGAACTTTTTATAGAAAGCTGAGAGTAAGGTGACAAGCTAGTCATGTTTGCATGGGGCGAAGGCACCTCCTGGCACGTGGGTCTTCCCAGCTAAAGCCAAGAATCTCAGACCAGGATAGTTAACCTATCTAAGAGGACTAGAGGCTGGCTGGCCACGCTGGGAGGATTTCAGTGTGTAATTACACAGTGGGAAGCAAAAGGCTATCGGGGTGCCATTGCTACCCCCAAGGTCAAAACAAGGTAAAAGTTTAATTGTGTGGTTAGAACCAAAATGGTAGACAGAGAAGAACTGACTAGGTCAATAGCCATGTTCTGTTCAAGAACTTTGAAATTTAAATATTAAAAAAAAGTAAAAGAAAAAAGAAAAAAATGAAATGTAAGGACATAGAATAACAAAGCAGAAAAAAAAATTATAGCAAAGCATAAGGTTCTAGGAGTCCCATGACAATTTCAGGAGTGTTTAAAGAAACCGTGCTTCTGTGGGCTTCTGTTGGATCTGGTCTGTCCCTTGAGTGACTAGTGTCACTTGGAATTTTTTCTCTTTGTTACCCTTTCTTTTAGAATATTTTCTCTTTTTAACAGAAAATATATCTGATGCTTATTAAACTTAGTTCTTCCGGCTATGGAGAAATTTTAGAATGTTTTCTTCATAATTGCAGAAATTCTCAATGCAGTAAGTGGCTAAGTCACCACTTTGGCTTGGCTAGAAGCAATGTGGTATTCCTCCCCTTCCTGACTCAGGGCATGATGCTCCAGCAAAATAAACCAGGAGTCTGTGGGGCCCATTACAAGTATTATTCCTAAATTTGAGTCCTGCTTTCAATTCTTTTCACCTTTAAGGGCCACGCTTCAAGAATGTTTCCATTATGTGTCATGCCCACTCTCTATTATCACCCAGAGATTCAGAAAAGAAAATTCTAGAAGAATGTCATTGGGGAAGACAAGGGTAGAATAAGGCTAGCCAATGGACACTTGAAATGTGGAATTTCATATGCAAACAAGCCCCTCCCTTGGTAGAAAGTTATAAAGAACGTGTATCACTTATGCCTTCTGCTTTATGATTTTTGATATGTTTTTAGTTATTTTCCCTTATATGTGAATATAAGAGACCTTTCACCTCAGGGTTACATTGCTCCTTGTGATATTTTAGGGCAGCCCCTAGGAGACCTGATGTCACCCTCTCCAGGAACTTCCCAGCTGTTGAATGGAATGAACATGGGATTGCTTATAGATAAGAAGCATAATTTACTCATCATGTGGATTCCACCCAAAATTTTCCCTCAGAAGATGGAGTCATTCATTTAATAAATATTTACTATTTGACTAGTAAAGATGGGATGGTGATCAAAAAAGTCCTAGTTTTTGTGCTATAGAGCTTACGCTATTGCTACTACATTGCAGCAGTTAAAGGCAAAGCCTGCAGGTGTGGTGTCGGTTCCCCAGTACCCACGTAAAGCCAAACACACAAAATGGTGCATGTGTCGGGAGTCTGCTTTTAGAGGCAGAAAGCTCTGGCATGCTCATACTCTATTTCTTTTTCTTTCTCTCTTAAATAAAGTATTTCTAAAAAACAGATTTGGGGCTGGATAGATGACTTAGTGGCTAAAGCATTTGCCAGCAAAGCCAAAGGACCCAGGTTCTATTCTCCAGGACCCACATAAGGCAGATCCACAAGGTGGTGCATATGCCTGGAGTTTGTTGCAATGGCTAGAAGCCCTTGCATGCCCATTCTCTGTCTCTCTCTGTGTGTATCTGCCTTTCTTTCTCTCTAACAAATAAATAAAATTAAAAAAAAAAGATTGGGGCTAAAGAGAAACCTAAGAATTCATGTTCAAATCTCTAGGTCCCCCATAGCCAGGCACACAGTGACACAGGTGCTCAGTGCTACACATGTTCACAAGGGGGTGCATGCATCTAGAGTTCATTAGTGGCTAAGGCCCTGGAACACCCATTCTCTCTCTCTCCCTCTATACCTCTTTCTCTCTCTCTCTCTTTCTCTCTCTCTCTCTCTCTCAAAATAAATAAATAAATAAACAAAATAGATTGTCTGAGGGTGAGGGAGAACATTCCAGGAAGTGAGCCTGTGCAAAGATGCTGTGATCAGCAAAGTGAGCTAAGGGAAGGCAAGGATGGTTTGAGTACGCCGAGCAAACACAGAAGCGACTGAAGAAGAAACTGGAGTCAGGCAGCAGAAAGCTCATTCCAGGCCTGACAGACTTCCTGTGGAGAGTTCCAAGGGGGATGCAGGGCTGTGGTGAGGTTTCATTAGGGCAGTGACATGCAGCACTTTGTAGTAGAACACATTAACTTCAAGAAGAATGATGTCAGCTAATCCTGTCCACATACTGGTTTAGAGATTGTCTAAAACCAAATGTATTTGTTTCCAAAATAACCCCATGAGGCAGTACTTCGTCATAAGTAAGGAAAATGAGACACAATGTGACTGTCCCAGTGAATACCAAGGAGAGCTATGCTCCCAGCTGGAAATCTTTCTCAATCCCCCAAGTTCCCTGCCATCAAACCACGCCATCACACGAGGCTGTCACACAAGGACCCAAGCCCAGAAGAGTCCTACACCTACTTAATACTTCATGGCTATCATCTTGAAACGCTTGGTGGTGTAACAAGAGGCTTTGGGTTTGCAGTGGATCTCACAAACCATGTAGCCTGTGCTGCTTTAATAGTATTGTAGAGATTTTTATTTTCTACAAATAAAATTTTAACTCATAGAAGACTGTAGTGATGTGGCCAGGGAGAAAATGGAGACCCTTAAAAATAAACACAGAATGTCCTATGGGCGTCCACTTGGGGTGGGAGCCCCCACTTGTAGCACTCAAAAGGGCTGGTTGTACAAAGGCTTAGGGACTCCTCCACCAACCAGGGCCACCAGTGCTAACGTTTCAGAGTAGAAAGACAGGAGAACAGACTTTCTTGTCACCCACCTTCCTCTTGCCCTAGTTTACTGATACAACGTAGATTTGGCAGCATTAATAAAGATGAGTGGAAATGAGTAAAAAGGAAAAAAAACTAAAGAAAATATTTTCATTGTTTACTTTTTCTCTCAAGGGCACTTAAAGTTTTTTCTTTTCCTCTATCCAAATAATTTTTAGATAAACAACATTCTTCAGAATTAATGCTAATGAATTTGGTCAAACACTGTCCATCTCCCAACAGTGTACATGAATTCAGCTTCTTCGTTTCAGAGACTGAATTGGGCTGTGTGAATAGTTTCAGTGATCATTATCACATAAGACAATCTGTGAGCTCTCAGACAAGTGTTATGTGTGTCCTGTGTGGCTCCCCCACGGTGACCCCACACTTCTGACTGTGTTTACCCTAGAGTGAGCAATGGCCTTCAAAGTGAAGATGTCACGACCCAGGCCACCAGAATAGAACATAAGAGTACAGAGAAAGATGCATCTCCAAAACCAGAACATTAGCTCAGGGGCATAGCTCAGTGGTAGAGCATTTGACTGCGGAATATTAACTGTGTTCTCAGCTGGTCTCAGCTCTCCATGGCGGACTATTCCTGGACAATCCAAGCTTTAGTTTCTTTCGTTTTTCCTTCCAGCTCCGCAAATGCAAGGCAGAGACTAGGATGCAGCCAGGGTGCAGCTATTCTTAGGAGCAATGTGGTCTATTTTCCTATTTTACATTTAATATAATCTTAATATATCAAGCAGTTCGGGCTGGAAAGATTGCTTAGTGGTTAAGGCACTTGTCTGCAAAGCCAAAGGATCCAGGTTTGATTCCCCAGTACTCAAATAAAGCCAGATGCACAAGGTGGTGCATGTGTCTGGAGTTCATTTGCAGTAGCTACAAGCACTGGTGTACCAATTCTCTCCCTTCCTCTCTCTTTCTCTCTCTCTCTCATAAATAAATAAATAAAAAATATTTTTAAAAATTCAAAGACATCAGGAGGCAGAGGTAGGAGGATCGCCGTGAGTTCGAGGCCACCCTGAGACTCCATAGTCAATTCCAGGTCAGCCTGGCCTAGAGTGAAACCTTACCTCGAAAAACCAAAAAAAAAAAAAAAAAAAAAAAAAATTCTAAGACAGAATATCTACTGTGAACAGCTATATAAGAGGGACAGTAGCCAATCTTTCCAAGAGGGCATGCTTTTTCTTTTGTAAATTAATTAATTTATTAATTTATTTATTTGACAGAGAGAGAGGGAGAATGGGCACACTAGGGCCTCCAGCCACTACAACCAAACTCCAGACGCGTGCACCGCCTTGTGCATCTGGCCAACGTGAGGTCCCTTTGGCTTCGCAGGCAAAACCTTAATGGCTAAGCCATCCCTCTAGCCCATACTTTTTCTCTGTGAGAACGTTCTTTGGGGCTGAAGACGTAGCTCATTCAGGAGAGTACTTGTCTAGCATGCACAAGACCCCGGGTCCCTTCTCCCAGTGCTGTGTAAACCAGGCACATTAGCGCCCACCACTCATCCCACCCCCTGGGAGGTTGAAGGTCATTTTTGGCCAACATGAAATACATGAGGCCCTGTTTCTAAAGATAAAGAGCATTCTTTTTTAATATTTCCCCAAAGTTGCTCTCCTAACCAAGAACTGTAAGTACTGTATGTTATTCCTCTCGATCCCCAAGTAGGAAACACATCCCCCTTAGAGCATGGGTTGGCTCAGGCAAATGGACTCAATCCTGACTCCTTTTCTGGCTATGGGAGCTTAGCCAAGTTTCTCAACCTTTCTCAGCCTCAATTCCCAATCTGTAAACCAGGAAAAAAAATCATATAGGCCCGTAATCCCTTAGATTATGAAATGCAAAAAATAAATAAAGTGTAATATATAATAAATGTAACAATGAAAATTCAGCATAAGACCACACTTTTTATCTTATACACAGCTTAACACACACATTCCCTTTTTCTATGTCCCAAGACCCCTATCTGCATCATACTAAAATTGAGATGGGGTTATCACATCAACTTACTCCAAGTGCTCTGTGAGTAACCCTTGAAATCCACACACAGTTCTTAGTTTTTAAGAAACACTACACAGGAGACACCAAAAAGAAAGCTATAATCCTGAATTCACCAAACTTGGAATAATCATCATTTCATTTATTCTTAGTAACCACATGCTTCATAGTTTCTGAAAACTGTTTGCTGTTGATGTTTTAATAAGTATACCAATTTAGCAGCATGAACAATGTCCTGGTTACTGTGTAAGACCTAATAACTTTATTTAAGCCTTACTAAGTCCACAGGTTGGCACCATCAACTTTATATTAAAAATCTCTGTGTTGGGCTGGAGGGGTGGCTTATCGGTTAAGGCGTTTGCCTGCAAAGCCAAAGAACCCAGGTTTGATTCTCCAGGACCCACATTAGCCAGATGCACAAGAGGGCGCACACGTCTAGAGTTTGTTTGCAGTGGCTGGAGGCCTTGCCGTGCCCATTCTCTCTCTCTCTCTCTCTCTCTCTCTCTCTCTCTCTCTCTCTCTCTCTCTGTCTCTCTCTATCTCTCCCCAACCCCCTCTTTCTCTGTCAAATAAATTAAATAAAAACCTCTATACCTCTGTGTCCCTCCCAAGGCCAGTGGCCTGGCCCTTTTCAGGTTGGGTCAATTGGCACTTGGCACAGCAAGGCTGCCCCAGCCTCTTCTCACCCCGGAGGGCAGCTTCCGTCTTCCTTTTAAGCAAAAGAAGATTATCAAAATCCACACCCACTGGAGTTGGCTCTGCAGAGCCCAGCCCAGCCCCCAGGACTTGCCCCAGACGTCTCTGTTCACTGGCCCCTTCCCCAGAGTCAATGCTGAAGGCTTGGTAAATGGGGAGCACACCCCTAAGCCTTTTGCATTCTTCCACACTGACACACACACACACACACACATATGCCAGATGAGTACATGCCTCTGTCATTTGCCCAGGATCTTTTGAATTTAGATGCTAGGTCAAGAAAGAATGACAGTTTTGCAGGAAGCTGTTGTTGGGGAGAAATGATCTGTTCTAGCATCTCCCAGGGCCGGCCACCTAATGGGCAGGTACTGTGCAGTTGATGAAGGAAGGTTCTGGGAAGAATTCCAACTAGGTGTCTTTCATAAGCTGACACGTCCCCAGTTTCTCTCTCTAGTACTATTTAGCCCTTGTTGGATGGCCTGGAACTCACTGTGTTGCCCAAGCTAGCCTCCATCTTGCAATAATCCTCCTGCCTCAGCCTCATGAGTGAGTGCAAGGATTAACTAGTGTGCACCACCGTGCCTCAGCCTCCCAGCGTTTCTGCTTGTGGGGTGGGGGCGATCCGGCCACAAAATCAGAGGTACTCGCTCAACAAATCCTTTTTCACAACTCAGCTTCAATTTTTGTTTAAACTTCCCATTAATTTTAGCTAATGGGGGACCGTGTCTCGGTCATCCTCAGAGCTCTCGGCCCAGCTTTTCTTTCCACCAGCACTTTACAAGTAGAGATGACAGCACTCAGAGATAGAGTTCAAAAACTTCTACTTGTGTGATACGTGTGTGTCCGTGAGTGTGCGTGTGAGTGTGCGCGGGCACGCGAGGGAGTCGGCCTTCGCCCTCCACCTCATTTGAGGCAGGATCTCCTGTTTGCCGTTTACCACCGCATCCTCTGGTCCCGCTGGCCCTCGAGGCTCTGGGCAAGTCTCCTGCGTCCACCCCCCTTCCTGCGGTGGGCACACTGGCATTACAGACCGCGCTAGAGCCTCGGCTTAACGTGAGATTCTGAAGTCAGGTTCTCTGGCTCCCGCAGCAAGCGCTTTCTTCACAGAGCCGTTTCCCCAGCCCTCCCGAATTCCTTTAAGCAATCACTTATGACAAGGGCTGAGAGGAGGTGACACTGGTGTTTGGTGACCAGAGCTACAGATGCCACATGCCTTACGATGCATAGGATGGTCCCGCCCCCTGAGGAACCACCAGGCATCATGGCATTCACGTGCCCTTGAGGCACTGCGTGGGTGAAGCTCAGTCTCGGACCCTCTTGCCTCTTCTCCGTGGGCATGTGCCATGTCACAGCTCACAGTCGCTTTGAGCTTTCCAAGAACGGACCCGCCTTCTCCACGGAGAGTCACCTAACCGTGTGTGATGTGAAGGAGCACGTCAGACGCTCCCGCCGTCAGGCCGTCCCGTGAGGGCCTTTCGAGTTCTCCATGGCACAAACCAGCCCGAGTCTGTATTTGTGGCTTATGGGATTGACGTTTCTATGTTATGAGATCAAGCATCCAACCACTTTATCTTGTGTTCTAGTATGTCATGTATTGTTTTTTGTTTGGTTAGTTGGTTTTGGTTTTTCGAAGTAGGGTCTCACTCTCACTCTAGCCCAGGCTGACCTGGAATCCACTCTGTATTCT
The DNA here is from genome assembly GCF_020740685.1 of Jaculus jaculus. Taxonomy (NCBI): domain Eukaryota; kingdom Metazoa; phylum Chordata; class Mammalia; order Rodentia; family Dipodidae; genus Jaculus; species Jaculus jaculus. The sequence continues at coordinate 132,280,429 of NC_059109.1, forward strand.
CAGGTGGCCTCGAACTCACAGTGATCCTCCTACCTCTGCCTCCCGAGTGCTGGATTAAAGGCGTGCGCCACCATGCTCAGCTATGTATTGTTTTTTAAATATTTTATTTGTTTAGAAGAGAGAGAGAAATAATCAGATAGAAAGAGAGAAAATGGAGGCGCCATGGCTTCTAGTCACTGCAAACAAACTCCAGGTGCATATACCACCTTGTGCATCTGGCTTGCATGGGAACTGGGGAATCAAACCTGAGTCCTTAGGCTTCAAAGGCAAGTGCCTTAACTGCTAAGCCATCTCTCCAGACCCATATTATTATTATTATTTTGTTTTTGTTTGTGATGCAGTCTCACTTTAGCCCAGGCTGGCCTCTAACTCACAGTGGCCCTCCTTCCTCAGACTCCTGAATGGTGGCATGGGTGTGTGCTACCATGCCAGGCTTGGTGCGTGTCATTTTATTATGCTATGATTGCAGGGGGCATTTCGGGGCTGTAAAGGAACTGTTTATCAGGTTCCCAGGATGCCCCACCCATCTCATATCCACTCACCTCCATCTCTCACCTCACCTCCCTTCCCTGGCCTCAGGGCATTTTCCTGATCCTAAGATCATAAAGCAGCAGCAGCATTCTGAGAGTTGAGACTGCCCCCAGAAACAATCGTAGATCAACAGTGGGCAGTGAGCTCATGAATAACAGCACCTGTCACCCTTGGGTGGAACAACCCCAAGATGTCACCTCCTAGAGGTCCCCAAAGTCCTGGCAGGTCCCAGTGGCACTCATGTTTATCACCCATCTTGGCTGGCCTAGCCTTCTAGTCTCACGACACAATTTCCTCGGCAGCATTTTCTAGAATCCTCTCCCACATCAACAACTGTTTAAATTATTTTTCTTTCTTTCTTTCTTTTTTGTGTGTGTGTGTGTGCGCACACGCAATGAATGTGGGAGAAATGTGTGTGTGAGTGCACACATATCTATATGCATGTGCATATGGAAAACAGAGGTGAATATCACGTGTCATCTTCAATATCTCCACATTATTTTTGAGACAGGGCCCCTCGTTAAGCCAGAGCTTAGTCTAAGCTAGCCAGCAAGTCCTGGCAGTTTTCTTCCCTCCATCTCCCTAGCGCTTGGATTATAGATGCACTCCTGGTTTTTGCCTGAGCCCTGGGGATCCAAACTCGGGTCCTCACACGTGTATGGAGAGCACTTTACCCACGGAGCATCTCGCCAGCCCCTACATTCTTGTCTTTGGCTCAGGGTCCACATCTGGTAAAGCCAGGCCAACCTAAGCCAGTGCACGCACCTTGCTTTTCTCCTGAGAACTGGGTGTGAGAGGGTTGAGACCACGCCACAGGCTGCATCAAGGTCTGACATTTTGCTCAGTGTCTTGGGTATACTGATTGTCCCCTTCCGATGGCCACTCATTCAGGACAGAGGTTTCCGCCCAGTTCTGGACTGATCTTGAGGCAGTTGATACTCCTGCCTTGAAGACCCACTGAAAACTACAAAGCTGCCTCTTGCCTCCAGGGTCAACAGATCAGAACCACAGAAATGAAGTAAATGGATGAATTGGTGGACTGTCTGAGTAGATGAGAAATCATGCGGATGGGCACATCTTTAGTTCCCTACTGTTTCGTGGGGGGGGGGGGGCAGTTTGCAAGGTAGGGTCTCGCTGTAGTCCAGGCTGCCTGGACTTCGCTATGTAGTCTCAAGCTTGCCTCAAACTCACATCAATATTACTACCTCTGCCTCCCATGTGCTGAGATTAAAGCCAATGTTCCACCACACCCGGCTTGTTCCCCATTTAAAAAAAAAAAAAGTTATTGGGCTGGAGAGATGGCTTAGCCGTGAAGGCGTTTGCCTGCAAAGCCAAAGGATCTGGGTTCGACTCTCCAGGACCCACGTAAGCCAGATGCACAAGGGGGCATATGCATCTGTAGTTCATTTGCAACAGCTAGAGGCCATAGTCTGCCCATTCCCCCCCCACACACACACTCTCTCTCTTTTCTGTTAAATAAATAAAAGTAAAATATTTTAAATAAAGCTGACACTCCAGACAGTTCGGGTCCACATCCTGAGATCCCAACCTCTGGAATGCAGACCTGGTTGAAAAAACCACACAGGAGGACACTTGTTCGAACCATTAGCGGAGACTGACAATAATCTCAGCACAGCATACTGAGTATGCTCAATGGTGATCAACCCTATAAAGAAAAACAAAGCGGAAGCCAGGAGCGGTGGGGCAGGGCCTTTCCCCGTTTCAATTTTGGTCGGGGAAGGCGGGTGCTCATTGTGTCTAGATTTTGCAAATCAAATGGAAACTGAGCAATACCTTAGGACATGAACAGTGCCATGATAGCCAGACAGATGCTGGACAAAGAGAAGATGTGCTGCCCAGCTCAAATGGCCACGCCTTTGATCCCAGCGCTCGGGAGGCAGAGATAGGAGGATCGCTGTGAGTTTGAGGCTGGCCTGACACTACATGGTGACTTCCAGGTTAACCTGAGCTAGAGTGAAACTCTGCCTGGAAAAAATAAACAAAAATAAAGCAGAGAAAGAGATGGAAGAGGGTTAGGAGAGGATGTTAAATGTGTAAGACCATGGCAGGAAAAATTTTGCTCAGTAGTGGCAGATGGCATAGTGTGGCAGGCATGATGGAGGCGAGGAAGGCCAGCTGGCACACAGGTGCCAAAGCCCAAGGATAGGAGACCGTCTGACCATAGGGACCCTAGAGACTTGGCGAATCCCTGGAGACCTGATAGCAAACAGAAAATGTTAGGATATTCTCTCTTCCCCTCTCTCTTAGCATCTTTACAACCCAAGCCAGGAAGTTACGCTGCGGGCGTCTCCTTGGCACCCTTCCCCCATACCTCCCAGGAAGCCACCACCCCCTGGGAAGGATGCGAAGGGAAGGAGAGGAAGGTGAGAGTCGCCCACCCATTCTCCAGGCCATTTGCTCCCTCTTCGCACACCCAGAGGATGGGAAGTGCCGCCCTCCAAGGTCGGTAGCTCACAGGAAAGGCTGTGATTTGGGTTTATTTTTTCTTCAAAGGCTTCAGAATTAGTTTGTTGCTGGAGATTCCCAGAGGGAAAGCCCAGATAGGAAAGCCATATTGGCTCCTGGAGCTCTGGGTCTTGGCGCAGGGCACTGCCTTGGCAGAGCTGCCCCGACATTAGCAGGATCTGCTGCCAACTCCAGAGGAACTTCCAGCAGGAGTTTTACGACCCTCTTTGATCCAAAAAGAAAAAAAAAAAAAAAAAAAAAAAAAAAAAACCTACTTGGGCAGAGGCCTGATGACTTCTAATGACTGTGTCGCTGTAGCCACGGCCAAGTCCTCTGTCAACCTGCCGTGGCCTGGAATGGCTGGAACTTTAGGAAGGAGGTGCCTGTTGTAAAGCGTGGAGGCACTAATGGCTACCCTCCAGGACGCTGGTCCGGAGTGCCAGGAAGAAGAAGCGCCAAGAGCAACAATGCAAAGTGTGCAGAAACCAACCTGGAAACAGAGGGAAATTGGGTTGCCCATTACGAAAGATGCCCAGCACTGCACCAGTCAGGCATTTCTTTGTCCCTGAACGTGCGTGCATTTTCCTGGCTCCCGAGGAAGCCAGCACCTAAGAATGATGGGAACCTTATTGTGAAGCGTTACAGTTGAACAAACACGATTGGCTCATTATTCTGGTTCCAAAACATTCTCCCAAGGGCCAAACGGCTTTTCACCTAGGCCCTTGGCATGATGCACACATGTAACAAGGGTATCATTAATAACTATTCCAACTTGGGGGTTCATTCATACATTTTGTTACCCTATAAGACACGTGCCAGGATTTCTGAGCTGCTAGCTCCCTGGGCCCTTACCCTACTTCCATTTGGTTGAGTGTGGGGGGCGGGGGGGGGGGCTGGTGCTCATTGTGTCTGGGCTTTGCAAAACAAATAGAAACCGATCAATGCTTTGGAGCCTAGATGGCATCACTCTCCTAAGAGAGAGACAAATAGATGCTGGGCTCTGGCAAACAGAAGGTGTGCTCCCCACCACAAATGACCAGCGCTGGTCCCAGATGTGAAGTACTGAACTCCTCACGGCAGTGCTACCAACCATACGTCACCTCCGGGCGTTCAACTCTTCACTGCTGCTCTTGCTGAGTCTCCCCGCCCAGCTCCTGCCAAGCCCTGGATTCTTGTCACCAAAGTCTCCTGAGCTCTCAGGTTTCGGGAGGGCAGGGCGGGGTCAGGGGGCGCTGAAAACCTACCTACTTCACAGTCTACTCAAATCCCTTTTTTTACTTTGATGATGTGGGACTCTACCTTATTCAGAGAGTAGTGCCTTCCCCTCTAGGTACCCTGTTCTTTCACAGGTAGACAGATTTGTTGATATGTTAAGGAAAGACATACCTCTTGTAGATAGGTACAGTCTTCAGACCCACATTTTTGTTCCCCTTTCCTCAAAGGCAGGCAGGTTTTAGAGTTCAACGCCTCTAATGCAGAAAGAAGGGGAACTGCTGAGTGCCCGTGTTAAGACAATCTGTTGCCCAAATTCCATCTCCCTTGGACAGGAGGGCTATTTATTCTCTAGGACAGTTGTGTGGAGTAAGCCATTAGATGCAGGTTCACTATCTGCTATGGAGACATTTCTCAGATTCTCTCACTAGTGCTGAGAGTCAAAGTGTGAGGCCTCGGCTTCCGTAGTGACAGAATGTTCCCATAGAGTTGGTAGTTTTTGTCACTCCACCTATCATGTATGTATCATGAAAATTAGCTTGTAGCGATCATTCATGGGTTTTGCTTTGTCTGCCTGTTTGTTTGAGATAAGAACTTAATAAGTTGCCCAGGTTGGTCTCAAACTCCTGAGCTCAAGTGGTCCTCCTGCCTCAGCCTCCCATACAGCGTGCTCCAGGGTGCCTACCTTGCTGTTGTTTTGTTGTTGCCGTGCTGGGGACTGAACCCAGGACCTTGCACATGCTAGATAAGCACTCTAAGACTCAGGTACATCCCCAGCCACTGATTCACCTTTTTAAGGAACTAAATCCTCAAAAAACAATGCTTTCCTTTTGCGTGTTCAGACACATGCATTGATTTCATGCATGATAATGACCCCTTCAGTGCTGAATCCCAGCTAGCCGGTATCAAAGGCTGGCTCTGTCTCTTACTACCTTTGTGAACAACTGGTCAACCTCTGCCTGTCTCTCTGCTTCTCCTAGCAGGCATTTTCTATCTCAAGGCTGGCGTAGACATTAAACGAGAGGAGCAAGGCCAAGGGTGTGGAAAATGGGAGAGGCCTCTCCCTTACAAATTGGTTGTCTATCCAATCACTATTATTGACGTGGGGCAGACAGAGCCTACTCCGTTCCTCATTTCTCTCCTTTAGCCACGTGGCAGACAGTTTCGGGTTCGCTGAGATGAACTTCCAGATGAAGCTTACAGATACAGGGGAGGTTCTATAACTGTAGAAGACACTGTCCCCCTCTTAAAGGACCAGGCAGGGAGAGAGAGAGAGAGAGCACCACTAGCCCAAAAGCCACACCGCATAGCCCACTCATTAGGAACTCGGGGCAAAACTAGGCATTTTGCAGATCCTCCCAGTGAAACCACTTCCAGCCAGCTGGCTGTAGATGCAAACTAATAAAGCACTGAACATAATGGGGGCCATCTATGCAAACTATCACAAGCCCCGTAGCTTTTGTTTCTGCGTACTCCTGAAAGTCATAGAACTGTGTGTTCTCTCACACAATCACAGTGATAGAGACCAATGGTCAGTTCTTGCTCAGTGCCAGGCAAGCTGCACACGTTCTTTCATTCATTCCCAGCAGCAGTTCTGAGGTGCCGCCAATGTCAGCTCGGCCGTGTAAAGGAAAGACCGGGGCCGCATGACTCGATTGGGGGCCGAGCTCTCTACGTGTAGACACAAGGATCCAAACTTGACTGTACCTCCATAGCGGATTCTCCTTGCGTGTAGGGGGGAGGGCTGAAGTGTGTGTGTGTGTGTGTGTGTGTGTGTGTGTGTGTGTGTGTGTGCGCGTGCGCACGCACGCGCATGCGCGCGCAGATGCTCGTGCCCATATGTGGCTGTGAAGGCCAGAGGAGAAAGCCAGGAATCCTCCTGTATTGCTCTTCTGCATCGTTTCCTTGAGGTAGAGTCTCTCACTGAACCCAGCTGGAGCTGCAGTTTTTCAGCCAACCTGGTTGACCAGTAAGCCCCAGTGATTCACTGTTGTCTACCCCCTCTGCTATGGGACCATAGGCATGTGTGACCATGCCCAGATTCTTATGCAGAGCATTGGGTATTTAACTCAGGTCCTCATGCTTAAAAGGCAAGCACCCTAACCCATTGGGCCATCTCCCTAGCCCCCATAGCTAATACTTTTAAAGCATGCTACATGGTGTCTTGCTTTCCAAATGCCAAGTAACTCAGAATGTTGTTGATCCTGCAACAATGTCCTTTTTCCTAATGTGGATTAAGATATCTTTACTGGGCTAGAGAGATGGCTTAGCTGTTAAGGCCTTTGCCTGCAAAGCCAAAGGACCTAGGCTCAACTCCCCAGGACCCACGTAAGCCAGACACACGAGGGGGACACATGTATCTGGAGTTTGTTTGCAGTGGCTGGAGGTCCTGATGTGCCTGTTCTCTATCTGCTTCTCTCTCTCTCACACATAAACAAAAATAAAAATTTAAAAAAAGATATCTTTACCGTGGACTTGCTGTATAGGACAAGGTTAGGAAAGCGAGTGGCTAGGCCAGCAATAAAGTTATGCTATTATTGTTATCATTATGTTTTTCTTTCTTCCTTTCTTGTTCCCCTCCTTCCTTCCTCCCTTCCTTCTTTCACTTCCTTTCCTACATTCTTTCCCTTCATTCCTTCTTTGTCTTTCCTTCCTTCTTTCCCTTCCTTTCTTTTTTTTTTTTAAATAATCTATGCTAGAAATGAAAAGCCAGGAGAAATGTACTTATTTTTATTGTTTCAGGAACTTCTGATTTTAAAAACAATGAAATACTATATTGGCCCAGTACAGTCATTTCTGCACACTTACATAGACATGACATAGCACCAACTTTACAAGTTAGATTTATGGAATTGTTTTCCTCCCACCTGAAGACAAAGAGTCATCAAGCAGCTCATAGAAAGCCTCAAAGAATGGCTGCCTGGAGGTTCATTCCTTTTTGTTTCTCAGTTTCCCCCTAGTTGGAAATGGCCTCCTTTAAATGGAAGTTGAGTACCTAGAGGTCATAAGATCTTCACATGCATTGACCATGGCTGAACCAAACCAATCTACCAACAGGGTTTGGGACAAAATGGTTATTTTTATCCCCACAATGTTATCCAAGAAAAACATTTTCCTCTCTTGTGAGCAAAATGATGATAACAGTGGACATTTCCAACAAGTGAAATTTGCTCCATGCATTTTACTTTACTTGATACAGACTGATAAAATGTATTGAGCCTATTCTAGGCACTGAAGAGAAGAGAATTGTTCTTCGAGAATTCTGCTTATAGTGAATGAATAAGTAGCCAGGAACTGCCTCAGGCAACGTCACATGGAGAGGGCTGTGGCCAGAGGAAGGTCCATGGGGTCCGGGACAACACCATCCTCAAAGTGAATGAACTAAGAAAGCAAGACGTGAAGCCCAGAAGGCCATTTCCAGAGAAAGGGAACCTTAAGTGAAAAGTCCCTGAGGCCACCAATGACCTCTCGTATCTCTCCGGTAGCCAGAAGGACAGCACGCAGGGCAGAGCTGGTGAGGAGAGTGGCAGGAAGGAGACACCGTTTACAAAGTCGTCACTGAGACCTGTCTGAGCCACCTGAGCTCTCATCAATACTCTGAGGCATGTGAACCTCCTGTTCTTAGTGTCAGAAAGTCTTTCTTTAATGAAAAGATGGCAAAGCAATGTTCTCTTTTTAGCAATTCCTTTCTTGGCAAAATGTTGGAACCTCTTTGGCACCTCCTTGAGATTTTTTTTTCTGGTCTTTTGAGGTCGGGTCTCACTCTAGCCCAGGCTGACCTGGAATTCACTCTGTAGTCTCAGGGTGGCCTCGAACTCACGGCGATCCTCCTACCTCTGCCTCCCGAGTGCTGGGATGAAATGCATGCGCCACCACGCCCGGCTGAGATTTGTTTGATTTTTTGTTTGTTTTTCTTTTTTTTAACCTGGTCTGTGCAGTGTAGAGGTCTGGGGACATCTGTGGGAAGAGGCATCTTGTGGCATTCTGTGGGGAATGAGGCTCCAAAGGACTGCGTCCCCAGCCACATGCTGAGCGGCGTCAGGCCCAGAGTTGCTATTCCGAGTCCTGCTTTTCCAGCGCCTGAAGTGCTGCAAGCAGAGCTGCAGGAAAGACTGAGCTCAGTGAAGACACACGGCCGAGGGCGCGGGGACAAGGAAGGGCCACAGGCTGTCCTGACCGCGGGAGCAGAGGGGAGGGGAGATGCCGTGGACGCTGTGTGAAGAAACTGCATCGTCAGTCATCACATGGGCATGAAATAACCAGGCTTATGCCACCCCCACCAATGTTTGGGGGGGGGGAGAGAAATCACTGTGGCTCTGTGCATGCGTGCATGTGTGTGTGTGTGCGTGTGTGTGTGTGCGTGTGCATAATCCCTCTATTAGTTAATGCTAGCAAATATTTCAATCAAAATAAAATGAAAAGGCTCCCGATAGCATAGTGGCAACACCATGGAGTAAAGACAGGAGGTTCGGGAATTCAAGATCATCCTCAGCTGTATTGTGAGTTTGAGGCCAGCCCAGGATACATGAAGGATGACAGATAGATTATGAGGTAGACAGACAGACCAACAGGCAGACAATCTGTCTCATGGGAGCCTACCAAATTCACCTGTGACCTAGGCATGTTAATTCATATAGTAAATGGCACATGTACTTTCTAGGCAGTTGGAGCATGTAACGACACAGCTTAAAGGCAGGGAATGGCTCTCCGTGTCCTGGGAGTCCAAGGTGAGCAGCAAGGCTCCGTGGGCCCGGCTCCCTCTGCAGGTGAGGCGCTAGGGAGCAGTCCTTCATCGGCTCCTCACACATCCTTCTCCACATGTCCCTGTGTCCCCTCCTCTGACTACAAAGATGCTAGTCACTGGCTTGAGGACTCACCTGCATCCCTCTGGACTTCGTCTTAGCCCAATTACGTCTGCAACGACTCTACTTCCAAGTTAGGTCACACGCTGAGGTTCCAGGTGCCCATGAATTCTGGAGTGACTTTGGTCAGTCCAGTTCTTGTGTCTCTAAAGTCCCTTCTATCTGTGTGGAGCCAGCTCCAGGGTTCTGACTGTCCCATCCCCCATCTGTCCTTGAAAGTCCGGTTGGTCTCTTCACCCAAAAACATTTTTAAGAAACCCGGCATTAACGTCCAGATTCCCATGCCAATCGGGCGTGTTCACGCACACGCGTGTGCATGTTCGTGTTTGGACGCAGCATGCGTATGCCGCAGCACACATGCGGAGGCCCTCGCCGTCCTCCCTGGACTGAGGCAGGCTGTCTCATTGGGGTGCAGAACTGCGCTCGCCAGGCTGGCAGCCCATAAGCTTCCAAGTGATTCTCGTGTCTCCACCTCCCTTCTCACCACAGGGGCTCTGGGACTACAGATGCCCGCCACAGCATCTGGGTTCTGGGGACCCAAACTCAGGTGCTTACAGCAAGTGCTTCATCCCCTGAGCTGTCTCCCCAGCCCCTCCCATGCCAATTTAACTTTCAGTTGCATCTCGAGAGTGTCATTAGCAGTCAATATTTGGGGGTAAAGAAAGGTTTTATTTATTCATAAATCTCAGCTGATGTCCCTGGAGACACACGTCCTAGAGTCAGGGGGGAGCGTCACAGGAGAATAGGGAGGCCACATCTTCGCTTGCTTGCCTCAGGGAATCAAGATCTTTAAACAAAGTGCCCCGTGTCTTCTCCAGCCACACTCCTCTCTGGTCTTTTCTAACCACAGCTTCCCGAGCTTCCGTCACGTTTCTGATGAGTCTTTTCTCCACTTTGCACGACATCATCTAACAAACCCTAAAATATGGATGTCTTGTTCTTGTGAGCAAATGGAAAAGTTCACCAGAAAAGAAAATGACATGTGATGAGTGAGGCCATTCTTAGCAGTGGTATTCAAAAGTAAAGAGATTAGATAATGGTGCAATTAGAGCCCATTTCTATGGTTTTTCTATAATTCTGAACATTTGCTGACTTCTTTGACTGATTTGGTATTTATTCTTATATCATATCAATTTAAAATCGCCCTGTATGCTATGTCCAAGAGGGATGATAAATTATGAAGAAAATATGTTCCGAGGAATTTTAAAAGGGTCTATCTGATTTTGACCTGAGACATTATTATGAGGCCACCCAATCATTCTGGTCTTATTTTTATTCTATCATCTGTGTTCCAAGTATTTTAAATATTTAAATTGCTTGCTTCTTATTTCCCTAATGAGAGTTTATTTGTATCTAGGACATAGTGACTGAATACAAATGGTTTTTTCTCCTGTGTTGTCAGTCCAGCGGCCGCGGGGGGGCCAGAGGAGAGGTGATGTTGTCAACCCTGAGAGAAAGAGTGGCGACTGGATTCTTAGAGCGCAGATGCCATGAGAAACCATGGGGTTCGGGTTAAATTGTGATGTTTCAGCCAGCAAGAGTTTCTGATGGCTTGTGGAGTGACAGAAAAAGTAAGGAGTGACGGGTATCTCGAGGATGCCGAGTGAGATTTCAGGAAAGCAGAGTTATAGGACCAAAGTCTTGGGTTCCCGAAACCAGGACCTGAGTAGAGAGCAGATGTGACTGCAGAGATAGCACCCTGAGTCACAGGTCACCATCACGATAACATTTCCAAATTAAAAGGACACTAGAGGGCTGGAGAGATGGCTTAGTGCTTAAGCACTTGCCTGTGAGGCCTAAGGACCCTGGTTCAAAGCTCGATTCCCCAGGACCCACATTAGCCACATGCACAAGGTGGCGCATGCATCTGGAGTGTGTTTGCAGCAGCTGGAGGCCCTGGCACGCTCATTCTCATTCTCTCTCTCTCTCTCTCTCTCTCTCTCTCTCAAATAAATAAACAAAAAAAAAATTTTAATGTATTTCACTGAGAGGTACATAGACACACATACACACACAGCAAAAGAACTACACAGACACACATTCCAGTCTCAAACCTTTGGGAGAGACTAACTTAGTAAAAAACTCATCAATTTTTAAAAGTATTAAGGGAAGAATAATAAAATAGGTTCTAGAATATGACATCAATGGGAAATGCAGTCTATCGAGTCTTATCCATCAACATAAGAAAACGACAGGAGAAAAAAAGCTCCAGTCAGTTAGTGAGGAATTCTGGCAACCCACAGTCTACATTCTACAAATCAAGACAACAAACCAGCATAAGTGAGGAGGCGAGATGACAGAGGTTGAGGGGTACTATGAGTGGTACTTAGTCCCCAAGTGAAATAATGACTTCCTAAAGCAAAATTAAGTGAGGAAAAACACGGATAATTGTCCAATAAATCTTCCCATGGCCTCCCCTTTGTCAGCACAGCATTTCAGTCCCTCTATTATCTAGAAAGGGAAGGCTCAGATCATAGCAGGCGATGGCTGGAGCCGTACCAGGAAGCCCCAGGCTGCAGGCATTCCCACCCCGACGCTTCTCCCTTCCCATGGGGTAGCATCAACACCATCCCATGAAACATGCGAAAAAGGCTGGAGAGATGGCTTAGCGGTTAAGCGCTTGCCTGTGACGCCTAAGGACCCCGGTTCGAGGCTCGGTTCCCCAGGTCCCACGTTAGCCAGATGCACAAGGGGGCGCACGCGTCTGGAGTTCGTTTGCAGAGGCTGGAAGCCCTGGCGCGCCCATTCTCTCTCTCTCCCTCTATCTGTCTTTCTCTCTGTGTCTGTTGCCCTCAAATAAATAAATAAATTTAAAAAAAAATATTAAAAAAAAAAGAAACATACGAAAAACTGATTCTGCCATTTCCCTTTGCAAAGGTCTACGTTTTTCCATTTCGGTTTGTTCTTAGCTGGCATACAGAACAGCGGGTTTTAGGATAACATTTTCATACATGTATAGCACCGTCTTTTCTTCCTCCATTCATTGAGTCCCTCCCGTGTCAAACGTGAATGCCACAGCCAAAGCAGACACGGGCAAGGGGACCCAGCTGGCCATACTTTTATCCTAGCACTCAGGACGCTGAGGCAGGAGGATCCTGAGTTCAAGTCCAACCTGGACTATATATGAACTGAAGAACCTGTCTCAGAAAAAAAAAATTAAGACACTTACTTATTTATTTATTATTTATTTATTTTTATTTGATACAGAGAGAAAGGAAGAGAAAGAGAGAGTGAGGATGAGTACGCCAGGGCCTCTAGCCACTGCAAACGAGCTCCACACACGTGCGCCACCTTGTGCATCTGGCTTACGTGGGGCCTGGAGAATCGAACCTGGGTCCTTAGGCTTTGCAGGCAAGTGCCTTAACCGCTGAGCAAACACTCCAGCCCAAGGAAAACTAATTAATAGATTTAAAAATATATATATATAACAAAATAATGACGACAACACACCACTTCCCCCAGGATTGTGACACTCACGTCCTAGCAGGGGACACCCACGGCAGTTGAGCTGGGTGTAGCTGGGAACTACAAAGAGTAACAAGAGGGGTGAGCCCTGGGAGTCTGGGGAGCTGGAGAAAAGTACTCTGAGAAAATGAAGTCCATGGAAAAGTGAGCCACGGGAGGAAAAGGAGAAAGAATATTCTAGACAAGATCACCTCGTGGGCGAAGGCTCTGAGGCAGGAAGGAACTTGGCATGTTTGAAGAACAGGGGAAAACCATCAAGGCTGTTGTGTGAGGTGAGAGAGGTGCCAGGCTTTCTCCGGGCTGAGGAGGTGCCAGGACAAGGGGCAGTCTGTGGTAATCCTGAGAGTCTGGGCACACAGGATGAAGGGGCCATTTCCTCAGAGGAAATATGGAGGGCGCTGTGTAAGCAGGTTTTAAGGTGAGCAGGGGCCACTCGTCACCATGGCTGCTTATTGATGGGGTCGTGCATTGTGTTAGGTTTCCTGGGAGGTCGGATGACAAGGATATATTCTATTTACGTGCAGCTGCATAACGCGCTTCCTCAAACTTTAATTGCTTGAAAATTCATGCCCTTTTCTTTCTCACTGTGTTGAAGTTCACCTGATTCCCTGATAGTTCCTACTTGGGTCAGATGCCAGCTGGAGCTGGAGTCGGGTGAGGGCCTCCCTGGGTTGACTATCCAAGATGGAGTCCTCACTCCCATCCAGGACGGTTGAGAGAACTCAGAGCCAGCTGGGCATCTCCCCCTGCTCAGGCCCACAGCCTGCTCACATCACGCCTCTGGCTTCCTCACAACACCGTGCACAGGCTGGCGAGGCTTCCTACCCAGTGCTGACTCCCTGGAGGAAGCCCTCCCATTCCCACAGAAGTCACAAGGAAAAAAAAAAAAAGAAAGAAACAAAAATCAGCCATATCTTGGCAGTTAGTCCCTTGTGCGCTAATTTTCTTTCTTCTTGCCACTTGTCAGGAGATCCTACAACCTCTTGGGTCTCTCTAAAAGCTCATAAGCAAATCAAACTCTCTCAGGGGCATGGAAAGCACAAGGCTATGTCTTGCTATTCCCTGGTTCTCCCAGAAACTTATTCCTGATCAGACTTTGCTCCGCACAGAGCTGGTGGGCAGAGGCCATGGGTTTCTTGGGCCTCCCAGTCAGTCTCCACTGCCGGTCCTCGGCTCTCCCTTGACAGGCATAAACAAAGCCTGGAATAACAGGTGCAGCAAATGTTATTTACCAAAACCAGCCCACTTCCGTGGGGCACAGGTTGCTGATGCCTCAAGTATAGTGAAATGGGAAAGGAAATGTCCTCAGATAAGCAAAATTTCACCTTGCTCTTGGTAATTCTGCTTAAAAGATGAAAACATTAGGGTCTGATCCAGGCATGGTGGTGCACACCTATAGCCCCAGCTCTCTGGAGGTAAAAGCAGAGAATCTTGAATTCAAAAACAGCTAGTGTGAGGCTACAAAATTAGATCCTGTCTCAAAATCAAAAGTAAAGGGCTGGGGGAACGGCTCAGTGGTCAAAGGTGCCTGCTTGCCAAACCCGCCAACTGAGGTTCACTTCCACACTACCCACGTGAAGCCAGTGGAGAAAAGTGACACGTGTCTGGAATTCATTTGAGCAGCAGGAGGCACCGGTACACCAATCCTCCCCCCCTTCACACACACACACGCACGCATGCACGCACACATGCACACAGTTTCTCCTTCTCTCATGGATAAACGAATATTTTAAAAAAGCAAAAGCTAACCAAAAACAGAGGGCTTAATGCAGAACACAAAGGTATTAGCCACAAAAGCTTTATTCAAAATCTCCCAAACTTTAAACTGCAAATTCAAATTCATATTGAGCTTGCCCCTTTAAGTCATAGCAGGCTTTCTCCCTGATCAATCCTAAACTCTGAACATTCATAACAAAATTAAATTCTTCACATGCTTTCTCATAAGACCGAAGTTCAAACAGCGTACACTTCCGGTAATGTGAGAACATTTGAGATACTAAGATCAAGGAATAGTTTTTATCTGAATTGCCCATGAATTATGAAATTCATTTGAATGTATACTTTCAAATTATCTCTGCTGGGATTAGGGAGATGGTCCAGTGAGTAGGAATGCTTGCTTTAGGACCTGACTTTGATCCCCAGCACCCATTTAAAAATAGACAGATAGGGCTGGAGAGACGGCTCAGCAGTCGAGGCGCTTGCCTGCAAAGCTGAATGACCCAGATTTGATTCCTCAGTACCCACATAGAGCCAGATGCACAAAGTGGTGCATGCATCTGGAGTCCCTTGGCAGTGGCTGGAGGCACTGGTATGTCCATATTTCTCACTCTCTCTTTCTTCCTCTGTCTCTATCTGTATCTCTGCTTGCTAATAAATGAATGTTTTTGTTTAAATAGGTAGGTCAGCTGGGCATGGTGGCTCACTGCTTTAATCCCAGCATTGTGGAGGCAGAGGTAGGAAGATCTCCATGAGTTCAAGGCCACCCTGAGACTACATAGTGAATTCCAGGTCAGTCTGGACTAGAGTTAGACTCGACCTCAAAAAAATAAATAAGTCAATTCTAAATTACTAAAGAAAACTGATATTAGAAATGATCCAAGAAGGACTGTGGGAATGGCTCAGCAGTAGAACACTTGTCTAGAATCCCCCAGTGAGGGGCTGAGGGTGTGGCTCAGCAGTAGAGCACTTGTCTAGAATCCACAGTGAGGGGCTGTGGGTGCGGCTCAGTGGTAGAACACCTGCCTAGAATCCACCAATGAGGGGCTGGGGCCGTGGCTCAGCAATGGAACACCTGTCTGAAATCTCCCAGTGAGGGTTGACTAGCCAGTCAGTAGGGACAAGGAAGGTGTGGGGTTCTTGTTTATTCTTTGGGTTTCTCCATCTTCCAGCTACACAAAGGGTCCATGATAAAGAATGAATGATCGGATAAGCAAGAGAAGTTCCATTCAGATCACTGGGTTAATTTTGAGTTGTGGAAAGTAATCTGACATGAGCTGAGGGCACAGGATTTCAGATCCTTGGGCACATTCTGACGTTCACAGAGCGGATGAAATGAGTTGGCTGAAATTAGTCAATTACGAGTGGACAGTCTCTGGGGATGTCTTAGGCAAGAGGAGCCCAGTGGTGCCATAAATCAGGATGTCTAATTGAAGCAATGTTTTAGGAATTAAGCAGCAATTAAATCAAACAGGAAAGTTTCTAAGGGGCACCTTTGACATGATGGGGGAGAAGTCAGAGCAACCCCAAGAATCTATGGGGAAAAGATGGCTTACTTCCAGGGGGCCTGCTAGTAATAATTATGAGACACATCTGTGATTAAAATCCTCTTCCTTCCAAAAGCTTTATGAGCAGGCCGTAGATTCCCTCATGGAACATCAGAAAGTAAAGCAGGAAAGAATGGCTGAGCCATCAGAAATGCAGCCAGCCGTGGTGAGGGTGGAGGAGGGACTTGGAAAGGGAATGGAAAAACAAAAAGTTTTGACCTGAAATCTAGTCTGGGGAAGCAGGTTTCCGAAATAGGCTGAACCTGTGGTGATTTACCCTAAGAAGGTGATTTTTAGGGTCACATGGAAATTCGGGTCATCTTCCAGACCTTTCTCTTTCTGCCTATGCTGTCACCACTTTAGCACAGGGCTTCTGGAAAAGCTGCTTTCATGAAGGAAGGACACTTACATATCTGCAGAGTCACACGTGGTGATGGGGATTTAGCCAGGAGCAGGACACAAAAGAGGAAATCAAAAAAGATGTCACATCACCTGCCTGCTTCAGCAGAACCAGAGCTCAGCATCTGATCCAACCCATCCAATCAGCTCTCTCGGTCAGCATCTGATCCAACCAATCAGCTCTCTCAATCAGCATCTGATCCAACCAATCAGCTCTCTCAGTCAGCATCTGATCCAGCCCATCCAATCAGTCTCTCACCCCTGCCCCGAGCCCAGACCAATCAGCTCTCAGGTGAGCCTGCTGGTAAGGCCCACTACAGTAAGATTTTAAGTAGATGCTTACCAGGTGGGCAGGCTTCCTTTTGTCTTTCATCTCTTCTGAACTTCCCAGGTCCCTGCGCTCATAAGCTCCCCTCATCTCGGCTCTGCTGGGCTGAGATGTGGTGGGGGCGGGGGGCTCCTACTCCCACATGGGCTCTCTACCCCTTTATGCCTTCCACACAGCAAGCGTTTTCCGTTCTTTTTTCTCCTCTCTTAGTCTAATAAAGGCTCTTTAAGTCTTACCCTCTGGTCTGCAGATTTTTAATTCTTTAAATTCCTAAGACAAGAGTCCAGGGGCTGGATAGATGGCTTAGGAGCTAAGGCACTTGCCTGCGAAGCTTAATGGAGCCAGGTTCAATTCCCCAAGACCCACACATACATAAGGCGGTGCATGTGTCTGGCCTATGGTTACAGCAGCTAGAGGCCCTGGTGCATCCCTGCTCGCTTGCTCGCTTGCTCTCTCTCTCTTTCTCTCTCTCTCTCTCTTTTTGCTCCCTCCCTCAAAAAATAAATATTTTTAAAACAAAACAAAAAGATTTTTAAAAAATCCAGACTATCCTCAAATTATTGGTGTATTGGCAAGGAGCCCTAAACTCTCATTACAAGAAGAGAGAAAACAGAACCCCGGTCCCAAGGCCACTTGAGTCACGTCCAGACTCACCACTGACATAGGGATGCTCTTCTCCCTGACCTTGCTCTCTGTCTATCAGACGCACAAATCACAGGTGATAGCATGTCATGGACTTCCTGCTTAGCCCTATGGATAACCAAAACTGTAGATGTGGGCTGGAGAGACGGCTCAGCATTAGGCACTTGCCTGCGAAGCCTAAGGACCCATGTTCTTACCACCTCTGAGGCCAGGCGCTGGGCTGCTGTAAGATAAAGATTGGCTCAGGGGCTGAAGCAGTGGCTTAGTGGATGAGGCGTTTGCCTGCAAAGCCTAAGGACCCAGGTTTGATTTCCCAGGACCCATGTGAGCCAGATGCACAAGGTGGCACACACATCTGGAATTCATTTGCAGTGGTTAGAAGCTTGCCCATTCTCTCTCTCTCAAGTTCTCTGCCTCTTCCTTTCTCTCTCTCTCAAAATGAATAAATAAATGAAATATAAAAAAAAAAAAAGACTGGCTCAGAGGGGGGCTGCAAAGATGACATAGCAGTTAAAGCATTTGCCTGCAATGCTTAAGGACCCAGGTTCGATTCCCCAGGACCCAGGAAAGCCAGACGCACATAGTGGCACATTGCATCTGGAGTTCATTTGCAGTGGCAAGAAGACCTGGCTCTCCCATATTCTCTCTGTTTCTCTCTCTCATAAATAAATCAATAAAATATGTTTTAAAAGGTTGGCTCAGACCTATATAGTATGGGCCAAATCCCTGGCCTTCAGCTCTTAAAGGACCAGAGTTTGGATTTTTGCCCTTGGTTCCTGTCTGGTTACCTTACATCCGGATGAGAACGCCAGCAACCCTCCCCACCTGTCACGCCACGCACTGTGTCACCCAGCACGTGAGCACAACACGGGCCAAATGCACCCACCACCTGTCACCCCCCAGGGCCAAGAGAGCCGAAAGCAGCCAGAAGGGAGGTCAGGCCAGAACAGAAGGAGAAGGTTCGGGAGAGGAGTCACACTGCTTGTCTTGAGCCTGGGCAGCCTTTCCCAGGCACAGCGCAGCTCCCGTGGGCCGCGATTTCCTGTCTGGATTACATTGCTCAGTGGCACGGCCCTACAAGACGGCAGAGTCAGGGAGATTAATCGTTCCGCTGTGGGACTCCAAATCCCCAACTCTCAGACAGACAGCCTGGCTCGAGGGAAGACCAGAGCCCCGTGACACAGGGTGGCAACTGGGACGTAAACCACCTCCTTAGTTCCGTGACCCTGAATAGGTCACTGCTGCTCTTAGCCTCAGTGTCCCCATCTGTCCCTCCCTGACAGTGTTTTTGACAGACTAAGAAACTGCTTTGCATACCAGAAACCCTACTAAACATTAGGCAGCGTTTCCAGCAGTAATATACGACCAGGCTACACACAGCCCTGATCTTGAAATGTACCCCAGGCGGCACATGAAAATAAACAAATCCCTGACTTTCATTTTTATAACAATTTGAATGCTACTTAAAAAATAAACCATGAGGCTGGAGGGATGGCTTAGCAGTTAAAGCATTTGCCTGCAAAGCCAAAGGATCCAGGTTTGATTCCCCAGAACCCACGTTAGCCAGATGCACAAGGGGGTAAATGCATCTGGAGTTCATTTGCAGTGGCTGGAGGCCCTGGCCCGCCCATTCTCTCTCTCTCTCTCTCAAATAAATAAAAGCAAAACATTAAAAAAAAAAAAAAAACATGGACTAGGGAGATAGCTTAGCAGTTAAAGGCACTTACTTGCAAAGCCTGACAGCCCAGGTTTGATTCCACAGTACCCATGTAAAGCCAGATACATAAAATGGAAGCATGCATCTGGAGGTCATTTGCAGTAGCAAGAAGCCCTGCTACGGCCATTCTCTCCCTCTCCCCCTGCCCTTTCTACTCACAAGTAAATAAATTAAAATATTTTAAAAATTAAAATTAAAAAACCTGCTTTCAGGGCTGGGGAGATGGCTCAGCAGTTAAGGCACTGGCCTGCAAAGCCTAAGGACCCAGGTTCAATTCCCCAATGCCCACATGGAGCCAGATGCACAAAGTGGCACATGCATCTGGTGTGTTTGTAGCAGTTAGAGGCATGCCCATTCTCTATCTCTGTCTCTCTCTGCTTTAAAATACACATACATACATACATGCATACATAAATTTAAAAAAAAAAACTGTTTTCAGTTCTACCTGAATTCCCCATTTCTTTCACTCTACAATTACTTGGATTCTGGAAGTATGATAACATGGAAACATGATAGAGTTGGTCCGTTAATATAAGCTCAAGATGTAAGCAGATCTGATACTGGCCGCATGGTGACACGCAGCGACGTCAGAACGGCGCCCCCTGCAGGCCCCCCAGAGACACGACGGATAGCCAAGGGAAGGTGCCTGAGCTG
Organism: Jaculus jaculus; assembly: GCF_020740685.1. Classification (NCBI taxonomy): domain Eukaryota; kingdom Metazoa; phylum Chordata; class Mammalia; order Rodentia; family Dipodidae; genus Jaculus; species Jaculus jaculus. The sequence continues at coordinate 132,299,968 of NC_059109.1, forward strand.
ACCAGACTCCCCCAGGAGCTGAGAGATGCTGGCATTTCTTCCAGCAACGCGGGGAAATTTATGTGGGGCTCACACCCTTGGGAGGGGGGGGGTGGGAACAAGGCCCGGAGGAGAAGGGAAGCCATTCGTTACTGAAGGCGAGAGACTTCACTGCAGGGGGATACTCCAAAGCAAGAAGAGGTTAGGTGGGAAGTCCTCACATTGCTTCATGAATAAAGCCACTTGAGACACTTATTGCAATCAAATTAGGGCTGTCACAGAGCACTCAGTCGTTTCTGTCTGAGGAGAGAAGCCGTCATAGAGCATCTTTCCTCTCTGGTCTCCCTGCGGTGAGCAGCTCCCAGTAACCTGGCACTGCTCTCCTAACATCCAGTCCCGTATGTAGCTGGCTGTCGGCTGTGTGACTTCAGCAAATCGCTTGACCTCTCTGGGCCTGTGTCCAATTTTATAGAATGATCTCTACCCCGGTTTCACTCAGCCATAAGTCAGAAACGAGTCTGGGCCAGAAATGAGATTTAGCACAATAATCCACGTCATGCCCGTGTTAATTAGTATCCTCGAAACATTTTTTTTTTTAGACATAACCAGAGGATACAGCCAGACCCGCAGTTAAATAAATGACATGTATTTTATCATTTTTACATGTCAAGAAATTAACCAGATCCAGAGCGACGGAGTACCCCATACATAACAGAAATGATATAGGATGTGGAGGAAAGAGCTAGGCCTTTACTAAAGATTTTTATTTAGAGAGAGAGTGAGAGACAGAGAACTGGTGTGCCAGGGCCTCGGCCACTGCAATCAAACTACAGATGCTTGCACCACCTAGTAGGCATTGCAACCTTGTGCTTGCCTCACCTTTGTGTGTCTAGCTTACATTGGATCTGAAGAGTCAAACATGGGTCCTTAGGCTTCGCAGGCAACCACCTTAACCACTAAGCCATCTCTCTAGCCCTTAAAGGGTCTCTAACACTTTGGAATGTTGTACCTTTGGCTTTTGAGAGTTCAGCTTCTCAGAAGTGGAAAGAAATGAAAACTCAGAGCCGGGCGAGGCTGCACATGCATTTAATCCCAATGCTCAGGAGGCAGAGGTAGGAGGAACATTGTGAGTTCAAGGCCACCCTGAAACTACATAGTGAATTCCAGGTCATCCTGGGCTAGAGTAAAACCCTACCTCAAAAAAAAAGAAAAGGAAACTCAGAAGTCAGCATTGCACCAATATTATGTTGTCATGTCCACTTGTATAGAAAGAAGAGGGCTGAGGGGCAGTGGTGGTGTACCCCCAGAACCAGGCACGTTCTCTCTGTGTGGAAAAAGCCCATGATGGCGGCAAAACAGTGAAGGACTTGGCCCCCACTCAGCAGACAGGGCAGAGTGAAGGCCTTGCTCTCTGCCTATCACCCCTTATTCATGAAGATGCGGGTTTGAACATCTGTTTGTACTTTTATTTGGTGCATAATTGTGGGTGTTTATGGGGTGGGGTGTGGTGTGGTGCTGTGTGTACACAATGTGCAATGGTCGAATGAAGGTGCCGCTGGCTTTTCTGAGATCTTCTTTTGGTTCCTAATGGACCTTGAGTTTCTCTCAAATGTTCCAGAACACAGATCTGATCAGATGACACTGGTCCACTCCATAACTCGATTTCACTTCTGTAACAGTGAGCTTGAAGCCAGGTAAGAACAACCAAGACCAATAAAACCTAAGCCTTTCCTAAAGCAGACAGGGGCTTGGAACATTCTGGAATCTGGGAAGGAAGCTCAGGGAAACTAGAATTGAGTGAGCCAAGCAGGACTCTTAGACAAGCCTGGAAAACAAAGGAGGGACCAGGTGACCAGCAACATGGAGCACAGCTCACCTGTTCCCAGGCAAGGGTCTATATTCACCCTTTTGTAATATTTTCATTTTGAAGTAGAGAAAGGCAGACAGGTAGAGAGACAGAGAGACAGAGAAATGGGACTGCCAAGGGCCCCTAGCTGCTGCAAATGAACTCCAGATGCATGTGCCACTTTGTGCATCTGCTTTTACCTGAGTCCTAGGGAACTGATCCAGGATCATTAGGTTTTGTGAGCAAGCACATTAACTGCTGTACCATCTCTCCAGCCCCATCTTTTTAAAAAAAATCTTTCTTCCTCCTCCTCCTCTTCTTTCACCTCTTCTTTGGTGGTTTTTTTTTTTTGTTTGTTTGTTTTTGTTTGTTTGTTTGTTTGTTTTATTTTTTGAGGAAGAGTCTCACTCTAGCCCAGGCTGACCTGGAAGTCACTATGTAGTCTCAGGGTGGCCTCGAACTCACAGCGATCCTCCTACCTCTGCCCCCCCACCCCCGAGTACTGGGATTAAAGGTGTGTGCCACTGTGCCCGGTGTTTTTTTGTTTTTGTTTGTTTGTTTGTTTTGTTTTTCTTTTTTAGACAGGATCTCGTTTGAGGCTGCCCTCAAACTCACTACATAGCTGGGATGACCTTGAACTCCTGATCCTCCTGCCCCCATCTTCTGAGTGCTCGGTTTAGTGACATGTGACGCCACTATTCAGCAGCACAGTACCCACTCAGCCACACCCCAGCCCCCATCTTCACCTTTAAGGGGACACTCAGACCCTCAGAGACAAGGAGCCTGCGCTCCCCCCTACGGAAGGCCGGACCCCCCAAGTTTCCTATCAGGTTTGCGTCTTAGCATGGCCTGAGATTTCTCGCCTCAGCAGCAAGGCTATGTATTTATAGAAGAAGCCCTGCTTGAGGATTTTGAGGCCTCCTGTTTAGAAGCACACGGAGAGGGGCAAGAAAGAATAAATATGGAAATGAAATGTAAAAACTTCGGGCTCTTGCAACCAGCTTCCTGGGGGGATTTTCCTGTGTGTTCTTTCTCCTTCTCCCACTCAGCGGAATGACTGCTAGTCATTAAGGAAATCTGTGAGGAGCTCCCGGTACAGGAATTGTATACCAGTGCTCCCATCTTCATTTGCATATCCCATTTTTTGATTGGCAGCTGTACATGAAATGCCATATCAGTTGAAAGTATGTTGTGAGCTGGCACTAATGATCCCACGGCTCCAGGGAAGCCTGCCATATTGTAATTTGGCTATCAGGCATGAAAGAAATAATTCTAAGTGCCAGGAATGCAAGACTGAATAAATGTCTCACTGCTGCAGGTTGCCACGGGTGACACTTCTGATTTAGTATAAACGAATGCCCCCGTTGCCTTTGGGGTACCCGGAGTTTGCATTGTATCTGAGCTGTGTGTATAAAACATTAGTCTCAGAAAATGGCTTCGGTGTGAAATGGGAAACAGAGGCCTGCTCCCAGAAGGCGAAGGAATGTTTACAAGTAATCACTCGACAAGAGGAGGACTTGCTACCTCTGTAACGACAGGCGAGCAGGATTTGCTTTTCCTGGATGGAGAAGAATGGTTATGTTAACTCGGCCTCGCTTCGCCTTTTTTTTTTTTTAATGAAATGCTCTTTTGTAAAGAAAATCACATCTGTTTCCTTTTATATGTGAAAGGGATATAAGTTCTTTTTATTCTCCCTCCCTATGTGTGAATAGCCCACTGATGTACCTCGGAATTAAATAACCCTCTCTGAGGTCATTTGGATGTCACAGACCGGAACCTGGAGGCTGCACTTCCTCCTTGCTGGCTTGTGACTTCACATCCCCACTTAGACAGAGAACATCTATGGGGTGGGTCACTTTGCCTTGAATTTTCATTAAGGTCTCATTGTGAATTCCTTGCCTATCTACCCCTCCCCCACCCCCGCCGGGGTCTCATGTTCCATTACACACTTCCTGTGCCCCCCCCATACGGAATGTCCAAGCCCATGTCCTAAAAGCTGTTCTCCCCACAAGTGACACCAGCAGCGGCCTGCCTGCAGCCTTCTGGGGCACTTGATACTCGTTTTCAGGTCATGTTAAGAACTGGTCGATTTCCACTGCTTCTGTGGGATGCTCTTTGAAGATGGGTTCTACCTTTGGATGTCCTTCCCCAAGAGTCATTAAAGTCGAGATCTCAGCACCTGTCCAGGCATGCAGCAGTCATGGGAAAATGCAGGAGGAGGAGAGGAAAGGAAGGAAGGAAAGGAGGGAGGAAGAAGGGAAGGAAGGAAGTGGGGAAGTAAGGAGGGAGGGAAGGAGGAAGGAAGAAAGGAAGGAGGGAAGGAAGGAAGTAGGGAAGAAAGGAAGGAAGGGAGGGAGGGAAAGAGGGAAGGAAGGAAGTGGGGAAGGAAGGGAGGAAGGAAGGAAGGAAAGAAGGAAGTAAGGAAGGAAGAAAAGAAGGAAAGAGGGAGAGAAGGGAGGAGAGAGGAAGGAGGGAAGAAAGGAAGTGAAGAAAGTGAAGAAGAAGGAAGAAAGAAAGGGAAGAAGGTGAAGAAGAAGGAAGAAAGGAAGGGAAGAAGGTGAAGAAGAAGGAAGAAAGGAAGGGAGGGAGGGAGGGAGGAAGGAGGGAGGGCTAAGCCTATTGTGGGCTTGACAAGTGTCTGAAGATGTAGGTATTGGTAGATGTTCCTTAGTGAACTCAATATTCCTCAAGCATCCACAGGTATAAAATGACAGGATAGTCCAGTTCTACAAAACCATTCCTGCTGTGGGGGTGGGGCTGCTATTCAGAGTAGTTTTGTTATAGTCAACTTTCATTTTAAGGATGGACTTGTAGCTGGGCATGGTGGCACACACCTTTCATCCCAGCATGCGGGAGGCAGAGACAGGAGGATCACTATGAGTTCTAGGACACCCTGAGACTACATAGTGAATTCCAGGTCAATCTGGGCTAGAGTGACACCCTCCCTACCTCACAAAACCAAAAAAAAAAAAAAAAAAAAGGAAGGAAGGAAGGAAGGAAGGAAGGAAGGGAGGGAGGGAGGGAGAAAGGAAAGAAGAAAGGAAGGATGGACTTGCAACCTGTTTTTACTACTTACTGAGAAAGAATGAGTGTCCAGGGGAAATTGAGTCTAACTCCGTGTTAGGTCTGAAAAAGGAAGGATCATGGAGGGGTTTTCTATGGGTTGCATAAACAAACAAAGGAAAATCCAGGCAGCGTAGCAAAAATAGCAGATGCTGGTAAGAGCATGGGCATACCTCGGGTTAAAAGTGGTTAGGTAGACTACAGGGGAGGCGAAGATGGGCCGGTGGCTGTTCTGACCCCACTGGGTTGGCTAGCTGCGGGCTTCGACAGCTGCACATATATGTTTTCTTTAAATAGTTTATTTTTACATATTTATGTGAAACAGAGAGAGAACGGGCATGCCAGGGCCTCCAGCCTCTGCAAATGAACTCCAGATGCATGAGCCACCCTGTGCATCTGACTTACATGGGTCCTGGGGCATTGAACCTAGGTCCTTAGGCTTTGCAGGCAAGTGCCTTAACTGCTAAGCCATCTCCCTAGCCCTGTTTTTTTTTTTAATTGTTTTTTTTTTAATATCTAGTGAGTTGACCTCTCTTGGACATTGTCCAGACAGACGCCTTGGTTGTCACAGTTGAGGAGAGAGTGTTTCTGGCATATTCTGTGTAGAAGAAGCCAGGGTGGCCACTGAGCACCCTACCTGCACAGGACCCACACGGAGAGGCTGCCGTAGCCTGACGGCTGCTACTCAGTCTTGTGCTGTGCTGGCGTCTCGCGGTGTCGACTTGGCGTGCCCGGGGAAGGATGCCTCAAGACCAAATGTTTACTCGGAGTTTCTCTTGAGCTGGTGGGGGCAGGGAGCAGCTTGGGAGAGAAGTATTAACCTTGCAAATGCGCACATTTTCAATTCACTTCATAGTGACAGGCTACAACTTGTAATCAGTATAAAATGATTTTCCGGGAGAGTAAACGCTTCTTCTCACTGTCTCGATGTTGGCACTGGATTACTTGGTATTAATCCCAGGGTGACACAGTCACATTTGGAAGCCGTGAGATTTATTTGGATGTCTTATGGGGCCAGGGGCAGCCTTCATTTCACATCCTTGATCTTGGAGAATTTAAATAAGAGAGCTGCTTCTCTGTCTACACCAGTGGTGGGGGAGGGGAGTTACCCAGCCAGGACCAATACCAAGGACCACACAAAGCGGGGTGCGGGGTGCGTAGAGGTCACCATGTTCATGATCCACTGTGGTCTTAACAGCAGCACGCACGCAAAACAGCAAATGCTACAAATAAGCACTTATTAGGCATCAACCATATGCCTGCTCTCTGTGCACAAGAAAGCAAGAAATCAAAAGACTTGCACCCACTTGCTCCCATGTTCATTGTAACACCACATATTCCATAGATAACTTCCTATAAGGCCGCGTTCAAGACAACCGTCTCGCAAAACTGCCGTTGTCTGAGCTGGAGAGATGGCTCAGCGGTTAGGGCACTTGCCTGCAAGCCCTAAGGACTTGGGTTTGCTTCCCCAGTGCCCATGTGAAGCCAGATGCGCTAGGTGGCGCACGTGTCTGGAATTCATTTGCAGTGGCTAGAGGCCTTGCCATGCCCATTCTCTCTCGCTCGCTCTCTCATAAATAAATAAGTTTTTAATGGAAATCTCTCCAGTAGAAAAATAAATAAATGAATGAAAAGAAAAATAATAAAAAGAAACTGCCATGATTATCTCTTTTCCTGCAGAGGGCCACTGTGAGGGATCAGATTTACTGTAGCCTAGCAAGACCTAGACCCTCCCAGGAAACCATCCCCCAGGCACACCAGTGGACTAGGTTAATTGAGGAACTGGGGAAGACCCCCCTGACTGTGGGCAGGGCCTGAGCTGTATTAAAAAAAAGAAAAGGTGAGAGCTACCTGCATTCACGGCTCTCTGCTTCCTCAGTGTGGGCTGAATGTGACCTGCCGCCTCGCGCTCCGGACACCATGTCTTTCCCCCGCTGTGATGGGCTGTCACCTTGAACTGTGGGTCAGTATAAACCCCTCCTTCCTGAAGGTTCTTCTTGTCAGGTGTTTGGCCCCAGCGGTAAGAAAGTAATGGATACAGCCACCTAGTGAAGACGTTCCGCTCTCCCTACCAAAGCGTTTCTATGGCAACTACTAAGCTTCTAACCTGAAGCAGTCACAGACAATATGTAAATAAATGAACAGGGCTGTGGTTCAATAAAACTTTATTTACACAGACAGGCAGCAGGACTGGATATGTTCTGGGACCTCTAATTCACCAGCTCCTAACCAAGAGCAATGGAAACCATTTTTAGAGATATTGCTTTCTTTTTTGTTGTGGTTGTTGTTGTTTAGTTTATTTATTTATTTGAGAGTGACAGACAGACAGAGAAGGAGAGAGAGAGGGAGAGAGAGAATGGGCACTCCAGGGCCTCCAGCCACTGCAAATGAACTCCAGACGCGTGCGCCCCCTTGTGCATCTGGCTAACGTGGGTCCTGGGGAATCAAGCCTCGAACCGGGGTCCTTAGGCTTCACAGGCAAGTGCTTAACCACTAAGCAATCTCTCCAGCTCCAAGATAGTGCTTTCTGATTGTTCAAGCAATATAATTACAATCATAGCATGTGGTCTGGAGAGATGGGTTAGCGGTTATAGCACTTACCTGCAAAGCCAAAGAACCCAGGTTCAATTCCCCAGTTCCCACATAAGCCAAATGCACAAGTTAGCACACACATCTGGAGCTTATTTGCAGTGGTTGGAGACCCTGATATGCCCATTCTCTCTCCCTCTCTCTCCCTCCCTCCCTCTCTCACTCTCCCTCCCTCCCTCCCTCCTTCAAATAAATAAATAATAAAATCATAACACGTTATTATAGTTTACCTAATGGGTTCATATTTCAGAATCTAATCCTAAGAATATCTTTGCACTTGCATATACATTTTTTGTGCAAAGATGTTCATTGTCATGATATGTCCAAGCACAAAAATTTGAAAGCAATTTTATTTATTTAACAATAAGGCATCACAAACCTTACTTCAGGGCTAGCAGATGGCTCACTGGTTAAAGGCTTTGGCTTTCCAGCTTGCCTGCCTGAGTTCTATTCCACAGCACTCATGTAAAGCCAGATGCAAAGTGGCATGTATGTGTCTGCAACCCAAACGTGCTTACGGCAATTGGAAGCAGAGCCAGGAGAATGCATGAGAAGCTCACGGGCCAGCTAGCCTGGTGCATGCAGCAGCAAAAACAGTAAGAGACCTTAATAGCAAAGAAGTAAGGAAAGGACAAACACCCCCAAAGTTGTCTTCAGACCTCCACACACCTGCCATGGAGTGTGCAAACACATACCTGCACGCACGCACATGCACACACATGCACAAAAGAACATGATCATTGCTGTCTTTACAGCAACTCACTAATCCACTATTAGCTGCTGACTGTCTGCCATGTGCAGACACTGGTCTGGATGCTGAAGATATGACAGAGAACTGGACCCATCTAGCTGCTATCCTTGAGGTCTGTAGTTTAGGTCAACTCTCTTTATTTATTTTTTTTCACGTAGGTTATACTTTTATATCCCCGGTCCGCATTTCCCTGAGCACCCTCCTGTACAGAGTCTCTATGGGGAGAGGAGGCTTGTCTCGGGACATGGCTACCCACCCTGCGGCTTTTGCAACCTTCCCACCCACTTCTGCCACAACAATGCCTGAGCTCTGGCAGGTCTACAAGCAGTTGGGCTCAGTGCTGAGATCTCTGTCGCCTCTGGGTTTCTGCTTCCATGTGTTTTGCTCACCATAGTGTCTGTCACCATTGGTCAACTCTTACCCATATGTTAGCTTAGCATGTGCCCTTAAAAGCTACATAAAGCCAGATGCACAAAGTGGGACACACATCTGGAGTTTGTTAGCTGTGGCTAGAGGCCCTGATGTGTCCATTCTCCTTTCTCTCCCCTCTCTTTCTCTTTCTCTCACTCTCCTTGAAAATAAATAAATAAAATTTTTTGAATAATAAGAAATAAAAGCCACCTAGACTTTAGGCCCTCTTTGCGGATGAATGAGAATGTCCGGTGCCCCCTACACACATCCAGTCTCGCATCCATCCATTCTTCCTTGAGGCAGAATCTCTTACTGATTATTCTAGAAATTGCAGCTTTCTACTTCCCCGGCAGTTCTCAGGTCTCTGCTCCCCACAGGGCTGGGGTTACAGACGTTTGTGGCCATGCCTGGTGGTTTACATGGGCTCTAGGAGGATTAAACTTGGGCATACTCTGGCCCCCTCAGGCCCTCACACTTGCACCATCTGATCCCTGCAGCCCATGACACATGTTTTCAGGGCCCACAATTCACTAGGTACTCAGGAGCTTTGAGTATTTCTGATGAATCTCCTACACACTGCCCTGGTTCTACCTGGATGTTTTGGACTTCTGATCCTGAGTGAGGAGGTAATGTTTCTCTAACTAAAACATAGTTAGTTTTTATTTTTTAAAAAAGTTTTTTCTATTTATTATTTATTTAAATATTTGAAATAAATAAATATTTGAGAAACAGAAAGAAAGAGGGAGAGAAAGAGCAAAAAAAGAGGTGCACATCAGGGCCTTCAGCCACTGCAAAGTCCAGACGCATGCACCACCTTGTGCATCTGGTTTACATGGGTTCTAGGGAATCAAACCTGGGTCTTTTGACTTCATAGACAATCACCTTAACTGCTAAGCCATCTCTCCAGTCCTTTAAAGATTTATTTGTTTGTTTGTTTGTTCGTGACAGGAGAGAGAGACAGAGACAGAAAGAAGCACACCAGGGCCTCTAGCCACTGCAAATGAACTCCAGACACATGTGCCACCATGTGCATCTGGCTTACGTGGGGCCTGGAGGATTGAACCTGGATCCTTAGGCTCCACAGGCATATGCCTTAACTGCTAAGCCATCTCTCCAGCCCCCAGTTAAATTGTTTTTTAAAAGCAAGAAGAGAGGAGGGGCTTGTGGGTAAGTGCCTTTTTGTTTCTAGTGTGTGTCACTGGAAGGTTGGAGAGATGTGCACACAGGCTCTAGTAGGAACCACAGCCCAGTAGCACTGGCCAGTCTGGGCGAGAGCGTTGTGCTCAAGGGGAATGTGCATCCAATGTATGAAGATATTTGCTGCCAGGCGTTGTGACACACACCTGTAATCCCAGCGCTCGGGAGTCTGAGGTAGGAGGATCAGCATGAGTTTGAGGCCAGCCTGGGACTGGCTACAGAGTGAGGTCCAGGTCAGCCTGGGCTAGAGCGAGACTCTACCTCAAAAACAGAAGACGGGCGTGGTGGCGCATGCCTTTAATCCCAGCATTTGGGAGGCAGAGGTAAGAGGGTCGCCGTGAGTTCAAGGCCACCCTGAGACTACATAGTGAGTTCCAGGTCAGCCTGGACCACAGTGAGACCCTACCTCGAAAAACAAAAAAAAGAAAGAAGGAAGGAAGGAAGGAAGGAAGGAAGGAAGGAAGGAAGGAAGGAAGGAAGGAAGGAAGGGAGAAAAAGAAAAAGAAAAGGTATTTGCAAAATGTTCTCCATCCAGCCTTCTCTCTAATGCCATCTGTTGATTAAAACTGCTCCTCAACATCTTCTACTCATCCACCTGCCACAGTCCCCTACATCATGTCACCAAGCAGCTCACCCCAGAGTGTTCCACAGTGTCCCATCCAAGCCCAGCCTCCTCTGGCTCGGCCCCTCTTCCTCTGCCCACTCATCACTCGCCTGTTGTTCGTGGCTGTCCTCCGTGCCCGTGCCTGAGTGGAGATGGCACCAGCTCCTCTGCGCACGTGTGTGTGGATGGCGAATGTAGGTTCTTGCCTGTGTGTGCGCAGATGTGCGCATGCATACAGAGGCCAGAAGTCATCATTAGGTGACTCCAGCAATAGATGTCCACCTCGTTTGGGGGGGCAGGGACTGTCAATGAACCTGAAGTTCCTCAATTCAGCTCGACTGACTGGCCAGCCACCCCCAGGAGTCCTTGTCCCTGCCTGCCTAGCACTGGGATTACAGGCACATGCCACCACCCCTGCTCTTCTGTGGGTGCTAGAGAATCCAAACTCAAGTCCTGATGCTTTTGTGTCAAGCGCTTTACCAACTGAGCCATCTTCCCTGCCTAGCACTGGCTCCTTTTAAGAACCCCCCCACCCATTTCCCTGATTCAGACAAGGCCTGAGAGCCATACTGGACAAAGTTCTCTATGGAATATGGTGATGGAGGGGAAGCTCCAAACTGGGGCTGAGGAGGCTTCAGTCGTGGGAATTAGAAGGAAATAGAGGAAGGATGGGTGACATGTAACCAGATGCACGCAATCATGTGAGACATCATGTTGTGCTAGACAGGCTGCTTCTGGAGTAAGGAACATGTGACTCTGAGATGAATTTGAAGTCCTGATGGCACCCAGGCCTGTGGAATTATCAGTGATGAGTTGGGTCCACAGGAAGTGTAGGTGGCCATGTGACAAGAGCAAAGACCGGGCAGAGAGGACTGAGTGCTCTCAAAAGACAACAGGTCCATCTCTCAGCGAAGGCCTCTCAAAGTCATTTCCTGTCAGGGGCATGCTGTGACACACTTCCAAATGGAAAACTCATTCCCCCATTAAGCTAGCCAAATATCTTGAATAAATAATGCAGAAATTATTAAGACGTTTTCCAGAGGTCCCTAGCATTTCCTGTCCTGACAATGAAGCTGGCTTTGACATCAGCTAATTCCAGAGGTTACAAGTAAAAGCTGTGGCCACGTCAGACATCCCCTCCCAGCAGTTCTCAGTAACCTGGGATGGGGAGACAGACGACATCTGCACCGCCTTCTTCAAAGCATCTCCTTGTCGTCACTAAGTTAAGAGCGTGGCCATTGGCCAATTACTGCTGCAAGTTGTGGGCTGAGGAGGGAAAATAGAAATAAACCGTGACCTCGCTGGTCAAGCAATAGAGTATTAAGAAAGAGGCGGCGGACAAAAGGAGGGGTGCCGACACGTGCAATGACTCTGAACTAATGACAGATGCGTGTGTGTTGCCAAGTATCAGTGGTCTTAACAAGAATAACAAAGAAATTAGCTCTCATGTATGGGCCACTGTACTTCGTATATACCCACTGCATTCTAGATTTCTTTTATTTTTATTTTTCAAGACAAAGTTTCACTCTAACTCAGGCTGACCTCAAACTCAAGGTGATCCTCATACCACAGCCTCGCAAGTGCTGGGATTAACAGCATGTGCCACCACGCCCAGCCCTAATGTATCCTTGATAATGATCATAAAAGAAGCACGTAGATGTCCCTATAGCATGGTTAATCCCAGTTGTCAACTGGATTGGATCTAGAATCACTTAGGAGAAAATCTCCAGGCATGTCTGTGAAGGATTTTCTAGCCTAGGTTAACAGAGGTAGGAAGACCACCCCCCAACACACACACACACACACACACACACACACACACACTGATTATGGGTGGCACTGTCCCATTGGCTGGGGCCCCAGACAGTATAAAGGAGAATGCGAGCTGAGCACCAGCACTGAGGGCTTTCTGCTGCCCAGCCGCTTCACACTCCTGCCATCACGCCATCCCCACCATGCCCGATGGTGCCCTCTCCAACTGTGAGCCAAAGTAAGCCCCCTCCACCTTTCAGTTGCTTCTTGATGGGTGGTTAAGGAGAAAAGGAATGAAGAGTTCCCAATCAGAGAGGGATTTGTCCATCTCCTTAAGGAACACCCAGACAATGACCAAGAGAGAATGCTGACGAATGTCCTTCCCCAAGTGCCTAATGTGACAGAGTCATGCACTCGCCTTATGCTATGCCGGACGATGGATGGATGTGCCCAAGGTGTAAAGAAGCAACCAGAGCTGGACAAGGACCTTCCACTCCCAGGAGCCAGTCTTCCAGCTGAGCCTCACCCTGCTTATCCATACAGTTGACATCAAAACATCCGCTTCCCACACGAGAGCCAATCTACAGAAGCTCTCTGGAAGACAATGGCATGAGAAAGACACAATTATAATTGGGAGCGGTTGAGTCACTTTTCTCACCACTGTGACGGGGAAACAAGACAGGAAATGCTTATCTTGGCTCGTGGTTAGTCTGCGATGGCAGTGAAGACCTGGTGGAACAGCTCCGTGATGGTGGGAATGTGTGACAGGGCTCCTCACATGGCTACTAGGCCAGGAGGCAGAGACCAGACCAGAATTGAGGCTGAGTTAAAACCTACTACTCAGGGGAGGGAGGGAATTAACATGGGATATTTTTTTATAATCATGGAAAATGCTAAGAAAAATTAAAAAAGAAATCAAATGACAGGACTGGAAGAATGGCTTATCAGTTAAGGTTTTGGCCTGCAAAGCCAAAGGACCCAGGTTCAATTCCTCAGGACCCATGTTAGCCAGATGCACAAGGGGGTGCATGTGTCTGGAGTTCGTTTGCAGTGGCTAGAGACCCTGGTGCTCCCATTCTCTGTCTCTCTCTGGCAAATAAAAATAAATAAATATTTTAAAAAGAAAAAAAAATAAACACTAGGCTCTGGGAAGTGACTAAAGGTGCATGTACAGCCTGCTGCCTCAAATTCCATCCTCAGCACCTACAGAAAGCAGAATGCAGGGCTGGAGAGATGACTCAGTGGTTAAGGCGCTTGCCTGCAAAGCCAAAGGACCCAGGTTCAATTCCCCAGGACCCACATAAGCCAGGTGCACAAGGTGGTGCATGCATCTGGAATTTGAGTTCATTTACAGTGGCTGAAGACCCTGGTGCACCCATTTTCTCTCTATCTGCCTCTTTCTCTCTCTCTAACTGAAATAAATAAATAAAAATATTTTTTAAGAAAAAAGAAAGGAAGAAAGCAGAATATGCAGCTAGAGCAGTGGGAGGCAGGGCCGGGGGAATCTGGAAGCCAGCTTGCAAGCAGAAGTGGCAAGAGACCCGATGTCAAACAAAAAGGTAGAAGGCAGGCATGCTGGCAGCCGGGTGTGGTGCCACACACCTTCAATCCCAGCACTTGGGAAGCAGGGTTAGGAGGATCACCATGAGTTCAAGGCCATCCTGAGACTACATAGTGAATTCCAGGTTGCCTTGGGCTAAAGTGAGATCCTACATTGAAAAAAACAAAACAAAAAATAAATAAACAAAAATGTAGAAGGCTAGGAGAGACACTCCAATGTTGTCCTCTCTCTCTCTCTCCTCTCTCTCTCTCTCTCTCTCACACACACACACACAATGGCAGAAGGCTAGGCAAAACACTCCAGAATTGCTCTCTGACCTCCACACACACACACACACACTCATACCATGGCACATGTGTTCCCATTTACACATATGTCATACACACGTAAACACACAAATAATAAAGATAGAAAAAAGTAGCATGATGCCCATAGTCTGCATACTAAGCATGATCCCTTCCTCACAGTAACTGCTCAATAAATATTAGATAACATTAAAGAAACCATAGCTCCAGCATTGGGCTGTGCTATGTTTAATCACGAGATTGCAATACCTGTGTTGATGAGCCAGAGCAGTTAGAGCCTGAGTAAGAAATTAAATTAATATGCATCGACAGAACTTTAACCTAATAACGTGACCACTCCCAAAGTTTAGCATCTTACTGGAACTCGCTAATGGAGCGCCAGCCGTTATTCACGATCGGAGCAGTAAGGAGTCATGCATAATGGAATAGAGTCCCTGCTAACAGCAGATTCGCTCACAATAATTTAAACTTGTTTGTATGGAAATAAAGGGCGAATCTTTGAAGTGAGTCTTAATGAGATTCTGCTTGATCTCCAGTGTGTCCTGGGAGAGAGAGTTCAATTTTTCCTCCAGCATCCGGCTCATGTTGGTGGCGTGTAGGAAAGAAAGGGGTGACTTAAATTATGAATGGCCCTCCTTGTCTTTGTGGTGGCAGGTGAGGGATGGGGGTGTTCATCCGGGGCCAGTGGGGTGCTGTGGGGAGACAAGCTCAGCGTTCCAGGGTGGGTTCTGCTTCAGAGACTTGGAGGAGGACCTGGTGGGCTGCAGCCTCCAAAGGCACGTAGAGGAATGTATCACAGACCATCCAAGAGCAAAGCAAACTGGGAACATTGACAGGAAGTTTGTACATGGTAATATGTTAGACATACACACACGTGCACATGCGCATACACACACACACACACACACACACACACACACACACACACGGGCTTCCAGCTCCATCCTTCTCCTCAGTCTTAGATCTGGAAACAGTCCCCATTGCCAAATGGGTGCTAAGCTGTTCTCGGCAAAGCTCCAAAGGGTCTGATGTCATGTCAACTTAGCCTTGCTGTCAGAAGGTCCCAGGAAGTGGGGGTGTGTTTTGCTTGGCAGGGAGAGAGGATCTGATTGTTGGGTTTTTTTGTTTTGTTTTTTATCAATGGTTAGCCAGATGTGTTGGCACAAGTCTACAATCCCAGATACTGAGCAGAAGGATGGTGAGTTCAGGACCAGCCTGGGCTACAAAGTGAGATCCAGGCCAGACTGGATGAGACAGAGTGAGAGCCTGTCTCAAAAATTAATAATAAAGTCAATTCTTGCCGGGTGTGGTGGAGCACGCCTTTAATCCCAGCATTTGGGAGGCAGAAGTAGGAGGGCTGCCGTGAGTTCGAGGCCACCCTGAGACTCCATAGTGAATTCCAGATCAGCCTGAGCTAGAGTGAGACCCTGCCTTTAAAAACCAAAAAAAAAAAAAAAAGTCAATTCTTTTAGGAAAGATTCAACTCAGGAACAGGGGTGTAACGGATGAAGGAGGGGTGCCAGTTTAGATGGGGAGATGAGTAAGGACTGCCAGAACCTAGACCTGAGCAGACGGAGAGAAGTGGGGAGATCACAACCTAAGCCATGAGTAGGGTTATTATGTGCAAAGGCCCTGGGGCAGGACTTAGTTGGAAGGAAACATTAACAAACCCCCATGTGAAGGACAGGAGAGATGGCTCAGCAGTTAAAGGCATTTGCTTGCAAAGCCTGATGGCCCATGTTTAAATTCCCAGTACCCTTGTAAAGCCTGATGTACAAAAACAAAATGTGTTTGGGCTGGAGCAATGGCTCAGCTGTTAAACGTGCTTGCTTTCAAGGCCTGGCAGCCAAAGTTCGCTTCCCCAACACCCACACAAAGGCAGATGCACCCAGTGGCTCACGCGTTCGGGGCTCATTTGCAGCGTCAGGAAGCCCTGGCGTGCCTGTATTCTGTCTCTTCAGCACTCCTAGCAGAAGGGCCGAGCCTCTGAGGCCCGGCAGGGCTCACTTCCACCCTCCAGCATGGCCACTTCCTTCTCAGCAGACGTCTTTCCAACTGTGATTACTAACCGCAGCCAGGAGCCAAAACACACGGCAAACAAAATAAACAGATACTGGGATGAGTCTGTGAGGGGGGGACAAAAACAGTCTTTTAATAATCAAAATCTCGAAGCTTTTCATTCCATCACTATGCAAAGATGCTGAAAGGACCAATTTTTATAACGGACCTGATCTCTGAGCACAGAGACAAACATGTTCCCTCACTTAATCTCACTGACTTATGACTGTTCATGACAAGTTCAAGTTAGCTATGCCAACGTCTTAGGATTGGCCTTTTTTCTTCTTCTTTTCTTAAAGGGCAGGGCTGGAATTTCATTGTATTGAACATAAATGCGTAAAGTACATGGCTGAATCAAACTTAAAATGCTTTTATGGAATTTTCATTAGAACAGCGCCTATAATGGAGTTGACCTCATATTCACCTAAGATTTCTCTGGCTGTGGGTTCAGATTTCATGCCAATTAACATGTTAATGACATATATCATTTAAAGAACCCATCATAACTTTTATCACATCATGTTACATCTATTTCCTTGTAATTAAATCAGAATTACAGGGTGTAATTACTTTTCTTTTCCTGAATACCCATTCCTTTCAGACATTTAAATTCAAGTGCAAGTACTAAAAGACACTTGAAAGTAACAACCTAATAAAAATATTATCAATTAATGGAAGTGTTGGGTTTCTTCTACTCTCTGGGCTTTTTTTTTTTTTTTTTTTTTTCTTTTTGACACATTCCTTTCTCCCTGTGTTCTTTCTGTCTGTGACGTGTAATGACTGGTCGTATCCAGTCAAACGTTTGCTAAGCTCTTTACATCCTCTGGGCCTTCATCTCCATTAATATGCAACATTCTCACACATAAATATAATTACATATAATTATTAGTGGAAAAGGATCAGATAAGGTTTATTAAGGAAATATCCTATAATTATCCAAGTCCAAGACTTTCCTTCATGTGTTAATCAGCCCAGGGGGGTGGAGTCTGTAAAATCCTCCTACAAAACAGCTATTGATTTTGATTTCACTTTTGGGAAACCAGCTGCTGATGGCAGAACTCAAGTTGTACACGTGGCTGCAGAGATGGCTTGGCAGTTAAAGGCACTTGCTTGAAAAGCCTGAAGGCCAGAGTTCAATTCCTCAGTATTCACGTGATAGCCAGATGCACAAAGTGGTACATGCATCTGGAGTTTGTTTTCAGTGGAAGGAGGCCCTGGCACACCTGGTCTCTCTCTCTCTCTCTCTCCTTACAAATAAATAACTAATAAAAAGAAGTTAACTGGGCATGGTGGTGCACACCTTTAATCCCAGCACTTGGGAGGCAAAGATAGGAAGATCGCCATGAGTTCAAAGCCACCTTGAGACTACATAATGAATTCTAGGTCAGCCTGGGCAAGAGTGAAACCCTACCTAAAAAAAAAAAAAAAAAAAGAAAGAAAGAAAGAAAGAAAGAAAGAAAGAAAGTGCTACAGCCTTGTTGAAAAGACATCCACATCAACTCTTAGAAAACCTACAGACCCAAAGGTAACAATCTGGCCACCAATATTGTTCCATGTCCAGTTTTTTTCCTTTTTCTTTTTTCCCTTTTTTTGCATGCATGTATGTGTGTTATGCATACGTGTGCATATGTGTATCCATGTGGGCACACATGTTTTTTCAGGTACATGTGCATGCCAACAAAATGCCAACATGCTTGGGAAACAGAACAGACCACAAACTAGTGAGCAATGCAATACACAAAGAAGACCGCTTGTCAAGAGGAAGAGGTAGCAGGTCACAGTTGATGGAGATGTCAAAGACTTTGGCTACTCTACATGGAGTAGTCAAAGATGGCATTTCTTTTTTTGTTTGTTTGTTTTGTTTTTATTTACTTTATTTATTTATTTTAGAGTGTCAGAGAGAGAGAGAGAGAGAATGGGTGCACCGGGGCCACCAGCCACCGCAAACAAACTCCAGACACATGCGCCGCCTTATGCATCTGGCTAACATGGGTCCTGGGGAATCAAGCCTCAAACCAGGGTCCTTAGGCTTCACAGGCAAGCGCTTAACCGCTAAGCCATCTCTCCAGCCTAAAGATGGCATTTCTGAGATACTGACCATTAAGCTTAGATTTGACTAATGGAAAGGAGCAAGGGAACTCAGGGAGAATAGATCCCCAAGTGGCAAGGCACCTAGTGAAGGGGGTGAGGAAACAGGTGTTGTGAGGGGACAAATCATAAAAACAAAGACAGCAAGATTACCAAGATGGTGGTCAGAAAAAAAGAACCATGTAGGTGGCTCTTTTGGGTTACAAAAAAATCATAGGGCTGGAGAGATGGCTTAGTGGCTAAGGCACTTGCCTGTGAAGCCTAAGAACCCAGGTTCAACTCTCCAGTGCCCATACAAGCCAGATGCACAAGGTGGCACATGTGTCTGGAGTTCATTTGCAGTGGCCAGAGGCCTTGGCACACCCAATCTCTCTCTCATTCTCCCTCTTTCTCTCTCTTAAATAAATAAATAAATATTTTTTTAAAAAAAATCACAGATCTTGGGCTGGAGAGATGGTTTAGTGGTTAAACAGTTGCCTGTGATGCCTGAGGACCCTGGTTCGAGGCTCAATCCCCCAGGACCCATGTAAGCCAGATGCAGAAGGTGGCACATGCATCTGGAGTTCGTTTGCTGTGGCTGGAGGCCCTGGTGCACCAATTCTCTCCTATCTGCCTCTTTCTCTCTCTGTTACCCTCAAATAAATAAATAAAATAAGGGAAAAAATTAATCATAGATCTTGTTCTAAGAGCAAAAGGAAGCAGTTAGAGGGTTTTAAGAAAGCAGGTAAAGCCAGGCGTGGTGGCGCACTCCTTTAATCCCAGCACTCTGGAGGCCGAGGTAGAAGGATTACCATGTGTTCAAGGCCACCCTGAGACTCCTTAGTGAGTTCCAGGTCAGCCTGGGCTAGAGGGAGATCCTACCTCAAAGAAAAAAAAAAAAAAAGAAAAGAAAAGAAAGCAGGTAAGGACTCCAGAAAGGGTGTTTTGCAGTATGGGAGCTGGATTTACAAGCAGGTAGGCTTGGAAGAGCCTATTGGCCAGGTGTGGGAGCTAAAGCAGTGACTTAAACCAAAAAAGGGCCAGAACAGAGGCAGAGACAATGACTTGAGAAGTTGGGGTCTTAGGGGCTACTCCACAGGCTTTGTGGTAGTTTGTAGGAACCACTCAGTCTTCCTGCGCATTTGTTGACAAGTTGATCATATTTTTGCTGTGCCAAGCATAGTTTTAAGTGAGAATGTCAAAGCAAACAAAGCAGATAGCATCCCTGCCCTCAGGGACCTTAAATAAGGTCAAACAACACTCCTCACATACCCTGAACCCCAGAATTGTAAGTCAGGTGATGCTACATGTCTTGGAGACAGAATGTGACATGGGGATTATGGAGTTCAGACAAGAAGGGAGGGAGCTACTTTAGAATACATGTCTAGAAAAGGCTACACGGAGACAGCAGGATATCTGTGGAGTAGGCAGTGAAATCAGCATAACCTCAAATGACTGCTGGTCCCACGTCTCCCTGATACCAACACTGGACACGAACACCAAGCCCAGCTCCATCTCCAGTTCTCTCACCAAAGCACCAAAAAGCAATGGGGCTCTGGGCAGATGGTTTACCCAGAGAACACAGAGAGGGGAGGTAGGTTTTTGATGCTGTGATTTATACTTTTTTTAATTTTTACTTTTTTATTGACAACTTCCATAATTATAAACTATTTCCCATGGTAATTCCCTCCCTCCCCCCACTTTCCCAGTTGAAACTCCACCTTTGATCATATCCCCTCCACCTCTCAACAGTCTCTCTTTTATTTTGATGTCATCATGTTTTCCTACTGTTATAATGGTCTTGTGTGGGTAGTGTCAGGCACTGTGAGGTCATGGATATCCAGGCCATTTTGTGTCTGGAGGAGCACATCGTAAGGAGTCCTACCCTTCCTTTGGCTCTTACATTCTTTCTGCCACGTCTTCTGTAAGGGACCCTGAGCCTTGGAAAGTGTGATGGAGATATTTCAGTGCTGAGCACTCCTCTGTCACTTCTTCTCAGCATCATGGTGCCTTCTGAGTCATCCCAAGGTCACTGCCATCTGAAAAGAGAAGCTTCTCTAACCCAAAGTGAGAGTAGTATTAATATATGGGTATGAACATTAAGAGAAATGCTTACTGGGAAGTTTGGGGAACATAGTATATACATTTAGCCAGACAGCAGCAGACATTACACCCCTATGGCTCTTGACTAGCCCTGTTTTAGGTTTTCAATATCAGAGATGTATTCCCTCCCATGGAGTGGGCTTCCACTCAAATTAGAGGGTGGTTGGTTTCCCCAATGAGAGACATACCACTATTGCACCCATTGGCTCATTTGGCCTGGCTGGTCAAATTTAAGGCTTGCAGTGAAGTGAGTATCTTCACTGGTGATATCTCTCTCTCCCATTGAAGTGCATGCAGCATTGCTTTTTCCAGCTTTCTATCAGCTGGTCTAAATGGAAAAGGTTTTCAGCTCAGCTCCAGCAGGATTTGTATTTTTGTGGGTTTTGTCCTCAAGTTTCTGGTTGTATAATTCCTTCCTCAAGCCAGGCCATACAAATGAGAATTTCAAAGCAGGTCATAGAAATCTGATTTGGGGGCTGGAGAGATGGCTCAGTGGTTAAGGTGTTTGCCTTCAAAGCCTAATGACCCGAGTTTAATTCCCCATTCCCATGTAAAGTGGATCATGCATCTGGAGTTCATGTTCAGTGGATAGAGGAGGCCCTGACATGCCCATTCTCTCTGTCTGTGTCTCTTCTCTCTATCTCTCTCTACCTGCAAATAAATAAATGAAAATACTTTAAAAAAAAAAAGAAGAAAGAAATCTGATTTTGCCCCATCTATCTTGGAACTAGCCTAGAAACTGCATCCTACCCTATCCTAAGACCTCAACTTTAGAAGTCTTTTTTCCATTACTGGGAAGAAGTAAGACTGCCCACAGGGGTCAAGAAGAACTGAGGGAAACTTTGCAAGGTCTCCCCACCCAGTGCCAGCATTATACTCTTTCTGACCAATCACATGTTGCTGTGTTTGTCTGTGCTTAGGCAATAAAGTCATCATAAAACCAAAAAACAAAAACAGAAACAAACAAACAAAAAAAAACCATGAGGACCTGAGTTCAGATCCCCAGTACCCATACAAGAGCTGGACACGGTGATCCACTCATAATCCCAGCTCCAGGGAAGTGGAGACAGGAGGTCCCTGGGGCTTGCTGACTAGCTAGACTAGCTGAATCCATAAGCTCTGGGTTCAGTAAAATATCCTGCCTCAAAAAACACAGACCAGACTTTGACCTCTGGCTTCTGCAAGTACACACACACACGCACACACTCACAGAGGCAAAATCAAATAAACAAACAGAAAGACTGAAAGGATTCAGGAGTCTATGGATAGCTGAACCTGTGGAGATTCCTGAGGGAGGTGTATATGATGGATGCTCCATACTCCTTCTCTCAGACTTCACCCCACATGGGTCATTTATATTCTTTGGGACGTCCTTTATAATAAGCCAGTGACCATAAGGGTTTCCTTGAATTCTGTGAACCACTCTGGCAAATTAATGTTCCCCAAGGAGGGGTTTGTGAGAACCCCGATTTACAACCAGTCAGACCAGAGTATGAGTAAAGCAACCTGCAGCCTATGATTGGCATGTGAAGTGGGGACTGAGCCAACAGCCTCTGGGAACTTGCGGCACCATCAAGTTGGCAGGGCCAGCACTAAGTGGAAGTACAGGACATCCAGCCAGGGATTATGGGATTTATAACTGTATAACTGGTGTCAGAGGTGATGTGTGTTCTGAGCGTGGAGTGGCAGAAATAGCATGAGGCGCTTCCCTGCCATTTCTACACAGTGTAGCATCATTCCACCACCACGGTGCTGACAGCCTTTGCTTATTTCTCTAGACCATTCCTAGAGATTTCTCTCTCTCCATTCTGTATATATCCTCTGACTTTCTTCTTAATTTCTCTAGTTCTCCTTCCTTTTCCCAAATCAAAGCAGTCCAGCTCAGGCCCAGTTCTTCTCATAACAGCCTCCAACACACTCAACAAAACAAAGACCATCAGTGAAAAGACCACGGAGTGACCATATCTGATTGGCCTTTGCAGCTTCACATCCTCATTCCTACCCTGAGTGGTTCAGTGCAATATTTTTCCTAATAACATGCTGTGCTCTATGCAAGGGAAATTCTGGTGGATGTAGGTGTCTCCCTACTAATGGGTTAGGGGTTGCCACATGCCTGCAGATTCCACTTTAACCAAGCCCAGGATATGGAATTTGTCTTTGCACAACTTCCACCTGTCCATGGTCTCCCACGTGTACCTCTGTCCTCATACAAAGACAGTAACTGAATTTTGAGGGCACAAGTAGCAGTTACCTTTTCATTGCTGGAACAAAACACCCAGCAAGAAGCAGCTTATGGAAGGAAAGGGTTTGCTTCTGGCTTACAATCTTAAGGGGAAGTTTGGTCATGGTGGGGAAAGCATGGCAGGAGCAGACAGCTGGGCGTCACATCTCCACATCAGCAGGAGAGCAGATGAGTTGAGTATGACAAGCAGGACTGCTGGGCCGTAACACCCCAAGACCCACCTTCAGTGACACACCTCCTCCAGCAAGGGTCCACCTCTCAAAGGCTCCACAGACTTCCCAAACACTGCCACCACAGTGCTTACACAGGAGGCTTAATCACAAACACATGAGGCTTTGGGGAGCATGGTACATCCAACCCACCAAAGCATGGGTTTAAGGCAGGAACTGGTAGCAGCTAAGCAACAGAACCTCCGTGGAGCACAGTCATGGGTATTCATGAACAGGTGATTGAGACAAGGAGGCAGCTATTACACTGCCATGCAGGCCTGAATCATGACATGGCCTGACACAGCTCAAGGTGACAGAAACAGGCATGCCTGCGTTCTAGTTGGTCTTTTCTTTCTGAACACTGACATTGTATTGCACGTCACTCTCATGTCAGGTAGTACTGCTCTTTGTTTGGTACTGTTGTTCAATTACTTCAAATATTTTTTTAAAATCAACTCTCAACTTGTTACCTTTTTCAAAGCATACTATAAGATAGACTTGGCCACCTGGCTTAAAGGAGCTGAGGACAAACACTGGGTGCAGTGGTTCCTTTGGTTGGTTTAGGTTGTTTTTTTAAAATATTTTATTTTTTATTTATTTATTTGAGAGAGAGAAAAAGGCAGAGAGGATAGGTACCAGGGCATCCAGTCACTGCAAACGAGTGCCAGACACATGTGCCACCTTGTCCATATGGCTTACATGGGTCCTAGGGAATCAAACCTGGGTCCTTTGGCTTTGCAGACAAGTTGCTTTAACCACTAAGCCATCTCTGCAGCCTGTTTTTTATTTCCTTGTTTGTTTGTTTGTTTTCTTTTTATTTTTGGTTTGTGTTTTAGAGTGTGTGTGTGTGTGTGTGTGTGCGCGCGCGCGCGCGCACGCACTCGTGCACATGCACGTGCGCACATTTATGTGCCCTTCTGGTGCCCCATACACTAGCCTGTAGTGGCGATTACTCATCTCTTGGAGATCAGTGTGGTGAACCACTCCATTGTTTTTCCACATGGCCTTGTTTTGTAGTCTCAGGGTGGCCTCAAACTCACGGTGATCCACCTACCAATGCCTCCCAAGTGCTGGGATTAAAGGCATGCGCCACCACGCCCGGCTCTAAGTCTCATTTTTAATCTAATTCCTGAGCTTGCAGGGTTCAGAAGATTCTCGGGGTCTCTGCTCCCCTGTGGGTCTGGGGTTACAGACACATGTGGCCACACACATTTTATGATCTGGAGATACGAGGGTGCAGTCTAGGGCCCGCTCTCACCCTCATGCTTGTGCAGGAAGTACACTTGACCACTGAGCCATCTCTTTGGCCCCAGGTTTGACATTTATTTTTAGACAAGAATCATAGTCATGACCTTGAACTCCTGACCTTCCTGCCTCCACTCCCCGAGTGCCGAGATGGCAAAGACGCCCCACCACAGCCAGGTGCCATGCGCCCTTCAGTCAGCTCAGCACCCCAGCTCCTGGACCTCCCATCTCCAGTTCCCAGAATGCATCTTTCCCACACAAACATTGTCCCTTCCCTTTCATTCTCCAGGCCTGGAACTTGAGTGCCTTGGAGGAGACTGCTTCCCCACCCCTGAGGTCTCCAGCCTCCAGCACCCAGTCCAGAGCCAGGCAGAGATACTCAAGCAACATTAGCAAAGGGGAAAAAAAAAAAAAGGAAATTCTGCCTGCAAAGCACGGCACCCTCCCTATGGTTCTCAAGCCTAGTATCATTAATGCTATGATAAGATCAAGCCATTACTTACTAGAAAGATGAATAATTAACCATTTCTCAAAACGTAGAAGGATGGGCAACAAGGAAGAAGAAATGGCGCTGCAGGCCCCTGTGAGAGATAGGTTTAAGTGGCTTCTTAAACCAGAGCCCATAACCCCCGCCACAGAGCATTGCCATTGATTGTCAAGGGAGTCGAAGCCATTTCCTGACAGTTTGGAGAACGCGGGCCAAACCGTTAGCCTCCCAGGCTGGCTTCGGCGTTTTCACAATTACAGCTGGCTTTGTTTAAAGCTCAAGCCGTCATTACCACTCACACTGACGTGGGACACTTTGATCCAAGTGGAATCTGACTTCCTGATAGAACGCAAAGTTAAGCTGTGGGTGAGAGCCCCCTCCGCCCTGGATAGCACCCGAGCTCTCTGCTCTGTGGAGTGGCACCAGGGCAGAGCCAATGTTCCCTTCTTCCAAATGCCAGTGGGGCTGGCACCCCGAGCCTTCCTCTTCATCTGCGGAGTCGGTCCCCTGCTCCCTCTCTCCCTATTATTCTGGGCAACATGATTGGGATAATTTAGGACTTAGACGGCCTGATCATCTGCACAGTTACAGCAAATCAAACATTTTAATATGAGCAGTCACTGCGTGTTGACTATCGGACTGCTCAGAGCTGAACGGTTGCCAAACAGTGTAACAGAAGGGGGGATGTGGACCCTAGAATAATGACGCTAATAAGGAAATTACAAAAGGCCCAACAAATGACATTTGTGTTAAATCAATAATTCTCTATTTGTGTTTTTTTTTTATTCTAATCTTTCTTCGGAAAAAAATTATCTTTCTAAACAGTTGGCGATTCCTATTCTTGTTGGTCTTCCGGAGCATAATTAAAACCATGTTGTGGCGTCTACTTAAGACATCAACTTCCCTAAGGCTGTCTTGTCCACTGCGTCTTAAACAAAGACACTTGCTTTGGCATTGTGCCCTTAATTAATCATTAGAGGCTTTATTGCTGTACAAAAAAAAGTGTCTTTGTTTAATGATTCATCACAAGCCCAATTTCTGCAAAACTTAAATAAGGACCAACTTTCTAATCAGCTTAAACACACACACAAAAATTATGTAGGCCTTCCTTCTTTCCAGGATGCTAACTGATAAAAGAAATATTGGAATATGACGCCCAGCTAATACACGCAGCTTAGTTATTCTCCGTGGATGGGACAGACACACCTCACGTTTGGAGTGGAATGCAAAACCTCC
This sequence comes from Jaculus jaculus, assembly GCF_020740685.1. Classification (NCBI taxonomy): domain Eukaryota; kingdom Metazoa; phylum Chordata; class Mammalia; order Rodentia; family Dipodidae; genus Jaculus; species Jaculus jaculus. Next base: position 132,325,673 of record NC_059109.1, read on the forward strand.
CAAGTGTCACCAGCACTTTGGCTTTGTAGAGCAGGGGACGAGTCACTGAAAGCACTTTGGGAATTCTAAAAAAAAAAAAAAAAAAAAAAATCCTTCTACACAGCTGCCGATTGCTCCTCTTGCTGGTCTTCTGGGGCATGACCAGCGCCCTGAGTCTGGACCCCAGCACTTACGTGAAAGCAGGTGCAACGGCCTGTGCGTCTCATTCCAGCTCTGAGGAGCGGAGACAGGAGGATCCCTAGGGCTTGCTGGCCAGTCACTCTAACTAAGTTAGTCCAATGGCAGACCCTGTCTCAAAAGATAAAGTGGGCCTGGAGAGATAGCTCAGCAGCTAAAGGCACTTGGTTTCAAAGCCTAATGGTCTGGGTTCAATTTCCCAGCACCCACGTAAACCCAGATGCACAAAGTGGTACGGGCATCTGGAGTTCATTTGCTGTGGCAGGAGGCCCAGGTGTGCCCATCCGCCCCCTCCACACACACACCTCTCTCCAATAAATAAATAATACTTTTAAAACTAAGGCACAGGGCTGGAGAGATGGCTTAGCGGTTAAGCACTTGCCTGTGAAGCCTAAGGACCGTGGTTCGAGGCTCAATTCCCCAGAACCCACGTTAGCCAGATGCAAGAGGGGGCGCACGTGTCTGGAGTTCGTTTGCAGAGGCTGGAGGCCCTGGCGCGCCCATTCTCTCTCTCTCTCTGTCACTCTCGAATAAATAAATAAAAATAATAAAAAAAAAAAACTAAGGCAGAAGCCAGGCATGGTGGCGCATGCCTTTAATCCCAGCACTCAGGAGGCAGAGGTAGGAGGATCACTGTGGGTTCAAGGCCACCCTGAGACTACATAGTGAATTCCAGGTCAACCTGGACTAGAGTGAGACCCTACCTCAGAAAAAAAACAAAAAATAAATAAGTAAATAAGGCAGAGAGCTGGGTGTGGTGGCACACACCTTTAATCGGGAGGCAGAGGTAGGAAGATCAGTGTGAGTTCGAGGCCACCCTAAGACTATGTAGTTAATTCCAGGTCGGCCTGAGCTAAGACCCTACCTTGAAAAACCAAAAAATAAAAATAAAATAAAGTAAAATAAAAAAAAAAAAATTACGACAGAGAATAACTCAGGAAGACACCCAGTGAGAACCCCTGGCATTATCCAAGCACACACATGCACCAGTGGCCACACGTACAAATATACACACCACACACACACACAACACATTACAGTAAGGCTTTCGAATGTGACGGACCCAGCCTCAACTCCCAGCTCTCACTGTGCGCCCCGGGCGAGGCTCAGACAACCGCCCTGAACGTCTCTCCTCGTCTTACAAGTGGCTCGCGAGAGTGTCCACCTGATCAGCGGAGCCAAATGGCCCTCTTCAGGGAAGAGCACTTTCTGGAGACCCACCCACCCTAGGCAGGAAACAGCAAAACGCGCGACGACATGTCACCTAAAGGATGTCAAAGCAGCACTCACTTCCCTGTGCATTGAAGGTCGTCAGAACAGTTCTCAGTGGGCTAGCAGCTTTTCTGCTGTCACCTGGGAAATGCATACCGCTTCAAGGTCACATGGTCACTGGTTTCATGCTCAGGCGCTCCTGCCTGCCGTGGCCTCCGTTCTCTATCTCCGCTCCTCCGCCTCCCCACGCCCTGTTTTCGGCAGCGCCGTCCTCGGTGGGAGCCGTGGCCTAAGGAGCAGAGAGAGAGAGAGCGCGGGACAGGCTGCAGGGACGGGTGGAGAGCGCGTCCAAGTGCAGAACTCCAGCCGGGTCCTCACGAGGGGTGGCTTCTCCCTTCCATGGGGCTTCCCAGCTTGTCCTGTGCTAGGTGACTCCCCGCGATTTTCTCCCCCAGAAAGAATTAGAAATCTATCATGAGAAGTTTCCCAATTGTTAACCTGTTGGCTCTGGGTATATTAGATACACCACTGTGAACATACTATCTCTAGACCAACGCAGCACCCCAGCCAATAGTTTCAGGCCGCTGCCACCCAGAAGCGTCTCAGAAAAATGGCATTTCTCCTCTTCCGCCCTCTCCTTCTACCTTTCCATGGATAGGGAGCTAAAATAGCTAGCATTAATTGTCCAAGTGGATTTGGTCGCTGTATGACTTGACTCACTGCTCTGACCAAAAACTTGACAAGGAGCAGGTAATGGAAGGAAAGGTTTCTTTCTGCTTATAGTTCAAGAGGAGACTTTCGGGCTGGAGAGGTGACTTAGCGGTTAATGCGCTTGCCTGCGACGTCTAAGGACCCATGTTCAGCTCTCCAGATCCCACCTAAGCCAGACGCACAAAGGTGAGGCAAGGGCAATGTGGCACAGGTGAGCGTGTGTCTTGCATTCGATTTCAGTGGCTGAGGCCCTGGCACTTCAATTCTCTCTCCTTTCTCTCTTTAATAATAATAATAATAAATAGGAGAGTTTCTTTACGTTTTTTGGGGGGTAGAGTTGAGTAGAGTGTCACTCTAGCCCTGGATGACCTGAAATTCACTAGTCTCTCAGGGTGGCCTCAAATTCACAGCCATCCTTCCACCTCTGCCTCCTGAGTGCTGGGATTAAAAGCATGCACCACCACGCCAGGCTCAAGAGGATACTTTCTGTCATGGAGGAAAAGGCATGGTGACAGGCGCAAAAGGCCAGCGGCTCACCCTGCATCCAGAATCGGACTGAGAAAGCGCACAGGAAGTAGGAGCAGGCTATCAAGCCTCAAGGCCCGCCCCCAGCGACCCACTTCCTCCAGCAAGGCTCCTCCTCCTAAAGGTTCCACAACCTTCTCCAGCAGCTTGGCCAGCTGGGGGCCAAGCGTTCAAGCTTGAGCCCGAGGGGCGCGGTCCACACTGGGTGAGTGTAAGAAAGGCCAAGCCACTTGCAGCAAAGGTCTTGCAGGTGAATCACAGCTCAAAAAATAAAATAAAATAAAATAAACATGTCTTCGTCTGCTTGCAGAATGAGAGGCAGGGTGTGTGGCGGGGGTGGTGGTGTCCATTATGCTTTGGGTTTCTGCTGTGGTAAATGCTTTGCATAAATACATCATCTTCACACAACCCTGGGTGGAGGGCCCATTACCACCATCCCAACCTTACAGGTAAGAAACCTTAGGCATGCATAGCAATCTAGCACAGCAAGCCCAAGATTGCAAAGTGATTCTAGAACCCAGCTTTATCAGCCCTCAGATCCTGGGCTCTTAGCCAGGGGCACCCTGTGCAGGGAAGTCAATTAAAAAAAAAAAAATCACCACCAGCGGGGTGTGGTGGCGCAAACCTTCAATCCTCTTTAATCCCAGCACTCAGGAAGCAGAGGTAGAAGGATTGCCTTGAGTTCAAGGCCAGCTTGAGACTACATAGTGAATTCCAGGTCAGCCTGGGCTAGAGCAAGACCCTACCTCAAAAAAAAAAAAAAATCCCCACCACTCTGTCTGGTTCCAAGCACAGAGAGACTCATTGTCGCTCCGGAGCGTTTCTCCTGTTGTAATCACTTTCTTGTGACCTGACCAGAGGAGGAAGCAGCTTATGGGAGGAGGAAGGTGTTTATTTGGGGCTCACAGAATCCAGGGGAAGTTCCATCAGGGCAGAATAAACTGGCTTACTATTTATAGCAGAGAGACACCATCAAAAGCCAACAACCAGAGCCCAAACTGCTCTTTTCCCCAGCTCAGGGCTGGACGACAGCATCTGCCCCCAGTGACGCCGCCCCCAGCGGGGCTTTGCCTTCTGGACAGTCAAGTGTGAGCATTTTCAAAACTCCCTCAGGGGCCTGGAGAGATGGCTTAGCGGTTAAGGCGTGTGCCTGCAAAGCCAAAGGATCCCGGTTCCACTCTCCAAGACCCAAGTAAGCCAGATGCACAAGCGGGCGCACACATCTGGATTTTGTCTGCAGTGGCTGGAGGCCCTGGCGTGCCCATTCTCTCTCTCTCTCTCTCCCAAATAATAAAATATATTTTTTAAATCCCTCAGGCTATGGGGGCCATACATTCACATTCTAACTACCATACCAACTCCCCCTCCGCCCCCATGAACACTGCCAGTGTGAGCAACTTACATTCACCCACTGCTCCGTGTCCCTTGTTTAAATTCACCGGTGCCAGCCTGTGGGACCCCCGCTGCTCATGTGCTGATTACCATGCCGACCCAATGGCTGCGTGATCATGCAGTGAGCCTTGTTTCCCATCACCCTGCTCCGATGCTTTGCGCTGTACATAAAGCAGGAATTCGAACATGGATTGATACGCTGTCCAGTGAGCACTCATCAAGCGCCCACCCAGAGCCAGCACTGCTGTCCACAAGAGACCAAAGACAGACGCAGACCCAGCCCTCCCCGAGGTCACATCGAAGGGAGACAGAGTCTAGAAAGTGAAAAGTACAATCTGTTCAGCACCCCCAAAAAAGCACACGTTGGTGATGGGGACGCAGGAAGGACACCTCGGAACACCCACCCAACACGCTCACCGCAGACAAAACGCCCGTGCAGCAGGTGTGCATGGGCCACAACCTGCTCACCCCACTTCGGGGTTTGTATCGCCAGTTAGACAGGGCAGGGTCCTGTGGGGAAGTCTCCTGCTAACATCCTTGATCACACAATCATTTCCTTACATAACACCTGTTGGCATCCCACAGCGCTCCATTTCCATGGCAACCAACTTGGAGAAGTCTGCTTTCAAATCAGGGTCCTTGAGCTGCGATGATATACAGGTTTTTAATTCTAGTTCCCACACTCAGTAAACACTCCACGGAGAGCCTCTTCACCAAGCGCCCCACATGTTGCTAGACGGGGCTAGAGATGGAACAGGGGCCACTATCTCCATTATGAAAAGCATGAGATGGCTTAGAGGCCACAGTGCTTGCCTATGAAACCTAAGGACCCAGATTCAATTCCCCAGCACCCACGTAAACCACATGCACATGGAGGTGCATGTGTCTAGAGCTTGTTTGCAATGGCTAGAGGCCCCGGCACATCCATTCTCTCTCTCCCTCTCTCATAAATAAATATAAAAATATTTCAGCCGGGCGTGGTGGTGCACACCTTTAATCTCAGCACTCAGGAGGCAGAGGTAGGAAGATTGCCTCTAGTTCAAGGCCACCTTGAGACTACACAGTCAATTCCAAGTCAGCCTTAACTAGAGTGAATCCCTACCTCGAAAAACTAAAAAAAAAAGAAAGAAAGAAAAGGAGAGAAAGAAGGAAAGAAAGAGGAAAAAGAAAAAGAAGGTCATATCCACAAAGGCCAGGAATGTTTGCCAGGAAGATTCCAGGATGTGAACTGTACCGACACTTCCAATCCATTCCATGGCCCAACATTCCAGCAAGCAGTCTGTGGGAAGGAACAGTCAGGGAACACACCTGCTCCACATCCCTCCTTTTGTCACAGGGTATTTCGGCTCTCCTGTGCTGGGAGAACCAAGACTGGATCTCATCAGGCTTGAGTGATTTGACAGGAAATAGAGAGGGAACCAAAGGGGAAACCCTGAGCCAAGCGTGTCTTCTCTCCACCCTCCTCCAGAAGAAGGGAGGCGGGACTGCAAGCCATCCCCTGCAGATCCCACTGCACGTGCACCCGGCTTAGGCAGCCACTGAGTTAGAGTACATTGACTCCCGCGGCCGCGCCCGCCCGCCAATCTTCTCGCTGGCCACCAGCACAGGGATGACTTTCCAGAACTGGGATTTTCTCCTGACAGACTGCCGCCCAAAGGAGGAGAGGCAGTACTGGTGGGAAAAGAAGAACAAAACCTTACTTATTCACTTGTAAAACATACTTGTTCGAATCACTCCTGAATAGGCTGCTTGGCTCAAAAAAAAAAAAAAAAAAAAAAGTCAGGGCGCCTGCAGTTTACAATCAGGACTTTGGGGCTACCGTGACTCAAGGTTAAGAGTATAGTGCTTTCAGCTTCTGCTTGGAGAGCACTGCTATTCATAATACTTCCTGAGGAACTCCTTGCCTCATCTAAAACCTCATTTTTATCCTGGTATTTTCCGAGGTAGGACATCGCTGTAGCCCAGGCTGACCTGGAATTCACTATGTAGTCTCAGGATGACCTTAAACTCAAGGCAGTCCTCCTATCTCTGCTTCTTGAGTGAAGCCTCGTTTTTTTTTTTTAATTTTTTATTGAGAGAGAAGGTGGGAAGAGGAAGAAAGAATGGGCATGCTAGGGCCTCTAGCCACTGCAAACGAACTCCAGATGCATATGCCACCATAAGCAACTGGCTTATGTGGGTTCTGGGGAATTGAACCTGACTCCCTAGGCTCCACGGGCAAACGCCTTAACCACTAAGCATCTCTAAGCCTCATTTTTACAGATCAGAAAATAGAGGTTTGAGCCAGGCATGGTGGTACACACCTTTAATCCCAGCACTTGAGAGGCTGAGGTTGGGGGCAGGGGGATCACTGTGGGTTCGAGGCCAGCCTGAGACTAATTCCAAGTCAGCCTAGGCTAGAGGGAGACCCTACCTCAAAAGATCAGAATTTTATTAAAAAAGTAAAAGGAAGAAAATAGAGGTTTGAGGCTGAAGAAGATGTGACTCAGCGGCTAAGATCCACAAACATGAGGACCTGAGTTTGGATCCCCAGGGCTCATGAAAAATGCCAGGCATGGTGGTGTGTGCCCCAGAACCGAGCGGGTAGAGACAGGATCCCTGAGCTTGCTTGGTAGCTCCTCTAGCCAGATCAGTGAGAGACCCTGTCACATAAAAATAAAGATGGAGGGCTAAAAAGATGGCTTAGCGGTTAAGGCACTTGCCACTGAAGCCAAAGGACCGAGGTTCAGTGCCTCAGTGCTCACGTAAAGCCAAATGCACACGGTGGAGCATGAGTCTGCAGTGGCTAAGGGCCCTGGTGCGCCCATCCTCTCTCTCTCTCTCTCTCCCCTTCTTTCTCTTAAATAAATAATAAAATACAATATTTTTTTTAAGAAATAAAGAAGTAGAGGAAGACACCTGAAGTTAACGTCTGGTCTTAACATACAAATGCATGTGTTTCCACACACACAAGTGTGCCCATATGTACAAACATACATTCATTCACACTGCATATAAATATATACACATACAAATATACATACATACATATATATATATATATATATATATATATATATATATATATATATACAGAGAGAGAGAGACAGAGAGAGAGAGAGAGAGAGAGAGAGAGAGAGAGAGAGGGAGAGAGAGGGGCTTTCAAGCATCCGTTAGCTGAGCCAAGATCACACAGAAAAGCATAGAGTCCCAGCCAGGAAACCCTTGAGCCTGTCTCTTCTTTCTGTCTTACGTGTACTCAATACTCTTGTCACAACTCGATGAAAATACAGTCAACCTCAATTCCTACCCTTTCTCTCTTTCAGAGTTTTCTCTAGATTATTTTCCACCACTTCTGTTTAGTAAGTTCTAGAAACTTCTCTGAGGACATGCACCTGTCTCCTCCTTCTTCCCCCTCAGCTCACGCGGAGTTCCGGGAAGGTGCACTACAGGGAGGTTTACCAGCAAGGTGGTTAGTTGATGCCTCAAGATCATCAGGAACTGGTCCAAAATGACCGTCCCAGCACGACCCCATGTGGGATTAAACCCAGCTGTTCTCCGCCACGACCACGTTTCAGGTGGTCACCGCTGGGGAGGGAAGTTGTTGTGCATGCACCCTGCAGGGCATGAGGCAGCACTATTCTCTTTGCAAATATTCCATGTGAGCATGAATACGTTTAGCAAGGTGGAGGAGTCCTGGGTTCAACCCAGCTATGTGCCCCGGAGGCAACAAACTCGTGCACCTTGCTTCCCGAGCTGAGCATCCCTGGACCTCTGCGGAACTGGTATCTGGGTAGCTCTCGTGGTAGCAAAGTGAAAAGGAGTGCCAGGCCGGCTTTTCTTTTTCCCTCCTGTGACTTCATGAGATAAGTGTCTACAGCAGGAAGGATCAAGAACTGGGTTCCTTTCTTTTTTTTTTTTTTTAATTTTTATTAACATTTTCCATGATTATAAAATATATCCCATGGTAATTCCCTCCCTCCCCACCCCCACACTTTCCCGTTCTTTCTCTCTTTCTTTTTTTAATTTTTTAATTTTTTTATTTTTCAAAGTAAGGTCTCCCTCTAACTCAGACTGACCTGGAACTCACTATGTAGTCTCAGGGTGGCCTTGAACTCACAGCGATCCACCTGCCTCTCTCTGCCTCCCAAGTGCTGGGATTAAAGGCATGCGCCACCACGCCCGGCTCAAGAATTGGGTTTCTTTAGGAACTCCTGCTTTAAAAAATAAATAAATAAAATAAAACAGAAAAGAAGGAAAGCCATGGAGTGGAATGCCAAGGCTCAAAAAGGCACTAAGCTCTCAGGTCCCACATCAGAAAGAGCATGACAGGTGTGCTCCTGACTCCGCCCTCCATCAGCATGGTCAAGAGCCAGAGCACCAGGAGCGAGGGGACAGACCCTGGGCTCAGAACTTACTGCGGGTGCGGCTGGGGGATGGCTTGGTAGGTAAAGAGCTTGCTGCACAAGCAGGAGGACCCAAGTTCAGATCCCCCAGCACCCATGGTAAAGTGAGGCACAGTTGGGGCGGCTCTCTAATCCCAGTACTGGGAAGGTGGAGACCCGGGATGCCCGGGGCTTGCTGGGCAGCTACTCTAGACAAACGAGGGAGCTCCAGGTTCAGTGAGACATCCTGCCTGTCTAAAACAATAAGGTTGCGAGTGATTGAGGAAGAGCCCTGATGCCAACCTCCGGCCTCCACACCCACATGCACGGGCACACACACACACACACGTTCCCACACACCTATGAACATGTATGCACACACTAAAATGCATGCACAGAGGTAGCTTAGCGGTTTAAGGCATATGCCTATGAAGCCTAAGGACCCAGGTTCGATTCCCCAGGACCCACAGTAGCCAGATGCACAAGGGGGTGCATGCATCTGGAGTTCCTTTGCAGTGCCTGGAGGCCCTGGTGCGCCCATTCTCTCTCTCTCTCTCTCTCTCTCCCTCTTTCTCTGTCACAAATAAATAAATATATTGTTTTAGAAACGCATGCACAAAGACAAGCAGCACGTTTCTCTGTGTTCACGAGCTCCTCATCAATGCTGGGTTCCGTTCTTAAAGGGGAATTCTTCGTCAGCCGTCAAATCACCACAGTTGCCATTTTCACATTTTTGACTACTTATAAAACTTTTTCCCTCCTCCCCTTACGGAGAAGGTCAATCACTTTTAAGATATAAGAGAATATGAGAACAGATTAATGACAAAGACAAATGATGATTTTTATTTTAGCAGAAGTTTCTGGGCGTCTGCTGCCCAGCCTGGTTCCTGATAGTAAAGTACAGTTGACATGTAACTGCCTAAGTTCTTTGCTTTAAAGTTCAACAAGGGATCAAAAGAGCAAATTCCCTCTTTAAAAAGAAATGTCCTGGAAGAAAAAATTTAAAAAAAAAGGTTGGTTGGGGGGAACCCTTGTGACTCCCTTTTGTCTTTCCCTCTGCTCTTTGTGGACCAAAGACAGAGCTCTGAGTGACTTCTTCAGAATGGAGATCAGTGAAATTGTCAGTTGATTACTTCTCCTTGATTAGCATATATAAGAGCCCTGTGATACAGTATTTGCATTCCTATTTAGCCATGATTTTTGTGGGGCACCAATGATTAAACTTGTCACAGGCCTTGATTGACGGGGTCAGATCTTCACTTTCTACTCTTTTGAAATTAAAAACAAATGTGTCAGCTCCCTTCATGGGCCGGAGCACCGTGAAGCTCGCCCGGCTTGTCATTGTGGATAGGTCAGGAATGTTTTAATTTTAGGGATGGGTTCTGCTTGTCAAGTGGAGTGTGATGGCGTGTGGTTGTGGAGATGAGATGTGAAGGGGGTGACACAAAGATGAGGAGGAACAAAGACAAAGGCACTCACGTTATTAGACAGATTTAATTAGTCTGAATGGATATTATGCTAGATGAAGCAGCGAGCTGTGAAATTAACCCTTGATTACGGACTGGCGGATCACGCTCAGAAAAGGGAATCAAACCTTTGTGGAGAGCCACGAGGTGTGGTGGCAGGGTCCCTCCACCCTTCCAGGGTGCCCTCCAGATCCCTCCTTCCACCCCCACCCACCTGTCTACCCAAGCGCCAGCTCGCCTTGAATTTGCCTAGGCAGGGGTCCCTAGAGAAAGGCATCTCACCTAGCTCTCCTCTCTCCAACTTTGGAGAGAGCAGCAAGCTAACGCTGCTTGGCTGTGAGGCTTAGGGGCTCACAAATGATGAATCCAGGCCAGAGGCAGGTGATGGCGAATCTTGAACCACGGCACCATGGTGTGAATATCTGCATCCTATCGTTCGTGACCATGGCAGATGCTCCCTCCTCATAGGATGCGCTCCTCAAACCGCCTTCCACCAACCCAGCGCCCCCTGACTGCGGTCCTCTTCAGTAGTCCCCAACTGCTTGTGCCCCCAAGAATTCCAAAGCATGTTCAAGAGGGGTGGAAGACCTTGAGACCTGACCCCACAATTGGGGTACAACCAAGCAACAATTGCTACAACTGTAAAAAGAGGGGACGATTGTGTGACCATCCTTGTCCCTAAGAAGGTATATGACTGAGACAACGTGGCCTTAGAGAAATCCCTTACTGTGTCAAAATCATCCAAGACATAAACTCTGCTTAGAAAAGACCTCAAGTAAGAGCCACCAACTCATGCCTCCTCTTTTTTTAGTTAATTGTTTTAGGTAGAACTTAAAATAATGGATTTCACTATGATATCTTCATACATATATAGATATATGCATATATATCTTTTTATAAATATTTTATTTATTATTCATTTGCAAACAGAGAGAGAGTGTGTGTGAGTGTACAGGCACGCCAGGGACTTTTGCCACTGCAAATAAACTCTAGATTCATGTGCACCTCTGTACATCTGGCTTGACACGGAGTCAAACCCAGGCCATGAGGCCTGGCAAGCAAGTGCCCTTAACCTCTGGGCCACCTCTCCAGCCCTTCGTACACACGTGGTTTTGTACTTCACTCGTACTTAGCCCTCATCGCCCTGTCGTCCCTCCTTAGCCTCCTCCTGCTCACCTCCCTCCCTCCAGCATAGTCTCCCTCTGTCTTCATGACACACGCACACACACACACACACACACACACCAGATCCACTTGTGAGAGGAAATGTGGTTTGATGTACTTACCCCCTCCCATTAGACACCTCCTTTCCTCTACTAGTTTCATGATATATATATATATTTTTTTTTTTTTCAAGATAAGGTGTCACTCTAGCCCAGGCTGACCTGGAATTCACTATGTAGTCTCAGGGTGGCCTTGAACTCATGGCAACCCTCCTACCTCTGCCTCCCGAGTGCTGGGATTAAGATTCCATGTATTAGAGAAAACACATGGCATTCATCTTCTTGATTCTGTCTGGTTTTGTTGAACAAGGTGCTCTCCCGCTCCATCCACTCTCCTGCAAATGACACGATTTCATTCTTCTGAGGGGCTGTACAAAACCCCATCATGTCTATAACTGCATGTTCTTTTCTAAAAATATTTTTGTTTATTTCTTATTTATTTGAGAGTGACAAACAGGCAGAGAAAGAAGCAGTGAGAGAGAGAGAGAGAGAGAGAGAGGGAGAAAATGGGCATGCCAGGGCGTCCAGCCACTGCAAAGGAATTCCAGACACGTGTGCCCCCTTGTGCATCTGACTAACATGGGTCCTGGGGAATCAAGCCTCGAACTGGGGTCCTTAGGCTTCACAGGCAAGCGCCTAACCACTGAGCCATCTCTCCGGTCCCACCACATGTCCTTTAACCATCTGTTGGGCTGACATGCCGCTCTGCACACAGCCAGGGCGAGGCATTGCGTGCAGAGAGCACGGCTCCAGTTCCTGGCCCCTTTCCTGCCTCCGCCCCCACCAGCCTGCATCTTCCCTCCCCATGGACGTGGAGCTCCAAGGTTTCCACTCTGAAGCACCTTTCAAATGTGGCCCCGGGACTCTGGATCACTTAATTCTCAATCATGGCTGCAGGCTCAGAGTGGCCAGGGAACTAACTCAGTGCAGGAAAATTGTGCTCCTAGCCCACGCGTGCCTAGAGCTCCAGACCCTCCTGCCTCAGCCTCCCTGTGCGGGTTTGCTGGCGTGCCCCAGGTAACAGCCCTGCCTGCCAACAGCAGGCTTCGCGAACCGGGGTACGGAGAGCATTGGCAACCCTGGTCTACCAGGGAGCATGTGGGTTCCTTCAGGGGCTGCTTTGCATGAGGGGAGGTCCTGGAAAAATGTTGATGGTCCCTGGAAAGCTCTAATGTTATACATGTAACACAACTGTAGTTATTGCAATTCAATCTCTCCCGCAAGATGACACTTGGTCTCTGAAATTTCTTTCTTAGCCCTAAATGATATGAGAAATGGCCAGCTCCCTCCAACTTGCCTTCATGGAGTTTTGGAGGAAGAAGTGACCTTAGGAAATCCTCTTCTCTCTTTTTCTTAAAAATATTTTATTTATTTATTTTGAGAGTGAGAGAAAGAGACAGAGAAAGAACGGGAGTGCCAGGGCCTCCCGCCACTGCAAACAAACTCCAGATGCATGCGCCACCTTATGTATCTGAGTTACATGTGTACTGGGGAATCGAACCTGGCTCCTTAAGCTTCACAGGCAAGCACCTTAACTGCTAAATCTCTCCAGACCCCATGGAAATCCTCTTCACTCAGAGCTCGGTACCCTTGACTTTGAAGGCAAACTGGTGATTTATTGTAGCAGACAACCTTCCTAAGGCTATGTCTCTGTTTCAAATCACATTTGTACATGTATGTGCACCTGTGTGTGACGTACGTCAGAGTTTCCCACCTCTGACACGATTGACATCCGAGCCACCATCCTGTGCACGAAAGGGTGTTGTGCATTCTCCCGGGCTTCTTCCGTCCAGATGCCAGTGCCCACGCTGTCCCTGATGGGACAACCAAAATAGCTCCTGGCACCTCCGAATGTTCTCCTGGGCCACCACTAGACATCGCATATACACTCTAAGCAGAAAAGTGTGAAAATAATGATTCTAACCGCTTCTAGCCTTGGTTTCCAAGGAAGGCAAATCCTTCCCAGAAACTCAGCAGTATTCCACTTAAACCTCGCCAGCCAGAACTGTAATTTTTTTTTTTTTTTTTTTGGTTTTGCTTTTTGGCCATCCCTCTTTGCAAAATGCTGTGAAACACGTAACCAGGCACAAAGCCACAGAAGCACGGGTATCTATCTCCTGGCAGTTAATGCCATCTGTCCGCGGGATAATTCCACTGATGAGGACGGTCCCTCACTCTTCCTCTCATTTCCTCCCCAGTCCCTTCCCATGCCAGCGGGGTACTGGAGACCTGTTTGAATTAACATGGACCTGTCACCAAATGTGACTAGACCCAAGTATAGTTGCCCAAGTGTCCTGAGGGCGATGGACTAAGAGCATTCAACTTTGTCGTATGGTCACTGCCGCCGTCATAACCGTAAGAACACCCGCTGAACTCCTGCCACGTATGCTGAGTGACGCACACGCCCTGTGTCACCGTCACCGTGGTGGCCCACAGGCGTCACCACCATTCACAGTGCACAGAAGAGGTGCCTCGTTCCCCAAAAGGAAAAGTGAGTTAGGGGCTGAGGAGATGGTTCAGCAGTTAAGACACTTGCCTACAGAGCCTAACCACCCGAGTTCCAGTCCCCAGCACCCACATAAAGTCACGTGTGCAAAGCACACGCGTGCACCGGGAATCCAGCTGTAGCTGCCTGAGGCTCGAGCGCACCCATCCTCGCCCTCTCTCTCTTCCTCCCTCGCTCTCTCCTTGTCAACGAATAAGTAAAAATATTCTTTAAATAGTGAGTCAGGCTTTGCGATCCCAGCATTCAGGAAGCTGAGACAGGAGGATCATGAGCAACAAGGGGGACCTCTCTCATGAACAATAGGGATTCCTTGTTTGAAATAACCAAGGGCCAGGGCTGGGGCTCGGCAGGGTGAGGACCTGAGTTCAAGCTCACTGTCTGCACTTTCAAGACAGACAGACAGATTAGCTCAGGAGAAACGGTTGGTGATATTCACAATAAAACAAAATAATAATAATCACTGAGCTACGTGGTCCTGAAAATGGGTTTTAGGAGTGCTAGAAAGCCCGGTGTGGTTGCGCACGCCTTTAAATCCCAGCACTCAGGAGGCAGAGGTAGGAGGATCTCGCCATGAGTTCAAGGTCACCCTGAGACTACACAGTGAATTCCAGGTCAGCCTGGGCTAGAGTGAGACCCTACCTCAAAAAACCAATAAATAAATAAATAAGGCAGAGAGCAGAGCGTGGTGGCACACACCTTTAATCCCAGCACTCGGGAGGCAGAGGTAGGAGGATCGCCATGAGTTTGAGGCCACCTGCATAGTGAATTTCAGTTCAGCCTGGGGTAGAGTGGGACCTTACCTTGGGGAAAAAAAAAAAAAAAAAAAAGAAGAGGTTCTAGAAGAAAAATGTGTCCCGTGAAGGCCAGACTTCGGCAAAAACACCTGAGCTGCTTCTTCAGAGTCGTTAGGCATAGTTTCCACAAGTGACAGTCACCAGGGTCAAAGGTGGCCTCCACAAGAAACACCCCAAACCTCGGGAAGTCAGGTCAGCCACAAAGCAAGCAAGCAGTGTCTCCAGCTAGGAGTGGAAGCGTCTGGAGTCCACGTGCATGTGGGCGGTCTCTCAAGGTTGCCTGGTAAGCCCACGCCCGTCAGCCGCGTACCAAGAGCCTCCATTGTCTGCAATTCTGAGGCCAGGCAGGTAGGGGCTGCAGCGCACAGCTCCAAGAGTTGCTGGAGGACACTGTCCCCTACGTGTGCTCCGCTAGTCTGCCAAAAGAGGAAACCGTGTGCCCTTTTTTGTTTTTGTTTTGTTGTTCCACATAGTATTTCTGAGTGTCCACGAATCCAACAGAAAGAAAACAAAACTAAAAAGTCCGGGCTGGAGAGATGGCTTAGTGGTTAAGCTCTTGCCTGTGAAGCCTAAGGACCCCTGTTCGAGGCTCGACTCCCCAGGACTCACGTTAGCCAGATGCACAAGGGGGCGCACGCGTCTGGAGTTCGTTTGCAGTGGCTGGAGGCCCTGGCGCATTCTCTCTCTCTGCCTCTTTCTCTGTCTGCCACTCTCAGATAAATAAATAAAAATGAACCAAAAAATTTTTTAAAAAAACTGAAAAGTCCAAAATATAAGATATTCCCAGATGGCAAAAAGATGAAATGAAAGAATCAGGAATCCAGCTCCCTTGTAAGAGAGGTCCCCATTGTTTGGGGCACACACTGGCTCTCTTAAAAACTGCATAGCTGTTTTGGCTCTGGGGAGATGGCTCAGTCAGTAAAGTGCTTGCCACACAAGTATGAGAACCTGAGTTCAGATTCCCAGAACCCACATAAAACTCAGGTGAGCTGACGAGGCAGAGGCAGGGGAATCCCTGCAGCTTGCTGGCCAGGTGGTCTAGCTGAATCGGTGAGCTCCAGATTCAATGGGAAACCCTGAGGAGAACAATTAAGGAAGACACTCAATGTTGACCTCTGGCCTCCATGTGCACACACCCATACACACATACACATGCATGCATACATGCATGCATGAGCACCTGCATACATGTGCATACACACATGCATACACAAACAATATACACATACATATTTAGAAAAAAATAGAATAAAATGGTAGCAATTCCAAGTCAGTCAATGCTGGTTGAGTAGTTCCTATTTGCCAGGCCTTATGCAACATTCTGCTGCTGGGGCTGGAGAGAATGCTCAGTGGTTAAAGCACTTGCCCGCAAAGGCTAAGGACCTGAGTTGGATTCCCCAATATCCAAGTAAAGCCAGATGCCCAAGGTGGTGCATATGTCTGAAGTTCATTTGCAGTGGCTGGAGCCCCTGGCATGCTTGCTTCCACCTTCCCCCCCCCCCCCATATGTATATGGAGAGAAAGAGAGATGTCTCTTTCTGTTTCTCTCAAATAAATAAGTAAATAAAATAGTTTTTCTAAAACACAGATTCTAGTGTGGAAACTGTGGCTAAAAAATCAATTAAGGCCAAAAGGGAAACTTACCACTTAGGAAGCAAGGAAGACCTCACTGAGTCTGAGACAAGTGGAATGTATGAGGTCTTTCTACAAGGCTCCTCTTCTTTCCTGAGTCTTTTTTTTTTTTTAATTTATTTGACAGAGAAAGAGGGGGAGAGACAGAGAATGGGTCTCTCTCTCTCTCTCTCTCTCTCTCTCTCTCTCTCTCTCCCTGCCTAATTCTGTATATATCTCTCACAAATAAATAAATAAAAATAAAAGATTTTTTTAAAAAGAACTTTAAACAAATGTTTTTAAATTACTCATGTCACAAACAAAAATAAAAGAAGGTATTATAGCATGGTAGCCAAGAACATTCATTTGGAATCAAACTTATTTATCCTTGAAGCCCTTGCTAACTGTGCGAATCTGGCTTTCCCTCTTCTGAGCCTCAGCTTCCACACCTGCAAGGTGGGAAGGTTAATTCTCCTGCCTTTACAGGGCTGAGGTGATGCAAGAAAGTGCCTGGCATAGCGACTGCCCCATGGATTTCTGCTTCTCGTGTAACTAAGGGCAATGCACCATTATGGTCATAAAGCTGTGTTTAATGTCTGAAGGAAAGTGGGCACTTGGCGACCAGGTGCTATGACTGTCTTTGTTGCAGCTGCTGAGGGACATAACTGTCTGCTGAGCGCGCGCTGTGAACTTGCTATGGCTTTTCTGAAGTCAAGGCTCATGTGTATAACCTTCAGTGCCTCCTGTCAGAAAATGGGATAATTGCTGGCGACTGAACATGTACAAGTAATGTGCCACCATCACCCCCCCCCCTCTCTCTCTCTCTCTCTGTCTCTCTCTCGCTCGCTCGCTCGCTCCTTATCTGCTGTTGACCTGGAGTTTATTATATAGTCTCAGGGTGGCCTTGAACTCATGGAAATCCTCCTACCTCTGCCTCCCAAGTGCTGGGATTAAAGGTGCATGCCGCCATGCACAGCACACCTGTCTCTATCTTATAATATCATCACTATTATTATTTGTTATCATAGCTTTTACAAAACATTCAAATAGTTAAGACAAGGGGACTGGATATGGTCAAAGGCACTTTCAAAGCCGGATGGCCCAGGTTTGATTTCCCAGCACTCCCATACAGCCAGACTGGTGCATTCACGCATGCATCTGGAGTTCATTTGCAGTGGCAGGAGGCCCTGTCACACCCACCACCATCCTATATTTAAAGTCATCTCCAAACCTCCCTGCCTCCTGCAAGCTCCCAGTGCCCTCTTCCTTCCCGACACTAGAACTCTCCTCCCTCCTCGACCGGTCACAGAACGTCCTGTTCTCATGGGACGTGTTCATCTGGACCTCGGTTGATAGTCATGTATGGTAGGACTACGGAGAGCACATAAGGACACAAGACTAGACTCCTGTGAAGTCAAAGATGCAACAGTTAGGCAAGGCTGGATCCCAACTCCTTGGAAATCTGACTCCTCAGCTCTCTCCTCCCCAGTGACCTAATTCTCATGTGGCAGCTCAGAAAACACCACCACTGCAACCCCAGGCTGACCCAGCCCATGAAGAAAATTTCAGAGAGGAAAACAAAAAAAATCCTTCTCTGGAATGAGTTAGTCATGTGCCTGTCCCTGACCCAATCACTATGTCATAAATAACAGTAATAATAAAGTAAGGCTGGAGAGTTTGGCTTAGTGGCTAAGGTGCTTGCCTGTAAAGCCTAAAAACTCACGTTCAAATCTCCAGGTCCCACATAGCCAGATGCACAGTGACGCAAGCGCAATGCTGCACGTGGGCCATATGAGGACGCACGCATCTAGAGTTCGTTGGAGGCAGACTAAAGGTCCTGGCATGCCCATCCTCCCCCAAAGAAAAATAATTTAAAAAATAAAACAGAGCACGCTGATTGGACTGACTTGAGCCATGTGCTGGACGGTGAGCCAATCACCACAGCCAGGAGAGTAGAGCACACTAATTGGTTAGACTTCAGGCACTGGGCCAACTTGCAGCTTGGAAGCAACCCCATCCACGCCTGTGCACTGCAAAGGAACCGGAGGTGATTTCCCAGTGAAAATTCAGGTCTGCAACTCATAGAAAACAACGAAGCTACAGGTGGGGTGAAAACCCTGCTGAAGGATCTGTTCTTACCTCACAGCACGTGGCACTTTGTCCCTCATGAAGTAGACAGCTGAGCAAGACTGAACTTAATTCTTTGCTTCTGAAGCTGTTATTCAGGTTGAGTAACCCCTAACCCCTGAAATACTTGAGCGCAAAAAGGTTTAGGATTTGGGGGTGTTTGAAGGGATATGTGCACATGTATAATGAGATACATTAGAAATGAGAGCAAATTCTCATGCTGGACATACTCAAACTTTTTTAATTTATTTTTTTATTAACAACTTCCATAATTGTAAACAATATCCCATGGTAATTCGCTCCCTTCCCCCCCACTTTCCCCTTTGAAACTCCACTCTCCATCATATCCCCTGCCCCTCTCAATCAACCTCTCTATTATTTTGACGTCATCATCTTTTCCTCCTATTATGATGGTCTTGTGTAGGTAGCGTCAGGCACTGTGAGGTCATGGATATCCAGGCCATTTTGTGTCTGGGGGGAGCACATTGTAAGGAGTCCTACCCTTCCTTTGGCTCTTACATTCTTTCTGTCACCTCTTCTGCAATGGACCCTGAGCCTTGGAAGGTGTTATTGAAATATTTCAGTGCTGAGCACTCCTCTGTCACTTCTTAGCACCATGGTGCCTTCTGAGTCATCCCAAGGTCCCCACCATCTGAAAAGAGAATATTCTCTACCAAAACTGAGAGTAGCATTAGTATGTGGGTGTGAACATTAAGAGAAGTGCTTACTGGGCAGTTTGGGGAGCACAGTATATACACTTAGGCAGACAGCAGCAGACGTTACACCCCTAGGGCTCATGACTTCCCCTGTTGTAGGTTTTCAGTATCAGGGCTGTATTCCCTCCCATGGAGCAGGCCTCCAGTCCAATTAGAGAGCCGTGAAGGCTCAAACTTTTAGTCCCAGCACTCAGAAGGCTAAGGTAGAAGGATTTCTTTAAATACAAGGCCAGCCTAAGACTATATAGAGTGAGTCCTAGGTCAGCCTGGGCTAAAGTGAGAGCCTGCCTTTGAAAACAAACAAACAAACAAAAAACAGCAAATTCTAAACACAAAGCTAGTTTGTTCCATATACATCTTAGATACAGAGCCCATAACTAACTATGTAAACTTTTAATAATTTTGTTTTGATCCATGCTGTGGAATTTTCCACTTAATTTCTTGCTGTAACTCAACAATATTGAATCTTGGTGCAAATTTAGATTGGAGGCTGGAGAGGCCCAACGTGTATTGTCGTTGGCCAAGGAGAGACCACACATCAATTCAAGTATTTCTTCAGCTCACTTTGTGAAGCTAGACATCACAGTGCCTTCTATCTGGAGTCAGGAATAATGCAGATGACACGAATGTTTAATAATCCCAAGTGCCTTGCTCATTATATAACAGGAAAAAAAAAATGTTGTTTTTAATCGAATAAGAGAGCATTGGCCACGACCGAGTCCTTGACCTATCAGTTTGAATCTTTTCTCTGTAACCATTTCTGGTCATGAACATGGGGGCAGGATTTCTGGCATCCTTGATGTTTCTTTGTTATTAAAAGCAGGATCAGTTAATAAATAATTATGATGCTCAGTCTCCGGGGAACAAGGAGATAAGGGCGGGAACAGTGGAGCCCCACAAATTACATGCTATAGTCTAGATTTTCACCCAGCGTGGAGAGCGACTTAGCATTCCCCCCACCACCCCTGTGGCATAAATTGTTCTAATTATATGTGCGAGATCTTCCGTTCCCCAGGAAGTGAGTCGGGAGCGCTGTGTCTGTGCTTTTAATTCCAAGCAGCCCTGGGTTCCCACCCCCCCTGTTTTCAAACTGAATTGTTTCAGTGGTAGCTTGGTGTGTCAGCTTGTAAGTCTATAAAACAGTTTTATACCAGCTGGAGATTCAACATGCTACACGAATGCATAACAGAGCCTCACCAAGAAGGTTTGTAATTCAGTAATTAGCTGTAATTAATGAACACAAAGTGAAGACTCATTTACAGTTTAAATTATCACATTAGCTCCTGTCACCCTCTATGTACACAAAACAGCAGGAATTCAATTATTTTTATTCTTCAAAGCTAATTTAAAATTTAAGGGATGCCATTACATGGAATAATAGGTAAGAAATGTAATCGAAGTCACTGGGAACAGTTGGCCGTCCTTAGAATTAAAAAAAAAAAAAAAAAAACAGAAAAAGAAAAAGAAGAAGAATGTGATCGCTGACGATTTGGAAATGTTTTTGCATCTGTGAACAGATGAAGGATTGAAATCTCTGCTCTTTTCAGTATGTTTAATGGAAAAGGAGAAGGGGTGGCGGTGGCGGAGTCTGCATGCTGGGATGTCATCGGGAGTAATTGTACAAGCAGCTGGTCACTCCTAATGCTGTGGGTAGGGGCAAGAGGGGGACCATTACCCTTGATGGGGGGTGGCTTTGTTTCCTACGACATCAGGGGCTTCCCGGAATTGTCACACATTTTCATTGTACAACTTTAGCTCAGGTGGCCTTACGTCACCTTGCTGTCGCCCTCAAGTCTTTGGGTATGTAGGCAATGCATTTTCTTGCAGGCATTCATTTATCAAACACCCACGGAGCAACCCCTCAGCCTCAGACACACAGCCATGGAGTAACAGAGCCCCCCCCCCCAGTCCTCACATAGCCGGCATTTGAAGGGAAGAGACGACAGCCAGGAATTCTCAAGCTTAGCAACAGTCGTGGTCCAAACTCAAAAACAGGAAGTCTAGTGTGGTGCATGCTTGTAATCCCAGCACTTGGGAGGCTGAGTCAGGAGGATGGTAAGGTCCAAGTTAGCCTCAAAGTTCAAGGCCATCCTGAGCTACATAGTAAGACCCTGTTTCATAAGTAAACAAGGGGGCTAGAGAGGTAGCTTACCTGCAAAGCCAAATGACCCAGATTCGATTTCACAGGACCCATGTAAGCCAGATGCACAAGATGGTGCGTGCATCTGCAGTTTGTAGCTGCTAGAGACCTGGCACATCCATTCTCTCTCTTCCTCTCTCTCTCTCTCTCTCTCTCAAATAAATTTAAAAAAAAAATGGGCTGGAGGGATGACTTAGTAGTTAAAGCGCTTGCCTGCAAAGCCAAAGGACCCAAGTTCAATTCCCTAGGACCCATATAAGTCAGATGCATCTAGAGTTTGTTTGCAGTGGCTAGAGGCTCTGGCACACCCATTCTCTACCTGTCTATCTCGATCTCTCAAATAAATAAGTTTAAAAAAAATCAAAGCCAGGCATGGTGGTACACATCTTTAATCCCAGCACTTGGGAGGCAGAGGTAGGATTGCCATGAGTTCGAGGCCACCCTGAGACTACATAGTGAATTCTAGGTCAGCCTGAGCTACAGCAAGACCTTACCTTGGAAAAAAAAATCAACTAAAAATAAACAAGCAGGGGCTGGACAGATGGCTCAACAGTTAAGGCACTTGTTTGCAAAACCCAATACCCCAGCTTCGATTCCCCAGTACCCATGTAAAGCCAAATGCACAAAGTGGCGCATGTATCTGGAGTTCGTTTGCAGTGGCCAGAGGCTGTGGTGCACCTATTTGCCCTTTCCTCTCTCACTCTCTCTCCCTTCCCTTACAAATAAATAAATAAAATATTTTTAAAAAACAATAAACAACAGGACTGGGGAGATGGCTTAGCAGTTAAAGCATTGGCTTGCAAAGCCAAAGGACTTTGGTTCAATTCCCCAGGACCCACATAAGCCAGATGCACAATATGGAGCATGCATCTGGAGTTTGTTTGCAATGGCTGGAAGCCCTGGCACGCCCATTCTTTCTCTCTCTCTCTCTCCTCCCCTCTTTCCCTCTCTCAAATGAATAAATAAATAAAATTAAAAAATTTTTTTTAAATCCATAAACAAGGGCTTGGAGCCTAGATCAATGACAGAAAGCTCACAAAGTATGCACAAGGCCCAGGGCTCTATGTCTAACATTGCAAATAATAACAATTAATAATAATAATAATAATAATAATATTGATATCTAGGTCCCAAACCCTGACTTACTGACTGGATCAGACGCTCTAGGATCAGGTCTGAGCATCAGTATTTTTTTAATATTTTTATTTATTTATTTGAGAACGACAGACAGAGAAAGAGACAGATAGAGAGAGGGAGAGAGAATGGGCGTGTCAGGGCCTCCATAGATGCATGCGCCCCCTTGTGCATCTGGCTAACGTGGGTCCTGGGGAGTCGAGCCTCGAACCAGGGTCCTTAGGCTTCACAGGCAAGTGCTTAACCACTAAGCCATCTCTCCAGCCCAAGCAATAGTATTTTTAACTGCTCTCCAGTGATATGCAGCCAGGGTTGGGTACCACAGGGATCGATCATCAACTGATAACTACAATGGCAATGAATCACTGGTGACCTGCACTGTGGGAGAAATGAAGCTAAGTGGGAGGCTGATCTAGGCTGGGATTTAAAGGAGAAGCACTCTGGGAGTGACAGGGACACCTGAGCTATGAAAAGGCAACCTTGAGAATCTGTGAGAATCCTGCCCTAACCCAGCTTCAAGAAACAGTAGTCCTATGCTCTCTTGCAAGTGTAGGTTCTCTCTCTTCTTCTCTTTCTCTCTCTCTCTTTCTGTCTCATGCAAATGTTTTCTTATCTTGAAGGCTATGCAAAAAAACAAATTCATTAGCAAAGTAAATTTGCCTTACTTAAACCATCTTCTTAAAAGAAAAAGGGGCCAGGTGTGGTGGCGCATGCCTTTAATCCCAGCACTTGGGAGGCAAAGGTAGCTGGATCACCGTGAGTTCGAGGCCACCCTGAGACTACATAATGAATTCCAGGTCAGCCTGAGCTAGAGTGAGACCCTACCTCGAAAAACCAAAAAAAAAAGAAAGAAAGAAAGAAAGGAAAAGAAAAGAAAAGAAAAATGGGGCGGGGAAGATGATTCAGTAGTTAAAGGTGTTTGCATGCAAAACCTGTTAGCCCAACTTCATCTCCCCAAAGCTGGACACAGAAAGCTGTGCAAGCATCTGGCATTTACATTCAGTGGCAAGACTCCCTGCATGTGTGTGTGCACACACGTGCAACACTAACTAAATCAATCAGCAAGTACCATTTAGTGTGTCCACTGAGAAGAAAGGACTGGACAAGTAAGGCTTAGTAGGGAGGGAGAGTTGGTGAGGTGAGAGTCCTGGCAGGAACCTGATTTTATTTTATATCTGATGAAAAGTCCGAGGAAAATTTTTACCCAGGAAGAGTATGAGTGAGCGTGAGTGTGTGTGTGTGTGAGAGAGAGAGAGAGAGAGAGAAAATTACGTGTTCATACACACTGGCCTCATTGTAGCTCCCTGGGACTGCCCACTCTCCTTCCATGACACTTCCAGGAAGGGAAGGAGAAAAACAAACCTCATGTCTAAAGAACGCTGCGTCTGATGCGTTGGACTTCTCCCTTCCAGCACGTTCCTTCCCTTCTCATATCCATTTTTCTCTTTCCTTTAAATGGGCCACTCGAAGCGGCACTGTCTAATTTTTCATAGGTGATCGACTGCTGAGTGGGGGGCTCGGGAGACAGAGGGAAGACGCTGATAAGCCGGCCTGCGGATTCTATTAGGGAAATGCGGTGGTAATTAATGAACCCTGCCAGTAACTGGGAAGGTGTGAGTCCCCGTAATATCGTAATGATAGTCATCCGTCTGCGAGCCCCCCGTCACTCGGAGAGATCCCTCACCGCTCTCTGATCTCAGACTCTGAGCCATGCAAATCTGCTAGACAGGACGCTATGTCTCTGTCTCTCTAATTGGGCAGTATAGAGTTGTTTATGGATAGTGGCGGCATTTAAGCCTCAGTCGGAGGGTGTTCAAAAATCATTAGCAAACTTGCCTTAACAGCACTGTCAAAGACGGATGCGCCTGCTTCCACATCTGCTTCTGAAGCTGTCCCAGGGCGGTGACCACATGGAGGGATGCCATGTGCAGACCAGAGCTCTGGGCGTGATTGTTGAACAATTTTTGAAATAAAAACCAAGTCCCAGTAATTTCTCATCCTGCTAAAGCTGAAACTTCCGTGTGTGCTTCAGGAGCATCCCTGGGCTCCACGGAGGGCGGCGTTAACATCATGGTGGACAGTGCTGTCTGCAAAAAATGCAATGGAGCCAGGTTTCCAGAGGGCCGCGTTGCCGGGGGGCATCAGCCACGTTTGCCCACCAATATTTTCCCCTGCATCTAAGTGGTGGCTCTTGGGTCTTCCCCCAAACTAATGGGATACATTTGTTTGAAATGCCAAGAAATTAAGAAAAGAGAGCCCTCCTAACTCTGATGCGGCAGCTGGATGTCTCTTGGATTGGGAAGGGAATCTTAAATATTTAGAAAGATTTAGAATCAACACACTTTAAAAGTACTCAGATATGAGCTAGCTGTGTGAGGACAAGGGAAAATGCATCTTTTCCAACTCAAAACCAAAGAGAACCTGGGCTCTGTTTCTTCCCGGTGAGGGGAATAAAAGGCCCGGGGACTTGGAAGCCCTGCGCCTTCATTCTTTCATTCACTGGCCTGGGTGGTTTTGATGGAATTACTTGAGGTCTCTGAGTTTCTTCTCCCCTGTCACTCTATGCAAAACGAGTTCAGTCTGTGAAGGTCAGGCCGTGTGGCAGAGGCTGTACAGTCAGACGGGGAGCACGGTTGCTGAGAAAAATTGGGCAAAACTTTGAGGCTTCCAGACCCGTGGGTGGGCAGGTCAAATGGGGTCAAACCCGGTCTAGGATAGGCGTGGAAGGCAGGTTAGTCACTGAAAGTGCCTAGAGTGAGTGTGAGCGCCCAGAGTCCCTTCACTGAGGGTGGCTGCAGTCTCACACCCTAACCTCGGTAGAAGGATGCTGGTATGCACAGGGCACTCAGTGGGCATTTTCAAAGGGCTGCAGGTGGGGTCCCCATCAGTACTAAAGGATTGGCATGATTGACAGTTGAAGGAAGGTAACCAACCAGCCTAATGGGCCTGGAACTGGGGGATCACCCAGGACAGATTAAACTTGAGATGTGTCACTCTAAATTTAAACAGATCTCCGCCCCCCACCCCATATTCCAAGGATCTGGAAATTCCCGTGTTCTCTGAAAACCCTTCTCTAGCTCCCATTTCTAGTTCTATTTACAGATTTGTCAAGGTCTTCTAGAACATTCTAGCATGTTCTGGGAACTCAAGAGACAGACCCGACTTCAAGCATTGTACTCCCACCACAGGGGACTTCTCTTTAATTCCTCTGCAAAATTCCATAGGTACCTGGGACAGTGATAGCCACCCTGCTCCCCAGCTGTGGCTCTTTGGGGAGACCCAGTATGGCAGCCGCAGGCAGGCAAGAAAGGATGTGCCGGGCACTGCAGAGTGATCTTGGGAATCACCAGGACTCAACCAGGGAGGCTGGGTGTGTGGGGCTCCCTGGGAGGTCACTGCTACAGAGTTCATCAGAAGAGCCCGGTCAGCATGCCAAGGGCAGGCTGTGTTGTCCTGGCCAGCCGTGAGTAAACAACGAGAGCGCCTCACCCACTGAATCTTTCCTCTGCGAACATCCTAATGGGAGAAGTCTCCAGGAAATGCTGAAGTGTCCAGAAGCCCTATAACCTTGGGTGTTTAATCACAGATTTCCCCCGGGGTGGTCCGCTCCGACAGCCAGGACTTGCTGACCCAAGTCTTTATTCATCCTCAATGGCCTACCAGCTGGATCTTCTTTGAATTAAAAGGTTTATTTTGCACGAGCATGTGCACACACACACACACACACACACACACACACCGCCCTGCTTCCATCCCAAGCCCAGCTCTTTTCCTTTCTTCAGTCACTGTCCCTGAGAGACACGGGTCTGCCAGGAGGCCTCTGTGTGGGCACCGAAGGCAGAGTAACGCACGCGGCGGGCCTCCCGTCCCACAGTGCCCGCGTTGACTATGAAAATCACCGTGCCGGCACTTCACATCACAGAAAAAAGAGAGAGAGGAACGTAGAGTAAGACACTTTCCGGAATGCCGCAGCTACGAAGCCTGCTATGCAGAATAATTGTCAAATGCTTGCATAAACACATAAATAAGATAAATTTATTTTCATTATTCATTTTCAGTGCTCTTTCCTTCCACTTATTTATGTTTTAAACAACAGTTACAGTAAATATAACAATAAAAAAAAGGGCCCTACCGTGGGCAGGGGCATGATCAGGAAGCACTGATATACAGCAACTCGTGTTTCTTCTTTTACAACCGCTAACGAATCTTAACTGGAGCCCTGTTCTGTTCCCATGTGAGCAATAAGCAGAGATTTATTATCTACTGTCACGAAATCGGAATGCCATACAGTGAGACATGAGCTGGTGGAAAATGTTTTCCCCGTTTCTCAACCTCATTACTCAAAGACGCGGGGTCCCCTCAACCAAGCCTAATTTACCTGACATTTTTGTGAGCACTCTATTCATTGGCAACAGAAATTGGCCAAGGTGAGATTTCCAGCGAACCCAGTGCCCAAGGCCCCAAGCCCGTGCAGCTGGTGCCACAGATGACAAACACCACTGGAAGTGGTGTGACCCACCAGCCTGCGGAAGTGGCAAGCATCCCATCTGCCAGCCCCAGGAAGCGGGAGGCATCTCAGGTGCCAAAGCAAAACCAGGGTGCTAAGGTGGAAGGACTTCACAGACCATGGGAGGTCACCTTCGACCTAGTGAGATGCCTATGTCGTGCCATGTTCCCAAATGATTGGAGCCCTTGTACCGGCGCAGGGAACCCCGCTGAGACCCAGGAGAGACCATGGGCTTTGAAGGCAGGCTCAGCCGTAGGGCAGCCCCAGCTCTCACCACGGAGGCTTAGGCGGCACACAAGACCCATTATTCATATACACACATGTGTTTCCAAGGAGAGAGAATGGGCGCCCCTGGGCCTCTTGCGGCTGCAAATGAGCTCTCCAGACGCATGTGTCACTTTGTGCATCTGGCTTTCTGTGGGTTCTGGGGAATCAAACCCCAATTGTTAGGCTTTGCAGGCAAGTGCTTTAACTGCTGAGCCATCTCTCCAGCCCCACAAACTCCTGTTCTTTATCCTGGTTCTCAATGCCTTTCACTTTGTACTACGGAGTCACTTTCCTGAGTCCAGGCTCAGCCATGTGACCTGTACTGGCCAATCAGACTGTGGTAGTTTGAATGGATGTTCCCCCACCCCCCATAGATTCAGGTGCTTTATTCAAGCTTATAACTTGATGTCACTGTGAGTGGGTCTTAGGGTTCAGCCCTAAGATGGGTTTGGGGGCAGATCTGAATTCTAGCCAAAGGCATGCAGAGTGCTTGAGCTCTACGTGGGGTTCCTGGGGTGTGCTTGCTTATGACCTGGTGGAGGTGATTCTCTCTGTGTGAGCCTGGGAAAGGGGCCAACTTCTTCTTCCACTGTGGAACGTCCTGTGAGCTTCAAATAAGCCCTTCCTCCTATCAACTGGCTCTAGTCTGGAGGTTCATCCCAGCCACGTAAAACTGACTGTGGCTCACGTGTTAGCAGGTGTGCCCAAGCAGTTACTTGCAAAGGGCTTGCACCTCTGGCTGGTTTTAGACCAGACCGAGAGATGGGGAGCAGAGCCACAAGGCTGCTTGTCCCTGCCTTGAGACAGGAAAGGAGAAGTTGACTTTTTCCTGTTTCTCCACTTAACTTCCCCTTTTCCTTGCTTTTCCTTCCAGGGAAGGGCCAAGGTGGGGAGACAGGTAGGGATATGGATGTTGTATCCTGGCAGGAAGGACTCTGGAGACATGGCTTAGCAGTTAAGGCACTTGCCTGCAAATCCTAAGAACCCATATTCGATCTCTCCCCAGATCCCATGTAAGCCAGACGCACAAAAGTGAGTAAGAAAAGGAAGAACAAGCAGTCATTGGTATACAGCTCTTCTGCCATGTAGACTTTGAAGGCATCTGCCAGCTCCCTTCTCCTGTCTTTTTAACTTTATTCTTTTTTCTTTCTTTTCTAACCTTTTTAATTTGTTTCTGACATTTTCATAGACCTATATTCCACTTTGATCACAGGTACCTCCACACCACCCTCTGTTCTCCCCGTTATTCTCACTGGACTCCTCAGCTCATACTAGTGGCTGCACCACAGCAGAGAAGGCATTCACTCAAGAGCTCACAGCAGCTGCGGTGACCCACCCAAGAGCTGCCTATGCTGGAGCCAGTCAATGTTTTGTTCTGAATAGGGGAGAAGCTTGGGAGACCACTCCCCTCCCTAGCACATCAGTAAACTTTGTTTTTCGAAGTAAGTTCAGACAAAAGTAGTACACAGTGTCTACCTCAGAGCCTGCTGATCATGAGCGTGTTACCTAACCATGGTCTGATGACCAAATCCAGAAAATTCACATTCATTTCCTATCGCTTGCCAACCCGCAGCCCTTCTTTGCATGGTACCGCTTTCTACCTACGTTCTGTGCTGTTCTAGAATCTGGTTTAGGACCCTGGCTTAGATATAGAGGTTGGGTCTCCGCTGACGGTGCTCAGCAGCTGTGGTGTGGTGTGTCTCCCACGGCGCATTTTGTCCGATGTCTTTTCACAACCAGACTGAGGTTAGGTGCTGTGGGCAAGGATACCTGTCTTGTCACTTTCCTGAGGGAAATACACGGAAATGGCAGTTCATCCCAAATAGACCACCAACAGACCAAAGACCTTATCCTTTCCTAGTCCAGGTTAACGTACCAACGAGTCGCAGGAGGATGGGGGAGCGGTACTCAGCCAGGAGCGCGGGTGACTCAAAGTCATCTGCGCCGCTGCAAACTCCCGTCCCGGGGTGGGTAACAACTCACAAAGGCCGCATCCCTGGGGTCCTAACTGCTGCCATCCCCCACCCCCAGCCCATGCACAGCTGGGGCAGGGCCAGGAGTGGGTGGGAGCTGCACCCTCGGGTGAGGTTCTGGTGACCCTCCTTTGATGAAGAAACGCTGACTGGCCCAATCTTGTGAGGGGCTCATATATGGGTCATCACAGCTGCTCTGATTCAAGATGGCAATGGCCACGTCATGCCCAGAGGACAGAGGTGCCATAGCGACGGCATGCCCTTCTCAGAGGTTTCATGACGTTGACATGTCTCACGGCTGGTGAAGTTCACTTTGATGGCTTGGTTCAAGTGGTGTTTGGTGATGTCTTTTAAAACATGGGCTTAAGCCGGGCGTGGTGGCGCACGCCTTTAATCCCAGCACTCAGGAGGCAGAGGTAGGAGGATCACCGTGTGTTCGAGGACACCCTGAGACTACATAGAGAATTCCAGGCCAGCCTGAGCCAGAGTGAGACCCTACTTCAAAACCCACCCCCAAAAAAGGGGGGATTAAAAAAATAACAAAAAAACATGAGATATGCAGTCCTTCTTCAGTCCTCAAACCCCGGTGTGAACTGAAGTGTCACACAACGGAAAGATTCCACTGAGTGTCCTATTACACTCGTTGGGTAACTTTGGGAATAACTTTTTCTTGAGACCAAGTTTTCGTCACCTGGAAAAAGTTGAACAATAGCAATTGCCTTTCCAGATCACTGTAAGGAAGCAGGCAGACGATACAGGAACTGTTAAAACTGGAAACTCTTAAGAGCATCATGAGGCGTTTGCCCCGGCCAGCAGGGAGTTGAACAAAGAAGCGAGGTGAAAATCAACCTGAATGAAAGTAGGCAAACAGACACAAGAAGGAGACCATGCTAGACATTTGTCACGGCCTCGATAGTTTATTCTTACATGTAGGTTTACATAGGGTTGTAGGGGGAAGGGGACATGGCCAGGGCAAGGAGTTGTCAGAAAACCTAGAGGGGATGTAATTAGGTGTTCATCTAATCTTGCCCAACTGGCTTAACATCTTGACTGCACCAGGTTTCACATCCTGACCATAAACTGGCCTTTTGCAAAAGATAAGGTTCTGTAAGCAGTCTGCTGACCAGTTCCAGAAGTAACTAACAGAAAGCTGGATGGACCAGCTTTCTGAGTAATGAGTCAGTTTATGAGCAGGCCCAGGCAAAATGGAGAGGCTTTTGCTTTATGGCTCCCGACAGTGTTTGCACACACAGATACCACAACGTGCACACCGTAGGGTGGTCATCTACTGATGGAGACACAGGTGACTCCCCCAGTCACACAATCCCCTGTCAGGTCCCCTGATGACTCATCAACTCCCATCACTCCAGTGTGGTCCTTCCCAGGCAAGGGCACATGTTCTTCTTGGTCCTAGTCACCACTCTTTGCTCCAAAAAGGTAGGTCCCTGGACTTAGAGATCCCTCCCAGGCTGACTCCTTAGAGCGAGCTGCTGAGAATCTTTCCAAAGGACTTAATTCATTAGGTTGACGTGAAGATTAAAAAATCAATAAATAGGGCTGGAGAGATGGCTTAGCAGTTATGCGCTTGTCTGTGAAGCCTAAGGACCCTGGTTCAAGGCTCAATTCCCCAGGACCTACATTAGCCAGATGCACAAGGGGGCGCACACATCTGGAGTTTGTTTGCAATGGCTGGAGGCCCTGGCGCACCCACTCTCTCTCTCCTTCTTTCTCTGTCACTCTCAAATAAATAAAAAAAATAAACCAAAAAAAAATAAAAACACAATACCTATGGAGTGAAATTATTTTGCTTCTACCATAGCCTGAATTCTTATGTTGGATCTTTTTATAGTGTCCCAAATGTGTTGAAATTCCCATTCATACCTTCCTGTTAGTTTGTTTTTCTCTTTGTTGGACTGTATTAGATCTGCCACCTGGTCTTCTAGCTTAGATATTCTGTCCTCTCCTTCATCCATTCTACTGGCAAGATTTTCTACAGAGTTTTTGTTTGATTTACTGTATTTTTCATTTCAAGTATTTCTGACTTTTTTTTTTTTTTTTTTTAGTATTTCTATTTCCTTACTCATGTCTTGTATTAACCTCCTTATTTCATTAACTTGGTTTCCTGTGTTCTCCTTCAGGAGTCTCCTTTCTTCTTTGATCCCTTTGATTTCTTTGAACATAGTTATAATCATTCTTTTGAAATCTTTGTCAGGCATTTCATCTAAATCAGTCTCACTGGGGGTCATTTCTGATGGATCTGTCATTTTTGATGGAATTATATTGTCTTGATTTTTTGTGTTTCTTGTATTATAATGTAGAGATTTTGTATCTTCCATTAGTTTGATGCTTGGGTTTTCTAATTATCTGCAATATTCTTAGACGTGTAAATCTGATGTTAGGTATTCTCATGGTAGGAGCTTAAGGTGCCAGGTGTGGCTCTTATATGTTTTCCAGAGGAACAGCAGAAGTGACCATAGGTGTTGGGTTTGCCTGCTATGCAAGTACTCTAGTAGGCTGGATGGAGCAAAATATAGGGAAATTATAAAATTCAACTGAGCAGTATACACATTCCATCAAAACCAGCATGGAGTATTTATGTAAGAGTGATATTAAAACTAACAGATGGCCTAACAAAGTCCAAATCCCTAAGGGTGTGTGTTGCCCCCCACCCTTAACCCTGCCAACTGGGAGGCTGAGATTTCTGGTCTGTAAAGGGTTCCAGGTCAGCCTGGCACCAAGTGAGATGCTGCCCCATCGTAATGAGAGAGGAAAACAAAAGCATTATATATATATCTTATTTAAGAATATCTTAAATATCTTATTTAAGAACATATCTTATTTAAGAACCGCGAAGCTGGTCATCAATCAAGTCTAACGCATAACTTGCCCTGACATGGAAGGTGCGATTAGCACCTCCAATGCAGGCCTATAGACCAGGCTTTCTGGCCAGTACTGACCCGATGTCAGTAGGCCCTTTTACCTTTCGGGATGACCTTGGTCTCCGCTATGCTGTGTGCCCGATTGGGTCCCACTTCACTGCACTGTGGGCTCGGCTAGGCTGGCTGGGTTGGTGGGTCTATGGCTCTGGTCACCTGCACTGGGTGCTGTGTGGCTGATCTCCATTCCCCAGGTGTCCAGTGGTTGCAGGCACTGGCAGTCGGGGGAGGGGCGGCTGTGGAGAGAGCCTGAAGTTGTGCCCGAGCTGCGTAGCTGGTCCCCACGACCCTCTTCCTCACAAGCCAATCAGCTGGTCCCTGCTATCTTCTCCTTCAGGTTTCTTGAGTTTGCAAGGAGGCTAGTATGAGTGGGAAATCCCTCTTCAGTTTAAAAGCATCCCTCGGCTAGGCATGGTGGTACACGCCTTAAAGGTCCAGCACTGAGGCCGAGATAGTTCAAGGCCAACCTGGGCTACAAAGTGAGTTCCTGGTCAGCCTGGACTAGAGTGAGACACTGCTTCAAAGGAAAAATAAAAAGATGGAGGGAAATAAGAGGAAAGGAAAAAGACATCCCTTCCTCCTTGGAGAGGTTGGTTGGTTGGTCACTATATTGTAAAAGCTAGGTAAAAGTAAAATAAAGTCTTCATGTAAAACATAAATCATTGTCTTGTCAGTGGGATGTGCCAAAAGCATACAACCTGGAGTCTGGAGAGATGGCCCAGCAGTTAGATTGTTTGCCTGCAAAGCCTAACAATCTGGGTTCAATTCCCCAGGACCCACGTAAAGCCAGCTGCACAAAGTGGTGAATTCATCTGGAGTTCGTTTGCAGCTGCTGGAGGTCCTGGCATGCCTGTCCTCTCTGTCTGTCTCCTGTCTCTCTTTCTCTCTCTGCTTGCAAATAAATAAAATTTTTTATAAAAGCACAAAAGTTGCTTTTACCTACCAGCATATAGTTCTACACTTTCCTTAATTTAAGCACAGCCCACAGTAGGCCCATATACCTTTCTCCTTTCCCTTAGTGATTTCCTAAGAGGTTTCCACTAATCTTGCTGTAGAGAATCCTCCGTTCTCTGCGTGTGATCATGCCACTTCAGCAAAAGGGAAACCAGAAATGCCAAGTTGTGTCATTAAGAATTTTTGTTCTTATTTGATACAGGGTCTCTTTCCAGCCCAGGCTAAGTTGGAACTCACTCTGTAGCCCAGGCTGGCCTTAAACTCATAGTGACCCTCCTACCTCGGCCTCCTGCGTGGTGGTGTGACAGGTGTGAGACAGCATGCCAGGTTTCTTTCAGAAGTTACCGTCTCCCAACAATGTCCTCTTTCTCCGATTGACACCTCCCTTTATGCATCTTACATTCCTGCCTAAAGTATACACTTCGGATGATAGATTTAAAACTCTTTCTGCAAAACATTGAATGAAACTCCAAACCACCACCCCATGCTGTTTACGTTGCCCATGAAGAATTTTGAAAGCCGTTCTACATAAAGAACAGACACTTTTTGACCCAGCACACACAGAATGGGAGTCCTCCACGAGGCTTCTTCCTGAGGACCAAGTGCAATTTTCTCACTTTCTAGTTTACAACCATCTACATCTGAAATCTGGCCCATTAAAACTCCCAGATGTGAGATGCATGTTTTTGCAAATGAGTATCCTACACTTGTCTTGGGAATCAGGCCAGGTGGCCACAGTTGTAGTTTCTTTCTCGCCGCTGGGACAAAACACCTGATCAAAGGAGCCGAGGGCAGCAAAGTTTTTATTTTGGCTTGCCGTCTCGAGGGGAAGCTCCATGATGGCAGGGGAAAGCATGGCACGAGCAGAGGCTGGACGTCACCTCCACCACAGCAGATGGAAAACAGCAGCAGGAGAGCGAGATAAACTCTGGCAAAGGGGGAGCTGGCTATAACACCCCTAAGCCAGCCTGTAGCAACACATGTCCTCTGACACAGCTCCACCTCCCAAATTGTCACCAGCTGGGGACCAAGCACTCAGAACACACAAGTTTTTTGGGGGACATTTGACTCACACAACCATAACTACAACATGGGGTTATTTAGTTGAAGATGCCTACACTAACCTCAGTGACATCAACCAGACCCTGCCTGTGGTCCCAACCACACTCATCAGCTCACTTTTAGTTCCTTGTACAAGTTGCAGTCCTTCCTGCCTCAGGGTCAAGTATTTTAAGATGTCTCCCAAGAACGTTCTTGCCTTGATTCTTTCTCTGGCTTCATTTTATCTGATTCTTCAGCTTTTGCCACACAAGACTCTCCTCACTACCTCTCATGGCTGACATTCATTTTTTCTTTCTCTCTCTCTCTCTCTCTCTCTCTCTCTCTTTCCTCCGTGATGCACCCAGTCCCACCCACAGCCCAGTTTAGCCGCCCAATACTCTTCCCCCATACTTCTCTCTGTGGTGCTGACTGCCTTTGTAATGTCATTATTATTATGTGTGTGAGCATTTGTGCCAAGTCAGTGACCTTGTGAGACTGGGCACACCATGGAGGTCATTTTCGTCTTGATCATCACATGCATTGTGAGCACACAGTAAAGAGTCCTTAGGCATTTATGGGATAGATGGGTGGACTGGAAGTTTCTAGGATAACCTAAGTGAGAAGGCCAGTAGAAACAGGTCAAACTTAAGGATGGAGAGACTTAAGAGTCGCTCGAGGAAATGGAACCTGGGGCTGAGGAGATGGCTTAGTGATTTAAAGAAGCTTGCTTGCCAGGTGTGGTGGCACACATCTTTAATCCTGGCACTCAGGAGGCAGAGGTATGAGGATTGCTGTTAGTTCAAGGCCACCCTGAGACTAGCTAGTGAATTCTAGGTCAGCCTGGGCTAGAGCAAGTCTACCTCAAAAATAGAAAGAAGAAGAAGAGTAAATAGGCTTGCTTGCAAAGTCAGTTGGCCTGGGTTTGATTCCCTGGTATCCCTGTAAAGCCAGATGCAAAATGGCACATGCATCTGGTGTTCATTTGCAGTAGCAAGAGAACCCAGTGCACCCATGCTTACTGTCTCTCAAATTAATTAGTTTAAAAATTAAAACTTGGCTTGGCGTGGTGGCACATGCCTTTAATCCTAGCACTCTGGGAGGCAGAAGTAGGAAGATCATCAAGAGATCGAGGCCACCCTGAGTCTACATAGTTAATTCCAGGTCAGCCTGGACAGAGTGA
This sequence comes from Jaculus jaculus, assembly GCF_020740685.1. Lineage (NCBI taxonomy): Eukaryota > Metazoa > Chordata > Mammalia > Rodentia > Dipodidae > Jaculus > Jaculus jaculus. The sequence goes on from NC_059109.1 coordinate 132,360,629, forward strand.
GACCCTACCTCAAAAAAAGAAAGGAAGAAAGGAAGGAAGGAAGGAAGGAAGGAAGGAAGGAAGGAAGGAAGGAAGGAAGGAAGGAAGGAAGGAAGGAAGGAAGGAAAGAAGGAAAGAAGGAAAGAAGGAAAGAAGGAAGGGAAGAAAGCTTAGAAACCAAGATTCAAGTTGCAAGGTTGTGGCCAAGGCAAGAGGGTCCTCATCCAGGGAGAAGAACCCATGGAGTCAAAGTCACCGGTAAAGAATGATAAGAACAGGGCTGGAGAGATGGCTTAGCGGTTAAGCGCTTGCCTGTGAAGCCTAAGGACCCTGGTTGGGGGCTCGATTCCCCAGGACCCACGTTAGCCAGATGCACAAGGGGGCGCATGCGTCTGGAGTTTGTTTGCAGTGGCTGGAAGCCCTGATGCACCCATTCTCTCTCTCTCTCTCTCTCTCTCTCTCTCTCTCTCTCTCTCTCTCTCTCTCCCCTTCTCCCTCCTTCTCTCTCAAATAAATAAATAAAAATAAACAAAAAAAATTTCATCCAGTGGGACAAGGCGAGTGTTTAGGTCGGGAGCTGTAAGAAGTGTGAGGGGTTCCGAGGGCCTCCTCCTGTAACCCAGAAGTGACTCGAAGACGGAAGGAGAGCTTGCTTCTTACCGTGCCCCGTCATCAGTGCCAGCTCTCCATCTCACTGCGGGCTCACCACGGCCCCCTGCGTTCACAACCGCAGGGGCGGCAGAGAAGAGCGGCACCGATGGGAACAGAGCTTCCTAGGCGCCCGTCGACACAGGTCTTTCAAGAAGCTGGCGCTGGGAAATTGAGCTCTGGTTCTCTGTGGTTTTCTCAAGACATGTCTTCTGTGCCTGGTGCGTCCCTCGCTGACTCCAAGCATCTTAAAGGAGGAAGGGGAAAAAAAAAAAGTCTTATTCGCCGTAATTCTGCTGGATCCTGGCAGCCCACAGGTTGAGCTCAAGGGTGGAAATGCCAGCCCTTCAAGCATCCAAGGCATGAATGAGGGCCGTGGGATTGTAAATCAGCTACAAGCCACATGCGGTCCCTCCGCAGAGCTGCGTTCCCTGGAAGCTATGTGACTTTATTCATATGTGTGGCACGGAGATGCCTGACAAATACTGAATGGGTGGATGGATGAATGAATGAATGAATTTGCATCCGGCTAAGCGTAGCAATCAAACGAAAGAGAGTTTACTTTGAGACTTTGAGCGCCTCTGCCAACAACTCACACTCCGTTCCAAGGAGGGCAGATGGTGGGCTGTACAATGAACAATTTAATCTTTAGAAAATGGAACAACTTTGCCAGCAAACTCCATTTTTCTCCAGGAACACATTGTCAATAACATGTGCTCTCAAATATGTGGTGAAATTGACGACTCGGCCCTGATTTATGGAAACAACAACAAATTAAATGACTACCTTTCTCTCTCCTAGCTTGGGGTCCTTCAGAACAGCCATGAATTATTTTTTTCCTCCTCTATGCTCTAATAATAGAAGAGGTCTAATTAAAATGCCTCGTTGTGGCCAGCCCGGGACTACAGAGTGAGTTCCAGGCCAGCCTTGGCTAGAGTGAGACCCTACCTTGAAACAGCAAACAAACAAACGAACAACAAAAAAAAAAAAGAAGAAGAAGAAGAAGAAGAAAGAAATGATTTTTGTCGGACATGGTGGTGCATGCCTTTAATCCCGGCGCTCTGGAGGTAAAGATAGGAGAATCAACATGAGTTCGAAGCCAGCCTGAAACTACATAGTGAATTCCAGGTCAGCCTGGGCTAGAGTAAGACCCTACCTCAAAAACAAACTAAAAAGCCTTATTGTGTGATGTATGCAGTAGAAAAAGGAAAATGAAATGTCCAGGACCTCTTTTTTGATATTTTATTTCCAGGGCCTCTAGCCACTGGGGGAAAAAAAAAAAAAAGCCTCAAGAGGCTTGTCCCACCTTGGGAGGCTGGCTGTATGTGGGTATTGGAGAATCCAACCCTTGGGCTTTGCAGGCAAGTACGTTAACCACTGACCCATATCCCCAGCCTCTTAAAGTTTCTTAATTTAAAGGCAAGATGGGAAAGTCACTTATGGGATAGTAATTAACTTAGGAAGCCTCTGGGCCTCACATAAAAATGTATGTTGGGGAAATCCTTCACATGAGCACTGAGGCCAGTTATTTTCGCCCCTTACAGGAAACTCTCCCACTTATAGACAGAGCTGAGGTTTGGGATGGAGAGTGGGTGGCCCACAGAAGAGGAGCCTTCTGGAAATCAACCATGCTGAACCCTATATTCCACACTGCAAGGCCCTCTCCTTCTGTAATGGGGCTTTTGAACTGTCTGGCTCAAGAACATTTCTGAGGATGGAATGCAAACAATAGCCTCTCTCCACAGAAAAATCAAGTGTTTGTTTACACAATCATAAGCATACATACACAGAAGCGCATGTGTTTGGCTCCTGGCATGCTCTCTTCTCTTTGCCATAACCTGGCTGAGTCCACCTGAGGGGTGACTGAGGCTGGGAATTGTTCGCTGCAGCCTGCGTCACTGTCTGAGGATCCCATGAAATCCTTCTCAAAACTAATGCTTTAAAGTCATTAAGTACAATGCTTGGGTTTAAAAAAAAAAATCATTGACACGGAGTTATCAAATATTAAAGAAACCAATTTATGGATATAGTAACATATGAAGTCTTTACACACACTAAATAGTGGCAATTGCAACAGCTTATCGCTGGCATAATTGCAAAGTAATTACATATTATTACAAGATATCTAAAGTAACTATAATGTAACATAAAACATATGTGATAATTTGGTTAAAATATCAGCAATAAAGGGACTGGAGAGATGGCTCAGCAGTTAAGGCACTTGCCCGTGAAGCCTAAGGACCCAGGTTTCATACCCCAGAACCCACGTAAGCCAGATGCCCATGGTGACACATGCGTTTGGAGTTTGTTTGCAGTGGCTGGAGGCCTTGGTGCCCCTATTCATCCTCTCTCTCTCTCTCTCTCAAATAAGTAAGTAGGGCTGGAGAGATGGCTTAGCAGTTAAGGAACTTGCCTGCGAAGCCTAAGGACCCAAGTTCAATTCCCCAGGACTCATGTAAGCCAGATGCAGATAGTGGCACATGCGTCTAGAGTTTGTTTGCAGTGGCTAGAGGTCCTGACATGCCCATTCCCTCTCTCTCTCTCTCTCTCTCTCTCTCTCTCTCTCTCTCTCTCTCTCTCCCTCTCTCTCTCATAAATAAATAAATAAAAAGAAAAAAACAAATAACTTTTTAAATAATATCGCTCATAAAAATAAAAGTCCTGAAGCCTTGACTGCTGTCCCTGGGCATCTCTGCTGGTGACTGAGGAAGGAATGTGGACGGTGGCAGCGGATGCAAGTGTAGAGGTGATTTTCTTTCTCCCCCAAGGTGATGACTCCTGGAATTTCACAAATAACTGTCAGGTGACAGACAGTTCCCTACTGCAGGTTCCCATTGGTATGGAAAGGGCTGTCTGTGAAGCCTTGTTGCAGCTCAGCCTGCACCGCAACAGCAAGACCCCGTCCCAAAAGTGAATGGGGCTGGGGAGATGGCTCTGTGGTGATGCTCTTGCCGTGTGTCACAGCCAGGTTCGAGTTGCTGGCAGGAGACACCCAGCCAAGAGCATCTTGTGGAAGGAGAGAGTTTATCTTGGCTTACAGACTCGAAGGGAAGCTATATGATGGCAGGGGAAACGATGGCATGAGCAGAGGGTGGACATCACCTCCTGGCCAACGTCAGGTGGACAACAGCAGAGGAGAGTATGGCTGTAACTCCCATAAGCCCGCCCCCAACAATACGCTGCCTCCAGGAGGCTTTAATTCCCAAGTTGCCAGTGTTTGGCACAGTCTCCTGTGGCTGTGGTCCACCTCTTTTTCCCACAAGCTGCTCTTTGGTCGGGTGATTTCTGCCAACACTGCGAACCTGACTGCGACACTTGTGCACATTGGCCTTTTCTTTTATTTATTTATTTATTTATTTATTTATTTAAGAGTGACAGACACAGAGAGAAAGACAGATAGCGGGAGAGAGAGAGAATGGGCGCGCCAGGGCCTCCAGCCTCTGCAAACGAACTCCAGACACGTGCGCCCCCTTGTGCATCTGGCTAAACGTGGGACCTGGGGAACCGAGCCTCAAACCAGGGTCCTTAGGCTTCACAGGCAAGTGCTTAACCACTAAGCCATCTCTCCATTGGCCTTTTCTCTTTCGGCCCTCTACAAATGTGAGGCCAGGCTGAGGAGACAGCTCAGCGGGTCAAGCACTTGCGTGCGGGCACGTGGACCTCAGTTCAGATTCTTAGCGCCCATGTAAAATGTCAGGCACCATGGCACACACCTGTAATCCCAGCACTGGAGAGGCAGAGAGAGGGAATCTTGGTCAATCAGGGTGCGCTAAATTCAAGAGAGGTCCTGTCTCCAAGAATGTGGTGGGGAGCAACTGAGGAAGGCCTCTGGCCTCTACACACGTGTGCACACACATGCACATGCACCCACCACAGACCTAAGAATACACACGCACATACGTACTCACGCCACGCATCCGCACATCAGATGAGACCGGAAATCACTCTCAGCTCATATGCCCAACACAAACAGAGGCAGGGTAGATTTGACATGAGGACCATGGCTCGCCAGTGTGAGGAATGGATGCCACAGTGGTTGTGGAGGGTTGAGTTGTGCCAGTCTGGCTGAGTCCTCGTCCGCTCTGGCTTTAATTCTGTTTGCTTCTTGCCCTAACCCTTTCCAGCCTTTGGGGCTTGGCACATGTGGCTGCTCTGCTGGCGCAGATTCCTCAAGGCCCCACGTGGCTGGCCCCGTCTCACCTTTCCGGTCTGCACACAAATGTCACGTCTTAACTGAGGCTTCCAGGCCCCTGCTCCTCAGATCTGCAGCCCCGCAAGTCCCCAGCACCTGATCTGTTTCCGCTCAGTAGACGCCTGGCCGTGATAGGGTTTGTTCACACGTCATCTTTGATCTCTAAGGGTCCTAAGCTGGCCTGTCCTCTGCCATGTCACTAAGCCAAAACAGGACCAGGTGGCCAGCATAAAGCAGTTAGTCCCAGAATAGAGTGAAAGAATTGTTGCACATGAACAGAAAACAGAAAATGGACAGCAAGGGCTGGGGAGATGGCTTAGCAACTAAGGCGCTTGCCTGCAAAGCCTAAGGACCCATGTTTGATTCCCCAGTACCCACGTAAGCCAGATGTACAAGGTGGTGCATGTATCTAGAGTGCCTTTGCAGTGTCTAGAGGCCCTGGTAAACTCATTCTCTCCCTCTCTCTCTCTCTCAGATAAATAAAATATTTTATAAAAAAAATTTAAGAGGGTCTAGAGAGATGGATTAGCAGTTAAGGCACTTGCCTTCAAAGCCTAAGAACTCATATTCACATCTCCAGGTCCCACATAAGCCAGACGCACAGTGATGCAAGCACGCAATGTTGCACATGCACACAAGGGGGCGCACGACCCTGGAATTAGTTGGCAGTGGCTGAAAGTCCTGGTGTGTCATTCTCTCTCTCTCTCTCTCTCTAATGATTTTTTTAGACATCTAGAAAGAAGCCAATGTCCTATTGCTGGGTGTTTTGAGTGCAATTATCATTACTATGATATAAACTCATAAACATTTTAGTGGCAGCTGAGTATTTTTCAAATAATGTTTACATGAAGCCAATATTTAAAGAAAAATAGTTACAAATGAAATGGAGCTTGGAAGTGAGAGGACGATCGCAGCAGACTCTCTCAGGCTTGCCCCTTCTGGAAATTTCCATATTCCTCTCTGTATCTCTCTCTCTCTGAATCTCTTTGAAATCCTTCTCTTGGTCTAGAATTAAACATATAAGATGACCCTCTGTTCCCCAAGGTTCCCGAAAGCTACTTCTGACCTCCCGATAGAAGTTGGCAAATTATGGAGTCAACAGTTTCTAAGGGCTGTCCAGGGATTTTCCTTCCCAAACACATTTGTAACCCTATTCAAAATTAACTTGTCGAAGAGCGCCGTGGCACCACACTGTGACTTTGTGGAAACATCCTGGGCCTCAATTTTTCTTTATTATTTTATTTTATTTATTTGACAAAGAAAAAGAGAGAGAGAAAGGATGAGCCAGGGCCTCCAGCCACTGAAAATGAATTCCAGATGTGTGTGCCCCTTGTGCAGCTGGCTAATGTGGGTCCTGGGGAACCAAACCTGGGTCCTTTGGCTTTGCAGGCAAACTCCTTGACCGCTAAGCCATTACTCCAGCCCCTACTTTTTTTTTAATGGCCTTAATAATAACATGTGCCCTTTCTGGTCAAGGAAGCAGGGCCCTGGCACGCCCATTCTCCCTCCCTCTCTCTCTCTCTCTCTCTCTCTCTCTCTCCCTCTCTCTCAAATAAATAAATAAATAAAGTAAAATTAAATTTAAAAAAAACAGAATTCAATCAGAATAAATCAGTTACTACATAGACTCCCAGCCACATGTGAACCAGGGTCAATAAGCCACAGGTGTTTCTTGTTAATATTATCATCATCAACCAGTGGTCGGGATTTCAACGTCTGTAGAAATAGCTGGAAGGGGTCGGCAAAGGACTGAGGGTAACCCTGGGGGTATTCATTTTTATTTCTGTGATTCTACAAAGGGAGAGGATGGGCCAAGTGTGCGGAAACTGATCGATTACTTACAGGTGGAGGCTAAGAGAGAAAGTCAGGGGAGCTGGTCTGGATTCTGGAATAAGAACTCTTTCTGAGAATGGACTATGTATATGTATATATGGGGGAGTGTGCCTCAATATAAATAAATGAATTGTTTTTTGTTTTTGTTGTTATTGTTATTGTTTGTTTTGTTTTGTTTTATCGAGGTAGGGTCTCACTCTAGCCCAGGCTGACCTGGAATTCACTATGGAGTCTCAGGGTGGCCTCAAACTCACGGCGATCCTCCTACCTCTGCCTCCCGAGGGCTGGGATTGAAGGCATGTGCCACCATGCTTGGCTTGTGTTTTATTTTACTTTCTAACTTTTTATTGGCCTTCTCCATACATATACACCATGTGCTCTGGACATCATCCCCTCCCACACTGAACCCCTCTTTTCACCTATTATACTTCTTCTATTTTGATGTCTTCTTGTTTTTCAAGGTAGGATCTTGCTCTAGCCCAGGCTGACCTGGAATTGGCCTGAGGGTGGCTTTGAACTTACAGCAATCCTCCTACCTCTGCCTCTCGAGTGCTGGGATTAACGGCGTGCACCACCACGCCCAGCTGATGTCTTCTTTTTTGCCCTCATTCTGCAGGTCTTGTGTAGGAAGCATCAGCCACTGTGAGGTCATGAATATCAAGGCCACGTTGTGTTTGAAAGACAGTATTGTAAGCGCTCCTCCCCAACCTTTGCCTCTTCCATTCTTTCCACCACATCTTCTGCAATGGTCCCTGAGCCTTGGAAGGTTCCCAGCACTTTGATGAGTTTTGAGTCTCCCCAGTGGTCACTGCCATCTGAAAAGAGAAGCTTCTCGAACCAAAAGTGAGAGGAGTATTACCATATGGGCACAAAATAAATGTTTAGGAAGGAAAATGAATGAACTTTTTTTTAAGTATCTTTTTTCTCTTGGAACGCCTGAAGGATGTGGCTTCTTGGATTCTTTCTTGGGGCAATGCTGATGGTATCTGATGAGACCCAAGTTGGGACCCAGACAACCTTGATGTCCTCTCAGCTCCCCCGGGAAAAGCTTTGTGCCTGGACAAAACAGTGCAGGCTCCTGAAGTTAGTCTTCATTCGTAGAGAGGAAATGATAGCTCACAGGTTGCCACTCACCTGTGGAGATTGGTAGCTTCTGGGGATAGTCACAGGGGTCGGGATGGTGCTTATCAGTGAGAAGCAGCATTGTACTTCAGTGACAGCAGCATAGTCTTACCTCAGCCACCTCCCAGGCATGTGATCTTGGCCCTGTTACTGAAATCTCTCTCCCTCTCTCTCTCTCCCTCTCTCCCTCTCTCTCTCTCTCTCTCTCTCTCTCTTTCTCTCTCTCTCTCTAACTTCCTTATCTAAAACTGGGAGTTCATGAGAGCTTCCTTTGGAGATTACTATAAGAAGAAGTAAATAGAGGCTGGAGAGATGGCTTAGCAGTTGAGACACTTGCCTGAAAAGCTGACAGACCCAGGTTTAATTTCCCCAGTACCCACATAATCCAGATGCACAAGTGGCACATGTGTCTGGAATTTATTTGCAGTGGCTGGAGACCCTGGCTCACTTGTTCTCTCTCTCTCTCTCTCTCTCTCTCTCTTTATCTGCCTCTTTCTCTCTCTCTTATAAATAAAATATTTTTAAAAGATTAAATAAGGGCTGGAGGGATGGCTTAGCAGTTAAGGCATTTGCCTGCAAAGCCAAAAGACCCAGGTTCAATTCCCCAGGACCCACTTTACCCAGATGCACAAGGTGGTACATGTGTCTGGAGTTCGTTTGCAGTGGTTGGAGGCCCTGGTGCGCCCATTCTCTCTCTCTCTCTCCCTCTTTCTCTGTCAAATAAATAAATAAGAGTAAAAATAATTTTTAAAAAGATTAAATAAAACAGAGCTGGCAACTGAGGTGATGGTTCAGTGGTTAAAGCGCTTGCTGTGGAAGGGTGAGACCTGAGTTCCGGGTCCCCAGAACCTACGTAAGGACAGACTCAGTAGCATGGGGAAGTGGAGACAGGAGAATCTTTCTGAAGCTCATAGCTCAGCTAGTTTGTGGAACACGGCAGGCCACAACAAGAGACTCTGCCTCAAACAAGGCTGCAGGCAAGGACTGACAGCCCAGGTTGTCCTCTGGTCCCCAGACATGCACCACGGCACGTGTGCACTCGGACACACGTGGACGTCCACACACACACAAGAGAGCAGAGCAGAGTGTGGAGGTCACGCACTTGTAACCCCAGCACTTGAGGAGTGGAGGCAGGAGGATGAGGAGCTGAAGGTCCTCCTCAGCTACATAGCTTTTGAAATCAGTTCGGGCTACAGACGACTCTGTCTCAAAAAGATGGGGGAAGCCGGGCGTGGTGGAGCACACCTTTAATCCCAGCATTTGGGAGGCAGAGGTAGGAGGATCGCTGTGAGTTCGAGGCCACCCTGAGACTACATAGTGAATTCCAGGTCAGCGTGGGCTAGAGCAAGACCCTACCTCAAAAGACAAATAAATAAATAAATAAAAGCCAAACCTTCGGTAACGAGTGGGCACCCAGTGAAAGAAGCCATCACCAAGATGAAGGAGAACTCTTGAAGGAAAGCTGGCTATCCCTGAATTGCCTGGACATGTACTCCAACCCTTCCCCAACCCTTTGCCAGTGAGGACGCAGCCCCAGGCAGTTGCTCCCCCTCCCGGAGGGCTCAGACTCAATCTCAGTGGTAGAGAAATCCCCACTCTATTTCCCATCGTTCCTAAATGCCAGCAGCCCACAACTGCGGCCCAGCAGTCCCTAGCTGCGTCCACACATGGAATGTCGTCTGGTCATAAGTTACTTGCAATAAATAACATTTGGCTCGGGCGCTCCACTTAGAGAAGATGGCTTCCATTGTGAATCATGTCGTTGGTAGCTGGACTTGAAGCTGTCCGGGTTGTTTATGGCGGTGTTTGCCAGCATGCAGACCTCCTTTAAACAATTTAAGCGCTCCTTTGGAGTTGGTGAGTGTGGTTCTATAAAAATGGGTACAGGGGAATGATTTGCTTTGTCTCTTTTATGGGCCAAGCACCAAAAGCCACCATCTAAGAGAATTGTTGAGAATGGAGTATATAAATGCCCACCAGACGCTAAATTATAATGATTATAATTAACATCTGAGCCACCAGGGACACTTCCCTTTCCATTGTCAGGCTGTCGTTCTGATCTTTGTCTCCTTTTTAATTTACCATCCAAAAAGGTGACGCCAGCAGGACAGTTTTTCAATCCTTAGCATTTTTATTCTCTGGCTTTCCTGCGCGATGTGTCTTTAGGAAGTTCTAGTTAACTCCACTGACAGCAGTAAAACACTGGCTGGCGAAAAAGTTTGGGGTCAGAAGGATCTAACCCCACGGGCTGGCTCTTCCACTTTCTAACTCCCTGACCTTGAGTGAACGCTTTAACCACACCGCGTCATCAGGACATAGGGACAGCGACGGTGCGGTCAAGTGCACAGCTGGTAATGTTCACTCAACAAAATGGTGGGTATTGTGGGCGCCTTTTGCTTTCTTCTTAATCCCCGCATCAAATGTTTTAAAATGCTTTTTTATGTGTAAAAGGGGAAAACTTCCCTTAGCTTCACATTTGAATTGACAACTGATTTCTTTTCAACACTTGTTTCATGCAGGAACTAAAGGGCTCTCTCCTACTTCGTTTTTGAATTTCCAGAAACAGCAATCCATTTTTTTTTTTTTCAAGACCTGGTGACTACAACTTTCTAGCTCATAAGCAGAACTGTATGCATATACTTTAAAATGTGCTGTGCATCTCATCCCACGGCATCTCAATGTACTGCCACTGCATGCCATGCAGTGAAATCACAAAAGACACAAGAGTCACTAGGAAATCTACATGCTATTGGACACCTACTCTACCCCGGGTAACATTCATGAAGGTGACATTGTCCTGATTTGAGAGTATGCAACTAGACTCAGAAGAGATGAGTCTTTTCCTCCAATAGCACATGGCCAATAAATGGCTGAGCCAAAGTATCTACAAATAACCACAAGAGAAAAAACTGAAGTGAGAAGGACTGGGGGTGTAGCTCAGTGGTAGGGGGTCCATCTAACGTGGGCTAGGCTCTGGGTCCTGTCACCGACCAGCTACTCACACAAGGAAAAGTTCAAAGTCAACATGGGCTGAGTTGTGTTTTCGCTTCCAGTTGAGCCTCAGCTGCAGAGTGAGATCCTATATCAAAAATAAAGGAGGAATAGGTTGATATTGTATATATGTAAGTACAATGATTGTGATGGGGAGGTAATATGATGGAGAATGGAATTTCAAAAGGGAAAGTTGCGGGAGAGGGAGGAAATTACAAAAAAAAAAAAACTTTAAAATAAAGGAGGGCTGGAGAGATTGCTTAGTGGTTAAGGTACTTGGCTGCAAAAATCAAGGACCCAGATTTGATTTCTCAGGACTCACATAAGCCAGATGCACAAGGTGACACATGCATCTGGAATTCATCTGCAATGGCTGGGAGCCCTGGCATAGGCATTCTCTCCCTTTCTCTCTCTCTCTCTCTCTTTCTCTCTCTCTCTCTCTCTCTCTCTCTTTCAAATAAATAAATAAGAAAGGAAAAAACAAAAACAAATACAAAATAATAAAGGAATAAGAGGCTGGGAAGATTGCTCAGTGGTTAAAGGTACCTGTTTGCAAAGCATGCAGGCCTGTGGTTCCCCGAGTACCCACATAAAGCAGTATGCACAAAGTGGTGTGTGTGTCTGGACTTTGCTTGCAGTGGCTAGAGGCCATGAAACTCCCATATTCTGTTATTCTCTATCTATCTATCTCTCTATCTCCTTGTCTGTTTCTCTCTCTTTCATAAAAAAATAAAATCTGTTTTAGAAAAATTAGCCAGGCGTGGTGGTGCACGCCTTTAATCCCAGCACTCAGGAGGCAGAAGTAGGAGGACCACCATGAGTTCAAGGCCACCCTAAGCCTACATAGTGAATTCCAGGTCATCCTGAGCTAGTGAAACCCTACCTTGAAAAACCAGAAAGAAAGAAAGAAAGAAAGAAAGAAAGAAAGAAAGAAAGAAAGAAAGAAAGAAAGAAAGAAAGAAAGAAAGAAAGAAAGAAAGAAAGGAAGGAAGGAAGAAAGAGAAAGGGAGAAAGAGAGAGATGAGTAAGTAGTCATTCCCTAGTACTTAAGGTCAACAAAAATTTCTTGCGTATAATTATTAATGATACCGTGGGGTATGAGAAAGACTTGTGGGAATATCTGTCTCTCAGTTTCCCAATCTCTTGGAAAAATCAGTTCGTGAGAGCTTCTTCTGCAGTTTACTACAATAATTAAATAAAACAGCAGCAGTCAAACCTCAAGATCAAGGGTGGGCACCCAAGGAAGAGTGGAACAAAATATTTTAAACCAAAAGAAACTACTCATTTCTGTTTTAAAATTTCTTCTTGCAAAAAAAAAAAATATATATTCTTCTTGCAAGTTTTACTTAACAGTGGGTTCCATCTCTTTTTGGTAATTATTCAATCCGAGCTTTGTCAAGCTTCATACAGAGGAAAGAGTCATGCTCACAAGCTAGTGGGGAGAGAAGGGGACAGACAGCAGGCTGCCTCTCTGGCTTATCATTTTTACTTAGATTGACACACCTTTGATTATAATTAGGGATAACCATTCAGCAGTTAAGATCCATAATCCCGTCATCAGTTGTCAAGAGAGTTTGTCGGCGAGCTCCCGTGCCCGCCCTTTCCTTCTGGTTTCTTAACTCCTCGGGCGTCCTGCCGTTGAAGAGTGGGCTCAGAGGAACAGATCTTCCGTTGCCACTGAAATCTTCTAAGCTGACACATGAATAAGGACACAGATGACACCTGGTGACACTGTGGCCGCCGCTCTTGGGAGGCCTTGCGTCTTCTTGCCTGATGTTTTCCTGGGTGGTCTCAGGATTTCATCCTCTTTCTGCTGGTTTCATTCAATGGCTGTTTTGTACAGGGTGGTAAAAAAAAAGACCCTAATGACAGATGCACAAGGTGGAGGACATTTGCAACAGCCAGAGGCCCTGGTGCACTAATTCTCCCCATGTGCCTCTTTCTCTCTTTCTATCAGATAAATAAATAATTAAAACTTTAAAAAAAAAAAAAAAAGAGCTTGAGCTGGGTGTGGTGGCGCATGCCTTTCATCCCAGCACTCAGGAAGCAGAGGTAGGAGGATCGCTGTAAGTTCGAAGCCATCCTGATACTATATAGTGAATTCCAGGTCAACCTGGGCTAGAGCAAGACCCTACCTCGAAAAAACTAAAAAAGGAAGGAAGAAAGGAAGGAAAAGAAAGAAAAAGAAAGAAAGAAAGAAAGAAAGAAAGAAAGAAAGAAAGAAAGAAAGAAAGAAAGGAAGGAAGGAAGGAAGGAAGGAAGGAAGAAGGAAGGAAGGAAAGAAAGATCTTAAGCCATTTCAAGGGAAGCCCCTTGTAATGGTCAATCTTTTATTTAAAAAATATTAAAGCATTTTACTTATTTGTTGTGTGTGTGTGTGTGTAGGTGTGTGTGTGCCAGAACCCACGTGTAAAGGCCAGAGGACAGCACTTCGGCTGGGCTGCTCCTCGCCTTGCCCTTCACCGGAGCCGGCCCTCGGCCGTCTCGTCTTCGTTCTCTACCCTGCAAGTTCCCAGGAGTCGGGTCCCCAGTGCCCTCTCACCACGTCGTACTGGGAGGACAGAAGTCCGCCACAGCTCTCACTCACACGTGGAATGTGGGGAATTTGAAGCCAGGTTCTCAGAGAGGGCCGCAGCAAGCACCCCATCCAATGAGCCATCTCCCTGGCCCAGGATGATTTGCCCTCAACTGCCAACTTGCCTGGCTTCAGAAGCGCTGTCCCCGGGAGTGTCCACCAGCACTAGATCACGTGGCCTCTGGTCCAGTCAGTGAGTCACGCTTGCATGGGATCCTAGTAGATGGGCTCTCTGGGAAGTGTGAAAGGAAGAGGAGGGGTCTACCACAAGGAAGACGTATTCTTTTTTTTTAATTTTTATTTATTTATCTGAGAGCAACAGATAGAGAGCGAGAGAATGGGCATGCCAGGGCCCCCAGCCACTGCAAACAAACTCCAGACACATGTGCCCTCTTGTGCATCTGGCTAACATAGGTCCTGGGGAATCGAGCCTCGAACCGGGGTCCTTAGGCTTCACAGGCAAGCACTTAACCGCTAAGCCATCTCTCCTGCCCAGGAAGACGTATTCTTGACAAGCATACCTTGTCCCTGGCCCCTTCTGTGCTCCCCTTTTCTCTACTTCCTGGATGACCTGATATGAGGCGTTCCACCACACCTTCCCCCCACGATGGGTTAGAAACTTTGACACCATGACTCAAATCCCTCCTCTGAAGGCGTCTCTGTCAGGCATTTGGTAACACCTACAGAAAGCTGACTGGTACACCCATAATGTAAGCAAAAAGGGAACATATTTTAAAATAAAATCCTTTCAACTGGCCCATCCCACAGACATTCCAGACGAGTGATACAGGATCGAGGTTGGTGGAGAAGATGTTTGCTCTGGCACTGGTAAGAAAAGCCCACAGAAAACCCCCCAACTTCAAAGCTGTGGGCGAGCCGCCTGTCCGGTTTGTGTCACGACATGTCCATCACACGTTTGAGACACGTGGTGATTTATTCCGAGCCAAGCTTGGAAAGAGGAAGTTCAGAAGTTGAGATGTTTCCAGTGCAGCGATTATGGAGGATGTGCCGCCCCTGCTGAGCACTCCGCGGAGAGAGGTGTCCAGATGAGCAGCAGCAGTGGCCCCCCTTCCCAAGGGTTGGCAGGAGCAGCCTCGGGGAACTCTGCAGTGCAGTGCAGGCCCCACCGAAGTCGGGACAATTAGCGCTTAAAACAAGCCTGTGGAATCTAGAGAATATATGTCTGCGTTGCATGTTGGGCTATTTGTTTTCAGCTATAATCGCGTCACCCTGGATAAGTCACTGCTGATCTGAACCTCTGTAATGTATATTGGTGCCCATGGGGTCACGAGGGCATGAACAAAATAATGTGCCTACAGTGGGGCTCGGTCAGCAGTCAGCCGGTGACACTGATAACGTGACTCAAGATTTTCTACTGATGCAGCATTTATTAAAACACAGGTGATTTTTTGTTTTATTTTTTTACTTATTTATTTTATTTATTTGTTTGCAAGGAGAGAGAGAGAATGGGCACACCCTGGCCTCCAGCCACTGCAAACGAGTACCAGATACATGTAACTCTTTGTGCATGTGGTGGTTTGATTCAGGTGACCCCCATAAACTTAGGTGTTCTGGATGCTAGGTTCCCCAGCTGATGGCAATTGGAAATTAAAGCCTCCTGGAGGCAGAAATATTATTGGGGACAGGCTTATGGGTGTTATAGCCAGTTTCCCCATGCCAGTGTTTGGCACACCTTCCTGTTCCTATGATCCACCTTATGTTGGCCAGGGGGTGATGTCCACCCTCTGCTCATGCCATCATTTTCCCTGCCACCGTGGAATCGTGGAGCTTCCCCCTCAAGTCTGTAAGCCAAAATCAACCTCTCTTTGCCCCACAAGCTGCTCTCGGTTGTGTGATTTCTACCAGCAATGCGAACCTAACTGCAACGGTGCATCTGGCTTCATGTGGGTTCTGGAGTATTGAACTTGGGTCATTATGCCTTGCAGGCAAGCACTCTAGCCACTGGGCAATCTCTTCAGCCATGATGCAGACTTTTTGGCAATTGAGAGAAGAAGATGAAAGTAGTCCCTTCCACCACTCACAAACTTGGTCACCTTATTCTCCTGCGGGGAAGAGAGAGAGAAATCCCTTTCCAAAAGCCATTCGTATCAGTCTCTGTTTTCAGTGATGGGAAGACACTACATGAAAGAAATTAAGAAGCAGCAGCCAGAGGCTGGAGAGATGGCTCAGCTGGTAACGGTTGGGGCTCAGTCAGCAGTGGAAAGCCTATTGGTCCAAGTTCGATTCCCCAGTGCCCACAAAATGGCACACACATCTGGAGTTTGTTTACAATGGCAAGAGGCCCTGGCATATCCATATTCATTCAGTCAGTCATTCATTCTCTCTTTCCTTGCAAATAAATAAAATTAAGTTAAAAGAAAATAAAGAAACATAAGCAGGCCTTCGTTTCCCACCAGGACTAGGTGGTGAGACCCTATTGCTGAAGACACCACACACACACTTGGGTTTCAGGATACGGGGAAACCGAGCGGGCAGCCGCCTCCTTGCGGACTCGCTGTCATGGTACTGGGAGAGAAAAATCATCAATACTTTTACACAGTAGTGGAGCCCCTTAGACAACTGATCTAGTCAGACAGGCAAGGTGTGCCTGGTAGTGCAATGGTTGAAGGACTGTTATGGAGATAACCAACAACCTTTGGATAGAATCTGAGTCAGGCTTCCCCCAGGGGAGGGAATTCATGCCTGATATGGAAAATCTAGTCCAAAACCCATGGGCAGGAAGGTCATAGGCCCTACATGGGAAGCTACTACAATCGTTTGACTAGTGCCCCCCAAGCTTCCCTCTAAGTGTTTATGTTTATGCCCATAAATCAGTGTTACTCTTATTTTTGGTCAGAAAAGCTTCTTTTTAAAAATGGTGATATCGAGCCGGGCATGGTGGTGCACACCTTTAATCCCAGCACTTGGGAGGCAGAGATAGGAGGATTGCCATGAGTTTGAGGCCACCCTGAGACTACATAGTGAATTCCAGGTCAGCCTGGGCTAGAGTGAAACCCTACCTTGAAATACCAAAAAAAAAAAAAAAAAAAAAAAAAAAAAAAAAGGTAATAGGAACTTGGGAGACTCAAAATTTGTCAAGTGCTGAGAAAAGTGACTATGGAATGCTCAGCCCTAAATGAGACATCTGTCTTTACCATCCCCTCCAAAGGCCCAGGGGACATTGCAAAAGAGAGGGCAGAAAGAATGTAACAGTCACGGGATGGGGAGACAGGCGGTGGAACACCGTCTTGCAGACATGATGTGGCTGTTACACTCATGAACTCACAGCAACTGAAAGTGCCTGCTCACGGTTGGGCCCATCAGCCTTCCATCACGGAGAGCAGAGGGGGTCGTGAGGCCCCGCCCACCCCTCAGGAGCTTATGGCGGTCCATGGTTGCTGGACAAGAGGGAGACATTGTCTGTAGTGCTGTGGCCACTAGTTAGCTGCTTATGCTCTGGTAAATAGCACCTAACCCATTCCCATTCAGGCAACCCTAGTTGAACTCAATGGGTCATTAAAAAAAAGAAAAAGAAAAAAAGATATTGAAGTAGAAGTGTGACTAGTTTAGGAAGTTGAAAGGGCTCAGCAAAAAGGTGGACAGGGAAGCCCGGTGTGGTGTTACACCCCTTTAATCCCAGCACTCGGGAGGTAGAGGTAGGAGGATCGCTGCAAGTTCAAGGCTATCCTGAGACGACCTAGTGAATTCCAGGACA
This sequence comes from Jaculus jaculus, assembly GCF_020740685.1. Lineage (NCBI taxonomy): Eukaryota > Metazoa > Chordata > Mammalia > Rodentia > Dipodidae > Jaculus > Jaculus jaculus. The sequence goes on from NC_059109.1 coordinate 132,377,684, forward strand.
GTCTGAGCTACAGTGAGACCCTACCAAAGGGTGGACAGGGCTGGAGAGATGATTTAATGGTTAAGGTGCTTGCCTGCAAAGTCTAAGGACCCAGGTTTGATTCCCCAGTACCCACATGAACCAGAAGCCCATACTTCTGAAGTTTGTTTGCAGTGGCTAGAAGCCCTAGCATGCCCATTCTCTCTCAGTCTCTTTTTCTTTCTCTCTCTCTCTCCCTCTCTCTAATAAATAAAAATAAAAGATTTTAAAAAGAGAGGGGGACAGAAGCAGACATATATATCCAGGTGTGGTGGCACACACCTTTAATCCCAACATTCAGGAGGTGGAGTAGGAGGATTGCTGTGAGTTCAAGGCCACCCTGAGACTGCATAGTGAATTTCAGGTCAACCTGGGATACAGCAAGACCCTACCTCAAAAAAAAAAAAAAAAAAAAGCAATATATACACGTATAAGATTGTCAAAAAGAAAAGGTAGCAGAGACTGGGAATAGCTCAGTCGGTAGAAAGTGTGTCTATCTTACACAAAGCCCAGGTTCAATCCCTAGCATCTCATCAATCGAGCAAGGTGGCACATGTGTGTGTAATCCCAACACTTGGGAGGTGGAAACAAGATCAGAAGTTCAAGGTCATCCTGAGGTTCATACGAGTTTGAAGCTAGCCCCACTATGGAAGATGTTGTCTCAGGAAAATAAAAAATTAAAAAAAAAAAAAGTAGCATGCTGGCGCCGCGCCTGTGGAAGATCTTGGGTTTGAGGCCATCTTGGGGCACATAGCAAAAAGAGAGAGAAAGAGAGAGAGACAGAGAGAATAAATAACATTTTAAACCATTATTCACCTACCCACATGAAGGTATGTCTGGCATACTAAAGTATTAAATACATTTAAGCAATTATTTCATTTATTCTAAAAAGTGAAATTGTTCCAATGAAGTTTTAAGGGTTTCTTCACACGGAGATTTCTCTTAGGAAAAAAAAATTAAATAAAGCACTAATGATAAAACCCAGCAATGTAAGTAAGACAATTTGGATTTTTCCCATTGTAAATCAATTTGAAAAATATTAACTGTGGGATTCTCTCAGGATTGCACCATTAAAAGTCCCCTGTCTCCATTTCTACTTTGCGTCCTTGTCACAGCTTTCTTTGGATGGTAATATTTCTTACATTTTCTGCATTTATCTTTCATTCGTGTTTTGAATTTCCAACCAAAAATAGCTGTAAGTTCCCTGAAATAGGAGCCAGATGTCCCCAGCTCCTCACTTCAGCTCTCTGGGAGCAAGTTACCTAAATCATCAGCTGTAATCTCCCCATCCGTAGGGCACAAATATTCCTCCAATCCACAAGGAAGAATGCATGTGTATGCACACACACGTGCGTGTGCTTTCACATGTGCACGTGGCTCCAAGTTCTGGGCTGGGTCATTCTTGTTGAGAACACCAAGGAAACAGCTGCTGTCTTGATGCCCATTTATTACGAATGTTGACTGATGTTTCTAGTCTCTTGCTGGCTTGGTTTTTAGTGGTTTGGTGGTTGGTCTTTATCACAGGGTACTGCTCTGTAGCCCAGGCTTGCCTGAACCCACTATGCAGCTCAGGCCGACTTCAAGCTTGTGATCCTCCTGCTTCTGTCACTGAAAAGCCTGAGTGTTGCCCACCACGTCTGCCATGTTGTTACACATTGTTGCAGTTGCCCTCACAATCCTGGCACAAAGCACCCAGCCAGAAGCAGCGTATAGGAGGGAAGGGTTTATTTCAGGCTTACAGAACCCAGGGGAAGTTCCATCGTGGCAGAAGAAGCCGGCTCACTCCATCGCACATCCACAGCACAATAGCCAGTACCCGCCAGCACGAAGAGCCAGGGCTCAACCTGACTCTAAACGCACCTTGTGGCTGGACTTCGTGATCCACCCCCTAGCGGCAGCAGGCTGCTGGAGATTTAAGTTGCAAGCTTAATCAAAGATACCTCAGGCGGCCTGGAGAGACAGCATAGTGGCTAAGGCGCTTGCCTGTGAAGCCTAAGAACCCATGTTTGAATCTCCAGGTTCCATGTAAGCCAGGCACACAGTGATGCAAGTGTGTGCAACGTTGCACATGAACACAAGAGGGCACACACGTCTGGAGTTAGTTCGCAGCTTCTGAAAGGCCCTAGTACATCCATTCTCTTTCTCTCTCTGAAAAAGATAAAGTAATACATAAAAATACTTCAGAAGGGGCTGGAGAGATGGCTTAGCAGTTAAGCGCTTGCCTGTGAAGCCTAAGGACCCTGGCTCGAGGTTCAGTTCCCCAGCACCCACATAAGCCAGATGCACAAGGTGGTGCACGCATGTGGAGTTCGTTTGCAGTGGCTGGAGGCCCTGATGTGCCCATTCTCTCTCTTTTGCTATCTGCCTCTTTCTTTCTCTTTCTGTCGCTCCCAAATAAAATCAAAATTAAAATTAAAAAATAAATACCTCAGGCTTGGCTGGAGGGATGGCTCAGCAGTTATGATACTTGCCTACAGAACCTAACAACCCAAGTTTAATTCCTCAGTATCCATGTAAAGCCAGATGCACAAAATGGTGTATGTGTCTGGAGTCTGTTTGCAGCAAGTGGAGGCCCTGGCACAGCCATTCTCTCTGTCTCTCTCTCTCTCTCCTATCTCTCTATTTGCAAATAAATAAAATATTTATTTAGAAAAAAACCCTCAGGCTACAGGGCATACATTCCAAATGCAGGGAAGAGCACACTAGAAGGAGGAGAGAGCTTGGGTAAAGCCCCCAAAGGCAGGCGTGCAGGAGCCCAAGGCACTAAGTCAACCCTATCAGCCAAGAGCAGAGGGGCTCCGATGTAGTTAGAGAAGTGGCGAAGACAATATCGCTTATTTTGTCTTCATTCGGTTCGGCCTATCACAAGAGATACGGAAGAGTTCCAAACCGTGAAGAAAGAGCGATGAGCACTCCAGTCCAATTTGTCCTGTTACAAGAGCGCTTTGTTTTCATCTGGGAAATGATAGCAAGGACACAGAGTGGACCGAGAGCTTGGAGTGTGAATTCCCAGGTCACCAGGCAAGAAATGCACAGGCTTACACTGGGGTGCTGAGGGTGGAGATGGGAGAAGGTTTTGTAGGGGAATCGTATGGATAGCTGGGTGATGCTGACCAGTGGGAGGGGCACTCATAGTATCAGGACGGCCGGAGGTCTGGAGGGCGCCACTATACCAAGTTCCTTTCCTATGCAGAAAGGTGGTGGACAGAGGTCAGAAGGGGGCCTTGCCTTTGAAGCAGTCATGATGAGCACTTTATTCTTGCCTTTTCCTGTCCTGAAAGAGAACGCATCCATCACATAACCAGCCCACTCACGCAACTTCAAAAGGAAATCACCCCATGTTCGGGCCTTACAGTAGGGAAGAATATAGATAGATAGATAGATAGATAGATAGATAGATAGATAGATAGATAGATAGATAGATAGATGATAGATCGATTGATCTCACTAGAAGAGGACTTTTCAAACTTGAATATGACAGGATTCCCCTGTTAGGTAGGATCTGACTCCTTTTTTTGTTTTTTTTAATTGGTTTTTTGAGGTAGGGTCTCACTCTGGCTCAGGCTGACCTGGAATTCACTATGTAGTCTCAGGGTGGCCTCGAACTCTTAGCAATCCTCCTACCTCTGCCTCCCGTGTACTGGGATTAAAGGCGTGCACCACCACATCGGGCTCTGACCCCATCTTTTAAAGCCATTGTAAACACAGCCACTGAAGACATGTGTTTGGGTCACAGCCTACACCAAAGCAGGAAATTGTCACTGAGGCAACACAGGCCTGCTTGAACTTTATGAGACCTCTTCCTCTTCCTCGGCTACTCCACAGCCCCACCTCTGCCTGCTCCCGGCCTGGCAGAGGCTGCCTTCAATTGGGTCCAAAGAAGGAAGCTCACTCCCTTAGTGACTCAGCAAAAATCTGTTCGCTGGACAGGAGGAGGGTTGTAATAATACTTGTCTATGATTGGTCCTGACAAAACCGGAAGCTGTGATGTGATTGGTGTGTTACAATCATTATATTTGCCTGCCATACCCATATCAAGTACCATGCTAGCTATATCACCAGGTTTGCTTTTCCTGGAAAGCACAGCCAAATGACCAGATCTATGCCCCAAAGACAGAGCTGCTGTAAGCACGTAGATATGGATTTTGATGTGTATCAAACGGGCCTTTCAAGTATTAGCAACATCCATGCCAACAGTCACTTGATTTCTGACATGGAAATTAACTCCCATTAAAGTACCCATTAAAACGTGCGCTTTCTCTTTGTTAACTATGTTTGTTTCTGGAAATACAGCATGCGTCAAACTATGCTTAGAAGACTAGGTTTAAGGGTAAGATGGAGTTCAGTTCTCCACTCAGACTCTTGGCAATCAGGAGAGGCCTACGTGGTTGACCCAGCTCCAGGAAAAGAGACTCTGTGGACTGTGGTATGTAACCAGGGATGATCTGAAGAGCCCACAGCCCTCAGGAGAGTCTCCAGGAGGAGCACTGGACTGGCTCCGTATGTGAAAAGTGTCAAAGATTCAAAGATGACAGGCCCTGACCGCAGACAGCATTCCAAAGCTAAACCAGAGGGCGGCCACACTAGTGGACATGCTGCGACTCTGAAGCAGTGTGTGTGTGTCCGTGTATGTGTGGGCATACATGTGCCACAGCACACGTGTGGAGGTCGGAGGACAACTTTCAGGTCAGTCTTCGCCTTCCACTTTGTTCCTACACAGGATCTCGATAGGCTTCCCGTCTGTTCTCCAGCTTCCCGGGCATTCTGTCTATGCCTCCGTTCTCATGGTGGGTGCACTGGGTTACAGAAGCCAGACATAGGCTCCACCTTCTACATGGGATATCGGGGGGTCTAAAGTCAGATACTCAGACTAGCCATCTCCCCAAGCCCCCAAATCTTTTGTATGGATATTGAGGTAGTGTCTCGCTCTAGCCCAGGCTGACCTGGAATCCATTATGTAGTCTGAGACTAGCCTCAAACTCATAGCGATCCTCCTGCTCCTGCATCCTGAGTGCTGGGATTAGATGGGGGCACCACCATACCTGGCACAAATATATATATATTTTTAACTTGTTTGCAAGCATAGAGAGCAAGAGAGAAGGAATGGGTTCACCAGGGCCTCTTACCTCTGCAAATGAACTCCAGGTGCATGTGCCACTTTGTGCATCTGGCTTTATGTGGGTCCTGGGGAATTGAACCTGGGTCCTCTGGTTTTGCAGGCAAGTGCCTTAACAGCTAAGCCACCTCTCTAGCCCCAGCCCCAGAACCTTTCTTTTAAAAATTATCTTATGCACACCCCTTGTGTGAAGCAGCCCCACACAGCACTCAGTGGCTAACAACCCCAGCCTCAGCTATTCCATGCCGGTGAAACCCACTTTCCAGAAAACCCAAATTCCATCCCAGGAATGGTAGGTAACAGGTAAAATACAGCCAAGTGAGAAGAGAAGTTGCAGAACAGAACAAGCCAGAGCAGGGAAGGGGAACCTTTGACCAGAACAATTCTCCTGGGGGTTAGACAGGCCAGCATAACCAAATTAAAGCCTATAAAATTCTATGCATCTGCTGATGACCCTGTAATTAATACAAAAATAATTACATCTTTTTTTTTCCTGGCTCTCCCTCACAAACTCTACTTAATGAACACAGTCAGTGACTTTTTAGGTATATAATTAAATTTTTTTTATTTATTTCTATTTTATCATAGTAGCTCAACATATTGGTGGATGAAAAAGGCCATATGTCACTACAAAGTCTGGTCTTTCTGCTGAGAGCCACCAACACTGTTTCTTTTAAGTTTATTTATTTGAGGCAGAGACGGAGAGAGAATGGGTGCACTAGGGCATCCAGCCACTGCAGACAAACTCCAGACTCATGTGCCACCTTGTGCATCTGGCTTATGTGGGTTCTGGGGAGCTGAACCTGGGTCCTTTGGCTTTATAGTCAAGCACCTTAACTGCTAAGCCATCTCTCCAGCCCTGTTTGTTTGGTTTTTTTTTTTAAAAAAACTGGTTTGTGCAATCCATTCTGAGCAGAGAAAGAATTCCTATTCGCTCAGTGCCTTGTCTTCATTTTGTAGATTTGATTTTCTAGTAACATTGTATCTTGTACCCTGTAGAAAAATAAAGACCTTCTCCTCCTCTTCCTGCTCCTCCTCCTTTAAAAGAGAAAAAAAAAAAATCCACTTCATTGCCCCAAAGTGACTCAAGACTCAGATCCCCTTTTTGCCCTTCTGCCAGTACGGAAAGGGGGACCTTCTAAAACTTCTTCTTCCGTCATCAGGGTGGGACACCTGTGGAACTTTTCAGTTGTCTGGTTTTATTTTCTGAGACAGGCTCTCGGGCAGCTCAGGCCAGCCTTGACTTCCTGACCTTCCCACCTCAACCTCCCAGTGCTAGAATTACAAGTGTGGTCACCATGTCAGCCTGCTCCAAGAACTTCTCTAATGGGAAGAGCCCCACAGCTGGATTGTAGAGAAGACCCTTCTCTGGAATCTAAAAGTAGTTGCACCCAGATATTCTTGAGGAAATGCCTTTAAATTATCCACAATGCCAGTGTTGTAGCACTTTAGGACACTGCCTAGCCATCACAGGTGTATGCTTACTTTGGCTCCGCTGCATCCACGGTAACTGATTTAAAAGGTGCTGAAGACGTTTCTATTGGCTCCTGGTTTCTGAGGGGTTTGGTGTGTCACAGTGGAGAATGTCGCATGGAGCCACTCCATTCACCATGGTGGGATTCATAACAAAAGCTGTTCATTGGGCTGGAGAGATGGCTTAGCAGTTAAGCACTTGCCTGTGAAGCCTAAGGACCCCGGTTCAAGGCTCGATTCCCCAGGACCCACGTTAGCCAGATGCACAAGGGGGCGCACGCATCTGAAGTTCGTTTGCAGTGGCTGGAGGCCCTGGTGCACCCATTTTCTCTCTATCTGCCTCTTTCTCTCTGCCTCTCTCTCTCTCTGTCGCTCTCAGGTAAATAAATAAAAAAAAAAATTAAAAAAAAAAGCTGTTCATATCATGACAGGTCAGGAGGCAGGACATGAGGCAGGAGGCAGGAGCCAAGCAACCTTCCGCTAGTGACCTGCTTCTGCCATCATGAGCTTCCCCGGCCTCCCACAGCAGCGCCCACCAGCTAGCGAACGAGTGTTCAGACCATGAGCCTGTGGGGTTGTTTCGTATTAAAACCATAACCACGGAGAAAATAAGAAGTGTGGTGGGGCTGAGGAGATGCGTCGGTGGTTAAAGGTGCTTGCTTTCAAAGCTTATCCGCCCAGGTTTGATTCCTCAGACCCACATAAAGCCAGACACAAACGCGGCACAAACATCCGGCGTTCCTTTGCAATGGCAAAAGACTCTGGCCCACCCATAACGCGTGCGTGCATGCACATACGTGCACATGTGAAAATAAATAAAAAATGTAAAGACGTGGTGTTCTATGAGGACCCGTGACTGCAGGCAACTTGGCTTCACCTGTTTTCTAGTTGGAAGGCACCAGGGGTATGTCCCTTCACTGGGAAGCTTTGCATAGATTGAACAGCATGTCCACTCAGAAAAGTTCTTTATCCCCCAGCATGGTGGCGCACGCCTCTAATCCCAGCACCCGGGAGGCAGAGGTAGGAGGATCACTGAGAGTTCCAGGCCACCCTGAGACTCCATAGTGAATTCCAGGTCAGCCTGAGCTAGAATGAGACCCTACCTCGGAAAACCAAAAATAATAATAATAATAATAAAATAAGGTCTCCATCACTACCTTTCATATTGATCCTTCCATACTGAGGGTCCCCCAAAAGTCAAATCATCTTTAGGAAGGAATCATAAAAAGCCAATGATGCGATCTGGATTTCTGCCTTGGAATCTGAGAGGCTTCCTTCGTTTTTGCACATGAATATCTTCCTTGAGTGTACTGGTGAGTGTTTTATGGAGAAGAAAAGAAAAGAGTGGTCCAGTGCATGCTGCCAGCAGGCTTGAGCAGAGACCTAGTGTGCGGTGTGGTTGTACTTGAAAGGGTTCTCAGCCTTTAATATGCTAATGCGCATTTCCAAGAAAGGGGCTATATTTTTTTTTTTTACCTTACTTCCTTCCCAGAACAAACTTGGCCTCTTGAGAAACTACCCATAAATGTCTGGCAGTTGATGACATCTGGAGCCACTTCAAAAAAGTGATCAATGAATCAAGGCTCTATACGATTGTGTCACAGCATTGGGAAGACTGGGGCAGGGGGATCTCGAGTTCCAGGCCAGATCAGCCTAAAGGACAGCGTGAAACCCTATCTTAAAAGAACATCAAAAATTAGAATCACAATATTGTCGTAATAAGTGTTTAACATGTTGTTACAGTGGTGAAGAGGCTCGAACCTGTAATCTCAGCAAGCTCTTGGGAGGCAGTCAGGAGGATCAGGAGTTCGTCATCTTCAGCTACATAGACAGCTTGAGACAAGCCTGGGCTATATGAGACCCTCTCCAAAAAAAAAATAAAAAAGTTTTGTGTACGAGTTCTCTATGCATATCAAATATGATAGGGGGCTGGAGAGATAACTCAGAGGTTAAGGCGCTTGCCTGCAAAGCCCAATAACCTGGGTTCAATTCCCGGTACTCACATAAAGCCAGATGCAGAGTGGTGCATGCGTCTGGACTTTGTTTGCAGTGGCTGGAGGCCCTGGCACACCCATTCTCTCTTTGCCTATCTCTCTCACTCTAATAAATAAAAATAAAAATTTAAATTTATTTATTTGCAAGCAGAGAGAAAATATGGGCCTTCCAAGACCTCTAGCCACTGGGGAAAAAAAAAAAAAAAAAAACCTCTAGGCATATGCATCACTTTGTGCATCTGGCTTTATGTGGGTACTGGGGAATCAAACCCTACCTGTCAGACTTTGCTAGCAAGCTAGCAAGTGAATTTAACTGAAGAGCCATCACTCCAGCCTTCTCTTTGGTTTGTTGTTGCTGTTGTTTGTTTGTTTGTTTTGGTTTTTCAAGGTAGGGTCTCGCTGTAGCTCAGGCTGACCTGGAATTCACTGTGTAGTCTCAGGGTGGCCTCAAACTCACGGTGATCCTCTTAACCTCTGTCTCCCGAATGCTGGGATTAAAGGCGTGCGCCACCACGCCTGGCTTTTCCTCTTTGGTTTTTGTGAGGCAGAGTCACACTCCAGCCCAGGTTGACCTGGAACTCACTCTGTAGCCCCAGGCTGGCCTCAAAGTCATGGTGATCCTCCTACCTGTGCCTCCCAAGTGCTGGGATTAAAGGTATGCACAACCACTCCTTGCTTCTATTTTATTTTGATGTCATCGTCTTTTCCTCCTGTGAAGGTAGTTCTAGGCACTGTGAGATCATGGATATCCAGGCCATTTTGTACCTGGAAGAGTCCATTGTAAGGAGTCCTGTCCTTCCTTTGGTTCTTACATTCTTCCTGCCACCTCTTCCGCAATGGACCCTGAGTCTGGGAAGATGTGATAGAGATGTTTCAGTGCTGAGCCCTCCTCCATCACTTCTTCTCAGCACCATGGTGCTTTCTGGGTCATCCTACTCTTTCATCGACAACTTCCATAAAAGCAAAACATGCAATGAGCATAGTCCCCTCGCACCCCTCGCCCTCCCCTCCATTGAATCTCTTCTTCTTTCCAACTAGTCTCTCTTCAAATTTGATGTCCTCATTTTCCTCCCTATTCTGCAGGCCTTGTGTGGGGAGCTCCAGCCGCTGTGAGGTCATGAATATGAAGGGCACTTTGTGTCTGGAAGGCAGCGTTATTGTAAGCGCTCCTCCCTTCCTTTGGCTCATACAGTCTTCGACCACCTCTTTCACAATGTTCCCTCAGTCTTGAAGGGTATGATAGAGAGGTCTCAGTGCTGAAAATCCCACTGTCACTTCTTCTCAGCACTTCTGTGAGTCTTAAGTCACCTCAGTGGTCACCACCATCTGAAAAGAGAAGCTTCTCTAACCAACAGTGAGAGTAAGCATGAATATACAGGCATAGCCAGGTGTGCTGGTACACACCTTTAATGCCAGCGCCTGGGAGGCCAAGGTTCAAGGATCACTGTGAGTTTGAGGCCAGCCTGAGACTACATAGAGAGATGGCTTAGCAGTTAAAGCACTTGCCAACAAAGCCAAAGGACTCAGGTTCGATTCCCCAGTACCCACATAAGGCCAAATGCAAAGGTGGTATATGCATCTAGAGTCAGTTTACAGTGGCTAGAGGCCCTGGCATGCCCATTCTCTCTCTCTCTCTCAATATCTCCCTCCCTCCCTCCCTCTCTCTCTCTCTCTCTCTCTCTCTCTCTCTCTCTAAAAAATAAATAAATATTTTTAAAAATTATATAAGGGATAAAATAATATCCACTTAGCCAGACAACAGTAGTAGTTTCCACTCTAGGGCTCATGACTTCCCCAGCCACACACTTTTCATTATATTTTCAGTACCAGGCCGGAATTCCCTCCCATGGAGCAGACCTCAAGTCCCATCAGAGAGCAGTAGGTTTCCCACATAACACACATGCTACCATTGCGCCAGTTAGTCCGCTTGGTCTGACTAGCCAACCATAGAGCTGGCAGGATCCAGTGCTCATTATCACTGTCAGTGACTTTTCACCCCCAACAGACTGCATAGCTCTTTCTAGCATCCCACCAGCTAGCCAACAGGGAGAGGGCTCCCTGCTCAGCTCTAATGTTTTATTTTTGATTATGGCAAAATACACATAAAGTAGAATTTACCATTTTAAATATATAATTCACTGCCATTATCTCTGTTCACATTGTGCAACCAAAAATCATCCTTTTTCCAGAATGTCTCATTTTGCAAAATTAAAATATACAGCAGCTAACTTTGCAACTGGCTTCTTTTCACTTAGCATAATTTTTCCATGGAGTTCATCTGTGTAAGAATGTGGACTCTCCTTCCTTTTGAAGGCAGGGTACTGTTTCATTCTGTGTACACACTGGATCTTGTTTATCTATTTGTTCATTGATGGATTGCTTCTGTCTTTTGGCTACCATGAATGTGCTTAACAAACATGGGTGTGAAGCCAGGCATGGTGGTGCACACCTTTAATCCCAGCACTCCGGGAGGCAGAGGTAGGAGGATTGTCCTGAGTTCAAGGCCAGCCTGAGACTACATAGTGAATTCCAGGTCAGCCTGAGCTAGAGTAAGACCCCACCTCAAAATAAATAAATAAATAAATAAAAATGGCTGTGAACTCATAGGTACTTTTGTTGGAGTTTACATTTGAAAAACAAAAAAAATTCTAAATTGGTTCTGTGTGTGTGTGTGTGTGTGTGTGTGTGTGTGTGTGTGTGTGTGTGTCTGTACATGGATACCGGGGAATTAAACCCAGGCAGTCAGGCTTTGCAAGCAAGTACCTTTAACCACTGAGCCATCTCTCTAGTCCTGGCTCTGTTATTTATGTCTCATCATCTGGTTATGTCAGACCCTGGGCTAGGCTTAACTGTAACTCTGCTCAGAACATTAGTAAAAATGAAGTAGACTAGCTGGGCAATTTGGCCACCCTGGGGAAATCACCCTAGCTGGACCTCAGAAAGTAATGCCTCTTAAGCCGGGCGTGGTGGCGCACGCCTTTAATCCCAGCACTCGAGAGGCGGAGGAAGGGGAATCACTGTGAGTTCAAGGCCACCCTGAGACTTAACCTAGTGAGTTCCAGGTCAACCTGGACTAGAGTTAGATCCTACCTCAAAAAAAAAGAATAATAAATAATAATGATAATAATAATAATAATGCATCTCTTTCCCTCTCTCTCTCTCTGTCTCTCTCTCTCTCTCTCTCTCTCTCTCTCTCTCTCTCTTTGTTATTCTCATTCCCGTTACAGGACAAATGCCTTAGTTTCAACTTTGCAGCCTGGATCTCCCTCACTCTGACTGAGCCCTTCTTCGTTGCCGCACACCGCTTCTGCCATCGAACTCACTGACCTCCTACTGACACCCTGCTCCAAGAAGACTGCCAAATACATACATACATACATACATATATATATATATATATATATATATATATATATATATATATATATATATATATATGTCACCCCAACCATTTCTCTTCATCCTCACTAGCAATTTGGTAATGAAGTATTGATTTCCACTTCCCTCCTTATGGAAGATACTAGATTCTCATTGATAAACTGCAACGGGGCTGTCTCGTCTCCACGGTCCCCTTTACACTGTCACAAGGAAACAAAGTGCCACTGAAGAAACAGAATGACCGGGAACATTGATGTGCTCATTTTGTCAGTTTGTAACAGGAAAGGGAGGGGGGAATATAAGTCTTCAGAGTTTAATGTCCAAGTGGGCTACCCTGGGAAGCTTAGTTTTCATGGTGATGTCCATCTCCTATTTATAACCCCCCTGGGAACGTTTGTCTAAAGGAAATGTTTCTGTTCAGTGTAACAATTACGGTTGCACCTGGATTGCCCAGTCCTGCCCCTGCACCGGGGAGCCATTAATCACTGCAAAGTAGAAGAATTATTAAGTTAAACCAGAGTTTGAGCCAAGAAAACCTCTGAACATTGTTCATCTTCTGTGAAAGTTGTTAGGCTCACGGTGTCGCTGCCAAAGGCTTCTTCCCATGCAGGGGGGGATATGCAGCGTCCTGATTGGTTGAGAAGCAGTCTCCAGCAGGCACCCCTATCAGATGACACCCACAAACTGGGAGAAAGGGTGACATGTAGATTCTGCGAGGAGGAAGCGAGGAGAAGGGATCATTGCTGGGTGGAAAGTAGCTTTATCTATTAACCTCTTCCTGCAAGACCTGTGGGGAGCTCTCCAAGTGCAACTTCTCCCCAAAGCCCCCAGAAAGCATGAAGCAGAGTGTCCATTTTAAATGTGTTCCTGCAACTTTTTTCATTAAAACTTTAAGGGCCCAATTTTAATTTGTGGAATATTCCCGTTAATAATGAGATCTAATTAAGACATCCATTAAAAGCCCGTTAAAGTTAATTTAACGTAAAAATTCCAATAGAACTGTATTAGATTTTCTCCATTAAATTAACGTTATGGATTTTTAACGGATGTCTTAATTATATGTTATTATTAACGGGAATACTGTATTACACAGATTAAAATCAGGTCCTAAGTCAACTTGGAAAAGCTAAGAGCATGCTTTAACGTTAAAGCCTTGCATACCTAGGGCACCATTTGGAAATGCAGGGGTCATCCTATTTGTTCTAGGTGAGCATTTGCTATACCATGGAAAGTAACCTATAATAGATAAATCCATCTTTGCATTTAAACAATGAATTTCTGTATTCTCAAAGGACAAACGAGTCTGGATTGTATTGCAAAGTGCCACTCAGCTAGCTATAGGTGAAATATTTAAACCATGCGAGGCACAACACCAGGGAGCTAGATGCTTCCAGAACAAATGAATATTTTGTGGTGGTGTTTTAATTACCAAGGTTATATACATAGATACATATATAAACACGGATAAAATGAAGTCAAGTATAACCTTTTCACCATTTCTCTTAGAAGCTGTCTGTTGGATTCTCTTGGAAATTTTGACATGATCCCTAAATTCAACATTGGGATTTAAAAAAAAAAAAAAGAAACTTCTTATTTACCTCCTAGGGAAAGTGTTGCCCTTATGCCACATATAATAGCAAATTGCTTTTTTTACGGCGTGCATAACCTAGATGGGAAAAAATATGGCGCTTCAGGGAAGGAGGGAAAAAGTAAATGAAGTTCCAGGAATGTCATTCTGAAGTAATGAGGCATGGACAGAAAATATACCCCTCACATCATCGGATTGAGATGGCAGTCGAAATAGCTTCATTGAAGTGTCAGCACTCATCCATCAATCAATCACCCACAAGGAAAAATAGCAACAGTACAACGGGGCGGCTTTTATGGGATTTACTCATGGGCATAGGGAATAGCGGCTCAAATGTAGTTCTGACATGAAAAGCAAGGTGCTGATATTATTTTTTATGATGGGAGGATCATAAAGTGAATTGAGAACAGTGAGGTCTGTCTTTGCTTAACCTATTCAACCAGAAATGAATGGAACTCAACTGGAAAGAAACAGTCTTCGGGTGGGTTAAGATGGAAGGGTGGACTCTACCAAGCACTGTCCTTCGACGGAGAAATTCTATTAAAGGAAATCAATGCATTAGCATTGGGGTTCTTGAAGCTGTTAAAAGCTGCTGGCTCCCAGGGTTATTAGATAAGGTTACATCGTTCAGATCCTCCAGCCCAAAGCAGACTGGGGTTCCTGCTCTAACTGGGAAGAAACAATGCAGTTCTAAAGTCCTTGGAAATGATTTCTCTCCTAAGGAAAAATAATCATAATAAATTTTCTGCTTCCACATATAATCTATGTGGTTTTGTTAGTGCAATTTCTCTGGTGGTGTGAGGTGGAAGGAGAGAGACAAAAATATTGATGAAATTTGGTAAGACTCATGAATTGTCACTTGGCAACTGTGAATGTCACTGCTGAGGGACAGCTGCTAATGTTCCCTATAAAAAACAAGATGTGAGCTTGCACCATGCATTGCATACAACTCTCAGTGTATTTCTAGAGACCAGGCCTGTCCTCATTTGGCAAGCCTGTGAAGCTTCTAGAAACTTCTTCCAGGAGAGAAAACTGAAATAATATGAACTGAAGAGAATGTTTTTAGCTGCTTTCATGCCACTTCCTTCCTTTCTCAGATAAGTTGGAACTTTAGAAGTGGGAAAGAGAATGGTATGCAAATATTATGCAAATTGCCTTTGAGTACCTCACTCAACAGCCACCCCTTGGGATTAGGGACAATGAGATGCATTTTTTCCTTCCCTATCCCTCCTTCCAGCTAAGGCCACCAACCAGCTGAAATTTAAAACGGCCATTTAAGAAGAAAAAGAAACTATATATAGAAATATTTGAAATTTATGTATCTCGGCAAATTCACCATATATACAGTATGCTAATCACTGATGGTACAAGGCACAGTAGGAAATGTAATTATTCAGCAACTTCACTTAACAGATCTTCTTAGGTGCCTACTGTGTGCATGGTGCTGTCCTAGACACCAGGCAGTACTGCCAGGAACAGTCTACCACATCCTGGTCATCCTCTCCTTGATGGTAGCTTCTCAAAGCGGCTGGTACCCACACCATCCAGGGACGGTGTTCACAGAGGATCAAAATATCTATTCACAACAAGGAATTTTCCTTCTGAACAACATACACGGATGAAAATAACTTCAAAATAGGTCAAGGCCTAAAAGCAGAATATAATCACAGAATAAATTGAATAGCCCAGGCAGTCCCCACAGAAATTCTTTCAGGCCACAAATAGATTTCGGAACACTAACCCCCAAAATGTGCCTGCTTGGTTGTTTGGCTCTCGTATAATTAATGTCATGGGCAAAAGCTTCGACCTGGGCCAAAATGCAGAGAAACACACACGCGGTAATGTGTTTTTGGGAAGCATTAATGAAACTGGAGGGATGATGATAGGGTGTGTGTATGTGTGTGTGTGTGTGTGTGTGTACGCACATGCATGTGCTAAAATAATAATAGTAATAAGGAAGTATACTAAAGGCTTAAAAACACATTCATACACATAAGCAGTTCTAAAGACAAAATGCTATATATTTTTTTTGGTTTGGTTTTTCAAGGTAGGGTCTCACTCTAGCCAGGCTGACCTGGAGTTCACTATGTAGTCTAAGGCTGGCCTCAAACTCACAGTGATCCTCCTACCTCTGTCTCCTGAGTATTGGGACTAAAGGTGTGTGTTCGGTTTTGTTTTTTATTTGTTTGTTTGTTTGTTTGTTTTTTGAGGAAGGGTCTCACTCTAGCCTAGGCTGACCTGGAATTCACTATGTAGTCTCAGGGTGGCCTTGAACTCACAGCGATCCTCCTACCTCTGCTGCCTCCCTCCCCCAGGGCTAGGATTAAAGTTGTGCGCCACCACGCCCGGCTCAAAATACTATCTATTTCAAGCATGCATCAGGCAAAAGGAAAAAATCAAAACTGAACTTTCAGTTCATTTTACTCCCCTGTGAGTTGTTAAAATGCTAATTTCATTTTCTCCCTTCCTGTGTGTGGCACTCTCTCAAAATATCTATGAAATACTTTGAGGCAAAGATGGAGCTGGAGAGAGAGATACGAGTTTCCATCCCCCAACAGAGAGCATGTTTCCATTGCAGGAAAGCTCTGGACATTTTGAAACTTGTGAATCATTTTTAGAATATTGACTCGGAATTCTACCTCTTCATCCAAAGTGGAAACCACTCCCGTCCTTTGATTCCTGTGAACTTCGGAGGCACACGCCGGCCTGGGTACTCTGCTCCCGGCCGTCCCGACAACCGGCTAACGGCCATAGATGTTCCTCCAAAAATTATTCATGCACAAGGCAGCCCAGAGCTTCGGGGGAAACTGGAAATGTTTTATGGATTAGAATAGGCTGTTTTAAAAGGCTAGTGCCAGGTGGAAACGCTATTTCTGCAACAGGGCTCTTCTGTTCATTTCCTTTGGAAAAATATATTCCAAGTAAAATGGCTCTTCCAAGGGATGACACTCTGACGTGACACCCTTCGGCATACAAATGATGCTACAATAGCCAGACGACTGTCATTAGGGCCTTTTACAGTGCAAGTCAGCTCGAGAAAAGACAGGCCAGATCCAACCCTTTCTATGGTGTTGATTTGCTTAAGACAGCTTTGGGGAGTGGTAGTAATAACTCATTGGTGAGAACCCCCAAGAGAAGTTAAAAAAAAAAAAAAACGAAGAAGAAATGCATTGCTTAAAAAAATAAAAATAAATCTAAGCATTCTCCTCAACCCTTTCAGAAGATAAATCCCAGTCTGCTCACTGAATTATCTTGTACCTAAGACCTACCTACATTTGACTATTCATCCTCAGGCAATGGCTAATATTTACAGAATGAGCAATCACACAATCATGTCTCCAATGTGAAGTTGCATTCAGTGATGATTTCACTTTCCAAATGACTCATGTGACCTGCAAGAGTGACAACTGTGTACGTGTGCAGGTTACCTTGGACATGGAATTCTACCTGTCGACAGAGAAGAAGTGAAAACTATGTCCATTCTGTCTGGAGATGGACTGAGTCACTTCAGTCCCACAATGCAACATTTAAACTTCATAACACATCAGAGGCCAAGAACATGCTTTGCGAGTCAAAAACATCCACATACAGGGTTGGAGAGATGGCTTAGTAGTTAAGGTGCCTGTCTGAGAAGCCTAAGGACCCAGGTTTGATTCCTCAGGGCCCACATAAGCCAGATGCACAAGGTGGAACACGCCTCTGGAGTTCGTTTGCAGTGGCTGGAGGCCCTGGCGTGCCCATTCTCCCTCTGCCTCTCCATCTCTCTCTCTCTCTTTCCAGCTCTCTCAAATAAATAAAAAATAAACAAGCTGAGCATGGTGGTGCATGCCTTTAATCCCAGCACTTGGGAGGCAGAGATAGGAGGATCACTGTGAGTTTGAGGCCACCCTGAGACTAAATAGTGAATTCCAGGTCAGAAACCCTACCTCAAAAAACCAAAATAAATAAATACATTTTTTTTTAATCCACATACAAAAAAAAAATAGCCTTTTGTTCAGGGTCCTTACATCCCATAATACCCCAAGTTGTAGCAGAGACTCAGTCGGCTGACATTATCTCCACCCTTCTGACTTTGAGCCCAGTGGCCAGATGCTGGGACATGAAGGGTATCAGAGTTTAACAAACCCTGTTAAAACCACGAAGCCAGTTGGTCAGAGCCCATCTCCGCTGACCAACCATTTCTTGCTCTTGCAGAGCTCATGTGAGGTTTTAGGAAGTCTGGTGTGGAATCCACCTGCGTTCGAGATCGATGCCAGGTTTCAAGTTTGTTTCTTTTAGAAAGTGAGATGGGGGTGGAGGCGGTGCTGTGGGGCGGGGGTCAGAGAGCGGTCAGAGTAGATTTCAAACATCGCACTCATCTTCACTGCAGAGGGAAGCGTTTATTTGCCGGGAAGGAAAGGCAAACGCGTTTTTATATTAGTCGTTTACAAAGAAAAATGACTGTGGCCGTACCTGTAGAAGGTTCCTGGGCCAGGCCACTAATTTTCTACTGCCCGCATGTTGTGCATACTACATCTGCCTGCATACTGAGAAGACAGGCCAGGCATTGTCCCTCTGTCCCATGGAGCTTGGGAGGTTGGCATGGAAGCCTTCCGTGTTTTTTCATACTGTACATATCTGTATATAACTGATTCTATAGTCATGTAGGGACAGATTCTGTTACATTTGCTTGTTTCTGTTCCTACCAAACAGGCCCACGGCGGGGGAGGGGATTTTTTTGTATAGAGGAAAAATAAAAAAAAGAATATGCTTGTAATTTTATCCCCCATCATTCTGTTCCGATAGCTTATGAAAGACTTAGAGCCGAGTTGACAAAGAGTGCTAAGCACTATGTTCGTCCATCTGTCCGTCTGCATGAGCCCCGGGCGACGGCCAGGTCTGAGGAGGAATCAAGGTTCTCATTGGGAGGTTCTCCTTCGAAGGCATGCTTTATAAACCCCGTGGGAAACTTGTCCACGTACAATGATCTCCTTTGTATTCTATCTAATAGTGCCTGAATTTTTTTAATGTCTTCTTAGAGGAAGAATTCATAATTGTCAAAATTTGAAACATTAGCTTAATTTTGTTTTTATGACCTCGCGATTCTCCTCTTTATTTATTTGGTTGCTATCGTAATGGGGCCCCAGGCCGTTCCTGACATCCGTGTGCTCTTCTTCGGTTCTAAGGATGTTTTTAAAATTACAGACATTATTGAGCCAACAGGCTGTTTTAATCAAAACCATGTTTCACTTGTTTGGATGATTATAAATTGTCCTTGCAATGGAAAGGGGAGGGGGGAGAAAAGTAAAATAAAACTTTTCTGCTAGGAAGATAATACCACCCTGTGGCCAAACAGATTCATCACAGACAGGCACCTATGCCCACTTCCCTGGAATCTGGAAAATTCCTCCCTTGGCAGGCCACAGCTTCTTTTACTTCCAGTCACCCTGAAACCAGTTCTCAAGGCAGACAGACACAGCAGACATTCCAAAGGCCTTTGGCCACCCAAAGACAAACAGTTTCGCTGGAAATGATCTTTCCAGGTGGAAACAAAATGAAGGGGTTTTCTGAAAAGGTGTTCTTTCTTTTGTCCCTCAGTGTCACCTGCCTCATTATAAACAATCTGCTCATAATATCCCACCGAACTCTGATCAGGTCAGAAGCAACAATCAGACTAGCCTCTACTGAATAAAAATGATTTTGTCTGGATGTATTTAAGATGTGTGCTGCCGGCACATCAAAATTACCTGTGGGAGAAGACGGGTTTTAATACAATTTTATCACTAGAAATAAATCCTGATTGTGAGGATGAAGAAAATCCTTAAATTCTATCACAAAAGCCATTGTTTTTTGCATCTAAGGAGTGATTTTTTTTTTTAAGGGAAATCATTCTACTTTGAGAACTGTAATTAAAGGCCAAAACAGTAGGCACTACTTCTATCCTCTATTGTGAAAAAATAACAACACATTTGCCAAGGTTGTATGGAGCCCCTTGTTTCCTTCAAAAAGGTTTATATAAGTATATTATTTACAGCTTTAAATAAGATAACTCTTTCCTTTGTGGCCAAAAAAAAAAAAATCCTTTAAAAATAAGAAACTTTCGGGCTGGAGAGATGGCTTAGTGGTTAAGCGCTTGCCTGTGAAGCCTAAGGACCCCGGTTCGAGGCTCAGTTCCCCAGGTCCCACGTTATCCAGATGCACAAGGGGGCGCACGCGTCTGGAGTTCGTTTGCAGAGGCTGGAAGCCCTGGCGCGCCCATTCTCTCTCTCTCCCTCTGTCTGTCTTTCTCTCTGTGTCTGTCGCTCTCAAATAAATAAATAAAAATTAAAAAAAAAAAAGAAACTTCCACTCAGCAGTTATTGAAAACAGACTGTTCATATCTGAAACCTTGTCATAATTTGCATTGGGAGCCCAGCTGCCAGAAGGGCCTGTGTGTGACCCGTGATGGTCTTGCTGGAGGCTGTCCTGTCCCCCCTTCTAACGCTACGAGGAACAGTGAAGGCCCAGTCCGGCTACCCAGCTCGTGCGGCACAGCGGCGACGCAGAGACACGCCTCTGCACAACCTCGGCCGTGCAAACGGCTGCATTTGGGTCAATGGTGACTTCCTCTTTGGCCAACTGAAAGATAAAGATGAAATTAAAGGAGAGGAGAGAGAGAGAGAAACACACAGATGCACTTAAAACATGAAAAGAATTATTTATATGATAAAAGTATATTTAGATTTTCAAAGCACAAGTCTGAATTGAAGTGCTCTTTTTATGCTTTCTGGAGACGTTACTGTTAAATGTCTTTCTACATCAGGCTTAATAAATCTGTAATGACATTTGATGGATTGATTTGTGCCTATGTGTGTGTGTGTGTATGTTTCAAAGATGGGAAGAGGGGAGAGTGGAAGGGGGAGGGGAGGTGAAAACCCTTCTTCCCAGGGAGCCCCGGGTGGGGGAGAGATGGAGTACTTGAGGTCTCTCCTTCACACAGACCTGCTGACCCACTTCCAACCCTTATGCTCCTTTCCAGATGAGGATTTTATTTTTGTTATTGATGGGAAGGATTTTTTGGGGGGACAGCAGGTGTTAACACCCCTTCCTTGGATACGGGCCACCTCCGCAGGCTCTCCTACCAGCCAGCGTGCACCTGAGTAATCAGTAATGTCACCTCGCCAGAAGCAGGGGAGGTTGTCTTGCACATTCAGAGATGCAAAGCTGAGGGCGGGCATGCTGCAAGATGGCCCAACCTTTTCCACCTCAGAGGGGCAGCCCTGCTTACCACTCAGCTCCCCTAAGGGCTGCCCTCCATTTCCATTAACGTCCGGGGAGAACGGGGCCATGTTTCCCACACTAGCTTGTCTGAGCAGACATTGACGTCCCACCAAAAGAGATCTGTGGTTAGCGCACAGGTTCTGAGTCACGTGGCGGCTGCATCCGACCCACACTTGTTAGGTGATGACAGCTACGATACCAGCTGTCAGTCCGGCTTCTCCGCTCTGCTCCAGGTCTAGCCAGCACATTGGAGAATCCGGGCAAGACAGAGAGAGAGAACGAGAAGAGGCAGGGACAGGGGCAGAGGCACGATGTGCAGATAAGCAATTTGGCCCAAATCAAAGGGAGTGCCTGGTCTTCATGAATGGATCCTGGGCACCTCTGATGTACTGGGTCTGTGGGTTGCACTGAAGAAATTAGGGTGATGATAGTTTATGAGAATGGGACCAACAACCAAACTGTATTAAATCCAGGACTTGGAGAGACTGTTGAGTGGTCAGTGCTTGCCATGAAAGCATGAGGAGTTGAGTTTGGCTCTCCAGCACCCGTGTAAAAGCTGGGTGCAATGTCTCATGTCTGTAATCCCAGTCCTAGGGAGGCAGAGACAGGAGGGTTGTTGCCAAATCAGTGAGCTCTAGGATAAGCGAGAGACCCTGTATCAAAGAATAAGGTAGAGTCAGGTGTGATGGCGCACGCTTTTAATCGCAGCACTCCGGAAACAGAGGTAGGAGGATTACTGAGAGTTCAAGGCCAGCCTGAAACTTCACAAGCAAATTCCAGGTTCAGCCTGAGCTAGAGCAAGACCTTACCTCGGGAAAAATAAAAACAAAATAAAAGTGAGGTGGGCGGGCTGAAGAGATAGCTCAGTGGTTAAAGGCACTTGCTTGCAAAGGCTGTCAATGTGAATTCAATCCCCAGCACCCACATAACAAGGTGGCTGTGATTCCCAGGTGCATATAACAACAGGAGACAGATCCAGCAGAACCCAGAACTTTCTGGGCAGCTAGACTAGTGACCATTTGCAGTGGCAAGAGAGCCTGCCTCATAGACCACAGAGACCTTGTGTCCCCTACTCACACACTATGGCATGCTTGTACACATACATGTGCACATATTTACATACAGATAGATAAATAAATAATAAAGTTAAGGAAAGGAATAAGCTGGAGGGCTGGGAAGATTGCTTATTGGTTAAAGACACTTGCTTGCAAAGCCTGCCAGCTCAGGTTCAATTCCCCAGCATCTATGTAAAGCCAGATGCACAACATGGTACATGCATCTGGAGTTCATTTGTTATAACAGCAAGAGGACTTAGCGTGCCCATACCTACGGATATGTTACAAAAAGCAGGCTGGAGAGATGGCTTAGCAGTTAAGGCAATTGCCTGCCAAGCCTAAGGATACAGGTTTGATTCCCTAGGGCCCACGTAAGCCAGATGCACTAGGTGGTGCATGCATCTGGAGTTCGTTTGCAGTGGCTAGAGGCCCTGGCGCGCCCATTCTCTCTGTCTCTCCCTCTCTCTCTCTCTCTCTCTTTCTCTGTCCCTCTAAAATAAATAAATAAAATAAAATATCTTTAAAATACATTGGTAAAAGCAAACAGTGGGCCAGATGTGGCCCAGACACCAGTTTTCCAATCTTAACTCGTGGTCCTCCAGCACCCAGGCTGCAGTCAGATGGGCAGCCTGTAGAAGCAGCTGTGGGATGAAAAATAAGGAGGTGGCAACATGCGGATCATATACGAGGAACCTAAGAAGTGCCAGGCAGGACTAGAGTGGTACGATGCTTTGAATCTTTTATTTTTGGTTTGGGGTATTCTGTTGTTGTGTGTGTTGGTGTGGTGTGGTGTGGTATAACTGTGTGGCATGTATATGTACAGTATGTCTATGTGTGTATTCACCTGTACAGTATATGCCTGTGTATATCCAGCTGTGTAGTGTACATGTGTGTACACTGTTGCGTGTACCCTGCGTGCACATAGGCAGACATCGGAGCAAAGCCTCAGGTGCCCTCCTTCACCACCCAGCGTTTCCTTGACATGGAGTCTCTCACTGTACTTGGCACTGCCATTTTTCCCGTCAGTCTGGCTGACCAGCGAGCTCCAGAAATTCTCCTGTCTCCCTCAGGACTGGGGTTACAGGTGTATGTGACCACACCCAGCTGTTCACCTGTGTGCTAGAACCAAATTCAGACCCTCTTGCTTGCTCAGCAGGCCCTCTTGCCCACTGAGCGTCTCCCCGATGCTGGTTTGGGGGGGTTGCGGCAGGGTCCCACGCAGCCCAAGCTAGTTGCAATCTCACTATGTGCATGAGAGTGATCGTGAATTCTTGCCCCTCCTGCCACCACCTCACAAGTGCTCAAAGGGCACGTGTGCCACCATGCCTGGCTTTGTGTTCTGAATTTTAAATGTCTCCCAAAGTCCCACATGTTCAAGTCTCGGTTTTCAGCCTGGGGTGCTGTTGGGAGGTGGTGGAACCTTTAAGAACTGAGGCTTTGCCTGGCATGGTGGCGCATGCCTTTAATCCCAGTCAGGAGACAAAGGTCGGAGGATCACCGTGAGTTCAAAGCCCGCCTGGGACTACAGAGTGAGTTCCAGGTCAGCCTGGGCTAGAGTGAAACCCTACCTCAAAAGGGAGGGGTGGAGGGATTGCTCAGCAGTGATGACACCTTCTGGCAAAGCCAAAGAACACAGGTTAGATTCCCCAATGTCCACGTACAGCCAGATGCATAAAGTGGCACATGCATCCAGAGTTCATTTGCGGTGGCTAGAGGCCCTGGTGTGGCCATTCTGTCTGTCTCTCTATCTCTCTTTCTGCTTACAAATAAATAAAAGCATTTGAAGAACTGTGAAAAAAAAAAAAAAAACAAGTTTTAAAAGTGGGGGAGGTGCTGGAGAGATGGCTTAGCAGTTAAGGCATATGCCTGCAAAGCCAAAGGATCTAGCTTCAATTCCCCAGGACCCACTTAAGCCAGATGCACAAAGTGGCACATGTGTCTGGAGTTCATTTGGCGCACCCATTCTCTCTCTTTTTCTCTCTCCCTTTTTCTCTCTCCCTTTTTCTCTCTCCCTCTTGAATAAATTAAATAAAAATAAAATTTTAAAGGGGGAGCCTGGAGATGGCTTAGTGGTTAAGGCGATTGCCTGCAAAGCCAATGGACTCAGGTTCGATTCCTCAGGTCCCATATAAACCAGATGCACAAGGTGGCACATGTGTCTGGAGTTTGTTTGCAGCAGGCGGAGGCCCTGAAGTGTCCCTTCTCTCTCACTTTATCTGCATCTATCTGCCTCTCTCTCTCTCTCTCTCTTTTTCTCTCTCTAAAATAAATTAATCTAATTTAATTTAAAAAAGAAGTGAGACAGTAGAATGTTTCCCACCTTGCTCCTCAGCTTGCTGGCCGGCCTCAGACGGGTGAGCAGCTGGGAGGTTACTCTGGAGCCTGCCCTGGGCCTCTTCCCACAGAGCCTCCTCCTCCCTACAACCCCAGGCTGATGGCGAAGGCACACACCGACGGGCTCTGACAATCCGGCTTTCTGGGCAACCTCGCTCCAGTGCCTTCTGGATCAAGCCCGAGACCTCAAGAGCTCCTGGAAAGCCTCAACCCTCCCTGCTATGTCTTTGATTGTTCCTGGATTTAACTTATTGCTTTTTCTGCCTCTGTCCTTCCCCAGCTGCCTCTTGTCTCGAGGCCTGGCCTGGATCTTCTTATCATGAGAGCTGATCTGTCCCAACCCCAAGTTAGAGGCTGGCCAGGAAGAGAATGTCCACAGCTGGGACATACTTAGAGTGGACCTCAGCGAGAGCCCTGTCCCTGGGCGAATACAGGTCTTGACTGGAGAGTTTGCTCTGAGATATAATGGAGGCACTTCTATACAAGTGGGCTGTGAGCCACCGTCTGACTCTGCCTGGACAGAGAAGACCCCGCTGTACCTTGCCCCCAACACACGCACAAACCACCACACACTCTCTAAAGTTTTGCTGACTGTGGCTGAGCCTGCCTCTGACTGGGAGAAGGTGACAGCGAGATGAGCTCAGGAGCTCCCTGGCCGCTGGGAAGCCTCGTGCTCAGCCCGGGGATGACTTGGAGCGCGCTGACCGCCAGCCCGGGAGGCCTGTGTATCTGCGGCGTGAACGCTTTGGCCTTCAGCCCCTGGAGGTCTGTGGGTGCTGAAGATCTGGAAGTGGGCTGCTAGGATTGTTATGGGGTCCCCCCTCCCATTCTTGCCCTGCTTTCCCTGGGAGACTGGAGCTTGGTCAGTGCGTGACTGTTGGGGAGCCACAGGGACAACCTGGAAACAGCATTCTGGGGGAGGGGGTTCAGTAGAGGGGGGTGTGGCTGGACATCTGTGGGGTGTAGTCTCCGACTGCTTGGTTCCAGATGCTGGGAGTCTTCTACAGGGAAGAGGAAGATCCTTTCCTGTTCCAGCCTGGTCAGCATCTGGACACAGCAGCTGGACCCTACTGGGGGGGTGAGAGGGTAGTTAACCTCTAAGGAGAAAAGGTTCAGCTGTACCCCAGGGGAGCAGTTTGGCTGCACTCATTCCCCGTGTCGCTTACAGCAGATCTTGGAGCTGGGTGCCTGGCTCAGGCCAGGCAACAAAGCGGATGCTAGCCCCAGAGCCTTGGGAAGCCGGCCCCCTGGAAGGCTGCTAGGCATGCCCGCCTACCCTTTGACTTTGAACTGCGTGCTGCAGTGACTCAAGGCCAGCCCTCTGCTCCAGACTCTGTGATAACACTGCCACAGCTTCCTCTGGGGTGTGGAGAGAGAAGTCACCTGGTGCGCTGGCAGGGTGCCTTCCCCAAGGCTTAATAACCACTGGGACATCAGGACCCAGGCAGGTGGCAGGACCAGGGCTAGGCATCCCCAAAAGTGCCGGGAATAGGGGCTGGGAAGATGTCTCAACAGTTAAAGACTTGCCCAGCCCGTCAGTCCAGATTCAATGTCCCCCAGCACCTCCATAAAGCAGTTGCACCAAGTGGCACATGCATCTGGATCTTGTTTGCAGCGGCTGGAGGTGCTGGCGCACCCATTCTTTCCCTCTCTTTCTGCTTGCAAATTATTTTTTTGTTGGGGGGGGTGGATTTCAAGGTAGGGTCTCCCTGTATTCCAGGCTGACCTGGAATTCACTGTAGTCCCAGGCTGGCTTCGAACTCACAGCGATCCTCCTTCCTCTGCCTCCCATGTGCCGGGATTAAAGGTATGTGCCACCATGCCCAGAAAAAAAAAAAAAAAAAATGTTTTAAATGCCAGGAAGAGGGGCTGTCAGGATGTAAGTTCATGAAGGAGGCAAGGCCCACAGGGAAAACAGTGGGTGCTGGAAGTGGCCCAGCCATAAGGTGAAGTCTCCTCACAGCTCAGGGATTGGCTGGGGATGGAGGGACATGCAGGAGAACCCCAGGCAGATGCTTTGTGGTGTTGAGGTGACTGGCTTCTAATTAGAAAAGTCCCAGAGCTGGCATTGCCCTCCCTGGCAAGTGCTCTTCTGTAGAAGGAGGTTTGGGAAGTGGGCTTTAGATCTGCAGGAGGAGATCACTGTCAGCTCATAGCAACAGTTGCTTAGCTTAGAGAGTTCCTACGGCCCAATGTGACTGGGACCCAGTGACCAATAGTGACCACTTTTGTAGCTTCCGTGGTGATTGTTGGTAGGAGTAAAAGGATGTCCCCTTTCCAGAGGGGACCTGGCACTATTCCTTCATGCCACCGAGGATTGCAAAACCACCGCTGTGTGTGTGGCACACGGGCCTGGCCTAGGGATCTACCAACGAGTCAAATGACCTCGCCATTCCGCTTCTAGAAATGAGTGTTCAGAAGGGCAAATGCCCTGACTCTCGTGGAGATGCCAGCCTCCTGCCACACTGAGGGTTTGGGTATGGAATCATGTGTGCCCACTGGCCAAGGAGAGCCTGTTCATTAAGCCACGTGCTTTCACGGGGAAGAGCTGTGCTGCCCTCAAGGGAAGGGAAGGTATCCACAGCGCCGACCTGGCTCAGCGCCCATCATTTACTGCTGGGAGAAAAAAAGCAAGCTAATTGGAAAAAGGATAATCTTTGCACAGGCTAAGCCTGGGGACCTGGAAAATTATGCCCCTTGGATGGAGCTTTTTGAAGACAGGGAACTCATGGCTTCTCCAAAGATTTCCTGATGAAATAAACCTAAACAAACAACTCAAAAAAACAAAAAATAAAATAAAATAAAAAAGAAGTGAGGGACTGGAGGGATGGCTTAGCAGTTAAGGCGTTTGGCTGCAAAGCCAAAGGACCCAGGTTTGATTCCCTGGGACCCACGTTAGGCAAATGCTCAAGGGAGCACACCTGTTCATTTGCAGTGGCTGGAGACCATAGCATGCCTATTCTCTCTCTCTCTCTCTCTCTCTCTCTCTCTCTCTCTCTCTCTCTCTCTCTCGCTCTCTCTCTCTCTCCCCTTTCTCTATCAAATAAATATAAAATATTTTTAAAAACAAGTGAGGCCTGAAGCTGGGTGTGGTGGTGCATGCCTTTAATCCCAGCACTCAAGAGGCAGAGGTAGGAGGATCACAGTGAATTTGAGGCCACCCTGAGACTACATAGTCAATTCCAGGTCAGCCTAAGCTAGTGTGAAACCCTATCTCAAAAAAAAAAAAAAAAAAAAGAGGCCTTATGGGAAATCTTTAGGTCACTGGACCTGTGTCATTAAAGGGGACTGGGAAACCCCAGACCTTTCTTCTTACTTTTGCTTCCTGGCATGAAGTGAGCTGTTTGACTCCACTGCACCCTCTTACCACGATCCACTGCCTTACCACAGCCCAAAAGCACAGGGCCCATTATGGATTTTAGCCCAGCACTGGGAGGGCTGAGGTAGGAGGATAGCTATGACAGCTCTGAGCTTAAAAAAAAAAAAAGAGGGCTGGAGAGATGGCTTGGCGGTTAAGCGCTTGCCTGTGAAGCCTAAGGACCCCGGTTCGAGGCTCAGTTCCCTAGGTCCCACGTTAGCCAGATGCACAAGGGGGCGCACGCGTCTGGAGTTCGTTTGCAGAGGCTGGAAGCCCTGGCGCACCCATTCTCTCTCTCCCTCTATCTGTCTTTCTCTCTGTGTCTGTCGCTCTCAAATAAATTAATTAATTAATTTTTTAAAAAAAGAAGAAGAAGAAAGATTTTAGGGCTGGAGAGATGCGCCTGGGTTCAATTCCCAGTACCCACATAAAGCCAGTTGCTCAAAGTAGTGCCTATGCATCTGTAGTTTGCAGTGGCAAGAGGCCTTGGTACACCCATACACTACCCCCCTGATAAATAATATTTTACAAACAGAATAAAGATTTTATATAAAGAGGCAAAATAATTAGGATGAGAAAATATCCCTAGTACTATGAAAATATATAACAGAGCTGTCATAATTTAAAGGATATAATGTACAGGACTGACATGAAGCAAGCAGACAGCCCATTGTAAATCAAAACAATATCCTACTTTATTGGAAATACTTCAATGGGGCTGTAAACATGGCTCAGCAGTTAAGGTGCTTGCCTGCAAAGCCTAATGACCTGAGTTGATTCCCCAGTACCCACATAAAGCCAGATGTACAAAGTGGCACATGCGTTTGGAGTTTGTTTGCAGTGGCTGGAGGCCCTAGTGTACCCATTTTCTCTCTCTATCTCCCTCTTTCTCTCTCTCAAATAAATAAACACAATGCATTTTAAAATACATTAAGGTGCATGCCTGTGAAGCCCAAGGACCCCAGTTCAATTGTCCAGGTCCCACGTAAGCCAGATGCACATGGTGGCACATGTGTCTGGAGTTCGTTTGCAGTGGCTAGAGGCCCTGGTGCACTCATTCTCACTCTTTCTCTTTCGTTCTTTCTCTCTCTCTCTCTCCCTCTTTCTGTCTCAAATAAATAAAAATAAAATCTTTTTTTAAAAAAATGCCATGGGAAGCAAGTATGTCATCCCCACTATTCAGAAGGCTGGGGCAGGCAGACCAAAAGTTCAAGGCCTCCCACAGGAGAAAATTATGCCTGATACTGAAAACCCATGACGGGGAAGATCATGGGCACTAGGGATGTAAAACCTGCTGGAATCTGACTAAATGTATATACTATGCTCACCAAACTTCCTGGTAAGCCCTTCTCTTAATGTTCATACCCATATATTAATGCTATTCTCACTTTGGGCTAGAGAAGTTTCTCTTTTCAGATAGTGGTGACCTCTAGGATAACTCAAAAGGCACCATGATAAATAAATAAATAAATATAAAAATAGGGGCTGGAGGGATGGCTTAGCAGTTAAGGCATTTGCCTGAAAAGCCAAAGGACCCAGGTTTGATTCCCCAGGACCCACGTTAGCCAGATGCACAAAGGGACACACGCATCTGGAGTTTGTTTGCAGTGGATGGAGGCCCTGGAGCACCCATTCTCATTCTCTCTCTCTCTCTCTCTCTCTCTCTCTCTCTCTCTCAAATAAATAGATAGATAAATAAATAAACAAACAAATAAAAGGCACCACGGTGTTGAGAAGAATTGACAGAGGAGTGCTCAGTACTGAAACATTGCTATCACACCTTCCGAGGCTCAGGGTCCATTGCTGAAGAGGTGGCGGGAAGAATATAAGAGCCACAGGAAGGGGAGGAGTCTTTCCAGTGCCATCAATCTTCCAGAAGCAAAATGGCCTGGATATCCCTGACCTCACAGCGCCTACACAGGACCATTATAATAAAAGGAAAAGATGATGAGATGAAAATAAGAGAGACTGATTGAGACGGGGAGGGAATATGATGGAGAGTGGAGTTTCAAGGGGGAAAGCAGGGCTGGGAGGAGGGAATTACCATGGTTTATTATCTATAATTATGGAAGTTGTCAATAAAAAAAAATAAATTTTTTAAATAAATAAATAAGTCCAAGGCCTGCCTGGGCTACAAAGTGAATTCAAGGCTAGTCTGGGCAAATGACTGAGATGCTGCATCAAAATAAAAAGTAAGAACAGGACTGGAGGGATGGCGTAGCCATTAAGGTGTGTGCCTGCAAAGCCAAAGGACTCAGGCTCGATTCCCCAGGACCCACGTTAGCCAGATGCACAAGGTGGCACATGCGTCTGGAGTTCGTTTGCAGTGGCTGGAGGCCCTGACGCACCCATTCTCTCTCTCTCCCTCTTTGTCTGTCAAATAAATAAATAAAAATAAAATATTTTTTAAAAATAAAAATAAGGGCTGGAGAGATGGCTTAGCGGTTAAGTGCTTGCCTGTGAAGCCTAAGGACCCCGGTTCGAGGCTCGGTTCCCCAGGTCCCACGTTAGCCAGATGCACAAGGGGGCGCACGCGTCTGGAGTTCGTTTGCAGAGGCTGGAAGCCCTGGCGCGCCCATTCTCTCTCTCTCCCTCTATCTGTCTTTCTCTCTG
This sequence comes from Jaculus jaculus, assembly GCF_020740685.1. Classification (NCBI taxonomy): domain Eukaryota; kingdom Metazoa; phylum Chordata; class Mammalia; order Rodentia; family Dipodidae; genus Jaculus; species Jaculus jaculus. The sequence continues at coordinate 132,407,850 of NC_059109.1, forward strand.
TCTGTCGCTCTCAAATAAATAAATAAATAATTTTAAAAAATAAAAAATAAATAAAAATAAAAATAAAAGTGAGAACAGGACAGGGGATGTGGCCCATTGGTCGAGTGCTTGCCTAGCATGCACAAAGCCCTGGGTTCCATCCCCAGTGTCACATGCAGCCAGCACGTGGGAATTGGAAACAGGAGGATCGAGTTCAAGGTCATCCTCACCTACTTAGGGAGTTCAGGACCAGTCTAGGATACATGAGACCCTGTCTCAATGGATCAATAAAAAATCATGGGGAGAAGGTCAATAGAGGAAAGACATGTGAAAAACACCTCAAGGGAACAACTAAAAGCAGGAGGAGTGGGGCTGGAGAGCCAGCTCAGGGGATGAAACGCCCACCATCCGCCTGTGCCTGAGCACAACCGCAGACCCCATGCAGAAAGCCGGAAGCTGTGGCTGGCTCCTGTTAACGCAGCACGCTGGCATCTGGATGGGAGGCAGAGACCGGAGCACTCCCGGACGCCTGCAGTGCCATCCCAAATGCCATCTCACCCCAGACAGTGTCCAGCAGCGGTCAGGTGAGCCAGCCTACCAGAGTTTGCAGTGAACACAACAAAGAATGGAGCGAGGTCCAGACAGAGAAACTGCCTTGGATGAAGTGGGAAAGCGAGAAGTGATGCAAAAGCCATCCTCTGACCTCCACATACATAAATAAGCGACTAAAAATAATAAAAGGGGGCTGAGGTGGAACATGAGCAAAGTACATTGTATGTATTTATTTTTAAACTTGTCAGCACAGCATAGTGGCGCACGCCTTTAATCCCAGCACTCAGGAGGCAGAGGTAGGAGGGTCGCCGTGAGTCTGAGGCCACCCTGAGACTACATAGTGAATTCCAGGTCAGCCTGGGCTACAGGAAGACCCTGCCTCCAAAAACAAAAAAAAAAAAAAAAAAAAAGTCAATAAATACATAAATTTTCTACTCAAAATATGGTATCTGGGTTGGAAAAGTGGCTAGCTGGTTAAGGGCACTTGCTTGCAAAGCCTGGAGGCCTGGGTTCAATTCCCCAGTACTCATGTAAAGTCAGATACACAAAGTGCCTCATGCATCTGGAGTTCAGTTGTAGTGGCAGGAGGCTCTGGTGCACCCGGACTCAGACTCTCTGTTGGCATCTTTCTCTCTGTCACTTTCAAATAAATAAATAAAAATATGCTGTCTGTCAGAGAAAGGGTCTAGGAAACCCCAAGCCAGGCATCTGGGCTTGGTGTGAGTCCTGGTGGTCAGTCCACTGGCTTATTACGCAGGTCCCTACACCACCCCAACCAAGAATGTCTCATAGATTAAGCTGGAGAGCTGGCTCAGAGGCTAGAGCATTTGCCTGCAAGTCCCAGGACCCACATAAGCCAGATGCACAAAGTGGCACGTGCATCTGGAGTTCGTTTGCAGTGGCTAGAGGCCCTGGTGCACCCATACCACACTCTCTCTCTCTCTCTCTGAATCTCTGTTTTCAAATAAAAAATAAAAATATTTTTTAAAGTAAAAAATAAATAAATAAATTTTCAAAAGAGGGAGAGTGAGGGAGGCACGCTTACCTAGCATGCACTGTACATTGAGTGTGGTGGTTCATGATTCTAGTGTTCGGAGACAGAGGTAAAAGGGTCAAAAGTTCAAGGTCATTCTCAGCTAAAAAGCACCTTAAAAGCCAGCCTGTCTCAAGAAAAAGAAGAAAAAAGTTAATACCACTTCCCTAAAACATAGGTGTTCTCATTAAGCCTGTGGTTCAGGCTTAGGGGCTAACTTGTCACACAGTTATTAATTTGTAGAGCAAGAACTCAAGCCTCAGGCTGGAGAGATGGCTTGGCGGTTAAGGCATTTGCCCTCAAAGCCAAAGGACCTCGGTTCGATTCCCCAGGACCCATGTAAACCAGATGCACAAGGTGGCGCTTGTGTCTGGACAGTTCATTTGCAGTGGCTGGAAGCCCTGGTGCACCCATTCTCTCTCTTTCTCTCTTGCTCTCTCAAATAAATAAATTAAATAAAATAAAAAGCCAGGCGTGGTGGCGCATGCCTTTAATCCCAGTACTTGGGAGGAAGAGATAGGAGGATCTCTGTGAGTTCAAGGCCACCCTGAGACTACCATGTCAGCCTGGGCTAGAGTGAGATCCTACCTCAAAAATAATAATAATAATAATAATAATAATAATAATAATAATGATAATAATAAATAACCCAGGCCTAAATCCATCTACTCCAGCAGTTATGGCTGCTGATCCACTCAGGACTTGGAGTGTTGGAGGTAATGAGGCCCTAAGGGTCTTGCCCGTCTGGCTCGTCCAGGGGAGCTCCTTCCAAATACGGAATCCCAGGCCCTACTCCAGATTCCTGTGTGCCCAGTGCCCAGCCCTTGGCCAAAGGAACTGTGAACCCCGTGGGTGCAGGTGAGCCTCCCTCATCTCGCCAACAGCCGAGACAAAGATGCCTGCAAGGATTCCCACTCATTGAGTCCCCGGCCCCAATCTGAAACTCCCCTGTCAGACTAATTATACTTATGGGTGTTCTGTGACTTGCTGTATTCCCAGAAAAAGAAAGAAAAATGAAGTTCTCTTTTCGGTTTTCAGGGTAGATAATGTCAAATATTTACAGAGCAAACATCATTCTAGAGGCGCACCGTTCTCTGCCTGCTGATTAGGGGGCTGTCAATCAAGCTGTGACGGGAGGCCTGTCAGCCCTCTCAACAGAAGGAAAGCTGTCGTCGCGGCTGCACCCCGCGATCTGCCACCCGGGGATGCAGGGACCGGGCTCTATGGGCACGCGGGCCTCTGGAGGAAGGGGTTCCAGTATGCAGAAGACCTGCCTCTGTCCGCGCACTGGCTTGTTTGGTGAAGCTACTAGAGGAGGAGGAAGGGCCTGTGGGGCGAGGCAGGAGCTCCATCACTAACCCGAGGTCCTCAAGCCCAAGGGGGTGCCCACTGGTTTGTCCCGTGGCTAACCCTGCCCTGGATGCAAGGCGGTGCCAATGAGGCCGGAGATGCGCGCGTCCCTCTGGGACCACACGTTGAGAGCCGCGTCCAGAGCCTGGTGCACGTACCTGTAACCCCAGCTCTCAGCAAGCAGAAGCGGGCCTTGAGGCCAGTGTGGGTCTATGTAGCAAGTTCAAGGACAAGTTGAGCTGCAGAGCAGGACCCTGTCCCAGAAAAGAAAGAGGAAAAAAAGGAAAGAAAAGAGGGGAGGGAAGAAGAGGAGGAGAAAGGAAGAGAGGAAGGGAGGGGAAGGGAGAGGAAGGGAGGAGAGGAGAGGAATAGAGTTGGGCATGGCAACACACGCCTTTAATCCCAGCACTCAGGAGGCAGAGGTAGGAGCATCATCATGAGTTCGAGGCCACCCTGAGACTACATAGTGAATTCCAGGTCCTCCTGGGCTAGAGTGAGACCCTACCTTGGGAAAAAAAAAGAAGAAGAAGAAAAAAAAGGAAGAGGGGGAAGAAGAGGAGGAGGAAGAAAACAAAAAAAGGACTGGGGAGAGTGCTAAGTGGTGAACATGTCTGCCCTGCAAGCATGAGGACCTTGGCTTGGGTCCCCAGCACTCACATAAAAATGCCAAGTATGCTGGTACACGCCTGTGGTTCCAGCACCTGGGAGGTAGAGACACGTGAATCCCAGGGTCATAATGTGTCTTCTGAGAGCTACTTTCTGGGTTAACCACGCCCAATAAACTCCCTTGATTCACCAAGGGGCCCGTCTCACTCTCAGGCAGACAGATCATTTTATTGAAAAGACTCATGACGTAGTGAACAAAAGCATAGGAAATAAACTCTAATTCCCAAAGGAACACTAGCTACAACTCTACTCACACTAAAATATTCAATTTATGGCCGATATTGAATCTTCTGTATATAATTTATTACTCTAAGTACAGAGGAGCCTTTTTTTTAATACAAACCAATTTCAATATATTTTACTAGTTTCCTTGCCTCTGTTAAGGCAGAAATAACAAATTTTGCTGCGAGATGAGGAAGCAAACGCAATGGAGATTCACAGGGTTGCCTTGCCCTGCTTCCTGCTTTCTGGTCTCCTTCTGACTCCAGCTTGGGGTCTATGAATGCGCTGTGCATCCTGGGCATTCAGATTTCACACTGGTTTTCCAGGGCCACAGTTCTTTTTTTCTTTTGTTGTTTTTTTTTTGTTGTTGTTGTTGTTGTTTTGTTTTTTTGGTTTTGTTGTTGTTGTTGTTGTTTTGATATAGGGTCTCACTGTAGCCCAGGCTGACTTGGAATGCATTATGCAGTCTCAGGGTGGCCCCAAACTCAGAGCAATCCTCCCACCTCTGACTCTCCTGAGTGCTGGTATTAAAGGCATGTGCCACCATGCCTGCCAGGGCCACAGTTCTTAAAAAAAGAACAATATGAGGGCTGGAGTAATGCCTTAGTGGTTAAGGCATTTGCCTGCAAAGCCAAAGGACCACAGTTTAATTCCCCAGGACCCACATAAGCCAAAAAGTGGCACATGCATCTGGAGTTTGTTTGCAATGACTGGAGGCCCTGGCATGCCCATTCTCTCTCTCTCTCTTAAATAAATAAACAAAAGATAAATAACTAAAACAATATGAGTTTCTTTGAGCTAGTGAGATGGCTCAGCAGTCAAGGTGCTGGCTTGCAAAGCCTGCCAGCTCAGGTTTAATTCCCCAGTACCCAAGTGCAGCCAGATGCACAAAGTGGTACAAAGTTCTGGAATGTAGCAGGAGGCCCCGGTACACCCACACTTTTCCCTCTCTCTCTCTCTCTCTCTCTCACACTCACTTTCACTGTCTCTCATAAACAAAATAATAAGTAGAATTTTTTAAATGAGTTTATTAGGGCTGAAGAGATGGCTTAGTGGTTAAGCCACATGCTTGTCAAGCCTAAAAACCTAGGTTCAAGTCTCCAGATCCCACATAAGCCAAGTGCACATGGTGGCACATGAATCTGGAGTTCGTTTGCAGTGGTTAAAGACCCTGGTGTGCCCATTCTCTCTCTCCCTCTCTCTGTCACTAATAAATATATAAATAAATGAAAATAAAATCTTTTTTAAAAAAAGAGTTTATTCAACAAATGTAGAGAGTACCCACACGGTGCAAAGAATCACTTTAAGTGCTGTGAACCAATTGCATTCAAACAAACAAACAAAAAAAAAGAATGCTCAGGGCTCACGTAAGCCTAAGAAATGAAATCTGAGGACTAGAGAGATGACTCAGTGGTTAAGGCCCTTGCCTTCAAAGCCTAAGGACCCAGGTTTGATTCCCCAGTACCTATATAAAGCCAGATGTACAAGGTGACACATGCATCTGAAGTTGGTTCCTTGCAATGACTGGAGGTCCTGGCGTGCCCATTCTCTTTCTCTATCTTCCTCTTCCTCTCTCTCTTCCTCTCAACTAAATAAATAAAATATTTTTAGGTGCAAAAACAAAAAAAAGTGACATCTGAACAAAGATATGAGAAGTTGAGGAAGCCCTGAATGAAAAGTAACCAGACCTGCTCTGACATCCCTGGTTTATAGTTCTGAAGGATTCCTCTGGAAACCATGTTTGAAGTTGACTCTTAGGAGTACCAAGCCTGAGGGGAGACAAGGTGGACACCTGTTGCAACCAAGCTAGTTGGCATGTTGAGTCAGAGTGGGAACTGAAGATGTGGGAAGACGGGGTTGGGTTTTAGACGCATTTTAAAATTAGACCCATGGGAACTGTACTTGCAATGGATTTGTGTTGTAAAAGTAAGACGGTGTGGTGGTTTGAGTGAAATGTCCCCCACAGGCCCTTGTGTTCTGAAGCCTTGGTCCCCAGCTGGTGGCAGTTTGGGAAAGTTGTGGAGCCCTTGGGAGGTGGTGCCTTGCTGGAGGAGGTGTGTCACCCAGCGTGGGCCTTGAGGGTCTCGGTCCAGCCGTCTGGGTGTTCAGAGCTTGCTCGTTTTGGCTGCTCTCTCCCAGCTGCTATGACAGCACGTGAAACCCAGATGTCTGCTCTGCCACAGTTTCCCAACAATGATGAAGTTGCTGCTCAAAAATATAAGCCAAAGCCGGACGTGGTGGCGCACGCCTTTAATCCCAGCCCTCGGGAGGCAGAGGTAGGAGGATCGCCATGAGTTCAAGGCCACCCTGAGACTAGATAGCAATTTCCAGGGCAGCCTGGTCTAGAGGAAGACCCTGCCTCAAAAAACCAAATAATAATTTTTAAAAATAGAAGCCAAAGTACAAAAATTAAGTAGCTAACAAAGGGCTGTGTACTCAAAGTGTACTGAAAGATTTGTTTCCAGAGCGTGAGGACAGCCTTGCAGACAACATGCAACCCATTAGCACTGAGAATATGTATGGGTATCCCAGGGCCTCCAGCCACGACAAATGAACTCCAGACTCATGAGCCACCATGTGCATCTGGCTTACGTGGGTACTGGGGAATTGAACCTAGGTTCTTAGGCTTCGCAGGCAAGTGCCTTAACCACTGACCCATCTCTCCAGCCCAGGTTTCTAAACTCTTGAAAGCTCGGAGAATCCTGAGGGCCTGCAACGCTGCCCTGTGGGTGGCGGCCACCTGGGCCCTCAGGTCTGGGCTCCCTGGCCTACAGCGGCATCTCTTCCTCTCTCCTCCCTGCTCTGCAACCCCATTCCTTGCAAATCTGCAGCTCCCAGCAGGACCCACGGGGTGGGGGGCAGAGCCCCATGCTTCCAAGGAAGCACTAAACGCAGAAAGGGTTAGTGCGAAGTGTGGGCTCCAGGCCTCAGCCTCCGGCCCCCTAATTATGATGGCCGCCTCAGCTGCCAGCATTAAACAGCCATTTGCCAACCCCTGAAGCCCTTGTCTGCGACAGAACAGCGTGACCCCGGCCCTGTGCTCTGGCAAGCCGGGGCCACTCAAGTCACCCCCTGTCAGCGCAGAGGCCAGGGTTCCCGGCCTGCTCAGGCACCCTGACAGCAGAAGCCAGGCCAGCTTCACCGCAGGCGACAGGCCTGTCACTGGACTGCCATGCGTGAGGCAGAGCGTCTGGGTGGAAGAATCCAAGGGTGCAGACAGGCCCCGGCTTGGGCCCCACACAGCCCTCGGGATCTCAGCCCACATGCTGAGGGAAGGGGAACGAGACAGCCACTGCCTCTTTCTTTCTTCCTTATTTTCTCTCTCTCTCAATCTCTCTCTCTCTCTCTCTCTCTCTCTCTCTGTGTGTGTGTGTGTGTGTGTGTGTGTGTGTGTGTGTGTGTGTGGACTTGCATGTATGTGTGTGTATATGTGGAGGCCAGAGGTTCATGTTGGGTGTCTTCCTCAAACACTCTCAACCATATTTTTTTCTTATTTTTTAATATTGCATTTATTTATCTATCTATCTATTTGGGAGAGAGAGAGAATGGGCACCCCAGGGACTCCAGCCAATGCAAACGAATGCCAGACACCTGAGCCACTATGTATATCTATCTGGTTTACATTGGTTCTGGGAAATCAAACCCAGGTCTTTAGGCTTCACAGGCAAGCGCCTTAACTGCTAAGCCATCTCTCCAGCCCTCAACCATATTTTTTTAAATATTTTTATTTGTTAATTTGCAATCAGAGATAGAAGGCTAGAGTTAGAGTATGAATGCTCCAGGTCGACCTTGCTGTTGTTTTTGTTTGTTTGTTTGAAGTAGGTTCTCACTCTAGCCCAGGCTGACCTGGAATTCTCACTGTAGTCTCAGGGTGGTCTTGAATTCTAGGCGATCCTCCTACCTCTGCCTCCCAAGAGCTGACATTAAAGGCATACACCACCATGCCCAGTTTTGAGCTTATTTTTTTTCCCAAAGAATATTTGATCTGTGCTGGAGAGATGATTCAATCGTTAAAGACACTTGCTTACAAAGCCTGACAGCCTGGGTTTGATTCCTCTGGACCCATGTAAAGCCTGATGCATAAAATGGTGCATGTGTCTGGAGTTCATTTGGACAAGCAAGAGGCCTTGGCACATCCATACGCTCTCTGTCTCTCTCTCTGTCTCTCTCTCTGTCTCTCTCTCTCTCTCTCTCTCTCTCTCTCTCTCTCTCTCTATATATATATATATATATATATATATATATATATATGCACATAAATATTTTTCTATGTATTCTTTTTAATATTTTATTTTTATATATTTATTTGAGAAAGAGAGAGAGAATGGGTGCGCCAGGGCCTCCAGCGACTGCAAATGAACTCCAGACACATGCACCACCATGTGTATCTGGCTTATGTGGGTACTGGAGAATTGAACCTGGGTTCCTAAGCATTGCAGGCAAGTGCCTTAACCACTAAACCATTTCTCCAGCCCATAAATAAATATTTTAAAGTAAATATTTTAAAAAGAATATTTAAGATTGTAAAAGCCACAGGGTTGGACATCATGCCCAGAGGTATTGTCTTCCCTCAACAACTGGCTGTTGCTCCCACAACACATAACTCACAACCCCATGGAGAATAGCTGCATCCCCACCAGGCGGGCCCCCAGTGGAAGGGGGGCAGGGACGAGGGAAAGGATGGTACCAACTCATGATGTATCCATACTAAGTATGTCTGCAATTAATAAATAAAGAACAAATGGGGGGAGAGAACATTTGGGGGTTGGAGAGATGACTCAGCAGTTAAGGTGCTTGCCTTCAGAGGCTAAGGACCCGAGTTCAATTCCTCAGTACACATGTAAAGCCAGATGCACAAAATGGCACATGCACATGGAGTCTGTTTGCATTGGCTGGGGTCCCTGGATTTCCCATTCTCTCTGTCTCTCTTCTATCTCTCTCTGCTTGTAAATAAATAAGATATTGTTTAAGAAAGAATATTTGACTTACTGGCTGGTTGATTTTCATGCTCATATGTGTATTGCCATCTGGCTTTACATGGGTGCTAGGAAATTGAACCCTGGTCAGTAGGCTCTACAAGCAAGCACCTTTAACCACTGAGCCATCTCCTCCTCCCCTCAGCCTCTCGCTGGCCCAAGAGCTCACCAATTTGATTAGTCCATTAGGCCAGAGAGTTCAGGGATCCTCCTGTCTCTGCCTCCCCGGAGCTGGTACCATCTCTGTGGCATCTCTTCCCTAACTTTTTTTTTTAATTTTTTTTATTTATTTATTTATTTGAGAGTGACAGACACAGAGAGAAAGACAGATAGAGGGAGAGAGAGAGAATGGGCGCGCCAGGGCTTCCAGCCTCTGCAAACGAACTCCAGACGCGTGCGCCCCCTTGTGCATCTGGCTAACGTGGGACCTGGGGAAATGAGCCTCGAACCGGGGTCCTTAGGCCTCACAGGCAAGCGCTTAACCGCTAAGCCATCTCTCCAGCCCTTCCCTAACTTTTTTGTTGTTTCAAGGTATGATCTCACTCGGACCCAGGCTGACGTGGGATTGACTATGTATGTAGTCCCAGGCTGACCTCAAACTCACCGTGATCCTCCTACACCTGCCTCCCTAGCGCTAGGATTAAAGGAGCGCGCCACCGCAACGTTTTCAGAGTCTCTGTGTTATCTGCCGGCTGCTACAGCACATTTTCACTGGCTGGTGGCTTAGGACAACAGAAGTCAACCCTCTCCCACTTTTGGAGGCTTAAAGGACCAAATCAAAGTGTGAACAGAACGGCATTCCCCAGAGACCAGAGGAGGTTCTGCACGTCTTTCAACTTCTGGTGACATCCTCCACCTCTGCTTATCTTCCTGCATCTCCCACTTTTCCACCTCTAGGGTCCCACGCCAACCCAGAAGTCCTCTCACTGATGCTTACTGTAATTACACCCGCTCAGACACCTTCCAAACACGCTCACACTTGGGAGTCCCGTGTGGATGTTAGCGGGGTGATAAAAATCCTGCGACATCACCTTTCCAGGCACCAGGCCCCTGAGCCCACGGACTGTAACTGCTTTGTTCCCTCTGGGCCTCAGATCTCTCCCCTGCTTGCAGCAGAAACCTAGGGCACGCACTGCTCTCTCAGGCAACAGTTTGGTTTGTTGCCAAGTTTCATAAACAAGGAAGGACTACATTAAAAATTTGACTCTGGTGACAGCAATGCCATTGTCCTTATGCCTCCCTCCTGAGCTGGGGTCAGGAGACAGCAGGGAGTTCCAGTTTTCTACACTCACACTCCTGTGGTGTTCTGCGGAAGGTGGGAAATCATTGCTCAGGACAGAGCCACCCATGAAAGGTACAAAAGTGAAAGATGGCCAGAAAGGATCAGAGGACTTTCCTGATGAGTCCCAGTCATGGTACTGGTGACACCACTGCTGTTTTGTGGCTTTTCAAGCTGGATATGAGGAAATGTTTATGAACACTGCACTGATGCAGAAACAAAATTATTCCACTAAAGCCAAGCTTGATGAACCTTATAGGAATATGATAAGGGGTGACGAGAGATCCTGACAGGAGGAAGAGTGAGGGGTGACTAGACATCCTGACAGGAGGAGGAGTGAGGGATGACTAGAGATCCTGACAGGAGGAAGAGTGAGGGGTGACTAGACATCCTGACAGGAGGAGGAGTGAGGGATGACTAGAGATCCTGACAGGAGGAGGAGTGAGGGATGACTAGAGATCCTGACAGGAGGAAGAGTGAGGGATGACTAGAGATCCTGACAGGGGGAAGAGTGAGGGATGACTAGAGATCCTGACAGGAGGAAGAGTGAGGGATGACTAGACATCCTGACAAGAGGAGGACTGAGGGATGACTAGAGATCCTGATAGGGGGAAGAGTGAGGGATGACTAGAGATCCTGACAGGAGGAGGAGTGAGGGATGACTAGACATCCTGACAGGAGGAGGAGTGAGGGATGACTAGACATCCTGACAGGAGGAAGAGTAAGGGATGACTAGACATCCTGACAGGAGGAAGAGTGAGGGATGACTAAACATCCTGACAGGAGGAAGAGTGAGGGATCACTAGACATCCTGACAGTAGGAGGAGTGAGGGATGAGGAGACATCCTGACAGGAGGAAGAGTGAGGGATGACTAGAGATCCTGACAGGAGGAAGAGTAAGGGATGACTAGACATCCTGACAGGAGGAGGAGTGAGGGGTGACTAGACATCCTGACAGGAGGAGGAGTGAGGGATGACTAGACATCCTGACAGGGGGAAGAGTGAGGGATGACTAGACATCCTGACATGAAGAGGAGTGAGGGATGACTAGAGATCCTGACAGGAGGAGGAGTGAGGGATGACTAGAGATCCTGACAGGAGGAGGAGTGAGGGATGACTAGAGATCCTGACAGGAGGAGGAGTGAGGGATGACTAGAGATCCTGACAGGAGGAGGAGTGAGGGATGACTAGAGATCCTGACAGGAGGAAGAGTGAGGGATGACTGGAGATCCTGACAGGAGGAAGAGTGAGGGATGACTAGAGATCCTGACAGGAGGAGGAGTGAGGGATGACTAGACATCCTGACAGGAGGAAGAGTGATGGATGACTAGAGATCCTGACAGGAGGAAGAGTGAGGGATGACTAGAGATCCTGACAGGAGGAAGAGTGAGGGATGACTAGAGATCCTGACAGGAGGAGGAGTGAGGGATGACTAGAGATCCTGACAGGAGGAGGAGTGAGGGATGACTAGATATCCTGACAGGAGGAGGAGTGAGGGATGACTAGAGATCCTGACAGGAGGAGGAGTGAGGGATGACTAGAGATCCTGACAGGAGGAGGAGTGAGGGATGACTAGACATCCTGACAGGAGGAGGAGTGAGGGATGACTAGAGATCCTGACAGGGGGAAGAGTGAGGGATGACTAGACATCCTGACAGGAGGAAGAGTGAGGGATGACTAGAGATCCTGATAGGGGGAAGAGTGAGGGATGACTAGAGCTCCTGACAGGAGGAAGAGTGAGGGATGACTAGAGATCCTGACAGGAGGAGGAGTGAGGGATGACTAGACATCCTGACAGGAGGAGGAGTGAGGGATGACTAGAGATCCTGACAGGAGGAGGAGTGAGGGATGACTAGAGATCCTGACAGGAGAAAGAGTGAGGGATGACTAGAGATCCTGACAGGAGGAAGAGTGAGGGATGACTAGAGATCCTGACAGGAGGAGGAGTGAGGGATGACTAGACATCCTGACAGGGGGAAGAGTGAGGGATGACTAGAGATCCTGACAGGAGGAGGAGTGAGGGATGACTAGAGATCCTGACAGGAGGAGGAGTGAGGGATGACTAGAGATCCTGACAGGAGGAGGAGTGAGGGATGACTAGAGATCCTGACAGGAGGAGGAGTGAGGGATGACTAGAGATCCTGACAGGAGGAGGAGTGAGGGATGACTAGAGATCCTGACAGGAGGAAGAGTGAGGGATGACTGGAGATCCTGACAGGAGGAAGAGTGAGGGATGACTAGAGATCCTGACAGGAGGAGGAGTGAGGGATGACTAGACATCCTGACAGGAGGAAGAGTGATGGATGACTAGAGATCCTGACAGGAGGAAGAGTGAGGGATGACTAGAGATCCTGACAGGAGGAAGAGTGAGGGATGACTAGAGATCCTGACAGGAGGAAGAGTGAGGGATGACTAGAGATCCTGACAGGAGGAGGAGTGAGGGATGACTAGAGATCCTGACAGGGGGAAGAGTGAGGGATGACTAGAGATCCTGACAGGAGGAGGAGTGAGGGATGACTAGAGATCCTGACAGGAGGAGGAGTGAGGGATGACTAGACATCCTGACAGGAGGAGGAGTGAGGGATGACTAGAGATCCTGACAGGGGGAAGAGTGAGGGATGACTAGACATCCTGACAGGAGGAAGAGTGAGGGATGACTAGAGATCCTGATAGGGGGAAGAGTGAGGGATGACTAGAGCTCCTGACAGGAGGAAGAGTGAGGGATGACTAGAGATCCTGACAGGAGGAGGAGTGAGGGATGACTAGACATCCTGACAGGAGGAGGAGTGAGGGATGACTAGAGATCCTGACAGGAGGAGGAGTGAGGGATGACTAGAGATCCTGACAGGAGAAAGAGTGAGGGATGACTAGAGATCCTGACAGGAGGAAGAGTGAGGGATGACTAGAGATCCTGACAGGAGGAGGAGTGAGGGATGACTAGAGATCCTGACAGGAGGAAGAGTTAAGGATGACTAGAGATCCTGACAGGAGGAAGAGTGAGGGATGACTAGAGATCCTGACAGGAGGAGGAGTGAGGGATGACTAGACATCCTGACAGGAGGAGTGAGGGATGACTAGACATCCTGACAGGAGGAAGAGTGAGGGATGACTAGAGATCCTGACAGGAGGAAGAGTGAGGGATGACTAGAGATCCTGACAGGAGGAGGAGTGAGGGATGACTAGACATCCTGACAGGAGGAGTGAGGGATGACTAGACATCCTGACAGTAGGAGGAGTGAGGGATGACTAGACATCCTGACAGGAGGAAGAGTGAGGGATGACTAGAGATCCTGACAGGAGGAGGAGTGAGGGATGACTAGAGATCCTGACAGGAGGAGGAGTGAGGGATGACTAGAGATCCTGACAGGAGGAGGAGTGAGGGATGACTAGACATCCTGACAGGAGGAGGAGTGAGGGATGACTAGACATCCTGACAGGAGGAAGAGTGAGGGATGACTAGAGATCCTGACCGGTGGAAGAGTGAGGGATGACTAGACATCCTGACAGGTGGAAGAGTGAGGGATGACTAGACATCCTGACAGGAGGAAGAGTGTGGGATGACTAGAGATCCTGACTGGTGGAAGAGTGAGGGATGACTAGACATCCTGACAGGTGGAAGAGTGAGGGATGACTAGACATCCTGACAGGAGGAGGAGTGAGGGATGACTAGACATCCTGACAGTAGGAAGAGTAAGGTATGACTAGACATCCTGACAGGAGGCGTGAGGGATGACTAGACATCCTGACAGGAGGAAGAGTGAGGGGTGACTAGACATCCTGACAGGAGGAAGAGTGAGGGATGACTAGACATCCTGACAGGAGGAAGAGTGAGGGATGACTAGAGATCCTGACAGGAGGAAGAGTGAGGGATGACTAGACATCCTGACAGGAGGAAGAGTGAGGGATGACTAGACATCCTGACAGGAGGAAGAGTGAGGGATGACTAGACATCCTGACAGGAGGAAGAGTGAGGGATGACTAGACATCCTGACAGGAGAATGAGTGGAGATGTCTTATAACAATATGTAACACCCCAAAGCCCCTCCCAACATGGGTAACAACTCAGGATAAGACATTTCTGGAGCTCTCTTAAAGTTGTTCCTGTTAGAAGGTCTCCTCCTTAGGTATTCTTATTGTTTATATTATCTTGGGCAAGAACTTTGTGAGTCTTTTAAGTTTCAGGAGCTGTTTGAAAGTTGTAATCTGTTTTTATTTTTTGAGCCTTGTTTCGTTTACTCCCTGACACTTCATGAGACTTTCTCTAGAAGAACATGCTTCAGTTAAGAATTTTTACATGTGTAAGTCATAAACAACACTTATACCCTCTTATAAAGCCTTTAGTTAAGTTAAAAAATACCAGAAATTATTCAGGTTCTCCACTCTTTATCTCCCTCATGTCTCTCCTGAGGTCATTGTGATGGTTCATCTTGATTGTCAACTTGATGGCATGTGTCATCAACTCAGATACACACCTCTGGGTGGGTCTATGAAAACATTTCCAAAAGAATTTACAAAAATAGGCAGCACCTTCTGGTAGTAGACAAGATCTAGAGTTCAAAGAAAAGCATGGCTACCCGCCTGCCTTCACATCTTCTTGGCCCTGGTATCCATCTCTGTCACTGCTGCTGCTGACATGGGACTCCAGCTTCTTCAGCACTCCCATGAGGACCGACAGCTAGTGACTCTCCAGGAATTCCCCAGGCCTTCAGCACCAGATTGGAATTACTGAGGCATCCAGCTTTGTGGACTGAACAGCCGCCAAGTTCTCGGCCTCTCTAAAGTGCAGACGGCCATCATTAGACTACCCAGCCAGTATCTTGTAAGTCAATCTGACAAATCCCATTTACAACATACATTCATTATATTGGTTCTGTCCCCTTATATAACTCTTAACTAGAACAGCCATAAAACACAGAGCTGTCCAACTATCCGCTACTTTGGGAGAACAAAAAGAGAAAGAGCCAGGCAAGGTGGTGCACAGCTTTAATCCCAGCACTCAGGAGGCAGTGGTAGGAGGATCACTGTGAGTTCGAGGCCAGCCTGAGACTACCTAGTGAGTTCCAGGTCAGCCTGGGCTAGAGCAACACCTTAGCTTGAAAAGAGAGAGAGGAAAATTTAAAAAAAAAAAAAAAGATATTGGGATGGCAAACATATTTTAAAATATCTCTGTACCAGGCTCCATGTGGTTGGTGGCTTCTCATGTCCTCCCTGAATGTTAGACCAGAGCTAAGATGACATATGTATGCTACATGAAGGGCTGCCTTTATCCAAGGCAGGCATTACTAATCAATCACTCATCCTTTCGTTCAGAACTTTCATATGGTCTCAGAATACCAGTATACGTTGAGGGTGGACCTTTCCAAAGGATAGAAGCTGGTCTGAGCAGGGGTTCTTGGGCTTTTTGTTTTTTTCTTTGTGCCACTCCAAGCTTGTGCCACCTAGCTAGCTGATACGTGCAACATTGCGATTGCCTCACCTATGTACATCTGGCTTACTCCATCTGGATCTGGATCTAGGAAACAATCGAATATGGTTCTTTAGGCTTTGCAGAAAAGCTCCTTAACTGCTAAGCCATCTCTCCAGCCCAGAATTTTTATTTACTTATTTGAGAGAGAAAGAGGTAGATAGATAGAAAGAGAATGGGTGCTCCAAGGCCTCTAGGCTCAGCAAACGAACTCCAGAGGAATGTGCCACCTTGTGCATCTGCCTTACGTGGATCCTGGGGATTTGAACCAGGGTCCTTTGGCTTTGCAGACGAGTGCCATAACTACTAAGCCATCTCACCAGCCCAACACAGTCACTTTCTTACGTCATCATGGCCATGGTGGCTATGTGGAACTATCATTCAGCTCACCATTACTTTAGAATTATGGTAGTCATTAAGCCCTGTTCTGATCTTGTTATTTAATGCATTAATAAAGAATCACTAATGATGTAATATCTCAAATTTGTTTTTATAAATATTTTAGCAGCTTTATTTACAAATGACTGATTTTTCTGGGATCCTGTATGTTTTATTCAGTTTTAATCACTCTCCTGAGCCAGGCTTTATGGGCTCACTAGATTGCCCTGGAGTGGCACAAAGAAAAAAACAAAAAGCGCCAGAACCCCTGCTCAGACCAGCTTCTATCCTTTGGAAAGGTCCACCCTCAACGTATACTGGTATTCTGAGACCACATGAAAGTTCTGAACGAAAGGATGAGTGATTGATTAGTAATGCCTGCCTTGGATAAAGGCAGCCCTTCATGTAGCATACATAGGTCATCTTAGCTCTGGTCTAACATTCAGGGAGGACATGAGAAGCCACCAACCACATGGAGCCTGGTGCAGAGATATTTTAAAATACTTGTGCCATCCCAATATCTTTTCTCCCCCCTCCCCCCCCCCCGCCTCTTTCTCTCTCTCTTTTCAAGCTAGGATGTGGCTCTAGCCCAGGCTGACCTGGAACTCAGTAGGTAGTCTCAGGCTGGCCTCGAACTCACAGTGATCCTCCTACCACTGAGGGATAGGCTTCTCTCTGCCAAACAGGAAGAGGAAGAGGAAGTTTGCACTGAAGAAGAGGACTTGTTGTGTATCTCTGGATCTTTTTTTTTTTTTTTTTTTTTTTTTTTGGTTTTCAAGGTAGAGTCTTGCTCTAGCCCAGGCTGACCTGAAATTCACTATGTAGTCCCAGGGTGGCCACCAAACTCATGACGATCCTCCTACCTCTGCCTCTCAAGTGCTGGCATTAAAGGTGTGTGTCACCGCACTGGTTCATCTCTCTGGTTCTTATCAGCATCTCAGGAATATTTTCATTGGCCAGTTTTGGCTGCACAACAAATGACTGATACATTCAAGGTATCCAGGGAGATGCTGGGCTCTGACTGGTCAAGTCAGATTGCTCATCCGAGCAGCTGGATGCAGGAATGAGCCATACCCAAACACATCTACTAGGACTAGGGGAAGTGGTGCCCAGAGGATGTCAGGATGAGGTTATGAAAAGAGAGGAGTGCCGCACACGCCTTTAATCCCAGCACTCAGAAAGCAGAGGTAGGAGGACTGCTGTGAGTTTGAGGCCAGCCTGAGACAGCATTGTAAATTCCAGGTCAGCCTGGGCTAGAGCAAGACCCTACTTTGAAAAACAAACACTGAAACAAAAGGGAGGAATAAAGGCTAGGGAAATGCCTCCGTGGGCAAAGCGTTTGATATGCAAAGATGGCACAGAAGGCCCGCACCCCTCTCTCTCTCTCTCTCTCTCTCTCTCTCTCTCTCTCTCTCTCTCTCTCTCTCTTTCTCTCTCTTTCTCTCGTTCTCTCTCTCTCTGTCTCTTTCTCTCAAATAAATACAATATACTTTTTTAAAAATATATGATATAGAGTAACATCTTCCAGTGACTCTGCCCCAAAACAAAACCTTCTTCCTTAAGGGCCCTAACATAGATGTTTCCCCAAAGTAAAATAAGCCGGGTGTGGTGGCCCTGAACTCCCAGTGATCCTCCTGCCCCTGCCTCCTGGGCACTGGAATCATAAACATGAGCCACCTCACCTGATTGTGTGGTTGTGTGTGTGCACATGTGCGTGTGTGTTGTGAGACAGGATATCTCTATGTAGCCCAGGATGGCCTGGAATTTAAGGGTTTTGTTTTAAGGGGTTTTGCTGTTGTTGTTGTTTTGGTTTTATGAAGTAAGAATCTTGCTTTAGCCCAAGTTGATAGTCTCAGGCTGGCCTCAAACTCACAGTGATCCTCCTACCTTGGCCTCCTGAGTACTGGATTACAGGCGTTTGCCACCATGACTGGCTGAGATTTGTTGTTGTTGTTGTTGTTGTTGTTTATTTTGTGAGGCAAGCCCAACTGGCCTTTTTTTTAAGAGAAAGTAAGAGAGAGAGAATTGGTATACCAATTGGTATGCCACTGTAATTAAGCTCCAGACACGTGCGCCACCTTGTATGCATGTGTCTGGCTTACCTGGATCTGGGGAGTTGAACGTGGGTCCTTAGGCTTTGCAAGCAAATGCTTTACCTGCTAAGCCATCTCTCCAGCCCTGAGATACTTTTTAAAATATTTTTATTTTATTTATTTGGGAGAGAGAGAGAGAAAGAGAATGGGCATGCCAAGGCCTCTTGCCACTGTAAACAAACTCTAGATTTGGGTGCAACTTTGTGCATCTGGCTGTTTGTAAACACTGGGGACTGTCAGACTTTGCAAGCAAGCAACCATAACTGTGGAGCCATCCCCCCGGCCCCAGAAGTTGAGATCTTGCTGCCTAGTCTTGAGTGCTGGGATTACAAGTGGGTTCCACCATACCAGCTGGTGGTCACTTTTTAGTTTGTCCACGACAGCAGCAAAAGCCGCATAGCACCACGGTGAAAGGGGAGGGAGGAGCCTACTGGTTGCCAACATCTGGATTCAAATCTAAGCACCACCATGGTGTGGGCAGGTTCCATGAACTCTTCTAGATTTGGTTTCCTCCCCATAAAATGCAGAGGGGACATGCCTTCCAAAAGAAAGGCAGTGGTGACCCCCACATAACTGAAAGCCACTCCCACAACGCAACACCCACAATCTGCGGAAGGGGTTCAACAGGGAGAAGGCGAACGATGGTACCATTGTGGCTGTATACACGCTATACACATAACTAATTTTAAAAAAAGGCATGCGGGAGGCAGAGGTAGGAGGATTGCCGTGAGTTCAAGGCCACCCTGAGACACCCTAGTGAATTGCAGGTCAGCCTGGGCTAGAGTGAGACCCTATCCCGAAAAACTAAAAAAAAAAAGGCAGCGATGGGCACCACACAAGCTGTCCCATGGAAGACAGGAGACCATCGCTGTGTTCAGTAAAAACAAGCCATTTGCTCCTCTCTCCTCACCCCTCTCCTTAATTAAAAAAAAAAAAAAAAAATCTCCTTGGGCTGGAGAGATGGCTCAGTAGTCAAAGGCACTTGCCTGTAAAACCTGATGGCCCAGGTTTCCCCAGCACCCACATAAAGCCAGATGTACAAGATGGAACATGCATCTGGAATTTATTATTTGCAGCAGCATGAAGCCCTGTGCACCCACGTTCACTCTCTCATAAATAAATGCTTAAAATTAAATAAATTTAAAAATTGGTTCTTGAACGTAAATGATTAACGTTTTCAGAACACTACTAGTAATAATAGTAACAAGAATGGCCCGAGATGCAGCTCCGTAGAGCTTGCCCAGTATGCACGAGTCCTGAATTTGATCCCCAGCACCACCTTTAAGGTGCATGCCTCAAAATAACAGTGATAAGAATAATGCTTCCCAGACGTGATCTGTGTGCACTGCTTGCTGATTGTCTGCGGGGAGCGGAGGGTACTTTGGCTAGCTGCTTCATTTGGTTGGTTGCTTTTGTTTGTTGTGCTGATTGGTTAATTTTTTTTTTTTTTTTCCCTGGTTTTCCAAGGTAGGGTCTCACTCTAGCTCTGGCTGACCTGGAATTCACTATGTAGTCTCAGGATGGCCTCAAACTCTCAGTGATCCTTCTACCTCTTGCCTCCTGAATGCTGGAATTAAAGGGATGCGTCACCACACCCGGCTTCGTTTTTTGTTGTTGTTGTTGTTTTTGTTTTTTGGGTTTTTTTGAGGCAGGGTCTCTAGCCCAGGCTGACTCAGAGCTCACTCTGCAGCCCAGGTTGGCCTTGAATTAACAGCGATCCTCCTACCTCATTCTCCTGACAGGTGGAACTAAAGGTGTGTGTGTGTGTGTGTGTGTGTGTGCACGACAGTAGTTCGTATTTCTTGTTGTTTAAGCATGACCTTGTATACCCAGGCTGGCCTTGAACTACTGCCTCTGCCTGCCAAACGCTGGGATGACAGCTGCGTCACCATGTCAGGCTTTTGTTCAGGTCTTAATGAAGATTTTGCTAACTTTTTTCCTGTTGCTGTTGTTTCATTTAATTTGATTTAGGGTTTCTTTCTTTTGTTTTGTTATTTTTTCAATGTAAAGGATAATCCCACAGCAGTTCACGTGTTCCTGACCTCTCTGGTAAAAGACCCTAAGTGCATAGGCTCTTTTTTTTTTTTTTTGAGGTAGGGTTTCACTCTAGCCCAGGCTGACCTGGAATTCACTATTTAGTCTCAGGGTGGTCTTGAACTCACAGCGATCCTCCTACCTCTGCCTCCCGAGTGCTGGAATTAAAGGTATGCATCATGCAGCCCTGCAGCAGATGCATTTTAGTTGTTGGTTTTTGTTTAGTGAGGTAGGCTCTCACTCTAGCCATGCTGACTTGGAATTCAGACTCAGGGCGGCTTTGAACTCAGGGTGATACTCCTACCTCTGCCTCCCAAGTGCTGGGACTAAAAGCATGCGCCACCACACCCAGCTTGTTTGTGTGTTGTTGTTGTTTTGTTTTAACATATTTTTATTTATTTATTTGAGAGAGAAAGAGGCAGAGAGAGAGAATGGGCACACTACGGCCTCCAGGCACGGCAAACGAACTCCAGATGCATGCACCACCTTGTGCATCTGGCTTATGTGAGTCCTGGAGAGTTGAACGGGGATCCCTTGGCTTTGCAGGCAAATGCCTTAACAGGTTAGCCATCTCTCCAGCCCACTTTTTGGTTTGTTTGTTTGTTTTGTATTTAATTTATTTGAGAGAGAGGGAAAGAGGCAGTGATACAGAGAGATAGTGAGAGACAGAGAGAATGGGCGCTCCAAGGTCTCCAGCCACTGCAAACCAACTCCAGGCGCATGAGCCACCTTGTGCTTACGTGGGACCTGGGAAATCAAACCTGGGTCCTTTGGCTTTGCAGACAAGCGCCCTCACCGCTGAGCCGTCTCTCCAGCCCTGAGTGCATGTTTGAATACCCTTCCTCATGACCATTATGACATGATAGAGATAGTTCAGTGCTGAGCACTTCATCTCAGCACCACGGAGCCTTCTGAGTCATCCCACGGTCCCTGCCATCTTAAAAGAGGATGACACTGCTGATGTACTGCACACATCTGGGCACCACTGCCCCTACAGAGCTCAAGTCCTGGGTGACCCCTGCTTCGTCCTCTTGGAAATAAAGCAAGTGGCATGCAACTGTCATCTGTGCCAGAGGAACTAGAGCCAGCGCGCTCTTGGCAGGCTGCGCAGCGTCTTCCTCTCGGCATCTTCCTGGGACAGCGACCTCGGCCGTGTGACAGGAAGGCCAGCGATCCCGACCCCTTCCTCACGCTGCAAGGGGCGCCCAGGGGCCCCCATTCTCCAGCTTCATAGGTCGGAGTCCTCGCTTTGATGGTCTGATGGTCTTTGATGCCTCGTCTGTTCTGTATCTGTTTACCCAGAGACCTGCTGCTGCTGATTAATTTCCTGAAGTTGGCCTAGAAGTCCCAGGGGCCGCCCCTCTAACCCACTCTCCCACGCCTTTGTCTCCCAGTTACAATCGGTGGCTCTTGTTAGCTAATGCTGCCCTCGTGTGGCCACAATCTGCAATAACATGGAGGCGAGAGGGGTCAACTGACACACGCTGAAAGAACTATAGCCAGCAGCGGCCTCTGCCTGTACCCGGACTCTGGTCACTCCAGAGGCTACTCTGACGTGGGCGTGCACCTAGACTCCGCCACAAGAGCATCCCGACCCCAGACTCAGTTTCCTAATTAGTACAGTGGAACAGTACACCCACAC
Source organism: Jaculus jaculus (assembly GCF_020740685.1). Lineage (NCBI taxonomy): Eukaryota > Metazoa > Chordata > Mammalia > Rodentia > Dipodidae > Jaculus > Jaculus jaculus. The sequence continues at coordinate 132,429,518 of NC_059109.1, forward strand.
GCTACATGAGTGAGAAAATACAAAGGCAAAACACAGCCTAAGCTCTTGCGTGAACATCCACTACTATGGTCTCTGTAGAGTCAGTGTCCAAAAGGCCTACCTCATGCATAACAGCTGCTCAAGTGTAAGCACGCGCAACAATCAGTCAGGTCCTAATTAGAAAGTCATCTGTTAACTGGACATCTTGACAATTTTTGTCATTAAGAATTGCCCTAAAGGAAAGATTAAAAAGCAGGGGCTAGAGGGATGGCTTAGCAGTTAAGACACTTGCCTACAAAGCCAAAGGACCCAGGTTTGATTCCCCAGTACCCATGTAAAGCCAAATGCACAAGGTAGGAAGATCAATGTGAGTTCAAGGCCACCCTGAGATTACATAGTGAATTCCAGATCAGCCTGGGCTAGAGTGAGACCCTACCTCAAAAAACTCAATAAACCAAAAAAAAGAAAAAAAAAACAAGTGCTGTGAGGGGCTGAGGATGTGGCATATTTGGTAGCATGCCTGTACGGTCTCTTAGTTACCTTCTGATTGCTGGGACAAAACACCTGCCAAAAGTCTTTTTTCTTTTTTTTCCCCCACCTTAATTAACCTAATCAAGATAACACCTCACAGAGACTAACTTAACCTACATAATCCCTCACAGGTGATTCTAGTTCTAGTCAAGTTGAAAATCAATTTAAACCTTCACACCTGGCTGGGCGTGGTGGTGCACACCTTTAATCCCAGCACTCAGGAAGGCAGAGGTAGGAGGATCGCTGTGAGTGTGAGGCCACCCTGAGAATACAGAGCGAATTCCAGGTCAGCCTGGGCTAGAGGGAGACCCTACCTTGAAACACCAAAAAAGAAAAAAAGAAAAATAAATAAACTTTCACACCTAACATGCCAAAGTCTTGCATTCCATCTCCAGAACTGTGTGAACTGGGCAAACTCCAGCCCTGTGGAAGTGGAGGCAGGAGGGTCGGGAGTTCAAGATCATCCTCAGCTACATAGTAGGTTTGTTGTTTTGGGTTTGTTTGGGTTTTTCGTTTTGTTTTGTTTTTTCTTCCGCAGAGGAAGAGAGAGGCAGGGCCCCGCAGGCAGTACTGCGAGCCCAGCTCAACACATTCTGCCTGAGCATCTTTGGCAAGTTGCTAACCATCGCAGCCTGGTTTCTTTTTTCATTTATTTATTTTAATGAGAGAGACAATGGCTGCACCAGGACCTCTTGCTGTTCCAAACTCCAGATGCACGCACCGCTTTGTGCATCTGGCTTTACCTATGTAGTAGGGAATCAAAACCAGGCCACAGGCTTGGCAAGCAAGCACCTTTAACCAATGGGCCATCTCCCCGGCCCCTTTATTTATATTTATGTATTTATTTTAGTGTGTGTGTGTGTACTCACCAGAGTCTCTTGCAGCTGCAAAGGAATGCCAGATGTTTGTGCCACTTTTTGCATCTGGCTCTGGGTCCTGGGGAACTGAACTCACGCTGGTAGGCTTTAACCACTGAGCCATCTCCCCAACCCCACTGCTTTCTCATTCCTCTGGCAATGGAAAGATGCTCCGTTCCCTTGTCGTGAGAGAGGGGTGTGAAGACCTAAGCAGATGCCACCTTCCTCCCAGACCTCCCAGGCAGGCTTGGCTGGGAGAGCTCAGCCCCCCTTGTCTGTGGAACAAACAGGAAAGTGACCAGTGGTACTAATCGAAAGCTTCATGAGCCGGGCATGGTGGCGCACGCCTTTAATCCCAGCACTCGGGAGGTATAGGTAGGAGGATCTCTGTGAGTTCAAGGCCACCCTGAGACTCCATAGTGAATTCCAGGTCAGCCTGGGCTAAAGTGAGACCCTATCTCAAAAAACCAAAAAAAAAAAAAAAAAAAAAAAAGCTTCATGAATGAGAGCCGGGCGTGGGGCCTGTCTCTTTAATACCAGTACCCGGAGGCAGAGGCAGGAGGATCACTGTGAGTTGGCTGGCGGCCAGCCTGGGACTACATAGTGAATTCCAGATCAGCCTGGGCTAGAGTGAGGCCCTACCTTCTGGGCTAGAGTGAGGCCCTACCTTAAAAAAAAAAAAAAAAATTAAATACATTTGCAAAAAAAGAGGGTGAGCGAGCAACGAAACACATGGCCCAGCAAAGGCTTAGCAAAAGGTCCTTCCAGCCGGAGAACAGAAGCGTGCAGAGAAGGAGGGGTTCAGGATCCAAGCTTCACGGTTTGTGGGTTTGACTGGGATTTGCGGCCGTGTGGCGGAGACTGTGCGATCACTCCTGGACGACCGGGCGAGCTGTAATCCGTCAGTCTGCATGCTCCCCTTGCCCAAATCGCCTTTGGAGGCTAAGGCATGCCCGGCAGGAGCTCCCCGGCAGCTAGCTGCTCTCTCCAAAGCTAGAAAGCCCCAAGCCCCAGACAGCATTCAAAGCCAGGTTGAGCAGCCACGTTCAGGAGACCAAGGACATCTGTTTGCTTGATAACAGGCGCCACCATGTGGCAAGAATGTAAACAAAAGCTTCCGACCACTGGAACATTTTTCTTTCACCTGTGTGTGTGTGTGCGGTGCACATGCATGTACGTATGGCATGGGGGTGAGTGGACATGTGTGGAGGCCAGAGTTCAACGTCCATTGGCATCTTCAATTGCTTTCCACTTTTATTTTTTTTGGGGGGGGGGCTCGAGGTAGGGTCTCAATCTAGCTCAGGCTGACCTGGAATTCACTATGTAGTCTCAGGGTGGCCTTGAACTCACGGCAATCCTCCTACCTCTGCCTTCCGGAGTGCTGGGATTAAAGGCGTGCGCCACCACACCCAGCTGTTGTATTTTGTTATTGTTGTTGTTTGTGGGTTTTTTGTTTTGTTTTGTTTTGTTTTTTTGCAGTTGGGTCTCAACTCTAGTCCAAGCAGAATTCATATGTGGTCCTACGCTGGCCTCAAACTCACAGCTATTCTCCTACTTCTGCCTTCCAAGTATAGGGATTAAAGACTTCATTATTGTTTTACTTAAATATTATTTATTTATTTGAGAGAGACTAAAACAGAGAGAATGGGCATACCAGAGCCTCTAGCTACCACAAATTCCAGGTGCATGACCTTGTGCATCTGGCTTACATGGGTATTAGAGAATCAAACCTAGGTCCTTAGGCTTCACAGGCAAGCACCTTAACTGCTGAGCCATCTCTCCAATTTTTTAAATATTTATTTATATTTACTTATTTTAGAGAGAGAGGACACAGAGTGTGCCAGAGCCTCTAGCCACTGCAAACAACTCTAGATGCATGTGCCACCATGCATCTACATGGGTTCTGGGGAATCGAACCTAGTTCCTTAGGCTTCACAGCTAAGTGTCTTTAACCACTAAGCCATCTCTCCAGCCCTGTCCTGGGTTTTTAAGCAAACAACTTTATCCTTTGAGACATCCTACAGCTTCTGGTTTAAAAAAGGAAAAAAAAAAAAGAAGAAGAAGAAAAATCCATCATTCTCAATGTTTAACTGTGTGCTTTTTCCATTTTTAACTATTTTTATTTATTTTAAAGATCCAGAGAGAAAGAGGGAATAGGAGAGCCAGGGCCTCTAGCCACTGCAAATGCCAGACACATGCATCACCTTGTTCATTCAGCTTTACGTGGGTGCCAGGAAATCAAAGCTGCGTCCTTAGGCTTTGCAGGCAAGCACCTCAGCTGCTGAACCCTCTCTCCAGCGACTCCCCCCCCCCGTTCTTTCCGTTTTGAAATTGAATAAATATGGATGCAAGTATCAAAATCAGAAGGGTAGTCGGGTGCGGTGACACACACTTGCAATCCCAGCTTGCGGTCCGCTGAGGCTCGATCTCAAAAACAAAGTGTGGGAGGAGCTGGGAGACCGCACAGATGTGAGAACCTGAATATGGCTCCCAGGACCCATGTGAAAACGCCAGGCATGGTGGCATGCAACAGTAATCCTAGTGCCTGGGAGGCAGACACAGGGCATCTCTGGGGCTCACCGGCTACCTAATCAAATGGGTGAAGTAGGGGCACTGAGAGACCCTGTCTCAAAAAGAAAGGTAGGGCTGAAGAGACATGGCTCAGAGGTTAAGGAGCTGCCTGCAAAGCCGGAAGACCTGGGTTTGATTCCCCAGTACTCACATAAAACCAAGACGCACAAAATGGCACATGCATCTGGAGTTCACCTACAGTGGCTAGAGGCCCTGGCATACCCATTCTCATTCTCATTCTCTCTCACCTTGAAAATTTTTTTAAATGTTTTTTTTTAATTTTTTATTTATTTATTTGAGAGCGACAGACACAGAGAGAAAGACAGATAGAGGGAGAGAGAGAGAATGGGCGCACCAGGGCCTCCAGCCTCTGCAAACAAACTCCAGACGCGTGCGCCCCCTTGTGCATCTGGCTAACGTGGGACCTGGGGAACCGAGCCTCGAACCGGGGTCCTTAGGCTTCACAGGCAAGCGCTTAACCGCTAAGCCATCTCTCCAGCCCTCGCCTTGAAAATTTTAAATTTCTTTTTTAGGAGCTGGAGAGATGGCTTAGCAGTTAATGCATTTGCCTACAAAGCCAAAGGACCCAGGTTTATTTCCCTAGGACCCATGTTAGCCATATGCACAAAGGGGTGCCTGCATCTGGAGTTCGTTTGCAATGGCTGCAGGCCCTGGCACGCCCATTCATTCTCTCTCTCTCCCTCTTTCTTCGTCAAATAAATAAATAAATATAAAAAATTTTTAAGTAAGGTAGAGCCAATCGCATCTCAGCCTTTTGACTAAGAACATGTGTAGTAAGGTAGGGCCGGGCTTAGCGGCTCACACCTGTAGTCCGAGCACTCAGGAGGCTGGAAACAGCACTCAGAGAATGAGGGGCGCATCGGGCCTCTTGCCACTGCTACCAAATGGCCTTGCAAGCACACCTCTGACCTCTAAGCCAGGCCCTTTTACTTCTTCACGTGCTGTTGTCATCCTGCAGTCTTCATTCCTGTGTGGGGCTGCCTGGCAAGTTTGAGTATTGATCTATTAGTCCCAGTAAATCCCCAAAAGCCATGCTAAGCACAGTCCAATTCTGGGAGTTCTTGGTGTAGTCACCTTCTAATGAGGGGCCAGGTAAGAGAAGTGGGAGACAAGAAAGCAGGAGAAGGGTGGTAGAGAACGAGAGAGAGACGACACAGCCCATCCACTGAGCCTGGGACGTGAGACTCCTGCCCGGGACGCATGTCCTCCTCTTCCCTTTAGGGCCAGCTCTCATCGTAGCCCAGGCTGGCTTTGAACTTTTGAACTTGCTATGTAGCGGAGGCTAGAGTTGAACTTGCGCTCCTCGTGCCTCTACGTCTTCAGTGCTGGGATTGGAGACGTGCACCATCATGCCCGGCTAGGGTGGCTTACCTGAGTCCCCTCACCCTGTTTCCACTGTCCAAGCCAGAAGGTGAGGGCAGCACCGTCAGCCCCAGGCATCCAGCACATGAGTACAGGAGAGAAGGCTGTACCACAGCCGGGCGTGGTGGCGCACGCCTTTAATCCCAGTACTCTGGAGACAGAGGTAGGAGGATCACCGTGAGTTCGAGACCACCCTGAGACTGCATAGTGAATTCCAGGTCAGCGTGGCTAGAGTGGGACCCTACCACCAAAAGAGAGAGAGAGAGAGAAGGCTGTAACAAGATAATTTCTTTCCTAAAATAGACCGGGTTTGGGCTGGAGAGATGGCTTAGCGGTTAAGCGCTTGCCTGTGAAGCCTAAGGAGCCCGGTTCGAGGCTCGGTTCCCCAGGTCCCATGTTAGCCAGATGCACAAGGGGGCGCACGCGTCTGGAGTTCGTTTGCAGTGGCTGGAGGCCTTGGCGCGCCCATTCTCTCTCTCCCTCTATCTGTCTTTCTCTCTCTGTCACTCTCAAATAAATAAATAAAAAACAAACAAAAAATAAAAATAAAATAAAATAAAATAGACCAGGTTTGACATGGCTGGAAGAAGACACCATGAAGTACCGTGTCTCATCTCATCTGAGGCACACACAGAGAGACTCACTCTTTGTACTAGCAGCACTGAAAATGTTTCCATAGGTCACATTTCTGAAGCATTTAAAATGACCCAAATTTTCCATCTTCAAAAACTTGCCTCCGGGCTGGAGAGATGGCTTAGCGGTAAAGTGCTTGCCTGTGAAGCCTAAGGACCCCGGTTCGAGGCTCGGTTCCCCAGGTCCCACGTTAGCCAGATGCACAAGGGGGCGCACGTGTCTGGAGTTCGTTTGCAGAGGCTGGAAGCCCTGGCCCGCCCATTCTCTCTCTCTCCCTCTATCTGTCTTTCTCTCTGTGTCTGTCGCTCTCAAATAAAAAAAAAAAAACTTGCCTCCAATATCAAAGTTACACAGCAAAGCTGAGACTGAAGAAATGGTGACTCACGTCAAGCCTGTAGCTACCTGGTGGTGACGCTGCAGCTTCCAGGGAAATGTCCATGGCCCTTGGTTACAAGATCCAAGAGGGAAAAGCCTCAAAACGCACCTCTCCAGAATAAAAATGAAAACAGACCAATGCTGGGGGGGGGGGGGGGGGTCACACCTGTAACCCCAACACTGGGAGGCTGAATGAAGCAGGCCATGGTCATGAGCTTCAAGTCAGCCTGGGATAAATACACAGCAAGACAGCGCCAGGGAGATGGTTCGGTGTTTAAAAGTGCTTGTTTGCAAGGCCTCCCAGCATGGGTTCAATTCCCCGGACACTCTTGTAAAACCAAACACAAAAAGCGATGGCGAGAAAGCCAAGCCTGGGGACACACGCCTTTCATCACTATGCTCAACAGTGATTTTCGGGTTAGTGATGACAAGAGACTGCTGTGCGCGTGTGCACACATGCATACACACATACACACGCACACATACACACATACACACGCACACATACACACATATGCACGCACACACGCACGCACGCACACACACACAGAGATTTTTGTTTTGACTTGGTTTTTCGAGGAAGGTTCTCGCTCTAGCCCAGGCTCGCCTGGAATTCACTATGTAGTCCCAGGCTGGCCTCAAACTCATAGTAAACCTCCTACCTCTGTACCCAGGGTGCTGGATTTAAAGGTGTGCACCACCACGCATAGCATAAATATTTTTAAAAAGAGACATAATGACAGATATTACGGAAAATAAAAGGACAATAAGATGCTTTCTTAAAACAACAAAGCACACAAAAGATGCACTTCTGGGCTGAAACGATGGCTTAGTGGTTAAGGCAGTTGCCTGCAAAGCCTAAAGACCCAGGTTCAATTTCCCAGGACCCACGTAAACCAGATGCACAAGGTGGCCCACGCATATGCAGCTCGTTTCCAGTGGCTGGAGGCCCTGATGTGCCCATTCTCTCTCTCTACATATTTTTAAAAAAACATTTTAAGGCTGGAGAGATGGCTTAGCAGTTAAGCGCTTGCCTGTGAAGCCTAGGGACCAGGGTTCGAGGCTCAATTCCCCAGGATCCACGTAAGCCAGATGCACAAGGTGGTACATGCATCTGGAGTTCGTTTGCAGTGGCAGGAGGCCCTGGCATGCCCACTCTCTATTTGCTTCTTTCTCTACCACTCTCAAATAAGTAATAAAGTAAGAATAAACAAAAAACATTTGAAAAAATACACTTCTCTCAAATGTCATCCAGCCCACAACCCACACCATCACCATCTGCTTTACAACCAATTCTGTCACATGCTCACACCAGCGTCACTCACAAAATGCCCACCTGTCACAAAACCCACAGATGCTGCTTCCTCTGTAACCTCTCCCGGGCGCTGGTAAATGCAGTGGAAACTGGCGGTGTGACTCAGGTGTCCCCCATTCACTCAGGTGTTCTGAATGCAAGGTTCCCAGCTGATGGCGATTTGGGAATTAATGCCTCCTGGAGGCGGTGTATTGTTGGGGGCAGGTTTGTGGGTGATATAGCCAGTGTCCCCTTGGCACACTCTCCTATTGCTGTTGTCCACCTGCTATTGCCCAGAAGGTGATGTCCACCCTCTGTTCATGCCATCATTTCCCCTGCCATCATGGAGCTTCCCCTCAAGTCTATAAGACAAAAATGAACCTTTTTTTTTTTTTAATACAAACTCTGACCAGTGGTAGCCTGTACATTACATGAATGGATCTCAAGCTGGGAGTTTACTCAGGACAGCACTATTTGCCTAGCATGCAAAAAGTACATAAATGAAATAAGATGAGGGACTGAAGAGACAGCTCAGCCACTGAAGGACACTCATTTGCAAAGCCTGCTGGCCCGGGTTCAATTCCCCACCACCCTCAAAGAGCTGGACACAAAAAGTGATGCAAGTGTTTGTCGGGCATTCCTTTGCCTCCACAGGCAGCCCTGCCACATACCCAACAACAGTTAAAAACAAGGCAGGCGTGGTGGTGCACACCTTTAATCCCAACACTTGGGAGGCAGAGGTAGAAGGATCGTCATGAGTTTGAGGCCACCCTGAGACCACACAGTAAATTCCAAGTCAGTTTGGACTAGAGTGAGACCCTCCCTCAAAAAACCAAAATGTAGGGCTGGAGAGATGACTTGGCAGTTAAGGCGGTTGCCTGCAAAGCCAAAGGACCCTGGTTCGATTCCCCAGGACCCATGTAAGCCAGATGCAAAGGTGGTGCATGCATCTTGAACCTCGTTTGCATTAGATAGAGGCCTTGGTATGCCCATTCTCTCTGTCTCCTCTCTCTCTCTCTGCCTTTTTCTCTCTCAAATAAACAAAATCACCCAGGTGGTCCACCCTTGAAGACCTGCCCCAAATACTGAAGTTGAATAGCAAAGCTGGAAACAAGGGAATGGAAAATGGGGGGCAAATGCACGAGGAGGGTCAAGGTCGCCATCAGCTGCATAATGAACTGGGGGCCAGGCTGAACTACCCTAGAGACTCTGTCTCAAAAATTTATACAAGTAATCACTTCACACAGACATCGTGGCTCATGCCTATAAACGCTGAAGCAGAAGGGTTACCACGAATGTACAGCCAGCCTGGGTTACAGAATGGGACCACCTCAAAAACTAAAGTCAGAAAAGTTGGACTGGAAGGATGGCTTAGCGGTTAAGCCACTTGCCTGCAAAGCCTAAGGACCCAGGTTCGATTCCCCAGGACCCACGTAAGCCAGATGCACACAGTGTCACATGCATCTGGAGTTTGTTTGCAGTGGTTAAAGGCCCTGGCGTGCCCATTCTCTACCCCTCCCCTCAAATAAAGAAAAATTGTGAGAGAACAGAGAGAGGTGAAAAGCTCAATACACTGGGCTTTAAGTCTTGGAACTAACACTCTGTGTTAGCTAACACTATTACATTTTTGGAGGAATGGTGTGTCTGAAAATGAATCTTAGCAGGAAAGGGGTTTGTTGATACATCCACTGGTTCATTACCATCAATACTGCAGGTGACTGTCCTGAAGAGTTTATCCAGTAGCCCAGAAGCTTCTTCAAGGCCCTAACACTGGCCCCACCCATGGAACCCTGACACAGCAGGTCTGGGGTAGTCTGATAATCTGGGGTGCCAACGATTTCTCAGTGAGGATGATTTTGCTGTTCTGGGGTGCTCATTCATAAACCATTGCTACAATCAAACCACCACAGAAGGGAATGTAAAAGCTTCCTCCTGTAATCATGTTAGTGACCTGGCATGGTCTAGTCACAGTCCTTAGGAACCCATGTATTCAGAAAACCGTACAAATTGTGAAAGTCAGGAGTGGCGGCACACACCTTTAATCCCAGAGCTCAGGAATCTCCGTGAGTTCAAGTCCAGCCTGGGACTACAGAGTAAATCCTATGTCAACCTGGGATTAAGTGAGACCCTGCCTCAAAAGCAAATTAAAACATACAAAAAGCAACAGCAACCACAGAATGTGATTTGTCAGCAGTAACATAACCCAATGAGGTGTGTGCCCCACACAGCCTTAAAAATGTGTGGACAGCTGGAGATGGCTCAGTGCTGAACAAGCTCATGATCGGGAGTCCCAACCCCAGCCTCGAGACCAAAGGCCAGGAGAGTGTGTCCTCCCTCTCATCTGCACTTCCTACCTGGGACCACCGGACATGAGTGCCAACGGTGGTGAACATCAAGAATATATACGGAAAAAGAAAAATAAGAATATATACAGGCTGCCAAGGCCCTTGGTTTCCCACCAGGAATAGATGGTAAGACCCTATTGCTGAAGACTCTACATACTTGGGCTGCAAGGCCACTGAGAAATCCTGCTTGATCTGAGCTGATAACCTCCTCCATGTAGACCAGCTGACAGAAAGCTGAAAGAAGCCATTCTGCATGCAGTTCAATGGGAAAAAGAGAAATCACCAATGAAGATACTCATCAGTGGAAACTGCAAGCCATATAATTGGCCGGCCAGGCCAAATGAGCCAACGGATGCAATAGTGGCACGTCTGTTATGGGGGAAACCAACTGCCCTCTAATTGGACTGGAGGCCCACTCCATGGGAAGGGAATACATCTCTGATACTGAAAACTTAAAACAGGGGTAGTCATGAGCCCTAGGGGTGTAACGTCTGCTGTCGTGTGGTCAAATGTATATACTATGCTTATCAAACTTCCCAGTAAGCACTTCTGTTAATGTTCATACCATTACATTAATGTTACTTTCACTTTTGGTTGAGAATCTTCTCTTTTCAGATGGCAGTGACCTTGGGACAACTCAGAAGGTATCATGGTGATGGAAAGAAATTACCACAGTGCTCAGTACTGCAATATCTGTAACCACACCTTCCAAGGCTCAGGGTCTAATGCAGAAGAGGTGGTGGAAAGAATGTAAGAGCCAAAGGAAGGGGAGGACTCCTTACAACATGCTCCTCCAGACACAAAATGACCTGTATATCCATGACCTCACAGTGCCTGACACTACCTGCATAAGACCATCATAAGAGGAAGAAAATATCAAGACATCAAAAGTAAAAGAGAGACTGATTGAGATGGGGAGGGGGTATGATGGAGAATGGAGTTTCAAAGGTGTAAGTGGGGAGAGGGATGGTATTACCATGGGGTATTTTTTATAATCATGGAAGTTGTTAATAAAAAAAACAAAGTTTCAGAAAATAAAAGAGTAAATACTTAAAATATATATATATATGCATATATATATATATGGGCTCAAAACCAGAATGAGAGCAGGAAAGAGAAGAAATAAGGAGATGGCAGGCGTGGTGGTCCACGTGCAGGAGGATCACGAGGGGTTCAAGGCCAGCCTGGACCTAGAGCACCTTAATCCCAGCACTCAAGAGCAGAGGCAGGAGGATCACCATGAGCTCAAGGCCACCCTGAGACTACATTGTGAATTCCAGATCAGCCTGGGCTAGAGTGAGACCCTACCTCGAAAACCAAAAGTGAAATGAGAGAGGAGTTCCCTGACATGTTAGGGTGGTGACAGAACATTGGGGTACAGGGCGGCTTGGAGGATTAGGGAGTAGGGCCAGCAGGAAGGACATTACACAAAGGACAACATGAATCAATTTCATAGAAAGCTTCATTCTGACTAGCATTCTACAAGATAAAACCAACAAAGGGGGAGGGGAGGAATGTCTGGACAGAAGGTGGAAAAAGCTTATATTCTGCCAGGTGTGGTGGCACACACCTTTAATCCCAGCACTCAAGAAGCAGAGGTAGGAGAATTGCTGTGAGTTCAAGGTCACTTGAGACTACATAGTAAATTCCAGGTCATCCTGGGCTTAGACCCTACCTCAAAAAAAAAAAAAAAATTGTAATTAAAAAAAAAAGTAGCAGCAGCTTAACCTTAAAACCGAATCCTGACTGGTAAATCCCAGGCCTAGAATTAAGTTGGCCCCTCATAGTGAGCTGTTTGCCAGGGAGACCCATGAGGTCCCAAAAACAATGTAGGCCGTTGCCAAACACTTGATTACCTGCCAGAGCTAAAACGTAAGACCCGACTGCTGAAGACAGCAGAGACAGCAGAGGCTTCGGGCACAGGAATGCCACAGCGGAACAGAAATGGAAACTAGCTCCCTCTTGCTTAGCCCTCATGGTGCTGGAGAAGCCCTGTGGGAGCCACTAGGGGACAACAGTCACCAGCAGCATGAATAAGCGGGGGACCCTGCAGACTATGAAATCGACCAGCCAGACAAGAAGTACGTAGTTGTCCAAACAGCCTCTGTGGGTAACCAACTGCTCTGATTGTACTTGAGACCCACTCAGAGGGAGAGAACTCATATCTGGTACTGGAAACCAAGTCAGAATCCATGGTCAGGAAACTCAGACATCAGAGAGAAGCCCTCACAGCCCTCTGTAGAAAAGTGAGCTCAAACACACACACACACACACACACACACACACATCCCTCAAAGAACTTTGCATACCCCCTTTTAACCCAAGCTGCCCTCACTGTCATTTGGAGAACCTGCTTTATTTTACAGATGGCAGAGAAAATGGAGAACTGAGATCCATCAATAAGACAAGAAGATAGCTGACTGCCCACCAGATGTGCCACCTCTACCACATCTGCCAGGGCCCAGGAGAAATTATAGAACAAGTGGCGACATGAATACTGCTCTTACTGCTAGCCTGACAACCAGCCCCAGGGTGATTGTGACAGACACAGTGATCAATCAAAACCTATGAAAACAGAAATACAGAGGCCACAGAGAACTCAACACTATGTCAGACTGCCAAGAGGCCTGCCATGGCTCAGGTAACATGGTGGAAGGGAGTGGAAAGATTGTTAAGAGCCACAGAGTGGGTGGAAGTACTCTGAGGCACAAGCCGCCCCATACACACTACCCCACAGACTGCAGCCTTCATGACTCCACAATGAATACCATAACCCCACCAAGGAGGGTCCCCAGGGTATAAGGAGCTGGGGCAAGGGGATAAGAGTATAGAATCTGCTATCATTTATATAATTTTTTTAAGGTAGGGGGCCAGAGAGATAGCAGTTACCTATGAAGCCTAAGAACCCAGGCTTGATTCCCCAGTCCTCACATAAGCCAGATGCACATGGTGATGCAAGTGTATGAAGTTCGTTTGCAGCGGTTGGAAGCCCTGGTATGCCCATTCTCTCTTCCTCTCTTCTTACTCATTCTGCTTGCAAATAAAAATACAAAAAAAAAAAAAAAAAAAGCCAGGCATGACTACATATGCTTGCAAGGTCAGTCCCAGTGGAGGGCAGAGACCAGGGACAGACAGGAGGATCGATGGAACTTGCTGGTCAGCCAGACTACTTGAACAGTGGTGTGAGCTCCAGGCTCAGAGAAGAGTCTGCGCCTCAAGGAAGAGTGAGAGGACACCTGCTCTAGCCTCTGTGAACACACACCAAAGCATTTCCATTTTCTACAAGAAAAATGGTAACTCAAGCAACCAGGTGCAGTATGCGCCAACCTCCCAAGTCAATTCTCCCACCATTTACCTAGAAAAGAACCCAGGCTCACTGGGTCTGCTCAGCCCAGAGGGGAGAAGTCACTCAGCGTGGCCGAACAAACCCTGGGCTGGCTGAAGGAGCTCCCACTGGTCACACAAGAGACCCAGACATCAGCGGTAACCACAGTTGCATAAGTTCCAGTGTCAACTTGATCTGTTTAGAAATCCAGACATTCCTCTTGAGTGGGTCTCTGAGGTTGCTTTCAGGAAGGGTTAACTGAAGAAGTCCTTCCCCAAAGTGGACAGCCCCTCTAGGGAGGGGCTCCTTTATCTAAAGAAAAGAATCCCTCCCTCCCCAGGCTGCTGGCTGCCTTCCAGCGTGGACTGAAGACCAGCAGGGCTCCACGCCTTCACTGCCAGACAGGCACTGCTGAGGCATCCAGCCTCCTGAACTGAGCAGCTACCAGGCTCCTTGACTCTTGGGCCTGCAGACTGCTTTCGTTGGGCTCTCATAAACTTAATCCAATAAATTCCCTTTTAATACAATTCATTCTGTCGCTTCTGTTCCTCTACAGAATACACACATCAACATGGAAGGATGAGCCCCTCAGGTCATGTAACATGCCCATTCCTAGAGAATCATTCGCTGGTCTTGAAGCTCTTAATGAGGCCAGGGTGAGGGAGGGGCGTCAAGAGCATTTAGTCTTGTTGTAGGTGATGGAATTCCATGAGAGGGTAACCAGTTTGGAGGCACTTCCTGTTGAGGAGTCCCGTTTTGTTTGTGTAACCTAAGGCGGCTCGGAACTCTAGCCGAAGCACTACCAAAGAGACCTGCAGCACCACAGTGCAAGGTGGTCTTTACGTATTTCCTAAACAGAAGTACCATGCAATAGTGCACGTTTATGTGGTCTAGGCTGATCTCCAACTCCTTCTGCAGCTATAGATGAAGATGACCTTGAACTTCTGATCCTCCTGAGTACTAGGATGACCAAGAGGCACCACCATACTCTTTATGCAATGCTGGGGCTCAAACTCAGGTTTTTGTTCATGCTACAAAAGCACTCTAGGGCTGGAGAGATTGCTTAGTGGTTATAGCACTTGCCAGCAAAGCTGAAGGACCCAAGTTTGATTCCCCAGTACCATGTAAATCCAGATGCACAAGGTAGCACATGCATCTGTGAAGTTTGTTTTCAGTGGCTAGAGGCCCTGGTGTGCCCATTCTATTGCCCTCTTGCTTTTTCTCTCAAAATTTTTATTTTTTGAGGTAGGGTCTCACTCTAGCTCAGGCTGACCTGGAATTCACTCTAACTCTCAGGGTGGCCTTGAACTCATGGCAATCCTCCTACCTCTGCCTCCCAAGTGCTAGGATTAAAGGTGTGTACCACCACACCCAGCTTCTCAAATTTAAAGAGAAAAGAACATGGGGGCTGGAGAGATGGCTTAGTGGTTAAGGCACTTGCCCATGAAGCTTAAGGACCCAGGTTCAATTCTCCAGGTCCCACTTAAGCCAGATGCACAAGGTGGTACATGTATCTGGAGCTTGTCTGCAGTAACTAGAGGCCCTGGCATGCCCATTCTCTCTTTCTGTCTCAAAAAATAAAAAAATAAAATAAAATAATCTTAGGGCTGGAGAGATGGCTTAGCAGTTAAGCGCTTGCCTGTCAATCCTAAGGACCCTGGTTCAAGGCTTGATTCCCCAAGACACACGTTAGCCAGATGCACAAAGGGGTGCATGCATCTGGAGCTCGTTTGCAGTGGATGGAGGCCCCGGCACACCCATTCTGTCTGTCCCTCTGAAATAAATAAATTTTTTTTTTAAAAAAAGAACTCTACCTCCTGAACTATATATCCAGCACAATGGAATCTTACAAAACAACCAACTACCTTTTCAACAGTCCCAAAGTTAATCCATGACCACTAAAACCCTAAGGGGAAAGGTGAGGGGCAACATCATCTCTTACCGCGGCTCACATCCCCACAGGCTGAAAAGGAGGTAATTAAGACAGACATCGCCCTTGTCCCTGCAAAACTAAACTCAAACCTATGCGAAACTTCCAAGATTGACTAAGCAGGTCTCCAGGACATGGGTCACAGAAATTAGATAAATTAAGCTGGGCATGGTGGCACACATCTTTAATCCCAGCACTCGGGAGGCAGAGGTAGGATTGCCATGAATTCGAGGCCAGCCTGAGACAACATAGTGAATTCCAGGTCAGCCTCAACTAGACTTAGACCCTATCTCAAAACCCCCCACCCCGAAAAAAAACTGGGTAAATTAAAACAAAAATACAGAGTAAGGCTATGACAGCTTCTTGGGAACAACCCAGTTTCTTCACCAATAAATACAGCATTACATCAAGGGTGCTGTGGAGGGAGTGGTTGTGCTCAGCAGGTAAGAAACCAACCAGCTGCAGAACTGGCTCCAGTCGAGACTCTGTTGTTTCATTTTTTTCAAGGTAGGGTCTCAACTCTAGCCCAGACTGACCTGGAATTCACTATGGAGTCTCAGGATGGCCTCAAATTCATGACAATCCTACCTGTCTCCTAAATGCTGGGATTAAAAGTATGTGCCATCAAGCCTGGCTGAGCCTTCTGTTTACTTTTTCTGAAACAAGGTAGTCTCACTCTAGTCTAGGCTACCTGGAACTCATTCTGTAGCCCAGGATGGTCTCCAACTCCTGGTGATCCATCCTCCTACCTCTGCCTCCTGAGTGCTGTGATCAAAGAGGTGTGCGGCCACACCCAGCTCTGTAAGACATTTCTGAGGCAGACAGGAACTAGGTGAACTGGCCAGAGGTTGGTGAGAATGGCTTCTTATGCAGGGAAGCGAGACCCCAAGTCCCCGGTCCCTGTCTGTTCAATACACTAAGGTGGTTTAGGGACATAGTACTCCAGGGAGAAGCTGGGTGTGACAGCCATGTCAGAAATTGGGGGCGGGGGGAACAGAGTTCCAGGCCAGCCCAGACTACTTACTGAGACCCTGCCTCCAAATATAAATGATTAATTGAGTGGGCCTGGAGAACAGCAAAAAGAGCTGATAGGAACATGGGGATTTGTTACACTAACCGGTTACTTTGTAAGCTTTTTAAAGTTGAGTTTGTAGAATTTTTTTAAAAAGTTTAAAGAAAAAAAAATCAAGCACACAATAAAAGACCAGAAAGCCAGGATTGCAAAACACCAAATCTATATTTACATCCACAGATAATAACATAACTTTAAGCAGAATTATATCATAAATAAAACAAGTAATGTCTACTGTTTGACAACTTACCAACAATTAAAATAAATCAAACTGGAATGAAATAAATACATAAACAAAAATCCAACGAATTGTACCTCTATTATATGTACTGTTGTCTTAAAGGAAAAAACATACAAAACCAGTAGTTCCCAATAGTTAATACTGATGGACCAAAAAAATAAAACATGTTTTGAAGTACAAAGGGCTGTTTAGAAAAAAAAAAAAAAAACTGGTATGTTTATGCATTCAGAAATGTAGTTGGAGATCTGAAAGCCCCTAAAGATTTCAGCATAACATACTGACTTGTTTTCAAATAGATTTGGTGATTTTTTTTAATACAGGTTTAAATACAGGTCCCTCTCATCACACCCCATAGATTCGCATTCTAGTGAGCAAGCTTCCAGAACACTTGCTGGGTGTAAGCAAAGACTGAGTCAATCATCTTGCAAATGTGTTCATCTTCAAAAATAGGCTATGAAAGTGCAAAACTATGGAAACAAAGTCTCGATTATGTACATATGGCTCAGCTTGTGGGAAGACAGCAGGTCCTAGTGTCCACTTCCCGGAACAAAGCACTTCCTGCACTGCCAGCAGACAGCTCCCGAGGACCCTCGTGTTGCATAATGAAAAGGGGGGATCAGGACTCTGAGCACTTCGCCCTTGGTCCACAGAGAGGGGCGGGGCAAGAAAACTGAGCAGTGCAAATTTATTTTTGAAACAGTTTCTTAGTAAAATATTTTGGGTTGTCTAAACCCATGAACTGCTGAATAAACTCAGACATTAAAGGAACACAAGTTTAAAATACTTATAACCACCTGGTGGCTGTCCTCCCTAAAACCCAAACTGCATGTGCCCTGTGAAAATGCCACAGCTCCGAAACAACCAAAATTGGGAAGACAACTGAACTGAGGTCCACAAACAGCCCTGTTCCTTCCGCCCACCTCGGGGAGGCTCAGCCGGCAGCTCCTTATTCAGACTCAACGTGTCTACAGTTAACTTCCTCCAGCGTGCCCCACACTTCAGCAAATGCCAGACACACCAAGATTCCAAATGCAACCTAAAATGCCCCAAACCTTTGATTTCCTTTAAAGTTGTCTCCAGTATTTTTACCTCACACTTGTAAATTTGGCATTCTTATAGACTAATTTAGGCAACACCCCAAGAAACTGACTTTCCCAACAGAAACGGCAAATCGGTGGGAGACAGAGACACCCGCAGGCAGCCGCGCTCGTCGCTGCGTTGGCTGCCCCACAGAGGCAAGGCTTGGCCGTAGGCACACTCGCTCGAAAGCCCTGCACGCCAGCCGCAGCGAAGGGCGCCGGGGCTCCAGGCGACGTGGGCCGTGTCTTCCGGTGCCAGTGCCGCTACACTAAGAAGGCCAGGCGCAGCGGCCGACTCAAGGTCCACAGCACATCTTCACAAAGGCCAACATCCCGTGAACTGGTTTATGAAGACCAACAGCAGGCTGAGGGGTTCTGCACAGCATGGGTCACGGGGTGCGCTTAAAACATACGTTCTAAATGAAAGCATGAAAAGCAGAAACTGCTCCAAGCACTGAGCCCCATCAGGGAAAAGGAATGCACAGTATTTCAACAGGCAGGCTTAGGCGCAGGTACATACGCACGGAGGTTACCTGAGGTGAAGCAGCCAGACTCTCCCCGCCCACCCGCCCCAAACAGTTCCTTTCAGCAGCGCTCAAGTATGCAAAAAACTCATTTGGTCAATTCTAAAAATATATATATATTATTCAGGGACAAAATAGAGATTTCCAGTCCCCATTTGTATACAGCCCAACTGTTGCAAGTAGTTTTTATTGCTATTTGGTACAAAAGTTAACAGAACAACTTTACAAAAGTGTAGTGTTCCTCACATGGACTATGGACAGTACAATCACAGCTTGCTTCAGTAGCTTTCACTAGTTGCTTTCTCAGAAGATGAACTCAAGTTTCATGTCATGGAGAGTATGTATTTATATCCAGCAAGATCTAGGAGGAAAAGAAAAGTTTAAAGAGCTATTAAGTTTAATTTAAAAATTAACAGTTTAGCCGGGCGTGGTGGTACACGCCTTTAATCCCCAGTACTCAGGAAGCAGAGGTAGGAAGATTGCCGTGAGTTCAAGGCCAGCCTGAGATTACACAGTGAATTCCAGGTCAGCCTGGGCTACAGTAGATCCTTTCTTGAATAAAGCAATAATACTTTAAAAACAAAGTGTACTGCACAAATTAACAGAACTAGCGGGGCCCAGAAACACAGGCTTCCATGTACACTGTAGTACTGAGAACCTGGCAAGCACAGCGCCCCCTATCAGAAACTGTGGCGTTGAAACCAGAAACAGAGGTGCGCTCCTGTAATTCCAGCACTAAGGTAGAGGAAAGAGGATGGAAACATTCAAAACCAGCCTAGGCTACACAATGAGCTCTTCGGGGGGTGGGGAGCTGAAATAACGTGGCTAGAGAACTGGCTCAGTGGCACACTTGCATACCCTTGTCTCAATCCCCACCTCTGGATCCAGGCGTGGTAGCAGACCCTTTAATCCCATGACTCAGGAGGCAGAGCTCAAAGGATTACTGTGAGTTCCAGGCCATCCCGGGACTACAGAATGCAGAATGTCAGCCTGGGCCAGAGTGAGAATTTGCCTCAAAAAAAAAAACTAAAAATCCTTCCTGCAGAGCGTTACATAAGCAGTATGGACTGAACTAGAACTGAGCGTAATTCAGATGAGCTCCCTCCGTGAAAACGGTGTGTGCTCAGGATTCAGGGTCCCGTAAACTTAGGCGTTCTGAATGCCAGGTCCCCAGCTGGTGGCAATTTGGAAACTGGATCCTCCTGGAGGTGATGTATTGTTGGCCGTGGGCTTTTGAGTGTTATAGCCAGCTTCCCCTTGTCAGTGTTTGGCACACTATCTTGTTTTCTGCTCATGCCACATTTTCCCCTGCCATCACGGAGCTTCCCCAAGTCTATAGGCCAACTTCAACCCTCTCCTCCCACCAGCTGCTCTCGGTCAGGTGTTCCCTGCAGCAGCGTGAAGCTGACCGCAGCCCAGGTGGGCTTCAGCCCCCATCTGGCTCATGTGGAGGAAGCTGCAGACAACCAGTAGGTGCTGAGCAAAGTGGTCCTGTGGTAAGAAGATGGGATGAAAGAGATGGATCACGTGCAGAAGAAACATAAAAAAGGGCATGTTTCCAGTTCCTAGCAGCCACTTGACGGAAATGACTGGTGAACTGGTCCCCGTGGAGCATCAGCAAAAGGCTGTGCTGCAGGATGTTCCCGTGGCAGCAAGAAGCCCGGTGCTGAGAGGCAGACTGGCCATCAGTGGGCTGTGCATGGCCGCGGATGGTGCTTCTTTGACTCCTACCTTCAGCCTCCGAAGGCATCACTAACGGGGCAGGTGTAACCTCAGTACTGCAGTAATGCACTCCTCACTCAAGTCACTACAAGGGGCAACTTCATCCTTGTGTATCATGAAAATACTAACCTTTTCACCCAAGTCCTGGTGCCTGGCTCATAGGACTAGAGTGGCCTAAACGAGCTACCTCTAGTTCAGGAGCCCGGTTCTTGTCATGCAACTGCACTGTTCAGAGTCCTGGGTGTTGGCTCTTATGAAGATGTCCTGGTCACTGACCCACTGTGAAGTCTAAGCTGACAGGCCTACACTGCTGAGCCTTCGGAACACTCCAGAGCTCCTCCACTGCTCAGTTACACTTCTGACATGTGAGACACAAGTCAACACATCTCTGCTTGTTTTTGGCCCAATTCCCCCCCTCTGGAGACATAGACTGGAAAAGGCTATGAATAAACTCAAACTAGAAGGCTAAGCACAGGTTTAGATTTGTACAAACCCAGTTCCAAAGCCAAGCTCCATGTCACAGGTGGGCAGAAGAGGAACTCTGGCACACCCACACGCAAAGCCTCGGGTCTCTGCACGTGGCAGTGAGCGCCTCCCAGCCCTAAGTCACTGCGTCAGTTTTCAGCTCTGCACGCCCTGTGGTCACCCACGGTCACAAGGACATACCCACTTTTCTGCTGCAGCAGGGAAGCAGCCATGACAGTAAACACAGGAGCATGACTGAATCTCACTGAAACCTTCACAGGCCAGGAGGAGTGGTGAACATCTTTAATCCCAGTACTTGGGGGGGCGGAGGTTGGAGGGTTCCTGTGAATGTGAGGCAAGCCTGAGACTACAGAGTTCCAGGATAGCCTAGGCTAAAGTGCGACCCTACCTAGGAGAGGGGGATTCTCTTCAAAAGATCAAAAGGCCAGTTCAGGGCTGGAGAGATGGCTTAGCAGTTAAGCGCTTGCCTGTGAAGCCTAAGGACCCCGGTTCGAGGCTCGGTTCCCCAGGTCCCACGTTAGCCAGATGCACAAGGGGGCGCACGCGTCTGGAGTTCCTTTGCAGTGGCTGGAGGTCCCGGCGCGCCCATTCTCTCTCTCTCCCTCTGTGTCTTTCTCTCTGTGTCTGTCGCTCTCAAATAAATTAATTAAAAATTAAAAAAAAAATTGTTGTTTAAAAGGCCAGTTCAAAGAGCTGGGCATGGTGACACACGCCTTTAATCCCAGCACTTGGGAAGCAGAGGTAGGAGGATCACTGTGAGACTACATAGTGAATTCCAGGTCAGCCTGGGCCACAGTGAAACCTTATCTTGAAAAACCAAAAAGACCAGTTCAAGCTGGGAGTGGTGGTGCACACCTTTAATCCCAGTATTCAGCAGAGGTAGGAGAACTGCACTGAGTTAAGGCCAGCCTGAGACTACACAGTGAATTCCAGGTCAGCCTGGGAGAGAATGAGACCCCACCACAATAAAAAGTAAATAAGAAATAAAGGCCAGTTCACTCACTGGTTCAAGGTAAATGCTCACTAAGTACTATAAGCCATTATGATTGACTAATACCACCACTAATATAAAGACCATGAAGTACTCTTAACTTTTTTAATGTGTTCAAGCCGGGTATGGTGGCTCATGCCTTTAATCCCAGCACTCAGGAGGCAGAGGTAGGAAGATCGCCATGAGTTGGAGGCCAGTCTGAGACTACATAGTGAATTCCGGGTCAACCTGAGCCACACCTGAGACCCTACCTCAAAAAAAAGGGGGGGGAGGGGCTCAGAGGCTGGAGACAGCTTAACAGTTAAGGCATTTGCCTGAAAAGCCTAAGGACCCGGGTTCATTTCCCCAGTACCTATGTAAATACAGATGCACAAAGTGACACATGCATCTGAAGTTCACTTGTGGCCCTGGCACACCCATTCTCATTCTAATTCATATTCTCTCTCCTTTTGCAAACAAATAAATAAATAAAAATTTAAGGGTTAATTATTTTGAAAGAATTCCTTTTTGATCACTTCTCAGCCTTTTGGCTATGATCAAGGGCAGTATCTGTTCTTATCAGTATAATAATTTCTTTTTTTTCTTTTTGAGTTTTTGTTGTTGTTTTAGCTTTCTTGAGGTAGGGTCTCATCTAGCCCAGACTGACCTGGAATTCACTATGCAGTGCCAGGCTGGCCTCAAACTCACGGCAACCCTCCTACTTCTGCCTCCCAGGTGGCTGGGATTAAAGGCATGCACCACACCTGGCTTGACAACTTGAATATATGAACATAATACAATTTGGTCATATTCCCATCAAGTTATAGATACTCTTAGGTTCCCTCCCCCCACCCATTCCACTGAGGGCCCTCCTCAGAGGCAAGGTGATCAGTAATCACGTGGGGTCATGAATGTGGCAGTTTGTCTGTGATAGGACTATGTCTAAGAATACACCTTCCCACCACCCTGGGTAGGCAGCTCTTGCATTTTTTTCTGCCCTCTAGAACTTTGAATTTCAAAGCGCCTTAAAAAACAAAAAGAGTAAAACTGAATTATTTTGCATTTCACTGAAAAGGCTAAATGGTAAGTAAAACCAATACATGATATTTAACTAAAACACGCTCACCTCTTTCCCTCAAAAACAGGAATTCAAGTTTTTTTGTCATTTGGTCGATAATGGGCATTTCCAATAAAATTCTCATAGTTTCTCTTTTGTAGCATGCTGTTAGGTAAGTGTTGGTAGGACACAGGCCTCTTCCCTGCTTAAAGAGAAAGGTAAAAGGTCATCAGCGTAAAGTTCAAGCACTAGCTTGGTGGGCACACAGATTCCCAACACTAGACATGTCATTGTGTCTGCAAAGTTCCTGTGAAAGATTTTTGACAACATTCATTAGAATCTTGTTTTGTTTTTCGTTTGTTTTTATTTTATTTTATTTTTTGGTTTTTCGAGGTCAGGTTTTGCTGTAGCCCAGATTCACCTGGAATGCCCTCTGCACTGTCAGGCTGGCTGTGAACTCACGGCACTCCTCTCACTTGTGCCTCGGGAGTGCTACGAGTCAAGGCGTGGGCCACCCCACCTGGCTTAGCACAGAATCTTAAGTAACTCAAAATATCTACCTTCCAGGTTTGCCATTAGTTAAGAATTAAAAAGTCAAGCTCTGAGCGATGGATCACATCTGTAATCCCAGAACACAGGAAGCTGAGGCAAGGGGACCACCATGTGCATGTGCTTACAGCCAGCATGGGCAACAGTGAAACCCACCCTCCCCCGCCAACTCTTCCTTTTGTTTTGTTTATTTATTTTGGTTTTTTGAGGTAGGGTCTCACTCTAGCCCAGGCTGACCTGGAATTCAGTCTGTATTCTCAGGGTGGCCTCGAACTCATGGTGATCCCCCTACCTCTGCTTCCCAAGTGCTGGGAGTAAAAGCATTCACCACCACACCAGGCATAAAAAGAACTTTATTTATTCATTTGAGAGAGAGAGAGAAAGAGGCAGAGAGAGAATGGTCATGCCAGGGCCTCCAGCCACTACAAACAAACTCCAGACACACGCACCCCCTTGTGCATCTGGCTGACGTGGGCCTGAGGAATTGAACTGGCATCCTTTGGCTTTACAGGTAAATACCTTAATAACTGCTAAACCGTCTCACCAGCTGGAGACCCCCCACTCTTTTATTTTTTTTTAACTTCTTGTTTTTTATTTATTTATTTGACAGCGACAGAGACAGAAAGAGGCAGATAGATGAGAGAATGGGCACGCCAAGGCCTCTAGCCACTGCAAAGGACCTCCAGATGCATGTGCCCCTTGTGCATCTGGCTAACGTGGGTCCTGGGGAATGGAGCCTTGAACTGGGGTTCTTAGGCTAAACCGCTAAGCCATCTCTCTAGCCTGCAAAGCCAAAAGACTTCGGTTCAGTTCCCCAGTACCCAAATAAGCCAGATGCGCAAGGTGGCACATCCATCTGCAGTTCATTCGCAGTGACTGGAACCCCTGGTGTGCCCATTCTCTCTGTCTCTCTCAAATAAATAAATAGTTTTTAAAAAAAAATCAGAAAGCTACAAGAAAATTCTAACAGAGTTAAGCACGCTTAACATGAACCAAACTGCATACTAGAGTAAAGGGTGGGAAAACGGTTGTGTGTGCCAAGGTCCTGTGTGCCTGGATGTGCCAGACAAAACGATGAAATAACCACAGTGCTGCCGCAGAAGTCAGCGTGCCCGGCTGGGGCAGAAGAGCAACATCGAGCCCTGCTCAGGATGCTCTGCGAGCAGCTCCCACTCCCTCTGCTCTGATATGCAGGGGGCCCTTCTGCCCACACTCCCACAAGCAGAAGCCCCTGGCATGGATGCAACTCTTCCAGGTCCAGCATATGGGGGAAGGGAGACCTGCAAGAAAGAGCTGCAACGCGTGGCAGGCCAAGATGACTGCATGCAAAGGAGCTATCAGAAGGGAGTAAGCTACTAGGCCTATCTGAGTTGCTTTGAGCTTCAAGGGTGGAAGCAATCTCCCTGTGTGGCCCACACTGGCCTTTCAGCTACCTTCCTGCCTTAGCCTCCCTAGGTGTTGGGGTTACAGGCATGGGCCACCCCACCCAGCTGGCACCAGCAACGAAAGGACACCATTAGGCCAGGCGTTCATGATCACACAGACTTAATTCTGGAGAATTAAGCTTTACAGAACCAGAACCCAATGCCGCATCAGACATGCAAGAATGTGCCTGAGCCCCTTGTGCCCCACTGTTAACGAATTATCACCGACACAGAGAGATCCCCGTTGCAGTACCTTCTAGCGCCGGGCTGGGTGCCAGGTGCCCCGCGGCTCCACAGGCATACAGGGGCCCAGAGTTGCTGTAAGGCTTCTGAATGGCCAGTACACTTGGTGACTCAACCTCGCCCGAGCTCAGGAACCTGGCTTTGGTGGGCAGCACCGGGGCCGGGCACACACACTCCTGTGGCAACAGTGAGGCGATGCTCCTGACCACGTGGTACTTGGGAAGCTCGTAACTCCGTCTGCCATTGGGCCCCGGGTGCTCGGCTTCCAGGGCAACCACACTGGACTTGAGTCTTTTCGGAAGTGGCTCGCCCAACTCGGCTGCGGCAGTATTGGTGCTCCGATGACAGAAATAGTCTCGCCCTTGAGGTGCCCATGGGGCATCACCCTTCGGGGGGTACTCGATGGAACCGTTCTCACTACTGCTGCCTAGAGGGGACTGAGAAGGGGTGGCTGGCAGGGATTTCAACTTCAGCTCAGGTCTTTTCGTCTTATCCACAGCAGGAGAAACACTGGTCTTAGGTAACAGCTCAGGCTGCTGCGACCTGGTGGCTCCCGGGCCCCCAGCACTGGGCTGCAGCCTGTGAGATTTTAGGTTACTTGGGGCTAAAGTGCTGGAGTCTGGCCCTGAAGTAGGGGTCACTCTGCCATGCCCCGAGGGGCCCTGTCGCACCTTCTCGGCTGGCAGGGACTTGGGCTGCGCTGGGCAGACAGGCTTGGCCTTGGGCTTGTGCAGACTGGACAGTGGAAGCACATCCTTCCCCAGTAAGGCGGGAGGGCACCCCGTGCGTCTACTCCTCAGCACAGATTTACTCCTGCAATTCTTACGCATGTCCGGGTTGTACTTGTGCTCCAGCCTCTGGTGCATCATCAGAACTTCCGGGTAAAAGGTCTTGAAGGAACAGAAGGGGCAGGTGATACTAGGGATGACAGTCTTGCTCAGAGAGATGGCAGGGCAGGCGTGGAGGGCCCCCAGGGACAAATTCAGGGGTCTGTCCTGGTAGTCCGCCACAGGCTTGTACTTGCCGTCGGTCACAGTCTCCCGCAGGGCCCCATTCCCCTCTGGCTCATGAGCAGGGCCAGTGGTCTGAGACTCGCCCGCTGGTTTCCTTTTCCGCATATCCAGGTAAGTGGGGGCGGGACTTCTGCTCACTTTCTCAGCACCATTGTCAGCGGCACCTTTATGGGAATCCTGAGTAGCCCTGTGTGCTGGTGAGAGGATGGCGCTGCCCAGAGCACTTGGAAACAGAGCCGGTGTCTCCTTGGGCTGCTTGGCAGGTGGACCGCCTTTAACATCTTTGGCGCCATCTAATAGTCTCTTTAAATTTTTGGTCTGGTCACAGTCAGCACTCGGCAGTGCCTCTCCGGTCTCCTGGGTTTTGCCTTCGCTCTTGACTTCGGCAGCATTGTCAGCCACCTGCCTGTCCTTGTGGTGTCTCTCCAGGTGATACCTCAGAGAGGTCTTCTGGGCGGCGGCATAGTCACAGAATTCACATTTGTATGGTTTCTCACCTAGAATGGAAAATGCCACAGTCACTACCCCAGCTAATTAAGACAGTCAAAGTAGAACCTTGGGAATCTGACAATGTGGCCTTCTTTCTATCTACCCATCTTCATGTATAGCACTTATATTTGAACTGCAATGTCTAACAGTCAAGGTTCGATTCCCCAGTACCCATGTAAAGCCAGATGCACAGTGATGCATGCATCTGGAGTTCATCTGCAGTGGCTACAGGCCCTGATGCACCCATATTCTCATATTCTCTTTCTCTGCTTGCAAATAAATAAAATTGAAAAAAAAAGTCATTATTTTGCCAGTTGTGGTGGTGCACGCCTTTAATCCCAGAACTCAGGAGATAGAGGTAGGAGGACTGCCATGAGTTCGAGGCCACCCTGAGAATACATAGTGAATTCCAAGTCAGCCTGGGCTAGAGTGAAATCCTACCTCTAAAATCCAGAGTTAATAGTGTCACTTTTAACTCATTTAATCTTCACTACAGCCCCATGGAAATGATTATCACACTATCCCAGCTAACAAAACAGGTCATGGAGAGGCTTGGTTGCATGTGCTAGCCTTCACAGCAGGGAAGAGGAGGCGATGCACTGCTACAGCTCCTACTGCCTACGCTCTGCCACAGGGACACAGACGTAGGTATGTACGTACACACACAAGCTCCTGTCTCCCTAACTCGTGAAGCTAATGACAACAGAGGGAACGTGGCATGAACAAACATCAGCGGTCGGAATGAGAGGAGAGGTGGGACATGTCAGCCATGGGCAGTTCTCAGGGTTGCAGCGAGCAGAGCGGAAGGGCAGCTACCACATCCAGCTCACTCACTCTTGAAGCAGACAGCCACATGCCATTTTTTTCATTAACACATGCTTTAAGCCCAAGTCCCTTACCTGTGTGCGTTCTGAGGTGAATGTTGAGGTAATAATTTGAACGGAAAAACTTGCCACAGTAACTACACTCTCGCGAGGATGTGAGCTGCTTCATTTTTCCTCCATCATCATTTTTCTCTTAAAGCAGAAACAGAAATGTCTGTGTGAGAAGACAAGTTAGAACACGCCGAGTCAGGCATGGCGCCTGAACACTCTTCATCTGCACATCTTGGGAAACCATGGAAGAAGTTTATCTAGTGCTGGGGTAGAAGTTTCAAAAGGCTACAAACACACACATACAAAAAAAAAAAAGGGGGGGGGAGGAGAAGGAAGAGGAGGAGGAAAAGATAAATATTCTGCCGGTCATGGTGGCACACACCTTTAATCCCAGCACTTGGGAGGCAGGGTAGGAGGACTGCCGTGAGTTCGAGCCCACCCTGAGACTATAGAGTGAATTCCATCCAGGTCAGTCAGTGCTAGAGCGAGACCATACCTCGAAAAAACAAAGAAAGGCTAGAAACACACCAGATAAACACGACGTATTTCAGGTCTTACACCATGTGCATTCTGGTTTCTGGGGCCAGCACAGTGCCCAGGAAATGATGAACCAAAAGAGCAATTTTTGTCACTGTCCTCCCGGGAGGCCAATACCAACTATCCTTGCAAACCACCTGCAGAAAACAGCTCACCAAAGATTAAGCAAGTGACCAGCAGAGGGCAGCAGGCACAAGAGCAAATGACCTGGTGCAGGACAAGCACCCCTAGAAATGTTCCAGATACTTGGCATTTTGGGAAAAGCAAAGGTATGGCCAAAGCAGTTTCGCATGCCAGCTACATCTGACCAGGCAAAATCTGCCCCCAAAGGCAAGGTGAAAGACTGATGGTCAATCTTTGTAGTAGAAGCAGGGATTCAAATACGGGCTCTAATTAAAAACCCATGATGTTTTGCGCGCGCGCGCACACACGCACGCACACACACAGGTCAACCAAAGACTGCTCCTGGGAGAATGTGTTAGCTCCAGGTACTCCCTTTCACAGCTCATGACCATATCAAAAATCTGGTCATCTCTTAAAATTTAGAATAATTAGGGGCTAGGTCTTCAAGGCTAAATGCACTTATTTGCAAAGTGTTTTTAACCAGTTCAATTCTTCAACACCATGAAAAACCAGGCACAAAAGCGACACAGTGGGGCATAGTGGCCCACTCCTTCAACCCCAGCTCTTGGGAGGCACAGAGAGGAGGATCGCTGAATGTGAGGCCAGCCTGAGACGACACAGTGAATTCCAGGTCAGCCTGGGCCACAGCGATGCCCTACCTCAAAAAATAAGAGCACCTGAAGAAAGCAGGGTGCTGGTGCAGTCGACTTGGAACCAGGAAGCCACACAGTAAACTCACAAAAATCAACTTCCTACAGAGGGACACAAGCTTGCTTTCCTAGCCATGCCCAATAGCTGGGTTTTAGGGTGCAGTCCAGTGTCTCCTCTCTTCCTGCAAAGGCGTGGGCATCTGTGTCCGCTGCATCCCGAGTCAAGAAATGCCTTTACTTGAAGTACCGGATGTCACACATCTAGCTGCTGTCTTCTAGCCACCACTGGACTTTCACAGGGAGAGCGAACTGTTGCTGACAGTATCCTTGGGAGGTGCAGGACGGGGCCCACAAACAGAAACCAGCAGAGAAAAGGCTACATGATGTGCCTATCTACAACCCGTGGGCAGAACCAGAACCACAGCATGACAAGACTATACAGCACTCCTGGAGGACCAGCCCGAGGCTTCTACAGCACTAATGGCTAATCAGTCACTTGCCCAGGGCCAGTGGGGAGTACGGACAGCGCTGACACAAACGAACAATGTAGGCTTGTGTCCAAAGGCTTTGTGTGAGGTCACTGCTGCGATGCCACAGACACCATGATGGGAACAGAAGACTGGGAGCGCGCTGAGAGGCTTCCTGCCCCAGGAAACTCAGCTTATTAAATATCTGATATCAAACCAGTCACATGACCAGATAAAAACCTGGATAATGGCTCAAGTGCACAGCAAGTGACAAGCCTGCCTGTCACTGTCCATGGTCTTACGAAGACTTCTAACACACAGTCAAGTCACAAGAAAGAAAGATGAGAAGGAGTTAAATTCTAAGCAAGGAAATGTCTCTCAGACCCATGCATGCCTTCTGCATTTCCCTTTGCACACATGCACCTCTGAGGCGTTTTAAACTGCTGAAGAGTTTGCATAGCAGCCATGCAGGCCCTTCTGTTCCCAAGGTGGAAGCAGCTGGAAGCAGGCTTCCAGGACAGAGTGATGGTCAAAACACACCAAACGATCCCCAGGAGCGCTGGCTTAGCCAGAAACCCTTCCAGGCCCTCCCGGGACCATGAGGAACCTCACCTTGAACAAATGTGTGAAAATTGAACCATGGTGGCACACACCTTTAATGCCAGCACTCAGGAGGAGAGGTAGGAGGCTCAGAGTGAGTTCAGGGCCAGCCCTAAACTACATGATGACCTGGGCTAGAGTGAGATCCCGACCTGGGGGGAGCCTGGCACGGCAGTGACCGCCCTTAATCCCAGCACTGGGAGGCAGAGGTAGGAGGATCGCTGAGTTCATAGCCAGACTAAGACTACATAGTGAATTCCAAGTCAGCATGGACTAGAGTGGGACCCTAAATGAGGGGAGGGGGGAAAGAGACCTGGACCTTAGCAGTTATGATTTTACAGATACTAGAGAAGTTGAGGTGAAGGCTACTGTCTCTCCATCTTGATGCCATGGATACCCTCTGCTGGGGGAGTGTCCTGTGCCAGCATCCACGGCCTCTACCCATGAGCACACGTAACCTCACACAGGTCAGGTTAGGTAGGTGAATGTCTTCTGACACTGCCAGATGTTCACTGGGGACAAAACTTATTTGAAGCTGGGTGTGGTGGAAGACACCTTTAACCCAGCACTCAGGAGGCAAAGGTAAGATCTCTGTGAATTTGAGACCATCCCAGGGCTACAGCATGAATTTCAAGTCAGCCTAGGCTAGAGTGAAGCCGGGAGTGGTGGCGCACACCTGTAATCAATCCCAGCACTTGGGGGACAGAGATAGGAGGATCGCTGTGAGCTTGAGGCCCTACATAGTGAATTCCAGGTCAGCCTGGGCTAGAGCAAGACCCTACCTTGGGGGTAGAGAGGGAACATTTTTGAGATCTTTTTCTGAACAAGAAACCTGGACAGAGTTTTAATTCAACCTCTTATTACAGAAATAAAAAGGAAGTAGGAAGCCTGACATGTGCCCTGACTGACTGCTGAAGGGTGTACCACAAGGGAAGGGCAGGGATTCACACTCAGCCCCTAGCCTCTCTGCACGGCTGCCTGGGGTAAGCAGGAGACTCACCCAAATGAAGCCCTTCGGAGAGCCCGTCCTCAGACCCATCTTCGGAGCCCCCTTCTCGTTCCACAGCCCCACCGTCGTCCAGAGTGGCAGCAAGGTCTGGCGAGCACGTGCCAGGCTGCCGCCCGTCCACAGACACAGTGGGCGAGGTGGCGTCGGCCCTGCGCTCCTTCTTGTGCACCCGAGAGTGCAGAACCAGCTGGTGGTAGGTCCTGAAGGCCTTGCCACACTCAGAGCAGTGTGTGGGCTTCTCCTTGCTGGTGGGCAACTTGGAGTCAGCATCTGAGGAAGGCACTTCGCCGTTGGCATGTCTGGACTTTTCTTTGTCTTGTGAGAGGCCTGGACAACTGTTCCTGTTTGTTTTGGATTTTCCAGAGCCTTCAGACTTACTCCCGGTCCAGATTTCTCCCAGCTCCTCTTTCTCCGAACACGAATCATCGTTGTCCGTGCTCCCTTCTTGGCCCGACTCCTTCACCTCTTCTTGGGCAATGGCCACTTTGCCTTTGGTAGCCAACTGCCAGGCCTGGTAGGTGGTGAACGGGTCGAGCTGAGGTATGCAGGTGACGGGCTTCCGGGTGGCCTCGGGGCGCGACTTGGGCCTCAAGTTCAGAAACTGCAGCAGCTCCTCCCTGGGGGACAGGGCGGGCGCCGCATCCTGCGGGGCGTGCGGGCGCGCGGCGTCCTTGGCGTGCGCCTTGCTGTGCTCCATGAGGCTCTCCTTGTTGGGGAAGAGGAAGCCGCACACCATGCAGATCTTGTAGGGCGAGGCGACGCCGGCCGCGCGCGCCTGCACCACCTCGTTGATGGTGGCGGGGCTCTCGGGGCCCGGCGGCAGCTTGCTGCGGGTGCCCGCCTTGCCGTTGTGCGCGCGCATGTGGTTCTTGAGGAACCACGGCTCCTTGAACCTCCGCCCGCAGCGGCCGCAGCCGTAGGTGAACGAGTCCTTGTGCCGCTTCATGTGCAGCTCCACGTCGAAGGGGCCCCGGAACGTCTGCCCGCACACCTCGCAGCTGAAGCCCTCGCCGTCGCCCTCGCTCTCGCCCTCGCCCTGGCCTTGGCCGCAGGGCCGCTCGGCGGGCGGCCCGGGCTCGCTCCTGTCGAGCGGGCTCAGGTACTGCGCCTCCACCCGCAGCACGGCCGGCTCGCAGAGCGTGGGCCGGTGCTGCAGCAGCACGTGCTGGTTGAGCTCCTCCGAGTGCGTGAAGGTCTGCTGGCAAAACATGCAGTCCAGCGGGATGCAGCCGTCCAGCTGCAGGACGCTCTTCTCCTGCGCGGCACGACATGGCACGGACGCTGTCCCCTTGACGACCATGGCGTCATCCATCTCCACCTGCGAGCCCAGAGCCCCGCCGATGACCTCCGGCCCGTCCATGTACACGAGGAGGGACTGAGTCGGCATGTTTCCGGTCTTTTTAGGGTCACCCTTACTGGGTCCCCTGGAGAATTTAAGATGGAATAAGGTCACTTGTAAGATTTGTCACACACACGCCTCTGGCAGCCCTGGACTTCAAAACGTGAGCAAGTATTTACCAGCAAGTGCAGTGGGAAGTGGATGTTCCTCAGGACCTCCGTGCAAGCTCAGCAGACGGTCCACAAGCAAGGCGTGCAGCCGGCCCGCGCCCTGAGTCACACGGGAATCCGCACGGAGCTCCCAGCTCTCCGGGCCTCCATTGGGCAGCGGCTGCACAGCAGGAAGTCGTGGCGGTGTGGAGACCAGGGATTTCAAAACCTGGAGGGACAGAGAGACCGGGTGAGCAGGGTGGGCAAGGCTAGAGGAGACAGAGGCTGTTAGGGTGAGTCACCGTCTTTTCCTTGTGGCCAAGGGACCAAATTCAACTGCTTCACCTCTAACCAACCCATAATGCATCCAGTTACACGTTTGCTAATTAAGTCATCAGCATATTCCCCAGAGAGCCAGCAGCCTCAGTAAGTGAGGAGTGCAGTTCCAACCAGCCAAGAAACTGAGAATATGGTGCTTCAGTGAGACCTAAGGGTCGGCTGCAGACAAGACATGGTAGTAGCCTCAGGCCTGTGATCCCAACATCCGTGAGTCAGGGGAAATCATGTGTAACAGCCCATCCTGGGCTACAAGTGAGTTCAAGGCCAGCATGTCTACACACGGTGACACAACCTCAGAAAAAAATAGAAGTAAATAAATGGCATTTAGCTAGGAAACAAATTCAAATGTATATGTTCTACTTACTGTTTACTATTTTATGGGCACACCAGGGCCTCTTGTCATTACAAACTAACATTAGATGCTTGCGCCACTTTTTATATCTGGCTTTACAAGGCTATTGGGTATTGAACCCAGGCCTCATGCTTTACAAGCCAATGCCTTTAATTGCTGAGCCATCTCCCCAGCTCCTGAATACATTTTAAAGTGTCGCTAAAAAGCAGCACATCCTATATACAACTTCCAAAAATCTGAAGACTACAAAAGAGTTATGAAAAGATTAGACAACTTCAGGTCTACATTAGAAGATAGTGCACTTAAGACTGTTCCCACCCCAAATATGTGCACAAGAAGCAAATACTAAAATGCCCAAGGATTACAATGAAGCTAAAAACGTTAAGCACAGGCTGCAGAGATGCCTCAGTGGTTAAGGCACTTGCCCGCAAAGCAAAGGATCTAGGTTCAACTCACCAGGACTCACAAGGTAGTGCATGTGTCTGGAGTTCATTTGCAGCAGCTGGAGACCCTGGCATGACCATTCTCTGGCCCCCCTCAAATAAATAAATAATATTTTTAAAAATAGGGTAAGGTAGGTTATGCACACCTTTAACAGCACTTGGGAAACAGGGGTAGGAGGATTGTTGTGACTTCAAGACCAGCCTTAAACTATGCATTGCAGGTCAGTCCAGGCTACAGTGAGACCTATCTCGAAAATAAAAACAAAATTTAAAAAATTGTAAGAACAAACACAAGACAGAGGAAGGAGCCTTTCTTCCCATCCACAGAACACCTCAGGATGGCTGCTTGCACTGGCAACTTGGATGTACTGGGTTACTGGATGTTGCAAACGTCAGTCCTCTCTCCAAATCTGTTTGTTCCTAACAACTTTTGCCTGCAGTAGGGAGCCTCCCTAGGCCACTCACTTGTTACTCTGCGTGCACACGTGTGCACACAACCCCTCCACACACCTTGCCCATGAGGCTCACTGAGCAGAAGAGAGATCCCTGCCTTTGTGTTTTTGTGTTGTTTTGATTTTTTTTTTTTTTTGAGGTAGGGTCTCACTCTAGATCAGGCTGACCTGCAATTCACTATGTAGTCTAATAGTGGCCTTGAACTCGTGGCAATCCTCCTACCTTTGCCTCCTGAATGCTAGGATTAAAGGTGTACGCCACCGTGCCTGACTTTTTCTTTTTTATATGAGAGCCGGCAAGAGCAAATGAGAGAATTGGCGCACCAGGGCCTCCAGCCACCACAATTAAACTCCATTAGTTTGCGCCACCTACTGTGCAGGTGTGACCTGTGTTGGTGTCACCTTTTGCATCTGGCTTATGTGGGATCTGGAGATCAACAACAGGTCCTTAGGCTTTGCAGGGAAGGCCCTGAAGCGCTGAGCAGCCTCTCCAGGCCCACCTGCCTGCTTCTTCTAAATACACTGACGCGGTGGCCAGGTGGAGCGGGCTCACTTAGCTGGGCAGGTGCGCACTCAGGACAGCTCTCACTCTTGGAGAATCAGCCCATATATCAATCCCCTCCTCCACCCACGGCAAGCAGAGGGCTTGTTTTTCTTTTTTTTTTTTTCCAACTTTTGTTTTATTTTATTTTATTTTTATTTTTTTAATATTTTTAATTTTTTTTATTTATTTGAGAGAGAGAGAAGAGGCAGAGAGAAAAAGAGAATGGGCATGCCAAGGCCTCCAGCCAGTGCGAACAAACTCCAGATGCATGCACCCCCTTGTGCATCTGTCACATGGGTTCTGGGGAATCAAACCAGAGTCCTTAGGCTTCACAGGCAAATGCCTTAACTGCTAAGCCATTTCGCCAGCCCGAGGACTTGTTTTGAAACAGTTTCCACTCAGTAACTTGAAGTCACTTCATTCTACCCAAGTAATCTGAAAGGCATGCAGAGGGCCCATAGCAGTCCACATCAGACAAATGAGATAACTTCTTTTCTCTTGTACAACTTCGTCAGAGAGGGCCCAGAAGCTCAGAGGCCATCTCTTTTGCTTCATTACACTCAGTAAAATGTCCTTCCCTTGCCATCTTCACTTCTGAATAAACAAGAGCTTTAACAGCAAGAGATTCCACACGAGATTCAAACTGAAGGCTGTAGGAAGAACACTGCAGTGTCTGCCTCACTTCCAGCCTTCTCTTTCTTGCCATCACAAGGGCACACAAACACATGGGTCAGTCACCAGTCTGTGACATAACAGAACACGACACCGACCTGAATTCCAGTCTCATTCACAACCTTCAACTGTCATTGCCACATGCCTCCTGTCTACGTACACTTGATGTGGTAGGTAAAACACAGGCTTGCTTACACCTTCCAAAACTAGCGCTGCGGGATGCAGCCACACTTGGGAATGCTGAACGGTTCTACAAAGGGGCACTGAGTGATGGCCTGGATATGGAGTGCATTAGGTCTCTACACAGTCATGCCTCACCAGTACCTATGAATGCCAATGTTCTGGGCATTACTCTTTTAGCTCCTGGCCATTGAACCAACCAGTGCTGCCATGGTGATCCGTTTCCAAGTGTATGCCTGATGTTTCAGTGGAAGCACGTATACTTTTCTCTTTCTCTCATACATAAGAATATGAAAAATTAAAAATGACATGCTGGGCATGGTGGTGCACACCCAACACTCAAAAGGGTAATGTAGGAAGATGGCTGTAACTTCAAGGTTAGTCTGGACTAGAATGTGGACCAGATAAGTATGAGTCAGAGTGAGTCCCTGTCTCAAAAACATTAAACTTAAGCCCCCCTTTCCTGTTCTATCTATAGCATCCTTTCCAAAAAGGCACCAAACTTAGATTACACATCTTGGACTGAACTATGAAGAACTGACCCTCCTTTTATCACCTGGGGTAATAGTTTAACAGGTATCTTGGAAAAAGCTACTTTCATTCCAGTCTTTATCTCTGAACAAATCAGGCTTTGCAGACAGCCATGGCTCTCTGAAGGAAAACTTCCTAAGCCTGCTGCGTGGTGGCGCACACCTTTATAAACCCCACCACTTAGAAGATTGAGGTAGGAGGGTCACCGCCATGTGCTGAAGGCCACCCTGGGCTAGATAGAGTGAGACTCTACCTCAAAAAAACTGAAAAATAATAAAAACCTCCTAAGACATCGTTCCAAGTGATGGGCACAAGGCACAAAAGGCTCCAGCCTTCACCTGGGCAGAGAAAAGGGACAGGGCAAGGTGCGCTGGGCCAGTAGGTTCTCAGAGTCAGAGTGAAGAGCCCCTCCCAGCAAAGCGCAATCACTGCTTCCTCCTCCACGGAAGCTTCAAGAACAGATTCTCATAGTCACAGCTGTGCCCAACGAACCTAGCAGAAAAGGATTTCAGTTAGAACAACTCTTAGGACTCAGCTGCAAGGGTCCATCTACCCCAGCCACTGCCCAAAGCAGCTCCTAACCACCTTCCAGCACATATTGCTGCCCATAGATACTCAAAATCATGCCATGAGGAAGTAGATCAATGTTAAAAAAATTTTTAAAAGGGAGGGTGGGCTGGAAAAATGACTCAGTGGGTTAGGCAGTCGCTTGCAATGCCTGATGGTCCAAGTTCAAGTCTCCAGCACCCACGTAAAGTCAAATGCACAAAGTGGCCCGTGCACCTGGAGTTCATTTGCAGCTGTAAGAAGCCCTAAAGCGCCCAATCTGTCTCTCTCCCTTTCTTTCTGTGTTTGCAATTTTTCCTTAATTTTAAAAAGTAAAGACATATGTGGACACCAGCTACAAATGTTTGGACTTGTATGTAAGTTGGAATAAAACTCAGTAGCACAGGCGAGTAAGCCAGAAAGGGGCTGTAAGGGAGGGGGGAAATGGGAGGACTTAAGGGGGTGGTATTGATATATGGAAGAAAAGCAGATTACTGGAGGTGGAGAGGCCTAAGTGAGGTCAGGGAAGGAGAGTGAGTAAAGGAAGGGTGGGACGAAGGTTAATCAAAACCTAAGAGGTATGAGTAAGTTGTATGGAAACCTACTTTGGACAATGATGCATCCAGAAGCCATAGATTATTATTATTATTATAAATTTGCAGTCCCAGGGATGGGATACCTTCCAGTGATTTGTTGGCCAGGGAGGCCCCTGCTGCCCTAAAAATATTGCAGGCTATCGGATTACCAAAGCTCTTGGTTTCCCACCAGAAATAGATGATTAAGACCCTACTACTGAGGACACCACATGCTCAGGCAGCAAGGTCACTGAAAAATCTTGCTGGAGATGAGCTGAAAACCTCCTCAATGTAGACCAGCTGATAGAAAGCTGGAAAAAGCTATGCTGCATGCAGCTCCATGGGAGAGAGAAGTCATCAGTGGAGGTAAACAGTGGACACTTCAAGCCTTAAGTTGGGCCACCTAAGCCAAATGAGCCAACAGGTGCAATAGTGGCATGTCTGTTATGGGGAAATCAACTGCTCTCTAATTAGACTGGAGGCCTGCTCCATGGAAGGGAATACATGTCTAATACTGAAAACCTATGACAGAGAAGTCATGAGCCCTAGAGATGTAACATCTGCTGGAGTCTAGCCAAATGCATATATCATGCTCAGCAAACTGTCCAGTAAGCACTTCTCTTAATGTTCATGCCCATATGTTAATGCTACTCTCACTTTTGGTTACAGAAGCTTCTCTTTTCAGATGCCAGTGACCCCTGGGATGACTCAAAAGGCACCACAGTGCTGAGAATTAACAAAATACTCAGCACTGGGGCTGGAGAGATGGCTTAGCGGTTAAGCGCTTGCCTGTGAAGCCTAAGGACCCCGGTTCGAGGCTCGGTTCCCCAGGTCCCACGTTAGCCAGATGCACAAGGGGGCGCACGCGTCTGGAGTTCGTTTGCAGAGGCTGGAAGCCCTGGCGCGCCATTCTCTCTCTCTCTCTCCCTCTATCTGTCGCTCTCAAATAAATAAATAAATAAAAATTTAAAAAAAAAAAAAAAAAAAAAAAAAAAATACTCAGCACTGAAACATCTCTATCATACCTTCCAAGGCTCAGGGTTCACTGTGGAAGAGGTAGGGGGAAGAATGTAAGAGCCAAAGGAAGGACAGGACTCCTCACAATGCACTCTTCCAGACACAAAATGGCCTGGATATCCATGACCTTATAGTACCTGACACTACCTACACAAGAACAGTATAACAGGAAGAAAAGATGGTAACAAAAGAAGGGACTGATTGGGAGGAAGGGATATGATGGAGAGTGGAGTTGTGAAGGGGAAAGTGGGGGAAGGAATTATGTTTGATTTTCTATAATTATGATTTTCTATAATTATGGAAGTTGTCAATAATAATAATAATAAAAAGCCAGGTGTGGTAACACACACCTTTAATCCTAGCACTCGGGAGGCAGAAGTAGGAGGATCGTTGTGAGTTCCAGGCAGCCCTGAAACTACATAGTTAATTCCACGTCAGCCTGGGCCAGAGATCCTACCTCAAAAAAAAAAGAGGGTTGGAGAGATGGGTTAGTGGTTAAGCACTTGCCTGTGCAGCCTAAGGACCCCAGTTCGAGGCTCAATTCCCAAGGACCCATGTTAGCCAGATGCACAAGGGGGCGCACACATCTGGAGTTTGTTTGCAGTGGCTGGAGGCCCTGGTACGCCCTCTCTTTCTTTCTGCAAAATAAATCAACCTGTCACTTGAATTTTTACTGTCCTGTGATGGGCCCATCAAGAGAGACATGCTGCAGACACATGCTAGCAAATGGCCGCCTCTCTACACTCAACTGTAAAGTAGCAAGTGGACACAAGGACTACAGCCCCTAAACCCCTTTGTTCAACACCAGCAGACGAGCATATCAGAACTTATCAGAACAGACATGAGCTAACCAAATGGGGTGTGCTAGCTCACAGACCTTTGCCAGAACTCTCTAGCCTTTCTCCAACCCAGAGCACAGGAGCACAGCAAGCCCACGGCCAAGCACTGACTGTCCATCTTGACAAAGCAAGGAGAGAGCCGGGCCCAGCACTCGGGAGGCAGAGGTAGGAGGATCGCTGTGAGTTCGAGGCTACCCTGAGACTGCAAAGTGAAGTCCAGGTCAGCCTGGGCTACAGCGAGACTCTACTTGGTGGGGGGGGGGGGGGGGGAAGCAACGAGAAAGGTCAGTAGACATGCTAATGGTTATTTAGTTTGCAAGAAGGGAGTATTTTGACAAGAGAGCGTGTTAAAAGGGACTTTGCAAATTTTAAACCTCCACTACACCCCAGCCTCTGAAGTCAGGGAGGACTATTCAATAAACTCATACATTCTGAGCAGACAAGAGCTTCATCTGCATTGTGACTGCTCAGTTAATTTTTTCACTATACCACAACAATCTGAAATTCAGTACGAACCATATTGCTTAAACTGCTGAAGTATATCTAATGTTCTCTAAGCCATGAGACATTGATTTGAGATTAAGCTTTATGAATTCTACCAGTATCTGAATGAAGGTTGTAAAATCAGCAATGCTACACATTACACGTTATGTCATACAAAGCCCAATAAACACTGGTCAAGTTCAACACACCAAGCCCAAGAGCCACCTTATTGGCCATTCCGCCACCTGACAACAAGACTCTGCACAAATGTGCTCAGCCGTGAGCCTTCTATGTCATCGGTCAGGTCCCCCCACAGCTACTACCGGTCTTCTCACAAGACCACAATGCAGAGCAGTAAGGTGTGCAAAGACCTCAAGAACTGGCAAAAGCACATTCAAACATCTATTTACAAGCAGTTTCCAACATTCCCACAACTCGATTGTCCCCCAAGTTAAGTGTCCAAATAAATGGTCTTCAGAAATTCAACTTTAAGGGGGCTGGAGAGATGGCTTAACAGTTAAGATGCTTGCCTACAAAGCTTAAGGACCCAGGTTCGATTCCCCAATACCCAAGTAAAGCCAGATGCACAAGGTGGCACATGTGTATGGAGTTCAATACAGAGGCTACAGGCCCTGGTATGCCTGTTCTCATTCTCTCTCTGCCTCTCTCTCTCCAGTAAGATATTTTTAAAAATTCAATTTTAAGCCAGGTGTGGTGAAGTACGCCTTTAACCCCAACACAAGGGAGGAGGATCGCCGCGAGATTGGGGATACACTGGTAATGCATAGTGAATTCCAGGTCAGCCTGAGCTAGAGGGAGACCCTACCTTGAAAAACCAAAAAAAGGAAAGCTGGGTGTGGTAGCCCACACCTTTGATCTCAGCACTCAGGAAGCCAAGGTAGTAGTAGGACTGCTCTGAGTTAAGGCCAGCCTGAGACTACATAGTGAATTCCAGGTCAGCCTGGGCTAAAGCAAGACTCTTGGGGGGGGGGGAAGATCTGAGGAAGAAAAAGTTAAATATTCAAAGTTGATGTTTAGTATTACCACTAAAACCATTATGGGCAAGATTATTCAGGTAAAATTTTAGAATAGTCTAGAGAAAATAATCTCTTATTTGGAGGGGGTTACTTTTAAAATTTTATTTGCAAGGAGAAAGAGAGAGAATAGATACATCAGGGCCTCTAGTCATTGCAAATGAACTTCAGACACATGCTCCACTTTGTTCCTCTGGCTTTATGTGGGTACTGGGGAACTGAACCTGGGTGTTCAGGCTTTGCAGTAAGCTTTTTAACCACTTAGCCATCACTCCAGACCCTTTTTTGGTTTTTCGAGGTAGGGTTTCACTATAGCTCAGGCTGACCTGGAATTCACCAAGTAGTCCCAGGCTAGTCTTGAACTCACAGTGATCCTCCTACTTCAGTCTGAATGCTGGGACTAAAGGCACGCACCGCCACACACAACCACCTATTTTTCTTATAATTATATAAAAATGCACGCACCGCCACACACAACCACCTATTTTTCTTATAATTATATAAAAATGCTCAACTTCTAAACAGGAAGACCAAAGTACCATCCAATGTGAGGGCTGGAGAGATGGCTTAGCGGTTAAGGCGCTTGCCCATGAAGCCTAAGGACCCAGGTTCAATTCTCCAGGTCCCACATTAGCCAGATGCACATCATGGCATATGCATCTGGAGTTCATTTGCAATGGCTAGAGGCCTTGGCACGCCCTTTCTTTCTCTCTCTCCCTCCCTCCATATCTAATAAATAAAACAAACAAAAAAATCATTGGAGCATCTTCACTAGAAACTGCCTGACTCAGGCCAAATCAGTTCAGCTACAGGACCTAAGTAAGCACTTAACATTAGTTTTACTTTCAAAAGATATTGTAATGTGTAGACTGGCTTCAAAAACTCCATGTTGGCTGGGAATGGTGGAGCAGTCCTTTAATCCCAGCACTGGGGAAGCAGAGGTAGGAGCCTAAAACTACATAATGAATTCCAGGTCAGCCTGGTCTACAGTGAGACCTTACCACAAAACAAAAACAAGCTGGGTGTGGTGGCGCACGCCTTGAATCCCTGCACTTGGGAAGCAGAGGTAGGAGGATCACTGTGAGTTTAAGGCAACTCTTAGACCACTAGTGAACTCCAGGTCAGCCTGGGCTAGATGGAGACCCTACCTCGGAAAAAAAGACACAAAGAAAAAGCAAAAACAAAAACCCTCCATGTTGACCTGGGGGGAGGGGGAGAAAAGGAGCTATGAGAGAAAATGACATTTCTAACACTTTTTATCAGACAAGGTGAACACTGCTGTCAGTGACTTCTCCATTCTTTCTTCTAGCTA
This sequence comes from Jaculus jaculus, assembly GCF_020740685.1. NCBI lineage: Eukaryota > Metazoa > Chordata > Mammalia > Rodentia > Dipodidae > Jaculus > Jaculus jaculus. Next base: position 132,470,678 of record NC_059109.1, read on the forward strand.
ACCAGAACCACCTTAAAGATTTTGAGATGTAATAGGATTAACTTCACTCAGGGAAAATTTAAAAAGCAAATATTTTCACCTATATTCTTTAGTTCTACAAGACAACACTAAATATCTGTATGCATGTACATACATACACACAACAGGCAAACAGCCATGCCCATTGCACACACAATATGCCACTTTTTCAGAAGGCCAAAAAGGCAGCTTACAGACCAGACCCAGTCTCATCACTCAGGCTAGGCACCCAGCCGCCTCTCCTGTAAGGCCCAGGACCTCCTTACCACACAAACGGCACCAGCAGACAGCACTTTCACGTCACCTATTAGCTATTCAAATGAAGAAAAAAGTCAAGTAACAGTACAAATCAGTTATACACTAAACTGTAAAATTACATGTGCACTGAATGTCAAACAAAAACCACTTCTTTTGATATCACTAAATTAAGCTGTCCTCATTTGATATATGTAAGGTTTAAAAAAAAAAACAGTGCTTTTCCTAACACTGGTTCAAGAACATCTTAAATTTGAAAGATCATTACACAAATCCATTAAAAAAAAAAAAAAAAAAACCTAGCCTGACTAGGGTAGTGTAGGTCAAAAAACTGGTAAGGCTTAAGAACAAAGGGAAAGTAAACTCTCATACAACTTACTCAGCTCTCTTTCCAGGTTTAGTAATTTTATTTCTCAATTTTATCATGAAATTACCAAACTGGCCCCAAATTTCCAGTAAACCAGTTATGTTGATAGCCTAGGCAGGAAGCTGTTTAGAACAGTGCCATCAACAAATGTTCAAATGTAAAGTTCTTTAGAGAACATTAAAGGGTGCTTGTGGGGGCAGCTGGTTAACAGGGGCTCTCCCCTATTTATTTGCAAGATAGATGTGTCCAAGAATCTAGCTTGCTCATCAGGAGCTGTCAATTTAAGGAAAGAAGCCCTCCCCCAGCCTTCTACTTCCTGAAAGACAGATTTCTATCTGCCCTCGTGGTCTGAATTGAAAAGCCTTTGCCCCACATACCACTGCAAGTCTGCCTGACTGTATTCCTGGCTCCGGGACCTTCATGCAGATCCCCTACCTCTGCGAAGCCAGCATTTCAGGAACGTCCTAACCATGCCCCCAAAATGAGGCCATGAAGTTATGCTGAAACAGACTTCCCTCGCCCAAATGTGAGACATTTCCTGCTGTCTTTGTGTAGTAATACATTCTTCCTTCCACTGCATTGAAACTATTACCACCCTTCCCCCAAAACCTGGAGGTGTGGGAATGAATCTCTTCCATCCTCACAGCTTGAATTTCCATGTTTGCAGCTAGACCCTTCCTACTTAGGTATCTCACATAATTCAGGTCTGGTAGCTGCTCTCTATATAATCACTAGTGCTACAAAAACAATCCCACAGTCAATTATCATCATTAACTTATAATCTCTTCACATGTATTTTTACACAACCATCTTTTGTGTTTTTCATTCCTACTTATAAAATTCTAAATCTTGAAAACCTATAGCCATTTTTCAGCAATTCAGCCTCAACTTTCGAATTTATCAATTATATTGAGGGCCAAGGGATTGAACTGCGGTGGGAAATGAGAATGGGCCTGTTAAAGAAACCATCCCCTAATATGATGGAGAATGGAATTTCAAATGGGAAAGTGTGGGAGTGGGGAGGGAGGGAATTACCATGGGATATATTTTATAATCATGGAAAATGTTAATAAAAATTAAAAAAAAAAAGAAAAAGAAACCATCCCCAACCACCTAAAATGAACAGGCCATGCGTCAGATGAGATAGACGGGTCGAAACTGAACTGTTTTTGAGCAAATGGAAACCCAGCTGCACAGAAAACATTTTAAGTCCCAATTACTTATTTGTGTGAGTCAGATAATAGTCTGTCCTTTTTAAAGTAGTATGTTTTAGTCAGTCAAGGGTCATTAAAACTACTCCAAAGTTCTTATCAACCAATATCATGTTTGTGAAAACTGTGAGAAGAGAATGTTATTTGATAAAGTGGAGAAATAGCTCATCTTCTGGGACCCCCGAGGCTCTAATCAGGCATCTCAAAATTAAGAGGGCTCCAGGGTCGGAATGGCAACCCTGCTGTGGCAAAAGCATACCATTTCATAATAAATGATGTGAAAAGAGAAAAAAGGTGATTAGCACTTCTCTGCCAGGAGGAGATAGAGACTTTAGTCACCGTCGGCCATTGTATGCCTTAATTATTTCATCAGTTTATAAGAAGTGATGATTAAGTCTTATTTTCAGATTTCCTCTAAAACAGGTCCACTGGAAAAGGATTATGGGCTGCTATTCCCTCAAGCTCTACTGCCAAAAATGGAGGATTCCAAAGAGAATGCAAATCTTCCCCATCTAAAGAAAGGCGGCCAAAGTCAGGCTCTCTCCCCTCCTCCTCCCCCCCGCCACCTGAGGAAAGGGGGAAAAGGAACTATTGTTAAAATAGATTCTTCAGCATAAATGGGGAAATTTTTTTTTTCTAAATGGTATCTTAGTTCCTTTTTCTAAAAAGTAAGAAATGAAATATGAGCGCAAGACAATTACTAAACTTCAAGCTCACTAGTTATTAAAACCAATGGTCAAACTGCAAAGTGGTTGGTAGAGAGGTGGTGTGAAGGGTAAATAAAGGGGTTAGAAGATACTGGAAAGAAATGTGCATAATCATTCACCAATAAAAGCCATCTTCCTTCTACTTCCTCCTCCTGTGTGCAGATAAGTGTACAACTCTGAAGGATATAAACAAAATTCCCAGTGACTACTGATCCTATTCTAATAATTTTTACTACAAATCTTTCTGGTAACTATTGGCAACTTAAATTTTTAAAGAAGACACTGCCTCTTAAACTTAAAACTGACATAAATGACAATTTGGGAGACCAGGGGTGTGACTTTTAATAACACAGCATTAAAACTTACAATTAAAAAATAAGCCTTAAAAAACCAAAACACAACAGCAGTCTCAAGTCGAAAAACAGTATCTAAAACAAACAGCTTTTCAGAAGGAAGAGTCGTCTACCATTACAGACACACCTTAAAAGTTCTCAGCACACATTAACTAGTGGTTTGACTGTTACAATTTTTAAGGCAAAAAGCAGTTGAGATTATTTCTCTGCACTTGTCACTTCAGATACAGAAGAGCTTTTTTAGAAACCCCAGACCTGTTACTCATCCTCAAAGTATTATAAAACTTAGCATTTTTAAGTCTGATCTGATATCCACTGGGGTGGGGGGTGCGAGCAAACTTCTTGACACATTCAAAGGGAAGGTGAAAGGCCCCCTGAGGCCCCTACCTAGTCGCCAGGCCTGGCCAGCAGCTGTTCCCCTGCCTCCTCTTTTGTTGGCCTTAATCTCATGTCAAGTTATTCAACCAACTCAAAAGCGATGAAGACATAATTGAATCAACCTGAACTAAATCAGACCTGGGCCTCTTAAAACATACAGCTTAATGGTTCCAACCCATCTCCAAAGCAGGAAACTGTGACCCACACGTTGGCCCACAATACAGGACCCCAAGCTGGCCCAGGGACCACTGCTCGTCGCCCCTTGCGCCCTCGGGAATGGTCAAGTCTCACAAGGATGATTTCAGGAAGAGAAACCGAGGCTCAAAGAATTGCAAAGTGTTAACAACATACTGAAGCCTTAAACGGCCACTCGTTTTTTTTTTGGGGGGGGGGATGGGATGAGAAAAAGTGAGGAAAAAGTTTCGGTGTTGAGGACAGGCTACTGGAGGGGGGGGACCAAAAGGGGGCGTCTCCGGTAACCAAACCTTTTGGGAAAACTCCCGCCGGCTCTCCCCACCCCCACCCACCCCACCCGAGCCGCTCAAGAATGCGTTTCCCGTCCTCGGTGGCCCAGCCCAACTACGAGCCGGGTCCCCGCGGCGCGCGCCGGCCAGGGACGCACCGGGCGGCGTCCGAGCGCGCGGCGGCCCTTTAAACGGCGGGCGGCCCCCGGCGACCCGCAGCCCGGCCGCGTTCTCCGCGAGCCGACGGCAGGGACGTGGAAGTTACGAGCTGTGCTTTGGGCAGATCCCAGTGACCGAGCCGCCGTGTCTCCCACACACGCGCGCGCACACGCCCGGGACACGCGGGGCTGGGGGGCGCCGGACTCCCGGGGAGACTTGGGGGGGTCGGGGGAGGGGGCCGGGCCGGAGACGAGCCCCCCCCCCACCGCGACCCACCGACCGACCGGAGGGGCCCGGCGGGCCATTGTCTAGGGGACGCCTACTGGGTCGCATTGTTTTGGCTGTTCCCAACTTGCCGGCGCCCTCCCCCGGACCCCGCCCGGCTGCGCCCCTCAACCCGAGGGACGGGCCCGCGGGTCTCCCAACTTCTGGGGGACCCGGCCGGCCCGACACCCCGGCGCGGCGCCGCACGCCCCCGCCGGGAGGGGCGCCCTGGAGCGGGAGCGGAAGCGGAGCGAGCGAGCGCGACCCGCACGGCCGGCCGGGGGTCCCCGGCGCCGCCCGCCCGCCCGCCGCGGTTTGAATGGGGCCCGAGGGGGCGGGGAGCGGAGCGGAGCGGCGCCGCGAGTTCCCTCGGCCTTTTGTGAGCACACCGTCGCGGAGCCCGCGCCCACCGCGGCTCCCCCCACAAAACACTCGGGGGAGCCCCCCCCCGCACAGGGCAGGACGGCGGGGGTCCCCGCGCCGCCGAGACCCTCCCCACGGCGGACCCGGCCGCGCTCCCCACCCCCACCGCCCGCCCCGCGCCCGCCCCGCCGGAAGGTAGTGGGGGGAGCCGGGCTCACCTCGGGCGCGGGGCTAAGGTGAGCCGGGGCGGGGTGCGCACGGGGCAGAGGCGCGGGCGCCCCCTACTCGTCCGCGCGGGGACAGTGCAGGCGCGGGGGGTCCCTAGAGCCGCCCGGCTCGGCGCGGCGCGGCGCGTCCAGCGCTGGGGGACTGTTGGGTCAGAAAGTGCTCCAGAGCAGCTGTTGCGCCCTCCCCCGGCCCCGCCGCGCTGACGCCCCGCCTCCGGCCTCCACCGGCCGCGCCGCCCCGCCCTGGCCCCGCCCCGCCCGCCGCCCACGTGGTCTGCGCAGGCGCGCCCCCGCCCCGCCCACTCCCGCGGGCCCCGCCCTCCAGGGCGCGAGCCCGCAAGGCCGGCGCGCGCATCCCCCCTGCGCACCCCCCCCCCTCCGGCGCCTCCCGCGCACGCGCGCCCCTGGCCGCCCACTCCCCCCTCCTCCCCCCGCGCCTCCCGCCATCCGGCCTAACGTGGCGGGCTCGCGCACGGGCGGTTCCAAGTGACAGGTACTCGGGGAGGGGGAGCCGCGAGGGCACTGCGCAGGCGCAGACCCGGCCCTCGCCCTCGCCGCCGCCCCCTCCCTCGCAAGGTGCGCCCGGGTGAGGGGAGGGGCCGGTCACCAACTCCTGGGTCACTACGAATGGCAAACAACAACAACAACAATAATAAAAAATAAAGAGGTAGCCGTGTGCCGCAAACAATTGTGCAGATTTGCCCGGGGTGAGCAAGGCCGGGGAGGGAGACGGTCACATCCCTTCCCCGGTACCTTCCAGGAAGCGGGCTGGCATCATCATCATTATTAATTTTTCCTCGGGACGCTGGGACGGCGCCTGTGCTGGAACTTCTGATTTCTACGGGGGTCGAGGTGCCAAGCATGCACCCAGGTCCTGACCCCACTCACTTGGGCGCAGCCAGGCTGCAGAGGGACGAGACAACAGAAAGCCTCTTGCCCCTCCCGCGCTGCGCCCACCCTCTGCGGAGCCTCCCCCGACGACGAGGAGGAGGAGGAGCAGGATGGAGGTGGGGGAGACCCGGGAGACCCTGCTCCCTCCCAGTGGGCCCCAAGGCGCAGCCACGGCCGCCAAGGCCCCCAGAGACGTCCCGGGCCCAGGGTGGGTACCAGGCGCCGCCAGCAAAGGGGCCAAAGTGGTCCTCGGCTCCTCACCGGCCCTGTGCCACACCCACGGCGGGAGCCCTCCGAGCCCCATCCGAGGCAGCTAATGTGTGCTACTTCCTACAGCCAAGGGAGGGAGGGGGCGGCACTGCGAAGCAGCCGACCCGGAACTGGTGGCCCAGGCAATCCTCCTTAATAAATAGGAAGAGAAATGCGAGAAGTGGGGCCGAGGCGGAGAATTCGCCTAGAACAGTGTTTTTGCTGCCATGCTACATGTTATCTGCTAACCCCACATATGGTCTAACTTTAAAAAAAAAAAAAAAGAAAGAAAGAAAAGGAAGTAAATCAGTTACTCAAATTAATTACCCCGGGGTTGGAAGTGGATCCTTAAGCAAACACTCAAGTACAGGGATATGATGATTTTTTTGTTAAAGAGTTATCTTTTCGCACCACCGGTTTTCTTTCCTTAAAATAATGTGTTAAGGCCATATAAATATTCACTGTCTTTTTTTTTTTTAACAAGGCTCAAACACGTTAATTCTTCATGATCCAGAGGCTTCAGGCAACTTCTTCCACGCCGAGGATGGGGTGAGCCGGCTCGCACAACAAAGGACCGGGGACCGGGCGCGGGGGGCCGAGGCTACCCCGCCGCCTCGCTCCACATGTTAATGGATAACCTTTGAACTCGGAAACCCTGGATGCCGCAAACACAATAGCGCCCGCAACTACCAATCCTGGAGTCGAGATGGAGCAAAAATAATAATCATAATAAAGTAATAATAATAATAATAGTAATAAATCATCCCACCAAACTTTTCAGTAGGGATAAGGGAAACAATCAAATATTTTAACAAACAATTGTTTCACTAAGAACAATGAGGTTTCTGGCTCAGACCTTGTTACTAGTGAGTTATATCTTAGGAACACACACACACCAAAAAGAAAAAGTGTATTTTTTTTCTCTCTGCCCCTCACCAAAGCCACCACTTTGTGAGGCTTTTTTTTTTGGCACCGTACTGTTACCGTTTCTCCTCCCCTTTCCAAAAAAAAGAAGAGAGAGAAAAAAAGGAAAAAAAAAAAACTCTGTAGTAGGTTTTGGAATTGAAAGCGAACTCACTCACTCACTCCCTGCTCTATTATCTGCTGAGAGGTGCCTGCGATCCCGATGGCTGGGTGAAGAATTACAAAGAACCTCCTTCCGGGAGAGGAGCTCCGGGAGCGGGTGACTGACAGGCGGCGGCGGGGCGCCGGGGGGCGCGGGTCCCCCCCCCCGGGGGTCGCGTGGCCCTGGGTAGCGTGTGCCGGGCGAGGCCCCTGCAAGTGCCCAGTCCGAAACTCGCGGGGGCGGGGGCGGGGGGCGGGGGGTCTCGGAACGCGGCGCGTCGCGGGGAGAGTCCAGAACTCCCCTTGACCGAGCAGGGCGAAAACGAAAATCCCACGCCGGGAGTCCGCGCCCCGCCCCGCCCACGCGCGATCCCCCCGCGCCTCCGCCACCTCGGGGATCAGGTGCCGCCGCAGGACACACCGGACACAAAGAGGGCATCCCGTCCTCCCCCCCCCCACACCAGCACCCCCGGGGGAGGGGGTCCCCCAGCGACTCCGCACGTGTCACCGTCCTCCGAATGCCACAAACTAGCTCCCACCGCCCAAGCAGACCCAACGTGGGCTTACGAAATCACCATTATCTGACTCAATCTTGGTGCTCCTTCCTTCACCTAACATCTGATTTTTCTAATCCCGATCCGCCTGCCCCAACATTCTCAGATTTAACCACAAGCAAGCAACCGCGTTCAAAAACTTACGGTGCTCTCAGTTTAAGACGTAATGGGCACCAGCTTTGGGGTGGAGCGGGGGTGTGGGGGGGGGGCTCAGCCTTAGTGAGCGGCGCAGAATGTGGGATCATCTTCTCTCTCAAGTATTTATTAGAGAAGCACACTTCGAACGCAACCCCTCGAGCGGTAACAGAGCGCAAGGTGGAAGAAGTCGGTGATGGGCGCGGGGAGACCTGGAAGGCTGCACGGGACGGGGTGCAGGGACGCGAAATGAAGGCGGGCCTCCCCGGCGCGGCCCCGGAGAGCCAGAAAGGACACTGGGGGGAGGGGAGGGGGAGGGGGACGGCGCTGGGGGCAGCACTGGACGGAGATCACCAAGTTTCTCTATCCCACGCAAGTCATCGGCTCTGTTACAATAGCTCCTTAGCGTATAATAAAAGTGCGCAGGACAAATTACCTTTCGGGAGGGAAGGCGGCGACGGGAGCTGGAAACCCTAGGAGCCTGCCACTCCACCTGGCCGCCAGGAAGAACAATGCTGGAGGAAGATGTGACTGCTGGTTCTTACAGGCAAACCCAAAAGGGAGGGGCCAGGCATAAAGCTCAATTTAAATAGAGCTTGAGATATAATCCGTCTTGATTGAATAAATCAAGCCTGATTGGGTTAAGAACACTGATTTTTAACTACCTGGGCTCCCCTGGCAAGTTTGTTTTCCTCTCCCTCCCCTGGTAAGCACAACTAAGTTTTCCTCTGAAGTCCTGGATCCTTTTCAAAGATTGACCTCACCCAAAATGTCCGGTCAATTTCCTTAAAGATTTACACCTGTAACATGCCATGACCCACCCTGGCAGCAACTCCCAAAACTGCCCACCTCCCCTCAGGTATTTACTATGGAGGTCTTTGGAATGAGGGAAGGAAGGGGAAGAGGAAGGCAAGGAACTTCCTGGAAATTCAGTTTGCATCAAGAGAACTGTTCCCAAGCCTGTCCTGGCTGCACACGCCTTTGATCCCAGCTCTATGAAGGGCAGGCAGAAGTAGGAGCCTCCACTACAGAGGGAGTTCCAGGTCAGAGAGAGCCCCACCTCAAAAAAACAAAAGGAAAGAACTGTTTTCTATTCACCCATTTACTCAAACCAAAACCATGAAGCCAAATATGGTGGTGCACACCTATAAAGCCAGCACATAGGACATGGAAGCTGAAGGATCAGGAGTTCAAAGCCACAGTCAACAACATAATGAGTTCAAGCCTAGCCTGGGCTACATGAGGTTCTGTCTTAAAAAAAAAAAAAAAAGTTAACCAGGCGTGATGGCGCACGCCTTTAATCCCAGCACTTGGGAGGCAGAGGTAGGAGGATCGCGGTGAGTTTGAGGCCACCCTGAGATTCCATACTGAATTCCAGGTCAGCCTGGACTAGGGTAAGACCCTACCTCAAAAAAAAAAAGTTATAAACCAAATTCTATTTACCACCCAGCCTAGCCCATTGTCGCTTTATAATTAACAAACTTCCTTTTAAAAACAAGCACTCCTGAAGCAAAGATAGGAGTATTGCTGTGAATTTGAGGCCATCCTGATTCCAGGTCAGCCTGGGCTACGGTGAGACCCTACCTTGAAAACCAAAACAAAAAATAAAGCAAAGCAAGGTGTGGTGGCCCACACTTTAATCCTTTAATCCCAGTGCTTTTGAGATTGAGGTAGGCTTGCCATGAACTGCAGGCCAGCCTATGCTGCATGGTGAGTTCCAGGTCATCCTGGGCTACAGCAGTAAGACTCTGCCTCAAAATAAAATAAAACACACACACAAGAAGCCCTTGAAGTCTAATTATATTAAACATACACTCAAGCCAATGTGGTGACACACACCTTTCATCCCAGCACTGTGGAGGCAGAGGTAGGAGGATCGCCGTGAGTTCAAGGCCACCCTGAGACTACATAGTGAATTCCAGCCTGGGCTAGAGCGAAACCCTACCTCAAAAAATAAAACACATAAACACACAACAGAAATCCTCCTTTTCTCCTTTCTCCCAACTCTGGTACAGCCCTTGCCTAACATGCCACAAAGCCCTAGGTTCAAACCCCAGTACTTCAAAATTAGTTTAAAAATATCTCAACTTTACCCACTGATATGCATCTCTACAGAACAGCCACTCTCCTGCAACCCCATAGTGCCAGTGAATAGGCATCTGCCACTTTCTCTCTAGGGCATAGTTACTTCACCACCCCAAACACAAGGCAACATTCACAGTGGCTGTCAGATCATGTCATCGCCCTGCTTAGTGATTTCCTAATGCCTAGAGGTGAAAAGAATCTAGTTTTCTTGGGCAGCCCCTTGACCCCTGCGGAACTGCAGCCTCCACTCTGCAAGCGCCTCAGCACAGTCCTATGACACAGTCAGCTGCCTTCCCTTACTAGGGCCATCACCCTGTCCCGCACCACTCTCCTCATTTCTCTCCAGGAAGTCTGCCCTGTCCCTCTGTTCAGAGCTCTGACATGTGACTTGGTTGAGCACACGTTTCTAATCCTGTGGCTCAAATGCTTGTGAGATGCAAGATATTATTATTCTGTGAAAATGCAGGTTCCTTACCTATAAAAGAAAGTGATGGAAAGGGCCTGATATCCCAGGCCTATTCCAGCTCTCAGGAAGTGAAGGCCAGAGGATCACAGCTTCAAACTAGCCTAGCAGCTTACCCAGAGCTGGTCTCAAAATGAAAAGGTAAATAGAGGGTGTGGTTGCTGTCTACATATCAGCACTTGGGAGGGTGGAGTCAAGAGGATTAAAAATTGACGGGTGGGGCATGGTGGCTCACTCCTTTAATCTCAGCTCTCAGGAGGCAGAGGTAGGAGGATCACCATGAGTTCCAGGACACCCTGAGCCGACATAATGAATTCCAGGTCAGCCTGGGCTAAAGTGTGACCCTATCTCGAAAAACCAAACACAACAACAAAAAAAAAAAAAAAAAAAAAAAAAAAACCTGGGGAAAGAAAGATACCTCAGCAGTTAAAGGTACTTGCTTGTAAAGCCCGACAACCCAGGTTCAATTCCCCAGTACCCATATAAAGCCAGATACACAAAGTGGAGCATACATTTGGAGTTCCCTTCAGCAGGAGAAGACCCTGGTTGTTCTTACAAATAAATAATTTTTAAGTTTTTTTAAAAAAAAAAAAACTCAAATAAAATGCTCGCCAGGCATGGTGGCTCACACCTTTAGTTCCAGCGCTTGGGAGGCAGAGGTAAGAGGATCGCCATGAGTTCGAGGCCACCCTGAGACTACATAGTGAATTCCAGATCAGCCTGAGCTAGAGTGAGACCCTACCTCAAAAAAATCAAAAAAAAAAAAAACCTTCAACTGGGTGTGGTGACACACACTTCTAATCCCAGCACTAGGGAGGCAGAACAGGAGCACTGCCTAGATTCAAGGAGCCTGCGGTTAGAGTGAGTTCCAGGCTATCCTGGGCAATTTAACTAGGCAAAAAAAGGGGGGGGGCTTTGTGATATAAGACTCGTGTAGCATGCAACAGATCCTACCTTCAATATCCAGCACTACAATAAAACAAAATAAAAGAAAATGTAACAAAACATGAAGCTAGCTGGGCATGGGAGTACACGCCCTTAATCCCCGCACTTGAGAGGCAGAGGTAGGAGGATGACTGTGAGTTCGAGGCCACCCTGAGACTACATAGTGAATTCCAGGTCACCCTGGGCTAGAGTAAGAGCCTACCTCGAAAAAAAAAAAAAAAAATTGTGCTAGAGAAATGGATAAGCAGTTAAGGCATTTGCCTACAAGGCTAAAGGACCCAGATTCAATTCCCCAGGACCCATGTAAACCAGATTAATTTCTTTTTTTTGGGGTGGGGTCAAGGTAGTCTCCCTCTATCCCAGGCTGACATGGAATTCACTATGTAGTCTCAGGCTGGCTTCAGACTCACAGAGATCCTCCTACTTCTGCCTCCAGAGTGCTGGGATTAAAGCCGTGCTCCAAGCCGGGCATGGTGGCGCACGCCTTTAATCCCAGCACTCGGGTGGCAGAGGTAGGAGGATCACCGTGAGTTCAAGGACACCCTGAGACTACAGAGTTAATTCCAGGTCAGCCTGGACCAGAGTGAGACCCTACCTCGAAAAACAAAACAAAAACAAAAACAAAAAAAAAAGCCATGCTCCACTATGCCCAGCAAAAGTGAGTAAATATATACGAAACAACTATCACATGCAAGATGTTTGGCAGGCATTCTGTTTATACTCAGGACATAGCAGACCCCACTTACCTACAGTGAACATGCTCCAAAGCTTACCACCATGGATAGTGTAAAAGCCTACATATGTGTGTGTGTGTGTGTGTGTGTGTGTGTGTATCATTCTATCTATAAAGTTGAATTTATGAATAAGACACTCTCAAGACTTAATAGTAACTAACCATAAAATAGAGCAGTTATAACAAGCTATAATCAAAACTTTTTTTTAACTCATTTTAAAACTTTCAAGATCATCCTCAGCTACACAGAAAGTTCAAGGCCAGCCTGGGCTAGATAAATCTGTTTCAAAAACCATAAAAAAAAAAAAAAAAAAAAAAAAAAGATAAGACTGAGGAGAAGGTTCAGCTTTTAAAGGCACTTGCTTTCAATGCCTGCCAGACTGGGTTCAATTCCCCAGTACCCACCATAAAGCTAGATGCATAAAGTGAGCATGTAACTTGTCTGTTTGTCTATGTCTGCCTCTCCTCACAGATAAATAAAAATATCTAAAAAAGAGTCAAAAGTGGTAGCCCATGCCTTTTTTCAAGTTTTATTTTTATTTGAGAGAGAGAGAGAATGGCCACACCAGGGCCTCCAGCTGCTGCAAACAAACTCCAGATGATTGCACCCCTGTGCATCTGGCTTACATGGGTCCTGGAGAATTGAATTTGGGTCCTTAGGCTTCACAGGCAAATGCTTTAACCGCTAAGCCATTTCCCCATCCCAGCTCTTTTTTTTTTTTTTTTTTTTTTTTTTAGTGCAAGAGTGAGAGAAAGAGAGAATTGGCATGCCAGCCATCTCTTTAGCACCCATGCCTTTAATAAATAAATAAATAAATATAAACTGTTTGACAATACCCATAATAATAGACAATAAACTGATAATTCCCTCCCCCACTTTCCCCTTCACAAATCCTCTCTCCATCATATCCCCTCCCTCTCTCAATTAGTCCCTCTTATTTTGGTGTCATCCTCTTTTCCTCCTATTATGAGGGTCTTGTGAAGATATTACTAGGTACTGGGAGGGCATGGTGGTGCACGCCTTTAATCCCAGCACTCAGAAGGCAGAGGTAGGAGGATCACTATGAGTTTAAGCCACCCCGTGATTACATAGGGAATTCCAGGTCAGCCTGGGATGGAGTGAGACCCTACCTCCAAATACAAAAAAAAAACAAAACACCCTCAATTGGGTGTGGTAACACACACCTTTAATCCCTTTAATCCCAGCACTGAGGAGGAAGAGGTAGGTGCATTGTCAAGAAACCCTGCCTCGAAAAACCACAGAAAAAATAAAGAAAAATAGACTAATGAGATGCCACTGCAAAATATCAGATCATAAAGGTAGAAAGTGGGGCTAGAGAGATAGCTCAGTGTCTAAAGGCACTTACTTGCAAAGCCTGATGGCCCAAGTTTGAATGCCCCATACCCATGAAAAGCAGATACACAAAGTGGCATATGTGACTGCAGTTCACTTGCAGTTGCATAATGCCCTGGTGGCGCATGCCTTTAATCCCAGCACTCAGGAGGCAGAGGTAGGAAGATTGTCATGAGTTCCAGGCTACCCTGAGACTACATAAATGAAGTCCAGGTCATCCTGGGCTAGAGTGAGACCCTACCTTGAAAAAAAAAAAAAAAAAAAAAAAAAAAAACAGGGAAAAGTTTGGACATCCATACTACCTAAGGCAATATTTGTTTATGCCAAGAAAATTATATTATATCCATATAAATACATCCCACAATTGTGAAAAATAAACAAAATCTGCACTAATGGGTATTTCCTGACAATTTCTAGGTGTTGACCAGTCAGCCACAGGTGGTTCCTTCTTTGTCACCCCAAACCTTGAGTTCCCCAACAGACTTGAAATGTCTGCAAGTGGTAAAAAGGGTTATGCAGACTCAGGGCTTTGCTCACAGAGACATAGAACAATAAACATTTGTAAACCGGGCCTGATGGCTTTAATCCCAGCACTCGGGAAGCAGAGGTAGGAGGATCACCGTGAATTTGAGACCACCCTGAGACTACATAGTGAGTTCCAGGTCAGCCTGGACTGGAGTGAGACCCTACTTCAAAAAAAAAAAAAGGCCGGGTGTGGTAGCACACGTCTTTAATCCCAGCATTTAGAAGGCAGAAGTAGGAGGATTGCCATGAATTCGAGGCCACCCTGAAACTCCATAGTAAATTCCAGGTCAGCCTGGGCTAGAGTGAGGGCCTACCTCGAAAAAAAAAAAAAAAAAAAGTTTGTAGAATTTAAATATCCCAGTGGGCCTGCTGACATACACCTAATCATTCCATTATTTCAGAGGCACAGTCTGAAGTGCCAGCCAGTGAGACCCAGCTTAAAAAAAAAAAGCCAAGGTTGGTGGCGCATGCCTTTAATCTCAGCACTCTGGAAACAGAGGTAGGATCACTATGAGCTTGAGGCCACACTAAGACTAGATAGTGAATTCCAGGTCAGCCTGGGCTAGAGTGAAACCCTACCTAGAAATACCATAAACAAAAACAAAAAAGAAGAAGAAGAAAAGAATTTATGTATCTCTCCCAGAGCCGGGCACGGTGAAATAGGCCCATAATCCCAGGTTCAGAATGCTGTGGCGGAAGGACCGCAGGTTGGAAACCAGCCTGGGCTACACAGTAAGTTTATGGTCAGCCTGAGCAATATGGCAAGATCTGCTCCAAATACACAGAATCAAAACAAAAGCCAGGCTTCATAGCATACCTAACCGTACCTGGAAAAAAAAAGAAGGAAGGAAGGAAAGAAGGAAAGGAGGGAGGGGTAGAGGAAAGAAGAAAGAGGGGGAGGGAAGAAGGAAGGAAGGAAGAGAGAGGGGGAGGGAAGAAGGAAGGACGGAGTGAGAGAGGGAAGGAGAGAGGAAGGGAAGAAGAAGAAAGAGAGAGGGGGAGGGAAGAAGGAAGAAAGGAAAGATGGAGGGAGGAGGGAAGCAAGGAAGAAAGGGAAGGAGAGAAGGAGGGAAAGAAAAAAGGAGGGAAGGAGGGAAGGAAGGGAGAAAGAAGCTGGGCATGGTGGCACACACCTTTAATACCAGCACTCGGGAGGCAAGGTAGGAGGATCGTGATTTTGAGGCCACCCTGAAACTACATAGTGAATTCCAGGACAGTCTGGGCTAAAGCAAAACCCTATCTTGAAAAACCAAAAGGGAGGGAGGGATGACTTAGTGGTTAAGGCATTTGTCTGCAAAGCCAAAGAATCCCAGTTCGATTCTCCAGTACCCACGTAAGCCAGATGCATAAGGGGACGCAGGCATCTGGAGTTTTTTTGCAGTGGCTGGAGGCCCTGTCATACCCATTCTTTCTCTCTCTCTCTCAGCCTCTTTATCTCTTTCAAATAAATTAAAATATATAAAAGAAAATAAAGAAAAGAGGTAGAATCTTGCTGTAGCCCAGCAAGAAAAGAAGAGCCGTGCGTGGTGGTGCATGCCTTTAATCCCAGCACTGGGAGGCAGAGGTAAGAGGATCGTCGTGAGTTCGAGGCCACCCTGAGACCCTACCTTTTTTCTTTTCTTTTCTTTCTCTTTTTTTTTTTTTTTTTTTTTTGGTTTTTCAAGGTAGGGTCTCTCCCTAGCCCAGGCTGACCTGGAATTCCCTATGCAGTCTCAGGGTGGCCTCGAACTCACAACGATCCTCTTACCTCTGCCTCCCAGTGCTGGGATTAAAGGCATGCACCACTATGCCGCCAGCTATTTATTTATTTTGAGAGAGAGAAAGAGGGAGGGGGGAGAGAGAAAAAAGGGAGAAAGAATGGGTGTGCCAGGGCCTCCACCACTGCAAAGGAATTCCAGACTCATGTGCCCCCTTATGCATCTGGCTTAAATGGGTCCTAGAGAATTGAACTGGGATCCTTTGGCTTTGCAGGCAAACACCCCAGTCAAATTTTTTTCAAAACAAATCCCAAGGTAGGCATCAGATTTCTTTCCAGATCCTGCCCTTGTCCCTCAAAGCTAACAGTAAGTCTCACAGACCCACCATGCCAGTACCCCTTTCCTTCCTGTTCCCATCATGCTTGAGTTTCTGGACTTGTGTTCATCCCCTACCTCCCGGCCGGCACCCAGCTCCCTTCTAGCCCAGGGCCATTGTAGCACCTCAGACACCATCTTGTATGAAAACATCCTACTTTACCAAAACAATTCACAGTACACTTTTAGAACACCAGGATGCAAAGCCGCCCTATGCCCCCAGCCAACCTGTCAACCTGATTCATTCAATAAATATTTACAGGTCACTCATTTCTCCTAAGTGACTGACTAAATAGTAATTACAGTCAGGCACAGAACACATCAGATTCCAACCCTTATGAAGCTTCCATTTCTACAGCAGAAATAGACAATCATCAAATATAAACACAAATTAGAGGCCAGTCTGTAATCGCAGTATCAACCCTGGAGAGACCATCACACATGTGCAAAAAAGCACACAAAAGGGGTTCAGCACAGCTTGTTCATGACAGTGAAAACTCAGACCCTCTGCCCTGGCCACTCTCCTGAATGTAAACAGTAATTGGATGCCGTGAACTCATATCACACATCCCCATGTGGCCGGATCACCAAGACCAGAGCTAAAATAATCATGTGCAAAAAAAATATGCCAAGCATGTTTATAACTACACACATTTGGGCTGGGCGTGGTGGCACATGCTTTTAACCCCAGCACTGGGAGGCAGAGGCAGGAGGATCACCATGAGTCCAAGGCCACCCTGAGATGACATAGTGAACTCTGGGTCCACCTGGGCTAGAACAAAACCCTACCTCGAAAAACCAAAGAGGTGGCTTAGAGGTTAAGGTGCTTGCCTGCAAAGCCTAAGGACACATGTTTGATTCCCCAGTACCCACATGAACCAGATCACAAAGTGGCACATGCATCTGGATTTCATCTGCAGTAGCTAGAGGCCCTAGTATGCCCATTCTCTCTCTCTCTCTTTTCCCATCTCAAATAAATAAAAAAAAATTTAAAACAGAAAAACCAATAAAATAAGTAGTTTCACACAGTTCCCACGTGTGAGGCTCAAGCCAGCAATTGAGAGGCTGAGGCAGGCAGGAGACTATGAGTTCAAGGCCAGCCAGGGCACATAATGAGTTCAGGACAGTCTGGGTTACAGTATGCGAACCTGTATATAAAAAGAGAATATACAGGGCTGGAGAGATGGCTTAGCAGTTAAGGCACTTGCCTGCAAAGCCTACAGACCCAGGTTCAATTTCCCACTACCCACTAGATGCACAAGGTGGTGCATACTCTGGAGTTCATTTACAGTGGCTGGATGCCCTGGTGTGCCCATTCTCTCTCTATTTGCCTCTTTCTCTCTCTCAAATAAATAAATACATGTGTGTGTGTGTGTGTGTGTGTGTGTGTGTGTGTGTGTGTGTGCTGTATGTATATATAGACATAAATAGAGACACCCCCTTCCAATAAGAAAAAAAAACTAGATTATAATACCTAAATATAACCTGTCATGGTGGTCCATGTCTTTAAACTTTTAATCCCAGCACGCCAGGGACAGAGGTAGGAGGATCGCTGTGAGTACAAGGCCAGCCTGGAATTACAGAGTGAGATCCAGATCAGCCTGGGCTAGAATGAGACCCTACCTCAATAAATAAATAAATAAATGGTCTGAAGAGATGGCTTTGCTGTTAAGGCACATGCCTGCAAAGCCAAAGGGCCCAAGTTCGATTCCTCAGGACCCACAAAAACCAGATGCACAAGGTGGCACATGCATTTGGAGTTCATCTGCAGTAGCTGAAGGGCCTGGAACGCCCAGTCTCTCTCTCTGTTTCTCTCTCTCTCTCAGATAAATAAATAAAAGCCAAGCGTGGTGGCACATGTTTTTAATCCTAGTACTTAGGAGGCAGAAGTAGAAGGATGACTGTGACTTCAAGGCCACCCTGAGACTATACAGTGAATTCCAGATCAGTTTGAGCTAGAGTGAAACTCTACCTGGAAACACTAAAAACAAATTCATTAATTGAAATAAAATAGAAAAATAAATAAATATGTAAAAGTCTGGAAGGCTCACCCAGAAAGTCATTCAATCTGGAATGTGCCAGAAAGTCAGGACAATTTGGTAGTTTGATAGTAGATTTTTTTTTTTTTTTTGTAAGACAACTTTATTTATTTCATTTAATTTACTTTTAATTTTGGTGGTTTTTCTTTTTCTGACGTTGGGTCTCATTCTAGCACAGAACGACCTGGACCTCATTCTGTAGTCATGGGCTGGCCTTGAACTCATAGTGATCCTACCTCTGCCTCCTAAGTGATAGAATAAAAAGGCGTGTGCCACCACTCCTGGTTTATTATTTTTGTTTTGCTTTTTGTTGTTGGTGGTTTTCAAGATGGGGTCTCACAGTAGCCCAGGCTGACCTGGAATTCACTATGTAGCCTCTCAGCAACTCCTCCTGTCTCTGCCTCCCAAGAGCTGGAATTAAAGGTGTGCAGCTGCTTTTATTGTTTTTAAATATTGTATTTATTATTTATTTTCAAGCAGAAAGAAAGAGATTATGGGCATACCAAGCTCTGTACCACTGCAAATGAACTCTAGATGCATGTGCCATTTCATGAATCTGTCTTTGCATGGGTACTGGTGATGTCAACCTGGGCTGCACAATCTCTACAGTCCCTTACTTTATTTTACTTTGGGTGTGTTTTTTTTCTTTTCTTTTTTTTTTTTTTTTTTTTGGTTTTTCGAGGTAGGGTCTCGCTCTGGTCCAGACTGACCTGGAATTAACTCTGTAATCTCAGGGTGGCCTTGAACTCATGGCAATCCTCCTACCTCTGCCTCCCGAGTGCTGGGATTAAAGGCGTGCACCACCACGCCCGGCTTACTTTGGGTGTTTTTAAAGCAGAGTTTCACTCTAACCCAAGCTGACCTAGAACTCACTCTAGCATAGGCTAGCCTTGAGCTCAAAGCAATCCTCCTACCTCAGCCTCTAGAGTGCTGGGATTAAAAGCATAGGCCACCACAGCCAGCTCAAGATAAATTTATATTTTTAAGTAAATAATTGAAAATTAGTTGTCAATTAACATATACTTGCCCGAAATAAGCCAGACACAAAATGAACAATACTACATGATCTCACTCTTGTTGAGTCTGAAAAAGTTGAACTCACAGACATACAGTAGAATGAAAAAAAAACAGGCTGGAGAGATGGCTTAGCAGTTATGGCATTTGCCTGAGAAGCCAAAGGACCAAGTTCAATTCCCAGGACGCACATAAACCAGATGCACAAGGTGGCACGTGCATCTGGAGTTCATTTACAGCAGCTAGAGGCCCTGGCAAGCCCATTTTCTCTCTCTCTTCTATTTCTCCCTACACACACACACACACACACACACACACAATTCAAAACAACAACAAAAACTCCCAGCATTCAGGAGGCAAAAGAGTAAGAAATTCAAGCTCATTCTGAGCTACAAAAGACCATCTCTCAAAATAAACAAAGTAGGTTGTCCCTTTAATCCCAGCACTCAGAAGACAGAGGTAGGAGTCATCTGAGACTACATAGTGGATTCCAGGACAGCCTGCACTAGAGTGAGATCCTACCTCAAAATATCAAACAAACAAACCAAAAAATAGAGGGCCGGTTATTGGGGGTGGGGAATATCTCAATGGGGAAATGTTGGTCAAAGGGTAACTGAATCCAGTTAGACAGGAGAAAACACCTCTGGAGATTGAACGGCATGACCATGGTTAAGTATGTATTGTTAGAAGAGATTTTTAATGTTCTCAGCACAGGCCAGGCCAGGTGGGATAGGCCTGAGACCCCCGCCCTTTGGAATACGAAGCAGGACGACCACCAGGTTCAAATCCAATGTGGGCTATCTTAACTAAATCAAAATAAGTGCTGGCAATTTAGTTCAATGATAGAGCACTTGCCTAGCAAATCTCTGGGTTGGATCCCTAGCACCAGAAAAATTATTAATTAATTAAAAAATAAAAACATAACAAAGCCTGGCATGGTGGCACATGCCTTTAATCCCAGCACTAGGGAGGCAGAGGTAGGAGGATTGCTGCGATCCAGCCTGAGACTACAGAACAAGCACCAAGTCAGCCTGGGCTAAGCAAAAATGAACAAATAAAAATAAAAACAGAGGGCTGGAGAGATGGCTAGTGGTTAAGGCGCTTGCCTGCAAAGCCAAAGGACCAAGGTTCAATTCCCCAGGACCCACGTATGCCCGATGCACAAGGTGGCTCATGCGACTCGAGTTTGTTTGCAGTGGCTAGAGACCCTGGCATGCCTATTCCCTCTCTTTATCTTCCTCTCTCAAATAAATACATAAATTAAGTTAAAAAAAAATAAAACAGGCTGGGTTGGGGGTGGTGGCCCACGCCTTTAATCCCAGCACTCACAAGGCAGAGGTAGGAGGGTCATCTTGAGTTAGACTCCAGTTTGGGAGTCAGGATGACTGCTGTGTCAGCCTGAGTGAGAACCTGCCTTAGGGAGAAAAAAAATAATAATAACAATAAATTGTGGTTTAATTTAGTTATGTTGTTGCTATTATTACTGTGTTTTGTTTTGTTTTTCGAGATCGGTCTTGCTCTAATCCAGGTTGACCTGGAACTCCTGGTTTCAGGTAGCTCAGATGTCATTGTTCTTGAACTCCTAATCCTTCTGCATCTACCTCAAAAATACAGTATGCAACACTATGCCCAGTCAATAAATTGTTTTCAAACATATAAACTATGTAGCTGTAAGGCCAGCACTTAGAAGGGGATGATGCAGAAGAGTCATCAGCCTGAACTTCATGGTGACAGCCTGTTCAACAAACCCACTAGAGGGCTGGAGAGATGGCTCAGTGGTTAAGGCCCTTACCTGCAAAGCCAAAGGACTCAGGTTCAATTCCCCAGGACCCATGTAAGCCACATGCAGAAGGTGGCACATGTGTCTGGAGTTCGTTTGCAGTGGTTGGAGGCCCTGGTTCACCTATTTTCTTCCTCCCTCTCTTTCCCTCCCAAATAAGTAAATAAATAAATACCCAAATAAGTAAATAAATAAATACCCACTGTATGCCACCGGGCATGGTGGCATACATCTTTAACCCCAGCACTCAGGAGACTGAGGTAGGAGGCTCTTCAGGAGTTCGAGGAGATCAGCCTGAGACTACGTAGTGAATTCCAGGTCAGCCTGGGCTACAGCAAGACCCTACCTTGGAAAAAAATCCAATAAATAAATAAATATCGTCTTTCAGATAAGGAGACTGAGGTTGTGCAAGGTTACTTAGCTTTCTGATCTACTAAATTCTCTTCACGTTCTAGTTGGAAAACAGTAGTCTTGTGCTCACTTTGGCAGCACATAAAACTGAAATTATACAGAGAAGATTAGCATGGCCCCTGCACAAGGATGACATGCAAATTCGTGAAGCATTCCATATTAAAAAACAAACAAACAAACAAAAAACCACTGGTCTTCTACTCCAATCCAATCCAAAAACCCTAGTTAATTTATGTGGTTGTTTTTGAACCTAAGGCTTTGGCCTTGACATTAAGAGAATAAGAGACTAGAGCGAGAGGTTGGTAATCATTGATTGAGTCTCTTCCAAGTCAAGTGCTATCCTTTCTGGGGCAAAATAAGCATAGGGGTCACCACTCATAGAATGCCTCTTCTGTAAGCAGTGATACCCGTAGGGCTTAAGGGAAATGCCCTTGGATCTGGCTTTACAGGTTCACACCAAGGCTTAGACACCCTTGGCACCTCACTATGACTTGTTTCTTCCATTTTAGGGATAAAGGGCATAGCAGCCCATCACGCTCAAAATATAAACACACACCACCATCACAATGACTGCTTGATGATAGAGGCCTGTAATCCCAGCTATTCAAGAGGCTGAGGCAGGAGGAACATGGATTCAGGGAGTGCTTGGGCTATTTCAAGGCTAGCATGGATAAATGATTCTGTCTCAAAGTAAAAAGATGAAAATAGTGGTTAAAGCACTTGCCTGCAAAGCCAAGGGAAGCAGGTTCAATTCTCCGGGACCCACATAAGCCAGATGCACAAGGTGGCACATGTGTCTGGAGTTCCTCTCCAGAGTTCTCGCTCTCTCTTTCCCGCTCTCAAATAAATACATAAAAGTAAAATATTTTTTCAAAAGATGAAAATTAAAACATTGCTGGGGATGCCTCTCAGTGAGGATGGAGGACCTGAGGCAGGCCCAGGAAGTTGGGACCCACTGGCTCGCCTAAGTGGGCTTTCGAGACTTGTCCCAGGATGCCATTAGGGTGTGGTGGGGGGGACAAGCCTGTCAGGGAACCGGAAATGAACACAAGGGTCCTCAGAGACTTCTGGTACCCAAGCCTGCACTGTGGCGCAGCCTGGATGGGCTCAAGGATGACAGGAGCCAGTCACCTGAGGCCTTGTTTGGTTTTTGTCTGAATGGTTTTGGTTTTGTTGAGACAAGGTCCTTGTAAAAAAAATTTTTTTTCTAATTTATTTATTAGTTCAGGGGGGACATGTTAGAGTCTCATCCTTGTAAACAAACTCCACATGCCTCAGCCATATTTTTTGTTGTTGTCTGACTTTCCGTGGGTCCTGGGGAATCAAACCCCAGGCAGATAGCCTTTGCAAGCAAGTTCTTTTCATCACTGAGCCATTTTCCCCAACCACAGACAAGGTCTTATGTAACCCAGGCTGGCTGTGACCTTATTGTGTGGCTGAGTTTGGTTTTGAACTCTTGATCCGCCTGCCTCCACCTTCTAAGAACTGGGGAGATCATTATTTTTTTTATATTGGTTTCTTTTTTTATTTCTTTTATTTTATTAATTTTGGCTTTTTGAGGAAGGGTTTCGCTGTGGTCCAGCCTGATCTGGAATTCACTATGTCATTGTATGGTGACCTGGAATGCAAGGCAGTCCTCCTACCTCTGCCTACCAAGTGCTGAGATTAAGGGCATAAACCACCACACCCAACTTTATTTATTTATTTATTGGTTTTTTTTCCAGGTAGGATTTCATTCTAGTCCAGGCAACAGCTTATTTATTTTATTTTTGACAGTCTCATACATTTATGCTGTATTTCAATCATACCCCATTACTTTCTTTTTTGCCTTTCCCACTAAACCCCTTCCTCCCAATATAATGTTATCATTACTTTTTTTTTAGTTTTTCATGGTAGGGTCTCACTCTAGCCCAGGCTGACCTGGAATTCACTATGGAGTCTCAAGGTATACTTGAACTCATGGCGATCCTCCTACTTCTGCCTCCCGAGTGCTGGGATTAAAGGCATTGGCCACCATGCCTGGCTCATTACTTTTTATTTTAAAAATATTTATTTACTTATTTGAGAGACAGAATGGGTGCTCCAGGGCCTCTAGCAACTGCAAATGAACTCTAGACTCATGTGCCACCTTTACCTGGGTACTGAGCAATTGAACTCAGGCCCTTCAATTTTGCAGGCATACACTAACCACTAAGCAGTCTCGCCAATTATCATTACTTTTTTTGTTTGTTTGTTTTCGAGGTACAGACTCATTCTAGCCTAGGCTGACCTGGAATTCACTATGGAGTGTCAGGGTGGCCTCGAAGTCACGGTTATCCTCCTACCTCTGCCTCCTGAGTGCTAGGATTAAAGGCCTGCACCACCACTCCCAGCATCATTGCTTTTTTAGTGGTACTTGGGATTGAAACCAGGGCCTTGTACATGCTAAGCAATTTCTCTTACCACTGAGCTACATTCCCAGCCCCACCTGAGATCTCAAACTGAGACCTGAACATGAGACCAGTAAGGCACATGCCTTTAATTCCAGCACTCGGGAGGCAGAGGTAGAGGATCACCGTGAGTTTGAGGCCACCCTGAGACTCCATAGTGAACTCCAGGTCAGCCTGGGCTAGAGTTAAAACCTACCTCAAAAAAACAAAAAAAAAGAAAAGAAAAGCCAAGCATGGTGGCGCACGCCTTTAATCCCAGCACTCGGGAGAGGCAGAGGTAGGAGGATCGCCGTGAGTTCGAGGCCACCCTGAGACTCCATAGTGAATTCCAGGTCAGCCCGGGCTAGAGTGAAACCCTACCTCGAAAAAGAAAAGTAAATAAGTAAATAAATAAAAAGAAAACCAACTTTTTCGCCAAGTTGGCGCTGCAAGCGAAGCAGGAAGCTCCGGCTCCTCCCGACGCGGAAGCCGAAGCAAAGGCCCTGGAAGCCGAGAAGGTGGCGCCGAACGGCGGCCACGGCCACAAGAAGAAAAGGATCCGCAGGCCCCCCACCTCCGGAGGCGGCCTGAAGACCCTGGGAAGAGCGCCCCAGGAGAAGCGAGCTGGACCCCGGTGCCCTCACCGAGTCCCCCTGGCCACCAGCTCGGCCACGAAGGCCGGTCGAGGCTAGCAAGCCCCGGATCAGACAGGCTGCGAAGAAGCCGTGACACTGACGTGGCCCGAGTCACCGCCCTGACCACGCCTGGTGGACAGAAGAAGGCCTGTGCCCGGCTGGCTCCCGGTTATGATGCTTTGGATGTTGCCAACAAAATTGGGATCATCTAAACTGGATCCAGCTGGTTAATTCTAAATACACTTTTTTTTTTCACCACATACGTGTGTGTGTGTGTGTGTGTGTGTGTGTGTGTGTGTGTGTATATATAACCAAAATGAATAAATAAATAAATAAATATTTTTTAAATGTGGCTAGCACATTGGGTTGACATACTTCGACAGAGATCAAGCCAGCATGTCCTCTTAAACATATATTAAGACGTTGTTTTGTTCCCACTTGCTCAGAGGAGTAACTTTGACATCATCTCAGAAGGACGAAAACACCGACTGGCAAACAAGGATAAGTGGATCGTCTTCCCTGACCTTTTCCCAAAAGGATGGAAAGGGAATAAAAGTCAGATGTAGAGTTTTAAGAACCGAGATCAAGGTTAAGCATGCTGCCCTATCAGCTCCTCCGCCCCTCACATAAACAGCATAGTCATGAGTTCTTCTTTCTCTCTGCCTCAAAGGAATTAAAAATAAAAGCAATCCCATAAACCTTCTCCACACCACTAAGGCTGAATTTTCTACAAGGGCTTGTAACCCCCGTGAGATATTCCTTTCCGAAAACCAGAATGACCCAGGCATGGTGGCACACACCTTTAATCCCTGAATTTGGCAGAGATGTAGGAGGATCGCCATGAGTTCAAGGCCACCCTAACACTACATAGTGAATTCCAGGTCAGCCTGAGCTAGAGTGAGACCCCACCTCGAAAAATTCAGAAAAAAAAAAAAAAAAGAAAGAAAGAAAAAGAAAACCAGAGGCTAGGAAGCAGTTTGATTGGAAGTCCACAAACAAAATCAATGTGTCCCCAAGAGACAGAATAGAATTTGGAGTTGTGACTAAGGGGCTCTGGCACACCCCTTGGCTAGCACAGTTGGGTTGTATTTGCAGGAAATCCCTGCCAGGGGCTGCCGCTAATGATCCGTGGGGTTTTTGCATCACTTACTCGGCCAGATGGAAAGAAAGTCCACAACTACACAGGAATAAAAACTGGAAATCGTAAGTGAAGAAAGGATTGACTTTATCACTGCCACCTTCCTTGGGATGGGTAGAGGCCCGGGGACCTGGGCCCCACCATTATAGGACTGTGCTTTCCAGGCCGGTGGGAACTATCTCATCACGTCTTCAACAAGTCCTCCGGGTTCCTCGCTTAATCAGAGTTATTCTGGGGTTAGCTGCTGGCATGCGCAGGCTATGTTTTTGGAGCTATGGAAAT
Organism: Jaculus jaculus; assembly: GCF_020740685.1. NCBI lineage: Eukaryota > Metazoa > Chordata > Mammalia > Rodentia > Dipodidae > Jaculus > Jaculus jaculus. The sequence continues at coordinate 132,496,222 of NC_059109.1, forward strand.
GTGGCTGGGCATGGGGGTACACGCCTTTAATCCCAGCACTCTGGAGGCCAAGGTAGGATGTCCTCCATGAGTTCAAGGCCACCCTGAGACTACATAGTGAATAACAGGTCAACCTGGGCTTGAGCGATGCACCACCTTGGAATATGGAAAAGAAAGAAAATGTATATGTATTTATTATTTTGAAAAGATGAAGACCATGTGACCAATAGAAGCTGTCCTCTCCTAGCCAGCAATTCATGAGCTCTAAAAAGTATTTACCAGGTACGTGCTCAACCATGTTTATTGCTGCTCAATTTATAATAGCTGGGAAATGGAACCAGCCTAGATGTCCCTCAACAGATGAGTGGATAATGAAGATGTGGCACATTTATACAATGGAGTTCTACTCAGCGGTAAAGAAAAATGAAGTTATGAAATTTGCAGAAAATGGATGGACCTGGAAAGTATTATACTAAGTGAGGTAACCCAGGCCCAGAAAGCCAAGCGCCACATGTTCTCTCTCATATGTAGATCCTAGCTACAGATGACTGGGCTTCTGCGTGAGAATGAAAATACTTAGTAGCAGAGGCCAGTAAGTTGAAAAGGAGACATAAAGGGTAGAGAAAGGAAGGGAGGAGGATACTTAATAGGTTGATATTGTATATATGTAATTACAATGATTGTAATGGGGAGGTAATATGATGGAGAATGGAATTTCAAATGGGAAAGTGTGGGGGTGGAGAGGGAGGGAATTACCATGGGGTATATTTTATAACCATGGAAAATGTTAATAAAAATTTTAAAAAATAAATAATAATAAATTTTTTAAAAAAAGTATTTACCAGGGGCTGGAGGGATGGCTTAGTGGTTAAGGCACTTGCTTGCAAAGCAAAAGGACCTCGGTTCAATTCCCCAGGACCCGCGGGGCACATGTGTCTGGAGTTTGTTTGCAGTGGCTGGAAGCCCTGGTGTGCCCATTCTCTCTCTCTCTCTCTCTCTCTTCCTCTTTCCCTCTCTCAAATAGCTAAATAAAAATAATTTTTTTTTTTAAAAAAGCATTTACCTTCAAACATTTTCATAGGCCTCTCTCAGCCCTGTGAGGACTGTAAATTGATGCAGTGCCCGTGACACCACTCAGGGAGATAAATGAGGGCCTTGCACATTTGGCTGACAGTCAAGACTCCAGGAATGGGTCTAGAAGGAAGTCACTTCCATAAGGAAGAGATACAAGGAGCAAAGATACTCATGACAATGAGATTGACTAAAAGAAGAAAATCACACACTTCATCATAGGTGTGGGGAGATACACAAAGTTAAGGTAGGGTTAATCCTCCAAATCAGCACACTGTTATACACAATCTCTTTCTTCTTTCCTTCCTTCCTTTCTTTCTTTTATTTTGGCCACCACACTTGACACACATGATCTTTTTTTTTTTTTTTTTTTTTTCCAGATAGGGTCTTACTCTAGCTCAAGCTGACCTGGAATTCACCATGTGGTCAGTCTCAGGGTGGCCTTGAATTTATGGTGATCCTCCTACCTCTGCCCCCCAAGTGCTGGGATTAAAAGTGTGCGCTACCATGCCCAGCTCACATAGTCATTTTTAAAAGTACAACTCCGGAAAATGGCTACGGATCAGGAGTTAAAGGTTAAAGGCACTTGTTTGCAAGCCTGCTGGCCTGGCTTTGATTCCCCAGTTCCAACTTAAAGCCAGATATACAAAGTGGCACAAATAGCTAGTGTTCATTATGGTAGCAACAGACCTATTTGCACCATAAACACACACATACACATGCAAATAAAATTTTAATAATATATTTTTTAGATATATTTATTTATTTATTTATTTGCAAGCAGAACAAAATGAGACAGACAGAGAAAATGGGCACACCAGGGCCTCCGGCCACTGCAAACAAACTCCAGACACATGTGCTACTTTGTACATACTGGAGAATCGAACCTGAGTCATTAGGCTCTGCAGGCAAGTGCCTTAACTGCTGAGCCATCTCTCCAGTCCCTGTTTGTGTTTTGAAGCAGGGTCTCACTCTCTACCCCAGACTGACTTAGGACTCACTCTGTATCTCAGCCTGACCTCAAACTAATGGCGATCCTCCTACTTCAGCCTTCTGAGGGCTGTGATTTGTTTGTAGCGGCAAAAGGCCCTGGAGTATCCATTCTCTCTCTTTCCACTAACAAATGAATTTTATTTTTGTTTTTGTTTTTTCAAGGTAGGGTGTTATCTTAGCCCAGGTTAACCTGGGACTCACTCTGCAGTCTCAGGCTGACCTCGAACTCAACAGTGATCCTCCCATCTCTGCTTCCTGGGATTACAGGCATGTGCAACCAGGCCTGCTAATAATTATACTTCCAAGTGGAAAATCATATAATTAACAAACTATTCATCCTTTTCTTAGGAAACAAAATGGGTAGCATTATCCTCCTCACAGGAACTGACTGTGCAATCATGACTCCATGGTGACTACCAAGATAACCCACTAAAAAAGGCCCTGAGAGGAATGGAGTTCGGAAAGAGGGGACATAAAATGATAGCCCCTCGGGAATATGACCAAATTATAATATTTTCATATATTTAAAATCCCAATAAAATGATCTTTAAAATATAAGATGGAGGTAAACACAGAAATATTAAAATCTAAGGCTTGCCAGGCATGATGGCACACACCTTTAATCCCAGTACTCAGAGGCAGAGGTAGGAGGATCACCATGAGTTGAAGGCCAGCCTGAGATTACATAGTAAATTCCAGGTCAGCCTGGGCTATAGTAGGACCCTACCACAAAAAAAAAAAAAGAAAAAAGAAAAGAAAAGAGAAAGAAAGAAACAAACAAACAAAAAAGAAAACCAAAACAAAGAATCACAAATTTAAATTATTTTATCAGGGTAATTTTTAATATAGGTTAAATATTATTTGATACTAGGAAATAGTTATATATTTACAATTTTACAATTCTCCAGTAATCATTATGGTCATTGTATATTTAGCAATATATACTGAAGCCTATAAAAGAATGGCATTCTATTAGATTTTTTAATACTTTGGCAAATCAGAAGAGAATTGAAACAAATGTGACAAACATTGAAATTATAGAACTAGATACTATGTATTGGGAGGGTCATTTTGTTATTTTTATTATGCTCCCTACAGTTTGCATATATTTGAAAAATTTTATAAGCACTTTGAAATGGTTGTTTTTCAATAGTGGGATATGCATGACCTTTTCTCTACTTCCTGTTATTCTCTAATTATTTTCCATGATATGCCTGTACAGCCTTTGAAATCAAATACAAATTTTACCAAAAAAGAAATGTAAAATGAGGAGCATTTACACTAGTACCACAGAGATATTTTTATTGCTGTGTAATTCTAGGGAATCTTCAGAGTCCTCTGATAAGACCTTAAAAAAAAAAAAAACAAAAAAAACCTGTGTGCTTGCAAATGATGAAATCCTCTTTGGGGACAGCCCCGTGCCATCGGAGACTGCTGTAAATATGATCAGATGATGAAAGGGCCACCTGCCAGGAGCCATTTTAAAGATTAGGAAAACCATTTAAACACACACAGTCACACACACCCGTACACCCCCTCCCCCTTGCCTCTTACATGTTTAAGTGGCAAGAGATTCTGGTCTTGTTTCTAAACTTGCATGCAATCACGCTGGAGCCCAGGCAGGGCAGCGTTGTACATACCCACACGCTGACTCAGAAGGAAGGGTTCCACGTTCCTTAATTAGCAGTATCAGAAGTCCACTTCCGGCATGGAGTTCCCATTTCACCCAGCTCCCCAGCAGGCTCAAACACCTCACAGGATTTTTTTTTTTTTTTCAGTTTTAATGTTTTTATTTTTTTCTTATTCAGTATGGAAGCAGAGAGGGTGCTGGTTCATTTGCTGTTCTTTACTGTGTGGTTACACTCTCTTCTCTTGTCCTGATGTGGACTGGATGAACGTGTCTGCTGAGCTTAGGTTAAAGCGGCAGACTTCGGCGACATCCCTCCCGTGAGACAGGCCAGCACTGCGGGAGGCCGGAGAGACGAGTGTTTGACTGTTTGACCAAGTTGAACGTACGACCTTCTCAGTTGTTCACGGGCAAATGATTTAAGTCCTGGGCCAGAAGTTTCCTTTCTAGAACCGATTATTAGAATTAAGTTTATGATCTGTCTCATAGTTCTCTTGCAGAAGCCATCCAGAAGCAAAAGGCTTGAAGATTTGCAAACCAGTCACACAGCCACCCACGTGGTGTATTTGATTGGGTCTGACAAGGTGATGGGCTGCTAATGTAACTTAATCAAAATGCTAAATTCTCCCAGAATATTTGCTCCTTATAAATACTGGATTTAACTACTGTAACACTTATTTCCTATTGTAGTGTGATTTTTTTTCCACTTTTTTTTTTCCCCGAGGTAGGGTCTTGCTGTAGCCCAGGCTGGAATTCACTATGTAGTCTCAGAGTGTCCAAGTGCTGGATTAAAGGCATGTGCCACCACACCCAGCCTTTTTTTTTTTTTTTTTTTCTGAGACAGCCCCCAGCTGGCCTCAGACTCAGTGACCTTCCTGCCTCACCCTCATGAATGCTCAAATTCTACACATGAGCCACCAGGCCCAGCTTTAGAGGCTTCCTGATTTTATTTGTGTTTTGTTTGGGTTTTTTGAGACAGTTTCATTTACCCTGAGCTAATTTCCAACTCCCAGTGGAGTTGTGGAGTTTAGGTAGTAGAAGATAAGTTTAAACTCTTTTTGTTTGTTTTGGGTTTTGTTGAGGTAGAGTCTCACTCTAGCCCAGGATGACCTGAACTCTCTGTAGTTCCAGGCTGGCCTCAAACTCACAGTGATCCTCATACCTCTGCCTCTACTGCTGGGATTAAAGGCATGAGCCAGTAAACCCAGCTAATTTTCCTGCCTCCACCTCCCAAATGCTAGGATTATAGGTATGCCACCACAACCAGATGCAAGATCATATATATATGTATATATGTATATATGTATGTGTGTATATATATATATATATATAACATATATATGTACATACATACATACATACATATATATGTGTGTGTGTATGTATATGTATATGCATATATGTATATGTATATGTATATGTATATATATATGCAGAGAGAGAGAGAAGAGAGACAGAGCAGAACACCAGGGCCTCCAGCCACTGCAAATGAACTCTAGATGCATGTGCCACGTTGAGCATCTGGCATTATGTGGGTACTGGGGAATTGAAACTGTGTCCTTTGGCTTTACCGGTAAGTGCCTTAACAGCTAAGCCATCTCACTCTAGGCCAGGCTGATCTGGAATTCACTAAGTAGTCTCAGCATTGCCTTGAACGATCCTCCTACCTCTGTCTTATGAGCTGGGATTAAAAGCATATGCCACCACACCCACACTCAATTTTTGATTTTAAGTTTTTTTCTTTAAGTATTTTTTAATCATTTTATTTATTTATTTGAAAGCAAAGAGAAACAGAGAGAGACAGACAGAGAGAATGTGCGTCACAGGGACTCTAGGTGCTGTAAAGGAACTCCAAATGCATGTACCACGTTGTGCATCGGGCTTTACATGGGTACTGGGGAATCAAACCCAGGTCATCAGGCCTTGCAGGCAAGCACTTTAACTGCTCAGCCATCTCTCCAACCACCTACAAGTTTTTTGTTTCTGTGGAGGTGGTGGTGGTGGCTTAATTTTTGGCTTTTCAAGGTAGAGTCTCACTCTCTCTGACCTGGAATTCACTATGTGGTCTCAGGTGGCCTTGAACTCACGGAGATCCTACTGCCTCTGACTCCTAAGTGCTGGAATTAAAGACATGTGCCACCAGTTCCCATTTATTCTGTATGTATGTATTTATCTATTTTCTTTTTTGAGGTAGGGTCTCACTGTAGCTCAGGCTAACCTGGAATTCACTCTGCATTCTCAGGATGGCCTTGAATTCACAGCGATCACCCTACCTCTGCCTTCCGAGTGCTGGGATTAAAGGCGTGCACCACCACGCCCGGCTTCTGTATTTCTTGCATCTGGAGTTCATTTGCAATGGCAAGAGGCCCTGATGCACCCATTCTCTCTCCTTCCCTCTATCTCTCTCCCTCCTTCCCTCTTTTTTTTTTTTTTCTCTCTCCTCTCTTGGCCCTGGTGTAACCATTGTCATTCCCTCTCTCTCCTTATTCTGCATTTCTTTTTCTATTTCAGTTTTTCAAGGTAGGGTTTCACTCTACTCCAGGCTGACCTGGGATTTACTATGTAGTCTCAGGGTGGTCTCGAACTCCTGATGATCCCTCTACTTCTGCTGGGATTAAAGGCATGCACCACCACTCCTGGCTTATTCTGTATTTCTTAGAAACCTGTAGCTGAAGTTCAGGCATCATTTGTTTAACATCTCCCATACTTATAGACAATGAATTTCCCTCTCTTCCCCTTTCCCCTTCACAAATCCATATTCTCATATCCCCTCCCTCTCTTCATTTAGTCTCTTTTGCTTTGATGTCATCATCTTTTCCTCCCATTATAAGGGCTTGCAAAGATAGTGCTAGGCACTGAGAAGTCGTGGACATCCAGACCAATTTCTGTCCGCTCGATTGCATTGTAAGGAGTCCTCCCCTTCCTTCGGCTCTCCCATTCTTCCTGCCACCTCTTCTGCAACGGGCCCTGAGCCTCGGAAGGCATGATAGAGAAGTTTCAGCGCTGAGCACTCCTCCGTCACATCTTCTCAGCACTGTGGATCATCCCAGTGGTCACCGCCACCTGAAAATAGAAGTGAAGCGTCAGTTTTGCACACTGATGGAGCCCAGATCTGTGTTCCTCCACATTGTTCCACTTTCCCTAACATCTATCTAACCACCTATGCTTTTATTTTGGTTTTTAATTTTTTTTTATTTTTTCAAGGTAGGGTCTCACTCTAGCCCAGACTGACCTGAAATTCCCACTAGAGTTCCAGGCCAGGGATCTGCCTACCTCTGCCTCCCTAGTGCTGGGATTAAAAGTGTGAGCCACCACGCCCAGCTGCTCCTATTATCGATTTGAGATAAGAGTCTCTGTATACAGCCCAGGCTCGTCTTGCTGTTTCTACATCCTGAGTGGTGGAATCAGAGGTATTTTGCTCCACACCCATGCCTGGATTCATTTTCCCATTTAAAGTATATCTTTTTTTTTTTTTTTTCTGTTTGGTTTTTTTGGAGATAGGGTCTTGGCTCTAGCCGAGATTTTTTTTTTTTTTAATTAAGGTGTGCACCACCGTGCCTAGCCGCTTTATGTTTGTTTGTTTTTTATGGTTTTTCAAGGTATGGTTTCACTCTAACTCAGGCCGACCTGGAGTTCACTACGTATTCTCAGGCTAGCCTTGAATTTATGGTGATCCTCCTGCCTCTGCCTCCCCAGTGCTGGGATTAAAGGCGTGCACCACTACACCTGGCTCAGATTAATGTATTTTATTTTATTTTATTTATTTATTTATTTATTTTTATTTTTCGAGGTAGGGTCTCACTGTAGCCCAGGCTGACCTGGAATTCACTATGGAGTCTCAGGGTGGCCTCGAACTCATGGCGATCCTCCTACCTCTGCCTCCCGAGTGCTGGGATTAAAGGCGTGCGCCACCACGCCGGGCTTAGATTAATGTATTTTAATATGCGTTTGGTGCTGTGGGGTTGAACTTAATGTATTGCAAATTTTATTTACCACCCTGCATGGAAAGAATGAAGGACCATGACAGATTGGAGATTGAGGAAATCTTCGCAAAATTATCAATGGGACCTGAGGCAGGAAAATGACAGTAGAGACAAATTAACTGAATTCCTAGTTTTGATCGGTGGTTTGTTTTGTAATGAGGTGCTTGGGGTTCAGGAAAGTCCTTGAACCTCAAACCCTATGTTCATTTCTAAATTTAATAAAAGAATAGAGGGCTGGAGGGCTGGATTAGCGATTAAGGCATTGGTGTGCAAAGCCAAAGGACCCAAGTTCGATTCCCCAGGACCCATGTTAGCCAGATGCACAAGGGAGCATATGCTTCTGGAGTTCATTTGCAATGGCTAGAGGCCCTGGCACCCCCATTCCTTCTCTCTCCCTCTTTCTCAGTCAAATAAATAAATATAAAATATTTTTAAATTATTTATTTAAAAATTGAATAAAAAGACTGAGAAGGATCATTAGCAAATTATCATATTTATTGAGGGCAGTTCAGAGCCAAGGAAAGGCACCCACATGGCTAGAGATCCCGCATGGAGAGCCTGAAAAAACTGTGGAAAGAGAGAAAAGAAAGTTCAAGGAGCTTCTGCCATTTGGGGAGCTGGAAGGGGTAAAGAACCCATATGGAGAGTAAGGGCTGGGGGAACTAGCTCAATGCAGCTGGTATGGTCCCAGCAGAGGGAAAAGCTCTCCCACGGCTGGATGTTCCCAAGTGGCCAGAGAGCTTCCGTTTTTTGTTTTGTTTTGTTTTTTAATTTTTTTTAATTTTTATTTATTTATTTGACAGAGAAAGAGGGGGACAGAGAGAGAGGGCGTGCCAGGGTCTCCAGCCTCTGCAAAGGGACTCCAGACCCATGCACTCTCTGGTGCATCTGGTGGTTCCTGGGGAATCAAACCAGCATCCTTTGGCTTTGCAGGCAAAAGCCTTAACAGCTACGCCATCCCTATGGTTTTTGTTTTTTTGAGGTAGGTAGGGTTTTGCTCCTACCTCTGCCCCTGGAGTGCTAGAATTAAAGGTGTGCACCACCACACATGGCCATTTTTTTTTTTTAAGGTGGCCTAGGGAGGTTGCCCAGTGGTTAAAGGCACTTGCTTGCAAAGCCTGAAAACCTGAGTTCAATTCTGCAACACCTATGTAAAGTCAGATACACTGAGTGTAGCTGTTGTTGTTGTTATGGTTTTTCAAGACAGGGTTCTACTCCAGGCTGACCTGGAACTCACTCTAGTTCCAGGCTGGCCTCAAACTCAGGGCAGTCCTTCTACTGCTTCCTGAGTGCTGGGATGAAAGGTGTGCACTTCCTTGCCTGGCTCCTATTAACATTTTAAGCCACATTCCTTCAAAACTTTGGGCAGTTCAAGTCCCTGGGTTCCACCTCCAGCCCTTAATAGTGGGCGTAATAGTGGGAGCAATGATGGGAATCAATTCAAAGCTTTCCTGTGTAGGGCACTAGGGTACCCATCACTGCCAGTAGATGCCACTGTGTCTGCTACTCACCTGCACTTAGTTGCTCCCTGGACTAAACTAACCTTAGTAACCTTGAACTGGTGTAAGTCCAACCTCTGCTCCCCGGCCAACCTGCAGGGCCTGCCGCTGTTGCCAGGAGTGTAAGATATCGACCTCAGTCCTCCTGGCCCTGTTGATATTGATATCCCTTCACACGGGTTCCTCACCAGTAGGAGTGTTTCCTTAGTCATAGGCTGGCCGTTGATTGGGATGTTGTCAGTAGGAACTACATTTGAAGATAAGTAATGGTTATTTATTTAAACAAGAGCCCGTGTGTGTGTGTGTGTGTGTGTGTGTGTGTGTGTGTGTGTGTGTGTGTGTGTTCTTTTGGGGAAACCTGTGGTGTTTTTTAAATCTTTTTGGTTTTTTGTGTTTTTGAGGTAGGGGTATCACTCCTTTAGCTCAGGTTGACCTGGAATTCACTATGTAGTCTCAGAATGGCTTGGAACTCTCACAGCATTCCTCCTACCTCGCAAGGGTTTAAAAGCATATGCCACCATGCCTCCTGGCTACGTGTGTGTGTGTGTGTGTGTGTGTGTGTGTGTGTGTGTGTGTGTGTGTTTGGAAGCAGACTGAGAGTATGGATGCATTAGGGCCTGTTGCCACTGCAAATGAACTTCAGATGCATACACCACTGTGTGCATCTTTCTGTATGTGGGTACTGGGGAAGTGAACATGAAGCTGAGCTGGCTGGGCCAACAGGCTTTGCATGCGAATGCCTTTGACCACTGAGCCATCTCCCAGCCTGAATCGAGTGCCTTTTGGTTTTTGTGTTTTGTTTGTTTGAAGTATGTTTTGTTTGCTTGTTTGTTTTGTTTTGTTTTTTCAAGATAGGGTCTCACTCTAGCCTAGGCTGACCTGGAATTCACTTGGTAGTCTCAGGGTGGCCTTGAACTCACAGCAATTCTTCTACCTCTGCCTCCTGAGTGCTGGGATTAAAGGTATGTGCCACCACATCTAGTAAAAGTATTTGCTAGACCAGAACTGATATAGAAGTGTTTTTTTTTTTAAAGTACTTCTATATTTATTTATGAGGGAGGTGGAGAGAGAGAGAGAGAGAATGGGCTCACCAGGACCTCTAGCCATTGCAAACAGTCTCTAGACACATGCATCGCCATGTGCATCTGGCTTATGTGGGCTCTGGAAAATCAAACTTGGGTCCTTAGGCTTTGCAGGCAAGTGCCTTTACTGCTAAGCCATCTCTTCAGCCCCTGATGGCATGTGAATGTTTAAGTTTTCTGAAAACATTTAAGTTTTCTGAAAACATTTACATTTTTCTACCAGCCAGCAACACTTAATATCCCGTACACTTCCGAGGATTAGAGAGAGCAAGAGAAAGCTCAGTGAGACTTGGCAAACAAGCCTGTCAGAATCTGGCAAGTTCCTTCTAGAGCAGTAGCATCTGGGTTTGGATTTATTGGAACATTTGAAAGCAATTAAAATTTTTTTTCTCCCACTTTTTTTTTTGTGTGTGTGGCTCAGGACTGAATAACACCATTGCAGGTATGAATGGATTCATGCATTCATCAGAGAGGTTTATGTTACCTTAGGGTGGAGTGTCTTAATCAGTTCTCAGGCTCAGGGACAAACTCTTCTAAGAAAATGATTTCAGCTGGGCGTGGTGGCGCACGCCTTTAATCCCAGCTCTGGGAGTCTGAAGCAGGAGGATCACCATGAGTTCCAGGCCAGCCTGAGACTACATAGTGAGTTCCAGGCCTGGACTAGTTCAAGACCCTACCTTAAAAAGGAAGAAAAAAAAAAAAATAGAAGAGAAAGGAAAAGGAGAAAGGGAAGAAGGAGGAGAGCTGGAGAGATGGCTTAGCAGTTAAGGCCCTTGCCTGGGAAGCCTGAGGACCCAGATTCCATTCCCCAGTACCCACATAAACAAGATGCACAAAGTGGTCCATGAGTCTAGAGTTCATTCATGGTGGCTGGAAGCCCTGATGCACCCATTCTCTCTCTCTACCTTTTTCTCTCTAATAAATAAATAAACAAAACATTATTTATTTTTAGATAAAATATTTTTTATAAAAGAAAAAGAAAGTGATTTCAGGGGCTGAGGATATAGTTTAGCTGCTAGAATGTTTGTCTGGTATGCAGGAGTCCCTGCTTTGATCCATAGCATCAAAGAACCAGGTGTTGTGGGATGGCAAGATGTCTCAGTGGTTAAGGTGCTTACCTGCAATGTCTAACACTGATTCCCCAGTACCCACGTAAAGCCAGATGCACAAAGTGGTGCATGCATCTGAAGTTCATTTGCAGTGGCCAGAGGTTCAGGCACATCTCCCCTACCTCTCTCTTTGCTGGCAAATAAATCAATATAACACATATGTATTTACATATAATATACTTAAATATATTACATATATATATATTTTATTTTGAAGTCAGGCATGGTGGCGCATGCCCTTAATCCCAACACTCTGGAGTCAGAGGTAGGAGGATCACTGTGAGTTCAAGGCCACCATGAGACTACATAGTGAATTCCACGTCATCTTGGGCTACAGTGAGACCCTACCTTGAAAAAAAAAACAAAAAAATATTATTATGTAGTTGAGGATTACCTTAAACACTTGATCCTCTGCCTCTACCTTTTAAGTGTTGGGATTATAGTTATCTGCTACCATACACCAAAAAAATCATGTCTTACTTTACTTTCTTTTAAAATTTGTTTTAGTCGGGCTTAATCCCAGCACCTGGGAAGCAGAGGTAGGGGATCATCATGAGTTCAAAGCTACTCTGAGACTCCAGGTCAGCCTGAGCTAGAGTGAAATCCTACCTCAAAAAAAAATTAAAAAATATATATATAATATTATTTATATAAATATTCCTATCTATCTATCTATCTATCTATCTATCTATCTATCTATCTATCTATCTATCTAATTTGCTTTGTTTTGTTTTTGAAGTAAGCTACCACTGTAGCCCAGGCTTGCAATCCTCCTGCCTCCAGAGTTTTAGGATTAAAGCCATTAGCTACCATGCCTGGCTGTTTTATAATTTTTTTTGCTGAAGGTGGGGTAGCCCAGTCTGATCCAGAATTCATGTTATGTCGTCTCAGGCTGCCCTCAAACTCACAGCAATCCTCCTCCCTATACCTAAGGGGTACTAGGCTTAAAGGCATGGGCCACCATGCCTTGCCTCTGCCTCTTGTAATTTTATAAACTGCAAACACTGTGGACTTCCTCCCCCCAGCTCCTTCCTGTGGGACAGAGCTGCATGGAATGGTTCTTTTGTTTTGTTTTGGTTTGATTTTTTGCTTTTTTCCAGGCAGGGTCGCACTCTAGCCCGGGCTGACCTGGAACTTCCCTCGTGCTCCCAGGCTGGCCTCGAACTCATGACAGTCTCCTACCTCCGCCGTCCAAGTGCTTGGGGATTAAAGACGCGTTACCATGCCTGGCTTGGAATGGTTCTTATAAAGAGAAAAGGGGCCCCTTTAGTTTCTTCTCTGTCTGTTAAGATATTTCTTTCTTTTTCCTTTTCCTTTTCTTTTTTTTTTTTTTGGTTTCTTGAGGTAGGGTCTCGCTCTAGTGGCTAAGGGTGGCCTCGAACCCCTGGTGATCCATCTACCTCTGCCTCCCAAGTGCTGGGATTAAAGGTGTGTGCCACCACGCCTGGCTTTTTAGAGATTTCTTTCTTTTAATTTTTCCTCTTGTTTTATTTTTATTTATTTATTTGAGAGAGAATGCGCACACTAGAACCTCCAGCAAACGAACTCCCGATGCACGTGCCTCTTATGCAACTGGTTTTTGTGGGTCCTGGGGAACTGAACCAGGGTTCTTTGGCTTTGCAGGCAAACACCTTAACTGCTAAGCCATCTCTCCAGCCCTCTTTCTTTCTTTCTTCCTTTGCTTTTTCGAGGTAGGGTCTTGCTATGGAGTCTTAGAGTGGCCTGGAACTCACAGCAATCCTCCAACCTCTACCTTCCTAGTACTGGGATTAAAGGCATGCACCACCACACCCAGCTGTTAAGATATTTCTGAGCAAATCACTCAGGAATAAAGTTCACCTGGACCAATGGGGCATTTACTTCCTTTGAAAAGGCTTTCCGTGGTGAGAAAGTGACCTCAGAGAGGAGAGATAAATTTGGGTCTGGAGGAACTGCAGTGGATCAGAACTGGCTTGTTTTGGGGGCACCTTTGATGTCATCAGCATGGTGTCTCATTTTGCTTTGTTGTGTGTGTTTGGTTTCTTTGTGTGTATATGTTTTGTTTTTTGAGGCAGGGTCTCACTCTAGCTCAGGCTGACCTGGAACTCACCGTATAGTCCCAGGCTGGCCTCAAATTCACAGTGATCCTCCTACCTCTGCCTGCCAAGTGCTGGGATTAAAGAAGTGCGCCACCACACTGGGCAGGGTATAGTTTTCTTTGGTTTGTTTGTTTTTGGGGGATAGGGTCTCACTTTAGCTCAGGCTGACTTAGAACTCACAGTGATCCTCCTACCTCAGCCTCCATGATTAAAAGTGTGTGCCAAGGGGGTGCACGCGTCTGGAGTTTGTTTGCAGTGGCTGGAGGCACTGATGTGCCCATTCTCTCTCCCTCTCTCTATCTGCCTTTCTGTCCCTCTCAAATAAATAAACAAAAATAACAACAACAAAAAAAATTTAAAGTGTGTGCCAACACACCCATATTTTGTTGTTTTCTTTTTCTTTTTTTTTTTTTTTTTGAGGAGTTTCACTCTAGTCCAGGCTGACCTGGAAGTCACTATGTAGTCTCTCAGGGTGGTCTCAAACTCATGGCAGTCCTCCTACCTCCCGAGTGCTGGGATTAAAGGTGTGTGCCACAATGCCCAGCTTTTTTTGGGGGGGGGGTAGAGTCTCTCTCTAGTCCAGGTTTACATGGAATTCATTGTGTAGCCTCAGGGTAGCTTCGAACTCATGGTGATCCTCCTACCTCTGCCTCCCAAGTGCTGGGATTAAAGACATGCACCACCATGCCCGAAGATATTTTTTTAATATTATTTATTTATTTGAGAGAGAGAGAGAGGGAGAAAATGGATGCTCCAGGATTTCCTGCCACTGCAAATGAATTCTAGACTCTTGTGCATCTGGCTTTAAGTGGGTACTGGGAAATCAAACCTATGGCAGTCGTCTTTGCAAGCAAGCCCCTTTAACCACGTAGCCATTCATTCCCTCAGCCCTAATTTTAGCTGGTATTAGTTCATAAGATTGCCCGTTACGCTGTCTGTAACTTGACACCCTGTGTGAGAGAAACAGGGGTCTCTCTCTTCCTAGACTCTCCTCCTCTTTCAGCCTCCTCCCCCAAGCCTAATGTAGGGTTTTGCTCTAGCCCAGGCTGCCCTGGAATTCACTATGTAGTCTCAGGGTGGCCTTGAACTCATGGCGATTCTCCTACCTCTGCCTCCCAAGTGCTGGGATTAAAGGCATGTGCCCTGGCCTTTCTCCTTTGACTTGGAGAAAGGCCAGGGACCCGCTTTAGTCTTAGGCCCACACAGGAGGCAGACCAGTCTCTCAAAACCCTAGTGGGAGCTGGAGAGATGGCTTAGCGGTTAAGCGCTTGCCTGTGAAGCCTAAGGACCCCGGTTCGAGGCTCGGTTCCCCAGGTCCCACGTTAGCCAGATGCACGCATCTGGAGTTCGTTTGCCTTGGCGCGCCCATTCTCTCTCTCTCCCTCTATTTGTCTTTCTCTCTGTGTCTGTCGCTCTCAAATAAATAAATTAAAAAAATTTTTTTTTAATTATATTAAAAAAAAACCCTAGTGGGAGCAGAATCCTTCACAACCTAACACAATAGTCATGAGTGACAAAAAATTTTGGTTGTGTAATTTTCTAGGTAAGATGAGCTGAGGCCGGTCCCATGTTTTCTCTCTTCACTCAGGAAAATGTTTGCAGTGTGTTCTGGATTCTCCACACTCAGCACTTTTCACCCGAGGACTGTTGTGCCTTCTTGGGAGATTGTATTATTTTGAAATGTGGGGAAAGTTGGATTTTTTTTTTCCTTCCCCCTTTTCCCTCCTCCCCTTCTGCTTTAAAAACAAGATAAGCCCGTATGCAAATAGGTTCCCGGTAACCACAGTAACATTCTCAACGTTATTGATTGAATTAGAGTCTTCCTTCCCGAGATTAAGCTCTCTTTGCATACCGGTAACATTAGAAACACCCCATTACTGAGTCACTGGAGACATCTGAGGGACAGCATTGAGGCTGGAAGAGGCGTCTTCTGGGTTAAACTTTTTAGTGTTTATGTGATGAAACAAGTAGGATGTTTGTTCTTTCCACCTTTTTTCTAACTATTTTTTAGGGTTACAAAGTCATAGGTTTCCTTATGGTATTTCCTACGTGTGCCATATTTTGTTCTGATTCATTCAAGAAGTTTTGAAATTCTAAAATGAAGGTTGAGGGTATTAGAGCTCAGTGGCAAAGAGCTTGTCTAGGTGAGGCAGTGGTTCCATCCCTTACACACACACGAAAAAATATAAACTAGTTCATTAATGTAAGAAGTAAAATTGAAATGTCTCCAAATGGAGTGAAATAACATTTGCTATGTACATACTTCGTATGTTATGAAGAATATACTGTACAGCACCCCAATTTATAAAGACATGCCTGGCTATTCTCTTGTGATTCTAATAACTAGTTTCTCCTCCAGGAAAATAAATACTTTGATAAGTTGAATAGTTTAAAATAAAAAAAAAAAAAGAAAGAAAAAGAAAAGACAACCTTAATGCTTTGTTCACAGAGCAGGAAGCCTGAAGGAGGAAGTGTGTGTGACAGTTTATTTTCAACAACTGTGAGTTATCAAGTGAATGAAATTCCTCTGGAAGCTATAAACAAGCAGATTGGAGGATGGCCTGTGTGTTCAAATGGCTCCGGCAGGTCCTCGGGATTTAATCTTTTTTTTTTTTTTTTTTTTCCAGCCTTTTCACACAAGCCAATTACTGTGCTTTTCCAAGAGGAAACACTGAGTCATTCATGAAATCATCAAGATTTCGAAACTTGCTTACACCATGTTTTTTTTCCTCCTCCTTTCCTACCTGTGCCAAAAAAGCAGGCTCAGAAAAGGCATGGGGTAAGAGAGGCCTAAATCCAGGGAAGCGGGGCCAGAGCGGCTCAGAACTGGAGTGTGTGGATGGCTGAGGCGCTGGTGGGGGAGGTGGGGTCCCACAAGGATGGAAACTCCTCCCTCCTCTCCCCGCTGGATCCCACATGGAGGAGTTTGTCCCACCTCCCAAGGGCCTGTGAGTAACTGGTTCTGGCTCAACAATTCTTTGGCCATTCTGCTGGCCAGCCTCCAAGTTTCATGTGGAAATGCTCATGGGTGTGGGCCCCCAGATCGGCTGGCCTGTGTTACTAGGCCTTACTTACATACATACATACATACATACATACATACATACATACAGCCCCAGCCTTGCATAATTTGGTCAGCAATGGGACACAGATGAGAGTGTGTTTAAGCTAGAGAATATACCCCTCTTGATCTGTGCCTCACTAGTGTGTGAGCTGAGGTTATCAAACTCCAGGCAAGAGACAGTCGCCAAATGTTTGGGTCAGGCACATGCTGGAAGGGAGGTAACTTTCACAAGGAGACAGCTTTTCCTGTTTCCTAAAGGGAGAGTGTTTCTAGGTATTTGACTGTTGGCTTGTATTTTTTTTGTTTTGTTTGTTTTCTGAATTGTTTGTTTGTTTGTTTTGCAAGCTTCCCCCACACTCCCAGGTAGGGGTTTCACTCTAGCCCTGGCTGACCTGGAAGTCACTATGTAGTCCCAGGCTGGCCTCGAACTCACAGCCTCTGCCTCCAGAGTGCTGGAATTAAAGGTGTGTGCTACCATGCCCAGTGCAAGCATTATTTCATGTTTTTGTTTTATTTATTTACTGGAAAGAGAAAGTGTATGGGCATGCCAGGGCCTCTTGCTGATATGAATCATACACACGAACCACTTTGTGTATCTGGCTTTTAGTAGGAGGCTTGGCTTGGGAATTGAACCCCGGGCCGGCAGGCTTTGAAAGCAAGTGCCTTTAACCACTGAACCATCTTTCCGACCCCTTATGTTGGAACCCCTGAGGGCTGGAATTAACGTACCACCACACCTGGTGGATTTGACTTTTTGGGTTTTTTTTAGTTTGTTTTGTTTTGATTTTTCAAGATAGGGTCTCACTGCAGCCCAGGCTGACCTGGAATTCACTGTGTAGTCTCAGGGTGGCCTTGAGCTCACGGCGATCCTCCTACCTCTGCCTCCTGAGTGCAGAGATTTAAAGGTGTACACCACCACGCCTGGCTGATTTTATCTTATTTTTTTTGAGATGGGAACGCAAGTAGTACAGGATAGCCTGTGGAATTTACTGTGTAGCTCAGGCTGGCCTCAAGCTCATGACAATCTTCCCACCTCAACTTCCCAAATACAGGCATGGGGATATACGTCTTTAATCCCAGCACTCGGGAGGCAGAGGTAGGAGGATCACCGTGAGATCGAGGCCACCCTGAGACCACATAGCGAATTCCAGGTCAGCCTGAGCTAGAGCGAGATCCTACCTTGAAAAACGGAAGTTCCGAGGCTATCTTGAGACTAAATAGTGAATTCCAGTACAGCCTTTCAAAACCAACCAAACAAACAAAAAAAACCAAACATAAGTTTAGGTAAGTTCACTAAGAGTTGAACCATCAAAACTTCTGGAATAGGCACTCTTGGAAAGTGCATATTTCCTATTTCTCCAACAATTCTAAATTCATGTAGATAAATAACATAGTCGCAGTGCATGGGGCTCAAAACATTATGTGTCCATGGGCTGGAGAGATGGCTTAGCAGTTAAGTGCTTGCCTGTGAAGCCTAAGGACCCCAGTTCGAGGCTCGGTTCCCCAGGTCCCACGTTAGCCAGATGCACAAGGGGGAGCACAAGTCTGGAGTTCGTTTGCAGAGGCTGGAAGCCCTGGCGTGCCCATTCTCTCTCTCTCCCTCTATCTGTCTTTCTCTCTGTGTCTGTCACTCTCAAATAAATAAATAAATAATTAAAAAAAAAAAACATTATGTGTCCTTACCAGGGCACCTTGCGTTTGCCTTGTACTGAGGAAAGGATCCCACAGATTGGTCTCTCTTAATGGGACTGCAGGGTGGAAGGGAGGGGCATTGCCCCATTTCAGATACGGGAACTGGCAGCTCAGGACAAAATCAGTCCACGACACTCCACACTGCACCCCAGGGCTCCCCGCAGGAGTGCTGCCTGCCGTCCGGCTCTGACACCTTCGTGCAGGGAGCCTCTCGGTTTTGCTTTTGCATTAAAGCTGTGCTTTCGGCTCCTAGAATTCACAGGGAACATTCCAGCCTGTTTCCCCTCTCCACTGAACATCCGGCTCCTTCTTTCCTTCCTTCCTTTCTTTCTTTCTTCTTTAACAGGGACCTACCTGTTTGAGAAGGAAGTGGTTTAGAATATGTGTTTACTGTAAAATGGCTTTCTCTCTCTCTCTCTTTTCTTCCTTGCGTGTATTCCGGCATTGTTTTATCCCAATTCCTCCCTCTAAGTTCCAGGTTCAATTTCTCTCATTCTCTTAAGATTTTAATGATCACTAGTGAATTGCCTTTATGTCTATATGCGTATTTCACATTCTTAAGTGGTGTAATAGTGTGCGTTTAATTTTTTTTTTTTTCATTTAGAGAAGAAATTATTCGTTTAAAAACCGCCTCATCCTCTGTATGCAATTCAGCGGGGGGTGGGCCATGACCATACTGCTGAGCGGGGTGACAAACTCCAGCCAGTGCTGAGGACCCCTCCCTCAGGACTTGCCAGGTAAACACTGGTGAAAACTAAGGATGAGGGGAGCCTTCCTCAAACGGTTTTCATAAAACACTCGGGAGACCTTGGACAAACCGGTCTGTTAGGGTTTTACAGTCCCGAGGAGGGCAGGAGGAGGGCGGTGTGGGGAGGGACACCGCTTTATTACTCAGCTAAAGGTCCCCAGGCTCTGCCCTCCTGCGGGGCTGGGCTGGGAGAAAGAATCAAGAATCAGTTTTTTGTTGTTTTTTAATTTGTTTTACTCCTCTCCTGGCATTTTACCAGACTGGCTTTTCCTTCTCGACCAATTTCATTTCAAAACATGTAAAAGAAAACTTTGCTCTCTCTGATGTCCCCCCCCCCCGCCGCCCCCCAACACACACACATTGGCAAATCTCTTCCTCTGGGGCTGAGTTTCTTTCTAACTTCTATTCTCACTGCAGTAGCCATTTTGGGGAGAGGGACGTCACCAACCGTAGGAAACAGCACGCACAGTTCACACCGCATCCCTGCTCCCCAACACCTCTCTTCCAGCATGACCTGACTTCCCTCCTCGCACCCTGGCGAGCACCCTGTGGAGCAGGGGTGAGCGCTGACCTGCCCAGTCCGCTGCCCTTTAGTCTTTGCTGCCTCGGGCTGTCCCCGCAGTTTGGAAGTCTCCAGGCTGGGATCGGCTCACTGACCTCTGTCCCAGAGGCCACCAACTTTCTGTTTTCTCTTTCTCTTTCTTTTTTTGTTCTCCTGATCTCACAGGAGTGTAGGTGAAAATTAGGGAAGACTCACCACAGAGACAGACTGAACAGAGATTTAGAACCAGCTAGAAAGGGGAAGGTGTATGACGCTAGCCTGTGCCGACATGTCATTTTTATTAATTAGTTAATTAATTAATTTATTTAACAGAGAGAGAGAGAGAGAGAGAGAGAGAATAGGGGCACACCAGGGCTCCAGCCACTGTAAACGAATTCCAGATGTGTGCGCCCCCTTGTGCAGCTGGCTAACGTAGATCCTGGGGAATTGAACCAGGGTCCTTTGGCTTTGCAGGCAAATGCCTTAACTGCTAAGCCATCCCTCCAGCCTGCAAATAAATATTTTTTAAAGGACCCGTTCGCCAGGCATGGTGGTACATACCTTTAATCCCAGCACTTAGGAGGCTGAGGTAGAAGGATCACTGTGAGTTCGAGTCAAGCATAGGCTAGGGCAAGACCCTACCTCGAAAAAACAAAAAATAAAAAAATTAAATAAAAAATAATGATAATAACTAGATAAATAAAAAGACCCTTCCTCCCCTCCTCTTTTTTTTCAATTTTTTAATTATTTATTTATTTATTTGACAGACAAAGAGGTAGAGAGAGAGTACGAGCCCGCCAAGGCCTCCAGCCACTGCAAACAAACTCCAGATGCATGTGCGCCCTCTTGTGCATCTGGCTAATGTGGGTCCTGGGGAATTGAACCTGGGTCCTTTGGCTCTGTAGGCAAACGCCTTAATTGCTAAGCCATCCCTCCAGGCCCCCTTCTCTTTCTTTCTTTTTTTTTTTTAATTTTTTAAAGATTTTTATTTATTTATTTGAGAGTGACAGAGAGAAAGAGGCAGATAGAGAGTGAGAGAGAATGGGCGCGCCAGGGCTTCCAGCCACTGCAAACGAACTCCAGACGCATGCGCCCTCTTGTGCATCTGGCTAACGTGGGTCCTGGGGAATTGAGCCTTGAACCGGGGTCTTTAGGCTTCACAGGCAAGCGCTTAACCACTACGCCATCTCTCCAGCCCCCCATTCTCTTTCTTGACACAGGGCTCCAAATCTAGTCCACACGGGTGTAGAATTCGTGGCAATCCTCCTGCCTCAGCCTCCCAAGTGCTGAGATTTACAGGCATGTGCTACCATACCCAGCCATCGTTCCTGTCTGTGAAACCAGCAGTAATCAAGTGAAGCAGAAGCAGATGGCCTCAATCAAGATGAAGCAAACTAGCAAATTAGATCCGGCCACATGCTTGGGGGAATATAAGTGCTTAATTGTGTATTCTACTCAGCCACAGATAGATAAAAGTTTTACTTCACTTTCTATATGTATTTGAATACATTAAAGTATATTTACATGCATATGTAAATAGTTCTAACACATTTTCAACATATAAGAAACAGGTTTCTGTTGTTGATGTTGGTTTGTTTTTGGTTTTCCAAGGTAGGGTCTTGCTCTAGCTCAGAGCTGACCTCGAATTCACTCTGTAGTCTCAGGGTGGCCTCCAACTCATGGTGATCCTCCTACTTCTGCCTCCCGAGTGCTAAGATTAAAGGTGTGCAGGCTGGAGAGATGGCTTAGCGGTTAAGCGCTTGCCTGTGAAGCCTAAGGACCCCGATTCGAGGCTCGATTCCCCAGGACCCATGTTAGCCAGATGCACAAGGGGGCGCACGCATCTGGAGTTCGTCTGCAGTGGCTGGAAGCCCTGGCACGCCCTCTCTCTCTCTCTCTCTCTCTCTCTCTGCCTCATTCTCTGTCAGTTGCTCTCAAATAAACAAATAAAAATAAACCAAAAAAAATTAAAAAAAAAGGTGTGTGCCACCACGCCCAGCTATTTTTTCTAATTTAATTTATTAGTTTTCTTTTCAGTAAATACAGGCAGTTTGGTACCATTGTTTAGGCTCATCTGTGATCTACTCCCTCCCATTGGACCCTCCTTGTTGATGAAAATGGGTCGTGCATTGTGGAGTTAGCCCCCAGTTATTGGTATGATAAATGTCTCTGCAAATCATGACCCAACATGTGACTCTGACATTCTTTCCACCCCCTCTTCCGCAAAATTTCCCTGAGCCATGTTGGGTTCATTTTTGGTCTGCTTCAGTGCTGAGGTGTTGGGGGCCTCCAGCTATTTTTTTTAATATTTTATTTTATTTTTTGTTATTTGAGAGAGGGAGTGAGAGAAAGAATGGGCGTACCAGTGTATCCAGCTACTGCAAGCAAGCGCCTCAACCGCTAAGCCATCTCTCCATACCACAAGAAATAGTTAAAAAAAAAAAAAAAAAAAAAAAAAAGAAAGAAAAGAAAATACTTTGAAGAGATGGCTTAACGGTTGAAGCATTGTAAAGCCAAAGGACCAAAGTTTGATTCCTTAGTACCCATATAAAGCCAGATGCACAAGGTGGCGCATGCATCTGGAGTTTGTTTGCAGTCTTATAAATAAATTTAAATTATTTTTTAAAAAATTTTTTTGAAAGAGAGAGAAAGAGACACACACAGAGTAAGAGAATGGGCACACCAGGGTCTCCAGCCACTACAATTGAACTCCAGACACATGAGCCACCTTGTGCATCTGGTGTACATGGATCCTGGGGAATTGAACCAGGGTCCTTAGGCTTAGCAGGCAAGTGCCTTAATGGCTAAGCCATCTCTCCAGTCCCCCTTAAAAAAATTTAAAAAATAGTTTTCAGGTGGGCATGGTGGTGCACACCTTTAATCCCAACACTTGGGAGGCAGAGGTAGACAGACCAACCTGAGTTTGAGGCCATCCTGAGACTACATAGTAAATTCCAGATCAGCCTGGGCTAGAGCAAGACCTATCTCAAGAAAAAGGTGGGGGGGGGGGGTGGAGAAATTGTTTTCATTCTTAAAATACATATAATAAGGGCTAGAGAGATGGCCTAGCAGTTCAGGCACTTGCCTGAGAAGCCTAAGGACCCAGGTTTGATTCCCCAATACTCACATAAACCAGATGCACAATGTGGTGCATGAGCCTGGAGTTCCTTTGCAGTGGCTGGAGGTCCTGATGTGCCAATTCTCTCTCTGTCTCTCAAATAGGTAAATAAATAAATACTTAGCTGTGTGTGGTGGTACATATGTAGTCTCAGGGTGGCCTCGAACTCACAGTGATCTTCCTACCTCTGCTTCCCAAGTGCTGGGATTAAAAGCATGTGCCACCACGCCCGGCTAGAATACCACTTTCTATGGAGACTATATCAATCTCTGATGTCTATACTCTGAATATAAATGACCGGTCCTGACAAGAATAGCAAACACAATGAAGTCCAGTTTCCCCCCATGATCTGTTTCCTGGAAGCTGCTCTTTTGGACCAAAACCCTAATATCACTTCTGTTCTGTTCTAATGATTTACCCCTTCATTCTGTCAAAGGGGAAGTGAAAAGGAAGTCTCCGTTTTTATACAGAGATGCACTTTTCTGTTCTTTCTTTTTACTTAAATTAAAAAAAAAATTTTTGTTTGCTTTGTTTTTTGTTTTTTGAGGTAGGGTCTTACTCTAGCCCAGGCTGACCTGGAATTCACTATGTAGTCTCAGGGTGGCCTTGAACTCACAGTGATCCTCCTACCTCTGCCTCCTGAGTGCTGGAATTAAAGGCGTGTACCATCATGCCCTGGTTTGTTTATTTTTTTAACTTATTTCTATTTGAGACAGAGAGAAATGTAGAGATGGAGAGGGAGACACAGAGAGAGAGTATGTGTGTGTGTGAGAGAGAGAGAATGGGCACACGAGGGCCTCCAGCCACTGCAAAGGGACTCCAGACCTTGTGCATTTGGCTTACATGGGACCTGGAGAATCAAACCTGGGTCCTTAGGATTCACAGGCAAGTGTCTTAACTGCTAAGCCATCTCTCCAGCCCTATTTATTTATTTATTTATTTATTTATTTATTTGGTTTCTTGAGGTTGGGACTCACTCTAGCCCTGGCTGACCTGGAATTCACTCTGTAGTCTCAGGGTATCCTCAAACTCACGGTGATCCTCCTACCTCAGCCCCCCAAGTTCTGGGATTAAAGGCATGCACCACCACATATAGTTTTTCTTTTTAAAAATGCACCACCCACTATAGGGAATATCACAGGACAATTTTCTTTTTTTCCAAAGTAGAGTCTTACTCTAGCCCAGGCTGACCTGGAATTTACTATGTAGTCTCAGGGTGGCCTCGAACTCATGGTGATCCTCCTACTTCTGCTGGTATTAAAGATGTGTACCACCACGCCCAACATCACAGGACAATTTTAAATACTTTTATTATTTATTTATTTGAGACAGAAAAGTACAGAGACAGAGAGAGAGAATGAGAATGGGCATGCCAAGGCCTCTAGTCACTGCAAACGAACTCCAAATGCATGTGCCACCATGTGCGTGTGACTTACATGGAACCTGGAGAATTGAACCTAGGTCCTTAGACTTTGCAGGCAAGTGCCTTAACCACTAAGCCATTTCTCCAGCCCCACAGGACAATTTTAATAAGAGAAAGCAGGAAACATCCCTGGAACACAGCAGGGGATTTCTGTGGGTCATGAAAACTTGTCTGTATTCCAAAGTGGCTGAACTCTGAAGAATAAATGCTTATGACAGGTCAACTGTCCATTTTGTGTGTGACAAGAAGACCTGAAGATGCTCTCTCCTCAGAGCGAACCCAGTGGAAAATCCATAAGAGAAGGCTTGAATGACTTCTCTTTTCATTAGGTATTTTGGAAGTTGCCATGTGGCAGAGGCTGACCATGAACGAAGAGAAGTGATGACGTCGATCTCCTTTTCTCTTCCCGAGGGCTAGCACTACAGATCTGCACCACCACGCCCAGCCTGAAATGGTTTCATTGTATGAAAGAGCTCAGGAAACTGCTTTTCTTGTTTGTTTGTGACTCTAGCCCAGGCTAACCTGGAACTCACTGTACCCAAGGCTAGCCTTTAATTTATGATGATTCTCCTAACTCAGCCTCCCCATTGCTGGGATTTAAGGTGTGAATCACCATGTCCCATTTGACTTTTGTATTTTTTTTTTGTGCATGTGAATTTTAAAATATTTCTATTTATTTATTATTTTTTATTGCTAACTTCTATAATTGTAAACAATACCCCATGGTAATTCCCTCCTTCCCCCCACCTTCCCCTTTGAAACTCCATTCTCCATCATATCCCCTCCCCATCTCAATCAGTCTCTCTTTTATTTTGATGTCATGATCTTTTCCTCCTATTATGATGGTCTTGTTTAGGTACTGTTAGGCACTGTGAGGTCATGGATATCCAGGCCATTTTGTGTCTGGAGGAGCACGTTGTAAGGAGTCCTACCTTTCCTTTAGCTCTTACATTCTTTCTGCCACCTCTTCTGCAATGGACCTTGAGCCATGGAAGGTGTGATAGAGATATTTCAGTGCTGAGCACTCCTCTGTCATTTCTTCTTAGCACCATTGTGCCTTCTGAGTCATCCCAAAGTCACTGACATCTGAAAAAAGAAGCTTCTCTAACCAAAAGTGAGAATAGCATTAATATGTGGGTATGAACATTAAAAGAAGTGCTTACTGGGCAGTTTGGTGAGCATAGTGTATACATTTAGCCAGACACCAGCAGATGTTACATCCCTAGGGCTCATGACTACCACTGTTTTAGGTTTTCAGTACCAGGCATGTATTCCCCTTCCATGGAGTGGGCCTCCAGTCCAATTAGAAGGCAGTTGGTTTCCACCATAACAGACATGCCACTATTGCATCTATTGGTTCATTTGATCTGGCTGGCCAGATTTAAGGCTTGCAGTGTCCACTATTGAGTATCTTCACTGGTGATTTCTCTCTCCCATTGAAATGCATGCAGCGTAGCCTTTTCCAGCTTTCTGTCAGCTGATCTACATGGAGGAGGTTTTCAGCTAAGCTCCAGCAGGGTTTCTCAGTGACCTTGCAGCCCAAGTATGTGGAGTCTTCACAGCAATAGGGTCTTACCATCTATTCCTGGTGGGAAACCAAGAGCCTCAGCAATGGTTTGTAATGTTTTGGGGGCATCAGGGACCTCCCTGGCCAACAACTCACTGGAGGTATCCCATCCCTGACACTGATAATTTTCTAGTAACAATCTACAGCTCCTGTGTGTTCCATTGTCCAAAAAATAAGTTTCCATATAACTAATTTATATCCTCTTAGATTTTTTTTTTTTTTTTTGGTTTTTCGAGGTAGGGTCTCACTCTGGTCCAGGCTGACCTGGAATTAACTCTGTAGTCTCAGGGTGGCCTTGAACTCATGGCGATCCTCCTACCTCTGCCTCCCGAGTGCTGGGATTAAAAGCATGTGCCACCACACCCATATATATATATAACTTGAGAGAGAGAGAGAGAATGGGTGTGCTGGAGCCTCTAGCCACTGCAAACGAACTCCAGATACATGTGCCATCTTGTATATCTTGCTTACATGAGACCTAGAGAATTGAACCTGGGTCCTTAGGCTGTGCAGGCAAGCACCTTAACCGCTAAGCCATCTCTCTAGCCCTTACTTTATATATATATTCCAAAGCTTTATTTATTTAAGAGAGAGATAGTGAGAGAGGGAGAGAGAATGGGCACACCAGGGCCTCCAGCCACTGCACAGAAACTCCAGATTCATGCGCCTCCTTGTGCATCTGGTTTAAGTGAGTCCTGGGGAATTGAACCAAGGTCCTTTGGCCTTGCAGTCAAATGCCTTAATCACTAAGCCACTTCTCCAGCTCTTACTTTATATTTTTATATAATTTTACTTGAGAGAGAGAATATGGGGGTGCCAGGGCCTTTTGTGGCAGCAAAGGAAGTTCAGATGCTTGTGCCACTTCTTTTGCTCCGAGTTTATGTGGGGAATTGAACCTGGGCTGCCTGGCATTGCAAATGCCTTTAACCACTTAGCCATCTCCCCAGCTCTAAAATAACATCTAGCAACTGCATTAATTAGGATCTGAATTTGTTGTAATAGAAAAGCATTGGCTGGGCACAATGATGCACCCCCGTAGTCACAAGGTATTCACAAGCTGAGGCACAAGGATCCATTGAGCCCAGGGGCTCTGGCAGTGAAATGAGACTCCCTCCCCCACTCTTCAAAAAGTAAGTAAACTGAACAACAACAACAACAAAACACATAAAGTGGGTATGATGGTGTATACCTTTAATCTCAGCACTCAGGAGGTAGAGGTAGGAAGATTATGGTGAATTTGAGGCCAGCCTCAGACTATGTAGTGAATTCTAGGTCAGCCTGGATAAGAGTGAGACCCTACCTCCTCAAAAACCTCAAAAAAAAAAAAAAAAAAAAAAAAAAAAAAAAAAAAAAAAAGCTGGAGAGATAGCATAACAGCTAAGGTTCTGGCCTGCAAAGCTGAAGGACCCAGGTTCAATTCCCCGGGACCCACATAAGCCAGATGCACAAGGTGGCGCATGCATCTGGAGCTCATTTGCTGGAGGCCCTGGTACACCCATTCTCTCTCTCTCTCTCTCTCTCTCTCCCTCTCAAATAAATAACAAAAATAAAAAGCAAATTGGGCGTGGTGGCACATGCCTTTAATTCCAGCACTCAGAAAGCAGAGATAGGAGGATCGCCAAGAGTTTGAGGTCACCCTGAGACTACATAGTGAATTCCAGGTCAGCCTGTACTAGAGTGAGATCCTACCTCACAAAACCAAAATAAATAAATAAAATTAAAAAAATATATAAGCCAAGCTGGAGCTTTGGCTCGGCACTTAAGGCATTGCTTGCAAAGCCTAATAGCCTGAGTTTGATTTCCCAGTACCCATGTAAAGTTAGCTAAAAAATTTTCATTGCTTTATTATTTATTTATTTGCAAGCAGAGAGAGATAGAAGAGAAATAAAGAGAATGGTATGCTAGGGCCTCTAGCCACTGCAGTTGAACTCCAGATACATGCACCTTTCTGCACATATGTCTTTGTGTGGTACTGTGAAACTGAACCCAGGCCATTAAGCAGTACAGGCAAGCACCTTAACCACTGAGCCATCTCTCCAGCACGGTTATTGATTTTTTTTTTTTTTTTTTTTGGCATCAGATTCTCAGTTTAGCTCAGGCTGATTTGGAGTTTGTAATCCTGTAGCCTACGATGGCATTGAACTCATGGTAATCCTCCTCATTCTGCCTCCCGAGTGCTTGCTGGGATTAAGATTAAAGGCATTATTTTTTGAGGGGGCAGGGGAGGGGTTTTCAAAATATTGTCTCTCTCTAGCTCAGGATGACCTGGAACTCACTCTGTTGTCTCAGAGTGGCTCTGAGCTCATGACAATCCTCCTACCTCTGCCTCCCTAGTGCTGGGATTAAAGGCAAGCACCACCATGCCCGGCAACATTACTTTTTATTTTTGGTTTATTTTGAGATAGCATCTAGCTTTGTAGCTCAGGCTAGCCTGCAACTTTTGGTTCTCCTGCCTGGGTCCCCTGAGCGCTGGTGCTGTTTCATGCTAGCATTTTATTTTATTTTAGTTTCATTTTTTCTAGGTAGGGTCTCACTCTAGCCCAGGCTGACCTGGAACTCACCATGGAGTCTCGGGGTGGCTTTCCACTCCTCTTACCTACCTCTGCTAGGATTAAGGGTGTGTTGCCACCACGCCGAGCCAATGCTAGCATTTTCTTATCCCAAGGGAAACTTTCTGAGCACAGACACTTAAAAGACAGTATCAAATGTTTCAGCAACTGACAAACCTCAGACTTCCTGTATTTCTGTAACATTTATTTCTGTAACTCGCCGTTTTCCCCTTTCCTTCTGTAATTTGTTAATGATCTCTGGGGCCAAGAGCTCTGTCTCTAGCAGGTTCTAAGTGGATCAGTGGATCAAAGGTGAGTACTCTAAGTGGTCAGTGTAATTTCACCTGTGCAGCAAGCTATTAAAAACAGAGCTGCCGGGTTTTTCATGGCCACCCAAGGCATTGATTTGACATTAAACTCCAGTAGCACAAGCAAGAAAGACATGCTAGACCAGGGGTCTCTCCCCCACAGTTCCTCGCTCAATCACGAGCTCATGGAAGATTGGGGCTCACGCCATCCCCACACCCCTTCCTTCAAAAAGGAATTCCACTGTGATAACTCTGGGGAAGAGAAGTGGAAAAACTTCATTTCTGGGCTGGAGCTATGGCTTAGTAGTTAAGGCGCCTGCCAGCAAAGCTGAAGAACTCAGGTTCGATTCCCTAGGACCCAAGTAAGCCAGATGCACAAGGGGGCGCATGCATCTGGAGTTCGTTTGCAATGGCTGGAAGCCCTGGCACGCCCATCTTTCTCTCTCAAATAAATAAATAAATAAATATATTTAAAAAAACTTCATTACCTTGATAAGCATTTCTTTCTTTGAGATTTATTTTCTCATGCATTCATGCTCCACCCCTCACACACACACATTAAACCTTTTTCTTTTTAAAGAACACATTTCTTATGCAATTTGTTTTGCATTTCTGGAATGAGGAACTCTTTCTGTGCATAGTGTTGTTAAAATCTAGCCCAGGCGCTGGCGTTGTGTGTGATAATCACCTTGAGTGTGGAGGAAATGATTCACACGTAGTGTGACTGAAAGTGTCCTGAACTGAGTTACCTGCTCCCAGGGCTCTCCCAGCTGCCAAACCTGCCCAGGCCGCATCTGCCTCTTGGCTCTCTCTCTTTCCCTGTTCAACTTCCCTGTCCCAGAAACAAGATGCGTCCTCTGAATAATTCTTTTTTTTTTTGAAGATAGGGTCTCACTGTAGCCCAGGCTGACTTGGAATTCACTATGTAGTCTCAGGGTGGCCTCGAACTCACGGCGATCCTCCTACCTCTGCCTCCAGAGTACTGGGATTAAAGGCGTGCGCCACCACACCTGGCTTAAATTCATTTTTCAAAAAGAGAGAAAGAGCGCTAGAGAAACAGAGAGAGAGATAATGGGGGCTTCAGGGCTTCCTGACACTGCAAATGAACTCCAGATGCATGCATCCCTTCACGCATCTGGCTTTACGTGGGTACTAGGGAATCGAATCTTGATCATTAGGCTTTGCAAGCAAGGGCCTTAACCACTGAGCAAATCTCTCCATCCCTATCTTCTTCTTTAAGAGAAACATATGCATGTGGGTGTTTTGTTGCTGTTGTTGTTTTTTCTTTTTTGAGGTAGGGTCTCACTCTAGTACAGGCTGGCCTCACTGCAGTCCTCCTACCTTAGCTTCCCAAGCGAGCGCTGTGATTAAAGGCGTGCTCCACCATGCTGGGCTCATCTGTGGAGCTTTTGATAAGCCACACCTGTCCGGGTGGGCCTTCCCAGGTGTGGCAGTTACCTTCTCATTGATAGAACTAAGCACCCGTCCAAAAGCAGCTGAGGGGAGGAAAGGATTTACTTTGGCTTCCAATCTGCTGGGGAAGCTCCATGATGGCAGGGGACAGCATGACATGAGCAGAGGCTGGACATCGCCTCTGAAGCGGCAGGTGGGCACAGCAGCAGGAGAGAGAGCCAGGCTCTAGCGCAGGGGAGCTGCCAGGAACAGCCGTAGACCCGCCCCTCCCCCACACGCCTCTCCTTCAGCTGGAGACCAAGCATTCAAAACGCATGAATTCACGGGCGACATCTGATTCAAACTATACATGAGGATACTATCTTTTAATTTTACACTTTAATTCTTTCCAACTATTTTTGTTTATTTGCAAGCAGAGAGAGGTAGAGAAAAAAAGAGACAGATAGAATGGGCATGCAGGGCCTCCAGCCTCTTCAAATGAACTCCAGACACATGTGTACTTTATGCAGCTGGCTTTACAAGGGTACTGGGGAATCGAACCCAGGCTGCCAGGCTTTGCAAGCAAGCACCTTTTAAAGTATTTTGAGAGAGAGAGAGAGAGAGGAAGAGGCAGATAGAGAGAAAGAGAATGGGCACGCCAGGGCTTCTAGTCACTGCAAATGAACTTCAGATGCATGCGTCCCTTTGTGCATCCGCCTTACATGGGTCCTGGGGAATTGAACCAGGGTTCTTAGGCTTTGCACACAAATGCCTTAACTGTTAAGCCATTTCCTCAGCACCCCCCCCCCATTTCCAATTCAAAATGAACCCAATGTATAATTTAACTATTCTGCAATCTGAGTTCCAATGCAATGCAGCTGTTCAGTGTGATCATACTATGGGGCGGTTGCTCAGCTGTCTTGTTCAGTGTGATCATAATATGAGGCGGGTGCTCAGCTGTCTTGTTCAGTGTGATCATACTATGGGGCGGGTGCTCAGCTGTCTTGTTCAGTGTGATCATACTATGGGGCGGGTGCTCAGCTGCCTGGCATTTACAGGGCAGCACTGCATGGTGGGGAGTCAGTGTTGATCTCTTGTTGATTACAAGTTGTAATGATCATAACACGACATATAGATATGTCCTGGAGCCGGGCGTGGTGGCTCACGCATTGGGAGGCAGAAGTAGGAGGGTTGCTGTGAGTTCGAGGCCACCCTGAGACTACACAGTGAGTTCTGCATCAACCTGGGCTAGAGTGAGACCCTACCTTGGAAAAAAAGAAAAACCTGTATCTGAATGTTATCTGAGGAAGGTTCTCACTCTAGCCCAGACTACCTGGAACTCACAATGATCCTCCTACCTCTGCCTCCCAAGTACTGGGATAGTGGGGTGATCCACCATGTTCAGCTACCTTAAAAAAGAAAAAAAAAAAAAAAAAAAAAGAGAGAGGGCTGGAGAGATGTCTTAGAGGTTATGTCATTTGCCTGCAAAGTCTAAGGACCAAGGTTTGATTCCCCAGCACCCATGTAAAGTCAGACGCACAAGGAGGCATGTGTCTGGAGTTTGCAGCACAGAGGCCCTGGCATGCCCAACCTCCTCCCTCAAATAAATAAATAAAATATATATATAAAAAATAGAGGGGGGTTGGAGAGATGGCTTAGCGGTTAAGCGCTTGCCTGTGAAGCCTAAGAACCCCGGTTCGAGGCTCGGTTCCCCAGGTCCCACGTTAGCCAGATGCACAAGGGGGCGCACGCGTCTGGAGTTCGTTTGCAGAGGCTGGAAGCCCTGGCGCGCCCATTCTCTCCCTCTCCCTCTATCTGTCTTTCTCTCTGTGTCTGTTGCTCTCAAATAAATAAATAAAAAATGAACAAAAAATATTAAAAAAAAAATAGAGGGCTGGAGAGCTGGTTTAGCAGTTAAGGCACTTGCTTACAAAGCCAAAGGACCCAGGTTCGATTCCCAGGATCCATGTTAACCAGATGTACAAGGTGGCTCATGTGTCTGCAGTTCATTTGCAATGGCTCAATGCCCTGGTGTCCAATTCTCTCTCTCTCCTTTTTGCCTCTTTCTTTATGTCAAATAAATAAATAAAAGCCGGGCGTGGTGGTGCACACCTTTAATCCCAGAACTTGGAGGTAGCGGTAAGAGGATTGCCATGAGTTTGAGGCCACCCTGAAACTACACAGTGAATTCCAGGTCATCCTGAGCTAGAGTGAGACTCTACCTCAAGAAACAAAAATAAATAAATAAATAAAAATACATATAAAATATTTTTAAAAAGACAGTAAGGAAGCTGAGGGAAAGGCTGCCCACTCTTGTTCAGTTCAAAAAATGGGCTAATGATAGCAGCAGGTGTGCCTGTGTGTGTGTGTGCGTGCGTGTCTGCGTGCGTGTCTGCGTGCGTGCATGTGTGTGTGCGTGTGCGTGCGTGCGTGTGCGTGTGCGTGCGTGCGTGCGTGTGTGTGTGCGTGTGTGTGCGCGCGCGTGTGTGTGTGCACGCCTCCCTCATGCTAGGCAGGCACTACTGCTGAGCTTCACACCCAGCTCTGGTGTGAGAATTTTGCTGGGACTTCGTATCACTGACACACAGGAAGAGCTCAGGAAATTAGTGTTACTTGATTTAGTTCCACAGTGGAGCTTTCAAATCCAGGGTTTTGCATGTGGTTGGCAAAGAACCACGCCCCCAGCCCTGATGTCCTTTTCTCTTTCTTCTTGTTTTGTTTTCTGAGGTAGTATTTCACTCTAGCCCAGGCTGACCTGGAATTCATTATATAGTCTCTCAGGCTAGCCTCGAACTCACAGAGATCCTCCTGCCTCTCTCTGCCTCCTAAGTGCTGGGATTAAAGGCATGCACCACCATGCCTGGCCCTTTTCTTTATTATTATTTAATTAATTTATTTATTGAGTTAATTTTATTTTTTGGTTTTTCTTTTTTATTAAAGTTTTCTGTTTATTTTTATTTATTTATTTGAGAGCGACAGACAGAGAGAGAAATGGGCAGAGAGAGAGAGAGAGAGAGAGGGAGGGGGAGAGAGAGAGAGAGAATGGGTGCACCAAGGCCTCTAGCCACTGCAAGTGAACTCTAGACGCTTGTGCTACCTTGTGCATCTGGTTTACATAGGTACTGGGGAATTGAACCTGGGTCCTTAGGTTTCATGGGCAAGCACCTTAACTGCTAAGCCATTTCTCCAGCTCTATTTTTGTGGTGCTGGGAAACAAACTCAGGGCCTCCTGCATGCTACTAATGTACACCCACAAGCTCATTTATGGAAATTTTGTAATAGTTCATAATATTAAAAGTTTAGGGTTGCTGGACCTAGCCTGATACTATGTGATACAGGTTTTGTTGAATGAAAAAAAAAAAAAAAAAGCCAGGCATGGTGGTGCACGCCTTTAGGAAGTAGGTGGATTGCCGTGAGTTCAAGGCCACCCTGAGAATAAGTAAATTCCAGGTCAGTGTGGGCTAGAGTAAGACCCTACCTCAAAAACCAAAAAAAAAGGGCTGGAGAGATGGCTTAGCGGTTAAGCGCTC
Organism: Jaculus jaculus; assembly: GCF_020740685.1. Classification (NCBI taxonomy): domain Eukaryota; kingdom Metazoa; phylum Chordata; class Mammalia; order Rodentia; family Dipodidae; genus Jaculus; species Jaculus jaculus. The sequence continues at coordinate 132,529,575 of NC_059109.1, forward strand.
GCCTGTGAAGCCTAAGGACCCCGGTTCGAGGCTCGGTTCCCCAGGTCCCATGTTAGCCAGATGCACAAGGGGGCGCACGCGTCTGGAGTTCGTTTGCAGAGGCTGGAAGCCCTGGCGCGCCCATTCTCTCTCTCTATCTGCCTCTTTCTCTGTCTGTCACTTTCAAATAAATAAATAAAATAAATAAATTAAAAAAAAAAAAAAAACCAAAAAAAAAAAAAAAAAAAAAGAACGTGTTTTGGAGGGCAGAGCGCTTTCCCTGTAATCCCAGCACTTGGGAGGTGGAGACCCGAACATGAACATGGAAGAGGGGAGGCTGGCTTGGGTTAAGTAGAGAGACCTAGTCCTAAGGAGGGGAAGGAGGGAGGGGAAGATAGAGGAATGAAGATTTATGAAAGCTATAATGAGAGTCAGCTGGGCATAGTGGCACTGGCCATTTTGTTTGGTGGGGGGGGAACTAGCCTTTTATTCTAGAACTCTGACAGGCTGAGGTAGGATGATCTCCGTGAGTTCAAGGCCAGCATGAGCTACAGAATGAGTTCTGGGTCAGCCTGGGCAAGAGTGAGACCTGGCTTAAAAAAAAAAAAAAAAAAAGGGACTAGGGTGTGACTCAGTGGGTGTACACTGGCCTGCCTAGCACACACGGGCAGAGAATCCTGAGACTGATTTACCAACGCTGCACAAATCTGAGTGTGTCCTTATGATCCTAGCACTTGGGAGGTAGTCGCAACAGGATCAGGAGTTCAAGATCACGCTCAGATACATAGTGAGTTTGAGGGCTACTTTGGACCACGAGACCCTGTTTCAAAAAAAAGGGGGGGCTGTAGAGATGGCTTAGTGGTTAAAGCAATTGCCTGCAAAGCCAAAGGACCCAGGTTCATTCCCCAGGACCTACATAAGCCAAATCATAAGGTGGAGCATGCATCTGGAGTTCATTTTCAGCGGCTGGAAGCCCTGGCACACCTATTCTCTCTCTTTCTCCTCCTGCCTATTTCTCTCTCTCTCAAACATATATATATATATTTTAAAAGGGCTGGAGAAATTGCTTAGTGGTTAAGGTGTTTGCCCGTGATGCTTAAGGACCCATGTTCGAGTCCCTAGTACCCATGTAAGTTAGATGCACAAGGTGGCACATGCTCCTGAAGTTCATGTGCAGTGGCTGGAGGCCTTGGCGTGCCCATTCATTCTTCATCTGCCTCTTTCTCAAATAAATGAAATTTCAAAAAAGAAAAATTTTTTTATTTAGTTGCAAGCAGAGAGAGACAGAGAGAATGGGTGCACTAGGGCCTCCAGCCACTGCAAAGGAATTTCAGATGCATGACCGCCACCTTGTGCATCTGGTTTTACGTTGGTCCTAGGGAATCGAACCTGGGTCCTTTGGCTTTGCAGACAAGTACCTTAATCGCTAAGCCATCTCTCCAGTCCCAATAAATGATTTTTTTTTTTTAAATAAAAAGAAAGTAAGTGCCGGGTGTGGTGGCACATACCACTCTGAGTGAATTCCAGGTCAGCCTGGGCTAGAGTGAGATCTTACCTCAGAAAACAAAAAAACAAACAACAAAAGAAAGTAAGAAAAAAAAAAAAAGGGGTGGGAGTGTCTTTTTGAAATCTCTTTTAATTTTGTTGTTACGTAACCATGTTTAGATAATCTCACTCTGCAGCCCCATTGCAGCCTGGGTGAGCCCCAGTGCAAGCCCAGACTGGCCTGGGCCTCCTCACCCCGACTCAGCTTCCTGAGTGCTGGAATTACAGGTGTGAGCCACCTGCGGTCAACTGATGTTTATGACATTTAACTGAGAGCAAACAAACAAACAAAAAAGACGCTGCTCATTCTCTAAATCATTATTTCCAGGCATTTTATGAGGAAAGAACTCAAGACATTTCTGTAACTGGTGAGTTATTTTCTTGCTTCCTCGGAGTTAATCGTTCACAGTCCCGTATTGAGTTTCATGAGCTGATTTCTCCCCCAACACACCAGCTCTGGGGTAGAGATTTATATCTAAATCGCTCAAGATATTATCAGCATTCCATATAGTGCTTTGTTCGGTGAGGTACGTACACACCTCAGCCTTCATAAAACTGGGCAAGTAATCTTACTGTACGTTTCTGATTGAATTCTTTTGAAGAAACAGGAGGAAAAAAAAAAAATATATATATATATATATATATATATACTTTCCATGTTGAATTAAGCGTACACAGACTTATTTCTCCATTTTTCTTTTTAACTTGGCAGTTGAACACAGATGCTAATTTAGCTTGATCACGAAATGAGAGAGACTCCCCTTTCTGCAGAGCAGAAAATTGTAAGGGTTGAGCAAAACAGAAAACAGAGTCCTTTTCTAAATATAGCCGTGTCATCTGACCCCGTGGTCTCCCTTCTCCTTGCAGCGGTAAGGTACTAGACACCCGGCTTCGTTGGATGTAGCGTGTAATTACCCCAGGACAGAACACACAGCCAACCAGCGCAGATGTAAATGCTAGGGCTTGTGCTGGTCCTTTTTGATCTAAGGAAATGGACTAGAATGTTGTTGGGACGTCCCCACATGACAGCTTGTCATTGGGGTAAACTTTCCCACTGCACACAGGAAACAGTTCTTCCATCTCTTAGTATGTGTGTGTGTGTGTGTGTGTGTGTGTGTGTGCGAACGCGTGTGATCAAACCATGGCAAGTACTCTATGGCTGTGCCCCGTCCCCACCCCCCAGCCTCAGTTATGTTTATACCCATATCCTTTGTTTTTCTTTTTTTTCCAGGTAGGTTCTCAGTCTAGCCCAGGTTCCTGGAATTCACTATAAAGTCTCAAGGTGTGGGCTGGAGAGATGGCTTAGCGGTTAAGCGCTTGCCTGTGAAGCCTAAGGACCCCGGTTCGAGGCTCGGTTCCCCAGGTCCCACGTTAGCCAGATGCACAAGGGGGGGCACGCGTCTGGAGTTCGTTTGCAGAGGCTGGAAGCCCTGGCGCGCCCATTCTCTCTCTCTCCCTCTATCTGTCTTTCTCTCTGTGTCTATCGCTCTCAAATAAATTAAAAAAAAAATTAAAAAAAAAATTAAAAAAAAGTCTCAAGGCGGCCTCAACTCCTACCTCTGCCTCCTGAGTGCTGGGATTAAAGGCATGCGCCACCACACCCAGTTTCTACCCATATCCTTTTGAAACGCACAGTGTGTAAACACTTTTCACGCAGTAGGTACGCAGTCCCCTCCCAGGTGCTTCTTGAGCTGTGAGACCCGCACCGGGGCAAATTCAATCCTGTCAGTGTGCAGGATCGTTTATGACCACATCGTACAATTCTCAGTTTCAAGTCCCTGTAATCAGTCTTGGTGAATGCGCTGTTTTGTTTTGTTTTTTTGAGCTGGGCATGGTGGCGCACGCCTTTAATCCCAGCACTTGGGAGGCAGAGGTAGGAGGATCGCTGTGAGTTTGAAGCCACCCTGAGACTACATAGTGAATTCCAGGTCAGCCTGGGCTAGAGTGAGACCCTACCTCAAAAAAAAAAAAAAAAAAAAAAGTCTCTTTAGGGGCTGGAGGGATGGCTTAGTGGTTAAGACACTTGCCTACAAAGGCAAAGGCCCAGGTTCGATTTCCCAGGAGCCACATAAGCAAGATGCCCAAGGTGGCACATGCATCTGGAGTTTGTTTGCAACAGTTGGAGGTCCTGGCATGCCCATTCTCTCTCTTTCAAATAAATTAAAAAAATAAATAAAACATTAATAAATAACAGCTGGGCGTGGTTGTGCACGCCTTTAATCCCAGCACTCGGGAGGCAGAGGTAGGAGGATTGCCGAGAGTTCAAGGCCACCCTGAGACTACACAGTGAATTCCAGGTCAGCCTGGGCTGCAGTGAGACCCTATCTTGAAAAACAAAACAAAACAAAAAATTAAAAAATAAAATAAATACGCAAATAAGTAAAAAATAAATAAATGTAAATAGACTATAAGATTTTGCACGTCAAGCCTTATACCTTTTACAGCTGCCTTTTTTTTTTTCTTCAATCTTTATTTTTAAAGACCATTTCAAGGTCTGCATTTCTGGGACAAATTAAAGATTAAGCTGTGAATGGAAGCTTAAGAGTCATCACTGCACAGATGTGTTTGTCTGTGAAGGAAAATCCTTATAAGGAGTTTTCTGTTTTGCAGGAGGTAGATTTTTCTAACCAAACCAGGCTAGGAACCAAGACTCATGTGTAAGGGAACTCTACACACTGACACTGAGAATGGGCAGCTGGCAGAGCTGGGGGCATTTTTACATTTGCCCTTTGAGCCCTGGAGAGGGAGGAGGAGGAAGAGGAAGTAGCTAGGATTGTCACAGACTTGAAGGAAACAGAGGCTTCAGCTGGCTGCTGAAACACATTTCAAAGCATCAATAGCTAATGTACTCAGGCGCACAGCAAGCTCTGGGCCAGAACTAAGAATCTGGTTTGAGGAGTTTGGCGTTGCTGCTTGGAAACCTACCACCCGGCTCCCCTGACCTATTTGTGGAATCTACTTGACGTTGATTGATGCTTTTCGCTTATTTCTGGACTCTTTCTCTGTCTCTCTTTTTTAACAATTAGAATAGCAGTTTTTTGGAGGCAGGGAGATGGTTCAGGGGTAAACATGCACTTACTGAACAGCTCTGGGCCCTGAGTTTGTATCCGTAGCAACAAGTAAAAGCTGGGTACGTGGTGCGCGTCTGTAATCTTAGAGACAGAGGGATTCCCGGGACTTGCTGTTCGGCTCATCTGGTTGAATCAGAGAGCTCTGGGTTCAGTGAGAGGCCCTGTAAAATTAAGGTGGAGAGTGCGTAAGATACTCAACATCAACCTCTGACTTTCACACATGCACAGCCCATGCATGCACACATGTGCACGACCCACGAATACACACATGCACATATCACGCATAAAGAAAATATTTTCATATTATTTTTAACTTAAAATATTTTATTAATTTATTTTGAAAGAGAGAGGAGAAATAGGCAGATATATATATATAGACAGAGAGAAAGAATGGGTGTAACATAGCCTCCAGCCAACTGCAAATGAACTCCACACACATGCGCCACCTTGTGCATCTGGCTTCTGTGGGTATTAGGGAATCAAACCTGGGTCTCTAGGCTTTCCAGGCAAACACCTTAACTGTTAAGCCATCTCTCTAGCGTATGTGTGTGTGTGTGTGTGTGTGTGTGTGTGTGTGTGTATTGTTTTCTTTTCTTTTCTTTTCTTTTTTAGTTTTTTCGAGGTAAGGTTTTACTTGCTATGTAGTTTCAGGCTTGCCTCAGACTCACAGAGATCCTTCTACCTCTGACTTCTTTTTTTTTTTTTTTTTTTTTTGATTTTTCAAGGTAGGGTCTCACTCTGGTCCAGGCAACCTCTGACTTCTGAGTGCTGGGATTAAAGGCATGTGCCTCACACCTGGCCCTTATTATATTGTTTTACTATTTATTTATTCATATTTTTATGGTTTTTAAATTTTTTTCTTTTCAAATTTTTATTAGCAACTTCCATGATTATAAAAAATATCCATGGTGATACCCTCCCTCCCTCCCACTTTCCCCTTTGAAACTCCACTCTCCATTATATCTCCTCCCCATCTCAATCAGCCTCTCTTTTATTTTGATGTCATTATCTTTTCCTCCTATTACAATGGTCTTGTGTATTTATTTTTATTTTTTTAAATCATTTTATTTTGGAGCTGGGCGTGGTGGCGCATGCCTTTAATCACAGCACTCCAGAAGCTGTAGGAGGATCATCGTGAGTTTGAGGCCAGCCTGAGCTACAGTAAGATCCTACCTCGAACGCCCCCTCCAAAAAAAAAGAACAGACTGGAGAGATGGCTTAAATGGGTTAAGGTGCTTGCCTGCAAGGCCAAAGGACCCAGGTTCAATTCCCTTGGACCCACGTAAGCCAGATGAACAAGGTGGCGCATGCAATCTGGAGTTCGGTTGCAGTGGCTGGAGGCTTAGCACGCCCATTCTCTCTCTCCCTCTCTCTGCCTCTTTCCCTCTCTAAATAAATAAAAATTAAAAAGAAATCATTTTATTTGTTTGCAAGTAGAGAAAGAGGAGACAGATGTCAGGGTTTCCAGCTGCTGTAAACGAACACCAGATGCATGTACCTCTTTGTGCATCTGGCTTTATGTGGGTTTTGGGGGATCAAACCCACCTCGTAAAGCTTTGTAGACAAGTGCTTTAATCACTAAGCTGTCACTCTAGCTCTGTGCCTCCACCCCCCACATTTTTTTTGTTTTTTGAAGTCATGAATTCTTTTTTTTTTCTAGGTAGGGTCTCATTCTAGCCCAGGCTGAAGTGGAATTCACTATGAAGTCTCAGGGTGGCCTTGAACTCATGGCGATCCTCCTACCTCTGCCATGGCCTCCAGCTACTGCAAACGAATTCCAGATGCATGTGCCACCTTGTCATCTGGCTTACATGAGTATTAGGGAATTGAACCTGGTTAAGGCCTTAACCACTAAGCCATATCTCCAGCCCATCTTTTTCTTTTCTTTTTTTTTAATCTTTGTAGTATTACAGCTTGAATTCAGGTCTTGATGCATGTTAGGCAGGTGCTCTGCCACTGAGTTACACCCCCAGCCCCCTAAATATGTTTTTTGTTTATTTTGTTTGTTTAATTTTGCTGAGTCAGGATCTCCCTTTGTGACTCAAGCTGGCTTCTCAATTCATGACACTTCCACCTCAGTGTCCCCAGCGCTAGGATTAGAGGCGTGTCCCACCATGCCCAGCAAATCTATATATATATTTTTTTCCAAAGCTATATATTTTTTACAAATAAAAGACTCCAAAAACTTTTTTTAACTATACTATATTTTTTCCATTTTGCTCAAGAAACATCCAGATGATGTTGTAACATATGATCAGCTACTTCTAAGTTAATCACATTGTATAAAGTTAACATTACTCCAGAAAGTTCTAAGAACCCTTCTCTTCCAAACAACCCTCCCAAGGCTGAATTTAAAGTCAGCTGGTCTCCGTGACCTTTGCTTGCTTTTTTTGTTTTCTTTTTCGGAATGTCCCTGGCCAAATGATCAATCATAACTTTATCCCCTTTCCCCCGAAGTTTCCAAAGAAAGAACCAAGTCCGATGGGGTTCAGTCTCCCTCCCTGTCAACTCATCCTCGGAGGTAGTGCTCCCCAAACGTGTTCTGGTCAGAGTTCAGGGCAGAAGCGCGCCTCGCTGAGCAAGGAGGATCTTTGGCCGGAGGCGGAGGCCGCTGCGGGCTGTGATTGCAGGCCGGGCTGGGCTTCGCATTTTAACTTCCCTAATTGCAGAGCTGAAGCTGGCTGAGTGTTGAGTGATCAAGAGTTCAGGGTTTCAAAGTGCAGGAAGCAGGGGGCTCATTTCCGAGGCTTGTCTGCAAACGACTCCCGCTTCTGCGATGGAAACTCCTTTTTGTCAGTGCCCTGGAGTACGCAGGGATTTTCCTCCTCTAACGCAGATTCATTCTCTCGTTTCCTCTCTCCTTTTATTCTTCTTGAAGCAGAGTTTCACTCGAGCCCAGGCTGACCTGAAATTAGTGTCAGGCTGGCCTTGAACTCATAGTGATCCTCCTACCTCAACCTTCCCAGTGCTGGAATTAAAGGAATGTAGCACCATGCCCAGCAAAATACTTTTTTTTTTCTCTTGCATTTTATTTATGTATGTCTCTGTGTGTGTCTTGCTGAGCTACATGGGTGCCAGAGAATTGAACCTGGGCTACCAGGGTTTACAAGCAATCATCTGTAACCACTGAGCTATCTCCCCAGCCCCTGCTTCCAGCTTCTCCTTTTTTTTTCGAGGTAGGGTCCCACTGTAGCCCAGGCTGAGCTGGAATTCACTACGTAGTCTCAGGGTGGCCTCGAACTCACAGTGATCCTTCCACCTCTGCCTCCTGAGTGCTGGGATTAAAAGTGTGCCCCACCACGCCCAGCCCCCTTCTTTTCTGAGCTCTCAGCTGCCTGAGAAGCGCCCTTGCTTCAGAACAACCTGCCCTGACCCCAGGGACTGTGACCCGGGCCTGCCCGTTATGCAGCAGTTGTCTTCTTAGCTAAGTCTGGAGATGGCTGCACCCATGTCACGAAAGGAGTCTCCTACAGCTCTTCATCATTTCCATCTTATCTCCAGCATGAGATTTAACATCTCCGGAAATATCTGACTTCCTTTTATTTTTATATCTCGGTAGGTTAAAAACAAAACAAAACTAAACACAAACACCATGTGCAGGGATGCCAGATTTGGTGGTACCCACCTTTAAACTATTTTGTTTTATTTATCTTAGAGAGAGAGAGGTAGAAAGAGAGTGAGTACGGGTGTGCCACGGTCTCCTGCCGCTGCAAAAGAACTCCAGCCCATGGCACACACCTTTCATCCCAGCACTGGGGAGGCAGAAGTAGGAGGATCCCTGTGAGTTCAGCCCTGCGAGGTCAGTGTGGGACCATGTAGTGGGTTCCAGGTCAGCCTGGGCTACAGTGGGATCCTACCTCACACACACACAAAGTACACAATAAAGGCCGGTGTGGTGGTGCACACCTTTAACCCCAGTACTCTGGAGGCAGAGGTAGGAGGATTGCCAAGAGTTTGAGGCCACCCTGAGACTATATAGTGAATTCCAGGTCAGCCTGGGCTAGAGAGAGACCCTACCTCGAAACAAACAAACAAACAAACAAACAAACAAACAAACAAACAAACAAACAAACAAACAGTGCTGGGGAGATGGCTCAGTGGTTAAAGTGTTTGTCTACAAAGCCTAATGACCCAGGCGAGATTCACCAGTACCCACATAAAGCCAGATACACCAAGTGGCGTATTCATCCGGAGTTCATGTGCACTGGCTAGAGGTTCTAGAATGCCCATTCTCTCTCCTCTCCTCTCTTTCTCTCTCTGCTTGCAAATAAATAAATAAATAAATATTTTTTTAAAAACCCAAGAAACGAAAACAGCCTCATGTGGTGGCTCATGCTTGTAACCCCAGCTGAGACAGGCCGATCACCATGAGATCAAGACCAGCCTGGTCTACATGGTGAGTTCAGGACATGCTGGGCTACAGAATGAGACCCCCTTCCCACCCCCCATACAAACACAAAGAACAAAACAACTTATTTTCATAGAAACCATTTAAACTAGAATTCCTTAAACTTTGTTGCTATAAACCTTCCCATTTGGCCTGGAAGTGTAGCTCTGTCCAGGAACAGTTGCTAGCTTGAAGGAGGCCCTGAGTTTGACCCCCAGCATCGCCCAAACCAAACAAAATACCAGGGCTGTGGAGATGCTCAGTGGATAAGGCGCTTGCTGTGAAGCATGAATAACTGAGGCTCCCCCACCCTGAGGTCGGCTGTCCTGGAACTTGCTCTGTAGTCCCAAGCTGGCTTCAAGATCACAGCAATCCTCCTACTTCTGCTGGGATGAAAGGCATGCACCACCATGCCCAGTATGACGGGAATTTGGACCCCCAGAGCCCATATAAAGATGAACACTACAGCTATATTGTCTATAATCCCATGGTGCCCAACAAGGTGGGAGGCAATGACCAACACCCTACGTTGTCCTCTGACCTCTATACATGCATTGTGGTATGCACGTACATATGCACACATTACACAATATATGTATGTATATATTATCTATATCTATCTATATAATATATATCTATCTATATAATACACACACACACACACACACACATGTACATACATACATACATACTTGCCAGGCATGGTTTAATCCCAGCAGCACTCGGGAGACTGATGTAGGAGAACAGTTGTTAATCTGAGGTCAGCCTGAGGCTACATAGTGAATTCCAGAATTCCAGGTCAGCCTGTGCCAGAGTGAGACTCTACCTCAAAAAACAAAAACAAAACAACAACAACAAAAATCTATACCTATAGACCTTCTATTGTGTGAAATTTTCATATACATATGTATATTTATATGAACTTTATAGGCATATACAGGGAAGGTATTTGAGAAACTAGACTGTGAATTAAGATTCTAAAACCACAAAACTTTAGAACTGGAAAGCATACAATTTTGTTGATTCCAGCTCTTTAATTACATAAAAAGATCCCCAGGGCTGAGAGAAGCTGTTTAGTTTGTTCTGAGATCTTTGGATTCTCCTTCTAGACTTGCTGTATAATTTTGCACTTAACCTCCAGGGCTTCCATTTCCTTATCTGTGAGACAGGCCCACTGGGAGACATGGCTTTAAGGTAGTTAAGTGTGTATGATTTTGCAAGCATAGGTTTTGCCAAAAGGGCATTTAGGAGTGCAAATGAGTTGTGGATTCCCCAGATCTTTCTTTTTCAAAAGTTATTTATTTTATTACATATTTATTTGAGAGTGTGAGAGAGAGAAAGTGGCTGAGAGAGAGAGACTGAAAGAGAATGGGTGTGCCAGGGCCTCCAGCCACTGCAAACGAGCTCCAGACACATGTGCCACCTTGTGCATCTGGCTTATGTGGGACCTGGGGAATTGAACCTAGGTCCTTTGGCTTAGCAGGCATGTGCCTTAACTGCTAAGCCATCCCGCTAGCTTTTTTTTTTTTTTTTTTTTTTAATTTTAAATTTTTGTTTTTTTGAGGTAGTGTCTCACTCTAGCCCAGGCTAACTATGTTCACTATGTAGGTTCAGGGTGGCCTCCAATTCATGGCAATCCTGCCTCTGCCTCCCAAGTGCTGGGATTAAAGATGTGTACCACTATGCCCGGCCTTTTTGGTTTGTTTCTGAGGCAGGGTCTCACTCTAGCTCAGGCTGACCTGGAACTCACTCTGTAGTCCCAGGCTGGCCTGGAACTCGATCCTCTTAAATCTGCCTCCTGAATGCTGGGACTGAAAGCATGGACCACCACGTCCTGCTCCAACTTTAAAAACAGATATATATTTATTTATTTGCATGGAGAGAGAGAGAGAGAGAGAGAATGGGAGCACCAGGGCCTCCTGCCACTGCAGATCCATGCGCCACTTTGCCCATGGGGCTTTACGTGGGTACTGGGTAAGCGAACCTGGGCCATTATGCTTTGCAAGCAAGTGCCTTTGACTGCTAAGCCATTTCTCTAGCCCCCTCCCAATTTTCTTTTTCTTCCTTCCTTTCTTTTTTTTTTTTTTGAGGTACTGTCTCACTCTAGCCCAAGCTGGCCTGGCCTGAAAGTCACTATGTAGTCTCAGGCTGGCCTTGAACTCACATGGATTCTACTACCTCTGCCTCCTGAGTGCTGGGATTAAAGGTGTGTCCCACCATGCCTGTTTTTTTTTTTTTCTTTTTTTCTTTCTTCTTTTTTACAAACAGATCAATGTTATGTTGACCCTGGACAGGACTTTAGTGTCCTTTACGAAAAGAGTGAGTTCTGGAAGGGGGTGGGGTTCCTGCCTCCATCGGATCTGAATGTTTTCGCCAGCCCCAGACTCCGAGGAACCCCACTTGAATGGCTTCCTTCAGTAGCAGCGCTTGAGCCTCTGCGTCTCCGTTTCCCACAGTTTTCTGGCTTTGCGAGAAAGCCTTCTCTTGTGCTCTTTGGAATTTCCTCCGCCACTTATCACTTCAGGCTGCGCATTAATGATTTATCCAGCAAGGGTTATTAAAATTGACTGTAGTCTCCGAAGAAAGGATAGCTTGTCAAACCCCAGTCTCAAGACTAATTGGATATATTTTGCATGAATTGTGATTAATGCAAGGTAATTTCAGAGGATGGCTCTCGCTAATTAATCAATCAATCACGTCTGCTCATCTCGGTAGTCAGAACTTTACAAGTTCATTACTGACTTGCTCAAAGCCAAGATCCCATACGTATATAAGCTAGTGGTTTAAGGCAATTCTTAAGAAAGCAAACAGATTGAGCAATGTTTAATTCAGAAACAAGTTGCTTAATGTAGGTCCTCAGAAAAATAACACGACTTAGGGAAAGTATAAGATGCAGGTGGGCCTGTAACATACTCTCAGTTTCTTGGTTGATTTCACTTTAACTACAATGCTCCCCTTCTTCTCAAGGCCTGGCAAAGGTCATACAGAAGTCTCCCACTCCCAGCAGCCTGCTCAAGCCGCAAACTGTTTGAAATAAAACAGAACATTATCTGAACTGTTACAAACCTTCTGCCCAGAGTTCTGGAAAGCAAGCCTGAGAAGTAGTAAATGCAGATGAACATTTCTCTTCTGCTCACAGAAAAGTGAGTGAGAAAGACACTGGAGGGGGCTGGAGAGACAGCCCAAGCCCCCACTGGCTAAAGGCGTTTGCTTGTCAAGCCTGATGGCCCACGTTCGATTCCCCAGTACCCATGTAAGGCCAGGTGGGCAAAGTGGCACATGCACCTGGAGTTCCTTTGCAGTGGCAGGAGGCCCTGATATGCCCATACTCACTCTCTGTCTGCCTATTTCACACACGCGCGCGCGCGCACACACACACACACACACACATTTAATCACTGGAGGACTAGGGGCTGGGGAAAAGGTTCAGCTTTTAAAGGTGCTTGCTCTGCAAGCATGCAGACCTGAGTTCGATTCCCAGAACCCATGTGTCTATAATCCTAAAACCCCTACAATGAAGACTGTAGTCCAGCTAGTTTGGCCTTCCCTGTAACAAGCATCAAGAAGCCATGGTAGTGAACACCTGGGTCAGAATGAGACCTTGCCTCAAACAAACAAAAACAAAACCAAAAACAAGACGAGAGAGACCCTGTCTCAAAGAAGGTAGAAGAGAGGTCATCCTCTGCTCTGTACGTTCATTCCTTGCCACATGCCTCTCTCCCTCAGTTAATAATGAAACCCTGGGCTGGAGAGATGGATCAGTGGTTAAAGGTGCTTGCTTGTAAAGCCTGAAAGCCTGGGTTCAATTCCCCAATACTACAGAAACCCTGATGCACAAAGTGGCATGTGTGTCTGAAGTTTATCTGCGGTATCAGGGGACCCTGGCATGCCATAGTCTCTCTTTCTCAAATCAATATAAATATTAAAAAAAAAATAGCCAAGCATTGTGGCACACACCTTTAATCCAATCCCAGCACTCGGCAGGCAGAGGTAGGAGGATCACTGTGAGTTTGAGGCCACCCTGAAACTACATGGTGAATTCCAGGTGAGCCTGGGCTAAAGTGAGACCCTACCTTGAAAAAACAAATAAAATAAAATAAATATGAAAATAAAAGCCACTAGAATTATAGCTGCCAGAAAGCAAAATGTTTTGTGATTTTTTTTTCCTATCATGTCAAAAGGGACATGGGGTGGAGAGATGGCTTAGTGGTTAAGGTGCTTGCCTGTGAAGCCCAAGGAACCTGGTTCAATTCCCCAGTATCCACATAAGCTAGATGCACAAGGTGGCACATGCGTCTGGTGTTCATTTGCAGTGGCTGGAGGCCCTGGTGCTCCCATTTTTTTTCTCTCTCTTTCCCTGTCAAATAAATAAATAAATAATTTAAAGTTAATAAAAACAGCCCCCCCCCCAAAAAAAAAGATAAAAAGGGACATAGGAAAGCAGGCACTGAATGAATGTCAACATATGTAAAATAAGGTGGCACCTGGGTTGCCACCCTGCAGGGGCTTACAACAGAGCCATCAGCTGACACTCCGAGCCTAGGGCTCTCCCCGTTGAGCGGAGCAGGAGTCCGAGTCAGGTAACTCACAAGCTTAGATCCCTCCCCAGCGCTCCGGAGCCTGCCTAGCCCAGGGAGCTCCTGGGTTACATTGTGGGCACCGCGCAAAGCAGGCACAGCACGGACCTGAACCAGAAACGATGCTTCCGAGGTGTGGTGGCACAAGCCTGCCATCCCAGGGCCAGCGGGAGTCTCCTCAGCCATGGAGTGAGTTCAAGTCGGTGCAGGCTACATGAAACCCTGTCTCAAGAAACAGACGAACGCCGGGCGTGGTGGCGCACACCTTTAATGCCAGCACTTGGGAGGCAGAGGTAAGAGGATCACTGTCAGTTCGAGGACACCCTGAGACTACATAGTGAATTTTAGACCAGCCTGACCTAGAATGACACCCTACCTCCAGAAACAACCAACCAAAAAAAAAAAGAAAGAAAGAAAGAAAGAAAGGAAAAGAGGAGACCCTACCTCATAAAACCAAAAAAGAAAGAAAAAGAAAAAAAAATGAAGGGAAAAATAAAAGGGCAGACAGAAAGAAAAAAAACAACTTTGGAGATCAAAAAACATAGGAAACACAAGCCATAGCTTAAGCCTTGTGTAAATTAAATGTAAATTATTATCTTAAAGAGTTTTTTTTTTTTTCTGTTTTCTGTTGCAAGGGTATTAATGAAAGCTTCTCCTGGGAGGAGAAAGTATTCAGTGAATGTCTACATACAAAAGAAGGTGGAGCCTGGATTCCAACCCTGGAGGGATTTACAATCTTGTGGAACAATTGGAGAGCAACCCTTCCTTCCAGAATGTTCACTGGCATGAACTTGAATGATGCTAGGCCAGGACCGCAGACATTCCTTCCTTACTAAAAAGGCTCCCAGTGACATACAGTAAGGGAACATACAGGCCTGTTTTCTGTGAATGGGTGCTGAGGGAGAAGGTAGCTCCAAGGGGAGGTAGGAACTAGACAAGGAGACTTGATGTCTTTCTCCAGCATGGCCTTTTCAAAAGGCAGAGGGTTATGGGGGAGACAGGCCTGGAAGTCACGTTGTACAGCCTTCTCCAGAAGAGTCTGGAAGGGACACACCCTTGCTGCTGGAAGACAGGGCCAGAGGCAGTTGTGGGGGGGGGGCAGGCTGACACCCACTCTTACCAGTTGGAACAGAATGGAGGTGGAGCCCGGGGAAAGTCATCCCTTCCTCAGAGAGGAGGAAGCCTGGCTTTGGGTTCACGTCCTTGATCCCCTCAGGGACAGCTGTTGACCACATCTGTAATTCCAGCACTTGGGAGGCTGAGGCTAGGAGGATGGCGAGTGTGAGCTAGCCTGGGCGGCATTGCAGGCCCCTGTCTGGAAAACAAAAGTACAAGGGAGCAAACAATTCAGGAAGCCAGGGACGTTTCCTGCTGGGGGTGGCCAGGAGATCCTGGTCATCGCTGCCTCACCTTCATTCCCTCTTAGACAAGCCCCGTGGGCTTGTGGCAGATTGAACGCCTGCCCCGCAGCGGCCCAGAGCACCAAGGACAATTCAAAAGCTCCCAAGGCGACCTCGGCCTCCGAGCTCCTGTCCCATCCACCTGTGGCTTCGCTTCCTCAGGAGAGGTAGTTCCATTTCAAGCTATTTTGCATCAGTTTTGAGCAGTTCAGGGGAGTATTTTCTCTCTCATATTTGATGTGGCTCAAAGAAGCTTTGTCTCTTTCCTCCTCGTAGGTTGTGGTTTTATTAATTCTTTTCTCGTCAAGTGAGATCAAAGATGGCTTTCTATATTGGGCAGGATCTTTTATTAAACCAATAGAAGGGATTCCATCGAGAGGTGTTTTGTTTAGGAGGAAGGTTTTTGAGGTAGGGTCTCACTCTAGCCCAGGCTGACCTGGAATTCACTACGTAGTCTCAGGGTGCCCTCGAACTCACCACAATCCTCCTCCCTCTGCCTCCTCAGTGCTGGGACTAAAGGCGTGAGCCACCATGTCGGGCTTTAGGAGGAAGGTTTTGAAAGGAGGAAAAAGATTTCAGTGAGCAGAAAAGAGGTGTCTCATGAGATCCATGAAGAAGCCGGCGTTCTAAGCTGCATTACACTGGGAAGACGCTTGGGCTGGGGAGACGGCTCAGCATTTAACAGTGCTGGCCACTTACACACGGGGTCCCCTCTGGCTGGAAACTGCCAAGAACAGCTCCTTAGAATCCACACAAAATGTTAGACGTGGGGCTGGAGAGATGGCTCAGAGGTTAAAGCCCTTGTGTGAAAAGCCTAATGACCAGGGCTTGATTCCCTCATATACCCATGTAGAGATGGCTCACAGGTCAAAGCCCTTGTCTGAAAAGCCCAATGACCAGGCCTTGATTCCCCAATATACCCATGTAAAGCCAGATGCACAGTGGTTCATGCATCTGGAGTCCGTTTGTAAGGCTGGAGGCCCTGGCATGCCTGTTCTCTCTGTCTCTCCTTTCTATCTCTCTCTGCTTGCAAATAAATAAATAAATAATTTTTGATATTAGGCCACAATTGGTTTATTAAAAAACCTTTGAATAATCTGCTAAAGAGAAAATACCACTGAAGGGTATGAATACTTTTTTTTTTCTTGACAACTTCCATGATTGTAAATAATATTCCATGGTAATGCACTCTCCCCCCCCTTTACCTTTGAAACTCCACTCTCCATCATATCCCCTCCCCCTCTCAATCAGTCTCTTTTATTTTGATGTCATGATATTTTCCTCCTATTATGATGGTCTTGTGTAGGTAGTGTCAGGCACTGTGAGGTCATGGATATCCAGGCCATTTTGTGTCTGGAGGGAGCACGTTGTAAGGAGTCCTACCCTTCCTTTGGCTCTTACATTCTTTCTGCCACCTCTTCTGCAATGGAGCCTGAGCCTTGGAAGGTGTGATAGAGATAATGCAGTGCTGAGCACTCCTCTGTCACTTCTTCTCAGCACCATGGTGCCTTCTGAGTTATCCCAAGGTTCTCGCCATGTAAAAAGAGAAGCTCCTCTAACCAAAAGTGAGTGTCACATTAATGTATGGCTATGAACATTAAGAGAAGTGCTTACTGGGCAGTTTGGTGAGCATAGTATATGCATTTAGCCAGACACCAGCAGGCATTACAACCCTAGGGCTCATGACTTCCCCTGTCATAGGTTTTCAGTATCAGACATTTATTCCCTCCCTTCGAACAGGCCTCCCGTCCAATTAGAGAGCAGCTGTTTTTTCCCATAACAGACATGCCACTATTGCACCCGTTGGCTCATTTGGCCTGGCTGGCCAAATCTAAGGCTTACAATGTCCACTGTTGAGTATCTTCACTGGTGATTTCTCTCTCTCCCATTGAACTGCATGCAGAATGGCTTCTCCCAGCTTTCTGTCAGCTGGTCTACATGGAGGAGGTTATGAGCTCAGTTCCAGCAGGATTTCTCAGTGGCTTTGCAGCCCAACTATGTGGAGTCATCAGCAAAAGGGTCTTACCATCTATTCCTGGTGGGAAACCAAGGGCCTTGGCAATGGCTTGTAATGTTGGGGGCATCAGGGACCTCCCTGGCCAATAACTCACTGGATTATTTTTATTTATTTATTTAATTTATTTTTTTAAATTTTTATTAACATTTTACATGATTATAAAAAATATCCCATGGGGGCTGGAGAGATGGCTTAGCGGTTAAGCGCTTGCCTGTGAAGCCTAAGGACCCCAGTTTGAGGCTCGGTTCCCCAGGTCCCACGTTAGCCAGATGCACAAGGGGGCGCACGCGTCTGGAGTTCCTTTGCAGAGGCTGGAAGCCCTGGCGCGCCCATTCTCTCTCTCTCCCTCTATCTGTCTTTCTCTCTGTGTCTGTCACTCTCAAATAGATAAATAAAATTATATTAAAAAAAGATGTTTTCTAAAAAAAAAAAAAATCCCATGGTAATTCCCTTGCTCCCCCCACACACACTTTCTACTTTGAAATTCCATTCTCCATCGTTATTACCTCCCCATCTCAATCACTGTATTTTTATTTTTTTGAGGTAGGGTCTCACTCTAGCCCAGGCTGACCTGGAATTCACTATGTAGTCTCAGGGTGGCCTCCCAAGTGCTGAGATTAAAGGCATGTGCCACCATGCCCAGCTTTAAATAAACATTTTGAAAAAACTACAGTGAGATCCCACCTTGAAAAAAAAAAAAAAAGTTGAGCACGGCTACACACATCTGTGATTCCAGTGGCAGGGGCTGGGGAGCTCCGAGGCTCATGGATGATAAGAGGACATCTGATATACTCCCCTCTGCCTGCACGCACGTGTGCTTGTACACACACACACACACACACACACACACACACCTCTGTGTCCTTCGCTGGAGAGACATTCTACGGAAAGTTTGCTTCTCACCTGAAAACTGGGGAATCTCGAAGAGTGGGCTGTCCTTCCCTACCTGTCTCTCTGTTCACCCTTCATACCGCTTAGCAGTCTGGCCTTTGGACTTTTTTTTTATTCATTTTCTATTTATTTATTTGAGAGCGACAGACACAGAGAGAAAGACAGGTAGAGGGAGAGAGAGAGAATGGGCACACCAGGGCTTCCAGCCTCTGCAAATGAACTCCAGACGCGTGCGCCCCCTTGTGCATCTGGCTAACGTGGGACCTGGGGAACCGAGCCTCGAACCGGGGTCCTTAGGCTTCACAGGCAAGCGCTTAACCGCTAAGCCATCTCTCCAGCCCTGGCCTTTGGGCCTTTTGGCTCCTGTCCCTGATAAGCCTGTTCCTCTCAGAAGGCAACCCCCAAGTTTCCAGGGGACATCTGAGTTCCCTATCCAACCTGCACTTGCCTCCATCAAGGGCCCTGCACGTTCTATGAGATGATGTGGTGCGTACTTGGTATCTTTCTTAGGAGCAGGGACCAGAGACTGCACCTTGTCCTTGCCCTGTGTTCTGCCAATTTATTTTTATTTATTTATTTATTATTCTTATTTATTTATTTATTTATTTGAGAGCGGTAGACAGAGAGAGAGAGAGACAGACAGATAGACAGACGGACAATGGGCGTGCCAGGGTCCCCAGCCACTGCAAAGGAATTGTAGATTCGTGCGCCACCTTGTGCATCTGGCTTATGTGGGTCCTGGGGAATCGAGCTTCAAACCAAGGTCCTTAGGCTTCACAGGCAAACGCTTAACCACTAAGCCATCTCTCCAGCCCGTGTTCTGCAATTAGAACTGAATAAAGGTAAGTGTGTGGTCAGTATTTGCCAGTCTCATGGTAAATAAATCTGTAACATCATATATGGGGTACAGGATGTGCCTGTGCCGAACTAATTATCTTACACAATATATATTTCTCTTATATATCTTGTTAGTGGTATCTGTCTTTTCATCCTAAAATACCTACTTCATGAATTCAGGATTTCTATCATCACTGTTCTATTCAGGACAGTGCCTGGGTTGGGCATGGTGGTGACCTTCTATAGTCCCAGCCCAGGGAAGATGGAATGAGGAGACCCAGGTCGTCCTTGGCTACCTCGTGAGTTCCAAGCCAGCCTGAGCTACCTGCATCCTCATCTCAAAAATAAATAAAAATAAAACAGAAATTTGCAGGGAAATGGATGCATCTGGAAAGGATTATACTTAGTGAGGTAACCCAGGCCCAGAAAGCCAAGTGCCGCATGTTCTCCCTCATATGTGGATCCTAGCTACAAATATTTGGACTTCTATGTGAGTTGGACTAAAACTCCATAGCAGAGGTCAGTACGCTAGAAAGGGACTATAAGGGAGGGAGGAGAGGGGAGGATTAAGGGGATGGCATTGTATATATGTAAGGAGAAAACAGATTACTTGGGGTAGAAAGGCCTAAGTGAGGTCGGGAGGAGATTGAGTAAAGGAAAGGTATAGGGAGGGTTAATCAAAATCTAAGAGGGCATGAATAAGTCATATGGAAACCTACTTTTTTGGACAATGGAACAACCAAAAGCCATAGATTGTTACTAGAAAATTTTCAGTGCCAGGGATGGGATATATTCCAGTGAGTTGTTGGCCAGGGAGGTCCCTGATGCCCCCAAAACATTACAGGCCATTGTCGAGGCTCTTGGTTTCCCACCAGGAATAGATGGTAAGATCCTGTCGTTAAAGACTCCACATACTTGGGCTGCAAGGTCATTGAGAAATCCTGCTGGAGCTGAGCTGAAAACTTCCATGTAGATCAGCTGACAGAAATCTGGGAAAAAGCTATGCTGTATGCAGCTCCATGGGAGAGAGAGGTCATCAGTGCAGATAAACAACAGTGGACACTGCAAGCCTTAAGTTTGGCCAGCTAGGCCAAATGAGCCAACGGGTGCAATAGTGGCAGGTCTGTTATGGGAAAAACCAGCTGCTCTCTAATTGGACGGGAGGCCTGTTCCAAGGGAGGGAATAAATGTCTGATACTGAAAACCTATGACAGGGGAAGTCATGAGCCCTAGTGGTGTAATGCCTGCTGCTGTCTGGCTAAATGCAGATATTATGCTCACCGATCTGCCCATTAAGCACTTCTCTTAATGTTCATAGCCATATATTACTGCTACTCTCACTTTTGGTTAGAGAAACTTCTCTTTTTACATGGCGAGAACCTTGGGATAACTCAGAAGGCACCATGGTGCTGAGAAGAAGTGACAGAGGAATGTTCAGCACCGCAGTATCTCTATCACACCTTCCATGGCTCCCACGTAAGCCAGATGCACATGGTGGCACATATGTCTGGAGTTTGTTTGCAGTGGCTAGAGGCCCTGGCATGCCCATTCTCTCTCTCTCTCTCTCTCTCTGTGTCTCTCCCTCTCTCTGTTTCTAATAAATAAATAAATATAAATCTTAATAAATAAATAAAAATTAAAAACAAACAAAACCAAACAATGACCAATATGCAAGAGCACTTCAAAAATGTCTGGGTATGGTGGAGACAGCCTGAGACCACGTAGTGTTTCTCAGGGCTGGAGAGATGGCTTAGTGGTTAATGGCTTGCCTGCAAAGCCTAAGGACCCAGGTTTGACTCCACAGATCCCTCGTAAGCCAGATGCACAAGGTCACACATGTCCATAAGGTGGTGCATGCACCTGGAGTTTGACTGCACTGACTAGAGGCCCTGGTGCATCAATTCTCTCTCTCTTGCTCTCTTTCTGTCATAAGATTCATCAGGGCTGGAGAGATGGCTTAGTGGTTAAGGCACTTCCTGTGGAGCCTAAGGACCCAGGTTTGATTCCCCAGTAACCTTCCCTCTCAAATACATAAATAGCTAAAATACTTAAAAAAATTTTTTTGTTCATTATTTATTTATTTATTTGAGAGTGACAGAGAGAGAGAAAGAGAGAGAGAGAATGGGCACACCAGGGCTTCCAGCCACTGCAAACGAACTCCAGACGCGTGCGCCCCCTTGTGCATCTGGCTAACGTGGGTCCTGGGGAACCGAGCCTTGAACCGGGGTCCTTAGGCTTCACAGGCAAGCGCTTAACCGCTAAGCCATCTCTCCAGCCCAGCTAAATTATTTTTTAAAATATTTATTTGTGTATGTATGAGAGAGAGATAGAAAGAGGCAGATAGAGAGAGAGAATGGGTGTGCCAGGGCCTCCAGATGCAAATGAACTCCAGTTGCATGCGCCACCTTCTGCATCTGGCTTACGTGGGTCCTGGGGAATCGAGCCTCAAACTGCGATCCTTAGGCTTTACAGGCAAGTGCTTAACCGCTAAGCCATCTCTCCAGCCCAACTAAATTTTTAAAAAAATTTTTTTTTTATTAACATTTTCCATGATTATAAAATATATCCCATGGTAATTCCCTCCCTCCCCACCCCCACACTTTCCCGTTTCAAATTCCATTCTCCATCATATTACCTTCCCATTACAATCATTGTAATTACATATATACAATATCAACCTTTTTTAAAATTTTTATTAGCATTTTCCATGATTATAAAAAAATCCCGTGTTAATTCCCTCCCTCCCCCCGACCAACTAAAATATTTTTAAAACATGACTTGGCAGGGCTGAGGGTGAGGCTCAGCGGCAGCCCACTTGCTTGCCGAGTGTGGCCAGGCTCCATGTTTGATTCCCAGCACCACAAAAACCAAATAATCAGAAAACAGCAGCAATTATTTATTGAATGCAACACGCACGCACACTCCTTGTAGTAGATGGAGACAGCCCAATAACTCAAACTTCAGATTCCTTTTTTATTTGTTTTTTTTTGAGGTAGGGTCTCCCTGTAGCCCAGGTTGACCACTAGTCACTGCAAATGAACTCCAGATGCATGTGCCACTTTGTGCATCTGGCTTTACATGGGTCTGGGGAATTGAACTCAGGTCGTTAGGCTTTCCAGGGACCCACCTTAAGTGCTGAGCCATCTCTCTAGTTGGCCCCCCCCCACCCCAGATTCCTTTTCTTTTCTGTTTTTTTTGGTTTTTCAAGGTAGTATCTCACTCTAGCCCAGGCTGACCTGGAATTCACTATGTAGTCTCAGGGTGGTCTCGAACTCACAGTAATCCTTCTACTTCTGCTTCTCAACTGCTGTTACTAAAGGCATACACCACATGCCCAGCCCCCCCCACCCCAGATTTCTTTCTTTTAAATGAATTGCATTCTGGGGACCTCAGTTTTGTGGCCATAGCTACATTTCTTCAGTTCCATGGAATATGGCCAACCTCAGGCATCCACAGTGTGACATGCATCTGGTGCCACTCCAAAGCTCAAAACAACGTGTGCCTTTTCCATCCAAGTTAGTGTGCAACTCCTTGAAGAAAATCAGGGAGTGTATTGTTTGCCGTCATGATTGTTGAAACAGTGTTAAAGTATGTCTTTTGGGCTGGGGGTGTGGCTGGTCTCGTGGCTAGCATGGGTGAGGAGGACCTTAGCTACCGTCTCATACACTGCAAAAATAAAATTAAAATACATGGGCTGGAGAAATGGCTTAGCAGTTAAGGTGCTTGCCTGTGAAGGCTAAGGACTCTGGTTCGATTCCCCAGGACCCACGTAAGCCAGATGCATAAGGGGGGGTACATACGTCTGGAGTTCATTTACAGTGGCTAGAGGCCCTGGCATGCCCATTCTCTCTTTGTCTCTATCTGCCTCTTCCTCTCTTTCTCTCTCTCCCTCTCAAATAAATAAATTAATTAATTAATAAAAAAAAGAGAAAAAGGACTTCCAGTTAAGATGGCGACGTAGGAACCATGGCAAAGCAGTATAGGGGAGAAAAAGCCAAAAACAAAACAAACAAACAAACAAACATAAAAACCCAGCAAAATAAAAATACATATGGGATCAAGATTTTTTTTTTTTTTTTGGTTTTTCGAGGTAGGGTCTCACTTGAGCCCAGGCTGACCTGGAAATCACTATGTAGTCTCAGGGTGGCATCCAACTCATGGCAATCCTCCTACCTCTGCTTCCCAAGTGCCGGTATTAAAGGCATGAGTCATCATACCCGGCCTGGTTTTATTTTTTTCCAAGGCAGAGTCTCACTCAAGCTGATCTGGAACTCACCCTGTAGTTCCAGACTGGCCTTGAAGTCACAGCAATCCTCTTACCTGTCTCAGGAGTGCTGGCAAAGAGTGCTCAAAAAGCGACTCAACCCAGAGTCTATTTAATAAATTATATTGAACTTTTCTTATATATAAAAAAAAGCGACTCAAGGAGCAGACTGCTCTCCTACACTGGATCTCACTGGTTCTTTAGTTTGGTTTTGATTTTTTCAAGGAAGTGCCTCACTGTAGCCCAACCTGACCTGGTCACTCACTCTGTAGTCCCAGGGTGGCTTTGAACTCACAGAAAGAAAGAAAGAAAGAAAGAAAGAAAGAAAGAAAGAAAGAAAGGAGGGAGGGAGGGAGGGAGGGAGGGAGGGAGGGAGGGAGGGAGGGAGGGAGGGAGGGAGGGAGGAAGGAAGGAAGGAAAGAACGAACTTGATGCTGAAAACAAACCAACAAAAATTATCAACAAACCAGTTGGGGGAGTGTATGTTTGAAATTTCCAGCCCTCCAGAGGCTGAGATAGAAGTATCTTTGTGAGTTCAAGCCAGCCTGGGTTACAGAGGGAATTCCAGTACATACTTCAAAACACCAAACCAAGCCAGGAGTGGTGGGGCACGTCTTTAATCCCAGCACTCAGGAGGCAGAGGTAGGAGGGCTGCTGTGAGTTCAAGGCCAGCCTGAGCTACAGTGAGACCCTACCTCAAAAAATCAACCAACCAAGCAAACAAAAGAAACCCCACCAAACTATAGGCTGGGAACATGGCTCAGCTGTTAAAGGTACTTGCTTGCAAAGCCTGCTGACCTGGGTTCAATTCCTCCATGCCCTTGTAAAGCCAGGTGCAGAATGCGGTGCATCCATCTAGATGGTACATGCATCTGGGATTTGTTTGCAAAGACAAGCGGCTCTGGTTTGAACCCGAACTCTCTGTTGTTGCTTGCAAATGAATAATAATAAAAAATGTATTTAAAAACAAAACGAGGGCTGGAGAGATGGCTTAGCGGTTAAGTGCTTGCCTGTGAAGCCTAAGGACCCCGGTTCGAGGCTCGGTTCCCCAGGTCCCACGTTAGCCAGATGCACAAGGGGGCGCACGCGTCTGGAGTTCGTTTGCAGTGGCTGGAGGCCCTGGAGCGCCCATTCTCTCTCTCTTCCTCTATCTGTCTTTCTCTCTGTGTCTGTCACTCTCAAATAAATAAATAAAAAATGAACAAAAAAAAATTAAAAAAAAAAAAAAAACGAAATAAACAAGAAAACAAACTGGGAGAGGCGACTCACACCCTTAACCCTGGTACTCAGGTAGGATGATTGCCATGAGTTTGAGGCCAGCCTGGGCTACAGAGTGAGTTCCAGGTCAGCCTGGACTAGAATGAGACTTTGTCTTAAAAAACAAACAAGCAATAAATAAATAAATAAATAAACACCAGAAACCAAAATAACTAAATGAAAATAAAATAAACAAGAGAAAACAAAAGCCAGGCAGAGTGACTCACACCTTTAATCCCAGCACTCCAGAGGCAGAGGTCGGAGGATCGCCGTGAGTTCAATGCCAGCCTGGCGCTACACAGTGAGCTAGAGTGAGACCCTACCTTGAAAAAAACAAAAACAAACCCCAAACCCCAAAAGCTGAAGTAAGAAACAAACAAAAAGAAAGAACTCTGGGGCTGGAGAGATGGCTTAGCGGTTAAGCGCTTGCCTGTGAAGCCTACGGACCCGGGTTCGAGGCTCGATTCCCCAGGACCCACGTTAGCCAGATGCATAAGGAGGCGCACACATCTGGAATTCGTCTGCAGTGGCTGGAAGCCCTGGCACGCCCATTCTCTCTCTCTCTCTGATTGTTCTCTGTCTGTCGCTCTCAAATAAATAAATAAATAAAAATAAAACCAAAAAAAAAATTAAAAAAAAAAAAAGAAAGAAAGAACTCTGAAGACACTCTGGATCCTGGCAAAAATTATTTTATCCTGGCCACCTTAACATTTTTCCTCACTGTATCTCTCTAATGAATACGGACCACCTCCAAATTTAGTGGTTTTAAGCCACAGTCGTTAAATCATACTTCTGACTTAAGCCAGATAGGCTGACCCCTAGAGGGCTCTGTCATGCCTGTGGCCGGGGCCCTAGGAGCGCTGACGCATACCTGCCGCTGTCCCTCAGCAGGGTGTGGGAGTCCTCTAGCCGGGACAGCTGGCCCCCGTTCCCTGTGACCGCTCATCCGTTGCAGGGTGGCCAAAGCTTAACCTAATGGCCTCACGGATTCCAAACAGGGAAGCTGCGAACATTCGGAAGCCATCTGGATGCCCGGGTACTTGTCACCATGCCTGGAAATTAACGCTCGTGTCTTGGGAGAAGGTTGGTTTAGGCACAGTTGGACGCTGTAATTAGTGAATTACCTCTGGTGGTTAGAAATATGATATGAACACAGGTGAGCGCATGCCACTTTGTGTGGCCAGATTTGGATCTTTTTCTCTTTAAACTTTTGAAATTCTTGCTTTCATTTTTTAAAATATTATTTAGTTATTTACAAGGAGAGAGAGAGAGAGACAGCAAACTAGACATGGTGGCACACACCTTTAATCCCAGCACTTGAGGGGCAGAGGTAGGAGGATCTCTGTGAGTTCGAGTCCAGCCTGAGTCTACATAGTGAATTCTCGGTCAGCCTGGGCTAGAGTAAGACCCTCGACACACCCCCTTGAAAAAAAAAAAAAGAAAATATGGGTGTGCCGTGGTCTCTTGCCACTGCAAACACATTCCAGGGTGTGTGTGCCACTTTGTACATCTGACTTTATGTGGGTTCTGGGGAATCAAACCCAGGATGTCAGGCTTTATAAGTAGCCACTTTAGATGCTGAGTCACCTCTCCAGTCCCTAAAGTTTTTGAACGTTTACTGCACGTGTAACAGGTCAGAGGTTGGTGTTAGGTGTCACCCTCACTTGCTTTCCACCTTATTTACTAAGGCAGGGTCTCTCATATGTAAATTCTTGTTAAAAATAATTAATTTATTTATTAGAGAGAGAGAATGAGAATGGGCACACTAGGGCCTTTAGCCACTGCAAACAAACTCCAGATGCATGTGTCACCATGTGCATCTGCCTTATGTGGGTTCTGGGGAGTTGAACTTGGGTCCTTAGGCCTCACAGGCAAGCACCTTAAATGCTAAACCATCTCTCCAGCTGGCTTATTTGTAAATTATTATTATTATTATTATTGCTTTTTGAGATAGGGTTTTGCTGTAGCCCAGGCTGACCTGGAATTCACTATGTAGTCTCAAGCTGGCCTTGAACTCATGGCAATCATCCTACCTCTGCCTCCCAAATTCTAGGATTAAGGGCATGTGCCACCACACCCAGCTCCTATTTGTAAATTTTAAAAAATATATGTTTTATTTATTTATGAAAAAAAAAAAGAGAGAATGGGCCTTCCAGGGCCTCCAGCCATTGCAAGTGAACTCCAGATACATGCGCCCCCTTGTGCATGTGGCTTATGTGGGTTCTGAAGATTTGAACCAGGATCCTTTGGCTTTGCAGGCAAATGCCTTAAAAGCTAAGCCATGTATTCAGACCCCAATTTGTAAATTCTTATTGTGTGTGTGTGGTCTGCATACGTGTGCACGCATGTGTGTGCAGGCCGGTGTTTGCCGGTGGGTGCCTTCCTCTACTCTTCATCTTACTTACTGAGGCAGGGTCTCTCGTTTGAACCTCGATATTATCAATTCCGCTCTTGTCCACAGTATCCATTTTTATGCCAGAAATGCTGGCTTGTTGCTTTATTTGGGCGGGGTTCAGGAGATGGGCTTTGTGGCACTGATCTTTAATCCCAGCTACTAAGAAGGTTGAGGCAAGAGGATACAAGTTCAAGTTCAGTGTGGGACACAAACCAAATTCAAGGCCAGCCCTGACAACTGAGTGGGACTCTGTTTCAAAATGAACAGTCCCAGATGGGAGCAGGGGCGCGTGACTGTGACCACAGCTCCCCAAAGCAGAGCCAGCAGGGTGACTGACAGCTAGTCTGAGGCCAGCCTGGTATACAGAGAGTCCTGTGCTAGCCAGAGCGTCACAGTGAAACCTTCCCACCCCCCAAAAAAAAAAGGAAATCAAAGGCTAGAGTGATAGCTTAGTGGTTAAGGCGCTTGCCTAGGAAGCCTAAGAACTCATGTTCGAATCTCCAGGTCCCACGTAGAGCCAGATGCAGTGATGCAAGTGTGCAATTCTACACATGTCCACAAGGGGGCGCGTGCATCTGGCGTTTGTTCACAGTGGCTGAAAGGCCCTGGCGCCCCCCATTCTCTCTTTCTGCCTCTTTCTCTCTCAAAAATAAAATAATAAAAAAATTATTAAATGAAAAATTTTAAGGTAAATTTAAAATATATATTATACATATAAAATATTATCACTAAGTACATAATGTATAATTATATATAAAAATAAAAAAATTGGTCTGGGGAGATGGCTTCACAGTTAAAGATGCTTGTTTGCAAAGCCTGCTTGCTAAGGTTCGACTCCCCAGTGCCCATGTAAAGCCAGACACAAAAAGTGAGATGAAGAGCTGGAGAGATGGCTTGGTGGCTAAAGACCCTTGTTTGCAAAGCCTCACAGGCCAGGTTCAAATCCTAGCACCTATGTAAAGCCAGATGCACAGAGCGGTGCATGCATCTGGAGTATGTATGCACTGGCAAGAGGCTTTGGCATGCCCATACTCTCTCTCTCTCTCTGCTTGCAAACTAATAATAAGTATTTTTAAAAAATGATATAGGGCTGGAGAGATTGCTCAATGGTTAAAAGTGCTTGCTTGCAAAGCATGATGATCTGGGTTTGGGTTTGATTCTCCAGTACCCACATGGAGCCAGATGTACAAAGTGGCACATGCATCTGGAGTTTTTTTTTTTTTTAATAGAAGCTGGAGGCTCTGTCATGCCCATATTCACCCTCTCCCTCCCTATCTGTCATTTAATATATATATTAAATGTTTAGAAAAAGTGACATAATCATCTGGCATTGTTTGTAGTGGCAAGAGACTCTGGGGACCCGTACATACAAACCCCAGGCTGTCAGGCATTGTGAGCAAGTGCCCTGTGGTGGTTTGAATGGGATAGTTTGAAAGCATGTCTCCATAGAGTCATGTATTTAGCAGAATTGTCACTGGGAGCAGATCTGAATCCAGCCTTAAGGTATATGGAGAGCACTTTGGGAGCTGGCTGATCTAGAACTCACTCTGTCATCCCAGGCTGGCCTTGAACTCACAGGGATCCTCCTGCCTGTCCCCTGAGTGTTGGGGTTAAAGGCATGCGCCACCACACCTGGCATTCTGAGGGTCTCTTGGTGCCGGCTGTTGGTGGTGTCTCTGTGCTTGGACCTGTGGAAGTGAGACTGTTCTTTCACCATTGATAGTGTTCCTCTGGTATTTGTAAGCCTGAAATAAACCCTTTCCTCACATAAGCTGCTTCTGGCTGGATGTTTGTCCCTGCAATGAAGAGTGGACTGCATCATCTCCTTAATGGCGGATTCATCTTCCCAGCCCTGAATTAGTTACTTTTTTGAAAAAAAAAAATATTTATTTGCAAGCCCAGAGAGAGAAAGAAGAGAGACAGAGAGAATGGGTGTGCCAGGACCTCCAGCTGCTACCAATGAACTCCAGATGCATGTGCCACCTTATGCATTTAGTTTATGTGGGTCCTGGGGACTTGAACCTGGGTCCTTTGGTTTTATAGGCAAGCATCTTAACCTACAAGCCATCTCTCCAGTCCCCACGTCCTGCTTTTCATTTTCTGTGAAGAGCGTTGTCACTCTGTGACCCTATCCGTGGATTAGTCCCTGGAGTAGGGCAGAGCACCAAGGAGCCAATGCTGTCTGCCAGCGCCATCAACGCTACACTCTACTGTGACTGACGAATCTCCTTCATCTCTTTTCTTTTTCTTTTGACATGTTTTTTTCATTTAAAAAACGTGTTTTTGTTTTTGTTTTTTAAGGCAAGCCCAATAGACTGCCGGGCCTGGTGGTGCACACTTTTAACGCCAGCATTTGGGGGGCTGAGGTAGTAGGATAGCTGTGAGTTTAAGTGAGACTACATAGTGAATTCCAGGTCAGCCTGGGCTAGAGTGAGACCTTACCTTGAAAAACTGGAAACAAAAAAAAAAAGGTCAAGAGAGCTGGGCATGTAGCCCAGTTGGTAGAGTGCTTGCCTAGCATGCACCAAGGCCAGGTTCCATGGGCCTGGTGGTAAACGCTGCTTCTGAGCAAAACTTCTTGCTGCTTTGCATATGTGTGTGTCTTCCCGTGAACTTTATTTATTTTTATTTATTTGAGAGAGACAGAGGCAGATGGACACACACACACACACACACACATACACAGAGAGAGAATGGGCATGCCAGGGCCTCTAGCAACTGCAAATGAACTCCAGGCACATGTGCCATCTTGTGCATCTGGCTTATGTGGGTACTGGGGAATTGAACCTGGGTCCTTTGGCTTTGCAGTCAAGCACCTTAACCACTAAGCCATCTCTCCAGTCTGCTCCTGTGAACTTTATATCTGCTTGATTATGCCAGACATTAATGCAATATCTTCTTTGATAATGATGATAAGATACTGGCTTAATGATGTTTAATTGAAGGTTGATTCAATCACAACTTTATAAGCTTATTTATGTAGAGTGAAAATAGAAGGCAATTAAAAATAGCTGAAAAGGTAAAAAAAAAAAAAGTGTGAGAGCGAATTGGCATGCCAGGGCCTCCTGCCACTGAAATCAAACTCCAGGTGCATGTGCAACCTTGTGTGTGCATGTGCAACCTTCTGCGCTTGCCTCACTGTGCGTCTGGCTTTTGTGGGATACGGAGAGTGGAGTAAGAGTCCTTAGGCTTCACAGATAAGCAAGCACCCTAAGTGCTAAGCCATCTTGCTAGTTCTCTTTTGCTCTTTTGGCTTTTTTTTTTCTTTTCTTTTTAAAGGGTCTTTATTTGTTTGTTTGTTTTTTAATGTTTTTTGTTTATTTTTATTTATTGATTTGAGAATGACAGACAGAGAGAGAAAGAGGCAGAGAGAGACAGCGAGAATGGGCGCGCCAGGGCTTCCAGCCACTGCAAACAAACTCCAGACATGTGCGCCCCTTGTGTGTCTGGCTAACGTGGGTCCTGGGGAACCGAGCCTCAAACCGGGGTCCTTAGGCTTCACAGGCAAGAGCTTAACGCATAAGCCATCTCTCCAGCCCTCTTTTATTTTTTTTTTTTGACGTAGGGTCTCACTCTGGCTGAGGCTGACCTGGAATTCATTATGTAGTCTCAGGGTGTCCTCAAACTCACAGCAATCCTCCTACCTCTGCCTTCCAAGTGTGCCACCATGCCTGGCCCTCTCTTTTGGCTGTTTTTTTTTTTTTTTTTTGGTTTATCAAGGTAGGGTCCAGGTCTGGCTCTAGCTCAGCCCAACCTGACTTGGAATCTAGGTGGCTTTGAACTCATGGTGTTCCTCCTACCTCTGCTTCCCAAATGTTGGGATTAAAGGCGTGTGCCACCAGGTCTGGCTTCTTTTGGCTTTTTGAGACAGGGTCTCACTGTGTTTGAGGCTGGCCTCAAGCTTGGGTCACTTCTGCCTCTCCTCATGTGCTGGGGTTACAGGCATGTGCCACCATTCCCTACCTGTTTTGAGCTATCTTTCTTTCTTTCTTTCTTTTTGTTTTAAATTCCATTTCTTTCTTAAAACTTTTTTTAAAATTTTTTTTTGTTTATTTTTATTTATTTATTTGAGAGCGACAGAGAGAGAGAGAGAGAGAGAGAGAGAGAGAGAGAGAGAGAGAGAGAGAGAGAGAATGGGCGCACCAGGGCTTCCAGCCTCTGCAAACGAACTCCAGACGCGTGCGCCCCCTTGTGCATCTGGCTAATGTGGGTCCTGGGGAATCGAGCCTCGAACCGGGGTCCTTAGGCTTCACAGGCAAGCGCTTAACTGCTAAGCCATCTCTCCAGCCCCCCAAAAATTTTTTTTAAGACTTTAATTTATTTGAGAGAGAGAAAGAGAGAGGCAGATAGAAAGAGAATGGGCGTGCCAAGGCCTCTAGTCACTGCAAACTCCAGATGCATAAGCCACCTTGTACATCTGGCTTTACAGGCAAGCACCTTAACCACTGGGCCATCTCTCCAGCCCTCCTCTTTCTTTTGCAAATAAACAAATTGTTGCAGTTAATGTTTGCATTGGTAAGGCAAACATCTGACCAGTTTATGGGAAGAAGGGCTTATTTCAGGATTCCAGATTCCAGGGGAAGCATCATTATGGCAGAGGAAACAGGCTTACTTCAGCATGAGACAGAGAGAGAGAGAGGGAGGGAGGGAGAAAGAGAGAGAGAGGGGGGGGGGAGGGAGGGAGGGAGGGAGAGAGAGAAAGAGAGAGAGAGAGAGAGAGAGAGAGAGGGAGGGAGGGAGGGAGAGAAAGAGAGAGAGAGAGAGGGGGGGGGGGACCGGCCAGCAGAAAGCAGGAAAAACCAGAGCTAAATGACTCCTTAAGTGCAGTAGAGCTGTATTACAGGATCCTCCCCCAGTGACACACTCGCCCTCAGGGCTCTGCCTACTGCTGGAGAGTTAAGTAGGAGCTTCATCTTAATCAAAATTACCTCAGGCCATGGGGAACATACATTTACATTCAGACTACCACTTTCCACCCCTGGACCCCAAAGATGCAAGACCGTCTTAGAATGTCAAATGTGCTTGGTCTAACTTCAGAGGTCCCATAGTCTTCACCAACTTTACCGCTGTTCATAAGTGCAAAGTCGCACCTGAGATTCAAGACCATCTCTTAACTGCCCTGTAAAATCAAGACACTAGTAGCTGGAGAAATGGCTTAGCAGTTAAGGCGTTTGCCTACAAAGCCAAAGGCCCAGGGATGATTCCCCAGGACCCACATCAGCCAGATGCACAAGGGGGCGCATGCATCTGGAGTTTGTTTGCAGTGGCTGGAGGCCCTGGCGTGCCCATTCTCTCTCTTTCTCTTTTCCTACCTATTTCTCTCTCTCAAATAAATAAAGAAAAAATTTTAAAACACAAGTTACGAACTTCCTACACATGGTATAGAATAAACCTTTCCATTGGAAAAAAGGTGTAACAAGCAGAGACTGGACCAGTGCAAAATCAGTCACCAGTAGGTACACCCGAGACATCTGCAGTTCCAATTCTGACATCTCTAGCCACAGAAAAAGTCTTAGGAAAAAAGTCCACCATGGGCCAGCAGCTCGCTATGGCAGCTGTTCCACATTCCGGACACACCCAAAACATGCTCAGCTCTACCCTGCAAACCATGGTTGACCTCCCCCCCACCCGCCCCCCCAAGGTAGGGTCTCACTCTAGCCCAGGCTGACCTGTAATTCACTATGGAGTCTCAGGGTGGCTTCAAACTCACGATGATCCTCCTACCTCTGCCTACCAAGTGCTGGGATTAAAGACATGCGCCACCATGCCCAGCTCCATGGTTGATTTTTTAGCTTTTCAAAATTTTTTTTGTTAACAACTTCCGTGATTATAAAAAATATCCCATGGTTATACCCTCCCCCTCCACTTTCCCCTTTGAAATTCCATTCTCCATCATATCCCCTCCCCATCTCAATCAATCTGTCTTTTATTTTGATATCATGATCTTTTCCTCCTCTTTTTTTTTCTTTTCTTCCTCTTATGATGGTCTTGTGTAGGTAGTATCAGGCACTGCGAGGTCATGGATGTCCAGGCCATTTTGTGTCTGGGGGAGCACGTTGTAAGGAGTCCTACCCTTCCTTTGGCTCTTACATTCTTTCCACTACCTCTTCTTCAATGGACCCTGAGCCTTGGAAGGTGTGATAGAGATATTGCATTGCTGAGCACTGCGGTCACTTCTTTCCAGCACCATGATGCCTTCTGAGTTGTCCCAAGGTCACTGCCATCTGGAAAGAGAAGGTTCTAAATCCATGGTTGATCTTTACAGCTCTAACCAGTGGCCTTACTGGCCTCCACACAGGGCTCTCTGCGCTGCAACCCAGGCCACACTTCAGCGGCTCCTGGAGCCATGTGCACGTCACCACCCACTCTGAATTCTTCATGTTTCCAAAACCAGTACCAGGTGGGCAGCAAAGCCAGATTTGTAAACCCAGGGGTGTGTGTGTGTGTGTGTGCGTGTGTGTGGACAGAGCTTAACCTTGAAGAGCCGGGCACTCCTTTCAAATTCCTCCTTCAATCCTTCTCCTTACAGAAGAGTTTGCATTCCTGCCAGATGTAGTGGTGCATGCCTTTTCTCCCAGGACTCAGGAGGCAGAGGCAGGAGGAGCACTGCGAATTTGAGGCTAGTCTGAGACTACATAGTGAATTCCAGGTCACTTGGGCTTGAGTGAAATCCTACTTCAACCCCCACCCCTCCGCCAGCCCACACACAAATAAGTCAACAGTAGCTTAATCAGCCAGTGTGTTAATCAGGCAGTTATTCAAGAACAATACACAGGGAACTAATGGCATCGAGTGTATGTTTTCTTTTTTAATAATTTTTTTTAGTATTATATTTTTATTTATTTGACAGCATGAAAGAAAGAGAGAGAGAGAAAATGGGTGTGCCAGGGCTTCTAGCCACTGCAAGCAAATTCCAGAAGCATGTGCAACCTTGTACATCTGGCTTACATAGGTAATGGGGGAATCGAACCCAGGTCCTCTGGCTTTGCAGGCAAGCGCCTTAACCGCTAAGCCATCTCTCCAGCCCACGAGTGTATGCTTTAAACAATCTTGGTTTGGACTCCTACATTCCCTGTGAGCAGAGCAGACAAACAGTTGCCTAAGCCTCCTGTTGTGTGTTACTTGGCTCCGATTCAAAACATTCTGAAACAGTGGCCAGTATTTCTAAAGTAAGCTCATGAAATAAAACACCAGTTTCTGGCCCTTTTTTTTTGAGGAAATGTTCACCCAAGCCATATGAGGTCAAAACCCCAAAACTACATGCCCATAGCAGGTGTGATGTGATTCCTCCTCCCCTCTGCCACCCCTGGCCCCCCTACCTGTGAGTCTCCCTTCTAGGAGCCAGGTTTTGTTTTTTTAAGTTGGATATGTGTGTGTGCATTACAGATCTTATCTAGGTTAATTCCTTCTGTTCAAAGGAGTTTACGCTCTCTCTCCAGTTTTTAAGACCCCGTCTGTCCTAACCCTCCTGAATAACCTGTACTCTGTTCTTTATCTTTTGGAAACTGGCAGGAACAACCCTCTGAGAGCCAGTCCCCACGACAGTCAGGGACATTGAAAGACTTGCACTGGTGTTGAGGAGGGATGAAGAGACAGGGAAAATGGGAGGGGCAAAGCTAGCTGCAGAAACAGTGGTTGTTAGAAAAAAATGATACATATGCATTGATTAAAAAAATGGCCCGTTTCTATCTACAATTGCGTAATGGGGTGTTAGGGGTCCAGGAAAGTCCTTGAACCACAAACCCTAGGTTCGTTTCTAATTTTTTTTTTTTTTTTTTTTTTGGCTCTAGCCCAAGCTGACCTGGAATTCACTATGGAGTCTCAGGGTGGCCTCAAACTCACAGTGATCCTCCTACCTCTGCCTCCTGAGTGCTGGGATTAAAGGTGTGCGCCACCACGCTGGGCAACTTGTTTCTAATTTTGTTGTTGTTTTCAAGGCACGATCTAGCACTAGCCCAGGCTAACCTGAATTCACTATGTAGTCTTAGGGTGGCCTTGAACTCATGGCGATCCTCCTACCTCTGCCTTCCAAGTACTGGGATGAAAGGTGTGTGCCCCCATGCCCAGTAATGCTCTGCACTTTAAGTGTAACTGTGCAGGAAAAAAAAATTGTAAATCCCTTCTATTGAAATTCAAAATGAAATAAGTGTTTTTTTTTTCTTTTAAATGCCTAAAGGATCTATTCATTATCAAATTGTTTTCTTTTCAGGAAGAACGCTTTATACATCCAACATGCTATAGTTGGATCTTTATTTTCTTCATTTTTCTTCCCCTCATTTCCTTTTTTTGCTTGTTCTATCAAGTCTCCCTGGAATCTCTGCTGATCAGAGCAGCTTATACCAGACAGAACAAGAATACAATTAATAGCATAATAATAAACAAGCTAATGGGGCTGGAGAGATGGCTCAGCAGCTAAAGCCCTGGCCTGCAAAGCCTAATTGCCTGAATTTGATTTCCTGAGCTGGACATAGACACGTACACGCAGCTCCATGGGCGAGAGAGAGGTCGTCAGTGCAGATCCACAGCAGTGGACACTGCGAGCCTGAAGGTGGGCCAGCCAGGCCAGATGAGCCAACGGGTACAATAGTGGCATGTCTGTTATGGGGAAAACCAGCTGCTCTCTAATTGAATTGGAGGCCTGCTCCATGGGAGGGAACCTATCCCCGAAACTGAAAACCTATCATGAGGGAAGTCATGAGCCCTAGGGGTGTAACGCCTGCTGGTGTCTTGTTAAGTATATAGACTATGCTCACCAAATTGCCCAGTAAGCATTTTTCCTAATGTTCATACCATAGGTTAATGCTACTCTCACTTTTGGTTAGAGAAGCTTCTCTTTTCAGATGGCGGGACCTCTGGGATGACTCAAAAGGTGCCATAGTGCTGAGAAGAAGTGACAGAGGAGTGCTCAGCACTGAAACATCTCCATCACACCTTCCAAGGCTCAGGGTCCATTGAGGAAGAGGTGGCAGAAAGAACGTAAGAGCCAAAAGAAGGGTAGGGCTGTTTACAATGCGCTCCTCCAGACACAAAATGGCCTGGATATCCATGACCTCACAGTGGTGGGGTGACTCAGGTGTCCCCCATACACTCAGGTGTTCTGAATGCTAGGTTCCCAGCTGATGGAGATTTGGGAATTAACGCCTCCTGGAGGCGGTGTATTGTTGGGGGCGGGCATACGGGTGTTATAGCCAGCTTCCCCTGCCAGTGTTTGGCACACTCTCCTGTTCCTATTGTCCACCTGATGTTGGCCAGGGGGTGCCCACCCTCTGTTTATGTCATCGTTTTCCCTGCCATCATGGAACTTCCCCCTCGAGCCCATAAGCCAAAATAAACCTCTTTTTTTCCCACATGCTGCTCTTGGTTGGGTGATTTCTTTTTTTTTTTTTCTCAATTTTTATTAACATTTTCCATGATTATAAAAAGTATCCCATGGTAGTACCCCTCCCCCCCCACTTTCCCCTTTGAAACTCCATTCTCCATCATATCCCCTCCCCATCTCAATCAGTCTCTCTTTTATTTTGATGTCATGGTCTTTTTCTCCTCTTATGATGGTCTTGTGTAGGTAGTGTCAGGCACTATGAGGTCATGGATATCCAGGCCATTTTATGTCTGGAGGGAGCACGTTGTAATGAGTCCTACCCTTCCTTTGGCTCTTACATTCTTTCTGCCACCTCTTCCGCAATGGACCCTGAGTCTTGGAAGGTGTGATCAAGATGTTACTCAGTACTCCAGTCACTTCTTTCCAGCACTATGATACCTTCTGAGTCGTCCCAAGGTCACTGCCATCTGAAAAGAGAAGATTCTCTACCCAAAGTGAGAGTAGCGTTAATATAAGGGTATAAATATTAAGAGAAGTGCTTACTGGACAGTTTGATAAGCATAGTATATACATTTTTCCAGACATCAGCAGATGTTACACCCCTAGGGCTCATGACTACCCCTGTTTTAAGTTTTCAGTATCAGGGATGTGTTTCCCCCCATGGAGCAGGCCTCCAGTCCAATTGGAGGGCAGTTGGTTTCCACCATGACAGACGTGCCTATTGCACCCGGTGGCTCATTTGGGCTGGCTGGCCAATTATAAGGCTTGCAGTGTCCACTGTTGAGTATCTTCACTGGTGGTATCTCTTTCCCATTGAACTACATGTAGAATGGCTTCTTCCAGCTTTCTGTCAGCTGGTCTACATGGAGGAGGTTATCAGCTCAGTTCCAGCAGGAGTTTTCAGTGGCCTTGCAGCCCAAGTAT
The DNA here is from genome assembly GCF_020740685.1 of Jaculus jaculus. NCBI lineage: Eukaryota > Metazoa > Chordata > Mammalia > Rodentia > Dipodidae > Jaculus > Jaculus jaculus. The sequence goes on from NC_059109.1 coordinate 132,566,438, forward strand.
GTGAAGTCTTCAGTAATAAGGTCTTACCATCTATTCCTGGTGGGAAACCAAGGGCCTCGGCAATGGCCTGTAATGTTCTGGGGGCATCAGGGACCTCCCTGGCCAACAACTCACTGGAGGTATCCTATCCTTGGCACTGAAAATTTTCTAACAATGATCTATGGCTCCTGAGTGTTCCATTGTTCGAAACCGGAGGATTCCATGTGATTTATTTGCATCCTCTTAGATTTTGATTAGCCCTCCCTCCTTGGTTGGGTGATTTCCACCAGCAATGCGAACCTGACTGCAACAGCCTGGCACTACCTACACGGTACCCTCATAATAGGAGGACAAGATGATGACATCAAAATAAGAGACTCAGAAAAATGAGAGGGAGGGGATATCATGGAGAGTGGAGTTGCAAAGGGAAAAGTGGTTGGGGGAGGGAATTACCATGGGTTATTGTCTATAATTATGGAAGTTGTCAATAAAAACTAAAATTAAAAAAAAATTGATTTATTCATTTGCATGTACAAGCTCTCATGCATATGTGGGCACACTCGGGTCTCTTCTGCAAACAAACTTCAGGTGCATGTGATGTTTGGCATCTGGCCATATGTGGGTGTTGGGGAATCAAACCCTGGGCTAGCAGGCTTTGTAAGCAAACATCTTTTTTAAATTTTTTTTTTTAGTTTTCTTTCTTTTTTTGATACTGTAGCTTTATTTATTTATACTGCAGCCTCTTCTGGTGATGGTCATTATTTATAAGTGAACTGTTATCATTTTATTTATTTATTTATTTTTATTTTTTTTCAATTTTAATTTTATTTTTTTTATTTTCACAATTTTTAATTAACATTTTCCATGATTATAAAAAATATCCCATGGTAATACCCTCCCTCCCCCCCCCGTTAAATTTTTTTTATGTTTATTTATTTATTTGAAAGTAACAGACAGAGAAAGAGGCAGAGAGAGAGGGAGAGAATGGGCGCGCCATGCCTCCAGCCACTGCAAACGCACTCCAGACACACGTGCCCCCTTGTGCATCTGGCTAACGTGGGTCCTGGGGAATTGAGCCTCGAACTGGGGTCCTTAGGCTTCACAGGCAAGCGCTTAACCGCTAAGCCATCTCTTCAGCCCAGTAAGCAAACATCTTTGACCACTGAGCCATCTCCCCAAACCCCAGGTTGTATGATAGTGTTAATATGGTGCAGACTGTGGACTTTCACCACCTGTGTTTATGAATTCAGTGGGATTTCATAGTGCCTTGAATAGATTTCTTTGTTCTCTTGAGATTAGGTTCAGATAGATAATCTGGATTAGTTACGGCTACATTGTTGAACTGGCGCTAATTATGGAGCATACAGTTTGAAGGCAGGGGGGACAATTTAAGTGTTTGCTGGAAAAAGGGAAAAGAAAGGTCTCATATGCCCAGCTCAAAAGCATACAGTTGCTGAAACCACTCCCTGAAGGCCAATTTAAAGGCTGTTCTGCAAAGAACTGTTTACATTGCAAATCTTAAACACGCGGCGTTTCCACCCAAGCATGGGGGATGGAGGGAGGGCGCGGGTCCCCCACGGCCACGCGCGCCCTTGGGACTCTGCGGTCAGAGCAGGCTGCTCGCTGCTTTAGATGACTCTGGGGGTACCCCGGTGGGGAACGGGGTCTTTCTTGACTGAAGGCTTCAGAAATGAAAGGAAGGAAGAAACGCAGGGGCCAGGAAAGAGACAAGAAGGAAGTGCTGAGGCAGCACAAGAGGCCCTGGCATCGGTGAGCTGCTTGAAAGCGCTGGGTTTCCTGCGGGAGAAATGACGGGATTAAGAGAGAGAGCGAGAGAGAGAGAGGGAGAGAGAGAGAGAGGGGGAGGCCGGGCGTGGTGGTGCACGCCTTTAATCCCAGCACTCGGGAGGCAGAGGCAGGAGGATCGCCGTGAGTTCAAGGCCACCCTGAGACTACAGAGTTAATTCCAGGACAGCCTGGACCAGAATGAGACCCTACCGTGAAAAACCAAAAAAAAAAAAAAAAAAGAGAGAGAGAGAGAGAGAGAGAGAGAGAGAGAGAGAGAGAGAGAGAAGGCCTCCTAAGCACATGTGTGCCTCGCCTACTTCTTCCTGGGTTAGCTCTTAACTTCCGTCATCCTACTTTTTCTGGTTCATTTGGGAAATTCCTAGAGTGAGTGACAGAGGGGTGGGGGACATTCAGGGCCTGGCACTGGGAGCCACACAAATGGTGCACTGGAATACGTTCAGCAGATGGCACTGCATGGTGCTGAGAAGTAAGACCGAGGGCCAGGGTTGAGCCCAGCTTAGGATACATAAGACCCTATCCCACGGCCCCCACAAAACAGTCACAAAAACTCAATGCTGGGGTGCTGGAAAGATAGCTCAGCAGTTAAAGGCACTTGCCTGTAAAGCCCGACAGCCTGGGTTCAATTCCACAGTGCCAATGTAAAGCCAGGTGCACAAAGTGGTGCGTGCATCTGGAGTTTGTTTGCAGTGGCATGAGGCCCTGTTGCGCCCATTCTCTCCCTTTCTGTTTCTCTCTCTCCTCTTGTGAATATAAGTAAATAAATAATTAAAAAAATTAATTGCCAGATAGCTCAGTCACTAAAGTGATTGTCTGGCAAGTGTTGGGATCTAAATTCTATTTTTTTCTTTTTTTGAGGTAGGGTTTCACTTTAGCCCAGGCTGATCTAGAATTCACTAGTCTCAGGGTGGCCTCAAACTCATGGTGATCCTCCTACCTCTGCCTCCCGAGTGCTGGAATTAAAGGCGTGTGCCACCATGCCCAGCACACTTGAATTCTATCCCCAGGACTCAATTTAAAAAGCTGACTACTTTAATCTCAGCACTTAAAAGACAGAAGTAGGAGGATGTCCATGAGTTCGAGGCCACCCTGAGACTACATAGTGAATTCTGGGTCAGACTGAGTGTGATGGCACACACTTATAATTCTAGTATTGGGAAGGCAGAAAGGAAGATCTTGGGGCTTTCTGTCCAGACAATCTAGCAGACTTGCTCAGCTCCAGGCCAGTGGGAAACCCTTTAATCCCAGCACTCAGGAGGCAGAGGTAGGAGGATCACCCTGAGTTCGAGGCCACCCTGAGATGACACAGTGAATTCCAGGTCAGCTTGGGCTAGAGTGAGACCCTACCTCAAACAAACACAAAAATCCGGTTCAGTCCCAGCTAGAGCGAGACTCTACTTTGCAAAACAGCAGCAGCAACAACACACACACACACACACACACATGCACAACAAACATTTATTTGCAAAGTAAGTGAAAAGATAGGGAGAAGTGACAGAGAAAATAGGTATACCAGGGACTCTACTGCTGCCAACAAATTCCTGGTGCATTCACTACTTTGTGTACCTGGCTTTATGTGAGTACCAGGGAATTGAACCTGAGCTGTTAGGCAAGATGGGCTTAACCACTGAGCCATCTCCACAGCCCAGGTTTAAGATTTTATTTGAAATTTTAGAAGTTCCCTTGCACATTATGAGGAATTGTCCTCTTGTGTGCTTTCCTACAATGTATGTCACATTTTTTTTTTTTAAATAAAATGTTTGAGAGCAAAAATAAATAAATGAAAGCTGGTTAGGGAAGTGGGGATGTGGTTTGGCTGTTAAAGGTACTTGTTTGTAAATCCTGGCAGCTTGGATCCAGTCCCTAGCTACCCGTGTAAAGTCAGACAGGCATTTGTTTGCAGTAGTGAGACACTGGCACATCAATACACAACATATACATGCGCGTGCAAATAAATAAAGAGCTTAGTGGGCTGGAGAGATGGTTCGATGGTTAAGGCACTTGTCTGCAAAGCATCACGACCTGAGTTTGATTCCCCAGTACCCACATGAAGCTAGATGTGCAAAGTGGTGCACGTGTCTGGAGCTCATTTGCAGTGGCCAGAGGCCCTGGCGCACCCATTCTCTCTGATTGTCTCACTTCTCTCCATCTCTCTCTGCTTGCAAATAAATAAAAATATTAAAAAAAAGAGATTAGTAATAAGGCAGGTGTGATGGCACACACCTTTAATCGCAGGACTCGGGAGGCAGAGATAGGAGGATCACCATGAGTTTGAGGCCACCCTCAGACTATGTAGTAAATTTCAGGTCAGCCTGTCAGCCTGGGCTAGCGTGAGACCCTACCTCAGAAAAACAAACAAAAGAGAGAGAGAGAGACTAGTAATAAACATTTCAATTCAAGAACATGGAAATGCTATGTTCAGGAAGCTAAGGTAATGTGGTTGCTACAAGTTTGAGACCACCATTGACTAGAAGTATACTTAACTAAAAAAAAAAGCTGAGTCAGAGACAACAAAAGTAATATAAAAATGGGGGCTGAAGGGATGGCTTAGTGGTTAAGGCTTTTGCCTGCAAAGCCAAAGGACCCAGGTTCAATTCCCCAGGACCCACGTTAGCCAGATGCACAAGGGGGTGCATGTATCTGGAGTTTGCAGCGGCTGGAGGCCCTGGCACACCCATTCTCTCTCTCTCTCCCTCCCTCCCTCTTTTTCTGTCAAATAAATAAATAAAAATATTTCTAAAAAGATAGCTTATTAAAAATAATATAAAAATGGAAGTAACGAGTAAAATCAAATGTGAAAGATATGAAATGAAATAGACAAAAGCTGAGTAGGAGAGTTGATTGTTTTACATACAGGAAGAACTCCTGTATCTTATCTCAGAGCTAGAATTAGCAGAGTAAGGACTTGAACTTGCATCTATGCCGAGCCTGAGCTTTGGTGCCAGTGAGTTTGGGACATGAGATCTCTCAGATGCTGACCTCTTCCTTCTTGTGAGTTTGACGGAAATGGCACTTTATTTGGCTGTTCCTGATCCCTTTGGCCAGCCCTGGTACCTGCTTCCTGTCTGTGATGCCACTCTGCTTCTTGTCTGCCTGAGATGAGGTGCTAATCTCTCTGCTCTGCTCCTGTCTATCTCCCCACAGTCTGAGGTTGAACAGTTCCTCTGGGCTTCCTTTCTGAGGTGGGGAGAACTGCTCCTCTCAACTTCCTGTCTGCCTAAGGTGAGCTTCTCCTCTCTGTTTCCTGTCCCTGGTGAGGTGAGCTTCCGCGCTTCCTGCTGAGGTGAGCTTCTCCGCTTTCTGCTTCCTGTCTGTGGTGAGAGGCGAGCTGCTTCACCTCTGCCTCCCTGCCACCATGAGGTGAAGAATCTCTCTCTGCCCGGCAGTAAGCTGGAAAGGAGATAAACAGGAAATAGAAATGGAGGGAGGGGGGAATTAATAGGATGGTGCTGTATATATGGAAGTAGAACAGATGAGGGGGAGGGGGGAGGAAGTGAGGCCAGGGGAAGAGACTGAGTAAAGGAAAGGTGGAGGGAGGGCTAATCAACATCTAAGAGGATATAAATAAGTCATAGGGAAACCTACTTTTTTGGACAATGGAACAACTAGAAGCCATAGATTGTTAGTAGAAAATTCTCAGTGCCGGGGAAGGAATACCTTCCAGTGAGTTGTTGATCAGGGATGCCCCCTGATCCTGTTGCCTGCAAAGCCAAAGGACCCAGGTTCAATTCCCTGATGCCCCCAAAACATTACAGGCCATTGATGAGGCTCTTGGTTTCCCACCAGGAATAGATGGTAAGACCCTATTGCTGAAGACTCCACATACTTGGGCTGCAAGGCCACTGAGAAATCCTGCTGGAGCTGAGCTGAAAACCTCTTTCATGTAGACCAGGTGACAGAAAGCTGGAAAAAGCCACACTGCATGTAGTTCAATGGGAGAGAGAGAAATCCTCAGTGAAGATACTCAGCAATGGACACTGCAAGCCTTATATTTGGCCAGCCAGGCCAAATGAGCTAACGGGTGCAATAGTGGCATGTCTGTTATGGGGGAAACCAAATGATCTCTAATTGGACTGGAGGCCTGCTCCATGGGAGGGAATACATCCCTGATACTGAAAACCTAAAACAGGTGTAGTCATGAGCCCTAGGGGTGTAATGTTTGCTGGTGTCTGGCTAAATGTATATACTATGCTCACCAAACTGTACAGTAAATTGTTCTCTTAATGTTCATACCCATATATTAATGCTACTCTCACTTTTGGTTAGAGAAGTTTCTCTTTTCAGATGTCAGTGACCTTGGGATGACTCAGAAGGCACCATGGTGCTGAGACGAAGTGACAGAGGAGTGCTCAGCCCTGCAATATCTCAATCACACTTTCCAAGGCTCAGAGTTCATTGCCAAAGAGGTGGCGAAAAGAATGTAAGAGCCAAAGGAAGGGTAGGACTCCTTACAACGTGCTCCCCAGACACAAAATGTGCCTGACACTACCTACACAAGACCATCATAATAGGAGGACAAGATGGTGACATCAAAATAAAAAGACTGATTGAGAGGAGGAGGGGTATGATGGGGAGGGGAGCTTCAAAGGGGAAAATGGTGGGGGAGAGGGAATTACCATGGGTTATTGTCTATAATTATGAAAGTTGTCAATAAAAATTAAAGCTTAGGGCTGGAGATATGGCTTAGCCATTAAGGTGCTTGCTTGCAAAGCCAAAGGACCTTGGTTTGATTCCCCAGGACCCACGTAAGCCAGATGCCCAAGATGGAGTTCATTTGCAGTGGCTGGAAGCCCTGGCATGACCATTCTCTCTCTCTCTGTTCGTTTCTCTCTCTCTCACTCTGCCTCTTTCCCTCTCTCAAATAAATAAATGAAATGAAATATGTTTAAAAGGTTTTTTTTTTTTTTTTTTTTTTTTTTAAAAAGAATCTCTCTCTGCCCTTGCATTCCCACATACTGGTATTCTGTCCAAGTACTGGAGGCTGAGTAATCATGGACAAAATCCTCTGAAACAAACCCTGAGTAACTCACCACTGAAATGAAGTCAACGGAGAAAGAGAAGTGGGAACCCCACGAGAAGGGAATGTCCACGACCAGGAGGAAAGATCATTCCAGCTGGAGAGCAGAAGGCAGTGGTCTTGGGATTTCTCCGAGATGAAGCCAGTTGAAGCTTGGCTACACTGGCGTTTGCTGAGGAGACTGACACTCAAGCAGAGGGTTTGGAGTAACTCAATAGTAAGTTCTGAGATAGCAAAGAAAATGATAACAAAATTGTTTTCTAAATATTTTATTTATTTATTTATTTGACAAAGAAAGAGGGGGAGAGAGAGAAAGAATGATGTGCCAGGGTCTCCAGCAAACAAACTCCAGTTGCATACGCCCCCTTGTGCATCTGGCTAACATGGGTCCTGGGGAATCGAACATGGGTCCTTTGCAGGCAAGCACCTTAGCCACTAAGCCATTCCTCCAGCCCCACAAAATTGTTTTGAAAGCCAAAGCTCTGCTGGAAGGAAAATACTATGTGGATACCTACCTGACTAAACTGTCCTTGGCTTTCATAGTGCTATATAGTCATAGTAGAAACCTTGGACAATGATTAAACTAATAAAATTAGAGCTGGAGAAATGGCACAGTGGTTAAGGGCACTTGCCTGCAAATCCTAACAGCCTGGGTTTGATTTCCCTAGTACCCATGTAAAGTCAGAGGCACAAAGTAACACGTGCACCTGGAGTTTGTTTGCAGTCATAACAGGTCCTGATGTGCCATTCTCTTTCTCTGTCTCTCTCTCTCTCTCTCTGTTTTCAAATAAGTGATTAGTAAACTTAATTTTTTAAATTTTTACTTATTTATTTGAGAGAGAGGGAGAGAGAGAGAATGGGCACACCAAGGCCTCCAGACACTGCAAATGAACTCCAGATGCATGGACCACCTTGTGCATCTGGCTTATGTGGATCCTAGGGAATTGAACCTGGGTCCTTTGGTTTTGCAGGCAAGCACCTTAACTGCTAAGCCATCTCTCCAGCTCTCCCCCTTTTTTAAACTAGCTAGTCCCAGAACTTGGGAAGCAGAGGGAGGAGGATTGCCATGAGTTTGAGGCCACCCTGTGATTACACAGTGAATTCTAGGTCAGGCTGGACTAGAATGAGACCCTACCTCAAAAATAAAAATAAAAATAAAAAAAGAACGAAACAAATAGAATTATGTATGTGTGCATATATATATGTGCATACACACACACACACACACACACACACACACACACATATGTGTATTTAAACTTCCATATATGGGTCTGTGTATGTGTGTGGGTGGATGCCATTGCGAAGGAACACCAGGTGCATGCTCTGCTTTTTGCGTCCACCTTATGTCCCTTTAGCCCGGTGTATTTGAGTACTGCAGGGCTGGGAGCATTGGCTTAGCAGTTAAAGGAGCTTGCTCCCAAAACCTGCCAACCTGGGTTCAAGTCCCCAGTCTCACACTTAAGTCAAAAGCAATAATTGGTACAGGTGTCTGGCATTCATTTGCAGTGGCTAGAGGCACTGGCACACCCATACACACAATCCCACATGTGCAAAATAAATAAATTAAAATGAATGCTAAGGTAAGACTCCTGTTCAGTCAGCATAATGGAAAAAATAACTGGACAATTGAAGAATAACCAACATTTCTTTTTTTTTAATATATTTTTGTATTTTTATTAACAACTTCCGTAATTGTAAACAGTAGCCAATTGTAATGCCCCCCTCCCCCCACTTTCCCCTTTGAAACTCCATTCTCCATCATATCCCCTCCCCATCTCAGTCAGTCTCTCTTATTTTGATGGCATGTTCTTTTCCTCCTATTATGATGGTCTTATGTAGGTGGTGTTAGGCACTGTGAGGTCATGGATATCCAGGCCATTTTGTGTCTGGAGGAGCACGTTGTAAGGAGTCCAACCCTTCCTTTGGCTCTTACATTCTTTCTGCCACCTCTTCTGCATTAGACCCTGAGCCTTGGAGGGAGTGCTGAGCACTCATCTGTCACTTCTTCTCAGCACCATGGTGCTTTCTGAGTCATCCCAAGGTCACTGCCATCTGAAAAGAGAAGGTTCTCTACCACAAGTGAGAGTAGCATTGATATATAGGTATGAACATTAAGAGAAGTGCTTACTGGGCAATTTGATGAGCATAGGATATATATTTAGCTAGACAGCAGCAGACGTTCCACCCTTAGGGCTCATGACTACCCTTGTTTTAAGTTTTCAGTATCAGGGATGCATCCCCTCCCATGGAGCGGGCCTCCAGTCCAATTAGAGGGTGGTTGGTTTCTACCATGACAGACGTGCCACTATTGCACTGGCAACCAACATTTCTGCAATAGAAGAGTGATCTGGCGGGTGCAGGGAGGCTGGGGAGATAGCTCAGTCAGTAAAGTGTTTACTGTGCAAACATGAGGGCCTGAGTTCAATGCCTGGAACCCATGTTTAAAAAAAAATAAAGCTGAGTGTGGGGGTACACGCTTTCTTGGATCCTAGTGCTGGGGAGGTAGAGACAGGTGGATCTCGGGGTTTGCTGGCCAGCCAATTGAGCCTACCTGGTGAACCATTGAGAGAACTTGTCTCAAAAGAGTTGACAGTGTTCCTGAGTAACAGCGTTTGGGCTGTGCTTACTCCTGTGTATGTACACACACACATGCCTACATGGTACACACACATGCACACACATGCTGTAGGGCTGTGAGTTGCCCTTTTGAAGTGACATGGTGACCATCTGGGTCTCACTGGTCAGGGACTTTCCTGGATTTAGCGCTGAAATTCCCATATGTGGGGAAAAACCCCAGTACTCAGCAAACTGGAGGGGCTGGTCACCCTAACAGGAATGCCTGGGAATTTCAGAACCTTCTGAGGGCACAGTGGCCCAGGGTGATCTTCGTGTGCACACTGAGAATAACTTACGCCTGCCCCCCTTAGTCATTGCTACAAGTGAGGGTCCCTGGTCCCTGCCAGACTGACTAATGGAGAACTAGTTGAGATATGAACCAGATAGTAGTATTTCCCCTGGGGGATTTTTATGTACTTTAGTTTGGAGAACCAAGCTTCTCAGATTATAAAATTGCAAGCCTAAGATAGGGATCCTGATAACAGCCATTGTAATCAGGGTCAAGCCAGGAAAAGGAGGAAAAAAACCCTGATTTCTCATTTAACTGTCGGTGGTAAATGGCCTCCTCACTCCCCAGTTCTCAAGCATTGACTAGGACTCCTGTTGATTTCAGCCCTGCCGTGGGTGACACCCATGTCCCAGCCAAGGTCTGGAAAATCTCAGTTCATCTTCCTTAGACTTCCACGGCCACTAGTAGGCATTAAAGGCAACTTGTTTGTTTTGTTTTTGTTGTTCCAAGAGGGTCTCACTCTAGCCCAGGCTGACCGGGAACTTTATCTGTAGTCCCAGGCTGGCTTCGAACTCACGGCAGGCCTCCTAGCTCTGCCTCCTGAGTGCTGAGATTAATGGTGTGTGCCACCCACGCCCCACTATAAAATGTGGTTTTGCCCATTAGAACCCATTGGTCATAGTGATTTCCATAGTGATTGGTTTCCGTGGTGATCCTAATCCTGTGGAAATTGACAATAGCTGAACTCTCCCAAGCGCTGACTGTTACCACAGCTCCGCAGTGTTTGTCCTTTGGTCAGACCATGCCTGCTTCTCCTCACCGTCCTGACCACTGGCTGTCACCACCTTGCTCTCTGTCTGTACCGCTTTGATGTTCTGAGAACGTTACAGGCACGGAGGTCGACAGTGTGTGGCCTTTTCAAATTGGCATTTTCTCCCTTGGTGTAATACACCTGAGTTCCTCTCCACTGCTTGCATATTATTATCATGTTCTAGATATGACATTGTAAGGAATAGTATATCATCATATTACTTTAATCACTTCAAATCATTTTAAGTCAGAGGTGAAACTGTGACTAGGATGTCTCATTTAAAAAGCTGCCCATGAAAGCTGGAGAGATGGCTCAGCAGTTAAGGAACTTGTCTGCAAAGCCAAAGGACCCAGGTTCAATTCCCCAGGACCCATGTAAGCCAGATGCACAAGGTGGCACATGCAGCCGAAGTTAGTTTGCAGTGGCTGGAGGCCCTGGCATGCCTATACTCTCTATCTGCCTCTCTCTCTCTCTCTCTCTCTCTCTCTCTCTCTGTGAAATAAATAAATATTAAAAGAAGAAAAAGGGCTGGAGAGATGGCTTAGCAGTTAAGCGCTTGCCTGTGAAGCCTAAGGACCCTGGTTTGAAGCTCGATTCCCCAGGACCCACGTTAGTCAGATGCACAAGGGGGCGCACACATCTGGAGTTCATTTGCAGTGGCTGGAGGCCCTGGTGTGCCCATTCTCTCTCTCTCTCTATATCTGCCTCTTTCTCTCTCTGTGTCCATCGCTTTCATATACATAAATAAATAAAAGAAAAGATTTTTTTTTTTTTAAGAAAAAGAAGAAAAAGCTGCCCATGGGGTGGGAGAGATAGTTCGGTGGTTAAGGCGCTTGCTCACAAAGCCTGATGATTGAGGTTTGATTGCCCAGGACCCATGTAAAGCCTGATGCCACAAAGTAGCACATGCCTCTGGAGTTTGTTTGCAGTGGCAGTGGCTGGAGGCCCTGGTGTGCCACTTTCTCTCTTGCTTACAAATAAATAAATAAAAATTTAAATATATTTTATTATTTATTCGAGAGAGTGAGAGGCAGAGAGAGAATGGGCACATCACTGCAAATGAACTCCGTGTGCATCTGGCTTTCTTGGGGACTGGGTTGGGCTTCACAGGCAAGCGTGTTGACTGCTAAGCCTTCTCGCTATCCCTGTGTTTTTAGCAACACACACGCACATATGTTTTTCAAGGTAGGGTCTCACTCTAGCCCAGGCTGATTTGGAATTCACCATGTAGTCTCATGGTGGCCGCAAACTCATAGTGATCTTCCTACCCCTACCTCCCATGTGCTGGGATTAAAGGCATGTGTCACTATGCCCAGCTTGAAATATATTGTTTTTGTTTATTTGCAAGGAGAGAGAGAGTGAATGAACATACCAGGTTCTCTTTCCACTGCTAATGAACTCCAGATGCATGTGTCACTTTGTGCATCTGGCTTACATGGGTCCTGGGGAATTGAACCTGGGTCCTTTGGCTTTTCAGGCAAGCACCTATTATTATTATTATTGTTATTTTAGCTTATTTATTTATTTGAGAGAGATGGCACACCAGGGCCTTTAGCCAAAGCAAACAAAAGCCAGACGCTGCTCCACCTTGTGCATCTGGCTTATGTGGATATTGGGGAATTGATCTGAGGTCCTAAGACTTCATAGGCAAATGCCTTAATCACTAAGGCATTTTTCTAGCCCTATTTTTAAAAATTATTTTATTGTTTTTTTGAGGCAGGGTCTCATTCTAGCCCAGGCTGACCTGGAACTCTAACCTCAGGCTGGCCTAGAACTCACTGTGATCCTCTTATCTTAGCTGAGATTAAAGGTATGCCCCACCATGCTTAGCCTCAAACTGTATTTCTCTTTTTTTTTTTTCTTTCAAATTTCGTTCTTTTTAAAAAATTATTGACAACTTCCATGATTACAGACAATAACCCATGATACTCTCCTGCTCCCCTCATTCTCCTCTTTGCACCTCCACTCCCCATCATATCCCCTCCCCCTCTCAATCACTCTTCTTTATTTTGATGTCATCATCTTTTCCTCCTATTATGAGGGTCTTTGTGTAGGTAGTGCCTGGCACTGTGAGGTCATGGATATCCAGGTCATTTTGTGTCTGGAGGAGCACATTGTAAGGAGTCCTACCCTTCCTTTGGCTCTTACATTCTTTCTGCCACGTCTTCCTCAATGGACCCTGAGCCTTGGAAGGTGTGATAGAGATGTTTCAGTGCTGAGCACTCCTCTGTCACTTCTCCTCAGCACTATGGTGCCTTCTGAGTCATCCCAAGGTCACTGCCACCTGAAAAGGGAAGCTTCTTTAACTAAAAATGAGAATAGCATTAATATATGTGTATGAACATTAAAAGAAGTGCTTACTGGGCAGTTTGGTGAGCATAATATATGCATTTAGCCAGACACCACCAGGTGTTACACCCCTGGGGTTCATGACTTCCCTGGTCATAGGTTTTCAGTATCAGGCATGTATTCCCTCCCATGGAGTGGGCCTCTTCTCCAACTAGAGAGCAGTTGGTTTCCCCCATAACAGACCTGCCACTATTGCACCCATTGGCTCATTTGGCCTGGCTGGCCAAACTTAAGGCTTGCAGTGTCCACTGTTGTTTATCTCCACTGATGACTTCTCTCTCTTCCATGGAGCTGTATGCAGCTTGGTTTTTTCCAGCTTTCTGTCAGCTGGTCTACAGGGAGGAGGTTTTAAGCTCAACTCCATCATGATTTCTCAGTGTCTTTTTTTTTTTCCAGGTAGGATCTTGCTCCAGCCTAGGCTGAACTAGAATTCACTATGTTGTCTCCAGGTGGCCTTGAACTCACGGCAGTCCTCATACCTCTGCCTCCCTTGTGCTGAGATTAAAGGCGTGCGCCACCACACCCAGCTCCGAACTATATTTGTAAGTCATGCTTGACACTCAAGCCAAAATAACTTCCTCTTCTGGGTACATTTGTTTCCGAGCTTGAGGGCACACTTGAATAATGCCCTCTGTCGCATGCACACGCAGACTGTGTTCACTCTTTTTCTTGAAAGGTGTGCTTATTTGAGTTTTCAAATTCTTGGCAAGGTTACAATTAGTAAATTAATTTTCCTCCTGGACACTCCCTCCCCCCCTTGGCCCTTACCAGCACGGAGGGTCCTAACTACGTTAAATAGGTGCCCTTTTGTTTTATGACATACGACACTTCTCTAAGATGATAATTTAGTCACATAGGCATAATCAATCAAGGATAAAATTCTTTAGTATACTTAAAATAGTTCAAGAACCCTAAATATTCTATTTGCAGATAGGGAAATATGTAGTTTCTCTCTGTGGGGTGCAAACATGCCCGTGTGTGCCCCCAGATCCCCCACTGTGGGAGGAGAAACCCCGGCCTGCCTCTCCCTCGTGCTCTGTGCTGCATGTATGTTTTTGGGTGAGAAGTTCCTCTTGCCAGTTCTGAGGAGCCCTTATTTGTTTTCCTTTAAACCCTTCCTTTGTGGCTGGACTTTCCTCCCACTTGAATGGGAATGGGTCTGCCTCAAGAAAACGCTTGCTTGATATTTAATCCATTATTGGGAGACCAGGAAAGTTTCTTGCCAGGATGAGCGACTGCCTCTTTTATAAACGCATCATGCTAAGCAAGTGATTAAAACCCACATTCGAGTTCCGTAACATCACATGGGTAGGGTTTTTTTTTTTTTTTTTTTTTTTTGAACAAGAGGAAAGGGCTCCACCTTTTACCATAAGTGATAGTCACGTTGTATCTAACCAAAAAGGCGCCATTCCCAAGAACAGAGTCTATTTCAGGATGCCAGAGGTAAGCAGGAACTTTCTAACAAACAACACACAACCCCAGTCCAGAGGCATGCTGGTCAACCAGCCCAGGGAGTGCACACGGGAAGACTTCATGGTGTGTGCCAATTTCTGTGGTGTGAAAATTCCCGTTGTGTGGTTTCACAGTGGAGACAGAGCTGAACAAGCTGTGTGACATCAGGCTGGAGAGATGGCTTAGCAGGTAAGGCACTTGCCTATGAAGCCCAAGGTCCCAGGTTTGATTCCCTACTACCCGCGTCAGTCTGGAGTTTGTTTGAAGAGGCTGGAGCCCCTGGCATGGCCATTCTCTCTCTCTGTATTTGTATGTTATTTATTTATTTTTGAGGTAGGGTCTCACTCTAGCCCAGGCTGATCTGGAATTCACTATGTAGTGTCAGGGTGACCTCGAACTCACAGCGATCCTCCTACCCCTGCTTCCCGAGTGCTGGGATTAAAGGCATGTGCTACCATGCCTGGCCCTCTCTCTCTCTCGCTCTCTCTTCTAAATAAATAAATTAATTAAATATTTTTTAAAAGATGAGTGACATCAGCGCTCATGAGGCAGAGTGAGGAGGTCCAACACTTAGCTGTCCCCTTTGGCTGAAACAGAAGAGCCCTCTTGCCTTGAAACAGTGGTCTCTTGTTCCTTTTCCTTAGAGCAAGTTAAAATTGAGGGGTTTTGATTTTTTTTTTTTTTTTAAGGTAGGGACTCACCCTAGCCCAGGACAATCTGGAATTTACTATGTAGTCTCAGACTGGCTTCAAACTCACTGCGATCCTTCTACTTCTGCGTGCTGGGATTAAAGGCGTGCGCCACCACACCCGCCAAAAATGAGGTTTTGTTACACCCATGTCTCTTCCACAAAACCCAGGGGCCCTGCTTACTCAGCCCGAGTGGCCGAACTGCTCCACGGTTCAGCCAGCTCCAGCCATTGTTGAGCTCCAAAAAGACCAGTATCCTGAGAGATCAAATGGATTTTGTGTTAATCTCTTTCTTTCTCTCAAGCATCTTATTATTGCCTCACTGCTGTGAAATTAATCTCACTTAAAAATAATTGTCACATGCACTTTAGGACACAGATGGCTTTTAACACAATGTTCTTATGTTGATTTCATCCTAATGACGTATTAGTGACATTTTTGTTCTCAAAATGTGGATGTTTCCCATGAAACTGGCCTGTGGTGAGTAGGAAGTGAAAGTGTGCTGATGTTCTGGTGAACACTTGTAGTCAAAGTGCCGCCGTGGTTGCACTTTGTGAGGGAGTGCAAGCTTTCTGCCTTCTGGGCATTAGCTTCATGTTTTTTCTCTGGGGTCCTCTGGACTGCTTTGCATCTCAAGCAAATGTCGGTGTAATCTATCTATTTATCTATCTATCTATCTATCTGTCTGTCTGTCTGTCTGTCTGTCTGCCTGCCTGCCTTCCTTCCTTTCTTTTCTTTTCTTTCTTTTCCCTCCCTTCCTTCTTTCCTTCCCTCTCTCTCTCTTTCTTTCTGGTCAGGCTGACCTGGAACTCACTCTGTAGTCCCAGGCTGGCCTTGAATTCAGGGTGATATTTTTTTTTTCCTAATTTTTATTTATCTATTTGTGTGTATATGCGTGTGTGTGGGGGATGGGCACACCAGGGCCTCCAGATGCTGCAAATGAACTCCAGACACATGTGCCATCTGTGCATAGGGCTTGCGTGGGTCCTGGGGAATTGATCCTGGGTCCTTTGGCTTTGTAGGCAAGCACTTTAACTGCTAAGCCATCTTTCCAGCCTCCCCCCACCCCCCGCCCTTTTGCGGTAGGGTCTCACTCTAGCCCAGGCTGACTTGGAATTCACTATGTAGTCTCAGGGCGGTCTTGAACTCACAGAGATCCTCCTATCTCTGCCTCTCAAGTGTTGGAATTAAAGGTGTGTTGTGCCACCATGCCTGGCTTTTTTTTTTTTTTAAATTTTTATTTATTTATTTGAGAGCGACAGACACAGAGAGAAAGACAGATAGAGGGAGAGAGAGAGAATGGGCACGCCAGGGCTTCCAGCCTCTGCAGACGAACTCCAGACGCGTGCGCCCCCTTGTGCATCTGGCTAACATGGGACCTGGGGAACCGAGCCTCGAACCGGCGAACCGGGGTTCTTAGGCTTCACAGGCAAGCGCTTAACCGCTAAGCCATCTCTCCAGCCCTCTTTTCATTTTTTAATATTCTTTCTTTTTTATCCTTCCTTCCTCCCTTCCTCTCTCCTTTCCTTCGTTCCTTCTTTTCTTTCTTCCAAGTATTTTATTTATCAGAGAAAGAGGGAGAGAGAGAGACAGACAGAGGGAGGGAGAGAATATGGGCATACCAGGGCCTTTAGCCACTACAAATGAATTCCAGACCCATGCACCACCTTGTCTGACTTTATGTGGGTACTAGGAAATTAAACACCAGTCTTTGGACTCTGCAGGCAAATGTCTTAACCATTGAGCCATCTCTCCAACCCCTCCTTCTTTCTTTATTAAAGAGAGAACGAGAATATAGGTAAGCTAAGGCCTTTTGCCAACGCAAAGAAATTCCGGATGCCTGTGTCACTTTGTTCATTTGGCTTCATGTGGGTACTGGGGAAATCAAACCCAGGCTGTTAGGCTTTGCAGGCAAATGCCTGGATCACTGAGCCATCTCTCCAGCCAGACTTCAGTATCTCTTACAGCTGTCAGCATCTGCTGTGTTGGGTGCTGATTTGTCTACTATCTGCAGAGATGTGGCCGGCCAGTGCCAGGAGGGTGGGACTTGGCCTTGATGTTACCCCAGTGCCTAGAAGTGTGCCTGGCTGCCAGTGGACGGGTGCCTGTGTCACCTCTGCCCCTCTCCTCCTCAGCTAGAGCCACACACAGCTGGGGCACAATCGCAGAGGAAGCGGCCGGCTTGCCCCAGGGCCCGCTGGGTGTTGGGCAGATGCCAGCGCTTAGGCATCCGCCCGGGTGGGGGAGGGGAGCAAGCCCTTCTCTTTCCAGGTGTTCGGAATTGTGGGACAGTCCAGGTGGTGAATCACCGTCTCACAGCCTCTTCTTTCTAAGGACTTGGCCTGCCACGTGACCCTGACCCCGAGGTCCAGAGCCAGCTCTGACTCAGGCGTGCTAAGGAACGTCAGGCTTCAGCCAGGACAGCGTGTGACACGCTTCGAGCTTGTTTCCAAACAGGCCAAGTTTGCTGGCTCGCCTGGGATTGTTTATGCAGAAGCGCTGCCCGCGCCACTGGCCGCTGGGTCAGCTGAGGCGTTCATCGGGAGAACTTCGGCTTCTTTTTACTCTGTTTCTCTCCCTCTTTTTTTCCTCTGCTGTACTGTTTCCCTCCCTCCTTCCTTCTTCCATCCCTTCCCTTTTCCTGGGGGATTTCACAGCGATGTCAGCAGCTGGCATCCAGACAGGTTACAGCAGCCCCGCCTCCTGTCTGTAGACACTTAACACAGGCTCAAAATGGAGAATGGGAGCTGGAACGGTGGCTCAGTGGTTGAAGGCACTTACTTGCAAAGCCTGATGGCTCGGGTTCAATTCCCCAGTGCCCACGTAAAAGCTGAATGCAGGCACCACTTTGTTGGCAGAGGTAGCAGGCCCTGGCGTGCCCATGCTCACTCTTGTTTCTCTCTCTCAAAGAAATAAATATTTTTTCTAAAATGGAGACAGAACCCCAGTCGTCATTCACTCTGGCAGTTCCTTATAGGTCAGAGGGGCTGAGCCTCTGCCAACCCAGGGACGTCTCATTTGGCAACATTCCCACTCGGGCAGATAAGAAAGGAGTTAAGCTGGGCAGCACTCAGGAGGCAGAGGTAGGAGGATCGCCGTGAGTTCGAGGCCACCCTGAGACTCCATAGTGAATTCCAGGTCAGCCTGGGCTAGAACAAGACCCTACCTTAAAAAAAAAAACAAAAACAGGGCTGGAGAGATGACTTAGCGGTTAATTGCTTACCTGTGAAGCCTAAGGACACGGGTTCGAGGCTCGATCCCTCAGGACCCACATTAGCCAGATGCACAAGGGGGCGCACGCATCTGCAGTTTGTTTGCAGTGGTTGGAGGCCCTGGCGTGCCCATTCTCTCTCTCTATCTGCCTCTTCTGTCTCTGTCTGTCTCTCTCAAATAAATAAAAGTACCAAAAAAAATTTTTTTTCTTATTTTTTAAAAAATTTTTATTAGCATTTTCCATGATTATAAAATATATCCCATGGTAATTCCCTCCCTCCCCCCCCACTTTCCCCTTTGAAATTCCATTCTTCATCATATTACCTCCCCATCTCAATCATTGTACTTACATATATACAATATCAACTTTTTAAGTACCCTCATCCCTTCCTTTCTCTTCCCTTTATGTCTCCTTTTTAACTTACTGGCCTCTGCTACTAAGTATTTTCATTGTCACGCAGAAGCCTAGTCATCTGTAGCTAGGATCCACATATGAGAGAGAACATGTGGCGCTTGGCTTTCTGGGCCTGGGTTACCTCACTTAGTATAATCCTTTCCAGGTCCATCCATTTTTCTGCAAATTTCATAACTTCATTTTTCTTTACTGCTGAGTAGAACTCCATTGTATAATTGTGCCACATCGTCATTATCCACTCATCAGTTGAGGGACATCTAGGCTGGTTCCATTTCCCAGCTATTATAAATTGAGCAGCAATAAACATGGTTGAGCACGTACTTCTAAGGAAATGAGATGAGTCCTTCAGATATATGCCTAGGAGTGCTATAGCTGGGTCATATGGTAGATCAATCTTTAGCTGTTTTAGGAACCTCCACACTGATTTCCACAATGGCTGGACCAGATTGCATTCCCACCAGCAGTGTAGAAGTTTTTCAACATCCCCGCCAGCATTTATGATCATTTGTTTTCATGATGGTGGCCAATCTGACCCAGACACATATGCCACTCTGCACACCTGGCTTTTCATGGGCACTGGGATATTGAAGCAGAGCCAGAAGGCTTTGCAAGCAATTGCCTATAACCACTGAACCATCTCTCCGGTCTCTCTGGTTCTTTGAAGCAGAGTCTCAATATGTAGCCCAGGCTAGCCTTGAACTCAATCCTCCTGCCTCAGTCTCCTGAGTACTGGAATTACAGATATGTGTCACCATGCCCAACTCTATTGCAAGCTTTTCAACATTTAAAACAAAAAAAAACATTTGGGCTGGAGAGATGGCTTAGAGGTTAAGTGCTTGCCTGTGAAGCCTAAGGACCCCGGTTCGAGGCTCGATTCCCCAGGACCCACGCTAGCCAGATGCACAAGGGGGCGCACGCGTCTGGAGTTCGTTTGCAGAGGCTGGAAGCCCTGGCACGCCCATTCTCTCTCTCTCTCTATCTGCCTCTTTCTCTCTCTATCACTCTCAAATAAATAAATAAAAATAATAAACAAAAAAAAACATTTTATTTTTATTTATTTGAGAGAAAGAGGCAGAGAGAGAAAGAGAGAGAGAGGATGGGCATGCCAAGGCCTCCAGCTAGTGCAAACAAACTCCAGACACATGTGCCTCTGGTTTATGTGGGTCCTGGGTAATTAAACCTGGGTCCTTTGGCTTTGTAGGCAAGCGCCTTAACTGCTCAACCATCTCTGCAGCCCGAAGTGTTGTTTTTTTGAGTTAGAGTCATGCTCTAGCCCAGGCTGACCTAGAATTCACTATCTAGTCTCAGGGTGGCCTCAAACTCACAGCGATCCTCCTACCTCTGCCTCTCCAGTGCTGGGATTAAAGGAGTGTACCAACAAGCCTGGCAACAGCGTAAAAACATTTTTTGAAAGGTAGGGTCTCACTCTAGTCCCAAGTTGGCCTCGAACTCATGGTGATCCTCCTATCTCTGCTTCCCAGTGCTGGCATTAAAGGTGTGTGCCACTATGCCTGGCAACAATTTTTTTTTAGCTGACACACTAAAATGAATGAATGTTTACATTGAGACTCTGTATGGCCATGTCTGTCACACACACACACACACATACACACACACGTAACAAAATGTTCCATAAAATAGTGCTTGTTCATCTGTGTCATGCACTCCTATTCCATTCTATTTTCTATTCTTCTATTCTATTCTATTTAATTAAAAAGATAATAGGTATGACTCAGTACATTGATCTTACCATTTACTGACAGGCTACAATGTTCAGACGGAAAAACACTTGGTGCACATTTATTGACTCAAAGGAAAATGTGCCTGCACTCAGTTCTCTTCTGCATATTTCCAAATAACAGTGTACTAAACCCCGAAGGACCTAATGAGGAAGAAGTCAGTATTCTCATTTCCAGATGGGGAAACTGAGGCACAGGAGGCTGAACGAATGATTCCAGCTCCTAAACCACCAAGTCTGGCTGGTAAAGATGCTTCTAGACATTGGTTCATGGTTGTTTCTTTCGAATAACCAAACACTTAGAAGCGGGCAATTTTTTAAAATATGTTTAGGGGTTGGGCATGGTGGCACCCACCTTTAATCCCAGCATCAGAAAGCAGAGGTAGGAGGATTACTGGGAGAATGCCAGCCTGAGACT
Source organism: Jaculus jaculus (assembly GCF_020740685.1). Lineage (NCBI taxonomy): Eukaryota > Metazoa > Chordata > Mammalia > Rodentia > Dipodidae > Jaculus > Jaculus jaculus. The sequence continues at coordinate 132,587,173 of NC_059109.1, forward strand.
ACGTAGTGAATTACAAGTCAGTCTGGTCTAGAGTGAGACCCTACCTTGAAACAAAACAAAAAAAAAAACCAACTCTTATTTTATTTATTTATGAGAGAGAGAGAAGCAAAGAGAGAGTGACAGTGTGTGTGAAGATTGGCCCAACAGATCCTCTTGCCACTGCAATCAAACTCCAGGTACGTCCACTACTTGGTGTATCTGTTTTTTGTGGGTACCAGGTTATTGAATCCAGACCATCAGGCTTTACAAGCAAGCACTTAATCACTGAGCCATCTCTCCAGAGATGAAACATTGTAGTTGTAAAAGACCTTACTTGGTGTTTCAAATCACAGCAGGGCTTACTTTTTCTTTTTTTTTCTTTCTTCCTTTTTTTTTTTCAAGGTAGGGTCTCCCTCTAGCCCATGCTGACCTGAAATTCACTATGTATTCTCAGGCTGGCCTTGAACTCACAGCAGTCCTTCTACCTCTGCCTCCCAAATGCTGCGATTAAAGGTATGTGTCACCTCGCCTGGCTTCACTTTTTATTTTTTTATGAGGGAGCAAGAGAATTGGCATGCCAGGACCTCTAGCCATTGCAACTCCATTCCAGATGTGTGTGCCACCGTGTGTGTTTGGCTTATGTGGGTTCTGCGGTGTTGAGCCTGATCTCTTAGGCTTTGCAGGCAAGCGCCTTAACCACTAAGCCATCTCTCCAGCCCAAGGGCTCACTTCTAAGACAGGATTGGCCAATAGGACACTGAAAGTGTCTTATGTTAGTTCCTCACCAAAATGGTCAGAGGCGCTAAAGATGCCCCAACTTAGTTAACTAATTATTGATTAATAACAATTAATTAATTTTTGAGATAAGGTCTCACGTACCCCATGCTGGCCACTCACCCCCTATGTAGCCAAGGATGGCCTTGAACTCCTGATCCTCCTGCTTCTACCTGTCGAGTGCTGCGATCCCTGATGCGCATCACCACGCCCAGTTTGGAACCCAGGGCTTTGTACACGGTAGGCAAGCACTCTGCATCACCAGCCTGAGAAACCCAAATGTAATCATTTCCTGCAGAAATCCGGTTTCTGCAGCCCCCCACCCACTCCCTAATCCTTTCTTCTCCCGCACGGGCAGTGATGAGCACCATGGATGCTGGACGGTGAATGTTGTGACAGGGTCTCCTCCTACTCCGAGGAAGAGCTATGCTCCCGTATTATTAATCATGGATTCTCCCCCCTCCGCCCCCCCGCCGGTGATCTAAGGCCTACTTATTGGTGGAAAGGCCAAGATGTTAGCAGGATTGCCAGCCCCTCGGGCTGATATATAGCATATGTACGGATTCACATATCTGCCTGTGTTAATAGAACAGGTTAAATGCCAGTTCCCCAGGCATCCATCAGCCAGGCTGTGCACAATGGGGGTAGTGTTCACACACCGGATCTGCACATTCCTTCCCCGCATCAGAAGCAGCTGGGCCAGCTAAAGACAAGCAGGGTTCGAAGACTTGGGAGGCGCATTCGTGGGCGCACTGGGGCCGAGACCCCATGGACAAATTCCCTCAGGTTATCTTTCACCTGGATTCTTTTGGGAAATTGAAAAAAACTACCGAGTGGGTTCTGTAGTTCACCAGGCTTTAGTCGTTTCCTGCTCAGACTTGCTGGGTGGGTGGAGGTGCTGAGGAAGAGGAGAGACACAAAGACACAATCAGCTTTAACGACAAAAGAGAGGTCACAGGACCAGGCAAAGACATAAAATTCCAGTGAGGGAGGATGTACACGCTCCCATGCCAGGTTTCCGAATCTCACAGGGTCAGATGGCTTCTTCTTAAGGGGTTGACCCTGGGCTTCGAGAAGTATAGACGCGTGCATAAATGTGACCATTTCTCCTCCACCTCTTTCCCTGCGCCGTTTCCTCCTTCATTTCTTCCCCGCTCTGATTCAGAGGTGCACGGGAAGTCTTGCGACATCACCAGAGCATGCTGCTTCCGGTGGTACATTTAACCAGGCGCAGAAGTCAAAATGTTTGGAACCCAGGCAGAAAAACAAACAAACAAACAAACAAACAAACAAACAAACAAACAAACAAACAACGGCCACACTGACCCTGCCCTCCCGAAAGGCTCTTCACCAAGTTTGCCGGCAGAAAGCAACGGCGCCAAAATGGCTTTCCGTGGGAGGGAGGCAGACAGATACCTGATCCTCCTCAGCCGTTTTTCCGGTGCCACCCGTGACCTCCATTTCTCAGTGCCCAACATGACAGCAGAGCCTCTGTCCACTGGCCTAAGGCCACACAGCACTGGAGTAGACCAACCAACGCACAGAAACCGCTGGTGGGTCCTCGGACCTGCCTTTCACTCTGTACCTCCTGATCAGGTCTGGGAGTGAACTTAATCCTTTATATTAAAAAAAAAAAAATCACCCAGAGCTCTTACACAGGCAGTTACAAGATGCCAGCTGATGGTCTGTGAGCTGCTTCTGCCCCATGTACCAATCCCCGCCTCTCCCAGATGAAAATACAGTAATTAACTCCATGCAGAAGGGGGAGGGCACTTCTCGCTCGCTCTCTCTTTCTCTTTCTCTCTCTCTCTCTTTTCCCTCCCTCCTTAGACTTGAAAAGAGATTCTGACAGATAATTTGGCTGAACATGAAAAGAGAGAAGCTGCTTACAGCCGCCCAAATAAAGTGCTAGGTTGGGGAGGCTCCGCGGGCCGACTTGGTTATTTCACTGCGTGAAAAGCAGACATTTATCTGTTCCCATGGAGATGCGATTTCTATTAGTCACTCAGGCAGGAGGGAGGTCAGACCATAAGCAGTAGTTCCTTTTCTTTCCCCCCATCTTGGGAGACACCCGACTCCTGTTCTCTCTTAGCGTGTCACCGAAATTTAAAGGCATCAAAAGGATTTCTCAGAAATACCTGCGCATTTCAGTAAGCCCTGAACATTGTCCAGCCACCAAAGCCGACTGGGAAGTCTAGCTCCTCCGAGGAGGCTGGGGCGCGGCCACGTCCCCCTTCCACTCTCTAATCCTGGGGCTGTTCTGTCACAATCCTCCTTAGCATTCAAATTTGGTTTCCACGCTTGACCCTCCCTCCCGAATGGGATGATTCCTAAGGTGATAAAAAAAAGTGGCCCCGGGAGGGAAGAGGGCGCTGCGCAGCCAAGGTCTGCCCCAGAAAAGCGCAAGTGCCCGGACTGCCGGGAGTCGGATAAACTCCCAGCTCCGCTCCCGGCAAGTCCCTGCCGTTCTCCGGCTGCACGACGGCTGTTTATCGGCCTTCCGTGTCCGTTGTCTGCCCAGGAACCGCAGATCCTTCATTAGCGCAGCATATTTATTTCAGTAGGAGCACCGCACCTGGAAATGAAAAACTTTAAAGGCAGGAAGATTTTTATTTTTTAAACATGATCTCACAAGTGTCTTTTTTTTTTCTTTCTTCCCTGCATCCTTCTAATGCTGCCCCCCACCCCACAAGCCAGCAGAAGCACAGGGAACAGAGGACGTCCCAGAGCTAACTGGGAGGGACAAGAACACATCCAGCCATCCTGTTCGGGTACCTGTCTTGCTGGATTTAAGCAGGCCAGGAGAAGCAAGCAAGATTTTAGTCTTTACATAACTTCACTTTTGTCATCGGATGCACTTCAGTGATGCCCAAATGTCATGTCAGGAACATAAACACAGGGAGAGTCCTGTTTCCAAAAGCTTACATTTTTAGTCTCCGGCACCAAAAGAAACAAAGACACCAAGAGGGCAATCTGAGAGATAGATAGATAGATAGATAGATAGATAGATAGATAGATAGATAGAGATAGAGAGAACCCTGTGGGGCAGTTCCAACAAGGGCCCTTCCAATGTCTCTGACAACGGATGCCATCCCATGTTAAGGAGGCAGAGGGAAGACATTTTTCTTGAGTAATCCTGAACCTGGGATTTGTACTTCCAGAAAGGCAGGACACACATACTTCTCATGTATTGTGGGGCAATGTTTGATCCCACTCTTGATTATTTGTTTCTCTTATTTGCTCATTTTGGCTTTATTTATTTTGGTTTTTCAAGGTAGGATCTCAGTCTAGCCCAGACTGACCTGGAACTCACGATGTAGCTTCAGGTTGGCCTCAAACTCACAACAATCCTTCTCCCTCTGTCTCCTGAGTGTTGGGATTAAAAGCTTGCATCACCATGCCTGGCAGCTTTAATTTTTTTTAACCAGTAATGTATAACCACCTAAAAAGGTTCAAACTGTATAAAATGAAGCTCACCCTAATAAACCCATGATCTCACCAGAGATTACTAATAATCCCTTCACGCTGTGACTCACCCTTCCAGACGTCCTCCATAAACATGTACTTTCTGTTTTAAACACATCACTGGCATGGTGTACAGACACTGTTATATACCTTGCTTGCCTTAAAAAAAAAAAAAAAAAGGCTGGGCTAGAGAGATGGATTAGCACTTAAGGCAAAAGCAAAGGAACCCCGTTCTGTTCCCCACTACCCATGTAAAGCCAGATGCAGAAGGTGGCGTATGTGTCTGGAGTTCATTTGCAGTGGCTAGAAGCCCTTTGCTTTTTGCTTTTTTTGCAAATAAATAAATAAAATATTAAAAAACTAAACTAAAGATGTCTATCAGGCCTTTTTTAGGATACTTATTTTTAAAAATTAGCTGCAAATTTCAAGGGAAAGATAAGCGCTGCTATGGGGCGAGGGGTGGAAAGGGTTAGCCTTCCTTCTCCCACAGACACCAATAATGTGAGCAGATCTCAGCGGCCCCTTCCGGAAGTAGCCTGTGAGTGGACAGGGGCATGTGTACAGCAAACCCTCACACCTTGTCGTTACACAAATAGCTTTTGTCTCCACGGTAGAGAAACCTTGAATGTTTGAATTTGGGATGTGATTCTTTTTTTTTTTTATATATGGTATTTTTTTTTTAAATTTTATTTATTTATTTGAGAGCGACAGACACAGAGAGAAAGACAGATAGAGGAAGAGAGAGAGAATGGGCGCGCCAGGGCTTCCAGCCTCTGCAAACGAACTCCAGACGCGTGCGCCCCCTTGTGCATCTGGCTAACGTGGGACCTGGGGAACCGAGCCTCGAACCGGGGTCCTTAGGCTTCACAGGCAAGCGCTTAACTGCTAAGCCATCTCTCCAGCCCTATATATGGTATTTTTTTTAGTACATTTCACTTGACCCGTGATGGGTCTGTGATTCTGCAGCAGTGTGTGGTAAATTTAGTATTCTCTTGTCTCATTGTGTACCCTGAGAGTGTCTGCTCAAACATACTTACCTGTCCTCAAGTTACTTGAATCCAAAGGAGAATTGATTGAATTAACTTTTTTGTTAAATGAGAGTTTTAAGCAGAGCATTATTATTATTTTTTTTAAATATTTTTTTATTTTTACTTATTTGAGAGCAACAGAGAGAGAAAGAGGCAGATAGAGAGAGAGAGAATGGGCACGCCAGGGCCTCCAGCCACTGCAAACCGAACTCCAGACACGTGCGCCCCCTTGTGCATCTGGCTAATGTGGGTCCTGGGGAATCGAGCCTTGAACTGGGGTCCTCAGGCTTCACAGGCAAGTGTTTAACCACTACGCCATCTCTCCAGCCCAAGCAGAGCATTATTGACCCATTAAAAGTACATTATGCGGCTGGAGAGATGGCTTAGCGGTTAAGCATTTGCCTGTGAAGCCTAAGGAAACCAGTTCGAGGCTCAATTCCCCAGGACCCACGTTAGCCAGATGCACAAGGGGGCGCACGCGTCTGGAGTTCATTTGCAGTGGCTGGAGGCCCTGGCATGCCCATTCTCTCTCTTTTTCTCTCCCTCTGTCACTCTCAAATAAATAAATAAAATTTTAAAAAGTACATTATGAACATGTGTCTGTCTATGTGTATAAAACTCAGTCATCACCACTTTACCACTGAGGTACACCCCAGTCCCCTTCTAGTAGTTTAAAATATATATATATATCTCACCCATATCATATGTGTGTGTGTGTGTGTGTGTGTGTGTGTGTGTGCCAGGGCCTCTAGCCACTACAAATGAACTCCATCCAGATGCATGTACCACCTTGTGCATCTGACTTATGTGGGTCCTGGGGAATTGATCCTGGGCCCTTTGGCATTGTAGGCAAGCACCTTAACCATTAAGCCATCTCTCCAGGCCCCCTTCTAGTAGCTTTAATCTCTCCTCCAGCTTGAGTATGTGAGACTCAGGAAAAGAAAAGAGAAAGTGCTGTCCTCCCAGGGCCAGCCTGCCCAAGGTCGCTCCAGCGGCAGCATCTTAGGAATTTACGCCTTTCATCCTGGGCTCAGAGGAAGGTCGGGGCTCTGGCTGACAACTTAGGTATAGCTTTTTGGACTTTCTGTGTGAGCCAGAGTGAAGCCATTGGGATTTGGAACAAAGTATGTCCTTGGAAAGAACTGGGTGGAATTTTGTGTGTGCCAGGGCTGGAGGGAGCGGAGGACTCTCCTCTCCCAGGGGAGGAGTCTGATTTCTTTAGACAGCTGGGAACCTGGTGAGAAATCATAGAGCCCACTCTATCTACCCTTTGCTCAGCTGAGGTCTTTTTGTTCTTTGTCTGGCGTGAGCACAGTGAATTCTGTGATGCCTGGGAAGAAGGGAATTTGAATTGAGGAGGACCTCTTTGCATCCCTTGCAAAAGTGAGCTAATTGAAAACTTTAATTCATGGAGAGAAGCAAAGGAGAGGGACTAGGCTGTGTTGAGACCAAGAACGCCAGAGCAGCCTCTTCCAGCTGACAGAGCAGGAGGCTGGAAAAGACCCCTCCTGTTGGATTTGTCACTGAAATTCAGTCTTTTTGCTGTTTATCCTGAACGTTCCCCCCACACCAGCCCCCACCCCCAGCTCTCCCGCTGCTTAGGCAAAAAGAGGTGGGGTACAGGAAGCATTGCCAGTCATAAGCAAGGGAGGTTAGAAACCCAAGAGAGGACTGGGAGGTGTGAATGATGTGTGGGCATCGCGACGAAGAAGTGGGGTACACAGCTGAGTGCCTGATGGTGTAAATCCTGGCAACTTGAGGGGGAGGGGTCAGGCATGAGACAAGTGTCCAAGGGGAAGAGAGAGAAGGAACTCGCTGGAGCCCCTTCCTCTGTGAGGTTTTGTCTAGTGGAGTCCAGAAAGGGTGGGCGTGGACCACAGGGGCCAGAACCCAGGCCCTCACCCGTGCCGCAAGAGCAGTCCACCGCTGAGGCTGGCTTCACTGTGCGCTGAGTGCCGCGGGCAGCCCTGCAGGCAATGCGCCCTGCTGGGACCTCGGGGGCATTACCCAGGCCCCTGAGGGCCTGAGGATGAGATGGGCTCGCCTTGGGACACAATTCAATCCCCCTTTCTGGGTTTTGCTATTGTAGCAGAAAGGAGCTTTTGGCAAAGGCAAGTACAGTGCCCAGGCCTGCCCCTCCCACTTTTCTCTTCTGTTTTCTTTTCTTTTTTTAATTTTTATTAGCATTTTCCATGATTATAAAAAAATATCCCGTGGTAATTCCCTCCCCCCCCGCCCACACTTTCCCCTTTGAAATTCCATTCTCCATCATATTACCTCCCCATCACAAACATTGTACTTACATAAATACAATATCAACCTACTAAGTACCCTCCTCCCTTGCTTTCTCTTCCCTTTCTCTTCTGTTTTCTTCCTAGGCTCTACCTTGAACCTTACTTATTGCTTCAAAAAATGGGAAGATCGAATGAATTTTTGGCCAGGGAGGTCCCTGATGCCGCCCCCTCCCACCAAAAAAACATTACAGGCCATTGCTGAGGACCTTGGTTTCTTGCCAGGAATAGATGGTAAGACCCTATTGCTGAAGACTCCACATGCTTGGGCTGCAAAATCACCGAGAAATCCTGCTGGAGCTGAGCTGCAAACCTCCTCCACGTAGACCAGCTGACAGAAAGCTGGAAGAAGCATGCAGCCCCATGGGAGCTAACAACAGTGGACACTGCTATCATTAAGTTGGGCCAGAGAGGCCAAATGAGCCAACTGATGCATTAGTGGCATGCCAGTTATGGGGGAGTCAACTGCTCCCTAGTTAGACTGGAGGCCTGCTCCACAGGTGGAAATGCATGCCTAATACTGAAAACCTATGATGGGGAAAGTCATGAGCCCTAGGGGTGTAATGCCTGCTGGTGTCTGGTTAAATGTGTATACTGTGCTCAGTAAACACTTCTCTTAATGTTCATACCCATATATTAATGCTACTGTTTATTTCTCTCTTTTTCTTTTTTTCTTTTTTTTTTTTTTTTGGTTGTTTGAGGTTGAGTCTCACTCTAGCTCAGGCTGACCTGGAATTCACTATGTAATCTCAGGGTGGCCTTGAACTCATGTGACTCTCCTACTTCTGCCTCCTAAGTGCTGAGATTAAAGGGGTGAGCCACCATGCTTGGCTCTTACTTTTTTTTTTTTTGGTTTTTCAAGGTAGGGTCTCACTCTAGCCTAGGTTGACCTGGAATTCACTATGGAGTCTCAGGGTGGCCTTGAACTCATGGCGATCCTCCTACCTCTGCCTCCCAAGTGCTGGGATTAAAGGCGTGCGCCACCACACCCGGCTTGGCTCTTACTTTTGATTAGAGAAGCTTCTCTTTTCAGCTGGCAGTGACTTCTGGGATGACTCAAAAAGTACCAAAGTAATAGAGAAATGTTTAGCACTAAAACATCTCTATCACACCTTCCAAGGTTCAGGGTCCATTGCTGAAGAGGTTGTGGAAAGAATGTAAGAGCCAAAGGAAGGGTAGGACTCCTTACAACATGCTCCTCCAGACACAAAATGGCCTGGATATCCATGACCTCACAGTGCCTGACACTACCTACACAAGACCACCATAATAGGAGGAAAAGATGATGACATCAAAATAGAGACTGATTGAGAGCGGGAGGAGACATGATGGAGAGTGGAGTTGCAAAGGGGAAAGTGTGTGAGGGGGGAATTACCATGGTTTATTGCCTGTAATTATGGAAGTTGTCAATAAAAAAAATAATAATAAAGTGGGAGAGAGATCGGGCATGGTGGCGCAGACCTTTAATCCCAGCACTTGGGAGACAGAGGAAGGAAAATCGCTGTGAGTTCAAGGCCAGCCTGAGACTATATAGTGAATTCCAGGTCAGCCTGGGCTAGAGAGAGGCCCTACCTCGGGCGGGGGGTGGGGGGAGTGTGAGGCCAGTCACTGGAAGCCAAAAGCTAAGCCTAGACCAAGTCAAGCCAGTTAGGAAGCGGCTTCCTGGGTGCTTCCTGCAAAGGTAGTGACGGCTCACTGCTTCATTTCCCTACGGTAGGAGGAGGACAGCAAGAACCACAGGGAGTGTTTGTCTGGAGAGTTCTCGCATGGAGTAAGCACTTCCCGTGCAGGCCATTTGCATCTTCAGAGCCCGACGAGGCCCTCTAGGCACCTTTCACAGAGGAGTGGTGGTTCCCGCCATGGAGACAGAACGTGGATTTAGATAGGGGTTGACCATTATAGCCTGGGTCAGTTACTTTTCTCCTGATTTCTCTGTCTGGTTGCAACCTCTGTTCTGTCCCCACATGACGGCAAAGCGCAGACTCTCAGCGTTTGGGGCTGTGGTTGGGAAAGATAAAGATTCTCTAACCAGAGAACAGAGAACACTAAGGTGCCTGGAGACCCTCCAGCCCCCGCCCAGCAGCAGCACCGCCTCTCCTTCCCCCCAACAGACCCTGGCTTTAGTTTGTGTGAGTGTGGCAGTGTATCCAGCGTGAGGTGTGAAGGACATTTGGTCTAAGCCCATTGTGGAATTCTGGTGTGTTTTTTTTTTTTTTTTTTTAAATTTTCCTGAGAGGTTTCAACCCCCCTCCCTCATGCAGATTCCATGGGATTGGGGAGGGACCTCAAAGAGAGGGGTTCCACATCTCTAACTTCCATGAGGCAATCCTTCCTTCCATAGAACCCAGTGGGACTGGCACTGTTCTATACCAGATGGGGACAAGTTTTCTCTGTTAAGGAAAGTGAGTATTTTAGGTTTGGGAAGCTATTTGGTCTGTGTCTCAACTATTCAAATCTGGTAAGAAAGCAGCCCAGACAATGTGTAAATGAGTGGGCGTATCTGTGTTCCAATAATACTTTATTGATAAGACACATGGTGGGCCAGTTCTCTTCCATTTGCTCATGTTTGGACTAGACCAATGATGATTTGTTTCCTGATCTTGGGCTCCCCGTCTCTGCTGACTGCAGGCTGGATCAAGAGATCAATAGGGACCCTTTGAGAAAGGGTGACTCTGGTGTTAACTCTTAACTAGAATGAACTGCCATGATTCAAACTAATTTGGCATGGAATAATTGTTATGTTTTCGTTGGCAGAGTTGAATGTCACTCTTTCTTTAAGTTCTAGCTACAGATTATTAGGAAATCACATTGCTGTTCAAATTAAATTCTGCTACCTATAGACACATATTCATAGCAAAACAGGCCCCAGATAGTTCCTATAACCTGTTCTGGAAACTTTGTAATGTCTTTCAAGTGCTCTGGCCACACCCCACGAGAAAGATGTGCCCCAGGCAGGTGTGTGACATTTGAAGCTGAACTCTGTGCTCACTGATGTGTATGATGCAACCAGAAATCCTAAACCAGTGCTGGCCACAGTCTCAACTGGGGAAGAAGAAGGGCAGGGTGTAGGTAAAGGGTAGACTGCTGAGTCCTAACATGTGCTCCACGCAATCCACAGGTCTCCAGCACCTTTGGAATAGTTGGTGGACTTCCATCGCCAATGCCATCAGGTTAACTCATCGCTGCTGTCACCAATTGAAATGACTCCTAAATTACAAGAAGCCTGTTCAACAGGTGTGGCTGGGCTGTAGAGCTTTCTGCCTTCTGTTTGCCTACTGTCCTTGAAGGATGTGTTCTTTTTTTAAAAAAAATAATTAATTTTTTTTTATTTATTTGAGAGCAAGAGCAAGAACAAGAGAGAGAGAGAGAAAGAGAGAATGGGCACGCCAGGGCATCCAGCCACTGCAAATGAACTCCAGACGCATGCGCCGCCTTGTGCGTGGGTCCTGGGGAATCGAACCTGGGTCCTTTGGCTTTGCAGGGAGACACCTTAACAACTAAGCTTTCCCTCCAGCCCCCAGGATGTGTTCCTGATTGACAGATGACCTACTCTGTGCTGGCTCTTGACTCATCGCATGGATGGTGTATCACAGTGCTTTGACAGAGGAATAGCAAAGAATAACCTGGAGGTCCTTGATGGCCCTAAAACACTCTAGGCTATTGACAAGGCTCTTGGTTGCCCACCAGAACTAGATGGTAGAATCCTGCTGCTACAGACTCCACATGCTTGGGCTACAGGTCACTGAGAAATCAAGCCAGAGCTGAGCTGGAAGCCTCCTCTCTTTTGACCAGATGTCAAAAGTCTGAGAGGAGAGCTCAGCATTGCACTATCTCATCACACCTTGAAAGGCTCAGGGTCCATTGCGGAAGAGGTGGTGGAAAGAATGTAGGAGCCAAAGGAAGGGTAGGGCTCCTTACAACGTGTTCCTCCAGACACAAAATGGCCTGGATATCCATGACCTCACAGTGCCTGACACTACCCACACAAGACCATCATGACAGGAGGAAAAGATGATGACATTGAAATCAAAGAGAGACTGATTGAGAGGGGAAAGGGGATATGATGGAGAATGGAGTTTCAAAAAACTCCAGGGGAAGCCGGGCATGGTGGTGCACACCTTTAATCCCAGTACTCGGGAGGCAGAGCTAGGAGGATCGCCGTGAATTCGAGGCCACCCTGAAACTACATAGTGAGTTCCAGGTCAGCCTGGGCTAGAGTGAGACCCTACCTACCTCGAAAAACCAAAAACCAACCAACCAACCAAACAAACAAACAAAAAAACTCCAGGGGAAAGTGGGGAGAGGGAGAACATTACCATGGGATATTGTTTATAATCATGGAAGTTGTTAATAAAAAATAAATTAATTTTTAAAAAGATGAAGTAAAAAAATCTGGATAGCAGTATGCAACCTATAGGAGAAGTTGGCAACAGTCTTAACCAGCAGTGGATCCTGCAAGGTCTATGGCGGGTCAGCCAGGCCAAATGTACCAATTGGTACAATGGTGGCATGTCTGTTATGGGGGAAACCAACTGCTGTCAATTGGACTTGAGGCCCACTCCATGGGAGGGAATTTATGCCTGGTACTGAAAACCTAATCAAAAGCCTGTGGCTGGGAAGGTCATAAATCCTGGGGGAGGTGAGAAACTAATACTGTTTCCTGGCTAAATGGATATATTATATCCACCAAACTTTCCTCTAAATGCTTTTTTTTTTCTTTTCAAAGTAGGGTCTCACTCTAGCTCAGACTGGTCTGGAATTCACTACGTAGTCTCAGGGTGGCCTTGAACCTCCTATCTCTACCTCCTGAGTGCTGGGATTAAAGGCGTGCGCCACCATGTCTGGCCCCCTCTAAATACTTGTGTCTATTATGTTTATGCCCATCTATTAATGCTACCTTCTCTTTGCAGAAGGTGGTGACCTCTGGAGTGATTTAAAATTCACCAATGTGCTAAGCTACTGTGGAGTGTTCAGCACTGTGACATCTCCATCACACTCTCCAAGGCTCACAGACCACTGGGGAAGATGTGACAGCAAGAATCTAAGAGCCAAGGGCAGAGGAGGAATGTTTTTAACGCTGTCACACAGACACAAAATGTCCTTGATATTCATGACGTCCCATTGACCAATGCTACCTATATAAGACTTGCATAAAAGGAGGAAAAAAAAATATGATGACATCAAAATAGAAGACAGAGAAGTTGGAAAGAAGAAGGGACTCAGTGGAGGGGGCTTCATGCAGGGGAAAGGGTGGGTGGTGGGAGGAAATTATGATCCTGGTATGTTGTCTATGTGTATGGAAGTTGTCAATAAAAAGTTGAAAAAAAAAGTCAGGCATGGTGGCGCACGCCTTTAATCCCAGTACTCGGAAGGCAGAAGTAGGAGGATTGCTGTGAGTTCAAGGCCACCCTGAGACTGCATAGTCAATTCCAGGTCAGCCTGGGCTAGAGCAATACCCTACCTTGAAAAACAAAAACAACAAAAAATAAGCAAACAAAAAAAGTTGAAAAAATATGCCTATAACAGGCAGAAGCCTATGTCTACTGAAATATACATGTAACAGCCAGGAGTCTGCCTACTGAAATATACTTGCAACAGGCTGGAGTGTATATCTACTGAAATATACCTATAACAGGCTGGAGTCTGTCTATGTCTAGTACAGGCCTTGTGGGGAGAGATGAGGTAGTGAAAAGCTCAGTGGAGCCCAGCCTCTAGCCTCAGCTACTCTGGGGGCTGAGGCAGGAGGATGGCCATTTCAAGGCTTGTCTGGGCTGTAGAGTGAGTTCAAGGCCAGCCTGGAGCTACAGAGTTCCAGGTCAGCCTAGGCTAGAGTGAGACCCTACCTTAAAAAAACCAAAACCAAAACAACAACAAAAAAAGAAATCAGCCAGATGTGGTGGCGCACGTCTTTGATCTCAGCACTTGGGAGGCAGAGGTAGGTGGATCACCATTTGTTCGAGGCCACCCTGAGACTACATAGTGAGTTCTAGGTCAGCGTGGACTAGAGTGAGTCCCTACCTCAAAAACAAAAAACAAAACAAAACCAAAACAAAAAAATCAAAGAAACAAAAAGGAAGAGGTATATTATGCTGGCCTAGGATTCACAAGGCCTTGCTTTAAATCTTTTTTTTTTTTTTTTTTTTAGTTTTTCGAAGTAAGGTCCCACTCTAGCCCAGGCTGACCTGGAATTCACCATGTAGTCTCAGGATGGCCTCAAACTCACAGCCATCCTCCTACCTCAGCATCCCAAGTGCTGGGATTAAAGATTGAAGATGTGCACCACCACACCCGGCTTTTAAAATCTTATTCTAGAATTTACAAAGACTGTGATAAAGGACCAGTGGCTTAAGCCCTCCGGACTAGAGTGTGGTCACCTTCCATACGTGAATGTGGACGTCCACCCTGGGGCTTTGGCTAATTTTGGATTCTGACTCAGAGGGCTGGGGGCTGAGAATCTGCATTGTTAACAAGTTCCCAGGATCGCCTATGCTGCGTGTCTCAGGACCCCATGTGAGAAGCTGAGATGTGGAGAGCTCCCTTGAGACACGTGAGTTTTGGTACCAGCAGCTGTTCAAAGGTCCAGCTTCTCTTCTGTCCTGCAGATGCAGGTTGACTCACCACTTTTCATCTCTCCTGAGCTCCCTTTCTGATGGCTTTTCTCACCAGCACACTTCACTGAACAGAGAAGCGCGGAGCTCCGTACTGGCCCCCCTCCGAGAACTTTTGTTGTTTGTTTTTCTTTTTCTTTTTTAAACGTATTTCATTTTTATTTACTTTTAAGTGTTTTATATACTATTTATTTATTTGAGAGAGAGAAAATGGGTACCCCAGGGCTTTTAGTTGCTGCAAATGAATTCAAGATGATGTCCCACCTTGTGCATCTGGCTTAAGTGGGTCCTGGGGAATCACACCTGGGTCTTTTGGCGTTTTAGAAAAGCACCTTAACAACTAAGCCATTTCTCCAGCCCTTGTTTTTGTGTTTTGAGGTAGGTTCTCACGCTAGCCCGGGCTGACCTGGGATCCACTATGTAGTCTTAGGCTGGCCTTGAACTCACAGCGATCCTCTTACCTCAGCCTCCCCAGTGCTGGGATTAAAAGCGTGCGCCACCACACCAGGCACGGAGAGTGGGGATGGAGAGCATGTACCAGGACCTCCAGCTGCTGCCAACTAACTCCAGACGCGTGCACCACAGTGCAGCTGGCTTTACTTGGGTACTGGGGAATAGAACTCGGTCATTAGTTGTTACAGGCAATCTCTCTGGGAACTTTTTATTTTTTTATTTGAGAGAGGGAAAGAGGCAGAGAGTGAAAGATTCAGAGAGAGAGAAGAGGTGTGCCAGGGTTTCCAGTCACTGCAAACAAATTCCAGACATATGTGCCACCTTGTGCATCTGGCTTATGTGGGTCCTGGGGAATCAAACCGAGGTCCTTTGGCTTTGTAGGCAAGCGCCTTAACCATTAAGCCATCTCTTCAGCTCCCCTCTGTGAACTTTTGAGACAGGCCAATGTCTTTTCTGAAGGATGAATCTTGGAGCTTTTGGGAGACCATCATGACTTTTAGGCTCAAATTCAAACTCCATACAATGGCTAAGATGTTCAGGTGGACCTGGATGGAGGAAGCTTCAAGGCAAGGGTGAGTCAGCACCTGTATGTCCTGGGGCTGACTGAACATGTGACCTGGAGCAGGGGCTGAGGGCATGTGAGCTCTGGTTAGCAAGGCATAGCCGTGGGTCAGTTGGAGCCAGGGAATTAGAGTGACCCAGTGACCCAGTGCTTCTCAACCTGGTCACTTTACCCTCAGGCACACTAGCCATGTCTGTACACATTTTGGGTGTCACAACTAGTTGGAGCATACACTGGGTTTAGGCCAGGGCATTGCTACATATTCTACAGCGTCCATGACTGTTTCCACTCTGTCCTCGCTCCAGCCTCACCCGCACCCTGACAGAGAATTGCCGATCTCAAAACGTCTGTAAATGCTGAGGTCCAAAACGCAGCACTTTAAAAACAAATGATGACATCAAAATAGAAAAGACCCATTCTCTCTCTCTTTCTCTCTCACTCTGCCTCTTACCCTCTCACAAATAAATGAATAAAATAATTTTAAAAAAACTTAGAAAGGGCTGGAGAGATGGCTTAGCAGTTAAGGTGCTTGCCTGCAAAGCCAAAGGACCTCGGTTCAATTCCCCAGGACCCACGTAAGTCAGATGCACCAAAATGGGGCATGTGCATCTGGAGTTCATTAACAGTGGCACACCCATTCTCTCTCTGTCTCTCTCTGTCTCTCTCTGTCTCTCTCTCTCTCTCGCTTTGCCTCTTACCCTCTCCCAAATAAATAGATAAAAATTCAAAAAGCAATAGAAAAGAGACTATTTGGGAAGAAGAAGGGGTTCAGTAGAGGGTGGGATGGGGCTTGGGAAGGGGATTATGATCAGGATACATTGTTTATATGTACAGAAGTTGTCAATAAAAAGTTAAAAGAAAAAAGCCAGGTGTGGTGGCCTACACCTTTAGTCCCAGCACTTGGGAGGTCGAGGTAGGAGGATCATTGTGAATTCAAGGTCAGCCTGGAAGTGTAGAGTGAGTTCCAGGTCAGCCTCGTCTACAGTGAGACCCTGACTCATAAAACCAACCAAGCAACAACCAACAACAAGAACCAGGAAAAGACCACGAGGAGAACCCATCCTTCCCACGCCGTGGCCTTGCTGATCCCACCGCTGCAGCCCAGGCTGACTCCGTTGCTTCACGGTCACGTGTGTTTTGGAAGTGGTGTGTCGTTCCTCCTCTTCCTCTTTCCTTCTCTTCCTTTTCCTCCTCCTCTTCTTCTTCTTCTTCTTTTTTTTTTTTTGGTCTTACTTCTCTTAAATATTTTATTATTTGTTTGCAAGGAGAGAGACAGAGTGGAGGAGGGCCTCCAGCCACTATAAACGAACTCCAGATGCATGCTCCACTTTGTGCATCTGGCTTTACATCGTTACTGGATAATAGAACTTGGGTCTTAGGCATTGTAGGCAAGTGCCTTAAAAGCCAGGCCATCTCTCCAGCCCCTTCTTTTTTTTTTTTTTTTTCGAGGTAGGGTCTCACTCTAGCCCAGGCTGACCTGGAATTCACTATGGAGTCTCAGGGTGGTCTCGAACTCACAGCGATCCTCCTACCTCTGCCTCCCGAGTGCTGGGATTAAAGGCGTGTGCCACCACACCTGGCTTCCCTTCTTCTTTATACTTATTTATTTATTCATTGTTGTTTTGAGGTAGGGTTTCACGGTAGCCCAGGCTGAACCTGGAATTCACTATGGAGTCTCAGGCTGGCCTCAAACTCACAGCGATCCTCCTACCTCTGCCTCCCGAGTGCTGGGGCTAAAGGTGTGTGCCACCACGCTCGTCCCTATTATCTTTTTGTTTTATATTTTGGTTTATTTATTTGTACTAGAGAGAGGGAAAGAGGCAGGCAGACGGAGAGAGAGGGTATGGGTGCTCCAGGATCTCCTGCCACTGCAAAGGAACACATGCACCACCTTATGAATCTGGCTTTATAAGGGTACTGGGGAACCAAACTCAGGCCTAATATTAGGCTTTGCAAGCACCTTTAACTGCTGAGCCACATGTACAACCCCTTTTCTTCATCCTGATAGGGTTTCACCATGGCCCAGGCTGCTCAGTAACTTACTGCGTAGCTTAGGTCAGCTTCCTGTGTGTTGGGATTGTAGATGTACTCCACTACGCCTGGCAACTGTGGCTTCGTTTCCCCCCTAAAATCATTTGTTTATTTATTTGAGATAGAGAGATAGAAAGAGGCAAACAGAGAAAAAGAGGCAGAGAGAGAACAGGCACGCCAGGACCTCCAGCTGCTGCCGACAAACTCCAGACGCACGCGCCACCTTGTGCATCTGGGTTACATGGGTCCTGGGAAACTGAACCTGGGTACTTTGGCTTTGTAGGCAAGTGCCTTAACTACTAAGACATTTCTCCTGCTCAACTGCAGCTTCTTATCAGATCTCCTGATTTCTAGATTGCTGTTTTCTATGCGCCCACCCACCAGATACTGCAAGTTCCAAGAATCACGCGAGGCTTCAGTATGCAGTCACGCATGAGACAGGACCGCCTGCACTTAGTGCTTTTGCAGACTGGCCAAGACATCTGCAGAAATGCAAATGCAGCCACAGCATGGCCTCCCTTAACCATTTCAGTGGTTTCTCGATTCTCCAAGAAAAATGTTCAAATTCTTAGCGCACTTCCTGCGCCCTGCCACGGTCGAGGCCAGTAGCATCCTGAACGGATCTCGCTTCTTCCAACTCGCTGCCAGCCTTGGGCTCCTTGCATGCGCTGGCTCAGATGGTGCAATCTCAGTGCCCGCCCACACTGCTTCCTCTCCCAGGCTTCCTCTGACTGCAGACTGTGTTAGGTGCCCAGACAAGGCGGGTTACAGATCACCCTCCATCAGGACATTCATTATGCCCCGGGGCAAGTCATTGTTTAATTTTATTAATGGTGAGGGCTGGTGTGTATTAGAGTCTTACTATGTTCATAACACTTTTGAAAAGCACTTTCTGAATGTATGAGCCAAAGGAAGGGTAGGACGCTTACAATGCACTCTTCTAGTCACAAAATGGCCTGGATATCCATCATCTCTCAGTGCCTGGCACAAAAGACCGTCATAATAGGAAGGAAAGATGATGACATCAAAATTAAGGAGAGACTGATGGAGGGGGGAGGGGAGACCATGGAGAGTGGAGTTGTGAAGGGGAAAGCGGGGGAGAGGGAGTTATGATTTATTGTCTATAGTTATATAACTAGTCAATAATAAAAAAATTTAAATGTTAAAACAAGCACTTTCTAGATTTTTCTTTTTTTTTTTTCTGAGGTAGGGTCTCTAGGCCACGCTGACCTGGAATTCACTGTGTAGTCTCAGGGTGGCCTCGAACTCATTGCAATCCTCCTACCTCTGCCTGCCGAGAGCTGGAATTAAAGGCGTGTACCACCATGCCCACCTAAAAGGACTTTTTAAAAATAATTAGGACTTTTTCCTTTTTTTTTTTTTTTTTTAATATCACTTATTTGGCAGAGAGAAAGAGACACAGAGAGAATGAGAATGGGTGCGCTAGGTCAGCCTGAGCTAGAGTGAGACCCTACCTTGAAAAACTAAAATAATAAAAATAATAAAATAGATAGATGTACAAACGTACATGTACAGACAAGCAAACATGCGTGTGTGAACACACACACCCCCCCCCATGCGCACACCTTTCAGAAAAGAGCTGCCTGCTATCCCGTTTCCCAGAGCTCTAGAGAGGCCTGGTGTAGCAGTGACCTTATCTTTATGACTTTATGACAAGGCTCCCCAGGAACAAGATGGGGAGAACACACAGGTGCCCTTCCTGCCCAGCAGGGCACAGCTGAGCTGTTTGCCTCCAGTGGTGCTCAGCCCTTGTAAAGAATTCCTGCCAGCTCTTCTCTCAGCCTTGAGCCGTGTTGGTTCTGAGAACTCAAGGGCACAGCTAACAGGAAACATGACATTGGCTTGTCGGGCCCTTGAACGAGAATGGATGACAGCGACAGTTGTCAAAGCATCATTTCTTCCATTCAAGAGAAGCCACCCTTTCACAGGTTCAAACACAAAGAGCTGAAGTTATCTCTAGAAGTGAAAAATATACAAGGTTTCAATGAGCAAGTCTTCATAAAAAGGAAAAAAAAAAGATGTAAAGGAATGAGATAAGCTGTAGATGTGGCCAAGGCAGGTGATTAGTACACATGAAAACAGCAGAAGGGAGAACAGTTCTTAGGAAACCTTTGTTAAAAAAAGAAAAACAAGCCAGGCATGGTGGCACGTGCCTTTAATCCCAGCACTCTGGAGGCAGAGGTAGGAGGATCACTGTGAATTTGAGGCCACCCTGAGACTGCATAGTGAATTCCAGGTCAGCCTGGGCTAGAGTGAGACCCTACTTGGAAAAAACAAAATAAATAAATAAATAAGGGCTGGAGAGATGGCTTAGCGGTTAAGCACTTGCCTGTGAAGCCTGAGGACCCCGGTTCGAGGCTTGATTCCCCAGGACCCATGTTAGCCAGATGCACAAGGGGGCGCACGCATCTGGAGTTCATTTGCAATGGCTGGAAGCCCTGGCGTGTCCACTCTCTCTCTCTCTGCCTGTTGTTCTCAAATAAGTAAATAAAGGTTAAAAATTTAAAAAATAAAAATAATAAAATAAAAATAAAGAAAGAAAGAAAAGAAAAATACACAAAAAAATAGCATGTAACCAGGTATGGTGGGTCAGCACACAGAAGGCTGAGATAGGAAGATTTCTGTGAGTTTGAGGCCAGTCTGGGTTACAGAGTGAGTTCCAAGTTCGCCTGGGCTAGAGTAAAATTCAAATAAATAAATAAACAAAAGACCACCCTCAGGGCTGGAGAGACGGCTTAACCTAAGGTCCTAGGTGCCTCTCTCCAGGTCCCACTTAAGCCAGATGTATGGTAGTGCACGTGTCTGGAGTTCATTTGCAGTGGCTCGAGGTCCTGGCATGCCCATTCTCACTCTCTCTTCCCTTCTCTCTGTCTCTAATAAATAAATAAAATAAATCTTAAAAGAGATACCATCCCCAAACTCTAGCATGTATCTGTATCTGGAATTGTGTGTGTGTGCTTTCTTTTTCTTTTCTTTCTTTTTTCTTTTCCTAGCTCAGGCTGACCTGGAATTCACTATGTAGTCTCAGGATGGACTTGAATTTATAGCGATTCTCCTACCTCTGCCTCCCAAATGCTGGGATTAAAGGCATGCGCCACCACGCCTGGCTGTATGTTCTTCTTCTTCTTTTTTTTAATATTATGAATTACATTTATTTTTTCTTCGTTTATTTTTATTTATTTATTTGAGAGTGACATTGAGAGAGAGAGAGAGAGAGAGAGAGAGAGAGAGAGAGAGAGAGAGAGAGAGAGGGAATGGGCACGCCAGGGCTTCCAGCCACTACAAACGAACTCCAGACACATACGGCCCCCTATGCATCTGGCTAACGTGGGTCCTGGGAAATCGAGCCTTGAACCGGGGTCCTTAGGCTTCACCGGCAAGCGCCCAACCACCAAGCCATCTCTCCAGCCCTGTGTGTGTGTTCTTATGAAGAAAAAAGACAAGAACAGGCTCTCCTATTAACACAGGACATGAATGAGAAATGGGATGGGGTGGAGGACTGAGTGTGTCAAAAAGGAGTCTTGCTCATGCCATCCAGTCCTTATCAAACATTGTTGTATAAATCAGAAAAACTGAAGAGAAATGATTGTTGTACACACTGAATTGCTTTGCATGGTCTCATTTGAGATGGTCTCATTCTAACTGTCTCCATGTGCTAGATAGTGGTTGTTTCTGGCCACATATCCACAGTAGGAGCTTTAACTGCTACAAACGGAAAAGTGGCTTTTCTGAGGATGGGTTTGCTTAATGACTAGTAATGAAAACATGACACTAAAATGAGTATATTACCTCTCTCTCTCTTTTTTGGCATTTTGAGACAGGGTCCCACACTGCATTCTAGGTTGGTCTGGAACTCATTATGCGGTCTTGATGTCCATCAGTTCATGAGAATCCTCCTGCCTCATCCTCCTGGGTGCTGGGATCATAGGTGTGCAGCACCATGCTTGGAGCATGAGTAGATCTTTTTTTTTTATTTATTTTTTTATTATTTATTTATTTATTTATTTATTTATTTGAGAGCGACAGACACAGAGAGAAAGACAGATAGAGGGAGAGAGAGAATGGGCGCGCCAGGGCTTCCAGCCTCTGCAAACGAACTCCAGACGCGTGCGCCCCCTTGTGCATCTGGCTAACGTGGGACCTGGGGAACCGAGCCTCGAACCGGGGTCCTTAGGCTTCACAGGCAAGCGCTTAACCGCTAAGCCATCTCTCCAGCCCACATGAGTAGATCTTGATGAAGAGTTACGACGTGGGGGGCCGGGGAGATGGCTCAGCAGATAAGAGTGCCTGCCACACAAGCATGGGGGCCTGATTACCCCGAGTTTGGTTTCCCAAAATCCACATAAATCGCTGGGTGTGGCTACCCATACCTACTACCCCAGTCTTGTTGGGGAGCAGAGCCAGGAAAATCACCGGGGCTTCCTGGTAAGCCATTGTCTGGTCAAAAACAGCAAGTTTTAGGGCTGGAGAAATGGCTCAGTGGCTAAGGTGTTTGCCTTCAAAGCAAAAGGACCCAGGTTCAATTCCCCAGTGCCCATGTAAGCCAGATGCCCAAGTTAGTGTGTGTATTTTGAGTTTGTTTGCAGTGGCTAGAGGCCCTGGTGAGTCCATTCGCTATCTGTCCTCTCTCTCTCTCTCTCTCAAATAAATAAAATAAAATAAAATGTAAAAAAAAAAATTAGAAAATGGCAGCTTTGGGTTCAGTGAGAGGCTGCATCTTACAGAAACATGTGGATGAGGAGGACACCTTACCTTTGCTTCTGGCCTTTGCGCAGGTGTGCATGGGGGTGGTTCGTCTGTATACACTACCTCACACATACCACACATGCAGAAAGAAGTTAAAGAGTGGGGCGGTTAAGGTGCTTGCCTGCAAAGCCACAGGACCCAGGTTTGATTCTCCAGGACCCATGTAGTAAGCCGGATGCACAAGGTGGTATATGTATCTGGAGTCTGTTTGCAGTGGCTGGAGGCTCCGGTGTGCCCACTCTTTCAATCTCAAATAAATAAATGAAAAAATGTTATAAAGTGGAAAAATTATTTTCTCAAAGTGGGTTTTTTAAATTTACAGAAAACTTCTCTGGTGTGTAGATATTACTAGAGCTATTTGACTGCAGAATTGTGTTAGAACAAGCCTATTTGCACCTACCTTTTAGGATGTGTTTATGTTAAGTGAAAGTCACACAAGAAAAAGAAAACATTGTTGATCAAATGAGATAATAAAACTTTTATTACTATTTTTTTCAGGCCGGGTTTCACTCTAGCCCAGGCTGTCCTGGAACTCACGGTGTAGCCTCAGGCTGAACTTGAACTCCCGGTGATTCTCCTACCTCAGCCTCCCGAGTGCTGGGACGAAAGGCGTGTGCCACTCCACCCAGCTTTAGAAACCAGTTTTTGTTACTGTCCTCTTCAAAGTGCTGGGATGTTATTTCTGATTTGATATCTAGAGTTTGAGTCTTAGTTCAACCTCTTCAGTGAAGGTAAATATAGTGTTTTTGTTTCAGGTTGTTTATTTTTGTTTGTTTGTTTTTGGAGTGTCAGAGATCAAACCAAGAACCTTGGGCCTGCAAGGAAGGGCTCTACCATTCATCCAAACACCCAGCCACAAGTCTAATTTTTCTCACATTTTCTTTCTTTTTTTTTTTTTTTAAAATCCAAGGAAGTGTGTTTATTTATTTTTTTTTTAATTTTTATTAACATTTTCCATGATTATAAAATATATCCCATGGTAATTCCCTCCCTCCCCACCCCCACACTTTCCCGTTTGAAATTCCATTCTCAATCATATTACCTCCCCATTACAATCATTGTAATTACATATATACAATATCAACCTATTAAGTATCCTCCTCCCTTCCTTTCTCCACCCTTTATGTCTCCTTTTTAACTTACTGGCCTCTGCTACTAAGTGTTTTCATTCTCACACAGAAGCCCAGTCATCTGTAGCTAGGATCCCCATATGAGAGAGAACATGTGGCGCTTGGCTTTCTGGGCCTGGGTTACCTGACTTAGTATAATACTTTCCAGGTCCATCCATTTTTCTGCAAATTTCATAACTTCATTTTTCTTTACCGCTGAGTAGAACTCCATTGTATAAATGTACCACATCTTCATTATCCACTCATCTGTTGAGGGACATCTAGGCTGGTTCCATTTCCCAGCTATGATAAATTGAGCAGCAATAAACATGGTTGAGCATGTACTTCTAAGGAAATGAGATGAGTCCTTTGGATATATGCCTAGGAGTGCTATAGCTGGGTCATATGGTAGATCAATCTCTAGCTGCTTTAGGAACCTCCACACTGTTTTCCACAATGGCTGGACCAGATTGCATTCCCACCAGCAGTGCAGAAGGGTTCCTTTTTTTCCACATCCCCGCCAACATTTATGATCATTTGTTTTCATGATGGTGGCCAATCTGACAGGAGTGAGATGGAATCTCAATGTAGTTTTAATCTGCATTTCCCTGATGACTAGTGACGTAGAACATTTTTTTAGGTGCTTATATGCCATTAGTATTTCTTCCTTTGAGAACTCTCTATTTAGCTCCTTAGCCCATTTTTTGATTGGCTTGTTTGATTCCTTATTAGTTAACTTTTTGAGTTCTTTGTATATCCTAGATATTAATCCTCTATCAGATATATAGCTGGCGAAGATTTTTTCCCATTCTGTAGGTTGCCTCTTTGCTTTTTTCACTGTGTCCTTTGCGGTGCAAAATCTTTGTAATTTCATTAGGTCCCAGTGGTTAATCTGTGGTTTTATTGCCTGAGCAATTGGGGTTGTATTCAGAAAGTCTTTGCCAAGACCAATATGTTGAAGGGTTTCCCCTACTTTTTCCTCTAGCAGTTTCAAAGTTTCCGGTCTGATGTTAAGGTCTTTAATCCATTTGGACTTAATTCTTGTGCATGGCGAGAGAGAAGAATCTTTTTCTCACATTTTCTCCTGGCATGTGCAGGATTCATCTTCTGGTAAAGAAGAATGAAAAAATTGCCAGGAGCCTAAGGCATCCCAGCGAGGAGGCTGCCTTAAGGATAACTCACTCCAAAGACCTACCGGAGATAAAGGGACTAAGTTTACCTGTGTCATCCGGGCCACAAGTCCTGCCTGGAACTTGCCTATTTTCATTTAGTTTATTACCTCAGGTGGTTGGACCTGGATGGGCAGTGATGGGATGCAGACCCAGATAATGAACTTCCTTTTATCCCTTCTCGTAGTAAAGAATGGAAGCCAGAATCACCCAGTGGAAAACAATCCAACCCAGCCCAGCAGAGGAACAAAAGGATAATTCTCACTTCTCTACCTTAGTTTAGGAGAGAGACAGCTTTGGTTTTATTTGTTGGTTTGTTAAATTTTGTTTATTTGCAAGCAGAGAAAGAGAGAGATAGAGAAAGAAGAGAGAGAAACAGACAGAGAATGGGCACATCAGGGCCTCTAGCCACTGTAAACGAACTCCAGATGGGGCTGGAGAGATGGTTTAGCAGTTAAGCACTTGCCTGTGAAGCCTGAGGACCCTGGTTAGAGGCTCGATTCCCCAGGACCCACGTTAGCCAGATGCACAAGGGGGCGCACATGTCTGGAGTTCGTTTGCAGTGGCTGGAAGCCCTGGCGCGTCCATTCTCTGTCTGTCTCTATCTGCCTCTTTCTCTCTCTATCTGTTGCTCTAAAACAAACAAACAACAACAACAACAAAGAAAACCAAACGAACTCCAGATGCATATGCCCCTTGTGCATCTGGCATATGGGAGTCCTTGGGAATGTAACCTATGGGTCCTTTGGCTTCCCAGGCAAAGGCAAACTCCTTAACCTCTAAGCCATCTCTCCAGTCCTTTTGTTAATTACATAATTATTTTTAACAAATGAAATGATAGCTTTACATCACAAACACACATATAGGATCTTACATAATAAACACCAGAAACATTCTTTCAGAAGAAAATCATATGCTGTTAACGAACTCCCCTTCCTTCTAACAGGCAATGCTTCATCCTTGTCCTAAAAGATGGTTAAACAATATTTATGAGGAATAACATCAGGCACTTATTCTAATTAAAAATAAATACTATGAAATATGCATTCTAAAGTTGGTAAAAGAGAAGCAACACTATCCTTTTTTGGCAAATAAAGATTGGAATCTAAATTCATTTACATGTCTCCCTGATAGTGTCTTGATTTGTACACAAAAGTACACAGAGGGAAAAAGAATGCCAGTTTGGAATGTTCACACCCATTTCTAAGAAAAAGAAGGCATCACAGCATTAGCACACAAAGCATAATTCCCCAGCTGACTTGCATTGAAAAGTAAAGAGCTATTTAATTTTGTACCTTACTAGGAAATGGGGTATGGAGAACTTCCCCAAAATAAGTTTACTAAACTCTAGATAAAAAGGATCCTTCCAGCCTATCCAGTCCCTTTTTTGTTTGTCTCTCCAGCCCTTGTTTGTTTGTTTTCAAGGTGGGGTCTCTAGCCTAGGCTGACCTGGTAGTCACTTCATAGCCCCAGGCTGGTCTTGAACTCACTGTGATCCTCCTACCTCAGTCTCCTAGGATTTAAAGTGTGCACACCACGCCCAGCCAGGATGATGTCTTTTGTTTGTTTTGAGATAGGTGTCATAAATTTAGACTGTTCCAACTTGCTTCTGCCCTGAAGTGCCTGGATTACAGGCTTATGACACTATATCCAGGGAAGCAGGCACCCTCTTGTACCTGGGACAAACACCCAGCCATTCGCAGTCTGTGGAAGGAAAGGGTTTATTTCTGGCTTACAGTTTTATAGGTCAGGTTTCATCATGACGGCAGAAAGCATGGCAGGAGCAGACAGCTGGGTGTCACATCTCCACACCAGCAGGGAAAGAGTAGAGAAAGTGAGATCCAAGGAGTAGAGAAAGTGAGATCCAAGGACACTTAACCACTAAGCCATTTCTTCTTCAGTCCTCCCCCTCCCCACGTAAATCCTGATGTACAAAGTGGTGCATACATCTGGAGTTAATATGCAGCAGCTAGAGGCCCTGGTGCACCCATTTTCTCTCCATCTCTCTCTCTTTCTCTCCTCAGTGTATTGGCACATGCCTTTAATCCCAGCACTCAGAAGTAGAGGTAGGAGGATCACCATGAGTTCAAGGCCATGCTGAGACTACACAAGGTAAGTACTTAAGAAGTGACAAGGAAGCTGAGTGTGGTGGCGCATGCCTGTGATTTCAACACCGGAGAGGTTGAAGGAGGAAGATCTTAGTTTGAGGGCAGCCTGGCCTGTATCCTGTAGACCTTGTCTCTGAAAACAAAACAAAATAAAAGAAATGAAGTGACACAAAGTGCTCTGTGCAATAGGAGCTGTCCATGTAATCGTCTACATTCATATTCTGAAATGAGACAATGTATTTCATCAGATAAAATGAATTATGAGAAATGCAAAAACGAATGCCTCTGAACTGTGACTTGCTCAGGTCAGCAGTAAGCAAATGAGGCCACTCGGCATAGACAGATGTCCCGAAGGTGGTTGGAGCACAGGGCCACCAGCCATCTGCCACCACAAACCCTCCTCCGTCCCTTTGAAGAAAAACGTCTTTTCCTTCCTGACACTCCTAAAGTTGACCCTATAAATACTGCTAATAGTACCACAGAGAAGAAATAGCCTCACTAAGCTATTTTCAGCTTTCCCTTGAAGCCTTATATTTCACATTCTGAGATTGTTTTCAGAGTTTCCTTCCAACCCAAATAAACCCGGCCTCAGAAATGAAGGAGCCGAGGTTCTTCGTCTGTGAATGGCCAGGGAGTGGGCGCTGCGGCCGGTGGTGGAATGCTGGATCCTTCGCCTCCAAGGGGATCCTGACCTCACAAGCCCGCTGCAACTGGCTACGCTGCGGACCCTTGGCTCCGGCAGAGGCCAGCCACTGCCCAGCCCAGGCACCAGCTTCCCCTGCCCTTCCGGAAAACACGCGACATAGAATTGTTCAGGGTTTTTTTTGTGTGCGTGTGTGCAGATTCCCTAACATCACTCTGTCTGTGTACGCCATCCGACTGCTCAGCTAATGAGAGGAAGTACTTTTCTTTCTTCTTTTCAGAGATTGCTCAGTGGTTAAGGCACTCGCTTGTCTAACAAGTCAGATTTGATTCCCCAATATCCACAGAAAGCCAGAGGCACAAAGTGGTGCATGTATCTGGAGTTTGTTTTCAGGGGCTAGAGGTCCTGATGTGCCCATTCTCTCTCTCTCTCTCTGCTTGCAAATAAATAACTTTTTTAAAAAATCTATTTTTGATAATTTTATAAATGTATATAATGTATTTTGATTACATTTTCCCTCTTCATTAGAAGGTAATGTTCTTGTCTTCTCCCCCTCTCTCTGAATCCCTTCTCAACTAACACTGCTTCTGTTTGGAAAGGTGTTGGAAGCAGAGCTTCACTCAAGCCCAGACAGACTTGAAACTTACTCTGGAGCCCAGGCTGGCCTCCAACTTAAGGTGATCCTCCCGCCTCAGCCTCCTGCGTGGTAGAATTAAAGGCTTGCGCTACCACACCAAGATTCCTTCTATTTTGATACCTTTTTTTTTTTTTTTTTTAAGGGTCTCGCTGTAGTATAGGTTTACCTGAAACTCACTCTGTAGCCCAGCCTGGCCTTGAACTATGGCAATCCTTCTCATATTCCACACACCAGGTTCTTGATGTCTTTTTCTATGACCCACTGAGTTAAATTAGAGTTGCTTTGATAAGCATGGGTGGGGCTCATTCACTGGAGTATGTGCGATTTACTGGTGGCTTTAATCCTGAAGAAAATATCCATCTCTCCCTCACCCTTTCCTCTCTCCCCTCATTCCTCTCCTCCTCCCTTCCCCTGCCTTCCTTCCTGCCTCCTTCCTTCCTTTTCCCCTTCCTTTGCTTTCTTTTCTTTCTCCTTCCTTCCTTCTCTTCCTCTCTCACTCTCCCTTTCTTTCCTTCTTTCTTCTCTCCCTTCCTTCCTTCCTTCCTTCCTTCCTTCCTTCCTTCCTTCCTTCCTTCCTTCCTTCCTTCCATATTGAGTAGTGCTGCATGCTGTAAGGGCAGTACCCTTTTAGTAAGGAAGCTAACAAAGTATTAAGTAGGAAAAATAATTTATTAATCAATGCAAAGTTGAGTAGAACACATGTCAGATTCACTATAATTATAATGAACAAGGTAATTGTACTTATTGCAATAGGATCGCTCACATTCAATGCTTGTTCCACACGGGGTGGTACAAATTGAGGAACTAAGAAACTAAAGGTTAAATATAAAGCAAATGTACTACAGTCAAAACTGGGCCTGGTGGTGCACCTGTCACCCCAGCTACTCCACAGGGCTGAGGGACCAGTGGCATCTCTGGTATGCTGTCACTTGTGACTGAAGACCTTTCAGCATTTTAGAACCCCTCTTTCCTTTGTAAGCTTCTGACCAACTCAGGTGACAGCCCTGGACTCAGAGACCTGAGCTGAAAATGATCTTCTAGCAGTCTGAGCTACATTTATGCCAACCTCAAGATTGCCCCAAAGGTGCTTTCATAGTTTTGTTTTAAAAGGACATTCAAAGCCAGACGTGGTGGCGCACACCTTTAATCCCAGCAATTGGGAGGCAGAGGTAGGAATGTGTACGTGTGCTGTCGAGAGTGGAGTGTGCTAGGGCTGACATCAGGTGTCTTCCTCAGTTGCTGTCCATCTTAGGTTATTTTTATTTTGGGTTTTCAAGGTAGTGTCTCACTCTAGTCTGGCTGACCTGGAATTCACTACGTAGTCTTAGGCTGGCATTGAACTCACTGTGAGAGCCAAAAGGCTTTGCAAGCAAGCACATTTGATTGCTGAGCTATGTATTTTTTCATTTATTTTTATTGTATTATTTAAAAATTTTTTAAAGTATTTTATTTTTATTTATTTATTTGACAGAGAAAGAGGAAGAGAGATAATGAAGGGTATGTCAGGGCCTCTAGCCATTGCAAACAAACTCCAGATGTATGTGCTCCCTTGTATATCTGGCTAACATTGGTCCTAGGGAATTGAACCTGGGTCCTTTGGCTTTTTGGGCAAATGCCTTAACCACTAAGCAACCCCTTCAGCCCCCCTTTTTCATTTTTTAAAATATTTTATTTGGGCTGGAGAGATGGCTTAGCGGTTAAGCACTTGCCTGTGATGCCTAAGGACCCCGGTTCAAGGCTCGGTTCCCCAGGTCCCACGTTAGCCAGA
This sequence comes from Jaculus jaculus, assembly GCF_020740685.1. Lineage (NCBI taxonomy): Eukaryota > Metazoa > Chordata > Mammalia > Rodentia > Dipodidae > Jaculus > Jaculus jaculus. Next base: position 132,616,565 of record NC_059109.1, read on the forward strand.
TGCACAAGGGGGCGCAGGCATCTGGAGTTCGTTTGCAGAGGCTGGAAGCCCTGGCGCGCCCATTCTCTCTCTCTCCCTCTATCTGTCTTTCTCTCTGTGTCTGTTGCTCTCAAATAAATAAATAAAAAATTTAAAAAAATATTTTATTTATTTATTTAAGAGAGAAGCAGAGAGAAAGAAGAGAGAGAGAGAGAGAGAGAAAATATGAGAATTCTAGACACATGCACCACCTTGGGCATCTGGCTTTACGTGGGTACTGGGGAATCGAACCTAGGTCCTTTGGCTTTGCAGGCAAACCATCTCTTCAGCCCCATACATTTTTTGTTTGTTTGTTTGAGGTAGAGGTTCACTGTATCCCAGGCTGACCTAGAAATCACTGTGTAGTCTCAGGCTGACCTCAGACACACAGCGATCCTCCTTCCTCTGACTCCTGAGGGCTGGGACCAAAGGCGTGCACCACCACACCTGACTGCCTTGTTTTTTGAGACAGGGTTTCTCAATGAACCCGAAGTTCACCATTTCTGACTAGTAGCCAGCAAGTCCTGGGGATCTTCCTCTCCCCACTTCCTCAGTGCCAGGATTACCAGTGCCTGTGCCGTGCGTACATGGGAGCCAGGGATCCGAACTCAGGTCTCCACCATTACACGGCGAGTGCACTGCCAAGCGGATGTCTTCCCAGCCCTACTCCTTATTTATTTACTTATTTATCTGGAGACCGAGTCTCACTTTGTAGGCCAGGTGTGGTGGTTTGAGTCAGGTGTCCCCCATAAACTCATGTGCTGGGAATGCTTGATCCCCAGCTGACGGTAATTTTGGGAACTGACCCTTGATGGAGGAGTCATCCTGCCGGCAGTGGGTCTAGATGGCCTGTTAGCCCCGGCTTGCCAGTGTCCATTGGCTCACTCCCCTGCTGCTGTTGTCCACCCGATGTTGGTCAGGAGGTGACGGCCAGCGTCTGCTCATGCCACGTTTTCCTCTGCCATCATGGAGCTTCCTTTTGAGTCTGTAAGCCAGAACAAACCCTTTCCTCCCTTTGCTTTTGGTTGGGTGCTAGTTTTTTTTTTTTTTTTTTGGTGGGGGTTGTTGTTTATTTATTTATTTTTGTTGTTGATATTTTTTTGAGCTAGGCTTCCACTCCAGCCCAGGCTGACCTGTAACTCAATCTGTAATCCCAGGCTGGCCTCGAATTTACCTTGATCCTCTTATCTCTGCCTCCCAAGTGCTGAAATTAAAGGTGTGTGCCACCATGCCCAGCAGGTAGGGTGCTTTGTGCCAGCAAGAAGGTGACGGCAATACCAGGCTAATTGCCTGGAATGCACCATGTAGCCCATGTGTGGTGTTTTGAATCAGATTTCCCCACAGGCTCGTGTTTTGACTGCTTGGTCCTCAGCTGGTGACAATTCGGGAGGTGGAGCCTTGCTGCAGAAGGTGTGTTGCTGGGGGCGGGCTTTGGGGTGTCACAGCCAGCTCCCCCTGGCCAGAACTCAGCTCACTCTCCCGCTGCTGTTTTCTACCAGCTGCGGCAGAGGTGACGTCCAGCCTCTGCTCATGCCTTGCTGTCCCTGCCGTCCTGAAACGCCCGCTGGAGACGGTGAGACAAAATCAATCCTTTCCTCCCGTCTGCTGCTTTTGGCCAGGTGTTCCGTGAGAAAGAAACGACAGCAGCCGACTGGCAGCAATCCTCCTACCTCCGCCTCTCACTGTCTGGGGTGATCAGCGTGAGCCACCGTGGACTAACATTTGCGCCTTGTGCTCAGAAGCTGCCCAGGCAAGCTCATTTTAATCTAACTTCCCCTTAAAATGGTGCCTACTCCTGAACAATATTTTTTAAAGTAAACTATGACGTTTGTTCAGAGCAGCTCTAAACTTTAAAAAAATTACTTTTGGCAGGTTGTGGTGGTGCACGCTGGTTGGAGAGTGCAGAAGAGGCGGAGGAATGGGAGTTCGGGTCCAGCTTAGGCTAGAAAAAAGAAGTTATTTTTGTATGCATGTGTGTGTCTACATTGTAGGCACCTGAGTGTGTAGAGTTCACGCCTTGCGCACGCACACGTGGAGGCCAGAGGAGAACGTCAGTGTCCTCCATTGCTCTTCCACATTGTCTTCTCTTTTTCTTTTTCTTTTTCTTTTTCTTTTTCTTTTTCTTTTTCTTTTTCTTTTTCTTTTTCTTTTTCTTTTTCTTTTTCTTTTTCTCTTTCTCTTTCTCTTTCTCTTTCTTTTTCTTTTTCTTTTTCTTTTTCCCTCCCTCCCTCCCTCCCTCCTTCCTTACTTCCTTCCTTTCTTTCTTTTTGTTGTTGCTTTGGTTTTTCAAGGTAGGGTCTCCCTCTAGCCCAGGCTGACCTGGGATTCACTATGGCGTCTCAGGGTGGCCTTGAACTCACGGCGATCCTCCTACCTCTGCCTCCCGAGTGCTAGGATTAAAGGCGTGCGCCACCACGCCCAGCTTCACGTCGTCTTCTTGAGACGAGTCTGTCACTGAAGCTGAGCCCCAGTGAGGCGCCTGTCTCCGCCCCTGCTCCTTAGGACCGCCGGTGTTACTGTGGTGCAGCCATACTCGGGTTTTTTATGTGGGTGCTGAAGGGGGCGCTCAAATTCTGATCCTTATGCAGCAAGTGCTCTAACATCTCATCAGCCTGTCCTCCCTTCCTCCTTCCCTCCCTTCCTTCTTCTCTCTTTCTTTCCTAAATTAGGGTCTTACTATGCAGCTCAGGTTGGTCTGGAACTTACTATATAGTCCAGGTTGACCTTGAACTAGTGATTCTCTTGCCTTGATCTTTCAGGTGCTGAGAATTTCGACATGCACCATGCCTCACCTACATTAAAAATAATTATTATATTTGGCTGGAGAGATGGCTTAGCAGTTAAGTGCTTGCCTGTGAAGCTTAAGGACCCCGGTTCAAGGCTCGGTTCCCCAGGTTCCACGTTAGCCAGATGCACAAGGGGGCACACGTGTCTAGAGTTCGTTTGCAGTGGCTGGAAGCCCTGGCGCGCCCATTCTCTCTCTCTCCCTCTATGTGTCTTTCTCTCTGTGTCTGTAGCTCTCAAATAAATAAATAATGAACAAAAAATTTAAAAAAAAATAGTATTATTGAGCTGAGCGTGGTGGCGCACGCCTTTAATCCCAGTACTCGGGAGGCAGAGGTAGGAGGATCGCTGTGAGTTCGAGGCCACCCTGAGACTCCATAGTGAATTCCAGGTCAGCCTGGGCTAGAGGGAGACTCTACCTAGAAAAACAAAAACAAAAACAATACAAAACAAAAAAGAAATTATTATTATTATTACTGTTATTATTTGTTTGTTTTTCTAGGTGGGATCTCTCTCTAGCCAGGTTGACCTGGAATTCACTTTGTAGTCCCAGGCTGGCCTTGAACTCACAGCAATCCTTTTGCTTCCCGAGTGCTGGAATTAAAGGTATTCACCACCATGCCTGGCTAAAAAGGATCATTTTTGAGATAGTGTGTCCCTTACTATGTAGCCCAAGCTGGCTTCAAACCTGAGATCTTGCTTTAGTCTCTTGCATGTGGGGACTACAGGTGTGTACTTCCTCACCTGGTCTTTATTTTTTTAAGTTTTTTTTTTTTTGACAACTTCCATAATTACAGACAATAAACCATGATATTTCCCTTCCCCTTCCCACTTTCACCTTCACAAATCCAACCTCCATCATATCCCCTCCTCCCTCAATCTCTCTTTCATGTTGATGTCATCATCTTTTCCTCCTGTAGGTAATACCAGACTCTGTGAGGTGATGGGTGCCCAGGCCATGGTTGTGTCTGGAAGAGTGCATTGTAAGGAGTCCTACCCTTCCTTTGGCTCTTACATTCTTTCTGCCACCTCTTCCGCAATGGGCCCTGAGCCCTGGAGGGTGTGATAGACATGTTTCAGTGCTGAGCACTCCTCTGTCACTTCTTCTTAGCACCATGGTGCCCTTTGAGTCACCTCAGTGGTCACCACCATCTGAAAAGTGAAGCTTCTCTAACCAAAAGTAAGAATAGCATTTAATATATGGGTATGAGCATTAAGCTCTCTGGTGGTACAGAGCCTTGCTGTGCCAGGTACGTAAGTGCGCTCCACAGGCCCAGTCCTTGCGTGTGTCCTTTCCTTTCCTTTCCTTTCCTTTCCTTTCCTTTCCTTTCCTTTCCTTTCCTTTCCTTTCCTTTCCTTTCCTTTCCTTTCCTTTCCTTTCCTTTCCTTTCCTTTCCTTTCCTTTCCTTTCCTTTCCTTTCCTTTCCTTTCCTTTCCTTTCCTTTCCTCTTTCTTTCCTTTCCTTTCCTCTTTCTTTCCTTTCCTTTCTTTCTTTCTTTCTTTCTTTCTTTCTTTCTTTCTTTCTTTCTTTCTTTCTTTCTTTCTTTCTTTCTTTTTTGAGGTAGGGTCTTGCTCTAGCCCAGGCTGACCTGGAATTCACTATGTAGTCTTAGGGTGGCTTTGAACTCAGAGCAATCCACCTACCTTTGCCTCCTAAGTGCTGGAATTAAAGGTGTTTGCCACCACACCCAGCTAAAAACATTTTTTGTTTGTTCATTTTTGTGGGCAGTGAGAAACAGACAAAGAATGGGCAGACCAGAGCCTCGTGCCACTGCAAAGGAACTCCACATGCACGCGCTACTTTGTGCACCTGGCTTTATGTGAGCACTGAGGAATTGAGCCCTGGCTGGCCGACTTTGCAAGCAAGCACCTTTGACCACTGAGCCATGTCCCCAGCCCTCCACCTTAGTTTTTTTGAGTCAGACTCTCACTGAAACCAGAGCTTGCTGATTCAGCTGGGAGAGCTAGCCAGCAAATCCCAGGGACCCTTGGCTGCCAGGAATTAAAACTCAGGTCCTCCTCCATGTGTGACCAGCACTTGACTCACTGAACTGTCTCTCCAGCTGGCCTACACTCTTTGTTTAACTAATCTTGACTCCTACACTCAGAGGAAGGTTCTATTATTACCCCATCTAGGCAAGATTTAGGGAAGACAGGTAGGCTGGGTGTTTGTCAAGGGGCAGAGCCAGACTCGAGCTGGTGGATTTGGCGGGAAAGTCCCGGCTGGGGATCTGCCAGAGTGCATTCCTCCGGCCCCGCCTCCCTCTGCCCGCAATCTTCAAAGTGGTAGTCAACGGGAGCGCACATTTTCTGGCTAGGCGGCATTGAGTTCCTGGCTGAGGTCCGCCTCCTACTTCCCAGACTTAACCACTAGGCTGAAACTCTTCTCTCTGCCAAGTAAGGTGTTTGTGGCTTTTGGTCATTCTACAAAGTCTCTTTCATGTAAGGGACTACTTAGGACACAAGAGATGCACGGAGCCAGGCATGGTGGCGCACGCCTTTAATCCCAGCACTTGGGAGGCAGAGGTAGGAGGATCGTTGGGAGTTCGAGGCCACCCTGAGACTCCAGAGTGAATTCCAGGTCTGCCTGGAAAAAAAAAAAAAGCTACATGGAGCAGAGACGGGAGCTAAGTCAGGAAGAATCTGAAACCTGCCTATGACCCCAGCAGTAGGAGGATCAGAAGTTCAAGGTCATCTTCAATTGCATAGTAAGTTTGAGTTCAGCCTGGGCTACATGAAATTCTGTCTCAAGAAAAAAAAAAAAAAAAAAAAGAATCCGGGTGTGATGGCGCACGCCTTTAATCCCAGCACTCAGGAGGCAGAGGTAGGAGGATTGTCATGAGTTCAAGGCCACCCTTAGATGACAGAGTTAATTCCAGGTCAGCCTGGACCAGAGTGAGACCCTACCTCGAAAAACCAAAAAAAGAGAGCGCAGGGTATGGTGGCACACACTTCAATCCTAGCATTCAGGAGGAAGATGCAGGAGGATCACTGTGAGCTTGAGGCCAGCCTGGAGCTAGCCTAAGGTCCAGGTCAGCCTGGACTAGAGTGAGACTCGAACTGAAAACAAAACAAAACAACTTAGGGAGCTGGGAATACAACTCAATGATTTAAGATGCTTGCTTGCAAAGCCTTCCAGCTGGGGCTCAATTTCCCAGTATCCACGTAAACCTGGATGAAAAATTGCTCATGTGGGCTGGAGAGATTGCCTAGTGGTTAAGGCATTTGTCCGCAAAGCCAAAGGACAAAGGTTCAATTCCCCAGGACTCATATAAGACAGAGGCACAAGGTGATGCATACATCTGGAATTTATTTTCAGTGGCTAGAGGCCCTGGCATGCCCATTCTCTCTCTCTGTGTCTCTGCCTATGTCTTTGTTTCTCTCAAATAAAAAATAAAAATAAAACCACACTTGGCTTAAAACATTAAATTTTTTTTTTTAAAGTGCATGTGTCTAGTGTTTGCTTACAGTGTCAAGAGATCATGGCATCTCCTCCATGTGCAAATAAATAAAAGTTTAAATAAAAACAATTAGGGGCCTGGAGAGATGGCTCAGTGGTTAAGGCACTTTCCTGCAAAGCCTGATGGCCTGGGTTTGAGTCCTCAGTACCTACGTAAAGCCAGATGCACAATGTGGTGCCTTCATCTGGAGTTCTTTTGAAGTGGCTAGAGGCCCTGGTGTGCCCATTCTGTGCCCTCTCCTTGAAAATAAATAAAAAATATTTTTAAAAAAGAATTAGGTATGCGTATCAGATATTCTAAGAATCCTCTGCAGGCCTGGGAAGGCAGCTTAGCAAGTGAAAGCGCTTACTATGGGAGCAGGAGGGTCCCAGTTAGATTTCCAGCACCCACATAAAAACCCAGGCACGGCTGCGCATGTCTAACCCCGGGGCTGAGGTTGGGTAGAGACAACAGAAGAATCACTGGGACTCATTGGTCAGTCAATCCAATGAACAAAACAGCAGTTCCGTGTTCAGTGAGGGACCCTGGGCCAAGAAAATAAGATGGAAGATGGGCAGAGGGGTCACTGGATGTCCTCCTCTGGCCTCAGCACGTGTGTGCACAGGGACGTGCATCTGTACACACACATACACACGAATCCCCCCCAATCCTAGTCCCCATGATAAACTCCCCAGGCTCTCGGGACACTTCTACAGTGTCCCGTCTTGACAAGTTAACAATTACGTTGCCATCCTAAGTAAAACGAACCAGCTGGATGATATCCCTGGGAGCTGAGTGGGAAAGGTGATCATTTCACCTGTGTTCCCCTCTTTGATGGGGGCATGGTTTGTGACTCCCCCTTCCAAATTCATCTGTGGAAATCCCACCCCACGGTCAGATGGTGTTAGGAGGTGGTCCATCTGGAAGGTGGCTAGATCGTGAGGGTGGAGCCTTCATGGAAGGTACGACAGCCCTTGTGGAAAGGGTCCCAGAAAACTTCAGAGAGCACCCTACCATGTGAGCACCCGGTGAGAAGCTGGCACTCAGCAATGGGAAACTGGTCCTCAGCACAACTCAACCCCACCAGCACTCTGATCTCGGATGGCTAGAGCTGTGAGAAATGCCTCTCTGTTATGTAAGAGCTACTGAGCCTATGGTATTTTGTCATAGCAACCCAAAGGGCTTAAGAGAAATGTAGAATGATTTTTTTTAACTTAAAAAAAATACCTTATTTATTTGAGAGAGAGAAAGAAAGAATGGATGCACCAGGGCCTCTAGCTACTGCAAACAAGCTCCAGATGCATGTGCCACTTTGTTCATTTGGCTTTATGTAGGTACTAGGGAATTGAACCCTGGTCTTTAGCCTTGCAGGCAAGTGCTTTAACCACTAAGCCATCTCTTCAGCCATGCTCATTCCTTTTTATTCAGCCCAGGACCCCCGTCCATGGGTGGCCCTACCCACAGTTACATGGGTCTTCCTACCTCAATTAACCGAATCTAGAAGACCCCTCATGGACCAAGGATTTGTCTCCTAGGTGGTTCTAGATCCGGCCAGGTTGAGAATCAATGTTCATCATCATACCTTGTTATAGGTATCAGGAATATAATAGTGTGAGAGATAAGTCTTCTGACTAAATACAAATAATAAAGGCACACTAAACAGATAATCTTAATGAGCAATGCTTTTTTTCATTTCGTTTTGTTTTTTCCAGGTAGGATCTCACTCTAGCCCAAGGTGACCTGGTCCTCACTCTGTAGTCCCAGGCTGGCCTTGAACTCACAGTGATCCTCCTACCTCTGCTAGGATCAAAGGTGTGCACCACCGCACCTGCTGAATAATGCTGTAATGGACCTGTTATTCTTGCTACGAGACCTCATCTGAGCTGCGGCTGGACCTCCACCTCCACCCCACCCCCACCTGAGGTCCCCTTCCATTTGTTTCCTTGCAGCGTCTTGGCTAAGCAGGTGGCTCTTCCATCTGACCACAGCGTTGGCCCTCACTGGCCGTGTGACCTCTGGTAGGCCACTGAACCTATTGCTTATTTGCAGAGCGAAACCGACCAAATATACAAGAGAAAGGTTACCGGGAGAACCCGTGAGGTTACCTGAGGTTTTAGAGTCGGGCATCATTATCAGTCTTGGAGTGTGATCTCTGTGTTGTTCTCTGAAGTAATTTACTGAAGATTCCAAAAGGAGCTGGGTCCAGAGCTCGGCCTCCTCCACAGCTGTGTGTCCTTGGGCAAGCCCAGCAGCCTCTGGGGACCGCAGTCTCTTCATCTACAAAGGAGAGAGGCGGAAACCACCTGAGAGTTAGGTGTCATGAACATCACATACTCTCCCGGTGAATGGGGGCCATCGTCATTACTACCTAATATGGCCCTTAGAATCTGTCCCCCATAACCTGCCCAATATGTTCCTTAATTTCATGGCATTAACAGAGTTCATGCATCACTTTTTAAAAATGTTTATTGTTATTTATTTATTAGAGACAGAGAAAGAGAGAGCGGGTGGGGAGAATGGGTGTACTGGGCTTCCAGCCACTGTAAACCAACTCCAGATGCATGTGCCACCTTGCGCATCTGGCTTATGTGGGACCTGGAGAACTGAACCTGGATCCTTAGGCTTTGCAGGTAAGAGCCTTAACTGCTAAGCCATCTCTCCAGCCCATCATGCATCATTTTGAATGAGGGAACTGGAAAATATTTTTCTGAAGGGTCCTCACTGGCTGACTTTCCTCTCCCCAAAGCTCTTATTCCATGGGCACACTTCCAAGGGGCAAGATTAGGGACGCAGACTGAGGGTGTCCTTAAAACTCGTGTTTAATCTGTGACGGAGCTGTGGAATTTGCGGTGTTTTTCTCTTGGGTGACCGGATGGTGCTTCACAGACAATATCCCCTATGTCTAAAAGCCTTTCTAGTAGCCGCTTGTCAGTGGCCTGGCATAGACCAGCGTTCGTGCCTGGCTGAGCTCCATCTTCCTTAGCAGATAGCGCTGGCTGGACGTCGTGTGGGCCAGCGTCACCCTGTTAAGTGGATGCCGGCATTCTCCATGGCAATCTTATCTGCCATCCTTCCTTGGTTTTCTATTTTCCTCCTGTAGAGGGATCATAGCGAAGAGCTCCCAGAACTGTTCAAAATCTGGAATGCTCGCTGAATTCCTAGAACTCCTTTTCTTTGTGGTCACTTTTTCTGTCCTCTTTTCCTTCCTTTCTCCTATTCTCCTCCTTTCTTCCCTCCCTCTCTTCTTTTTTTTTTTCTTTTAAAGGGATTAAACCCAGCATCTCAAACATTCTAGCTCTTTTCTCCTCCTCCTCCTCTTCTGTTTTCCAAGGCAGGGTCTTACTCTAGCCCAGGATGGCCTGGCTGGTCTTGAACTCATAAAGATCCTTCTAACCTCAGCCTTCCTAGTGCTGGGATTAAAGGTGTGCACTACCGTGCCCGGCCTTTTATTTTAGTGACAGAGTCTTGCTATGTCACCCAGACTGGCCTCAAACTCATGATCCTCTGTCTCAGCCTCCTCAGTGCTAGAATTACAGGAGTGTAACACTGTACCCGGCTCACCTGGAGATTTTTTTTTTAATTAATTAATTTATTTATTTGAGAGCGACAGACACAGAGAGAAAGACAGATAGAGGGAGAGGGAGAGAATGGGCGCGCCAGGGCTTCCAGCCTCTGCAAACGAACTCCAGACGCGTGCGCCCCCTTGTGCATCTGGCTAACGTGGGACCTGGGGAACCGAGCCTCGAACCGGGGTCCTTAGGCTTCACAGGCAAGCGCTTAACCGCTAAGCCACCTCTCCAGCCCTCACCTGGAGATTTTTATTTCATTTTAATATTTCATGTATTTATATCTTTCAGAGAGGCTGGGATTAAAGGTGTGACACTGGCTATGCAATGTGTTTTCATCACACTCATCTCCCATTTTCTTCTCTTGTTCCTTCTCATTCCTGTGATTCCCCTGCTTCATGCCAGCTAGTCCTCTTTCTATTTTCATAATGTGTGTGTGTGTGTGTGTGTGCGTGCGTGCGTGAGTGTGCGTGCGTGAGTGTGCGTGCGTGTGTGACCCACTGCGTTTAATTAGAGTTCTTCCCAGAGCATGGACAACTTACCAGTAATTCCACCACTGAAGATACAGTCCCTTGCCTCTAAAAACAGTTAACTGTTTTCAGGGTGAGGCAGGGCCTCGTTAGTCCCAACCCATGAAGGAAGGCTGATGGCCCCAGTCTCTTGCTGTGAGTTCATGAGTGTGACGATCATGTATGTCCAGGGTAGAATGTTCCGCAGCTCTCTCCCTCATCCCCTCTTTCTACCCCTCCCTGCGCTGGGTGGAGGGGGGATGTAGATGTGTCGTTAGCACTGAGCACTCCACGCTCACACATTCTCCGCACTTTGACCAGTTATGAGTCTCTGCCGAAACCGCCACCCACGGCAAAAAGAAGTTTCTCTGCCCAAGGCTGGGAGCGGCACTCATCTATGGGCTAGATTTAAAGAGCCAGGCATGAACCCCTTCCCGTGTGTTTTTGTCTTTATCTCTACCCTTTTACCTCCCTCCCAACCTTCCTTGCTTTGCACTGGGGATTGAACCCCGGGGTCTTGAATATGCGAGGTGAAATGCTCTACCGCTGGGTTATATCCCAAGGGACTTTTTTTTTTTTTTTTTTCCCCCTGAGGTAGGGTCTCACTCTAGCTCAAGCTGACCTGGAACTTACTATGTAATCTCAGGGTGGCCTTGAACTCACAGCAGTCCTCCTACCTCTGCCTCCTGAGTGCTGGGATTAAAGGCTTGGGCCACCATGCCCGGCTGGTTTATTTTTAATTATTTGTTGAGGCTAGGTCTCACTCTGGCCTAGGTTGACTTGAAACTCACTCTATAGTCCCAGATCAGTCTTGAATTCTTAGAATCCTCCTATCTCAGTCTCTCGAGTATTGGGATTATAGGCAAAAGCCAACCTTAGTCCTATTTTAAATTTTTTGTTTATTTATTTATTTATTCATTTATTTATTTGAGAAACAGAAAGAGAGAGAGAAATAGAAAGAGAGAGAGAGAGAGAGAGAGAGAGAGAATGGGAGTGCCAGACCTTCTAGCCATTGTAAACAAACTCTAGACATGTGTGCCACCTTTTGTGGGTCCTAGGGAATTGAACCTTGGTCCTTAGGCTTTGTAGGCAAACACCTTAATGGCTGAGCCTTCTCTCCAGCCCCTCAAAAGTTTAAATTTTGAGGCATGAGTTTAAGTAGTTCATGTGACTCTAGAAGCTGTGATTTTTCTATCTCAGCTTACACCACTGGGCTAGACTCAAGTTCATGTTTAAGCTGCCCTTGGCCAGGCAGATAGAATGAAAGAGTGCCCTGAGATAGAGTGGCCAAATACAGACCGTAGACCAGTTCTTCTGAATTGCTCATTTCTGTAAAGAAAGGTTCTTTTAGTTTTTTATATTTATTTATTTTGGTTTTTCAAGGTAGTGTCTCACTCTAGCCCAGGCTGACCTGGAATTCACCATGTTGTCTCAGGTTGGCCTCGAACTCAGGGTGATCCTCCTACCTCTACTTCCCGAGTGCTCTACCACACCCAGCTAAATAAAGTTTTATTTAAACACAGCCACACCTATTTAGGCATTGTCCCCCCTTGAGTTTTACTATACAGTGGCAGGGACTGTAGAGCCTCCGATCACTAGAATATTTACTGCCTGGCCCTTCATAGAATAAAACAAAACAATAAACGAACCTGTGAGTCTCCAGTCTGCCCTTCAGATCCCACATGTGCCACTTTCTGTGATCACCTTGGTCACATACTTAGGAATAAGTAGCTGTGGCCTGATGGGAGATGTGCGTTTGGTAACTCTGGCAAGTGACTCTTCCCTCGTAGATTTTGTGATGCTAAGTTGAAGATTTCCAGAGATTCCCTCACATCCCCGATGCCTTAGCTCATGATCACACTAGATCTTCTCTGTTCCTATGAAAATTGGACAAAAAATATTTGAGGAATGTGGGTGGCCACCCTCCCCTGTTCTAGAAATATAGACGCACAAAATCCCTGCAGCACATTTTTAGCGTGCTCGATGCGGATTAATTGAGTCATAGCAACTTAGGAGGTCTCCAGTGGTTAGCCGGGGATGCTCTTTGATCTGTCCTGGCTGCCATGTGGAGCTGGTGCTGACAGATGAAGGTACTCAGATGAGATGTCTGGGAGAGGAAACCTTAGTGTGAGGGGACCCCTCCTGTGAAGCACTGGGAGGCATTGATGTGGGCTCTGACATCAGTGATTCCGGTCTGGGCGCAGGGAGACTTGGCCAGACAGCAGAGCCTGGAAGTAGGGCTGGAGCTGCTTGTGGCCACAAGTTCAATCTGAGCCAGACATATCGGGCTGGCAGCCAGCGTGTGGTCCTGACATGGGCCATTGTTACAGTCAGTCTAAACCCACGGACTTCAAGAAAGGTGGAGCAAGAAAACAGTTTGACGACTTATTAGTTATTTCAAATAATTTTTATTTACTTGCAAGGAGAGAGAGGGCATGGGCAGGGGGAGAAAGAGAACGGGCACACCAGGGCCTCTTGCCACTGTAAACAAACTCCAGATGCGTGCACCACTTTGTGCATCTAGCTTTACATGGGTACTGGGGACCTGAACCCAGGCCAGCAGGTTGTGCAAGGCAGTGTCTTTAACCGTGAGTCATCTTCCCAGCTCCCTTTTGACCATTTACATGAGCCCACGTCTGGAGAATAGAAATCGGTTATAGAGGCAAGCTTTAGTGTTTAACAGGGACGGACGGTACCAGTGTCTCATAGGCTGTGAGGAATATGGGGGGAGAGTGAGGTTGCTGAGTCGCCTGAGAACCATGTCGTCATGAAGTTTGATGGGAGGATCTAGAGACATTCCCCAGAAGGATAGTTGACCACAGGGAACCAGCTCCGGGTGCTTCTGCTTGGGAGGAGCTGCCTTAGCGTCTTCTTGTGGAGAGGAGAGGAGTGGAGGGGAGGGGAGGGGAGGAAAGGGGAGGGTAGGGGAGTGGAGTGGAGAGGAAAGGAGAGGAGTGGAGGGGAGTGGAGGGGAGGGGAGGGGAGGGGAGTGGAGTGGAGTGGAGTGGAGTGGAGTGGAGGGGAGTGGAGGGGAGGGGAGGGGAGAGGAAGGGAGGGGAGGGGAGAGGAGTTGAGGGGAGTTGAGGGGAGGGGAGGGGAGAGGAGGGGAGGAAAGGGGAGGGAAGTGGAGGGGAAGGGAGGGGAGAGGAAGGGAGGGGAGAGGAGGGGAGGGGAGGGGAGGCAGCGCTGGGGCTCGCGCCTGCCAGGCTAGTGCTGCACCGCTGAGCTGCATCTCCAGCCCTGACCTTTCTGTCCATATTAGTTGTTGTGACAAAATACCTGCAGCGACTTACGGGAGAAAGGGTTTCCTTTAGTTGCGGGAGCACAGTCCATGACGGAAGGGAAGGCGCGGTGGCTGGAACACTGTCATAAACTCCCTCCTTTAACTTCTTTGGAATCAACTGGGTTTCTTCCTGGCTACCGCAGTATGGCTTTGCTGTCCTGAGCGCCGGGAGCAGCTAGCTGAGCACAGGAAGGCACCACGGGCGGGTTTTGCCCCCCACTGAGAGGCGCCCTTAGAAGCTGAACCACGGCAGGTACCAGGAGAGAGCTTGACCCGGGCCTTTGGAAATATTTGACGTGAATTCTAAGCTTTCTAACTCTGGGCCCTTGGGAGAGGGTTCTGAACCCTTACTGAGCGCATTGCTTATGCAAAGTAGGGAATAGACAGACCTCATAGAGTTGTAAGGATGAAATCACCCACGCAAGGTAGAGCATTCCTCTGTTGATACAATGTTCTGGAGAGAGAGAGAGAGAGAGAGAGAGAAGGAGGAAGAGGAGGAGGAGGGGGAAAGATGAAAACGAAAGGGAAGGAGGGAGACAGAGAGGGACAAAGGAAAGAAAGGAGGGGGGGAAGAAATCTTCAGAAACAGTGGTTTCAGGCTAGAGTGATGGCTTAGTGGTTAAGGCACTGGCCTGCAAAGCCTAAGGACCCAGGTTTGATTCCCCAGGACACACATAAGCCAGATGCACAAGGTGGCACATGCGTCTGGAGTTCGTTTGCAGCAGCTAGAGGCCCTGGTGCACTCATTCTGTTTCTCTCTCTCTCTGTCTCTTTTTCTTTCTCTGCCTCAAACAAACAAGCAAACAAACAAGTAAAATATTTTTAAAAACAAAAACAAAAACAAAAACAAAAAAACCCAAAACAAAAACAAACCCTTAGTGGTTTCAAACAATTTGATTGTCTTGGAGCTCTGAGGCGGGTCCCACTGGCTGCGGTCAAGGCGGTTCATGCTGGGGCTTCAGCAGAGAGCCTACCCACCATGGTGCCCAGCTTCTAGAGGGCACCTGCTGTCATTGGTGCCCCTCTACAGATCAGCACCACACCTCTGCTGCCCCGGCGCCTCCTGGCTGTGATTCCTCAGGCACTCACGGGGCACCCATGGTTATAGCAAGCCCTGTGAGTGAGCCAGGTCTACCTTGCGTGGCCCACTCTGTGAGCCTGTGATTGGATATGGAACTAGGCAATGGAATGAGGAGGAAGAATTTGGGAGGGGAGCTGGGGAGATGGCTCAGTGTTTAAAGGCACTTAAAAAGGCCTGTCCACTCTGGTTTGAATCCACAGTACCCACTCAAAGCCAGATATATGCATGTGTCTGGAGATGGTGTGCAGGGGCAAAAAGGCCCTGCGGCCCGTTCTCTTTTTCTCTCTCCCTCCTCACAAATCAATATATTTTTTTAAAGGCTTCTGAGGGAGAGGCTTTGGAGATGGCTCAATGGCTAAATTAGGTGCCTTGTTGCAAAGGCTGCTGGCCCCAGTTCCCCTGTAAAGTCAGCCGCACAAAGTGGTATGCGTGTCTAGAGTTCGTTTGCGGTGGCAAAGGGCTCTGGCACACCCATTCTCTCTTTCAAATAAATGAAACATAAAGATTAAAAAATATAAACTGAAATAAACCTACTTCCTTTAAAAAAAATTCTGTGGGGCTGGAAAGATGGCTCAACAGCTAAGCCCGCAAAACCTAATGACCTGGTATTAATTCCCAGTACCCACATAAAGCCAGACACACAAAGTGGTTCATGCATCTGGAGTTTGTTTACAGTGGCAAGAAGCCCCGGTGTGCCCATCCTGTATTATTATTATTATTTTTATTTTTGAGGTAGGGTCTCACTCTAACCCAGGCTGACCTGGAATTCACTATGTAGTCTCAGGGTGGCCTTGAACTCACCATGATCTTCCCCTTGGATTGTTTCTTGAGACTGGGTATCACGCAGCCCAGGGGACCAGGAACTCACTCTGTAGCTGAGGATGACCTTGAACTTCTGATCCTCCTGCTTCTACTTCCCAAGGGCTGGCATCACTGGTGTGTGCGACCACGGCCGGTTTATGGAGTACTGGGCTTTGAACCCAGGGCCTCCCGTATGCTAGGCAAGAACGCTGCTGGCTGAGCTTCTCCCCAGCCCCATGGTCAGCTCGCTAGCGCTTATTATTCCACCCAGGTTATTGTCTTGTCTCATCACTGCTGTGTTCTTAATTAAGAAGAACTGGTTCTTAATTGGGAAGTCATTTGCATTTCTAATGGGACTCTTTTTGGCAAGGGGCAAGATTTTCATGGAGTCTTAAAGCACAGCAGCTCACTTGATCTCGTTTTTCCAAACCTGGCTTCACCATTAATTAGCTGAGTAATGAGGGGCAAGTTAATGAAGCTCTTTGAAGTGTTGCCTCATCTGTAATGTCTGTGTATAGTTTTCTTTCTTTCTTTCTTTCTTTCTTTCTTTCTTTCTTTCTTTCTTTCTTTCTTTCTTTTTAAAGTTTTACGTATTTATTTGTGTTGCGGGGGGTGGGGACGTGTATGTGTGGAGGTCAGAGGACAACTTTGAGGTGTCTGGGCTCCATCTTCGTTGAGACAGAATCTCTTGCTACTGCAAACGAGCTGCCAGGCTGTGAAGGACTAAGACGAGCCGGCCCGGAGCTTTGGATTCTCCTGGCTCTGCTGCCCGTTGTCATGGGCACGCTGGGATCACAGATATGTGCTCCACTTTGCATCCAGCTTTATGTGGGTACTGGGGAACCGAACCCTGGCTGACAGGCTTTGCAAGGAAGAGTCTTGAACCACTGAGCAGTGTCCCCAGCCCTTCTATTCTTTTTTCTCTTCTTGTATTTTTTCCCTTCATTTTTTTCAAGATAGGGTCTCACTCTAGCCCAAGGTGACCTAGAACTCACTCCAGGCTGATCTTGAACTCACAGTGATCCTCCTATCTCTGCCTCCTGAGTGCTGGGATTAAAGGCGTGCGCCACCACACCAGGCTCCTCCTTTTCTTTTCATCTCTTCTTTTTCTTTCTTTCTTCCTTTCTTTCTTTCCTTCTTTCTTTTCTCTTTCTCCTTCCATTCTTTTTCCCTTTATTTCCTCTCTCCTTTCTTTCTCTCTCTCTCTTTCTGTCTTTCTTTCTAGAAGTCCTCCCCTCATCTCTTCCCAGTGGCTGGGAAGGGGGAGAAGAAACAGGGAGACTCTTAAAAAAAAATTTTTTTTTTTGCTCAATTTTGTTTATTAGACAGAGAGAGAGAATGGGCACACCAGGGCCTCTAGCCTCTGCAAATGAACTCCAGATGAATGCACCATCTTTCTAGCCCCTCTTTTTTTTTTTTTTCGAGGTAGAGTCTCACTCTGGCCCAGGCTGATCTGGAATTAACTCTGTCATCTCAGGGTGGCCTTGAACTCATGGCAATCCTCTTACCTCTGCCTCCCGAGTGCTGGGATTAAAGGCATGCGCCACCACACCCGGCTCCCTCTTTTCTTTTTTGAGACAAGGTCTCACTCACTATGTAGCACACATCATGCACACACACATACCAACACACACAAACACACAAAACCTGAGGCTGGGAAAAGAATGTCCTAAGGCTGTCCGGTAGGCAACCAAGCCAGACTGCAATTAGCACTCAGACCTCCTGAACCTTAGTCTCTGCTGACAACAAAGGCACCCACTCTAGAAAGCCAGAGAGACAGCTCAGTGGTTTAATGCACTTCCTTGCAAAGCCTGCTGGTCCTGGGTTCCATTCCCCAGTACCCACGTAAAGCCAGATGCACAAAGTGGTGCATTCATCTGGAGTTCGTTAGCAGTGGTGTGAGATCCTGGCGTACTCATTCTCTCCCTCTTCTCTCTCTCTCCCTGCAAATACATGTGTGTGTGTGTGTGTGTGTGTGTGTGTGTGTGTGTGTGTTTTGTTTGTTTTTTTGAGGTAGAGTCTTTCTCTAGCCCAGGCTGACCTGGAATTCACTAGGTAGTGCCAGGCTGGCCTTGAACTCATGGCGATCTGCCTCTGCCTCTCAAGTACTGGGATTAAATGCCTGGCTTAAAATATTTTCTTAAAGGTACTCTGCAGACTGGAGGGATGGAGACAAACCAACAAGCAGTCTGTCCTCAGCACAATGCATTTTATGACCGGCCTAGCACAATGTAGGACAGGCCACGCTTTGTGCTGTTCTTGTTTTCAAGCAGGTCCAGAGGGCCATCCGTGACCTCCTCCTTCCCCTCCTCTTCCTCCTCTTCTCTTCATACAGGGCCTCGTGTAGTTCAGACGGGCCTCAAGCTCTCTTTGTAGCTGAGGATGACTTGAACTCCTGATCTACCTGCATCCACCTCCCAAGTGCTGGTATTCCCAATCTTCTAATTTTTTTTTTCTTTTTCGAGGTAGGGTCTCCCTCTAGCCCAGGCTGACCTGGAATTCTCTTTGTAGTTTTAGGGTGGCCTCGAACTCATGGCAATCCTCCTACCTCTGCCTCCCAAGTGCTGGGATTAAAGATATGCGCCACCACGCCTGGCTATCCAATCTTCTAATTTTACTTACAATTATATTTATTTATAAATTGTATTTACTTACTTAGAGAGAGAGAGAGAGAGCGAGAATATGGTCAAGCCAGGGCCTATAGCCATTGCAAATGAACTCCAGTTGTGTGTGCCACCTTTTGCATCTGGCTTACCTGGTTAGTGGGAACTGAACCTGGCTTTGCATGCAAGTGCCTTAACCACTAAGCCATTTCTCCAGCTCCTTAGTTTGAAACATTGGTAAAAATTCATATCGTATTTCTTTTAAAAATTATTTGAGGACTGGAGAAAAGGCTTAGCAGTTAAGGTGTTTGCCTGAAAAGCTGAAGGACACAGGTTCAATTCCCAGGTTTTCTGGTGGTAGCAAAAGCACCCACGGAGGACGGATTGCAAAGAAAGCTTTTGGAATAGTGGCTGTGCTCACTATACTGCTTTGTGGTGACAGTTTCATGGGTAGATACCTAGAAAAGGACAGAACAAGTTGTACCTTTCAAGATGGGTAGTTTATTGCGTGTCAGTTACACATGAATGAAATTTTTAAAAACCCTCCCTAATATTGAAATACTCCTTGTTCTGGTGATTATGGTTTATTATGCAGGAACCAGATACGTTCCCAGTTCTGGGACTGCCGGACAGATGGACCGGATGGGAGCCGCTCTCCCTGCAGGCGTCCGACACCGCTGCCTCCACCTACCAGCCTCTTCTGTCTCCTTCCGCGACGGCCACCTTTTGCTTTACTCATTTTGCATCTGTGAACTCTCTGCTGTATTAAGGATATGAAGTGAGTGACACGCGTCACAAAGCTGTTTTCTGGTTTTGCAGTTGGGAGCTGCCTCGTGATTTCAGACCCTTAACTTCCACAACTTCCTTCTTGGCAAAGCGTCGTCCTGTGGACGCTGTTTTGGCTCCTGGGAGCACTGCCCGGGCTGCTGCTGCTCTAGAAAACCGGTTTGCCCAGCACCCCGTGTTTATAATCTTCCTTACGATACGTTTGATCCAGGACATTCTCTCTCCCTCTCTCTTTTTTGAGGTAGAATCTCAGTGGAGCCCAGGCTGACCTGGAACTCACTCTGTAGTTTCAGGTTGGCCTTGAACTCACAGCGATCCTCCTACTTTCTTTCTTTTTTCATTTTTAAATTATTGTACTTTTGTTTATTTTTTATGGTGCTATTTACTTATTTATGACACACAGAGAGGGAAAGAGATGGAAAGAGAGAATGGGAACTGCAGACACATGTGCCACCATATGTATCTGGATTGCATGGGTACTGGGGAATGGAACCTGCGCCCTTAGGCTTAGCAGGCAAGTGCCTTAACTGCTAAGCCATCTCTCCAGCCCCTATTTATTTACTTATTAGAGAAAGAGAGAGAGAGAGGGAGGGAATCAATGGGTGCACCAGGGCCTCCAGCCACTGCAAAGGAAATTCAGACACATGGGCCACCTTGTGCATCTGGCTCATGTGGATTCTGGGGAATCGAACCTGGGTCCTTTGACTTTGAAGGCAAGTGCCTTAACCACTAAGCCATCTCCTACCTAGGCTCACACTATTTCTTAAATTGAGGTGCTGCTCTCTTAAAGGCTCAATACATTAGGCTTTGATGGGCATCCCCAAGTGCCCACTGACCCCAGTGACTTGTAGTCACTGTCAAGAGTACAGTGTTCTCCCCTTTCTCTCTTTTTGTTTTTAGTTTATTATTTATTTATTTATTTTGTTTTTCGAGGTAGGGGCTCACTCTAGCCCAGGCTGACCTGGAATTCACTATGTAGTCACAAAGTGGCCTCGAACTCACAGTGATCCTCCTACCCCTGACTCCCCGAGCGCTGGCGTTAAAGGCATGCGGCCCCACACGCGACCTCTCCTCTTACTTCCATTTCAATTTTTTGAAGTCTTACTGCAGAGCTACGCCAGGGGTAAGGACTTTAGAGGTCTTTTCACATCCAGTGTTCATAGACTTGTGAGTCCAGGTGTCATTAGTCATGAGATGTCATTTGTCCTTTAAGAAAAGTAACTTTTGGAGAAGTAGTGTGATGTAATCCGTGATCACTTGGGAAGTAGATAGGGAAATTGAATATTTTTCCTTTGAGGTAGAGTTTCAATGTAGCCTAGGCTGGCCTGGAATTTACTGTGTAGTCTCAGGGTGGCCTAGAACTCACTCACGTGGTCCTCCTACCTCTGCCTCCCTCGTGCTGGGATTAAATGCGTGCACCACCACCCCTGGCTGAAGATAGGGGAATTGAACTTTGAACTCCTGTTAGACACCAAAAGCCTTCACCTTACTGCCACCCACTTACCTTCAGAGCTCACAGACTACCACCCACTTTCTTACCTCCCGGGCTCACCGATTGCCACCCACTTCCCCCAGGGGCCCACAGCTGTCACCCACTTACCCCAGGAGCTCACAGACTGCTTACAGGCTTTCTTCATACTTCATCTTTCACCCCCAAAATGAACAGAGGTTGTGGTGTGCTACCGGCCTGGCGACCTCCTGGGTTGAGGGGTGCTGCCAGGGAGGGCTCACATGTGTCTGAAGAAGCGCTTTCAAAACGCCTTTGTCTCAGTTCCAGACACACGATGGGGCGAAACGCAGTGGGAACCTGCTGTGCTTTAAGTCCGGACTGTCCCTTATAGGCTCATGTTTTCAGTCCGTGGTCCCCAGCGTGTGGCGTTCTTGTGAAGGCCCTGGAGCCTTGAGGAGGGGACCTGGCCGGCAGAAGGAGGGTATGAGAAGCTGGCAGTTGCTGCTGGGGCTGCCCGCACTCTGTTTCCTGGTTTGCCACAATGTGAAGAGTTGCCCCCGCCCCCATTTTCCTGCCACCAGGGCCCGAGGGGTTCCCATTACCATGGCAGACTGGACTGAAACCCCTGTGACACTGAGTCACCATAAACCCTTTTTTTGTTTTTTAAGGTAGGGTCTCACTCTAGCCCAGGCTGACTTCAAACTCACACTGATTCTCCTATGTCTGCCTCCCAAGTACTGGGACTAAAGCATTGGGTCCCCAACCCCTGCCTTTTTTTTTGAGGTAGGGTCTCACTGTAGCCCAGGCTAAGCTGGAATTCACTACGTAGTCTCAGGGTGGCTGTTGCAGTCAGGTTCGCATTGCTGTCAGAAATCGCCTGACCAAGAGCAGCTTGTGAGAAAAAAAAAAAAAAAAAGGGTTATTTGGGCTTAGAGACTCGAGGGGAAGCTCCACGATGGCAGGGAAAGCAACGACATGACCAGAGGGTGGACATCACCCCCTCACCAACATCAGGTGGACCACAGCAATAGGAAAGTGTGCCAAGCACTGGCAAGGGAAAGCTGGCTATTATACCCATAAGCCCACCCCTAACAATACAGTGCCTCCAGGGGGTGTTAATTCCCAAATCTCCATCAGCTGGGAACCTAGCATTCAGAACACCTGAGTTTATGGGTGGGGGGCGGGGGGGAACAGCAGAATTACACCACCACAGTGGCCTTGAACTCACAATGATCCTCCTACCTCTGCTTCCCAAGTGCTAGGATTAAAGGCACGCATCACCCCACCCTTTTGTTTTTAAGTTATTTGTCTGGTACTTTGGTGGCAGAGATACAAAAGTAACCAGTAGAGACCGCAGGCTCATTGTTCCCTCAGTAGTTACATTGTCGTTGACCATGCTGCAAGGAGAGCTTCTCTCAACACGTTGGCAAATGGCTCTGTCCTGAGGAACCGTCTTGTGCATGAACACTCCTGTAGAGGGTTTATCAGCGTTCTGGCCTCTGGCCACTAAATACTGGTAGAGCTCCTCCTTTCCCCTTTCCCGTTCTGACCACATGAAGGTCTCCAGGCATTGCCAATGTCCTTGGTGGTGGTGGTGCGGGGGATCTCTCAGTTAACAATTGCTGTCATTTTTATTACTAATGGTTTAAAATGTTTTTCATAGTAGATTACAAGGCCATTAAACATTAGGAATTTTTTTTCTCTCTCTCTGTCTTTGGTCCTCCCCTTTCTCTCTCTGTTTGACTAACACACTTAGAAAGGGGAGAAATATGCATTTTAAAATATGGTTTATTAAAGGAAGACAGTTTTGTCATCTTTTCCTCACTACAGATACGTTTTTTGCATGTATGGTGTGGTTAAGTGGTGCATGGATGTGTGTCATGGGCTTGAACTTGGGGTGCCCTTCTCTACCTCTTAGCCACATAATTCCTTGAGGTGGGGTCTTTCCCTCAACCCGAAGCTACTGATTTCAGTCATTGAGACCTTTTGTACAAATTATTTTTAAAATTATTTTAGAGAGAGAGAGAAAGAAAAGAGAGAGAGAATTGACACACCAGGGTCTCAGCCACTCGAATAGAACTCCAGATGCTTTCGCCACCTAGTGGACATGTGCGACCTTGCACTTGCCTCACCTTTGTGAGCCTGGCTAATGTAGGATCTGGAGAGTCGAACATGGATCCTTTGGCTTTGCAGGCAAACACCTTAACTGCTAAGCCATCTCTCCAGAATCTGTCATTGAGTCCTTTTGCTTTTCTGATCTCCCCACTCCCTGCCTACTGTGGACTGGGGTTATAGACAGACTTGCGTGACTGTGCCCAGCTTTTTAAGGGAGTTCCGAGACAACTGGACTCAAGTGATCTCAGGGCCAAAACCCTGCAGGTCCTCATGCTTAAGTGGCCAGCACTCTTAACTGCTGAACCATCTCTTCAGCCTTCACTGCAGATAGTTCCTATCGGGCACCTATATTTGCCAATCCCATCATTAAATTCCTCAACATGTGCTATCTCATTTATTACTCGACACTTTTTAAAATAGGCACAAATAGTCTCCCTGTGCCACTGCCTTGGGAACTGAGACTCATACACACTCAGAAACAGTGGTGAGGCTGGGCCCTGCACCCAGGCATGTTTTACATGAGGGTTCACTGAGTGCGCTGATGACGTCTAAAGTGCTCAAGGAAATCCCAGGGTGCACCACGTATGGAAATCTGTGTGTATCCTTTTAAAAAATATTTTTATTTATTTATTTGACAGAGAAAGAGGGAGAGAGAGAGAGAGAGAGAGAGAGAGAGAAAGAGAGAGAGAGAGAATAGACGCACCAGGGCCTCCAGCCACTGCAGACCAAACTTCAGATGTGTGTGCCCCCTTGTGCATCTGACTACCATGGATCCTGGGGAATCAAACCTGGGTCCTTTGGCTTTGCAGGCAAAGTCCTTAACCGCTAAGCCATCCCTCCAGCCCTGTGTATATCATTCTTTTTTTCCTCTCTCTTTCTTTCTTTCTTTCTTTTTTTTCCGAGGTAGGGTTTCACTCTAGCTCAGGCTGACCTAGAATTCACTATGTAGTCTCAGGATGGCCTTGAACTCTTGGTGATTCTCCTACCTCTGCCTCCCAAGCGCTGGGATTAAAGGCGTGCGCCACCACGCCTGGCTGTGTATATCATTCTTAAGCGACTGCTTTCCACACACTGATGAAATACTGGAGCTTTCTCTAGAAGAAACCTTTGAGGGCAGAGGGGTGGCTCAGAAGTACAAGCACGTGCCGTGCAAACACGAGGACCCAAGTTCAAGGCCCAGCAACCATGCGACAAGGTAGCTCCAGGGCTGGGAGAAGGGGTGGAGAAAATAGTCACTGCTGTTTGCTGGTCAGCCAGTCTAACCCCAAAACAGCAGCTGCAGCTTCAGTGAGAGACCCTGTCCTAAGGAAATGACAGCAGAGGACGCCCAGTGGTCTCCTCTGGTCTCTGCATGCCCACATCTTGACATACACACTCAGGCGTCCCTCACCCACCCACCAAAACAAAAGCCTGTCCTTTTGGTACATTCTTTTTTTAAAGTATCTTATTTTATTTATTCTAGTCGGCCTCGTGGTGCAACGGCAGCTTATCTGGCTTCAAATATTTTATTTTATTTATTTATTCATTTCACAGAGAAAGAGAGAGAGAGAGAATGGGTGAGCCAGGGCCTCTAGCCACTGCAAACGAACTCCAGATGCGGGCCCATTCTCTCTCTCTCTTCCTCTGCCTCTTTCTCTCTCTGTCTGTTACTCTCAAATAAATAAAGTAAAATAAAATAAAATAAAAATAAATAAACTCAAAGTTTCCTTTAAAAAAAAACACGTTGTATTTATGTGATGTGTGTGTGTGAGTGAGATGTGTGTGATTATGTATGTGTTTGTATTACGTCAGAGAACAACTTTTGGGTGAAGCCCTCCTTGCCTATCACTGCTCCATTCACAAGACTACTTGGTCCATAAGCTTCTGGAACATTCTCCTGTCCCCACCTCTCTTCTCACTCTAGACATACTGGGATTATAGAAGCTCCTCACAGCTTCTGGCTTTTATGAGGGGCCTGGGGGTCTGAATCAGAGTTGTGTGGGCACATGCCTTTAATCCCAGCACTCGGGAAGCAGAGGTAGGAGGATAGCCATGAGTTCAAGGCCACCCTGAGACTCCATAGCGAAATCCAGGTCAGCCTGGGCTACAGTGAGACCCTACCTCAAAAAAAAAAAAAAAAAAAAAAAAAACACCAAAAAACCCCAATTATTTTATTTTATTTATTTGCAAGAGAGAGAATGGGCACACTAGGGCCTCTGGCCACTGCAAACAAATTTCAGACAAATGCGCCACCTTGTGCATCTGGCTTATGTGGGTCCTGGGGAATCAAACCTGGGTCCTTTGGGTTTGTAGGTAAACACCCCAACCAGTAAGTCATTGCAGAGAAGGAATTTTATCAAAATGTTAGATCTGTAGATCTGGGATGTGACCGATGTTATGTGAAGCCACTTAGTTATGGCTGTGACTAAGCTCAAGATCACAGTGAGACAGGCTAAACCGCCACGGTGGGGACAGCTTGAACTGCCCACATCAGAAAGTCAGGCTGGGCGTGTGGCTCAGAGGCAGGGCGCCTGCGCAGCCTGTACGAGTGAGGCGCCTGCGCTCCAGCCCAGTTCTGCAAAACAGCAGCAGCAGCAGCAGCACCTTCCTATTGTTTTATTGACGCTTCAGAGATCTGAAGACGTGGGTGAGTGGTAGCTGGCTGTTGCAGTCCTTCTGTGGGTGCAAAGTGTGTGTGCTGTGTGCGGGGCCTGAAGTTGATGTTGGGTGTCTTCCTCAATTGCTTTCCGCCTCCCACAGTGCACCAAGAAAGTGTCCGACCACCGAGCAATCTTTGCAATCTTTTGCATTCATGATGTACAGAAATATGGGTTAAGTCTATACAAATCCGTAGCTACCTTGCTGGAAGGTTGTGTGTTTCAAGGCTCCTGCACAGAAACACAAAATGAAACAAAGCAAAAACGTGTACCTGAAGAAAAAATAAGTCACATGCTACTTTCCTTTTTTTTTGTTGTTGTTTATTTTTATTTATTTATTTGAGAGTGACAGACAGAGAGAAAGAGGCAGAAAGAGAATGGGCGCACCAGGGCCTCCAGCCACTGCAAACAAACTCCAGATGCGTGCGCCCACTTGTGCATCTGGCTAATGTGGGTC
The DNA here is from genome assembly GCF_020740685.1 of Jaculus jaculus. NCBI lineage: Eukaryota > Metazoa > Chordata > Mammalia > Rodentia > Dipodidae > Jaculus > Jaculus jaculus. Next base: position 132,642,094 of record NC_059109.1, read on the forward strand.
CTTGGGAACCGAGCCTCGAACCAGGGTCTTCAGGCTTCACAGGCAAGTGCTTATCCGCTAAGCCATCTCTCCAGCCCTTATTTTTATTTATTTATTTGAGAAAGACAGACAAAGAAAGAGGTAGAGAGAGAGAGAGAATGGGCATGCCAGAGCCTCCAGCCACTGCAAATGAACTCTAGATGCATGAGCCACCTTGTGCATCCGGCTTATGTGGGTCCTGAAGAATCAAGCCTTGAACCGGGGTCGGGTCCTTAGGCTTCACAGGCAAGCACTTAACCGCTAAGTCATCTCTCCAGCCCCACTTCTTTTCTTTTTCTTTGCAAGGAGAAGGAGAGAGAGACTGGGTGCACCAGGGCCTCTAGCCACTACAAATAAACTCCAGACACATGTGCCACTAAGTGCGTCTGGTTGTATGTGGGTATGGGGGATCCGAACCCAGGCCATCAGGCTTTGCAAGCAAGTGCCTTAACCATTGAGCAATCTCTCCAGCCCTGTTTTGCTTTTTCTCTTGCAATTTGGGCTTGCTTTCCCACCAAATGGTTGATGTTCTTCAGTGGCACGGCTCCGTTTTCTCTTTGCAGCGCTGGGGCTGGAACCCAGGACCCCGTGCTTGTGAGGCAAGGGCTCTCCCGCGGAGCTCCACCCCAGCTTCCACTGGCACCGTGAGAGAGAGGAATGTGCTGGATGTTTTCTTCTTCTCCCTTCAGTTCCTCTCCCTTTCGTTCCCTCCCTCCTTTCTGGCTCCTCCTCTCCCTACTCTCCCCTGCCCTCCTTTCCCCTTCCTTCCTCCTTCCCATCCTCCTTACTCTCTTGTTCACATTAAGAGACTATATTCCTGGCAATGGGATGCATACTAGAGTAAGTGACCACATTTGTGTGTGTGTATTTTTTTTTTTTTTAGGTAGGATGTCACTCTAGTTCAGGCTGACCTGGAATTCACGATGTAGTCTCAGGGTGGCCTCGAACTCACAGCGATCCTCCTGCCTCTGCCTTTCAAGTGCTGGGGTTAAAGGTGTGTGCCACCACGCCCGCGGGGCTAAGTGATCATATTTGTAAAACCCACGGGGTCTACTGTCAAGCTGTATCCCTTGGAGTTGTATTGGTTTGCCTTTTTCTGCATTTCTGCATAAGATATACTTGTTTCTTCCAAGAAGTGCAAGACTTCTAACGTACACTTGCAGTGTTGTGCGGGCTTTGATTTGCCTAGCAAATTTTGCTGTTTCTTCCTGAAACCCGAGAAATGCAAGCCCTTGACAGGAACTAGCTGTTAATGTTAGATCCTCTGCCTCACAAGGCATGGTCAGGTCCATTCCCGAGGAGAAAGACTTACAGACCCCAGGTGTTAACAGGTCTCATTACTCACCTAAGACAGCACACGAGGCCCCTGTGGTGCTTAAAGAAAACGAAAGGAAAACACATTTACAGGTGAGCGCAAGCCAGGCAGGTGGCACCTGTGAATGCGCCACGCTGATTTCACGGTGCTGGTGAGCCAGCCCTGCAGAGAGGGAGTGCCCGCGGTGAGCGCTGACTCAGCGGCGCCAACACCACTTTCCCCAGGCCTTCCTGCCCCAGGCCCGCTCTGCGCTTGCTCGCAGCTGCCTCTCTCCCCTCGGCTGCAAACCCCCAGGAAAGCGGTACCAGTGGAGGCCCCCTCACTGTGAACCCACGGACAGCACCCATGATGAGCAGGGGGACAGATTCCATTTTAATCACTTGCCAAAAGCAGTATTAAATGGAAGTTGAGGCTGGGGGCGTGGCTTGTTTGTAGAGTGCTTGCCTGGCATGCAGGAAGCTCTGGGTTCAGTCTCCAGAACTGACTAAACTGGGCCTCTAAGTCCAGCACACAAGAGGATCAGAAGTTCAAGGTTGTCCTTGGCTAAATTATGGGGCCAGCCTGGGCTATATGAAACACATGCATCCCACAAAGAAAATTACTTGTTTTTTGAATTTAGAGAACTTTAAAAATTCCTCTTTGGGCTAAAGAGATGGCTCAGTGGTTAAATGCACTTCCCGTGCACGCATGAGGGCCCAAGGGGCCTCAAATGCTAGAGTTCAAATCTCCAGATGCCAGGTAAAGCAGCTAGGGGTGGCCATGGGCACCTGTAACCCCAGTCCTGCAGGGGAGCAGAGCCCGGAGGATCCTCTGAGCCCCACGAGCTCTGGAATCAGTAAAATGGGAATCAGATTCAAAACACGACAAGGCATGTGAGCGATGGAGCAAGTCATCAGGAGTCCCCCCTGACCACTGCCAGCCAGCATACGGGCACTGCCAGGGCCATGCACGGAACGCCACACACACCACGCCATACTACATGTACTTACATGCCACATCACACACACACGAGATAAATAAATGAAGTACACTTAAAATAAACAACAACCAACCAGATACCCCAGCCCTGTGGGGAAGCGGAGCCTGGAGAATGTCTGGGGCTGGAGAATGGCAAGTTCTGGACTCAGGAAAAGACTCCGTTGCAAAGAAAATCAGAGGGTCCAGAAGACGACTCCGCAGTCAAAGGGGCTTGTTTACAAAGAGAAACAGGTGACGCGTGGCGGAGTGGGACCGGATGTTCTCCTCACCCCATCAACACATCCACGTGCATTCCACACACTGCACACATGCTACCCACATGCAAACAAACAAAAACAAAGCCTTTGTTGTCAAACTTTATTAAGTATAGGCAAAGGGCCAGATTGTGAACAGAAGTTGAGGTGGTGATTTTCTCATCTGCAAAATGAAGCAAATGGTTTGGGGCTGGAGAGATGGCTTAGTGGTTTAGGCACTTGCCTGCAAAGCAAAGTACCCGGGTTCGAGGCCCCAAGACCCACATAAGCCAGATGCACAAGGTGGTGCATGCACGCATCTGGAATTCGTTTGCAGTGGCTGGAGGCCCTGGCATACCCATTCTCTCTCTCCTTCTCTCTGTAATAAATGAATAAAATATTTTTAAAAATCGAGCAAATGATCACGGCCTCATAAGTGTGCGGAGTTGGATTAGCACGGGCGGGCTGGGCTGCGTAACCTCACGCCCTTCTCTCTGGTTCCCGGCTGCTCTCAGGGAAAGGGCAGACTACACCGTTTTAGAGGAAAAATACTGTGTTCCAAAACTGGACAACAGAATCCATGTCCATAGTTTGTTGTACATAATTATATGTAATCACATGTTACATATATATGTATATAATTTGTATTTATTTATACAGACACCTAACCCCAAAGCAGGAGCTCCATGTTCCAGCCCAGGATTTTCCTTGTCTCCCTCTTGCCACGGTGGCATGTTCTGAGTGTTTCTTGGGGGTTTTGCACAGCGTCGATGCCAAGAGACTAGCTCATAGCCATTGGGTGTGGTCTGACTGCCCCTGGAGGCTCCTGGGACCCTTCACTCCCCTTACCGCCGCCTCACTCTGCAAGGCGCCTTTGCAGCCTCCTCCCACTGCAGATTCCTGGGGAGAAAAACTGGGTTTACTTAAACCCCGGCAGGCTGAGGTGTGTGTACCTGTATGGTGCGTGTACATGCATGATGTGTGCACACGTATGGTGAGTGTACATGTATGATGCGCACATGTATATGGTGAATGTACATGTATGGCGTGTACATGTGTATGGCACGTGTACATGCATGATGTGTGTGTATATGTGTGATGCATGCACGTATGGTGTGTGCACATGTATGGTGTTTGCCCATGTATGTTGTGTGTGCATGTATTATGTACATGTATGGCGTGTGCACACTTATGATGCATGTGCATGTATGATGCATGCACACGTGTGGTGTGTGTATGGTGTGGTGCATGCACATGCATGGTGTGTGCTCATTCATGTTGTGTGCACATGTATGCTGCATGCACACATATGGTACGTGTACATGTATGACGTGTACATGTGTATGGCATGTGTACATGCATGGTGCATGTGTGATGCATGCACGTATGGTGTGTACACATGTATGGTGTTTGCCCATGTGTGTTGTGTGTGCATGTATTATGTACATGTATGGCGTGTGCACACTTATGATGCATGTGCATGTATGATGCATGCACACGTGTGGTGTGTGTATGGTGTGGTGCATGCACATGCATGGTGTGTGCTCATGCATGTTGTGTGCACATGTATGTTGCATGCACACATATGGTACGTGTACATGTATGAGGTGTGCACATGCATGGTTTGGTGATGCTTCCTGGGCATCTCTTGCGACTGGCGGTGGAGTCCCCTCTTTTCCTCAATAGCAGGGTTAGGTGAGGACATGGTGCTTCCGAGTTGCCCAGGCCCAGGCCTGTCCCAGGCTCTCCTTCTGCCATGTCGTGACTCACTGAGGCTCATGCTGGTGGTGAAACTGTCAAACCTTTATAAAGAAGGCTTTTTGGATCCCAACTTTATTATGTTATTATAATTAATTAGGGTTTAATTTGCATACAACAAATTGCAAAAATTATATGCACAGTTGTACCAGTTCCAACAAATGCCTAAACCCTGCTAACAGCTGCCGTTGTTGACACAGAGCCGGCGCACACTGCAGGGGACCCCAGCTCCCTCCCAGTGACGAGCCCACCTCCCTCCCCAATTCTGTGTCCTAGAGGCTCATAGAGATGGAAGCAGACAAAATAGCTCCTGTGCATCTGGTTTCTTTCTTACTGCACTGTTGGCATCCATCCACCCTCTCCTATATATTCCTAGTTCTTTCTTTTTCTTTTTACCTTTTTTGGGGGAGGGTTCAAGACCTGGAGTTCACTATGTATTTTCAGTGTGACCTCGAACCTAGGGCAATCCTCCTACCTCTGCCTCCCAAGTGCTGGGATTAAGGGCATTTATCACTAAGCCTGGCTATTTTAGTTTTTTTAAAATAAAGTTTTTGTTGTTGTTGTTGGTTTTGGTTTTATTTATTTTTATTTATTTGAGAGCAACAGACAGAGAAAGAAAGAGGCAGAGAGAGAGAGAGAGAGAGAGAGAATGGGCACTCCGGGCCTCTAGCCACTGCAAATGAACTCTGGATACGTGCACCCCCTTGTGCATGTGAATCGAGCCTCGAACTGGGCCTTAGGCTTCACAGGCAAGTGTTTAACCACTAAGCCATCTCTCCAGCTCTGTTTTATTTTTTTTAATGTTTTATTTATTTACGTATTTGAGAGAGAGAGAGAGAGAGAGGGAGGGAGAGGCAGACAGAAAGAATGGGTGCACCATGGCCTGTAGCCACTGCAAATGAACTCCAGACACATGTGCCACCTTGTCTGGCTCAAATGGGTACTGGGGAATCAAACCTCGGTTCTTAGACTTCGCAGGCAAGTGCCTTAACTGCTGAGCCATCTCCCCAGCCCTGTTGTTTTTTTTTTTTAAATAAGCTCCAGAGACTCACTAGTTTCTGCTTCCCTCAGGACCCACAGGACTAGGGTTACAAAAGCCTGATGACTCAGGCCCAGCTGTTTGCATGGATCCTGGGGAATCGAACTAAGGTAATCTTTGTTTTTCTCAGACCCTCATGGTTTTGTGGCAAGCCTCTTCCCCACCGAGCCAGCTCTCTAGCTTTGTCTGTGATCTTTTGTTAACCTGGTATTCATGGCTTCAGATTCCTGTGAGGTCCTTTGAGGGCATTCAGAGTAAAATACAAAGGGAAATAAGCAAACCCACTCTCTCTTTCTGTCCTCACTCACCTGTGAACTGTCCCCCCATTTTTAAATATAGGTAAACCACAGAAATATTAGCACTACTTGAAGCTTTGTCAGCAATGGAAACCAGACACTTTCATAATATCTAAGTAACAGCTCACTTGAAATAGCATTTACACTCAGGACCCTTGTAAGCCAGACACACAAGGTGGCACATGTGCCTGGAGTTAGTTTGCAGTGGCTGAAGACTATGGCACACCCATTCTATCTGTCTTTCCCCTCCCCCAAAAAATAAATAAACAAACTATTTTGGGGGGGGCATTCGAGGTTGTCTAGGCTGACCTGAAATTCACTCTGCATTCTCAGGGTGGCCTCAAACTCACGGCAGTCCTCCTACCTCTGCCTCCCAACTGCTGGGATTAAAGGCGTGTACCACCATGACCTGCTTTGTTTACTTTTTAATTTTTTCATGAGAGAGTGAAAGAGAGAGAAAGAATTGGTGCACCAGGGCCTCCAGCCACTGCAAACTAACTCCAGGCATATGTGCCACCTTTTGCACATATGCAGCTTTGTGCACGTGTCACTTTATGTAAATGGCTTATGTGGAATCTGGGGAGTCAAACATGGGTCCTTAGGCTTCATAGGCAAGCTCCTTAACCGCTAAGCCATCTCTCAAGCCCTAAACAAACTATTTTTCGAAAGAAATATCATGTATAGTTACTGCCATTTAAGAGTCACAGAGATGCTATAAGACTTCCTGCTGGATCTTGTCACATTAAAATAAAAAATTGGGGGCTGGAGAGATGGCTCAGCAGTTAAGGTGCTTGCCTGCAAAGCCCAAGGACCCAGTCTGGATTCTCCAGGTCCCATATAAACCAGATGCACATGGTGGCACATGCGTCCAGAGTTTGTTTGCACTGGCTGGAGGCCCTGGCGAGTCCATTCTCTCTCTCTCTCCCTTTCTCTGTCTCTAACAAATAAATAAGCAAATAAAAATAAATCTTAAAAAAAATCACAGCAGCTGATAGCCTGCATGCATATGTGGATCAGAAGAGGATCTGGGAAGAAGAGGGGTACATGAGTCCATCAAGAAGAGAGGGCTGACCGTGTACCTGGAGATGGGCCACCTCCACTTCATCTACGCAGGCCCAGAAGTCATTACAGGGGACGCAGTGACCTGAGTACCGTTTTCATGGCGAGCCTGAAAGCCAGTTCCATGCAAATGGCGACAGACACTGTGGTCACTCAAACCTCAGTAAATCAGATACCCAGAGCTGGGCATGGTGGCGCACACCTTTAAACCCAGCACTCTGGAGGCAGAGGGAGGAGGATCACCGAGAGTTCGAGGCCACCCTGAGACTCCATAGTGAATTCCAAGTCAGCCTGGGCTAGAGTGAGACCCTACCTCAAAAAACCAAACCAAAACAAACAAACAAACAACCAATAGCAACAACAAACAAAAACCAGAGACCCAGAATCTGCTGAGAAAGCACACTAAATCAGAGTGCTATCTTGCCACCCAGGCTCAGGGAGCATCCCGGAAGAGGAGATAGAAAAATTGCAAGAATCTCAGGGTGAGGGGGACTAGCCAGAGAGACCATATTTCCCCATTCCTGCACAGACTGACTGAGGGCTCTTGGTCCCCACAATGCATAACATTAACCCCACCAAAGACCCTGAGCTGAATTGGGGCGGGGTAGGGGGGTCTATGTGTGTAATCTTTTCAAAAAAAAAATAGCAACGAATTTTAAAAGCATCATATTGGGGCTGGCGAGGTGGCGAGGTGGAAAGGTGCTTGCTGTTTACCCAAGTTCCATCCTCGGACCCCACGTGAAAAGCCAGAAGCTGCGGGGGCTTCTGTAATCCCAGCACTGTGGCGGGGAGATGGGGGGCAGAGACACAAGATGTTGTCCTCAAGCTATTGACAGCCAAAACGACAAAACAACAAGAACAACAACAACAAAAATCCACAGCCAACCAAAAAGCCAAACAAAACACAACAAACAAACAAACAAAAAAATCCCAGAAAACCAAGCAACCAATCAAACAAGCAAAGAAAACAAAACAAAACAAAAAGCGGTAGCAGAACTAGGTGGAGAGAAACCCTGCCTCAAATGAGGTGAAACTTGAAAACAGACCTGAGCTTCGTTTGCTGACTTTTGTGTGTACACCTGTGCGCGCGCGCGCGCGCGCGCACACACACACACACACACACACACACGGGGAATAAAAATAAAAAACCACACCATACTGCACATATATTTAACTTCCTTGTTTTTGCCTTTTTTTTTTTTTTCTCCTTTTTTGTTTTTTTGAGTCAAGGTCTTGCTATATAGTCCAGGCTGGCCTCAAACAGCCAATCCCCCTGCCTCAGCCTCCTGAGTGCTGGGACTATACCGTACGCCACCATCCCGGGCTCTGAATTTGATGATTGGATTTTAATTGATTGGTTTTCCTTTATGAGCCTTTTGATATTTTTGGACTTTTTACTGTTTTCTTTTTTGGTGTCGAGGGTCAAACCTGGGGCCTCACGTATGCTGAGCACATGCTCTACCCTGGAGTTATACTCTCGACCCTTAGTTTTGTACATTTAAAACAGGCTGAGGTGGGGCTACCGGGTCTTTCAGACGAGAAGTCAATGGCACATGAAGCCTGCGGTCTTGCAGGAGCTGGGAAGTGGGCCACTGGTGTGGTCACAGTGATTCACTCGAGGCATGGAAGTTTTCATAATTTCTCAGCCGTGTTACCCAAACTTGTACAAGTAAGTTGGGTAATTGCCTTAATGGGAATTTCTCATCTACTCATTCCTTAACTGAGCACTAACTGGGACCTGGTGTGTAACACGCGAGAGTGGCATGGGCAACTCTGAAGGGGACAGGGCACAGCTGAGATGCTTTTGCGGAGCCGACCGTGTGAGCGGTTGAGACAGTAACGCAGAGGAAATCACAGGTATAATTACCCAGGCCCGAGTGATGGGGCTGTGGGTGGAGGCGCAGGAATTCCCTGCCCCAGCTCTGCTAGTAATCTGAGGGCTGACTAGGTACCAGCGGGGCACAGAGGGGCTGGCAGGGCATCAGGGCCCAGGCAGAGATGAACAAGAGTTGACTGGACAGACTGGGCCAGCTGTTAAATTTTCAGGGCATTTGTGAACCCTTTGTTAAACAACTGCTTTTACAAGCGTTCTGTAAACTTACAATTAAATAAATTATGTCGAGAACAAAGGAAATAAACATTACAGTTTGGCTTTAAATGTCTGCATGGGGGTGGGTGGCCGTGGGCACCTCTTGCACCAGGTAAGGACGCTGGTGGCACCTAACAGTCTTTCTAATCAACTGTTTCCGGAACACAGCCCCTCTGGTACGACGTGTGACGGCATCTGAGCTGTGTAAGTTCTTCCTGCTGGAGGGGGTTCTGGGCCAGGGTGCTTTGATGTAAGTGTTCTATCCTGGGGTGCAAATCCCAGCTTGCTTATACACACTTCCTCCTACTCGTTCTATTTTGTTTTACTTATTATTATTATTTGGTGTGTGTGTGTGTGTGTGTGTGTGTGTGTGTGTGTGTGTGTGTGTATGTGTTGCTTGTGTGGTCAGGTGTGAATCCTCACCTTCCACTGAGGTAGGGTCTCTCGTTCTTGTTCTGTGTTTGCTGGGCTAGGGGTTCCGAGTGCTTCTGGAACATTCTCCTGTCTCTGCCTCCCATCTAGTGGCCACTGTGTTGGGATTACAGAAGTCTGTCAGGGACTTTGGCTTTTCAGATGAGGTCTGGGGGGTCAAATCTGGGTACTCCAGCTTGGGTGACGAGTGTGTGATCCACCAAGCCATCTCCCCTGCTAGGACAGCCTTGATAAGCCTGAGCTATATGTCCAGGTCTCGGCTCCAGAGTTCCGCTTCCAGCAACCAATCCCGGCTGGCTTCTCCAACAGTCATCTCTGCCTAACGTAATGCATCGTACCCAAGACAGCTCAACATCCACAGGGAGCTTAACACACTGGGCCAAGTGTGAAGCACAGGACATGAGTCTAGCAGGGTCTGAAGCTGTAGTCACACTGTTCAGGCCACGTGGAATTAAGGACCCAGGATACTGGAACTTCCTAACCATTTAATTATTCATCCATCCATCCATCCATTTAGTTTTATAGTTTTATTTGTTTTCAGGCAGAGAGAGAGAGAGAGAGAGAGAGAGACAGAAAGAGAAAGAGAGAGAGGGAGAATGGACATGCCAGGGCCGCCAGCCATTGAAAACAAACTCCGGATGCATGTGCCACTTTGTGCATCTGGCTTTACATGGGTACTGAGGAATTGAACTAATGCCATCAGGCTTTGCAAGCAAGCACCTTTAACCACTGAGCAATCTCCCCAGTCCCTCTCTGACTTTGAAAGCAGACTAGAAATCTGAATTTTTATGAACATTGCTAATCTTAAGTGCTGCAATCATCCTAGATTTCGAAGAGACCCCCTGCAGCCCAGTGAATCACACGTGGGCGAGGAATGAATCAGAGATCTGAGCCACCAACTGCAGCCCAAATTCTGGGCAAAATGCTGCTGAGTCTGAGAGTCTGTTTTCTCTTCTTCAAGTTCCTAGTTCCCAGCAAAGACCTGATACAAAAAGCCACCTTAGGGCTGGAGAAATGAATGAATAAGTCGTTAAGGTGCTTGCCTATAAAGCCTGTGGACCCAGGTTCAATTTCCTAGGACCCACAAAAGCCAGATGAACATGGCGGCGCATGCATTGTTTGTTTGCAGTGGCTAAGGGCCCTAGCATGCCCATTCTCACTCTCTCTCATAAATAATTAAATTAAAATAAAATATTTTTTAAAAGCCACCTAGGCAATGTTTGTTGAATGACTCACTGAACAAATGAATCATCGAGGACAATAAAATCCTTTCTGACCTACAGGAATCATTTAACTTGATATATCTCCACACATACAAACTCGTTCTTTTTTAAAAAATATTTATTTATATGCATGCAGAGATAAGAGACAGAGAGAAAGGGAGAGAATGGACATGCCAGGGCCTCCAGCCACTGCAAATGGATTCCAGATGCATGTGTTATCTCTTTTGTGCATCTGGCTTTATGGCAATCGAACCCGGGTTGTTAGGCTTTGCAGGCAAGTGCCTTACATACTGAGCCATCTCTCCAGCCCCGCCCCCCAATCATTCTTATGCAAGAGGTTTGTATATGTGCTTACTGTGGACTCATGAGTAAAGCAAACAAAAAGTAAAAATAAAATAGGGCTGGAGAGATGGCTTAGCAGTTAAGACACTTGCCTTCAAAGCCAAAGGGAGGGGAAGTCAAAGGACCCAGGTTCGATTCCCCAGAACCAACATAAGCCAGATGCACAAGGTGGCACATGCATCTGTAGCTTGTTTGCAGTGGCTAGAGGCCCTGGCGTGCCCATTCTTTGTATATATCTGTCTCTTTCTCACTCTCAAATTAATATAGTATAGTATAAAATAATATCAAACAAACCCAGTCACAAAACATGGCTCCTCCTCCCAGACTAGAAGCTCTAGGGTAGTTTATGCAATTACTTCACAAGCTAGGCCATATGATCAGTTCCATTTTAGAAAGGAGGTTTTAGCTACAATCTATAATTATCTTCCCAGGACAACATGAATGGCATTATCCCATTATTCTCAGGGGAAAATCCAAAGTTTGTTTGTTTAATGGCCCAATGGGGTTCCTTTTTCCTGTTGTGGAATGCTGTCCCCTGGGTGTGACATGGTCATTACGGCGGTCTTCAACTTCGAGCAGCTGTGATCACCTGAAGGAGAACTGAACACGATTAGGCCCTTGGCTTTCCATCATGGAGGAGAAAAGCCTCACAAGGCCACAACCCTTCCCTGAATTTTTTTCTTTTTCGATGTAGTGTCTCGCTCTAGCCCAGGCTGACCTAGAATTCACTATGTAGTCTCAGGGTGGCCTCAAACTCATGGCAATCCTCCCACCTCTGCCTCCCGAGTGCTAGGATTAAAGGCTGCACCCCCACGCCCGGCCTTCCCCTGAATTTATAGGCAGTTAACAGTTGCTAGGGGAGGAGCTTACAGGGCCAGGCCCCTCACCCAAGTTTATATGCAGTTAAATGATTGCCAAGGGAGGAGTTCACAAGATCACACTCCTCCCCAGAATTTACAGGCAGTTAACAGTTGCTAGGAGAGGAGCTCATAAGGCCACTCCCCTCCCTAGGGACATATAGACAGTTAATGGTTATTGAGGGGGAGAGACATTTTCTTCAGTGATGTAGTTGCCTGTGCACTTGTAGCAGCCCACCAACTAGGTTTCTGTAAGGAACCCCACTTAAACTCATTGGTTCTGTGAGCCACACTTGCATAGAATGGTTTCTTGTCTCTCCTCAGTGCTCTGTCTGTGCAGAGTAGACATTGTCTACATCTCCTCAGAAGATGTCACTACACCTCCTCACGGCCTGTCTGCTCGTTTCTCACTCTCCGTCGTCTCTCTCACTGCTCATTTCTCATCCTTCCTGTCAGTGATCTGGCTTCCTTAGATGCACTCTGGCCTCAGGACCCTTGTGGACCACCTGCTGGGATGCTCTCTCAAGCTCAGTGTGTGGCCCCTCCTCTCCACCAAGTCTTTACTCAAAGGTTCCCCCCCACACACCGCTGGAAAATTCTCTTAAACCCACCTGCCCACTTAAAATGATGGCTTCTGCCACTTCTGTTGCCTGTTGCTAGTTAATTTTCGCCATAGTTTTTACCACCTCCATACACAGAGCTGGTTGAAAGTTCCTTGTCTAAAATGTTTGGGACCAGAAGTGTTTCAAATTTTGAATTTGTTTGGCTTGTGGAACTTTTGCATATACATAATGAGATATCTTGGGGATGAGACCCATGCCTAAACATGAACTTTGTGTTTCAGTGGCACTGAAAAGTAATTTTAATCCAATGAGCCTGAATGTCATTTTAGATAATATTTTTGGTGCACTTTCATTTTGCCTGTGAGCTGTCACATGATGTCTGTTGTTGGGTTTTCAACTTGTGGTATTGGTTGTGTTTAAAACATTTACAATTTTGAGATACTTTTATATTGAAATTTCAAATTCAGGACACTCAACAGGCAATTTGATGATTTATTTTTGTCTGCACCACTCAAGAGTATACATATTTCGTCCTTTAAAAAAAAAATATTAGAAAGAAAGAAGAGCCAGGAGTGGTGGCTCACACCTTTAATCCCAGCACTTGGGAGGCAGAGATAGGAGGATTGCCATAAGTTCAAGGCCACCCTAAGACTACATAGTGAAGTCCAGGTCAGCCCGGGCTAGAGTGAGACCCTACCTCAAAAACACACGCACACACAAAAAAAAGAAAGAGGAACATAGATAGATAGATAGATAGATAGATAGATAGATAGATAGATAGATAGAGAATGGGCATGCTAGGGCCTCCAGCCTTTAATCCCAGCACTTGGGAAGCAGAGGTAGGTGGATCAATATGAGTTTGAGGCCACCCTGATACTATATCATGTATTCCAGATCAGCCTGGGCTAGAGTGAGATCCTACCTCAAAAAAACATATAAATTTTTTTGAAAGAGTAAAAAATAAATAGTTCATTGATTCTAAGATTATTTGAATTTTATAAATAAGCAGTGTTGCCAGATAAAATACAAGTTGCTCAGTTTAATTTGAATTTCAGATTAAAAACTGTTTTAGGATAAACATACCCTATTTGAGACATACTCTTTGGGGTGCACCTATATGAAAAAAGCAGTCATTGTTTATTTCAAGTTCAAATTTAACTGAAGTGATGGCCATGCAACTAGCAGTATGGCAGGAAAAAATGTATGTCCTCAGTTCAGTGAAATATGATGGTGTGTATGGCACTGGGGTGAGGGGAGATTAGTGGATTCAGAAAAGACTTGGGTTCAGTGCTAGGTGCTATAATCAACCTAGGAGACTCAGTTTCACTTGCCTGCTCCTTCAAGGTCACCCTCTACCCTTTAGGGCTTTTCCAAAAGCTTCTAGTCTTGAACAACCCGATAACATTTGGTCAATAAATTCAAGGAGTGGAGAAACCGTATTCTTAAAAAATATATTATTTATTTATTTATTGGAGAGAGAGGGAAGCAGATAGAATGGGCACTCCAGAGCCTCCTGCCCCTGCAAAGGAACTTCAGGGGCCTGTGTCGCCTTGTGCATCTGGCTTACATGGGTACTGAGGAATTGAACCTGAGTCTTCAGGCTTCATAGGCAAGCACCTTAACCACTACACCATCTCTTTAGCCCAAGAAATCCTATTTTTCTTTTTCTTTCGAGGTAGGGTCTCACTCTGGCCCAGCACATGGAATTCACTATGTAGTCTTAGGGTGGCCTCAAACTCACAGCGATTCTCCTACCTCTTTCTCCCGAGTGCTGGGATTAAAGGCATGCGCCACCATGCCTGGCTTTTTGTTTTTGACCTTTTATTGGCACCTTCATATACACAATATATTCATGGCCAAATTTTTTTAAAATATTCTTATTTGTTTATTTATGAGGGAGGGAGGAAAAGAGAGAGAAAATGGGCACACCAGGGCTTTCAGCCACTACAAGCAAATTCCAGATGCTTGCGCCCCCTTGTACGTCTGGCTTACATGGGTCCTGGGGAATTTGCCTGGGTCCTTTGGCTTTGCAGGCAAATGCCTTAACCACTAAGCAATCTTTCCAGCCCCATGGCCAAATATTTTAAACGCAACAGAAGTCCAAAACCCAGTGTAGAGATTGAGCTTTCATGTCTTGCATTCCAGTTCCACATCCCTGGGGGGCGGGGGGGGGGGTTTAACAACTGCTAAAGCTACCACTGCAGCAGAAATGTTCCACCTGTGGTTTACATAGCTGGTTTTTCTGTGTTGTCAACGTGTAGCCTTTCTTCTATCTGTCATCTCTCTCTCTCTCTCATATCTATTCCAGAAACATGTGTCCCTTTGTGCATCTGGCTTTACGTGGGTCCTGGGGAATCGAACCCAGATCATCAGGCTTTGCAAAAAAAACACCTTTAGCTGGGCGTGGTGGTGCACACCTTTAATCCCAGCACTCGGGAGGCAGAGGTAGGAGGATCGCCAAGAGTTCGAGGCCACCCTGAGATGGCATAGTGAATTCCAGGTCAGCCTGGGCTACAGTGAGACCCTACGTTGAAACCCCTCCCCCCAATAAAAGAAAGCACCTTTAACCGCTAAGCCATCTCCCCAGCCCAGAGCTTAGCCTTTCTAAACAATACATGACGTAAGTTGAAAGGATACAGCCATGCTGTGCGTAGACACGTCCACCCATAAATGTCTGCTCAATTTGCTTTTTACACAAATGGGATTATATGGTATACATGGTTTGGTGACTGCTCTGTGAGGCTGAATGTATACTCTGACTGTCCTTAATACATCTTAGCGCTGACTCATTCTTTTTTATGAAGCTGCTTGCCAGTCAAGGGACGGGACACGGCATAATTTATTTAACTAGTCTCCTATGATGAAGTGTTCAGGTTGCTTCCAGATCTGAGCCATAAAAAGGATAAATAAAGCCACACAAGTAAGAAAAGGCAGATCCTGTGAGGAGAAAGGAGAGCTTGCAAGGGGCTAGGCAAAGCCAGCAGGCAGTGACGCGCTCGGACCCCTGCCGAAATCGAGTTAACTCTGTACCTGCGAGTTCCTGAGAGACTCCAGATGGTCCCAGGGAGAAGGCCAAGGCTACTTGGGTGGCCTAAGAAACTGCTTGGGGAAGCAGCTGGTACCCAACCCCGGGTGGAAACCGTCCTGTATTTTAACCATCTGGATCGTTCTTCTGGTCATTTTTTGTTAATTATTGACCCTGGCTCAATATATCAATCCATTTCTGCCACTGGAATCCTTGTCTGTGAACACTCTCAGTTGCAACTTTTACTTGCTTTTTATTTTATTTTTTTTTAACGAAGAATAAAACAGAACCCAGGGCATTATAAGAGTTCCAGTCCATGCCACTGCCTTTAAACACCTGGTGTAGTGCATTCCTTCCTGGAAGGCCGTTAGGCGAGCACTTCCGTCACTTGTGTTGCACAGCTGGAGAAATTGAGATTCTGAGGGGCTCTCGGGGACTGGTCCATGTTCGCACACCCCAGATCAGAGGCAGTGCCGGGTTCAAGGCCATCTCCACCCTGCTCTGCAACCCCCGCGCTCTCTGGTTTTTCTCTATCCTAAAGAAGACACGTGGAAGGTCCACAGTGGAGCCCCTGCCCAGGGTCCCAAAGCATGAATGTACACACGGATACAGACATGCTGGAATGGAGACAGAGACAGGAAGTTACAGTGAGGGCTGGAGAGATGGCTTAGCGGTTAAGGCGCATGTCTGCAAAGCCAAAAGACCCAGGTTTGATTTCCCAGGACCGACGTAAGCCAGCTGTGCAAGGGGACTCATGCATCTGAAGTTCGTGTGCAGTGGCTGGAGGCCCTGAAGCACCCATTCTCTCTCCTCCTCGCTTATCTCTCTGTCTAATAAAACACAGTGGATAATAGAAAAACATTCTATGATGATAACACTCATTGGTTTTCTTTTTTTTGGAGAGAGAGAGCAAGAGGGAGAGAGAGAGAATTGACATGCAGGGCCTCAGCTACTGTAGCTGAACTCCAGATGCTTGCATCATCTGGGAGGCATGTGCGACCTTGCTTGGCTCACCTTTGTGGATCTGGAGAGAGATCAAACATGGGTCCTTAGGCTTTGCACGAAACACCTTAACCACTAAGCAATCTCTCCAGCCCTCTTTTTAAAAAATATTTTATCTTTATTTATTTATTTGAGAGAGAGAGAGAGACAGAAATAGGTAGGGAGAGAGAGAGAGAAAGAGAGAATGGGTGCGCCAGGGCCTCCAGCCACTGCTAACTAACTCCCGATGTGTGTTCCCCTTTGTGCATCAGGCTTACGTGGGGAGTCGAACCTGGGTCCTTTGGCTTTGCAGGCAAACACATTAACTGCTAAGCCATGCCTCCAGCCCTCTTTTAAAATTTTTACTTATTTATTTATTTGCAAGTAGAAATAGAAAGAGAGATAATCTTTAGGCTTTGCAGGCAAGCGCCTTAACTGCTAAGCCATCTCCCCAACCGCTCATTAGCTTCTGTTCTAGACAAGAACCCTTGCCGAAACGCTGCAGAAGGACAATCAAGCTGGTTTACGCAAACTCATCAAGCATCCTGCAGCACTGATGGAATTTCTAGATGCGTTTATCTCAAAAGCCGAGGAAGAAGGGCCCGATTCAGAGTCTTCAGACCTGCATGGGGTCATCACGTCATCACATCGTGCCCAGCACATATGTCTAATTGCTATGTGTCAATCAAAAGTAAAAACAAGTTAACAAGAGCCCTCAGACTGATCTCGCTCTCTCTCCTAGATAATCCTTGCTTTTCTTTCTTTAAAAATTTTAAATTAACATTTTCCTTTTGAGAGAAAGTGAGAGACAGAGAGGGAGAGAGAGAGAGAAGGAGGTAGAGAGACAGAATGAGCGCCCCAGGACTTTCCGCCACTGTGAACGAACTTCAGATGCGTGCGCCACCGCGTTAGCATGCAGGTGCCGCGTTGCACGCTTGCGTCACCGTGTGTCTGACTGCTACGTGGGACCTGGAGATTCGAACAAGCATTCGTAGGCTTCGCAGGCAAGCACCTTAACCACTAAGCCATCTCTCCAGCCTGTTCCTTGCTTTTCTCCATCTTCTTTCTCAGTCTGGCAGGACCAGATGTGGCAGTAAGGTTTTTATTTTTGTTTACCTCGTGTATAGTACGTGTGGTGTGCACATAGCATATGCATGACCGTGTGCACACGTGCAAACCCCATGCGCATGCGTGCAGAACCCAGAGGAGAATGTCACGCGTCCTCTCTCTTTCTCTGCTGTGTCTTTGCTTGAGCGGCAGTCACTCACTGAACTCAGAGCTGCTATTTTTGGTTTGACTGGCTGACAGAGAGCTCGTGATTCTCCGGTCTCAGTTCTCCATCCTCAGCAGGACTAGGGTTACAGGTGGGCATGGCCATGCCCGGCTTTTCGGAAGGGTGTTGGCGCTTGAACTCAGGCCCTCAGGTCCTCATGCTTGCATGGCAAATGCCAGTGTCCACTGAGCTATCTCCCCAGTGAAATGGAGGTGACTTCCCCAAATACCTCCAGTAAAAGCCCTAGGGAGAAGACTTGCAGGCCAGGTTTGGGTTATGTGTCCCTCCAGGGCATGGGGTAAGGGGAGGGTCAGCCCCACAGGGTCACGTGACTCACCCTTGCAGCACTGATGTTCTGGCTGTATAGGTCTTTGCTGGGGTGGGGTGCAGGGTGCTGGCCAGCACAACATGAGATGTTTAACAGCTCCCCTGGATGTCAGTGGTACCCTCCCCTCATTTGTGACAGCCAAAAATGTCTCCAGATGTAGCCAAATATCTCCTGATTACATATATATATACATATATATATATATATATTGGTTTTTTGAGGTAGGGTCTCACTCTAGTCCAGGTTGATCTGGAATTCACTCTGTAGTCTCAGGGTGGCCTCAAACTCACGGTGATCCTCCTACCTCTGCCTCCCAAGTGCTGGGATTAAAGGCATGAGCCACCACGCCTGGCTCCCTGAAGATATTTTTTAAATTAAAATTTAAGACTGCCTCACTGAGAGCTACATCCATGCAGTGATCTGGGGTTGGGGTACAGTTCAGTGTTAGTCCTTGCCTGGCCCACACAAGACTTTGAGTTCCATCTCCAAAACCACGCATGATGAAGTAGTTAGTGTGTTAGCTATGCTAGTCAGCTTTCTGTTACTGTAACAAATACCCTGGAGTGTCAGTTAAGAAGGAGAAAAGGTTTGCCTTGGCTCTGGGTTTCAGAGGTTCCAGCAGGTGATTGGTTGGCCCTGCTGCCTTTGGGTCTGTGGTTAGAGTGTGTACTATAGCAAAAGTGCTCCCTCCCCCCGCCCTGCCCCCAGAGGCCAGGAAGCAAAAGAGAGGAAGAGGGGGCTGGAGAGATGGCTTAGCGGTTAAGCGCTCGCCTGTGAAGCCTAAGGACCCCAGTTCGGGGCTCGGTTCCCCAGGTCCCACGTTAGCCAGATGCACAAGGGGGCGCACGCGTCTGGAGTTCGTTTGCAGAGGCTGGAAGCCCTGGCGCGCCCATTCTCTCTCTCTCCCTCTATCTGTCTTTCTCTCTGTGTCTGTCACTCTCAAATAAATAAAAAAATTAAAAAAATTAAAAAAATTTAAAAAAATAAAAAAAATTTAAAAGAGAGGAAGAGGGTTGTTTAGCATCCGCCAATTCCTTCCAAGGGCACACCCTGCAATGACCTAAAAGACCCGACTGGGCATACATCTTACAAGCTCCATTTCCTCCCAGTAGCTCTTCCAGGGCACTGTGGCACCTCTGCAGGGCTGGGACTCTAGATTCTCACAACGATAACTTCGGGAGAGGATTCTTAAGAAGTGGGAGCTTCCTGGGAACCGGTGAGCTACCAGCATAAGCTGTGAGGGAGCCTCCGTGTGTCAAAACAAAGACTGTAAACAAGGAGGGGCGGGGGGCTTGCTTCTGATGACGCTCATCGGTGCATGTGATCTTTCCTAAATTATTTCATCCCTTTCATCCTCCTGTTTTCCTTCAATTTCAAAGGTGATTAATGATTTCAGAAGACCAATTATTAATGTCCATGAAACTGAAATGCCAGGCAAACCAGGTTATTTAAATACACTCTTTCACTGGTTGACTGTGAAGTCTACTTACTTGGATAAAATTTTAGAATCAAACCCTTGTTTTTTTTTTTTTCCTTTTTTCCTTTCCCAATCCCTCCTCTCCTTCTCCTTTGTTTTTATTTTTTGATTTGTTAGTGCAGAGGTATAAATGTTTTGACAAAAGGCTTGTTACTTTTATTTAATTCCAGCACTCTGGAAGCAGAGGTAGGAGAATCACCTTGAGTTCAAGGCCATCCTGAGACTACACAGTGAATTCCAGGCCAGCCTGGGCTAGAGCTAGACTCTACCTTGGAAAAAAAAAAAAAAGTTGCTCATCTGATTCATTACCGGTCTCTTCTACTGAAAGGAAGGGGGGAAGGGAGAGGAAAGAACGTGTTTTCATTTCAATGGGTTTACCGTTGCGTGTGAGCCCAGAGACTTACACAGGCACCACATCCACACAATGTTGTGGCTTGGTTCCATCTTGCTATCAGCCCAACCTGCTAATTGAGATTTTTAGCTTCTGGTCTTCGTCTGAACAAATCAGAAATTGCAAGAAAACGTTTGAACAAACCGGAGCACAGTTGTAGTGAAGGGTGGAATATATCCCTGAAACAAACAAATGACCTAATCCTGTGTCAGATGTGGAAGGCGGGGGAGGGGAGCAGAGGCTTTATGATTCATGTCTTAAAAAAAAAGAAGAAACTTTCAGGAGGGTTTGCTTTGCAAGAGTATGAAAGAAAATTGACCTTTTGATCTCAACCAGTTATAAGAAAATTTCAGGCTGTCACCTTTGGAGTAAATACCGTTTAAGTCCGATTAGATTCATGATTTATTATGCAAGCCTCTCCTTGGAGTTTCCAGCTAAGAACTCGGGGTATGATTCTTTTCGCATGGCAGAAACAGGCTTTTCTTGGGGGACTATGTTTTTACTGTGGGCACTCTCACGGGTCGGTTTTCCTAGCCATGTGTCACTTCTAAAAATTGCTGCAGTGAGGGAACACACACTGCTCAAGCTGTAAAACATCCCTGAAAGATGCTTCCTTTAGGGCTAGAGAGATGGGTTAAGATACTTGCCTGCAAAGTCTAAGGACCCTAGTTCAATTCCCCAGAACCCACATAAAGCCAGATGCACAAGGTGGCGCATGTCCGCAGTTCATTTGTTGCAGTGGCTGGAGGCTCTGTGTGCCAGTACTCACTTTCTGCCTCTCTCTCTGTCATAAATAAATAAAATAAAATATTTTTTGAAAAATGTCTCTTTTGGGCTTGAGAGATGGCTTAGTGGTTAAGGCGTTTGCCTGTGAATCCAAAGGATCCCGGTTCGATTCTCCAGGACCCATATAAGCAGGATGCACAGGGTGGTGCATGCATCTGGACTTTGTTTGCAATGGCTGGAAGCCCTGGTGTGCCCATTCTCCCCCTCTCCCTCCTTTCCCCCCTCTTTCAAATAAATAAATAAAAAAAATATATTTTTTTTTCTATTTTTTTTTAATTTTTAATTTATTTATTTGAGAGCGACAGACACAGAGACAAAGACAGATAGAGGGAGAGAGAAGGAATGGGCACTCCAGGGCTTCCAGCCTCTGCAAACGAACTCCAGACGCGTGCGCCCCCTTGTGCATCTGGCTAACGTGGGACCTGGGGAACCGAGCCTCGAACCGGGGTCCTTAGGCTTCACAGGCAAGTGCTTAACCGCCAAGCCATCTCTCCAGCCCAAAAAATATATATTTTTAAAAAAGTCTCTTTCTCACTCTAAGCATTGAGTGCTTTCTGGAAAAAGAAATCCAGCATTCTTTAAGTTGGAGAATACACTCTGATATTTATCATGATTTACATCTTGAATTATACAGAGTGCAGGGAAACAGAGAGAAGGGGGAAATTTTTATTATGTGTTTGGCGAGTGGTCCAGTGTTTATAGTCTGGGAACAGGATGCTAGGAGTCTCTCTGTTGTGAGGGAGGGTTCACATTCCCAGTCCACCCACTCACCCAAGGACAGCCTTGGCTTCAGAGTGGAAAAAGCATTTTTCCTGCACTTCACAGGGACAGGGCCAGCCTCCCCCCCTAAGTATTTCCACACTGGAAGTTAAGGAAGTGGGGGGGGGTGCTGACGATGAGCCTTCTAGCTAAGCATGTTGACGCTGCCGCACGTGTCTCAGCTTATTTCCTCGTGATGAGATTTGGGAATGGTCATGTTTGCAAGTCTGTTTTCTGGGTCTCTAACTGTTGCTTTGACTCCACAGTGGATCTTGGAGCTTTTGCAGACACATGAATTGTGGGTGCAGTAGAGAGGGGAGAGAGATGTAGGACTGCCTGGAAAGGGGCGGGTAGAGTCACAGCAGGCCCGTCTGGTCCTATCTCTTGACTACACGCAGAGTAGAATTGGGTATTCCTCCAGCGTTGAAGCTTACAAGTGCCAACACAGAAATCAGAACCCTGTGATTCTTCCTCAAGGGTATCCGAGGACTTTGACCACACCTCATTTTTACAGCATAACATATGAGTGACTAGAGCAAACTTTTCACCCGATTCCCTTAGATAATGTCTCCCTAAATAACGCCAAATCAGCGTGAGTCACTCAGAAACTGACCATGAAGCTACTGGCTGCTAATCTATTTTTAAGTCACTAAGAAAAACTGGAAATCATTTCTGGAGAATACAGAAAATGCCTTTTGACCTTTCTTTTTCTTTTTAAAAATTTGTTTATTTTATGTATTTTCTTTGGCACTTCAGGGCCTCCCTCTAGCCGCTGCAAACAAACTCCAGAGGCATGTGCCACCTTGTCAATCTGGCTTTGTGTGGGTGTTGGGGACTAGAACCCCAGTCCTTTAACTTTGCAGGCAAGCACCTT
The DNA here is from genome assembly GCF_020740685.1 of Jaculus jaculus. NCBI lineage: Eukaryota > Metazoa > Chordata > Mammalia > Rodentia > Dipodidae > Jaculus > Jaculus jaculus. The sequence goes on from NC_059109.1 coordinate 132,664,190, forward strand.
AACCACCGAGCCATTTCTCAAGCCCTTTTCTTTTCTTTCTTACCTTCTTTTCGTAAGGTGTGAACGTGTGAGAGGCAGCTGGGACTGAAGCTGATGTCTTTGATTCGTGCAAAGCCCAGCTCTGGTCATTAAGCAAGTCCAGAGCTCCCCCCTGCACGGTGGGAACAAGCTGGATCCTCCCAGGTTATCTCCCGGGGTCCCTCTCAAGGGCTGAGGTCAGTACAGGGGATCGTTGCCACGCCTGAGATTCTCGAAACACGAATGTGTAAACACCAAACAATGCAGTGATTTGCTTTACTGCGTTTGAATGAACTAAGTCCAGCTTTTGAGAGGTGCACAAAATGTCATTGTTCTAATCTCAAACAGACACCGAGTTCGTTGTCAAGCCTGATTCGCCCGTGGTGGACACCGGGCACCTGCACAGGTTGGAACCCAGCTATGAAACAGGCCTCTGATTGTGCGCACCTGACAGTTTGAGGGCTTCCTCGTGATCAAAGTTCAAGGGCTTTGTACAGTTTCAACAGTTCTCTTGCTTCGCAGTTTTGTTTACTTTCGTTTCCTGGGGCGGAGCTGTCTAATCCGGGTTTATGTTTTTATACCATGTTCTTGGGAGGTGCTCGCATTCCCTTATTTATGCCAGTAACAGCCACACTCTTAATACAGGACACCGAAAAAGTGCCCCGACCTCCTACAAACCGAATCTCCTCTACTGTGCATCCATGCAGTAGCTACAGGAAGCAGCCGCAATCACTGCTGGGAATTTGAGCTAGGCCCTTGAGGGGCATGGAGTTGCTGACTCTATGTTTATCTCCCTTGTCATTAGACACGGGTTTTTATTTTATGGGAATTAAATAAAAATGGAAGCTGGGTGTGGTGGTGTACACCTCTAATCCCAGCCTTCTGGAGGCTGAGGTAGGAGGGTCGCCGTGAGTTCGAGGCCACCCTGAGACTACAAAGTGAATTCCAGGTCAGCCTGGGCTGGAGTGAGACCTTACCAAGAAAAGGTCAAAGCAAAACAAAACAAACAAACAAAAAGGATAATGTGGCTAAAAATAGCTACAGGAGAAGAAAATCTGTTTGTAAGACCTTTATTACTTACCCTTGAATAAGATACTTCTCAGGTCATTTTTGAGTGTTTACAAGAGAAAAATCATTCTTCCTGGCTCCAAAGTCTGAGAGAGTTTCACAGAAAGGAGGCATGAAATCTTTCCAACATTTTCTAATATATACATTTTTGGTTTTTCGAGGTAGGGTCTCACTCTAGCCTCGAACTCACAGTGATCCTCCTACCTCTGCCTCCTGAGCGCTGTGATGAAAGGCATGTGCCACCACGCCCGGCAATCTTGACCCTTTGTTATCATTATTATTTCTTGTGATACTGGAGATTGAGCCTGCTAGGGTCTTACGTACGCTAGCTGTTGTAGCCAGCTCCACGTTGCTGGGATGAACTTCCACACAGACACAGTTTATGAGAGGAAGGGATTTATTCCAAGCTCAAGGGGACGTTCCATTGGTGGCCAAAGAAGCCGCGTGCATACATCCAGGCAGAGAGCAGCAACCAAAAGCCAGCACAAACCAAAAGCCGCAGGAAACTGCCCCAAGCAACAGGGTCCTCAAGCTGCTCTCCATACATTTGAGCAGGAAATCAGATCTGTCCCACAAAATACCTTAGTATTGGACCTCAGGATCTGCCCCAGTGACACCTGCTCCAGTCACGTGGCTAGAAAGCCAAGTTCATAAAACCCCTGCGTCTATGGGGATCATACCTTAAAACCACCACCCTGGGGAAACACTCTTCCACTGAGCTATAGCCCCAGCCCTCTTTTTAAATTTTGAGATCGAACTGTCTTGGCCTGTCAGATAGCTAAGATTACTGGTCTGGGCTATCAGGCTTGGGTGAAAGTTTAAAAAATTACCAGGAATCATTAAAATCTTAAAAAGAAACCAGGCATGGAGACAGACATACACTTGTAATTCTAGTACCCAGGAGGCTGAGGCAAGAGAATAACAAATTCAAGGACAGCCTAGGCGACATGGTGAGTCCCTATATCAAAACAACAACAAAACTCCCTAAGCAAGCATGCATCTATCATAGTGTTATTGTGAGGGTTAAATTACACGTGCACACACACACACACACACACATATTTTCATGACATCAGCATACATTCTGCTAAGTCAATGGCTTTGGCTTTTTGCCAGCTGTGGTTAAGAGACAAACATCTAATATATACATTCATGGCCTGGCACTTCTTCAGAGTAGGTTCTATAAAAATACTGGTTATGAATATTAGAAAAGTTGTTCCTTTAGGAGATTCCAGGTCTAGGCAGGGTCAGGTGACAGTTACAGTTTCTGAAAGAAGTCCCCACCCTGACGGCACCTAATGGTGAGTCCCAGCTGGCCAGATGTAGAGTCTGAGATGGAGAAGAGAAGCTGGTGTGCGACGGCCTGCAAGGAGCAATTACTATGGTCGTTTGAAGGAGGCGGAAGTGCTTCGAGTCTGGCTGAGACACAAGCCCAGGAGCCTCTGGGAACCAGCCAAGTATATGAGGGTAAACTTAGGAAATTACTGGTGCTCAACCATTTTCTGACTAGAAAAAAAAAACAAAACCCTCCATGTTGCTGTATTTAAAACCAAAGCAATGGCAGCTCCTAGATCCATGGTGAGGACAGAGCCATTGAAACTAGCCTGGACCATGTGGGCTGGCGGGCCTGAGGGGCAGAGAGTCTGCAGTCTGCATGCAAAGTAGCGATAGCCTGGATGCACTGCCCCCTGCAGGTGTCCTATGGGAGTGCGTGCACCATGACACTCACTTTATTACTTTGATTATTTAATCTTGTGGATACTAGGGATGGGACCCAGGGCCTCGTGCACTCCAGGATACAGTGCCCTGAGCTCCCTTCCCAACCCGTAGTGACCATTTACAAAGAGATGCCTCAACAGTTCATTTTTTCCAAATTATACAATGTTAATTTAAAAATTTTAATTTATTTATTAGAGAGAGAGAGAGAGAGAGGGAGAGAGAGAGGCACACCAGGTCCTCCAGCCACTGCAAATGAACTCCAGACGCATGCACCACCATGTGCATCTGGCTTATATGGGACCTGGAGAGTTGAACCTGGGTCCTTAGAATTCACAGGCAAGTGCCTTAACCTCTAAGCCATCTCTCCAGCACAAAATGTCAATTTTTTTGAAAATTTTTTTATTTATTTGAAAACAAAGAGAGAAGAGAGACAGAGAGAATGGGCACACCAGGGCCTCAGCCCCTGCAAACAGACTCCAGACGCATGCCCCACTTTGTGCATCTGGCTTTATGTGGGTCTTGGGAAATTGAACCATGGTTGTTAGGCTTTACAGGTAAGAGCCTTAACACCTGAGCCATCTCTCTAGGCCTCGGAGATTACTTTTAAAATAATATTTGTGGGCTGAGGAGAGCTCAGTGGATAAAAACACTTGTTTCCAAAGCCTGCCATCCGGAGAGTCCAGTTCCCCAGTACACACAGAAAGCCAGATGCACAAAGTGACAGATGCATTTGGAGTTGGTTTGCAGTATCAAGAGACCCGGGAATGTCCAATCTCTCTCTGTCTCTCTCTCTCTCTCTTTTTTAAATTTTTATTTATTTATTTATTTATTTATTTATTTATTTATTTGAGAGCGACAGACACAGAGAGAAAGACAGATAGAGGGAGAGAGAAGGAATGGGCGCACCAGGGCTTCCAGCCTCTGCAAATGAACTCCAGATGCGTAAGCCCCCTTGTGCATCTGGCTAACGTGGGACCTGGGGAACCGAGCCTCGAACCGGGGTCCTTAGGCTTCACAGGCAAGTGCTTAACCGCTAAGCCATCTCTCCAGCCCTCTCTCTCTCTCTTTTTTTTTTTTTTTTTTCTCCAAGGTAGGGTTTCACTCTAGCGCAAGCTGATCTGGAATTCACTATGTAGTCTCATGGTGGCCTCGAACTCACTGTGATCCTCTTACCTCTGCTTCTCTAGTGCTGGGATTAAAGGCATGCACCACCACTCCCAGCTCAATCTCTCTCTTTAATGAAAAAATAAACATTAAAAGCTAATACTTGTGATCTGAGAAGCCTGAAGATATGGAGAAGTGATGTATATTGGGGGCAATTAGGTAAAGCAGATAGATATCTGTCACTTTTAGTGCTTGCTTTGTATGGCAGAACTATTTGGAAACTTCTTTGCTAGCAATTTTGATTTACATATTACGTGATTACTTTTATTACATTGTTATCAATTATAGTCACCATTTTGTATTGTAGAGGTCATCACCTCCCTTCCCCAGACTCCCCGCCCCCAGCCCTGCAGAGTCCCTCTGTCCTCCAGGGCCTGGGTTCTGTCTGTCACTGTTGTTCTATAACTCTGTGGAGACCATGGTGACTGAAGAGAACCTTCCAGGTATACACGAGTCTGGTGCTGTCCCAGTGTGATGAAACCCTTCCCAGTTCTTCCCAGTATCACAGCCAGTGTATGAGCTTATGACCTCCTGGTAAGACCTACAAATATGGAGCCAGAAATGTTCTTTTCTCACCGGGCTTGGTGGCACACACCTTTAATCCCAACACTCAGAAGGCAGAGGTAGGAGGATCACCATGAGTTCGAGGCCACCCTGAAACTATGTAGTCAATTCCAGGTCAGCCTGAGCTAGAGTGAGACCCTACCTCAAAAAAACAAAAGAAAAAACAAAAAGAAATGCTCTTTTCTCTTTGAAAGTTTCATCCCTACAACGGCCTTATCTGTCCTTTGCTCTCCTTCTCTCTGCCTCACAAAATTGGACACTTAATTGAATTGACAACAAATATTAAGCAAGGATGATACTTTGAGGATGGGAGTTCATGAAGGGAGAAGAGCGTCTTCTAAGACCTGACATGTTTGATCTCAGCAAGTCCTCACCATGTGAATGCTGTTCTTGTCCCAGTTTCATAGATGAGGAAACTGACCTGGAGATGCTTGCTTGGAACAGAGCTAGTAGGTGGAGACCTAGACTGTTTTCTTTTCTTTTCATTTTCTCTTGGTTTTTAGAGGTAGGGTTTCACTGTAGCCCAGGCTGACCTGGAACTCACTATGTAGTCTCAGAGTGGCCTCGAACTCATGGTGATCCTCCTACCTCTGCCTCTCAAGTCTCTCAAGGGCTGGGATTAAAGGTGTGAACCACCACACCCAGTCTTTTGACTCTAGCTTGACTGTGAAGGGATTCTGCCACTCCAACACACACACACACACACACACACATGCACACACACTAAAAGTACCAAGCTGTGAGAGGTAGATCGCCAATCCTTGATTCTCCCTCACACCTCATGCCAAACTTCTAGAAAGAAACATCTTGACATCTTAAGTTCTAGGGAATCTGTCACTTTCTTTTTTCATTTCACCTCTCTTCTGTCCTTCGCTGTCCATTTCCTTCCTTCTTGCTGTCCCTTTCATCCTTCCACCCACCCATCATGGCCCTCTCCGCCAGCCCTGAGTGAGGGAGCACCAGAGAAATGCCAGCGGTCTGAGTCCAGGAAGAGGCTGGCACAAAGCCTACATGTAAGTAGTGGCAGCCCTCCCCTTCCTTCTGTAGACCACCCAGGGGTAAGGGAGCACGACCATTCTGCACGGGGGGGGGGAGGGCAGCCGGCTGCAGGGTCCCCGCAGGAGGAGTGAAAACACCCCTCGATCTGCTGCAGGTCTGAGCACGGTTCTGGCCCGGCCCTGCCTCCGGAGCATCTGGCGTCCGCACCTGCCTGCCTTGTCATCCTGCAGCATGATGCCCGTGGGCTAGGGGTGCACAGGTGCCTGTCTGGGACAGTTTGGGTCTGCCCAAGAATGGGTCTGGCCACCACCTGCCCCATCACCTTGCAAGAACTATATTTTTAAATATTTTATTTATTATTTAAGAGATAGATAGATAGATAGATAGATAGATAGATAGATAGATAGAGAACACTAAATCCTCTAGCCACTGCTAATGAACTCCAGACGCATGGGCCACCTTGTGCATCTGGCTTACTTGGGTACTGGAGAGTTGAACCTGGGACCTTATGCTTTGCAGGCAAGTGCCTTAATCTCTAAACCATCTCTCCATCCCCAGAAACTATATTTTTTTAACTTTTGGTGCCCTCCTCACAAACATTTTCTCTTTCCCTCCTTTGAGCACTTGCTTACCAGCACTTTATAACAATGTGGCCACTTTTGAAAAAAAAAATACATGAAAAAAATCAGAGTGGGGGGGGCTTCCAAACTGTCAAACTCTCCCAACTGCCAACTTACCACAGCAAGTGTGCTCTGGGATGCTCAGTAGACAGAACAGCTCGAAAGCATTTTTGTCTTAAGATGCTTTCAAACTTTTAGAAAAATAAATTTTTATAAAGCTGGGCATGGTGGCACACACCTCTAATCCCAGCACTCAGAAGGCAGAGGTAGGAGGATCACCGTGAGTTCAAGGCCACCTTGAGACTACATAGTGAATTCCAGGTTAGCCTGAGCTAGAATGAGACCCTACCTTGAAAAACCAAATAAAATAAAATAAAATAAAATAATAAATAAATAATACATATGTTATTATTATGTTTTTTATTTATTTGAGAGAGGGAGACAGAGAAAGAATGGGTGCTCCAGGGCCGCCAGCCACTGCAAACAAATTCCAGCTACGTGCAACACCTTATGCATCTGGCTTACGTGGGTCCTGGGGAATCGAAACGAGGTCCTTTGGCTTTGCAGGCAAGTGCCTTGACCGCTATGGCTTAAGATCCTTTAAACTGACAATGCCCATCCCCCCTGCCTCTGTCTCCCGATGTCTTGGGTTCCAGTTGTGCGCCACCACACCGTGCCTATGTGATGCCAGGGATCAAGCTCTAGGCTTTACCTATGCTGGGCAGGCACCCTGCATTTGCCTACCTTTGTCACATGTGCACACGCTTGTGTCAGGCTGCGCACTGGGAGCAAAGAGAGCTGCTCGGAGGGCTGGCCTGTCGCGAGGTTAGAAACGGCGCTTCCAGCCAGTCTGTCTAGTCGTTGCTGCCGGGCAGGCTGCCACTGACCCTCACGTGACCTTGGGTGGGTTAAAGATCATCCCTGAGTCTTTGTTTTCTCACCTGCAAAGTGACTGCAGTAAAAATCAACTGTGGGGCTGCAGAGATGGTTCAGCGGTTAAGGTGCTTGCCGGCAAGGCCTAACGACCCGGGTTCAGTTCCCCAGTACTCACGTAAGACCAGATGCACAAAGTGGCGCATGCATATGGAGTTCATTTGCAGTGGCTGGAGGTCTTAGTGTGCCTGTTCTGTCTCCCTTCTCTCTCTCTCTCTCTGTTTGCAGATAACAAATAAAGTGTTTTAGAAATCAACTGTGGACGGTATCTGCCTGGAGAAGCTGGCTCTTGTAATATCTAAGAACGTCTAAAGGCTTTTTAGGAGACACTGGGGCCAGAGAGATGGCTTAGTGGTTAAGATACTTCTTTGTAAGGGCTAATGACCCAAGTTCAATTCTCCAGAACCCATGTCAGCCAGATGCACATGGTGGCACATGCATCTGGAGTTTGTTTGCAGTGGCTGGAGGCCCTGGCACTCCCATTTTGTCTTTTTTCTCTCTATTTGTCTCTGCTTGCAAATAAATAAAAAATATATATATATATTTTAAAAAAGAGTGACACGGAAACACTAGATTGAAATTAAAGGAGTAATTTGGATCACGTTTAAAGAGCAGAGAAGGGAGCTAGGGATGAGGCTCTGCGGGCTAGCCCACTCAAGGCCCTGGGTCCCATCCCCAGCATCACACATACACACGGTGACACGTCACACAGCCTCCCTCTGGAGTGATTCTGACTCCAGCCTCAACTTGGACAAGATGGAAAGAGACTGATGGAGACCAAGCAGCAGCCAGTGGGCTCTGCAGCTCTCCAATTCTGTTTGTTTTTGGAGGCAGCATCTTACTGTGTGATAATCCAGGCTGGCCTCAAATGCCTAAGAATCCTCTTTCTTCTGCCTCTGGGGTGCTGGAGTGACAGGCCACCACACCCTGCTTTCCCAGTGCTACAGAACCTAGAAACCAGAACCTCCAGAGAGAAGGGCGTGAGGTGAGCCCTGCCTGGGTGGTGCCAACAGTGCCCACGCATCACGGAGCTCAGGCCGCTATTGAGTGCTGCTGACCACCCCTGCTTCGGTCACCTCCAGCACCAGTGTCTTATCTTAGAGGACACTGGTTCCTGGTGGGAGAGAGAAAGAGAGAGAGAAGCTCCTTCTTTTAATATATAGAGAAAGTGCAAGGGCTGGAGGGATGGCTTAGCAGTTAAGGCACTTGCCTGCAAAGTCAAAGGGCCCAGGTTTGATTCCCCAGGACCTGCACAAGCCAGGTGCACAAGGCGGCACAGCATCTGGAGAAAGCACAGCTATGTCAGGTATGGTGGCACATACCTTTGATCCCAGCCCTTGAAAAGCTGGGATGGGAGGATTACCGTGAGTTCAAAGCCCGCCAGGTCAACCTGGGCTAGCGTGAGAGCCTGCTTCAAGAAGAAAACCCAAGCAGGCACACGTCAGAAGCAGCCATGTGCCACACTTGCTTCTTGTTCTTCCTAACTGGAAGCTGTGTCATGCTGGAAAAGACAAACTTCATTAGCTGTGTGGTTTTTGAGCAAGCTGCCCACCTCTCTGCACTGGGAATCTGTCAGAGCATTCAGGAGGCTGAGGTAGGAGGATTGCTGTGAGTTTGAAGCCAGCCTGAGACTAATTCCAACTCAGCCTGGACTAGAGTAAGACTCTACCTCAGGGGGTGGTGTTGAAGGGGAACAGTGCTTGACATGGGGATCTAATGGGGATCTATACATACATGTGACAATCTTTGTAAAGTGCTGGAGGAACAACAGATGTTTGGCAAATGCCAACTTCCTTTTACAGGTCATGTTAGGCTTTTTATAAAAGGGCAGTTGACTCAAAAGCAGTTCAAGTTTCCAGAAAGAGAAATTAATTCTCACACGCTGACATTTTATTTAACTATCAGTTCCTGCCTCTTCTTTCTAACCCTTTCTTCCAAAGCTCGGGCTCGTCACGTGCTTTGGAAATTCTCAATCACACATGGGCTGAGAACGCTCTGTGTACTTGGCATTGCGCTCACATTACTGCATTTAATCTTCCCGACAGCCACACGAGACAGCTGTGATTGGTACCCTTGCTCTTTGACTGGTGAGAAAACGTAAGCGCAGAAGGTTAAGTAAGAGCCAAGCTATGAATTCCTGTGCTCGGCGCAACCACATGCCTGGTTCCACCGTATCGTTCACGCAGACTTGATGGAAGCCAGGACTCCTGACCTCCAAAAATCACACATCTGCACGTAATTTTGCACAGTGCTGCAGAAGATTATGCCTGTCACAAGACATATCACCTCTTTGCTCTAAGGTGGCAGTTTCAGTGAGGATAGTCACGCCCTCCTGGAGAATATCTAGGGAATTTGGGGAGGGGGCATTTTTCTGTTGTGCACAATGGTGGGGTGACTAAAACAGTCTGACGTGTACAGCTGGGGGGATGTGTTCAGCATATTTTAAAAATAATTTTAAAATTGACAGAAGCCGGGCGTGGAGGTGCACACCTCTAATCCCAGCACTTGGGAGGCAGAGGTAGGGGGGTGGCTATGAGTTTGAGGCCACCCTGAGACTACATAGTGAATTCCAGGTCAGCCTGGGCTATAGCGAGACCTTACCTCTATAAAGCAAAAAAGCAAAAAAAAAAAAAAAAAAAAAAAAAAAAAATTAATAGAGTATAAGTCACTCTTTTTAGATGTGTAGCACATGAGTTTTGTCATATGCACAGAGCTAGGTGCACACCACAGAGGAAATACATTTCCATCAGTCAAGATACCCAGAGATATCCCTTGACAGCATGCTCAGCCCCAGGTCTGGGGAGGTGACTCAGTGGGCAAGGGAGCTTGCCATGCAAGCAAGAGGGCCCGCCCGAGGTGCCCAGGTTCAATCTGCATTACCCTCCTAAGAAGCTGGGCTCGACTATGCATCCCTCCAACCCCAGCTCTGTGGGGAGCAGAGGCTGGCGAATCACTGGGACTCACTGGCCAGCCAGACTGACTGAAAACGGCAGCTTTGGGTTCAGTGAGAGACGCTGTCTCAAGGAAACATGTGGATGAGCACCGGAGGATGACACCAGAAGTTCTCCTTTGGCCTCTGCATGTGTGCACATAGAGCACAAGAACCTGAACACACACACACGCACATGCACACGCATGCACATACTATACACACACATGTGCCTCACACCATACATATTACACACATACACATGCAAAGAAATCTTGTTTTTCTTTTTCTGAGGTAGGGTCTCTACCTGGAATTCACTGTGTCATCTCAGGGTGGCCTGGATCTTACAGTGATCCTCCTACCTGTGTCCTCCCCTGAGTGCTGAGATTAAAGGTATACACCATCACGCATGGAATTTTTTCTTTTTCTTTTTTTCCCCAAAGAATTCTTAATGTAGACATAATGTCTATGATTTAAGGCAATATGAAAAGGCCATTGCTTCAAAAATGGGGGCAGGGGGAACATGGGCTCATCATAGGCTGGAGACAGGGCAGCAAAGTCTTTGTTGAGGGCGGAGCAGTGAACACTCCAAGCTTTGTGTTGTGGCCGTTACACAACTTTGACACTTAGCAACGACACACAGTAAGGAAACGGACGCATGTGGCTCTGGTCCAACGCCGTCCTGTAAGTGGCCACTGGCGGTCACGTTTCAGCACGGCATAGAGCCTTTGGATTGTTGGGCTTAAATGGAGATAGTAAACAGCTGTGTTCCCTTCTAAAGGGGGTCTTTCATTTGTTACAGCAAATATAACCAGAATCTGAATATTTCCATATACACAAAGCCCACTGACACTTATAGATTAAGAGGCAAAAAAAAGCATCTGTCCATAGGCATCTCGGGTCTCCCAATGACCTGGAACTGTTAGTATGTTTGATTTTGTATCCTGAAAAAAAAATTAACTAATAGGTTTGTTGATGTTTAACTATATCCTGCTACTGTTTGCAGTGAAAACACTGGCACCCTTGGAATCATGTTTCTGTGTAAGAGAGAGCCAGAGAGGACACCAGAGTTCTGTTTCACGCGCCCTCCCTTGGCTGTCTACTCCAGGCAGTCACTGCAGAAAGCACCGAGTTCAGTCCAAAAGCTAAACAAGCAAAGATGAAAGCAATTTCAATGCATTTCAGGATTCCTGAGTGTAAAATGTTTTGCTGAGTCATGTGACCCTCATGACTGAGTGTTGTGATTTACAGTGACATGCTTGGTTTTGGGGAGACTTAATATTGAATATTTTCAAACTGGAGCTGCATTTTCCCAATTAGATACAAACAATAGCTGGGCGTGGTGGCGCACACCTTTAAACCCAGCACTTGGGAGGCAGAGGTAGGAGGATCACTGAGAGTTCGAGGCCACTTTGTGACTACATAGTGAATTCCAGATCAGCATGGGCTAGAGTGAGATACTACCTTGAGAAAGCCAATAATAATAATAATAAAAGACTTATCAAATAACTTGCAGTGCAGCAGTTCCACAAATAGCCAACGCCTGTGACATGACACAAGCCACTGGTCTGTAATACTGAGCGCAATGGCTGCTCACACCATACAAGTCAGAGATCCGGAGCAGTGGTTAGACCATGCTGAACAGGAGACAACTTTGAATTGAGGAAGTCAGGAGGAAGTCACTAGGTTCTCTGTCAGCTGAAGACAAAAGAGGAGTAAAGGATATGATCCGGGGAGAAGGGAGTTAGGTTCTTATTGACGCAGCACGATGCATTGTGTGGCCTCCGGAGGTGAAAGCGCACGCCCCGTCTTCAGAACGCACCCCGCGAGGGGGTGGTCAGCGAGTATGTGAGGCTCATCGTTGACCAGGAAAACTTGAATTGCTCCTGAAATGTTGGAGGACACATAACAGAGAAACTCGAGATTTCTCAAGTTTAACACAGTAATCCTAAAGATGCATAAGTTGTGAAGTTAGTGAAATGAAACTTTCTAAATTGAGGATGATACAAAAGAAAAAATTGATCGGTCAAGACAGGGGAAAGGTTAAATTCTTTTTTCTTTTCTTTCTTTTTTTTGTAGTCTGTTTATGAAAATGACAACCCGATGTCCTTACAAGCTGAACAACCAATCAAAAAGCAAAGATAGGCTGTGGGTGTGGCTCAGTAAGAGCAGAAAGAGGCCCCTAGGTTTTTCCCTTCACACACACACACACACACACACACACACACACACACACACACACACAGAGTTTGCATCACATGAATCTGTGAGTGTATATGTATGCATAGGAAAAAGTATTAATGAAAAAAAAATCAGGCACTTAACTTTAAAAAGATGCTATTTTTAAGAATTTTGTAATAATATTAGTCATATTTTTCAGCTTTGAAATTTGTGAAATACAGGCTGGAGAGATGGCTTAGAGGTTAGGCGCTTGCCTGAGAAGCCTAAGGACCTATGTTCGACCCTCCAGGTCTATGTAAGCCAGGCGCACAAGGGGGTGCAAGCGTACAAGGCTGTACATGTGCACAACAGGGAACACGCGTCTGGAGTTCAGTTGCAGTAGCTGGAGGCCCTGGGATGCCAATTCTCTCTTTCTCTCTCTCTCATAAAAAAATTGTGTAATTCACTGAACTTTTTTTTTTTTTTTTGAGGTAGGGTCTCAGGCTGATCTGGAATTCACTCTGCATTCTCAGGGTGGCCTCGAACTCAAGGTAATCCTCCTACCTCTGCCTCCTGAGTGCTGGGATTAAAGGCGTGCGCCACCACGCCCGGCTTTCTCTTTTTTTTCCAAGGCAGGGTCTCACTCTAGCCCGGGCTGACCGGGAAGTCACTCTAACGCTCAGGCTGGCCTCACACTCACGGCGATCCTCCTACTCCCAAGTGCTGGGATTAAACGCGTGCACCGCCACACCCTGCTAATTTTCTTCTTTTATTCTAAGTAAATATTAACTTTGCTATCTAATTTTGAAAGAATAACCTTAAGTTGTTTAAAGATGGCCTCCAGAAGCAACTTCCTTGCTATTCCTTCCCAGTACTCTTCTTCCCATCTGATTCACGCTGTCCATCTTTCAGACAATATCGCCTAAACTGAAAAGTCTTCTCTGGATCTAAAACAGCTCTGCCTCCCCTCCCCCTCCTCCTCTTTCTTCCCCTCCCAACCGGCATATTCCTGTGTGGGGTGGAGCCCGGGATCTGAGCAGCACCCTCACCCTTCCCACTAGTCACAGCTCCCTCTGCTTTTCCAGCCTGGTCCTCCTGTGGTTTGTAAGGATTAATTTGTCTGATTTAACGTTACTACCTTCTTGACCCTAAGGACAGCAGCTCTGCAAGCCTTACGAGGGTGGTAAGAACATGGGCTCTGAAACCACAGGCCCGGGATTGAATCCTAGCTCTGTTACTTACAAATGTGGAACCTTGGATCTTTTGGCCTCATGCTGCCTCAATTTCTTCATCTGTAAAATGGACACAATCACAGGGCCTTGCATATTAAATTCTGAAGCATAAGTATGTTGATACAGATAAAAATCCTGAGAACCAGGGCTGGAGAGATGGCTTAGCAGTTAAGGTGCATGCCTGCAAAGCCTAAGGACTCAGGTTTAATTCTCCAGGTCCCATGGAAGACACATGGGGGCATATGCATCTGGAGTTCATTTGCAGTGCCTAGAGGCCCTGGTGTGCCCGTTCTCACTCTCTCTCTTTCTCCCTCTCTCTGTCTCTAAAAATAAATAAATAAATAAATAAATATAAATCTTATAAAAAAAATTATTGAGAACCAGAACCGACCCAGGGTGGGTTCCTGGCAAGAGTTCCCATCCTCAGTGCTGCGGGCGGCTTCAAGGCCTGGCCCCCTTAAAGAGCTCAAACAGCCCTTTAATCAGCACAGCAGGGTCTGTGGAATGCAGGCATCATGTAGTGGGGATGTAAAGGAGCTTGGAGAATATGCCACAGGCCCAAGCTTCAGGAAGCACATAGACACTGGCCTTGATAGCTAGACAAAGACAAGTCAGTCCTGTAAGCAACTGGGTCATTTTAAAGATATTTTTATTTAGTTATTTGCAAGCAGATGGAGACAGAGAAAAGAGAGAGAGACAGAGAGGGAGAGAATGGGTGGACATGCCAGGGCCTCTGGCAGCTGCAAAGGAATTCTAGATGCATGTACCACATTGTGTATTTGGCTTTACATGGGCACTGGGGAATTAGACCAGGGTCATTAAGCTTTGCAGGCAAGTGCCCTAATCGCTGAGCCATCTCTCCATTCTACCTGAATCACTTAAAAAAAAATTTTTTTTATTTATTTACTTATTTGCAAGGAGATATAGAGAGGAGAGACATACACACAGAGAGAATGGGCACACCAGGGCCCCTAGCTGCTGCAAATGAACTTCATGCATGCACTACTTTGTGCATCTGGCTTTATGTGGGTACTGGGAAATTGAGCCAGGTCATTAGGCTTTATAAGAAAGCTCCTTAACCGCGGAACCATTTCTCTATCCCTGGCTTATGTTTGAAAAATTATTTATTAGAGAGAGAGAGAGAGAAAGAAAGAAAGAATGAACAAAAGAAAGAAAGAAAGAGGTAGATAGAGAGAATGGGCATGCCATGGCTTTCAGCCACTGCAAATGAACTCCAGATGCATGTTCCATCTTGTGCAACTGGTTTACATAGGATCTGGGGAATTGAACCTGGCTCCTTTTGCTTTGCAGGCAAGCGCCTTAACCATTAAGCCATCTCTCCAGCCCTGGATCATTTTTAAATTAAGAAAAAAATTAAAGTGGGCATGATGACATGGGAAGCTGAGACAAGAGGATCACCAGCGAATGGCCAGCCTGGGCTACAGTGTAAGCTCCTGTCAGAAAAATAAAAATCATTCATTCATTCATTTTGAGTCAGGATTTCACGCTGCAGCCCAGGCTGCCCTGGAACTCACTATGCAGCCCCTGGCTAGCCTCAAATTTGCAACAATTCTGTATTTACCCTCAAGTGCTGGAATTATGGGTGTGAGGTGTGAGCTACCACACCTGACTCTCTCCCTTTCAACTTCAAGTCTGTATTGGCGTGTCCTAACCACTTAAAACCTACCTGGGTTTGAAAGCTTCCATCACTGAGCTAGAGACACAATGGTGCCAAGAAATCTCAGATCTCCACAGCAAATAACACTAATTATCTTCCTATAAGCAAATGCAGGAAGCTGGGCTCCGACTCATCCGGGCTTAAGAACCCTCCTCCAGGAAGCAAGCGTGTGCGTCTCCACCACGGCTGGGCTGGCAACCCTTGGAGTCCACTCTACTTGCCTACTGCTTGCCAAGGGCCATTGGCCAACACCAGTCACACGTCCAAGCACATCGGTAGACAAGGAAAGATAAATGCTGAATTTTGGATCCAAATTAGCCTAGGATCTTTAGCCAAAATAGAAATTGATGGAGGCTGAGCTGCCCGCGAGCAGGAGCGGTTGCCGTTGCGCTCACTTGGCGCGCCTTGTGCTCGGCCGCTGTGCCCGCTGTGCCCGCTGCGAAGGGTGGCCCTCAAGCAGATTTACTGCTCAGACAGGTACATCGACACCAGCACGGCGAGCCCTGGTGAGCAGTTTGCTGCGCTGGGGCAGGAGGAAACAAAAAAGTAATGTACACTATCACTGCGTTTCTCAAAGGGATATAAGCCCACGTGTGACATGGGGTATATTGAAATTAGAAATAACTTTTTGGCAGCCGGGCATGGTGGCGCACGCCTTTAATTTCAGCATTTGGGAGGCAGAAGTAGGAGGATTGCCATGAGTGTGAGGCCACCCTGAGACTACATAATGAATTCCAAGTCAGCCTGGGCTAGGGTGAAACCCTACCTCGAAAAAACAAAGCAAGTAATAATAATAATAATAAGATAAAAATAACTTTTGGGGGCTGGAGAGATGGCTTAGCAGTTAAGGCGCTTGCCTGCGAAGCCTAAGGACTCATGTTTGAATGTCCAGGCCCCACATAGCCAGATGCAGAGGCAATGACGCAAGCATGCAACGTCACACATGCGCACAAGGGGGCGCACGCATCTGGAGTTTGTTCACAGTGGCTGAAGGCCCTGGTGTGTCCATTCTCTCTCTCTTTCTCTTAAAAATTAAAAAAAAAAAATACTTTTTGGGTTATGAGTACTCTCAATGGGTTGGCAAGACGAGAGCATGGTGGCATCCCTGATTTTTCAGTCCTCTAGTTCAAGGTGCGAAGTGGGCAAGCTAGTGCCACTCGTCTGTGTACCCTAGTGTCTGACGCGCAGTAGGGACACGAGAACCTCAGTGGCCGGGCGTGGTGGCGCACGCCTGTAATCCCAGCACTCGGGAGGCACAGGTAGGAGGATCGCCGTGAGTTCGAGGCCACCCGGAGACTCCATAGTGAATTCCAGGTCAGCCTGGGCTAGAGTGAGGACCTACCTCGAAAGAAACCCAGACAATAAATAAACAAACAAAACTAAAAAAGAAAGTTTGTAGATGGCGGTTTTCCAATTCTATGAGTATCTGACAATGACATGAATGTTGGGTGGCTGATTGCCTTATAGTCACTCCAAGGGCCTGGATTGCACATTTTTGTTGTTTTTTTTCAAGGTAGGGTCTGGCTCTAGCCCAGGCTGACCTGGAATTCACTATGGAGTCTCAGGGTGGCCACAAACTTACAGGAATCCTCCTACCTCTGGCATCCCTGAATACTGGGATTAAAGATGTGCGCCACTGCCCTTGGTCTTTCCAATTAGTCTCCCAAGAGTTTTTTTTTTTTTTCTCTTTATTTCTTTTAAAAATATTTTATTTGGGCTGGAGAGATGGCTTAGCGGTTAAGCGCTTGCCTGTGAAGCCTAAGGACTCCGGTTCGAGGTTCGGTTTCCCAGGTCCCACGTTAGCCAGATGCACAAGGGGGCGCACGCGTCTGGAGTTCGTTTGCAGAGGCTGGAAGCCCTGGCGTGCCCATTCTCTCTCTCTCCCTCTATCTGTCTTTCTCTCTGTGTCTGTTGCTCTCAAATAAATAAATAAATAATTAAAAAAATATTTTATTTATTCATTTGAGAGAGAGAGAGAAAGGGAGATAGAGGAAGGGCCACATAGAAACGGACACACCAGGGCTTCTAGCCACTGCAACGAACTCCAGATGCATGCGCCACCTTGTATATCTGACTTTACCTGGGTACCGGGGAATTAAACCCTGGTCCTTAGGCTTTGCAGGCAAGAGCCTTAACCAGTAAGCATCACTCCAGCCCCCCAGGAGTCTTTCTTATGCCCAGTTTGTTCATAAGCTGATTGATTCCTAACATAAGAAAAACCAGAGATTCAGGAAACAGCTAAAACCTGTATTTGAGCTGAATATGCATGAGACGGTAGGTCTGTGCTGAAAGGTAGTAACCCTCCTATGTAGAGATAGGGGGCCAATTGAAGATGAGCCAGTGGGCACATGATATCCAGGGGGCTGGTACACCTTTATTTCTTGGGCCAGAATGAACATAAGAGAATACTCGGTATGGGGAGGGAGCTCCAGATCGCCGTGCAGATATGTGCTATCTGTCCCCGTTCTCTCCCTGCACAGCTTCTCTTATTGGATGGCTGCAATAGGTGTGTTAACTATGTCCCTTGGCTTATCAGGTGCCTCCGGTGTAAAAATGTCCATTCTTTGGGCCCCTGGAGAAACCACCTGGATGAGATCTTTTAAGGTAACGATAAAGCTTCCAGTAGTTTCCATTCTGGGAAGGACCTAATTATATGTGATTTTTACAGCAGTATCTGTAAGTTAAACAGATAAGATGTCTCCTTTCAGTCTGGTGGACATCTTACTCTGGCAACTTTCATTGAATTATGACTGTTGACCTCCCTTGGCTGTGAAATTAGGGCACTGGAAGCTTCCATCCAGGTTTAGCAGTTGTCCATGCAAATGTCATTGTTACCCTCCTGTTTGTGTTTTAGCCTGGAGACTTCCCAAGGAAGGAACAGCAGTTAGACAACCATGTGATAACAAAAGGTAATTTGGTTGTGAAAAGTCTTGAGAAAAAGAAAGAAAGAAAGAAAGAGAGAGAGAGAGAGAGAGAGAGAGAAAGAAAGGACTCAGCTTCTTATTGCTCTTAACTTTTTTGTTTTTTTTGGGGGGGGGACCATACTTAGGTAAATCTTTGATTTTACAGATAGGAACAAAAGCAGAAGGGTTTCTGCCTTTTGACTTAAGAACAATCTTATTGGCTCTGTTTTCTAAATTGCTAGCTGGCAGGACAGGAGCCGCTCAGCAAGCTTGACTTGACTTCCGAACCGAAAGAAAGGGGCAGAGCTCAGCTCCCCACTTCCTGAACACAGAGAGAACACATGGTGCCAGTGTGGAATTCACTGAGATGAGCAAGGGTCCTGCGCCCCTGGGCCCCCGACGGCAAAGCAGGAGGCTTTCTCAACTCTGCCACGACCCACCAGAGAGCTGTGAGGCCCCCGGGGCGGGTGTCACCAACCCTCCCGGCCTTCCCTGTGTCACAGAAAGGACCCAGGGGTGGTGGGGGGAGGGTGGACTGCACAGCCCATTGCTAGGGAGGTCGGTTAATCCAAGCCAGCGTGGACTGAATTGAAAGGCAGCGGTGGAGGCCATGGGATGGCACTGAAGCTCTGACTGTTTGCTTGAAAGCATGCCCAGGGCAGACCTGACCCAGCCGATAAGCTTCTGTTGACTTTCCTCGGTTGAGACAGACGAACCAGTTAGGCAACTTTTTTTTTTTTTTTTTTTTTTTTTTTTTGGTTAGGACAGAATTGCATCACAGGCAGTAACCTGGGACTTCAGGAAAAAGGTTTTTCTCTCCCTCTAGGTTCTTCTGGGCAGAATGTCTGTATTTTTTTTTATTCCCCTAAAAAAAAAAACAATCAAAAGAGAAGCTGTCTGAACTTGTTTGATTATCACTCTTAGTTTCCTGCCCCTGATGTTTGTAGCAAGGAGAGGAGGAGGCGTAAGGATCTGCACAATTAGAAAGAAAATAAAAGTAACCCTTCTAACTGCTCTCTTCTTCCAGAATTCTCTCTGGGCGGTTTGCCAGCGTGCCCTGTCGTAACTTTATCTGCCATCGTCGTCTTGTTAAGGACAGAGCTTTGAAAATGGTGGGTAAAAAGGTAAAGGAAGGGAAGCCTAGCTCGGCAGAGAGTGCATTTGGCGCAGTGTGTTTATTAGGCATTGCGCAAGCTCCTGATAGAATAGGGCAGGCGAGTCAGGGCGGAGTTCGAAAGGAGAGCGGGGAACGGCGCTTCTTCCCGTCCTGCCCAGGGTGGGGACAGCCTTACTCCAGACCCCTCCTCCTCCCCCTCCACGTGAATTGTAGTGGCAGCTCAGAGCCTGGGAGAAGAAGAGACCATATCGTAAAATAAAGCAAGGGACACCTTCAAGGGTGACTACTGTAGCAGGAGGTGATTTCCAACTGCCTGGTTTCTTACTGGAAGTCGTTCTTCCAGTTTGGAGAGCGGGTTTCAAGCAGTGCCCCCCACTTCCTGCCAGGCTGTGTGCCCTTGGTGTTTTGAGGAGAAAAAAAACCTGGGTCAGGATTTGAACGGTTCAAACACTTAATGTTCAATTAGCCCCTTTGAAACGCCTCTGACAGTGGCTTACTAAGTGGAACCGATCTTGGGAACAGGTAACGTAGTCTTCCGACTGCTGCGACCTCAGCGCCAGTGATTTCACAGAAACGGTCTTAGAAGACATGGAAATCGCATTATTCCAGGCTATTCTGCTCGATTCTGTTTTATAGACGTATGAACATTTCCGAACACAAAGCGCTATTATTTAGAGAGGACACTTGGGTGCTCTTTATAAAAGCTCCCTTGTACTTTCATCGAATGTTTACAGGTTTCATAAGTATGCCTTTTCTTCACTGTTATGTTTTAAATGGCCCAACTATCGCTCCCTCTCTGTTTGAGCATCGTGGAAACCACTTGAATGGGGCAGGCACAGCCTTTGTAGCCCCATTGATCAGGAAACAAAAGATTGGGTGGGGGGAGATAAAAAAAAGTTCACTTTGCTGCTGAATGGTGTATGCAGATGAGCGTGTGGCTGATAATTAAACCAAGGCTCTGAAGGCTTTCCTGAGTCTCAGGACAGAAAGAATATTCTTACAGTCTCAAGACGGGTGTAAGTTGGCCGTCCGGTTTGCTCTGAACTGTGCTTGCTGTCTAATGCGGGGCCCCTCGAGTCACACACCCGGACCTCAGGGGTCACGGACCACAGGCCCAGTAGAAGGGAGGCAAGCACCCACAGACAGCTGGCATCTCGCGTCGTCTCTAGGTGGGGTGTGCCCACGGACGTCAGGGATACATAAGCGGTGCCCCTCGTGAGTTCTCCCTCCTGCATCCCTGCCAATTCTACCCCCAGGACTCTCAGGACGGGCAGGTGCGGACACTATGGACTTGATCACTGTTTGCTGCTGGTGGGGAGTGGGGTCTGCCCTGGCATCGTGTATTCCAGGGCCTGACCTGCTGTCGGTAGATAGCAGTAGCTCTTTCCCACTACAGTCATGGCAGTCACAAGTCTCTCCCAGCAGCACCGAACAGAAAAGCAGTGTCCAGAACCATCTGCCCTTAGGGCTTGTGAGAGGACAGACAGACTTCCATTCGGTGCTCAGCCAGGCCGGTTTGGCGGAAGTAGTTATTTCGAACCAGAATCCATCGAGTTAGAACGGAAAACACGGAAGCCGGCGGGAAGAGGCTGGATGAAGGGCTGCAGGGCTAACTTTTCTGGCAGTCCTTCTATTCCAGGCGAGGGCCGCGGCGGGAAGGACGGGCAAAAGCCGCGCCGTCTGCCTGACTGTGAGGGAACGCAGCCAAGGCTTGTTTGTTTTTCTGTTCCTGCGAATTTACCTAGCAAAGTGCCCCTCCTACTGGCCAGCATCTTAGGCGCAGCTAAAAATAGCGCATCTCCGTATTTTTCCTTCTTTCCTTGGAGTACATTGACTTTAGTTTTCAATGGATAACATGGTCATGTTCTGTAATTATATATAGATAATTCAATGGATAAAATGGTCATGTTCTGTAATAATACATATATAATACATGATGTACTAGTAGGGTAATAAATAAAAATGATTACAGTGACTAAATATGGCCATAAGAAGTTACTTTTTCCCCTTCTTCTCCCTCCTCCTCCTCTTCTTCTTCTTTTTTTGTTTTACAAAGGCAGAGTTTTGCTGTAGCCCAGGCTGACCTGGAATTCACTGTGTAGTCTCAGGCTGGTCTTGAACTCACAGCAATCCTCCTACCTCTGCCTCTCAAGTGTGGGAATTAAAGGTGTATGCCAGTATATCTGGCTTAAACTTTATTTTAAAATTTTATTTTTATTTGAGAGAGAAAGAGAGAGAGAGAGAGATAATGGGCACATCAGGGCCTCTAGCCGCCACAAACGAACACCAGACATAGGCACCACCTTGTGCATCTGGCTTATGGGGACATGGAGAATTGAACCTGGGTCCTTAGACTTTGCAGGCAAGTGCCTTAACCGCTAAACCATCTCTACAGCCCTTAAACTTTATTTTATGTTTTGATGCTGGGGATTGAACTCAGGGCCCGAGGTGTGCTCAGCTCATGTTCTATCTTGTGGGCTGAGGAGATGGTTCAGTGGGTAAAATATTTGCCCGATAGTCATGAGGACCTGAGTTTGACTCCCCAGCACCATGTAAAAGCCAGGGGTGTTGATGTGCACCTGTAATCCTAGCAGTTGGAAGGTGGAGACAGGAGCTCGTGGGGCTTTCTGGCTAGCTACTTAGATGAATCAGTGAACTTCAGATTCAGAGAGAGCCTGTTTCAAAAAATAAGTTAGAGGGCTAGAGAGATGGCTTGGCAGTTGAAGCGCTTGCCTATGAAGCCAAAGGTCCCAGGTTCGATTCCCAGGACCCACGTAAACCAGATGCTCAAGGTGGCGCATGTACCTGGAGTTCACTTGCAGTAGCTGGAGGTCCTGGTGCACCCATTCTCTCTCCCCAATCCCACCACCACCACTTCTCTCAAATAAATAAAATTTTAAAAAAAAAGGGTAGAGAGTGACTGAGGAAGACACCCAGTGTTGACCATGTGCACAAACACGCATGTGTACACACACGCATGTGCACGTGCACACACCCAATTCCACACACATAAGCATGCACGTGCACAAGCACACACACATGCAACTCAGGTTTTTGTTCCTTTCGTATGTGTGGTTCACAATGACGTCTTCATCACGTGTCTGAAGACGAGAAGCAACGGCCAGAACCACATAATCTAGTGCAAAAGCAGGAAGCTTAGTGACCGTGTGGATTTTCTTCAGTGCTGAGGACGGAGCCCAGGGCCTTGTGCAAACTAGGATAAGTGTCCTGCTATTGAGCTGCACCCCAGCCCTGTGCATGTTTAAAAATCAGTTTTAGAGGTTGTGGGAGAGGATTTGGTCGTGGTATATTATCTACACACATGGAGGTTGTCAATAAAACATTTAAAAAATAAGCTTTTCAAAAAAATTTTAAAAAAGAAAAGAAATGTTACTCTGGTCAAAGTAAGGGCAAGTAACAGTGTGCCAGGGGTGATGAATTCTTCTGCTCTTGTAAGTAATATTTTGTCTTTTCAAATTGTAGCATGATAGTTCATGTTTAATTTGTTTATCCATTCAAATGAAATATTTTAAACAGATAATCATTTATCCATCTTAAATAACAGTTTGTGTTTAGCAGAGAAAGATTTAATGAAGAAAACAACAATGGCCCCTCATCTATGGATCAGAGAAGCCTTGGTAACATTTCAGCAAACAGTGAAAAACACAAGAGAGCTGCGGATATAGTTGGTAGAGGCCTTGCCTGGCATGTCCAAGGCCCTGGGTTTGACCCCAGCAGAATGAACTGGGTGTGGTCATACATGCCTGCGACTCTAGCACTAGGGAGGTGCGACAAGAGAGTCAGAAGTCCAAGGGCACCCTCCAGTTCAAGGCCAACCTGATCCAGAGACCCTGCCTCAAAAAGAAAACAAACAAACAAACAAACAAACAAAACCCAACCTCCCCAACCATGCTTATCTTTAGAACACTCAGATTCACAGTGACGTATAAAATAAACAGTGAAATTCCTCTCTCTACTTTCCTAGTTCTTATCACAGAAAGAAATCTCTGGAACCTATTTCCTGCAGATGGTTCTGGAAAAATTTTCTTTGCCAATGGGTATAAATCTACCAGCAAAATGTACACTCTCTTAAATGGCTTTAATCCCTCCTCCCCCTAACTTTCTCCAGAAGTTTCCTGCACAATTTGTGCAGTTTGTGTTCGGATATTTATTGGCACAGATATGTGTGGAACATTGGTCCTCCCCCACCTGACTCCACCTGCCAGCTCATGGACACACACACACACACACACACACACACACACACACACACGGCAAACCCTATTATTACCTAGTCATTGAGGGAATAATTAAACGGGTGCACTTTTATCTGACAGGCATTACCACACATTTATTAATGCACCCTGACAGAAATAGAATTCTTACACCACCAGCGAAGTGATTTGAGACTCACACTCAAGGAACATTTTACAGAATTAAAAAAAAAAACCCATGGGTGTGTTTTTAGGGACTTTCATATGAATTGATCTTCAGCTAACCTTCTGAAGTGGCTGAATTCCTCTTCTTCAAACGAGGAAGTGGCTTTTCTAAGGTAAGATTCAGTGCTGGGAGAAGAAGGCTCAGGGCCCTGTCTTACCTAGGGCTCAGCCCCTTTCTTTCTACTGGCTGCACCGCTAAGAGAGTGGGCCCAGCAGTTAAGGCAAAGGGCTGAGCCCTCCAACCAAACACCAACAACCCCCAAACCAAAGTCACCGACGAAAACACCTACTCCAAACACAAAAGAAACCTCTGGGTGCTGTGAAAGCTGATGAACTGACCCATGGGGCTTCTAAGAGGCTGTTGGGAAGCCAGGGATCAAAACACAGGAAGTAAGTTGTAAATGGGGCACGGAGATGGATGCAACCAAGTCTGAGGGATGAAACGGAATCTGTTATTTACAGGTCACCGTTCAAAGTGGGGGAGGACGGCCGGGTCAGAACGTTCACCCAGTGGCCCCGTTTGCAATAAGAAACAGCCAGGAAATGACTTGTTTTAAAAAAATTAAAAGTCACTGACATACACTTAAGATGGGTGAATAAGTAAGTATGGTATGCAAATGATTTCTCAAGCTAGAGAGACAGAGGGACAGAAAGGAGAAAGAAGAAGAGGAAGGAAAGAGCGGGGAAGGAGGGAAGGTTAAATACTGTTTTATTTTGCTAGCAGTCAGTGCACAGTTCTCTATGTCCCCTCCACCCTGTGTGTGTGTGTGTGTGTGTGTGTGTGTGTGTGTGTGAGAGAGAGAGAGAGAGAGAGAGAGAGAGAGAGACCAGGATGTGGGGGACTTCTGGCAGCTTGCTGATTAGTAGCACAAAGGAAACCTGTGGGCAGAACTAAAAGGGCCAAAGTGGTTCTCCAGGAAAAGGAGCGCAGAGCAGGGCCTCATGAGAAGTGAGAAGTGGTTGAGAAGCCAGATTCCCGTCCCCAGGCCTCCGGCCTCCTCCTGAGCAGCAGAGCGGCCCTCGGGCGCCCCCACCTGCGCCAGGTCCTGCTCACGCCCAGCAGCTGGGATGCGGCTATTCGTGGAGGCCCTTGGCGAGGGGAATGTCTTCCAAGAGAGAGAATCCCAGGGACCCGGGCCGGAGGACCTGGAGTAGGGGAAATTAGCTGGCAAGATGTACGCAATGGAAGGTGTGAACTGACTCTTTAAGAAGAGCTGCGCAAGAAGAAGTCTCGGGATCACTTTGTCCCCTGGGAAGGAGGGGAGGGACACTCCAGCGAAGATGGCAAGCCCTTAGTCTAAATGGAAAAGATAACTGAGGACTTTCTGCCCGTCCCTACCTTAGTTTAGGGACAGTAGTGCAGCTCAATAGTAACCTAATGTTAGAAAAAATACGTATACATATGTATGTTTTTTTTTTTTTTTCTGATTTATTTGAGAGACACAGAGAGAAAAAGAGTATAGGTGTGCCAGGGCCTCCAGTCACTGCGAATGAACTCTAGGCACATGCGCCCCCTTGTGCATCTGGCTTTCAAGAGTACTAGGGAATCAAACCCAGGCTTTGCAGGCAAGTTCCTTAACTGCGGAGCCACCAGCCCTCTACCTCTTATTGTTAAGACAGGATCTTGCTAGGTAGCCTTGACTGACTTAGAACTTGCTGGGGAAACTAGGCTGGCCTTGAACATGTAGCAATCCTCTGGTCTCTGCCTCCCGAATGCTGCAGGTTATAGACGCGTCACCATGCCTGGCCCCTCTCCCCCTTGCTGCTCCCCCTCTAGACTCCTTCTGTCTGTTTTTATGTCTCGTATTCTCCATCGCCCTCTCATCCTTCTCCTTTGTTTTGTTTTGAAGCAGGGTCTCATTCTAGCCCAGGCTGACGTGGAGCTCATTCTTTTGATTTAATTTTTATTTATTTATTTGGCAGAGAGAAAGAGGTGGGGGCGGGGAGGAGAATGAGTGCGCCAGGACCTCCAGCTGCTGCAAGTGAACTCCAGACACACGCACCACCTTGTGCATCTGGCTTATGTGGGTCCTGGGGAATCAAATCTGGGTCCTTTGCTTTGCAGGCAAGCACCTTAACCACCAAGCCATCCCTCCAGCCCTGGAACTCACTCTTTAGCTCAGGCCGGCCTTGAACTAGATTCCGCATATGAGAGAAAACTTGCAGCGTGTGTCTTTCTGAGTCTGGTTAATTTCATTTATCGTTGTGATAGCCAACCAAGAGCGAGAGCAGCTTGGGCTAAAGGGGGCATGCAAAGCTACTTGAGAGACTTTTGGTGTGCAAGTCCCCAGCTCCGGGGTGAGGGTGGCAGACACGGGAATCAAGCACAACCTATCAAAGCAGAAATCCAGAGGCTACAGAGAAGTCAGCACTAAGTCCGACTGCCAACAGGCCTGCCGTGGCTCAGGGGACGTTGTGGAAGAGCGGGTGAGAAGATCGTAAGAGCCACACTGTGGGTGGGATACCCAGAGGCATGGTCCCCCCATTATCCCAATGGGACTGATTAAGGCCTTCATGACCCCACATTAAATTACACAACCCCACAGAGGAGGGCCCCAGGGAAACAGGAACAGGGGAGAGGGAATGAAAGGGTACAATCTGTTAAAATAAATAAAAATATAATAGTAATCTTATACATAAACTAATGCCGGTACATCCAAAAAGAAAAAAAAGCCACTTAGGACTTCTCTGACACCTGGGGTATTTATTATTTGTTCTTGGTATCTGTAAGTTCGATGAGGGTAAAGCCTTTTGTCCATTTTTTGCCTGTGAGGTATTCTTTAAAAAAAAAAAAATTGCCAGGCATGGTGGTGTACACCTTTAATCCCAGCACTTGGGAGGCAGAGATAGGAGGATCACCACGAGTTCGAGGCCACCCTGAGATTACATAGTGAATTCCAGGTCAGCCTGGGTCAGAATGAGACCCTACCTCAACCCCCCCCTCAAAAAATATAAATATATATAAATATAGCTCAAATATATATATATATATTGCTCAGGTCAGCCTGAGCTAGAGTGAGACCTTACCTCGGGAAAAAAACAAAACAAAACAAAACAACAACAACAACAAAAAACCAAGAGAGAAAAGAATGGGCATGCTAGGACTTACAGCCACTGCAAACAAACTCCAGACATATGTGTCACCTTGTGCATCTGGCTTAAGTGGGTATTGGGGACTAGAACCTGAATCCTTAGGCCTTACAGGCAAGCCCCTTAACTGCTGAGCCATTTCTGCGGCCCTCTGTGTTGTCTTCTCACGGCAATATCCTTCCTCCCCAGCGAGCCCTCCTAACCACACGTCAAGTCCTCCGATGACGCTGCCTCACTGTGGGACAGCCGAGGATCCAACTTCTTGCTGAGTAAGTGGATGAATGGTAATGGAGAGAAATTTAGGGGCCAAGAGTGTAGATGGACCCCTTGCCTAGCATCTGCAAGGCCTTGAGTCCCATCCTGAGCACTGCAAAATAAATAAATAAAAAATAAATATAAATAAAGACAAGAAAAAAACAAAACTACACTTTTCCCCCCGTCCAGTTAAGAAAGATCCACCCTGATCCACAGCGGTAAGTAAAACAGACAGACAGTGTGTCCACTCAGCCTAACTGGGGAAAATCCACAGATCAAGCCATTGAAGGAACGCGTTTCCTTACAGCCTCAAGAAGGATAAACTTTGGCCCAAGAAAGCTGGGGTGGCTTCTAACTGGGGATACACTAAAAGTTTGCAGAAGAGTTTGCAAGTGCTCAGGCCCAGAGCCCCGGGGTGGGTTAATCACTTTCATCTGCTTCCTGGGTCATCAGGTGACTTGACAGCTGGTTTCTGATGTTCACTCTGATGTTTTAGCTGGTGTCGGCTCAGACCCTTTCCTCCAGGAGCTGTGAAACCCCTCAACTCAGGCAGGACCCGGATCAAGTCAAGAGCGCAGAGTGGATAGGGCCTGGGCTGGAATGTGACAGCCATCCCCCGTTTGTTTTCTTTGCTTTTCAGTCCTGGGCACTAGCTCGCCATGTCATTAAACTGTAGGGCTCATCCTAGGTTAAGTGGAGGATTTCCTGGAAAACAGCTAGCTGACTGTCCCCGTGTATCTCAAGTAAACAGCCCCTTTGCAGAAGGGCTCCCTTTAGGGCCTTTCTGCCCAGTATCTTTTCTGCAATCCACATTCCTGTTTTGCATGACTTCTCAGAAGAAATCTAGAAAATTCAGGAGTGAAATAATAGGCACACTTTATTAAGTACATCATTGCCTTTACAATAGTCCTAGGAGGGCTGGAGTGATGGCTTAGGGGTTAAGTGTTTGCCTGTAAAGCCTAAGGACCCTGGTTCAAGGCTCAATTCCCCAGGACCCATGTAAGCCAGATGCACAAGGTGGCTCATGTATCTGGAGTTCATTTGCAGTGGCTGGAGGCCCTGGAGTGCGCATTCTTTTTTCTCTCTCTCTTTCTGTCACTCTCAAATAAATTAATAAAAATAAACAAAGCAACAATAGTCCTGGGAGGTGGGTTCTGTTGTGACCCTCTATTAACCAAGGGGGCTAAGGCAGTGGAATTAGTGTGTCCCATGTAAGCCAGTCACTAAAAACTGGCAGAGGTGGGGTTTAGATCCAGGACTGTCTGACTCAAGAACACACACGTGCTCTTCAGCACTGAGTCATCTGGCCCTTCTGACCCCACAGTAAAAGGTCTCCCCTAACCCTAGTTTCTGTAGCTGTGATCTGTAGACACTGAGCCCAATATTTGCATGTAGTTAGTGTGTAGTGATGGGTTGCAAAGGGCATTAGTGTTATCTAGCTTATGATAACAAAAGTTCTGGGGGATGACCTTTAGTAACTCAAAGATGGGGAAGGTAGGGGCTGGAGACATGGCTTAGTGGTTAAGGTGCTTGTCTGCAAAGCCAAAGGACCTAGATTTGATTCCCCAGGACCCATGTAAGCCAGATGCACAAAGTGGCACATGTGCCTGGAGTTTGTTTGCAGTGGCTGGAGGCCCTGGAGCACCCATGCCCTCTCTGTATCTGCCTCTATTGTCTCTTTGTCTCTCACTCGAATAAATAAATGAAATGAAAATATAAAAAAAGACATAAAAATATAAATGTAAAAAGATGGTGGTGGGCTGGAGAGATGGCTTAGCGGTTAAGCGCTTGCCTGTGAAGCCTAAGGACCCCAGTTCGAGGCTCGGTTCTCCAGGTCCCACATTAGCCAGATGCACAAGGGGGCGCACGCGTCTGGAGTTCGTTTGCAGAGGCTGGAAGCCCTGGCGCGCCCATTCTCTCTCTCTCCCTCTATCTGTCTTTCTCTCTGTGTCTGTCGCTCTCAAATAAATAAATAAAAAATAAATAAATAAATAAAAAATAAAAAGATGGTGGTGTTGGGGAAATGGCTTAACAGGTCATTAGGCTTTGCAGGCAAGTGCCTTAACCACTAAGTCATCTCCCAACCCCACATATCAGAATTTTATTCTTTTTTACAGATGGATAATATTCCATGGTATGCTTATACCTGTTTCTGCGTTCACCTGCCGATGGACTTAAAAATATTTTTACATATTATATTTTTATTGATTTTAATTTGTATAAGAGAGAGAGAGAGAGAGAGAGAGAGAGAGAGAGAGAGATTGGAAGCATGCCAGGGCCTCCAGCCATTGCAAATGAACTCCAGACACATACACCACCATGTGCATCTGGCTTATGAAGGTACTAGAGAATCCAGCCTGGGCGTGTAGGCTTCACAGGCAAGTGCCTTAACCGCTAAGCCATCTCGGTGGCCCCGTTTGGGCTGTTTTTACACTTGCATGGGCAGTGGCGTACGCATCTGTTTACGTTTCTGCTTTCAAGACTTTGGGCACGTACCTAGAGGCACAGTTGCTGGGTCAAATCATATTCCTTGTTTAACCTTTGACTGTTTTGCAGGTGGCTCCTCCATTTTACATTCCCACCAGCAGTGCACAAAGATTCTGCCTTCTCACTAATATTTATTTTCTGTTTTTCTTTCTTCTTCTTCTTTTTCTTCTTCTTCTTCTTCTTCTTCTTCTCCTTCTCCTTCTCCTTCTCCTTCTCCTTCTCCTTCTCCTTCTCCTTCTCCTTCTCCTTCTCCTTCTCCTTCTTCTTCTTCTTCTTCTTCTTCTTGTTTTTAATAATAGCCATCCTAATGGGTATGAAGTGGTATCTCATTGTGGCTTAGTTATAATTCCTTTTGATCCCTTCCAAAGCAGATTATCAGCGGCCATTCTTCTGTCTCTTTACCCGCATGCTGTATCGCAGCTTGTCCTTGTGCTTGCTGAATGTTTGTCTTGCTGAGGAGCTAGCCAGCCACCGCCCGAGGCTGTGGGTCAAATCAAGCTGCCACTTGTTTTAATATAGTTCACAGGGCTGAAGGTGGCTGTTACATTTTTAACTGGTTTAAGAAAAAAATCAAAAGGAAAAGCATATTTCCTGAAATGTAAAAACCTATGAAATTTAAGTTTTATTGTTCATAAATAGTTATGATGGAACTTGGCCATACCTGTTCAACTTACGTGCTATCCGTGGCTGCTCTTGGCCTAGAAAGGCACAAGGAAGAGATTGCAACAGGAAACACATGGCCTGGTGGACCTGAAACATTCACAGCGAGGCTTCTACAGGAAAGGTTTGCTGAGCACTACCCTGACTCTGGACCTAGGGAGAGTAATCTTGCTGTCTCTAGAGAACCTGGCTATCGACAGGTAACTGGCCATTGGTCAGGCCTTTCTCCAGTACTAATTCTAGACCCAACAATAAATCTGAGATGGATTGGAGAACTAAATGTAAAGACCCTGACTAGATGGCCTTGGAGGTTGTTTGGTTGATAAAGCTTGCTTCACAAGCAGGAGGACCTGGGCACCCTCAGTGCAGGGGAGGCAGAGACAGGAGGGTCCCTGGAACTCACTGGCCAGACAGTGTAGTTTAATTGGTGAGTTCCAGGCCAATGAGAGACTGTCTCAAAGAGAGGTGATGACATTCCTAGGGTTAATACCTAAGGCTGTCCTTTGCCCCCCATGCACCCACATACCACACACACACACACACACACACACACACACACACACACACAATATAGTCATGCAAAAAGAAAACAAAATATTTCTAACTAGAATCTTCTAGAAGATGGAAGCATGTTATGCAGACTCGGACTAGGCCAAGATGTCTTAGGATACTGAAAGTACTTACTCATAAAATAAAATTAATACACTGGTTGAAGTTTTTAGTTCCTTGTCCACTATTTATTCTGTAGTAAAGTGCTCTGCCCCTGAGCTATATCCCTTCTCTGCTATTTATTCTGTTTAGCCTGATTAGATTCAAACTCCTGATCCTCCTGCTTTAGCCTCCTGGGATTACAGGCATGTGTTAGCTAGCACTCTCAGCTCCAAACATTGAAAATGTAAGTCGCTGTTCATTTAAAGATACTATTAAGGAGATAAACAGACAGGCCAAGAGCTGGGAGAAATATTTCACAATATCTCTGTGTGATAACTTGCCCTTAGAATTTACAAAGAACCATACATAAGAATAAGAGACGGTTCAGAGAAGCCCATAAGGCCCTCAAAACAAGGTAGGTCATTGTCAAAGCTCTTGGTTACTCACCAGAACTAGATGGTAAGTCCCTATTGCTGAAGTCACCACAGGCTGTAGTCCTAGGACATTGAAAAATCACACTGGAGCTGAGAAGGAAGCCACTCCGCTGGCTAGCTGTCAGAGCACTGGAAAACTGCTGGGAAAGTTGCTAGGGGATGATGGGTGCCAACGGAGCGAACAATCCACGGGATCCTGCAGGCTACAAAATCAACCGGCCAGGCAAGGTGTATTCACTGGTGCCACAGTGGCACAAAGGCTATGTACATCCGGCTTATGTGGGTCCTGGGGAATCAAACCTGGGTCCTTTGGCTTTGCAGACAAGTACTTTAACTGCTAAGCCATTTCTCCAGCCTGATACTTTCTTTTCTTTTCTTTTTTCTCTCTCTCCATATATATATTTAAAGTTGACAACTTCTGTACTTACAGACAACAAACCATGGTATTCCCCTCCCCTCCCCTCCCCTGTTTGCCTCTTCATAACTCTGTTCTCCACCATAGCTCTTCCCCCTCTCCATTAGTCTTTCTTTTAATTTGATGTCATCATCTTTTTCTCCTATTACACGGGTCTTGTGTGGGTATTGCTAGGCACTGTGAGGTCTTGGATATCAAGGCCAAATTATAACCAGACAATTATATGTAAGGAGTGGTACCCTTTCTTTGGCTCTTACATTCTTTCTGCCACCTCTTCTGCAATGGACCCTGAGCCTTGGAGAGTGTGAGATGTTTCAGTGCTGGACACTGCTCCGTCCCTTCTTCTCAGCACTATGTTGCCTTTTGGGTCATCCCAGTGGTCACTGCCATCTGAAAAAAGAAGCTTCTCTAACCAGAAGTGTAGTGCTTTCAGGGCAATTTGGTGAGAATAATATATGCACTTACTCCAGACAAGAGCAGGTTTTGTACCCCTATGGCTCATGACCTCCCCTGCCATAGGCTTTTGACTAGGCTTTCAGTACCAGGCATGTATTCCCTCCCATGGAGTGGAACTTCAGTCCAATTAGAGAGCAATTGGTTTCCTCCAGAGCAGACATTGCACTCATTCAGTTATTGGCCTATCTGGCCAAAGTTGAGGCTTCCAGTGTCCAGTGTTTTCACTGCTGATGACTTCTGTCTCTCATAAGGCTGCATACAGTGTGGCTTTTTCCAGCTTTCAGTTGGCTGGGCCACAGGGTGAAGGTTTTCTGCTCAGCACCAGCCTGATTTCTCAGTGACTTTGCCACTCAGGCATGTGAAGTCTTCACATGAAGCAACAGGGTCTTACCATCTCTTTCTCATGGGAAACCAAGGGCCTTGTCCTGCCTGATTTTTTTTTAAATTTATTAATTATTGCTTATTTAGGGAGAAATCACAAACTGCGGGGCTTATTTAAGGGAGATTGGGACCCAGGAAGGAGATCTAGAACAGTCATAAACACATGGGAAGAAGGAATCTGGGATCTTTTGTAGAGAAACTTGGGAAGTGTAAGGTTTGGGTGTGACCAAGACCACTGAGACCACTCTGAGGCCAAGATGGAAGCTTTTTTTTAAAAAAAATTATTTATTTATTTGAGAGAGCGAGAGAAAGAGCAGAGAGAGAGAGAGAGAGAGAGAGAAAGAATGGGTGCACAAGGGCTTCCAGCTACTGCTAATGAACTCCAGACACATGCACCACCTTGTGCATCTGGCTTACATGGGTCCTGGAGAGTTGAACCGGGATCCTTTGGCTTTTCAGGCAAACGCCTTAACCACTAAGCCACAAGATGGAAGCTTTTATTCAGGAAAACACGAACTGCCAGGACTGACTCTCAAGAGCGGAGCACAGCCAGCCTGAGATTCCAGATGGTGGGCTTTATAGGGTCCTTCAGCTGGGGGATGGTGAGGAAGGGAAAAGTTGAATAAAAAAAGGTTTCTTTAGGGGAGATCTAAGAACCAGGGTGTGAGACAAGACCCGGGGGCATTGTTAGGCAAGGAAGGGATACTGGCTGGGCAGTTTCTTAAGGAACGCGGGTAACCCTCTCCCTTATGTGTCTGTCGCCATTCTGCTGTCCTAGGTGACTCCATCTTGGGAGCCCATCCTGACCCGACAGGAGGATCCTGCATGGCATCTGCCCTGTCTGTGTAGAGAAGTTAGGAGGGCAAATGGCGAAGCCCAAGGAAAAAAACTGAGAGGGAGCATGGTAAAGCAGAGACCAAGAGAGTTAGAGGAGAAATGAGTCATGAAAAGAGAGTCGCACTCGTGGTTACCCCGAGTTAAAAGAAATTGCACAAGTTGCAAGCCCGGAGTTGGCAAGAGCACCTGAGAGGTAGATCTGTAAGAAAAAGATGCACGTGGTAGATTCAGAAACCACTGGAAAATCACGTATGACCAAATAGAGAAGTGGTGCCACACTGTAAAGCAGAGACAAGCAGAAACGCCATCCAAACCAAGAAACAGTTTTATGCTCCCTGCCCCCAGCCAGGCTGGGCAAGAGGGAAGCCATTCACGTGGGTCCCAGTGGCCGTGGCAAAGAGAGGGAGGCAGCTGAGCCGAGAGACAGCTCTGCTGAGCAGGGCAGAGCAGGAACTTTTTTTTTTTTTTTTGAGGTAGGGTTTCACTCTAGGCCAAGTTGACCAGGAATTCACTCTATCATCTCAGGGTGGCCATGAACTCACAGTATGATCCTTCTACCTCTGCCTCCCAAGTGCTGGGATTAAAGGCATGCACTACCATGCCCTGCTGAATGCGTATGTATGTATATGTGTGTGTGTGTGTGTGTGTGTGTGTGTATGTATGTATGTATGTATATATATATCCTCCTACCTCTGCCTCCCAAGTGCTGGGATTAAAGGGGAGAGCCACCACACCCGTCTTCTGATTTTTTTTTTTTTTAAGAGAAACTACATATGAGGCCAGACCCACAGCTGCCTCTGAAGCATGGGGCTGGTGATGGGCATTGCTTAGCAAAAGGTGCAGGAACTTCTCTGGGCCTGTGAACATATCACATAAATTGTTTGGGGTGAACACTAATTATAAAGCTGTATGTGATGTCAAAACTCAGAACTGGGGCTGAGGAGATAGCCCAATGGTTAAAGATGCTTGCTTGCAAAGTCTACTAGCCCGGGGTTCAATTCCCCAGTACCCACATAAAGCTAGATGGTGCATGAGGCCAGGTGTGGTGGTGCACGCCTTTAATCCCAGCACTCAGGAGGCTGAGGTAGGAGGATCACTGTATGTAGGAGGATGACAGAGAGTTCAGGGCCAGCCTGAGACTACATAGTGAATTCAAGGTTAGCCTGGGATACAGGGAGACCCTATCTTGAAAAAGCCAAAACTAAAGAAACAAACAAAAAGTGGCACATGCATTTGGAGTTCCTCTGCAGCAGGAAGAGGCCCTGGCATGCCCATATTCTCTCTGTTCAGAAATAAATAAAAATAGAAAGAAAGAAAAACTCCCCTCAGAACTAAGCACCTCAGATCTATTCATTGTATTGGGTGTAAATGGTTACTTCCGCCAAAATGTGTTCCTTTGTGGACCAGTGGGCGGTTTGTAAGCTCCTCACCGGCTGCACTCACTGAGGTGGAAGAGAAACCACAAGCCCTGACATGTGTTACCTGTGAGGGGCCAGAAACTTGTGTTTCCTGTTTTAACCACGATACTCCTGTGGAGGAAAAGGATCAGCAACCCACGCCAGGAGCCCTGGGATTGCAGGTCTAGAAAGCCACTGCTTGGCCTTGCTCGGGACAGCAACCCTGGGCTGGCTGGGAACACCTACCTGTTCCTCTTGGAACCCCAGCTGGCCAGGGTCACCTGAGCAGCCGCGGGGCTTTTCTCTGTCCCTGACCAGCCACATGCCCTTCCCTCCAGCAGGACTGGTAGACTTGATGGAGCATTTGGGTCCCCAGCACAGCAGGAGGCGGGGAGGGAGCGAAGTAGTGGTTAGCTCTGCGTGGCTAAAGGACAATACTATCTAGTGGAAGCCACTTAAGGGAGGAAAGGTTTGTTGGGGTT
Organism: Jaculus jaculus; assembly: GCF_020740685.1. Classification (NCBI taxonomy): domain Eukaryota; kingdom Metazoa; phylum Chordata; class Mammalia; order Rodentia; family Dipodidae; genus Jaculus; species Jaculus jaculus. The sequence continues at coordinate 132,699,278 of NC_059109.1, forward strand.
CCAGTTCAGAGGGCTTCATGGCAGGGTGGCTTCGTTTCTTTGCAGTGGGAACACCAGGCAGAGATTCTCCATGTCATAGCAGGCCCGGAAGCACATCGTGGGACAGGAAGTGGGGCTAGGTATAACCTTCCAAGGCCCTCCTCTAGTGACCTGTTTCTTCCCGCCAGGCCCCAGCTCCTGAATGTTCCAGAGCCCCTCCAGACAGCACATCGCTGGGGAACAAGTGGTCAAACAGGAGCCTGTGGGGCACGGCTCAGAGGCAAACCTTCCCACTCTTGTGACACTCTTGTTTTCTTTGTAGAAGGTGGGTGAAGCCACGTCGTCCTCTAGGCTCCAAGTGGTCAGGACCTGGTTTTCTTTTCTTTCTGTCTTTCTTTTCTTTCTTTCTTTTTTTTTTTTTTTTTTTGTTTTTTCAAGTACAGTCTCATTCTAGCTCAGGTTGACTTGGAATTCACTCTGTGCTCTCAGGGTGAAGTGCTGGGATTAAAGGCGTGTGCCACCATGCCCGGCAGGACTGGATTTCTTTTTTCTTTCTTTCTTTCTTTTTGTTTCACTTGTTAAAATATATTATTTGTTGAATTTTTTTATTGACAACTTTCATAATTGTAAACAATATCCCATGGTAATTCCCTCCCTCCTCCCACTTTCCCCTTTGAAACTCCACTCCACGTCATGTCCCCTCTCCCTCGCCATTTTGTGTCTGGAGGGAGCACGTTGTAAGGAGTCCTACCCTTCCTTTGGCTCTTACATTCTTTCCGCCACCCCTTCCACAATGGACCCTGAGGAACCTGGATTTCTTCCAGCCTCTCCCTCTTGACCCACCACATGAGTTTCTATGGCTGCTATGTAACAGTTAGCTTCAAGGTCAGCTGAAGCTGTTTCCCACCTTAATTGCCTTGCAAAAGGGAACCTATCAGAGATTCTTGGCAACTGAGGCATGGGCATTCCTGAACAGCCGCTTTTCTGCCCATCACGCTCGCATGTTCAAGCCTTACTCTAAATCATGGCACCTTTATTCTCTTACAGTAGACCTGGAACGACAGTTGAATCTAAGACTTTACTACCCAACTCAGCTGCTTGTATATGGCTTCAAGTCACTTCTGTAAGCCCAAGTTCCTCCTCAACTGCGGCAATTGCATACCATTCACTATGTTTACCTCACCAAGCTGGTGAACACAGACCAGAAGCAAGCTTGCAGGTCCAGAATGTGACCGTCACCACTAAACCACTCTTGTGTGTCCGTTACTGAACCAGGCATGTGAAGAAATGAAGGATGAGGGGCTGGAGGGATGGCTTAATGGTTAAGGTGTTTACCTGCAAAGCCAAAGGAACCAGGTTTGATTCCCCAGGACCCACGTAAGCCAGATGCACAAGCTGGCGCATGCATCTGGAGTTTGTTTGCAGTGGCTGGAGGCCCTGGTGCACCCGTTCTTTCTCTCTCTTTTCTCTGTCAAATAAATAAAAATTTAAAATAGTTAAAAAAAATAAAAACAAAACAACATAGGAAGGACTAGATCTGTAAGTACTCAGAACAAAGAAAGAGTATCCCACAAACAACATCACGGAGACTCTGGAGACCATCCAAGCTGCAGCTTCGGGAGCCCGGACTGTCTTGCTGGTCTGTCCGTGTCTTCAGATGTGGTCGGCCACAGTGCTCCTCACCTGCAGCCCTTGCTTTGCGTGACACGTCACAACTTCCACCACATCTGCCTCTGCTTTGCATTGTGTTCACTTGCAGCTCTCTTTAAATCAACCTGCGAATTACGTTTTCACTCCATTTATGTACAGAAGAAAGTCTATCACTAGGATCAGTGAGGGAGGGGCTGGTTAACTTGCTGAAAATAAGCACACGATTATTAAAAATAATTAATGGTGTTTGAACATGCCTCGCCTAATCTTCTTCTGTGCCTAGATAACTTTCTCACTGTTGTGATCAAATACCTGACCAGAAGCAACCTAATGAAGGAAGGGCTTACTTGGGTCACAATCTGAGTTCTCAGCCATCATGGAGGGGAAGGCATGGAGGGAGAGCTCGAGGCAGCTGCTTGCTTTGCACGTGCAGTCGGGGAGCAGGGAGGAATGGACGCTGGCGCCCCGCTCAATGCCTCCCTTTTATTCAGTCAGTGACTCCAGCCCTTCGAATGCTGACACCCCCATTTAGGGTGGATCTTTCTCAAATGACCTAAACTAGAAAATCTCTCATAGAAATTCATTTTGCTAAATTCCATGAAGTTGACAAGATCAGCTATTCTAGTACCCGAGCAGGGTTTGGCATGACCTGCTGAGGGATGTACCATTCTTGCAAAACACACTGAAGATCCTGCATCTTTTTTTTTTTTTAATTATTTTTATTTATTTGTTCATTTGACAGAGAAAGAAGGAGGTGGGAAAGAGAAAGAGAGAGAGAATGAATGGGCACACCAGGGCCTCCAGCCACTGCAAACAAACTCCAGACACATGTGCCCCCTTGTGCATCTGGCTTTCGTGGGTCCTGGGGAATCAAACTTAGGTTCTTTGTCTTTGCAGGCAAATGCCTTAACTGCTAAGCCATCCCTCCAACCCTAGATCCTGCATGTTTTTATCCCTTTTTTGTTTGTTTTGGTTTTGGTTTTTTTTTGGTATGGTCTCACTCTAGCCTAGGCTGACCTGGAACTCACTATGTAGTCTCAGGGTGGCCTCGAACTCACGGCGATCCTCCTACCTCTGCCTCCCGAGGGCAGGGATTAAAGGTGTGCGCCACCAGCTGCATCTTTACATTCTCGAGGCTTGGTGCTGTAGTTATTTTGTGTTGCTGGGACGAAACATCGGAAGGGAGGAAAGAGTTTATTTCGGCTTACAGTTTTCTGGGGGAAGCTTCAGCATGCAAGGGAAAGGATGGAAAGCAGAGGCTGGACATCACATCTGGCCACAGCAGCTGGCAGAAGGCATCAAGAGTGAGCTGAGGGCTAGAAAGATTGCTCAGTGGTTAAGGCTCCTACCTGCAGAGCCTGATGACTTGGGTTTGATTCCCTATTATCCATGTAAAAACCAGACACATGAGGTGGAGCATACATCTAGAGTTCATTTGCAGCAACTGGAGGCCCTGGCGTGCCCATTCCCTACCTCTCTCACCCCAGCTTGCAAATAACCAAATAAATTAAAATTTTTAAAAAGTGACTTGAATCTGTTGAGGGAAATCTGGTTATACCTTTTTTTTTTTTTTTTCGTTTGTTTTTCAAGGTAGGGTTTCACTCTAGTCCAGGCTGACCTGAAATTCACTATGTAGTCTCAGGGTGGCCTCAAATTCATGGCCACCCTCCTACCTTTGCCTCCCAAGTGGTTAGATCTTTTAAAAATTTATTTTATGTTATTTATTTACTGAGAGAGAAAGAGAGAGAGAAAGAAGCAGGTAGACACACACGGGGTGCGCCAGGGCCTTCAGCTGCTATAGACAAACTCTAGACGCATATGCCACCTTGTGCATCTGGCTTACATGGGTCCTGGGGAATTGAACCTGGGTCCTTTCGCTTTGCAGGCAAGTGCTTTAATGGCTAAGCCATCTCTCCAGCCCCAACTCTGGTTATACCTTAAGCCTGCTCCCAGTAACACATCTCCTCCATCAAGATTCTACCCTCCAAATTGCCACCAGTTAGAGACAAGCATTTAAAACATGAGGGTCTCTGGGAGACATCTGATTCAAACCACCACACTTAACCTTCCTGCTTTGCCCTTTCTCGCCGCTAGGAGGGCGATGCTGATCAAATAATCACCGCTATCGAGAGATGGCTGAGCCAAGTCAGCTCTTCACACCCATCCAGTCACTAAGTCCTCTCAAAGGTTCCATCACAGTGTATTCTTTGTGTTTTTTTTAATTTGTTTTTATTTGAGACAGGGCGAGAGGGAAAGAGAGAAAGAGAGATGAGATAGGGGAGAGAGAGAGAGAAAGGGTGCACCAGGGCCTCCAGCCACAGCAAATGAACTCCAGATGCATGCGCCACCTCTTGCATCTGGCTTATGTGGGACCTGGAGAATCGAACCTGGGTTTCTCACAGGCAAGCACCTTAACCACTAAGCCATCTCTCCAGCCCATAGTGAATTCTTGCTGGGCTCTTCTGTTTCTGAAGAAACACAGACGCAGAAAGGGGAAGTGGTTTTGTTCTGTTACACAACTCAGGAGTAAGCGGACTAGCAAGGGCATGAGCCCACCAGAGCACACGGCCTGGGTAACCCGCAGGTCTGCCTTGACATGCTTAGAGCCTCACCGGGCCCGGGCTGTCCACCTAAGAGACTGTATAAGAATCTGGACTGGGCGTGAGAAGAGAGGAGTGTATTTAGCGGAAGCTGTGCCTGGGTCAGCGATTCTTGGAAGTGCACTTTCTTTATTAACTCATCTGCATCAGAGGCGTGTGATTGTAGTATGGTCTTTATTCCCACCCTTTCAAAATGAGACTACAGAACTGTAAGCTTCTAAGTGGTGAACTTTGATTGGAACCTAAGGGATGAGGCACCAGCCAGCGTCCCTTTGCCTGATAGAAGCATGAAACATACGGCACATCTGCTTATGTCATTTGCTGATGACAGTTTCAACTCTATAACTGTGAACTTATCAGTCTGCCCCAGGCTCTTATCCAGCCCCTGCCTAGCCACACCTTGCTTTCTTTCTTTCCTGTCTAAAATAGAATTCAGATGACATTTTCCTTCTTAAAATATCGACCTCATTCCAGGAAGGAGCTCACCTGTTCATTCATCTCACAGCCACGGGGCTGTCTGAGCCAAGCCCTGGGCTACACGCCAGAGAAATAGGGCGCTTGAGGGTGGCTAACATGGGGACATTGCCTCCAGGGACTGAAGGCTTACCAACTTTCCCAGGCTTGGGAACATGCTTCTGAACCCCCTATGCAGTTACTTCCTCCTCTGTAAAACAAGACTAAGGCCGGGCGTGGTGGCGCATGCCTTTAATCCCAGTACTCGGGAGGCAGAGGTAGGAGGATCGCTGTGAGTTCGAGGCCACTCTGAGACTACATAAAGGATTCCAGGTCAGCCTGGGCCAGAGTAAGACTCTACCTTGAAAAACCAAAACAAACAAACAAACAAACAAACTAGACTGCGGTGCTTGTTCACACCTTTACTCACCCATGCAGAATTTTCCGGGTCAGTGCCCCTTCCGTGTCATGGTTCGCATAAGAAATGTCCTCCTGTGGCTCATGTGTTTGAACATTTCATCTCCAGCTGGTGGCGCTGTTTGGGAAGGCTGTAGGACCATCGGGAGGTGGAGTCTTCCTGGCCGAGGTGGGTCACTGCGGATAAGACCTTGAGGTTTTATAGTCTGGCTCCACTTCCTGGTCAACCCTATTTCCAGTTTTGCCAAGGTGTGAGGTGAGGTGGCCTACTTCCGCCACCATGGAGTGACCTGCCACCACGCCTTTCCTTACATGATGGGCTGTATCCCCTCAAACTGTGAGGCAAAATAAATCCTCCTCTCAGGAGCTTCTAAGAAAAGCAACCCTTATACTTGATTTAGGTGACCTGAATTTGTGGCCTCCTATTGAGTAACAGAATATTATGACTTCCATTGTTTTTCTCCACCTGTGGAATTAATTCAGACCCGTAATTCTGTATCCTGCAAACCTAGGGAACAGATTTATTTTGTGAACTAGGCTCTGCCCTGAATTTTTTTTTTTTTTTTTTTTTTTTGAGGTAGGGTCTCACTCACTCTAGCTCAGGCTGACCTGGAATTCACTATGTAGTCTCAGGGTGGCCTTGAACTCTCAGTGATCCTCCTACCTCTGCCTCCCGAGTGCTGGGATTAAAGGTATGTGCCACTGCACCCTGGATTTTTTAAATTTTAAATTTTTATTTATTTATTTGAGAGAGAGAGAGAATGGGCTTGCCAGGACCTCCAACCTCTGCAAACCAACTCCAGACATATGTGCCATCTAGCACATCTGACTTTCGTGGGTCCTGGGGAATCAAACCTGGGTTTTTTGGCTTTGCAGACAAGTGCCTTTATCTGCTGAACCATCTCTCCAGCCCCTATCCTGGGTTTTATATGGGGTTTATTTAATTGAAGGTCAAGCTGCACATGACTGCCTCTTTGGGGAAGTGCCCGGATATTCACACCAGCTGAAACTGTCAAGGACCAAGTGTTGATTTGGAAGAGCCCTGATTATGCTATCTAAGGAGCATTATGGATTTTGGAACTGTGTTTAAGAGACAGCACACAGGGGCCAGGGAGGCAGTTCAGTGGGTGAGGCGCTTGCCACACAAGCATGAGGACCTAAATTTGGATTCCCTAGAACCCACACAAACGCTGGGCCTATAACTCCAGCACTTGGGAGGCAGAGACAGGCAGATCCCCTGATGCAGGTAGCTAGCTAGACCACATGAATCTCTGAGCTCTGGGTTCAATGAGAGACCCTGTCTCAACAAAGTAAGTGGAAAGTCAACAAGAAAGGCTCCTGACATCCTCCTCTGGCTTTCTCATGCACACACATGTGTGCCCCCACACACATGTACACACACAGACATGTACATATATAAGAGAGGTCATAAACAGGATATGCATTTATGCAGGGTGGGAAATTTGGAAAATTATAGCAAATAAAGAAATAAAGAAAAAAATTGCACCAAACAGAGAGAATTAAGTCAGTTTCAAGTCTTCTCTAATTTACTAAATTGTTCAACAATATCACTGAGAGCTCGTCTTGTGTTCTAGGCCATTGATTTTCAGTCAGGGAAGTTTTGTCCCTCTAGAGACACTTGGGGGCTTGAGAGATGGCTTAGCGGTTAAGGTGCTTGACTGTGATGGCTTAGGACTCATTCAACTCCCCAGAGCCCACACGATCACACGTGCACACAAGGTTGTGCGTGTGTCCGGAGTTCAATCACAGTTGCTGAGGCCCTGGCACTCCAATTCTCTCTCTCTCTCCTAAGAAGTGGTCAGTCTGCTGGGCATATAAAGAGGGAGACACTTGGCAGCGTTGAAGTCTGGGAGATATTTTGCTTGTCGCAACTGGAGCCAGGCACACTGGAGCACTATACAAGACAGTCTTTGTAATAAAGAATTGTCAACCTCCAGATGTTGATAGTACCACAATTAATAACTCTTCGCCTAGCTTCTGAGCAGACAGCATGAGTGAACCATAAAACATTAACTATTTGTTGGAAATAAAGAAGGGGTTCACTGAAGGGAGGATGGGAAAAGGGACAAAAGAAAGTTATGGGAGGGGATTATGATTAAAATATATTAGGTACATGTATAATATTATCAACAAAAGGTTAAAAAATGAACAATTTGTAGCCGGGTGTGGTGGCACATGCCTTTAATCCCAGCAGTCAGGAGGCAGAGGTAGGAGGATCACCATGAGTTTGAGGCCACCCTAAGACTCCATAATGAATTCCAGGTCAGCCTGGGCTAGAGTGAGACCCTACCTTGAAAAACAAACAAAAAAAAATTGTAATAAATCTATAATAGATATACTGAATATATATACAGACAGATAAGTGTTTCACAAATTTGGTATTATTCAGTATATAGTTCTAACTCACAAGGCTCCATGACTTTTTTACATCATCAAAAGTTCTTCAAGGGCTGGAGAGATGGTTTAGCGGTTAAGGCATTTGCCTACAAAGTCTAAGGACCCAGGTTCGATTCCTCAGTACCTACATGAGCCAGATGCACCATGTGGCGCATGTGTCTGGGTTTGTTTGCAGTGGCTAGGGGCCCTGGCATACCCATTTTCTCTATATGCCTCTTCCGGTCTCTTTCTCCCTCCCTCCTTCTCCAATAAATAAATAAATAAAACAGTTTTTTGAAAAGTTCTTCAAACCAGGTACGGTGGCTCACATCTATAATCATAATACTTAGGAGGTTGAGGTTAGAGGACTGCCATGAGTTCAAAGCCAGCCTAGCTACAGAGTGAGTTCTAGGTCAGCCTAGGCTAGAGTGAGACCCTGCCTCAAAAAACAAACCAGCAGCTGGAGAGATGGCTTAGGGGTTAAAGGTGATTGCTTGCAAAGCCTGATGGCCTGGGGTTCAATTGCACAGTACCCCCATAAAACCAGATGCACAAAATGGTGCATGCATCTGCAGTTCATTCTGGTGTGCCTCAACCTCTATCTCTGTTGAAAATAAATAGATATACATTAAAAAATAAAACCAAGGGCTGGAGAGATTGCTTAGTGGCTAAGTACTTTCCTGAAAAGCCGAAGAACCCAGGTTCAATTCCTCCGGACCCATGAGGTTGCACATGTGTTTGGAGTTGGTTTGCAGTGGCTGGAGGCCCTGGCATGTCCATTCTCTTCCTCTCTCTACCTGCCTCTTTTGCTCTCTCTCTCTGAAATAAAACTAAAAACATTTTAAAAGAGATTAAAAATAAAACAAAACTAAAATAAAATAAAAAATTCTTAGCCAGGTGTGGTGGCGCACGTGTTTAATCCCAGCACTAGGGAGGCAGAGGTAGGAGGGTCACTGTGAGTTTGCGGCCACCTTGAGATGACATGGTGAATTCCAGGTCAGCCTGAGCCAGAGTAAGACCCTACCTCGAAAAACAAAAAACAAAACAAAACAAAAATCTTCAAACACCCCATTTTTATGCTTATAGAATATTTTTAATGTGCAAGATAAGCATAGAATCTTCATACAGATCATTTTAATCATCCTTTTGTGTGAAAATCGATTATTATTTAGAATAATACCACGTTGGACTTTTCACTCTCCCATTGCTGACGGTGGTTGAGCACTTCATTGGATTCTAATGCTTGGGATTTATTCTGGAAGTGGAGTTAATGGGTCAAAATATGCACACTTTAAGAAATCTTTAATGTACACAATGAAATTGCTTTCCAGAAAACCTGCTCCGTTTTCCTTAGTTCCAGGATCTACATTTAAAATCAGAGTCAAATGACAAATGCAGCTAGCTTAGGATATGAACAACACACCTGGAGAACAAAATGAGACCAGCCTGAGCTGGGTGCAGGTTGACTGGCCATCGGGCAGGGGGTGTCTCCTCTCCACCAGCACCAGGGGACCCTCTCTGTACTGCAGTCAGCCCAGAATGCAGATGGCTTGGAGACAGTTTCAAGCCATGTCAACACAACATCATCAAGCATGATTAACTTATGGGAAATGATGACAGGGCCGGGAGCCCCAGAGCTGTGTGGCCGAAAGCTCTGGGCGGGGACAGTCTCCGTTTCCAAGCATGGAAAAGCAGTAAACACTGGCTGGCAAAGGAAACAGGGGTGCTGTGTGTGGGTGGGTGCATGGGGGGCAGGGTGCATTAAAGGTAACGGGATGCCTTTGAACAATGGAGAGTCTAGACTCCAATCTCAAGAGGAAATTTCCTCGCTGTAGTTCTCGCACAATAATTCGCAGAAGAAATGACCGAATTCCCTTCAAATCGTTAGATGAAAGTAGCAGACAAGGTCATCTATCAGTCTTCCAGCATGGGCGCCTTGGAAATCGATAGGACAGGCCGCACTCTCCCTTCTGGCTGAGTAACCGCTCTGTGCCGTGGACTGCAGTTAAGTGGAGAGTCTTCTTTTGGAGGAAGAAAACAACACATTTGCTCTGTTGGGGTTTGGGCAACAGGACAATAAGAGATCATGCAGCCTAGGGGCTGCCTCCTGTGACAGCCACAGGGGACAGAGCATAGTACACTTGCTCGTCTGTGTAGGAACAGATGTAAATAGCTTCAATTTGGAAGGCCTCTGGGCTCCATGCCAGCAACCCAGCTGTGTCCTTGGAGACCAAATCAACATAGATAGATCTTCAGGGGAACGTGGGCATGGCTGTATCAATAAAACTTTATTAACAAAGCAAGGTGGTAAGCAGGGTAGGGTTTACTGACCTCTAGCCCAGGAAGTGGGAGAGAGGTGGTATAGAAGGTTAGGGTTCTCAGAGGACCGGCTTCCAGCTCCATCTCTACACTTGATGTCTCTGCAACCCCAGGCAAGTCAATTAACTTTTGGGGGCATCGATTTTGTTGACTGCAAAAAGGTAGTGGGGTTAATTGAAGTGCTTTACTTTATATGTTTGCTCTACAAACCAAATGGAACAACACCTGAGTAGTGTTTGCCCTGGGCTTGGGTGCATGGGAATACTGTACAGGAAGAGACGGGGGCTGGAGAGATGGCTTAGCGGTTAAGGCACTTGACCGTGAAGCCAAAGGACCCGGCTTCAGTTCCCCAGGATCTGTATAAGCTAGCTGCACTAGGTGGGGCCTGTGTCTGGAGTTCATTTGCAGTGGCTAGAGGCCCTCAAAAAAGTTGGGCAGGGGGGACCGGAGAGATGGCTTAGCAGTTAAGGAGCTTGCCTCCAAAGCCAAAGGACCTTGGTTCGATTCCCCAGGACCCACGTAAGCCAGATGCACAAGGGAGCACATGCATCTGTAGTTCGTTTACAGTGGCTGGAGGCCCTGGTGCACCCATTCTCTCTCTTTCTTTCTCCCTACCTATTTCTATCTATTTCTCTCTCTCAAATATAAAACAAAAAATATATATTTTTAAAGTTGGCAGAAATACAAAAAGCAGGCTCATTTGATTAGCATTCTTACCCCCGTGTATTTGGATCAGTGTCGCTCTTTGTCCCATCAGCACAAGCTTCTGGGGCATAGAAACCATGTCTGGAGCTGGGGCTGTGGCTCGGTGGTAGAACACTTACCTAGCAGGTGCCAGGCCCTGGGTGTCCCCTAGACAACAAGGCCCATACCTCCCGCCATGCCTCTGTCAGTGGTCTGGCAGGAGGAGGTTCCAAGGGCAGAGAGGCAAAGGGTGCTGGTGGCTGAGCAGAGATGTTGCTCAACTGGATTTGAGGTTCAACTCCATCCCACTGGACCTTTGGGGTCATTGTGTACCTTAGTGCCAGGCCCGTCTCACACCTTGGGGCAGTCAGGGACAGGTGGTAAGGGTTGTCCCCATTTCCCAGGGGAGTAAGCTCCGTTGTCCCATAGGGAGAGATGCTAGCATCTGGGCACGATTCCTCCCCACAGGAAGAGGGGTACCCCGACAGTTCTGCAGGTTATGTAAAATCCCACTCGCTCAGCCACCCACGAAAAAGCCACTTTATAGAAGGGCGGAGCCAGGGCCACAGAGTCCGAGTCCTTGCCTGTCATTCCGGAGAGTCTTTTGGCTTTGAGGCTGATCAGAGGGAAGGAGGGACAGGAAGTGTGCTTGGCAGTCCTTGTAAGTGTTTTCTTTCCCCGGAGGTGTGAGTAGCTGGGACCCCACACTGCTGGACTGGCACATGGTAGTCATAAGGTTATAAAGTTACCTGCCTCGAATGGGCTTGAATCCTTTCTCTGCAACTTAAGCTGAATGACCTTGAGCCAAGGACTTTGAGTGGCTCAGCCTTGGTTTCCTCATCAGTAAAATGGGGACAACAATGTTTCTTAATCTGTAGGGTCTTTGTAAGCATTTGAGCTAATACACATGATGCAGTGCAGTTCTTGGCACCTGATTTAAGAGTCTGTTTCAATACATGGCAATTTCATTTTATTAACTTCCTTTGTTACGGCCTTTCTATTGTTTTGCATGGCTTTGTTTGAGAAATGGCATTATCTGGGTCCAGTTTCTCAACAGCCATTTTCATGTTACCTTGGACTTTTGCCCTACCTGTTGCCGGTACTAAGTAAGTATGTAGGAACGCTTAAAGCATTTGCATGCGCTACAATAGCTGGCAGTCAGACCGGTGAGATAATGGTTTTGGATGGGCTGCTGTTTGGCACGGTGAGCGATCTCAGCTCTGATGTTGACGTACGGTGACTGTCAGGACTACACTCGACCTGGGAACTCAAATTCCCCCTTTGTTCCTCTTCCCTCTGTGCCGGGTGAGCACACTGCTCTGAGGTTCCCATTCAGTGGCTGTCTTCGTTAGGGATCTTATTCATAAAGTCAGAGGTTTTTTTTTTTTTTCTCTCTGTTAAATGACTTGTGTTCTGACAGATGACCAGGAAATGGTTACTCAGAGCTGAGTGTTCAAAGCCGAAGGTTGGGGAGCAATGGAACTTCCCTCTTTGCCTAAAATAACTCGAACCGGAGCCCAACAGTGTGAGCTTTGTCCAAGCCTGAAACAATATCCCTTCCAAATACATTTGGTGCGGAAATCCTTAGCGATGCATGGTGCTAGTCCTCACTGACAAGTCAGACTAAGGCTAGTCATTCCGCGTCCCTTAGCTAAAAGGGCCATTGTTCCTAACAATGAGCCCCAGAGGACAGAAACTTAAGTCTGCAGACCCAGCAGTGCTGGGCTTACCTGACTTCTCCCCGCCCGCCCCCAGCCCCCCCCCCCCCGTTTGATTGCTTTACTATCACAGGAATCGAATTCCGGAAATAGATAAGTTCTCCATGTACTTGATTATTTTTATTGCTCACCTGCTTGTGACAATCTTCCCCCAGACACTCCCAAGCAGGTTCCGAGGAAAGGAGAGGAGGAAGTGCTGGAACCTTCTAGCAGGGCCGAGTTCAGAGGCGCTGCCTCCCACCAAGGCCTTTGGCTTTAAATTCCACAGCAGTTTTTAATCCCATGCCCAAACTGGTCAGATTTTCATAATTAGAGCAGGCACAGGTGTGTGCCTGCAGAAGACCCAGGATGGAGGGCCTGCGGGCTTGTTTGGATAAAAATGACACTGAGGTGATTTCTGACTGTTAGAGGCATTATAACAGACTGACGGATAAATGGACAGACACACAGACTGATAGATGGAATATTTGTTAAAACAGACTATAACAGAGAGACCATCCATTATAATAGACAGAGAGATAGACTGATGTGAAAAAAGACAGACAGAGGCTGGAGAGATGTCTTGGCAGTTAAGGCACTTGCCTGCAAAACCTAATGACCAGGGTTCGATTCTCCAGGGCCCACATAAAGCAAGATAACAAAATGCCTGAGAGAATTAACTTGTGAAGACCAAAAAACAGGTTTATCTTAGCTCACAGATTTGAGGCTCTAGTTCTTCTCTTTTACATGTGCGTGTGTGTCGTAAGTATGTTCACGTGTGTGTACATGTGTGTATGTGTGCCTGTATGTGTATGTAAGCCAGAGGTCAATATCAGGTATCTTTTATCCTTCCCCCCACCATTTTTTTTTTTTTTTTTGTTTTTTTGAGGTAGGGACTCACTTTAGTCCAGGAATTCACCATGTTGTCTCAGGGTGGCCTTGAACTCATGATGATCCTCCTACCTCAGTGGCCTCCCAAGTGCTGGGATTAAAGGCGTGCGCCACCATACCTGGGCTCCCATTCTTGGACACTGGCCTCATTGCTTTGCCCCCGCGGCTGGGCAGCACTTTGTGTTGGGGATGCCCGGCAGGGAGGAGCTTCTCACATCATGGCCAGGAAGCAAAGACATGAGAAGACAGGGTTACATAATGAGATCCAGGTCAGCCTGGGCTAGAGACTCTGTCCTAAACAAACATGCAAACAAAATAAAACTAGCTATAAAATAAGATAGCTGGGCATGGTGGCACACACCTTTAATCCCAGCACTCGGGAGGCAGAGGTAGGAGGATCACTGTGAGTTCGAGGCCACCCTAAGACTACATAGCGAATTCCAGCTCAGCCTGAGCTAGAGTGAGACCCTACCTCAAAAAACCAAAATAATAATAATAATAATAAATATGAAACAAATGCATATAATGACTGATTAAAAAATAAACAAAAAACAGAGGATGATGCCATGCTTGGCCAGTGAGCTTTACCTGAGCTGCATTTGAGCGTTATTGGGAAATTGTGTTTGTGTGCGTGTGTGTGTGTGTGTGTGTGTGTGTACACGCGCGCTTTCTTTTGGATTCACCGAGTGTGCAGTTCATGTTGCTCTGGCATCTCCACAGTGACAGCCTGCCTCACCCTCAATGCCAGCATGGAGAAGGCAGCCAGGAAGAAAAGAGCAGATCACACTTCTGGCCACCCAGTGCCATCCGCATCCAGCTGGGCTAAAGTGAGCGACCAAACCGAAGGCTCCGACTTGGTGGGGATAACCCCTCCTACCCACACAGCAGATCAGGCTGTGCTCCGACATGAGTCACTTCCTTCTCCGCTTTCTGCTTCACAGTCACAGTCCTCCATGGGGAGACCACCGTCCGAGGAGCACGGGTTTAGGTCCGACCAGGCTCAAGACTGGACTTTCATTTTTAGAAAATGGCCTGCTCCAATCACAGAAAACGTGTCATGGGTATTCCAATAGAAAAGGGGGCTGGAGAGATGGCTCAGTGGTTAAAGGTACTTGCTTGCAAAGTCTGATGACTGGTGTTCAATTCCCCAGGGCCCATGTTAAAGCCATGTGCACAAAGTGGCACAGGCATCTGGAGTTTGTTTGCAGTGGCTAGAGGCCATGGAGTGCCCATTCTCATTCTCATTCTCATTCTATCTCTTTCTGTCCTTACAAATAAAATAAAGGAAATAAAATAGCTGGGTGTGGTGGCGCACGCCTTTAATCCCAGCCCTTGGGAGGCAGAGGTAGGAGGATCACCGTGAGTTCGAGGCCCCCTGAGACTACACAGTGAATTCCAGGTCAGCCTGGATTAGAGTGAAACAATACCTTGAAAAGCCAAAAAATAAAAAAGAAAATAAATAAAATAAAATAGAATAAAATAAGAAAGCAAACACTCTTTTGTAGTATAACTTAGATTCCCCCAACACTTCATATGCATGTGATGGGCGCAGACAGAAGTGCAAGCTCGCCTGGGTCACTGTTGGTGAACAGTTCTTTCCCACTCTGTGATGTCTCTTCAACCACATTTTGAGTTTATGACAAACACGCACTCCCAGAGATCTGTCTTTAACGAGGCCTCGTGTAATACGCTGGCACGTGGGATGCCACCCCACAGTCCTGTGGCCCAGCTATAACCAGCTGCCTGTTTCCCACAGCTGCCCACTGAGCGAGGAGTGATTTTGCCATCCAAGGCACCAGCCTTCGATGGCTTTTTCCTGGAGACGTGATGTTTCATGCCGAGTCATCCACACGGCAGTGTGCTAACAGGGACAGGGCTGAGCTGTCTAGAAATGCAAAAGGAAGATTTTGGAAGCCGGTTGCGAAAACGTCACATCCTGTTCGAGCTTGTGCCTTGGAAGACTGTCTTGTTCCTTCAGCTCTGCAGAGAGTGGGGAACCCCGGGGAGCTGGGAGATGGGACTCACCATGAAGCAGGGCCCTGGGTCATACAGATACTGTAGGGGAACCCCAGCCACACCTATAATGCAAAGGTCCTCAGGGCATACCTGACTAGGAAGAGGTATCAAAGCAAAGGTGAACAAAAGTCAGGGGTAATTTCAGTGTTTTTATTTTTTAGGTAAGGTCTCACTCTAGCTCAGGCTGACCTGGAATTCACTATGTAGTCTGAGGGTGGCCTCGAACTCACGATGCTCCTCTTACCTCTGCCTCCCGAGTGCTGGGATTAAAGGTGTGCGCCACCATGCCCGGCTGTGATTTTAGTGTTTAAAGTGAACACTGAACACCCATGTGTCCACACACCACTACTGCTTATGGCAACAGCATTGTGCTGGATGTAGGAATTTAGGATTGAAAAGACATTTTACCTTTTGTTTCCTTCCGTGTGTGTGGTGGGGATGTGCAGGTGGAGGCCAGAGGACAACCTTGGGTGTGATTTTCCGAAACACCATCCACCTCCTTTGAGGCAGGGGCTGTCACTGGTCGGCAGCTTATCAATCAGTCTAGACCAGGCTGGCCAGTGAGCTCCAGGATTCTCTTGTCTCTATACCCAGTGCTGGGATTATAGGCACATGCCACCACAGTTGGCATTTTTATGTGATTATTGGGGATCAAATTCAAGTCTTCATGCTTGGGAGGCCACATAGCACTTTACCGACTGAGCCCTCAAAATGTACGAGCTTGTGTGAGCTTGAGGCAACCTGCTTTGTGGATGAGTGTAAGGCTGTCCTATCTCTGCCCCCTTGTGCATGTGTAGGATATATTTTGGTGATGGTAGACACTTCTTGGACCCCAAATGACCAGCTCAACTACATGATATTAAATTAATAAAAATTGGGGCTAGAGAGGGATGGTTTAGCAGTTAATACATTTGCCTGCAAAGCCTAAGGACCCAGGTTTGATTCCCCAGGACCCACATAAATCAGATGCTCAAGGGGGCGCACGTATCTGGAGTCTGTTTGCAGTGACTAGAGGCCCTGGTGCACCCATTCTGCCTCTCACAAATAAACAAAGAAATAAATAAAATGTTAAAAACTAAATTAACAAAAGTTAAGGTTTTTAACGTGTGGCTAAGATGAGTCCTGTGTCTCCTGCCGTCTCAGGGCTGAAAAAGCAGGATGAGGCGGAACGAACTGTCATTCCTTGAGGACTCAGGGACTGACCGCAGCGCTTGTTTGTGACTTTGTCGCAACTTGCTGAGCCACTTTGCCGCTCTGGGGTTCCCCATCCACAACCAGGCTGGTGTTGGATGAAGGCTTTGCAAGTTGCTTCTAGAAGTTTATGAGTACGCCAGTTGCATGTCTCAGGCCTGGGGATGCAGTGGTAAGAACTCTCCGCCTTACATAGCTCCCAACTGCGTCCGGGGAGCTCCCAGCCTGAGCGCAGATGAGGTGAGGAAGAGGATGGGCGGGCTGCTAGGGAGAGTAAAGGGGTGTCTATGCAACTGTCAGGGGTACCTGTACCGTGAGAAAGCAACAGTCATGGAAGGAGACCATATGTGGTCCGCTAAGGCTCCCCATATTGCAGTTAACAAGACAGTAATAAGGGATGTACCCCGAGAGAGTTGCTGTAGCACTTGCAGGGCAGAGGGGCTGTGGGAGGACCTGGCGGAGTCAGGAAGTGACTCCCTGGTGAGTCAAGACAAGGAGCCACGGAAGGAGGTTCCATGGTCCTTGTGAACTTGTCACACAGGTATTCAGTGGAGTCTAAGCCTGATCGTTTTTGCTGCGTGGCCACCGCCTCTCTGACCCTGGACGCCTTTTGTATTCATGGGGAGTAAGAGGCAGCCCGTGGCAGACGGGTGGAGCAGGTGTCTCTGAAGAGCGCAGCCCATGCGGGCGTGTAAACAGAGGCTCAGCTCAGAATTACTGTTTACTGGGCACGGGCCCATCTGACTTTCTTTTCTCCCTGTCACTTCCGCTTACCCGCCCCCAGGCAAGCCCAGGAGGCAGGCGCTATTATGACCCCATTTCGTGGATGAGGTAAATGGTTTCGTCAAGGCATCCACGTTAGTCATCATGATTATGTCCTCTGGCATCACCGTGGGAGGTTAAGGTGACCCAGTGCTTAGCAAGAAAGTCGTCAGCAGGGATCAGCAAGCAGCTGCTGAGTGGATTTTTTTTTCTTTTTTCTTCCGGAGGAAAAGAAATCATATTTGACAGAAACGCACCCTGTCGCCCAACACGCATGTGTTTTAGGGAGGTGTAATTTACTCATAGGCAGTGTACCAGCCCAAGCCTTGTGAATCGCCTGTCACAAATGCAGTCATTTAAACCGACGCCACCACGGTGGAAATCACTGTTTGCTCTGTCATTACAATTTTGCCATTTCTAGTGTTTACTAGACATGGGAGCAGGTTTCTTGAGTGCTAATAATTCCTTCCATCATAGGGATATATTGTACTTTATTTACTTCCTGGTTGATGCACATTGGCTCTCTCTTGCTGCTGGCTATGAATAAAACTGCTATGTGTGTTCAAATACAAGTGTTTTTTTTTTTTTTGGGGGGGTCTCGCACTAGCTCAGGCTGAGCTGGAATTCACTATGTAGTCTCAGGGTGGCCTCGAACTCACGGAAATACTCCTACCTCTGCCTCTGGAGTGCTGGGATTAAAGCGTGTGCCACCACTTTTGAAGAACATGTTCATTCTCCCTCCACCCAACCCCAGTTGTGCTCAAAGGCCCCTCACTTTGGTGTGATGTTACTTTGTAATTACACATAAGTGACACATTTCTAGCTGGACCATTGGAGGTAGAGGATGCACATCTGGAGACACATGATGTCCATCTGTCTGTCACTAGCAACATTAGAGACCCTAAGCTGGGGATGAGACACAGTGGAGGAGCAGAGGATGCGAGATGAAAAAACAAGATGTGACTCAGTGTTACTTCTGTCCCTGAGTCATCCTTGCTGCTGATTTATCCCCTGGAAGCAAGGCAGGAGTGCATGCACACACCCACACCCACACCCCCACACACCCACACCCACACCCACACACACACACACAGAGGCAGAGTTCCACTTTGCATTGTTCAACAGTCACCAAAATCTATTCTGCATAGAGGTAACTGAAGGAAATAATTTGGGAATTATTCGTCAAGTTTGGGATTTCAGATTCTGCCCTGAGGCTTCCCATGCACTTTCTACTTGCAATGATTGCTCTCCACGTCCAGGGCCGGTTGCAGTAGAAAAAGGTCTGTGAGCGTCAGGGAAGCTTAAGCATTGCATAAGCCTTGGCTCTGCGCCAGATGCCCCCCCACGCCCCAGGCGTGTAACCGCCCCACCCCCGCGCGCGCACCTCACCAGCTCAGCAGTGTCAGGACTCTGCCGTGGCCTGCAGTAGGAAGGGCTCCAGGAGTCTGGCGGGACCTTCTAGTGTCCCTCCGCAGTAGAGAACTGCCAGGGGACAGGTGTGATGCCGGGACCTGGGGATCCTCAGAGGGCTTTGTTCCCTTTGGTAGCAAACATGTATCGCGCACCAACTGAGTGCCACATAGATTTTAACAAGTATTTTAATTTAATTTAATTTACTTATTAGAGAGAGAGGAGGGCAGAGAAAGAGAGAATGGGCACATCAGGGCCTTCAGCCGCTGCAAAGGAACTCCAGATACGTGTACCAACTTGTGCATCTGGCTTACATGGATCCTGGGGAATCAAACCTGTGTCCTTTGGCTTTGTCGGCAAGTCCTTCACTGCTAAGCCATCTCTCCAGCCCAGATTTTGGCTTTGTTAACATCCAGTTTTCTCTCTCTCTCTCTCTCTCTCTTTTTTTAGGGAGTGCTGAGGGGTAAAAGCTTCCCTTTGGGTACATGAGAAAGCTCCTGTGTTTGAAGGGCTCTGGCTGGGTGTCTTGTCTTGAGAGATGGGTATTGGTTCCCAGGCTTGGACAGGCCTCCCACTTATGAATTGCCAAGTTGGCCAAATGAGGCTTGAACTTTGGGCTTTCACTGAAATGATTGGAAAAGGAAGTTTTATCTCTGGGAGGGTTCAAAAGTGAGAGGGTCTAAAAGTGATGACAACAGGGGTCACTGCAGAGAAGAAGACCCACCCAGGCCCGAGGCCAACGGAGGAGTTGGGGTGGGGGAGATGTTGTCTCTGTAGCTTTAAATTGTGAGTCAATTCTGGTTTACTTAAGTCAAGTTTCTGTCCATTGTCACTGGAAGATCTTGGCTAGGGCAAAACACACCTGAAACTTTTTATTTTTTGGCAGTAAATCTGGGAAGTATCTTGATTTATAGACCACGGAACAGCGGAAGGAGAATAAAGGGGTGGTGTTGGGGAGGAGGTTGAGGGAAACGTTGACGAGAGGACAAGGACACTGACCATGCAAGCTGCAAAGTGTCCCTGTCTCGTCCGCGGGGCCACCCCTATGACAGCCACCACCATTTTGTGGCCTGGCAGCGGTGCGGTTTCCTGATTGCGCAGCGCCCTGCCGAGAACCCACGGGCCTCTCGGGGACGGGGCACCTTTGCCAGTCCCGCGAGCTCAGCCGCCCGCCGTGCTGCCAGGGCCACGCCCGCTCCGCTCGGCGCCCCCTTCTTTATCAAGAGTTCTGTGAAATGCAGAACTGCTGTGCAGGCTGCTCCCTGGAGCTCGGCGGGGGTCCCTGCCGGGCTGGTCAAACTGTCACGGTTTGGCCTTCAGGTGACCTGATATACCTGGCATCTCGGATTGTAGCTCAGACGGAAAAGTAGCACCAGAAGAAAGAAAGAAAAATCTCCCCCCAGGTGAAGGTGTCAGCATCCCCGCTCCCCCGCCCCCCCAGAACCTTGAGCGCAGTTGCCCTCTGCTGGGCAGCGGAGGACCACGGCTGAGCGCGCAGAACGCAGCTGCGGACGCGGTTCCTGGAGGCATGCGGTCCCTGGGGGAATGCGGTCCCTGGAGAGAAGCGATCCCTGGAGGGATGCGGTCCCTAGAGAGATGCGGTCCCTGGGGGGATGCGGTCCCTGGAGAGATGCGATCCCTGGAGGGATGCGGTCCCTGGAGAGATGCGGGTCCCTGGAGAGATGCGATCCCTGGAGAGATGCGGGTCCCTGGAGGGAGGCTGTCCCTGGGGGGATGCGGTCCCTGGAGGGAGGCTGACCCTGGAGAGATGCGATCCCTGGAGAGCTGCGATCCCTGGAGAGATGCGGGTCCCTGGAGGGAGGCTGTTCCTGGGGGGATGCGGCCCCTGGAGGGAGGCTGTCCCTGGAGGGAGGCTATCCCTGGAGGGGTGAGGTCCCTGGGGGGGATGAGGTCCCTGGGGGGATGCGGTCCCTGGAGGGAGGTAGTCCCTGGAGGGATGCGGTCCCTGGAGGGATGAGGTCCTTGGAGGGATGCGGTCCCTGAAGAGATGCAGTACCTGGAGGGAGGCTGTCCCTGGAGCAATGCGGTTCCTGGAGGGAGGAGGTCCCTGGAGGGATGCGGTCGCATCCTTCCCAGCTTAGGGCTAAGTGGGGCTGTGGCGGGAGAGCAGCGCTGTCCGCTCCAAGCCAAGCGTTCACTTCGCGAAAACTGACAGCCAACACGTTCACTTGGACATTTTCCCCACCTCTTCTTACCAAAATGGTTGGATTTGATAGATGGGAGGGAGTCAGGGGAACACAAGGCAGGAGTTACTAACTTTTCCATCGAAACAAAAGGCCTGGGCTATCAGGGAAGCCCTAGAAAGCTCAAGAGCATCAAGGGCACGCAAGGGCGGCTGGATGACCGGGCGTTTGAGAAAGAGCACGTTCACGATGACCAAGCACGTGGGATACAGAAAAGGCGCCTCCAATCAGACTATCTGCTCCACACGGTCCACAAAGAATCTATGAAAGCCGGGCGCAGTGGCGCACACTTTGAATCCCAGCACTGGGGAGGCAGAGGTAGGATTGCCGAGAGGTGGAGGCCACTCTGAGACTCCATAGTGAATTCCAGGTCAGCCTGGCCTAGAGTGAGACCCTACCAAGAAAAAAAGAAAGAAAGAAAGAAAGAAAGAGAGAAAGAATCTTTGAGAACAGTAAGGTTCTGTGTGAGCCCTGCCTGGGCTGGGATGGCAGCAACCACCAACGTGCAGCCCGGGAATGTTGGAAGAGAGGCTGTGCAAGTAAGGAAGGGATTCTCTCGGCTTCAGTTTGTAACTTTGCATCTCACGGTCACGTGTACATAGCGGGTGACGTAGTGTTGGATAGTAGACCCTGGTAGTGTTTACAGAACAGGCAGGGATCTTACCACAGCACCGAGCCGCAGGCAGTTTGCAGGGAGAGGATCTTGGCAAGATCCACCAGTTAGTCTGTCTGTCTATCATCTATCATCATCATTATCTATCAGTTATCTATCATCATTTATTTTTATTTTTTACTTTTTGGTTTTTTGAGGTAGGGTCTCACTGTAGCTCAGGCTGACCTGGAATTCACTATGTAGTCTCTGTGTGGCCTTGAACTCACGGCGATCCTCCTACCTCTGCCTCCTGAGAGCTGGGATTAAAGGTGTGCCTGGCTTCATTTATTATCTGTCTGCCTATCTATCTATCTATCTATCTATCTATCTATCTATCTATCTAATGTATCTTCGACCTACAGCGTCTCATTATGTAGCCCAGACTAGCCTCAAACTCATGGCAATCCTCCCGCTTCAGTTTCCTAAGCACTGGATTTTAAATTTATTTATTTATTTATTTATTTGAGAGCGACAGACACAGAGAGAAAGACAGATAGAGGGAGAGAGAGAGAATGAGCACGCCAGGGCTTCCAGCCTCTGCAAACGAACTCCAGACGCATGCGCCCCCTTGTGCATCTGGCTAACGTGGGACCTGGGGAACTGAGCCTCGAACCGGGGTCCTTAGGCAAGCGCTTAACCGCTAAGCCATCTCTCCAGCCCCTAAGCACTGGATTTTAAGGTGTGCACCACCATACCCAGCTAACACTAACTGAAGAAAAATTCAGCCAGGCTTGGTGGCACATCATAGCAATCCCAGCTACACCAGAGACTGAGGCAGGAGGATTGTGAATTCAAGGCCACTTGGGCTATAGAGTGAATTCAAGTTTGAGACTTTCTATCAGAACTAAAATGAAAGGGGTATTGGAAGTGTGTTTCAGTGGTAGAGCATTTGTTTACTACATTAGAAGTCCCATGTTCCAGCTCTAGCACTGAAAAGAAAGGAAGGAAAGAAGGGAGGGAAGGAGGAAGGGAGGGAGGGAGGGAGAAAAAGAAGCCAAAAGAAAGAAAGTCAGGCCGGGCGTGGTGGCGCACGCCTTTAATCCCAGCACTCGGGAGGCAGAGGTAGGAGGATCGCCGTGAGTTCGAGGCCACCCTGAGACTCCATAGTGAATTCCAGGTCAGCCTGAGCCAGAGTGAGACCCTACCTCGAAAAACCAAAAAAAAAAAAAAAAGAAAAAAAAAAAGAAAGTCAGGCATGTGGCACACACCTTTAATCCCAGCACTTGGGAGGCAGAGGTAGGAGGATCACCACCGAGAGTTTGAGGCCACTCTGAGATAACAGTAAATTCCAGGTCAGCCTGAGCTAGAGTGAGACCCTACACTGAAAAACCAAAAAGGAAAGAAAGAAAAGAAAGGCATTAAAGTCACTATTCTGTTCCTTCACAGTGGTGAAAATTCAGACCCTTTCTGAGAGACATATACCTTCCCCTGGAGACAGCTACAAGCCCAGCAACCTCTCCTCTCACTGTGCAGGACACACGTATGTCTTCAGAGGCACCTACCCGTGTGACTGTGGCCTGGGTTGCAGGAATGGTTATTTTTGACTTATTTTCGGCACTCCCTCTGTAGCATCCTGGGGTTTCACTGGCAACTTTTAAAATTTCTTTAATCGGCTCCTGGCATTCTAGAGTTTGCATTTTTGTTTCTAAATTATAAATTCCTGGGTGATGCCATAAAGTCCCCAAAGACCCAATGGGACCATACTGACTAGAGAAAGACAACATACTAACAAGTTATCTGGAGGTGTCAGGAAGAGATGACTCGAGGCAGTATACTCGGGGACCATGTTTTCCAGCCTGCTCTCTGGTTTCGGTAACTGCACTGGAAGAGATAAGACACGCCTGGCTGTTACCAGGAGTCAGGGGGTCCCCAGGGGACATGAGGCAGGAGAAAAGAATTGGGTTGAAAACAAGCAGTTATCACAGAGTCACGGAGGAGGTGACATGGTGGCTGAAGAGCCTTTGAGGGTGAGGGGCGCAACAGGCTCTGGGACAACTTGACTTCAACTGGATGGTATTTGGACAATCTGCTAGAGGGAAAACAGATTTAGCACACATGGTCACGTTAGTTCCAAAGCTCTTGGTTTGACTGTGAGTCATGCGCGGCCATGCCCAGAGGTCAAGCCGACACTCAATTCAGAACAAGTGGGGAATTGAAACAATTATATTCAGATAATCCATGGACATAGCTACTGCCTGGCCCCGGCTCCTGACATGGCCCAGAGACAGCGATGCTGTTATAAACCCGTTAACAGCTTGTGCAGCTATCCCGAATGTATTAAGGAAACGGGATTGCAGAATAATCTAGAATGTCAATGAGCATGCATTCAGGCTGAGTCATCCAGACACAGTGGGGAACTGAGGGCCTCCCAGCCCTGACAGGAACATCTTGTTTTCAGCCAAAATGGAAATAAAAGTTTGGGTTTAAATTTTGCAGATGGTTCAGAACTCTATGTCGTTATTTTTACTTGCATAGCTGATATCTTTCATGTTGGATTACATTTAGGCCAAAAGGCAAACAACAACAACAACAAAAACAAACATTGGGAATAGTGCATGTGAAAAATTTTGAGATACTCAGAATGAAATGATACTGTCTACAGCTGTAAGTAATAAAGCTTAATTAATGCCTCCCAGTGACTTTTAGTGGGCTAGTCAATGGGGAACAGCTATTTATTTGTTGTTGCTGTTTCTTCAGTTACTGGAAGCAGCTTTGAACAGAACATAGTTTACCCGTGTGTAACAGAAAAACTGGCTCTCAAGCAGCTTTAGTAAGATTTATTTTTTCTCTCTACTGTGAAAAGCAGAGATAGGTGATGGCTGAAAGGCCGGAATTTGAGGCCATTTTCTTAGATTCACAGGGTGTTCAGATCTCAGGGAGGGCTGATCACCTGCATGTCGCCATCCTAAACACTTCGTGTTTGCAAAGGGAGCTGGGAAACGCAGTTTTACGCTCCAGGGCCTCCAGCCATTGCAAACGAACTCCAGACGTGTGTGTCCCCTTGTGCATCTGGCTATCATGGGTCCTGGGGAATCGAGCCTTGAACCAGGGTCCTTAGGCTTCACAGGCAAGTGCTTAACCACTACGCCATCTCTCCAGCCTTTTTTTGGTATTTTTAGAAGTATGGTCTTGCTGTAGCTAGGCTGACCTTGAATTCACTGTGTAGGACTACATTTCTTGGTGTCACTAAAATAAATATAAATGAAATAGATGTGTTATTATTATTAAAAAAAAAAGCCCCATCCACATGGAAGTTGTTATTCCTTCATCAAGAACAAAAGGAGACAGACAGGAGATGGGTGGGGTGTTAAGTAGACACTGCCACTTTGAAAGACTTAGCATGAATCTGATTGTTGCAGTCAGGTTTGCATTGCTGGCAGAAAACACTCGGCCAAGATCACCTTATGAGCAAAAAGAAGGTTTGTTTTGGCTTAAAGACGTGAGGGGGCTCTCCATGATGGCAGGGGAAAACGATGACATGAGCAGAGGGTGGACATCACCTCCTGGCCATCATCACATTTTCTTTTTATTTTTTTTTAATTTTCTCAATTTTTATTAACATTTTCCATAATTATAAAAAAAATCCCATGGTAATACCCCCCCCCCCCCCCGCACCATCATCACATTTTCTTTTTTCTTTTCTTTTTTTTTTTTTGGTTTTTCGAGATAGGGTCTCATTCTAGCCCAGGCTGACCTGGAATTCACTATGGAGTCTCAGGGTGGCCTGGAACTCAGGGCGATCCTCCTACCTCAGCCTCCCAAGTGCTGGGATTAAAGGCGTGTGCCACCACGCCTGGCTTATGATCACATTTTCAATAGCAACAGGAGAGTTTGCCAAACACCGGCAAGGGCAAGCTGGCTGCAATACCTGTAAGTCTTCCCCCAACAATACACGGCCTCCAGGAGGTGTGAATTCCCAAAGTACCATCAGCTGGGGAGCTACCATTCAGAACACTTTACGTTTATGGGGGGAACACCTGAATTAAACCACTGCACAGATAAAACCTAGTATTTTCATCTACGCTTGAAAAGGAAATCTTACTTATGTGAGCAACTTTTATTTGTAACCCCAAAACTTTGCTACACACACGTGTCTGTGCGTGTCTGTGTCTCCGTGGCTTTGCTTTCGGTGTGTGTGCGATTGCTAAGTAAGAATGTCAGCAGCGTTCTTGGCGAGTCTTCCCCAGGTTTCTCCTGGCTCCTTCGAATGAATGAGGTATGTCTCCATAGCCCGTCTCTCTCTATTTGAGTCTGAGATGAGTAGGACACGCTCAATGGCTAAAGAGTCTCTTAAATCTGAAAAAGCACTGTCTACAGCAAGTTCAACTTCATTAGCGACTGGAGGAGAGATTTATTGAGCCCGAGGAAAGACCTCTCTGAATAGAGCCTGTCTACTTTGCTTTAAGTGACTAAAACAGCCATGAGGTTTGAGTGGTGTTTGGATTCAGGTCTGAAGCAATTTCTTTGCAAGTCAATGGGTCTTAGTGGTGGAAGAAAGGATGGAGATGGTCGGGAAGAGAGGGTAGATCTCCCGGGGTTATGTGGGGCAGTAACAGGCTGCGCTGGGGACTGTGGTTCAAGGCCAGGCGGTGACATTGGTGCACAAGGCTGGTTGAGGTGAGGCAAAAGGGAAGGTGTCCAGTGACCAGACTGCAAAGCACTTGTCTTCCAGGGCCACGGTCACGACTCAGCTTTGACTGAGACCACAGGCAACTAAGTGCTACTAGCCAGTCAAATTTTTTTTTTTTTCAGGAAAAACCCAATGTCTGAATATTTATACGAAATCTGATTTGATAAGGTGGGATAAAACTTTATGATGCTGGGTCAAGTGCTGAACAAAAGTGGCCACAGCTGGTCCCACTGCTTTGAGGCAACGTGTTGCTGCTGACTAGTGAAGCTCGGAGCGCAAGACATGGACACTTCCTCCCCCCTCCTCCTCTTCCTCCTCCTCTTCCATTTCTTTCTCCTTTTCATTATTTTCTTTCTTCTTCTCCCCCTTTGACTCCTCCTCTTCCAGCTGCCTTCTTTTCCTTCTCCATTACTTCTCTTTCCTCTTTCCTCTCTTCCTACCCCGCTTCTCTCTTCCCCCACTGCCCACTCGGTCCCCCCCATGGCGGAGGCTCTCTGTGTCTGGCAGCCTGGCTGGGGTGTCCTGGCATGGAAGAGGGTCCCACAGGCAGCTAAAGGTAACAAGTCAGTTAAGAAGCACTTGACAAGGTGCTCTGGTGACAAGATATGAGTTGGCAAGAGATGGCATTGGGGCCGTGGTAGTGGTGACGGGAGCGGACTGTAGCTATAGCAAGCAGCCGAGGGTTCGTTCCTGACTGCACAGGCCCACGTCCCCAAGAAAAAGACGTGAGGAAGGGAGTGCTGGTTACCGGGTGGCCTCTTGGCAGTGGGGTACACTCCACGGGTGCCTTTTGTTGATCACATGGAATTAAAATTTTTCTTAGATTAACTTTCAACTTTGAAGAAAATGTGAACTTTCGCACTCAAATCTAGATTTGCAGCATTTTTGGAAAAAAAAAAAAAAGAGTATTAAGCATGGACTCCAAGAAAGCAGTGGGAGCTATGGGTGGGGTTGAGCTCGGTAGTGGGAGAGGTTCATGGAGTCTTCAGGGCTTTTTTTGTTGTTAATGTGGTTTTTTTTTTAATTGATAATTTCTGTACAATAAACAATAATTTTTTTTGTTTGTTTGTTTGAGTCAAGGTCTCATGCACTCAAGTTAGCCTTGAATTTACTACGTAGCAGAAGTTGGCTTTGATTCCCTGACCCTCCTGTTCCCACCTTCCATGTGCTGGGATGATAGACATGTGCCACTATGCCTGGAACCCACAAATATTTGAATCTGTGACCCCCGAAGATCTGGTTGCACAGGCCATGGGTGTGAACACTGAGACAGAGCCAGAAGTTGGGAACTCCAGACAATGACCACATCGCAGGATGGGCAGAGCAAGGGAACAGGACAAAGGGATTCAGGGAAAAACGCATCAGAGGACGTGGAATCGGAAATAGCAATGGGGGAGGGGCTGGGGGAAGGCTCAGCACTTGCTTTCAAACCCTGATGATCAGGGTTCGATTCCTCAGCCCCCAGGAAATGCTGGCTGCAAAGTGGTGCACGTCTGCAATCCCAACCCACCTACAGCCGTGGGAGGCGGTGCCAGGAGAACCGAGACTTGGGGCCGTCTTCTCTGACGCTCGCTTCCTTTGCGGTGGCCCGAGACGGGGTCTCGAAGAAGATGGAGCCCAGACACCTCAGAGTTGTCCTCCGTCCTCCACACTGACAACGTGACACGCTCACCCACCCATCCCTAACACCAACAAATAAACGGGAAATAAAAGAAACAGGGATTGGGGAGATGGCCAGTGGGTCAAAGCACTGGCTGGGCAAGGCTGGCGGCCAGGGTTCAGATCCCCAGCATGCGTGTGACGTGGGATGTCGTCGTAGCACGGGTGTGTGTCATCCCAACACGCCTGCTGCCGCGAGGGGAGGCAGAGCCAGGGACGTCCGGGAGCCAGCAGGGCAGCTCCTCTGGCGCTCAAGGAGGCCAAACAACAAGAGAGACGTGGTTTCAAACAAAGCGGAAGTTGAGGCCTGATGCTCCGAGGTTGTCCTCTGGTCTCCACATGTGTCATGTGTGCCACACCTGCACACGCTCCATACACAAACATATACATCCCCCCACTCACACCTGCACACGCTCCATACACAAACATATACATCCCCCCACTCACACCTGCACACGCTCCATACACAAACATACACATCCCCCCACTCACACCTGCACACGCTCCATACACAAACATACACATCCCCCCACTCACACCTGCACACGCTCCATACACAAACATATACATCCCCCCACTCACACCTGCACACGCTCCATACACAAACATATACATCCCCCCACTCACACCTGCACACGCTCCATACACAAACATACACATCCCCCCACTCACACCTGCACACGCTCCGTACACAAACATATACATCCCCCCACTCACACCTGCACACGCTCCATACACAAACATACACATCCCCCCACTCACCCCTGCACACGCTCCATACACAAACATACACATCCCCCCACTCACACCTGCACACGCTCCATACACAAACATATACATCCCCCCACTCACACCTGCACACGCTCCATACACAAACATATACATCCCCCCACTCACACCTGCACACGCTCCATACACAAACATATACATCCCCCCACTCACACCTGCACACGCGCCATACACAAACATATACATCCCCCCACTCACACCTGCACACGCGCCATACACAAACATATACATCCCCCCACTCACACCTGCACATGCTCCATACACAAACATATACATCCCCTCACTCACACCTGCACACGCGCCATACACAAACATATACATCGCCCCACTCACCCCTGCACACGCTCCATACACAAACATATACATCCCCCCACTCACCCCTGCACACGCGCCATACACAAACATATACATCCCCCCACTCACACCTGCACACGCTCCATACACAAACATACACATCCCCCCACTCACACCTGCACACGCTCCATACACAAACATACACATCCCCCCACTCACACCTGCACACGCTCCATACACAAACATACACATCCCCCCACTCACACCTGCACACGCTCCATACACAAACATACACATCCCCCCACTCACACCTGCACACGCTCCATACACAAACATACACATCCCCCCACTCACACCTGCACACGCTCCATACACAAACATACACATCCCCCCACTCACACCTGCACACGCTCCGTACACAAACATACACATCCCCCCACTCACACCTGCACACGCTCCGTACACAAACATACACATCCCCCCACTCACACCTGCACACGCTCCGTACACAAACATATACACCCCCCACTCACACCTGCACACGCTCCATACACAAACATATACATCCCCCCACTCACACCTGCACACGCTCCGTACACAAACATATACATCCCCTACTCACACCTGCACACGCTCCATCCACAAACATATACATCCCCCCACTCACACCTGCACACGCTCCATACACAAACATATACATCCCCCCACTCACACCTTCAAACGCTCCATACACAAACATATACATCCCCCCACTCACACCTGCAAACGCTCCGTACACAAACATATATATCCACCCACTCACACCTGCACACGCTCTGTACACAAACATATACATCTCCCCACTCACACCTGCACACGCTCCATACACAAACATATACACCCCCCCACTCACACCTGCAAATGCTCCATACACAAACATATACATCCCCCCCCACACAGAGACACATGCTCCATACACAAGTATACACCTCCCCACACATGCACACACTCCATTCACAAACATACATTCACACCCACATGCACATACTCCATTCACAAACATACATTCACACCCACATGCATACACTCCATTCACAAACATACATTCACACCCACATGCATACACTCCATTCACATACATTCACATCCACATGCACACACTCCATTCACAAACATACATTCACACCCACATGCACACACTCCATTCACAGACATTTACACCCCCCACACATGCACACGCTCCATACACAAACATATACATCCACCCACACACAGAGACACACACTCCATACACAAGTATACACCCCCACACACATGCACACACTCCATTTACAAACATACATTCACACCCACATGCACACACTCCATTCACAAACATACATTCATACCCACATGCACATACTCCATTCACAAACATATACACCCCCACACACATGCACACACTCCATTCACAAACATATACACCCCCACACACATGCACACACTCCATTCACAAACATGTACATTCATATACACATGCACACACTCCATTCACAAACATACACCCCCACACACATGCATACACTCCATTCACAAACATATACACCCCACACACATGCATACACTCCATTCACAGACTACATAGTGAATTCCAGGTCAGCCTGGGCTAGAGTAAGACCCTAACTCGAAAAACCAAACAACAAAACGTTTATTTAACTTGCTACTATTTTCCTCATTTCTCAAGGTGAATACCTGCATTAATGATTTTTTTTTTTTTTTTTCCGAGGTAGGGTCTCACTCTAGCCCAGGTTGAGCTGGAACTCAGTCTGTAGTCCCAGGCTGGCCTTGAACTCATGGAGATCCTCCTACCTCTGTCTCCTGAGTGCTGGGATTATAGACATGCACCACCACGCCCAGCTTTTTCAAAAACTGTTTAATTGAAGACTTCATTATATGAACACACAGTAATTTGATGTGTTTTGATCCTACTGTCCTGTTTTGTTGCCCCTCCCCTCAGGTCTGTTCTCTTTCAAGGTTATCAGTCCTCCCTCTGCTTTGTCCCCTTTTCACTTTCATGTCCTACCTCTATATGGGTGCATATTAATTAATTAATTAATTTTGTAGGTTTTTTTGAGGTAGGGCCTTGCTGTAGCCCAAGCTGACCTGAAATTCACTCTGTAGTCTCAGGGTGGCCTCGAATTCATGGCGATGCTCCTACCTCTGCCTCCTGAGTGCTGGGATCAAAGGTGTGCGCCCCCACGCCCGGCTTGGGTGCATATTAATTTAAATCTAGATCCTGCATATGAGAGAGTATGTGTGGCCATTGGCTGAGTCTGACTCATTTTGCTACTCTGGAGGCTGAATGCAGGAGGCTGGTGAGCTCAAGGCCAGCCTGGGCAACTTAGTGAGACCTTACCTTAAAAGCAAAAAGGCAGGGGCTAGAGAGATGGCTTAGCAGTTAAGGCGCTTGATTACAAAACCACATGGCCTGGGCTCAATTCCCCAGTACCCAATTAAAGCCAGATGCACAAAGTGGCACATGCATCTGGAGTTCATTTGTAGGGGGCAGGAAGCCCTGGCACACCTATTCTTTCTCTTTCTCTCTCTTTGCAAATAAATAAATCAAAATATTTTTTAAAAAATAGCTCGGCATAGTGGCATACACTCTCAGCACTTGGGAGGCAGAGGTAGGAGAATCACTATGAGCTCAAGGCCAGCCTGAGATCACATAGTGAATTCCAGGTCAGCCTGGGTTATAAAAAAAAAAAAAAATGGGGGGGGAATTAACATGGGATTTTTTTTATAATCATGGAAAATGCTAATAAAAATTTAAAAAACATAAGAAATTAAAATTTAAAAAGTTAAAAAGTAGGGCTGGAGAGATGGCTCAGTGGTTAAGGCGCTTGTTTGCAAAGCCTGAGGACCCATGTTCAATCTCTCTCCAGATCCCATGTAAGCCATATGCACAAAGGCGAGGCACAGGCCCACTAAGTGGTACAAGCACTAGGTTCAGTTGTGGCTGAGGCTCAGGCATGCCAGTTCTCTCTCTCTCCGTCTCACTCTCACTCTCCCTTAAAAAAAAAGAAGTAAAAAGAGGGCTGGGCATGTATTTCAGTGGTAGAATACTTGCTTTGGTGTGGGAGAGGTCCTGGGTTCAATCCCCAGTAACACACACACACACCACGAAAGAAAAAAGGTGAAGTGTTTCCTACATACCAGGCATGTGCGTAAGTGTGAAATGATTAATGTAAAATGATTATGTAAAAATAAGATTGCATCAGGGAGTTGGGATTGTGGTGACCATTTTGCACGCCACTCTAATGTTTTAAAAATAGCTGTATGGTTTCATCATTTTATTTGTTTATTTACTTGAGAGAGAGAGAGAGAGAAAGAATGGGTGCACCAAAGTTTCTAGCCGATGCAAATGAATTCCAGACACACGTGTCACCTTGTGCATCAGGCTTTATGTGGATACTGGGGAATTGAGCCTGGATCCTTTGGCTTTGCCAGCAAGCACCTTAACTGCTGAGCCATGGTTTCCTAAAGTGAAGAAAGCAAAGCGATATCTGAAACAGAGAACTGGTAAAAAATTACAAATGTTGATTTTGTGCTGCTGAGATGGTGTGAGTCCCTGTCTGATTTGTCTCAATGACAGCATCAGTAATAATTTTATGGAGAAGGCAGTGGGACCAGGGCTCCGTGTCAAGCCCAGTCTTGTAGAGCTGGTGTGTTGGGACAGCTGAGTCCCAGAAACTATGTCCTTCACTACACCCCACTAGGGCTTTTACCCACTGGTCTGGGGGTCTCCCTGGGGGCTTTCTTGACATTTCGCCTTTGGAGAGGGCATGGGTGCCTTCTACAATACCCTAAGTGGTCTCCGCTTCACCACTTACCATTTCCCGTCCAGCTCATGAATAAACCAACCAATGTGGTGGTGTGACAGGCAGGCATTGGTAAGTCCATTTCATTTCTTTTTCAGAGGAGTCTGTCAGCTTCCTGGGAATTTCTTAGACATTTTCTGTCCCCCCCCCCCACCCCCGCCTGTGTCCATTATCCCAAGCTGAGCCATGATACCACTGCCCAAGAGGAAGAAGCAAACAGATTGGGTGGTGAAAAAAACAGGAAGTAATTCACCCTAGGATCATTCAGGAAACAAGTTTGAATAAGTGTTTCATGTTCAGTTAGACACAGGCTCACTCCTAAGTTGACTCACATATGTAAATACTCATGACTCCAGTCTGACTGCAACACACACACACAAACACACACACACACACACACACACACACACACACACACACCCCTTTCTAAATTGCTGAGTACACAATGAGTCACTCTTGATTTCAGAACCCTGGGTCCTGCCCCTCAGCGCTGACTTCTCTGTTTCTCCAACAGATGCTCTGGCTCTGCCTGCTCCATCTCCTCGACACGCAGAACCTGATCATTCCTGCCAGTCAGAGTTCAAAGCATCTCAGAGCTAGATGGAGGACAGCCCTGGTGTCTGCTGCTGCCCCCCCCCCCACTTCCTCCACCCGGAGGCCTGAGCAAGGCTATGACGTGTGCTCACTTTCTCATTGAAGACCTGACTTCCCGTCCTGCCCCGGGGGCTGCCGGTGAGCAGGGACCCGACCTGCCTTGTTCTCTGGCTGCAGTTTCTGCTTGCAGCCGGTGCCCTCTCCTTTGCAGCCGTCGAACACACACAGGTGCATTCATTTTCTACCGTCACATGACAGGTCATCTCAGAGATACTGCCCGGAAGCGATGCCATTTGTGATTTTCTTTTCTTTTCTTTTCTTTTCTTTTCTTTTCTTTTCTTTTCTTTTCTTTTCTTTTCTTTTCTTTTCTTTTCCTTTTCCTTTCTTTTCTTTTCTTCTCTTCTTTCTTTTCTTTTGTTTCCTTCCTTCCTTCCTTCCTTCCTTCCTTCCTTCCTTCCTTCCTTCCTTCCTTCCTTCCTTCCTCCCTCCCTCCCTCCCTCCCTCCCTCCCTCCCTCCCTCCCTCCCTCCCTCCCTTCCTTTCTTTCTTTTGGTTTATTGAGGTAGGGTCTCACTCTAGCCCAGGCTGAACTGGAATCCACTCCGCATTCTCAGGGTAGCCTCGAACTCACGGCAGTCCTCCTGCCCCTGTCTCCCAAGTGCTGGGATTAAAGGAGTGCGCCACCATGCCCGGCACCATTTGTGATTTCCCCGTGGTTCAGTAATTCGGGAGCCTGGGGCTGGGGAGTGAGCTGAGCCCTTGGCTTTGAGCTGCCCTTGGCGGTCATGGTTGCCGTCTGGTCTCTTTTGAGGCTTGGGCTCCTCTTCCAAGTTCACTGGTCTTTGTCAAGGCGCGTCCTTGCAGCTTGGCAGCTGGGTTCTCAGCTGTCCACCATGGGCTGCTGTGAGCCCTCTCCCCAGCACAGAGAGCAGCTTACTTCCTCAAGGCCAACCTTCTAGAAGGGGTTGTTTTACTATGGCAGGCCCACCTACCATGCGCTTCCCTTAAGAAACTCAAAGAAAGTCAATAGGGGAGACCTCAGTTACTCAAATTCTCCACCTTGGCCATATAGTTCACCCTAATCGTGACATTGCATTAATTCAAGTGTCCACCAGTGTTCCAAGGAAGGGGACAACACAGGGCATGTGTTCCAGGGAGAGGGCAGATTGGAAGACCGATGTAGAATTCCATTTACCACCCTGGGAAACGTTTTTTGTGTTAGGCTATCACGTAGGATTGGTGTTCTCTGAAAAGTACACAGACAAGCAGGCTTCTCCTGCAAAGCCATCAGCCCCTGTGCCTTCTACCAGAAGGATGCTCTGGAGAAATCACTCTGCCGTGAGACTGAGCCCCATCTCGGGGGGACAGGGTGCACTTGGCTCCCTACGTTCACTCCATGATCCCCAAACTCCCAGACTTTCAAGAGAACCAGGAGGTCTGTTTGTTTCCTGCATTTGTTTCTCACAGGTGAGTGTGTCTTCACCACAGTAGTAACTGACCTCACACTCCACCTTCTTCTACCTCTGGCGTGGACTAAAGAGCAGCAGCTCTCCAGGAGTCCTCCAGGCCTTCAGTGCTGGATTGGGAGTGCTGAGGTGTCCAGCCTCGTGGACTGAGCAGCTACCTGGTTCTCAGCTCACCAGTGTGCAGATGGCCATTGTTGGGCTGCCCAGCCCGTATCCTGTCAGCCATTCTAATAGACTCCCTTTGCAATGTGTGTCCGTTCTATTGGATCTGTGCCTATGGAGAGCCGCAACGAATACAGACTATATTGAGAATTCTTTTGGGACTTAACTCTTGTAAGGAAATGAAGTTGAGGTTTAGTAGACGCCTTTGGTCCATTCCCAGAAAACCACATTTGTAGTTATGTTTGAAAATGGTTTGGGGAGTGATTCTTCTCTTTTGAGGCTCCCAAGTCTTCACGTTTGCCTTGGAACTGCTCTGTGGGATACAAGACACACGTCTGTAGGCCTCAGACTTTAGTGATTTTTTTTTTTTTCAACAGGAGGGTCTCATATACCCCAGTTTGGCTTCAAACTCATTATTAAGCAAAGGATTACCTTGAGCATCTGATTCTTCTGTCTCAACTCCCTCCCCCCCCCACACACAGTAGAGTCTCGGATCTTCTTTCTGTCTGCCATGTCCTTAACATCCAATTACAGTGTGGTGAGAAAACTGCTTCCTGACAAGCTCCCAGGCTGGGAGGGTCCTGGAGCAGGCAGTCAGGAGAGCTCTCCCATGGGGAAGTTCCCTCTTTCTGCAGAAAGTCGCACTAATGGAATTTTAATTGCAGAATCAGATCTTGTGAGAAGGAAAGTGACAGGTTAATCAACTTGGAGGAGCCCTGGAGAAACGTGTCTCAGGAACGATCAGACCCTGCCACTTCCCCGTGGAAAATGTTCTAGTACCTTCCCATCGTAGGCAGGCTAGGGCCAGCTCCCAGTTTGGTTACGGGCCTGTCTGGTCCATGATAAACTCCCCATTGTCCCGAGCGCAACGTTCTACGTGACCAGAAGGTGTTTGGCTTCTCGCCGTCATAGCCGTGCGGCCTGTCAGGGCTGGTTTTCCACTCTTGTCTGCATGTTTGACTCCTGACTTGACCTAACTGTCCAGTTGAATGCAGCCTTCCAAACAGCCTTCTCTGGTCCTGCTTACAGTGTCTGCCTGCCTGCCATCCATCCATCCATCCATCCATCCATCCATCCATCCATCCATCCATTACCTATCATCTATCTATCTATCTATCTATCTATCTATCTATCTATCATCCATCTATATCTGTCTATCATCTTTCTGGCAATTCCCACCACAGTGAGTTATCAGTTACAAATCTCCTGGGCGCCAGGCACCCCTGACAGCCCTCTGACATCCTCTGGGCATTCTGCTTCCCACAAGTGGTGACAGTCCCACCCACACCAGCACTATCACCTGTCATCTATCTGTCTGTCTCTAATGGCAGTTAGAGCGTCCTCTCTCCCAAGCCTCCATACCTCCCTGCTCTCGCTGGCCCATAGCCAGATCTTTTTGCTTGCTTGTTTGTTTTTTGTTTTTGTTTTTCGAGGTAGGGTCTCACTCTAGCCCAGGCTGACTTGGAATTCACTATGGAGTCTCAGGGTGGCCTTGAACTCACGGCGATCCTCCTACCTCTGCCTCCCGAGTGCTGGGATTAAAGGCGTGCACCACCATGCCCAGATCCATATCCAGATCTTTACTGAGCCATCCCATGGCCTCGGCTTCCTTGAGAGGACCTGAATGGACACTCAGCCCTCCACCAGAAGGCCGTATGCTGGTCATTCCTCTGGCAATGCTATGGCTCAGGGCATGCTCCTGAGGGCATTACTCTTGCATGCACATGTATGGCTCAGTCCTGCTAAGGACCCTGCACTGCAGGAACATGGAAAGACACCTTCAAGTCACCCCTGAGAGATGGGAAGCTCAGATGTCTATCTGCCACCTCCTATCCCTCACCAGTAGAAGGTTTCCCATGGGGACATAAGATAGAGATTTCCAGAATGGCCTGCAGGTGGGCTGACCAAGGTCCCATAGCCCCCGCAGACAGTTAGGAACAAAAGGAGTGCAGGAGCGGCCTTTGAAATGGTCAGTGGTGGGCGGAGCTTCCTGGGAACTCCGAGATGGGCAGCTACAGTAGCATCCGCTGCCATAGCAACTGGCTCATATTGTAAAGCAGACACAGTCAAGGAAAGCAAAAGGCAGACCTTCCGTCTCTGTGTGTCTGTCTGTCTCTCATCCCTCTCCTCAGAATTTAAAGGCCTCTCAAAGACAGAATGACTTTGAGCCCATGAAAGAGAAGACCCATGCCCTTCCTGGTGCAGACACCATTGGCAATGCTTGCTGGGCGGCGCTGGCCGCAGGCCGCTGAACCTGTGCACCCTAAATGACCCCGCCCCCCAAACCCGTTCGCTCTGTCCAGGGCCAGAGAGGCATGAACACAAGCCCTCAAGCTGAAGCAACTTGCTCGAGGCCTCCGAGCCTTGGACTGCAGCTAGGGACCGTCCGGGTGCATGGTCGGGCCAGATTCCAACCACACTATGACACTTAGAAGTGAACATTTCAATGTCCTTTTAATGGTTCAATCCACATAAAGGTTTTTATCTGAGTAGGCAGTTCTTCTAATTGTTACATAAGCTTAAAAAACACAAAGTGGTACATCTAACAATCAGTACTTGGTGGTCAGTGGGGCCACTCAGAGAATGTGAATTGAATTGAGTTGGTTTTAGACTCTACCTGAAGCTACCTTCCAGCTCACCTCTCCTCCATGGCTTCTTCCTATTGCTCTCCAGAGGCAGAGAGAGAGTGGGGGGGGAGGAGCGCGCACATAGGCGCAGTGTTAGGGATCAAACCCAGGCCTTACACACGCTAAGCATTGCTTCTCACCACCGAGCTCCAGCCCCATCCTCTGGAGACAGTCTCACCTCTTACAACAGACTCTGCACACGCTGGGTCATCTGTCGTCATGGCCTCAGGCCCCTGTCTCTACAACACACTTCTCAAGCCCTGCTAAACTACGTGCTGCTCCCTCTGGGAGTTCTGCGTCCTGGCACTTCCCAGTCCAGTAGGAACCCCCTGGCCAACCCTTCTTCATTCTTTGTGAGTTAGTTCAACCATCACCTCCACAAGACGTCCCCTTGTCACCTCACCTCGACTTGAATCTTCCCCTCGTCCCATGACATCCTGAAACACTGCTACCATTGTCTCTTGCCCATTTCTCCCACAGGTATGAAAACAGGCCTATAAGAGCTTACGTTGGGTTTCAATCCTGGGTAAAATTGCTTTACCCCCCTCTGTGACCCTTAATGTTCTTATCTATAAAATGGGCAGTAAGCAGGGCATTTTGTATATTGCCCAATACTTGGCTTCTAATGAGTTTTAGAGTTAGTTTTTTTAAAAAAAGTTTTAAATTTTATTTATTTCAGAGAGGGAGGGAGACAGAATGTGTGTGCGAGAGCCTCTAGCCACTGCAAACGAACTCCAGGTGCATGCACTGCCATGTGCATCTGGCTTACTTGGGTACTGGGGAGTTGAACCTGGGTCCTTAGGCTTCTCAGGCAAGCGCCTTAACCACTTGGCAATCTCTACAGCCCCAGTGTTTGTTTTATTTACTCTTTCTTCAGAGCTGGTCTC
Source organism: Jaculus jaculus (assembly GCF_020740685.1). Taxonomy (NCBI): domain Eukaryota; kingdom Metazoa; phylum Chordata; class Mammalia; order Rodentia; family Dipodidae; genus Jaculus; species Jaculus jaculus. Next base: position 132,737,546 of record NC_059109.1, read on the forward strand.
TGGACCAAGTAATTACTAGGTCACTATGAAGTGGTGCCTCTCCCTGCTTTCAAAGTTACTCCTGCATGAGTTCCCTGGACTTGTGAGGACATAGGTGGCTAGGTCCCATGTCCAGAAGGTCTGGACCTGAGTGTGAGAATTCACACTCCTCACGTGCTTTCCTGACACCGTCCTTTGAGGACCACTGAGCTGGCTACCTTAGGAAGGAAGGTATTGATTCTTAACACTGATTGGACATTTGGAGTGGAACCCAGCTCTTTCTAATGGTGACCTACTCTTAGGCAAAGTGGTCGTAGAAGATTTCTGTATCAATTTCTCCATTCCAACGACATTTACTGACTATCTACCAAGTCTGGGCATTGCGCTGGACTCTGACAATGGCGCAGACAAGAAAGCCCCTAGCTCGCCAGCCCGCAGCCCAGTGCGCACGCTTCAGAAGGCGCCTTCCTCGGCACACAGGTCAGATGAGCAAGCTTCGTTGGGGTCTGCTCTTAATGATTGCTCTCCGTTTTATTGCAATCCTTACTTAGTGACTTCATCAAAACGGTTAGGTGAAACTGATGGCGATAATCCCATAATCATTCCCCTTGCCTGGAACTGCACCGATCACCTGTCACTAGTTTTAGAATGGAGTCAACCCACAGAACAAGAGTCTCAGGGGATCGGACGCAGGCTGTGGCCCAAACCCCTGTCCCATGAAAAGGCGCATCCCTTGTGGTATCAATGAGAACAGTCTCAGCGAGTCAGAGCGAAGGCTGTTACCAAGACTGTTACCTGTGTGTGAGACGATCATCCTGTCTGTGAGACAGTAATTATTACTAGCCAATCGGGTTCCTGTGATTGTGTACTAGCAGATCCCTCATTCACAGAGTGCAGGCACCTCTCTCCAAGCGCCTCCCAACCCCACCCACAGGCGTCCTTGCCTTCTCACTGTTCCTGAGGGAAGCCAGGAGAGGTTGAGCCAGGGTGGAGGGCGGTGTCAGGAGCAGGAAGGGTCGCTGAAAGGTTTGGCAGTCGCATATCTGTCTTCAAGCTTCCGTCAGATGGAGCAGACAGGAGCGGCTGCATCTTATTTTCCTGGAGGGTTGAGGATCTGAGGAGGCGGTTGACTGGCTGGGCTGGGTCTTCCAGTTCTCCTCATGCAATCTGTGTGCTTTCTAGAACTTTGTCTGCAGACACACACACACACACACACACACACACACACACACCCACCCACCCCAAGTGCTTTGGTCCAACTTCCTGGTTGGGCCTGTTTGGGGGTCACAGAACGCCAGGTCCTGGAGCGCCCCCATGTGGTTGGATGCGGACAAGACAGCCCATCACTGAGAGCGGCTGGGCCCGTTGCAGCAAGAAATGCACTTTTGACAACAAATCCGGCCCAGGTGCCCACCTGTGCGCCCCAATGAACCGCGACAAAGAACTCAAATTCAGTTAGGGATGTACGGCTGTGAGCTGGAGCACTCAGATGACGCTTCAGAAAGCGTGTGATCCTCTAACGCAAGGGACCACGCCCCTTCCTTCTGTAGGCAAGTTACAGGGCTGGGGCTGCAGAGGAGAGGGGGACCTCCTTGTTCTAGAGGAGCTTGCAGAGATCAAAGAGTTAAACTCCCCAGAAAGGTAGTTCAAAAGCCAGGATGGGCGTCCCTGGCTCCACCATGGAACTGGATTGCCGACGAGGTTCCAGTCATTTCTTTGAAGTTCCTGTCATTTCTTTGCTCGGTAATGGGTCCTCACTTCCTGGGGGTTCCTGCCACTTCATTTTTACTGCAAGAGGAAACCAGTCTTGACCAAGGAGTGGCTACATCTACTCACTATGCAAAACTGCCTTTTTAAAAAGGCCTTAAAGAGAGACATCCAGAGGATGGTTGAAACCATTCCTCTTGAGCTAGTAAGATGGTTCAGTGGTTAAAGGCGCTTGCTTGCAAAGCCTTGCAGCCTGGATTCAACTTCCCAGTACCCACATAAAGCCAGATGCACAAAGTGGGGTGTTTGCAGTGGCAACAGGCTCTGGCTTGCATATGCCCCCCCAACCCTGTCTCTTGAATATAAATACAAATATTAAACAGAACCAAAAGCTCACAGGGTTGCAGAACCCATCCTCCACCTCAAGTCTGCAGCTTCAACCGGTGAGAAATTGACATCATTTCTCTCTCCTTCTTTTCAGGTGGAGGTGACTTTTCTTTAATTTATTATTATTGTTGTTATTGTTAATTTGCAGTACTGGGGATGGAACTCAGGCACTTGATCATACTAGGCAGGATCTCTAAGATAGAGCTACACCCCAGCCCTGGTTTTATTTTGTAAGGATTAAAACCAACCTGTGGCTGTGGGTCAGAAGAAAACAACACTGTGAAATCCTGGTGGAGAAATCTCTTTTCCTAGCATTTAGAAAGGAAGCCAGCCTGGGATTCCAAAGAACCCCAAATGCATCTAGACTGTAGACAGGCAAGGACAATCAGCGTGTGTGTGTGTGTGTGTGTGTGTGTGTGTGTGTGTGTGAGAGAGAGAGAGAGAGAGAGAGAGGGAGAAAGAGAGAGAGAGAGGGAGAGCAGAGAGAACTATTTAAATCCCTAATAACATGTTTGAGCAGCAAGGGACTATAAACAAAATTTGTAATTTCATGGGCTTTCACTTTTCTTCCTATTTTTGGCATCTCCTTAGGTATGATGAATCCAAGAGGGGTCTTAGGGGCTGCTGGGAACAACTGTTCCTTTAAGTGATTCTTTTACGGATATCAGTCAAGAAGTCACCGTCAGCTGGAAGTGGAAGGCACAATGGAGCGTGTTTGCACACGCATGTGTGTGTGTGTGTGTGTGTGTGCGTGCGCACTCGCACAGCCATTTCTCTTCACTAGCTCCGTTCTTTGAATGGCCATGTCTTCTTGGCAAGGGAGAGGAGACACTTCCCCGTGCACCTAAAAAGAAACCAGCGAATCGGTAAACGAGCCATCACACCCGCGGTACCTCTGTGCCCTCCGCTTCCCGACGCCTTCATTTCGCTTTCTTCGAGAGCGCCCGCTGGGCGTTTCGCAGCCCGCCAGCTCAGCCCTCCTCCACCCGAGTTCCTTCGGTGGTATCGCTGGAGGCCTGGCCCTGTGTGAGCCCTCATCCCTCTCTCCTGTGGAGCTTCTGCTGTTTCTCTCTAGGGCGGCAAGAGGTGTGGCGATTAGTACATATTGTAAATGCATCAGGAATGCGATTGCAACTAACAAGAAAAGCCCAACAAAACACACGGAACATGCACAAAAAAAACACAAAAGCAGAGTTTAAATTTGTTCCTTTAACTACAACTGGGCTAAGAGTCCTCACACTAAGTCTTTTTTTTTTTTTTTTTTGAGTTCTCTCTGAGGATTAAGTTCTCTTGCCTTAGAAAAAAAGTAAAAGTATTTCATTAAAAGATTTTTGCTTTCTTTGGCATCGGAGGAAGGGGACAGAAACCAGGTATAAAAATCAGCGACTTACTTTCCTCTCTGGCCCCCTCCGCCCCCCCCCCACCGTTCTTTCTGTCTTTTGTTTCCAGGAAGGGGGAGGGGAGCCATTGTATAGTGACTGGCTTTAGTCCCTCAGTCACTTCTCCCTGTCCTGCCTGGGGACACTTTTCATCTGAGCCGAACCCTTGTTCCCAGCAAAGGGAAACTGGCAAATGACACTGTCACCTTCTTCAAAGGCCCAGGAACTCAAGAAGGTTGAAGCAGGCAGCCTCCCCCCCCCCCACCTGCCCCCAGGCGTTTGTGGACCAAGGTCTGGGCTGCTGCCTGGCTGTTTGCAATGACGGTATAGAGAGAATGCCCCCCAACTCCCCAAGGGGTAGGATGAAGAGGTCTTGCACGGAATGACACGCATGATAGGACTCCGAATAGAATGGGGAGCAGGGTGACAGCTGGGTCTGGTTAGAAGGACCCAGGAAAGGAACCGCACTTCAAAGAAAGAACTTTTGTCTGTACTTGAAACCTAGGATTCAGCAGCCAGCCGGGCATGCCAACAGAGGTTGTCCTCCACTCTCTACGGTTCCTGCCAGGTTTGGGTATTTACAGATACCCATTTCCCAGATGCCTGCTTGCCAAAGGCACGTCTCCCTACTCCCATCCCCTGTTCTGGTCCCCGTTAGGACAGTGCACTCCGTGTCTATTTCTGACCTGACTAAGATGGATGTGTGATAATGGGTTTGTCGGAGCCAGCATGCGGGAGGGTCTGCATGCGGCATGTGGCATCTGCCTGGGTGACGATGGAAGCGGGCACACATCCAACTATTCCTTGTTCACACATGTTTATAAATATGAATGAATAAGCATGCAGAGGTGGCTAAAAATACATATCTGGACAGGAATGTGTGCCTCTGTTGTGGACATCGCCCATGAACTCATCCTCCAGCTGCCTTTGAATCCCAGTTTCTCACTCTAGGGAAGGCAACTTGCTGGCTTTACCAACACCCAAGGCATCTGGTGGCTCAGTTCCCAGGGCACGTGGGTATGGGGTATTCTGCGGAGTGTATTTCCTGCACCAGCCAAGACCAGTTTTTGTCCAGCCTCTTTCTCTTACTCCTTGCCCCCAAGTCCACTCTGAGTATATCACATGTGTTCAAATCTCCAAAACCAGACCCAGGGCAGAATTTTCTCTTCCTTCCTTCCTTCTTTCTTTCTTTTTGTTTGTTTTTAGACGTAGGGTTTCACTCTAGCTCAGGCTGACCTAGAATTTACTATGTAATCTCAGGGTGACCTCGAACTCATGGCGATCCTCCTAGCTCTGCCTCCCAAGGGCTGGGATTAAAGGCGTGCGCCACCACGCCTGGCTCCCAAGGCAGCATTTTCTCTAAGTGCTGCACACAGGGGCTTTGGGAGAGAACTATCTTCCTAGGCAGATGGGGGCGAGGGGGAAGTGCATTGATTTTATACCAAGGAAGATGAAGCCCTCTCAGACAGAGCTGCATTCAAACTTGGGAAAATAAAGGATAGTCTAGAGGTAATTTTTAAAAAATTAAATCAATAAAAAGGTACAGTGGATATGTACATGATTGTCGGTCCATTATGAGCTGCCTTCAATGGAATCTGAACAGACTCACATCCTATTTAGTCCTTCATACAAGAATTAAAAAAAAAAAAAAAAACACCTCAGGTATTTGAATAATTTGTAAATTTTTATTAACAGGGGTTACGGGGAGGGTTTTATCAGAGCACATCCTGAGAACATTAGGAAATTACAGACAGACTTGAGATACGTGTCAGACAGAACAGATGAAGCAAGCCCCTCAGCCATCTGAGAAAAATTAATAATGTAAAATTGCGGAGACCAAATCTTTGTTAGGGATACAGCAGGATGCAGGGCAAAAACGGAGGCCTTAGCGCCCCCTGGTGTTCAAAGTAAACTTGCAGCTTTATTTTATTTTACTTTTTTCTTTTTTAAAGTTATAGCCCCCTTTGCCCTCCACAGCGTCAAAAATAATTGTTCTCCCAAATCATCTCGACTCCTCTCCATCCACTCATTGTCCCCTCACCCATGGCTTTCAAGTCCCTATTTAAAAAAAAAAAAAAAAAGAACAACGAACTCTTAACTCATTCCTCTTTATACCCCACACATCATTCCATTCCAGGAAATTGGCAACCGCCCAACCCCAAGCTGCCTCAGATCTCCTCCCTTTAAAGTGTTGGATGTAAACAAACGGGTTTTCCCCGCCCCCTTCAAGCTTACAGGGTGAGCATAGTTTGCTACACAGCTGATTTCTTTTCCTCCTCACAGGCATTTCCCGCCCCCCCCCCAACTAACTCATCATGACCATGCTTTTAAAAACTTAACCCAGACGCATTCCTCTGCCTCCTCCCTGCCTGGTTAACCTGATAACCCAGTTTTTACTCTCAGTGGACAGGAACGACTGGGTCAGAAACGTAAATAATACACCTGGATCTACAACAGGTCGCCTGCATTGGGAGGCAGAATTTCCCTTGGTGGCCAAGAGAAGAGCAAATATATACAACATAGGTGTGTTTGGACAGGAGACGGGGCGGAGGAAGCGTCTTGGAGGACCTGTAGGGACCGTGGTGATTGGTTTACTTGGATTTTCCAACAGGTCCGATGGAGACGGGATCTGTTTGCACCTGAGCATCTGCCATGCGCTTTGGTCCCTGGAGAAAAACAAAGCAGTTATTCAATACCCAGAACTCACATTAAAAAAAAAAAAAAAGTCTAGGGGATTGGAGAGATAATTAGCGGTTAAAGTGCTTGCCCTTGAAGCCTAACGACCCAAGTTGGACTCCCCAGTACCCATTGAAAAGCCAGATGCACAAAGAGGTGCATGCATCTGGGTTTTGTTTGTAGCACCTACAGGCCCTGGTGTGTCCATTCTCTCTTCTTCCTCTCCTCTCCCCTCTTTCCCCCTCACTTCTCTCTATTCCCCAGGTGTGGTAGTGCACGCCTGTAATTCCAACACTTGGGAGGCTGAGGTAGGAGGATTACTGTGAGTTCAATGCCAGCTTGAAACTACAGAGTGAATCGCAGGCCAGCCTGGGCTAGCTCCTACCTTGAAAACCATAAACCAAAACAAAACAAAACAATTAAGCACGGTGGTTGGTATGCGCTTGCCATCCCAGTGCGGAGAGGTGGAGGCGTGTGGGTTCCTGGAGCTAGCTGACCAGCCAATCTTTTTTTTTTTTAATTTTTATTAACATTTAGCCAATCTTTCTACTTGGTAAGCTCCAGGTCAGTGGGAGACCCTGTCTCAAAAGAGATGGGCAGAGTCAGGTGTGGTGGCACATGTAATGCCAGCCCTCAGGAGGAGGCAGAGTTAGGATCGCCATGAGTTTGATACCACCCTAAGACTATATAGTGAATATTAGGTTAGCCGGGACTTGAATGAGACTCTACCTCAAAAAACAAAACAAACAAACAAAAAAAACCTAAACTAAACTAAAAATCCTGGAGGCTATGGGGGACATTTTCACTCACACCACCACAGTGCCCCTCTGCCTCTGCCTCCCTAGTGCAGGTATTACGGGAGTCCATCAGGATTCCAGAGCGGCCGGCTACCCTGGCCAGCAAGCACTTAGGCCAGGCATCTGGCTGTCCACGTGGAGCGGGGCTTCCACCGCACGCTTGCCTGAGCCCTGAGCCCGCTGGCTATGCGAGGCTGCTCCTGACCTCTGGGTTGGCAGACGCGCCTGCTCCAGGGGTCTCAAGGCGAACCCTCACCAGCTCCCCCTGAACATGAGATAACTGGAGCCCTTTTCTGCTGTGGCCCCTGGCGGCCCTTCCCTTTGCCAGCAGCAGCTGCAGCCTTTGCAGGTGATAAACAGCACCCGGCGCTTTGACGAATGACCATTAACAGCTTCCTGGGTTCGGTCAGTTTTCTTTGCCCAGCCTGGGCGAGCTGGTCCCTGTCTGCTGCTCCAGCCTGAACCCCTCCCACTGTCCACTCCTCTCTCCCCTGCACACACGCGGCTCCCAGAGCCGCTCCAACCCCAGGGTCTTTGCCAGCGCTGTTCTTATTCCTCTAAGAGTCTTCCTGGCTTCCTGCCTGGGACCGCTGGTCCTCCGCTGGGACCTCAGGACTTGTCTCCTCAGACACCCCTTCTGCAGCTGCCTATCAAGGAGCACCTTCCCCCTACCCAGGCCAGTGCCACCACGTCAGCCCACTTACTGCCCCGCGCAGCTTCCCACACTTGCATTCTTGTTTGCTAAGTTTTAAACATTTTGGTCGTGGATGTGCAGAAGGATGGGATAAGGGAGGGAGGAAGGAAAGATACGAGTTGTTTCAAAATGTAAATCACATCAAAGAATGCCCCCCCCCTCAGGGTTTCTGTTCACCAATGGACTTTCTAAAATCTATCTGTTTACTTACTTATTTAAGAGAGATACAAAGAGGCAGACAGAGTGAGTGTGGGTGCGCCCGGGGCTAGCTGTCACTGCCGATGAAATCCAGATGCACGCACCACTTTGTGCATTTGGTTTTATGTGGGTACTAAGGGATCAAACCCAGCCCATCAGGCTTTGCAGGCAAACACCTTTAACCACTGAGCCATCTCTCCAGCCCACGAATGGATATGTTTCAAACATACAAAGAGTCTCAAGGGCGGGCCATTAAAGTTAGGTGCTACAATACACAGTAACAACTTCAAGCGATTTATTCTGGTCTCACGTATAGTATTTTTTAAAAAGTTAATTGTTTTCTGGTGGGCAGCATGTGTATGGTATATGCGGGTGTATGTGAGTGCCCGTGGAGTCCAGAGGAGGACATCAGGTGTCCTCCCAGTGCTTTTCTATGTTGTTTCCTGGAGTGGGAGTCTCTCACTGAACCTGGAGCTGCTGGCCAGTGAACCCCGGTGATTCTCCTATTTCTACCTGCCTCAGGACTGGGGTGACAGTCATGCATGGCCATGTGCATGCTGGGGATTGAACTCACGTCCTTCTGCTTGTGCAGCAAGTGATCTTATCTGCTGAGCCATCTCCCTAGCCCCACATACAGTATTTTAATGTCATTTATATGTGTGTGCATATATATACATACATATATATACGATATTTTATTTATTTGAGAGAGACAGACAGACAGAAAGAGAGAGGATATGGGTGTGCCAGGGTCTCCTAACACTACAAACAAACTCCAGACACATGCACCACTTTGTGCCTCTGGCATTACGTGTGTACTGGGGAATCAAACCCAGGCCATTAGGCCTTGCAAGCGAGCACCTTCAACTAACTGCTGAGCCATCTCTTCAGTTCCCATAATATTTTCGTCTTGTCCATTCTCCCCTTTGTTATGGTGGTCGAAATAAATCTATCGCACCTTGGCCAATCTGCCTCAAACTGCAGCTGTAAAACAGAATTCTTCTATACCCAGCAGCCATTGCTCCTGCTGACCAGGAAGCAACACAGCAGGTCTCCCCTTGCTAGGTTAGATGAGCAAGAGACCCAGGACTAGTCTGAGGCTGGCTCCTTCCCTAAGTTCCTGTGTCACAAACCACAAGGCAACTCAATGTCTTTGTGAACCAGAAACTAATTTAGGAATATATTTTGTGTAACAAATAGTTAAGTTTCAATCACAAGCCACTGAGCTTGGGCCAATCATAGCCAGTCAGCGTATTACAACATGCCCAAATAAGGGCAACAGCTCTTCCTCAGATGTCTACAGCAGCCAATCAGGTGACTTCTGTAATTTGCATCTGTCCAACCTACAGAAGCTGGAGCCTCTCTCTGCTGGTTGGAGCTCTAGGAACCTCTTCTAGTTCTCCATGTGGCCTGATTCATGGTCATTTGCTGCTCAAATACCATCTCTTAAGTTTGTGTAAAGTTTTTCTTTTAACACCCATAGTTGGGTCATCAAAGGCGCTAATACAGTAGGTTCACAGAGACCTACTTCAGGTCTCAGTTTATAAGTGGAGGAAGATTTAACTTGTTGGCAGTCATAAAACACAGTTCAAAAACCCAGGGAGGGCTGGAGACCCTGGTGCACCCATTCATTCTCTCTCCCTGTTGCTTTTAAATAAATAAATAAATAAATAAAATCTTTAAAAAAAAGCCCCAGAGAGATGGACAGAGGGCCCCAGGATGAGGACACATGTTTAGAATCTGGGGAGCTGACTGGGGAGAGGGTCTCAGGGCATGGGAGAGAGCTGAGGGAAGGAGAGGGCAATCCTCCCAGTGGGTGGGTGGGAGGACACGATTGATCAGAGTCCTGATCTTGCTGGGGTGACAGACTGAGGCACAGTCACGGGGAGCCAGATCACAGACCATGGAGATGGCAACACCCACTCTTGAACCCTCACCGCGGGCTGGGTGCTGGGCCAAGTGGTTTATCTATCCACTCAGATTCCCACAGGAATATTAGAGTCATAGCTGACAGGTGTGGAAAGCGGGGCTCTGAGGGACGAAGAGCCTCAGCTAAGGTCACCGGCTATGAAGGAACAGGATTAGGACTCTTCCCCAGCTCCCTTCGGTGGCTTCTCCATGGCCCTTGGTGCCAGTCGCCCTTTCGTCCTCAGCACCTTCAGGCACCGGACGATCTTCCTGCGCCTGACCTTGGGCTCCAGAATAGCCAATGCCTCTCCTGCCCACTGTGCCTAGCATAGCGGGTCACGTCCCCAGCCTGGCACCGGTAGGTGGTCAGCGAACACTTGTTTGGCAGTGCCCCCTCTTTGGAGGTGGAAACCACATCCCTTCCTCCGGAGCACCCAGAAGGAAGAAAAGGCAAGAAGCATCCGCTTACCAGGCCCTTAAGGAACGCCCCGAGGGGCTGCCTCTTCTCAGGTCTCTTGAGGGACTTGTCCCCGTTCTGCAGCGAGTTGGCCTCCCCGGTGGGCGGCGGCGCACCCTGGGCCGACTCTCTGGCTTCCTGCTTGCTGCTTTTCTGCTTGCTGCTGTCGGCCACTGACCTCTTGTCCTTCGAGGAGCCCTCCTTGCTCTTCTGGGCTGTTCCCCTGGGCTCGGGCTCTGGGGGTGTGGCGGTCTTCTCCGGGGAGTTGGATGTCTACAGCAAGGTCAAATAAAGCCCCCTTTCAGTGGCTACAAGACAGTTCCCAATGGCAGGGGGATAGACAGGTTAAGGCAGAGATGTTCAAGTGTTGGCTGGGATCTACGCTTTCATGAGTCTTGGGCAAAATGGGAAGAGAAAGAAGGATATTGTGGAAAGTCATGCATGGCAGGAGATATTGATTTACATATCTACTAATAATCTATTAATTAATTTAAGCCTTCCCTGTCAGCATTGTTTCTCCACTCTTCTGGGACTAGAAACTTGAATTTTTCTTTAGGAAACCACACGACTCTCCTTAACACTCTATAAAGGGCAAACAAACTAATTCTATCCCTGGGTTAAGGGCGCATGTGACTCAGTCTTGGGCAATCAGAGCATTGCACTGTGTTTGGGCTGCTATGATTGGTTCAAGACAAGTCCATGCTGAATTGGTAGAATCATTGGATGTGAGGCTCTGAGGATGGAGGCCTGGGATGTGCAGAACTAATACCACCCCTAGAGAAAACGTGCCTGGACTGGAAGTCACCCCAGAAGAAAGCAGAGCCCAGAGAGAAAGACAGACCAGTATTCAGCAGTATTTGGCACCCCTGAATCTAGCCCGGCCATGTTAAACCAACATTCACCACATGGGACTTCTCGGGGGTACCCATTGTAAAAAACTGTGATTATGTTTGATGTAAAACCATCCTTTTTTTTAAACTACCATAAAATCCATAAAATGGTAGTAAAAAATTAGATGAGGGACTGGAGAGATGGCTTAGTGGTTAAGGCACTTGCCTGCAAAGCCTAAGGAGCCATGTTCGACTCTCCAGGTCCCATGTAAGCCAGAGGCACAAGGTGATACAAGCATGTAAGTTTTCACATGCCTACAAGGTGGCTCACACGTCTGGAGTTCAATTGCAGTGGCTGGAGACCCCGGCATGCCAATTCCCTTCCTCTCCTCCCAACTCTATCTCAAAAAAAAAAAAAAAAAATACATGTGGGCTGGGGAGATGGCTAAGCAGTTAAGGTGCTTGCCTGCAAATCCTAAGGACCCAGGTTTGATTCCCCAGGACCCACATAAGCACAAGGTGGCACATATGTTTGGCGTTGGTTTGCAGTGACTGCAGGCCCTGGTGTGCCCATTCTCTCTCTCTGCAACTCTGCCTCTTTCTGTCTCTCAAATAAATAAATAATTAGATGAATGGCTTATGTTTTGAATGTATATCTTTCTGGATTTCCCAAAACAAGACACATTACTTGGTTCCTACACTGTAGAGGGTTGAGGCTGAAAAAAAAAAAAAAAACCCAAACCCTAATACTGGAAGAAACTGGGCAGATTTTAGATATACAGTTACAAAATCCAAATTCTGGCAGAAGTGGAAACCTTTTCCTCATAATTTTTTTTTTTTTTGAGGTAGGGTCTCACTGTAGCCCAGGCTCACCTGGAATCTCAGGGTGGCCTCGAACTCACAGTGATCCTCCTACCTCAGCCTCTCAAGTGCTGGGATTAAAGGCATTCGCCGCCACACCCAGCTCCCTCATAATTTTCTTAAACTCAATGAATTGCCTACAAGGACCAAACAATGCGGAAACAATGAGGCGTAAACCCACTCCCACGGAGACCATCCTCCCCAGCAGTGAAGACACTGCAGGTCCAAGGAAACTTTCTCTAGGGTGAGAACTCCCAGCAACCCCAGCTTGGTGTTGGGGAGACATTTTGGAGTAGGAAGGTGTCCAGTGAACTGTCATTCCTGAAAGGTCTGTGTCTGCTCAGATCCCACCTGCCATTCTTCTGCCTCTGCCTCCTGTGTGCTGGCATCACGGTGTGGCATCATGTCTATTTTCCTGACCTTGACCCTGCATTTTTTTTTTTTTTTTTTTTTTTTTAGGAAATAAACTTCTTTGAAATGTCAACTTTAAAACATTGACTTCAAAAGTTTTAAATCCCAAGTGATATCAAATAATGGGGGTATAACTACTCTACAGGCTCCATTGAACCCCCTCTGCTTCACAACATCGTGCAATGCCCCCAGATGAAAAGGCCCACAAGAGAGCTGCAGCTCTACCCAGGACAGCTGGCATCTCGCGTAAGTGAAACCAGCCCAGCCCTGAGAAGAGAGGGAGAAGGGCGAGCCAGCACACCCCCCCTCCCCCAAAGGGCTGGAAGATCGCGCAGGCTCAGGCCCTCGGGGAGGCAGGAGGCCCTGGAGAAGGACAGTGGCGTGCCCCAGAAGTTCTGCTGCAGCCACGTGTCCCAAAGCCTCTGTCAGTGCCCAGCTACCCAAATGGCAGCCGGTACAAAGACACTGACAAGAGTGTCCAGGATGGACAGACAGCCCAGAGCTCACTGTCGCCTCACGCCTAAGCACCAGCCCCGACTGTCATGCTCCTCAGAAAGTCCAGAGCCCGTGATGGCTGTTCACACCTGACTCTGTGTGTGTGTGTGTGTGTATGTGTGTGTGTGGAAGATGTGAGGATCCAGCCATGGCTAAAGGATTAGAGTATGGCGTCAGGGTGCTTGCTTTGATAACCACTTGTCTGGTGGGCTTCCTCTTGTGATGGAAGGGCAAATTCTTTTTTTTTGTTGTTGTTTTTGTTTTTGTTTTTCAAGGTAGGGTCTCACTCTAGTCCAGGCTGACTTGGAATTCACTATGTAGTCTCAGGGTGGCCTTGAACTCATGGCGATCCTCCTATCCCTGCCTTCTGAGGGCTGGGATTAAAGACGTGTGCCACCACACGCCTCCATAGGCGGAATTGTAAACTCTTGCCTGAGAAACCAGAAAGAACAGGGTCTTGTCCCATCACATCATTGCCATGTGACCTGGAACCAAACTTTTTTTTTTTTTTTTTTGGTTTTTCAAGGTAGGGTCTCACTCTGGTCCAGGCTGACCTGGAATTCACTATGTAGTCTCAGGGTGGCCTCGAACTCATGGTGATCCTCCTACCTCTGCCCCCCGAGTGCTGGGATTAAAGGCTTGCGCCACCACGCCTGGCTTTTTTTTTTTTTTTTTTTTTTGAGATAGAGTCTCACTCTGGCCCAGGTTGACCTGGAATTCACTATGTGGTCTCAGGGTGGCCTCGAACTCATGGTGATCCTCCTACCTCTGCCCCCCGAGTGCTGGGATTAAAGGCTTGCGCCACCACACCTGGCTTTTTTTTTTTTTTTTTAAACTGGTTCATTTTGCTTACTTTGGCCAAGTCGTTTTCCTTGTGGGTATCAGTTTCTTTTTTTCCCCCATTCTATTATTATTATTGTTGTTGTTGTTACTGGTTCCCTGATCTGGGTGGGAGAATTACAACAAAAGCCACCTTATGGCACAGTGGGAATTACGTTAGTCAAGAATAGAAGGCCTGGCTGCTCCCATCTTGGCCCATGTGAAATGTCACTCACGGGGTGGCAATCATCTTGGCTTTTCCTGTAGGGAGGAGGTTTCAGGACATAGAAGTGACGGTTTGACATCTAGGAAAGTCCCGGGAAAATGGACGAGCAGTGACCCTGGCTTAGTGTTGCCAGGGGTTCCTCTTTTTCAGAGAGACTCTGTGGCTCTGAGGGCCATGTGCGGATGAGGCTCCAGGAAAGAACAGCCCAGCGCGATGTGTCAGCGGCTCGCGGAGTCCTTGATCTGCCCCCGCCACACGGACGCTGCTCTTCCGAGCAGAAGCTCCTCCTGAGAACAGGCTCCACGCTCGCCTGCTCCCGCCTGGCCGTTGCCGGGGCTTGGGTGCCGGCAGCTGCTCTTCCGTCAAGCCTCACCTCCTGGAGACGTGCTTTCTAGAAGCCTGGCCCTCCCCGTGCTGAGCACTGCTCTCCTAACACTTCCTGCTAACGGTCCCTCTGGGGTTTCCTTGCTCCCTAGGTAACTTCTGTCCTTTTCCTTTGATTGCAAGGAAGACTCCCACGAATCAGCTGCCTGGCCTGTATCCCCAGCCCCAGGGAAGAGTGGCCACAGAGGAAATGTGGACAGTGGCTCAGCTGGTCTCTTTTCAAGTGACCCCGATGTCTGAGCCTTCCTGAGTCACTGTGGGTCGGAGTGGGTAGGATGGAAATCCAATAGTTTCTCATATATATTTTTTAACCAAGAAAGAGCTTTGAATGGATTTACTGGGTGTCTCTTTCCCATCTTTTCACTGACTTAGAAACATTACTTACTTACTTATATGTATATTCTTTGTGATGCATCCCCAGCTCAAGGATCTGATTCTTCCGGTTGGAGAGATGGCTCAGCAGTTAAGGCGATTGCCTGCAAAGCCTAACAACCTGGGTGAGACAATACCCACGTAAAACCAGACGCACAGAGCAGTGCATGAATCTGGAGTTTGTTTGCAGTGGCCAGAGGCCTAGGGTGCACCCATTCTCCCTCCCCCACTCTCTCTCTGCTTGCAGGTAAACAAATAAAAATATTAGAAAAAAGAATCTAGGGCTGGAGAGATGGCTCAGGGTTAAGGCACTTGTCTGCAAAGCCTAAGGACCTGAGTTTGATCCCCCAGTACCCACGTAACACCAGATGCACAAGGTGGCACACGCATCTGGAGCTCATTTGCAGTTGCTAGAGGCACTGGCATGCTAATTCTTTCTCTTTTTATCTGCCCCTCTCTCACTCTCTCCTTCTCAAATAAATAATAATAAATAAAAATATATTTTTTAAAAAAGAATCTCTTAATCTATGTCTTTTCATTTCATTTTAGTTGTTTAGTTACTTATTTTTGTGGTGCTGGGACTTGAATCACCCAGGGCTTCATGCATATTTGGCCAGTGCTTTACCATTGAGCACAGCTCTTTTAAAAAATTTTAACTTTTGGGATAGGTTATTATTGATAAGTTGCCCAGGCTGGCCTTGAACTTTTAGCCTTCCTGCCTCAGCCTCGCAGAGGAGCAGGGACTCCAGGACTCCAGGCTTCATTTAACTGAGTGTGACACTTGCCTTGTTACTAAATGCAGAAGACGTGAAACCTTTGCTTGGGCTTGACTGTCTCAAAGGATCATGCAAAACAGTCATCTCTGAATCCTCCAAGGAAGCTGCCAGAGCCCAGCAGCACCGGAAGGAAGGCCGAGGCCGAGGCTGAGGGCACTGGATTCCCACCTGAGGCCAGGAGTGTCCCGGCTTCTAGAAATACCAGCCGAGCCTTTATAACCCTTCAAGGGCGAATCTCAGAGGAGCAAGGTTTTCACTCCCACCCCGCAAATTAAACAAAGCCTTTGCCATTTCCCTGCAAGGACATATGGTTCTGAAAGCCCTGGAGGAGAACGCTCAAGGCTCTCAGGGAAGCATAGGAAGAGGCTCGCTCAGAGTGCCACATGCCACTGTGATCCTAGGACCTCTGAAATGATTGTCAAGAGAGCCCCACGTAGGGTTCCAAACGGTACAGTGGTATGTCAATCTTCCTCTATGAGTAGAGTCATGCGTCGTGTTTCCAGGGTGCTAACAGTCAGAAGTTGGGGCTCCAAAATGGTCTAGAGTCTTGTAGGCTTGAGGCCAAGACACATCAAGGAAACATGCAGATGATTGAGGGATGAGGGCCACCTAATGTTCTCTGGCTTCTTCACACCATACACACCATACCCCTGACTCATACACACAAAGAAAAAAAAGTTAAAAACATAAAAAACTGCATAGTAAGGCTGGAGAGATGACTTAGTGGTTAAGGTGCTTGCCTGTGAAGCCTAAGGACCCATGTTCGACTCTCCAGATCCCACATAAGCCAGACACACAAAGGTGATGCAAGCGCAAGGTCACACATGCCCACTGGGTGGCGCAAGTGTCTGGAGTTTGATTTCAGTGGCTGAAGCCCTGGCATGCCAATTCTCTCTCTCTCTAAAAAAAAATAAAAAGAAAAGAAAAAGACAGGTGTGGTGGTGGACGCCTTTAATTCCAGCACTTTGGAGGCACAGGTAGGAGCACTGTGAGTTTGAGGCCACCCTGAGACTAGATAGTGACTTCCGGGTCAGCCTGGGATAGAGTGAGCCCCCCCGCCATTGTTAAAACTGTATAATAAGCTGATTACTATAGAAGCAGAAACATCCCACAGAATACAGGTAGTTATTGCTGTGCTGTGTGTGGATGAAAGCGCGTGAGAGACGAGCAACATTGCAGGATGGCAATTTCCTATCAACAGTTTCGTCAAAACGATAAATAGCAGTTGCAAGGGACTTCGTGGTGGTCTCCAAATTCATGTCCAAGTCCTAACCTGCCACGTGATTGCATTTGGGGTATGGAATTGATGTTAAATGAGGTTCTAAAGGATCAATGTCACTGTGAGAAGTGACATCAGAAGGTGCCCTCCTCTTGGTCCCTTCCACCCTCTCTTCTGCCATTTGACGGTCAAGGAAGAGGGAGCCATCTGCCAGCAAGGGAGAAAGCCCTTACCAAGGACCAGACCACGCCAGCCCCTTCGCCTTGCCCTCCAGCCTCCAGAACTGAGAGAAAACACACATTTTTGTTGTTGGTTGAGCCTCGCAGTGTACGGCATTTTAGTATGGCTGCCCAGGCTGACGGAACAAGTAGTTTCAAGCCCTCCTTACCAGGGATGTTCTCAGTGACTTAATCTAAGTATGAAACTCTAGGAGGGGTTATTTACTACCTCCCTTTGCAAAGCCGAGGAAACTGAGGCAGTGGGAGATTGAGAGTTTACCAAAAGTCACACAGCTAAACTTGGCCGTCCCAGAATCAGAGCTTAGGCCACTAGAGTTGACAATCCAGACTTGTAAGCATTATGTCTCTCCATTGGTAAAGCTGAGACAAGATATCCAAAGTATTAAAATACTTTTTTTCCCCTTCATTTATGTATGAGAGACAGAGAGAGGGAGAATGGGCATGCCAGGGCCTCCTGCCACTGCAAGCGAACCCCAGATGCATGTACCACCATGTGCATCTGGCTTACATAGGTTGTGGGGAATTGAACCTGGGTCCTTAGGCTTCACAAGCAAATGCCTAAACCGCTAGGCCATGCCCACAACCCTCCAAGGGTGTTTTTAAATTAAAAAGAGTTACAGATTATAAAACTGTTCATGATCCTATTTTTAAAGTACATATTCAGTTACAAAACATTCACAGCTCTGGTTGAAATGAGGAAATTATGGAAATGGACTAGGTGACTTCATGTACCTCACCCTACTTTGTGCCAGGTCCCCCACAATGCAACAGAAAGGTGGAAGAGTATACTCGCTCGCGACAACAGGAATCACAGAACTTGTACTAAGTGCCATCAGGGGAAAGAATAAGACGCAGCGGCAACAATGGGTCTCTTTGAGGAGGTGACATGTTTGCTAAAACATGAAGGGTGTGGAGAGGGATGAACAGATCGAGGTGGCCGTGAGTTCCACAGAGCCCCGCAGAGTATGTGGGTGCCTGGTGGGTATCAAGTGATGAACCTCAGTCCAGTGTCTGTGAGGGTTACATGAGGTGGCTTACAGCGAGAGTTGCACTGAAGACAAGGACGGAAAGAAGGGAGAACGCACCAGCTGAAAACCCACCACCAGAGTGAGTTCGAGGTCACTTACTTGGTCGCTGGAGTCTTTTCCGTTTAGTTCTTCTGAGTGGCTGATCCCTCCATTCCCTTTCACTGACTAAAATAACAAACAGACAATAGCCTTTGAGTGACCTTGGCACCGTGAACTTGGAGACTGCAAGACGCTCTGAAGCAGGTGACAGCAGCCCCGCCCGCGTCTTGACCTTAAGGATCACGAGCGACAGGGAAAGTGCTGCAGATGGAATATGGGCTTCCAGATGTGCAACCAGAGGGGTGAAATCAAGCATCCATCCCTCCCTCCGAACAACAAAAGTCCTAAAACCTGGGATTATGCAATTCTGGGGCTAAACAAACGTGATGAAAAACATGTTGAAGCTGGCTATGGAGGTGCATATGTAATCCCTGCACTTGGGAGGCTGAGAGACTGGGCTACGTGTGATGGTGCTGTTGAGGAAGGAGGTGGAGGAGAAGAGGAAGAGGAGGGTGGAGAGAAGTGGGAGGAGAGGAAGAGGGGGAGAAAGAAGAAGAGGAACAGGAAGAAGAGGAGGAAGGGAGGAAGAGGAGGAGACAGCGTTGGAATGAGGAGGTGTTTGGCAAGATGAATGAATGAATGAACACTTGAATGAGCAACTGAACCACAGTATCTTCCCATCGGGACGCTTGGGTGGTCGCTGTTTTGCTATGTTTTCACCCAGTAGAGACGTGAGGTGCTTTCCATGGTCAGTGGTACCCAGGGCAGGCTGCGTGGCGTCTACCTCGCAGCTGCGGTTCCTTCTCTGGTGAGTGGGGCTAAGTGGTTCCAGGCCAAGTAGTACCAGTTTCACCTGGGGCTCATTAGGGATGTGAATTCTTTTTTTTTTTTTTTTTTTCCAGATAGGGTCTCACTGTAGCCCAGGCTGATGTGAAATTCACCATGTAGCCTCAGGCAGGTCCGAAACTCACAGTGATTCTCCTATCTCCACCTCCTGAGTGCTGGCATTAAAGGGGAATGCCGGGCGGGAGAGATGGCTTAGCGGTTAAGTGCTTGCCTGTGAAGCCTAAGGACCCCGGTTCAAGGCTCGGTTCCCCAGGTCCCACGTTAGCCAGATGCACAAGGGGGCGCACGCGTCTGGAGTTCGTTTGCAGAGGCTGGAAGCCCTGGTGTGCCCATTCTCTCTCTCTCCCTTTATCTGTCTTTCTGTCTGTGTCTGTCGCTCTCAAATAAATAAATTAAAAAAAAAATAAAAAAAAATAGTTTAAAGGGGAATGCCACTTGTGCCCTGTGGGCTATGGATTCTTTTTTTTTTAATTTTTATTTTCATCTTTTCACAATTTTTATTAACATTTTCCATGATTATAAAAAATATCCCATGTTAATACCCTCCGTTCCCCACCCCATACTTTCCCCTTTGAAATTCCATCAAATTACCTCCCCATCTCAATCATTCTACTTACATATATACACTACCACCCTATTAAGTACCCTCCTCCCTTCCTTTCTCTTCCCTTTATATCTCCTTTTTAACTTACTGGCCTCTGCTGCTAAGTATTTTCATTCTCACGCAGAAGCCCAGTCATGTGTAGCTAGGATCCACATATGAGAGAGAACATGTGGCGCTTGGCTTTCTGGGCCTGGGTTACCTCACTTAGTATAATCCTTTCCAGGTCCATCCATTTTTCTGCAAATTTCATAACTTCATTTTTCTTTACCGCTGAGTAGAACTCCACTGTATAAATGTGCCACATCGTCATTATCCACTCATCAGTTGAGGCGCATCTAGGCTGGCTCCGTTTCCCAGCTATTGTGAATCGAGCGGCAATAAACGTGGGGGCTGTGACTTCTTAAGAGCGGCCCCAAGCTTTGGAGTCAGAAAGCCTGGAATTGGGCCCGGTGCTGCCCCAGAGCTTCCCGGCACACCGACCGGTGAGCACCCACGCTGCCTAGCTAACCGGCCACAGTCAAGCCCAGACACATCCTGGGCTCTGTAGTTTTAACTGTGCGTTTAGTGATGCCGCGTTCTTGATGCCCGGTACCCAAGTGATGTGATAAGGAGTTGCTCAGGATTCATCAACAATGCCACCTTGGGTCTGACCCCGAAAGCGTGGTTCTGCTCAAGCTCTCCTCAGGGACTGGGGCTGGCACGGGGGGGGGGGGCGGGGGGGGGAGAGGAAGCCAAGACGGCACTGTTCAATCACGGCGGGTCTCTGAGCAAGCACACGCACTGGGAGCAGTTAAAACAAGCAGACGTGCAAATGCGTTTCGAGATGTGGTGCTTGTGTTATTAGAGACAATAAAATCTACTTTTCTTGGCAGGGGGAGAGTTGTTTGAGGTAGGGTCTTGCTCTAGCCCAAATTGTAGTCTTAGGGTGGCCTCAAACTCACAACAATCTCATACCTCTGCCTCCTGAGGGCTGGGATTAAAGGCACGTGCTACCATGCCTGGCTGAAATCTATTTTTTAAATTTCTGACAGAGAGAGAGAGAGAGAAAGAAAGAATTGGCACACCAGTGCCTCAGCCACTGAAATCAAACTCCGGATGCTTGCGCCACCTAGTGGGCATGTGTGACCTTGCACTTGCCTCACCCATGTGCATCTAGCTTACATGGGATCTGGAGAGTTGAACATAGGTCCTTAGGCTTTGCAGGCAAGCACTTTAACTGCTGAGCCATCTGTCCAGCCCTGAAATCTATCTATCTATCTATCTATCTATCTATCTATCTATCTATCTATCTATCTATCTATCTATCTATCTATATTTTGGTGTAAAGGATATCTTAGGTTGGAGTGGCAGGTACTATGCTAAAGAGAATAACTTACATTCTTTATTCTATCAGAACCTTAACACAGAGGAATAATTGTTTTCCTGAGAGGCGCTGGGTGGGGTCAGGTTAGAGAGGCGTGGGATGAGAGCAGGCCGTGCGTCCACGCTCCACACTCTAGAGTCTTAGTCACCTCCCTGTCCTGCCCCTAGGAAGAGTAGGTGCTGCTCAGTAAACCTGCGATGACTGGCTACCAGGAAGTTACTTGATGTTAGTGTGATCACGAGGGCTTGGTGAGATGGAGGCTTCTTCAGACGTTGTGGGACAGGCCCAGCTACAGGATCAGCCGATGGGCGGTGATCTTCTCAAATACTGCTCGGTGCCCATGTAGATCACTCCGATAAGTTGAAATTTCCCATGTAGAATTATTCTGATAGTCAAAATTCTAGCAGAGTATTTCATGGTCAGTTCTTTTTTTTTTTTTTTCTTTTTCAGAAAGGAATAAAAATGGATTTGAATCCTTCAGCCAAAGATTAAAAAAAGAGAAAGAACTGAGAGCTGGAAAAAGATGACTTAGTGGTTAAGGCACTTGCCTGTGTGCAAAGCCTAAGGACTCAGGTTTGATTCCCCACTACCTATGTAAGCCAGATGCACACTCAAGGTGGTGCATGCTTCTGGAGTTTGTATGCAGTAAGAGGCCCTGCTGCACCCATTCTCTCTCATTCTCTCTCTCTCTCTGTGTGTCATTCAAATAAATAAAAATAAATTTAAAAATATTTAAAAAATGAAAGAATTGGGACGACATGAGTGTGGAAATGTCAGCAATAGTATTTCTAAACTCAACCTCATGACCTCAGATGAAGGAAGTGGCGCTCCCTTCAATGTTCAGGGTCCACAAAGGTTATGAATCCTACTTTTGTATTTTACCAAGACGTTCACTTGCAGTGGGATTGGCACAGTCGAATAAGTAACCCTCCTGAGATAGACTTCATCTTAATCACAAGCATATTCAAGAAACCTATATCCAATCTTTATAAGCTAGGTAAGAAGTTTCCTCTTTTGTCTTCTTGTGATTTTAAGACCAACAGCCTAGCACATAGCAACCATGTTTGCATAGAAAACCTTAACCAAGGGAGCCACAAAAATGCAGAGTATCCTTGTCCCACCTCCACATACTGTGGAAACTTCCATCTGCGTAAGAAGCAGTGACACGCCCCTCGAAGGCCATCTTCAGAAACAACCAGCACAAAACAAACCCGTTGATCCCACTGTCACCTGTTCTGGGGTGGTCGGCACACCACTTAAGCCCTCCTGGGTCTCTGAGTCCTGGTTCCAAGAATGCCCATTTCAGAATGTCCTGAGGGAGCTGGCCTGTCATCCCAGCTACACAATCAGCGGAGGCAGGAGGGCCGGTAGTTTAAGGCCTGCCTAAGCTACAGATGAGTTCAAGACTACCTTAAGTAACTTAGTGACACTCTCCTTTTTTTATTTTAAAAAATATTTTACCTATTTATTTGAGAATGATAGACAGAGAGAAAGAGGCATATAGGTAGAGAGAGAATGGACACACTAGGGCCTCCAGCCACTGCAAACTAACTCCAGATGCATGCGCCACCTTGTGCATCTGGCTTATGTGGGTCCTGGGGAATCAAGCCTTAAACCTGGGTCCTTAGGCTTCACAGGCAAGCGCTTAACTGCTAAGCCATCTCTCCAGCCCTGGTGACACTCTCTTAAAAAGCAAAAGGAGGGCTGGAGAGATGGCTCAGTGGTTAAGGCATTTGCCTGCAAAGCCTAATGTTGAGGTTCAATTCCCAGAACCCAGGTAGAGCCAGATGCATAAAGTGACACATACTTCTGGGGTTCATTTGTAGCTGGTGTGCCCATCCTTTCTCTCTCTTTCTGTCTTTCTCTGCCTGCAAATAAATGAATAAATAAAAAAAATTTAAAAATTTAAAAAAGAAGTAGGGAGAAAACAGGCTTGAAAGGAAAAAAAAATGTAAAAAGTGGGCTGGGGGTGGAACTCAGGATAGAACACGTTTGTAGTATGTGAATCCTTGGGTTCAATCCCCAACATGGGGTGTTGGTTTCATAGGGTTTCTATGTTAGTAATTGAGGTCCCCACGTAGCCCGCTTAGGCCAGAGTCTACTGTGTCGTAAGCACACAGTGAATGAATGAATGAACGGTGCTCATTGTTCCCGTGGGAGCCAATGAGAGCTGTTAGTCTCTACAGAGCCCATGTAAGGGAGGTGAGAAGGGGTCGGTGCATCACTGACAACGACAGAAACTGGCCAAATTAGTGTTTCTTTCAGAAAAGGTTCCTTAAAGAGCAAACCATTATTGGTATTTTAATACCCAGGGGGAAATCTGAGGCCTAGAACATTCCTGTGTGTTCCTTTAAAAATTTCATTGTAGGTCATCTTCCTTTCCCCTGCAGATAGTATTTTTTTTTTTTTTTTTTTTTTTTGAGGTAGGGTATCACTCTAGCTCAGGCTGACCTGGAATTCACTATGTAGTCTCAGGGTGGCCTTGAACTGAAGGCAGTCCTACCTCTGCCTCCCGAGTGTTGGGATTAAAGACGGGCACCCTGATGCTCAGCCAGATAGTAATTCTAAACAAGTATGTTTAGACTTATTAGACAATGTAAGCAAGAAGAAACCTGGTCTCATGACTGTCTCCTATTTGTTGCCTCTAATTGGCCCAATATCCAAGCTCACAGTCGCTCTTCCTGAGACTGTTACTCCAATCGAGGCTTTCTTGTAAAACTAATGGTCTAAAGAAAGGTTCCCCAGGGAGGGTTAGATGGAATAATGTGGACGAGAACGTGCGGAGGAGGCGCTTACTCTTCAGCAGCAAGGTGCAATTGCACTGACGGTTTATAAATCTGAAGTCTGCATATTTGCAGCTCCTACCTTCCTGGCTTCCAATCTGCCTGCCTGGTGGGTGGGTACATCCATACCGCACTCTGCCCACTCACTTTATAAAAATACACCAGCACTTCAAACACCCAACTCCTGACATATAGCTGAATTAATATGTATAAGAATCCTTTTCTATTTAGAGCGTGATGGACGCCTTAGATGTTTCTGGCAATGGTTTTGCAATCCCGTAGGAACCTGTAGGACTTTTGCAGTGGGATTCGTCTATATATGTGTGGAATGCAGTGCTAGGAATGTGTCTTCTTTTAACTTCAGATGTAGTTAAATGAGAAAATGATGTTCTTCCTGCTTTAATAAGATGTTGATTTATGGGAAGAAAATGCTGTCTCTGGGTGAAAAGGGCAAGTCAGGAATAGTGGAGCACACATGTATTCCAAGTACTTGGGAAAGTGAGACAGGAGGATTTTCACTAGTTAGAGGCCAAACTGGGGCTACATAGTAAGCTTCAGATCAGCCTGGGGTATGGTGAGAGTCTGTCCCTCCCCCAAAACAAAAGAGTAAAACAAAAAGGTAACATAAATTAGATGAACTGGGAGATCTATTTACTTTGGGGAGAAATGTCATGAAACAATAAAGTATGTTATCTGAAAGGAACAGGAGCCACACAGGCTAGAAAACCAATCATCCAATGACTACTGAGGTCTAATACAAGCAAGAGGTTTTACAATTGACTTTTCTACTAAATAAAAATTCAAATAAATTTACATTATCATAAACTAAAATAACTTTAAGACATTCAATTATTTGGCTCAAAAAAAAAAAAAATCCCTCCAAACCTTGAAAGATAGACCACAAGCTGTCTATATTTTCCAGCCCTTAGAGCAGGCGATTTTTCCTCTTGCAAAAATCCAAAGACTTTAAATCAATTTGGGAGGAATTCATGAGCACACTACCAGACACATTTTTTTTTTCCTAAAAGTGATTGCTAGAGAGCTGACTTCCAGGAAACTCCCCTATGGGGAAATGTATATACATGCTTAAATAAAAGTGAGTGGAGGCTCTTCATGCAGGCTAGGGAAGTGATGGAGATAATGTGTGTAAGACGTGGGGCGCAGGCTCCCCGACTGAGCACAGTCTTCACTGGGCTTCATTCCCCATGAGGACGGAGCCATGTATGCTCACCATTGACTCCTTGGTGCGTGGAATGAAAATGGGCACTCAATAATTTCGTTGAGCAAATGAATAAATAAAAACCAGAAAAACTGGAGACATCTCACCTGTCCATCAATAACGTAATGGTTCACTCGAGTCCATTCAATGTAGGCCAACAAAGTCACTAACCTGATGAGGTGGGGGTTATATGAGAGCTTCGAACTCAAACGCCCACAGGAGCTGTAACTTGAGTGAATGAGCTGGGTGGGCGTGACAACAGGGGCTTGTAGGGATAGAGATGAGCTGGGAAGTCCTGCCTGCCATACAACCGAAGCAATCACAAAGGTGATAACATGCTTCAAGGAAAATAGAATAGGAAAAATGACAATAATTAGGATGAGTGGGGTCTGGAGAGATGGCTCAGCAGTTAAGGCGCTTGCCTGCAAAGCCAAAGGACCTAGGTTCGATTTCCTAGTAACCACAAAAGCCAGGCACACAGGATGGCACATGCGTCTGGAGTTCATTTGCAGTGACTGGAGGCCCTGGTGTGCCCTTTCTCTCTCTATCTGCCTCTCTCTCTCTCAAGTAAATAAATAAAAATAAAATATTTACAAAAATTAGGATGACTGGAGTTTGGGGAACATTCTCACCATTATGAAGGAATGAAGAACATTGCAGTCCCCACATAATAAGAGCAATGACTAGCAATTAAGAGCATGTTCTCATTCCTGTCTCCCTATCCTGTGAGGGTCAGTTACAAAGGACCCTTCTGCATCCATCACTCCCCTCCAAATATTCAGACTATCTGTTTTTGTTTTTTTTTTTCAAGGTAGGGACTCTAGCCCAGGCTGACCTGGAATTCACTTTGTAGTCTCAGGGTGGCCTTGAACTCACGGCATCCCTCCTACCTCTGTCTCCTGAGTGCTGGGATTAAGGGTGTGCACCACCATGCCCAGCTCCATCTGGTTTTTTTACTTCTAGGAAGTTAAGCATTTGGGGGATGGGTGCTGTGAGTGGTTCTTTGGAGTTTCTTGTCTTTTCGC
Source organism: Jaculus jaculus (assembly GCF_020740685.1). NCBI lineage: Eukaryota > Metazoa > Chordata > Mammalia > Rodentia > Dipodidae > Jaculus > Jaculus jaculus. Next base: position 132,763,267 of record NC_059109.1, read on the forward strand.
CTTTTATAAAAAGATTTTTTACTTTTTAAAAAATTTTATTCTTAGAGAGAGAAAGAATTGGCACGCCAGGGCCTCAGCCATTGCAATCAAACTCCAGACACTTGCACCACCTAGTGGGTACATGTGACCTTGCACCTGCCACTCCTTTGTGTGTTTGGCTAATGTGGGATCTGGAGAGCTGCACATGGGTCCTTGCTCTTTGCAGGCAAGCCCCTTAACCTCTAAGCCATCTCTCCAGCCCAAACTATCCACACATTATTTATTTAAAAGAGACGACGATTCAACCTACTATTATTTCTGTATTCAATTTACTATAATTTCTGTACCTCTCAACTTTATGTGGACATAGCAGCACTGATCATCTCCTCATAACATCAGTTATGTTGTGAGTCAGTTATCCTGCGAGGGTCAGTTACAAAGGACTCCTTGGACTCCCTGGTTATTCAGACAGCTGTCAGAAATGGGACCAGTAGGTCTTTTCTAGGTGTGAGCACCTCAAATCTTGATACCAATGTCAGTACTACATGATAAAGCAAACGGGCAGCCGCAGGGATGGGGGCTTAGCCACAGGGACTGCCCACGACTCCTTCCCTCCTTCCTCCAGAGAATCCGTGGTTCCCCGCCAGCAGCTTCTAGAAGCCTCTGCTCCCAATGGCAAGGCTTTCTTGTGCTTGATTTTGTTTGTGAAGGAGAAACACCTCTGTAGGAGTCTGACCTTGCGAAATGGGAAAGGATTAAAGTTCTCAACACGAAAATAAAGGCCCATGCTAATGGAATTCTTGTTTTTCATTAAAAGGGAATTAAATCAATGGCCTTTGTGGTGGTGGCCAGCCTGGGACTACATAGTGAATTCCAGGTCAGCCTCAGCTAGAGCGAGACCCTACCTGGAAAATAAAACTAAATAAAAACAAAAACAAAAACAAAAACAATGACCTTTGCCATGCATGGAATTTTGCTTGTTGGCTAAGTGATAATAGTTTTTATGGTGCTTTTAAAATGATTTTGGGGGGCTGTTTAAAATGCCTGATGTACATGACTTTTTTGGCGTGTGTGTGGTGGGGGTGTGGAGGGACCCGTGTGTGTGCAGAAGCATGCGTCCTTGCATTTGCGTGCAGAGACCAGAGGAAGACGTGGGTGTCCTCTGTTACTCTTTTGCCTTATTTCCCTGAACAAGGCTCCCACTGAACCTGGAGCTCCTGTCATTTCTTTCTGGTTGGACTGGCCGGCCAGAGAGCCCTAGTGATTCTCCTGTGCACCTTTTTTTTTTCCAGCGCTGGGCTCATAGGCCTGTGTAGCCATGGCTGGCTTTTTACGTGGGTGCTGGGGCTTGAACCCAGAATCTCAGGCTTGAGCAGCAAGCACTCTTACCCACTGAACGTCTCCCCAGCCCCTAGAGTGCCCACCACTCTTCACAGGCACCAAAAGAGTTTTTCCACTCTACATAAGTTAACAGTAGCATTGCAACTTCACCGTCAAAGCTGCCTATGTGCATCGTAAGGGTGCCGTGTCCCCATGACCTTTCCCATGCCAGCGCTGGGCAGGTCTGTATCACTTGCCCGTCACCTTTGGAACTTCTCAGTCTACAACCTGGGCTTTTGGTTCTGTTTGACGGAGCCTCACAATGTAGCGGGATCCTTCTGCCTTGGCCTCCTGTGTTGGGGGTCACAGGTGTGCACCCCCATGTCCATCTATAACTAGGATGGTTTAGTATTCAATCCTTAAAAAGGACTTGTACTCTTTTTTAAAGGTCTATTTTAATTTATTAGCATATCCATATACTCCTTAAATATATGCCTTAAGTAAGTGCGTCTTAAAGGGAACATCACGTTGCTACCATAATGAGAACAGCAGAAACATCTGTCACCGACTGAAGGCACTTTAAGTAAAATTAAAGCCAGCTTCAGAACTAAGTGCTGGGTGGACAGTCTCATCTGCCCAAACCCAGAGCTCAAGACCTCTTGTTTTGTTAAAAAGGGAATTAGCAATGGTTAAGGAGGAGTGAAAGAATATTAGCAAGGAGCTGAGACCCTCTGACTGGGGAATTCACTGTCCACTGACACTGCCTGACATCGCCAGCAGCTGTGGCTCATGGTGGCGGTAACCCTCTGCTCTCAGAGGCCGAGGAGGAGCCCTCGCTCCACGCGGGAGGAGGGGGGCTTACCATTTGTCTGAGCAGCGCCATCAAGGGGGTTCGCCGCGCTTTGCCGTCCTCCTTGGGCTTTGCGTCCGTGGGCTCGGGTGGAGCATCTTCACTGAGATCCACGGTCTCTAAGGTGGACTCAACTTCCTCGCCCTGTACAGTCTTTACTGGCGAGTCACACACTGCCTGGATTATTTTGCCAGGTGACAAGAAAATGAAAAGAAAAGCAAAACCCAAACCACAACATTCCCCTGCAGCATGCTTTAGGAAGGGGTTCCGGTGGTCCCCTGTCTGTGGGCAGAGTAGTGCGGTTAGCAAAGGACCATTTCCATGCAGACAACTCATCAGGGACACGCTTATAGACAGCCAGCCGCCAATCACCGGACAGACAAACAGAGGTGGAAATGATAGATTTCTTCCCCGCAAGGGTGCAAAGCTTAGAAAAGAGGACCGCCCTTCCATGCTGGTAAGCTCAACTCTTTGGTCTGCCACAAAGATGAATTATACCTGGCCTGTGTGGAAAGCAGGATTAATCATTTCCCTGAGTCCAACTGTACTCAGCATGACCTTGACTCTACATTTGAGTCCTCTTGTGACTGCCCGTTTTGGTTTGCATGTGGTCCCAAATTTCCAAATACGTAGGGACCCTCAGCTTTTTTATTGTGAATTGAGATGGAGGGGGACAGCATGCTTAAACCACAATAGTCTATTTCTCCCTAATCGTCCTTAAGATAGTGACATGATTCTCTAGCATTTTCCCTCATTCAACAAAGCTTCAAACTAGAGGATTATACAGGAAGCAAGACAGGAGGCCGTCACCATGAACTGAGCAGACATAGGAGACAAACGAGCAGAAATGAGCTGGAAATTGAAGTCAAGCTGCCCCACAGAAAGATGGCAAGAGAATAAACATGCTGGTTTAGCCAGATGTGTTTGTGGGAAGGGATCTGTTGCTGGATGCTGCGTTTTGACCCTAGCCTGGCTTTAGGAAGGTAGACTGAGACTGGAGCCAGATATGAGACTGGGATTTGTGGTCACATGTACACCTGGGCTTCCGTGTTAGGCCTGGCTTAATTTAGTTGCGTTTCTGGAAAAATATGCCCTTGGGTGAGGCCTGGGATGCAGGCTGTGTGATGCAGAGTCACGGAGCTCAGCTCTGGAGTGAGCTGCCTGGGCTTAAGTTTTGTTGCTACTTCTCACGGGCCCTTGTCAGTTTTCCTGCTGTCCCCAGGGGGCAGTCGTGTGCTCATCAGAAGGCTGTTCTGAGGACTGACTCAGACAACACCTGTCAGGGTCTCAGGACGGGGGCCTGGCCCACAGGAAGCACTTAGTGAATGCTAGCAGCCATTATTGGTGTTCATTCAGGCCTATGCACTCCAAGCTCACCCAACACCCATGCCCATTCTTTAGAGATGGTCATTTTAGTGACTGCTCTTTCTCTGTGTACCATCATGCAGGGCACTTTTTCTCTATGACCTCAGGATACAGTTGCCAAGATAGTGTGGATGAAGTGTGCAGACTGAAATGGCCAGACGAGAGTCGCCCCAGCGGGCAGCAGCTATGGCACGGAGCAGGGTACTTTCCGTACTGAAGAGTGGACTGAACCACAAGGACACTGAACAAGAAATTTGAGAACAAGTCGTTCTCAGCTCTTTCCAGCCTCTGGCTCATCCTTGGTTGGCCAGATATTCATTCCGTGTTTTCTTCCCTCCTGGCCATGTGACCGTGGCTATGGTTCCAGGCGTCATACCCTCTGTTTACTGACCCTACTTGGCAGATCATATCTAAATATGATTTTTGTCATATCAAAAGATTTGCTCCAAAAGAACTGTGGCACTTTGATCCCTTACCTCAGGGCACACAGAGAGCACTGGCCATTAGGCAACTTCCTTCTCCCAGACTGCTAAGTGGGGTGTGGTGGTTTGATTTGGGTGTTCCCACATAAACCTATATTCTGAATGCTAGGTCCCAGCAATTTGAGAATTGGAGCCTCCTGGAGGCAGTGTATTGTGGTGGGCTTATGGGTATTATAGCCAGCTTCCTCTTGCCAGCATTTGGCACACTCTCCTGCTGCCGTGGTCCATCTGATGTTGGCCAGGGAGTGATGTCCACCCTCTGCTCATGCCATCATTTCCCCTGCCATCATGGAGCTTCCCCTCAATTCTATAACCCAAAATAAAGCCTTTCCCCACTCAAGCTGCTTTGCTCAGATGCTTTCTGGCAGCAATGAGAAGCTTGACTACAACACAGGAAAACACCCCAAAGTACTTTGGGGATGGTAGCTGCCAACCTGGCCTATGATCAAGGTCGAGAAGGGTGGAAGGGTGGGGGATGTCTTGTAAGGAAGAAAGAAAACAGGATAAAAGATGGAAGGAGGGAAACGTAAATAACAAAAATGAACAGATTTGAAACCTTTTCTTTTTTTGGTTTTTCAAGGTAGGGTCTCACTCTTGCCCAGGCTGGCCTGGAATTCACTATGTGGTCTTAGGGTAGCCTTGAATTTACAGTGATTCTACCACCTCTGCCTCCCATGTGCTGGGATTAAAGGTGTGTGCCATCATGCCTGGCTAGACTTAAACATTTTTTTATCTTGGGCTGGAGAGATGGCTTAGCAGTTAAGTGCTTGCTTGTGAAGCCTAAGGACCCTGGTTCGAGGCTCAGTTCTCCAGGACCCATGTTAGCCATATGCACAAGGGGGCGCACATGTCTGGAGTTCGTTTGCAGTGGCTGGAGGCCCTGGTGTACCCATTCTCTATCTGCATCTCTCCCTCTCTATTATATATATATATATATATTTAAATAGAATCATAGCACAGCCATTCTAATTCTCATTTCCTGTCATGGAGTGCATTTCTGGAACATATTTGGATTTCAGCATCTGCTTGGTTCCAGTAACTAAATAAAATAAAGACACACATCACATATTGTCTAAGTAAACAAGAGACACCAGAAGGGTCTATGAGATGCATTTGACTTTGGCAGAGTGGTCGTGTGCCATCACCATTTCAGGAAGCTGTAAACTTGCTCATCTGTAAAATGTGTATCACCTGTACAATACCTGTAAAGTTATCTAAGGAATTCTGTTCTTCTCAGTTCAGAGCTGCTGTCTTGGGCCTGAAACTTATGAGCCCCATGTCTTGATATATCTGGATTCTATTCTTAAACTACACATTTCTTTGTGTGTGTGTGTGTGTGTGTGTGTGTGTGTGTGTGTGTGTGTGTGTGTCCTTTGAACATGAATAAACTATTTTGAAAAATTTCACTACTTCACCAAGGTCAGGTAGGCAAAGAGCCAGGTGTCAGGGGTGTATCTCTGGAGTCGTCTCTCCAACTCAGAGCATCTATTCCTGTAAGAAGTCCTTATGTCTGGTGCAATGACCTGGCCTGAGTACCACCCAAAGTTAGTAAGACTCTGGGTCACCATGGAAACAGAGATGAAGGAGCAGTCCAGGCACAGGGAAGCAGGAGGCATAGCATCCTTCTCCCCCAAGGATGTGCAAAGCCATTTGCATGTGGGGTAGACTCTTTTAGCCCCTGGATGAGGACAGATACACATGTGCTCTCCATGGGCACTTAGTTTGCATAGATTCAACAGAATTTAAAAAAACAAAAAGGCATCCAGTGTTGATGCCCCTTGGTCCCCCATCATAAGAAAGGGCAAAAGAGCCTACAGTGAATGACTACCACGGGACATGCAAAAACAAAGGGTCCCAGAGCTGGCGATGCCCAATGGCCCAACGCAGCAGGAGGTGGCATGCGTCACTTACGTTCTCTTCTGCACCTGTGGAAACCGAATCCTCTTTTACTGACTAGAGGAAGACAAAATAGAAGGCAGAGTCAAGATGTTATCAAAGTAAAGTCCACGGAAGCAAAGGGTTATCTGGGCTAGCGGCCCAGGAGCGGTTGCAGCGAGCAAAGGCTTGTTTGAGCAAGAACTTGAAGGAGACTTCCACGGGGGCAAACACTACAACAAGAGACCACGTGTTCGTACTTTGACTTGTAACAAAGGACGGATAACTATACAGTCCAGCTAGGATATACATGGAGCAAGGAGACCTTTGCTCTAGACAACACACCTAGTGAAGTCTTATTATTAATTCTTTTTATAAGATAGGGTCTTGCTCTTGCCCAAACTGACCTGGAATTAGTCTTAGGTTGGCCTTGAACTCACCGTGATCCTCTTATCTCAGCCTCCTGAGTGTTAACGGCGCAAGCCACCACACTCGGAAAATATATAGATTTAAAAAATATTTTACTTAAATCTGGGCATGGTGGCACACGCCTTTAATCCCAGCACTCGGGAGGCAGAGGTAGGAGGATCACCATGAATTCAAGGCCACCCTGCGACTACATAGTGAATTCCAGGTCAGCCTGAGCTAAAGTGAGAACCTACCTTGAAAAACCAATGTATGTGTGTGTGTGTGTGTATATATATATATATATACACACACACTAATTATATATATATGTACATGTATTATATATATAGTATATGTATATATATACTAATCATATATATACTAATCATACATATACTAATCATATATATATATATATATATATATATATATATATATATATATAAAATTTAATTATTTATCTGGGGAGGGGAGACAACAGGCACGCTAGAGCTACCAGCCACTGCAAACAAACTCCAGACACACACGCCACCATGTACTTCTGGCTTTACATGGGTACTGGGTCCTTAGGCTTTATAGACAAACACCTTAACCGCTAAGCCATCTCTCCAGCCCATGGCCAAGTCTTGACTATGGGCAAAGAACATCTTTGCATTATATTTTCTAGGAGAGGGAAATGATGGTGATTTTGAGACACATTCTTTTATATTCCAGGTTGGCCAAGGATGATATTGAACTTCTGGCTCTCCTGCCTCTGCTTCCCCAGTGCCGGGGTGGCAGGCACGCCTGGTTTCATGCAGGGCTGGGGGTTAGGCTCAGGAGATAGATGAGATGATGTGTCTCAGCTAATCACTGCAGGGAAGTGCTCTGCCGACTGGGCTCTATCCTTGGCTCAAGGTGAACACACACAGTCAGTGTTAGGTAAAAAGAAACGAGCAGCTTGGGGAAATTATGGTAAGGGATTCAGAGAAATTCACTCCAGATCTTTTTTTTTTTTTTTTTTTTTTTTTTTGGTTTTTCAAGGTAAGGTCTCACTCTAGTCCAGGCTGACCTGGAATTAACTCTGTCATCTCAGGGTGGCCTCGAACTCATGGCGATCCTCCTACCTCTGCCTCCCGAGTGCTGGGATTAAAGGCGTGCGCCACCACGCCCGGCTCACTCCAGATCTTTTTGGAACAAGCAGGCACCGTCATTTGGTAAAGCAGAGTCTCCAGCCTTATTGCTGGCCAACATTACAGGCTGCCTCCCTGCATCAGCCCAGTCTGGGCCAAGTTTGAGGTGGTCTGGTTCAACTGGGGTGAAGCACTCCAGGAGGGCCGTTGGGGGGAGGGAGGTTCCCACACACCAGACTCTAAACGCTGTCTTACTCCTGGAAGTGAGTCCTTCCCCGACTGGCGTGGGAGGTGTCCAGATTCCACTAAAAGGCAATGCCCTCGTCAGACAGCTGCGACTCTGGAGGTCTTTGCATCTTTCCTTCAGCGTCTTTCAAGCAATGGGGCGTGTGTCTAGAGCACTGTGGAGTATAGACCATCTCTCATAAGCAAAGCATGCACAGTGGTGCCAGTGTGTCACGGACCTTCCTGCATTTTGTTTCTCGGACTCCACGTTAAGAAGGTTCCCTGTGGGCTGGAGAGATGGCTTAGCGGTTAAGTGCTTGCCTGTGAAGCCTAAGGACCCCGGTTCGAGGCTCGGTTCCCCAGGTCCCACGTTAGCCAGATGCATAAGGGGGCGCACGCGTCTGGAGTTCGTTTGCAGAGGCTGGAAGCCCTGGCGCGCCCATTCTCTCTCTTTCCCTCCCTCTGTCTTTCTCTCTGTGTCTGTCACTCTCAAATAAATAAATAAAAAATTTAAAAAAAAAAAAAAAAAAAAAAGAAGGTTCCCTGTGTGCTGGGTTGAAGGCTCAGTGGCTAAAGGCACTTGCTTGCAAAGCCTGCAGGCCTGGGTTGGTCCAGGTTTGATTCCTAATACCCATGTAAAGCCAGATGCACTGGTGTAAAGGCCCCAGCATGCTAATGTTCACTCTTTCTCTCTCTCTCAAATATATAAATACAATATTATAAAAAGGTTTCTCTCTATGTGTTTTGTTACTAAATCCTGCTTTATTCTCTTTAAGAAATTTAATGGGACAACGGAAGGGATATAGACAAACACACCTTTCTGGCACCTTGCAGACCTTATCTCCCTTAACGTGCCCCAAACAGCAAGTACTATGGTTCCCATGCACACTGTGAGAAACAGGTGTAGAGAGTATAAGTCACATGCTATGTTAAATAGCCAGAGAGTAGAGGGAGTGGTTACCCAGTTAAGTATTTCCCTTGCCAGAATGACTTTAAGGATCCCTCTACCATCCATTATCCATCCACCTAGCTAGCTAGCTAGCTAGCTATCAATCATCTATCTATTCATGATATATCTTTTCTTTTCCCCCTTTGGTTTTTCGAGGTAGGGTCTCATGCTAGCTCAGGCTGACCTGGAATTCACTATATATTCTCAGGGTGGCCTCGAACTCACAGTGATCCTCCTACCTCTACCTCTTGAGTGCTGGGATGAAAGGTGTGCGCCACCACACCCAGCTTCCCATCATCTATCTATCCATCATTGGTGACTTGTGTGAACTTTCTCTAAGAGCAGACTTGTGTCTTTTCTGATGAGATCACTAGCCTGGGACATTTGTTTCTGTTTATCCTCTTCCTGTACTGATGTTTGCCTGGGCCCAGGAGGACTGCAGCATTTCTGGAAGCTTCTGATGACCAGGAAATATTACTGCTCTCAGAAGGAATTTGCAAGGAATGCTGCTTTCCTGGAAGCTCTACCCCTCTTCTCAAGCAAGGCTGCTTAATCTTACATGCGGGCAAAGAACCAAATAGTGTTTTCCAAAGCTAGACCCTTTCAAGCCTGCCTTCCCCCCAACAAAGCTTCTGGATCAACCCACCCGAGAAAACACTCCCACTGCTGAAAACTAGATCTCATAGATCTCAGCCTTCTCTGGTGTCCCAGCAGGCTGTAAGGCTGTTGGTGTGCATCTGGGTTTGCTTGTCCACATAGTTCCTGAATGCGTTTGGCTCGCCAAGCGGGCACTGGCAACATGGCGTGAAGGTGGCAGAGGCACAGAAGAAGTTGATTCTGAACAATGACGTGCCCTTGATCTTCACGGTAGCTTCCAGCTTCAGGTCTTTTCTGCTGTTTTTTTTTTGGGGGGGGGGTCAGTTGTCAAGGTTTCACTTTAGCCCACACTGACCTGGAATTCACTATGGAGTCTTAGGCTGGCCTCAAACTCATGGCGATCCACCCACCTCTGCCTCCCGAGTGCTGGGATTAAAGGTGTGCGCCACCTTGCCTGGCCTCTTTGCTGTTTTGAAAACTGGCTTTATGTATATTGTGTGTTCTAAAAGAATTTGCTATGTTATGCTTTTAAAGGCATGCTACCTGGCCACATAGTCTTTATTTTAAGATTTAGCCCCACTGAGTATTTCTTGGACTTCAGTGATATTCACAGCATCTTCCAGGTCCTGACCTGCTCTGGACCACCTGAATTTACTCGCTATTTTTCTTTAAATTGACTATTGTTTTACTCTTACATACTTGAAGAGAAAATGTCTTATTGCAGTAAGTATACCACCAACATATTTGCTGTGTAAATAGCAGTGTAGATTAAACCAGTTGAAATGAATAAAATGAAGAGACTCATTAAGTTCTAACTGCAGGTAAGATTTTGTTCAAAAGGATTTCTAGGGTTGATGTTTCAATCCATACCTGTCACCCCAGCTAATCAAGAAGTTGAGGCAGGAGGATTGCAAGTTCAAGGCTAGCTTGGGCAACTTTGCAAGAGCCTATCTCAAAACACAAAGCACAGAGAAAAATCAATAAAGGCTGGGATGTGGCTTCGTGGGAGAGCTCTTGTCTGACACGTACCAGATCCTAGGCCTGGCCTCCAATGCTCACTCGTGGTGGCTCAGTGACAAACTACTTACTACTGAAAAGAATTTGTCCTCTTAACGTCACCAGAACAGTTGGAGCAGAATGGAAAAAAGAGAAAATGGTGCAGTGTGTCATCACTTAAATATGTTTTTAGGACTGTGTCCAAGAACCACCCAAGTCATTGCGAGCTTTTTGTACATTTGTAATCTGGCTGCGGGTTCCCAGCAGTCACGGAGATACTTAGCACCAAGATTCAAAAAGGGATACGGAGAGGAGAGGTCCAGCCACCCCTTCACATCTGTCCCACGCAACAGAAAGTCAGCGCAGAGCCAGAGCCTGGGCTTCCGAGACTGCAGGGTCAGGCTCACGCTCAGTGTTTCTGCTATGCAGTCTCGTTCAGCTTCACACTTCCGGGATCCCCCAGTTCCCTTACCCCAGTGTTGACTATTGGGCTGCTTGCCAGTGACTTACAGTGCCAGGTTGCTTTAAGGGCTATGTAACCTAAAGCTGTGCTCCTTTCCTCTGAGGAGCCGGGAGAACCTGCTTCCGGTTCTCCGGCCAGTGGGTGGTCATGGAGGATAACATCTGAGGATGAGGCTTAGCTTTGATCATCTGCCCCGAGGGCGTGTTCCCGAAGGGACCTGCACAGGCAGGATGGGAAACTGAACCTTGAGGCCCAGGAGGCTGCTTGCATGGGTGCAAATGAAAGCGGGAGTGGGGTGCAAGTTGTGCATAGTGAGGGGTGTTTTTTAGGTCTTAAGTCTCTTGCGGACAGTCAGGAAACATACAGTGTGAGGTTATCATTCAAATCTCAAAAACAGAAACCCTGGCTTGGAGAGATGGCTTAGTGGTTAGGGTTCTTGCCTGCAAAGGTAAAGGACCCAGGTTCGATTCCCCAGGACCCACACAAACCAGATGCACAAGGGGGCACATGCGTCTAGAGTGTGCCCCTTTACTCTCTCTCTCTTTCTCTCATCTGTCCCTTCTCTAAATAAAAATAAATAAATAAAAATATTAAACAAAAAGGAAAACAGAAACATCCTGCTCTCCCCCAACCATACCTGGCTATTATCTGGGAGCCTGAAAGTAGCCCAGCCCAAATGAACAATAAAAATTCCAGATTCACATCTGCAGGTTCCTGTCTGGACTTGTATGTGGCTAAGAATAAGGAGCAAAGCAGCACAGAACTCCTCAGAACGACCAGCAGGGAACAAGGGCCCCTTCCCTTTAAAAGGCGCATTCAGACGAAAGTTTCTTTCACCTGATGACATCCAACCCACGAGCCCATTGGCCTGTTCCTGATGGGTCTGGTTTGGTCATGTGACAGCTGTCTGAGATCACTGGTGTCCCAAGACCCCTTAGACCTACAAAGCCTAGATTTTTCAGCTCAGCTCTTTAAGTGTTTCCTGAAATGTTTGGCCATATGCCTAGGTTTCCTTAATCAGAATGTGTACATGGAGGTGCAAAAGTGTGTTTGAAACTAACAGCCCACAGCTGGGGAGTTAAAAGTGCTTTCTTGCAAAGGTTGCCGGCCTGGGTTCAGTTTTCCGGTACCTACATAAAGCCAGATGCACAAAGTGGCACACACATCTGGAGTTCGTGTGCAGTGGCAAGAATCTCTGGAACGCCCATCCTCTCTCCCTCTTTCTCTCTGTCTGCTTGCAAATAAATAAATAAAAATTTTTTTTTTAATTTTTTATTTATTTGAGAGCGACAGACACAGAGAGAAAGACAGATAGAGGGAGAAAGAGAGAATGGGCGCGCCAGGGCTTCCAGCCTCTGCAAACGAACTCCAGATGCGTGCGCCCCCTTGTGCATCTGGCTAACGTGGGACCTGGAGAACCGAGCCTCGAACCGGGGTCCTTAGGCTTCACAGGCAAGCGCTTAACCACTAAGCCATCTCTCCAGCCCAATAAAAAATATTTTATAAATGAAAGTAGCAGCCCAGACTATATCTATGTCACACAACGCTGACTGGTCCCATTTCTGACAGCTCTTAACATTGTAACTTGAACCCTGCAGATTATAGTCAAGCTGTAGTTTGTTTTTTTTGGGGGGGGAGATGAAATTTTTCAAGGCTAGGTCTCCCTGTAGCCCCAGGAACTGACTCTATAGCACAAGACTGGTCTTGAACTCACAGCGATCCTCCTACCTCTGCCTCCCCAGTGCTGGGATTAAAGGCATGAGTCATCATGCCTGGACTCCTTAAATTTATTATTATTTTATTTATTTAGTTAGTTATTGTTGGTTTTTCAAGGTAAAGTCTCACTCTACCTCAGGTTGACTTAGAATTCACTAGATAGTCTCAGGGTGGCCTCAAACTCAGTGATCCTCCTACCTCTGCCTCCTGAGTGCTGGGATTAAAGGTGTGAGCCACCATGCCTGGCCGACCCCTTAAATTTTGAAACAAGTCTCTCATTGAGCCTAGAGCTCAGCGATTCAGCCAGACTAGCCAGCCAGCAAGCCCTAAGGAGCCCCCCATCTCCACTTCCCCTGCATTGGGATTGGAAACACATGCCTGGTATGTTAGGTGGGTTCTGGGGAACCAGACTCAGGTCCTCACGTGTGTGTGGCAAACACTTTTCCCACGGAGCCCGCCCTTTTCCTAGCATTCCCCTGATACTCATTTCTCCCAACAACTGTACAGGTAGATTCCAGGAGCCAGTTTTATTCTGAGGAACCTGCTAGAATGAAGACCGCCAGAACGGAGAACAGATGATGTGTCTCAGTGAGCCCGTGACTGTTGCACTCCTGCGTCTGTCTGCCCCAAAATGGCAGGAAAAGGGTGATTTTCAAGATGGTCTGCATGACACATGCATGTATGCATACATGGGAGTGTGTGCATATCATGTGTCATCTTCCACTTGTTCCAGAAGTCCCGCATGGATGTTGCGTCATGACCACACTGAGAGAGATGATGCCGTGCTACAGCATGCTACGCTCTGATGCTTAATTGGATTCTTGGGTTCTCCTAACAACCCTGTGAGATAAACACAGGCCTTATTTTACAGACAAGAAGCCAGGCTCTCCGAATAGTGACAGAACTTACCTAGGCCATGGCAGAGTGCTGATCTGACTCTCTGTGAGGACAGTTCCCATCATGCCTTCAGCTGCCCCTGCAGTGCTAATGTTGAGGCCCTGTTTGCCCGGGCGGCTCTTGTCACTGGCTAACACTGTGGGGTACTGACCATGCACTCCTGTCCAGCCTGGGGCTCTCAGCATGGAGGTCTGTAGCCTAGAATTCCCTGTGCTTTGGCCAGCACCAGCCTGAGCCTGAAATTCTCAGGTCTCCTTCTCTCAATAAGTCTCTTGCTTACTTCCATTTGAGTGTCACTGGAGACTTCAATGTTATCATTACTTAATGTCAGTGCTGTTGTATATATAGTACTTTCCTTTCATTGGATATTATTTTCTTCTTTTCCTTTTCCTTTTTTTTTTTTTTTTGAGGTAGGGTCTTGCTGTAGCCAAGGCTGACCTGGAATTCACTATGTAGTCTAAGGGTGGCCTTGAACTCACAATGATCCTCTTACCTCTGCCTCCTGAGTGCTGGGATTAAAGGTGTGTGCCATCATGCCCAGCTTCATTGGATTCTTCTTTTTGAAGCTGGGTCTCACTCTAGCCCAGGCTGGCCTTGAACTTACTCTGTAGTCCAGGCTGGTCTTAAACTCATAGCTACCCTGTTATTTCTGCCTCCTGAGTACTGAGACTAAAGTCATGTGCCACTACACCTGGCTGATTCCTTTTAAAACTAAATATATTTGGCCTGACCTGAGCAAAATCTATGTTCAATCTCAAGTTTGATATGCTACCTAGGGCTGGAGAGATGGCTCAGAGGTTATAGACACTTGCTTACACAGCTTGATGACCTAAGTTTGATTCCCATGTAAAACCAGACATACAAAGTGGTGCATGCAACTGAAACTGGTTTGCAGTGGCAGGAGGTCCTGGTGTACCCATATTTCTTCTCTTTCTCCCTCTCTCCCTCTCTCTCTCTCTCTCTCTCAAATAAATAAAAAAAATTTTTTTAAATGGGCTACTTTGGGCTGGAGAGATGGTTCAGTGGTTAAGGTGCTTACCTGTAAAGCCTAACGACTTGGGTTCAGTTCCCCATTACTCATGTAAAGCCAGATGCACAAAGTGGCACATGCATCTGGAATTGATTTGCAGTAGCTAGAAGCCCTGGCATACCCATTCTCTCTCTCTTCTTGCAAATAAATACATAAATAAATTATTTTTGTTTATTTATTTATTTATTTATTGGTTTTTTTGAGGTAGAGTATCACTCTGGCCCAAGCTGATCTGGAATTCACTATATAGTCTTGAACTCAGGGTGGCCTTGAACTCATGGTGATCCTTCTACCTCTGCCTCCCAAGAGCTGGGATTAAAAGCGTGCACCATCATACCTGGCTAATAAAAAAAGTGCTATTTTTATTTGCCTTAATAAAGTATAAGATTATGCATAAATACATGTCGTTATGTAGATGATACACATGTATGACACATGTAATGATCATATATGCACAGGTGTGAATACATAATTATTTAAACACAAATATTCACAGGTGGGTCACTGAAGTCATCTCCCATCCTTACCTAGAATATATGCATATGACTCACATGGAAATTCTTCTCTATTGAATATTGTTGGCAAACTTTCTAAAATAATCAAAGGTATCTGGGGAGAAAGAGGATTAGAAGAGAAAGGCAACTGGCATTCCAAAGTTTTCATGAACTATGGAAGTTAGCATTCTGGGAAGAATCTAGAATGAAGATTTCTGTGCAATAGGAAATACACGGGAGAGGAGCCCAGAAATCCCGCTGGATTCTAGAAAGACTGTAAAGCAGGTGCCATGGTGACATCGGGAATTATCGTCTGCTTGGCATGGCATGCTCGTGGCGTGTAGGTTTTGATGACGTGACTATGTGAGGTGTCTCCAGCTCTGTGCATCTCCACCACCAACCTCTTGCTCATCTTTTGGTGACATCTGAGCAGGGCCCGCGTCCTGAACACGTGTGGGCCGGGGTGTGCTCGGAGCCGGCGTTTAAGGACTGACTCTCAGACCTACTGAAGTCCTGCGCACCTTTCCCATGCAGTGCCCGTGCCTCCTGCCCCCGTGTTCTAGAGGGAAAACCAGACCCTTGCTCACTTTCCTGTCACAGGGCGCAGTCTGCGCTCCTGCTGGTGACCTGGTGGACACCTTTCATTTTCTAAAAGGGGATTGAAAGCTGGTGGTTTCCAGCGACTGGGCCTGGGTGTGGAGGTGCAGAGACAGAGTTAAGCAGGTGGCTCCTCGCGTGCTCAGAGGAAGCCGCTGTGGGACAATGCAGCCAGGGGACAGCAGCACCCCCGTCACAGCGCCCCCTGCTGGCCTCCCTGTCGTTCAGATCATGGAAAGTTCCACTGTTCATTTCCTTTTCTTCCCCATAAAGCCCGTCATTTATAACAATGTCAGACATGTCACTCGGCCCAGGAGTGTACAAGAAGTCATCTACTCAATGGCAAGTCGAGTCACGAAGAAGGAAGCAGGAGAAGGGCCTGTAGAGGGGCTTAGCAGTTAAGGAAAAAAGCCAAAGGACCCAGGTTCGATTCCCCAGGACCCACATAAGCCAGTTTTACAAGGTGGCGCATACATCTGGAGTTCATTTGCAGCAGCTGGAGGCCCCGGAGTGCCCATTATTATTCTCTCTCTCCCCTCCACCCCCCTCTCTCCCATTTAAATAAATAAAAATAAAATATCTTTTTAAAAAATGAAGTGGAAGAAATCTCTTTGTATCACTGAACACATCAATTAAACCACTGGAAATACCTCCTCTCCAGCCCCAAGGACTCTGCAAGCCTTACCTTTTTCCAGAACAGTTTCCCCAGAGGCAGTGAGGTGGGCCCTGACTTCTCCTTGCCACTGTCCTTTGCTGAGTCACCAGCTGTCACCAGCGGCACATGACCTGGTGGGCTGCAGCCTTTAGGACTCTTGGATGCTCCTTGAGTCTCCTGGGGTATGACGTTGCCTTTGTCTGTCTGGAGATTGGCTGAAGTAGTGGGTGAGTTTTCAGCACCCTACAGAGTAAAAGTTGAACTATTCAGAATGATTCCACAATTTCAAAAGTGAAAGTTTTTTTGTTTGTTTTTTTTTTTTAAATCATGGGCTGAGATGATGCATGTTGTTAATTTTCTTCTTTGTAATTTTGTTTTCCCCAAACTTTCTAGTGGATTTGTGTTCATATCTCCAGAAAAGGTCAAGATGTTTTCCTTTTGGAAAAAAAAAAAAGTTCAACAGAGATGCATTATTGATAATGTTGACACAAGTCAGTCATGAGGAGCCAAGGTGAAGGGAAGAGGCGTTTTGCTGTTAGAGGGGGCGTTGGCACCGAGGCCCTCGGTCTCCAGATGGTTTTGCTTTCTCCCATCAGTAAAAGCACTTTGAATGAGCGCTCCCAACGCACCCATGTTGGCTTATGTGTGGCTTATAAACATGCATTGTTTTACTAATCCAAATGAGAAATTAAGGGGGGGTGGTGGAGATAAATACAGTTATCATAGAAGTCCAGTTGCATTTCTCCCACACCGCATCTTGGAGACCACTGGCCTAGGCTATGGAGGGAGCAGAAGGCAGCTGGGCTGGAGCTTGGTGAAGGCAGCTGGTACTGGAAGGATGTCCCCAGGCCCCACACCTTCACCTTTAGGCACAGTCTCCACACCCCACGGTTAGAACCTCCTCGAAAATGATTCATCTTGTCCCAGTTCCTTCCCTCTTCCTCCCTATGGGCTGTGTAGTTCCAAGACATCTGATTGCTTTGGGGAATTCCTGCTGGTTTCTATTCTCTGAGCCTGCCCCCTCCCCCACCCCAGGCACCGCATGGGGAACTGGAGCCCCGTTAGCAATGACAATGTTAACACCCGTTCCGTCTGACCTGACCTGGTCATCTTAAGTATCTTCCTTCTATGAATTTTGTTCTCACGACTTGTGACTAAACTGCTTTAAATTCTCAGACTAGGTGCTGGGGCGATATCTCAGTTACAGAAAGACTTGAGTTGGACTTCCGGTACCCACATAAAGTACTGGCTGTCATGGCATGTCGGAATCCCAGCGTTGTGAGGGCCGAGATTAGTGGGTCTCTGGATCCCTCTGGCCAACAAGTCTAGTTCAACTGGTGAACTCCAGGCCCATGAGAGGCCATCTCACAAAGAGGCGGACGCCTTCCTCTCTGCTCTCTGGCCTCCAGGTGCTCATGTACACATGTGCACGTCCAGCTGTACACATCTGCACCTATGCACACAGGACACACACACAGGCATGCACGCACACAGAAAAGCAAAAACAATAAAACAGAATGAAACAAAAGTAAAGAAAAATATCTGTCCGTGAAAATGAGGTATAGACAAATTCAGAAAAATGTCAGTATTTTTTTTTTTTTTTGGTGCTAGAAAAACTTTTTATTGTATTTTATTTTGAGACAAGGTCTTTCTATGAAGCCCCAGGTGGCTTAGAACTGGCCATTCTCCTGCCTCAGTCTCCAGAGTGCTGGGATTGGAAGTAAGTACCATCACACATCACATCCCGCTGGTTTGAATTTTCACAGGAGGCAACTGAGGGCCATGCTCTGTTCACCACTAAACAGGGAGCATCACATGGCCTCACTCCTGGGTCTGGCCCCTGGGGGTAGGGGGGGCTCTTACACATGGCACATGGCCCCTCAGAAAGCGGGGACAGCTGTCTTATGGTGGACATGAGAGTTTGGTGGAGGAGGGAGCGCATTACTGAACGGATTCCAAGATCACATCACGATTCCATACATGGTGGATGTCCCATGATACGGGATCACACAGGGAGAAGGCCAGCACTGGGATAAACCCGGTTGCCTTCCAAAGTGTGCAAACTGCAGAGAGAGCTCTGG
Organism: Jaculus jaculus; assembly: GCF_020740685.1. Taxonomy (NCBI): domain Eukaryota; kingdom Metazoa; phylum Chordata; class Mammalia; order Rodentia; family Dipodidae; genus Jaculus; species Jaculus jaculus. The sequence goes on from NC_059109.1 coordinate 132,781,358, forward strand.
AGCTGACACGATGCTCCACGTCGCCTGCCGTGCACTGCAGGGGTCCGGCGCACAAGGCTGTTGTGTGAAGAGCATGTCTAAGGGCCACGACACCAGGAACTATTTTATTCACGAGAAGTGATTAGATTCAAGGGGGCTGGTTAGAGGAAAGATACCTTCCTCTCTCGGTGAACTAGCTCGCCCTCTTTTCATGAATTTTGCTTTCATAAAATTGTGCTGAGTGTTTTCCATGAGCTGTGATCTGAGCTGAGTGCTTGGGTCACATGTTCTCAAGGAGAGAATGACACCAAATCATACGTAAATACGTACATCCATGCGGGAATTCAGCTGCGCTACATTCCAGTGAGGCAGGGGAGGATTTAGCGCTACAGGGCAAAACCCAAACGCCTAAATCAGAGACTCACATCCACGCACGACAGTCAGCCGCGTGAGACAGGCAGGGCTCTTTTGAGCGTGGCTAGAAATTAACCAGGGAAGGTGGGAGGGACCCCATGCATAGGGCCCAGTGCTCCAAGGCCCTTGGCCAAGAGGGCCTGTGGGCAAACATACCAGGACCTGCAGGGATGTAGACAGAGCACTGCATGGCCAGGCTTAGCCAGCTTCCCAGCATCAATCTTCCTGTGTACCAGGGAGAGGCCTCAAGTGCTCTGGGGGCCATTTCTATTTCACTATCATCATCATCATCATCATCATCATCATCATCATCATGTGTGCATGCGGTGTGTGTGCAGACAGGGGAGAGCATCAAGTGTCCTTCTTTACTGCTCTCCCGCTTCAGTTCCTTGAGATGGAGTCTCGCACTGAAACCTGAAGCTGCTGTTTCTGGTCAGACTAGTTGACCAGTGAACCCCAGGGGTTCTCCTGCCTCTGCCTCCTTCAGGACTGGGGCTATAGGCATGTGCCATTGTGCCTGGTTTTCTGGGTGCTGGGGATTGAGCTCGGGCCTCATGGTCCTCTCTCGGGTCCTCATGCTTGCAGAGCAGTCCTCTTAACTACAGAGTCATCTCCCCAGCCCACATTTTTACTTTCTTTCTTTTTCTGTTTTTCGAGGTAGGGTCTCACTCTAGCCCAGGATGGCCTGAAATTCACTCTGTAGTCTCAGGATGGCCTCAAACTCACAGTGATCCTTCTACCTCTGCCTCCCGAGAGTTGGGATTAAAGGCGAGCGCCACCACGCCCGGCCTTACTTTCTTTTTAATGAATTAATTTTGCACATGTGTAGGCACGTTTGCATGTGTGTAGGCGCACCTGGGTGTGCGTGTGCACGGAGGCCAGGGGCCGACATGGTATCTTCCTGAGTTGCTCTTGGCCGTATTTTTTTGAGACAAAGTCTCTTGCTTAACCTGATTTGGTTAGAGGAGCTGGCCGGCAAGCTTAGGAATCCTCCTGTTTCTGTACCCCAGCACTGGGATCCCATGCACCTACCATCCTGCCTGACTTTTAAAACTGTGGACTGGAGAGATGGCTCAGCGGTTAAGGCACTTGCTTGCAAAGCCTGACAGCCTGGATTCGACTCCCCTGTACCCTTGTAATGCCAAGTGGTGCATGTCTCTGGAGTGTGTTTGCTGCTGCAAGAGGCCTGTTGTGCCCATCCTCTCTCCCTCTGTCCCTATCCCTCTCTGTCTTTCTCTCTGTGTTTGCACATAAATAAATATTTTTTTAATTAAAAATCTTGAAAAAAAAAATAGGGCCAGGGAGATGGCTTGGTGGTTAAGGCGCTCGCTGCCTACGAAGCCTGAGAACTCAGGTTCGAACCTCCAGGTCCCACGTGAGCCAGATGCAGTGCCGCACGTGCACAATGTGGCATGTGAGCCCAAGGGGGCGCATGCGTCTGGAGTGCATTTGCAGTGGCTAAAGGCCCTCGTGTGCCCGTTCTTTATGCCCCTTTCTCACTCGTCTCTCTCTCTCTCTCTCTCTCTCTCTCTCTCTCTCTCTCAAATGAATAAATAAGTAAAAATGATTTTTAAAACTCTTGAAAAAAAAATAGAAATGTTGCTGGGTGTGGTGGCGCACACCTTTAATCCCAGCAGTCGGGAGGCAGAGGTAGGAGGATCACCATGAGTTCGAGGTCACCCTGACAGTACATAGTTAATTCCAGGTCAGCGTAGACCAGAGTGAGACCCTACCAAAGAAATGTGGGTACTGGGGATCAAAAGTCAGGGTTTTTGGGTTTTTTTCTTGTATGACAAGCAGTTTATTAACTAACCCACCTCCTCAGTCTTGGGGTTTGTTTTAGACCAAGAACCCAGGAGCCTGGAAACTTGCCATCTCTGTCTCCATGGAAGAAAGAGCTTTGTTTGGTTCGGCCAGGCACCTGTCCTGCCCGAGCCCGAGAGGTGTGTGCTCACCTCTGAGGTGGTGAGAACAGGGCTGACCTTGAGATGTGGCTACCAAAAGCATCACGAAACATGAGCAGGTACACAGTGTAATGTTTGGGTTAAAACTCCTCTGAGAGAAAGGTGGTTGGGTGGCAAATACCTCAAAGGCTTTTGGTGGGGGCATCCCGATGGAGAGGCAGCTCTGTATGGGTTAGAAATGACCTGTTCTCCCTTCTTTGCATTGGGAGAAACACAGACACCCATGGAAAGTATTACAGGGGAATGCCTGTATTATGTTGACAGGAATGTAACGTTACTGTAATGCATTTGTGTGGCTGTTGAGGAGGTAACCCTGCTGGACTTCCAGCCGTTACATGTAAGTGAGGGGAGTGGAATCTTGATCGCTGTTAAAACTTTGTTATTTCTAGTTTCCACTAGGCCCCGTAACTGACTAACTAATTTAATAACTAACTAACTAACTGACGAAACCAATTTAATATACAGAGAGACAGAAAAGGAGACACACACACACACACACACACACACACACACACACACACACACACACACACAGAAACACTGGATCCTGCCAGGGCCCATTTCCATCCACCCACCCCTTCCTTCCTGGCATTGGTCCCAGCAGAGAGCCCTCTTTTGTTTCATTCCCTGCCCACCCCTTTCTTACTTCCCAAAGAAATCCCCCAAATGGTATTCTGCCAGCTAATTTAATATCCTTTGTTTGAATTCTTTAACAGACTGTGAAAAGTCTAGTCGTGTTTTCAGAGGCAGGTTCAAGGGGCCAGCAGCCTTAGCAAATGAAATGAGCTTGCCTATTAAATGTGAATTTCAGATGCAGTGTTAAGTATGTCCCAAATATTGTATGGAATGTACTAATATTTACAAAAAATATTTCTTTTATTCATATTTTTAAGTTATTGTACAAAATAATGAATTTTATTATGACATAAAGTTATTTCTGGGCTGGAAAGATGACTCAGTGGTTAAGGTACTTGTCTGCAAAGCCTAGTGACCTGAGTTCGATTCCTCAGTACCCACATAAAGCCAGGTGCACAGGATGGTGCGTGCATCTGGAGTCTGTTGGCAGTGTCTGGAGGCCCTGGTGCCCCCATTCTCTCTCTCTCCTCTCTCTCTCTCTCTCTCTCTGCTTGCAAATAAATGAATGAATAAATAAAAATATTTCAAAAGTTCTTTCTTGTATATCTGAAATTTGAATTAAAGGGGCACTCCGAATGCTACCTGGCAACCGTACTCAAGTAATTCCAATGTACTTGGAGACTGCATGCAAAGGACCTTCCCCTCTTAATAAGTCGTTCCGTTGTTTTGAGCTCTGGGTGTGGGACATAAGCGGCGTTAGCAAGAGCTAGTAAATGTCTTAGCAGAGTGTGGCAGAACCACCGAGGGCTGGCTGCTAACAAGACCTTCAGCGGCTTTACTGAGTGGTGCTGCTCAAACCTTCGGGGGGTGAAGAGTGAAGCTCGGCCGACGTGCCCATGCTGCCACTAAAGACACCACAAAGTTCGATTTGGTGGCATCACATGTCGTTAACCCACGAAAAAACATTTGGTTCAGTAAGGGAAAGCTGCAGTTCTTAATAATTATAACAGCCTTTTGCTAATAACAACAGCATTTACTAATTTTAACTTTCATCATTTTTAAAGTAAAGTTTGCAAGTTTTGTTGGATTGTAGATAGAATTCAAGAGAAGGAAGGAAGACAGAGCTCATGCCCAAGAGGCAGGGCTGGTTTCTCAGAAATGAGGAAGCCTGGAGTTTAAGAGAAGGAAGGAATGCAGAGCTCTACCCAAGCAGTAGCAAGAGGGGAGCTCCACACAGGGAATCACCCTTTCCTCCTCTTAAAAAGAAAAAAAGATTTCATTGATTGATTTACTTGAGAGACAAAGAGAGAGGAAAATACAGATATATAGAGAAAATGGGTGTGCCAGGGCCTCCATCCACTGCAAATGAACTCCAGACACATGTGCCACCTTGTGCATCTGTCTTACGTGGGTCCTTGGGAGTTGAACCTGGGTCCTTGGGCTTCACAGGCAAGCACCTTACTGCTATACCATCTCTCTAGCCCTTTTTATTGCATTCATTTTTTTGGTTTTTCGAGGTAGGGTCTCACTGTAGTCCAGGCTGACATGGAACTCACTATGTAGTCTCAGGGTGGCCTCAAACTCACAGCGATCCAACTGCCTCTGCCTCCCAAGTGCTGGGATTAAAGACGTGCGCCACCATGCCCAGCTTGCGTTCTTTTTTATTTTTTTAAAACTTTCTTTTTGAAGTTTTTATTTCTTTAGTTTATTTATTTGAGAGAGAAAGAGAGAAATAGGCAGAGTGAGAGTGAGAGAGAGAGAGAGAGAGAGAGAGAGAGAGAGAGAGAGAGAGAATGTGCACACCAGTGCCTTCAGCTACTGTAAATGAACTCTAGACACATGCAGCACCTTGTGCATCTGGCTTATGTGGGTGCTGGGGAATCGAACCTGGGTCCTTTGGCTTTGCAGGCAAGTGCCTTAACTGCTAAGCCTTCTCTCCAGCCCTGCATTCTTTTTAAAACTAATTTTTAAGCATTGATTTATTTATTTGAGAGAGAGAGAGACAGAAGAAATCCTCTGAACTGATGGTATCAGACAGGTGTGTTCTCACTGGGATCTGCTTGCAAGTGGAAAGAGTCTCCAAAGCTGACCTCACGTTGTTCTAACTTACACACAACATGGCAATGTGACTGGTATAAAGCTGGGCTCCTTGGTGGGTTTAGTATAAGCTTAGTCAACAGTGGGGATGGGTGGAATAGACCACAGAAACATAAAATTGTTATCTTGAGGTTAGAAGTGCATCTCCCAAAGGGTAGGCAGCATACCACCATTGACCAGAGGTGACTTTTGGAAATACGATATGAAATAAAATTCAAAAAGTGAGAAGAGTTTTCTAACTCTCCATCACTTGTCTAACCACATTCTTGGCAAAATGGTCAATGTGGGGTTGAGGTGGCTTTAATATTCTCTATTCTCTGCCTCTGGGCAATTGCTTTATGTACAAAGCCAGAGGAGCTCGGGATTCAGAGCTCAGCACGATGGAGGTCATGAGAATGTTTGCTTTTCTTATGAAAAATGATTCTGGGTTGCCACATATGATTGACTGTAAAGTTTCTTTTAAAGGTACATTTAAACAGAAAATAGTTAATTTCAGTAGTTTGACAAAGTAATTAATAGTATATTTAACAAAAGTGATGAGGGTGGTGTGCCAACAACCAACGCTTGGGAAACACCAGGTAAGAAGAATTTCAGGATCCTGGTCTACACTCAGAAGAAACCGGTCGGAGTTGTTCGTAACTGTGGGGCCTTCAGTGCCTGAAGTTGGGGTCACCATGTTTAATCACCCCTTTATGGTCACAGCCTCCCAAGGCTTGGGCGGGGACAGAGCATGGCGTCTGAAGGCAGACCAGGGTCCTCTTTTTCTTCCCACAGCAAGGAGATACAGACCTTACGCCTAAACATCTTTCTAAAGGCGAGTCCTATCCTGGGGCTGTCCACGTGCTTTTTCTTGCCTTTAGTGGGCACCTCGGCCATCTTCTGACCAGCTGGTCCATCACAGACACTGTCCGCTTTAGATGCCTTTTGGATAACAGTGGTCACAACTTAGAACTTTGTTTTTACACAAGCGTTTGTTTTTTTTTCCCTTTGTTTTAAAGTGCATTTCATTACTGTGAGAATTGATTACTGGTATACTGTTCCTATCTCCCAACTACAAGATTCCAGGAGACTATTCATCCTTTTAAATTCTCAAAGGTGATTTGTGACAACATTCACAGCAAATTTTAGTTTCGCAGTGATTTTCAACAGGGTCATACTATTAAATGAATGATATTAACACATTTTAGAACCCCCCTCCAACTCCCACTGAACAATCCAAAACAACCTCTCCCACATCTGTTTGTTTAAGATGGACACTTAAACTTTTGACATGACTTAAAACATCCAAATGAAGACAGAACCAAAACCAAAAGGGATAAAATGACAATCCCCACAATAGCCTTAAAAATGCAAATGCAGCCAGGCCTGGTGGCACAAGCCTTGAATCCAAGGCAGAGGTAGGAGGAATTCGAGGCCACCTGCAGACGACATAGTGAATTCTAGGTCAGCCTGGGCTACAGTGAGACCCTACCTTGAACAACCAAAAAAAAAAGCAAATCCTATTGTCACATAGGGAAATAAAATAGTTCCTACTGACAAGAGATGCATTTTTGTGTCCTGATTTAGTTTTCTTGATAAAATACTGTTACCAAGTGGCTTTTGTCCTCAAACAAACGTCCTTTGAGTCAGCATTTGAACACACATGAAGCAGCATCCCCCACAAACATCTTAGCTGACTCCAGGTGGGCAGATTTCCCCTCCAAAGGAAGAATTCCAGTGTAGACCAGTTCACGGAGTCAACAGGGAAGGACCTCAGAACCAGTCACCCAAATACAACTGCCGAAAATGGGTCACTCAACTTTCAAACGGTGTGGCATTTTGCATGAGGCATGTGGTGTGCTAAAAATCACGTATGACCAAATGAGACACAGATAGAGACTTTCAAAAATACTTTAAGAACTCCAGTAGAAGCTGGGCGTGGTGGGGCATGCCTTTAATCCCAGCACTCGGGAGGCAGAGGTAGGAGGATTGCTGTGAGTTCGAGGCCATCCTGAGGCTCCATGGTGAATTCCAGGTGAGCCTGGGATAGAGTGAGACCCCACTTCAAAAAGAAAAAAGAACTCCAGTAGAAAAAAATACCCAAAAAGCAAGGGATAGAAGGAAGGAGGGATATCCAGGGTGTCATAAACAAACTTATAGTCAACAACTTTCATCTAGAATCCAGGTCCCCAAGGACTCCTCAGTCCCCTGGGCAGGATAGTGACATTTTTATCACTGTGATGTGCTCAGAGGGGGTCACTTCTGCTTATAGAAGGGCCTTGCTGCACAACCAGCTAAACAGACTGCATCAGGTCCCTTGGAAGGCCACCAGCACACCCACACGCCCTACTGTTCACAGCCTATTGTGCTGACTGTGGAGCCTCAAGACACGCAGAGCCCAGAACTAAGGGGGAAACATTTTAACTCACCCATTCACTGACTGTGACCTCGGCTGCCTTGTAGCAAATTAATGATTTTAATGATAAAATGCACGCAGATGCCTTGGAAATTTTTCAACGGGAGAAGAAAGTTCCAGAGGAAACAATCAGTGTACTGTGTGACTAGAGGAAGGGTTTGTCTACGGAGCCTTACAGCTTGCCAGGCATCGCAGTACCTTTCCTTGACCCCGGGGTCTGGAAAGATGGTTTCTATCGTAACCAGCTTAGAAGCATGTAGAAGCTTAGATAAACTAGGGTCGCAGTACCATACCAGAACCTCCCAAGTCCCAGAACTGGAATTCAAACACAGACTTTCGGGAATAAAATAAGAGGAGTTTAAAAAATAACTTTGTTCCTGCAAATAGAAATAGCAATTGTATAGGGGGCTGGCTAGGCCATTTATTTGGTCCCAACCCCTGTTCACACAAGGACAAAGACATGCATCTAATGCCACATAAAACTCTGCCATGGTTCCTGTGAAACTTACGTCACGCACGCCCCACCCCAGTTCACCTGTCTTGTCAGATTGAAGGGAATATTGGGTCTAAGAAAGCATTTGTTTCAACCCAAGTTTATCTTGAGGGGAAATGGATGAATGTCTTGAAAGACTGAAAACCTCCAGCCGCCATGGGAGTCCTCCACCTGGCCTTCATTAAGCAGGTGTCCCATGGCAACTGTTTAATTTCTAAATCGCTTCTACACTAGAGATTTCTTTCTTTCATATTATGTGAAAATGAAAGCACATTTAAAAAAACACTCACAACTCTAGCTGCTCCCTTCCACTTTAAAGGAACTATTTTTAAGCTATATTCTTTGGGTTTCTTCTCTAAACACAATGACAGAGTAAACCTTATGATGGTGACATGATCATTAGTCACCTGTCCTTATTCCATGCCAAAAAAAGGGGGGAGCATTGTAATAGTATTTCACCAGAATTGGCATTTGTTTCAAGCTTTCCACTAAAATTCCCATTCATATGCCATTAACCAAGCCTGGGATTATAGGTAGGAGGTAGTCCCCTTCCATGCCTGGCATGGGAGAGGCTCTGGGTTCAATCCCCAGCACTGACACAAACGAACGAACGAGTGACCACACGTGACAACAAGTCCTTGGTCTCAATGGAGTGTTTCCAGGACACTCCAGCAGCAGTGTTTTAAGCCTACATTTGTGTCTACCCACGTCACACAAACAGGTAAGATGCGATCGCCAGTCACGAGACATCCAGACCCACATCTAAACCCACCTGGGTACAAACACAAGCGCGCACCCCACAAGCTACCTACCCCGGCTTCTGAGGCCTTTTTCGTTTCAGCTTTGTTAGGTGAAACCTTAGAAGTTGAGAAAACCAAATGTTAGAAATCATAATTCATCAGAGCACTGTCTTTTATTTCCTAGAGACATCACACACTGGGGCTGTCTAGCTCATCAGATTGAAAAAAGTAAGGAATGTGAAGTACTTTTGGCTCAGTAGAGATCCAAGGACCATTAGCAATAAGCTTATAAAGTTAATATTTTATTCTGGAACATATCAGATTATATACATATACCAAGAGCTTGATTACATTCAGAATTGCCTGCTGGAAGGCCTCAGACATTGCTTCAATTTCATGACCATTACTCCAAACAAGGATATCTGAGACACACTGTTGTTATTTTATCTTTGAAGTCAGCCTTGATATTTGCATGTAACCCAAACACATTTGGGGCTGGTTAATTATACATTCATTCATTCAGCTCTTTCTTGGCTGTCTAGCAGCGCCAGGCTATGGGTTCTGCCCCGAGGGGTCAGAGATGAAAGATGCCTTTTCCTGTAGCCATCCAATTAAAGTGGCAGATGCAGATGCAGCAAGATAGAAAGTGACTTGCACAATGTTTTCCTTGCCACTGGAGTGGCAAAGTTACTCTGCGAGGTTGACTGAGAACTCAGGGAGTATTTTCCAATAATTTTTATGACTAATGACCCTAAGACATGAAGTGCAATAAAATTCCATAATGACACAAGTCATGGGCCACAGGTCTGGCCCTTCTTGGCCTGCACCGTTAGGTTCTGCCAACAAAAGGTGGGTGGACACATCCCTTTTGGAGGCACTTTTTTCTTAAAAAATATTTTATTTATTTATTTGAAAGAGAGATAGAGGGAGGAAGGAAAAGGCAAATAAGAGAATGGGCACACAGGGACCTCCAGCCACTGCAAATGAACAACAGCTGCACACACTACCTTGTTCATCTGGCTTCATGTGAGTACTAGGGACTTGAACCTGGGTTCTTTGGCTTTGCAGACAAGCGCCTTAACTGCTAAGCCATCTCTCCAGCCCCGGGAGGTACTTTTACATGGCCCAGCTACCCCACGCTGATAATCCACACAGCACCACAGCATTCGGCTATGCCTCGTTCTCACAACATTTGGGCAATCAAGTTGGCAGCAAGAGAGAGGACACTACTTACTAGAGTCTTGAAGAAGCTCATGATGGGATTGTTCTTTTCGGTTAGGTCTGTCTCCTGGGCACCCTCCTTTGACAGCCCCAGCTTCTCTGAGTCCCCAGGGACCAAGGAGCTCAGCGTTTCGATGTCTTCTCTTCCCTCGCTGTCGACTGTGTCCTGGGAGCGAGACAGAGTTTTCACAGTTGCAACTTGTCAGACGTGGATGGTCAAAGCCATATTTTTGCTTCACATCCCTCTCTCCCTCACCCTGTAATTCCAGCCGTGCCTCTTCAGCCCACGGCAACGCCGAACAATCGGGAGCTTATGGGAGTCTTCCCCTCCCCCTCCTGCTAACATACTCGGGCACTTGCAGTTGGCTGGAGAGACACTGTGCAGGGCCACTGAGTGACAAACATGGCAATAGATGTCACATTCCAGAAAAACAAACACAAAATAAAATGAAATTAAAAAAAAAAAAAAAACTTTCTCCCAAATCTGCTGAAAAATGGCGTGAGGAGCTAAGGGTCTCTTCCCTGTGCTCTCCCCATCTAACCAGGTGCTTTGCCCCATTTTCTACAACCCACAGCAGTGAAGCCCGGCATGTGCATGAGACATGTGCACCTGCGCGCACACACATGCATAGCTCAAGCACACACCCACACCCCACGTTCCACACGCACACGTGCGCCCACCTAGTAAGTCTGCAAATTTGTACGCTTGAGAGATGAGTGGGCAAATCAACAGCTCACGCAAGTGCGGCAGGGCTGTCTGTGTGGCACGGAGGGAGGGTGGAGGCCTCTATCTTTGCCTTTGCCCAGAAGCCAGGCCCTGGCATTCTGACGTCTCCTGCCATCTTTATTCCATAGTACAGCGGTGCATTATTCCTAGTCCAGTATCCTTATTGAGGGCCACTGACGGCATCTGTGGTTTTTACATCTAGGATAAGCAGCGTTGATCTGAACATGCCATCCTTTACTTTTTAACAGAGTTTGTGCGTGCGGTTTGCACATGCCCACTCCCTCACGGGCCCCACGTGCTTGTCTGCAGCGGGGGCTGCTTGCCCGGGGGCTGGAGGGGAATGCCAGGCCAATCGCACCCTCACTGCTCTCGGCCTGGTCTGCACGCTTCCTCTTTAATTCCCTAACAATGCGTCCTCGGGTCGTAGTGTCTCCCTGTGGTCAGGTGCCGTCACAGGTCTCTTATCGCCATCTCTGTGGAGACTGTGGACACCATTTTACCAAGGAGGAATTCGGGGCCCGAGAAGCCAGAGATTGCATCCGAGGTTACTCAGCTGGCAAGTGCTCTCCCTAACTGGGAGTTTCCTGCCCAGCCTTCCTCACTCCTTGTGGTCACAGGACCTGCCTATGCTTGGAGAACTCTCCCATTCAGTCCTTTCCCGTCTCGTCTTCAACCCTTTTGTGTTTTACCTTTTCCCTAAGTTGGTTTGCTGGAGCCTCAATGGTCTTTTTCTAAATTTTATTTATTTATTTGAGAGAAAGAGATGGAGAAAGAGAGAGACAGAGAGACAGAGAGAGAGAGGGGGGATGGGCGCACCAGGGCCTCCAGCTACTGCAAATGAACTCCAGACACATGTGCCACCTTGTGTATCTGGCTTATATGGGTCTTGGGAAATCAAACCTGCATCCTCAGGCTTCATAGGCAAGCACCTTAACTGCTGAGCCATCTCTCCAGCCCCTCAGTGGTCTTCTTGAAGTCCTTTGAACATGTCCAGTAGGTTCCTGCCTTAATGCCTCTGCCCCGACCTTCTGTTTCCTCAGCACTGGGATTAAAGGTCTGTACCACCACAACCAGAAAAAAGACAATTCTTGTTCTAAAGAATTTTTTTTTTTTATTTGCAAGCTGAGAGAAGCAAAGAGAGAGAGAGAAAGAGAGAGAGAGAGAGAAGGAGGGAGAGAGAAGTAAACAGAATGGGCACTTCAGGGCCTTAGCCACTACAAATGAACTTCAGATGCATGTGCCACTTTGTGCATCTGTCTTTATGTGGGCACTGGGGAATCAAACCTGGGTTATTAGGCTTCGCAGGTAAGTGCCTTAACCACTGAGCCAGCTCTCTAGCCCACTCCTGGTAATTTATTTTTATTTATTTATTTTTGAGAGGCGGGGAAGAAAATATGGGTGTGCCAGGCCTCTAGCCACTGGAAAGTAACTCCAGATAAATGTGCCACCATACGCATTTGGCTTACGTGGGTACTTGGAAATTAAACATGGGTACTTAGGCTTTGCAGGAAAATACCTTAACCACTGAGGCATCTCTCCAGCCCCATTCAAGATAATTTTGGTGACTCCTGTCTCACTAGGAGCCACAGCACTGTGACGTAAGGGCTGTGCTGACTGAGGGCTCCCCGGGCCAGGTGCCGAGTGTGTGCTCTCCCTATGGGACCTGCGTGGCCTGTGTCTGTGACACGGCTCCACTTCTTGCACACTGACAGGTCCCAGGCACGGAGGGTCTCAGCCTCTGAGCATGGTCTCCTCACGTCTCATGGGTTAACAGTAAACTCTACAGCAGGCAACTTCCTCTGGGGGGCGCGCGCGCGCGCGCACGTGTGTGTGTGTGTGTGTGTGTGTGTGTGTGTGTGTGTGATGAGATTTTGTGCACATGAACACATGTGTGTGGAGACAGAGGTCAACCCTGGGTGTCATCCTCAGTTGCTTTCCACCTTATTAATTAATTAATTAGTTAATTAATTTTCTTGAGGCGGGATCTCTCACTGAGCCTAGGGCTCACTAATTCAGTTAGACTTGTCTCTGCATCCCCAGCCCAGAGATTATAGACATGCACGACCATGCCTGGCATTTTTACATGGGTGCCGGGGAGCCAAACTCATGCTTCTTCCCTGAGCCTAGGTGCCTGCGGGGAGCCGAGTTGAGGGGGTGGCGGGAGACTGGCCGGGACCCAAGGCCAAGGGCCATCATTCTTGGAGAAGGAATTAGTATGCATGTTTAAGAGGGTATGAGCTTGACATGTTAAACATGAACTGAATTGGACTTTGAGTCACCACATGCTTGGGGATCTGCCAACGGTTAAAATCATTAAAATCTACCCTGTTCACTGGGGATGCAGTGGCGAGGGCAGGGATGCTAGAAAGGGAGAAACAAGCCAAACGGAAATACAGAACAACTGACCAATCTGGCTCGTTCTCAGGCATGATGTGGGCGAGGAAGGAAGTGGAGCAGGCAGAGGCCTTAAGGGTGTGTGGGGTACAGGCTATGTCTGGTAGTCAGTAGTGTCCTTTAAGAAGTTAAGAGTCATGCTGAATGGGCTGCTCTGAGTCTGCTCCCAGCCCATAATTTCACATATCTCCAAGAAAGGAGCTCATTTAAGCTATTCCTGACTCCTGCTGAGTCTGGGGTTTGCTGACAAAATTTCTTTCTTTCTTTTTTTCTTTTTTTGCTTTTTGTTTTTTTGAGGTAGGGTCTCACTCTAGCTCAGGCTGACCTGGAATTCACTATGGAGTCTCAGGGTGGCCTCGAACTCATGGCAGTCCTCCTACCTCTGCCTCCCGAGTGCTGGGATTAAAGGCGTGTGCCACCATGCCCGGCCAAAATTTCTGATAACTATGATTTTTACAAAGAATGATGGGATTTTGTTTTACAACCATAACTGCATCAGAAGTGAAAGGCTCTATCCTGAGAAATTCCCCGCTAAAAGGATGGCAAGATAATCTTAAAAAGTGGGAGAAAAGATCTGCGAACCAGATAGCTGACAGGTGTGTGGAATGCGTTATAACTCTTAACACTCAGCGGCAGAGCTGGGGGTGGGCTTGGCAGCTCAAAGAGCTTGTTTGTGAAGCCTGCTGACCCCAGGTCCATCCCCCAGTACCCAAATAAAGCTGGGTACAAAGTGGCACATGCGTCTATGGTTCTTGGGCACCTATGTCAATGGGAGGTGGAGCCGCTGAAGCTCGAGGGCCACATATAGACTGGCATTTGTTTTCGGTAGAAGAGACCCTGTCTCAAAGAATGTAAGGAAGAGCATCACCATCTCAGGGTCTCCTGACCTCCACATGCCCTCCATGACATGCATGCATCCTTATACACACATGCATAATATGCAAATACACTATAAAACAATAAAATGAAAATGCTAAGTATTTAACCAGTGGCACTGGTAGATAAGTATACCACTTGAAATGTCTGGTTTGGAGCCAGGTGAATACATTACCTATTAAAGTGAAAATTGAAACAGAAATGGACTTGCAGCTGGAGGGTCAAACCGATCAGAGCGGGAAAGAAACTCCAGCCTTCTGGGCACCAGCTTCTGTCAGGACCCCCAGCTGGCTCTCAGACAACGGCTTTTTAGACAGAACAGAAATACTGCTTGGGAAGCGCCCGGACACTCCTTGTAAGCAAGCGGGGTGGTGTTGGGCTGTTGGCGCATCTGTCAGGAGCGTTTGTAATCACGCACCTTCCTGCTGGCTTCAAAGAGCAAACAGGAAGGGGCGCTAGTTAGGGGATCACAGCCTGTCATGTTGTTTTCTCATAATCTGACCGTCTGTCGTCAGGTCCGTGTGGACATCTGTAAAGCACAAGTGGGTTTCAGCCTCCGTTTCGTGCAAGGCCTTAGGAAGAGCAGGATGGTGATCCTGGCTATGAACTCATCCACCCTTGTTCGCTGCTCTGAATCTCGGTACCGAGAACCGGAGCCTCGAATACCAAGTACCAGTATCTTGCTGAAAGCCCATCACCAGGCTCCGCTTCATCTCTTAGAAATTTGAGCCCCATGCTACCCAGGATCAAAGGAAAGACATGAGTCTCACTTTTCTCTCTCTCTAGGATGTCACAAAGGCACCGAAGATTTAATCTGCTAGGCAACCAGGCTCTCCAGAGAATCATAAGAGCCAGAGCCTTCACCTGCCATGGGACCATTGTCACATTCAGGCTTGGTTAATCCTTAAAGATGGACTTTCTCCTCCCATTTTCCAGAAAGGCAAATAAATTAGCAAGAAGGTTAAAACCAATGCTAGATGCATTTAACAGATCTTCATTAACCATTTGTGATCTCCCCACCTTTGCCATTATTATTATGAAGCTAAGAGTCACCCAAGGAAAGTCAAAACTGTGTATCAGTGTAGGGAAATTTTACTTTTACTTCCCCCACGATTCCTATCCAATTCACAACTGACAACAATGCGTTCTCATCGTTGAAGTTTCCAAGGCTGTCACGGCAGACAGACATGGACACAGAGTGGCACGAGCTACACGTGTGTTCAAAATGACTTCATTGATTGTGAGCTAAGAACCGCCGATGGACAAGCACTGGGAATTGCAACTGGGAACTGATGGGAGGGAAATGCATCCTTGTCAGAACCACTGTGAACGTTGACTCTGAGCAGGATGCTTCAGCACCATACCGCCGCCTAGTGGACAAATCTGGGAATTGCTACACTGTGGTAGACGGTTTCCCTACACAGTTCATTTTATAAGAGAAGCTGTAAATGGGAGAAAAATGAGATTTTTGTCTTTCTGGGCCTGGGTTACCTTAAAGGTGGGATATAAAGGAAACATGTAGTATGAAATAAGAAAGGCAACTACTGTGTCATGAGGGCACAAGGGAGGAGGGAGATGGGGGAATATGGAAGGGTAAGGAAAATATAAGTAAAATGTGTTTGAAAAACACCATGATGAAATCCAGTTCATGTTCAAGGTGACATATGCATCTGGATTATGTGGGTACTGGGGAGTCGAACCTGGGTCCTTAGACTTTGCAGGCAAGCGCCCCAACAGCTAAGCCATCTCTCTAGCCCTCTATTGCATCTTTAATATTTTATGTTTTTTGAGACAGGGCTTTGTGTAGCCGAGGCTAGCCTTGAACTTCTGACCCGACCCAACGCTCCTGCCTGCGCAACCTGAGTGCTAATCTGACTGGTGTGCACACGATGCTTGGTTTTATGCAACGATGGGGTCACTCATTACTTTAGAGCTCTGCCTATGGACTCAGGAGTTAGCCCGCTCATGTATGAAGGATGCAAGATGGAAAAATAGCTTTGTTGCTGGCAAGGTATAGGCAGGCCATGCTTAGAGGGGAAAGGGCATTGTGGGCAGAGCAGGCCCAGGGGGAGGAGGCAGACTGGGTCTGTGGAAGGTAGGGCTGTCCGATTTGTTCCTCTGGACTCATAGCGGCTTTTCACATTTATCCGAGGAAAGCCACACATTGATAGCTGCTCCAAACTGCCCAAAAGAAACCTGCTATCTAGAGTGGGCTTGTCATCTGTTTAGTGGAGACCTCCTATTAGCTAGAAACCAGCTTCTGTAGACTTTCCTAAAAATTGCTGAACTTTCCTCAAAGAAAAGAAAAGAAAACAAACAAACAAACGAAAAAAATACTAGGTGGTTTAGTGCACACCTTTAATCCCGGCGCTGGGAGTAAAGGTGTGTGCTACTATGCCTGACAACATACACACACACACACATTTTAAACTTTAATTTCTTTTTTTTTTTTTTTTTAAGGTAGTTTCTTACTCTAGCCAAGGCTGATCTGGAACTCACTCTGTAGTTCCAGGCTGGCCTCAAACTCACAGTGATTCTCCCACCTCTGCCTCCCAAGTGCTGGGATTAAAGGCGTGCGCCACCACGCCCGGCAACACATGCAGTTTTGAAAGCATTCCTTGTGTGGAGTTGTGTTAAAAGAACAGAGAGTATCCCATGCTTTATGCTAATGTTAGTCTTTATTCATAGCAGGCTCATTTCACAAGGGTGCTGTGTGCCCGTGGGTGCCAGGCATCAACCATACTCCTTTGTAAACAGTTACGTCCCTGAAGATCACTGTCTCGGTGTGTGGAAAGGGTCAATACGAAAGAACAGCACATGCCGTGGGTTGTGTTCACTGGTAGCCTGGCAGATAATTACACGGGGCTGGAGAGACGGCTTCCTGGTTAAGGTGATTGCTGGCAAAGCCGAAGGACCCAGGTTCAATTCTTCAGTACCCAGGTAAAGCCAGGTGCACAAGGTGTCTCACACATACAGAGTTTGTTTGCAGTGGCTAGAGTCCCTAGTGTGCCCATTCTCTCTCTCTCTATCTGCCTCTTTCTTTCTGACTCTCAAATAAATAAATAAATAAATATTTTTTAAAAAATAAAAAATAGGGCTGGAGAGATGGCTTAGTGGTTAAGCGCTTGCCTATGAAGCCTAAGGAACCCGGTTCCAGGCTCGATTCGCCAGGACCCACATTAGCCAGGTGCACAAGGGGGCGCACACGTCTGGAGTTGGTTTGCAGTGGCTGGAAGCCCTAGCTGCGCCCATTCTCTCTCTGCCTCTTTCTCTCTCTGTCACTCTCAAATAAAAAAGTAAAAATATACAAAATAATTTTAAAAAATAAACAATAATTACAGTAGAAAATATTACCAGTGTCACATACTGTAGGAATAGTATTGTTTTGTGAATTCTTTGTTCCATGTATGTGATTATATGAAGTAGACTCTATCAAGATGGAAAATATAGCCCCATCTCTTTCTCTTCTTTTATTTATTTTTGTTTATATTTATTTGAGAGTGACAGAGAGAGAGAGAGAGGAAGAGGCAGACAGCAAGAGAGAGAATGGGTGCGCCAGGGCTTCCAGACACTGCAAACGAACTTCAGACGCGTGCGCCCCCTTGTGCATCTGGCTAACATGGGTCTTGGGGAATCGATCCTCGAACCGGGGTCCTTAGGCTTCATGGACAAGCACTTAACTGCTAAGCCAACTCTTCTTTTCTTTATAAACTTTTTATTGACAACTGTAAATACAGACAATATACCATGATCATCATCTCCCTCCCACCTTTTCCCCTTCCAAGTCCCCCTCCACTGAATCCCTTCTTCTTTCCAACTAGTGTCTCTTCTTTCTTGATGTCATCACTGTTTCCCCTACTACGCCACTCTTGTGTAGGTAGCGTCAGCCGCCGTGACGTCATGAGTGTCAAGGGCGCTCTGTGTCTGGAAGGCAGTATCGTTGCCATTTCTCCCCTTCCACTGGCTCTTACACTCTTTCTGCCACCTCTTCTGCGATGGTGCCTCAGCCTTGGTGGGTGTGACAGAGATGTGTCACTTAGTGCTTGTGGTGGTTTGATTCAGGTGTCCCCCATAAACCTAGGTGTTGTGAATGCTAGCTTCCCAGCTGATGGGTATTTGGGAATTAATGCCTCCCGGAGGGAGTGTATTGTTGGGGGCGGGCTTAAGGGCTTTATAGCCAGTTTCCCCATGCCAGTGTTTGGCACACCCTCCTGTTGCTGTGTCCCACCTTATGTTGGCCAGGGGGTGATGTCCACCCTCTGCTCATGCCATCGTTTCCCCCTGCCATCGTGGAGCTTCCCCTCAGGCCTGTAAGCCAGAATAAATCTCTTTTTCCCAGAAGCTGCTTTTGGTTGGGTGATTTCTACCAGCAATGCGAACTGGACTGCAACAGTGCTGAACACTCCAGTGTCATTTCTTCTTAGCTCTTTGATGAGTTTTGAGTTGTGCCAGTGGTCACTGCCATCTGAAAAGAGAAGCTTCTCTAACGCAAAGTGAGAGTGGCATTAGTATATATGGTATAAATGTAAGTGTTTTAGGGCCGCTTGGTGGGCATAATATCCCCATTTAGCCAGACAAGGGTAGTAGTTTCCTGGCCAGGGCTTATGACCTCTGCTGCCATACGCTTCTGACAAGGTTTTCAGTACCAGACAGGAATTTCCTTCAGTGGAGTGGGCCTTAAATCCAATCAGAGAGCAGTTGTTTCCCTCCAAACAAACGTGCCATCATTGTACCAGTTGGCACACTTGGCCTGGCTGTCCAGTGACAAAGCTTTCAGGGTCTGCTGCTGGTTAAGACTGTTGATGACTTTTCTCCCCCAGCAGGCTGCTCTTTCCAGCATCATGACAGTCAGTCGAGAGGGAGGGGCTTCCAGCTCAGCTCCAGCTTGGTTTCTCAGTGACCTGCAGCCCAGGCATGTGGAGTCTTCAGCAATAGGACCATACCCTCTAGTCATGGTGGGCGAGCAAGAGCCATGGCTATAGCCTATAATGTTTTGGGGGACATCAGAGGGCTCGCTGGCTAACAACTTGCTGGAAGATATCCCACCCCTGGACTGAAGTTCTTTTAATAACAACCTATGGCTTCTGGGAATAGCATTTTCCATCTCCACGAGACTCTTCTGTTCTTTCTCCTTCTTCCTTTTCTTTTGTTCCTTCCTCTTCTTCTTCCCCTTCCTTGTCCTCCTTCTCCTCTTTCTTTCTTCCTTCCTCTTCATAAGGTTATTATATAGCCCAGAATGGTCTCCAACTAACTATATACCTCAGACTGACCTTGAACTCGCAATCCTCCTACCTCATGGAATTTTATTTATTATGATGAGAATCAAAGTCAAGTTTGAAGCTCGTGTCCTGAGGTGCCACAGTGAATAATGGCCAGAATGCCGTATCAGCCTCAGTTAGGGCTGGGGAGACTGCTCGGTGCTTGCTTGCAAAGCCTGACAGCCAAGGTTCAGTTCCCCAGTACCCATGTAAAGCCAGACTCACAAAGTGGCACAGGCACATGGAACTCATTTGCACTGTGAGGAGGCCCTGGCATACCTGTTTTCACTGTCTCCATAAATTAAAAAAAATAAAATTCTACTGTGCCATCTCTGAGTTGGGCAGATCCTTGGGGCTCCCTGACCAGACAATCTAACCTACTTAGCAAGTTCCAAACCAGGGTGTTTGCACACACACACACACACACACACACACACACACACACACACAATATGAAAATATGATGCACTGCATCAGACTCTCCTGAAAATAGTCCCCCAAGGATATGCACGGGGACCCCCGGGACTTGGCAGCTGGGAGAGGTGCGGCGGACGCGCAGCATCAGGACCACTTTGAACGCAGCCCGAACTGCGAGTGTGCAAGGAAGAGGGGAGAAAGCGGAAACACCAATGCAGGGTGTTGCTCACATTTGTAGCCTGCTGAGTCAGAGGGTCGAGGCTCTTATCACAACGTCCCTTGCACACGAATGGCTCCAACTAGAAAAGCTGTCCTGGGAAGGACCAGGAGTGACGTTTACCTTTCACACTTAGCCTCACACAAGGCTGGTCTGTACATAATAACTTCCGAACTCAGCTGAACACTGAAGAGAAAAGAAGGCTTCTCCTTATACCCTACAAGACCACTTGGGAACCTTCATTCATCCCCACCCCGCCCCTCCATCACAAAGATACCTCTGGAAGTTCCATGTGGCTAACAGAAACGGACTGTCTCCATTGTATGACTAGTGAAGGTCAAATTGCCATTCTATGATCATTCTGTGCACGTGTGATGAATCTCTTAGGGGTTTGTCTAAGAACTCTGCTTCGGTTGAGGACAGAGAAAAAAAAAAAAAAAAACTCTTACCCCTGCCAACCCGCTGGTGCGGGTGAATGACGGCTCAGTCCAACCTTTCAGGCATATCATTTATCTTTTCTTTGGCCTAGGGAGTAAATGCTTCGTTTGTTCATGAATTGTCGCCTTGTTTGAATTATGCTATGCTCTGAATGTAGTTTTATGAGGCACAAAAATCAGATTGTCATTCTGCAAACAGACGATTTGTGTGATTCCTCAGAATGAAGAGGTGGCACCTCATCCCAATCCACAGCTCTGTGGGCTTGTGGCCGGCGTACCAACCCAGCGAGGACAGTCCAGGGGCCGTGGGGCCAGGGCGGGGTGTGGGAGAGGCTGGTGAACCACAGCTAACATGGCCGTGCCCGAGGCATGATTTACCCTAGGAATTCTGAATCAATACTTTGACGTCCAGCTCTGTGTGACAGTATTCCCAACAAGAGTGCTATGGTTGGGAAGCGTCATTTATGCTCTGAGAGCTGTATTCCCTCATTGTTCTTATAGGACAATTGCTTTTCCTCGGGGGAACTTGCCAAGTAGGTTTAGACACAGGACTATGCAATCAGGGGCCAGATGAGAAATCTTTACACATCAGAAGGCAGCATGCATATATTTAAAAATCTTTGCTGATATACGTCTCTGAATATCCACACATTTGCTGGCTGAAGTCTATCTCATATCCTCTAAAATTAAAAAACATTTATTTACTTGAGAGAGAGAATGAATATGGGCGTACCAGGGCCTCTTGCTATTGCAGACAAATTCCATATACATGTGCCTCTTTGTGCATCTGGTTTTATGTGGGTACTGGGGAATCAGGCCAGCAGGCTTTGCAAGCAAGTGCCTTTAGCTGTTGACCCTCCTCTCCAGCCCTCGTATCCTAGTCTTTGTTTTGGTTGTTGCTGTTTATAATTTTGAAGCAGGGTCTCACTCTAAGCCAGGCCGACCTAGAACTCATGCTGTATGTAACTCAGGCTGGCTTCGAACTCAAGTCAATCCTCCTGCCTCAGGCTCCCAAGGGCTGGGATGACAGGTGCAAGCCACTGTGCTCCACTTCTTTTTGTTTTTTTTTTGAGGTAGGGCTTCACTCTAGCCCCCAGACTGACCTGGAATTCACTATGTCGTCTCAGGGTGGCCTTAGACTTACGGCGATCCTCCTACTTCTGCCTACCAAGTGCTGGGATTAAAGGCGTGCGCCACCACCACACCTGGCTTTATTTTAACTTTAATTAATTAATTAATTTATTTATTTTGGTTTTTCCAAGTAGGATTTCACTCTAGCTCAGGCTGACCTGGAATTCACTATGTCGTCTCAGGGTGGCCTCAGACTTATGGTGATCCTCCTACCTCTGCCTCCCAAGTGCTGGGATTCAAGGTGTGCGCCACCACGCCCGGCTCCCTTCTCATATCCTTTTGAACATGTATTATGGGGGATGAAGAAATGGCTTAGCTGTTAAGGTGCTTGCCTGTGAAGACTAAGGACCCAGGTTCTATTCCCCAGAACCCATGTAAGTCAGATAGATACACAAGGTGGTACATGTGTTTGGACTTCATTCGCAGTGGTGGGTGACCCTGGCATGCCCATTCTCTCTCTCTGTCTCTCCTTCTGTCTCTCTCAAATAAATAAATAATAAAAAGAGTCATGAACTTGAAATAATGTTTTATGGGCTGGAGAGATGGCTTAGCACTTAAGGCACTTGCCTGTGAAGCCTAAGGACCCAGGATCAATTTTCCCAGTGCCCACGTAAGCCAGATGCACAAGGTGGTACATACATCGGGAGTTTGTTTGCAATGGGTAGAGGCCCTTGCACATTCACTCTCTCACAAATAAATAAACAAAATATTTACGAGCCGGGTATGGTGGCGCACCCCTTTCATCCCAGCACTCAGGAGGCAGAGGTAGGAGGATTGCCATGAGTTCAAGGCCAATCTGAGACTAGAGTGAATTCCAGGTCAGCCTGGGCTAGAGTAAGATCTTACCTAGCAAAACCAAAAATTAAAAAAAAAAAAAAAGTTTTAGGTGTGCATAGTGAAGGCTGGGTATTTACTATTTCAAATTCCCATGACACTGCCGAACTGAAACGGAAAAATCTTAGTGTAACTGAAATCAAACTAGAGTTTCCTTAGTGAGCCTGAGGTGGCGAGCTCATTCATCCAGACAGAAAGAGAGGGGACAATTTTTGAGTACTCTGAAAGATTATTGTAAGTTCCAAATATCACCCCTGGGTCTGATGGCATTTAGACATTTGCCTCGCGTCCAGCCCAGGCTGCATCTCAGAACAGACTGCATTGAAATCAGGCTCTTGTCCCCAAGGATTTCATCTCGATAAAGTCAATGGAGAAAATGAAGTATAAGTCGAACTTTCCCTCCCTGAGTGTTTTGAGACGGAGGTGGGCTGAGCATACCGGGCCTTCTGTGGTTAAATTCCTCCAAGGGTCGGGTGTCAGATGCTCAGCTGCTTGTTAATTAAGATGCAGGGTTTAGCTGAATCACTAGGCAACGGAGCCAAGATGGGCAGAGCACAGTTCTTCATTCTCTTCCCATAAACAGCTCAACCTTTTCCTAAGTCAGATAGCAGGTTTCCTAAGTCAGACTTTGGGTTCCCATGCAAAAGAAACAGGACTATTAAAAAAAAAAAACACCAAAAAAATTCACAACCTCAAAATGGCTTGTGGAGCCCACAACGAATGATGAAAATTCGACTGGATTTTCTCTCATTTGTAAGCAGTTTGTGACATGTTCATGAATACTCATGACCTGTGTATAGTGCCTGGACTTGAGGCTTTCTGGATCCTGCAGGGTGAAGTGAGGCTGATGGTCCTGCGTCCACACTGCCTCTCGACACACGACTTCCCCACTACACCTGTTGCAGCCCCCCAATTATTCAAGCTTCTTGGCACCACAGACACATGGAGGCAGAGATGCTGTCCCCTGCCCAGCACCACAGCCACATGCTCACTTGTGCCCAGTACAGGGCCACCCTCATAAGTAACATTTCCTGCTTGTCTATGAAGATTTACTTGTGAATTACAGAAAAGCCATTCAGTTGGCTCCTTGGAACAGTAGGTTTGGGAAGTGTGCATTTGAAGGGAAGCACTAAATTTCTGACAGAAATCAGGGACGTATGCTTTTGGGGTCAAAATATATAGAAAATGGCATCAGTGTTGATAGTAGGAGCCTCCAACATGCTGGCTTTAGTCTAGGCTCCTAATTTTAACCATCTAGAAGTTTTGGCTGGTGTGTATTATTCACATATAGTTCTCTCTCTGGTGCTGTTAGAGATGGGGTCTCATGTAACCCAGGCAGCCTTGAACTCTCTCTGTGTAGCCAAGGGTGACCTTGAACTCCTGATACACCTGCCTCCACCTCCTGAGCACTAAGATTACAGGCAAGTGCCACCACACCCAGTTTTGTGTGGTGCTGAGGATGGAACCCAGTGTTAGATGAATGCTCTGCCAACGAAGCCACATGCCAAACCCTGCAGTATCATCCTCAATGCCACCCTAGATCCATCAGGACCCACAGGTTCCTGCTTCACTCATTTTAAGAGAAGTGTGCACACAGCGCTTAGAACAGAGCCTGGCAGAGCTGAAGGACTCATGGGGTTGCTCAGGGCTCAGGGTTATTCACACCTAGGCAGTAAGTTGTTACACTGTTACTAAGACACAAATATAATTAATAACAATCTGCAAATATATCATAAGAAATTGAGCCTGTCTAATTTTTCCTCCTTTAGAAACACACTAGATAGAAGTTCTTAACTTCATTCCTAATTTTTTTTTTTTATTCCTGAGTTAGGGTCTCACTCTAGCCCAAGCTGACCTGGAATCCATTCTGTAGTGTCAGGGTGGCCTCAAACTCAGTGATCCTCCTACCTCTGCCTCCTAAGTGCTAGTATTAAAGGCGTGTGCCACCATGCCCAGTTTATTCCTAAATTTTGAAATAAAAAACCCCCAAAACTTGCTGTTTAAAAGGCCGTTAACCGAGGACATGTGCCTTAAGACACCATAAATCATATCAACTTTTATTTCCTTCTACAGCGAAGTAGTTCTTTTCCTGCTTGGAATATGAAAGAGCTCTCAAGGTTAGCTGCTCTTTTTTTATGTCAAAAAACCTTGTCTTCTTTGCCCAGGAAACAGAGTAGCTGATTCAAGATACTCCTTACAAAAAAAAAAAAAAAAAAGTCTTGTTTTTATAAAAGCATTACTCTGTCTTGTTGGAGAAGGATGAGTTTGCACGGCAGCCTGCCCAGAGCTATGAACCCGCACTCCTTAGCAAACACGGTGGAGGACCACTCCTGGCTCTTAGGAAAAGGAAAGAAATGCGTCCTCCTAAGGCCCGTAAACCATACGGTGTGGCCCACCTGCAGCTGAAATAGGCAAGATATTTCAGGTATCTGAGTCATTTATTCCATGAATGCTTTTCTGTCCAGACTCATGGCTTAGCAATCAATACGGAGTGTGTGCTCTGGCCTTTGATACGTGGCAGGAAAGAGTCATCTCCACGTAGCTCACCTATTTTCTTCACATAAAGCAGATGTCACAGCTGTCACTGTTATTCAACAGATGTCCCTGTCTACAGAAACGTGGAGGTGACCCCACTCTTCAACCTGCTGCTGGTTCTAGAAGTATCAAAGGCTTGATGCCTGGTCTAGGACCTCGGGTGACATATGATATGGGGACAGGTCTCACCCCGTCAGTGCCTCCCCCCAGCATGCATCAGGGATGACGCGCACGCCCTTTGCACACTCACCTCTGCTCCAGGGACACCACGGGACTGCCCCGATGGCGCATCGGCTGATGCCCCCTCGCTGTCACCTGTTGCCTTTCCCTCTCCCCTGTCCAGTTTGAAGAATTTGTCAAGAAAACTGGAGTCCTTGGACCTGGAGGGGGCTGCTGCCCCTGACTCGGGGGGCAGAGGTGCTGGGGGCCAGGTGGCTGAGAGAACCTGGTCCTTGCCTGGAGTGCGCGCGGGGGTTTTATCTGGAGCCGGCCCGGGGGCATCTGCGTCTGGAAGGGCCGCGCGTTCACTCGGGTCTTTGTTTGCAGGCTCTGCGCTGGGACTGACGTCAAGCCTCCCCGGTGCAGCCCATGAATCTGTGCCTTGGTCCCCGGGACGTCCTGGTACAGGCCGAGAGAGGGTCAAGAAGAAACGCGATTTCACAGCTGGTGCCTCGGGTTTGGCTTTCTTCCCAAGAGACTTTCCGCCGGCGCTGGTCTCCATGGCCTCGGGGGACGCAGTGGCCGCCTTCTCCTCCGGGATGCTTATTCCTAAATCCACTGCAAACACAAACACACACACACACACAGCGGTTATTCAATGAACCAGGGGGAATAATGGACCCAAACGTCTGATGCACAAAGGCCAGACGACAGACTGGGGCTGCCTTGTTCTCGGCTGCTCTGGGGAGCAGAAGTTAGCTGTGTAGGCCTCTCCTGATGTGGCTCTTCTGGGAGGGTGGTGAAGAGGGAGGCCAAAGGAGGAATTTAGCCACAACTGTGAGTGACACTCAGTGCCGGCTGTCATTTTCACTTCTCGGAACCCAGCAGAAGGAGAGAATACGCTTCCAGGTAAGAGCCTGACCTCTGACGCTGGACGGTCTCTTAGCTGTGACACCATGGACATCTGGGATCAGGCTAGTCTTTATGACGGGCTCCCATCCTGGTCTGTAACAAGCTTCGCAGGTCCTCTGCCTTCTCCCACTGAGTACCCACAGCACCCCCATGCTGTGAGAAGACACATCTTCAGACATAACCAGATGCCCACCCAGGAAGAAAAGCCTTCAATTTTGAGAACCACACCGTGTTAGACTATCTCTTTGAATTCAAAGGATTTCATTTCCCTCTGTCTCGACTTAAATTATTTATTTATTTATTAGAGAGAGAGAGAGAGAGAGAAAGAGAGAGATTCAAGCATGCCAGGGCCTCCAGCCACTGCAAACAAGCTCCAGACACATGTGCCACCTTGTGGGTCCTGGAGGATCAAATGGGGATCCTTTGGTTTTTCAGACAAAAGCCTTAACCACTATGCAATCTCTCCAGCCCTGTCTCAACTTTTTGATAAAATGATGCAAATATTAGAACCTCCTCCTCACTTTTGTCAGGAATGTAGTACAAGTTAATGTGTCCAAAGTACCCAGAATGGTGCCCACCAGATCCAAATCACTCAATAAATGTCATAAAGTAAACTGATAAACCAGTAAACCCAGAGGAGGCCAGCCACCTCTCCCGGGATCCCCAGTGAGCTGGTAAAGTAGCCCAGCCTGGTTGAGAAATCGTCTTAAATTCATGTTCTTTCTGACTTACCGAAAGGCTTCTATTAGCATAGAGTTTTAGGAGACCCTAAGGCTGAAAAAGCAAGACTCAGAAAGCTTGACCTCTTGTTTGAATTCATTGAATCCTACCCACACCCAGATATTTTGCATGTTAGTGTTTATACATTTGAATGTGACTGGGCTCACATGTGTGTGTGTGTGTGTGTGTGTGTGTGTGTGTGTGTGTGTGTGTGTAGGCCAGAGGTTATCACTGGAAATTGTTCTTAATTGTTCTTCCCTCTTATTTTCTGAGACACCTGGAGTTACTGTTCTGGGGGGGTGGACACAAAAGGATTCCTTGGGCAAGCTGGTGAGCTGGTCTTAGCTAAATAGATGAGTCCCAATTTCAGAGAAAACTGTCTTATGTGGCTGGCCCTTACCTGAGTGCCAGGATCCAAACATGGGTCCTCATGCTTGCAAAGGAAGCACTTTATCCACTGAGCACCTCCTTAGAACTGTGAATTGTCTTCTTTCCAAGACCCTTTTGTAATAAAGACATGAACTATGCAGGGAAAATTATGAAGACTTTGGGAATCCCATTTGAAGACTGAGAGCCTGATAAACAGTGTAATGTTGGCCAAATCTCCAAAACCCCTCAAGTTTCCTCACTTGTAAAAGATAGCTGTAGCTCCTGTAGGGTCCCAGTGATAACCAGGGTAACATTCACCCAGGGTCTGGCACAATGCCTTTCCCCCAGCAGGTACTTCTGGGCTTGTCCGTGAGGGTTTATGTGGATTAGGTCAGTTTCTGGGCTTGTCCGTGAAGGATTATGTAGATTAGGTCAGCCACTGGGCCAGTCCGTGGGGGATTATATAGATCAGGTCAGCCTCTGGGCCAGTCCATGAGGGATTATGTGGATTAGGTCAGCCTCTGGGCCAGTCCGTGGGGGATTATGTAGATTAGGTCAGCCTCTAGCCAGTCCGTGGGGGATTATGTGGATTAGGTCAGCCTCTGGGCCAGTCTGTGGGGGATTATGTGGATTAGGTCAGCTTCTTTGTGCCGAATGTGACCAGCTGCCTCAAGCTCCCGTCACCATGCTGGACTGTAACCTGGATCTGTGAGCTGAAATAAACCCTTCCTGCTCTGAACTGACTATTGTCAGGTATTTTGTCCCAGCATTGACATGGTAACTATAGAGTTTTTGGATGGCTCATCCATGACAACGGAAGCTCTGTCCTCCCAACTTTGGCAGTTGACGTTGTGACCAGAGTTGTTAGGTCAGATCCCGGGCTCTAACAAGTTACGCTTTTCAACCCATCCTCCATAGGCCAGTTAAAGAGACAAATAATAGCCCAAAGCAGAGACAGGAGATGTATTCCCTGTGGCCACACTGAGAAGAGGAACAGATAAAGAGGTCCAGGGACCCACCCTCACCCAAAGCCCGTCTTCAGGGTCCTGACACGAGAATCAGCTTTTCATGGAGGACAAGAGGGTGCACAGCTAAGCTGTCCTGGTCAAGTGTGATCCCACCTGTCACTGAGCCATCGGTGTCTGGGCTCCAGTCACCCTTGCAAAGTGGTCGGACGAGTTGTCAGAACTATGACATCTTCTTCCAGTAGACAAGCGCCCCCTCTGGCTGGCACCAGCCTTCAGCCCTTTCCTTCTCGCGGGTGGCATTCGGAAGGAAATTGCAAGTTCTTGGGGTTCTTGTTTCACTAGCTAATAGTTAAGGGGAGCATATGAGTACAGGGCAGCTCCACACTGGCCAGGAGAGTGCCAATATCCAAGCTCAGCAGCTGGGCATACCCGTGGTTGCTCTGCCAACCTCCAAGCTGGGTACATGAGCTAAGTTAGATCAATTCAAGTAACTCCTTGGACTTTTGGTAGACCTATTAGAACAGAATTTCAGGACAAAACTAGAGGCCGAGGGGCATCTGGAAGAGATGGTAGCCTTGGGTACCACACAGGGGAGGTGACCAAAGCCTAAGGACCCGCACAGACAAGCAGAGTCGGCCGGTCCAGGAAGTGGACGGGCAATGGCGGACCTCCGGGTTCCACCGCACCTGAGGCAGGATTGAGCGGTTTTCACCCCCCGTCCCTTGTGCTGGTGTAAATTGAGTGTGGCCCAGGCTGCCCTTCACTTGTGGCAATCCTCCTGCCTCAGTCCCTTGAAGGCTGAGATTGCAGGCAGGAGTCACTTTGCACAGTCTCAAGATGGGAGCTGATTACATGCACTGCTCACAAGATTATGGAAAAAATGTAATGTTTCTTCCAGAAGCCAGCCTTCAGATCCTATGAAAACCCTTGTGAGAAACCCATCTGAAGTCTGCTTTCAGAAAGGAGCGTTGTTATCAAGCAACAAGGCAATGAAAGGCCAAAGATGCAAGAAAAACAAGTGGAAATGAGGGAAGAAGACAAATGGAAGACCTTAACACGTAGAAGAAACAGTGAACTGGTTGATCTCTTTTATGTAGAAAAGATACTTTGTATTGTATGTATGCATATGTACGAAAAATAATAACAATAACTATTATTATATTGGTTTTATCTTTCAAGGTAAGGTCTTGCTCTAGCCCAGGCTGACCTGGAATTCACTCTGTAGTCCCAGGCTGCTCTCAAATTCATGGGGATCCTCCTTCCTCAGCCTCCCAAGTGGTGAGATTAAAGGTGTGCACCACCACACATGTCTTTGTTTTTAATTTCTATTCTTTTAGTTAGCATACAGAGATTAAGGTGTCATTTATTCTGGCATTTTCTTTTTCTAATTTTTTTTTTTTTTTCGAGGTAAGGTCTCACGCTGGCTCAGGCTGACCTGGAATTCACTCTGTAGTCTCAGGGTGGCCTCGAACTCACAGTGATCCTCCTACCTCTGCCTCCCAAGTGCTGGGATTAAAGGCGTGCGCCACCATTTCCGGCTTCTAACATTTTTAGTTATTTATTTGAGAGAGACAGACAGAGTATGAGTGTGCCAGTGCCTCTTGTCACTGTGAACGAACTCCAAATACACGTGTTCCATTGTGCATCTGGCTTCCTGTGGGTACTGGGGAACTGAACCCCAGCCATCAGGCTTGGCAAGCAAGTACCTTTAACCACTAAGCTATCTCTCCATCTCCATTCCAGCATTTTCAAATAGTTTGTTTTAAGGTCAATTTATGGAGATGTGCAAATAAGAATTTATAGGCAGGATTTTTTTTTCTTTGTGTGTGTGTGTGTGTGTGTGTGTGTGTGTTATTGTTGAAAATTTAGATTTTTGTGGGCCTGATGGCACTTGTGAGGCTGAGGCAGGGGGTTGAAAACTTCAAGGCCTGACTGGCCTCTAGAGGTTCCCTCGTGATGTTGAAGGCATGGCCACCGGAGCTTGAGGCAGCCGGCCACACATTCTGTCAATAGTGATGAAGCCGAGAGGGTGAGTATTGGTGCTCAGCTAGCTCTCTCCTTCTGTCCACTGTCCAAGGCCCCAGTCCATGGTGCCACCTGCTGGACTCTCCTGGCCCCCTTGCTTCATGTCATCTCCTTGCAAACTTTCCCAGAATCTCAAACTAGCAATAGTCAGTGTTTGGGAGGGTCCTGGGAGCCATGAACTCGATTTGTTGCTCCCCCATCTCCAAAGCTCACCCTAGTCCAACACCCTCCTGAGACACCATGCCATATGGCATTCATATGGCACGTGGGCACACAGCGAAGG
The DNA here is from genome assembly GCF_020740685.1 of Jaculus jaculus. NCBI lineage: Eukaryota > Metazoa > Chordata > Mammalia > Rodentia > Dipodidae > Jaculus > Jaculus jaculus. The sequence continues at coordinate 132,811,499 of NC_059109.1, forward strand.
TCAACTCCTAATTCTGCATTATACTGTGAAAGCCTATTCCCTTGGACTGTAAGCCAAAATATACCCTTCCTTCCATATGTTGCTTCTGGTCAGAAATTTGGCCACAGCAAATAGAAAGTAGCTGATGCGAAAGTTAAAAAAAAAAATAGTTTGTCGCTGTGGTGTAGCCTCCAGAGCTGTGAGAAAGACGGGGCAGGACACATCCCAAACAACAGCAGAAGCCAAAGCAGACAGGATGAAGTGGCAGGCGTGACAAGAACACATGCATCTGCTCTCCTCAAGACCACTGAGACTGTCCCACGGGTCTCAGTCTGTCAGGTGGCTGTGATTTCTGCGTCTGCCCATGGCTCTTCCCTCAGGTGTCAGCGCAGGAAAATCCTTCTATTCTCTTTCAGGATGTTACCAGCACAGCCCCTTGCTCAAGGGGGAACCTTCAATTCAATAAAATGATTCTGTATGTACATATGTACGTAGAAAAGTTAAGGAATCCCCCTTTAAGAACCACTGACTAGGAACAAAAAGGAAGATATTAAGTTTAGAAACTTCTTATCCAGTTGAAACAGACAGGTTTTAGCTTCTGAAAAAATAATGTGCTCTATCAGATAAATCATGCTAGGCTCTGCCATCCATCAGCAGTGAGGACTGAGCCATTTTCTTAAAGAGTAACATGATAAATTTGCCAGAAAGGAATTAAATAAAGAGAAAATGAGGCATTTTTATTTCCCCAAAAATCTGTGAAGCTTTAGGGAGAAATACCCAGGAGGGCAGATCTGATCGGGTACACGGCAGGGACACGCAGAGTCAGGGAGGACAGTATGGCAATCCATTTTCCTCACAGTTGCCTCTCCTCCTCTTTCTCACCTCACCCTTCACAGCTGCTGTCCTTACAGCTCCCTCACGGGCAGCACGAAGGCCACCGTTCCCCTTTTACAGGTGAATCTTGGAAAGCATCATTTCCTTGGCAAGGTCACACAGCCAGTGAGAGCTGGGACCTGTGATCAGGTTTGTCAGACCCTGTGACGGGTTGGATGTAAAATGTGCCCTGTAGCCCTGTGTGTTTATGATCACACCTCGTACTTCATCTGCAGCTGGTGGAACTTCTAGGGGGCGGAGCCTTGGCGGAGGAGGTGTGCTGCTGGGTGCGGGCCTTGGCATTACAGCCCAGCCCCACTTGCTGCCCTTAGCTCATTCTCTCTACTTCCTCCCTGAGGACGTGCAGATGTGATGTCTGGATCCCTGCTCCTGCCACGCTTTCTCTGCCACGAGGAAACCTCCCCTTGAACCTGTAAGCAGAAAACGAACCGTTTCCTGGTGCTTTCTCCCAGCAGCAGGAAGGTGACTGCTATAGATGCCAGTGTGGGCATGCCCAGCTGTACCAAGTGACCCCAGACTTTGCGCTTTAACACAACAGAAGTGTATTATCTTATACTTTCAAAGGTCATCAGTGAAAAACAGGTTGGTATCTAGGGGACACTGGGCTTCCATGCCTGTCCACCATCCTGGGGCTACCTGTCCTCTTTGGTGCATGGCCTTGCCTCTATGGTGAAGACCAGCAGCTGCGGGCAGAACATCTTGGTTTCTCTCTCTCTTCTCTCTCCAGCATCACGTCTTTTCCTCCTCTGCTCCTCCTGCGTCGCTCTTTGCAAAGACTCTTGGGATGGTAGTGGACTGCCTGAAGAACCTAGGACCCAGTCTATCTGAAGGTAGTTAGTCACATCTGTAAAGCTTGCTTTTGCCAGGTGAGCTGCTGTGCTTACAGGTCTCAGGACAGACCACAGCCACCTGGGGTGGGAGGTGGGGGCCAGTATTCTGCCTACCACAGCCCTTGCCTGCCTTGCTCTGTGACTCCATGAATAAATGCACTACCGATATAAGTTGTGCCCTCAGTGTAAGCACTGTCTCCTTCTCCGTGGTGTCTCAGTGTATGGGTGGGGTCCTCTGACCTCCCCTCGCTGACTCCTGGAAGCCACCTGCCAGGGCAGTGGGTCCTTCCCACCTCCCCACATTCTTCTTCCCTTAGTCCCCGTCCCAAACATCAGATTCTGTTTGAGAGAGCGAGAGAAGGAAAGAGGCAGACAGAGAGAGAGAGGGAGAGAGAAAGAGAGAGAGAGAATGGGTGGGCCAGGGCCTCCAGCCATTGCAAACGAACTCCAGATGCATGGGCCACCATGTGTATCTGGCTTATGTGGGTCCTGGGAAATAGAACTCGGGTTCTTTGGCTTTGCAGGCAAGCGCCTTAACCACTAAGCAACCCCGCCAGCCCCCAGGCACCTTTGTGAAAGCATGTTTTCTTTTTGGGATGAATGATGTCACCCAGAATTATCTGTGCTTCCACAGAGCCTGGCTTTTTGGAATCCTTGCCTAACGGCTCATTGGGAAGATGTGCAGCGACCCTTCGCCAAGTCAAGTTAGAACTCACTGATCTCCCAAGGTAGTTGAAACCTCTACTGCTTCCTTCCCCAAGCTTCCCGCCTCAGGGCTGATCTCCTCCTTCTGGTTTGACATGACGAAGGCAGACCACAGCTGGCTTTCTGCTGTCTTGCCGGGTGGAAAGTGTGGCCAGCATCTTACTAAATGTAGCACCTCCTTCTCCTCCTAGGATGATTAAATGGGTCTGGCCTGGAGATGGGTGGTGGGGCTGTAGACCCTGTCCTTGCTAAGTTGCTGACCCCGGGGCTGGTGAGGTTTCGTTTTTCTCTGCAGTTTGCCCATGTGTAAAGAGACACACGGGGAGGGAACCCTGCACTCAGCAAAGGCATGACAAGCTCTCTGGTTAGGCCAGGTCTGCGTCAATGACTGTCTGGACCAGTGAGGTCCAGTGGATTCATGGGTCCTAAGTGTCACAGTCACCTTCTCCTTGCTGGTCACACACCCAGCCAGGAGCAGCTTATGGGAGGAAAGGGTTGATTTCAGGCTCCTAGCGCCCAGGGGAAGTTCCCTCGTGGCAGACGAGGCTGGCTCACTCCATCGCACGTCCACAGCAGAGAGAGAAAAACCAACACCAGCACCAACAGCCAGTGAACGCGGACAGTCCGAACTCAGACTGCTCTTCATGCCCCGCAAAGCTGCACTGCAAGGCCCGTCCCCAGTGACAACCTCTTCCCCTGAAGGGCTCTGTCCCCTGGAGACCTGAGTTACAAGCTCCGTCTCTAAAAAATTTTTCTATCTTTTTTATTTATTTGTGAGAGAGAAAGAAAGAATGGATGCACCAGGGCCTCCAGCCACTGCCAACAAACTCCAGACTCATGTGCCACCTTGTGCCTTTGGCTTATGTGGGTCCTGGGAAGTCAAACCTGGGTCCTTAGGCTTTACAGGTAAGTGCCTTAACTGCTAAGCCCTCACTCCGGCCCAAGGTCAGTCTTAATAAAACACCTGCGTCTAAGGGGCCATATACTTAAAACCGGCACGCTAAGTGTCCCACGACACACCCCATGTCATGGGACAGTCTGCTGCGTGGCAGGGCTTCTAAGCTTGGCGTGTTGCATCCAAAAGCCTTACTCACAGGCTCCTTCCTCCACCATTTAAACCTTCCCTATTGCAAATTCTCTCCTCCCCAGCTGTCACGTGTACTCAGAAGAGAATGAGTGGTGTTGACACTTGACCTGTGTCCTCACACAGAGGCCGAGGTTGTGGTCTCTGTGATGGTGAGCTCATTCGGAAACAGGGGTCTTTGCAGATGATCAGGCTGACAGCATGACGATAGACCCTGTTCCAATATGACTGTTTCCTGGGTGTCGAGACAGACCCGCACAGAGGAGGGAGCTACGAAGGTGCAGGGAGAAGCCGGCCACCCATGAGCCAGGGGAGGGCCCTGCAGCTCCCTCACCCAGGTCCTCAGAGAAACTAACCCTGTTCGCACCTACGCGCTGTGGCTGCCGCGCTGCTGTGCATGGCACCAGGCTGTGGCCCTGTGTCTTGCTGCCCCAGAGGGTGAGGATGGCTTCACACCTTTCCCTTCCATTTGCTGTTCCTTGGCTCAGGGACCCGTCCTGACACCCGCTGAGCAGCTGCCCCCCCCCCCCCAGCTCTCACCTTCATCATAATGTTGGACCACATGGGTAGATACGATCACTGGCATCCCATTCTGGCCACACTCGCCGTCTGATGTCACCTGGAACAGAATCGGGGGTATCAGAGGTCATCTTGGGGTGGGGCTGGAAGACCCTGGACAAAATGAAGCTTAGCTTAAAGGCTGTGTCTGTGGAAGCTCACAGCCCCCTCACATGCCTCGGAGTAACAGAATGATGCACCCTGGGGCTGGGCTCCTGTTCTCACGAGGGCATCATATCACTGACGCTCCGTATCATGAGCCCACAGCCACGGCCAGGCCCCGTCCCCACGGTATTGGTGGGACACTGAGGCTCACAAGGAACACGCGTCTAAACGGGGGGCCAGGCAAGAACTTAACATGATGGTTCTATAGCCAGTTAAGGTTAATCTCACTCATTTATCTTGCTCACAAAATGTAACATGAGCCATGCCTTTAGCGAACGCACTTGCCAGGTACCATAAGTTCGGTGTATGTGTGTGCGTGTGCATGTGCATGCATGTGTGTGTGTGTGTGTCTGTGTCTGCTCCATTCCCTCCATCTTCATTGTTGCAACCTCTTTAAAATTCTAGGACACTGCCCTGACTTCTTTCTCTTCTGTTGTTATAGATATACATGTACACATGCTCATGTAGAAAGGAAAGAGTCAGAAAAGAATGTTGTGTAATGTCATTTTAGTGTAGGGTAATCTTAATTATACTCTTCAACTAACATTAACTGACTATTCACTACGTGCTAAGTAGTTTATATGTAGAGTCTTGGTCCGCTACTGCTACTCAGGGGTGGGATGTATTAATAAATGCAGAGAGAGGAAAATCAAACAGATGAAAAGCCAACTCCTAAAGGTGGGAACCTCTTGGGGGGGGGATATAGAAGGTATTTTCTTTATTTATTGAAATAGCGGCACCTGTTTCAAATGAGTCTGCATTACTGAATTCTGTCATGAGCCGTGTGGTATGACCAGTACAATGGGGACCACCAGGTCCATAGCTGTACCCATTTGATGGGACTGCTCAACAGAGTCCTCTTGGTGTTTTTAAATCAGTTGTCAGTCTTTAACCATCACATGTTATGCACACTGCTTTCCAGTTCCTAAAGAAGAGCAAGAATGTGGGAGGCTAGTCACCCTGATGTGCCCTTGTCACTCGGCGTTTCATTATTTCATCCTTCCTGGAGGCCCAGGATTTCCAGCTGGACATGGCATCCTCTGGAGAGTCTGAGAAGCTGTGGGGAGATGGCCCTCATAGGCACTGGGCGTTTCCACGGCATCCCTTTGATGCTAACAGGAAGCCAGCATTTGCATCTCTGGCTTTCTGCCAACCCAGCCTTCTATTCTGGGTGGGCATTCCCTCTGTTGTATGGTCAGGAGTAGTGCATGGCCATGTCTCCTGTAGGGGTTTCCTTGTTTAGCACCTCTCTGGGTCTTAAGCTGATGAGGGTAAAAAGCCCTGATGTGAACATTTAGCTATTCTGTGGGTAGAGATCTGGAGGGAGTGCTGGGTTGTCTGGGCCTCAACTGTATCTCTTTCACACGTGTGTGTGTGTGTGTGTGTGTGTGTGTGTGTGTGTGTGTGTGAGAGAGAGAGAGAGAGAGAGAGAGAGAGAGAGAGAGAGAGAGAGAATGTGCTTGTGTGTGAAGGCCAGAGAATAAACTCTGGTGTCATTCCTCAGGCACTGACCATCTTTTTTATTTTTTTTAATGTGTGTGTGTGTGTGTGTGTGTGATCTGCGTATGTGTTTGTGTAATTGAGTCCAGGTGTGTGTGTGCCATGGCACGCATGTGGAGGTCACAGGATAACCTCAGGTGTTGGTCCTCAACTTAACCCTTGTTTGGGGCTGGGTCTCTTTCTTTGCTACTGTGTACACCAGGCTAGCTGCCCAGTGAACTTCTGAGGTTACTGTCTCCACCCCTGGAGTTACAGATGCACCATTGTGTCTGACTTTCAATGGGCTTTGGGGGTCCAAGCTCAGGTTGTCATGCTTACACAGAAACCATTTTTCTCCATGAGCCATCTCTGTGTCCCATGTCAACCTTTTCTGAGACAGTGTCTCTCAGTGGTTTGGAGCTCACCAAGTGGGTTAGGCGGGGAGCTCAATGAGCCCAGGGATCAGTCTGTCTCCCACTCGTTCTTGGGATTGAATTCCGGTCCCAGGAAAGCAGTTTACTTCCTGAGACATCTCCCCAGCCCCTTGGCCTCAGTTCTTGACCAACATTTTCTTAGAAGGACCCTAACCAGTAGGCTTCCATCATGGCTGTATATTCTAGTAGCGAGAAGTTTTAAGTCTCACTGCCATATAGTTTTGGGTTTAATTATTCTACTCACCATGCCAGGAATTATGGTTTTGGAAGTTTACCAGGGGTTTCCAATGTGCAGCTAAGGTCTTGAACCACTGAGTCATACCTGGAGTTCTCAAGCTCAGCACAACAACCTTTTCCCCCGGTACCTCTTTGCTCTGGTGGGGGCATCGATGCCCTGTTGTTCAGCAGCATCCTGGCCTCTGCACCAGATGCTGCAAGCATCCCTTCTCTATGGTTGACCACTAAAAGTATTAAAAATATCCCCAGAGATGGCCAAGTATCCCTAGAGGGAATGGTGAGGGACAAACTCCTATATTTAAGAACCTATGGGCTGGAGAGATGGCTTAGCAGTTAAGGCATTGCCTGCAAGCCAGAGGACCCAGGTTCGATTCCCCAGGATCCACATAAGTACAAGGTGGCACATAGCATCTGGAGTTAGTTTGCAGCAGCTGAAGGTATTAAATTGTTTTCCTGGATATCACCTATTGAGGTCTATAGACACAGGCTCCATAGAGCCCATCTTCACGCTTTCTGCTTCAGTTTTAAATGGGTCATTAGAGTCCACTGTGTGTGTGTATGTGTTGTGTAAGCCAGAGGATAACCTTGTCCACCACCCACAGTTACTTGAGATGAGGTCTCTCACCGGCCCAGGACGTACCGAGAAGGTTAGTAGTCCCAGAGGTTTGCCTGCCTCTGTTCCCCAACCCCCAACTCTGATTACAGCCTCACAGCATCCACCCCTTTTTAATGTGGGCTCCTGGGATTGAGCTCGGGTCCTAATGCCTGCAAGCGAAATGCTTTGCCAGCTGAGCCATCTTCCCAGGCCCAGAGCCTGCCTTGTTGACCCGCTCCTGGGTGGACTCCACAGGTTCCACTACACTGACCAGCAGTGAAAAGAGCCCCCCCCTCCCCGCCCCATACTCATTCTCTTCAGCGAGCCATGACTGATCTCCTCCCGACTCTTCCCTCTCAGGTCCTAGGTCCCTGACCGAGATGGGGCTACCTTGTAAGTGCCTGCTTCTGGTTCATTCTCTTGGTCTTCATTTCTTTGTGGGACACTCATTTGGTTACCCATTGTTCCTGCAATAGAGAAGCCAAAGAAAGAAATTGTGGTGGTTTGAATCCAATGTCCCTCATGAACTCATGCGTTCTGAGTGCCAGGTTCCCAGCTGGTGGCAAGTTGGGAGGTGGGGGCCTTGCTAAAGGAGGTGTGTGGCTGGCGGTGGACTTTGGAATGTTAGGGACAGCCCCCCCTTGCCAGAGCTCAGCTCACTCTCCTGCTGCTGTCCCACCTGCTATGGCAGAGGTGACGTCAAGCCTCTGCTCATCCCAAGCTGTCCCCTGACATCCCCTCAAGACCGTAAGCCAAAATAAAAAGCTTTCCTCTCGTCAGCTACTTTGGGTCAGTGCTTGATCCCAGCAACAGGAAGGTAACAACCCCAAACCAAAGTCTCACACCTACATGAGAAATTAAGGTGCAAAGACCCAACAGCGTCCTCACAGATGCCAAGTCCAGGTCAGAACACTCTGTTAGTATTTATTTCGGGGGAAGCATAGACAGTATCACAATGAAATTAAGCCCAAATACAGTTACTTCAAAGATTAAATTCCAGGGCTGGAGAGATGGCTCGGCAGTTGAGCGCTTCTTGCACAAGCATGAGGGGCTGAGGGAGGCTGAGGCAGCTCAGTTTGATCCCCCAGGACCTACATAAATAGCTAGGCATGGCCACACATGCCTGTAACGCCAGTTTTCTGGGGCACATAGGCCATGATCATTGGGGCTTATGAGAACAGCAAGCTCTGGGAACAAGGAAACGGGCAGTGAGCTGTGGAGGAAGACACCAGAAGTTCTCCCCTGGCTGCCAGGCATGCACAGGGTGCTGCATTTACACATGCATGCATATGCCACACACACCACATCACACCTTCTACACACACACACACACACACACACACACACACTTACATTTTTTGGTGGTTGAAAATCTTTACCTTTATGAGCAATATATTCAGAATAAATAATAGTTTCTTCCATTAACTGGATTCCCAGCTGTCAGATGGTCTTTAGAGTAAAGGTAGTTGAAATAGAACTTAACAATTTTTGGCTTTCTCTGATCCACAGATTGAATTATTTCCATTTATCTTTTCATAGTACTGATATTTTCCATAGTGCTTAACGCTGCTTTAAAAACTTTTTTTTTTGTTCATTTTTTATTTATTTATTTGAGAGCGACAGACATAGAGAGAAAGACAGATAGAGGGAGAGAGAGAGAATGGGTGCACCAGGGCCTCCAGCCACTGCAAATGAACTCCAGACGCGTGCGCCCCCTTGTGCATCTGGCTAACGTGGGACCTGGGGAACCGAGCCTCGAACCGGGGTCCTTAGGCTTCACAGGCAAGCGCTTAACTGCTAAGCCATCTCTCCAGCCCAACTTTTTTTGTTTTATGTTTATTTATTTATTTGAAAGTGACAGACAGAGAAAGAGGCAGAGAGAGAAAGAGAGAGAGAGAGAGAGAGAGAGAGAGAGAGAGAGAGAAAGGGAGAGAATGGGCATGCCAGGGCCTCCAGCGACTGCAAACGAGCTCCAGACGTGTGTGACCCCTTGTGCATCTGGTTAACTTGGGTCCTGGGGAACTGAGCCTCCAACCAGGGTCCTTAGGCTTCACAGGCAACTGCTAAGCCATCTCTCCAGCCCTTAACGCTGCTTTTAATTACATATTTATGTGACCAAGTTTCATTCATCCATTGCATACTGAACACAGCTCTGCACCTAATGTTGCATCAGGCACTGGATTTACGGGTATGAATTAAACCTACTCACGTCACTGAGCTGAAAACTAGTGGCAGGTAGGCAACCAACAAATAATGAATAAACAAAATGAGCCACTTCAAGCGTGCAAGACCCAGGGTGACAAGTATGGAGCTTACACTAAGGGTTCATAGGTTCGAATCCTCCCTCTGCCCTTGTTACAGCTGCGAATCTTTGGGGGAGGTAATTAGGATCTCCATGTCTTATAAAACTAACAGAGCCTCCCTGGGTCCACACTGCAAAACCAACTAGAGCAAGCCGGCTCCATGCTGGCATGGTGCCGAGCACATGTGGCCTGCAACCCAATATGACCCTCTACAGGAAGTTTATCCCACCCTGGCCAGGATCCTCCAGGGTGATTTACACCCGCTTATGGAGATTTATTTATCATTTGTTATTTACTTATTAAGTTTAATTAAATTTATTAAATTATTTATTGTTTATTTATCAATTTATTTATTGAGATACCTGAGTGCTCAGGCACTTCCCCAGGTAAGAATGACCAGGATTTCAGGCCACTGCACAGAAAGAGAATGATGCTACCCAGCACTGCCGTGGTAAATCGTAGCAGTGGCATTGGGTGAGCGCTTGTCGTGAACAGAGAAGCTATTCTGAGAGCTTCACTCGCGGTGAAACTGATCTACTCATTCTAAGCCAGGCGTGGTGGCGCACACCTATAATCCCAGCTCTTGAGAGGCGGAGGTAGGAGGATCGCCATGAGTTCGAGGCTACCCTGAGACTACATAATGAATTCCAGGTCAACCAGGGCCTCAAAAAAACAAAAACAAAACCTGAAGCAAAAAATCTTAGTTACTCATTGTAACCACTCAGCAAGCTGTGGGAATATTGTTTTGCAGACAAGGGTTCTGAGGCACGTAGGCTAAGTGACTGGGTCAAGGTTTCCGTGGACTCATGCTTGTGCATTTGCACGCACAGAGCCCGTCCATCCTCAGGCACGCGCACAACGTCTCCATCTTACCTTAGGTTCTAACAGCATAAACACCACCATGTAACACTGGGCTCTCTCTCTCTCTCTCTCCCTCTCTCTGTCTCTAATAAATAAAAAGGTAAAATAGGGCTGGAGAGATGGCTTAGCGGTTAAGCGCTTGCCTGTGAAGCCTAAGGACCCGGTTCGAGGCTCAGTTCCCCAGGTCCCACGTTAGCCAGATGCACAAGGGGGCGCACGCGTCTGGAGTTCGTTTGCAGAGGCTGGAAGCCCTGGCTCGCCCATTCTCTCTCTCTCCCTCTATCTGTCTTTCTCTCTGTGTCGCTCTCAAATAAATAAATAAATAAATAATTTTAAAAAAAGGTAAAATAAAAAATCCAGAACATGCCTTTTTCTGAGACCAGCTGGAATCAGAAAACACTGCTTCTCGCCAGCAATACTTATGTGTTTATGAAATTGCCCCAGCCTGTCCATCCAATGTTTAAATCACAGATTTAAATGGAACCAAAGCAAAAGGTTTACTGCCACCTATTGGTGAAAATAAGTACAACAGCAATGAATTCATTCAGCCCAGGGGTTAGGTTCAAACAAATGCAAGGATAGAAGGTTGACAAGGACATATTCTGCTGGCAGATGGCAAAAGGGGAGGGAGTCTTCCAGTGCCCATGGTGTGGTAACTAATAAGTTAGTAAAGAGAGCCGTGCCTGACAGGTCTGGAGAGCTCGCCACGCGGCCCAGGGCTAATGTCTTTAGGTGGAACATGCTGAGACACAGTATGGGAATACCCGTTCTGAGTGCAGTCAGTCCCTGCCCACTGCCCATGCCACCTGTGGTAGCGTCCCCACAGTGGCCTGGAGACAAGAATCCACTGGCTCCCACGATCCTCTCACCCCACAGTCAGGTCAAGTTAGCCAGGGGTCTCTGCACGCAGCCCCCACAGCTGGGGCAGGATGCAGGTGGGTCACGAGAGGACCTCTGCGATGCTTGGCTGCGGCCCTGGGCCACCTCTGTGCGTCGTCACAGACACAGCGACTCATCAGGGCGCCACTCACGCTGGTGCTCCGGAGAGTCTGGAGAGAGAAATCCGGAACTCGTATTTTGAGCCAATGCTGCAGCGAGTCCCACACCTGGGCATCTGTAGAGAAGACTTGATTGGTGCCTCTCGTCCAGATCCCAGGAGTGAGGGTGTTCAGGCTTCCAGGGCTTTCATGCTAAAACCCAGGAAGTCCTGGGCGAGCCAGCATGCCTTGGGCACTCCCTCGCCACTCAAGGTCCCCACCCCAGGGCTCTTTCCAATGCCCATTGAACTAACGGGGAAAGTTAGGAACAGGCGTCTCAGACATTCAGTCTGTCTGGGGTGGCGTTTCCCCCAGCACTTCAAATGAAGGGAAATAAACCACGGAGTTTTTCAATGTCAACTTAATTGAACAATGAGGTAGTTTTTACTTAAAGATGTGAATGTGATTTAAGAGCGTCTTTTTTTTTTTTTCCTGAATAAGTGGTATTGTATTGTTTTGATCTTATTTGACACTAATTGCATTAGTCTACCATACGGCAGGAGGTTTTGTTTTTAAAATTGGACTTGTACCTTTATCTGGCTAAATGGGTATATTATGTCCACCAAACTGCCCTCTAAATATTTGTGTTTCTGTCCATATAATAATGCTACCTCTCACTTTTTAGTTAGAAAAGCTTCTCTTTTCAGATGGCGGTGTCCCCTGGGCTACGCAAACCTCACCAAAGTGCTGGAAGAGACAGGGGAGGGCTCAGCCCTAAGTGACACGTCTCTCTCACCCCTTCCACGGCTCAGGAACCATGGAAGAAGAGGTGGCAGAAAGACTGTAAGGGCCAAAGGAAGGGGAAGAGTGCTTACAATGCTGTCATCCAGACACAAAGTGACCATTACATTCATGACCTCATAATGACTGTCACTACCTACACAAGACCTGCATAATATGAGGGCAAAAAAGTAACATCAAACTGCAAGAGGAACGAGTTGGGAAGAAGCAGGAGTTCAGTAGAGGCTTGGGGGACAAAGCAGGGTGGTGGGAAGGGATTGTGATCAGGGACACTGTATAACGCATGCAGGTCGCCGACACAAAATTTTAAAAACTGGAACAGGACTTGGATTGGACTTCCAACACTGTGAACTCTGAAAAAGTAAATATCTATCATTTAACCCTCCCCCGCCCCAGGCTGCTCTGTGATATTTTTTTTTTTTTCTTCTTCTGCTATCATAGCCTGAACAGATTAACACAGTTCATCTCCTAGAAAGTAGGAGAAACTCAGCTTAACCCCGGAACCTGACTCCAGACTTAGAACGTTCTAATTTTCACTGTCTTTGACTGTAAGTTACATTGCAATTTTATTTGAATGTTTTATTATTTATTTATTTGACAGAGAAAGAGGGAGAGAGAGAGAGAGAGAGGGAGAGACAGAGAAAGAATGGGCGTGTCAGGGTCTCCAGCCACCCACTGCAAATGAACTCCAGACACATGCGCCACCTCATGCTGCTGGCTAACATGGGTCCTGGGGAATCAAACTTGGGTCCTTTGGCTTTGCAGGTAAACACCTTAACTGCTAAGCCAGCCCTCCAGCCCTACAATTTTATTTAATATTTACAGGTAATATGATTATAAAAGAACGCAGCATATAAAATGTTCACGGCAAGTCTATTTTTTTTGTGGTTAAAAACTTAAAGAGTGTAACTAGTCAGGGAGTGTGGTGTGGTTGGAAGTGAGGAAGGCAGAATGGAATGGCCACTGATAATTTTAAGGACTTAATACCAGGTTTGGCATGAGTCAGGCATATAATTATGTGAATGAGCACTGATTAATAACTAATATCATAACATTACTAATAAATGCGAGTTATCACCAGTACTATTTATTTCCCGTAGTAGTGTTATGATCTCAGCAGCTCTCTGTTCTGATTCATGTGGATTTGCAAACCTGGGTGTTCCGTGGGACGTCTTTCTTTGACACCCACACCAGTACCCTGTCCCCTTGTTTCTGCTACAGAGTAGCAGCGACCCTGCCTCCTGGAAACAGGGTCAACACACACACATGCACATACACACGCATACACACACACACATACACACACACACACAGTCAGCCCTGCCACAGGAAAAGAACATTCTGAAACTTCCTTGCCAGCAGGCATCTGAATGACTGAGTGGAAGGGGAGGTCCCAGACGGGTGGAATGGAGACAGGGCTAGTCCCCGAGTAAACAAGGAACACCTTCGATCAACGCGATGGAATGCAGGCAAACCATAGCTCCTCACCTCCCAGCCCAGAGTCATGCCAACATGGCCAGGCTGGCACACCTGGCAGAAGCAGTCTCAGCCCCCAGTGTAAGGTGAATGTGCGGGCGAGTCATGACAACTGCCCCACCTTGTTGAAACCCACCATCTTGACCTCTCTCCCTATGTGAACGCTGGTACGGGCTGTTTCTTTATTTAAAATTTTTTTTGGTTGATTTATATTTATTTATTTGAGAGTGACAGACAGAGAAAGAAGCAAGAGAGAGAGAGAGAGAGAGAGAGAGAGAGAGAGAGAGAGAGAGAGAGAGAGAGGATGTGCCAGGGCTTCCAGCCACTGCAGATGAATTCCAGATGCGTGCACCCCCTTGTGCATCTGGCTAATGTGGGTCCTGGGGAAGAATCGAGCCTCGAACCGGAGTCCTTAGGCTTCACAGGCAAGCGCTTAACCACTAAGCCATCTCTCCAGCCCACAGGCTGTTTCTTATTCCAGGGGCCTAGGGAGAGAAATCTGCCTTCATTGAACCCCTTACCCCGAGTCCTGGGTGGGACTCCTGGAATCCAGGGGAAGGTTTCTTATTACTGGAATGTTTGGTGATGGAGATCATGTAACTGGAAGCATCATTGTTTGTATAAATGGTGGCTAGTCCTAGAAGGCATATAGCTCATTTTTTTCCTTCCTTCCTACCTTCCTTCCTTTTTAAAAAAAAACATTTTATTTATTTATTTGAGACAGACAGAGAGAGAGAGAGAGAGAGAGAGAGAATGGGCACACCAGGGCATTTGGCCACTACAAACAAACTCCAGACACATGTGCCACCTTGTGCATCTAGCTTATGTGGGTTCTGGGGAATTGAACCTCAGTTGTTTGACTTTGCAGTCAAGTGCCTTAATCACTAAACCATCTCTCCTGCCCTCTCCCCCCACCTATTAGTTTTTATTTTGAAACAGGGTCTCACTGAGTTGTCTAGGCTGGCTTTGAGGTTGGGTTCTTCCTACCTCAACCTCCTTCCCCAGAGGCTACAATTCCAGATTCCCAGCCTGCAACATCAGGCCCAGTTTAGCTCACATGCAATCTGAGGACTGAGCCAAACATCTTTATGTTAAAGAAGGGAGCAGGTTACACTAACTGAAGGTGTTAGCATTAACTGCAGGAGTCCTAGTGTGGTGTTTTGAGTCAGGTGTCCCCCATAAACCCAGGTGTTCTGAATGCTAGGTTCCCAGCTGATGGAGATTTGGGAATTAACGCCTCCTGGAGGTGGTGTTTTGCTGGAGGCGGGCTTATGGGTGTGATAGCCAGTGTCCCCTTGCCAGTGTTTGGCACACTCTCCTGTTGCTGTGGTCCACCCTCTCTGTTCATGCCAGCATTTTCCCCTGCCATCACGGAGCTGCCCCTCGAGTCTGTAAGCCTAAATGAACCTTTTGTCCCCACAAGCTGCTCATGGTTGGGTGATTTCTGCCAGCAATGCGAACCTGACTGCGACATCTATGTACCGGTCAGGACTGGGGCAGACAAAGCCAGGGACAGGCGTTTGCAGACAGCCTCCTGGGGCCGGGCAGACGCTGGGGGCGCGGGAGGGGGTGGCCCCCTGTAGCTTGCTCCAGACATTCTCTCTTCTCACCCGTCCTGGCCGTGGCATTGCAGCCCCTTCCTCCTTTGTCTCTGCTACCCTTTCAAAGGCCACTGTGGTCTCTTCCACAGGTGAAGAACCCGAGGTTTGCCTCTGCGGTCCCTCCTGACGTGATCGGAGCTCCAGAAAGGCAGCCTGTCGCTTGAACCACATGCACACAGCCAGGCCTCGCTTCCCAAAGTCGAGAACACATATGCTACGGGGTGGCGGGCGGGGGATTTGAACCCTGGTCTGTGGGATGCAGCACAGGCCCTGACCTCTTTGCCGCATGTGCCGGGCTGAGGCGTGGGAGCTGCCAGTGCTGTGACAGACATGAAATCAGCCCGCGGGAGCAGACTGCCTGCGGGTCATCTCTGGAGTGCTGTCCGTCTGTCTGTCTGTCCCTCTCCCAGAGCATCGTTTAGAAACCCACCAGGACTAGTTGGCGTGCCCACTGCCTTCCCAGACGGATGTCCCTTTTCTGAAGGCTGTAGCCGGGAAGCCTGCCTTGGTGGTGCATGTCTGTCATCCCAGGACTCAGGGGGATGATGCAGGAGGATGGCCAATTTGAGGCCAGCCTGGTTACATAGTGAGATATTGTTTTCAAAAACAAAACAAAACAAAACAAAACAAAACAAAATTCAAAATGCTTTCAGGGTGTCACAGCCCAGCTTGGGAACTAGAAGTCCCCATAGTATGGAGTGTTGGTTTGGACCCCAGCTCCCCCTTAGGTTGAAAATGACTGCAGCATGCCTATTTCTCTCTTGTCTTTGTTTTGGAAAGAAATGTACAGCACACGGCTGATCAGATCACGGCAGGTCTGGAGCCAGGGTGAGGTGGGTGGCGCGCTGGCTCCAGGAACAAGGAATGCCAGAAACCTCAGTCCGCAGGATGGGTCAGGGTTTAACGCTTTTGTTTCCTTAAGAGTCTCACTGTGTGGTTTAGGCTGGAACTCGCTCTGTAGTCCCATGCTGGCCTCGAACTTCCAGCAATCCTCCCGCCACAGCCTCCCAGGTATTGGAATTGCAGAGGAAAGCCACCTTGCCTGGCTTTAACGCAATTTTTAAAAACCAAGGGCTGTGAAGCTTAAGGACCAAGGCTCAACTCTCCAGAACCCTATGTAAGCCAGATGCACGTGATGGCACATGCATCTGGAGTTCAACTTCAGTGGTTAGAGGCCCTGGTGCACCCTTCCTCTCTTCCTTTCTCATAAATAATAAATAACTAAATAAATAAATTGAATAAAACACAAAATGGATGCCACCATTGATCTTATTTTCTCTTCACGTAGCCCTGGCCAGCCTAGAACTTGCTATGTCAGCTTTCAGAGATCCTCCTGCCTCTGTGTCCTGAGTCACTGCACCACACTTTAACGTCATCTCGGTGGCTGGAGGTCTTTGGGGTTCCTTCAATGTTGCTCTCACTTCCTCTCCTTCTGAGCCTTCCATGGACCCCACAGCATCTCTCCTTGGGGCTTGAGAACCAGTTCTGCTCTTCTCCATCTGGCCTGTCTCTCCATTGGAAGATGGACATGACATAACACCCAGGACAAAACCGTAGCTTGAGCTCAGACCCTAGGAGTTCACAGGCATTGGTCCCCCGACCTCTCTGAGTTCAGTGCCGTGAAGATGCCCATTTCACAGACGAGGAAACTGAGGTCTACATGGCTGAAGGACCTGTCTCAGGAAACCCAGCCAGCCTGTGGACTGGGCCTGAGACCACCCTCTGTAATTGTCTAGGCATCATGCCCCCCTCCCCCGCCACCCTAGGCATGAGTGGCTCAGAAGGTGGCATAGATATCTGAGGATTTAAATCCGGCACCTACATCACTGGACAGTCTTGAGGGTCTGTCACCAAGACCCTTCCTGGAAAGAGTCATGCTCACAGGAGACACTCCCCAAGCCTTTCCCCAGCTCTCCTTAGCTCTTCAGACAACACCCTAGGCTCCGTCTCAGCGTGTTTGACCGTGGAAGATTCATGTCCTGATACTGTTCTGCAAATGACACCAGCATGCCCTCCTCGCACTGACTTGTCCCCACTGCCAACATCTGCGACGACCCTCAGTGGCCATACGCAAACCGCAGCTTTTTATTATGTCACTACAGACCCAGCCCTGCCCACAGGGCCACCCAGTCCTTGAAAAATGCAAAGCTTATTCAGAGTGCTACCTTTTGTCCATTTTGCAGATGGTAAAACCGAGCCCACACACTCAAGGCCACACACGGAATAGCAAGAGAGTCGGGATTAACTTCAACCCTTAGATCCCCCAGCCTCTCCACCACACACAACAGACCCTGAAGCAAGCTTCAAGAATCAGGGAGCAGTCACCTGTGAACGCCTGGTGGGAGAATCTTGGGTCCTCTGGTACCCCAGCAGCTGTCCTGTTCGGGGTCCGCTGTCTCCAGCTGGTGCTGCTCAGTGCTGGACTATGAGCCAGTACTGCTTCCTTGTTGGGAGCCTGTGGGCAGAGCACACAGAGCCAGCAAACACAGCCGGGAGGAGTCCCCCTCCCTCCCCGGAGGCCCTATGGAAACAGGTTTCCTGGACGCCATGCCTCACCTCCCAATAAAAACCGAGCGCCGGAATTCTCTTACTTCCCTGACTCCCCGGCCTCCAAGCATCTTGCCCCGTTCCCCTCACCCTTCGAGACGGCCCAGGTGGACCCTTCCCCATACACAGGGGTCATGGTCAGAGCAGGTTGAACGTGTTCTGCAAGATCTGCAGCCTTATCTGCCTTTTGCCAGCATTGAGTGCAGACAACCATCTCCACTGTGACAGGGCCACCAAGTCAGAAGGAGAAGAGTCCCCAGCTACTACACTGCCTGGTCCCATCAAGCCCCATTCCTAGAGAGCTCTGGACGCTGGGAAACCGCTCGACAGAGGCTTGACACCCCGAAGCAGAACACGATATTGGAAAGGGTGTTTGTCTTCTCTGCAGACCAGAAGTTACCCATGTATCTTCTATATCTGTCTGAGACAGGGTCTTCTGTACCTACGCTGGCCTTGAACTCATGATATAGCTGAGGGTGGCCTTGAATTTCCAACCCGCTCACCTCACTCCCCAGTGGCAGGGTTATAGGCATCCAAACCCAGTTTAGGCAATGCTGGGGCTTTGTCCGTGTTAGGCAAGCTCTTTAAAAACTGAGCTCCATCCCCAGCCCAACACAGCTGAGTTAACCCCTTTCATTCCAGCAAGGACATATGCCATGCAGGATAACCGTGTAAGTTAAAATATCTTAAAAGAAGACACAAAAGAAAGGTGGGTGGGGACACCTGGTGGAGGTGAGGTTAAAAACAAACATACAAACAAACAAACAAACAAAAAAATGTACGCCTGTGAGTTTACACACTTGTTAAGAAGGCTTCACAGGTCTGACTCTGAGCTTCCCAAGAGCACGTGCAGAAGGGAACCGGGTTATAGTCCTCAGCTTCCCAGGAAGCACTGGAGAGAAATGTAAACTGTCATTATTGTGGCTTCAGTCAATAGCACGCCCGCTAAGTGCGCACAGCAAGTATTTGCTGATCATCGGGCTATATAGAGTCCTATGCGTGTGTGTATATATGTGTATGTATACACATATATAGGACTGGGTGGAGTGAGGTGAATACACAGCAGGGTCTTGAGCCCTTGGTGGGACTTGTCACTGTGCGTGGAGTCCTTTCACATCAATGCCATCATAGAGTGCCAGTCTCATTAGAAAGTAACAGCCTGGCCAGCTGAAACACAGGGCCAGAAAAGCCCTTTGTTAGAAAGCACAGTTAGGGGGCTGGACGGATGCCTTTGCCTGCAAAGCCAAAGGACCCAGGTTCAATTCCCCAGGACCCACATAAGCCAGATGCACAAGGTGGCGCGTGCATCTGGAGTTCATTTGCAGTGGCTGGAGGCCCAGGCACACCCATTATCTCTCCCCCTCTTTCTCCCTGTCAAATAAATAAATTTAGAAATATGTTTTTTTAAAAAAGAAGGCACAGTTAGGGGTCTGGGGAGATGGCTCAGCAGTTAAGGACGCTTGTTTACAAAGCCTGCCAACCTGGGTTCAAGTCCCCAGTACCCACATAAGCCTGACACACAAGAAGCCCGGGCACACCCATACTCTTTCTTTCTGTGTCTCTCACATCTGGCAGGTCCTGGACATGCACATTTTACATTTAGCTTGCCTTTGACTATGAACTCCCAACACGCTGTGAAGAGACTCGTGAGCTGTGAACCGTGGAGCCATGAGCTGGGCTCGGAGCTATGAGCATCTGCATCTGCCCACCCTCGCATCGGGCGTCACGTCCCCCCGGCTGGGAGTTTTGCACCTGCTGTACAGGAGAGGACGAGGCTTGAGATGAGGGACTGAGGAGACAACCATACAGGTTGTGGCGGTAGCTCTTGCCCGGCGGACTGGAGCCTCCCGTCAAAGTGTTCACCAGTGGAGACAGGTGCACTGCTGAGGGCTGGTTTCTCATCACTACGCTGAGGCATTTTGCTTATAAAGAGAAAAGGTTGGGCTGAGGAGATGGCTCAGTGGATAAAATGTTTGCAGTGTGAGCGAGAATATCTGAGTTGGGATCCCTGGATCCCAAGTAAAGCTGGACCCTGCAGGCTGTGTCTGGAATCCCAGCATGCCCAGTGCAAGAAGAGAGGTGGAGACAGGAGAATCATCTGGAAGCTTGCAGGCCAGCCAGCAGCGGTGAGCAATGAGAGGCCCTGCAGCAAATAAAGTTCAAGGGAAGACTAACGACTGACTTGTTCCTCTGACCTCTCTGACCTCCACATGCACGCGTGCGTGCACGTGCACACACACACACACACACACACACACACACACAGAGGGGTCTAGTTTGCATCATGGTCTGGTGGTACCAGTCCAGGATAGGGTGGCTCCATTGCTTTGGGCAGAACACCACTGGGCAGTGGGAGTGTGATTTAGGCAAACTCCTCCCTCCCTACAGCAGGAAGCAGGGGAAGGGACAAGGGTCCCACTGTCCCCTCATGCCTTCCTAATGACCAATGAAACCCACGACACCTCCCAATAGCATCAGCCTGCGGAAGCAGCCTTTATCCTGTGCGTCTTCAAGGGACACCTATCCAAGCCACCATCCACGTGCCGTGTGGTTGGAGGACACCGTAGAGTGCAGACAACGAGTCCCCCGTTCTAAAAATACAGTGAAAAGCATGAAAAAAAGGAGGGTTTTCCCTTTCTTCATACTTTCTCTTGTTACTTGTCTGTGTGCATGGAAGCTCCCAATAAAACGTCTAAAAAGAGAATTTCAAGCCGGGTGTGGTGGTGCACGCCTTTAATCCCAGCACTCGGGAGGCAGAGGTAGGAGGATTGCTGTGAGTTCAAGGCCACCCTGAGATGACAGAGTTAATTCCAGGTCAGCCTGGACCAGAGTGAGACCCTACCTTGAAAAACCAAAAAAAAAAGAGAGAGAGAATTTCAAAATGGTGGCCGCAGAGCATTCAGTCAACTCCAGTGCCCTGGAGATGGCCCAGCAGTTAAGGGCGCTTGCTCACAAAGCCTGCCAACCTGGGTTCAAGCCTGCAGTACCCACATAAAGCCAGACACGCAGAGTGCGTGGAGGCAGCCACAAGCCTTCAAAAGCACGGACTTCCTGGTGGGGAATTTGCCTCCCAGCATGGACAGATCAGACATGGAGCTGAGCAGCTCTCTGCGTAGACTTGAGGTGCTCTTGATCACACCCCAGGCCTGATTCACCACTTAATCTTCTCGCCTGACGATCTCCACCCCTCCTCAAATATTGACAGACCCATGCAGCTGTCAGCTCCTGTCCTGAGAATCTGGATGGAGCTGGTTGCTGAGGGAAAAGTCACCAGGAATCCGACATCTCCCAAGACCTCCTCCGGGCCAGTCTCTGAGGGTCCTGCGCACATCCTGCTGTCCTCTGCGAAGACCCGGGCCTCCTCTCACCGAGAAGCTGGTTTCCATCACGGCGCTGGGGGGCCACGAGCCAGGCGTTGCAATATGGCCACACATACGGGACCCGAAGATGGAGGTCCACCTCCCGCCTGGCTGGGATGCTCAGCTCCTCTGCGGAGAGAGTAATCCTGGTGGACCCAAGCAGGCAAGCTCACTGGACAGAGAAGGGAGCAGCTTAGGAGATTCCCAACCAGGACGGCCACGCAATCATATAACTGGGCAAATCTCTCTGTGGGCTGGGAAGCACCTCTCATCTTGACTCCTGTCAAGATTAGCTTAGCTCAGGGCTGGGGAGATGGCTTAGCAGTTAAAGTGCCTGCCTGAGAAGCCTAAAGACCCATGTTCGACTCTCCAGATTTCATGTAAGCCAGATGTACACAGATGAGGCAAACACAAGGTTGCACATGCCTACTAGGTGGCACAAGCATTTGGAGTTCCATTGCAATGGCTGAAGCCCTGGCATGCCAGTTCTCTCTTTCTCTCACTTTTAATTTAGCTCATATATATGTACACACTCCAATCTGTCTTAACTTAGCTCATATATGTAAGCACTTAACTGTCATATGCCCGGCATGGTGGTCCACACCTGTGATCCCAGCACTCAAGGGGCTGAGGTAGAAAGCAAAGTCCAGCTCAGCCTGGACTACAGAGTAAGACTCTGTCTTAAATAAAACAAAATCTAGGGGCTGGAGAGATGGCTTAGTGGTTAAGGTGCATGCCTATGAAGCCCAAGGACCCAGGTTCAGTTCTTCAGGCCCCACATAAACCAGATGCGCAAGGGGCACATTTGTGTGGAGATTGTTAGCAGTGGCTAGAGGCCGGTGTGCCCATTCTACTCTCTCTCCCTCTCCCTGTCTCTAATAAATAAATAAAATTAAATCTTTAAAAAAAACTAACAAAACAAAACAAAGATAAAAGGAGAAGATAAAAGATAATGAGATAAATGAAATCACTCCAATCACCGTTAACATGTTTGATATTCATATTAAAAATATTTATTGGGTTAGGGAGATGGTTCAGTGGTTAAAGGCACTTGCATGCAAAGCCTGTGTCTTGGATTTGATTCCCCAGCACCCACATAAAGCCAGATGCACCAAGTGACACATGCATCTGGAGTAGGTTTGCAGTGGCAAGAAGTCCTGGATATATCCTCTCTCTCTCTCTCAAGAAATATAATAAAAATATTTTTTAAATTATTTAAAAATTTTATTTGTGTGTGTGTGTGTGTGTGTGTACATGCCAAGGCATGCAGAGGTCAAAGGACAATTGTCGGCTCCATCCTTTCTGGCCCGAGGTTTCTCTTGACCGCACTCTGCTGTTGCTCCTTCTGTTTTGCTTCTGAGAAATTCTGTGCCTTACATCTGAGGGCCTGACCTACTTCTAGAGCTCCCCATGGGACTGGCAGGGGAGGGGGAGGGGGTTTGGTGGAGGTTGGTGCATGCCAAACCACTGCCCTGGCTCTATTGTCCTATAGGGGGATCTCCAGATCAACAGTCCGGTCAAATCTTGTCGGTCCCTTTACCATGGAGCCAATCTTAGACAATGGTCTTTTGAAAGATTTTCCCCAACCCACAGTAAGGTCTCGCTCTAGCCCAGGCTGACCTGGAATTCACTCTATTCTCAGGGTGGCCTTGAACTCTTGGTGATCCTCCTACCTCTGCCTCCCAGGTGCTGGGATTAAAAGCGTGCGCCACCATGCCCTGCCCCTGCAAAACTTTTTTTTTTTTTTAAGTTGAAATGCTCATGAGGCAAACAAGAAATAACTCAAAAGTTTCTGTAAACAAATATTTTAACAAAAGGCAAAAAAGCTGGAGTCATTAGGCAGCTATCCTAGGTTACACACGACCACACACTACTCTCTTAGTATAGTTTTGAACACAATGTAACGCTGTGAGGTTTAAGTGATGATCCATAAACTCCACATGTTCCTGATTAATGAACTCATTTGGTCTCAACAACATGAAGATGTTATTGGCCCTGTTCATCCTCCTCCTCTCACAGGTAGAGAAGGAACCAAGTCAATTGCTAAGATTTCAGATTTTTTTTTAAAGAATTTTTTTTAAAGAATTTTTTTTAAATCTTTTTTTAATTTTTTTTTTTTTTTTTTAAATTTGAGAGCGACAGACACAGAGAGAAAGACAGATAGAGGGGGAGAGAGAGAATGGGCGCGCCAGGGCTTCCAGCCTCTGCAAACGAACTCCAGACGCGTGCGCCCCCTTGTGCATCTGGCTAACGTGGGTCCTGGGGAACCGAGCCTCGAACCGGGGTCCATAGGCTTCACAGGCAAGCGCTTAACGGCTAAGCCATCTCTCCAGCCCAAGATTTCAGACTTTTTTTATGGTCCCCCACCGCACAATCTGCTGCAGGGTCTGGGGCCAGGGCTTTGCACATGCTGACCAGGCAAGTACTTTGCCACTGAGAGGCACCCAAGCCCTGTGCACCACACTAAGCACTTGCTGGTTTGGGGGGTGGGGAGATAGCTGACTTGGTGAAGCGCCCAACTTGCAGGTGTGAGGATCTGACTTTGCCCACTTGTACCCACATAAGGTGGCAGGTGGGCACAGCGGCCTGTGCTTGGAGGCTCGGGTAGGAAAAGGCGGAGACAGGCAGAGCGCTGGAGCGCGCTGGCGAGCTGGGTCACCTGCAGTGTGTCCTAGGCCAGTGAGAGACCCGGTCTCACAAGGAAGGGGATGGCGCACCTGGGGAGTGGCCGCCCAGGCTGTCCTCTGGTTTCTACACGCACACACACGCACATGTACCCACACACATATGAACAAACATACCACATGCAAAAAGATGCCAGTTTTGATGTGATGGTATGGAAAGTGCTCACAGTTCCCGGATAGGACCATTAGAATACGTGCTGCTGGGCTGGAGAGATGATGGCTGATAAGGTGCTTGCCTTCAAAGCCAAAGAGCCCAGGTTTGATTCCCCAGGACCCACGGAGCCAGATGCACGAGGTGGCACATGCGGCTGGGGTTCGTTTGCAGCAGGTGGAGGCCCTGGAGTGCCCGTTCTCAGTCGCTCTCACAGATAAAATAAAAAACGTCCCCGTTTTCAAGCCACATACCTGTGAACGGCGAAGGCTCTTATTCGTCATGATTTTAGACACAGCGACACATGACAGCAGAAACCAAGAAGAGAATCCGGCTGTCATCCATCAGCGTAGACACTCAAGAGACTTGAAAAGGCGCTACGCCAGACCGTTGTTTATGTTTTGGTACAAAACAGATACTTGGGCAGGGCTCATGCCTAGATCCCAGCACTCGGGAGGCACAGGTAGGAGGATCTGAATTCGAGGCCAGCCTGAGACTACAGAATTACTTCCAGGTCAGCCTGGGCTAAGGTGAGACCCTACCTCAAAAAAAAAAAAAAACAAAACACCAACAGATAGTTGGAAACCTATTGGAAAAATAGTTGTATTTTATAATAATGTTATTTTTGTTAGCAAGCAATGAACTTATTATCATTTTAAAATCAATGTGTTAATATTTAAAAACTATTAGTTCTAATTTCCAACGTGGTAAATGCTGATAGGGTTAGCCTGAGTCAACAAAAGTTCCTTGTGGTCCTCAGTCATTTCTCCACATGGAAGACAGGTTTGATTTGAAATGTCTGCCACAGCCTGGCGTTTTGAATCTTTTGTCCCCAGCAGGTGGCGCTGTTTTGGCAGGCTGTCAGAGTTTGAGGAAGTGATGTGGGGAGGAAGAGTGAGGCAAAATAAACTTCATCCCTTACATCAGGTCTGTCATAACAATGAGCAAAGTGACCAATACAGCTCTAGAGAACATGCTTAACTGGAATGCACAATAGCGATAAGTGTTCTATAACACATACAGGGAGACTGGGGAAAATGGATTAGTACTTAGCGGTGCTTGCCTGGAAAGCATATCTGCTCAGGTTCGGTTCCCCAGCACCCACACAAAGCCAGAGGGACAAAGTGGCACATGCGTTTGGGTCATGTTTGCAGTGGCTAGAGGCCCTGGTGTACCCATGCTCTCTCTTTCTCTGTTTCTTTGTCTCTCTCTGCTTGCAAATAAATAAAAATATTTTTTAAAAAAAAACCACAAGGGCTGGAGAGATGGCTTAGCGGTTAAGCGCTTGCCTGTGAAGCCTAAGGACCCCAGTTCGAGGCTCGGTTCCCCAGGTCCCACGTTAGCCAGATGCACAAGGGGGCGCACGCGTCTGGAGTTCGTTTGCAGAGGCTGGAAGCCCTGGTGCGCCCATTCTCTCTCTCTCTCCCTCTATCTGTCTTTCTCTCTGTGTCTGTCGCTCTCAAATAAAAAACATAAAAAAAAAAAATTTACACCATTCACTCCACAGGCTGCTCTTTCTGTACAAATTTCCATCAACAGTATGAAAAAGGAGAACAGAAACCCTCACCTCTGTGAAAATGCAAGGGAACTCTGAGAGTGAAGTTATGTCTTCCATACCTCTCATGTTTAATGTCATACTGCCATAATGTCAGCTGGTATAAATATAGGTGCAGATAGTTAAGTACAAACCGTGTTCATGTTGAGAACAGAAAATGTGATTTTTTTTCCCCATTCAATAGCCACACTGATATTTTACCTGGAGAAGTGCGAGTTATTCCTGAGGAAGTGTGAGTCATACCCAGAGAAGTGTCAGTTATTTCTGGAGAAGTGTGAATTTCTTTGAATCCCACAATGTGGGGACTCCTGCACTGCCTTATCAGCTGCCCCCTGAAAGCATCCACTTGTCAACCAGCCTGTCTGTCTATCTATCTATCTATCTGTCTGTCTGTCTGTCTGTCTGTCTGTCTGTCTATCCATCCATCCATCCATCCATCCATCCATCCATCCATCCATCCATCTATCTATCTATCTATCTATCTATCCATCCATCATATCTGCCTGTTCAGTGTCCTGTTTGAGTGCCCAGTGCAAACAGTGTTTGTAGTGCCCACAGCCCCCAGCAGCCCATCCCGGGGGAGCCGCTTCAGCCTTGCTCAGTCCTCCTGCGTGCCAGCTGCTCGCTTTCTCTCTTCCCACCAGAGGAGCTGCGTTTTCGGCTGTGTTGGCATTCTAATGTTGGCTGAGTGTGGGCCAATATTGGTCTAGTTTGGCTGGCACCAGGGTCAAATGCCACAGTCTCACTCAGAAGAATTGACCTCTCATGTTCAGCCAGCATGCCCACCCTGGCCCTGGTGAACAAGGGCCCTGATTCCCCACAAGATCTTTTCTCTTCCCCGGGCTGTCACAGGTAGACTTGTAGCCTGGTTTGTTGGTTTGCAGACAAGCGGCGGCTCTGGCGGAAGTCCGAGGCGACAGCCAGGCAGCCTTGGCTTTCTGCGGCCTCCCTGCCTCCCTACTGGGGCTGCGGTGGAGCCAGGAGAGGAAGCTCCTACCTGGTTCCTTCACCTTTGCAAAAGGCACAGTGTGACAGTGTGGCCGACCCTCATTGTTTGCATGGACAACAGTGGACAGCTCAGTTCTGTCACTCAAAATGCTGTGGAGCCTGAAAAGAAACAAGCAGGAAAGTGTGGGCTTGGCCTTCGAAGGGCCATGTGGTCTGAGGCAGTTACTTGATGTTTCTGGCCCTCGGCGTTCACCTGTAACAGAAGTCATGGTAGCAATTAGGCATTGTTGCAGTTCCCTTCGTGTCGCTAGGAGAAGGTTTATTTTGGCTGATAATCTCGAGGGGGAAGAGCTATGATGTCAGGGGGCAGCATGGTCTGAGCAGAGGCTGTACATCACCCCTGCCACACAGGTGGAAAACGCACCAGCAGTTCCCGCCTTTCTGAGCACCCTGGAATGCCCACCGAGCTCCGCAGAAGGGACAGGATTCCTCAAATAGTCTTGGGGTGCAGGTGGTTGTGACTCCGTTCCTTGATCGGCCTACATTTTTGCTTAGGGGCAAGGACAGCGCGTGAGCGCCCGTGTGCTTCTGTCCTACCCTTTCCACGTCCCAGCAGCCCTGGAGCCAGCAGATGTCGCGCTGACTCCTGCTCCTGGTACTTGGTGGAGGGAGTTTCCCCCCATTGACCATAAGTTCCTCATCTGTGAAATGGGGCCAGTAGCCCCTCTGATGGCATTGTTGAAGATCAAGTGAGGCAGGGCACATGGCTAATCCTGACCCTAACCTTAACCGTCTATGAAGTCTGTCATTCCTTCCCTGCTCTGCTTCTTTAAAGATGTGCATGTGGGCACGTGGCATGCATGTTTGTACATGTGTGGGCACATGTGTGTGCATGTGCTTGTTGGGGCCGGAGCTTGGCCTCAGGCATCTTGCTAAGTCTAGTCACTGTTTGAGACAGGATCCTTTGCTGAGCCTAGAGGCCACCGATTCAGCTAGACCAGCTGGTCAGCTTGACCTGGGGATCTGCCTATCTGGGCTTACGGGCCTGTGTCACCATACCCAGCGTTTGGGTGGGTGCTAGGGGTCCCAAGTGACGTCCCCCACAGCAGTCTGTACACTTCCCTAATGAGCCATCTCACCAGGCTGAACGCACTCCTTTACGATGCCCATAGGATTCAGCACATTTTCTTTTCTCTTTTTGCTTTTGACTCTTCATTTTCTATTGACAATTTTCATACATATACATACTATATTTTGCTCATAGTTCTCTCCTGTTACCTTTCCTACCTCCCCTCCTCTGTTCTTCTTCCACTGAACCCCTTTCTTTCCAACTAGCCCCGTTTCAGCTTTGATTTTCTTTTTTCACCATCCATGACAGAACGGTGATGGGCGCAATACTGTGCAGGCAGTGATAGTGACTATGAGGTCATGAATCCAGCTGGCGCTTTGTGACTAGAAGAGTGTTCCAGAGCATTCCTGGGCGGCCTCAGGCACTTTCGTTCCTTCTGCTGCATCTCCTGCAATGTTCCTTGAGCCTTGGCAGGTGTGACACTGGTGTCTCATTCAGCACTGAGCACCCCATAGTCACACCATCCTCGGCACTCCGACGAGCTCTGAGTCTCCCCAGCAGTCACCACCAATTGCCAAAAGAAGCTTCTCTGAGCAGAGGCGAGAGCAGCGCTAACCTATGGCCATGAGCATAAATACTTTAAGGGTGATCTACTAGGCATGACATATTTATTTAGCCAAACAACAGTAACAGCTTTTCCCCTTTGGCCCTAAGACTTCCCAGCCACAGCATATGGCTAACGTTTTCAGCATTAGTCATGAACTCCTCCAGTGGAGCGAGTCTCAGATCCAATCAGAGAGTAGTTCGTTTTGCTTCCCAACAGTCATGCCACTATTGTACCAGTGGGCACAGATTTTTAAACATGTTATTTACTTGTAAGCAGAGAGAGAGATAGTAAGAAGAGAGAGACAGAAGAGGTGAGCCAGGGCCTCCAGTTACTGCACATGAACTCCGGGTGTATTATACCACTTTGTGCATCTGGCTGTATGTGGGTACTGGGGAATCAAACCTGGGTCATTAGTTTTTGCAGATAGGCACCCTAACCTCTGAGCCATCCCTTCAGGTCCTGAGAAAGGGTATTTGGAAAGCAGGGCCTGCTGCGTCCTTGCCCAGGCAGCCTCCTCGATGACACATTTGTGGCTGCCGGCTTCCTGGGAACCATGTGTTTTCTTGTGTGAGCTCCAGTGTGCAAACTCTTGAGGATGCGAGCCTGTGGGAAGAGCTGCTCAGGAGACGTGTGTTGGAAGAAGCATTGCAAACAGTTGCACACCCTTCTTGCTGAGTTTGTTTTCTGAAGGTGGTTTGGGATTCTTGATGACACCCAGTGCTGAAAGGGAATGTGTCCGTGTTTGGATATTCCCCACCCGCCTCCTATTAAAGGGGAGGTGTCTGTGTTTGGATACTCCCCACCCACCTCCTATTAAAGGGGAGGTGTCCGTGCACGAATACTGTCCACTCCTTTCCTCCTCCTGTGGTCAGAAATTACGAGTTGCTAAGAGATTAAAAAGCCATCCAGTTGTACATCAGTCAGGGTCAAGGAAACAGGAGAAACCCACTGATGTGAAGGTGATTCCAAGATCAATTTTCTGAGCGAGTACGCAGGTGTTGTTGGGCGTGGCAATACTAATACGGGGTGGTACAGGAGCCCCCAGGTAGAGTGATGCCCTCAGGTGAGTGAGTGGAGGTGCTGGTTGCTGTAAAAACAGACTTTTTTTTTCGTGGTAGGGTTTCACTCTAGCCCAAGCTGACCTGGAATTCACTATGTAGTCTCAGGGTGGCCTCGAACTCACAGTGATCCTTCCACCTCTGCCTCCTAAGTGCTGGGATTAAAGGCGTGCACCACCACGCCCAGCAAAGTTAATAATAGTAATTTTTTTTCATGTGTATTAGTGTGTAGTGTGCATACATGTATATACGTGTTTGCATGTATGTATGTGTTTGCCCGTGTGTGCATGCAGAGGCCAGAGATCGTCACTGGGTATCTTTCTTAATCACTCTCCACCTTATTAACTGCAACAGGTCTCTCAGTCGAACCCAGAGCTCACCGATTTGGCTTGTTTAGCTGGCCAACTTGTTCTGAGGTCCCCTGTGTGTGCTTTCTGTGCGCTGGGATTAGAAGTGGGGCCACTATGCCTACCTGGCATGTTCATGGGTGCTTGGGACCCAAATTCTGCACAGTGGGTATTTTAACCACTGAGCTGTCTCCCCATGCCTCCATTTGAAACAGGGTTGAAGCCCAGGTTGGACTTGAACTCTCGACCCTTCTGCCTCAGCCTCCCCAGTGCTGGCGCACAGTCCTGAGCCACCACGCCCAGCACAAGAGCAGGAACTTTCTGTTGAAGGCTGCTGATGCTCCGAGGTCCCCTCACTCTGCGCCCAGGGTCTAATTTCCTGCCAAAGATCCTGTTGGCACAAAGGACCAGAAGCTCTAGGTGATGCAGGTCACCACTGGGCGCAGACAGGACTCAGTGGATCGGCTATGGGAGGAGACAGCAGGTGGACAAGGCCGGGAAGTTCCAGCCGAGCAAATGGAAATAAAAACACAGCAAGCGCATCGAGGACAGGGATCTGCCTGGATTGGATGAGGCTTGGGCCTGCCACACCAGTCATATCGTTGGTGGACTGTGGAGCTTGTGATTCTAAGAGCTAGTTGAAATTGAACAGATCTTCAAAACAGCATGAATATCATGCACATTGCAATCCAAAAAAACAAACAAACAAAAAATCACGACTTGTGAGGAAGTTCACTGCAAAACTTGGACTCCTTTAATCTCAGCATTTGGGAGGCAGAGGTGGGAGGACGTCATGAGTTCAAGGCCACCCTAACACTACATAGTGAGTTCCAGGTCAGCCTGGATTAGAGTGAGACCCTACCTTAAAAAAAATAAACAAAATGGGCTGGGGAGATGGCTTAGCGGTTAAGCGCTTGCCTGTGAAGCCTAAGGACCCCGGTTTGAGGCTCGATTCCCCACGACACATGTTAGCCAGATGCACAAAGAAGCGCATGCATCTGGAGATCGTTTGCAGTGGCTGAAGGCCCTGGCGCGCCCATTCTCTCTATCTATCTGCCTCTTTCTATCTCTGTGTGTCGCTCTCAAATAAATAACTAAACAAAAAAATTAAAACAACCCCACCAAAAATATGATAATTATTGACTACGGTTAAGCACATCTTACTGCTCCCTTTCCTTACAGGTTCTCTGGCTCATGCTTGCTCATTCTGTCTCGAAACATATCCTTCCTTTGTTTGGGAGCAATGACCTGTACAACACTCTGGGGTACCCCCAGCAACTGACGGCCCCCCGGGTTGGCAAGTCTATGATCTGGGCATCCTTGTTCCCACCTGCTGAAGTCTTTGCTTACCAGGATTCACTTATTGGCACCCCTGTTCTTGAAATACATATCAAACATCTCAGAAAACCAACAGCATCAAAAATAAAGCAAGTTTCCATGCCAGTGAAAATTCAGTTAAATTCCTTGGGGGACAAAATTTAGCTAAGGCCAACTATTTAAAAAAAAAAAACGGGCTGGAGGGATGGCTTAGCGGTTAAAGCATTTGCCTGCAAAGTCAAAGGACCCAGGTTCGATTCCCCAGGACCCACGTTAGCCAGCTGCACAAGGAGGAACATGCATCTGGAGTTCGTCTGCAGTGGCTGGAGGCCCTGGCACACCCATTCTCTCTCTCCCTCTTTCTCTGTCAAATAAATAAATAAATAAATAAAAATAAAATGTTAAAAAAAAATCATTGCTGGGGTTGGGGAAATGGCTCCACAGATAAAGGACTTGTCACACAAGGGTAAGTCCCTAAGTTTGGGCTCCCAGGACTCCCAGAGAAACCAGATACAAGAGCTCTTGTCTGTAATCCCAGCACATCTGCAGCAAGAAGGGAAGCAGAGGCAGGAGAGTCCCCTGGAAACTCATGGGCCAGCTAGTCTGGAGAACGCAGGAGTGAATGAAACCCCACCTCACATGAGGCACAAACGAGGCCTGATACCTGAAAGTTGTCCTCCGACCTTCACAGGCACACCGTCACACACACACACACACACACACACACACACACACACACACAATTAAGGTATGTGCCAAGTGCATACTTGTAATACCAAAACCCTGGAGGCTGAGGCAGGAAGATGGTGGGTTTGAGGACAGCTTGGGCTACATAGAAAGGCCTGTCACAAAACTAAAATGAAGCAAAGCAAAGCAAAATGCTGACAGGCTAGCTGTGAACACGTACGTGATAGGGGAAGTCTGGTGTGGGAGTGGACGTGGGGTTCTTATAATTTGCACCTGTCAGTCACGTCCGCTCATGCCCACAGGTGAGGCTCCGAGAACGGCAGCCAGGCTCTTGGTTATTTTTGCCTTGGGAGATTTTCCGAGAGAGGAGTTGTATTCTGAAGGTGGTTGTTAACACAGAGTAGCAAACCAGAGTTTTCATGACCTGGAAATTGGTACATCCCAAGTCTTTCCTTACTCCCTTTGCCCTCTTGTACCTCAGGGGCGCCTGGGAAAATTCCTTCATTGATAGTTTAGAATGCCAAGGGGTGGAATACGGCCCTCACTTCTCACCTGAAGAAGAAACTTGACATAGACCTCTGGTCTCCATATATACACATGCATCTACATATGAGTGCACATTTGTTCACACACATGAACATGTATACTCTCTCTCTCTCTCTCTCTCTCTCTCTCTCTCTCTCTCTCTCTCTAACCAGCACTGAGCCAAATGAGGTCATTGGCCACCTGCACACAGCTCGCCCCAGCGTGATGCATCAGCACATGGCCACACTCTAGGATTGGCCTGACAGGATCAGGGTCATCCCCTATGGCCCAAGGATCTCTGCCTGGGAAAATAAACAGGCTCTGTCTGCAAAGAAGTGGGCAACCAGCAGTGCCTGCTGGGTGGGCTCATTGCCATGGCAAGGAAGGGTGAGGAGACATTTGCTTCAACGGCAGAGCTCTGAAATTACAAGGGCACCAAGAAAGTAGCCAGAGTCTATGTCTAGAGTTTGCATTCCCTGGACACGATCAAAGAGAGAGGTTTCTGGCCGTTCCAAAGACAACATGGAGGCTTTGCCTCAGCTCTGAAGATTCACATGCAGGTCTTCACACACCGTGTGGCAAACGCTTTACCCACAGAGACCGCTGCCCAGCCCCCTTTATGATGGACAGCTGTCCAGCCCCACCCACCTGCCTTGGACACAGTGGTTCTCAACGCTGGCTGCATGGTAGAGCTGCCCACCCTGGGATTATTGAGTCCATGCCCCAGGCAGGTCTGAGTGGAGGTACTCTGTATGTTTTAAAGTCTGCTCAGAGGACTTACACATGTGCTGAGGCCGAGATTGAGAGAGAGAGAGAGAAAGAGAGAGGGAGAGAGAATGGGTGCACCAGGGCCTCCAGCCACTGCAAACGAACTCCAGACACATGCGCCAACTTGTGCACCTGGCTTTATGTGGGTCTTGGGGAATCAAACCTGGGTTCTTTGGCTTTGCAGGCAAGCGCCTTAACCACTGAGCAATCTCTCCAGCCCAAGGCTGGGAATTAGGAAGGAGAAGTATTATCAGTGCTCACTTCTCTCACATCTCTTTTGGGGTAGGCTGAGGTTGCAAAGCAGGCTGGGACGTTTATTATTATTATTATTTTGGTTTTTCGAGGTAGGGTTTCACTAGTCCAGGCTGACCTGGAATTCACTATGCAGTCTCAGGGTGGCCTCAAACTCACAGTGATCTTCCTATCTCTGCCTCCTGAGTGCTGGGATTAAAGGCGTGCAATGCCCGGCATGGGGCCTTTATTACCCAAGATTAATTGCTAAATATGAGCAGACACAAGGCATATCATTAAAGCAAGCACGTGTGCAAAGCAGTGTTCCCTCAAAGGCAGTACTGTTTCCCTTGTCCCTCACTGGCCCACAAGCACATAATTCCACTGGATAAAAGATTGCGGGGAGGAAATATGAATGCCTGTTCTGGATTTGGTTTGGACTCTGCACACTTTCGGTCAACCTTCTTGGTACAAGAAAACAATACCTTCATTGAGTGGGACTTGTAGCTTGAACTTGACTTTGCTTTAATAATCCCTGCTTTCTGTGTGTGCATAATTATTTAAATACCCTGAGTCATGAGGTCTGCTTTGAAATTGTAACACTGCCTTATTCTCCCATTGAGAGCATTAGAAGCCAACGAATATAGCCAAATTGAATTTCCTCCTCAGCATAGAGTGAGGAATTTATGAATTCTAAGTCACTTCTCCACGTGAGCAAGTCATTCTCAGAGCAAGGTGACTGGCCTTCAGGAATGATGAAGGGATCTGTCCTCAATTAGGCAGAGTCCATTTCCTCTCCAGGAAGAGGCGTCCCGAGGTCTCTGTCTGTTTATTTCCTGGCGGGGAAGAAAACATTCACATCAGAGCATCCTCTCCCCACTAGATATTGGCAGGTTACAAATCAGAACACACGCGCTCACCTGATTTCTGGACGTGGCGTGCGGTCATTTGGAGATGTAAGGAGATGTGGGGGACTTGGTCGCGATGGCGCTGCAAACCTCTGTGTGTCCCTCTTTTAAAGGGAGCCAGCATTCTCCAAGAAGATGGCAGAGGGAATGCCAAGCTTGTGAGTGACCTGCATACTCACGACTTCCACCCCTCTCTGGCCTCTGGGTGTGTGTGTGCTTGGGTTCCTCAATGGCTCTTTGTCTTTTTAAAACCTCTTTCTTTCCCTTCCTTCTTTCCTTCCCTCCTTCCTCCCTTCCTTCCTTTCCTTTTCTCTTTCCTTCCTTCCTCCTTCCTTCTTTCCTTCCTTCCTTCCTCCTTCCTTCTTTCTTTCTTTCCTTCCTTCTTTCTTTCCTTCCTCCTTCCTTCTTTCTTTCTTTCCTTCCTTCTTTCCTTCCTTCCTCCTTCCTTCTTTCTTTCTTTCCTTCCTTCCTTCCTTACTCCCTTCCTTCCTCCTTCCTTCCTTCCTCCCTCCCTCCTTCCTTCCTCCTTCCTTTCTTCCTTCCTCCCTCCCTTCTTTCTTTCCCTTTCTTTCTGTGTATGACAGACCATTGGCATGCCAGACCGTTTTGTCCCTGCAGATGAACCCCAAGATGAACGGGCACACGGCTTGGTGCATCGGCGTTCACGTGGGTGCTGAGGAACTGAGCTGTGGCCATCAGCTTTGCGAACACCTACCTTTAACCACTGAGCCATCGCCTCAGCTCCTGCATGTCTTTCTTTGAGACACAGGGTCTTTCACTGGACCTGAAGTGCACACTGGGCAGCCATCAGGTCCCAGAGGCCCCCTTGTCGCTGCCTCCCCGGTGCTGGGTTACAGGCACACACCAGCTTTGACATGGGTGCTGAGAATCTGATGTCGGATCTTCAGGCTCGTCCAGTGTACGAGTTACCTTGTCACTGTTGTGACGAAACAGCCGGCTGGAAGCGGCTTATGGAAGGTTCTTTTTTTCTTCTTCTTCTTTTTTTTTTTTTTTTTTTTTTTACAGGGGTTCTGGGAATTGAAGGAAGCCTGGGTCCCATGTCCCCAGCAGCATGAGGGAGCTAGCCAGCTGAGCAGTGGGGCTGGGCTCTGACACCCTGACGCCTGCACCCAGTGACCAGCCAGGGATCAGGTCTGAGGCCCGATCACAAACACAAGCAGCTAAGGGGGGCATTCCGCATTCAGCACCCCGCACACGGCAAGTACTTCACCCAGCGAGCCACCGTCAGCTCCGTGTCTCACAGACACGGTGCCGCGTCCGTCAGAGTGCATGCTCATCCCAGACCCCTTGACTGGAGCCTCGCATGGTGTCCTGACACCTCCTCATGTAGCCTATTTCATTTCAGCCCCGCAGTAACTGCGTGCGCTGGGAAATGGCATTAGCCCCCCTTTTCACATGGCAAGATTGAGGTTAACAACCTGTCCCATATCACCCACCCATGAATGCCATGGCTAAGAGAGGCATGCAGGTGCCAGTGTCACGCTTGCTCAAAGCAAGAGGAGATGCCGCTGGGGCAGCGTAGGATGTTTCCAGGCATTATACAAATAAAGCTCTCTGTCTCTCTCTCATTTCCTCTCTCTTCCTGTCTCTGTTTCTCCTGGAGATTGAACCTGGGGTCTCACCCATGCTAGATAAGCACCATTCTACAATGAGAAAGCCTTCTTTCTATTTTCATTTTGAGGCAGGTTTTGAACTCATGATCCCCTCACCTTAGCCTCCTGAGTTGCTGGGGTGACAGGCTTGCATGACCAAGCCTGGCTGAATTCCACGCATTTAAGTTGAATGAATCTAAAGACAATTCGTCAAGTAACGCCATCACGTGATTTGTCAAATGTTACTTCCTGGGACAAGCAAGAGTCAGAACAAAGTGACTAATGGATGAATCATAGGGAAACATTAGCCTCGTGGAGCATTTATTACTTCTGAGATCAGATCCCCTAGTTGTCCAGGCTTTCACAATTCAGCTTGATACAGAGCAACAGCCCAGTGCTGGGCACCTGGAAGAACCCCCGAGAATGTCTTTGAAAGTGAGGTGTGGCTGCAAGAGCTGGGGTGCCCTCTCTGATCAATTACCAGTTTGCTGAATTTGTCTTGCTGTGCTATAGGGTTTTTTCTTTTTAAAAAAATTTTTTTATTTACTTGAGAGAGAGTGGAAGGGGGGAGGGAGGCAGGGGAGAGAGAGAAAGAGGGAGGGAGAGAGAAAGGGCACACCAGGGCCTCCATCCCCTGGAAACAAACTCCAGACATGTGCACCACCATGTGCATCTGCTTACGTGGATTCTGGGGAATCAAACCTGGGTCCATAGCCTTTGCAGGCAAACGCCTTAACCACTAAGCCATCCCTCCAGCCCGGGTTCCTTTTCTTTACAGGGAGATGGGATGCAGGCCCAGGGAGATGGCTCGAGCCAGTAAGAGTGCTTGTTACAGAAGCACGAGAACCGGAGTTCAGTCCCAAGCACCCCATGTAAACAACCAGGCACACCTATGCAAGCCTGTGACCCCAGTCCTAAGGGTGTGGAGACAAGAGAATTGCGGGGCTCACTGGCCAGCCGATGGCTGAAAATGGCATCTCCAGATTCAATGAGAGACTGTCTTGAGAAAACAATGGGGAAGAGCGATGGAGGAAGAGGCTTCCCGTGCCATTCTGTCCTCTGCACTCGTGTGCATGGAGCGCGCGTGCACACACACACACACACACACACACACACACACACACACACACAATTTCCGCCAAAATTATGCTGTCAGTACTTCCAGGTGTTTTTTTTTTTTGGGGGGGGGGTTCCTACAACGTTAGAATTTAGAACAGAGTGGGGAAGATTACCTGGTTGGAATTCAGTTCCAACCAAATTTCTTTTTTCCGTGTGATTTTAAGCAAGTTACTTAATTAAGTTCCTTGTGCGTAGATTTTCGCTGGGAATGCTGGAGCACTGGAGCCGGTACTGCCAATCCCCTCCCCCCCTCCGCCCCCCGCCCCACGCAGGTGCCTGGAGTCTTGCAGATGTAACAGATTACCTATTACGTGCCAGGCACCACTTTAGGTGAGAATCAGGCACACGATTTTTCTGTCTACTCAACACCCCGAGTGAAGAACGTGAGAACGAGGAGGATAACTAGCATCACGTTGTTGTCCTGGCTGCCAAGGTTAATTAATTTGCCTTAGCTGTCTGCAGACGGGAGCCAGCCACCGCCCGCACCTCCTGAGGCAGCCAGCAGGTGGCGCGGTCGGATTACATTTTAGACGATGGTCGCTGACGCGCCTCACCCAGCATCTCCTGGGACGGGGGCGTGGTCCCTGGCCCCAGAGCCCCTGGTCGTGAACCATGAAGACCCCAGTGGTTTAAGCTGCTGAAAACTGAGCCTGTGTTTGCTGAGCTAGTCTTTAAAAAAAAAAACTTGAGAGAGAAAGAGAGAGAGAGAGAATGGGCATGCCAGGGCCTCTAGCCACTGCAAACTCCATATGCACGCACCACCTTGTGCATTGGGCTTATGTAGGTCCTGGAGAGTCGAACCAAGGTCCTGTGGCTTTGCAGGCAAACGCCTTAACCGCTAAGCCATCTCTCCAGCCCGTGAGCTAGTGATAAGAGTCCTACTGTAACGAGGTGCTAGGGGGTTCAGCTACCTGACTCCTCCCCACTATGGTGTAAAGCCCGAGGGTAGGCAACCCACCCTCGAGTGGAACCGAAAACGGCTTCAGGGTGAGCCACCAAGAACAAGATGGCAGGACCCGTGAGGAGCGGGAGTCGATTTTGGAGAGGTTTAGAGAGAGGCCCCGAAGAGGTGACTTCCGTTAGAATATTAAATGAGAAAGGAAGGGGTGGGGGGGGTATGTTAAATTCAAGGAACCATTGGGTTGGAGTTTTTCAATATCTTATTTAGGGGATGGAGAGATGGCTTAGCGTTGAAGGTGCTTGCCTGCGAAGCCTGAAAACTAAGGTACAATTCCCCAGTACCCGCTTAAGCCAGATGCTCTGTACATATACTTTCCTCTTTCTTTGCGTCTTTCCCTCTCTCTCTCTCCAATAAATCAATAAATAAAATAAAAATTATACAAAAATATTTTATTTATTTATTTGCAAGAGGAGGGCGACACACACACAGAGAACGGGTGCACCAGGACCTCGAGCCACTGCAAACGGATTCCATACTCATGTCCCACTTTGTGCATCTGGCTTTACGTGGGTCCTGGGGAATTGGACCTAGGTCATTAGGTATTGCAGGCAAGTGCCTGAACCACTGAGCAATCTCTCCAGCCCCTGAAGAGTTTGTTGTTTTTTGGTTCTTTTTAATTTAATTGATTTTTTTTTTTTTTTTTTTTTTGAGGTAAGGTTTTCCTCTAGCCCAGGCTGACCTGGAATTCACTATATAGTCTCAGGCTGGCCTTGAACTCACAGCACAATCCTCCTTCCTCAGCCTCGCGAGTGCTGGGATTGGAGGCGAGGTGTGCATCACCACACCTGACCCAAGAGTTATTTTTATTCTTATTTTCTTGCAGAGCCCACTGAGGATTTTATTCATCTGTCTGCTTTCTTTGTCCCCTAGAACAAGAGCCCCAATACTCTTTCTCCTGTGTATTGCTTCCTCCTAGTCTTTGAGGCCAACTGAGGTTGGCAGCACACAGTGAAACCAAATTGACGGGACAGGAGCAGATGTTTCTGCCATTTCTCGGAGTCTTTGAGCTGCACATCAAATCCGGGCCTGAGCACTCCTCACTGCTGAACCGCCACCACAGTCTTCCAAGCTCCGTGCTCACTACTTATTTCACACTCACTGCTTCATCTCCGTGAGAAACCGGACAAGGGCTTTGGCCTAATAAGGAAAAGGCATTTCCTCTTTTTTTTCAGCATTGCTGATGCTCTTGAGAGCATCTGCCTGGACATTCATGCGCACCGTGATGCGGGCACAGAAAGCTGGCAGAAAGAGCCCAAGAGTTGTTGTTGTTGTTGTTGTTGTTATTATTATTATTATTATTATTATTATTATTATTATTTTGTTGGTTTTTGAGGTAGGGTCTTGTTCTAGCTCAGGCTGACCTGGAATTCACTATATAGTCGCAGGGTGGCCCCGAACTCACAGCGATCCTCCTACCTCTGCCTCCCAAGTGCTGGGATTAAAGGCGTGCGCCACCACGCCCGGCTTCCAAGAGTTATTTTTAAACAGACAAATTTTGTGTTATATGGGTGATTCCTTTTGGGGACAGACCTGCATGGGTCATGATTTGATAGATTATGTTGTGTGGGTCTCCTGGTCATCACCGTAAAGATTGCAAGATTCCGATCTGTAACCAGCTTCCT
This sequence comes from Jaculus jaculus, assembly GCF_020740685.1. Lineage (NCBI taxonomy): Eukaryota > Metazoa > Chordata > Mammalia > Rodentia > Dipodidae > Jaculus > Jaculus jaculus. The sequence continues at coordinate 132,850,554 of NC_059109.1, forward strand.
TGCATACTGGACCTTGTGGTGTAAGGGCCTGGGCACTCTGCCATGTGGACTTGAGAGGGGGACACGTCCCCGGATTCTTGCTTACTAGTTATGTCCTTTGGCCTTTAATTCAGAGAGAGAGAGAGCGAGAGAGAGAGAGAGAGAGAGAGAGCGAGAGAGAGAGAGAGAGCGCACCAAGCTCAGTGGGGGAACTGGCCATGTCTAGTAATCCTGGCACAAAGACCTGTTGATCCCATTACCAGGTGGAGGTTCCTCCAACTCAGTTCTTGTCTTCTGCGGGGAAAGAAGTTAGCCAAGAGACATAGACACTTCAAAGAGAAATTCATTTAGCCAAACAAAGGGCGAGTACATTTCAGAGCTAGGGCTTGGTGCCTCCTGGCCTGAATGCCTGAATGGGGTGACAGCACACTGGGTTCTGTACTGGGGACTGTATATGTATGTATGTATGTATGTATGTGTATATATATACATATACACACATACATATACATATACATACATACACATGGCAGAAAGAGACAGAGAGAGAAAGAATGGGTGTGCCAGGGCCTCCAGCCACTGCAAATGAACTCCAGATACATGTGCCCCTTGTGCATCTGGCTTACGCGGGGTCTTAGAGAATTGATCCGGGGTCCTTTGGCTTTGCAGGCATATGCCTTAACTGCTAAGCCATTTCTTCAGCCCCTTATAAAATATCTTAATGAATATTTATGAGGTGGTTGGAATATTAATGAGCAAGTTGATCCTCTCCCCTTTTCTAAATCAAAGTGGATTGGATATCCCTTAAGGTTGTTCTTCATAAAATGCAAGTGATATTATAATGAGGGTGCAGACCTTTGTCAGTGTGTGTTTTAAAAGATTTTATTTTGGGAGGCAGAGGTAGGAGAATCATCATGAGTTCAAGGCCACCCTGAGGCTACATAGTAAATTCCAAGTCAGCCTGAACTAGAGTGAGACCCTACCTCATAGAAACAAAATAAATAAATAAAAAATAATAAAGTATTTTATTTATTTTTAGCCAGGTGTGGTGGCACATGCTTTCAATCCCAGCATTTGGGAGCCAGAGGTAGGAGGATTGCCATGAGTTTGAGGCCGCTGTGAGACTACGTAGTAAATTCCAAGTCAGCCTGGGCTACAGGGAGACCCTACCTCAAAAAAAAAAAAAAAAAAAAAGATTTATTTGCACATGCAGAGACACATGCACAGAAAGAGAGAGAAAGGGAGAGAGAAAGAGAGAGAGAGAAAAAGAATGGCATGCCAGGACCTCCTGCTACTGCAAACAAACTCCAGATGCATGCGCCACTTTGTGCATCTGGCTTTACACGGTTATTGGGGAATCAAACCTAGATCATTAGGCTTTGTAGGCAAATTCTTTAACCACTGAGCCATCTCTCCAGCTCCATGTCAGTTTATATGTGTCGGCAGGGGCGGGGGAGATTGAGAAAATGCTCTGACATCTTGGTTTCTGATACAACAGGAACAATCTAGCTATAGCTTCAAGGTGCATTCTGGTCACCAGGTCACACAGGGAGCAAAACCCAGCTATGTGTCCCTTGCTTCCCTCACATCTAACGCCTCACGTACACGTTCTTAGTAGCCCTCATTCATACTCCGTCCTCCTTCTGCCATGATCCTCATTGACATTGGAGCAAAACCCCAACACAAACCTTGGGGCCTGTTCATCCAGGGAAATGAGCAGACCCGAGTGGCCGTCGTGGCCACACCGAGCTTCAGGCTGGGTGACCTGAGCGCGGGCAGCGGCCACGTGTGCCGGCCTCCCTGCTTAGATGCACTCAGAAGGCGAGAGCGAGATTTCATTGAGCATTCCAGAAGAAACAGCAGCACGTGGCAAGACCGAGGTGCTGTGACCTTTGGTCGGCAGTGACAGTCGGCGTTCTCCCGGCAGGTGCCGATCAAGCAGGGTTTCTCAGTCACGCGAGGAGCAGGGTGCTTCGCCAGGCGGGGTCGCCGGGGTTTTTGGGCAATCATTTTCTCCGGGTCACTGTGGTCACCGAGGCATGGGGAGGGTTCCAACTTGTAACTGGCGAGGGTGGATTGATAGTGCTGGAACAGATTGGCTTGTCTGTGCCCACGTGCTGTGGGGAAGAAGCCAGCTTGGTGAGGGGGGGGGGGCATCGGGTGCAAAGCCACGTGGGTGCCACAAAGAGGCAAGGATCATTAGGTCCACCAGATGGAAACAACCACTGCGTATGGTGCCGGGGGTTCCTTTGGCAGGCGAGGAAACTGAGTCTCTAAGATTCCATAGCTCGCCCCAGAGCATAGCCCCAGGACACGGGGACCCAGGATGCCAGACAGAACTCCAAAGTCAAGTTGCTTCCACCGTGGGAGGCTAAGAGCTGGCCCGGGAGAGTGCAATAGTGTGAGCTTGGCTCTTCATGCCCTGTCGTCTAGAATGAGTAGTTTTCTCTCTGAGCCAAACTGAAATTGTGTCCAATTTTACAAAACTATGGTATCGAGTTATTCCCAATTAAGTAAGATTGCTTATCCCTGTCCATTCAGATGGACTGCACTTAATTTTGGAACCCAGGGGATGGTGATAATGGCATTCTGTGTTGTCTCTTAAGCTGGGTGAAACTCTACCTCAGACAGAGTTTCGTCTTGCACTGAGACACTGAGATGACAAGATTTGATGCCTTAGGACAGAAGATTCGTGAAGGTAGAGGTCCTCAGCTTTCCTTTCTTTTATGAGAGAGAGGAGAGAAAGAGAAAGAGAGGGCCAAGGCCCCAAACCACTGCAACTGAGCTCCAGACGCGTGCACCCCCTTGTGCGCACGTGCAAACTCGCACGCTTGCCTCACCTTGTGCGTCTGGCTTGCATGGGATCGGGAGAACGAAACATGGGTCCTTAGGCTTCGCAGGCAAGTGTCTTTACTGCTAAGGCGTCTCTCCAGCCCTTGGCTTTTCATTTTAACATTCCTCTAATTTTAATAATCTTTGAACGGAAAAATGTCAGCTACCGTTTTCTGAAGCGCTACGTGCCTGTGACCTTTGCTCACCTGCCTTGTATCACAGCGCCTTCCATTCCAGACAGGCCTATTCTCCTATTCTTCTCTCCACCCTTTTCTCCCTTTTTTGAGGCAGGGTCTCTCTCCTGCTCAGGCTAACCCAGCTCTGTCTGGCCTTGAATGCCTGGGGATCCTCCTACCTCAACCTCCTGGGTGCTTTGTAACATTTTCTATGTGTGTGATGTATGGGTGTGTGCATGTGATGTGTGTGTGACGCATATACGTGTACGCTACAGCCGGCATCTGGAGGTCAGAGGACACCCTGCCGGGGTCTCTCCTCTCCTCCCGCCCTTCTGAGACAGGGTTTCTCTGCTGCTGCCTGGGAGCATTCGTGTTTTTCTGGCTCTGCCACCCATGGGCGTAGGTGCATTGGAATCACAGATATGCACACCAATTTATGTCTGGCTTTACATGGGAATTAAACTCAGGTCAGCAAGCTTGCAAGCAAGCATCTTTAACGACTCAACTGTCTTCTGGGACATTTTTTTTTTCTTTTTTATTTACAGGAGAGGAAACCGAGGCAGTGTAACCAGTAAATTCTCTGCCACCTGCCCTGTTAAGTCTCTCCCTTTACTGTTGTAACGCTGTTTGCACCTCTGCCTAGGCGTGCGTTTTTTGTACAGTCGTAAACCTTCCATAAAATGCTATGGCTTTAAAGATCCCAGCTTAGAGCATTAGGATTTACTGTCTGTGGGCTCTGAAGCAAAGGCTGCCGTGCCAGCTGGAGTCTGCGTGGTATGGGTTGTCTCATGGGCTTACACGTGGGCCGTGTGAGTTTGGGAGCCTTCCTGCTGGCCACTCTAACGGGGCTCTCAGCCTTCCTCATGCTGGCCAGCGGCTCTCTGCAACTCGCCCCCATGAGTCACCAGCTGGAGCCAACGGGAAGGAAATGGAGTTCGTGTCCAGATCACTGACCTACTTAGGAAGGGGTCAGAGAGGCCAGGGAGGCGATGACTTTGCAGTTAAAGTGTGACTTCAACCCCGGAGGACTCGGGGCATTGAGTTCACAGCTGGGAGCAGTGTCAATGGGAGCAAACCCCAACGGTGACTGGGTGGGTGCCGGCAGCAAGTGGAGTGGTGCCTCGGGTGTGAGCTGGGCTGACCGAAGGCAGATACCTTGGGTACAATGTTGTGTAAGCTCTCCACTCGGCACATAGGAAATAGCTGACCATCATACTTCAGCAAAGAGAGGAGTCATGGAAGAAAGGAGATTTGGGCATTCCTCTTCCCTTAAAAAATATATTTATTCATTTATTTATTGGGGGGGAGGGAGAATGGGTGTGCCAGGGCCTCAAGCCCCTGCAAAGAGCTCCTGATACATGCACCACCTTGTTCATCTGACTTACGTGGGTCCTGAGGAATCAAACTGGGGTCCTTGGCTTTACAGGCAAGGGTCTTAACTGCTAAGCCATCTCTCTAGCCCCCCTTTTTGCTATTGTTTTTCTTCTTTAAAAAATATTTATTTATTTATTTAAATTTTTTATTTGTTTATTTGAGAGTGACAGACACAGAGAGAAAGACAGATAGAGGGAGAGAGAGAGAATGTGCACGCCAGGGCTTCTAGCCTCTGCAAGCGAACTCCAGACGCGTGCGCCCCCTTGTGCATCTGGCTAACGTGGGACCTGGGGAGCCGAGCCTCGAACCGGGGTCCTTAGGCTTCACAGGCAAGCGCTTAACCGCTAAGCCATCTCTCCAGCCCTATTTATTTATTTTTAAGGAGAGAGAGAGAGAGAGAAGAGAAGAGAAGAGAAGAGAAGAGAAGAGAAGAGAAGAGAGGAGGGGAGGGGAGGGGAGGGGAGGGGAGGGGAGGGGAGAGGAGAGGAGAGAAGAGAAGAGAAGAGAAGAGAAGAGAAGAGAAGAGAAGAGAAGAGAAGAGAAGAGAAGAGAAGAGAAGAGAAGAGAAGAGAAGAGAAGAGAGGAGAAGAGGAGACAGAGAGAATGGACACATCAGATCCTTCGGCTGCTGCAAAGGAGCCCCAGATGCGTGTGCCACCCTGTGCATCTGGCTTTATGTGGGCACTGGGGATCCAAACTCAAGTCCTTAGGCTTTGCAGGCAAGCACCTTTACCACTAATTCATCTCTTCAGCCCTATTTTCAAAATCTGTATTTTTCTTTTTTTATTGACAATTTTTATACATATAACCCATATATCATGATTGTAATCTCCTTCCCCCCATCCTCCCTTTTTTCCCCTCACCCTCCCCTTTTCCCCCTCAAATCCCTCCTCCACTGAATCCCATCTTCTTTCCGACTAATCTCTCTTCTCTTTTTTTAAAAAATTTATTTATTTATTTATTTGAGAGCGACAGACACAGAGAGAAAGACAGATAGAGGGAGAGAGAGAGAATGGGCACGCCAGGGCTTCCAGCCTCTGCAAACGAACTCCAGACGTGTGCGCCCCCTTGTGCATCTGGCTAACGTGGGACCTGGGGAACCGAGCCTCGAACCGGGGTCCTTAGGCTTCACAGGCAAGCGCTTAACCGCTAAGCCATCTCTCCAGCCCCTCTCTTCTCTTTTGATATCATCATTTTCCCCTCCAGTTACACAGCTCTTGTGTAGGTAGCGTCAGTCACTGTGAGGTCACGAATACCAGGGCCACTTTATGTCTGAAAGACATAAGGACAGTATGGTAAGCACTCCTCCCTTCCTTTGGCTCTTAGATTCTTTCCATCACCTTTTCTAGTTCCTGAGCCTTGGAGGGTGGGACGTCTCACTTAGGGATGAGCACTCTGCTGTCACTTCTGAGCACTTCAGTGAGTTTTGAGTCTCCCCAGGGGTCACCGCCATCTGCATAGAGAAGCTTCTCTAACCAAAAGAGAGAGTAGCATTAACATATGGGCATCTGCGTAAATGTTTACAGGGCAGTTTAGAGGGCATAGCATATCCACTTATCTAGACAACAGTAGTAGTTTTCCCCCAGGGCTTATGGTGACCTCACCAACCATAGGATTTTGATTAGGTTTTCAGCACCAGGAAGGAATTTGCTCCTGTGGAGCTGCCCTTAAGTCCAGTGAGAAAGCAGTTGGTTTCTCCCACAACAGGCATGCCACCATTATACCAGTTGGTATATTCGTGGGCATCCTTTCCATAACTGTCCTTGCAAATAAGTCAAGGAAAACAAAGCAATTGTCCGCTTAGTTTATTATTTTATCTTATTATTGTGCTAAGAACACCATGTAATGTATGCTCTTAACAGATTTGTTTTAAGACAAGAGTCTCAATGTGTGGCTCAGGCTGACCTGTAATTCTTTATTCTGTAACCTCAGCTTTCCTAGTGCTGGGACTACAGATGTGTGCCAGTCTTTTTTAGAGAGAGAGGGGGGGGGGGGAATGAATTGGCACCTGAGCCTCAGCCACTGAAATTGAATGTCACACACTTACGCCACCTAGTGGGCATGTACTACCTTGCGCTTGCCTCACCTTTGTGCGTCTGGCTAATGTGGGATCTGGAGAGTCAAACATGGGTCTTTAGGCTTCACGTGCAAGCACCTTAACCACTAAGCCATCTCCCCAGCCCTTGGAAGTCTTTTAACTGCGCAGTGCCTAGTCACTACATAGCACCCAGGCACACGCCTTTAATCCCAGCACTTGGGAGGCAGAGGTAGGAGAATTGCTGTGAGTTCGAGGCCACCCTGAGACTCGATCGTGAACTCCAGGTCAGCCTGGGCTAAAGCAAGACCCTACCTCAAAAAACCAAAAAGGTAAAAATACATAGCACACTGCACATAGGCTGGGGTCCTAAGGTTCCAGTATATCCAGCTTTTTATTTTTAAGATGCAGATGCCTGGTCCTCACATTGCTGATGCCCACCACAAATGTGTATCATTTATGACAAGCACCCCAAAGGATTCAGGAGCTGGCTGCTCTGCAGACTACACCATGAGAAGGACCAGATTAGAGGTGAACAAAGGAAGGGCTCTTGGAGGAAGCCAGGGCCAATCAGAGATCTTTAAGAGATGCACACGAGAGTGGCATGCACGAAAGGCAGATAAAGATCCAGTCCAACACTTCTCCAAGTGTGGCCTCGACTGGTGTCTGTCTGCAAAAGTCGCAGTCAGTACCTGTCAAGGCAAGTACAGAAATCCGGCCTTTAAAGTGTATGTGGTAACTTACCATTGTCATGATGTCTCCGGGTGTGACTGGTGGGCCTCATTGATTCCTTGACACCTGCTGAACATGGGTAGACCTGGCAGGGTGATGTTGAAGGCGCAGGGTAATGCTATGTCACCCAGGACACATCCTAGTTACATGTCAGGGTGACAGATCTGTACAATCAAGCCAAATAAAAACCCTGAAGCTGTTTGTCCTGAAGCTGGGCGGGGAGCTGTTTCCTGGATGCTGTGTTACACAGAGACATGGGGGAGCAGCTTCTGTTGAGGAGCTGAAGTAAGTTTATCGTGATGAGGTCTAGAGTGTGAAAAGGCAAGTAGCAAGAAGCAGGCCTCGAACTCATGATCTTCCTGCCTCGACCTCTGAGAGCTGGGTGTTGCTGGGTGACAGGGTTGGACTACCAGGTCAGGCTCAAAATGCTTTTTCTTGCTTTCTTTCTTTCTTTTTTTTTTTTTTTTTTTTGAGGTAGAGTCTCACTCTAGCCCAGGCTGACCTGGAATTCACTATGTAGTCTCAGGGCAGCCTTGAACTCACAGTAATCCTCCTACCTCTGCCTCCCGAGTGCTGGGATTAAAAGTGTGTGCCACCACGCCTGGCTCAAAATGCTTCTTTTTTTTTTTGTTTTTGTTTTTCAAGATAGGGTCTCACTCTAGCCCAGGCTGACCTGGAATTCACTATGGAGTCTCAGGGTGGCCTCAAACTCACAGCAATCCTCCTACCTCTGCCTCCCGATGCTGGGATTAAAGGCATGTGCCACCACGCCCGGCTTCAAAATGCTTCTTAAAGCTAACTTTCTGATCCAGGATACAGAGTTGGACAGTGTATCACCCAGTGCATATCTTTTGTCTCCTTTTCTCTAGAATAGTTCCTTAACCCTTGTCTTCCCTGAAATTGATGTCTTTTCTTGAGACAGGGTCTCACATAGCCCAGATTTACCTCAAACTCTCTATGTAGCCAAGGATAACCTTGAACTTATGATCCTCCTGCTCCCACCTCCTGAGTGCTGGGATCACAGGCGCGAACCACCATGCCCAGTTTATGGGGCACTGGGAATTGAACTCAGGGCTCTGTGCAGACTAGACAAACACTCTACCCAGTGAGCCACGGCCACACCAACCGTGTGAAGAAGGCGGGCCAGCTCCTCTCAGTTGGGGTCTGTTCTCTCTGACTGCTTCCTGCCGGTTGGATTTGAGTCAAACATTTCCTTGTGGTCACCTTCACCTTGCTGGTACAAAACACCAGGCCCAAAGGGGTGGTGGGAAGGGCTTATTTTGGCTCACAGTCTCGAGGGGAAGCTCCCTCATGGCAGGGAAAGGAAGGTAGAGCAGAGGCTGTGCCACCCATCTTGGCACAGCAGCTGGCAGGGAGCAACCAGAGAATGAGCTGAGCTCTGGCAAGGGTAACAGGGCATAAAACCCCAAAGCCCACCCCCAGCAGTGAGTCTCCTCCAGCAAGGCTCCACCCCCCAGACTGCCACCAGCTGGGTACCATGTGTTCAAAACACATAAGGCTATGGGCAACGCTTCAAATCAAAACCACCACGCATCTTGGCAGAACAGTGCCAGGAGAGTGGCCATCATACCACGAGGTCTCTGAAGACATTTGGAACCCTTGGTCAGGACCTGAATGGAAATGTTTGATGAGACTCACTGGAGTAAGTTCATTGCCACAGTTGTTTCCTTGGGTATAGAGGCTGTCTTAGGACACGTCTTTCCTTGGGATGTTCTTTCTCCTGGGTGAGAGCCAGGTCTCTGACACCCTGGCCCCAGAGCACGTGGTCCATGGACATGACAGCCTCCTCCTGGCTCCCCCAGGGGCTCATTGCTGGCAAGAAGATGCAGGCATCAGGCAAGCAAATGACTGGAATCAGTAAGTCGGTTCCAGGCGATGTGATGGCATGCGCTGTGACAGGAATGAAGCAAGGGGATAGAGCTGCGGGAAAGGCCAAGGACAGGCAGGTGCAGACATAGGTCAAGGTCAGGGGTGATGAGGGCCATGCAGAAGGATGAAGCTAGTGAGGAAGCTGGAGGGTCCCTCAGGGTTCTGTGGAGGGGACAGAGAGAATCCGGGTGAGGAGGGACCACTGAGCAGAGAGACAGCATGCAGTGAGGGTGCGTCCAGGGGGAGGGGCTGAGCAGGAGGTGGGGCCTGCTCCACGCAATGGAGGGAAAGCAAGGAGGCCAGAGTGGGGTGCAGGTGGGGGGGGGGTTGGGCCGAGGTGCAGGAGCCTGGTGGAACAGGAGGAAATTAGGTGGCCAGGGCCAGGCCATGGAGGCTCGTTAGGCCATAGTAGACACGTCAGACCTCTTCCTTCACAGAGTGGGAGGTGAGAGGGGAGGGTCACGATGGCGTATTGAAGTGTTACTGTGGCAACTGTGGAGAGAACCTGGAAGGTGGGAAAGAGGCAGAGAGGTTAACAGCCAAGCTCCGAGGGAACTGTGCTCTTGTCTTGGTCACAGGGCTCTCTCGATGTCGGACGCAGGATGCTCAGTATTTGGTGAATGAATGGGTGAGTGAATGAGTGAATGGGTGAACACAATAAGAAAGAAATTCATGCTCAAACAGGCGTCGTGGTGCACTCCTTTAGTCCCAGCACTCGGGAGGCAGAAGTAGGAGGATTGCTGAGAGTTCAAGGCCACCCTGAGACTCCATAGTGAATTCCAGTTCAGCCTGAGCTAGAGTGAGACCCTACCTTGGAAAAAGAAAGAAAGAAAGAAAGAAAGAAAGAAAGAAAGAAAGAAAGAAAGAAAGGAAAAAAGTCATGCTCAAGTACAGAAATTCTCATTAGTCTGATTTGGCTAGGATAGGACTTCATTGGTCTGAATTAGCTTGCCTCTTTACTTCCTTTTTTGTCAAAAAAAAAATATTTTATTTATTTATTTACTTGAGAGAGAGAATGGGCATGCCAGGTCCTCCAGCCATTGCAAACAAACTCCAGATGTATGAGCTCCCTTGTGCATCTGGCTTACATGGGTCCTGGAGAATTAAACTGAGATCCTTTGGCTTTGCAGGCAAACGCCTTAACTGCTAAGCCATCTCTCCAGCCCTTTATTTCCTTCTTTTTTTTTTTTTTTTTGGTTCATTATTTATTTATTTATTTGAGAGCGACAGACACAGAGAGAAAGACAGATAGAGGGAGAGAGAGAATGGGCGCGCCAGGGCTTCCAGCCTCTGCAAACGAACTCCAGACGCGTGCGCCCCCTTGTGCATCTGGCTAACGTGGGACCTGGGGAACCGAGCCTCGAACCGGGGTCCTTAGGCTTCACAGGCAAGCGTTTAACCGCTAAGCCATCTCTCCAGCCCCTTTATTTCCTTCTTGATGGAGCCCATAAAGGAAGTTTGAATATGGTTTAGAAGAACCAAGTGTAAGCGCTGGCATTGTGTGTGTGTTTGTATGTGTGTGTGCGTAAGAGCTTGCATTTATAATCACCCCGGTGTGAGATTTCCCAGCTCACACCGTATGGCTAGTCTGCCAGCTCCTCTCTCCTTGATGGTTCCGCCAGCGGCTACTGCAGTCCACACGACCCCACACCGTCTAGAATATGAAGGCTGGTGTGTCCAGCAGGTGTTTGTGGAAAGAGGTCTGCACACACTGCTGAGAGATAACAAGGAGGGATGAGGCTCTTGTGCCCCACGGGTATCTGGGGCTTTCCACCTCTCTTGCTGCACGGCCGCCATCCCCGCTGCCCATCATGCTGAGGCCGGGGGTCAGCCCCGTCCATACACGATCCTGTAGTAGCCCCTTGGGTGCACCCGTCCTCCTGGCTCTGTCTGCCAGAACTCATCCTGCACATGCACAGTGGCTTCATGTACTCATTAACCTTTGGGTTTCTTGAACGTTTCTGTTCTAAATTTTAGGAAAAACTTAACTCAGATGTAAAGGAAAGTGCATAAAGACTCTTGAGTTCTTGGCTGTTTTCTGTATCAATAACGTTCACCCAGCAACCAGAAGAGCTTACTAATGGACGCACATGGTCATTCCGGGTCTCACTGGTGTTGTTTGCTTGCCTAAAAAGGATGTAAGAAGGCATTCGGGTTTGCAGTGCATGAACCCAGTGGCTCCGGGGGTGGGAGGGGGTTGTACTCGAAGGGGTGATGAGGTTCAGGTGGCAATCATTGGCAGAATCCCCCCCCACCACCACCACTAGAACTTCTGCTTGGGAGCTGTGACCTTTAGCTGAGTTCCTGAGACTAAAGTTCAGTCCTAGTTTAAGGACAGATCTAAAAGTTCCAAATTATCTTGAATAAGGAGAAAAAAAACATGAATGGATTTTCAGACTCAAGCAGGAACCCGAGGTCAGATTTCAATGTTTTCCCATTTAGAAAAATGGACCCCATGGCTGGACAAGCCAGGTGTGTGTGTGACCGTTGCACGCGTTTCCATGCCTTCCAGATGCTCTTTCTTTCTATCTCCCTCATCTTCCTCCGCCCCTCTCTCTCTTTCTTCCCTTCCTCCTTTCTTTCTTTCTTCCTCTCACTTTTATTGCTTTATTCTATTACTTTAATGTGGTTTTATTCACATGTGCTAACTGCACATACTAGTGGGTGAGGAGATATTTCCACACCTGCAGGCAGCAGCCTGTAGTGACCACACCAGGGTGATTCCCACTTCCTTCTCCTTGCCCTTTCTTTCTCTGAAGCATCTGGACTCTCCTCTTTGAGCTCTTCTGAAAACACGCAGGAGGTTGTTGTAAACGCCAGTCACCTCATTGTGCTGCAAATAGCAGCACTCACACCTTCCTCTAACTGTGGCTTGGCATTTTTTCTGTCCCCTTCCTCTCTCCCCTTACCCTTCTCTAGCCTGTGGTGCTGGGAATTCGACATGCAGATCAATGTATGAGGGAGAATGGGAGGAAGTTGTGTTCCTGTGACTGGCTTATTTCTTTTAACATAACATATTCCAGTTCCATCAATTTTCTGCAATGACTGGATTTCACACTTTATGGCCCCAAATATCTCATCATGCTAAAAACCTAAGTGCCTTCTCCAGGCCTCTGCTGAGAGACACCCCGTCAGTTTGCAGGCTGTAGACTTTGTAAATAGTGTTGCAGGAAACAGGGGGATCACATCTTTCTTTGCTATGTTGATTTCATTTCCTGTCGCCTTTCCTTTTAAATAGTGACCAGAAATCTGGGTCTTAGCAATAGATAATGAGTTTTTTAAAACACAACATGGAGCCAAATGATACATGTCTGTAAGCTGGCTAAGGCCCAGTGGTCACATTTGGAGATGTGCTCTATATGGAAGGTAGATGTTGAGCCCAGGTCTGTCTGTAGGACCCGGAGAGCAGTGTCCTACCTAAGAGGATTGTGCTATTAGGGGGTCAGGCTAGAAGACTAATTTTGGAAGGTAGCTCATGGAGAGAGAAAGGAGAGAAACAGAGAGAGAGAGAGAGAGAGAAGGAACTGTTTTAGGTAGTTGGTCCTTGCTAACATGACTGGAAACATCAGTACAGCATCCAGGAACTGTCACCAGGAGGAAAGGGTAAAGCTGTGCGAGGGACCAGGTGGCATCTTGGGGACCAGGCTATCCTGCCTTCATGGGAGAGAGGAAGAGAGGATGAAATAAGAGGGCCCAGGACTCAGTTACTTACATTGTACTTATCTATTTGCTGTTGAAGGAGAAACCTAGAACCTTGGTTAGTGTTCTGCCGCTGCACTTTACCCTGGACCCAAGAACATAGAGTTAATTGATTTGTTAATTTATCGGAACGGGAGAGTTGAGTCAAGGGCACCACACTTGCTAGGGCAGCACTCTGTCCCAACCCTGACTTCCCTTCTTGTTTTGAGACAGGCTCGCCTGACATTGCCCACGCTGACTTTGAAATCACTCTGTAGTCCAGGCAGGCCTTGATCTTGCCTCAGCTTTTGAGAAGAATGGAAAGAATGCAAGAGCAGGAGGATGGGGAAGAGGGCTGCGGAATACGATCTTCTGGATACACGGCCCTCATGAATTCATGGCAGTGATGTGGGTTTCTGCACAGGGTTGAGCCTGTCAGTACATCACCATCACTGGGGGAAGGGTGCATAAGCACCCAGAGCGAAGAGTAAGTCAACGACGGTTGACAAAGAAGAGGCACGTTCACCAGCGGTGTGACCATTGGTGAGTTGTCCTCTCTACAATAAATAGCTTCCCACTCATGATCATGCAAGCAGACCTAATTTTTTTTTTTCAAGGTAGGGTCTCACTCTGGCTCAGGCTGATCTGGAATTCACTATGGAGTCTCAGGGTGGCTTCGAACTAATGGTGGTCCAACTACCTCTGCTTCCTGAGTTCTGGGATTAAAGGCGTGCATCACCACGCCTGGCTGCAAACCCTAATTTTACTCAATGAGTTAAAAAAAAAAAGAGAGAGAAATGAAGGTAAGATGGGGATTCATGGGGAAGAAGGGCGGTAGTGGGAGGGAGAGGGGGATAAGGGAGGATACTGGGGGGAATGATATCAAAATATATTATATGCATGCATGAATATGTCAGAAATGGGAGAGTATGTAATTTTTTAAAGAACCATCTTGTCCCCACGCGACTCCTAAAAGGGTGCCTGGCTGGTGCCTTCCTTCCCTTCTTATTTAGTGTTTGCTAACCAGGCACCTTGGCGAGCTCTTTTCTCTTTCTCTTCATCCGGACACTGACCTTGAAGCAGATAATGTTTTATTTTACTTCCTCCAGCCAGTCACCAGCTCACACTTGTTCAGCCAGAAGTCCAGGGTCTGTGAAGAACCAGAGAACAGTATAAATGCTCCTGCCAGCACGATTTTTTATTAAGAAATTTCTTTTTATAGTAAACTAGAGGGAGGATGTTCAGAGTCCAGGTTCAGAAGGTGCAACTGGTCTTGCTCAGTTGAGCCCAGAAATAGAATAGAAAAAATTCAATTTGGCAAATCTTTAATCTTCAAATACTATTCCTTTTCCTGACTAGGGCAGCCACTGTGACATTTTTCTGCCTGTGCACTTGGGTTGAAATGCTAACTATGTATATCTAGTAGATTCTATTTCTTGATTTTATTTTAAAGATATGGGCTGGAGAGATGGCTTAGCGGTTAAGCGCTTGCCTGTGAAGCCTAAGGACCCCGGTTCGAGGCTCGGTTCCCCAGGTCCCACGTTAGCCAGATGCACAAGGGGGCGCACGCATCTGGAGTTCGTTTGCAGTGGCCAGAGGCCCTGGCGCGCCCAGTCTGTCTCTCTCTATCTGCCTCTTTCTCTCTCTGTGTCCATCGCTTTCAAATAAATAGAAATAAACAACAAAAAAAAAAAAAATAAAAAAAAATAAAGATTTATTTATTAGAGACAGAAAGGGAGGGGGAGAGAGAGAGAGACAGCGGGAGCGAATGGGTGCACCAGGGCCTCCAGTCACTGCAAACGAACTCCAGATGCATGTGCCACCTTGCTCATCTGGCTAACATGGGTCCTGGGGAATTGACTCGAACCGGGGTCCTTAGGTTTCACAGGCAAGCGCTTAACTGCTAAGGCATCTCTCCAGCCATACTTCTTGATTTTTTTTAAAGTGTGTGCCAGTGTTTTAAAATTTATTTATTAGAGACAGAGAGAGGGAGGGAGGGAGGGAGAGAGAAAAAAAGAGAGAGAGAGAATGGGTGTGCCAAGGCTTCTAGTCACTGCAAACAAACTCTAGATACATGCACCACCTTGTACATTTGGCTTGCATGGGACCTGGAGAATCAAACCTGCGTCCTTAGGCTTCAGAGGCAAGCACCTTAACCCCTAAGCCATCGCTCCAGCCTTTTTCTTGCTTTTTGAGCATTTTTAATGTGAAAAGGAATGTTGTAATCTAATGCCAAGCCTGAATGTAAGTCTTTCTCTGGGCTGACCATTCACACCTGAGACCTGGTCAGAGAGCCAAGTGCAGCTGGTGAATCAGTGGGGACCGTCTTAAGGCTTGGCAGCTTGTGGACCTCTTCGTTTCTCCCGGGTCTTCTGTATTCAGCTTGCCGTCTCTCACCTTTCCCCTGCGTTTACCATCACTCGGGGCTCTTCAGTTGTCCTCTCGTTGCTGCTGTTGCTG
Organism: Jaculus jaculus; assembly: GCF_020740685.1. Classification (NCBI taxonomy): domain Eukaryota; kingdom Metazoa; phylum Chordata; class Mammalia; order Rodentia; family Dipodidae; genus Jaculus; species Jaculus jaculus. The sequence continues at coordinate 132,865,710 of NC_059109.1, forward strand.
GGCCATTGCCAGCTCTTAGTGTGACCAGCTCAGCCCGCTCACTAATGGTTGAAGGTCAAAAGAGAAAAGGCCCTTCGAGAGAAGCCTACTGGTGGGTAGCCACCGTATGAAGGGGCAACTCGGGAGGGGCCTCTCTCAGCTGACTTGCAAAGTGAACCACACAGCCAGAAAGAGGGCGTGGGCAGAGTGTTTGCACCAATCATGGCACAGTCCTTCAATCCCCCTTGACCACTGATGGGTCACTGCGGAACTGCTCTCCCTCTGGCCTGGGTGAAAAATGGATCCTTGAGCTCACCAAGGCTGGTGATAGCAAAAAGCCCGCGCGAGCTGAGTGAAGCAGTCGTGGTGGGTATAGTCCCTTCCCGAGCCACAGTCGCCCCTCAGCAGCAAGCAGCGGCGGCTACCACGGAGCTTCCCCCAGGCGCTCATGGGGTGCTCCGAGGGCCTCTGTGCAAGGCAGCAGGAGCACCAAGCGGAGCGTCTAAGACTGCCCATGAGGTAGCCCCTAATGCATTGGTTTATTTAAACCAAAACTAGTCTTGAAGGGGTGCTTGCAATAAAGGCCTATCATTAACAGTAATGAGACTTTAACGTTATAGAACAGAGCTCTGTTTTTAGCCTGAGGAGAGCTCAGGCATTTTATCTCCTCTTCCTCTGTGTCAGACAGCACCTAAAAGGGACGCGAAGAGGTATGTTTACATATGAGAACTACCTTAGTCCTGGACAAGAACTTTAAATCTTTTCTGACCCATGGCAAAACAAAAAATAGGTAAATAGGTATTGTTTGAGGAAACCAGGCTTATTGCTTTCTAAAAAGTATTTTATTTATTTGAGACACACAGAGAGAGGCAGATATATAGAGAGAATGGGTGTGCCAGGGCCACTACCCACTGCAGATGAACTCCAGACACACATACCACCCAATGCACCTGGCTTTATGTGGGTACCGGGGAGTGGAACCTGGGTTCTTTGGTTTTGCAGGCAAGCACCCTAACCACTAAGCAATCGCTCCAGCCCCTGATCTCTTTTTAAGTGTGGTTGAAGGTTCCATTTTGTGTATGATTCTGGTGTCTCATCATTTCTTTCCTTCGGGGGGGGGGGTGAAGGGAAAGATCATGAGAGCATTTGCCCCTGACTGAGCCGTCTTTGCACAGTGACTGGGGAGAGCATGGGGGCAGCCCTCCTCCTCCTGAGGGTTCCTATGCACATTCAAGGCAGGAATGTCTCAGTCATTTCTGTGTCTAGACACATCCAAACACCCAGGCACTTTTGTACCTGTTGACTCAGCACCAAACCCAGTGAGGAGAACCAACATGGTGATCCCTCTCTGAGTCACTTGGAGCACAGGGAAGGGTTGTCAGGTGAATAGGTTCATTGGGACTGGTTTTCCCTGTGCAGGCAACATTCCTTCCTGGGAAGGCCAACTCATGTTGTCTCTTGGCAAAGGCAGTCAGGTGAGGGGATGCTGGTGATGTTGTCTCGTGTCTTAGAGCCAGAGCAAACCCAAGACGGCTTTGAGAACACTGACCGATGAGGCTTAATCCTTGAGAAGAATGTGACTCGTTGTTCAACAGCGGAGGCGCTCCGTGCATTCCTGGGCATGGATTCAGGGGAACATATCATGAAAATGGACCACGATGAATTCAGACAAATGAGCTCTGACAACTCAGCACATTAATTAAAAGAAATACAGAAAACCCCATAGATAAAATAGAAGGATGGCTTTGGGTTGCCTTTCAGAAGCCTAATTCAGTGTATGCATTGTGAAACCTTCAACTCTTTCACTGTTTTCAGAATTTTCTTGTCTTTAAGGGTAGGTTCTCTTTAAATCTGGAATGTTCTATCATCCACTGTAAAATATTTAACTTTGCTGGGAATGGTGGCAAATGCCTTTAATCCCAGCCCTTGGGAGGCAGAGGTAGGAAGATCACTATGAGTTTTTTTTTTTAAATTATTTATTTATTTATTTGAAGCGACAGACACAGAGAGAAAGACAGAGGGAGAGAGAGAGAATGGGCGCGCCAGGGCTTCCAGCCTCTGCAAACGAACTCCAGACGCATGCACCCCCCTTGTGCATCTGGCTAACATGGGACCTGGGGAACCGAGCCTCGAACCGGGGTCCTTAGGCTTCACAGGCAAGCGCTTAACTGCTAAGCCATCTCTCCAGCCCTCACTATGAATTTGAGGCTACCCTGAGACTACATAGTGAATTCCAGGTCAGCCTGGGCTAGAGTGAGACCCTACCTTGAAAAAAAGAAAAAAGGGGGGAAAAAGAGAAAAGAAAAAGAAAATAAGATTTAACTTCAACCACATCTGTGGTGGTTTGATTCAGGTGTCCCCGGTTAACTTAGGTGGTTGGAATGCTGGGTTCCCAGCTGATGGAGCTTTTGGAATTAGCACCTCCTATAGCCAGTTTCCCCTTGCCAGTTTTGGCACACCCTCCTGTTGCTGTGTCCCACCTTATGTTGGCCAGGGGGTGACGTCCACCCTCTGCTCATGCCATCATTTTCCCTGCTATCATAGAGCTTCCCTCTCAAGCCCATAAGCCAAAATAAACCTCTTTTCCCCCCACAATCTGCTCTTGGTTGTGTGATTTCTACCAGCAATGCTGTTGCAGTCCGGTTCGCATTGCTAGTAGAAATCACCCAGAGCAGCTTCTGGGAAAAAGAGATTTATTTTGGCTTACAGGCTCGAGGGGAAGCTCCACGATGGCAGGGGAAAACGATGGCATGAGCAGAGGGTGGACATCACCCCCTGGTCAACATGAGGTGGGACACAGCAACAGGAGGGTGTGCCAAACATTGGCATGGGGAAACTGGCTTTAATACCCATAAGCCCACCCCCAACAATACACTCCCTCCAGGAGGCATTAATTCCCAAATCTCCATCAGCTGGAAACCTAGCATTCAGAACACCTAAGTTTATGGGGGACACCTGAATCAAACTACCACATTCCGCCCCTGGCCCCCATAAACTGATATCCATACATGATGTAAAATACAGTGCATTCAGTCTGACTTTAAAAGTCCCCATAGTTTTTATCAATTCCAATGATGTTCATACATCCCCATAGTCCAAGATCTTTTAACTGAGCCATAATACCAAAAAATAACCTCAAAAAACCCATAATGGCACAGAATATTCACACTGAAATAGATGGCATTGGGCATAGCAAAGAAACATTCAACCAATACAAGATTTAAACAACCAGGGCAAACATCAAACTCTGTAGCTTCAAGTCCAGCAACTCTAGCCAGTGACAAATCTCCAAGTCCGATAATTCTAACCAGCAACAAGTCTCTGGAATTCCAATTCCGCCCCTCCAGCTAGGCTACTCACAGTCCTGGAAAACTTCATTGGGGCCGGCAGCTCCTTGGCAGCCATCTCATGGTCCCGGCATCTCCACTGGGTCTCCACTGCAAGCCACGGTTCATCCTCATGGCCCCATGGGGTCTCTATGCAGGCAACCAGCAAACCCACTTCACACTGCCCATGGCCATTTCCAAAACACAAGACCGTGTTGCAAACTCAATGACCCTCTTTCCAGCATTTCTTATACTCCACAATACCAGGTAGGGTGCCAATTTGTTAATCCAGGGGGGAATAAAGCAGACTTTGAAGAACAGGACACTCCTTGAGCACTCAGGCCCTTTCAAAAGAGTCTACATTCTTCTTGTTGCCCCAGCGCAGGTCAGCTAGCCCAGTCTCAAAGGTTGTCATCTCTCAGTTGCAGCTGAATGGGCAACAGTTCACCCAAAGATTTTTCTTTCTGTGCCATATCCCTCTACTCACACTAGTTCATTTCTACGCAAAGCAACCCTGCACAACTTCTCAGGACATGGGCATAAGAGCAAGCTTCCCACACAAACTGCTAGCCCAGTCCAGGCACAGCTCTTTCTCACCCTCATGAGCCAAACCTCACAGTCCATAGTTCTGACCAGAATAGTCCATTGAGCTGTACTTACAGCACTGCAAGGCATCTCTTAGGCCAAAGTTTCAACTTCTTCCACTTTCCTCTTGAAAATCAGCTCCAAAAAGGCTGAAGCCACATAGTCAGGTGTCTAGCAGCAATCCCACTCCTCGGTACCACTTTACTGTTGCAGTCCAGTTCGCATTGCTGGTAGAAATCACCCAACCAAGAGCAGCTTCTGGGAAAAAGAGATTTATTTTGGCTTACAGGCTCGAGGGGAAGCTCCACGATGGCAGGGGAAAACGATGGCATGAGCAGAGGGTGGACATCACCCCCTGGCCAACATAAGGTGGGACACAGCAACAGGAGGGTATGCCAAACACTGGCATGGGGAAACTGGCTTTAATACCCATAAGCCCGCCCCCAACAATACACTCCCTCCAGGAGGCATTAATTCCCAAATCTCCATCAGCTGGAAACCTAGCATTCAGAACACCTAAGCTTATGGGGGACACCTGAATCAAACCACCACAAATGCGAACCTGACTGCAACAACATCCAAAACCCAAACATATTTACTGCACACATATGCATATGAATGCAGATACACACCTGTAGGTGTGTAGCAATATTGATTAATGGTTGATTACTGACAAATTTCTGTTTTCTAGATGTTTAGTTTAACCTTGATTACATATAATTCCAGCCTTTACTACCCCCCAACCCCCCACCGCTATACCAATTACTTTTGTGAAAATTGGAATCTAATTCAAACAGTCCCAGCATGGACGAGATGAAGATCTCAAAAGAGGAGATGTTTGGTGGCTCTGCCAACAAATGGACTGATTCTTCAGGATCTAAGACCACACAAAAAGATGAGTCATAACCAGAGTTTAAGCAGTGGATAGGTTTACAGTGTTCTATCCTGGACCCTTGAAAAGCAGGCTGACTTTGGTTTGTCACGGGAGGGTTGTATTTCCCAACAAGCTAAACCCACCACAGATAAGGGCACTTGCCATGTAAGCACAAGGACTCGAGAGGGCCTGAGCTCGGTTCCTCAACACCCACATAAAACACTGGCTGTGGGGCTGGAGAGATGGCTTACAGGTTAATGTGCTTGCCTGGGAAGCCTAAGGACTCATGTTCAAATCTCCAGGTCCCATGTGGCCAGATGCAGCGATGCAAGTGCACAATATTGCTCGTGCGCCACAAGGGGGCGACTGCGTGTGGCGTTCATTCACAGCAGGCTGAAGGACCTGGCATGCCCATTCTCTCTCTCTCTCTCTCTCAAAACTAAAAAAACGAAATAAAATAAAAACAAATAAACACAAATCTGGGTATTACATATGCTTGCAATCCTTGTGCTGCTGCCGTGGGTGGAGGGTAGAAAGGAATTGCTGGGGCTCAGTCTGACCCCAAACAGTGGCTCCAGAGTCAATGAGAGACCCCTTCTCAGGGAAACAGTTTGGAAGAACGATACAGAAGGACACCTGACACTCTCCTCTGTCCTCCACACGCGTGTTCACAGGGTGCATCTCCACACACGCGTCACCACCACCCACCTACACATACTGCACACAGGCCATAAAGAAAAACATACCCCCACCGAGGAGATGGACAAGTGCCACGGTGCGATCCCGAAAGGGGAACCCTACCTGACAGTAGTGTGTGCTGCGAACGGCCTTGCAGGGAAGCAACAGGGATGCACTCTGCTTCCTCCTCCTCTTCCTCCTCTTCCTCCTCCTTCTCTCTAAGGGCGTCTGCCTACAGGCTCTCTGTGGAAGCAGCTCCTCACGGCCACACGTTCTCACCCCCACAGGAACCAAGTCCACATAAAGGCACTTGGAGCTCACACAGTTCCTGATTGCTGACCTTGGATGGAGGACCTTGTCTCCCATCAGACTGGAGGCTGCCTGAGCACAGGGCTCTGCCTTCCTTGGCTGTCCATGTTGCATCCCCGTCCATCATTGAGCGCAGTGCCAGGCACGTCGTGTGGGCTCACGTGGGCCACTTTTCCATAGGACGTGGCTTTTTAGGCAAATGCCTTAACTACTTAGCCATCTCTCCAGCCCCCAGTTCTTTTTTATTACCCTACAGTCTTTCTAATTGTAGAGGTACAGTGTAATTCATTTTGCCTATTTTCTTCTTCATATATAAGTAGTCTAGGAATTTGGCTCAAGAAAAGTAAATTGCTAGCAACATCTTTACAAGAGGGACCACACTTTCTTCGAGCTAAGCCCAACTTCAGGAGCCCTAAATCTAACACCGAGCCCCATTTGCTCCTCTTCACACCACACCTTGGCTTCCTAGTTACTCCAGAGCAGGGGCCAGAGCTGGGGGAAGCTCTTCCCAACTCTCTGTCCAAGAGCCCTGCCTTCTTCCCAGTCCTGGGTGGCTTCCTTCTCCTTGGAAACCATGTGTCAGGGGTGATGGCTACACACCTATAATCCCAGCACTTGGGAGTCTGAGGTAGGAGGACTGTCATGAGTTTGAAGCCAGCCTGGGCTATAGAATGAGATGCTGCTTCAAAACAACAGTCACAACAAAAGAAGTTGTTGCTCATGTTCACAACAGATGCATAGAGGGCCTTTCTTATCCTCTGTCTGGCATCGTTCTCTCCCATTCAGATTTTGCAACCCCAATTTCGGACTGGAAGGCTGTCTGTCTGTCTTCTCAGGACTCTGTGAGGTTTGGCGAGGGCTGTCACCCTCGGGCTTTCCTGCATCAGCTTTGGGGGCAGACGGGCACTCTGCTCCAGCCCAGACACTTCCCCTGGCTAGTCACTTCTCTGTCCCAGGTGAGCGTGTGGTTGAGACTCCATCCTGGGGCTTCTGTTGCAATCATGAAGAGGGAGAATTTCTTTTCTTTCTGTGTGTGATGTTAAGCTTTTGAAATACAGGACGAGGACTGATGGAGGCATTGCTTGAAAATGAAGGCCAAAAAAGGAAGACAATTGTGGGGTCAGACACGTGCACCTAAACCCCATGTACATGCACACCCCCCAAAACCCCCCTCCACCACCCAAACCCAGACAGAACTTAACCCTTTCATCAGGAGTGAAAACTTTTGTTTTGTTTTTTTAGAGCAGGAGTTCACTTTCCCGGTTGGCACACGGAGCGCGCATTTAATGGTCCTGCAGCATGCCACGATCTACTCCAGGAGGAGAGTGATTTGCTCACACGCGGGTCAGTGCTTTGAGGCATGAAGTAGCCCGGCTACAGATTTGAGCCCCAGGCAGCCGAACACAAAACCTCCACCAACCCCGGATTTGTCTCTAATGATGAAAATGCCCGTCACGGGGGCGTTTACAGTTTGTACGTCCGTCACCGGGGCAAGGCTGCTGTGGGATCATTTGGCAATAGTGGGTTCATGTTTCATTCCCAGTGCCCGGCAGGGATGGAGCATGGAACAGTGTTTGCGAGGATAGAGGACACGCGATTGCACGTGTGCAGGTGGCATTTTCTCCTAAGCTGCCACTGTGCGGGCTCCCAGCAATGACTTTCTAAATAGCTTTGTCATCGCTATGCGGCCATAGGCAGAGTGCTGAGGAAATCACAGTGGGTACCCGTGGGTTTCAAGTAGGGTGTGCTGCACGTTGGGGATCATGGAGTGGGGTCCCTTCCAAACCCGCTTGCCGTGACACCTGAGTACTTTCTACCCTGGCTAATGTGCCATTCCCCTTCACGACAGGGTTTCGGGGTGCCTGGCTTCCTTCCCGGAGCAGCTGAGTCATGAATGGCAGTTGGAAAACCTCCAGGGTGAAAGGCATCTCTGTCCCCCCTCCCCACTGTGGTTCTCCTGGGGTCCTCAGCTACACCCCGGCTGGCATTTCCCGTCCTTGGCACTTTGGACCGCCCGCGCAAGTCCAGATTCCAGCAGTTCCACCTGCTTCCTTATTTGCCCGCTCATGGGGCCGTGCGCACGACAAGCCTGCGACACCGAGGGGCCGTTCCAGGGCCACAGTGAGCAGGGCCGTTCAGCAGGTGTCTTCCCGTCCCTGCAGGAGACACGGCAGCAAAGACAGCTTGGGAGAGAGACAAGCACACGGAATCCGTGTGTGGTCCTGCTTTGTGAGCGAGAGGGTGGGCAGGAGGTTACGTCCAGACTGTCAGGAGCTGGCCATGGAGACCACACCCTTGGCGTCATCCCTGACACCCTGTCTCTCTCATGTCTCATGTGAATTAGCCGTAGGTTTGTAGGTTCGGTCTTCCCTGCTTTCCAGACACACCCCCAGATCCCCCCTCTCTCCCTCAACAGCCATAAGATGTGAGCTGTGGTCACCTCTCACCCGGATTAGGAGCCCTGTAGCATTTCCAGCTGGCTTCCCTGTCTCTAGTGTTCTGCACACCACCCCAGCACAAGCGTACAACCCTCAACACATAGACTCTAGTGTTCTTCAAAGACCCCAACTCTCAATCCTATCCCACAGGGGATTAGGTTCAAGCATGTGAATTCTGGGGAGGCACCAGCACAGAGACCACTGTACTGAGGAATCTTCAAGGTGAAGGCTTCGTGCCTGTAGTCTGGGGCTCGTTTAACCTGGCAACATTCAAGGTGAGAACTGTCTGCATCAAATACAGGAAGCTGTTTGTCTTTAAATCTCTTTAGCTTTGAACTCAGACTTGCCTTCGGTCACTAATTTTATGCTCACTTGTTTTCAGATGCTCATTGGGAGTCTTAAAACTTAGCGACAGTGGGCTCATATTCCAGGGTCATGAAGAATGTGGGGTTGTCCCCAGGCTAGGTGTATCACTCATTAGCTCTGTGGTACACCCCTACTTTCTACACATTTCTATCAACTTATTTTTAAAAGGCAGAAATCCTCACCCGCAGCTTATGGTGGATATGAGGCGTCAAGACAGATGATGCTTACTGTGAGCTGAGCTCACTAACTCTCATCACAGATGATCAACCTCCCTCTTGCCAATCTTCATTTGATTATTAATACAAGACCCAGCCATTCACTGAAGTGTGTTATAAAACCCAATGCCATTATCAAACGCCTGAGAAGTTAAACATACAACCAGATTGATTGGGGAGGGACAGGAAACTAGTTTTTTTTTTTTTTTTTTCTTTTTCCTTTCTGATGAGTCCTGGTCATGTTTACTCCTGGTGCCAGATATTCAGGCCTGTCATAAAACAGTCCCTCTCAGTTTGGTAAAACTTGGCTGGCTCAGGCTTCATCCTTACGTGAGCTGTGGGCTCTCAGGTCAAGAAAAGGCTCTAAGATCAATTGCAATGGACAGGTGTAATCAACTTTTAAAATCAAAGGGTGAGATGATGATTCAGGAATTTATGTGAAAAGCTGTTAAAAGATTAGCTGGAATAGGTTAGAGGGCCAGAAATGAGAATTCAAATGATCCTTCCTGTGAATCTTCTTAACTTCATGTCAATGCAGGCTTTGAGCACCTACTGAATATCGGGTTGGCAGCCTGGTTGTGGTAAAGGAGCTTAAAAGATTACCTGACCCCTAGCTCAGATGGTGTGAGACTTGTGTCAACATCCAGCCAGGCCGAGAGCATCATTCAGCTCAGCACCTCAACAAATTGTCAGAAATTGCCTCAAATTTGAGTGTTCCATGTGTTCAAATGCATGAATTAGCAGCGGGCAAAGGCAGAATTTGGTTTTTCCTCCCATAATGTTTGCATTCTGTTAACCTACAGCTCCCACTGATTTAATGACTGCATTAAGTTAGTGAGACAAATGTGGTTCCCAAAGCCACTGTCTAGAACTGAGCTGCCGAGGTCCTGGTCACCAGTCATTTGCTCCATTGACTTTCCAGGTGCTGATACAAGGTTCATGGAAATGGTGTGTACTGCAAGATCAGTACTCATTAATGAATATATCCCCCCAGCAATCTGATCTCTGGCATGGAAGTTTCTACACACCCTAAGCTTTGCTTCAACACAGGTGAAATTCCTTTTGAATTGGGTAAATGGAATGTAGTCTACAAACTGCACCTTGGGTTATGGTGAGATTAATTGCTTAAATAGGTCACAATCTGATCAGCTAATCTGTCCTGAGTAGAAAGCCGATTCTTCGCTCTGTTGCTGATCTATATGACAGATTTTTATCTCCAACAATTAGTAACTCATGCCCACACATCTTAGTGTTGATAACTGCCAGGGCAGACATTTTGAAAGTCATGTATTGGGCTGGAGAGATGGCTTAGTGGTTAAGGCGCTTGCCTGAGAAGCCTAACGATCCAGGTTCGATTTTCCAGGTCCCACATTAGCCAGATGCGCAAGGGGGTGCATGCATCTGGAGTTCATTTGCAGTGGCTGGAGGCCTTATTGCACCCATTCTCACTCTCTGTATCTTAAATAAATATAAATAAATAATAAAATAGAAAAATAAAAGTCACGTATCTAGGCCCCCAGAAAGACAGTCGATGTCTGAAATAAACACATCCTCCTTTTAAAAACCTCGCTTCAATAAATATAATTTGCATCTAATACTTGAGGTTTTGCACTATGCTTTGATACGATTTCAACAGAGAAAATGCCTAGTGAAAGAGACATCTAGAACATACTGGAACATAGTTCTCAGGCAGTGTGATATCACCTCCTCCCCACCAGGAGATATTTGGCAATGCCTGGTGATATCCTTGGTTGTCACAGTTTGGTGTTAGTGGAACCTACTATGGTAGAGGGTAGAAGGCTACTAAATATTCTGTCATGCATAGGATAGTACCCTCAGGGAAAAAAATACCTGACCCTAAGGGCTGCTGATACTGGTAAACCGGTCTACAGGGAGTTCTTTATGAAGGTGAGTACTAGCCTGCATTATTGAGTTTCAAAAGTCCTATGAAGTAAAGTGGTAATAGTATTTAAGACCTTGGACTTTACAATTGAAATTCTAGAGCCATAACTAGATACCTCCTTACCAGACAGGTGTCTTTAGACAAGTTTCTTAGCTTACCCAAAGCTGTTTATTCCTTTATTTCTTAGTGTTGATGACAGCATGACATTATTTCTATCATTGTGTTGAAAGTGCAACGGTACACCGGAGTGCTGTGTGCGTTCTTGGCACGCTAGTAACTGCAGGCTGCGGTTCACTCCCGTTACTGTCTTCTCTGTAGAGAGCACAGTTGTGAGGCTTTCAGGAATTTGTGTCGGAGATTGTAGCCCTGCGCCTCCTGCCTGTGTGAGCAACATGGCATTGTGGAAATGACAAAAGTGACTTCAACACTGTACTGAAAAAATGAAAATGGAATCTATTTTGCTTTTTCTGCTCCTCAGTTGTATTCTTTTTTTTTTTTTTTGTCTTCTTGCAAAAAAAATTCACTAAGGAACAGACAATTTAAACAGAATTTTATTACACTTCTATTAGGCAAGGCACAGTGCACATTACAGACATAGTGAGGAGAGAAGAAAAGAGAAAAGAGGAGAAGGAAGAAGAAGAGAGGAGAAGAGAGGAGAGGACAGGAGAGGGGAGGGGAGGAGAGGGCAGGAGAGGGGAGAGTGAGATGGAAGTGAGATGATCCAAAGGGGGGAGGTAGCAATTCACTGGAAATTTTCACTGTGGAATTTTAAGATGTCTATGGATATTTATGAGGAGGGTGGCACATTTGTGGGGAAAGGTGACCTTCCCCGCCCAAATCATGGTGACTAGATATTTCTTTTAGGGTATTTATTCTCATGATCTTATTGAAAAGATCATGGTGGGGGGAGTTTCAAAAACTTAATGTAAATAATAAGTGAAGCTGGAGTCTTTATTTTTGTATTACTTTTGAACTTTACCTTATGAACAAATTGTGTGTTGGTCACATTCCCCTCATGTTATTCTCTTATATTCCCTCTCTCCACCCCCTAACACCCCCTCCCCACCATGGGGTTGTGAGGGTTGTGAGTGTATCAGTCAATCTCTCTTTCTGTCTCTCTCTCTCTCTGTGTGTGTGTGTGTGTGTGTGTGTGTGCAAAGCCCCAGGATACTCCTTGTCACCCTGTGGCTCTTACAGTCTTTCCACACCCTCTTCCTTAGTGTTCCCTGAGTCTTGGCATGTGTGGTGCAAGCCTACTTTAGCTCTGAGCTCTCTGCAATCTCTGGGTGTCCACTTTGGCAAGTGATGTCTCTGTTCAGTGTCCATTGCCAGCAGGTTGTCAGGACAGCAGTGAGAGCAGCACTCGTGTTCAAATCTCTTCACTTGCTCTGCGACATCCCCAGTGTCCTGGAAGATGTGCTAGAGGTGGTTTGTCTCATGCTAGACAGTCAGCTACCTTTCTTCGTCATAAGGATGGTTCTTAGTTCTCCTCAGTGTTTGCTGTCATCTGTTAAAAAACAACAAAGGAAGAAAACAGATTCTCCACCCAAGAGTGAGGGCAGCATGGGTTAAAGGAGTTAAGCATAGTTAATTAAGTGGTATTTTAATGGGTGTAGCCACTCTTCTTGGAAGCCCAGGTCTTTTGGGAATATGCCTCAAGACCTTAGTTTTTTGTTTTTTTTTTTAAGACCTTGGTTTTGATAAAGCCTTTAATCCTAGCACTCAGGAGGCAGATACAGGTGGGTCACTGCTGTGAGTCTGAGGCCAACCTGGGACTACAGAGTGAATTCCAGATCAGCCTGGGCTAGAGTGAGATTCTACCTCAATAAAAAAGAAAGAAAGAATGTATGAATGAATGAATGAAAAAAATGTTAAGAACAAAAAACCTTAAAACCAAAACAGACACTTTAAAAACTACAAGAAGAGCCCCCAACACCTCAGCACTGAAGCAGACCAAAAATGAACCCAACATGGCTCAGGGAAATCTTGTGGAAGAGGGGGCGGAAAGAATGTCAGAGTTACATGTTGGGTCATGATTTTCAGAGACATTTATCATACTAATAACTGGGGGCTAACTCCACAATGCACGACCCATTTTCAATAACAAGGAGGGTCTAATGGGAGGGGGTAGATCACAGATGAGCCTAAATAATGGTACCAAACTGCCTGTATTTACTGAAAAGAAAACTAATAAATTAAATTTAAAAAAAAAAAGAAAAAAAAAACTACAAGAAGACATACCAAGAAAGCATGTAAGAATAATTTAATAAATCCAAGACTGACAATTTTTAAAAATATTTATTTATTTATTTAAGAAAGAAAGAGACAGAGAGAAAGAAAATGAGTTTGCGTGTGCCAGAGCCTCCTGCCACTGCAAACAAAGTCCAGACGCATGCCCCACTTTTTGCATCTGGTTTACTTGGGTGCTGGGGAATTGAACCAGAGTTGTCAGGCTGTCAGGCCCTGCAAGCAAGCACCTGTTATCACTGAGCAATCTCCCCAGTCCAAGACCTGACAATTTCTTAGAAAAAATGCAATCGACTTAAAGTGACAAGAAGTCTGAAAAAGTCAGTAACCATGACATAATTGAACTCATGTTTACACATCTGCAGTCCCCCAACCCAGAGCTGGTTCCAGGTGTGGGACCTCACCTAAGCAGGTATAGATGTTTACAAAGACCCCACCTTGGGTTGAATGTTTGGCTGTCACATTGAAATTCTTAATTGTGTAAAATAAAGAACCCCATATTTTAATTTTGTTCTGCCAATGATAGAACTAGTCCAGGACCTGCTGAATGTTTTTGTTGTTGTTGTTGTTTGTTTATTTGCATGTGTGTGGGGAGGGTGGGAATATGTCCAGGTGTCTTGCTGCTGCAAACGACTACCTGACTTATTTTATGTGCATGACTGGGGAACTGAATCCAGTCTTACAAGCTATGAAAGCAAGTGCCTTTAACCACTGAGCCATTTCCCCAGCCCCTCAGTTTTGCTTTCTTTCTTTTTTTTTATCTTAAAATTCCAGATTACAGGGCTGAAGAGATAGCTCAATGGTGAAGGTGCTTGCCTACAGAGCCTAAAGACCAGAGTTCAGTGCCCCAGTGCCCATGTGGAGCCTGATGCATGAAGTGGCGCATGCATCTGCAGTCTGTTTGCTGTGGCTGGAGGTCCTGGCATGCACATTCTCTCTATCTTTCTTCTGTCCCTCTCTGCTTGCAAATAAATAAACAAATAAATATTTTTGAAATTCCAGGTCACAGTCCATTATGGTGAGGAGCGTATAGTGGTAGGAGCTTGGAGAAGAGCTGGCCACATTCAGTCCCCAGTGATGAATTCTCAGGCCTGAAAATAGATTTACAGGGAGGTTTACTGTTATAGATAATTCAAAGTACAAATAATTTGAAACTCTCCTGAAAACAGGAAATGAAGATCAACTTCTAAGGTCTCTTGGTTAGAGTCATCTTGAACTTTGTGAATCAAGCATGACTTGTTACAGCTGCCAGAATGGAACCGCTGCGGTCCTTCAGTTCCTACAGAAGCTTGGTCTTGGCCTGAGCAGTGGACTGTCCACCCCCCAGGCAGAATGGTTTTCGGATTTTGCTTCCTCCGGTTCCAACAAGGAACATGCTGGACCAAGCTTTCGCTGGGTTCATTCTGGGTTAGTCGATGAGTTAACTATTTTAAGCTCTTCCGGCACTTGCAGGCTTTTAAAGTCTTAATATGAACGTTGTTACAGGTCACTTGGTAGTGAACCTTGGAAAGCTTTGGCAAGTTGACTTAATGTTTGTCCAGTAGGACTCAGAGGGATTTTCCGGAAGCTTGAAGAAAAGGGAAAAGAAAGATGGCATTATTGTTGGGACCCTCAGGAGTCGTGCGGTTTGATGCTGCTGTTTCCGTGGCCCTGCTCCCTCCCCCGGTGCCCTCTAGAGCCCACTGAGGGGCTTAGCGTGTGCCCGTGAGTGATCCGAATTAATAATCTGCGTCTGTGAGTTCACAGATCCCAGACCCACTTCAATCATGACGAAGGTACCCATGCCTCTCCTATTCACGTCCATGATTTTTGCCTTGATTTCATTTTTATGTTTTCAGTGAGAAGTGAAGCAACTTTTTTGTTGGTATATGTGTGTGTGTGTGTGTGTGTGTGTGCGCGTGCTGTGTGCGGGGGTGAGAGTTGAATGTCGGGCGACGCCGAACACTCAGACCGGCTGACCAGCAAGCTCCAGGGAGTCTCCTGCCTCCGTCCCCCTCGGGACCAGGGTTATAGGTGTGTGCTGCCACACTCAGCTTTTTATCTGGGTGCTGCTCAGGCCTGTGGTAAGTGCTTGAACCCCCTGAGCCATCTCCCAGCCCTGACATGACTCTTAGATGAGATTTTCTTATAGTCATAATGTTTCCAAAATTAAAAGTACTCATGGTATTTAAGAGCAGTGATCTATGAGAAGTGACTCTAATTTAGGGATTGAAAAGCAGCACATAGAGCCCCAGGCAAAGACTGGGGTGAGTTTATTCCTTTCATAGGTAACAGGAAGAACAGAATTTCTAACAGGGAATTAAAAAGTTAAAAAAAACTTCTTACAACCTGAGCATTTCCTGTTTAACAAGTGTGTGCAGGCTGCTAAAAACAACAAGCAAAAAACAAAAACAAACAAACAACAACAACAACAAAAAACAGCAATTACGATTCCAGGACAATGGTGACAAAGACAATGACCAATCAAAACCCATCAAAGCAGAAATCCAGAGGCTACAGAGAACTCGGCACTAAGTCAGATTGCCAACAGGCCTGCCGTGGCTCAGGGAACACTGCGGAAGAGGGGGCGGAAAGACTGACTGTAAGAGCCACAGAGTGGGGAGGAATACCCTGAGGCATGGTTCCCTGCTGCCCTACAGGGACTGACTGAGGCCGGAATAACCAGTAACCTCACAGTGAATACCATAACCCCACTGAGGAGGGCCCTCAGGGTAATGGGAGCAGAAGTGAAGGGATAAAAGATTATGACTTGTTATAATATATATTAAATAAATCAAATAAAAAGTGGAAAAAAACCCAAAATGTTTGGAAGCCAACTGTGGTATTGCATTTCTGTCATCTTAGCACTTGAGAAGTTGAGGCAATTGAGGCTACACAGTGAGGCCCAGTTTCAAAACAACAACAACAAAAAAACCCCAAAACAAACAAAAAGAAAACAATGGAAAGGTTTGGTAGGTGTAAGTTGGACCAAGTAATGGACTGAACTCATTCTGATCACTGACCAGGACGGCTCAGCTCTTCCTCTTGGCCAGGAGGCTGCCCTCTGCTCCTTGCCCCAGGAGCCTCCCAATAGAACCTGGGCTTCATCAAGGCCAGTGGGAGGCAGATCCCATTGCCTTTGACATCTTTCTACTGGTTAGAAGTGAGTCACAGGCCCTGTCACCACTTCATAAAAGAGATTCAACACAAAGACAAATATGTGTCCCAGGAGGCAGGGGGGTCTCTAGGGGCCACTTCTGGGGGCGCCTTTTCCAGTTAGACTTCTTGAGTTCAAATCCTGGTCTCCTGAAGCATGAGTTCTATGCACCTTGAGGGTTTTGTTGATTGCTAAGCCTCAGCGTCCATGAATCTTGTGTACTGTCAAGTTCTCAGCCTCAGCTTCCGTGACCCCTGAGTGTGTTGTTTATCTTTAGGCCTCAGCGTCCATGAACCCTAAGTGCATTGTTTTTCTCTAAGCCTCAGGTTCCTCGCCTCTAAAATAGTTAGCCAGGTATGGTAGTGCACGCCTTTAATCCCAGCACTCGGGGAGGCAGAGGTAGGAGGATTGCCATGAGTTCAAGGCCAGCCTGGGCCAGAGTGAGACCCTACCTTGAAAAACCAATAAATAAATAAATAAAATTAAATTTAAAAAATAAATAAAATGAAGAGTTGTTTCTTTACAATTTCCACACAGGGCTGCTCATTTCCAGCAGTTCCGTGCTTGTGTCATTTCTCATTCTTCCCAAAGTTGGATCTTGATAGAAGATTACTCAGCATTTCCATTGAGGCACTGCCCCTCTAACACTGAAATTAGGGAGGGTGAGATGCTCAGGTTAAAGAGCCTTGCTTGCCAAGCCTGCTGGCCTAGGGCTCAGTGCTCCAGTACCCATGCAAAGCCAAACACAGAAAGTGGCACATGCATCTGGAGTTCATTTGCAGGGGCCAGATGCCCTGGCGCTTGCTCGATCTCTCTTTCTCTGTCTGTCTTAATACATAAAGAATATTTTTAAGACAGATGTGTGGTGACACATGCCTTCAATCCCAGCGCTGTGAATTTGAGGCCACCCTGAAACTACATAGTGAATTCCAGGTCAGCCTGGGCTAGAGTGAGACCCTACCTCAAAAAAAAAAAAAAAAAACCCTACCATATACACATATAGATACTGAAAATTAAAGGCGTTCAGTATACAGTATATATATATATATATATAAGAAATATAGAACAGTACTTGGGTTGCATGGCTAAATGTGTTGGAGTGCTTGCTGAGCAAGTGTGAAGGTCTAAGAGAGCCTGCGTTTGATTTGCTAGTACCCACATAAAGATAATGTTAGCAATGGCCATATATGCCTTTAAGTTAAGTCCTGTGGGTGGCAGAGACTGGAAAATCCCTGGGGCTCACTGATTGAAAATGGATGTGATGGGCTGAGTGGGGACTTTGTCTCGAGGAAACACGTAGATGAGTGATAGAGGAAGACACTCAGTATTCTCTGGCTTCTGCACAGACATGCACATGGTGTGTGCATCTATCTGCACATATGCATGTGCCCCAAATATCATGTCACATGTCATGTCACAATTCTCTACATACACATGTGAAAACAAAATAACCACTGTTACCAAAGATGATTGTAAGATGTGCACAGGCAGGAATGAGACCTGCTTGTTGTGGTATTTTGAGTGGATGTCCCCCCATAGACTCAGGAGCTTTATTCAAGCTGGCAACTTGGTGTCACTGTGTGGCTGGGTCCTAGGGTCCAGCCCTAAGGTGTGTGGAGGTGGGTTTGGAATTCCAGCCAAAGATATGCAGAGGGCTTAAGCTCTGCCTGGGGTTCCTGGAGTGTGCTTTCTCATGGTTGTGGTGGTGGTGGTGGTTGTTTTTCTCTCTGGGTGGACCTGTGAAAGGGCACCAGCTTCTTCTGCCATTATGGAACTTCCCCTGGATCTGTAAACTCCAAATAGATTCCCTTCCTCCCATGACTTGTGTCTGCTGTGCAAGTTCATCCCAGCAATGTAAAGCTGACTTTGATCCTTGTGTACCTCTAAACTGTTCCCAGAACAAAACACATGAATGACCTGTATTCGCTCTTAGTGAAACACTTAGACATCCCTGTCATACACTCCCTATGACTCCAAACACAGTGCTTGATAAGATGCTTTCTTTCTACATATCTATAAGTTTGATACCCAGAACACATTGTGTCCTGGGTGCTGCCTCGCTCCTCAGTACTTCTGGTAGATATTGCCTCAATCATGACCTTCTATCCTGCCACACCTAGACTCCGCTTTATGGCTCTTCTCAAGGATATTTCAGGCTGTGTCACCAATCAATTGACATTGGTAGTGTTCGTTACTTTTTCATTACTATGACAAAGTGTCTGACAGAAGCAACTGAAGGAGGAAAGGCTTATTCTGGCTCATGGTTTGAGGATAGCTCATCACGGTGGAGAAGGCATGCTCGTGAGGGTATGAGGCCATTGGTCCCATTGCCCCTGTAGTTGGGAAGCAGAGAGCCATGAACCCGCTTTCTCCCATTCAATCTGGGAGCTCAGTCCATAGGATGGTGTTGGCTCTGCTCACATACCAGATACACCTTCCCTCCTTGATGAAACCTTTCTGCAAACCAAGAATAGACACACTCAGAGATGTGTTTTCCACGATGATTCTAAATCCCGTCAAGTTGGCAATGATGATTAACAATCACTTGATACAGACTAGAAGCTATCTCTAACCTCCAGTAGCCCTCATGAGTTATAAAGAGATCTTGGTAAATAACTGCATAAGCATTGACAATAAACAAACTGAAAAGCGAAATTAACCTGTTAAAAAGAAGATAAATGCACATAAAAATTCATTTGTTTTTCAAGTGTGTGGAGTCGACTCTTGGCTTCACAGTGATCTTGTTGTCCTGGCCTCTTTGCCCAACCACATCGTATGGCGCACCTTCCATCACCTCACCATTCCATGCTACATATATAAGTCACATGGTATGTTTTTAAACACCATGGCCAAACAAATTAGGTAGGGTAAGGGTTCTGCTGTTCAAATCTAAGTCATTTGAAGTCATCAGTGATTGGGAGCAGATGTGACAGACATGGCCCAGGCCCAAGGTATGGTGATGACTAAGTTCTGCAAACACCGTGTTGCTGATACGGGAGGTTTGGCAGGACAATGGAACAACTGTGGAGCAGCAGTGAGGCTCTGCCACGGAGGTCAAGGTCTGGCTCAGGAGATTAGAGAGAGGGTGATACGTTAGGTTGAGTCCTAAGTGGAACCTTGGTGTTCAGCCAGGAGGTTCTCCTAACTATGTTTTGATAACCATATAACCATTGACTCATTTAGATACTTTAAGTGTTTCGGAGTGTGGGAAATTAGTGAGAGCTGTGGAGCCCAGGGTTCAAGCCCAAGCTTTCTGCTTGGTGTATTTTTCTGAGTGAGACATATAATTTCTCCAAGACTATTTAAAACATGCAGATCTCCAAGTTCTTAGTAAGGCTGTACCAGGAATTGCTGAAGCAACCTTTGAATTTCTGAGACAAAGCACCAGACCAAAAGCATGGGAGGAAAGGTTTTATTTTGGCTCATAGTCTCAAGGGGAAGCTCATGATGGCAGAGGACAGCATGGCATCGGCAGAGGCTGGACATCACCTCTGCCACAGCAGGTGAAAACTATCAGCAAAAAAATGAGTCAGTTCTGGAAAGCGGGAGCTGGACTCAAACATCCCAAGGCCAACCCCCAACAACACACCCCCTCTAGCAAGGCTTCAACTCTAGAACTGTCATCAGCAGGAGACCAAACAATCACAGCACACGAGTTTATGTGGATAACTGACTCAAAACACCACAGATAGTTCTAGAACATTAGAAGATGTTCAATAAGAGTTGTATTAGCAGCTGTTAGTTAAGATGATGGCGGTAGAGAGTAAAAAAAAAGCTCTCACCACAAAGGGAGCAAAAGATATTTATTCTGGAGCCAAATATCAGTGACCATGGTCTGGGAACATAGATGTAGGTCACCCCAAATTCTATGCTGTGAATCCTCTAGGTTCCCAGTCTAATCCCCCTGAATTGGAATCTTGTATCCCCTACACGACATCTGGTTTCCCCAAATGCATCACTGAGCTTTTGTGTGTGTTAAAATAGAAGAATCACCACTGTGCCCCTGGACAGGCAGGTGGGAAGGAGAGATAGATTCATCTGCAGCTGGTGCTCAGAAGAGCCCAGTTAGGCAGGGTGGCCCATAACTCTGGATTGTTATTATCGTTACGTCTATAACCCTTGAGTGTCCACTGGAGGGGCTCTTCTCAGAGCAGGGAGGGGCAGCAGGCACTTTCCTCGTTGCAACTTGACCCCTGTCACCCTTAGTCCATCTGTGGCCTGTCCCTGGTTTCCATGCTCTGCTTCTGGTGGCTGGTACTTGCAGCCCTCCTCAAGGACAGTCCTATGGCTGGTCTTGTCATTGTAATTGGATGGGTGCAGCTAAATGTACCTGGAAGTACTTCCCCGTGACAGACCCTAAATGGCAGAACTATGGAAGCCCCATTCATTCCCTGGTCACTTCCTTTCATGTCTTCAGCAATCACTCTCTCAGGGAGTCTGTCCCAGGGTCAGCCTCCATGGAATTGAGATCACTGGGGAAGACTTCCTCCATGAACCCAGAACTGGGTTGTGGGAGAGAACAGGCAGAGTTACAGGAGGAAGTGCTGCAGACAAGTGTGCTCATGGGAGAATGGTGATGATGGAATAGAGGAGAGTAGCTGAAGGCAGTGTGGCCTGAGATCAGAGACATGTTGGGGTGTATGATGTAGGCTGAGGTTTCTGGATGGTGGATCTGTGGAAAGCCATATGCAAGGATAAGAAAGGGCTTGGAAAGACTTAGGCACCATGGTGCACCCATTTAATCCCATTACTTGGGAGGTGGAAACCTGAGGATCAGGAGTTCAAGGTGAGAATTATGTATTTAGTCTGAAGTCAGCATGGGATACTTGAGACCCTATCTCAGAAAGAGAGAAAAGGAAAGAAAGGGAAAGACTAGTGAGGTAATCATGCAAATGAAAGATGGAGGGGATGGAAGATGGGAGAGATGAAAGATGGAGGAGGTGAAAGATGGATGAAAGATGGAGGAGGTGAAAGATGGAGGAGGTGAAAGATGGAGGAGGTGAAAGATGGATGAAAGATGGAGGAGACGAAAGATGGAGGAGATGAAAGATGGAGAGGATGAAAGATGGAGGAGATGAAAGATGGAGGAGATGAAAGATGGAGGAGATGAAAGGTGGAGGAGACGAAAGATGGAGGAGACGAAAGATGGAGGAGATGAAAGATGGAGGAGATGAAAAATGGAGAGGATGAAAGATGGAGGAGACGAAAGGTGGAGGAGACAAAAGATGGAGGAAACGAAAGGTGGAGGAGACGAAAGGTGGAGGAGACGAAAGGTGGAGGAGACGAAAGGTGGAGGAGACGAAAGGTGGAGGAGACGAAAGGTGGAGGAGATGAAAGGTGGAGGGGATGAAAGATGGAGGGGGTGAAAGGTGGAGGGGGTGAAAGATGGAGGGGGTGAAAGGTGGAGAGGGTGAAAGGTAGAAGGGATGAAAGATGCAGGGAGAATTCCGTTGATGATGGGCTGCTGGAAGTTACTGCAATTGTCCAGGCAAGACTTTAGTGGCCATAGCCAGCATAATGGATGGTAGCTCTAATGGTTTGAATGTATAATGTTCCCCAAAGGATTGTGTGTTTGAACACTTAGTCCTCAGCTGCTGGTGGTGTTTGGGGAGGCTGTAGAACTTTTGAGAAGTGGGGCTTAGCTGGAGGAAGTGGGATGCTCAGGCGTAGGGTCCTGGGCTGTAGCTGGATCTGTCTGTTCTCTGGTCTGCAAAGATGTGAGAAAGCAGCCTCGTGCTCTTCTCACCACAGCTGTTCAAACCATACTCCTGCCACTGTGTCATCCTCGTCTTGGTGGACTGTGCGCCCACAGTGCCAGCCAGAAGAAATACTTCCTCCCTTCAGTTGATTCCTGTCCAATACTTGGCCAGAAAGACAATAAAAGTAGCTAATATGGTGGTGCAGATAAGAAGCAAGTAAGACTTGTAAAATATTTAAACAGCAAAAGTTTAAAAACTTAATTTGTGATTCAAGAGTCATCGGTCAGCTGCTTGTGGTGGTTTGGATATTACATGTGCGCCATAGCCTCCTGTGTTGGTGATTAAGCCTCATATCTAATACTAGCTGGTGGAGCCTTTGGGAGATGCAGCCTTGCTGAAGGAAGTGTGTCACTGGGGCTGGGCTTTGGGTTTTAAACCCAGCACTCCTTGCCACACTCAGCCCACACTCCAGTTCCTCCCTGCTGATGTGATAATGCGATGTTGTCTGTCTGCTTCTGCCATGCTCTTCCCCACCATGATGAAACTTCCCATGGAAACAAAACCAGAAAGAAATAAACCCAATTCTTCTGTTCTGCTTCTGGTCGGACATTTTTGTCTCAGCAACAAGAAGGTCACTGCTACACTGCAAGCAAAATCTAGTTTTTGGTAAGGATTGATGTGTCATTTAGGGCTTATAAAATGGCCACACAAGAAAACATTTTTTTTTTTACTAATCAGACAAAGTTTGAGTTTCAAAAAATTGCCCTGATGAAACACAGTGAAGAGAAATAATTCTCTCAAATATTTATAGGCTTTTATTCTTATTTCTAGAGAACTCAATGATGCAAACCATAAAATCTGACAATACATGTGGATTTATTTGTTTATTTCACATTTTTTTTTAGCAGTACTGTGGGAATTGAACTCAAGGCCTTATGTATGTAAGGTAAATGTTCTTACCCTGAAGTACACACCCAAACCCTGGATTTATTATTCTAAAAATAATTTTATAGCTGAGGGAAAGTATACGCCTGTCTTAGAAGTCTGAACATTATCATTCACATATAGATATAAATGTAAACTTCAGAAATATTCTAAAAATGTAATGTATAAAGGGAAATATTTATGCAATATACAGAAATATACAGTATACTTTTGTTATAAAAGTACTACAAATAAGCCATATGTAAACATTTTGTAAGTTTTGTAAATGTTGCATATTCTATTTTAAGATGTATTTTGCACTTATGAAATAGTATTTTCCCAAGAGGTTCAATAACACAACAGATGTTATAAAGCTAATATCTAAAGTGTACACACTTTACTATGTATAAAGGAGAAAACCAAGGGATGGAAGATCATTTTCTTAAAGACACACAAACATTTTTGAGCTAAGGCTAAATTTCAGGACATTGCCCTGTGCCACAGATCATAAATTAGGCACCATGTATCTTTATATGTCCACATGATTGAAGTGAATCACCATGGAAATACCCCCATATGTGTACCTGTGTGCTAACACTGACATGCATATGCATGTGCAGACACACACACACACACGCACACACACATCTTAGAAACTGTTGATTTTTCTATCCATTCTCCAGCACTGTAGAAGAAAGAAATTAATGAAAATTTTAAAAATTACATATCCTTTAAACAAATAACTCAAGAAATCGTAAAGGTATTCTTAAATTAGGAGTCCTGACTTCATTAAAGGACTTCTTAGGATAGTCTCTAATTTCCCAGTAACCTTTCCACTTACCACATAGTAAAAGCAGTTTCCTGAGGGCCTTTAACCAATATTTAGCTTTGCTTAACATTATTAAGCTGGCGTTTCCTCAAATATTACATGAAGCAGAGTAGCAATGGATACATCAGCGGTACTGCTCAAGCCGTAGACAATTAACCTGTGTTGAGTTTCTCATTGTGAAATGTAAGCATAGTTCTGGGAATTACAGATTCAACTATGGGTTTGGTGGAAGGTGCAGTCTTTCCCGACTGGCAGGACTGACTGTTCATAGCCTGGATGACAAAAGAGGTTTTCTCTGGAGCATCTCCATGGCCTTCAGGAGGGCTCTGACACTGGGCCAGCCTGGAGCAGCAGCGAGTCAGCCCTGAGTTGCCTGGCAGCACTGGAGAGGGTCTGCGGGCACACTGTTGCTGGGAGACGACAACCTGGAGGTCAGTTCTACGGAAGCCCGTGTGGGGCATGTGCATATCTTGCTGCAAGCTCTGTCTTTTGAAGCTTGTTTTTCCAGGAATACTGAAGCCATCAGCACTGTTCTTGTAGGAAGGGGAGGATTGACTTTCTTGATACTGGTCAAAAAGATCTGGAAAATAAAGTGTTCATTATATACACACACACACACATATAATCTATCCATGTATGTATGTATGTATGTATGTATGTATGTATGTATCTATCTATCTATCTATCTATCTATCTATCTATCTATCTATCTGCCATCTATCTGGAGACCTTTCAAGAAACTGAATGCTAATACTAAAATCGCCGGGGGCTCTGACTAAAGGTGTGGCCCCCTGCGCACAGCAAGCACACTGTCCTTGCTGAAGTTTGGGCTTCTCCCCTAAGGCTTCTTTGTAAAATCAAAAAGACTTTCTATCAGTTTTGTTGCAATACAGCCTTGGTACACAGAATCATGACTCTCTAAAGTGTCAACGTGCTAATCCCCAGATGCCCTGACTATGTTATCTCTCATGGCAAGGAGGTCTGAGCAGTTGTGAGTAGTGACTAGAGAGGAAGCCACTTGGCAGGGAGAGGGACGCAAGGAAGAGAGGCGATCAAATGCAGGAGAGACAGTGTGGTGTCGCTAGCTTTTGAGATGGACGAGACCCTGAGCCAAGGGGCACAGGGGCAGTGTCTAAAGTGAGCGAGGGCTCTCTGCTGAGCCCAGCAATAAAAGAGGATGTTGGCCGGGAGTGGTAGGTCATGCTTTTAATCCTAGCACCAGGGAGATAGAGGTTGGAGGATTGTTATGAGTTCGAGGCCAGTTTAGGACTGAAAAGTGAGTTCCAGATCAGCCTGTACTAGAGTGAGTAGAGTGAGACCCTACCTAGATAACACTTAAAAAAAAAAAATTAGTCCTACAACCATAAGGGAAGCAAATTCTGCAATAGCCCCAAATTAACAAGGAGATACATCATTCCCTTGAGCCTCCACAAAGGAACACAGTCCTGCCAACACCTGTAAGCCTACTAGAAGTACTATAGACTTCCGATCTACACAACAGTAGGATGCTCAATCTGTGTTGTTTACCCACTACATTTTAGTAATCGGTTCTAGCAGCAGTAGCTAAGCTAATGCAACAGTCTATCATTTCGTTATGAATGTCTACGGCAACTTCCTTGGCTCGAGACAGGTCTGAGTGGACGTGACAAAGACGGTATGCGCCACAAAGCCTGAACTATTTGCCGTCGGGTCCTTCACATCAAACTCCATCATCCTCTGCTATTCACATGCAAGCCAACAGCTGCTGACCACTTGCCTGATGCCAGGGACTGTGCTACATACTTGGCATTCATATCAATTTCTAGTGGTTGGTACTATTTCAGTCATCATTTAGCAATCAAGACAGGGCTGGAGAGATGGCTTAGTGGTTAAGGCACTTGCCTGCAAAGCCAAAGGATCATGGTTCAATTCTCCAGGACCCATGTAAGCCAGATGCACAAGAGGGCGCATGTATCTGGAGTTTGTTTGCAGTGGCTGGATTATAAACATCTACCAGATGTTTATAATCAACCAGGGATGAAGGGTACCTGAGAGGCACCCTTGTTATATTTTTAACAGAATAGTTTTCTGAGAGAATGGACCATACTCTCCCTCTCTCTTTCTGTCTATCAAATAAATAAATAAAATATATTTAGAAATCAAAACAAGCCAGATGTGGTGGTGTATGCCTTTGATCCCAGCCCTTGGGAGGCAGAGGTAGTAGGAGAATTGCTGTGAGTTCGAGGCCACCCTGAGACTACATAGTGAATTCCTGGTCAACCTGGGACAGAATGAGACTCTACCTCAAAAAAACAAAACAAAACAAAAAATCAAAACAAATGAAGTTATATTAGTAAAGCCTCAAGGTCACAAAGAAAGTCAAAGATGGTCAGGGTCTAAAGGATGAGTTTAGCTGACCTCCAAGCTCAGCTCACCCCCTGGTCACACACGGCCCCTTACAGTGGGCACCCTGTGGCACCCTGGATGCTCACCTGGACATTCTACCGAGGGCGGAACGCAATGGGGAGCTCACGGCTGGGCACCAGGATACCCAGGTGCAGCATCTCCACAGGGTCCTCGTCCGTGGCCTCAATGCGGTACTTGCGGACGATCTGGGACACACATGGAGAACAAGGCATTAACCCTCCCACCGCCTTGGGGGACAGCGTAGGACACGGCTGAGATGCAGTCAGGTCTTACCCAGCAAAGAGCCAAGTGCAGCTGGAGCTCAGCCAGCCGACGCCCAACACACATTCTTTTCCCAAGGCCGAATGGTAGATGTGCAAAAGGATTGATTTTTTTCTCCTTTCCAAGCCAACGTTCGGGTTGAAACTGACTGGCATCTTCAAAATTGTCTTCGTCGGAACCCAGCACCTGGGTGTTTAGCATTAACACTGTCTGAAAACACAGAGAAACAAGTAATAAATGAGTAACCAAGAGAGGCTGAATGGCCAAATTTAGAAGGGCAATCATCGTACATATGTAGAAATAACCCACAAAATATGCCAGGTAACAAACAGGCACAGAGTGTTACAATTTTGCATCCTGTTCCTATTTCCTATTTCCATGACAACATGTCTCTCTATGTTATAGATATAGAAGGGGTTGAGGCTCGCAGACGTTCCGTAACTCACTGGGGACCATTCAGACAAGGGTGGGTAAGGGGTGACTTGGGGCGCCTGACTCCATAGCCATTGCTCCTGATTCCACATTGAGGAGCGTGCCCACTATCTTCTGTTC
Organism: Jaculus jaculus; assembly: GCF_020740685.1. NCBI lineage: Eukaryota > Metazoa > Chordata > Mammalia > Rodentia > Dipodidae > Jaculus > Jaculus jaculus. Next base: position 132,892,437 of record NC_059109.1, read on the forward strand.
TCTCTAGCCTTCCAAAATGAACGTTCTCCTGGTAAAAAAACAAAAGTTTTTGTAAGCCACGGGATGTGCCAAGTCTACTTACTCCTTTGGGTAAAGTGTATTCGCCCACAACTGTTGTCTTATCGAGAGTCCGAGTTGTAAAGGGCACACTGGGGGTCAACCTGAAGAAACAACGTCGGGTGTAAAGGTGGTTGCGGGGTCCGGGGGGACACACAGTGGGGGACGTGTACGCAGAGCTGCGAGAGTTCTTATTCAAAATGGGTTCGTGGCCACAGTAAAGTTGTATCTCTTTAGTATTTGTTTTTCTTCTTTCTTTTTCTATTTATTTTGGTTTTTCAAGGTACTCTAGCTCAGGCTGACCTGGAGTTCATTATGGAGTCTCAGGGTGGCCTTGAGCTCACGGAGATCCTCCTACCTCCGCCTCCGAGTGCTGGGATTAAAGGCGTGCGCCACCACGCCCAGCTCACTTCTTTCTTTTTCATGTTGATTAGATTCCTAGCACAAAGCTGGTTACTGTCTGGTGATAGTGATTCTCTGTTTCATTCTAGACTTGAGCTGCATGTTTTTCATGCTTTAACCCTGAAGCATGATGTTTACTCCACACTGCTTCCATCTACCCTTTATGAACTTGGCACGATTTCTTTCATTAAAATTATTTTTCTTTCTTTATTTGTGTGTGTGTGTATGTGGGGTGGTGTGCCAGGGAGGGCCTCCTGCTGCTGCAAACAAACACCAGAAGTTTGAAGCACTTTCTGCACCTGGTTTACAATGGTGGGAACTGAACCTGGCTGGCGGGCTTTGCAAAGCACATGACTCCAACCACTGAGCTGCCTTCCCAGCCCTGTATGATTTCTCTCTAATCCAAAGGTGAGAGTTTTATTTCCCATGAAGGATGTATAAAGAAAGGTGTCTCTGTGTCATGTCATACAGTAATATGGTTTTCTTACATGCATTAGAGGGGGAGTTGTTACTGATTTTAAAAGGGAAAGCATTATCTTTCCAAGATTTAAGAGAAGGCACTATCTTTCCGATGATTTAGAAGATAAATACTGGGCTGGAGAGATGGCTTAGCTGTTATGGCGCTTGCCTGCAAAGCCAAAGGACACAGGTTCAATTCCCCAGGACCCACGTAAGCCAGATGCACAGGGTGGTGCATGCAGCTGGAGCTCATTTGCAGTGGCTGGAGGCTCTGATGCGCCCATTCTCTCTCTCTCTCTTTCTGTCTGCCTTTCTCTATCTTTCTCAAATAATAAATGAATATAAAATTTTTTTTTAAAAAAGAAAATAAATACTATACAATGAAACTGGAATATCTCCAAGCCTCCTTTCTCCAGCCTGGTAGGTGTTTATAATCAACCAGGGATGAAGGGTACCTGGGGGGCACCCTTGTTTTATATATATATATTTTTTTGAGGTCGGGTCTCACTCTAGCCCAGGCTAACCTGGAATTCACTATGGAGTCTCAGGGTGGCCTTGAACTCACGGTGATCCTCCTACCTCTGCCTCCCAAGTGCTGAGATTAAAGGCGTGCGCCACCACGCCCGGCTCACCTTTGTTATATTTTTAAGAGAACAGTTTTCTGACCTGGGGAGAAAACTCGGTCAGTAAAGTACTTGCTATTCAAGCATGAAGGCCTGAGTTCGAGCCTCAGAATTTACATTAAAAAAAGCCAGGTGTGGTGGCGAGTGCGTGTAATCCCAGCACTGGGAAGGGAAGGCAGAGACAGGCGGGTCCCTGGGGCTTGCGGGCCAGCCAGTCTGGCTGTCAGGCCAGTCCCAGGTCAGTGGAGATCCGATCTCAGAAACGGTAAATGGGGCTTAAGGAACGACTCCTGAGGTTGTCCTGTGGCCTTGACACGAACACACACATACTTGTATCCACATATGCATGAACATACAGTTTTTTTTTTTTTGAATGATGTGTTAGACTTCAAAAAACAAAAATGGGAATCGTTTTGTAAAATACACAGATTGGCTCAAATGCGGGGCCCTCACCTCATCGATTCTTTCAGACAGGCTTTTAAATATGGGAGATTCCTCAGATCTTCAGCCTGCGGTATCTGGTTTTCAGGAAACACACTCTGAATTTCCATAAGAAGTTTTTGCTGTGCGTGGGGATTACGGGATAAATTGTAGAGAATCCACATTAAGCTGTTTGCTGTCTGAAAGCCAAACGGATACACACGTGAGTTTCTGCAGATAAACACCCTCAAGCCCCTGCTGGCTGAAAGAAGCGATGCCACCACCGCCCTCTGCAAACACGCCGGCGGTGCTTTTCAGATGTTCCTATTTTCTGTGCTTTAAGCAAATCCAATGTGGATAAAGTCAGATTTGTCTTGCAAAGCCTTCCAATTCAGGATAGCTTACATGATGGGGAAATCATTGGCTGCATCAGGACATTTAAGTTAACGTTTGACATAACTGTTTGCGCACAAATAAATGTTTGTGTAACTAGTGAAGTGAGAATAAGATTGGGGGACGATGCCCATGTTAATTTCTGGGCACTCTGTTGCTATGTGGGATGCCACCGCTAGGGGGAAGTGGGGGGAAAGCTACAAAGAGGTCCTTTCTTCCTCTCAGACCCGATGGTGAATCTGAGATCATCTCAACATTAAAAAGTTGAACTAGAAATTGTTTAATGGAAAACAGTAATGTAAAAATTGAGTGAAGAGAGAAGGATAAGCTCCTTGAAGTGTGGCTAACAAGAAGCTTAAATTTTTTTTTGTTTGTTTTGCAGTGCAAATGCACAAGACAGAATTTTATTAAATCTAGAAGGTTTTGCTGATTGTGGTGGTGCATGTCTTTAACCGCAGTGCTCCAGAGGCTGAAGTAGGGGCTCTCTATGAGTTTGAGGCCAGCCTGGGGATACAGTTTGAGGTCTATCTAGGTCAACCTGGGCTGGAACAAAACCCTGCCTTGTTAAAAAAAAAAACAAAAAGTGCTTTACATGCGCTAAAAACATGAACAGGCAGAATCAAGGTTTTAGCTGCATGTGACATGCCCTTGTAGGAAAAGGCCCAAACCAAAATAAGAAACGCTGGCATCAAGCTGAAAATGCCCAGGACTCAGCTATGGTTTCGGACAAAGGCTGGGCACCTTTCAAGAGGCATACTGTTTCCTTTCCAAAGGCAGAGAGGAGCAAAAGATATTGGCAGAAGCAATATCACAGCACAATATTCATCACCAGTGGTCATGAGCACTTCTGTTTTAAGCCTTTCTTAACAAATTTCAGCCAAATATTCCCCTACATTGGTCATTGCATCCTCTCTCTCTCTGCAGGCATAAAGGCAGCTACTAAGTGCCGTGTGTCCCTCAAATGCAGGAGTAAAGCAAGGCGGGACACAGCCGGTGGTGACTTATTGTGTTTGGAAAAGGGAATCTCCAAGCAGGCGTCACGTCAGAGGACTGAGACCTCAACCACAAATAAACCATGGATGGCATTGTCACAGGCATCCCAGTTACAGAGCAGGAAAGGGCGCAGCCACCAAATTAGAGGCCCTCAAATCTCCCTGATGCTCCAAGTGTAACTTTCAGAATAACCAGGTCTGAAAAAGAAATGGAGAAAGTGCCTTCACCATGCCAGTCAGTGCTTCACCACAAGTACTGAGTAGAGCTCCCCAAAGCTGGGTATCTGCAGCTTTCACTAAAGCCACGTTAGACAGCCCGGGCCCGCCAGGAAAACTACATTGTAGGGGATGCGGGCTGTGAAACCTCAGGGGTATAAAGGGTCCTGCCTTGACCTTCTCTCCTTAACTGGCTTTGGGCTTCTTTGTTCCCTCAGCTAAGCTCCTTCTCCATCTACCAGCCAGAGTCTGCTGCTCAAAACTTAAATTGATCAGGTGATTCCCTTGCTTAAAATGATTCAGGAGTTTCCCGTCACAGGCATAGGAAATCCCAAATGCTCACAAGGCCTTGGCTAAACCAGCTCATTGGCTTCTCCAATCCCCATTTGACCACATTTGCTGGTTGTCTAGATATCTGTCTTGGGGTCTTTGAATGTGCTCTTTCTGCTACTGAGTGCACTCTTCCCCCAGGCTTCCCCAGGGCTGGCTTGTGCTCATCATTGCAGAATAGGCTCCACTGTTTCCTTCTTGGTGAGGGACCTCACTCCATCCTATCTCTCTGCTACATTCCCTGGATGGTTTTCTCCACAGTGTCTACCACCATCTGAAATAACCACATGTGTGTATAGATACCTGCTGTCTTTCTTTCCCATCAGCACCTAAGTTCCATGAGGAGGAGGAGGGCTTTGTCTCTGGTTCATGGTAGACTCTGATATGGAACAATCCCTGGCACATAGTACTCTGTAGCTCTCATCTTCTTTCACTTACACAGTGAGCACATATTGGCCACCTACTGTATGCAAGGAGCTCTTCTATGTCCCAGGAGTACAGCAGTAGACAGAAGTAAACTTCCACCATTGCTGGACTCACATGCCACTTGGTAAGGAAAATAACGGATGAAGTTCTCCTTCATGTTGCTTTCTAGGGAAAGGACTGCAACTCAATAGGGAAGAGAGCTCAGGTGAATTTTTGCCTTGTGATCCAAGAGGGGGGAAAGAACAATAAAAAATCTTTTCTTAATACAAAAAAAAAAAACCCACTATAAATGGGGAAAACATGGAGAAGAAATGGACTGAAATTCTTTCCGCTGAGAGACTCTAAGGTGTAGGGAATGCACATGTGGGGAATAGTGCTTTGCCTCATACCAGTGACAGCTCAGTAAATGAATCAAAGAGAGTTAACCTAACCCAGGCCTATGTGTATGGGTGTTAGTGTCTGGAGTTCGGCTGCATGAAGAATCTACTGAGAGAATCAGCTATGTATTCCAAATTAGTGTTATTTAAATTTAAATCAGGCTATTCCAAATTAGTTGTTTTATTTAAATTTAAGTCAAGCTATTCCAAATACACTAGGTTTATTACTTTGAGCAGTAAAAATATTATTGGCCTATAAGGCTATAATTCAATGTTTATTTCATTTTAATTTAGTAGCCACGTTAGGGCTGTATGGGAAATAACCTAAAATATATCCAGGGTTTCTTTTTGCTTGTGTTTTGAGTATGTGTCCAGATGTGTGTCCATGTGTGTCCATGTGTGTGTGGAGGCAGAGAACCACCTCACATGCCGTCCTCAGGTGTCCTGTCCACTGAGTTGCAGGAGCTCTCCTGTGTCCACCTCCTAAGCCTGGGGTTATACAGGCTTCCCCACTATACTTGGCATTTATGTGAGTTCCAGGGATTGAACTCGGGTCTTCATGCTTGCAAGGCAAGTGCTTTACCATCTGAGCTGTCTCCCTACCCCCTACCCCCCATCCAGTTCTTAGGAACCTAAATCATCTTGCTAGGGCATGGGAGCTTTACTGTTTGTTTACAAATCCCTGTGGCGGGCTGGAGAGATGGCTTAGTGGTTAATCACTTGCCTGTGAAGCCGAAGGACCCCAGTTCGAGGCTCGATTCCCCAGGACCCACGTTAGCCAGATGCACAAGGGGGCGCATGCATCTGGAGTTCATTTGCAGTGGCTGGAGGCCCTGGCTCGCCCATTCTCTCTCTCTTTCTCTCTCTGCCTCTTTCTGTCTGTCTCTCTCAAATAAATAAATTTTAAAATATTTAAAAAAAAAATCCCTGTGGCACTTTTGCCATCTGTCCTGGCACTGGCCAGGCCTTACTCTGGTGTTTCTTTCCCTGGAGCATGTGACGTCCACCACGCAGGAGGCTGAGCGTGGCCCCTCGAGGGCACGGCAGCTATGATGAGCACTTTTGTTTGTTTGCTTTTGCTTTTTGGGGTACGGTCTCTCTCTAGCTGAGGCTGGCATTCACCATGTAGTCTCAGGCTGGCCTTGAACTCACGGTGATCCTCCTACCTCTGCCTCCCAAGGGCTGGGATGAAAGGCGTGCACCACCATGCCTGGCTCTATGATGAGAATTTTTGGTTTTGCTTGGCTAATGCTACTCAGATCATCCTGGTGGAGAGAGTGAGGCCAGTGGCTACTTAAATGTCATCACAAAAAACAGAAATAGACACTGAGAATACTCAGAACTCCTCAAAGCAGGCAGAAAGTCGGAGCTGCTGAGGGCTAAGCACTAAGGGAGACTTATGACACTGCTCTAAGGCTCCAGGAACGTTGCTGAAGGGCAGAAAGAATGAAAGAGTGACAGGGTGAAAAGGTAAACTCTGAGGCACGGTCCCCCCCACAGAGACTGACTGGTGCATTCATGACCCCACGCGAACACTGATAACCCCACGTGAATACCTGATAGGAATATGACCAATATACAGTATGTTCAGATAATAAAGTTCTCAATTTAAAAAATGCCTAGATGACCGTGTATTTATTTATTTATTTTTTTTTAAATTTTTTATTTATTTATTTGAGAGTGACAGACACAGAGAGAAAGACAGAGAGAGAGAGAGAGAGAGAGAGAGAGAGAGAGAGAGAGAAAATGGGTGCGCCAGGGCCTCCCGCCTCTGCAAACGAACTCCAGACGCGTGCGCCCCCTTGTGCATCTGGCTAACGTGGGACCTGGGGAACCGAGCCTTGAATCGGGGTCCTTAGGCTTCACAGGCAAGCACCTAACCGCTAAGCCATCTCTCCAGCCCATGACCATGTATTCAGCAGAGCACCCTTACCGTTTCTACCGCCGCCAGCTGGAGCTCCGTGACAGCGGCATACAGGTCCTTCTTGGACAGCCGGTTGTGGTGGTAAATGTCACAAAGGAAGTCGGCGCCAGGCTGCTGGGCGTGTTTCTCCAGTCGGGCGTTGATACAAGACTTGACTGTTCCAAAGGCAGAGCAGAGGGGAAGCCAGATGAAACTCAAGACAAGGGAAATACCCCAGAAAACCTTCTTGCAACATTGAGTCTCTTTAGGGACATTGACAGTTTGCTAACTGAGCTAATGTGATTGTCTTCCTGTTACACTGGTGAGGGTTTGTCTGTCTCCACACAGATCCCCTGGGCATCTTGGAATGCAGATTCTGATTCAGGAGTTGGAGGGCCTGGAAATCTGCATTTCTGACAACACCCCCCCCCCCCCCCCGGGAGACAGATGCTGCTGGGTCTGAAGTCACGTTTTGAGTAGCAATAGCTCAGAGCCTGGGAGAGATTAGCAAGAGAGGAAAGAAGAACTGGGTTTATGTTCAGAACCAGGTGTCACTAAACACACATGCACAAGGACAGTGCCCAGGAATAGTGACAGTGATACTAACATGTTGAGTTCTAGGCCTGTGGTAAACTAGGAATAGCGAGATGCTAACAAAAGGATGATCCCACAGGGCAGTGCAGTGAGTATCTGAGACTTGAAACATTACCAAACACGGAGTCTTGGGAAAGCTACCCAAGTGTGCCTCAGGGGCCTTGCTTGGGGCTAATGAGAGGACCTACCACATAAGCTTATTGAGGAAAGGAACTTTGTCGTGAGGGGTAAATGAGCACATGTACTCATAATGCCTAGGACCAAATACTCCCTGGGTTATGTAGGGAAAATATTTCTAACCACCAAAATATTGCAATATGCCAAAGTGTGTGTGTTTATCAAGCCCAGCAAAGGTGCGCTGAGGTAGGAAGCATTGTTATTCAGGCAACTGAGGATGAAATGGCGGCACACGTGGGACAAAGACGCCCAAAGCTCTTGTTGTTACTTCTTGTAGTTTCCAGAGTGGGCACAGAGAGCTTCCTCCTGCCTTTCCCTCTCCAAACCCATGGGTTTGCAAAGTCTGGGCAATTGTGAGGTGTAATCCTCCCCACCCCAGAAAATCAGAGTGGCTCAGAAGGGAAGATAAGTCCAGGCCGTGTCATCTGTGGTAGCCAGTGTGACATTGGCCCTCTCACCTGATTTGAAGATGGTGTCCCAGGCCAGCGTGTGCGCCTGCCACACCTTGGTGTTGAGGGTCTTGTGCAGCTCCACCGGGGTTACCATCATCTTTCCAAACGTGCTCATCATCTGTGAGAAACCCAGACATTTTCCACTCCCAGTTCTCCCCTCCGAGCCAGCGTTCCTCTTGGAGGAACATTCTAAACTACAGCCCGTGCCCCAAAGGAAGCACTTTAGAGAAGCTCCGGCTCTCTCACCACTTCTGGTGGAATATAGGAAGTCATCATAGGATGACTTTCTGCTCTCTGTGTTATAAAAAACATTAGGAGGCTGGAGAAATGGCTTAGTAATTAATGTGCCTGCTTGCAAAGCCAAAGGACCTTGGTTCAACTCCCCAGGACCCACGTAAGACAGATGCACAAGGTGGCTCATGCATCTGGAGTTTGTTCGCAGTGGCTGGTGGCCCTGAAACACCCATTCTCTCTCTCTCTCTCTCTCTCTCTCTCTCTGCCTCCCTCCCTCTGTGTGTGACTGCCTCTTTCCCTCTCACAAATAAATAAATGATATAAAAATAAAGAATCTAGATTCTTTAAACAATTAGGTTTTATGACTTTATTTATTTATTCTCTCTGTGGTACCAGGGATACAAGGCAGGGTCTCGTGGGCAGATGCTATGAAAGCATTCTGACACTCGGCTGTACCACCTTCCTTTTGTTTTATTTTTGTTCTGAGACAGGATCTCACTCAATTGCTTCAGCTGCCCTTCAACTCCCTGTGAAACCCAAGCTGGCTTCAAACTTTTGGTCCTCCTGTCTCAACCTCCCACATAGCCAGGACTGCTGCCTTTGCCCCACACTCAGCCCCTTAAGACTATTGTAAGGAAATAAATTTTTTTTTATAAAAAGGAAAACTACAACATTCATGTTCATTTCAGTTTCTCAGATTGCCTGTCCTTATCTTAGTTATTTCCAAGTCAGTTTCACAGTGCCTACCACATCGGCACATCACCTGAACCACTCAAAAATTAAAACTGAAAAATTTCACAGAATTAAAAAAAAAAAAAACATTTTAAGCCAACCAATTATTAACTGGGATACCTAAAATAAATATAAAATAGCACTTTATTTTATTAAAATGAACTTGCTTAAACAGTAAAAAATAACATTGGGCTTAACATGTTATGACACACACATCTATGCCCACACATCCATTAAAATATCTACATCTGGCTGGACATAGTAGCACATACCTTTAATCTCAGACTAGGGAAACAGAGGTAGGAGGATGGCCATGAGTTCAAGGCCACCCTGAGACTACATAGTCAGCTTGGGCTAGAGTGAGACCCGACCTCAAAAAGCCCCCCCCACCAAAAAAAGGCCTATATCACAGGAAGTGAATGAACTGTTGAAATAAAATGTGTGTGTACTCCTCTCCTTGGGAGACACGTGGCACCCGTCTGGGTGTCCAGTATGACATCTGTCTGTCCTGCCGTGGTGAGGGCTGCTGCTCTCCTTACCGTTTTCACGGCCGTGATGAAGGCCAGAGCTTCCTCCCCTGCGTCCTTCTGGAGGAGCCCGAACCGCTTCTCGTACAGCACGAGGCAGATGCCTGTCAACCAGGACAACCACTGTCACCCACTGCGCCGGGCTCTGTGACCAGCTGGCTAGTGCAGCTTGGCCTGAGCCTCATAACACCGCACTCTTTGCAAGAGGAGATCAAGGTGGAAAGCCTCGAGGAAAAGGACATCGTGAGAGCGAAGGGCATGGACACTTCTTTACTTTCCAGAACTCACTTCTAGGGGTAAATGATGCACCTTCCTTCAAACCTCCTGGCCAGAGACAGTCCATGGCCACATTTGTCGTGGAAGCTGGGGACAAAGGGGTGGTTGGGTGAGGTCTCCGCCCTGCCTGCCCTAAGCTGTTGGAGTCGTGTGTTGGCTTCGTCTCCCAAACTCAGTGGATAGAAAAGCTTGTGAGCAAAAGCACTGGGAAGGAGGAGGCGTGGCCTCCGTGGCCGCTGCCTGCCAGGCACTGGCCTAACGCTTGACAGATGTTTGTTTTCCCACTTAAGCACCAAGTTTTATAATAAAATTCTCTAGCCCTTAATTTAAAACTCATTCCTGGGGCAGGAGATTTAGCTCAGTGGTTAAGGTGCTTGCCTGCACAGCCTAAGGACCTGGGTTTGGTTCCCCAGGACCCACATAAGCCAGATGCACAAGGTGGCACATGCATCTGGAGCTCATTTGCAGTGACTGGATGCCCTGGAGCCCCCATCCTCTCTCTCTCTCTTTCTTTCTCTCTCACATAAGTAAATAAATATTTTAAAACACATTACTAGGAGAAAAGGTGAAAGGCTAGAATATGCTTGCATCTCCTGAATTCAGGTGCACTCATCATGATTTTCACTCACACCACCTTCTCCTTACGTGTGTGTTTATATGTAAGTGAGTTCGTGTGTGCTGAATATTTTGAAAATAGTGTCAGCTCTCATGACACTTCATCAGTAAATACGGTAGCAGTCATCTAAGAATAATGACATTCTTCTACACAGTGATGATGTCACCAACCTTCCTGAGAACAAGACCCGTCCCATCATATGACTACAGTGTGCCCATTGAGAAAGTTCCTCTGGCTGTCTTAAAATTAACTTCTGTGACTGTTCCTGTTTTGACTGAACACCACTCAGCACTGTTTGAGAGGTAATCAGCTTGACTGAGGAGAAGCGCTCTCAAGAATGCTGGCATGAGGCACCACACCAGACTGGTCTTTTTCCTTTCTTGACAACTAGGCCACAAGGCAGCTAACCTTTCCCCCTTCCCTCTTGTCTCTGTCTCGACTGCAGAGAGAAGGCTGGGAGCAGCTGATTTCAGTCAGACTCAAGCTAACAAGCTACGGATGGACAGCGCAAAGCTGGGAAGGCCCTGGGGCCTCAGTATGCGTTCAGCTGGCGTTGCCCACTCCCTTCCCCTAGGAGGTGCCTCACAGTGCTAGACCACAGATCCTAAACCACCCAGGTCAAGGCTGTCTTCCAGCTAAATGCTTTCGGTGGTTCTTAGCCTGGGTACTTCTGGTGCTATATTTCCAAAAACACTCCTGTCCTCCTGTTCTTCTATAATCACTTTTTTTTTCTCTTTACCCCTCTCTTGCTTAACACATGGTGGATTTTTTACTTGCATGAAACTTTCTATGCTGCTAAAATGACCAGCAAAGAATTTGTTTTTCAAAGTAGAATCTCACTCTAGCTCAGGCTGACTTGGAATTCTATGTAGTCTCAGGGTGCCCTCAAGCTCCTGGAGATCCTCCTACCTCTGCCTCCCGAGTGCAGGGATTAAAGGCATGCACCACCATGTCCAGCTGGCCAATAACTTTAAATGAGGTTGATCTGATGGAGGAGATGGGTCATACGAATTCCTCCAGCAGGGGAAGTCATCTCTAATTCCTGCCACCAGCAGCCAGAGTGACCTAATGTTCATGCCTTTGCCTGAGGGCCTTTGCACTTCCACCATCTTCAACATTCACTGGAAGATAGCCTCCAACTCCTTTCCTTCCCTTATGGGGAGAAGACCCCCCCACACCTTAGCAAAGAGGGCTTTAGGCTCTCCTGTTCCTTTTCAGCTCCCTTACCCTTTCACTCCTCTGCCATGTATATACTGAGACGTGTCCACTAGTTATGTGTCCCTCTGGACTCATCGCTTCTTGAGGGCAATGATGTTGCCTATTTTGTTTGCTGTGTCCCTCATACCCTGCAGTGCCCAGCACACAGCGTCTCATAAATGTTTGTCAACTTCACAAACAACCTGTAGTGCAGATCACAAGCAAAATGCCTGGAGGTAGCGCTGAAAGGGTTTGCACGCAAGGCCAGCCCTTAGCTGGCTGTAGTGGGTCCTTGGAGAATCATTGACAGAACCACATTTTATCTCAATCTACATGCAAAAGTAAGTAAGCGAGTGAGCTGGAGGGATGGCTTAGCAGTTAAGGCATTTGCCTGCAAAACCAAAGGATCCCAGTTCTGTTCCCCAGGACCTATGAAAGCCAGATGCACAAGGGGTACATGTGTCTGGAGTTCTTTTGCAGCTGCGGGAGGCCCTGGTGCACCCATTCTCTCTCCCTCTCCTTCTCTCTCTGCCTCTTTCTTTCTGTCAAATAAATAAATGCCTGGCACTACAAGGAGATGGGCACCATTTTTTTTTAAAGTAAATAAATGAGACTGTAAATCCAACTTACTTTCAAATGACCATTTGTTCAGCTCGCCGTGTAAGTCCTGGATGCGGCCTCTCTCATCACACAGTTCATCTGTTCTCCGCATAAAGTCAGCCAAGACCTTAAAGGGAAGCAACCAGGCAGGCGCATCTTAATGTCGTGGAAGGAGAAGAAGTTTCAAGCTCTGTGAGTAAACTGAAGGGCTTCTCTTCCACAAGTTCATTTTCCAAGCTGCTGCTATTCCTGGTGATAATTAACACTAACACACCCTCCTTAGGAGTGCGCCCACTCCTCCCACAGCCCTGTCCTGGGATAGTTCCTAAGCTCTTCCTGCAGCTACTGAAGCTTACGTTTCAGCTTTTTCTTCTTTTTGGGTGTGTGTGTGTGTGTGTCTGATTGCTCCCCAGCTTATTTTTCAAGTGAGGGTCTCTCACTGAATTTGGAACTCACAGATTCAGCTAGACCAGCCACCCCCCCCACACACACCCGGCCAGAGATCCTCCTATCTCAGCCTCCCCAGAGCTGAGATTACAGGCATGCGCCACCACATCATTTTTTTTTTTTTTTACATGGGTAGCGGAAGTTCAAATCCAGATACCCGTGTTTGTACAGCAAGCACTTTACCCGCTGAACCATCTCCCCATGCTGAGTTTCAGCATCTGACCTAAAGCAAATCTGGCATTGTAAGCAAAGAGAACCTTTCTTTCCAAGCGCAATGGGCGGCCAAGCCACTGGGAGGATTTAGACAAATGCATTGCGGCTCAAGGACTGTGGTACCGCACAGATCCCAGGTTTGCACTTCACATTTCCATAGCTGCACAACATCACCTCTCCCACAGCTGTTCATTAGTGTGGAGTGCGCTGGACCTCACACTTCCTAAGGCTTGGATCGGGCCACGTAAGGTGCCAAGTGTATTATCCTAGTTGACCCCCACAGCCACCCCATGGGGTAGCTCCCCCCTCCCACTGTTTTCCATGTCCCAAGTGAGAAACAGGCTTAACTTGGTTAAGTTACTTGGTTACCTAACGGATGACTTGTATCCTGGAGACTGTGAGATAAGGGATCGGTAACTAAACAGCCCGTAGTTGTAACCAATGGACACATTTAATTTTCTCACATGATACATTTAAAAGTACCTGAATTTGCTACCACTAAAGTCAGGAGATGTCATATGAATGTATGGAGTTCCTACCACCTTCCTCCTCCTCCTCCTCCTCATCATTATATTATATATTATTATTGTATTACTATACTACACACTGGGCATGCATGCCTATATGACAGCAGTTTGCTCAATCTAGGGCCACTGAGCCCTCTAGGAAGAGCACACAGAATGCTGCTTGCTAAAAGCCTTGCTGGACCTACTTTGCTGTTTATATCAATTCCCTGGCTGCTGGAAGCTTTGCAACTTGCACTGCCTCCTCTCTGTGACTCCCTGTGGATCCCTGTGCCATTCAAAGTAAACAACCATGGTGAGCCGGATTAAAGTGCACACACCTTTAATCCCAGCACTCAGAGGCAGAAGTAGGAGGATCACCACGAGTTTGAGGCCACCCTGAGGCTACATAGTGAATTCCAGGTCAGCCTGGATGAGAGTGAGACTGTGCTTCCAACCACCCCCCAACCCAAAAAGCATAAGCTTCTCCCTGCCCCCAATGGGTCCCTATTGGTTAAAGGATGTTGTACAAATCCCAGTGAAAAGCCACTGTGAAGCCCTGTTTCTTGTCCAGAGTCATTTCAGAGAAAGCTTCGTTTCAGCAGCAAGAATGGACAGCGATTCTCTGAACACATGCCATTTCATTCCTCTAAACTTTCAGCAGACGAGCCTCTCTGCCTGGATGCCTTTTCTGTGGTCCTTGCCTTGTAGACTGCTAGTCAGTCTGAAAAACCCAGTTCCAATGTCACTGCCTAAGAGCGGGGCGACATTGTGTCATTTAGCCCCTCGCAACAGGCTGTGCAGGAGCTACCAAGACTGGGAAAGAGGCTTATGAGAGAGAAGCCGCATAGCAGCTCTCAGAGTGAGGAGGGGAAGGCTGGGCTCCAACCCAAGACTGTGGCCAGGAACGGCTGTGTGTATAATAGCTCCCTTCTGCAGTTTTGCTTTCGAAGGGGTTGATGGAGAGAGGAAGATGAATTTTGGGAGGAGGATGTGGCTAGGAAGGAGAGAAACGGCGCCCCTGAATCACCCAGGCTCCCCTCCCCTGCCCCCAGCTGTGACTTCAGCTTAGCCCCTCTGTCCGCAGGCACCAACCTCGTTGATCTTGCTGTCTAGCTTCATGACTTCCACTGGCTTCATTAGTTTCTTTTGAAAAGCACTGCGGACCCTCTGCCAGTCTTCCCCTTCCCTGGAAAGAGGGGTCCTGGTTAGAGCAAAACTGGGAAGAAGCCAGGCGTGGTGGCGCACGTCTTTAATTCCAGCACTCGGGAGGCAGAGGTAGGAGGATCGCCGTGAGTTCAAGGCCACCCTGAGACTACATAGTGAATTCCAGGTCAGCCTGGACTAGAGTGAGACCCTACCTCATAAAACAAAACAAAACAAAAAAACTGGGAAGAAGTGGGGGTTACGCAGACGCCTCCAGTTCCAACCTTGAACCATGGAGGCCCATGAGGCCCGAGAGTCCCTGGAGAAATAGGCAGGCCACGTTAGCACCAGAATTGCGCGGCAGGTTTGCGATTTTTTTCAAAAGTTCTCTCCCCCCCCCCCCCGCCCCTGCTCCCAGCTCAAGATGACACCAGAAAGGCGATAAACCAGGGCTTTTGATGTGCCCTGCTAAGTGGGGAGGGGCCACTGGGAAACTGGAGGCTAGGGGTGTGTGGGGGGCAGGTGAACACTCATTGGGAAGATGGGTCTCCCAGGGTCCCACGCTCACGTCTACTAGAGGTTAGCATCGCACCCGCGCCAGGCCACTGTCGTCCTGTCCAAGAGAGGTCCCAGCCCGGCCACCCGCGGCTGCCTCCTCTTCCCCGCCCGCGTCCTGCCCGCGGCACTCACAGGATGAGCAGCCCGTAGCCCTCGCGGCGGAGGTCGCGATAGGCCTTCCACGGCTTGATCTCCAGCCTTTGGGGAAACGCGCTCTCGGCGCGGTACAGCGCTTCCAGCAGGCAGGGCGAGCCCAGGTGCACCGAGTCGAAGGACCCCAACTTCAAGCGGAAGATCTTGCCGTACCTCCGGTGGTACTCGGCCTGCGGCGGGGCGGGGAGTCAGGGCGCATCCTCCGCAGCCGCGGCCCGGGCCGGGTCAGCGGGGCGCCGGGGTGCCCGAGGCGCAAGGGAGGGCGCGCCCCCGGGGAGCGCAGCGCAGGTTCTGCAGGAGGAGGGGATGGGGGGGGTGTTCAGGACAGGGTATTTACCAGAGTGTCGTGCTGTTTCTTCAGGCCACCTTTCCAAAGAATCTCCACTAGACTGCCCAGCAGTGGCCAGTTGGTGGGTCCGGGGAGGGCAGTGGCATTCTGCGTCTCTCCGCCTGCCTTTAGCGGGCAGAGGGGCACCTCCCGGGTCGGAGGGGTGGCGCATGCTGAGGATGTCACGGGCCGTGGGGGCTGCCCGAGGTCTCCCCGACGCCGCAGGAAGGCGACCAGGGAAAGCCTCTTGCTGAAGGGGCAGCTCATGACTGTGGGGCGTACGAGGGGGGCGAGAAGGCGCAGACTGAAAAGGGCAAAGTGGTTAGGAGGTGCTGGGAGGTTTTGCGGGGGGCGAAGGTGGTGCAAACAGGTCCAGCAGGAGTGATGAGGAGGAGGCAGAGGGGGCCGGGAGCAGAAGGGACTTGGGCGACAGTGCTGGACAATGCTGCGAGGTGCAGGTGCGACGGCTCGGGGCGTGCGCGACGGCTTTGCGCTGGCCTCAGGAGCTGGAGAAGCGCAGCCAGAGGGGTTGGCGGCTGTGGGAGGAGAAAAGAGAGGGTCGCGGGTCCCTCTCTGACTTCTAAAGTCTCAATTCAGCAGTAGGATGTCAGGGAGGGCGGGAGGGATGCTTGCCGGCTCTGACGTTCCCTGCGTGCCTCTCCCGGCTCCCAGGCCCAGGTACCAGGTATTTATGGAGACAGGGAATGCGCTGGGTGGCCAATGAGCGCATGGAATAGGGCGGAGGGGGCCCAGGCTGGCAAGGTCCGGAGGGACGCGGGACGCCGTGGGGAGGGCGGGCGTGGAGGAAAGCGTGGAGTCAGCGAGGTGAGCGAGGGCGCCGGGCACCGGGTGACCGACGCGCATCTTGACAGGCGGGCGCACCGCGGGCTCCACCCCGGAGATAACCCGGGGAAGGCGCGTCGAGCCCCGGGTTCAGCGAGTGCACGCCGAGGGAGGGCGCCTCGTCCTGCTGCTCTCCCGCTGCGGGCAGCAGGCCGCCTTGCAGCTGCCCTGCGCTTGCACAATCGCCCCGCAGGGCTCCGCTGAGGTCTCTGAGCGCGGCCCGGCCTGGAAGGCTTGCCTTCCTGGAAGACAGATTTGCCCAGCCTGGGCTGAGCTTTCGGGGGAAGAAAGTGGCCTTCCTGAGCCTACTGAAGAGCGAAGGAGTTGAGGTTTACCTACATGCATGGAAGATTTCACCTTCTGGTCTTAAGTTAAGAAAGACTGCTGTATGGTGGGCTCTTGTGGGGATGGAGCGAATCAGTGCGCGTTCAGCCTCTGTCTCCGTGTTTGTCCACAGTCAACATTCATATAGAATAGGAGCTGGGACCCGGTGTGGGGGTGCACACCTTTAATCCCAGCCTTTTTCAGGAGGCAGAGGTAAGAGGATTGCTGTCAGTTCGAGGCCAGCCTGCGACGACAGAGTTCCAGGTCAGCGTGGGCTACAGTGAGACCATTCCTTGAAAATCAAACAAAAAAATAAACAAACAACAACAAAAATCAGTAGGAGCTGAGCGAGTGGTGAATGGGGCTTGCTTTCAAGCTTGGCAACCCAAGTCTGATAAGCCCCAGCATTTGTGGAGAGTCAGGTGCAAAGTGGCACAAGTGATGCCAATGCACCCACTGCTGTGGGTGCCAAGCCAGGAGAATCCCGAAGCTCGGAGGTAGCTAGTCTAGTCCGTGAAGCTGCCAAGCAAGAGAGATCCTGTCACACTTTTAAAAAATAAAATAATGGCTGCTTTAAGTGGCTTCTTAAGGTGGTTGGAAAATGCACTGGAGGGCATGGCTTGCAACTGCAGGCTTCAATTCCTTTGGTGTACACCACCCCTAACCACCCAAGTTCCTAGCCTTTTTATCCTCATGAACACCCACTGCCCTGCACAGATCAGACAGGTCCATGCCTTCAAGCAAGCCTCCAAATGTCCCCATGACATTCTGCAAAGGCTCCCCTAGGCAGGCCCAGGTGTGTTCACGACAGACAGACAGACAGACACATACACACACAACTCTGTGTTTATATGGCTGGCAAGAGAAGAAGTCACTTTCCTAATTTCCAGAAAGGAAACTGGCCTGCTTTACTGATTGCCTGAAAGAGGCTCATATTGTTTCCTGCTGATGCAACACAAAGCTACCAACAGCCAGAGAGGTGAGGAGGTGAGGAACTTCTGCTTCCTCTCATGCTGCCCAGTCACCTGACTTATGGTCACCTTGACCTGGGACTGCAGATCTTTTCCTATTAAGTCTCCTGCAAACATCTGGTTTGTTTCCAGAAAACCTCTTTTTTTTTTTTTTTTTAAATTACTTCTCCATGTGTGCATATGGAGTCAGAAGATGCTAGTCCTCACCTTCCACCTTGTCTGGGACAAGCGTTCCCTTGTTTTCCCTTGCAAGGGCCGGACTAGCTGCCACCAGAGCTTCGAGTTCCTCCGGCTCCGCCTTCCGTTGCCGTTGGTGGCAGGTCACAGATCCAGGCACAGCCGTGTCTGGTTCGAACACCAGTCATCGGACCTACGGAGCAAGCGTCCTCAGCCATGGAACTATCTCCCCAGCCCTGGAAATTCTTTTGCAGTCCAGCGTGAGCTTGAACAACCATCATTTTAGATTTGTCCTCTGACGTTAATGATATTTAAAGTGATAGCTATGTATGCAATAATTTATATATGTTGCATTAGATCCATTTAAGTATGCATAATGTAGTACATGACCTATGCTATAGGCTTACAGTCTGTTTGTATGTTGTACACATCATGTAATATGTAATGTGCTATAGGTCATACAGTACATGCAAGCACCATGGATTATATTACACAAATGAAAAGTTTCTCGGGCTTAAGACAACATGGGTACTGGGATGGACATTTTGTATCGACTTTCCCATTTAAATTTCACCTCAGTCCAGTGTAAAACACACACACACACAAACCAAAGATAGATACAAAAGTCTTCCAATGCTTAGGGTTTGTCCAATGTCACAGACTTTATTAATGACCCCAATGGGGTTCACACCCAGTATTTTCTGATTCCAGTCCAACTCTTTAACATAGATACCCATGCACACCAAGTTACTTTTACTTTTATTGTTTTTTTAAATATTTCATTTATTTGTTTGAGATAGAGGGGGGAGAGGCAGATAGAGAGAGAGAATGGGCACATCAGGGCTTCCAGCCATTGCAAATGAACTCCAGGCACATGTTCCACCTTGTGCCTCTGCCTTACGAGGGTACTGAGGAATCAAACCTGGGTCGTTAGGCTTCCAAGGCAAGGGCCTTCACTGCTAAGCCGTCGCTCCAGCTCTTAGCTGGTTCTTAAAGACAGGCCAGTCTCCAACCCCCAGGCATGCTGTGCTGGGGTCATGGGCGCAGGACACTGTGCCTGGCACTACCTCCTGTTATCCCCTTTGCCTTTACGTGTCCAAAGGAACCTCAGGAAGTTGGAAATATTTCCTAAGGGAACATCTCCAAGAGAAGGGAGATGCAGTCGTGGCAGCGTGATGGGAATGTGTGTGTGTGTGTGTGTGTGTGTGTGTATGTGTTGATGGTGGTGGAAAAGTAAACCCCCAAGAGCAGGCCCTTTTGCCTGTGTCTGACTACATCTGGACGCAGTGAAGACCAGTTCATGGTGCTTGCATTGCTACTTGCAGTGAGCAGCGGCCTGCCTTATTCTCTCTCCCTTCTTCCTCTGCAAGTGTGTTCAAGCCGGGGCCAGAGTTCAGACTGGGCAGCGTTCCCTGAAGGTGCCGTGCCCAGCTGCTGCACATACTTGAGATCAATACGTAGCAGTGCAGGCACTCGTGAGTGGCGTATGTAGGAGCCAATAAGAAAATTCCTAGCGCTGGAGAGATGGTTCAGCAGTTAAGGGCCTTGCCTGGAAACCCCGAGGAGCTGAGTTCTATTCCCCAATACCCATATAAAGCCAGATGCACAAAGTGGCACAAGCATCTGAGTCCATTTGTCATGACTGGAGGCCCTAATGCACCCATTCTCTGGCTCTCTTCCATCTCTCTCTGCTTGCAAATAAATGAACAACAACAACAAAAATGTGTGTGTGTGTGCGTGTGTTTAAAGAAAGAAAGAGAGAAAAGTCCTGGGCTGAGGAGAAGGCTTAGTGAACCACGTGCTTGCCCTGCAAGCATGAGAAGCTGAGTTCTAGAACCCATGCAAATCACAGCGGGCACAGTGGCGTGGGCTTGTGATCTCAGCGCCGGGGAGGTGGATTCCTGGGGACTGCTGGCAAACCAGCTTATCCTGGCATTTGTGGAGTTTCATGCCAGTGACCCCATCTCAGAAATACAGATGAGTGGTGCCTGACACCCAAGGTTGTCCTGGGTCATGTGTGCACACGCTTTTTATTTATTTTTTAATTCAGGGCTAAAAAAAGGGGGGGAGCTCAGTGGCTAAATACACTTTCTGCACAAGCATGAAGGTCTGAGGGTGCCTAAGCCTGCTCCAGTTTGATTCCCAACATCCATATGAACATCTGGGTGAGGTCACTCATGCCTGTAAAGAAGCACTGGGGATACCCCAAAATGGCAAGCTTTGGAGTCAGTAAGAAAGTGCTTCAAGGAAAATCAGGCAGGTGAGTAATTGAAGGGGACACCTGACATTCTCCTCTCACCCCTGGTGAAAGGGACACCACGCCGTCACATTCATGTGCATTATGCCACCCCCCCACACACACACTGCACACACGCAAAAATAAATCCCCATTTCAGGGAAGTTTATTTATTGTCACTTCTGTGCTGAACTGCACAGGAAGTCCACAGTCCACTTGAAGTTCACTGACCACAGCACTCAGCTCTCCTCACTGGGGTTCAGAAATCCAAAAGGACTATTGAGAGAAGTCTCAGCGACTTACCCTGCATCACCCCTCTCTTGACTCATCCACACAGGCCTCCTGCTAGACATTCCTAAGGAAAGTTCTAGAAGTGGCTTCTCTGAAATGTCCACAGCCACTCCTGAGACTGGCCCACCCAGCCTCCTGTCTTATTCTGGAAGCATTACCAAGTCCTCTGGAAGTTAATTAACCCTTCTGTGCAGCCACACATGACATTGTGTGTGTGCGTGTGCGTGTGCAGTGGAGGGTGATCTGGAGGCTGTGGGAGGATCAAGGCTGGTTCCTCCATGCTGGGAAATACAAAAACCCTGTGACATACGTGGATGGGATTCATGCCTCATAGTGTGGCTGAAATGGGACGAGAAGTTGACATCTGCTTTTTCTCCTTTCTTGAATGTGTGTGTACACATGGTACGTGTGCCTGGGTACATGTGCACAACTGCATGTATGTGCAGACACTTGTGTGTGTATTTGTGTGTTCACAGGTGTGTGGATGCACGTGTGTGTGTGTGTGTGTGGAGGCCCGAGATCAACACTGGGTGTCTTCCTCCATCACCCCCCACCGTACTTTAACGAGACAAGGCCTCTCACTAGGCACTGGGATGCTGGGCACGTGCCCGGCCTTTGTGACTTCTGGGGTCTGCGCTGAGGTCCTGTGCGGGCAGCCAGCACTTCGCCAAACTAGGCCACGACCCTGCCCAAGGTCTTTTTTCTAATTATGGAAACTCAGAGGGCCGACTTTCCACCCTTTGAATGGAGAGTGTCAGAAGTGGCCTCACAGTAACACTCAAATGTCACGGAAACAGGACTGGCAATGGCAGCCAATTTCACCTGTCTGCCATGAGGGCGACACAGAGTCCGCAAAGCCACCGCCCGAGACTTGCCTTGCAACCCTCCTCCATGGCATCCCTCCGTGTGTTCAGGCTGCTCCGAGGGCAGGTGACGTCTGTGTTTGAAACATTACACTTATGCTCAGCTGAGTAGTTGTGAATTGGTTTTTCATGATGTTGGAGATTGAATTTAGGGTCTTTGTGAGTGACACGGAAGTGTCCTGCCTCTGAGCTACATCCCCCCGAAAAATGTATTTTAAGACAGGATCTCAAAGTTGCCCAAGCAGGTCTTGGACTCTTTCTATAGCTCAGGCAGGCCTTGAACTCGTAAACCTCCTGCCTGTTGGGAGTATAGTCATTTTGATTTAGGAAAATGTATGATTGTGTTCAGCTCAAGACCAGCAAAGAGACCCTGGTTAGAGCTCATCTCAGCCACTTAGCGGCTGATACACCAGTGCCTATATCCCATCTCTCTAAGCCTTGGTGACTGCTTCTCAAGGCAGTACCCAGTCTGCTGGTTTTGTTTTTCCCTGAAGGTAATGGGCCAAATGCTTGGCATAAATCATACTGCCAATAGGTTTCAGAACTATGGGGACTGAGGCTGTAACCACTGTGACACTCCTCATGTGGTTCTCCGCCCAGTTAGTGAAACCTCCTTGAAATCGTTAGACTTGTTTTTCAAATTGTCTCCTTGTTTTTTGTCTGTTCCATAACAAATGACGCAGTGCAGTCTGTATTGGCCAGCACCCAACAAGTCAATAATGGGCAATTGATTATTGATTTTTTTTCCTCATTCCCCAGTGAAAAATAGAAAGATCAGTGTCAATGTACCCTTTGTTTTCTGAGGAAGTAGTTGCTACATGCTGGGGAGCTTTATTTGGGCACCACATGGAGGCCGTAGGTGACAGAGCAGTGGTTTGGGTCTCAACACCTTAGGTTGAAACCATGGCTCCAGTCCTCACTAGCTGTGTGACCTTAGGGGACTTAGTTAACCTCCGTGAGCCTAGCTTCCTCCTTGGCAAAACTGAAGGATACTAGACCCATGTCTCAGGAAGGCTTGGGATGAAGACTTCAGTATCAAGGGAATCACAGCATTATCTTCACAAAGACTCACTTGGCCTGGGCACTTGATTGATCTCTACACAGAATTCAGTCACGCTGGAAAGTTGAAGTTTTACTCCAGGTATGAGCAAAGGGGTGTCTCACATCCTCCATGACAGCTGCACGGGGAGAACATTTGAATGACAGGAAAAACGTAGTGTGCACACGCATGCTAACAAATCACTTTACTGTTAATGCAAATTATGATTTTCTAGAAACTTATGCAAGAGCTAGACATTGAGCACAGTATGCAGGTGAGGATGGCCTTGAACCCCTGCTTCTCCTGCCTCCACACAGAGGTTTTCAAGCATTCTATTGGCACTATACATGCCTCGTGGCTGAAATTCACAGTTACACCACCACACAGATAGCTTTTCTAGCCTTCCTTGCATGAAGTCACCTCACCCAATCCATCACGATGAAATTCAGGGAAATTCCACGATGGGAGGATTACTGCCAATTCCTTTTGGACCCAAATACAGTTTGTCTTGCCCTGTGTGTCCGGAGCTGGCCTTGACCATCCCAGAGGCTGAGGCTGACGTGGTGGGCATGACTACACTCAGGCTGTACTTTCCCAGAGCTTCCTTGTGAGCCAGCAGGCACACACCTGCATGGTGGATTGTCACTAGAGGAACAGGTGGAGACTACCTCCAGAAAACTCGAACAGTAGTGCAGACAGCTGTTGGGTTTGGTCAACGATCACACGGGGGACCAAGGGAACAAGTTCAAACCAAGCACACTCCTGAGGCGTCCCTTTGTGCTAAAACAAAACAAAACAAAAAACCCCCATTCATTTGCAGAGTACTCTGAAGGTGTGTAGTAGAAATACCCAAATCTTTTCATAATGGAATTTTCTTTTAGTTGGTGTCTCTGTGTATATGTGTGTGTTTGTGTATGTATGTGTCTGCGTGTATGTGTGTGTATGTATGTGTGCATATGTACATATGTGTGTGTCTCTGTGTGTATGTATGTGTGTGTCTGTGCGTGTTTGTGTGTGTATGTATGTATGTGTGTGTCTGTGTGTGTACATATGTGTGTGTGTGTGTACGGGCATGTGTGCGGAGGTGAGAAGGTAACCTCCGGTGTCGGTCCTCCTTCACCTCGCTTGAGCACAGACTCTGGCTCGCCACTGGGTATGCCCAGCTGTCTTGCAGGTTACCAGGGACTCTCCCGTGCCCGCTTCCCAGCTCTCCACAGGGACGCTGTGACCACAGATGTAGACCATGCCCGGCTTTTATGTGGCTCTGGGGATCGGCACTCAGGCCCTCAGGCTTGGGTGGCGAGCGCCTTACCCACTGAGCGTCTCCCCAGGCCGCCGTCTAGACGCCAGGCGTGGCTTTCCTCCACAATTCCATTCTGATTCTTGAGCAGCATCCAATGACGAATCTGCTTCTCCGAGAAGGACCCTGCTCCACGTCCCATCCTAGTCAGCTAGGATAATTCAGAATCTTGTGTTGATGAGAACACTCACAGACTACTAGAGTGATGGAATATTCCACTGAAAAATAATAAATTCTTGATTGCCTTTGCTCTATCTGGTTGGAATCAAATTCTTTGGAGGAACTGCTTGATAAGTGACGATGCAGCACGTGCAGTGCGTCAAACATCATCCCAGCACTGGGTCATAGGATGAGCGAGGCAAGCTTCTCGGTGGGAAACACGAGCTCTTGTTACCGTCATGCCTCGCTGCTCCAGGCTACTGGACGCAGCACTATCATGACCCCCTCTGAGGGCTCTGAGACCCCAAGCCAGTCACACGGTATTCCACACCAATCATTTGCCCCACATATGCTTGCCCGGTTTTAATAAACATCACATTGAAGCTCGTACGTAACATTTTTAAACCTCTCCTTTTAAATATTTTCTTTGTTTGAGAGAGAGAGAGAAAGAGGGAGAGGGAGAGAGAATGGGCATGTCAGGGCCTCTTCAGACACATGTGCCACCTTGTACATCTGGCTTTATGTGAGTCCTGGGGAGTCAAACCTGGGTCCTTTGGCTTTGTAGGCAAGTGCCCTAACTGCTAAACCATCTCTCCAGCCCTTAAAATTATTTATTTATTTATTTAAACCTCTCCTTTTAAGTATTTAAATGTCTTGGAGCCTGACGTTTCAGTTGGGGTCTTTGCAGGAAGGAGACTGAAACAAACTTGAACCACTTTGAACACAAAGCAAACCTCTGAGTCGCCGGCCCTCTGCTGGAACCCACTGCCAGACAGGTGGGGCACATTCAAGGGGACACTTGTGTCGGCTGTGAGCTCTGTGGAACCGTGTGGCCCAGAACTCATTAGGTAACCAAGGATGAGCTTGGATTTCTGATGCCCCTGCCTCCACCTCTGCCGGTGTGGGCACATGCCAGTGTGGCTGCTTTATATGGACTTGGGGATCACAACCAGAGCCCTGCTCATGCTAGGCAAGTGCTCTAATAGTTGGGCCACATCCCCAGGCCTCCAGTCAGATTAACCAGACTTCTTAGGTGTTTCTGTGGTGCCCAGGCTGCTGAAGCTAATGTTTAGATGTCTCTCTTGGGAACGTGCATTTGCGACAAAGACCATTTACACAGTTCTCTCTCCCTTCAGAGTAAGTGGCGCTGCACACAGGCTGTGCTGAGGGACAGAAAGACCTGCGGACATGGCCTCCCACAAGTCCCCTCCAAACTTCTTAGAAAGCCACAACACACAGAGTACATGGAGGTAAATTTGTGGTGAATAAGCATTTTTTTTTTTTTCACGTGTTCTCATGAATTCCCATGGTCTTGCCCTAGGTAACTCACAAGCTGTTGAAACGGCCTGTTTCATTTTTCTCAATAGAATCAGGCCATCTCGGTTTGTGAGTTGAGGAAGGTGACACCCTTCTAGAACACCGGGTGGACGACATTTGTATTATCAATTGCTTCTGATATGAGCATAATTTCCCGGGAAGGTTTACATAGAATCTGGAGACAGAATCCAGGCCTCTTCAGCTCCTCCCTGACAGTGAGGACTATTAAAAAACAAAAAAAAACCTTACAATAAACAGTAAAAATCACCTGCAATCATAGCTAACTAGTGGAATTGCTTTAAAAAGGTTTTTTTTTTTTTGGAAGTATAATATTGTTGTGTGATTGCTCCTGGGAACACCTATCTTCACCCTAGGTAGGACACTGAAGACAGACCAAAGAAACTATTCTACCCAAGTCCAGCTTTGTGAGCCAGTGTGTTCACTGGGCTCCCTCACAGGCGTATGGGAGAGGAGCAGCTTACGGGAGCGCGGGTGACTCACAGCCAGCTCTAGCACCAGCACATCCAGCCCAGCGTGTGCCAAGCTCAGCACACCGGCCACGCTAGAGCTCACCCCACTTGCAGTCTCCTCTCCAGCACTGTTACCACTTGTAGGTCCTGAATGAGGGTCCCTATGAATTGTGTAAATTTCAGGACCTTCCTGACGTAAGTTTCGTTAGCTTCCTGGAGTCCTGTGAGCCTCCTTCCAGGAGAGAATGCTTCATTCAGAGGACACAGCACGTTAATCACAGACTGTCATGTCACGAAAGTGGAGGTGAGGGGTGATCGTGACCCACAGCCATCTTTTTTTTGAAGATGAACTCAGCTGCATGTCCATTGTTCTGTCCTGCCCTAGGGAACTTGGAAGCCATGGGTAACTGATTCCTTTTACTTGGAATAGTGTCGTTGCTGTTTGTGGTTTGAGGGTATGAATCTGAGATGTGCGGAGGTTTGATGCACTCTTTAAAACACATTCTTTTTTTTTTCTTTCTTTCCATTTAAGTAGTATCACTTCATGCCATTTCCAGCACAGGAGGGTGGCTTTTTTTTTTTTTTTTCAGAATTAAGATCTTCTGAGGAAAGCCCATATGCTTTTATCTCATATTATTTACTTTGAAGTGCAGGGAACTGAACCCAGGGTGTGATGCTTGCTAGGCAAACGCTATACCACTGAGCACTTGAGCTGCAGAATTTTAACCATTAATGTACTGAAACCATCTCTCTCCAAAGGAAAATTTAAGTTTCTATGGGTGAGATTATCCAAGCAATTCATGGAGGTGACCCAGGTGATAGTACACATGGCTGCCGTGTTGCCCACGTTGGCGACACAGGAGGTGTGCCCGAGAACCTGGTGAGTCCTTCACTGACCTGGGCCCTGCATGCATGCCATGGCAATGCCCACCCTTCACCACCCACTTCAGAGCATCCACTGGGACTTGTCCTGGTCGGCAGATCTAGGTGCACGGCTGGCTAGTAAAAGACCACTGAGAGAGATTCTCTGTACACGTGTGATGTATTAATGCATTTTCACCTGCAACTAGCATGCAGGTCATCAGCCTCCAACTCGGATATCTCCAGGGACTCTGCAGAGAGTGTGGCTGTGCCAGGCGCCTGGGTTGGGGGAGAGGCTGCAGGATGTGGTAAGGACTTTGATGAACTGGGAATGCCATCAAATCGCAGCTGACTTGGCAGTTATGTTCCAAGGCACACCATAAGCCAGCAGCTGATGGTTAGAATTACACCTGACTGTCCCATAGGAAACTACCCTGTGGAAACTCATCAGCTTCCTGGAGGAAGTAAGTTTGCCTGACATCCTTCAGCGTAGCCAGATTCCATCATCCCCTCGCCCCCAACCCCACTGCGCCAGATGGGATCACTGATTCTTCCAGGGCCATAGGGAACTCGTTACATGAAAAATAGCTAAAAACGAGTCTCAATATCTCAAAGACCCCCATCTCTTCTCTCCCAGTGACTAGTGAGGAATGACAGTGGGAGAAGACTGCTTATTTGAGGGGAACCGTCTCCCTGCCCATGTAACTGGTCTGACTCAGCTGTATAACAGAACACTAAGACATTCCTCCAGGAGATTCCTCAGGAAGGGCCTGTAAGAAGCTGAAAAGATGGCTCAGGAGTTAAGTGCACTTCCTGTGTAAGCATGAAGCCTGAGACCACCCAAGTGCAAATCTGCTCAACCGACAAAAATAGCTGGAAATAGATAGACAGGGCTGCATACCTCTGTAACCCCAGTCCTGTGGGGAGCTCAGGCTGGAGAATTGCTGGAAGTCCCAAACAAGCTCTGGAATCATTCAGAGACTCCACCCCAAGGCAAAACCAGGTGCGTGACGGAGGGGGCCCCTCAGTGTTCACTTCTGCCTGCCACAAGTGTGCCACAAGTGTGGTGTTGCATCAGCGCACGCACACGCACACACACACACACACACACACACACACACACACACACACAGTACATCACACATACTGTGCACACACAAAAGGACTAAAAGGAGATGTGGTTTTGGCAGTGTGTGAGATGTCAATATTGAAGCTATAGCTGGGCTCCCCGCTCTCATCAGAAATGACAGATGATGGTAATGCTGGACATGCTCAACATCTCATCTTCTGTCCTCCTTCCTTTTTTAAAAACTATTTTATTTATTTAATTAATTAATTGAAGGGGCAGATAAAGAATGGGCATGCCAGGGCCTTCAGCCACTGCAGAGGAACTCCAGACTCATTCATGTACCACCTTGTGCATTTGGCTTATGTGGGTCCTGGGGAATCAAACCTGGGTCATTAGGCTTCGCAGGCATGTGCCCTAACTGCTAAGCCATCTCTCTAGCCCTGTCCTCCTATCTTGATGCTCCATCTGTTTGGCTGACCAACACCTGTGCCCAAGTGACTTTCCTCAGCTGAACAGCCTACAGGTAGCTCCGCAGCCATCTATGCAAGACCAACAGGGAGTTAATGCCCGAGGTCAACCATTGGCTGATGGCTGTGGGTGAACACATGCTGTCTGTCTGTCCATTCTTCAGTTTTCCTTCTGTATTGCTCATTTTCCAAATGAATTCATTCATTACATGACTTGATCCATGTTCCAGAGCTTTCATTCTGACAACTGCACAGCCAGTAGGAAGGGAGGTCTTTCAGCCAGCACTAATCAAGGGTCTTGGGTTAACTGGCTTTGATTTGGTCATGTGCTTTTTTCTGATCAATTACGTGGCCACAGTTTTCTGATTGGCTGAAGCTGCCCTTGGGCTCTGCTTCTAGGCAGTGCTAGGGCCTGTCCAGGCCACATGGATGAACTGGGCAGAAAAGAGGGGAGAGATTCCCAGGTGGAAAGCAAGACCTCAGACAGAAGAGAGGGGCCTGGATGTTAGGAGATGATCAGTATTCAGCAGGAGTAATCCTGTCACTAGAAACGTAAACTCAAAACCGGAGGCGTACACTTTGCATCCCACCCTCATGGGCAGAGCAACATATAAAACAAAACCTGTAACAGTGAGTTAAAATTGGACATTAGCCAGGCGTGGTGGCGCACGCCTTTAATCCCAGCACTCGGGACGCTGAGGTAGGAGGATCACTGTGAGTTCGAGGCCAGCCTGAGAATACAGAGTGAATTCCAGGACAGCCTGGGCTAGAGTGAGACCCTGCCTCAAAAAACCAAACACTGGATATTAAATCTACTATGCAAATCAGTGAACCATATAAATGGATTCCTTATCATTTTTTTCATATAATTCCCTTCTTTGGAATGGGGTCTTAAAATTCTATAGGGGAATTTTTCATTCATTGTTTTATCAGTCTATATATTTTGACAAATGATGTAAATAAAAACCAGATAAGACTATTTTTTTTTTTTCAAGGTAAGATGTCACCCTAGCACAGGCAGAGCTGGAATTCACTCTATATTTTCAGGGTGGCCTCAAACTCGGGTGATCCTACAACCTTTGCCTTCAGAGTGCTGGAATTAAAGACATGCACCACCATGCCTGGTGATAAAACTATTTTCTAAACATCACCATATATCTTAATTACTTGGTTAGTGCTAAAGTGTATTTGAACAAAGCTATAGAGTAAATGGGAAGGAATCGTTTCGAAAAGTGTAACACTCACTGTTTCCTTAAAACAGTGGGAAAATAACAATGTCATTGAGGGTAACCAGAACTCACATCATATTTTATTACATCATAGTTCCATCAGGCACAAGGGAAAGTTATCCAGTTGTCCTGGGTCTGCATTTCCCACTCTCTGAAATGGATACCATACTTGTAGTTTGGACTGAATGTGTTTGCAAACATAAGATCCTAATGCATGTTAAGTACTTAATAAAGATGGAGCCTTTTGGGATTGGAGAGATAGCTTAGCGCTTAAGTCACTTGCCTGCAAAGTCTAAGGACCCAGTTTTGATTCCCTGGTACCCAGATAAAGCCAGATGCCCAAGGCAGCACTTGTGTCTGAAGTTTGTTTGCAGTGGCTAGTGGCTAGAGGCTCTGGGACACACATTCTCTCTTTCTCAACCTGCTTCTCTCTCAAATAAATAATTTAAATATATAGTTTTGGGGCTGAAAAGATGGCTTAGTGGTTAAGGTGCTTGCTTGCAAAGCCAAAAGACCTTGGTTCGATTCCTCAGGACCCACATAAGCCAGATGAACAAGGTGGTACATGTGTCTGGAGTTCATTTGCAGTAGGTGGAAGCCCTGGCGCACCCATTCTCTCTCTCTATATCTCTCTCTCAAATAAATAAATAAAACTTTAAAAAAAGTTTTAAAAATTGAAGCCTTTTCTTAATTCTAGGGAAAACTTAGGGATGGTCTCTCCTCCCCATATCCTTTTAAAACAGGTTTTCCTCAGCTCTGCAAATAGCTAATCACAAATACTGAGCAGAGCTCCCACAGCTTGCACGTCCTACAACAATCTGTTCATGCCTCTGCTGGTCATCATCTTTTTAGGTGAATGAAACTCATCGTAGCCAGGCCCTGTTCATGCCCCGGTGCAATCTGACCAAATATGGGGTCAGCATCATTATACAAGCTCACAGGAAGAACTACCTTCCACCAAACAGAACTTTGCCTGTAGGAAGATGTGAGCTGTCAGTGTGGCTGACGGTCACCTCTTTACCCGGGAATGGACTTCACTCTGCTTTGGAAGCCAGTGTATTTGTGTGATCACTGGATACAGGAACAACTGAAAAATATGCCATTGTCGAACACTACTTTCCCATTGGTACCACGATACCATGATGAAGGCAGCGTGCATGACCTATCTCCCTTGGGGCTCCTGGCTTGGAGGAGGGGACAGAGTTCCCAAGGACATGTGTCAGGGAGTGCGGTAGAGTTGCTAAGGGATTGGGAGTGTTTAAGAAAAGCAGCTGTCTTAGTTGTTTGGAATTGCTCTGTGTGTGTGTGTGTGTGTGTGTGTGTGTGTGTGTAATGAATGCTGAACATTTATCTGCTACTTTAAATATAATCTGGAAAACATGCCACATTTATAGTATTCTTCTGGTAGGGATAAATTCTTGGTTCATCCTTTATTTCCTCTAACTTGCCAATAGTGCAAAGCCTGAGAATCCCTAAACTAAGTTGCTTTTATTCCATCATCTTCTCCTCCTCCTCCTCTCGCCACCCCCTCTCTTCCTCTTCTCTCCCCCTTTCCCGCCACGTCACTCCCCTACATTGTGTCATAGGACCCTGGGTGTGGTGGATGCTAGCTTAAATTGTGACCCTGTTCGTGGAGCAGAGTGAGTTACCTGCCTCAGCCATTCCATCTATGGTATCAACTCACTGTCAACTTGACTGGATTTAGAATCACCTAGGATACATGCCTTTGGGTGCATGTGTGAGGTGTTGCTGGAAAGGTTCAAATGAGGAGGGAAGACCCACCTTGCATGTGAACTGCGCCAACCCATAGTCTGGGCTGGAGGACTGAATGAAAATGAAGAGAGCCAACTGGGCGCCAGTGTTCTCTCTCTCTGCTGACCGAAGATGCAATGTGACCAGCTACCTCGCACTGCCACCACCTGCTTTCCAGGCCACGGTGAATTGTATCCCCTCAAACAGTGAGTTAAAACAAACCCTTAAGGGCTGGAGAGATGGCTTAGTGGTTAAGGCGTTTGCCTGCAAAGGATCCTGGTTCAATTCTTCAGGACCCACTTAAGCCAGATGCACAAGGAGGCAGATGCATCTGGTTTGTTTGCAGTGGTTGGAGACCCTGGTGTGCCCATTCTCTCTCTCAAATAAATATATAATTTTAAAAAAGTTAAAAATAGGGGGTGGGGAGGGAGGGAATTACCATGGGATATATTTTATAATCATGGAAAATGTTAATAAAAATTAAAACAAACAAACAAACAAAAAAAAGTTAAAAATAAAAAAATTAAACCCTTAATTCCTTAAGTTGCTTTTGTCAGATATTTTGCCATAACAAGGAGAGAACCAGTGCACCCTGGGTATTTGTGAATCACAATACTTTCTTCCTTCTAGGCCGTGGATTAAACAAAGTGAAACTCTGCCTTTTGTTTCTTACGGATTATATCTAAAGCATTTCAAGGCCCCACAGTGTTGACACCATTTAATTGACTTTATTCATTGTGCGGTTTCTCTAAAAACTGGGGTCTACTTTTCCACGGTTCCTTCTGTCCTGCCAACCTTTATCACTCTGTTCTGAATCAAAGAGTACAAATGGGTTCCTATGGTGTTCAAGCCCTCCACAGTGCGGTTTTCTTGACTGTGTGGTCTTTCTGCTGTTAACTGATGGCTTCATGAGCCTTCTCACAAGAGGAAGATGAAAAAGCCAAATTTTGGGGCCACAGCGCCACCTGCTGGTGCAAGAAGGTCGTTCAGGGGACTGAAGCTCAGCATCTCCGTTTGTGGGTGGCATGCCATAGCGGACCTAACAGGAAGCCAACGCAGATACAGACTCGTCCCTGGCAGCAGAATGAGTTCATTGTAGATCTCTTGCTCTTACACCACGATTCAATCCTTCAGCACACGGCCACTCACGTGCTCATATATTTATTTATTTATTTATTCGTTAGTTAGTATTTGTCAGGCCCTACTTTTCCCTTCGGTACCATGATGCAGATCTGAAGGCCGCGTGTATGACCTGTCTTCCTTGGGGCTCCTGGCTTGGAGGAGGGACACGGTTCCCAAGGAAACGTGCTAGGGAGTGCGACAGCGTGGCTGAGAGGCTTGGGGTGTTTAAGAAAAGCAGCTGCCTTGGTTGTTTGGAGCCACTATGCCAAAAGAAATATGTAAGAGCAAGTAATTGGTAAGCAACAGAAATTTGCTTAGGAAATGAGAGGCTGAGAAGTCCAAGGACAAGGTGCTTCCAGGTTCAGAGTGTTCAGAGGTGGGCCTGCCCTTTCCATCCGCATGGAACCTGGCTACACCATCTCTTGGAGGGGCACCGTGTCCTCCCTCTGGAAGAGAAGGAACCCCTCCTGTCATGCCTTCTGCAATAGCCTTCACCCATCCCCGAGGGCTCTGCCTTCAGACTTAATCACGTCTCAAATGCCCCACCTCTTTGTGCGTGCGTGCGTGTGTGTTCAAGGGAGAGAGTGTGTGTGTGCACATGCCATGGCATGCACGTGGAGGTCAGAGGGCAATTTCAGGTGTCTGTTTACCTTGAATGTCCCCATAGACTCAGGTCTTCTATTCAAATTGAATGTACAGCTTCAGCCCCTGGCGGGCAGGCTCCAGCTACAGGAGGGGTGTGTCGGTGGGGCGGATCCCAATTCCAATCCAAAGGCACGCGGAGATGCTTTCAGCCCTGCCTGTGCTTGTGGTGCTGGCTGCTTGGTGGTTCCATTTGATGGAACACCCCATGGATCTGTATGCTTGAAACAAATCCCTTCCTCCCATAAACTGTGTCTGGTTTGGCCGTTCATCCCAGCGACACGGAGCTGACTGAACCACCTTGTTTGAGGCAGGGTCTCTTGTTATTCACTGCCCAGTCTGCCAGGAGAGTTAGCTGATGACCTTCTGGGCAATTCTCCTCCCTCTGACCCTTTTCTGGTCCCGGGTACACTGGGATTAGGAACATTAGTGTCATGGTACCCGGCTTTGCGAGGGCTCTGGGATCCAAACTCAGGTTCTCATGCTTGTGCAGAAAGCAAGTTAATCCCGGAGCCATCTCCCCAGCACAGCCCCTCCTCTTGACACTATCATGTCGACCATTAGATTCCAACATACGGATGTGGGGCGCATCCTGACCATACACACTTCCTTGATGGAGTGACATGGACTATGGGCCTGTTTGAAGGTAAGTAGGGTGTGGCCAGGTCAATAAAAAAATAAAGAGCAAGGATACCAGGAAAGCCAGGGTAAAGGCCCTGAGGCAGGAGGGAGCAAGTGGTATTCATGAGATGAAGGCCTAGGACAAAAGAATACAGTGAAGAAGGGAAGGGAAAGCCGGGCGTGGTGGCATGCCTTTAATGCCAGCACTCGGGAGGCAGAGGTAGGAGGATCACTGTGAGTTTGAGGCCACCCTGAGACTATATAGTGAGTTTCAGGTCAGCCTGGATTACAGTGAGACCTTACCTCAAAAACAAAACAAACAGGGCTGGAGTGATGGCTCAGCAATTAAAGTGCTTGCCTGCAAAACCTAATGATATGGGTTCAATTCACCAGTGCCCAAGTAAAGCCAGAAGTGCCAAGTGGCGCATGCATCTGGAGTTGGTTTGCAGTGGGCAGAGAACATGGTGCACCCATTCTTTCTTTGTGTCTGTCTCTCTTTTCTCTCTATGTGCAAACAAATAAGCAAAATATTTTAAAATACCGAAAAAAGGGGGGACATGTGCGTCTGGTGTTAGTTTGCAGTGGCTGGAGACCCTGGTGTGCCCATTCTCTCTCTGTGTCTCTGCTCTTCCTCTCTCTGTCCCCTACTTTTATTTTTATTTTTTCTGAGGTAAGGTATCTCATTGGCCTGGAGCTCACTAATTAGGCTAGCCAGGCTGGCCGGTGGGCCTCCAGGATCTGCCCGTCTCCACCTTCCTAGGACTAGGATGAAAAGCATGTGCCACCATCTATGGCTTTTTTTTTTTTTTTTTGTAATGGGTTCTGGTGGCTGGATGGTTCAATGGTTGCAGGTGCTTGCTTGTAAAGTCTGAAGTCCCAGGTTTGATTCCTGAGTACCTGCATGTACTTGGCCAGATGCAAAAAGTGGCACATGTGTCTGGAGTTCATGTGCAGTGGTAGAAGGCACTGGCATGCTCATTCACTCATTCATTGATTCATTCTCTTTTCTCCCTCCCTCCTCCCTTTTTCTTTCATTCTGTCTATCTCTTTCTCTGCTTGCAATTAATAAATGAAACTATTTAATTTTTTTTTTTTAATGGGAGGCTGGAGAGATGGCTTAGCGGTTAAGTGCTTGCCTGTGAAGCCTAAGGACCCTGGTTTGAGGCTCGATTCTCCAGGACCCACGTTAGCCAGATGCACAAGGGCGTGCACGCGTCTGAAGTTTGTTTGCAGTAGCTGGAGGCCCTGGTGCACCCATTTTCTCTCTCTCTCTCTTTGTCTTTTTCTCTGTCTGTTGCTCTCAAATAAATAAATAAAAATAAACAAAAAAAAAAAAAGGGTTTCTGGGTATCCAACTTGGGTCCTTATTCTTGCGAGACAAGCATCATACTGACTGACTTATCTCTTCAACGCCGAGTTCTCCTCTGAACTTTCCAGTTTTGTTTTAATTTTATTTATGTATTTATCTTAGCCTCGGCTGACCTGGAATGCACTCTGTAGTCTCACAGTGGCCTCGAATTTACAGCAATCCTCCTACCTCTGCCTCCCTGGTTTTGGGATTAAAGGCCCAGCTCAACTTTCCATTCCTTTCCTCGAGCCTTCCTTGTGGAGGTCTCATGCTGGGTGTCACATCACGTGCCTGACTTCGTTACATGCCCCTGCTGTAGTGACTAGTTACATTTACACTAACAACCCCTTCCGGCACACTGTGAAATCTGAATTCTCACCGTGCAGTTGTGTCTGTTGACAGAGGACAAGCTGTGTGAGGAGAGGGCATTGTACCTGCGTCTCAGTGCAGCGTCTCAAGTGTCTCCTTGGTCCAATCGGCATGCCTCCAATTCCAGGGGCCCCACTGACCACTGGAGCCAGATGTGGGTTCTTCCTCTTGAGACGGGTCCAAAGTCTGCAGCTCAGGGCACCATCCTTTGTGGTCAAGGGCTGCAGCGCTGGGCACCATCCTGCAGCTTACAGCACTGTGATTAGTGATGGCATGTATTAGCCACCCTGAGCTTCAGATGCCCAGCGTGGGCCTGACTCAACTTTCTACTTGCAACTACGTCTTCCAAGCACCCTTCCTCAGGGACATGAGAATAAAAGTCTGGGGTTCCGAGTTCACAGACCCTGAAAGCCTGACCAGAGAGCCCCTGACGAAGGATGAGTGAGGAACTGCAGTGGTCAGCTTTAGTAATTCCAAACCAAGCACAGGTTATGGGAGGAATGGAATTTATTTGAAGCTTCCAGATGCAGGGGACGTTTTATAATGCCAGAAGAAGCTGGCCCCCTTTATCACATCCATGCAGGGAGAAAAGCAACCACCACTACCACAGGCTAGCACAGCCCTGGAAACCAGGCCAAGCTCGGGCGCTTCGCCTATCTTTACCCTGGCATTCCAGCACCTTAAAGTTGGACTCTGAGACCTGCCTACTGTGACGCCAAGTTACGAGCTTGAATAAAACTCCTACATCCATGGGGGGCATTCATTAAAACTACGACAATAATACACCGTCTCAAGGTGTTACTAGTGAAAATACAGCTATTCCCTCTGTAGTAGACAGCTTCCAGGCCAGACACAGTTACAGAGGGAGGGATTTATTGAAACTTACTGATTCAGGGGAAGTTCCATAATGGCAGAAGCTGTCCTCTCTTAAGGAGAGAGAGGGGAAAAAAAAGCCATACCACACTTCAGGAACTCCAGGAGGAACTAGGCACTTTGCAGATCTTTACTCTGGAATGTCAAATCCACCACCATACCTTAGGACTAGACCTTAAGATCCGCCCAGTGACACCTCCTCCAGCCAGGTGGCTGGAAATCCAAGAATTTAATAAATTCCTGAATCTTTTTTTTGGGGGGGGCGGGTGAGGCATCTATTCAAAGTACCCACCTTCCCACACCGGCACAGCAACGAAGCGGATGTCACCACAAGCATGAGAACGCCACTCGGAAGAGATGAGTGAAGAAATGGAAAGTGTGGACAGTGGAAAGCTGAGAGGAAAACGCAAAGCCTATTGGGATAGACCTGGAGGCCAGGACTTGTCTGAAGGGACCAAACTGACGCCATGACAGGCTTCAGTAAGGCGCCACTCTAGGCCTCAATTTCAGTTTCCTTGACTTCTGGAAAGGGCCTGCCCTGACGTGAGGCGGGGAAGGCAGCCGTCCAGAGGCCCAGTCAGTTCCTGGATGTGCCCAGACTTGCCCCTTTCCCGCCTTCTGCCCCAACCAATCAGAGATGCACAGCTGTAACTGCTGCTTGCCTAGCCAATCATTTTAAAGATTACCTACCCGGCCTGGAATTCCCCTGGACCTAGCCTGCCAAAATCTTAGGACCAATCAAAAGAGTGCAAGTACAGTTACTGTTTAAATTAGCCAATCATGTGAGAAAAGACTAAGCCCTCCCTGATTCCTCTAGCTGCGCTTTAAAGGAGCCTGCGAGCAACTCTAAGGGTCGCCATTTTGTATTTTTTTTAATTTTAATTTTTTAAAAATTTATTTATTTATTTATTTGAGAGCGACAGACACAGAGAGAAAGACAGATAGAGGGAGAGAGAGAGAATGGGCGCGCCAGGGCCTCCAGCCTCTGCAAATGAACTCCAGACGCGTGCGCCCCCTTGTGCATCTGGCTAGCGTGGGACCTGGGGAGCCGAGCCTCGAACAGGGATCCTTAGGCTTCACAGACAAGCACTTAACCACTAAGCATCTCTCCAGCCCAGCCATTTTGTATTTTGTGTATATATAACAGATTTTCTTCATTCATGTGTGTGTTGATGGGCACCTAGGCCGATTCCATAACCTATTTGTCACGAATATTGCACGCTGACTTCTACTCCTAGGAGGGCTTCTCAGCCCCGCTGCTCCCCTCCTTGGATCCCAGCATCTAGACAGGAAAACGGAAGTGCTAATAGTAGCCACAGAGGTAGTTGGTAGTAGTAACCAATCAGGGGCAGCTCCATAGGTCTTGGAAGTCTTGGTAGAGGAAGTTCATAGTCAGCCAGGCTGAATTGGGGAATTATGACTGGGGCGGTACCAGTGTCAGAGTATAGAGTAACTGGTCAATAGTGTGTTTGATTGCCTCCCCCATTCTTTATATCATCTAAATTTTTAAATATTTTATTTATTTATTAGAGAGAGAGAGAGAAAAAAAAACATACATGCCAGGGCCTCTGGCCACTGCAAACTCCAGACGCATGCACCACCATGTGCATTTGGCTTACGAGGATTCTGGGGTGTTGAACCTAAGTCCTTAGGCTTTGCAGGCATGCTCCTTAACCACTAAGCCATCTCTGCAGCCCCTGAATTATTTTATTGGGTAGACTGTTTTAGGTAGCACACTGATTTTTTTTTTTTCATCACAAGTTGGTTGACTAGATAGGAAAAAAAAATTTCCCCTCCTACCCTTTGGGTTCCCGCCCAGGCGGGATGGACGTGCAGCGCGCCCCCTGCTGTCCAGGGCTAGAAGCTGCGGCCCGGCGGCTCGCCACACCCCCTATTTCTGTCGTCCCACACGCAGGCCACCTGTCCCTTTAACTGGCACGTACCAAGTGTTCTGCAGGTGATAGTTTCTCCGCGAGTCCTAGTCCTA
Source organism: Jaculus jaculus (assembly GCF_020740685.1). NCBI lineage: Eukaryota > Metazoa > Chordata > Mammalia > Rodentia > Dipodidae > Jaculus > Jaculus jaculus. The sequence continues at coordinate 132,930,118 of NC_059109.1, forward strand.
AGAAGCCAGCTGCGGGAGACCCAGCGAGAGGTAAAGCGGAGACGGTGTTGTGCCCGGAGGGCGTTCCGGGTCGCCAGGGGCTGGGAGGAGGCGTGGGCGGGCCGGGGGTGGCCCCCGCGCGCCGCCGCTCCTCCCCCGCGGCCCGTGGTGCAGTCCAAGATGGCGGCCACCATGAAGAAGGCGGTGAGCGCGGCGGGGCGCGCGGGGCGCGCGGGGGGCGCGGGGGGCGCGGGGGTCCCGGCGACCGCCCGCCCGGCCTCCCGGGTCGTTGGCGGCCCTGCGACCGAGCTCGCCCGTGGCCCGGTCTCGTGCGTTCCCGGGGCCGAGGCGCTTTCCCAGGAGCCTCGCCGGTTCCGCCGGCCTCGGCCCCGGGGACGGGAACGCGCAGGCTCCGCTTCAGCCCGGCGCGCCGTGGGGTCCCCGCGCGGAGCGGCGGCGTGCTGCGTCCCCGCGCTTCCTCGTGAAGGCGGCCGAGGGTCGGCCGGGCACGGCCAGCTGCCCCGGGTCGCGCGGCGCGTGGGCAGCGAGCTGGGACGCGCATCCCGGGTACCAGGCCGGGCATCCCGCCCTCCCTCCCTTCCTCCCTGGGCCGCGCGGGATGCACCTGCGCCCTGCAGGCCAAAACCAGTATCTGTGCACCATGAGATGCCCCAGGGCCTACGAAGTGCTCGAATATTCGGTCTTTATACCTAATCTAATCGGTTCTGTCATCTCCATCTCCTGCGTCCACTCAGTCACGTGTGTGTGGATCTGTATATTATGTGCGCATGTGATGTATGTAACGTCTGTCTGCCAAGCTGTCCATTTGTGTCACCTGTGTGTGTATGCGTCTTCCTACCCACCTCTCCCTACCTTCCTGCCCACCCACCCATCAGTCCACCTATCTAGCCTGTCTGTCTAGGTATAACCTTTAGTTCCATGAAAGACCATGGTGGGGGTTCACCCCTGTTTGACAGACTTGGAAATCGAAGTGCAGAGAGATGATGTAAGCATTAAGGAAATGGAAGGAGAGTGGCTTGGACCTTGGGCTTTGCAAAGTTGATAAGCAACCTTTTCCACTTTCATTTACTCATTTACTTCTTCCTTTCTTTCCCCCTCCCCAACATATACTATGGCAATTCTTGCCTTTATATCATGGAGATAACAGGCAAGCAGTAATGCAGTTGTTGTCCCTTTATCCTCATAGCCTGATGAGACTTTGCTCTTCTTCAGAGACATTATTAACAAAGACATATGGGAGACTTAAAATTTCCCCTGTGAGGGAAATCGTGAAGAAAAGTGCTCATGAGTTCCGGGCTGAGATGTGGTCTCAAGACCGGAGAAGATGGCAGGGGGTTGCCCTTCATTGAGCTCTATCTGTGTCTTTATCTAAGGTCGAGAAGGGAGTATTGGATAGGGAGAGAACATTTGAGACAAGAAATATCTTTGTGAAAATATTGAATAAATTTAATGAGAGGAAGAGCAGAGTGGCAAAGGAGTAAGGGAGGAGGTGCAGTGTCAGGAGGGGAAGAGAACGGCTGCACAGGCAGGTGGGAGTTGAAGCATAACAGGTCTCTTCATCCTAGGAGCCCTTAGAACTTGTAGCTGACCCTGGCATTGGGGACAGCTCCTGATAGGTTAGTCGGCTTATAGGTTTCCCGCTCTGTCTTCAAGGAGAAAACACAGGCATTTAAAAGGAGCAGTTAAATAAAAAGCAAGTTACTATATTTATAAAACATTTTACCTCCCAGTTGGCTGTGACTTTTCTGGTGGGCTGTAGACAGGATGCTTCACACGTGTCATCTGTACAGTTCTAGGATCGGGTTCTTGGCCATGGACACTCCATACCAAGTTGTGTTTATGAGCTTTGGTGCCAGTGTCCTTTTCCCAAGGAGACTGTCTTTGATCTTAAGCTAATGAAGCCCCCTTTACTCATTTCCAAAAATGCGCACCCCTAATGTATTTTATTTTCGCCCTCACATTTGTTGCCATCTAACATTTTGTTGATGTTGCTTTTTGAGTTCTTCGAACGCTGGTCAGGTGAGGGTGGGGCCGTGCTCCCTCCTGGCAGCGCCCGGCACAGGAAGCAGTCCCGAGTGCGTGTGCACTGTGGCTCTGCATGCACGAAGGGTGGATAGACACACAAAGTAAATGTTTGAACCATAAAACCTCGGCAAATAGGTTTAAAAAGTAAAAATAAAAACCACCCGAAACTGGCGATGAGCATTTCCGTCTCGGTGTCCAGCTGTTCTGTCAGTGCCCAGACTCAGCGTAGGATACGGCCAAGCCTCATTTTCTTCCTCCCAGCCTTCTCCGTACATGGCAAGAAAGAATGTAGTCAGTGCGCAGGGCATTGTCACGTGACTCTGAAGCACATCACAGCTCTCTCAGTCCTGGCAGAACTCCCTACATCCGTGCTTTTGTATTGACTTTGGACCAACAGTAACCGGAGGTGAAGTGCCTGGCCGTCACCTACTGAAAGGTGACTGCATGGTGGGCTCTGTCCCCGAGCTCGTGTCCCCATCCCTGCAAGGCAGACGGACCTGCGCAGTACAGGTGACAGACCTGAGGTAGTTCTGAAGGGTTGGACAGACGGCCTCCAGTTCCTGCTGGCATTAGAACGGATTGGAATCCATTCTGACCTCACCTCTACGCTGCTTTGGGTTCTAGAAAGTGACGTGGTGGAGAACCGTACCTGGCTTCTCGTAAGGCAGCAGCCCTTAACACTTTGGGGTTGTAGATCTGAGACTCATGCATGCTACTAGTACTCAGAAGGCATGTGCTGCACCCACATTTTGCATCCACTGCCGAGAGTAGATAACTTCTTGATGTCTGGGGACCCCCTGCCGGCTAAGAATTCTCCTGGCCAAAATGCAGATTTGTGAAATATTTGGGGCTGGCAGCTCAGTGGTAGAGTGCTTGTGTAGCATATGTCAGGCCCCTGGGTTCACTCCCCAGCACCTCAGAACAAGCAGATAAGTAAATACAGAAGGGTTCGAGGTGCTGATGTCCTGAAGCATCACAGGTGCTGACTGAGCTGCTGCTGGGGCCACCCTCTGTACAGTGTGACGTTACAGTGCTGTGTCCCAGTCACACCACTTCGGGAACACCACAGGACATGGGACCCGGGACCCAGTGCTGCTGGTGGTAGATCGACAGCAGGGAACGCCCACTGCGCAAAGGTAGAAAGTAGCAGTCAGCTTCTCCAGCACCTTGGAATCTACTAGGATTGAGTCCAGATGAAGGTCAGAAACCATTAGCGGCTGTGGTCTGACGGGTTCTGGTGTGGGACCTTTCGTCGTCAGGTCGCGCACGTCTCTAATTGACTCCGCATCGAACACGATATGAGCGGCTCAGACATGCAGGAGCTCCGCTGTTCTCTGCCCGCCTAGGAGACTGGCATTCCTCTTTTGGTGCCGGCTTGTCTCCGTGCAGGCGTTCACTTGTCCTTGGTGTTTCTCCTGTATCCCAGTTCATGTGCACAAAAACTGTAGGCTTGAACCTGTGTGCACCATGCAGTAAAGGGTTTCATCAGCAAGCCTTTGAGATCTGAGCCCAGTGCACGGGAAGCTGGTTACCCGGATGAGATCTCGTGGGCTACATACATACATGTTGGCACATAGGTGGACTACATGCATGTTAGTGTGTGTGTGTGTGTATACATATACATATACATACATATATATATATATATATATATATATATATATATATGGTATATATAGTATAGTATATATAGGTGGCTACATACATGCTAGTATGTATGGTCATGCAGCTCCATGAGCACTTAGTGATGTTCTCTGTTCAGGGTTTGGTTGTCTTCATGCACTGTAAACAGGTGATCTTTTACTTCCCCACTAAAATTCTACAAAAACTTCACTTTTTCAGGCTGCAGAGGATGTCAATGTTACTTTTGAAGATCAACAGAAAATAAACAAATTTGCACGGAACACAAGTAGAATCACAGAGCTGAAGGAAGAAATAGAAGTAAAAAAGGTATTGGTCATATTTATCTTGTTTAGACCAGAATTCTATAAATCCTCACTCAGTTAACAAAGCTCCCCATTCTCTGGACTCTTGTTCTCACTATTACTCTAGTTTTGTAGGTTTTTTTGTTCTCATGTTTGTTTTGTCTTGAGGTCGGGTCTCTCTGTAGTCCAAGCTGGCCTAGACTCACCCTGTGTCCCAGGCTGGCCTCAGCCTCATGGTCCTTTATTCTTAGCCACTCGACTTCTGTGATGACCGGGGATTATGGGTATGTGAAACCATTCTTAGCTCAAAAAGTCCTACTTTTTTTTTCTATTCCTTAAGAGGTATGTGGCTGTAGACGTGGCCAGGGTCTGAGTTGAGGCTGAGTCCTCATAACAGGTTCTAGACCACGTCTCAGGCTTTGGCCGGGGCTGGCCCTGTCCTTGTGTTTCTGAACCTGGAGTTTCTGCCCCCTCAGTGCAGAGGCTGAGCACAGCCCAAGAGCGTGCGCTGTGGAGCCCCTGGGACTCAGGGCCCTGTGCATGGCTTTTCTCAGGTGGCCCTCCTGAGTTGACGTCCATTTCCTGTGAATTGTACTGGAGTGCACATGGCATTTTCTTATACTCTGCTCAGAAGCAAGGCTGAGCACGGAAGGTTTGTTGTCAAGTGTTTTGGTTTGGCTTCTGTGGGAAGGCAAGGTTTTCAGCGTGACACCTGTCAAAAGTGGAAGAAATTTTAAGTGGCCGCAGATACTGGCTGTCCACCACAGAGACAGCACTTGCTGCAATCCAGAAGCATCCAGGGGGTAGTAGCTCCTTAGAGATCCTGTACAAAATGCCGTCTAAGTCTAAGAGACTCAAGTCTTAGCAGCAGCCTTGGAGAGCGAAGCCTCTCCTAGTCCTGACAGGTGCCGTGCAGTTCCCACAGCTGTTCACTTTCCACAGAAGCAGCTCCAGAACCTCGAAGATGCCTGTGACGACATCCTGCTTGCCGGTGACGACTGCTTGATGATTCCGTATCAGATTGGAGATGTTTTCATCAGCCACTCTCAAGAAGAAACCCAGGAAATGTTAGAAGAAGCAAAGGTATGCGGGGTCTTTCCCTGGGCGGTGAAGTCTCGTTCTTCAACGAGTAATCACATCATGGTTGGAGATGGAGGGGAAAACGGGGTGGGGGGGGGTTGACAACACTCAGTGATGTCTGAAAACATCCCAGGTGGCTCTGGATGCTCTGGATGCTTTGCCAGCATGATCTTGTTTAATCTGAATAGTGATCCATAATCCCAGTTCAGCATGAGGAGCAGAGGTTTAGAGAGGCTGCGGCCACAGTCAGTGAGCAGAGAGGGCCCAGTCACTCACATCTCCCAGCCAGACTCCACCTCCTTAAGGTTCCCCAACCTTCCTAGCTGGGGGCCCGAAGATCAGAGGCCTGAGCTTATGGGGAGCACTTTTTGTTCAAACCACAACACCCCTCACCCAGCATAAGGGTCCCTGGTGCAGTTTCATGCACTCCTGTTAGGGTGTCCCCTGCCCCCGTTTCTGGATGTAGTTTGTTCCCCATCTGGGCATTTCACTGTCGTACCAGCACACACTCTGCAGCAGCTTGTTTGGGACCAGTCATGCAGGCTTCAAGAACAGCATTCCTTTACGACTAGCTAATGCCGTCTTTAGTATTGTGTTGCATGGGCATTGATTTGGCTCATGGTGCTGTTATTAACTTTAATTTGTTTCCAATATTTTGTTATAATAATGTTGCAGTAAGCAATCTTATACATACATCTTTGTGCACATTTAGAAAATTGTTTTGAGGGAATAATCAGAGGTGTAATTCCTGGGTCAGCGTATGGATTCTTGGGTAAGATTCGCACCGTGTGACACAGCGTACGAAATTTCACATCAGGTTCTGCTGCAAACGGAAGAGCACTGGCTCTGTGCCGTCGTTCCTTTGTGCGGACGTGTCTGCTGAGTGCTTGACCGGGTCAGGCTGTGCCAGTGCTGGGGTGTGGGGACAGCAGACATCGCTGGCTCTGCTCCGTGCAGCACATGCCCCCGAGGAGAGAAAAATGAACAAGTGAAGCTGATCATGAGAAGCCAGGACACAAGGGCAGATAGGGTCTGATGGGAATGTGTTGTGACCACAGGTAGATATTGTTGGCCAGAGAGTGAGGTCAGGGTCCAGACAGGAGGCGGTTGTGCAAAACGTGTGGCAGACAGAAGGCTGTGGCTGAGGCGGTTTGGGGGTACCCGCAGAGTGGCGGGGTCTTGGAGAACCCTGTCAGTTGCGCTGAGTACATTGATCTTCATCTGAGGCTGGGGGTCAGCACACGGCCTGTGAATGGCCAGCAGGTACATAATACTGGGTTTTGTGAGCCATGTATTCTCTACACAGTTCCTCTGAAAGCAAGATGTGTGTGTAAATTTTACAACTTTAAAAACAAACTCAGGCTGGATGTGGCCTGTTCACTGTCATTCTTCATCACTGATGGTATTGTATGTTTTCATGGAACTTAAGAGAGGTTCTGCTAGGAGCTAAGCAGGCCCATTGTAAGCTGTTTTCAGAAGCCCCTGGATAGGGAACTTCATTCACGGATGATGACTGAGGAGTGAATGTCTTCGGCTGGTAGGGTTTCCAGGTGAGCACTCCAAGGAGACAGCCATGACTTACTACTCGTGCTGGGCTGGACTGGGTCTGAATTCAAAGTCTCCACATTCTGACTGCTGTCCTAGATCAAATGATTGGTGTTATTTTGCTGTCTGTCCAAGTTTAGAGAGTTATTGGCCTAAAATTTTTCCCAGATGCCATGTCAGACACAAATGCTCAGAAATCAGCCAGTTGAATCCTGTTAATTGAAACCTTTTTTTTTTTTTCCAGAAAAACTTGCAAGAAGAAATCGACACCTTAGAATCCAGGGTGGCATCAATTCAGCGGGTCTTAGCAGATTTGAAAGTTCAGTTATATGCAAAATTTGGCAGCAACATAAACCTTGAAGCTGATGAGAGTTAAACATTTTATAATACTTTTTTAATTTGTTTAATAAACTTGAATATTGTTTAAAATGATAATTTCCCTTCTTCAAATGACATGGAAACAAAATCTTTCTTTTTTAAAAACTTTCATTTATTTAATGGAAACTTGCCTATTTTCACATGTCTTGCTTATTTATTTTATATTTTTTAAAGAAGACAGTATTCATCTGTGTATTTTGCATAATGATTATATCAACTTTAGGGCTTTATGTCATGTTATTAAAATCAGTTAAGCAATCGTGTTTGCTTCTATATTATCATTCACAAGGAAATGGCAGTGACTGACTCACTTGTCCTGTTGGGTTGTGATGGAGGAGCCTCCCCGGGGCTGGAGCCCAGTACCTGCCAGGCTGCACGCTTCACACCCCAAGCGCTGCCATTCACTAAAGCGCGTGTGCATGTGTGCAAGGATGTATGTTTCCACACTTACTACATATCTCAGTTTTATAAATTTCAGACATGTAGAGACACATCAGTCTTCATATGACCAGAGAAAAAGACAGTGCAGAAACCAAGATCTGAGTCTGTAGAAGGTTTTAGAATTAAGACTTGTAGGCTTTAGTGTTTTGTCACTAAATACGGCTTATGCTGGTAAAGCTGGAGAAGTTAGGCAGTGCTCTATTTAAAGTCAGGGCTTTCTTTTAAGATAATACGTTTGCCCCTCCTTTGCAAGCTGTCCTTCAAAGGTCTGGACTCGGAAGACCTGTGTGTGCATCTCGCCAGCAGAGGGCGCTGCGGCGCCAGACTCCCAGGGAGGATCATCTGCAGGATGAGGATGTTTTAAGATTAACATAATTTTAGAAGAAATAGTTATCTTCAAGGCTCTAAGCTGTGCGGTGTGGTTTCTGGCTAAGGTTTGTGAGCAATCTTAAAGATAGTTCAATATATAATCCCTAAAACTTGCACTATCATAAGGGCAAGTTTTTTTTTTTTTTTTTTTAATCACTGCCACACTTCACAAGTAACGATGTTCAAGTTCTAGGAGATGAACCTTACAGGGGCATTTCTTGCAAACACTCAGTTAATATGCTACCAAAGGAGTGGTGCTGGTGGTCATTCAGTGGAGGAGCATGAAAATTGGAATCTGAGAAAACTTGAGCTAAAATTGTTACTGGGAAGATGCACCCTTATTTCCCGAGTCGGGGAGGGGCTGCTTCCCCTGGGAGGCATGTGCGGGCAGACGGCGCTCTGCGGTGGGGCAGGGTACAGAGCAGGACCGGAACTTGCTTCTGATTCACTCTCACCCAAGACGGCTGTAAACAAGAGCCTGGTCTGCTGCTGCTTTAGTTTCACGGCTGAGCCCTTCCTAAGTCAGTGTTCCTCCTGGCTGAGGAGGGAATTTCTCCAGGTTTCAAGTGCCCTCTCCCACTTCCCAGCCAGGACAGCTTGGGCATGCACCTTCCAGTTTTGCTTCCCCTAACCCCTTACCTCTTCCTAAGTAAATCTCCCTCATTGACCCTTTCTGACTCTGGTCTCAATGCTTTACTAATGTGGACAAGAACTGGTGACTGGAGAGCTACTGGTGTGGGAGTTTTAATCCCACAGAGCTCTGGTCCTGCATCAACGTGAAATACTGGGCCCGGGGGCTCCCTGGTGTAGCGTGGGCTACACGGGGAGATCCAGGTCAGGCTAGGTTATGTATTAAGACTGTTAAAAAAACAAACAAACAAAAAAACTCAAACCTGAAAACAGCTATTACACTCCCTAGCCAACCCCCTTTAAAAAAAAAACCCAGAAGTGATAAGGCAGGAGGACTCTGTCCTCATAAAGAGCCAATGCGATAGTAGACGGACTTGATCCTGCCTGCCACAGTGGGTTTGTTATAGAGTTTGGCCCCCTCTTGCCTTCGGCCCACCTCCTGCTGCAGGAGGATGTGTTTGAAGGGCCTTGGCAGATGCTGGCTTCAAGTACTTTGCCTTTCCAACCTCCAGAGCCCCGAGAAAGAAACTTCTGTTCTTTACAAATTAGTCTGCCTCCGGCATTCTGTTTCAGCGGCACAAATGGACTAAAACGCCAGACTCCAGGTGGTTTTGAGTCAGCAAAAGAACTGACCTGGTGCAACTAATTTGGTCCTTTAGAGGGTCCGGTAGGGAGACTGGAGCCCCAGCTGGCCGTCCTTAGCAGAGATTAGTGATGGAGAGAGGAGCTTCAAAGAGATTGACTCCCCTGGTTTGGGAGAGGGGGGTAGCTGGAAGCATCCCGCTTGCTGGTGGTAAACAGATTATAAAAGATTAAGCTGTGGGTGATTTGAGACCTGGAGGCAGCAAGTGCAAAGCATTTTTACCAGGAAGTTAGCAGTGGGGGGGAAGGAACAGGCAGTCACTTCCTACCAGTACTGAGGGAATAGATGAAAGAAAGGACTTTAAAAAAAATTAGGGGGCTGGAGAGATGGCATAGCGGTTAAGCGCTTGCCTGTGAAGCCTAAGGACCCCGGTTCGAGGCTCGGTTCCCCAGGTCCCACGTTAGCCAGATGCACAAGGGGGCGCACGCATCTGGAGTTCGTTTGCAGAGGCTGGAAGCCCTGGCGCGCCCATTCTCTCTCTCTCCCTCTATCTGTCTTTCTCCCTGTGTCTGTCGCTCTCAAATAAATAAATTAAAAAGGAAAAAAAAAAATTAGGGAAAATTGAGAACAGGTAGCTGAGTGGGTTGGTGCCTCCTTAATCCCAGCACTCTGAAGGCTGAGGTAGTAGTGAGTTCAAAGCCAGCCTGGGGCTAAAGAATGAGTTCCAGGTCAGTCAGTGTTGGAGTGAGACCTTGCCCAAACAAAAACAAAACAATGGTGATCCTAGCACTCAGGGGGCAGAGTAGGAGAATCACCATGAGCTCAAGGCCACCCTGAGGGTATATAGTGAATATCTGGTCTGCTTGGGCTAGAGCAAGACCCTACCTGGGGTCGTGGGGGGGGGGGGAGAAAGGGGGGAGTTTATGTGTTTCCAGAGTTTTTAGAAGAAACAACCTGGACCCTGGAAACTCTAAGAAGCTAGGCTGTGGCACCCATCCCCAATAATCCAATTAAAGTGACCAGTATTGTGAAAAGCAGAGGATATTGCAATGAAAGAATTTTTGTTTTCAGAAGAAAAGAATTAATTTCGTGAGTTCTTTTTTTTTTTTTTTAATTGTCATGGATAAAGGATTAAACCCTTGGCATAAAATGGCATTTGGGTTTGAATGATAGTGAAGAGATTTTTGACTCAATGAAATGTCAAAAACAACCTCAGGGGTGGACGGAGAGTGTGATTCCTGGATGTTTTGTGTGGTTTTATCTGATTTGGAACGGGTTTGCGGAGGAAGAACTGGTGAAATGAGGGCTTCTATAATGCTTGGTATGAATAATCACAGTTTGGGCTGTTGTAGACTATGTAATTCTACTCTTAGGTTAAATAGTCTATTGGAGCCAATCTAAATACATAGAGAAGGGAACATTACCTTTGGCATCGAGTACTTGTTTATTTAGTGGTTTTCCGTTACCTGCTCGCCTGTAGTCTGAAGCCCTTTGACAAAGCGTGAGAGGAGGTCAAATCCCTCAGACTGCTTAGCTGGTGTTTGCCTGAGGGATTGAAAGAGCTCTTAGTGAGCAACTGGTGTTTGTAACCTCTCAGGGAGGTGTTAGAGGGTAAGAAAGTGACACACGGAGCGGGTTGTAAATGTCACTCCCATGAGACACACCAGGGGCTCACACCCTTTCATTCTGTGTGCTTAAGGACAGCTGTGCGCCATGTACAGGGCAAAGAGCACGTGTAAGATAAGGGTTAATTTTGGCATTACAGCTGTTAGTCACACAAAACCAAGGCAGCAGAAGGAAAAAACAACCAATTTTTCTATGCTGTTCAAGAGCGGAAGCTGGGACTGCTCTCAACAGCGAGGAGTTCCAGAAAGGATGGACGTGCTGTCCCCGGGGAGAGCCACTGTCCATGCAAAGAAAGTGGGTTCACCCCATCACGCAATCCCCAGATGCCTTTGACTCTCGTAAAGATGATCCTATCCTGGCCTGAGGCGTCTTCAGACCAGAGATGCTCTACTGGGTCTAATTCAGATATCTCCACGGAGCCCAGTTCAATGAGCAAAGCATGCTGGGTAAGCAACCGCTGCATGGCTTCCAGGCGGCAGAACTCTCTAGCATACCATATTCTATCCCGACCCTATTATCTCTCCATGACCAAGTCACGTGGAGGCCAGAACACAATGTTGGGTGTCGGTTTGATGGCTCTTCCGCCTTCTTTCCTGGAGACAGGGTCTCTCATTGGAATTGAAACTTTCTGTTCCTTGGTGAGACTGGCTGACCAGGGAGCATCCTCCTGTCTCTAAGCACCTCACCCAAGGGTCACAGGCATGTGTGGCCCTGCCTGGCTTTTCATGAGGGTGCTGGGATTTGAACTCAGGGCCTCATGCTTACACAGCAAGTGCTCTCGCCCACTGATCTGTCTCCCCTGCCCTTGATTTTTGTTTCAAAGCTAATATCACTGTTGTTAGAATAGTTGGGAGTTGGGGCGATGGTGTTTTTGTTTTTCGAGGTAGGCACTCTATCCCAGGCTGACCTGGAATTCACTATGTAGTCTCAGGGTGGCCTTGAACTCATGGTGATCCTCTACCTGCCTCCCGAGTGCTGGGATTAAAGGTGTGCGCCACCACGCCTGGCTGAATGTCTTTCCATGTGAAATCTCTTAGGTTTTAAATACCACCAGGCCATTCAAAGATGTAGAAGACATTGGCAAGGGAACAGGGAACCAACAGCAACACCCAGCAAGTCTAGTGCACAGACCCCCCAACACGTAGCAGCTCAGCGGGGAATAGGAACATCTGCAGGAACCCATGTGGACTGACAATAGTAAGTTCTCACAAAATCAAACCAAGTCCCATCTTTCTCTTAGCATCTTAAACAAATGGAGTTATTCAACAATGTTCCCACCTCCAGCCACCTTCAACTTCAACCTAAAGGCTGCTTCCTTTAAATAATGAAGCCTGTATCACGAATTTTAAAAAATAACATCAGTGAGTTATTAAATCTGGCTTTTAGTTTGTCTTACTCGGTTGCTATGCTATGACAAATGGAAAAAGATTCCAAAGAGCCTTTGAAAAGGAGAAGAGTATAAAATTTATTCATTAGCTACAAAGCATCAGTAGTGGGCAGATCACTTTTTATAAAGATATGGTCAAGAAAACATCTAAACAAACTCAGACCACACTAGAGAGAAAGAGAGTTTGGTCATAAGTCCATAAAGCAAAAAGGTTATTATCCTCAAAACAGCTGCTGTTGACCACAGGAAGCCATCTGCCACGCACCAGTTTTTTTATTGATACTTCAGGGTAAAGTAATAAAACTCTCCCTTTCAATTAAATTTTGGAAACTCATGTTTCTTATTTCTCAAATGCTGCAAACTGGCTTATAACCATGGCAGTCCCTTCCAATCTCAAGGATCCTCGTGGCTAGGGGGTGAACCGATGGAACGTTCTGGTATCTTTCTTGCTATGACATTTCTGGACAGATTAGTCTACAGGAGGTGGTGTTAACAAAAAGGAGCTCATAACCACAAAGCCAGATGCACAAAGTGGCACAAGCGCGTGGAGTCTGTGTGCAGTGGCAGGAAGTCCTGTTGCACTCATACTCTCTCTGTTCTCTATCTCTACCAAATAAACACATAATTAATTCATAAAGTATTTTGAAAAGAGAAATCTAAATAAGCGTTCCACATGGAGCGCTCAGGAGCTAGAGATTCAGACTGGACCAGCTTGGCTTATGTACCCATCTCTGCCCCATATTGGGCAGGGTGGTTTGTCTACTTCTGTGTCACGTGATCTACCCCACCCCTGACCCTCAGACCCTCAGGCTAGCCCAGGAAGATGCTAATATCTAAGGGAGTGGGACTTGGTATTAGTAAGACTGCCGTATGCTCACCACACAGCGACGACAGCTTGGAATCTGTAGACATGCATATGAGGGAGAGAGAATGTATGAGCCTGGCATCATTTTGATCTTTTTTAAATCTCCTCTTGGGATGGAGAGATTGCTCAGTGGTTAAAGGGGCTTGTTTGCAAAGCCTGCTGGCTTGGGTTCGATTCCTCAGGGTCCACACAGAGAAAGCCAGATGCACTAAGTGGAACATGTGTCTTGAGTTCTTTTGCAGTGGCACAAGGCGTGGCCATTCTAACTCCCCCTCTCGATTGAAAATAAATTTTTTAAAAATCTTCTTTTGACTATTATGAGTGATCTGCTTTATTACATGACTGTGCATTTAAAATTTTAACTGACAAGTCTTTTTCTGTACACCTGCAAAATTAAGAATTGACTTTTTCTCTTGCAGAAATGTAGGCTTCATCTGTTTATTTCCTTACCTAACCTTTTACAGTTTCTTCTTTTCTGTGTTTATATCTTATTTGAAACAACTAAAGAATGAGATAAATTCTTAGCACCAGATGGAAATTAGTATCTATTGTGTTAGTTACTTTCTCTTTGCTGTGAACAAATACCTGGTCGAAGCAACATATGGAAGCAAAGACTTTTGAGGTGACGTGGTCCATTATGGCAGGGAAAGTAGAGCAGGCTGGCTTGTCACATTTCAGCCAGGAAGCAGAGGGTGAATAGGAAATGGGACAAGGTTATAAAATATTAAGCCACACCCCCTCCAGTGATCCACTTCCTTCAGCAAGACTCCACCTCCAGCCTTCTCAAATAGCCACCAACAGGGGACCAAGTGTCCCAACATGTGAGTCTATGGCAGGACATTTTACATTCAAATAACAACACCTGCCAAAATTATATCACATTAGAAACCTCACTTAAGCTTTCTATAGTCGAGTCCTTTGTACAGCTGACTTAGATGTCACACAAGGCGTTCCGTTACATCTTGCATTGAGTTATCCATGACCATGTAACAAATTGCCCTAAAATTTAGCAGCTAGGACAAACAGAGATTTACTGTCTCTAGACAGCTGGGTAGCTCTGCTCTGTCTCTGGCAAGATGGCAATCAAAGTGTCTGCAAGGGATGTGGCCATCTCTTGGCTCAAAGTGAGGAGCATCTGGTTTGGAGATCATCCGGGTGGCCTTGGATCTTGGAAGCTTTACCTAGAAGCTTGCAAACATGGGATTCTCCATCGGTTTGCAGGCATGTTGGTGTGTGTATGGGTGTGGAGAAAGGGACAGGGAGAGAGAGAAAGAGAGAGAGAGAGAGACTGAGACAGACAGAGAGAGAGAGAGAGAGAGAGAGAGACTGAGACAGACAGAGAGAGAGAGAGAGAGAGAGACCTAGGAGGTTTTTGTTACTTAATTTCAGAACTGACATCCCATCACTTCTGCCATGTTTAGTTCCTTAGAAGCAAGCTATAAATTTAGTCAGAAAGCTGGGAGGCAGGGCATAAGGACTGTTTTATAAGCATCCCTAACATCTCTGTAGGAGCACTCTGCTACAGAACAATGTAATATTTTTTGTATATATGTTTTAAAAAACATATTATTTATTTATTTGTGTGTGTGGATCTGTGTGTGCCCATGCATGTGCACATGGGCATATGTCATGTCAGGGTGTGCCAGGGTCTCTTGCTGCTATGAATGAATGCCAGACACTTTTGATTTGTTTATTTATATATCTATATTTGGGCTTACCGGCTTGAGGGGACGCTCCATGATGGCAGAGAAAACATGGCACTGGCAGAGACTGGACATCACCTCGGCCACAGCGGCAGAAACAGCAGCAGGAGAGGGAGCTGAGCTCTAGCAAAGGGGAACTGGACGTAATACTCATAAGCCTACCCCCAACAACACACCTCCCCCAGAATGCTCCTTCTTCCAAATTGCCATTAGTTGGGGACCAAGCTTTCAAAACACATGAGTTTAGGGGGCTGAGGAGATTGCTTAAAGGCACTTGCTTTCAAAGTCTGCTGACCTGGTTTCAGTCTCCCAGCATCTAGGTAAAGCCAGATGCAAAACACATGAATTTATGGAGGACTCCTAATTCAAAGTACCATATTCCATCCCCAGCCCTAATAAACTGATGACCATCCATGATGTAAAATACAATGCTTTCAGTCCAACTTTAGAAGTCCTCATAGGGCTGGAAAGATGGCTCAGCAGTTAAGGTGCTTGCCTGTAAAGCCAAAGGACCCTGACTTGACTCCCCAGGATCCATGTATGCCAGATACACAAGGTGGCACATACATCTGGAGTTTGTTTGCAGTGGTTGGAGGTCCTGGCATGCCGGTTCTCTCTCTGTAAATGCCTCTCTCTCTCTTTATTTTTTCTGATTTTTCAAGGTAGGGTCTCACTCTAGCCCAGGCTGACTTGGAATTCACTATGGAGTCTCAGGGTGGCATTGAACTCACAGCAATTCTCCTACCTCTGCCTCCTGAGTGCTGGGATTAAAGGCATGTGCCACCACACCCAGCTTGCCTCTCTCTTTTAAATAAATAAATAAGTAAATAAATATTAAAAGTCACCATAATTTTTTTTCCCATCAATCCCAACACTGTTCAAATATCCTTATAGTTCATGGTCTCTTAACTGTGAGCCTGTAAAACCAAAAACACATAATAGCACACTGTTAACATTCATGATATAAAAGATGCCAGTGGGCGTAGCAAGAAAGGATTGAACCAATACAAGCTCTAAAACAAACAGGGAAAACATCAAATCCTACAGTTCCAAATCCAACATCTATAATCATTGATGGAGTCTCCTGGGTTCTGATTCCACTCCTCTAGCCAGACTTCTCACAGCCTGAGGAACAATCTATCCCCCACCAGCAGCTCTCCTTGGCGGTCATCTTATAGTCCTGGCATCTCGACAAAATTCTGGAGTCTCCACTGCAACCCATGATAAATCCAAGCCATGGTCCCCACTACCTCTGTTCAGGGGCTATGACCTTGGTCCACATTGCCTAGGGGCAATCTTTAAGACTAAAACAATGACCCTATCCTGCATTTTTTATACCCATAGTATCAGGTGGAATACCAAGTTTGTTAATCCAGGGGGGAATAACGCTAATTTCGAAGAGCAGGAGACCCCTTCAGCAGGTCTCCCACTTTCAAAAGAGTCAGCACTGTTCCTGCTGTCTCAGTGCAGACGAGCTGGCCCAATCTCAGTGGTTATAATCTTTCAAACAATTGCAGCTGAATGGATGCTGTCTCTAGCTTGAAACTTTCATTTCTTTCTGTGCCCTATCCATCTGCTCATACTGGTCTATGTCTATACAATGCAACCCTGTACAGGTTCTTAGGACATGAGAAGATGTGCTATGCCTCTAGTCCAGTTCAGACAAAGTTCCTTACTCCTCTCATAAGCGAAGCCTGAATAGTCTACAGTTCTTACCACATTTAGGTCTTTCATCTCTGACCTCTGGTCTGTGAAGCTCTGCTTAGAGCACTGCAAGGTGTCTCTTAAACCAAGGTTTCACATCCTTCCTCTTCCCTCACACAAATCAGTTCCAAAATGTCAAAAGCCATTTCTGGGTGCCAGTTTTCTGTTGTAGTTATTTTTGCTCTGATAGGACAAAATATCCAACCAGAAGCAGGTAGTAGGAGGGGAATATTTATTTTTGGGTTGCGGTTTCGAGGGGGAGCTCCGTGATGGCAGGGAAATGACGCCACCTGGGCCACAGCCGGCGGAAACAGCAGCAGGAGAGTGCTCTTACATTTGCTCTATTTTATTTTATTTTATTTTTTTTTTTGCATCTGGCTTTACATGGATGCTGTAGAATTGAGCTCAGCCTGGTAGACTTTGCAAGCAAGCACCGTTAGCCATTGAGCCAAATCCCTAGCCCTGACATTGTGATCTATAGGGCCAACATAAAACCTAGCCTATAAGGTGAGTGTTTTGACAAAATTCCTGTTCTGCTTGAATATGAATTTTTTTAAAAGTCTGGATGGTATATTTTTTTCCTTTCTAGTTAACAACCTTGACCTGTTTGAGGGGAAAAAAAAATATATATATCAGCCTGATTATTAACTTAATGTGAAAAGACTTATAAACATTTGGCAATTCCTGATTCTATTTTGGGAACAGGAAAAAACAAACAAACAAACCCAAGCTATGGATTAATCTGCTTTAGAAGGGAGAGGCGTGTGCGCAGAAATGCACTGATACGTGGCACTGCTACCACTTCGATTCATCCTGGCATCTAGCACGATTCTAATCTATTCAGAGCCAGACTCTTTCAAGACAGAAAAAGGAAGAGTGGCTGGGGCGTGATTCATGCATTCTTTATGCGTGGGGCTAAAAGAAAGCATGTCCCACTTTCTGCATGAGTGGGTGGATACGCACACACGATCTTCCCATCTTACCTTTTGTGTGGACTTACTTCTTAAGCACTTGGAAAACGGAATTAAGTTTTCTCCGCTCCTTGCACTACAAACCTTTGTAAGGGTTGCTATAAATGTCATAACAACTTTGTTTCCCGAAAAGCAATTTTCCTGTCAGTTGGCTGGGTTTCTTGGAGATACCATGTTATTAATCTATGATGATTTCCCTAAAATGCATCAAAGTATCCACTTCAGTGTATTTTTATCTCTCACCACCTTCCCGTGAAGTTTTCACGAACTTCAAGGCTCATTTCTAAGTCACTAATTATTCATAAAGGCTGGTGAGATGGCTTTATTTTATTCTTCTAATGAAATGCATTAAAGTTTAAGAAAATCCCTTCACGGAGCTTAAAATGCCAAAAAGCGGCAAGGAAATGAAAAGCCATTTCCAGCTAAAATGTAATTTTGTTTTTAAAAGGGGAAAGAGAAGTAGAAGAAGGCAGACCACGCTGAGAAATGGTGACATTGTGGGGCTTCTAAAGAAGGGAACAGAAAGGAAGGCGCACCAGGCAGAGAGACGGGCATCCGGGCAACAGCAGAGGCAGGATGCCAACAACGAATGACCTAATCCTTTCTCCCCAGTGTCTCTTAGTTTAGGAAGAACATTTACTAAGAAAAGATGAGGAAGAGGTTTAAAGAATCAGATGTTTTTTGGTTGAACATTATATTGTCAAAGAAAATTTCAGTGCCAGGACTGGGATGCTTTCCAGTGAGTTGTTGGTCAGGGAGGCACCAAAACATTACAGGCTATTGCCAAGGCTGTTGATTGCCCACCAAGATTAGATCAGAAGACCCTATTGTTGAAGAGTCCACATGCTTGGGTTGCAGGTCACTGAGACAATCAAGCTGGAGCTGAGCTGGAAGCTTCCTCCCTGTTAACTAGTTGTTAGGATGCTGGAAAGAGCTGTGCAGCCCATTAGGGGAGAAAAGCCATCAAGTCTTAACCAGCAGTGGATCCTGAAAGCTCTACTCAGTATCCAGATAACTCCATTCTTTGTGATTGGTTGATGTGTTTCTTAAATCTCTCCTGATCCTCTCCCTCTCTCCCTGTCTCCCTGTCTCCTCCTACTTCCCTTCCTTTCCCTTGGCATTTATTTATTGAAGATCCGGGGTCATGTACCTCTCTCTTCCTCAACCCCTAGATCCTTCCATCTCATCTGTTATTTGTGCGCTTGCCTCTCTCTCCAACCACTGGTCTGGAAATCCAGGCCCTTGGTACATGTCATGGCTCTGCTGGGCACTGGGGTTGAGAGATTGCTGTCCATGGGTTCCAGAATTCTGTCTGCTTACAGACAGGCTTTCCTTTTCATTCCTCCCGTCCTTCATCTCCTGGGACATAAACAGACAGATGGTCTGAGTGGACATGTGCTTTGGCATTATGCCAAGACAGTTGCCATCAGTCCCACATCATTCTCTTCTCTCTCTGGTTGGATTAGTGACATCCCAGCCCCGGGCTCCCTGGCAAACCCGAGGACAACTTTATGACACCGTGGTGTGTGATAAGGTGTGTAAAAAAGCGCAGGAGGGCTGGAAAATGGCTTAGCAGTTAAGGCGCTTGTCTGCAGAGCCAAAGGACCCAGGTTCAATTCCCCGGGACCCACTCAAAGCCAGTTGCACATGATGGCGTCAGGCATCTGGAGTTCATTTGCAGCACCTGGAGGCCCTGGAATTCCCATTCTCTTTCTATCTGCCTCTCTGTCTCCCCGTCAAAGAAATAAATAAAAATGTTTATTTTTTTTAAAAGTGCCTGATCTACAAATCTTTTGTGGAGTATCCTCCCCTGTGAAGATCTTTTAGACTGGAAATCTCTCAGTGAGTGACAGTGGAATGTCACTGATATCAACGTCAGACTTGGAGACACCTTTGCGCTTGTCAGAATCAGGCAGTGTGCTCAGTCCTCCCCCAGATCTCTCCCTTTGCTCTCAGCACCTCTCAGTTCAGCAGCTATTTATAGAGCCATATTTGGTGGGATGAGATAGCAGATGAGCAGGTTAAATTTTTTTTTTTTTCCTGAGGTAGGGTCTCATTCTAGCTCAGGCTATGTAGTCTCAGGCTGGCCTTGAACTCACTGCAATCTTCCTTCCTCTGCCTCCCAAGTGCTGGGATTAAAGGCATGTGCCACCATGCCCAGCTGACTTTTAAAAAAAAATTTCTTTTATTAACAACTTCTATGATTGTAAACAATATCCCATGGTAATGACCTCCCTCCCCTCACTTTCCCCTTTGAAACTCCATTCTCCATCATATTCCTTCCCTCTCTCAATCTCTCTTTTATTTTGATGTCATGGTCTTTTTATGATGGTCTTGTGTAGGTAGTGTCAGGCACTGTGAGGTCATGGATATTCAGGCCATTTTGTGTCTGGGGGAGCACGTTGTAAGGAGTCCCACCCTTCCTTTGGCTCTTACATTCTTTCCACCACCTCTTCAATATGCAATAGACCCTGAGCCTTGGAAGGTGTGATAGAGATATTGCAGTTTCTTTTCACCGGCTGACTTTTTTTTTTTTAAGTATATTCATTTATTTATTTGAGAGAGAGAGAGAGAGAGAGAATTGGTGAGCCAGGGCCTCCAGCCACTGCAAACGAACTCCAGATGCATGTGCCCCTTGTACATCTGGCTTACATGGATTCTAGGGAATCAAACCAGTCCTTTGGCATTGCAGGCAAACACCTTAACCACTAAGCCATCTCTCCAGCCCCCAGGTGACATTTTTTAACCTATCTACTCCCCTCATCCTCACATATGTATGCAGCATCTCATGCACTCAAGGCACATTATGTACAATTTGATAGATTTTCAAGGAGCTAGTAGCTTTCATATATTTTTCAGTCTCTGGTTGACTGAGGATTCTAGCATATGTTCTCTCCTTTGGGTAGGTTAAATGACATGTCACAAGTCATAGGCCAACAAGGTGATTAGCACAGGATTCAAAGTCAGAAGCCTATCTCTAGTTCCCCATACATAACCTCCGCACCACATGGGATTTTCCTACGTAAAATGCACCATGCAGTGAACCAGTTCAGAATCAGCCCTGTGAGCCAGGAATGGTGGATGATGCTTGTAATATCCCAGAACTCAGGAGGTGAAGGTATCATGATCTCTATGAGTTCATGGCTATGCTGGGCTACAGAGTGAGCTCAAGGTCAGCATGGTATAGAGGGAGACCTTTCCGTCAACAAAACAAAACAAACAAACAAAGGGTACAACCAAGGATTCAACAAAAAGGGTACAATCAAATTATCCTTTTCAGTTAATGTTTGCTGAGATGCCCAGCCTAGCCCAGTGATAAACACAGGGTGAAGGGTCAAGATGTATTTTGCTGAGTGGATTTCAAATCCTCTACCAAGAACCTCCACCCAATAACAAACAATTCCTCAGAGAACACATCCACACATCTTTCAAAACCCAGCCCCAGCACCTTCCAGAAGTCTCTTTGACATGCAGACTACTAACTACTATTTTTTTTTTAGTCCTAGTAAAATATTGGCTTATTTTGCCGCTCTTGTACTATGTTTCCAGTCAGCCCTTCTCCAGAAATGCTAATGTCAGCCTACAGATGACAGAATTAGGCCAAAAACACGTTTCTTAAAAAGCTATGGGAAACATTTGAAAGTTAAAAGAAAAAGAGTCTGTGGATTTATCATGGCTTTCTAGATGGGTTTAAATCACACATTGCAGACCTTAAGCCATTATCCAGTCCTTAACGAAATGCAAGGTTTCTACACAGCTGTTAAATCCTCCAGGTGGTGTCTGTTTTCATTAACTTCCATGGAACCTGTTTTTATTTTCTTCTGTATATACACTTTGAAAAGTTGTTTTTCTTTCTTTATTTGAGAGATAGGGACAGGTAGAGAGAAAGAGAGAGAGAGAGAATGGGTGCATCAGGGCCTCCAGCCATGCAAATGAACTCCACATGCATGCACTCCCTTGTGCATCTGGTTTCCATGGGTCCTGGTGAGCCAAACCTGAGTCCTTAGGTTTCGCAGGCAAGCGCCTTAACCACTAAGTCATCTCTCCAGCCCTGTTTTTATTTTCTTAAAGTCAAGTTTATCGAGGTGTAATTTACACAGAGAAAAATCCACTCTTAAAATGGTTAGCTGTATTTTTTTTTAAACAAATGCACACATCGATATAACCATTGCCAAAGCAGCCCAGTCTTATTCTTAGGACTAGTTGTTCATACCAGTGCCTAGCTGATGAAGTAGGCTTTGTCACAGATACCTGCGACGGGAAAACTAGTGTTACGTTAGCTTTCATTACACGTAGGGTGGGTTACTATATGAGGCTTCAGGTTGCCCCTGGAGGCTGTCCTTGGAGGAGTTGCCCGTGAACCGCGGGAGCTGTGGTTGTCACTCGTGCATAATAGTCCATGGCGTAAGGTCTGGGAGTGACCAAGACCATGGAGACCACTCTGAGGCTGAGATGGAAGCTTTTATTCTGGAAAAGCACGAGCTGCCAGGACTGGCTCTCAAGAGCGGCGCAGAGCCAACCCGAGACTCCATACCGTGCGCTTTAAAGGGCTCTTCAGCTGGAAGGTGAGGAAGGGAAAAGAACTGCTTTGTTCCTTACCTTAGCCATTTCACATAGCCAGGGCTTGAGATCAGAACAGTGAGCAGGGGACCTGGGAGACAAGGGGGCAGGAAACCTAGACCTGGGGCGTTGTTAGGCAAGGAAGGGGTGATGGCTGGGTGGTTCCTTGAGGAATGTGGATCACCCACTTCCTTATGTCTCTGTCACCCCCCTGCTGTCCTTGGTGACTCCATTTTGGGAGCCCGTCTGACCTAACACATGAGTCACTACATCAGGGTTTTTTTTTTTAATTTTAATATTTAATTTAATTTATTTATTTGAGGGAGAGAGAGAGAGAGAGAATGGGCGTGCCAGGGCCTCCAGCCACTGCAAATGATCTCCAGACACGTGCGCCCCCTTGTGCATCTGGCTAACATGGGTCCTGGGCATCAAACCTGGGTCCTTTGGCTTTGCAGGCAAATGCCTTAACTGCTAAGCCATTCCTCCAGCCCTACATCAGGTATTTTTCATGTGTATACGCAAGTTTATGTGTGTGTGGGCAGGCGCATGTGTGGGTGTGGTACACACGTGTGCGCCTGCATTTGGAGGCCAGAGGCTGACAGTCCTCTGTTGTTTCACCTCATGCATTGAGACAGGGTCTCGCAGCATCCAGAGCTCACCAGTGACGCTGTTTAACCAGCCAGCTCGCCCTGGGGAGCCGCCTGCCTTCGTCTCCACTGTGCTGGCATTACAGGTGGCATTTCTGCCTGTGCTGGGGATCTTGAACCCAGATTCTAATGTACCTTATGATGCAAAGTGCTGGGTCATCTCCCAGGCCCTGGCCACACCAGTGCCACACCAGTTTTGGTGCTAGCTGAGGCCACCACGTTGAAGGCTTTAACCTGAGAAGTGATTTTCGCCAAGGGATGGGGGTGTGAGGTAATTGCCAGATGTTTAGGGGGCCCAGCAGGGGCTGGGGGAGGTGTAACAATTGTGGGAAACACCTTATTGTTGGCAGAGTCAAGGCTCAGGAGTTGGCAACAAAGATCAAACAGAAGATGGTAAGGTCAGGGGCATCCCAGTGGTCCAAGGTGACCTTTCTTATCTTCCCATTTTATGATTAAAAGGCAATTGTGCTTGTGCCTTAAACTGTCAACAGAAAGGGAAGGTAGAAGACAAAATATCCTTCAGACTACCCAGTTTCCTCAGGAAGAATAACTATGATCTTTTCTTGGTTCCAAAGAATGTTCTGGACATATAACAACTATCTATCCATCTATCATCTATCTACCTATTATCTATCTATCTATCTATCATTTATGTATGTATGTATGTATGTATGTATGTATGTATGTATGTATCTATCTATCTATCTATCTATCTATCTATCTATCTATCTATCTATCTATCTATCCATCCATCTATCTGCCTACCTACCTACCTACCTACTTATGAAGCCATTTATTTCCAGACACATTTTACTTTATTTCATTTTTATTTAAAATAATTTTGGGCAGGAGAGATGGCTTATCAGGTAAGGAGCTTGCCTGCAAAGCCTAAGAATGCATGTGTGAATCTTCAGGTCCCATGTACCATGCAATGTGATGCAAGCATGCAATGTTGCACATGCTCACAAGGGGGTGTATGAGTCTGGAGTTCCTTCACAGCAGCTGAAAAGTCCTAACACACTCATTTTTTCTCTCTTTCTCTGCCATTTTCTCTCTTTCTGTCTTTCTTTCAAAAATAAAATCCTGTTTTTAAAAAATAATTGTTATTACTTTTTGTTCCTATTTAAAATTTTAATTTATTATTTGTTTAGTGTCTGTATGTATGATGCATGTATATACGTGTGAGTGTGGGTGCACGCATGGACGTCATGGTGTGTGTGAAGTCAGCGACAGCTTGTGGGTCAATGCTTGCCTTCCACCTTACCTTGAGAAAGAATTTCTTGTTGTTCACTGTTCTACTTGAAAGCTTCTAGGAAATTCTCCCGTCTCCACCTCCGTCCTCACAGTGTACATGGATTACAGAAGCTTACCACTGTTCACTGTTTCTGGCTTTCCTGTGAGGTCTGGGGATCCGAACTTGGGTACTCAGAGCTGTGGGGCAGTGCTTTATCCACTGAGCCATCTCCTGAGTTCTTATCATACTTTAGAATCTTTCTACAATCCCTCACACTTCAGACAGCTCATTTCCTTGCTTTGCTTAACAAACACCTCTTTCCTGTTCACTTTAGCTTACGTTAGAGTCTTCTGAGTAGCTTCATTTTATTTTTTTATTTATTTATATATTTTTTAACATTTTTAAAAGAAGTTTATTTAACATGCATGAGAGAGAGAGAGAGAGAGAGAGAGAGAGAGAGGGAGAGAGAGAGAGAGAGAGGGAGGGAGGGGGAGAGAATAGGGGTGCCAGGGTCTCTAGCTACTGCAAACGAACTCAAGATGCAGTGTATTACCATGTGCATCTGGTTTACGTGGTTTCTGGGGGGTTGACCCTGGGTTCTTAGGCTTGGCAAGCAAGCGCCTTAACCACTAAGCCATCCCTCCAGCCCTCATTTTATTTTTGAATGATGGACACGCAGAGAACCTGATGGCTTTGTCTGTGATGCGGCCAGGACTTCAGTGTATTCCCCGTGTGATCCTGCCGTGCTGCCAAAGTGACCTGCCCTGATTCTCCAGGTTCTGTTTGCAAATCAATCAATCAATCAATCACATTTTTTCTGACAGTGTGTATGTGTGTTTGGTGTGTACATGTGTTTCTAAATGTGTGTGTGTGTGTGTGTGTGTGTGTGTGTGTGTGGCCGTGTGTGTGTGCATGCAGGCCAAAGGTTTACACTGGGTGGGATGTCTTCCTCTGTTACCCCATGCCTTACTTATTGAGACAGGGTTTCTCACTTGAACTCAAAACCTTGCCAAAATGCTGATCTAGCTAGCCAGCATTGTGGGGGGCGGGGCGCTTGTCTCTGCCTCCTCAGTGCTGGGGCTAGTCAGGCTACGGCTCCCACCAAGCATCTCTGAGCACTTTAGGGATCCAAACTCGGGTCCTCGGTTTGTGCACCAAGTGCTTTACCTAACAAGCTCTCTCCCCAGCCCGCGAGCCAGCGTGTCTAACGAGCCTCTGGGACGTTATTACAAAACTAGTTCTGAGAAGTCTCTGGAAGTACCAGGGTATCAGCACAGTCAAAATGCAATTCTAGCGCTGTGAGACCTTGATCACAGTTCTGTGGAATGAAGCCAGCACCCCCAGCACCTCGCACAGATCTTTACAGTGCCGGGGGGGGGGGGGGGGGGGGGGGGGTGGGGGGCGGCTAGCCAGGAGGGAACCGGCTTTCCTCTCAGTTCCAGTGTGGTTCTTGATGTCCTGTGCCCATAGCTTGTGGTGTCTTCAGCAATAAGGTCTTATCTTTGGCAATGGCCAGTACTGTTTTGAGGATCCCATGGGTCTCCCTGACCAACAGCAGAGCATCTTTTATCTCCAACTGATTTTCACAAATTTTCTTCTTATTATTAATTTGAAACATTTTGATTAAACGTATCTTGATGTACTTTTCTTTAAATTTCTTCAGCTTCAAGTATGTGTGAGTTTAGTTTTCATTGAATTTTGAAAGTTTTGGTCTATTAATTAAAAAAAATTTTTTTTTTGTCTTTCCTCTTGGACTGTTTTTCTGAAGCTCCAGCTAAACTTTGGGCTATTTATAGATATTCTCAACTCACTGTTTGTTCTTTTCTCTAATTGTTCTTTTGTCTACATGAAATTTTGAATAGTATCACCTGGAATGTATAAATTTAAATTTTTATGTGAGAGAGAGAGAGAGAAATTGAGAGAAGGGGTGGACCAGGGCCTCTAGCCACTGCAAATGGACTCCAGACACATGCACCATCTTGTGCATCTAGCTTACTTGGGTACTGGGGAATTGAACCTGGGTCCTTAGGCTTCACAGGCAAGTGCTTTGACTTCTAAGCCATCTTCTCCAGCCCTTGAATATATATATTTAAAACTTTAATTTTAATTTTATTATTTTAGGAAGAGAGAGAAGCAGAGAGACAGAGGGAGAGAGAGAATTGGTGCTCTAGGGCCTCAGCCACTCTAATTGAACCCCAGATGCTTGTACCACCTCATGGGCATGTGCAACCTTGTGCTTGCCTCAGCTTTGTGCATCTGGCTTATGTGGGATCTGGAGAGTTGAACATGGGTCCTTAGGTTTCACTGGCAAACATCTTAACTGCTAAGCCATCTCTCCAGCCCTGAATATATATTTGTTAGATAATTTGTATAAATCTTATCCATATTTTATAGCTCTCATCTCTACTATTTTTATTTGTATCTTTTTCTTTCTTTCTTTCTTTTTTTTTTTTTTTTTTCCAAGGTAGGGTTTCACTCTAGCCCAGGCTGACCTGGAATTCACTATGTAGTCTCAGGGTGACCTTGAACTCACGACAATCCTCCTACCTCTGCCTCCCAAGTGCTGGAATTAAAGACCTGTGCCACCATACCGGGCTTTTAGTTTTGCCGTTGAACATGGTTTGTACCTCTGTTTAACTTGGACATTGGTAATAGAGTTGGAATAACTGTCTATGTCATCTGTAAATGCTAATGTCTGTGTCTGTGCTAACATCTGCTAGATATATTCATGTATTGACTCCTCATTTCTGCTTGTTTTCTTGCTCAGTAATTTTTCTTGGAGGCCTGATAGTATGACATTTGCTCATTGGGTAGTGGATATTTTTGTGTCTCCCAAAGACTGCCAAGCTGTACTCTAGGACACAGTTATCTGTCTTGAAATAATGGGGGCCTTGCATACTGTCTTCTAGGGTTTTAGCTTAGAAAAGGGCTGGTTCCTGGGCTCAGTTTTTCTCACTGGTGAGGCGGAACCCACTGTTCTGATGCTCACAAATCACAAAGATTACCGCCCCCTCATTTTTTTTTTTTGGTTCTGCTTTTGTTTTCCTGGTGGGAATAAGGACTGTTTCCAGCCCTCTGTGACCTGACAGGGGTTGTTCCCTTAGTGAGCACTTTAGGGATCCAAACTCAGGTCCTCTGCTTGTTCTCAGATGGTTCTTTTCCCAGCCCCAGGTAGTTTTCCCTCATGCATGAACCAATGCAGTACTTGAAGGAGACCCGCTGATGGTTTTCTACTCTCTCTCACTGTCTTTTTTCTCTCCTTTTCTTTCTTGCCTTCCCCACAGTGTGCTACCTTATCCTCTGAACCCTAGCCAGCCTCGGTCCTCCCCATCAGCTCTTATCCTTAGGTTGGAAGTGGGTCAGGCTCCCTTGGACTCCTTAGGTCCTGGCACCTGGAAATTCTCACAAGACCTTATCTGGGACTGCTGTTCCTTTCACCTTGCTTGTTTCCATTGCTTTGTTCTTATGCCCAGCTCTTGAAAAGTATTGTTTTATGTAAAATGTCACACAGGATTATTTGGTTATTTGGAGCAAGTTTACTCTGTGTTGATTGTAATGATTGCTGTGATATTTGTTTACACTTATTTTTAAAAACATTATTTATTTAAGAGAAAGGGAGAGGAGAGAGAGAGAGAGAGAGAGAGAGAGAGAGAGAGAGAGAGAGAGAGAGAGAGAATGGTCACATCAGGGCCTTTTGATGCTGCAACTGAACTCCAGACACACGTGCCAGTTTGTGCATCTGGCTTTACATGGGTTCTGGGGAATTAAACCTGGGCTTGTAGGCTTTGCAAGCAAGTGTCTTTAACTGCTAACCCATCTCTCCAGCTCTGTTTCCACTTTCTTTATGTTTATTGTCGACATGATTGTATGGATCATATGTACTCTATGTGCTCACAGATTCATGTACAAATGTACATAGATGTTTGTAAACTTCACCTATGATGATCATTTCTCTACTTTTCTGAAATTGAATCATATATATATATATATATATATATATATATATATATATATATATATAGTGCATTTTAATTTTCTCATCCAGTGGTGCTTTAAAACAAACCCCCCAAGCTCCCCCAGTCAGTAAGTGTAAGTTAATCCTTTGACTGTCCACATAATGTTTCATAACATTAAGTATGACATAATTTTGAAGTTATCATTTGCTAATGGATGCTCCCTTTTTTTTAGGCAAGCCCAATAGACTGTCTTTTTTTTTTCCTATGTGAGAGTGAGAAAGAGATAGAGAGAGAGAAAGACAGTGAGAATTGGCACACCAGGACCTCCAGCCGCTGCAATCAGACTTCAGATGTGTGCACCTCCTTGTGTGCTCACGCGACCTTGCTCACCTGCATCACTGCGCGTCTGGGTACGTGGGACCTGGGATTTTGAGC
Organism: Jaculus jaculus; assembly: GCF_020740685.1. NCBI lineage: Eukaryota > Metazoa > Chordata > Mammalia > Rodentia > Dipodidae > Jaculus > Jaculus jaculus. Next base: position 132,958,182 of record NC_059109.1, read on the forward strand.
ATGCATCCTTAGGCTTCTATGCGTGCACCTTAGTGGCTGAGCCATCTCTCTATCCCATAATTTTTGATAATTAAAACATTGGAGTATACACATTATGTAATTCCATGATATCTTGTATTTTTTCTCTTGAGACATGGTCTGCTATGTGAACCCGTCTGGCCTAGCACTTGTGGCAATCCTCCTGCCTCTGTCCTGCTGGTACTGGGATTATAGGTGTGTGGCCCATGTCTTGGCATTCCACAGTGCCTTAAAGAGACCAAAGAAAGAAGATTGAAACAAGATGGATGACAGGCCACTGCTTTGGCAAGAAAAGCCTGGGCTCTTACAATAAACGAGAGGGTGCTTGGGGCGGGGCTGAGCAGCCCAGTGCTTGCCAAGCACACACGGGACTCCTGGTTCCATCCTCAGGGTCACCAGAAACAAAAGTTCCCGTCAAAATAATGATGACGGTGGCGACAGCAACCACCACAAGCGTGTATCGCAGCCGTGTTTGAGTGCTTTACATATGCAACTCGTCCAATCCTAACCCGCACCTTTAACATGCAAGTCACCAGATGTTACAAAAAGGAAACTGAGTCATGCATGACCACCTGTCCAAAGTCACACAGCCCACAAGGAGGGGGGCTGAGTTTGGAAGCCATTCTATCTGCAGTACTTGAAGCTTTGGGGTTATTTACACCGTACAGCCTGACCCAGAGCCAGAGTGGGTTTTTTTTAAAAATCATAGATCTTGGAAATCTTGTAGTCTTAGCCCTCCCCAAAATTATTTCATCCTGTTTATGTTTATGTATTTGTTTTTTTTTTTTTTAGCTCTGGTGTTGAATGTACCAGCACTTCTTTCTCAAGTCTTCTGGTGGTCATTTCAATTGTTTATGTATGACATGCTACAAACACTTCTGAGTATGTGTGTGTGTGTGTGTGTGTGTGTGTGTGTGTGTATTGAGCTATCTTTGGGAATTTGGGTAATGCACCTGATGGATGCGTTTCTGTCAGTGGGCCCTGGCCATTTTCACCAGGCACCCACCCACATCCTCACCCACGGAGGTGGAATTAATTTATAGATTTAAACTTTTATCAGTAATGGGGGGTGGAAGGGCTACTTAAAGGGTATTATGAAGAATGTTCCAGACATAATTCAAATATAATTTCAAAATGACAGGTCATTATGTTCCTTCTTTCTAATGACATCTCTTTCATATTTAAGAAAGAAACAGAAAAAAAAATGAACAATCTTGCTCCATTTGAAAAATAAATCACTAGATTTTCTTCTTAAAGGTGTTTAAAAATACATATATATAAGCTAGGCATGGCGGCACATGCCTTTAATCCCAGCACTCAGGAGGCAGAAGTAGGAGGATCACTGAGTTCAAGGCTAGCCTGAGACTGCATAGTGAATTCCACATCAGCCTGGGCTAGCATGAGACCCTACCTCAAAATACATATATATATAATAAAAAAGCCGGGCATGGTGGCACACACCTTTAATCCCCGTACTTGGGAAGAAATAGGGGAATAACCATGAGTTTGAGGCCAGCCTGGGGCTACAGAGTGAGTTTCAGGTCAGCCTGGGCTAGAGTGACACCTTACCTGAACCCCCCCAAATAAAAGAAAATAAAAAGAAAATAAAACGTGCGTGCGCGCGTGCACACACACACACACACACACACACACGCATGCATGCACAATCACTTATGAATGAGGAACCCAATCAGGCTCTTGGCCTCTACAGAAACATTCAATTAGAATGGAGGAGCTAGGAGGGCTTTGGATTGCTTTCTGAAGTGCAGAGGAGTTATAAATGCTGGGGCCATGAGTGTTTGAAATAGAACCCCCTCAAAGACTGAGCACAGAGCGTAGCCTTGAGCTTGGCCGTGCACAATTGTAACAGTCAGTCCTGGCTGGGAGTCTGCCGAACCCCAGCTCTGTGATCCTCCTCGTGCATCTTCTGCTGCACAGAGCGTGAGCTTGGAAACTGGGGAGTGCACCACGCACCTCTCTCCAGCCCACTTCACGCATAGAAATATTTATTGCCAGCCAGGCATGGTGGCACATGCCTTTAATCCCAGCACTTGGGAGGCAGGGGTAGGAGGGTTGCCATGAGTTCGAGGCCACCCTGAGACTCCATAGTGAATTCCAGGTCAGCCTGGACCAGAGTGGGACCCTACCTCAAAAAAAAAAAAAACAAAAACAAAAACAAACAAACAAACAAAAAGAAATAGTTCTTACTTTTTTTTTTAACCTTCCTAATGATTTCATTGGTCACACAGCTTAAGTTGTATTAAAATAATTACCTGCCCTCCCTTAAAGTAGTTGAGAATTAGACAGTTCATATAAATAAGAAATCTACCTAAGTTTACAAATACCTGAATAGAAATTGTAAACCTGCCCCAAAAACAATAACCACAGAAGTAAACATATTTGCCCAGAGGGGGACACTCAGTAGTAAAATTTGGAAATTACAGTCAGTAAACATCCCTTTGCCAATAGAACATCTTTCTTAAGAGCTCAACAAAAAATAATTCTGGAGAAAATAAAAGGTCTAGTCTGTAAAATGCTGACTACAAACCATTCTCTATGGCTGAGTTAAGCAGACCAAGAAGAAGGGTTTTTGCAAAGTTTTTACCAAAATGAGCTTTACTGTGGCTGTTTGGGGGAAAGGAGCCTGCTTGGAGGTTCAAGTGCCAGGAAATACAATCTCCTGAGAAGATGGACTGAAACACAAGACAGGTTGCTTTGCAGAGCAGATATATGAGGTGTCAGCACACAGCATTAAATTGCCTTCCACAGTTACAATACCTGATTCTGCAACACACGTCAGGTGGCGGTGTTATCTTCTACACTGAAGACTTCATGCTTAGATTGCATGTTACACATAAATATCCTCAATGTGCATCTCAACAATGTTAGATGATCTGCCAAGAGTTTCAAAATGTGTATCTGGTCTGTAACAAGAAGTGGGGTGGAGGTTGTCATTACTTCCATCCGTATATCTACCCCATTACTTCCAGTGAGCTATCTACCGTCCATCTCCTTGACTATATTTTCAGTCAAATACCTGCGAAAGTTTTTTTTTTTTCTTTTTTCTTTTCTTTTTTTTTTGGTCTGTGTCACTATTCTAGCTGTCAGAGACACAGTAGGGAACAAGACAAACTAAGCCCTGTTGTAGACAAATGTAACTTACTTAAAAAAAAAATTTTTTTTAGTTTTCATTTATTTAAGAGACAGAGACAGGGCCTCCTATCTCTACAAAGAAACTTTAGATTTGTGTGCCACTTTGTGCATCTGGCTTTATGTGGGTACAGGGGCATTTATCCAGAGACCCTGTGTTAACGAATGAAGGAGACGGAGAATGAGGAAGATCCCAATGCTAAACCCTAGCTTCCATATACTTATGCTTGCACGCTCACCTGAACACATGTACACACATGAACAATTAAACATGTGTACACATGACACGCATGTATACACATACACCAAAAAAAAAAAATGAAGAAAAGGAAAAAAAGATGAAAACGTGTCCATTCACAATTTGACTTGGCTTTGATAAAAATCACATCCTTCATTTGTCTTTTTCTAATACATTTGTGTGTATGTTCAATGTAAAGTATATGTTAGCACTATAGATATGTCGATATAATTTTTTGTGTGTTTGTTGATTTGTGTGTATGCTTAGTGCAAAGTATATACATACGAATTTGTAAATGAAAAATGGCCTTGTAAACTGGGCCTGGAGGTACAGGCCTGTAATCCCAGTTACCTGCTAACCAGCTACTCAGGAGGCTGAGGCAAGAGCATTGTAAGGTCAAGGCCTACTTGTGCACATTCTGAGTTCCAGGTCAGCCTGGGAAACTTGCTGCAGCCCTATCCCCAAATAGAAAGTCACGAATCGGAAGTCCTGGGGTACGGCTCAGTGGGAGAGGGCTTGTGTGGCATGCACGAGGCCCTGGCTTCAATTCACAGTCCTTCTGCTGGGGAGACATATCCGAAATTGACGGTGTTCACAATCCCAAAGGCTTATGGGGTACTATCTAAGTACTGCGTGCTACATAAACGAAATGCCACCTTCCTGAATGTGTGGATTCTAAAACAAGTCATCCATTTCCTATCCTTTGGGATTTTCACACTCACTCATCAGCCATGCAGCGGCTCCCCCTGAGGGCTGGCACAATACGGTTTGCAAGCCAAGGTCAGGAATTCAGGAGACGCTGCCCAGCTACCTGTCAGCATCTGCCAGCTTGAGAAAGTTCCAAGTGCCAGCGGGCTTGAAACCCCCTTAGCGGAGAGCAGCCACTTTTGTTTCAGATGCGTGCTATAATTGGTGGATTTCTTCATTACAGAGTGTAGGAAGGATTTCGCGCCGGGAGAGGTGGTGGGGAAATCACTGCCGCTGTTGAAGACAGGCAGGCATCTTCTCTCAGCCAACATGAACTCCAGGGTCACAGTTTTCCACACAGAAGAAACTTGTATGACTGCTTGTGATGTAATTTGGTGATACAGTCAGGGGTGAGGGTTAAGCAAGACCGCAGGCTGTTTGGTGGGAACTGCATTCATCCTGCGTGTCAGCTAGAGCCAGGTGTGATGCCAACTGACAGGTGACAGGTGCTCCCTCAGAGTCCGATGCCACCCGGAACAGCCTCTGTGCACTGGATACCTTCAGACTTATGAGTGACATTGTTCTAGTGACTTTTGCAAGGTGAGGAAGTGAAATTCTGGGAGACCTTGTTCCTTGGTAGTGACGCTGTCAGGCAAAGGCAAGCCGTGGCTTAAGAGCTTGCCTGCTTCATGACAGTTCTTCCTTGTCACTCTGTGCTTCTCGATAGACTGTACCGAGGCTGTTGTATATGTTCAAGCTGGGGGACAGCGCAAGTCTTCAGGTGAGGAGTGGGTTACTTTGAGAGACTGTAGCAAGGAGAAGAGGGCAGGTTGTGGGGCGGGACTGGACTGTGGGAGTGAGGAGGACAGAGACATTCTGTCAAGTTTCCATGTAAGTGCTGAGCTAAGTAGCTGCTCATCACTGCAATCAAGTCCACAGCGCTGGTCAAACCACAGGGGAGTTGGGTCCCTTTGCAGATGTATTAGTTACTTATGTGCTTGTGGTGACAAAGTATCTGACAAGAGCAAAGTATTTTGGCTCCTGGGTGGAAGGCACAGCCCATCCTGGGCGTGGGCAGTCATGGTGGGGAAAGAGGTTGTAATTCTGCGGGTAGGGCACGAGGCAGCTGGTCACATTGTGTCTGTTGTCAGGAAGCAGAAAAAATGAATGCTGGTGCTCAGCTGGCCTCTTCCTTTTTCTCTCTCTTTAAAAAAAAATATTTTATTTATTTATTTGAGAGAGAGAGAGAGAGAGAGAGAAAGAGTGAGAGAATGGGTGTGTGAGGGCCTCCAGCCACTGCAAAGGAGCTCCAGACGTATTGTGTCATCTTGTGCATCTGGCTTTCATGGGTACTGGGGAATTGAACCTGAGTCCTTAGGCTTCACAGGCAAGCCCCTTAACCACTCAGCCATCTCTCTAGCCCCCTTAAGATTTTAGGGACTTTTTTTTTTTTTGCTTGAGGTAGGGTCTTGCTGTAGTCCAGGCTGATCTGGAACTCACTAAGTGGTCTCAGAGTGGCCTTGAACTCACGGCGATCGTCCTACCTCTGCCTCCCGAGTGCTGAGATTAAAGGTGTGCCGCCACGCCCGGCTAGAGCACACTTGTAGTTGGGTTTGGAGCAGAAAAAAAAAGTCCCAGGCGCTGCTCTGTGATGACCTGCTTCCAATGTTTAACACAAGGGCCTCAAACTCAAGGCTTGGGATTCATTTTTTGGTGTTATATATACAACGCCACAGCTAAGATGGCCTGAGTTTCTTAAGACTCCAGAGAAGAGTTATTTATTGAGACTTTTTTTTTTTTTTTTTTTGTAAAATAATGTCCAATGCCAAATTTGAAACCTGGGCCAGGTTTGTAAAGAGAAGCAATCTTGTCTTGCCTTACATGAATTTCTGGAGACTACCTGTAAAATTTACGGCTTGTTGGAGGAAGGGAAAATTGTTTCAGTGTGAGGAAACTAATCATTAGTGGTATCAGTGTCATGGTTAGGAGTTCAGGACCTTGAGGCACATAAATCTGTAACAGTGGCTTCACTGAGCATCCAGGGCACCCATAAGAAGACACAAGACCAAGGGCCAAGACCTGCAACCCTGGGTGGGAGATTGAGCTGAGTGTCTCTGCTCCATCCCGGACCTTTATTTATCCAAGGTCAGGGTCAAGGTTATCAGCTCATTAGTTCACTTACTCATCATTTAACCTCCTTCTTCCAGCGCCCTTCTTTCCAGCCTTGTGGTCTCAGCTTCGCATGTCACCTAAGCTAATTTTCAGAGCCGGGCTGGAGGATTGCTGCATAATGGACGGCAGAGGCACAGTCAGGGCTGGCGCAGTTCTAAGTAGGAAGTGGATGTTAAGAGATCCATCTCTCAAGAACAGAGGAGCAGACCTTTGTATCATAGCATGTGGGTCCACTGGCAGCCCAGGAGCAGTGAATTGGGAAATGTGCGGTGCAGACATCAGGTCAGGGAGCAGAAAAGCTTACGCTTGAGCTTCTGCCTTTGAAGAAATATATCTGTTTACTCCCCAGTTTGGATATCAGATACAGCAACTTTCAGGGCAATCATACATTTTTTTTTTAAAAATTTCTGTAAAATTCTCTCTTTTTTGATAAGAACTCCAAAAAGACCAACATGTTTATTCTGCTTGCAAGTTGATGACTTGGTTCAGCTGTGGTTCCTTACGAAGATGCTGGTGGAAAACACAGGACTCCTGGGTCAGAGACAAAAGATGTTCATTACTTAGGGGATGGCAGGATGTGCAAGTTTCCTGGGTAAATCAGGTCTCATTTTCCCGACTCCCCAATAGTGCTGGGAAGCAGTACATGATGTGTGTGTTGGGTCACAGCCTTTCAAAGAGGGTGTTAGCAAACCTGCCAAGTTTTTCCAAGAGGTCCATGTTATCTTTCTTTCACTGCAATCCCAGTGCTTGTTAGACAGAGATAGGGGAATCTCTGTTCTTGTGAGACTTATTATCTTCATCCTACAAAACCTTTGTTTCACCAAGAGTTTTTGAAAGATAGCTTGGAACAGAATCTATCACAAAACTCACTTAAGTGAGATCAGGGGAAGAGAGCAGGTAAAGGAAGGGCGAGGAGAGGGTTAATCAAAATTTAAGATGGCATGAATAAGCCATTATTCATTAGAAGCCTTAGATTGTTACTAGAAAAATTTCAGTGCCAGGGGTGAGATACCTCCCAGTGAGTTGTTTGGCCAGAGAGGTCCCTGATGCCACCAAAACATTGCAAAGCCATTGCCAAGGTTCTTGGTTTCCCACCAGGAATAGATGGTAAGATCCTATTGCTGAAGACTCCACATGCTTTGGATTCAAGGTTACTGAGAAAGCAAGCTGAAGCTGAAAACCTCCTTCATGTGGGCCAGCTGACAGAAATCTGGGAAAAGCTTCACCACATGCAGCTCTATGGGAGAGAGAAGTCATCAGTGGAGATAAACAATAGTGCACACTGCAAGCTTTCAGTTTAGCCAGCCAGGCCAAATGACTGAATGGATGCAATAGTGACATGCCTGCTGTGGAGGAAACCAACTGCTGTCTAATTGGAGTGAAGGTCCATGGGAGGGAGTACATGCCTGGTACTGAAAACCTAGTCAAAAATCTATGATGGGGGTCATGAGCCCTAGGGGTGTCTGGCTATGTTCACCAAACTGCCCTGTAAGCACCTTTCTTAATGTTCATACCCATATATTAATGCTACTCTCACTTTTGGTTAGAGAAGTTTCTCTTTTCAGATGGTGGGGACCTTGGGATGACTCAGAAGGCACCATGGTGCTGAGAAGAAGTGACAGAGGAGAGTTCAGCACTGAGATATCTCTATCACACCTTCCAAGGCTCAGGGTTCATTGTGGGAGAGGTGGTGGAAAGAATGTAAGAGCCAAAGGAAGGGTAGGACTGCTTATAATGTAATCTTCCAGGCACAAAGTGGAATGGATATCCATGACCTCACAGTGCTTGGCACTACCTACACAGGATCCTGATAATAGGAGGAAAAGATGCTAACATCAAAATAAAAGAGAGACTGAGTGAGAGGGGGAAGGGATATGATGGGGAGTGGATTTGTGAAGGGGAAAGTGGTGGGGGGAGGGAAGAAATTATTATGGTTTATTGTCTATAATTATGGAATTTGTCAATAAAAGAGTTTAAAAAGAAAACTCATGGGCTGGTACTGGGGAATGACCCTGAACTTCCAGTCTGTGATACATCAAAGATGTGGGAGTTGCTTATATCTTCTTTAAATAGTAAGGAAGTGGGTTTGCACTTACCTTGTAATACCTTCCTATGAAGGCTACAAACTGGATACAGAAGCTGTAGGAAGTGGTAGGTAGACCAGATGTCCCAGGAGTATCTTCTGACAACCACAGGAGGGGCTCTTTGGCAGGAATGGCTCACTAGCGCTACAACACTCACATTCCCAATGTGACACACTGTCAGTTACTTCCAAATAAATACATTGTCACTGGCTCAAATGTTTAAACAAACAAGAAACAAAGCATGAATTTTAGCCTAAAGAGTATAATCTGCAATATATAGCGTCATTATCTTTACTGTCCCCTTCACATAAAAATGCCAATTATAGTATGATTTGTTTCAGCTTCAAGTCCTCTATTTTTAATCACCATATGCTGTGTCAGTCACTGTGTTTATGTTGGAAGCAAGATCATTAAGGGGTTATCTGCCTTATATGTTGTTAAATAAAGCAAAATGCCAATTCATAATCTCCTCTAGCTTGAGAGGGACTTGGAGAAGGAAATAATAGGGTATTTCATCCTCTAAAAGGTAAAGGCTCATCTCAGACAGGGCTCTGTGAATTGTTCTCATTCAGAGAATGACTGTCTCATTTTTCTTTTTTACCAAAAAAGAATATTTCATGAAGTAATTAACAAAGGTTCCACTTCGCCATCTTCCCTCTTCAAATTCATCTCCGTCCAATTCTCTGGCTTCAACGTTGTAATTATAGCATTTGTTCAGCCTGGTCAGTCTCATGTACAAGAAGTGCAGGTTCTTGCAAATATCCCTGTAATTTGATCCATAGCTATTATTTGTTCTTTCTCTTGTTTTTGTTTTTCATTACTATTTAGTAGCTATCAATTAGCCTAAGTTAACAGTCCTTATTTAGAGATTCCACCAAACATATTTACATGGTTTTCTAAGAATTTACTTTACAAAATTTATGTAACCCCCCAAAAATAAAAAAAAAAAACCATTGAGCTGGGTTTTTGTTTGTTTGTTTGTTTGTTTTCATTCTTTTTCTTTTTTCCTGAGGAAGGGTTTCACTCTAGCCCAGGATGACCTGGAATTCACTATGTAGTCTCAGGGTGGCCTTGAATTTATAGCAATCCTCGTACCTCTGCCACCTAAGATTAAAGGTGTGCAACACCATGCCTGGTGAGCTGATTTTTTTGGAAAGATTTATTTTTATTTATTTGAGACAGAGGCTGGGGCAGGGGAGAGAAAGAGAGAGAGGGAGAGAGAGAGAGAGGGAGGGAGTTGCACCAGGGCCTCTGGCCACTTCAAATGATCTCCAGAGGCATGCGCCACCATGTGCATCTGGCTTATGTGGAACCTGGACAATTAAACCTAGGTCCTTAGGCTTCACAGGCAAGCACCTTAACTGCTAAGCCATCTCTCCAGCCCCCTTGAGCTGATTTTTAACATTTTGAATCGTGTGTGTTTGTGTGTGTGTGTTATACATGCATGTGTGTACACATGTGGGCATATTTGTGTGTGAGCACATGTATGTGTTTCCTCTTGGAGACTAGAGGTTGATATTGGATGTGTTTTTTGATTTTACTTCTCATTATTTACTGAGACAGGGACTCTAATTTGAACCCAGAGCTCGCAGATTCAGCCAGTCTCTAGCCAGCTTGCCCAGAGATACTCTGTCTCTACATCCGGGTCACTGGGATTACATACGGGCCTCCACAATCACCTGGCATTTATGTGGGTGCCTGGGATCCGAACTCCAGCTCTCATGCATGTTCAAAAAACACTATATTCATAGAGCCATCCCACTAACCCCTTGCATTCTTTTAGAAGGAAAACAGATAATTCCATATTTCTTTGAAACACTACTCAAAAGGTTTCTTTCTGTCCTCAAAATCATTACCAGATACACTTTAGCACTTTCCCTCCTCTCGATATTTTATTTGCTCTAGGGATTTTGGAAAACAGAGAAAGAGGGAAAGAATCTTTGAAAGGATACACTGTGATTTTCTTTACAATGCATGTTCAAGTTAAGATATTTTATGTTAGCCTAATACGTAAGTCAGTACCTGGTAGTCATATTTATCAGGACTAAGTCTTCTTAACACTATAATAATATGTTGTGTATTGAGTAATGCATTTGTAATATGTACTTGTATATAGGACCACTAAAATTGGCAGTATGCATCAGTTGATGTAATTAAGTAGTTAAATGCTGGGGTGGTTCCTTTCCTATTCCCTGCATTTTTGTGTTCTATCTATTTTTTTCTTCATTTCTAAATTCTGAGTTGTGATGAATAAAGCCTGAGGTGCACATGTTTGAATTACTAACAGAAAGCCAGGTGTGTGGTACATGCCTTCAATCCCAGCACTTGAGAAGTTATGACAGGAGGATTATTGTGAGTTCAGGGCCAAACTCTGCTGCACAGTGAGTTCAAGGCCAAGCTGGGACGCATAGTGAAACCCTGTCTCAAGTAATGAAACAAACAAACAAAACAGAACAAAAAAAGGTTAGTACTATCATTAGACTACTAAGATATAGAAAAAGAACTGGCGCCTATGTTTGACTGTTTTTCTGTAAGGCTAATTACTTCCTTATGATTGTTTAATCTTCATGTTTTAAAGCAAAGTTCAGGATGGTGGATTCACTTGCAATGGCTTTGGTCTCTTAAAAGGGTGTCACTTCCTGTTTTATCCCACCCTACAATTATTATCAGAGGACTATAAAATGCTACTGAGAAGGCCAATAGGGACCACATATTGTGCTTGCCCTTAGCCATAGTCAAATCTTCATGTCAGTACCCGAGCGATAACATCATTCCCTGGGTGCTCATCCTCCCTTCCTTTCTCCGTGTGGAAGTTTCCCAGAAAGAAATCGGTCGCAGGCAAAGCAAGCTCCTCCCGTCACTTGGAGTCGTCATCATCGATGGTGACTGGGTCTGCCATGTCTGGGCCTAGCACGTCTTGGCACATGGTCTGAGTAGGAAAACAGCATTTTCCTCATTGATCTAATTCACCTTGAAGGTTAATGTATTCTAAACTAATTCTGAGATTAATAAGCACTTAAAGATATATGAAATACATTCTCTGTCTTTGAGCAGTGTGTCATAACCTCGTTTATTGCCTCTTCAATGACTTGGGGAGTTATTTGAGGAGACTTAAAGGGAAATTGGATTGTCGGATATCGAAAGTGGCAGGTGCGAGGCATGCAGGGCTTTGAAACTTATTCTTGTTAATAATAGAAACGAGCATGTAACTTGATTTGCTATAATGTGATCTTCTGAAGCAAATATTTATTCTGAAGGTGGAAATCATTTTTATCTGTTGAATGAGATAATTGAATATGCCATCTTGCTAAAAGGGAGAGATTGCCTTTAGGATAAACTATGACATGGGTGCTTTTACTCCCCTCCGTTTCATTTATTTAATCATAACAAGTAGCCGAGTGCCGAGTGATCCCTACACATGGGTCTCTTAAACAGCAGTTCATGAAGTGTTTCCTCTGCTTGTTTCCATGGAGTGAAACTCATTCGTTAGGGTAATGTGGTTATGCCCATTTGGGTGTGATAAAGATGAGGCATCCATCCTTCCAATGGCAAGATCATGCTAACGACCCTTTTCCTCTTCCCTTTCTACTTCTTAGTTAGCCGGCAACATTTTTTATTTTTTGGGTGTGTGTGTTTGGGGGTGGCAAGTGTGTACCCTGGTGTGGGTGTGAAGGTCAGATGGCAACTTCAGGGGCCAGTCTTGCCGCCCACCTTGCTTGACCCAGTGGCTCACCGCTGCGTTCTCTATGCCAGCTAGCCTGCGGGCTTCGGGACGAGTCTCCGGCTCCACCTACCTTCCCACTGTAGGCATGCTGCAATGGACTCTGGGCCTTGGAAGGTGGGATAGAGATATTTCAGTGCTGAGCACTCCTCTGTCACTTCATCTCAGCAAAATGGTGTCTTCTGAGTCATCCCAAGGTCACCACCATCTGAAAAGTGAAGATTCTCTAACTAAAGAGTATCATTAACATATGGATGTGAACATTAAGAGAAGTGCTCCATGGGCAGTTTGGTGAGCATAGTGTATACATTTATCCAACACATGAGCAGACGTTACACCCCTAGGGCTCATAATTTCCCTGTCATAGGTTTTCAGTATCAGGCATGTATTCCCTCTCATGGAGCAGGCCTCCAGTCAACTGAGGGCAGTGGTTTTCCTCATAACAGGCATGCCATGATTGCACCTGTTGGCTCATTTGGCCTGGCTAGCCAAACGTAAAGCTTGTTTATTTCCAATGGTGATTTCTTTCTCTCTCATGGAACTGCATGCAGCATAGCTTTTTCCAGCCTTCTGTCAGTTGGTTTACACAGAGGAGTTTTTCACCTCCGCTTCAACAGAATTTCTCAGGGACCTTGCTGCCCAAGCATGTGGAGTCTTCAGCAATAGGGTCTTCCTATCTGCTCCTGGTGGGAAACCAAGAACCTTGGCAATCACTTGTAATGTTTTGGGAGCATCAGGGACTTCCCTGGCTAACAACTCACTGGAAGGTGTTCCATCTCTGGTACTAAAAATTTTCTTATGACCATCTGTGGCTTCTGGGTGTGTCATTGTCCAAAAAAGTAGATTTCTGTGTGACTTACTCATACCCTTAGATTTTGATCAGTTCTCCTCCACCTTCCCTTTACTCAATCTTTCCCCCTGACCTCACTTAGGCCTTTCCACCCCATTAATCTGTTCTTCTACTTACATATACACAAAAACCATCCTATTAAGTCCCCCATCTCTCCCTTTCTATTCCCTTTATATCCACTTTCTATCTTACTGGCCTCTGCTACTGAATTTTATTCCAACTCACATAGAAATCCAATCATTTGTAGCTAGGAATCACATATGAGAGAGAACATGAGATGTTTGTCTTTCTGGTCCTGGGTTACCTCACTAAGTATAATCCTTTCCAGATCCATCCATTTTCCTTCAAATTTCATAATTTCATTTTTCTTTACTGCTAGTAGAACTCCATTATATAAATGTGCCACATCCTTATTATCCACTCATCAGTCAAGAGACATCTAGGCTGGTTCCATTTTCCAGCTATCGTGAATTGAGCAGAAATAAACATGATTGAGAAACTATCTCTAAGGTAGTGAGATGAGTCCTTAGGATATATGCCTAGGAGTGGTATAGCTGGGTCACATGGTAAATCTATTTTTAGCTGTCTCAGGAACCTCCACACTGATTTCCACAATGGCTGGACCAGATGAAATTCCCACCAGTGTAGAAGGGTTACTCTTTTACTGCATACTTGTCAGCATTTATTGTCATTTGTTTTCATGATGGTAGCCATTCTTACAGGTATAAGAAGGAATATCAATGTAGGTTGTTTATTTTTATGTTTTTGGTTTTGTGAAGTAGGGTCTTGCTCTAGTCCAGGCTGATCTGGGACTCACTATGTAGTCTCTGGGTGGCTTCGAATTCACAGTGATCCACCTACTTCTGCCTCACAATTGCTGGCATTAAAGGCATGTGCCACCATGCCCAGCTCAATGTAGTTTTAAAAAAAGATTTATTATTTATTTATTTATCTATTTATTAGAGACAGAAAGAGGGAGAGAGAGAGAGAGAGAGAGAGAGAAAGTGGGCACACCAGGGCCTCTAGCCACTACAAACAAACTTCAGATGCTTGTGCCACCATGTGCATCTGGCTTATGTGGGACATGGAGAAGCAAACCTGGGCCCTTAGGCTTTGCAGGCATATGCCTTAACTGCTAAGCCAACTCTCCAGCCCTCAAAGTAGTTTTAATCTGCATTTCCCTGATGGCTAAGGATGTAGAACATTTTTTAAATGTTTATATGCCATCTGTATTTCTTCTTTTGAGAACTCTCTATTTAGTTCATCAGCACCCCCTTTTTCTTTTTGAGGTAGGATCTTACTCTGACCCAGGCTGATCTGGAATTCACTATGTAGTCTCAGGATGGCCTCGAACTCACGATGATCCTTCTACCTCTGCCTCCTGAGTGCTGGGATTAAAGGTGTGCACTACCATGCCCGGCCATAGCCCATTTTTTAATTGGGTTGTTTGATTTCTTATTATTTAGTTTTTTGAGTTCTTTGTATTTCCTGGATATTAATCTTCTGTCAGATGTGTAGCTGGCAAAGATTTTCTCACATTCTGTAGGTTGTCTCTTTGCTCTATTTATGGTGTCTTTTGCGTACAAAAGCTTTGTAATTTCATGAGGTCCATGTGGTTGGTGAATGGTTTCATTTCCTGGGCAACTGGGGTTGGATTCAGAAAGTCTTTGCCTATGTCAATATGTTGAAGGGTTTCCCATACTTTTTCCTCTAGCAGTTTCAGAATTTTGGGTCTGATAATAAGGTCTTTGTTCTGTTTGGATTTAATTCTTGTCCATGAAGAGAGAAGGTCAACTTCTTGTAAGAACATATTTATGTGTAGTTTTGGAGTCCCAGTGCTGACATTTATTATACAACTTACCTTGGGTAAAGTATCACATCTCTGTCTCAGCTTTCTTGCTGTACAATGAAATAATTATTACTTCTATGACTACAGGCCTAGCATTAATACAAGGGTGAGTACTCAGTGAATGGTAAGTGCAGATGCTCTCGGTTTGTACACTGAACACCAGACTGCACCCTTAGGAGACACCAAAGTTCTTGAGAGTGAGAGCTTTAGCTCACTAGAAAAGTCAGCTACGTAAGTACTCAGGTTCCATTCCCCAGGACCCACATAAGCCACATGCACATGGTGGCACATGCATCTGGAGTTTGTTTGCTGTGGCTAGAGGCCCTGGTGCATCCATTTTCTCTCTTGCTATCTATCTGCCTCACTCTCTCTCTCTCAAATAAATAAACAAAATACAAAAAATGTTTTAAAAAATGTCAGCTACATACTATGAATGTTACAAAATAAGCATAGCAGATAACAAGATCAAATATCATAATGCTGGTAATCCTATGGGAGAATACCCCTGGTCAAGAGATAGAAATGGGCTGGAGAGATGGCTTAGCGGTTAAGCGCTTGCCTGTGAAGCCTAAGGACCCCGGTTCGAGGCTCGGTTCCCCAGGCCCCACGTTAGCCAGATGCACAAGGGGGCGCACGCGTCTGGAGTTCGTTTGCAGAGGCTGGAAGCCCTGGCGCGCCCATTCTCTCTCTCTCCCTCTATCTGTCTTTCTCTCTGTGTCTGTCGCTCTCAAATAAATAAATAAATAAAAATTTAAAAAAAAAGAGATAGAAATATCTGGGGTCCCCCAATGACAATGTGAGTGAGGTTGGACACAGCTTTCCTGGGTCATCTGAGCCTGGGTGATAGCTGTCCAGGGGGCAGCTTGGCAGCACCTTGTGAAGGAAGTTGAGCCAGAGCCCTGGCGGAGCCTCTCTGGGCATCCCAGCCCTTAGAGTCTAGGGAGGAGTCATATGAATGTGTTGTTTGGAGCTACTGAGTTTTGGGTTAATTTCTTGCCCAGCAGGTAACACCTCACCACCCATTGCAAGCTGAATTCTTAGCTTTGCCAGGGACATTTCAGTTTTACTGCTCTTTCTTAATCTTTCTTTTTCTTCCTCTTTCTCTCCCTTCACCCCTTCCTCCCATTCTCCTTCATTCCCTCCCTCTCTCCATTCTTCCTCTGGCTTTCTTTATCCTTCCTTCTTCCCCATCTTCCCTCATTCTATCCTTCCCTCCCTCCTTTCCTATCTTTTATTTTTTAAATTTTTTAAAAAATTTTTTATGTTTATTTATTTATTTGAAAGTTTCAGACAGAGAAAAAGAGAGAGAGAGAGAGAGAGAGAGAGAGAGAGAGAGAGAGAATGGGCACGCCAAGGCCTCCAGCCACTGCAAACGAACTCCAAACGCATGTGCCCCCTTGTGCATCTGGCTATCGTGGGTCCTGGGGAACCAAGCCTCGAACTGGGGTTCTTAGGCTTCACAGGCAAGCGCTTAACCCCTAAGCCATCCCTCCAGCCCCTTTCCTATCTTTTGTTTCCTTCCTTCATTCCTTCTCTCCCTTCTTCTTCATTCTACTTTTCTCTCTTTCTTGTTCTACAGGACTCAGACTTTTTAATTTTTAAATTTTCTTACTGTAGTTATTATCTACCACTTTCTTTTTAAAAACTATTTTCTTTTATTTGAAAGAGAGCAAGAGGGAGGGAGAACGGGAGGGAGGGATGGAAAGAGAGAAAGAGAGAGAGAGAGAGAGAGAGAGAGGGAGGGAGAGAATGGGCACACCAGGGCTTCTAGCCTCTGCCAACAAACTCCAGATTCACGTGTCACCTTGTGTGTCTGGCTTATGTGGGTCCTGAGGAGTCAAACCTGGATCCTTTGGCTTTGCAGGCAAGCATCTTAACCATCTCTCCAGCCCCCATTTTCTTTTTTCATATTAATTTTTCCATCAGCATCGAAGTCATGGGTCTCACTGTGACATTTTCTCACACACAGCATCCTGCCTTGCTCTTATCTGCCCGCCGTCCTCCTCTTCCCCCTCCCGTCACCTGCGGGTCCCTTTATCCACACAGAGTCATTTCCTCTACTCATGTCTTCTATACCCCGTTACGGACTGACTCTCATTTGGTCTCTCCCACATTTAGATCTCTTGCTTCCCTCTTATAGTCAACTTCAACGTCTTACACATATATCTATATTAATTTGTATATCTTGATTTAAATTAACACATACCTATGTACACACATGTTTGTGTATACATATATTCAAGTCTAAGAATCCTCATATGAGAGAAAGCGCGGCATTTTTCTTTCTGAGTCCAGGTCATTTCACTTACTGCAATATCTCAGTTCCACTCATTTTCCTGCAAATGTCATTTCATCTTTCTTTACAGTTAAACCAAGTTCCATTATGTATATGTGAGACATTTTCTATACTCCCTCACCTGCTGATAGGCCACTCGGCTGGTTCAGCATCCTGGTTATTGTGCACAGTACTTGTGCACAGTACTGCGATAGCCAGGAATGAGCGAGTATCTCTGCGGTGTGTTGACTGAGCATCCTTGGGACATATACTGAGGAGTGTGCCCCCCTCCTTCTCAAGAGAAGTCTGACACGGGCAGTAGGTTCAGATCATGTTGTTAACTCCTATGTCTTTAGTACCTGGCAAAAGGACTCAACAGATGTCTTCTGGGAGAACACATGAACACACATGAGCTCTGATAAATGACATAGTCCCAATTTAATTTTGACGTAGAGAACAGTTTCACATTCAGTATGTTTACTTTTTTTTTTAGATGGGGAGGGACAGCTCAGATCTACTCTAGACCTGGACTGTTTCAGAGAACTGAGAGATAAGATTCCTGCAATTTAAGGGGATTGTTGTGTTGTTGTTTTTTTTAAGCACTATTAAAAACCAGATTCTTTTTCTAGCAAATTTTCCTGCTGGGAAAAGATGGATGAAACAAACGGCCTTCTGCTTAGGAGGCTCTTACCTGAATTTAATTTAATCTGTGCACAGCCTCAGTATGCAGCCACTTTAGGGTCCTCTTGATAAGTGCTGACAGGGATAATCACTACATAGATTTTTCCTTTGTTTTCCTGCCTTGTTTGGTTCCATATTTCCATCTCCTTTGTAATTCCATACAGAGGCTACATTTCTTTTTGTTCCTCTCAGACATACTGGGTGTACTCCAATGCTTCTGCTTGCCTTGTCCTGAAGAGTTTTCAATCTGTATGATTAACTATGTAATTGGGGCGTAACACACAAGAAATTTACTATTAGAATGAGGCTGCATGCTAGACACAGCCTTAAAGGTCATCACTTCCAACTGGAATGAGAAATACATTTTTCCTCTGAGGCAGAGTCAGAAATTCACCTACCAACCACCACCAACTAGACCTCAGGGAGACTGGAACTCAGCGTATTGGAACTGGTTCCTTCCAGGCTTATAGTAGACTTATCCTGGTAGTTTCTGGAATGGTCTGTAGGCTGCTAGCACATGCATGACATGGTGGGAATGATAAAATTTTAGATGGCTTTTCAAAGTGTCGTAGCATCTCTTGGTTGGTACACTGCACTGTAAATCTCACATTCCCCTGCAAAGTCCGCATGATCTGCTGTGCTGCTGTGGCTGCAGCGTGGTTTTGAGAAGCACATTTATTTGTCCCCAACGGAAAGGATTTAAATGTCACTCTGCATTCATTTCTTAGCATAGGCTGGGCACTTAATCACATGGACTTTGTGCACCAAGCAAATGATGTCTTCTCCACCCATTAGCAACATCCTTTCAGCCTTAAGAAATATAAATATCAGAGCAGATAATGAAAACGACACCCCAGGCTGAGGGATTAGCGCTCCAGAGTGTGATGAAGCACGCTGTTAATTAACTCTATCTGCCAGAGTCACATGAGTGCACCCTCATATTTCAGAGCTGTTTCCACGGCTGAGAAGAGGTTACTAGACCAGCCTGAGATAGTTGGAAGTCAGATATCATTAGCTTAATTAAGTTCCATTAATATAACAAAACAGACTCAGTATGTTCAACATTAAAATAGACCCTAATAGGAACAACTATGATAGTCATAGCAGTAGCACCCAGGAAGTAACAGAAATCACTACATTTCATCTGATTCTCTCTCTCTCTCTCTCTCTTTGTTAAAGACAAGGTCTCTCACACTGTGACATAGGCTGGACTGGATTTCACTATGTTGCTAACACTGGCCTCACACTCATGACAATCTTTCTGCCTCAGCTTACCGAGTGCTGGGGTTGCAGGCATGAACCATCACCACTGGTTTAAGATCTACTTTTAACCCATGGCCTCCGCCCCTTCTCCAGTGTATTTTCAAGTGCTATGTAAGCACGTTTTGGCAACCGTTGCTTATGAAGCATAGGTATAGCTCCAGGTCCTCGGGATCAGGCAGCGTATGAACCTGTTCAATCTGATAAAACAGAGTATTATTGATAAATAACTGAAACTTATTACTTTATTTATTATAGTCCCCAGAGACCCAGCATCAGGGTGCTGGCAGACTTGGTGGCCGGTGACCGCCTGCTTCTGGTTTGTAGGTGATACCTTCTTGTGTTCTCTCGTGACAGATGGAGAGAGCCCACCAAGCCCTTCTATGAGTGTGCTAATCGCATTCAGGAGGGTCTATCCCATGAACCAGTCCCCTCCTTAACGTCCCATCACCCCAAATCATTGCTTCGGAAATTAAGATTTCAACAGATGAAGTAGGGAGGGGACATAAACATTCTGACCATAGATAGCACTTAGGATATATTCAATGCTTCTTCTCATATCACGCTTACATCCTGCTGAGGCTAGGGGCTGGGCTCCATACAGACACGTAAAGAGGACAGACAGACGTGGGCTGATACAGGAAGGCAGGTGAATAACTTTTACACTGGACAGATACCCATCAGCGCTAGGGAGGTGATACTTGTGTAAGGTTTCTCTTGATAAGCTGAACAAAGAGCGTGACAGGGCGAAGGGGCAACTGGAAACAGGCCCACGGTTGTGGACGGGACTGGGAATTAAAATCCAAGACTGGAGGCTGATGAATGCGCTGGTGTTGAGAGACGTGGGGGCCAAGTAACAGAGGCAGGTCCTATAGAGCCTGTGAAGAGGTCGAATGTTGCTCTTTGGGCACTGGGAAGTCAGCCCACAGGGCAGTAATAGCATGGGGTTTTTATCGTTTAAGTTGACTTTTGTCACGTTTGGGAAATGGACATGGGAGACAAGAAGGCAAATCAGGAAGACCTCTTAGGAATCCAACACTATCAGAGCTAACAATGCAGGGGCCAAAGAGAAAGTTCTGCCTGGAAGCTGAGGCGGCTCTGGATCCACCTGGCTCTGCTCTTCCACGCTTCCTGCCACGCCCACCGCTTCCTCCTGCCCCAGCTTATTTCCCACCGCACGCAGGGCAGTCCACCCATCACCCTGGCTCATGCTGTGCGCCCATGTCTCTCCCCTTTAATCAGGCTCTTGGCTATCCATGAACTAGTTATTCCATCTGTCATTGAGGACATTGCCACCCTTCACTCAGAAAATATTTCCAGAGGAATAGGGAGATGGCTCAGTGGTTAAGAGCACCTGCCACTTAAGCATGAGGGCCTCTAAGGCCAGAGGCCACCCAAGTCCATTTCTCCAGAACCTATGTGAGAAGTTGGTTGTGGTGACATGCCTCTGTAACTCCAGCCTGCTATGGTGAGCTGAGACTGAGAATCCATGGGTCTCACTTACTGATGACTATATTTATGGTTGAACTATCCACTGAGGGTCTTAGAGTGCATCCTCTGTGCATATGGGAGTAACTGCTTTCTCCCTTCATGTTTCCCCACACGCACACCCTTGCACGGAGCACAGGTATTCTCTTGAACTGTCTCCCTCCCCCACCCCTTCCCCAAGTACTTCTCTGGCACACTTTTATAAAAAGAATTTTATGCATCAAAATGACATCTAGAGTCTAGGACTTCTGTTAGCCTGTGATTTTGCTTCCTGAGCCCCAGCTAAACATCTGAAATGTGTCCCCATAAATCTTTCTTTTTCGGTGCTATTTTTTGTCATGTGTTTTTGTGACTAAATTCTTATAGCTTTTAAGTTCCAGCACAAGATAGGAAGGCATGTTTGTTGGTGAAGGTTTCTTATTTTCCACCTAAATATTGAAGTGAAATCAGTAAGGCTGGATCCTGCAGATATCTGAAATTGTGGTGAGGACAGTATCCATCTGGTCCTGTTGAGGTCTATTACATCAGCTTGTGCTTAAGTGGGTCATGCGGGTTGTAAATGAAGAGTGCTTAGGCTGGGTCATTTATCAGCTACTTGGGCATTTTAAAATACTAATTACAAAATCTAATGACTGCATCCAATGATGGGCTACTTAACGGGAAACACTGCTAAACGGTGTCTGGAAAAGTTGGGAGCTTCCGGAATTTTTTCAATTCTCGTCTAGGGAGATTGATAGCATAAAACCATGTCACTACAATATTCTGTGTGCATGTGTATGCATGTGCATGAATTGTGTGTGTGTGTGTGTGTGTGTGTGTGTATAAATGAAGCTATTCTCTGTGGGAACTTATAGGAAGGTGAAGTGGGCACAAAGCATTGCTCTGAACAGACTACTAATATTTTTGAAACGGGCAAAGAACATCATTTGAAAATTGTAAGTTTTTGTGTCATAGTCCTTTAACCCTAAAGAGTTCTTGCCAAAACCATAAGGCAGCTGAATTTCATAGGAGAAACACCCAGCTCTTAGCTGTGTGGCATATTACACCAAAGGCTTTGCCTTCCAGCATGATGCAGCGAAGTAATTAGAATGGCAAGGTACAAGTTAACTGGCAAATTGTGTCCTGACCACAGTGTGTATCACCAATAATGCTGAATTAGAAATTATTTGAGGCATATTTGAGTCAAAACTATTTGTGCGAGGACCAATTGTACACAGAATTTCCGTCACCTAATTACTCCATATATCCCACCCAGAGCAGAGAGTGTTTAACTGAGCATTGGTCTCTGAATCAACATAGCACCACCAATAATAATGTATTGAGACCTCAGCATGCACTTGACCAAGTGCTAGGCAGACAGTTTGGGAAATAAAAATCATTTGTGTAATTCCTTTGACTTGTCCTTTTGTTTTTACTTTTATTTAGAGAGACAGTGTGGCAGTCTGATCCCCATCATAAGGAAGATTGTAAAAGTGTTTGAAATGTGTGTGTGAGTGTCCCAAATAACTGTGTCTATGCAGGCTAACCTCTGCTTTTGTGTATCTTTTCTTTTTCTTTCTTTTTCTTTTTGCCTTGTGGCTTGGCAGCTCTGTAAGAAAGCTGGGATACAAGCCATTCTTGTCAATAGAAAAGGAAATTGAGTTTGGTCAACTGCAATTGATTATTTTTCTGTGGATACCAGCAAGTCTTGCTGGATTTATAACCACTTTCAGATTGATTTCTATTATCTGACTATAAATGTGTGAAACGATTCTTTTGGAACCATTCCTTCATTAAATAATAAGTTTAAAACTTGCCATATTTGTTCTCCATGTACATCTCAAAATTACATTTTCTTTTAAGAGTTAGCCTTGAACGCCAGCATAGATTCTGAAGTCTAGTTTTCTGGATTCAAAGTCTGCTTCCTGCCTCTAGCACCCACTTAGAGACACTGAGGTATCTTACCGCCAGTCTACCTAAATTTGTACTTCTGTTTCTCTGTTTGTAGACTGTGGAATATTATAATACCTAACTAGTCAGGTTATTGTGTGGATTAAATGGTATACTATACACAAATTGTTAGCATATAAGCATTAGAAAAGTGGATGTTGGCCTTGGTTTCCTGGGGCTCTCGCTTGAACTCTTCGGAAGCCGCAGCCTCCGCGCCCAGCAGGACGGAGGTTCGGTTCCGCAGGGCCCGGCACGACCCCTGTTTGGAATGGCATCCGTGGGCTCGGCCTACTGATGGGTCTCCAGCTGTTCTGATGATGGCTTAAGAAGACTGCATACTGTTCCTGCTCGGTGCTAAGACAAACCCACTCAGAACCTTGGCTCTCAGTCCTCCATGGAGAGCAGCTTCCAGCAAGAATGGCAGTACAGGAAATTGGTATCCAGATGGCTCCTCGACATGAAGTTGTCCCAGGCTATGGGCTGACCCGAGAACACCTGGCAGCCCAGCCAGCCCTCTGTGCATTACCCAGGACAAGGCAGCATGGCATGGATTCAGAGCAGGAAGCTTTGGGTGTTTTGCCTGTGTGTGACAGTTACCGTTTTTCTGATTGTCACACTCTAGGTAGTGGTTGAGTTGGGGAAATTTGAAAGGAAGAAGTTTAAAGATTCCAGTTTTCAAGATGGGCCCTCTATGGAGGAGAAGACTACGGCTCTCAATCCATTTCCCCAAGAAGCCCTAGCTTTGCATGGGAAGAACATCCTGGATGTTGGTAGCTACCCCATCTTGCTATGGTGGTCCCCATTTACAGGGGAGACTGGAAGACTGGGCCAGTGTGGGGCAGACACTTGTTTCCTTACCATTAACTGTAGCTTGCAACATCATCACGTGACCAAAGCCTTCCTCTTCTAAGCTTCTCTTTTCAGATGGCGATGACCACTGGAATGACCCCAAAGGCAACATAGTGCTGAGAAGAAGGGATGGAGGAGTGCTCAGCACTGAAACATCTCACACCCTTCAAGGCTCAGGGTCCATTGTGGAAGAGGTGGCAGAAAGAATGTAAGAGTCAAAGGAAGGTTACCAGTCCTTACATACAACTGTTCGGACAGAAATTGGCCTCAATATCCATGACCTCATAGTGCCTAGCAATACCTACACAAGACCCTCAAATTGGAGAAAAAGATGATGACATAAAATTAAAAGAGAGACTAATGGAAAGAGGGAGGGGATATGATGAGCAGAGTTATGAAAGGAAAGCGAGGGAGGGAAGGGAAATACAATGGTTTGTTGTCTGTAAGTATAGAAGTTGTCAATAAAAAACATATATTTTTTAAAAAGTGGATGTTATTCTTATTGGTTATTACTTGTCTTAGTTACTTTTCCTGTTCCTATAATAAAATATCCTGATAAAAGCAACTAAATGGAGAAAGATGGTTAATTTGAGCTCATAGTTTAGAGCACAGTCCATCATGGCAGGAAAGTCTTGGTGACAAAAGTTAAGGAGAAAGCTTAGCACATTGCATCCATAGTCAGAAATGAATGCCGAATGTTCAGCTCATGTTCTTCTTTTGACCCAGTCCAGGATCCTAGCTCAGAGAATGGTGCCACCCACAGTTAAGGTGGGTCCCCACACCTTAATTAACTTATTCTAGAAGCTCCCACACAGATATGTCAAGGGATTTACCTCCTAGGTTATTCTAGATCCAATCCAGCTGACGACTGAGATTAACCATCGCATCCATGTTTATGGCTCAACAGCCCTCTTTGAGATCAGGTAAACAAAACAAAATATAGCAAAACAATATCCACGGGGCTGCTGGGATCATGGGACTTATAGTCTGTTTTCTGTTTTCTGTACTGAGGATCTGTCTGCTTGCACATGAACTTGAAATATCAGCACAAGAAAAGATGCAAAAACGCATCTCCCTCTGCTTTGAGTTGAGTTGTTTTCTTGCAAAAAAAAAAAAAAGTGCTTAACATGAGCATTGCATTTAAATTTTTACTATCTCCCTTAAAAATTTATTTCCAAGTTAATTCCCCACTGTTGAAGTTACCTTCTCATGGCTGGCAGAAAGCACCCAACCAAAAGCAGTGGGTGTGAGGAAAAGGTTTATTTTGGCTTACAAACTCAAGGGGAAGCTCCATGATGGCAGGGGAAGACATGAGCAGAGGGTGGATATCACCTACTGGTCAACCTCAGATGAACAACAGGAGCAGGCATGCGAGCCTATTAACACTGGCAAACTTTGGGTAAATAAACCTCAAGTTCTACCTCCCTAGTCACACACCATCTTCAGCAAAGATCCACCTCCCAAATTTCCATCAGCCGAGAACTAGGCATCCAGAATACATGCGTTTATAGAGGATACCTAATTCAAACAATCACACCCACTCATAAACAACTTGAATGAATTTGTAGGTTTTAATCTCATCCTATGCTACTGAGTGTGTGTGGGGGGGTAAATCTTCCTAAAAATCAAAATTAATCCTATTCCCTTGGGGGAATGTCATTAGCTCTTTTTAAAAATTATTTATTTTTATTTATTTATTTGAGAGTGACAGAGAGAGAGAGGGAGAGAAAGAGGCAGATAGAGAGAGAACGGGCGCGCCAGGGCTTCCAGCCACTGCAAACAAACTCCTGACTCGTGCGCCCCCTTGTGCATCTGGCTAACATGGGTCTTGGGAATCGAGCCTTGAACTGGGGTCCTTAGGCTTCACAGGCAAGCGCTTAACTGCTAAGCTGTCTCTCCAGCCCTGTAATTAGCTCTTAAAGGCACAGGCTAGGGACCACTCCCAAACGTTGTCCCTCAGCATGGTCCAGGCTTAGCAGTATCAGCACCGTCATGACAGAACTCATTACATGCACGGAAACTCAAGGGCTAGCCCAGGCTTACCAGCACCTTCACCTTTCCCTGTTCGCTAGGTAACTCGAATACATATAAAAGTCCAAGAAGTATTATTATTCTTACTATTATTTTTATTTATTTATTCCCAAGAAATATTCTAGAAATCTTGACTGATTGCCACACATTCCGATGAACAAGCCGCATCATCCACCCTCATCACTCAGCACGGTTAATGCTCCTGTTTGTCTTTCCCTGCTGTGACTTCCCTGAGAAGCAGGACCTTTCTCACTCGTCTATCCCTAGTGCTATCACTGCAGCGGGGGCTCATCGTGAGCTCTGAAGGTTGGCTGGCCGCCTACGTGGATGGGAACTTCCCAGAATCATCAGTGCTGCAGAACCCAGCACTGGGCTGAGCTTCTCCAGGGGCGAACACCTTCTCAAAAGTTCTTCAAAGACATGGAGATGTTCTCACAGAGGAATGGGATATATTATATGGGTACTTTTTTTTTCCTGAGGCAAGCCCAACAGACTGATCTTTGTGTTTGTGTGTGAGAGAGAGAGAGAAAGAGAGAGAGAACCAGGGACTCCAGCCATTACAATTGAGCTCCAGACATGTGTGCCCATTTCTGCACATGTGTGAAACTGTGTGCATTCCTCACTGTGTGTCTGGCTTATGTGGGACCTAGAGAGTCAAACATGAGTCAGGTTCTTGCAAAGGGAAAGCAGAAGAGTTGGAGACATGGAGAAGATGTATGGCATACGTGCATGCTTGCAGACAAATGAGTCATCTTCCTTTCTCCTGTATCTACCTGGTGAGACTGAAAACTACACCTGGTTGTCAGGGGCAGTGTGTGTAGTCTGAGATTTTGTTCTGCGACTTGGAAAATCAACTTTGTTATTACAAGTGCATCAGCATGATTCTCTCGATTTAGCCTGGCAGTTATGACTTCTGTTCAGAGCCAGCGTGCCTCCTAGCCCAGACCCAGCGAGCTTGCAAACTGCTCATGGCACTTATTGTCCATAGTCACTGGCCTTCATAGTTGCTGAGCTTTCCTATAATATCTTGTGTATACTCACCGTCAACACCACTGTTGTTTTCCTCCAGAAATAAAAAAGTATTGAAGCCAGGAAGTCATGGGACAGTCATTCATCATCTTCAGATCAGTGACTTGAAACAGAACACAAAAGAAAAATAAGAATTTTGCCTGTGTTGAGGTGGCTAAACACACAGGAGGAGGCTACATGAAAGCGAGACTGAGTCCCATTGGATCCATGTAGTTCACCAGAGAAGGTTTGCCCCCACTCCCGCCCCCCCCACCCCAAATGAAGCATCTTCTTGCAATTTCCCTCTTGGAAATGCTATGAATCTTTTGTTTATCTGCTAATTATCCCTTTAATAGTTATAATTATGTTGAATGACAAACTATTGCTTTCTTTAAGAGAATTCTTTCAATGATAAAGTTACTGTACACTCCAGATTTGGGAGTGAGTTTTGAAACTGGTGGGTAAAATGTTAAATCTAGTTTGCTGGCTGACATCGTACTGTAGAAATAATCTTCTTGAAAACAAAGCAAATGCCGACAACCAGAGCCCACTGGTCACTAATATGCAATGCTTCTGGACACAATATACCTGAAGCAGTTTCTGATTTTTGAAACCAATGTGTTGTAGTTTTCCTTATATCCATTTTGAGCCGGATGTTTTTCACTTGTCATTGAGAATCTATAGTAGTACATTTCTCCCAACATGTTATCAGGTCTTGTCATTTTGTAATATTTCTTTTTTTTTTTTTTAATTTAAGAGAGAGAGAGAGAGAGAGGGAATTGGTCACTAGGGCCTCATATACTGAAATCAAATTCCAGATGCTTGTGCCACCTAGTGGGCATGTGCACCCTTGCACTTGCCTCACCTTTGTGCTTCTGGCTTAGGAGGGACCTAGAGAGTCAAATATGGGTCCTTAAGCTTCACAGGTGTTGCAATCAGCTTCACATTGCTGATAGAAATCACCCAACCAAGAGCAGCTTTTGGGAAAAAGAGGTTTGTTTTGGCTTACAGGCTTGATGGCGAAGCTCCCTGACGGCAGGGAAAACAGCAACATGAGAAGAGGGTGGACGTCACCCCCTGGCCAATATAAGGTAGACCAGAGTAACAGGAGAGTGTGCCAAACACTGGCATGGGGAAACTGGCTATAACACCTATAAGCTCACTCCCAATAATACACTCCCCGCAGGAGGCATTAATTCCCAAATCTCCATCAGCTGTGAACCTAGCTTCAGAACACCTGAGTTTATGGGGGACACCTGAATCAAATCACCACAGCAGGCAAGCACCTTAACCCCTAGACCATCTCCCCAGCCCACTCATTTTCACACTCAATTATGTAACACCAAAAAGTAGAATCTCCAAGAAAAGTGTGTTTCAGTTGTGCTGTTGGAATGTGTGCTTCCATTGTTGATGGCAGTCCGTCTGAAGTTTTAACTTAAATAATAGATTTAGGTCTCTCAATAATACATAAAATAGCACTGTGCATTTCAAGAGATTAAAACAATAGAAGCATAATCAACATTATGGCTTAATAAGACTGCTGTCATTTTAGTTACTTTGCATTTTGATACATTTTATTTTATTAAGGTAAGAACACTTAACATGAGGGCTGGAGAGATGGCTTAGCAGTTAAGGTGCTTGTCTGCAAAGCCCAAGGACCCAGGGTTGAATCCCCAGGACCTACGTAAGCCAGATGCACAAGGTGGCACATGCATCTGGAGTTTGTAGAGGCTGAAGGGCCTGGCATGTTCTCTCTTTCCTCTCTCTCTCTCTCTCTCTCTCTCTATGTGCCTCTTTCTCTCTCTCTCTCTCAAATAAATAAAAAGTTAAAAAGAGAACCACGCAAAAAGAACACTTAACATGAGATTTTCCCTTGTAAGAAAAATTTTAAGTATATATTACATTGTTGTTGACTCTGGGTATAGTGTTGTATAGCAAACCTTTCAAACGTTTTCATCTGGCCTGGAGAGATGGCTCAGCAGGTGAGAGCACTTGCTGTGCTAGCCTGAGGGCCTGATAGGATCTAATACCACCTGAATTCAAACCCCAGCTCCTACTTAGACGGCTGGACATGGCCATGAGCACCTGTGACCCCAACCACCAGATGTTGACATTGGATGGCAGGTAGATTACATGTCCGGTAGGTATGATTGGACTGTGGAGTATGTTTATGCTGTTAAATGATAGTGTTTTGGAAAGGCAAAATCTTGATTTTCATATAAATATATAAGGCAGATGCATCAACAATTTTATTTCAGTTATTTAATGAGGGAAACAATAAGGTATTTTAACTGTTTCTTACTAGCCCACCAAATGCTGAAATTAATTTTTTTCATAGAATGTCAGTACCCCCGGTCAGATGGCTCTTCTCCAAGTTCTGGATTCAGGGATGACAACCCCTGGTATCTTGCTCCAAAACCACTTGCCAACACCAACCTCTCAGCTGTTTGGCTCCTGTGCATTGAGTAGAAGACAGGAAGTATGGGAACTTTACATGGGAGGGAGGCTGAAGTCCTGTTCGTCACTGCTTCTGTAGGGCATTGGTTGGTGTCCAGGCTTGCTGATACACTAGCTAGACCCAGGTGGGAAGTACTGTTCCTGTTCTGCACTCGGGAAGAAGGGAAGCTGTCGTCGGCTTGATGTGGCTGCAGGACCACAGCCACGCCAGCTATGGTGAGAAGGGCAGAATCCCAGCTGTACCAGGGATGGCGTGGGTAGAGATCCACAGCTGTATCAGGGATGATTTTGGGGGTATAATCAGAGTTGTACCAGGGGTGACGTTAGGGTTCACAGCTGTACCGGGAGTGTGAGAGCAGATTCACAGTTGTACCAGGGGTGATGTGGAAGGTAGGATCACAGCTGTATCAGGGATGATGTTAGGGTCAGGTTCACAGCTGTACTTGGGATCTGGGGCCATAGCAATAGCTCTTCCCAGGCATGATGGGGGGGGGGCAGGACCATGGCTGTGGGAAAGGACCATTTCAGAACAGCAATTATCCTGAGTACAGTTCACGTTGTAGGGACAATAATGCTTATCAGAGTTTTTAAAGGAAGGGCATTACTTATTGAAAACTGAGAGAGGATGTGTGACAAGAAGATTGTAATCTAATATTTGGAAATGATGTTTTTAGTCCAAGCTTAAACAGGGAGTTTTAAAAGAAGGAAGTTCAGCAGAGGGAATTTGAAGGTAGAAATGCACTAGATAAAAACAGCACTTGGCTGCGGAAGCCAAAGTCAGATAGAATGTTGAAAGAGCATTTCAAGTACAGTTGAGCTTTTCAGACCTGAAATATGTGAGTGGTATTTGCTTTCCACTTGTAGACACTCCTAACTCCACAATAATAGCTGAATTTAATGAAATGCAAATACTTACTGTAAATCAATCTTATTGACACAGCTTTTTTTTTTTTTTTTTTACTATAGTTTCCTATGGGAATACTATAATTGCATTGCTTTTTTAAAATTTTTTTTCTAAAGCATTTGTTTAGATAGAAAGACATAAATAAAGAATTTTGATGATCTGGGCATTATTAACACTATTAATTTCCCATTTTGTAGGACATTTTTTTCCTCCACGATGAAAATCTATATGTACACTCAACATAGATCTATGATGGCAAATTAGCATTTGTATGCTGTTCACAGCTCACAGTAGGAGAAACGTAACCAGGTACTAACCACACTCGTTCTTCCAGTACAGTGTGACTTTAATACCTCTCCATTTGAAAACTTAAGAATGAAATCACACCAAAGGAAATCATTCCTTTCAAAATCCAGTTACATAACTTTCCATGAAGGTCAAAATTATCTAGCTAGAGAGAGCTAATTTGTGTGTGGAAACTGAAGGCAGGGTGTGGGTTTGTACTTGGGCTTGTTGAAATATTGACTCCTGGCCCTGGGTTTTTATAGTCTTCAAATCAATCAGCCTGAAGAGTGGCTTCATTCTTCCCCAAACCGTGATCGGGAAGTAAGTAAAACAAACCGAAACAAGCCTTGCTTTTCACCGTCCCTCTATGCTCTTGCTTTTGGGGTCACCACCTTGGAATACTTGAAAGACAGTCTTCTTAGAGACTGTAGTTACACAGTGTTTGGGGAATGTCACTGTTTTGTATTGGTAACAAGAGTTTGTCCCACATCCCTTAGGGAGTGGGAACATGTCCTGTCACCTCTAAGATGCTTTCTGTGCTTTAGTTATCTGTTGCTGCAGAAAAAAAAAAAAAAAGTGCTCCAACAAAATGGCTGAGCAAAAACAATTTATATTGCATAGTTTCTGTGTGTGCATGTGTGTTTGTGTGTGGAGGTCAGAAGACCACCTTGGGTTTTGCTTCTAAGGACCCATGCTGTTTTGATTTCCCCTGATTTGCTAGACTGGACATCCAGTGAGCAATTGAGTATCCACTTTTCTCTGGCTTCTCAGGGTTGGGATCACACACACGTTACCACATCAGTCTTTTATTGTTTTTTTTTTTAATTTTTATTTATTTACTTATTTGAGAGAGACAGACAGAAAGAGGGAGAGAGAGAGAGAAAGAGAGAGAGAGAGAGAGAGAGAGAGAAAGAGAGAGAGAGAGAGAATGGGCGCGCCAGGGTCTCCAGCCACTGCAAATGAACTCCAGATGCATGTGCCCCCTTGTGAATCTGGCTAACGTGGGTCCTGGGGAATAGAGCCTTGAACCAGGGTCCTTAGGCTTCAGAGGCAAGCGCTTAACTGCTAAGCCATCTCTCCAGCCCTTTTATTGTTTTTTAAAGCAGGTTCTGGGACTGAACTCAGCTCCTCATGCTTGCAAGGTAAGTGCTTCAGTGACCGAGCTACCTCCCAGGTCCTCACATGGGTTCTTCATTAGAAATTCAGAAGCAATATCAAGGTGAGTGTTGAGGTTGAGGTCCCTCCTGACATTTGTGGTGGACATCAGCTGCATCTAAACTCATCTTAAGCTTCCCTGGGGCCTGGAAGATCTTTTTCCAGGAAGACTCACTCCTGGGGTATTGGCTGTTGGCACACAGTCTCTGCTTCAACAGGAAGAAATGTCCACAGTCTTGTGACATAGTGGTTGGTTTCCCCCAGTGAGGATGATGTGAAAGGGAAAGATGACAGCCACAATGTGGCTTCAGATCAAATCCAGAAGTCACATTGTTTTCCTTGCAGTATCCCAAGGAGCGCGGCACACTAGAAGGTGAACACTGTTGAGGACCCTGGTTAAGGTCAGCTGCTGCAATACTTTTCTTGTGAAAGAAGTCAGAAGACACTATAGTTCTGATGCTCATTAAATTAGTAACAAGCACATGCAAGCTTGGAGCAGATCTGTGATGTAGCTCTCTAGCTACCAGGAGATAAGCATTCAGTTGGCCTTGGAATGCACAAACCCCCAGGCTGAGCAGAAACAATAATTTGTAAATAATTAATACATGGGCTCAGAAAACAAGTGCCAAATTCTGGCAGCCAGGATATAGTAGAAGCTACATCATAGTTTTTCTCTGGAACACATTGGTGCATGTGTGCTTACTTATACACTAGACTGGTAGGTGTCCAAATGGACATTTGATTTTCCAGAGAAGGGGGTGGATGACTGCTATACTTGAACTTTCAATATGTTGTTGGTTGCCAGACTATCTTAAAAGTTTTGTGTTTAACATTTGTGATGTGTTCTCTGAAGCATTTATGTGAAGCTTGCTGACCTGTCTAAGGAATCTGCTTGTGCGTTCTGTACACGGAGCTGAGAGGTGTGGACATGATCAAAGGTGTGATTACTCACTCATGCATCATTAATCTTCCCATTTGCCACTGCAATGAATCCCCCAGTTTACTTCCATTAGCTTAATGAAACCTAGTCCCTCAAGGCTTTGTTTCAAACTAATTGCGATCTTGGACCCATCACTAAATCTCCAAGTCAAAGGTTTCTTTATATGTGACGCCCATTTCCTCCTTTGCCTTCTGCACATATTTATGAGTATTTCTACGGCTCTCGCTGTTCTTGGAACAGGGAAATGGAGATGAAATAGCAGAGACAGGATCCTTTCTCAAACACCTCCAGCTTAGTGCAGAAATTAAAATGAACACATGGACCTTGGATATGGCAGGTAGAACTGAGCCCCCGGAGAGGAGACTGGTAGTCACAGGGAGAGTGATTTCAGATTAGAGTTTAGGGGTGCTATTTTGCTGGGAGCAGGTCCTTGAAGGAAAGAATTGGATGGTGCAGAAATCTGGAGGGAGTGAAGAAGGTAATGGGATAGAAAGCATACTGTACTGAGTTGAGAAGTGTCTGTCTGGTGTGTGTGTCTGAAGATCAGGACTCATGGTATGTAAGAAGGGACGTGAGGGGAGTGCTGGGAGACAATGTTGGTTCTCTGGACTTTATCAAAAGGACACTGTTTTATTCTGAGTGGGTTTTATTCAGAGTGATGTCAGAAGTTATGCAAGGATTTGGGACATGATCCGACTTGTACTTAGTTCTCTCTGTGTGTGTGTCTGTGTGTGCATGTGTCACAGAGTGCTCATGTGAAGGTCAGTCTTCACCTCTTCTCTTGTTTAAGGTAGGGTCCCTTGTTACTATTCACAGCTGCATTTGCCAGGCCAGCTGGCCTGTGGACTTCAGAGGAGAATCTCCTCATCTCTACCTCCCATCCTGCCATAGGGGCGTGGAGTTTACAGATGCCCACTACAGTGTCCAGCTTTTTCTTTAAAAAAAAAAAAACATTTTAATTGACAATTTTAATGCACATAAATAATGTGTTCGAGTTACCATCCCTTCTTGTTGCTTTCTTTTGGTCCCCATCCCCTTTCCACGGGACCCAGCAATAGGTTATATGGAAATAGCGTGAGCTACTTTACATAAGGGAGTTGGACATCCATGGATTTTGATTTCTTCAAGGTTGCGAGGGGCTTGGAATAAATTCACCAGACCTAGTAAAGGCTAAAATTTTCCCTTTGTTGATCCAGTAATTTTGTATGGATTGACCTTGAAGTCTCCCCATCCTACATTATTACTGAGTCCCTCAGGATTATATGAAAGTAAGGCAATGCTTTTAAATTATCTTAGTAAAATAAGTGACTTTATTTTTTAAATATTTTATTTATTTATTTATGAGAGAGAAAGAGACAGGTAGAGAGAAAGAGAGAATGGGCATGCCAGGGCCTCTAAGCCAGTGTAAACTAACTCTAGACACATGTGTCCCCTTGTACATCTGGCTTATGTGGGTCCTGGGGAATCAAACCTAAGTCCTTTGGCTTTGCAGGCAAGTGCCTTAACCATTAAGCCATTTCTCCACCCCTCTGTCTTCTTCTTCTTTTCTTTTAAAGATTTTGTTTTACTTTATTTTTATTTATTTATTTGAGAGAGACAGAGAGAGAAAGAGAGAGGGAGAGAGAATGGACATGCCAGGGCCTCCAGCCACTGCAAATCAACTCGAGACGCATGTACCACCTTGTGCATCTGGCTTACATGGGTACTGGGGAATTGAACCCAGGTCCTTAGGCTGTGCAGGCAAATGCCATTACCACTAAGCCATTTTCCCAGTCCCCAAGTGACTTTATTTTAGGGACGCCCAAGTATCTTAGGCCATGATAAGCAATGTCTCCTGAGTAACCACAAGAAGAAGAAAGGCCAGTAACCAGGGAGATGCTCATCCATGTTACTCTCCTCGGCAGCCCTGGACTTCCCCTGGGCGAAATGAACAAGTGTCTATTCACCCTGGGTAGGGCACTGATGTCAGGCCAAAGAAATGATTCCACTCAGGTGTAGCTTGGCGAACCAGTGAGTTTACTGGAGTCACTCATAGGAGCACAGGTGACTCACAGTCAGCTGCATCACCCAGTGGAGGTCACAGCCTATGAAAGTGGCATTGCTATAGCTCCCTGCACAACTTGGGAGCAGCCCAGCCCATGGGAGAGCCTCCGCCCAGCCATTGTTATCATGAATCTTAGGGCCTCTGAGCTTCCTCTTTCCTCTCTCCAGAAGGGAGCGGTAAACCAGAGAAAATGGCCACGCAGCAGGATGTTTGATAGATGTGGATTTTTACATCCTTTCACTTTTATTCTCTCTAGTTTTCTTAGTTTCTTTTTCCACAAGAAAAACGATTGCCTCTGCTATGAAGGTATCATTTCCCAGGTCTGTTCTAGCTGTGGACCAACATCCTCTTGTTCTAGTCCAGATCTGCCCAGGAGGAACTGGCTTAACATAGCGTTGGTGAGGTGCCTCTCTTGGCCCAATCTGACATTGCCAGGGGACTGAGGTCTTTTCATATAAACGTGGCTCAGGTGATTAACTCCAGGGACTCGTCAGCTCTCCTCAAAGAGTGGGATGGGGATAGGACACACTGTCACATATTCCAAAAGGGACTTAAACAGAGAGTCTCTAACTCTAGCTCAAGCCTCAAACCCTCTGGAAGGGTTTCATGACGGGTCATTTGGACCTTACTGCAGGCAACCATTAGCATACCTAGGAAATGTGTGACATCAATTAGCATACATATTGAGTGTCAATCTTATCCTCAAAAACTAATTTAGAACTGTCTCATCACCTTCTTTTCAAAACCTAATTTGTAATTGTCCAGCTAGCTCATCCCATAACAAAATACTTCTGAGCTAATTGTGTTGAATAATAATCAGAGAGCAATTCTCATTTGTTGCCTAATGGTTAGACAATCAGATACAAGGAATAGTGGTCTTCTCTTGTGTGCACTTGGCGAACTCCATAATATTTTTCACTTATAGAGTTTTAATTAAAAATTAAAGATGTATATTAAATTATTCTTATGGATGTATCGTGAAGTCCCCAAGAGCAGATGAGAAAGAACACAGGGGTGGTGGAATGAATAGTGATTAGTAGTTGATATTCTTTCAATGTCTCAACTGAAGTTCTAAGTTTTTTATTAATATTTTATTTTAATTTATTGATAAAGCATTTTGTCTACTTGTGGCTTTTACTGTGAATTCATTCAGTGACTCCAGACTTAAGAATGAGATGGGAGGAGGCCAGTTCCCAACAATAGCAATGTAAATTACCCAGCCATTTATCCTCCCTCAGAGCACTTGGGCAACAGGACTTGACAGGGACAGTAACTATCTTAATGGCACCTTAATAAACTTCCATGCAAGAGGGTAGAGATTTATGCTTACTCAAACTAGCAGCAAAATAATGTGGCCATTCTGTGAGATCTTCCTGGGGTTCAGAAGTTTCCTCCTGCCATCGGGAATGCTCCATAAATCATACACAGCGGGCCTAAGCACTGAGGTCAGTATGGCAGTATTAGTAAAACACGGTGTTTTAGAATAAGGAGACGTAGGGCCCAGGCGTGCCCATCACATGGAGCTGCCCTAGTTCAACAGTTACAAGCCCAGAATGCAGTCTGCTCACTCCAGGGACTCAGTGAGATGAAAAGTTGTATGGCAACGACCAGGCACTAAATGCATGGGAGATTTAGAAGTGATCCATGGTCCACTGGGGCCTCCGATTACTTACTTATGTCAGCATGGCTCATGAATGATGTGTCTTCACGTTCCTCATGAATATAAATCCCAATCTCTCTGGTGTCGTTATACATGGTTAGATCATTCATGTGATGACATTTCCCATGTGCCCAGAGGGAGAGGGGAAGGCACTTTATGGTGCTTTTTTTTTTTTTTAATACACGAGCAGTTTTCTGGCACCAGGAAAATTATCAAGGGCTCCAAAAAAAAAAAAAAAAAAAATACAACGTGTTTCCAAAACCCTGATAACATACAACCACACAACATGTCAAGCCTGACAGTCACTTCAGTTCAGATATTTGCCTTCCTTGCCTCTTACCATTTGCATGTTCTTTTTTTAAAAAATTGTTTTTGTTTTTTCTTTCTTATTTATTTAAAAGAGAGAAAGAGGGCAGCAGATAGATAGATAGATAGATAGATAGATAGATAGATAGATAGATAGATAGATATGATAGATAGGTGGAAAAAGGGTGTACCAGGGACTCCAGCCACTGGAAACAAATTCCAGATACATGCGCCACCTTATGCATCTGGATTATGTAGGTCCTGGGTAATCAAACCTGGCTCCTTAGGCTTTGCAGCAAACACCTTAACCACTAAGCCATCTCTCCAGCCCAAGCAATGTTCTTGATAAAATCAGAATTTCTTTTAGAAGGAGTTTTCATCAAGAATATTTTCTGGTGATGTGTATTTGGAATGTTTTAGCTTTCATGTAGAACAGATCATTTGGATTCAGCAGGCAGTGGTTAGATTCTTTTCTCATGGTTTTTCTGTACAGAGCATAAGTTTGGTGTGTGCACACGTGGCATGTGCCTGTGTGTGTGCAGATGTGTGTGTCCTGTACACAGGTGTGCAGAAGCTGGGGGACGACTTCAGGTGCCTCTTCTGCTTTATTTCCCTGGGAGAGAGTGTCTCACTGAACCTGGTGCTCTTCTTCTTTTTATTTTATTTTATTTTTTTTTTCAATTTTTCTAATTTAATAGAAATAACCAAAACAATGTGGTTTTCAAACAAGGCTTCAAACTAATCTAATACAACTTCTACAACACATTCCAGAGCATTGTAACAAGAATTATTTACAGGCGACTACTGTATTAAATAACCATGAAAAGAAGAAAAAAAAATACTTGCTTTTATTACACACCAGCAAAACACAAGAACCAAACAATTAGAAACTGCAACCTTGTTTAAAAAACTTAAATATGATCATTTAGAGAATACAATACCACAGAAACAGCACTTTTTTCTTTAAGAATCATATTGAAGGGTAGTTTATGTGCAAAAATAGTAGTAATAATGAGGGGAGGAGACCAGTTGAAATACTGGAAGCAAGGAGCTAATAAGGCTGTGAATTTAACCCTTTTGTGTGTGGGTATGTCTATGCAGAAAAATTAACAGGCTTCCCAATTGCACAAATCTTTTCATATACATGTTCCACTGGTTTAAAACATAGTAAATGCCTACCTACTTTTTTCAGACCAGGAGCAGACATGCATTTCATTCTTAAGAATGAAATTTAGGCCACAATCAATTGGGAATATTGCAGTGTTCTTCTTCTTTTTAAAAAATATTTATTTATTTGCAAGCAGAGAGAGAAGAGAGACAGACAGAGATAATGGGCACGCCAGGGCCTCTAGCCACTGCAAACGAACTCCAGACACATGCGCCCCCTTCTGCAGCTGGCTTATGTGGGTCCTGGGGAATCGAACCTGGGTCCTTTGGCTTCACTGGCAAATGCCTTAACTGCTAAGCCATCTCTCCAGCCTGAGGTCTTCTTTTTTTTTTTTTTTTTTTTTTTTGTTTGTTTTTCGAGGTAGGGTCTCACTCTAGCCCAGGCTGACCTGGAATTAACTATGTAGTCTCAGGGTGGCCTCGAACTCACGGCGATCCTCCTACCTCTGCCTCCCGAGTGCTGGGATTAAAGGCGTGCGCCACCACGCCCAGCTCTGAGGTCTTCTCTTTTAAGTTACACTGGGAGCCCTAGGAATCCTCTTACCTCTGCCTCACTCAGCATTGAGATTACAAGCTTGTGCTGCTTTTGACATTTGTGCTGCGGATCAAATTCAGATCCTTACATTTGCACAGTAAGTATTCTTACCCATGAGCAATCCTCCAAGCCCTTTTCTAATTTTTTATTTAGTGATTTGTTTTAATTTTTATTTACTTATTTTACTTATTGTGTATGTGAGACAGAGAGGGGGTGGGAGAGAGAGAGAGAGAGGGAGAGAGAGAGAAGGAGAGGAAGAGAATGGGCACGCCAGGGCCTCCAGCCATTGCAAACAAACTCTAGATGCCTGCGCCACCTTGTGCATCTGGTTTACTTGGGTTCTGGGGAATAGAACCTAGGTCCTTTGGCTTTGCAGGCAAGCACCTTAATGGCTAAGTCATCTCTCTAGCTCATTTCTAGTTTTGTAAAATGAGAGAGTATCATTGTATGCCAGAAATGACAGATATGACGGAAGCTTGATAGATGATCAAGACGGGGAACATCTTACCCATAGGATGAACTTCAACTTGCTCACCAGGGTCTCACAGACTCTTGTCCGTTTAGCCTGCTGCCTTACAGTCTGCAACTTGTGTAGCTTGTTTCTACCAACCTGCCTGCCACATTGCTCCTGTCACACTGACTAGTTTTGTCTTCCTGCTGTTGTGTCTGTCAGGGATGCTTTCCATAGACACACAATCTTTGTGATGGTTTGATTCAGGTGTTCCCCATAAACTCAGGTGTTCTGAATGCTAGGTTCCCAGCTGCTGGAGATTTGGGAATTAACGCCTCCTGGGGGTGGAGTATTGTTGGGTGGGCTTTATGGGCATTATAGCCAGTTCCCCCTTGCCAGTGTTTGGCACACTCTCCTGTTGCTGTTGTCCACCTGATGTTGGCCAGGAGGTGATGTCCACCCTCTGCTCATGGCATCATTTTCCCTGTCATCGTGGAGCTTCCCCTGAGCTTGTGAGCCAAAATAAATCTCATTTTTTCCTGCAAACTGCTCTTGGTTGGGTGATTTCTACCAGCAATGCGGACCTGACCGCAACATGCTTCTTTAGCAAACACTTGCCTGTGCTGGTTGGATTTCATTGATGAGTTCTTTCTCTCTCGGCTGGTGGAATTTCAATGATATTTTCTGCATTATTCCATTGCTGAACATCTAGTATATTTCATATGCTGCAGACAAAAAGGTTGAGGACATGGTGGGAAATCATATAGATATTCTTCATGACCATGGATAGCTGGGCCTGCACCGGACTCTTATCTCTTGAACATAGAGTGTAGTCTCGAAGGAGAGGTAACAGAGCAGACACCTGAGTCAGACACACCAGATTCTCGCCTGGTTCTGTTGTCTGAACTGTGGTGAGGAGTTCCTGAATCTTTGTGAACTTCAATCCTCTTCTCTCTAACCTGGGGACCTAATAACTCCTATCTTAAGCTTTTTTTTTTTTTTTTTTTGAGGCAAACCCAAGTGACTGGCATTTATTTTTTTAATGAGAGAGAGAGCAAGAGCAAGAGAGCGAGCGAGCGAGAGCGAGAGAGAGAGAGAGAGCAAGAGAGAGAGAGAGAGAGAGAGAGAGAGAGGATTGGCGTGCCAGGGCTTCCAGCTACTGCAAATTGAACTTCAGACGTGTGCGCCCCCTGTGTGCATGCGACCTTATGCACTTGCATCACGTTGGCTGGCTTGTGCAGGGACTGGAGAGCCAAATATGAGTCCTTAGGCTTTGCATACAAGTGCCTTAACTGCTAAGCTGTCTCTCTAGCCCTTGCTAGGTAATTTTGAATATTTGACAAGGCGACACATAAAGTGAACTTCATTGCCTCCATCATATAGTAAGTTCTCCAGACAACAATAGCTATTGTTCTAGTAAGTGGCTGTATATATCTAACTAAATCTGTGTTATTGTGATGAGGTCAATTCTCTTGGACTTGTAAAGACCCAGAATCACATTCCTTCAAAAGTGAAAGCTCTTGGATTTAAACACAAACATTAAAAATCATGAACTGTTATAATCACACTGTAATATATAGGTATTGACTCACCCCTGTAAAGCAATCTGTTTAAAGAACAGCAATCGTCACTTGGGCAAGTTTGATGGGAAATCTAATGGTACTTCTCAGCTGAGGTTCTGTCAGTGCATGAAGTGGGGATTCATGACAGTTTTTGAGAGTTGGTGATATAGCTGTTTTATGATTCCTCCCTCAAGCAACGTAATGCTTAATGGAATGGATAACTGTCTGCATACATGATGAACCAAGGACACAGTCTAGTCCTTCTAATATGATTTCCTACTAAATGATGCATGGCTCCCAGCATCTGGAGTCTCCAACTCAAATCCAAGCCAAAGTTACAAACAACAGTGGATGGGTTCTCTCTATTTAGCCCACATCAGCAAATTCATCCTAGGGCTGGTAGTGTCTCCCAGAGATACTTGGGACAATAAAGGCCAAGGAACTCCCAGAAAAGGCTGGGAGGACAGTTTGTGGGAGTTGAAGGAAGTCAAAAGAGAAAGCTGGATGTGAAAACGTGACAATTGCAGAGAGTCATCGCAGCTGCCTGTCACAGCTAAGAAAGCAAAGCGACCTGATTTCCTATCAACAGGGGACTGGTAAATAAACCACAGTTTATCCACAGTGGCTCATGCTTCAGTGGATCTACATAACTCCTGCATCTATAACAAGAATAAATCACACAACACCACACTGACAAAAAAGGTACAATTCACCTACATCTTTAAAGGTAGAAAATCAGTATATATTACTGCTGTGTTATGACACATAAAATCTAAAAATATGTTCCGTAGTTACTCTGGAAGGAAGAAGAAAGCGTAAGATGGTGTGAGTCAAGTTTAAATTTTATCTTCTCTAGAAAATAACTGTAGAAAGAGGTGAAGAAAATCTAAAAGTAATTATTCTTAAGTTTTGGTGGCATGATGAACATTTTTATGATGAAGATTTTTAAAAGAGCAAAATCTTCCAAGAGAATTTTAGGAAAGCCAGAAGCTTAGCACCCACAATCACTTCAGAATGTCTTGAAAGCAGACAACTTTCTCTCAGATGTAATCATAGTTGCTATTATAACATGAAGAGGAGGGTCTGTAAGTTACAGAGTTTACCTTTAGCCATAGGAATGGGCTTAGGACAGGCAGAAAAAATGAGAAGCATCATAAAGGAAAATACCTTTCTTCTTTCGGGTAAAAGCCCTCTCCTTTCAGAGTGCTCTTGGGTGTCTCCCTCTTTCCACCTTGCTTCTACGCGCTGCTTGCTAAATCCATTTCCACACCTTGTTTCTTCAGAATGGCTTGGGCTGTATCATATTATGCCCACAATACACTTCCTACACAAGACCTGCATAATAGAAGGGGAAAAAATGATGACATCAAGATGGAAGAGAGATATTGAAAATAAGGGGCTTGATTAAGGGGGTTTGGGAAGGAAAAAGGAGGGGTTATAACCATGGTATATTGTCTATATGCATGGAAGCTGTCAATAAACAGTTTAGAAAATGAAGGACTACAGACTGGATCACTTACTCAATATACATGTATTTTCTCACAATGTCAGGGTCTGACCCTGAGGTGTCAGTAGAGTTGAGTTTTTCTTCCATAGTCTTCTTCCTTGGTTTTTAGGTGTTCATCGTTTCTGTGTAGATTCATTCCACTCTCCTATGGGTTCTGCTGGGGTTTCCCAAAACAGATGTTTGTTCGCAGCTCTCCAGGAGATGATATGCAACACTGATAGAGAACAGAAATGTATTACATTTCTGGCTAGGAAGCCCAAGACGAAGGCACCAGTCTCTGTTGAATATAACTGCTTAATGCTTCTGTGGTGAAAGGTGAAGGGCAAGAGAGGACTGTTGTGTCTTCACATGTCAAAAGAGCAGAAGAGAGCGCTCCAATACCACAAGTCCTTTGTAGCAACCCCACCCCATCCACTAGGGGAGAACCCTTATGGTCTCCTACGTCTGTGGCATTGAAGATGGCACACGCTTCAGAGCACACGCTCAGATCATAGATTGCTCTATCTATCTGTCTATCTATCTATCTATCTATCTATCTATCTATCTATCTATCATCTATCTTCCATCTATCTATCTATCTATCTATCTATCTATCTATCTATCTATCTATCATCTATCTTCTCTCTATCATCTATCTATATATCATCCATCCATCCATCCATCCATCCATCATCCTTCCATTACCTATCTATATAACATCTATGGTTATTTAGTTTCAATGAACTGAATATTGAACCTCTAATAGCCATGCTCATTTGTAACCTCAGAATGCAACTTTTTTTGGAAATGGAGTCTTTGCAAAATTACTTAGTTAAGATGAGGTTCTGCCTGATCAGGGACAGACTTAAATCCAGTGACTTATATACTCATGTAGTATAGTAGGAGGAGGTAGCATATAGAAAGAAACAGCTGCAAAAGCACATAAAATTATAGGTAGGGACTGGCGTCTGCAACCAAAGTTGCCAGGAGGTCTATGGCCACCAGCCGCCAGGCCTGAGGCCTGCAGCAGTTTCTCTCCTAGCCTCCAGAGGGCGCTATTTTGCCCACATCTTGAGTTCATCCTTCTGCCTCCCAAACTGTAATAGAATATGGTATGTTTAAATATATATATTCATGAGAGAGAGAGAGATAATATAGTGTGCCAGAGCCTCTTGCCACTACAAATGAAATACAGACACATGTGGGTGAGTACTTGAGAATTCAACCTGGGCCAACAGGTTTTACAAACAAGCACCTTAACACTGAGCCATCTCCCCAGCCCACATTTTTTTTTTTGTAAACCATCCAGGTTATAGTAATTTTTATGGCACCCCAGGAGCCCATCCAGATGCAAACATAAAAAATAAAAATAAGATTATGTTGTTTAGGGCAAAGTCATTTGTAGCTTATTTCTCTTAACCATTTGAGGCAATTTCTATATCATTTGATATTCTTTTTTAGTATAATTTTAATGTTATAGTATTTCCTTTTCAGAATTTATGTTAAATTATCTGTCTCATTATGGTTTGGGACTTTTTGATTTTCTTTAGATTTCATTATTATATATAGTGGCTTCATGTAGATTTCCACAGCTCATATTTGAGCTAGGTAAGTTTTTTTCTTAATGTTTTAAACATTAACACCCTTAAGAATCAAGTATGCAGGGACCATATATTGTTCCTTGTGATAGCCATCAAAATCCTGCTTGATACAAAAAGGAATGTTGTTCATTGTCTTAGACCTGCTGTGTAAAGTAAAACCAAAAAGGTACACACAATTTTAAAGCTTTGAAAATAAAGTTCAAACTTTTCATATCACATAATTTTTCAAGTGTCAAACAAAGGATGTAATTCTTT
This sequence comes from Jaculus jaculus, assembly GCF_020740685.1. Taxonomy (NCBI): domain Eukaryota; kingdom Metazoa; phylum Chordata; class Mammalia; order Rodentia; family Dipodidae; genus Jaculus; species Jaculus jaculus. The sequence goes on from NC_059109.1 coordinate 133,001,280, forward strand.
TTCTCTTTGCAGTCTCAAACAGTGTAACTGTAGCAGTTAGACTGGTTTTATCCCAGAGTCATCTCAGTGCAAAATTCCTTCATGAGTCCGGAAGTAATTTGATAGGCAAGCCTCCTGATTAAGTTATTTTCGATCACCCATGATGTCACAGATTATTTTGGTTTTGTATTTTCTCTGGTGCGTGGTGTTGTGCCTCAGACCATTTATTTAGATCACATTTAGTGTGTAGGCACAGGATACGGAAATTACCCAACAACTTACCACTTGTTTGAGTCATACTTATATTTTAAAAGTACTCATTGTAGATTATGATTCAATGAATATTTCTCTATGTTGTCAAAAATATTAGTAAAAGAGGAAGAAAATGTGTAGTAATATGGATGAGTTCATCAGCAACTATTAAAAGCTATTTCAATGATTTTTTTTTTAACCAAATAGCAGATGGTTTAATTTCTTTAACCAACTGCTGGGCAAAGACATATTTGAATGAGAAGAAAGTAAAGTCCTTAGTAACATAGCAACCAGAAGCTGTTAGCATTGCTAGTATTTCTTTTTATTATCAGTGTAGTTAATAGAATTAGTTATAAAAATGGAAAAAAAGGCAGAAGAAAATAATAGGTACAGGTAAGATATGATTCAAAGGCTGGGATTTTCAGCTCCAACTTTTATTATTTTTTAATTTTAGAGAGAGAGAAAGGAGGGGGGGGAGAATCGGCTTGCCAGAGCCTCAGCTGCTGCAACTGCACTCCAGACACTTGCGCCACCTAGTGGGCATGTGCCCCTTTGTACTTGCCTCACCTTTGTGCGTCTGGCTTATGTGGGATCTGGAGAGTCGAAAATGGGTCCTTAGGCTTCGCAGGCAAGTGCCTTAACTGCTAAGCCATTTGTCCAGCCCTTGCATCATTTTTTAAGCAGTTAAGTCTGAGTAGCTGACAGCTTCCCTAGGAATGCTAAAAGAACAAGACTGGGGATTATGGAACAGGAAATATTGGCCCAAAGTAGTCTTGTAGTGACTCACTTAGCAGCTGTGTGAACATCAAAAGTGTAGGTTTGTACCCACCAAGGACCACAGAAGGCCTGGCATGCTGCTGTTAAAGCCGCTCCTTGTTGCCCCCTGGAGGATGGATATAGCTACTGTTCTTTAGCCTGCCTCTATTAACTAGGCTCCTTCCTTGTAAAGTCTGGTATGTCTTACTGCAGACTTAGAAGTGAGCAATTGGCTTTTTCAGACTATAATGAAAAGAAATCTCTGACTTAGAAAGTGGGGAACATTTAAAGTAGGGTGCATCCCAGCAGAGCCTGAAGCATTGAGTCACGTGCTCTTTGACTCACCATGCACATGGTCTCAGCAAGAAAAGTTGCTGTTTATTTGCCGAGCATTAGTTTTCTATCAAACGGCAAATGTTGCCTTGAGCGTGAGGAAAGCCAAGTATTTGTTACAGAATTATGTGCAGAATAGGCAGTCTCATGTTATTGCTGCATATCATGCAGGCATATAATGACTGTTACTGCAGAAGTCACCTCAGGAGGAAACTCTGGGGTGGCTTTGAAGGGAGTGCAATTATTAATCTTATTAATCTGCTTCAGAAATTCTGTAAACTTGAAGTACGTGGAAAACAGAAATTGAATTGTACCACCAGCGTATGTTGAGCACTGGTCAGGATTTCTGGGACTACAGTACTAGAGATAAGTGATAACTTGATTTACCACCTTGGGATAGTAGATACCATATCGGGGACGTGTTTTTGGAATTAAACCATGGGCATTTTCCTAGTGCCTGGAGAGACCCCTTACTTCCCTACTCAGATTTGGAGTGAGTCGTGTAGAGGGAATGGAGGTGGGGGTATTTTATGCCCAGGCCTCTCTGGTTTTGATTAGTATCTCCTCGTGTCTTAAGGAGGCAGCAGAAGCCACTGTTCTACGGCATTTAAAGAGATGAAATAAGGCCCGGCGCTGTGACAGAGCAGCCACGGCGTTGATGACAGGTCTCTAGAAAGTTCTTGTGGAGATGGGTCACCTTAGGTTGATTTGGGATCAATTACTCGGGTATTTTGTGATTTTTTTTTTCCATAGATTTAATTTTGTGTTGAATGGTGATTGAGTGCTTGGCACAAATACGTCACTTTACCAAGGACTTTCTTCATGTTGGGATATTTGTGCATTTGGAAAAATGTGTATGTTGAGAGCTTGGTAGATTGTTCTTTACATTGTTTGTAATCTTAGCGTGTGCATGTCGTGTGTGCATCATGTGTGTAAGTGAAGCCGGGCCCTTTCCATGACACACCCACGTAGAGGTCAGAAGACAACCTCAGGTGTCGCTTGTCTGGAGCAGGCTGTCTTGCTCGCTGCTCTGTGCACCAGGCTCGCCGGTTTGCAGGTACCTAGGGATCCTCCTGCCTGCACCTCCCATCTGCCACAAGCGCACACTGGGGCTGCAGAGACTCACAGTGCTGCTTCTGGCCTTGTGTGGGGATCTGGACTTCGGACATTACAGTCGTGTGGCAAGCACTTTATCCGTTTAGCCATCCCCCCAGCTTTGATGAATTTATTTTTTAAAAAATACATTCCCAGGGCTGGAGAGATGGCTTAGCGGTTAAGCGCTTGCCTGTGAAGCCTAAGGACCCTGGTTTGAGGCTCGATTCCCCAGGACCCACGTTAGCCAGATGCACAAGGGGGCGCACGCGTCTGGAGTTCGTTTGCAGTGGCTGGAGGCCCTGGCGCGCCCATTCTCTCTCTCTCTCTGCCTCGTTCTCTGTCTGTCACTCTCAAATAAATAAATAAAAATAAACAACAACAACAAAAAATACATTCTAAGTTAGGAAAGCCATTCATGCCACTGCCCTGTTTCTAGTCTTTGCTCAGTGAAATAAAGTCCATGCTGTGTCATCCACTTACTTGCAGCTGAATGAATCCCAAACAGCTCACCAGTCACTTAGCTTGTCTTCCTCATGGCTTCCCCTCTAGAAAGCCACCCCCCATCCTCTAGTTCTTCAGAATGCTTTTGGCTTTGGAGCCTTTTCTCCTGGGGCTCCCTCTGCCTGCTATATGGTTCCCTTTCCTCCCACTGCACATGGCTTGACTTTTAAAAACTCAGCCCAGGGGGTTGGAGAGATTGCTTAGTGGTTAAGGCACTTGCCTGCGAAGACTAAGGACCCATGTTTGACTCTCCAGATCCCACGTAAGCCAGACACACACAGGTGATGTAAGTGCATGCTCTCACATGCCCACTAGGTGGCACAAGGGTCTGGAGTTCAATTTCAGTGGCTGGGGCCCTGGCACATCAATTCTCTCTGTGTGTCTATCTTTCTCTCTCTCTCTAAAAAAATAATAATAACAAAAACTCAGCCAGAAGTGACTTTATGGACTGGCATGCCCCTACCCTGACTGTGACTATCTGGTCTGCTTTCCCATGAGGCCGCTCTGTGAGCACAGGGTTCATCCACTTGACTGAGGGTTCCAAGATTTTCATCAGATCATCAGAAATGTTTATTGAAGGGCTGGAGAGATGGTTTAGCTGTTAAGCGCTTGCCTGTGAAGCCCAAGGACCCTGGTTTGAGGCTTGATTCCCCAGGACCCACATTAGCCAGATGCACAAGGGAGTGCACACATCTGGAGTTCATTTGCAGTGGCTGGAGGCCCTGGACTGCCCATTCTCTCTCTCTCTCTCTGCCTCTTTCTCTGTTGCTCTCAAATAAATAAATAAACAAAACAAAATTTAAAAATATTTATTGAAAATCTTTTTCCCATGGAGCTGTAGTGTGCAATCAATCATTAAAAGCTCAATATTCAGGTTGGAGAGATGGCTTAGCAGTTGAGGCACTTGCCTGCAATGCCTAAGGACCCAAGTTCAACTCCGCAGATCCCATGTAAGTAGATGCACAAGCTGACGCATGCACACACAAGGTGGTGGACATGTCTGGATTTCGATTGCACTGGCTGGAGGCCCTAGCATGCCAATTCTCTCTGTCTCTCCCTTTCTTTCCCTCTCTCTCACAAAAAAAGTTCAATTTTCATCTTTGGGCAAAGCAGTGCATGCGTCAGCTTTCTGAACCGGAAAACGACCCATAACATTTGCTCCCGTCCTAAGTCCTGTTTCATGACCTTACCTGGGAGAGGCAAGAAAAGGGTTTCCAGCCAGGCGTGGTGTCACGCGCCTTTAATCCCAGCACTTGGGAGGCAGAGGTAGGAGGTTTGCCCTGAGTTCAAGGCCAGCCTGAGACTACATGAATTCCAGGTCAGCCTGGGCTAGAGTGAGACCCTACGTCAAAAACAAACAAACAACTAGTAAGGGCTTCAAGAAAAGGCTTTCCACCCCAAATAGAAAAAAGTGCAGACGGACCAAAGCAAGATTCTATCAAGTCTGGCTAGGTGAAATAAGTGAGTTTACTGGGCTTCTGAAAAATCCTACCCCGAATCAGTTTTGGATTTTTAATATTATGTATTGCAGGGGCAGGAAGTGGTTGGCATCTCAGGGGATGGTGAGGAGGAGGTCTCTGAGGGTCGTGTGTAGAGCCTGTGACCCTCCCTTTCCCCTCAAGGGGGACCGTTCACAGCCTCATGTCCACAGATGCAGCCACCTGCTGGAAAGTTCTGCTCATTCTGTTGCCGGGACTGTGGGCCAAGGCCTCCTTCGTCACTACAGCTGCTGCGCTCCGCGCTGGCCGGGCCTCTGTCAAGCACGGAGGAAGCGGCATAAGCCGCACGATCACAAATCGTCTAGCTCGATAAGTCTGCCACCTCTCTCATATCTCAGGAGCTTTACTCGTGTGTTCAAGCGTCTGCCCAGAAAGTTAAACAATTTTGCAGTTAAAATATCATGGATTGATGTCTGTATTTAGCTGCTGTGGAAAGAATGACAAACTCTATGGTCTGTGGCCATTGTACTTTCGAACTCAGGCTCAGCTCAGTGCATCCCTGATACAGTTAAGCAACGTACCTCATCTGTGTTTACAACGAAGAGCACGTGTCTGTGGCGAGGGATGTCCCACTTGTCCTTTTCCCCATTTCCTAAGGGCTCTATGTTAGCCGAAGAGGCTGATGGCAGTGTGAGCTAATTTAATCTTTTCACTGATGCTTCGCGATCTTTACATTCTTTATTCACCCTGGAGCCTTTTGCTTGTTGAAATGACTCCCCGTGTTATATGTTCAAGGTGCTTATTGAAGCATAGTTTGAGAAGACAAACAGAAGAAAAGAGGAGAGTGAAAAGGCAGGAAGAAGGAGAAAGGAAGGGCTAGAAAGGGATATATATGCTGTTAGTTTTATGATGTGAAAAAATTATGGAAATAAAAATACCAGTAAGATTGGTGACTACAGAAATCTAATGTCTTTCTAAAAAAATTTATTTATTTGCAAGCAAAGAGGAACAGAAAGAGTGGGGGGGGGAGAGCTCACTTCAGACCCTCTAGCCACTGCAAATAAACTCCAGACACCGACTTGTGCACCTGGCTTTACTGGAAAATTGAATTCGGGCTGTTAGGCTTTGCAAGCAAGTACCTTAACCGCTGAGTAATCTCTATACTATATGCCTTGTTGCAATGAGCATGTCTTTTAAACAGCTTTATGGAGCTATAATTTACCATAAGGTGTAGTCATTGGAATGTACCATCCAGTCATTTTAGTGCCTTTCCTAAACTTTGCAACCTCATCCAGTCCAGTTCTAACTGACGTCTTCAGCTCAGTAAAGAGCCCGTCACTTCACTACAGTCAACGTGAGGCTCACCCTCAGCCCTGCACCTGTCCTGTCTTCCACACATCTGTCTTTTCTGGACATCTCACCGAAATGGAAGCGAACAACATGTGGTCTTTGTATCTGGTTCTCATCACTCAGCTTAAATATTTTGCATGTCCTTCATAAGCAGAGCATGTGTCCGTGCCTCATTTCTTTAGATGGATATGGAGTTGAAGCAGTGACCTTCTTGTTGCTGAGACAAAGCCTCTTCCCAGAAGCAGCTTCTGGAAGAAAAGGGTGTATATCAGCTTACAGTTTTGAGTGGAAGCTTCATCAAGGTGGGGAAAGCAAGACACAGCAGACGGCTGGCTCACATCTTCATAGCAACAGCAAGAAGGAAGTGGGAAGAGCAGGCTTGCTGACCCTGGCTGGTGGGGCTGGGGTATACAACCTCCAAACCAGCTTCCAGTGACACATCCCTTCCAGCAGGGGTCCGCCTCCCAAAAGCTCCACCCAGTGGGGATTAAGCATGAGGTTTAAATACAAACATATGATGCTATGGGACATTTTACCTTCAAACACCACAAGAGTCTTCCATCATGTGGATAAAGGACATTTGGTGTGCCCATTCTCTAGTTCATGGACATTTTGAGAAGGCTGACACATTCCATACAGAATTCCTGATTTCATTTGTTTAACTTGTCACAAATAATTAGGGACATATGTACACTAAAAATTGTTTATCTGAAATTGTATTTTATTTACTGAATTTGGCAATGTTTGGGGTTTATACTTTTTTGCTGTGTGTGTGTGTGTATCTGAGTGTGTGCATGTTCATGTGTGTGAGGGTGTGATGGTTAATGTGTATGAGGGTGGGCATGTTCATGTGTAGAGACATGTTTGGGTCAGAGGATAACTTCTTTTTCTAAAATTACATTTGTTGGAATTTACCACTTTATTTTATTTATTTCTTTGATGGAGGAGAGAGAGAGAGAGAGAGAGAGAGAGAGAGAGAGAGAGAGAGAGGGAAAGAGAGAAAGAATGGGCATGCCAGGGTCTTCAGCCGCTGTACATGAACTCCAGATGCATGAGCCACATTGTGCACCTGGCTTACTTGAGTCCCGGGGAATCGAACCTGGGTCCTTTGGCTTTGCAGTCAAGCCCCTTAACTGCTAAGCCATCTCTCCAGCCTGGAACTTGTCTTTTTATTTTATTTTTTATGAGACAGAGAGTGCACAAGCGTGAGAGAGAGAGAGAATTAGCATGCCAGGACCTCTAGTTACTGCACTCGGACTCGAGACGTGTGTGCCATCTTGTGTGCATGTGTGGCCTTGCACACTTGTCACCTTGTGTGTCTGGCTTTCATGGCATCTGGAGAGTTGAACGTGACTCCTTAGGCTTCACAGGCAAGCACCCTAACCACTAAGCCACCTCCCAGCACAGAGGACAACTTCTGAAGTCAGTCCTCACTTTCCATCTTGTCTGAGGCTGGGTCTCTCGTTCTCATATTTCACCATTGTTTTCCCTGGGTGAGCTGGCTCTCAAGCTTCCAGGACATTCTCCTGTGTCCACCTCCCTACTGTTCCTAGGTGCAGTGAGGTTATAGGTGCCCATCATAGTGCCAGACTTTTTAAAAATTAAACAAAGTTTTTTTTATTAATTAGAAACTTTGTTGTATGGACAAATCATGTGCTGGTCCCATTCCCTTTGTGTTACCCTTTTATAGCCTCCATCCCCGGCCCCATTCCACGGAGGGCTGTGTTCAGTGGGGTTACTGGGATTCACCACGGGGTTATGGCTTATGAGTTGTGACAGCGTAGTCGGTGTGGTGGAGCAATGCCTCTGGATGCTCCGTACCCCGGGGCTCTTGCTATCTTTCTGCAATATTTCCCGAACCTTAGGTGCCCAACGTTTCTATGGGTTCTGGGGGTCTGAACTAAAGTACACACATTTTACCCATTGAGCCATCTTCCTGGCTCCTCTACCCTCCCACTTTTTTAACCCCAAAAGGTGACTCTTTTTATTTATTTATTTGACACAGAGAGGGAGGGAGGGGAGAGACAGAGAGAAGAGAGAGAGGGAGAATATGAGTGTGCCAGGGCCTCCTGCCACTACAAAAGAACTTCAGATGCCTGTGTCACTTTGTTCATTTGGCTTTATGTGGGTACTAGAGAATTGAACCAGTGCCCTCAGACTTTGCAAGCACTTTAAACACTTTAACCATTGAGGCATCTTTCAAGTTCCACTCTACTTAAAAAAATAGAGTCTTATTATAATCCCAGAGTACCCCTAAACGTGCACTTGGTAGATCTTCCATCTACCAAGTGTGAGGGTGACAGGCGTGTGTCATCACACCTGGATCTACTTAAAAAAATAGTTTTGTTAATGCCTGGTACTGAAAACCTAATCAAAAGCCTATGGCAGGAGAGGTCATGAGCCTTAGGGGTATAAAACCTGCTCTTGTCTGGATAAATGCATATATTATTCTCACCAAGTTGCCCTGAAAGCACTGCACTTAATGTTCATATTCATATATTAATGATATTCTCATCTGGTTAGAGAAGCTTCTCTTTGCAGATGGCAGTGACCACTGGGATGGCCCAAAAGGCAAGATAGTGTTGACGAGGGACAGAGGAGTGCCCAGCACTGAAACATCTCATACCCTCTAAGGCGCAGGGTCCATTGTGGAAGAGGTGGTGGAAAGACTGTAAGAGCCAAGGGAAGGGTATCACTCCTTACATGCAACTGTCCAGACAAAAATTGGCCTCGATATCCAAGGCCTCGTAGTGCCTAGCAACACCTACACAAGACCCTCATAACAGGAGAAAAAGATGATAACATCAAATTAAAAGAGAGACTAATGGAGAGAGGCAGGGGATATGACAGAGAGCAGAGTTATGAAGGGGAAAGTAGGGGAAGGAAATATCATGGTTTGTTGTCTATAAGTATAGAAGTTATAACTATATATATATATATATATATATATTAATTTGCAAGCAGAAAAAGAGAGAGAAAGAGAGAGAGAGAGAGAGAGAGTATGGGTGTGCCGGGGCTTCCTGCCACTGCAAATGAACTCCAGATGCATGGAGCACTTTCTGCATCTGGATTTACGTGGCTGTGGGGGAATCGAACCAGGGTCATTAGGCTTCTCAGGCAAGTGCCTCAACCACTGAGCCATCTCACAGCCCTGGATCTACTTGTTGGCTACTTTAAGAAGTTCTAAAGTAAATATTTGAGTTCAGTTGTCTTGTTGGATAAACATGCATTTTTGTGTGTTGAAAAAATATTAAAAATCAGATAAAATCTCCCCTTTTTGAATAACTGCCAACAGTAGTACAAATTTAGATGCCAGTAAGCCAGCTTAAGATATTATTAAGGAATGTGCTACGGAGGAAAACACATAAATCCTGGACTCTGCTTTAATTACACGCTGGCCATCTCCTGCCATGGCAACTAGATGCTGCCTTGCGTGGCTCCTCGCTTGCTGGCTGGCCTATGGTTATTTAAGAGGACCATAAAACTTAGACACCAGACATGTTTGACATCTAAATAATCTAAGTCCAGCTCATTAAAAGCTGAGATCAATAGCACGGTGAATACTTTTAGCACTGAGTTCTTGCCTGTGAGCAAGAACAATGTGGGAAACAATGTGGGATTCAGGAGGGGATGAGATTTCTCTCCTGCTGTCAGCATCTCTGCACAAAGCTCAACAGAGCCGCTGTGTTCCTAGGTCAATGCCTGCACACGCAGCTTTCTAGAGCCCACGCCACTAGAGCCACGGAGGATGCACGCTTCTATTCTTTCATTCTGGCCTCCGCTCAGATATTGCTTTTCAGAGAAGCCTTCCAAACCTACCCTGATCAAAACAAATTCCCCCTTTTCCTCACCCAGTTCCTAATCCCTGCCCTGTCTTTCTCCATTGTGAAAGTTGACAGGTTTTACAGGTAGAATATAACATGCTCAGTTAAGTTTGGATTTCAGAATGAAAAAAAACATTTTTTTTTTTTTTTTTTTTTTTTTAGTAAAAGAATGTCTCATGCAGTGCATGGGATAGACTTGTACTAAAAGTGTCTTTGTTGTTTGTTGTTTGTCTACATGCCCTTCAAATGTGCTTGTTCAGATTTAATAGTAGGTTCTATAGTTATGTGAGGGCACTTTTTCATAATCTTGGGAGAAGGAGACTTTGTGGTGTGAGATCACCTGTATGTTTATGTTGCTGATGGTCTCATTCTAAGAGGACACACCTGTGCTACTTTTGTAGATGTGTTGAAACAAATTTCACAAACATGGTGGCTTAAAACCACAATTCTGGAAGCCAGGAGTCTGAATTCATCCTGCCGGCTCAGGCGTGCTTTGTGCAAAGCCTCCATAGGAGGAGCCTTCCTCCCTCCTCCGCTCCAAGCGTCTCCTCCTGTGTTCCTTGGCTTCCAGCATGTCAACATCCACTCCTGACTCCATGTGCTGTCTTCCCTGCGGTTCTGTGTCTTTAAAAAAATATTTTATTTATTTACTTTTTTGGAGAAAGAGAGAGGAAGAGGCAGAGAAAAAGAGAATGGGTGCACCAGGGCCTCCAACCACTGCAAATGAACTCCAGACGCATGTACCCCCTTGTGCATCTGGCTTACATGGGTCCTGGGGAATTGAATGGGGGTCCTTAGACTTCGCAGGCAAACACTTTAACCACTAAGCCATTTCCCCAGCCTAGTTCTGTGTCTTTTGAGACATCATTGTGTTTTGGGTCGATGGTAACCCATAAGAACTTAGAGTATTTATCTTAATTATATCTAAGACCCCTTTCCTCCTGGGGGTGGGCCTTGGGGTGTTACCATCCAGCCCTCGTTCTCCCTGTTTCTACTTCCTCCCTGCTGCTGTAACCACGTGACTCCAGCTGTCTTCCCTTGCTGTGCTTTCTCTGCCATGGGGAAACTTTGTCCCAAAATTGTAAGCTGGAATAAACCCATTCCTTCCACACACTGCTTCTGGCTGGAGATATATATACATATACATATGTGTGTGTGTGTGTGTGTATATATATATATATGTATGTATGTATGTATGTATGTATATATTTGGTTTTTCAAGGTAGTGTCTTGCTCTAGCCCAGGCTGACCTGGAAAATTCACTCTAGTCTCAGGGTGGCCTTGAACTCACAGCAATCCAGCTATCTCTGTATCCCAAGTGCTGGGATTAAAGGTATGAGCCACCATGCCCAGCTGGCTGGGTATTTTGTCCCAGCAATGAGAAGCTGACTAATACATAGGAGCACTCCCCTTCCCAAATTCATCATTATCTTAATGAGTTCTCTTGCTGTGACCAAACACCTGACAAGAAGCAATTTAAGGGAGGAAGGCCTCTCTCATGATGGTAAGAACTAGGGACTCAAGGGGAAGGTGGATTCTTCTAGGCGTCGGAACCCAAGGGCATGAGGGAGGGGTCTGGACGGTCTCAGCTGGTCTTCTTTGTAGCTGTACCCAGGATGCCCGAGGTAGCGTTTGCATATGGGCGCAGTGCACCGTGTTTGTACTGGCAAAGAGCAGAGAAGCATCGTGAAGGAGGGAGCAGGTGCAGTCATGAGTTGGTCGCAGTCACATCCAGAGGAGCTGGTGGTGGGCAGAGAGATGGATGGGTAGGGGTACTGTCAGTGGCCATTTGAAGAGCACATCTGAGAAGAGTGAAATATGGCGTTCACTCATGGCAAGGTTTCAAATACAGATTTTTTTTAAATTTACATAAAAAAGTCATTTTTATATCCTTTTATTGTGAAGTTCATGAAGTAACTTCATTACAGGATTAGAGAAAACAAATGGGATGGGGAGAAACTCTCTGGAAATCCTGTCTCTTGTGCGGCTCAGAACATAATCAAGAGCAGGAGGAGGGAGATAAAGATTAATGTGCTCCAGAAATGTAAATTCGCTATTCATTTAACCCAGAAACTGGTGCCACCAGTCTGTTTCTTAAGATGCAGACAAAATTGGCTACAGCTCCTGTCACGTCCATTCTGTGTTCTGGGAAATTTACTTGGCTCTGCAGAAAAAAAAAAAAAATGTAAATGTGGTGATTTATGTTCTAAATCCATAGTCTTGCTACACTTAGTGTTTCCATCTCATCCCTGGCAGGATCACATTTTAGGACCTTTATCACCAGCATTCTCTAAAGAAATCTAACCAATAGGATATATTTCTATCCCAACCAGCTTCTGGTAGGGTAGACCCCAAGTCCCATAGCCAAGTTATAGATGTGTGCATCTGCTTCCTCTCTCTCTCTCTCTCTTTCTCTCTATCCATTCATTATCTATCTATCTATCTATCTATCTATCTATCTATCCATTCATTATCTGTTTATCCATTATCTATCATCTATCTTTCTCTATCTATCTATCTATCTATCTATCTATCTATCTATCTATCTAGTCATTATCTATCCATTCATTATCTAGCTCTCTACCCATTATCTATCATCTATCTGTCATTCATTATCTATCTATCTATCTATCTATCTATCTATCTATCTATCTATCTATCTATCTATGTAGCCATGTGTCATCTGTTTACAAACTATCTACCCATCCATCCTGTTAACATCTCTGTGTCCATGCATTTGTCTAGCAGTAATCTATCATCCACTATTTACAGTAGAATAACTAGCACCTTTTCATGATGACATTTAGGGAAAAACAAAACCATTGGGAATGTTAGATTTAAGATCATCTGGGCTTGGGAGTTGTCTCAGGGGTTACAGTATTTTCTATGTAAGTGTGAGAACTTGAGTTTGATCTCCCAAAACCCATGTGAATATCAGGCACAGTGAAGAGTACCTAAAATCCCACGCGGGGAAGGTGAGCCACCGGGATTCCCTTTCTCCACCTTCCCCGCAGACACACATGTGCACATGCACCTACACATGTGCCTACACACATGCATATGCACATATGCACAGGGCACACATGTGTAAAAAACCCAAGGCATGTATATTAATGATTTTAATAATAAATTAAAAATAAGCATATCTATACATTTATTCAAATAATAATGTTGTGTAGGTTTAAATGTTTTTCCTTTATAATGTCAGGTTTTTTTTAATTTATTCAAAAACTTTGGGCCATCCCCAATATTGAATTTTGTGTTTTCTTCCATTTGATGAACAAGGCTGATAAGCAAACTAAATGAAAATGCCATTGCTTATTGAACCACATGATATAAGTCTCAACTCTCATGAAATTTTGGAGCTGGAGATCTAGTTCAGAGATTATTTACTCCAATAAACTTTCTCTGGAGACACCTATGTAAATTTTCTCCACGACAGATGCAGAACATTAACTATTCCAGGAAATAAACAAGCTATGTGTTTGAAAAAGAAGATAGGAACCCAGTAGTGAGTAGATTCACAAGTTGGTTTGCAGATATCTTCTTGGGAAATTAAGCAGAATAATTTTGCATTACCCATAGAACCTTGCCATTTGTAGAACTCAGCCTCATTTTCAAGGCAATATAATAAAATATCATTTTCTTGGCCATAAATTTTCTCTGAGGTAGCTTTTGCCAACTATTATATTGTATTAGCAAAAATGTCTTTGAAAATTCGTGCACTGGTTTATAATGCAGTTCCAGATTAATATTTTTGTGATTTGTGATAACAGAACCTAATTATGAGGGGCCATGAAATATTTAATGGGCTAAATTTACATGAATTTATTGGAAACAGGCCACATTTTTAGATGAGAAACCTGATACAAAAAGCAAATTAGTTTTTCTCCAGTGGGTCTGTCCATTGACATTTTAGAGATATTTCAGTTGGAATCACATCAAACAACAACTACATTGAGTTTGGAATCTGTATGATAAAACATTTGGAAGATATTTTAAAGGTCCAAAACAATTTTAACAAAGACGCTCAAGGAGGGGAGAAGTTTCCATGCTTGGTAGCAATCTTTTTCTTCTTCTTTTGAAATATTTTATTTTTATTTACTACTTATGAGGGAGAGAGAGAGAAAGAGACAGAATGGGTGTGCAGGGCCTCTAGCCGCTGCAAGTAAACTCTAGACGCATGTGCCATCATGTATATCTGGCTTATGTGGGCTCTGAGGATTTGAACCTGTGTCCTTAGGCTTCACAGGCAAGCCATTAAGTCATCTCTCCAGCCCTTTCTTTTTAACCTTGACTGACAATTTTTGTAGATGTACATGACATGCTTTGGTTATAATCCCCCCTCCTATTACCTCCCTTGTCCTTCATCTTCTACTTTGATGTCCATTTGTTTTATTCAGGTGACCTCTCTGAGTTTAATTAGGGTGACCTACATGAACAGGGAGGGGATATTTTTACAGAGCTTGTGCAACATGCCAGAGGCTACACCACTGCAGAAAATGTCTACCCCCCCCCCCCCCCAGCATGCACTGGATAGAATTGTTGTTCTAAGGTTTACCAATTAAATGGATCCATTTCACAACCTAATGGTTAAACTTTCCAAAATGGTTCTTGGATCTGACTTATGCCTTAGGCACTATAGGGAATGGAAAGAGATAAAGCAAGATTTCAAGTCAAGGGTAGAGCAGGAAATACTTTGGGGTGGGATGTGTGGACGCACGGGTCACCTTATTCCTGGCACACGATACTGGATCCCGGATGTCTAAGTCTGTGCTGAGGTTATTTAGCTGAAGAACATGTTCACACCACTGGCCTGGGACTCATTATGCAGTCCCAACTTGACACGAGTTCATAGTGATCCTCCTGCCTCAGCCTGCCAAGTGCTAGGATTACAGGCCTGTACCTGGCTGATTTGAAAAGAGTGTTTGAAAGAGCAAGAGTGTCCTTGGACAAGTCACGAGAGTAGTTTCCCTTTGTCGCTCTCTCTAGGGAAGGAGTCTTACTTTGTGTCCTCTTGGATTTCTCCCTTCCCCATAGGGGAGCCCCCTCTGTACGTCCCCCAGCTGTGCTCGCTCCTTCCCACAGCTCAGCAGCAGCCTCGCCAGGTCTCGCTCTCAATTCAGCTGACAATTCTGATGATGATGTGGCGAACAGAATGTGGACAGTTTTATTGGCTCTGCAAGTTTTAAAACACATACACAAAATTGCTTTGTCAGTAAAAGAAGCCAAAACACAGAACCATTCATTGAGTAATAAGACATTATTTCCCACAGCCTAATAACCATAACCTGTTTTAACGATCACACATTAGAATATCAATAAAGTCATGGCCATTTATTATCTAGTTGTGAAATCTTCTTCTTTCTGAAAAGATGTTGGTAAAGGTCAGAGCTGCTGTCAGAGCCCAGTGATAAAGAGCAGGCTGGTGTTCAGGGACACGGCAGTTCCTGCAGCGCTAAGGACGATAAACTTTTAAAATTGAATTGTAAAAGTTTATAACTAATAAAGAAACTCTTTTAGGTGATTTTAACGTTATTTGGCCGCTTGAAATATTCCACAGATGGAAACAGATGGTAAGGGCAAGAAGCAGGGCGAGTATTCGGCGGCATCATAAAAGGCAAGCTCGCTTTCTGTATGTTGGAGATGTGGTAAGTGATGTAGTCACGGAAGTGAAATAGGTCATTGTCTACTTTCTGTAGAAACCAGAGACTTTACAGGCACCAATATAAATAGAAAAAGATCCAGGGCTTTTGTTTCCAGAAAAAAGGACCGAATACAGTAAACATAGGCTTATGGAAAGTGGGATAAGCCTTTCTCATCTTCTCTCCTTCAAGTGACCTTGACAAGTTCTTTTCTTAAACTAGTGTGGTGCAGATTACCTTAGAAGGATGGGACTTCATTATCAGCAAAGGGAAACTTCATAAGAGGATAAATTTGTAGAAAGATAAAACATTTGGTCACAGATTTTTTTTGTTTGTTTTCTGTGGTAGGGTCTAGCCTAGGCTGACCTGGAATTCACTACGTAGTCTCAAACTGGCCTTGAACTCACAGCGATCCTCCTACCTCTGCCTCCTGAGGATACTAAGGAGGATATGTGTAGAATTTAAGAGAAAAGGCTGGGCTGGAGACAGAAATTTGAGGTTACCAATAAATAGGATATTTAAGGCTTAAGGTCATAACATATATTTTTTTTCCATTTATATTTAGGCTGCATTTATTCTTGTGCTGTAAGTTTTTGTTTATTCAGTTTTTTTTTTTTTTTCTGGGATATTTTCTTTTTTCTGTGCCTCTTCTGCCTTAGGAACAATCTGCTCCTGTTCAGCGAGGATCATCGCGTCGTGGTGGGGAGAGCTCATGCACGGGTTAATCCGACCGTGAGCTCCGGAAGTACGGTGGGGGTGCATATTGGGGGCTTTGGTCACCTGGACATGCTCAGTGACCAGAGAACCCACGTCTAACCCCTTACGTTCAGCATTGCTCTCTGCATTTCAATGTATGTGCCGCAGAAATCGAGCACTCTTTTTGGGGTCACCAATCCTGGGTCCAGCCTCACTGTATAGCCTGGGCACATCTACCAACTCCTCCATTGTACCGTGGGAATGGCACCCACTGCTTCCTTCACGCGACATCTTTCAGACTCTTAGTGGCTTTTTGGATATGCGTACCCTTGATGTCCTGGGCACTTTCACAGGTGTTCTTAAAGTGAACAAGAAGATTTGGAATGCCCAGATTTGCATGATTTTGTAAGGGTTTCTGAGTGAAGAGAGCAGTGAACCATTTTCACAGGTCACCTTTGGTGGCAGATATGTGGTTTTTAAAGGCAACTAAGTAGGTAGAATAAAGGAGAGGACTCAGTAAGGAGATAGTGACTTTCTTACTAGCAAGTGAGCCAAAGGTAGGGAGTCATGGCAGAGAAGAGAGCAGCCCTGCCCACCACGTGGCGCAGATAAGAGAATGAAACCTGTCCTTCATTCCTTCGTGGAGTAACAGTGAGCTGTTCTCACTGAAAACGGGGCTTCTCCCAGTGCAGGAACAGCATGAGACACGGTAAAGAAACTCACAATGAGGGCTGGCTTATCAGGTAAGGCATTTGCCTGCAAAGCCAAAGGACCCATGTTTGATTCCCCAGGACCCATGTTAGCCAAATGCACAAGGGGAAGCATGCGTCTGGAATTTGTTTGCAGTGGCTGGCGGCCCTGGTGCGCCCCCCACCCTCTCTCTCTCTCTCTCTCTCTCTCTCTCCCTTCTCTGTCAAAAAAACAAACAAACAAAAAAACAAAAAAACAAAAATGAAAACAACAAAAAAAATCCCACACAATGAGAGGAGGAAGCCATCTCCAGCTCTGTGCTTATCCATGAATTCAGCAAATCACTTGTTTCAACATAATCTTCAAATGACAGGGATGCCCCAGGCACTAATCTTCTACTGTTACTGGATATTAGTAATTTTGTTTCAAGCATCGGTTGCTCCTGAGCATCCTCATTTCCTCCTGGGATCAGTTCTGCCTAGTTGTGTGCAAAACCCTTAGACCGGTGGCCAGAACTGCATGGATCCTGTTGGGAGGCCAGACACACGGCGGATGCACGGCCAGTTGGATGCTTCACCCAGAATTTTGACTTTCCAGCAAGTAAAGAAGATTTGGTGACTGTTGCACTTACCTTCTTGGTGCTGGGACAAAACAATTGACAGTCAGCTGGCAGGAGGAAGTTGCCTATTTTGGCGTACAGCCTCAGGGGAGTTTCCTTGTGCAGGACACGCATGGCAGAGCAGAGGCTGAGCACCACGTCTTGTCACAGTGGTTGACGGAAGCAGCGGGAGAGTGAGCTGAGCTCTGGCACGCAGGGGCTGGCTGTCACACCCCCAAGCCTGCCCCGGTAACACACCTCTGGAAAGCCTGCACCTCACACATCACCACCAGCTGGGGATCGAGCGTTCCAAAGACATGAGTCCCTAAGGGGTGACTGAGTCAAACTGGCCCAGGGAGCACAGTTGGCAGAAATGTGGTTCAGATCACCAGCGTGAGCAATTTCTAGTAGCCATCAAAGAGTAAAAAGAAGTAGTTTTAAGTCATTGTAGTTAGATACTTTATTTAATTGAATATATTCAAACTATGGTCATTTCAGTAATCCTTTTAACAGTGATTCATGAGGAATTTCATATTGTTTTTCTTGTGCTTTTCAGATTAGTCTCAGCTTATTATATTCAATTTCCACATGAGTTTAGTGGTTATAAGTGTAGGAGTGTAGAGGTAGAGTTCATTCAGTTCAGGGAGCTTCCTTAACTCTTGTGAAGTCCTGTAGAAGTTATATGGCCACTAAAAGGAGAGAATGAGTAATATTCCAGAGGTTTCTAATACACTGTCATTCCTCTGTACCATAGAAGGTTGGTTCCAGAATGCCTTCACATGTGTAAGTCCCATCTCTACAACAGTGTAATGATTTACATATAACCTATTCATATCCTCTCAGAAGGAAGTCGATAGCACACGTCATTTCTTATAGTAGCAAGGTTCTGCAGGAAGATCTTTGTATATTATAATGTCCTCAAGGACAGGACTGGATTTATACTTCTTTTGTAAGACATCCAAGATGATAGGTAATAACTTGCTGTTGAAAGTTGTTACTCAACATAAATTTCATTAGGTTTTGCCCTGATAGCTCATGTGTATTGCACAGTTCCTTCTCTAGGTTTTCCTTTTGACTGTCAATTTGGTCTCCTTTAGTGGATACAGTAGTCATTGCGTTCTTGGTTCATTCCTCAGGTAATAGAAAAATTTGTTCAACATACTCACCAGGGGAAAAAATGTAGAATAATAGTCTTTTCACGGTGTGTATACATTTATAGAGCTAGGGTGCATCTGCGCTAATGCCTTCATTGTGCAAATCTTGGTCACAAATTTCTCAAGGGCTAGAATGACCAAAGGAACACACAGCTGGGGCAGAAACACTGGATTTCATTAGTGTTAGTTCAATATTGTGTTAATGTGAGGGATCATCATGTGATTCCTGTTTTTTTTTTAAAAACCAAATAAGATATTGACATTAGAGGCTGGACTTCTTTTTTTATTTTAGAGAAGGAGAGAGAGGGAGAATTGGTGCTCTAGGGCCTCAGCCTGAGGCTACCTGAGGCTGTCCAAGTTCAAGTCTCCAGATTTTAGGTAAAACAGCTGGGCCTGTGGCCCCAGTCCTGCGCGGGGGGGGGGGGGGGGGGGGGGGGGCGTGGAGAGCAGAGACCCGAGAATTGCAGAGCCCCACAAGCTCTGGAATCTGTAAAAAGAGACTCAGGCCCCAAACAAAAGCAAGTGGAAGAGTGATGGAGTGGTTCACGCAGTGTTCCACCTCAGCCACGGCAAGCATCTGGGGCAGCCCCAGGACACATGCATGTTCACATACCACATACACCACACACACGCACACACACCCATGTGCGCGCACGCACGCTCGCACGCAAGCAAAAATAATCTTGAGCATATCACATTTCTCCAGTGTACCCTCCCCCACGATGATAGGAAGATGTGTTCGTGTAGGAATGAAGACAGGTCGTGACTAAAGTCAAGTTAGTTTTGACTGCAGGACTTCTCAGAGGCCTCAGCGCACAAGCATGGGCTGTGGTCTTCCAGGGCTCCACAGCAGGCAGAGTGTGTAACACATCGGGCTGATGTGCATGTTATCATGCGGTTAGGTTGTTCCAAATGCTTGTGAGGAAATGACGTCATTCATAGCTGCTCTTCACCAGCTACTTGCCAATAACACGCCAATGATCCCGAGCAGACACGCACACTTGCCCGGAGCAGCCATTGTGAATTCAGCCTAACTGCTAAAAGCTGGGATTTTTCTTTCTTTCTTTCTTTTTTTTTTTTTTCCCTGAATCGAGTTTCAGCCTATGAGGACGAAGCGAATTGCTTCCCCACTGCTCTCGCTTCTGCTCCATCTGTAAGTGTTAGGAAATACCATAAAAGAGAGTCAAGCTCCCGCAGCTATAAATATGCAAATATGCATTTTCTCCAGCTAGGTCCAGGGCATCGTTTCCCTCTTTATCGCCTCATATTCCCCGCAAAGGTTGGCATCTGTGGATGAAGGTTTTTAAAGCCGGCTAGCTGGCTTCCGTTTGCTTGCAGGCACTGGGAGGCGCGTCCCAGGGGTCTGGGGCAGAGCTTTCTCCTCTCCCTCCCCCTCACCTTTCTTCCCTCCTTTTCTCTACGTTCCCCTCTAACTCTCAGCCCCTTGCATATACTCTCCTCCCTCTCTCCCTTCCTTTCCTTCTTTCCTTCTGCTACTCCTCTCCTGTTTCCTTTCTTTCCCTCCCCTCTTCATGCCTTATTCCTTGTTAGTCTTGCCACTGGATGGCAAATGAAACCGCAGTTAATCATTTGCATGTCAAGCACAGGCAGATGCCATTCGAGCTCTTCCTATGTCATTGGCTGGTGAGGTAATGACTTTGCTAAACACAGTTTAACCCTTTCCTAGCCTTTGGTTGATGTCCAAGGAGTTTTGCCTGTGGAAGAATGAGATCTTGCCCTCTGAGTCTAAAATGTTCTGACTTCTGTGCCTGGATGAATCTTGGGCAAATAATCTCTTGTGTCTCTACCAGCATTTACAAGGGCAGCTCAGTGCCATCAGTATCCAGCGTGGAGGCAGGAGCTAGAGAAGAGAGAAGGAAAGTATGAATTGTGGTCCAGCTGGTGCTGGAAGCTTGCTCAGGCAAGCAAAGAAGACAATTGTAGATGTCCAGGATGCCTGCCGGGCCAAGGATTGCTGGAGCCTTTTTCACATTCATTGTGGCAAGTAGTCGAATCTGCAGTAGCCTAAAGGTGAAGGCCGTGAAGGTGAGACACACCCATGCCTTCGTGCTTGCAGCAGCAGTGAGGAGCTGGCAGAATGGCACTGCCACCTAGACGGGGAGGGAGGATGATAGTGAGGAGCATCTGCTCTCTGGTGAGAGCTTCTCTCTGTCTTGCCCACTCTGTGCCCAAGAGAACAGTTGCTCAAGAATAACTTGGCTAAAAAGTAAATAGATGTCTTTAAAGGGGACGCTTCAACCATGTCCACGTGTCCATTCTATCTTATTGCTGGAGTCTCATGTCAGGCCTGTGGTACACCCTTACTAAGTATAAGAGCTCACTAGACAACACGGACCTTGGAGTGCAAAATACCAGAACCAATTCAGACAATGGACAGAAACACCTTTGCATGGTACTTGGTGTATTACAAGCATCTGATTACTATTGTAATTATAGGGGCTGAAGAGAAGGCTTAGTGGTTAAAGTATTTGCCTACAAAGCCTAAGGACCCAGGTTTGATTCCCCAGTACCCATGTAAGCCAGAAGCACAAGTGTCACATATGTCCAGAGTTCGTTTGCAGTAGCTAGAGATGCTGGCATGCCTATTCTCTCTATCTGCCTCTTTCTTTCTCCTACTGTCTCTCATAAATAAAACATTTTTTCAAATACTTTAATTATAAGCTTGCCATCAAATTGGTTCAGTGGCTAAATCTCAGGAACTTGGTACTATGCTTTGGGGTACAAATTTTGTACAAAAAATTGTAAATCAAGATTAGGCCCAAAATGAATACAGAACCCAGTACATTGTGGAGGAATTGCCACTACCTCTAGATACTGCCTACTAACAGTTTGATCGTGATGCTTATAGACAGCCCCATCAGTGTTCATTGATAAGTAATTGTTTCAAGATGCTATTTTAGGAAACTGGTTCCCGACCTGGGGTGGTTCTGGTCCTTGAGGGGATTCAGCTATGTCTGGTGACAAGTTTTGGGGTCAGAGTAGGGACCACGAGTGCTGCTGAGTGCCCTGAAATGCACACTTCCCATCTCAGTCAACAGATATTCTATCAGTACTGAAGCGGATATTGTATTCAGCCCTTGGGGGCTGAAGAGATGGCTTGCTGAGTAAAGCGCTTGGCTCAAAAGCATGAGGACCTGGGTGTGATACCCAGAACGCATGTAAAAACGCCGGGCAGGGCAGCATGCATCCGTCATCCCGGTCCTGGCTACACAGAGACAGGAGGCTCCCTAGAGTTTGTTGGCCAGTCTAGCTGAAGCGGTGAGTTCCAGGCCAAAGAAAGAACCTGTCTCAAAAGAAGCGGGTAACCTTCTCGAGTAGAACACCCTGGCTTGTCCTCTAGCCTCCATATTTGAGTGTTCGCATGCGCACATACACCTGTACACACGCATGCTCAAACATGTGCACATCGATGCACATATACCACACATGTGCAAAAAAGACCACGTGTGGCTTATTTCAGATTATATCAGAGTGCACAGATCTTGAAGATAAATAACTTATAATAAAATCATTTTCAGTGTTTGACAACCACAAAGCAATAAGTCAAGTGGCTGTTTGGCTCCAGGAACAGTCGCGGGAGCCAGGAAGCGTGCGCATTTCCTGGAATGCATTTGTCAGGCATCAGGGTCAGGAGAGATATGATGGAAAGGCCCCAAGCAGATATTGTGCTCAGGAATGTTTTCTAAGGGCTCCTTTTCAAATCACTGTCTACTGATGAAGACCTTAATGATGTTGCGCTCTAAATGAAAATAAGAAGAACCCATTGCACTTAGTAGAGATTACTGAGGAAACCAGTAAAACAGCCGTGCAAGGTAAGCAGAGAAAATGCAGTCTGGAGGGTGGTGATGACAATATTGCAGAGCGCTCTCACTTGTTAAGCCTGGTTGTGGTGTTCAGGACCACAGCAGGGGGCTCTCCTCCCAGCCAGGTCGTCTGCCAGCTGCGTGAGCCTGGGCTCTTTTCCATTTCTCTTTTCCATCTTTTGTTTGAACCTGCCAAGTGGGAGCTGTCATAGTATGTGTTGTGAATAGCTTTGAGAATGGAACATCACGGTCGACCAATGCATTTTCTTTGAGTAAATGTGAGTTCATAATTCCAGTAACCCTCTCAGGAATAGGATGAAGGGATCTTATTAAAGATGAGGACTTTGAGAGATGAGCCAAATGGTTTAGAAAGTACTTAGATGGCCTTTCGTCTCCACAAGCAGTGAAGAGCCAATTTGGTTGAATTCTGAGACCTATTTGGTAAGTAAGCATTTGGTAAGCTTGTAAAGTACTTGGCAGATCTTAGGACAAAACAAATAGCTGATGGAGGAGGTAGACATACTCTCCCTTTTAATTTCTGTGACTGTGGTCCTAGGGACTTATCATGGAAAGTCAGCTTAGCAACAGAAAAAGCATTTCATGGGCACAGAAGCCTCAAATAACAATGAAAGAAACCCCAAAAAGACTCTCAGACCTGAAAGCTATTGGACTGTTTTCACAAAGAGCTGTAAATTTGTAGAGCAATGACAAGACAGAGAACAGGATTCTGTGTTCACAGAGGCTGTAAACGGTGGGAAGATAAAAACAAAGGGAAACTCGTGGCAGATAAGGGCTGCCTGGGCAAGGTGTGCACCACAGATAGCTCCCCTGTCGACCTGGGTGATGAGCCCCGCGTCCCAGTCATGACTGAGAGCTCTCTCCTTGCTGCAGGAGAAGGGGCCGGGTGCTGTAGGAGAACAGGGTGGACAGTGAGGTCCAGAGTGCTTCTTGCAAGGCAACCACAAAGCAATAAGTCAAAATCAGCATATGAAAAACAACTGGCAAAGAGGGAGGCTGGAAAAAAACCAACCAAGACCAACTAAATCCAACAACTCCAGTGTCCCACGATGGCCCGTGGCTCATTATAAGACACGAATGTGTGCTCTGAAGTGGAGATTTGAGCAGCCAATGAGAAACGTGATAAATGACATAGTGTGTAGAAGTTTGTGTAGCAGATAGTACACGGACAGAAAATCCCACACTGCAAATGAGCTCAAAAACCATGCTACAGAGCTGGGGTTGGTGGTGCACACCTTTAAATCCCAGCATTCGGGAGGAGAGGTAGGAGGATTGTTGTGAGTTCAAGGCCACCCTGGGACTACACAGTGAATTCCAGGTCAGCCTGGACTACAGTGAGACCTTACCTTGAAACCCCCCTGCCAAACAAACAAACAAACAAACAAAAAACCATGCTATACTAATGACTCCAAAGACCCAGCCCATATGGTATTATAGGCAAGAAAGATCCTTTGGGCCCCTTGAGCTACTGAACTTCTTTGGCTCTGGCCTGCTTCCGCCCTTCTCAGTACATCTTTTAAAATAAAGTGTTTCTGGGCTGGAGAGATGGCGTAGCGGTTAAGCGCTTGCCTGTGAAGCCTAAGGACCCCAGTTCGAGGCTCGGTTCCCCAGGTCCCACGTTAGCCAGATGCACAAGGGGGCGCACGCGTCTGGAGTTCCTTTGCAGAGGCTGGAAGCCCTGGCGCTCCCATTCTCTCTCTCTCTCCCTCTACCTGTCTTTCTCTCTGTGTCTGTCGCTCTCAAATAAATAAATAAATAAATAAATAAATAAATAAATAAATAAATAAAATTAAATAAATAAAATTAAATAAATAAAATAAATAAAATAAAGTGTTTCTGCTGTCAATGTGCATCTCTGTTCAATTCTTTGTTTGGAGACATAAGATCTTGGAACTCCCAGAAGATTCCTCTGATACCCACAGACATAACAGGGACTATTCCACAGAGGCAAACTTGTGCCCTTCTTTTAGACAAGTCAGTTAGTGAGCAGAAAGTTTATTTTTCTGAATCCACTATTTCTCAGTTGCTCTCTGCTCAAAATACCCTTCATGCCAAAGTGGTATATGTTGGCGTGGTACGATCTGACCTCCTTTACCACTGAATGAAGAAAGCTCTCTTATATTCATTCTTAGCAATCTACATTTTAAGCTGGTTTTGTTATTTCAGACCAGGAAAGAAGACAACTTCTAGCTTTCGGCTCTCTAGTGGAGGTATTAGAATACCCGTAAAACATGAGTGATACCCACATAACTTGGCAAAATTATTGACAGAGAAATAGTACAAGCCATGGGAATGCTTTCACAAAGATTTCAAAGCCTTGAAGAAGGCAGTTCATTTCTGGGGACCCCTTTCTGTCCTGGTCACTTGCTGTTCATGGCATTGCCGTAGATGTCTTTGAGGAGACGCTGGAAGGGGCATGATGAGAAACCAATCTGAAGGCTGCCTGGTAAGTTTAGGAAAATGGGAGAGAGAGAAAGATAGAGAGAGAGGAGAAGGAAGAGGGAAGAAGAGAGGGAGAAAGAAAAGAAGGAAGAGAGAGAAGAAAGAGAAAGGTGTGAGAAACAAAGGAAGAGAGGGAGGAAGAAAAGAAACAGAAAGAGAGGAAGGAAGAGCAAGAGAGACAGTGAGGAAGAGAAAGAGGAAGAAAAGAAGAAAGAGAGAAAGATCTTCCTAGTGTTTTGGTCATAGGCCTGAAGCAATTTTCATCATATAATTATAGTGACAAATGTAGTGACATTTGGTGGCTTTGACATTGGGATTGTGGGACTCTGCTTGGAGTTGAGCTCCTCTAATTATGTCTAACTGCAGAACCCTGAATTTGACACAGTCTGGTTTGAAACGGATGGTTTGATGCTCTGAGGTATGAAAGGAGCCGATGAGTGCCATGTTTACCTTCCCCTTGGGAACTTTCTGCCAGGACCTTTGTGAAGGCTTCCTGGTGATGGTCACAATCCCGCTGAGCTGGGATAGCAGTGGCCGCGGGAGGGTGTGGACTTCTGTTTCCTTCAGTGCTTACACATTTCCCTAAATAGTGGGTATTTTTCCAATTTATTTTCTTAGCTCAGTCTTTTGATGATGAGCAAGTCAGAGGACATAAACACCAAAGATGTTGCTGGCTAACTTTTCAGTGTCTTAAGGGCACATTCAACTGCGTGGTCTGCTGTAGTTGCCCGAGGCTGGATGCAACATGGGCACCTCCCCAGCAGCTGTCTGTGAATGCCCAGGTTCTTTCATGTTCCTTCTCCTTTTCACGATTCAGATATTTCTGTGTAGATGTTTATGTTCTGTGTACTTCTGTCTGCTAATAATTCTGAAGAGCCTACACTTAAAAAAACATCTTTGGTCAACTACAGTCAGGCAGAGGTTAAGGTGTGCCTGTTTGGCTGTAATTTGTAACTCATCCGTTCATTCACACTCTTTGTTTTATACACAGGGTCTTTCTGTGGAGCCCTGGCTGGCTTCATATTCATGATCCTCCTGCCTTTGACTCCTAAGTGCTGTCATTACAGGATTGTCCATCATGCTTGCTTCATATTTTTCAGTATTTATATTGTGTCTAATTTGAAAGAATCTATAAACAGAGCCGGGCATGGTGGCGCACGCCTTTAATCCCAGCACTCGGGAGGCAGAGGTAGGAGGATCACTGTGAGTTCAAGGCCACCCTGAGACTACAGAGTTAATTCCAGGTCAGCCTGGACCAGAGTGAGACTCTACCTCGAAAAACCAAAAAAAAAAAAAAAAGAATCTATAAACATTTTTTTATTTAATAAAGGTTTATGCTTTTGTTGGGAAAGATAGGATACGCATTTAGATAAGATAACAGTACAAAGGGGCACATCCTTATCCTCTAAAAGCTCATGCAAACATTTTTGAGAAGGGCCTAATAAATTCTAATGCCTTATATCCTGTTTTGTTTTGTCAGAGGGTCTCACTCTGAAGCTCTGGCTGGCCTCAAACTCAATGCATAGCCCCAGGTGGACTTGAACTCATGGTGATTCTCCTGACTCAACCTCTGGAGTGCTGACCGTTATGAGGCACCCCACATCTTGTTGGATATTGTCAGAAAGTCATCGTCAAGGTTTGGCTCAAAATTACTCATTATAAAATGTTGGGGGTGTTGTCGTTCATTTCTGTGCTGGATGTGGAATGTTTCCCTTGGGTTCCCTCTGGGTCCACTGAGAACTCTATTGAGGGGCACACTGACCTGTCCTTAAAGCCCAGGCTTCGGAGGGATCAGGCCCTGGTCTCTTCACCTGCTCTCAAATTCAGACGTTGCTCTTGAAGTTTATATTGGAGACTGCTGAATGGAAGGGAAGTTTATCGGATGTGTTTCAAATCTGGGAGTCTTCTGAAGACTCAGGGAGATCCTGTTGACAAAAGCATCATCAATGGTTGCATGAAATGTGACTTAAAGCAGTGACTTCATTGAAGGCCTGGTTAAATGCACCCCAGCTTTTCAAACCTGTTGTTAGTTCTTGTCCATATCTGCAAGGTAGGGATAGTTCAATTTGAAAATGCCAGAGACATCTGTCATATCCAAGTCCCCGTCTGGGCTTTATACTTGACATTCTGCTAAATATGAGATGGGTCAAAGTAGTTGCTACCATACTCAGTACAGGTTTTTAAACAGCCAGGGGTAATGCTTATTACAGAACCTGTCACACTGCAGGAAGAGTGAGTTTCCTTATCATTATTTGCTAAGACACAGCCCCTTGTGACTGCATTATTTTTTGTAAGATCTATGAAGACTGACATTCTTCAGATTGTCACATGATGTCACTCAGTCTGTATTTTCCTTGGCATAAGAGCACTGATGGGGGCTGTAACAACACGGACATACGCATCTCTTTGAGTTGGAAGAGGGCATCTACCAAAGAGGGGCCACCCACAGCTGCACTCTGCACGGGGCTGGAAGAACCGAGGTAAGGGAAATGCTGCTCTTGCATTGCACCTTCCATTGAAATGGTGACTGCGTGAGACTCGCCTGAAGTCTGGTCGCGTTATAGACTGTGAATCAATGCACCACAGTGGCTTCAGGAAGGCTAAGCAGAGCTGCTGCTCCCTAACTCAGCCCTGTTGTTAAGAGTGTGAATCGGGGCTTCTTGGCTTGCACAAGTGTGTCTACCCAGGGGACATGTGACAACATCTGAGATGTTTTATTTATGTTTTAAAAAATATTTATTTATTTACTTGAGAAAGAGAGATCGGGATGAAGAGGCAGATATAAAGAGAGAATGGGAACCCCAGGACCTCTAGTCATTGCAAACCAACTCCAGATTCACAATGCCACCTTGCACATCTGGCTTACGTGGGTCCTGGGGAATCGAATCTGGGTCCTTTGGCTATGTAAGCATTTGCCTTAGCCACTAAGAAACGTCTCCAGCCTGCCTGAAATGTTTTAGATGATCATTTCAGGGTGATGGGGACTGCAGCCTAGTGTTCAGGGGCCACAGGTACTGTTAGGAAGCTAACATAGGACAGCACCCCTCCCCCGGTACGTGGCTATTCTTCTAGATGGACATCATGAGCAGGCGAGGGTTGTCGTAGGGAACAAGTGCATGACTACCCATAATTGTGAAGTCTGGCACATATACAAAGGGTGCAAGACAAGATGCAGCTGAGGAAATGTATAAGGGCAAGATGTGTGGGGACACGTCGACTCATT
Source organism: Jaculus jaculus (assembly GCF_020740685.1). Taxonomy (NCBI): domain Eukaryota; kingdom Metazoa; phylum Chordata; class Mammalia; order Rodentia; family Dipodidae; genus Jaculus; species Jaculus jaculus. The sequence goes on from NC_059109.1 coordinate 133,029,099, forward strand.
TTGCAAATCTTTCCAACAGTGCCCAAATAACTAATTTTTTATCTGTTTTTGAGCAACACGGGAATAAAAAAGAAGTATCATTTCTTTTTTTAGGGGTTGGGGATTTTGAGGTAGGATTTCACTCTAGCCCATGCTGACCACAGCAAAATATTAACAATTATCAAAGGCTCATAAATATTAGATTGGTTAATACATTATGGATTTAAATCCAGAACCATAGATTCAAATTATAAGACCATAATAATTACTGCCAAACATTTTTAGTGCAATAAAGCAATCTGTGATATTTAGTTTCAAGTAAACATAAGTGAAAATTTATAATTTCATTTTTACTTAAATTTGATTTAAATTAGAAAGATAAATATAGGCCTATGGACATGTATGTGAAGCGCATGAATAGCTGTTATTCATGAAAGTTTATGGGACTATGGGAACTATTCATGCTTCCCTTTGATATCTGAATGTTTCCATGATAAGCATGAGTTGTTTTGTGATTAGAGATATCCTAAGAGTCAATCCCATGTTTAAACAAAATGAAGATTCGTAGACACAGAAAGATTCTTTCACGGGTCAAGCGCCGGCGCTTCGGGAGGGTGCTGGAGACCACGCACCCAGCTCTACTGCCCTTCAGAAGAGACGAATGCGAGCTGAACCTCAGCTGTGACCACCAACTGTCACTGGAAAATGGGCCAGATGGTGCTCATCTTCTCCTCTGCTGGGCTTTTAAGGGGGTTACTGGACTTTTCAGGGACAGCTCAGTAGCAAAAATTACAAAGCAGCTCTGTAGTTAAGTCATTCCAATTACCTTCTCACAGAATAGAAGATATTTTATAAGTATCCTGCATTGTGTCCAAAGGCGCTTATGGGCACGCCCACTCACAGCTGCTTTCAGCTTACGGCCACATCCTGCTGCATTTGAGAGGAGAGGCAAGTGGGGCCCAGGTCAGCTGATGATTGCATTCCTGAGGTTACTGACTTACAAGGAGAAAAGGCGTATTTTTGGCATTGTTTTGGAAGCTTTGGTTCATGATCAAGTGTCCCCATTGTTTGAGCCTTGTGTAAGGCAGTGTGGATGTACAAGGGGAATCAAAAAGAGAGAGAGCTGGAGAGATGGCTCAGTGGTTAAGGTGCTTGCCTACAAAGCCTAACAACACAGGTTCAATTCCCTAGTACCCACGTAAAGGCAGATACACAAAGTTGTGCATGCATCTGTAGTTTGTTGCTGAAAAGAGTCTTTAAAAGAGATCCATGTATGAGCAGGTAGATGGGAAACCTATTTGCACCTTAGAAAGGAAAATGATTTTTTATATTAAAAAATCTCTTTCTGAAAGGGAATTATGAACTGATTTGTTTTAAGGGCAGGAGTCATGGGCATCAGAGAAGATGCAAGCTTGCCAGTATTTTCAAATGTTGCAAAATTAACGGTTGGGTCTAAAAATGGTATGAAGATTTAAGGTATGTGGTTACTAATGGTCCTTTGCAAATGGGATCCATGCATCTTTTTGATAGATGTTTGTAACACTTGAATATAAGGAAACGCTAACATTTAGTTTGGAATCTGACCTTTGAGTCACTGTAAAACACACAATTTACAAACTTGTTTCTCAGTGCTGAAGATTGGACCTGGTCCTTGAGTATGGTAACCAAGTGAACTCTGCCCTCGAGCTGCAGCCCCAACCTTCAACAAGCAATTTAAAACATCACATGGCACATTTAATTGTGGCCCTCCTCATGCAATACTGACTGTTAGTTGAAACAAAATCACTGTTTTATCATCAATGCCTGAAATAAAATGATCAGTTTCAAAGATATTTGTTACTTCAGTCTTCAGTAAATCATTTTAAAAGTTCTCTTTTTGTTTTTTTTTTTTTTGTTTTTCGAGGTAGGGTCTCACTCTAGTTCAGGCTGACCTGTAAGTCACTCTGTCATCTCAGGGTGGCCTTGAACTCATGGCAATCCTCCTACCTCTGCCTCCCGAGTGCTGGGATTAAAGGTGTGCACCACCATGCCTGGCTAAAAGTTCTATTTTTAATTCAGGTCATATAGCATATTATAATTTAATATGCTATTAAATGTATATGATACAATAAATTATTACATGTATATTGAAATGTGTGGTTAAAATGTTTAAACAGAAGAGGGCTGGAGAGATTGTTCAGTGGTTAAGGTGCTTGCCTACAAAGCCTAAGGACCCGGGTTCAGTGCCCCAGTACCCATATAAAGCCAGATGCACCAGGGGGCGTGTGCGTCTGGAGTTCGTTTGCAGTAGCTGGAGCCCCTGGTGTGCCCATTCTCTCTCTATACCTGCCTTTCTCTCTCTCTCTCTCAAATAAATAAGTAAAAATTTTTTAAAAACACTTCAGTGGGGTGGAATGCATCATTTCTTTCTATAAGAGGATTGAGCTTGGTGAGCAACGACAGTAATTAAATTTTAGATTAAATTTGTAGTTCAAATTGCATAAGTAAATTAAGCTCGAGAAGAGACACGTTGCAAAATGGAAATGCTTTCAGAACGGGGAAGATGATATTTCATACTTCTTGAGTGTTTTCTAACCTCTTGCACATGGTAACTGCCCTTGAGGGATATGACGTGCGGAGCTGAGGTAGTGTGTAGACCTCACTGGTTCACCCATAGCTGTGGCAGAGGCCAACAGAGGGGTCCTCACTGCCCGCTCCTCTGTGCCCACAACCATACTTGCCTCTGCTTGGCCAGGTCACAGCCCCTGGTCCCCCACAGTGTTCTCTGCCTCACTGTGTTTCCCAGGACTCTCCCTTGAGGCAGCCTTATCTCCGAAGACCTGGAACATTTCTGGTAGAGGAGGTGAGATTCTGTCTCCTTTGAATTGCAGAGCAGTGGTTTATGGACAAGGGCAGGACTGGATGTCTCTTTAAATCATCTTTATTTTTTGTAGTACAGGAGACTGAACCCAGGGACTTGAGCATGGTATGAAAGCATTCTACTCAGAAGCTGAATGTGCAACACAGGACTGGATGACAAATGACTGGATAATGGTTGAAATGGTTATGGTTGTTCCGTAAAAATAGAAGGTGAAATATAAATTTAGAAAACAACATTAGGAAAAAAAAAATGTATTCTTGGGCCAGCCCCAGAGTCCGGTGCTCGACAGCAAGTTTAGGGAGGGGAGTAGGAAGAAGGGACTTAGGAATCTATTTCTGAAGTTCTTTGCTGATTTGTACAATCAGTCAGGCTCGGAAATGAACACCGAGAGAACTTCTCTAATTGGTACCGTCACAGCTCCCTCCCTTCCCCCGTGGTATGATCTTTTGAAAAACCATTGCAGGGTCTGAGTGGATAAAGTGTTTGCATCACAAGCATGAGGACCAGAGCGTAGAGTCCCCAGAACCCACATGCACTTTGGGCTGCTGCGAAGGCCTGTTGGTAATGCCAGAGGATTACTGGATCCCTGGGGCAGGCTGGCCAGCCCGACTAGCTAAATCAGAGAGCTCTGGGCTCTAGTGAAAGAGCCTGTGTTATTTTATTTTTATTATTATTAGTTTTGGGTTTTTTTTTTTTTTTTTGGTTTTTTGAGGTAGGGTCTCACTCTAGCTCAGGCTGACCTGGAATTCACCATGGAGTCTCAGGGTAGCCTCGAACTCACGGCAATCCTCCTGCCTCTGCCTCCTGAGTGCTGGGATTAAAGGCGTGCGCCACCATGCCCAGCTAGACCCTGTGTTATTAAATGAAATGGGGAGCCATGAAGGAAGACAACTGATTTCAACCTCTGGCCTCCACCTGTACACATACATGTGCACATGCATCCAAATGCTCATGTGCCCACACCCATGAAAATACATATAAGCACATGCACGCACACACGCACGCACACACAGAAAGAAATTATTGCATCTTCCTAATTAGCTTACAAATGACTCAGAGTCACGATTATTGTAATTTTGCCATAGTTAGGTAAACAAAAGTCAGGTATTCATCAAGAAGCAAAGGATTAGTAGATGCAAGAGTCTAACGGGGTGAACTCTTTTTAGGATAACCTCATGAGTCTGTGTGAAATCCTAATGAAACACTAATGAAATCCTAAGCAAAAAGTAGCAGCAAACATTGAATTCTTTCACATGCCAATAGGCATGCTTTCATTTTAGAGTTTTTATTTTAAAATACAAAATTTTGAATAACTTGCATGTGTTCTGATCCAATAAATAATCTTTTAAGAACTTTCTTTTCACAAATTTCTCTGAAGTTATCTCTGACTAAAAACATTCTTAGCGTTCCTTTTTTTAATGAGTGAAATTGAGAATTGGAAAACGGACTTGGGGGAGCCTATTAACAAGCCACTAAATTAGGATACAAAGGAAGGAATTTTCTATGGCTCTAGGAAAGCTCTAATTTACATGCAAATGTGTAGAGGAAAAAATGTATGGTGGAATTTATTTTTAATGGATATTAGATGTGAAAGCAGACAAGGTGTAGAAATGGATGGCATCTCACTGTGCTGCTTTGAGCTGTGAAGAAATGGGCCAATGTCCTCAGGATGAACTATTTTAATAATAATCTTGCCACATGAGAAAAATTATTAATACATCTAATTAACACTAGTATGTAAATTATTCATTAGTGCAACTACCAGGATAAAATTTGAATTTCTAGACTCATAAATTGTCTCTGTTTCTGCTTTCTATGGTGTGAGGTGCTGTGTTTTGGAAGAATAGCAAGTACTTGAATGAAATATAATTACAGATGGTGTAAGAAAGTAAGGACAGGGAGTGTTATCATAATAAATTAACTCTTAGAAAATAAATATGGTTGGCTACTTTATTATTAATTTAGGGCTAAGCTTGTTAAGTGTTTGTGATTTTAAGCTGCTCTAATGCCATGGCAATAAGCTGATGGTATTTATTAGAGAGTTTTTGGTTTTCCCTTAGGACCGAAGAGCTAGCATTTGTTATAGCAACCAAATCTGTCACATGACCAGAAGGAAATGATTTCTCAAATTCATTCTTCACGTTCCCCTTCCTCTTATTCCATCCATGACCTTTGTTCCTTTTTTTGGTTTTCTGTTTTGTTTTTTTCAAGGTGGAGTCTTGCTCTAGCCCAGGCTGACCTGGAATTCACTATGCAGTCTCAGGGTGGCCTCAAACTCACAGTGATCCTCCTGCCTCTACCTCCTGATTGCTAGGATTAAAAGCATGCACCAATATGCCCAACATTGTTTTGTGTTTTTAACAATATTTTTATTTTATTTATTTATTTGAGAAAGATGCAGGGAGAGAGAGAGAGAAAAAAAATGGGCACACCAGGTCCTCCAGCTAGTGCAAATGAATTCCAGAAACACATGTTACCTTGTGTATCTGGTTTACATAGGTCTTGGAGAATTAAACTGAGGTCCTCTGGCTTTGTAGGCAAACACCTTAACAGCAAAGCACTCTATCCAAGCCCCCCCCCCTTTTTTCTTTTTAATGAGAGAGAGAGAGAGAGAGACAGAGAGACTGAGAGAGAGAGAGAGAGAGTAGAGAATTGGTGGCCAGGGCTTCTAGCCACTGGAGTTGAACTCCTGACATGTGCACCACCTTGTATGCATGAATGACTTGGCACACCTGTGTCAGTTTGTGCATCTGGCTTACATGGGGTCTGGAGAGTAAAACATGGGTCCTTAGGCTTCATAGGCAAGCACCTTAACCATTAAGCAAACTCTCCAGCCACACACCCAGCTTTTTTTTTTTTTTTTTTTTTTTTCTTGAAGCAGGGTCTCACTGTCACTTAGGCTGAATTGGAACTCATTCTGTTGCCTAGGCTGGCCTGGAATTTACAACAGCCCTCTTAGCTCATCCTCCTGAGTGACTGCTGGGACTAAAGCCCTGAGCTACCACGCCAAGCCATTCATTTCTGCTTTTATTTTATTTTGTTCTGCAGAGCACTTTTCCAGGCAGGATTTATAACATCTGAAGAGGCCGAGGACAGGACTTGACCCTGAAATATCTCCCATTGTAAAGCTTTCTGTCCAAAGCAGGTTCATGTCTCAGGGTACAGCAAGTTGCCATCCCAAATAACTCTCCAAACTGAAGCCTAGAAACTAGCAATAAATGTGCTTTAGCAAAGAAAAAAAATTCAAAATGTTTCTCTGGGTTTCTTTGGATCAAGGAAGCTAAAGAATTTTCCGTATATAATTTATGTGCATTATGCATGTTTACATCAGTGTGGACACACACATATACTGTGCATATATTACATGTAGTGTACATGGGTTGTGTATTATCTGCACAGCGCCCTTTGCCCTACATTTCCATCGCATGCTATGCTATTTACAACCGCTTGCGGTGTCTCATCCTCAGGAGGATCCCATGACAGTTCTCACTGTGGCCTCCAGGGCCAGAAAAGAGGTTTCTCCATAGGAGTCAAACCAATGTCACACTCTGGCTGCCCCCTGGCCAGCTCCAGCCATAGTGGCCCTTCTGCTTTTCCTTGAACTCATTTGTGTTCCTTTTTGAGGGTTTGCACTACCAGGTTCCTCTACATGGAATTCTCTCCTTCCTGATCATTCTATGGCTGCTGCTAGAGTCTTTATTCAAACTTTTACAGATATATAAAAGTCATATTTTACACATATACCTATATTATATAGTTAAATATATATACAGATATATGATCTATACATGCTATATGTAATTATAACATTTACAGATATATTATATACATATGTACATTATTCATTTGAGAGAGGGATAGAGAGACAGAGAGAGAGAGAATGGGTGCACCAGGGCCTCCAGCCACTGTAAACAAACTCCAGATGCATGTGCCCCCTTGTACACCTGGCTAACGTGGGTCCTGGGGAATCAAACCAATGTCCTTTGGCTTTGCAGGCAAGAGCCTTAACCACTAAGCCATCTTTCCAGCCCACATATGTATTTTAAACTCAGCTCTTACCTTAAATACTGTATCATTTCACTTATCAGAGGTCTTCACTGGTCTTTCTAAAGTCATGACCTTTGAGCTCTGTGGTAGGTCCTTAAACCAAGCACATCTCATCTTTCCCTGGAGAGCCTTTGACATATTTGATCCATCATCTCTAGGGTTTCTCATGGAGCAGGTGGGCGAGGCCTGAGGATGAGGAGTTCAAACGAGGTCTCAGGGGACATTACTTTCTGCTGACTTGGAGATATTTTCTTAGGAATCACCATTTTACCACATTGTCTGAGGTAATTCTCTCGAAGACACTGATCATTATTTGCTACTTTTTCTTCTTTATTAGTATTTGCTTGTAGTCTATCATCTCAATGAGACTGTAGTCTTTAGGAGAACAGGAAACCTGTTTCTCTTTTTTATTTACTACATCTCTAGTATCTGGAATGAGATCCATCAAATAGCATACTTAATGAAGAGTTTGTTGTTGACTTGTCCATTCAAGAACCTATTTTGATGTCCGTTCTACTCCAGGTCTGGGTAAGGAGCCCACGGAGACTGGCATGAATTAACAGAGTCCTCCTCTGTAAGGGCTTAAAATCTCTCTTCCCTCTAACATGTACATGACCCCTTACAGAATGTGACTCTCCACATTACAAATCTATTCTCATCTCACAATGCAGCAGATGTTGGTTAAGAACTTTCTCAGTGTTTGGGTGGAAAATAATAAATTCATGGATTGGTATTTGCACCACCTTTTAAGGCTGCATATGCCATTGGTCATAAACATGTGTGCTGAGGTCACTTGATTGGCAGCCTCTTGGCAGACCTCATTAAAAATTTGCTATTTTAAAATGACTTAGGACATGAACATCATTTTCCCCCCTTGCATTTGCAGTTATAGGCGCTCAGATGTTTCTGCTGTTGGCCACACATTTTTCCAGGTTAAATTTTTATAAAATCATGGAATTTGGCATCTTAATATGTGGTCAAGGAAAAGAAGTTTATAGACACAGAAACATTAGAATATCCCATTGGTTCCATTTCAATAATTCCAAGGGAGAATTATAAATACTGAGTCAAAATGATTGATTGCCCTCTTTCTTCTTCCTTTTGTTTTTAAAAATATTTTTTTTTGAGAGGAGAAAGAAGCAGATAGAGAGAAAATGGGCATAATATGGCCTCTAGACATTGCAAATGAACTCCAGACACATGATCTACCTTTTGCATCTGGCTTATGTGAGTCCTGGGGAATTGAAGCTGGGTCCTTTGGCTTTGCAGGCAAGTGCCTTTAACTGCTAAGCCATCTCTCCAGCCCGGCCCTTTTTCTTCTTCTTTTTTTAAATTTTTTTATTTATTTATTTGAGAGCGACAGACACAGAGAGAAAGACAGGTAGAGGGAGAGAGAGAGAATGGGCGTGCCAGGGCTTCCAGCCTCTGCAAACGAACTCCAGACGCGTGCGCCCCCTTGTGCATCTGGATAACGTGGGACCTGGAGAACCAAGCCTCGAACCAGGGTCCTTAGGCTTCACAGGCAAGCGCTTAAGCGCTACGCCATCTCTCCAGCCCCCTTTTTCTTCTTAAAGTTCAACTTGGCATTGCTAACTTGGCTCCTGGCTCAATTGGGTAGCACAGGCTTCCTCTTACAAAGAGATTACTTGCTTTTCATCCTGTGAGCAAGAATTTTTGTTTTCTTTTTGGAAAAGGAGAAAGGAGGAGTGATCCTCTTGCAAACAAGCCAAAAAATGATGATTCTCTGGTCCCCATATTAAGAAGACTGTTTATCACCAATTTTCATGCAAATAAACAGGTTGTAATGTTTTCAGTGCATCAGAGGTAAATAAAACTAAACCACATTACAAAATAAAGTGGTGGAAAGCTGCCTCAGTATTTCAGAGCAATTAACTGGATGATTCGTTATTGTTTCGCCTTGAGTTTTACATTGGAAAATCAAATTTGAAAATTAGGCTGGGAATAACGTCAGGCATTTGCTACAGTTATTACCAATTACTTCTTGAAGGCTGTACTTATGCATAAAATTATTTCAATTTCAACATCATGAGCAAAGTCTCTGACCTGGAAAGTTTATTTAAAATTCTAACCTGAGGAAGAAATTCATTAGTTGACTATTACGGTATGATTTTGGGCCCTTGTAATGAAAAAATGTCATTAAGAATAATATATTTGTTGAGCAATTGCTTTTCAATGCCTTTGATGTTTACAAAGCGTAAATGGCACATATGCTGATGAAAGATGGTTCGTTGGAGATCAATTCAGTCATTCATATATTCATAGCCTCTGTGTTTTGGAAATTCTAATTGCCAACATCAAATTAAAGTCATCGATGTTTTAAAAAAATGTTCTTGCATTTTATTATTGTGGCATGCTGCATACTGGATCATAAATATTTTATATACCTATGTGGAATTATGTCTCCAAGTGGTTCCCTAAGGTAAATGTGTAGAAGGGAAGGGTATTCTTGGATGGAGAAAGGCCACATCAGTGGCACCCACTGCCAAGAAGCTCTTCTGAAGAAAACCTTTGAGCTCTGGTGTTGGCTTTTCAGGGTCTTCCTGTCACAGCTCCAGAAGACACGCTTGCCAGCCCTAGAAAGAAAAGACAAAGCCAAGTTTAAGAGAGCCACGAACTCAGTGTCTAACTAGCAGGGCCTCATTCAGTAATGAATTGTAAATTGCATTGTGAAGATCTTCTATGCCCTCCCCCAAAAATTCATGTGATGAAAACTTGATCCCAAATGAAGCTATGTTCAGAGGTGAGAGCTGCAGGTTCTTGAATCATGAAGGCTGTGACCTCCTGGATGGATAAATACACTTGTGCATTCACGCGTTAATGGGCCAGTGGGAGGCCCGGGAGTGTTTAGAGGTGGCACTTCGTTGGAGGAAGTAGACCATTGAGGACATGCCCTTGAAGGGGATATTTTCCCCTCATTCCTTTCTCCATCTTGACTGCTATGAACTGATCATCTTTTGTCCACAGTAAGCTCCCTGCCATGGTGATCTGCCTCACCACAATGTAAAGAGCATAGAGCCAGCTAACTGGAGACTGAGACTACCAAAATCCTGAGCCCAGATGAACCTTCTTTTAATCACTATTTTTAAATTTTTTATTGACCAGCTTTCATACATATACGCCATGTGTACCCTGATCAGAATCCCCTCCCACCAGCCTCCTGCTTTTCTAACTTCTCTTAGGTATGTTGTCACAGCAACAGAAAGCTGACTAATAGAAGATCTGAAGTCAACAATATGGAAACATCCTGAGGACTGGTATGCTTGCTGGGTCATTCTTATGATTTTGTTTCCCTTCCTGTAATGATTATTACTTATGAATGTTGCATGTCAGTGAGCAGATTTGACTCCCCTCATAATGGTATCTATCAGAAAACAACCAGAAGTCCATTGCCCTTTAAGCCAGACTAACTCATTTTTGTAAATTTAAAAACACACATTCCTAGGGCTAAGGGAAGAAGTGGGACCATCCACTGGAAGACTGCCGTTCCATTCATCCAAGGAGTGGCTGTTTGAGAGGCTCTAGTTCCCTCCGGTTCTGTAAAAACAGTAGAAACAATAGTAATCACAGCTCCTGCTGCCCATTCACTGTTTATATTATGCCACAAGCAAGTGGGCCATGTCATTTAATCTCTACCAGAGTCTATCAGTCAGGTACTCTGATTCTAGGCAAATGGAAGCTTGTGTTCAGAGAAGTTAAAATCTTGCCCATACTGTTCAATTTTCTCTAGAAGTGATTCTCCCGCATTCCTATTAGGGGGTGTGGGCATCATTTAAACACAGCTTTTAACTTAGAACTTGGGATCTATATGCTACATGGCTGATGCCTTATAGTATGTTAAAACCAGAATTTTAGTGTACCCAGGAGATTTTGTTGGATGCTTTTCTAGCAGTTTGTGTAAAACATCTCTATCTTTTGTAAGTGCCAGGCACCATTTAAAGGAAACATGTTCTTACAGACCCACTTGTGTTAAGGTAGATGGCTTCTGTTATAATAATATTTAACAAACAAGCAAAACTGTGATGATTGTCTTATATTTATTTCTCATATACAATTATAAAAGCACAATAAAATTTTAAGTTAATTTCAAAGAAAATGAAAAACCAACAAAGCTGAAGTTGAAAACACTGAGGTAATATAATGGATGATGTCATTGCTGAGTCTCAGTTTACTCATTTTCCATAGTGATGGAAGAGCCAAAGATTTTCTGAGTTTGGCAAGATTCTAGTAAATTATGCCATCTCTCCATTTGTTTTTTTCTATGTGAATTTCTCATTGCTGGTATTGCTATGATAGATTATTCACACATTACAACCATTTATGTTCTTTATTTTAAACTTTCTATTGACAATTTTCATATATGAACATACTGTCATTTGATCTAATCCCTTCTCATTACCTTCTTTTGTCCCCCCTTCGTTTTCCCTTCCACTAAGCCTCCTTTGTTTTTAATTAGTTCCTCTCCTATTTTGGTGTCATTTTTTACCTCTTCCATCATCCATGTTGACATGTTGATGGGCTCAATGTTGCACAGGTCTTGTGGAGGAAATGGCAGCTGCTGTAAGGTAATGAACGCACATGTCTACAAGACAGTATCCCAAAGCACCCCTCCCCATCCTCTGACTCTGACATTCTTTCTGCTCCCCCCCCTGCAATGTTCCCTGAGGCTTGAAGGGCATGACAGAGATGTCACATTTAGCACTGAGCACTCATCAGTCTCTTATTCTCAACACTTTGATGAGTTTTGAGTCTCCCCAGTATCAACTGCCATCTGTGCAAATAAGTTCTCTGACCAAAGGTGATAGTGGCACTCATCTATGGGCATAAACAAAATATGAATATTTCAAGGATAATTTGATAGCCAAAATGTATTCGTTTACTCAAACAGCAGTGGTAGCATCCCCTGCCAGGTTCTATTACCTTCCTGCCACAGGCTCCTGACTAGGGTTTCAGTACCAAGCATCCATTCCCTCGCTTAGAGTGATCCTCAAGCCCAGTCAGAGACCAGTTGATATAGCAGTTACATTATTGTTGTTGGAACAAAACATCTGATCAAAAGCAGCTTATAGGAAGAAAGGGTTTATTTCAGGTCTATAATTTCCAGGGGAATTGTCATTATGGTAGAGAAAGTATGGCATTACACATCAGCAGGAGAGAAAGAGAAAGAGAGAGAGAGAGAGATCTGAGTGAGCTAGGTCTGAACACACAGTAGGGCAGAACTAGTAGACCTATGGTCCCCCTCCCCCCACCTAGTGACACACCTCCTCAAGCAAGGCTTCACCTCCCAAATGCTCCACCAGGTGGGGACTAAGTAGGAAGCTGAATCACACAGACACTGGGGGCTATGGGGAGAAGTTTACATTCACTCTACCACAGTTTGTTACTCCCATCCACAGTCACGCCACGATTGCGTCAATGGACGCATCTTGCCTGACTGGTTGATGGTGTAGCACTCGGGATGGACCCACCACTGGGTTAGACCGTTGGTGACTATTCCCCTCCCGGAGGCCACGTGGTGCTTCTTGCTCTGTGACAGCGGCCGGGAGGCTTCCAGCTCGGCTCCAGTATGACTGTTCAGTGTGCTGAAATCAGCGCGTGTGGTGTCTTCAGCAACAACGTTTTACTAGTTAGTCGTAGTGGCCACACACGAGGTCTGGCAAGATGTTTGATTGTTCTGGGGGTGCCCCTCAGGGTCCACCCTGTCTGACCACTCACTGGGAAGTATCCCACCTCTGGCATTGGGGTCTATTTCTCTTCATTTTGGAAAGAGTCAAAGTGGTATTACTTGACCTCAAACCAACCCCAAGGCCATACTTTGGTACTAGAGAGGCATGACAGTGCTCAGATCACAGTGCCTGGTATGGACATTACAAGTATATGTTCAGTTCCAGCCCCTATTCTGAAGTGTACGGGAGGATCAGTTTCCCCACAGGAAGCTAGGTGTGACAAACACGCTTTGACCAGTGAAATGCGGACAGAAGTCTAAGAGTCACAGCATGCATCCAGGTGTCCCTTCCCAGCTCCTGAGACTGGGGTGGACGGGTTTTGACATTCCCATACAACAGAAGCACTCAGCTAACCATTGTCCCACTCTGAGAATTAAATCCCTGGGGCTTGCAAGGTCTTTGTTATGGTGGTGTAACTTAGTTTATCCTAATGAATGCACACATCATCTACCTAATGTAAACATCATTATGACAATTTGGAGGAGGTCTTATTTAAATGGAAACACAAACCTCTAAAGCTCACCTTGGACCATTTCCAACACATTCTTAAGGGTTCTAGAAATGCTCAAACTTCAATTTATAGCCATTAATCCCTATGTGCCCTTGCCCCTTATCTTGTAAATGGCGCTCTCAGATACCACCTGGATATAGTTACCTTTTTATTTAAAATTCTCTTTAAAATCCAGTTGTGCTCAGGTTCAGGAAATTGGTAGCTGATCCTAAATTGATTGGGTCAATAAAAATCTAATTTCCTGGCTGGCTGCATTAGCCTACTTCATCTATGAAATCCTTCTGTGTATAATGCTTCTGGAAAACAGGAAGAAACAGATTAAGTACCAGGTACTGAATATTAAGCTTAGTCCAGGCTTGAGTTAAATGTTTCTGGTTCATTACGTAGGTAGCAGAATTAGCAGCTGTATGCAGCCCTCCTCTTCAGGGTCTAGGAAAGTGAAGTGCCTGAATCCAGCTTCTCTTTCTGCTGTTGGGAACTCAGTGATCCAGTCTCATCCATAGTGAGACCATAATTTTTAGGGAGAAATTGGTAGCCCCAACTGGCTAGGCTTAGCCATGGGTCCCAATATGACAAGACAAAAAATAAATTATATTGGTGACAACCAAAGATCAGAGATTTAATTAATGTGACCCTATTAAGAAGAGGGACAAAAAAGGTGGATCAGTGAATCTAAGTCCATCCTCAGGATACTGACAAGAGCCTTAGGTTTAAGTAGAAGAAGCCCTGGGCAAGGGCTAAGAGGAGTTTATACTTACACAGCCCTGGCTAAGGTATGGTCTGGGAGAGGCTGATCCCAGCCCTGTTTGTGGGAAGAGGTCCACTGGAAGAAGTCCCTGCTGCCATTGTCTCTTGTGGGAGCAATCGGTTTCCTACAAGATGGCCACACTGCCCTGGGTGAGGTCTTGTCTCTGTGGATAACAGCCCTTCTCTGGGGCAGAGAGGATTCTGTTCCGCATGGATTTGCTCTGGTGGGAATCTAAGGTAACTGCAGGTTTAGGACAATGTCTTCTCTCTGTCCCTTCTGCCAAAGTCAAGGAGACAAAGAGACACAAATGAAGGCTCAGACTCCACGCTCTCATGCTGCTTGGAGTTATTTTTAGTTCCACACGGGCCCTGTTGGGGAGCCAAAGCTTTTAGCAGAAGAAGCCTCCACGTGTCTGTTTCAATTGGACCTAACAGGAAGTCATGGCAAGGGAGATATAGAAACCAGGTGGTTTTGTTTAAATGGGTAGTCAGTGAGGGGTAGAGATCCAAAGAGCATGAGGAGATGCCACCTTGTTTGTCATGGCAAAGCTGGAATGCTGCAGCTGACCCAGTCTCACCTTAACAAAAGTTCCCCCCTTGCCTCTTCCCCGATATGACATGCCTAAATATGCTGGCCCCTCTTCAGCCCCTTGAGTCCAAAACACCAGTCAGCTCTCTCCCTTACTCACCTGAGCCTGACAGTAAAGCCTGCCCCATGGTGGTCCTATTTATATAGCCACTGTCCCTTACAGGAGGAAGGGAGCGGGAGTTGGCCTCAGTGTGGGAAGCAGGGATCTATTTGTAATGCTAATGACATGGCCACCAGTTGACTTTTATACACACACACACACACACACACACACACACACACACACACTACAAATGCTTTCTCAAAATTACAAAAGTCATCCCTAAATACAAAGATATTCTAATGAACAAACTCCTTTTGGTATCTTATAAACACCCAAAGGCAAATAAGGAACTGGAGATGTTTAGAAACCATTTCTGGGGAAGAGGGTGGGAGAGAGGGGAAAGAAGAGAGGGAGGGAGGGAGGGAGGGAGGAATCTCAGGCTGCTCATTAAAAGGAAGAACTTGAGTTAAAGTGCCACATGGGACTGTTGTCGTAGTAACATTATCCAAGTAAGAAAGCATTTCCAGAGCTTGTATTCTGAGAGGGGGGTGGGGGAGAAGAAAACCCCAAACTCACAACTCTCTTGGTTTAGGAAATATTGCTTGTTATGTGAAATGCAGAGTTTTCAGCCCTGAACAGAGACCAACTTTAAGGTATTTATACTATGTGAGGCACACTAATCCCTAGACCCAGGGAAGACTGCCTGTCATATTATACAAATAGCCAGTAAGGGAACACAAACACCAGATCATTTCTAGGCATTGTTTGTTAACATTAAATGCTGTTGGAAAGATGCATTTTAATAGTCATAGGCGTCTTCTCTAATTCCTTTTGAGTAGCTAAGAAAGCATTTGATTAATATGTTATATCCAAAATGATTTCATTAGAAGGCAGTCACTGTTTTCAGCTGTATAATATGTGGATATACCCATTAGTAATTGCTGGATGACCATTCCCCTCTCCAATCCCAGTGGCTTATGAAGCATTTTATCATGGCTCTGTGGGTCAGACAAGTGGATCTGAGCACGGTGCAGGGTTCAGGGGATCTCAGTCAAGCTTTCTTTGCTTACATGTAAATCTAGTGGGGGCCTATGCTTAGCTAGGTTGGCTTTTTCCAGTGGTTAGGAGTTTGTTGGCTATAGAATTAATACAAAAAACATAGTTCTCACCTCAAAGAGTATGAGATATTTTGTTCTGGAGCCAAGTACAAGTGACCATGGCCAGGGAACTTGGATCTAGGTTACCCCAAATTCCATGTTCCAACGCAGCAAAGGTTTCATGAAGTTGTTATAGCCACAGACAAAGGAAGTCATTGTCAAGATACTTTTCAGGGCTGAAGAGATGGTTTAGCGGTTAAGTGCTTGCCTGTGAAGCCTAAGGACCCTAGTTTGAGGCTCAATTCTTCAGGACCCACGTTAGCCAGATGCATGAGAAGGCGCACGTGTCTGGAGTTGGTTTGCAGTGGCTGGAAGCTCTGGCATGCCCATTCTCTCTCTCGATATATCTGTCTCTTTCTCTCTCTGTCACTCTCAAATAAATAAAAATGAACAAAAAAATTTAAAAAAAGATACTTTTCAAATACACTGGTGGAGACATCAGGTAGGCAGGTTACATTAAAGTGGAGAAATCTCAGCTATAGACCTGCAACACTATCTGATGATATTCTTAGCCTTTGGCTTAGTAGAAGCTAACTGTCTGTTTGTACGTCCCAAAGGACTTACCCGTTAGTCACAAATATGTTGGACCCAACATAGGTAGGCAATAGATGCTACATAAGGGGCTTAACATGGCCCAAGACAACTTGGCTATGAATCTGTCATGTTCCAACTCCCCACAGTCACTGAAGTTCTAATCACACTGGAATGCAGGCTCGGCTTCTTTTCATGGAACTTTAGTTCACAGTAGATTGGCCCAAAATGCCATTGGCCAAACAAGGGGCTTTTCATCTGCTTACTGTCTGGTCCATCCTTGTCCCCTTCTTTCTCTCTCTCTTTCTTTCTTTCTTTCTTTCTTTCTTTCTTTCTTTCTTTCTTTCTTTCTTTCTTTCTTTCTTTTCTTTTCTTTCTTCCTTTCTTTCTTTCTTTCTTTCTTTCTTTCTTTCTTTCTTTCTTTCTTTCTTTCTTTCTTTCTTTCTTTTTATTGACAATTTCCACTATTGTAAATAATGTCCCATAGTAATTCCCTCCCTCCCCCCATTTTCCCCTTTGAAGCTCCACTCTCCATCATATCCCCTCCCCCTTTCCATCAGTTTCTTTTATTTTGAAGCCATGATCTTTTCCTCTATTATGATGGAATTTTGTCTCTTGAGCCCAGCACTGACATCCATCCTTTCTGTTGGATTGTATTCAACAGAATTACAAGA
This sequence comes from Jaculus jaculus, assembly GCF_020740685.1. Lineage (NCBI taxonomy): Eukaryota > Metazoa > Chordata > Mammalia > Rodentia > Dipodidae > Jaculus > Jaculus jaculus. Next base: position 133,045,981 of record NC_059109.1, read on the forward strand.
CCAGCTCAGGTCAAAGAGGGGCGGGGTGGGGGATGTTTTCTTGTAAGGTCAAGTTACAAGTGGTATAGAAATGGAAAGGATTAAGACAAAAAACTGGGAGTGCTTTAAAAGCCCATGTACCTTACAGGATGTCCCTTTCCTTTCTCAATCTGGAAATGATTTACTGATGTTAAGCACACACAGTAAGGAATTGCTCCTCCCTGGCAGGAAGACACATTATCTTCGAGGAGGGGCAAGGTTGAAGTAACTCATTACACAATTGGGGAGCTGTCCCTTGAGCGGAGTTCTGACTTAGGTCTATAAAGCAAGTAAGGACAGCATAGGGGCCCCACAGAAGCACACAGAAGCTTGGAACTAGCTAAATATAGTTTAAACCAATAGTATGCCCATGTTATATCAAGGAACTATTAAAACTAATATCTGAATTATGTGAAGTAACTTCTTTTTTAAACATTTAAATTCTACAAAGCAACCTGTGTCAAAAAAATACAGAGCGCTGTGCTTGTGATCAGTGCAACTTGTTTACAGATGAAATTGTAAAACACCGACTCATGGTGTCACTTGATAGAGTTGTAATTAATATCACACAAATCAAGTGCCTCCGTCACCCCATCTGTGCCTCAGGACCACAGTTCGTGATGACTCGGGATTTGAAGTCGCAGGTTTAGATCTGAGGTCTATTTCATTTCTTTTTTTTTTTTAAATATATTTTTAATTTTTTGTTGTTTATTTATTTGAGAGCAACAGAGAGAGAAAGAGTGAGTGAGAGAAAAAGAGTGAGTGAGAGAAAGAGAGAGAGAGAGAGAGAGAGAGAGAGAGAGAGAGAGAGAGAACAGGCACGCCAGGGCTTCCAGCCACTGCAAACGAACTTCAGACGCCTGCGCCCCCTTGTGCATCTGACTAACGTGGGTCCTGGGCAGTCGAGCCTCGAACCAGGGTCCTTAGGCGTCACAGGCAAGCGCTCAACTGCTAAGCCATCTCTCCAGTCCCCTATTTCATTTCTTTGCTGATGTCAAGTAGCCCTTGTAACATGCCCTGCGTCAGCATTCTTACCCCCAAAGCAATGATGCCTGCACCCCCAAACCTCTGCCTTTTAGTGTGCGAGTGCATCTGCACTTGTGCAACCTTGGGGGGTGGGTTGTCTTTCTGGCTTCTTGTTTTAAAGCTTGTGTATGAGGGGCCCAGATGACAACCCTGAATATCACCTTCAGGAACCCTGTCCACCTTCTTTCTGACAAGATGTCTTGTTGACTTAAAGCTCACCAGTTAGGGGCCAGAGAGATGGCTCTGAGGGTAAAGACACCTGCACTCAAAACCTGTCTGCCTGGGTTCAATTCTCCAGTGCGCACGTAAAGCCAGACGCTCAAAGTGGCTCATGCATCTGGAGTTTGTTTATAGAGGCAGGAGGCCCTGGCACACCCCTACCTTCCCTTACTCTCTGTGTCAAATATATATAAAAACATTAAAAAATAGAGCTCGTGTGTTGGAGAGATGGCTTAGTGGTTAAGGTGTTTGCCTGCAAAACCTAACGACCCAGGTTTGATTCTCCAGCACCCACGTAAGCCAGATGCACAAGGTGGTGCATGCATCTAGAGTTCCTTTGCAGTGGTTGGAAGCCCTGGTGCACCCATCTCACTCTCTATCTCTCTCTCCCTCTCTCTATCTCAAATAAATAAAATAAAATAGATAAACAAAATGTTTGAAAGAAAGAAAGAGAGCTCATCAGTTAGGCTAGACTGGCTGGCCAGTGGACCCTGGGGATCCTCTTGTCTCTGCCAATGTTGGGATTTCAGGCTCACACTACCACGTTGGGCATATTACATGGGTACTGGGTACTGAACTCATAGCCTCAAGCTTGCAAGGCAAACACTTTATTAACTGGGCTATGTCACCAGCCTCCCCCAGCTTTCTTTGATGGCTTTGAAAGTCTTTGTAAATGTACTCCTTTTAAAAATATTTTATTTGTATGTATGTATGTATGTATGTATGTATGTATTTGACAGAGAAGGGGGAGGGGAGAGAGAATGGTGTGTCAGGGCCTCCGGCCACTGCAAACAAGCTCCAGATGAGTGCATCCTCTTGTGTATCTAGCTAATGTGTATCCCGGGGAACTGATCAACAGTCCTTTGTCTTTGCGGGCAAATGCCTTAACTGCTAAGCCATCCCTCCAGCCCATGTCCCTTTTTTTCATAAAGTTTTTCTCTGGACTATTCCTTCCCATGCCTTTCAGTCTTCAAACTTCCACACATTTCTAGCCCATCACCTCTACAAAGGACATTAGTAGAGTGCTTTCCAAACCATTCCATTGTCATTCTAATATTCCAGTATTCACAGTGGCCAGCTAACATTTAAAAACAGATTTGATTCCTATGCATATTTCTCATGGGAACTGCCACATTGAATTGAAGTCTCTTCTTCGCCATCTCCCCACGTGGAAATATGCATTTCTTTTAAAGCAGGATCCATGTTTTGTTATTCCCTTTAATCGCATCCCTAGTGCAATCTCCAGCACTAAGTGCAGTTAGTGTGTGCTGTGACATTCTAGACATGAATCAAATGCATCAGGGCCTCTGCCTCAAATCCCATACTCATTCTTTCTCCCCTCCTCAGAAAGTCCATCATCCATTTCATACATTTTATTTATTCATTTCTCTCTCAGGCATTATGTTGCACCTTTCTGGGTTCGATTTCAACATTAATAATTAACTTTGTCAAATTATTAATTCTGTCATTCACCTCCCCCATACATTTTAATTCTTTTTGAATTATAATTTTTCTTTCATGTTTTATCATTATCTTGGGTCTGAGATTTCTCCTTTATCCTTCCAGCCCATCCTTTTATGCTCTTTAAAATAGATTTTTGTTTTCCGAGGTAGGGTGTCACTCTAGCCCAGGCTGACCTGGAATTCACTATGCAGTCTCAGGGTGGCCTTGAACTCACAGTGATCCTCCTACCTCTGCCTCCCGAGTGCTGGGATTAAAGGCATGTGCCACCATGCCCTGCTCCTTTTATGCTCTTTTAACTTCATAGAAGTGATCACTTCTTGAAGTTATAGTGTAGATGAATGAGCGTTTCTTAAAGTGTAAAAATAAATATTAGGGATTTGTTATCCTTTGGTGACTATAGTTTTATATTTTGATCACATTCTTTAAGGAGTTCCCATAGTCTACTTTTTTTCATATAAACTCACGCTAGGGGCTGGAAAGAGGGTTCTGCTGGCAAAATGCTTACCTTGCAAGCATGAGGCACTGACCTTGACTGCCCAGAACGCCTGTCTAAAAAAGACAGGCATGGTGGCCATGTTCTTATCCAAGTGTGGGGGAGGTAGAGACAGGCAGATACATGGTGGGTCACTGGCCAGCCAATCTTACCTACTTGGTGAGTTCCAGTGTAGTGAGATTCCCTTTCTCAAAGGAAGGTGGGTGGCACCTGAAAGAACAATACCTGAGTTGTCCTCTGGCCTCCATGTGCACCTTCACACACAAAACAAAACCGCTGGATGACTCACATTTTAAGATGAAAGTTACCCAAAGTGCATCTTGTTTCTTGTCTAGCTTCAGTTTTCTTCATTTCTTTATGTGTCATCCAGTCAACTGTGGACAAAACAGACATTTCCTTGTACAAGAGTCAAGAAAGGGAGACAGCCAGCAAACAGATGAATGTGTGATACCTCATCCAGGCTGTGAGAAGTGTAAACTTAAATAAATAGGAGGCTGTTAGCCTGAGGCTGTCAACCTACCTGACATTTCCTATAGTGAACTGAAATCTCAACATATACCTCAACATACAAATAAACTGAAACGTGACGTAGGAGTATAACAAACAGCTGATATTCCACCACTCCAAGGCCAGGCAGCCAGCCAACTCCTGACACCATGTTGAATATATATACATATAATGAATATATATATATGTAATAAATGATAGATACTTATGAAAGGAAAGCACAAGCACAGTACCTACTCAAGTGTGGGTATGGGCTTCTCAAGAAGGAGTCCTATTTAGTATCTTAGGTCCAGCCTTATATATGAATGATTTTCAAGTTATATATTTAAAGGGACCTGTAGTGCTTTGAATGCAAAATACCCCCCATAGCTTCATGTGTTTTGAATACTTGGTCCCCAGTTGTGGCAATTTGGGAAAGATGTGGAGCCTTTGGGAGGTGAAGCTTTGCTAGAGGAGGTATGTCTTTGGGTGTAACCTTGAGGTTTATTCGTCCAGCCCACTGGGTGTGGAGAAAGAGGTCATGCAGACTTCTTCCTTCCTGCTGACATAACAAGAGGTGACGTTCTAGCTATCTGCTTTGCCATGCTTACCCACCATGTTAAGACTGCTCTTCAAAACCGTAAGGTGAAATAAACTCTCCCATAAATTGCTTCTGGCTAGGGGCTGTTTGACCCAGGAAAAAGAAGGTAACTGCTGTACCCCTTTATTTATTTATTTACTTATTTATTGGTCATTGAAATTGCAGGGTAGTTTCTGAGGTGCACTGGACATGATTACAATTTGATAAGGTAAAACCACAGGTCACCAGGGATGAAGGAACCCTTGCTATGCTAGTGACAAAGGATGAGGGAACTCTTCTCATGCTAGGTCACAAGGGAGTTAAGATATATTTTGTATGTAAACAAAGTTTGTACTACTGTTGATGAGTTTTTTATAACATTGCAGGTTTATTACTGGGATAAGGTATGGGTAATCCTCACAGTCTTGTCACTGGTGCCAAGATTCTTGACTTTCGGCTGTTCAGAGTCTTCACCCAGACTCTAGGGTGAAGGGCTCTTTCCCATCCCATGACCCTTTGGTGTTTTTCCTGTTTTTCAATCCTGTTCTACATCAGCTGTCGCATCACCAGCTGTACACTAATACTGCTGCTTACTGACTGACATTCTCTGCTAAGAGAACTTTGTAGGTTGTATGTATGAACTAAAGTTCTCAGGAAGCTTCTGCACCTATTTCAAACACCCCGGAAGGCCAATCGACTTGGTAGAATTTAAGTGATTGTGAAGAGAGGCTGGGATGTTGGAGGTCTACAGCCGAATTATCTTGGGCTATCTCAGCCTATTCCATAGCCAGTTATTGTTGACCTCTATGTCTATTGAACTTCATATGATTATTAAAAAAAACCTTTTTGGGATGTATGAACAAACCACCAGCTTCCACCAACGTTAAAGCTAAATCACCAAATAATAATTGAAGTCTATAGCAGAGATTTCCCCACTTAGCTCCAATCATCCATAAAAACCATCTACCGATGTTTCCACCAATGTATTTGAAGAGTGTCTTGGACCTATGAATTTGTTATGTTACTATAAAAACATGAAATTGTTAACAAGGAACATGGAATTTGGGGTAACAGAACATCTGTCTTCCGAGGTCACAGTCACTCATCTTTTGCTCCTGCATAAACTTTTTTCTTTTTAATATATCTTATGAAGTGAGAGCTGTTTTTTGTTTTCCTCCTATTAGCAGATGTAGTCCTGACAATAGGTTAATATGTATTCCCGGGATAGGATCTCTGAAACTTTGACCTGGTTGGTCACTGAGTAGGATCTCTGGTAACTTTGACCTGGTTGGTCACTTAGCCCGAGCTTTCCAGACTGACTGAGCTGCCCTCTATTGTCTTCACCCCCGCTTTGGTCAGCTGACCCATGCCAAGTGTTCTAACCACATAAACCCTTGGGCTTTCCTGTGAGATTACAACTGGCTGCCACTTTTGTGACTGTCCACTGGTCTTGCTTCTAGGAAGTGGAGGACCCCTTGGAGAGCTAGTCTGAGCATGCTGGATAGTTCTCTCATCCTCATTGTTTCTACATGTGTTGCGGGGGTACAGCCAGGGTCCTTTCTCTTAGGTCACCCAGCTGTTACCAAGTATGCTTTCTGCCTCAGAAATGTATTGAAATCTATTATCTTTTATTGCATCCCATCCAGTTTTTTTTTTAATTTTAAAAAAGCTTCATATTTATTTAGCTTTCTCACTCTCTGCTTATGCCTTCAACATCTTCACGATGATTTTCTGCTCCTCAGTAAGGACAGCTCGCTCGATCCTGTCACGGACACATTTAGCATACCTGGAACCACCATGTGCCCAGCTGACCTGTTTTTTTTTATTTGGTTTTTTTTTTGGACCATCTCATATGGACTTTAGGTCTCACAGGACGAACCCCTCGAAGTCGGCCTAGGCACACGCCGCACACTGACTTTGGTTCTTTCCCAGCCTTCTTGGTGAACGGGTAAACAACTCTAGTACCAGGGTTTCGGGACAGCCTGGTTTTGTCAGAGGCTGTGTTGTAGGAGAGCCTATGACGGTATGCCAGTGCTGGACCATTCTGAGTGCCTTGAAATACCGGCCTGGGAAGAGGAAAACCTGTGTAGCCCAGGCTGGCCTCGAACTCCTGATCCTCCCACCTCCGCCTCCTCAGCAATATCCCACCGGCTGCAGCACCACAACCGGCCCCATCCAGTTTTTTTGAGGTATAATTGACAAATGAAAATGGCAGATATTTAGGGTGTATTGTGAAATGATACCACTATGAAGCTAAGAAATATGTCTACATTTCATAGCGCTGGCTATTCAAGGATAGAAGCTAAAAATATTTTCTTGCAAATATTACTGTACCTAAGTCAAAATTTTGTTCATTTAGTTTTTTTTTTTTAAATTAACTAATTTATTTATTTATTTATTGGCTTTTCAAAGTAGGGTTTCACTCTGTCAAGGCTGACCTGGATTCACTATGTGGTCTCAGGGTGGCCTCGAACTCACGGCGATCCTCCTACCTCCGCCTCCCGAGTGCTGGGATTAAAGGCATGCGCCACCACATTCGGCTCTTTTAAATTTTTACAATTTTTACTGTGGACCTCTAACAGATGAACATACTGTCAGTGGGTTGTATTCCTTTAAGAGTATTAAGTAACTAATTTGTCTGTGCGTGTCTGTGTACGGGCATGCACGCTGTGATGTGTGTGAGGAGGTCAGACGACAACTCTGGGGCTTTCTGCCTCCTCACTGTTTGAGCCTGGGGCTCTTGCTGCCGCAGACACATGGCCCGAGTGCTAATGAAGTAGCTGCTCCGCGCGCTGTGGGTTCTCCCAGATCTGCCGCCCACGGTCGCGGGTGCCGGGAGCACAGGGGCGTGCGCCGCTCGGCGTCTGGCTCTCTGCGGGTCCTCGGGACTTGAACCTGGGCTGGCAGGCTGGAGAAACAGGCGCCTTTAACTGCTGAGGTAACTGCCGCTCCTCAGCTGAGCCTTTTACCTTTGACTAACATCGCCCCACTTCCCCCATCCTGCTTTTTCTATCATTTCTCTCTAATGAGTTCTACATTTTTAGATTCCACGTATACGAACAAGCACAGAGTACTCGCCAATCTCTGCCTGGCTTATTTCAATTACTGTTACGTCATCCGGCCATGTTGCAAATGTTTTCTTTCTTTCTTTCTTTCTTTCTTTCTTTGTTTCTTTCTTTGTTTCTTTCTTTCTTTGTTTCTTTCTTTCTTTCTTTCTTTCTTTTTTTTGGCATGTAGATGGGTGTGTCATGTGCATGATATGCATGCATGTGTACAGGCACACGTGTGGACAGGTGCATGTTCATTTGTGCACACGCACGAGGCGGCCAGAGGCAGACATAGAATGGCTTCTTTGGTTGCTCTTCCCTTTACTGAGGCAGACACTCTCACTTGTACCCAGAATTTGCCAATTGGCATCCTGTCCAAAAACTACTGCCCAGGTGATGCGAGAAGCTTTTCCCTGTATTTTCTCTTCCTGGGATGTTGCTAACCAGAATACTTGTTATCATAATTTCCCCTGAGCAACCCAGCCAAGTTGAAAGAGGGAAAACATGCTAATTTAAATATTTTATGAAGCATGTAAAACCACTAAAACGTTACTCCAAAAAGAAACGAGATCCAGATCTGACTCCCACAAAAATCATTGCATCCCATTCTCTTTGTAATCCTATTCTTCTTGTTCTACATGCAGAAGTGATGGCCATGGGCTTTTTTTTCTAGTAAATTCTCTGGATTAGCATTGCATCGATACTCATTTCTACATCACTGAGAAGCTAGGACAACGCAGGCTGGCTTTTAGAGCTGCACGGTACAGTGGAAGAAACAAGCATGAAACTGAGTTGTGCTATTGCTATTACACTTAGTATATTTCAATAGGCGAAATTATTTACCTTAGAATGGTCTCTTTCTTCTCTCTCTCAATTCGTTAATTTAGATTAGAAATAACGTCTGGCTGCCATCCCACCTGGTGTGTACATGTCCTTGACAATTTATTCTCTGTCACAGTGCCTGCTTTGAGGATTTTGCATCGGAGACATTTAATAACAGTGGGATGGGGATTGTTCTTGGCTCATAACTCCTCAAAGACACAGTAAATGATAAAAAAAGAAAAATAAGAAACAGAGGGTCAATAAGAAGACATTGCCTGCTTTTCTTCACCTTGTGTCTGAGCCCTTACTAATAAAGCTCTTCATGGAAGCCAACGTAAAGAGTTAAATAAGCTGATTCTTCTTAGACCCATGATGGATTGAAAAATAATGTCGATAACTCTAGGCTCAAATTTTGCAAATGTTTTTCAATTCTGGGTCCAATGGAAGAGAAATATAAATCATTTTCTACTTCAGTGCACTAATGAAATGTTACATCCATAGATGACAAACAGCTCCAGGGTTTGGAACACCTCCATGTTTGTGGAATATCACACACTTGTGCACATGCACATGCACGCATGCACATACACACACACACATGCATGCATGCGCGTACCATAACTTGTGCCACAACCTTAATGTGGTAATATTTCTCATTTCTGAAGAAGACATCTTGGTCCCTATGAATAAAGTAAGTGACACTTGTTGTATTTGTGGCAATTTCAGATTAATGGCCTCCTCGACTGTGAAGACTAAAAGAAATGGTACCAGTTAGAAGAATTAATCATTTCCTGACAGCTTGCCCTAATAGCACCATTTTTATAGCTCTGTGGTAAATTCTGTTTTTGAACTGAAACCATTCGGTTATATATCACCTAGGTTTGCAACAGCTTTCCTTGTTTCAGATACAAAATCCAAATGCAAGGAATGGAGCTGGGGGTAGGAAAGAGAGAAAGAGAGAATATTTAGGAGATGCATTTTCAATGAATGAGGACCCATCCTGTCAGCTTTGATTTTTGGTTAAATGTAAACAACAATGATATTAAAAACAGAGCCGACCAGAGAGCCTTGCCTTTGAAGTCGGAGATAAAAGCACATGCAAAAATAAGAGATAAGCTCTTCTCGGTGACAACTTCCTCAATGCCAGTAAATATAAATATACATGGGATTTTTGCCCTGTCTCTCTTGTTTAATACGTGGGGATATTTCTTTATAGAAGTACTTATTTTAAACGCCATTATAATGGGTCAAAATCATTGCCCATACAGTGGGGATTGACAAGATGTGTTATGAATTAGAAATGGTCTGTCCACCCACAGCCACAGTGATTAAAAATAGTTAATATTTCTGTGCTGTCTTTTTGAGGTTTCTGTCTCCTCTCTTCCACATCTCTGCCACAGTCTCTTCCAAGGTCTCTGTCTCACACCCTTTTAGTTCTCTGCTTTTTCCTTCCAGGTCTCGACCTCAGTCTCTTTGAGATATCTCTGCTCCAGCACCTCCTCCTCCTCATCCCTTGGAGACAGGCAAAGCTTTCTCATGATCATAAGGCTCTGTGACAGGGGTTGGCAAACAGCAGCCCGTTTGCCTGATCCAGGCTTTGTTCATTTTAGTGTAGTTGGCAGGCTAAAAAAAAATCAACATTTTAAATGGCTACAAAAATTCAAAGGGAGAACATTTGTAGCATGTGAAAATGATATGAAATTCAAAAGTTGGTGTCCACAAATAAAGTTTTATTGGCATGCATTTATGCCCATCCGTTAAGTGCTCCTTGTGTCTGCTTTTGTACTACCATACCAGGTTTTAGGAGCCTCCTTTTAGAGATTCTGTCATGCTCAGAATGCCTAAAGTGTACCATCTGATGTGTTACAGAAAATGGGCCAGCTCTGCCCCATGGCTCCCCTCTGTCCTCCATGTCCTCATGTCTATCATGGATCCCCGTGTCCTCCATGTCCTCACGTCTGTCACGGATCCCCGTGTCCTCCATGTCCTCACGTCTGTTATGGATCCCTCTGTCCTCCATCTCCTCACGTCTGTCATGGATCCCTCTGTCCTCCATCTCCTCACATCTGTCACGGATCCCCGTGTCCTCCCTCTCCTCACGTCTGTCATGGATCCCCGTGTCCTCCATGTCCTCATGTCTATCATGGATCCCCGTGTCCTCCATGTCCTCACGTCTGTCACGGATCCCCGTGTCCTCCATGTCCTCACGTCTGTTATGGATCCCTCTGTCCTCCATCTCCTCACGTCTGTCACGGATCCCCGTGTCCTCCCTCTCCTCACGTCTGTCACGGATCCCCGTGTCCTCCCTCTCCTCACGTCTGTCACGGATCCCCGTGTCCTCCCTCTCCTCACGTCTGTCACGGATCCCCGTGTCCTCCATCTCCTCACGTCTGTCACGGATCCCCGTGTCCTCCATCTCCTCACGTCTGTCATGGATCCCCGTGTCCTCCATCTCCTCACGTCTGTCATGGATCCCTCTGTCCTCCATCTCCTCACGTCTGTCACGGATCCCCGTGTCCTCCATCTCCTCACGTCTGTCATGGATCCCTCTGTCCTCCATCTCCTCACATCTGTCACGGATCCCCGTGTCCTCCATCTCCTCACGTCTGTCATGGATCCCCGTGTCCTCCATCTCCTCACGTCTGTCATGGATCCCTCTGTCTTCCATCTCCTCACGTCTGTCACGGATCCCCGTGTCCTCCCTCTCCTCACGTCTGTCATGGATCCCCGTGTCCTCCATCTCCTCATTTCTGTCATGGATCCCCGTGTCCTCCATCTCCTCATTTCTGTCATGGATCCCCGTGTCCTCCATCTCCTCATGTCTGTCATAGACTCCCTCGGTCTGCAGTTTGGAGAGGTTCAGAACACGGTAGGTGTTCTGTCCATGATGCTGACTGCCTCAAGAAGCCCAGTCTGGAACTGAAGGCCTGGAGGAGTCTTGGCAAGGCTTGTGTCTTCAGTCCTTGTAGGCAGGGAGAAGAGGCTGGGTTCTTATGTCAGCAACGGTGGTAGCAACAGGGCACATGAGCTCACCAGAGAGGAGTGGTGGCAGGTGGCAAGCTCTTATGTCTGTAGTGTACACCAGAAGTTGTAGCACATTCTTTCCCCTCTGTGAAGCCTTCCTAGAAATGCCCTCGGGCCCACCCTGGGGCATGTCTCATAATTCATTATCCAGCCAAGTAGAAAAGTCAAGAGTAACCTGCACTTGAGAGGCAGAGGTCGGATGATCATCATGAACTCAAGGCTACCCTGAGACTACATAGTGAATTCCAGGTCATCCTGGGCTGGAGAAAAACCCCACCTGAAAAAACAAACAAAAATTTAAAAAAGAATAAATAAATAAAGAGTAACTAGAGTAACCATCACAACATACTATGACCATATTATCTACAATATGAATAGAGAGATCGTCGGGCAATTTCATAGAAGAGTTAAGTGCTGAAGACAAAGTGCTCAGTATTAAATCCATCTTCACAATGGTTTTATATGGCCTTCCTTTTGAATGTGTTTCCATTCTCTCTCCAGGGTGGACACTGCTCTTCCTCTCCTTTGAACAGATCATATCTGTTGGAGGTTCCATCACACCCCACACAGGCAGGTTACTGCCAAAGGCACGTTCTCTCCCCTTGACCTTGCCTGGGCACAGGTCACCTTTTTCTGTCTCTCCTCATCATCCCCAGTTCAGTGTCTTAAATTCTCTTCAATCCATACAGCAATGGTTCTCACATGCAAAACTGAGGTAATATTGTAACATCTTCTCCTGCAGATGCTCTTCACAGTGCAGATTCCTCTAGGGGAATCAGCTGAGTTGAAGCAGTTTCTTTGTGAGCCATCTTGATCTCAGGGCATATTGCAAGAGAGAGGAGAAGGAAGCTACAAGACAGGAGAGGGTGGAAAGCACTCTCAGAAGCTTGGGTAACCACCATGAGAAACTGGGACTGCATCTTTCCAGGACCCTCAGGGAGTTGATAGAGCAAAGCTGGGCCATTGAGTGACAGGTATTCCTGGGGAATGACTACTTTAGTCCTTGTAATACTGGTCTGTCCCATGTGCAGGCAGAGCGTAGCTCTGCCCAGTTACCTCCATTGAGCAGAGAAGAAACTCAGCCACAGTGTGCTCTGTGGTGTCCTATATTTGCCTGTGGAGTAGACCAGGACATGGTGGGACACTGGAAGAAGCATCTCTTAATCTTTCCACTGTTGTTTTCCCAGTGATGATGTGAAGTCAATCTTCATGGCCTCATTGCATGGACAACCTGATGGAGACTGAGAGGTGACATAATCAGGGCATGAAAGACATGGCTCACCTGGGGCTGTTGGCTCTCAAGTTCATAATTGTAAGTACTAGGCTGCCTACCCCTCCTGAGGTCATAGTGGACAACGGTCAGCTCTTTTTTCTTTATATTTATTTATTTAGAGAGAGTGAGATAGAGACAGAGACAGAGAATTGGTGTGATAGGGCCTCATCCACTGCACTGGAACTCTAGATGCTTGTGCCACCTAGTGGGAATGTGCGATCTTGCACTTGCCTCACCTTTGTGCATCTGGCTTACATGGGATCTGGAGAGTCAAACATGGGTCCTTAGGCTTCACAGGCAAGCGCCTTAACTGCTAAGCCATCTCTCCAGCCCAATGGTCAACTCTTTGTTTGTTTGTTTGTTTGTTTTGAGGTAGGTTCTCACTCTAGCTCAGGCTGACATGGAACTCACTATGTAGTCTCAGGGTGGCCTTGAACTCATGGTGATCCTCCTACCTCTTCCTCCAGAGTGCTGGGATTAATGGAGTGTGCCACCACGCCCAGCTCCAATGCTCAACTCTTTAACCACTATGTCCACAGATGATGATTTCGTTGGGACCACTCTCATCAAAGGCACACACATGTACTCTCCCTGTCTCTCCACCTGTTCAGGAGTGGCAACACCATTTTCAGAATCCATATCCATGACAACAATGTGCACCCATTGAGGGCTTCATCCTCCTCTTCCTTTTTCTCCACCCATCGTCCTCTTTTCTCTTTGGGATACAGGGCCTCACCATGCAACTCAGGTTGATCTGAAGCTCATCATCATCCTACCTGTGCCTCCCAAGTGCTTGGACTGCAGGAGTGATGGAGCACACCTGGTTCTCCCATTTCCCCCTCCACATGTCTGTGTGGCCTCCCTCCTCGCTTGCCTTAGGGCTGCTTCTCCCTCTTTGCCAGGCCTTAGCTTGAGGCTGCTTGAACTGGAGGCTCACCAGAGTGATGTTTTTCAAAATACATTTATTTCTTTATTTCTTTCTTTATTTATTTATTAGAGAGATAAACAGGTAGAGAGAGAGAGAGAGAGGTGATGGGGGGAGAGAATGGGCATGCCAGGGCCTCCAGCCACTGAAGATGACTTCCAGATGCATGCACCTCCTTGTGCATCTGGCTTATGTGGGTCCTGGAGAGTTGAACTGGAATCCTTTGGCTTTTCAGGCAATCGCCTTAACTGCTAAGCCATCTTTCCAGCCCCAGAGTGATATTTTCAAAATGCAAATCACGCCCTTCCAGCCCATCCTCCCATCCTGCTCCCCTTGAAACACTCAACTACGTTTCCTGTTACTTTGAGAACAAAGACCGAATTCTCCGTGGAGGCTGAAGACCAAATAGATGCTCAAATTTACAGCTACACCTTCCACCTTTAATCCCCAAAACTTAATTTAAGAGAATGTTTTGTTCTGCCCTCCTCAAAGGTTCCCTGGTCCCGTCTGCCACTGTGCTGCACACACTCTTCCATCTGAGCGGCTTCTCCTTGCTGACCCAGCCCAGCTATCACTGCCTCAAGAAAGTCTCCCTGACCTCTGCCACCCTCTGCTCCTGTTCTGGGTCAGCTCTGTGTTGTTACTTTTCTCATCACTGTGATGGAGTACCTGACAGAGAAAACATCAGGGAGGAAGGAATTGTTTTGGTTCATGACCTGAGAGAGCATTGTAATGGTGGAGAAGATATGAAAGCACCCAGCTTGGTGACCTAGGAAACATGTAACACTTTGCCTTACAGGGCACATACCAAGAAACACAGAGCTGAGGCCCAGATGGACCATAACTCTCCAGTTCCACTCCTTCAAACCATCATCTGCTAAATAAATCCCATGTCTGAAAGGTTCCACAGTCTACAAAAACAGTGCCACCACCTGTGAATTAACCATTGAAACACATGAGCCTGTGGGGGGACATTCCGCATTCAAGCCACAAGTTCCATTAAAAAAAATCTATTGACAACTTCCATAATTATAGATAATAAACCGTCGTAATCCCCTCCCCCTTCACTTTTCCCCTGACAGCTCCACTCTCCATCATATCCTCTCCCCCTCTCAATCAGTCTCTCTTTCATTTTGATGTCATCATTATCTTTTCCTTCTATTACAATGGTCTTATGTAGGTAGTGTCAGGCGCACTGTGAGGTCATGGATATTCAGCCCATTTTGAGTCTGGAAGAGTGCATTGTAATGAGTCCTACCCTTCCTTTGGCTCTTACATTCTTTCTGCCACCTCTTCCACAATGTACCCTGAGCCTTGGAGGGTGTGATAGAGATGCTTCAGTGCTGAACACTCCTCTGTTACTTCTTCTCAGCACCATGGTGCCTTCTGAGTCATCCCAGAGGTCACTGTCATCTGAAAAAAGAAGCTTCTCTAAGTAAAAGTGAGAGTAGCATTAATATGTGGGTATGAACATTAAGAGAAATGCTTACTGGGTAGTTTGGTGAGCATAGTATATGCATTTAGCCATCAGCAGCAGGCCTCACACCCCCAAGGCTCATGACCTTCTCTGTTATAAGCTTTCAGTGCCAGGCACTGTGGAACAGGCCTCCAGTCCAATTAGAGAGTGGTTGGTTTTCCCCATAACAGACGTGCCACTATTGCATCCATTGGCTCATTTGGCCTCGCTGGCCAGATTTAAGGCTTGCAGCATCCATTGTTGTGTATCTCCACTGATATCTTCTCTCTCTCCATTTGGATAGACAGTACTCTTTTTCTCCATGGTATTTCTCTATCTGCATGCAAACTGTCATGAACATTGCTATCTGATCATTATATCTGTTCTTCCTAAATATGACCTCCATAATCACCACTGCCATTATCATCGTTACCACCTCTCCATCCTCACAGATACCCCACCTGATAGTCCCTCAAAAGGACCAGCAGGGCTCAAAACATCAGCAGCCTGTCTGTTTTGCTCCTACTGCTAGTGCTGTTGGCCCAAGTATGTCCACATTCAACCCACATTAAGATGTGTAGAGAAGCTTCTGTTTTGTTTTGCATAGCTATTTTCTCCCCCAGCATAGATGAATTGATTAGTTTGGTCATGGCCTTGGTGGTACCTATCAATCACTAAGTGAAATATCTCACTGACTTGCTTCTTGGATTTTTGTTCAGTTCCTAGAGGAGAAAAGTATTTAATGGATGGATCAACTAAGAGTCAGTTATTGTACCAAGCTGAGTTTCAATGGGAATTGAATGAGTGATTGCAAGATCTCCAAGGTTAATGCATTTTGAGTGGTGTGGCAATTGGACTCATCTCTTCAGACTGAGTCTAGTAAACTTCTTATAGAACAGAGAATGAGTTGCAAAAACAAGTACAACTGTGGTACAGGACATGATATAATGTTACAAGATAAATATTTTTGTTTTTGTTGTTAAAGCCTTGAATGACCTTATTAAAATGGCTATAATAGTCAAGATAAGCTAAGTAATGCTTCAGTAACAAATATCATACAACTCAAAAATGAATATATCTCAAATCTCAGTTACTGAACATAATAGAAAATGTCTCTGTGTGTGAGTGTGTGTGTGTGTGTGTGTGTGTGTGTGTGTGTGTGTGTGTGTGTATAGTATGCTTTCTGCAATGTGGTATGTACGCTGAAGCCAGAGGAGAACTTTGGGTGCCCTTCTTTATTGCGCATACAATTCATTGAGATAGGGTCTTTCATTCAACCCAGAGCTATGGCTTTCTGTGAGTGAGCCCAAGAAATTCTCCAGTTTCTTCCCTCCCTTGGGCCCACCAGGTTTATGGATGTGTGTGACCATGCCCAGATTTTTATCAGGCTCTCCTAGGCCCTCATGCTTAGGTAACACTCTAAACCACTGAGCCATCTCTCATCTCCCCTGCAACCATAGTAAAAAAAAAAAAAAAATGTGTTATGTATGTCATGGTCTAGTTGTAATTCAGCAATGATGTACCAGCTGGGTCAGAAGATGTCCAAATCTCTGAGGCAGAAAAGGGGGCATCCTGGCCCTGACATTGGCTGGCCTGAGAGCTGGTCCCACCATGTCTCCTTTTGTCTTACCCTAACTGCAAGGGCCATGTCTTTGGTTTTCATGGGTCACGCCTCCTGCTGTGGCAGGCAAAGATGGGAGCAGGAAGATTAGCCAGGCAGCTAATATGATCATTAGAGAAGGCATTGTAGAAGGTCGGATTTACTGTCCTTGGTGGGTGGTTTTCCCCAGCCAAGGATTCTGTTGAGTTGAATGCAAAATGTCTCCCACAGGCTCATGTGTTGGAACCCTTGCTCCCCAGCTGGTGGCGCTACTAGGGAGTTGCTGTTTAGGAGGTAGAGTCTTGTGGGAGGAAGAGTGTCACTGCGAATATGTCTTGAGGCTTTATAACTTAGCTACATTTCCTGTTCATGTTCTGCTTCCTGACTATGGATGCCATGTGACCAGCTGGGTTCCTGCTGGCATGTGTCCCCTCCATGGTGGAATGCATGCTCTGGAACTCGAAGCCCTTCCTTCTTTGAGCTGCTTCTTGCCTTTAACTAATACAGGTGCCATTCTGTCTTCTCCTTGAATTTCTACCAACAGTCCCCCATTTGCTTCATCATTTCCCCACTCACTGACCACATGCTAGCCAGGCTATGTGTTTATTCCGCTCTAGCTTGGCCTTGGCTGGTCATTTCCAGAAGACATCCTGCACTGTTCTGTGGAGGGCACTGCAGGTGCCCCCCTGCATTTGAATTAAATGCCATACATGCCAATCTGCAACATCATGGGCACCATGGGGTGTGTGTGTGTGAGACATTGAATGTGAGAGCCGGTGATAATTTGTAGAGCTGTGTGTTTACATATCATGTCTGCAGTCAAGCTGTTATGATCTTTATTACAGTGCAGAATGATCCGGCATAAAATCGATGCTCCCATATGTTTCTGGTAATAAAACTTTCTGGGAATCATGCAGTAATTCGGCTGCAATCACGAAGAACTCCTGCTGTGGCCTGCTGGGCTCCGAGATGAAGAGTTCTTGTTGATCTGTTTGCATTTTGCTCCCAAAGCAGAAAGCGTTGCCTTTTAGCTATACACCCCATTGAATGCCCAGCTTTTGTTGTGTTGAGAGCTAAATCAATACTTACAATAAGTGATTAAATACAGCCTGGAGATGCCAGTCATGGGTCAATTCATTAACGAGGGAGCGCCAGGGACAGCAGATACTGCATAGCACAAAGACGTGTGAGTCAGAGCAAAAGGAGGCCAGGATTCTGGCTCTTTCTATGGGGCTACATGGCTCTGACTTGCCCTTTTGTTCTTCCATTTTCTCATGGGTATTCCAGGAGATTAATCTGGAAAATTCCAAAGCCTCTTTCACCACTGTTGTTTTTTTTATTATGCACCCTTTATAAAAACATACTGGGACATTAACTTGCTCTTCTGAATGTATCCTACACATGTAGACAGGATCGCTTTTGATAGAACGTTATGCATCAGCTAATAAGATATACTGAAAGAATAATTAATGACATGCTGTAAGAAGGATTTCTAAAAACAATATAATCCCAACTTACTTTGTAAAATTATTTATTTATTTATCTGCAAGCTGAGAGAGATAGAGAGAAGAGAGACAGAGAGAATGGGAGTACCAGGGCCTCTAGTCATGACAAATGAACTCCGGATGCATTTGCCACCATGTGCATCTGGCTTACATGGGTCCTGGGGAATTAAACTCGGGTCATTAGGCATCTCAGGCAAATACTTTAGCTGCTGAGTCATCTCTCCAGCCCCCACTTTTTTTTTTAAAATACATTTATTATTTATTTATTTATTAGCAAGAGAAAGAAAGTATGCATGGGTATGCCAGGGCCTCTTGCTGCTACAGATGAAGTCCAGACACATGTGCCACTTTGTATATCTGTCTGGCTTTGTGTAGGTACTGGTAAATTGACTCTGGGTCAGCAGACTTTTCAAGAAGCAACTTTAACTGCTGAGTCATCTCCCCAGCCTTGCATGCATAAATCTTGTTTTTTTTTTTTTTTTTTGAGGTATGGTCTCACTCTAGCCCAGGCTGGCCTGGAATTCACTATGTAGTCTCAGGGTGTCCTTGAATTTATGGCAATCCTCATACCTCTGCCTCCTGAATGCTGGGATTAAAGGTGTGTGCCACCACGCCCGGCCTCATGCCTAAATCTTAATCTCATCTAGTGGCTTGCAATCTATGTGGCCCCCTTTTAAAGTTATTTATTTACTTTGAGAGAGAGAGCGAGAGAGCTGGCAGACAGAGAATGGGCACACTAGGGCCTCTAGCCATTAGCAAATGAAATCCAGATACATGTACCACCTTGTGCATCTGGCTTACATGGGTTCTGGGGAATCATATCTATGCCTTTAGGCTTCCCTAGGCAAGTGCCTTAACCATTAAGCCATCACTCCAGCCCATTCCTTACCTTTAAAAATACATATTTATAAAGTAATCTTAATCATCATGAAATTAAATTCATAAGCAATATAACCTAATAATGCATATGGTTGATATGGTACTGCAACTGCTATAAATGAGGAGAAAAAAAGAATACACACTATGAGGAAATAATGTGTGCTGTAAACCATAAACACTTGAACTTTATTTCTGGAAGCTACAATGAAGCCTCTGGAAGATAATCCCATAAGTGGAAGCATTGTGGTTTTGGTATGTTCCATAACCAACCTAATCCAGCTGTGGTGGTCAGCAGCCCGAACAGCGCGGCCCTCACAGTGGTCGGCAATGGAACGTAGAAGCAGGGAATTTGTTATCTCTCCAGTGAAACACAGAACTGTTCTCTCTTCTCATCCATGGACACTAACTCATGGGGTATCAGAATCTTCATAAACATATTATTTTCCTGTGAATATGGCTCTAAGTTATAGTCTGCTACTTTTCAAGTGTAAGTGGCACTGAACTGTCAGGCATGGCTGTCTCATACATTGTTAGACATTTGCGCCTGACATCTCCCCCTGCCCCGCCATCTTTAATTGCTTGTGGACCCTTCATTACTAGGACGGCCAAGTAATGTCCCCATCACTCACCCAGGAGAAGACGCCACACCTGCCATAAGTCCCGTTCCACCTTGGTGTCCTCCATCTTGGCTGTTTTCCACTGGTCAGGTGAGTGCATGCTCTGTGCCCGGGGTTCAATGACATCGTGCGCCTCTGCACTTGCCCACTGTTGCCTCATCTATCTTGGGTGTCCTGACCCCCTGCCTTCCTGCCATGATGTCATCATCCTTCATGAGACCTACGGTGCGTCTGGCATCTAAAGCACACCGTGGCTTTATACAGCAGGACATTTTACAGAAGTGTCAAGAACCCTTTGACTTGTGACTGGCTGTAAGTTATGCTCCAAATTCTGAGACATAAAACATGAAAAACAATGGGCATTTAAATCAGTGAAAATGATTCAAAGCCAGGTTTTGTAGGTAGAAGAATGTTATAAGTGACAAGGATACAGGGACTTGGTGCTCTGGGCCAGACACCAGTGTTACACCTGGGACAGAGGTGATTCTAAATGGAGGTGGAGTGCATAGATTTTCCAGAATTAAACAAAATTCAGCCAGGTTTGGTGGCATATACCTTTAATCCCAGCACTTGGGAGGTAGATGGTAGGAGGGTACTGTGAGTTCAAGTCCAGCCTGGGACTACAGAGTGAGCTAGACTGAGCCCCTAACTGGAAAAGACAACAACAAAAAAACCAGAATGAAACAAAATTCATCATAAAAAACTGAATAAAAGTCTTCAGTTTATTCAGTCTAATAAGTGAAAAAAACCAATTTTTTTTTTTATTATTAGCAGTTGGCCCAGAAAGCCAAACATCACATGTTCTCTCTAATATGTGATTCCCAGCTACAAATGATTGGACTTCTATGTGAGTAGGAAGAACACTTAGTAGCAGAGGCCAATAAGCTAGAAAGGGTATATAAAGGAAATAGAAAGGGAGAGAGGGGGACTTAATAGGATGGTATTGTATATATGTAAGTAGAACAGATTAATGGGCATGAAAAAGCCTAAGTGAGGTCAGAGGAAGAGATTGAGTAAAGGAAAGGGGGAGGGAGGGCTAATCAAAATTTAAGAGGATATAAATAAGTCATATGGAATCTTACTTTTTTGGATGGAACAACAAGAAGCCATAGATTGTTACTAGAAATTTTTTGGTGCCAGAGATGGGATACCTTCCATTGAGTTATTGGCCAAGGAGATCCTTGATGCCCCCCAAACATTACAGGCTATTGCAGAGGCTCTTGGTTTCCCACCAGGAATAGATGGTAAGACCCTATTGCTAATGACTCCATATACTTGGACTGCAAGGTCACTGAGAAATCCTGCTGGAAGTGAGCTGAAATCCTCCTCTGTCAGGAGCCATAGAGCAAAAGCCTCTCCATTTTGCCTGGGCCTGCTCATAAGCTGACTCATTACTCAGAAAGTTGGTCCATCCAGCTTTCTGTTAGGTACTTCTGGAACATCGGTCAGCAGACTGCTTACAGCATCTTATCTTTTGCAAAAGGCCAGTTTATGGTCAGGATGTGAAGCCTGGTGCAATTAGGATGTTAAGCCATTGAGTCAATATTAGATGAACACCTAATTACACCCCCTCTAGGTTTCCTGATAATTACAAAGCCCTAAATCATGTCAGCCAGCTTATTCCCCAACTCTTTCTTCCCCTATATAACCACTGTGTAAAACATAAAGACTCTGAGGCCTTGACAAACATCTAGCATGATCTCCTTCTTGTGTCTGTTTGCCTTTTCTCACCCAGGTTAACTTCTCCTCGGGTTCTTGTTCAACTCCCCGCTGGCCGGGGCACTCCTCCATGTAGCCCAGCTGACAGAAAGCTGGAAAAAGCTACACTCCATGCAGTTCAATGGGAGAGAGAGAAATCACCAGTGAAGATACTCAACATGGACACTGCAAGACTTATATTTGACCAGCCAGGCCAGATGAGCCAGTGGGTACAATAGTGGCACATCTGTTATGGGGGAAACCAACCACTCTCTAATTTGACTGGAAGCCTTCTCCATGGGAGGGAATACATGCCTGATACTGAAAACCTATGACAGAGGTAGTCATGAGCCCTAGGGGTGTAACGTCTGCCGGTATCTGGCTAAATGTACATACTATGCTTATCAAAATGCCCAGTAAGTACTTTTCTTAATGTTCATTCCCATATATTAATGCTACTCTCACTTTTGGTTAGAGAACCTCCTTTTTTCAGATGGCAGTGACTTTGGGATGATTCAGAAGGCACCATGGTGCTGAGAAGAAATGAAAGAAGAGTGCTCAGCACTGAAATATCTCTATCACACCTTCCAAGGCTCAGGGTCTATTGCAAAAGAGGTGGCAGAGAGAATGTAAGAGCCAAAGGAAGGGTAGGGCTCTTCACAATGTGCTCTTCCAGACACAAAATGGCCTGGATATCCATGACCTCATAGTGCCTAACACTACCTACACAAGACCATCATAATAGGAAGAAAATATCAAAATAAAAGAAAGACTGGTTGAGAGGGGGGAAAGTATGATGGAGAGTGGAGTTTCAATGGGGAAAGTGGAGAGAGGGAATTACCATGGGTTAATGTCTATAATTATGGAAGTTGTTAATAAAAAAAAGTTGAGAAAAAAATTCATGTTAAATATAGCACTCACAGATGGCACACTGTAAGTCTTTGATGACCATTATCCATTACTCATTTATATTGTGTAACTGTAATGTTCTCTCTGTCAGAGGTTCCCGTTCAAGAGCCAACAGATCCACTCAAACACTGGTATGTCTTTGTTTCCTTGCTTGCCTTAGAGGCTCTGAGGAGAAGGAAGGTATGTCCACCTCAGGAACATGACTGCCTGGTGCACGGGAGCACAGCAGGTCTTCAATCAGCCTTTAAAGCTGGGAGGAAACCTAGACCACTGATGTTCAGGCTTTCTGCACACTTGTCCATGCAGCAGAGCGTTTTGCAGAAGAAACCTTCAGCAGCGCCAACCGTGAGGAAAGGCAGAGGAGCTGCTTTCATCTCGCAGGTCTCTGGAGCCTACAGGCCTGCCCCGCACCATCTTCCCAAACTTAGTGGTCATTAGAAGGCCCAACAGGTTTCCTTGACACACACAAGGAACACATACGAGGAAAAATTCACTCACACACATATTCCCCCTCCACACATACCCTGAGGGTCCCGAAGGGCAAACTGCCTCATCCAACTCTAGATACAGTGGCCTTCACTGTGTTGATTCTGTAATGGGACAGCCAAGCCATATCCTTTTAGCTGCACACATTGCAAGCATTTCCCAGGCCTGACACTCGTGAGTTCTTGTGAAAATCCCAGTCCTGAGGAAGTCACTGTTGATGAGCTCAGACAGCTGATGGGGCAGACAGGGCCTCGGATATTCTCTCTCCCTCTCATCCTCTTCTTAATCTTTCTCCATTTCTCTCTCTCTGTTTGAATTTGGGGGGGGGTGGATTAAGATAAGGTCTCACTTAGTCCAGGCTGACCAGGAATTCACTCTGTAGTCTCAGGGTGGCCTCGAACTCTTGGCAATCCTGCTACCTCTGCCTCCTGAGTGTTCGGATTAAAGGTGTGTGCCACCTCACTGGGCTCTCTCTCTTGGATTTGGCTATATTGCCCAGACTGACCTTAATGCCGGTGCTCAAGAAATTCTTCTGCCTCAGCTTCCCAAATAGCTGAGAAGATCGTTCATGTCACCACCCTTGGCCTCTAGGTTCTCTCATTCAAAAGCCCCAATTTTGAATTAATGATACATTTTGGCTCATTAAGTGTCAGGAGCAAGTCTCTAAACACCTGGCTTCTCTGTCAAATGTGTCTTCTCCAGTATAACCATGATCAAAAGGTTTACTTCATGATCTTTCATATTCTGGGATTTGATACAGCAATATTTGTTCATTTTCAGGAGCTCTTTAATCCTCCACAAAGCTGTGTTTAGAAGGAAAGATTTGTTGCCTCTAATTTTAGCCCCAAAGAGCAAACCAGGTGGGGAGGAGAAAAGGAGAGGAAAGGAAGATTTTATTTATTCGTTATACCTACCTCTGTACAGGGATGGGTTTCTGAAAAGAAAAGGGAAACAGCCTTCTGATAAACCAAGCATCATTGCAGGAGGCATCTGGCTGGTTCCCCCAGATAAACAGCCCAGCTCTGATTTCTCTCCTGGGAGAAGCACAATGGCATAGCTTAACATGTGCTGGCTTGAAGTCAGGAAACTAAATGCAAGATTTCCGTTGACTCTTTGCCAATTCCAATCCCTCTATTCCATTCTGTCCCCAGTAATGCATGCTCTTGAAAACAGAGAAGAAATGATGGACATCGTAACCAACGGCTTCGTAGATATGCAGGGTCATTTACCCTCCTCGCTTCCTTTGAAAAGATGGCATCGCAAATTTGCCAATTCATTTTTCATCCCCAAGGCAGTTAAGAAATGTACAGAGCTGCCAAAACCATGCTGAGCAGTGGCCAACATCTGGAATTCAGATTGCTGCCCATGTGGGGGGAGGGGCAAGTCTCCCGCTGTTCGCAGCAGATCAAGTCATGCTCATTAAGGCTTAGAGTGATGCCCAGGGATTCCGTTTGATGGTGCGAATTCCTGTCATCTTGTAGGGGTCTTGCCTCATGTTCCAGAAATCTCTGCAAGGAACACCAGATGCTGTGAAATGGTGGGGATGTTCCCTTTTACGGACACTTCTCAGGTAAAGGCGCTTTGCTTAAACACCCAGCCACTTGATATACTGTAAGCGTTTGCCTACCTAGAACTCAGGAAAAGTAAATCCCATAATGATGAGTTTATTGTTTGCTGTGCCATTGTTTCCTCTTATTTCTTCTTTAAAACTTTTTCTTAAATTTATTTATTAATTTGAAAGAGTGTGAGAGAGAAAGAGGCACACACACACACACACACACACACACACACACACACAGAAAGGGGGGGGGCATGCCAGGGCCTCCAGCCACTGCAAATGAACTCCAGACACATGTGCCACCTGGTGCATCTGGCTTACCTGGGTCCTGGGGAATCACACTGAGGTCTTTTGGCTTTGCAGGCAAGTACCTTAACCACTAAGCCATCTCTCCAGCCCCCTTTTATTTCTTAAATTAATTAGTATTTTTCTTTGTGTGTAAGAAAGTGCAGTCATGCACATGCCATGGTACACATACAGAGGTCAGAGAACAGTTTGGGGTGTTGGTCATCGCTTTCCACCTTGTTTGAGGCAGGGGTTCACCATTTACCCCTGCATGTGCCAGGGTGATGTCTCTCAAGCTACTGGGGGACCCTGTCTTTGCCTCCTTCCCCACTCTACCCGTTCTTGGACTATAGGTGCCTGCGTCTGGCTTTGCATGTATTCTGGCAAGCTAAACTCAGGGACTCAGGCTTGTGCAGAAAGCACTAGATCCACTGAGCCATGTCTCTGCCCCACTTCAGTTTCCCTTGAATTGCTCAAAAAAGGGGAGATGGATTGAATTCTATTAAGTTTCTTTTAATGTTTTGCACTTGCATTTAAATTACTTTATAAATATAACGACCCAATCCAGAACAGCAGATGTGACCTTTAATCATGCCGTCACCCCGCCTCAGCCCAGTGTATCGGGCAACTGTCATGAACTGGTCACGAGGGCTGGGCATGGGGGTGTGTCCATCATCCCAGCACGTGGGAGGCTGAGACAGAGAGTTGTGAGTCTGAGACCAGCCTGGGCTGTATAAGAAGACACAGTTTCCAAAGAAATCAAGGGCCGGGGTGTGGCTCAATGGTAGAGCACTTCTTGCCTAGCATGCGACCCTGGGCTCAGGACTGACACAAAGAAAAAGTAATTTAAAACATGAATTGATAATGAGCTGCTTCCTTCCAGGTCTGAGCTCTGGCCAGTCACCCAGCAGCTACTAAGAGCTGGATGACACTGATGTAAAGCTCTGGCATGACACTATTCCATTGTTAAATTAGCAGTTAAGTTTTATTCAAAGATTTTTTTTTTTTAAAGTTAATAGCTACCTAAGTAGGATTGTGTTGGTCTTAACGAAAGCTCTACTAAGGGGAATGCATCTTTATGTGGTAGCAAGGTCATGTGTGACTGGACATTTTTTTCAGTGTCTACAAGGCTGATGAGCAGCTGGTGAACTTAGATAATGTTCATGGAATATGTAACGATCCATATATTTAAAAGGATGAAAATGTGACTAATTATAATTATGAGCAATCATGCCTATATTATAATATGGCATTATAAAACTAATAGATAATTCATAATTAAATCTTGATGAGTTATCAAGAGACCATGCATTGAGTGTAACAGCCAATGCACAGGAAGAAGGGGTTCTGTTTATGCAACTCCGTGTGTTCATTTTTAGTGGGTTTAGACATTCAGGGTGCGGTTCCGTGTGTACGGAACTCATAAACCCATCAGTTTACCCAGCTGTAGATTATCTTATCGTCATCCCCCAAACTGCACCCTTCTCAATCCCTCCTCTCTTACTTCTATCAGGCAAGAGCAACCATTGCCTGACTTTGAGATCCGTGCACAAGTTCAGCTTGTTCTAGAATTTTCTATTGGTAGAATCACACCACTTATACTCTTTTTCAACTCTGGTGCCTCTCACTGAGCAAAACTGTCTTGTTTGAAATTAAAGTGTAGTTGCACATAACGACTAGTTGTTGTTTGATTGCTAGAATTATATGACATAAAATTGTTTATTTTCTTATGGGTGGACATTTGTGTTGTTTGTAGTTATGGTAATTACAAAGAAGGCCAGCATGTGACCATTGTTAGACAAGTAATTTTTGTAAATATATGGTTTCATTTTTACTGAGTAGATATATAAGAGTAGAAATACTAGGCAATATGGCATATATATGTCATATATATATAAACTTACATGAAGCATACAGATAATTTTTCCAAATTTTCAAATACAAAGGTGTAGCTGAGGTTGGCCTTGGGCTTGTAATCCTCCTGCTTCAGCCTCCAATGTGCAAACATACCTGGCTAGAATAACTGCATCTGAATATTCTGAGTATCACAGCTTTCACATC
The DNA here is from genome assembly GCF_020740685.1 of Jaculus jaculus. Lineage (NCBI taxonomy): Eukaryota > Metazoa > Chordata > Mammalia > Rodentia > Dipodidae > Jaculus > Jaculus jaculus. The sequence goes on from NC_059109.1 coordinate 133,072,412, forward strand.
TTACTTTGATCATTTTGTTAAATGAATATAATTTAATTTTATTATTTTGCTGTATGTATCCAATAGTGAATCAAAACATTGGTAATAATATATGATGAGTTATCACTGCCAGGTTACAAATAGACAATTTGAGATTCAGAGAAATTACCTCAGCAAAATGTCTTTGTGGGTCAGAATTTATTAATTTATTTCTAGCTGGCTTAATTTAAAAAATGAGGCTGGAGAGATGGCTCCACAGTTAAGGTATTTGCCTGCAAAGCCTAATTGCCTGGATTTGACTTCGTAGTACTCACATAAAGCCAGATGCAAAAAGTGGTGCATGCATTTGGAGTTTGTTTGCAGAGGCTAGAGGCGTGACATTCCCATTCTCTCTCCCTCTCTCACTCGCTGTCTCTCTCTCTGTCCCTCTCTGCTTACAAGCAAATGAATAAATAAAATAAAAGAAAAAGAAAAGCTTCCACTAGTTTTAATCTTCATGGAAGTCTCATAAGAAGTTGACTTTCTATCTTCTTTCCTTCCTTCCTTCCTCCTTTCCCTCTCTCTCTCTCTCTCTCTTTCTCTTTATTGGTACATGCATGCATGTGGTGTACTCTGTGTGGCATATGCATGTGGGATGTGCACGTGTGTGTGTAGAAATGCCTCATGTGCACACGGGCAGAGGCTGGAGGAGGACATGAGGTGTCCTCTTCTGAAGACACGAGTTTCTGAGCAGTACGATGTGATGTGTGAGGCTGGGGAGGCGTCTCAGCAGGTGAGGGCACTTGCTTGCCAGCCTGCTGGCTCTAATTCCGGCCCACAGCCCCCATGTAAAAGCTGGGCGCAAAGGGGCGCACACAGCTGTCACTGCAGTGCACCTATGGCAGCAGCAGGCGGGGCCGGCAGAGTCCAGACTGGCTAGATTGGTGTGTAGACAGCAACAACGAAACAAGGGAGAGCCTGTCACGAGCAAGGCAGACCACAAACGCCCGAGGGTGTCCTCAGACCCCACAACGCACCATAGCACACGTGTGCACCCATGCACATAGACATATACATGCCCACACACAATAAAAAAGACTTTAAGCACATAGCAATTTTTTCCCATGGAAACAGGTGCACAGATCCAAAAATTGTAACTAGCTATAGTAATTTCTTAATTAGCTGTTTGTGTGTATGTGCCAAGACATGCACATAGAGGTCAGAGGACAACCCTGGAGAATTTATTCTTGCCTTCCACCTTCTTTTTTAAATTTTTATTTAATTTATTTATTATTTTAGAAAGAGAGAAGTGGGAAGGGGAAGAGAAGGAACATTCCAGGACCTCCAGCCTCTACAAACAAACTCTAGATGCACGAGCCACCTTGTACATCTGGCTTAGGTGGGTACTGGGGAATCAAACCTGGGTCCTTTGGCTTCACAGGCAAGTGTCTTAACCACTAACCATCTCTGCAGCTCCCACCTTCTTTTTTTGAGACAGAGCATCTCATTGTTTTGCCACAGTGCATCAGTCTAGCTGGCCCATGAGCTTCCAGATTCTTCTGGCTCCACCTCCCATTGCCATAGACGCGTTGTGATTACAGATGCACAGAGCACTCTGTGTCCAGCTTTCACATGGATGCTGGGAATACAGCATGTGCAGTCAGGCTTGCAAGCAAGCACCTTTAGCCACTGAGCCATGTCCCCAAGCCCTGGCTGTGATGCCACAAGCAGGAAACGACAGGGCCCTGCTCACATCCACTCTGTTCTTGTTGCTACAGGATGAGTCGGTCTCAATCCCATATCAGTTCACTCAGTTTCTCTCCTGGCTGTGCATTTGGACACGATCCTCTCACACAGCATCCCAGAGAGAGCAGAGCCTCGGAACCACAGCCTTGCTGTTTGTCTGGGTTGTGAACAGAAGTGAGTGATTTTTTTTTTAATATTTTTGTTATTTTTATTTATTTATTTGAGAGTGACAGACACAGAGAGAAAGAGGCAGATATAGAGAGGGAGAGAGAATGGGCACACCAGGGCTTCCAGCTACTGCAAATGAACTCCAGATGCATGCGCCCTCTTGTGCATCTGGCTAATGTGGGTCCTGGGGAGTCAAGCCTCGAACCAGGGTCTTTAGGCTTCCCAGGCAAGCGCTTAACCACTAAGCCATCTCTCCAGCCCAGAAGTGAGCGATATTTTTAAACCCGCAGTGAGAAAGTGGAAGCTCTAGAGATGACGCCAACAACGGGCGGCTGCAGCTGTTGCAGTCGTCGCTCGCCTCATTCCACAATACCTTAATGGTTGCCAACAGTCTACTGAAGTTTTGATGCCTAGCTGTATTCCACTGCAAATTCAGGCTGGGCACCACTGTAAATTTTAAGCATTATACGCTTTGCAGTCTCTGTCCCAATGTCTTGATCTGCAGCTGCACAAAACAGCTATAAGCAATAAATAAGAGACGGAGCTTGGCTTTGTTCCAATAAAACTTAATTGACTGCCTCGGGAATGTGAGTTTTGTATAGTTTACATTCATCACGATCTTTCTTTCCTCAATTAAAAATGTAAATACTATGCTTATGTACAGAGCTGTAGTAAGTGGTGGTCAGGATTGGGTTAGCAGACCATAGTACTTTGTCAGTTCTGTTGTGGTGTTCGAGTGTAAATTGTCCCCCATAACCTCACCTGTTTGCAATTAAGCCTCCTACTTAGTGCCCAGCTGGTAGCGTGTTTGGGAAGCAGAGCCTTGCTGGGGGAGAAATGTTGCAGACCAGGGATGGGAAGGGGCTGGTTATGTCAGCCTCCTGGTTGTTAAAGAATTAGCTCTTTCTTGCTGATTTCTCTCTACTGTGATGTGTGAAGATGTGAGCCAGCTTCCTGCTCCTGCCACGCTTTCCCAGTCATGATGTGACTATAAACCAAAATACACCCTTTCCTCCCACAGGCTGATTCTACTGAGGTGTTTTCTTCCAGCAACAGAGAGCGAAGTGCTACACTGGTTTCCATTGATCAAAATCATTAAAGAGGCTCAGTGTTGATTAGTATAGGGAGCAGGAGCCAGGTGCTGGGGCTCCTCAAACCAGGCTGGCTGCACGCCGTAGAACCTGGGTGATCTTGGGTCAGTTACTAGATCTCCCTGACCTTAGTCTTTGTACAGTAAAATGATGTTAACAATGTTGGAGCGTTTCATAGACTGGATGAGGATGCCACATGTGAGGGAAATAGCATGGGGCTTGCCACATAGTGAGTGATAATGAAGCATTTGGTTTAGAGGTATGCAGAACCACATCCAGCTACAAGCTGGTGTGTGTGTGTGTGTGTGTGCGCGCGCGCGCGCGTGTGTGTGTGTGTAGGACTAATGTGTGTGTGTGTGCTCCCATGTGTGGCATATATGAGGGTGCATATGCGTGTGTGTGCACATGAGCGTGGAGGTCAGAGGTTGACGTTAGGTGTCTTCCTCAATCTCTCTCTGCTGTATTTTTTTTTTAAATTTTTATTAACATTTTCCATGATTATAAAATATATCCCATGGTAATTCCCTCCCTCCCCACCCCCACACTTTCCCGTTTGAAATTCCATTCTCCATCATATTACCTCCCCATTACAATCATTGTAATTACATATATACAATATCAACCTATTAAGTATCCTCCTCCCTTCCTTTCTCCACCCTTTATGTCTCCTTTTCAACTTACTGGCCTCTGCTACTAAGTATTTTCATTCTCACACAGAAGCCCAGTCATCTGTAGCTAGGATCCCCATATGAGAGAGAACATGTGGCGCTTGGCTTTCTGGGCCTGGGTTACCTGACTTAGTATAATACTTTCCAGGTCCATCCATTTTTCTGCAAATTTCATAACTTCATTTTTCTTTACCGCTGAGTAGAACTCCATTGTATAAATGTACCACATCTTCATTATCCACTCATCTGTTGAGGGACATTTAGGCTGGTTCCATTTCCCAGCTATTATAAATTGAGCATCTGCTGTATTTTTTGAAACAAGGTCTTTTGCTGAACGTGGGCCTCAGCTATTTGACTAGACTTGGCAGCCAGCAAGTCCGAGGAGTCCTCTCATCTCTGTCCCCCAGCACTGGGATTCCAGGCGTGTGACTCCATGCCGGACTTTTCTTTGAGCATCGGGGCTCTGAACACAGGTCTCCATGCGTGTCTGACACGTGACACAGCCCGCTCCCAAGTCCCTGCTATAGTAACCCTGTGGCTTACTACATCTTAAACTCTGGGTGGTGGATAACATTTGGAAGGAAAAGGCTATGCAACAACTAAAAATGTATTTTCCTTTCTTTTAAAAATTCTTGCCAGAGGGTGAGAACTGAAATAGATTCCCTTTTAAAAAGAAAAAAAAATCAAATGTGATAATTGGAAACAAAGTCCCAGTTAATGCCAAAAATGAGTTTGACTAGAAAAGTTAGCATGCCGGGAAAAAAAAAAAAAAAAAAAAAACATAGAAAGCTACCTGGGTGGAAGCCAAGCTGTGTAAGAGTTCTTGGGCTGCCAGCAGCAGAAGCCAAACATGACAGATATGAGAACAAAGGGAATTTACGAGAACAGAATGGAGCCACAGAGCCGGAGGGCCCAGAATTAGGGAACGGATGCTCACGCTTGGACCAGGAATGTTGGGAACACAGCAAACATCCTCTTAACTGAATGATCTGATCAAGATGCCAACATTCTCTTCTTTGTGCCTTGTTCGCATGTGTGTGTATGTGTGCTGTGTGTGTATGTATACGTGTTTGCATGTGTGGGGGAGCACATGCACATGTGTTTGTGTGCGTGGAGGCAGGTGGTTGACATTGTCTTCTTTGAAGGTTCTCTACCTGTCCTCCTGTGTCAATGACTTTTTGTTTCTGGGACAAAACCCAAAACAGACACAACTTCCTGGAGGAAAAGATTTATCCTAGCTTATGGTTTCAGAGGGCAGGAGCCCAAAGGAGCAGGAGGCCAGCATGGTAGCATCACATTAGCAGAAGGAAATACAGAAATAACAGTAAACAGGGCTGGAACATAAAACCTCAAGGCCCTCAATCTTCACCTCCTTACTTTACATTCATACTACCACATCTCCTTATTTTACACTCACACCACCACACCTCCTTATTTTACACTCACACCACCACACCTCCTTATTTTATTCTCACACCACCACACCTCCTTATTTTACACTCAAACCACCACACCTCCTTATTTTACACTCAAACCACCTCACCTCCTTATTTTACTCTCACACCACCACACCCCCTTATTTTACTCACAAACCACCACACCTCCTTATTTCTTGATTCAGAGTCTCTCACTGACCCTATTCCACATGGTCACCAAGCCCCCACTGGTATATATGTGGTTGCGAGGGATCCAAACCCTGGTCCTTATGCCTGTGTGGCAAGTGCTTTCTGGACTTAGTCATCTCCCCAGCCTATTGTCTCTGTTTTATTAATTGCTAAAATTAACATCCTAGGAGATTTCCTAGAGGTAAAGACTAAATTGTATGCAGGTCCCTATTTCATGACAATAGGGAAAAGTATTTTTCTCACACTAAGTTCGCTAGGGAGAGGCACCTCCTGAGATTATCCTGCTACCAAGACTGTATACAAGTGGAACAAAAGGATGCTCAAAGGGTCTGGGCACTAGAAGTGGGCAGGCCATGGCAAAGTCCTTTATCCAGAATTCTCCCTAATACTAATAACTCACAAGTGGCTCAACCTTTTCTCTGGGACTTATGCAGATAGATGACAGTGTTTATTACCAAATGATAACCTGCTGATTATGTCTGGCCAAATTTGATCTCAGATAATTTGCTTTTAGGCTCCCAAATTATTTCTTAAATGCAAATTGAATTCCTAGCTTGCCCATCCCAGAGACATGAGATGTAATTATGTACTATTAAATACCTGATAAATTAAAAGAGATGGGTGGGGGAGTATAGTTGAATATTAATGATATGAAATTGATTTTCATCATCTCTACACAGAGGTGGCTATCCATGCCACGGACCTAAGAAAATTGGCAATTAAATATGTGTCCTGCATTATCTAGTATTTTTGTTGTACCTTTGGTTAGTGCCTTTCTAATTAGACTCAGCAAAATCAGTGATTTCATGGTATTTCAAGTCAGATCACATTTGGTGAAGAATCCAAAACTCCCTCAATCATTCCTGCATCAGGATGGACTTTCCTATGAATTCCACATCTTATACATGTCTACTATGTGTCAAGAATTAAGCTGCCTGTGAGGTATGTTGGGAATGAAAAAGCTATGGTTTCCAAATTAGAAAATTCATTCCAGTTAGGGAAGAGACAAACATGCTAAGTATGTATTCGATGCCACAGAAATATATAATGGGCTCTTCAACCAATGTGGGGTTATGTGTGAGTTATTTCCCCCATTGCCATGATAAAATATCTGACAGAAGAGACTCATGGAAGGTAGGCTTTATTTTGGCTCACAGTTTCAGGGCACAGTCCACCATGGAGGAGGGGGTATGGTGTCAGGAGGTTTGGGTGGCTGGCTGGTCACAGTGCATCTACAGTCAGGAAGTAGAGAGGGAGAGGTGAATGCTGACCCTCAGCTGTCTTTCTCCTTTTTACTTAGTCCAGGAGCCCAAATCCCTGGGCTGATGCTACCCACATTCAAGGTGTGTCCTTAGACTGAGGCTTCCCATCTCAATTATCCTCATCTACAACTCCTCACAGATGTGCCCAAGCTTTGCTTCCTTTGTGCTTCTATGAGTTTTATGTCATTCCATATCTTATCACGTTGACAAGATCATCACAGAGGGCTTCTCTCTCTGGCAGCAGCACCAGTAACCTTACTGGGAATTTGGTGTACACACTTCTTCAGACCCCTCCATAGACCCAGTGAATCAAACTCCCTGGAGATGGTGCCAAACACTTTTAATAAACCCTCCAGGTGAAATGTGATTCATTACATAATGTGGTTCCACTTAGAAAACAAAAACACCCATAATGGCTCATCTAAATTTGAATAAAAATGGAAAGCAGGGCCAGGCATGGTACCACATGACTTTAATCCCAGCCCTTGGGAGGTTGAGGAGGAGGATTGCTGTGAGTTCAAGGCCAGTTTTAGACAGTGATTCCAGGTCAGCCTGGGCTAGAGTGAGACCCTGCCTGGAAAAGCCCAAGCCGAGAGAGAGAGAGAGAGAGAGAGAGAGAGAGAGAGAGAGAGAGAGAGAGAGAGAGAGAGGGGGAGGGGAGAGAATTATTCCAGATAAATTTGATCAAAATATTGCTCCAAGTTTAGAACTAGAAAAAAACTAGATGTGAACTGCTAACTTTTATATCTTTGTTCTTATTTTTATTTTTGTTAAATGCTTGAAGAAATAATGAGTGGATAGCACCAAAACTAGTGTATGTCAAACGGTATCGTTTATACACTTAAAGCATGTCTCTTAGCAGTGTAGCTATACCTTTTACATATTTCACTTGTGTCTAACTCTTTCTTTCATATGTTTAACTGTAGCTATCTGTTTAACTCTGCTTCTCATGTGAACTGTGCCTTTTCTGTCATGTGAAGAGGTTCTTCAGAGCAGGGCTCTGACGCAATCGCTTTCCCACATCCGGGGCCACCACAGGCCGCAGCTCACGGGTCTGGAGAAGTCACGTGCGTCGCGTCAACCTGCACTTCTGAGAGCTCACTGAGCAGAGTTGTCACGTGGCCTGAATGTAGTCACCACCACAACCCATGTCAGCTTCCTTGTCTCCTTGACATCCGATGGGGAGGAAGAAAATCATTGTCACTTTGACTGCCCTCAGGTAAACCAACCTGCTGGTTTTTGTCTTGAAATCCTCACGTGCACACCATGATGACTTGAGCTTGGCTTGCCAGTCAGCCGCACCCTTTTTTCTACAGAGAGGAGTTAGGGACATAGATGACATAAAACGTGCATGTTCTTGACGTTTTTAGAAATAAGTGAGTTGCAAATACACAGTGCATGGCTACAACACCACAACAGACACTGTAATCCCCAGTCAGAGTTTGGGAATTTCCAACTGCGCCTTCCCTGGCTTCTCTCACTAGGAAAACTTTGCAGTCCATAGGCTATGACAAAAATGTGCTTGCAGCCTTGGTGAAGGTCCCCTAACGACCTGATCAGTAATGAACTAGTATGAGGGCAATGGGAGGAACTTACAACAGGAAAATAATGCATGCTTGGAATTTATTGCCTCATGTCCTAGCAGATGTGAAATATAGGCATGCTCATTCCATAACACCTTGAAATCACCTCGGGGTAATAGATTAGTCAGCTTCACTCAGTGAGCAAACTCCGTTGATCACTTGTCATTCGTAGGTGGACTTTTCCTTCCCTCTTCCTCCTTGCCCTAAGAATATTGGTGATTTAAGTATAAGAGCCTTGATTCCTTTTCGTCCTCAAAGACCTTGGCTGAGGCTGTACCCAGAAGGCTTGGCGAAGACATCAGATTTCAATTGTTGCAAAGGAGACTGAGCAAAGCTGGAAGAAATTTGGTCTTCCTGCTTGCATACTGCCTTGAACTTGCAATGGAACTTTAGCAAAACAAGTCACATGTAAACACAAAGAAAATAAAGACAGTTGGATATGAACTGGTCCCTTTGGAAATGACTTCTTCTACACTTACTTTTTTTATATTTTTAAACATGATTTTATTTATATTTATTTATTTGATAGGGGGAGAGAAAGAGAGAGAATGGGCATGCTAAGGCTTCCAGCTTCTGCAAATGAACTGTAAATGCATGTGCCACCTTGTGCATCTGGATTATGTGAGTCCTGGGGAATCGAACTAGATCCTTTGGCTTTGCAGGCAAGTGCTTTAACTGCTAAGCCATCTCTCCAGCCCTAGGCTTAACATTTTTCTTTTGAATGTCCCGGGTTTATTCAACTCACAGGGAAAATAGTGTCCTGTGAAATCCTTATCATAAAATGAAATTGTTCTGAAAAAAACTGAATCCTTTTATTTTTTCAATTCTGGGGATCAAATCCAGGGCTGTATAGTACATGCCACATTTAAGAAATATAAAATAGAGAGATGCTGTCTTTTCTATCAAAAGATTAAAATAATAGAGAAACAATTCCAGAAGGAAGCCATTGAGAAGCCTCTCTTCCTGAGTCAATAATCCTCTAGACCAAAACTTCTATTTTTTTAATTTATTTTTTCTATTGACAACTTCCATATTTATAGACAATAAACCATGGTAATTCTCCCCCCAAACCACTTTCTCCTTCACAACTCACTCTCCTTCATATCCCCTCCCCCTCTCAATCAGTCTCTCTTTTATTTTGATGTCATCATCTTTTCCTCCTATTATAATGGTCTTGTGTAGGTAGTGTCAGGCACTGTGAGGTCATGGATATCCAGCTCATTTTGGTCTGGAGAAGTGCATTGTAAGGAGTCTAACCCTTCCTTTGGCTCTTACATTCTTTCTGCCACCTCCTCCACAATAGACCCTGAGCCTTGGAAGGTGTGATAGAGATATTGCAGTGCTGCACAATCCAATCACTTCTCAGCACCATGGTGCCTTCTGAGTCATCCCAAGGTCACTGCCATCTGAAAAAAGAAGGTTCTCTAACCAAAAGTGAAAGTAGCAGTAATATATGGCTATGAACATTAATATAAGTGTTTATTGGGCAGTTTGGTGAGCACAGGATATATGTTTAGCCAGACACCAGCAGACGTTACAATCCTAGGGCTCATAACTTCTCCCAACATAGGTTTTCAACATCAGTCATGTATTCCCTTCTGTGGAGTGGGCCTCCAGTCCAATTAATAGGTGGTTGGTTTCCCCCAAAACAGACCTGCCACTATTGCACCTGTTGGCTCATTTGACCTGGCTGGCCAAATATAAGACTTGTAATGTCCACTATTGAGTATCTTCACTGGTGATTCCTCTCTCTCTCCCATTGAGCTGCATGCAGCATGGCTTTTTCCAGCTTTCTGTCAGCTGGTCTACATGGAAGAGGTTTTCAACTCAGCTCCAGCAGGATTTATCAGTGACCTTGCAGCCCAAGTATGTGGAGTCTTCAGCAATAGGGTCTTACCATCTATTCCTGGTGGGAAACCAAGAGCCTTGGCAATGGCCTGTGATGCAAAACTTCTATTTTTATATCTGGTAGAAGATCCCCAAGTCTTCCCCTTTCTTATGTTTCCTCTAGAAACAACATCATCTTTGTATCTTAGCCAATGGCATAAGAATGTAATGTCAAGCTCTGACCATGAGGCACAGGAACCTGAAGGAATGAAATTCCCAGCAGACTTCCTGCGGCTCTGCCTTGCCTGTCTGGACTCGTGATGGCTGAGCTCCCTTCACAGAAGTAAACTTGGCCTTGTCAATACATTTTGGACTGTGAGGTCGTTCTTGTACCCCAGAATCATTTCTAATACAGAGAAGCACTCTACATTTCAATTCAAGACTAGATTATTTTTTATGTGTAATGTGGTTTGCATGTATGTATATGTGTACACATGTTAATGCGTACATGTGTGTGTTTATACATGCATGCATGTGGAGTCCAGAGGTCAATATCAACTATCTTCCTCAATTGCTCTCCACTTTATTTTTTTATTTTTTGCTTTTTCAAGGTAAGGTCTCACTCTAGCTCAGGCTGACCTGGAAATCACTCTGTAGTCTCAGGGCAGCCTCAAACTCATGGCAATCCTCCTACCTCTGCCTCCCGAGTGTTGGGATTAAAGGCATGCTCCACCACGCCTGGCCACTTTAGTTTTTATTTATTTATTTTTAAAATGTTTTTATTTATTTATTTGCAAGGAAAGAGAGAACAGGTGTGTCAGGGCCTCCAGCCACTACAAACAAAACCCCAGATGCATGAGCCACTGTGCGTCTTGCTCTATGTGTTCATTGGGGAATCAAACCTGGACCATTACACTTTGCAGGTCAATGTAACTGCTGAGCCATCTCTCTAGCCCTCCATTTTAGTTTTTGAGACAGAGTATCTTGGGCCTGGAGCTCACAGATATGACTAGTCAAACAGGCCAGCTTACACCAGGGACCCTCTGTCTCTGCTTCTTGAGCACTGGGATTGCAAGCAGACTGCCACACCATGCCCACATATGGGTGCTGGGACCCAGACTCACGCCCTCACGTTTCCATGGGAAACTCTTTACAACTGAGCCATCTCCTCAGCCCCAGCAAGTCTAAGTTCTTTTTTAAAAAATATTTTATTTTCTTTTATTATTATTATTTTTTGTTTGTTTTTTGAGGTATGGTCTCACTCTGGTCCAGGCCAACCTGGAATTCACTATGTAGTCTCATGGTGGCCTCAAACTCTCAGTGATGCCTCTACCTCTGCCTCCCAAGTGCTAGGATTAAAGGTGTGTGCCACCATGCCCAACAAAATATTTTATTTACTTATTTATAAGAGAGAGAGAGGGAGAATGGACACACTAGAGCCTCTAGCCACTGCAAATGAACTCCAGATGCAGTTGCCACCTTCTGCATCTGGCTTACGTGAGTTCTGGGGAATCGAATCTGGGTCCTTTGGCTTCACAGGCAAATGCCTTAACGACTAAGCCATCTCCCCAGCCCAATATTAAGTTCTCAATGAATCTCTCCGAGAAATCCCTCGCTGTAGATGAACACCATGAAATTCTTGCTTCTACCAGGTAGTTGAGAACCGCCTGTGCTATTCCTAAATTCCCAGTGTTAGGCCAGTGGTAGTGACCTATGTGCCAGAATGCTGGCTGTCAGGCTGTACTCAGTGAGAAATGAGGCATTGACTGGAACAGAGAAAATAAAAGAAAAGCTCAGAGTAATCTTTAGGTAAAACTGAATCCAGGTACCTGGGCTTTGTCATGAGGGGTTTGCTTAGAACTCTTGTCCCTGCTTCTATTTGAGTTTTATTCAGGCTTTTACAGCATGGCTTCAACACACCTTCTAGCATCTTGAGGAATTCATCCTGCTAGAATAGCATTTCCACTGCACAGAGTTTTAATTAAGATCTCAAGGCCATGTTGTAGTGGTTAGGTAGGTATACATGCATTCTTGAACCAAAAGTAGAAATGTGTTGATTGGCCATGTCTTACCCCTGACTGCCTGGAATAAAGTGAGTGGATTCAATCATACATGAACCATATGGATGAAATAGAGAGGATTTCTTTGCCAAGAGGAAAAGAGCAGAGGATGGACAAAATAAACCAGCCAACCAAGAAAACACAGCTTTCCTTTGGGGCTGGGGATGGGCAGATGCTTAGCATTTAAATTCATTTCTTGGCTCCATGCTTGCTTCCGTAGGGTCTCCACGTGGGTAATAAAGCTATGATGACTAAGAAGGAACACTGTTGGCCACCTACATCTCCCTGATCACTTCCTGTTTAATGTGCTCCTCTGGAAGGGGCCACTTGACTCATCTCAGTACGTAATTCACACTGGAAATCAATACAATGTCCTGAACTTTTCAGTTCTGTTGATAAAACTGAAAATTGCTAGTGATACGAAAATGCTAAAGGAAGAAACAAAGTTGTGGGAGTCACAGAAAGCAGCTGAAACTGGAAAAGATTGATTAAAGAGGGTCTGAATATAAGAAAGAGTGTTTACACTTTCAAACACCAAATTGAGAAGAGGGAAAACAGTTGCATTAACTTTTACTGATAGGCAAATGGGCTCGGTCAGAAGGTAGAAGGCTGTGCAGTTTGTAAAGAAATGTGAGTATATTCGACATTAAATTCTTCCTAACTGCCCTAGGAAGCATCAGTCACACTAAAATAAAGAGAGAGTTGGCTTACGTTGTAGGAGGAAAAGGGCAGCTAGAGACCATGCCTTTCCTCTACCCAGGGCTCTTTTATAACACTGGGCTCCTTGGGAATGAAAGTGTTTATTCTAGAGCCAAAAGATTTCTGCCCATACCACAGTGCTGGGATTTTATTTCGGTCTCAGATGAATATGAAAGTCAGAGAGGTTTAGGAAGGATGAAAAGACCAAATGAGCATCGCAGGAAATGGTGACTCTAATATGTGACACTGTGTTTCATCCCTAATTAAGCTGGGACAAGACAGGTGTATGTTGTCAGGGAAGACATTTCTAAGGAGGTGTTTCTTTTTGAAATGCTCCTTTAGAGCAGAGGCTAAATTCAAATGAAAAAATGCAGGGTCCCTGTAATCTCTGTTCTTCATGTCCTGTGACGGTCCTAAAGAGGGATCTGTAGAAAACGCCATAGCTCTTTGTTTAATACTGTTTTAGGTAGAAATTCCTTTACTGATTAACCCCTTGGTCACCTCACTGAATTCCTTTCTGAGTTATATGTGCAGGCAATGGGATTCCTTAGGGAACATTACAGAGCAGGACTCTCCTGGAAGGAATAAGACTGGAACACAAAGTAAGCAAACACATGTGCACGTGTGCATGAGAGAAGGGGGTGGGGGTGGGGTGTTTCTTTGTAGATGTGAAGAGGCATAATCAAATGCACATTGTGAGCCTTGATCCCTGTTTTAATAAATGAACTAAAAATGTGCCTTTAAAACAACTGGGGAATTTGAATATGACACATTAGAAAGTGTGTGTGTGTGTGTGTGTGTGTGTGTGTGTGTGTGCGCACACACACACGCCTGAGCATGTTGCACATGTGTGGTGTGGTTATGTAGCGAAAACTTTTATATTTCTACAGTTCAAATCTATATATTGAGGGTAAAATGTCAAGATCGTTGCAAATCTGTTTAAACCAAAACAAACTGAATGAAGGAAAATGGCACGCAGAGGAATATCATTACATCTTGCTGGTCAGTGTCTGTCTGTCATGCCATGATCCTTCCTTCCAGAGAACGTTCGTGCGGTGGGTCTGCGCGTGGTATTCACGACCCCACAGTATAGATATGGTTGCTGTGGTGGGCCCATCGAAACTGTGTGGTCAGGGAAGTTCCTGGGAAGTGACTCTTAACAACTGAGACCTTCAGGGAGAGGGGAGAGGGGCCACACTGGGGGCATGAAGGGATTATTGAAGGAAGGACACATTCAGAGAATATATGATGAGAAAAAGCTTAGGATACTGGAGGATGGGAGAGCAGATGACTGTGGCCCAAGTGAAAAAACAAAACCAGACAAATCCTCCACCCCTTCATGCTAAAAGCCCAACAAAACAGCTCCAGCAAGTATGGAACACATTTTGATTACGCCAGCTGGTGCCAGACTTACTTTGAAATTTTTACAGAGGAATGGATTTCTTCATTTCTCTTGCAAATATTCAACATGGAAAGAAACCCAGCTGAGGTGGAAGTACCCATGTGTTGCTAAGCCCTTGAGGTTACCCTCCATTGCTGTATGGTGAACTTTTTATTTACAGCTTTGCAGCAATACAGTGCATTCTAGGGCTCATGGCCAGGGACAGTTGCATTAGCCATAGGGAGGGGGCCTTCAGATATGTCCAGTTATGTTTTCAGTATGGAAAAGCAGGGTACAATTGCAAAATCATCAAGGACAATTTTGAGGGTCACTGGCCGTTCTGCTTGCTCTCTGAAGTTCAATATCCTCTTCCAAAAATTGGGATAGCAACAGCACTTAACTCAGAGTTGATGAGAGGATTAAATACAATGAGAAACTATAAGGAAATAGTAAATTCTTGCTAGACATCTGCTGTTACAATGCCTCGAAGCATTCTTGGCAAAGCCCATGTTACTGTATTCAATTTTATCTGTTATCCATGAATTTACCATTGCCATCAGAGGTTCTGCCTTATGCAAAGTATCGCATGGGTGATGCAGAACATGGAAAGATAAGGCGTGCTCTGAGCTCACGGCTTAGCCCACCACCTCGTAAGGGATTTACATGGTGGGTGGGAACTACTGCAGTGCATTGAGTGCTAAGTGAGTCACGGTAGGGACCACTGGCGGAAGACCTTAGGGCTCAGAACAGAATATGCAGGATCTTATGTTGTTTATTTTTCTTGTTGCCATGTCAACATACCTGACAAGAAGCACCTGAAGGGAGGAGAGGATTTATTTTAGCTCATGGCTTGAGAGTCTCAGTCCATCACGGCGGGGAAGGCTGGAGATTGAGGTGTGGTTTGTGGCCACCAGAGCCTGGGGAAACTTTTTACGTTATGGCACCTCAGGATGGCGGGCCTTGGGCTAGAACCTGGGTGAACTGCAACACCTATATTTTTCTTCCCTGGTGGACCTGGGTCTGTCAACCAGGTCTCATGTACAAAAAAAAAGAAGACGTTCCACCATTTTCCCAAAATAGCACCAAAAGCTGGGGACCAAGTGTTTAGATATATGATCCTTCAGGAGATATTTCACATTAAGTTTAGAGAAAAGAGAACTTCAGGAACTGGACTAAATTATATATTGCACTTGTCAAGTGTAGCTCAGGTTCTAAACAGAAGCAGCAGTTCTCCCGGCATTCACTGGGTACTCAGCTGTGTGGAAGAAATGACTACAGGCGGAAAGATCAAATCCTTGAACTACTATAGCTTTTTTGCATTTGATTTCAAATTGATTCACTGAAAATACTCCCCTGAAAAAACTACTAAGTGCCAAAATATGAAAAAGTTGAACAAATAATAGGAATAGTGTATTATTGATTTACAATGGAGAAAAGATAGGATACTGAAATTTGTGTTTTCAGGATGTCATGAGCATGAAACCAGAAATGGGTCCCACTCCTAAATAAAGAGCTCACTTTTATGGCAAAGCTTTGTATACTGACAGAATTCATTCATTTCATTCTAAATTCTTCCTGAAACACAACATTAATAAAAAGATTTTAATGTTTCTATTTTTATTTATTTGTGTGTGTGTGTGTGTGTGTGTGTGTGTGTGTGTGTGAGAGAGAGAGAGAGAGAGAGAGAGAGAGAGAGAGAGAGAGAGAGAGGGAATGGGCACATCAGGACCTCTATCCACGCAAACTCCAGATGCATGCCTCAGCATGTGCATTTGGCTTACATGGGTTCTAGGCTTCACAGACAAGCACCTTTGTGCTAACCCATCTTTGCAGTCCTGATTAAAAATACTTCATGCTTGGGTTGGGGAGATAGTTCAGCAGTTAAAGGAGCTTGCTTGCAAAGCTTGCTGGCCTAGTTTAATCCCCATGTGAAGCCAAATAGATGCAAAGTGGCACATGCATGTGGCATTTGTTTGCAGTTGCAGGAGATCCTGGTGTGCTCATATGCACACATACC
The DNA here is from genome assembly GCF_020740685.1 of Jaculus jaculus. Taxonomy (NCBI): domain Eukaryota; kingdom Metazoa; phylum Chordata; class Mammalia; order Rodentia; family Dipodidae; genus Jaculus; species Jaculus jaculus. Next base: position 133,088,497 of record NC_059109.1, read on the forward strand.
ATAAACTACTTAATTAAAAATATTTTGTGCTACGTAGATTGTTTTAGGCAACTTGATATTAAATGCCTTCACTAATATTTGGAAATTTAATAAATGATAAAACTCAGTTTCTCCAAGAAGCTTATGGTAGCACACAACTCTAATTCCTGTACTAGGGAGATCGAGGTGGGAGGACCACCATGAGCCCAAGGCCAGCCTACGCTACAGAAGGAGTTCCAGGCCATCCTGAGCTATAGAGAGGGACACTGTCTCAAGAAAAGGAAAGAAAAGAAAAAGAGAAATAGACAAAGAAAAGAAAGACCTAGTTTTTCTCTAATGTCTTTGTGAGGTTTCTCTCTTTGAGGGTCTAATGGGAGGGGGTAGATCACAGATGAGCCTAAATAATGGTACCAAACTGCCTGTATTTACTGAAAAGAAAACTAATAAATTAAATTAAAAAAAAAAGAACAACATATCATGGATGAAAAACCAAAAAAAAAAAAAAAGTGTGGTGTGGTATGCATGTGCACACACACACACACACACACACACACACACACACAATTGTTATTAAAACTTTGAGCACACACAAAAGTACAGAGCATAGTATAATGAATCCATGTGTCTACCAACCAGACCCAGCAATTACCAACCCATAGCCAAATATTTCCCCTTCCTTCTCACCTCTCAGCTATTGAATTATTTCAAAATTAGTCCTGCATAGCCTGTTTCCATCTGTTAGGGTTTCTTAAGGTTTGTTGAAAATTTCACAAATTCATTGCCTCATCATCAATAAAAATAGCTCATTAGTTTTATAGAGAACATCAGTGTTCACATTTTCTTTCTTAAATATTTTATTAACTTATTTAAGAGGAAAGGAGAGAGAGAGAGATAGGGAGAAAGAAAGAGAGAGAGAGAGAGAGAGAGAAAGAGAGAGAGAGAGAGAGAGAGAGAGAGAGGGAGAGAATGGACATGCTACAGCCTCTTGTCAGTGCACATACACCACTTTGTGCATCTGACTTTGTGTGGGTAATGGAGAATTGAACCTGGACCACTAAGCTTTGCAAGCAAGTGCCTTTAACAACTGAGCTACCTCTCTAGGCTCCAAACTTTCTTAACTATGTTATAATATTTTCTTTGTATGTTTGAGACAGGGTCTTCCTATGTTGTCCTGGCTGGCCTGGAACTCACTATGGACATTGAGCTGACCTTGAACTGGCTAATATCTTCCTATCTCTACCTCCCAGGTGCTGAGATTTTTAAGTATGTACCACCACACCTAGCTATGTTTTCTTTTTAGATATTTTCTTTTCTTTCAGGACCCAAGGAAAGTCTACATGGTGCTTTCAGTTTTTGTCTCTTAAATGTTTGTAACTGTGTAAGTTCATTTCCTTCTTCTACCCTTGACATTTATCAGTTGGAGAAATGATTCCCATACTATTCACCTCATGGAGTTCATATGGTCAGTATGTGTTTTTCCTTTTCGGTGGTGAGCACAATTGAGATCTATTCTTGGCAAATTTAAGGTAAACAATATATACTCTTATTATCTGTGGTCCCCATGCTGGTACTTCCATCCTGTTCTGACAGGTATATAGGTGACTGATTAGTCATACATATGTATATAAGTATGTGTCCAAATATTGTCACTTACATTTATGTGTACGTGTTACTTTATTATATTGTACGATTAATACTAGACTAAGTATGCATGTGTAAAAAATAATAACAATATCATTCAAAAGAGTTTTACCTTCTTAATGTGTCCCACTCAGGACATATGATATAACTACTGTGTTTTAAGGTCACTTAAAGTAATTTCTCTCTGTATGTTGTTAAGCCACCAATCAGTACTTGCTGGGTTGATAGATTTCATTTAACAGATTGCTTAGATTTTCATAAGTATAATTAATTAATTAATTAACTAACTAATTAATTATTTTGGTTTTTTGAGGTAAGGTCTCACTCTAGCCAAGGCTGACCTGGAATTCACTATGGAGTCTCAGGGTGGTCTCAAACTCACGGCGATCCTCCTACCTCTGCCTCTCAAGTGCTGGGATTAAAGGCGTGAGCCATCACGCCTGGCTTTTTTAACTTTTAAACTTCAATGAAATGTTAGTTACCTTGGCCTCATGATCAGTGCCCTTTCCTGTTCTCTGTTGATTCTTAGATATTCTGGTTTGCTTTCCTATTAGTGTTTATGAAATAAGCATATTTGAATATAAATCAGTATCATGGCCTTTTCTTAGGCAAGATAAACACAAGGCAGGCACTTTCTGCACCCCAGTCTGCAAGTTAACAGTGTATTGCAGACATCATTACTGCCCGGCAGCTTAGGAAGATACTCCTCTCTCTTTCACAATCACCTCGCACTCCATGATATGAACATTTCATTGCTTATTATCTGTTGATGGGCATTTGGGTTTTTCTACTATTTTAAATAGGGTTACAATTTAGTCCCACTTTTAAAAATTTTATTTGGGCTGGAGAGATGGTGTAGCGGTTAAGCGCTTGCCTGTGAAGCCTAAGGACCCCGGTTCGAGGCTCGGTTCCCCAGGTCCCACGTTAGCCAGATGCACAAGGGGGCGCACATGTCTGGAGTTCGTTTGCAGAGGCTGGAAGCCCTGGCGCGCCCACTCTCTCTCTCTCCCTCTATCTGTCTTTCTCTCTGTGTCTGTCACTCTCAAATAAATAAATAATTAATTAAAAAAAATTTTATTTAGTTATTTGAGAGCGACAGACAGACAGAGAGAGGAGAGGCAGAGAGAGAGAGAGAGAGAGAGAATAGGCACGCCAGGCCTCCAGCCACTGCAAAAGAACTCCAAATGCATGTGCCACCTTGTGCATCTGGCTAACGTGGGTCCTGGGGAATAGAGCCTCAAACTGGGGTCCTTAGGCTTCACAGGCAAGCGCTTAACCACTAAGCTGTCTCTCCAGCCCCAGGTCCCAGTATTTTTGTTGATGGTATTTTTTTTTTGGTGGGGGGGGTAGTGTTTATTTAGGATAGATTCCTAGAACTGCTGAGCTTGGTCAAAGGGTAGATGCATAAGTATGCTACAATGTTAAATTTCACAGGCTTTTTTGATTTCCTACCATTAATATGTAAATATACTTCCTACCCCTTGGCAACACTGGTAGATTATTTCCACCAAGCTAATGCAAGAGCAGTACTGTCTACCACAGAATGTCAGCTTGCCAGATCAACTTGAGGAAATCACAGATCTTCCCTGACACTAGACTGTGACTAATGACTCAGAAATCAAGCAAGCAGTGACATAGACACAGCGAGCTTCTCCAGAGGGTCCCCGACCATCAGATGCCGCCCCCGTGAAAGCATCCTTTCTCTCACATTGGAACATGGTTCAGTGTCACAAGAAGACGAATACTGACAATGTGTTTGACACAAGTCAGCCCGGAGAAAGCTAGGTTTGAGAGCTTCTTCGATTTTATACTCTTGCTCATGATGCAGAGAAAGAATTTCTGCCACCCAGCTTCCATTCTGCAGTAGCCCTGACCTGTATGTTCCTAAGCCCCAGGTTGGTTTATGTTAAGTAACCTACACAAGCCAGGCCTCTCCTAAGGAAAACACCATAATGCTTCCTTTAAGAGAAAATTGGTTGGAGACGTTCACCTGCGGGTCAGAGGCCCTCTCAGGTCTGCTGTGGGTTCTTGCCTTCCTCGCTCTTTTTGTTTCAATGGGGGCGGGCACCTGCCAGGCAAGCTCTGCCCCACTGAGCCACATCTCTTGCTAAACCTTATCCTTATCACGTGAGGATGAACATCTCATCAGGCCTTTCTCCTGTGCAGACTCCATTCACCTCTGCTTCTTAATTCTCTAATGGAATTGTTGAATTTTTTTTTTTCTGTATAATTCTCTAATTGCATTGTTGCATCTTTCTTCCTTCGTAGAGTTTCTAGATTTTAAGGGATTAGTCCTTGGTCTAATCTGTGAATATTTCTGTCACTTACATCTTGACTTTGCCTACAGAGTCATTTCCTTTAAGTCTGAGTTGAAATTATAGTTAAGGAAATTTGCAGACCCATATTATAAACATAGTCTTCATGGTTTTCTTCTAATGTTTGTATGGTTTTATTTTTCATATATTTACCTTTGGAAATTATTGTTGGGTATGAGGATTTTTATCAGGCTTATCTTTTTGTATGTCCCATTATTTCAACATCAATAAAATGGCCACCTTTGCCCTATGTAGTTGAGTTGCAATCCTGAATTTTTTTAAAAATTTTTTATTTATTTATTTGAGAGCGACCGACACAGAGAGAAAGACAGATAGAGGGAGAGAGAGAGAATGGGCGCGCCAGGGCTTCCAGCCTCTGCAAACGAACTCCAGACGCGTGTGCCCAGTTGTGCATCTGGCTAACGTGGGACCTGGGGAACCGAGCCTCAAACCGGGGTCCTTAGGCTTCACAGGCAAGCGCTTAACCGCTAAGCCATCTCTCCAGCCCCTGAATTTTTTATACACAAAGTTGCTCACATACAAAACTGAATTTCATACACACACACACACACACACACACACACACACCACAGTTTTATCAACTTTGGGATTTTTTTCCCCATTATCTATTGTTCTCTAGGTCCATGCATATGAAAATACTGTATTTTATTTTAAAAGACTGTATATGTTCACATATCTGGCAGAACTAGTTATTCTGTCTCTTTAAAGCTTCTCTGGCCACATTTTCTATTTTTGCTATGCCATACAAACTTCATCATATGCTTTTCTAGCTCCAGCAGAAGTACATTGCTACTTTTGCTGTGGTGATGTTGAAGTTATTATAAATTAAGTTAATGCCACATCTTCATATGATACCATGCCTTTTCTTTTGTTCATATTAATTTTTATGTCTCTTGGGAGTATTTTGTAGTTTTTTTGATAATTCAACCTTTTTCTTCCTAGGTGTGTCTGGGGACTTATTCATTCCCTTGTTTTAATTTTTTTCTTTTCCACTGTGTCTTCTAAAATTTATCATTTTATATACTATCTGTACAAAGGCCACTGGTCTTAAGATGTTGATTTTGTACCTATTATTTTAATAAATTATCTTATCACCTGTAGGCATTTTCCACTGATGATTTTAGTATTTACAAATACATTAAAATACATGAATATGAATATAGTTTAACCTGTTTTTAAATAAATTCTTATTTCATTTACATTGTGTCACACTTTCCTTTCTTTCTTTTTTTTTTCCGAGGTAGGGTCTCACTCTAGCCCAGGCTGACCTGGAACTCACTATGGAGTCTCTGGGTGGCCTTGAACTCACAACGATCCTCCTACCTCTGCCTTCCTTCCCAGTGCCAAGATTAAAGGTGTGCACCACCACACTCAACTGTGATTTCCTTAGTGTAAAGGAATTGTGATGCCTCCAGTATTATTCTCTTTGCTTAGACTAGCCTTGGCTGTGTGTAGTCTTTTGTGTTTACACGTGACTTGTTAGATTGGTTTTGTCATTTGAACTTTGATGGGAACTGCATTGAATCTGTAGATTGTTCTCACATTGAGTCCACTAATCCCAGAACTGGTCTTTCCAACATATGACATCTTCTTTTGTTTCTTTGTTTAGCATCTTAAAGTATTTTTTTTTCCTAAGGATTATTCACATCATTGCTAAGGCTTATTCCTGGGAAATTTATTTATTTATTTATTTGGAGCTATTTTGAATGGGATATTTTTCCCAATTTCTGTCTCAGAAAGTTCATTGTTAGAATATATGGAAGCTATCAAATATATAGAAGCTACTGATTTTGGTGTGTTGATTTTGTTTCCTGAAAATTTGTTGAATGTGTTGATTAAATCTAAGAGCTTTCTGGTAGATCTGTAGGGTCACATATGTAGACTCATGTGTCTGCTAAATAGGGGTAGTTTCATTTCTTCCCTTTCTATTTTTTTCTTTTAAGTATTTTTTTTTTATTTTAGAGATAGTGAATGAGACAGATTGAGAGAGAAAGAGAGAGAGAGAGAGAATTGGTGTGCCAGGGCCTCAGCCCCTGTAATAGAACTCCAGACACTTGTGCCACCTAGTGGTCATGTGCAACCTCACATTTGCCTCACCTTTTTGCATCTGGCTTATATGGTGTCTGGAGAGTAGAACACAGGTCCTTAGGCTTCCCAGGCAAATGCCTTAACCACTAAGCCATTTCTCCAGCTGTCTTCTAATTTTTAAAATTTATACTTATTTATTTGCAAGCAGAGAGAAATAGAGAGGAAAGAGAGAGAGAGAGAGAGAGAGAGAGAGAGAGAGAGAGAGAGAGAGAAAATGGGTGTACCAGGGCTTCTAGCTGCTGCAAACAAACTCCAGATGAATGCACCACTTTGTGCATCTGGCTTTACATGGGTAGTGGGTAGTGAAGCCCAGGTCATTAGGCATTGCAGGCAAGCACCTTAATGCTGAGCCATGTCTCCAGCTCTCCCTTCCCATTTTGATCCCTTTTATGTACTTGTCTTGTTGCTCTAGTAAGGCTGTGAGAACAATGCTAAATTGTTGTTGAGAGGCAATGGTGAGCACCATTGTCTTTTTCCAGATTTTGGAGAAAATGTTTTTAGTTTTGCCCTGTTTGGCATAATTTTAGCTATAGTTCTGTTATTCATAGCCTTCATTGTTTTGAAGTATTTCCACCTCTTCAGAATTTCTCTGAAATTTTCATCATGAAGGTGTGTTGAACTTTGTCAGACTCTTTTTCTGCATCTATTGAGATGATCATATGATTTCTACCCTTCAGTTCATATGGCAAATTATGTTTCTTAAATGCAAGATGAAAACAGTAATGCAATCTACTTTATAATTTTGTTGTGTGTGTTAAATGATATGGTACATGAAACACTTGGAGCACTGCCTAGAATACAATAATTCCTTAATGAATATTTCATAGGCATCTGAAGATATAACTAAATAGTTCCTCATATATACGTGTGTGTACATATGTTTGTGAATTTATGTTTGGTGAAATAAATGTTCTAGAGTTAGGCAGTTATTCCTTAGATAAGCTTTGTACATCTTTAATCTAAAATTATGTATCCTTTATAAAATCTCTTTCTGATCAGTGTTTTTAAAATCATGGTTGTATATGTGTTATCATCACAATTTTTTTTACCATATATCATTTCTGTGTTTATCTAATAGCTATCTTTAAATGGAAATCCTCCTTTTGATATACAATATATATTTGAATATATACATATATAATAGGTCATTGGCTTAAATAGAAAACCATTTGCAGACACAATATAGAGGTATTATTAATTATTACTATTTTGTTTTTTGTGTAGTGGGGTTCAGGGGTACATGCTATAGCCTCAGCCACTTGGAAGGCTGAGGCAGATGGGTCACTTGAACCCAGGAGTCACAAGTCAATCTTGGCAATACAACAAGACCCTGTCTCTCAAAAATGTCACTCTATATCTCACATTTTACATTTCAGGAAACATTCATGACTTTATCACTCAGACAAGAGTCCTCTCTTCACTAGGTGAGGAGGTTGGCAAGCTTATTTTTAAAACTCTCCTGAGAAAATTTTATAATCAGCTTAATTACAACTGGAATATGAGCTCTATAAAGGTGGATCTTTGCTCTTACTGCTCTGTGAATATCTGTGAAATTAATTGATAAACTCAGCTACTTTCTCCCAGTCTTCTCTTTGCACACAATACTGTGGGTGAGTGGCAGCTGTCACAAGGGGCTCCAGTAGTGTGAGTCATGGCTAGTGGAGCACCTATGATAACTTAGGGGAGAAAAGCAGAGTTGGGAGAGACATCAGCTCAGTTTTAGAAAGTTGATAAAGCAAAGAAACTAGGCATGCAGGCACTGGCCTGCAACTTCCACATCAGGGAGGCAGAGGTCAGGTGGTCTAGAGTCCAAAGTCATCCTCGACTGCATAGTGAGTTCACGGCCAGCCTGGGCTATGAGACCCTGTCTGTACACAAAGGAAATAAATTAGTTATAAATACTTGTGTTTGCAAGAGCTTGTTGTTTTTTTGGGGGGAGGGTATATATCTTCCTATGCTACTGAGCCATGTCCTCATTTACATTTTCCCCTCCCTTCTAGGAGTTTCCCTGTACATTAAAGCAAATCATGCAGTTTTAAGATTTTTGCAGAGGGGAGTTCTGGTACTATCACAATATAATTGGATATTTAGAGATGTGGGGTACATTCCAGCTCTGCTATTTTCAGAGTTAGATCTGTGGCATACAATCAGCAGTAATTGACTACCAAACCTTAAGCATTATGTATAATTAGAAAGGCCCACTTTCCTAATCAGTGGTTAAACTTGTAATCGGTGCTTAATGGACTTAGGTCAAGAATGTGCAGACAGCTTGTTTATGTCTTCCAAAGTAAGATTCGCAAAACCTATCCCTTTAAAAAAATAAGGTCACTTTATGAAGCTGGCTTCTCATAAGTTATGCTTTGTTAAATGACAGCCACCATGGGTTTAGAAGGAGCCATCTGCATTCTGTAATTAGAACTGTATATTTCTCTTCCAAACGTTTGAAAAACTAAGGGTTCTAGGGTCTCAAACATAGCTTTTCACAGCATGTGTCCCATGCTGGGGGCTGCATATATATCAATTTTAAGATAAGGATGGACCATCAGGAAAATTTTTTTAAAAGACTAAAAGGAAAAGAAAGACGTGGACTTGGAAAAATATGTCAGTTAAAGTTATGACTCAGTCCCTCACCATCTTAAGGAATTCTCTGGCCCCAATAGGCGCTTTTCTTGTCTGAAAAAAAAATGGAGGGCTGGAGAGATGGCTTAGTGGTTAAGGTGTTCGCCTACAAATCCTGGTTCAATTCTCCAGGACCCATGTAAGCCAGATGCACAAGGGGGCACATGTATCTGGAGTTCGTTTGCAGTGGCTGGATGTCATGGTATGCCCATTCTCTTTCTCTCTCTCAAATAAATAAGTAAGTTGTTTTTTTTTTTTTTAATGGAGATACCAGAATCATGAATATTACAGTTCCCATAGACTTATGTTTGGAATACCAAAACCCCTGTTTTATTATTTTGAAGACCAGGAGACCTTTAGGAGCTCGGGCCTGGTTGGCAGAAGTATTTGGTGACTGGTAGACCTTCCAAGATGACACTGTCTCGTGTTTCTAGTCCAGCACTCTCTGCTTCCTGTGCATGCCACATAAATACTGAATGCCTCATACTGTTGCTGCCAAGCCTTCCCCATCAGGATGGACTGAACGCTCCCTGACACCATGATGCCTTCTTCCCATGTTCCTCTCAGGTATTGTGGTCACAGTGACACAAAACTAACCAATGCAAGGTGAGGGGGGCGGGAGGGAGAGAACAGTGTAGTCTATGAGGAAGTGTTTGGAGAATGTGGGGGTCAAGTCCTTCTTTAAGGTGAATGAACAGAGAAACATGGAATGGTCACCTTGTCACTGGGTGTTTACAGTCTGTTCTTCAGTGCAGGAAAATAGGATAATGACATATGAATGAAGAGGGACAGCATATCAGTGGGTAAAATAAACATGGGTAAGAGACCAAGGATAAGTAGACAACTATTTCTTCATTCATTTATCTACAGGTATTGACTGGTGACATGAAAGGGTCACCAAAGAATCAAACAAAATGCCTCTGCTTTTGTGGTTACATGCTATTTTCTCCCCTCCCACCCTCCTTCCCTTCCTTCCTTTCTTTTTTCCCTTCCTCTTCTCTCTCTTCTTTCTTTCTTCCCTCTTTTCCTCCTTCCTTCCTTCCTTCCTTCCTTCCTTCCTTCCCTTTATATATATTTTTTTTTAATATTTTTTTGTTCATTTTTTTATTTATTTATTTGAGAGCGACAGACACAGAGAGAAAGACAGATAGAGGGAGAGAGAGAGAATGGGCGCGCCAGGGCTTCCAGCCTCTGCAAACGAACTCCAGACGCGTGCGCCCCCTTGTGCATCTGGCTAACATGGGACCTGGGGAACCGAGCCTCGAACCGGGGTCCTTAGGCTTCACAGGCAAGCGCTTAACCGCTAAGCCATCTCTCCAGCCCCCCTTTATATATTTTTGAGATCATATATCACTTTGTAGCCCAAGCTGGTCTCACATTGTGACAATTCTCCTGCCTCAGTATCCCCCACCCTGAGCGCTAGTAGTTCTGGTATGAACCAACATACAGTGCTGGCAAATGCCATTCCACGCACACCCCATCATGGGCATGAGGGCTATGAGGAAATACAGAGTAAGGGCAGAAATTGAGAAGTGGAGGTAGCAGAAGATGCTGTGTTGGCTGTCCACCCTTGCAGAAAGTAGTAGATAGAGCCAAGGGAGGAAAGTGTGTTCCAGGTGATGGAGCTGTGACCTGAAAACACAGAGGGCGGTTACGCACTTGGACAGCAGCAGGAAGTGAGAATGGGGCATTAGCACTTCAAGCCTTGCAGGCCATGGGAAGGAGAGCAGATTTTATTCTCTGTGGAACAAGGGTAATTAGGTGGTTTTAGACAGAGTGGCACGATGTGACTTGTGTATTTTACAAAGATCCTTGTGGCTTCTTTGCAGGGCAAAGTTGTAGACAGGGAGAGAAAGTGAGAGAATTGGATGGAGAGCAGATGCTCCGTCTCCCAGTGGAGAAGCCATCTCAACATCATGATGTGGTGCCGCCACTGGGAGAAGCAGTCAGATGTCAGGAGGCTACTGAGGCGCCCCTTAGCCTTGGGAAACGTGTGGAAGAAGACACACGTCTCCTCCAGTCAGCCCGCTGTGAAGCAAAGGTTTCAGGTGGGAGTAAGGGATGAGGAGAGCCAATGTGAGAGGGTAGGTTGAGGAAATGAGCCTCCATGCTCGTCACCATCATCATCCTCACGGACCCTCCCACTCCTGATGCTCAGGCCTAATACTCCTCTTTCAAGTTAACTTGTCTGATTCTCATCATTTGATTTGTTTAAACAAAAGCACACTTACTTTCACCACGTGGGCTTTGATATCTAGAAGTCTATCAGTGATCTCTGTGTCATAAAACCCCTGTCACTGGACACTTATCGTCCAGTGACTGTCACCACAAAAAAGCTGAGATCACAATGTTGACATTTGACCTATTCTGCTATTCCACTTCCATCTCTTAGGTGAAAAGCTCTGAATCTAGGTGTTTAAAATTTCAGAGTATTCAATAATAAACCCACAGAGTCAAAGTCCTAAATGAGACCACATAAAAATGTTATCTATTATTTATAGCACTATGCAATCTCGTTGTACACATGTCTTCCAGCATTAAAGAAATTGATGGGGGCTGCAGAAATGGCTTAGTGGTTAAGGTGCTTGCCTGTGAAGCCTAAAGACCCAGGTTCAATTCGCCAGTACCCACGTAAGCCAGGTGCACAAGGGTGGCGCATGCATCTGGAGTTCATTTGCTGTGGCTAGATGCGCATTCTCTATCTGTCTCTTCCTCTCTCCCCCCATCTCAAATAAATAAAAAAAAAATCTTAAAAAAATAAAGAAATTGGTGCTTATAGTGCCTTATTAAGACAAAAGTTGCCTTCCCAATAATTCTTAAGCTATTCTTTCTAAGAAAAGTCTTGCATTTTTTAAGAATTAAAATTTTTATTTTTATTTATTTATTTTTAAACAGAGTGGAGAGAAGAATGGGCGCACCAGGGCCTCTTGTCACTGCAAACGAACTCCAGAAGCATGAATAACTTTGTGCACCTGGCTTTACATGGGTACTTGGAATTGGGCTGGCAGGCTTGGTAAGCAAGTGCCTTTAACTTCTGAGCCACCGCCCAGCCTGATGAGGCATGAGTTTAATGAGGAAAATAAAACTTATCCGTGTTTAAAAAGTTCTCTATTTCTCATCATCCCTTGAAGATAACTCTTATGATGTAAGTTGGGGCCAGCAAGAGCTATAAATGGAAGTTACTTGGTGAGACTTCCCAAGACATACCTACAGAGTTTAATTCAGAGGTCCCCTTTGTAATTTTTGTTGGCTGGAATGTAGACATCATGGCTACAACAGCAGCACCATTCAAGTCTCATAAGGTGATCTAAACTGAAAGAAAAGAAACTCATACCACAGTTGTCTACCTTCATGCCAAAATAAATAAACTCATATTTAAAATCTACATAATTTTCCTGTCTTGACTCTTTCCAACATAGCATAATAATTAGAATAAACAGTAAAAACTTAGTTTTATTCCTGTCATGGTGGCACATGCCTGTTATCAAAATACCTGAAAGCTGGAGGCAGGAGGATCACAAGTTCAAAGCTAGCCTTGGAGACACAAAAAACAGAAAACACCCTTGGAATTTAGTTATTTTGGTATGTGACTGGATCATACTGACATTAGTTTTTCATAGTAAAATATTTTCATTATTTTATAAACAATAAATTAATATTCATGCTAATAAATATGAGCCATCTGCAAGAGTTGTGATAAGCATTGTGAGACAGGCAATGACTCCTTGCAATTTGTTTCCCATCTGCAAACACACTTCAGAATGTGGCTTCTTCATGTTAACATGTCAGACTTGGGTTGGAGGGATTGCTTAGCAGTTAAGGCATTTGTTTGCAAAGCCAAAGGACCTGGGTTCAATTCCCCAGGACCTACATTAGCCAGATGCACAAGGGGGCACATGTGTCTGGAGTTTGTTTTCAGTGTTTGTTGCAGGGCTGGAAGCTCTGGAGTGCCTGTTCTCTCCTCCTCTCCACCTCTTTCTGTCAAATAAATAAAATAAGTAAAAATGGTAAGTCAGACTCAAAAGCCTGAACAATGCAGGAAAGTTACATATATGCTTGACTAGATCTTAGCTGCACTGTTAAAATGACATTAATGTAACATCTGCTCTTAATATTCAATAGGAACCAGGTCTAAACATACTTCTTTCATGGTTTTTTTAAAAGCCCTTCTTTTACCCCCTCCCCTAAAAGCCCACCTTATTTCCAAATGGTAAAAAAGTGCATTTTAGATGATTGTTCTGAAACTAGCAATTTTCTGTAAGATATATTACTACACATCAGAAATGTCATTTTGAACCATAAACGTCTGTGAGCAGCTCATGCTCAAAAATGCATTTGTCCACAAGTCAACAGAATGAGTTTATTTTTCTCTGTGTTTTGTGAGCTTTTCTGGTGGTTCTTCTCAGTTCCTCTGATGAGTTGAGCTTCCAACAATGAGTCTGAGTCCTCACAGGCACAAGAGTCGGAGGACTATCTGGGATTAAGAACAATCCCATCTCCAGGGAATCCTTGGCCTTGGGGCTTCTCTTAGAAATTAAAAGCCCATCACTGTGCCATAGCTAGTCCTAGCACGGCAAAAAGGTTAAGGTATGATGTTCAGAAATCACCAGCTTTCCAACAATAAGCGCTGATGTGGGAAAGCCCTTGTGGCGGTTATTTCCCACAATGAGATGTTTAATGGCTGCTCATCCATGCTGCTTCAACACCCGGTGATGGAGTACAGATTTCACTTCCATTCATCCAGTAATATGGCTACATTACAGACAATGTTTTCTTTATTGACAACTTCCATGATTATAAACAATATCCCATGGTAATTCCCCCCCCCACTTTCTCCTTTGTTTTTTTTTAATATTTTTTTAAATTTTTTTATTTATTTATTTGAGAGTGACAGACACAGAGAGAAAGACAGATAGAGGAAGAGAGAGAATGGGCGCGCCAGGGCTTCCAGCCTCTGCAAACGAACTCCAGACACGTGCGCCCCCTTGTGCATCTGGCTAACGTGGGACCTGGGGAACCAAGCCTCGAACCGGGGTCCTTAGGCTTCACAGGCAAGCACTTAACCGCTAAGCCATCTCTCCAGCCCCCCCTTTCTCCTTTGAACTATACTCTCCATCATATCTCCTCCCCCTCTCAATCAATCTCTTTTTTTATTTGGATCTCATCATCTTTTCCTCCTATTATGATGGTCTTGTTTAGGTAGGGTCAGGCACTGTGAAGTCATGGATATCCAGGTCATTTTGTGTCTGGGGAGCACGTTGTAAGGAGTCCTACCCTTCCTTTGGCTCTTACATTCTTTCTACCACCTCTTCTGCAATTGATCCTGAGCCTTGGAAGGTGTGATAGAGACATTTCAGTGCTGAGCACTCCTCTGTCACTTCTTCTCAGCACGATAGTGCCTTCTGAGCCATCCCAAGGTCACTGCCAATTGAAAAGAGAAGGTTCTCTAACCAAAAGTGAGAGCAGCATTAATATATGGGTATGAACATTAAGAGAAGTGCTTACTGGACAGTTTGGTGAGCATAGTATATATGTTTAGCCAGACAGCAACAGACCTTACACCCTAGGGTTCATGCCTATCCCTGTTGTAGGTTTTCAGTATCAGGGATGTATACCCTCCCATGGAGCAGGCCTCCAGTCCAATTAGAGGGTGGTTGGTTTCCCCCATAACAGACCACTATTGTACCTGTTGGCTCATTTGGCCTGGCTGGCCAAATTTAAGGCTTTCAGTGTTCACTGTTGAGTATCTTCACTGGTGATTTCTCTCTCTCCCATTGAATTGCATACAGCATGGCTTTTTCCAGCTTTCTGTCAGCTGGTGTACATGGAGGAGGTTATCAGCTCAGTTCCAACAGGATTTCTCAGTGACCTTGCAGCCCAAGGATGTGGAGTCTTTAGCAATAGGGTCTTACCATCTATTGCTGGTGGGAAAGCAAGGGCCAGACACTATTTTTAATTTTAATATTTATGAGAAAGAGAGAAAGCGAGAGCAAGAGTGTGTGAGAGAGAGAGAAAGAGAGAGAGAGAAAGAGAGAGAGAGAGAGAGAGAGAGAGAGAGAGAGAGAGAGAGAGAGAACATGAGTACGGGCACACCAGACCTCCTGTCATTTCAGACAAACTCCAGGTGCATGCGCCACTTTGAGCATCTGGCTTCCGTGGATACTACAGACTGAAACCTAGGCCATCAGGCTTTGTGAGGAAGTGTCTTTAATCACTGATCCACAGCTCCAGACCCAGGCACTCTTTTTTAATGGAAATGTTATAGTAATTAAAAATAGAACTCATAACATCACGTAAGGAGAAAATGAAAAGTAAAAATTCCTAAGGAAAAAGAAATAATTTAGGGTTATTCTTTGAAAATGATGTAAAAGCTGTCACTGAACAAATGTTGATAGAGAGATAAACACATTCTGAACAACCTTTTCCACCCAGATCTGTATCATGAGTAGCAGTGAGCTATGCAGAGATCTGGGGGGAGGAGGCTTCTTATTCAGCAGTCACTGTGCGCGTCAGTTCTCAGCAATAGGAATGAACTTGAATTGTTCACAGAGGACAATAGAACACGGGAAGATTCAGAGGTGGGCTAGGAAGGCACAGAGACAAGGAGGGAGAGATGGACCTGTGCAAGTGCTAGGACCTGGGCCTCCATTCTCAGTATCTACATTAAAATGTGGGGCCTGACAGCCCACGCCTGTAAACCCAGCATAGGGAATGCTGAGGCAGGAGGATTCCTATGACTTCCTGCCTAGCTATTCTAGCTAACTTGGTGAGTTCTAGGTTCACCGTGAGACCCAGACACACATGATGCCCGTACACATACATATGCATGCAAATCCCCAACACACAGAAAGATGCCCAGAAATGAATGCCTGTTTTATGTGCCACTTAGAGGTTGTCATGTGATTTTATCCAGTGTCAGGACAAGAACAAGAAGACAAAATCTAATTTGTAAAATATTATTTTGACTGCATTGTGGTTTATTAATCAAAATAGAACCAGATTGTAATCCGGGAGACTGGTTGGGAGGCTTTGCCATCAGATAGTATCCTGGGTGGAGAAGACGCTGTGGAGACTGCTTATAATGTGTTGGACATCTGTGTTTCTACAAAACGAAAACGCCCACCACTGTGTGACAAGGTGCTATCATTATTTCTATTCAGAGAACACGGGAGCTCAGAGAGGCTTTCAAAACTTGCCCAGAGCCACAGGGCCGGGAGTGGCCTGCTCAGCATCGAGACAACCCCTACAGGCTGCTCTGTGGTGTTCTGTAGCCATCACTTCGCTTGCTGCCCTGTTCGTGGGAGGAACCGTGAAAGTGAAGGCCACAAATTCAATGGGAGAAGGTCGGGCCCTCATCGTCTCTGGGGGGAGATTTTGTTTATCCTACCCACAAGCAGTGTCGCATCCAGATGACAGAACGCCTGGGGGCCTTGTACCAGAAACAAAGGACTTGATTTCAGGCAGCAAGCAGCTCAAGCCCCGTGCTCGTGTTAAACCAGATGTTAAGGGGACAGTGAAAGCACAGAGGACCCCATGCAGGTTGAACCACGCGAAGAAGTACTGCACTCAAGGAAGCCCTGCTTCTACAATCGTGAGCGGTTAGCCAGGGGGCCCATCATCCGGGAGGGGTCGGCACCACACCCTTCAAAGCTCCCCACTGCAAACCAAACCCTGAAAAGTGCCCCTGGGCACAGAGTGGTCAGGACTTTGAGCTCTTGACATGTCCAGGAGGAACAGGCAGTAACACCCACGGCCATGACAACCAGACCCACAGCTCCCCCAGTGGAAACAGGACGGTCTTCGTAAGAGCCACGTCCTGAGGTTCCGTGCAGGAATAAGTCAACCCTAACCCTAAGGACACAGACCGGGCCATGCTAGAGACACTGGGCTGTGGGCGTAAGAGGTGTGCATGCGGCAAGTGAGACAGTACTCGCTGGCCAGGTGGTAGAGTGCTTGTCACCATTTCTCACCTTTCTGGAGAGAGGTGGTTTTCTAGTCACGGTTCAGTAGCATTAACTCTCCAGCTCAGCTTCCTTGCAGCTTTCACCCTTGTAAGCATGGTGACCTACCCACACTGCTCGGATGAAGAGGAGCGGCAGAGCCGGGCGTGGTGGCGCACGCCTTTAATCCCAGCACTCGGGAGGCAGAGGTGGGAGGATCACCGTGAGTTCAAGGCCACCCCGAGATTACATAGTGAATTCCAGGAGAGCCTGAGTGAGCTAGAGTGAAACCCTACCTCGAAAAACCAAAATAAAAAAAGGGGGGGAGCTGGAGAGATGGCTTAGTGGTTAAGCGCTTGCCTGTGAAGCCTAAGGACCCCGGTTCGAGGCTCGGTTCCCCTGGACCCACATTAGCCTGATGCACAAGGGGGCGCTCTCATCTGGAGTTTGTTTGCAGTGCCTGGAGGCCCTGGTGTGCCCATTCTCTCTCTCTCTCTCTCTCTGTCTCTATCTCTCTCTATCTGTCACTCTCAAATAAATAAAAAAAAATTTTTTTAAAGAAGAGTGGCACCAAGCATACCCAATACCTTGTCTAGGTCACACCACTACCAGACATTAAAATTTAGTGCTTGGAGCCAGGCATGGTGGTGCCCTCTTTTAATCCCAGCATTGGGAGGCAAAGGTAGGAGGATCGCCGTGAGTTTGAGGCCACCCTGAGACTCCATAGTGAATTCCAAGTCAGCCTGGACTAGAGTGAAACCTTACCTTGAAAAAACAAAAACAAATAAAAAATTCAGTCCTTGGGGCTGGAGAGATGGCTTAGTGGTTAAAATGTTTGCCAGAAAAGCCTAAGGACCCAGGTTCAATTCCCCAGAATCTACATAAGCCAGATGTACAAGGTGGTATTTGTGTCTGGATTTCATTTGCAATGGCTAGAGACCCTAGCATGCTCATTCTTTTTACCTGCCTCCTCCTCCTCCTCTCTCGCCAATCAACCAATCCATATATTTTTTTTAAAGTCACTTCTCTAGAGTAGTCCAAAGAACTTGTGCTTCCATCTTTGTGGCCTGGATCAGTATCACCACTGATAGGGGGAGTCCTCTCTCTTTCCAAAGAGGCCCTTCCAGGCAGAGGGATGAAATTGAAGCTCTGTGTCTTAGTCCTTTAAGGGTCTGAAAGCAAGGCATCACAAAAGGCAGGTCTGGTGAATAGTACACATTTATTCCTCCCCATTCCGGAGACTGCCATGTCCAAGGTCAAGCATCTGCTGGGAGCCTCTTAAGTGGCTCACACATGATGGCCTTCTTGCTGTGGAAGCAGCAAAACCATTTCTGGAGTCTCTTTTGGAAAAACACTCATCGGGTTCATGAGAGTCATCCTTGGGATCCAACCACCTCAAGGTGGCCACCGTGTAACACAACCCCATCACATGGAAGCGAGGGCTCGCCACGGGGATTCTGAGCGTGAGCGTGTGAGCCGCCCCTCTGAATGCTGTCCTGAGGCTGGGCAACGAGGAAGTCATGGGCCTTGGTGTTGGCACTCTTGTACCCTAGCCGCCCCCTGGCATTTAGACAAAGGCCCCACGCAGGAAGGACTGGTGGGTTTGCTGGGATCGTTGTGACTCGGGAGGTGGTCAGGTGAAGAGGAGCTGTCACTGGTGCAGCCTGGTGTGGTCATGGACACAGAGCCTGCCAATAAGCCTGGCCAAGCGCTGCCCTTCAGTGAGCCTTAAATAAAAAGCGCAATTGAGGGCAAACGGGGACTATATTCTAATGGGACTGGAGCCTTGCCCGCGCACAAGTCGCTGAGCAGAGCCCGGAGAAGGGCATATGCCTTGGGCAGCCCCCAAACAGAAGGCGGCACAGGGGAAGCTGCTTGTGCTCCTGGAGCCTGTCACGAAAGTTCCAGACAAGCGAAACGCAGGCGGCGCTGCTCAGCGGGGAGGGCAGCCCCGTGCCGGGCTCGGGCTGGCAGCTCACAGGTTCAGTCATTGCTCTTTTCCTCCTTTTAATCAGACTCACTATTTTGGCAGTCATTTGCAGGTTTTTAACTTCTGCATATGGTCCCGCTGAAATAACCCTGCTTTTCTGCTTCCCTCAGACTTTGTTTGACAAACCACCTGAGCTAAGCGGAAAGAGAGAGAAGAAAAGAAAGAAATTGCACATTAATCAGAAAATGTCTTTGGAAATTTCTCCAGGCCTGTGCATACAAAGACTTGCCCACATTGCAATGACAGCGGCAACATCGGGGAATTTACTGTTATGGATTGGAATCATAATCTTAAGATATTTTTCATGGAGATTTATTTTACGCTATTAGCTCTCTAATATGTTTTTTTTTAAAGGTTTTAAAAACAACTTGTTTGTTTTTTAAACTTGCCGAAGTCAGCACATTTATCACACCAAGGATCTATTATTGTAATTTATTAGCAATCCTAAGTGTTCCTGGAACTATAAATGTATTTTTGTGTGGATAGCTGCACATGTTGTGTGTGTGTGCGTGAATACAGGAAATCTTAAAGGGATATTAAGGATAGATATAAATAGGTAACAAGTTCAAAATTTCACTAAGCCTCAGCTTCTTCACGTAGTGATTGAGTTAATAGAAACACAATAGTAATGTGAGAGCATCAACAACGGTGGGGGGGGGGTAGGGAGGCCGCTGACAGTTATTGAGAGATATTGCCAAGGCACTTGTTCTGATCATTTGCTAACACTTTCCCAGCTTTATTGAAGTGTGATTGACAAATAAAAGTTATATGCGTTCAATATGCACAACTTGGCGGTTTGATGTATGTATACTCTGTGGAGTGGTTACCACCATCAAGCTAGGCAACATACCCATCATTTTGTATAGTTAACATCTTCCCTCCTTCTTTCTTTGTTTCTTTCTTTTTCCCTTCCTTCCTCTACTCTTTCTTTCTCTCCCTTTCTTCCATTCTCCCCCCCCATTTTATTTTTCCCTCCCTCCTTTCTCTCTCTCTCTCTCTCTCTTTCTTTCTTGTCTTACTATGTTGCCCAGATTGTCCTTGAACTCACAATCCTCCTTCCTCGGCATTCCAAATGCTGGACTCGCAGACATATGCCCTTATTAAATGGCTACTGCAAATTCTTCCTCCTTCGCCTCTTCCCACTTCTCCTTCTTCCTCTCCTCCTTCTCTTTTCTGATAAGACATTTTGATATCCACCCTCTTAGCAAACACAAGCCACTATTGTTAACGATACCGACCATGCTGCTCATCAGATCTAGAATCTGTTTTCCCTACATAACTGAAAGTTTACACCCGTGACGTTGTCTGTTTCCCTCTGTCCTGCTGCCCCAGCAACCACCATTTCTTTTCTGCTTCTATGAATTTGACTTTTGCAGATTCCATATAAAAAAATGTGATCATGTACCATATGCATTTTTGTTTGGTGTTGTTTTGAGACAAGAACTTGCACTGCGGCCCAGGCTAGCCTCAAACTCAGGATCCTCTTGCCTCCTCTTCCCAGTGCTGGAATGCATCACCACGCCCAGCTTCAGTATCTGTCTCTCTTCACATCAAGGCTTTCTATCCTCCAGGTTCATCTGTGCGGCCACAGGTGACAGGCTTTCTTTCTGTTGGGCCTGGAGATGGGGCTCAGCCGGCTGAGTGCCTGCCTGGCATGCACAGAGCCTTGGGTTCTATCCCCAACCCAGAGTAAACCAGGTGTGGTGGCACAATCCTGTAATCCCAGTGTTCAGGAGGTGGTGGCAGGAAGATTTGAAATTCAAGGTCATTTTTAGCTACATAGAGAATTCAAGGGCCAGCAAAGGCTAGACACCTTGTCTGTAAATAATTAAATTCCACCATTAGACGTTGGTGAGGACTATATGCAATGTTTTATACTCAGCACAGCACATTGGACACAATAAATATTTAAAGCATGGCTCATCCTTCCTATATGCGTTAAACTTAGGCTTAGGATGGCAAATCAAAATTCACAGACCAACCTTGTTAGTAGATCCAGCCCAAAAGTTCCAGATTCTTTTGGTCACTTAATTGCAGAAGCCACACCAGGTCCTCTGGGCCAAGGAATTTCAAAGCACATCCTACCCTGGCAGAATCATCCAAACATATCCACAGCCCGACATCTCTTTTAATCTAGGCCCTGAAATATTTCTATGTTTGAATATAGATCTGGTTCTTTCTAGCTGGAGCCTCAAGAGTTTAATTAAATATTTTCATAACAGATTCTTAAAAAGAACGTTTGGGGAAGAAAGAGGAGCACCTGCTGCGGGCGGCGGCTGTGGTGCCTCACCCAGCTGGCAGTGCCCCCTCTGTGCTCACAGCTCCAGCGCTCAGCAGCCTGGCAAGGGGACACTTGAGTGTTTTATCCCCTGTTGATGTTTTAATAATGGATGCATAGACTGCCTACTGACATTTGTTCATTCACTGCCTCATTCACTCATTCATTCTTTCATGTAACCTTTCCTCACCAGAGAGATCTTTGCAGAAAGTAGAATCCCCTTTATTTTGTTTGTGTGTGTGTGCATGTCTGTGGATGCGTGCATGTGTGCAGGAGTGCCTGCAGATCACAGGCTGATGCTGGTTATCTTCCTCAATTGCCCTCCTCTTTCTAAATTTGCTGGGGTCTGGAGAGATGGCTTAGCAGTTAAGGCACTTGCCCGCAAAGCCTAATCACCTGGGTTCAGTTCCCCAGTACCCACGTAAAGCCAGATGCACAAAGTGCAGAAGGAGCTGGCCTTTGCAGGGTTGGCAGCACATAGCGTTAAGGAAGCGGGTAGAAGGTTCGGAAGCAGAGGTGAGCGCTTGCAGGCTGTCGGCCCTGGGGCCTGGGGAGCTGCCGGAGGCGCTGCGGGCTCTGCTGGAGGCGGGAGTCTGGGTGAGCTGCCATAGTTTGGTGTATTTTGAAGCAATTTCTGCTGAAGATTGTTCCTCGTATGGACTTGGATGAAAACACAGTCTCTTGAGTTTGGATTCTAGTAGCTTCTTAGGCCCATAACAGCCCTACAAGGGATGCAGTCTTGATCTTCATTTGATACGTGACAAAACGGGCAGAAGGATAAACATACAAGAAGAGGCAGGTGAGCCATCCACCAACTCAGGTGTGCAAGGGTCCATGAGGACTGCGATACAACTGATCGTCTGTCTGGTTCCTGACTCTGTCCTCTGAGTGTGTGCATGTATGCATGTGCATTCATGTGTGTGAGTGCATGCATGTTTGTGTGTAGGCATGTGTGTGTGTGTGTTGTCCAGAGGAAAACCTTGGGTGTTTTCCTCAAACATTATCTATCACCTTTCAGAGACAGTCTCACTGGCCTAATTAGGCCAGACTGTCTGGGCAGAGAGCCCCAGTGCTGGGATTACAAGTGCATGTCACCATGCTGAGCTTTCTTTATGTGAGTTCTGGGGACTGGACTCCAGTCTTCATGCTTGTGAGGCAAACACTTCACCAATAGAGCCAGCTCCAGACTGTCTTGTCAACATGACTCTGTGTTCTGTGCTGTAAGTAACAAGAACTGGCCATTTCAGCTCCTTCCTAGCTGACAATGGGCCATGTTATTCATAGTAGCTCACTTTGTATTGAATCTCCTTCTTCCAGGGAACAGATGATCACTCAGAAAAGGATGCTCACAGGCCAAATTCTTGATGTGAAGTGCAGTGCCATCTAAGGTTCCTAACAGTTCAGCTTCTAACCAAGAAGTCAGGCTTGCTCTTGCTAAGGTTAGTAAGCAGAAGTCTTGACTTCGTGGCCAGGTAGATGGCTTTGGGAAAGGAACAGGAAATCACAGCCTCCTCGTTTAACCCTTTGGCGCTATTCCTGGCTTCAAGATTGACTTTGCAAAAGATGAAGTAGAAAATTAAGGGAGAAGACAAGTGTATCTCTTTGTAAACTTAGATCCTATGTTCTACAGCTTAGAGTACTAGGAAAGTTGTGGCCACATGTATGGAAGAACTAGGAGAATTGTCTCTAGAGAATTCTCACCAGCTACAGCTGCTCCCAACACAAGGCTGGGATAGTTTACCTAGAAACAAATTCCCAGGAAGTGTGTTGAATCTACTAGCATGTATGTTTTGCTGATTGCTGTAACCACATAGAGTCATGCTCTGCGTGGTAAGTTTGGCAGGGATGGACCCCACATATGACAGTGGCCGGAACATTTGGCTGAGGAGTGCAGCCGTGATTTCTGTGTCCTTCCCACAAGAACAGACTTGTTCTTGTCCTTATACAAAACACGACTGTACTACACACTGACTCATTGTAGAAAACCAGAAATGTATTAACTTACAGCTCTGGAAGACAGGACCCTAAAATCAAGGGGTCCACTGGACATGTTCTCACTGGAGCCCTTGTGGGAGGAGACTTTCTGGCTTTTTCTGGCTCCTGGGGTTGTTTGGCCGTCTTCGGCAGTTATTGGTCAGTGCATGCATCCCTGTGTCTCTTTGTATTCTTTTCCTTTATGATGCGTGTGTGAGTATGTGTGTGCATGTTTATGTGTGTGAGTGCATTGTGCATGTGCAGATGTGTGTGCTGAGGACAGAGGACAATCTTAAGGTCATTTTTCAGGTGCTGTCTACACTTTTTTCTTTAGTGTTTTCGAGGTAGGGTTTCACTCTAGTCCAGGCTGACATGGAATTCACTGAGTAGTCTCAGGGTGGCCTCGAACTCACAGCAATCCTCTACCTCTGCCTCCTGAGGGATGGGATTAAAGGCGTGTGCCATCACGCCCACCTACATTTTTTGGCCTAGGATCTCTCACTGGTCTTGAACCCACCAAGCAGGCTAGACTGGCTGGCTAGAGAGCTCTAGAGATGCTCCCGTCTCCGCGCCCCAGCGCTGGCATAACAAGTGCTCACCACCATGCCTTGCACGTTTAGTGGCTCCTAGGGGTTGAGACTATATCCTCAGCCTGAGAGGCAAGTGCCGTACTGACTCAGCTATGCCCCCAGCTCTTCCCCACCTTTAGTTTTCTTTAAACTGCATTTTCCATTGCACTAATAAACCTAGCCTAGCAACCGTGAACTCATGGCAACCACATAGATTCACAGCGCCCCTGTTTCTAAGTGAGGTCACACTGGGTGGTACTGGAGTTAGGATTTCAACTCATCTTTTTGAGGGATGTAATTCACCTTCAACATGATGATTTCACCTTCCAATTTGTTTTGGGGTGATTCCCTCATTCATGGAGTCCTATGAGGAAGAAGTACTGTATAATTACAAAATCTATCACTGTCGTTTAATTCAAAAGCTGAGGACAGACTCATAGGATGGCCTGTATGAGGCCAGGGATTCTTTTTATTGGAGATATCACCATCTTCCTTCTACAGAAGTAAGTTTCCATGGTTTGTATTCACCAACAGAATACATACCTTCAAAATAAGTAGGGTACATTCCATTTCTGACCTAGATGTGACTCTGTAGCAAGTTTTAGAAATTGCTTATTTATACTCCAGAAGCTTCTTATGAGAAAACAAGCTTCTCCCAGAGACGCGATGGGATGTTACTTCTGTCTGTTTTGGAAGCAAAGGAAGGCTTTGCCCACAGGGACAATATGCATTTTGCTTTTCTTCCCACTTCTCTTAAAGAAAATAATGTAGGGCTGGTGGGATGGCTTAGCAGTTAAGGCATTGGCTTGCAAAGCCAAACGACCCAGGTTTGATTCCCCAGAGCCCATGTTAGCCAGATGCACAAGGGGGCTCACGCATCTGGCGTTCACATCTGGCTTCGTCTGCAGTGGCTGGAGGCCCTGGCGACCCCATTCTCTTGATCTCATTCTCTCTCCCTCTTTCTCTGTCAAATAAATAAAATAAAATATTTTTAACATAGAAAAGAATGTGACCGTGACTTCACAGCAAAGACAGGAAGTGCTCTAGGATCTGCCAGGAAGTAAAGTTTGCGTGAAGCAAACACAAACCCCCGTAATCGTGGTTTGGGTTCTGCTGCTCAGTTACTCAGCAAATATAAAACATCCTGAATGTCGGCGCAGAAGCTGGATGCGTGGAGATATGCAAGAGATGGCTGCGTCCTCTGCAGTCATAGCCGTATGTGCTGGGTTCCAGTCAAGAGGTGTTCCTGAATTGCTGCGAATGAATTCAAGTCACAGGAAGAAGTAAGAAAGGAGTCCTCGGGCTGGAGAAATAGCTTAGTGGTTAAGCGCTTGCCTATGAAGCCTAAGGATCCTGGTTCAAGGTTCGATTCCCCAAGACCCACGTTAGCCAGATGCACCAGGGGGCGCAGGCATCTGGAGTTTGTTTGCAGTGGTTGGAGGCCCTGGTGTGCCCTCTCTCTCCCTCTCTCTCTCTCTCTCTCTCTCTCTCTCTCTCTCTCTCTCTCTCTCTCTCTCTGTGTCTCTCTCCCCCTCTTTCTCTCTGTTGCTCTCAAATAAATAAGTAAATAAAATAAACAAAAAAAAATTAAATAAAGAAAGGTGTCCTCTAGGCAAAAACAAAGGCAGGCACTGTGACCAGTCAAAGGTCTTGTTTGGGGTACACATGTCACATCCATCTCTCTGAGGGGTTGCAGCTTAGGATGGGCGGTGTGTGAAGACGGCAGGAAACAGGACAGAGAGGAAGACCGGGTAAAGCTGAAAATATTTTCTCCATGTTGTGCTAAAGAATTTGGATATTCAACTTGTAGAATAATAATTTATTTCATTACTTAACACATTTCTATGTTTCAAATTAATCTGAGCTTGTTATATAGAATTTAAAGCACAGAAAAGAGCAAACATAAAAATTAAAATCACCTTTAATCTATACCCAGAGAAAAAAAATAGTATCATATATAGTATAACCTTCTGTCCCTTTCATAATTAAATTGATATACTAATTTCTATTTTTATTTATTAAAATATAAAGGTATTTCTATTAAGGGAATTTGTCTCTTTTCTGACCTTTCTAAGTTTAAGATTAATCTATGAACTTTATACTAAAGGAGTTTGTTTAAAAGGTACTTTTACATAAGTACATTAAAGATGATTAACTCTGACAGAAAAGAGAGCTTCTAGAGTCTGGATAACATCAAGGTAGCTTTTGTCAGGCGCCTTTGAACCCCCACCATGCCTAACCTTGGAATTGATTTAGCCTTAATGTATGTCAGTACATAATGTGATTCATAGAAATAAAATTTAGTGTTCCTTTTTAATTTTTTTAAAAAACCTTTATTTATTCATTTAAGAGAGAGAGAGACAGACAGAAAGAATGAATGTACCAGAGCCGCTTGCCGGCGCAAACACACTCCAGATGCACGTGTCACTGTGCATCTGGCTTTATGTGGGTCCTGGGGAACTGAAGTCAGGTAGTAAAGCTTGGCAGGCCAGTGCCTTAACAGCTGAGCCATCTCTCCAGCCCGAGAGGGTTTTTTTTTCTTTTTCTTTTTCTTTTTTTTTTTTTTTTGTGTGTGTGTGTGTATAGGGTTACTTTAAGTGAAAGTGGAAAAGCAAATGTCTGAAATAATGAGGAAAACAATCAAGTTTGAAGCAGTGAGCCTACTTTCTAAAAATACACACCACTTTACTTGAACTCACTGTCTGAGCATGCTGAGCTTGTGGCACTTTAAGCCTGGGGGCTCTATAAATGGCACCCCAACACACACACAGCTTTGTTGGCAAACTTTCAGATAAAGTGTCTAAGGAACAAATCTTAGATCAAAACCACATAATAATACACATTGGACTTTTTCCTTGAAATTTAAGATAATTGTATCATTAGGATGGATCCAGATAAACCCAGTGGGCATTAAGTAAAATGATCACATGTAAGAATGCAGGCTTTTAGAATACCATTCATTGCCCAATACTAAGATTGTTTAGATGCTTCTAATGTAAAATAAGTTTGGCTTAATTTGGACAGTATTTAATAGTGTTTTTAAAATTTCACTAAGCCATGACATTCAAACACACTGAGAGAATCTGGATGATTTTTAAAACTATTTTATTTATGTATTTATTTATTTGAGAGAGAGAGAGGGAGGGAGGCAGATAGAGAGAGAATGGATGGATGTGTCAAGACCTTTAGCCACTGCAAACAAACTCCAGACACATGCACCACCTTTTGCGTCTGGCTTTACGTAGGTAAAGGGTGGCCTTGAACTCATGGCAATCCTCCCATCTCTGCCTCCCAAATGCTGGGATTAAAGGTGTGTGTGCCATATTTTTAGATTCTCTCATTTTTTTTTTTTTGGTTTTTCGAGGTAGGGTCTCACTCTGGCTCAGGCTGACCTGGAATTCACTATGTAGTCTCAGGGTGGCCTCGAACTCTCAGCGATCCTCCTACCTCTGCCTCCCAGTGCTGGGATTAAAGGCATGCGCCACCACACCTGGCACTGATTCTCTCATATTTTTAAACTCAGTTTACAACAAAAATCTGAAAGCATTCATTTATGAAGACATTTCATATCTTCAAGGGTAAAGAAAACAAAGTATATAGAGGGGAAATCAAATTATGGATTTGAAACCAAAAACAAAGTCAGTTTGGCTGTAATCCTCCATTCTGGCAAAGGAGAGAGAGATCCTTAGTCAGCTCTGTCCATTGTTAAAGGATAATCTCCAGGAAGAAATTAAATCATGATCCCTATATAGATAGGTGAAGAAGTGTTGAGGATTTCATTTCACTCATGTGGGGGATCCAAGCTGACGTTGTAGCTGGTTGGAACAGATTTGGGCTGGAGGTGTTGCTCAATGTTAGAGCACTGGCCTCATATAAATAAGGCTTTGGTCCCCAGCTTCAGAATCTTGGTCATACACTTGCTTTCTCTGGGGGGTGAAAGGAGGCTAGGTAAAAGGGAAGACAATTTGAATCTTTTGCAGACTATTTTGCCTATGTGCTAGTTACCTATAATTTACAGAATTGTAATGGCTCAAGGTCAAGGAACCAAGCAAGTGTTACTAACTGAAAAGGGTGTAGGTTAGGCAGTTCTAGTGTTCCATTTGGCTGTGAAGTTTTACACTGTGCCATCCTCCACCCAGCACAGAGGCTCTGTTCAACTCCACGGTTCTAGTCTCCTGAGACACTAAGCTTCCATATTAAACAGCAACGGTGGCTGTGTCTTTAAGAAGAGAAAAGATCCTAAGAGCCTGGTACAGCTATGTCACTACTGAGATGGAAATGCAGTGAAAGTGCCTCGAAGGGAGGAGGGTCAGCTCTCTGAGCTACCACTTCAGCTGCTCTGGAGGAAAAGCACAGAAAATTATGAATATAGAATTAGGTCCACAGAAAATACTTACGAAGAATCAAAAATGGATTATGAAAGTCATAAATAAAAAGTTAAAATTTATTTTAAAATAACTGGGGATAAGGGTCAGTGGTGAAAGGTGCTTGCTTGTAAGGCCTACCTGCCTGGGGTTTGATTCCCCAGCACCCACATAAAGTTCATCCTCGGTCACACTCATTTCATTTGCAATAGCCAGAGCCCCTGTCTCAGAGAAGGCAGAGCACAGACACCCCCTGAGCTCCACACACATACACCTGTTCATACACATACATATGTGCACACGAATAAATGCATCAAAAATTTAAAAGCCATGTGCTAAAGTCTAAAAACTATATATTTTATAAAAATAGAAAAAAAATGAGATTTAAAAATTATTACCCATGCCTTGATAGAACTTCTCCTTCTATTGTATAGGCATCCCTTTAAAAAAAAATGTTATAATTTGAGAGAGAGTGAGAGACAGAGAGAGAGTGTGTATAAGTTTGGGCACACCAGGACCTCTTGGCACTGAAAATGATCTACAGACACATATGGCACTATACGTATCTGGCTTTGTGTGGGTGCTGGGGTAATTGAACTTTGCCTGGCAGGCTTTGTAAGCAAGCTCCTTTAATCACTGAGCCATCTCTCCTTCCCAGTAATTCCTTTCTTTTATTATTTATTTATTTATTTATTTATTTATTTATTTATTTATTTATGACAGAGAGAGGAAAAGAGAGAGAGAGAGAGAATGGGCATGCCAGGGTCTTTAGCCACTGTAAATGAACTCCAAATATATGCGCCACCATGTGCACCTGGCTTATGTGGGACCTGGAGAATCAAACCAGTGTCCTTAGGCTTCTCAGGCATGCGCCTTGACTGCTAAGCCATCTCTCCAGCTCCCAGACTTCCCTTTCAATCATTCCTTCAAGTGATTATAATTTTATATTATTTTCTCGAGGGAGACTTGGAATATAATTGAAACTTTTTCTATTATAATTGATTATTATTATTTTATGGGTTTTTTTGTTTGATTTTTAGACAGGGTCTCATTATGTAGCCAAGGCTGGTCTGAACTCACAGCTCTCCTGCCTCAGCATCTCAAGCACTGGGAACACGCATGGGTCGTCCATGCCAGGCTTCTGAGGGCAGTGCCGTATGAGGTTTCTTCTGGGTCTGTGAGGCGTCACGTGGACAGAATGCATCAGACATGCTGTGACATGATTTAACAAGCCGGTGTTTACTATCTGTGCTTTGTACACTGTAAACAACTCTAAATCTTTCTGGAAATTCTCGTCAAAAGAGAGAAGGAGAGCCGGGAGTGGTGGCGCACTCCTTTAATCCCAGCACTCGGGAGGCAGAGGTAGGAGGATCACTATGAGTTCGAGGCCACCCTGAGACTACATAGCGAATTCCAGGTCAGCCTGGGCTAGAGTGCAACCCTATCTTGAAAAAGAGAGAGAGAGAGAGAGAGAGAGAGAGAGAGAGAGAGAGAGAAGGATGTGTGGCACATTTCTTACCACTTATGTTGTAGTAGCAAAAATGCTAGAGGCCTTTGGTGTCTTGTGTGGTGTGTTTCTGCCTTTGGCCATTCCACGCCCTTTTCTCCTCCATGGCTCAAGTGCTTGTGACCACTCATGTCCTTCTGTCTCTGTGTCACTGAGACAGAGTTGGCACTGAAAACCTCCCAGGAGCACTCTCTACAAAAGGACAGTCATAAAGCAAACTTAAGTGAATGCATTAGTGACTATGACCACATAAATACATCCCGCAAACCCAAAATCAGTGTATCTGAAGTTCATCTTCTCCTGAGACTATTCCAAGTCCATGGTCATGCCCTACCGTGTGAACTAAAGGAAGAAGTAAGAGATAGCTGGTGGGGATGAAAACAACATCTTATCCAAGTTATGGTTAGAATTTATGACAATGCATGAACACATTGCTAGCCACCTTCCTTCATGCCTCGCCGTATCACCACATCTTTCAAATTACATGGATGTAAAAAGCATCCAGGGAGTCCATGTTGGATGGTTCAGTAAAAGTCTGATGAAGCAATGTGTAAGGAAGCAGGAAGCATGCATTCATGTGAGGGCTTTGGATGCCTTGAGAATGAATTGCATGTATGGAAAATGCTATTCAGAAAGCTGTTAAAATGTAGCATTGGGCTGGAGAGATGGCTTAGCAGTTAAGCGCTTGCCTGTGAAGCCTAAGGACCCCAGTTCGAGGCTCGGTTCCCCAGGTCCCACGTTAGCCAGATGCACAAGGGGGCACACGCGTCTGGAGTTCATGTGCAGTGGCTGGAGGCCCTGGCGCGCCCATTCTCTCTCTCTCCCTCTATCTGTCTTTCTCTCTGTGTCTGTCACTCTCAAATAAATAAATTAAAAAAAAAATTTAAAAAAATGTAGCATTTCAGGCCTGGAGAGATGGTTTAGTGGTTAAGGCATTTGCCTGCAAAGCCAAAGGACCCTGGCTTGATTCCCCAGGACCCACATAAGCCAGATGCACAAGGTGGCACATGCGTCTGGAGCCACTTGCAGTGGCTGGAGGCCCTGGCATACCCATTCTCTCTGTCTCTGTCTCTGTCTCTCTTTTTCTCTCTCTGACTCACTCAAATAATTTTTTTAAAAAATATAGTTTTTCCTTTAGGAATTATATACTTAGAACTTATTAGGTATAATATTAAATACCTTAGAAGCTATTTAATAAGTGTAGCTAATTTTATACTTGTGACTTACTAAACTTGCAAAAGCAGCATCTTATTCTAGCTGTAAAACACATCAGATATAATTGCACTCAATTTCAAGGGATCTCTGACAAATATTGGGTGTCTTTTACCACTCAAAATATTTGAAACAGTTTTTATAACTTTAAGTATCCCAAGGGCATGAATTTATATAAAGCAATCTTCCTGAATATTACCAAATCTTTTTTCACTTACTAACCTTTAAATCTATAAAACATGAGAAATTTTTATTTCCTTACAATGTTTCCAATGCAGAGTATACATAAATTCATTACTTACACAATAGCATCATTGTTGTAGTGGTTACAGTTTATGTATACATGGATAAGTGTAGGTATATATTCATTTACTTATTTATTTGTGCAGTATTGGGGATGGAACCTGCAGCCTTGCATATGTTAGGCAAGTATCACTGAGCTCCACACAGTTTAACATTTTTATATTTAATATAAAGAAGAAGAGGTAGATTTCCTTTGAGGGGCTTGTAGCTACCATTTCAATTCACTGCCTCTACCTGTAGTCATAGTTTTCATCCAAAGAACTGCCTCCTTTTTTTTTTCTGGCCAGCCTCCTGGGGCTGACGGAAACACCCCCCTCTACACACACACACACATACACACACCCACACATCCCTATTCATAAGCCTGTTCATGAACTTTGATTCTGACCCATGTTGATTATTTGATTTGATTCTCCTGTTTTCCCACATCTTGGAGCTCTTACTGATGTTAGGACCTCTTGAACTTTCCCTCTGCAGAGTCAGTGACTGAAATAAAGCAACCAGAGATCAAGAACAGAAAATCCGGAACGTATTCGTTAAGATGGAAATGCACAAAAGCTAGGTAAAATAGGCAGCCCATTGAAGGTCAGACACTTCTGGCTTAAGTAGCCGCTTCGCAGGAGAATGGGATTCAAGGACTGCGGCCAGGGCAGGAGGAAGTGAGGCAGAGGACAGGGAGGGGCCAGGAGTGCTCCCCCATCGAGGCTGGCTGGCTTCAGGTTGGTGGCAGCTCCCTCTTGCATCCCTGTGTGGTAAGAGTCTAGTCCCGGCTCTTAGTGAAGCCTCAGCAGGAGGACTAAAGCTGTCCTTACCCGTGTGGGGGCCCCCAGTGCGGGTTGGTAAAGCCATTCAGGGAACCCCTTTCTGTGCCTGGGAAGAGGCTCAGAGGTCAGAGGAAGGTTGTAGACCTCAGGTCTGATCCTTTACTTCGGCATGCCAAGTGCCACGATTTGATGTGTCATTTTCTCAGTTTGGCACCAACTCTCAGACTTAACATTTTGATGGGATTTTTAAAGACATGGGTAATTTCTGCCTAACGGCAAAGGTTTGTCATTTCGATGAGATCATCCTTAGCATCTTCTCAAGTTCTCAGACGTGGAGGAGGTGTTTGGAGTACTTTCCCGTCACTCTGGGTGTCCCTCCCACACAGCCTTTGTTGATTAGCCATTCACACTCATGAAGTCTCTTACCGCCAGAAAAATGTAGACGCAGTTCCCGAGGTCACATCAAAGCCATCTTCCTGCTATCCACCCCCCACCCCCGAATGCAACAGCGACCTCCAGCAAAGAGCATAGAAAGTGGTGGTGACTGAAGGAGACTTCATCTGGGGCAGGGAGTGGCCCCGTGGATGAAGTGCTTGCCGCAGAAGCCTGAGGACTGAAGTTGGGCTCCCAGCACTCCTGTTCACACCAGGTGGGGGAGGCATCCACCTGTCATCCCAGAGGAGAAGCCGTGGAGACAGGGACGCCCCTGGGCAAGACAGCTGATCAGACTCGGCAGGCATGTGAGAGAACCGGTCTCAGTAAAAATAAAAGGAGAGCAATCAGGAAAGACACATGACATCAACCTCTGGCCTCTACGTGTGTGCGCGCACACACATACACATGCACACGCAAATGCACATGCATGAACACCACCACATATATGTGCCCAAACATATGAGCACACACATTCTTATGCAATAAAAGAGACTTAATTCCACATGTCCAAGGCTCAGGGACCATGGCAGAAGAGGTGACAGGAAGAATGTGAGAGCCAAAGGAAGAGGAGGAGTGCCTACGTACAATACTGCCTTCCAGACACAAAGCGGCCATCATGTCCATGACCTTGCAGTGGCTCATCCGATTTACACGAGACCTGTATAAGAGGAGTAAAAAATAGTGACAGCAAAATGAAAGAGACCCCAGTTGAGAAGAAGGGAGTCAGCAGGGGTGGTATCCTTGAGGGGGGAGAAGGAGGGCGCTGGGAGGGCATTATGATCACGGGGTACTGTCTATATTGATGGAAGTTGTTAGTAAAACTAAAAGAGACATTTGATTTAATAGAAGGATTTAAGGTTTATATCATTATAATACTGATCACAAATCTCACGGGTAATTCTTGCCTGAGAGAATTTGGGAAACTACTCACTCTATGGATACAGTCTAATGTTAGTTGATGTTAGAAGAGGTAGAATGGAACTGATTAATATATAATGAATATATTAAGTTTTATATCATGGATGTTTACATACTAATAAAATCCAATACAAGCCGGGTGTGGTGGCGCATGCCTTTAATCCCAGCACTTGGGAGGCAAAGGTAGGAGGATCGCTGTGAGTTCGAGGCCACCCTGAGACTCCATAGTGAATTCCAGGTCAGCCTGGGCTAGAGTGAGACCCTACCTCGAAAAACCAAAAAAAAAAAAAAAATCCAGTACAAGTGTCAAAATATTTATTAAATAATAAAATATCATTGCATAACACTAAGATGCAATATCATATCATACCAATAAAACCCAGAAAATGGGCAAGGTGATTGGAATGTAAAAATTGAGCCATTTTTCATCTTCAACAAAAAAACTTAACTTTACATTTTTTTGTTTAACTACATTTTTAACATAAACCTAAAATTAAGTAATTTAAATATATTCACAAACTTATACCATTGACTGCTAAAGTAAAAAAATAGGATAGTGTTGAGAAAGGGAAAAATCTTTTTTTAACACACTTGTTCAGACACCAAGGCTTCTTAATAAAACTTAAAAAAGAGATTTGCAGGAGAGAAAAGTGTATTTATGTGTGTAGTCCTCAGGTACGTAGGCAGACTTGGTGATAAATAAGTCACAGGGATGATTAGAATTCTGACATGTGACATCTCCTAAGTGAAGAGAAAGGGGAGACAGGCCATTATGGGAAATCAAATAACTTTTTGGAAGGACAAGTGGATTTACAGAGAACCAGCGGGAGATGAGGACGATTGTGATGTATGTTTACACGGTGGCGAGCAGACCTTCCATCTTCTCCATGGCCACGAAGCTCTTATGGAGGAGGGCTTGGTGTAGATTTACTCAGACTCTCCTTTATGGCAATACATCTCCTCTAAAGAGAACTTTTTGTTGGCCTGTCTCCTCAAGGTTATTGTATTTATTCAGGTAAAGGAAACCCCTAAAGGTTTTTCCTCTCCCCTATATCCATTGAGCTTCAGATTTCTTAAGTTTACATGATCCTCATGCCAACTCCAAGGATTTGAGTCCATCCCCACAATGACACTAAGTGCTTGAGATATCAAAATAGCTCAAGGAAGAAACAAAGCCAAGTTTATAGTATCTTCAGCAGGATAAGCAGAGGGTCAGTAGCATTTGTAAAGGGGAAAGTTAAAAGTTGGCTGTGTGCATAATAGCTTTGCTAGAGAGTGGGACATCTAAGAGGTTTCTGTGAGCTGTGGGGATTTCCATGCACAGGGTTCACTTGGGGTGTAAGAAAGTTTGTGATCCAAAATCTGATATTGATAGGTATCCATGGATGAAGATTTTGAAATAAATCTTCAAAGAATAAGCAATAATTCGATCTATCCACGAGAGAAGGTGATTTTTGTTCCTTTTTCAGAAGAGGGTAAGGTGATGAGACAACAGTTTAGACTTATGGAAGTACCTGAAACAAATAGGAAACTTATTTATAACTTCATTTTCTGGGCAAGAATTTCCTGCCGTACTAGTGCATTTCTCGTTGCTGGGCAAGATAACCCAGCCAGAAGCAGCTTACTGAAGGGAAAAGGTTTGATTCACCTGATAGATCCAGAAAGCAGAGACCGTCATGGTGTGGAAACCATGGCAAAGCAGAAAGCGGGAATCGCATCACAACAGCGGGGAAGAAGAAAAAGAACTGGGAGAGGGAAGAACGGTAGAGCAAGCAGAGCCAGGCTGTAACATCTTAAGGTTGTAAGTGATATACGTCCTCCAGGCAGGTTCCAGCTCCAGAAGTTTCCACAACCTTCCCAAAGAGCGTCCCTGCTGAGGACCAAGTATTCAAACACATGAGCCTATTAGGGCTCTTCATTCAAATTACCATACCTGCTCAGAAATTTATTGCATAACAATAAAGTCATGTCAACATAGCCAGGAAGTTCTGTGCCGGTACTCAGTAATATTTTTTATATCAATACCACTTAATATAAAGAAAACAGCTTTTCTAGAGAAAAAAAATTGGAGAGAGAAGAACAAAATGGACATTAAGTGAGAAAGCAAAATTAGGATGGGAGGAAGACCAAATGTACCATTAACAATGAAAATGAATCAAACTAGTGAAATTATTTATATAAATATGATAATTCAAGGCAGATGTACCTTTATAGGATGCCGAGAGATTACATCAGAGGATGTATAGTGATGTTTCAGGCTACCGCAAAAAAATTTAAGAGAAAATTACGTTAATTAAAAATATAACTCATAGAAAAAAATTACTAATCTTGAAAAAGAAAATTTTTTGATGACCCACCAATCAGTGGAAAAATACATTCAACTTTATGCACAAAATAAAAGAACATTAAAGCATATAAATTGTGTCCTGAGGATGGTGGATATGAGAAGAGATAGTAAAAGTTTGTGTACATTTTGAGTTGAGAGTATGAAGAAACACTGGGATTAAATGAGCAAACCGGGATGTAGTGTGTAGGGGGTGCGTGGGTGTTGGCTCTCAAAACAGTACAGCGATTGTACCGCAGGCTTCAGTTGCAGGACCTGGAGAAACTAAGCAGGAACTGAGCTGGAAGCTTCCTCTCTGCTACTTAATTGTCATAGTGCTGGAAAGCACGGTGCAAGTTGCTTGGGAGGAAAAGTCATCATCCGTCTTGACCAGCAGTGGGTGCTGCAAGCTGCACAATTTGTGAGCCAGGCAGGATGCACCCACTGGCGCAGTAATGGCGGGGCTGCCACAGGGGAAACCTGCTGCTCTCTGGATTCGCAGTCCACTGCATGGGAGGGAATTCACACCTAGTACTGAAAATCTAGTCAATGGCTTATGGCTGTGTTATAGTTACTTTCTTGTTATTGGGATAAAACCCCTGACCAAAAGCAGCTTATGGGAGGTAAGGGTGTATTTTGGCTTTTACACTCTCTAGGGGAAGTTTCGGCATGGCAGGAAATGGATGCTAGAGCAGAGGCTGGACATCTCATCTTGCCACAGTGGCCGGCAGAAAGCCGCAAGCGTGAGCTGAGCTCTGTAACATCCCTGACCCCCACCCAACAACACAGGCCTAGCAAGGCTCCACATTCCAAACTGCCACCAGCTTGGGGCAAAGCATTCAAAAGTCATGAGTCTGTGGGAGTCATCGGATTCAAACTACACAGGGTACAAATGTTGTTGGCCTTAGGAGGAAAGCTACTACTGTTATTTGATTAAATGGACATGTGGTGCCTATCAAGTTTCACTCAGAATATTTATACTCATACCCGTAGATTAATGCTGTTTTCACCTTTGTTCAAAGAACCTTCTTTTTGGAGTTGGCAGTGACTACTAGGAACATTCACAATGTGACAAAGTGTCAAGATTAAGTGACTGCTGAATATTCAGCTCTGCAAGAAGCATCTATTTCACTCCCTCCGAGGCTCAGGGAACCATTGAAGAAGAGGGGAAGCCAGAGGATGGGGAGGAGTGCTTTGAAATACTCTGTCCATACTGAACTCAGTGCTTTGAGATGCCGTCTTTCAGACATGAAGCGGCCTTTACACTCATGACATCACAGTGACCATCACTAACAGCACAAGACCCGCACAGCATTGGGCCCATCAGTCCTTTTTCATAAACGCCGAAGGAGATCAAAAGGCCTCAGAGTATAAGAAGGACTGGGAAAGAAGGGGTTTGTGGAAGGTGACAGGGGAAGAAGGAAGTGACAAAATGATTAATGACTACCACTTCATAGTCACACCACAGCAAAAGCACACGTGTTGACTTAGTATGTTCTATGTGGTACGGGAGCCATCAGAAGTGAAGACCCAGTGAAATGGGGAAACCATGTGTGTTTTTGGTTAGGCTTGATTCAGAGCAGACAGTTGTAGAAGTATTCTTGGACAGAGGCAAGTACAGCTTAAAGGTGGTAATGTGTAGGGGGTGAGGATTTAGCATGTCCGCCTATTCAGATTCTCTTTTGGCCTCTCAGAAGAACAAACACTTTCCCTCCACCCTCTAGAAATCAGGAAACAAGTCTATAAAACATATTGGCAATTAGGCAGATAAAGACCAGAAAAACTACTCTAATTATGTACATATGCTCGGAATTGTGACTAAATAGGAGACATAAAGATGAATTGTGTGTTTGAAGTTATAGAAAATCCTGTGATACAGTGAGGCATAGGAGCTTGGGCTCTGGAGGTGAGAACCTGTGGTGGTTTGAATGTAAACTGTTCCCCATGGCCTCAAGTGTTTGTCCTTCAGCCTCCATTTCTGTCCCCAGCTGGTGAAGCCTTTGGGAGGTGGAGCCTTGCTGTAGGAGGTGTGTCGCTGGGGAGTCCAGCCCCCTGGCCAGTTACTTGCTCACTTGCTTCTTTCTAGTTCTGTGACAAGATGGGACACCCCAACTACTTGCTCTGCCATGTTTTCCCTTCCATGATAAAACACCCCACAAAACTATGAGCAGAAGTAAACCCTTTCCTCCCATAAGCTTCTTCTGAAAGGGTGTTTTGCTATGGGACCCAAGTGACAAAGACTCAATCATGGGACAATCTGGAGAAAGAGGAACATGTAGACGTGCTGGGGAGGGACTGTGTGGTGCATGTGGGAATGGAAGGAAGACTTTTGTGATGGTGGGTAATAAGTGGACAGTTGGAACACTGTTATACCAGGGTCTGCCCTGGAAGTAGGGTGAGGACACAGCACTCAGACGTCATAGAACCTTGGAAAGGGAGAGGATTTTGTTCTATGGCCAAAGAAACATGATCCTGTTGGGGCTACTTCAAAAGGGAGACCACATTGGCTGTGGTGTTATACGCCTGGAATCCCAGAACTTGGGAGGCTGAGGCAGGAGAAGCATCATGACTTACAGGTCATCCTGGGCTACAACATAGTGAGGAGCTTTTAAATAAAAAATAAAAATAAAAAAGACCAAATGTTACTTTCTATTCAATTAAAATATTAATACAATATCCTGAAAGTTCCTGTTTCTATCATGAACAATTACATGTCTATAGTTAACTGCCTACTTGGAGGTGAGAGTTAAATTTGGGGCTTACAAGGGAAATCTAAGAAATATTTAAACTATATTAGCTTACTGTAGATGCTCCCTGCAGAGTCTCTGAGAAACAGATTTTTTATTGCACTGTTGTCTTGGAAAGTCTATGGAGTATTTGATTTCACTTTATAGAAATCCCAGGAGCACCTTTATTCTTTAAGAATTCTTATATTGAATACCAATGGTTGTCAGTGGCTCCAGATATTTTTTAAAAGGTCATTATTATAGTGGTGATCTCATTTCCAATTGGAAGCATAGCAATATACAGTCTATTCCTTATAATGGGGATAAAATGGAAACAATTTAAATGTTTGTCAATGAAGAAAGACAGAATGAAGTGTGTCATTGTCATATCATGGGCTGTGATTCAGCAGTTGTATAAAGTAGATCTGCACGTGTAATTGAATAATCTCTGCTCAGGTATCCACAGAATGAGAGAGAAAAGAAAAGTAGTAAAATAAGTGCAGAAACACATTTTTTAACTGCATAAAGAATTAGCCACATATATTTTTACTTGTATATTGCATTGAAAATATCCAAATGGCATCATCATCATGGATTCAACTTGAGAAAGTGAGAAAGGCTTAAAGGACTTTTCAGTTTTACTGATAAAAATTATCTGGGGGTAGGGGAAGAAGTTCTTGCCTTGTAAGCATAAGGACCTGACTTCAATGCCCAGCACCCAAGTCCTGAATATGTTTTAAACAGTGGGAACTGATTAGACTTGTTGTTTGAAAAATAATTGTTGGCATCTGCAGGAAAATGAAGGATAGACATAGGTCAGAGTTGTAAAGAGGCCATTGTGAGTTCAGCCAAGATGCAGGTCTGGTGGTCTAGCAGGATGGAAATGGAAACACAGATGACCCATTGTCTATGGAGTCCTTGAGGACTAAAAATAAACAACAGTTGATGATAGGTTTAATTGTGGTGACAGAAAGAAAGACAAGTATATAAGAGGTTTGCTAGGGTTTCTGGACCACACAAGTGGCCAGGTAGTGGTACAGATATAGATTTAGAACTTGTACTCCCTATCTAGGTGAGCATAACTTTGAACTTCTGATCCTCCTGCCTCTACCTCCAGAGCGCTGAGATTAAAGGCATACACCACTGTGTCCAGTATATGCAGTAGTGGGGATTAAAGCTAGACCTTTGCACGTGCTGGGCAAGCACTTTATCATCTGAGCTCCATTCCCAATTCCACCAAAAATTATTCCTCTTTTCCTCTTCTGTTTTGAGTTATAGAGGCCAAATACAGCCAAGTAGACATTTTCCCATCTTCCCTTGCAGCCATCTGCAAGTGTATGAAGTATGTGAGAAGTATATTTTATAAGATTTATGGGGATATATTTATTCCCAGCTAAAAGGAGAGAGGCAGAGTCTAAAATTACAAGGCAAATATTTATTGCTAATAAGCCATTAGGGGGAATAAAAAAGGATCATAAATACATTAAAGTAAATTTCAAGGGGAGAAAAGGGAACAGGGGACAAAAAGAACAGATTAATAAACAGAACAAGTGGAAAACAACAAGATAACCAAGTTAAAGCTAACCATGTCGAGTCACATTATTGTAACGATTGCAACATCTAAACCAGAACAAAGCAGTCAGATGGAATAGCACATGCCTGTTACAGAGCACTTGAAAGTTGGGGCCAGGACAGCCAGGAGTTCAAAGTCATCCTCAAGTACATAATAAGTTCACAGTTTCCCTGGGATGCATGAGGACCTATCCCAAAAAACAGAACAAGAAGGATTGTCAGAAAATATAACCCAAACTATGCTGCTCACAAAACCTCACTTAAAATGATAGAAAAGGTTAAAATAAAGATGAGTAAAGATAGATGCTCAAGCCAAATATGTGCTGAGGTGACTGTTTAATATTCAACAAATTAGATCTCAGAGCACATAATATTAGCAGGACAGGATGAAAGGGATCAATTCATCAACATCTCAAATATCTATGCACCTAATAACAGCATTCCAAAACACACAAGGCAAAAGTAGCAAAGGAAAGACAGTTGCACAATTAAGATCAGCAGTTTTGATACTCATTTGTCTGTAACCAACAAAACAAGCTGGCAGAAAGTCATCTCCTTGACATAATGTGTGTAGAAATCTACCCCCGGTAACAGCAGAAGGAATATTCCTTCCAAACCCACACAGAACACTTACTAAGATAGATAACATTCTGGGTAATGAAACAAGTCTCAATACTTTTAAAAATATACATTGATTGGGACTGGGCAGCTGCCTCAGCAGTTACGGGTGCTTGCCCGCAAGGTGTTTCCACCTAGGCACAATTCTCCATGCCCACATAAAGCCAGGCGCACAAAGTGGAGTACCTATCTAGAGCTCACTGCAGTGACAAGAGGCCCTGGCACCTCCAGGCTCACTCTCTCCTTGAAAATAAATAAAAAACTATAAAAATGTATGTATGTATGTATGTATGTATGTATGTATGTATGTATGTATGTATATACATATGTACGTATGTGTATATGGGAGCATGTGCCATGGTGCATGTGTGGAAGTCAGAGGACAATTTTAAAGTTTCACCACGCCACCTTCTTTGAGACAGTCTTTTCCAAAAAAAAAAGAAAGACAGAAAGAAAGAAAGAAAGGAAGAAGAAGAAAATAGAAAGTCTGTCCTGTGAGCTTTAGATTCTCCTGGCTCCACTTCCCATTTTCATATGTGGACTGGGATCACAGACACATATGCTATTTTGCATAGAGCTTATTGAATTGAACCCAGGTGAGCAGGCTGTGTAAGCATCACTTTCAACTGCTAAGCCATCTCTACAGTCCCGCAAAATATTTTTAACAGAGATGACATTAAATGAAAAATTAGGGCTGAAGAGATGGTTCAGCCGTTAAGGTGCTTGCCTGCAAAGCCAATGGACCCAGGCTCGATTTCCCAGCACCTACATAAAGCCAGATGCACAAGGTGCAACATGCATTCATTTGCAGTGGCTAGAGGCCCTGCCGTGCCCATTCTCTCTCTTGATCTGCCTCTTTCTCGCAAACAAATAAAAAAAATATTGTTAAACATGAGAAATCGACACTTGAAAGAGACCCGAGAAACTCTGAAACTGAGCATTGCACTTTCCCACTCAAGGTTCAAAGAAGAAATCAGAACAGCATTGTGCACTTAGTAGTAGTAGTGAAAACAGAGTACACGGAAATGTACTGAATAGTGCACAGCAGTGATTACAGGGAAATTTGCAGCGTGGCATACTAATATCAGAAGAGCAGAAATGTCGGAAACCGGCTCACCTTCCATGTAAAGAAGCTGGCTGGAGCAAGCGAGAGACAGACAGGAAAGAAAAACAGAAGAGCAAGGGAGGGAGGAAGGAAAAGAGAGAGAGAAGAGAAAATAAGAGAATCAAAAAGAGTAAGTCAAAGAAAAGAAGAGCAGAAATTAATAAAATAGGAAAAAGTAAAACAATTTGTTAATAGCCCCAAGTGGGAATGATGGGAAAGTCGCGAGTGGGTGGAAGGAGGAACTTGTCATGGAATATCCATTCGGTGGGATGTTGTTGCACAAGTAAAAATGAACTACTGATCCGAGAAACCTCATGAGCACACCCCAGAAAGATCATGGATATTGGAAGGAACCAGACAAATGGAATTCATAGGTATAATTCCATTTGTAGAAGAATCTAGAAAATCTGTCTTTACAGAAGCTAAGGCAGAGTGGCTATTTCAGGACTGGAGTCTCAAGTGAAACACGGGGAAGGATTCAAAAGGAGGCTTGTGGGCTGGAGAGATGGCGTAGCAGTTAAGCGCTTGCCTGTGAAGCCTAAGGACCCTGGTTCGAGGCTCGGTTCCCCAGGTCCCATGTTAGCCAGATGCACAAGGGGGTGCACTCGTCTGGAGTTCGTTTGCAGAGGCTGGAAGCCCTGGCGCGCCCATTCTCTCTCTCTCCCTCTACCTGTCTTTCTCTCTGTGTCTGTCGCTCTCAAATAAATAAATGAAAAATTAAAAAAAAAAATCATTTTTTAAAAAAAAGGAGGCTTGACTTCCGGTTAAGATGGCGGCGTAGGTACCACGCAAAAACAGCCTGGGGGGGGAAGACCAAAAAAAACTCAGCAAAATACACACTTTTACTAAAAAGTGAGGTGTATAGGAAGTTGAGGCGGCAGCGGAGAAGTAGAAGAGTTCCAGAGCATCCAGAGCCTGCACAGGCGGGAACAGCGGCTCCGGGCCGCTCGACTACCCGCCGCAACCGCGGAGCGGCAGAAAACCGCCGGACTCTTGGCTCGAGCCGCAGGACAAGCCAGGTGCGGGATTTTCCCCTCACCCCGCGCTCTCCGCAACTCGGGAAACGTGAGGGGAGAGCGGCAGCGAGCAACGGAGGGGGGAGCAGACCGCGAAGTAAAAGCACACGTGGAGAAACGATACAACCAGAACAGCGCGGCTCCCTCCCCTCCCCTGCCGCCTGAACCCAGCTCCAGCGAACACAGCAGCGGCCCGGGACCCGGCCACGCCAACTTGGGCTGACGGCGGGACCCAAGCAGGAGCAGAATTTGGCAGCAACTTCAGCGGCTCCAGCACCAGTACCAGTGGCCCCAGCAGCAGCGGACCCAGGAGCGGCAGCGGTGACAGATCCCACAGCAGCGACTTCGGGGGAGCAGCACCGGTGGACACGGCAACGGCAGCTTCAGCAGCGGTGGGGGCTCCGGGGGTGGCGCCTACAACAGCTGCAGAGACGGCGGCAGAGGCTCGGTTTGCCCCGTAGGAAAAGCAAGTGCCCAGCTCCAGAAATCAGAACAGCAGCCCGACGTCCCAGGCAGCAACTTGACTGAGACCACAATCACCCAAGGTAACTGGGATTGCACCAGGGAAGGGTCTCACTTGGTCACAAGCTGACTTGGATACCTCAACAGACCAGAAATCTAAACCTCTTTGTTGATAGAGGATCTGGTCATTATAATAACTACTCTTGCATACATACTCGGGGCTGTTTTTGATGGAATGGGTACAGTGTTTAGCTAAATTTTAGAATCTACCAGTATATTATTCCACTACCTTAAGGTCCTACCCTGAAAATATATTACACCAAATCAATTGATACAGCTAAGAATACACAGCTAGCTAGAAAATCCAAGCATTCACTTAATCCAAGATGCAAAAATATATACATTATAACACAAGAAACACTAAAAAGCAAGACGATATAAATCCATCTAAAAGTATTAATGCATCAGAAATGTCCTCCAGTGAGAAAGAGTTAGAGGAAATGCCTGAGAAAGAGTTCAAAAGAATAATTATAAATATGTTCAAAGAGGTCAAAGAACACATGAAAACAATCAAAGAAGAAATCAAAGAGGAAATCAAAGAGGAAATCAAAGGAATCAAAGAAGAGGCAGGACACCAATTTAATGAAATAAAGAAGGCAATACAAGACATAAATAGAGAAATAGAAATAATAAAGAAAAACCAGTCAGAATTACTAGCAATGAAGAACACAGTTAATGAAATAAAAAACTCTGTAGAAAATCTCACCAGTAGGATGGATGAGGGAGAAGACAGAATATCTAAGCTAGAAGATCAGGTGGCAGACCTAATGCAGTCCAACAAAGAGAAAGACAAACTTATAGAAAAGTATGAGTGGGAATTTCAAGATATTCGGGACACTATGAAAAGATCCAATATAAGAATTCAGGGCATAGTAGAAGGAGAAGAATTCCACTCCAGAGGCATAGTAGGCATCTTCAACAAAATCATAGAGGAAAATTTTCCCCAAATTGGGAAAGAGGTGCCAATACAGATACAGGAAGCCTTTAGAACCCCAGCCAGACAAAACCCAGAAAGAAACTCTCCTCGCCACATTATACTCAAACTTCCAAACACACAAACCAAAGAAAAAATATTGAAAGCAGTTAGAGAGAAAAATCAAGTTACCTACAAAAGCAAGCCCATCAGGATTACAGCAGATTATTCAACACAAACTTTTAAAGCCAGAAGGGCCTGGAGTGATATATTCCAAGTTCTGAAAGATAACAACTGTCAACCAAGGTTACTTTATCCTGCAAAGTTATCCATCCAAATAGATGGAGAAATAAAGACATTCCATGACAAAAACAGGTTAAAGGAATATCTGAAGACAAAACCAGCTCTACAGAAAATACTTGATAGAATCCTCCATGCTGAACAAAAGGAAAAGCACACATATAAGGAACCTAGAAAAAACCAGCCATACTCAAATACCAGTTAACAGAAGAGAGCACAGGTAGAACAAGTAACACACACACACACACACAAATGGCAAACATAAATACACACCTTTCAATAATATCTCTTAATATCAACGGTCTCAATGCCCCAACGAAAAGACATAGATTTGCAGACTGGGTTAAAAAGCAGGATCCTACAATTTGTTGTCTTCAAGAAACTCACCTTTCTACAAAGGATAGACATTATCTTAGGATGAAAGGTTGGAAGACGGTGTTTCAAGCAAATGGGCCTAGAAAACAAGCAGGGGTTGCTATCCTAATATCAGACAGGGTGGACTTTAGTCCGAAGTTAGTCAAAAAAGATAAGGAAGGTCACTTTATATTGATTAAGGGCACACTCCAACAGGAGGACATTACAATCCTAAACATATATGCACCTAACATGGGGGCTCCCAAATTCGTCAAACAAACAC
Organism: Jaculus jaculus; assembly: GCF_020740685.1. Classification (NCBI taxonomy): domain Eukaryota; kingdom Metazoa; phylum Chordata; class Mammalia; order Rodentia; family Dipodidae; genus Jaculus; species Jaculus jaculus. Next base: position 133,133,146 of record NC_059109.1, read on the forward strand.
TATTAGAACTAAGGTCACAGATAACACCAAACACGGTGGTGGTGGGTGACTTTAACACCCCACTCTCATCAATTGACAGGTCATCCAGGGAAAGAATAAACAGAGAGGCATCTGGACTAAATGAGGTCATAGAAGATATGGACCTAACAGATATATACAGGACATTTCATCCAAAGGCTGCAGACTATACATTCTTTTCAGCAGCACATGGAACATTCTCTAAAATAGACCATATATTAGGACACAAAGCAAATCTTAACAAATTCAGGAAAATTGAAATAATTCCTTGCATTCTATCTGACCACAATGGAATTAAACTACAAATCAGTAGCAAGAAAGGCTATAGAGCATACACAAAATCATGGAAACTAAACAATACACTACTAAATGATGAGTGGGTCAATGAAGAAATCAAAAAGGAAATCAAAAAATTTATAGAGTCAAATGATAATGAGAACACAACATACCAAAATCTCTGGGACACAATGAAGGCAGTTCTAAGAGGTAAATTTATAGCCTTAAGTGCCTATATTAAGAAATTAGAAAGGTCGCAAGTAAACGACCTAATGCTTCGCCTTAAAGCCTTGGAAAAAGAAGAACAAGGCAAACCAAAAAGTAGTAGACGGGAAGAAATAATAAAGATTAGGGCAGAAATTAATGAAATAGAAACAAAAAGAACAATCCAAAGAATTAATGAAACAAAGAGTTGGTTCTTTGAAAGGATAAACAAGATTGATAAACCCTTAGCAAATCTGACCAAAAGAAAGAGAGAAGAGACACAAATTAATAAAATCAGAGATGAACAAGGTAACATCACAACAGATTCCAGAGAAATTCAAAAAATTATAGGGACATACTATAAAAGCATATACTCCACAAAGTATGAAAATCTGAAAGAAATGGATGATTTCCTTGATCTATATGACCTACCTAAATTAAATCAAAATGAGATTAATCACTTAAATAGACCTATAACAAACATGGAGATCCGAGCAGTTATCAATAATCTCCCAACTAAAAAAAGCCCAGGCCCGGATGGATTCACTGCTGAATTTTACCAGACTTTTAAGGAAGAGCTAACACCATTGCTTCTTAAGCTTTTCCAGGAAATAGAAAAAGAAGGAATCCTACCAAACTCCTTCTATGAGGCCAGCATCACCCTGATACCAAAACCAGGCAAAGATAGAACAAAAAAAGAAAATTACAGACCAATCTCCCTCATGAACATAGATGCAAAAATTCTCAACAAAATCTTGGCAAACAGAATACAAGAGTATATCAAAAAGATCATTCACCCTGACCAAGTAGGCTTTATCCCAGAGATGCAGGGATGGTTCAACATACGCAAATCTATAAATGTAATACATCACATAAATGGGTTGAAGGACAAAAACCACATGATCATCTCATTAGATGCAGAGAAAGCATTTGACAAAATCCAACATCCCTTCATGATAAAAGTCCTACAGAGACTGGGAATAGAAGGAACATATCTCAATATAATAAAGGCTATTTATGACAAGCCTACAGCCAACATATTACTAAATGGGGAAAAACTGGAAGCTTTTCCACTAAAATCAGGAACAAGACAAGGGTGTCCACTGTCTCCACTTCTATTTAATATAGTTTTGGAAGTCTTAGCCATAGCAATAAGGCAAGAGACACACATAAAAGGGATACAAATTGGAAAGGAAGAAATCAAGTTATCACTATTTGCAGATGACATGATTCTATACATAAAGGACCCTAAAGACTCTACTAGCAAGCTGTTAGAGCTAATCAAAACCTACAGCAATGTAGCAGGATACAAAATAAATACACAGAAATCAGTAGCCTTCATATATGCTAACAACAAACACACAGAGGATGAAATCAGAGAATCACTCCCATTCACAATTGCATCAAAAAAAATAAAATACCTTGGAATAAACCTAACTAAGGAAGTAAAGAATCTATACAATGAGAACTTTAAGACACTCAAGCGAGAAATTGCAGAAGACACTAGAAAGTGGAGAAACATCCCTTGTTCCTGGCTTGGAAGAATCAATATCGTGAAAATGGCAATCTTACCTAAAGCAATCTACACATTTAATGCAATCCCTATCAAAATTCCAAAGGCTTTCTTCATGGAAATAGAAAAAACAATCCAAAAATTCATTTGGAATCATAAAAAACCTCGAATATCTAAAATAATACTGAGCAACAAAAAAGAGGCTGGTGGTATCACCATACCTGATTTTAACCTATACTACAGAGCCATAGTAACAAAAACAGCATGGTACTGGCACAAAAACAGACATGTAGATCAGTGGAACAGAATAGAGGACCCAGATGTAAGCCCAAGTAGCTATAGCCACCTGATATTCGATAAAAATGCCAAAAATACTCATTGGAGAAGAGACAGCCTCTTCAGCAAATGGTGTTTTGAAAACTGGATAAATATCTGCAGAAGGATGAAAATAGATTCTTCTATCTCGCCATGCACAAGAATTAAGTCCAAATGGATTAAAGACCTTAACATCAGACCGGAAACTTTGAAACTGCTAGAGGAAAAAGTAGGGGAAACCCTCCAACATATTGGTCTTGGCAAAGACTTTCTAAATACAACCCCAATTGCTCAGGCAATAAAACCACAGATTAACCACTGGGACCTAATGAAATTACAAAGATTTTGCACCGCAAAGGACACAGTGAAAAAAGCAAAGAGGCAACCTACAGAATGGGAAAAAATCTTCGCCAGCTATATATCTGATAAAGGATTAATATCTAGGATATACAAAGAACTCAAAAAGTTAACTAATAAGGAATCAAACAGGCCAATCAAAAAATGGGCTAAGGAGCTAAATAGAGAGTTCTCAAAGGAAGAAATACGAATGGCATATAAGCACCTAAAAAAATGTTCTACGTCACTAGTCATCAGGGAAATGCAGATTAAAACTACACTGAGATTCCATCTCACTCCTGTCAGATTGGCCACCATCATGAAAACAAATGATCATAAATGTTGGCGGGGATGTGGAAAAAAAGGAACCCTTCTGCACTGCTGGTGGGAATGCAATCTGGTCCAGCCATTGTGGAAAACAGTGTGGAGGTTCCTAAAGCAGCTAGAGATTGATCTACCATATGACCCAGCTATAGCACTCCTAGGCATATATCCAAAGGACTCATCTCATTTCCTTAGAAGTACATGCTCAACCATGTTTATTGCTGCTCAATTTATAATAGCTGGGAAATGGAACCAGCCTAGATGTCCCTCAACAGATGAGTGGATAATGAAGATGTGGTACATTTATACAATGGAGTTCTACTCAGCGGTAAAGAAAAATGAAGTTATGAAATTTGCAGAAAAATGGATGGACCTGGAAAGTATTATACTAAGTCAGGTAACCCAGGCCCAGAAAGCCAAGCGCCACATGTTCTCCCTCATATGGGGATCCTAGCTACAGATGACTGGGCTTCTGTGTGAGAATGAAAATACTTAGTAGCAGAGGCCAGTAAGTTGAAAAGGAGACATAAAGGGTGGAGAAAGGAAGGGAGGAGGATACTTAATAGGTTGATATTGTATATATGTAATTACAATGATTGTAATGGGGAGGTAATATGATTGAGAATGGAATTTCAAACGGGAAAGTGTGGGGGTGGGGAGGGAGGGAATTACCATGGGATATATTTTATAATCATGGAAAATGTTAATAAAAATTTAAAATAAAATAAAAAAAAAAAAAAAAAAAAAAAAAAAAAAAAAAAAAAAGGAGGCTTGTGAGGGCTCTGTTCATTAGTTTATACACAACTATTGTTTCATAGGTGGATACTTATCTCAAAATTTAGGAAATTTTATACTTTACATATGCCATATTACAGACTTAGACTGCTGTATGTCAGTTACATATCCAGAGAGAGAGAGAGAGAGAGAGAAAGACTATACACACCAGGGCTTCTAGCCACTGCAAATGAACTCCAGATGCATGCACCACTTTGTGCATCTGGCTTTATGTGGGTACTGGGGGAACCAAACCCAGGTAGCTAGGCTTTCCAGGCAGTGCCTTAACTGCTAAGCCATCTCTCAGCCCCTCTTTTTTTGTAATTTTGTTTCGTGGTATTTTTTCTTTTTCTATTAGTTATGGACATACTCAGTATGTAAACAGAACATATTGGTACTGTCCTTTCCCTCATTCCTGTCCACCCCTCCAGAGAGACCCTCCTTTTGGGGATGCATGTCATCTCTATGGGGATTGTGATTTGTGCATTGTGGGGGCAGCTGTCAGTTATGGGGTAGAGGCAATGTCTCTGTACATAATGTCCTAACTTGTTCCTCTAATAACCTTTCCACTTCCTCTTCAGCAAAATTCTGAGCCATGTTGGGTGTATTTTAAATCTACTTCAGTGATGGGCTCTTAGGGAGCCTCTGGATCACTGGTCTGGCAGGTGTGGAGTGACCTCAGTGTCTGTCTCTTTCACCCTTGTGCTTATGTCAGGTTCACCATGAAAGCAGCATTCTTGCTCATTTCCCTAATTCCTCTATGGTTTTAGCTGGGGCCCTGGTGAGGTGTGATGGGTCGTTTCTTTCCTCGGGTCCTGCTCCCATCTGAAAAAGAGAAGTAGATTCTACAAGAGAGAGTGAAGTCAGCACAGGTTAAATGGGCTAACCAATTATTAATTTAAAGGGAATTAAACGGGCATAGACCCTCTTATAGCCCAAGATCAGTGGGAACTTGATACTGGAAAACAAACCCATTATCTGGATGTGATTCTGACTTGTTTCCCAGTTTCAGATATGGGTTCCTTTCCACTGAGTGGATATGTTAGCCAATCCAAGAGCAGTTGGCTACCCACCATGGCTGTGTGCCACTATTGCACTTGTGTGAGCATCACGTCAGGTTGTTTGCTGCTGAGTAGCTTAGACCTTGAGTTGCTAAGACACAGATATTGGCCACTTTCCCCTGGTAGCTCATGAAGTGGCTTCTTCAATAGGGCTGCCTGGGGACTGGTTCTCTTCCAGATTCCAGCCAGGTCTCTCTATGTCCTGTACAGACAGCATATGGTGTCTTTAGCAGTAGGGTCTTACCATTAATCCCTCATGAGTAATCAAGTGCTCTGACAGAAATCTCTTGTTTAGGAAAGCTTGTAGGTCTCTGTGATCAACAGCTCATTGTAGGTCTTAACTGAATCCTGATACTGGGAGTTACACAGTCCAGTGCCAAAGGAAGAGAAAAAAGAAAAAAAAAAAAAAAGAAAGGAAGAAAGGAAGAAAAGAAACAACAGGAGACATGTAAGGTTAGGCTTCATCTCACCCTCTCCAGGGCCCTTTGATTCAGATGCTACCCCCTAAGGTCCTGGTGAGGGTTCAATCTTTTAGTCATCTTCCAGGATATAGGCTTCTACGGAATCAATGCCATTTGGGATCAGTTTTGTGTTCCCCACCTCCACCCTTACCCTCCCCTCAAGTCCTACCCCCCCTATTGTCCAGGCCTTGATATGCCTCTTAGGTCTGTCAGCATCCTGGGCTGATCCAGGTTCAGAGCTGCAAATGCGTGAGACCATGCAATGGTTGTCTTTCTGTGATTGTGTGAATTCGTTTAGTAGGATATGTTTCATTTTCTTCTACAAATTTCATTGTGTCATTTTTTGTAACTGCTGAGTAGAATTCCATTGTATAGATATACCACATCTTGGTTATCCATTTGTCTAATGATGGACACTTGGGTTGATTCCAGTTCTTAGCTATTATGACTTGAGCAGCTATAAATATGGTTGAGCAAATATCTCTGAACTGAGGCATGGAGCTTCTAGGGTAAATGCCCAGTAAGGGAATAACTGTTGATAATTCTAAAGCCAACCTTTTTATTATTTTTTATTTTATTTTATTTTTGAGGTAGAGTCTCATTCTAGCCCAGGCTGACCTGGAACTCACTCTGTAGTTCCAGGCTGGGCTCAATGATTCTCCTAACTCTGCCTGCAGAGTGCTGAGATCAAATGTATGCGCCACCAATACCAGCACTCACCTCATGACGTTTCTTTGTGTATAATCACACACATATTCATCTGTTCGGTGACATCTCTTTCTCCCATTGATGACCAACTCCTTGAGGACAGAGAGTCTAGTGTCTTTCCATTCACTCTACCTACCTCTGCTGTCTAACATGCTGGCTTTTGGGTAATTAATTGCCTATACAAGCACTTTTTTAAAAGCTCATTTTAGTTCTTCTTGAACAGATAGCCTGATATTTCAAACTGAGAGTTAAGGGGTACTGGAGAGTTTGGCTCAGCAGTTAAAGGTGCTTGCTTGCAAACCCTGACTGCCAAGGTTTGATTTCCCTGCTACCCATGTAGAGTTAGATGCACCAAGTGGCACATGCGTCCCAAGTTCCTTTACAGAGGCAGGAGGCTCTGGTTTGTCCATATTTTCTCTTTCTCTGTGTTTGCCTCTTTTGGTACAAACAAATAATTTTTTTTTTAAATGAGTTTACAGACTCCTTCATGATTTCCTCCTTTCTTGCATGCGTTGGTGCATGTGCATGTTCATATGTGTTTGGATACATGTGTGTGTACAGGTGGGCGTGCACATATGGGAATGCTTGTGGAGGTCACAAGTCAACATCGGGGTTCCTTCTCAATCACTCTACACTTACATTTTTTTAAAATTTTCTGTTTTCTTTTTTATTTGGGTGGGGGGCGGGCAGAACCAGAATGGGCATGCCAGGGCCTTCAGCCACAGCAAATGAACTCCAGACACATGTGCTACCTTGTGCATCAGGGTTACTTGGGTCCTGAGGAATTGAACCTTGGTTCTTTGGCTTTTCAGGCAAGCACGTTAACGGCTATGCCATCTCTCTAGCCTCCCACTTATTTTTGTTGCTTTTTTTTTTTTTTTTTTTTCCGAGGTAGGGTCTCACTCTAGCTCAGACTGACCTGGAATTCACTACGTAGTCTCAGGGTGGCCTTGAACTCACGGTGATCCTCCTACCCCTCTGCCTCCAGAGGGCTGGGATTAAAGGTGTGTGCCACCATGCCTGGCTTCCACTGGGGTCCACATCCCCAGAACTGTAAATATAGGTGCATGCTAGCACTCCTGGCATTTTTAAGTGGCTGCAGGAGATTTGAACTCAAGACTCATGCTTGTGCCGCAAGCACTTCACCCACTGAGCCGCCGCCCCAGCCCCAATTTCTCTACCTCCAGGATGACCTTTCACCTTCCTTCCTCCTCTCTAGGTTTAAGATGAGCTCCCCTCCCCCCCCTGCAGCTCCTAAACTTGCCAAGGTCTTTGCTGGATCTCTGCCTTTTGAAGTGCTAATCTGCAGCTGGAACCTCTGGCTGGGTTTACCCGGATGTCCCCTCCCCCACATCTGCCTCTCCTCTCATTTTTCTTATCCTAGCACAAAGGTCCTGTCCTCTGACAAATTTTCCAGGCCACTCTAAAGCAAGGCTCCCTATCGCTTCCCCAGCAGCTGAAGCTATTCATGTGGTTTATTTGCTTATTTATTCTCTCCTGCTGGCGACTAGACTTGTTGATCACAAGTGCACATCTTCGTGTGGGCGCATGGGGAAGGTGACTGCGGACAATCCCATCTCCTCACGTGCCCTTGACACACATCTGTTGAGGGCAGGCAGGAAGGGACGGGGTCGTGTGTAACGGAAGCACGGCTTCCTGGGTCTCCTTCCACCCACTCTGGGGTCATGCCCAAGTCCTTCTGCTTTCCTGGCTAAGGGCTGGTGGAGAGGAGGCCTGGATGCCCAGCACAACCCGCCCCTCCTCGGCGGTGGACAGGGCTTTCATCAGCGCCGCTCACCTTGCCACCGGAAGGGCCGCCTGCGCTCTGGACACTCCCCGGACAGACAGCAGCGGGCGGCGGGCAAAGCTCAAGTTATTTTTGGTAAAGGGACTGGACACGTGCCATGCTGCCTCAGCTCTGGTGTTCTGAGGCACTTGGTGAAAGGGTAACCTCCTTGGGCAGTGCCAGGGAGTCCAGCACCTGCCTCGGAGATATGAAGAAGCCACTGGATCTCTGCCTTCAAAGTTCTGTCTTAAGTAGCTTAATTAATAATAATAATAATAATAATAATAATAATAATAATAAGTAAATGGAATGCAGAGGGCAGGGTCAGAGGATTTTTTTTGTGTGTGTTGGGACGATAGTGAATTTCTACTTCCCATGTGGTGAAGCAAACGACCCGTGTACTGCGTTTTAGCTTGGCAACGTTACAGTTAGAAGGTTCTGCCTTGGTGTGAGGCAGGTTTCCGTATCACAGCAACAAGGTGTCCACACAGGAAGTTACTACTGAGTTTTGAACACATGCCTGTTCTCTGGCCATTAGTTCATACTTTGGCAATAAGGGCAGCTTCGGGGCTACAATTAGTAGGAATCAAGTACATGATTTAAGGAAGCACACATTCTTAGGGTCATGTCAATGGAGAATGACACTCAAATAGCCCTGACAGAGAGAACCTCCTTAAATGTTGTGTCTCAGTACTTCTTGAGCACCCCAGTCCTAGCCTTGGGAAAGGGACTCATCACTCTAACCAAATGGGCTCCAGTAACTAATGCAAAACAAAATGCGGTTTCGCTGAGAAGGCCAAGAGGCGGTTTTAACTTCCGCGTGGTCGGTCTGGCTCTGCCTCGAGCCCTCCTTCTCCCTTCTTGGTTTCATCCTCTGCCAGGCTCTCATTTTGGAAAGTGCCACAGAAATATTGGGGAATTTCTGAGATTGTCAAATCAAGTTTACTTAGGAATTTCGAAGCTTCAAGTCACAGAACCATGGTGCCTTAGACAGAACTCCTTAGGCAGCAAGTGACAGTGTGTGTGTGTGTATGTGTGTGTGTGTGTGTGTGTGTGTGTTGGGGGGGGTTATACAATGTAGGGAAGTCCCTTGTTCACAGAAGTGGCAGAGGATGGCACAATGCCATAGAAAGTGTTGCTCGACCCATTGTCAGCTCACATTTTTGTTGTTGTTATTGTTGTTTTTCAAGGTAGGGTCTCACTCTAGCTAGCCCAGGCTGACCTGGAATTCACTATGTAATCTCAGAATGGCCTTGAACTCACAGCGATCCTCCTCCCTCTGCCTCCCAGAGTGCTGGGATTAAAGGTGTGCGCCACCACGCCTGGCTTTTAGCTCCTTTTTTTTTTTTCTAGCAATTATGAAAGAGAGCCTAAGAGGAGATGCTATGCTTAGGTTATAAAGTGCTCCCACAGAAACTCACCAGTTGCAGCCTCCATCCCCAGCTGGTCTTCCAGCCATGGGGTGATGGGGAAGTTCTGGTGTCAACTTCATCCGGTTAGGAATCCACAGACATTTCCCAAGGTTGGGTCTCTGAGGTTGCTTCCAGGAAAGATTCACTGAAGGAGGACTTCCTTCCTCCAGAGAGAGTGGCCCTCCTGAGGTGGGCTTTATGTAAGAAGCTCTGGGAGAAAAGAGCCCCTTTATCCCTGCCTGGCTGTCTGCGCTGCTGCTGGTGAGTGCTGCCCTGGCGCATCTGTCCTGGCCTGCTAGCCTTTGTTAGCCCTGGAACCAAGTTTCCTCAGCCTTCCAGTGTGGACTGAAGAGCAGTGGCTCTCCAGGATGCCTCTGGGCCTTCAGTGCTGGATTGGAACTGCTGAAAAATCCTGCCTCATGGACTGAGCAGCTGCCCAGCTTCTTGATTCTCAAGCCTGTGGACTGATATCAGTGGATTGCTGTAAGCTAATGCAATAAATTCCCTTTTTAAATTGATCTATTACATCGGTTGTACTCCTCTAGAGAACCCTGACTGGCTTGCACAGGAACGTGGTTGGATGATGAAGGTTCTGGTCTATCGATGAGGGCTTCATTCATCATTTAATGACATTATTGGGAGGTGGCTGAAACTTTTTGATGTGGGGCCTGATTGGAGGTAGTGGATCCTGGGTGATAGACGATGCTGCCTCCATCTGGTTCAGCCAGTAGAATGGGGGTCTCTGGCCCAGACAGCTGAGGCCCTGTGCCCACTTCTGAAGCAAAGGCCAACTGTGCAAGAAGGCAATGGACTCCTAGCCAGGGAGTGGGGGAGGGGAGTGTGGGGGACAGGGGTGCTCAGCTTGAACAAGGTCATACCAGTAGAAGAGGGGACGCTGCATGCTAAGGAGCAAACATAAATGGGTCCTGTAAATCAGAAGCCTGAGTTTGACTAGGTTTAAAATGGGAGTTGCAACGCTGATTTTGTGTGTGGCAGACTTCCCTCCAGAGCAGGCAATTCCCATGTGACGGTCTGGCAGTGGACAGTCGTGTGGGCTGAGAACTGTGCAAGTCTACAGCGCGACTTGTGTGTGTAGATGGTTCCTTTCTCTCCAGCTCCTGTCACTGCTGTGCACTGGCTCACGCGGAGATGTGTGAGGCGCTAGCTTGTGAACGTCTGCATAGCGTGCGTGTGTGTTACTTTCATTTTGCCAACCAAATAAAACGATACACTGGACTCAATCTTGCAATGAAAAAAATCATGTTTCCTCACACCTAGATGGACTAGAATTTGCTTATCCGTTTTTTTGTTATTATCTCTGTTATTGGCAACCCCTTGCTTCAAGCTCCTTATGCTTTAATTTCATTGTTCTTTTTTTTTTTTTTTTTTTACCTTGAGAGAGAGAGAGAATGGGCATGCCAGGGGTCAGCCACTGCAAATTCCAGATGCTTGCACCACCTAGTGGGCATATGCTACCTTATGCCTGCATCACCTTTGTGTGTCTGGCTCATGTGGGACCTGGAGGGAGATAGAACATGGGTCCTCAGGCTTCTCAAGCAAGTGCCTTAACCACTAAGCCATCTTTCCAGCATTCATCATTCTTTTAAAACATGTATGTATGTATGTATGGATATATAGATGTATGTATGTATGGATGGATAGATGTGTGCATGTATGTATGTTGTATGTATGTATGTATGTATGGGTGGATGGATGCCTAGGAGCACCAGGCTCTCTTGCTGCTGGAAGTGAACACCAGCCATTTTTTGCATTCTTTTTAATGTGGGTACTAGAGAAGTGAGAGATTGAACCAGGGCTGGCAGGCTGTGCAAACAAGCATCTTTAACCACCGAGCCATCTGTTAACCCAAATGCCATCATTCTTTGTTTCTACGATGCTGTAGATTTCATCTACAAATGCTACTTTGGACAAATGACTTCCACGAACACCACTCTTCCACAGCAACACGGACAGTCGTGATTAGTAAGTGTTAGCGCTTCAAAAAGACCTCTCCAATTAAGCGCTTGCCTATGAAGACTAAGGACCCCGGTTCGAGGCTCGGTTCCCCAGGTCCCACGTTAGCCAGATGCACAAGGGGGCGCAGGCGTCTGGAGTTCGTTTGCAGAGGCTAGAAGCCCTGGCGCGCCCATTCTCTCTCTCTCCCTCTATCTGTCTTTCTCTCTCTAATAAATAAATAAATAAATAAATAAATAAATAATTTAAAAAAAAAAAGACCTCTCCAAAGGCCTGGTCCATTTCTTCCTGCTTGGGTGAGAGACTGACGCTTACAACATCATCTCACATAGAGCTCACAGGCAGAGCAGAAGGCTTAGGGTTCGGGGAGGAGTTCTCCCTGTCAGTACCTGTTTCCTTGATGGTCCCAATGTAGTCTCAGTTCTATGACACATTCTTGGGTGATTTCTCTCATTTGACTGATGGACTCCCTTCAGGAGAAGGTGACTTCAACGAGCATTCCCACGGAGACAGGCAAACTCCATATGATCTTGGAGTTGAAAAGCCTTCCATGTCATCAGGTCAAACCATCCATGAGATGGACGAATCCTTCTCAGGTCAGTAGCTCTCTCTGAAGGTCACCTCTGATGACCCAATTATGATCTAATTGCTAACATCCTCTTTGCCTCTCTAGATACCACAAAGGATTGGAACCATCTTTCTGAGAGATCAAAAAGTAACCTCGTGCTCACGCTTGTGATATCTGCTCTTCCTAAAGGGCACTGGACAGTGGCTGGGAGGAAAGGTGGGTACCACGAGTCCCTCCCTTCAGTCCTGACCCCTGTGGTGGTCCGTCAGACAGTGGGCACCCCTGAGCCTCAAGTTCTGTAAAACATGGGTGCCGGAAGCCTGTTCCCGCTTCCCTTAGCAATGTCCAGCAAATGGTGCTCAGCGGGTAATGGTGGCGACCCGAAGGTAGCAGTCAGGAGAAAGCGGCTCCAATGCCATCTCCTCCCATTGCACAGCGACTAGGAAGCTTCGCTGTACTGCCAGCCGTGGAGGTTTAAAGAGGGTCTTAGTAGTGAGGGTCCCCACCTCACTGAGTGCAGGGGAGCTCAACTGAAAGAATTCATGAGAAAGGTTCAGAGTCATGCCTGGCAGCCAGTGGCCACCCTGATAACCTCTGAGAGCAGGGCTTTGGGATCAGAGCGGTGATGAGGCCAAAAATTTGCCCCTGGTAGCCAATTTAGAGTCTTTAGGAGATGATAGGGGGGTTTAGCTGATACAAGCCAGGACCCTGGATGCCAGGGAACTGCCCGCCCCTCCCCCCAGCCCCCCCCCCCAGAAGCTCTAGGCTTAAGCCATTGAAATTGCATTCTCCTTTCACGCAAAGGTCAAGGGCAGCCATGGAAACCCCACCTCCTTGGACACCCAGGAGTCCTTCTAGGGACACGAGCTGGGCCGAAGGGGGACGCCTGGGGATCTGCAGCTGGACCAGTGAGAGGTCTTCTAAAATAAAGCCACTGAGACGCTGTGGAGGGAGTGTCGCCTTGGCGGGTGTGAGACGACGCTGGCCTCTGGGTGGGAGGGGGGCGCGATCAGAGAAACTGAGGGTCCTGGGAGGGGAGGCGCGTGGCTCCTCCTCCTCCTCGCCCCTCCTCGCCTCTTTCTCCTTCCCTTCCTTCTCCTCCTCCTCCTCCTCCTCCTTCTGGGCCCGCCGCCCCTCCTCCGCCCGGCGGGCTGGGGCCGAGTCAGCTGACTCCAGCCTCGCCTCCCCGCCGCGCTCCCCCAAAGTGGCTGCGCGCCGGCCGCCCACTTTCCAGGGTTCCGGGGACCGAGAAAGTGATGTGAGCCTCCAGACGTCGGGACTCGCCCGCGTCGCCTCGTGAACTTTCTTCCCCACCCCCGTCTCCCCCCGCACCCCCCTTCCCACCCAATCTCCCCACCTCCGACCCCACGCTTTCCACGCTCAGTCGTGACTGACCCGGTCCCCACTCTTGGGGCTCGCGCGCTGGAAGGAGCGGGGTCACCGGCTGTCTGGGATGGCATCCAATTTTAATGACATAGTCAAGCAAGGGTACGTGAGGATCCGGAGCAGACGCCTAGGGGTACGTACGGGTGCTGGGTCCCTGCCTTTCCCCGGCGCGGGCGCGCGGTCCGTGGTCCGTATCCATCCTCCGCGCCAGCATCCCCGGGAGGAGGACCGTGGCGCCCTGGCTGCGCGCCGGGGGGCTGCGCGGGGCTCTCGCAGCCCGCACCCCGGGCTCCAGGCGCCGGGGCCAGCGTCCAGGGTGTAGCAGAGCTATCTTTATCGCTCGGGTCACTTGGCTTTCTGATGGTGGCCACCGGAGCCCGTGGACTCCCGAATAAATATTTCCCGGTAGCTAGGGGAGTTCTACCCGAGGAGCCGGGCGAGGCGCTGAGCGTGCCGGATCTCCCCCGCGCCCCCCGCGCCCCCCGCGTCCCAATCGCCGCTCACTTAACTTTTCCCCTGGCGGGGGTCAAGGCCAAGGAAGAGGGCCGACGCTCTTGGGGGTAACAAGGTCAGCGACTTTTTGACCTCAGGGGCACCCCGCCGGTATCTTAGGTGCTGGCAGAGGAACCAGGGGCTGGCCTTGGGCAGGACCGACTCCGGATGGACAGACAGGCAGATCTGTTGTTCTCCCTCCTCCTTAGCCTGGGCGGTGGATTTCCGTTGTTGGAATCCGCACTGGAGCCCGGCTGGAAGACCGTTCGTAGTGGAACGCGATCCTGACGTAGAGCGAGTGCCATCTAAATACGACCCAAAGGAAAGAATGAATGAATCCAGGCTCCCGGGGAGGGGTGCTGACACAGGATGGCTCCTTTCCTAAAATACCCTCGCTCTCTCTTGCTCGGTTGGTTTGGGGGGGCAGTTCAGGAAAGAACCGTCCTGTGTTGGGGTTTGAGCAATGATACCGTCTTTGGGAGGGAGCGAGTATTGGAATGATGTATACACACACATATATATTTACATACATAAGTGCATTACACATGTATGCATATTAATTTCAAGGTTATGTGTCCAATGTTGATGATGCTTTAGATGAAGGTTTGCATCTGGGTGACCACTGTAGGGCTGAGAAGAAAGTTTACTCAAGAGTCTGAAATAATAATGTCACCCATGGTGGAGAATGACGCCACTAGGGAGAGTGATACTTTGAGTGCCTTTCTCTACACATGTCATCTGCCACTTTTCTTTTACTTGGTCTTTGGATTTTGTTTTACTTATTTATTTATTTTAATGTGCCAGATAATTTTACTGAAAATAGCAACAACAACAGCAAAAACAAAACAAAACAAAAAACAATAGCAAATCTAGGTAGAGAGCACTCTGGTAGGCTGGGAAAAAAAAAAACAAAAAAAAAAACCTTGCTTATCATGAAAACTCTCGCCTGCTTCTTTGGCCATTTTTCTTTCTTTTTCTTTCTGGCTGCTGGGCTGGAACATTATTCCCGTTGTCTTTGTGGACGTTCCAGATATGCCATCCAGGAGAACGTGACAGCAGTAACCAATCCCTACTTGATTGAAGTTTCACGGATTCTTGTTTCTGCTGTGCAGACATTCTTATGAGCAAGAATAATCATCATTGAGGCCCTTAGCCAAGTGACTCCTATGTATAGGGCAAAAATTAAAATGAACTTTGGATTTCTGATAACCTGGTGGGCTGGCCAAGTGTTTCAATTTTAAAGGGCACATTAAAAAAACTTCATTCTAGCTGGGTGTGGTGGCACACGCCTTTAATCCCAGGACTCAGGAGGCAGAGGTAGGAGGATTGCTGTGAGTTTGAGGCCACCCTGAGACTACATAGTGAACTCCAGGTCAGCCTTGAGCTAGAGTGAGACCCTGCCTTCAAAAACCAGAAAAAATAAAAAAATAAAAAAAAATACTCCAGCCTGTCAGTGGAGGTAATAGACATTCATTCTCTGCTAGAGAGCATTCCAACAGAAAGAGAACATGCATTATTAATGCACAAAATATGAATTGTTCATGAGGATCAGAGTTTATGACACAAGGCTAATTATCTGAGAAACTGGTTACTGTCACTTTTAAGTTTATGGTCATTGAAATTACTTTTTCTATATTATTATAATTGATGTAATATGGTTTTTGTATGTGTTTGCCAGTATTTATGGACAGAAGCAGAGGGAGAGGAAATATAATTTAGCTGCATTTTGTTGTATATTTTGCAGTTGTTGGATAGTGAATAGTATAGTTTCTCAAGATGTATTCATCTTTTCTTTGATATAGATGTAAATAGTCATTGAATTATGGTTATTACTCATGGAGAGAAAAGGTTAAAATATGATCAAATAACTCTAGTCTTACTTGTTGGCCTTGGTTATCAATAGCCAATCTTTTCAAGATGTTCTTATGCTATAATTTGCAAGGAAGGCTGATTACATTGTCACCAAAACACAGTGCTATCTGAATCTCTGGTGGAGGCCTCCAGCAATGGCAAGGGGTGCTTTGGGGAAGTGGCAGAGGGACCCTGTGTCCAAGTCAGGAATGCTGGTGGTGTTAATCTAGGCTGCATATAGCCTGGACCAGTGTGAAACATGTGTATTCTGGGCACTGTGCAAGTCTCAGAGAGAGGTAGGGTCCAGAGTAGGCATGTGACCAGTGCACGTGGCCGTTGACATGCACAGGCAGCTAGACAGAGTCTGAATGCATGGCGTGGCAGCTTGCAACCCTCCTTAGGAACCAGAATGATATTGGTTTTACTAATGGAACCTAGATGTGTATCTGTGGATTATAGTCATGTTTGGGGAAAGTTTATAATTAAACAAGGAAAGTGCATGTCATGGTGAGCAGCTGTCATGTCTAGGAATGCTCCACAGGTTGGGAAAAGGAGGAAATAGGAACAAGTTCTGTCTGTGAGACCTTTGACCTTTCTTGGCTTTTTTTTTTTTTTAAGTCTATATGGAGAAAGCTATTTAAAGATGTTCTTGCGAGCGTTCAATGAGAAACTATCTGTCAACATGCCACAAAAGTATAGAGCATTGATTCTTTGCACCCTTGGGTAGCCCTGCTGGTAGAGCCGAGAACTGGAGACTGACCAGAACACTGATCCTTATTATCTTGAGTACAGCCAAGCATGAACTGGGATGGGTGGATGGGTATAAAGGCTATTGATCTGTCTATCTGGAAGTGTCCAAAGGTATTGTTTATTATTGTTATTATTCAAATTAATTTTAACGACCGCATAAAAACATAAATATGTACATGTTTTAGAAGCATGGTGTGCTTTAATACATATATGGATGTCCTAATCTTTACATCATGGTAAACATATCTCTCCTCAAATATTCAACACTTTTTTGTAATGAAAACATTTCAAAAAGAACAAATGTTTATGCAGCCCTAGATTTTTCTCATTTGGATGAGTTTATTTCTTTTACAAAAAATACACACACATGCACGTGCATGTACACGTACACACACACACATACACACACGCCTATTAAGATTACGTGACAGATCAACAGGACAGTAGCAAGCAGACAAGAACTGAACCACTCATGTGCTTAATGGGGCAGTGGACATCCCGAGATCATCTCCACTCTAACAGGCCTCAGACACAGGGTCACCTTTAGTTGTGGTTCTAAACTCTAGTATCAGCCATTAAATACATATAAAGTCATTCTTTAAACACTCCAAAGCTTGATGAGATTCAGCTCATGTAATGCAGAGGTTCCGATGCCTGCACATGTGCATTCCCCAGCATATGCGGCCCCGGCTCACCGAGTCTCCAGCCGTGCTCTGAGTATAGTCTTTGTTCAGAAATGTTAGTTGTTACTGTCTGGGGAGCTGATGGGGATCAGCTATCTATCGTTATCCAATTCTCAAGAGACACCAGATATTTCTCCTTAGATGAGTGGCAAAATAGATACGATTTGTGCGCCATGAACCTGCTGAATGTGTTCTTTAGATGGAGTGATCAACATTTTCACGTGGGTTTTTTTCTTTGCAGTGGAGAGAATTTTCCTAACAGAGATGTCTCTGGCTGGTCCACAATGCGCCCCTCAGAGATTAAACTCAGACCCATTTCCTTTATCTACACATAGTTCCTCCATAGCGTGGCTTTAAATAACCCTTCTCCGCTCTTGTCTGCCAAACACTGACCAGCATGGACCACTTGAACTCCACTCTGGCCAATTCTTAAGTCTGCCTACATCTCCACTGGGACATCTAAGGCATTTCAGACTTATTGCGTTCAAGCTTTGATGGTTTTATCCATACTTGATTCTACTGGAGTCATGTTCATCTTGGCCCCCAGACAGCATTTTGTTGGTCCAGACGAAAACCAATCATAAGGTAGCTGTCAACGAGACCTTGGCATCTCGTCTCGTGTCCTCTTATCTTACCTCTTTGGCCAGTCCATCGAGACTGTGTAAGCTCAGTCTTTAAGATATGTCTAGGATATGACCGTCTTCCAGTATGCACGGCTACTACCCTGGTTCACCGCCCACCCGCGTAATGTCGCAGTCACACCCCAGCGTGTCTCTGCCTGAGCTGCCATTCCTTCTCATTCAGGGTCCGTGGCCTGACTGCTGAGACCTCCAAGGAGCAGGCTCACTGAACATCTCTCTCTTATCTCTTTTACTCTTCTCTTCCTTTCATCTTCCTTCTCCTACCTTCCCCTCCCCTTTTCCCTCCTCTTTCTTCTTTCTTCCTCCTCTTTCCTCCATCCACATCTTTCTTCTCGTTTGTCTCTGTCTCTCTCCACCTGGACCATTTCTGTCTTTTCCTCAGCTCCCACCCTTACAGTGAGGCCCTCTTGTCCCCCATACACCCTCTTTATTTATTCTTCCCCTATATAACTAGACATTTTTCTTCCTAGTGTTTTATTACCATGCACATATAGTTGTCTGCTGATTGCCTGTGCTCCCCCGGGAACCTGTGCATATCCATGGGATTTTACCCTTACTTCATTGTAGTCGTGTTCCAGGGCTTAGAACAGCGTCTGGCGTGGGGTGGACACTTGCTGGAGACTAGTGGAGAGAGTGAATGCAAGAAGCCCCCCCCCCCCCCCCCCGCCATAGGCTGTGATATAAGGTTGCATTGAAATACCAACCAATGCCTGAGGCTTCTCAGGAGCTTTAAAAATACTCATCAGCTTCAGCCTTCTGTAAAAATAGAGAAGCTGTTAATACCAACTAACACGTGGTCGTCATAAAGGCTCCGCACCGTGCTCGACACAGTGACCCCCCCCCCTTCATGTTTATGACTGCTCTGCGCTCATTCCTACTGTCAGAGTGGCCGGATAATGACGCTGGGGTGGTGATTGTTCTCACAGCTTCTACTGCCTCCACCATTGTCCTCGAAGAAAGTGGTGTCTGGTTAGCAGGACAAGCGCGCTTCCTGCGCTGGCCCAGACGCTGCTTAGTGCCCGTGCGTTTGTCTTTGCAAAGTCTTCGCGTTCCCGACGTAAATGGTAACTGATACCTGAGAGGAGGGGCTCCTCTCCCTGCATCTTCAGCTTGACCAAACTCACTGCTCTAGGGAACATTTCTCTTCATTTAGGGTTCTTTCTCCTGGGTGACAGCTGATGTGAGAAGTGGTCAGCTAATGGCCAGATTTCAGGGAGAAATAAATCCTAAGTCCGTCCTTTTGCTGTTTCCCTTTTTCCTAGTATGTCTGAGAGGATTTTGCTGACGTTCAATGAGGGTTTTCGGATTTTGACACGTTTGCTATGATGCCCTGACTGCTACCAGTCACTTCTCCAGCTCTCTTGCTGCTGTGACCAAACGCTGACGGGAGCGGCGGCTCGATCCATTGTGGAGGGGACGCGTGGTGGCTACAATGGCTCAGCTGTGGCCGCAGGAGCACGCAGGGCCAGCTCTCCTGTGCTGCTGACCAGGAGGCAAAGAGTTCATGCGGGAACCCTGGCTGGGCTAGAAACCTCAAATCCCAGAGGTTCCACAGCCTTTCACAAACAGTGCCACCAGTTGGGGACCATTATTCAAACACAGGAGCATTTCATATTCCAACTACAATCCCTGACACAACCATCATCATAATGAAAATGGTGTAGGAATAGAATAGGGTCATAGGGCAGTGGACTGGCTGGCCACATAGAATGTACGATCGCATACAGGTCAAGATATCTGAGCGCATTTAGCTCAGCTTCCCTAACATGGTTTCTATGTCAAGAACTTTCCAGCTATTCTCTCAGTCCTTGGGAATGATAAGATTAGTTGTACATGAAGTCAGCTTTTAATCATCAGCCTCACAGTTAATTTAGGAAGTGAATGGATAATTGCATGGCCTTGTATGCAGAGGAAAACCAAATTACTGATACGATAGAATCCCTCCCATCTGCCAGTTTGTTTCTCAGTAGAAGAATAGAAGTATTTATTCTTAAGCAACCTTGTAACTGTTGTGAGGACTCATTTATCATTAGTATTGTGTGTGTGCTGTGGCATGTGTGGTGTGGAAACGTCAGGTGTGCCCCATCATTGCTCA
This sequence comes from Jaculus jaculus, assembly GCF_020740685.1. Lineage (NCBI taxonomy): Eukaryota > Metazoa > Chordata > Mammalia > Rodentia > Dipodidae > Jaculus > Jaculus jaculus. The sequence goes on from NC_059109.1 coordinate 133,152,774, forward strand.
TCCCTGTTTCCTTGAGATGGAGTCACTCACTGTTTCCAGAACTTGCTATGGTCATGAGCCCCAGGGATTCCCTGCTCTCTGCTCCCCACAGGCCTGTGCTTACAGACATACCTGGCCATGCCCAGCTGTTTACATGGGTGCTGGGGAATCAAACTCAGGCAGTCGCTGAGAGCCCTTTCAGGTCCTCATTCTTGTGTTGGGAGCGTCCCTTACCCGCTGAGTTAGGCTCTCTCTCCAGCCCTATCTTTGGTATTTTAAGAATTTGGCTTTCGTTTGTGATGCATTTGCAATCAGCATTTTATTGTTCACCAGATGTTCACTGAGTGACTACTTGAGACAGATGCCCTCACTGTCTTCAAAAAAAAAAGGCTAATTTTGGTCCGCTGTTGTCAACAAGAGGTTAATATTTTTATAGCAGTTTGGTCAACTGCTGTGAATTAATAGATTAACTCTAGATCAGCTCTTCATGATCACAGATACCTAGAGCTGTCTCCTTCTATGTTTATGGAATGAGGAAGGTTGCACTTGGTTCTCCTCTTACTCTGGGAACTTAGTCTCTGTTCAGTAAAATGAATCCTTCGGAGATTCTAAGCTGGGAAGAGATTGTCTTTCTCCTCAGCCCCCGTTCCTGTGAAATTCAAAATAAAGTTGTGAGTTTTGAAATGCCATGAGTTATATGTGAATGTGGGAATTAAAATAACGCCTTTCTTACAATCTTTCTGGAATGCAGATGGCTGGCTTTGGAGTAAGGAGTTGGAAGCTGACTTTTTTTTTTTTTTTTTTAAATTTCGGAACAGCTGGAGGCTCTCCTGTCTCACTAGAGTTCTGAGCCTTCTCACATATGTGCATGTTGCGTTCTACAGTGGAGCTCTCTACCACCCTGCAGGGTCAGGACAGGACAGGACAGGACAGGACAGGACAGGACAGGACAGCAGCCTCTTGGGAGATGGCTGAGCTGCAACTGTGTCAAGTTCTTATAGAGATTTGACCCTTCCTGTCCTACATTCACACCCCCTTTCCACAAAATTAAGAATCACCATCTTTTTTAAAAAAAAAAGATTTGTTTTTATTATTTATTTATTTATTTATTAGAGACAGAGAGAAGGGGGAGAGAGAGAAATGGCATGCTGGGGCCTTTATTCACTGCAAACAAACTCCAGAAGCATGCACCAACACGTGCATCTGGCTTATGTGGGACCTGGAGAATCGAACATGGGTCTTTAGGCTTTTTAGGCATGCGCCTTAACCGCTAAGCCATCTCTCCAGCCCAAGAATCACCTCCTTATTCAGTTTTAAGTTTAACTTCTGATTTTTAGATAAGTGTTCATTGGTAAGTATGTTTAGAGAGTTACATGGAGAGAGAGCTATCCCATGATTTCTACTGTCTCCCTCAGTGATAAACATTTTTGTTTCTAACACAGGGTTACAACCAGACAACCAGAGCACGACATTGATATAGGTTAAACATGGAACATTTCCCTCCCTGAAGACTGCTTCGTAGTGCTATAGTGTTCTTTTATTTTAACCTGTGTGAGTGTGCACGCATGCGTGTGAAGGTCAGAGGATAACCTCTAGGTTGCAGTCCTTGTTTTCCACCTTCTTTGAGACAGAGGCTCTCTCATTTTCCACTGTGAACGGAATAGCAGATTAGCTGGCCTGCTAGCTTCAGAATTCCAGTTCTGTCTGTCATTGCTGTGAGTTAGAACTAAGACGCGCGTGCCACGCTGCATCTGGCTTTACATGGGTTTTGGGGACCCAAATTCCAGTGGTCAAGTTTGTGCAGCAAATGTTTTCAACCACTGAACCATCTTCCAGCCCCCAGAGTGGTCTTTGGCTACTGCCCCTGCCCCCAGCACTTCCCCACCGTCCTGGACTCCTGACAGTGCCAACCTGTTTTCCAAGTCAACAATTCTGTCATTTCCAGAGTGGAGCCATACCTATTGTGTCCTTTGATCATTAGTGGGTTTTTACTCAGGATGGCTTCTGAGTCCCCCTACCTTGTGGTGAGGTGCTGAGCACACGCACCTCTCAGTGTCTTTCATCTGTCACCTGTTCAGGGCCAGCTGGGCCAGCTCCAGGTTGGGTCACTGTGAATGAGGGTGATTGAAACGTTCATGTGCATTTGTGTGTGAAGGTCCATTTTCTTACCTCGAGGTAGAGCCTCAGGAGGGCTGCGGCTGGCTTGTGTGGCAGGAAAGCATAACTGAGGGAACATGTATGTATATACTAGAATAGATCATATATAGCATATCTGTAATAAAAGAGCATTTGTTAGATTGGCTAATGTAATGGGTATTGATAGTCCAGGAATGGCTGTCTGCCTGCTCAAGGGGTGTAGAGCCACAAAGCTGGGTGCCTCCACAGTCCCAAACCCTGACTGCAGGCCTGCTCCTGGGGAGGGGCTGGTGTCGAAACCAGGTTGCAAGGCCAGAGAAGGTAGAGCCTTGCTTCCGCAGAGGGAGACAGCAGTGGCGCCAGACCCATGTCTTCAGGAAGCAGGACACAGGCACCAGGGGAGGCCGCTCCTTCCTCGGCCCGCCAGTTGAATCGCCACCCCTTTGAGGGTGAGACTGTCTGCCTAGGTTAACCCTCTCTGGAAATACCCCGTGCTGTGTCTCCTAAGTAGTTCTAGGTCATTTCAAGCTAACAAATAAAACCCTCCTTCTTGCCCTTTGACACTCACACCAGCAATGTGTGAGGGACCCGGCTCCTCAGCATCTTTGCCAGGAGTCCGCTGCCGTCCTTATCTCTGATTCTGGCTGTTCCTGAAGGTGTGCAGCCTCCTTTTAGCTGCAATTTGCATTTCCCTAAGGGCAGGTGACGCTGAGCATCTTTTCATGCTCCTATTTGCCATCTGCATGCTATGTCAGCAAAAAAACTGCCTGCCTTGTCTCTGGTCAACTTTGAGTTTGTTACACCTTCGAGAGAGCAATCTCTTTCCATTTATGTGCTTGGCAAATGTTTTCTCCCACTCCATGGCTTATGTTGTTCGTTGTTCATCCTCTAGCATGGTCTTTCATAGGTTTTAAATGTTTTACATTTCATAGGTTTTTAAATGCTTTACATTTAAAAATATTTTATTTTTATTTATTTATTTGAGAGAAAGAAAAAGAAAGAGGGAGATATTGCGAAAGATAGAGAGAGAACGGGTGTGCCAGGGCCTCCAGCCTCTGCAGTCGAACTCCAGATGCTTGCACCCCATTATGCATCTGCCTTACATAGGTCCTGGGGAATTGACCCTGGGTCCTTTGGCTTTACTGGCAAGCCCCTTAACCACTAAGCCATTTCTCTAGTCCTGATGTTTTATTTTTATTTATTTATTTTATTAATTTTTTTGGTTTTTTAAGACAAGGTCTCACTGTAGCCCATGCTGACCTGGAATTAGTCTCAGGGTGGCCTCAAACTCATGGTTATCCTCCTAGTTCTGCCTCCCAAGTGCTGGGACTAAAGGCATGTACCACCATGCCTGGCCTCCTGATGTTTTAAATTTTAAAGCCTTTTTTTAAAACATATTTTATTTTTATTTATTTATTTGAGAGAGAGACAAAGAGAGAGAGGGAGAATGAGCACACCAGGGCCTTCAGCCACTGCAGACGAATTCCAGATGCATGCGCTCCCTTGTGCATCTGGCTTACGTGGGTCCTGGGGAATCAAACCCGGGTCCTTTGGCTTTGCAGGCAAGCTCCTTAACTGCTGATGTAATGTTTTGATGTTTTACATTTAACGATGTCAGGTTTTATCACTTTCCTGCTCTTGTTCATCAGGCTTCTTGTGCTCTCTGTCCTCGTCAAGGTCCCAGAGACGTTTTGTTTTGTCTGAAAACTTTTATAGTGTTATCTTTGACATTTAAACTTACAAATTTGAGTTAATTTCTATGTAAGATGTGAATTTTAGGTCAAGATTCTTTTTTGTGTGCCAGTGGATGCCCAGTTGTTCCAGTGCCATCTGTTACAAAGGCTGTCTAATGCTTCGAGCCTCTCTATGAGTCCGTTCTGAATCTACTGCCCTGTTTCTATGTACGTATAGACATGTATCTATACATGTCTATATGTGAAGCTATACAGTAAGTCTTGAACATAGTATAAAAAGTTCCTTCTCATTTATTCTTTTTTCAAAATATATTTAGCTATTTTGATTCCTTTGCCCCTCAGTATAAGTATTGATTCATGTAGCTAGTTATTTTTTTGCATTGCATGTGTATGTGTTTGATGTGCATGCATGTGTTTTTGTACGTTTGTGTGTGTGTGTGCACTTGTGCACATGGAGACCAGAGACATCTTTCTCTATTGCTTCTCCGCCTTATTTTTAGGAGTCAGAGCCTGTCATTGATGGGACTTGCCTATTCAGCTAGCCTAGCAAGCCAGAATGCCCTTGGGGTCCTCTTGCTTTTGCTTCCCTAGGGCTGAGGTTACAGGGACACATCACCCCAGCAAGCATCTTATGTGGGTGCTGGGATCTCAACTCAGGTCTTTCTCATACCTGCGTGGCAAGTGCTTTCCCCTCTGAGTCATCTCTCCAGCCCTGTCTTTCAGAGTAAATTTCAAAGTCATGTTATTTACAAATACCAGACTGCTTATTGGGAACACTGACTGCTTTTTTATGGTATATATTACAACATTATCATGATATAATATCATGATTTGAATTATTTTGTATTATTTATTTATTTGTTGGTTTTTTTGAGGGGTAGGGTTTCACTGCAGCTCATGCTGACATGGAATTCACTCTGTAGTCTCAGGGTGGCCTCGAACTCACAGCAATCCTCCTACCTCTGCCTCCCGAGTGTTGGGATTAAAAGTGTGTGCCACCATGCCCAGCTGTATTAGTTATTTTTAAAAATATTTTTATTTTTTTGTTTGCAAGGACAGAGAGAGAGAGGAAGAATGAGCATGCCAGGGCCTTCAGCCATTGCATGGGAACTCCAGATGCATATGCCACTTTGTACATGTGGCTTTACATGGATACTGGGAATCAAACTCCAATCGTTAGGCTTTGAAGCCATCTTTCCAGCCCCTAGGTGTTTTTTTTTTTTTTTCCAGTGAAAATAGCACAAATTTGTGATTCAGATTTTAGTTTGAATTTCAACTTGGCCACGTGTGGGTTCTGGGACAACTGTTGACGTTCACTTTCATTTCCACAGATACAAAGATAGGATAAAAATAAAAGTCTCACCAAGTAACAGTCTGCATAGCTCGGTCCCATGTCTGGCTCATAGTGATGCTCAGTTAGTCCCTACTCATTTCACTGACTTTAATTTCTTATTGGAAGAGAGAAAGATGTGTTTTCTGAGCACTGTCTGTAAGAACCTTGACCTGGTTTAAATAAATTCACTCATTTCCCCACAGAAAAGCATGACCTTGAGAGTGTAAACTAGGAAGTTTTCTTGCTGTTGATTTAAATGGTGTGTGTGTGTGTGTGTGTGTGTGTGTGTGTGTGTGAGATAACACTAGGTTTATTTAGGAACCGTGAATGAAATGTCGCAATGGAGACCTTCGGTTCACTGCACTCCTCCCCTACCTTTGTAGACAACTCCACCGTGCCTTTCCCACCACGTGTGTGATCGGGACCCTGGGCCCCATCTTCCGGGTGTCACAGCATGCCCCCCACATCAAGGGCTGAGAGTGCACAGTGACCTGAGAGACCTACAGACACAGAGGGGGGACACCTGCTGAAGTTTGTACGTTCTTGTGCCCCAGATCGGGGAATGGTACCCGACATGCTTTCAGGTAGTGCAAGTAGAGAAAGTGTATGAAGAAAGAGGAAGAGGCTCCTAAGCTGGAAGAAGACGTTTTCAAAGGGCTGAGCCAAGGGTCTCGCGGCCCTGCGCAAGTCAGGTCCACAGCACCCGCCTCTCCTGCATTTGTGTAAATCCTGTCGCACGGAACCAGCACTGGGGAGGTTTCCTGTCTTCTGCTGTCACCCGTGTTCACATGTTGATCAGGATGTCACCCTCTCCAAGTCCCTCTTCTGCCACAGAAACTTTGTGTTGACGTGACTTTAGGCAGAATTTAAACTATTTCTCAAGTCTTGAGAGCAGACAGCTTTCTTGAGGGGCATTTTCCTCTCCGGGTGATTGGCATGGCCATTTGGATTGACTGTTAGGGAAAGGAAAGTAATCCATCATCGTTTTGAGTCAGAGAGCCTCCAGATAGATAGGAACCTCCTAAGGCTTGGGCAGTCACTATTAATGACCTTCCCGGCAGTTCAGAATGTCATGTCTCCACTCAGAGCGAGAGGTGTGGCTCCTCTCCCATTCCCTTGACCTGTAAGCAGAGTCCAGATTGGTTGTGGACTTATAGGGTGCTGCTTTCAAGGGATCTCCCACCTTTATGACCCTCAAGCCTTCTATTAACCTGATGAGCTACCTACAGTTATTTCTGTAAAATGGAAAGCCAATAGCTTATTGTATTTATTATGTTGTTACAACAGTCCAATGTGCTCACTAGATTCATTTATTGAATGAAAGAAAATAGTTTGTTCCATCGACTCACACAAGGTAAATAATCAGTATCAGCCATGTTTTCTCTGGGAGAAATTAATCACAAACTAAACATTAAATGAGATTTGTATGCATATTACTTGACATTTTCTTTCATTTTGAATTCTTTTAAAAATATTTATTTGCAAGCAGAAAGAGAGATAGAGATAAATAGATAGATAGATAGATACAGAGAGTGGGGGGGGGAATGGGCATGCCAGGCAGCCACTGCAAACAAACTTCAGTTGCATGTGCCACTTTGTGCATCTGGCTTTCTATGGGTTCTAGGGAATCAAACCTGAGTTGTTAGGCTTTTCAGGCAAGCGCCATCTCTCCATCAGAGATTTTCTTTCTTAAAGGGCCTGATAATAGCTTTTCCCCCTGAGTACCTATTACACTTTCATAACAAGGATTCTGGATGTTTGTTGCAGCCTGAGGAGGAAGATGCTTTCCTTTGTGGATTTAATTCCACTTTCATTTTGAAAGGACACGTCACTATTCAGTCACGGTGATGAGACCATTCAATTGTTTTTCTTCCTCATAACTGTGGATACATTGAGTGACTGCGAACTTCTGAGAACTGACTGCATACGAGATAAGAAGATGGAGTTAGAGTTATGCTGACCAGCCAATGCTTTGAGGTTGATGAAAGATTTAGAAGGCCATTCCCCAAGCTGCTGGCCTACCTCTTAACTAAATTGGCCATTCTACACATAGGATTGAAGGAGTTCTTGTATCATACAGGAATACATTTCTGAAGTTAATTTTATACAGAGAGATATACACAGGATGAAGTACGTGTGAGGAGATTGGATATTTTATTGGCCTTAATTTTGAGTTTAATTTTCAGATATTTCATATGAAGATGAAAAAAATATTTTACTGAACTAATTGCTCTAATGTTAACTCAAAGAACAGGTCAACTTCCTGCAAGTAAAGGTCATACATTTCTGGGAATTATAATCTTGATTTTAGATAGACATTGGGTATATGTGAATTTAGAAATAGCAATTTCTCATTTTATCTTCCAACTGTTCATGCTGAGAATGGCATTGGCATAGTTAAAGAAAAGACAGAGAATGTGAGAATTATTTTTAAAGTCTCATTACTCGTTCACCTAGAGAGAGATGCAGGAAAGAATATGTTAGATTTAAGGGAGAATATGTAAAATGAATTATGGGTCAAAACTTAGAAATCAAAGAAAAGAGAAAAACACTGGCACACATTGACATACGTAGTTCAGAGAAATTTTGTACTAAATGCTTCGATTTCTGTATTGAATACATGAGGAGACTTGAGGCTAAGTGGGATGACCTGACTTCTGCTCTCATCTCTTAGAAGCCATAATTATAAGCTATAAAGTATATAACCTTGGACCAGGGGCATATATCTCCATGACAGTGGCATATCTTAATATGCCACTGATTCACTGTCATTTTGAATATGATATTGACTTCTCATGCTGGAGAAGTAAAATGGTGGAATGTCTTGAAATCTAAATGAAAGTGTTGATGGGGATCATTCCATAGCCTGTAGGTTATACTGCAGACAGATTCTCTAGTAAGGGGTCCTGGCTGGTTGTTAACCTGCGTTCCTGAGCCAACCACACCATCAGGAGTTGAATGGGGCCTGCGTGAGTAATGAGTCAAAACCACAAACCAAGATGGGAAGAAATTGCCTCAGGATTTCGCTAGGCCAGAGTTGTTCATTTAAAATGCTCATATAAATAGTCCTGCGTTTGGCAATGATTACTTCACTTCTGAATCTCTATCTCCAAATTCCTATAATTAAAGAATGCAGTCTCACAATTAAGGTGCTCATAAAAAGCACTTCTGCAAGAAAATATTTCATACTGCATCATGTGCTAAGAACAGAAAATCATTTTTCAAAGTCTTAGAAAATGAAATTCCAAGATCAAGAAACTGGCTGGTTTGGTGTTTGGAGTGGGTCTTCTCCACTTTCAAGATGGTGCCTCTGGAGAGAAGGGATGTGATGCTGTCACGTAGTGGACGACAGAAGGGCCAAAAAGGGCAAAAGGGGTCTATCTGGTCTCCTTCGGTACTTTAATAATGGATTGAGAGGGATGAAGACTCTCTTGGCTCTGGATGGGCTTCGGCCTGCCCAAGCCAGAGGCTCTCAAGTTTTTATGACTATCAAACAATTGATAACTGTAGACATGCAGAAGGGTAAGTTATGAAGGATTTATTTTAATTGAGAATAAAAGCAGAAACGCTTCCAAGTTGAGAGAATCCCTTCCTATCCAGCTGGGGAAGAGTCTCCTGAGAGAAAGTTCCTGGAAAATTTGCATCAGGTCCTCTTACAACCTTAGAGATGTCAATTGGGCATCCAGTGGAGATGAACTTCTTTTTCCATGTTCAGATATGTATAAAGAACCTTGATTGGTTGGAAGGCCAGGGAGGCAAGCACAGACTCAGAAAGTTCCCCACCTGAACAAACTGGGGCGGGGGGGGGGGGGGGGGGGGGGGCGGGGCAGGGAAGCTGTGAAATATTTAAGGAGGAATTTCCAGGAAGCTGCTCTTATGGCCATCTTGAATCTGAATGGAGTTTCCCTCTTGTCTCCCAGGAAAGGGTGGCATCCGTGTTCTGATGGGGCCCTTGTCTCTCACTATCTTTCCCTCACTATCTTGCCTTGCTTTTAATCTCAATTGGTATAATCTGATCAAGGTGAAAGGTTACTCACTGGTGAAGTCTCCCAGGAAAAATAATGAATGGGAGGCTCTATTGTGCTTCAAACCTTAGCTGTCTTGGAGAAAATTTTCCCAGCATATGGCGACGAGAATTCTGGCCCAAATGTGTGACTCTAAGTATGTGTATGGGAGTGAAAACTAATGACAAAATTGGTTTCTGGTGGTGACTATTATATGACAATTACCAAGTACTGTGATTTTTTTGAAGTTGGCATTGGTTGAAGGTGAGGTGATTGGCGTGGTTATTTGGTGTTTTATTTTAAGGCATTTAAAATTGATTTACATTTAATTCTCTGTGTTTGCTTTTGCGCCACACACTCATACCTTCTGAAATGTAGTAAAAATAAATATTATGACCAATGGTTGGGAGGTAAGAATTTTTATAAGCTAATTTTATTTTTAAAACTATTGAAAATCTGTTTTCTGTGTGATAAGAGCATATATCCATACACTGTGTTGTGCAATAACGTCACTGACCTTTCCTTTATGTATCTACTGGGACCTTGGTGGGTGACAGAGCATGCTGGTCCATATGTAAATCGGTCCATCTGTCACTCTCACTGTGGAGTTTCCTCGGCAGGAACCTCAGCATAATTATTATGGCATTGTCAAAAATACTGTACAGCACATCGATGATTAAAATGAAGTTTATTTTTAGTGACATAATTAATGTTGCTTTAATTAAAAACACTGGTAGCTCAAGGTTTCAGCTGCATCTTTCTCATTGTCTTAAATCCGAGCACTAAGCTGTCTCTTTGCATACCATATGAAGTATATCAAGGGAACTATAGCAACTCCACATTGCTAAGGAAGAGAAAGATGGGCGTTGGATTCATGCTCTTGTACTGTTAAATATAGCAACATGGGCGTGAACAAGTATGTGGGTTCTCCTGTATTTTCTCTGTAGAAATTGCATATGAACCTAGTATATGACACAAAATCATTATTCTAGTATACCATCACATTTTTTTTTTTACTAAACATTAAAAATTTCACCTGATCACAAGTGGCACATATGTGAAATGACATATGCAGTCCATGTTTGAAGATACAATCAGTCGTCCACCACCTGGGGCTTCATGAGCATGGGATGGGCTGTCCGGTGCTCACGTAGGTCGCTTCTGAACTGAACGGGTACAGACATGTTTCCTGTCTTGCTCCTTCAGTGATGCGGCATGATTGCTGTTTCCACGGCTTGGCCTTGTAGTGAGCCGTCTGAGTCACTGGGGTGCTCTGCAGTACTAGAGAGGGTGGACACGCCACACCAATTCAGGCAAGTGACCCGAGCATCTATGGGGATGGGTTTCTGTGTGGAGCTCTGGAACCCCCCCCACCCCGTGGAAACAGAGCAATGGCTGTGTGGTGTGGTGTGAACATGTCCACACAGGACCACCTGATCTTTGCAGCCGTGTTGCTTAAGTTCATGTTGACGAGATACATAATGTACTTGACAATTGAAACATTCCGGCCGTGGTGGCGCATGCCTTTAATCCCAGCACCCAGGAGGCACAGGTAGGAGGATCGCTGAGAGTTCGAGGCCACCCTGAGACTCCATAGTGAATTCCAGGTCAGCCTGAGCCAGAGTGAGACCCTACCTTGAAAAACAAAAAAAAAAAAAAAAAAAAAAAAAAGAAAAAAAAGAAAGAAGAAACATTCGCGTTCGTTACTACAGACAACACCCAGCCTATCCAACTTCAGCTGTGCTTTGGATTATTTCCTTGGACCATGTGACTGTGAGGCCAGCCGAGCTTGGACAGCTTCTGTTCCTAGATGCTTAGCTTCCCCCGCCCCCACCTCCACCCCCACCCCGGGACTCTGGCAGTTCCCGTTCTCACCCACACTGTCTGTAGGGATGAAGATGGTGGTGGTGTGCTGCAGATGAAGGCCGTGTCTGTTTGCTGTCATCTAGGCACTAGTTGTGGGTGGCTCAGGAACCCAAACTAAGTGCTAGAGGAAAGCCATCCCCACCGTTCTGTGAGTTTCAGTCTCTAGCATGAACACACACGCACACACACACACACAGAGAGAGAGAGAGAGAGAGAGAGAAAGAGAGAGAGAGAGATTGTGACTTCCATGTTTTCGAGCCTCTGAATTTCATCATAACTTGTGAATGTTAGGAACACATGTTACGGAGGTGCCACCATCCACACGTTAGTTATTGCCACGGGGTGATCCTTGGCAAACACTGAGACTTCATTCCATTCAGAACTGGAGAGAAGACACACACTATTGATTTCTGAATTTTGAGCAGAATTTGGGTGCTTTCTGCAGTTTACTTGTCATGCTTTTCAGTGACGGAGAGCTTTGTGTTTGCTTACCTGACCCTCGGCCAGTTTCCTCCACTGACTAAGCTGGGCATGGGCCTGCGGTGCTCCCGGGAAGTCCTGGGCAGCACACATGCATTTCCGGATCTTTGTGGCATATTCATGTCCTATCACAAACCACATCAACCACCGAGATCAGTCTTGTCAGCATTCCACCACTCACCTGATTGTTCTGCAGTGTAAATATCTGACACACTTAAATCCATGTGCACCTCCCTGCGTGCCGCCGTCCGTTCGTTCACCCAGCACCTCTTCACGGAGTGTGTGCTGCCGAAGACCTGGTTTATGCATCCGGCAGAGAACTGAGAGTCTGAGTAAATCTGTACATAGATCATTGCTCCGTGTTGTTCCTTTGATCTGCACTCATTTCACCAACTACTTTTGTGTTACTATAGCAATACTATTTTTAAAATATTCTTATTTATTAGAGAGTGTGTGAGAGAGACAGAGAAATGGAGGGAGGGAGGGAGGCAGATAGAAAGAATTGCTGCACTAGGGCCTCCAGCCACTGCAAACACACTCCAGATGCATGAGTATTCATCTGGCTTACACGGATGCTGGCGAATTGAGCCTCGGTCCTTAGGCTTCACAGGCAAGTGCCTTAACTGCTAAGCCATCTCTCCATTCCACAATACTATTTAAATAAAGATTTTTACACTCAGTCAGGTACAGTTTACATACCTTTAAGTTTTGGAATTAAAAGTTAAAAAAAATTCCACAACAAAAATTCTTATTTTAGCCATGTGTGGTGGGGCACACCTTTAATCCCATCACTTGGGTGGCTGAGGTAGGTGGATTAAGGCCACCCTGAGACTACAGAATGAATTCCAGGTCAGCCTGCACTAGAGTGAGACCCTACCTCACTACCCGCCCCACAAAAAAAAACAAATCTTATCTTTCGGGCCAGGCGTGGTGGCACATGCCTTTAATCCCAGCATTTGGGAGGCAGAGGTAGGAGAATTGCCTTGTGTTCAATGCCACCCTGAGACTGCATAGTGGATTCCAGGTCAGCCTGGGCTACAGTGAAACCCTACCTCGAAAAACAGACAAACAAAAAAAATTCTCATCTTTCTTCTGTAGCCATGCAGTTCTCTCCAAAAATAACAATTGATGTTCTAGTTGTTGTGCAAGCAATTTACCAGCTATATTTCTGACATATGTCAACATATTCATGCATATAAACATATATGTGTATATTTTACATATATATTATATGTGTCTCCCATTTTCCCACACAAATGCCACATATATGAATATACATCATATGACTGTTTACTTGCCTTTTGCCACTACATTTTGATAATATTCCCTTATTATATCAGACTAAGTCTTTTTATGTAATATTTTGTTTTTACTTATTTATGAGAGAGGAGGAGAGAGAGAGAGAATGAGCATGCCTGGGCCTCTAGCCACTGCAAACTAACTCCAGACATATGCACCACCATTTGCATCTGACTTGCGTGGATTCTAGGGAATTGAACGTGGGTCCTTAGGCTTTACAGGCAAGTACGTTAATGACTAAATAATCTCTTCAGCCCCATTACTTATTTATTTATTTGAGAGAGACACACAAGAGAAAGAGGCAGATAGAGAAAGAGAGAATGGGTGCTCCAGAGCTTCTAACCACTGCAAATGGACTCCAGATGCATGTGCCACCTTGTGCATATGGCTTATGTGGGTCCTGGGGAATCAAACCTGCATCCTTAACCTTCATAGGCAAGCATCTTAACTGCTAAGCCATCTCTCCAGCCTCAGTGTCAGATTTCTTTTTGTCTGCTATTATTCCATTATGTCAAACATTCTATTAATTCAAGTCTTTATGAATATCATCAGGTTTTTGTTCTTACCAATAGTAATGGAATAATGCCTTTGCACATAAAGTTCTTTCTATAGTACCAAATGCTTATTTTAAAATTTTTATTTATTTATTTATTTTGAGAGGGCAAGAGAAAGAGATGGGTAGAGAGGGAGAGAGGATGGGTGCTCCAGAGACTCTAGCCAGTGCAAACAAACTCCAGATGCATGCACCACTCTGTGTGTCTGGCTTCACTAGGGAATCGAACCTGGATCCTTGCTTTGTCTGCAAGCGCCTTAATTGCTAAGCCATCTCTCCAGTCCAAAATGCTTAAAAATTTTGAAGTATGGGATATGGGAAGTACCGTACCATCAAGAGAAACATGAAAGATAAAAAAGTAGCCTTGGTCATGGCTACTCAGGATGGACTGACTGTAAGTGCTCTGATCCCTGCCTCTCACAGGTAATGGACAAATGAAAGGATTGTCCTGAATCACAGCCATCTGCATGTTGTCTACACATTTGGCATCATATCTGTGGGCTAGTTTACTTTTTAAATAATTTATTATTTTCTTTCATTAGCTATCTTTCCTTCAAAGCGATTTACTTTTGTTATGTTGAAAATTTTTTGCAGTACTATTAATGAATAACACATGTCCCTTGCCATAAATAGAAACTGTACTAATTAAGGTTTCATCAGAGAAGCTGAGCCACTTGGAGCTACTTAGTTCAGAAGGGGGTTATTTCTTTCATTGTTGGGGGGTCTCGGCTTACAGAATCTACTTGGTGTCTGATCCAACATCAGACATGAAGGTGGATATTGGCGGAATCAAAGATGAGCTGGAACTTATGACAGTGGGCTGGAAGCATCAGATTCACCAAGCCTCCAGTCTAACGACTCCAGCAACAGAGAGTTCTGCAAGGAGAGAGAGAGAGGAAGAGAGGGAGAGAGAAAATGTCATTAAGGAGTTTAAAGAAACTTGGCTCAGCTTTCTTAGGGGCTGAGAACCTGGCAGGAGTTCAAGCATCTGTAACCGCATGGATGCACCATGCCAAGGAGCACACCAGCCCATCAGACACAGCGAAATCAGCCCTGTGCATCTTCCACGGTGTAGACCATGCATCTGCCTCTCTCCCATCTCCTGTACCTTGTGGTCCATACTAACCCCTCCCAGTACCGGGAAGGCATTTCTTCAGAGCTACCCTGCCTTAACTAAGCTGACATAATGTGAATCCATCACAATAGATAAGTGTGAAGCTAAGTGCAATGAAAGTCAAACACAGTTATTAGATTCTAATTAGATGCATGGCTCAGTGAAGGCACAGAGTCCCAGGCCATTCTAGGTTGAAAGAGAAGACTGGCAAGTTTGAGAAGGATTTGGAAACTGTTATTACCATTTGAATGGAACGTTCTCCTCAGCTCATCAGCAGGATTGGCACTCACTGTGAGATTCCCTGTTGTTACTGCCTCCTGAAGTATAATTTCTTCTGCTGCAGAAGGGCTGGGAGATGGTGAGTGGAGATGGTGGGATTTAAGGGCTGGGAGATGGTGAGTGGAGATGGTGGGATTTAAGGGCTGGGAGATGGTGAGATACTGTGCATGGTTTTCTTCCTTTCCACTTCTTCAGTGAAGCAAACGAGGAGGCAGAGATGATGCGACAGACAGGTGGGCAAGAACATTGTTGAGCCTCCGAGTGTGGCTCTCTTCATCACTACACCCTCTTCACTGAAGAACCAACTATGTTGGCCACACGTCGGACAAAGGGTGTCTACTTCCAAGTCCCATGGGCTTTGCTGTTGCAGGTGGGAAACTAACCTAGCTTGGCTCATATCTGTCAGGTTTGGAGTTTGAGGTAGAGTGTACTGGAGACAGGCTGTCTCTTGGGCCCAAGACTTTTATTTAACCCCAGGAGAAAATGGTGGGGTCTGAAGAGAGAGGTTGGGGAGAGAGAGAGAGCAAGAGAGAGAGAGAGAGAGAGAGAGAGAGAGAGAGGTGGGGGGGTGGGAGAGAGAGGGAGAAGCTCTGGAACCCTGGGTAAGGGGGGAGTTATAGGAGAGAGGGAGGGAAACTGCACTGCAAAAGGAGGGACTTTTCCTGCTGTAACTGAGGTGGCCCTGAGGGGAGGGGGATATCCCTGTGAGCGCTAGCCTGAGCATGGCTGGCGTGAGGAGAGAAAGAACAGTGGGGGGGTGGGGGGGGAGACAGGCCTCTTGAACCCTTGGATCGCCTCTGAGGGCTCGTTAGCTCTCTCCTGGCCCACTGGAGAGCTGCAGGCAGCTACAGAAACCTTATGGCTTTGAGCATCAGGGTCCTCTTAGGTAATTTGCAGGGAAGCGGCCAGGGCCTTCCATTTAGTTTTGGCCCCAGTGACACTCTGGGTGATGTGCCTGGCTTCTCCAGCGTTAAGTTTGTGCCTATCCCTTTCTTCACCTGACTGCCCAGGTGGGAACTGGTGCTGCAGTTAGCGGCAGCTTGGTTTTGGGCAAGCCGCTGAATACCCTCATGATGGGCCTGTTTTGTTTACCGAATCTATGAGGACTTGTGAGGATTACATCAGGGCCGGGCAGCACTCTGTCTCTCTCCCCTAACTGAACTGTTACTGGTACGCAGCCACACCCACCTATTTCCATACTGCCTCTGGCCTGCTTTTGAGAGTTGATTTCCTGTGGAGACTCTGGGCTTTTCAAAAGACTACGAAAGTTAGTTGACCCTGGATTAAATGAATTCAGACATGTAAACTCAATGAGCTCAACTCACACAAGTGCATTAGTTACTAAGTTGAGACACTAGGGACACAAGAGGAAAGAAATGTAGATAAAAGCCTTATCTTTATAAAGTTTACATGGGGGGGTGTGACACAGTAAAGTACAAGAAGAAAGCCAACATGAAGTACTTAAGGTTTTCCAGCAGTCTGAAGGTCAAAGGAAGAAAGGGAAAAGCCTGTGTGTGTGTGTGTGTGTGTGTGTGTGTGTGTGGGGCTGTGGAGGTGAGGTATGATTTAACTGGGGTGATCAGCAACCACCACTAAAAGAGTGACATCTGTGTGATGAGACATGGGGACATAGAACCGCATGGACATGGGAAGAAAGCTGCAGGCAGAAGGACCAGGGACATTATAGAACAAACCGGGAGTGTTGGAGGTCCAGCAGGGAGGCCAGGACTCCAGCAGGTGCTGGAGAAGACGCAGACAGCAGGGTGGGACGTGCTCAACCTCTGCAGGGACACTGCACTTTCTTTGGAGGAAAGGTGGGGCTCTGGAGAGGGGTGCACGCTGGGGACTGGAAAGCTTGCCGAGGCCAGCACGGGACTGGGAATGGAATATGGTGGCTGCTATGGCACCCAGGGCAGCTTGACTGAGGACACAGCTGTGGGCTGGGTCTGGCATAGAGTGTCAAAGGAAAGCTGGGAGATTTCTCAATAGATGAACAGTGCTTTGCTTTGGGAAAGACAAAGAGGACTTTGATATTGCGACTTGGTCAAGTAGATGAGTGAAAATCCCATTAATTGAAATGTGGAAGAATGGACATGGTGAAGTCTTTGGAGCGAGACTTGATTCAGAATACAACATGGCAATTGTGATACTTCTGTTAGATAACTAGGTTGGGAATGTGTATGCTTAGGTCCATGCCCATGGGGCAGTACATACAGATCTTGTAGACATTGGCTATTAGTGTTATCCTGATTGATGGTAACACTTACTTTGGTTTGAGTTAGGTGTCCCTTATAAACTCATGTGTTTTGAATGCTTGGTTCCCCACTGGTGGCAATTTGGAAGGCGGAGCCTTGATGGAGGAGGTGTGTTGCTGAGGTTGACCTTGACGTTGATCAGTCCCTAGCTTGCCAGCGTTAATTCAGCTCACTCTCCTACTGCTGTTGTCCACCTGATGTGGGCAAGAAGATGATGTCCAGCTTCTGCTCATGCCATGCTGTCCCTTGTTGTCGTGAAACTTCCCCTGGAGTTGGCAAGCCACATAAAAACTTTTTTGGTCAGGAGTTTTATCCCAGCAGTGAGAGGGTAACCACAATGATACTGAAGGCTCACTCAATATATTTAAAATTTTAATTTTAGGTTTTGTTGCCGAGCCTGGAACTCTCTCATTAGGATAGCAAACCCCAGGGATCCTCTCTCTTTATCTCCCTGAACTGGGGTTACAGGCTCCTGTCATCACCCCTTTGTTCATGGTTGCTAGAGACGAACTTGAAGTTCTTTACTCACTGGGCCTTTTCTGCAGCCCATGCTCAGTCTTTTTGAATACCTACTGTGTGTCAGCGCCAAGGAAGCCGCAGGGATTGTGTTCCTGCCCATGTTTTCCTGGGGAGACAGACACGTGCTTGACAGTTACATGGGAGACCTTGTTTGGGGCAAGGAGGCTTGATCATTGTCATGGAGATTGACTGATTGATTGGCCAGATCGTGGCATTTGGGCCATTAGCCATTAATGGCTGGCTCAGGTTTTCTGTATCTGTATTTATGAGAAGGGCCGTCATCTGTATTTGTATGACGTATCTAAGTATTTGTGCACGTTGCTGTGCACTGTCAAAGGGCCTATGAAAGCGTTCATTCGTTTCACAAACATTGTGGGAATCTTGCCATGTGCCAGGAGGACAGTGTGACTATCACAGAAAAGGATCCTCGCAGGGCTGGGCTGAGGAACAGATGGAAATAAATGAAAAGGTAAATGGAGCCAAGCATTGTGTAGACAATTAAAGTATGTTAAGTCTAGGTCAGTGATGTCTGACAGACTTATTACGTGGCAAGGATGTAGTTCCATTGGGAGACTTCTGTTCTAGCATGCACAAAATCCTGGACTCGATCTCCGGCAACTAGTCAACCCAGTGTGGTGGCTCACGCCCACAATTCCAGCACTGGGCGGGCAGAGAGGCAGTAGGATCAGGAGTTCGGGGTCATCCTCAGCCGCAAAGAGGATTTGAGGTCTACCTGAAATATTTGAGACCCTGTTTCAAACAAAACAAAACAGCCACAACATGAAGCCACTTGTAGCAACACATGTGCAGTTTTAAATTTCCTAGAAGCCACATTACAAAACCAAAAGGAAATAGTTGAAATTAAGTTTAATAGCATACTTATATTCAATCTATTGCAGCAAAAATATTTTCATTTGAACATGTGAGAGTTATAAAATTATTAATAAAGCATTTTACATTTTTTTATTAAGTCTTTAAAAGTTCCATCGAGTATTTTATACTTAATGGCACAGTTCATGTTGGTCAAGACCCATGCCAGGTACTTGAGCGCTACGTAGGCCTGATGGGTGCCGTGTTAGACATTAGAGGTCCTGAATGATGCTTTAAGTAGTGAGGTCAGGAAAGCTAAAACCTGTGGCAGGAAGGACCTGGCCACACAAAGTGAAGTTATAGGACAAGCAAGAGTGGTCATTGAGAACATGTCAGCAAGGCCATTGGGGGCCATAGGGGACTGCCATGGTGCATCAGAGCCCTCCTGGGGTCTGTTTCTTTAGGAAATTTAAAGCCCCTGATATGGGCTGAGGAAGCTTTCTAATGTGTTGAGAGCCTATAGAGGGCTGTAAGCCGAGAGGTGCTATGATTAAGTCTCAGTGGCTGCTGTACAGAGCAAGTATTAAGGGGCAAGATTGGAAGCAGAAAGTCTTTAGAGATACATTGAGGCAAGCTTCAGGAGTCAAGAACAACTTGGAGAAAGTATCCGATATGTTGGTCTTGTCCAGTCCAAGTCGCGGTGAGATCGAGTTGTAACAAGGGTGAATTTACACCCGCAGCCTTCCTTTCTTTGTTATCACACAATTCATTCAGTTGAACAAAGTAACTCGTAATACTTATTTCTTCTTCACTACACCGTACATTTTAGTGTCAACATTCTATTGTATTTTACTAGAACTTGATTTCTAACTTATGACAGACATCCCGTCATACGTGCATGTCTGTGTGCCTGCACCAAGGTTTGAATGTTATTTTCTTCATTTCCCTGCACGCCGTGTTGGAAATGACTGCTTGGCTAGAGAGGAGAACCAGGAAAGCCGCTTGCAGTTTAGTGGACGCATCATGGGAAATCCGGGGGCTGGGGGGCGGGTTTCCACAGGTTGCCATAAGTGACAGCAGGTTCATGGAGGGTCTTAAGCAAGAGAAGGTGCCTAGGACCTGGGTAATCACTTCCCATTCATTTTCTCATCCTCTTGTCTACACTGTGTGCAAAGTGAGAACAAATGAAAGATTTTCAAGCAAGATAGTGACAAGAACATTCATCACAGACCAGAATAGTCTCTCTGCCCTCTCCATTTTCTCTAATTAAATTTTGTAAGTCAAAGGCTCATGCTCGTCAAAACCTAGCGTTAATCACAGAGAGAAGTTTCCTTCAGGACAGAATTCTGGCCAGTTCACTCTGACCCGTGCCTACTCCTCCACAGGAGACAAACAGCCTGAGGCCTGTCCACTTGTATAGGAGGCGCTCAGACAGCAATGTGGGTACTTTTAAAATACCAATTTACATTTTCCTTTGTTCATGTGAAATTCCCTGGAAGATTCTGCTATGATAAACAATGGCAGTCACCTTTTCCCATTGGAGGTTTTTTTTCCCCCCTCCTTTCCTGAATGAAGCAAGCTCATTGGGGGAAGGCACTCTTTTTCTATCTACCAGGGCTCAACAATCATATCACACTTTATCCTTAATCCTAAAATACATGTATAACAAATCACTTTTTGCATGTGTATGTGGTATGTGCATGTGCTCATGTGTGTGTGGTGGTGCATATACACATGTGTGGGTGTGCCTGTAAAGGCCATAGGTTGACATCAGCATTGAGTGTCTTCCTTGGTTACTTCCTGTCATATTTATTGAGTCAAGTTCTCCCATTTGGCCACAGAGCTGGCCAATTTGGCTTGTCTGGGTAGCTGGCTTTCCCTAGTGACCTCCTCTGCCTCCCTCATGAGCACTGGGATTACAGGTGGGTGACACACCCACACCGTGTTTATGTGGATCTGAATTAAGAACCTCACATACAGTTAACACTTTATCTACTGAGCCATCTCCCTTGCCTCTGCAAATAATGTATTTTTTTTGTTTGTGTGCATGTGTATAATGTGGGGTGTGTGTGTGTGTGGTATTCCTGTGCATGTGCCTTTGTGGTGCAGCCAAGGCAAGTACCGTGGAAATGGTGGCAAATATCTGGCAATGAGTTATGTATGGTTCTCTGGGCATTGGTTCTCATCGTGACCTGCTGTTTACCAACTGTAGTCAGCTGGAGTTTTCCCTAGTTCTGGTTCACATGGCTAAAACCCAATGCAAACAGCAAAATGAAATCTGATTCATAAAACCCAGAGGTCAGGGGGAGCATCTTAATGGAGGAACAGTGATGTCGATAGGATCTGAGTCCCTTCTGGCTTTGTTTTTCTTCATTTCTATTTATTTATTTAAATTTTATTGATTTATTTGAGAGAGAAGGAGAGAGGGAGAGAAAGACGGCATAACAGGGGCCCTTGCCATTGCAAACAAATTCCAGGCATATGAGCCACGTTGTGCATCTGGTTTTACATGGGTACTGGGGAGTGGAAGCTTTGTAAGAAAACACCTGTAACTGCTGAGCCATCTCCTCAGCTCATACTTTAGTTTTAAATGGGCTTCTCTCCCTTCCCCTTGCCACCGCCCTCTTCTTCCTCTTCTTTTGTGCGTGCGTGTGTGTGTGTGTGTGTGTGTGTGTGTGTGTGTGTGTGTGTATGCACATACATCTGTGTGGGGGCCAGAGGATAACCTCAGGTGTTCCTCATAGGCTCGGTCCAATTTTTTTTTGTTTTGCATGAACATAAATGGTGTTTTTAGACAATCTTGGGTGTCACTGTTCCTGTACTAACCACCTTAGTATTATTATTGGTTTTTTTTTTTGGTTTCTCGAGGTAGGGTCTCATTCTGGTACAGGATGACCTGGAATTAACTATGTACTCTCAGGGTGGCCACGAACTCATGGTGCTCCTCCTACCTCTGCTTCCTGAGGGCTGGGATTAAGGGCATGCACCACCACGCCCGGCTCATTATCAGCATTTTGAGACAGAATCTCTCAGTGGCCTAGAACTTGCTAATTAGGCTAGACTGGCTGGCCAGGGATTTCAGGGATCTCACCTCCCCAGCTCTGAGGTTACAGGCATGCGCCCCCACACCTGGATTTTTGAGAGCTGGGTTCTGGGAGTGAACCTAAGGGCTTTATACTTGTGCGGTAAGCACTTTATTGACTGAGCTATTGCCTTATTTTGATTTTTTGAAAAAAAGTTAGGACAGGTTATCAGCGGCACATTTGTTGGCGTTGCTTGGATGACCTTGAAATGACCCTCCCAACTGGCACAGTGTGGCCAGGATAGCTTCTTTTGGAGGGATCCAATGGCTGCACCCGGCTTCCTGTGTGCGAGATGAGCCGAGAAGTCAGTGGTCTGGAGGCTGAGCGCTCCCAGCTCTTCTGAGCCTCCTCTGCCATGGCTGCTCCTGTCACTGTGTGTGTGACTTGAACGTGGGGTTCCTGGCGGATCCCCCTGGGAAGTCCCATCTTCTGGTTTGACAGATTCCAACGTGTCGGTCTTCTCCTTTCTGACGACTCGGGATAATTCTGCACAGCTGTCATCTTTCTGGCTCTGCTCTAAGCACAAGAATACCTTTTCCCCACGTCCAAAGATGTCAAGTGGTTAGTGGGAGTCTGTGGTTCTATTGCCATTTGCAGACTGAGGAGGAATTCCAAGAATTCCAGAACTCTTTTGCTTGCTACCTTTAGTTCAGGTATGCTTTAAAGACTCACAGCTTAATGGGGCCTTAAATATTCATTTTTCTTTTGCCAGAGAACTTCAAGTTATTTAAAAATATGTGGTGTGTTGCCTAGTAACCATAGTGTTACTGGCCTTCCAAGAGAAACTTTACATTTTCTTCTGCTGCTGAAGGGATGTCAGGAAAGGGCAATAAGAGATAAGCAAGGCTTATTAAGAAAGGGATGAGAAATAAGGCATCTGTGGGACCTGAGGTCACCTAAGACTAGGTTGTAAGGAGCATGTAATAAGAGGTCCTTGTGTGAGGCAAGGAGGGGCCAGTGTTGGGAATCCCTTCCATTGCTTCTGCTGAATGGTTTGAGGTTTTAGAAGCCCTCCTTCCCCGTCAGGGTCTGGCGTTACATTAAAGTCCTAAACTTTATCCATTTCAAAACATTTATTAGTGGCCATCTCAGAGCAAGGTCTGGGTACACAGGACACTGTGATGAATAAGACACATAAAGTCCTTTTCACTGAAATAATCCTTCTAAATGAACTAAATTGGTTTTCTAGAAGTAAAAGGACATTAAACTTGACAAAACCATGGGTATTTGTATTTTTTTGAAATTAAATGAATTAATAGTTTTCCAGGGCTCAGTTATTTGACAATGACTTTTTTTTTTCTTTTGAGATAGGGTCTCCCTCTAGCCTGGATGGCCTCGAACTCACTCCTACCACTGCCTCCCCAGTGCTGGGATTAAAGGCATGTGTCGCCACCCTGGGCCTTTGCAACAGTTTGAAGCATGGTGCGGTCACAGTGTTGCAGGGAAAGCCGGCGGCTGTCTAACCTCTCAGAGGGAGGAAGGCCACCTTGTAACTGGATGCTCTTAGGCGTCTCTGTTGGGGATGAATTCCAGCGTGTGCTGTCCTTTGTTCTGACTCTCCTCACGTCTTCGCTCTCACTGAGGGGCATGCGCTGCTGCAGCCTCCACGATGAACTCCCATGAGCACGTGGCACATCCTCCTGGCGTTGAAACCGACCACTACATACCCAGGTTAACACACCTTGGAAATAGCTTCATGACCTCCTTTCCTACCTGGTCAATTTCCCTAATGTAATTCTAAATGATTTCTAGGGATTTACATAAATATGTGTGTCCCTCAAACTATAAGTTTTATATATTTTAGATAAGTTCTCACTGTGTAGTGCAGGCTGGCCTAGAACTCATGATCTTGCCTCAGTCTCCTAACTGCTAAGATTATAAGTTCATGACGTTCTACCTGGCTTGGTATGTACATTCTTTTGTTTACTTATCTACGGTGAAATTTTATATATACAGAGGTGTGATAAGATAATGGCTACCTCATTATAGTAGGCAGAATCTCAGAACAAAAAAATTATGCCTTTTCAAAGGGGATTGCTCAGTGATGATTAATTAACAATTAACTAATTAGCATTTTCCAGATGCTAGAAGCTGTGTTCATTCTTCCGCTCTTGACCCCTTCCTCATCCTCACAACACAACACTCCCACCATCATTTCATCACCACACCTTTTTTCTATGTTGGTTCTTTCCTCTGTGAGATGTAAGGACACTGGGTATTACATTGGCCCAGCCATAACTCAAGATAAACGCCCCATCTCAAGATCCTTAATTAAATCCCATCTGTAAGGCATCTTTTGTCATTGTTGATGCAAACCACAGCCCTTGCTCCAAAGTGAGTAATAGTTAAACTGGAGCTAAATATACGTAGCCACAGTCTGGGAACCCAGATCCACGTCGTACTGGTCCACATGCACCACTGCTGAAGAAGTTACATGACCTTCTATGGGCATAAAACAGAGGAACATCATAAATCAACACATTTCCAAAGGACATTGGTTGGGACAGCAGGTGGGTGGAGGCAGCAGGGTGGGAAGTTTCTAGATAACTGGTAATATCTGAAGACGTTCTTAGCTTTGGGGTTGGTGGAAGCTGGTGATCTGCTGTGATTCTACATTTCAAAAGTTCTACGTGACGGTCGCAAAGGTGTTATGTCAGACACAGACGTGGGTATAATTGGCTACTAAGGAGACTAAAGATACTTTTGGCTTTTGATGGGCAACATCCCAGTCTGCAGTCACAGGGGTCAAGTGAGTCAGTCATCAGTCAGTCTGTCTATCTACAGAATCTTTAGCACAGATGTGACTATTTTCGTGTCCTTTGGTTCACTATAAAATAACAACCTTCACCTATATTGGAATTAGAACGTGGGTGTCTTCTGGGGGGGAACGGGTTCTCCATGCATCACATTGACACTAACTACTTAACTTTCCTTTGATATCTTACAAATGGAAATGTCCTGCCAATTTCTGTTTAGTGCTCTGAACTTGTATTCCCTCTTGATTTATCCATTTCTGGAAGTTATTTGACTCTCCATGAAGAACAATCATTTCTTTTGTCACTTGATTGAACTGAAGTACACGTGCGATGGTTTGTACATGAACATAACTTGAACCTCCCGAGGACACTATGGCCCAGAAACCTAAGCTGGTACCAGGGGGACCTCTGATGGCTGGCAGCTAGCTGGTTCCATTTGGGGTCAGCATACCTGTCTGGAGCCAGCTTTCTGCGGTCCTGGGATGCTGCTGTAATTGGGAGATCGTAGCTGGTCCTGATACGATCCAGCGCTTCCTGACTGGCTCTTCAAGTGGACAGGGAAAGCAGAAGCACAACTGTGTACAATGAATAGTAGAATGTTCATGCACAGGGTGCCAGGCACCCATCTGCTAAAGACAGACAGCATCTCCCAATCCCACTCCCGTCTCCTCATTTCCCCATGTGCAGGCAGTTCCTTATGTGGGTAGAAATGCTTCTGCTTATATAATCCTGTGACAGTGAGAAGATGAGCTATATTTAAATATGCATGCAGAGAACCTATTGTCAGACACAGATACATATTTAATTGCTGTAAGAAAATCTATGAACTTGGTTATGATGTGGGGGTTGACTGAATGCAAATTGCAATTCTAATTCAGTCTGTGAGCTGAGCAGCGGTGTTTAAATGCTTGCCTCTTAGGGTAGAGAGTGTGTGTGTATTCCTTATTTAAGGAGGCACTTACAGCGTGTAGAGGCACCAGTAAGAGAAATGACTTATTTAAACCTAAGTCTGTGGAGATCCTCTGGCTTCGGTGGACATTTAGTTTTTCTGGTGTCTTAGGAAGAGCGGCCTGTCTGTTTTAAAGCTGTATCTTCCTTGGCAAGCACCCTGTGCTAAGACTTTTCTTTACCCTAACAAAATTTTAGCCCCTCCCCCAGGTGGTTTAATCCCAGATGCATGTTGTATACTGAATTAAGATGTAGCTCATCAGTAAATGCTGGAACCGTACTGTAGACATTCACTCACTTATCCAGTAGACACTAAAATGGCAACATTGTTACTAGACCTGCAATTATAGAGCTGTAAAATTGTCCTCAGAGATTAGGAAACTCACTTGTTAACTAACAATGAAGTCTTTTGGAGGGGGTTTTGAGACATGGTCCTCATGTTGTCCAGGCTACTTTCAAACTCACTATGTAGCCCAGGCTGGCTTTGAACTTGTGATGCTCCTGTCTCAGCATCCTGAGTGCTGGGAGGAGCCTCTATGTGAGATGAACAATGAAGTCTTTAACATCCTTCTGTTTATCCTTTAGCTTGGCATTAAAACAGGTCTTTCCACAAAGTTTTATGGGCTCAAATATCCTTCATGTTGGTAGTGGGGAAATGGCTCAGTAACTAAAAGTATATGTTTGCAAAGCCTGCTGGCTTGGGTTCAATTCACAAGCCATTCATATGAGCCAGACACAAAAAAGTGGCACAAGCATCTGGTGTTCATTTGCAGTGGCAAAACCCCTGGTATGACCATACATACACACGTACATGTATACATATAAGCACATGTGAAAATAAATAAGTAAAAATTTAAAAATCCTCTCTATTATCAAGTTTCTTGAAAGTCATTCTTTCTAAATACAACACATCTCAGGATTCATGGTTCTGAATTCTAATACTCGTACAAATTCTTTGTATTTGAGAATTTAAAAAATAGTATTAGCCGGGCGTGGTGGTGCACGCCTTTAATCCCAGCACTCGGGAGGCAGAAGTAGGAGGATCACTGTGAGTTTGAGGCCATCCTGAGACTACAGAGAGAATTCCAGGTCAGCCTGAGCTAGAGTGAGACCCTACCTCGAAAAACAAAACAAACAAACAAAAAATAGTCTTGCCGTGTATAAAGTCCCTGAAGAATTACCTATGCTGCTCATTCTGATTCCAGTGCTTGGCTCTTATTCTGGCCGCTTCTGTGTTCCATTGGCACCATCGAGTACTTAGCTAGCTCACACTGGCCAGCCTGGCCTCGGTTGCTTCACTTGGATCATAGGCACAGATGTGGACTTCCACAGGGATCAAATGCCATTTTGTAGGTGTTGTGTGAAAGCAGAAGTCTAACTTCTGACCTAAGTCTAAAACGTGATTTAGGCCACACAGGATAAAATAGCCCAGCCTCTGTGTGTGCTAGAGCCCACAACTTGAACTTGAATTTGAATTATGTATCTTTAAAGTTACGTAGGCCCTGACTTAATTGCAGAAGCCATGTGTGGCTTTAGATAATTTAATATCTCCTTTTAAGTTATTTTATTTGTTTATTTGTGAGGAGAGACAGAGAATGAATGGATGTGCCAGGGCCTCCTGCCTCTGCAGACACCACTTTGTGCATCTGACTTTACATGCATACTGGGGGATTGAACTGGAGCCAGCAGGCTTTGCAAGCAAGTGCCTTTAGCCATTTAGCCATCTCTCCAGGCCTTCATTTATTTTAAAAAAAATTAAATACTTTTTATTTTTATTTATTAGGCAGAGTGAGAGGGATGGAGAGAGACATAGAAAATGGGCATGCCAGGGCCTGTAGCTACTGCAAATGAACTTGAGACACGTGCCATCATGTGCCTCTGCCTTACGTAGGTTCTGGGGAATCAAACCTGGGTCCTTAGGCTTCACAGGCAAGCGCCTTAACCACTGAGCCCTCATTAATCTCTTCATCAGTAAAACAGCAAAATTAGATTTCCCCTTATGAGAAAACAGGTGCTGGTGGTGATGGGGATGCTTCTGGATGGATTGCTGCTCCCCAGAATACTGTATATGCTGAATTCCTAACCCTCCAGGAGAAGCTGTTGGGGGTGGGGCTCTTGGGAGCAGAGCCTGCAGCAAGGGGAGGAGGACAGCCCTTGCCTAGGAGGCCTAGGAGAACACTTTTGCTCTTCTCCCTGTGAGGACTTAGCCATGCCTCTGCCTTGGGCCTCACAGTCTGCAGCGCTCTGCCTGATTCTGTGAGCACCTTGGTCTGTGGTGCTTGTTATAGCAGCCCGAATGAACTTGGGCGTCCTGATGATAGCTGAGCCCAGCGTTTTCCCTAGACACTGCTGTTCACGCTATAGGGAGGCCCTCCTCATGTCCTTTGTACATGCTTTATGGTGGCTGTTAGCAAAATCTCACTTTTCAATGAGAAAGCTGAGATTTAGTGGAGAAAATTAACTTGGGTAGACGTCAACACATCTGGGCCTCTGGTGTCATTTGACAACCCTTTTTGTGTTTGCATGTATGTGGCATGTGTGTGTATGTGCTTGCATGTGTATATTACATGTGTGGATGCATGCATGCTGTGGCCAAAGGTTGATATCAGATGTTTTCTTTGGTCATTTTCTACCTTATTTTTGAGGGGAGGTATCACACAGAATCTAGTGCACACCAATTCAGGTAGACTTGCTTAGTCAGCAAGCCTGGAAACCTGCCCGTCTCTGTCTCCCAGGTGCTGGGATTGTAAGCTCATGCCTCTGAACTTGGTATTTCACATAAGTGTGAGAGGTCAGGGCTCAGGTGCTACGTGCAAACGCTGCACTTCTGAGCCAGCTCCCCAGCCCCTAATTTGATGGGTTTCCAAAGTGTATAACGTATGTTAAGCTTTAGAAATTTTTTTTTTGTGCTTTCATACACTGAACTACATTCTCTTGCACCAACAAAGCCTGTGTTATGAAGATTAAAAGAAACACAGGATATGTTAGATATTTGATATCTGCCTCTTAGTGACGCTAAAAGGAACACTGGACATTTCATATTAAATCCATATCTGATTTGACTTAAAATGATAATATTCCTTTTTAAAAATATTTTTATTTATTTATTATTTATTTGAGAGAGAGAAAGAGGCAGATAGAGAGAAGGAGAGTGAGAGAATGGGCATGCCAGGGCCTCTGGCCATTGCAAACAAACTCCAAAAGAATGTGCCACCTTGTACATCTGACTTTATGTGGTTACTGGGGAATCGAACCTGTGTCTTTTGGCTCTGTTGGCAAGCACCTTAACTGCTAAGCCATTTCTCTAGCCCTAAATGATTATATTTCTCGATTCCATTTCTAATGTTACCTTTAAAGTTTAAAACCACACAGAATTTAATTAAATGATTCATTCTCATCCCCAAGGATGCAGAATTTAATAGTTACCATAGCATCAAAGAAGAAGGAAGGATAGACCTCTCTCATATCTGTGGAGAAGTAGACCGCCTGGTGGGTCCAGATTCCGGGGCTGCATAGGATTTGTCAGTTTTTCAAGCAACCAGCTTGCGCTTTAAAAACCATTGTCTCTAACACCATCCTCACGTGATTCAGTTAAGATAGAGAAATGGGCTGTTTAAAGAGGGTGTTATCATGGTTCATTTCAAAATGAATGATGCGTTCAGTCACCGTGCTTGGGAATTTGCCTGGATGCTATGAAAAAACCCAATTTGCCTCATTTTTATCTTTGAATGAATACTTGTGTT
Organism: Jaculus jaculus; assembly: GCF_020740685.1. NCBI lineage: Eukaryota > Metazoa > Chordata > Mammalia > Rodentia > Dipodidae > Jaculus > Jaculus jaculus. The sequence continues at coordinate 133,181,625 of NC_059109.1, forward strand.
GGCTTCAAGGTGATGTGACAGTTTAGGGATTGAAAATTATCCACAGCAAATCTAGCTCAAAGCATTTAGTAACACGCCATTTCATCTTCTCAGGAGAGGCTCTTGTTGAGCCCGGTGGTCTTTGACAGTGGAGGGTGTTCACATTACAGCGCACAGCACTGCCCTTGACCCGGAGCATCTCTGTGTCTGACCTCTCACTGCGGAGTTCATGTCCTTGCCTCCATCCACTTGCTGCCACAGTTGCCTGGACCAGAGACATCTCAGTGGAATTCCCACCCCACCTCCTCAAATGTGCCCTTCATAAATCCTTCCCAGCCCAGCAAATGGCAACTACTTTTAAAAGATTTTATTTGTTTGTTTATTTATTTTCAAGGAGAGAGAGAGAAGAACTCCACATACACGCACCACTGTGCATCTGTCTTTATGTGGGTACTGGGGAATTGAACCCAGTCCTTGGGCTTTGCTGGCAAGCACCTTAACCACTGAGCCATCTCTCTAACCCCCAGATGGCAATTGTTAATACATCTGTAGTCACTACTGTGGATCAAGACGCCTTACATTGTCACCTGGGCTATTGCAACAGCTTCCGGGCTTGTTTCTGATTTTGTTTTGTTTCCTCCACTGCACACATTCGGTCAAGATGACTTTGGAGACTGTAATTAGATCTTGCCTGTCCTGTGCTCAAAACGCCACAAGTCTTGTGCTCAGGGTCAAACCTGGAGGTGGTCTTGGATGTGCTGAAAACTCTGCAATCTTCTATTCGCTGGATGACCTGCTCTGTCTTCTCCTACTGATGCCAGATGAACTTGCCACAGGGGCTTTGTTCTTACCCTTGGCTTGTAAAGCCCTACACACAGCTCTGCTTGCTGCTATCCACCGGACACCTGGCTGTCTGGATTCATGACGCCCAGCAGAAAGTCTCTGCACACGCTCTGAGCCACTGCGTGTCTGTTCCTGTGGTCCTCGTCCTCTGTCACCGGGCTTCATGTCACTTATCACCAGTTGTGGTCCTTTTTTTTTTTTTTTTTTATTTGTAGGACATAATTTCTGAAACCCAAATACATGCTATCTTTTATGACAGGATTTTGCAAACCATGTGGGTCTCCAACACTTTTAATTCAGTTCTGATAATGGCTCCTGATTTTCCCGGGACTCTGCTCAGAACACAGCCAAGGTCCCAGGTGCTACCAACACACAGGGGGCCAGACTCTTCCTACTTCTCATGAAATCACTTCAAAGTTGAGGGCATGCACGGCTCCCCTCTTGGGTTCAGTAGAACAGTTGCATCTCCTGGATTATTATCCCAGAAGCAGCTGGATGAAAAACACACAGGGCCAGGGGTGAGGGTGACCAGGAGGACCCACGCCCTCCGGGCCGCCACCTTCTCCTTCTCTGCTCTTTGGTGTGTTCCCCCATGTAGGAGCTTCCAGCCCTGTTACTTAGCAGTCTGTATGGAATTTCATTACACAGACGCGCTGAAAGGATCCGGTGGCCAACTTCATTTCCTGTTCTCCTTCTTTCTCAGGAAGTTATGGTTCATACCGAACGTTCTAACCCTTGAATCACATGGTTGGTTTCTCTGATCACCAAGTCCAAGTTTGGTTGGAAGGATTCATTATGCATGACAAAATATGATCATAAAACTCTTGTCACGGAGATGGAAGAGGAGTTAAAGGCTTTTCCTTATAGCAGCAAGAGACCCTAGCATGCCCATACGTACATACATACATATATCAAAGCTTCCATCATGGGTTCATCTGTTCAATGGGCATAGCATTTGCCATTCAACTCTGAGTACTCAAGTTCAGATCCCCAGATTCCATCAAAAAGCAAAGCCGATCATGTTCACATGAGCACACGCACACGCGCACGGCTCAGGTCCAGTCATATGAATGAGGCATTCAATTAGAATGAACTTCATCATCAGAGGCAGGTGCGTAGGGGAGGGACCTGATTGGCCAGTGGACTCAAGAGGCTGACTCAGGATTGGCCAGCCCATGGGTGTGCTGAGCCGAGGGGACTGCTGCAGAAAGGCGCCAAGTTGTCGTTAGAGTCGTTGTTTTCGTCCAGCTTAGACGAGACTCGTTCTAGGGTTGCCAGGTCCGGCAAATGTCATCCATGCTTCTGAGAGCCAGTCCCTGGCTACCTGCCTACCAGAAAAAAAAGGGTTACCTTGCTCCCAATCTATATTACTTGTACTTCCTGAATGAATTACTTCACTGAATCAACGTGTCCATTCATGTAGCTCTGCCAACAAGCCACATCCCCACTGTTAGAAAAAGACTGAAGCAAATAGACGTCTCCAAGGCCAAAGGGCTTTGCTGGAGGTCAGTCACAGAGGGGCACTTCCTATCTCTGCACCTGGGGCTCTGGAAATGCCAAGAGACTCCTAGCAGTGGGTGGGGGGGCTTCATGTCCCAGGAAGCGGGGTAGGGGAGGAGAGGGATTAGCAAGTGTGAAGGAGGTGGACTTCTTTGAACTCCTTTCTTCCTTCTGAGATCCCACACCATGCTTCTAAAACATGTACATAGTTATGTTTTTAGTGTGCCCGTTAAAATTAATTTAAATAATAACAATAATAAACAATACCTTTGGACACTTCCAGATAGACAGATAGGGGAATCAGTAACCTTTATGCCCATCCACCCATCACAGTTCATGCTTGGCTCTACTCAAGATAAAACCCCTGGGGTTCTCAAGGTGGCAGGTGGCCGCCTCCTGCCAGACTTTTGGAGTTCCCAGTAGGATTGAGTTTCTGGCATGGGGCATGCTAACTCCTTTACCCACACCTCTCTTTTTCTTCAACAAGGTAGAGGGCTTTCCCACTTGTTGGAAACCAGTGAACCTGGGATAATTCAACCCCACTGAGTGTACGAGAGTGCAGGAAGAGTCTGGCTTGTGTCTATGCAGCAGGGCGGAGCCGAGGCTTTTTTTTTTTCTTCTGTTAGATATCATTAACTGACCTTTGGAGGTAACTACGTGTGGTGGTTTGCATTAGGTGTCCCCCATAAACGTGTGTGTTCTGAACACTTGGCCCCTAGCTGTTGGCATTTTGGGGGGTGGAGCCTTGCTGGAGGAGGTGTGTTGCTGGGGGGCGGTCTTGAGCGTGTTACAGTCTGCTCCCCTTGCCCTGACTGACTTGCTCCCCTGCTGCCTTTTCTACCTGCTTGGCACAGGCGATGGCCCGCCTCTGTTCAGGCCTTGCTTTCCCTGTCATTGTGGAGCTTCCCCGAACGACTGAGGCTGTGAGCCAGAATAAGTCTTCCTTTCCTCCCTTCGGCCGCTTTTGACAGGGCTCTTCACCCCAGCAACAAGAAGAAGACTGCACAACCCTGCAAGTGTGGCGGGGCCTGGCTTTACAATAAACCCTGTCACTTACCAAACAAACAAAACCCCTCAATGTTGAGTGTATCTCTTCGCTTTTACTGAAATTATAGTTTGTTAGTTCTATTTCGATTTGTTAATGTTTCCCATTTGCTGCCTCAAAATCTGTTAGACTTGCCTGCAGGTTGGGACTAAACATTAAGAAATAAGTCAGGCACTGTGAGGTCATGGATATCCAGGCCACTTTGTGACACTACCTACACAAGACCATCGTAACAGGAGGAAAAGATCATGACATCAAAATAAAAGAGACACTGATTGAGAGGAGGAGGGGATATGATGGAGAGTGGAGTTTGAAAGGGGAAAGTGGGGAGGGAGGGAAGGGATTACCATGGGATATTGTTTACAAAATCATGTTTTGTTTACAAAAATCATGGAAGTTGTCAGTAAAAAAAATAAGTAAATAAAAAGAAAAGAAAAGATATAAGTCCACTTGTAAATCTGTGTGCATGAGTTTGTCACGTCCCCAGGGTCATTCCCTTTACAGCATTCATACTGACTTAGGTGTCCTCACCCTTCCCAAAGTCTCACCCCACCCTCTGTCTCCCAGGAAGGCTCTCTGCTCCCCACTCCACCTGAGACACCTGTGTGAAAACAAGCCAAGCATTATTATTAAGCGTTTCCTATGGTCCTCTCCCATAGGTTCCGTGAGGTCAGATTTCAGAGTCGCATGTTCAGTTGTTTTTCTCCCTCCTTTGTTAATAATGCCGGCTACTGACAGGGGCTGTTTAGAGAAAGCCTTACCTCCTCCCAGGGAGGGGCTTTTCTGTGCATTGTGAAGGGTGACACCCCCCCCCCCAAGCTGGGGCCCGACAGCTTGGCGCCAGGATCCCCAGAGCTCTCACAAGTGAATATGCAGAGCTGAAGTCTGTGTGTCCTTTTGAGGCTGAGCTGGCCGCCCTGCAGTGCTGGCCAAGGAGTGACAGGAACCTGGAAGGGAAGAACCTTAGATGGCAAAGTGGTGGCCTTAGGGTTTAAACTTCGGACCGTGGACTCCTGGATTCACTATGAACCACATGAGAATGCAGTCAAACACCCTCCCAGCCAGCCCCGGAACACAAAGGTGGCGTCCCTTCCCTGGGAGTCCCTCCGAGCTGAGTAATTAAACTAGACTGTGTTTGTCCGAAGTACCTGGAGCGGTTCCATCTTCTAATAATAGATTCCTCTTTGCATGCATGGCTGCCTCTAAACTCCAAGGAAAAAGAAAAACGCAGTGGGACTGTCGTTGTGGAGAAGAAGCCCCCTCCTTCCCCCGTTCTCATCTTGCTCACACGGCACCGCGAGAGGCTGGTGGTCAGAGGCGGGGGTGCCCGGGGTCCGCTGCTTGCCGCCAACAGGTAGTGTCTAGGAAGTAAGGAGGCATTACCTGTCACAGACAACGCTCATCAAAGTCCAGTTTGCTCAGGTTATTGCTTCCCTGGGAAGTGGTTCCAAGTAGCTGAAGTTTCTGTGGAGGGCAGATGAGGTCATTGTACGCTGAGCAGAAAGTACAGTCCTTAGGGAACCACTCACTGGGCCTGAAGACCTGGGCTTGGCCTGGGGACAGTAGACTAGGTCTATCCAATGGCAAACTCTGGATATTTAGTTCATAATTTTTCTCGTCTATGAGAAAAGTCTCTTTCTCTCTATATATTTTATGTATTTCCTGTAGACCCTTACTAGCAGTGTTCTGTTTTGCCCAGTGAAAGTGTATTTGAAATGCACATCCCAGGGCCTGGAACTGCACACAGCTGCTTCTCGCTCCCAGTTGCCTGATGCTCTTAGGAACATCCCTGAGAGGCTTCCTCGCCCAGAGATGGTCGTGGTACCCCACAGGCAAGTTCACGGACAGGTCTCTCAGGTTGACGTGTTCCAGGACCCACTGTGGAGGATGCTCTTCTCGAAGCACCAAAAGACATTGTGTCACTTGTCCCTCATGGAAGCCTGAAGTCAAAGCTGCTTCTGTAAGCGCAAAGCAAAGCTTGCTGCCTGCCGTGAGCAGGCGGACATTTAGAAAGAGCTGAAGGAGGGGCCGGGCGTGGTGGCACACGCCTTTCATCCCAGCACTGGGGAGGCAGAGGTAGGAGGATTGCCGTGAGTTCAAGGCCTCCCTGAGGCTCCATAGTGAATTCCAGGTCAGCCTGGGCTAGAGTGAGACACTACCTTGAACAAACTAATTAACTAACAAAAAACAGAGCTGAAGGAATACAAGGAAACAAAAGATACTTAGTGGGTACCCTTGGACTTTAGATTCATACAAGATGGTGCAGCCTTTCCACAGGAAGCCATAACTAGGCATATTTAAGTGGAGAGATTTAAGTGGAGAGATTTTTGCAGTATACTACTTGATGTAGTTCTATTCTCTCAATGAGTTAATTTTTGAGACTGTCTTATTTTGTAGCTTAGGCTGGCCTTGAACCCATGATCCTTCTATGTTAGCCTCTAGGGTCCTGAGGTTACAGAACTTGCCACCAGGTCCAGTTGATGGTCACTGAATAAGAAACAGAACGGCTAACTGCAGAAGGCACTGCTCATGGTCACTTTATTACTATTAGTCCAAATACATACATCAATATTTCACAAAGTTAGAATTATATATGTATTTGAATTAGGTCTGGCTTCATAGGCCCTAAATTTTTGCACAGTGATGGCATATTAAACTTGTTTTAATTTTATTCCATGGAAGAGAAATCAAAGTTAACGTAACAGTTATGTAGCTCAAAGGAAACCATTCCCACACTTGGGACTACGAGTGTGAGCCATCGCCACGCTCAACTATTTTACGTGGGTTGTGAGGACTGAGCCCAGGTCCTCATGCTCAAATGGCAGGCACTTTACTGGTGGGAATATCACTCCAGCCCCATTAATAAAACTACTCGAGAGCTCTTTGTGATGGCACCTATCTGTAATCCCTGCACTTGGGAAGTAGTTACAGAAGGATGAGGATTGCATGTCATCTTCAGCTCTATATCCCATTTCAGGACCGGCTGGGCTACATGAGACCCTGTCTCAAAAAATAAATCAACAAAACACTTTTTTTTTTTTTTGTACAGACAGTTTTAATCACAACTTCTTAGCTTTCATTTAATCTCCCTGAGACAGAAAAGGCCTCTGGGCATTAAAGAGGATGGGCATTGTTGTAATGATAAGAGTAAATTATATTGGATGCTTTACTGAACTATGATAGTCCGGAGAGCCATCACAGTGGCTCTTCAATTATAGTTTTAATGGCCTAACTCTCAGTTTCTTGCCTCTGAAATGGCAATGCTAATAGTTCCTGTGTCTTGGAATTATCCTATGGATTAAGGAAGATGGTGCTGATCAGATTGGCCCTTGGACAATGCTTATTAAAATGAAATGTGGTGACTTGATACCCATGACACCTCATGCTGGCCTGCATCCTATACTTATTTTGAATTTTATTACCAGGAAGTCTATAAGGGTATGAATAACTTAAAAATTATTTACGTGTGTGCCTGAGCGTGCATTTGTGTGTACGTGTGTGCATGCATGTATGGACACACCTGCATCTCTTATTGCTGTAAATCCATGCTCTTTTGGCTTTATGTGGGTGGCTGGAGAATTGAACCTGTGCCAGGACTTTGCAAGCAAGCGCCTTTCACTGCTGAGCCATTTCCTCAGCACCAGGATAACCTTTCAAAAATTTTTCTTTATTTGAGAGGGAGAAAGAGAGAGAGAGAGAGAGAGAGAGAGAGAGAGAGAGAGAGAGAGGGGGAGAGGGAGAGAAAGAGAGAGAATATGGGAATGCCAGGGTTTGCAGCCATTTCAAACAAATTCCATAAGCATGAGCTACCTTGTGCATCTAGCTTATGTGGGTCTTGGGACTCAAACCTGGGTCCTTTGGCTTTGCAGGCAAGTGCCTTAACCACTAAGCCATCTCTCCAGCCCCCAAGATACTTTTTTAAAATAACTTTTTTGTTAGAGTTCATTCCTGTTTATTGCTAGATTCCTCAATTTTATTAACATTTTCCATGATTATAAAAAATATCCCATAGTAATACCCTCCCCCCACTTTCCCCTTTGAAATTCCATTCTCCATCATATCCCCTCCCCATCTCAATAAGTCTCTCTTTTATTTTGATGTCATGATCTTTTCCTCCTTTTATGATGGTCTTGTGTAGGTAGTGTCAGGCACTGTGAGGTCATGGATATCCAGGCCATTTTATGTCTGGAGGGAGCATGTTGTAAGGAGTCCTACCCTTCCTTTGGCTCTTACATTCTTTCCGCCACCTCTTCCACATTAGACCCTGAGCCTTGGAAGGTGTGATTGAGTTGTTACTCAGTACTCCAGTCACTTCTTTCCAGCACTATGATACCTTCTGAGTCATCCCAAGGTCACTGCCATCTGAAAATAACTTTATTGTGATATAATTCACATACCATAAAACATCCTTTTAAAATGTAGTTTCTTTAAAGCATATTCAGGGGGTTGTCTAATCACCATCACAATCAATGTTTAGAAAACGTTCATCCTCTCTGGATGAGCAGTGAGATGGCCCCGTGTGTTTTTCCTCGCCTCTTTCCTGCAAGCCTCTTCTCTGGCTTGTCTCAGTAGGTTTCCTTTTGTGGGCAGCGTGCCACCTTCTGTGACTGGCTTCTTTCTCTTGATAGGAGCTTTTGTAGAGTTAGCCATATGGTAGAGGACGCCTTATTCCTTTAAAGGTTCAGTCACATTCCTTCAGGTGATACCTTGTGGTGAAGTGTATCACAAAGCAACTTAAGGGAGGAAAGATTCATGTTAGCTCCTGGTTTCAGAATTTGAGTCTGTCATGGTGGAGAGGGAGAGGTGGAGATGCTGGGCAGGAAGTGAGGTGGAGTGGAAGCAGGAGAGACCTTGTCAGCGTATAACCTCTCAGGCATGCCCGAGTGACCTGATTCCTCTATCAGCCTGGCTTCACCTTCCACAGTTCTTCCCTCGCCCAGCAGTCCATTGAAGGTTTGAGTCCATGAATGAAACCACAGTCCGAGCCCTTGGGACTCGGAAACCCCCTCACAGATAAGTCCAGAGCTGAGTCTTCTCAGTCTGCTGGTGTCTTTTCCTCCAATCAGGCTGGCAGTCAGGCTGACCATCACACATGGCGAGACCATCTGTTCATGCACGTTTGGCTTGTCTCTACCTATTGACTACTATGAACACAGTTTGTAGCTGTGTGCATGGATGTGGGTTTTAGCCTTTTCCAGGTCATTCACTTTGCTGTTCTGGTTGTCCATGTGCTTTGAGCGGGCCCAGTGCAAATTCACGTGTGCCGTCTTCCAGGATGGCTTGTAGCAGCAGTCCCCTCCAGGTGCAGAGGGCAGTGGTTTCCATCTCTTCTGCTGTTCCAGATATTACTGCGATCAATCCTCGTGGTACATCTGTTCTTGTGTGAGAGAGGGGAAGCTAGATCTGTACAAGTAGAGGCTCTACGTTAAAAAGTGGGTACCTTTGTGGAAAAGATCTGGTCAAGCTGCCCTGAGTGATCCCCACACTATGAAGATCCTGAGTTACCGAGCATGTGTTTAGTGTAACCAATGGTGGCAATTCTCTCAGTAACTGGTTTCTTTACATCTTATGGAGAAGGTGACTTATCACTCATTGAGTTTGCATTATTCTTGCTTAGAGCCAAATTTGTAGTCCAGTAAGTATGAAATGATTTTATGGACTTTTTATTGAGAATTTTCATACATGAACATATTTTAGGGGATCATAAACCCCTCCATTATGGATGTGTAGGTGAGTATCTTCCACCTGGGTCCAGAAATTTTTATTGGAAAAGCATTACACTGATGCTTAACATTTGTATTTGGGGGGCTCGAGAAGGTGCTCAGAGTTAAAACCTAGCCTCTTGTTTACGAAGCCTAACAACCTGAACTTGATTTCCCAGCACCTCTGTAAAGCCTGATGCAAAGTGGTACATGCATGTAGGACCCCAATGTGCCTGTGGTAGTGGGAAGAGCCAGAAGAATCTGGAAGCCTGTGGACCAGCTAGGCTGGCATTCATTTGCAGGGCCAAGAAACCCTGCTTCCAGACAGGTGGAGGAGCACAGACCTCGAGGTTGTCTGCTGACCTCTGCACACTCAGGCCCAGGCACACACATACGTATGCGTGTGCACAGATACATGAATTGCATAAAAATATGTCTTGAGTTGTCTTTAGTTCTAGTTGCAGGCCCTCAGAACCCAAAAGAATAGAACGGTAACAGATCTTGGCTGCCATCCAGGGAAGCATTTACATTTGGGGTGAGTTAGGAGCAACATGCACCCCAGTAAGATTCATGAGTTTATCTCACTACCAGTACCAGACAGCCGGCCAGAAGCAGCTTATGGGAGGAAAGGGTTTGTTTCAGTTTCCAGGGGAAGCTTCATCATGACTGGAAAAACATGGCACAGGCAAGACAGCAGGGGAAGAGAGAGCTCTGAGTGGGCTGGACCATAAACCTCAAGGTCAGCCCCAGTGGTCTGGACACGACTCCTCCTGCATCATCAGTCTGTTTCCCAAAGGCTCCACAGCTCTCCCGAATCGTCACCAGCCATGGATCAGATATTCAAAACGCATGATGTAATAGGGGTCATTTCACATTCCAACCCCTGTGGTCAGGATGCATTGATCCTACTGGACAGAAAGCACAGGCTTGGAGTCCTTCCAAAACAAGCTCGAGTCAGGACACATGACACATGATACCCAGGTCCCCCAGGGCCCAAACAGCGTCCCTCACAGCTTCTGTTCACCACACAGCAAATCGAGCGTGGAAGGTGAGCTCTTGTCTTCCCTTACTGCCACAGGAAATAGTCTTGGGGGAGTTGGGTTCCTTCTAGAAAGGACATGAAAAAGGGCTCTCGCCCTTAATCCCAGCACTCGAGAGGCAGAGGTAGGAGGATTGCCAAGAGTTTGAGGCCACCCTCAGACTCCATAGTGAATTCCAGGACAGCCTGAGCTACAGCAAAACCCTACCTCAGGAAACCAGGAAAAAGGGGGGGCTTTCACCCTTTTCATATCCTTTCTAGTAGCCACGACAACTCCAGTCAAACACTGTAGAGACAAATTTCCAAGAAAGCACGAAGAAGCAATTTACAGGAATGCTGCTGGCTCTGCAGACCCTGCTGTTTTATTTCTTAATTTACACGTCATTTTCTTTCTTCATTCCACTTGGAAGCTGTTTCCCTGGGTAGTTCTGTGTAGGGCAGAACTGAAGGTCTAGAGCGATGTCACTGTATGGTTACCTAACCGCTTGTTCGCTTGTTGATGATAGGGGATGTCGGGGTGCTCCGAGTGTGAATACAGAAGTCCTCTCCCATTCCCCACCTCTGTAGCAACATTCCGTGGGTACCGCCAGTATGGCCAACACCATGCTGGAGCTGGAGATGAGGCAATGAAGAATGCTGCCCCTCCCTCTGCTGCCTGGACATGTGGTTCAATACCAGTACCTCTCACTCATTACACACTGGTTCACCAGACATTGCTCTAAGTGCTATGCTTCCTTGGCACCACTCAACAACCCAATGAGGTGGGAACTGTCACAATTATCTAAGGTTGGACAGGGAGGTCAAATAATCTGCCCAGGGCCACACAATGCGTATATATTGGAATTAACATTTGAAATGAAGCAGGCTGTGCTCATGGCCAGCATTGTATGTCCTTTCTACTTGTGGGCTGTTGACATGGTAGTAACAGGCTGGAAGCACTGGGGAGGGCTGGCGGATGTCGCCCACCTGGCAGGGCGTTGGCACAGCGCACACAGCCCCTCCGTTCCACCTTGAGCACCTCGAGCTGGGCGGGGTGGTGGGCGCCTGTAATTCTAGCCCTTGGGACTTTAGAAGTGTAAATTTTCCCACTGCTGAGATCTTTGTCTTGTGACCAGGAAAAGTGAGAGACCTGAGCAATGAGACCTGGGCAAGGCCAAGGAGGTTTATTGAGAAGGAGGCACAAAGAGACCCCTCCACGTGTCAGGGCAAGCACGCTTGGATTCCTGGTCCATAAAAGAGCGAGAAAGGGCAAAGAAAAGAACAGGTTAATTTGAGTTAGAATTCAGAAAAGCAGGTTTGCTCAACAGTGAGGGTCTTTGAGCAACTGCACCCAGGAAGGGGCTGCTGCAGATTTCAGCACACCATCTTTTCAAGGGGGTAACTGCTGTGCCCACCTAATTAGTGTGTCTGTAAGTGGGACGTGGTCTCTTGACCAGGTGAGTGGTTGACCAGCTCCGTCTCTTCTGGTTAGGAGGAAATGGCTCTTCCCTCTGGGACTTTACCAGGAGAACAGGTGGTGGGGTCCATCTTCCAGTGACCAACACGCCTAACATCTGCCTATTGGAAACAGCAGGAAGATCAAGATTTTAAGGTCATCTCAGCTGTATATCAACAGTTTAGGCAAGCCTGGGCTTTGAGACATCGTATCAACAAAAAGGCTTTGGATCTGGTTTTCCAGAGGAAGTCACCTGACCCAGGTTTCAGGGTATGGGACCGGAAATGTGCGGCACACAGCGGCTCTGCAGTCAGGTATAAGAGAAAACTGGAGGTGGTTTCAGGAAAGAAAAGAGTGGGGCGACGTAGGAGGCGGCTCTGGGTCTGCCTCTGCGGCTCAAGGTCATGTGAGTGGCATGCAGACTTGAGGTCCTCTGTGGGGGGCAGCTCCTGCTCTGGCTCTTCCCCTTCCCACGGAAGGAGTCCTTCCCGTGCCACTCTTCCCCTGGTTAGTTGGCCATGTCTCAGTGGCTGTCAACAAGTGTTCTAGGCAGGCTCAGGTTCTGCCTAAATGCCAGGAGCCTCTGAGACCTTGGGCGGGAATATGGTCTCTCCTCCGGCCTTGTCGGAACCTCCCGGCCCAGAACTAATGACTTCTGCCATGAGTTGTGAGTCTTTAAAGCTTGGAATATTTCCTCCTGGGGCAGCAGGCGTGCCTCCGCTGGGAAGACAAGCTGGTGTCAGTGTGAACCTGGTTTGAAGCATTTCTGTATTATCAGAAATGTTCAGTTGTCCTGAGGTTTGTCCTCTGGTTTGAGGAGCCCTGGCTTTGCCAGTGTGTGGTAGTTTGAATGTGTGCCCTCCATAGACCCAGGTGTTTTATTAAGCTTGTAACTGGCTAAAGGAGGTATCACGGCAGGGGAGGGGTGGATGGACTGTAGGGTCAAGCCCAAAGGTGAGTCTGGGATGGCATGCAGAGAGGTCTTAGCTCTAGGGTCCTGTGGTTGGTGGGTGCCTGCTGCTCGGGTGCTTGTTGGCTGGAGGTGGTCTCTCTGTCTTTGCTTGGATTTGTGAATGGGAACCAGCTCTTCCACCACAGATGGAACTTCCCCTGCATCTGTAAGCTTGAAATAAACGCCTTCCTCCCATAATCTGCGTCTGGTTTGGTTACTTATCCCAGCAACGTGAAGCTGTCTAGTGCTCTGTGGTTAGGACACAGGTGTTATATATGCCACACTGGTTAGGCCTGCCCACCAGGAAGGGCTCCTTTTCCACCAGGGATAAAGACTTCAATTGTGAGAAGATGTCTCTCTACCCGACAGCTTTATCTCATCACTATTGCTATTTTGAGCCAGAGTCACTGTTAATGTTTTTGTAAATAAAGGTTTTCCTGTGCATTTTTAGTGTATCTAGTAATACATCTGTCCTCTACCCACCGAGTGACTGTGCTGTGTCCCAAACTGTCACAATCAGGTATGTCTCCAAGGATTGTTAGATGGCTCTTGTAGGCAGTGTTGTCCCCTCAGGAGAATTACTGATCCAGTCACATAGGATTTCTTGTCTGTGGTTCTATGTCATTGAGATATACAGTAGCCTCATTACATGCAGTATTATTTGTCAGATTCTCATTGCTGGGACAAAATACCTGACAAAAATCAGTTTAGCGCAGGGAGGGCTTATCTCAGCTCACAGTTCCAGTTAGAGTCCCTCGTGGCGGGAGGCTGTGGTGTCAGGAGCTGGAGGCGGAGCCGCTCACATCCAAACCGCAGTGAGGGGCGGAGAGCGATGCACGCTGCTGTTCCGCTCTGCCCTCTCCCTTGTAGCCAGCCCAGGAGCCAACCCCATGGGATGGTGCCACCCAGTGCTAAGGCAGGTCTTCCCTCATCAATGAACCTAATCAAGATAACCACACACAAAGGCGCCCATGGGATGACCTAATTCACATAATCCCTCATCGGTGACCCTAGGCCCCGACAAGTTGACAATCAGTAGAAGCCATCACATGCAGTTTCCATTTCTGTGGCTCCATCCTGAAAACACTGAGAGATTCCAGAAACAAATGATGCATACGTTTAAAATTGTGCACTGTTCCAGGTAGGACGGCGACATCTTGCCCTGGCCCATCCCATAACAGCTTGCGACAGGAATCATCTTCTCAACTAGGGGACCACACTGGATACGTTGCCCAGTCGCTGGTCAGCCACCTAGTCACCCCCTCGGCCATCAGATCATAGCTGCATTAGTTACCTTCCTTGTTGCTGTGACCGAATTCCCAACGAGAGGCAACCTGATGGGGAGATTGTTTACTTGGGCTGACAGTTCAGGTTACTGCCCATCATGGCAGGGAAGGGATGGCCGCGGGCAGGAGCATCTGGCCGTCAGGAAGGGGACACGGATGCTGCTACTCGCTGGCTTGCTCCTCTTTCTTCAGTCTGGGGTTTCAGCCCATGGATGGTGCTGCCCACCGTTCAGCTGGGTCTTCACACCACGATGAGCCTCACCAAGATCATCCCTCACAGTCATGCCGGAGCCTCATCTAATCTACATGCTCATCGCTGTCCTGTCAAGTGGACTGTCGCCGTCGCTGCTGCCACGGTCTCTGACCCCAGCAGTGGCGCCAGCCTTATTTGACCTAACCATGGCCCCACGGCGCAGGAGTGGCGGCCTGGGCAGTTCCGAAGTCCCGGGGAAGCTGTGACGTGCTTCCTGTGGGTGCCCTCGCCCATCGTCGCAAGCAGGGTCAGGGGAGGGCAGAGATCTTGAGAGAACGCCCACCAACAGAACTTCTCCTACAGGATGTTGCATGCTTGCTAAAGTTGCTCGCTTTTATTATTTCTTATGAAATGGCGCCTAATTTTAAAATCTAACTTTACGGTATGTCTGTATGTATAGGTAAAAACAGAGTACGGGTGGGTTTTGGTACTACGTGCAGATTCAGGCATCCTGTGGGAATCTGAAAATGCACCCCCACAAGTGAGAGGAGAGACGGTGGTTTTTATGAACTGGATGATGATGTAGGTCACTTCAAAGCATTTCCATGCTTTGTGGCTTAGACATTCCCCTCCTCCATTATAATTAAGTTAACATAAATAGGACTAATAGTAAAATTGAAGTTGAATAAAGAGTAAGTGAATAACCATGGGACTGGGGAGACAGCTCAGTGGATAAAGCTCTTGCTGCCCAGAACTGAAGCCATGAGTTCACATCCTGAGCACCCATGTAAAGCTGGCACGAGATGGAGGTGGAGGTGGAAAGTCCTTGGGAGCTCGCAGGCACCATAGCCAACAAGAGAGACCCTAGCTCAAACAGGGCACAAGACAATGATGGCCCACGATTGTCCTCTGCCCACACTCCATGGCATGCACACACCCACACATGCATATGAATATACATGTAGACCCCCTCAACACACACACACACACACACACACACACACACACACACACACACACGAGTTATTATTTTTTAAAAGAATAACCAAGCTTTATCAAATGTTAAGTGTTGGGCACATTTTCCACAAGCTTGGTGTGCTCCATAATCTTATTATTATCACTTACGGTGAAAACAGCAGGCAATGGGTAGAATATTTGCCCAAATCAAATGGTAGATTATTTGCTCCTAATCAGACTGCTGGGATTTCTTTTTAAAGCTTTAGTCTGATTTCCTACTTCTCAGTCTTAGATCTCAAACTGCATCTCTCTTGATATTAAATTCGTGATGCAGCAAGCAGGATTTTTTGTATTTTGATGATTGTTAATTATTTGCTTGAACTCTACAGGATATATTTGTTGCTTTTTTTTTTATAAACAGAAGTCAGTAGCAAAGGATGAAAGTGACACTTTTGTTTGCTATTGTAGTTTCAGCTACGTCCCCCAGGGCTGTGCGTCAGCAGTGAGGGGTGCAGAAGGCAAGCACTCGCCCCGCCCTGATGGTCGGCTCCTCTCAGCTGCTCTGCTAATGACTCAATAAAGCATCTCCTTATGTCAGGAGTGAATTCAGCCTCAGAGAAAGGAATTCAGGAAGAAAATGACCTGTATGGCTGAACCTGAACCGCTAATGACTAAAAACCCATGTTCCTGAAGCTTTGCCTTAGATCAAATGTTGGGGGCTTGAGTTCAGGAGGCGGAGCTTAATTTGGGAGTCAGGGGAGCCCTGGCTTCAAATACTGGCACCATCTTGTAGTAACTTCACGTCCTTGTCACTTACTTTCAGACTTAATGTCTGTTGGAGACTTTACTAAGTTCTACTTGGCAAGGCTTTACACTTCAGTCACAAAGTGTATGCGGAATACACCCTCGAGGGTCAAGACGCGCAGTGGAAGAAGAGGTGGAGAGAATGTGAGAGGCAGAGGGCGGGAGGGGCGCTGTGGAACACTCTCGACTGCACACGGCATGGCCATCTCATTCATGATCTCACAGTGGCTCTCACTACCTGCACAAGACAGACCTGCACATTACTGGACATTCCATTATGGACGATGGAGGAAAGCAAAAGCAAAAGGAAGAAAGAAAGAAAGAAAGAAAGAAAGAAAGAAGGAAGGAAGGAAGGAAGGAAGGAAGGAAGGAAGGAAGGAAGGAGGGAAAGGGAGGAAGGAAGGAAGGAAGGAAGGAAGGAAGGAAGGAAGGAAGAAAGAAAGAAAGAAAGAAAGAAAGAAAGAAAGAAAGAAAGAAAGAAAGAAAAGAAAAGAAAAGAAAAGAAAAGAAAAGAAAAGACATCAAAATAGAAGACGTACTAGCAGGAAAGAAGAGGGGACTCGGAGGGAGGAGAATGGAGAAGGGGGATAAAACTTTAGCAGACTGGGTCATGATTGCTGCAGTCAGGTTCGCACTGCTGGCAGAAATCACCCAACCAAGAATAGCTTGTGGGGGAAATAAAAAGAGGTTTATTTTGGCTTACCGCCTCGAGGGGAAACTTCATGATGGCAGGGGAAAACAATAGCATGAGCAAAGAGTGGACATCAATCTCTAGCCAACATCAGGTGAACAACAGCAACAGGAGAATGTGCCAAACACTGGCAAGGGGGAGCTGGCTATAACACCCGTAAGCCCGCCCTCAACAACACACTGCCTCCAGGAGGCGTGAGTTCCCAAATTGCCATCAGCTGGAGACATGGCATTCAGAACACCTGTTTATAGGGGACACCTGTATCAAACCACAACAATGATCAAACTAATTATGTACATCTATGAAAATTGTCAAGAAATTTTTTTTAAATAAAGAATGTGGAGTACATGGTTGAGTTTTATTTAAGAAGTAATGGAGGTGCAGGAGAATTATGACAATAATAATAATAGTAATAATACCTAGTCAAGTGTCCAAAGCCTTTAATTTCTCTCCTTAAAAACCAAATCCAGGGCTGGAGAGATGGGTTAGTGATTGAGGCATTTGCCTGAGAAGCCCAAGGACCCAGGTTGTATTCCCCAGTATACATTTACAGCAGATGCAAAAGGTAGCTCAAGTGTCTGGAGTTCATTTGCAGTGGCTAGAGGCCCTGGCATGCCCATTCTCACTTTCTCTATTTGCTTCTCCCCCGCCCTGTCTAATAATAATAATAGTAGTAGTAGTAGTAGTAGTAGTAGTAGTAGTAGTAGTAAAACTCAAAGCCAAAGAAAATTACCTGGTAGATGCTATCAACTTTGCATGCCTTCTCAATAAGGATAGATTTTTAAAAAGATTTTATTTTTATTTATTTATTTATTAGAGGCAGACAGGGGGAGACACACAGAGAGAGAAGATGGGCAGGCATGTGCCTTAACTGCTAAGCCACCTCTCCAGCCCAAGAATAGATTTTAAAAGCAGGTTTCTTTCTTATAAATTGCCATAAAAATCTGAAACTCTTTTCCTGTATGACCCAGGTTTTCTTCTCTTGAATTCTCAGCTTCAAATATTTCAGGACCTGACTGTTGCTCTCGGCTTTCCCACCTTTTCCCGGGAGCATCTGTTCCTCGTGGGTTCTTCTCAACAGTGTTTCCTCAACCATGGGATTCCTGTCTCTCCCCTTCCTTAAGAGGGACATTCTCATCTTCTGTACCGAACCTTCAGGCAGAGTGGCTTTTACTCTGGGTTACTCCAGTAATGTGAAAGTGTGGCAGTGATCCTCGCTGACATCATTGCTTCTCAAATCCCTGCAGTAGTTGGTCTCAGAAGAGGCATTTATTTTTCTATTAATTTTATTTTTGAGAGAGAGAGAGATAGAGAGAGAGAATGGGTGTGCTAGAGCCTTTCAGCTGATGTGAACGAACTCCAGATGTGTGTGCCCCCTTGTGTGCATGTGTGACATTGCATGCTTGCGTCACTGTACGTCTGGCTGTGTGGGACCTGGAGATTTGAACATGCATTCTTAGGCTTTGCAGGCAAGTGCCTTAACCACTAATCCATCTCTCCAGCCCCAGAAGAGGCAATTTTAATGACAATTCCCTAGCTTGGGATTTTCATATTTTGCCATCTCAGATAGATGTTTCTCCAATCTTGCTCCATCTTGTTTCCAGTTATTGGAATATTTTGTTTTAGTATATATGGAAATTTATTCATGTTGAGATTCTGTGGCTAGAGAAAAAAACTCACCAATGTTTGAAAATACCGACAAGAAAAATAACCACTGTCAAGGTGGCCATTCCCATGCTATCAAAGCCTTTCTGCACAGTATAAAAAATAGCATTTTGTGGAATGAAATTTTAGAGGAAAAAATGTGTTCTATGATCAGTTAGAATAATGTTCCTTTGAAAATCACGTTTCTCAATATGACGGAGTGTTTGTACTCTGTAGCTGGGACTCTTGCTTTGTGGTGGTTGTTATCTGTTTTTGCTTCTCCTCTCTTTTTGATGCTATGAAAGCTTGTT
The DNA here is from genome assembly GCF_020740685.1 of Jaculus jaculus. Classification (NCBI taxonomy): domain Eukaryota; kingdom Metazoa; phylum Chordata; class Mammalia; order Rodentia; family Dipodidae; genus Jaculus; species Jaculus jaculus. Next base: position 133,200,006 of record NC_059109.1, read on the forward strand.
TGGAGATGCCCATGCCATTGTCAGGCTCTGTGGTATGCCAAAGCATCATTTCTGAAATTCTGGGACTCTCATGATTTTGCAGTTATGTCCTTTCCCCATTCATTGAGACATATATATATATATATATATATATATATATATATATATATATATTATTAGCCACTTAAAAATAAATGAGAATGTAATGTTCTTTTAAGACTTTGAGATTAAATGTAGTTAAGAAAAAGTGAAATGCTTTCATAATCTAAGAATAAGGACAAAAATAGGAATGCAGACAAGTCAGTGAGCAAAATCTCGTGTGTTGACCTCGAGTCAGTGTGCACAGGCCTGGGGGGAATCCAGGCTGGCCTAGCATTTGCAATCCTCCTGCTTCAGCCTCCCAAGCAGCTGGGATTGCAGGTGTGCACCACCAGGCTCGGCTGACATGTCTAAACTGAAGTGAGAAAAGCAAGAAGTAATTGGAGGTGATATCTTAGAAAGTGAATTTTGTGGGCTTTTTACACAGTTGTTTTTCCAGGGGGACAGGGTATGCATATGGTAGGTGCTTCTTAAGTATTTGGAATATCAATAAGGAAACAAAGGCAGCATAATTATACCCTGTCCTTGTTCATATACTGATCACCATTCATAGGGAAGTATGAGTCACTATCCACTATGGAGAACTTACTATATACAAAGCAATATGGTAAGTACTTTAAAAGTGCCTACTCATTCAGCTTTCAAGACAGCCCCATGGGGAGAAATATTATTTTATTTAGAGTTAGAGAGAGGGTGTAATGGTTAGGGTCCTTGCCTGCAAAGCCAAAGGACCCAAGTTTAATTCCCCAGGACTCACGTAAGCCAGGTGCATACATCTGAAGTTCATTTGTAGTGGTTAGAGGCCCTGGTATGTCCATTCTCTCTCTCTCTCAATCTCTCTTCATCTTTCTCAAAAATGTTAAAATAATTTTTAAAGAGTATTATTTATTTAAAAAGTAAAATAAAATACTATATACATACACTCATACACACAATTTATACATATCTGCCTGCTCATTATTCTTACTGACATAATGTTCATATAAGCTTCATGTTTAATGGGCATTAATAAACTCAGTATCTCTCATCAGTTTTGATATCTTACTGCACGTGGTCCTCTTCTGGGACTACTCAGCTTGTGGGAACTCCATCTTTCCATTTGCTGGTGCTAAAATCCTAAATTACCCTTGATTCCCCCCCCCCACACACACTGTCATCCCATGTGCAATCTTGCCAGTAAATCCTGTGGATTAACTTTGAAAACATACCCAGATTCTGAGCTTGATCCCCCCTCCCAAGCGCCTTAAGGTTCTGTATTAGTTACTTTTCTCCTTGCTGTGACCAAGTCCCTGGCAAGACACAACTTAAGGTAGAAAGAACGGATGCTGGCTCACAGTTTTAAGTACAGTCATCGTGGCAGGAGGGTGTGGTGGAGAAGCAGCTCTTGTGGCAACAGGAATGTGAGGCTGCTGGCTCACACTGTGGAAGACCAGGAGAGAGGGTGGAAGAGACACACGCAGGGGGAGAGAGAGAGAGGGAATCTGGTCTAGAAGTGAGCCCTGGCCATAGCCTACAAGCCGCCCTCCCCACCCCACCCCCGACCCCAGTGATCCATTTCCTCCAGTTTGGGCCTACCTCCACTGCTTTCCAAACTAGCACCATGAGCTGGGGTCCACATGTCCAAATGCGTGAGCCCTTGGGGGACAGTTTACACCCATACTGCAACAGTCACCATCACTCCCCCGTTGGAAGACCACAGTGGTCTCCTAACTTGCTTCTCTCCTTTTGCTGTTACCTCCCTGGGGTGTACTTAACGTACGGGGTCCCGACACCTGCGCTGAAATCTCCTCATCTCACTTCCTTTCTATCTCCGAGAAGACACTGTCTTATAGTGAAACCCCACAAGGCCGCTCAGTCCTACCATACCGACCACCACTGCCATCTTCCTTCTCCTCATCTGCTTGTCTCCTGATTGTATGTTCAGCCTACTGCTTCCTCTGCCCAGAGCCCTGTCCCCTCAACATGTCCTCTGTCAATTCCCTTGTCTCCGTCAGCATGTTGGCCAGTGCTTACCTGCCCTGTAAGAGCGCCTGGGACCATCCTACGCCCTGTCTCAGTTACTACCCTACTCAATTTCCTTCGTTATCTTCCTCTGTGGTACCTGAGGCTGCAGGCTGTGTTGTTTATGGACTATAAGATGAATTCATGCATGCACACACACACACACATGCTTATTCATGCATGTGAGCCACATTGTTTGAAAGGTCAATGTAGGCAACAGATTTTCTTCATTTTGTGTACAGCTATAGTTTTTGTACACAACAGGAAGCCACCCGATGCATATTTTTGGGTGTGTTTGTGTGCAGGGCTATGTATATGCGTGTGTGTCTGTGTGAGCACAGCCTATACATGCCATGGTGCATGTCTGGAGGTCCCAGGACAACTTCAACTGCGTGTTCTTCCCTTGCACTGTGCTTGAGGCGATATCTCCCCGTTTCCCGCTGCATTCACCAGGGTAGCTGACCCACGAACTTGTGGGCAATTCCCCCATTTCCACCTTTCTTTTCACTGCAGGCATCCGGCTTTTTCCGTGGGTGCTGAACTCAGGTACTCGTGGGTACATGGCAAACCTTTTAGCTGCTGAGCCACATCCCCATCCTCCCACGCAGACTGGCTGTGCAAATTCAGCCCGCGCGCGCTGTTCCAGTAGCGTGCTCGGGTGGTCGTTTGGCTCCGCCCTCGGTGCTTTAGCTGGGGGTCTCCATGCAGCTCACGGGAAGTAGAAGGACGCGGTGACGGCTTCCTTCTGAAGTTCCACTGCCGGGTCTCCTCCTCCTGGCACGTCTGCCGGACAGAAAGCCACTGGGGGTAGAGAGAAGGAACAGGAGCTGTAACTTGTCTTAGTACCTCTTTCTTCCATCTGCCTACTTTGTCCTGAGCAGTGAGCGGTTGCCCTGTGCAGAGAGAAAGTGGGGAAGTTCATGAAAGTTCTTTCAAAATAATGTGTTATTATCATTGATGCGGGAACTTGGGGGTGCTTGTGCCAATGTGCCAGTATACGTCAATGCACTGATAATTTTGGAGTGTTCCTGGATCCTTGTCTTATGAAATTCAAGGATGAAATCAGCCGACAACAAGAGGATAAGGTTCAGAGCTTAGAGCTTCAACGGGAGAGAGCTTTAAGAGAAGGGGACTTAAGGGAAGGAAGGAAGGAAAGAAGGAAGGAAGGAAGGAAGGAAGGAAGGAAGGAAGGAAGGAAGGAAGGAAGGAAGGAAGGAAGGCAGGCAAGCTCTCGAGAGGCCCTGAACTTAAGAGGAGGAAGCAAGGTGGAACTCTTGCCCAGGGAGGCAGGAGGGGGTTTGAGAAGCCCATCTGGAGGCTCACGTTGTGGGTTTTTCTGAGCCTGTGAGTGGGCAGCTGTTTAGCCAGTATAGTCCTGGTGTCAGATGTCTATAATCACCGTCTCGTTCCAAGAATCTTACTTCTCTCTGAAGGGAGTGGAAGGACTCCCTAAGGGGACAGAGATAAGGGAAGGTCAGATCCTTTTGACATTTCTGACCTAAAAGTGTAAGAACCTACATTTTCATCTACAAGCCTAAGGATAAACCTGCACTTAACCAAGAGAAAACTATTCATTTTGGGGTCCTGTCTCTAAACTACCTAGCTAGTTTTTAATCTTCTACTCATGATTATTGTTGTTTATGTGGTGTTAGGAACCTAGTCCAGAATTTCATCTCCCATTTGGTAGGCAAGTACACTACATTAAAGTTTTGGATTATACTAAAAACTGCGTATTCGCTCCAGGACATGTGGTTCTGTGTGAAGAATATACAATGAAGAAAACTGCTAAGTAATGGCATAAGGCAGTGAGGGCAAGTTCTTACAGATTCTTGAACGACTTAAGTCTTTAGTTTTTACCCTAAAGGCAATGAGAAGCCTCAGAAATGATGTAAGTAGAGCAATGATGTGGTCAGATTAATGTTTAAAGATCGCCCTGGCGGTTATGTAGAAAATGGATTAAGGTGGTATAACTGAAAATAGAAGCTGGTGGCTTAGCTTAGGGTATCAGTCCCCTGCAAGGAAACCAAGATCTGCCAAGTTTAGTTGAAAAGATGAAATACCCAAATTTAGTGCATTATGGATTGCGTTAATAGACAATTTTCACAAGCAGGTGGAATCATAACTCTGAACACAGAGGCACAGTACATCAACCTTAAATATTAGCTCATTGATTAAGTGAGGGAACAAAGTAGACTAAAACACGTCATTAACAGAGCCAACTGAGGATGCTACCCATTTATGCATTCAGATGGGGAAGTGGTATTTCAGAAGGAGACACTTCTAGCTTCATGGACAGTATGGTGTGGAAAAGTCATAGAATCTCTGCTAAGTAGGATCTATTGACCTCTTAATGCACTGGGATCATTTCATATTGTGATCAGTTACCTACGCCTAACATAGCTATAAATTCTGCCTAATCAGAACCAGGCAACCCTGGCGAGATCATTCTAGAGAATATATAGGTTTTCATTAAAGCACAAAACTTTCTCCTAGAATACTGTGTGTGTGTGTGTATGAGAGGGAGAGAAAGGGAGGGAGGAGAGAGAGGGGAAACAACCTTGCATGAATAATTGAAACCTATTTAAGAATGAATATATAGGGCTGGAGAGATGGCTTAGTGGTTAAGTGCTTGCCTGTGAAGTCTAAGGACTCTGGTTCGAGTTTCAATTCCCCAGGACCCACGTTATCCAGATGCACAAGGGGCGCACGTGTCTGAAGTTCATTTGCAGTGGCTGGAGGCCCTGGTGTGCCCGTTCTCTCTCTCTCTCTCTCTGCCTCTTTCTCTTTGTCTGCTGCTCTCAAATACATAATAAAATAAACAAAAATTTTAAAAAAAGAATGACTATACACTTATGCATATACACTGGGGGTAAGAGAAGTTAAAAGGCAGGGACAACTTCATTTTGGGATTTAATATCTTTTATGCTTCATTCACTAATAGTATTATCTACGGTATAAATGCTATTTTACAATATTATCTTAATCGTGGCCATTTTCAGCCTCCAGGGAGGCCATAATGGAAGCAGTTCTCAGGACTATTTAGAGTCTCACCAGTTGTAGGTCCAGAGAACCCTATGCCCACACCTTTGCACATTTTCTTAGTCATTTCTTCAGAGGGTATATTGCCTAGATATCACATTTCTGGGTGAAAGTGCAGACATCATTCTACCTCTAAAAGGTTCTGTTAATTTATGCTATCAGTCCAGAGTTGCCATAGTGAATTTATTGCCTGTGGGTGCCTTTTAAGTATTTTAAATCTTTATACTTATTTTATGATTAATTATCCCATTTTGCTGGTATTTTTCTCTGCAGTCAACTAAAATGTACCTTGCTACCTGCAGTGCATGGACCCTTCTCCCAATTAACATTTCTTTCCCTACCAGTGAAAGGTACACAGACGTGATAAGCCTGACACCGTGCTAACACATTCACTTCTTTCCTCCGTAAAGCACATGTGCCACCCTAGCTCATTGTTCTGGGAACAGGTTGGTAGCAGCCTGTGCATCAGGACTGGTGGAGACTGAAGAGCTTCTACCTGCCCTCTTCATGAACCGACTCTCGAGAATATTGTCATTGCAGAGTCATTCACTGTCTCGATATCAGACATCTTTCAGGCCAGTGCTCTTCTGCTGTAAGCAAGAAATTTGCCAACAGTTCGAAAGTTCTTGCTAGGCACCCTCCCCCTCCCATTTCTTGTTTCTCTTCTTTATGGTCTCCTCCTGTGACTTCCAGATTGCATCAGCCTGTTTGTTCTGTGGACATTGGGGAATCATGGGAGCCTACCTCTGGGAGAGCAGAGTCAGCTGGATGGATGGGCCAAGTGCTTATGGAGAGGTGAATGGTCAGCCCCAGAAGGACAGCACAGACCTGTGGAGGGTGTGTTATCTTGGACCAAGGAAGGCCATGATGTTGAGGGTTGGGAGAGGCAAGAGAAAGCAAGAAGCCTGAGAAGCTGCATGGGCTGTGATCAGACATACTTCACGTGCTCAGGGTTTTAGCCTCCTATCAAGGATACTGAGAGCCTGTCACCTGAAGAAAGAGAAACCATAAAGTTCTCCCCAGAGCAAAGATTTCTTATGAACTGTCAGGAGATCTTAGGAGTATGAGCTCAATTACACTCCCTTTAAAATTTAAATTGATACTAGAATGCTGAAATAGATTAGCTATAAAGCGTTCGTCCAGAAGAAAGAACCTGTGGTCACCACTAGATTCTTCTGTTCAGATGGTGTAGGCAAAGGCACTTCTCACAGATGGTTTGACCCTCAACATGAATTTGTTCACCCAAAGGAGTTTATGTTTCCTTGAAAAAATCCTGGAGTTGTGGTTACGAGGTTGCTATCTGGAATCGAGTAAACTAAAGTTGGATTTCTGGCTTGTTTTTGGCTAGTTTCGGGACCCCGTGTTAGGTGTTTGTCCTTACAAGCACCACATTTCCTGTCCAGTAAGACGTAGATAATATTCATGCTGCCTCATCAGATTGCTGGGGAGGGTTACTTGACATGATGCGCTCAGACAGCTCAGTGTCTTCAGCGTGTGGAAAAGGAAATCTTCTTGGCCACTAGTGTTTGTCTTCTGGATGAGGAAGTATTTCTTTTGCTTGAGAGTCTGCAAAAAGTAACTGGGCTAGAGTTTGAGAAAATAGGCAATTTCAGCCCAACGTGGCTGAGGTTGTATCTTGAGAGCCTGGGTGAATGCTGGAGGGGGAAGAGAAGTTCAGGGTGAATACAGAGAAGGAATACTGACAAAACAGAAAACAATTGTGCCCTATCTCTTCTCCCTCCAAATGTATACCATCGCTTCATACCATAAGATGGTTGCGAAAACTGTAAGCTCTATTCCACGGCTGGAGACAGGGTACTCATATCTCTACAGAAGAATGTGCCCTTCAAGGTGACATCCATGGCAAGTGTAGAACAGGGATCCCAGTCTTCGGTAGGGTGACCAGAAACTTGGTAGAAGGGGTTGAACAGTCTGCAGGGCAACATTTTATTGAAGTAAATTTTTTGTTTATGACAGATGGGGAATACTGGAATTCTCTTAGGAGGAGTCTTCCATAAGAGGGTCTTTTCAAACAGAATTTTATGTGCCCCAGAACTAAGAGTTAAGAAATTCTACCATACAGAGAGATTAGAAAATGAAAGCCCACAAACCAGATCTGGCCCACTCTTAATTTTGTCAATAAAGTTTTGGTGAAACTCAAATATATATTCTGTTTCTATTTTCATGCTACAGACCCAGAATTGAGTAGTTAAAACCTCCAAGATGAACATATTTTCTACTTGGCTATTTACAGAAGGATTTCCTCCCTCTGCTTCCTCCCTCCCTTTCATTTCTTCCTCTTCCTCCATTCCTCCAACCCACCCCCATTTTGTATGGTATCTCATGTCTTTCAGGCTGGCCTTGATGTCACTAGATAGCCAAAGATGTTCTTTTTTTTATTTTCTTAAAATTTTTTTTGTTTTTATTTATTTATTTATTTGAGAGCAACAGACAGAGAAAGAGGTACAGAGAGAGAGGAGAGTGGGCGCGCCAGGGCTTCTAGCCACTGCAAACGAACTCCAGATGCATTTGCCCCCTTGTGCATCTGGCTAACGTGGGTCCTGGGGAGTCAAGCCTCGAACCAGGGTCCTTAGGCTTCATAGACAAGCGCTTAGCCGCTAAGCCATCTCTCCAGCACCGCCAAGGATGTTCTTAAACTTCTGATCCTCTTTCCTCCCTTTCCCGAGTGTTGGGATCACGGCCGTGAGCTCCCATACCTAGTTCACGGGGTACTGGGGATTAAACCTAGGGTTTCATACTTGCTAGGAAAACACTCTACCAGCTCAGCTACATCCCCAGTCCTACAGGGTTTTCTAATACCTGCAGTAGACACAGTAAAGTCTTGCCTGGTCAGCCTTCCCTGGGACTTCCTCCTGGGCGCAGCATAGTGTTTACTTTCAAGAAGAATTTTCTCAACTCACGTATCCTCCAGAAATATCATTGCAACTCTGCTGGTGACATGGCGATAGCTTGTGTACAAAATAAGGAACTCTAAGTACATTCTTAATTGTACCAGCTGCTTTTTGGTGGTGGAAATCTTGGTGAACCTACCAGAATTGCCTTCGCTTGAAAAGGAAGCAAATGAAACTGTCAAGGACTGTAAGTCAGGGGTGAGCAATTACTAATGGTGGTGAGTCTTAACGAAAGGAAAGAAACAGAAGCAGAGAAAAGTTGAAGTGGATTGATGCCAATCTAAGGCTGATAACTGGATGTGATAAGACCATACCTTACAATAAAACACACACTGACTGAGACTTTTGTGTGACTATCAGCTCTGCCATCTGTCTGCCCAGGTTGTCAGAACTGGGGGCACTCTTCTCTAAATTTTGTTAGTGGCATAAATGGAATGATTTGTCCAAATCCCAGGCTGTGAAGGCATTTATTTACAATGCCTCACCTTCCGCAAGGGCTCCATCTCAGACCCGCATGCGCTCAGCAGCAGCAGCAGTCCCCTTTTGCAGCTATGACGAAAACACCTGTGAGAACAGCTAAGGGAGGGAAGATGTACTTTGTTTGTGGTTTCGGGAGCTCAGTCGGTGACCACTTGTCTTCATGTTTTGGGGTCTCTCGTGAGGCTCCACCCTGTGGCTGTGGGAATGTAGAGTGGAGGCTGCTCACTTCTCGGACTGGAAAGTGAGAATGCTCATCATGGTGGACAGGAAGCAGAGCCCAGCCGTCACAGGGAGCGGTCGAAGCAGAACTGAACCCCTGAGCACCTAAGCATGCAGTCAGCCTCCACCTCTGGCGGGTTCCACCTCTTCCAAACAAGACCTTCAGATGTCAACTCCCTTGGGAGACGAAGCCATTCATGAAGCAGAGCCCCGATGTTCTGGTCATTTCTGCAGAACCTGCCAGCTGCTGACCAAGTGGCGGATATGTGAACTGAGGCTGCGCTGAGGTCTACGCCCTTCTCATTGTACCCCTTGGGGACAGTTAGCAATGTCCGCTGATGGTTCTGGATATTGGCTGGAGTGGAATAAAATACTGCCATGCTATTGATGAAGGCCAGAGATGCTACTAAATATCTATATGCCCTCAGTAGAATATATATGTGTGTTGGAGAGATGGCTCAGCAGTTAGGGCACTTACCTGAAAAAAGCCCTAAGCACCTGGGTTCGATTCCCTAGTACCCACATAATGCCAGATGCACAAAGTGGCACACGCATCTGGAGTGTGTTTGCAGTAGCTGGAGGCCCTGGAACGCCCATTCTCTCTCTTTGTCTCTCTCTCTTCTTTCTGTCTCTACTTTCAAATAAAGATTTTTTTGAAAGAAAATATACATACATATATGTATGTAATACTTATCTACATGTGTGCATATACGTAGTTATGTAAATGCATATGCACAAAATATATCCATATGTGTATATATTTATATCTGTGTATATATACATATATGGATATGTATGCATGCATTTATACATGTACATATAAATATATATATTCCAAAAATGTCAGTATTCAGACATCTCAGCCTGCAATCATTGTCACCGTGACTTGGGGTTCTCCACACTGTGCATGTGGTTATTAGGGTTCTGCCCTGTTCATGGCCAGGAAAAGCACTCTTAGCAATTACTACTAGGATAATTGATCTCTTTGTTTAAAAATGATCAATTTAAAACAATGTTAAGTAAACACAGTAAGTAGATTTGCTACTTAAAACTAGGAAGGAGAGAGTTACAAGAATTAATTTAAAAAATCTGCCCTAAACAGTGACTGATTCTCAAGTTGTCATCCTTTAAGCTACGCCAACAATAATCCCACCTAGTCTGCGTATGTCACCATGTCGAAGGAGCCCTGCTGGCTGGATTCCTCCAGCTTTACTGAGCTGTTTAGGAAGATGGATGCCGGTCAGTCCTCTAAGACAGCGGGGACTGCAGCTGAAAATGCAAGTCCCACCTTCAGCTTGGCCCTTGGACTCAAGACGGCACGCCAGCTGCCCCATTGCACACATCATGGTGCAGAGTTCATGTCATCAGTCCCAGGTGGGAGGCACTGCACTGTCTGAAGAGCTTTCAGAATACTTGTGACATTGGCTTGAAAATAGAAAATGAAATGCTTGAGGAACATCAAAGAGCAAATTTAAACCAAGAGGTTCTGACTGCAGACCTTGTCTAATTTCTAAGAACATGCGTAGTAAACTGCTGTCTTTCCTTTTGTTCCTTGCATGAGAGTGTGTGTGCGTTGCACGTGGGTGTATGTGCAGGTGTGCATGCACATGTGTGCGTGTGTGTGTGTAGGGGGTAGAAGTTGACATCAGATGTCTCCTGTGATACCTCTCTACTGTGGTTTTTGAGTCGGGGTCTCTTGCTGAACCCAGAGATCCTCCTACCTCTGCCTCAGCAGTTCTGGGGTTTGCAGGCATGAACCACCACGTCCAGCATTTACACTGGTGCTCATGATCCTGGCTCAGATTCTCATGCTTGTGTGGCATGCACTTCACCAACTGAGCCATCGCCCGCGCTCTGTAGCAGTCATCTAATTGAGGCTGGGCCATACCCTGAGCCACGGACGCATGATGCATGAGAGAACGAAGGAAGGATTTTGATTGGCTCCCCTCCCCCTTCCTCACCTAGCTTGCAACTTGACAGCCTAATTGCCTTTTCGTAAGCCTCAATGGAATTTGCCATATCTCCTGTTGAACTAACATGTTTTAATCCCTTTCATGGCAACTTTCTAGCAAAGCTGCATGTGAATTTCCATGGCATTATTTTTGCCATGACTGCAATAGCATTGCCCTTTCGTCCTTACAGCTTAATAAGACAAAAACAGGCAACACGGTGAGAAATAAAAGTCCCCTAAGCTTAACACAGATGGGCCAAAGATGGAACTCATTAGACATGCTAAAGTTGAGGTATCTTTAGCTGGTGTTCTGTGGTCTCTGTAAAGAAGCCAGACAAATCCTGGTTCAACTGAAAAGAAAATGAACAGATTTTTCTCAAAAGTTAAAAATGCTGTCATTAAAAAGTAGGTCTAAAAACAGACATAATTAGGAAATTAAAAATACCTCACTTTGTGAAAATATCTTTTAAATCTTGCAGCAGACACACACACACACACACACACACACACACACACATATATATATTTGCATACCTTTAGAATGTTCAGATTGTGGGCACATTCTCAGGGGCATATACAAAAACAGGAGGTTGCCATTAATAGGGTGTCAGTGAGAAACCTCTTTCCCATACCCTCGATTTGAACGAGCAGAGTGACTGTCATTCCCACTGTAATTACAGTCGTCTGTGGCGTTACAATTTTCAGGGAGCCAGTTTATTCACCTGTGCTCTAGACATAAGTGGGCTTTTGATGGGACTCTGCCAGCCACAGCACACAGAGTGCTAATTTTCTTGGATGGAGCTTCACCACAGAGACTTCGGTGCTGGAATCTTGTGCTGGGTCCTGAGAGCTTGTCTTCTAAAGTTGTGTCATATATTGGTTCATTTGAGGGTGATCTGATGATTCAAAAAAAAAAAAAATGGTACTCGGTCATGTGTGATGGTACACGCCTTTGATCCAGCACTTGGGAGGCAGAGGTAGGAGGGATAGGAGGGATCGCCATGAGTTCGAGGACAACCTGAGACTACATAGTGAATTCCAGGTCAGCCTGAGCTAGAGTGAGACTCTACCTTGAAAAACAAAGCAAAACAAAACAAAAATAAAAACAAAAAAAAGTGGTAATGGAGGAAGAGACTGTAAATGGCAGTTATTTAGGCTGGGTTGTATTTTAAGATCTTGGTTAAATATATTTACATTGTTCATTCGAAATCATTTTAGTTTTGAGATCATTGTAGATTTGCTTTTAGTTGTAAGAATTTTTACACAAAGATCCTAATCCCTTTACCTAGTTACTCTGGTAGTAAAGTCTTCTGGAAATGCAGTGTACTGTCATAAGCAAGATGATGACATCGATGCAATCAAGACAGGTACAGGACAGGGCTGGTGGCTCAGTACACAAAGCACTTGATGTGAAATTACAAGCGTCCCCATTCAGACGCCCAGAAGCTAGACAAAGTGCAATGCAGTACTGTGTGAGTGTCTGTAATCCCAGCGCACTATCAAGAGGTGGAGAGAGGAGAATCTCCCTGAAGCCCGTGGGCCAGCTAACCTGGCAAATGCAGTGGGGAACAAGGAGAGAACCTGCCTCAAACAAGGCAAAAGGTGAGGGTCAGCACCTGAGGGAAGGTGTCCAGGTATGGGGCGCAGAAGAAGAAACAGATGCAGATGCGTTGGTGCAGAGGGTTGGAAAGTCATGGACAGCCGCAAGCTCTCGACTTCCCAAAGTGTGCAAATTCACGTCGTAAGATCATATCAGATTAATCATAGTGTGACACGAATACCATTGTAAAACATGCTTTTGATTAGTGAGCTTGTTTAAACAGAAAACAATCTAATGTCAACAGAGCGATTAGACATGGTGACCTCACTTCCAGCACAACAGTCTCAAGAATGAACAAGAACAGGTTTCCTGGAAGGCTCGCCCTCCGGTTACACTGTGTGCAATGCCTCATCTGTGCCTTGTTTTCTCGGTGAACTCAACCTTGAAGGCTACACCTTCAACATGTGCTGTGACACTCACATGCATATGCTTAGACACACATCATTCTCTCCTCCCCTCTCTCTCTCTCTCTCACACACACACACAGAAACAAAAGACACAGAATATCTCATCACTACCAGGATCCCAATGGCCCATTATTGCCACAGCAACTCCTCTTCACTCCCATCTCTGACCTCCAGGAGTCGCTGATCTGGTTCCCATTTCTGTCATACACACACATCATATACATGTGGGGTGCAGCTCTCTGGGAGAGCGTACGTGAGGCCCTGGTTCCACCCCCAGTACCACAAAACTTGAATTAATTGTGTCTGACATCGTTTCCCCCACTCAGCACAACCCTTTGGCCAGTCACTGAAGTTGTCACATGTCCCATGCTCGTTCTTTGTTCTGCTAAGTCGTGTCCTGCGGGATGCGTGAGCACTTTACCCACCAGCCATGGAAGGACCCATGTCCTGTTCCTAGCTTCTAGCTATTATGAATAAAGCTGCTATGAACATTCGTGTACAGATATTTTTGTGGATATATATGTGCATTTTACTGATAAATTCCCAAGAGTACAATGCTGGTCGTATGTGGCTTCTGTATCTTTTTTTTTTTAATTTTTAATTTATTTATTTGAGAGCGACAGACACAGAGAGAAAGACAGATAGAGGGAGAGAGAGAGAATGGGCGGGCCAGGGCTTCCAGCCTCTGCAAACGAACTCCAGACGCGTGCGCCCCCTTGTGCATCTGGCTAACGTGGGACCTGGGGAACCGAGCCTCGAACTGGGGTCCTTAGGCTTCACAGGCAAGTGCTTAACTGCTAAACCATCTCTCCAGCTCAACTTCTGTATCTTTTAAAGACATGGCCACCTGCTTTGTTGGAGTGACCGTATTAGACTACAGTCTCACTGGCAATGAATTAGTTAACCAACTTCTCTATGTCCTGTGAGCACTGGGGAGGGGGGAGGGTTCATTGTCACCTCAGCCAATCAGCGGTGCTATGTCATGGAAGGTTTACTCCGCACTTCCCATATTGAAAAAGAAGATGGGTATTGTCTTGTTTGTGTCCAACCAGCTGCATTTCTGCTTTAGTTACAAGTTTGTGTGTTCTCATCATTTGTTCATTGGAGTTTTGGTTTTTATAATTAGATTGTTGCTTCATCTTTGAGATATAAATTATCTATTTCCAATGCTGGTCTTTAGCCCAATATGGGGCTGGCAAATACCGTCTTTCAGTCTCTAGCTTGTTTTCATACTTTTAATAGGGGTTTTAGATAGCAAACGTTCTGATGATGCCCAGGTGACCAGCAGACCTTCGCATGGACTGTGCTTGGGCAGTTGTCCTCTGAGCACAGGGAGCACACCCAGACCCCCGGCACTGCCTTTTGTAAAACTCGTAGGACGTGTTTGTAAGTCCTGTTTCAGTTAGGAGTCTTCTCAGGTGGGTGTTTTAGTTCTTAAGTCAATAGGGACTGGTTCTTTTCCTTTCCTCCCTGTCTTCTTCCCTCCTTCCCTTTCTTCCTTCCTTTCTTCCCTTCTTCCCTCCTTTTTTCCTTCCTTGCCTCCTTCCCTCCCCTTTTCATTTTCTTTTTGCCTGTGAATATAAACTGTTCTGGATCCATTGTTAGGTTACTTTCCCTCCATTAAGTTGCTTTCCCCTTTGTGTCCATGACCTTAAATCCCTCAGAAGATTCAGGAACTACGCAAGATAAACAGCAGTTGACTTTAGGTGTACTAATGCCTGTATTTAAGAAACAACAGAATTTTATTATATTTAAATATAGTATTTATTGGGCTGGAGGTATGGCTTAGCAGGTAAGGCGTTTGCCTGCAAAGTCAAAGGACCCAGGTTTGATTCCCCAGGACCCACGTTAGCCAGATGCACCGCACGCATCCAGAGTTTGTTTGCAGTGGCTGGAGGCCCTGATGCTCCCATTATCTTTCTCTTTCCCCTTCTTTCTCTGTCAAATAAGTAAATAAATAAAGATAAAATATTAAATATAATATTTATTAAGCAGGGTAGAAACCCCCAAACCTATTTATTCTTGTTACCCAGAGAAAATACATTAACATTTTGATGTTGGCTTTGCCTTTTTTTCCCCATACATTTTAATAAAGGGGTGATGGGGACATTGAGCTTTGTATTCTGTTTTCTCAACTTCCCCCATGTCATTAGAAATTCCTTCTGAAAATTGGTTCAAGTGAGCTACCGGTGATCTGTTGCTAGGTCACATAGGTATTAAAAATGTAGCTTGTTTGCTGTGTGAACATTGTATGTTCTATCTGTGTACTACAGATTTGATACAATGGTGACGTGTTATCATACGGCATGTATTATACAGGTGTGCTAAGTGTGCATCACAAGTCATCAGACCCACGACATCCTGTGTCTTTTTCTACCGTTGCTGTTATAACCACCATTGCTGACCTCACGATGAACAATGCGTCAGTAGAAACCTTATAATGTACTTTGTTATTTCTTACTGTTGAAAATTGAATATTTTCCAATTCCCATTAGTACAAAAGATACCATTAACATTTTAGAATACATTCAGTGGAATCTGACCCTATCTATTCTATAACCTTCAGAGAACAGATTCTTTTTTTATATATTCCAAATGAAGCAATTAACACATTAAGTTAATGGGACAAATGAGTAAAATGGAGCCTATTAAATCTGCAGCAACACCGAATTCCTCACCATTTTGCCAGCTACTGATCAAAGTCGAGTGCAGTTTGAATGGTCACGTTTAATGTATACTTGTCTTATTTCTTTCCAGAGGCTTTTAAACATATAGTACGTTTATTTACAATATATAAAACCAGACAATCATAGCTGAGCAATGACTACAGAATTTCCACTTGCATACAGAATGCATCTGTTGTTGGTTGCATTTTGGGTCTTCACCTTAGGATAAAGAGCTATTTCTTTTTAAAGCTTATTGGTTGTGTAAAGGCCTTTCAAAGATCACAATAGTGCCACTAAGATCTTTACCATTAGTGAATATCACCATTAATTTAAACTCATTAATTTGTAGGCTTTAAAAATATCTTATTTTATGGCTTTCAGAGAACTTTGTTTCTCATGGTCTCACTAGCTCTTTCAAATCTCTCTCTTTGGCATTATTGATATATTTTAGTATGAGAATGGAATCTGTGTTGGCTGTTCCTATCAGGGCATTTCTGGTTTCTAGAATGGAACTCCCATTTGGTTAATCGTTGCAATGATGTGGACAGTGGTGGATTCCTGGGGATGTGAATGATTTCCTAGAAGCCCAGAAGGGCTAGATCTTAAACGTAGGAGTGGAAAGATAACCAAACATGTCCTTTAGTTGGAATAGAAATGAACTTGCCCTCAGAAGCAGCGGGCAGTCACGTGGGTGCCTAGCCATGGCCACCAGCCTCAGCGCACCCTCCCCGCTCACCACGCTCCGGGCAGCTGTCTGCAGCTCTCCGGGGTGAAGTACAGACACAAGGCTCCGGTGGTGTTCACTTTCCACTTCCGCACTAGTCTTGAGTCTGACCCAACTCCTGGCTTCCGATTAGGAGGAATGTCACATAATATGCATGATTTTTTCATAGGTCTAAGGAGCTCTTTCACCTATCATCAAAGCTGGAATTTTAAGATTGACTTACATTTTGAAATTAAAGAATGTGCTGTGAACGCCTATGATAATATGCTAATTTGGGATTTTTATCTCTGGGGCTGTCCCTGAAATACACTAACTTGTCATTGTCATGAAAAGATGAAGAAATTTGCCTTTAAAAATATTTATTTTACTTTTAGCATGAACCATGTAGTTTGCCCATTTTTACCCCTTGAATTTTATTTTCCTCAAATGTCACATTTCTGGTTGGATTCTGAATATTTTATAGACTGTTTAACACTATCAAAAGGAAAATATATAAATGTAAATACCAGAAACAGCTGAGTCCACGGAGGTGCTAAGGCATCTTTGTGTTTCCTTCTAGATTTATCAGCGATGCTGGCTGGTGTTCAAGAAAGCTTCAAGTAAGGGGCCAAAAAGACTGGAGAAGTTTTCTGATGAGCGGGCTGCCTATTTCAGGTGTTATCATAAGGTAAGGCCCCGTCTGTTGCTTCAGGCTTCCTAGAAGTTTGTTTAGAGGAAGGTAGCTTTAATGTGTTGTTTGAAAACTTGTCTGTCTCAATTATGTATAATGGTCCTGGTGATGCTTTTGCAGCCATCTCTAAAATAACATGTATCTGCTCATTGTTAAAAAATTGATTAGGGTTGGAGAGATGGCTTAGCGGTTAAGCACTTGCCTGTGAAGCCTAAGGACCCCGGTTCGAGGCTCGGTTCCCCAGGTCCCACGTTAGCCAGATGCACAAGGGGGCGCATGCGTCTGGAGTTCGTTTGCAGTGGCTGGAGGCCCTGGCGCGCCCATTCTCTCTCTCTCCCTCTATCTGTCTTTCTCTCTATGTCTGTCGCTCTCAAATAAATAAATAAAAAATGAACAAAAAAAAATAAAAAAAATAAAAATTGATTAATGTAAAGCTGCTGTTTGTGGTTATTTTCTTCCTTCTCTGGAACTTTCTATGTTGATATGGAAAATTTTTATTTGAATGTACATCCTACTCCCAACATTGATTGATGCCCTTGGAGGACAAGGACTGGGTCTCATCACGTCTCATGCCCCCTGTAGAGCAGACCCACTGAATGCCTAGGGAGTGTGAGGAAAGGAAGCAAGGGAAGAAGGCAGAGGGTTGGTGGGGGAGCAGGAAGTTCCACCCACTAGTTGATTTCTCCAAGTTCAATGACTAAATCTAACTTGGACTTACGGTATTTTTAGCAGTTCTGTTCATTTATTTCTATTACACTCTTGATCGTATTTTAAAAAGTCCTAGGCCGGGCATGATGGAGAATTGCCTTAGATCCCAGCACTTGGGAGGCAGAAGTAGGAGAATGAGTTCAAGGCCACCCCAGACTACCGAGTAATTTCCAGGTCAGCCCTCCCTTGAAAAGAAAACAACAACAGTAACAACAAGAAATAGCCCTAGGCCAGGAAACTTTTGAGCTGGGGTCCTGGATTGCATAAAGAAAAAGTGAGCTGAGTACCAACATCCATCTCCCAACCCACTGTCAGTTCCCATGCCTTTTTGCCTCCTGTTGTTGAAGATTTTTAATCCTCTTTTGATGAGAACTCACTGGACCTGGGCTTCTTTTTGTCATTTAGAACATAATGTAAAGACAATAGATCTGTTGTCGATCTGTTGTCACGGTAACCTTGTTAGATAGAAAAAGTGAGCCAGGAGTGGTGGCCTTTAATCCCAGCACTCAGGAGGCAGAGGTAGGAGGATCGCCGCAAGTTTGAGGCCACCTTGAGACTACATAGTGAATTCCAGGTCAGCCTGGACCAGAGTGAGAACTTACCTCAAAAAAAAAAAAAAAAAGAAAGAAAAAAGAAAAGAGAAAGAAAGAAAAGAAGAAAAGAAAAGAAAGAAAGAAAGAAAGAACAAGAAAAGTGTACAGGCCTTTTAGTCCAATTTCTCTGGAAGCAACAATTTTACAACACATTATAAAGGGCCTGTGGTGAAAAGCTTGGTTTACACAGTGGCATGAAGCAAGGGGAGCCTCATTCTTCCTCAAGTTAGAGAAATGAAGGTGGTCTGCTGTGCATCTTAGAGCCTGTGTGCGTGCATGAAGGAAGAAAGAGCCCAAAACAAGGCTTTGTGACAAGAGGATATGAGAGTTGAGGTGGCATCTTCCAGTGTTTAATTGTCCTGTGACATAGTGAAGCTCTTCCCTCAAGCCCACCCCCGATTTCTTTCTGTGTTCACAGAACTCAGTTGCACCTCTGCGTATATCCAGGTTCTCATCTCCCGCTCATTTTGTATATGCCAGAGTTCTACTTTGTCAATAAGGCTGTGTGCATATGTGTTCAGAAAGAAACTGTTGAATTGCAAAACTGTTACTTAGGAACAATGGTCCATGGAGCCAGGGAACCCTTCAAACCATCTGGAGCCAAGCTTTCTGTTTCTGCGTGAAATGCCTCGCATCCAGTCATTTGCTTCCAGATGTGTTATGTGCCAGTCAGCTCATCTGTACCCCGCACCTTACCTGAGAGCGAGTTAGCAAGCAATGCTGTAGATATAACTTGCTTTATTTTGACTTGGAAGATCTCACCTTTCACAGGAGCATCAAGTGACCAGTGCAGTATTTCGTTCATCTTTTGGACAAATGCAGAGCTTCGGTTCCTACAAAGGCTGTAGTCAGCCCTTGCCTTGTCAACAGAAGTCACTCTAGATGGGCCTCTTCTCCCTGCTTCTTGCAATAAGCAATAATAGAATTAAGTGTAGACACACAGAGACCCGGGTGAAGATAGGTAAGAGGCTTTCTAAAGGGTAACACGACACGCTCGCCAGGACTGAGAGAGGACAATGGCCAAATGATCATTTGTAAAACTACATTTTGGGTATATTATTATTATTTTCAAGATAGGGTTTCACTCTAGCCCAGGCTGACCTAGAACCCACTCTGTAATCCCAGGCTGGCCTCGAACTCACAACGATTCTCCTACCCTTCCCTCCCAGAGTGCTGTAGGCATATTATTTCTTAAGTCTCTAGAACACACAGCTTTATCTAAAAGGCATTAACCTTTGGTCGATAAGCCCATTTGGATGAACCCTTCAGGGAGGAATCAATGTTGTGTTTGTTCTTACAGTAAACCTGCGCTAGATAGTAATCATATGACCTTCTGGGCAGTTCACAATGTCATGTCTCCACCCAGAGCCAGCGATGTAACTCGTTCCTCTGTCCATGATCAGGGACCTGCAGTTTCAGTTCCTGGTCTTATAAGCTGCTGTTAAAGGGCTGACATGTTCATGCTCAATGATCTTCAACCCGGGGACCCTGCTTGCAATGGGCTCCGCACACCCATGACCAAACACAGCAAAGCCACCCATGTGTTCCCTGGCTGCTCCCCATTTATGATTGGTTGCCATTAAGATGCACCCTGGAGCTGGAGGATGCTCTGGTTTGGGGTACACACATAGTAAGGCCAATTGACCTCAAAATGAAATTTGAAGGAACATTCTTTATTTGCCATCTTCTGCCTGTATAGGACTGGGCAGGTGTACAAGTGTATTCATTACTTTCTTAAGAACAAACTCAAACTCCTGACCAGAAACAGCTTAAAGAAGGAAAGGGTTCACCTTGGCATACAGTTCCGGGGGGATGCCTTCCACCAGGCCGTGAAGGCATGGGGATAGGAACATGAAGCAGCTGGTCACACTGTGGCTCGGTCAGGAAAGAGAGGACAGACAGGAAGTGGGGCCGAGCTATGAAACCTCATGGCTTGCCCCCAGTGACCAACTTCCTTCAGCAAGACTTTACCTCCTAAAGATTTCACAAGCTTCCCAAATCTCAGCACCAGCTAGGGACCAAGTATTCAAGCACGGGAGCCTATAGGGGGCACGTTACATTCAGCCCACAAGAATGAGTCCCATGCTCATGCTCACTGATCAAACACTTACCTAACCCAAGACTGCCCATCAAAACAGAAAACCGTCCATACCCTACACCTGGCAACCGCCTTCTTGTTCCAGACTCTCAAAAGGAAGTCCTGGCTAGAGATATGGCTCAGCAGTTAAGGGCACTTGCTTGCAAGGCCTGATGGCCTGGGTTCACTTCCCCAGTCCCCACATAAGGCCAGATGCACAGAGTGGCCCATGCATCTGGAGTTTGTTTGCAGTGGCAGAAGGCCCTGGTATGCCCATACTTTCTCTCTATCTCTGCTTGAAAATAAATAATAATTTCTTTTTTTTTAAAAAAAAGGAAGTCCCACCAGGCATGGTGACGCACGCCTTTAACCCCAGCACTTGGGATGCAGAAGTAGGAGGATTGCCTTGAGTTCAAGGCCACCCTGAGACTACAGAGTGAATTCCAGGTCAGCCTGGGCTAGAGTAAAACCCTATTTTGAAAAAAATAAAAAAATAAAAAATAAATAAAAAGGAAGTGCCAAGAGGTATACAGACATTTAAGCACCTTTGCTAGAGGCTAGAGCTTACTGGTCTTTTATAGGTTTTGTCCCCTATATTGTCACATGAAATAAAACTCCTTGCTGCATTGTTGGTTTTAAACATTAATTGATTTAATTGTGTGTGTGTGTGTGTGTGTGCGTGTGCGTGTGCCTGTGTGCGCAGTGTGTCTTGCTGTTACAGATGAGTGCCAGATGCTTGTGCTACATTCTGTGTCTGGCTTTATGTGGGTGCCTGGGGAATTGGACCAGGTCGTCATGTTAGGCAAGCAAGTGCCTTGAGCTGCTGCACCACCTCCTGAGCCTCCTGCTTGGATGTGTGTGTGTTTTCAGCTCTTTGAGGCGTACACCAAGAATCGGGGCACATCTGGTTCAGACAAAACCACCAGTAACCAAACCAAAGCAGGCACTGAAAACATGCCCCTGTGGGTAGGATTGCGGGAGGGGAGTTTGAGGACAAACTCACTTCATGTCGGATTTCTACCTGCTGGTTTGCAGTTTAATATGCAAATCTTTGTGGAGGCTGGTAAGCCTCATTCTTTTCATCTATAATCATCATTAACCGGAGTCCAAAGCATTAGAACGTAGAAGTTATCTACTTTAAGCCTCCCAGCCCTTGATGAGTTTCTGAAGCTCACCTTTTCAGAGCTGATGCATTTAATATTAATCTCTCGGGGGCATAGAAAAAGCTGGAGCAACTTTGAGATGTGCAGATTTTTTAAAATCTGAACACTGTGTAACTTATGAATCTTGATGATAAAATACCGAGGTGATAAGTAGTGCACTGTGGCCAGATTTCAGTCTGCTCTAATATCAATGAAGGAATTTCCACAGAAAGGAGGAAATGTGTATCATGTTCCTCGGTCGACATGTAGGCACTTTCCTTCAGGAGAGCTGTAGCATTTGTTGGCACACGTGTCAGTGTTCAAGATATTTAAATGCCAATTTAGCATGTTTCAATCTTTTTTTAAAAAGTTTTAGCATAAAAAATTGACTGTAGAGATTTCAAACTTGGTACATTCTTCACAGAGCCTGTAGCTCAAGGTACTTTCATGAAAAAATATTGGAAAATAAATATATCAATGAGATGCATACAGAAAATTTTATTCTTTCACTCTCTGCCTGCTTGATGCAGCCCCCCAGCACCCGATCTGTCAGAGATGGCTGTGAATTTGATTAACTGCAATTACGGCAGCATTAAGAATCGGTGACTTTAAATATAGTTCCTGACCATCTTGTCAAATGCAAGCTCCCTATTTTCATTTAGGAGGGAAAGTTGCTCACATGAACCAGAGTACCTGAGAATTTCTTAGCATAGGGTTCATTTTTTGAGGGGGCGGGGGGAGGGATGAGTGAGAATTGTAACAAAATCTAAGTGGAGGGAAGACCTTCACCTTATTCCAGACCAAAGCAAGAAGCATGCCACACTTGGATTTGGGAGGCCTGAGTTCTCATCCAGGCTGTGTCCCTGACATGTTGTGCATCTCTGCGTACAGGTGACTTTCAAATCAAGGCACCTTTCATCTTCCTCCTCATCACACATGGTTAAGTCCAGGAGATCCAGTACAATGTAGTCCAGTACATTGTAGTCCTGAAAGACAATTCCAACTGGTCTTTTAAGACAATGCTCCCCAACATGGAAGATAGAGAGTGTGGCAAAAGGAGTTTTCCACCTAGCAAGGTTTGGGGGTCAGAAGAATAAAGAGAACAGTAACATTTCCAGCCCCCAAGCTGGAGAGCCACCATCCAGGGTGGCTTCACAAGCACTGACAAGTCCCACAGGGAGGCGATCCCTGGAGTCAGCCCTTCCCAAACAGACCCAGCCTTGGCGTGTTCTCCTTTCTCCTTCCATCTCCCTTCCTCCTGGACCCCTGTGCTCTCCTTCTCTCTCTTAGCATGCATTCCACACAACACTATTCCCAAGGAAAACCATCTGGAATATACTTCTTTTGTGCATAGCATCATGATTATTTTTCAATGTCCATTGGGTCCTTTGTTGTTGCAACAGTGAACAGCTAGGGGCAGCTGTGCCTGCAGCATGAAAATCATAGGGCAAGCTTGTATATGACAGGATAAATGTTTATGACTGTCTTTGAACAATGGAAGACCCTCTGACTGTAGGGAGTGATGGCCATTATTATGACTGTCTTTTGCCAAGCCCCTATTCACTAACTCGTTCTCTCCTCTCTCCTTGCTTAGTGACTACATGACACTGGTACACCACAAGATCAATGCCAAGCTTCATTCATAGTTTCTGAAAAATTATGATATTAGGCTCTTCACAGTGAATTGATGTCCTAAAAATCATTCTTATGGAATTCTGGCAATTTCCATCCTTCCGTCCCTCTGTCCCACCTGTTACGGGAACATATATGTTAGATTTTTGTTTTTCTGTACTGACGTCACATTCTTTTTTACTGAGTTTTCCCTCCTCTAAAACATTCCCTTTTATCATGTGTCTGTTTATGTCTTTTAAAAAAATCTTAGACTACAACACAGACTTTTCTTTCGATGCTCAAATACCCATTTGTAGAAGACATCCTTTGTTTGTGTGAGAAACTGCACATTGAGTCATATTCTGGAAGTTTCTTTCCTTATGCAAGAGTACATAACTTCTCACATGCTCACAGATTAAGTTGTAGCTATACCTAGATACAATGTCATGTGCTCCCAAGCCAACGTTTCTTGGTATAAGTAGATCCACTCTACGCTTTCTCTCCAAGAGAAGGTTGACTGTGATAAAGACTGTGATTTTAGTGACAGAAGTGCTTTTGCTAGGCAAGGAGAAGAATGTGCCAGGACTTCCTGAAGCACACTTAGAGCTGAGCTATCTCTCTTCCCCAGCTCATTTTTTTGCTAGGTTTCCTGTCTCATGGTTTGGCCTTTTCATAAGGCAGATGACAAAGAATTGTCCTTAATTCTTTCTCTTCCTTACTCCCGCCCATGTCCAGTCTCTTCCCAGATTTACACTGACTCTTGCCCCTGTATGGGTCCCCTTCAGTTCCCAGTCCATGTGACAAAAGTTTATTAGCCCTTGCCATTTCTGCTTTGTCTGCTCAGCCCCTATGGCTCCTTGACTCTCCAGGCTCACCTTGATCCATCAGAATTGGTCCACTAGGGTTGTTTTATTGCTGTTGTTGTTGAAAGAGAGAGAGAGAGAGAGAGAGAGAGAGAGAGAGAGAGAGAGAGAGAGAGAGAATTGGTGTGCCAGAGCCTCAGCCACTGAAATTGAACTTCAGATGCCTGTGTCACCTACTGGACATGTATGACCTTGTGCTTTCTTCACCTTTGTGTGTCTGGCTTATGTGGGATCTGGAGAGTCGAACATGGGTCTTTAGGCTTTGCAGGCAAGTGCCCTAAGCACTAAGCCATCTCTCCAGCCCAACTGGGGCTGTTTTGAATGGTTACTCTGGTCATGCTGTGCATCATGACTTATGCTCATGGTGATGGTGGATTCGTGGAGATAAGCAGGGAGAGTGTCAGCCTTCCGTCTCCTCTTTCCTACTGATTAGAAATGGGTGTCAGCCACCATGGGCACTGATGATGTCAAGTCCCTTGATTAACGTCGGTGCATCAGTAGATCACATACAAGCAGCCTGAGGCTGCTCCAAGCTTCCACACAACCAGGCTGGTCTTGGGCTGCCTACTCTGAAATCCTTTTATGTGCAAGGAATAAACTTCTCTCTTGCTATGCCTGAGCCTCTGTGATGTTGGACTCCTCTCTAATAGAACAGAGCCTAATCCTATTAGAGATATAAAGAAATTTCTTCCCCCTCCCCTCCGGCCAGTGTACTCTGGATGGGAATTCTCTTACTCATAACTAGCAGGATCAGGGCAGGATTAGTCTGCTGGAGTTTGAATTCTTTGAAGATAGGAACAGTGTTTTATCTGCTTTGCATCCCAGGGGGGTCTAGATAACGCATGACTCAGAAGAGATGCATTAGATTCCAAGGACACTGGGTGCCTGAGAAATGATTGTCATCTACTTATGCTTGTATTACAAGGCGAATGTAATAAGAGGTAGGAGATGCACTGTGAGTTCAAGTTCATTGTGGGCTACAGAGTGAATTCTAGGTTAGCCTGGGTAAGAGTGAGACCCTGTTTCAAAACATATATATATATATATATATATATATATCTGCTTATTATAGCATATCTAAGAAATTACTGCTCCTCCCTGGGCCTTTTCATGAACATCATTCCTTGCATTCATTTTTCCAGGCGAGGCTGCTCCTGTAACTCTCAGGAAGTGTTCACAGTGTCCTTTTGATTTCATCAGCAGCTCCCTACAAGGCGGGAAGTCAACATTTGGCACAGTTTTAATCTCTCACCATCCTCTTCATTACTGCTTGACCATCACACTGTTTCCAGCCAGAGTCTAGTTGTGCAGTGTTCAGTAAGAGGCTTGACGTAAGAGCGTGCTCTGCTTCCAGGACGTGGGAGGGACTCGCCACCACACTCAGGTCTGCAGGGTTTTCTTGACTCTCCTCTACTTCTTTCTTCCCCCTTTCTGGTCTCTTCTCTACTTTCATATTATCCAAAATTATGTCACTCTTGTAATGTGAGGACCTCTACTGTCATACTTTTTTTTATGTTAGCAAAATCAGAAATAACAGAGTTTTGAGTGAAATTGTCCAATAAAGTAACGTTCTAATATAACATGAACCAAACTGTATATTCCTCTGGGTTGCATTGCCTTGTACTGCATTTGTGTGTGTGTGTGTGTGTGTGTGTGTGTGTGTGTCTAGTTTGTTTCTGGCTCTTGGGGCGCACCAATGGGGTAGGTATCCCCACTTTGTTACTGTTCATTGGTCACTAGAACTCCCCAGCAGATCTTACCATTTCTTGTTTAACATTCCCATTGAAGAACCCCTGGATTGTTTGATCTTGTTACTACAGAAAAGGTGATATGAACACTCATGGACAGGTGGTTCTGTACGTGTGTGTTCTCTATTCTCCCAGGATTCATTCTCAAAAACTCATTTGTTGAATCATTTGGGGGTTACATGTGCAGGAACTGATGTCTCTACCATCTTATATGCCCATGAGCAATGGATGATGGGTTCAGTTTTCCTGTATCCTCGCCAGCACCTCATGGCCCTATTCATCAGGACTTCCATTTGGTCCCAATAGTGAGAACTCACAGTGGTTTTAGTTTGCACAATCTAATGGCTAATGGCAATGAGCATTTTTCTGTATACTTTCTATGAAATCTATCTTCATATTTTACCAGTTTTAACTAAATTTATTTTATTGCCAACTTCTGGAAGAGTGTGTTTGTGAATACACATGCATGTGTGTCTGTATAAAATGTACACATACATACATGCTATTTTCAAGAGAGCCGAGTTTTCGAGTTTTGTTAGATACATGGTGGCATATATTGTCCCATGTATTCCTCTTCTGTTAAACATTTATTTATGTGCATGTGTTTGTGTGTGCATGTGTGTGTTGTGTGTGTGTGTGCGCGCACCTGCGTGTGTGTCAACATCTCTTACCACTGCAAACGAACAGCCATCCAGCTTTACATGGGTGGCTGAGGAATTGAAAATGGGCCAGTGTGCTTTGCAAGCTAGCATCTTCAACCACTGAGCTATTCCCCAAGTCCTTCTAATCTGTCCTCTTTACAGGGTATTTTCTAGAAAACAATTAGTTTTGATGATGCTTTGCTTATTGAGGGTGTTGACTTCTTTTTTTTTTTGTAATTGTTTATGAGAGAAAGAGAGAGAAAGAGAGATTGGTGCACCAGGGATCCCAGCTACTACAATCGAACTCCAGATGCATGTGCCAAGCTGTGCACATGTATGACCTTGTGCATTTAGCTTATGTGGGATCTGGAGAGTCAAACCTGGGTCCTTAGCCTTTGCAGGCAAGTGCCTTAACCACTAAGCCATCCTTCCAGCCCTGGATATTAGTATCTGTCAATAATGCTGGTATTGTCAAGTTGAGGAATTTTTTTTTTGTTTAGTCTTAGATCTCAGTGATAAGTTTCTTGTCTTTTTCTAGAAAAAGAAAACTGTGTTTTGTATATAAGTTCATGATTAATTATGAGTTTAAATTTTGTGTCTGGTGTGAGATGTTGGTTTAAGCTTTATTGTTATTTATCTGTGGTTGTCCAAATATTCCAACAGTGTTTTTTCACAGTTGTCAAGAGTCATTTAGGCACATTTATGCAGGTCTATGATTAAACTCTCTACTCTTTTTCATTGATCAGTGTTTCTGTCCGATAGTAATTATTATGCACTCTTGGTTACTGAAGCTATATAGTAACCCTAGATATTGGCTAGAGTAAATCATTGCATGTTGCTCTCCTAGTCAAGGGTTCGCAATTCTAGTGTCTATAACATTTTAAAATAAGTTTGTATATTTCTCCAAAAATGCTTTATTTTGTTAAATATTTTTATTTCTTTGTTTACAAGGAGAGGAAGAGAGAGAGAGAGAGAGAGAGAGATTGGGAATGGGCACATCAGAGCTCCTTGTCACTGCAAGCCAACTCTAGATGCATGCACCACTTTATGTATCTTGCTTTACATGGGTACTGGGGAATCAAACTTGAGCAAGTAAGTGCCTTTAACCACTGAGCATCACCCCAGCCCAGGTATTTTTGGAAAGAGTTCTACCTATAGAACTAGGTGTGTAAAAAGTGACACCTCTTCTACATAAATCCATCCATGAACACAGTATGCTTCTCCATCTATTTGACAATTATGAAAACAACAATTTTTTTTTGTTTTTTGTTTTTTGAGATAAGGTCTTGCTCTAGCCCACACTAACCTGGTTTTCTCTACGCAGTCTCAGGCTGGCCTCAAACTCATGGTGATCCTCCTAGCTCAGCTTCCCAGAGAGCTGGGATTAAAAGTATGCACCAGCACACCCAGCCCATCAGCAGATTGTTTTGTGCATGTGTATGTGTGTGTGTGTGTGTGTGTGTGTGTGTGTGTGTGCACATGTATGTATGGGTTTATATGTGCATGTGTTCATGCATGGGTTCATGTGTGCATGGGAAGGGTACAGGATGATGCTTGGTATCTTCCTTGATGACTCTCCACTTTATTTATTAAGACAGGGAATCTCACCTTAACCTAGAGCCTGACTGTTTGGCTGGTGTAGTTAGACAGACTCCCTGGGAAATCTCCTGCTGGTTCCTAAGATCTTTGGTCCCTAGTGTTGGCATTCAGACTGACTGCACACCCACTCTGCACTTACATGGGTGCTGGGCATCTGAACAAGCCAGCAAGTATCTTACCCACTGAGCCCCTTGAGTTATTCCATCAACATCTTGTAATGTTCATTCTTCATATATTCTATCTATATGTTTTATTGGTCATACATAATTATTTCATTTGATTTGGATTAAGTTTGATACCCTTTTGAATTAAGTTCTTAACTTACATAAAATAATTATTTTTGGCCTATACTCTGAGAATAGTCATCTAGTTTAAATGATTTTCTTTCCTAACTCAAAACCATTTGACCAAACATTCTATATGATTGGTGTCTGTGCATTTTCAATAAATATTTTTAAAATATTTTTACTTATGTATTTTAGGGGGGGCAAAGTGTGGAAGTATGGCAGCTTCAGGGCCACTGCCCATTGCAAGGGAATATCAGGTGCATGCACTACTTTATTTTGTACTGGGGAACTGAACCTCAGCAGGCTGGCTTTGCAAGCAAATGCCTCTACCCCCCCTTCCCCCCAGTCACCTCTCCTGCCCCAAGACTTGGGCTTTTGACAGTTTGTGGAAATTCAGTCAACTTAATTTGTCATGAGTCTATTAGTTTGTTTGACTTAGTGAAGTTCTTAATTTCTGTCCTTGAAGTCTTACATTATTACACATAGCAAAGCAAGAAAGAAATCTTTACCTATGAATTTTATAAATGTTTTTGAAGTTCTTTTTTTTTCTTATTTGAACTTATTAATAGTGTAATTTTCCAGTATCTAATCTGTTTAGTTTCATGTCTATACATACGTGTGTGTGTGTGTGTGTGTGTGTGTGTGTGTGCATGTCCATGGGTGTCTGGTGTGCATGTGTGCATGCAGCCATTTGAGTGTGATGTGAGTGCACATAGAAGCTGTCTTAAGTGATGCCCAAAGAATAAAAGGTGTTTTTTTTTCAGTTGGTTAAAAATTAGCCACCTGATTTCTAGAATTTCTGAAAGAAATTACAGACTGTTATAAGAAAACAGTCATTGCTCATGAAGTTCTGTTGAAAGAAATACATCTTCCTCCTCCTTCTCTTCTTCACTATGATTGTTTAAAATATACAAATCCCATATGTTCCTTGTAACAAATTTTTAAAAATGCTGCAAAACATTTAATAAGATGTGAAATAAATTTTAGACCTCATCTTCAAAAAAATTAGTAAGTTAATAAATTATTTTCAGACCCTTTTCATTGTCAAAAAGTTGAAACACATTCTCATACATATAGAAATTGTATTTTACAAGCAAATTAAATTTAAGGAGACTGTAAGCCCAGGTTTCCCCATGACATCACTGGTTAGCATGGTTTGTATTGTAGTAGCATTCACAAATATTCTGGTTTGTAACACAAGTGATATTTTGGTCATACCAACTAATACTATTCCCCTGTGTTTTGACTATAATTCTAAGGTTGATAATTCATCACTGTGCTTTCTGAGGTAATGAGATTGGGGTTTCCTTTATTATTGAAACAGTGCATTCTGTTTAAGCATGCCCAATTTTTGTTTCTTCGTGTTTTGAGACAGGGTATCACTATGTCCCAGGCTGGCCTGGAACTCATGGCGCGTCTCCTACCTTTTCCAAGTGCTGGGATTGAAGCTGCGAGCATCAAGCCGGGCGTGGTGGCACACGCCTTTAATCCTAGCACTCAGGAGGCAGAGGTAGGAGGATCACCATGAGTTCAAGGCCACCCTGAGACTCCATAGTGAATTCCAGGTCAGCCTGGGCTGGAGTGAGTTCCTACCTTGAAAAAAAAAAAAAAAAAGCTGTGAGCATCACACCTGATGACCATATTCCACTTTATGGACTAGAAGGTTTCTGATATTTTGACTTGGACTCTATCAGAATAGAAAATGTGTGCCTGTCTTTATGGTACAAACGTGCCCACTGCCCTCAGAGTGTATCTAGCAGGGTTACTGGGATTCACACCGCCTGCTGAAGAGAGAGGGCCTCTGAGGCCAGGACCGTTCCACCAGTTTCAGATGCCAGCTTTTCAGCTGACACACTTTCATACCAAGAAAGGCACAAACAACACAAGGATTATTTCAGCCATTTCACATGCACAAAGAAAGAACCCTTCAGGGAGACAGTCCAGAATTACCACTCAGACAGGCACAAATCCCGTTTATTTTAAGTGACCAGAGGCATGGAGATATTTTTGGAAAGAATGAAACCCGCTAAGGCAGGGGTTGGGATCTCAGTGTCTAGACTGATTTTTTCTTAAGACATCTTTTAGAAAATGTTTGCCTAACCTGCTATGTTGAAAGGTTCGGAGGGAGGACTTGTGAACACACCCCTGAATGCTCACAGCTTTGCTTCAGTACTGAGCAAGCCTCGCCTTGTCTGCCCCTAACCACCACCTCTCTAGCTTTTTAAACCATTCTCATTTTTATAGGAAAGACAACAAAGAAATAGTTAAAATACTTGGAACGCACTATACAAATTCTTTTGGGCTTTTAAAAATAGAAATGTTTATGAGAACCTTGGAATTTTCAGTATAATAATTACGTGATAACAATAGCCATAATTTAATTTAATGAGCTGTTTATTAATTCTTCAGAAAGCATTATGTGGACCCAGAGAGGGATTGCCTTCACACTCCTTTAATTTTCCAAGGCAACCTGCAAAACTTAAAGGTGCTTAAACCTCTTTGCTTTCAGCAGGATAATGGCTCTAATTTTTGTTTTTTAAGAATGAAGTAATTCGAAGCTTTGCAGAGCTCTGCAATTTACATATACAAAGCGAATTGCTCACTTAATTCACTAAGTCCCACAAGGGAAAAAATAATTAGGAAACAGCCTACAAAGGCAAGGCAGAAAATTGCCTTTTAGGTAGCAGTCTCATTTTCACTTGGTAAACATAAATATATCATCATCTGTAAATTACCATCAGCAGAGGCAAGGGGAAAATTGGAAATCAAATCCTTGTTTTCCTAAATGGCTTTAGATTCTGCAGCCACACCAGGATCATGTTTAATATTCCCACACAAGGCCAACTAATTGCATAATTCTGACATGCATATTCCCCATCCTCCAGGGAACTTTTTTTAAAAAAAAAATATCTGATTGTGTTAATCCTCCCTTGAAACACTAGATGGAATTTCAACCATTTCTCCATCCAGTTATAAAATAATCCATTTGGAAAATTGAATTGTGTAATTTGAAGTTGTTTTCCAAGTTGTTAGTGCAAAACTATCTCAGTAGCAAATTAAACTTTTAAAGTAGGGCTGCTTTGTTGATTGTTGGCTGTTAGACATTTATTTCAATGAATGCTATCATTTATGATGAATAAGACATCTGGCTTTAAAACAGACAAATTAATCTGCAGCCTATTTTGGGAAATTCTTAATTGGATGGCATAGTTAAAGATTTATCAAGAATTTAGGAGAGAGATGGGTCTCTCTCTTTCCTTTGATGGAACCTTGGTGCCCTGTATAGGAATTTACACAGTAACTAAGTAGTTCTTAACTCTATGTTGTCTCTTCCCAATTCTAACCTAAGTGGACTTCTTAGTGGCTCATTGGTCTGTTTTCTGCTGCACTCCCCTGACCCAATTTCACGCTCTCGTTTCTGGTTCTTACGCACCGTAGGGTTCAGGCTACCATGGACTGCTAGGCCAGTTTCACGGGGCTCTCTCCTGACTCTGTTAGTGGTCACATGACACAGCACCCCGCCCACGGAATGCCAGTAGTTTCCGCTCAGTGTTACCATCCCAGAGTATCTTCTCACACTCATGCCACATGTCCAGGTGTGACGGTGACACTTGCTTCCAGAGAGAGGACAAATGATCTGCACAACTGCTCACGCATGCAGCCGGCTGTTCTGTGTGCTTTACGGCAGTGGATTGATGCTATCTTCACATTTCATGAGCCACTGGAAACACTTAACGTTGCTTCTTGTAACACCACCCCGGTCCATGTAACCTTGACTGCAGTACACTGGTCCCGGAGCACCCACCCCTGGTCCATCTACCCCTGACTGCAGTACACTGATCCCAGCAGCACCCACCCCTGGTCCAGCTGCTCACCCTCATGGCTTCACATCACAGCCCAGCTCGCCATTGCTCTTCCCCATGGGTTTATATCTCAGCCGTGGTGGTTGGGTTCATGACTGTTGGGATCATGACTTTTGGGTCATAACTGTGCACATGGAGCTTATTTTGCTTGGAAATTCTTCTGCTTTCTTTGCTTCATGAACTTCTGTCCATCTTCGAAGGCCAAGAATGATGGCCTTGTCATCACTATCTTTGTGTTTGCTGGTGCTTGGGAGTCTTGGGAAGGACAGTCTCCTTGTTTGCTGTTTTTCAGTTGTGGGAGCAAGTTTCTTTAGAGCTCAGCCTTATATATTCAGTGCAACTACATTTGGAAAATTGCAGTAGGCATCAAAGCATGGAGCTGGGGAGGTTGCTTGGTCGTTAAAGGCACTTGCTTTCAAAGCCTGCTGGTCTGGGTTTGATTCCCTAGTACTCACCGAAAGCCAGATGCACAAAGTGATGAATGTGCCTCTCCTTTTGCTCTCTCTCCCTCCCTCTCTCTCTCTCTCATAGATGAATTTTTAGAGATCAAATGATAGAATTTGATGTGTCATTTGGTTTTAACCAAATGCCTGGCACATAGTTGGGAACTAGATAAACATTAGTCTCTGCCATTTTGTTGTTTTCACCGTGTCTATTGTACCAGGTTCCACAGGTGGTCGCAGGAAAGGCGGAGAGGGTCGTGTGTGGGTCTGTGAGTCTTCAGAGCCTTGTAGGTGAGATCCCTGGATCCCTCTTTCACATGCGTGTTCACACGGCCTACGTAATTCTCCGAGTCTGCCTACCTGGAGTCCAGCCCAGTGGCTCTGGCACTAATTGGGAATTCCTCAGCCCGGCGGATGACAATACCTTCCCCTGGGACTGAAGACAGTTAGAAGGCGCAGCTTTCACTGAACAAACCCACAGAAAGGACCTAACCTGAAGGGGGCTTAGTTCTTGGTGCTGGAAACACAATGGTGTACAGGGCCGATGCTTCCGCCCCAACTCTGGCGAGGAGTCAGCAGACATAAAGACAAACGTCGGTGCCCCTGAACCAGGTCAGGAGGAAAGAAAATGAGGGAAGGGGACGGCAAGCGTGGGAGGGGAGGATGTGGCTTTCAATGCAGTAATCAGCAGTGGCACCCCTAGCCGTGGAAGGCAGGGTGGGAGCGAGCCAGTGTTTGTGGAGAGGAAGTGTTTGCAGGTGGGAGAAGGCAGAGCCCCGTGCAGGGCACACGCTGGCCCAGCGTGAAAAAGACTTCCCACGTGAGGCGGGCTTCGTCTGGCTTTCGCGGTAAGATGGAGTTGTGGGCTTAAGGAGAGGAGCAGACTGTGTGCTGACTTGATGTCGGCAGAACCGTGTCTTAGGCAGTGTACCGACCTCTGTCAAGGTCACTAGAACGAGAGGCGGGGAAGCGTGCGGTCGCACTTCGAAAGTTCCGAGGGAGTGTCTGCTGGGTAAGCAGGGCCGCTGCGTGGAGATTCACTTCTTCCCGAGATGGCGCAGAAGGAGCCATTTCTCTGAGAGGAGTTCAGCGTGTGGCAAGAAAACCTGCAGTTGGTATAGATCTTGACATGAGCGAATCCGATTTTTGTTTTCACACTGATTTTCAGGCAGTGCCGTCCAACGCAATCAGATACTAGAGCCAAAAAAGCATGCCACCGACAAGGTGGCCTTCTGTCATTTCCTGCACTGCTCCAGGAAAGGCCAGGCGGACCGCCTCCGCCATCTGCCTGGAGCCTCTGCGGCAGCGACGGGGCTGGGATGCTGGGCGAGCCGTCAGGGCCCCGCTCAGCCCGGATCCACGGGCTTCCGAACGAACGGCTTTCTTGAGAACAAAGCAACGCTCCCTCCCTGCGCAGTGGAAATGTGACTTCAGTGGCGTCACTGCCCTCTAGGGCCTGCTTGTCATCGATCCTCAGTAACTGCAGTCCGAGTGTATGGTTGTCAATGTCCAGGAGAGTCACGTGGTGACGGCACGTCCAGGACCACGGCCCCAGTCCTGAGCAGGCCACCTTCGAACACGGTTGCTCACCTGGTGGACGCATTTGTTAAAGGCAGAATGAAGACGCTTGTGTGTGTATAAGATCGGTGCGGTGGGAATTTATGCCGGTGCATTATCTAGACCGTGGGACCCGTTTACCTGATTAAATATAGCAGTTGTGGACTTTTGTCTTTTTGAAACTACTACTAGTAATTTTGAAGTAACTCCTACTGAGCTTTGTAGCAACTAGGAACTGTGTTTCCAAACAAATTTTATAGAAAGCAATCTGGGTGGGGATAGGAAAATATCTTTGTACCATGTTTCTCTTGAAAATGGCAATCGTAGCTATGGGGACTAGCTTGACAAACCAATAGGATTTAAAAGGACAGCATTGCGGGCTGGGACAGATGACTGAGTCAGTAAAGTGCCTGCCTTGATGGCGTGAGGATTTGAGTTATGGATTTCTAGAACCCTAGCACCCATGTAAATGCTGTGTGTGCGCTGGCCCACCTGTGGTTCCGGCACTCAGGAAGTCAGAGACAAAGATCCCTACGATAAGCTGGCTCACTCTATTATGTGAATCGGCAAGCTCTGAGTTCAAGTGAGAGATCATGTCTCGATAAATGAGATAGAGCTACCAAGAAAGACATATGACCTCAGTCTCTGGCCTCCATATGTGCGCACGCACACACACACACACACACACACACACACATACCACATGCAAAAAGAAGAAAGAAAGGTACTGGGGAAATGGCTTAGTGGTCACAGCATTTGCCTGTGAAGCCTAAGGACCCGGGTTCAATTCCCCAGGACCCACATAAACCAGATGCACAAGGGGGCGCATGTGTCTGGAGTTCATATGCAGTGGCTAGAGGCCCTGGCGTGCCCATTCTCTCTTTCTGTCTATCTGCCTCTTCCTTTCTCATAAATAAATAAATTAAAATATTTTAAAAAAGAAAAAGAAAGCAAAAGCAGTATTTTGGAGCACAGTGCCTTGAGTGGGTGCTGAGGTATTTGCTGTAGAGCAGTTGGGAGCAGGAAGCTGACAGGATGCCAAAGCTTTACCCAGCTCCAAGTCCACGTAGAAAGGCTGTTACTTTAGCATGGAGAGCAATAACAACTCCCCTCCTACAATCAGCCTGAGCCCCACTCATATGAGAAGGTATTACATCCACGTCTCAGTGTCTGCGACTGGACCCAGCTGTCCATGAATGGGACATGTGAAAACACTGCCACATGTCACATGTAGTTAGGCCTCCTGTGGTTGTGTCTGTATTGCACATATAAGAAAAAGACCTGTTTCTTCCTCACTGTCCCTTAACAAGACAGTGTTTACAGAGCACTTACAAAGCAATCCAGAGGCGACTGAAGTACACCAAGACTGTACATAGTCACCTGACAGTCGCTATTCATCATCTATAAGGGGCTTGAATTTCTATGCAGTTTGGTATCCAAGAGCATCCTGTGGCCAGTTCCCTCTAAAAATTGATGGGTGTTGTATTTGTGTTCTAAGTGGATGGAAGGTGAAATGTACAACCTCATTTACAAGGTATTCTTGGAGCCTGTTTTGTTTTTCCTCCTAGATAGGGTCTTGCTCTGACCCAGGCAGACCTAGAATTCACTATGGAGTCACACAGTCTAGCACATGGAACATTCTAGAGGAAATCTGACATGAATTTTATATCTCCCCATTCCAACTATCTCTATTCTCGTTTTTCTAATATATACTGCAAATCACTACAAGTCTCTTTGTTTAAATAAATTTACTATGAGATTTATTACTGTCAACAATAATTAGAAAATCAATATCACTAGCAGTACACCAAAATTAACATTTAAAAGTAAGTACAATAAAAATAAATGATTTTAACTGGGGGAGGTCTTACTTTTTGTAGGCTTAGAGCTGTCTTTTGGCATGTATATGTGATAAAACACACACATACACACATGCACCCACCCCTACAATGGCATCTGCTCAACACCTGCAAGCCACTTGTGCAAATCAATATTGTTAATTGTATGCACATTAGTGGCCAGAGGGTCTCTGGAATTATTTGTCTTGTATGACTAGAACTCTGCGTCTATCGAGGAGCAGTTCACCATTTCCCTTCCCCCCACACAACTGTCATTCTGTTCACTCTATGAGTGTTGCTGCTTTGCATGATGGGAATCTTGCAGAATTTATCCTTTTACCCTGAGCTTGTTTCACATAGGATAGTACAATCTGGGTATACATCTTTTGTTACTGGGATATGGTTACTTCCTTTGTTAAGATGAATAGTATTCCATTTATGTATATACCGTATTTTCTTTATTTCTGCGTGTGCAATGTCCCCTTTAGCCTCATGTGAATATGATAAAGTTTTGTATTCAATCCCCAGTTAGTGGCAGTTTGGGTAGGTGGGCCTTGCTGGTGGAGGTGTGTTGCTCAGGGGAGGTCTTGGGGAAGACACGGCCCAGTTCCCCTTAGCCAGAGTTAGCTCTTA
This sequence comes from Jaculus jaculus, assembly GCF_020740685.1. Taxonomy (NCBI): domain Eukaryota; kingdom Metazoa; phylum Chordata; class Mammalia; order Rodentia; family Dipodidae; genus Jaculus; species Jaculus jaculus. The sequence continues at coordinate 133,236,356 of NC_059109.1, forward strand.
TTGCTATCTTATAGCTGATGGGGCAAGATGTGATACCCAGCCTCTGTTCTGCCATGCATTTTCCCTTTCACAACGAAGCTTCCCTTCAAAACTGTAAGCTGAATTACCCCTTTCCTTCCATACGCTGCTTTGTGTTGGGAGTTTTGTCCTAGCAATGAGTAGGTAACTACAAGTGTTGGGACATATCCCCTTCTTGACTATCATAAACAATAAAAAATGATGCTGTGAATATAGAAATGTGAATATCTCCTCATGATCTTTATAATTTGGCAAGCAGTGATTCTTCTTGGACATGTAGCTTCGTTGTAAAAGAAATATTCATTCACCAATCCTGCCTCAGTGTTGTCATTTGTACAAGGAAGTGATGCAGATGGAGATCAACACATGTTCAAAGTGCTATGTGACATGTGACGGTTTCTGCTGATGATAGCTACTATATCCTTTGGCACATGTGTTCAGCAAGCTTGTCATGAATTGTATAGATTGTAACTCTTAAGGAGAACGATGGTGTGTGTGCGTGTGTGTGCATGCACGTGTACATGCGTGTGCATATCCTTAATGAGGCAGGGCTCTGAGCCAGGCATGTAGGCATATGGAACTCTGTCATCAGTTCTGCCCTGTAGGCTTGGACCTGCCTGCTCTGTGAACACTCGCTGTGATCCCCGAGCGGCAGAGAGTGGGGGTGCTGCTTTGCTTATTACCAAAACCAATTTCCAGAATGGGTAATTGTACCCTGACTCATGCAATCCGCCTTGCCTTTCCTGACTGTTTCAGGTGACTTATGTCTTCCTATTTGTCCTTAATGGGTATGTAATGAAGTGACATATTTCAAAGTCATGGCCGTGTTTCAGGCTAGAGAGGGCTTCCCCTAAGCAATGCCTCACTAGAGGGGCAGCCTGAAGCCTGGCACACTCATAACCTACCTGTGCTCCCAAGAAAAGCAATATCAAAAAGAAAGAGAAGTCTTCAAGCAAGAGGCGATTTTCAGAGGCTAAAGCTCCTCTGGGCAGAAAGCTATGGCAGTTTAATTATTACTGTTGAGGATGGGGTGAGGGCCCAGATTCTGGGAACTATTTTCTTCATTCACATTTTCAGTCATGAACTTGGTTGTGCGAGTTCTAACCTTTCTGAGCCTAGGTTTCATCCCCTGGAAATGATGATAATAATGTCTATCTCCAGGGCTATTATGAAGATCAAATAAGAGAATCTGTGTGAAGATGCTAAACGCAGTGTGAGGCATGAGGCGGGGTTCTGTAGATGCTGACTCATTGTCTATTTTTTTGTTGACGCAATCTATCAGAAAGTCATTGCCAGTTGACTCAAGTCTTACTGGGAGCTGGAGGAATGAATACATGAATTATAACAACAGATAATAAAATAGAATGTCACATAGCAGTGTGGGAACAAGCAGAGAGAAGGGAATGATTCACAATGAGGTCAGGATGAATTTCCAAGGAGATGGGGCCTGCAAAGGTCAGTGTTTGAGTATGGTTGGGTTTTGTTCAGAGTCTGCATGTAGTTGCTGAGTTCTCACTTGGGGACGGGCTGTCTGAGATACCGGGGGCACCATGGTGAGTCAAACAGTACTGGCACTTCCTGTTAAGCTACTTCTATTCAGGCAAGATGGAAGCTCAGCTACTCACTCATGTAGCCATTGGAGGATCTCTAAGAAAACCACAGAAGTCCCAAGTCCCAGCAGGATGCAGCTTGGGCATGATTAGACATTGGGGTAGGGTTTCTAGTTGGGCCTCTGTGGATAACTGAGATTTAAATTAAGACCTGTTGAGCGAGTTGAGTGCAGCTAATGGGGGAGTAGGGAAAACTCTGAGCTTGACAAGTAATATATTATAGTCTCTGACTTAGTCAAGTGTGGCTTGATTGGAAACCAGAACGCATGGAGAAATGACAGAGAATGTAATGGTGAGTTGACCGTGGAGAGATGTCAGGAATGTGATGGTGAGTTGGCTGTGGAAAGATGATGTCAGAGGATGTGATGGTGAGTTGGCCGTGGAGAGATGATGTCAGAGAATGTGATGGTGAGTTGGCCGTGGAGAGATGATGTCAGAGGATGTGATGGTGAGTTGGCTGTGGAGAGATGATGTCGGAGGATGTGATGGTGAGTTGGCCGTGGAGAGATGATATCAGAGGGTGTGATGGTGAGTTGGCCATGGAGAGATGATATCAGAGGGTGTGATGGTGAGTTGGCCATGGAGAGATGATGTCAGAGGATGTGATAGTGAGTTGGCCATGGAGAGATGATGTCAGAAGATGTGATGGTGAGTTGGCCGTGGAGAGGTGATGTCAGAGGATGTGATGGTGAGTTGGCTGTGGAGAGATGATATCAGAGGGTGTGATGGTGAGTTGGCCATGGAGAGATGGTGTCAGAGGGTGTGATGGTGAGTTGGCCATGGAGAGATGATGTCAGAGGATGTGATGGTGAGTTGGCCGTGGAGAGGTGATGTCGGAGGATGTGATGGTGAGTTGGCCGTGGAGAGATGATGTCAGAGGATGTGATGGTGAGTTGGCTGTGGAGAGATGATGTCGGAGGATGTGATGGTGAGTTGGCCGTGGAGAGATGATGTCAGAAGATGTGATGGTGAGTTGGCCGTGGAGAGATGATGTCAGAGAATGTGATGGTGAGTTAACCATGTTTATTTCTTTCCCCACCTATGTCTTGAGCTGGAGTTTATTTGTTTATTTATTTATTTATTTAGTTAGTTAGTTAGTTATTTTGAGTTTATTGAATTTAGAGAAACAGACAAGAGAAGTGGTCCTGCCTCATTGTAGGGTAAGCTTGATGGGAGGTAGATGCATTTTTATAGCAGCACAAAAAAAATAGGGGGATTATTGAGGCATGGTTACACCTCTTCATGTGTGAAAAGTTTATCTTATGAATATTTGGCTCAAAGTTCCTAACCTTTCTCGAAGAACCCAAAGGCCACACCCCTCCAGTGCAGCAGAGGGCCACCTCCCAAGAGGACGGCCATTGTGGAAGCTCACGGAGCCAATACTGCTTATGTAGAGGAGAGGTTTACATGCGTGCCAACAGCCAAAAGAGACTGCTGGGGAGGGAGGGATGCACAAAATATCAAAAAGGAACAGCTTTCTATGACAGGAACAGGCTGGTACACTACACTGTTCTCAGATAATAACACAGAGACCACTAACCATTGAGAAGCCTGAAAATTCTTGGGAAAGCAGGTTTGTGATGGAGTCTGTGTGCTGGAATGTAAGGAGTGACCCTTGGACAAGGGTTGTTTCTGAGACTCTTGATATAATTGAGTATATAGTGAGCCATCCTAACTTCCCCATCCCTCCACTCCCATTACTTAGCTTATAAATCTGCAGATTGGGACTGGGGACATGGCTCAGTGGATGGACTGCTGGAGCGAGTGCCTCATTGGGATCCCCAGAACCCCCATACAAAGCTGAGTGTTGCAGTACAAGCATCTGCCATCCCGGTGCACCGTAGAGACAAGCACTTTGCCTGAAGCTTGTGGAGCAGCCAGCTCGCCCTGTGAATGCAGCAGCGAGCCAACAGAAACGCCACCCAAATAAGATAGAGGGCAAGGAGCAGCCTCCAAGGTTGTCCTCTGACCTCCACATGAATAACACATGCACATCTGCACTCACACACATGAACACACACGGGCTTCATAAAAGCAAAAATAAATAATAAGTAAAATCTGCAGACCCGTGCTGTGAAGCTGAAGGAATGTGCTCGATGCATTCTGGGACTCAGCTCTGATGTTGGTTGAAAGCGCTCATGCAGAGAATGTGACCAGACTTTCATTTTCCAGGTCACAGAGCTCAACAATGTGAAAAACGTAGCTCGGTTGCCCAAGAGCACAAAAAAGCATGCTGTTGGGATCTATTTCAATGATGACACCTCCAAGACCTTTGCGTGTGAATCAGGTTTGTGTGAGAGGGCGGGGGGAGGTGGTCTTTTGGTCTGTGGGTGCTGGGCACACAGAATAATATTTTTTGGCCATTTTCACAGATCTTGAGGCAGACGAATGGTGCAAAGTTCTCCAGGTAGAGTGTGTGGGCACCAGAATCAATGACATCAGCCTCGGAGAGCCTGACTTACTGGCAACTGGGGTGGAAAGAGAGCAGAATGGTATGTATAGGAAGCCCTGCCTTCTCTCCTTATCTTAAAACATAAGCTAGTTATGTACAACTGTGAGTCATAAAAATGTATAAGAAAGTAAGTTAGAGTAACCTTTTACCTGATATACAACCAATATTAATATCAGTGTTTTAAAAATATTGTTGCATCATATAGTAAAAAGCCATCTGCAATTAATGTCAGTGGAAAGGGGCTGGGAAGAAAGCTCAGTTGACGTAGTGCTTGCCTCACAAGAATGAGGACCTGACACCAATCTCTAGGACCCCCATACAAAAGGTAGAGGTGCTGGAGACATGGCTCAGTGGTGAAAGGCACTTGCTTGCAAAGCCCAAGGCCCAGGTTCAATTCCCCAGTACTCACATAAAGCCAGATGCAGAAAATGGTGCATGCGTCTTGCATTTATTTGCAGTGGTAGGAGGCCCTGGTGCATCTATTCCCCCTCTCTCACCCTTCCTCTTCTTTGTCTATCTGCTTACAAGTAAATAAATAAAAACATACATATATACATAAAAAAATATTTCTCCAAAGGCTGGGTGTTGTGGCAGACACTCTAAATCCCAGCTCTGAGGAGGTGGAGACAGGCAGATCCTGGGCTCACTGACTGCTGAGATCCAGACCAGTGAGAGACCCTGTCTCAAAAACGATGGGCAGCTGCCTAACGTATGATCACTGTGGCTGTTCTTGGCCTCCACATGCTTGCATACACCTGTACATATGCAAATATATACGGACACACACAAAAGTAGTATCAGTGAGAAATTTTGAGCCCATACTGCAGGCCAGTTCAGCCGAAGTTGCCTTACCAGTATGAGATGTTTGTAAGTTCCCAGCAGCCCTGTGGCCTGAGTGTTGGGACTTTCACCTTCCTAAGGAAGAAGAAGACAATCCTTAGGGAGCTAAACACCTTGCTCCAACTATAGTAGTTTTAGTATTCGACTCCAGCCTATGTCCTTGGGTTTCTGTTTAGAATATAAGATTTTATTTATTTTTAATTTTAAAAATTTTTTTTATTCATTTATTTATTTATTTGAGAGCAACAGACACAGACAGAAAGACAGATAGAGGGAGAGAGAGAAAGTGGGCACGCCAGGGCCTCCAGCCACTGCAAACGAACTCCAGACGCGTGCGCCCCCTTGTCCATCTGGCTAACGTGGGACCTGGGGAACCGAGCCTAGAACCAGGGTCCTTAGGCTTCACAGGCAAGCGCTTAACCGCTAAGCCATCTCTCCAGCCCTAATATACAGATTTTAAAGTGTGATGAATTTTGTCTTTTCGTGCCACTTAAACTGTGATCGAATGCTTTCCCATGCTTTCAACAGAATTTATACTCCATGAATATTTCATCAAGTTTAAGCCCACCTAAAAACCTGCAATACATTGTTTTAAACAAACACTTGATCCATTTCAGCTCAACACACAATCTGGGAATAATTCATCTCAAATAATAATAGCCAAAATATTCATGAACATGTTAGCAAAAATCCATGTTGGTTTGTAGTCTGAGCCTGGAATAAGTTTTTCATTGTCAAATAGCCAAGCCTTGCACCTGGCAAGATTAGATCCCAAAACTCTGCTTTAAAGCCTGACTTCATCTATGGGGACTTGTCCTAATGGAAGGGGCTCGGGGTCACCCGAATTGATGACTAACAAGGTGGAGGTGGAATTGTCCTCTGTAGGCTCACGTGGGTAGATAGTTAAAAAAGAAAGCTTTCCCTTCTAAGAGAACTGTCTTTCTTTATGAGACATTTATAGCCTTTGATGATATTAGATATATTGGGCCCACCAGCACCCATCTCTAGCTAAGTGCTGCTGGCCAAGACCTGGAAGCGCTGGCTACTGCAAGAAGCCCTCATTTTAGATGAAGGGGTTGAAGCGTTTAGCAGGGCATCGTCCGCATCCCGACCCTCCGTCGTGGCTCACGAAGGCAGTGTCCAGCTGAGCGGGGAGGGCACAGCCAGGCGCTCACAGACACAGGCCTGACGCCCAAACACAGACCAGGAAGCGCAGTCGGATGCAGGGCTGTCGTCGCTTTTCAGATGCTCCCCTCGGCTCTTATTCTTCACACATACATTTTTGTGAAGCAGTGTGATTGTAGAGTTCTGTGAACTAAACTGCTGAACCAGCTGGGCGGCTTAGGGCTCCTTTTCCCCTGTCTAGGTCTCCTCTTTGGTCAATACAAGTGGTGTATAATTACTGAAGATCATTACAAAACCACATCTTTTATGGGTTTTTTTTTTTTTTTTTTTTTTTTGATGTAGGGTCTCACTCTAGTCCAGGCTGACCTGGAATTCACTATGTAGTCTCAGGGTGGCCTCGCACTCACGGCGATCCTCCTGCCTCTGCCTCCCGAGTGCTGGGATTAAAGGCGTGCACCACCACACCCTGCTATAAAACCATGTCTTAATTGGTACACTTTCATCTGTATGACTTCAAATAGTTGGAAATAAAATGGCGACTAAAGAGAACCTACTAGGCAAGTTCCTCCACACTGGGCTCCACCCCCAGCTCCACAAGGGTTATTTATGAATGTGCATAGTTAGAACAAAACACGGTTGCCCCTATGTGAATAGAGTAATTGTTTACTAGCTGAAAATAGTTCTTTCTTGGTCCAGAACTCTCAAAGAACTCATTCATTCAATAAGAATATACCTTTAAAGTAATTGTTATCAGAAAGAAGTAAATATTTGGTTTTTGGCAGTTTGTGATGAATTAGAGAATGTGAATTATAGGCACCTGGATCCATCTCATGAGCACAATCTTGACATTAATATTCACTAAGTTCACTATGTAATGAAACAATTCATTTAGAGAACCCTCAATATAAAATTAACACGTGAGCATTCTAATGAGACTCTCATTATACACCATCTATGTAAAATTGTGAGTCCCACTGTCTGGTCAGATGTCATCAATCTGCTACCGTGGTAGACAGATAGAATTTGTATTTGCTGTTGTAGTAATACTTTTGTTCATATGTCACTTATATTTATTTTCTTCCCTTTTATGTTAATGAATTTTCTAGATAATAATAATGGAAAGCACTGCAAATGTGTCTGAGGGAATAAAAATGTGGTTATAGTCATTAACCAAAATATTTACTTAGAATAATCTTGGTAACATTGTTAGTAGTAATTCAAGGAAGCCAATGGCTATTTCCCTGTAGAGTCGGTTGTATAAAGCTCTGTGTTTAAACTAGTGTAAATATACAGACTGGTCTTTCCCAGACTGCCAGTTAATTACATAATATTACTATGGGGTTTCATTAAAAAAATTTGGGTGCCACTTCATTCTCTTGATTGTAGAAATTATAAGTTGATCAATATAATTGTAGGATCACTAAATCCTGAACCCATTCTTTAGTGCCTCTACCTTGTGAGTGCAGAAATGTGGGTATAATTAACATAGCAGGAAGAAAAATTGTTTTGAATAGTTTCTTTGCTTTGGTCTTTTAAAGGCATACAAATTTTTATTATGCAAATCCAGAGTGTCTAAAACAGTCTTTGGGCATGTAAATAGTGTTTAGTGTATGCTGACACCCAGAGCGTATCGTTATGACATTATTAGTAGGATCATACTTTTAAAATTTTTTCTGGAACCGTTCATTTATGGGAAAGTTTTATCCTCTTGAATATTTGGTCAAATCCTAGACTGTGGGTTTGAATTGTTGTAAAGAACTTTCTGTGATCCTAGGATGTCTGTGATGTTCATCTTCCTGGGGATTTTAGACTAACCTTTTGTTTTTCTCCCAGAGAGATTCAATGTCTATTTGATGCCATCTCCTAACTTAGATGTACATGGCGAATGTGCCTTGCAGATTACATATGAGTACATCTGTCTCTGGGACATCCAGAATCCCAGAGTCAAGCTCGTCTCGTGGCCGCTAAGCGCCCTGCGGCGGTACGGACGCGACACCACCTGGTTCACTTTTGAGGCAGGGAGGTGAGTTTCCCGGATTTTGATAACTTCTTCTTCTCCCGGCTGCTATTTTCTCCCAGGTTCCCATCATGGAGGGTCACACAGAAGACGCAGCAGGAAGTGTGCTTCAGAAAATAAGCTGGGATCTGTTAATGCCAGCATTGCTGTACAAATGGCCGTACACCCAGCATGCCCTCACTCCTGGGGAAGAGCCCAAGGGTTCACACATGTGATAACAATTTTCATTAGTCGATATTACACCGCAAGCTGAAGGTGAAAGGGTAAAACGTACCATTGGCTGGGTTAAGCTGAGCGAGGCCAGTTCCTTGCTTTGTCGAGAGCTTCTGTGTTCAAGGTCAGTGGACGTGTTGGATCACACGCAGGAGGAACCACTGGCGTTAGTCAAGTGGCATCTGGTGGATTTCCATCAGTTCTCCTTACAGTGTAATGGATAATACTCGAACCGTAAGAGCTCAATTCTCAAAGTTGCTTCTTGCCAGCCCAGTGAGCATGTCTGGGGCTTCCCACTGCTCACTTAGAGGTGAGTGAGGGTGAGACCAGAGCTCTACTGGATCACCAGCTACGAAGTAATGACCTGGCTCCTCAATTCTTCCTCGTCAGAGCTTTTACTAAAAACAAAACAGATAAAGTTTATATTTTAAAGTTTTATGTGACTTACATTAAGAAATGAAGAATATGTGTGCTTTGAAATTACATCCGAGTTGTAACAATCAACATAGGACATTAACAAACACTGCGAAAATGAAGAGTTCTTCCTAAGGAAATGAAACTTAAAAGAGAATCATCTAAGACTTCAGTTCATGCGAGTGTATCACAGTAATACTTCCTTAAAATCAGTCAGTTTATTTGAGAGAAAACCCAGTGATTTAAAACTGACTTTTCAGAAATTTGACATGATGCTGTTGGAGTATATAGAATTTAAAAACTATTTCTTTTCCTATATAGATCTTTGGTCTATATTCTTTCCTTTTATTGTATTGTGGGTTTGTTTGTTTACTTGCTTCTTATTTCTGAGAAAGGGTCTCATGAGGCTGGCTTCAAACTCTTTATGCAGCTGAAAGTGGCCTTGAATTCCTGATCCTCCTAATTCCAAGTGCTAAGATTGTGGGTGTACACAGGCATAACCTGTATTTTTTTCTTCTTATTTATTTATTTATTGGTTTTCCAAGGTCTCACTCTGGCTCAGGCTGACCTGGATTCACTATGTATTTTCAGACTGGCCTCAAACTCGTAGTGATCCTCCTACCTCCTCCTCCCCAGTGCTGGGATTAAAGGCATGCACACCATGCCAGGCCTGCATTTTATTTTCAAAAACCTAAAATAAATTGGTGAATCTCTCTGACAACAAAGGTCATAACATTTGAAAACAAGCAAACAAACCAACAAGACTTTCATCTTTAGAGCAATGTTCTCAGAATGACCTATCATCAGTAAGGGGAAAGCCTGCAGAAAACCAGGTGTATCCTTATTTGTCAGTGTATATTTCTACCTTTCTGTCCCAGAAATTATCAGTGCATTACAAACAGTGACATATAAATGCAGAATATATCTAATCATAGAAATCGACTTTTCTATTGCCTATGCATTTCATATCCTTTTTATTTGTATTTCCTAGTGATGGGAAGTAGAAGTCTGCATTGGTCAGAACTGCAGGTGACACACCCTCAAACACTTTTCTGTTATTTTTTAAAGTTTTGTTTATTTATTTATTTGAGAGAGGGGGAGGAAGGGAGGGAGGGAGACAGGCAGAGAGAATGGGCATGCTAGGGCCTCCAGTCACTGCAAATGAACTCCAGATACATGCACCACCTTGTGTGTCTGGCTTACGTGGGTCCTGGGAATTGAACCTGGGTCCTTTGGCTTTGCAGGCAAATGCCTTAAACACTAAGCCATCCCTCCAGTCACACTTTTATTTTTCAATTGTTCTTGAATTTCCTACTTACAGGGAAGAGTATAGGGGGGAAAAACACATTGCTTTTATGGCAGTATTTGAGAAATTAAATGCATTTTAAAGTGCCGTGGTATCTCATGAGTGCTTAAACTTTTGTTTGGAAGTTCTTTCAGCTTTCTAGGTATAAAACTAAAAGTCTACATATATCATGAAAAAGTTTTACTCATGTGAAAATCTAGTAAAACTTCCAGAGATCTAGAAGAGAGCTTACAAGACTTTGTTATTTCTCCCGTGTGCTGTGGGAAGCCATAGAGATTTATAAGCATGTGTGTTTGTGTGTGTGCATGTGTGTGGGGGGGATGTTTTGTGTGGCAGAATTGTGAATATGTTTCTAAAGATCACCCTGACCATATGACCATAAGACACCAAGATGGGGAGGCAGCTGTGGACATAGGAAAGCATGAATGTGGCTCAGGAAAACACATGGTGGGTGAAAAACATAGCTATAATGGTGGCACAAATTCCAGAATTGTTTTAAATATAAAGTGCTGAAATGGAAAATCAAAGTGTTTCACTCCATGACTTTGATGTCCCCTTTATAGTCTGCCCTAAAGGGAATCCCCCTGGCATTCCAGGAGGTTGATTTAGGCACATCTGAACACACCTCCAAGATTGCAGGAATATTGGATATTTTTTGATTTTGAATAGCGTTGTTATTTAGTGATCATGCTTTGCAAGGCTGAGGCTGACATAGAACTGAATGCTCAGGAAAGAAAATATTGAGGTGTTCATTTCCCAAGGAGCATGGCATGCTATGAGAAGCTACTGTCCACTTTTGGTGGCCTTGGGCAATGTGGTTAATGTCCTTGGTCTTTGCAGAGCAGTTGGAGGTGAAGACAGTGAGTTATGTAGATGGCTGTGCTTCTCCTTAGCAGCATCTCTGCATTCTGTCAATACTTTTAGAGTAGGACTTTGGCTTGTGAGACACAGAAAGTTTTAAACAACAGGCAATAGAACTACTTTATTGTTTTCTCTGACACTCAAATAAAGATGAATTTTTATCATTCCTATCCAGATGCTCAGATAATAAAATTACTTGTGTTCTTCCATGTGGGAAGGTTTCGTGTCGGCCTTATTTCACTAGTGAGGACAATTTCTTCCTTGGCTATTTTTGGATATGTTCAGAATAAGGCAGTTTAATGTTAGTAGAATGCTCTGTCACTCTAAGAAGTGAGCATGAGTGTGCTCTCTCCAGACACACAGTTTTCACATTTCCAGCACACAACTGCCAAGCTTTAGACCACTGCTCTGTAGAACACAGAAATTCTGGTTCCCATAGACCTTGGAAAAATTCCGTTTATGCTCAGCTTGTTCCTTGCGCATGGCCCCATTTTGCCCTATCTTGTTACAGTGGGACACGTGTAATGAACTGACTGAAAATAGGAGATCTGAACCAGAATTGCAATTTAGCCAGGTACTGATATAAATTGCAATGATCTATTACTTATTTCTTATTAGGATTAAGTAATGAAACACTCAATAACCCCTTGGATGATGCCTGGGAAGTAGTCAAATCAACCCAAACTTACTCAGAAAACAAACAAACAAAAAAAATTCACTGGCTGTCATGACTCAGAAAAGAAGATCATTGGCTGTCATAGTTCAGAGTCCAGGAAGGACAGAGATGGCTCCAACCTTGGCTTGATTCAGTGTGCATGAGACGAGCCTAGGTTTTATTGCACAGTCCCGTTTCTTCCAGCTTGTCTTCACCCTGACTCCACATGGTGAGTTCTGGAAGCATCAGGATCTTCACCCACCATTAGCCAACATAAGACAAATGAATTATGACTGTACGTTGGTCAGTACAGGCTGTGTTACCCACTGGCCTATACTGGACACTTTGCACAAAGCTCACAAGATACAAACGGAATGAACATGCAGGTGGGGACCTACTGCCACTGGATGGGGAAAGGATGTGAGGTTTCAGGAAACTAACAAAGTCTGACCGACATGGCATTGGACTGCTCTGAGTGCATAGGTCAAGGGGCCTTTTCACTGTAACCAGCAACTCCAGTTCGGCACTTCTCATCCAGGGGTAATTTTGTTCCTAGGGGACATTTGATAATCTAGAAGAAAGCTTACAAGACTTTGTTATTTCTCCCGTGTGCTGTGGGAAGCCATAGAGAGTTGAGGTCATCAGTGCTCACAAAGAAGGTGCCAGTAACTAGCAGAGAGAGGGGCTATGCTAGATATTGCTGCACAGAACAGCTCCCACGACAACAAGTGACCAGATCTACCGATCTGGTGTGGGGAAACCCTGCTCTAGCAAGTGTATCAGTCATTGAAAATGGGATCAAACATTTATTGAGCCCTAACTGGAGCGTACGGGACTCACTGTGCTTAGCATGCACTAATACGTGCATGTACTACGTACTGAAGGGTTGTCGTCATTCCCGTCCTGCATGAGAAACGGAGCAGAACCATGAACTCCAACCACAGGCCAGTAAACAGTGGAGCCATGATTCACATGCACAACTGTCACTTCCAAACTCTACCAGTGTCTGAGAAGGCTCCTATTATTAGGTACTTTACACATCACCTTCATAAATGCCAAGCAAAAGCAACCTAAGGAAGGAGAAGCTTATGCTGGCTCACAGTTTGATAGCCCAGCCCATTGTGGCAGAGATGTGGAGGCAGGAGCTGGAGGCAGCTGCTCACAGGACATCCACAGTCAGGAAGCAGAGGGGGATGAAAGCTGCTCATCAGCTCACTTTCTCCTCCCCCTCCCCCCAGAGGTAGGGACTCAGTTTAGCTCAGGCTGACCTGGAATTCACTATGGAGTCTCAGGGTGCCTTGAACTCATGGTGATCCTCCTACCTCTGCCTCCCAAGTGCTGGGATTAGAGGTGTGTGCCACCACTTCCATCTTGACTTTCTCCTTTTCAATTAGCCCAGGGCTCCGGCCCATGCAATACTGCTGCCCACAGTTAAAGTGGGTCTTCATGCCTTAACTAACCTAATCTAGAGACTCCCTCATGCCCGGGAATTTGTTTCCATAGTGAGTCTAAATTCTGTCAAGTAGACAACTGAGATTCACCATCACTCTTGCCATTCCCTGGAAGTTAGCCTACTTCTTTTCTTTTCTCCATTTTCAAAATTATTATTCTTTTAAGTTATCATACAAAGTGAATGTTTTTTAAATAATTTTTTTGTTTTTATTTATTTATTTGAGAGCAACAGACAGAGAGGAAGAGAGAGAGAATGAGAGAATGGGTGTGCCAGGGCCTCCAGCCACTGCAAACGAAGTCCAGACGCCCGTGCCCCTCTGTGCATCTGGCTAATGTGGATCCTGGGGAATCGAGCCTCAAACCAGGGTCCTTAGGCTTCACAGGCAAGTGCTTAACCGCTAAGCCATCTCTCCAGCCCAAAGCAAATGTTTTTAATAGCATTTTCCTACATATATGTCATACTTTGTTCACTGTTATTATTACTTTTAGTTTTTATTTTTAAAATATTTTTGTATTTATTTATTTATTTGCAAACAGAGAGATAAAGTAGAAAGACAGAGAGAGTGGGCACTCTAGCGCCTCCAGCCACTGCAAACCAACCACAGATGCATGTGCTACTTTGTGCATCTGGCTTTACTGGAGAATCAAACCTGGGTCCTTAGGGTTTGCAGGCAAGGATCCTAACCACTGCAATCTCTCCAGCCCTATATTTTGTTCTTCTCATTTTTTATATATTATCTTATTATATGTCATGCATATCTTATTATTATTACCTGTCTCCCCTGCTTCCCTTTTCTGTCTGTTTCGCATACCTCTGGTTGGGTCCCCTACTCTCTCTTCTGCTTTCATATCACATATCTGCTATCCCCCCCCCTTAGCTAATCTCCACAGACCTGAGGCAGAGAAAGCCTGCTTACATGGCCTAAGTTCACTAAACCATTTTGCATGACCTTGTCAACTCCTTATCCCCTTCCTTGCCTTGGCATCATGAGGAAGGCCTCCATCAGTAACCTGCTGACTAACAGCCACATTGGTGATTTGAATATACTCCTCAGGCTGTGGGCTGGCGTGTGAATCTTGGCTTGTCTTGAATTTGGGGACCTCCCATGTTCCCTTCTCTTCTTTTGTCGTCCAGGCGGTGCAGACAGGACCATCTCCTCCATGCTGTCCTCTTCTCCTCCCAGGATAAGGAAGTCCAAAGACAAAACCTTAGCTTTTTGTTTTCCCTTGAAGAAACCCAGAGTAGAAATTATTAAACTGGCAGGAAAGTACAATTATACAATGAGTTACTGCTGGAGGTAAAGAAGAAAATAAACAGTGGATTTTAGAGGCCAAGAGATAAATTGCTTTTTTTGTTGTTGTTAGAAATATCTTTAGTTTTTTGTTCCTTTCCCCTTCAGAGCCCTGACATCTCATGCAAACACATCGAGCTGTCAGAAGTTGGGATTTTCCATGGGAAGATACCTGTGACACGATGTTCTCCCTGCAGTTAGTTATGGCCCCACGGAACCTTTGACGTTGTCCCTTATTCCGGGGTTGCAGGTGACCAGTGTCCTTGTTAATTTTGCAGCTGGCTGCCAAGTTAGCTCCATGTCAGGCTCCGCTGTACCTCCTGACTGATGGAAATGAATACCTTGATGTTTCACCAGCGCGAGTGAGAAGGGCTCAGGTGACATTTGGAAGAACGTGCTAAAAAATTTCCACACACGAATGCCTTTCTGCAGCAGCCAGTCTCTCTAGTGCGTGTGGTACCCGATTAAGAGAAATCTTTAGGTTGGCCAAGAACATGTGAAAATCTGAATTGCATGTGCAGATGCTTTCCTTAAATTTGTGAAAAGGGGTTTTTCAGGGTGGGTTAGCTATAAAGGCATGACAGCCTAAGGAAATAAGTCAGAGCTCTCTCATGCGGTCACCCTGAATGCAGTCTACCTGGTGAGGTGACTTCTCCTTGAAGAAGAAAATGGCCTCTCCTCTAATTGATGAGAATTAATTTGGGGAGAATGAAGGTTGTGTCAAGATATTGGATATTCCCTATTTGTCTTCTTGATTCTAAGCCTTTAATAGTCTTTAATAGTCTCTACTTTCTGAATGTCTGAGAGGTGATGTGCTCATTCTTGTTAAGGAATCAAAAAATGGATGAGACCTGGGTGTGATGGTGCGTGCCTTTAATCCTCACACTAGGGAGGCTGAAGTAGGATTGTGATGAGTTCAGTGTCAGCCTGGGCTACAGTGAGTTCCAGATCAGCTTGAGCTACAGTGAGACTGTGCCTCAAAAAAAAAGAAAAAAAAAAAAAAAAAGGAAACGAGTGACGTAGCTGAGTAGAGTGACTCCAGTGGCCACACGCAGACCTGCTCTGGAGAAATGAGCTTTTCTTGTTGTACAAGAAAACAGAATGTGTGCCATTTGTATAGTCGTTCACTCCTCACCGGCATCTGTTTGTAACAGGAATCGTGCCCGTGCACAATACCGCCCCCGTGCTGGAGACGTGTGTGAGCTCGGAAAGGGCAGTCCCTTTCATGTGGCACAGAGGGACTGACCTTTGTCTTGTCATCTTAACGGGTGTGTCTATATTGTCTGCCTGGTTCTTTGCCATATCGTGCTAGGAGACAGGGTTGGAAGACAAAGAGGACAGGGCCATCATGAGAAGAAGCCTCTAGGTGCTGACTGCTCTGAGCATTTGTGATTTTAGCATGTGAAATCACTAATGACAAGAATAAGTTTCTTCTTGTCCTCGAGGCAGAAGGAGACACTCATCACGGCGCTCTTGCCGCCCCTGATGTATGCGGTCACTCTGTGTGTGTGGGGACCGCAGAGTTCTAGAAGGGACTGTGCACTGAACTGCTCCTTCTCCCATGTGAACTCATCTGGTCCACTCTACATGCTTGTTCTTTTTCTAAGCATTGAAACGTACCAGCCCTCCTGAACTTAACTTGATGGAGGAGAAGAGACACAGACCATAGACACTGATCGAAATATCAAAAGTGAAATAGGGGCTGGAGGGATGGCTTAGCGGTTAAGGCATTTGCCTGTAAAGACAAAGGACCCAGGTTCAGTTCCCCAGGACCCATGTTTGCCAGATGCACAAGGGGGCATAAGCGTCTGGAGTTCGTTTACAGTGGCTGGAAGCCCTCACACACCCATTCTCTCTCTCTCTCTCTCTCTCTCTCTCTCTCTCTCTCTCTCTCTCTCTCTCTCCTTTTTCTGATAAATAAATAAATATAAAAATATTTTTTTAAAAGTGAAATAGATGCCATGTTGAATTCCACAGTGAAAAATGAAGTTGGGAGGAACATAGAAAGTAGTGAAGGAGAAATGTGGTTTTATTTATTTATTTATTTATTTTTCATATACATGTGTTTAGTATGTGTATGCACATGACGTGTCCATGGGCATGTGGAAGCTAATGTCAACGGGTTTCTTCCATCTTATTTTTAAAATACTTTATTTATTTATTTTCAAGCACAGAGGGATAGGCGGAGAGGAGAGACAGACAGACAGAATGGATGCACCAGGGCCTCCAGCCACTGCAAACAAGCTACAGATGCATGCGCCACCCTGTGCATTTGGCTTTATGTGGGAACTGGGGAATCGAACCTAGTCTATTGGGGTTTGCAGGCAAGTTCCTTAACTGCTGAGCCATCTCTGCAGTCCTCCATCTTACCTTTTGAGACAAGGTCTTTCATTGAACCTGTAGCTTCACTGATTGACCTAGACAAGCTGGCCCAGCGTGCTGTGTCTCTTTCCCCAGCACTGGGATTACAGGCATAGCCACCGTGCCTGGCTTTCACATGGGTGCTGGGAGTCTAAATGCAGACCCTTATTGTACCTGTACAAGAAGCACTTAACCATAGGAGCCATCCCTCTAGCCCTGGGGTACAGTTTTAAAAAGGATGAGCAGAACTGGCTTTGCTGAATTAGTATTGAGTAAGGACTTCAAAGAAGTAAGAGATGGAAGCAGCTTGAAGCTTGTGGTGGGAGCGTTCTTACTGAAGGGACCGGTGAGGCTGGGGACAGAGAGCAGAACTCGTGAGGGAAGTAGCTCACAATAGAGGTGAAGACGGGACGGGCAGGCTGAGTGGGGTCCCTCGGAAATGGCTTTTGGGCAGCGCTGACAGTGGTTTAGAGAGGGACAGCCACAGCGTTTGAAGGACAACTCCAAGGCTGCCCTTTCTCCTGAGTCCAAATGCAAGTTCACTGGCTCCCAAAGCCAAGCTGATGGTTGGTAAGCCATCCTCTCCTAGCCACAGACATTCTCCTTCTGTACATCTCCCGAGCTATTCCTCACTCCTGGTTATTGATCTGGATGGAGAGTCCCCTCACCTTTCTTTCAAGACAGTGCTGAGGTTTGGGGGCATCTCTGGAAAAGCATCCAGGTTCGAAAACAGTGGGCAAAGAGAGAGGCGGCACGGGGGCGGGAAGATCTCAAAACGTGTACGCTGCCACGGTTCTTCCGTGAGAGCGCACGGGAGCCTCCCTTCTGTGCCGTGTTTTCTAGGGATGAGAGGCCGACACCACGGCATCGGGACATGTAGAGTCATTAGCGTGCTTGATGTGTTTTTCTTTTTACTGTCTTGGCCCATTACACTGTTTTGTCAAGGTCTATAGAAATATTTTAATGAGTTGTAAAGCTGCCCATGAAACAGTTCCAAGCAAGCCAGTTGGGCAGTGACAAGGATGGAAGAGGCATTAGGAAGAGCATGGAAAGTCAAGTTTGGCCAGTCCCCACTTTTTTATTTGTTTGGTCATACACTATGACTAAAGGTCATGTGCCCTGAGCAGACAGACAAGTCCCAACAATTCACACAAAGGCCTGATTGCTAACTGCACACTGAGGACCCCTTAGCCATGTCTGGTAGGTCAGGCCATTTATGGCTCCACAGCTTAAAAATGATGATGTGGCCGGCTCACTGGGTAAGAGTGCTTGCCACAAGCTTGAGGACCTAAGAGATCCTGAGGTGTCCCGAGTTCAATTCCAAGGGCCCACGTAAACAGCTGGGTGTGGCCATGCAAATCTGTAACCCCAGTCCTTTGGGGAGGAGAGACTTGAGACTCACGGGGCTCATGAAAACTCCAGGAAACTGCAGCACTGCATTCTGAGAGAGACTCTGTCTCATCTCAAGGAACTATGTGGAGGGGAGATAGAGGAAGGATACTCAGTGCTCTCCTGGGGCCTCTGTGGGCAAAGGTACACACACACACACACACACACACACACACACAGGCACGCACGTGAAGCAGTTTGCTGACAGCTATAGTTCAGGTACCTTCACATAGCAATCAAGATTTCTGATGTCTCTTAAATAACCAGAATGTGTGGGCTGGAGAGATGGCTTAGCGGTTAAGCGCTTGCCTGTGAAGCCTAAGGACCCCGGTTTGAGGCTCGGCTCCCCAGGTCCCACGTTAGCCAGATGCACAAGGGGGCGCACGTGTCTGGAGTTCGTTTGCAGAGGCTGGAAGCCTTGGCGTGCCCATTCTCTCTCTCTCTCCCTCTACCTGTCTTTCTCACTGTGTTTGTCGCTCTCAAATAAATAAATAAAAAATTTAAAAAAAATAACCAGAATGTGGTAACATTGGACTCTTCTCAAAATATTGCCTGACTAGGGCATACTGCTGGCTGGGATCTTTAAACATTGACCACTGACAAGGATTCCTCCTTTCTCTGTTCCAGAGGATCTGAGAAATAGCATTTGGTCATTTTCTCTATTTGAGCTATCATGTGGGTTTGCCAATGTGATTCCTGGTTTCTTCTTATTAGGGGCAAACATGGTGTGTGTGTGATTGTGTTTAAAACACTGAGGTGTAGGTGAGGGAGCTCTATAGGAGTCAAAGAATCCTTGATGTTGTTTTGACTTCCTTTAACTTTGATTACAACAATTTAGTGATTTACATGATGCCATTAAAAGATGGATCTGAGGGCCAAGGACATGGCTTAGCAGTTAAGATGCTTGTCTGTGAAGCCTCAGGACCCATGTTTGACTCTCCAGATCCCTTGTAAGCCAGACACACAAGATGATGCAAGTGCAAGGTTTCACACGCACATAAGGTGGTGCATGCATGCATCTGGAGTTTGATTATAGGGTCTAGAGGCCCTGGCACACCAATTCTCTCTCTCTCATTAAAAAAGGAAAGGATCTGAGTTTAGTATATTTCCCAAAGAGCAGACATTTGATAAAAGTCTCATTTCCAAAGAGTATATGTTTGTTAATTAAAGGATCATAATATACATGGAGCAGTACATCATAAACATTAAAAATTTAAGATAGAAAAGAAGGCATCAGCATGCTAATAGATTTATGATCGATCAGTAAATCGATAGGTAGATATCTATTTGGTTATAACAAGCTGCATTTCTTACTGCGGGTTGTGATTAACAACAAAACCACAAAGCAAATC
The DNA here is from genome assembly GCF_020740685.1 of Jaculus jaculus. Taxonomy (NCBI): domain Eukaryota; kingdom Metazoa; phylum Chordata; class Mammalia; order Rodentia; family Dipodidae; genus Jaculus; species Jaculus jaculus. The sequence goes on from NC_059109.1 coordinate 133,255,713, forward strand.
TTTGAAGGCCACTGCATGGGCAGGCTTGAGAAACAACCTGAGTTGGAAAGTGGCCAGTCTTCCTGCAAGTGCTTCGGAGCGACAGATGCCGCCACACTTGGAGGAGGTAAGGCAGTCATGTGAGCAAGTAAATGAACAGAGAAGCCAGTCTGAGGAGAAGCAGCAGGCTCATTTCTTCTACAGATCTTACTAAATGGGGTTGGGGAGACGGCTCGCGGAGTAAAGCACTTGTTGCACAGATGTGAGGTCCTGAGTTCAGATCCCACAGACCACTTCCATGCTGGGCGTGTTAGGGCAGAACCAGCATCCAGCACTCAGACACAGACACGAAGCTCTTTGGGTGAAGTTGGCGAGCTGCATTAGCCCAAACAGTAAGCTCTGAGGCTTAATGAGAGATCTTGTTTCAAAAAATAACTTGGAGAGTGATAGGAGTTTCCCATGCAGACCTCTGACCACCACATGCTCAATATACACAAACATGTGCCCCCACACATACGTGGAACATACCCCATACACACATACACATGAAATCACGTAACATTAATTCTTCCTGTTAATGAATTCATGTCTCTCTCTCTCTCTCTCTCTCTCTCTCTCTCTCTCTCTCTCTCTCTCTATATATATATATATATATATATATATATATATATATACATATATTTTTTTAAAGGTGAAAGATTAAGCTTTGTAGGACTGTGTGCTACATAGCCGAGTGAGGTTTGCATGGAGGCTTATATGCAAAAGCGGCAGTGGCAGAGGGTGAAATATTATAGGATGTCTTCATGAAAGAAACGGAGCATGCCCTGGGATTTAGGTTTACTAAGGTCTTCATTGGATAAGAGTGACTTAATAATTAAAATGAAATTTTGTGCTATTTCTATTTGAAAGCGAAACGTCTTTTTTTTTCTTTTCCTTCTTCACATAGAACCCATATGCATGAATTTTAGAAAGGCACATTTTACCCAGTTACTTAGACCCTGCCATATGGCTGTGGTGCTGGGCCAAGTGTGAGAACTGAGATAGGGATAAATATTCCTGCTTTTGTTGCCCTCATTGTGTATACTAGAGAATATTAAAAACCAATGGTGGTTTCAGCTGAAAATTTGCTTAACTTCCATTTCGTGTTATGTATTTTTTTCAGACATGAGCAGAACTTGGGCATTAAATAAGCCAGGGTTCAATGTTTCAGCAACAAATTTTGAAGTGGATGGAAAGGCATTTAAAGAAACAGATCTGTTAAAACAAATGAGCAAAATAAAGCCAAACTCTGAGCCAGAGAGATGGCTCAGCAGTTGCAAAGCCTAATGACCCGAATTCAATTTCCTAGGACCCATATAAAGCCAGATGCACAAAGTGGTATGCGCATCTGGAGTTCGTTTGCAGTAGCTAAAGGCCATGGCATGCCCAATCTCTCACTCTTTCTCTGTTTCTCTCTCTCCCTGGGAAATAAATAAGTAAAATATTGTTTTAAAAAAAGCCAAACTCTTAGTTTACTGGAACCATATGCGTGTATCAAAATCAGCTCTATCAGATATCATTTCAACATCTCTCCATATGATTTTGTTCAAATTCATTTAAAATATCCAAATTGGGGATGGGGGAGTGGTTTGGTTGCTAAGTGCTTTTCTGCACAAGCATAAGGACCTGAGTTCAGATCCCCAGAACCCATGTGAGATCCAGATGTGGGGGCGCATGCCTATAATCCTAGTGTGAGGGCTCACTGGCCAGTCCTGTTAGCCACATTTGTACTCTCTATGTCTAGTGAGAGAATGCGTCTCAAAGATAAGGTGGAGAGTGATCGAGGAAGGCACTCGACATCCATACCTGAACCCCACATGCACTTGCACATGCATGAATGTATCCCACACACACCACACACACATACACAAAACAGCAACACAAATATTGTTAGTAATTAAACACATTTGAATACATACATACATACATATGTGTATATATATATGCATATATATATATATATATACATACAGATATGTACACTAAAATATATGTAATTAATATCCATTTATTTTGTTCTTACCTAACTGTGTGTATGTGACAATCTTCCCCTTATCATTCGTTTCTGCTTTGTCCTGGTCTGGAGTAGACGTGACCAACCCGCTTCTCAACATGTGATGTCAATTACCAAATCCATCAGCTCCCCTGGGAGAATTTTTCTCATGGCCCACATAACTTTGCACAGTCAGGTCAAGTCCTCAGCAGGAACAACCATGAGCTGCATTTGGTCCATCACATGCGTGGGGGAAGGGCTAAACTTTTGATCTGGGAGTTTGGAAATGAACACATCCGTGTGTTAGCAGAGCTGTTAGGTTCGAGCCCGGGCCCTGGCACCAGGACAAACTAGGGTTGGTCACCTGTCCTTGACACGGCCAGTGACAGAGGCAGGTAATAATGACAGGCAGAGCAAGGTGACTCATAGGATTATGGGAGGGGAGGGCAGGAGAACGTTCTGTGACCAAAAACAACGTCACATGCAGCGGCTGTGGAGATGGCTCAGTGTAAGTAGCTGAGCTCAATCCTAAGACCCTGCTTAAAAAGCCGGCAGTCAGGGTGGGCTCCTGTAATCCCAGAACTCTGATGGCAAGATGGGAGATGGAGATGGGAGTATTTCTTGCACACTCATTGAGGGCAGAAAAAGAACAACAGCAGAGTGAGATCAAGAGAAACTCTGCCTCAACAAAATGAGGTGGGAAGTCAAGGATAGACCTGGAAGTTACCCATTGACCTCCAAATATGCACCATGGCATACACATGCCCACACACACACACACACACACACACACACACACACACACGCACGCACACATGCACAAACATATGCTCATTCACACAACCAAATAAATAAATAATAAAAAAATTACATGCTTGTGTGAAAGTGTCATAATGAAACTCATAATGGTGTACAACTAAGGCTAACAAGAAAAGTTTCAGAAGAAATAACATATTCATTCAATGCAGTGACACTGTGATGAGAAACAAAGAGGTCCAGAGAGCCCCCTCCCCTGTCTGTTTTCAAGGTTTTGACATCAGGTTTAGGCTTAGATAGAAAGTGAGAGATGTGCATTACTAAGTGGCCCTGGTCAAGGGGTGGCCCACCTGCCCCTCCCCTTTCTCCTGAAAGGTGCTTTAATAAGTTGTCAATACTGTGTGACATCTCTTCCTGGGAGACACGTTCCTCCTCTGGCTGGTACCAGACATCAGCCTTTTCTTTCTTCCAGGAGGAGATTTCTGGGGAGATCCCAATTTCCTGGGTACCATTGGGCAAATAGTCGGATAGCAGAATAGCAGGCCATGTTCTTAGTTTAGAACATCTGCTTCTCCCGGGGTGGGTCGGCTTTACCCTGGGAGCTGAGCAGGATGGTGGTGAAGCTTTTGGGGGATGGGGAGAAGTCCACCTTGGCACTCGTTCCCCTCGGGAGGGGAAAGGTGAAGGGCAAGGGTTATACTAAGAACCAAGAAATAGCACATTCACTCGTCCACTTTGGTGTGTGATTGAAAGCATATTCTGTCCAGGGCAGCTAGGAACGCTAGTGCCTTGTGGTGAGTTACAATAATTAATTGGGCCCTTTGGGCATTTTGGCTCTATCTAACTTAGTTTAGTCAATATGAACAAGAACCCTAATCACATAAGGAATAAGTGGACCCGAGATGGAGAGATGGCTTAGCAATTAAGAAGCTGCCCTGGAAAGCCTGAGGACCCAGGTTCAGTTCCCCAGGGCCCACGTAAGGCAGACATACAAGGTGGTGCATACTTCTGGAGTTCATTTACAGTGGCTAGAGGCCCTGGTGAAGAACCCATTATCTCCCTCTACCTGCCTCTCTCTCACGCACTCTTTAAATAAAAATGAATAAAAGTGTTTAAAAAATAATAAAAATTGAAAAAATAGAAATAAGTGGGCTCAACATCGCACTACACTGTCAGGTACAGTGGTGCATGCTGGCGATCCCAGCACTCAGGAGGTGAGGCAGGAGGAGGATGGCTGCAGGTTTGAGGCCAGTCTGGGTCCTGGAAGAGTTCTGGGCCAGTGAAGTGACGTATGCAGGACCCTGTCATAAAAACAAATCTCAGCACATTGACCTACCTCGTGGGAGCTGAACTTTCAGAAACATCTTGCTTTTGTCTTTACAGGATGTGTGAGACTGGTGAGGGACTATTTATCTTTCAGACGCGAGACGGTGAGGCCATCTACCAGAAGGTCCACTCTGCGGCCCTGGCCATCGCCGAGCAGCATGACCGCTTGTTGCAGAGTGTGAAGAATTCAGTGGTACGTTCGGAATGTCTTTCTTTTGCCGGGGGCACACCACCGTAGAATGCGCTCTGGGAAGGTTTCCTTGAACAATATGGCCAGCATCGTTTTAGCAGATGGTTCCCTTCCATCCTCAGCATTGTGATACATGGATTAAATACCATCCTTGGAATTCCCAAAGGGGCCAACTGGTAAACCACAGCCACACATCCACTCATCTATGTTGCCGAGTCGTTGTATGTGGTTACTTGCATTATAATCCACACGGAGAGAGAAAAGGGAGAAGAGGGCAGGGGAAACTGGCAGGTTTCTGTAACCCCAACATGCTGGTGCTATTGGCCATATGGCGTGGCGGGGGGGGTGGGGGGAAGAGGTCGAGACTGGAAAGTGAGGTGAGAGGCAGATCGGAGGCTTTTCCAACAGCTCAGGAACGAACAACCGAGCATGAAACCCTGTGCCAGATGAGGTGGACAGGGGAGCACTTATTCAAAAGGTGTCCTCTGACCACATGTGTGCCTGTGTACACACACGTACACACACAGACACACAAAAATTAAAAGGATTTGATTTTCTTTCTAAATGACCCAAAAAGATTCTCCCCCATTCGCTTGCCAATTCTGTGTGTGACAACAGAGTGAGTGACTGTGGAAGGGCACAGGGCAGAGGAAGAGAGGAAGAGACAGAGAGCTGGGAGGTAGAATTGCAAGTCACTTAAAACTTGCATCACTGCATTAGCCTTGGTTCCTGTCCCATTAGATGCTTTTAAGCTCCCGGAGAAGGTTCTGGAAGATTACTTTATCCGCAAAGCCGTAATTAGCATAAATTGGTGCTTGAGAGGCAGGTCCTGTATGGACATGTTTTTCCATTTTCAACCTCCTTATCATTTCCACTAAAATTAATCAGGAATATGAGTAATTCATTCAGATCATCCCTTTGCAAATTTAACTAGAAAATAATGTCATTTGCCCTTCGTTTGCTTCACACTCCATGAGTTCTGTGAAATCAAACAACGGCATCCTGTTTTTGATTAAATGATATCTGAATAACAAGGGAGAGGAGCTGGGGATTGTGAGAAGCTTAACCTCGGAGCTTTAATCAGAGCCTGATTAGGGGGAGAGCGACGCAGTGATACAGTGGGAAGAGGGAAGAGCGCCTCTAGGCCATCCTCCCCGGCTAGGGTTTGGGTTTCCTGTGACAGAGGAACCCACGCAGACGCGGCTATCCTAGCAGCTCTGGCCTGCATCCCCAATGTAGCCAAGCTTGTAATTGTACATTGCAAAGTTCACCTCTGGCCTCAGCCTTCTTGTTAGGAAGCCCTGACTCGTGGTTCACCCTCACTACTCTAAAGCCCCCCGCATCTGGCCCACAGAGACCCACGGGGAACCACGGCAATCTGAGTCTCGAAGGAAGCGATGGATCCTCTCAGTGAGCTTGAGTCCCGGATGACACTGTGGCTTGGGTGGTGGTGAGCTGGTGAATGCCACCTTACAGGGCAAAGGGGGCTTTTCAGATGTGCTCACAGCTCCTGGCATGGAGAGAGTGCTGGGATGATGCAGGCGGGTCTGGAGAGTCAACCAGGGGACAGGGGATGGTGACAGTGGAAGGGACAGAGACAGACATAAGGTGCTGTCCTGCTGGCTTGGGAGGTGGAGGATGACCAAAAATGTAGGTGTTCTCTGGAAGCTGGAAAGCGCATGGAGACAGAGTCTGTCCTTGAAGTGCTGAAAGAAATTCCCCTTGAGGAGGCCTTCCATTGAGTCCAGTGAAGCTGACTTCTGTCTCCCTCCTCCAGAACTGTGACAGAGAAAATTCATCCTGTTTTGAAATACCAGTTTGTAATAATTTGATAAGCAGCTCTAGAACACTAATAACACAATCACTCATAATAAAAAAAGATGGATTGATTTCCTACTCCTTTAAAAAAATTATTTATTTACTTGAGAGAGTGAGAGAGGGGAAAAGGCAGAGGGAGAGAGAGATTTATATAGAGAGAATGGACATGCCAGGGCCTCTAGCCACTGCAAACCAACTCCGGACACACGCACCACCTTGTGCATCTGGCTTACGTGGGTCCTGGGGAATTGAACCAAGGTCCTTTTGGTTTGCAGGCAAATGCCTTAACTGCTAAGCCATCTCGCTAGCACCTACCTTCCTCCCTCCCCCACTCTTTTTAGGTAGGGTCTCACTCTAGCCCAGGATAACCTGGAACTCACTCTGTAGTTCCAAGCTGGTCTTGCGCTCACAGAGATCTCTTACCTCTGACTCCTGAGTGCTGGGGCTAAAGACACACCCCACCACATCTGGTGGTTTTTCCCCTTTAACAGACATTGTGAGGGCAGCCCTACACATGCTTTCTTGCTTCCCAGTTTAGCTCAAGGTAGTTCTAACAGTTCATAATGAGTGTCTAACGTGTAAAAATTAGGAGGTTTCATATAAATCTTGGGTTTCTGTGTCAGGGAAAGTGCAAAGATCCAGCACCAGTCACCCATCCCATCACAGTAACTGTCGGGGCTGTGCTGCGGCGTGTGCCCTCTGATCCCCGTTCTCTGGAGCTCCTCCGGCTCCCTGTTGTCACTCAGTGGGGCCACCCGCTCCTGGGCGGTAGCCAGGTCTGGATCTGGACGTGGATGTGTGTTTACTCATTTTGGGGTGCTGGGGATGGAACCCAGGGCCTTGCACACGCTAGCCAGGCGCTCGACCCCTGAGCTGAGTCTGTAGCTCAAAACACGCACATTCCGTGTGCGTTTAGTTCCTGCAGGGTGTACGACTGAGGGCCTCAGTTTCTTTCTGGAAAGGCCCTGGCCAAGTCCCTGCCTCGTGCGTCTCTCACGCGGCCCCTACTTCACCAGAGTCAGCTGATACAGGCTCATTTCCAGATGGATGCCGCACGCCCAGTTTGGAAATCACGGCAATTCCGCCCAGTCGCCCTGGCTTGATCTATTCTAAGTCACCCGTCCGAATCCTGACCAGGCCCAGCCCTGCTTAGCATCTGAGGTCAGACAAGACGGGGCATGTGCAGAGCGGCGGGGGTGAGTCGTAATTCCCACCCACACTTGTGGACAGATGACCACACAAGGACACGGCCACCGACAGGAGGGGACTTCAGGGTCAGCCTCTGGCGTCTGTCTTCTATAACGGTTAGCATTCGGGTTCTGCCTCCTGATTAAAAAAAAATGCTCCTCACTTCATGGTGTTGGCTGGCAAGAGCATTTCTGTAGAGCTCGTCTGCTTGCCGAGTGTTTGGTGACACCAGAACTTCCCTGTATGCAGCCTCCCCGTCACTCTGGCCACCACTGCGACTCTGAGAAGTCACATGCTCATTCGCCCTCGACCCCTTGCTCATTCATCCGTGTTTATTGAGAACCTGCATGGACTGGGGACGGGGGGACATGGGGGAGGATGAGCGTGCGTTGTGCGCACGCGGAGGTCGGAGGACGACTCTGGGTGCTGGTCCTCACCTGTCACCCGGATTGAGGAAGGGTGTCTTGTTGTTTAGCCACTGCAGACACTGCCAGCCTGGTTGGCCTGCGAGCTTCCTGAGCTTCTCCTGACTGCCCCCAACTACCTTAGGGGTAATGGAATTACCGAGCGGAGGTACTGAAGTCTCGCTAACTTGATGTGTGTTCTTAGGACCTGAACTCTGGTGGTCAGGCTTGCGTTCACCCCCGAGCCATCTCCCTAGCCCAGACTTCGATCTTGTAACTCCTCCCCAACCTCCCCCTCTTCAAACTCGGTGACCATTGCAGTTTGCTGCGCAGGGAGTGCCAGGAGAAGGGGTGTGGGTGAGTGCTGGCGTGCCGTCCCGCTGCCAGCTGCCTTGCTGGGGAAGCAGCAGAGCGCCTGGGGGAAGCTCGGGACCTCCCTGCAGAAGCCAGCTATTTTTGTCACCTTTGAGATCAGTGTCTAAGACAAAGTCTAATTTTGGAACGAGGAGTGGCAGTAAGTGGGATGCTCCTCATTCCCCCAGGAGGCCTGTCATTTTTAGAATTTCCTTCAAGGTGGTGGGTGCCTCAAGTTTGAAATGGCCTGCCACTTAGCAGGCATTTTAGGGACTACAGAGTGGGCTCCACTGAGGGTGGCATTTAGGCCCCAGAGTGACAGTCTCACACACACTCTAGATCTCTGATGACACGCTGAGCTTCAGTGTGGAATTTGAACCATCCGTTAGTTGTTAGTGGATTGATTTATGACCAAACTGGATGTCTCAAATTAAATTTGCTAATGAATTTATAGAATCTAAGTTATATTCTTCCACTGTTTGGGGGACTAAATTAATTTATAAATCAACCTAACTGCAAACACAATATGTTACAATTTTAATATATAGAAAGCTAGGCATGATGGAACGTACCTTTAATCCCGCACTTGGGAGGTAGAGATAGGAGAATCACCATGAGTTTGATGTTATCCTGGGACTACAGACTGAGTTCCAGGTCAGCCTGGGCTTGAGTGAGACCCTGCTTCAAAAAAACCAAAGTAACAATAGTAAATAATAATAATAATATAGATAGATAGAAAGAGAGAGAGAGAGAGAGAGAGCGCTTCAAAGAACGGTGACAACCAACGAGATCACTATTCAGACACTGAAACCGGCCTTGCATGTGAGATCTTCGATGTATAAACACTGGGGTTGCAGACACGTGTGGCCACATCCAGGTACATATGCAGGCTCCAGAGGCGCAGCCTCAGGTGCTCCGAGGCCCTCGTGCTGTGGAGGGAGCACGCTTGACTGTCGAGCTGTCTCTGTGATCGTCGTCTAAGGTTTTAAGCCACAGCTGTCTTTGTAGAGATGGAGGCCAGGGTTGACGTTCTGGTGCTGATACAAATGACAAGGACAACGGAGGATTTGAGGGAGGGTTCTCTCACCATGAAGGGTTAGAAGGGACTCACCGGGACTCTGAAGAGTCTGTCAAGGGCCAGCAGCGTCTTCTTGGAGTCGATTATGCCTGAGCTGAGATTTAGGGTGTGCGGGTGTCGGGTCCACACCGCTACTTCTGGTGGGGATGGTATCTGAGCTTCATTGAGAATGACCAGGTACAGGGTCCCATTCCAAGGGCGAGATATGTGTCAACACTGAGTCTTCAACATGACCATCGATATCCACAGCTTCTGCTCATTCTAAAGCCCAAAGAGAGAGAAGTGTGAGGCTGGAGGGATGGCTTAGCGCTTAAGGTGCTTGCCTGTGAAGACTAAGGACCCAGGTTCAATTCCCCAGCACCCACGTAAGCCATATGCACAGGGTGACCCATGTATCTGGAGTTCATTTGCAGTGGCTGGGAGCCCTGGTGCGCCCATTCTCTATATGTGCCTGACTCTCCCTCTCTTTCCGAAATAAACAAATACTTTAAAAAAGAGTGAGAAGTGTGGACACACGTCTAGGAAGTGATTAGGCCAATACTTATGCCACAGGCTGCAGGACCCACACTTGAGACACTGTGTCATGCTTTCTCAGCTAAAGTTCAACAAATTGAGGAGTTCTAGGAGTTCCTTAGAAGTTAATGGAAGAGGGCTGGAGACATGGCCTAGCAGTTAAGGCATCTGCCTGCAAAGCCAAAGGACTTCGGTTCGATTCCCCAGGACCCACGTAAGCCAGATGTACAGGTGCCTCATGCGTCTGGAGTTCAATTGACACATCAGAGTCATTTGTTGATTTATATATGAAAACTGCAGGTAAGACTTGAGGTTCTTCCATAAACTTGCTATGATGTGTGTGTATGAGGAGACAATTTTCAAAGTCCTCATTTGATGAGCATCTCCTTTTAAAGCTCTAATAACATCCTTCCTAATGAAATACCGTAGTGAGTGTGTGTGTGTTCTCATATGTGTGTATGCATACGTGACTGAGTATATGTGGAGGCCAGATGTTGACAATGGAGATCTTCCTCAGACACTCTGCACCTCATTCTTTGAGACAGTCTCTCACTGAACCTAAATCTGATTTCACTAGACTAGCCAACCAGTTTCTTCCCAAATAGTACTTTTTCAGTTTTCAATGTGTGTCTGAGAGAGAAAGATACAGGAAGGAAGGAAGGAAGAAAGGAAGGAAGGGAAAGAGGCCGGGCATGGTGGTGCATGCCTTTAATCCCAGCACTCCGGTGGCAGAGGTAGACAGACCAGACGATTGTTGTGATTTCGAGGCTGCCTGAGACTACATAGTGAATTCCAGGTTAGCCTGAGCTAGAGCGAGATCCTTCCTCCGAAAACCAAAGAAAGGAAGAAAGAGAGAAAGCCATGAAGTTTAAATATTTTATGCTTATTTATTTATTTGAGAGAAGGAAAGAGGCAGAAAGAGAGAGACAGAGAATGGGCATGCCAGGGCTTCCAGCCACTGCAAATGAACTCCAGATGCATGCACCACGTTGTGCATCCTGAGGAATCAAACAGAGGTCCTTTGGCTTTGCAGGCAAGCACCTTAACAGCTAAGCCATCTCTGCAGCCCCAGCCATGAAGTTTAATTAGGGTTGACTGCATGAGCATGAATGGGTGGCTATTTACCAGATCACAGACAACTTATCAGTGAATACAACACACACACGCGCACACACACACGCACACGCACAAAGAAGGTTCACATTCCAAGCCCGTCAGCATAGAAGACCAGGAGAACTCCTTCCGGGATGATAGCTCTTCCTGTGTGCAGCGAGAAAGGATTTCCTCTGTAAGCAGGCATACAGACTTACCCTGAATGAAGGGAGCACTGGTTTTGTTTCATACATGTGGGTGATGGTTCAAGCCCTTTGAATGAATGATGTGAATCTCTTTCATTCCCCATGCAAGTAACTGTGGGAGTGCATCTGGTGCACAGAGAAATGCCACACTTAGAAATTTGGCCCCAAATGATTGATTTTGCAGACAGTCTTCTTGTCGGTGTTGTGAGCCACAATGGTGGCTTTGTTTTCCGCCCACGTTCTGATCACCAAGTCCTCTCTGTTTTGCGTTTTCTTTTTTTCTTAGTAGGAAATTAATCTTTCCTTAATACCTACTCTTTCTTTCTTTCTTCCTTTCTTTCTTTCTCTCTTTCTTTCTTTCATTCATGGTTTTCTTTGACCATCATTTCTTTCCTTTCTTTTTTGTTTGTTTTCCAAAGTAGGGTCTTGCTGTAGCCCAGGCTGACCTGGAATTCACTATATAGTCTCAAGATGGCCTCAAACTCACAGCCATCTTCAGTCCTCAGCTTCCTGAGTGCTGGGATTAAAGCTGTGCATCACTATGCCCTGCTGTTTTTGCTGTTTTTTTTTTTTTTTTTTTCTTTTTGAGGTAGGGTCTCACTCTAGCTAAGGCTGACCTGTAATTCACTATGGAGTCTCAGGGTGGCCTTGAACTCACAGAGATCCTCCTACCTCTGCCTCCTGAGTGCCAGGATTTTGCTTTTATTTATTTATTTATTTGAGAGTGACAGACAGAGAGATAAAGAGGCAGAGAGAGAGAGAGAGAGAGAGAGAGAGAGAGAGAGAGAGAGAGAGAGAGGGAGAGGAGAATGGGCATGCCAGGGCTTCTAGCCACTGCAAACGAACTCCAGATGTGTGCATCTGGCTAACGTGGGTCCTGGGGAATTGAGCCTCAAACCGGGATCCCTAGGCTTCACAGGCAATTGCTTAACCGCTAAGCCATCTCTCCAGCCCTGCTTTTTGTTTTTGTTAGGCTGGCTGACTAGGGAATCCCAGTGATCCTCCTGTCTCTGCCCTTCCCAGTGCTAGGGTTACAGGCATGCATGGCCATGTTAGATTTTTTTTATGTGGGTGCTAGAGATTGAGCTCAGTTCCTGCTTGAGCAGCAAACACTTTTAGCCCCGGGACATCTCCTCAGCCCCTCCTTGAAACATCACGGAGTCAAATACATGACAGGTTTGTTTTGTTTTCTTTGCTCCTCAGTAACGACCTGTGATCTCTTTGTACCGTGTCCACGGTAAGACCACCACCACTTTTGCTCCAAACGTCAGAACAGGAGAAAGGAGCTGGGGAAAGTAAAGAGAACTCCCGGGGTAGTTCCTGTTATGCACCTGTCAGAGCTGGAATCGGGGTTCAGCACCCTGCCAGGGGAGGATGAGCTTCACTGGAAATCAATGAAGTTCAGGTGTCTGGCAGGCAGTTCATGTTCACCTGACAGAAGGTCCATGGGACTGTGTTTGTGAGGCTGGTTGAAATCCTCATATCTTTGTTTCTTTTTAAAAGATAGTTCTAATTTTATCATTTATGTGGGGGGGGGGGGCGCAAAAGCCTCTTGTCTCTGCAAACAAATGCCAGATGCTCGCATCACTTTGTGTGTCTGACTTGACGTGGGTGCTAGGGAATTGAACCTGGGCCAGCAGACCTTTCAAGCAAGCGCTTTAGTCACCGAGCCTTCTCCCCAGCCCCTCATACCTTATTTCTTACATAGTAGAGACATTCCCGTCTCTTTGCTGCTAAGACTTTTGGCCAATTGCCATTTCTCTAAGCTTTGGAAATGGGAGTCAGTCACCAGTTGTCCTTATGAACATAGAAGCAACAATGCTATGAGAAAGGAATATGATGACGTGATAAGCTGTCACTCGAGTCAGATACCAGGTTCATGGCCTCATCACTTTCCAGCATGGTGTCTGGGACAAGTTTCTTCACTACCTAAGTATGCAATAAAGTAAAACGGTAATGTGGGCATTGAGGTTAAATATGCAATATACCCCGGGGGCCCCATGTGTTTGAACATCTGAGGGTGTGCACTGCAGTGGAGGATTTGGGATCTCTATGAAGGGAGGCCTGGCTGGAAGGGGGACTTTGTGGTCTGTGAGTACATTCACTATCTGGCCCCTTTGCCAACACTTGTCCTAGTCATTCTTTTTCAGTGGATACATGATATTTCAGGGATTAGATTTTCACAGAATTTATTAAGGCTACCTGTGGAATATCCATATCTTTATAAATTCTGATATACTGCCAACCTTTTTTAATATAAATACTTTTACTTATTTATTTATTAGAGACAGAGAGAGGGGTGGGGAGACAGAGAAAGAGAAAAAGAGAGTGAGAATGGGTGTGCCAGGGCCTCCAGGAACTGCAAACTAACTACAGATTCGTGTGCCACTATGTGCATCTGGCTCATGTGGGACCTGGAGAATCGAACCTGGGTCCTTAGGTTTTGCAGGCAAGTGCCTTACCTGCTAAGCTGTCTCTCCAGCCCTATAGCCAACCCTTTTAAACTGAGTTTCTATACTTTAGTTAACTGAATTTTCTAAACTCAGGGGTACAAAAACCCCTAAGCTCAGTTCTTTACTGCACACACCATTGTACTAAAAGCAGACTGTCACCCCAGGCATCGGTTCCTACTTTCTTACTGACAGTAGGCGTCAGCAGACCATGAATGTCCACGATGATTAGGGAAGCAAGAAGAAGTTGTCAGTTGCTAAGTGTCACTGGATTCTTAGAAGAAATGATAACTCTTTGCAGTAGTTTGAATAAATGTCCCCCAATAGATTCAGGAGTTTTATCAAAGCATCTTAGATTTCCAGCTACCTGGCTGGAGGAGGTGTTACCGGGTGAGTCTTAGAGTCCAGCCCCAAGGTGTGGTGGTGGACTTGGAATTCCAGTCTAAAGATATGCCAAATGCTTGAGCTCTGTCTGGAATTCCTAAGTGTGCTTGTGTGTAGTGTGGCTTTTTTTTTCTTTTTTTTGACTTGGGGCTTCTCTTTCTCTGCCTGGTCCTTTAAGAGGGGCTAACTTCTGCCATTATGGAACGTCCCCTGGAGCTGGAAGCTTCAATAAATATCCCTTCTTCCATAATGGTGCCTGGTTTGGAAGATCATCTCAGCAACACGAAGCTGTCTACTACACTTCTTTAGCATAAATGGGGGTGCACCTGGGTCAGGAGGCATAGGAGAGTGGGCACAGGTGTGGCTGGCATGCAGTCTCTGTGCCCTGTGCCAGGTAACGAGCTTCTCAACAGCCTGTGACTGTCCCACGCTGAGGAAAAAGCTTTCCCACATCTCCGGTGCTTTCGTTCCAGGGAAGTTGGTTGGAATCAGTCCCTGCCACTTAGCATGGTGATTAGCATTTTAAGCAGTTTGTATTGATTAAAGAAACCTGCTTCTTCAAGCAGAAAGAGCCCCGAGGAATGCAGCAAGTGTCTTTATCTCAGTACATTACACCCAGCACCAAACCATGCGACATACATTAGTGAGAACCTGCATGGGCATTTGATAAATGACAGAAATACAGATGTGTTACACGTGTTAAGCAGATTGCATACTGCACAGACACATGCTTGGTTTCCAAGGTCTTTTAAAAAATATTTTAGTTTGTTTATTTATTTCTTTATTTGACAGAGAAAGAGAGAGAGTGATGGGCGCACCAAGGCTTCCAGCCACTGCAAACAAACTCCAGACACGTGCACCCCCTTGTGCATCTGGCTAACGTGGGTCCTGGGGAATGGAACCAGGGTCCTTTGGCTTTTCAGGCAAATGCCTTAACCACTAAGCCATCTCTCCAGCCCCTAAAGTCTTTTTTAAGAAAACCTGTCATGTAAGACTCTAGTTCTTTGTCAAGGAAGACCATTTGGTCTGCATATTGGAGAAATAAACCTAACCTTTTAAAAGAGATTTAGTTCAAACCTATTTCTGAATCATAAGATACTTGGGCTATGTTCAAGTGAGAGACTTGAGATTAGGTTTAGCTTCTTTGAGAGCTCTCTCTGGTCTCCTCTTAACTCCTCAATGTCATTTGCTGATGTCGTTTGGAGGGGAGCAAAGGCCTAGGGCTGGAGACGATGAAATGCCCACGCTGTGTGGCACGGGAAGATTCTTCCTTGCGCGTCTGTTCCCACCCTCCTAGCTAGCTCCGAATGCCCTTCAAGCCAGGCATGGAATAGTGTGCAATGGTTTGGGATTTATTTGAAGACATATTCATTTCAATTTTCACATGGTACAAAATATAGAGTGTTAAAGGTTGTGCATATCCAATTGACTCTATCAGATCTCTTCTGGTTAATTTACCCCACGTACCCCACTTACCGTCTCAGAGCAAATATATTATGTCTCCACTCAAAAGGTATATATGAAGCACATATGTTTGTTAGTAAATCAATTCATTCTATAAATATAAAAATATAAAAATATAAAAATTCCCCTACAATATTGCTGTCTCACCTGCAGGGGATGCATCCCAAGATCTTGATGGATGGGATGGCTCAAACTATAGCTGGTACCTAACCTTGTATATGCAGTTTTTTTCCTTGTACACATATATTATCATAAAGTTTAATATATGAATTATGCACAGCAAGAGATTAATAGCAACTAATAATAAAACAGAACAGTTGTAGCTGTATGCTATAATAACAGTTTTAAAATATATGAATTTATTTCTGTCATTTTCCAGTTAATATTTTTGGACCACATTTGACTGGGTGAGTGAAGCCACAGCAAGTAATATTATGGGTTGGGAGTGGCGGCCACCTGTTCTGTGACAGGTCTTCTAGGAAGCAGACAGACAGGGGACTAAGAGAGAGTCCTTGTCACGCAAGGGGTTCACTGCACCACTTGAGGGGGGTGGTGTTGAGCAGCCAAACAACGGCCAAACAGTGATCCACGTGTAACTGCATGTCAAGAGTCGATGAAAGCTCTAGCAGAAGTGGCAGTATAAATAGTCAATGACCAGCGCTTGTCACTCTGGTAAAGTGATCCCTGGGGAGAGGGCCAAGGACAGCCGGAGTGACAGCAAGCAAGACCTTTAAGTGCAAAGGTCCGGTGACATCTCTCTGCTTTGTACGCTCATGCGCAAAGAGGCTGGCGGATTTGGAGCAGATAAGGTGAGGATGTGTGGCTAGGAGGTAACAATGGCCAGGTCTACCTGACCCTGAAGCCTCGTTAGGACTTTTAAGTCTGTCTTGGGTTGAGTTGTAAAGTCAGTGGAGAGTTAGGAGTAAGGATGAAAGAAAATAGCTTTTTGAAAGAATCACTTGGGTGTTGATCAGAGAAAACCAAGGGTGAGTAGGACCAGGGTACGAGAGAGCAGCGGAGTGAGAGGCTCCTGTGGCCACCCGGGCTCCCAGGACAGTACGATCATAACACGGACCAGGTTGGCTCTGATGGGGCTAAAGCGAAGAATGGATTCTAGGTGTGGTTTGATGATTAGACCAGGTTGGTCTCAGCTGGCTGATGAGACGTGTTGTTGCGACAGAGAGAAGACAAGGCAATCTCAAGAGGGGCTCCCTAGTTTTGTATCTAGAGCAGCAGGTAAAAAGAAACTTGGGCTAGAGAGATGGCTTACTGGTTAAGGCACTTGCTTGCAAAGCCAAGGGACCCACATAAGCCAGGTGCACAAGGTGGCGCATACATCTGGAGTTTGCGGTAGCTGGATGCCCTCGTGCGCCCATTCTCCCTATCTGCCTCTTCCTCTCTCCCTAATAAATAAATAAAATATTTTTTGAAAAAGAAAAGAAACTGTGTCATGCAGAAGAGTCCTGGAGAGAGGCACTGGACAATCAAAGGTCCAGGTTCCATTCTATGCAAGGGAGGTATTCACTGGGCAGTAAGGTGGAGGGAGGAGCAGGCTGTTAAAACACCCAAGTCTGAAGCACGTAGGAAGCTTGTCATTACAGGTACACATTTGGAAAACACAGATCATGGTGGATAGCATTTAAGCTCATCCAGTGACAAGCACTTGCTGGGAGCCTGGGTAGAAAATTGCTACCTCTCGCCTTTACATTTATTTTTTTATCACTTCACAAAGAGTTATTTTTCTCCTTTTTAGCAGCCGTAGATTAGACTATTACACAGAAGCATGAAGGAAAGACACCTTTGTTTAAGCACAAAAGTGGAATTACCAGCTTACTGCTCTCCTTCCAGAGCAGCAACATTTAAAAGTCATTTTCGAGTCTCTGGAAATCCATTTGATATTCAAATTAAAATTAACACTTAACATTTACTTGAAAAGTGGTCACTGGAACAGTGGTTCACCGTGTTCCTCAGAATGGAAATTGTGGTCAGCACGGAAAAAATGTTATGAAGGAAACGGGTTACATTTTCTATCCAGTATCTTATTTGGTATATGAAAAATGGTGAGGAAAACAAATTAAAAAAAAAAATTGTGGGGGTGGAGTTGCTGGAGAGATGGCTTGGCAGTTAAGGTGCTTGCCTGCAAAGCCGAAAGACCTCAGTTTTATTCCCCAGGACCCACATAAGCCAGATGCACAAGGTGGCGCATGCATCTGGAATTCATTTGCACTGGCTGGAAGCCCTGGTGTGCCCATTCTCTCCCTCCCTCCACCCCCCTGCCTCTTTCCCTCTCTCAAATAAATAAATTAATTTATTTTAATATTTTAAAAACTTGGTACAGAGCCCGGACAATAGGGTAATTTCCAGATCAGCCTGGGCTACAGTGATCCCCTGCCCCACCCAGAAAAATGAGAGGGGACTCAGGGTGAAGCTTAGTGGCATGATACTTGTCTTCCATGTGCAAGGTCCTGGGTTTTATCCTAGCACTGCAGTGAATGAGTGAATAAATAAATAAATAAATGAAATCTACAATACAGGAGAAGTATGGACTGTGATGTGAACATTACAGTGACATTGTGGTAGGTGACGGCATTTATGACTGTTGGGATATGTCCACAATATTTTAAATGAAAAGAGAGGTTAATATCACTGTTTTCATATTATTATCTAGTTTATATTACATATATTATGTATGCACATTAAAATAGATTAGAAAGAAATGTATTAGCACATTCAAGGTCCTTTCTTTCTCTGTGTTTGTTGTTTTCTGGAGGCTGATTCAAAATCTACCTTTTACAAGTTTTTGTATTTTCTGAACATCATAAAAATATATCAGTTGTATAAAAGAGCATAATTTATTACAATACTTAAAAGTGGATAAAAATATCATAAAAATGTGGACCTTTCTCTTTTTTCTGTGCTAGGTAAGATATTTCTAGATCCAAAAAGTTGAGCTGTCTTTGTACAAACTCCTCTCAGGGTAGGAATGGAATCTGAGGAGCTGACAGCTTATTTAGTTTTCTCTTGGTCCTGTAATAGTTCTACATATATATTAGATCTCACCTCATGCATGCATTGTAACAAGGGTGTACTAACTGGGAGTGAGTGGTTACATCTATTCTCTAAGCATACTCTTGTTTAATGTTACACTGTTGTTGCCTGAAAACTTAGAGTTTCTACCCTCAAGTTGGAAACAGTTCAATCCAGACAAGGGGAGTGGGTGGAATTAGAGTTTCTGCACAGCAAAGGAAACAAGAGTGAGGAGGCAACCTATAAAATTCAAGAAACTTGCTGATTGCTATGCTTCAGATGGGATTAATATCTAGAATATGTAAGGAATTGTGAACAATTAAACACCAAAAGAACAAATAACCCAATCAATAGATGGATAAATGAACTGAATCAATAGTTCTCAAAAGAAGTACAAATGGTCAATAAATCTGTGTCAAAAAATCTTAACACCTGATCCATTAGAGAAATTCCAACTAAAACTACACTGAGACTCCATCTCACTCCAGTGAGAATGACTGTATCAACAACAGTCCCACAGATGCTGAGCGAGCGAGGATGTAGAGAAGCGGCCTTCTATGCTGTGGGTGGGAACGTAAATCCATTGAAGCACCGTGAAAACCAACACGGAGGTTCCATAACACACCACAGGTAGACGTGCCATACGATCCAGCCACACCCTTGGGTTATGAGAATGGAGGAGAGTGATTCAACACACAAAAGTGACCCCTGCACACCCATGTTAGTTGGTGTACTAGCCAGAATAGCCAAGACACAAATTAACCTAGTGTCCACCCACAGATGGGTAAGTAAGGACATTGTGAGGTGTCTATATACAATGGGGCTTATTCAATCATAAAGAAGAACTGTATGTCATTGATAGGAAAATGGATGGAACTGAAAATCAGCATGATGCCTGAAATAAGCCAGAGGCACAAAGACAAACAATGTGTTTCTCTCATTCACAAAATCTGGACTTTAGAAGATTAGATATGAAAGGGTAATTAGAGTGGCTGTCTGGGAAAATGGCTGTACTCTGCTGATCAATGCCTAAGATAGCCCCAGAAGTAAGTGTGTGTGTGTGTGTGTGTGAGTGTGTGTGTGTGTGTGTGTGTGTGTGTGTGTGTGTGTTTTAAACCAAGAGTTTTATAAGAATAGCACAAGCCTTGGAAGTTTCTTAGGTGGAAAAGATGTGCAGGTTGGGATGAAGCCCTTGGTGTCCTGCGCTGTCCCTTACAGACCCAGGCAGAGTGAGTGGAAGATGCCCACACGAAATCTTTAATGCCGTGCTCATTGCCAGAGTCCCCCCCACACCATGCTCTTGAGTTGCTTCCAGAACAACCAGGAAGGTGGCGAGTTGGAAAGTGCTGGCCACGGTGATGTGTGCTTCTTTCTGAACATGTCTGTGACCCAGGCTTCACTGCAGCCGCCAACGGTCACTTCGGTGGGGCTGTTCAGTGTCCCCAGACACAGGCCGGGCTGCAGAGGTGGCAGTGTGGTGCAGGCTCTCGTCGGAGGCAGGCGGCCCTGGATCCACAGGTCAGGGTGAAGCGTGCAGAATCCCTAAACACTGGCTTGCAGGACGAGCGGTGGCTTTCTTTCCCTGCCGAGCAGCCGTGCCCATTCTGTGGTCCCTAAGAGAACAGGGCCACTGTCTCTCATTATTATAAGAACAGGTGACGCCACCCTCACTGAGGGTTGGGAGGGTTTAAAAAGATCTAATGATCTAATGAAAATAATTTCTTTTAAAAAAAAAAAAGAAAAAATACAAAGATCTAATGGTGCTGTGGCTGGTGACACCGTGAAGACACATCTTAGCCAGCTGTCACTCAGCTCTCCATACAAACGTTGCCTCCTCTGACACCACTTGACTGAAAGTAGCCTCCCACCGCTTCATCTTACACTCATTCTCTAATGTATCACAAATAGTATTTGCTTTTATTTTTGGTGACTGCTTCACTGAGATATGAATACACCATGCTGCTGCATTTTTAATTCACTCAGAGTTGTGAAATCATACTCTCAGAATATTTTTAGTGTCCCCAAAAGAAACTATGTCTTCTTTATACATCATTTCTCGGGGGCAAGGCAACCATTGAACTCTAACTCCAGGGATTCACGTATTCGAGGCATTTCATGTAAATGGAGTAATATAAGCATTCAGTTGTTTGAGAGTGGTTTCTTTGACCTCACACAATTATTTTATGTTCATACATGTTATAGAATACATCAGACCTTTATTTTAGAAAAAATTATTTTAATTTATTTATTTGCAAGGAGGGAGAAGAGAGAAAGGGAATGGGCATGCTAGGACCTCTTGCCACTGCAAACAAACTCCAGATGCATGTACCACTTTGTGCATCTGGCTTTACATGGGTACTGGGAAATTGAACCTGAGTTATCAGGCTTTGCAAGTGAGCCTTTAACTTCTGAGCCATGTCTCCAGCCATTCTTTCTTTTGAAAAGACAATGTCAGGCTGGAGAGATGGCTCATCAGTCAAGGCATTTTCTTGCAGAGCTTGACGACCCAGGGTTGATTCTCCAGTGCCCGCTGGGTGGTGCATGCATCGGGAAGTTGTTTTGCAGTGGCTAGACACTCTGGCATGCCCATTCTCTCTCTTTCTCTCTTCTCTCTGTCTATCCCTGCTTGCAAATTATTAAATAAATAAACAAACAAACAAGCAAAGTAAATAATTTTAAAAGACAGTCTGATATCATTTTGTTTGTGATATATATTTAATAAATATATATAATAAATATATATTATATATATATTATACATATATGTGTGTATGTATACACACATACACACACACGCATATATTTAAACCGATCCCATAGTTCCATGAAAAGGGATGTGGAAGCCCAAACTGCTCACTTGAAAGCAGGCATGGATTTTGACGTGTGCTTCCTAGTTCATGGCTCACTTCTCCGCCTCAGCAGTATGCGCCCTTTTGTGGATTTAAAGCCCTGTCAGTTACTTAGCTTGGCTGATGGCTTTGAGTCTTTCCTATCACAGTACAGCACTAGGACTCGCTTAAGGTGGGTGAAGAAGAGCCCTACATGCATCTCTGTGATGTGGAGGGAAGCCAGGGTGCTGAGTACCAGAAGGCCCTTGTTAGACCTTCACAAAGCCTTGTGTACTCTACTGTCCCTGGCGGGCTCTTGAGCTGACACTGGTGACAGAATAAAACGCGCGTGAGAAATCACCTTCTGTGGGGCTCTCCCAACACTCATGCATTCGTACTTGAGTGCTTCAGCTTATTCACTAAACACAAAGTAGAGTGTAGGGGATCTTCTTACCACCACGCTGCCACAGCCGGGGATGGCCCTGTTAACTCACCCTGTGGCCAAAGCTGTCTCATGAACCCAGCTTCACCTACCAGAGCTTCTCGCTGGTGGGATGATCAGAATTGACTTCTGACAATGATTTCTCAGTATGCTCAAGCACAGGCTGGTTCGTTCATTCACGCATTTGTTAAGTGATTGATTACCTAATTCATCAGTCCATCCATCACATGTTTGTTTCACCTTTGAAGGCTGCAGTTTGACGCTAGGGCCCTGAGATTAAAGCTCTACTCTCGCTTGTGCAAGAGTATAGCTGTGGTCTGCAGTAGGAGGCAGGCTAGCTTAGCAGTTACAGAAAAATGATGCAATGATCCTAAAAGGAATAGAGGTATGAGATATCAGATCCCAGGAAGGGAGGTGAAGAAGTGTGGTCTCTTGAGCAGATTTCTGCAGAGCAGAACGGCATGAGTGAGATGAGAAGCCGAGAGCTCTCAGCTTGGGGATAGAAGCAGGATGGACTCTGTTGGAAGCGGGGAGTGGCTGGGTCATGCAGGCCATGGAAAGGCCTCTGACCTGAGTGGGAGCAAGATGACAGCGCTGCCTCCAGCAAGTAGTTGGACACTTGGATTCTTGGCTGATTCACTCAGAAGGCAGGGTCAATGTGTCCCAAGTTCTTACGACTTCAATATTTCATAATTTTCTTTAATTTACAGACGTAGGAGACAGGCAGGTGGATAGCTTACGCTTTTCTCACGCCTGCCGTTTCATGCAGAGTAGCAGCTCATTTTGTTTCCTCTTCTTGTTGTTGTAACAAAATACCTGACAGAAGTAACTTAGGGAAGGAAGGATGTTTTCTCGGCTTACGGTGTGAAGGTATGGTCTGCGGTGGCCGGCGCATGGGGCACTGGTCACACTGTGTCCACAGGGAGGAAGCAGAGAGAGAGGTGAGCGCTGGTGCTCAGCCAACTGTTTCCTTTTAGTTCACTCCAAGACCCCAGCCCATGGGATGATGCCACCCATATTCAGGGTGGATCTTCTCTCCTTGAATAAATACTTCTGGAAATGCCCTCAGACATGCCCAGGGGCGTGTCTCCTAGGTGATTCTAAATCCAGTTAAGCAGACGATGTGCATTAGTGTAGGTGGGATGGGAGCGTGGTCAGGGACAACATGCAGTTTGTTCCCCTTTAACATCACGTCTACACTTCCATGGAGCTCAGATCTATTGGGTAACATGGGGAAGGACTCATTGTACTGTTGAGGTCATGTTGGTTTATAAGAGATTTCCCTGTAAACAAAGAAAATCCACATGAGCAGGAATGGCATTGTGACTCTTAGCTAGAAAGGACAGAACCCTTCATAACTACTGTACAGACAGAAGTTCTTCCAGCATTGTCATGGACGATGGACGATACCCAGGACTCCCCTGCAGGGGAATTTGCCCCACCCCAAGGTATCTTGCTCTTGGGAACACCACCTGTCCACATCCACCCTTGAAGAGAGACCTGCCTCCACCTGTATCACCAGGACCTCCCCAGTCGGCATTTCCAGCCAAGACCTTTTTCTATGTGTTCCATAACCCCTGTGAAGCCCCAGTCTATCTGGACAGCCCAAGCTGTGCCCTGAAGTGACAGTGACTGTGTCTGTAAATGAGTGCATAGTGTTAGTGGCCTTCCCGTCAGTGGAGTCTTCACTGTTTATGTCAGTGGGTGACGAGAAATGTAAGCACCCATTATGACAGGAATTCCTATTGCTTTATAATCCCATGGCTTAGGGCTAAGTGTGTGTGTGTGTGTGTGTGTGTGTGTGTGTGTGTGTGTGTGTGTAAATGTTATATAGATTATAAACAATAGTCAAATTATATAAAAATATAGAACCTTTTCTTTTAAAGAAAAGACTAGAATTGTCTCCAGATACTCCCACAGACCCAATTTTAACTTCACCGCAATTGTTGCCAATTTATTTTTTCCCTCAGCAATGCATGTGGTTACTATCCATGAGCTAGAGTGGCTTGCAGAAATACAGGAAAATGAGGGGAACTTCCCCCCCCAAGACTATCACCAAGTGCCTTCCTTAGTCTTCTCAGCCTTGCTGAATGATCCGGACATTTCTGCATTGTTCAACAGCAAGGCCTTTCTCATTGCTTTCTTCCAAGGACAATTAAAAAAAATGTGCCGTTCATAAAATGAGATATTCTGTCAAAGGGGTGAAAAAGGAAATAGAAAGACAGAGTTTATGCACTATTCTCTGCAAACACGATGGTAGTGTCATTTAATTCTTGTTCCTAAATAAATAAGCTTTCTAAAAATACCGCCAAATCATGCTGGGCTGTCTGAATGCGTTTGCAGTAGTGAATAATGTGAACTGACTGATATTCCCCAAGTGTGTCCTTCATTTAAAATTTTTTATTATATTAAATATAATCTCCTTATATTAAGAAAACCAAATAATTACTACCTATAAACTCATGCTTCTCTCCTCCTTTATTTCTTATATTGCATATAAATTAAGGTGAATGTCACCAGATGTCACTGGTAAATAATTGCTTGCTTGCTTTCTGTCCCTTTCTGCCTCCCTCCCTTTCTGCCTCCCTCTCTTTTGTTTCTTCTTCTTTTTCCTTTTTCTTTTCAGATTTCTGAAAATTTTTACTTATTTGACAGAGAAAGAGGGAGAAAGAGAGAATGAATGGGTGTGCCAGGGCCTCCAGCCACTGCAAACGAATCCCAGACATGTGCATCTCCATGTGCATGTGGCTAACATGGGTCCTGGGGAATTGAACCTGGGTCTTTTGGCTTTGCAGGAAAATGCCTTAACTGCTGAGCCATCTCTCCAGCCCTCTTTTCAGATTTTAATGAGAACCAAAAGAGCTACTGATCCTCATTACTAACTTAGTGCTCACCTTTTGTACTTTCTTTCACTCTGAGAACATTTTGAGGGAGACCTCTCTCCTTGAAGCCAGTGCTTTGTAATCCTACTTGGGATATGTTTTTTTTTTTTTTTTTTTTTTTTTGACTGTGTGGTTACAACTGGGACCATGAACTTAATCCACCAAATGCAAATGCATCATATGTCAATTAAATTATCCTTTAACTGAATGGTTATCTTTTCTTTTCCAAGTTGACCCTCATTAGCTATAGCAACTTTTAGTCTCCTGGTATTATAACTTCATATGATTTTGGTTTGATTGAGCAAATGTGCAGACATTGTGCCTGAGACCAATCATGGTAAAGATATGTTGAGGGAATGCTTTTCTTTAAATAAAAATTTAATGAAAGATATAGCTCATTGCCATCAATATCATCATCAGTACCATTAATACCACCAATATTCTCATCATCATCCCCTCCACCACCATCACCATCACCACCATCATCATCACCACCATCATCACTCCCATCACCACCATCATCATCACCACCATCATCACTCCCATCGCCACCATCATCATCACCACCATCATCACTCCCATCGCCACCATCATCATCACCACCATCATCACTCCCATCGCCACCATCATCATCACCACCATCATCACTCCCATCGCCACCATCATCATCACCACCATCATCACTCCCATCACCACTGTCATCATCTCCATCATCACTGTCATCACCACCATCATCATCACCACCATCATCACTCCCATCACCACCGTCATCATCACCATCATCACTGTCATCACCACCATCATCATCACCACCATCATCACTCCCATCACCATCACCACCACCATCACTGTCATCACCATGGTCATCACTAGCATCAACACTGTTAGGTCAAGATGGGTTTCCCAACAGAGCACAGGTCACTTGGGATTACAGAAAGTGGGCTATACAGAGATTTTCAGTTGGGGGAAGTAAAGAAAAGGTTTCTTTTGGGGAGATCTAAGAAAGCCATGGTGTGACACCAGAACAGTAACCAGGTGACCTGAGAGATAAGGGGGCAGGAAACCTAGACCTGGGGCGTTGTTAGGCAAGGAAGGGATGATGGCTGGGTGGATCCTTGAGGACTGTGGATGACCCACTTCCTTGTGTCTCTGTCACCCTCCTGCTCTCCTTGGTGACTCCATTTTTGGAAGCCCGTCTTGACCTAACAACCATCACCACCATCATCACTACTATCACCACCACCATTACCACAATCACCACCATCACTACCACCATCATTACCATCATCACCACCACCATCACCGTTACTACTACCATCACCACCACTGTCATCATTATCTCTGTACCTGTTTTCTCCTAGACAAGGCTAAGCAGATATCCTCACCAGCTTCTCACACAACCGAGCTGGGTAGTTACATAATGCCACTAGTCTGTAGCTTGCCATGTTTCCTTCATGGTTCAACATGCACATTTTCCATTACAGCTTATCTAGTTGTTCCATCTGCAGGTAGAACATTGCCAAGTATTGCACTGGTGAGAGCCTAACCTGGGCATACTTAAGTTGTATCCAGGTTTGGCTGTTTACAGATTTATCCAAATGAACATTCTGCACAGATCTGTGTATTTGTCAATGTATTTTTTTTAAAGACTGAAATGGATTATCTGGTGCTTTTGTAGTAAATCTTTACTCACATCAGGAGAGAGAAAGAGGGAAGGAAAAAAGAAGCCATAGTTGTAGGGAGGAAGAGAGGGAAGGACAAAAGGGAGAGAGGGAGGGAAAGAGAAACAGCAAGCAAGGTGGGCAAGTTGTCATGCCTCAAGGTCCCCCAGAAATATACCTCCTCCAGCAAGACTCCACCTCCTAATGACTAGACATCCTTCCAGAACAGCACCACCAGCTGGGGATTAACTATTCAGACATAGGAGCCTTTGTGGCATTGTATATTTGAACCACTGTACTCACCTAGGCCTAGAGGCACTGAGCTGACTGGAAGTTGAGTCATGAAAGAAAAACTGCAGAATGAAGTGAGGAGCCACGCAGCAGGGCCTGCAGCTGACCGCTGTCTGCTGCCCACCACCACGGCTGGATCCTGCGCATATGCACAGTGGGTTCTGAGGTTCTGGAGCTTCCCCTGTTCTACGTGTCCTGCCACACAGGTGGCTCTCTGTCTCTCAGGCAGTGCAGACTCACCACTCTGTCCCTTTTGACTGCAGCTCCAGATGAAGATGAGTGAGCGGGCGGCATCCCTGAGCACCGTGGTGCCCCTGCCCCGCAGTGCCTACTGGCAGCACATCACGCGGCAGCGCAGCACGGGACAGCTCTACCGCATCCGAGGTAAGCCCGGCTCAGCTCAGCTGCCACGAGCTCCCATGGCGAAGAGCCATCCTCCTCCCAAGGCAAGGTCCGCATCAAGGTCTCATAGCCCAGGATAATTCGTTTAGCTGGAATCCTGGCCCTCAAGGGTTTGCTTCTGTTAGGGTAGGATGGGCTCCCCAAAATGGAATCAACAAGCACAGAAGGAGGGCAACAGACACAGGGAAGTGGGCCATCCACATTCCTCAAGGAATCCCCCAGCCATTATCCCTTCCTTGCCTAACAATGCCCCCGGTCTAGGTTTCCTGCCCACCCCTGATCTTGTCTGGTGTGTCACACCCTGGCTATCTTAGATCTCCCCTAAAGAAACTTTTTTTTTTTTTTAAATAACTTTTCCCTTCCTCACCATCCCCCAAATGAAGAGTCCTATAAAGCCCACTATCTGGAATCTCAGGCTGGCTGTGTTCTGCTCTTGAGAGAGTCAGCTTGTGCTTTTCCCAAATTAAAGCTTCCATCTTGGCCTCAGAGTGGTCTCTGTGGTCTTGGTCACTCCTGAAACTCACAGCCTCTATCTCAGTACCCTAGGGAATTTGTTTAGGTTCTTGTACACCTGAGCCACAGAGATCCTGGGCTCTGGGTGCAAGATGTGGTTGAGCAGTTTCTACCATGAACAAATAGAGTCCAGAGTCTGGTTAAGAGCTGGAGGGTCCAGGCTTTCCAAAATAGACTGATGCCTGTTTCAGCATTCCTTGGAACTTGTTAGAAATGCCCATCTCTGGGGAGATGGCGCAGGGGTTCAAGGCACTTACTTGCTCTGTAACCATCATGAACTGACACCCACACATAGCCAGATGCAAAGTGGCGCATGCATCCTACGGCAATGGGAAAAGGAGCCGGGAAGACCTCCAAGCTCTTGAGGCGGCTAGGCTGGCCTGCTCAGAGGCCAAAATAAAGAGAGACAGTCTCAAACAAGGGCAAGGAGAGAACCCACACCCTGGAGAGGATCCAAAAAACAGACTCAGTGGTATCTCTAAAGCCCAGTCATGGCCTCAGAACTGTGAGGTTTGGAATTTAGAAAACCACAAGAGACTATTTCTTTTAGGGACCATAGTTTTTATTAACTCCAACAAAGAGGGCTGGTGGGATTCAGAGCAAAGAGAATGAGAAGGAAGCTTCAAATTGCCCTGAAAGAGGCAAAAAGGGAGGGTCTTTAAGGTCTTCTGGGGAAATAGGCAGGGGGAGTCTTGTACTAGGTTGTGGGACATCCACACTATATGGGGTGTCCACACTGTAGGGCGTCCCAACACCATATGGGGTGTTCACATTATCTAGGGCATCAATTTCACATGGAGATTGGAAATTATGTTGGAGCCACACCTGTCTCAAATCCTTCTAAGATGGACTTAAGTCTCTGTTTTGGTTTCCCAGGTGTTAGCTTCCCAGGGAGGAGCTGTCTCCTCCCACCTAGGTACTAACTGGCCTGAGGATTAGCATAATAGAAGGTGTTAGGATCCCAGCCTGATCACTGCCTGGATTTCTTACTGGGAGGGGTAGGAACAGCTCTTTGAAACCTCAGTTTCTATATCCCAGTTTGGAAGGGGGTGCTGAGAGAGTGACAGTACTTAATCTCAACTCAATCTCATGGGCACTTGACTGGTGGTCTCCCAGCCAGAAGGACAGGAGAGCCAGGCCTGGGTTCATCCTTCCATGGTCACCAGTGCCTTGCATAGTCTCTGTAGCCGTTTATTGAGAGGTATGATTGGGAAGTAGGTACTGAGTCTTATTTTATTTTCTTATTGTTATTATTTTAAATATTTTTAAATTTATTTACAAGCAGAGAGAGAAAGAAAGAAAGAAAGGAGTATGGGTGTGCCAGGGACTCTTTTCAATGCAAACAAACTCCAGACACATGTGCCACTTCGTGCATCTGGCTTTACATGGGTTAGGAATTGAATCCAGGCAGGTGGACTTTGCAAGTGAGCACCTTCAACCACTGAGCCATCTCCCCAGTCCTTAATTATTATTCTTGAGAAGGGTTCCTAAGTACCCTAGGTTGACCTTGAACATATAGCTTAAATGTGTGATGCTCCTGTCTCTATCTCCAGAGTGCCAAGGTCACAAGCGTGAACTCCCAGAACTTGTTTATGCAGTGCTGGGAATTGAACCCAGGGCTTCATGCACCCTAGGCAAGCATTCTACCAACTGAGCTACAGCCTCAGCCTCATTGAGTCTTTGTGACTTCATACTGTGGGCCGTGGCAGTGAGCATGCATGTAGCAGATGTTGCAAGAATGGATCCTGAACACCTGGTTGAGTAGCTGAGGGAAGGGCTGACTGATACACAGAAATTGACTTACACCTCAAGACAGAAAGAGGGAGAGACAGAGGGAGAGAAAGGGGGAGTTATCAAAACAACTTCAGAAAATTCAGTAATATTTGAGTAGTACCATCATAATTTTTGTCATGTCTATGACCACGATTCAGTTTTATCCAGTCTTTCCCATGTAAGTACATCTATGTAATTTCTCAAGTGTATTTTACTACATGCGCACTGTAATAACCAGTTTGTGGCTCACTGCGTAGCCCTGGTTGGTCTGTGATTTAGTGTGTGGGGAAGGCTAGCTCTGAAATCACACTGCTTCTCTTGCCTCTACCTCCTCAGGTAAGGATTACAGGCATGCACCACCACACGAGGCTGACTGTAGACTTTTTCCATGTTCACACATTTCCTAAAGACACCTGACTCACCCAGGGTGGTCATTTGCATGAGAAGCAAATGAGAAAAGTTCACGTATGCTTCCACTTACACCACACACTGTCCTCTTCTCTCCTTCCTATTTCCATCTCCCTTACAAACGTGGAGTTGATGGCCTGGTGACCCCGTGTGGAGCGTGTATAGGATGAATGTATGAAAACCTAATTGCTTCCTGTTTTGCTTATGTTCCTGGGTTGTCATTCCATTGGCCAAGTCATCTACTTTGGTAGATGTCAAGCTGATGGTTCCTGGGAGACTGGGAAATTAATCCTGGAAGTCATAAAAACAAAATTTTATCAAACTGTTTTGAGGAAAAATAAAATAAAAAGAGCGCCTTGTCTTCCAAAATTTAGTCCTAGTCCGCCATCTACTGGTCAACATTGGAATTACCATTTTAGTAGTGGCTGGTGGACTGGGAGGTTCTGGCCCTGACAGGCTCCATCCAAGAAGACACATCTAATTCACCTTCCCGGCTCCTCCCACCATATTTCCAGGGTTCACATAGAAATTCTTTTCTGTGGTTAGGTGGATGCAAAATCAACATGTGAGAGAACTAACTTTCAAATGCAGAACAAACTTTTGAAAGGGGATCATGGATACATTTTTGTTGAGCAGCATATCCACACGACCCCTTCTGTAATGTACTGACCCAAGCAAGGGAATCATTGCAGTGTGTCCTGTGGATGCTGACCCCACCAGAGAGCATCCCCGCCACCCCCAGAGGTCATTTGGTCAAACAAGCATGAGGGGAAGACGACGCATTTGCCTCCCCTCTTGCGATTTCAGATGCAAGTCAATCCTTTCAAGGCTCTGAGCTCTGTCCGGAAGTAAAGAACCTATTCCATCCTGCTTGAGCCCAAATCCCTGCAGCCGCATCTGAACCTCAGAGACCTATTCTTTCCTTTTGCATATGAACAAACATTAATATACACAGCCAGCATTAAAGTGCCCGCATCCCAGATTCTGCTTTCTCTGAGTATACCAAGCACATTCGGCAATGTCTTTTTGAGAAGCCCCTTTGCTTCTGAGGGCCTGCTGGGTAGCAGGCTTTGGCCAGGAACTTAACCCAGGAGTCTTATATAGATCAAAAAAGTGCTGCTGCCAAACAGTGTCCTTTTCTACATCTCCACTCAGAAACCAGGAGTCTGGGGGCTTAGTGATGTCCAAGGTCCCTTCCAGTAAGTTCTTGAGGTTTCAGGTCACCTTTGCTCTGCTCACCCACCACTGGGTAAACACTTACTGAACATTGCTTTATGCCAGAGTCGATGCAAGAAACAGCTCTTGATCTGGGCGTGGTGGCGCACGCCTTTAATCCCAGCACTCGGGAGACAGAGGTAGGAGTATCACCGTGAGTTCGAGGCCACCCTGAGAGTACCGAGTGAATTCCAGGTCAGCCTGAGCTAGAGTGAGACCCTACCTCGAAAAACCAAAAAAAAAAAAAAAAAAAAAAAAAAAAAAAAGAAAGAAAGAAAGAAAAGAAAAAAAAAAAAAAGAAACACAGCTCTCACCTCAAAGGGGATATGAGACAGTTTCGGGAACACAGATTTAGGTTATCCCAGTTCCATGTTCCAACATGTTAACAATTTCATGAAGGTTTTGTAGTTACAGAACAAAAGAAAGTCATAAATCAAGGCACTTTTCAAATACACGGGCTGACTGTCGGGTAGGCGGGTTATAGCAAAGCGGAGAAGTCTCCACCATAGTTCTCGGATGCTCTCTGATGGCATTCTTAGCCCATGGGTTGGTTGGAAGCTGGGGTCTGTTCTTGCATGCCAAAACAGATCATACGTGGCAGATACACTGATAGTCATGTGGATGTTAAGTAAAACACAGAGGTGGGTGATAATGTCTATTGAAGGGCCTAAAGGAAAACCCAAAGTAATTTGGCTCTGATCCTGCACCATCCCATCTCTGCCCGAGATCCGTCAGGCCCTTCAGCCTTTGCAGAGGCAGATGCAGCGTCTTCTGGGAACTCGCATTCACAGAAGCATGGTTGCTAGATGGTGGTAGATGCCCGCAGGGTGACGGCTCTTTCTCCTGCAACATCACATCTAATGAAGCATCATAGGCAGTAATAAAGTCATCGGACACATGTCAGTATAGCAGAGAAAACGTCTACAGCATTTACAGAAAGTGAGGCATGGCGATTGGTTCAGAGGAGGTGTTCTCTACATGGGGGAGCCACTGAAATCCTCAGCCTTAACCCCAAGGCTTGAAGCATAGAAACGTCAGTCAACTGGAGGGCCAGGGAAATGCCTTCTCCCCAGACAGACTGCCAGGGGCAAAGGCCCTAAGGCAGCAGTGAGCTGGAGGACTAGAGGGCACAAGGAGAGAGTTAGGACCGTGGCTCCAGGTGGTGAAGACTTGCTTATGAAAGTTTGAGGAGGAGCCCAGGGCCCTAAGCACAGCAGTGGAGTCAGACTTCAGTGCCGAGCGCAAGGAAAGATGGCAGGGAAGCAGTCTGCGTGCCTTTGCCCGTGTGCGGCTACTGAGGACATTCCTGGCTCCTTCCTCACGCCCTTGCCCCTTTCTCCATGTTCTCACCTTCGGCATCTTTATCCTTGGGTCGGAGATGGAATCTTCTTGGAGACATAGTCCCTTGATTGAAAACAGAAGCAGGGACAAGCACGTCCATCGGTCACCCCTCAGAGAGGGGATCAAGGCTTGCCACCCATCTCTGCAGACATCCGTCTTGCAGCCTCTTTTGGTCCTCCTGGTGACGGCTGGGTTGGCAGGGGCAGGGCCATCCGCCCGTTTCAGCGAGTGAAGAGTCAGAGCCTCACAGAGCTCAAGTTCTTGCTCAGGATCAAGAGGCTGTGGGTGGAAGAACTTGGCTGGCATTGGAGCACCAGCATCCTGAGTCCGTGGAGTACACTGTGCCCTCTAGGGGCGATTCAAAAACCCACACCCTGCCGTGAGGATGTCTCCATAGGGCTGGTCCCTGCGATGCAAGTTACAGGTGAATTTTGATGGTGGTAGATTCTTGGAGCAAGTGGCTGACTTGAGGAAACTCACATTGCTTTATGAATGTGTGTGTAAGCCTCTCACACGCGATGTATGTACAACAGCTAAGATCTGACTCATTGGAAAGGATGCTAAGTGGACAAGGTTTCAAACCCATGCCTTTAGGGCCCTGGTAGGACTTGAAGAATGGGAGAGGCGGGTCCTTGGCGGTGAACAGAGACCGCGGGCTCCTCCTGAGGGCAGTTAGCAACCACCGCTAGTCTGCGCTGTGGTACAGTACAGCCAGCTTTTGTCTTCCCGTTTCCCAAGGGACCCGGGCGTTGGCATCTTTATGGGGCATCTCTGTTTATTTGACTATTGGCAGTCAGTCATGCCTGTTGTAGGAGCCGAGGTCTGTGCAAGCCAGCGAATGGCTGGACCCAGGCATGGTCTTCTGGGCTCATACCAGCTGGCTCCCCTCCCGCCCCCATGTGGATGACAAACCACCAGAGGGGGTAGAAAGTCCTTCAACCTACTTCGTGCCCTTAAGCTAAACAAAGCCACCAAGACCCAGTTTAACCATCAGCTGTCGCTTTAAGTGCATGCTATCACTCACTCCTCTCGAAAGCTCACTGCATCGAAGGAGCTGCACGGCTGACGGCTCTGGCAAGGACCTGGCCCTTGACTGGAGATGTGGGTTTACTTCAGCCACACGTGATGTTTGCTGCCCGCACGGAATTTCGTGAAGCCACAAGAAAGATGTTCATAGACGCTCATTTCCGGAACTGCATATGCGATGCCTCCATTCTGTAGGCTGTCATTTCTGTTTTTAACCAAAGAATTGGAAATGAAACAAAACGGAGGACAGTGATTGAATTACTACATTTATTCGTGAAAAGGAAAAGAAAGTACAGAGAGCTTCTGCCATGTGGAAGGCAAGAGGTGGTAGAGAGCCCCTGCGGGATGAGGGGCAGAGGTCCCGCCCCAAGCCCAGCTCAGCCCTGGCTTCCTCCCCCCGCCCCCCCCCCCCACCACTGCCTGGAGTTTAGGAGTGAGCTCTCATCTGTAGGGATCCATTACTCTTCATCACTGTGAGACTGTATCTGTCATTTGGTTTGGATTCAGATATGAACCTTACAAAATTCCCAGCTCTTGTGTCTGTTTTGGTTTGGGAGCTGTGACTATGGGAGCTTCTCTAAGACTTCCCAGTTCGTGAAACCTTTGCGGTTTTCTTTAATCCCGCATGAGGATGTGGGGAAGACAAAGCAGTCTGTAGAAATCAGCAGCTACGTTCGTC
Source organism: Jaculus jaculus (assembly GCF_020740685.1). Lineage (NCBI taxonomy): Eukaryota > Metazoa > Chordata > Mammalia > Rodentia > Dipodidae > Jaculus > Jaculus jaculus. Next base: position 133,289,435 of record NC_059109.1, read on the forward strand.
TCCCTCTGGGGTCAGGACCTGTCACGATGACCAGAGAGACCAGAGGCCAAGAGGTCTAGGTGCTTGATCAGCACTGCTTGTGGTGATGGAACAGAACGTAAACTGAAGGCCACATGCCATAGTAATGTTTTGTTCTTCTATTTTTGTTTTGTTTTATTTTTTGAGGTCGGGCCTCACTCTAGCTCAGGCTGACCTGGAATTTACTATGTAGTCCCAGGGTGGTCTCAAACTCATAGTGATCCTCCTACCTCTGCCTCCTGAGCACTGGGACTAAAGGCGTGCGCCACCTCGCCCGCCCAGTGTTTTTCTTGGTTCGGTGATCATGAAGAGTGTTGGGTTTTGAACTTGTGGATGGGATATACCAGCTCTTACATAGCCCTGCAAAATTTACCCAATGCGCAGTCCCTGGCCAGCAGGTGACAGTAAAACATCGTGGTTTTATAAAATCATATAAAGAGATAGGGAAACTTTGGGTGAATCTAAGGCCCATCCAGCCCGCTATCTGTTTTCCATAAGAAAGTTTTACTGGAATGCCTATGCTCATTCATTGTGTATTGACCATGGCGGCTTTCGGCTACTGGATCTAACTGGAATCTGCAGTGGCCAAGCTCTGTTATGTTGCAAAGGGGCCCCTTCATGATGTGCTGACTTCGCTTGTCTTTGACATTGAACCTGGAATAACAGAAACTAAGTGGACTTCATGAAGTTCCCTCTTTATTAACACTGACCTAAGTCAACACAGTATTGTCCAGTTGACAAAGAATACCTACTCGCAAAGTTTCATTCCCACAATCCCATGTTTCTCTCTCTCCTCTCTTCCAAATTCTGTGTGTGTGTGTGTGTGTGTGTGTGTGTGTGTGTGTGTGTGTGTGTAGGGGTTGGAGCAGATGCAAACTTAAGTTGGAAAGCAACTACTAACCAACTGCGCATGACTCAATGCAAAGGCCAAATGCAAATGATATGGTAATCATGCAATGTCTCATGAAACTTATTTGCATATCCCTGTGAATGGCCTTAGGATCAAAAAAAATCCCATATCATGAGTCTTTTGCTTATTTATGTTTAAAAAAACTTTATTACTACATAATTTGATGATGAAGTTTTCCTTTTGAGGTATAACTGTTTCACTTACATTCTTTTTGAAAAAGATGTCACCAGTCCTCTGAAGCTCCATCGAACAGAGACTTTTCCCACCTACCGGTCGGAACACTGACAACAACTTCCAGGAAGCTTAGAACGCGTGCGTGCAATGCGTCAGCCACAGAGCCACACCTGGAGGTCCCAGACTGACAGCGAGGGAGACCCCTGCACACCACACCGGGTGAAGCGTCCTCACATCCTGCTGATGGTGGTCATGGGAGCGGCTGCAATACCACATATCTATTTTTTCCTTTTTTTTTTTTTTAATGAAGTCTTAGCCGAGTTGACACATGCTGTGTAGATATTGACTCCTGTCCCCTTCTTTTTACAGCTGGACAGAAAGGGTCAATGTCTGCCTCAGGTCGGTTTTCTACTGTAGACATGGTGCCCCTGGGCTTCTCTGGGTCTGTCCTGTTGTGGAGCTGTGTGATTCTTTCCTTACGAGTGTATCAGTTTTGTGACAGTCAGAATTGACAATAAAATGGCTATTAATTACTTATCACTTGTCTTCACCCTGTTCCTTAGTTACCCATCTGTGCTTCTGGGTGACTATTGGACTCTATTCACTTATGTCACCACTGAGTCACACCAGCACTTTTCTCCCACGTGAGAACTGGTCTTTTTGAAGGACCCGCTACTATTGCTTACTAGGCTAGAATGTCTCACATCTTTGACCTTCTGTCCCCTCTCCCCTTTAAACAACAGCCTTCATTTTGTTTGGAGTACTTCCAAAAACATTTTAAAATAAAGTATCATCCCTCACCCAAATGGTGTCTTTGGATTCTGCCAACAACAGTTTTCTCTCTGGCTCAGTATTTTTAGGGGGCCGGTGAGCCGGACGCACAGTTCTGCGTCCCGTTTGCTATAAGCTCAGCTACACACGCATGTGTCCACTCACTCATGAAGCTGCCGTGAACGAGCATCTACCAACTCCCAGGACTCTGCTGGGCGCTGGGGATGTAGTGATTCAGAGACTAAGGCTCTGCTGCCGAGAGAACCTTCTGTTATGCCCAGTTCTCGGCGCCCCCAGTGACCACCAAGGAGAACCATACTCGTATGCAAAGGCAAGGAGCTTTATTTCAGGCTTAAAGCTCCGTCTCTTGACTTCACCCACACAGTGGATCCATACAAGAGCCCTGAGCAGCAGGGGGCAGGTTTTTTATAGGGATTTGAACAAAGAAGTAGGGAGAAGTAGGAGAATGGTTCTATGATTGGTTGATTAAAGCAGTAACTGCACTTGTATTTTTCTGATAGGCTTAGGATACTGATGGGCAAAGCTGGTGGGCAGGGGGCTAGGGGGATTCCAAGCAGATTAGGTTACCTTTATTGTGATTGGCTATGTGTATTTGAAGAACTTTCAACTTTTTTTTGCTTATTTTAAGCAAACTTTATGACCACAGGAATGCATGGTGCAGACAGTCTATTCCCCCTTACCAGGAAACTGACCTTGCTGGGAAGCAGAAACTTAGGCCTATTGATGATTCTGAGGCTTATTGTGGCTTCCTGAGTCCTTCACTTCCATTCCAGAGGTGGGCAGAGCGGAAATAAAGATGCAGTTATAGTACAGAGTGACACCTGCTCAGTGCCCCCCTGTTGTGATGGACTTCTAAAGACATGGTCATTTTGTCCCCCAGGCTGTGTCTCTGGGAAAGAGCCAGATGGGAATTGAATCTTGCTAGCGTTTGAGGTTAGGTTCCTGCAAAGGCACATGTGTAAGAGAGGGCGCACACATCTTTTCAAGGCTATATTCCCAGAGTGGTGCCAGATATGGACTAGGATTCCCAATTAAATGTGAATTTCAGGTATGCAATGCGTATGGTTTCTTAATAAAACCGGGCGCTAATACTGCATGCCAGCATCCTGTCTTCATGCACTCGCTGCGCATCGGAAACTTGCCCTGAAGGAATGGGGGCCTGCATTTCTGGTAACCTCAGCTCTAGGCTAGGTCTGTGCTTGCTGTGTGTTTGTGCTTGATAAATCTGTATTGAATTAACACAAGTATAAACTCATATCCTGCAGATAGGATTCTTTTCTTCTGTAACAGGGGAATTGGGAGTCTGGGGTGCTTTCTGGAACTCCAAGCCCTGAGTTCATATCTGTAAAAAAAAAAAAAAAATTGCAATTCCAGATTCAAGAAAATGATTTTTTAAATTTTTATTTATTTGAGTCAGAAAGAGAGAGAGAAAGAGAATGGGTGTGGCCAGGGCATCCAGCCACTGCAAACGAACTCCAGAAGCATGTGCCACTTTGTGCATCTGGCTTATGTGGGTCCTAGGGAATCGAACCAGGATCCTTTGGCTTTGCAGGCAAACGCCTTAACCGCTAAGCCATTCCTCTAGCCCAGGAAAATGATTTTAAAAATACCATATTTTATTCAGATCTTACAAAGGAGTGGGGAAGGGAGAGAACTAGGAGGTAAGGAAAGACAAAGTGGGGAGAGGTGCACCACGTGGAGCCCAAGAGTCCATATAATGGAACATGGATCTTTGGGGGGAAAACACCATGAAGGGATTTTTAAAGACATGCGCTTCCAAGAAAGGTCAAAAGTAAAGGCAGATAAAACAAAACAGAGTGTCTCTCCCTCCCCTGACAGCCACGCCAGGGTGGGAGAGAGCTCTTATCTATCTGAAGACCCCTCAAAAATGTTGCTGCCAGCTCCAGAGAGAGAGGAAAATGGCCCACTCTCTCCGTGGGTCCAATGGGATATAGGATTTATGCCATCCCAACTGGGCACACCTACACCAGGTGTCCCAGCCAATTGCCTGGGCTTAAAGGAGAAATCCACCCATACCTGGGCAGGGTGTGCACTGGAGAGAGATCTAACTGGGTGAGATGGGCAAACACTACATCCCAAGATTGCACAGGCAGGGCAAGCTGGGATGCGCGTGGTGGTGTGTGCGGTCCTAAGGCCCCTCCCTTTAAGGGCTGCCCTCATCCGGCCTAGTTAATCTAACTGCCTACTCTTGTTAACACATACTTCACAAGAGGAAAATTTGTATAGTTTCTCCATGCCAGGTCCTTCCAAAAGCATTAGTTTTGTGAGAAAATAACTGCTCTAGTTTCATCAAAATAAATATTAATTTTACAAAGCCCCAAACGGGAGCCTTGAAATCCTCATTGCCGCTTGTGACCCTTCTAACAGGCACACACTTGCTCAAAACAGATCCACACCAATTACAGCCCCATGTCTTGGACCCTGTGAAAATCTTAAGTTTGCTGAGCTAAATCTCAGGTTGGAGAGAACTGGGTTCCAAGGACACTCCTAGCCAGGTTGCTTTCTCGGGAGTTGAGAGACGTTGGGCAACAGAGGACGGTTTCAGGGAGCACTGCATGAATGGATGGGGCCATGGGAGCGGTCTCGCCCGCTCAGGCCTTCACGAGAAAGCACCCCCTTTCCTGGGTCTTGGCAGCTTCTCTCTCCTTCAAGCTCCTCCTCCTTCTCCCAGGGGAAGTCACTCTGGTTGGCTCTTCCCTCACTGTTCATTTTTTTTTTCCTCCTACCTACCTGGCTTTTCTTCTCCTTTTCCTTCTCTGACTCTCTCAGAAGCAAATCTTTCTGACTCCCATGGCCTTGGTGCACAAAGAGGGGATTAAGTTGAAGAAGAAGATAAAGGAATCAGCATGAAAGAAATAATTATAATTTTAATGAAGTTGAAATTGCTGGCGCAAGGCTCAAGCTAATGACTGAGTAAAGAACTGTGGCCGGGCGCAGTTGACTTGCAAGTGAGGGCCTCTTTTAGGATATTTAAGAAATAAAAGCATGTTGGTCAAAAACAGGAATTCTATCTATTAGGGAATCCTAATGGCCCCTGTTTATCACCTAGCACCATGCTCAGTTTTCGGTTCCATTCTCGTGCTTACTTCTTGCAGGAGCTCCATGGATAAGCATGCATATCATGCCCACTTTACAGATGGGCGTCCGGCCTCAAGCCGATATATATAAAGCCTGATTACTGCGCCCACTAGCTCTTACCTATTAAAGTGATATACATACATGTGGACCCAGGCCTATGAATTCCCAAATGTGCTCTTTGAGCTCCTTAGCACAGGCTGCATCAAGGCAGATACACTGTCCCACAAGGGGTAAAGGTGCGATTGCGTTGGACTTTGCATATCAGGTAGTCTCTGCTGCCTTGTAATTGAGAAGCAGCCACAGATAGACAGGCATGACGGTTTGACTAAGGCTTTATTTACAAACACCACGGGCAGGGTACTTACCCAGGCTGCCACTGTCCTCAGCGCCTTCCATTGGTTTTACGTCTTCAAGCAGATGCCACGAGACAGCAAACACTTGACGGCCTCTCTTTCAGTTGTGAGATGGCGATTTGAGATGAGTCTTGCTTTTTGTTTATTTATTATCATTATCTCACTGCGGTGGTGAACATAGAAGTGTAAGAGAAGTGCAGAGGCTGTGGGAGACATAGGCGCACTTAAGACTGGATTGGAAGGCACTCACGCCAACAGGGACGACAACCTGGAACCTGGCGATCTCACTACGGAACCTCCACGGACACAGTGGAAGCTTTAGTCCTACCGTGGGCACCAGGATCATTTACTGGCGGAAGTGACGGAGACGAGAGCGCCTGTGTACCCCTGTGTTAGCTGAGCCTGGCTTAAGAAGGCTCTTTTGCTCAGTTGAAGGCAGAGTACACAGTGGGTAGTCAGGTGCCCTCTACAGGACAGAGTTTCATTCATGTACTTATCAATCTAGGGTGCATCAAGTTGCCTATTGTTACAGAGTTGTACACTGAAATTCCAGGGGTCTGATGCCCACATCCACAGTGTTTAAGCCAATTGCTCAGGAAACTAACCAGCAAACAAACAAACAAAAGAGAGAGAGAGAGAAAGAGAGAGAGGAGAGGGAACATTTGTCTCAAGAAACATTTTACTATGAAAGTATCTATGCTTTGAGAGGTTGACTATATACCAACTAATACTGTTTTGTTTTTTTTTTTTTGAGACATGCTGGTCTCCAATGATTATGTAGCAGAAAATGACCTTGAACTTATGATCCTTCTGCCTCCACACCACAAGTGCTGGGATTAAAGGCCTGTGTTACTACAAACTTTTTTTTTTTTTTTTTAATTCAGTGTTGGGACCAAATCCAGGGATCCCTGAATACCAGGCAAGTACTCCACAGCAGGACTACTTCCCCATTCCCAATACTAACCATAAACAAAGAAAAACATCTTCCTTTTCATCCCAGAGCACATCTATCCATGGGCAGATTTACTTTAAGGCAACAAACGCATTTTCTTTTCTTTTCTTTTTTTTTTTTATTAGTTTTGTATTCAGCAAATACAGGCAGTTTGGTACCATTAATAGGCTCATCCATGACCTACCCCCTCCCCAGTGGCCCTTCCTTGTTGAGGTATATGGGTCATGCATTGTGTAGTTAGCCCACAGTTATTGGTACGATAAATGTCTCTGCATATCATGACCCAACATGTGGCTCTGACATCCTTTCCTCCCCCTCTTCCGCAAAATTTCCCTGAGCCATGTTGGGTTCATTTTTGGTCTGCTTCAGTGATGAGGTGTTGGGGGCCTCTGAGGCTCTGGATCTCTGATTTGGTAGGAGTTGATTTTTCTCTGTGTTGGTTTCCTTCCCCCTTGTGCTGGTATCTGGTTCATCAGGAAAACAGCACCTTTGCTTGTTTTGTCAATTTTCCTTAGTTTCAGTCGGGGCCTTTTTGAGGTATGTTGGGGTGGCTCTCTCCTTAGGATCTGCATCTATCTGAAAAAGAGAAGCAGAATCTCCAACGGAGAGTAAGTTGGCAACAGGACAAATGAGATAACCTTTACTTTTTTAATTTAATAGGTGTAGGCCCTCTTGCACCCCATGATTGATGGTAGCATTTTCATTTCATAATAAGGTCATGAGTTTTGTAGGTTGGATAGGGCGTGGAGGTCTGCGCGGTAACCACGGGCTGACCTGAATGCAGGCTCCTTGGCCCCATCTGGTTGCAGCCACGCAGGACCGCCGGACAATCACTGGCCTGCACCTGTGAGCGGTGACGTGCCGTGTCAAGCTCATCTCTGACTCCCGCTGCTGGTTGACCTTCGTTCAGTGGAGCTGAGGAGGCGCCTGGAGTCACACTATCAGTCAGTACCTCCAGGTGACCCCAGCACATGACATCAAAGAAACCCGAGACGACAGAGGTGGCGAGCGAGTGCCCGTTAGGTTAGAGCTGGCACCAGGAAGCAGTGGGCCAGGTGTTTCCATCTCAGACATCTGTTGGGAATCAGCTTCGAGTGCCAGGCTCCATCTGAGGACTCCAAGTGGGGGTACAGTGCTCCTCCCCCCAGGAGTCCTGGGCACTCTGGCACACGGGTCCAGGGGTGACTACGTGTGGGACGGCACACAGGCTGGAAGGCCTGTGATGGGGACAGCTCTGAAGGGGCTCTGGAGTGGCACTGTCAGCCCCTTTCTTTGTTGCCATAACAACGAATGAGGAGCCTGTTTCACTTCCTTTGTGGCTCTGAGAAGGGGATGCTCTAAGTGCAGCGCAAGGTGCCTGCGCGCGCTTTCGCCTAGGAACGGCTAGCCGGGCGCCGCCGCCGAACGCCAGGCACAGGCTGCAAAAGACTGGGCAGGGCTGGCAGAACCAGGGTCCGCTGTAGCTACTGAAAGGCCCTGAGCCCCTCTCCATCCTCAGCCTGCTTCCCGCCCCGACTTCCCTTCTCATCACAATGGCAGCTTCGTTGTCTTTGGCTGTTGGCGATGCCGCCTTCCCTCCCCTGCCGCAGAGCAGATGGATGTTGGAGATGGATCTTTGTCCCGCTCTTTCCCGCTGCCTTCTATGGTGTGTTTGCATCTGCTCTGACACACTAGAGACTCTAAAAGGACAAGGACCAAGTTTTATCATTTGCCTTTTGTTTGTTTATTTGGTGGTTTTCGGTACTCTCTTTAGGCCTAACAGATGAAGGATACTGGAATTTCTTTAGAGCAAAGAGCTATAAACTCTCATCCCAGAGCCATAGCCAGACTGCTCTCCGCTTTTGTCAATAAAGTTTAACTGGCACACAGCCGTATCTGCTTGTTTAAGCAAGGTCTGTGGATGGGTGGCCACAGCAGGAAGTAGTTTCCAGTTCTAATGACCCAGTCCTGAAGAACAAGCCGGTCACCTGGGCTCCAGGCTGCTGCACACATCTTGAGCTAGTAGATCCTGAGAAATTAGGGTCCTCCCCACAACGGAGCAGTTGGCTTCATGCTGAACGGGCCTGCTCTGCTCATCACAGGCATCCTGATGCCCTTCCTTCGTGTGGAAAATTCTTATCTTCCTCCCTTCCCAAAGTGCCAGCTTTATGGACTTGAATTTCAATACTATGTACTCAGAAGTTGTTCTTGAGATTCCCAAGCCAGATGAAGCTGCCTGCCGCATTATTTTTTCCCCAAGGAAGGGTTTCACTCTAGTCCAGGCTGACCTGGAATTCACTAAGTAGTCTCAGGGTGACCTCAAACTCACAGTAATCCTCCTACCTCTGCCTCTAGGGTACTGGGATTAAAGGTGTGGGCCACCACACCCCGCTTATCCACACAATTGTAAGATATACTCATAACTGTTCATAATTATAGTTTTATCTTGCTATCCCTTCTCTGTCTTGTCTGTGGCTGTGAGCACGTGAGGGCAACTGTGTCTATGGCTAACCTGAAAGTTGCTCTGTCAATCTTCATTTAATAAATAAATCTAGTGAAAATGAGATAGCCATGGGTGTATTATGAATTTATGCCACAAGGTAACATCAATTCTACCTTAAATGAGTAGCATAGATAGGCATGAGCTGTTTTTCCTTTCTGAAACTTCTGCTGTGTGCTGGGGATAACATTGCTATCATTCCTGGATGCCATCCCCCACTTAGTGTTTAAAATCTGAACTACTGATGCTGGAAGCAATTAGTCTCCAAGGGTTAGGAACTAAGATGGGGATCCAGGACAGCCTGCTTACAGAGTCTATATTTCCCTCCATGTTTGGTTCCTCACTTGTCAATGAAGGGGCTCTGGTGACCACTGTTAACTTACACAGGGGTCTGGGTGCCACAGCGAACTCCCAAAGGGGCTCCAGGAATGACAGTGAACTCACATAGAGCTCCAGGCCCCACAGCAGTGAGTTCACGGTGGGCCTGTGGAACATTTGGATGTGCTTGTCGGCTCGGTGATTCTTAGCTCTGCTGGCTTTGAGGCATCACTGACTTGGGTTTGCTGCGCTTCACCAGGAGACCATGCAGACTGCTGTGGCCAGAAGCCTGGTTGTGTGAGCATCAGTGTGGGTCAGGATGTGAGTGTTCAGCTGGGTCCTAGGACAAAGTGCTGGCAAGACCCAGTACAAGCCCACATCCCATTAGCAAGTAAACATGGTTACTTAAGAGTGAGCAGAAAATATGTTTTCTTTTGATTTTGATATATATTTTAATCTATATTTATTAACTATCATAATCAACTTGTTAGAACACCGAATCCTGTTAATTTTTCAGACCTAACAGCTTAACAAGTACAATAATAGCTGCTTCTTGTGGCCTAAGGGTGCTGTAATAACACGATTATAACTCGCCATGGGGAAGAAAGATTCTCCACTGGGCCGTGTTTTACACCTTCCTGCACTACAGAAAAGAAGATATAAGGGCTGGAGAGATGGCCCAGTGGTTAAGGCACTTGCCTTCAAAGCCTGAGGACTCATGTTCCACTCTCCAGATCCCATGTAAGGCAGATAGCAAAGGTGGTGCAAGGTCGCACATGCCCACTAGGTGGCACAAACAACTGGAGTTTGATTTCAGTGGCTGAGGCCCTGGTGTGCCAATTCTCTCTTTACCCTCTGTCTCTCTCTGTCTCTCTCTGTCTCTCTCTCTCTCTCTCTCTCTCAAATAAAATTAAAATTAACAAAAAAAAGCCGGGTGTGGTGGTGCACACCTTTAATCCCAGCACTTGGGAGGCAGAGGTAGGAGGATCACCGTGAGTTCGAGGCTACCCTGAGACTACATAGTGAATTCCAGGTCAGCCTGAGCCAGAGTGAGACCCTACCTCGAAAAACCAAAAAGAAAAAAAAAAAAAAATTAACAAAAAAGACAGCATAAGCTCTGAGTCCCATGTCTTTAGTACACACAGGGGTCTGACTTTTGGGTGGGCAACCTGGGCAGCTACCCAGGGCTCCATGCTCAGAGGGGCCTGACACTCAGTTTTCATGCTCATTTCTTACACTAAAGTTCTGACAACTCCATCATATTGAACCATTCCAAGGAAACACCAAAGAATTCATAGGCCTAGGACAGTCTTCTCAGCTTCATGCCTGTCAAACAGGAGGAAAAGCGTAGAGCCAGAGTCCCTTCCTTTCCAGACCTTCCTCATGTGTCAGTAAGCAGCAGACAGTGCAGCACAATGAATGCCCACCACAGAGGGCTGCACACTTTTGGGAGGGTTTGGTGTGGCATTTCTGCCAACTGCATATGCCCTTGTGAGCTATTGTAACAGGGTTTGGGAGGTGGGTGGACCAGGGGGAGTCCTTGAATTCCAAGCCTTGGGTTTTTATCTGTTTTTAACAAAGAATTGGAATTAAACAGACAGAGAAGGATAGATTATACATTTTTATATTTATTCAGGGGAGGGGAGTTCATGAATCGCGGGGGGGGGGAGGGGGCTGGATACTCCCACATGGCCTGAGAGGTCAGGTGGGAATCTGAGCATGGGAAGGTGGGAGACTTGAGAGGGTCTTTCAGGGAGGTTTGCAGCAGGGCCAGAGCTTTAAAAGGTAATAAGGGGATAAAGAAGAAAATTTCTCTCTCCGCTCTCACAGCCAGGCTACCAGAGTAGAAAGACATGGTCTTACTGGCACTGGGGCCCCCTGAGGTTCAGGCACGGAGAGATGAGTAGCCAAGAAAAGGAAATAGAGAGGAAGTGGCCCCTCCAGGTAAGCCCCTATTTATAATTTTACTGTGGTAGGCTGTGCAGGTTCAGATGAATCAGAGAGAGAGAGAGAGAGAGAGAGAGAGAGAGAGAGAGAGAGAGAGAGAGAGAGAGAGAGAGAGAGAGAGAGATCTGATTGGATGGGACTGGATCAGATGCCAAATACTTGTTCTCCTGACACAGGTGGTGTCCGGTCTTGGTTCCTGTGCTGGCCCTCTCATGGAAGACTACCTGAGAATAAAGTACCAGGCTAGTTCCCTACCACTGGGAGATATGAGTGGCATGACTGGGGTCATTTTGTGATTCCACCTGTGAATGAGATGTCCCAGTCATTAACAGTTGGATATTGGATATTGAACAGTATAAAAGGAAATAGTAAAAAAAATTATGTGCTCTATTTCAAAATTTCAAGTTTTCTTTACTTTCTGTGATACTAAACAGTGAATAAAAAATCACCATTGAAGTCGGGCGTGGTGGCGCATGCCTTTAATCCCAGCACTAGGCAGGCAGAGGTAGGAGGATCACCGAGAGTTCGAGGCCACCCTGAGATTACATAGTGAGTTCCAGGTCAGCCTGAATGCTAGAGTGAGACCCTACCTTGAAAAACAACAACAACAAAACAAATAAACAAACAAAAAAATCACCATTGAGGGCTGGAGAGATGATTTAGCAGTTAAGGTATTTGTCTGTGAAGCCTAAGGACCAGGGTTTGATTCCCCAGTACTCATGTAAGCCAGATGTACAAGGTGGCACAAGCATCTGGAGTTCGTTTGCAGTGGCTGGAGGCCCTGGCACACCCATTCTCTCTTTCTCTTTCTGCCACTCTCTCAAATAAATAAATAAAACAAATTTGAAAATCACCACTGTTGGCCTGGAGAGATGGCTTAGTGGTTAAGCACTTGCCTGTGAAGCCTAAGGACCCCAGTTCAAGGCTCAATTCCCCAGGACCCACGTAAGCTAGATGCACAATGGGGCACACACGTATGGAGTTTGTTTGCAGTGGCTGGAGGTCCTGGCATGCCCATTCTCTCTCTCTTTCTCTCTCTCTGCCTCTTTCTCTGTCTGTCGCTCTCAAAATAATAAATAAAAATAAACAAAAAATTTTTAAAAAAATCACCACTCTAAGCTGAAATGGAGAGCGAGGAAAAGGAGAAAGCATGAGGCATTGGTGTTCCCTTGCCACACTCTCTTCGTGTTTTGGGACAAACACCTGTCAATCAAAACACAGCTATTGGGCTGGAGAGATGGCTTAGTGGTTAAGCACTTGCCTGTGAAGCCTTAGGATTGTGGTTTGAGGTTGGATTCCCCAGTATTCACATAAGCCAGATGCACAAGGTGGCCCATGTATCTGGAGTTTGTTTGCAGTGGCTGGAGGTCCTGGTGTGCCCATTTTTCTCTTTCTTTCACTGTCTCTCACTCTCAAATAAATAAATAAATAAACAAAAATTAAAAAAAAAACACAGCTCTTGGGCTGGAGAGATGGTTCAGTGGTTAGAGGTGCTTGCTTGCAAAACCTGATGGTCTGGGTTGGATTCCCCAGTTCCCACATAAAGCCAGAAGCACAAAGCGGCACAAGTGTCCAGAATTTGTTTGCACAGGCAGGAGGTCCTGGTGCACCCATTCTGCCTACCTGCCCCTTTATCTCTCTTTCTCTTTCAAATAACTAATATATTTTTAGAAAACACAGCTCTTACTCCAAAGGGAATAGGAGCTAGTTTATTATGAGCCAAATATGAATGACCACAACACAGGCACACAGACTCTGGCTGCCCTCCTGACCCACCATGGAACGTTCATGAACTTTCACAGTCTCCAATATTAAGTCAGGGCATCTAACAAGTACACTGGTGGGGGACAGCAGGTGGGCAGCTGATAGCCAGGTGGGGAAGTCTGCTCTAGAGTTTGGAAGTTATCACGTGTCACTCTTAGCACTGGGGTTGGTGGAAGTTAGTGATCTGCTCAGAATACATTCAAAGGGTTTGATCTGATAGTTAAAAGGGTGTTAGGTAGAAACACAGGCGGATAATCAGTGCTATTAAAAGGACTAAAGAGAGCCGAAGATATTTTTGTCTCTAGATCCAGGTCTGCACAGTCAGCCTGCAGAACCTTCAACACCGATGTGGCTTTTTTCATGGACTTCAGGTCACACAGCCGCATTTCACTTTTGCCCGGCCGGCCTGTCACGCAGGATTACTGGGCAGGGTCTGTAAGGAAGGGGACGTCCTGAAGGATAACACCGGCTGCTTGGGACAGAGGATGGCGTTTTCCTTCCCTTTCTCTTCTTTTATCCTGAGGACCCCAGCCTGCCTTTTAAGGTGTTCAGTTCAGTCATTTAATAATTGACCACGGTGGCTGACGGTGGCCCTGCGGCTGGCTCCCATTTTAAGCCGTGCCCCAGGACGGTCACCATGGCTGCAGGAGGCTCCAGGCTGCAGTTATTTCCCCCTCGCTGACTTTCTTTGAGAGCTGTACCTTCCGAACAAAGGAAGGAAGAAGAGCATTTGGTTATCAAAGGGAGCCAGCCCCCAAATTTACTTTCCTTTAGCTGCCATGCAAATTTCCAGCCAGAGGCCTGCAGGGCCACTTTGAAGACAAGGATCACAGGCCCCCCCCCCCGCCCCCCAAGGCTTCTATGGGGCTTCTGACGATCCTCTGATTTATGCAGGAGGAAGAAAAGAGCAGAGAACAATACCAGAAACCACTCTGAAGGTCTGAAAGCTAGCAACTAATTCTGCCTCTTTTGCCCGGAGGAAATGCCAGGCAGGAGCCAGGAGGTCAGACAGGCTGGCTCAGGATTTCCCTTGGCGCATTCCTTGAGATTCCAATGAAGGGTAGAGGCAGGGATTTGAAACCAATTTCTTCCCTGTGTGTAGATCTTATATTTCGTAAACAATACAGGATGTAGATATTGAATGCTGATTTCTTTTTTTTTTATTTGTTTGATATTTTTAATGATATTTTTATGATGTACACAGTGAATACAGTTGTTACCCTCCTCCCTGTCCTTCCCCATCCGCAGGGACCCTCCTTGTTGGGGAATGTGGGTCATGCTTTGTGGGGTTCTCCATCAGTTATGGGTAGGAGGCAATATCTCTGTGCATAATGTCCCTACGTGTGGCTCTAGCAATCTTTCTGCCCCTCTTCCATGAATTTCCCTGAGCCATGTTGGGTTCATTTTAGGTCTGCTTCAGTGATGAGGTCTCGGGAGCCTCTGTGTCTCTGGATCTCTGGTTTGGCAGGAGTTGAGTGTTCTCTGTGTCTGTCTCCTTCACCCTTGTGCTGGTACCAGGTTCACCAAGATAGAGGCACTCTTGCTCATTTCCCCAGTTACTCTGTGTTTTCAGCTGGGGCCCTGGTGAGGTGCGATGGGCTGATTCTCCCCTCAGGATCCGTGTCCATCTGACAAAGAGAAGCAGATTCTCCAGCGGAGAGGGGAGGGATGCTGACTTCACGTTGCACTCTGGCATAAGTCAGTTTGCCTGGTGGTGGTTACTGAGGAAGAATAGGTGAGGGCATGTGTCTTCTCCCTCCCCTTGGGCCTTCAGGTAATGGTTTATAATGTCAGCTCCCTCAGATTTCCAGACACTTGCTGACTGTCCTCAGCAGCAGGCGCAGACACAGTGACAGGCATAGCCCAAGCCAGACAGCTCCCAGCACGTGAAGCCTTGCTGCTCACCCTCCTGTGTGGGAGAGAGCTACTCCAGGCTGGTGGGCAACATCCAGAGAGGCTCTGGAGGGACAGGCAGTGTTAAGGGATTGGTGGAAGATTCTCAGGGGCCATTTAAAACTTTCAAATGCAGGGCTGGAGACATGGCTCAGTGGCTAAAGGCACTTGCTTGCAAAGTCTCGTGGCCTGGGATTCAGTCCCCAGTACCCACATAAAGCTAGATGCTGGAGTTCATTTACCGTGGCAGAAGATCCTGGCGTGCCTATGCTTTCTCTTTCTCTCTCAAAGAAACAAATTGATTAATTAATTAATTAATTAATTTTAAAAAAGCCTTTCAAATACTAACATTTCAGCTATTTCAGGTAATGATTCTGGAACTGCCCAGTTAAAACAAAACAAAACAAAACAAAAACAAACAAACAAACAAAAATGAACCAGAAGAGCAGCGTGGGACTTTAAACTAGTCACAGAGTTGCAGGGAAAATTGATACCAGCAATTGATACCCAAAGCTGACAAAAGCTGAAAGATTAACTGAAAGGCTAGCTATCCCCTATGCTGAGTTTTGGCCACACAAAACAGCCTTTAACCAACTACGCGCCTAAAATGAGCAGCAATGAGAAAGGGCATGATGCCTCCTACTTGGTTGCCTGGAAGGAAGAACAGTTTTGTCCAAGAAGTTCTTTGAAGAACACATTTTCACATTCACTCCAGTGAAATCCTCTCTTCTTTTTTCTTTTCTTTTCTTTTCTTTTCTTTTCTTTTCTTTTCTTTTCTTTTCTTTTCTTTTCTTTTCTTTTCTTTTCTTTTCTTTTCTTTTTCTCTCTTCCCTTCTCCCCTCCCCTTCCCTCCCATCCGCTCTTCTCCTTTCCCTCCCTTCCCTTCTCATCCCCTCCTCTCTTCTCTCCTTCCTCTCCTCTTCTGTCCTTCCCTCCCCTCCCTTACATCTCATTCCCCTTCCCCCCCTTTCCCTCTCTTCCTTCTTCCCCTCCCCCCTCCTCTCTGGCACCTGCTTTTGGTTGTCTTCAGTGTGCCCACCTTGACCCTTCCCCTCCCAGGTGTGTTTTTCTACTTTGTTATCAAAAGCTCACTTAATTCTTTTCCCTCCTTTCTGCTTTGTAGAGAAGGAGGCCCTGGGGAGTACCTCTACTCTGGTAACAGATGTGGCAGGGAACAGGAACCCCACTGGGCATCTGTGGAAAGAACGCTGGTTTGGGCATCAGAAAGCTAATCCACAGAGAGAACTTCCTGGACACCAGGGAATTTATTCAAATTTAGCCAATTATTAATATGTGAGAATTTGGGCCACTGAGTTGTTAAATTTTCAGAGGTTTTATTCATCTATTTTGGGTTAACTAGATGCTGGAGTTCTGGATGTGTGAAATTTCTCAATTTTTAAGAATTAGAAACCAATGTAAAAAGAATCTTTTAGTAGTTAATGACTTGTAGAGCCAAGGACAGGTTAAATAAAGAAGTCCATGGTACAAAGTCAGCAGGAGGCCTTACATTCAAGCGCCTCACATTAAATTCAGTTTTAATTGACACCATTAATTCTGTACCAGCCATTAGTATAGTGAGGTGGGGGAGGGAGGGGAGGAAAATGGGAAGGAGGAAAGAAGGGAGAAAGAAGTGATGGCATTTACTGTTTGCAGGATTCCTGGAGTAGGGTGGGGGCATTTTCTTCCATTTCTTTTAATTTCTGATCATTTAATATTTTTTTTCTCCCTTTCCCACCATCCACTCCAGAACTTTACAGTTTGGCCACCTTAATTTTTTTTTTAGGTGACAAAATGGGAAGTTTTCTTACAAACTTGACAGTCCAATCAAAACTGTGTTCCAGGTTTTATCAGTAAGTGGAGAGATGAAATTGACCACAGCTGACATTGAAATTCCCAACCTTGATCTTCACATGAAGGTCCCTTCAATGTGTTCCTTCTCTTTGTCCTTTTGTTTTTGCTATTGATAACCCTCCATACAGAAAAACAAACTAATATCAAATCAGTATGTGCTTTAGTATGAGTTGACATGTACTATGTAATACCTACTAAAACATGCGAGATACATTCTGGTGTCAGCAGAAGATTGGAGTCAGCATTTCAACAATGACAATTAGATTTTGGAGCTGAGGGACTCGGAGAGCTTGAAGGGGATAGAAAGCACTTTCCTTAGTCCCAGTGGCCATGACCTGACGCAGCCGACGGGCTGTCTGTCAGTCATAGAGGTCTCAGTTTGAATCATACCCTTTGCTATTCATTAGCTGCATAAATTTGAATAAGCAGCAGAAATCATATGTACCTCAGTTTCCACATCTCTGATGTCATTGAAACCAACGGCTAACTCTGTGGTTGTGTCACTGTGTAACACAGGGCTCTTGCATGAGCCTCTCACAGATCTCAGGAATGGATGTAATTTCTGGAGCATTGTTTAGGTATAAAGGAAAAAGAGACAATTCTTTCCTTGTCTTTCTTGGAGCTCATGGTGGAGACTTCTATAAAGATTTCTACAATCAAGAATTTGTTAGTAAGAGAAACGAAACACTAATTAAGGATGAGTCGGTTTCGTGACGTTTTGGTCCTGCATGTGTGCGTGTGCTTCTGGGTATGTCCTCGATCACACTGTAAGCCGCCTTTCTACTGCATGGCACAGTTTTTAAAAGTGATCCTAATAATCCTGGTTGGAGTCTAGTAGTTACTTTCCTCACTTCTGTGGCCAATGCCTGATGTGAAACGGTTGAAGAAAGAGTTTCTTTGAGGGAATGCCTCCCATCGTGGCGGGGCAGGCCGGGCAGGGGACCGCGCGTGGTGGCGGAGGGTGGGCACTGAGCTGCTCGCGTCTGGCGGAAGAAGCAGCAGCGGGCCGAGGGGAAAACGTGGCTGGGCTGTGAACCCCCACATTCTGCTCTGCTCCATAGTGACCGGCTTCTCCCCTCTAGGCTCCACCTTCTAAAGGTTTCCAAATCTCCCAAAACAGTGTCACCAGCTGGGGACCCAATGTTCAAATGCATGAGCCTGTGGGGATATTGTACATTCAAACCATAGCAGAAAATGTGAACAGTACTGGACATGAGGTTAGACAGCTAATAAGAGGAGGAAGGTAAGGATGGGAATATATATAACTTAACAAATTCACTTGCTGTTACTAAGTACTTGACGTCATCCCTACATTGGGTGCTACAAGTCAGACGAGGCCAAAGGCCAGGGGAATGTGAAGGTATCCACATCAGAAGGTACGTAAGGAGGCTGCCTGTGGCACTACACAGAGAGTCTATGCCTTTGCTCTGCTACCGTTCATGTTCCTTGACCTTACATTGAATCTTTGGCCTGTCTGGTGTTCACGTTCCTAATTTACAAACCCCTGATCATGATTCCTACTTCATAGGATTTCAGTAAGGTAGGGTCCTCTGCTTGGTGACTTGCACTGAGTCATTATCTGTGATGGGGCTGTCATGTATGCATTATGTTTAACCATATCTGTGACCTGTTACTCACTAGACGCTTTAGCACCCTTTTTCATAGATGTGATAATCAGAAGTGTTCTACAGTCATTGACAAATGTCCACAGGGGGACAGGGAAGGGGTAACTTGTAGCCATGGAAAACCATTCAAACAAAGTGTTCAAAAACACATGTGCCTGCTCATAAATTACTTCTTTATCCTTTGGTTTTAGCTGCCTTTGTGTTGCTGGACAAACACCCTGCCAGAAGCAGCTTATGGGAGGAAAGGGTTTATTTCAGACTTACAGTAGGTTTCATCACGGTGGAAGAAACTGGCTCACTACATCATACATCCACAGTAGAGAGATAAACACCAACACTAACACGTACAAATATCCAGTTCTCTAGCTGACTACACACCGAGTAGTGTTAGACTCAAGATCTGACCCCAGAGATATACCTCTGTCAACGGGGACCCACCTGCTGAATCCTTAATCAGGAAGCTTAATCTGAATAAAAACACCCTGGGCTGGAGAGAAGGCTTGGCCATTAAGACACTTGCCTCATTTGCCTGCAAAGCCTAGGGATCTAGGTTTGATTCCCCAAGACCCACATAAGCCAGATGCACAAGGTAGCACATGTGTCTGGAGTTCATTTGCTGTGGCTGGAGGCCCTAGTGTGCCTATTCTCTCTCTCTCTTTTCTTCTTCTTCTCTGCATCTCAAACAAACAAATAAATATTTTTTTAAAAGGACTGGGGAAATGGCTGAGTGGTTAAGGCATTTGCCTGCAAAGCCAAAGGAGCCAGGTTCTATTCCCCAGGACCTATGTCAGCCAGATGCACAAAGGGGTGCACATGTTTGAAGTTCATTTGCGGTGGCTGGAAGCCCTATCACACCTATTCTCTCTTTTTCTTTCTCTGTCAAATAAATAAATAAATAAAAACAAATTATTTAAAACAACCCCAGTCTATGGGGGCATGCATTTATATTCAAATCACCACATTCTACTCTTGGCCCCATAGATTCATGATCACCTCACGATACAAACTGCACTCAGTCCAACTTTAAGGGTCTCCATACTCTTTACCATCTTTAACAGTGCTTAAAAGTCCAAAGTCTCACTCAAGATTCATGACTTTTAACTGTGATCCCTGTAAAACCAAAAAATGCTATATACTTCCAACACATAGACATTCCCATTGCAAAAATAAGGCATAGTGGGCTGGAGAGATGGCTTAGTGGTTAAGCGCTTGCCTGTGAAGCCTAAGGACCCCGGTTCGAGGCTCAGTTCACCAGGTCCCACGTTAGCCAGATGCACAGGGGGCACACACATCTGGAGTTCGTTTGCAGAGGCTGGAAGCCCTGGCGCGCCCATTCTCTCTCTCTCCCTCTATCTGTCTTTCTCTCTGTGTCTGTCGCTCTCAAATATATAAATAAAAAAAAAATTAAAAAAAGGCATAATGAGGAGAGACTAGACCAGTTCAAAAAAAAAAAACAAAACAAAAACCAGTAATCAGCAGGCAAACATCACATATCTGCACTTTCAAGTCCAACACTCATAACCAGCGGTGGAGAAGTCACTGGGTTCCCAGTCCCACCCCTCCAGCTGGGCTGCTCACAGCTCAGGGAGAATTCTATCCTGAGCTCTTGGTGGCAGCTGCTCCATAGTCCTGGTGTACCCAAGCCATACTTGCATCTATGCTGCAAACCACAGTTCATCTCCATAACTCTGTAGTATGGCCTTACTTGTCCTCCATACAGGGACTTTGACCCTGTTTCATGCTGCTGTATCTCCGTAACTCCTCAAGCAGTGTGCATTTCATAACACACTTCTCTGCATTTTTCATGCTTCCAAAACTAGCACCAGGTGGGCACAAGGGCCATATATTTTTTAATATTTTATTTTAACTTAATTTATTTATTTGAGAGTTAGGGAGAGAGAGAGAGAGAGAGAGAAAATGGGCATGCCAAGGCTTCTAGCCACTGAAAATGAACTTCAGATGCTTGTACCGCCTTATGCATCTGACTCTATGTGGGTACTGGTTAATTGAAACTGGGTCCTTTGGCTTTGCAGGCAAATACCTTAGTCATAAGCCCTCTCTCCAGCTCTAGCCATGTTTATAAATTCAGAGGTAAAAAGCTTGACCTTGAAGAGCAGGATACTTTTTCACTAGCATTCCTTCAAACCACCCCCTTTCAAAAGAATTTATATTCTTTCTGTCTTGAGTCTTCCATAATTGGATTTCATCCTCAGCATCTTTTGCATTATCCCAATGCAAAGAAGTTGGCACAGTTTTTTTTTTTTCAAGGTAAGTGAAACTCTTAACTCTAGCTCAGACTGTACTAGATTTCACTCTGTAGTCTCAGAGTGGCCTCAAACTCACAGAGATCCTCCTACCTCTGCCTCCTGAGTGCTTAGATTACAGGCATGCACCACCATGCCTGGTCAATTGGCACCCTCCCCCTCTCCTTTTTTTTTTTCCAAGATAGTGTTTCACTCTAGCCTAGGTTGACCTGAAATTCACTATGGAGTCTCAAGCTGGCCTTGAACTTGTGGAAATCCTCCTACCTTTGCCTCCTGAGTCCTGAATTAAGGACATGCACCACCATGCCCAGTTAGTTGGCCCACTTTTAATGGTGGTAATTTTAAAAATTATTTATTTTTATTTAGTATTCATTTAATTATTTATTTGAGACAGAGAGAGTGAAAGAGAGAGAGAGAGACACACACACACATACAGAGAATGGGTGTGTCAGGGCCTCTAGCCACTACAAATTGGCTCCAGGCACATGTGCCGCTATGTATATCTGGCTTATGTTGGACCTGGAGAATTGATCCTGTGTCTTTAGGATTTACAGGCAAGCACCTTGACCTAGTGCTAAGCCATATCTCCAGCCTTAATGGTGGCAGTTTTAACAATTGAAGCTTAAGTAATCTAAAACCAGTCTCTGTGCCTGTAACTTCAAACTTTCTTGAATTGTTCGTGTTATAAACTGTGCATCTTTCATATATTTCATTCTGTATTATCACCAAGCACACCAGTTCATTACTTTTAGACTCAACCTTTATCGAATTGTCGGGACATGGATATAAGAAGACAACCAGCCCTTTTCCCAGTAACCCAGTATCAACAAGCTTCTCTCCTTCCACTTTGAAAGTTTACAAGCCAAGCCTTCTGTGGAAGTTTGAATGTATGTCCCCCAAAGACTCTGGTGTTTTATTTATTATTTAGGTCTCTAGCTGCCTGGCATCACTGGGGGTGGTTCCTGGGGTCCAGTCCTATGGTGTGTTGTAGGCAGATTTGAATTCCAGCAAAAAAGCTATTCAGAGCAGCCTGAGCTCCGCCTGGGCCTCTGCAGTCTGCTCCTGGTTTTATGCTTGTTGCTTTTGGTGTTAGCCGGCTGGTGATGGTTTCTCTCTGCTTGGATGAATGGGAGCAGATTCTTCTGTCATTTGCTAGTCCTTCCCCTGGATTTGTAAGCTTGAAACAAACCACTTCTTCCCATAAACGGTGTCTGGTTTGCATGTTCATGCCAGGAATGTGAAGCTGACTAAAACACCTTCATAGTTCGCAATTCTCTTTGCATTTAGCATTTTCAAACTCTCACCAGAATAGCCCATAAATCTCTGTTTGCAGCACTGCGAGGTTCTCTAATCCAAAGTACCAAATCCTTCCACATTACTATAGCAAATACATTCCCAGACACCAAAACCCACATGGTCAGATTCATCGCAGAAACCACCTCACTTCTCGGAACCAAAATTTTTGTTGTTGTTGTTGCAGTTACCCTTGCATGGCTGGGACAAAACACCCAACCAAAAGCAGCTTTGGGGAGGGAACTGTCTATTTCAGGCTTACAGATCTGCAAGGGGAAGTTTCATCATGGCAGAAGAAGCTGGCTCAGTACATCAGACATTCACAGCAGAGAAAGGAACACCAACGGTAGCAAGCACAGCAGCCAGAGCGCCCACTAGCTCTCTACACACTTGGGGGCTGGACTGAACATCTGCCCCAGTGACACGCCTCCTCCAGCAGGGCTTTGCCTGCTGAGGACTTGAGGAGGAAAGTTTAATCCGAATAAAACATGCCTCAGGTTACAGAGGACACACGTTTTACATTTTAACCACATCTCCAGTTTTAACATGAAGGTCTCTATGCATGACTGGGGCACAGCAGAGCAGGAGGCTTTCTCTCTGCCAGATCATCAGATGAGTCTCAGTGTCTGTGTCTGACATCTTCGGAAGAGGCTGA
Organism: Jaculus jaculus; assembly: GCF_020740685.1. Taxonomy (NCBI): domain Eukaryota; kingdom Metazoa; phylum Chordata; class Mammalia; order Rodentia; family Dipodidae; genus Jaculus; species Jaculus jaculus. The sequence continues at coordinate 133,311,822 of NC_059109.1, forward strand.
GTGAGCCACCCGGAGCCTTATGTTTTCCTGGCAAAATGCCTGGGTTTAAGTCTATGCCTGCTATGTGTTAGTGTGTGTTTCCCAGTTGGTGGTAAACCCGGCTGGCACTCTGTTCACTCACCTGGGAGATGAGAGCAGCAGGCATTGCCTCCTCTCTGGGTGCTCATGAAGACTGAGTCAGACGACACACATTCAGTGGTGCATGGAACACAGTGATCCCTTCGTAAGCCTTGTTTCTGGTTAATAACCACGATGCACTGTTTTAAACAGGCTCTAGGCCCATTCTATGTGAATGTTATCCCTACTGTGACCCACTCCACCTGGCTGGCCTGGACTTCTCAGTTCAGCACGGAAAAATCCCACATCTAAGGAAACTGGTCCGTCCTGAGGTGGGTGAGGCCCTTGGTCACTCTCCACACATGCCAGCAGAGCAGTGACTGATCCGTGTAGCTTGGTGGTGCCATAGGCATAGCTGGTTTGTGACAAACACTGCCTATAGACTTCAGTCACGAAACCCAGCGCTCGGAGGTAATGATCACTCACTGAGAGAGGTGGCTGCGAGCTGAGCTTCCACTGGCCAGGCCAGCCTAGCGCCAGGAGGCATATTCAGCCCACAGTGGCACACGCTGCAAGTTTCTACTGAGAGCCAAGCCCGGGAGGTCAGACCCAGCCAGAGAAAAGATGTAGCCTGGCAAAAGCAGATATGAATGGCAAACCTTTGTTACTGACCTGGAAAACAGCATTCTCTAGTCTTGCTCTGGGACCTAAGTGGTTCATCTATAAACCCAGCCTGCTGAAGTGTGTGTTGCAGATGGAGATCACAACTTTCCAGATTGTGACTCAGGCAACAACTGGGGCAGACTGGCCCAAGGACCTCAGTCTGCCCCGACCTGAGCTCTCCCCTTTTACTGCAAGGCTAAAACTTCCTTGACCCAAGTAGCAATGTCACAGATTCAGTCCTGTATTGGGAGTAGAGTCCTTTTATCTCATAGAAGTAAGGACTGTTGAAGCAGACTGATTGCCTATGCAGACTTTGTTTCCCCCTGGTCTTGGTTGGGGGAAGCGATGATTCTAGTTGAAAATACTTTCCTAGAGCTTTGGAGCAGGTTGGGGGAGGAGGAGGGAGCGAGTCATGGGATTAAAGGTGTGAGCCACCATACCCAGCCAGACTCATGTACCTAATTGATTAATTGATGTATTGATTAAACAAAAAAAAAAATGCTGTCCACAAGTAGCAAGCACTTTCCTAATGTTCTTAGGAGGATTACAGAAAGAGATGAGGGGAACTTAATGTCTGCCACATACCGGCACACAATGCAGACTGTTTTTAGTTACTCCTTCCTGGCTGGGCAGAACTTTTATCAAGTGGCTTCCTCACAGAAAAGAGCTATCTTTTCCACCTGAATTTAATTAAAACCCAGGGCTCCTTCCCACAGTCATTACTGTGCTATCTTATCCTCTTCTTCCAGTGCTTTTGTTCTGTGTAGCTGTTTGTAAAATTCATTCTCCAGACACAATAAACAGAGAACAGTGGAGTGTTCATTAATTCAGAGACCCGTTTAACCAACTTTCATTGGACGAAGCCGTCAGAATTTCAGACTTGGTTTATTTGGTCTACAGGGATATTTTTTTCATCCTTATTATAGCTACTTTACAGATGCATTTATGAAAAAAAAAAGCAATGGGTTACCAGAGAAATATGTGTTTCCCTAGTATGTTATACAGTGGTGCGTCAGGGTGCATGAAGATTTTATAATATCTTATAAAAGTGTCAAATATAAATTATATAACTATCCTGTGCAAAGGTTTACTATTTTTTCCAATTCATGCTAAAAAACCCACCAAGTGCATTTGAGACAAACAGAATGATAGATCCCACTGTGATGAGAAAACCCCTCATGCAAAGTTGCCAGAGGGAAAAAGAAGAAATTTCCCTTGGATCAACTTATTCAGATTCAGGATGAGAAATACGAGAGTTCTGCTCTCCAGGAGGCAGAAACTTCAAATTCACCCCCTCTGCTACTAAATGTGCCCATTTTCAACCTGTTTGCCCCTTGCCTGTGGGCAGGAGTCCCAAAGAGACACTGGAAAGAATGTGTTCCAGTGCTTTCCACCAGGCTGCATTTGACTGAAGCTGCATTGTTGACATGGAGCTAATTAACTCGACCATGGCCAGATCTTTTCTTTGTTGTGTTGCCAGAGCACAGCAGAGACAACGAGGCAGGCTGAGATGCTCAAGGACCCTCCTGAGGCTCCAAGCCTCCCTTCTTTAACTGACCTGTGGTCTGATGCTGACGGTGTGCCCAGCAGTGCCTGGGACACGTTCTTTAATAAATCTGTAGCTTGATGCTCAATATGCATCCAGCAAACTGTTTATATAAGTGATCTAGGGGTGCTATGGGAGCCTGAGTCTCAAACATTCCCACCTGCAGCTTCCATCTCACCTTTTCTCTCATCATGTTGAACTTGCCCACCAGAGCAGAGAATAATGATTCACTGAAGGAGCACATCTCCCCAAAGATGTCAAGAGAAGTACCTCCATTATCCACCATCTATCTGTCAATCATCTATCATGTAACTACCTACCTATATAACTTCTATCTGTCATCAATCAGTGTTTTGTATCTATCTCCATCTATCAGTTATGGATCATCTATCGACTTACCTACATATCTTCTGCCTGTCACATATTTATTGCTCCACCTATCATCTGTCAATCATCTATTTACTAACTATATATCTTCTATTTGTTATCTATCTGTCAATTATCTATCATCTACCTACCCATATGTGTTTGTCGTCTATTTGTATCTATTTTCTATCATCAATCAACAATCAATCATCTACCTGTTTTTGATCCTTCCCTCTTTTCTTCTGCCCTCTCCTCTTCTGCCCTCTCTTTTTCTTTCCTCCTCTTTATTGCTTTTCTCTTTCCCATGAATCCATCCATCCGTCCGTCCATGCAGGCACATGTGTACTCACCTATCAAGAGTGGCCCACATAGCAGCATGTGCCCAGCACTGTGCTTGGTTCCAGGGAGCAAGAAAAACTGCATGGTGAAGTGAATTCATTACTCACATATCTGAGCATTCAAGGGGATTCAAGTTCAGGTGGTTCAGGTGGTGGTGAAAGTGAGTCCTGAGTATTTGAAGCCCACTGTTGGAGGATGTGATGTGGACAATGTGCTCAGGGAGGAGACAACAGCTGATAAACAACTGAGCAGGAGTGTTGAAGCTCAAGGGCATTGCCCACTGTGGAGACAGGCAGAATTCAGAATGTGTGAGGGCACCCAGAACATCTTGGAGCCTTCGAGGAGGGCAAGGACACCATAAAAAGGGCGATGCTAAATATGGAAGAACAGGGAAGGTAAGAATGACCATCTGGTCAAATTGCCTATTATGCCCTGTGCAGCGGAGGCCAAAGGGGCATAACACGAAGCTCTGGACAGAGAAGTCTGTGGAATAAAAGGAGGAACAGTGCTGCCAAAGAGGAGGACTTTGCTAGGAGGGAACAAGCAGAGGAGAATGTAGGTTTGGGAGCTGCAAACCAGAGACTCTGCAGAGAAATCACAACTGGCTTGTCCCTGACCAGGTCTAGACTACTAAGCAGGAGGCAGTTATGGAGGATGTAGGCATGGAATGGGTTGACCTTTGACACTTCCTAATGAATGAGTTACACCTGCTCATTAGTAAGGATGTGTGTGCCCATGAGCTCATCTCTTACCCTGGCATCCAACCTGTCCTTGCCTGTGTGGGGGCGTGTGTGTATGCTTTAAACATGCACTGCTCGGGCTATTGTTCTGCTCCTTTTTTATTTGTTAAAAATATTTTATTTTCCCAGTATTCAGGAGGCAGAAGTAGGAGGATCACCAGGAGTTTGAGGTGAGAGAGAGAGAGAGAGAGAGAGAGAGAGAGAGAGAGAGAGAGAGGGGCTGTTGCAGTCAGGTTTACAATGTTGGCAGAAAACCTGACCAAGTGAAACTTGTGGGAAAAAAGTTTATTTTGGCTTTCAGACTTGAAGGGAAGCTCTATGATGGTAGGCGAAAACTGGCATGAGCAGAAGGTGGACATCATCTCCTGTACAACATTAGGTGGCCAACAGCAACAGCAGAGTGTGTCAAACACTGGCAAGGGGAAACTGGCTATAACAACCCATAAGCCCTTCCTCAACAATATACTGCCTCCAAGAGACGTTAATTCCAAAATTTCCATCATCTGGGGACCTAGCATTCAAAGCACCTAAGTTTATGGAGGACACCTGAATCAAACCACCAAAGAGACAGACAGACAGAGACAGACAGAGAGAGAGAGAGAGAGAGAGAGAGAGAGAGAGAGAGAGACACAGAGAATGGGCGCACTAGGGCCTCTAGCCACTGCAAACCAACTCCAGACACATGCACCACCTTGTGCATCTGGTTTACATGGGTACTGGGGAATTGAACCTTGGTCCTTAGGCTAAGCTCTCAAGCTCCTTTCTACTACTTTTAAAATGGTATTTGTTTATTTTCTACCTAATCATACTGTTGATATTTAAAAAAAATATCAAATATGAGAAAACTCAATGCCAATGTCAGCCTGATGACAAGCGACTCTTGTCATGTGAAGACTGTATTAACAGGACAGTAGGGTGCAGTGGGAACTGTGGAAAACATTCCTGTTGACCATCACAGTGTAGCTCCTTCCTCTGGGTTGGAGCAGGCCTGCATAAAGCAGAAGACCTGCATGTGACCCCCACAAGATCAGGTCCATTTACATCCCCTGGTAGAGGAGTTACCGGGAGACTCACCAGCCTGAGATTACATAGTGAATTCCAGGTCAGCCTGAGCCAGAGTGAGATCTTACCTCGAATAATAATAAAATAACCCTGATGCCCCCAAAACATAACAGGCCATTGCTGAGGCCCTTGGTTTCCCACCAGGAAGAGATAGTAAGACACTGTTGCTGAAGACTCCACATACTTGGGCTGCAAAGTCATTGAGAAACCCTGCTAGAGCTGAGCTTAAAACCTCCTCCATGTAGACCAGCTGACAGAAAGCTAGAAAGTTATGGTTCATGCAGTTCAGTGGGAGAGAGAGAAATCACCAGTGAAGATACCAAACAGTGGATACTGCAAGCCTTAAATTTGGCCAGCCAGGCCAAATGAGCCTACAGGTGCAATAGTGGCACATCTGTTATGGAGGAAACCAACCACCCTCAAATTTGACTGGAGGCCCACTCCATGGGAGGGAATACATCCCTGATACCGAAAACCTACAACAGGGGTAGTCATGAACCCTAGTGGTGTAACGTCTGCTGCTGTCTGGCTAAAAGTATATACTGTGCTCACCAAACTGCCCAGTAAGCACTTCTCTTAATGTTCATACCCTTATATTAGTGCTACTTTCACTTTTGGTTAAAGAAGCTTCTTTTTTCAGATGTCAGTGACCTTGGGATGACTCAGAAGTTACCATGGTGTTGAGAAGTGACAGAGGAGTGCTCAGCACTGAAATATCTCAATCACACCTTCCATGGCTCAGGGTCCATTGTGGAAGAGGTGGCAGAAAGAATGTAAGAGCCAAAGAAAGGTTAGGACTCCTTACAACGTGCCCCTCCAAACACAAAATGGCCTGGATATACATGACCTCATAGTGCCTGACACTACCTACACAAGACCATCATAATAGGAGGAAAAGATGATGACATCCAAATACAAGAGAGACTGATTGAGAGGGGGAGGGCATACAATGGAAAGTGGAGTTTCAAAGGGAGAAGTGGGGAGATGAAGGGAATTACCATGAGATATTGCTTACAATTATGGAAGTTGTCAATAAAAAAAATAAAAATAATGAAAATAATAAAAAAAGAAAATGCCACAGGTGCTGAGGAGGTGGCGCAAGATGACCCCTAGGGTCCACTGGCCATCTGCTCTAGCCAAATCGGCTAGCTCTAGCTCAGCAAGTGACCCTCACAGTCTCCCTCTCCTCGCAAAGTCCACCTAAGACGTAAACGATGGACCCGGCAGGGTCTGCAGTGGGGACAGCCTCTGTTTTGTTGTCCTTGTCTGTGCTGGGGGTGGGTCTCTTCAGCACCTCACCTGCCCACAGTCAGGCTTGCTGGGGGCGGGACTTCCGGGAGGCTCAGGTGCCTTAGAGTCATCCACGCTCCTGTAAGGAAGTCCCAGGGCCTCACCGGGTCACGGAGTTCTTTCTTTGTTGTGTGGGTACCCTCCCCATGTGGGATGAGCGTGCCAGTGTTTCTCATGATTAGGCCACACAACAAAGATTATTTAGAAATTGTGGCAATCCAATTTGTGAACACGCGCGCTGGTGTGTGTGGGGGTGTGTGGCTATGTGTGTGGCGCACATGTATGCACGTGCAACGTGAATGTGGAGGCTGATGCCAGGTGCCTTCCTTGATTGTTCTTCGCCATTTCATTTGAAACGGGATTTCTTGCTGAACTAGAGATCACCGATTTGGCTAGAGCAGATGGCCAGTGGGCCCTAGGGAGTTGTCTTGCTCCAAGTCCTCAGCACCCTGGGCTTTCTTTTCTTTCTTTTTTTCCCTTTCATCTTTTTTGATTTTTTGAGGTAGGATCTCACTCTAGCTCAGGCCAACCTGAAATTCACTATGTAGTCTCAGGGTGGCCTTGAACTCGCAGTGATCCTCCTACCTCTGCCTCCCAAGTGCTGGGATTAAAGGTGTGGCCTGACCCCCCTGGCATTTTCACACAGGCACACTGGGCACCCAAATCCAGGTTCTTTTACTGCTGCAGCAAGCACTTTGTCCACTGAGTCCTGTTCTCAGCCTGAAGTCTACATTTTGACATGGAAACCCCCAACCATGAAAATGTATTTTCATTGGTTATGTGGAAACCATACCTGTTTGCAGGTCAGGCTGGCTTTGTGTGGGCTGCAAGGCCGAGGCTCTTGCATTGCAACCAGAGACCAAAAGGCTTGTCCAATAGCCAGAATACTCCAGCAGTTCCCAGGCAGGGAGTTACGTCTTTTTTCTTTTTTCTTTCTTTCTTTCTTTTTTTTTTTGAGGTAGGGTCTCACTCTAGCCCAGGCTGACCTGGAATTAACTATGGAGTCTCAGGGTGGCCTCGAACTCACGGCAATCCGCCTACCTTTGCCTCCCGAGTGCTGGGATTAAAGGCGTGAGCCACCACGCCCGGCTGGGAGTGAAGTCTTGCAGCACTCACAGGGCTCTGGGAGAGAGGAGGTGGGGGTGGCCCTCATCACTGTCATGGTCTAAATGTTGCTTTGAGCCCTGGGTTCTAAGAAATAGACAATCTGAACCCATAGCAGCAAGCAAAGGACGTATTTCCGGAAGACCATATCCAGGGAGGAGGAAAACTGTAGAGAGGAACAAGGAGTTTTTAAGAGACTCGGTCTCTTGGGAACAAGCCATATATCAGAGACTCTAAAAGGTCATCGAGTAATTTGAAATCAGAGCTCCTTCTATTATCTGTAGATCTCTCTCTCGGTCCACAGCTGACCTCTAGGGTCAGGCACAGATTTAAAGTCTTGTCTCCTGGTTGTTTCAGAAGTTGCAGTGGAGGCATTGGCCACCAGGTGGCGATGCTCCCTTTCGGAAAGCAGTAAGGGGTGAGGGAATGAGCAACTTTAAGACCACTGGCTGGATTCTCTGATCCCTGCCTAAGCCGGGGGGGTTTATAGCTAATAAAAGAAAAATAGCTTACACACTTTCTGTTTGTGTTATCTTACGATACTATCTACAGTTCCTGCCATGCCAAGCCCATGATATTTATTTCTGCAGTAATCACGATGCAAATGGTATAGACGTGGAGACATCTGCATTGTTTTAGGCTTGTTCTCTAGAAACAGAACTGTGGAGAGAAAGAGAAGAATAGAAGCACTTTTCAATGGTGGTCAGAGAACGACATCCAGACCGAAGGGAGAAATAAACAAGCTACTCCTTGCTGCTTTCAGCTCCCCAAGAGGAATGGGGGCTAGGGAGGCAGCTCAACAGCCATAGGCACTTGCTTCCAAGCCATCCGGATTTAGACTGATCAGTTGTAGAAAAACCTGCTTGTAAGAAATATAGGGTGGAGCCTCCCCCCACTTTTTTTTTTTTAAAAAAAAAGTTATTTATTTATTTGAGAGCCACAGACAGAGAGAGAAAGAGGCAGAGAGAGAGAATGGGCGCACCAGGGCCTCCAGCCACTGCAAATGCACTCCAGACGCATGCGCCCCCTTGTGCATCTGGCTTACGTGGGTCCTGGGGAATCGAGCCTCGAACTGGAGTCCTTAGGCTTCACAGGCAAGCGCTTAACTGTTAAGCCATCTCTCCAGCCCTGGAGCCCTTTTTTTAAATAGAATTTTTTTTTCAGGCTGGAAACATCTGGAGACACTCAACCAAAGAGAAGTCAGTCAGAGGTGAGTGACCGTTTGCTTGGTCCCAGGACAGTCAGCAAGGGGCAAGCACCAGGCCAGAGAAGGGCATGGGGGCAGGGGGTGTGGGGGGAGAGGTGAAGGAATGCAGACTCAGCATTTAAAGCGCTTGTACCCTCATACGTTCATGTGTTCATGTGGGGGCATGTGAGGGCTGGAGGTCAACCTCAAGCGTCTTCCTCAGGAATGTTGTCTGCCTTTTCATTATGTTTTTAAAAATTTATTTGCAAGGAGAGAGTGAGAGAGAGGGAGAGAGTGAGAGAGTGAGAGAGAGGAAGAGTATAACTGTACCAGGGCCTCTAGCCACTGCAAACTCACTCCAGATGAATACAGCTGTTTGTGCATCTGGCTTTATGTGGGTTCTGGGGAATCGAACCTGGATCTTTAGTCTTCGCAGGCAAATGTCTTAACCACTGAGCACTCTCTCCAGCCAATGTTGTCTGCCTTTTACTGAGACGGGATCGCTCACTGGTCTGAAGCTAGCCAATCAGGCTAGACAGAGATTCTTCTGTGTCTGTCTCCCTAGAGTTGGAATTAGGGGTGTGTGCTGCCACGCCTGGCTTTGTTTTGAAAAAGAGAGGTATTTTTTTATGTGCATGTTCGTGTGTGGTATGTGTATGTGTATGCATGTGTGTGTGGTATGTGTATGTGTGTGTGTGTGCATGGTGTGTGGTATGTGTATGTGACATGTGTGTGTAGGCACGTGCATGTTTGTGTACATGTGAGGCCAGCCCTATTGTCTTCCTCACTCACTGTCCACCTTCCTCATGGATGTGGGTCTCTTGTAGCACCCAGAGCTCACCGCTTCGTCAGTGCAGTCAGCCGGCTCTCCCTGAGGACCCGCCTGCCTCTCCCTTCTGCGTGTGAGGATGCTGGGTGTGCACTGCCCTTTGGTGTCAGGCTTTTACATGGGGACTAGGGACCCAAACACAGAAGGTTTGCACAGCAAGCACTTTACCAACTGATCCATTTCCCCATTTTTTGTCATAGGTGTGTATGTGGTGTGTGTGTGTGTCTGTGTCTCTGTGTGGGCGTGCGTGTGTACACAAGTGCATGTGAGGGTCAGAAGTTGACATCATATGTCCTCCTTGGTCACTGTCCACTTTGTTTACTAAGGCAGAGTCTCATAACTTGAATGCAGAGCTTTTCTTTTTTCTTTTATTTTCTCTGGTTTGGCTAGCTTGCCCCAGAAATCTCTGTCTCTGCCTTTCCTGTGCTGGGATCACAGGCGGCTGTCACACTTGTCTGGCCTTTCCGTGTGGGTGTTGAGGACCTGAGCCCTGGTCCTCATGCTTGGGCAGCAAGCCCTTTAACCCACCAAGCCCCCTCCCCTGCCCCTGGTTTCCTCTTCTCTGCTCTGGCCCCTTTCTTATACTTGGGCACGTGGCATCTGACTCTCTTCCTTGAGGGGCAAGAAACACGTCCTTTCTGTTGGGGGAGTTTTTCACCCTTTGCTCACTGTCTGCTTCCCGACTGAGTCTTTCTCGGGGTCCCTCCCATTCCATCCCATTTGAAGGTGACTCCGGACCTTTGCTGCCTGCGAACCTGCTGCAGCTACCACTGTCAACCCACTGTCGAGCTTGTACCTTTATTGCACAAAAGCAAAGTGACTGGAGGGCTCAGAGCTGGGGCGGGAGCAGCAGGGGACGGGGAGAGAGCGAGACACACCGAGCGGGAGGCCTCTCGCAGCTGGGTCCGCGCAGGCGCTCCTGGTGGCCCGTCACTGTTTCCTGGTCCCAAGAGTTGCTGCCGGGAAGTCACAGGTGGGGCCCAGGCATGCTGGGCACCTTCTACTTTGCCCCATGCTGACCTTCAGAAGTTCTTACTGCCCCCAGCTGACCTTTGCTCTCTGAGGCCTTCTGCTAAGCAGCTAGCTGCCTGTGATGTGTGTCTGTCTGCTTCCAGGTTCTGTGTTTTTCTAGCAGGCCTGGCTTCTGAAAGTTTCAGATGGTTTTCCCAGGGACACCAGACTGAACAGCAGAGGTCAGTTCCCATTCCCGGTTACCATGGCCTTACTGCCCATAGAGAGGAGGACCCAGCAGCCTGCTTACTTGCCACCACTCTGGTAACCTGTAAGTCTGAGAACCTTGCTTAAGTGCTGGGCCAGAACCTGGCATCTAGAAACTTCCTTAAAAGGGTCCTTAGCAAAGGAACTTGAGGTATTCATACCAACTATGATGTTTTATCATGAATTTGGCTTTAGGATGTGGGTTTGAGATCAGCTCTTACAGCTGGGCACAGCCTTGACAATTTTCCAGGTGATACTGCCAGCTCCAAACTTGGTAAGAGGCTATGGTTCAGATCAAGCCACACTCACTGGGTGGATAATTTAGACACCATTCTGGGCACCGTGGAGCTAACACACAATTCCTGATGTCATGGGGAATTCATCAGAACGGAGTGTGTGTAGGCCAGAAGCAATGAACAAGCACCGTGTCAGGTAGGAGTGAGGCTGCGGAGATCCTGAGAGTCAAGGGCGATGGTCAGGAGACCCGCAAGATAAAGCTCAGGTGCTGCCTGCAGAGAGCCGAGGAAGAGAACCCGGCAGTTTTCTGGGGGAGACGCTGCAAGCCCCAGGAGGTGCTGAGGTGGGAGCGGGAGGCGTGTGCTGAGGGAACAGCAGTGGCTGTCGTTAGGTGACCCCGAGCAGAGGGGGGGGCGGAGGAGGAGGCTGGCAGGTTGGGGCGAGGGTCGCAAGGGGCGTGTGTACCCTCACAGACGTCGGGAGGCTTTTGTGTTTCAGTTTGAGAGAAATGTGAGCTTTCCGGAGGACTTGATCACAGATATTGAGTGTAACTTTGACATTTTAAAAGGCTCATTCATTTTCTACCTTTTGAAAGAAGTGTTCTTGTGGGTGAAGTTGTATGTATATATGACTCTATATACAGATAGATGTACGTATATAGTTATAGAAAAATATTATATGTATAATTTGAAAGTCATTGGAGTCTCTATCTATATTCCCTTCTTCTAGTATGGTTTTCTTACCCAGAGGCACATGCTCCTCAACTTATTTTCCCGTGAACACAGGAAATCCATTGTGGGGGAGAAGATGGAAGCCTGGCATCTTTGAGTTCTGACATACTCCATCCTCTGTCTGGAATGCTTAACAAAAGCCATTTCCTGCCACTTTCATTTCCCATGCAGTGAGCACAGTGGAAGTTACTCACGATGGAGGGAGAACGTTTGGAGAACCCTATGAGGACAATAATTTATTAGATGTGTTGATGATTATATTACATTGTAAGCATACGTGGGAAAAGCTAGTGTTCACCAGTACACAGATGCTTCTTCCACACAGATGTAAAAGACCTTCATATAGAGCCTTCCGGTGTGAATGAAGCATGTCATGTATTTTTAGAAGGGAGGGGAGCAACAGAGGTGAATCATAGGAGAGTATTTTAGATGGAGTGTGCATGTGTGTGTGCCCATGTGTGGGCATGTGTGTGATGCATGTCTGGTTTTTTTTTTTTTTTTTTTTTGAGGTAGGGTCTCGCTCTAACACAGGCTGACCTGGAATTCATTCTGTATTCTCAGGCTGGCCTCGAACTCACAGTGATCCTCCTACCTCTGCCTCCCGAGTGCTGGGATTAAAGGCATGCACTACCATGCTCAGCAATGCATGTTTTTAAAATGGAGATTTCTTCAAAAATAGCTATTATTGAAAATAGATTTTACCAAATTTGATCACAATGTAAGCAATCTCATTTTCCGAATGGCCAAAATTGTAATGGTTGGCCACAAACCTTGAATGTTCAATCACATTCAGATCTTAGTGGGCCATCCATTAAAAGTGTACTGTAACTTATGTGATACTGGGTTTTTCTGAAAGTTTGTTTTTTCTGGTGTGGGGCAATTCTAGCAGTACTGCTTTGAAGTCTTTCAAGTGGGGAAATGAAGCGAGGGGTTCTGCAGTCAAGTTCACTCGCTTTCAAGCATTTCATAAATGCACTTTGCACAGGAAAGGGCTGTTCTGGTTTATTCCTACTGTGATTTGAATCAACCACCTGGCAGGTTCTCTGTTGGCATTCTGTGTGAAGACTCATCACTTTGGGTGAGCTGGGGAGAAAGAAGAGACTCTTAGCACAGGGGTCAAGGGCGGCTTCCAAGTTCCCCTTCGTTGATCTCCTCCTGCTGTGGGCTCCGATCCTGTCGTTCATGCTGCAGCCGTGGCAGTGCCCAAAAGGCGTCAATGACAAAAACGCCTCCATGGTCATCACCTCATGCCCTCCTTCTTATAGTCTGTATCCAGCCACGCGAGTAACATCTCCTCTTTTATCTCCTCTACCAGCCTACATTCATGCCCCTTTTACCCAGGGTCCCGCGCTCTGTGGCTCCAACCCTTAGGGAAGTCATTCCACAATGAAATGAACTCAGGAAGCTTTTCCTCTAAGACACACTTTTCTCCTTCCCTCCCTTCTTCCTTCTCTTCCTCCCTCCCTCCCTCCCTTCCTGTCCACATGTACAATGTGGTGAGGCTGTTGTGGTGTATGCACATGTATGTGCCCATGAGGTACCTTTGGTGCTTGCTTGTGTGTGGGGGGGTATACTTACATGTGGTGACCAGAGCAGAACAATGTGTGTCCCATTGCCTCACTCTTCTTCCCACTTGTATTTGGGCCCGAGCTTAGCCTCACACCATTTGAGCAGAGCACACGTGTGGTTGCCTGTTTTATGCGTTTGAAGCATCGTGGACTTTCCCCTCTGCAAAGTGACCACGACTGAAATCCAGTAGAGAGGTGGCAGTATGCTGCTGAACGCCTGCTTCCTTCATGCAATGCCACTGAAGCATGATCTGTGAGCTGGCAGGCTCCGATCTTGTAGCCCATTTATAATATATGCAATTACCAGAATCCATATGCAGGTCATTGCTTGTTCACGCCCCAACTCCCTTGTGTCTATTTGCAGTCTGTGTCTGTCCCCACTTCTGTCTGCACAGTTACTGGTCTGCTTTCTTCCTATTCCGGTGTCTGTCTCACTTGGACAAAATCACATCGTAAGAGTTCTTTTGTGCCTCACCATATGCACATGTCATACTGCTTAGGAGGAGTTTCCATGATATTGCATGGGTCAGTGGCTTGATCCTCACAATATGTCAACTGCACAGAGGGCAGGGATGGGTGTATTTGTCCAATCCATGGTGTAGCACATCTATGGTGTGCCACATGCTTGCGGGCCATCTTTGAAAACAAAGCCTACTCTTGCCAAGAAATAGATAGATAGATAGATCTATCTTTGGAAATTGTATATATATATGAAATTATATATATATATGTGTGTGTGTTTATATATCTATATCTATATCTATATCTGTATCTATATCTATATCTATATCTATATCTATATCTATATCTATATCTATATCTATATCTATATCTATATCTATATCTATCTTTGGAAAGGTGGACACAAACAAACAAACAAAAAACAACCAGTGAACAGAAGCACAATGAAGCAACTGCACATATGGTGAGTGTTCCAATCACAAGAAGTCAGTGGAGGGATGGAGAGAAGTGGCCCAGGGCTTGCTTCGCTTTCCGGGAGGTTGTGTCTATAAGAGGCTATTGTGAAGCTTCTTCTCCCAGGGAAGCAGAAAGAAATATCTGCTCTATTTCAAGGGTGCCTCCCCATACTGGGAAGCTCCCTAGTCAACTTTCTCACAGCTGTACCACTGAGGAGTCCCACCGTCAGCACGGCCCACTCATGAAAAGTTTCACCACCTAAAAGTCCCTCAGGTGACATGCCCTCAACTATATGACCAAAGTGTCCTGCATGAATCAACTGTCGGCCTCAGCATGCGGACCTCATGAAGTCTTCTGAGCCTCGCGAGGCCCGAGCCTCCTCCACAAGGGAAGGTTAATGGACTCAGCTCTAGCGGGTCTCACACAGTGACCACAGCTGCTCAGGTTTAAGGGAGCAGAGGTCCTCTAGCCCACGGAAACATGCAGAGTAGAGACTCAACACATATTTCATTTAGACGAGTGCTGATTAAGTAGATGCTTATATAAAGTGTTACGTAAGGTACCGACAGGCACATACAGTGATATTTATTTTCATTCATGAGTGTTACTATGTGTACCTTATTGTGGTGCTGAGAGCCTGCTAAGAAGAAGTCCACACAGGGCAGGGACAATGAGTTGGCGCTGGAGAGAATGTGACTACACAGTTCCAATCTGAAGAGAGGAGACAATCAAAAAGTCAGACAAGAGCTGGGTGTGGTGGCGCACACCTTTAATCCTAGCATTTAGAAGGCAGGGGTAGGAGGATCGCCATGAGTTCGAGGCCACCCTGTGACTACAGAGTGAATTACAGGTCAGCCTGGGCCAGAGTGAGACTCTACCTCAAAAAAAAAAAAAAAAAAGTCAGACAATTTCAGCACAGCCTGTTGGGTCTGTGAAAGGGCAGGGTCACGTGGGGGCAATTTGCCACTCAGCTCTGCTAGTAACTTGCTCCAGGGCTTAAAAAAAAAACAGTTCCTTAGTTGTAATAGCAATCATGATGGATAATGTATATATTCCTACTGAGTATTGTACATAAATTATTCATTTGCTCTTTATACGGATATCCCAGGATGTGGTGTTCAGATGTATGGTTAAGAAATAATAACAATGACGACAGTGAAAAAAAGCGTTACTGTTGTGATAACCGTTATCACCATTATATGATACACACAGAGCTCGGCATCCCATGAGTATCCAGCCCTCCATTCTCACAGCAGCACAAGGCCAGTGGTATTTTACCCGCTAGACTGCAAGCTCCATGAGGGCAGGAGGGCTTCGCTTCCGTTCGGTGTGACTCCTAAGGTGGCAGTTCAAGAGCCATCTACTGACTTGTCTGAGGATGACTCCTTGTTTGCCAGATGAAGAAACTGAGGCACACCATGGCACCTAGTAACGCAGGTGTGAACCTAGAGGGTCTGAATCTGGAGCCATGTCGCCCGTCATTGCGTCTGTTCAGCCTGTCGGATTCTGGCTTACTCTCTGGCATCGCAAAGCATTTGCCCAGGATAATCTCCTCATGGGTTCCTAGCCCGGCTTCTTCTCACTTCAGGGATTGAACCCATGACCTTGTGCATGCCAGGAAATGCTGTATCATAGAGCTACATCACCAGCCCGAAATTGCAAATATTTTTTAATTTTTATTTTTATTTATTTATTTGAGGTGGGGGTTGATAGATGGGCATTTCAGGGCTTCCAGCCACTGCAAATGAACTCCAGAAGCATGTGCCCCTGGGCATCTGGTTTAAGTGGGTTCTGATGAATTGAACCTGGGTCCTTTGGCTTTGTGGGGAAAGTGTCTTAACCACTAAGCTATCTCTCCATCCCTCAAATATCCCTAAGAACATTTTTATGGACAATATTCACAGAACATGACCTCCTCTTATTTCCTTCTTCTGTTCCCCTTCCACTGAACCCCTTCTTTCCAAGTAGTCTGTTTTCCACTTTGAGGTCTTTCTGCTCTTCTCCATCATCCATGATGGAGAACTGGTGGCCCAGTGCTGTGCAGGTAGTGGCGGCTGCTGTGTGGCCAGGGACACCATGGCCACTTCATGTCTGGGAGACAGGCTTACGAAGCACTCCTCCCCATCTTCCGATCTTACATTCATGTCACCCATGATAATCTCGAGACATTTTCTGGCATCATGCCTCTACATCAAAACTCCATCAGAGCCCATGAATTACAGGACTGCACTTTGACGGAAAGCCAGGAGGTCGTGTATTGAGGGCAGAAGGGCTTACCACGCAGGCACAATAAGAGTATGTGTGCGGAACCGTGCAGGGGATCACTGTCAGCACTGGAGGGTCAGGACAAGACCGAAAGCATTCTCACTTCCACAGCCCACATACACACAGCCCACACACTGGGCGCATGGCTTCGATGTGTGGTGTATCCCTTTGGCTTATGTTTTGAACACTTGATCTCCACTTGGTGGCGCTCTTTCAGAAGGCTGTGGAACCTTTGCTGTGGGGAGGACAGTTGGCAGAGGCCCTGTTCTTGACTATTATAGCCCAGTCCTACTTCTAGCCAGAGCTTTCTGCTTCTGGATCCCTCATGATGCGAACAAGCCACATACTGCAAGCTTCTGCCAACATGGACTGAGCCACTGCAGACACCATGCTTCCCCCACTGTGGTGGTTTGAGTGTGAACGGATGCCCCTTGTGGCCTCAGGGAGTTTTGATTAATGTTAAGCTTCCTACTTCCAGTAGCCTAGTGGAGGAGCTGTCACTGGTGGCAGATCTTTTAGTTCAGCCCTAGGGTGTGTTCAGAACCATTTTGAGCTCTGGCTGTTCCTGTTTGCTGGCTGGTTTGGTGGTGCCTCTCTGCTACGGACACACTGAAGGGAGCCAGCTCCTTCTGCCATTGATGGTGTTTCCTCTGGATTCTGTAAGCCTGAAATACACCCTTTCCTCCCATAAGCCACTTGGTCAGGTTTTTGTCCTGGCAATGAGAAAGTAACATCAATACTCACCATTAAACTTAAAAATTATATATATAATAAAGTGTGTTCATCAAGTTAGTGGCATAGACAAGCCCTGCCGACCCCTCAGATGGCACCCCTCCAGAGCAGGTGTGTGCCTGCCAGGAAAGCCATGGGCAGGACTCGTCTTGAATGAAATCCAGCCTTCAGCCTGGGCCGTGCGTTCCCGTCTTTGCAAGGCTGCATTGTCTTCTAAAGGATGTTGGTTTGCTAACCCAAACAGCAGAATGTTTGGTATTCTTGTTGGAATTCCCCCATCAGAAGATGAATTAAAACGTTCCAAGTGTCTGTTTTATTTTAAAGATGGCACAGAAAATGGAGGAGAGCCCAGATCCACTGATAAGACAACAAGATAGCTGATTGCCCACCATGAGAATTGCCACCTCTACCATAACTGCCAGGGCTGAGGAAAAGTCGTAGAGGAAGTGGCGTCATGAACACTGCTTTTGCTGCTAGCCCGGCAACCAGCCCCAGGGTGATGGTGACAGACCTGAAGATTAATCTGAACCCATGAAAGCAGAAATCAACAGGCTACAAAGAACACAGCGCTAAATCACAATGCCAACTGGCCTGCCATGGCTCAGGGAATATTGCCACAGAGGATGCAGAACGATTGTAAGAGCCACAGGGAGGGTAGTAATACCCTGAGGCACGGTTCCCTGCCCTCCCACAGGGACCTTCATAGCCCACAGTGATTACCATAACCCCAGTGAGGAGGGCCTCCAGGGTAATGGGACACACACACACACATCAAAACAATGTTCAGGCTGAGGAGCTGGAGAATGGCTCAGTCAGTAAAGTGCTTGCCATGCAAACATGAGGACCTGAGTCCAGAACCCCAGCACCTACGTAAAAGTGGGGGCAGCCTGGCATGCCTGTGAACCCAGTGCTGGGGAGGCAGAGAGAGGGAGTCTGTGGGGCTCAGCGGCCAGCTAGTCCAGTGTAATTGGTGAGCTCCATGTTCAGTAAGAGACGCTATCTCAAAGAGTAAGGTGAAATGCTATTGAAGAAGACACTGGCATTGCCCTCTGGCCTCACGCCCACGTGTCTACGTGTTCCCTGGAAGGAGAGCTCGGTAGTCACACACCTCTTCTTGTTAAAAACATTTCCCTTAGCATCCGTGTTTTGAGGAACTGAAAGCTCATTCTCAGGGTCAGCACCTCTCCACCTGAATCCCTCCAAGGACATCCTACCCTCCATCTCTTGTGTTCAGAAGTACCCTGGACAAACACATGCAATACCAATTTCATTCATCCAGGTTTGGGGCAGAGCACGGCCTCTACTTCTCCTAGCTGGTTTCAAATGGGTCATTTTATTGACTTATATACTTAGAGACACAAAATCAATCTGGACTAGAACCCTCTCCCCAGGGTTTGTGACTCCCAATCCCAGGAAAATAACACTTTCATTGTGTGATCCGTTGCTTAATGCGGGGTACAGCATTTAATTAAAGTTTGATTAGCTTTGCAGATGTGGTACACGTGGTCATGTCGTCATCAGTGGGCAGCTGCAGAATCTGGGCTTCCTGCTTCCTTTTTTTTGAGAATGAACTTGTTTGTCACACAATCAGATGAGAAGATAGCTTCCCAGGTTCTATCAACAGAGAATTTCATTGCTATTAAATTGTAAAGCTTTTGTTCTTGGGCAACTGTAAAACAGGTATCAGAACGAGAGGAAAAAGATATGCCACACTCTGAGGAGGATCCGGTTGAATCACAGTTTTGGTCTGGGTTCTGCTGCCGAGGTTGCAGCTTTCATAATGGTTGTCACATGGTACTTTTTACTGGCAACTTCTAGTTTCCACTATTGTTCTCACCTTCCATTGTGGCCTCTTTGCATTTTCACAGCTGAGCTGTCTAAGGCTTTTACATGTATAACCCCCCCCCCCCCCGCACATAGCACAAATGAAAACCGTTTTCATAAAAAAAGAAGACGTGGTGATATAAGCCCAGGGTAGATGACTTTGGAATCTCTCTGCATCTGGCTAATAGGATAACAAACATGGTTATCAGAGACATGAGCCCAAGACTAAAAGGCCATTTTGTTAAAGCTGGGGTGTATTTCTGCCTGAGATTTTAGCTTGGTGTGCATGAAAGTCCAACCGAGCCTCCGAGAGAGAGGGTGAACTTCTGGGGAGATAGTTCCAGCCTCCCTTTGTCAGCTGTCGCCGGAAGCAAAGTTGCTGCAACTGGAGTCGGGGTTGTCACTTACTCTTCTGTTGTTGAGTACAGTAATTGGAGGCAGAAACCAGAAAACCCAGTGCAATCTCAATGAGTGAGTCCCCAAGATTGAAGGGAGGCTGTTTAAGACCACAGGACCGGGGAAGATGGTCTGGTGTACTACTTGAGGAGAGAGGCAGGCAGAGCGGCTCCTTCCTCCGGCCTTAGCCTCTGTGCTCAGTAATCGTATTTCTGGCTGAGCTGCTTGCTGCCCACTCGGTGACTTATGTCCTGAGACTTTGCGCAGACACCATGTGCTCAGATAGCAGGTGCTATGCATCATGGGTGTGCCCGCGTATGCAACACAATGTTAATTTCTTGTTATTTTATTTCCACCAGCCTGACTCCAACTTGATTTATATGGCTACTGATCTAGGGTTGTTCAAAGAAGCAATAAAAGTGTGGAATTCATCATGGCAGTCCAATCAGTGAGCCAAGACTCAGGAGTCGTTATTCTCTCCTTGCTCTTTTCTCACGCTTTTACTCCAGAACCAGTTGTAGAGAACTGAGGGCTCTGAAAGGGAGGCAGAAACCTTTCTTCCACTGAGAGCTGAGTGTTGCAGAAAAGCGAGGAAACTGACGTCACCTCATGTCAACCTGTAATGAAATTGCATCTCACTGTGGGATAGGCTGCTGATGTAAGAGTATGTCCTCCTTTCGACAGAAAGCAAGGGATGCGGGGGATTAGAGGATGAAGAAGGGAGAGATTAGGCTGATCCAGTGAATTGGTCCCACAATCTTTGGTCATGACT
Organism: Jaculus jaculus; assembly: GCF_020740685.1. Taxonomy (NCBI): domain Eukaryota; kingdom Metazoa; phylum Chordata; class Mammalia; order Rodentia; family Dipodidae; genus Jaculus; species Jaculus jaculus. Next base: position 133,331,665 of record NC_059109.1, read on the forward strand.
AGTTCTACTGGTTTGCTATGCTATATTAAAAAATGATCACAGGGCTGGAGAGATGGCTTAGAGGTTAAGGTGCTTGCCTACAAAGCCAAAGGACAAGACACACGTAAGTAGATGCACAAGGTGGCGCATGCATCTGGAGGTTGTTTGCAGTGGCCTGAAGCCCTGGCCTACACATTCTTTCTCTCTCTCTCTCTCTGCCTTTCTCTCTTAAATAAATAAAAAATTAAATAAACTCAAAGATGTAACCAAAACCCGGGCTGGGGAAGTGGCTCGGAAGTTAAAATGCCTGCGACGCAGGAATGAGACTTGAGTTTGGCTCTTCTGCACCCAAGTCAAACCTGGGCGTGGCGGCATGGACTTGTAATTCCAATGCTGAGGAGTAGAGTCAGGAGGATTCCTGGGTCTTCCTGGACAGCTTGTTTAACTGAATTGGTGAGTTCCAGGTTCAGTGAGAGACCCCGTGTGGAGGTTGAAATGGATGTCCCCAGACAGATTCAGGAGTTTTATTAAAACTTGTAATTCAGATCTGTGGGCAGATCCTCAGGTCTAGCCCTAGAGGGGGTCTGAGTGCCAGCCTCAGATACACAAAGTGCTGGGGCTCTGCCTCTGTGAGTCCCGAGCGTGCTTGCTCATGTGTGGTGATGGCTATTCCCTTTTTTGCTGTTATGAAACTTGTCCTGGATCTGCAAGCTTCAAGTAAACACCATTCCTCCCATGAACTGGGCCTGGTGTGGAGGTTCATCCCATGACCCAAAGCTGTCTGCTACATCCTGTTTCCAAAAGTAAGGCAGAGAGAGAAGGTGGAAGAATGCCTGATGTAAGTCTCTGGTTTGCATACAGTGCACATACATGTGAACATGCACCCAGACATACAGGTGTAGCCACACCCAAACAGGCACATACAAGTGAACATGCACCCAGACATACACATGCATCCACACACAATATATATGCACATGCATGTGCACACACACCCAGACATACAGGTGTACTACCCATAAACATACATGCACATGCATGTGCACATGCACTCAGACATACAGATGTACCCACACAGAAACATACATGTGCACACACACATACATGTGTACCCACACAAACATACATGCATGTACATATGCACACACACTAGACACATACCCATGCCAAGTAAGATAGTCAGAGTGCAGACATATCATATTAACTTTTGCAATTCAGACCTGCTAATGTAAAGGAACCCACAGGATTGATAGTTAGTGGAAGCTCTCGGTGACAGCCAGTGGCCCACCTTCTCTCGGTTCCAGAGGCCAATGCACTTGTTGCTTCATCACCACCTCCTCCACATTCAAAGCCAAAAGCTGCTCCTTCTTCACAGATCCCTGAGTTGCCATGACTATCAAGAGGTCAGCCTGAACAGTCTTGAATTCACCGCATCTGTCGTGTGAAGTGGGGCATGGACACGTTCTGAGGTGCTTGGACATAGGCATCCTTGGAGAAAGATGGCCAGCCTGTAGTTCCGGTATCATGAGTGGAAGGCCAGCCCTACTTCCTGGGTATTTCCTGGCTGGATCACTTGAGTCAGCAGTCATGAGGTTTATGTTTCTCTGTTGCATGATCTGTAAACTTTACACTTCCAATTTCAAAGCCTTTCAATGAAGCCAACTTCTAAAACGTTGAGGTAGGTATCTGAGGATGCCAGAACTGAGGACCCTTGAAGTTTCATTCTTGTTAGATGCAGACTTTGATTACACGAATTACCACTGGTCCACCATCTTTCCACTTCTGTTAGAAAATGTAGGAATAGGCCTGCAGTGATGGCTTAGCAGTTAAGGTGCTTGCCTGCGAAGCCTAAGGACCCATGTTTGAGACCCATGTTTGACTCTCCAGGTCCCATGTAAGCCAGATGCACAAGGTGATGCAAGCATGCAAGGTTGCATATGTGTACAAGGTAGTGTATGCATCTGAAGTTTAATTACAGTGGCTGGAGGCCCTGGTGCACCAATTCTCTCTCTTGCTCTTGTTCTCACTCTTGCAAGACCAGTCTGTTGGGCTTGCATAAAAAAAACAAAAAACAAAAGGATGGAATAATCCCACTGCCTATTTTTGTGTGCTTGCTCCCTTTCCTAGCTCTCTCTGGTTCAGGAGGCCACAACTGGCCTCATTACTTCTTTAGCCTCTGTTACTATACTGCTTGTCTCTCCAGAAGGCCCCAGCCATTTAGGACACATATCTCAGCTGTCCCTAAGCTCAATTTTATTACTTTGAAATAATGAAGATAATGATGACCCACAATATTACACTGGAAAGGTTTATGGATAATAACCTTCATTGGTTCTGCCTCAGAAAAGATGCTCAGTAGATGTACCCCTTTGTTAGTTTACAGACAATCTGTGTCAGTGCTTAGTGAGGATTCCACACATGGCAATGAGAAGTTTGCTTCAGTTCTTATCCCTCTCCTCTTTCCCCTGGCTTCTTTCCTCCCTTCCTCTCTCTTTCTCTCCTTTTGTAATACATGAATATGCACATGTGTATGTATGTATGTATGTATGTATGTATATATATGTTTAGCATAGCTCAGAAAGTGAAAACAAAACAGATTTCTTACATTTGTTTTCTTCACAGCTGCCTTTTAGTCATTAAGAGGGGATTTTAGAAAAGTTTCTTTCCCTCATTTATCTTCTAGCTGCCTGTCTACCTGGATTTGGATGGATTATTACATTGTCTGCAAAGCCCACTACCTCCCTTTTAAGTGATGGATTGCTGAACACATTCCCTTTTAGCCTTTTCCACCATACCCATGCCCTCCGTATTGCATACAAGGAATCAGATCTTATATCCACTAAAACAGTAATTCCAGATGGGAACTGATGCCTTCTGCTCTAGTTTTGTGAATATTTCAAAGTGTGCAACTGACTCAAGGGCTGGACATTTGTCTGGCCAATGAAGATCTTCACTCAGATATGGCTATCTGTGAGCAAATGTGGTGGGTGGATGTGTCCCATGACATCTACACTCTCGGTTCTTGCTCATAAAGAACTTGTTTGGTGTGGGTGTGGCAGTGCAAATGTAAAACATCTCCAATAGCCTCATGTGCTTAGGCCTCATACTTAGTTCCCACCTGACGGAGCCTTTAGGACGTGGAACCCGGCTGGAGGTGCCTTATGGCTCATTCATCCACTCCACAGAGTGCTCAACGCTAGCTCACTCTCTCTGCTTCCTTCATGCTGATATGTGACAATGTGACTCTGAGCTGTTGATCCTGCCATACGTTCCCCTGAAAGATGTAAGCCAGAGTACGCTTTTTCCTTCCACAAGGTGCTTCTGGTCAGGTACTTTTGGCCCAACAATGAGAAGGTAACTAACTGCTACATTTGGTAAGAAAGAACTTGTCAGGTGTCATTAAGGTTACAAATGAGTTGACCTCAAGGTAAAGTGATGAGTTTGGCTCATCCCAGTGATTCCAATGTAAGCATATGAGCTTCTAAAAGCAGAACTTTCTGCAGCCAGAGGACATAAGAAGCAATCAGAGACTTTAAGGATGAGAGTGGTCAGACACTGCTCCTGATTTTCAGTCTTTTTATATATTTTTAAAATTTTTTGGCACTGTCACCCACACATGTATTTTGAGCTTGTTTCCTCCACGTACCCTCTCTTATGCCCTCCCTTCCAGTAGCACCTTTCTTCTTCCCTATGACCCCATCTTCCTTAACGTCTCTTAAAAAAATTCCATTGAGTTGAATTAGGGTTGCTTGCACCATCACAGGTAGGAGGTCACTTGTTGGGGATGGGCAATTTATCAATGGCTCTAAGCCACTCAAAACCCAACTCCCTATCTCCCTGCAACCGTTGGCTGCTGTATCACTGATTTCGAAGATGGAGGGCGCATAAGCCAAAATTGAGAAGGCTTTCTGCCCAAAAGCTAGGAAGAAAATAGGGTCCTGGTTACATGACCACACGAGACCGAATTTCACCAGCGATCTGAGTGAGCCAGAGGTGGTTGATTCTCCTCTGGAGCCTCAAGCCAAGAACACAAGCTGTCTTACACCTTGTCCTCAGTCTGTGAGGTCCTAAGTGGAGATTTCAGAGGAGCCCAGCCAGACTGCTGTGGAATGACAGCTCTGTGTGGCTTTAAGCCATTGTATTTGGGGTAGCACCAATGAGTAACTGAAGGAAGTTCCCGAGGGAGGAGGCAGGAAGTGAAAGTTATCCCAGACAAACCACCAGCAATGTCTGGGCTCATACTTGTGTGTGTATGTGTGTGTGTGTGTGTGTAGTCCAGAGGTTGACTTCAGATGTCTTCCTCATCCACTTTCTTCTTCATTTGTGAGGCAGAGTCTCTCAGTTGAACTCAGTGCTCACTGATTTGGCTAGTCCAGTTCACCAGTTTGTCCCCTTGTGTCCACCTGGGATTGTAGCTGGGCCTCCATGCCCACCTGTTCTTTATGTCAGGGTTGGGGTCAGAACTCTGCTCCTCATACTTGCATGGCAAGTGCTTTATACAGTGAGACATCTCCCCAGCATTTTCTCTTCCTCTCCCTCCCTTCCCCCCTCTCCTTGGGGGGGGGGAGGTATACATGAGTACACATGTGTGCACACACAGGAGTCAGAGGAGGATGTTATATGTCCTCCTTTCATCATTCTCCTTTCATGGAGGCAGAGCCTCTCACTGAATCTAGATTTTTTTTTTTCGGTGAAGCTGCTGGCTGGCAAGGTCTAGCTGTCCTTGGTCTCTGCACTCCCCTCACCTAGTGATCTGAGGGCATGTGTGCGTGTGGGTGCCCATGCCTGGCATTTTATTTGGTGTTGGGGTTCCAAACTCAGGTCCCAATGCTTGCGCAGCCAGCACTCCTCCCCACCAAGCTATCTCCCTAGCCTAACTTGTTTTATTCTTGCCTTTTCCCCTTCCTATTGGGAGTTTTTTTTTTTTTCACCCATTTTCAAAATATGAGCCACAGACAAGTTTATGCAGATGCTTGCAAGAATGGAGCATACATGAAGAAAATATACAGAGGAGAACTGGCTGGACTTCAAATATGGAGCTCAATGTACCTAGCATGAACCCCATTTCACTTCATCTCTGTGGGATCTGGGACCAGCAGCACTGTTTTAGCCTGGGATTTTTTTTTTTTTTTTGGTTTAATTTATTTATGAGAGAGAGAGAGAGAATGGGCACACCAGGACCACCAGCCACTGCAACCGAACTCCAGACAAATGTCCCACCTTGTGCATCTGGCTTACATGGGTCCTGGGGAATTGAAGCATGGTCCTTTGGCTTTGCAGGCAAACACCCTAACCGCTAAGCCATCCCTCCAGCCTGTAGCCTGGGATTCTTTTTCCCAGCTTGTTGTTATGATAATTGGTGTCATGTTCCTGTTATGGATTTGATTATGGACCCCTAAATTCATACACTAACCCCCATTTTGATTATCTTTGGATGTAAGGCCTTTAAGGAGGTAATTAGTGTTAAGTGAGACTCCAAGTATAGAGCCCTAGTTTGTTAAGGCTGGTGGGTACCCTTATAAGAACAGAAAGAGACAGTAAGGGTGTGGGGGTAAAGGTTCTCTGAGAACACTGTGAGAAGAAAGGCCTCACCACATACCAACCTTGCTGACATCTTTACATGGCACTGCCCATCGGCAGAACCACCAGAAATGTATTTCTGTTGTTTAAGCATCCCAGTCTCTGGTCTTTTGTTATGGCAGCTCTGATTGACTAATTCAAGGCTTCATGAATAGTTTTTATACAAATAATGAAACTTGTTAGGTGACTTAATGTGCTTCATCACATTTTGGTTATCAGCTCACTTAATCCTCACAGTATTCTTAAGGGAGGCTCCAATCCTGCCTCTCCTTTAGAGAGAAGGCAGCTGAGGCCTGGTGAGGGCTAGCAACCCAAAGCCAATGCAAAGAAATCACTGCTGAGCCAGCCTAGGTCTCTAGGAACCCAGAGACCACTACCTCCTGCTACATGTTCTGTCCCCTGTTGGGCAGAGGATGAGAACTGAGGCACCTCCAGGCACTGGACACCCAGCTAAGGGAGGGACGCCATGTGGCTGTGAGCAGGACCACGTGGGTTTGTGCTATTTTACCATCTTTAAAGAGAAGCTGACCTTCTGGATTTTCATGTGACACTTCCCATCCTTTACACCCATGGCCAGAGGAATAGGACAGTTGCTGACCATCTATGACAGCGAAGAGCAAGCCAACCTGCTGTTAGGAAGGAGATAAACTGGGAACCAGTTGGGAATTTTCTTTTCTGTTCCTTTGTTTGTTTTGAGACCAAACTGGCCTTGGATGAGTTCCAAGATCTAGGGTCAGGAGTGCATCATGTCCACCCATATGTACATAAAATTCCATTCAATCTAGTGTCTTAAGAGGTTGCCCTGTGTGGGTCGTTCACTTACCCCCAAATCCCACCTCTGAGTGGCTATTACTTACACAGTAGATTAAATCTTCAACCCTTGAGGTTTGGGGGGAACAGTTTATAATTTTTAAAAATTAATTTATTTTGGGGTGTGTGTATAGTATGTGATGTGATGTGATGTGTGTGTGTGTGTGTTTGTGTGTGGTATATGCATGTGTGTGTACCATGTGTTTGTGTATGTGGTACATGCATGTGTGTGCATGTATATGTGTATGCATATGTGTGTGCAGATGTGTGTGCCCAGTGTGCGTGTTTGACGAGGCAAGAGGAGAAGTTCTGGTGTCCTCCTCTGCGGCTCATCCACATGATCCTTGAGACAGAGTCCCTCACTAAGCCCAGAACTGCTGTTTTTGGTCAAAGTGGCTGACTGGCAAGCCCCAGTAGTTCTCTGGCTTGTGTCCCCTCCCCACCCTGAGGACTGTGGCCATCGCTGTCTGTTGATGCTGCCCTCCGCCATGGCCCTTCCACTTGTGTGGCCAGCAGTCTCACTGCTGGGCTATCTCCCGGCCCTGACATTTCACATGCAATACAGAGCCCAGGCTGGCTCGTGGCAGAATCCCCATCAGTGTTTACTCAATAAGTGAATGATAGGATGGACTTGGGTTTGACTTGGGGGAGAGGAGGGAAAGACAGACTCAGGGAGGAAAACAGACTTCAGTGGTGTCCTAGGAAGATGCAGGAAGTTACCAATTGCATCTTGATACTTTGGTTATTAATCAGATGCTTCCAAAGACACATTTTTAATACATCGACAGTTAAGCTCATCACTGGATTATTCTGCTGGTGTGTGAGTGTCCACACTTCAGAGAGTGCTGTGGCAAGTGGTCAGGACACAAGACGTGAACAAGGAGACTTTGATGTTGGCTCCCAGAGAGCCTGCGTTCTGCTTTTCAAATCACAATGCATCTCAAACTTTGCATCAGCTTCCTGTCACTGTGAAAAAAAAAAACCAAAACCTGAGAAATCAACTTAAAGGAGGAGAGCTTTGCTTGGCTTCACAGTTTTGGACCACAGTGAATGACTCCATTATTCCTGGTGCAGAGCTAGGGCAAAACTTCATGGTTGGAGTCACAGTGTGTCACTTCGTGATGACAAGGAAGGAGGAAAAAAGGGAAGGAGAGAGAGAGAGAGAGATACCAGCTTTTCTGAGCTGGATGGTGGTAAGGTTCCTCAAAGTAAAGCCTGTTGTCCACGGCTAATTTACCAAAGCTATATCTTTTCCTGTAAACATCCTGAAAAGAACCCAATGTGGTAGAAATTTATAACCCTTGTCTTCCAGAAAGTAATAAAAACTCAAGTTAAATATCTTAGTTCAGTAACTCAGCTGGTAAATGGTTTTATTAGTTAAGATGCTTTAAGTATAAGAGAGGAGAAAAAGAAACTCACATTAGACCTAGAACACAACAAGAAATGGGCTCGGGAGATGCTCGGCTGTCACAGTGCTTGCTTCCTTTGTAAGCATGAGGCTCTGAGTTTGATTCCAGTACCCATGCAATCATGCCAGGTTTGGTGGCACTTGTATGTAATCCCAGCCCTGGGGAGGTGGGGACAAGAGGGTCCCTGGAGCTTGGTGGCCACCTAATATGACCTAATTGGTGAGCTCTAGGCCAATAAAAGACCCTGTATCAAAAAGAGGTAGATGGCAGACCTGAGGTTGTTTTCTGGCCTCCACATTCATGTGCATATACATGCATGCACACCCCTACACACATGAGCCCCAACACATGTGAAAACATATACACAGGCACACACACCTTACTCACATATATACAAACACACACACACACACAAAAAGAAAAATGGAAGGAAGTCATTGGTTTGTGAAACTGAATACTTCAGGAGTAGACACAAGGAGCAGGCATGTTTGTAGATTTGTCTGACTGTCTGTGTGTCTCAGTTCAGGAGTAGACTCAAGGAGCAGACATGTTAGCAGATCTGTCTGTCTGTGTGTCTTAGTTCTCTGGCATTAGCTTGATTGTTTGCTGTGCAATTTCATCTGAAGTTCCAGGAGTCCTTTAGCCTCTCTACACATCTGGAAAAAGAATCATGTTAATATAGTTCCGTGGAAAGTCTTAGGCTTCAGTCCTGTTGGTGTGGAATTCCAATTCTGGAACCAGGGAAAGTGGCCTGAGATCTGGAATGTGACGTGCAGACAGATTCCTCAAAATGGTCCCGGCAGTGATCAAGTTGGACTTCTCTTTGGGCATTGTCACTCCACACTGAGCTGTGGTCTACATCTCCTTCTTGAGATCACATGGGTATCTGTGATGGCTTCTGTGGTGGTTTGGTTCAGGTGTCCCCCATAAACTTAGGTGTTCTGAATGCTAGGTTCCCAGCTGATGGATATTTGGGAAGTAACGCCTCCTGGAGGGAGTGTATTGTTGGGGGTGGGCTTATGGGCTTTATAGCCAGTTTCCCCATGCCAGTGTTTGGCACACCCTTCTGTTGCTGTGGTCCATCTTATGTTGGCTAGGGGGTGATGTCCACCCTCTGCTCATGCCATCGTTTTCCCCTGCCATCGTGAAGCTTCCCCTCAAGCCTGTAAGCCAAAATAAATCTCTTTTTCCCAGAAGCTACTCTTGTTGGGTGATTTCTACCAGCAATGTGAACCGGACTGCAACAGTAAAGTGGTACCGAGGAGTGGGATTGCTGCTAGACACCTGACTGTGTGGCTTTGGCCTTTTGGAGCTGATTTTCAAGAGGACTGTGGGAGGATTCCCAGCTGATGGATATTTGGGAAGTAACGCCTCCTGGAGGGAGTGTATTGTTGGGGGCGGGCTTATGGGCTTTATAGCCAGTTTCCCCTTGCCAGTGTTTGGCACACCCTCCTGTTGCTGTGGTCCACCTTCTGTTGGTCAGGGGGTGATGTCCACCCTCTGCTCATGCCATCGTTTCCCCCTGCCATTGTGAAGCTTCCCCTCGAGCCTGTCAGCCAAAATAAACCTCTTTTTCCCAGAAGCTACTCTTGGTTGGGTGATTTCTACCAGCAATGCGAACCGGACTGCAACAGCTTCCCATGAAGAAAATGCCACGGAAGTAACTTCCTGGGCCAAGTCATTAAAAGATAACTCTCACCTGGGCCGCTGTTTGCAGACGCTCACCTGTGGTGGCCCCACCATGTTGTAAGGAAGCTCATGACCAAACCGCCTGTGGGTGTTCTAGGAAGCAAACTCAGCTGCGTTCTCAACCAGCAGTAACACCACGAGCAGACCAGTGAGCGGGTGAGACTTTAGCTGGTTTCTAGACTGTATCTGCTAGGTGTCCCAGCTGAGCTTGAGTGAAACAGAGAAGGGCTCTGCTTAGTAAACTCAGCCCAAATTGCATATATGCAAGCAAAGAAGGCTGCTGGTCCTCTCATAGGCCACTACTTTGGATGGAATTTATTCTGCAGCTGCAGTCACTGTCACTGAGACATTGATCATAACTGAGCAGTGTTACTGTCCACGGAGCTGGAGTAGAAAGTGAGAGGGGACAGGGGACCTGAGCCATTCATATGGATGGAAATTGAGCGAGGGAGGCTGGATAAAATAAAAACTGGGTGCAACATACAGATGAAGGGTGATGAGACTTACCAGGCACAAACAATAGATGACCTTTATGGTGGCAAACAAAGCTTCCAAGATGGTCTCTAAATGTGGTGTTTTTTTTCCTATTTCATGACGACTTTTTTCCCCTTAGCCTGAGCCACCCAAAGTGAAGTTGGGACCGAGTATAAAGATATAAATTACAATATAAAATGAAAAGTGATTATCCTTCCCACTAGAGCACATAATTGGAGATTGGCTGCATTGCATAGCATGCTTTCTGCTTCCAGATCTTAGACTCTGAGCTACAACCCAGCAGGACCAGGGCTGCCTTTGAGATTCAGTTCCTTCCCCTGGAGTCTACATGGGATCTGCTATTCCCCATCACGATTTGTGTTTATATTGCTTATTTGTATAAGTTTTCACATAAAAAAGTCATTTGGGTCTAGAAGGCAAGTTGTAAACATTAATTGGATTACTTTGAAGTTATTTTCTGAATTGTTTTATATTTTCACATTTCTTCCCTGTTTTGGGTCTCTAGATATCACAAGGAGAATAGACACATCTGGTTTGCATGAATTTTTCCAGAGCATGGGGATGAAGTGACTACCACTGCTTAGTAATAATGCATTAGTAATTTGCCACAAGCCCCCTGGATGGTGGCCCCAAAATCCCTCCTGATAGTTTCACAATCACAGAATAATTTATAAATATGATCAATCACCCAGGATTCCAATTACTAGAGAGACACATGCACACATGTTAAGGGAAATTAAAATTCTTCCCAAGGTCTAACTGGTTATCAGCTGCTTTGCTGATGTTCTAGTGAGATGATATGCCCGGCCAGTGCTTTTTCATATTCGGCTAATTGGCTTCTTGTTTCTATGTATTCCATGCGAACTTGCTGATTCATCTTCCCCAGCTCTGTCACCTGCTTGTAAGAACAAAACGAAACAGGACATGTCCCTGGGGCTCAGTTAAGAAGCTTTTACTGAGGGTTCTGCATAGCTACCGTGTCGAAGCTCCGCCCTAGCAGCTTGCTTACTCCGTTCATTCTTCCTCAGGGCTCCTCTAACTCATTGCTCCTCCATGAACACAGGCTGTCCCTGAAATGTGTTGTTTTGCTCCTGCTCGGTTCATTTCCACAAACTCTACTGTCCCTTTTGCATGTTCAATCTTCCCTAGTCGGATCCCCTTTCTTTTCAGGGCTGTGGAGTGAACCTGAGGCTTTGCGCATGCTTGGCAAATGCTCTATCTCTGAGTTATACATCCAGCCCTCTTTTTTCCTTTTATTTTGAGACACTCTCACTAAGGCTAACCTTGAACTTGTTCTGTCAGGCCTTGAACTTGTATTCGTCCTTCCTCAGCCTTGTGAGAACCTGGAAATTACAAGTCTGCACCACCAGGCCTGGCATTTCTAGATAACCTTTAAAGATAGTTCTCTTCTATTCCCTGCATTGCCACAGAACATGTGTGTATGTGTGCACCAATCTATGGAGTACTTATAGATATATTTATATATTTTATTTTAAATATATTGTCCATGTCAAAAGCCATACTTAAATTGGGAACTTGTAGGTGACTAGCTAAGGTTTAATTCTCACTCTAAGAGCACCTTAAAAGCATTTTAAGTTGGATTGCTTTTTAAATCTTGACTAGTCTATAGTCTTGGCTGAAAACATTCAATTACAGTTTGTGACAGATGCTTAATGTCAGTAATTTCATATGTCCAACTAATATAAAACATCTCTGCACTGCATACCTTTTCATGGATGCATTAGACAGCTGCTCGTGGGGCACATACTTGGGAGGGCACAGGGAGGCTTCCCATTCATGTGTTCTGGAACGCGGCTGGAGGCGATTGGTTCTCCCCTTCTGTGGTCTGCTGGGTGACTCTTCCTTTCCAGAATGACTTGGCAAACAGTACCCACAATTTGATGGCCCCGAGCAAAGAGATCACTTAGTTGTTTGAGTACACTGATGACATTCTTGCCACCAAATCAAGCACGCTAGATAGATTGCAGTAAAAACACACTGCTATGGCCGAAGAAGAATCAATCAGGAGCAGATGGTGTTGGCTGAGTGAGGGATCCGATTTGGAGACAAACTTGCTTAATGATTTCCTAAAACATGGTAAATTGTCACTTCTGGGAACCATACACCAAAATGTTTTAGATCAATCATTGGAATGTATTGGAAAACATTAGTAAAAAGGCAGGCATGCTAAGAATTGATTGCTCTCAAGTGGGATTTAAGAAAAAAAATCAAATTAAAAAAATGGCAGATTGCATTATTAAGCCAGATGAATGACTTGGATACAAAGTATATGGTGATTGCAGGCAAACAGTTGAAAAAAATCTTAATCTATACTACTGTGGAAAGGTAGAAATTGGCTAGATAACGCACAATTACACAGCGTTTTAATTAATAATGACCAAAATATTAATTGATGAGTCAATATTAAGTGTATTGAATCAGAAAAGCCCATTATGTTATGATGATCATGTTAATTTGCATGGCCTGTTCAGCATTTTAAATTGCCTTTTGTGTTAACTTGAATACTAACACTGTATTCCTAAAATTTTCTAATGAATCACATTGAAAATGCTTTGGATTATGAAAGTACAGATCGGTACCCAATGGGCAATATTGAAGCAGGTACAAAATCACTTCAATTACACTAAAGCGAATCTTATTGTCCAGCATGGAGGACAAAATTTGAGTTTAATTACTCCTGCCTTCCCTTTGGTGTGTGTGTGTGTGTGTGTGTGTGTGTGTGTGTGTGTGTGTGAAAGAGAGAGAGAGAGAGAGGAAGGGGATGTGTGACATTTTCCATACCCCGTCAGAACTCAGGCTAACCACAAACTCCCATTTAGCTGAGGCTCTGATGTTTGCAGACAAACACACACAGCGCGACTCCTTTCTGTGTCCATCTTGCTGCGGTGAGGGTTGCTGCGATGGGAATGAAGAGTTCGGTTCATTAGCGGGCTGGAGACTTTCCTCATCGAGACGACCACCTGGAAAGATTCTTGGTCACCATTTTGCCGAGTGAGATTGTGTCTTTGGACAACTCGTTTGGGTCAAATTTTCATAAATGGCTAGGCTGCTCGTAATACGCCATCTGCAACGCTAAGTGCTTCATCAGTCCCTCCATCTGCATATTAAATTGACCAAAACATCAGTGCAGCACGCAACAGGGCTGGGCAGGTCACACCTTACTGAGGTTTGTAGGAATATTAAGAGACTAGGAATCTTGTAATGGAGTGTCTCATACTTTGGCAGAGGTTTCTTGGGAGCTCGGGGTGAGCTATGCACGTCCCCTGCCCTGCAATCAGGCCTATGCTAATTCTTGGTGAGCCTGAACAGCCTCCGAGTCCTCCTTGGCACAGTCAAAGGACAAACTCAGGCAGGTCTGGGACACACAGTGCGTTTGTCTGCCCACATTCCACAGCAACACTTCCTACCCTGACTGTGTGGGTGACTTTCAAACATGTGTATGTATATGTTTACTTATTTATTTATTTGAGAGAGAATGGGAGCACCAGGGCCTCCGGTCACTGCAAACGAACTCCAGACACGTATGCTACCTTGTGCATCTGGCTTACATGGGTACTAGGAAATCAAACCCTGGTCCTTAGGCTTTGTAGGCAAGGCCTTAACCGCTAAACAATCTCTCTAGCCTGTGGGTGGTTTTTTTAAATTTATTTTGAGTGAGGGGGCACACTAGGGCCTTTCAGCTGCTGTGAACAAACTCCAGGTGTGTGTGCCCCTTTGTGTGCATGTGAGACATCACACACCTCTGTCACCGTGCATCTGGCTACATGGGACCTGGAGATTCAACATGAGTTCTTAGGCTTTGCAGGCAAGTGCCTTCACTGCTAAGCCATCTCTCTATTCCCTGTGAGTGATTTTTAAAATGTGAGGTTTGCTATTTGTTTCCTGACATCATCCCTTCCCACATGTTATTTGCCAATATGTAGTAAATCCTTAGACTTGGTTGATGTTTTAATTTTTATGATTTGCTGGAATAAATTTTGGGTTTTTTTTTCCCTGCAAAAATTCATCCCTCAGGATCTTCCAACAGGCAGCCTTGTGCATCTGCCTTACATGCGTTATGGGGAATTGAACCTGGGTCCTTTGGCTTTGCAGGCAAGTGCATCGATTGCTAAGCCATCTCTCCAGCCCAGCTTCTGGCTTTCACATGAGATCTGAGGATCTGAACTTGGGAACTCACGCCTGTACAACGCACACTATTCACTGAGCCATGTCCCACAGCCATCTTTCCGGTGTCGTTCCTAACTTCAATTAATTTAAGGCTCTATTGGATAAAATGCCACCAACAGGAGCTCTGTGTAGTGCAAGCAATGCTCGGAGGAAGAGCCCAGGTACGGAACTACCGGTGTCCAGTTAGGCCTCGGCTGGGCGCAAAAGTGCAGGACCTCAGATGAGGTATGGGTGGGTTTGTTCTTGTTCAATGTAGTGCCTCGAACTCCCTCCTTGTCCACTCGGCCTTGTCAGGTTCTGGGTCCTCTGGGTCCCTCTTTGGGAACCAACTTCTTCAAAACTCAGCCAGGGTCCAGGGGAGGGAAGAAGCACTGTCACATGCCCATGATTCCCTCTGCTAACTAGACCATCTGTATTCGATAGTTGCCAACTGCTTGGCATTTCTTTGTTGGGAAGAAGTTATGCACTGGAATGGGTGAAGCCAAAAGTCATCTTTTACAATTTAGGCACGCAGTGGAAAGATTTGCAATGTATTTTCTTTTTTGACTCCTTCCAGCTGCCTGGAGCGAACATTCATCTTCCGCCCCTCTAATAGGATCTGACTTGTGACATCACGTTCTGCAAGGCTGTGTTTTCTCCCTCTCACATCCATTATGCAGGGCCTTTAGGATTTCATCTATGCTAGTCTGGTTTTCACGCCTGCGGAAACAAACGACTCTGGGATCTCCTCTTCAGAAGACTGGCAACTTCAAGGCCCCGTTTTGAGTAGGTTGAGGCATATCCTAAACAAATACTCTATATAATGTACAACTGGGGCTTGGCTTATACGAGCATGGTCTGCTCCTGGCAGTTGTGGGCAACCCCGAGATGCCGATGACATTTGTCTTCATTAAGTTTCCAAAGCAACAGCCTAGGCATGCGGGCGTAGTCTGCATTTCTACTTGGAGAGGTTCTGCAGTGTTGGCTGCAGTGAAGCCCTTTGCCCAAAGTGTGGACTTCAGATGCAGAAATAACGTGATGCCATGCAGTGAAGACGATGGACAGTTACTATGTGCTCTTGGGGGGAGGCGCAGAGGGCTCACTGCATGAGGGAGCAGTGAGAACCAGGTGAAGAAAAGCCAAATATCTTCAGAATGGGTCATGGTCATGAGACATGGAGCTTAATGTTTAGTGATCGACATGTTTGTTCCTGACTGGAGAGATGCAGATGTTGTTCTTATATGACTTTAAAGAAGTCAGAACAGGGCTGGAGAGATGGCTTAGTGGTTAAGGCATTTGCCTACAAAGCCAAAGGACCCCAGTTTGACTCTCCAGGTCCACATAAGCCAGATACACAAGGTGACACAAGCATCTGGAGTTAGTTTGCAGTGGCTAGAGGCCCTGGCAGGACCCTTTCCCTTCACTCTCTCTCTCTCTCTATCTCTCTCTCTCTCCCCCCTTCTTTCTCACTCTCAAATAAACAAATATATAAAAAAAGAAAAGAAGTCAGAGCAGCACGCTTGCAGGAAACTTTGGCTCACAGTTCTTACTCTTAAATCTATGCCATGGCTGATACACCATTACATTTTCCCTCCTTTCATTCCCAAGAAAGGAAATGGTCAATAAAAAACACCCCGGTAGTTTCAGCATCTTCCTAAAGCAGGCTGTCCATCAGATTGGTGAGGCTGTTTTCCGCACCAAGAGAAAGAAGGAAACCCAAATCCACGTTGGAACGCTCACGTGAGAAGGCCGAGGCCATGCTGTGGCGGGCTCTGGGACGCCCATGGCATCAGCGGGAACATTCGTGTCTTCAGCTCGTCCTCCCTCCCTGCTTGGTCCTGGGACGATGGGCTACGCTCATGGGGTGTGCTGTGCCTCCTGCCAACCTGCCTCTGGTTCTCCCCCAACAGTGGAAAACTGTCTACATCATGGGCACACCGATAAAAGTCTACCCAGACGCAGACAGACCCATTCCACTCAACCCGTTGGTATGGCCTGGGCAACGTGGAGTGCTGAAGTTGGCTGTATCTCTCCACAGTCCAGGTAGAGGAAAGTGAACAAGAGAGGATCCCAAATAGGTTGCCATGTTCTTGCTGAACAATGGCTTTTAATGGTAACTTTTGTATCTGATACCAGCTGAATTGTGGCCTCCTAAAGCTGTATCTTGAAGTTCTGACCACATGGGTACCTCAGACTATCATTGTATGGGAGATAATTTTGAGGTGGTAATTAAGTTAATATGTGACCATTAGGCTGGGGCCTATTCCGATCTGCTTGCTGTCCTTTAAGTAAGGGTAAGTTTGTGCACTCTGAGACGTCACAGGTACATGGGTACACAGCAAGTCCTCATGAGGACCCAGTGAGAAAGGAGGTCATTGCAAGGAGAGATGTCTAAATGAAATCAAGCCCACTGCTGGGCTCCAAGGGTGGGGCCAGGTAGTGCCGAGGGAAGGACCAGGCCTGCTGGTTCCTCCCTAAGGGTTGAGGGGATGATGAGCTTCGGACAACCCAGACACCTCTCCTGGCCACCAGAGAAAAACCACACTGAGTCGGGAGTCTTTTCGAAGCAGGAACTCACTTTATTGTTACAGGCGGGTGTTTATATAATGTTGAGAACAAAGGCAGAGACTTTAGGGTGGGGTGAGATGTCAGGGCCAGTAGCACACCGCGACCTCTGAGGTGATTGGTTCTAAGCGCACACGAGCGGGGACTCGAACTTCCTGTGCGGAAGTGGCAGCCAGAGGCCGTTTGGCCCCCTGCTGAGTCATAGCGGGGCGGAGGCAGTTCGCCAAACTTTAGCCAGGCTCAGGAAGTTCCACTAGGCCTCACGTCCGGGCTTCTCAAGGCCCAACAGCCCACCACAACCTGATCTTAAATGTCTAACTTCCCATCTGTGAGACTATCTATCTATCTACCTCTCTATCATCTTTCATCTATCTGTCTATAATCCCTGTCCTATCTCTCTATCTCTCTATCTATCTGTCTATCTATCTGTCTATCTATCTGTCTATCTATCTATCTATCTATCCATCCATCCATCCATCCCTCTCTCCCTCTCTCTCTCTATCCGTCCGTCCGTCCGTCCGTCCGTCCGTCCGTCCGTCCGTCCGTCCGTCCATCCATCCATCCATCCATCCATCCATCCATCCATCCATCCATCCATCCATCTATCTATCTATCTATCTATCTATCTATCTATCTATCTATCACTTAATCAATCATACCTATCTACCTATTATCCATCTTTCTTCTATCTATCTACCTATCTATCATCTTTCATCTATCTATCTATTATCTCTATCTATCTGTCATATCTACATTTCAATCTATCTATCATCTATTATCTATGCATCATCTATCTGTCCATCTCTCTATCATCTATCTATCTACCTATCTACCTATCTATCTATCTATCTATCTATCTATCTATCTATCATCTATCTTTCATCTAGGTTGGTTTCTGAGAGAGTTGATGGGATCTGATCATTTTGATTTCCAGTTAGCTAACTGGTAAAACTGTAGTGACTGGATTTCATTCTGAGAATCACACTCAAAGCCATATTACAGAGGAGAAATTCTTACTCAGCGCTGGTGCTGAAACGGTGCAGTTTAATTTTGTACATGTCACTGCTGTGATCCAAAAGATGCTATTCTATCTTGTTTGAGTCATCGTTCCTTCGATGGAAGCAAAATATGAGAATTTAACTTTATGAAACATATTTTGCTCAGAAAGAGTTGATGGAACAAAGCATGACATCCTAGAAATGTTATGGCCTGGAAAATGTATCCAATAATTTAGGTCTATCTTCACATATAGCCATACCTCAGATAAAAACAATCCACACTGTGGCTGGGGAGAATTTTAGGAAACTGGTCCTTTTTCACTTTCCTGTTTCATTTCCATGGTGGAACTTGCTTCTGAGACTGACCATAATGGGACTTATGTGGTTGGTCAAAAATTTTTCACTGTTCTCTTTGATTACAGTTTACTGTTCCCCATATCAGAGAGAGAAACGGGTAGGCACATAGTTTTTGAGCTCAGCAAAATTACAGTCTAGAGACTGAAGTTGATGGAGAAAACACTGAAAAGAGAATTCTTGCAATACCTTTAGGCTGGAGAGTCATGTAAGATTTATAGCTTTAGAAAAATGGAAAAATAATGTATATGTGACTTCAAAGTCAGGTAGATACTGTTTATTAGACTGGTCTAAGGGCAGAGCTACATGAATTGAGTCATTTAAGCTCATTCTTTCTAGTCTGTGGATTTTACACCACCCATTTTCCTGGTTTTCAGGTCCTTGAACTTGGACTGAATCACGCCACACACTTTCCCAGGGTTCTGACCCATGCGACTATAGGAAAAATCCCCCGCAGGGGGCCCCCACGCTCTGCCCGGATAAGGCGACACCCCAAATCACTCACGAGAAGCGGTCTTGATGCAAACTGCAAGAGGATTTTATTCCAAGTGCGCTGGGGCCCACAGTCGTACACCGCACAGGGGTAGAGGACTGCAGAGCCCCGAATGCAGGAACGGGGCAGTTTTTATAGGGTTTCTAACAAAGCCTGTGCATTAGACCAATCATTATTTAATATCAGGAGCCCCGCAGGGTGTTAGCCAGTCAGTTTGTGCCACCCCATAGTTTCTAAGCCAATTAGTTTATGACCTTGGTGGTCAGCATTTGCGCAGGTCCTTGGGTGGGATTAGCAGAGTATGGTACCAGTCTCCTATGACCTTGGAGGTCAGCCTTTGTGCAATTCCTTAGGTGGGGGTAGCAGAGTATGGTATCAGCCTCCTATGACCTTGGTGGTCTGAGGCAGGCTGCTACAGCTTATGGTGCGAGCTACTAAGCCTAACAGTGTGGGCTATTAAGGCTTATAGTGTAAGGCTTATAGTGCAGGCTATTTACAGAAACCAAATAAGTGGTTCACTTCATTACTCATTTCCCATCCTTGAGGGCTATCTCATGCCCTTTTTACCTAGTCTTATATTAGGAGCGGGCTCTGATATAATGAGAAGAGGGATTCTTTACTTGCTTCCAACAGAGAGTAAAGCCTGGAGTTTGAGGTATGCAGGGGCCCGCTTAAGCTCCCCTTGGAGCGTGATAGTATTTCTGAGCTTCTGAATTCTTGGGCCTTTCACGACTTTTCAGCCTCGATCATTCACTGAGTCTGCTTTTCATAATCTCTCATCTTTCTCTCCTCTTGGTCTCTAAGCATTACAGTCACTGCTACTATGGGCCTATTTTGTTTTTCCTAGAACTCAAATAATATCCTAAGCTATGCAATCCTAGCCCATCCCTTAAGCATTCTGACCTTTGTAATGAGGGTTTGTCTCTTTAGTTTCCCTCTTAAGGATATTAGCAGGCTGAAGTTTTCAAGGTCTAAAC
Organism: Jaculus jaculus; assembly: GCF_020740685.1. Taxonomy (NCBI): domain Eukaryota; kingdom Metazoa; phylum Chordata; class Mammalia; order Rodentia; family Dipodidae; genus Jaculus; species Jaculus jaculus. Next base: position 133,351,181 of record NC_059109.1, read on the forward strand.
AATTAACAAAGAAACAGAGGCTGCACCTCCGTCATAAAGCAAATGGCTAGGAGCCACTTTTACCAACTCCTTGTCCTCAAGTTCTGTTCGCCTGGATGGTGATTATGGAAAAGACTGCAGAGTGACACCTTCACAACTTTCCTGTTTTTACTTGTTTGGGTGTATGTGTGTGTGTCCACGTGTGACTGCATATGCATGTGTACCACAGTGTGTACATGTGGGCGTCAGAAGGCAGCCTTGGGTGTTGCATTCCCCCTGCACCTTTTGTAACATCTGGCTTTATGTGGGTTCTGGGGATCAGGTCGTCACTCTTCTACACAAGCGCACAGAGCGCCGTTTCTGCCTGAGATTTGAGAACTGGGCTGCAGAACCAGGGTTCTCTGTTCCGTGCTTCTGACTCAGTGAACAATGACTTTTTTTGTGGGACTTCCGGTCTTACCCAAATGAAGGAAATGTTTGTTGCTGACACAATAGAAACACACCATTTGAAAAACATACACAATGCATAGCGTTTGTAATGCTTCCTTCAGGACACACAAAAGTATCTTGTTTCAATTATTTTATAACTACTATTGCTGTTTCTAGGGCTTGTCTCTCCACCCCCAACCCCAAAAGACATTTGCTGCGTACATGCAATTTATTCCTGGCGTATGTGGATACTATTGTGTTCTATTAAATGTGGACTATCACTACAGCATGTGTCAGTCATAAGAAATAAATTCCGAGGCTCTCTCTACGTGTTTGCCAGCTCAATAAATCCCAAGCAACAGATGTAGCTGCCACTTCCTCCTTCTGCCACATTTTGCCAGTTCAATAAAGAGGTGCAGATGGTTCATTCTACTCTCGTGTCCTGAATCTTCTTGGCATGATGGCTGTGGACTTTCCTGTTCTTTTGCTGGAAACTTCCGTCTACCTGAAGGACGACAGAGGTGAGACCGCCTTGGGCAGATCTGGTCAGTTGGCATTTAGGTACGTTATACAATCACAACAGAGTTGTGCTCCTCCCCACATTCTCTGCGGAGTAACTGCCAAGCTACATTTTCTCACCTGCTTTAGATGTCTTCCGAGCTTGACCTGTGACGGGAGCCCCGGGCTAGAGTTGCTGGGAGGGGAGAGGGCTGAGAAGGTATGTGATGCTTTGTTCTAAAAACTTGTGTAAACTACTTTGAACCCTTCAGTGAAGACCTCAAGTGTGTTTTAGTCAAAATCGAACTCTTTACTGAATGCAAGGATGTTGGTTCCTGCTGACAATGAGTTCTGCAGTTGAGAACACATGCTTCAAAGTCAGGGCCCTGGTCCAAATGCCGCTTTTGGGCACTTTCTACTTGCGGGACTTGTGACTTGGCCAGGGGCTTGCGTTCACGGTGCTGGCCTCTTTCCCGGGCCCAGCTGCGGTACCTAGCGCATGCAGCTGCACGGGGGAGCATGGGCGTAAACAGACCAAGCGCTTATCATCACGTATGGCACAGCAAACACACAAAATAAATGCCAGCCCGTACCTGTCAGTGATCTTTCTGCAACCAGCGCCTGGCGCCTCGTTCACTGACTGGAACTCCTCACGAATGCGCCCACCGCTGATTCCGTGTGGATGCGCTGCCTTAGTGCGCAGTAAAATTAAAAATGTTTGTATGACTGAAACGGCACATGTCCCATTATATAAACTGTTCCATCACGCAAATGCATCCTGATGCAGAATAACTGTGCATCGGTCATTCCTTGCTAGGCAGGGGCAACAAGGAAGTGCATAACGTCCTGTTAGGATGGCGGCGCCAACTTGGAGGTGTTTATTCTGACTTTCCAGCAGGTTATATCCTATGTGCCGTATTCTGCAGCCTTTAATGTTGGGAATTATTACACTCATGATAGGCAAAATATGTTACATGTTTTCTATATAAAACCTTGTAACTTACTATCAAGTTAATATATACATGTAAACATAAATGTCACACATACAGAGTGGTCTGTGGCCATAGCTGCTTTAAAGATCTCATTCTAGCCGGGTGTGGTGGCGCACGCCTTTAATCCCAGCACTCGGGAGGCAGAGGTAGGAGGATCTCCTTGAGTTCAAGGCCACCCTGAGACTCCATAGTGAATTCCAGGTCAGCCTGGGCTAGAGTGAGACCTTACCTCGAAAAAACAAAAAATAAAAATAAAAATAAAAATAAAAAGATCTCATTCTATGAGGCTCATGGCAGCCAACATTGCTAACTTTCGTCACAGGTTTGCATTTTGTTCATGGGTGACACAAAATTGCTCTTCGTTTCTAGGTGTCCAGGCAAGACGTAGCCCTGCTTTCTGGATGTCTGTCTTCGTGGAACTCGGCACGTTCCTTAAGTACCACTTCTTTGGGAGCAGCGTGATGGGCTTGCTGTGTTTCGTTTGATGAAACACCAAACCCACTGATGAATTTTTTTCCAGAACCAAATTAATAAAGACAATGGTTCTGTCCACTCTGGTTTTTGTTTGGAACTCTCATCTGTTTAAATGTTTTTAAAGAACAAGCATAAACTATTTCTGGATGTAGACAGAACATAGCTGCTTCTTGTCCGTATCTGATGGAAGCAGGAAGGGAAGGTGTGGTAGTTTGAGTGGATGGCCTCCATTATCTTCAGGATTTTATTTAAGTTTGTAATTAAGATGTGCTGCTACCTGGCTGGGGGAACGTGTTACTGGGCAGATCTTAGGGACCAGCCCTAAAGTGTGGGGGTGGAGTTGGAATTCCAGTCCAAAGATATGCAAAGTACCTGAGTTCTGCCTGGAGCTCCTGAAGTGGGCTTACCTGTGCTGGAGATGTGGTTTTTCAGTGGCGGCTTGTAGCTCTTCTCTCTCTCTCTGCTTGGACCGGTGAATGGAGGCCAGCTTCTTCTGCCATTATGGAACTTCCCCTGGATCTGTAAGCTTCAGTAAATATCCCTTCCTCCATAACTGTGCCTGGTCTGGACGTTCATCCCAAGGATGCAACACTATCTACGACAGAGGGCTACAGCCTGGTTGTTTCTTCTTCGGAATAGAATTGATCCACTGGAGTTCTACCTTGACCTGGTTTGGTTTCTTGTTTCTGCTCGTCAGAAGGCAGCTGAGATTAAGGGTAGGCAAATAAATGCCGAGTGCCAGGGATGGTGAGTGGGGGATAGTCTTAACTCATATATGGCTCATGAGTTGTGTGGGTTTTACATTGAGAATGCTTCTGCCACTGTGCCAGACCCAAGAAATACGTTCTGTTTCAAAACAGCATGGGAAGGAAAAGAAAATAGTCAATGCAGAAGCAATAAAGCCAGCATGCTTCCGAATAGCTGCCCAAAATGATTACTTCCTTAATACACACAAATTTCCTTGCACAAGTCAAACATTTCATTAATTAGGGAATATGTTGTGGATTAAGGGAGCAAAATGTTACAGTGTGACTGGCACATGACTTCACATCTGGTTTTTAGAACAACGACATAGGCTAATGTTATACAGCACATGAAGGAACCACTTGTGGAAATGGTAGAAAGCTATTTTGTGGCATAAAAAGTCCAAATATCATCAACAACACCTCTGAAGGTTACAATTTGTAGTATTATATATTTTCTCTATATTGGGAGTTTTACACTAAGGTCAGTTTTGTAAGCCCAAGGGAAGTCTGGGCCAAATATCAACTTACCTTTTCCTTATACCCCTCTCCAATCCAGTGAGGTTGTATGTTAACATACATGGGCATCTGCTTATAAGATGATCGGTGGTCCACTGGCTTCTATAATGGAGAGAGGAATTACTAAGGAGCAGAAAAAGAAGTATTTTTATATTTAGGGTTCCTTGATCTTGTGAGTCTTATATTGCTAGGACTGTAGGATTTGCTGAAATAGGAGACTGACTTTGTATGGAAAGGGGTCTCTAATGAGAGACTTGGGGGAGGCTGGATAGATGGCTTAGTGGTTAAGGTGCTTGCCTGCGAAGCCTAAGACCCACGTTCTACTCTCTAGGTCCCACGTATGCCGTACGCACAGAGTGGTGCCAGCACACAGGGCCACACCTGCACTCGAGACGGCGCACGCGTCTGGAGTTCAATTGCAGTGGCTGGAGGCCCTGGCGCGCCCATTCTCCCCCTCTCTCTCTCACTCTGACTCTTGCACATTAAAAAAAAAAAGTCAGTCTGTTGGGCTTGCCTCAAAAGAAAAGCAAATAAAGATAAGATAAATTCTTTGGTTTTACATGTTTAGCTTAAGAAAAAGCATTTTGGTTTATCATGGCTTGGGATGTTTTGATGTAATGGCATGAGCAACAGAAATTTATTTATCACGGCTGGGTGTGGTGGCACACGCCTTCAATCCCAGCACTTGGGCGGCCAAAGTAGGAGGATCATCATGAGCTCAAGGCCACCCTGAGGCTACATAGTGAACTGGACTAAAGTGAGACTCTACCTTGAAAAACAAAAAGAAAAAAGAAAGAAATTTATTTATCACAGAAAGGCTGGAGTATAACTATTGAATGAATTATCAGCAAAGCAGGTAAGTGGATTACCAGCAGAAAGGAGCAAAATTTAACAAGCTGCAATGAAAAGCAGTGTGGACCTTCAAAGAGGGCAGAAGTGGTGAGGATTCACACTGACAATTCACTTACCTGTGCTGCAGGTTTCTCCAGGAACTCTGGGAATCCCAGCTCAGTAATTTATTTATTTTTATTTTATTTTTTTGAGGTAGGGTCTTACTCTAGCCCAGGCTGACCTGGAATTCACTATGTAGTCTAGGTCTGGCCTTGAACTCATAGTGATCCTCCTACCTCTGCCTCCCGAGTGCTGGGATTAAAGGCGTGCGCCACCATGCCTGATGTTTTTTCTTTTTTCTTTTTAATATTTTAATTTATTTATTTGCAAGCAGAGAGAGATAGAAGGGAGACAGAGAATTGGAGTGCCAGTTCCTACAGCCACTGAAAATGAATTCCAGATCCATATGCCACTTTGTGCATCTGGCTTTACGTGGGTACTAGGTCATCACACTTGGGTTGTTAGACTTCACAGGCAAGTGCCTTAACCACTGAGCCATCTCTCCAGACCCCCTCCCCCAACGGCCAAGCTTAATCCTTGTAGTGACCTTGTCAAAAGCATGATCATGTCACAGCCAGAGCTGAGACTCAAGGGTAGAAAAGCTCCTCTCTGGAGTTCATTCAGTGTTTGGGGAAGCACCAAAGAGTATTTCATCTGTCTGCTCCACAGAGCTCCCCTGACCCACAGTCACAGGGGTTTCCTTCCATCCTGTTAACTCGACGTCTGGCACCTTACCATTTAGTGGCTGATGTAATTCATTCAGTGATGGAACTATACGATACTGTCAATGCTACTTCCTCTTTAGCTAGGGAAGCCATATGCATATCTCTCCATGTGTCTCTTAACAACTGGAGTGGCACCTTATAAACTAGATTAACATTGACTTTCATAGTGTATTGAGGCATACAGCTTATGACTGATTTGTATCCCTAATGTCAATTACTTTTACCTCTCTGACCTTGGTTTTATGAGCGTTTCTTCTCTGATGTTGCTCTAGAAGACTCCACAGTGCCAAGTAATGCCAGGGTGGGCTCTGAAACCGCCTCGCAGGGCTCTCTCCACACATGCCGCAGCTGAAAATGAGAAGCATTTGTCTATTTTCTGAAATAAGGTTCAACAGAGTATCTGGCTAACCCAAGCTGTAAAGTAGATTATAGGATGCCGGATATATATATATATATATATATATATATATATATATATATATATATAGATCATTCTTACTTAATATCATGGGAATGGTGGCATTTTTGGGATCAGATCATTGAAATATTGCCTTTTCTGCTGTTTTCTCACAATTTTCATACATGACTCACAATCCCTCTCCAAGTTCAAAGCCTTAGAATTTCTGTTAAATCCAAACTCAAAACCTCCTTGAAGGAGATTTTTGACCCCACCTGGGTCCTCAGTGATCTTGGGGGTGAGGTGGCATGGGCTTTTTACTAACCTACCCAAGGCTCTTGGAAAGGAGCCCCCTGAGAGGGCAGGCTGGGTCACATTCGCCATGGACTGAGTGAGGTGGATGAGGCACAGATCAGTTCCCAAAGTCACAGCACATCCTTCCAGTGTTTATCTAGACATTGCTTGCATTGGGTTTCATGACATCCGTATGTATTGCGAAGGCTTGTTTCCACACGGTTCCTAAAACATCTGTGAGTTGATGAGAAGTGATCATTTGAATTTTCTTCTGTATTAGAATGAGGGCTATGAAATACTAAAACTGAAGGTGTGAATTTTTCATGCATAATGCTGGATGCCCATCTCAACATGAAAGTTTACTCGCTCTGACACCTTGGAGAGTTATTTGGCCCCTCCTTCATTCTGAATGTTATCTCATGAAACAAGGATATCAGTGATTCCTCATGGCAGCACTGTGGGAAGCAGTTGTTTGGATGCACAGAGGCTCTAACAATAGTCCTTTTCATGAAGGCTCTCCGTAGAGTTGTTTGTTAAGAGATTTACTCAATTATGAGATTTTATAATTACGAGATTAAATATGCTGAGGGATTTTCATACACTAATTAATTGAAATAAAGATCAGGGAATTAACGAGAATATATGTGGCTAGGACACTGAGAGGAGAACAGATGAGGGGAAAGACAGGAGGCTGATGTGTGACGACTGTCTCCCGGCAGATAGACTCAGCAGAGTGATGCAACCACAGAGGCCTGAGCTGTGAGGTACCCCTGAGTTTACCACAGTTGTGGGCGTCCTCCCCACCCTCCCACACCAACGTGAGCATGAGAACTGCTGCATGCATATGGTAACTCCATAAGTCAACAAGTATTCCCATTATAGTGAAAACAAACATTGGCATTAAAATAAGAGTTATAGTTTCCAGTCCTGTGGTGAGTGGGATGATGCCAGGTAAGATGGGTGCATAGTTAGACATGGTATAACTGAGGTACAGAGCAGCTGCATGTTGGAAGTCGTGTCTCTTTATGGTCAGAAAACTCCTTTGTGGTTAAATAGTGTAACTGAAGTTAGGTTTTTCTCCCTATTCCAGCAAGGAAGGCACCTGGGCATTCTCTCACACACATTCACTAACGTAGGGATTGCATCCTTAAAAGAACTGATGTCATTGTAATACCACTTACACTGTGATTTTGACACCCCATGTCTTTTATGGGGATCATGAGAAGAAATAGCATAAAAGAGAGATCTGGTCTACCATGATTTGGGACAGAAAAAGGGTCATATTCCCCTATGAATATGTTATCCACTTTATAAATATTCATTACAAACTTCTTTAAAATCTGCAACACAGACCCACAGGGCAAAGGTTCCCTTGAGGCAGCTACTGCCATCTCCCTTTGGAGTGCTCTCCTCAGCTCTGTTGTGCTCCAACTGAATTCTTTCCCTCAAGAAAACAGAACCAAGCACCTCCATGACTCCAACATCATTGGGGAGGAAGGCTGGGAGAAATCTGAGAGCATTTTGGATGGAGGAGACAGTATGTTGAAACTGAATGTGGGGATGGAGAGATGGCTTAGTGGTTAAGGTCTGTGAAGCCTAAGGCCTCATGTTAGACTCTCCAGGTACCACTAAGCCATATGAACAAAAGGTGAGGCAAGCACAAGGTCTCACATGCCCACTAGGTGGCGCAAGAGTCTACAGTTTGATTTCAGTGGCTGAGGCCCTGGCATGCCAATTCCCTTTCTCGCTCTTAAAAAAAAAAAAAAAGAAAGAAAGAGGTGTTTGAATTTAAATGTAAGGCTACATTTATTCATGTGGCTTCAGTTGTTCTAGCCAAGGACTTACCAGTTAGGTAATATGCTGGTATGGAAAATGGGGAGATTTTAAAGATGATGGAAGCCTCTTATATGTAGACCTTCTACCATAATTTATTCTCTTCTCAGCTGCTCCCAGGGAGGGCCAAACCCCATCAAGCCACATAGAAAAATCACTAGTTACTATAAAAGCAATGGATCATTGTGCAGGAAAACAGAGGCAAGCTATGGTGGATACGTTTATACAAAGACGTGGCCACAAGCCTGGGCATTTCTAGCCATTTTGTTGGTAAACTGAAACAGCCTTTATCAAATCTGCTTGTGGAAGGATGGGCATGTCTGCCTTACCTCTAGAACACCCAGTCTCGGGGCTGCTCATTCGGAGCCTCTGCCTGAACTTGCTTGCGTCCCACCGTGGATCTTCCGCTCATCTTTGCTGCAGGACTAGACTTCCTGGCAGCCTGGGTTCTGAACGCACGGGGGCGCACGTGCAAGCTGGTGTGCCGTGCACAGTCGACGGACACTGTGTGCAACCGCTCAGCTCAGACCTGAGCCTTTAATGTCTGCTAAGAACTGCAGAGTTTTTACTGTGCACAAGGCTTTCTGCTCTTATAGAAACAGTTTGATGTAATCACGGCAAGCAAAGACTTTCACTATTTTCCTACCACCGTTCCTCAGCAGGTAAATTGGGATATGTCTGGACTGTAGTGTGAAAGAATGCTCAATTTTAAAAATTGCTCATTGGGGCTGGGAAGGTGGCTCAGCGGTCACTGGTACTTGCTTGCCAAGCCTGTCCGCCTGAGCTTGATCCTGTACTGCCCACGTAAATCTGAGCGCAGAGTGGCCCATGCATCTGGTGTTCATCTGTAGCAACAGTAAGCCCTGGTGTGCCTATTTTTTCTCTTTCTCTCTCAAGTGAATACAGTATTTAAAAAAAATGCTATTTGACTTACTTGCTGGAGTTTCATAAAAATGTCATTCAAGGAATTTAAGATTGATATTAGGATTGAGTTTTCAGCAATTGCTGATATGGCCCTAACATATTTGTAACCTTTTGTACTGCATTTTTAAGTTAAGTTGCTTGTATATTCAGCATCAGGAAGTACAAAACCAAAATAAAAGTCAGCTCTGACAAACCTTGAAGATCTTCTATGTCCTGCAGTACCAAATATTACACCAAGATTTACTTTTTATGCACAAATAAACAAGTAATCCATCTCATTAGCATGCAGATTTAGTATCATCTTTAACAAGCAATAAAATTAAGGATACCTATGTCAGTGTGAATATTCATTTTCAACTTTAATGATAAAATTATGCATATAATCAATAATTGTTTCAAAATAAATTTCTTTATAATTTATTACTAGTATATGTTTGGTTTTTCATGCTTCCTTTATAGGCATATATATTGGGGTTGTGTAAAAATTTCTCAGGCAAAAGGGGCCTGCAAATGGAAAAAATTTTTAAAAGTCCTGCTCTAGATAATGTTTTACTATTACTATTTTTGTCTTTACTCTATTTGAACAGGCATGTCATAAGTTACCAAGGGCTTAATAGCTTCAGATCATTGTTAATTAAAAATACTGTAAGAAAAGAAATATAAAAAAATAAAAATATAAGATGGTTGGAGAGATGGCTCAGCTGTTCAGGTGCTTGCCTTCAAATCCCAATGACGCTAGTTCTATTCCCCTGTACCCACATAAAGCTAGATGCACAAAGTGGTGAATACATGTGGAGTTCATTTGCAGTGGGTAGAGGCCCTGGCATGCCCACATTCTCTCTCTTTCTCTGTCTCTCTTCTCTCTCTTTCCTTGCAAATAAATAAATTAAAAATTATAGTCTAAGACTTAAGCACATTGAGAGAAAAGGGTTCAAGAGGAAATTCATGGTTCTGGGTAATGACTCAGAGGGTAAAGTGCTTGCCACACATGCATAAAGACTGGAGGTTAGCTCTCTAGCACCCACACAAATGCCAGGTGGGTACAGCAGCATGCCTATGGCTCTAGCTCTCAGGAGACCCCAGACACGGGGCGTCCCAGGGCAAGTTGGGTGGTTGGACTTGAGGAATTGGTGAGGTCTGGGTTCTAGTGAGATCCTGTTTCAATAAATAAGAATAACAGAGGGAGACACCCACAGTCAACCTGTAGCCTACACACACACACACACACACACACACACACACACACACACACACACCCCACATGCCAAAGAGGATAAACATCATTAACTACGGCACTGACCAGTAATAGCAAACAAGCTTTGTGTCCCCATTCTCTCGTTTCATCCTCGCCCCAGGTGTTGACCGTGCTTTAGAAATGAGAGCTCTTGGAAACAACCGCGAGGTGCGGAGACTCTCCAGAGGAGCTGCCTGCAAGTGGTGAGCGTGCCCGGAGAGGCAGCTTCCCGAGTCACCGGTCGCTCCCGTAAGCAACCCCCCACTCTGCTCTGTAAGTAACACAAATAAGCTCATTGATTCCAATAGAAAGAGCGAACGAACAAAAGGAAGAAAGAAAGGAAACAAGAAAAAAAGAGATAAAGAGAAAGGAAGGAAGGAAGGAAATACAGAAAAAAGAAACCAGTGAGCGCTCTTGCAGCAGGCTAGCTTATACCTCCCTTATGGAAGATGTCAAAGACTTGCAATTTAAATCCATACATTTTGGACTCAGAAATGCTTTGTTCAGGGCTAGTTTTCTTTTATTACAATTATATCCAGGCCACTACTAAGGACTCAGTTAAAGTTTATTAATGAAGGCCTGACCAAGTCTAAAATAATGGAGGTAGAAAATTGCAGAAAGTAGACTGTTTGGCAACAGCAGTCAGGTTCCTAACGGATTTTCAAGCTTAACATTTTGGTCTCCTTTCATTTATAATTCCTTTTATACTCACCACAAACCTCCGGAAGTACTTGTTTCTTGGACTTACATGTTCACATTTATTTTCCTGCTAAGCTTGAACTACTTTCTCCATAAGCAGCTAATCCCTGGGGCCAAGGGAAAATGTGTGTCTGTGTGTGTGTGTGTGTGTGTGTGTGTGTGTGTGTGTGTGTGTATGCTGAGAAAGATAAAGAGTATATATAGATAGAAAGATACAGATATACAAATTATTTCTGTTCATATAATTACTTGCATGTATTTATACCTGCATACATATATGTTTGTAATTAATTTCAGAAAATCATTAGCAAAACATAGGCCTTTCAAGTCTTAAATGGATTTTAGAACATCCACCAAGTTATGTATGTTACTCTATGGTTTTGTGAGATGGAAAGTTACTCTTAGACACATAGGACATATACTTTTCTCCAGAAAGGTATCACTTAAGAGGCTATTTTTGTATCTACAGCTCAAATTTATATACATACCTATTTAAACTATGCCTGTATAGAGTCTAATACTTGGTTTGAGGGGCCGCTGTTTCCTTCTAAAAGTGCACCATTTATTATTACTGTGTACACTGAATATCAGCAAGGCTGCTCTTTGGATAAATATTTCCATCTTCCTTGACCATTATTTAACTAGTTCCCTTTGCTAACACTCACTTCTTATATTTTAAATTCCAAGTTCACTTGCTCTCTTTGGGGTTACAAGTGACAAAAAAACAAAAGATAAGATTATCAAACAATGATATATTTTTCAAGTCTTGTACTGGAGAGGATGTGGAAAAATGCATAAGGAATAACTAAATGTCAATGAGCTCCTGCCACTAAGTGAGAAACCTGATGAGGTGTTTTTTAGTTATCTTAATCATAATTCATATAGTAAGAAATGTGTGTGGCATTGCCACCCACGACACTCACACATTATGTATAGATGTTTATGTAAGCATGTATGTATGTGTAAATATGCACGCATGTCTGCACACAATACTAGTGCACACAGAGTAACATCTACCTTAACACTCGCAATACTTTCTCATGCTATCAGCAATGCTTTTTAAATTTTATTTTACATCAAGTTAGTGTAATATAATTTACAGTTGAACATTAATAAAATTAGCAGAAAAGTGAGAAAAATTACAGCATATATACACAGTACATATATCTACAATTTTCATACACACAGATATATACAGACATCCATACCACAGTACAATTTTAAGTGAATGCTAAGGTGAGATTTAGTTGTTGCTATTTTTGCCTTTGGTATACCTGAGTAGATATGCCATAAAGTACAAAAGGTTGAATGTTCTCTTATATCATTATTCATTAAAATCACCAACTAATATGCTAAGACTTAACCCAGTTAAGAAAAACAGGTTCAAGAGAACAGTCCTGGAGATGGGATGATGGCTTGGAGGATAGCATGTTTGTCATAGATGAGGACCAGAATTCGTATCTCCACTTATTCCCCACAAACCAGGAAGCATGTTAGCCTGCCCTGAAGCCTGACACTTGAGAGGTGGGACTAAAGACTGTATGTTTTCAGACTGTGAAAACTGATACGTTGGAACTTCACTCCTGATGTGATGGCATTCAGAACTGGGGCCTCTGTGGAATGATTAGGTCATGAGAGTGAGTCACTAGTCATGGCTGTAATGAGCACCTCTCAGAGTGAACAACAGAGAGCTCCTCTGCCCTTCCCACCACGTGAGGACTCAATGAGAAGGCCATGAGAGTGAGTCACTAGTCATGGCTGTAATGAGAACCTCTTACAGTGAACCACAGAGAGCTCCACTGCTCTTCCCACCACGTGAGGACTCAATGAGAAGGCCATGAGAGTGAGTCACTAGTCATGGCTGTAATGAGAACCTCTCACAGTGAACCACAGAGAGCTCCACTGCTCTTCCCACGACGTGAGGACTCAATGAGAAGGCCATGAGAGTGAGTCACTAGTCATGGCTGTAATGAGCACCTCTCACAGTGAACCACAGAGAGCTCCTCTGCCCTTCCCACCACGTGAGGACTCAATGAGAAGGTCATGAGAGTGAGTCACTAGTCATGGCTGTAATGAGAACCTCTCACAGTGAACCACAGAGAGCTCCACTGCTCTTCCCACCACGTGAGGACTCAATGAGAAGGCCATGAGAGTGAGTCACTAGTCATGGCTGTAATGAGCACCTCTCAGAGTGAACAACAGAGAGCTCCTCTGCCCTTCCCACCACGTGAGGACTCAATGAGAAGGCCATGAGAGTGAGTCACTAGTCATGGCTGTAATGAGAACCTCTCACAGTGAACCACAGAGAGCTCCACTGCTCTTCCCACCACGTGAGGACTCAATGAGAAGGCCATGAGAGTGAGTCACTAGTCATGGCTGTAATGAGAACCTCTCACAGTGAACCACAGAGAGCTCCACTGCTCTTCCCACCACGTGAGGACTCAATGAGAAGGCCATGAGAGTGAGTCACTAGTCATGGCTGTAATGAGCACCTCTCACAGTGAACCACAGAGAGCTCCACTGCTCTTCCCACCACATGAGGACTCAATGAGAAGGCCATGAGAGTGAGTCACTAGTCATGGCTGTAATGAGCATCTCTCACAGCGAACCACAGAGAGCTCCTCTGCTCTTCCCACCACATGAGGACTCAATGAGAAGGTCATGAGAGTGAGTCACTAGTCATGGCTGTAATGAGAACCTCTCACAGTGAACCACAGAGAGCTCCACTGCCCTTCCCACCACGTGAGGACTCAATGAGAAGGCCATGAGAGTGAGTCACTAGTCATGGCTGTAATGAGAACCTCTCACAGTGAACCACCGAGAGCTCCTCTGCCCTTCCCACCAAGTGAGGACTCAATGAGAAGGTCATGAGAGTGAATAACTAGTTATGGCTGTAATGAGCACCTCTCACAGTGAACCACAGAGAGCTCCTCTGCCCTTCCCACCACATGAGGACTCAATGAGAAGGTCATGAGAGTGAATCACTAGTCATGGCTGTAATGAGAACCTCTCACAGTGAACCACAGAGAGCTCCACTGCCCTTCCCACCACGTGAGGACTCAATGAGAAGGCCATGAGAGTGAGTCACTAGTCATGGCTGTAATGAGAACCTCTCACAGTGAACCACAGAGAGCTCCTCTGCCCTTCCCACCACGTGAGGACTCAATGAGAAGGCAGCCATCCATGCATCAGGATGTGGGCCCTCTTCAGTCACTCAGTCATTAAAGTCCAGGTCTTTTTAGCCTCCAGAACCATGAGAAATAATTTCCAATTATGGTATTGTGCTATAGCAACCTGAATAGACCGAGACTCAGTAGGTCAAAATATGGAAACATATAAAAGGGTTTTAGTTCTACAGGAAATTCATTTAATTTCTCTAGGCATTTTATTTAATTTGCTAATTATTTGAACAAATATGTTAAACATCTGTTATATGTTGGTGCTATTAGCTTGTTATGAAAAAGAATCTGTAACCTAAGAATTCAAAGACTCAAGGAGAGCCAGTATTTAAGGAACAATTATACATTAAATATAAAATTAATGATTACAGGAAATATTTTGAAAATATCCTCGAGTTAAGTAAACATATGAGAAAAGATTAAATTATTTTAGAAACTTCAAAGAAAATGTCTAAGTAAATTGAATGAAAGCATAGCTCGGTGAGAGGGTTGGAATTATCTCAGTGAAGTGTTGTAAAGAGAATTAAAGACTGAGGAAGTCACAAATAAAAAAGATTTAAAGCTGGAAGGAATTTGATGTGTTAAGAAATGAGAAAGTCAGAGAACAAAGCCAGAGGGGCAGCCTAGAGTGATGGGCAGAAGCTGAGCATGGGACAGAACGGCATCTGCTAGATGAGGCCAAGGACTTTTAATTTTATCCTAAGCAAAGCAGGAAAGAGTGGGGACATGGAATTATTTTTTTTGTGTTTTATTTTACCTTGGGATATCACTGCTGGTTAAAAATGGAGTGAGAGGGTCTGTGAAGAATGGCCCAGCAGTTAAAGGAATCTGCTTGCAAAGCCTGCTGGCCTGAGGTCAGAGAGGCACAAAGTGGTGCATGTGTCTGGAGTTCATTTGCAGCGGCAGGAGGCCCTGGCACATCCATATTCTTTCTCTGTGTCAAAGAAATAAATAAAGCATTAAAAATCGGTCCAGAAAAAGGTTGCATGCTGGCCTTACCTGTGGCCAGTGAGGTTAAAAGATCCCAGGTTTCTCTGGCCCTTTTGTGATCCCGCCCCTTCGTGACCACCTTGCAGCTGCCTTCTTTGTATCTTCAGGGTTTGTCTTTCTATCCCTGACTTCCTGAGTAGAGGAAATTATTGCAGACTCTTTTTATGACCCCAGAGGATTAGCTGATGCTTCTTTCAACCTTTCTTTTTCTTCTTCTTACAATGATTTTTAGCCAAGCTAGTCAGGACACTATCCTTCCGGCAATTAGGAAGCTGAGCACAAGAGTCATTGTTCTGTAGACAAGAACTTTGATGCAACCTGGAGTTTTGGACATGGAAAGTGGATTTTCAGAAACTCTGATGAAAAGTGTTTCTGCACCCACTAATTAGAAAAGGTATTTATCAATTATACATATATGCATAAACATTTTCACTCCCTTTGATTTTTTTTTTATAGAAAATAGCTAAAAACAAATAAATGTCTAATTTTAATTTCAAAATCCATACTTTTCCAAATGGGCTGTAGAGATGAACTAGATGACAGCTGTCTTCTCACTGTAGGTATCAGACTGTATAAAGGCAAGCTTCATGTCTTGTACGGGATTCTGAATTAGAAGGGAGAGGTTAAGATGTTGATTGTGGCAGGAAGGCAGAGGTCTTCATAATAGGAATATTTTTGTTAAGGTAGAAGCTAAAGTAACTTTTTGGAATTATTATGCACAACTGTTCTGAAAGTAGATCAAATCCCTTCTTTTTCTAGTCCAGAAAGTAATAAATAGGACAAAGTTTTAAAGAATCCTGCATTATCAATTATTTTTCTTGTTGCTGTGGCCAAATATTTAAGGAAGGAGGAAGCATTTATTTTGGCTTGCAGTTTGAGGAGACACATTCACCGTGGCAGGAAAAGCAGAGCAGTAAGAATGTAAGGCAGTTGGTCATGTTGCATCCACAGTCAGGAAGCAGGGAGTGGACAGGCAGTGGGAGCAGGCTAAGCCTGTCCCTCGTGTGTCGCATCCTCCCGGAAACCATCCACTTCTAAGTTTTCCACAACTTCCCAAACAGCATCTCTAGCTGGGGTCCAAGTATACAAATACATATGAACCAGTGGTGGAAGTTTACATTCAAACTACCATGCCTTGTGTCTCATAATTTACGAGGCCGAGGGGTAGGCACAACCTTTATGAGTCTGTAGGCTCATAAGATTGTCCAGTTCTTGTTGTCCCCTGCTTCCTCTCTCTCTCTCTCTCTCTCTCTCTCTCTCTCTCTCTCTCTCTCTCTCTCTCTTTCTCTCTCTCCCAGACTCTTAGACAGTGTTTGTTCATGTGGTGGCTATTACAGGCTCAGAGATGACATTCTACAATCCTATTAAACAGAAGCTGCCTGGCTCATACACCTATCTTTACCACCATCAGTCTGACTAATGGAGTGGAAATCACTGATTGATTTACGGACCAATATGGGTGAGATGTATCCCAGACTACAAGCCTGTGAGAAGCATAGCATCATTACTCAAAGGGGAGTCACTTTTCAGAAGCCAATGAAGAATAATCAAAACAACAGATGCACAGTGAACCAACAGCCCAGCCCTCTGGTTCTTTCTTGTTTGGTACCTGGCTATACTGGATGCTCAGTTAAAGTGAACAAAATGCACTTATGGTCTTCTGTCTCAGTGAGTTTTACTTAACTGAAATTTGGTCATAGTTTGATCCTTACAAAAATAAAGTGGGAGGTGGTGTTGTATTCGAGTCCTTCAGCCTAACATAGGGAATTTTGTGTGATGAATTACCTACATTAAACATGACAAACAATAGGGACAATTAGTACAAAAGGAAAGGGTGATGATAGCCAAGTGAAATCTTTACTCCTGAGCCTTTGACTCCTGGTCCTTGACCTTCTCAAGCTTTCATCAATCCAGTTGGAAAATCTGATGAAAATCAAGATGTCACTACTAAACAGGCACTGGATTGGAAATGACCTTTTTTGAGAAAATAAATTCAAGAAGACAGCAAAATTAAGCAGAACACGAGTCAACCACCACAAGAGCCTTCTACGGAGGGTCACATTCCCTGCCAGGCCTGGCCTTTCCATGTGGCCTTGAGCCATCCCAGTCATTTCCAGCTTTCTTTGCTTAGCCAGGACTCAGAGCTCAAACTACTTCTGAGCCCATGAGTCTCTGGGCTTAACTGTCTCTTGTCTTCAGAATTCTGGCATGTGATAGGTTAGTCTCATGGCTCTGGAGGTACCCAAGGGCCTGGAAACTGGAATAAGACATTGCAGAGTGTGATTTCTGCCGCTCTCACATTATGTCTGTGGTAAATAAACTTGATGTCGTTGTGTCTTTTTCTTCATTTTAAAAATGACTATATTGTTTACAGTTCTTGCCTTGTGGTGTTCTTTTAAAAATATACTATTTTTATTTATTTATTTGAGAGAGAGAGAGAGAAAAAAGTAGGCATGTAAAGAGAGAGAGAGAATGGGTGTGCCAGGGTCTCTAGCCCCTGCAAATGAACCCGAGATGCCTGCACCCCTTGTACATCTGGCTTACATGGATCCCGGAGAGTCGAACCTGAGGATTTACGCTTTGATACGTTTTGAATGAAGGACACTATTTTTACTATCAGTGTCCAGGGTTGGGAGGACAGATGTGACAGAAGAATGTTTTTTTCATCCATTTTTTTTTTCCTTCTGTTGCGGTTTGAATGTAAAGTGTCAACCCTAGGCTCAGGTGGTTGAACTCTTGGTCCACTGCTTGGAACAAAGTTCTGGGAGACTGTGGACCTTTCAGGAGGTGGAGCTTCACTGGAGGAAGTGAATCACTCAGCATGGGCCCTGAAGGTTTGGACTCTGGTTGCACTTCCTGTCTGTCCTCTGCTTTGTGGATGCTGGTGTGACAAGCTAGGTTTGCTCCTGCCATCATGATTTCCTCACCGTGAGGAGCTCTATCTCCTTGAAATATAAGCCAAAACAAATCCCTTTCTTCCTTAAGTTGTTTCTCAGTGGGTTACTTGCTCACAGCAGTGGGAAATTGACTCCTAAGTTTCTTATAGGTTGAGTGTATAATGAAGGTAAAATACAGTTTTCATCTTTCTGTGCTCATGGAGTAGCTCAGGGGCTTATGTAATAGCTATAATTGATACTTGTTTGGGGAATTCATTATTTAATGTGACTGTTTTCTTTCAACACACTCTCCTAATTAAGGCTTACAAAAGCTCGTCCTGGAACATGTGAATTTCCTAAGTATATCCCAATCAACAGTGGAGGAAATTGGCCTAGAACACTCTGCCTGCAGAAGGATAATGGCATATTGGGATGAAAAGCACACCAGAAGCTATTTGCATATGGATAAGTGAGTCTTGACTGTAAGCAGCCATCTCTATACTCTTCTGCCAGAATACCCAAACCTTTGACTAAATATTATTTGGTTTTCCAAGGGAAAAAAAGGAATCAATAAAATATCTCTGGGGGAACACTTTATCTGTCACAAAGGAAATTTATTTCTGGATTAGGTAAAAATATGGCATTTGTGAATCTGGACTTCTTACCTGAAAAAAAAAAAAAATCTTAGGACCTCCTTTAACATTTAAAAGGGTTTCAATACAATCTCTTGTATAATCTTCTGGAATTAAATTTTATACTTTTATATGTGCCCATGCACGTTGCTGAAAACACAATTTTGTATCCTTGAAAGTTTAGACTTTAAGTGATGTTTTTTCCTTTGCAGCACTTATTTCTATTAATTTACTTTTCTTATCATTCTGGCAATACATTAGGGTTCGAGACACTTATTAAAAATACATTTTTAGGAGTATGGACATAATGTAATGTCATGTCTGAAGTGGCATAATTTGGTACTGAACCTTTGTCAAACTTTATTTTTGTGATGGTAATAAGGTGCCAGGAAGAGGCCATCTCTCTGCAGACAGGTGCGGCTCCAAGGGCGTCTATACTGGGGGCAGACTCTGTCTTCATTTCTGTCTCCTATAAATTCTTCAACAACCTATTCATGTATCTAAGTGTACAGGTCTGTATATGTGTCGATGCATGCACAGGCCTATGCATGTACGCAGAGTGGCAGTGGCAGAGATGCACCTCCGTATGTCTTGCTGTCACTTGTCACTCTTTTTATAGGTTTCTATAAATAAAGGAAGTGACATGTATATGCTCTTATTTTTATAAATGCATGAGAGTTTGAGGAGAAATGGGAGGAGAGGCTAGGAGGGGACAAAAGAGGAATCTTCTATTTCCTTAATTTAATTGACAATCTTATTCTACATGTGTATAATGTAATTTGATTGGAATCCCTTGCTGTTACCTTCTCTTGACCTCCCTGTCCTCCGGCCACCGAATCCCAACTTCTCCCCAACTGGTCTTTCTTCTGCTTTGATGTCTTTTTTCTCATGTGTGGGTGTGACTCACTGAGTTCAGCTAGGGCTTTCTTCACGAGCACGGAGAAATGGGCCAGCAGAGCGGTGAGAGAGGCCTTCGTGGGAGAGGACTGTAGACCACAGGCACAGGAAAGTTTCACAATTTTACTGTGTTTTGTTCCTTATTTTCTTCTGAGGTTGGAATTTGGATGCAAATCTGCATACTTCCTTCCCCAGGTTGACTTTTGTAAAAGTGTCTACTTATGTCTTTGGAAAATAGGAGCTGTTGTTGTTTTAAAACTCAGCTGAAACAAAAGGAGAATTCACTGTTGAGGAACTTCACGTCTTCTAGTACCTTCTAGATTGTGTCTAGAGCAAACTTTGAGTTTGGAGACAGGCTCTGGGCGTGGACTCAGTCCCACTCTGTAGACAGACACCTTAAAGTCCTCTCTGGAGAGCAGCACACTTTCCAGGAGCCATGCCTGAGCTTCTCTCATCTGTTTGCCCCATGCCATCACACCTAAGCTCCATCTGGTCATTTAGGTCAAAATCACCATAAGTATAATGTCTTTCCTTGTTGTGTAGAAAATCTTCATCCCATCCTTCCCAGATATATATATATATTTTTAACCTCATTTAAAGTCTTCTTTTTCTATTTTTTTTTTTTAACAGTTCATGCGTATTTTCCCTTTTGGTATCGCTACACTCCTTGAGGACAATACCTGTGGTCAGTGGTTGTTTCTGGACAGACCTACACCTGGCTAAGCAAATCATGTTTCAGGTATAGGCATTCGCCTGACGAGTATGTTCATGTAGGAAGAAAAAAAAAATCAATTGAAAAATCTTGATGTCATGACTTCTCCATGATTAAATCTTCCCATGGGAACACTCAAGCTTTGCTGTCTAGCATGCTAAATAATAAAAAGAATAAGTAAAATAAATCAAAGTGTCCTTTACCACTTAAAAAAATGGACTAGAAACCAAGTCAGGTGACTGTTGTTTTACGTTGCCAAATTTTCTCTACTGTCCTCTAGAGATATTTTGACCAAACGAATGTGGTCAGCTCCTCCCTGACTGAGAAAGTCCTCTGTTATCTGCCAGGGACTGTACCTGATGGACTACAGGGCAGGAAAGACGTAGCCCAGCCGGCAATGACCCTGCCTTCTCAGATTGTTTAGCGTTCTGGACGCTAAAGTCCGGACTGTGCACGTTTAGTGGAACCTGGTCTTGAACGAGCCCCGTAAGGAGGAGGAAGCTGCTGGCTGGGGTCTGGATGTCTGTCTCCATCTTCCCAGCCACTGGCTCTTCATTGTGGCCTCTGCTTCATTTTGCCATTGCTAACATTTCTCCTCTACGAGTCTTTCTTTTTTCCTCTCTGTCATAAGATGACTCCCAAAATACCTGAGGGTGTAGTCGCGCTTCTGTTCGTTATCTCCTGATGCCCCGAACTGCAGATATTTATTTTCTGTAGACCTCAGTCTGCAAACAAAACAATAAACTCTGTGGCTTGTTATCACGGCAGAGCAATCTAAACTGTATTTCTCTTCGGCGGGCAGTTCGGAGACCTCAGCGTCTGGACTTTCCCCCCCAGGCTTTCTATTTCTCAAAAGTGAAATCACTGGCCACTGACCATTTTTCATTCAACTGGCTTTCTTGATAATCTAGACCTTTGGGTTTTCTGACCATAGCCTGATGATAACAAAAAGCTGCATACAAATGCAAATTAGATTTATGGAAGTGACTGGCTTTAAACCAAAGCTGCTCAAGAAGTAAAAAGTGGAACTTCAGAAAACTTAGAAATTGCTAGAATGTGTTATCCTTTGAAAACCTTGTACTTCTCATAAAGGGAGATCTTAATTAAGGATCAGCTCAAGTTACCTGAATCCAAATTGCATTGTGCCTGAGTTGCCGCTCAGTTTGCATTTAGTGCTGGATATTTGAAAGTCCTGCTCTTTACCACCTTGAATTGTACTTACCATTGTTCAGAATAACTGATCAGTACAAAAACTCCCCAGCTTCTAACGGCATCTGTATTTCATTTCGCTTGCATTCATAGGATAAAATGTAATGAGGGAGAAATAAATGAAAAGAGCTGCAGGAGCAATGGGAAATGCAGTTTTAGAATAATCTTATTTTTTTTTCTCTGCATGTAATTGCTTAAAATATACACCCATGCTTTACTCAATGAGATTTTGTCATTGTAACAATGTAAGTGATATTTGTCAGTGATAATATTTGGTGTAAATACTTGACAGTTCCAGTAAAATGTTCACCAGGAATGAAGAAATCATGTCAATGACTTGCCCTGGAATATGAGTCTGTTTATCATTGGTGATTATTTTCAGGTGCATGAGACATAAAATCTACTACTGTGGATCATCCAAATGGATATTTATTTTTCTCCACATAGTAAGTGGGCTGAGGGAGAAATTTAAGAGGGAAAGGGCCGATTTGCAATTCTGTCCTCGATGCCGATTACACCTGTGTCCCTAGGCGGAGTGCTGCTGTGCTTTCCCAAACCATGTGGCTTGAGGAGGAAGATTCCTTTTGGCTTAGGGTTTGAGGTGATACAGTCCAGCATAGTGGGGAGGGGGTGGTGTCATGATTACGCACATGCTCGGAGCTCAGAAATCAAGGAGGTTTCATATGGGGACAGAGAGATGACTTAGCTGTGAAAAAGCACTTGCTACGAAAGTCTGCCATCCCGGATCCAGTTCCCCAGTACCCCGTGAATCCACATGCAAAAAGTGGTGCATGTATGGAGTTCATTTGCAATGGAAAGAGGGGCCTTGGTGTGTGTATGCTTGCTCTCTCTCTCACATTCTCTCTCTCACACATACTCCTCTCTCTCTCTCTCTCTCTCTCTGCTTGCAATAAATAAATGAATACATATTGAGAAGAGGGATATGATCTGTCACTTAGCTCACTCTTTTGTTCAGTGCAAGACGCCAGCCCACAGAACCGAGCTGCCCATAGTTGGGGTTATGTCTTCCCAGGTCAGTTAACCCAATCTAGAAAAATCACCCACGGACATACCCAGAAATTTGTCTCCTAGGTGAGTCTAGATCCTGCCAAGCTGTCCATGTTGACCATTGCAGAGGTAATCTAGGAACTTAACAGTTCTCCTCCTACATTCTTACAGCGACATAAGCAGGTGACTTCCTGGCCTTGTAGCTCCAGGGACAAGTGGCTTGAGTGGCTGAGAAGGGAAGCTGGCTGCTTTGCTTCATTTTGCCTGGGGTTTCCAAGGTGTGAAACAGGGATTGTACTACATCTGCTCCAGCAGAAAGTGTGGTAAGTAAGCTAATATTTGCTGTTATCATGCTTTCTTTGGGCAAGCAAAACTCTGTCTGTCAGGGAAGGCTTCATGAGGCTGTGGTTTTGCAGGCATCCTGATGCATGTTTTCCTTATCAGACTTGGTCATGAGTACCATGCTGAGCCTAGAACTTCAACATTGATCTCACTCCGCCAGTGCTGAATGAATAAGCAAGTCGTGGTTGATGTAAAAGCAGTTTTGGTTGAGCCCTACTTTCTCGTTGCATCTTGATGTACAGTATTATGATTCCTATGGAACTTAATGAAAGACCCAAACTATAGACTTTGAGTAATTCTAGTTTATACAAGAGCAGGTTTTATGACCTACTCACCACATCTCTTCTCCTTGTGATGTGCTTTTGCCTCAAGTCTGACTTTTACATAATAAAGGGAGCATGCTGTTACATTAATTCCAGGCATCGTTGTTTGTTTGACAGTGGATATTTTTTCTTCAGAATTAACACATTGGGCTGCAGAGGCGGCTCCATGGGTAAAGTGCTGACTTCACTGACATGAGGACTTCGGTTTGAAATCACACACCCGAGAACAATGTCTGACATGTCTGGGAGGGGGGGTGCCTTTAATTCCAGTACTGGGGAATAAGACATGGAACCTCTGGGACTCACTGACTAGCTAGTGTAGATGAAGTGAACGCCAGTTTCGTGAAAGACCCTCCTCACAACGCTAAGGTGGAGCGTGATGGGGAAAGAACTGCAAATGTCAACCTCTGGCCTCCACATGCGTGCACACAAATGTGGACACACCCTACCACACACATCTGCCTATGCAATGCCATGTCTGCACACATATACATGCATGTGCACACATAAGCTTACCACACACACACAAACACATGCAGAAAACAAACCCTCCCGAGTTGTCGTTCTGCTCTTTCCCTTGGTCTTCTGGGAGTTTTAACTAGTGCTGAGTCTGCGGCAGCTCCTCGTTGTCTCTGGAAATATAAAAAGCCAGCATCTATAAATTTGTAGGGGGCACATCTATATAGTCTCTTAGGTGATTCACTAAGCTTATTTTTATATGACACACACACACACACACACAGGATTGGCATGCCTGGCCCTCTAGCCACTGCAATCAAACTCCAGATGCATGTGCCACCTTTGAATCAGGTTGCTTAGAATCTAATTCCATCATCACAAATTATAACTGCATACTTTTGGCAATTTATCTAAGTTCTGTTCATCAGTTTCCTTGCCTATAAAATACAGGTTATGATATTGTCTCTGTCCTATGTCTGCACTCAAGATAAGTGAGATGTTCCTGTGTAATATATGAACAGTGCCTGGCATACAGAAATCACCCGCCAGACATAGAACTATTATTTACATCATTCTCTTTTCTCTTGTGCTTTTGGGAAGGGTCTCACCACGTAGCCTCCGCTTTCTGAGAACCACACCCTCTCTCCCCTCTGCCTTCTGGAGGTAGAGATTGGCATCTGCTTTGAAACAGGATTCTACTCTGTGATTACACCCCAGGAGAATTAGTACTCAGTTTCATAGGAAAATTACCCAGCATTTATTTACTTTGTTTTCTGTTCAAATATGAAGATCTCACTGAACCAACAGGTACTGTGAAGTGATGAGCAGCAACAATGGATTTCAAATATTTTTGTTTATTTTTATTTATTTGGGAGCAATAGACACAGAGAAAGAAGGAAGGAGAGAGGGAGGGGGAGGGAGGGAGGGAGGGAGGGAGAGAGAGAGAGAGAGAGAGAGAGAGAGAGAGAGAGAGAGAGAGAGAGAGAGAATGGGCGTGCCAGGGCCTCCAGCCACTGCAAACGAACTCCAGACGCATGCGCCCCCTTGTGCATCTGGCTAACGTGGGTCCTGGGGAATCGAGCCTCGAACCTGGGCCCTTAGGCTTCATAGGCAAGTGCTTAACTGCTAAGACATCTCTCCAGCGGCTCAGGGCACCATGGATGGACAGGACTGTTGTGTATTTGGGATGTCACTTCAGCGGCCCTGCCATGTTCTGAGTAATGTGACCCATGCGGCACCACATATACTATGGCTGCACTGGACACTGCGGTCTTCAGTTTATGGTGTTTTTTTCTGATGTTCTCTCAACTTCCTGAGAGTGCCCAAGTGATCTGTACCTGTCAGAGCAGAATGCTGCTAAGGAAATGAGACACCCAGGGCAAACCGATAAAAGTTTTAGTGCAGTCAAAGCACCTAGAAATGTATTTACTTACTTAGGCCATGATTCAGTCTCTTTTCAGAAGACACTGTGCTTTGGATTTTGAATTTTGACCCTTGCTGTGCTTTGTTTGGTAAGAACTTCTTTTGTGGTGCTGGGCAGTGGTGACCTGCTGCTTGGTTCAAATGTTTGCCACGTTAGCTATAAATGCATTTTTCATTTATAATATTTCAATTACTGATCAGTTCACCTGGAAATAATTTCATCATGAATTGAAGAGTATGTTTTTTGTTTTTTTTTTTTTTATTCGGGTTTTCTAGAGATAGGATCTTATTGTAGCCCAGGCTGACCTTGAACTCACTTTATAGTTCCAGGCCAGCCTTGAACTCACAGCAGTCCTCCTAAATCTTCATCCCAAGTGCTGAGATTAGAGGCATGTGCCACCATGCCTGCCTTATATGTATGTGGCTTTTAAAAAATATTTTTTAATCAGAGAGAGAAAGAAAGAGAGAGAGTTGGTGAACCAGGGCCTCCAGCCACTGCAATTGCACTTCAGATGCTGAGTCTGACCTTGAATCCCTGCCTCTAACTTTGGAGTGTCAGTACTCTGAGCTTCTTCCAGACGCAGTGCAACTCTCTCAAGGCACTACCCTTATCTACAAAGCTGACTCACATATTCCTAATCAGTAATTCTCAGGTTCAAAAAGTTGTGAACATCGCAATTTTATTTTTCCAAAAGTTGTTGCCAGAATCAATGGTAAAACCTGTAACCAGAGCTGACTGAGTCAAGCATCGTTCATATTCATGCGTTCCTGCACAGGACGGCGAGGTGACTGGAGACCAACACGGCTACGTTGTCTTTCTTCAGATAGCAAGGCGTCACCTGGTGCTACTCCACGCGTACAATTATGATTTGTCAGTAAGGCCATGTAAACATGGTAGTTCAATTTTAGTTATTTTAGGAAACCTCCACACTGATTGCCATAGTGGCTTCACAAGCTTACAGTCCCACCTGGTAGGTGTACTTTCCTCACAATCTCACCAGAACTTGATGCTTTTGTGTGTGTGTGTGTGTGAATATGTATTTAAGTAAACATAGATTCCACACATGAGTAAAACACGATGCAGTTTTTCCTCCTTGCCTTCTTCTTTCCCTTTCACCACCTCCAGTCCCTTACAACCCTCCTCATTGTTCCACTTCTACTTCCGTTTCACGCTCCACACATGTGTGCAACCACACACACACATGGGCTCTGTGCATAAGAGAAAACATGCAATATTTTTCTGAGCTTGAGTTATTTTGCTTAATGTAACAATTTCTGGTTTGACCCGTTTCCCTGCAAGTCATATAATTTTATTCTTTTCAGATAAATAAAACTCCATTATGTATACCTGTCATATTTTCTGCCGATGGACCTCTAGGCTGGTTCCACATCTTGTCTATTGTGTATAGCACAGGAATGAGCTCAGGTGTGCAAGTATCACTGTGACCAGCTTAGACTCCTTCAGCTATACACCCTGCAATGCTTTCTATGTGTGATATGAAGATGGGAAGGGCTGGTTGTGAGAGGAGGAGATGGACCAGTGGTGGATAGTGTGGGAGATGAACAGGACCAAAGTACAATGATTTATATATGATAAATAGACAATGCATAAACAACAATGTGAACGGATAATGGAAACATTCTTAATGTGAAATGAAATTTCGCTTTTGGGGGATTAGAGAGTGGATTGCTTGGCAGACAAACTTTTTAGTGAGGAAGTAGTATGTTACAATCTGGACCCTCAGGAGCCAGCTAGCTATTCCACATACCAGTTATAGCCTCTCCAGAAAACCAGCAATACTCTTTATGGCTCAATTTTTCCTTGGCTGATGAGGTCAATGCTGATGCCTAGCTCTTACCCCGAATAAATACACTGTCCTTGGCTGATACGTATGTCCTCAGCAAGTGATATTGATATAAACTTGCATGTATATGGTGTCCTACACGTGTGTTGCATACAGGCATGTGAAAGAATGACCAATATTAATAGTTAATATGGAAATTGCTCTTTGGATAGCCACTAAAAGCTGTGGAAAAGTCCCAATAATTCTTCTTAACATCTAGGTTTCTGGGGCTGGAAACACAGCTCAGTGGCAGAGCACTTGGCTAGCATTTGGAAGCAAGCAGCCAAGATTTCTAGATGTATAAAAGACACCCTAGGTCAATACCACTTTGCTTCTCTAAACAAATATTGAATTCCCAGGTCAGCAAATATTCTAGGACTATCCCAAAATAATTTACTCTGATAACTGTGACTTTTAAAAGGATTCATAGTGTAATTGAGAACAATAATTTATTAATAACTATTTGGAAAGGAAAAGGTAGAACACTGTAGTCCACTTTATAACATATACAAATACATTTGCTCATTAAACATGCAGCACCTGATGCTCTTTATTAAAATAAAGCATTTCATTGAATGTGGTAGTGTATAAATTATTGATGGGCTTATCTTAACAATTTCCCAGTGGAAAATCCTGCAATTTTTATTTGTAGAGCACAGTATCCCCTTTCTGGATAAAACCATCTCTAGGTAGTCAATTTCTGTTCTTGCTGTTAGCTTTTTATGACCCTCACATAAAGTTGCATTGGTTTAATTCTCTATTTTCTAAGTACCCAGGAAAGATGGGCTGTAAGATTATGCTTTCCTGGGTGACTCATGCTGATTCTTCTAAGGAAAAAAAAAAAAAAAAAAAACAAACAACACTCTTAAAGGATAATTTTCAAAATGTTTTTCAAGTACCTACGTTCCATGACTTCCAATGCATAAATTCTTAAAGCTCAATGCTTAAATTTTATATATTCATTTCAGAAATAAGTATTGGAAACATTAGTTTGTTACTCATTTGAAATAAAAACTAAATAACATTGCCTGTCTTGAGACCTTTACAAATTGGATTTGAAATATGCAGGGTTTTGACCAGGTATTCATTTGTGATAGATATTTTTCTATTTCAAAATAAAATTGCAGATTACCTACAGAAGCAGTAACTAAAAACTTTGGGCAAATTAATTTAAATATCTCGATGGGAGAAAGGTGTTTGTATCATTCCTACAAATCTCTCTTCAGAAAATAACCTAGTGAGTACTATAAAGAGAGATTCCTAGTGTGGTAAAATTTGAGGCTTAGTAAGAAAGTTTTAGTGGACTTCCATTACCAAAAGGTACACAACTTTACCCCACTGGCTGTGGCATTTCAAATAGTCATCCTTAATGCCATTTCTAATGGTTAGCTCTTTAAAATATGTATGTATATGTGCATATATATACATGTGAGTTGTGTGGGTGCATATGTATGTACGTACATGTGTATTCGGAGGTTTGAAAACAATCTTGAAACTGGGCATGGTGATGTATGCCTTTATCCCAGCACTCACAAGGCAGAGGTAGGAGGATGATTGCTGTGAGTTCAAGACCATCCTGAGACTATATAGTAAATTCCAGGTCAGCCTGGGCTAAAGCAAGACCCTACCTCAAAAACCAAAACATATATATATATATATGAATATATATAGCTGGAATATATATAGATTGCCATTCCTAAGAATGCAGGCCACATTCTTTGAGATGGGGTCTCTTATTGACCTGAAAATCACTCATTATTTGAGACTGGGTCTCTTATTGCCCTGATTATCACTCATTATTTATACTGGTTCTGCAGTGAACCCTACACATCCTCCTCTCTATTCTTCCCCAGCCCTGGGGTTCTAAGAGCACCTCTATTCCTGGCATTTTACATGTGTTCTGGTGATCCTGCTCAGTATCATGTGTTCATAAATCAAATACTTCATTGACAGCCTAGCACCATGAAGGTTAACTCTTAGACTGACATTTTAACTGGGTTAAGCTTCTAGTTAACTAGACAGTGGTGAATTTGTGCATATAAGTAGCAGTCCAAATGCTTTATTATGAGATATGGAAGAGACACTTTGATATGAGAGCTGCTGTGATTGCTTCCTTTGTAACCATATGTTCTTTATCCCCTTTGTATCTGTGAGCATAATAAGCATTGTATGTGACAAAACACTTTTCATTGGGCTCACATTTTCCAAATTGTTATTTTCTCAAAAATATATATGCATATATATGCATATAAGTATATCACTCAAACCTGGAAATTTCCATGAAAAATCAATACTATTGTACTTCAAAGTATACAAATCAAGAAAAGGAGGAAGGAAAACAACAACAACAAAAGAAAGTAGGAAGAAAGAAAGTGAACAAAAAAGGAAGGAAAACCATATACTAGGATTTGTAAATCAAATATGAAACCTTGAAACATCTGAATTTGATACCCAAATATATAATAACCTACCATCCAATAACAAATAAGCAACCCATGTCCAAAACCAACAAAGGATTCAAATACATATCTCTCCCAAAATATCTCTGAATGATTAATAAGCAAGCAAAAAATGACCAATGTCTTACGTCATATGGAAGTTGAGTATCAAAAACACATTGAAATGTGATATTTTAAACTATGTTTTACTTTTATTTATTTATTTGAGAGAGGGAAAGAGGCAGAATGAGAAGGAAAGAGAGAAATAGAGAGAGAGAAAAAGAGAGAGAGAAAATGGGTGTGCCAGGGCTTCCAGCCACTGCAAACTTTGCGCATCTTGCTTAAGTGGGTCCTGGGGAATCAAATT
Organism: Jaculus jaculus; assembly: GCF_020740685.1. NCBI lineage: Eukaryota > Metazoa > Chordata > Mammalia > Rodentia > Dipodidae > Jaculus > Jaculus jaculus. Next base: position 133,380,510 of record NC_059109.1, read on the forward strand.
GAGGTCCTTTGGCTTTGCAGGCAAGTGCCTTAACAGCTAAGCTATCTCTACAGCCCTGAGATGTGATTTTAATTCCCATTAGAAACAGTATTATCATAAGACAGGAAACTAAACACTAAGTGAGAGTGTTGAGAGGTGTAATGTAAAATCGTGCTGTTATTTTGTAAAAAAAATAAAAAGGCTGACAGTTTATCAAAATATTAACATAGTTTGTCATATAATCCATCACTTCTATTCTTAACTAGATGTACAAGAAAATGAAAAACCAAGTTTAGATAAAGTTTTATACCTGGCTATATCTACCAGCATTTCTATCAGCCTCAAAAAGGAAATAACTCAAATATACAACAGATGCTGAATGATGAATAAATATGGCATAGCTACACAATGAGAGGCTATTCATCAATGAAAATCTGGATATCTGTGACAATGAATATGAACTTCCAAGACACTGGGTTAAATGAAGAAGCTAGATATACTGATTGCATAATTCATTTATGTGAAATATATACATATCTATAAGGATAAAAAGCAGACTAGTTTTCTCCTTGGTTTGGGATAAGGATGCACACAGAGTTTATTTAAGGTCATAGCAAATACCTTATACAGTAAGATGGAGGCCATGTTCATACAATTTTATAAATATAAAAACTATTCTGTCATAGTATTAAAATGGCTCAATTTTCTGGTTTCTAAATTATATCTCAATGCAATTGTTAAGGGAAAAGTCAAGAAATTCAGAAATGTAGAAAATTTTATAAGAGAAATAAATCACCCATAATCACATTAAGCAGCAAATTTAATAATGGTCCTTTTTTTTTTTTTTTTGAGGTAGGGTCTCATTCTGGTCCATGTTGACCTGGAATTAACTATGTAGTCTAAGGGTGGCCTCGAACTCACAGTGATCCTCCTACCTCTGCCTCCTGAGTGCTGGGATTAAAGGCATGCACCACTACACCAGGCTTTCCACTTTTCAATTTTACATGTTAACTTTTTCAATCTTATTTACAAATATTACTTATTTAACAACAAGGATACTTTGAAGGTCTCTTCTACATCCTTGATACTGAGGTACTGAGCATGGTGGGCTATAATGATAATAAACTTTCACCTATGGTTTGATGATTACTGAGAGGTACAGGGAGTAGAGACATCACAAATGGGTTAAGTTGGACTGTGACATCAAAGAGATTTTTACTGACCTAACCTTTTAATTTATTTAGTGCAAGTGTCATTTTCTTGATTTTGGAACCTTAATATTGGAGTCACTTGAATTGTGTTCTTCCGGAAAGTACATTTGGGAGTCTTAACACCAAGTACTTCCAAAAATGGTCTTGCATGAGTCACTATAGATGTAGTCACATTAAAATTATATCATAGGAATAGACTGTAACTAGATATGGCTGAAGTTCTTTGGGCAGGGGCCTCAGTGGTTGAGTGTCTAGCTGTGAGTTTCAGGGTACAGTCCCTAACACTGTAATTATTTATTTATTTGAGAGATAAAGAGAGAGAGAGTCAGAGACAGAGACAGAGAGAGAGAAAATGGGTGCAATAGGGCCTTCAGCTGCTGCAAACAAACTCCAGATGCATGCACCACCTTGTGCATTTGGCTTCCATGAGTCCTGGGGAATCAAACCTGGGTCTTTTGGCTTTGCAGGCATGCACCTAAACTGCTAAGCCATGTCCAAACCCTGTATTTTTCTTTTAAGATTGGAAAGAGATTTGGACACATTGATGTGCTGAAGGAAGATGTGAAGACCCAGGAGACCACTGACCATCCAAGGATGCCTCATGCTACCAGAATCCAGAGTTAGGCATTTCTCAGAAACTTCCTCTCACCTTCAGAAGTGGCCAACTCCTCCTAGGCTTAGAGTGTGGACTTCTGGCCTCTAGAAATGTGAGAGTGTGAACTTCTATTACTTGAGCTACACATTTTATGGTGCCTTATTCAAGAACCCCTAAGGATCTAAGAAAATATCACCATATCTTAAAATCCTGTGCCTTAATCAACATCCACAAGTTTTATCTCCAGTGTGTTTGAAAACCATCCAAACAATGCATCTTTGCATTTCTGGCATATGATTTAATGTTATTTCCATTGTTATTGTTTTTATTTTTAAATAATTTTAGGCTCATAAAACTGCTGTGAAAGACTTGTTCTGGAAGATGGATGAGACCTGCTTTTTCAATTATTGGCATTAAGTGCAACCAAAGCCTTAGGACATTATATAGGAAACAAATGCAAGACACTCTGAGAGGTTCAGGGAAGGCCATGGATTACAGATCTGAGACAAGGAATGGCGTGGTGATGAGTTCCCTGGATTTTCTAACAAGTCACGATAGAAAGAATGGTCTTTTCAATAACTGATGCTGGGGTAATTGGATATGACTTTTGGTACAGGCATTATATATTTCCTCAAACATTGTTTCCAAACCAATAATCTGCTCAAATTTAAATTGAAACACCTCAGATTTCTAGTAGACATATGTGAAAATATATGTAATCTAGAGTTTGGTGATGCATTTTTAGATAAAATATGAATACACAATTTTATGAAAGACTTGATTGATGTATTTAATTAAGATGGAAGGCTTCTGCTCAGGGAAAGGCATCTGTCAAAGAATGGAAAGTATATTTGCCAGACCAATGTGTAATGAAAGACTTGTATCTTAAGTATGCAAAGAACTCTTGAATTTCAACAGGAAGAAAAAAATTGACATTATCTCATATTACTTTCCTTGTCAATTAATCTTCCTATGTGCAGAATATTTTTTGTGTTTTCCTGCAATTCTAAGTAAGCCTTATAATTTAATATCAGACTATCCTCTCTTCTACCAATCCTTTGTAGCTAGCTCCCTTCTATCAGGGTATTTCTAACTCACTTCCCATCCTGTAAGGCATGCTGTCCAATCGTACCACGCATCTGCGATCGCTGTACAATAGAGCATTACTATTTTTACTAGTTTAGAAACATGTTATTTTTGAATTATGAGTAAGAGAATAAAAGCTTTTACTTTATTCTGTTTATTCTCTCTCTGAGGCCCTTCCTTTCTTTTTGTTTTTATGAGTTTCTGGCCTTTAAAGTCTTGCTTCTCCCTAAAGAACTTCTTTTAACCTTTTATTATTATTTTCTTTTTAGGACAGTCATATGGCCAACAACATCTCTTCAGTTTTTGTTTGTCTGAGAAAATCTTTATCACTCCATCACTTTTAAAGGAGAATTTTGCTGGGTTTAGAAATGTTTTGTTTTTCCTTCCAATACTTTAAATATGAGTTCTGATGAAAAATATGATGTAATTCCTTCCTTTTACTTATTTATAGTGTGTGTGTGTGTGTGTGTGTGTGTGTGTGTGTGTGCATATGTGAGTTTGTTGGCTTTTTTCAGGATATTTAACTTGCCTTTGGTTTTATGCATTTTGAATCAGATGTACCTGATATAGTCTTATACTTTCATTTCTATAATGAAACATATATATTATATATATCATCTATATTTGCATATATGTACATATATAATTTACATATGTATACATATATGAAAGATGATTGTGTAGCATAGATTGTGGACTGAAGTTATGGGGTCAGAAAGTCAAAATCTTGTATAGACTTTTCCTAGAACCCCTTTGGCTGAGCCATGGTGATAATTATGGTGGACATGTGTATGGAAGGAAGAGGACACATAGCTGAACAGGAAGCCAGGGAGGCTGAGACCCCCACAATTCTTTCCAAATGCATTGCCGGGCTCTGCCAGCAAGGGCAGGTAGTGCTGAGGGAAGGACCAGGCCTGCTTGTTCCTCCCAAGGGGTTGAGGAGGAAGATGAGCATCGGATGACTCAGACCTCTCCTAGAGAAAAACCACACTGAGTTGGGAGTCTTTGAAGCAGGAACTCACAGGAACTCGCTTTATTGCTATGAGCAGTTGCCTACATCATGTTGGGGATGAAGGCAGGGATTTTAGGACGGTGGGAGCGGGGAGAGGTAAGGGCCAATAGTAAACTGTGACTATTGAAATGGTAATTTCAACTCCTGCTTGGAAGTGGCAGGCCAGAAGCCATTAGGCGTCTTGCTGTGTCCTAGCTGGCCAGAGACAGGTCGCCAAACTTCAGCTAGGCTCAGGAAGTTCCACTAGGCCTCATGCCTGGGCCTTTCAGAGCCCAACAATGCATGTCTCAGTGATCTACTGAAGATCTTTTCTCTTGGGCTGGAGAGATGGGCTCAGTGGTTAAGAGCACTTCCTGTGTAGGCACGAGGGCGAGGAGTCCTGGGAGGCAGCTGGTGTTTGATCCCCAGGATCCACATAGACAGTGGGCTTGGCCATGTCTGTCATCCCAGTGTGGTCGGAGGAGGGAGAGTCACTGGGACTTGCAAGAAAACAACAAGCTCCAGGATCAGTAAGAGACTCTGACTCCAATAAGTGTATGTCCAAGAGCGATGGAAGGGAGCACCCAACTTTCCCCTCTGGCCACCGCAAGTGCGCAAACCCCACTGAAGGCGAATGTGTGGAGCGCTGCCTGGGCACATGTGTGTGTGTACACCCACACCACACCCAGGAACATAGAAGACCCCTCTTCTGTCAGGCTCCAGTTCCCAACCTCACCACGCTGAGGACCAAGCTTCCAGCACTCATCCAAATCCACCCACAAGAGAAATGCTCTCATGCATACAATATTTACTCACTTGATGCTTTTTGAGCTTCTTCCAAATGTGGACTTTACTTGACATTATTTTTGGAATGTTCTCAAGTATGAGTTAAATATATCTTTATCTCATCTTGTGGTATTCCAGTTGCATAGTGCTCTCTCTGTATCTGTGGTTTCTGGATCCATAAATTCAAGTTACTTCAAATCAAAAATATTAAAAATGTCTTTATTGAACAAGTATAAATGTTCCCTTGTAATCATTTCCCTAGGCAATATAGTGTAACTATTTAAATAGAATGCATATTGAAGGAGACACTGCAGCAGATATAGTACTGATTTGAAACAAGAAGAGGATATAATATATTGAAGTGCACATTTTTTTTAAATGAAGTACTTGAAAGCCTGTGGGACTTGGCAGATACAATTCAAGAGCAATAATGAATTTTTGGTAGTTGAGTATACAAACTAGTTTGAGGATGAGAAATCCCACAAGCCAGTCTGATAGGGACCCTAGAATTGTGTAGTTGTTACTTCACTGTCCCTGAAACCAGTTTCCATGACAGTACATATAACATACCTTTAAAAATTATCCAAAGTACCTAAATGTGTATTTATTTATTTATTTATTAGTTTATTTTAATCTAGTTTCATTTTAGTTTGGGAGGTAGTTTGTGTCTACTTTACTCTAAAGCCATCAAAGGGGTATTTAATTTATATTACAGTGTTAATTTTTTTTGTGTGTACATGTTTGTGAATGCATGTGCATACGTGCATGCAGGTCAGAGCAGAACACTGAGTGTCAAACCTCAGGAATACTATCTTATTTTTTAATATATTATTTATTTTCAAGCTGAGAGAGACATAGAGAAGAAAGACACACCTACAATTGGGCCTGGGGGGGGGAAGATAAAATGGACACAGTAGAGCATCTCACCATTGCCAAAGAGCTCCAGATGCATATACCACTTTGTGCATCTGGCTTTACATGGGCACTGGGGAACCGAACCTGGGTCATTAGAGTTTTCAGGCAAATGCCTTAACTGCTGAGCAATCTCTACATCCCCATATCATCATCACCTTTCCCTCTTTCTCTTCCCCCTCTTTCTCATCCTCTTTCTGCTTTTTGATACAGAAACTCTTGCTAACCTGAAAATCACTAAGTAGGCTAGACTAACTGGCCAGTGAGCTCCAGGGATCCACCTGTCTGCTCAGCACGGGGATTTACAAGCATGCACCACAATGACAAGCTTTCTTTTATAAAAACATGATATCAAAATAAAAGAGAGACTAATGGATAAGGGGAGGGTATATGATGTAGAGAGAGTTTTGAAGGAGAAAATAGGGGAGGGGAGTGAAATATGGTTTATTGCTTGTAACTATAGAAGTTGTCTATAAAAAATTAAATTAAAAAAAGACAAGAGTTCTAGGAATTGAATGCGGGTCCTTACTCATCCTCGCAAAACAAGCACTTACCTCCTGAGGCACCTTTCTAGTGCTACGGTGTCCTCTTTCCTTAAATGAGCATTTCTTTTGGATTTTTTCCTCAGGATTTTCATCTCTCTATTTATATCACCCACCTGCCTCTGGAGGTTGAATACTTCTTATACTCAAGCCTTCAAAATAGCGAACATGATGGCTTAAATCCTCTAATAATTTAACATCTGCGCCATATTTGAGTCTGATTCTAATGCTTGCCTTGGCTTACTTTTTCTATTCCGACAGCTGGTATTATTTTTGTTTGATATGAATTTAGACATTTTTGTGGAAAGCCAAATTTGTTGTATTTCATAACAGCAACTGTGGTAAATAGGTCCTTGTTGGAAGATGCTTCATTCCTTCCTATGGTTTGCACTGTGTTTAATTTTCACTTTATCTGCGTTATTATTATCTGTTAGTCTTCTATTTCAGCTTCCCCTTTTCTGTCTCTTTTTGGCTTTGGTATTCTACCAACAGCCGTCTGCAGAGAGATGCTCCCCTCCTGTGGTGGTTACCCACTTTTCCCACACGGGCCCCCTCCCCGTTGCACTTCTGAAGTGTGAAGGTGGAGGACACCATGATCGTCAGCTTGAATCTTAGCCTGCTAGTGCTCCTGGGTTTCTGGGCTGTCACTTTTCCAACTGCTTCTTTGGGATTTTACCCCATGGATTAAATGACACCCGAAGGTTGGGGAGGAAGAAAATGGAATGCTCATTCCTCCAGGGGCTGAGGTGACACAGGAAGGACGCTGCAAGGGTTCCTCTCAATGGTTTCCCTTCTCTTCCTCTTGCTACCAGCGTAGGAGGACTTGCTCAGAATCCACCGTGAGAACCTGGAGGGCTGGTAAGGGAACAACCACAAAAGCATAGGGTTTCTATAGGACCGTAGTTCATTGGATGTTTCCTCCTCCGACAAGCTCAACAACAACAAAATCATTAAATTTCCTTTTGAAGGTTATAGCTCTAGTATCTTCTTCTCTAATCAGACAAATCAGACCTACAGCTGTGAATTTATAGATTTTTTTTTTTGTACTCTAGATATGTGGTAGTGATTTTCTCTCAGAACTCAGGGTTTTAAAAAATATTTTATTTATTTATTTATTTATTTATTTGAGAGAGGGGGGACACAGAGAGAGGAAGAGAGAGAACGGGTGCACTGGGGCCTCTAGCCACTGCAAACAAACTCCAGACACATGAGTCCTCCTGTGCATCTGGCTTACGTGGGTCCTGGGGAATTGAACCAGGGTCTTTCGGCTTTGCAGGCAAGTGCCTTAACTGCTAAGCCGTTTCCCAAGCACTCCCCTTGTTTTTAATGTTTTATTTTCAGAACTCATGTTTTTGATAGTCCTAAGAAAATTCATTCATTTTTCAATTGACAGCCTTCTTGTAAGGTTGGAAGTGATTTGTTCCAAGATCTTTTAAGATTTCAAAGATGAAACAAGAAGTCCTTGATAAGTAGATTTCAATAGTGGTGCAAAAATAATTCCTTAAAAACAGTCTTTTTGACATGATATTTGGACAACTGGATTCTATAGCCAGTAAAAAATAAAATAAGAATGGATATATGGGACCTCATAAACACCAGCAGCGTGTGTCTTCAGAGGAGTTATTAAGGAGATGAAAAAGCCGACTAGGTACAATATTCTCAAACAAAGCATTCAACAGAGGACTGCCATGACGAATGCGGAGGTCTACTCACAGTTCAACTGTAAAAACCCCAAACGCCAATTAGAAGCCAAGCACATGGGGATGTAAGTAAGGCAGAAGATACACAGACGACAGAAAAAAGCACATGGTCAGGTGTGTGACATTAGTCACCAAAGAAATGCAAATTTAAACCACAACTGGGATGAATTTCCAGAAAGCTATGCTGAGTGGGGAGTAAAAGGGTGCTCTCCAGAGCCTACAAACAGCATGCTTCTGTCACAGAAAAATGTGGAGAACAGCTCAGTGGCTGGTGAGGGATGAAGACCCTGAGTGGGAAAGAGCACAATTATAGAAGGGCAGTGAGGGATCTTCGTGGTGATGGAAGTGTCCCATATCCCAACTGAATTGTTGCTACTTTCTAGGTTGTAGTATTGTACTATTTTGTAAGATAGCTCTACATGAGGAAGCTGGATAAAACACACACACACACACACGAAATTCCTCTATTATTTTTTACAACTGCATGTGACTGTACAATTATCTCAGAAAGTTCTTTTTTAAAAGGAGATGCAAAAAAAAAAAAAGCCAGAAGTAAGAATTCCTACATATCTTTTTCTTAAAATTCTTTTGTTTATTTTTATTTACTTATTTGAGAGCAACTGACAGAGAAAGAGGCAGAAGAGAGAGAGTGGGCCGCCAGGCCTCCAGCCACTGCAAATGAAGTCCAGACGCATGCGCCCCCTTGTGCATCTGGCTAACGTGGGTCCTGGGGAATCGAGCCTCGAACCAGGGTCTGTAGGCTTCACAGGCAAGCGCTTAACCACTAAGCCATCTCTCCAGCCCCCTACATACCTTTTATGTTTTACTGTTCTTTTTGCTTAATGGTCCACCTGCATACCTTTTGTGTGTGCATCTGTGTATGTGCACATATGTATATATCCATGCTTTTATTTTGTCAAAAGTTTGAGAGTGAGTTATAATCATAATGTTGATTTACTTACAAATATTTACTGAGAGAGAAAGAGAGGTATGTGAGGGGCCTGGGAGATGGCTCAGCAGCTAAAGGGGTTGCTTGCAAAGCAAGCCTGTTGGTCTAAGTTCGATTCTCCCGTACCTGTGTAAAGCTAGATGCACATTTATTTGCAGTGGCAAGAGACCCTGGAGTGCCCCCACCCCACATAAATAAATAAATGAATGAATAAATGAATAAATAAATTTAACAAGGGTGTTCTCTCACCTAACTGGAGTACACATATGAAATCAGGATGTTAACGATTGTAGTGCTATTATGTAAATGATAGGCATTTTCCAATCATCTTTTCAAAAAATAATCTGTCTATTTATGAGAGAGAAAGGAGAGCGAATGAGAATGGGCTCATTAGGGCTTGTAGCCACTGCAAACTCCAGACACACACACACACCGTCTTGTACATCTGGCTTTATTGTGGGTACTGAGGAAACAAACCCTGGTCCTTAGGCTTACCAGGCAAGTGCCTTAACTGCTGAGCCATCTCTTCAGGCTTCAACCATCCTTTCTTGATTTAGGATTTAATCTAAAATTTGGCTCTGTGGTCTTGAGGGCTGGCTGAGGCTGCAGTGTGTCCCTCTCTCGGTTTGTTGTGTTTCTTCACGATACTGACAGGCTTAGGCATCTATGGCACGTATATCCAAGAAGCTGTGCTGATGTTGCCTGGTGTCCAATCTCAGGACCTCTGACACTGGTCAGTGTAGATGTGTGCCAGGTGCTTCCCTACACACAGGAGTTCCCCCCTTGAGTAAGTGTCTTTTGTGGGCAGATGAAGTTGTATTTGAGAGATAAGCAGTGATTAATCAATTCTGAATCTTGTTTTCTGGTATACGATGGAATTTCAGGGGAGAGAAGCTGCCCACGGGAAGTCTCTGAGTTTCAGTCCTAGAGTTTTAGGAGACTGAAGTCTGGGCTGTGCATACCGTTGAGTAGATGGACAGCTGAGCTGATGGTCAGCGGGTGCGGGACCGCATGGAACCTCCAGGCCGCGCTGTGTGCGGGCATTTCCACCTCATTCCACTTCGGCAGGGGAGGGGGGAATACACACAGATGTAGAGAAGGAAGCAGAGGGGAGCTTAGGAGGAGTAAATAGAGAGGAAGTAAAGAAAGAATAATTTATATCACACATAGAAGGGAGATTTTGGGTCAGATGACAATCTGTGAGAGAGGGAAGAGAGATGAGGGAAAGCAGTGGAGTCACATAAGACCAAAGTGCAATGATATCATGTATGAAAACCTTATAATACAGCCCATTATTATGTGTACTAACTAATGATAAAAATAATTAAAAATAGCAGGGCGTGGCGGCACACACCTTTAATCCCAGCACATGGGAGGTAGAGGCAGGAGGATCGCTGTGAGTTTGCAGCCAGCCCGAGACTAAATAGTGAATTCCAGGTCATCCTGGGTAAAGTGAGACCCTACCTCAGAAAACTAAAAAAAAAAAAAATAAATAAAAATAAAACAGGGCTGGAGAGATGGCTTAGCGGTTAAGCGCTTGCCTGTGAAGCCTAAGGACCACAGTTCGAGGCTCGGTTCCCCAGGTCCCACGTTAGCCAGATGCACAAGGGGGCGCACGCGTCTGGAGTTCGTTTGCAGAGGCTGGAAGCCCTGGCGCGCCCATTCTCTCTCTCCCTCTATCTGTCTTTCTCTCTGTGTCTGTCACTCTCAAATAAATAAATAAATAAATAAATAAAATTAAAAAAAAATAATAAAACAATTACAAGGAAGAGTGGTATAAACAAATGTGGTTAGTATCAAAATCATTCAGGCTCTATCCAGAATAGATAAGAGGCACACAAAACAACTTATATTTTACATCCAACCCTTTCATCTTTATTTATTTTTGGTACATGATGTGGCATAAATATATAATTCTTTTACTTTATACATGATTATTCTCTTTGCATCACTTAATTTTAAAAAATAGGCCATTTTGCTTTGATTTATATTGCTATGGAACACATATTTATTCCGTGAAATAATATATGTTAAATAGGTACTATATTTCAGTGTTTATTCTAGAAATTGTGAATCTGAAAGGAATAAAACAGACAAAATTTCCAAGTTTTTGTGAAGCTGTATGCTGTAATATTTATTTTAGGATAATGGAATAATCAAGATTGGTACTTTAAAATCTCTATCAAGACTTAGTTTGTGTATATAGTTGTATGTATTTATGTATATATTTCTTTTTTTGTTTTGTTTTGTTTTTTCAAGGTAGGGTCTCGCTCTAGCTCAGGCTGATCTGGAATTCACTATGTAGTCTCAGGATGGCCTTGAGCTCATGACGAACCTCCTACCTCTGCCTCCCAAGTGCTGGGATTAAAGGCGTGTGCCGCCATGCTCATCTTTATGTATATATTTCAATCTGTGCCCAATGGTACATTTATGGATATATTTCTATAAGATCAAAAACTTATAAACTCTCAGTGAGAAAAATTACACTCAACAACTTTGATGCATGTTATTACAAACATCAATGTAATTTAAATTTTTCTTCTAAAAAAACAAAAACAGAAAATACAAAAAAATTCTTCTAAAGTTGGGTAGTATATATTATTTTAAACTCCATCTGAACTATATCTGTGGCAACCTTGTTTTAAAATCTTTATTTATTTATTTGAGAGAGCAAGAGAGAGAAAGAGGGAGAGAGAGTGAGAGAGAAAGGGAGAGAATAGGTGTGCCAGGGCCTCCCAGCCTCTGCAAACAAACTCCAGACATGTGTACTGCTTGTGCATCTGGCTTATGTGGCTCCTGGGGAATGGAAATGAGGTCCTTTGGCTTTGCAAGCACATGCCTTAACTGCTACGCCATCTCTCCAGCCCCGTATATTTTATTTTTTGTGTTCTTTATTACTTGATATGTGTTAAATGCAATGCCGCATCCTCCTCTTAACTGTTCTTCAACAGTATAATTTTGATTTCTCTATACTACTCTGTGGTATTATTATGCCATAAATTATTAAGCCAATCCCATTTTCTTGCTAAAACAGAGTGATGAAATTGAGGTATGTGAATCATTTGTATTGTAAAGGGAAGGCAATTCTTTTTCTCTAGAATAGGGGATATAGTACAGACCAGTTCCTACACAGCCAGTTTACTGAAGATGGGAGATCTGTAGGGAGAAATATAAGACTAAGCAAGAGATACAACTATAGATGGGGGGAGGCCTGTGAAAGTACAGTGGCTTTATCACCCAAGAAGAGAGGTGGCCAGAAGTTGGGAAGATTGCTCAGTGGTTAAAGAAGGTACTTTCTAGCAAAGCCGGCTGGCCCACATTTGATTGCACCTAGATGCAGCCAGATACACAAAGTGGTGCATGTGTTTGGAATTTGTTGCAGTGGCAACAGCTCCTGGTGTGCCCATACTTGTTCTCTCTCTCATATTTAGAAAATGTGATGACAAATATAGTTCTACAACATGGACCACTGAGAAAGTTTATATAATAGGGTAATCACCCCTTAATTTTAAGCTGTTCTGCTTTGAAAGTTCTCCAAATTATTGAAGAGAAATGAAATGTTTACAGAGATGTTAGCCAAAGTTTCAAGGTCTATAATTTTAGTAAACCTGAATTTTGCAGCACAGTGCTTGTCTCTAGTACCAGTACATATTGTGAAGTTATGAAACCCTAAGAGAAAAACATTAGACTGTCCATTTAGAGGCCATGGGCTGCAGTGGTCAGGCATCCAAGTCTCAGATCAGAAATGCATTAGAATTCTGGTTCTGCTTCTGGTCTTCTGTGCAATTTGTCACCTGTCTTTCTAAGAATTCAGTTTCCATGCACATTTGCATGGGAAAGTGCGCATTCCTTGCACTCAGGGCTGTGATGAGGAATAAACAAGCTGTGTGCAGGACGTATTGGCACACTGGCTGACAATCAGCCGGTGTGTGTGGAGCACAGGGATGATGGTGATGGTTGTGGTGGTACGGGGGATGCTCAGAGCTCTTCATAGGCATTGCCAGGTTGCCTTCTGTACAGGCTGGAGCGAATTGACCAGGTCATACCACCCTGAGAGGACCCTATCTGGTCTTGTCATGGGGCTAAGCAGTGTTGGGATGGTTAGGGCAGGGATGGGAGAACAGTGAAACATGGTTCTACCATTGCATATGACCATCTGCTTCCCTTCACTGATGCTTGGAATTATGACTTAGCAATCATTAATGATTTGAACTTGAAATTTATTGAACTTCCTTACTTACTCAATGCAGCTCATTTTGTTTATCACCAAGTTGGGTAATGAGTTCAGTACTGATCCTTTTCTGATGACCTTACATTATAGAGCATAGTCCTCTTTGCCTTTCAGGCTAGCACTTGCTCTAGGATAAGGTTGGTGTGGTCCTTTGATTCAGGTGTCTCCCCAAAACCTATGTGTTGTGAATACTAGGTCCCCAGCTGGTGGCAATTTGGGTATTGGATCCTCTTGTAGGTTATGCATTCCTGGGGGTAGGTTTGGTCAACTTCCCCATGCTGGTGTTTGGCACACTCTCCTGTTGCTATTTAACATCTGTTGTTGGCCAGGAGGTGAGGTCTACCCTGTGCTCATTCCATAATTTACCTCTGCCATCATGGAGCTTCCCCTTGAGTTTATAAGCCTTCTTCTCACAAGCTGCTCTTGGTCATGTGTTGTGTTTTATTTTATTTTTTGTGTGCTAGCAATATGAAGTTGGCTGTCACAGTTGACCACATAATTATGATTTTACTTGACTGAGAACTTAGAATTTCACACCCAATCTTTGATACAAGAAGGGAAAAGGAACCTGATTTTTATCAGCATTACTACTGGAAGGTGGACAAGGGGGAAGGAATTCTGGATGCATTGAGGGCAGAAGACAAATAGACGTAGATATCAAATGCTTTGGTGAGCTTTGCCCAGTGTGTGTGTATTCTTACCAAGGTATCCAAAGATGACTTCTTGGTTAGTAAGAGTTGCACTCGCAGGGATAGGAAGAATTACAACTGTGTTCTGTGCATCCAACAAAAATCCATTTATTAAATGCCATGCTCAACACTATGAATCCAATCACAATGGTATTTTCTGTCAGTTCAAAATCACCCTGAGATCTCAGAACTTTGTCTCAATATCTATTATAGAATTTGGCTGGTTCTTCTAACCAACATCTGTTTCAGAGACATCCTTAACTGTTTCCTTCTTTCTTTTTTTTTTTTTTTAAATCTTAATAGTACTTTATACCCAACTTTATGATAGCATGCATATAATACATGAACTGTGAGTTACTCAAGGATAGCACTTTTGTGAAAATTTATATTTCTGTGGCCAGCGGCTAACACAGACTTTGGACAAGAAACAGAAAATATTTATTGAAATAACATTTCTTTTAAATTGTTTTCGTTTTGTCTCTCACAGAACTGGGAACAACTTTGTGACAGGAATCACACAGTGTACATTTTAGTGTGAAAGTAATCAGGGACTGACTCCTTTACCTTACATTTTGGTGGTTTTCTAACTCATCTGAAGGAGCAAAAATAAATTTCTTGGCTCACAGACTGAATAGAAAAAGGCAAGATTTCACTTCAGGTCTGGCTGCAAGAAGACACTCAGGCTGCTCAGAATTCCTTGTGTCTGTCTTTCTCCATTGCTCACGTCTGTCTGTTTCTCCTCTGTCCACTTCATCCCCGGACGACATCTCTGTTTGTATTTACACCATTACTTGCAGGACAAGGTGGGGATGGGTCCTCCCCGAGTCACATTCAATGGAGCAGTCTTCACAAAAGCCCCCGCGTTCATTTTTGATGGTCCAGCTTAAAGTGCCCATCCACAAATGCCCTAGGCATAAAAGCCTGGCAGATTGGCTCAGTCCTGTGATTGAGAGTGAAGTTCTCCTCTGACCACTTGGACTGAGAGTAAACACCGGGAAGATCCCCATCACACATCGTGAGTGGACAGACAAAAGAAATGACTGCAGACAGACAAGCTGTAGATTACTCACTGCACACTCTGAATTACATTTCCACGGGAGAATAATCCACACCCCTCTTCATGGATGCCATCCTATGTGATAAGTGGTGTCTCCTGTCATAAAAGCTCCCTTTCACTGAGCAGCATCTCATTTTATAAAATTAATAAACTACCAGATTGGCTCAAGGACAGACTGGAGAGGTGACTTACAGGAGTTTTTCCACATAACACCTGTGCATTATTTTCCTTGTCCGCCGGTAGCAGTAAGTACTTTATACAGCCCTGGTAGACAGGCAGTTCGACATCAATTAAGATCCCCCCTGGATTACAGAGGGCATATGCAATGCACCTTGGCAGAACAGGTGAATCAATTTTCCACCTCAGTGGACCAAGGCACAAGGAAATATTTCTGACATCAACGAAGCTCATGGCCAATATATGTTCATCTGGGCCGTGCTTTCTTCCTCCTCCCCTTTAAGACTCTCTCTATTTTGGTCTTTCCCACTTCTTTGTTGTTCATAAAATCAATGTCAGAAGAATCTGCTTATTCAAACAGAAGCCAGTAAGCAGTGGAGTGAGCGTGGGGTGAGGCTGCAGGCTCTGTCTCGCCACCTTGCTGTAGTGACATCTTGACTCAGAAACGAGAGCAAGAAGGAAGCAAGCCAGAAACACACACTTGGGACAAGGAACAGCAGCCATCTTTCCACTGGAGTGTACGCTGGGTCTTTTGTATTTATTTTAATTTATTTATTTGCAAGGAGAGAGAGAGAGAGAGAGAGAGAGAGAGAGAGAGAGAGAGAGAGAGAGAGAGGGAGAGAGAAAGAGAAGAGAAGAGAGACAGAGAGAGAATGGGCACACCAGGGCCTCCAGCTACTGCAAACAAACTCCACACGCATGCACCCCCTTGTGCATCTGGCTTATGTGGGTCCTGGGGAACCAAACCTGGGTCCTTTGGTTTTGCAGGTTTGCCTTAACCACTAAGCAATCTCCCTAGTCTGACTTTTGTATTTTGTATTTAGTGGTCACTTATATTTTGCAGGTTCCATTTGGAAGAGCAAGTTGGAATTCTGAAAGAGCAAACAGTGAATAGAATGGAGTAAAAGACCACTCTCCACTTGTGTGATGGTTTGCATTGATTGCCAACTTTCCAGGACCTAAAATCACCTAGGAAAGTAGCCTCTGGATATTGCTGTGAGGGATTATTTTGATTAGGTGAGTTGAAGTCAGAAGCTCCACATTAACTGTGAGCGGCACCTTCCCATAGGTTGGGGTTCTGCATTGCATATAAAGAAGAGCGCTGGCTGAGCAGCAGAAGTCACCACTCTGCTTCTTGACTATGGACACAATGTGACCAGCTGCCACCGGCTCCTGCCACCATCCCATTCCCACCTGCAACTGTAAGGTCAGAACAAACCCTTCTTCCCTTCAACTGATTTTTGACAGATATTTTGTCCTAACAGTGAAAAAGGTAACTGACACGTTGAAAAAAAGAAAGAAAAGGAAGGCAGAGAAATTATAGGTGTTACTTATAACAAAACACAATCAATCTCAAAATAGCTAGAGGAAGATCTTTCGTGGACCGCAGACAGGTAACACAAGACACTTACTGTTGCCAGACAAGTCCCACAGTGTAAAAATAACGCAGAGAAATCAGTTTGGCCAATGAACAGTAGCAGGGGAGCACCAGGCTGGGTTAGTGAAAAGTCAGGTCCAGTTCTGTGACACGTTCCCTTTGAAGCATTTGTGCTCTGATCTCAGAAAGGTAGGATGAACTGTTTGCTTTCTCTAGGGGATGGTTACGTAGCTGTAACAGGGTTTGTGATAGAACTTCAGGGTTTTTTTATTTGTTTGTTTTGATTTTTCCAGTTAGGGTCTCGCTCTAGCCCAGGCTGAGCTAGAATTCACTATGTAGTCTTAGGGTGGCCTTGAACTCATGGCGATCCTCCTACCTCTGCCTCCCGTGTGCTGGGATTAAAGACTTGTGCCACCATGCCAGGCTACAGATATTTTTTTTTATTGTTTATTTGTTTTGTGGTAGTTGTGATTGTGGACAATGTTCCATACATGCTAAGAAAGCACTCCACTCCTAAACTGTTTTTAACTTTGTTTCAAGACAAGGTCTGGCCTAGCCTAGCCTGTGTACACAAAGTGAAGCTTGAACAAGGGATTCTCTTTTCTCATCCCCTGTGTCAGCTTGGGTGAGGGACGTGTACCCCTCTCCCCTTGGCACCAGTTAGAATTATAATATTTTAGTGAACACTCAATGATGTGATATGTAAGAAAATTTGTTAGTTCAGAGTTGAATACATTGCTGCTAGTTATAACATGGTTTCTATAATTGTTATTCATTGATGAATATGCCAACCGCCTTGCTAAGAACTTTACTGGCATTATTATTTCATGGAACCATCCCCGGTGGTAGGTTTTATCAGTAGCTTCATTTTCCAGATAGGTGCCCCGGGGCTAAGAAAACTATTTTCTCAAGTCACATACCTTGTTAGCTATAAAACAACCAGAATGAAACCCAGGTTCCTCTGGCCATGTCTTTGGAAATCTTTACATAAACAAACAGAAGCTTGGTAATCCTGGCCACCACTGCACCGGAAGCCTGACCAGTCTTGAGTCATTTGATTCCTGAATTTCTATCATGAGCTAGAAGAAATGGTAAAAAGAAAATGAGTACGGGCTTTCTTTTTTTTTTTTTTTTGCTTGGCGTGTATGTGTGTGTTATATGTGGTATGGTGTGTGTGTATGTATTATATGTGATTTTATATGTGTTATATGTGGTATGGTGTGTGTTATATGTGGTATGTGCTATATGTGATTTGGTATGTGTGTGTGTGTGTGTGTGTGTGTGTTACATGTTGTGTGGTGTGTATGCACAGCATGTAGATCTTTGCAGATCATGTGCCCTGCATGCACACACTGTGGAGGCCGCAGGAGACCCTCAGGTGTCCTCTATTGCTGTTCTGAGTTATTTCCTTGACACAGAGTCTCTCATGGAACCTGGAACTGTTGTTTTGTCAGTCAGACTGACCAGCGAGCCCAGTCCTGTTTCTGCCTCCCACAGGGTTACCAGCTTGGGTAGCCGCACTTAGCTTTTCACATGGGTGCTGGGGGTTGAACTCACCCTCAGTCCCTCAGGCTGGTCCAGAAAGCAATCTCGTCAACCCTTGAACTTTCTTAGATTAAGTAATGAGTGGGTTGTGAAAACAACTGTGGGCAAAAGTAAAGGGAGTCCCTCATGCTTGTCCAGAAAGTTCTTACCTATTAAGCAATCTCCTCAGCCCTGGAACTTTCTTAGATTAAGTAATGAGTGTGTTGTGAAAACAACTGAGGACAAAAATCAAGGGATTTATGGTATGCTGATTTGAATGTATTGCCCCCATAGATTCAGGTGTTTTATCAAAGCTTAGAACTTGGGTCTCCAGCCACCTTTCTGGAGGAGGCTTCTCTGGGGGTGGATCCTGGAGTCCAGCCTTAAGATGTTACTGGGACGGGATTGAAAGTCCAGCTCAAAGGTCTACAGAGAGCTCTGAGCTCTGCTTGGAGGCCTGCTGCTTGCTGCGTTTTGGCATTTGCTGGATGGTGGTGGTCTCTCTCTCTCTCTCTCTCTCTCTCTCTCTCTCTCTCTCTCTGTGCTTGGATTTATGAATGGGGTCAGCTTCTTTGAACATTAATGAAATTTCCCTGGAGCTGTTAGCTTGAAATAAATCCCCTTTTCCCTAAACTGTACCTGGATTGGATGCGCATCACAGCAACAAGGAGCTGTCTACCACATCTGGTATTTGAAAGAAAACTGTGCGTCCTAGAAGATGTAATTCATAGCTTAATGAAGCTCTAACTTTATCATTTCTTTGAGGCTGTACTTAGAAACACAATGAAGTCATGTTTCTGGATTTCCAGGTCAACTTAGCTGGGCTTCTTCAAGTCTGTTGTCTTGAGATCAGTGTGCTGAAGGCTTGTCTATGAGCCCCACTCTGGAAGCTTCCATCTCCAGATGCACTCTGCTGGTGAACGCCTCTTGAAGTTGTGGTCCCGAAGGACCCAGCTGACTGTCTACCGAGTTCCTTGAGCGCTTTCAGAGTTCCAGCATCATAGGCTATTCCAGTATGCCTTCCTCTTTCATGAAAGCATGGAGAGACTACAGCCAAGTGTGTGGCCACACTGCCCTGAATGTGCCCCATCTGGTCTGATCTCAGCATCTAAGCAGGGCCTGGCCGGCTTAGTGCTTGTAGGGGAGACTAGCATAGGCAGCAAATGGGTGCCACCATCTTTGTTGCATGGTCACCTGGTCATGTATCATCCCGGGCTCTGCGTTCTGTTGCTTTTCTAGGGAAAATGACCTCATGGAATAGGCAGCCATTGTGGTCTGGAAGCCACGAAGAGCCATGCCTGAGACAAAGTGAACAAAGAACATAAGTAATGAGCGTTTCAGGAGCCGGGGGCTCCACAAACACGCAGTGAAATGTCACGGTGTCGTCATTAGAAGTACCTTACTGCTGGTCATGCCCGACCCGATTGCTAGTGATTCCATGAATCACATAACAAACCCCACATTAGAGCAGTTTCCGAACCCCACTAATTTACAGGCTTAGAGATGGGACCCGGCAAAGGAAGAGTCATTGCAGCGCCTGCTCACGGGCATGAGGACCTGCGTTTGATCCCTGGAACACACATGAAACGCTACATGTGGCAGTGTGAGCATGTGATCTCAGTGCTCAGGACACGGGCATGGGAGAGTCCTTGGGTCCACTGGCCAGCTAGCGGATCTGAAATGGTCCGGCCTCAAGGAATGTGGTCAGCATTCCTGAGGGTAACCTGTGAGGTCTCTAGCCCACACATGCACACACACACACACACGCGCGTGTACCTACGCCCACATCACTGTGCATATACCCACACAGCCATTGAATGAAGAGAACCCGTGTTCCTTCTGCTGTGCCACCGTCAGCCTGCCTCGTGTGCCCTGTGGTCGCACAATAGACACAGTGACTCCCAGAGACTCACATTGTCCAGCACTAGAGCATGTGGCCTTCCTTTCCCTAGCACGCCCCCCTTTCTCTAAGAGAAAAGAGAGGGCTGCAAAGATGGCTCAGCACTTAAGGCACTTGCCTGCAAAGCTTAATGACCCAGGTTTGATTCCCCACTGCCCACGTAGAACCTGATGCACAGAGTGGTACTTGCGTCTGGAGTTGACTTGCAGTGACTGGAAACCCTGGTGCACCCATTCTCTGTGTCTGTCACTCTTTTATCTCTCTCTCTGCTTGTAAATAAATGAATACAATTATGTTTTTTTTTTAAAAAAAAGAGATAACATTTTGAAGAAGTTGAGGCCAAACGACTTTCTGTGCATTTCATTTACCAGGACTTGGGTCATTTGATCACTTTCCAAGCCAGTCAAGGAAGCGGGTGACCCTGCTCATTTCTCATTTTGATGAATCACTACTCACGTAGCTGTGCCACTTTCTTAGACTACAGAGGACGATGATAGACAAAAACCCCAAACAAGCCCTGGTGACAGGATATTGAGTGCATTTATATGAGAACCTGTATGTGTGTGTGTGTGTGTGTGTGTGTGTGTGTGTATTGGCTGTGTACATTAGTGTGAGTGGATCATGGTTTGAGACAGGAAATGGCTCCCCTCCCTCAACCTGTATATTTACACATGAAAGGATCCTCTCCTTAAGGAGTTTTTGTAAAAAAATATTTTATTTATTTCTGAGAGAGGAAGGGGCATATATAGGGAAAGAGAGAATGGGTGTGCCAGTGCCTCCAGCCACTGTAAATGAACTCTAAACGCATGTGCCCCTTGTGCATCTGGCTTATGTGCAACCTGGGGAGTTGAACCAGGGTCCTCAGGCATCACAGGCAAATGCTTTAACCACCAAGCTATTTCCCCAGCCTTAGAGAAGGTTTTTTTAAGGGAAAGAAAACTTCAGTGAAACCACAGACTTAGTTTGAATAAGCTTAAGTAAAGTGGAGCAATTAATATCACACATCTCAGAAATTGGTGAGTTTTAAATGAGGAATGTTTATCCCAGTGTCTGACACATATATTAGCTGCTCAAAGCTGACATTCTCAAAAGTTGGGGAGATGAGAGTCATTACCTTAACATCCTATCTTGAGTCTTATATTAGTGAGGCACACATTTAGGTAGTATTAACTTTACTCCAACGGGCTGAGTAAAATAACAAAGAAATGTTTTTAACAATTCTCTCAGGGTCATCCAACAAACTGAAATGTTCCTTTGGTGTGCAAAAAGAAGCAAGCCTGTAGAGACCACTTCTTGGACACAGCACTGTTTCTTCTCCATTTAAAGTTTTCATGGAGTTTTCCCAAGCCACCACTATAAGTTGAGCACAAACACCCTTGAACCAACATCAAGGTCGTTTTTTACTTTTATATGTACTATTTCTCTCCTGACAGTCTCATCTCCCAAATCGAGTGCCACGGGCGAGTGTTTGTTTACAGCACCTCTACATCTTTCTCCGGCAGTTCCAGCTGGAGAAAGATCATAAAATATTTGACCGTGGTAGGTGGCTAAACTGCTCTCAGAAGTCCTTCATGAGGTTTAATTAAAGGTATTGGGGAACTTTATCTGGCTCATGTATGTCCAATATAATGGAGAAATTTTATATGAATGAATGCTGAGCATTGAGAAACGTAAATTAGAATAAACCCAAAAAGCTCCACCGTCTACCAGCAATCAGCAGGATTGTGTGAGATGCTAAAAGCAGTGTCCTCTTAGGGAACCAAGCCTTCCAGCAAGTTGCACTGGAGTGAGGGTACTAGGAGGGGCAGACCTGTGGGAGTGGGGAGGGAACCAGGAGGAAACCAGACTGCTTGGTCAGAACGTCTTCCATGCATCTGGCAAAAACACAACTCTGAGAAAACTGAGCAGTAAAAATGCAACAACTCCCGCCCTCCTGATGGGTCAAAGAGTCCAAAGGAAGCTGCCATCTGGCTCTGTGCTCAACCCTTTCTTCAGCTTTCTGTGGTCTCCTTGTGGTAGTTTAATCTCAGGCTGGCTTTCCTTAAGCTTGGTGGCATTGATTACTGGACTCTCCTGCGCTTCACTGGACCCTCTGAACAGTGGAGGGAAGAAAGAAGAGTGAGAAACATTTTCTACTTTGGTCACCCTGGGCTGCAGTAAACAGGACGCCATGGACGACGGCCCGGCTGCAGCAAGGGCACATGTATCTCCCGGGGCGCAGGAGGATGGGGTGTCCATGTTCAGGCTACCTGCCTGCTAGTTTGGTCCCTTGGGCTCTACAGCTTCAAGAGTTGACCCACTGAGCACAGAATATGGCCTCTGGGAGGAAGCCCTGCAAAGTGGTACTGGGGACATTTTTTCTGAAGTGCCTATGGCCAGAGCCTGGTGGTGAGCTTCCTATTTACACTTGACTTCTTATTGTGTCCCCTCAGGGAAGGAAGTCTGGTTTCTTCCTCTTCGAGTTTGGGACACTAATCCCATCACGGTGTCTCCATACTTACGGTCTCCAGGAAACTGCAGTATCTTTCAAAGGTCTAGCCTCTCACCCCTTCTCACTGAAGATTAGGGCTCAACATAAGAATCTGGAGAGTCTGGGGGGGTGAACATTGTATGTTGTTTGTGATATATTTTCACTGGAGTAGGTGGCAGAAGTCTGGGGACTACGTCTCTCTCTAATGCATGGTCAGATGAGGGAAAGAAGAGAAGGTTGAGGTGACCCTTCTGCTAAGCCCAGGACAGGGTTGACACCATGTGGAATCAGAGGGCTTCCCGGACTGCCTTCCTCAGAGACCAGGCTGCTACTCACAGAGTTGCTAACTCATCACTCCATCACGAATTCGCGAATTAACTATGCACCAACTATTATGTCAGCACATATAAAAAGAAAGCTCTTAAAGCTTAGATAAAAACTGTTTAGGTTTTGACTAATTGTTGTAAGGTGATTTTTCATCAGTTTATAGCTCTTTCCTTGGGCCCTGAAAGGGAGAGTCAACTAAAGAGATGCGGTAAGGACAAGGGAGAAAGAAGAAAAATCCACATGAAAGAAACACTGCTGGGTTGTTGGTATTTTTTTTTAAAGCATAAACCATCCTTTGTACACAAAGTACTGAAGTGTACACAATGCAGCAGATACTACCAATTCCTTTATGCAGAATGAGATAAAAAAGACATAAAATACAGTTGGTATTTTTAAGCCCTCTTGGGATCTTGCCATTGTTAGGGATTCACCATCTTCTATGATGAAGAGGCAGATGACATGCTGAATCTGCAGAAAAGAAGAGCCAAGGAAAACAGATGTAGTCTCTGTGGCTTATTTTTTTTCACTCCATATTAAGTTTATTTATTTTTCCAGTTCCTTACTATGTTTTCCTCAGTAAGCCTTTCCTTTCAATTTTATGACATGTTATATCTAAGTATCAAAGTCGGGGTTATGAAGTAGTGAGTAAAAAAGAAGACTGTCATGTCAAGACACATGAGATGGGTGTCTGCCAACTGGTAAGACAGAGAGAGAGAATATGATTGAAGACGCCATGTTTGCTTTACTGTAGGGCTCAGTGGAGCAATGTCCTATGAGGAATGAAAGCGGGAAAGATGATTAACTCATAATAAAACCACATTCCTATATCCTTAAATATCCACATGAAAATATGTAACCATATATTTATGTACCATAAAGAAAGTCAAAATGTGAATTTTGTTACACTAAGGCATATTGCAATTTCTGGAAACCTATGGAAATTTTTGAATCTTGTGGAAATTCTTTTAGATAACGATACATTCGTATATAAATCCTCATGAATCAAGTGGGATCTTAATGTAGTTTTATTTCCATTTCCCTTTTTTTCTGTGTGTGTGTGTGTGTGTGTGTGTGTGTGTGTGTGTGTGTAGGTGTGTGTGTGTGCCATGGCATTCACATGGAGGTCAAACGACACAAGTGGACATCAGTGTTTGCCCTCTGTCTTATCTAAGGCAGGGTCTGATTTTCCTTTTCCAATGTGTATGCCAGGCTAGCTGTCTAGTGAGCTTCTGTGGATTCTCTTTTCTTGGCTGCTCCTCTTGCCTTTGTCACATTAGGATTACAGATGATCTTGCTTCTGTGGCTAGCATTATATGGGTTCTGGGGACCAGAACTCAGGATGTGAGATTGCATGGCAAGTACTTTTTCCCCTGAGTCACCTCCCCAGTCATCTTATTTCCCTTTTCAATGATGGTTTTAAACACATGTTCATATGCTTATTGGCCACTCATATATTCTGGTATGAAACACCTGTGGTTTCTGAACATTTTTAATTGGGCTATATAGTAATTTTTTAAGTATGGAATTGTTTTTATTCTCTCTGTATTCTTTCTGGATTAAAGTACTATGCCAAATATAGTTATTGAGCATGTACCTTTCAAAAGGACATCTTTTGAAAGATTCCATGTTACATTTTCATCAAGTAGTACTGGAAAAATTGGATATTTAATGTGGAAACTTAAGGAATTTCAAGTATATCTCATTATATAAACTAAATATTGAGATATACAATAGGAATAAATATAAAAGCTAAAGCCATTACCCTTCTGGAGGAGAAAATTAGCTTTTTAACCTTGAAGCATCTACAAAGTCTTAGACAGGAGACAAAAAAGATTAAACAGAAGGAAAAACAATTGTTTGATTTTTTAATCTAAATTATAATTAGTTTGGCCAGGTAATATGGCTCTTTTACATTCTTAAATTTTTCTGTACAAATTATAGGAGTGTACTGTAAATTTATGTACATGAAAAAACATGCTGCTTAGATTTACTCATATTATTCCTCTATAAATATGGGGAAATTGAATTTTATCATTGGATATTCTAACCTAAAAATGCGGTAGTATATCCTTCTATTTAAGTACATCATAATCATATTTCTTTCTGCTTTTCATTGTAAAATATAGAGGTTTTACATATATTTTTCCTAACTTTATTTCCTAGTGTTTTATGTGATTTGATGCTGTTGTAATATGTATTATCTAAACCTCAAATTCATTTTTAATAGCAAGTATAAATGATATTTTAAACTTGAAGTTGTACCTACAAACCTTGATTCATTCATATATTAATTCTATAGTCTTTTTGTATATAAGTGATTATTTTATTGTTTATGAAAAGTTCAGATTCCAGTAGTTATATTATTTTGTTGTTTTACTTTCTTTGCTTATTGTACTAAATAAAACCTCCCAGAGAAAGTTGAATATAAAGGAAGAGACCATAAAATGAAGTGTGATGTATTCCTTCCCCTTCTATCTCTTATTTATTTATTGAGATAGGGTCTCACTATGTAGCCCATGCTGCCCTTGAACTCATGACACTACTGCTTCTGCCCCTCAGGTGCTGGGATGACAGCCATGCATCACCATATCTGTTATCTGCCTCATCTGTTTTTCTGCAACACTTTGTGTAATAGTGACATTTGTCCTTGAAATGTTTATTTGAATTCCCCAACTAAACCATTTGGTTGTAGATTTTCTTTGCTGGAAGGATGGTTGTAAGTTTATTTTTGTTAAGGATAAAGACCTGATGGATTTTTAAAAATTTCTTCTTATGCTAGTTTGGGTAAGTTCTATTTTCTAAAGGAATTTTACAGTTACACCGAAATCAGCAAAGTTAATATATCTATGGTAGTCCTATTTATTGTTGGGAGAATCTATAATGATTAGGATAATTTTGGTTTTGTCTTTCTTCCTTGATTTCTGTAACTATGCATTGGTTGATTTTATTACTTATTTCACATTTTTAGTTTCTGTTCTTAGGTTTACTGTGGGATTGTACTGAGATCCAATATGTGTTCATTCTTCCGATAACAGTTCTTTTATAATTTTTTTATTATGGACATAACTTAGGATGGATGCATCATGTGTTGGTACCATCCATTGCCTCATTCCTGCTCACATTCTGCTAGGGGGCCCTTCTCAGTGGGGTTGTGGTTGACGCATTATCATAAATATGCAGTCAAGTCAGGTCTTGGGGGAGGCAATGCCTTTGTGCATGACGTTACAACCTGTGGCTCTTACAATCTTTCCGCCCCCTCTTCCACAAAATTCCCTGAGTTGTGGTGGGTGTGTTTTAAGTCTGCTTCAGAGATGAGCTCTTAGGAGCCTCTGGATCTCTGCTTTGGTAGGTGTTGAGTGTCCTCAGCATCTATCTTCTTCACCCTGGTGCTGATTGTCAGGCTCACCATGGAAGCAGCACTCCTGTTCATCCTCCCAATTCCTCTGTGGTTTCAGCTGGGGCTTGGCTGAAGTGCAAGGGGTGGTTTATCTCCGTTGGTCTCACTGTCTTCTGAAAAAGAAAAACAGATTCTCCAACAGAGAGTGAAGTCAGCATAGGTTAAATTGGATAAGCATTATTACGTTGGAGAGAATTTGATGGATGTAACCCCTCTTTTAGCCAAAGACTCATGGGAACTTGACATTGCATAGCATAATTTTCATGTCCATAGAATTCTGACCTGGTTCCCAGTTCCAGACATGGGGTCCTTTCAACTCGGCAGATCTCTTAGCCAATCAGAAAGCTACTGGTTATCCACCAAGGCTGAGTGCCTCCATTGCACTGGTGTGTACACAGATTTCATTGCACCATTTTTTTTTTTTTTTTTTTAATTTCTGATGAGTAGAATTCCACTGTGTAAGTGTTCCACAACTCAATGGGAACTCCTCGAATCTTTCCCTGTTAGGTATTATTTGGGCTTTAGGTGATTTATATATAGCTTTAATTGTGTTGAGATATAAGCCCTCCATGCCTATTCTCTTAGGAAGCCCGCAGGGGCACAGCAGGGGACAAAGGGGCACGACAGGAGGCAAGGGAGCAGAAGCGGGCTGGGGCTCATCAGTGGGCCTGCAGGAGCACTGCACCGGACAGGGGATGTTGCACTCAGGTCCTCATTGCTGATAGAAATCACCCAACCAAGAGCAGCTTGTGGGAGAAAGAGGTTTATTTTGGCTTTCAGGCTCGAGGGGAAGCTCCACAGTGGCAGGAAAAACGATGGCCATGAGCTGAAGGTGGACATCACCCCTGGCCAACATAAGGTGGACAACAGGAACAGGAGAGTGTGCCAAACACTGGCAAGAGGAAGCTGGCTATAACACCCACAAGCCTCCCCGCCAACAATGCACTGCCTCCAGGGGGTGTTAATTCCCAAATCTCCAACAGCTGGGAACCTACCGTTCAGAACACCTGGATCGAACCACCACATGGGAGATAGGGGAGCTCAGAGCGAGACTGCAGAGTCGGGGGAGCACCGGGGAGACGGAGAAGCCCCCTTGGTCTGGACACGGTGGGGCTGAGGGGACTGAGGGAGACGGGGAAGAGCCAGAGGCGGTGGGGAGGAGCCTGTGGGGAGTCCGGGGCTCTGTGGCTGGGGTAGCTGGGGGAGCCGAGGCTCTAGTGGGCTTCCGGAGGGCGTGGGACTCTGCAGATTCCAAGCCGTGCCCCGCGCACTGGAGCCCCTCCGAGCCTGCCTGATATCGCCCTGCGGCCTGGAGCGTGGTTAGGAGGCTGCCATCTTGACTGGAAGTGCTGGGCTAATAACCGTCCTTTTTTAAAAAAAAAATATTTATTTAATTGGCAGAGAAAGAGGGAGAGAGAGAGAGGGTGGGGGGAAATGGGTGCACCAGGGCCTCCAGCCACTGCAAACAAACTCCAGATGCGTGCGCCCCCTTGTACATCTGGCTAATGTGAGTCCTGGGGAAATCGAACCTGGGTCCTTTGGCTTTGCAGGCAAACGCCTAAACTGCTAAGCCATCCCTCCAGCCCTAATAATGGTTCCTTAATGTTGTCCGAAGTTTGGCGCGTCCTTTCCCACGTGCCAGTCGGAAGCTGGCCATGTGACTCGGCCCACGTGCGCGTTTCATACTCAGCCCTTGCTGACGGGGTCAGTCAGCTGGCCCAACTTTATTGGCAAGCTCTCTGGGAGTGCGGATAGTAAAGAGGAAGCTCCCATGAGCAACCCCCAACCCCCGGACCCCCCAAGGGATGTAAGCAGAGCACGAAGTACCAAGAGACCCAGCAACACGCAGAGGGGGAGAGAAAGCGAAAACCTCCCACCTCTGCAAAGCCCCTTAAACGCAGTTTTGAATGATTAAAGACCGTCATTCTCATAAGTGTATTTGAGTTGAGTATTTATTTTTTTTTCACTTTCGTCGTCTACAGCATGGTAACAATGGTGACGAGGGCTGTTTCTTGTCTTATTTTTCTTTTTTACAGTATTTTATTTATTTATTTATTTATGGGAGAGAAAGAGACAGATAGAAAGAAAGAGAGAATGGGCAGCCAGGGTCTCTAGCCACTGCATATGAACTCCAGACACATGTGCCCCCTTCTGCATCTGGCTTATGTGGGTCCTGGGGAATCAAGCCTGGGTCCTTTAGCTTCACAGGCAAATGATGTAACGGCTAAGCCATTTCCCCAGCGCCCTACCTGTCTTATTTTAATGCTTACATATTTACTACAGACACTGGCAGGCAGCGCTCTTAGGCACGGAATTCCTTCCTGCACCTCGCTTCCCTGATGCTTGCGCAGTGAGCAGCTTTTTAATACCAGCCCGCCACCTCTGGGTGTGCTGTAGCAGGAGAAATTTTGCAAGATTGCATCAAAGGGTGCTTCCTTATGCCCAGTACAACCCTTGCCAATACATCCTCATATTTTTAGACTTAATAAATTTACTACACCAGTCAAAGGCAAGGCTTTTTAGATAAGGTGCTGGAGTCTCAGCTTGCCTTAAAGTAGCATTGTTAATGAAGCCCCGGGATGAATAAAATATCACATCTTCCATCACCTCCTTATAGCATGCTTAGGATGACTTGTACTTTGAAAATGGTCATCATTCTTTAATGACAAGTTGTTAACATTTAGATGATCATTTTGTGTTCTAGCAAATAACCATGCTGGCAGGCTACAAAAGTAATGCTGACATTAAAGAATGGAGCAGTCCTTCTGACTGGAGTGCATGGCCCAGTTGAATTTGTTTGGGACCAATCACCCAGCAATGCAAAACTTCCCAGCTGCTTCTCAGAGCCCAGGATGTTTCCATCCTTCAGAATGGGCCCTGTCCTCACACTACTGTGTGGCATCAAACATACAAATTGGGTCAAACAAATAAACTGAATAAAAAAGTGTTACCAAAAGTTTGTAACACAGACTATCATCACCACCACCCCCATGACCACCGTAACCCCTCCACTACCACCATTCCCACCCCATACCATCATCACCACCACCACTACCATCTCCTCCACCATCACCACCATTACCACTACCATCACCACCACCACCTCTACCACCATTGCTGCCTCCTCACCACCATCACCATTATCATCTTCACCACCATAACTATCACCACCACCACCTCCATCACCACCACCACCATTATCATCTTCACCACCATAACTATCACCACCACCACCTCCATCACCACCACCATCACCTCACCTCACCACCACCACCATTATCATCTTCACCACCATAACTATCACCACCACCACCTCCATCACCACCACCATCACCTCACCTCACCACCACCATCTCCAGCACCACCACCATCACTACCATCATCCCCACTCGTACCCCCATCACGGCCACCACTGCCATTGTCCCCACCATCACTAGCAGCAACAGTAGCAGCACAAGGGAAAGCAAAATCTTGGGGTGGAAAGATGGCTTACCAGTTAAGGAACTTGCCTTTGAAGCCTAAGGACCCATGTTCAAGTCTCCAGATCCCACATAAGCCAGATGCGGAAAGGCGAGGCAAGCGCAAGGTTGCACATTGCCATTACCGGGAGCAAGCATGTGGAGTTTGATTGCAGTTGGTGAGGCCCTGGAGTGCAAATTCTCTCTTCTTTTGTCTGTCTCTCTTTATAATTTTTTTTTATAAAATTAAAAAAATTGTGAAAAAAGGGAAAACAAAGTTTCAGCTGAACCCGACATTGCCTTTTCATCAGATGGCCAGTTGGTTTTCAGGTGCATATAGTCTACATAGCACCTATGTGCCCAGATTTAGCTCAGTATTACAATGACCCAAGGAGTGTATTGAAAAAGCACACGCTCCCAGAGCTTACGGAAACCATGGTTCCAGGCTCCACAGTGCCAGCGATACTGTCTTGATAGGTGCAGGAGAGTTTCAGCTATTTGCCATTGTTGTTTGCTTTTGTTTTTTCAAGACAGGGTCTTCCTCTAGTGCAGGCTGACCTGGAATTCACTATGCAGTGTCAGGCTGGCCTCAAACTCATGGCAATCCTCCTACCTGTCTCCCAAGTGCCAGGACTAAAGGCGTGTGCCACCACACCCAGCATAATTGAACTTTTAATAAGACCTTCCAGTATTTCCGATGCATAAGGTTTAGAACCATTGTAGAAAAAGTGAGTTGGTTTCTGTAGGATATGTAGAAAAGCTCAGCAAAAGGACCAGAAAAAGAGTAGAAATGGAAATATATTTTATTGCTGCTTACGACTGCTAATTTGTATGCATTTGAATATATTTGCATGCAGTTTTGTATGTACACACTTCATATATATATATATTTATGTATATAATCACATGTATGCTTTTAAGTAATAAAAGTTCAGTTTGTGTGTATATAACATATATGCATACAGAAGTGTTGATTTTACTTGACCATTAGACCTTATGGGTAGTAAGAAATGGTAATAATTGCTAATATTTGTTGAGAGCCTACTATATGCAAGGCACACTTTAAGTGTTCATAGCTAACACTTATGTTGATTATGTAAGTGCCTGTAGCTAACATTTAAGTTGATCATGTAAGTGTCTATAGTTAACAGTTATGTTGATCATATAAGTGTCCATAGTTAACATTTATGTGATCATGTAAGTGCCCATAGTTAACATTTATGTTGATCATATAAGTGTCCATAGCTAACAGTTATGTGATCATGTAAGTGTCCATAGTTAACAGTTATGTGATCATGTAAGTGCCCATAGTTAACAATTATGTGATCATGTAAGTGCCTATAGCTAACAGTTATGTTGATCATATAAGTGCCCATAGTTAACAATTATGTGATCATGTAAGTGCCCATAGCTAACAGTTATGTTGATCATATAAGTGTCCATAGTTAACAGTTACATGATCATGTAAGTGCCCATAGCTAACAGTTATGTTGATCATGTATGTGTCCATAGTTAACAGTTACATGATCATGTAAGTGCCCATAGCTAACCGTTATGTTGATCATTTAACTTACCCATTATCATCATTGCTTCTTCTATTTCTGTGAATAAGAGCAGTGGCAGTGATAAGTTGACTATTACCAGATTATAGATGCATGCTTCAGCGTTCATAGGTCCGCCCGGCATGCTTGTGAAACTCACATCCTGATTCAGTAGTTCTGGGCTGGTCTGCGATCTTGTCGCTCTGACGGACTCCTGGCGACTGCTGGGGCAGGGACCCGTTGAAAGACACATGACAGCGAAGGAGAGGGACCTCGGTTCATATGCCAGTGCCTAGCTTACTAACTCCATAACCACAGTCGTCTGTTCGCTCAGCACCCACCCACTGAGCACTTACTGTTCAGCGCATGGTGGATATGACTGCTATCCTACTGGGTTTGGCTATATAATGACCTAAAACTTCATTATAATACAAACACCTCCCCAAGGGCTTACTGAGGATGAAATGAGCATATGTACATAAACCGCCCAATATGTTACTTGGCATGTAGTAAATGCTCAATATATTATTCTTTTTGAGGACTTGGGATCAGACTCCCTCAAACACTGTGCAGGCTCTGCAGAGCTGGCCTTGATGTTGGCAATGTGATAACCAGCTGGGAATCAATGGAGGAGAGTAAATCATGGTTCTCATGAATAATACATTAAGTTAATATTGTACAGTAGAGTAGGGAGCTGACTATATATAATTTAAAGGGACTGAGTGACTTTCTGGAGTAAAATCTTGATCATGAATCAGAAAATTGTGATATCTAATCTTCAGTTTTTTCATTGAAGCTTTTTTGAAATTCTAGCCAGATCCTCATAACTTACAACCCACTTCCTATAAAATAGGTAGTGTGGAATTAACTCGTGTGGAAATTGACTGTTAAAACACTTAAAAATTCAACTGAACAAATATTTATTGGGCATCTACAAGGCAATATTTCCTAGTGGAGGCAACACAAAAATCTGTCATTGTTCATACTCAAGGAACTTTGACATGACCAGGAAGAAGAGTTGCCCTTGTTCATTTGTTTTACTAACATACTCACTCATTTGCTCATCATGTACCTATAAATTCAGGGCAGGGAGAACAAAGATAAATATATGTGTCGCTTGATCTCATCAAGAAAGGGCTACATAGAAACATAAACATTACACAGAATTGCTTGAGGAGAAAGACAGACATAGGAAAATATTGACAAGTATGAGTCTTAGATTCTAAGAACACACTTATCTTAAACTTTATGGAAAACTGCACACACGTGAGTGTTCAGAAACAGATGTTACCCTCAGTGGAGTGGCATGGAAAGTCATTACCCGGATCTAGTGAGGTTGGACGACAATGTGAAATAGTCTTGTTTATGTGCTGGGAGGAAACTTGTGAGTTAAAGAAATGAAGAAAGGTTTATTGAGAAGGTTGTGTTTTACAGTTCAAATAGGAGTTTCCCATGAAGCAGAGGCTGATTGTGTTACAGACAGAGTAATTAGCATGAGGAGAAATAATCTTGGGGTAGCTCTTGTCTTCAGCTACCATTATCAGGAGATACTGGGACCTCATGGACAAATGAGTCAGGGACTAACAAGGTACACCGCCAGAAGGTTGGGTACAGGGAAGGTTAAGCAGGGCCTGGCATCCTAAGCTAAAGAGGAAAGGGCATCAGGAAATGGATCTTCAGAGGAAAAGTATTGTGTAGGCCAGTGTTGGGGTCTTCTAGGTCTGGTACCTTGGATGCAAGTATTGAGATAAGGAGGCATAAAATGCCATTCAGTAGAGATGCTTCCAAGAGAAATCGAACAGGAACTGAGGGAAATAGAGCAGTGAAGTTTGGGGACCCAATTAGCACAGAGGGTGCCTCCTGTGTGGCCCTGCAGGGATCTAAGGACTATGGGACCTGCTTCAGACAAGGATGCTGGTCCTCTGTACTTTGCCTCTTTTAGTCATTGGCTAATGGTGGTGTGCAGTTTGAATTTCTGTCCCCCAGGAGGACTCAGGGGTTTTATCAAACCTTGTAACTTGGATTTCTAGCCACCTGGTTGGAAGAGATCTCGCCGGGGGTCCTGATCCTGGGGTCAAGCTCAAAGGTGTGTTTGGGGGCAGATCTGATTTCCAGCCTAAGGGTATGCAGAGTGCTTGAACTCTGCCTGGGTTCCCTGCTGTTTAGCTTCAGGCTCCTGCTCTTGCTTGAGGTGCTGGCTCTGTGGTGATGTCTCTCTGTTTAGAGCAGTGAACGGGCCAGTTCCTTCCACCATCAGTGAGCTTCCCCCTGGACCCGCAAGCCTGAAATACACCCTGTTCCTCCCATAAACTGTGTGTTTGGAAGTTCATCCCGGCAACCTGAAGCTGCTACAACAGTAGCTTCTGAGAAGACACAGAAGCCTATAGTTCCTGGTTTTGGTGATGGAGTGGTTTCAGAAATAAGGGATGTTTACAGTAGATAGATTCTGTGCAGCCATTGTAGACAACAGATTGAGGGGGGGGCTGGACAGAGGGGAGTGGCCGAATGGGGTGCGGAGGATGTGTGAGGAGCACGCCGATATTGCAGCTAAAGTGCATCGAGCCCCATTGTCAGTCCACTGTCATTGGACTCAGAGCTAAACTTTTTCCCACTGAGTTTTATCTGTGTCTTTCCTTTTGCCTAGGTAGCAATTTCCTTTAAAATTTTTAATTTTTACTTAATTTATTTTTCCCATTTTCACACATGCATATAATATATTTTGAACTTCTCTCAATTACTCTCTCGTATCCCCTCCTGCTCCCATTAATACCCACTTCATTTATTTATTTATTCTTTTTTTGACTTGTTGAGTTAAATTAGAGCTGTTTGCATGATTGTGGATGGATAGTGATTTGTTGCGGAACGGGAAACTTACCAGAGGCTTCATCACTGATGAACCTGATTCCCTACTAGCTGCCATGAGCTACTCTGGGAGGTGTGGGTTGTCAGTACCATTCCTGGATCAGTCGTGGACTATTGACAGACTCAGTCTTGTGCAGGAAACAGGTTGCTTCGAGGTCATCAGTACAGCAGCATGCCGGAAGAGAGCGTGTCACAGCCCGCCTCCCTGCCCTGCTCTTACATTCTTTTTTTTTTTTATAAATATTTTTTTTTGTTTATTTTTTATTTATTTATTTGAGAGCGACAGGCACAGGGAGAAAGACAGATAGAGGGAGAGAGATAGAATGGGCGCGCCAGGGTTTCCAGCCACTGCAAACGAACTCCAGACGCGTGCGCCCCCTTGTGCACCTGGCTAACGTGGGACCTGGGGAACCGAGCCTCGAACCGGGGTCCTTAGGCTTCACAGGCAAGCGCTTAACCGCTAAGCCATCTCTCCAGCCCCTGCCCTGCTCTTACATTCTTTCTGTCACTTCTTCCTCAGTATACCCGGAACTCTTGAAGGGGTTTAGATGTCCCGTTTGAAGCTGAGCTCACAGTAGTCACTTATTCTTGACATTTCTTACAGCTATATATCTGTGTCATCTCTGTGTTAAACAACATCCACTGTAGTAGGAGACATCTTTAAATCACAGTAAATATGGTGATTCCTAACTTTTCTGGAATCGTAACTAAAATTTGGGGTGTGAAATGCGTCTGTGGAGGAAGGGGTGGAGTCCTTGCCTTTAATGTCACTGGCACGCTCATTGCAGGGGTCATTTTCACAGGTAGCCTTGGGGAAAGCCTCTGGTCACCCCCACTGCCTTAGCACCTCATGGCTGATGGACTCTCATCACCGTTTCTGCTCCAGGCTGCTTGTGTGAAACAGTCATAGGAAGTTATTTCAATCTCCCTTCCCCTGTGAATTAGCCAGTCTGGGCTGCTGTAACAGAATCCCAACTACATTGAATCACTCACAGTTTCTGCAGGCTGGGAGGCTCAAGATCAAGGTGATGCCTCAGGATCTGTGTTTGCTGAGGGCTGCTTCTTGGTTCTGTTGCAGAAATTCTCTGGGAAGATCACTCCAATGCCCGGATGAGTGGAAGTAGTGTTTATTTACTCAGTGACAAAGAGGTTGAGGTATCTCCCCAAAGAAGCTCTGGCCCAAGCTGAGACTTTATTCCCATTTTATAGTTTTCATAGCCACCGAGGGGAGGGGATGAGCGAACAAACAAGCCCTGGCAATTTGCATATCAACCATTTCTGTAGTCAGGGTGCCCTAACAATGAACTGCATTTCACTTCATTTCCTAAGCTGACGGTCTTTGTTTCTTAACACTCCTCAGGGCCCTTTCTGAACAGTTCTCTAGTTGTGATTTTTCTGTCTGCTGACAAAAATAAGTTTAGCTCCTCAGCAATTAACTCTTTTTTAAAAAAAAATTTAATTTTTTTTATTTATTTATTTGAAAGTGATAGAGAAAGAGGCAGAGTGAGAGATAGAGAGAGAGGGAGAGGGAGAGAAAGGGTACGCCAGGGTCTCCAGACACTGCAGACGAACTCCAGACACACGTGCCCCCTTGTGCATCTGGCTAACATGGGTCCTCGGGAATGGAGCCTTGAACCAGGGTCCTTAGGCTTTACAGGCAAGCACTTAACTGCTAAGCCATCTCTCTAGCCCCTCTTTTGTTTTTCACTAAGAAAACTGCCTTTATTCTATTAGTTGAAAAAAATTAAATGGTACAGAAAAAATGTTTAATCAGCTGGAGAGAAAAGGATAAACCCCAGCACCACTCATAAGAAGTGGTGTCTCCACTGGGAGGGAATCTGGATACAGCGCAGAGAGGAGCACTGAGAATGAGAGCCAGGCCCTGCAGTCCAGGCGAGAAAGGCTATGTCAACCTCCAAGCGTCTAATTGCCTCAGGCACGAAACCAAATTCCTGTCTACTTAGCCCAGCACTGGAGAGGGGTACCTGGATATGTAGGGCTGAAAAGCGGAGATATGGCCATATTTTATCAGAGAAAGTGCCAAAACAGGAATTTTAAAAATGAATTTTTCATCTGACTTTATTTCCAAATACACTCTTTATTCTTTTTTTTTTTTTTTTAACCAATACACTTTCTGTGGGAATAACAAATATCAGTATTAGGAAATCTAATTTTACAAAAAAAATACTACATCTAGTCTGGGGTAGATAGATTTATTTTTTTGGTAATGTACATTAAGTGGTACTAATTACACAGTAACTATAAAGTAACTAACGTGAAACCACAAAACGGTAACTCGGCCACAGCTACAAGGACAGGCCTTTCTGGCTGGGCATTTTTTTTTGTTTTTTAAATAAAAAACTGGATCCTACCCCAGAGGTGTGCCAGTCAAGGTTGTTAAGGAGGAAAGCTCTGAAGTAGTGACTCACCAGAGTTTCTTGCAGCTGACAGACAGGCGGGACGTGTTAGTTATCAGGTAGTTACAGCCTAATTCACAGAAGCTACCAACTGTTTCTCTTTCTAGAAGGAAGCAAGAAGTTATGAAAGTCTTTGAATTAGCGTCAGGGGTGTCAGGCGGAGCGCGGAGAGGGCTGTTGGAGCAGTGTCAGAGCACGCTGGTGGGTCAGACAGGTTGGACATCATTCATAATCGTGGTTGGCTTCTAAGTACTGGTAGCAAGACGACTTCTGGTTTGTAATCTTACAGCAACCCAGTGAGTCAGTTCCACCTTTCTCCTCTTCCACAGTTCACATGGCTTCCCTGATGCTGTGTGCCCACACGGTGGTAGGGATGAGGAATCTTTCGGGCAGTCCTCCTCATGACAGCTTCTCCCCTAATGACATGACTAAGGCTTTGCCTCCTAAGACCATCACGTTGTGGGTTATTAAGGTATATCCCCAGAACCCATGGAAAACGTCCTGTGTGGTGCTGACACTGGAGGCAGGGACTGGAGGAGCCCTGGGGCTCACTGTCCAGCTAATCTAGCCTCCTCAATAATCTTCAGGCCGGGGAGAGACCCTGTATTAAAGCAGGCGAAGGACATTCATAAAAATGACAGCTGGGGATGTCCTCTGGCCTCTGTATGCACATGTGTGCACACAAACATGCTGTGGCGAGAAATCTTTCTCCAGGGCAACATGAATACAAGTCTATTCACCCCAGATAGGGCACAGACAATGGACTAAAAGTATGATCACACCCAAACCAATGAATTTATTGGGGTTATGAGTAAAGAGTTGTTTAAAAATAAAAGCAATGAGGACCCCAAAGCAGCCACAGCATGGAGAAGTCTCACCCCAACCTGGATGACGAGCACTCCATAGCTGCTTAGACTGAGCTTGCAATGTCTGGATTGCCCGCATGAATGTTCTTCCCTCAGTCTTGGGGTGAGGGCTCACTTATAGAGCATGGATGAATCAAAGGCACCACCAAAAAGCCCAGCTCAGCGTACAGGCACTCCTGGACACTGCCTCTAAGGCGAGTACTGCATAACCTTCAGGCAGCTCAGGTAGAGAGCACGCTGTCTGACTTGTTTACCTCAAGTCTGCTGAGCTTCCTTCTCCCCCTAGGAGGGGGCTATGTGACACACCACGTGCATTCATGCATATGTGCATCAAATTAAAAATAACACTATAAAAGAGGGCATATCTAGGCTGTGTGTGCATCATCAGGCCATGTCCGTGAATTTTTTATGCTGACTACAGTCTGCAAATGACAATCTGTTTATAGGTCTCCAGACCGTGTTCAACATTGATCGATGATTATCACTGTGCAGAGTTGGGTGCTCAGGGTTGAGATGCTCAAAGTCTGACAGACATGTTTCTCCCTGGGCTCATTTGTCCTCTCTGATAAGTAAAAGGTACAGGGTGTTGGTGGCTTAGACAGCGCCGCCCGGGTCCATGCAAGATCCTTTCCTTCTGGAGGTTGCTCTGGGGTTGATTTCCATCCTCAGTGCTCCCAGAGACAGCCACGGCCCAGCCTTTTCTCATTAATGTCTAGTGGCAGTGATGATGACAGCTCATAGTGAATTAGT
The DNA here is from genome assembly GCF_020740685.1 of Jaculus jaculus. NCBI lineage: Eukaryota > Metazoa > Chordata > Mammalia > Rodentia > Dipodidae > Jaculus > Jaculus jaculus. Next base: position 133,418,305 of record NC_059109.1, read on the forward strand.
GAGAGTGATTATTCAGGGACAGATGTGGCTTCCTCAGCCACGGTGTCAAAACAGGAAGGTCTGGAATTTGAGAAGAATGTTCAATGGGAAAATGATAACATAACATGGTAATAAGTTCTGCATTAATTTGTCTGTACCCAGTACAATTTTAGATAAAAATTAAAACTCTTTTCCAGGTGTTTCTAGTTAAAAAAATGTTTAAAATATAAAAGTGCTTTTATCTGATACTACTACTTTTTCCCCCTCCCTTCCATCTTTCCTTTTTTTTTTTTTTAAAAAAAAACACTATTTGCTTCCAGAGAGAGACACAGAGAAGAAAAATGGAAAGAGGGAATGAAAGAGAGAGAGAGAGAGAGAGAGAGAGAGAGAGAGAGAGAGAGAGGCAGAGGCAGAGAGACAGAGACAGCGAATATGAGTGTATAAGAGCCTCCAGCCATTGCAAACAAACTCCACATGCGAACTCTGCCTTGTGCATCTGGCCTTATACGGGTACTGGGCAATCAAACTGAGGTCATTAGGCTTCACAGGCAAGCACACTCACCACTGAGCCATCTCTCCATGCCTGTTGTTCTTTGCAACTGACCTTGCTATGCAGCCCAGGTTAGCTTGGACCTTTCAGTACACTTGCCAAGACCTGCCAGGTGCTGGAATGCTGTGTGTGGTATCATGCTTTGCTGATTAAAAGAGGGTCAAGCAAGTGGAGGAAAGGGCTCTGTCAGCTAGAATCCCATTAGCTCTGTTATTCCCGATATTTATGGAGTGCTCACTTTTGGCGCCAGGCTTGGTGTGGTGATACCATGTAAGAAAATACAAGTAGCAACACTGCAGATATTATTGGCACTAACGTAAAAATGGAGATGCCTGGAATTGCTGAGTATTTAGTATGTGTCACACTTTGTGCCAACTGGGCTTCATCTCACAGACTTAGTGAGGGCCTCTGCCTGTGGTGGATTTCCGTGTGTTGGGGTGCTGGCACGTGCCTTGTGCTTTGATGCGCTGCCTCCGGTCAGAGTTGGCTCTCTGCGATGAGCTCACAGTGGTGGTTGTTACCGGGCAGAACCTGCACAACACAGGACTCATCAACTTTCTTTTTTTTTTTTAAATTTTTTTTTGTTCATTTATTTATTTATTTATTTATTTGAGAGCGGCAGACATAGAGAGAAAGACAGATAGAGGGAGAGAGAGAGAATGGGCACACCAGGGCTTCCAGCCTCTGCAAACGAACTCCAGACGCGTGCGCCCCCTTGTGCATCTGGCTAATGTGGGTCCTGGGGAACCGAGCCTCGAACCGGGGTCCTTAGGCTTCACAGGCAAGCGCTTAACCGCTAAGCCATCTCTCCAGCCCTCATCAACTTTCTGACATGGAGGATGGAGGAGGAAACATGAAGATGTCCAAATGGAAGAGGGGCTAGTTAGGAAAAAGAAGGGCTTCCAAGGCAAGGGAATGGAGATGGGGGGAATTATGATCAACACGCAATATGTATGTGTTGAACATATTGAGAATGTGAAAGGCAGACCGGACCCTCATGGCTATCCTGGTGAGATACCTTAGATAGAAACCTGTAAATTGACACGATATTCTACCCTGTGTTACCTAATAGCAGTGTACTAGCTCATTGAGGAGGGGAATAGCCTTTCAAACCCCTCTCATTAAGGGTGAAGGAGATAGACACAGAGAACACTCAGCTCCTACCAAACCAGAGATCCAGAGACACAGAGGCTCCCAAGAGCTCATCACCGAAGCAGACCTAAAATGAACCCAACATGGCTCAGGGAAGTTTGCAGAAGAGGGGGCAGAAAGATTGTTAGAGCCACATGTTGGGACATTACGCACAGAGACATTGCCTCTCCCCCATAACAGATGGCTTTCCCCACAATGCACAACCCATATTCCCCATGGGGATAACTGGCATCCCCAACGAAGAGGGTCCCTTCAGGGGGGGAGTTGGGATGAGGTTAAGGATGGTACCAACATGTGCTGTTTACAATGAGTATGTACATAACTAATAAAAAGCATAAATTAAAAAAAAAACCAGTATGCCCACTGCTCCAGCCTTGGGCAGGTCTTGTGCAGGTGACAGCAGCTGCTGTGAGCTCCTGAGTCCCGTGGCCTTGTCACGTCTTGACGTTACAGTTTCACAGAACTCTTCTCATCCTCCAGCTCTTCCGTTCTTTCTGTCTCATCTTCAGTGACGACCTCTGACCCCTGGAGTGTGTGACACTTACGTCCTCATAGTTCCTCATATAATGAAACAACCGTTGCGACTCCTGTTGGATTTCATAGATACATTTGTACCAGTTAGAAATGTTGTCAGCCATATTCTTTAAACTTTTCTTATATTAAGTATCTTTCTTGCATATTGAATATATTGTATATTAAATACCCCAAATCAGACGAGTAAGGGAAAAGTGCCAACTTACCATGGGTGGCATCTTTCCCTCACTTTCCTATCGGTGCCCTGGGATCTCTATCCCACCTCACGGTTGTCATTTCTTGGTCCTTGGAGCACTGGCTGTCATTCACCGTAGTACAACAGTTCATGGAGCCCTCCAGAGATCGTTGTCCTTTGGATCTCAGATACCGTCATTTCTGTCTTGGTAATTGTTTCAATTGTTGTCATTGTGTTCAGGTGGTGTTTTATAGGACAGAAGAATTCGCCTTGCTAATTATGATGAAAAGGAATGAATCATAATTACAATTGCACAAAACATAATTTTATGCATAAGTGCATTTTTGAAAAATATGTGAAAATGTTGAATCTAATCATTACAGTTTTTTATAAATATAATGAATGCTAAATTGTTATTGATTTTTAATTTTTTAAAATCATTCTATCTGGGACTCTGGCCTTGGGAAACTATGAGTATTGCTTCTACTGTCATCGAGTTATTTTAAATTTAAAGATGGCAAGAGAGAAAAATTCCTTTATAAGAAAGCAAATTTCATAAGAATGGTATGGCAATTAACTTTTAGGTCTGGCAGAAAAAATGCTACATGTTTTTCATAAAGGATAAAGATGGAAAAATGGATATATTTCTCATTCTTTGTCTTTGAAAACAATAAGTTTCTTGGGGACAATTATAGAGGCATGGCTATTTATTTTTCTTCAATAGTTCCTGGTTAGAAGACTCTCCCTTTATTTTCAAAACTAAATTTGCATTTTAACATCCTAGAAAAATTGCCATGCAATGAGTTTAGGGAAAGTTTTTTTGATAGATAGAAGAGGGTAGCTTTAATTATATGTTGGGTTATCTTTTTCTCATGAGGATAAATTTGGAACACTTTAGAAAGAAATAATATATAAAATGTTAGGGATATGTGTGTACTATATGCCCCAGAGGTTACAAAATAATTAGTGTATTTAACATATTTTCTAGTTGTGTAATGTACATGATAACATTTTTTAAGAGTATCAATGGGAATAAAATCTCATCTATAGTTTTGTAATATCAAACAGATCCCATGTTCTCCTTTCATTGAATTTACCCATATCAATATCATCTATATCTACATCTATATCTATAGATATGTTTATGTATCTTCTATGCTGATTATGCATGCATATATACCTTACATGCTACATTATACATGCTTTCTTTAACCATTTAGTGGCATCCCCTGTAGGCTGTTACCGAATTTTAAATATTGTATTATGCAAATGCCGAATAATTTTGTTTTTTTGGTTTTTTGAGGTAGGGTCTCACTTTGGTTCAGGCTTACCTGGAATTCACTATGTGGTCTCAGGGTGGCCTTGAACATTCAGTGATCCTCTTACCTCTGCCTCCCGAGTGCTGGGATTAAAGGCAGGTGCCACCATGCCTGGCTTTCGAATAATTTAATTACTTTTAAAAATAAATAATTTATTTACACACTCTTTTAAATAAATGATTAAATTTATTTAATTACTCATGCGTGTTTATTTACTTTTTATTAAGTAGAAACTTCGTATGGACACATCATGCGTTGGTGACTTCATTTCCCTCCTCCCTGCCCCCATCCCACTGAGGGCCCTTCCCAGTAAGACTGCTGGTGTTCCCCATGGGGTTGTGGGATATGAGTTGTGAGAGCAGCAGCTGGTCACTGTGGGTAGATGGCAATGCCTCTGGGTATTCCCTCCCACCCTGTGGCTCTCACAATCCTTCTGCCCCCTCCTCCGCAAAATCCCCTGAGCCTTGATGGGTGTGTACTGAGCTTACTTTAGTGCTGAGCTCTCAGCAGCTTCTGGATTTCTGCATGGTACATTTTGAGTGTCCTCAATGTCTGTCTCCATCACCCTGGTGCTGGTTGTCAGGCTCGCCGTGGAAGGGGCACTCTTGCTCATCTTGCCAATTCCTCTGTGGGTTCACCTGGACCGTGGCTGATGTGTGAAGGGTGGTTCATCTCCTGCCAGGGAGTCAGCTAGCTTCTCTTGTCTTGATGATAGATGCTGGGTGTCCTTGGTTATTGCTGCCTTCTGAAAAAGAAAAACAGATTCTCCAACAGAGAGTGAGATCAGCATAGGTTTAACGGGATAAGCATTGTTAATTTAGAGAGATTTTGATATGTGTAGCCTCTCTTTGGACAAAAATTAGTGGGAGCTTCTCGATGTATTCCATAATCTTGATCTCCATAGGATTAATTACTCTTTTTAAAAACTTTATTATTTATTTATTTAGTTGTGTGTGAGAGAGAAAAGGAAAGAGAAGCAGATATATATATATAGAGAGAGAATGGGTGTGTGAGGGCCTCCAGCCACTGCAAGTGAACTCCAGATGCCTGCATCACCTTGTGCATCTGGCTTACATGGGTTCTGGGGAATCAAACATGGGTCCTTTGGCTCTGCAGGCAAGCATTTAACCATCAAGCCATCTCTTAAGCTCTTATTTACTCTTTTAATAATAATACAGACTCGTGTTATTTCTGGACTTTATCATAAATAAGAACTGAATGATTATTTTTTAGAAAACCAATCATTTAGAACTATGACTATTACTTTAGGATACTATTTCAAAATTATTTATATTTAAAGGTTTTTCATGTGAGCTTTCTGGCTGTTTAAACCCATCTTTCCTGTTTTATATATGTACCTGCCTCTTTGCTTTATGATTTAGAGAAATGTTCTGTTGGATTTATAAATGCAAGTAGTTTAACTTTTTATTCTTTTGGGGTAAAATTGTTTGATAGGAAAAATCTATGAAATATATATTTTCTGGGTTCAATTATGTTTTCCTGTCAAATAACAAAATGGACATTAAATATTAAAATGTTTTCTAAATCAAATTGAACCATCAAAAATAGAGGTACTTGTATACTTACAGATTCTTTCATTGTTTCTGGGCCAATCACATGTGGTCTCCACTCTTTCAAAGGTTGGGATGTTATATAGGATCCCAGCCATTGATATGTGAACTTTTAACAATATAAAACATAAAGTTACTCTTTTTTTAAAAAAATAGAGGGAGAGAGAGAGAATGAGCGTGCCAGGGCTTCCAGCCACTGCAAGCGAACTCCAGACACGTGCGCCCCCTTGTGCATCTGGCTAACGTGGGACCTGGGGAACCGAGCCTTGAACCGGGGTCCTTAGGCTTCACAGGCAAGCGCTTAACCGCTAAGCCATCTCTCCAGCCCTGAAGTTACTCTTATTAATTTATGACAATAAGTTACTGTACTTTCCTACAGAATCATCATTCCCTTAAATTTTCATTTGTTTTATTTTTTTAATTTAATTAATTTTTTAATTAGTTTTCTATTCTACAAGTACAGACAGTTTGGTACCATTATTAGGCTCATCTGTGACCTACTCCCTCCCCATTGGCCCCTCCTTGTTGAGGTATATGGGTTGTGCATTGTGGAGTTAGCCCACAGTTATTGGTACGATAAATGTCTCTGCATATCATGACCCAACATGTGGCTCTGACATTCTTTCTGCCCCCTCTTCTGCAAAATTTCCCTGAGACATGTTGGATTCATTTTTGGTCTGCTTCAGTGATGAGGTGTTGGGGGCCTCTGGGGTTCTGGCTCTCTGATTTGGTAGGCATTGATTTTTCTCTGTGTTGGTCTCCTTCCCCCTTGTGCTGGTATCCAATTCATCAGTAAAACAGCACCCTTGCTTGTTTCGTCAATTTTCCTTAGTTTCAGCCGGGGGCCTTTTGAGGTATGATGGGGTAGCTCTCTCCTTAGGATCTGCATCTACCTGAAAAAGAGAAGCAGATTCTCAAACGGAGAGTAAATTAGCACCAGGACAAATGAGATAGTCCTTACTTTTTTTTATAGAGAGTTTAATAGGTGTAGACCCTCTTGTAGCCCATGATGACGGTAGCTTGATATTGGAGAGTGGGCTTATGTTTGGATATGGTTCTGACTTGTTTCTCAGCTCCAGCTATGGGTCCCATACCACTGAGGGGATCAGTTAGCCAAATCAAGAGCAGTAGGTTCCCACCATGGCTGTGTTCCACTATTGCACTTGTGTGGGCATCACAACAGGTTATTTGCTGCTAAGTAGGTTGGACTATGAGTTGCTTGGACAGATATTGGTCATTTCCCCCAGCCCATGTAGCACCTTCTGGCACTAGACACGCTGACTGTCTGGGGATTGACTCTCTCCTGGCTTCCAGCCATACCATTCCATTTTACGTGTCAGGTGCATATGGTGTCTTCAGCAATAGAGTCTTACCACTAACCTTTGGTGGATCATCAAGTACTCTGACAGAAATCTGTCATTCTTTTAGAAAACCTTGTAGGTTCTTCTGATCAAAAGCTCATTGTGGGTGATACTGGGAGTTACAGGTCAGTGCCCCTAAGAAAATGAGGAAAAAAAGTAACTAATATATAGGAGTTACAGAGGAGACAGAGAGAGAGAGAGAGAGAGAGAGAGAGAGAGAGAGAGAGAGAGAGGGAGAGGGAGAGGGAGAGGGAGAGGGAGAGGGAGGGAGGGAAGATGTAGAGGATTTAGGTTAGACTTGATCCTACACTCTCCAGTGTCATGTGGTTCAGGTGTTTCCTGTAAGGGCCTGGTGAAGGTTCAGCCATTTGGTCTGCCTTTTAGGAAGTAGAATATTATGGTACCATTGCCGTTTGGGTCTAGATTAGTGTTTCCCACCCCTTTGATGCCCTCCCCTCCCTCCCCATCCATCCTAGTGTCTAGTCCATGAGATGCTTGCTGGGTATGTAATATATCTTAGGTAGATTCAGGTTAGGTGCTGTAGATGAGTGAGACTATGTGGCGATTTTTTTCCTGTGGTTGGGTAAGTTCACTGAGAATGATCTATTCCAGGTTCAACCATTTTTCTTCAAATTTCTTTGTGTCATTTTTTCTTACTGCTGTATGGAATTCCATTGTGTAGATATGCCACATCTTAGTTATACATTCTTCTAGTGATGGACATCTAGGTTGATTCCAGCTCTTAGCTATTATGAATTGAGCCACTACAAACATGGTTGAGCAAATCTCTCTGGCCTGGTTTGAAGGTTTTAGGGTAGATGCCCAGTAAGGGAATAACTGGGTCTGTTGGTATCTCTATAGTCAGCTTTTTCAGGAGTCTCCATATTGCTTTCCAAAGTGGTTGTACCATCCTACATTCCCACCAACAGTGGATGAGTGTTCGTACTTCTCCACATACTTGCCAGCATTTATTTTCATTTGATTTTTTGATGTTTGCTGTCCTTATTGGGGTAAGGTGGAATCTCATAGTTGTTTTAATTTGCATTTCTCTGATGATTAGGGATGATGACATTTTCTTAAGTGTGTGTTTGGCATTTGTACTTCTTCCTCTGTGAACTGCCTGTTTATCTCTTTGCCCCATTTGGTGAGTGGGATATTTGACTTCTTACTGTTTAGATTTTCGAGTTCTTTGTAGATTCTAGAGATTAGGCCTCTCTCAGTTGGATAACCTGCAAATATTTCTCCCATTCTGAGGGTAATCTATTGGCTTTGCTTATTGTATGCTTGTCTGTAAAGAAACTCTTCAGCTTCATATGATCCCATTGGTTGAGTGACTGTTTAAGATTGTAAGCTACTGGGGTTTTGTTCAGGAAGTCTTTTTCCATTCCTATATCATGGAAAGTACTTCCTAAATTGTCTTCCAGTAGTATTCGAGTTTCTGGTCTTATATTGAGGTCTTTGATCCATTTGGATTTGAGTGTAGTACATGGTGAAAAGTGTGGAACAAGTTTCAGTTTCTTTCATGTGGTTATCCAGTTTGTCCAGCACCATTTGTTGAAGATGATGTCTTTTTTCCAGCCTATATTGTTTGGGCCTTTGTCGAATATCAAGTAGCTATAGTTGCTTGACCCAAAGTCCGGGTCCTCAAGTCTATTACATTAGTCTATACTACTGTTTTATGCAAGTACCATGCTGTTTTTATTACTATGGCTTTGTAATATAGCTTTAGATCAGGTATGGTGATGCCACCAGAGGCATTTATTTTGCTGAGGATATGTTTGGATATGCTAGGCCTTCTGACTTTCCATATGAAATTTGAGATCATTTTTTCTATCTCTGTGAAGAACACTGTAGGGATTTTAATTGGGATTGCATTAAATCTATATATTGCCTTTGGTAGGATTGTCATCTTCACAATGTTAATTCTGCCTATCCAGGAGCACAGGAGGTCTTTCCATTTTCTGAAGTCCTCCTCAACTTCTTTTTTGAGGGTTTTTATGTTTTTGTTGTATAGATCTTTCACTTCTTTGGTTAACGTTATTCCAAGGTATTTTATATTTTTTGTTGCTATTGAAAATGGGACTATGTCCCTTATTTTTTTCTCTGTATCTTTGTCATTTGCATATAGAAATGCTACTGATTTTTGTGCATTTATTTTATATCCTGCTACTTTGCTATAGTAGTTAATCACCTTCAGGAGTTTTGGGATGGAGTTTCTTGGGTCTCTTACATATACAATCATGTCATCAATGAATAGAGCTAACTTAACTTCTTTCTTTCCAAATTGTATCCCCTTTATTTCCTTCTCCTGTCTTATTGCTTGAGCTAGGACTTCCAATACTATATTGAAAAGCAGAGGTGAGAGAGGAGAACCCTGTCTTGTTCCTGATCTTAATGGGAATTCCTCCAGTCTCTCTCCATTAAGTATTATTTGTACCTTTGGAGATTTGTATATTTCCTTTATTATGTTAAGATATGTACCAACTATGCCAATTCTCTCCAATGTTTTCATCATGAAGTGATGTTGTATCTTGTCAAAGGCCTTTTCTGCATCTATTGAAATGATCATGTGGTTTTTCTGTTTAACCTTGTTTATGTGGTGTATTACATTAACAGATTTCCATATGTTGAACCACCCTTGTGTTCCTGGGATGAATCCCACTTGGTCAAGGTGGATAATGCTTTTGATGTGTTGTTGGATTTGGTTTGTGAGGATTTTGTTCAGGATCTTTGCATCTAAGTTCATTAGGGAAATAGGCTGGTAGTTTCCTTTTCTTGTGGCATCTCTGCCTGGTTTTGGAATTAGGGTGATAATAGCTTCATAAAAGGAGTTGGGTAGCTTTCCTTGTTCTTCAGTTGTGTGGCACAGTTTAAGGAAGATTGGTTTGAGTTCTTCCATGAAGGTTTGATAGAATTAAGCTGAGAAGCCATCTGGTCCTGGACTCTTCTTTTTGGGGAGGTTTTATTTATTTATTTATTTATTTTTTTATTACTTTTTCAGTTTCCATGAGTGTGATGGGTTCATTGAGGTGATTAATCTGCTCTGAGTTTAGCTTTGATAGATGGTATGTGTCCAGGAATTTATCCATCTCCTCCACATTATCCAGTTTTGTAGAGTAGAGGTTTTTGAAATAAGTCCTGATGATTCTCCCAATTTCATTTTTGTCTGTTGTGATCTCTCCGTTTTCATTTTGAATTTTGTTAATTTGAAACCTCTTCTTTTTTTGCTTGATCAAATTGGCCAAGGGTTTTTCAATCTTGTTTATTTTTTCAAAAAACCAGCTCTTTGTTTTGTCAATTGTCTTAATTATTTCCTTGGTTTCCAATTCATTAATTTCTGCTCTGATTTTAATTATTTCCTTCCTTCTGGAGCTCTTTGGGTTGGATTTTTCTTGTTTTTTCCAGTGCCTTTAGGTGAATGGTTAGGTTATTGATTTGGGATCTTTCTGTATTTTTTATGAAGGCATTGAGTGCTATGAATTTTCCCCTGAGGACTGCTTTCATTGTGTCCCATACGTTTTGGTATGATATGTTCTCATTGTCATTCAATTCCAGGAATTTTGCAATTTCATTTTTTCATTTCATCCACTATCCATTTGTTGTTTAAGAGTATGCTGTTCAGTTTCCAGGTGCCATTGGGATTTTTGGTGGGTCTTTTGTTGTTGATTTCTAGCAATATAGCATTGTGATCTGATATCATGCAGGGAATTATGTCAATTTTCCTAAATATGTGGAGGCAGTCTTTGTGACCCAGTATATGGTCTATTTTAGAGAATGTTCCATGGGCTACTGAGAAGAAAGTGTAATCTGTGGATTTGGGGTGGAAAGTTCTGTAGATGTCCGTTAGGGGGGTGGGGGGTGGGGGGTGGAGGGAGGGGGGTGGGGGGTGGGGGGTGGGGGGTAGGGGGTGGGGTGGTGGTAGTGCAGGACTGAGGGCATGTGATGGGCACCCAGATATTTGGTGGAATGGGTATTCTACCTGACCACAAGCGGATCCGCGATTCCCTGTTTTCCCCCCCTCTTACCCCTCCCACTGGAAAGGAGACTCAGAAAAACCTTAATGTCTTGCCTATCTTTCCCTGTGATTTGCAGCACAGCTAGGTGGTTGCCATCTTCATCCTTAAATTTTTATTGTAATAGCTTATTTTTCTTTTGCTCTGTCCTTTTTCCAGATTTTAATTTGGCTTTGTATTATGGGAGTGGTATACAATTTCCTGCTTAATTACTTCAGCATCAATCAAATGGAGAGATGATGCCACTGACCTTATCAGTGCTGGCTTTCCTTTTTTTTTTTTATTTGAATTGGGTTGCTAAGTTGTTCTTCCCCCCCACCCCCCAAGGTAGGAACATTGTAGATCTACCATGGTGTAAACTGTGACCTTGAGAAAGTTATTTTCCTTTTTGTGATGCCATTTTCTCAACTGTAAAATGGCTATAAAACAGTGCTTTCTTGAAAGAGTTGTTTGTGGGTTACATTCAAAAAGTGTACAATATTTAGAACAATGACTGCTAAGCTTTACGTCCCAATAAATGACAGCCATTCTTTATTTTTTTCCTTTACAATTCATTTCAATTTTGTTTCCTATAATAAACATTGTATTAAGTTTTTTCCATTATAATCTGAGATCTTTTGTCATTTAAAAGTTGGTTTTATCTATATTTTGTGTGTTTTAAAAAGATATTTTTTATGTATTTATTTGCCAGTGGAGGGACAGAAAAAGAGAATGGGCAGGTGCTAGGGCCTCAAACCACTGTGAAAGACCTCCAGATGTATGCACCATTTTGTGTATCTGGCTTTACATGGGTACTGGGAAATCAAACCTGGGTTGTTAGGCTTTGCAGGCAAATGCCTTAACTACTGAGCAATCTCTCCAGCCCTGTTTTTGTGATTTTGATACATGAAGTATTTGGGTTGAATTTTGCATTTTAAACTGTAGTTCTAGTGTATGGTATTGTTTCCCTGTTGATACATTTCCTTACACTGTTATAATCTTTATCCATGATCTTCAGGGATAAGCAAATTCCTGCTTTTCCTGTTCTTTTGCACAACCATTGAAACTTACCCCCACCCATCCCAAAATGGCATTGCTAGCTCTGCTTTGGTCCCAACCTCTCAGGTGTTATTATTATTTTTTTTTAAAGTTGTGTCTTCCCATATATTTTTCTTATAATTTCTTCCACTTTCTTTCATACGTGGCTTTTCTCACAGTTTATGTGTTCATTCTATGAGCACATAGTGACTCTGATTAATGGTACAGGGTTACCTTATCATTGCAAACACTTGGCCAATTCCTTGTGTTTTCTGTTATGAAACACATTACTTCCTACTTGCATGAGTGTTTGGTCATGTGAATGGAAGTGTTAGGAAGGAGAGTATGGAAAAGTCAGAGCCCAGGTTATCACGTGCACCAGGAAACACGGAACAACATACGACAGCACGTTTTTTTTTTCCTTTCACTAGTATTGCTATGCCCTTTCTCTTTATTTCCACATGACAGAAAAGCCTTTACAAATATTGTGCTTTCAAGATCTTAGCTAATAAAAAAAAAGCCGTCCTTGTGCTTTCTCAATTATGAGAGAAAGCCAATGTTTTGTGTGATCAGAGCCTGGTCTCCACTCGCATTAGCATATCTCTCATAAAGAGGCACTGGAGCCAACCTAGGTTCAGCTTTAAATAGGAAAAAAAATTACTTTGATTTCTTTAGATTAAATTTATTATTTGGAACTGCAATCTTGTTTATCTTGATGAGAGGCTCTATGTTCAAAGAAAATGCAATTTAAAGTGAATCTACCTTGGCTTTTTTTTTTTTTTTTGTCCGGGGATGCTGAATTTCTGTATATATTCTTTCACCAGGCTCTGTTTTAATTTTCTGAACCTGGGGACCTACTGTTCTTATGAAATAAAAAATAGATTTTGGAAAGTCTCCAAAAGCAGGTAGCTTTTGGGAAGTTACTACAACTATAATCACAATTACGACTTATAGTAACAGGTATAAGGGCTTGTTTGACTCTCACAGCTTGAGCAGTTCCTGGGAACAAATGAGCCTGTGTTTCTACTTCTGTTCTTGGCTGTTTTTCTAAAGAAACCATTCATCATCCCATATATCAAAAGGTAATGAGTTTCACAGAATGTGGTTAGAATATTGTACCCAGAAAATCTAACAGGATTCCTCATCAAACATGAGCTCAAGAACAGGATCTTAGATTGTCACTGCAGATTATAATAACTTATTTATTCAACAAGACTCCATTGTGAGACAGCATGACAGAGAAACTGTGAGAATGAAGTTTAAACCAAGATCAGTGTGAGTCATATCTGGTGCTGCAGTTTGGAAACCCTTTAAGACTTGAGACACTATCCTAGCATTCAAAGAACTTGGATTTTCCTTACTGTGCAACTGGAATACTAACAAGAGTATTCCCTGAATATTTTTTTGGGGGGTGGGGGTCGGTTTCAGTGCATTTATACACATAGGAAGTTAGCACAGTATATGTGGAATGGGGAATAATAATTTGCCCCTAACTTCTTAAACAACATTATATAACGTTGGTAAATCATCTTCTCTTCACCACCAAGTCCATTGTATGGCGACTGGTCCCAGTGGTGGAAAATATGAGTCCATTGTAGTCCTGATTTCTTGGTTTCTACAGCTCACCTCTGGACATGAGAGGATATATTTCCTTCCAGCCTTTAGCAAGTCTGTGTTCACAACTATACTCACCCTTGTCTTACCTCTCAGAATACTTCACCCAACAAGCAGGTATGGGGAAGAAGAGGTAATCTATATAATGTTTACTTGACTAATATATTGCCCATTTCTTCCATGATTAGGTTAGAGGCTGGAAACTGTCAAAATTTCTATATTTCTAAGAAAAAAAAAATATTCCTCCTACTACAATGCACCCTGGCACTTTTCAGAATCCAAATTTGGTACACTGAAACTATGGCCTCTGATTTACCAATACTTATTTAATACATGCTGATTCCAACCAAGTCAGCGTGGCTTTGGTCCATGGTAATTCTTAACGATTGAGGGTTAAGTCTGTCACTTGTATTGCCAACCCCAATTTCACCCTTGCAGGATGCCATCCTATGTGTGGCCAGGGGCTTTTCTATTCTTCTGTGGTCTACTCCCTAGGGAGTACTACTGGTGTCACGTGATGTGTTTTCTGGGACAATTCTTGCTTCATTTGCATAGACCTTTTCTTATTCCTGTGTTGTTGGCATGACCCTTCACCCTCAGTTCTGTCCTTCAACCCATTTTTCTAAACTACAAGGGTTCAAACATCCTGAAGGCTTATGCTATCCGTGTTTATTCTTTTGCCTTTTCCCCAAACATATGTTTGTCTTGCTGCTAACTGATACAGTTTAAAACCAACTGATGGTGCTGATGATCTTCAAGTTGAGTACCACTATCTCTCTCTTGTCTTTCCATCCTCAGTCCTTCTTGGCATACCTTCTGGTTTCCACTAGATTTTCTTTATTAATTGATCCTAACAAAGGTACAATAATTCTGTACACATAGACTGAATGGTCTGTCTCCTAACTGAGGGTTTCTGAGATTCTGAGATCATGAACACTTACAGTTGCAGCATTCAAAGAAGCAAGCCATTCTGACTTACCTTTGTGGACCTTCCAAGCTGTCATCTTACAGATACCAAATCACATCATAAGAAGGACTGTATCTTGGCCATCCCTCCCTTCAAAAACTACTTTGAAAGGGTAGATAAGCTACTGATTTAATTTCATGAATTCCTAAAAATAAACAGATGAATAGAGAAATTATTAGAGGAAAGAGTAGTCACTGTGTCAACCAAGAAAGTGTGGGTCACTCTGTTTCAGCATCAATAGACGTTTAGAGACACATTTATGATTTAAATTCCCATGTTCTACAGCAAATAAACACAGCTTGGTTTACCCACACATGCAATGAATGCTTGACATCTAGAGGTTTGACATTGTTCATGAGTGGTGTAGAGGAATCTATGAATAAGAGAGCCACAAAGAGCCACAAAGAAAGCAAGTACTGCCACCACCAGGTATGCCTCCAACTTGGCGGTCAGGCTGCTCTGAGGCCTGAGTGTGAGGTATAATATGGCCAGAGTCCTTGTTTCATGGGCTCTTATTGGACATTGAACTTTTTTTGAGGAGTCTCATCTATGTCGGTTATTTTTATCTCTATATGCACCCCATGTTGTGGTCAGAAGTAAGATTGTCCATGAGCACACAGCGTGCAAACACCACAGTTGGGGTGAAAAGTAATTGGATCTCCTATGTACTCTATAGTCCACATTCTTACCTTGGGCACAGGTTGTGTGGTTTAAAGAGACTGGCTTCATGCCAACTGAAATTAAGTGGAATATTCTTATGCCCTAAACCTAGCAACACCTTAATAATAAAATGAGTTCAAGAGAGAAAAAGAGAAAAAAAAAAAGAGTGGGAGAGGAGATGGATGAGAAAGGGACAAGTAAGGAGAGAGGAGAAAGAACACAGAGTGACAGGGGGAAGTACATGCACTTGCTCTTAAGATAAGTTAATGTCTAAAATCCTAAAAATGTGGCTTCTTTTGGCAGAGGATATTAATCCTTAAAATATGAAGGCTAACTGCAACCCAAACAGAAAGACAAGGTTGGTCGTTTCCCTTGTTTGTGATACAACATTTTACCTTAAAGTCGTAATGAATCTCAGAGTTGACTTAATTAAAAAATCCACTTCATTTCTAGATTAGCACTCAGGTGAGTGTCAAACTTCCAATTATAGACTTAAAAATATGATTCAATCCTGTGCTAATAACTGTGTTTGCATTATACTTTAATCATCACAACGGAAAAGCTGGGCCATCAGGCTACATAAATAAACATCCATTTCTTAAGCGTACAGTAGAGTTTTCCCCTGAGAGAATTCTATAACTTTGAGAGTAATGTAATGGTAATTAATTACTAGAAAGATTCATACTGCATGCCAAGAAGATAAAGAAATGCACAGAGGCCTTGCAAAAGTAATCTGCAGGTGGTTCAGAGTGGGGGGGGGGGGGGGACCACAAGGCCGACTTGCTGAGTTCAGACTGGAGGCCTCCTTGGCACAAGTTATGCAAGGCTGTTCGCCTCCATTTTTCTCCCTTTAAGCATTTATTCCATTTGAACCCCTATTCCACATTGTCCAAACACTTGAAATCCCTTTATTTTTATTTTTTTGGTTTTCCGAGGTAGGGTCTCACTCTAGCCCAGGCTGACCTGGAATTCTCTGGGCCTCAAACTCTTGGCAATCTTTCTACCTTTGCCTCCTGAGTGCTGGGATTAAAGGCATGGGCCACCACGCCTGGCTTTGAAATCACTTTTTACTTGCTTTCATTGTTCCCAATTGTACATCATGCTAAACTCTTGCTTTAGTTATCCCACTTGTGTCCTGGAAATTACAAATACTCTGATGACTTAGAACTTTGCTCCAATCCTTAGATGGCTCCCCAATGCTTTCATAATACAGTTTGATCTTTAAAGAAGAATGTTGAAATTTTTTATAAGCATGACCAAATTTGTTTCATTTCTCCCTTTCTAGACTCAACCCCTAGTAGGCAGCCCACTGTTCCCAAAGCTTACTACTGAACACGTGATTGGGATCAGTAAGATGTTGTTTCTTGGTATGATGGCTAAGTTGTCAACTTGATCAGATTAGGAAGCAAGTAAGAGACACTCTGCTTGGGCAGATCTGTGACTACGATGGAGTTTCCAGGAAGGACTGGTGGAGTTAGGAAGTCATCTCTAGACATTGGAACCCAACTTCATCAGCTTCCCAATGTGGACTGAAGACCATCAGCTCTCTGGGAATCCTCCAGGTCTTCCATGCCAGATTGGTACTGCTGAGCAATCCAGCCTTGTGGACAGAACAGTTCTTGGGTTTTCAGATTCTGCAGTCTGAAGATTGCCATTGGACTACCCTGTCCATATCCTGTAAGCTAATCTAATACCCACCCTTTATAATACATGTTCATTCTTTGGTTGATTTCTTCTATAGAACACTCACTAATATCTACAGGCTTCTCCCAAGGTTTATATTCTCTAGGGACATAGCATCTCTACTACAAAAAGCAATCCAAAACTTTCAGGCATGTTGGAAACTTTGTCCTCTGCAAACTAGGCTGCTTTCATTCTGGTAAGCATGACCCCTGCTCCCCATGGTCAGCTTCCCTGTTTTAGCATAAAACAGGAATGTGTTGTTTGTTATGTTCATGCTAAGATTTCTAAGGCCTATAAAACCAACATTGAAGGGTTTGCTTTTTCTAATGGTTGTGTGAGGATGCTGATGCGCACACACTCACGTGCACCCAAGCTTCACCATGTCTACCACCGAGAGCTCTCCTTTGTGACTTCCTTACCTTTTGTGTTTCTTTGAAGTTCTGCGATGGAAAAATAATGCAGATGAACATTCCAAAGTGATTCAAAAATTAGCCAAGTATTTGAAGGTGAAATTAACTTTTTGCTGATGGCTGGATCTCCTTTATAATTTTATCTTAAGTAATTCTCCACATGCTCCTCCTTGACAAGGATATCATTTAAAGTCACACTGGAGTAAATGCAACTAATAAGCTCCTCGTTTCTTTTCACTGACAGATTTTTAATATAAATGTCAGAGAACGAATCTTCAAAATCCATTCTGCTCCCTCTCAAGTCACCCTAACACTTCAAATGTGGTGTCAGGGACATGTTCAGAGGAATACATTTGTGACTTCTGAAATCCAATTAAAATAATTTGGCAACTACTAATTGAACATTTCTGGTACAGTGATGTCCATGCTGAACAACACAGGCTCTGAAGTTAGTGTAGCAAGGACTACTCCTCTCCATTGAGTCTGTTGATTATAGGCACATGTGTATATATGTAGCAGTTATCTTCTTATTGCTGAGACAAAATACTCAGCCAGAAGCAGCTTATGGGAGGAAAGCACTTATTTCAGGCTTACAGTTTCAAGAAGGAATTTTATCATGGTGAACAAAGTATGACAACCAGCTTCTATCTCCACCTTCATATATCAGGAGAGAGAGAGAAAGAGAGAGGAAGAAGAAGGAGAGGAGGATGAAGAGAAGAAGAAGGAAGAGGAGAAGGAGGTGAAGAAAGAAGGAGGAGGAAGAGAGAAGAGCCACAAGAGAGAGCTAGGTCTGAACACTCAGAGGGCCAGACTATAAAATTTCGAGGTCTGCCCTCCCAGTGACACCCCCTTCCAGCAAGGATCCAACTCCAGCAGGGGACTTAGCAGGAGGTTTAATCACAAACACTTGAATTGATGGAGACACTTCACATCCAAGGCAGCACAGCAGACAAAGCAAGGGTGGTGTTCTGTACTGAATCATGAGCAACATGTTGGGGCTGAATACATAAATTAGTTTTGTGTGGGTGTAGCATGAGTTGGGGCCAACTGGATATGGGTGACAAATAAGTTATGGATGTTAGAAGGAAGTCAAGAAGTGTGCATTCTATTCTCATCATCTTCATAGTAACAGTCTCCAGGATATGAAGGATTTCATAAAGGGACTGACACTAGATGGTCACTTTAGGAAAGACACTGTGACAGAATGTGAGGAGGACCAACACTAGAAAATGCTGAACAATTGATAAATATTCTAGAATTATATCTCCACGTACCTGGACTGAAGGGAGATGGCAGTGCCTGGTTCTTGGATTCATGAGATGAGGAGAGGCGACAAGATCAGCTGGGAAGCAGCTCCTGCTGGAGACCACCGTTGGCAGATTTTATGAGAATTCATGTGGAGAGCTGCAGAGGACATCCTGCACAGGGTGTGATGGTGACAAGGGTACAAACCCAGGCAGTCACATATAGAGAAAGATGGGAAGACAGATTGATAAAATCAGTTGGACTTTGGGCCTTACTGGGTATTGGAAAGAGAGTTTCTGAGGCTTATGCCTAAGTTTCCGATTTGGTTGTCTCAGATCACTTAGTAAAGCTCTTTATATGAGACTGTAGCAGTTCTCCTCAGTGCTGGGATGAAACACCTCACTTAAAGTAGCTTAAAGGAGGAAATTATTTATTTCAGGTTTGTAGCGTTGAGGGGTATTTCCTCATGGCAGAGAAAGCATCTCAGAGCAGACAGCTGGGGTATCACATCTTGTCATAGCAGTAGAAGGGGCGTTGTCTCAGAGAGATAGCTTGGGACACCCGATGGGCTGGACTAATAAACCTTGAGATTTGCCAGCAGCGACTCAAAGTCTCTACTTCCCAAAGGCTCCATCAGCTGGGGACAAAATATGAAGCTCAATCTCACATGCTTGAGGCTAAGGAGGACATTTTATATTCAATCCACAGCAGAGAACATGTTAATAGTCAAAGCAGCTTGTGATTCTGATAATCTATGGCAACATTTTCAGTACACCTCCAGCTATTGTTAAAATGCTCTTCTCAGGCAAAGTGATAATTTTCTTCCCCCACCCCACCTTTTGTCCTTTTATTTATTATTTTTTAAAATGTCTTTTGCTTATTGTTGTTTATTGGTTTTGCATTGTTAAAATTTATTTTATTTATTTGAGAGCGATAGAGAAAGAAGGAGAGAGAGAGAGAGAGAGAGAGAGAGAGAGAGAGAGAGAGAGAGAGAGAGAGAGAAAATGGGCATGTCTGCAAACAAACTCCAGATACATGTGCCCCCTTGTGCATCTGGCTTACATGGGTCCTGGGGAACTGAGCCTCGAACTGGGGTCCTTAGGCTTCACAGGCAAGTGCTTAACCACTAAGCCATCTCTCTACCCCCCTCCCCTGCCTTTTATGTCAAAGGATATTCTTTATGGAAGGCATAGGCAAATGCTTTCTGAGCCCTTAATGTTGTCTAACTCCATAGATTGTCCTTTGCTTAGATCCTCTTTCTTTACTTGAACTGTATGTAGTTATAACCCTTCCAAAGCAATATTCTACTCGCCAAAGATCTCAACAATGGTGTTAGGTGTGAAGAGAAACTAACTGTGAGTCAGATCTTCCTCTTGAAAAGGCAGGCAGATGTCAAAGCAAGGTACCATAGTAATGGCTCTCTCCTCCTCCCCTTCCTCCTCTTTATCCTCATGTACGTTTTACTTACTTGTGTGGCCATATGGCTGGTCACTTACCCACTCTTCTCTATGTTTGTCCCTTAAGTCACCACAGATATTTGGTGAAGAAGAAAAAAAAAATCCCTATGCCATCAGGCTATTATATAGCTCTAAATTTTAACCAATCCACCTATAAAATTTAATAAAATACCTGAGGGTCAATTTTCACACAAAATTAAAACAGCTGTTTCTCAGTGTTCTAATCACATGCCTCGTCTGCCCCAAATCACGAACGTTGGCTCTATTGTTTTGCTTTCAATCTTGTTTTATAACCACTTCCATAGATGTGGACAGCTACCATAGCAAAAGCAAAATGAAAATACAGAGAAAAAAAAAAGAAATTCTTTCCTGAAGAGATGTTTCCTCAAGTGTTTCTTCAGAGTGGGCTTTTTATTTTTTCAAGGACAGGAGGTCAAGCTGACAAAATAGCACAAAAATACACATTTCCCTCCTTGTATAGTTCCTGACCTTGGCTGAACACCAGTCCTTTCACAAGATGGATTTGTTATGGAGTCGAGAGGGCTGCAATGTGCCCTGTTTTACTCTGAGAGCCATCTGGATTCCTCAAGGAGAAGCACAAGTCAGCATCCATGATCTTTTGAGAGGCTTTGGAAGGGAGCAACGAAGGCTGGCAAGATGCTTTCTCAGGAGCTCATAAGAAACGGAGTGGTAGAAATAAGATAGATGTCATGTCATGTGGCTTTGTCTATTTTCATTTTATCATGTGACTTTTCGAGTAGGCAGCATATCATGTCAATATGATACTTGGGGGCAAGGAATCCGACTCTGAGTGAAGGAAAGGGTGGTGACGTCTCTTATGTTATCATCCTCACTGGCACTTGTGATCAACTTGTCACTTTGGTTTCTCATGGACTCAGAGCAAAACATGACTCAACATGACTGACGATGCTGGGGGCCTAGCACTCAGAACACATAAGTTTATGAGGGCACCTGAATCAAAGCACCACAATATGTTTCATGAGAGGTCCTTAATTTTCCTGAGAAGCAGAAACAGTGAGAAAACTGGTTAGTTTGATGACAGTAGCTAAGGTGGCAACTTGCGCAAATACTGCCCTTTAGTCATCAGGCATTTAGTGATGACTCACATACTACTTACGACCACCACCACCGTCAGTTTTTGTTTAATGCTTTCTCTTGAATGCGTAGGTGTGAAATTTCACCAGATACACCAGGTGTCTGGGTTCCCGGGCAAGCTTCAGAAAGCACTTTCTGCGCAGTTAGCCATTGTTCCCCATGCGTGACACGACAGAAGGCTGGGGAACAAGAGCCTGGTTTCTTCTCTTGGAAGCGTGGTCTTTGGACAGTGCATGGTGTGGGTGTCCTATGGGAAAGGCTCCTTCCCAAACATTCTTACTCAGAGTGTGCATTTGCCCGAGATCCCCCCACGATTTATACGCACGTTGAAATGTAAGAAGGACTTGTCTAGGACTGGAGAGTTGGCAAATTCAGCAAAGCGTCTGGTGTGCAAGCTCAGGGACCTGAGTTCCGAGCCCCTGGCATCCACTTGCTCAGTGTGTGTGACAGATGACTGGCATCCCAGAGCTGGGGAGGTGAAGACAGGAGATTCCTGGAGAACACTGGCCAACTTGAACGCTAAATCGTTAATCTCTGTGCTTCACTGAGAGACCCTGTCTGATTAAATGAAGTGGAAGAACAACAGAAGTCACTTGATATCAACCTCTGGCCTTCACAAGTGAACCTATGTAGGCACACCTGTGGAGCCATGTGTACCCCATGCATGTGAAGACACACACATACACATGTATTCTACACACATACACACACACACACACCAAGAAGTAAAAGAAGCACTGATTGAGAAGGTTTTTCAGTGTTTTTATACATTTCCTTCTACTGGCCAACTTCCCAATTCAGTTGTAACTATAAAGCTCCTCTCCAAAAAATAGAAGTAAAAATAAACAAATAAAAGCTATGAAAATAATCCTTGAAGCAGATAGCATTCAAACCTTCAATGAGGGCTGCAGAGTGGCTGTTTCGGACCTCCATGTTGCACAACCATAAATTTATAAATCCTTAATGTGTCCACTTCAAAAATCTGAGTACCTTCTGGTCCCTGGATACCACAATTCTGCAGAAATAGATGTGTATTTTTAATGCATGTGTACATGGCTTCCTTAATGACTTTACTGCAAAAAATAACATTTTGTCCTAATGCATCCTTAAGTGAAGGGTTTGCATTCTTAATTTTCCACTCAAGTAATTTAGAGACCATTAGTTAAAGTGGAAGTGTCTGGCAAAGATGGAGCGTTGGAAGTTTAGACATTTTCTTCTGAAGATTGCTCATGTAATTGTCAGAGAAAGATACATTCTTAATTGTGTTTCACTGCATCTGGGCAGTGGATGCATGCCAGTGTTCCAAATACCTGTGTAGTAAGAATGGAAGAAATGGAAGGTTGTGTGGTACAGGAATGTCAAAATAACATATTCCAGAGTTTGTTACCCAGACAGAGTACACTGTGAGTGCCTCCCCTTTCTTCTTCTTTTTTTTTTTTTAAATTTAATTTATTAGTTTTCAGTGAATACAGGCAGTTTGGTACCATTATTTAGGCTCATCTGTGATCTACCCCCTCCCATTAGACCCTCCTTGTTAATGAAAATGGGTCATGCATTGTGGAGTTAGCCCCCAGTTATTAGTATGATAAATGTCTCTGCAAATCATGACCCAACATGTAACTCTGACATTCTTTCTGCCCCCTCTTCCGCAAGATTTCCCTGAGCCATGTGGGGTTCATTTTTGGTCTGCTTCAGTGCTGAGGTGTTGGGGGCCTCTGAGGCTTTGGCTCTCTGATTTGGTAGGAGTTGATTTTTCTCTGCGTTGATCTCCTTCCCCTTTGTGCTGATATCCGGTTCACAGGAAAACATCACCCTTACTTATTTCGCCAGTTGTCCTTAGTTTCAGTTGGGCCCCTTTTGAGGTATGTTGGGGCAGCTCTCTTCTTAGGATCTGCATCTATCTCGAAAAGAGAAGCAGATTCTCCAACGGAGAGTAAGTTAGCACCCGGAAAATTGAGATAACACTTACTTTTTTGATAGACAGTTTGATAGGTGTAGGCCCTCTTATACCCCGTGATTGATGGTAGCTTGATATTGTAGAGTGGGCTTGTGTTTGGGTATGGTTCTGACTTGTTTCCCAGCTCCAGCTAAGGATCTAGTACCACTGAGTGGATCAGTTAGCCAAATCAAGAGCAATTGATTCCTCACCATGGCTGTGTACCACTGTTGCACTTGTGTGGGCATCACATCCGGTTATTTGTTGCTAATTAGGTTAAACAATGTGTTGCTTGGACAGATCTTGGTCATTTTCCCCAGTCGCCTATGTAGCGCCTTCTGGGACTAGACACGCTGACTGTCTGGAGACTGACTCTCTCCTGACTTCCAGCCATGTCATTCCATTTTCGCGTCAGCTGCGTATGGAGTCTTCAGCAATAGGGTCTTACTACTGGCCTTTGGTGGGTCATCAAGTACTCTGACAGAAGTCTGTCATTGTTTTGGGAAACCTTGTAGGTTTCTCTGATCAAAAGCTCACTGTGGATGGTAGGCCCAAGCTGGAAGTGGGGGTTACAGGTCAGTGTCCACTAAGAAATTGAGGAAAAAGATAACTAATATACAAGAGTTAGAGAGGACCCTTACAGGAAACACCTGAACCACAAGACACTGGAGAGGGTAGGATCAAGACTGACCTAAATCTCCTACATCTTCCCTCCCCTTTCTTCTTAAGAAAAAAAGCAGGATGGCTTTCCTAACTGCACCTCCATTTTCAGAGTTGAGCCAAAGACATCCTGTTACCCAGTTACCCCTCTTGCTGAAGAGTTTTCTGTATACTTGGACCAGAGAGACTGAAGGTTGGAGACTTTTGCTGGCGCCGTCTGGAAATGACAACCTTGGATGGTGCTGGTGGAAAAGTCAGAAGTGGTTGCCCTGCAGTTATTTCTCACCTGTGCCTTCTGACTTACAGTTCTTTTCAAAGCTCATGTGAAAATCTTTTTCTCCTGTGCCTGAATGGTTTGATTTTTCTTTTGAGTTAGAGGTCTCCTCAAGAAAAACTTTGAAGTACAATCAGATCCAAATTTCAAAAGTAAAGAGATGTGATTTTCTGATCTAAAGAAAGGGGTTGAGTTTGCAAATACTCATATTTGTCTAGTGACCTTTCCAGAGTGTGAGATTTGCCAGCACACCCATCCATATATGTCTTGCAACTGTAATTTGACACAAAGATTATGAAATCCCATTCACTATGCAGATCCTGTGTAATCTGTTCATACACAACATTGGTTCATGACTTATCTTTTACAGGTTCATAAGAAATATTAGAACTGGGGGCTTGAAAGAAATATTAGAACTGAGGAATGGTTTAGCGGTTAAGATGCTTGCCTGCAAAGCCAAAGACCCGGGTTCAATTCCCCAGGACCCACGTTAGCCAGATGCATCTGGAGTTCATTTGCAGTGGCTAGAGGCTCTGACGCACCCATTCTCTCTCTCTCTCTCTGTCTCTCTCTTTCTCGGTAAATAAATAAATAAAAATGAATAAAAAAGAAATATTAGAACTTCTACTATAGGCTTGAGTACCATATATATATCCAAAACGTTCTCACCTATATAATGCTTCTGAGTATATTTGACATATTTCTCTGTTAGGGATTTACAACAAAATCCAGAGATTTTTAAAACATTAATGAAGAGGTCTGAATGGTAAACAATATGTATCTGGTGACTTTCTGTTTCTTTGGGCAGGGAAACTGAGGTTTAAGGGTTTCGTTTGCAACATGTCAACACTTGGAAGACATGATTCAGACTGAGTTCATATACATGGTTATGTATTTAACCTGTTTTCCCCTTGGATGTAAAGGTACATACCTCCCTTGGGTTGCAAAAAGACTTATGTACAACAAATAATAATTACTCTATAATCACATTTTGTTATCTTTAGACTTCATATATATGTCTGGTACCAAATTTCCAGACATATTTATGTGTTTTCCATGTTGGCTTATTCTCTGATCTTGATAGAACAATATCTAGAAAAGTATGTTGAAATATTTTTTTTCCTAATTTGGGTTTTGTAAACCTTCTAATTATTTCTGAGCTTTGTGTTTGTGTTTACATACACAATACACATAGACACATGCATAAACATGATGTTACAATGTTACAGATACCTTGGCATATCTAGCCATGTTTGTGTAACATTATATTCTTCGAGCATATGTACATGAATATATTCCTGCATTTGTATGTATTTATTTGCATGCCAACACATGCGTATCTGTGCATTCACACGTTTATAAGTGCACATTTGTGTTATCATGGCATGGTTAATTCACTGAAGGTGTATTTGTAGATGAGTAGGTTCTATGTGTGTGTATTCGTGTGTACCTTCATGTGTGTGTCTACATGTGATTAGATACATGTAGCTCCATGTCTCTATGCACTTGAACTGTGTTTTTGCACATGTTTTCCTCTCTTGTTGTTCAGAGGCATCTGTGGACACTCTAGTAGCTTTAGGAGGTGGGCCATAGGTTTGGTGATGCAAAGCAACTTTTCTCCTCATCAAAGTTCAAATGAGAATCAGAAGTAACAGGGGGACCCTTGTTAGTGTTGCCCTGGAGCCAATGACTTCCCTGAGCCCTAAGTTGCTTAGGGAAGGTCTGTCAGTCATGTCCCAAGCACACATGAGTAAAGGTTATGTGATTTTGTTTTCCCTAGCCATTTAAAGTGTTTATGACCTGGCTGCTTCCGTTAGTGGATAGAAGCTTGATTACAGATGTCATGCCCAGCCTTGGCTGAGTCTTCTTCTAGAAGGAGCTCGAAGGACTGGACTAGTGATGGTTTTGGATTCTTGGCCAGGTTTTCTTGCTGGGTCATGATTATCTATGCTCCTTGTTGAGATGATCTTATTCCTCACAGACGTTGGGAAAACATGTCATTAAGCCGTGTGGATCATGCCTTCATTCAGTGGGAGTGGAAGAGACATGTATGTGTCCTCTTTTGCATAATTCAGCTCATAGGTGGTGATAGAAGACACAGGTTGACTTCTGCTGCTGCTCTTTCTAACTTTTAACTTATTCTATTTTAATTTTTTTGAAGAAATTAATTAATAAATTTTTTCACTATAATTTTACACTGGGAGCATGCATTGGGTGATTTCCCTGTTGTGTAGTAATTTTGTTCTCAACCATTAACTTGTGAATAACTTTAATTAATAGCTTAATAAATTATTCATGACATTTTAAAAAACCCTCTGTAGGCCATGTGGGACTACATTTTCTTTATTTCTAGCATTTTCAGGCAATGTTAAAATTGTATTTTTTATACATGATCATAGACAGACAATATTTTACTGATATCTCCCAAGCTATAGAAAACTTACATAATTATATTTCTGAATAAGTCTTCAATCAATAAGATCTTTATTATTTTAAGTAATGCAATTTTGGAAAATTGAGAGAGAAAATGGTAGCTGAAATGTCTAAAACATAGCTGTTCTATTTTATTAGGTAAAATTGGGAGAGTCCTGACTCTCCAGTGGGTTGCTTTTATGGTAGGTTAAGAGGAATATAATCTTCGGTGGAGAAAACCTGGATGGCTTTGAGCAAGTTTCGGTCTTCAAGGATACAAACACTTGTCTAGACCATCTGTGGTTTTACAGTGTCTTCCGAGTCTCAACCTCAGGCACTGTACTGCCACTTGAAGGTTATGCTGGTGGCTTGGGTTGGATTCCTTTCTGCTGGGCAGCTTGGATCTGAAGGAGAACACCTTGTTACAATAGAATACACCAGTCATGCATTAGGAGGAAGAAAGGCCCAGATGTAGCATAGGAAGGGAGAAGCCACCAGCTCAACAGCGTAGTGATGGAGGATTTCCCAGTTCCCTAGTGGCCAGGGTGAACTTGATGATAAAATGACCCAACACCCACATGGCTTTGCCTGCTGTTCAAATTTGTCCAAGAACTTTCTCCGTTCTTTCATTACCATTGTCTACTAGTAGTGACAATTTTCAAAAATTAAGAATGTTCATAACCATAATTCTATATGATCATATGAGTTTATTTTAAAGGCCTGCTCCACTATGCCTGGCTTGATTTTAACTTTTTTTTTTTTTTCCAGGTAGGGTTTCACTGTAGCCCAGTGTCCTGGAACTCTCTCTGCAGTCCCAGGCTGGCCTTGAATCACAGTGAGCTTCCTACCTCTCTTAAGTGTTGGGATTAAAGATGCACATTACCATTGGGTCTGGCTATTATAACTTTTAAAAAAAATATTCTTATTTATTTATTTGAGTGTGAGAGAGACAGAGACATATAGAGAGAATGAGTATGGGCCAGTGCCTCCTGTCACTGCTAACGAACACCAGATACATGCTCTCCTTTGGACATATGGCTTTATGTGGATACTGGAGAATCACACTTAGGCTACAGGTTTTGCAAGCAAATACCTTTAACCACAGAGCCATCTTCCCAGAACCCTGAAATTTAACTCTTGTTGAGTAATTACTAAGCCAAACTCTGTGCAGGCCTTCTCTCTTTTAAATCGTGGTAAGTCCACTTTTCAGCATACAGAAACACTGAGCCATTCATCATCTCTCATTCATGGCCCTTCTCATCTCAGTGCAGGTCATCTGTGTCCCACCTGTGTCCTCTGCTACTTCACTCTCTCTCGTGGGCCTTGTTCCTCAGGCAGGTCACTGTGCTCCAAGCACTGCAGAGCTCAGGTGGGACATGGTACCAGAGACAGAGCTGACTGTGAGAGCCAGTGCTTTATAGCAATATTCTGAATGTATTTTTGACAAAAAAAAAAAAAAGAAAAGAAACCAAAGCTCTCACCTCATAGGGAAATGAGAGAGTCTTGATCTGGAGCCAAATGTGAGCAAGTGCGTCCCTGAAACACACCGGCCACCCCAAATACCATGTCTCAACGTGGTTACAGTTTTGTCAGTAACACAACCAAGAAACTACTAAAACAAGGCATTTTAAAAATATTCCAGTGGAAGTACCCATGACTTTAAAATTTTGCAGAGATTACTGTGTTCTTGAATGATAAAAATATTCAAATAGATGTTTATGTTTTTTTGAACTGGGGTCTTCTTATAGTCCAGGCTGACCTGGAATTCACTATATAGACCCAGGCTGACTTCCAACTCATAGAGATCCTCCTACCTCTCTAAATATATATTTTGTTTGTTTGTTTTTTTTTTCCAAGGTAGGATCTGACTCTAGTACAAGCTGTCCTGGAATTAACTCTGTCATCTCAGGGTGGCCTCAAACTCATGTGATCCTCCTACTTCTGCCTCCCAAGTACTGGGATTCAAGGCATGCACCACCACACCTGGCAAATATACATTTTTTTTTTAACTAACACTGGCTTGAGTATATAAATCATGTACTGAATAACATATAGACTCAGGATGGATAAGAAAAAATAAACCTTGTTTTTTAGCTTATATGAAAGTGGGGAGTTTTTAGCACCTTCCTTTTTATTTCCCAAACCTAATTGCTTCCTTATGCTTATTACTGTGCTTAAAGTTTTCTTCAAACATTGCATGTTGATTAATATGTCTTATTGGGGCAATTGATAAAAATTATCCTTCTAAGTTT
Source organism: Jaculus jaculus (assembly GCF_020740685.1). Taxonomy (NCBI): domain Eukaryota; kingdom Metazoa; phylum Chordata; class Mammalia; order Rodentia; family Dipodidae; genus Jaculus; species Jaculus jaculus. The sequence goes on from NC_059109.1 coordinate 133,446,662, forward strand.
CTGACCTTTATATGTCCTAGAAATCCCATTTCCAATTCCCCATCTCTAGGGATGTGCTTACTAAATAACTTTCCCAAATACCTGTGTAATGGGGGAAGAACTCTTAGAAAGTAAGAAGTGAATGAAACTTAAAACCCTGTCTTTTTCAGTATAACAGCAACATCTATTTGATTCTCCAGGTCTGGGAGAGACAGAGGGTGAATCTGGGGCTGGGGGGGGGGGAGGGGACAGGCAGGACCCTCTCAGGAGTCATTAGCTTAGCAGTGCCTTCCCCCGCTGGGTTTGCTGCATTAGAGTCAAGGAACATTACCGCAGTAAATGTGGCCAGAGTTCCTGATGGGGATTCTAATTGAAAGAGAAACTCTGAGAGTGCCTTCTTACTTTCTTTGATGATCCTCCAAACTTTATCTTATCTTAAGAGAGGGCAGGGGGTGGAAACTGGGCACCGCAGAGTAGCATGGAGAGAAAAGTGTTTCCTGTGTCTCTGATGTAAACATGGCATTTTGGTCATGTACATCTGTAAGGATGGGAAGAATAGAAAGTATCTTGCAACTTAAAGGGGCACTATCCCTTCAGTGTCCACCAGGGAGCGCTGTTCAGGTCTCTTTTCTATGAAGGCCTTCAGATGACACCTCTCCAAAACCTACTGACCATCCCTCTGACACTTCTGGTCTACTCATTCATGATTGCTTCTCGCGTTTCATGCTTAGAGCTAATGTGTAGAAGGACAACACTTCTTTCTTTCTTGCAGCTCACGTCAAAGACTTCCTCTTTACCATATGGGACCACGTGGCCACAGTGTCTTCTAGGGTCTTTGAGAATTACGGGGTTTGAGCCAAGTGGACCTGGGATACCGTACTATTCAACTTCCATAGATACCAGGTGAGGACACAGAGGTCCATTTTGATGTGATCCACCCCAACCAACACTTACCTTCAGGAGGGCTGTGCAAGTTTAGAACTTGGGTACTTAACAGTCTTTATGCTCGAAAACATAGAATGTTATAAAACAAACCCTGGCAATTTGCCTCAGCTCTGGTTCACTCGCAGATGTGCACTTTTCCTTAAAGGTTTTGAATGGTCACTATAAATATCTGCAAAGATCTTGTTTTTTTTTTTTTTTAAATGAATCCCGGACACAGGACACACAATTTTAGCTGTTGCCTTTTTTCTTGATAGTAGTGTTTCCCCTTTTGACCTTAGAGGAGGATTTGGAATTTGGAAATGTGTTGTGAGTCAGGGTTACTTTGTCGTGGTGACTCCATTAGACCAAAGTACTTTTGGGAATGAGGCTGGCAGACTCATGCCAGCTCCTACACACTGGCACCTAGCTTCCTCCCTCTTTCCTTCCATTTCTATTCAGCCCAGGACCTTAGGGCTCCTGATGGTGTTACTTCCATTCAGAGTGGCTCTTCTGTACTCAATTAAGCCTCTTTGGCAACTCAATTACTGACACACTCAGAGCTGTGTCTCTTAGGTAATTCTTAGTCCAGTCAAGTTTACAGGGAAGATGAACCATCTTGGGACTCCTGTGTCTTGTGAACCTAATAGCCCCATTTAAAGCTCTAAGACTACAAAGATAGGGACAAGCAAAGTTTCCCCCAAAAGAAAATTCAGGGACAATTTTACCAGGATTCATCATAGTAATGATATAGTAATCATATCAAGACCTAAAAGTTATGTAAGTCTTACTATACACCAGGCAAGATTCTAAGGACATAATATCTAATAGATTGTAATTTTCATGGCATCTTTGTGGGATAGGCTTAAATACTAATTTCTGAGAGTTAAAGTGTTTCTGAAAGATCAATAATATTTCAAGCTGTACATTTTCAAGCTCTTTACTAAGCACACACCATGAAAAGTACTTTTCCAGCATTGTGGAGCAAGACATTCAGGTTCATAGTTTCATGAGACATGCAGACTAGGAATAAGAGAATGACAGCTTTCTGCCTCAATAACAAATATATAATCATCAAATTATAAGGAACAAAGTTTTCTTTTGATTAACAGTGTTGGGGTTTCAGCCCATTATCAGTTATCCCCCATATGTTTAAGGGTGCCCTGAGGCTTCACACCGTAGTAGGAGTGAGTAGGACAGCAGAACACTTCGTGGTCAGGAAACTGAAGAGAAGAGGAATAAGAGACTAGACTCCAACAATTCCCATCAGAGCATGCTTCAGTAAACTAAAGTCCCTCCAGTAGTCCGTACCTCTGAAAGGTCCACCACCACCCAAGAGTGCTTCCCCAGGGACCTTGCTTCTAATCCATGGTGGTTCAGGGCTACTGAAGCGATAAACTACAGAACAGACAAGAGCATCTTATGTCAAAACATATATCCTGCATCTAAATACTGAATGTAAAACATAGGACTGTGCACCTATAAGAATAAAGGATGGTGACTGGGAGATAATTTCTTTTTGTTATTTGTTATAAAAAAAATGAGGACATGGCTTAGTGGTTAAGCCCTTACCTATGAAGCCTAAGGACTCCGGTTTGAGGCTCGATTCCCCAGGACCCACGTTAGCCAGATGCACAAGGGGGCGCACGCATCTGGAGTTCGTTTGCAGTGGCTGGAGGCCCTGGCGCGCCCATTCTCTCTCTCTCTCTCTGCCTCTTTCTCTCTCTGTCACTCTCAAATAAATAAAAAAAAAAAAATTTTAAAAAAATGAGGTCTTGGGCTGGAGCAGTTAAGGCATTTGACTGCAAAGCTAAAGGACCCAGGTTTGATTTCCCAAGACCCATGTTAGCCAGATGCCCAAGAGGGTGCATGTGTCTGGAGTTCATTTGCAGTGGCTGGAGGCCCTGGAATGTCCATTCTCCCTCTTCTCTCAAATAAATTAAAAAAAAAATATGAGGTCTCCATGAATGACTTTGTCATGAGGAAAGTTAGTCCAAAATACCAGGAACTGTTCATCAAAGAGGACAGAGGACATGGTTTTTGTACAAATGGAGGCCTTTGTCTTTCAGTTGGATTAGATCATGATAAGAATGAAAAGGGTGCAAAAGATGAAGGGTGGGAATCTGTGGAAAATGTTTGTCTGAAACAGATGAAAGAATAATTGTTAGTGAAAAAATTGGAGCTTGTATTTTTATTTTTCATCATTTAAAAATATCAAGCTTAAAAAACATAAAGCATTAAGATGGCCTCATAAGATTATAAATGATGTTTGTTTCAGATTACCAAAGATATTTTAAGGACTTTTTTTTTTTAGTACAACATTTTCAACCTCAATTTGAGATTTTACTTTTCTCCAAGGGCTTCATTTAAAATGTTAATATTAACTGTCTCTCTGTTAAAGCATGTGTACCCTTTGGCTCATTAACAAAATCCTAAAAGCTTCCTTTTTTACACACTGGCCACTTCACCCTTTCAGCTACTCTGAAAAAGTTAATGTGTATTAACAGCCAATTTCACAAGAGGGTAATTAGTAGATAACTCAAATGTGTGCTTTGATTCTAATCAGAAAACCCGTAGGGTACTACTTGAAAGAGACATAAGATCAACAAAGTATCAGAAACCAAGAACATGCTCGATGAATATCTGAGATTTAAAATAAAATTCATATTGAAAGATATTTTTCCCCAGTATAGAAAATCAAGTGAATTCACTTTTAGGTCTACATCAACATGTCTGAATAATTTCTCTAATATGTAGCTTACCTGAGCCTCACAGATCTGGTTTCCTTGCTGAAAAGATGGCCACTTGATATTACTCAGAGACAAGTAGGCAACTGTCAAATTTCTGGGAAGTACTGTCTTTGAAGGGCATTGATGGTAAATGTACACAGGCTGATATGTTGCAGGAGTTTTCAAATCATTTGGTGGTTATGTTTTAAGAAGAAGGCAGAATATACAAATTAATGGACTTTGGGTCTGAGATATAGTAGTTATAACTTCCCTAACTTGTCACTTGTCATAAATGATTATTATGTCTATGTGCATCTCCCATTCTATTCCCCCTGATAGATGACTAGAGTTGCAGAATAGCCTGAAATAATTCCAGGAAGGTGGCAGTCACTTTTCATTTGGCTCCATCTGCCACATTAATTCTGATCAGATACGAAGTGGCTGCATAGACAGCGGGTGTCAGATAGAAGGGAGAGTCTTATGTGTTTGTTTTGCTTTTCTCTTCCCCATCACATTTCCAGGGTTATGAGTCTAAAGATAATGCACAGCGGAATTTTAAAAAAGTGTATAAGGGAATTTAGAGCATATTTTCTAAAGGCTTTTAGATTCTCTCCTCCTTGGACCCTAAAACACAACTTTTGCCTTCAGAAATGCTGCAGGTGGGGCTACGAAAGGACTGGAAGTTCTTAAGCTCTTTGTCTGTTTGTTTTCTCTTGCTTCACGAGAAGGAAAAATATGAAGCTTAGTCCTTTCTTGTTCCTCATTTGAACCTTGATTCCATTGTGAGGCCAGAATATAATTTAATTGGACATCCAAAGAATCCTATAAGATTGTACCTCTGGAATTACAGTATATACATAAATCTATCATCAGTGTTCTCAAGAAAGCAGTCTTTCCACTAAGATTGTGCATGACTATATGCCCAGATATGGAAGGAATCAGGCGGAATTCTTTTCTCTATGCTAAGTGCCTAGACCAGGGAGTAGTATATCAAACAGTATAATGGGAGCTAAGTGTATAATGTCACTTTGTGGAATAAAATATATAGATTTCATGTATATATGTATATTCGTGTATATGGTGTCTATCTACCATCTATCTACTAACATATCTATACACTTATGGGTCTATGTCTCTACCCACCCATATATACATCCATTTACTAGTTATGCCAATGTCCTCTCCTTAACGAAGTTCATTGGAAGCTCAGTGCCAATGAGTAGCCCATCTCAGCTCAGTCTGTGCCATCTTCAAGCACTACCGTTTCTCTAATTTCTCCTGGGATATGAGACTTTGCCTGGGACAGAAGCACTCGCAACCAGGAAACATTATGGAGTTCATGTCCTCGGGGCCATCTCTCAACCTAAGGGGAGATGGAAGATTGGAAAACAGCCTGTTCTCCACAGCCCTGGAGCGTGACATTAGGCTGCATTCCTCATGGTTTCTCATAGGCCTCTGGGATCTTGTTTGAGACATCCACAGCTGCAACCTGCTCATTGCCTCAGGCCTTGTTGATTGTTTTTCCTTTCCCTCACTTGCCTTTCTTGTATTCCCCACTCTCTCATCATACCTTTTTAAAATTTGCCTCCCAAGCAATCTACCTCTGCTTATATATACTTTTTGAAAATCTTATGGCCTACATTTGGATATGCTAAAAGGTAAGATGTCCTTTCTAATAAAATTATGTGTCATGGGGCTGGAGTGATGGCTTAGCAGTTCAGGTGTATGCCTGCAAAGCCAAAGGACCTCGGTTCAATTCCCCAGGATGCATGTAAGCCAGATACACAAGGTGGCACATGCGTCTGGAGTTCGTTTGCAGTGGCTGGAAGCTCTGGAGCACCCAGTCTCTCTCTCTCTCTCTCCACTTCTTTTTCTCTTGCTCTCTCTAAATAAATAAATAAATATAACAAAAATAATGTGGCATGAATGAACAATTGTTTGAGTGAACTTTGGAGATGCCCTACATTGAAGCCACTCAGAAACTGTTAATTTTTTCATAGAGTCTTCTAGTAAGTGGTCACATCCAGATAATAATACACCCACAGTTGTTAATGAAAGCAAGGGAGTTACACTTAAGTAGACACACTTAAAAGGTTAAGTTATCAGGATGGAAAACAAACATCAGTAGGGCCTGCATTAGTTAAACTTGAGGATGCCTAAATGGCTGTGCAGAGCTAAAGTCACAATCCTGCTCAACTTTCTTACATATTCATATTGGAAGGCATTGATGACATCATGAAAGATGGCAATCCTTTATGTGAAGTATATTATGAGGAAAAAAACTATACACAGTGATTGAGACTTTAAAAATCATGTTTCTTCTTTTTTTTTTTTTTTTTTAAACAAAATCTCACTTCATAGCCCTGGCCGGCTTAAAACTTGTGGCAACCCTCCTGCCTCTCGCTCCTTCCATTCTGGGATTACAGGTGTGCCCTGACACACCTGGACTTATTATTTGGTTCTTTAGCTGAATTGGTGAAGCAAATCATGAATTACATTTATTAACAAGTAACACTTATTTATCACTGCATTTTGTTTAGTTGTTGTGAAATTAGCTATAACCTCACTTTACTTCTGGAACTACATGGATGATTTCAGAGAATGTTTTGATTCTCTCAACACATGCATAGAAGAATATCAGCTACCAGAAATTCTGCGGATTGACTGATGCATTGAAGATCTCCTGCATTCCAGTTATTATCACAGCTCTTTACATATAGCATCTAATTTAATCACCATGGTAACACAACGGGGACAGCTAATTTCTCCTAATTTTAACAAGGAAGAGATGAAAACACAGAAGGACACAGAGTAGCCACTTGGCGATGCACCCTCCACAGGAGGATTGCAATGGGTTGGAGGCCAACCTCTGAGCTACACAGTGAGTTCTAGGCAGGTCTGGGCTACAAAGTGAGGCCTGTCTAAAAAAAAAAAGGCAAAGAAGAAAAAAGGGAGGACAGAAAGAGGAGAAACAGAGATGGGGCGAAAGGAGGAAAATCCTAAGGAAAGAATTAAATGTCTACGAAGGTCAAAGGCAAAGAGGAGCTGGCATTTGGGAGAATCGCGACAGGGTCAAGGTGTGAGGTACAGAGGGAGTACCGATGAGGGCCTATGTCACTGCAGGGTCGGTTCTTGTCTTAAAGCCTCGGAGGCACCAGCACAGGAGTGGGAGAAGGGCCTTGGTGGAAAAGAAATACTAATGAAGTTTAATATGGCACCGTGTAAGGACAGATTGGCTTGGGAGGAAAATCCTGGAGTAGTTTGGGATAGCAACGATGAATTTGGGTGATGTTAGTGGATATGTTGAGTATTTATTTTCATGAAATTAGATTTATGGTATAATTCCAAAAGCATTTGCTAGCCTACAGGGGAAGGGAAGGACCTCAGGCCCCCTGAATTTTTGTTCTTGAGTGACTGGCCCCTAGTTGGCGCCATTTACTGAGATTCATCAGCGAGGCTGTGCAGGATCTTTGCCAGGTACTAGACTTTTGTGCAGGGATCTCTGGTTGTCTAGCTGAGGGCTAAAATATATGGGATCCCAACTCCCATTTTGATTATATTCTTTCTGGCAGACAGGACTTAAAACTCATCAGATAGGTAAATATTAGATGGTGGAAAACCAATGATGACCCAACAGAGAAAAATTCATAGGGAAATGGAGGTGGGGTAATTTATAGAAGATTCCAAGGATGCACCTCATTGTTAAGTTGACCTTTGAGCAAAGACCTCATAGAGCAGGACAGAGTGAGATGTGGAATGAACAGGTCCAGGTCTAGAGTTACTGAACTTGTGCCTCAGGTAGAGGGTGGGCCCTGGAGCTAAAATCCCACTCTTAAAGGGAAGAGACTTGATATTAGGGAATTCATTTTCAGCCTATGAATAAGTGTGTGAAAATAAACTTCTGAGGTTTGCTCTTAATCTACAGAATAGAGTAAATTTAGTGGTATTTTCTAATGGGGAGTAAAAGCTTTAGTCTGGATTTGAACTAGTGGCTCCAGGGACTTGCATTATCATTAAGTCAGATTTAAATCTCCTTAAACCAGATGCTTAATGCAGTAAGTCCACTCTTTCGTTTGTTAAGCCACCTCTCTGAGGATGTTTAGGGAAATGATGTATGTTTGCTCCCTAAGTTTTTCTTTCAGCCACAGCTAAATGGAAGTCAGGTGCCATTACAGCCTGCTATAAATAAAAGGAAAAGCTCACAGGCTTGGCTGCAGTTGAGCTGTGTTAAAAGATGCCATGGAAGCTGCTCCTGGAGCTCAGTGAGGTGGGCAGTATTTTCTCTCTCTCTTTTCAAGGTAGTGTCTCACTCTAGCCCAGGCTAACCTGGAACTCACTATGTAGTCTCAGGGTGACCTTGAACCCACAGCAATTGTCTTACCTCTTCCTCCCTAGTGCTGGGATTAAGACATGCACCACAATGCTTGGTAGTGGGCAGTATTCTTAGGTTTGGGCTGCATGTAGTCCTGTAATTCTCAGTGGATAAGGATTGGAAAAGAGGGGGAGAATCAAGGGCGTGCCTAGTTTTTGGTCTTTGGAAATCGCTATTCAGTCCACAATGGAAACTCTTTACCCTCCAAATTTCAGCCAGCTTTTTTTATATGTATGTGGTGTGCATGTGTATATGTGTTCATATATGTGTGGACACATGTGTGTGCATGTGCACGTGTGTTTGTGAGCATGTGCTCATGTGCGTAGACCAGAGGACAACATTGGCTGTCTTTCTCTTTCACTTCTTCATGTTGATTTATGAGACCAGATCTCTCACTGAATCCGTAACTCACCTATTCAGCTAGACAAACCAGTCATCAAGGCCCAGGCGCCCCTGTCTCTGGCTCCCCAGTGCTAGAATTACAGATGCATGCCACCATGCTGGGTATAATCAGGTGGGTGCCACCTGGTAATGCTGGGCATTAGCACGCAGGTGCTGGGGATCTGATCTGGGATCCTCCTACTTGAGCATTTAACCACTGAGACCTCTGCTCAGCCTGGTATCATTTAGTTACACAATCTGTTTGGCTCCTTTGTGCATGTTTGGATCATTGTGCAGAGAAAGGTTATGGAATGAAATATGTGCCACGGGAATCTGCAGGTATCATACACAAAGGAAGCAATCAGACATGAGAAAGTAAATACCACGTGGCCAAGTGCTACCCACCGCCTGGACACAGTGGGAGCCTCACAAATGCCCTCTGGTAAAGTTTTGGCTAAAGGCCATGGGGTCCTGACTTTATTCTTAACACTTTGCAGGCAAATGCTCTACCACTGAGCTATACCCCCTCCTAACACTTTGGATTCCTTCCTAAGTGTTAAACCTCGAGATAGCTCCAGTTTCTTCATCTTTGAAGTGATGGAGACAATTCCCTTCTTCTGGTGGGGCTTTAAGACATTTAATGAGATTATGTTTTTAAATGCTTGGCACAGACGAAAGGCAACTGGTCAACGAAAGACACTCAACAAATAGGAAGTGTTATTGCCTCCATTAAAATTAATAACAATAATGACATTGTATATGTAGAGTAATATTACCTTTTCCTATATATAATCATATTTTAACATCTTAAAAATCTATCTGGTAGGGGACAGACTGCCTCTTCTGGGTACATCATTCTTAGGGATGGTCAGGACTTGGTTTGGAGCATGTCTTTCATACATACATTAACCATTGTCGGGATAGACATCCTCTGTCTGAGCTGTGCACTGTACAAAGCAATATTCCTCAGACCCAGTCATTCTAGGATCAGCAATTCAAGATAGCCCCGGAAGCCTGGAGACCATTCACATTATGCAAAGGATTCAATTCCTGCAGCTTCCCTGGGCCCAACCCCCCACCATTAGCTTTCCCATAGAAACCAGTGCAGGGTCTTCCCCCATGCTAACTTTCCCTTAGAAGCCAGTGGAGAGTCTCTCCCCTCCACCCCCGCTAGCTTTCCTATAGAAACCAGTGGAGGGTCTGGCCAAACTCCCCTGGGGTACCACTGATGTCTTCCTCACAGGCTGTGCAGAGGGCAGAATGTCCTATCTCCAGCTTCTGTGGATATGGTAAAGTTGGTTTCCTGAGCCTCTCCTGTGCCTAGTCTTGTGTCCTCAACCAACCAACACACACATACAAGGCAATCATTGGGTAAGTTTGTCAGCAAACAATCATGTCCCTAAAAACTTCAATACCCAGAGTCCTCCCTTCTCAGTCATCTGACTCTGATTTTATGAGAGCTATTCTATAGTTCTGTAAATTGTAGATAACGGTTAGAAATACAAAATAATTTTTATATCTAGTCATATAAATGATCTCTCTGCTCTCCTTTATCCAATAAAAGCAAGCTTTGCTGCCCATTTACATATTCATTTCAGTATTTCATTCCACATAGTTACCAGTGTTCATTTCACTTTTCTATGATGCTGGGTCATAACATTTGCCTGGCTTTCTCATTTAATCAATGACTATTAAATAAAATCTTTAACGTGGGTTAATGTTCTATATGTATGAGGTTCATAATTTTACCTATTTTTGAAAACTCACTTAAAAATTTTTATTTTGTTTTTGAGAGAGAGAGAGAGAGGGAGAGAATGGGTGCATCAAGGCTTTCAAACACTGCAAACAAACTCTAGATACATTACCACTTTGTGCATCTGACTTGTTTGGGCCCTGGGGAATCAAATCTGGGTTCTTTGGCTATGCAGACAGGCACCTTAACTGCTAAGCCATCTCTGCACCCAGAAAATTTGCTTTTAAAGTATAGAACCCATTCAAAAGTTGGTAAGTGAGCAAAAGAAATTTAAAAGACCTGATGGAGTTGTAGATACAATTGAATATAGAAAGTGGGCTCTCAGTAGTAGATACTGTCTGATTAAGTTGCAGAATGACTGTAAGTAAAATGAGAGGTCCAGCCCTGCTTTGACTTGTGTTGATGGGGCTACAATTCACCAGGAAGGCCCTTGGGTAGATTATGGCGACTAGATTTCTTTATGATCTCTTTGCTTTGTGAGAGCACATGACGATCCCCTCTGCTGAGACCAAGCAAAGGGCATTTTCTCAGAGCCAGAGTTGGCTGCATGGCTTGTGTTTGGCAAAAAACTCAAACAGGGCAGAGGATGGATAATGAAGAGGAGAGTCAGAGAGGAGCACAGTGACACATGAACCTGCGGGCTAGAACCAGGTACCTTAGGCAGTTGGTTAGAAGTAGATGGCGTTGTCTTGCTATCCATAAGCTGTGAGCAGGGTGGATATTTGAAATTCTGTACCTTGTAAATCAAATCAATTTTGGGTTGTTACTACCAGGGCTATTGTTGAACTTCCTGGGCTGGTTGTGTGATAGAGTTCTGTTCTTTCATATACTCAGGCCACTGGCTATTTTTAGAGGGGTTCTTATTTATTTACTTACTTTTATGTTTTGTGGTGCTGGGGATTTAACCCAGGACTTTATGTATGCTAGGGAAACTTGCTACCACTTAATTATAACCCCAGACCCCTTTATAAATTTTTTATACATATTCAATACAATACCAGAGTTCTAAGATACTGCATATTAGGGGAAATTTGTTATTCATGGTAAACTTCCTCCTCATATGAACCTGGAGTATTAGCAACACTTAATGTGCTAGCAGCAAGAATCTATTTGCCTGTGACCCATGCAGAGGCCATAGCTTAACTAATGCCTTCATTTCTTGCCACATGGGGCATAAAATATATGAAGGGCATAATATACATTGATTGAAGAAATGAATGAAATATTCTAATTAATTTTTCTGATCAAAGCAACCCCTGCCAACATGGCTTAGGCCAAGAAGCAGATTCATGAGCACATATTACTTTAGAAGAAAATCCCAGGCTCAAGCTTATTTGCAGGATTCACATAACTTCATCTTGTTTATTTCTGTCCCCTCTCTCCATAATTTCCTCTGCATCTTGACAAGCCATTCTCTTTGCTTTAGGCTACTTCATTACCAAGTTGGTTGCCCCTGTGGCAGAAGAATGGCCACCCCTTTCTCAACACTATGCTTCCACTTGGGATTCAATTACGTGTGTGTGTGTGTGTGTGTGTGTGTGTGTGTGTGTGTGTGTGTTTGATCATGATGAAGAAAGAAAATGGGGCTGGATGAGGCTGGAAGAAACAACAAAATACTCATGTTAAGTTCTCCACTAGATTAAGAGATATATGCCTATTTCCCTAAAACTGCTCTAAAATTTACAATCCAAATGAAGTCTACAGTGACTTTTCAGAAATTACTATTATTTTATTTCTAAAGATTTATACCCACAGGTAGAACTTCTCATTGAGAACCAACTGTTTATTCATGCTCTAGTTAGGAAAATGTTAAAAATATAATCTGATGAGCTGGAGAGATGGCTTAATGGTAAGGGCATTTTCCATAAAACCAAACACACGACCCCTGTAAACCAGATGCACAAGGTGCACACGCATCTGGACTTTGTTTGCAGTGTCTGGAGGGCCTAGTGTGCCCATTCTCTCTCTATCTGCCATTCTTTCTGCTTCTTTCTCTCCCTCTCAACTTAATAAATAAGAAATATTAATATTAACATATATATATATATATATAATATGAGAGTCTTTATTTTTTAATATTTAAAGTGTTTGCATGTATATAAGTATGTTCCTATGCTGGATACATGCAAGTGTGTGTGCAAGTGCATGTGGAGGCCAGAGGATGATCTCAGGTGTCCTGCTCTGGACTGCTGTTCACCTCTGTTTGAAGTAGAGCCTCTCGACGGCCTACAGCTTACACATTAGGCAATATGTAAATTCTAAGGACCGTCTACCTCCTCCTCCCCAGCGTTTTACCCACTGTGTTATCTCCCCAGCCCATGATCTACAAGTCTTGGCCCTTCATTCCTAGCTCTTGTCACGGCAGTGTTTCAGGTGAACTTTGATCCCGGCGTCTGCAGTGTGAGGTTGGAATCACTCTCACGTCAGGTAGATCATAAGGGCACCTCCTTCGGAGGAGGGGTGAACGTGCTTGTGAGAGTAACTGTCCCTCAGGCTTCCTGAGCAACGGTAGCTTGTTCTCAAGCCGTGCCAGTTGTTAGAATTCCAGTTCACTTCCTACCCTGCTGCAAATACTTGCCCAAAATACCCTTTGGTGAATAATGCAATTCAAATGACATCTAATCAGACCTTTGTTCTCATAATTGATCTGATATATTTGCAGGGACCTTTCTTAATCTTTCAGGGTGTACTCTGCCTGCGTGAATTAAATACAAGAAGCAGAAATATTAACTCTTGGATAACAATAGATTAAAAATCAGGAAATTGATATAATGCAAATGATGGATCTTTGTTAATTTGCTTCTTTGAATAAAAAAAAAAAAGATTTGTATCATGTCACAAACAAATAAAAAAACCCTGCATATGTAATTTAATGAATTATGTAAAACCTGCCTATCTTCCCAGATTGTTTTCTCTTAATGAATTACAAATGTGTGTAACTGCTCAGAATATTTCAAATATCCAAAAAAGGATATTTGATCTGAAAGGTTTAAAGTAGAAAGTGTGCATCTCTTTTGTCCTGGTCTGAATAAATATTTGGGATGAAGTTTTGGCTTGGGTTTCGGAGGGGATGCCATCAATCAATACGTAACAGGTAATGTTCTTCAAAAGCTTGGTTAAGATGTGAACTTTGTGTCATTAGTCATTCCATTTACTTAGAAAATGGCAAGTATCTTAACCCTCGGGCTGTTTCCAAGGTGGCAAGCATACTAAAGTCTATTTCCTTAATTGTTCATTATTCCCTTCTGCAATGTTGAGGTGAAAAGATGGTACCTGAGCCATGGTGAGACCAGCACAAATGAGAGACACTGATTATCAGGAGATGGTGAATTGCATCCTTCTGACCTTGACCTTGGGTCCTTGCTACTTTCTGCAATGTCTAATGATGCCAAAGGACATGATTCCAGCTTACTTAGAGGAAAGATGGACAAATAGGAAAGCAGCCCTGGTGCAGGAATGAACACACACACACACACACACACACACACACACACACACACACACATTTAGAGCAAACAAAAGGAGCAAAATAGAGAGAAAGAAATACAAGGATGATGAAGAAGGTGGAGCTTACCACAGAGTACAGGGAGGGACTGACAGACAGAGATGGGGAGAAGGTGTTTTGAGGCAACTCAGACCTCCCAAAGTCATCTGACAATCTCATCTCTAAAGACAAGGAACCCAGGCATTCATTGAAAACCAATATAGGTGAGGCCTGGGTATGCTTCAGTCAGCAAAGTGCTTGCCGAGCAAGGCAGGCAGAAGGACTTGCCCTCAGGCCTCCAGCACCCCACGAAGTGTCGGGTGCAGCTGCATGTGCCCACAACCCCAGTTCTAGGGAGGCAGAGACAGCAGATCTCCGGGCTTGGTGGCTGGCTAGTTTGGCTGAATTGGTGATCTCCTGTTCAATGAATGACAATGTCTAAAAAGAAATAAGGTGAACAGCAACTAGAAAAGGTCCCCGGTGTTAACCTCTGGCCTCTGTGCATCTGCCCCCGTGTGTAACAGCATCTGTAAGTATACATGTACACACGCATATACAAATCACATACATATACAAAAACAAAAATGACAAGAATCTCCCTCTCTCTGACCTATATGTAAGCATTATATGTGACAAAGCACATGGCGGGTGTCTGTAGATGACTCTTTGAGGGACTGATATCAATGGCAGTGCATAGGGGGCTACCCGTGGGTATCAGTGGCTGAGGGTCCTAACTCCTAGAGAGCCTCTAATGATCCTTCTCTGTCAACCTTCCTCCTTAAACTAGATATCTCGCATCTTGTCTCTGTCCTCTGGCTCTTGAATTGGAATCTACACCTACTGAGAAGTGCTGTGTGACTTTAGTTTCTGGGACAAGCACATCTGTTGCCTGCAAAGAGGAATGCTACCAGCACCTGTGATGCTCAAGTTCCTTCTTGTAGTGACACAGCACTCCATCAAAAACTCTGAAGTTAATCCCTAAGGAAGGACTTACTGTTGACTTGCAACTTCAGAGGTTTCAGTCCGTGTTTGGCTGAACCTTGGACCTCAGAGCTGAGATGAGGGAGAATATCATGGTGGCATCATGGCATGGCAAAGCCTGCTCGCCTCATAGCAGCCAGGAAAGAGAGTGGGAAGGGAAGGGAAAGGAAGAGGAGAGGAGATCTCAGGCCATGACAGCAGTGACTGGCCTCCTCCAGCCAGGCACCACCTCCCAATAATGCCATCCAAATAAGATTCTGCTGGTGGTTTAAAGTGTTTTATTCTGTTGATTAGATAAGAGTTCATGATCTTATCTCCTACTAATGATGGGAGCTACCAGGTGGGAGTCAAGGCTTCAGTGACACACAGGACCTTTTGTGGGGACACTTTACATATATCACTCATAGACCATTTTTGCAGCTCCAGGCATTACCTGGGCCAGTGCATTGCTGCTATTTCATTGCCAAGTTATTGATATTCTCATCCACACGTCTTCCTGCCTTCACATACTCTGTGCTAATTTAGGACTCCCCAAAGCCATGGCAACCAGCATGTTGATCTCCTGATCCCATGCAGCTTAGTTTATTGGTTTTTAATGTGTTTTACCTCCACTCACTAATTTATCAGCTCTGTAAGAACATGCCATGTGGTCGGTCTTCCTTTTGTCCCTAAATTTCCTCTGGAATGAGCAGGTTTCCTAGCAGACATTAAGAATTTAGTAAATATCTATTGATTGACAGGTGATAGCATCTTTACTCTGAAGTTCAGAAGTAGCACATGCAAACGGAGTTTGATGCAATTTCTGTGGGCTTCCAAAACAATTCATTCATTTACCAGCTTCAGGCCTCCTGTGATGGAAGCTCTTTAAAAACAGTGTAATTTCCATCTTGCCTTTCAAAGCCTCTACACCAAGCCCATTTATCTGTGCAGACATCTACATTCAGGGTCCAGAACAATAAAGGGGGGCAACGAGTCAGTTCCCATCTTGTCTTTATTATCTGTCTGATGAAACGAGGGTGTAAATATGTATAAATTAAAGGTTGGTTCAAAATTCAACACTTTTAGAGGAGAAATTACGGTCTGCTCTGTTCATTCAGGTAATTTACCAAGGATATTAAACTGGAAACAGTCTCTGAAGTCACAGGTATCTAAAGCTGTTTGAAAGGAATTGATATGCATGTGTTAGAGAGGGCAAGGTCTGCACTGTGCAGCCTGATGCCATGTAATGAAAAATCAAATTTGAATATTAAAAAATTAATTCAGCTGAGATAGAAAACGGAACTCACTACCACTCAGCTGTGGTATATAGCTAATGCACAGTGATAAAACTTGGTGATGAGAAATATTCTCTACCCTGTCTGGGTAACTCCTTTCATTGCTAAATAGAGACTTCGAAGAAGCAATGCTTGGCTAACCATTCTCAACACACAGTGCATCTGATCAGATCCTATCTCCATAAACAGTTTGAGTGCATGACTGCTGTTGTCCCAATCAACATTGCCTATGCAACGCAACCATCTTATCATTTGCGCTGAGTCAAAAATTGAATTTTACAGTCTGTGCCTTATACTTTGCCACATGGCTGTAACAAAGATTGGGGACTGTTTTCCCATCAGGAGAATACCTCAGCTGGGTTAAGCCATTATAGTAAATATAGAAATTTGAGATGAATGAGCAAATCAGAGTTAACGAGCTTGGAATCATTGGGAAGAAAATGCAATCACTTATGCAACGGGAAACACAAATATTCACACATCCTGACCCTCGTAACTGGCACACCTCCTCCTCCTCTGTCCACCGCAAAAACGCAAAATGACAGTGCACTGCCAAGCATGGAAGACTCACCTGGTAATCATGGTTTTTTAAAATACATTTTATTTATTTATTTGAGATATAGATAGAGACAAGGAAAGAGGCAGACTGGGAGAAAGAATGGGTGTGCACCTGGGCCTCCAGCTACTGCAAAGGATCTCCAGAAGCATGTCAGACCTGTGCATCTGGTATATGTGGTTACTGGGGAATTGAACCTGGGTCCTTTGGCTTGGTAGGCAAATGCCTTAACCACTAAGCTATCTTTCCAGCCCTGCTTCCCATGAGTTTTAATCACTTCTAAGAGATGGAGACCTAAGGCAGTTCTGTTGCTAATATCAGTTAATTAATTAATTAATTAATTGGTTTATGTGTGTGAGTGCTCATCTGTGTCCGGGTGGGTGTGCATTTGCCACACATACGTGTGTAGGACAGAGGACAACTTTGTGTGTAGTTCTTACCTTCCCCCTTATTTGAGACAGTCTCTCAATATGTCGGGTTAGCTGGTCTGCTAGCATCCAAAAGATTCACTTGTCTCAACCTCCTTTTTTTTTGAGGTAGGGTCTCACTAGCTCAGGCTGACCTGTAATTCACTATGTAGTATCAGGGTGGCCTCAAACTCATGGTGATCCTCCTACCTCTGCCTCCTGAGTGCTGGAATTAAGGGCGTGTGCCACCACGGCCAGCTCTTTTTTTTTTTTCATATGTTTTCTGGGGCTACAGTTGCCCACCCCAGCATCTAGCTTTTTCATGGATACTGGGGACCCTACCTCAGGCACTTAAGTTTGTGTGGCAAGTGCTTTCTTTATCCACAGCCATCTCCTCAGTCCAAATCAGTGCAATTTTAAAACTGTCATCAATGTAATTTCTTTACTGGGGGAAAGAGCACATTGTTTCAACAACATTATGAAATGTCCATTAAAACTGCTTTTAGAAATGTCCATAGAAATGCCTGTTTCCTATGCAAACTGTGACTCTAAGACTGACTAACCAGTGGAAATATGCTAAAAATTAATGGGCCTGTTTGGTTGATTTTACATACAGGATTACCCAAACACTGGTCTGGTTTCCACCTGTAATAAAGTGGCTTGTTCACATCACACGAATGTTGAGTATAGGCCTTGGCATAATCATTCCAGAATAAAAAGAAAACAAACTCGAGTTGATTTTGTTATTCACATGTTATGTTTATTTTTCAACACTGTTGCAGATCTCATTGGTTTATACATGGCAACTGTGCAGGTGTTTGTGGCTTTGATTATACTTATAATATACCCATAAAGGCAATGACCTGAATACCAACTTTTATTGGTTGTTGAATCTGCCACATTGAAATAGAATAGCATCTTATTTCATTTGCCCTGGCATAATAACAATGCATAAAAATACAAAAAAATTATTGCAATACAGGAAGTTGAGAACTCCAAGACCTTCGTGTCTGGTGAGGGCTGCTTTTCTACTGTGTCCATGCGTGGTGGAGAGATTTACTGCATCCGTGCCTGGTAGAGGGTTATTGTGTCCCTGTCTGGTGGTGGAAGGCAGAATGATATGAGAGTCGGCCCTTCAATACATTTCTTTTATCAATGTGCTACCCCTGCCCATGAATTCAGAGCTCTCTTGACTTCATGTTTAGTAGCTATTATTCATTAGGTGCCATTAGTCAGTCCAGAGGTTATGGCAACTCAAACTGTCTCTTGATGTTTCCAGATATTTCCTAGGAGACAGGAATCCACCCATCTCATTGAAAACTACTTATTAATATGATCAGTTACTGTAAATATAAACTTGACTATTGTTATTTACTCAGCAACTATGCATAAAATGAGCATCTCTTTAATCTCTCAACCATGTTGAAGGCTATCTCATTGTGTTTTCTCAGTTTGGCCTATCTAGATATCTAGGGAATGTGCATTATAATTACAACTATTTAATTAAATGACCTCTAAGAAGTCAATAAGGAAAAAAGGAAGAATGGAAGAGGCAAGACAAATTAACCATTTCCAAAATCCTTTGAATAATCTGACTGTGTTAGAAGGTAGAAATTACAGGACTAGAAACATTTTTAATATCCTGCATAGCAGAATTATGAGTTTGGAAGGGTAAATTAAAATCAAAATCCCCAAAAGACAAATCAAAACTGGATCATTTGTCATGCTTAGTGCTCATCAGGTACTTGACTCTTTTAAGGTCATGTGAGGTTCTGCCGTGTAACGGCTAGTGCCTGGACTGTGTTTAGAGTTACTTAGGAGACATATCTCTGGCTTTTCCCAGGAAAGTATTTCCAGAGAGGTTTACTCGAAGCGCGAAGACTCACATGAATGTGCACGGTGCTATGTCAGGCACTGAGGTGCCACGCTTAATGAAAAGGAGAGCTCACGCTGAGCACCAGCACTCATCCCCCTTGGCTTCCTGATTGTGGGTTCAATGTGACCAGTTGCTTCATGATCCCATGGCCACACCTTTCCACCACGATGGGCTGGGCCCTCAAACTGTGAGCCAAAATAGCTTCCTTCATTAATTTGTTTCTGTGAGTGTATTTTGCCACAGCAATAAGAAAAAAATAATTAATGTAGACATTGTTTAACATCTCAAACTCAAAATAGAAATTCTAAGGTTTGTGTGTGTGTGTGTGTGAATAAATAGAATGATCTTTATATTAGAGGGATTTCAGAGAGAGGAAGATTTTATTCTGGTGAAGGTGTATGGCTGGAAGAACACTGAATTCAGTGTTTCTTTAGAAAATTCCATGTGTCTGAGGACACTGAACGCTGTTTATTGGTGTGTGTGTGCTGTCATGACTTTTGTCTGTCTTTTGCATTGTCATGACTCTTGCTCTGGAGTCATGGGCAATGTTTGACAGTTGGTTCTTCAGAAAACACTATTGTCAAATATGTGAAATTATTAAGAAACCTACTACTGAGAATGTGTAGCATCTAATATTAATGATAAAACGTGATCATTACTTATCAGAAATTCCACATAGTTAGTAAATCTTATAGACTGTTTTCTTGGGATCGCAAAAAAACTCTTTTGTCTATAACCACTTTATGGTTGGAATGTTATTCTAATAGGAATCTTTATGGTTTATATCAATCATCAACTATATAGAGCACCTAGAGTCACCTTGGAAATAAGCCTCTGGGCATGCCTGTGAGGAGCTTTTAGATTATGTTAATTGAAGAGGGATGACTTGCTCTGATTATGAGCGGTACCACTCTATGAGCTGAGATACTGGACTGCTGAAAGGAAAAGGTGAACTGAACACAACCAGCATGGGTTGTCTGCCTCCTGACAGGATAAAATGTGACCATGTGCCTTACACTCTTGCCACTATCATTTCCCCACTACGATGGACTGCATGCTCAGCACACGCTGCCTAGGCCCCTGGCCTGCTCATGTCCTTGCAAGGGCCATCACCATGGGGACAGTGTGGGTGCTACCTTTTACTTAAGGTGGAGTTCTGGTGCTTCGCTTGACTGAAGCCAGATTGTCTGCAGTATAAGAACACAAAGGTTTATGCCAGTGTGCTTCAAGGGCAGGGACCAAAGTCAATGAAAATTCAAGGTCACTTCTTGAAGCTTTAGTGTGGACCCTTGATAGCTCGTTGTTTCCCACCTTAAATCATCATAAGGTTTTTTTTTTTTTTAATAATTAGGGTAATGTCCCAGTGACAAATAAGAAAGGTGGTGGAGACTCAATAACAGTGAACTCAAATAAAACCCTTCCACCTTTAAGCCACCCTTATCAGGCATTTTGTCACAGCAATTAGAAAAGTAATGAATAAAGATGCTTTATGGACTTTTTATGCTATAGTAAAATATCCAGGAACATTGTAGTAGCAACCATTCTTTAATGATATGAAAAGCTGCTGAATCAAATTATAGCTTTAAAACTGAAAGAGTATTACCTCAGTTTCTGTGCTGTATGTCTTTATGCATGTTAGCAGGTTATAGAATTGTCATATCATGGCTTTAGGCATGGCTCATTTTTAAGCTTAATCATTGTCCACATTTTCTTCATCCCTGTAAACCAGGCTTGGTGGTACTCACCTACACTGAAGGACACTGAGGGAGAAGATTATGAGTTCAAGGCCAAGCTGGGGTGCATAGCAAGTTCTAGGCCAGCACCGATAAGGTAGCAGGACTCTGTCAGAAACACGGGGATATTGTCTGCATTTTCATAATGTAAAGACCCCCGCCCCCTGCATTACTAACTTCAGCCACCTTTGTAATAACATGGAATGTGGAGCAGGAAGAGGCATGAAGTGACTGTTACATGGTGTTTCCATCATGCAGATAAATGGGCATAAGTGTAAGTCAGTAGTATAAGCAATGATGGCTTAATAAAATAATTGGGGCATGATGAACTATGTTTTACCTTTGTTGCTAAGCATGATTCATTTAATTGTAAGTTATTTAATTTTGAATTATTGATTTCACAACCAACTTGTAATATTCCAGAATGTTTGGCAGTCTGCTCTCACAAGCTTGTGCAAGTCATAGCTGACACACGCTGTCTAGGCCCCTGTCCTGCTCATGTCCTTGCAAGGGCCATCACCATGGGGACAGTGTGGGTGCTACTTTTTAATTAAGGTGGAGTTCTGGTGCTTCGCTTGACTGAAGCCAGATTGTCTGCAGTATAAGAACGCAAAGGCTTATGCCAGTGTGCTTCAAGGGTGGGGACCAAAGTCAATGAAAACTCAAGGTCAGTCCTCGAAGCTTCAGGGTGGACCCTTTATAGCTCATTGTTTCCCACCTTAAATCATCTGAAGATTTTTAAAAAATAATTAGGATAATGCCCCAATGACAAATGAGAAAGATGATGGAGACTCAATGACATTGAAACATATATCAACTCAGTCAGGGGTTGTTGGGAGGCTGTCTGAATTCCATTTAGAAAAAGTTAAAATAATGTGATCTTTCTTGTACCCAGTCTAACAGAGTAAAATTCATGTCCAAGATAGCCACCAGAACATTTCGGAATGAGAATATCCACTGCTTGTAAAAGTGCTTTGACCAAAAATCTCAGAGCATCTCAGGACCTTAAATACATCCAGGGAGATTACAGGGCCCTAGTCTGAATGATTTCAGCTAAGTTGACTATAAAAAGATTTCATTGAAGTTGTAATATTGTTTTTATGCCTTCATATACCTGCCAGCAGAGAGTGAAGACCGAAATCCTAAAGCTACATTGAAATACGGTTGATCAGGAAAGTCATTAAGAGAGCAAAGGAGAAATGTGCAAGGAAAATGGTTATTATTATTATTACCTTTTAAGACGGGAGGGCTCTCTTAAATCGAAGCTGATGGATTGAATCACACTGAAGTATTTATTTCCCCAACAAGGTTTCAAGTTTTTCTAGTGAATATATAATAATTTTTCTTAAAAGCATGTCTAGTATCATAGTATATCAGGTATTTAAATATAACTGCTAATAGACAACATTCAGATAACATTTAAAGGGCCATAAAATGCTTTCCTACCTCAAGACTGCCACTTTTACTGAAAGTTAACCTCTCTGGACCCAGAGAGGTTCATTTGTTTTCAAATGGGGCCCTATTCTATAAATCACATCTGAGAATTCTGGTGTAATTTCATAAAAAAATAAAGGGACCATAAAAACTGGACAATAACGATGTAATACTAAATCCAGTTGAAAATCCATTGAAAT
The DNA here is from genome assembly GCF_020740685.1 of Jaculus jaculus. NCBI lineage: Eukaryota > Metazoa > Chordata > Mammalia > Rodentia > Dipodidae > Jaculus > Jaculus jaculus. The sequence continues at coordinate 133,468,742 of NC_059109.1, forward strand.
GGTTACCAAAGGACCCAGAGTTCTTTATAATGTCACAACTGGCTACCTGGATTTAACACTAAGTTATAAAGCATGTATTCAAATTAGCATGCAGAGCATACATAAAGTAACTTCAGACCTAAATATATCACCTTGCTTGATTGTCTGTTTTGTCCCAATTTAAACATGGGGTGTATAGCAGTTTACTCCAGTGACATCCAGTCAAAACAGGATCTCGACATTACAAAGAAAATATATATATATATACATACACAGGCCTATAAAGCTTCTTGTCACAATTGAAATCGCTTTCAAAATAATTTTTTTATATTACAATAATTGAAGATCTGCAGAAAAGTTGTTCCTACTTTCCCTCTTGTCAACATCTTACATAGCTCTGGTAACTTGGTCATGCATTAAAGATTATTTTTGGTACATTGCCACTAGCTAGCTAAACTCCACACCTCATCCCTCCTTCCCCCATTCAGGTCCTCTTTTTCTGCTGGGGGATTTAATCCAGACCACAGCATGTTCAATTAATCATCGTGACTCTTTTTTAAAAAATTATTTTGTTCATTTTTATTTGTTTGAGAGTGACAGAGAGAGAGAGAGAGAGAGAGAGAGAGAGGGAGAGAGAGAATGGGCGTGGCATGCCAGGGCTTCCAGCCACTGAAAACAAACTCCAGACTCATGCACCCCCTTGTGCATCTGGCTAATGTGGGTCCTGGGGAATTGAGCCTCAAACTGGGGTCCTTAGGCTTCACAGGCAAGCGCTTAACCACTAAGCCATTTCTCCAGCCCATCATGACTCTTGAGTTTAGTCCTTGCAGGGTTTTCAGTCCTTCCTTGTTTTTCATGACTTTTTTTTGAGGTAGGCTCTCACTCTAGCCCATGCTGATGTGGAATTCACTATGTAGTCTCAGGGTGGCCTCGAACTGACTTCAGTCCTCCTACCTTTGTGACAATGTTGAGGCATGTCAGTCAGGTACATAGTCTTTAAAGTCTTTACAACCCATATGTGCCAACTCATTCTAGAAGTAAACCAGAGTGTAGACAAAGAGTAAATTGGACTTAAAATTATCAGCTACTCTTGGTGAAGGAATTGAAGAAGAAACATCTTTAATCTCTGGTTTGCTATCTCCTATAACAGTTGTGTTTCAATATGAATTGAGCATGAGACCCAATTCATTTATTTGTCACATAAAAGCATTATTGAACAAATGTAATATATGCACTGGGAAACATGGGTCACACTAAATTGAAGGATGAGCTGAGTTAAATATAAATAAGGTTCTAATGATTGCGAGAGCTTAGTTCTGAGCACTGTCTCGATTGCTCTGTGTGTTCAGTAAGGCCAACTCCAACATAAAACCTGATTATACTTACTCTTCACAGATGGGGACACTGAGGTGGGAAATACTAGTTGCTTTCCCCAAAGTCACACAGTTAGCAAGGGACAGAAAGCGAAGTAACCCCAGGACCTTGTGCTCCTAGGTCTGATCTTTGCAGGAGTCCTTGCATTTCTGCCCTGCTTCATTTGGACCTGTCCATAGAAAGTGTTCTGGGCTGTGGGAAAGCCTGATAGCGCTGTTCCAAGGGAGGGGCCCGAGGGTTACGTCCCACTGAGCTCTCGGAGTCCTGCCCTGGCTCATCTTCCCTCTGCTCTGCACTGTCTCGCCTCCTTTCTGTAGCGGTTCTCCTCCTTTTCTTTGCCCTCCACGGGGCTCAGCTATTAAAGATGGCTTTCCTCCCTTGGCTCTGAGGACATTCTTCTGCCGACACTCTGACTCTGTGAAATGAACCTGTGCCGAGAGTGACTTCCTTTGTTCCCCAGCGCCTGCCAGGGTCGGTGACTTCTGGGCCCCTCTTCCATCAGCTGCAGGGAGGAGGGAGAGAGGCCATGTCTGTTTAGGATGCCAGTGAGAAAACGATGTCATGGCAACTCAACGTTCTGGAGGCTCCTTCTGTATCTTGCTTTTGAATAACTCCCAGAAAACAGATACCTGAATTATTTTGTTGACAATCTTCTATGAGTCACACCGATCATTTTTTTTTCTTCTTAAAAATATATGTTGCTTTTGTTTGCAAAATTAAATGTAACTTCTGGGAGATTAGTTAGACATATCATTTAAACAATCCCCAAAAACAATTGTTTTTAAAAAAGTGAACTTCTGCCCAGCATGGTGGCACATTCCTTTAATCCCAGCACTTGGGATTCAGAGGTAGGAGGATCGCCATGAGATCGAGGCCACCCTAAGACTACCTCAAAAAAACAAAAACAAACACAACAACAACAACAACAAAACAAATTGAACCTCCATCAAAGATTGTGTGGTTGTCAGAACTGTATATGCTTGCTTTCTGGCTGAAGGCTATGTGCACTAAATGTATGCTTAAGCATATGGTTATCTAAGCTTTCTCATTCATGTAAGGGCAGACTTTCTTCTTATCCTGTTCTTTTTTCTTTTTTTTTTTTTCCCAAGGCAGGGCTCACTCCAGCCCAGGCTGACCTGGGACTCACTCTGTGCTCCAGATTGGAGTTAAATTTATAGCCATCCTTCTACTTCTGCCTCCCAAGCTCTGGGATTAAAGGTGTGCATGGGCACCATGCTCAGTTATTTTCATCCTTTTAAAAGGATTTTGTGCACGTTTCAGTGTTAGTTGATTTTAAAGTTCTTAAATGTATTTATTAATCTAGGGTTTTCTCAGTGTATTTCACTAGTACATGTTTCACATGCACCTTCTGTGTTTAGACCAAACTAAGCTGCTATCATTCTAGTTTCTGGAGTTGAACAATCGGCTCATTTGCACTGAGCACAGACATTAGTAACAGCACTCAGAGCTTGGACATTTTATCTGATTTTAATTGTAATCTAATTATATATATATGTTCTTTTCACTTCTAATAAATAATCTGCAATTAAACCTTTCTCACTTTAATACAAAAATTTGTTCTAGAAGGATATTATAAGATTTTTTTTAAAAAAATTTTACTTATTTATTTGAGAACAACAGACAGCGAAAGAGCTAGAGAGAGAGAGGGAGAGAATGGGTGCACCAGGGCCTCCAGCCACTTCAAATGAACTCCAGATGCATGTGCCCCCTTGTGCATCTGGCTTACGTGGGTCCTGGGGAATTGAGCCTCAAACCAGGGTCCTTAGACTTCACAGGCAAGCGCTTAACTGCTAAGCTATCTCTCCAGCCCTATTTTTAGATTAACTTAAAAAAAAAAAACTTTATAATTAAGTAGTTTTAGATTTATAGAAAAGTCACAAAGATAGTTCACAGAGTCCACATTCTTAAATATAGCATTGAGAGTATTAATAAGTAGGATATACTTGTGTCACTTAGTGAACCAAATAATATATTCCTTTGACATACCTCCGTTTCTGTATTTTGTTGATTGTTTCTTTTTTTCTTTTTCTTTTCTTTTCTTTTTTTTTTTTTTTTTTTGGTTTTTCGAGGTAGGGTCTCACTCTGGCTCAGGCTGACCTGGAATTCACTATGTAGTCTCAGGGTGGCCTCGAACTCACGGTGATCCTCCTACCTCTGCCCCCCGAGTGCTGGGATTAAAGGCGTGCGCCACCACGCCCGGCTTGTTCATTGTTTCTTATTTTTTGTTCTTCCAGGAGGCTCCAAACTCACCTTGGATATTCTCCACTCTAGACCTATGGTCAGCCATTTTCCCAAGCAGCCTTAGTTCCTTTTATTGGAGCGTGAATTAGGAAATATGATGGTGACATGAAATGCCTTCCTTGATGTTTGGGTCTCTCTCCTAAGCCTTCTAAATCTCCATTCGTGTGTCAACCTTTTACTTAACATTGCTCTGTGTTTTAGAACTTATCTAGGGAAGCATTAGATTCCTTCATTTATTTCTTAGGCTTTTCTTGGCTGTAAGATTATTTATATTTCCTTTGTAATTGGTAGTTTCAAAATTATTGAGACATACGTAAGGTATGTCAATGAATATTCCTCGATGTGCAGTTGTCTAACTTATTTTCCTCACAGTTAAGACTAGGTTGGTATATTACCAGGTAGAAGATCAAAAAGGTCAATCCCCTGTCACCCTCTCATGTCAAGGATACTGTAAACTGTATTGGTGAAGGTTGATGCTGACCTTCACCCTGTGGCCTGGGCAGTGCCCTTTCGCACTGCCACACGTCTTTTTATCTCTACGTCCAGATACAGCTTTGGAAAGAAGATCCAAGGCACAGGCAGACTTCGCAGTGGAGAACTGAGCTCTGTTACCATTCATTATGGCAAGTTATTCTGAAATTTTATATACAGATTTGACTGTTATCTTCCACTTAACTACTCAGTTATTTATTTATATCCATGCAAACATATGGATATTATTCATGTTTTAGTCTAGTTATAATTAAAATATGATTTTTTGTATGTTTTTCTTGAAATTTCCAACCACTGTTTGAAGTTTCCTCCCGTATTCTTTTGACATATCTCCATTTCTGTATTTTGTTGTTTGTTTCTTGGTTTTTTTATTTTTTGTTCTTCCAGGATGCTCCAAACTCACCTTGGATATTCTCCACTCCAGACCTATGGTTAGCCATTTTCCCAAGCAGCCTTAGTTCCTTTTCTTGGGGCATGAATTAGGAAATATGATGCTGATATGAAATGCCTTCCTTGATGTTTGGGTCTCTCTCCTAAGGCTTCTTTTGTGACTTACCAAAAACATGGTATGTATATAGTCTCACTTGGACACATTCATATCCATAATATTTATAAATGCAACTGTCTATATTTAGTTAACCATGTATTTATACTAACATATTACTACATGGACTATTTTAGTCTCTCTCTCTCTCTCTCTCTCTGTGTGTGTGTGTGTGTGTGTATATATACATACATACATACATACATACATACATACATATATATGTATATGTATATGTATATGTATATATGTATGTATGTATTCCTTCCTTTCCAACAATGATAAATTTTGTGTGTGCCATTTACTGTCCATTTATTTACTTGTGAAATGTTAATATATATGTACAGTGCAGATACAGCAGTCAGATCCCTGGCCAGCCAGTTTGGCCTACTTGGTGAGATTCATACCAATGGGAGACCATGTCTCAAAGGAGGTGGATCACATTCCTGAGGACGATGCTCAGGCTTGTCCTCTGGCCTCCACTTGCACATGTGCACCCCCACACAAACACACATCGACACACCACAAACAAATACTAGAGCTAAATGGTTTCCAAATAAACAGTGACTTCCTTCAGATGAAATAAGAAGACCCACAGGCATGCTGGCAAAAGCACAGCATTGTTACCAATAGCCAAGACAAGCAAAGTGTGGTCTTGTGTGCACAAGGGGATATGATCATACCTTACAATAAGTGGTCCATACTGAGTAACCCAAGACCAATACTGACACATGCCGCAGCCATCATGAATCTTGAAAACATTATGTTCAGTAAAATAATCCAGAAAATCTGGGTGTATTGGTGCATACCTTTTATCCCAGCACTTGGGAAGCAGAGGTAGGAGCATTGCTGTGAGTTTGATACTGGTCTGGGACTACATAGTGAGTTCCAGGTCAACCTGGGCTAGAGTGAGACCCTACCTCAAAAAAAAATTAAAAAATAGGTAAATAAAAAATAAATAATAAAAGAACAAGAAACAAGGACAATAAGAACAAACACTGTATCATTCAGTTTACACCAGGATCCTAGAATGGAAAAATCGAGACAGAGAGTTGAGTAGAAGTTACTAGAGGCTTGCAGAACAGGAGAATAGAGAGGGATCTATTAATGAGTAACTCGTATTTGTTTGGGATAACTAAGAGAGTTGGAGATAGATGGGGGTTGATGGGTGTATAACAATGAGAATGCGTTGTTACTGAATTTATACAGTTAAAAGTAATTCATTGGGGACTTTTGTATTAGGGACATTTTACCACAATAGAAAATAACAACAAATACTCTTCCAAAGCATACAGCTCCATTCATTATTGAATATCTTCCTTTTTCCTACCTGATTTTGCATTCCCTATGGTTACTGTCTCTATAGCTCTCACTGTGAATCTGATTATATGTTAATTTGATGCCTTCACTCTTTTTCTTCTCTGTGGAGAGTCATTGTCAACATATTACACTAGACAACATAAAAGATAGGGATGCAGGGATAGTAGACTGATTTTGATAGAATGACCCCTAAGCTTTCAAGGAATTCATAGATTCTTACTTACCAAAACTCTGTATATAGCCAATCTTCATTAAAAACTGCCTTCTGCTCTCTTTCTGATTTCCAAAAACTGAATTATCGTGTACTATGCATCAAAATGCTCTAGTGTGGATCAAAGTAGGAATTTAATCTTTAATTGTTATGAAATTAACTTAAGTTGAAACAGTGTAAAGCAGACATACTGTATGTTCTGGAATTTAATCACATTTCCCATGTCTGTAAAATCAGAAGCCAAGCATATGACATTAGTAGGATTCTGAAGCTCAAATCTACTGGTGACACAGGGATAGATACTCTGTAAGTAATGGAACTAAAGACAATATTCATAAAATTTTTCCTTTAATTTTGAAAAATAGACTGGATTGGAAAAGATAATTATTCTGAGAAGCTGCATGGTTATGATAAGTGAAAAGTCTCATATTTAAATATGTAAAATAAATTATTTAATTATAAACAAATTTAGTCAACTTTACATTCCACACATTAGAATTAGTTTCCTATAAATATTATTAACAGAATGAAAAAGCATCCTGCATACTAGATGGGCCAGGACTTTTACCAGAAATGACTTGGGCACAATTGAACAATTTGCCAGTTCAAGATAGGCTGGGAGGAAGAGCCCAAATGTTTCTTTTTTATTTGATTTACTTGTTTATTTTCTTGGGACTCAAACAGTAGATTAATACCTTAGTTAAATTCATACCTTTATTAGTGAGTTTGAGGAACAGTAAAATGAAATTACATGGGGAGATCCCTTGTGAGTCTGATATAATATTAGTGATCTCATGACATTGCAATCGATCAGTCAGTGAATATTTTTACAAGGTATTTCATGTTTCTTTCATTTGTGAGTAGATACTGATTTGATATGAGTCCCTTAGATAGCTAGATTCAATTTATCAATATTACCCCACTAGTGTTAGGCAGGATGCATAGAAACCTTTTTCCCATTAGCAAACCGGCCAGAGTATTTGGGAAAAGATGAAAGGCAAAGTAAACTTTCCTATAAAATACCCTTTGGGTTTTTGCTGAAGTAAAACCCTTTCTAGGTTCTTGTCAGGGGGAACATGCTGCTGATCTGTAACTCTTCACTTCTAAATACTGTACATAAATTATGTGATTGGGGAGTTGACTGCTATTCATTGGATTCAGTCTTTGCATGTAAAATAGTTGCTTTTCAAACTGCCAACTGTTAAACATGCATCAGAGGTACAAATAATCTCTGAATAACAGGCCTCATAGGGAATCATGGGTAGAATGCTTCCACTGATGAGCTGCTAGTTATATTTCTCTGTAAAGAGGACTTAGAAAAAATTGTGGGCAACAAGGTAGAAAGAGCCATGGGCTGAGCGTATAAATGACTGATTATCCTGTGGTCTTATTCTTTGAGTGACTTTAAGTAAGAAAATGACAGGGATGTTTAAGAGTGCCAAGAGTTATTCACGCAGCAGAAGCAGAAGGAGGGCAAGAACTTTCCAAATTGAAAAGGGCTATCCTATTGCCCAAGGACTTTCACAACACCTGTGGTCAATCAACTCGCTTCTGATGAGCAAATATGAGCAGTGTTACAACAAAGTGCAAGGACAGAAGAACTCTGAGGAAACCCTAAGTCTAGCTTTGAGAGGCAGGATGGAGTTAAAATCCAGTGGTGAACTTTGTTTCTTTGCACCTATATTATTTGACTCTGGCCAACCTATTTAAAATTTCTGTGCTTCTATTCCCTAAACTGAAAAATGCAAATGATGGTGAGCCTATTACTCTAGAAAAATAAACACCAGAGAGGGGTTTAATGAACACTAAATGAATTAATATATTGAGCTAGCTAAGGATAATGCTTTCTCAGCGTAAGTGCTCATTAGGTATTAGGCAGCATTAATAGTACATTCGGATCACTCATTTAGGACAGCGGGGAGTTTTATATCCCAGACTATCAATGCTCCCACATAGAATACAAGAAAGTTGAAATGCATCCATAGCTTCCAAGTATATTTTAAGCATAGGCGCTTTTCTTCAATAGCTCAAGTTCTATATATAGAATAGACATGTGAACTCTACAAGATGAGGTAGGGAGCCCTCAGGGACCCATTCCCCTGTGCATCTTTACAGAACTATTGCCAGATGCTCCAGCACTCCAGGGGCTCCATGTGGCGTGAACATTCTCAAGGTCCTGGTTTTAAAGATTTCCTGCACTGTCATTTTTTAACAGCTATGTGACCTCATGTAACTCCCGTATTTCCCTGAACTTACATATGTAAAATTAAAGAAGGATGTAGGTCATGGGAAGTGAACGTGGTGGAGGATGTAATTAGCTCTACACCTGACTCTGGGGAATCTTCATTCAGTCAATGAAATTATAATCATCTCTTTACAACAGAAAAATAAATTGATGCTTAAGCAGTTCTCCAGAGTGGGTTCACTTCAAGTGGATTTTACCCAGCATATTTTAGAGTTAACTTTTAAAATAAGTATACATAACAATGGATTTCTTTTGCATGTATTTCTTACACTTTGACCATATTCACACCTGTTACCTTCCCTTATCTCTTCACCTGCTGGTTCCATCCTTCCTCTAAATAATTTCCTTTAAGTTGAGTAGTGTTTCAAATGCTGTTGGGAGGAAAAATCATTAAATTTTGTATAATATTATCCTTAGTATGGAAAATATTCCACTTTTTTCTTGATAGGAAAAAAATTCCATTTTTTATAGTCAGTGAGTTTCAATAAATTCAAACTGAGTTTATTTTTTGTTACTCATTTCCACTTTAAATTCAGGGTTTCAACTTTTTTTTTCTATTACATACAGACTTGGGATTTATTATGAAGCACAGTTGAGTGAAGCCATTGGTTCATACAATTCTGACTCTATTTAGGTTAAAATTTCTAAATTTGATACAGCTTCTAGTTCCTTCCTTTCTTCAAAATATTTTTGTGATGGCACTTGAATGCGGCTGGGATTGAGAAATAATGTATAATGCTCTCCTGGGAGAAGAATTATCTGTGGAATTGTTTGAGATAAGACTTGATTTCCATGTTGAACTTCTCATTTAATTAGGACTAGTAATGTCCCAACTTCCATATTATTGGAATGACATGGTGTGTGTGAAATGCTCTGTATATATGAGCCATGCAGCATTTCATATTAGTCTTAAGAAAACTTAATTGTGCCTCTCCAAAAGAAAAAAAGAGAGACAGTGCCTATGAATGCTTATCTTTGAAATACCCTAGGACTCAATGAGTACAATTGCTAGAATGAAGCATGAATTTTCACAAGAGCAGTTTCCACAGGCTGATAGACAAATAGAGAGATGAATGAGAAGATGAATATACCATAGAGGGAATAAAGCCAAATGCAAAATTAAAATTCACATTTTAAATAAGTAGCATGTAGTATTCTCAATGTATGTGCTTGTATATAGAAGAAAGAGCATTTTTCTCATTATAGTTTGATTAAAATCATGTAACATTGCATCCAAAATACAGCTTAAGTTCGTGTGAGCCTATGCTTTTTTCCTTTTGAATTATGTCCTCCTAGAAGACTATCATGATATATTACTTTTGTTTTCTAGTCAGTTTTGCAATTTAAATATGAAATGTTTGTTTAAAGGTCCTTACTATGAAAATCATCTTAAACTGGCTCCTACTGAAGATTCAAAAGTAGGTTTTACATTCAAAAAATATTTCATTCTATCTGTGATTTCATACTTCCATTCCATGAGCCATCCCCTATAAATTCTGGACGTAATGATTTTCATTTCACATTGCCTCTCTATTTCCAGCGATGGTTCTTTGTATTGGCACTCATAATTATCATTGCAGCATTAATGACCAAGTGTACTTGTGATGAGGAAAAGAATGAACATATTTTAGGCCACCTGCAAAGCCCCAAGTGCTGGGATTAAAGGCGTGCGCCACCACGCCCAGCTCGAGTTTTCTTAAGCATAATATAAAATGCCACACAACTCATGTATACGGAGCGTTCCATACACACGGTGTCATTCCATACAATATTAAAAGGTAGCTCTTGCTTTATAAACAAGAAAAACAATATTTAGAAAGCTTAAGAGATTTTCCTACGAGCACACAATGTGAACTCAGAGCTGTCCATTTGCGGGATATATGCTTAGCTGTTATAATAGATCTCCACAAACATTTGGAAAGTGTGAGAGCTTCAAGACATTGCTTCAAGACACTGAAGCAGAATTTTAAATGGAAGTGTCAGCTTACTGGGCTTGTCACATGTCCTGGAGCTTTGTGAAGTAACTGCCCACAGGACTGTCAGACAGGCATTGAGTGAAGTCGTTCCAGCCAAGGGTCTCTGTTCTGAATCCACATGGGGAGAGTTGGGCCCACTCGGAGCGCAGGTGATGAAAGGTTCTTTCTCCCCAAAAGCCACTGGCCGTTCAACTGAGAGTCTCTAGAGATGTCTGTGCCCACCCCTTCCTGGGTGGTGAGTGCTATTGCCTTGGGAAAATACCATGAGAGTCATCCCTTGTGTAGCTGCTTAGACCCCTCCATCAACATTATTAACAGATTTGTTTTTGAATTTTTCTTGCTATGACCCAAATCCTTATTCTTAGTCTATTATGAGGGAATCTAATCACCCATTGAACAAAAGTAGTGATGGCTGAGGGCCACACAATGTGAGTTCTCATTGCCAGCTCTCCACATTTGTGAGTGACCTGGAGCCAGGTTAATGTCTTTCCTGATTTTGAATGGTTATGGGTTTAGCCGGCACCTCCCCCCACACGCACCCCCAATTTGCTTTCCTCATTGAATAGCCATGGCTTTAGTAGACATAGAATGTGGCTCATGGCATATGCTGTGTGCGTGAGTTTATGCTTATGATGTCACTGGTTAGGAGCTCAGTTCCCCTTTCCTAGGCAACAGGCTTCTCACAAGGTTGCTGGAGGTGAGGGGATTGAAGTTAGGGAGATAGGAGTGAGAAAAACTGAGGTGATGGTGCCTTCCTGTCCTTAGGATCAAAACTTAAGGATTTTTCCCTTTTGATCCCAGCACTCGGGAGGCAGAGGGAGGAGGATTGCTGTGATTTCATGTGAATCTGACACTACAGAGTGAGTTCCAGGTCAGCCTGGGCTAAAGTGAGATCCTACACTGACAAAACAAAACCCCCAAATCCCTTAAGTATGGGTTAAGAAAATCAAAGGGATGATGCATACATACAGCACCCACACCTACCTACTCATACATAAGTAACTGGAAAGATGATCACTATTTAGATATATTTAAGCCTAAAATTTAATGCCAAATTTGCATATGAACAAAATTCCAAAGTTTTAACTGAAGAAATGCTACGTTGATCCACGAAGGAAGTAGAGGCAGTAGGGAAAAATCAGTAATAGGAGCATAGGAGGTGTCTTTCCTCTCCACCAGTATATTATGAAGAGGAAGAAAAACAAAATAGCTCAGTGTACAGATTCCAGCTCAGTGAAGAGCCATGACTTGCTCTGCTTCGAGTGAAGACTGTAAAAACTGAGGGGAGAGAGGTGAGACTAGAGAAGAGCGGCTGTTTGATCAGGCTTGTTGAAGATTATAAGCTTTATCTTCTAAGCAAAAAGAGTTCTGCTTGAAGGGTTTTATGCTGGGAAGTGACATGATTTGATCTTCCCGGCACATACATCAGAGACGTTCAAATCTGTTGATTCTACATTCTGTGGGGTTAAAAAAAAACAATAACCCTGTTCTTTGGAATCCAAAATTAGGAAGAGATTTTAAACAGAATAAGTAAAGCTATATATATATATATATATATATATATATATATATATATATATATATATTTTTTTTTTTTTTTTTTCTGACAAGTGGATTTTTGAGATCAGAGAGGCATAGATATAATTCTGTTACACATTAGCTGGGGAAAAAGTGGTAATTCAAATAAGCTTTATTTGTGAAACCCTTCTACTTCAGTAACTCCCAGGTTAGTGGCTACCCTTGTTTGAATATATGTGAATAAAAACAGGGGTCAGAAAGGCTATAAGAAGCACTGGACTAAGAGCTACATTTCAGAATGATATTTTTTGGCAAGAAGGGATTCATGATATGTAGTCACTTTTTGTTATAGTTTGAAATTACCTGATGGTAATTCTTTAAATTTTTCATTTGGAAATGAAAGGTTAATAATTATCCCGTATAGCTCTTGCAAAGTGAAAATGAGATTGGAAAGTTAAAATATAATTAATTTACTTTCCTATTATCCCTTCTGTTGGTGGAATATTCATGCATTCTGAGCAGATAAGTTTTAAAAGAGGCACTAAATTACAAGTGTTCACACTCGGGTTCAGTTTAAAAGTTAAAAGCTTTCTGACCAAATAAATTAGACAAGCAGCAAGATGAAGCTATTTTAATATTAATGAGTTAGCATTCTACCTTCATAGTCTTGTGTTGGTGGATTTCATATTAGACTTCATTTTTTTTTGAAAGTTGCCATGAGAGTATAGTGTTTTATGATTTTCGAATCAATCATTACAATGTGTACCTACCTAAACCAGTTACTCTCTCACTTCAATTCCTGACCTAAAGCAATGTAAGGAAGGAAAGTTTACCTGGCTTACCTTTCGAGGGGATCTAGTCCTTTGTTGTGGAGGGATCGCTGATAACACTGCAATCAGAATCAGAGAGAAAGAGAAAGAATAAGAGGGGGGGGGTCAGGCTGAAAGGATTCAAGTGCAGAGCCCCAGTGACCCACTTCTTCCAATAAATTTCAACTTTCTAAGGTTTCACAGCCTCCCAAACAGTGCCACCAGTTGGGGCCACGTGTTCAAGCACACGAGCCTATGGGAGACACTCACATTCAAAACACAATACCTTGCAAACGTCAATTGTTTCTTTGGAAAATGCAGAAGGTTTCACATATTGTTGAGACATGACTTGGAAATTATTTCTACAACATTATTTTGATCTCATCAGATGTTTGGTAAGATATCACCTAAGAGTTCCCTTGTGTCAGCACTAGGTAAGAATGCTGGCATATTTTCTTATTCTCTCCTAAATACTATTTCCCATGCAAACATCTGTAATTGGAGGGTGATCGGAGAAAATCTGTGAAGCATTTATGCCATTTAGGATGAGTTTGGGCTGTGGATAAAAGACACCCAAATAACCGTGCACTGGACAAAAGTTATCCCTTCTCATGTTACAGGAAAGAAACAATGAAAGATGGGTGTCATGCTATCATTTCTTGGAACTCAGGGACTCACATTCAGATCATCATCATTTTGTAGGAAGAGTGCTTACCTCTGTGGTTCAAAGTCATGCAGTTGCACCATACATTGCATCTGTATTCCACAAAGCAGAAAAGAAAGCAAAGCAGAAGGTATAACACTGATGACAAATTCCTAGAAGATGAGGCTTTCTCTGACATCCCATTTATCTGGAATTTTCTCACATGCCCACAGTAAACTGCAAGTGAAGATGACTTGTTGTTACTCTTGATACCCATGTGCCTTGCTAAAACCCCACAGGATCCTCTAATAAAGAAGAGTAATGAGACATTGGCAAGGGAGTGGGTAGTGCCTGCAATATAAATGTGTGTGCGATGTCAAAGTCCCTGAAGACATGGCATTCCCAGTCATAACAAGAAACTGAGAATAACGATTTGCATAGGGATTTTATTATCTTTATATCTACCACGTATTTATGCATTTCTTTATAGTAAGTAACAATGTGAATTTGATGAGGAAAATCAGATTGTTTTTCTGAAAGAATAAATGAAGCAGAAAGAAAGAGACAGACTGAAGTAATCCATGGAAAGAGTTTAGCAATCATTAGGTTTATCATTTTCAGGGATGATTCTGTCTTTATTAGTACTTTCAGAAGTCAATATTCTGTTTGATTTAAAGTCCTGGTGCCTCCACCAAATACCTGTATCTTGAACAAATTACTGAATCCTGCAGTCATAGAAAAATGCAGGGCTGGAGAGATGGCTTAGCGGTTAAGCGCTTGCCTGTGAAGCCTAAGGACCCCAGTTCAAGGCTCAGTTCCCCAGGTCCCACGTTAGCCAGAGGCACAAGGGGGCACACGCGTCTGGAGTTTGTTTGCAGAGGCTGGAAGCCCTGGCGCGCCCATTCTCTCTCTCTCCCTCTATCTGATTTCTCTCTGTGTCTGTCGCTCTCAAATAAATAAATTAGTTAATTAAAAAAAAAAAGCAAAAAGAAAAGAAAAATGCAGTGGCTGTAGTAGCAACCCAGTAGTATTTCCAATACTACTAATGTGATAGTTAAAATTTACTTTTATTTCTTTTTTATGTTTAAAAAGATATTTAAAAATATTTATTTATTTACTTGAGTATGAGGGGCAGATAGAGAGAGTGAGATATAGGCCATGCCAAGGCCTTCACCCACTGCAAATGAACTCCAGATGCATGCGCCACCTTGTGCATCTGGCTTTTGTGGGTGCTAGATAATTGAACCTGGGTCCTTTGGCTTTGCATGCAAGTGCTGTAACCACTAAGCCATCTCACTAACCCCACCTTTTTTTAAAAAAATATTTGTTTATCCTAATGTGATATCTTAATACATGTGTTTTACAGATGGGGGTTTTGAAAAATAAATGAGTCAGTTTATACAAAAGAGTTTTATTATCAGCTTCTCAGTACAATGGTAAATGTCATCCAGAACATTGGAGGCTCAAAGGAAGTTCCTTGGGTCACATCCTTGGTTTTTCAGTTTGAGTTAAAAAAGAGTTAATACATGGCTAAAGGTCCCAGTGGTCCAAGATATGTCAGTCTCAGAAGTTGTTTATATGCAGAGAGTTCTCCTGGTAACACCTGCCATGAATGGCTCAGCAGTCATTTTCAGTGCCCCCTGGTCATCTGCTGGTCATCTATAGCCACTGGGCCAGCATGGAATGGACTCTGTGCTTCCCTTTTTGCAAACAATTACATTGAACAAATACTCCCCAGACTATGAGCAGACTCTTCTCATAGGCTCTGTGGCAGACACTGGGATGAATGGAGACTTCTCTGCTCCTAAGGCATTTGTGGTTTATGATACAAAAACAAGCCATACGATAATCATTATAGTGCTATCTCTCTTCAAGAAAGGTAATGGTAGTGATGACATGCAATTTCTGAAATCAGCTCGATTTCAATGAATAAATACAATTTTTATCTTTCAGACAGACTGACAATATTCTGAACAATTTTTATGACTGTTGTATATGCATATGTGTTAGCTTTGCAGGCTCTGTTTTTCTATTCCAGCGATCCATATGTCCTGAAGGGAATATGTGTATGTGTGAGAGAACTGAGATGGAAAGTAGACTGATTTATAGAACAATTAAAATGTGAGTCAGTGTTGCCTATAAAAGGCAAAATTATCATTAGAAAACTGTACCATATATGCTTTTTTTTTCTCTTTTGAGCTACAACATCACCATAGATTATTTTCTTCCTGTTTCATAATGCATGGTGCAGAATAATGTCTATAACTTACTGGAATATTAATTATCCATGGATGCTGGCATTTTGCATATAAATAAAAGCAGTTTTTACTATTAATGCATGGCATAAAAATCTTACTTTTTGGTGTCAGTGGAAAGCAATAAAATAAGACTGAGTTAAAATTAATGTATCAGTGGATTTTAGAAATGTAGGGATTTGGCCCTTAATAAATTGTCAACAAGTACACACAAGATTATTTTTTCTTTTTTCTTTTGGCTGGGTATGGTGGTGCATGCCTTTAATCACAGCACTTGGGAGGCAGAGGTAGGAGGATCCCCATGAGTTCAAGGCCACCCTGAGACTACATAGTGAATTCCAGGTCAGCCTGAGATAGACTGAAACCCTGCCTCAAAAAGCCAAAAAAGAAAAGAAACTATATATTTAGTGTGGGGGAGAAGCATGAACAACATAGTAAGGGTAAGACAAAGTTTGGTAACTTCCAGTCATAGGGTTTGTTGTTATGCATAAATTTTTATTGGAATGTGGGCTGATCTTGGTTTACACGTTGCCTAGAGCTACTTGTGAAAATAGTAGCTACGTTGAATTATTACAACAGTAATTCTTCATGCAAAGACAAAACCTTTGTCCATCGGCACAGGAAGTTTGCTGAGCCCTCCTCACAAGCCGAGTCAAGACTCTTCATTCGTTCTGTTTCCCGTGTCTATAATACCGTACTTCCACATTTTTACTAAAACCTTGGCTTTTGTCATGTAACGGGGCTTTGGAGGTTCAGGAAGAATCCTTGAGCTCCAAACCCAGAGTTCATGTCTATTTTTAACTAAAGAATTGGATAAACCACACTGAGAAGAATAATTTATAAAACCCTACATTTTATTCAGAAACACATGAGGGAAAGGCAGGGTCTCCAAACAGAGGAAGGGGAAATGGGTACACCCACATTGTTTATAAGCCCATATAGAGAGCAAACCTGAACCCTTTGGAAACAAAGATGTGAAAAGGGGTGTTTCTAAGAAAAAGTGTACTTTCAAAGAAATGAAGAGGCCATAAAAATAATAACAAAGAAGCATTCCTTCCCACACTGGCAGCCTGACCGTCTCTACAACACTACCAGAGTGTGAATGCCATTGTCTTGCGGGCTTAGAGACCCAGGTGTGGAGGTGTGAGCAGCCAGAGAGCTGGGAAGGAAGCTCTTTCCCAGAGCCCAGACAAGAGATTTGGAGTCCAGGCTCTGGAAGGGGTTGGCCAACCTGTGTCAGGTAAAAGCCAATTGGCCTGTGCTCAGAGAAGGAGGTCACCCACACCTGGGTGGGAAGAGAGAGAGAGAAAGGGAAGATCTGATTGGGTGAGACGGGCAGACTCTTCGTCCTGCAGCTGAGGCAGGTGGAGCAATAGGACTGAGCATCCACGGGCTGAGGTGGGACTGACTACTCATATGAGCCCTGGCCGTCCTCCTAATTATCATGCTGTCTAACTAGTTGCTTCTCAATTGTTCTGTGGGTCCTGTATGAAATGTCTCTGAGTTTGAGTCCCTTAAGTTAATATAATTCTTTCCAGGTCCTTATATTTTTCTGCAAAGTTCACAATTTCATTTTTTTACATATGGCTAACTACATATGCATCAAATGTTCATGACCTGTTTGTCTGCTGGTGGGCATCTAGGCAGATTGCATTTCTTGGCTATTGTTAAGAGAGCCACAGCCAACATGGATGAGCAAGAATCTCTGTAGTAGAGTGCAGAGTCCTTAGGGCAGATCTGCCCAGGACAGGTGTAGGTGGGTTGTATGAGCATAAATGAAGGTGAGTATAAAGAGATGAGCGGGAAGATGGGTGAGGGCAAGGCAAAAGGAGATATGTAAGTTGTAAATGGAATAAGATACTTGGAAAAGTGGGTTGAGAGAGGGAGGAGGGGTTGCAGAGAGGATATGGGAATTAACAAAGACGTATTGAGTTTGAGAATGTCAGAATGAATGATACCTACGTTTCTGTATGCCAACTAGAAAGAAAAAGTCTTGGCTTCAGGGTTCTTTCATGAGCCTACCCTTTCCCACAAAGCCCAGGTGTGGAGTATTTAACTGTTTCCTTCTCGATCACAGTGTCCTGGTGTGTTTGACTCAGTACTTTTCAGGTCTGTAATCGAGGTGGGAAGCGGACCAGGCTCCTGGCATTTGTACAGATAAATTAGTCGAAGTACTTGTCTTTCTGTGTCTCCCCTTGTCTCTGGGTCTAAACACCTTAACTCACAGTCCCCGGTGGGTGTTATCAGAACAAACACAGTCACTACAGCAGCCATCTTGGGTGTGCTTCCAAGGGCCACAGTGCTTGTGTCCTGGGCACCGTCTCTGTAGCCCTGTAGTTTCAGGGAGGACGTGGGTGTGTCAGAGGGTTAGGTGGCAGTGAACACGAAATGGCATCTTAGGAAGTGAACGCCAAAAGTGATTATCTCAGATGTTTGTTATGAAGCTTTCTGGATATGCAAAGATTTGTAGAGAATCCCATCGGAGCTGCACATGAGCCTTTTCCTGTCATTTCAAGAGTTGCGTCTTCCACACCTGGTGAGGGTGGGTGGGAGAGAGAGGGAATTAGAGCTTTCGCTGTAAGCCAAGTGTCTGCCGTGACGACCCTGCTGCCCCACAGTAGCTTTGGACAGGACAGCTTTGTGGAGCTGAGTTCATCTTGCTGACTAACCCATCTGAAACTGTATACATTTATTGTCTTTAAAAGGTACCTTTTCCCCTGAAACAGATATTATTAAATATTTAATTAGTCCATGTGATTTCTGTGTATAGAATATTTATCACATACTTTCACTGTGGTATTTTATCTTCAGTTTTGTTGCTAATAAATCTTGTGACAGAGTTTCAAATCATCTCTACTTTATGTCACCAATCATTTGTGAGAGGAAGGCAAACGTGACGAGTGTTCCCAAACCCAGCTGTGTAATTAGGTAGAACTCAAGACACTCCGCTGAGCTGCAGTGAACTTTCACACATTCCTTGGCACCCTGGGAGCATGCTGCTTTGCTTACCGGATTAGATTTCTCTGGGAAAATTAGCGGTCACAAATCCTATTAATTAACAACACTTGTTTTATAAACGTATTTATGATTTTGCTTATTTGCATATCAAACAAACCTTCTCTGCATCTTTTCTGTGTGCTGGGATCTGTGAGATTATGCCAAAGCTGAGAGTGTGAACTTCCATGGGGACGTTGTTCAGTGTCATGAAGTGTCAGTTTTGAAGCTAGGTTTCAACACAAGGGACACACAGCACGGTGAAATAGAGATTTCATTTTATTTTTATTTATTTACTTGGGAGAGAGAGAGAGAGAAATGGGAGAGAGAGAGAGAGAAATGGGAGAGAGAGAGAGAGAAACAGAGAGAATGGGCATGCCAGAGCCTCCAGCCACTGCAAACGAACTCCAGATACATGTGCCACATTGTGCATCTAGCTTATGCAGTTCCTGGGGAATTGAACCTGGGTCTTTGGCTTTGGAGGTAAATGCTTAACTGCTAACCCATCTTTCCAGTCCTTGAAATAGAGTGAAATAGAGATTTTAAGACTATCATAGTCCATTTTTGTTGTTGTAAGTGAATGTCACAGACTTGATACTTTGTAAATAGTAAAGGTTTATTTAGGCCACCATTCTGGAGGCTAGGAAATACAAGAGAATGAAAGGACCCAGACTCAGGCATTGTTCCATGGCCAAGAGCATCCCATGGTAAGATAGCCCAAGTGTGTAGCAGCCACCATGGAGTACCGCTTCATAATCTCTCATCTAGTGCTATTTAATTCCTAAAGTTCATCTTCAAGTCACATCAACATGGATTTGGGAATTAAGTTTCCAACGTGAATTTTGCAGGAGACATTCACCCAGAGCATGACAAGGATGAAACAGAAAATTCTGTAATATCACTTTTCCTATGAAAATTTTTATCAGAAACATTTAGATATCCTCTTATGCTCTAGAATTATATGAATAAATATGCTTGAGTAGGGCCAGAGATATGGCTCAGCAGTTAAGGTGTTTTCCTGCAAAGCCTAACGACCCAGGTTTTATTCCCCAGTACCCACGTAAAGCTAGACACATAAAGTGGCACATGCATCTGGAGTTCATTTGCAGTGGCTAGAGGCCCTGGTATGCCCATTCTCTTTGCCTGTCTCAATTCACTCTATCTCTTTCTGCTTATAAATAAATAAAATAATAATTTAAATATTTATAAATGCTTTTGTACATGTCTGTGGTATGGATAAAGATAAACTAATAACCAAGTCTCCATGAGTGCCCATCGTATGCTGACTGCTGTATGGATGGTATTCCCTCACGCTGTTCTCAGTTCTGTATGGATGGTATTCCCTCACGCTGTTCTCAGTTCTGTATGGATGGTATTCCCTCACGCTGTTCTCAGTTCTGTATGGATGGTATTCCCTCACGCTGTTCTCAGTTCCAAAACGAATAAGGTGAGTTTCTAAGGACATGTAGCTAGTGACTGGTGGGTTTGGTTTTAAGTTAATATCTTATACCAGAGGACTAATCCAATACTTCTTCCACTTCCAGCTATTGCTAGTACCTTCCAAGATGACAAATGTGTTTGGTTTTTTTTTTCCACACTGCCAGAAATATTAAGCACTAAAAACACATTTTGATTTGTCCTTATAGGGACAGTGTCCTGATGTTGACATGCTTGTGTGTAACAGAGGTGAAGGAGAAATCCCTACCCAAGGATGTCAGTGCTGCACTGGCCACATTAGGAAGGGTAGCTCCTTAGGATGGGAAACAAAACCATCCAGGCACACACCCCCCTTGTATCACATCTCAGATTCAATTCAGAATAATTTTGTGTCAGTGGTTCTTGGGTCACATCAAAGAGATTTTCAGAATATTAAACTGCATTTCTGTTGCACTTTTATGTCTAAACAGTTTATTTGTTTTCATAACTCTCCAAAATTTGATTTCTACCCTTCTATTCTTTTTTTAATGGCTTTGCCTTATCTTTCCATCACTGTATTTTTTTCTTTGTCATTACAGAGAATGCAGATCCTCCAACACCTTCTGCCATGGGTACTGAGGTTAATTTTTCCAAGCCCATATGCTCTGCTTCATAAGGATTGGACACACTGCCCCCTGTGTTCTGCTTGGAGTGGGCTTTTCACTGCCTTCAACTTTTTAAACAGCATTGCTAAAAAGGAGCACTTCACACGTTCACCAGGGAAGTTTTGCAGTTATATTCTGAGGAGGTCTGTCTAGAACCTCACAGTCCAGCTGTATACAACAGAATTTGGTATATAGTAGTCACATTTGTTTAAAAAAGAATATTGAACGAGAGCTTTTGTGAGTAATGACATGTGCCACCAGAGGTGGACATTGTTCTGAGTCCTTCTGCAGTACTTTGTACTCCGCTCCATGCTGCTGTGGAGACATCCAAGCCAGGCATGGGATGAAGGCTTTATTTCAGCTTACAGATCCAGGGGAAGTTCCATTATGGTGGAAGAGGCTGGCCCCTGTCCACAGATCCAAGCAGAGAGAAACCATCACCTGCCAGGACCACAAGCAAGCACAAATGAGTAGCAAAGCAGCGGGTACCCAGGCCAAGCTCAGACTGCTCTGCATACCTTTAGGCTGGAAATCAGATCCACCCCCGAACACATTTCTTCCAGCCAGATGGCTAGAAATCCAAGTTTCAATAAAACACCCGAGTCTATGGGGGGGGGTGTACATTCAAACTACAACATACAGATTCTCTCACTTCCTCCCATATTATGCAAAAGTTTATAATTAATTTTTTTTTTAATTTGAGAGCGACAGACAGAGAGAGAAAGAGGCAGATATAGAAAGCATGGGCACGCCAGGGCCTCCAGCCACTGCGAACGAACTCCAGACACGTGCGTCCCTTGTGCATCTGGCTAATGTGGGACCTGGGGAATTGAGCCTTGAACCGGGGTCTTTAGGCTTCACAGGCAAGCGTTTAACCCCTAAGTCATTTTTCCAGCCCCTAATTAATTATTTATATTTAAATAATTAGCATTGTAAGTACTTTTTTATCCCAAAGAAAAAAAGGCAAGGTAAAACCCCTTTCAAAACTGACCCAGGACTACTGAGACAATTAGTATTAGGGAAACTGTTGGTTTTCCTCTGTTTCATTAAATGCTAAGTAGCTGAACTGAACATATTTTGGAAATAGCTTATTTACTTTTAATATGATGAAATATTGCCATGCTTCTATCACATGACTTCTTTTAAATTATTTTATAAACTTTTTTGTTTATTTTTATTTATTTGAGAGAGAGAGAGTGAGAAAATGGGTGTACCAGGGCCTCCAGCTACTGCAAATGAACTCCAGATGCATGCGCCACCTTGTGCATCTGGCTTATGTGGGTCCTGGGGAATCCAGCCTCGAACTGGGGTCTTTAAGCATCACAGGCAAGTTCTTATCTGTGTAGCCATCTCTCCAGCCCCTTCTTTTAAACTATTTCAATTGAAAAATAAAAATTGCAAATTTTTTTGGCTCACAATATGGAAATCTATGCACTGTGGAATGGATGAGTCAAGATAAGTGACATATTAATTACTTCACATACATACGACTTTTTGCTGTGAACAAAATATTTAATATTTATTCCTTACTATTTTTGAAGATCGCCATGCATGTTAACTGTAGCTATCATCTTGTTCAATACAGTCCTTGAACTTGTTTCTTTTTTCCTAAGAAATATTTTACCTTTGACAACACATGCCCAACCTACCCACCCAAATCTACATACCATGATTCACCTCACTGCTTCTTATGTATTTTTCTTTTAGGTGCCACATGCACTTGGGATTAAGCACTATTTCATCTATTGTGCATTATGTCCCATGTATGGTAAAAAGTAACTGGGATTTCTTCTTTCTACAGACTCAATAGGGGGCTGGAGAGATATCCTAGTGGTTAAGAGGTTAAGGCACTTGTCTGCAAAGTCAAAGGGCCCAGGCTCCCAAAGGACCCAGGTTCAATCCCTTAGAACCCATGTAACCCAGATGCACAAGATGGCTCATGAATCTGGAGTTCATTTGCAATGGCTGGAGGCTCTGGTGTGCCTATTCTCTCTCTCTCTCTCTTTCAAATAAGTAAAAAAAAAAAAATAAAAAAAATATATATATATATATATATATATATATATATATATATATATATATATATATATATATATAAACTTACTTTAAAAAGGCTTAATAGTATGCCATTTAAATTATTTTTTTAGTATGCCATTTTTCTATTTTCTATTTTCTTCATCTGATCATTGGTTGACAGATGCTGTAGTTGATCCCAATTCTTCTTTGGTGTGAATACAGTTTCAATATCTCTTCAGCCTACTAAGTTCATGTCCTTGAGATATATACCCACTACAGTCATGGTTAGATCACGAAGATAGTTCAACTTTTAATTTTTTGAGAACCATTTTTTCCCCAAAACGTCCACACTAAAACATATTTCTACCATCAGTGCACCAGAATTTCCTTGTGTACACTTCCTGACTGCCGTGTATTGTGCTTGACCTTTGTATGATAGCCCATTTAAAGAATGGGAATTAAGGAGGCTACTATAACGAGGTAAGAGAAGAAAGGACAAGGTGATAGGGCCCAGGGGAAATATGGTGAATGCATATTACATACTTGTATAACAGGGCCCTTATAGAAGCCCATATAATAAAAGTTAGCAATGGCAGAACTGAAAAAAATAAATACTTTTGTTAAACAAGTGATGGACAAATTTCTTTGATAACAGAACTTTAATGACAGAGAAACAAAATAATTAGGGGAAATCCTCTATGACAACATTTCATGCCGTACCAGTGTTTGGGTTGCTCAGCACACGTCAGCGGCAGCAGTTCATCTTCAGTCCTCCCTCCCCAACCATGCCTCACAAAGTGCCTGCTGATTGGCTTTTTCTTCTAGTTTTTGCAGCAGTGCTATTAATTCATGTCTGTATTCACCTTGTTAAGGACATTTTTCAGAATATTTGTTATTTATTTATTTATTTGAGAGAGAAAGAGGTAGAGAAAGAGAGGGAAGAAGCAGGCTCGCCAGGGCCTCCAGGCACTGCAAAGGAACTCCAGATGCATATCCTCCCCCCCTCCCCGTGCATCTGGCTTACATGGGTCCTGGAGAATCGAGCTGGGATCCTTGGGCTCTGCAGGCAGATGCCTTAACTGTTAAGCCATCTAGCCAACCCTTGTTAAAGATTTTAAGAAATTCTGAGTTTAAGTGATTTGAACAGGGCAGCATGCCAACATGAAGGTCAACCTATGTGATATCTTTAATTCCAAGTGAATATAGTTGCCCACAGACTTTTTTCCATACTATGTAACCTGTGAACATTTGAAGCTCTGTCATTCCTTTTTTTTTTTTTTTTTAATTTTATGACCCCATTAATCTTTGCTCATAGGGACTCTTTCATAGAAAAGAGCTGGAAGGAAATGAGACAAAGGAGAAAACACAGATTAATTAGGCCTCTTATGATTTAAGATTGGGAAGTAATTAGAAGGTTACAATACTGAAAAATTGAGATCAGAAAAATATGCCAAAATAAGAAATTAAATGAGTGTGTGTGTGTGTGTGTGGTGAAGTACTTATTCACATAGTTTAAATGTTGTGGAAATGTATTTATTGAAATTGAAACTTATTGACGAAATATTTTTCATGAGGCAGAGTAGCAGATATGGCATGACCTGGTTGCCGGCCATAGTAATATATATGATAATCAGCACTTACTGAGTGCTTTCCATCTGCTGGGCATTATCCTAAATTTATTAATGGTAACAATAGCTTTTGGAGATAAGTACTTTCTGCATACGGAAATATACTTAACTAAACTCACAACTGGTGAGCTCTGACTCCTGAAAACAGAAAGAAATCATTAACAGGGCAAAAAATGGAGCGAGGGAGGGAGGGAGGGAGGGAGGGAAGGGAGTGAAGTCCAGGAAGAAAAGAAAGAATAATAGTCATCTCTGAGTGGTAACATCAAGGTGGGTTTTGTTTTCCTTTTGCTTTTCTATCTTGCCCCTTCCTTTCCCTTTCTCCTTTCTTCCTCTTCCCCCCCCGCCCTTCTTTCCTTCCTTTCTTCCTTCCTTCCTTCCTTCCTCCCTCCCTCCCTCCCCCTCCCTCCTGCCCCATCCCTGCTTCTCTCCCTCTTTCTTCTTCCCTTCTTTCTTTCTCTTCTCTCTTTCTTACTTTCTCAGAGTCTAACATAATTCAGACTGGCCTCCCCTCACAATCCACTTGTATCCACCTCCCAGGTTTTGGGATTACAGGTGAGTGCCACCACACTTGCATTTTTCTTCATGTTACTACTATTAATATTTTTTTTTATTTGTCATCAGTGTGTATTGAACATTATTATGAATTTACAGTTTCTGAAAGTTGATTATGTGCTGGACATTGCTGCATATTATGTAGTTTGTGTGCTTATTTTTCTTTTTTAAAATTTTATTTTATTTTATTTTTTATCTTTTCACAATTTTTATTAACATTTTCCATGATTATAAAAAATATCCCATGGTAATACCCTCCCCCCCCACACTTTCCCCTTTGAAATTCCTTTCTCCATCAAATTACCTCCCCATCTCAATCATTCCACTCACATATATACAACACCAACCTATTAAGTACCCTCCTCCCTTCCTTTCTCTTCCCTTTATATCTCCTTTTTAACTTACTGGCCTCTGCTACTAAGTATTTTACTTCTCATGCAGAAGCCCAATCATCTGTAGCTAGGATCCACATATGAAGGAGAACATGTGGCGCTTGGCTTTCTGGGCCTGGGTTACTTCACTTAGTATAATTCTTTCCAGATCAATCCATTTTTCTGCAAATTTCATAACTTCATTTTTCTTTACCACTGAGTAGAACTCCATTCTATAAATGTGCCACATCTTCATTATCCACTCATCACTTGAGGGACATCTAGGCTGGTTCCATTTCTCAGCTATTAAAAATTGAGCAACAATAAACATGGTTATGCATGTACTTCTAAGGAAATGAGATGAGTCCTTAGGATATATGCCTAGGAGTGCTATAACTGGGTCATATGATAGATCAATCTTTAGCTGTTTTAGGAACCTCCACACTGATTTTGACAATGGCTGGACCAGATTGCATTCCCACCAGCAGTGTATAAGAGTTCCTCTTTTTCCACATCCCCGCCAACATTTATGATCATTTGTTTTAATGATGGTAGCCAATCTGACAGGAGTGAGATGGAATCTCAATGTAGTTTTAATCTGCATTTCCCTGATGACTAGTGACATAGAACATTTTTTAGATGCTTATATGCCATTCATATTTCTTCCTTTGAGAATTCTCTATTTAGCTCCATAGCCCATTTTTTGATTGACTTGATTCTTTATTATTTAACTTTTTGTGTTTTTTGTATATCCTAGATATTAATCCTCTATCAGACATATAGCTGGCAAAGATTTTTTCCCATTCTATAGGTTGCCTCTTGGCTTTATTCACTGTGTCCTTTTCAGTGCAAAGTCTTTGTAATTTCTTGAGGTCCCAGTGATTAATCTGTGGTTTTATTGCCTGAGCAATTGGGGTTGTATTCAGAAAGTCTTTACCAAGACCAATATGTTGAAGGGTTTCCCCTACTTTTTCCTCTAGCAGTTTCAGAGTTTCAGATCTGATGTTAAGGTCTTTAATCCATTTGGACTTAATTCTTGTGCATGGAGAGAGAAAGAAGAATCTATTTTCATCCTTTTACAGATATATATCCAGTTTTCCCAACACCGTTTTCTGAAGAGGCTGTCTTTTCTCCAATGAGTATTTTTGGCATTTTATAGAATATCAGGTGGCTATAGCTACCTGGACTTATATCTGAGTCCTGTATTCTCTTCCATTGATCTACATGTCTGTTTTTGTGCCAGTACCACACTGTTTTTGTTACTATGGCTCTATAGTATTGTATAGGTCAAAATCAGGTATGGTGATACCACCAGCCTTATTTTTGTTGATTAGTATTATTTTAGATATTTGAGGTTTATTGTGATTCCAAATAAATTTTTGGATTGTTTCTTCTATTTCCATGAAGAATGTCTTTGGAATTTTGATAGGGATTGCATTAAATGTGTATATTGCTTTTGGTAAGATTGCCATTTTCACAATATTGATTCTTCCAACCCAGGAACAAGGGATGATTTTCCACTTTCTATTGTCTTCTGCAATTCCTCGCTTGAGAGTTTTAAAGTTCTCATTGTAGAGATTCTTTACTTCCTTGGTTAGGTTTATTCCAAGGTATATTATTGTTATTTTTTTTTTTGATGCAATTGTGAATGATTGTGATTCTCTGACTTCATCCTCTGTATGTTTGTTGTTTGCATATATGAAGGCTCCTGATTTCTGTGTAATGTCCTCCTGTTGGAGTGTGCCCTTAATCAATATAAAGTGACCTTCCTTATCTTTCTTGACTAATGTTGGACTGAAGTCTACCTTGTCAGATATTATGAGAGCAAACCCTGCTTGTTTTCTGATTTCTTGAGCTGGGCACTGGTTTTTCTTGCAGGGCAAACCAAGCCTGGCAACTGTGGCCCTGCAGAACGGCACCCCCACTGCTGGAACTGCTACTGCTGCTGCTGAAGCTGCTGCTTCTACATCCATCGCCGCTGTTGCTAATGATGCCGCTGCTGGATCTGCCACTGCTGCTGCTGCTGTAGCTACCACTGCTGCCTCTGAAGCTGCTGCTGTTGGAACTGCCACTGCTGCCACTGAAGCTTCCACTGCTGGATCTCCTGCTGCAGTTGCTGGTGCTGTAGCCGCTGATGTTGCTGCTGGACTCTGCTCCTGCTTGGGTGTCACTGTCGGCTCAAGTTGGTGTGGCCGGTCCTGGGACCACTGCTCTGTTTGCTGGAGCTGGGCTCAGGCAGTGGGGGAGGGGAGGGAGCTGATGCTGCTCTAGTTCTCTCACTGTTCCACGTGTTTTTCTACCTTGTGATCTGCTCCTCCATTGTTCACTGCTGCTCTCCCTTCACATTTCTTGAGTTGTGGAGAGCCTGGTGTGAGTGGAAGCTCCTCTCACCTGGCTTTTCCTGGAGCTCAAGCAGAGCCTGGTGGCTTTCTGGTGTGCCACCGTGGTTGGCGGAGCTGCCGGGCCGCTTTTGCTGGCTTGTGCGGGCTCTGGATGCTCTGGATCTCTTCTACTTCTCTGCTGCCATTTCAATTTCCTATACACCTCGCTTTTTAGTAAAAGTGTATATTTTGTTGAGTATTTTTGGTCTTTTTCCCCCCTAGGCTCTTTTGGCATGGTACCTATGCCGCCATCTTAACGGGAAGTCACTACTATCATTTTTACTAAGTGTTATCTTGAACACAGGAAGACTGGACACTTCTCTATTTTCTTCCATCATATATGTATTGAGTGGTTCTATTGTTCTTCTTGTTTTCATAAATCAATTCCTGCGGCTTCAGAAATATCCATCAACCAAGAATGTAGGATGCTTTCAAAGGAAAAGAGGTGCTTTGTGGGTTCATGGCTGGGTTGAAAGCCAGAGCTATTCCTCCATGCTGTGTCTGAGATTTCTCAAGTGGCCAACTGTTTGGGTGTTTCTGAATGTTTAAGAAAGAATTTTAACAAAAGTGTTTGAAGACATACCTTGTTAATTTAATAGAGAAACAACAAACACATTCATTTATCTCCACTATGCTGATTAGTAAAGAAGAAATAATGACATCATGCAGTCTCTTTCACCTGAGCCAAAGTAATCTGTACATTAAAGGGAAACTGACTTTCCTCTAGAATGAGACCAGCCCCTCAAGCTTTGTTGACCGTGAACTTGAAAAGTCTCTAGAGGCTGTTTGAAAGCTGGGCTGCAGCACCATTTTTATGAAAAGGAACATATATCATTTTTGTTTAAAATCTTGATTTATCACATTCCAGGAGCAGAACTTGAAATGTGTTTTTTTTATTTTTACCTAACAAAATGCTTTGCCTGCAGGCAAACAGAATGTTGGATTAAAACTTTTAATACTCGGAGGCAAAATCTGCTGGTTTTAATAAGAGGCAAAGGCTCATTTGGATCTTTTTGTCATTACACAAACAAGTCGAGCTTTTGTTTATCATGCTTACTGCTTTAATGCTGGGTGCACTGCATCGGAAGGAGATGGCTACCAGGGTGCACATGGTCTGTGATGAGCAATAAATCTGAGGGTCTGTCAGCAGATGCGCTCACCCTCACAGGTAATTGTCTAGCTCCATCTTTCTTCCTCAGCAGCCAAGACATTTTCAAATGGATATCCTTGACAGATGCATCACGTTATGCAAACGGTTTCAAGGAAGAGTGAAGCTGAACTACAAACAAATGGTAGCAGTGAGGTCATAGGCACATGTATATAAAACTCATGGTGAGCCGTGAGCTCGTCTTTATATAAGCCAGACCCTCTGCTCCGACACTTCTGCACTGTCTATGTGTTCCTTTAGTTCTCATAATAACCTTTCAATTTAGATATGCATGCTATTCTTTTCTGTAGACTACAGAAGAGTAACTCTAGGCAGCTCAAATGTGATAAGGAAAGGGAACATTAATCCCAGGAATTTGATGTTAGTATGCTATCCACTTGTATGCATTTTTTAAATTCATAGCAAGGTTGAGGAGATAGCTCCGTTGGCAAAGCACTTGCCTTGCAAGAACAGCCACCAGGTTATGGTGGTGCGCACCTGCAGTTCCAACGTGGGAGGCTCACTGGGGGTCTAGTCTAGCCTAACTGGTGAATGCCAGTTCAATGAGAGACCCTCTGTCATTAGAAAAAATGGACAACATACCTGAGGTACAATACCCAATGTTGACTTCTGCCCTCCACATGCATGCACACCTGAACACATATGGACATGTACCACATACACACAAACACATACACACACACACCCCTTATTGTAGACACTACTGACCTTGTCTGGCAGAGGGATGGGATAGAACTGAAAAGAGGCCAGTTTGTGAAACGAGACTGTCACTGATATGAATACTGACAGGAACAAGGTTGTTTCAGCTGTGAGGGGAGCTGATAGTCATCCTGACACCTAGATGTGACTCTTCGTAAAAGCACAGCATGGTGGATTCAGGCTTTATTAACACATATTCTTGACGTGACGTGTCAACACGTTCCCATGCATTATCGCATTCACCATGTCTGTCTTACGGCACACACCAAGAGCCGTCAAAGATCGACACATCTTTTCTCCCTTGTGCCGCAAGAATCACTGGCCTCTGGAACTTGAACAGCTGAAGGCATTTTTCTGAGCTTTGATAGCTAGGTCCCCGAAGTAGGTCTAGTTAGCACCCTTGGAAATTTCTTGTGAGGACAACTAGAGGAAATTTGCAGAGCTCTGCAAAGGTACCTTGGGTCTTCTGCTTAAGGGTCAGTCTTCATGATTCGAGTCTCCTGTCACCATGCCAGTCTGTGGCAATGCAAGAACGTGGTGTGTTTGCTGAACGAATTTGATTCCTTCACCACAATGGCGGTTTGAGTCTACGAATGGGGGGAATGTTAGAATTGTGTCCGTTCAGAGTCAAAAGTGAGTTGACAGTTTCCTTTTCTTAATAATTTAAGGACTGACTCATTTGAACTGTAAGTTTCAGCATTATGCGTTGTAAGTATTAATTCTCTTTTAGCTAATGAACAGTTTTGTTTTTTTTTTGTTTTTTGGTTTTTTTTTTCACCAGGCACTGTCAGCTGTGATAGAGACAGCCTCTGTTCTCAGTGGATTCATGTTAAAGGAGAAAAGCAGTCCCACTAATATGTATGTCCACCCATTGAGTCACTGATCCATCTACTCACACATCCACTCATACATCTACTCATCCACTCACCGTCCCGTGCATTCTTCCATCCACCCTTCCATCCTTCCACTCATCCATCTCTCCATCCATCCATAAATCCATTCCTCCATCCTTCCATCTACTCATCTATCCACCCTTATATCTAAATGCCCAGCCATCCACTCATCCACCCTTCTGCCAATCTACCCATCCATCTACCCATCCATTCACCCATCCGCTCATCCTTCCACTCACCCATTCATCCACCATATTCCTATCTGTATGCACATGCATCCATCTACCCATCCACTCACCCATCCATCCAACATATTCCTATCTGTATGCACATGCATCCATCTACCCTTCCAGCAGTCCATCACTTATCCACTTGTTAATCAGTGAAGTAATCATGAACATGTAACAATATATACATGACATTGATCATATTTGGTGTACGAGAAGACATCAAGATGAAGGTGATATGTGATTCAAACAGAAAACTGAAACAGAGGGAAAATTCATTTATGGAATAAGATATTTGGCTGTATTATGTCCAGCATTCTGCTAGTTAATTTAGGGTATGATGGCGAATAAACCCAGACCTGAGTATGGTTATCTCATGAAACCCCTAACTGGTTGGGTATATGCATCTACCAGGTCTGCATTTTAGATGATTTCATGGTGATCTTGAAAATAACAGGTCAGAGTAGAATAGCAACAGAATACAAGGAAAGAAGAGAGAATTGTGGTAGCCCAGATGCGATTTCATGAAGAGCGAAAGTCTGAATTACCCACAGAAAGCACTGTGCTAAGACATCATGTTTTCCTCCTAATCTGCATGCTTCTCCCAATCTTGTGTTCATTTAATGACAAGAGGTAAGCGATACAATGATGTTTCCTTGTCTATCTTGGGTATTCAAATTTGTGGTTATTTCCAAATGATTATTACTCAGAAAGATTAAAGTGGAAATAGAACCAACTCTCCATCCTATAGAGTGTGGATGTTTCTGAGAAAAATATGAAACAGTGAATCCTCTTCATGAAAGTGACAGCCTGAGATGCACACAAAGGGAGGAAATTCTAATTTCAGATTGTGCAGTGAGGCGACAGACCTAAGCAGCAGTGAAAGGCTTTGTAGAAATCTCATGTCATAGTCTAATTTTACATGTAAAACACCCGCCTACTCGAAGAACAGATTAAAAGTGTTTAACATTAGCAAAGCTATATTTGAAAACTTTTCGCCATGGTTCAGATAAGATAAATGAGATTTGGCTTTGGTTGCATCACTGGAAACCACTCCTCTGTATTTCTAAAGCCGTGTGCTGAATTTCGTAAAGATGGAGGACTCGATGGAGTAAGCATCTTCTTGGACAGGGAGAGGTAAAGTTAGTCTAGCACAGTGGTAGAGAATATGGACTTTGAAATCCAACATTCCTAAGTTGAAGTCCCAGCCCTGCACCTGAACATCAGTATCCATACAGGTGTTTACCTACCTCTCCTCTAGGTTTCACCTTTAACCTGTCTTAAATGAAAATAACTCTTACTCTGGCATTAAATAAGCTTTCTACATGGCAAGAGCAATAACCACAAACTTTGTAACTTGAGTACAACCCAAGTTCATTATCTCACAGTGTTGGCAGGTCAGATATCTGGGCATATCCGGTGATGCAGGACCCACTGCTGAGGCTTCCAACAGACTGAGCCCCAGGCTCCAGCTGCACACAGTTTCAGAGCAAAGCTTGGGTCTGCTCTCCAGGCCACATGGTCGCTGGCAGAATTTGGCTTCCTGTGGTTATATGATAAACCCTCCTTACTTGATAGGTGGCTGCCAGGCAGGGCCTCCCTTCATCTCCCGAGTCCCCACACAAGTCCTGGACATGTGGCTGTCCGTGAGTTTTATCTCAGCATGGTAGCTTATATCTTCAAAGCCAGCAGTGGGAAGCACTCTACACACAGACCCTCTTCTTGAAGAACCACTAGATAATATCCCTTCTCATTAACATAAAGTCAACTGATTAATTGTTTTAATTATATTCGCAAAATTCCTTGATCATTGCCATATTCATCAGTTTATAAACAAGTGGCTGGTTTGGCTCAAATTCAGGGAGGAGGATTAACATGAGGCAGGACATCATCAAATACTGTAATATGGCTTGACTTCATTGCTTTTTTTATGTACTTAATCTGTTTTAGAGTCAGGTGAAGTCATGTGTGAATTATGTAGGACTTTGATAGGCTGCATATTTCCAAAGTCCAGAATGTCAGTTTCTTAAAAACGCACTCCACTACTCAAAAGTCTCTTTAGAGTTCTGGGCCCAAGATGCAATGCACTTATCATGAACATCTGCATGTTTACATTAAGAAAAATAAACCAGACACAGAAAGACAAGTGCCAGGTGGAGCTACTTACATAAGGAATTTTAAGATGCAGAACTCAGAAACAGAGAAGAAATGAGTGGTAAGTTACCAGAGCCAGAGGTGATGCAATTAGAAGGTAGGGATCAAAGTGTGAGAGGTTTGGTCATGTGCAATGAATAAATTCTGGAAATCTAATGTATAGTTGATGGCTATCATCTATTGTACTGCACTATACATTTGAAATTTGCTGAGAGCATTGATCTTAAGTATTCATTGCACAAAAATATGATGTATCTGTGTAGTTATGGATATGTTAATTTGTGTTGACCACTTCACAATGGATAAGTATATCAAAACATCATTATGTACATTTTAAATAATTTTGTCAAGAATTCCTCTCTCTCACATATATATATGATATATCTCTATCTATCTATCTACCGAGAGAAATGTGATTTCTGGGACAGGCCTCTAAAGCAGGTCAGAAATAGCTTGGGAAAGCAAGTAAAGAAATCAAAGGTCACTTTCCTGGGGTCTCCTGTGGTTCACGGGCAGGGTCAGAGTGAGTTCTCCCCAGGAAGGGGTTCGCATTGGTTTGTACCCATCTACCTGGTGCTAAAGGTGGAGATGGAGGCTCTCATCAGTGTGGACAGATACGGGGCAGGAAACCAGCAATGGCAAGACTCCGAAGGCAGCCATCAAATATGGGGGGGTGTGCCGCTGGCTTCTGTGTTACAGTATCTCTGTGGTTGGCATCTGGGAGCTGATGTGGTCAGGCACCTGGAAGAGCTGCGGGCGATGTGGATCTCTCCCCCTTTCCATCTGCCACTGTTCTACCTGCGGCATTGCTTTTTCCTCTACAGAGTCGCTGGGTGACTGTTTACAGAGTGTATCTTACTGTCCTGGGTTACCTCACTTAGTATAATACTTTCCAGGTCCATCCATTTTTCTGCAAATTTCATAACTTCATTTTTCTTTACCACTGAGTAGAACTCCATTCTATAAATGTGCCACATCTTCATTATGTACTTATCAGTTGAGGGACATCTAGGCTGGTTCCATTTCCAAGCTATTATAAATTGAGCAGCAATAAACATGGTTGAGCACGTACTTTTAAGGAAATGAGATGAGTCCTTAGGATATATGCCTAGGAGTGCTATAGCTGGGTCATATGGTAAATCAATCTTTAGCTGTTTTAGGAACCTCCACACTGATTTCCACAACGGATGGACCAGATTGCATTCCCACCAGCAGTGCAGAAGGGTTCCTCTTTTTGCACATCCCCGCCAGCATTATGATCATTTGTTTTCATGATGGTGGCCAATCTGACCTGACAGGAGTGAGATGGAATCTCAATGTAGTTTTAATCTGCATTTCCCTGATGACTAGTGACGTAGAACATTTTTTTAGATGCTTATATGGCATTTGTATTTCTTCCTTTGGGAACTCTCTATTTAGCTCCATAGCCCATTTTTTGATTGGCTTGTTTGATTCCTTATTATTTAATTTTTTGTGTTCTTTGTATATCCTAGATATTAATCCTCTATCAGACATATAGCTGGCAAAGATTTTTTCCCATTCTGTAGGTTGCCTCTTTGCTTTTTTCACTGTGTCCTTTGCAGTGCAAAATCTTTGTAATTTCATGAGGTCCCAGTGATTAATCTGTGGTTTTATTGCCTGAGCAATTGGGGTTGTATTCAGAAAGTCTTTACCAAGACCACCATGTTGAAGGGTTTCCCCTACTTTTTCCTCTAGCAGTTTCAGAGTTTCAGGTCTGATGTTAAGGCCTTTAATCCATTTGGACTTAATTCTTGTGCATGGAGAGAGAGAAGAATCTACTTTCATCCTTTTACAGATATATATCCAGTTTTCCCAACACCATTTTCTGAAGAGGCTGTCTGTTCTCCAATGAGTATTTTTGGCATTTTTGTAGAATATGAGGTGGCTATAGCTACCTGGACTTACATCTGGGTCCTCCATTCTGTTCCACTGATCTACATATCTGTTTTTGTGCCAGTACCATGCTGTCTTTGTTACCATATGTCTGTAGTATAGATTAAAATCATGAATGGTGATACCACCAGCCTTATTTTTGTTGCTCAGTATTTTTTTTTTTTTTAGATATTTGAGGTTTTTTGTGATTCCAAATGAATTTTTGTATTGTTTTTTCTATTTCCATGAAGAATGCCTTTGGAATTTTTTTAAATTAATTAATTAATTTATTTATTTGAGAGCGACAGACACAGAGAGAAAGACAGATAGAGGGAGAGAGAGAGAATGGGCACACCAGGGCTTCCAGCCTCTGCAAACGAACTCCAGATGCGTGCTCCCCCTTGTGCATCTAGCTAACATGGGGCCTGGGGAACCGAGCCTCGAACCGGAGTCCTTAGGCTTCACAGGCAAGCGCTTAACCGCTAAGCCATCTCTCTAGCCCGCCTTTGGAATTTTGATAGGGATTGCATTAAATGTGTAGATTGCTTTTGGTATGATTGCCATTTTCACAATATTGATTCTTCCAATCCAGGAACAAGGGATGTTTTTCCACTTTCTAGTGTCTTCTGCAATTTCTCACTTGAGAGTTTTAAAGTTCTCATTGTAGAGATTCTTTACTTCCTTGGTTAGGTTTATTCCGAGGTACTTTATTTTGTTGATACAATTGTGAATGGGAGTGATTCTCTGATTTCATCCTCTGTGTGTTTGTTGTTTGCATATATGAAGGCTACTGTAATCCCATTTTTATCAGACATTTTGTCTCAGAAATGAGAAATATTTGTAACATTTTTTTCCATACATATCTCTCAGTCCCAGAGCCCAGCATGCGTCTGTCGTGGTATCTCCTTAGTCTCCTCAAATCGGGGTCACGTTTTCTCGTTGTCCTTGTGTTTTAACACCTCGATGGCTGGGAGGATCATGAGCTACCTACCATTCATTAGATTTTTCTGGTGTATCGCATGGCTATCATTTTGGGGAAGACCACCACAGAAAGGCAAATCCTTTCTTATCCTACCATATGAGAGGGTATATGACATCTATATGCCATCCCTGAGAAGTTCAGCTTGATCTCCTCCTATTAAGGTGGAGTTTTCAGGTTTCTAAAGTTACTTTCCCCATCCTTACCACATACTAGATTTTAGAAGGGGATTATTCATGAGTTTACCTCATAGTCAAAACACATGTGTGGCAGGGAAAGGCATTAAAACCAATCTCCTGCCAGAGAACTGCCTACTTATCCGAAATTCCAGCAAAACGCTATCTTCTTTCCTTCATTTATTTTTGCAGCCATTTATTTGCATAAGCATGAAATTATATGTTTTAATTTTATATATTGGTTTGTAACCAATACTAAATGATTGTATTTTTCAAATTGTTCCAGGTTTAGACATCAGGACTTCTGGCTGACCTCATGGCCCTTTGGCAGGCTTCTATTGTTTTCTTTGAGAACTTTTTGTGTTGGTGGCATGCTAACAGTCTGTGGTTCATCTTGAACTTTCCCT
The DNA here is from genome assembly GCF_020740685.1 of Jaculus jaculus. Classification (NCBI taxonomy): domain Eukaryota; kingdom Metazoa; phylum Chordata; class Mammalia; order Rodentia; family Dipodidae; genus Jaculus; species Jaculus jaculus. The sequence continues at coordinate 133,504,989 of NC_059109.1, forward strand.
GCCCTGCTTTCGCAGAAGTAGCTATTTCTCTAAGGAGCTCTAGTACCCTTTATTAAGGATGGTACTAAAATCCAAGATCTGGGCACTGAGAGCACACTGACTTTTATAAATGTCAGCTGAATACTGACACAATGAAGACATTTCCATAAAACAGTGCCCATGATTAACTGTACCTGTGGAGAGATGTGGCATAGTGACAAAACTGGCTTTGTAGATGATATCAACCAATTTGTCTATATATCACCTTGTTTTATTCTCTTGCTAGCTCAACTAAGGGACATATCAATAGTGCAATAATTTATACATGAGAAAATTGAGATCTAAATGACCAAGTAATTACCTTCCATGTATTACACAACCTATGAGTTGCACTCATGATATTATTTTATTTATTTACTAATATATTTATTTTCATTTATGCATTTATTTCAGAGAGAGTAAAGGAGAGTGAGAGAAAGAGAGAGAGAGAGAGAGAGAGGGCGAATATGGGCATGCCAGGGCCTTCTGTCACTGCAAACTATTTTGTGCATCTGACTTTACGTAGGCACTGGGGAATTGAACCAATTTTAGAGACATATTTCCCAGATTGTTCCCTTTTTTATAACAACACACTATCTTCCCAGGGTTCATTTTTTGTTGTTGTTTTCTTCAAAGTAGTGTCTCACTCTAGACCAGGCTGACTTGGAACTCACTTAGGAGCCTCAAGTTGTTTTCATCCTCAAACTCACAGTGAACTGCCTACTTCAGACTCCTGAGTGTGAGTTATGGGATTAAGAGTACTTCAGTCTCCTGAAGTTGAATTATGGGATTAAGAGTACTTCACCCTCCTGAGGGTGAGTTATGGGATTAAGGGTACTTCAGCCTCCTAAGGTTGAGTTATGGGATTAAGGGTACTTCAGCCTCCTGAGGGTGAGTTATGAGATTAAGAGTGCTTCAGCCTCCTGAGTGGGAATTATGGGGTTAAGAGTACTTTAGCATCCTAAGTGTGAGTGCTGGGATCAACAGTGTGCACCTCCATGCTTGGCTTCCCCGGACCCTTTTTAAAGAGAGCGGGTGAGATGACAACGTGAAGAGGGCCTCCAGCCACTGCAAACGAACTCCAGATGCATGTGCCACCTTGTGCGCCTGGTCTTATGTGGATACTGGGAATTGAGCCTGAGTCATTTGGCTTTGTATGTAAGAGTCTTACCTGCTAAACCATCTCCTCGGCCCTTCCCAGGGGACTTTTAAAAGAAAGATTTGCTTTGAAGTACTAAAAGTAAGTTATTTTAGTTACCGAGTAAGTAACCAAAATAGCCTAACTCCTCTTGGACAGCAGACACTGCTCTGGTCCCTGGGAATTAATAATTGGCAAAAACATTCCTAGAAATTATAGTTTAATGCCCTATAGAGAATAAAATTTATATTATTGTTATTACCATCATTATTATCATCAGTTTTCTGAGGTAGGGTCTCACTCTAGTCCAGGCTGACCTGGGATTCACTATGTAATCTCAGGTTGTCCTTTAACTCATAGAAATCCTCCTCCCTCAGCCTTTCATGTGATGGGATTAAAGGCATGCGTCACCACACACAGCAAAAACGAAGTTTATGAATGAGGAAAAGTAGTACATACTTCTTAGAGTATTACATACTATCTGGAAAGTAACATTTGCAAGGATGTGAATGATGGCATGTGGCTACATTAGGTATGTGGCTGAGAAGCCTGGGCTTGCATTAGAACATGGTAGGTATGAGAAAGCCAGCTAGTAGATGATGTGAGGCGAACATCAGGAAAGATTCTATAGCTAAAATGGGCTTTGACTTCTGCCTGAAGTGTAGTAAATGCCACTGTGGCTCAACTGTGAAGTCTTATTGGGTGTCTGGGAGATGATAGCTCAAGAGTTGGGCAGAGGTTCAATGATAAGAGTCTTGCCAGGGCTTGATCAGGTGGTTATTTATAATTTCTCCGAGCAGTGGGTAGTCACTGAGGGGCAGATTTTCAGGGAAGCTTCAGGATCCAATGGGAATCTACATAATTTTGTTCTTCACATTTGTGTGAGAATATACACCACACATTTCATCAAAGTTAAGATGCCTTTGATTATAATTTCCATTCTTATGTTTGAGGACTTGCAAGAGAAAGAGAAAAGGAACAGAACTCACATGATCCTGAAGTGCCATTGACTGATTGCAAGGCAGATTCCAGTTCCTGAGGTGCTAAGAATGGAAATAAGAGTACGGCTTAGAAAACACACAGTTGGCGCGAGCGGCAGCCTGCTGGACAGAAGGGTGTGAGTGCCCCCTGTAGGTGGGAGGTGTCCCTGGGAAAGGTTGGTGTCACTGAGCTGGATAGAGGTCACTGAATCTTCTATGGGGATCACTGGTGGTCGAGTGGGCAGGGCCTGTAGGGTTCAGGACAGAAAAGCACGCCTCTGGTTCTGAGGTGAGCCGTGTGTAGCTGGGAGTAGCCGTGATAGGATGGAAAGGGAGATTTCGAAGGAGTCCAGACTTAACTTTTGATTTTGGTCCACGATGTCATTCTTTGCTCTATAAAAGTTGGGAGAGGTAGTAGACTTCCAAGTGAGATCACCAATCATATGCTGGGACTTGTGGGTACAGTAGGGACAGGTGACCAATGATGATACTGAGTTGGGAGTCATTCACATGGGGTGACATCATGGGACAGTGAGAACAAGAAGCCAGAGAGCAAATGTGTGTGGCGTATCGTCCAGCAAAGTGTTGAGTGAAGGAGGAATGTGCAGAAGAGGAGCCAGAGTAGGAAGTAGCCACAGTTTAAACTTGCCTCCACAAAGGGGTGAGTGAGAGAGGGAGAACTGTGCTGAGTAGGTGGAATTCAGCTGAGCTGAGCTTGATGGAGAATAGACACTGGTGTCACATGGGCATCATCAACAGCACTCTGGACGTGTGACGGGGCCGGCTTGGTGTCGGTTTGTGTGTTGGATCAGTGTCTTTACATCTTCTGGAATTAGTAATGCTTAATACTGATCAGGATGGGTTGCTGCTTATCTCGGTTTCTTCTCCTTGGCAGCTCAAGATCTTCTATACAATGAAGAATACTTGTAGTTTTATTTACACATATCATTAGTGGCACAGTTTAAATTCCTCAGGTCTGAAATTACTTAGTAAGATAACAAACTTAGTGTATGAAGCTATGGGCTCCCATTGAATTAGTGCTACATATTGGTCGATAACCTTTCATTTTATTTATTCTACATATGTTTATAGGCATTCTCACTTTCCTAGATGGACAATTTATGGTGACTCATCAACCACACTTTGAGCTTGACTGATTTTGAGATTTTTTTCTTTTTAAGTATGGAAAGGTTCATTTCAACTTACAGTTCCAGGCTATAGTCTATCGTAGCAGGGAAGGTGAGATAGCAGAAGCTAGAAGCTGACCACATTCAGTCTCCCACAAGGAAGCAGACAGTGATGAGTGCCGGTGCTCAGCTAGATTTCTCTTTTTTTTATGGAATACAGGACCTTTCTGCAGCGCTTCTCCTCTCTCCCCCAGTGTGCCCATTTATCCACACTGTGAGCACTGCTGCTCAGTCAGTCAACAGCAGGCGATGTCATCATGCATTTGTAGATATATATTTCATACTTTGGCTTAAAACCAAACTATCCACATTGGTGTTCTTTTATTCTCCTTTTTGAAATATTCCACAAAAATCAATACCAACTTTATAAATTGCATATTATCCCATTGGTTAGATGTGTCATAACTTATTAATTCATCCAGTATTTACTGTAATTAGTATCCAGTTAACACAAATAAACAAACCTACAAGATACCTTTGCAATAAAAAGAATTGAGATTCAGGAAATGATGAAGGTCAAACTTCATATATATATATATATATATATAGATAGATAGATAGATAGATAGATAGATATAGATAGATATAGATCTATATATAGATATAGATGTAGATATAGACACACACACACACTTTTTTTTTTTGAGGTAGGGTCTTGCTGTAGCCCAGGCTGACCTTGAATTCACTATGCAGTAACAGGGTGGCCTCGAACTCATGGTGATCCTCCTACCTCTGCCTCCCAAGTGCTGGGATTAAAGTCATGTGCCACCATGCCCGACTAATTTTTTTTTTTCAGTGAAGGTTGAGTGCATTGCAGTGCATTCTTAGACCCCATAAACCTGGAGCACTTGTACTTTGCCTTAGAGCCTGCCACTGTCTCTGTACGTGTTCTCCCAGGCAATGCTTTAAATTACTGCCGTTTGCTGATAACTCATGAGATGATATTGTCTTAAGTTTATAGTTCAATGTGCTGTGGTTCTTTAAATTTCTCTGTGGCGTCTTACCATATCTGATATCATTGATTTCCAGTGTTAGCACGAAGCAAACGTCATTTAGTGGGCACCTGGGAGGCATTGTGAGGGGCCTGAGAAGCATGCAAATTGCAACATCCAATGCCAAATTGCAGGAAGACCATCCAAGATTCATTTTAAGAAAATTATGCTCCGTATGATACTTTCAAAGCTACAAAATCCATCTAGAGTGCTACTGATGATGCCCATGTAACAGTGTCTACTCTCCATCAAACTAGCTAGCTAGTGAAATAACCATGAAACAAGAAATCTTACAATTTTGAAAGTTTCCAATTCACATGATCAGCTTCAAAATTACATTGTCCTTGTGGTTTACTGGTATGTTATTTTTAGCAAGCCTTATATTTGGTCAGACAGGCCAAATGAGCCAATGGATGCAATAGTGGTACGTCTGTCATAGTGGAAACCAACTGCCCTATAATTGGACTGGAGGCCCGCTCCATGGGAGGGAATACATCCCTGATACTGAACCCTACAACAGGGGTAGTCATGAGACCTAGGGGTGTAACATCTGCTGCTGTCTGGCTAAATGTATATACTATGCTTATCAAACTGCACAGTAAGCACTTCTCTTAATATTAATACCCTTATATTAATGCTACTCTCACTTTTGGTATAGAATCTTCTCTTTTCAGATGGCAGTGACCTTGGGACAACTCAGAAGGTATCATGGTGCTGGAAAGAAGTGACTGGAGTACTGAGTAATAACTCGATCACACCTTCCAAGGCTCAGGGTCTAATGTGGAAGAGGTGGCGGAAAGACTGTAAGAAGCAAAGGAAGGGTAAGACTCCTTATTACGAGCTCCTTCAGACATAAAGTGGCCTGGATATCCATGACCTCACAGTACCTGACACTACCTACACAAGACCATCATAATAGGAGGCAAAGATCATGACATCAAAATAAAAGAGAGACTGATTGAGATGGGGAGGGGATATGATGGAGAATGGAATTTCAAAGGGGAAAATGGGGGGGGGGAGGGAGGGTATTACCATGGGATATTTTTTAAAATCATGGAAGCTGTTAATAAAAATTGAGAAAAAATGAGATTAATATTTTAACATCACAAAATTTAAACTTCATATATGTGACATTTATATAAGTAGGGTTGTGCTCTTGTGATGGCTTATACCCGTTGTGTTCTTGACAGGACATGAATTCACTTAGGAAATGGACAGGCTTGATGAGGATTATCTTGATTAGGCTAATTGAGGTCACAAGAGCTTCCTTAGTGGCGGCCATTCTGTTGCCATTGTGAGGTGTCCTGGTCTGTATGAAAATGAGAGAGCTGGCTGAACACCAGTGTTCCTCATCCTCTTCTTTCTCGTTGTGGACTGAGTGTGACCGTCCTCCTCGGGCTCCTGCCACCATGTTCCTTTACCATGATGGAAAGTGACATGGAACCGGAAGCTAAAGCAAACCCTTCCTTTTTCAAATTGCTTCTTTCAGATACTTGGTCACAGCAATAAGAAAGTAACTAATACAGCTGCATTCAAATACATGTGTGCACGTGCATGCACACACACACACACACACACACACACACACATACACAGAGGTAACATTGCCCCTCAGATTGACATGTTCAGAAGAATAATTAAATATGATAATAGGCTACTGAGATCTGGATTGTGTGGTGTGATTTTGCTCATCTTCTCACTGTGCAAGGACAGATGTTGGCCTTGGCATTCACTTTGTCTGTACAGACACATACACACTTAGGCTTTTTGTATGCACTGTGCTCAGTTCAAAGGATTATTTGGCAATCTAATTTTTAAATTATTCAATTACTATCACATCTTGCATTAAGCTTGATGGAGGGCCAGGCTTTAAAGAGATTAGAAGATAAAGACATATTTGATGTCATTCTAAATACACTTTGTGTTTACTTTAGACAGTCTATTGTAAAGAAGTTATTGAAATCATATATATTTTAGTTAAATCTTAATGCCAACCTGCAAATTCATGGACTATATGACCATGTAGTCTTCAACTATTTTTTAGTTTTTAATTGCAGTTTTCAAGTATTTTATTTTTGAGGGCATTCTTAGACCAATGACTGAATAATGTAAGCCATCAAAGGGTACTTACTAGCTACCCAAAATTTTATGGCTATCCTTACATAACATCAAAGTGAACATTATTGTGTAAAAGATGTTTTTCATACTTGGTCTTGAGAGTGAAGCTATTTAATTGGAAGCATGTCATCATTCTGAGACCCAGTTGCCAGCCTCAGTTTCCTCAGCTGCCAGGTCACTGGTGATGGTCTGTATCATTGAGATGACCTTGAAGAAAATGTCCAGGTTTTCCCCACCTCCCTGCCCCCACCGAGAGTCCCTGGCAGTCACTCACTGCTTGTTCTCAGCTTCTGTTTGCCACTTTGCATTGCTTCACTCTTTTGTTCTCAAAGCTGGGGATGGAGCCCAGGGCTTCCCCCATGCTAGGCCAGTGCCTCTCCCTGCTCACCTACAGCCCAGGTGTCTCTCTCCTCCCAGCTTTGCTTTTTCACCTTGCCCTCTTTCTCTGGCTCCTGTGACTTGGGAGAAGAAGACAACCTTCCCAAACCACCATGTCCACACACATTTGTGTTAAGCAGGCATTCTCTTCCTTTGTAGGTCCCCCCATGTCTTTATCTCCATCGATTTCTTTCTGACCAGCCTTTCCCCCATCTGTGCCCAAGTTCCCCTTAGTGCACCATCTCCTTCATAAAACTCTTTCCTCTCACCTGTCTCCAAAATTCAGATCTCTCCTTGGAGAGCAGTAAACATTTTTCTGCCTTTCTTATGGTCCAACAATAGTTAATTTCATGTGTCAACTTGACAGGGTCTTGAGGCCCCCAAATAGTTAATCAAACATCATTCCACATGTTTCTGTAAGATGGTTTTGCAATGTGAATGATCCTTTTATCAATGAATTGTTCATTTGATTTCTTTTATTATTTTTTTCCCCAGCATATAAAATAACGGTGTTGCAGTCAGGTTTGCATTGCTGGTAGAAATCACCTGACCAAGAGCAACCTGTGGGAAAAAGGGATTTATTTTGGCTTACAGGCTCAAGGGGAAGCTCCATGATGGCAGGGGAAATGATGGCATGAGCAGAGGGTGGACATCACCCCCTGGCCAACATAAGGTGGACAATAGCAACTGGAGAGCATGCCAAACACTGGCAAGGAGAAACTGGCTATAACACCCATAAACCCACCCCCAACAATACACTCCCTCTAGGAGGTATTAATTCCTGAAACTCCATCAGCTGGGAACCTAGCATTCAGAACACCTGAGTGTATGGGAAACATCTGAATCAAAGCACTACAGTCAGGTTTCACTATGACTTTTCTGCTCATGGAGACCGTGGTTCCCTTGCTCAGCTTCATTGTCCCGTACTGTCATCTGTCACTTCTCTCTGTTGCTCCCCCGCTTCTAAGCAAATAGTCAGAGATTGTGCTTTCATGTTGCTTGTGCACACACACACACACACACACACACACACACACACGGGCACACTGCGATGCATATTACTTGCATAATGTAAATAAGTTTAACCCAGTCACTTGGAGGTCTGAACAGAACCGAATGATCTATCCTCCACTCAGGGAGATTTTTTTTTTTTTTTCAGATGACATCTCGTGTCCTTCAAAATTCATATGTTGAGTCCTTGCCCCTAAATTATGATGGTATTAGGAGAAGTGGGCTTTGGGAAGTAATTAGGATCAGATGAGTCATGAAGGTCGAGCCATCATGAATAGGTTTAGTGATTTTACTGGAATCCCCTGAGATCTCTTGCCCTGTATCCAACAAGCAAGGACGCAGTGAGGACCTTATCCACACACCAGGAGGCAGTGAGAACACATCTAGTACAATAGATAGTGAGCCTGCCGACACCTTGTTTCCAACCTTCCAAGCCCTCGAATTGTTAGAAGTAAATGCCTGCACTCTTTTGGTTATGTCAGCCAGAGCCAACTAAGACGGATTTCAACCCCAGAACTGGTGTTGGCTGGCATCCTTATACCACAAGCCCGCATGCAAGTGTTGGATTTACCAACCTTCAGAATCCCATGAACGAGAGTATTTTTCTTAATAAGCTCTTCTGTCCCTTTCACTCACCTCTCTGTTTCTGTCTCTTCTCTCTTTCTCTGGCTCTTACAGCTTCTGGTTCACCATGGAACCCTTATTAATATGATGAATATAATGCAACCCCATTCTGTGACCCACCAGCTACGTGCGCTTACCTGTGCAGAGTTGAACTTATGGTCTAGGTGAAACATACATACTCTTTGAAGTCTGTAGAAGAGAAAGTGAAATATAAGGGAATGTCCTTGGTAACGGTTATGAACAGTCCCAATGTTCCTCCCTACTCCTGTCTAAGTCAGGAAAGGGCTCTGTCAGAGCTTATGGCAGGTAAGTTAATTTGGAATGTTTATTTTGAACAGGCATATCCTTCTATTGCCTTTATAGACGTGCCTTCTTGAAAAACAACTCAGTTAATATAACACCTAAGGCTTCCTGTCTTTAATGAGAATGGAGCAGGCACTAGCACATCGAGAAGCTCGCTTTCTCTGTCCACATGCAGGAGCATGTCGACTGTTCTCGGAGCTCAAGAATCAGGCAGATCAATGCAATGATCAGTTGGTATCGCCTGGGGGGACAATGTCACTAGGCCACAACACATCTGTCATAGTAATTACTTATCTATTTATATCCCAATAAGGTATAAAGTGACAGAAAATGACTATAAGTAAATGAGACTAATATGTTTTGGAGGAATGATATAACTGTCAATGGCACATTAAAGTAGAGTTTGTCCAATACAGCATTATTGAGACTCTGGATTCGATAATTCTTTCTTGTGAGAGGGAAAGGGAAGAAATAAATGAAGGAAGAAAAGAAGCAAAGTAGGGATGGAAGCACAGAGGAAAGGAGAGGTGAGTGAATAGCTGGAAAGAATGAGGGATAGATAGAAGGAGAGGGAGATGGGTAGAGGGAAGGAAGAAGGGAAGAAGTAGTAGGGGGAAATTTAGAAAATTGTTCATTAACTGCTACCTATGAACATGTATTAATTCAAAATTATAGTGAATTGCTTTTTAAATAACTAGATAATTATTTTTTCAAGAACTAGAACATATTCTCTAAAATAGTTACCATTCCTTTGGGAAGTAAATTTTCCAAAACACACATTCTGTTCTTTTTTTTTTTTTTTTTTTTTTGCTAGCTTCCTCTTTCCGGGAAGTATAGACCTGAAAAAAAAAAAAAATTCTGCTCCATTTTCCTGCCGAGGACAGTGAGAACTCCTGGCTCCTTTATGATCACTCAAGGAAGAGTTGTTCCTTTAAGTGACTGATGGTAAAGTCTTTATCAGTTTTCATGGGCAACTTTGAGTGACTGTTTTTACAAAGTTGAAGTTGACTTTTTTCCCCTATTTAAATGCTTTTTTTTTTTTTTTTTGCCATTTCTTTCTCATCAATAACATGGCCTGTGTTTCCTTTATTTTAAATCTCTGAACATTGCTTTGGAGATTTTGTCTTAAGGATAAAAATGTGAAGTCAATGCACATTTTATGTTACTGTATGCAAAAGGGCCTCCCAAGTTCTGTATCGCATGTTCAATGGTGTGACTCCTCCAGGAATTTTCAAACAACGAAAGGAGGCACTTTGAAGTCGCAGTTATGAAAGTGAGGGAGTGGTGGTTTGAATGTAAAATGTCCCTCATAGTCCCCTGTGTTGGCTGTGAAGCTTCATATTCAAGCTACATCTGGTGGAGCCTTTGGTAGTTGGACCCTTGCTGGAGGAGGTGTGTCAGGTGGGGCGGGCCTGGAGGTTTATTAGTGCCGTCCTTCTAGGTGTTCATAGCTCCCTCCTGCTGCCAGCTCTCAGCTGATGTGTCGTCACATGATGCCCAGCTTCTGCTCTACCATACTTTCCCTGCATGATGAAACTCCCCCCAAACACTGTGAGATGAATAATCCCTTTCCTCCCATAAACTTCTTGTTGGTTGGGTGTTTTGTTCTAGCAACTAGAAGGTAACTGCAGCAGTTGGGAATGTGGAGATTCAATGGAAACAAAGTAAGGTACTTACAACGTGAATGGAACCTTCATGATTGTCATGTAGCTGTTTCCTCTAGATTGAAATATCCCCTCCATGAGGGATGTAGTCATGAAACTCACAGGGAACTTCATTCCTCAGAGCCTCAGGGAGATTATGATTTACAGGTAGTTCCCTCCAAAAGGTAATATGTAGAGTAAGCAACTTCTGGGAGAGAGGAGACTCTTCAGTGGATCTGCCTGTAAATTGCACAGAGGACTCTAGAAAGTAACTTTGGTGAGACATAACTCATGCTGGGTGGACTTTTTATTGATGTAGCTGCATGAGCCACCGTTATCAGGTATGTAACGCCAACATACTCCATTAATTAGTTCACTGAGCTCGTCTTGGTGGAATCATTATTTGGTGGAATAATTATTTGGTCTGTGGTTACATTTTCTAATAGACATGCCCCATGAGGAAGTCATACAACAGTGGTAGGGTATGCTTATTGGGCGAATATTATTTATATTTTTATATTTATCTATTTTTGTGCATTTAAATTCTGAAGAGGCTGCATTTTTATTAGTGTATGTTGTTCATTTAAAGTAATAAGTTTCACTATGACATTTTAATACATGTCTACGATGGACTTCGATTATGTTCACCTCCTCCATTACACACTCATGGCCCCTGCCTCCTTCCATCCATGTTCCCTAGTAGGCCTCCTATTTTCCTAGAAGCCAGGGCTGGAGGATGGCTCAGCAGTTAAGGTGCTTGCCTACAAAGCCTAAGACCAGTGTTCGATTCCCCAGTACACACATAAAGCCAGATGCACAAGGTGGTGCATGCATATGGAGTTTGTTTGCGGTGGCTGGAGGCCCTGACATGCCCATTTACCTCCTCTCTCTGTCTGCCTCTCTCTCTCTCTCTATCAAAATACATAAAATATTTCCTGAAAAATCCAGATTCCTCATATAAAAAAAAAATATGGAGTACATCTTTCTGGGTTTTTCTTTCCTGAATGATATAGTCCATGAAGCTAGTGAAAGATACCTCAGCTAATTCTGGATATGGCTCTCATGAGCAGGTCCATACGGAACCTGGGATCAGGTTCTCTATTCTAGGCTGACTTTGCTCCTTTGGGGTATGTACCCTGAGTGGTAGATAGCAGGATCTTCTAGCAGTTCTATTTTTGGTTTTCTGAGGAACATTGTCTAGGCTGAATTTAACTGAGATTTGAGCATAACTAAATCTTTTGGTATTCTTTCCAGTTGAGTCCTTATTTCTAGCTCACTATTTCCACAATTAAGAATGATTATACCAATTAATTTCTGACTAAAAACCATTTTCAACATTTGTATTTAGTTAATGCAAATTTGATACACTGGAGAGAAAAATGATATTTTGGATGTGGCTGGCGAATTCTGAAGTACAAACTTTGCTACGATGCACATTTAAAGGAGAAATCTAACAACTCTGACTATGTGAAATTTTGCATTTTTCTTTCTCATTCTGATTAGCCCTAGAGAAGTAGTTATTCCTTAGCATCATATTGAAATGCCAGCCTTTGGCATTATCTTTAATACCTATCATATAATAATGTATAATCATGGACTCTTTTTTTTCACATCTTAGCTGTTTCTGAAAATGTCCTTTCTGTGTTCTTTCCCAAAATAAAATCCTATGTCCCTTTTGATATTTTTCCTTTTATAGAGTGTGGGTTTGTAAGAGAATTGTCTTGACTTTCCTCTTTCACAACAGTGAATTTGTCTCCTTTTTATTGTTATTCAAAAGTTAACTTTTCTTATCTTTTGTTCCTAAAAATGAATACTTCTTCCCTGAAGCATCAGAGGAAGAGGGTTGGTGTTTGTGTTCTCTGTACTGGTTTTCTTTAGTCCTTCCTTCATGAAATTAATTTTTTTCTATTCTTTTTTTTTTTTTTTACTCTCAGGCAATATTTCTTCAGTTTGACTCTACTACTTCCCAACTTGATGAATTTTAAAGTGTGTGCGCTTTTTTCACTTCCCTTATAAATCAAAGAATTGCCTCGAGAACCTGTTGTGACAGCTGTGACCAAAGTATGGATGGCCACATAGATAATAAACATAGTACTTTAAAAAAAATGAAACACTACCTTTTCTGTATAGTTACCAGACTTTCTGTAGGTTATCAATGGCCCTGGAAAGGTTGACTGAAGGGAAATAAGACGATTTCTTATGGCTTACTCAGAGATCATAGCTTTATTTCAAAATTTTCTCTGGTTTGCATAATGACAACTGGTCAAGACTCTTCTGCATGCCCCCGACTCTCTCACACAAATGTGAATCCCTTCTCCAAACACTTATTGAGAAACTACATTGTGCCAGACACTTTTCTAGGGACTCAGGTCATGTGGGAACCGGGGATGTCTGAGTCCTGAGTTCTGGGATTGATAATTTAGTTAGGGAGATAGTCTTGAAGTCCAGAAGCCAATACATGATAGAAACAACTGACTACATCTTGATTTTCTACTGCAGGAGGGAGACATTTATTCTTTAAAAGCCATCATTTTTTTTTTCAGTTTTCAAAAAATGCTGCGGCTTCATTTTACTTCATTTTGCATGTGTATGTGTGTAGTGTACATGTATGTGTTTGCACGTTCACATGTGCAGACATGTGTGCATGTGGGTGTGCATGCTCATGTATGCACATGAGTGTAGAGACCGACGGTTGTTGTCAAATGCCTTTTTTGATTGCTCTCCACTTCATTGACTGAGGCAGCGTCTCCTACATGAATCAGTTAGCCTCACTAGCTAGCTTGCCCCAGGGATCCCATCTCTGCTCCTAAACACTGAGGTTACAGGTGGGCCACCTCACCTACCCAGAACTTGTGGGTGCTGCAGATCTAAACTCTGATCCTTACAGTTATGGTGCAAGTGCTCTATCTCCTGAGCCAAGGCCCAGCCCTGATTGCTGCTCTTCGAGAAGCTATCACATGCCAGGGACATTAAATGTTGGGGCCAAAGTCAAATCCAGGTGTTTGGAAGCTGCTTCCCCTTGCCAGTGCTTGGCGCACTCTTCTGGTGCTATTGTCCACCTGATGTTGGCTAGGAGGTGATGTCCACCCACTGTTCGTACCACATTTTCCCTGCCATCATGGCGCTTCCCCTCTTCTCCCACAAGCTGCTCTTGGTTAGGTGACTTCTGCAAGCCATGTGAAGCTGATTACAACTCCTTCAAGCATTAATGTGCCCTTTGGATTTGCTCACTAGAAGATACTTTATTTACTTTTTGCCCAGGAAATGCTTAGGAGCCCAGTGATATAGTAGCAGCTAATTCACGAGATGTTCTCAAGGATGGAGGTTAAGCAAACATTTATTAAGTGATTTAATTGAATGAATGGATGGATGAATGAAAGAATTGAACATCTTTGGAGGAACCTCCAAACCAATCCAATCCAATATGAGCAAATGTGATATAATGCACAATAATTTGTTGACACAGGGATAAGCAGAGCTAAGAGGGAGATAATTACCATATTTCAAGTTTTTAAGAAGTACCCTGGGGTGTGGAAATGTAAACTGAATTCCAAAGGTTAATTCAATGGTAGATCTTAGATTGTATGGAGGATTAGGTACCAAGCAGCTCATAGTCTAACCCAGAGAGTCTCACTTTTGGCATTAGTGGGGTTTATGGTTTATAGAACATTCTTCACTTTGAGGGGGACATCTTGTTGAGAAAAGTGCCATGCATGCCAGCTGTTCTCTTCACTCTCAAGGATGATCATCAAAAATGTGTCCAGGCATTGCCAAGATATCTGTCTGGGCTAAAATAACCACAGCTGTGGAGAACCACTGGCTTGACAGTTAAGCATATGTTGTAGTAGGATAGTAGATAAAGGGTAGGTGATAAGCTGGAGACAGACCAAATGATTCCTCTTCACAAAGAAAGGGTGTTGGGCATGGTGGTGAACACCTGCCGGAATTCCAGTGCTCAGGAATTTGCAGATCTCAAGCTTCTGGCCAGCCTGTGCAAAAATAAAACAAAACAAGGGAAGGAAAGAAAGCTTGAATCAATTAGAAGAATTATTTTTTTTTTCTAGAAGGAACTAAATAATGTTACTATAGGTTTTCACACCTTGGGGCTGAATTCCTAGGGAAACAAACTTACGTACTAATTTCAAAGCAATGAGGCCTGAGGGACACTGTTTTGGTGTCTACATCAAGGTCATTTCTTGTGTCCATTCCTAGGTGGTACATCACATATCAGTATATAGATGTGCACCTGTGTGCACGTGTGAATATTCATTAACATGGAGTGTCACTGTAGGTTACATCACACAGTGATGCCAGCACTAACCAAAGTCCCAGAAAGCCACTATGGTCAGCAAGTAAGTTCATCAAGTCATCATACCTGCCTGTACTGATCATGTAATGAATTGGAATGCGATGTGTCTCCTGCCTGGGAATCTATACTTACAGACAACTAACTATGATATTTCCCTCCCCTCCCCCACTTTCCCCTTCATAATTCTGCCCTCCATCATATCCCCTCCTTCTCTCCATTAGTCTCTCTTTTAATTTGATGTCATCATCTTTTTCTCCTATTATGAGGGTCTTGTGTAGGTATTGCTAGACACTGTGAGGTCATGAATATCGAGGACAATTTCTGTCCGGGCAGTTGTATGTAAGGAGTGGTACCCTTACATTCTTTCCACCACCTCTTTTGCAATGGATCCTGAGCCCTGGAAGGTGTGAGATGTCTCAGTGATGAATACCCCTCGGTCTCTTCTCAGCACTATGTCGCCTTTTGGGTCATCCCTGTGGTCATCACCATCTGAAAAGAGAAACTTCTCTAACCAGAAGTCAGAGTAGCATTGGTCTATGATCATGAACATTAAGTGCAGTGCTTTCAGGGCAACTTGGTGAGAATCATATATGCATTTGGACTGAAGGCCTTCTGTACGGGAGGGAATACATGTCTGGTACTGAAAGCCTAATCCAAAGCCTATGGCAGGGGAGGTCATAAGCCTTATGGGCATAAGGCCTGCTGTTGTCTGAAATCTGCTCTTTTGATGCCTTTCTGGGATTCTGTTCAACCATGTTCCCGTCAATTAAATGTCCAATTCAACTCTCAAACCACCCAGACCCTACTGTGTGCAGAGTCTGCATGGCACAGGATTGAACCGTCCACGAGCTCAAGCAAGTGGTAGTGCTTGAGAGCGTGGGGTTGGCTTGTCGCTCAGCTTTGAGCTCCTCCGATTCTGTGCTTCGCCTGTGATGATGGCTCATGTGCGTTACCGACTCCTATGAGCAGCGCTCGGCCGCCTTACTGTAAAATGAAGACACTACTAACAATACCATCATAGGGATAGTATAAATGTCTGCTTTCCTGAATCGCACTGGTAAGAGGTGGAAGGTGGCAGGGAGGGAGACAAGAGGGGATTATGATCAAAATACACCATATTATATATATATATATATATATATATATATATATATATATATATATATATATATGTAATACATACATATATGTATGTATGTATGTATAAAATTGTGAAATTGTGAGGAAATATTTAGAAAAGGAAAATAATATGGAAGAAACATGAATTGATGGCAACTAGTGGGAAATCTTTAAAGCACTGAAGGTGGGTCCGGAAGGGGAGTGTGGGACAAGGTCTCTAAGGTCCCTTTCCCTTGTTCCCATTTTCCTTCCTGGCCCTGACAAGAGCACTTTTGGTCATCTGCATGCTCCACCCAGGAAGGGCTGCTACAGGCGGGAAGCTCTGGGGCAGCTCATCATGGATGTCAACTACTTAGTGCTCTCCCTGTACTGACAGTGTCCCTGACAGAATCAGCCTGATCAAGGGAAGATTTATTCACCGCCTGGGTTCAGAAGATTTCCTGGCCCCATGTGCTTGGACAGAACATTGTATGGACAGGAGGATGTGTCTGGCTGGGGAAATTCTTCACAACTTTTTGGACAGATGCAGAGAAAGAAGATGGAATCAGGACAGGCTACAGCTCATTTATTGCTTACCTGAAATTCAACATGTACTGGGCATCCTGTAGTCTATGTGGTCACTCAGGGAAACCTCTGATTATCAAGGAAAGTTTGGGAGCAATATGGAATTTCTGGCAGTTAAAATGAAGCTGGCATGCTCCAAAAGAGTGAAGCCTGTGGGAATCTTAGAGTTCCCTCCCAGTGCTGTCCCCTCCCGGTGCTGGACGTAGCACATGTACCCGTATTGGAAGCACATCTGTTCTATCCGTAGCTGGACTTGACTGTCTTGTCTCCCTGTAAGGGCATGGTGGGGTGAGTGACAGGAGATGGGACAGCCACATTCTAAAGGAATTTGTCTTGATTTCTTCATGGACTAAATATTAAGAGTAGAGTGGCGTGGTATGGATTGACACTGGGATGACTTGACCTGCATACCTTCCTGAGCTTTTGTAAGGAGTCTCAGTCAAGATCAGCGTCGTGGAATTCTGCTACCGTTGAAAGGAGCAAAAGGAAGCAGTATAGGGGTTAGTAGAGCCTGTGTCATTATCATCAAAGAGCGCTTGTCACACTCGCACGGCCGAGTTGCAGCACGGATAATATGCCCGGCCTCAGTACGCACCGCTTAAGAGCTCCACTTTCGCAGTACATTATGGACCTGAGAGCCTTATGCAACCCCACAAGGTATGCAAACCACTTCCGTATTAAGGCTGAGACAGCAGGTCTGCGTAGGGGAAGGACTGGCTTGTTCAGTGTGCAGGGTTAAAAGTCATAAGGAGGCAAAGGAAACTGAAGATGAAAAAAAAAAAAAAATCCCACAAAAAACCCTTTTGATTGACACCAGCTCTCCTTCAGTTTTCCAGAGTTCCCTGTGAATGATGCATAAGTGTGTGTAGCGATGAAGGCTTGTCACACAGTGTCAAAGGAAATACCATTTACAGCTCGAAGCAGACTGTTTTGGAGCTAAGGGAAACACACACGGGATGCAATGTACCCACCAAGGCCGGCATTAAATCAAAGTTTATTAGAGGTTTCTTCAGAAGAGACACTGGGCTACACTGTCAGTCATTCAGGGTTCTGAGCCAGGCATGTTCCAGGAGAAAGCCTTATCAGCTGCGTAGAAAAATGCACCTGTTGATCTTAAAGCAACTGCCAAGCTATCATTGGTACATGACAGCCAGAGGAGATTTCCTTCTCACATCAGTGTTTCCAACACTGACACTCACCTGATTGATGAAAGAGGGAGGAAGGAGACATTAGATGAAGATTATGGGAGTGTGTGATCTGAGAGGCAAAGGAGCTGGGGGAGAGGTGATGAGGAAAATTAAATGAACTTTAAGTGGCTCATAAAGGCACCTGTGTGGGTTTCAGATAAACCGCCTGTCATAAGTCATTTCCTGCAGGATATCGCTTACTCCTATTGGTTCTGACAGGTTACACTTGACTCTAAGCCAGGTTCCCAAACTCAATTTTCACGTCCATTTCTTGATACGAAACACTGGCTGGCTTCATTCCAAGATAGGCAGAGACCCTCCACCGCTGGATATTCAGTGTTTTTTCTTACCAATGTTATCCTTAAGCTCTCCCGTGCTACTTCGCCCTTTAAAACGAGCTGCAAGGAGAAGTCCACTAGGCGCATGGAGGCAATGGCAAGTCATCGGAGGCCTCAGGCTGCTGGGTGGGGAGGGCATGGGTATTCCCCTGCAAAATTCCATGCTGGCCACATGAAATTTATATTCTGACTGATAAGGAAATAGCAATTTTCTTTTTTTTTAATTTTTTATTAACATTTTCCATGATTATAAAATATATCCCATGGTAATTCCCTCCCTCCCCACCCCCACTCTTTCCCATTTGAAATTCCATTCTCCATCATATTACCTCCCCATCACAATCATTGTAATTACATATATACAATATCAACCTATTAAGTATCCTCCTCCCTTCCTTTCTCTACCCTTTATGTCTCCTTTTTACCTTACTGGCCTCTGCTACTAAGTATTTTCATTCTCATGCAGAAGCCCAATCATCTGTAGCTAGGATCCACATATGAGAGAGAACATGTGGCACTTGGCTTTCTGGGCCTGGGTTACCTCACTTAGTATAATACTTTCCAGGTCCATCCATTTTTCTGCAAATTTCATAACTTCATTTTTCTTTACTGCTGAGTAGAACTCCATTGTATAAATGTGCCACATCTTCATTACCCACTCATCACTTGAGGGACATCTAGGCTGGTTCCATTTCCCAGCTATTATAAATTGAGCAGCAATAAACATGGTTGAGCATGTACTTCTAAGGAAATGAGATGAGTCCTTTGGATATATGCCTAGGAGTGCTATAGCTGGGTCATATGATAGATCAATTTTTAGCTGTTTTAGGAACCTCCACACTGATTTCCACAATGGCTGGACCAGATTGCATTCCCACCAGCAGTGTATAAGGGTTCCTTTTTTTCCACATCCCCGCCAACATTTATGCTCATTTGTTTTCATGATGGTGGCCAATCTGACAGGAGTGAGATGGAATTTCAATGTAGTTTTAATCTGCATTTCCCTGATGACTAGTGACGTAGAACATTTTTTTAGATGCTTATATGCCATTTGTATTTCTTCCTTTGGGAACTCTCTATTTAGCTCCATAGCCCATTTTTTGATTGGCTTGTTTGATTCCTTATTATTCAACTTTTTGAGTTCTTTGTATATCCTAGATATTAATCCTCTATCAGATATATAGCTGGTGAAGATTTTTTCCCATTCTGTAGGTTGCCTCTTTGCTTTTTTCACTGTGTCCTTTGCAGTGCAAAATATTTGTAATTTCATGAGGTCCCAGTGATTAATCTGTGGTTTTATTGCCTGAGCAATTGGGGTTGTATTCAGAAAGTCTTTGCCAAGACCAATATGTTGAAGGGTTTCCCCTACTTTTTCCTCTAGCAGTTTCAGAGTTTCAGATCTGATGTTAAGGTCTTTAATCCATTTGGACTTAATTCTTGTGCATGGCGAGAGAGAAGAATCTATTTTCATCCTTCTGCAGATATATATCCAGTTTTCAAAACACCATTTGCTGAAGAGGCTGTCTGTTCTCCAATGAGTATTTTTGGCATTTTTATCAAATATCAGGTGGCTATAGCTACTTGGGCTTACATCTGGGTCCTCTATTCTGTTCCACTGATCTACATGTCTGTTTTTGTGCCAGTACCATGCTGTTTTTGTTACTATGGCTCTGTAGTATAGGTTAAAATCAGGTATGGTGATACCACCAGCCTCATTTTTGTTGGGAAATAGCAATTTTCAAGGTAGGGTCTTGTTCTAGCCCAGGCTGACCTCCATGGAATTTTCTATGTAGTCTCGGGGTGTCCTTGAACTCATGGCACTCCTCCTACCTCTGCCTCCCGAGTGTGGGATTAAAGGTGGTATGCCACCATGCCCAGCTTTTTCATTTTTAAATTTTCAAGAAAAATATTTTTAAATCTTTAGCCAACAAACATGACAAAACTACATTATCTTTTCTTGGGGGGGGGCTAGTAAGTCTCTCCAATCAGTAGCTCATTGTGGGTAGCAACCGATTTCTGGTACTGGGAGTTACAGGTCTGAGCCTTTTTTTTTTTTTTTTTTTTTAAGGTTAGGCTTCATCCCACACTCTCCAGGGCCCTTCTTTTTAGGTGTTCTGACCTTGCTCCTGTTGAGGGTCAAGTCTTTTATTCTACCTTCAAGGATAAAGTTTTCTATTGTACTAGTTCATTTTGGGTTTAGTTTTGTGTGTGTTTCCCCGCAGCTTCCTCTTCCCTTCCCCCCCAAACCTTTCATCTCTATTATCTGGGCCCCAAGTTGCCTATCAGGTATGTCAGCAACTTGAGCTGATCCAGGTTAGGAACAGTAGATGAGTGAGAATATGTGGCGTGTACCTTTCTGTGTTTGTGTATATTTGTTGAATATGATCTGTTCCAAGTATGTTCATTTTTCTACAAATTTCATTGTGTTTTTTTTTCTTACTGCTGAGTAGAATTTCATTGTGTAAATGTACCACAACTTCATCATCCATTCGTTCAACGATAGGCACCAGGGTTGACTTTAGTTCTTAGTTATTATGGATTGAGCAGCTGCAGACGTGGGTGAGCCAATACGTCTGTGCTGAAACATGAAGTGTGTAGGGTAAATTCCCAGTAGGGCAAGGCTGAGTTAGTTGGTAGTTGGCAGTTCTATATTCCTTGTTTTCAGGAATCTTCACATCGATTTCCATAGTGTTTCTACTAGTTTATATTTCCACCAACATTTAATTAGGGCTCCTAATTGTTGTCATTTGATTTTTTAGTGATTGCCATCCTTTCTGGCATAAGGTGGAATCTCATAGCTGCTTTACTTTGTGTTTTCTTGATGGTAAGGGATGCTGAATATTTTCTTAAGTGTGCATTGACCATTTGTATTTCTTCCTCTGAGAACTCCCTATTCAGTTCTCTGCCCCATTTTTGAAGTGTTTTTTTTAAATTTTTTATACTTTAGTGGGTTTTTTATTTTAGTTCTTTGTAGATTCTAGATATTATGCCTCTGTTGGTGGTATAGGTGGCAATATTTTTCTCCCATTCTTTGGGTAACCTTTTGGCTCTGACTATGGTGTGTTTGTCTGTGACAAAGCTTTTGAGCTTCATGAGATCCCATTGGTTGGGTGATTATATAATTTCCTGGGCTAGTAGGAGAGTTTCTTGTATTTTCCTTCCTGTAGTAAAAGAGTTTCAGATCTTATATTGAAGCTTTGAAATCCACTTGGACTTGATTTTTGTGTATGGCGAGATGAGTGGGTCTAGTTTCAGTTTTGCACATCTGGTTATGCAATTTGTCCAGCACCACTTGTTGAAGATGCTGTCTTTTCTTTTTTTTTATTATTTATTTATTTGAGAGAGACAGACAGGGAGAGACAGAGGCAGATAGAGAGAGACAGAGAATGGGCGCGCCAGGGCTTCTAGCCACTGCAAACGAACTCCAGACACTTGCGCCCCCTTGTGCATCTGGCTAACATGGGTCCTGGGGAAAGGAGTCTCGAACCAGGGTCCTAGGGTTCTTAAGCTTCACAGGCAAGTGCTTAACAGCCATCTCTCTAGCCCAAATGCTGTCTTTTCAACGGTCTACATTACTGGCATCTTTGTCAAAGATCAAGTAGCAGTAGTCGCTCAACCTAAGGTCTGGGTCTTCAATTTTGTTCCATTGGTCTGTATTTCAGTTTTTATGTCAGTAGCATACTGATTTTCTTACTATGGCTTTGTAATATAGCTTTAGATGGGGTACGTTGATGCCTCCAAAAGTGTTTCTTTTTGCTGAGGTTATGTTTGGATAGCCGAGGCCTGCTACAATTCCACATGAATTTTGAGATAATTTTTTTCCTCTCTGTGACAAGGCAGGGCTGTGGGCTTTGTTGGCAGAGCCCTTGGGAGCGCAGCAGAAGGCAGGGGAGCACAAATGAGCCAGGGGCACAGTTGTCTGAGCGGCGCCTGTGGGAGCATGGTGGGGGCAGGGCAGTGTGAGTGGGCCAGACGCATGGGGGGAGACTCGGGAGACAGGAAAGTGCCTGTGGGCCACTGAGAGGTGTAGTGTGAGTGGGAGGGGGGTCGTGGGGAGCTCTGGGGGTCAGGGGGGAGCATGTGCGTCTACATCAGAAGTAGCAGTTGGGAGTAGGCCAGGGAGGCACGGGGGCTGTGGCCTAGTGGGCAGAGCCTGCAGATAGGGCAGAGGAGAACCTGTTGGGGAGTCAGGGGGGCGGTGGCTGGGGCGAGAGGTTGGGCGATCCGGAGGGGCCAGCGGGCTGCCTGAGAGCATGGGGATCAGTCTTTTCTCCACTGGGTCCCTCTGTGCCCACCCACTGCCACTGGAGGCATGCTAAGACGTGCTCCAAATAGAGTGGCACAGTTCTTGCCTGATACCACCCTGGGAGCTGAAGCGCGGTCAGAATGCCACCACCTTGACTACAAGTCTCTCCAAAATGATTAGTTCAGCCAATGTTTTTGCTTTGTTATGTTTTGTTTTTAAACTGGTAGGTTTTCTTGTTTTTTCACATAAACATGCAATAAAAACTTAGTGCTGTTTTTCTATGTATGTGGTGTGCATGCGTGGGTGTTCATTTGAGTGTGGGCACACATGCATGTGGGGGTATAAGACGGCGTGTGAGGGGCGGCCGAAGGACAACCTTGGGTGCCATCCTCAGGAAGGCCGTGACTGCACTTTAGACAGCGTCTCTCTCTGGCCTGAATCTCTCCAGGTAGGGCTAGGTGGCTGAGCAGCACTCTCTAGTGACCCTCTGTCTCCGCCCCCACAGCACCAAGACGACAGACACAGGTCAGGGCACCTAGCAGCTTTACACAGCTTCTGGGAATAAAGCTCAGGTCTTTATTATTGTAAGCTATTCATTTCACTGACTAAGCCATCTTCCCAGCCCCTATGATCATTCATATATATATATATATACACATTTGGACAGTGATATTTTATTCA
Source organism: Jaculus jaculus (assembly GCF_020740685.1). Lineage (NCBI taxonomy): Eukaryota > Metazoa > Chordata > Mammalia > Rodentia > Dipodidae > Jaculus > Jaculus jaculus. The sequence goes on from NC_059109.1 coordinate 133,527,825, forward strand.
TTTAAAAAAAATCATAAAAATAAATAATTTGATGACAGAGAACACGGAAATTACTGCTAATATGTATTGGCAAATGAAACTATGGAGACAGTTTTCTATTTTGTATATACAGCCACGGTATGTAAAGTTTCATGTTTCATTTGAAACATTTGATCAATTGCAGAAATGACAATCCTGTCTTCACACCAAGCGGGCCAAGTGTTCTAGGAGAGTAAATGGCATTAAGTAACACCCACGCTTGGATAATGTATACATTATTAGTTCTGTGACTGTAACTAAAATTGCTGTTTAGACTTGGACAGAGGTAGGATGGAATACTATGCTACATTCAGACTTAACCCAATGATCCATCAGAGAAATAAAGCAGGGTATTTTCTTAAGTTCTGTGGGTCAGATGTCTGGCTCAGATGGGTCTTCCAGATAGTATTTCAAAGTCAAACTCAAGCTTTAGCAGGGATGTGGTTGTATGGGAGCTCTGGGGATGTATATAATTTTAATGCCATTAAAATTATTGGTAAGGGCTGGAGAGATGGCTTAGCAGTTAAGCGCTTACCTGTGAAGCCTAAGGACACTGGTTCAAGGCTCAATTCTCCAGGATCCATGTTAGCCAGATGCACAAGGGGGCACACATGTCTGGAGTTCGTTTGCAGTGACTGGAAGTCTTGGTGTGCCCATTCTCTCTCTCTCTCATTATCTGCTTCTTTCTCTCTCTGTCACTTTCAAATAAATAAATGAAACTGAACAACAACAAAAAAATAATAATTATTGGTAATATTCAGCCTTAGCCAATTTTAGCCCTGAGGTTTCCATTACTTTTGGTGGGTCTGACCTTGGCCTGCATTGCTTGGCTCATGCATTATCTTTTCAATTTTTTAAGTCAGCTGTTTGTTCATGGATTGCATTTATCTTGTTTTCTCCCTCTTCTTTGCAATTTACTCAACATGTTTGTCTTCCCTTTCTGCCTTTTAAAATATAATTACACTGGTCTCATAGATAACCATATGATATAAACCCATAAGTAGCATGTTGAATTTCACCTAAAAACTCCCTCTGGAGCCCTACCTAGTGTCTCCCAAACAGTCCAAGCTCTAAATCTTAAAGACAACTTTTTAAATTATAAAACTAATAAAAAACATATCTGAGTCTTGATTCAGTGGGGGAATTTAAAATATCTATACTGGGCCTTACAAGTATTCTTTATCTGTAAATGGCTAAAAACATTTCAGAAATAGATTTTTGTTTTCTCCACTCAAATAAATATTGAGCCCCCTAATCTTTTGTCAAAGTCTGTTCTAGGGACTACATAAATTTTAAAATCTCAACTGTCAAATGTTATATGTAATATGTGAGGAATGGATGGGCAGTGAAAACAATAGAGAAATGAATGCATTTATATTACATAGGAAGGTCACATGTGTTGTAAGTCAGAGAAGAAACAGTTGATATTAATCAGGAATTCTAGGTAGAACATGAAGAGCTTAAATAAAATTGACAGGAGAGATCTCATTCACAAGGCACTATTTCTACATGTATCTGAGAAAGGTGAGGGATGAGCATGTCATTTTCTGATGGAAAAGCATTAGCTTGATCTTCCACGCCCTCATGTTAACCTCTAGCTACTTAGGATTCAGTCACAAACAAACACAGAAGCTGAGTTTTATGGGAGAACTGCTCTGGAAGGATTTGTGGAATTCTATCAGAAGGAGTTAGAGTGTTTCCTGCGGGATGTAGAAACAAGCCCTCACTTACAGTGCATTGCACGTGTACTCACAGAGACTTCTCATTCTCTGAGAGCTCACAAGAGAAGTTGTGTGCACGTCTGTGCCCTTCACAAATGCAATGAAGTACTCTATGAAGCCCTCCAGGGAATTGTCTCCCCAGAGTAACAGGACGCTGAAGCTAACCAGCCACAATAAACACCAATAGTTCTCTCTGCCCTCAGGTGCACACAGCTCCCCTACCCTCACTCGTCACAGAAATTGACAGCCTTCTAGAAAGACTTTGACACTTCGATTTATGTGCATTTCATCATGGAAAAGGTGGAGTGGGGTAAGAGGGAAGACCCACGGAAAAGTAGACAACCCAAGCCTAGTGGAACTTGTGATTTCTACATTTGAGAAATATGTGGTCCCAGGGAGGAAATCAAGACGCTCATCAAAGGCATGATCAAACAACATTCGAAAGAGAATAGGCTTGTGTGTAAACCTGTCGTGGGAGCAAATGACTAGCTTGTGCTGTGATTCCACAATCTTCCTCCCTTCCTTTCTCTTCTAAACATCAGTTATGCTTGGAGGACCATGGTAATTGAATACATCATTGAAGGTGTGGAGATGGGAAGGGGATTCACCCACTTACAAGTACCAGAGTAATTCTGAATTGATAGGGATTTGTACATCTGCTCAAAGAAGAAAATACTACCTTCAGACACAGTACACACACACACACACACACACACACACACACGCGCGCATGCACGTGTGCATCCATGCACACAGCTTAACTAGGATGAGTGCTCATTTCTCTCCTTAGAAACCCAAGTGGAGCCAATAAAACAGGAATGTATGGCACCGTGTTAGGCACTGAGAATATATCTACCCTGTTCCTCTAGCGATCAGCGCTGATTTTCCTAAGTCACAATCCAAGATGGCTGACTGGTTTCTGGTCATGATATTGACAACCTTACTAGCAAGAGCACACACTCTGAAATTCCTATTCGTTTTGACCAGACATATAAAATATTTATACTCATATCCTTTCTGTCAGGACTTAGTGACATGGATTTCAGTCTATATTTGAGAAGACCACATGTTCAACTGCAAAATCAAGATAGTTATGATGAAGGGCAAGTGAGACCATGGTGACCCTTGGAGGGGCCAATGGGCTTCTGAAGTGTACCCATGGACACTAGTAAGAGTGTCCTGTGTGTTGCAAGTACACTGTGCAGGCTGCTTTTGTTTGTGTAAACAGTGTCAGTTAGGATAGCAATGTGTGCTTGTATCACAGACTCCAAGCAAAACCCTACATTTAGATTTAAACAACATTTCCTGACAGAACACCCACCCTATGCGTGGCTTAAGTTCATTGCCAGGAGTTGAAGTGCACCCTTTACAACTCCATGAGAGAAAACACTGCCAAGTACACTTTTTTGGTTTTTTTTTTTTTTTTTTTTTGGGAGGGGGACAAAACTTAGTCATGAGTAAAACCATTCCCTGGTACTATAGACAAACACGTGCTAGGTGTTTCATATCAATCTCACTACACTGATCTTTTAAAATATTTTATCTATTTATTAGGGAGAGAGAGAGAGGGAGAGAGAGAGAGAGAGAGAGAGAGAGAGAGAGAGAGAGAGAGAGAGAGAGAGGGGACAGAACACCCATCCTATGCTTGGCTTAAGTTCATTGCCAGGAGTTGAAGTGTGCCCTTTACAACTCCATGAGAGAAAACACTGCCAAGTGCACTTTGTCGTTTTCTTTTTTTTTTTAAACAAAACTTAGTCATGAGTAAAACCATTCCCTGGTACTGTAGACAAACACGTGCTAGGTGTTTCATATGAATCTCACTGCACTTATCTTTTAAAATATTTTATCTATTTATGAGAGAGAGAGAGAGAATGGGAGCACCAGGGCCTCCAGTCCTGCAAATGAACTCCAGGTTCATACACCCCCTTGTACGTCTGGTTTACATGGGTCCTGGGGAATAGAGCCTGGGCCCTTTGGCTTCGTCAGGAAGCACCTTAACTGCTGATCTACCTCTTGAGTCCTATAGTGATCTTTCTGAGAATGCCCAGTTATGACTGTTCCTTTGTATAGTGGAAGCATCACGGACTTTGAGAGGTTAAGTGCATTGTCTTCATCCTCACATCTGGTTAAAGATACTGACTGAAGCTATGGATACACAACCTGAACCATTGAATAGGACCTGGGAACTCATTCAGCTGGGTCAGGAAAATGGACTCATCTGTTGAAAAGACAGATCAATAACGGATTGTTGTGTTGGATTCTCGGTTTTTACCTTCGGTTTCACTCCTCCCTGATACTTGAGCATGTGCCAGTGGCTTGTTTTATCCAATGGATGTGAACAGAAGTCACTGTGTGAAAATTTAAAGTAACACCTTTGAAAGCTTCCGTGAGTCACAGTCAACTTGAATAAGTGAAGGACTGCTTATTCATACCTTCATATGTTTTTGTTCCTTATAGGTGTGCACGGTGACATGCACGTGCTGGAGAGTGGCCACTCCATTGTCGTCACATGTTTAGGTGTGGAGGACAATAGGGCAGCTGGTCACTCAGAAGATGATGCCTTGTCACCTTCTTTTTTGTTGTTGTCTTTTTGGTGAAGCAGAAGTTTATTTTTATCTCTTTAAGATGTATTTTTTCTTGGGAAATAAAACACAAAAACAATTCACGATCCTTCTCAACTCTTCCACCTTTGTTGCGATTAGACTGGTTCACAAAGCTCTCCTTCTCTTTCTCTCTCTGGCTTAGTATTTGTTGGCTTTATTCTACTTCCATTACTTTCACTTACAAGGCCCTGATTTTTATTGTAATCTTTGTTTTTGACACTCTAAAACTTCATTACAAATTTATTTTACCAAACAAGGGGAACTGACATTTTTCAATATTTTCATTATATTAAGAGAGCTAACTGAGATAAACTACAGTTAAATTGCAGTATTTATCACTTTCTGAATTCACCAGATAATTATTTATGCATGAGTGAGGACAGAAACTAACCACAGCTTCAGATAATCCATCACAGTAGAGATATTAAGTGTGCTCACTGCAGTGGGTGTGACATTGATCCCCAGAGGGGAGGGCCCATGCCTGACCAAGATGCCCTGGCTAGGTATAAATGTCTACAGTCCTGGCCTGGCTAAGCACTGTGAGATTATCATCAAATGTCAACCATGTCAGCATGCATAACTTGGAGCAGGGTTCACTCTTGGCGTAACCATACCGCAGGTCAGTGAAGTAAACAGATGGGGACTTCAGGCACCCAGTGATCACACTAGGTTTTTACCAGAACTTGATGTCCGAGACAGTGGACTGCTGATTTGGCTGTACCAGAGAGTGACAATCATTGCAATTAAAATAATGGTTTCCTCTTTATTTGTGATATTCACAGGAGGTAAGTACACCTCACAGGTAAATGTCAAATCATCTGGTTACATTATGCTTTTGGCCCCACATTATTTATAGTCACCATACATTTTAATTTAAGGCATGTTATATAGTCATCCAGAATATTTTGCTAAGGAAAGGATGAATTTTAAAATGTACATGAAGTCCACAGTAAGACTGTACATAGTTTTTTTCTCCTAAAAACTTGTTTCACTGAGATATTTACTGGTGAACATTAACAGCCTGATTAGTTAAGCAAATTAACAATCAGAAAGATACAAAATGAACAAATGAGTGAATTTCATGAAAATGACAAGCTTGAATACAAATTGCACAGAAAGCCAATCTGATAATGCCAAGAGAAGCCACAAGGCCTTCTTCCTAAGACTTCGTAAATTGGATTAGAAGCTATGACTACCCTTGTGGAGACTTGACATTTTCCCAAGTTTGTAAGTAATTTGGTTAATCAAGCTGTAGGGAAATTGTACTTGTTGCGTGTTAAGCGCTTTTGTCTCTCTGAATATGATAAACCATGTTGGTGGGTGGGTTATCATTACAGTGAGGTTTTTATAATTTATGAGTAAGGGATCAAAACTTGTACTTGAACTTTTATTTGCTTCTTGTATTGGCTATCTTTATATTAAAATAAAAATGTTATAAAAATAAAAGCAAGTGTATTCAAATTCATTTTGTGACAGTTTCGGAGGTATGAAGTAAGATGTTTTGTAATCCTTTCGATTTAAAGTTGTGTGTATGTGTGGTGTACCGTGCAGGCGGAGGGCAGACGGTGACATTTGATATTTGATATCTTCAGTCATCGTCCACTGTATTTTGCTGAGACAAGGTATCTCATTTAAACAGAGAAGTCAGCAGTTTGGCTGGTCTAGTGAGCCGCCTCTGTCCAGAGATACCCTGTCTCTGTCTCTCCAGTGCTGGGATTACAGGCATACACCACCATACTCAACATTTACGTGGGGGCCGGAGATCTGACCCCTGGTCCTCATACTTTCATGGTGAGAACTTTATCCACTCAGCTATTTACCCAGCCCTAACATTCAATTTTGATTTTTTTTTCAACAGATTTATTAATTTACTCCTATCTGGCATTGTGGTAGCTTGAAGGAAATGCCGCCCCCCCCCCCCTTAGGCTCAGGTGGTTTGGATATTTTGCTTCCCAGCTGTTGACAGCTGGGGAACTTGCTGGAGCCTGTTGGAAGGCAGAGCCTTGCTGGGGGAGGTTTGTTACTGAGGGTGAACTTGAGGCTCATTGGTTCAGCCCACTGGGCGCTCAGAGTCCAGCTGCTCATACTGTTCCTTACCCTACAGGCTTGCCCATGCTATGTTTCTACCACGATGAAACTTCTTGAAACTCTAAGTCAGAAATAAACGCTTTCCTCCCATTAGCTGCTTTATTTTGTCTCAGCAACCAAAAGGCAATGGCTTCAGACATATTGTGACATAGTTTGTTAATGGATGCATTGAATTCGTGTTATTATTTTAGATCATGGTCAATGATTTTGAGTCTGATATATAAACTATAACATGATTTACATTTATAAATTGCTTAATCTTTAATAACTTTAAGTTTCTTGTTAGCATATATTCAATTATACATAACAATAGACTTCATTATGACATTTTCACACATGCATTTTAACCTCTCTTGTTCCCCTTCTATACCCAGCAAAACTTTGCTCTTGCCAGTGAGTTCCTCGGCTACTTTCATGTCTTCTTACTTTTTTTTTTTAAATATTTTTTGTTCATTTTTATTTACTTATTTGAGAGTGACAGAGAGAGAGGGAGAGAGAGACAGATAGACAAATAATGGGTGCGCCAGGGCTTCCAGCCACTGCAAATGAAGTCCAGACGCATGCGCCCCCTGGTGCATCTGGCTAATGTGGGTCCTGGGGAATCGAGCCTCGAACCGGGGTCCTTAGGCTTCACAGGCAAGCGCTTAACCGCTAAGCCATCTCTTCAGCCCTTTTCTTACTTCTGATTACCCAGTGAGTTTCACTGAGTTGCTTATAGGAGAGTGGGTATGGGCTTCATGTAAACACAAGCACCTTATAGTGGCGGCACCAGGAAACGATATCTTTTCTTCCCCAATCAACCATTGACTGCTCATAGATCCTCAAGGAGGGGCAAGACCTTGTGAGCCCCTCTTCATTCATGTCAGGACAATTACAGACCATATCTTGTGTAGGTCTATGAGGAAATCACAGCTGATGGTGTGAGTTCATGTATGAACCAACCGCGGCATGCCTGTAACACAGCGTTCTTTCACTCTGTCCTCTGGGTTTTACGTCATTCTGCCCTTTCTTCCACACTGTTCCCTGAGCCTTGGAGGGGTGATATAGATGTCCTGTTTGGAGCTGAGCATTCAACAGTCCCTTGTTAACACTTTGATGAGAACTTTCAGCCTGACCATTAATAGAAAAGAGAGGTTTCTCTGACCAGTGCTATGGGTACCAACAAACATTTTGGAGGCTATTTAATAGATACATCATGTTGTCCACTTAACAAAATAATACCACTATTTTCTCCACTAAGTCCTATGACCTCCTCATCCATAGGCTTTTGACCAGGTTTCCAGTGCCAGAGGTGAATTCCCTCCTGTGGAGTAGGCCTCAAGGCCAATCAGGTAGTGGTAAGTTACCCCCATGACAGACTTAATTGCTTCATCTTGATCCTACTCCCAGACGTTAAGTGCCATTTTTACCATTGCATCTATTTTGGTAGGTAGACAAAACTAAGGCATTGGGAGGTAAATGAACTGTGTAAGTTCACACAGGCAGTCATTAGAAGCAAGGGTTCAAATTCAGGTTTTTGGTATCAGAATAAAGCCCTGTAGTGGCATGCTGTGTTCAGTCATGACTCACCTATCTGAGAGGTCTGGGCTGTATCTGGGGTGTATTTTCTTAAGAAAAAAAAAAAAAAACCCTGGAGGAACGCTCTTTCTGGCCCTCCTGCTTCTCAGATGCTTATAAGCATCTCTTCTCTCCCTCTCTCTTCCCCTTGCTCTTTGTCTCTTTCTTTTTCTGATGCACATACCCCATTTCTCTTTGTGTTCTATTTCTCTCACGCATTCTCTGTCGGCTCACTCCTCTCCTTATTATAATACAGCCTTAGATGTTCCCTCCTCAAGATGGAAGCAATCACTGCGAGCAGTTCAGCTGCAAATGTGTGGTGCCTGATAAGTTCTTCATTATGATCTACTATTTGAAGTTGTTCATAATAAAAGACGTTGAGAAACAGAATCGAATTTCCTAGGCTCTGATTACACATGCAGCTTTGTACTGCGAATCAATCTCCCAGTTCTGTCATTTCAATATGAGATGCGTTGTTCCTGTTGGTGTCTCAGAGATGTTTACATCCATGAAACATTAAAGCTCCTCCACGCAGTGGTTATGGAGGAACTCAAAGGACATGTGTGGGCTGAAGAAGTCTCGAGAAGGTGCACAGATGTGTCCTGTATGCAGACCAGGTTCTGCTGTATTTTGCAGCTAGTTCCTATATATAGAATTGGGTAGAAATTTCTGTAAACTCTGTTATGGTTGTCCATGATATCATAAGCTTGGTGGCTCAGGCTGAATCCCCAGTTCCCAGCTTGAGATGGACAAGACATCCTTCTTGTGCCTGTGTGCTAAGAAGTGACAGAAAGAATGCACCAATGGGATGTTTCCAGAAAATCATGACATCAGGAATCAGTTCTTTATGTAATACTATTCACAATAGCCACTTCATGGAAATTACCAATCTATGACCTGACAAGTGAGTGGGTAATTTAGGTCAGGTACATGTCTAATATAACAGAGTATTATTCAGATTTAAACAAGGAGATTCTGTAGTATATGATGATATATATGACCCTTAAGAACACAGTACTTAGAGAAGTAACCTAGTCACAGAAAGACAGACGTGCATGATTTCACTTAGATATGAACTATCTGGTAAAGTCTATAGAAAGAGCAGAATATTGACTCCCGAGGTACAGTGCAAGGGAGAAATGTGGAGATATAGTTAAATGACATAGAGTTTCATTTAAGCAAGATGAATAAGTTCTAAAGGTGATTGTGCCATACTGTAGTGATGGCCTCCAATAATGAACTTTATAAATCAAAACCCAGTTAAGATGGTAGATCTCACATTGTATTCTTACCACAATAAAATTAAATTTATATAACAGAGAAAAATCATAATATGCTGTGAACTCCCACCAATGAATTAAAATAAAACAAGTTTAAAAATACAAGTGAAATTTTAGCATATTAAGACAAGAAAATTTGAATTTCGTACAAGAAAGAAGTATGAACTGACAGCTTATTTCCCTTTCAGTTTGAGATAAATACTGAAGGAACATAAATTATCTACTATAGAAATGCAGGTGTATATACTACTAAGCTGGATTTGTTATGACCTTAGCTGACAAAATAAACAGCTCTGTTGTGAATAAGTCTTAACTAAGTGGAAAGTGGAAATGCATTAAACATTTTAGAAGAATTATAAATGTAAGCTACTCAAGAGTACTTTACACTCAGAGTTGGAAAATAACAGTTTTCAAATGTGTTCAGGCAACAAATCGTCCCTTCTCGCAGTGTTTCCATCTATTCCCCTTTCTTAACAAAGTAAGGACATTCTTTTTTTTTTTTTTCATTTAATGACCCAAGCTAGCTATTTACTTATTTAATTAATTATGGGTTAATATCTTTTAAAAATATTTATTTATTTGCAAGCAGAGATAGATGGACAGAGAGAGACAGATATATAGAGAGGATAGGTCTGCCAGGGTCTCTAACCACTGCAAACAAACTCCACATGCAGTTGGCTTGACATAGGTACTGGGTAATTGAACCTGGGTGGTTAGGCTTTGCAAGCAAGTGCTTTAAATATTGAGCCACCTCTTTGGTCCCATGAAGTGTTGATTTTTAACATGCAAACTCTCTAGCTGCCTAATGTGTAGGATAGAAGTGTAGTCCTCAGGCTATCGGCTTATCCAAGTCCAAGAAGCCATGATTCTCTTGTATCCAGATAAGCTGAGGTTATCACATTAGCCATGTTCACTTGTCCTAAATCTACACACAGATTTAATATCTACTGTGAGTTTTAAATTTTACTTGTTTATTTTGTTTAACCGCCTAGTGGTTGTACTCTCACTTTAAGTAACGACATGACTGTTTCTTTTCCATAGAGGATTGATGCCTTTTCCCATCCTTCATCTGTGTGGTTTGGAGGTGAGGGAAGTGACTGAAATTAGGTTTAGAACTATAACCTTGGTATGTCATTCCTCTCAGCAGCCCTGCCGCTGCATGGGACATTGCATGTGACACTGGGACTGTGGTTGCTGCTGGCCGGGAGGAGGGACTCGTTGCAGGGGCAATGCTGAGGGCTCCTATGTGGTTGAATGTATCAGAATTGCAGAGCCAAGGCCTGGAGGACTCTTCAAACCTCTATGTCCACCAGACGTGAAACCAGCCCTTTGCCTGGAAGGCTGAGATGTCAGAGTCAGCTGTGGGGACCTGTGCTGTTGCTGCCTCAGCACTCGGAGCTAGCTCAATGACTCAGCACTACGAGAATCCCGACGCAGACACATTCACTCCAGACACCTGGGCGGAGGAAGGGCTGCAGTCAGAGAACTACATGTGGACGCTTGTCACTCAGGCCAGTGCTCTCAGCCCAGGTCTCCTTTAGGAGAAGTAGGGGAATTTCCCAGTGACTTTCTATGAGGCTGGTTCTCATTCTGTCCTAAATAGAAGAGCAAGAGTAAAATATTTTGGATCTGAATATGTGCATGCAAACACATCACACACACACATACATGCATCTGCTGATGAGTGTACATGAATTATTCCACAAGTTGCACACCTGCAAGGGGGAGCTTCCCTCAGACATCCTCTCCTGAGGAGCCTCCCGTTAGCACAGTCACCTTCAACACTGCTTTCATTCAAAAATGTGTTCATTTTAATGCTAACTTTATCTAAAAAGATACCTTCACAGCAACATCTAGCATAGTGTTTATTTATGTATTTATTTTTCTTATTTGCAAGTAGAGAGAGAGAGAGAGAGAGAGAGAGAGAGGAGACAGGCAGAGAGAGCATGGGCACTCCAGGGCCTCTAGCCACTGCAAACTAACTCCAGACGCATGTACTCCCTTGTGCATCTGGCTTATGCGAGTCCTGGGAATCCAACCTGGGTCCTTTGGCTTTCCAGGCAAACTCCTTAACTGCTAAGCCATTTCTCCAGCCTGAAGTACAGTGTTTATAGTGTCTGACCAAATATCGAGTTTGTGTAGCATAGCCAAACTGACATCCAATGTTGAACATCACAGTAAATATATATGAGATGTATCTATTTGATACATAGAAACAACAAATACATACACTATACTTGTATCTGAAATATCTAATATAAATAATGTCTATTCTGTGCATTATAGTCTAAATATACATCCAACAGTGTGTAACAAATGGAGATATACATTCCATCTATGTATAGTATACACACACATATATATATATACATATATATGTATATATATATACATACACACACATATATATATGTTCATATATATATATCATATTATATATATATTTATATATATATATAATATATATATCATATTAGCTTTTTTTGTTAATTTTATTCATTTGAGAGTGACAGACAGAGAGAGAAAGAAGCAGAGAGAGAGAAAGGGAGAGAATGGGCTCTCCAGAGCCTCCAGCTACTGCAAGTGAAGTCCAGACGCTTGCGCCCCCCTTGTGCATTTGGCTAATGTGGGTCCTAAGGAATTGAGCATTGAACTGCGGTCCTTAGGCTTCACAGGCAAGCACTTAACTGCTAAGCCATCTCTCCAGGCCCACATTAGCTTTTTGTGTGCATTTGTATGCACATGTATGGGATGTGCATGTATGTGTGCATGTCTGTGTGTAGATAAGGGTGTGTGTGAGCCACAGCCCATGTGTGGAGGTCAGAAGATAACTTCGTGGTGCTGGTTCTTACCTTCTGCCTCCTTTAAGATAGGAGTATTTTCCTTTCCTCTCTCTCCTCTGCCTTTTGTTGTTGTTGTCCTCAAGCTGGGATTACAGAAGCTCCCCTCAGCTTCTGCTTTTTCTAACGTGGAGTCTCTTTATCTACTGGACCATCTCTGAAGCCTGATATCTGATGTATTATGCAGAGCAAACACACACTCACACAAACACGCACACACACACTATATATATATGTGTGTGTGTGTGTGTGTATATATATATATACATATTTATATGTTTATATATGTATATACACATACATAAATATATATGTATACACACACTATATATATATTTATATATATATGCATATATATACATATATATGTATACACACAGACAACATATATATGTATATGTATATATACATATATATGTGTATATATACATATACATACATACATACATATATATATATACATACATATACATATATATACATATATATATATGTATATATATATATATATATATATATATATATATATATATGGTGTGGCAAGTCAGGTCATCACCAGCCCTACTTTTCTATTTCTCTCTGTTTAGACAGGTTGTTACTTATTTTTGCATGAGGACTTGTCCCATAGACACATGTATCCTTGAACACAAAATCTTAACCTACAAACTGTACCTACTACATCAGAAACTATGGGATTAGATTTCTAGATAGTTCTGATGTTTTCTCACATAGCAACCACTGCTTTGTACATAGGGCTATGTTTGGTTCATTGATGACTCAGTTTACCATATTCATTAAATCTTTTGTTCTTAGAGTATCTCTCTCTCTCTTTCCTTCTCTCTCTCTCTCTTTGTTTTTTTGTTTTTTTGAGGTAAGCTTTCACTATAATCCAGGTTGACAAGGAATTCATACTGTATTCTCAGGGTGGCCTTGAACTCACAGTGATCCTCTATCTCCGCCTCCCAAGTGCTGGAATTAAAGGTGTGCACTACCATGCCCGGCTTTATCTCTCATTTTTATATTGTTTTATTTCCATGGTTTTACCTTATATCTTATTAGTTCTGAATCTCTTAAAATATTCTTCTAAATAAGTAATTTCTATTTTCTTAATCTCAAGATCCTAATCATAGACTTGACGATTTTTACCTCTAGGAGTAATTTCATTGTCGATATTTGCCTTCACACTTTTGTACTTCTTGGTTTAAATATTTCAGGTCTCATCTCATATTCATTTTAATTTCTAATCTTCAATCTGCTCTTCCCTCTTAAGTGCTTCTTATCTCTATATTTTCATCTCTGTCTACATTTTCTCATGTCCTTATTTTTAATGCATTTCATTTTTACTATTGACATGAAATGAGTCTGAAAATTTGCTACAACTCTGGAATAACTGAGATTTCTTTTAAACCCTAACTTTCCTTAGCACACTTATTTCTACCCCCAGAATAATCTTTACCACCTCTGGCAGTTACCTTTTCAGTACTGGGGAAAAACACCCAACTAAAAGTAGCCTATGGTGGGGGGACAGCGTTTATTTTAGTTGACAGTCTTGAGGGGAAACTTCATGGTGGCACGGCAGAGCCGGATGTCACCTCTTGCCACATCATAGGGAGGAGGCATCAAGAGTGGATTGAACTAATGAACCTCAAGGTCTACGCCCAGTGACACATCTCCACTAAGACTCTGTCTCCCAAAGGCCTCACTAGCTGGGGGTTCAGAATGAGGCTTAATTACAAACATACGAGGCCAGAGGGAACATTTCACATTTAAACCACTACACCACCCAAGGATGGTGAAGTAAGGCAGGATTTTAGCCGTGGAGGGAAGTCCCCAGATAAAGAAGAGGGCCTAGATAAAGCAACATTTTAAGCATGCATATGTACCAAGTCCCTAAAATTCAGTATTTCAGTGTGAACAATAAAATATGGAACTGTTTGGTCCATATGTAAGAATGTCTAATGGTCTCTCTTGGCACAAGAACTAAAAAGAATGAAGTTAAAAAGGGTAAGGATGCCTATGTGCTTTTGCTTAAAAAAATGAAAAGAAAAGATTTGTGCACAATGTTATTATAGCAAAGAAATTCAGAGTATGTTTTCTGTAGACAGCTCTGCTCTGTGATCTTGGGCAAGGGTCAGGAAGCTAAATCTGTCAGCTGTTGGCTTAGGGTCAATCACTTATCTTCTCTGTGTCTCAATTTATTCACGAATGAAGTGGAGCTAATAACACAATTGTTTTAACTGTGCTAATTACCACATAAAGGCTCTAGATGTTTCGTTGAATTGATATACAGTTGGCATTTTGGTAACTATGCCACAGCATTTCCTCAAAACTCATGAGTCACCCTGTAACCTTTGAAGAATACTTACTTTGTTAATGTCTTAAGTAACTTCAATATTATATTTTACACTTAATTGGAAAATCTTTTGATTTCACTGATAAAAATCCTCCTAATAATTCATTAAATATACTAATGTAGCTTTTTATTGATTTGATTACATTATGGAACATGCATATCTCTAGAAGTTATAATTTAGAGCTTAAAGTGCATGTTTGTACAAACACGCACACATTCACACACACACAGTGTGTGTGCTTAGATAGGCTTGCTTGTCAATTTAAGTACTTAACCCAAAGAAATACATGAAATTGGAATCTAGTTTTGATTTTTCTTGGAATTTTCCACTGGTGGCTTAAAATCTTTTAATGAAGATTTCGCAGTGAGCAATAACACACTCGAGTGTTGGGAATAATTAGATTTATAAATAAGCAATGAGACATGGTGACAATTTGTGAATTGATGAGCATCATAGAAACCCAGATATGTAGCTGCCCTTGGAGAATTGGAGACTAAGGAATGAGTTATTGTTTTATGACTTGGGCTTCTAGGACCCATTAAAAATATAAATAGTATTTCAAATAATTATTTTGGGAAGATATCTGCCATCTTTCTTAAAATTCTCAAAAACAACGGAGAACTTCAGTAGATATAGCCTCGGGGAACAATGCATTTGGAGAGGCCTTGCACGCCCTTGAGAGCAGGGCTCGCTTAGGACACAGGTGACCTGGCTGCACTGTGTGGCCCCAAACAGTGGACCCCGAGGAGAGGGCTGACCTGACCCTCAGAGGCAGGAGAATGAAGGAAGGCATTTAATCTTGAACAATCATCTGTTCACACCATGGCTATGTTCCATGGGCTTTTGGGGGCTGAGATAGAAACACAATTTTATCCCTCATGCCAACTATGAGCAGGTGGTGAGTGGTGGCTGTCTGGGATGTGTGGCAAAGGACTCAGAAGTTAATTCCCAGCTCAAAGAGAGCTGTAATCAATTAATTCTACCTCACATCAAGAATGGGTTGACGATTCTACAGTCCCTGGCCAGTGGCTATCTCAGGCTGGAAGTGTGAACGGGAAAGAAAAAAAAAATCCTCTTTGTTCAGCAATAAAAGAATAATCATGGGTTTGGATGGATTTTGTGCATTAATTCACATAATGGAATGCCAGGTTTGCAGCGGTATTTTGGACAAGTTAGTCTGATGCAAATATCAATACGATTTCCACTTCTGAGCTGTACATGTTCTAAGAGCGAAGGCTTGACTCACTTTTCCTTCTGCATCAGCACGATACGCGGCATGCAGCAGTCCCGTGATTTCTCATCACTCATACATTTGCTAACTACTTCGGGAGTGCCAGTGTGTGAGGCTCCTGTGACCTGATAGTGAACACAACACCAGCGATTGGATAGAGCTTGGGATTTAACAAGGCTCACTCCTCCGGGTTTGGGTGGGGACGCGAGAGGACGCTAGGTAATTGATGGTACACTTAAATCAAGCCCCCCCCCCCCAAATAACTTGCTTTGCTAGTATAGTCAGTGAATTGATGTCTCCTTTGCATAACTCAGCTCACACTTCTCTCCCTTTCCAAGAAAAGAGGGGATCTCATTTTCCACCCTTTTGTGAAATATGATAGCAACTAAATTTTAGCAATTTAACTAAATTGATTTATTTACTTAAAATACTACCATATCGCTTCAGTTCTGATTGTCTAATGATCTAGGACTGAGCATTGCCTCTGTGTTCAGAAAGAGGTTGAAGTCAAGCTGGGCATAGGCAGTAGATGGTTTAAGTTAAGCTGGGCATAGGTAGTAGAGGGTTGAAACCAAGTTGGGCATAGGCAGCAGCAGGCTGATGTCAACCTGGGCATGGGCACTAGACTCAAGGGGTGAGAGAGTATTTGTGTTGGATCAAAGCGTGACTTCCATCTTATAAATTAGCTTGATTTCCTATTACAGGTTGGGACACACTTTGATCTTTCTGTAGCCCCTGCCCTAGAGCTGGTACAACAGTGGACATCTTAGAACATTCATTTGATTTGTTCTTATGTGAAACAGGAAAATAACCTCTTAGTCTAAGTCCCCAAACAGAGTTTGGGCTGCATTTGATCAATGCAGCTTTATACTGTTGTTATATTGTGTTAAGAGAGCATTATGTTAATTAAGTCAGCAAGAAGCTATTCGGCAGCTAAATTGTAATCATTGGGTCTTTGATCAAGACACAGACTTTCTCAACTAAGTGGGTTAGAGAATAGGACTTTTGTTATTCACTTTGTCAGAAGCAAGAAAAATCCATTTTTTCCCCAACCTAGGGATGTTTAAATACATCTTAATTGCCCTGATTACTCTGAAAGCATTTTTTTTTTTTTTAATTCTCTGGACTTGGCTCCATTTAAAAGGCTGAGTACTTCTTGAGGCGCAGTGCTGGCTGAACACGGGCAGCCTCGATCGATGTCATTTTATGATTCATTAACTCATTGTTTTCTTCCCTTTCTGAACTAAAAACTAGTGCAGACATATTATAAAGAGTTGGGAGGCACAGGTAGGAGGATTGTCGAGAGTTTGAGGCCACTCTGAGACTACACAGTGAATTCCAGGTCAGCCTGAGCTTGCATGAGACCCTACCTCAGAAAACAAAAGAAAAAACAAAAACAAAAACAAAAACAAAAACAAAAACAAAAAAAACCCCAAAACAACAACAACAAAAAGTTCTGATAGGGCTGTAGGGAGAGCTTAGTGGTTAAGTTGCTGGTCTGTGAAGCCTAAGGACCCAGGTTGGATACCCCAGTACCCACTTAAGCCAGATACACAAGGTGGCACATGCGTCTGGAGTTTGGTTGTAGTGACTGGAAAATCTGGCACATGCACTCTCCCTCCCTCCCTCCCTCTTTCTTTCTCTCTCTCAAATAAACAAATAAAATATATTTTTTTTTTAAAAAAGCTTATCCTCTGAGACATGTGACTCTTCCCATTTTGGTATCTTCTGTTGTGCCATTGCCATCTCCACACCCAAACTCTGAAATATCGACAGACATTTTAACTCAACTGCATAGAAGTTTATTCAACTCACATTTGTTAACACTCCTTCATTATTTACCACTCAATTCCTCAGTATGGAAACAATCTTTTCAATACCTAATTTGAAATGAAACAAAAGAAATATTGATATAAATCCATGCAGATAGTTGTTTTCTATGTATGAACATTCTAATAAAGAGTAAATAAAGCCGGGCATGGTGGCGCACGCCTTTAATCCCAGCACTCGGGAGGCAGAGGTAGGAGGATTGCCATGAGTTCAAGGCCACCCTGAGATGACAGTTAATTCCAGGTCAGCCTGGACCAGAGTGAGACCCTACCTCAAAAAACCAAAAAAAAAAAAAAAAAAAAAAAAAAAAGAGTAAATAAATACACTTTTAGGATGTGTAATACCAAAATAACTATGAAAAAAGTGAGTAACATAATAGTATGAATTTATTTATTTACGTATGTACTTACTTACTTCTGAGACATTCAGGCTGGCCTTGAGTCTCCCAAGCAGCCCAGACTGGCTTCAAAGTTTTCTAATCTTCCTGCTTCACCATCTTGAGTGCTACAGCTGCAGGCTTGCGTCCCCATGCCCCAAGCATAGTCAGCAATTTTTAAAATTTTATTTTGATATATTTACTTGAGAGAGAGAGAAAGAGGGAGAGGGAGAAGGAGAGAGGGAGAGAGAGAAAGAGGGAAAGAGAGAAAATGGGCATGCCAGGGCCTTCAGCTGCTGCAAACAAACTCCAGACACATGTGTCACCTTGTACATCTGGCTTATAGGGGTCCTGGAGAATTAAGCCTGGGTTCTTTGGCTTTAAGGGCAAGTAATTTAACTGCTAAACCATCTTTCCAGCCCTATGGTTATCATTTTTAATTATATGAATACCTGTTTTGCATAGACAATTGTGGGCCTACATATTTATCTTTTCTATAGCTTCTGTTCACTGAGCAAGTCCTTCATATTTTAAATACACAAGTTCCAGTGGTTATATAAATGTCAGACTTGAAGTGAGTATTCCATGTTTTGCTTTTCCTTCATTAGAGTCTTTGGACAACCGGTGTCTACTTCACATCTACTATTTAAATGCAAAACCATGATGTTCCCCTGGGCCCAGATAAGCTCTGCCTAAAGCAAAACAGAAATGATCCAAGTATTCAAGAATTCTACAGGAATGCATAGGTGCAGGTGTGCAGTGCAAACTGATAGCTGAGCTCCTCCAGTCTTCTTCCAGGTACAAAGCTGTTTATTCAAAAAAAAGTTACAGCATTACAGTAAGTAATGTCTGTGTTGATAGTGGTGTGTGTGTGTGTGTGTGTGTGTGTGTGTGTGTGTGTGTGTACGCACATTGACCAGGCGTGTGTGCAGAGACCAAGGAGAACGTCACGTCTTCTGTGTCATTCTTCTGCTTAGTTTCCTTGAGATACACTCTCTCACTGAACCCTAAACTAGGTTGTTTTTTCACTGGCTAACCAGTGAGCCCCACTGATTCTCCAGTCTCCACCTCCACTGCGACTGGGACGATAGGTGTACGTGGCCAAGCCTAACTTCTTATGTGGGTGTTAGACATTGAACTCGGGCCTGTGACGCCCTCATGCCTGAGCGGCAAGTGCAAGGGCTCTCACCTACTGAGGTGTGTCCTCAGCCCCCAGTCTGAAAATGTTTATTCATTTTTTAAAATAAAACCCAAGGCTCACATAAAGTTAACTAAAACTAAGATGAACAAATTATTTTGGGGGAGGATTATTTTAGCATGAAGCATTATTATTAGCATGAAGATGATGTGACTAACCATTAGCCTTTTTGTATTACAAAGCACTTATGGATAACAAGCTCCTCTTGCCTCCATGTGGGACAAGGCTCTTTCAACACTCTGTCTGTGTTTCTGTACTCAGTGCATACCCAGATATATCATGGCATCAAAATGTTATTCAGAGCTCATGTGTGATGGCTAATCTCAACAATGCTTTTACTCAGGGCCGAAAAAAAAGACCAGTTCATAACAATATGACTACACTGAGTTTTTTGCTTGTGTGTTTGTTCATTTGTTTGGAGGTAGGGTCTTGCTCTAGTTCAGGCTGACATGGGATTAGTCTCGGGGCAGCCTTTAATTCATGGCTATTATCCTATTTCTGCCTCCCAAGTGTTGGGATTAAAGGCATGAGCCATCATGCCTGGTTTACACTAAGTTTTCAAGATTAACTTAATTAATTAACTAATTAATAACTTTTGAACTTTTATTTTTTATGAATCGAGAATCTTACTGTATAAGCACATTGCATATTAGCTGAATTCCCCTTGGGTTATACTTTATGTTCCCTCTTCCCTGCCCCCATTTCACTGAGGACCCTCCTCAGTGGGGTTTTTAGTATTCACTGTGGGGTTGGGGATGCCCCCCTCAGTCTCTGTGGAGGGAACAATGGCTCAAGGTACTCTTTCCCACCAATGTCTCATGCAGCCTAGAGTGGTCTCAAATTCACTATATAGTGAAGGCTGGCTTTGATCTCTTGATACTCCTGCCTCCACTTTACAAGGACTAGGATTAAAGACATGAACCACCACACCCAGCTTAAGGTTTTAAGTTGGAGGTCATCACTGAAAATCTGTGTGGCTGGCCAGTCTGAAGATCCTGATAGCTGCTTTGCCATGACTCGACCCCAAACACAGGATGTCAAGAGAAAATGCCAGTCACAGAAAAACTCAAGTCCACTTATTGGGAGTATGCAGAATAAGCAAATCAATATGGAGGGAAAGTAAATCCATGGTTCCCAGGAGAAAGGGAGGGGAAGTGGCTGACCAGGTTTCATTCTGGGCATGGTGACCTTGATTTAAATTTAGATTATCACCATAAATTTATACAATTCTAGAAATGCACTAAAAGCCATTGATTTGTATACATCAGATGAATTTAATGCTATGGGGGTTATTTATCAACCATGCTCTTAAAAGGCACAAGAAGTGGGGATTGGAGAGATGGCTCAGTCAATAAAATGCTTTCCCAGAACCAATGTAAAAATTCCTGGCATGATGGTATGCACACTTATAACCCAGGTGCTGAGAAGGCGGAGGCAGGAAGATACCTGGGGATTGACGGTTGACAAAATTAGCCTCCTGGCCAAGGGAGATCCTGTCTCAGTGAAGGTAGAGGTTTTCCTCTAGCCTCCACAGGCCCCTGCACACCCGTACTTGCTCACAAGCACATGTGCACACAAATTTTAATAAAAAGACAAGAATAAGGAAAATAGTTGGAAGATCAGGTCACAATGATGCTATGTTTCCAATGGATAAAAACATAATCACTAATGCTTTAATAGAATGGCTTTTCAAATTTTAGTGGAACATATGCTGCCCTTAACATTGTCCTCATTTCCTTGACTCACTCTTGAACCGGAGGCCAGGTAACAGTTGCTTTTTATACCTGCTGTTGCAACTTTTTAAATATTTGATACAAAATTTATCTTCTTTTCCATTAACAGTGTCTCTAGAAAACATAGGAAGGCGGGCATCCAGTGGTCAGTAATATGGCCGGGATTAATAGGAAAATAGTGAGCCTTTTATTGGTCACCTCCAGTCGTTTTTCAATGATTTGTCCAGCTGTGATTTTGATTCCTCTGAGGAATAGTGAGGAAGAGGGGGCATCACTGCAGTGTGCATGGCTGGCACGCACGCTGTGAGGTAAGAGACCACACCTGTCGATGGACTCTCAGGCTTGTGTCCAGTTCACCTTGGACATGTGCCGTACTCAATGTTGATCTTATTATCATTATCTGAGTCAAGAAAGACATAGGCAGGCCCTGCACCCTGGCTCTGTATCCTACTTACCACAGTAGACTAGCCTAACACACACACACACACATACACACAGGCACACGCGTGTGCGCACAGACACACAATTCTCCACACACATAGATAGAAATGTATTCATTGTCTGACACTCCAGCAGAAGGCAGGCTCTGACTTTTTTATTTCATTCATTCTATTGTCTCCTGTTTTTGGAACACTGAGCAGCAAGACAGACATGAGCCATAAATATCTGCTAAATGAGAAGTATATTTTAAGGCAAAAATATGTACCTAATCAATTTAAAAGCCTCTTCTGCCCCACATAAAAGCAGTATCTCATGTTAGTTTAATTTGTCTCCATATACTGGATTGCTCAGAGAGGTAGAAAGGTTTTTTTTTTTTTTTTCTCTTTTTGTTTTTGATTTTGTTTTTGAGGTAAGGTCTCACTCTGGTCCAGGCTGACCTGGAATTAATTATGTAGTCTCAGGTGGCCTCGAACTCATGGCAATATTCCTACCTCTAAGTGCTGGGATTAAAGGTATGTGCCACCACATCCAGGTTCAGAGAGTTTTAAAACAGTGGCAAGATGCATTCTTTTAGTTCTGAAATAATTGCAAACTCAGGTAAAAGCCTAGTGCAAAGAGCCCTTTTCCTCCCAAGTCATTTGAGACTAGGTTACAGACATGAGGCCCCATAGCCACCTAGTCCGGCCCTTAAGCATGAATCTCTACAAATGAGGCTGCCGTTCACCAGGTGTGGCTAAGCCATCACACTAAGACCGTTCTTGCTGACGCATTGCCGCTTTCGCTGCCACACACTCACGCGTGTCTCCCCAGCAGTTCCACTAACGCTTCTAACGCGGGATCCGGTCAGGCACCACACATTGCATTGAATTCACTTTGTGTCTCTTTCAATCTGGAAGAGTTCCTCAGCCTTTACTTTCATGGCATTCATTCAACAGATTGGAAATTTAGAGAGGATGCATGTTTCAGAGGTGTGTCAATTTGAGAGTACCTGATATCCCCCACCATTTTACTCCTGTTTTAGTGACTGCCACAAATGGGAGGCCTGTGCACGTCTATCAGGAGAACATGATGACCATTGTTCTACCACTGTTGATATTTTCTTTGTCCATTGCCATATTGTTTCAATGACAAATTAATTGATTTTCTTATTTTATAATTAACATATGGGAAGGTATACCTGTTACTTTCTTACTTTTGGAACAAAATACCCTACCATAAGCAACTTAAGGATGGAAAAGACTTAATTACTTATTTTTAGGTTTTAAAAAAGCATTTATTTATTTGCACACAGACAGAGATAGACAGAAGAGAGAGGGACAGTCAGAATGGGAACACTAGGGCCTCCAGCCACTGCAAACAAAGTCCAGATGCATAGGCTACCTTGTGCATCTGGCTGTACATAGGTGCTGGGGAACTGAACCTGGGTTCTTTGTCTTTGCAAGCAAGTGCCTTCACCGCTGAGCCATCCATCCAGTGCAGAGCTTATTTTTGACTTATCTTTTTGAGGACAAGTCCATCATGGCAAGGAAAACATGACAAGACCATAAAAATGGCATCTAGTCAGCAGGGAGGATGTTCAGGAGTGGGGCAGCAAGCAGAGCTGGGCTGTCACACCTTGGGGCTGGACTCCAGTGGCACACTTCCTCCAGCCAGTCTCTGCCTCCTAGACGTTCTACAACCTTCCCAAGCAGCACCACCAATGGGGACTGCGTACTCTAGTACATGAGTCTAGGGAATCATCTTACATTGAATCAATGAATCAATACAATGTGTAATGGGAAGAGAATGCATATATGATCTGATTGTTTGGCCAGAATACCAGCTATTTCTAGGTCCACTGGTGTTCCCTGGGTGAATTATAGCTATGGTAGTTGATGCCTTTGTGTCTGACTGACTCCATAATTCCCTGTTCATTTATTAGTTGACATTCTACCTTCAGAAGATTTCTATTTTTCCATTTGTTTATAGCAATGAAAGCTCATGGAGCCACGTTTTATCCAATGAGTATAATTTATCATTCTTTATTTTTGTGCTCCAGTGGGAGGCTTTTCAAGTTGATATTAGTTTCATCATATCCACATTTTCAGAGTATTTATTATAGTCTGGCATCATCTAGGTCCACTCCTGTCTCAGCCATGGAGTTAAACTTTACTCCAAGAAACTTTTCTTACTTAAATTAGAGCATGGAATTTAGAAATCAAAATCTGGGCCCAAGACATGTTCATTACCTTCTGGTCATCAGTACTCTCTGTTATCAAAGGGTTGCGCTGGGGGAACAAAAAAAAAGAAAGATGGAGAGAGAGAGAGAAAGAGAGAGAGAGAGAGAGAGAGAGAGTCAGTCCACATCATCTATCCACCCACATCATTGGTCTCTGATTCAGTAAACTTTCTACATTTTTTCTTTGTGGATGAGCTTGCTCTCTCCAACAGTGCAAACCTAGCTGCTGATATCCTTCATGTACTTACTAACTGAATTAATACTCATTCAACATAACTTAATTGTTTTGCTTTCCCCCTATTTGGATGCTTATCTATTATAGTTTGAATTCCAGAATCTAACTGTATGTCCCCATAGACTCAGATGTTTTATTAAAGTTGTTCTTCCAACTTCAACCCCTCGCAGGGAGAGCCCTGCTGGAATGGGCATGGCAGGGGGAGCAAATCTTCAGTCAGACCCACTGCTTGTGTTCCGACCAGTGGGAGCTCTGGAGGTTCACACTTTATGTTACTGAATATTGGTGATGTCTTTCTGCCTGGATCTGTGAAAGGGATACAGCTTCTTTTGCTCTTGTCGGTATTCTTCAAGATCTGTAAGAGTAAAATAAATCCCTCTTCCCATAAACTGTGTCTGTTTTATTTGTTCATCCCAGTAAGAAGAAGCTGACTATACCCCATCTTTAACTCTCAACCTCTGAGACCCAATGTCCATCCCAACTTTTAACTTTACCCTTGGCAGTCTCTCTCTTTTTTTTTTGTTGTTGTCTTTGTTTTGTTTTTGAGGTAGGGTCTCACTCTAGTCCAGGGTGACCTAAAATTCACTACGAAGTCTCAGGGTGGCCTTGAAGGCAGTCTCTTTTTATAACCCCTTTCAGTCTTCACCCATCTAATACTTTATGAACCATATTCAGTTCAGCAGCCAGTGTTCTAAAAACAGGGAATGGTGGAAGGAATGAGGCAGACCTGTTTTCCACACACATGAAGCTTGTTTTCTTACCTGGAAGCAATGATTTAGTTTTCAATTTTAATTGTTTTCCAATGCACATCAAAGTTTACGACATAGTCTCTTAACCCAAAGTTGCATTAAAACAAACATATACAGAAACATCATAAACAGGTTTAAACTCAACACTATTAGGGCTTTTTCCATGAATAATTCCCCCCTTGAAAGTGATTTAGAAAAGACAGAGGTCAGTTGTATAACAATCATCTATAAATGCTATTCATCCCTCACTAGAACTTTTGGCAGAATTATCAAAGTGCTAACTTCTTTTCATAAATTGCCTTTCTTCAAGTTTCATCTTCCTTGTCCAACTTCAATAAGATGTAAATCCTTTAGTTTGAAGTGTAAAAGGCAGGTGAACAGAGATGCTGTTTTAAGTGGAAGTTGGGTGAAGGTTGAGCTCTGCTCCTCTTCCTCTCTGGTGCATTCAGAGGTGCCGAGCTGAGCTGCAGGCCACAGTGGGAAAGCTCAAGTCTATACACATTCCAGGCATCTCCCTCAGCAGGGTTACTGAAAACTGCAACTTTTTTGTAGGCAACAGATAATTACTGAGCATCTTCCCTGTGCCTTCAACTATAATGGGGACTGGAGAGAAAGGGAGCCTGTCTTCTTGCCCAAGCCTACAGCTTTGCCTAGAGGGTAGAGAGCACACGCAGCAGTAACACTGAGATATTTTGAGGCTGAAATTAGAAAACAAACACATACCTGAAGGTGAGGCTGGGGCATGGTTCAGTGGTTAAAAGCACTTTCTGTATATTCATGACAGCCAGAGTTCAGATCCCTAGGACCCATGGGAGGCAGGTAGCTATAATCCCCGTGCACCTAGGGACAAGATGGGAGGCAGATCCAGGAGAATCCCAAAAGCTTGTGGGCCAGGAGTGAACAGCATGACAGACACTTTCTTAGACAATATGTAAGGATCAAGAGCTAGAGGTTGTTCTCTAACCTCTGCACACACACTGTGGAATCACACTGTGGCTTGCCCCTCCACCCCCTCCTTCACCAACAAAACACGAAGGAACCATGCCATGCCAGATAGTGTCGTCACAAACCTAGACATTTTATGAAAACCTAGCATGAAGGGATCTCTGTGAAGTTGTTATGTGGACAGTGAGTCCCACATCATGTAGATCCAGGTGTGGGAGTGGAAAGATGGCATCAGACAGAGAGAAAGACATGAGTAAAGGCTCCGAAACAGCAGAGAGCTGGTGCATTTTCCAGAACCTAAAACTTTCACTATGGCTGGGAAATACTGATTAAGGGTAGCCAGAAAGTTTGAAGAAAGAACAAGAATAGGTCTTGAAGGGAAGTTGCAATGACAATTGATTTTATTTTTAAAGATTTTTTTTTTTTTTTTTTTTTTACAAAAATGGTCATTGAAAAATTGTATGTAGTGGAGTGGTTTAATTGATAACTGTCTCAATTTGGCCACTCAGCATGTTACCCATTTCCTGTATTTTGGAGAGTCCTCTATTGGATGAGACTTGATATGGTCAGAGTTCACCTGCCTCTGAGAACAAACATACAGTTTGTTCACCTAGGTTATGAACAAACCCAGGGCCAAAGGATAAAGATAATGGAGTGGTGGATGGGATCAAAATATCACCCAGATCCCCACAGAGGCCAGTTTGGAGGCTGTGTCTTGAAGCCTGCTTGGTCCCGTGGCTGCTTAATTCTGCAACCCAAGTGAGGGCAGATTAAAGCAGGCCCGCCACAGACACCACCGAGGGCGTCGGGCTCCAGCTTCTCCCAGCCCGCGGCACGGCAGAATCAGCAGCTGTTCCTCCTGACCTGGCCCTGCTGCTAAGAGAACTGATGCAAACGTGTTCACTGTGAACTATGAAGCTTCCTGGGTTGACTATTCAGATGTCACTGCACTTGCTCTGGGGAAAAGAGAATTGAAGATGGAGATGCTAGAAGATAAAGCCAGGAAGCAGGTTTCACATGCAGGACAGCCGGAAATACAGAAGGGGGATTCCCTACCCACTCCCAAAGCACAGTGAGGCCCAGGACCCCCGTGTCTGCAGCTCTCTCTGGTTATAATTTGTTGCCTATGTCTCTAGGTAGCTGGATGCTTTTCAACATTTTAGTCCAAACCAGTTTGTTTTCAAGGGGGCCTACTTTCCTTGGCCTTTCCGCCTGACTGCGCCTGCCTGGTCCCAGACAGCATCACAGGATCCCATTTCCTTTTCTCCTTGGAAGATCTTTTTAAAGTCATCTTCTCAACAGAATGTAAGCTGTGATGAGAATAAGCAAGCCTGCTTCGCTGAGCATCTCAAGGTTTCTCTGGTGACAGGAAGCTGGTATCTCAGGCTGGGTTTTCCCATTGCAGAACGTGAGATGAGATTTCTGGGGTGTGATGTGGAGGAGCTGTCTGAGAGAAAAGAAGCAGGACATTTGCCGGTAAAGTTAACAGCAAGTCTGTGCTTCCACCTCTGATGCCTCAGTCACCACTGTTTTTTGGAGATGAGGGTTTCCCAGAACCTTTGCTTCTAAAACCAGAAGTGTCTAAAGAAAACCAGAATTTGGGCCATCTATCTTCACCCTAATCCCACAGGCAGCTCTGAGCATGAATTGCATTGAATGGCTATTTCACTCTGTAGCCAGAAAACCTCTATCTAGTACAGGGCAGCCACTCACATGAGAGACAGTTCCCTGGGCTCGAACAGTTTTCAGGAAGCTTTTGGCAGGACTGAGGAGGTGGCTCAGCAGTTAAAGGTGCTTGCTTGTAAAGCCTGCTGGCCCAAGTTTCATTCCCTAGCTACCACTGTAAAACCGGAACATCATTTGTATGCACAGGCCAGAGATCCAAGCATGAAAATACACATGAACCAGCATGCCTGGGTTATGTGTTATCAAGAGCCATCATATCATACTCAGGATCCAATCCCACATTTACCCCAGTGGCCCAACTTTGTCTCATTCACATTTTGGACTTTAGTGTGGTTGAAATGATGGAAGCCATTAGAGCTCCTTGTCTAAGTGTTTTGGTAATAGCTTGCTTTTTTTTTTTTTTTACAACAAGAACACTGTGAATTCACTTCTCTCATGTGTGTGTACCCAAGGTTTATGAGGTACTGACTCAGAATCACGCAGTCTGCTAATGCTCGCTAGGGGTATGTTAGGGATTTTAAGAGCATGTACTAACTTCTTAATGCATCCAGGATGCCTTGTAAGGAAATATTGGTTCTATTCCAATGTGACAAATGGTGTCCTAGTGGACGCTAGAGACAGTCTTTTCACAACTCTGAAACAGCCAGTGTAAGGCGGTAAAGAAGAGGATAATTAATCGGTCTTTCTATTTAATTCCAAATGACTTATTTTGAACTTTCCCACGTGATACTTACATTCAGCTACCATTTAAATAACAAAGTTACTTTCAACACAGAGTACATTCATCTGCATATACCTGTGGTCTTCATGTGTCCGTGCACAGTTGTGAATGTGCGCATATACATACATATGTGTGTGGTGTTTCTCTCCTCTCTTTAAACAGGATCAGCGGTCACATTAGGGAACAGCAAGATTTTACAAGGAATGAAGAAGAAAGATGAAATACCTATACCCACCAACTCCAACACATAAAACAATCAAGGGAACTACTAACAGGTTTAATATCAAAGCACACATCATACCCCTTGTGCTTGATAGAATGTGCCATAACTTCCTCTACAGGCTTCTAATATAAGAAGATAAATTTCATAGTTTACTGTGTTCACAAAATAAGCTCATTCTTTATGAAAGGCTAGCACCCCTGAATTGAAGAAAAGGATGTCTTGTGAGAGTCTTTCTATGATGCAATGTATATTGTTCCTATAGATTGTTGTATTGCACTGTATGAGTTCCTGGGAAAAGTTGCAGCATTATCTGGTAAAAATAATCATGCTTGTGGGGAAAATAAAGCTAGACAAAGCACTCAAACCATGTAACTGTATAATCAGAATGACAATAAAACAATAATCCCACCCAAACAAATGCTATCTCACATAAAAATGTTAGCTGTTAATAAAGAAATACCACAGTAAACAAAAGAGTTTATATCTCTTATAAAAGGCAAAGAGGGTCTGGAGAGATGGCTTAGCAGTTAAGCACTTGCCTGTGAAGCCTAAAGAGCCCAGTTCAAGGTTCGATTCCCCAGAACCCATGTTAGCCAGATGCACAAGGGGGTGCACACATCTGGAGTTTGTTTGCAGTGGCTGGAGGCCCTGGCATGCCCATTCTCTCTCTCTCTGCCTCTTCTTCTCTCTGTCTGTTGCTCTCAAATAAATAAATAAAAATAAATAACAACAACAAAAAAGGCAAAGAGAATTCACTACAGAAGTGTGTAAGGAGGGGAGTAAAGGTAAATAATTTATGAAAGGAAACACAGAGAGTGGGGATGACTATGGGAAAAGCAGAGCATGGGTTTTATCAAGTGGAGGAGAAAGCTTGCAGTGAACAGCATCTCATGTCCCTCTGAAAGATGCTCTTTGTGATTGTGTTAGTATGTGTCACCTGCACGCCATGGATATGGTGGCACATCCTCACTGCTCTCTGCTGAGCTGGTGACCTTCGCAGCAGCAAGAACTGTAGGAGAACAGAATGAGCCTTTAATGTCACATATGCATGGGTGATTTGGGGCAGGAATCCAACCACTTTTCCACAAAAAACTTAGCAGGCTTGAATAAGCAAAGATTATTTTGTTTTCACACACATAACTCACTGTAAATCACCTTGTTTTTGCCTGTGTGGCACACAGCTTGCCTTTTAGAGATTCATGCCATTGATTTCCTGCCCAGTGACGGGCTCTCTTCATTGGGCAATTAGCAAGCAGAGGATGTGTCTCATAATGGAAAATCCAGTGTTTCCTGCTTTTAGAAATTTATTGAGTGATTTCTCTGTTCAGGTCTGAATAGGAAATGGTGAACTAGGCCAGGAATCTATTAATATTATTCTTTAAGACTGCACCAGATCTGGCGGGGCTCTCTGAGTGTTTCACACTGTCATTCTCCTATCACAATATTGCTAAGATAAATAAAAGGAAATGAAATTATTTCCATGTATGTGGGCTTATCATGAGGTCTTAGATAACAGTTTAAAATGCAGTAGATTTTGGGGAAGTTCTTCTCTTTCCCAACAAGTAAAGATTGATCCTCAAGGGGAAAAAATCAAATTTCCTGTATTATCAATTGGCTGGTCTCTTAGCAGTGTGCGAGGAAGAATAAAGATAGGCAGCTAGTCTAAATATAAATGGCAGATTCAATTTGGAAATAAATGTTGAAAGGACTCGAGAACTATTGAAAAATATGCCTGCTGTTGTGCTTGGTCATCCAAACCCGTGTTGTGAAGCAACGCGTAGATGCACCAGGGGCACATGCCACTGCATGACTACATATGTCTTTCCTCTCAGAAGCAGATAATACAAAGAAGTTACATGTCCAAATCTATGGGATTCAGAAGCATGAAAAATGACACATTTTCATCAAATAGGGAGAAATTTCTTGCAAGGCTTATGTGTTCCTCTTGAAACCACGTTAGTTTTGGGATGCCATGCTGTGTGTATTAAATTTGTAAATTTGTGCAAGTGTATGCTTCAGCAAGATTTTTCTCTTTTTTTCTTTCTCCCTTGAATTCATTTCTTCTGAAAATTTATTTATAAGACTGCAGAGAAACAGGAGCCTGGAAATCCCTGGATGACTTTATCATGGTAGACAGATGAGTAAATATATAGTTTTACTTATTTATTTTCAGGGAAAGAGAGAGAGAGAGAGAGAGAGAGAGAGAGAGAGAGAGAGAGAGGACACAAATGGGCACAACAAGGACTCCAGTCAAACAAACTCCACTCCAGATGCATGCATCACTTTGTGCATCTGGCTTTAAGTGGGTATTGAGGAATGAAACAGGTCATTAGGCTCTGTAGGTGAGCCCCTTAACAACTGAGTTATCTTTCCAGATCTCAGGAAGTTTATAATCAACCCTGGCTGAAAAAGTTGGGTTTGGAACTAAGATAGATGACCCATAGACAGATGACAGATAGGTTGATTGAAAATATAGGGACAAAATTATAATTTAAATAATAGGCTCTGAAATCTGACTTACCAAGTTCTGACCCTGGCTTTATTTCATTTTATATACAGAATGTTTATCCCCACCAGCCTTAGCTTTTTCTGTGGAATCAGAATGCTTCTCAAATGAACCCTTAAGATAGTTGTAAGGATGGACTGAGATCAGCACCAGAAGTACTTACCTCTACCCTTCATTGTATGAGGAAAAGTAGCCTTGGTTTGTTTTATCCGCAGTGAGTCGATCATTCCGTTTCTGCAGCTGGCTTAGCTAACCATGTTCCTATCAGTACGTAAACAGTTGAACCTAGTTGGCGATTTGTCTGTATTTTAATTCACACTTGTTACAGCATGCATGGCCACATGAGACACTCATGGCCACATGGCACACATGGTTATATGACATGCATGGTCATATAACACACATGGCCACAATTTTCAGTCTGGTTATGCTTTCCTGATAAATGTTGGAATTTTGTTTTATTTGCCTCTTGGTTCACAATTTTCTCTCTACCACCTGAAAAACTTACTCAAATTTCATTCAGAAATGGAAGCCTTCTGGAACAGCCTTTTAGACTTCCCATCTCATGGTTGCGCCTTGCATTCTTTGGCACGCCAGGCTTCTTTGCACTTGCGACACTGTTAAGTAACTGTATGGCTAATCCACGCCTCTCCTGGAAGTGGTAGGAAGCCACAGTCTTGTCCATTATTGTGACTCGAGAGCTTGGAGCATACTAATTCTCAGCTAACTGACATGGCAAGAAACAATAGATTGTCAAAGAAAAGTATCATAGCACGTGAGGTGTTTGAGCAATATTAACAATGATGAGGAGAAAGAAAATGAAAGAAGGGAAAAGAGAAAATAGAGAAATTAATAGAGATTAAAAGGAATCATATCTTGTGTGCTTTCTTTTTTTTAATTATTTATTTATTTATTTGAGAGCAACAGACACAGAGAGAAAGACAGATCCAGGGAGAGAGAGAGAATGGGCGCTCCAGGGCTTCCAGCAACTGCAAACGAACTCCAGACGCGTGTGCCCCCTTGTGCATCTGGCTAACGTGGGACCTGGGGAACCGAGCCTCGAACCGGGGTCCTTAGGCTTCACAGGCAAGCGCTTAACCGCTAAGCCATCTCTCCAGCCCCTCTTGTGTGCTTTCTATATGCGTTGGCAATGTTGAACATTGAGTAACAAAACAAGAGACTATGAGGAGCAGCAGGCTAGCTGGCTCTCTCTCTCTCTGTTTCTTATTGGATACATATAATTCTGTGCGAGATTATTTCAGCCATTTCTTTTGAGATAATCTTTGTAAGGAAGCGTGGAACCAGAATTCCATTGGTTGTTAGCAGGAAGGACGGTGGTGCTTATGTTTCTTAAGAAAGTTGATTATCTCTCTCTGTGACCACTCTCAGACAGAGTAAGCCTGCCCGTGGTGGGAGCTACTCGGTATTCAAGCATGGCAGGTCTGGGAACTCTGGAGATCTGGCATCCTCAGTCTCTCTCTGGTTTCTTTGCAGGGTGGCCATGTAGCCTTCCCTTCTCCCAGCTGTGCCAAGGGTGTTGTCCAGCTACAGAAAACAGGCGAATGCTGCTGATGAAGGGACCCAGCATGCTAATGAGAATGTCAATAGATCTCTCAGTCTTAAACACTCAGTCTCCTCTCTTCATTTATTTTCAAACAAAAGAGAAGCAGTGCATTAGGAATGGAACCAGCATACTAATTAATTCAATTCAGCAAATTTCCAAACACATTCCTCATATCCATAAACCAGCAATATTTTTAAATTAATTCCATAATATTAATCTTTACCTCTTTATCTATTACTCAAAGGAAAGACACGTGGATGCCGCTTGCACACACATATGCTCCAAAGTGATTTCAATGGTAGTGCATTAATAACACTAGCTCAGCCAGAAGACACGGGTCTCCCTGAGAAGCAAGTCATTTTTCCATGTTAATCAGTCATCATAGTTGGTACCGTGCACGGAGCCTATGTGTTTGCGTAGCTAAATACCTCACAGAGTACAGAATCATTTTTTAATCAGAATTGATACCTGGTAGTGAGTTTATCAATTTAAATGGAGGCGATATCAATTTTATTACAAAATAAGGTTATAAAATTTAAGCTGTCAAATCATATAAGACTCGTTTCAGGCTGAGTAATGTGGATCGACATTCATTACTGAAAAGAGTTTTAGTTTGGCTGGGTGTGGTGGCGCTGAATTCTAATCCCTGCACTCAGGAGGCTTAGACAGGAGCATTGCAAAGTTTGAAGCCAACATAGGATACAGAGTCCTAAGTTTTCTCAAAAAAAAGGAAAAAGGCAGCAAGTATAATTTGAAATATCAGACAACTCTTATTAATTTATTCATTACAAAAAGTAATTAGGAAGATCACTATACTTTTCTATTTAAATCAGTGATGATCAATGTTGGTTAAAAAAAAAAAAAAGTTTTAGCAATACCTAAATCCAATCAACGTTAAGTCCAGATTTGGAGGCAGCTTTGGCAGCATTGTTTCTGTCTTTGGTTTTGCAGCTGTTGATGTGTGATTATTATGACCTGTGGTTTAGACCCTTTGACATAGAAACAAAAAATTACAAAAGCTATTGACTTTCTTTTCAAGATGCACATTTGATCATTTTGTGTTATTAAGGATATGATTAGTACTTTACACATTTTTCTTATGGTATTGTGAGGTCATCTTACATTCTTGGTGGATGAGTTGAAAACTATAAAAACAAAGCACAAAATTATAAAATGTTATTCATAAATCTATTACTGAACATTTTCTTCTATCTCCATGTTGCCTAGTTGTCTTTAAATGTATATACAATTTTATTATATAAATGTACATGATATGTTTTCAGTATTAGCATATGTCATATTATAATTATCTTAAATGAGAAAAGGACAATGAGAACAGAAGGAAATGTAGTATACAAGTGAAAAGGAAACTATGATGTTAGGGAAGGATGAAAGTGGGGAGGAGAAGGAGAAAAGGAGGGAAGGAAAAAATGCAAAATTTGTTTGAAATACAACTTAATGAAAATTAATTATTTGTGTGCTAATGCAAATTAATTAATTAATGCAGGATGATTTGCTGCCTTTTCAGAAATATATTTTTATTTTTATTTATTTATGAGAGAGAATGGGGGTGTCAAGTCCTTTACCTGCTACAAGCACACTCCAGACTCCCGTGCTACCTTGTACACCTGGCTTATGTTGATCCTGGGCAATCGAACCTGCGCTCTTCAGCTTTGCAGGGAAGAGCCTGAACTGTTAAGCCACCTCTCTAGCCCCTGTTCTGCTGACATTCTGGAATAACGAGTGTGCTTAATCCATCCTGATCAAAGAGGAGTACAAGATCCCGCTTTGGTTCTAACTGGTGGGTCCTCAATGCCCACTACTTTGCTTTCAACAAACATGAATGGAATAAAAGTTCTGGAAAGTTTGAAGAGAACACCATATGTTGTTAAGGAAGCAAAGAAGACAATTCTGGATTCCTGATACATACTTTTGTCTATTGAAAAGATATGGACATGCCATATCTAATAAGATCTCTGGAGAAGTGACCACATGCCCTGTGATTCCTAAATCATTCTAATCCTTGTCCTTGTCCTTGTCCAAACACAGTTCTCATTTCCAGGTTGGCACTGCCCAGTGACATTGTCTTGACCCTGATCTGTAATTTTAGGTTTCAATTCTTGTCTTTGCAAAAGACAGGTATGCTGAAGAGAAATTCATTTTTGTAAAGACTGGCTTCATTCTCAAAATTCACAATGTTCTCAACATAATCCATATACATCTGTGGAAAAAAGCCAGTCACTCAGATTCCTGTTAACAGAAGAAGTTTTGTGTCTTTCCTCATGAAGTAGCATTTAAGGTCTACCATTGATTGACTGACTCACAGCTTGGAGAAGAAGATTAAAGATCCAGTGGGAAAATGAAGAGATAATAGCCTGCCACTCACCAGTCACTCTGCATGTTGACTTACAAGTTAACCCTTCATGGAACTTTATGTCTTATAGAGAAATATCACAACAATTTCTTGATACTTACAGAAAAAGATGCCCAGTGGACCTTGTCACGTTAGCCAAAGTAAATTAATCATTTGGTCTCTGATTCCAAGTAACAAATTTTCCCATTCCCTGAACATATCTGTTTCGTAAGAATGGAGTAACATAAAATAATCTGGATTGGCAGTGAAGTATTGGTCTGAACTCTTTTAACTAGAAACAATTCCCTTTGAAATGATTGTACACATACCAAATGCTATGCTCCTTTGTCCATTTTATTTTGTAAATTTTTTTTTTTTGAGAAGAGAGAGAGAGAGAGGAAGAATTGGCACACCAGAGCCTCCACTGCAGTCAAGCTCCAGAGCTGTGCTCTGCATTGTGTGCATGTGAGCCTGGTGTACTTGTGTATCTGACTTACATGGGATTTGGAGAGTCAAACATGGCTTTGCAGGCATGTGCCTTAGCTGCTAAGCCAGCCCCTTTGTCCATTCTTAATCAGTCTATACTCATCTTCGGTGGCCCCTAAGGCAGTCCTCTAAGGACTAGTGACCCTTTGGGGGCCTTTGGACTTAACTATAATTTGACTGCATTGTAGTCATGGTCATTTAAGATTACCAGATTAAAACACAAAAAAATTTGCTTTAGAAATTTTCCATATATTTAACTTTTGTAAGCATGACTTCATTCAAAAATTTACCACCATCTTACCATTATAACATTAAAAATGTGAGCTCACATTTGTCTCAGATTTTTTTTTAACACTCACCTGGTGGAATCCTGATGTGAAAATGCAAGAGACAGATCACCTAAGTGCCTTGCAGCATCTTTATGTTGGTTTTTATTTCCCAAAGACTCCTGATGAAGTAAAATTTGTCTTTCAATGACTTTATTTTTGCATGCATGTGTGCAGCATGTGTGAATGCACGTGTGCGTGTCCATGAACTTGTGGGTGCACAGGTGCGTATAATTGTGTGCAGGCCAGGTGCTGATGTCAGACATCTCTCTCCATCACTCTCCTATCTTGTGTTTTTGAGATAGGGTCTCTCACTGAAGCTAGAGATCACAGATCCAGTTAGACCATGCCCTCAGTGAGTCTCTGGAATCCTCTCTTCTCTGCTGGGATTACAGGTGCAAGCTCTTGATAAATCACTTCCTCATGCCTGCCTGACAAGCACTTTACTTAGTGAGCCAGCCCCACAGCCTCATACTAATGTTTTGTAATTGCTCAAATTCTATATATATATATTTCATTTTCATTGTCTTTTATAGGACTGAAAATATTCTAGATGAGTGTTTTAAAATAGTATGGTCTGAGGACCTTCAGTAGCATTAGACATTTTAAGGGAGTCAGAATTCTTAGGACAAATAAATTTGAGAATGCTAATCTATGTCTTTTACTTAGATATTTACATTAAAGGTAATTCTTTTCAAAATTCTATTACTAAGTTGTTAACTTTAAGTAAACCTGTTTGACTGTAGAGGTCTATGATCACTGCATATTGGCATTGTTGGTGGTAGAGATCTTCTAAGCAATCTTCTTAAATATATTTCTAGATTTCGGGCAAAGCACTGAAGTTAATACCAACACTGTGTCTTCAAAGCTTGTTCTTCCTACCTTGGCTCCAGAGGAAACCAACTACATTTCCATACTTGAATGAATAAAATTATTTGTACATCTAAAAGTTCTGAGACAGTCACATCAAAAACTCTTAATATATTTTGCTAATTGCAATTTCAATTTCTAAGAGGCTTGCAAGGGATATAGATAATCCTTACTATCACTTGTCTTTCTCAAATGGTGACAGGAAGTTTTGTAAGTGAAAGTGGATAGAGAAAGAATGAAGACGGCAGTGTCAGACTTAAACTACAGCTTTTCTTTTATGTGCTTTTTAAATCTTAGGAACTTTCTGGAATTATACATGCGATGTCCAGAGAATGGAAGGAGGGATTGTGGAGATTTACTTCTCTAACCTTCACAGACATTTCAATGGAGCCATCGGAGAGACCCAACTCTCTCTGAGTATTTGGCTAGGGGCTCAGCCCTGTTCAATACTGTTAAGAATGTTAATACCTAGTTGGGATCAGTGGAGGCAGTGCTTGCACACAAGTGTGAGTGCCTGAGTTAGGCCAAGGAGAACCCTTAGCATCTCTAACCCCAACATGCCTATGACCGCGTGGGAGGTGGAGACAGACGAATCTCCCAGGAGCTCACAGCTCAGCTAGTCTGCGGAACATAGTGAACAATGGGACGCCACGCCTCAAGCAAGGTGGGAAGAGAGACCCACACCTGAGATTTTCCTGACTCCCCTGTGTGCACTTGCGCTCACATAGAGAATATAGAGACACAGATACATACCCAACAACAATGCTGATAGTCCAAGCCTTTCACCTAAGCTGCCTTTAGTGTTCCTGTGAATGAGCAAAACTGTCAAGTGTGACATTTGGTCCCTTGTGCAATAGGTGCCTGATGACTCTCTTGTACCTGGCTGCCTTAAGTGGGGGCTCATCAAATGAGAAACCACTAAGGATGGCCTAGAAGCTGCGAGGGATGTCCACCTGAGCTTCAGCATCCACTGTATCCATGGCTGGAGCTAGTGCCAAAATTCCATGTTAGTAGAACTTGCTCCAGTCATGACTACTTCAGACAACTTGTACCAGTTTTGGAAGACTCCACTGGATGACCCTTCCCACCCTGTATCTATTACATTATTACTCAGGCCTGGATGGGAAACATCTCCTCAGTGACTCAGCAAAATGCTTATGATTGACAGAAAAGAGGCTGCACCTAGGCAAGGCCTGCGATTGGTACCTAATGAAGACATTTGCTCCTTCTGTGCAGCCTGTGGTTTGATGGGTTTAAAAGCTATGAACATGTATGGTTGGGGTTTCTAGAATTACAGTCTGTTCACGAACTCACCACGCCCTTCTGATGGTGATATGAGCAGTCTGTTTGTGACTATTTTCAGGTTATTTATGAGGCTTTTCATCTGGGTCCTTTACTCTATTGTTGAAAATTGTCCTCCCAAAGCATTTGCTAAACCCACAGGACATAAAAGTTACAGCTGCTGAAAGGTAACCTAGTGTCAAACAAAGAGTCTCCTAGGAATGAAGCCATCACAGAAAAAAACACAGCAAAAAGTGGTTAAAAAAAAGCATCTCTATTCAATCATCCAAATATGCTTGAAGGAACCCTGTGGATTTTCCAGTAAGTTAAACCTCATGTTCCATTGGCTTCCTGCCATCTGCAGCTAAAGGAACACTATTATACTCCATGCATGCATTCATGCTTTGTAACAGATCTTGAAGCAGTCTTTCCCTTCATAGCAGAGACTCACTCAAATGCTGCATTGTTTAGGCAGAGAAAACAGTCCTCTGCTATATGCATGATCACATGTCACATGTAATTAGATACTAAATGCTTCAAACCTGAGCACACTGTTTCTCTCCCTATGTCTTGCTATTCTATTTCTCTCATGGATGGTTTCTTTTGTCTTAATGCTAACATATATTTTCCCATGTTATTTCCATCCCTGGACATGACAATTGTATTTATCGATAAGATAAACCAATACAGATGTGAAAAGGATCAAAACACATTATGTTGGGCACACTGCCCTGTGGGGAGTATTTTTTTTTTTTTATCAATGCATTTTGCTGTCAATGCACCAGCATCTGTTAGTACTATTAACCTTTATGAATCCCTTACCTGCAATTAACCAGGTCAGAAAACATCAGGGATATCACACGTGGAAAGTCCTCCATGCCAACAAATTTGGCCATTTTTAGCCCAGGGGAGGGAGCTGTTCTGTCATCAGAAGGACAGCCAGTGCCAGCAGGGCACTGAGCATAAAATCCCATTTCTTCTCCTTTAGACCTCATGCAAACCAGAGACACTGGCTTTATTTACGATTTTCCTACTGACTTTTCAGCACTATCACTATTTCTAAGTGAACTGTTCTTAGGGATATGACTTCTAAGCCATATAAAACATTGCCTTGTATCTTAGTCAAGCACATTTGATACTTTTACCAGCTCCCTTTCTCTCCCTTCCCTCCAACTCCGTCTCCTGGATTTCTTAGAGTAAGACTTTTTAAAGTCTCAATACCGTGATGCATGATGCGTGTGCTTTCTCCAGCTCAAGCGCAGGTGCATTTGAACACCTAGTAATATGAAGCGCATTTGGCAATCCCATCTCCTCCAGTCAAAGAAAGCTGCTGTGTGTGGTGAAGGAAATCAGGTTTTAAAAAGGTAAGGAACAAGAATAGTAATGAGGAAAATACTCTCCTTTCTCTTCATTCCAGAAATAAAGAAGAGCACCTTAGGATGAATACTGGCTTACATAAAATAGAGTAGAAGGAGAAAAAAAGAGAAAATGACTGCCTTCTTTGAAGTCACTTCATATTTTATGATACAGGATTTTTTTGTCTGGATTATTTTAAGTGAAATGGGGATAGGAAAAGACCTTTGATGCAATATATATTAAATAAAATTTTCTTAATTTTTGAAGCTTTCAGATTTTTTTTTTTCTCACAGCGTGTAAGAACTTCATCTGAGATAAAACACCTAAATTGCTTTCCTTTCAGGCTCACCTTTCATTCATGTCAACTTTTATTAGATTTGTACCATCAGGCCCAATGAAATTCACATTCCCTCTCATCATCCCCATATCCAAATGTCTAATAATTATTATATTACGTTGTCCTACAAATCTAGTTTCCTAGAAGCGATTACTGGATTACTGTCATCTTAAAAATGTAATTCTCAGTAAGACGCCTTATTTTTAGAGAAGGAAAATCAGTTCTCCATAAAGCTATAATACGGGTTGAGGTACAGATGGGGAAATAATATTAAATGCATTATGGATCGGCCGGACTGTAATAAACCCAGGGAGGTGCCTTATTTTGGAAACAGTGGGAAGTCCATCAGAGATCAAAGGCTGGGTAATGGCAAATCCGTTAATACAGAAAATCATAAGACCCTAGGGGAACATAGGTGTATGCGGAGATGCCACTCAGTGAGCAAGTTCAGGTATCCCACTGTCTCTATGGTGGAATAAATTTTTAAAAAATGTGCTTTTCTTTCTGAGCCTTGTTTACTTTGTTTACTCCAATAATCTCCAGTTCCATTCATTTCATGTGAATATAATGCCATCATTCTTCTTTGTCCATTGTGTATACATAACATATTTTCTTTTCTAAGAAGAATTTTATTGATGACTTTCAAAGATGAGCATATTGTAAATTGGTTGAGTTTTCATCAGATTATCCACTTACTTGCTCCTTCTTTCCTTGATAGAAACTCCTCCTAAAACCTCATTTGGTTTGTTCCTGTCTTTCGTTCTTGTCACCCCCAGGAATTTTGTCTATTTCCAATTCTGTACTAGGTAAGCCAGCACCCCTCCCCTGAACCATGTCCACATTTTCCCATCATTCTCTATTTTCTTTGGGGTTCTATTTCTATGTGATAATATTGTGTTTATTTGTTTTTTTGTTCATTTTGATTTATTTATTTGAGAATGACAGACAGACTGAGAGGGAAAAAGGAAGATGGAGAGAGAGAGAGAGAGAGAGAGAGAGAGAGAGAGAGAGAGAGAGGGACTGAGAGAGAGAGAATGGGTGTAACAGGGCCTCTAGCCACTGCAAACAAACTCCAGATGCATGTGCCACCTTGTGCATCTGGCTTACGTGGGTCCCAGGGACTCGAGCCTTGAACCAGGGTCCTTAGACTTCACAGGCAAGCACTCAATTGCTAAGCCATCTCTCCAGTCCTTGTTTGTTTTTGTTTTTTTTTTTTAATTTTTTTTGGTTCATTTTTTATTTATTTATTTGAGAGCGACAGACATAGAGAGAAAGACACATAGAGGGAAAGAGAGAGAAGGGGCGCGCCAGGGCTTCCAGCCTCTGCAAACGAACTCCAGACGCGTGCGCCCCCTTGTGCATCTGGCTAACGTGGGACCTGGGGAACCGAGCCTCGAACCGGGGTCCTTAGGCTTCACAGGCAAGCGCTTAACTGCTAAGCCATCTCTCCAGCCCTCCTTGTTTGTTTTTTAATCCTCATCTGCTCCCTCTGATGCACAAGCTCTGAATTTTAGATGTCCATTAGATGTCTTCCGTGGCTGGTGCACAGTAGGTCTTACATGACAACACTGGTTCCAAAAACTGAACATGATAATACTCATGAACACTTTCAAGTTAAATGTTCCTGCATGCATACTATTCAACCCGAACTTATCTTCTGTGCATGGGTGGACACAACCATCTGTTAATTTGCAGTTGTAATGGCTTATGCAGATAGCTGTTAAATTATGTACATGACCAAGAAGATGCTGCAGAACTTGTGAGTGGCTTTGCCGGAGGTCTTTTAAGTGTTCATTTCAGACACAGGGCAGATGATTCAGCACAGACAGCCCCTTATAAGCTGGATGAATTGCCCATGGCCATTGTTTTGACAAAAAGTGAGGTTGTTTTACAGGGTACGAATTGCCTGTGTCTCAAGGAATTCTCCCCTGCACCATGAGGTTCAGGTACCCTGAAAAATACACAGTCATGGTAACAGAAGGGTGCATCTAATCAGAGAGTCCATGTGTTCACAGATGTTTCAGAAAATGCATTTGATTTTGACACCAAAATAAACCCATAGAAGCACATGGAGAATTTTGGTCAAACTATTTTATATCGACAATCAATGATTGGTAAAAATCTACTTAAGTAATTTTTTTCTAGTTTTTGGCATTCTATATACTGGTAATAAGAGCCATTTCAGGCTATGCATAGAGTATAATTTTCCATCTGTGACAAATGTCCACCAATTATCTTTCTTAACTTGACAATTTTCATCACTTACACTACACAGGAGGGCATCACAGAAACTTTAAAGTTAATGAGTTTAGAAAACACTGGGTCATATTTTCAAAACTGTAGACATTACTTGATAGAAATTACTGTTGGGTGGCAGTATCACGATTACCTATTGCCTTTTCCTACCCAAATTTATTTCCTATTCAATAGCATTCTCATTAATTCTCCCCTGTAGACACGTGCTTCCAGAGCCAGGCAATGAGGTTCTGGTATGACTGACCTGACAGGCTTGACCACTTACTCCTTCCTCTCAGTAAGGGACATGACCAAGAGTGACTAATCAGCAGCTGCCAATCTTGAGCCTGTGGAATTGGGCTCAGGAATATGCAATCAACCTCAGTGAGGTGAGGCTCTGTGGCGTTGGCTGAAACAACCAGGGACAAGTAAAGGTCTTGGCTACAGGGAACCCTACTTGAGGGTGTTACTGGAGGGCCAGAAAGGAGGTGAGAGTAACGTATACGCAAGCAAGTGCATCCCATGTAAGCAGAACTAAGGATGGAGAGAAATAAGGAAATTTTTAAAAAGTCCTGAGAAGATTGTTGGTTGTTGGTAAATGAGCAGAGGGTAGGCTTTCTTAGAATTTTCTAGCAACTTCAATAACAAAAATACAGCTGCATGTATGTGCATGCACATGGATTAAGTTTATTTAATGCACATTTACTTAATTTATACTTGTTTTTGTACCAGAAATATTGCTGACTACTAGAGCTCAGCTTATAAAACAAAATACATTTATCTATGGTTTGCACGTGTGTACATATATGCATAGCGTGTGGATACAAGAGTATGAAGATATTAGTCCACAGATGTATGTATATGTATAGAGGTTAGAGGTAGATACTGGGTATCTTAGTTCACTCTCCAGCTTTATTATTATTATTATTATTATTATTGTTATTGTTATTATTATTATTATTACTATTATTATTATTGTTATTTGGTGGGCTCTCACTCTAGCCCAGGCTGACTATGTACATTCACTATGTAGTCTCAGGGTGGCCTCAAACTCACAGTGATCCTCCTACCTCTGCCTCCTGAGTGCTGGGATTAAAGGCGTGTGCCACCACGCCCAGCTCAGCTTTTTTTTATTTTCATGTTTTGCGTTACACGTAGAGCTCACTAATTCCACCACACTAGATAGACAGCAAGCCCAGAGATCTTCCCATCTCTGCCTCACCGGCACATGCACACACTCTCACATTTAATGTGGGTACGAGGGACCCGAGTTCAGGAGTTTCTGAGAGCATTTTCTTACAGGGAAGGATGACTATCCTAAACCAACTTCCTAAAGATGGTTCTATGAGCCACATTCTCCAAGCAGCTTTGCAACCTTTCTCCTTCCAAGATGTGGGGTGATGGCTATCTTAGAGAAGCTCAAGCCCAGAATATTTTTGTATATTCAAGTGCATTTTCAATTTATTCCTGACCTAACTTGGGTAGAGAAAAGAAGCAGATCACCATATAATCTATTCAATTTCAATTTCAAAAGATGCTGCCACTGATCAAGGGTACTGTGAACTATGCATTTCCATAAAAAGAATTTTGAGAAATTTCCCCCAAATGTGTGTCTTATGTTAGCTTTTGATTTGGAAGGGGAAATGGAGGTTGGTAGGAAAGATAAATGAAAATGATCATGGTAATGTTGGTGGCTGCCAGTTGGTCTGTTTTGTAGGATTTCTGTGGTTTTTCTAAAGCATTCCTTAACCCAGCATTTTAAAACTAGAATGAGGACCACTGCTTCCCAGCTCAGTGGTTCCCTGGATAAGACTTTCCATTTCCCCAGGATAACAGATGTCTTCAAGAAATGCCCTCATTGGCCACACCTAGTTCAACCTCAGGATTGCTGACCTTATTGCTTGGGAATCATTTGCATAAGAACAAAAATGCCTAAACTGTTCTCTAATATGATTGGTTAGAATTCCATGGGATACATGCTTCAGACCAACTGTCTTGTTGACCTGGGTTTAGCAAACCACTGGAATAGTTCTGTACAGGTGACATGGTTTTCTGCCCTTCTATAAAGATAGCACCGTAAGCTGCAGCATGTTAGCATATGAGTATTCTTCTTCATTATTTTATTTACATATTTGATTGGCTGACTGATTTGCACACAGACAGAAAGACAGGGAGGAGAGAGAGTGAGAGGAGAATGGTCAATCCAGGGTCTCTAGCCACTGTTAACAAACTCCAGAAGTATGCACCACTTTGTGCATCTGGTTTTACATGGGTAATGGGGAATTGAACCTGAGTTGTTAGGCATTTTAGGCAAGCTGCTTAACTGCTGAACTATCTCTCCAGTTCTCTATGAGTATTTTCAAAAAGCCTCCACCAGCTTCTTTGTTATCACCTTCAAGATGGTCTTGGAAAGTTGTCCATCACACGTTGCTTGAATCCCTCCACAAACTTGGCTTGGCTTGATGGCGTACAAAATCCAACTAATTTGAGAATTGGCTTACAGAACAATTGTG
This sequence comes from Jaculus jaculus, assembly GCF_020740685.1. Lineage (NCBI taxonomy): Eukaryota > Metazoa > Chordata > Mammalia > Rodentia > Dipodidae > Jaculus > Jaculus jaculus. Next base: position 133,571,699 of record NC_059109.1, read on the forward strand.
TTCACGAGGTAGGACAGAATTATGATCACAAAAATTGAAAATAAATGCCTAGTGACACCGATGGGGTTTCAATTTTTGTCTAGTTTACTCTTGGCTTTGTATTGATGGCACAGATTATGTTAAACTTAATAAATGCAAGGTATTAGCTATGTAAGCATAGATTTTTGTCTTCCAGTAGTTCAAATTAATTTATTGACTTTAAGTATCCGGCTTTTTGATACATACCCTGAGAAATTTAATGTTTCTGTTTTCTGAGCTTAAGATCACATAAAATGCTAAAAATGATTAAAATTATCCCTACCCTTAAGTCACCCAGAGTGGGGGCAATTCTCATAGACAATGAGGGACCTTTGTGGACATATGCCACTCATCTATGTACTGGTTTATAAGGCATTCTTTTCATTCAAATCCAGGCGTGATCCAGAATGAAATTAATGATGAGCCTCTGATAAAAGGGAAGGGTACTTTCAGGAATGTATTCCTTGTCCCAGTGCTATCCTTTTCCCACAACTCTACAGGCATCAGCTGTCAAATGCTGTCTAGGGAATTGCCCTGGATTGCAGCAGCATACCACAATGAATTGGATTTTTGCTCGCACAGTCTCTCAGGGTAAGGAAGCTGGCAATAGTGGAGCTGAGACTCAATGCTGGCGTTCTATGAGGAAACATGCAGGTTTTGATTGAAGCTGTAGAATTCCCAAGACTCGGGGGAAGAAGCATGCTTCCAAGTTCTCCTGTCCTGTGGCTTTTGACTGGTGTCAGGTCCTCTTGTCTGTTACACAGAACTACCTGCTTCTAGTCACGTGACACTCTGTCAGGTGACATACAGCCTGAAAGCTGACTTCTCCCAGAGAAGAACTCAAGAAGAATGAGAGAGAAAGGGGGACATAAATTCCAGCCTCTCTGTGACCCCAGGTCTGTAGTGACAGTCTCTAACCTTCCCCATATTCTGTTTACTAGAAGTGACTCAGTAGATTCAGCCTACATTTATGGGGATATTTCCCAAGAGGGTATTTTCAGCTGGGAATCACTGAGCCCAATTCAATGTGTCTACTGAATAACATATGAGAGCTGGGAATCACACATTCATGGGTTTTGGCTCCACATCTAAGTGGTTTAGCTTCTTAGTGTTTGTCCATATGTTGAACATGAATGTGATATGTTTTCTCCTAGTTTGGTAGTATCATCAATTGACTAGAATGTCCCTTGTACAACTCCTGGTCAAAATGCTCCTCTATCAACTTGCATAACCCCACGCCCTAGCCTTCCATTTCTGAATCCCTTTGGCATAACCACTGATGTCTGAGTGGCCCTATCTGGGCTTTAGTCCACCTAAAGTTACCAGAACAAAGACACATTCATGGCTCTAAGAAACAGTGTGAACTAGGAAAGCGTGGGTCACAGGATATGTATAAGGATTAAATAAAACAAAGTATAGGAGGAGTTTATTATTTACTTGTGAAATGATGAATTGTGAAAATGCACATTGAAATAATTATTCCATAAAATTTATTGAATAAATAATCATTTTTGTGATAGATGTAGGCCCTAACAAAAAGAATACTGAAAACCTACTTTGTAGAATTTGCTTCTATCTAGAGCCATACTTCCCTGAACATGCCTGATCTCCTCTGGCAGGGTCAGGACAGGTTAGCACTTGGAGGGGAGAATTCAGTCCTATTCAGAGCTTCTTCCATTCTATCCCACAAAAAGTCAGGTGCTAATGCAAAGTGATAGCTCAGTGAGTGTTTTATCCAGAGCTGAGAGTTGACTTAAAATAGCAGCGATCTGACCCATGAGGAAAACATGACCAGGAAAAGTAGACTTGAACCATAAACTCTAAGCATACTGGAAAAGCCAAGGGACAGAGGGAAGGAGAAAGAAACAGTGATTCTGGAAAATACAAAGAAAACAGAGGAAGGAAATGCTAGGAAGGAAAGGAAGTGTGCACCTCACAGCAGAAACTAGTTATGGTTGAATGGAGAGAGGGCATGCTGAAAAAAGACGAGCTATTCTCAGGCAGTAACTTCAAATTCACTTGAATTTATGTCTGCTAACAGAGAAGGAAAACCCAGCACATAAGAGGAAACTGAGCACACAGTGCCTGCACTGCTGGCGATATAATTTCTATTATCAAAAGCAAAGACTATAAAGCTGTGATTAAAAAAAAATAAATTATAGTCTTGTTGCTTGTTTATTCTTTTGGTCTACACTTTCTGAACTCTCAACCTTTTGCTCCAGCCCACCTGAACAGCTGCCTGTGAAAACATTCTTGCCCTCGAGAAAATATTGATAAATTCACATTCATCTCTGAAAACAATTTTCCCACTTGTAGTACCCTGTCAAGCTGGTCTAAGATCAAAATAAGATCTTGTGGTACTCTGAAAATGAACTTGGTTAAGCTACACCACTCTTGTAATGACCACAGGGATGCCAGAGAGGGTGGGTGTGGTCTGGAATTGTGAAGATGATGTTTTCTTGACCATGTCTGTCTTGGTCCTGACTTGGTGACAGGGATGATGGTCACCTTTTTATCATCCAGTGTTCCTTTATGTACAGCAGGGGTTGAGATGTTGAAAATGGGCATCAAGAAGAAAAAGAGAGGCTGGATAGATGGATCAACAGTTAAGGCATTTGGCTGCAAAGCCAAAGGATCCCGTTTCAACTCTCCAGGACACACATAAGCCAGATGAACAGGGGGCACATGCAACTGGAGTTCATTTGCAGTGGCTGAGGCTCTGGTGCACCCATTCTCTCCACTCCCCCTACCTCTTTCTCTCTTAAATAAATAAATAAATAAAATATCTTTTAAAAAAATAGAAGAAAAAGAGATGGACAACATCTTTCTATAAGCCACTCTAGGGAACCATTCTGAAATAACCCACTCTCAAGTTTGTAAGAGTGGCACATTTGTCTGGTTCTTCATGTAGTGTTGAGTATCGTGGTTGTCACCACAGCATGTGCAACTGAATTATTGATGTGTGTTAGTGGGATTGTCATTATTACCACTATTGTTGTTCTTATTAATTATTTGAGTCTCTTTCTAACTGGAGCTTCTGGGTTGAACCAATGGCCTATGTCTTCCTTGAGTTCTCTGTAATATGGATATGCTACCCAAAGGGCTGCATGGATTAAAGTTTTACTTAAACAGGAAGTGTTGTATCTTTTGCAGCGCAAAGGTCTAATCAATGTTCGTTTCTGTGGTTCTTTGGGATTGCAACCACAATCTGCATTTTGTGTCATCAATAAAAATTTCAAGAGAATTTCTCCTTAGAGACCAGGATCTTGTGGCAGAATTGAGTTTTCATCATGGAATGATAGATGTCATTTTCATTTAGCACTTGCCACCAGCAGCTGCTGTGCATTCAGCCACATGCTGATATGTCTCCACCAGGATCTGCAATGGTGACTTTTTAAAGTCTGTGGCCCAATTTCTACAAACTTCTTCTTTTTTTTTCTTGATTTCCTATCTTTCTCAAAATATGCTGGCATTTTTCTATGCTCCTAATCTCACAGATTTTTTTCTTTTCTTCATGTTGAAATATATGAATATGCATGTGTATATCAACTCTTATTTTAATTTAACATCATTGTTTCTCCTAAATAGAGAAATTTGAAATAGTTAAATTCTAATAATACATTTGTGAAATAAACTTTTTCTTCATATTATGTTCCATGTGTTAATCTGATAGATTATATACTAAATTTTCATGAGAACATTTATCTACAACTGCCTACATTCATGTTTCTGTCATTCTTCTTGAGTCTTGGACCTTCTTTCTAGGGAATAATTGAAAGCATGATATTTGAATGTAGAAAATCCCTTATTAATAGCCAGTACCTAGCAAACATTTCTAGTTTTTCTTGTGTCATTGTTACTCAGCAGTAACACTCACACTGGTAACAGCATCTCAGGAAATAATTGGTTCCTTCCAGTTCTATGAAATATTCTTTCTCTGTGGAGGAGGAAGCTGTCAAAATAATTCTTCCCTTGTTTTGGATCTGTCTTCTTGTGGTGACTGCTCTCAAGGCCTTCCCTTAAGCTTCTGCCTTCCTTAGGTCGTCTGCAATGTGTCGTTGTGAGATTTCTCTTTCCTTGCTTTGCTCTGTCTTTCATTAGTTTTACATTAACCATTAACTCTCAAAATAGTTCTATGTAACGTCCCACAATTTTCTCCATAGAGTGTCATTAGGCCCACAGTCTCCTCTCTCTCTTCACTTCTTTTATCTAATTTCCACCTCTGGTCTGAATTTTGTGTGATTACTTCTGATTTCCCTACTCACCAATCTTGTTTTGTTTATGCCTAACTTGCTATATGACTAACTACTTGTTTCTTAAATTACAATGGAAATTTTAAAATTAAGTACTATTGTCTTCATTAGTATTCTACTTAGCTGGACTTTATTATCTTTCCAAATGCTCCGTTTTTCTGTGTTAATCCATATCTTTAAAAATTTCTATAAAATTATCTTATGACATATTCAATAATTCTGAGTTATTAAAGCCTAATTCTAATGCTTGCTGCTTGGGATGATATTTAACTGTGTTCTTTGTTTTTCTCTATATTTCATGATCTTTGATTCTAAACTCATAAATATTTGATCATATACAAGGGGAAATCTTGAGGGTAAATCATGGATGCATATATATATATATATGTCACAAATATATATATATATGCATATATATATATGCATATATATATATATATATATATATATGTATATATATATATATATATATATATATATATATATTTTTAAAGGATATCTTAACTTAAGTAGAAAATTCCAACCCCAAATCAAAGCAAAACCAACCAAATTCTTTCAGGGAACCCAGCTTAATTTCAGAGTTTTGGGTGGAACTTCATCACTTTACTCTTGGCTAAATGCCCAGTGTCTTGATGATAGAAATCTTATTCCAATTTTTCCTATGTTCTTTGTAGTCATTACCTGTGGCTTTTCTGGTTTCAAACAATGCGTTTTGTTCTGTGAGAGCACATAGTCCAGTGATGTTGTGAGAGCCTATGTGATCTTTCCAGTCAAGGCTCTTCTATTTCCTTTGTGTTTCCTACGGCTTTCTGCCTCCAGCGTTGTAACCTGAAAATGGAACAGGATCCTATGTCAGGGAAAAAAACAATCCAAAACAAAACCTTATGTGACCCATTGTGCAGATAGATGGATCATAAGCCTTAAAAGTTGAAAAAGTGTGCCCTCAGGTTTAATTTTAAAAGTGTTATATAAATAATTATATTGATAGCTAATGCTCCAGTCCATTGTGAAGAGCATTATGACATGCTCATTGGTGCTAATAACAGTCTTTTAGAGAGGCTGTGAGTGGTGGGGTAGAATTAGAAAATCTGTAAGCATTCTACTTTTATGTTTTCTGGCTCTAACATCTTCAGTCCATCCTCTACTCTTTCTGGTTTGACATTCATATCTAAACAAGGAAGGTCAAATGCCTGCTTTGGACAGGTGTTACAAAGTTAAAATCAGTTCAGTAAAGTGAATTTTTGTGAAGGTAAGTGGAGATTGATGTCATCACCCCCATTTTTCCTTTGAGGATTGTTCCCATGTATTTGAATACCAAAGATGAATACTTGGGTATAAGTTACCTCTGCCTTTCAAGGCAAGCCAAAGCAAGAATACCATGTGCTTTCTTTACCATAGTCACTGTGACTTAGAAATACTGCCTACCTATTTTCAGAGCCATCTGATCTATGTGAAATTGCAAATTGAGTGAAAAAAGGAGAAAGGGCTTGAAAGATGTGTTGATAAAGTGTTGGAAAACTTATCATGAAGGTGTAATTACTGGGATAAACTTTTTTTTTAATTTTTATTTCTTTATTAGAAAGAGAAAGAGAGAGAGAATATATGTGCATCAGGGTTCCCAGCCACTACAAATGAACTCTAGACACATGCACCACCTTGTACATCTGGCTTACATGGGTCCTGGGGAATCAAACCTGGGTCCTTAGGCTTCACAGGCAAGTTTGTTCCTTAACCACTGAGCCTATATCTTCAGCCCAGGATATGGCTTTTATTATTTCCAGTTCTTCTTTGCCCCAAAGTGACAGCAATCATTAAGCAAATTAACTAATTAAGGGTAGAGAATTAAATAATTCAAAATAGAAAAGAGAAAAGGGACAAGATAGTGAAAAATATAAGCAAGGTTCAGAATTTTTGTGTATTGTAATACCCAACATCACACAGCATATGCTGCTAAGTGGAGTGGAAATCAAATGAATGGAAGCCAGTTCCAGCAAACGTCATTTATCTTACTTTATTGCTGCTTTTGTTTTAGGAGTTTAATGGAATATACAACTTTGCTCAGAGCCTGAGTTTTGGCCCCTGATCATAACACAGTAAAAAATTGGCCGTGTGAAGAAGTGTAAATAATTTTGCTTGTCTTAGCTCAAGCTTCGATGGTCACTAAAGCAGATGTCACAGCAGCCACTCCATCCCGTTGCTATGAGGTCTATGTGATACGGTTCCTGTAGGATCTTTAATTTCTTAGTCTACTGATTTTCCCCCTCTTAGCCACCCTGACCACCACCACAATACCCAGTGCCCTCATTGCTAGTCCCTCGTTGTATGGAACCAGCGGCTTGCTCCTCCTTGCTCGCACACAGTGAAGTATTTCATATCCTGCATCATTTTTTCCATATTCATTTTTTTCCACAAGTGAACACTAATCTAGGATGAATATTTTCTATGAAAAAGCATAGAGGCATATTAGTGCTACCCATGGAGAGTTAGAATAACAACAAAGACTGATGTGATATAGGTGGAGTTCCAAGTCAATATGCTTGAAGGAAAAATAACATAATGTTAGCCAGTTGCTGAATTTCGTTCTGCTAAATGAAGAGCTAGAATTACTGGAAGGCTTTCCCCTTCAGATTATGGTAGGATGGGAAAGGAGAGACTTGTGTTAACTTTAGGACAAACCTCATGTGAAAATGAGGGATTTAATAGTCCTTTGTAGTATTATTTTAATTATATTCTTTGTCACCTTATAAAAATCTTAATAAAATATTAATTTTTAGTGCCATACTGATTTTGTCAACTTTGATGTTGGGCTTTCCTACATTTCAGTAAAGAATATATTCTGGCAACATTTTGAAATTATAGCAATTTGAAATAATATTAAAATTGGGGCTATAATGAACTTGTGAAGGGACGGAAAAATAAAGGGAAGTTGCCCCCTTGAGTATTTAGAAAAATCCTTGTACTCAAAAATTAGGCTTTGATGCCAAAATCTTAATAATATTTTAGTGAAATATCTGCTCTCTCAGCCAGTGTTAAAAGTTGTGTATATCATACTGTCTCCCACATCCCAAATGGAAAATGCATTTCAAGACATTAAGTAAAACTTTAATAAATTATGACTTTTTTTTTCAATTATAAGTACAGATGCCAGGAAATATGTTACTTTACCTGGCTCACCTAGTTATATATTCAAAACTACCTTCTGCCTCATATCATAGACAAAAAAGAAATTAAGTCTGAGATGTGAAATAGTTTTCCTAAACGTTGAGTGGAGATTCAAGCCGGGTCACTCTATTGTAACATCCTTAAGTCCCCTGTTCAGTGTCCCTTGGTTGCTTCGTTCAGTGAGAAGAAGAAAGGGTAGATTCTCAAAGCAAACAGAAGACAGAGATTTTTACGTGACTGTGATAAAGGGGTAGTCATGAATGTCTGATGGGTTTATAGTCTGACTTTGTGGAAATAGATGTAATTTGAAATGCAATTAAAAGAATTCGTGAGTAAAACGAGAGGAGAAATGGAAATGATGCACTCTGCAGAACCCCAGTTGTGCATAACAATGCTATGGATTAATGCACATCTGATAAAGAGGCTTTAATTAAACTAAATAATTTACTATTCATTATACTTCATTGAATTGAAAAGGATATAATCTAAGGTTCTTTGCTTTTCTGAAACAGGATTGTATACCATAAATTCAATGCATCATGTGTTCTCAAGCAAGAAACTGTCCCAACTAATAAAATGCAGGGAAGATAATAATTAATTTTCATAATATTTTAACCCTTGGTACATTTGCTCAAATCCTTTCTCCCATGCAGTGCTAACCTTGGTTTTTGTTTTTGTTTTTTGGCCACGGGGTGGGGGTGAAGGGACTCTATACAATGTAATTCTTCACAAGGAAAGATTTTGAATTAAATATGAAATTGGTGGCATAACTCAATGATAGATGATTACTGTGTATTTAAATCTTGAAGTTATATAGATACAGGTATGCATAATTCTCATACATATGCTCACACTTACATGCAAGCATATTATTCACTTACTCATACATACTAAATAAACCTTTCTTTCTGTTGCATGGTCTAAAAGGAAATGGCTCAGTGGATAAAGTTCTCTTTATTCATGTCAGAGTAGGTGAGTTTGAACCTCAGACCACAAATGAAAAGCTAAAAGCCACGATGGGCTTCTGTCATCCTGGTACTCTGTGAGATAGGAGTCAGAGACAGAATTTTCCAGAAGCTTTAAATGAGGTAGAAAGGAAATAGACCTAAAAGTTGTCTAACCTCCACACACGCACTGCGGCACATACATGCCTGCACTCAGGCACCGATGAACCCATGGACCTGTGTACACACTCACACCACTCTCCACTCACCTCTGTACTTCTGGGTGATACACCTACAAATGGAAGCCCTAGGACTCAGATCTTCCGATACTCAAGATCCTGTTGCTCTTTAAAATTCTCATCCCCTCATTAAGGCCATATATGCACCTTTGCTTATTAGATAACAGTTTTTAGGCACTAAATAAAAACATACACCGAAACAAGTAAAATATATAAAGGTTCTCTTAAAGAAAGAATATCCTGAAATTGATTGCTCTAATTCTTCTTTTCCTAATTATTCTAGTTCTCCATGGAGAAAAATGCTATTAATAATTTGTTGAGATTAATTTTAGGATTAAAAGTTTCAGATAGCTATGCAGTATCCTTAGTATTTTTATCTGTATAGACTTAATTTATTTTTAATATGCATAAATAAGTCCTATCACTTACATATTTTAGAACTTTGCTTTTAATCATTTATGATATTCCCATATAAACACACTCATAAACATAGGTCACTATTATTTAAACAGATTATCATTCATTTTTAAGCATATAAATTCTATTTTGTGGGGTTTGTTTTGTTTGTTTTTCAAAGTAGGGTCTCACTCTAGCCCAGGCTGACCTGGATTTACTATGTATTTTCAGTGTGGCTTCAAAATCGTGGCAATCCTCCTACCTCTGCCTCCTGGGTGCTGGGATTAAAGGTGTGAGCCACCACACTCACCTTAAGTATCTTTTGATGGTGAATATTTATTACAAAGAACTGTGGGTATTTAGTATTAAACAATGCTGCAATCACTTTAAACAGTCAATTGTTGAGAGATGAGATGTGTACTTTTGAAATTTAAATCACTAGTGCCAATGTGTCACTCAGAAGGAGTGTACTAACTTACAAATCACTAAGAATGTCTTCCAATACCTCACAAAAGTGATGGAAGAGACTATGACTGATTTCACAACTTACACAAATTGGACATAATTAGTATTTCAAAATTTTCAGGTATTCATAACAATTTTGTTTTAAAATGTCCACATTTCTAGTATTTGAGAAAAAATAAAACTTTAAGGTTCTATTTTGATGTAGCTTTTCAGAGTTCTTGTAAATATAAAACATGGATATAAAGTATGAATAATTACTATTCTATTTTTCAAAGTGGCTAATAACAGAAAAGATCAACCTAAAATTTTTAAAAACTACTTTTTTTTTTTTTTTTGCTTTTTCGAGGTAGGGTCTCACTCTGGTCCAGGCTGATCTGGAACTAACTATGTAGTCTCAGGGTGGCCTCAAACTCACGGTGATCCTCCTACCTCTGCCTCCCGAGTGCTGGGATTAAAGGTGTGCGCCACCACGCCCGGCTAAAAACTACTTTTTATGAAAATAAAATTACTCATCATCATCCTAATGATAAAATATAAAACAAACAACAAAAGTAGGCTGCTCATAAGCCAATTTTGAGTATATTTTGAGAGAATTCATGCATTCTGGGAGAGCTTATAAAAATAGCAGTATGCTGGACATGGTGGTGCACACCTTTAATCCCAGCACTCGGAAGGCAGAGGGGTAGGAGGATCACCATGAGTTCAAGGCCACCCTGAGAATACAGAGTGAATTCTAGGTCAGCCTGTGCTAGAGTGAGACCCTACCTTGAAACAAAACAAAACAAAATAAATAAATAAATAAATTTTTAAAAAATACCAGTAGCTTGGAAAAACTGGGTCCCTTGGTTATTATATCTTGGTATATCCCACCCCTGACTTTGACCTCTAGAAATAATCAAAGAGGTGAGTGAAAAGGGTCCTGTGTTAGCATATGGACTGGTCAGTGAATGGACTTACCCTTCAAGACATGCAATGGAAAGTGGTTTCTTTAGTACACTGAGTGGAGCAGTCTGTATTACAATGGAAGGACTGTCTGTGGTGTGATACAATGCACCACAGGGAACCCATGTTGCAGTTTTTGTTTTGCTAGATTGAGACACTTTGTCGACAGCTATCTGTATATAGCTCCTGCATGCTTATGAGGGCTTTCCAGAGGGGTCTATGGCCAGTCCTGGGAGCTTGGGATGAGCTGCTGGGTGGGTACTTTCCAGCTATCCAATCTCTGCAGGGAAATTGGGACTGTGGAAATAAGCCTTCCCACTACCTTTTCTTTACTCAATCTCTTTCCCTGACCTCACTTAGGCCTTTTCACCTCCATTAATCTGTTCTTCTTCTTACATATATACAATACCATCCTATTTAGTCCCCCCTCCCTTTATATTCCCTTTATATCTCATTTCTAGCTTACTAGCCTTTGCAACTGAGTTTTCTTACTACTCACACTGAAGTCCAATCATGTGTAGCTAGGATCCACATATGAGAGAGAACATGTATGTTTGGCTTTCTGGGCCTGGGTTACCTCACTTAGTAAAAATGAAGTTATGAAATTTGCAGGAAAATGGATGGATCTGGAAAGGATTATACTAAGAGAGACTTTTTAATATATATAGGTATGTGGTGGTTTGAACAGAATAGACGGCCCCTAATATATTCAGTTGTTTGTAGTTTGCATCTGCAGCCACCTGGCTGAAGGCAGTGTCACTAGGTGGATCTTTAGGTGTGGTGGTGGATTTCAGATTTCAATCTAAAGATATGCAAAGTGTGCCCAGCTGAAGTTCCTGAAGTGTGCTGTGGCTTTTGGATTTTATGCTTGTGCTTCTCTTTCTCTGCTTGGTCCTGTGAAAGCAGGCCAGCTTCTTCTGCCATTATGGAACTTCCTCTGGATCTTTAAGCTTCAATAAATATTCCTTCCTCCATAACTGTACCTGGTCTGGAAGTTCATCTTTGTGAACCTGAAGCTGTCTGCTACCATATATATATATATATATATATTCAATCAGAGAGAGGAGAGAGAGAGGGAAGGAGAGAGAGAGAATGAGAATGGGTACACCAGGACTTGCGGTTGTTGTGAAGAAGCTCTAGATGTATGAGCCTCTTTGTGCATCTGGTTTTACGTGGTACTCGGGAATTGAACCTTGGTTGTTAGGGTTTACAGGCTAATGCCTTAACTTCTGAGCCATCTTTCCAGTAGGAGAGACATTTTTAAAAAATTTTTCATTTATTTACAAACAGAGAAACCAAGAAACATAAACAGAGAATGGGTACACCAGGGTCTCTAGCCACTGAAAATGAACTCCAGATGCATGTGCCATCTTGTTCATTTGGCTTACATGGGTACTGGGGAATTAAACCTGGGTCCTTTGGCTTTGCAGGCAAGTGCCTCTCTACATAGCCAAGAGATATATTTTTTTTTTAAGCATTATTGAGAGAGGAAGAATTTACATGAGAATTTTGTAAAAGATCCAAATTGCCTTCCAAAGAGCTTTTCTGATTACAATGATTCATTTACATCCAAATTAGCTTCCTCACAACTTTGCCCGTGTTGAATATCTTCAATCATTTTCTTTTGCCAGCAGAAAGCCAAAAACATTCTAGTTGTTGTTTTCTTTTATATTCTTCTAATCACATATAGAAGTGTTTTTTTTTTTTTTTTTTATCTTGGTGTTTTCAATGTTCTTTGGTGATGTAGTCTTTGCCAGAGTCAGACACTCGAAGACTGAGTACAGACTCACTGTTAACTTGAAAGGATGGAAAGAGCATTTCTGTCCAAGGGTACCTGCCTCATCTTTGTCCTTTTTCCACCGCATGAGATAGCAGGCTTTACCAACCTGCTTCAGAAACAGAAAGCCCGGTGCTGGTGGCTCTCAGCCTCTGGACACTCATTGTCAGTTTGGTATATGATTTACTTAATTATTTCCTCATCTATATTATCAACTTGGTCTAATATTACCATACAAAACATGAAGGAAGAAGGTGTCTGGTAAAATGACTTCTCTGTTATATTTCTCAGATTATATTTATTCTTTTTAGAGTTTAGACTTCATACTCAGCTTAAATTGTTCACTTTATTGTGGCATATATTGGGAAGACTGAACATATAATTTGATGAGATAATTAACATGGAGGCAATAATCTTCCCATGTAGATCCAGGTTATGAGATTTCTAGCAGTACATTGAAAAAGTACCAACTGGATGCTTTTAACTGCATATGATAAACTATGATTGCTTATTGTTCAAGTATTATCCAAGGATCATAGATCACTCACTGTGACATCTCTGAATGGCATAGGATCCTTAGTGTCACAGATAGAATTAGGACCAAGCTGAAATCAAGAATTGAGGTTCAAAACCCTCTTGTATGACCACCAAAAGAGTTAAAGTGGCCTATAGTCAATGTTCTCAAGCAGGCTACAGGTATCTTGTAAACTTCAAAGACTTTATCTCATAAAACCGATTGCACTAAAAAATGAAATCTGCCTGAAAAAAATGGCTGTGGTGTTTGGCCTTCAAGAGACCTGAATAAGGTTCCCAGAAAAATCTTGCAAAATTTTTAAGTAGGTTAAAGAATTGAGGGCTGGAGAGATGGCTTAGTGGTTAAGCTCTTACCTGTGAAGCCTGAGGACCCCGGTTCAAGGCTTGATTCTCCAGGGCCCACATTAGCCAGATGCACAAGGGGGCACACTCATCTGGAGTTCAGTCTGCAGTGGCTGTTGGCCCTGGTGCGCCCATACTCTCTCTATATCTTCCTCTTTCTCTCTCTCTCTGTCACTCTCAAATAAGTAAAAACAAACAAACAAAAAAAAAAAGTTTGAGAATTGAAAAAATCTTTTGGTTAGAAAAAGAAAGAAGGAAAGATCAGTAAACTCTAGGAAGAAAAACTGGGCCCTAATTATTGAAGTGTTTCCCAACCCTAGAAATAAAGGAAATAAGTAATACTTGCTTAGAGGATTTCAAGATCATTACACATTGGTTACTCCCATTTCTTTGCATTATTTCTCATTCTAATACAAATAGGAATGGGTTTTGTTATTTAGTCCTTTTATTCCATTGCATTGAGTGTGGAAGCCTCAAGTAAACCCCAGCTAAGCACTCTGTATGAAGAAGAGTTTCACATAAGGAAAGATCTTTGTATCAAAACAACACCCTGAACTTCAAGATGGAGGCTGGGCTTGCTTCTATAACAGAAAGGATTCATAGCTGTACAGTCATGGATTCTCAGCCCTGCCCCATTTTCAGTATTCATCCATCATCTCCAGTCTAGAAGTTGTCCCTGCCCATTACCTTTGGCTTGGCCTTTAACTTGGACTCTGGTCATATAACATGCTTTCACCAAGAAGATATTGAACTTAACACAGATGCATGACTTTGTTCACTAGAGCGTGTCCTTTGTAAGATGGTTGTAATAAGCATACGCTATCCTGCAGGTGAAGACACATGTGCAATTACTCCCAATGAATGGGTGACCACCTGGAGGAGAATGGCTTGAACAGACCCTGGTCAGCACTGAATGTTTTGTGTCTTTTCCTGGGGAGACCAAAGAAATAGTTTCACCCATGTCTCGCTCAGTGAACCTATGTTGGAAAACTGTTACCAGCATGAGTGATGTCTCCTGAAAGCTACATCACTGCCCAACTTGCAGGCAGTTCCACCCAAGAATCTTCTCTGTTCCACAACTGTTTGTTGCTTATATTACCTTGGGGAAGGGCCTTATGAATCTTATAGTTTTCTGGTGAGTGATTGTGCCTTTTTAGGGAGTTTTGTGAGCCTCTCTCCTGCCCTTTAGCAGAGACTGTTTCAGTCCATAGGAAAGAGCCACACAACAATGTCACACGTGAGAGCTTTCTGCTGTTCACAACAAAGCCACAAATCATATGAGTCCAATCAGTCATGTGAGTGTGTTCATCCAGCATGATAATTAACGCATTTCATTATCACTGTAGCAGTTTATTTGAAAGGTTGTCACACAGTAATATGTACTGATATAGATACCATTTGTGGAGCTAATAAGGTTTAGTAGCACTGGGCAATAATTCAATTTAATCAATTTATAAACTGATCGTAATTTTTAAAGGAATTGTGGGCATTAAAGAAAATTATTCTAATTTTCCAAATTATTATATTTGAAAAGATAGACCTGAGAATACACAAATATGAGAAATAATAATTCCAAAATGTTTTGCATAATTTGTACTCAAGTTGTTTCTAGTAATATTTCTAGTAATATTTCTGAAGCTATATTTTCACATTAAGATAATTTGAACATATAAAGTGTGAAAACTTTTCAATCTAAAAATTGTACAATAAATAACATTCCACATTAAATAGTTCATTCGACAAATATCTGGCAAATAACTTCAAATGCAATATGTTTTTTCTAGTAGTTTCTTTTTCCCCTGAGAAGGTATCTTAATTGAAGTACACTGTGACTATAAAATAGTATATTTTAAATCAATAGCAGGGGGTTTTGATAAAGATATACATTGTGAAGGGATTACCACATTCAAGCTAATTAACATGTGGATTACCTCACGTAATGACTTCAGTGCGTGTGGCGAGAACAGTTAAGAACACTCAGCACATTTCAAGTACTCAACACAATGTTACTATCTAGGGGCACTGAGGCATAATATCCCCAAAACATTCAACTTCCCAGCAGAGTCTGTGGGCCTTTCACGGATGGCCTCTTCCCCTGCTCTCAGCTCCCAACACACATCACTCAACTCACTGCATCTGACTTCCACTGTTTCCAAATTAACATCTAAGTGATATCATGTGCTGTTTGTCTTTCTAGGTTTATCCCATGTCACTGAGCATTAGATTTTTCTAGGAACATTTATATTATTGCTGATGGAAGAATTCCTTTTTTATGTACAGGGGTGGGTAGACAGATGATACAGATATCTCACCCTGTATAGACAGAGAGGAACATTTACATGAAGTTTGCTTTATCCATTTATCAGAACTCAAATAGCACATCGCATCATATGTAGTAGGATGTCTACTCTCAGGGGCTGGGATATGCCTCGGTTGAGACACTTGCCATGCAAGGGTGAGGACACAAGTTTGCATCCCCAGCACCCACATAAAAGACAGGTGGAGCAGCATGAGCCTGTCTTCTCAGTGCTGGGATTGCAGAGACAGAAGGAGGTCTGGGGCTTGCTGGCCAGCTAGACTAGACAGATAGGCTGGAGAACAACTTTGAAAGACACCTGAAGCCAACTGTTGGCCTCCGTGTGAGCACATGCACATGTGAGCACACAGAAGCATGCTGATGTGCATGTACACTCACCACGCAGACAAAGGAATGACTAATATCTAGTGAAAGCCAACCCACTGCTGGAGATGTAAGCAGGTGTAGCCACTGCAGAAAACTATGTAGTCAATCATCCCACCCTTGAGTGCAAATAGTCCCTGTCTTATGGCAGCACTTGACTTACAGCTTTAGAACTCACAGTGGAGTGGAAGCAGTAGAGTGGAGACATGGAATAGAAAGCATACCTTGAAGCTTGACCATTTCCCCTGGGTTACGTACTGTTGGGATGGTGGAGAGCAGCGGCCAGCTCCCAGCCAGCCCCGAGATCACGAGGGCACCTTGCCAAGACACACACTGTGAGGCTAAGCTCTGATTCTGGCTCAGTTAGCCTTCAATTTATAATTGTTAAATATTTTATTTATTTGAGAGAGGGGGGGATTGGTAAAGAATGGGCATGCGAGGACCTCTAACCACTACAAACAAACACCAGATGCATTTGCCACCCCGTTGCCTCTGGCTTTGTGTGAATACTGGGGAATCAAACCTGGGTCCTTTGGCTTTGTAGGCAAGACACTTAAACTGCTGAACAATATCTCTCCAGCCCTTGATTTATAACATTTTAAAGTTACAATGGCTCTGGGGCATGTAATCTCACCAGAACGTACAACAGGTTAATCTATGTGCCCTATATTCCAAGGGGCAGGCAATCAGTATGGCTAAGAGGCATTGCATCCCTATATCAATTACTGTAATTTTCATGAAACATTGAGAAAACCTAAGTGGCAGTTGATGGACTTCATACAGTTTTTAAAGTGCTGTCTCGACCCAGTTTGGAGACACCAATTCCTAGTTTGCGTTTCTGGGCAGCTCGTTAAGTCTACATCGCACAGACTTCTCTTACCAAAGTCTCCCACTCTGAGCCATTATGAAAAAGCCTTAGTTGCTCTGGGGCAAGGTGTAGACAACTGGAGACCATACCTCTGCCCATAACCGTTTAAATTTGTCAACTTTTGCAGTCTATTGAAAGCCTGCATAAACCTTTCAAACCCCACCCTGATATCTGTGATTAAGGTGCACTGTAGCCCCAGCTTATTGTCAGATTTTCCTTATATGTGTGTCCCCGAGAAGTACCCCTTCCTCTTTGGGAGCTATGATAACAGAGCTTTATTTCTTATCTATCCAAGTGTGTGTATATATGTGTGTGTGTGTGTGTGTGTGTGTGTGTGTATGTCACCATGAGCATCTTGGAATCTCCTAGCAGAATTGGTAAGAAATTTTTACATTCTGAAAATATGGATTAACCATGCAATAAAAGTCTTCCTTAGAAATAGCTTGCATTTTCATGCATTTTGAGGGAGACAAAAAATTAGAGGAGCTATGTTATTTCTTACACAAAATGTTTTTTATCTTAATATATATGAAAATGATAGGAACTAAAAAGAGAACATACACACTCTAAAAATGAGAATTGTAATGAAATGCTAATTGATAGAGTAGCATTTTAAAAGTCAAAAATCATAGCAAAATATGAGTGGAAACATTGAAAATGAAAAAAAAAACAGCTTTATATTATTGAGCCAGTGAGTTTATTGGAGTTACTTACTGGAGTAGGGGGTGACGGGGTACTTACAGGAGATACGTAAACAATTACATCATCAGAATCCTGCCTTGCCCTGAGTACGTACATAGGAGAGGTATATTCCTGGAGCTCCCTATACAGTCTGCAGACATAATATTTAGCTTTCCTTCTATAAAGATAACCGTTGCTATAGACTGATGGAAATGTTATTCCAATTTTATTTTGAATGTGAAATGTAATACCAGGCCAAGTTTCAGATCAAATGTCTCATAAAGTTAAGATACATGAGCTTAGCACAGGAAAATCTTTGTTGCACACTCTCTCTGACATTTGAATAGATGCAACTCTGAGATATACCAGAAAATTTAATTCATATACATCCAATAAGATTCCTATTTTCACTGTTCATTACCTTGGTAATCACTGTATTGACTGAAAGCTTAGCTTAATTTGTATCAGTTATCCAAAAATCATTTCAATATACCTATATTGCCTTCTGATCAAAGCTTGGCTGAAAACATGTTAAGTCTATTTCTGCCCTTGAACGTCATCTCTATTCAGCCATTGAAGTTGTGAGGTGTGTGTGAAGGGCAGCCTGCTGGTGTGATGGCTGTTCTCGGCTCTAGATGCAAGTGTGTATTTCCCATTCCTTTCTAATGATTTTTCCTTTTGTTTAGAATACTTTCTTCCCTCAGAATTCAATGGATGCTATGAATCTAAATCAATATCACAGTAATTGTATTTAGAACAATAAAATTACTTTCTTCTAGCTGAATGTAAAAAAAAAAAAATCCACAAGTATGTTTAACTCTCAAAAGAACCTTTCTTTATGGTTCAAGATCTTTAACTTTGAATATCATTTAAAATTATCCAATTGCCAAATGAAATCACATTAAGCATCCCAGACCATAAGCTCAACTAGGAATAGTGATGTTAAGACTTATTTACAACTTGGAGATATTAGCCTTAGCCACTGGAGCGAATGCAATAAGGGAATAAAGATGAAATCTGATCGAGCAAAAGTAAGTGGGTTATTGTGAAGGCCTAGGATTGAGCTGGAGAGCTGGCATAGCAGTTAAGTTTCTTGCCTGCCAATCCTAAGGACTCATGTTTGACTTTCCAGGTACTACATAAGCCAGACACACAAGGTGTTGCAAGTGTGTAAGGTCACACATGCACACAAGGTAGCACCCACGTCTGGAGTTCGATTACAGTGGCTGGAGACCCTAGGATGCCAATTCTTTCTCCTCTCTCTCTCTCTCTCTCATAGAAAAAGGCCAGTCTATTGGGGTTGCCTCAAAAAACAAAAACTAAATAAATAAATAAAAGCTCTAGTCTCTCTGAGACAAGTCTGAAAAGAACCCGGCAGGCTTTCAGAAGAGTCATTCAGAAGGGCGGGTGGATTCTGCCCAGAGAGCCTGCTCTGAGACAGCTTCTGCCACCGTCACAGCGAAGCAGCGGAAGTTACCTTGTCATTGCTGGACAAAGGCCTCTCTGAAGCAGCTTATGGCAGGAAAGGGTCTACTTCCAGTTTAAGCTTTGTAAGGAAAGTTGAGAGGAACAGCAGCCAGCCCCAGCAGGCACGAGCTGACTCTGAGCACATACCTAGGGCTGGACTCAAGATACGCCTCCAGTGGCAGACCACTTCAAGCAGGTAGACGAAGGCGGTTCTTTCATCAAAAAGTGCTTTGGACTATGGGCCATTGATGTTAAAATCACCACAGCAATTATAGCTTATATGGACCTAAGGCTATGGGGATCAGGACATAAAGTAAAATGAGCAATGCTATGGTTCCAACTTGTGTGCTTTTAAGCTAAGCAGTTTGCCAATATGACAGTACTGGAAACAGCCTTAATCAAGGCTTCTCCTTGATCAATGAGATCAATGCCCTTTCAAAGACACAGGGACAACAGCATTCGGCTTGCTTGGCTTTCTGCAGTCTGCCATGGGAGTCTGCATTGCTCTTTGTCTCAGTAGATGAAGTATTCAGGTACCATCTGAGAAGTCTATTGTAGTCCTTGCCAGAAAAATTCCTAACCACCAGAGCTCCGAGAACCGTAATGTTTCCTCTTCATAAATTAACCAGTCTCAGCTAAACATTTTCTTAGGGCAGCACAAAATGGATTAACAGATGACGTGTTAGTCATTTGAGTACAACAAATATATTATACATCTAGTGTCCTACAATATCAATCCACTATCTCATAATTTCTTTGGGTCACATCTGTTGTGATGTGTTTTGCACACGAGGAGCTCAAAGCCTATAATGAAGTGTCAGCAGGGCTGCATTCTCCGCTGTAGGGCTAGCTGAGGTATATCCACTTGGGAGCTCACTCAAAATGTGTGAGAGTGAATTTCCCAAGTATACACCAGGAGGTTAATAGCTAAACACACTGTAGTCTTTCTACACAATGAAAATATTAATAACAGTCCATTCTTGATGCATACTATAACATGCATCTTAAAGAATAATTGCAAGGAAAGAAACCCAGATTAAAAACACATACTGAGTATAACATATATTAGAAAATGCAAAATCACATTTCATGAGAGGAAGTAAATTTGTGGCTTCCTGCAGATATGCTGGTAAGAGGAATAGAAGAGAAAGATTATGTACACAGAGGTGCCAATCCACTTTAAGTAGGGTGGAAATGTTTATTATCCTCTGAACTTAAAATGTATGCACATTTATATTACATTAAACCATCCATTTAGATGTGTTCATCATCATGTGTATGTGCCATATACTAATAGTAAATCTGCTTTTATAATAGATAGAAAAAGAAAAATAATAGGAGATAATTGCAGCACGTCCTGCACCACACAAACACACATATTCACTCAGCCTGAAAAGATGGGCTTGAAACAGCATAATTTATATATTTTTGTGAATTTTTATTAAGTTCAGTTCAATCAATACAGATTGTTCAGAATATATAGTCGCTAATTGAAACATATATTATTTTCTTAAAGTGGTCATCTTTTATTAGAGTTTGATAGTTACACATAACCTCATTATTAATCTTTTTTAGGCTACATTTATGGGGCTGAGAGGATAACAGAAGTTACTTATTACAACTTACTTTCTGTCTCTGCTTCTTTGATAGCCCAACAAAATTTGAAAGTTGATAATGGAATGGAGACTGAATTGTCAGTAAGAATACAAACTGCTATTTATAAAGCTGTTTTTCCCACTTTGGTTGATGATATAAAATGCATACTCTACAAGGATGCATGTGTGTATAGACTTTAATACTGTGTATAGGAAATAAGTTACAGTTTGTGATTTCTCCCTGTTGTAGTGTCATCTCCAGTATGGTCTTAAATCCCATCTAGAAATATGCCTTTTCTCTTTCAGGGAAGACTTTACATGATGCATTCAAACATGTGCATTAAGACCCAATCTCCAATTCTTCTTTGTCTGTGACTTCCAATTATATTATTTGATACTAAAATATATTTAAGGGAAAGAGTGAAAATAGACATTATAAAAAGATGTGGAGCTTTCAGAGAAAAAAAATCAATAAACAAATGGCGTGTTGGGTAAATTCAGGAGTGATTTATCTTTTGCATGTAATCTTGTCTAGCTCTTGTGAGTCAAAATGTCTGCATGAAATTACATTGGAAAACTTTGTATGTATGAAAACTTTGAATGCATAAAAAATAGAGATTTTGTAAAAGCATATACAATGGTTTATAAAAACTTTCTGTAGTTCTCCAAGTTTTATATAGTCATCATTTATGTTATCAATTTTTCTTGGGGAATGCTATCAATACTTTCAAATGATGCAGAAGCTACTGATACAACTTTTTTTGTTGTTTTTTTTGAGGTAGGGTCTCACTCTAGCCCAGGCTGACCTGGAATTCACTATGGAGTCTCAGGGTGTCCTCGAACTCACGGTGATCCTCCTACCTCAGCCTCCCAAGTGCTGGGATTAAAGGTGTGCACCACCATGCCCTACTAACCAATATGACTTTTAAGAAAAAGTATCCCAAAATAGAGCATAAAACACAGCCCTTAAAGACTGACAGTTTAAATGACTATGACAAAAGTGTCTTTAATTAAAAAGCTAGGGCTGGAGAGGTGGCTTAGTGGTTAAGCGCTTGCCTGTGAAGCCTAATGACCCTGGTTCAAGGCTCAGTTCTCCAGGACCCATGTTAGCCAGATGCACAAGGCAGTGCATGCATTTGGAGATCATTTGCAGTGGCCGGAGGCCCTGGCGCACCCATTCTCTCTCTCTCTATCTGCCTCTTTCTCTCTCTCTGTCCATCGGTATCAAATAAATAAAAATAAACAAAAAATTTAAAAAAAACTATATTCGAAGCTGGGCATGTGGTACACACCTATTACACCAGCACTCAGGAGACAAAAGATGCAGGATTACTGCAGGCAAGGTCAGTCTGGCCTAAGTAGCAGGTTCCAGGCCAGCCAGAGTTACAGTGAGACTGTCTCAAAAAAACAAACACTATGACAAATCAAATTCAGTTTTTGTTTGTCTTTTTTAAGAAAAATAAGTGAAAGCAAGGAGCATACATACATGTATCTTCCCTAATTTTCCTATTGGCTGTCTTCTCCATGAGAGGTCTTAAACAAGAACTGTGCCCAACATTTTAAAACTTAAAAATATTCACACAAATTTTTAATAAATGAAAAGTGGAAGGGCTTCAAAAGATAACAGAATCTGTGAAGGAGCACCATGTGAAACTTTAGAACTGAAAAATGCAGTTTACCTTTCTTGTAATTTAATAGAGCTCATAATTCCCCTATGCAAAAAAGCAGGCAAAGAGATGCAGCAATTATTCATAAATACAGACACAAAAATCTCTTAGCAAAACATCAGCAAATATAAGATACCTATATATATAGATATTCATACAAAGGAACATATAGGTTTCCTGGTATTCTACATCAGATTTTATCACAAAATTTCAATCCATGGATTGAATATACAAGGATATTCTGAGGATTCTGAATTCTACAAAATCTGAACAAACTCTCTGAGCCCATTCCTGGAGTATATTTTTTCTATGGATTCTGAATTGTGGGTGGGTGGTAATTGTACTTTTAAAATTCCATCATGAGTGGAAGAGGGACTCATGGGATCCCACCCCATGAGGAAGATTGATAATTAATGGTTGTTGGGTAATGAGACATTTTTTTTTTTTCAGTGATTGTGGCCACTAGTGAGTTGTCTGTACCTCAGTGTATGATATTTGCCCATGCTTATAAAAGCAACTGTAGTTAAGCTCAGTGGATCCAAATAGAAGACTTGAAAGTAGCAGAGTGCCCAGTAATGAACAGGAAGAGGTTCAGTGGAGGTGAAAAGGGCATAGACAAGGTTAATGAGGTAAATACAATCAAAAAAATATTTACAATTAGGAAATTATCAAGGAAAGGAAGAAAGAAAGGTATGGAGGAATGAAGATAGGAGGGAAGGAAGGAAAGAAGACAAGGTCAGGAAGGTGGGCAGGCAGGAAGGAAAGAGGAGAGGTGGTTCTCAGGGGATTGTGGTATATAAGTTTACATAATGGAAGAACTCACAAGAGTAATTGGCAAATTGAGAATTGAGGTGAGCACAAAGTCCTCTCAGTTTTCAGTGGTGTTGCTCTTTGTCTAGTTTCCCTTTTCTCCTCAAATTCTAGAGCTTTCACCACATAGAAGATACCAGTGCCATAGAAAATGATGTTGAGTATGGGGTCACCACCCTTCCCTTTTTGTATCTCAGATTCCTGAGAGTATGTGACCCCAAGTACTCGACCTAATGATTTATATTACATACTCTAATTTTCGGCTTAACTATCTGTTCTTGAAGAAAGTTTGCTCATACCTTAGGCCCCTGTGTTCAGGTTCGGCTATCTATCATCTGCCTACCTACCTATCATATATATATCTATATGTATACATATAGATATATATATATGTATATGTGTATATGTATGTATGTATCACTATCATCTATCTACCTATTTGTCTATTATATATGTTTCACTCACCTATCAACTATCTATTTATCATCTGTCTACATATCTAGCTATCAGTCATCTTTCTAATCCCTGTCACGCTTCTACCAAACAATAAACTTCTATAATATTTTCTGAAGCTATTATTAAGTAAGTATTGCTTTTTGAAAACATACACTTTAATATGTATCCTGTTATCTAGAAATAGAAAAGGGGCCCCATTACTCATTCTTGTCTTTCTAATCCATGAGTGAAGTGTTGGGCTTTCCCTAGGGAGGGTGACAAAAGTGTTCATGGGAGAGATGTGCTCTCTATTCACAAAAGTACAATATCTGAAACAAAATAAGCACTTGGTTATCTGTTAATGGTTATTTGTTGAATGCATGGAAGAAAAGCAAATGTAAGTTAATCCTTTTTCCCCAATGAATACATAAGAACTGTATTTCCTTCCAATGTTCCATAAACTACTCATGAATTTCAGCAAGCATTTCTGGGTCAGTTACATAGCACTGTTTCCCCACAAGCATCCACTGTTGGAATTTCCACCATATCTGCTGAATATAGTCTATGTGCAGGCAGCTGTATTGTACACTGGAGGCAGCTTCTGTCTCCTGCTGGGAAGCACCTGCCTCGTAAAGCTCTGCTGATTTGGTGGTTGGTAAACCTCTGATCTGCAGTGCTGTCTCTGGGAGACATTAGCAGGGATGGGAGTGGTCATCTTTCCCTTCTGCTCCACTCTAATTGTGAAGGTCACCAAGAAAGAGAGTTTTTGAGTTGTTTCTCAGATTGTCTTGCTTCTGCCTGTTTTTTTTTTTTTTTTCAGATTTCAGATATCAGTTTTCAAGGAGGCTTTGCTAGAACACAAAGCCAAGAGATGCTGCACTTCCTCTTTCAGTGTGACCCTTCTTTTGTAACCTGTGTCTTCAATACTCCCCACTATCATGCATTATTACTTTTGTGGGGACGAATTTATTCTGAGAGAATCTGCAGGCTCCTCATTCCACTGCTCCATTCAATATCCTTAGCTCTTACTCAAATGTGTCCATGACCTGACACACCTGAATTGAACATTTGACTCAAGTGTGGTTGGATGGTGATGGGCTTCTGATCATGTGGGTTCTTGAATAACTGTAATCACATCTCTGGCTCTATCCTGACCTGCAAGCTCAGAAAATGGAATTGTGGGTAGATGGGGACAGACACCCCAGGCAAGCATTTGAGTTTGAACCAGCATGTTGGGTGATTTTCAAAACATCCTCAACCATGTTCTACCTGTGGGTACTAGCATCAGCTCTTCCACACAGCCACTTTGACATCTGCCAGTCACTTAATCCTTTTAAATATCTCTCTCCTCCACCATGTAAAATGAAGACTGCAAAATTTCTATTAAATTAGTTAGAGCACTGGATACGCAGTTAGCAAGTATGAATAGTGCTTAATACTTGGGGGCATACAAACCCACCATGTGTCTATGCTACATCCTTTGTGAACAACTAGAACTCATTTCTTGGTTGTTTGCTGTCTGTCAGGAGGAGAAATGCATGGAGGGAAATGTAACTCCTTTGCAGGAAAGAAAACTTGCATCCCCCCCCACCTGTTCTAATCATAGACCACAGTCACTTTTTGGTCAGGTACAGGATTAGAAGAATGTGTAATTATTTTTCATGAAAGTACAGGAAAGCTGATATTAAAGACCTTTCAAGGGACAAATCTCAGCACGTTGTACTTTTATATATGAAAATGAAAAGACAGTACAGGGCTCGAAAGAGCAATGGTCCATCAGGCTTGCACTTTGATTAGAGAAAGAGCTCCTGGAATCTAGTTAGGCAACCATCCTACTTTTTTTTTTTCCTTTCAATTTCATCCTTAAAAGTTGTCTGGATCAGGCAAGCCGGCCCTGTTCACCAGCTCTCAAGTACAAAGAGCTGGGACATTGTACGTCAAGATAGTCCATCTTCTTCAATCATTTGGAAGGAGACTTTGGTGATAAAAGCAGTGTTCTGAGCAGGTAGATTTTAATTCACAGTTAACAAAAGCCAAATACAAGACCATTAAAAATTCTATCATTGTGATGATAGGGGCTGCTAAGCATGGCTGCACGTGTGAGAGCAGAACCGACTGGTAAAAATTAAATTGAACATGAAAACACTAATGCTTTGCAAACGTGGGACAGAAATCAGCAAAGAATACAAATTGCCTGAGATCATGGTTGCCATGGTAATTGCTTGTCCAGAACCCAAACTGTGGGAACTCCTCTAAGAGGAGCCCTTGGTGGTCTTTCCCCACTATGATGCCACAGATGCTGTGACCTTGGTCAGGATGACTCAGAGTACCCCTCTTGGGTTCTGGGGAGCCTCAACAGCATTAAAACTTGCTGAAAAAGAAGGAATATTTGCAGAAGTCCCAGCAGGAGCAGCAGGAAGTTTCTAAAACCTTTAGTGTTAAACACACCACCATCTGCAAGGCGGAGTGATGTGGGCTGGCCCAATGGTGTGGATGCCCCACTCCACCATGACAAATGACTTTCTTCACTGAAAGCATATGGTGGTGGGTTTCATTTCTAATCAGAGTTGCAAAATATTGCATCAGAATTGACAGCACACCAGCAGCTTGGTCTTCTTCCCCACGCAAGCCTGTCAGTTGCCATTTCCTCCACATAATTACCCATCTGTGTGAGAGGAAAGTGGTACTGACTGCATCACGGAAGAGAGGGGCACCTGCTTGTAGAAGGGCAAGAACAACCTAGCTTTGCAGCAGCCCTTGGCTCCAGAATTTCCCTTCACCGATTCTACACTGATGTTGTTTCCCTCATGATCAAATTATTCCCACTCTAGACTTTCCAATCTCATCCTATCAATGTTCATGTATCAGACTTTGGATAAGCTTTATTGCTTGAAAGTTATTTGGGACAGGAAAGCTAAGGAAAAAATAGAGGAATCACATAAGAAGAGACATAAGACGTAAGAAGAAATTTTGGAATAGATGAAAGATTCAGAAGTAATGATACCCATTATCCTAAATTCTTGTAGCCATATTTTCAGATGTTTTCCTCCTTCCCTTGTGCTGGTAAGAGAATTTAACATTTGCATTTCAAGGTAGACAGACGCTGTTACTGATGGCCAGTAACCAGGGGAAGTTAATGAGAAGTTATAGGTATTGGAAGTAACAATTTGTTTTCTGTGGTAGCCAGGCAGCAGAAGGCTCTGAGCATGCAAACACAAAGTGTTCCACTTGTTATGTTTGGTTCCTAATTAGCTAGGACCCAAAAAAACTTCTGCTAATGACATTTTTATGCCAAGAGACTTAGAGAAACTATGCATGTACTTGGATGCCTGAACATATTAGGAATGCCCCAAAGTTAGGCACACCTTGTTCTGGTGTTAACAGAAGTTGCATCTTGAGAGTTACATGTTGGCCACCCTCCCTGGAGTCTCACAACACTTTGAGATAGTATGTCTGTTTTCAATAGTGAACCCACCCAACAAACTAACACACACTTCTTCTCAGGGTTCTGTCATTCTGAATCCCAGTAGTGTACGTGTCTCTGAGTTACAGTGACGATATTTGCAGTAGTTATTATCTGACATACTGTCAGAGACTGAGTCCACCCTCTTTCAGGGTGCTCACAGCATCCAGTTTTCTTGTAGTCAGTTGTCCTTGCATGGGCCCCCACTTACTCATCCCTGACCTCCTAGCAGAGTATTAAATCCTTCTTGGAATCTTACTCCACAGCAGAAAGTTCTTACTTTAAAGGACTCATAATTTGGCTCTCCCATATAATCTAGGACAGCCTTACTATTGTAAGGTGAGTGAGAAAAGTTATATGGATAAAACCCACTTTAGTATATGGCATAAAATTCATGGTTTCCAGGGATTAAGAGGTGACTATTGTCGAGGGGTATTGTTCTGCACATCAAAGGTAGGTAATATTCTTACCTCTCGTTTTGCAGAAGCTCCTAGTTAAGGGTTAAAAACTAGCCTGTCATCAATAGCACACCTAATCAATGATGAAGTCAGTATGCAAATGATTCCAGGAACCAGTTTTTCAAGTACTGTGCCATAGTGTCTCAAAGTGGCTAAGTAATATCATAAGTGGAAAATTATAATTATTTGCCTCTCCTACTCATTTTATGCTATTCAATATGCAATTTTATTTTGTAATATACTGGAACAAATATTAGTTTTCAGGAAATATTTAGTGAAGAAATTCTACCATATCAAGCTCTAGAGAGATTCAGGAGGGCTATCAGACAAACCTTTAAGAGATTTCTGTCCAGTTAAGTTGGCCAAATTATTCTGGAGGGCTGGAGAGGTAGCTAAGTAGTTAAGGTGATTGCCTGCAAAGCCTAAAGACCTGGGTTTAGTTCCCTAGTACCCACAAAAGCCAGATGCACAAAGTAGCATATGGGTCTGGAGTTCATTTGCAGTGGCTAGAGGCCCTGGTGTGCCCATGGTCTCTGACATAAATTAATATTAAATATAAAAACATATTTTTTAATTTTTTATTGTTTATTTTTATTTATTTATTTGAGAGTGACACAGAGAGAAAGAGGGAGAGAGAGAGAAAGAGAGAGAGAATGGGCGCACCAGGGCTTCTAGCCACAGCAAATGAACTCCAGATGCATGCACCCCCTTGTGCATCTGGCTAACGTGGGTCCTGGGGAATCGAGCCTTGGACTGGGGTCCTTAGGCCTCACAGGCAAGTGCTTAACTGATAAGCCATCTCTCCAGTCCTTAAAATATTTTTAAAAATTACACTGGAGAGGCTTAAAAATATTCACAACTGCTTCCTCCAGTGGGAGGTTTTACCATGCTTCCCAATGTCTCCCTTTTTCCCTTTAGAGAATCATATTTTCCTTTCTTTGCCATGACTATATGGTAGATATGATGTTTCTCTGCTTCTTAACACTGGATCTAACTTGCTTTTACCATAAGGATCATGAGCCCCAGAATATATTATTTTATAACTCATTTGAAAGTATTATACCAGTACACTAATTACTAGAAACATGGACATGCTTCAACTTAAGAGAGGAGCACATTGGAATTCCTGAATGAAAGCATTGTGAAAACTTGAATCAACATGGTAAGATCCAAAGCTATCTATGCTTTCTTGCCAAAGCAATAAGGTATGCTTGCTGGGTAGAAAATATACACCTTTTATGGGAAAGCCATGCTGAGAACTGAATGGTAGATCAGTCAGGTAATACAGTCAAATACAAAACAAATGGATCTGAAACAAGCATTTAAGCCACAAGTGCCACTGGTGGCTGGACGGGAAGAGCTTTACTTTTTTTTTTTTTTTCTCTTTTCTCCTTGATTAACTGCAGTTTAACCATGTGGTTTTGTTAAGCCTTGCTGGGACCTTGCACAGATCTGGAGTGCAGGTTAAGTCTTCCTTTTCCACAAGTGCTCACCATAGTTCACTATTTCCCCACATCATTGGCTACAGGCCTCAGCGTATGATCCCACATAATTGTTATTCCCAGCAGAGGTCACTGCCTGTGCTCAGGTGATGCTCTCATGAGTACAAATGGAGGAAGAGGCGATGTTCAAGACCTTTAAAGCCAGGCTCAAAACTCACACATTCTCTTCTGTCACATTCGACTGTCTAATTCTAGACAGAATCACTGCAGAGTCAAGACGTAGGAAGTACCCTACATACCTTGATGGAAAGTGACACAAGTCACATTGACAGGACAGAGGACAAGAAAGAGAAGGGAATTGGAAATATTTTGTTTCTTTATTTTGAGGATGAAAGGGAAAGAGAGAGAGTGAAATGATCACACCAGAGTCTCTTGAAACAGCAAATACATTCCAGACACACATGCCACATCATGTGTCAGGAATTCCACGGGTACTGAGGAATTAAACCCTGGCTCACAGGCTTTGCAAGCAAGAGCCATCTCTCCAGCACAACTGCAAACATTTTATGAGAAAGTTATCATTTTTGTTGAGTTGGAATGTCCCATTGTTATTCCTTAAGAAGGACTTAGTTTTTGTTCGTGAGAGAATCGCAGTAAGCAGCTGAAAGCCGTCACAGTGAGGGAGGGCAGTCATGCCCATCTGAGAAAACACATCCAAACGGGATCACAGCATCATAGCACCGGACCTGTGAGGACATGAAGCATCCCGAGACTCCGAGATTGGAAGAAAACACCTGAAACACAGCTCAGCGTTTACACTGGGATGATGTCGCTCAGATGGGAACCTTTGGCTAAGGCAGTGGTAGGAGATCATATCTCATCTATGGGCTCTGGGAGCAGATACAGAATTTATCAAAGGGAATAGAGATAGCACTATAGAATGGGACATTCTGACTTGGTCAGAACTTTTTCATAAGCCCCAAGAAATGTCTTTAAGGGAAAAAAATCACTAGAAGTAGAAATGAGATTTAAAATAATTGATGATGCTATCAGGAATGTAAATAGTGATTAATAATAATAATAATAATAATAATAACTATTATTATTATATATAATTATAGTTCCTTTCTTTCTCTCTCCCTTCCATCCTTCCTTTCCTGTTGCATTTAATACTGTTCTTTAACATAGTTACACTTGGCACTTAAAATCATTGCCAGGGCTGGAGAGATAGCTTAATGGTTAAGGCACTTGCCTGCAAAGCCTCACAACTCATACTCAACTCTCCAGGTCCCATGTTAGCCAGATGCACAATGATGCAAACGCACAACGTTGCACATGTGCACAAGGCTGCACATGCATCTGGAGTTCATTTGCAGCTGTTGAAGGCCCCAGCAGGTCCATTCTCTCCCTCTCTCTTTCTTTCTCCCTCTCTCTCTCTTTAAAATAAAGTAAAATCAAAATACAATAAAATAATACAATCATTTCTAGGCACAGAGAGAAAGAGCAAGGCCATGGCTAGGAAATTGGGGTCAATGAGTAATTTAAAGTTTTATTTTTAAAAAAGAGGAAGACTGTTTTTACTGTTTTCTATAAGTGGGATAAATATATTTGGCAAAATGTGCATACATATAAAATCTCAGGCTGATTAACAATGGCCAGACTATGATAGAGAGGCTAAAATCCAGGAAAGAGATCAGAAGAGGAAAACACCAGTGATATTGGGGAAGTGGGGAGGGCAAAAGGGTACATGTGCTATGAAAGTGGGAAGGGGCTGGAGAGATGGTTTAGTGGCTAAGGACTTTGCCTGCAAAGCCTAAGGACCCAGATTTGATTCCCCAGGACCCACATAAGCAGATGCACAAGATAGTAGAGGTGTCTGGAATTTGTTAGCAGTGGCTGGAGGCCCTGGTGTGTCCATTGTTTCACTACCTGCCTCTTTCTCTCTCTGTCAAATAAATAAATACAGTATTTTTTAAAAAGAGAGAAATTGGGAAGGTACAAGGAGAGAATGAGGATGAGAAAGGCCAGGAGAAGCAAAGACAACAAATTCCATTCGAAAATACTGTAATGAAATCCAAGGCTTATATGACCATAAAATAAAGGGGGGCATGGGTATGATTTCTTTATGGCCAATAGACAGACCCTCAACCATAGCCTAAAAAACACAAGGAGTTTAACGAATAAGCTTTGGAAATCCACTTTTTCTCTGATTTTGAACTAGAATTTTGGATATGTATACTTGTATTGCCCAGACAGAATCTGTAGGTTTTATTAGGTCTCCAATAATGTTCACATAACTTCCAAGCTTTACATTCTGTTATTACTATCCAAAATATATACCTGGGACCATTGCTATGGGTACATGTAGTGTTCATTCACTTCAGTTGGCATATCTTTGTAATGGGATATCTAATGTTACAGTCAGAAGACAGAGAAATGTGGAACAATATAAAACTTTAACTATACAGAAAGGTGTCATGGGACCAGTGCCTTTTGGTATCATGATCAGTCAGCCTGAATTAATTGCATGTCAATCTCTACTTCTTCTAGTTAAGTGTTGATAAGTTTCCAGCACAGAACATTCAAATCCCAGCAAGCCTGTGGTTCGTGGTGCCTGAAATGTTCAATAATCACAGTATGATTTGATTCCTCCCCACCGCGTCTTTTTAAAGATACAAAGGTAAACAGCCTGGGCTACTTTTTATCTAGGCTTAAACCTAATGGGGCCAGAGCCATCTTACTTTTGCATGGGAGATTGCTGATACCATGATAATACCTTTTTTTTTTTTTCCTAGCAACTCAGTTATTTTTTTAATGATTTACACAAAATGATTCCTGCTGATCGGTACAATAGATACCCATGTCCCCAGAACAAGGAAACATGCATGCCCAGGCCCAGTGTTACACACTCTTCTATTGATGGAGGCTATTGCTAATGGGTAGTTATCAGAGACTCAGAAGTGTGGCGGAGAGGTGGGGAAACAGGCCGATGTGGCATCGTTTAGACAGGAGCTCATGCGCCCAAGCACACTCACATGTTCTCATTTTGGTATGTCATCCCAGCTTCTCGGTGAAAAGTCAAATAAAGTCGATTGGTCAATCTTGAGGCAATGAAAGGTAACCCACATGACCTGGACACATGACCACACTGCCAGGGTTCCTGTTTCAGATATGACTGGCTGCTGAGGGTTTAAAGGAACTCTGGCTGTCCCTGGGTGTTACCTCTCCACTGGCTGGCCTTCAACATGCACGTTGTGGTGCCTTGGCCACGACTGATTTGTATTATCTCTCTTTCATAATATTTGAGGAAGAGACCTCTCTTTTGGGGTGTTTTCACTGAGGTCATAGCCTTGTCCCAGTGGTTTGTCCTGTGCATGTTTCTCATAAAATATTCATAAGCTTAAAAGTTGGAACCCTGTGAGAAGTCGATTATAGTGCACATTCCCACAACCAGTGAGGGGGCATCCCATTAACCTCACAGGAAAACTGAGGTTCAATCCCCAAGCAGGAGTGCTGAGAGTTATAACTACCTCCTGCATTGTGCATAAAAATGAGAGCCTATAATAAATTTTTAAAAATTACAGCCTATAAAATTTCCTTGAAATCTTATCAAGTCATCCAATTTTCTTCTTGTTTTCTTCTTGGTGTGTGTGTGTGTGTGTGTGTGTGTGTGTTTATGTCATGTGTGCGAAAAGACAGTGTCATATGCCCTGTTCCCCTGCATCAGAGGATGGGCAAGTAAAACGATTTGCATTTTACTTGTGTGGTGGTATTTTTTTTTCTAAGTTAGTATCATAAAGTTGAATTGACTATATCTATTCTTTTGAAATGTTCAGTTTGAATCAAAGCCACATTTGTATTTTTTGGGGTATAGAGGAAGCATGAAATCACAGAAGCAGAAGAAACTTTGATGCATATAATGAGAAAAGAAAGAAAGTAGATTTTCAACAACTAGGAACACAGTTCATTGTGGAGACTTCCCTCAGGAAGCCAATTGCTGGTCCACAGCTCCAAGATTCTTCAATCATATCAAAATATCTCCTGATTATCAGCAGTCCAAGCTGATTGATATACTCTACTCTCCTGTTTAGTAGTTTTTGGAGAAAGTGAAAGCAATATGGGTGTAAAAACCTAGAACATTCGTCACTTGGAAATTGCTCATCAAAAAGCATTGTTGTGCTAATGATATTGTAGAAATGGATTTGCTTGTCAAGAGGGAATTTCTTCTCTGATTCAGAAAAGTTGAGCCCTATGCTGAAAAAGTTTATACAGGGAGCTTCAAGGGAGCCTTAGTGGCTTGTCCCACCCTTGTTATCTCTCATTTTAAATATCTTTCAGTTCTATCTGTCTGACCATGTTATGTAAAGTTCACGAGTAATTGCATTCTAGTTTCCTCTGAAGTCTAAAATTCATGAGTGCAGTATGTTATGACATATCAATGGATAGTTGATTAATAGAAAATGGAACTCCTGTCATTTTTGGACGTGAGGATTTTAATGTATTTTTCACCTGAGTAATAGTTTGACATAATCCTCCACTTACCATTTAATAGTAATACATGCTTATTAATTTAGGAGTCAGATAGAAAGCGGAGACCAGCCCAGAGCAACCCACAATATTTCCTTTGGTCAGCAACTGTGATGCTTGTCATGGACTCTTCAGGCCGTCTCACTCTGTAGGTGTGTGTTTTAATGAATATGTATACACATTCAATTTTTCTCAATTTTCATAATACAGATTATGTTGTAATACTCTTTTGTGAACTATTTTGGAAATAGACTGTGAAGAGAACTTAGCAGATAAAGCATAAACTGGAATTTTCATTAATATTGTGAAGTGATTTCTTTTGTCAATAATGATAGTTTAATGAAACTTCCCCTTAGAGAGGTAAGCTGGTAATCAGCCCTTTCCTTCCATGTTTTTGGTCAGGTGCTTTGTCCAGCAATGAGAAGGTAACAGCTTCAGTGATATTTGACAGATAAATTGAATCTTCATCACACTAGAATTGTGTATTTAATTCCCAGTGTTTTGCTACTTTATAGCATTTCAGCATATATAATAGTATATTTTCAATTGGTGCTATATTCTTAAATGAAAAACTATTCTTTCTCTTTAAGTCTTTAAAGTGAATGTTAGATACAAATTTATAAAGATATTTACATTTGAGTGAAGAAACACAGTTCACTGGAAAGGCTTTTCATAAAAGAGAAAAATGAACAATACAAATCAGTGAATTAAGAACAAAGATCAGATTTTTCTTGATTGTGTTCTTGAGTTAGTTGTAGTTCATCTGGTAAAATTTTGTTTAAATTATATATATATATATATATTATATAAATATATAATATATTATGTTATATTTTTATTTATATATATTATTAAATATATTTATATATATGAAATTTCTAGATATAATATATATTATTATTATATAATATATTATACAAATATATGCAAGCAGAGAGAGCTAGAAGAGAGACAGATAGAGTGAATGGATACACCAGGGCTTCAAGCCAATACAAACGAACTCCAGATGCATGTGCCATTCTGTGTATCTGCTAGGTGGTTTATTTGTGGGGAAGGAGCTATATGTGGGGAGAGAAAATGGAAATGTTTATGTTGGGATACTATTCTATATGAACTCTGCTGCCTCTTGAATGACTGACTTAAATCTTCTGGGTTAGTGCCAAATTCTGTGTGTGGACTTTGAAATGTGGAATAAAAATGTGGGGAGATATAGAAGACATCTAGAAAATAGTAAAGGTGAAACTGTGTAAATGTTCAAGTCATGGACACATTTTTTTAATATTTCATTTTTATTTATTTAGTAGGGAGAGTGAAAGAGAGAAGGAGAGAGAAAGAACGGGCATGCCAGGGCCTCTCTCCACTGCAAATGAACTCCAGAAGCATGCACCACCATGTGCATCTGGCTTACATGGGTTCTAGGGAGTTGAACCTGGGTCCTTAGTCTTCACAGGCAAGCACCTCAACTGTTAAACTATCTCTCTGGTCCATTTTAAAGACTGTGTATTTATTGATATATTTAGTTATGATAAATTAAACCTTTGGTCTTAACATAATCCTAAAATATAGCAGAAATCCCAGTTACCTTCTGTTTATTCCAGCCAGCAGTAATGTCTTTTTGAACTGTAAGGCCATAAGCTGTCTTACTGAACTATATTGGTATTAGCAGGATCAAGTTTCAAGGCATTTCTGATATTTCAAGAATTCTTCCTTCTTCCCATTTATGGTCACAGTCAATTTCATCCCACACAAACTTCCATCCACAACTGTGGCAACAGCCAATCTGCTTCTATTTTCATAGCTGTGGGATTCCAGGACAGGCATAACTAGAATTGTTAGTATGAGACTTTTTTGATCTGCGTGTTATAGTCAGCACCTATCTGAGGACACTGTGATTTGCCTATTACTGTTATTATTATTATTTTTTTTATTGACAGTATCCTACCCTAAAGACTTGTTAAAGTTTAACCACCCACATTTGAAGAACTTGTGGACTGTTTTGAGATGCAAAAAAGCCATCTATAAATATGACTACATACGCATTTCTATGGCCACGAATTTTTACTTCTCTGGGATAAACATCCAATATTTCAAGAATATGTGTTTGGTGGGGTACTGTTAGATTGTTTTCTTTTTCCGTTCATTCATTCTTTCCTTCTTCTGGTTGCAATTGTTGTCTTTAAGAAATGAAAAACTATTTTCCAGAATGGTTGTACTTTTATGTAAGGTTTGAAACTCAGATGAAGCAATTTTTTTTTGCTTGTGGAAGCCCAATTACCACAGCTACATTTATTGAAAATACACTCTTTGTTATGTTGAATTGCTTCTGTACCTTTGTAAAATATCAGTTGGACGTATTTGACTGAGCCCTTTTCTGGATGCTGTGTAATGTTCCATTCATCTGATTCCACTCTCCATAAATGCCAGGCCACAATGGTTCCTAGAGCTGTACAGTAAGTTTTGGAATTTCATAGACTCATTTTTTCATACTTTTAGCAATTTCAAACTGATTATTAATTTTTGGCATGTGTGTGTGAGTTCTTATGGGTGCACATGTGTCACTGTGCATGTTTGGAGGCCAAAGGACAACATCAAAGTGTCTGTGTCTGTCTTCTATCTTTTTTAAGACAGGGTCTCATTCTGCTGAAAATGGGTGTCAGTCTAGCAGGCCCTGAGATGTGGATTCTCCTCATTCCACTTCCCATTGTGTTGTGAGTGCATTGGGCCTGCGGACGTGTGTTCTACTTTGTGCCCAGCTTTAAGTAGGTGCTGGATGGTGGAACTCTGGTCAGCAGGCTTGGCAAAGAAGTGGCTTTACCTGCTGAGTCATCTTGCCAGATCCAGTCTTAAAAATAGCTTTACTGGGCTGGAGAGATGGCTTAGCAGTTAAACGCTTTCCTGTGAAGCCTAAGGACCCCTGTTTGAGGCTCAGTTCCCCAGGACCCACATTAGCCAGATGCACAAGGGGGCACATGCATCTGGAGTTCATTTGCAGTGGCTGGAGGCCCTGGTGCGCCCATTCTCTCTCTCTCTCTGTCACTCTCAAGTAAATAAATAAAAATGAACAAAAAAGTTAAAAAAGAGCTTTACTCTTTATTGTTTCTTTTCTTTTCTTTCTTTTTTCTTTGTATTTTTCTTGAGAGTGAGAAAGAGAAAGAGGATGAGAAACACACACACACACACACACACGGAGAGAGAGAGAGAGAGAGAGAGAGAGAGAGAGAGAATTGGTGTGCTAGGGCCTCCAACCACTGCAATTGAACTCCAGACTTGTAAGCCATTTTGCGTGCATGCGTGATCTTGTGTGCTTGCATCACCTTGTGTATCTGGCTTACATGGGACCTGGAGAGTTGAACCTGGGTCCTTAATGAATTAA
Source organism: Jaculus jaculus (assembly GCF_020740685.1). Lineage (NCBI taxonomy): Eukaryota > Metazoa > Chordata > Mammalia > Rodentia > Dipodidae > Jaculus > Jaculus jaculus. The sequence goes on from NC_059109.1 coordinate 133,608,237, forward strand.
TATCTAGGATATACAAAGAAATCCAAAAAATTAAATAATAAGAAATCAAACAATCCAAATAAAAAATAGGCTATAGAACTAAATAAATAGTTCTCAGAAGAAGAAATACAGATGACATATAAACATCTAAAAAAAATGTTCTACATCCCTAGTTATCAGGGAAATGGAGATTAAAAGTGTACTAAGATTCAATCTCACTCCTGTCAGACTGGCTACATCATGAACACAAATGATATAAATTCTGGTGAGAATGTGGAAAAAAGAGGAACCTTTCTACACTGTTGGTGGGAATGCAATCTGGTCCAGCCATTTTGGAAATCAGTGAGGACAAAAATAGATCTACCATATGACCCAGTTATAGCATTCCTAGGCATATATCCTGAGGACTCATGTCACTACCTTAGAGATACTTACTCAACCATGTTTATTGCCACTCTATTCACAATAGCTAGGAATGGGAACCAGCATAGATGTCCCTTAACTGATGAGTAAATAATGAAGATATGACACATTTACACAATGGAGTTCTACTCAGTGGTAAAGAAATATGAAGTTATGAAAGTTGCAGGAAAATGGATGGATATGGAAAGGATTATACAAAGTGAGGTAACCCAGGCCCAGAAAGCCAAATTTCACATGTTCTCTTTCATATGTGGACCCTAGCTATAGATGAATAGACTTCTGTGTGAGGAGGAAGAATAGTCAATAGCAGAGGCAAGTAAAGTAGAAAGGAGTTATAAAGGGAATAGAAAGGGAGGGGGAACTTAAAAGAATGGTATTGGATATATCTAAGTAGAAGAACAGATTAATGGAGGTGAAAAGGCTTACGTGAGGTCAGAGGAAGAGAATGAGTAAAGGGAAAGTGGAGGGAGGGATAATCAAAATCTAAGAGGATATAAATAAATCATATGGAAACCTACTGTTTTGGACAATGGAACACTCAGGAGCCATAGACGGTTACTAGAAAATTTTTAGTGCCAGGGATGGGATGATACCTTCCAGTGCGTTGTTGGCCAGGGAGGTCCCTGATGCCCCCAAAACATTACAGGCCATTTCCATGGCCATTTGGTTCCCACCAGGAATAGATGGTATCCTATTGCTGAAGGCTCCACATACTTGGGCTGCAAGGCCACTGAGAAATCCTGCTGGAGCTGAGCTGATAACCTCCTCTATGTAGACGAGCTGACAGAAAGCTGGAAAAAGCCATTCTGCATGCAGTTCAATGGGAAAGAGAAAAATCAACAGTCAAGATACTCAAAAGTGGACACTGCAAGCCTTAGATTTGGCCAGCCCAGCAAAATGAGCCAACAGGGGCAATAGTGACACTTCTGTCAACTAATTTGACTGGAGGCCTGCTCCATGAGAGGGAATACATCCCTGATACTGAAAACCTACAGCAGGGGTAGTCATGAGCCCTAGGGCCGTGACTTCTGCTGCTGTCTGGCTAAATGTATATGCTATGCTCATCAAACTCCCCAGTAAGCACTTCTCTGAATGTTCATACCCATATATTAATGCTACTCTCACTTTTGGTTAGAGACGCTTCTCTTTTCAGATGGCAGTGACCTTGGGATGACTCAGAAGGCACCATGGTGCTGAGAAGAAGTGACAGAGGAGTGCTCAGCACTGCAATATTTCTATCACACCTTCGAAGGCTCAGGGTCCATTGCGGAAGAGGTGGCAAAAAGAATGTAAGAGGCCAAGGAAGGGTAGGACTCCTTACAATGTGCTCCTCCAGGCACAAGGTGGCCTGGATATCCATGATCTCACAGGATATTGTTACAATTGTCTCACATTTATATCTGAGTTTGGAGAGAATCAATACCTTTATTCTGTTGAGTTTCCAATTATTTACCTAGTATTTATCAGTTCTGTAGTTTTCAACATAAAAATCTAACATAGATTTTTGCTAGATTTATACTTAAATATTTGGTTTTTATAGTGATATAAGTGGTATTCTATTTTAAACTTTTACATCCATGTGTTCATTTCTAATATGTAGAAATAATTTCTAACCAGCTATCCTGCTTCCTATAAACTTAATTCTCAGGAATTTTCTGCATAGTCATCCATTGCAAAATAATAATAATAATAATAATGATGCTATCTTACATCCCATTTTTCTTTTCTTTTTTTGTTTTTTTCAAGGTAGGGTCTCACTCTGGTCCAGGCTGACCTGGCATTAACTCTGTAGTCTCAAGGTGGCCTCGAACTCATGGCGATCCTCCTATCTCTGCCTCCCGAGTGCTGGGATTAAAGGCGTGCGCCACCACACCCGGTTTACATCCCATTTTTCAAGTCCATCCTTGCAAAACTATTTGTGACGTTTCTTACGTTCTTGGTTCCAATGTTGTCTATGTACCACATCATCTGCAAATGGGACAATGTTTATCTCTTCTTTTATGATCTGTATTTGCTCTATTTCAACTTCTTCTCACACGGTAATGGTTAGAATTGCCTGTAATTTATCGGATGAGAGATGAGGGTGAGCATCAGGATATAAGGGAGAATGGTTTAAATTGTTTCATTAGGCGCAATGCTACCTGTAGATATTTCAAATGCATTTCACCAGGCTGAGGGAATTCTCACTCATTTCTATTTTCCTGAATGCTCTTATTAGACATGGGTGTTAAATTTTATCTTTTCTTTTACTGACATAATTACACCATTTCTTCTTTAGTCTCTTAAAATGGTGAATGTGAGTTGCTAATGCTTGAAATGAAACCAGTTTTGCACCTTTGATGTTTTGATATTTTATCATGGTATGATGTACATTAGACATAGATGTGTCAGTATATTATTTATACACAAGTACTCTTAATGTGACATTGTTGCTGTCAGGTTCGCATTGCTGGTAGAAGTCACCCAAATAAGAGCATCTTGTGGGAAACAAAAAAGTTTATTTTGGTTAACAGGCTTGAGGGGATGGTCCACAGTGACAGGGAAAACAATGGCATGAGGAGAGTGTGGACACCACCCCCTGACCAACTTCAGGTGGACAACCGGAAAAGGAGAGTGTGCCAAGCACTAGCAAGGGGGAGCTGGCTATCACACCCCTCAGCCCACCCCCAACAATACACTGCTTCCTGGAGGGGTTAATTCCCACATCTCCATCAGCTGGAAACCTAGCATCCAGAAGAACCAAGTTTATGAGGGACACCTGAACCAAATCTCCACATGACACCTCTGGCCCCCATAAACTGATAACCATACATGATGTAAAATGCAATCCATTCATCCAACTTTAAAAGTCCCCCCAATTTTTTAAATCAATTCCAATGATGTTCATACATCTCTATAATCCAAGGTCTTTTAACTGAGCCATAATTCTAAAAGATCCCCCCCCACCCAAAATCCATAATGGCACAGTATAAAAATTTTCACTGCAAGAGATGGCATTGGGCATAGCAAAGAAATATTCAACCAATACAGGATTTAAAAGAATCAGGGCAAATACCAAACTCTGTAGCTTCAAGTCCAACAACTCTAGTCAGTGACAAATCTCTAAGTTTGATAATTCTAGCCCGCAACAAGTCTCTGGTATTCCAATTCTGCCCCTCCAGCTAGGCTACTCATAGTCCTGGAACAATTCATTTGGGCCGGCAGCTCTCCTTGGCAGCCATCTCATGGTCCTGGCAGCTCCACTGGGTCTCCATTGCAAGCCACAGTTCACCCTCATGGCTTCATCGGGTCTACATACAGGCATCCAGCAAACCTGCTTCACATTGATCATGGCCGTTTTCAAACCACAAGACCATATTGCAAACTCAATGACCCTCTCTTTTCTTCATTCATGTCTCGCAACTATGACCAGAAGAATCCAGCAAATGGTACTTACAGCACTGCAAGGCATCTCTTAGGCCAAGGTTTCAAATCCTTCCACATTCCTCTTGAAAATCAGTTCCAAAAGGACAAAACCACACAGTCAGGTGTCTAACAGCAATCCCATTCCTTGGTACCACCTTAATGTTGCCTTTAGGTTCACATTACTAGTAGAAATCATCCAACCAAGAGCCACTTGTGGGAGAAAAAGAGGTTTATTTTGGCTTCCAGGCTCAAGGGGACACTCCATGATGGCGGGAAAATGATGTCAAGAGCAGAGGGTGGACATCATTTCCTGGCCAACATTAGGTAGACAACAGGAACAGGAGAGTGCTCCAAACAATGGCAAGGGGGAACTGGCTATAACAACCATAAGCCCACCCCCAACATTACACCACCTCCAGGTGGCGTTAATTTCCAAATCTCCCCCAGCTGGGATCCTAGCATCCAGAACACCTGAGTTTATGGCAGGTGACACCTGAATGAAACCACCACAGACATGAACACATAAAACAGTTGGTCACAAGGGGAAGCAAAGCAGGGATTGATAGAATTGGAGGCAGGGGATGGAGAACTGAGAAATCCTCATCCGATGATCTCTGGTCTATGTGCATGTACGCGTTCATAGTGCCTTCACCATCATTATGCATTTTCCATTTCTTGTTAACTGGTATATTCTTGCCACTCCTCAAGACCACCTTTCACCTTTCTACATGGTATATCTGGGAATTAAACCCAGGCCATCAGGCCTTGCAAGCAAGTGTCTTCAGCTGCCGAGCCCAATTCCCCAGCTTCCTTTCATCTTTCCAATTTATCGACTGTTATTGATACTGATATTCAAGTGGTTTGTGTGACAGAGAGAGGACTCAGTGGTTAAATCAAAGACCATACATGCATGAGAACCTGAGTTCAGACCTCCTGCTCCCACGCAAAGATGGACGCTGTGGGACTACGGCCAGAGGTGAGAGGGGAGGCAGAAACAGCCAGATGGTCTGGATGCTCCAAGGCCAGCCAGCCTGGCAGATGTGGTGGTGAGTCACGTGGGCAAGGAGAGGCCCTGCCCCAAACAAGACTGAAGGCGAGGGACCACACCCCAGGTTGTCCTCTGCCCCCCACATGTGGTCCTGCACTCACTCACACTCACATGTGCACACAGACACACTTCACACATATGCACACATAGTTCTAAAGCTTATGCTTGTTCCAATATTTTCTGTGTTCCAAACATCATCCTCGTCCACATGTCTCCATTTCATAAACCACCTTATAAATGTTTATGACAAATTTGACATCATAGTCGAAGATGCTTTAACACAAAGATAAAATTAAAGTTACTACGAATATCGATTTTAAAACTATGTTCATACCATGTAGGGAGAAAAGAACAAAGTAACAGCCAAAGGTACATAGTATGTATAGAGAATAATCTGAAAAAAAACTTAATTCTTTAATCACTTTAGCAATTGGTACTTTATCTATCAATTCATTTCAGAAAAACTGCAAAAGCAAGAGAGTACGTTAATATCAAAATCTCCTTTTCTGAAACTTTCGCTTGCTAAGGAATCCTCGTGATATTTTACTGGCTGGAGTTGGATGCTCAAGCTACTGCCAGCTTGCCAACTTCTTTTAAATAAAATTCTTTAGGACCAAACTGGTACTAAATTGTATAACATCCTTGAGATCTGAAATAGTTTCATTGCCATGACTAACTATGTTAGGAGCTTTGGAATGTAATTAGATGCTCTGGATTGCAACTGTCTTCACTAGCTCCAAAGATATCCCAACACCAGTCTGAAATCTCTGTGTCTCCTTTACCACATTTAATATTGCATGTTTGAATGCTTATTTCATTTGAAATCAGTCACACATATGTGTATGGGCTGTGTTAAAGTCAAGTTCAATGACTGGGTGTTACTTCCATGGCAATGAGAACGGAGCCACGAGAATGGAGCCTGTGAGACACTCTTGTGTGACCACTGCAGACGCTTTACTTCAGGTCGGAGGTTTTTCCTTTCTGTGCCATGAGCCACTTCAGCCAACTTCCTGCCTACCCACAGCCATCAGCTGGATAACACGCGGATTGTTTTGTGTGGTTCCAGTGACATTGACGCACTTTTGAAAGCTACCCTTAGGTACTGGCTGGAAAATTTACAGAGCCTGTTCTCGGCAAGAGCCATATTTCTTCAGGATGAAATCGAAATCTGGTTTGATACTAAAGAAGGACATTTGTGCTTAATGCCCGTGGAAAATTCAGTGGACACATCTTTAGAAGAATGTGTCTTTTATTTTCAGATCAGTTAGAGAAGTGCCAAGGTTCAGCCACCCCGAAGGGTCAGCACAAATCTGAAAGGCTTAAGTCTGAGTTGGGAATGGTTGGAGTGTTTGTAAATTCCAGCAGGAGGATTGCTGTGAGCTAGAGGCCCACCTGGGCTATTACATAGTATGTTCCAAGCCAGTCTGAGTTATTGAGTGAGACCCTGTCCCCCAATAAATGATATATTAATTAAAATAAAGGCATTTTGGAGAAATAAATAGATAAAATGCATGATTCCTACTTTATGTCCTCAGAGCCAAGTCCAGGCTCCCATGTATACTTGTGGGTTAGTTAAGAATATTTGCGTGGGAGATACTTGCTCATGGCTGGACAAAACACCCAAGGAGGAGCACTTTGAGGAAGAAAAGGGTTTGTTTTCCTGGGGAAGTTTTATCATGGTGGGGAAAGCGTGGCAGGAGTAGACAGCTACACATCACGTCTCCACAAATTAGCTGGTAAGAAGCAGAGAGAACGAGTGCCCTGAGGCAAGTGTAACCACAGTATAACACCTCAAGATCTGACCGTCCAGTGACATTCCTTCTTTAGCAAGGCTCCAGCTTCCAAAGACTCCACCAGCTGTGCTTACTCAAAGTAACATGAAGCCATAGGGGCCATTTTACATTCAAACAACCACAAGTTGTTTGTTTGTTTGTGGTTTTAGAGCTTGAACTCAAGGTCTCACCCATGCTTGGCAAACACTCCACCACGGAGCTATATCCCAGGACCTTGTATTTTCCTTTTTATTTGAGAGAGAGAGAGAGAGAGAGACAGAGAGAGAGAGAGAGAGGAAGAATTGGCACACCAGCACCTCAGCCATTGCAATTGAACTCCAGCCACTTGCGCCAACTAGTGGGCATGTGTCGCCTTGCCTCACCTTTGTGCATATGGCTGATGTGGGATCTGTAGAGTCGAACATAGGTCCTTCGACTTCACAGACAACTGCCTTAACCGCTAAGCCATCTCCCCAGCCTCAGACCTTGTATTTTTAATGGATAAAAAAGTCTGTTATACTAATACTATGAAAATTATGATATCCAAATGCCCCTTCCCTTCAGAAAGGCTTATTGTAAACCCTTAGTCTATGGCTGGTTCTGTGTAACAACAGAAGAAATGAGTGCCACCAAGAGAGATTATATAACCCACACCACTCATAAAGTATTCACTATGTGACCATTCACAGAACACATATTGGGACTCCTGGTTCCTGCTTCAGTCTCCATCACAGAAGAAAACTCGTATAGCATAAGTTCTTTCTCTTTTCAACTAGTTGCCACTTTGTAAGTAAGTGCATACACACCTGTGTATGTGTTTATATGTCTAATATTAGGTTTGGCTGTCATTAATTATTAGAGATAATTCTAATTGCTCCTTCACATTGTTGGTGTTTACAAACATTTTTTTATAAATTAAAATTTTCTTTTCACAATGAGAAAAATGCTACAGATTTTTCTGTCATGAAATTGATGTATTTTTTTTTTGTATTCCCATAGATAGTAGTGTCTATAATTCTCACCCTGGAGAATATAGGCAGGAAGATCCATGGGGTTTGCTTACTAATTGCTCCCCACCAGGTTCGGTGGAAACACTGTCTCAAAGAACAAAGTAGACTCCGTTTCTGAGGATAACAGCCGTGTTGTCCTTTGGCTTTCAAATTCAAACATATATATATATGCTTCTACACACACACGTGCGCCTTCACATACATGAACACACATATGTACACATACACACAAGCATAAAATGGAGAGAATTTGTTGGGTAATCAACCCATATCTGTGTGTGGCTTTTATTTTTGAATAATAACTGCATTGTGAGGTTATGGTTATTTCAGTGTGTTTATCCATTTAGTTGGGGTACTTTACCAATTTTTTGTATATGTATATAGATTTTTTTTTTTTCTTTTCAGGTAGGGTCTCACTGTAGCTCAGGCTGACCTGGAATTCACTATGTAGACTCAGGGTGGTCTCAAACTCACAGAAATCCTACTTTCTCTGCCTCCTAAGTGCTAGAATTAAAGGCATGCACCACCATGCCCAGCTTTTTGTAATTTTTAGTTATTTATTTGAGAGAGAGAGGGAATGGGTGCACCCGGGCCTCCAGACACTGTAAACAAACTCCAGCTGCATGTGCCCCCTTGTGCATATGGCTTACATGGGTCCTGGGGAATCAAGCCTTGAACTGGGGTCCTTAGACTTCACAAGCAAATGCTTAATCAATAAGTCATCTCTTCAACCACTTTACCAATTTTATTTGAATTTCTCTCTCTCTTTCTCTCTCTCTCTCTCTCTCTCTCTCTCATCTCTTTCTCTCTTTCTGTGAGAGAGTCTCAGAGTTGGGATTACGAGTGTGTGCCAGTATGCCCAGCGACAATTAGTTTTCTTTCAGCACGTATGTGCTGATTGCTGGTGCTTTTTCGTAAGTACAGTTCCTTCTTTAAACTTGTTTCAAGTATGAGCTAATAATTATCTAAATTTTCTTTGGCTTATAAGGTGACTCATAATTGAACCACTCTTTCTTTGAAGTATTTTCTGAACTACCAGTGAATTTCCAATTACCCAATTTATTTAAGCCATAGAATTAAGTAATTTCTAACAACTATTGTCATAATTGATATTTAGAAAAAAATTCTATCATGCCTGAAACAGTTTCTTGACCCACTTGTATGCTTAGACAATTTCTTCCTTTTGTGGTATAGGATCAAATGCAGTGCCTGGTATGTCCGGGGTAGGTGTTGACCACTGCATGTTACCTCTTAACCCCTGCCCCCCAACTTCCAGCCCTAGTTAGGCTAGTTGTCTTTTCTAGACATCTCTCACAAATGAAATCAGCCTATGTAATCTTGTGCAGCTTATTCCTTGCACTTTCATTAGCTTTTATAAAAACATATTGTTCTATCAGTTATCAGCAGTCTGTGCACTTTCGTTGCCTCGTACTCCGTGTTGTATGGATGCACGTTTATTCTCAGCATTGCTGGGAACACGCTGCCTGTGTCCTCACATGCTGCTGTCCCTTCTTCCCCTGGCGTGAGGGAGGCCCGGGCATTTCCAGCAAGTGCCATTGAGATGGAGTCTCAGTGACTACATGTGCCTGATCTCAAATTCACTGTCGCTTCTGCAAAGTAAAATGAAGATGTTTGTATTCATTGATGTTTAGACGTGTTTAGAAATTGTAACAGCTTTAGAATATAGAGGCAAAGCTTGGGGTGGGGAGGGGGGCGTTGTTTGGCCAACCACCAGAAACCTTTGAAATTGTATTGTAACTGAAGACAAAGGATTCATATCTTTACAAGTGTAAAACCCAATACAAACATGGTTGAGAAATAAAGGAATGAGAAATGATTAGTTGCCTGTGGTAAGGAAGGAGGGGACGGGAGTTCTTTTGAAAACAATGACTGTTTTGAACAAAGGAAACTTGGAGATTTTGTACAAGAAGCCTCCACGTGTTCGTATAGCATGAGGTATTAGTGGAGGGGCCCCTCTGGGCTGGCTTAGTTCAGGAATATAATTTTAAGCATGCTCAGTGTCAGGCTCTACTTCTAAGGGACATGTTCTTAATACACTTAGCTCAAGGTCATAACGTACATATTTGAAAGGTGAAAATGGTGGGTAGAAGGGCTTCAGGGCATGCTCAGTTTTCTCTCACATGTTTTAGATGCAAAAGAAGATGAACATTTGAAGGTGCATTAATGGAAGAGTTGCCAATAAAGTTACCTGCCTTGCTTAGTGGCTAGCATTACTAAACCTCTGGAAGTTTATTTCAGTACACATGCAGAGCTCTTCAGAAATATCAGTCAGTTTATAGTCATCTTGCAATCCTCTGGCGACTTCACAATGTACTGCCAGAAAATCCAGGTTTCTTTCTGTTGTCCATGAGATAGTTTGACATGCAGTGTGATTATTAATTCAGCACTCTTTTCACCTACTAACTTCCTTTGTTTCTTTGCACAGGCAATATTGTGATTCTTTTTAAAAAAAATATTTATTTATTTGCAAGAAGAGAGAGAGAGAAAGAGGGAGGGAGGGAGGGGGAGAGGAGACAAACAGAGAGAATGTGCATGCTAGGACTTCAAGCCATTGCAAATGAACTCTAGATGCATGTGCCTCCTTGTGCATCTGGCTTTCATAGGTTCCGGGGAATCAAACCTGGGTTGTTTTGGCTTTGTAGGCAAGCGCCTTAAGTGTTAAGCCCCGATTACCATTCTTTTAAGATGGTCCCTTCTTAACTGTCTCTGATATTCTTAGTGGCCCCCTTTTCAATGGACTCTTCTCATCTCAGATGCCTTCCTCTGATCATACTTGTCTTCCCTTCTGGTCAGTTTCACTCTATAATTTTCCCACAACCTTCATCAGAATCTGCTGTCTCTTGGTGTATCTATTTATTTACTGTTATCTTATGCCATGGATCGCAATCTTTATGAAAGGCAGAACATTATGGGAATAATTATTGATCATATTCCTAGAACCTAAAACTGTGTTTGACATTGAATAAATATTTGTTGATTAAATAGCTCTTTGCCTGGTATCAGTAACCTTGGGTCATACAGCCAAGGTTGAGTTGCTGCCCTATGTCTAATTGGATTTTCCCTGTCAATACACACTGAGAGGAAACATGTCTGTCATAAACTTCCTACTCCATGTAGCTGAGTCGGCCTGATTTATTCTACAACTCCTTACATGTGGAGATGACCAAGATCCATCCATGACTAGGACTCCTATCCCTGCAGGTGATTCCTCCTGAGTTATGGTGCACTTAGGACAATCTTCATTCTCATCTTTGGCTTCTCTGGGCTATATTACTTCTTTATATCTTATTATGTGCATCCCGTACCCAATGCAGTATCTAACAATGTGTACACACAAGGGTATACATGTTTCTAGATGTGTGATGGTACACAGGCGCATCTGTGTGGAGGCCAGAGGGGTATTTTGGGTGCCTTCCTCGGTTATTGTCTGCTACATTTGTCAAAACAGGGTGCCCAGCCTGAACCTAGAGCTCACTAACTTGACTAGCCTAGCTACGCAGCCAACCCCAGGAACCCGCCTGGCTCTGCCTCCTGAGCACCTGCATGATAAGCACTGTCATTTCACATGGGTGCCTGGGGCACCAAACTCAGGTCATCATTCTCGTGCAGCCTAAGTAAGCGCTTTACCTGCTGACCCATCTGCCCAGCGTCGCCGGGTCATCTGTTAGGCTAAGAATGGCCCATATGTGATAGATTATGTCTTCTAATGGGCAATGGATTCAGCAGTGGCGTCCACAGATTAATTTTTTTTAAAGTTTTCATTATAGTGAAAATTGATAAACATCAAACTGTTCAGGTGTGAACATTTTATTAGCTGTTTGCTCGTTTGTTGGCAATGCTGGGGCTTAATCCCAGGCATTCATGCAGACAAGACTTGTGTTTCCCACTGAGCAACAGCCCTATCTCTTCTTGAACTTTCTGATGCCAGCTAGTGTTGTGGACAAATATCTTCATGAGCTCAGTATGCTGCATTTACTCCCTGTGATTATCTTATGTCATTTAATCAAGGAATTTTACAAATGCAATGACTTAATATGCTGAGTTTAACAAGAAAAGTACCAAAGCAAGCTCAATGAGATTACTTCAGCTGTGGGAAAGTGTGGGGTCTCCTCCAGGTGGCCGCAGGAGGCAATGTTAAGAGATTTCAAAACACCCACAGGACCCAGTGGGAGAGATTTATCAATGTTGGGGATAAGCCCTGGGGATCAGCCACAAAGAACCCAGAAGAGCTCATAGTCAGCGTCCGCGAGAAAACAAAGACTCACTCCTACACTCAAGAGGAGCTTACTTCTGACAGCAACCTGACTGAGTTTGGGAACTGACCCTTCCATAGTATGACATCTTGACTTTGATCTTGGGAGACCCTATGCAGGGACCTGGTAAGGCCACTGCAACCTCCATGAACTAAGAAGTGGAGACTCCTTCAAGCCACCATGGTCAAGGAGACCCTACACACAGCAACAGAAGACTAATGCAGACGAGAGTCGAAGCCATCATCTCATCTCGATACAAGCTCTGTCTTTATCTTGTCTCGGACATGTTCATTCTGACTGAAATGCATGCTATGGTTCTGAAATATTTTAAAAATAGAGTTCCCATTCTCCAAGGTGATTCCTCTGTGCAGTTGCCTGTTTTAAGTTTCTGTCAGCAACCTGCTTTCTGAGACCATTTTTGCAGTGGTATTAATTATTTGCAGGCCAAGGGTCACTTGATTGTTGTCAGAATGGTTTATGGTGACACGAGCTGACAGAGATGCATTGCTTACCTGGGAAATCCCCATGCCTTCAAAAGCTCCATCTCATGCTCATGTTACAAGCAGCAGTTTTAGGTTTCACATTTATCGCTCAATGGTTGCATTTTCATTGTTCATTTGATTCACGAGTTTTTCATTTCTGACAAGTGTGTCTTTGTGTTCCTCTGCTGGTCTCATCAGTTATTACAGAGAGGTACCAGGATAAGGGGTCAGGAAATGCCTGTCCTTTGATATAACATCATTTCGCTTTTATTGAGCCAAGGCTTGGTTAAAAGTTTTATAGAAGGAGGAAAGTTTGGTGACTTACATTGTACTCACAATGAGTAAAGAAAGTTGTGGTTTGTAATTCTGTTACTATAAAAAGAAATCTAATTTCATTTTGGTTTTCAGAGAAACTAAAAGCAAGGCAAGATACACACAGGACTCAAATAGCAGCCTTTCATCATTGACTAAGCTGAGCATTGTGGGTAACATATTTACCTTCCCCGTGGTTTCATTTTTACATCTATCACATGCTATGGTCATGCAATACCTAGAAATCTTGTGCTTCTTAAGGTTTTCATTAGAATTGAGGTCCTTAAGGTTTCACCTCAGGACTACCAGCAACATGAGATGGAAACTTACTGGGAAGGAAAATTCTCAGATGTCACCACAAGCTTAAAGTGGGTCCCAGGTTAAGGACCACACCTGTGGCAGTACCCAACATACCTTTAGCATTTGGGCTCTGGCAAATGCCAAGCATCTGTTGTCTTAAGGGACATGCATGGGAGGGAAAGGTGGCTCAGATGAATGGTTACCTGAGTATTCCAGGACATGGCATCAAGGGGTTCTTTCAGCCCGTAGTTAAAAACAAAATGCATCTAACATTAGTTATACAATGAGCACAAATGGTTTTGAGTTGGCACTCTTAATTAAAATTGAGTGACAGGGAAGCTCCAGAAAGATGTCATATTGCTGCAACAGCTTTGAGGGCCTCTGGTCCAGTTTAGCTTATCTTCATAGTAACCTGAGTTTGGGATGTGTGGCTATTGTCAGCATGGCTAGTGGAGTCATTTAGAGCTGACCAAATGTGTCTCTCTTCTGGATACATTTTGCTGCTATTTTCCCACCTAATCTACACAGTTGGTTTGAAGTCACAGCTTTTCCTGGTCATTCCACAGAGCATTCTTGGTCCTCTGTGTAACTTTCAGGAATGACCACATACTGCTACCATGCTTTCCCTCTGCAGGTGTCCTCTTCTCCCTGGAGGTGTTCATCCTGCTACAGGGTTGGTTGTTTCCCTGTGTTAATAAATAATGCTTCTCCTTCGGTCAAACCTAAAACTCAGCATCTATTCACAGTTCTTTTCTTGTGTGACACAACATAATAATTAATTTTAATATGATGTCATCATATAACATTAATCTATGCATTATATGTACACATATGTTTTCTTATACTGGTATTATAAAGTGTCCACTTATAGGAAGTTTCTGTTAGACACTTTGGCTAATAGCTTATGACTTGTGACTCACAGGAGTTTTATCAAAGAAGATGGCATAACTTAAACATTTTGTTTTTGTTTTTCAGACAGGGTCAGATGTAGCCTAGGCTGGATGCAAACTTATGAAGTATCCAAGACTAGCCTTGAACCCCTGGCCTCCTGTTCCTGATTCGAGTGCTGGGCATAGGCATAGGTTAAACATTTGAAGTAAGACCTCTTGGACCTCTGAAGCAAAGTAGTAGAATTGCAAACGCTGGGTGAGAAATTTTAAGGCAAGACTTCCAGATCCTGATGTCTGAGGGTCCCTTCCATTAAACACTTTCTACCACAAATCCTAAGCCTAGATAGCCAAGAGTCATAAACTTCAACCCTGGCTGGCCCACTTACAAGCTTTACAGTTTTGGCCAAGATAGGTAAGTTCCTTCAGCCTACATTTCATTTTCTCTAGAATGAAAACAAGGACTATTCAGCAAGGAAGCCAATGAAGATACCTGAGCCCAAGTAAAAGCTCACTACATCTTAACTACTTTCCATGCAATACATAATTAAATTGGGACTCATATTAGCCAAGTTATTTTAATATTGACAAGGGAAGCAGGGTAAAAATTTGGAGGATTTGACTCATTTCTCACCCACTCCTATGTTATCTTTTCACATCTGTCAACTTGATGAAACATGTCAAAATTTCTTGTGCTTTGTTTCTGTCTGATATATTTCCCCTTAAACTTTGCATTACTTAAATGCTTCATTCAGGTCTTTGTTTAAACGCTACCTCAGCAGCAAGCCCTTCCCTGATGCCCCTTTATAGTAGCCACCCTACATAGTCTTTTGTTAATATTTACTTTGATTTATTTTTCATCATAGCAATTATCCACATCCAAATTTATATATCGACTTGTTTACTCACTTCTGTTGTTGGGGTTTGTTTTTGATTCTCTCAGCACAAGCTAATGTGCTTCATGAAAGCAAAGAGTTGTTTGTCTCCTCACTATAGTATAGGCCAAAACAGGGTCTAGCAGAACAACAGAAGTCCAATTAAAACTTGTTCAATAAATTGTTTGATGAATAAGTAAATGAACAAAGTCATTCCATATGCCATAGCACCTATCATCGCTCCTGTATCCTTTAGAGCCCTGGAAACTCTCTGACATGGTTGGCTGACTATGTATCAAACCAAGTATTTGGAATTTCCTATACTGTTTTGTCCATATGTAAAGATACTTGTATAAAATAATTTTAACATGTATGTTCAGTATGCTGGAAATGGAAAATGTTGCCTCCATATAAGCAGCCAAATGTGACATTTTGGAAAAGAATAAATTTTAAATGAAGGAAAAATGTGTTGTAAGTTATGATAAAAGAAGAAGAAGAAGAAGAAAAAGGCTTCCAGTGAAAAAGCATCCAGCTCTTGGCAATGGCAGCACCAAAATAAAGTTCCCAGAACATATGCAGATAGAAGCCCGTGACCTCTGAAGAGAGGCTGCCCAGTCTGTCTTGATTGCTTGTTTGTAGTAGGTTGGTCCTCCAACAAAGACGACCTTGTTTCAAGGTTGATAATGCTGTCTTAATGACTTTATGTATTTCTCAAAGTCCTCAAAGCTTAAGGGGTCATTAGACCAAGTGATTGTGTTAATTGGAAATTATGTGATAGGGTTATTAATAGTAAAAGTCATTACCAGATCTGCCTAGTGACATAGTTGTTGTTTCTTCCTCCCTCTCGTCCCCCTTCCCTTTGGTTGTGACATTGAGTTCAAGTTGAAGTTGACCTGTTGACCGCTCAAGTTTCATTTTCAGGGGTAAATACTAACCAACAGGCATGACGGAGTGGTGGGTGTGGGAAAGGGAGCACTCCCATTAGAGGTCCAGGACACACTGCTGAAGGCACTAACATGGGATGGAAATGTGCCGGTCACCTGCTGGAATTTTACATCTGTTCATAAAAATCCTTTGAGGAAACTAAGTTCAATGAAAACATATTAAATATGTCATATCTAAGTATCAAAAATTTCCCCAAGATGCTTAGTCCCCTGACTGTGTCTATAATTGCATTTTTAGAAAAACTAAAGTTTGAGTCATAAAGATACATATCTTTGGCTGCAAGTTATACATATATATATAATATATATATATAATATATATATATAACCATATATATAATACCATAATATTCCATTATATTATATATAATATATATTATAATAGTATTATATATAATACTACTTATATACATTTATTTATATATCATTATTATTTAAAATTTATTTAATATTATTTAACTTTATTAAAACTAATATTTGATACCGCTGTGGCATTGAGGAAGATGTCTAACCTTCCAATGTTCATGCTTTTTATCTGCACAGTGGGGGCAGTAACAATACCACTTCCTTAGTTTTTGGGAAGGTTGAAGGGGATTCTGCAGGCTACTTAGGACAAAACCTCACAGCAGTGTTACAGACATTGGATCACCTGTCTTCTGCACAGAAGTGATGCAGTGGTTTGATGTAACTGCATTCATATGGTTGTAGGGTGGTCAGGAGTTCAATCAGGGTACAAGTAGAGTGTGTTGGTTGAAGGTTTCTCAAGAAGTTCTCAGCCAAGATGTCGGCTGGGGATGAAGGCATCTAAATAGTTGTCTAGGAGTGGAGGGTCCTTTTCAGCCTGTTGAATATACATGGGTGGCATATTGAATCCTTAGAGATAGGAAGCTACTTCTTATAAGGTGAATCTCTCCCTAAAAAAAAAGAACAAGAAGTGGCAATATTATTTATGTCCTGGCACCAAAATCACACCATTTCTTCCACCATAGTCTCTTGGTCATCTAGACCAACCTAACACAGGGTGTTATGGCATATAAAGAAGGCAGGCTTCATAAATCCTTCCAGATATAAGGGCATGAATGCCAGCAGGCATTTTGAGGGCCATTTAGATAACAATAAAAGTGATGCCTATTATCATGATATATGTTTTTCAAGAACTAATAATAAGCAGTCTATTTCACTTAAAGCACAGAGTCTGAAGAACACAGTGATGGGACTAAAGATCTGGGCAGAAGTTCCACTCCTCAGAGTCTTGTGAACTGTGTCAGTGTTTAGACTTTTATCCCAAGGGCAACAGGCAATTACTGAGGTGATGTGAGCTGAAAGGTAAGGTCAGATTTGCTTTGAGAAGTGTACATGAACCACAAACTTCAGTGTTTATTGTATTTGGAGAATAAATTGAGGAAAGATCACAATTCTAAAAATTCTCACCTGCCAGTTGGGAGGAAAAGGAAATTGTTAATGAAAAATAAGAATAAGCTTAATGATATATATATATATATATATATATATATATATATATATATATATGTGTGTGTGTGTGTGTGTGTGTGTGTGTGTGTGTGTGTGTGTGTGTGTATATATATATACATATATATATATATGTATGTATATTTGAAACTGATTTGCTGACATGAGTAATCAGGTTTAAAATTTGGAAGTTTCCTTACCAAGAATACCTATTAAGGTTAATTAACAGAACTGATTTTCCAACGACTCAAGTGGTTGTAGAACCAAAACACGAGTCCTGCCTTCACTAGCTTTATCAAGTTATCTGGATATATGCTATTGTTATGGTTTCTGGCCTTGTAAGATAGAGCACCCATCTAGTCCCTAGGTCTAGAGTTGACTCCCCAACCTTCCTGAAGTGAAGCCTGCCGTGCCTCAAATCTTGTGACCCCCTCCCCCCCGCAGAACAAGGTCTGGAGCCACACCATGAACAAAAGCAAGAAGGGCAGGACACGGTTGGCAACTTCTTCTGTGTCAGGAAGTTCACAGAGCTGCAGAGAGGTGCCCCACCATCTGGCTGTGGCTTTAGCAAGGAGGAATTGAAGAGCCCTCACAGATGGGGCGATCAGACAGCAAAGCAAATGATCTTGCTGTGTGGACAAAGCGTGTGAAGGATTTCTGTGATGCATCTTCCTGACAGCTCCTGGCATGAAGAGACACAGTGTTCTGTACTCAGCTGTTTCAAATTTTCTTTTCAGTTGTTGGCATTCTTTTGTCCCCCGATTGGCCACCACTCCCTCTCTGTAGAGGTCAAGAAAAACTTCATTTTTCTGTTTTTTGCCACCTGAAAGAATGGCTTCCTACTTGAAGGTTTCAATGGTACAGCTGGATAAGGAATGGGGTGTCATATACAAATATAAAGGTGCCATATTTCCTTTCTAGGTACAAATAAGAGTACAGTAGAGTAGAAGAGAAGAGAAGAGAAGAGAAGAGAAGAGAAGAGAAGAGAAGAGAAGAGAAGAGAAGAGAAGAGAAGAGAAGAGATTTCTAATTGGGGTTTAGGATTACAAAACCAGTGGTGTATGTGGTTTTATTGACCTGCTATGTGCCCAGCAATAATATATGGAGGCCTCTGCAAGAGTGATAAATATACACAAAATATACAAGGTAAGAACTTCCAGTATCATTAAATATATTTCTCTTTTCCTTTCTATGTCTAGTACTGTTCCAAGCACTTCCATCATGATCAAAACTTTCTACTGTTTTAAAATAATTTTTATTTATTTATTTGTAAGCAGAGAGAGAGAAAGAGGAGATACAAAGAGAAAGATTGTGCCAGGGCCTCCAGTCACTGTGAACAAACTCCAGATCCATGTGCCACTTTGTGCATATGGCTTTACGTGGGTAGTGGGGAATCAAAGGTGGGTTGTTCAGCTTTGCAAGCAAGTGCCTTAACAGCTGAGTCAGCTCTCCAGCACTCCAGTTTTTATTCCGCCAGGGATCCCGGCCTGTAGACTGAGGTTTCCAGTTCAATTAACCTAATCTAGAAAGTCCCTCATAGAAATTTGTTTCCATGGTGATTTTAAGTCCTGTCAAATTGACCTCCAGAGATTAACTAGTACCATAAGTGATGTAGAAATCGGAATCTGAGCTACACTGGGGCTCTACAGAAAAGCAGGGTGGTTGCCTCACATCCATTGAACTTGGAGATAATTGAAGATTGCGAGTTCTCTAAGAGTCGAGAGTAAACACGATTGCCTTGGATAACGGCTGTGAGTGAGACCACACACCCATTCCTGCTCAAGGCAGAGGCATGACAACTTGCAGCAACAGCAGTGGTTTGGGGATTTATATTCATGGGAACCACAAGGACCCTGAGATTCGCCATGACCTGAGAGTAGACAGATGAACCACTGTGGACCCACCTGGTGCCAACTGACACAGATGAGGTGCCTGAAAGAATCTTTGTGGGGCTCCTTTCAGCCTGCTTGAACCTCTCTCCCTTTTTTCTCTGCCTTCTGCTTCCTGATGCCTTCAGAGGGAGAGGCAGGTTGTAAGACAAATGGGAAAGCTTAACTCTACAAGTCATAACATCCTCTGCATTGCACAAGGTAGGTATGCAACCCCTTGAATCTCCCAGCTGCAGACCTCCCTGGGCTGTAGGTGTCAGAAAGCCAACCCTGTCCTGCTCAAAAGTTCAAATCCTTGAAGAGGTGCATGCCCAACGTCTGTCTTCCCTTCCCTTCCACATGGACAGTTCAGTCTCACTAGTTTTATGGTGCCTAAGGTGTCTTAGGTTGACCACAACCAGCCAGCATGTGTGCTTCCTTTTGGGTAAACAAATATGATGCACTGAACAAAATAAAGTTTTTAGCCTAAACCTTATTTGAGTCCTTTATACGATTTGACGCTTAATTATATACATATATTTTTCCAACAAACTACCTTTATTGACTGACATACAAAACCCTGTAGCGATACCTTCCCACATCCTCCACCCATGCTGCCTCTCTTCCCACTGCACCCATCCTGAGCACCAGCCGGATCAGTGCTGAGGACAGAGAAGCCTTTGAGTCTTGGGGTGCAGGATGCAGCCAGAGTGAATTGCAGTCAGACCCCCTAGAGGTCACTCAGCTCGAATGTCTCCTCCTCCTTGGGGCTTGATTCTTAAACCCTCTCCCTCTGGGTTCTCTTGTGTATAAAGTATGAGATGCAGCTGGCAGGAGATTTAAGTTAGGTCAGGCAGGTAAAGGGCACAAACCCGCGCCTGGTACGCCCGGAGCGCCCGGGCTCAAAGCCACAGCTTTCTAGCGGTTGGTTACGTCCCCAATGCTGACCAGCGGAGGTCACAAAAGGCAAGTGAGACCCAAGAAAGGGCATGGAAAGTCCAACAGAACTGTCTGGAAATAGCCGTAATTCAGGATGGATAGGTGAGAGGCGTCAGAGGAGACTCCAAAGTGGAAGGGAAGGGAAGAGAGCCGTTGGGCATGCTCCTCTTCAAGGATGTGAGAGGACGCATTCCTTTCTTTCTTCAGGGAGCCACCTGTAAAACCGCGAGTGACAGGTGCGAATGGCTTGCTCAGCACCTGGAGAGCACAGGGTGAGGCGAGGCTCCAAGGGGTGAGCACAGGCGTGAATGAAACAAGACACCCATTAATTCCCCACTAATTCCATGACAGCCGGAGCAGCGGAAGGCTAATTGCCTTTCCCTGGGAGTCACCAGCAGACCACCTTCCTTCCGCTTATCCGCAGTGATAGCATCAAGCTGCCTTGTGTGTGCCCCAAAGGCTCTTGGTGGCAGGCGGTGCTCTGAGTCACCCAGCATCGTGTGATATTTCTACCAGCCTGGTCATCATTTTCCACACAGCGCCTCGTTAAATCAGCCCGCAGTGCCGCAGGACGCTCCCCATTACGGCCAGTGCACAGAGACCCAAATGGTTGGGGCTGTCCATCAGACTGGGCTTCATTAGCAAATACGGAAAACAAGAGACTCCTCGGGCCCTCCTCTGCAACAATCAGACGACTGTGGCCACCACAGACCCTTCGGAGTTTGCATGATTCACAATCCTGGCAAGTGGCTGATTTTGTGTAATTGTTGCCGGAGTGGGAGTGAAGAGGAGAGAGAGATGAGTTTGGCTGTTTCTTCACCCTTTTTTCTTTTTTAATTATTATTCTTGTCCTTGTTTTACAGATTCAAGCTCTCCCCTCCCTGCTTTTGGCAGAAATCACAATGATGATATCAAGAATCGGGTTTTTCTCCTGTTTCCACGATAATGGGTTTAGGCCCCATCATGATAAATCATTATGACAATCAATTGAATGACTTGTCTTCTTATTTTACTGGCAAAGAGACAGGGGGCCCAGGAAGTCCAATGGCACGTATCAATGCCCAGAGGCCTGTTGAGTTGCAGGGTTTCTAGTTCCTGTTTCTAATACGGTCACAGCACCTGCATCGCCTGCTTTCTTCTTGCTGGGACAAGATGCACAATCAGAGACAACATAAGCAATAAAAAGACATTTCCCTAGCTTGTGGTGCTGCAGGGAAGTCATTCATGGAGGGCAAACTCTCCCAGGGCCAGGAAACATGCCCCATCCTCAGAGTGGCAGGGAGGATATGGAGAGAGATGGCTGCCGACACTCAGTAGCTTTCTCCCTTTTGTACAGTCCAAGATCTCCAGCTCAAGGGATGGTGGATCATCCTACCTCAATTAACCTAACTCAGAAAATACCTCACAGACATACCAATGCTTTTGTTTCCATGGTGGTGCTAATTTCTGTCAAATTGGTAACGAGAGATTAACCATGACAATGTCCCATTAGCATTGGGAAGGAGATAGCCTTTCCTATTCTGAGCATGTAGGGCTCAAACAAGTTCAGCCAAAACATGCACAGGACCTGCTAATAAGTTGTCACAGGATTGGTACATGAATGACTGGGTTCAAGTTACTCAAGCCAAGTTCCTGGAACTGACCTAGAGCTTGTGCCACTGCCCAGATTAGGGGTAGAGCTCATTTGCTGTAGAAAGACCCAAGTAGAGAATAAAGACCTGCAATCCTGAGCTGCTTCACTTATGTTATTATTATTATTATTAATTATTATTATTATATTTTTAGAGATAGCGACAGTGAGAAACACAGAGGGGTAGATAGAATTGGCATGCCAGGGCCTAAGCCACTGAAATCAAACTCTACACACTAGCAGCCATGTGCAACCTTGCGCTGGCCTCACCTTTGTGCATCTTGATAACATGGGATCTGGAGAGTTGAACATGGATCCTTAGGCTTTGCAGACAAGCACCTTAACTGCTAAGCCATCTCTCCAGCCCTACATCACCTATTTTTAATTCAAGTCATTTTTACTCAGGTTTCTTCACTTGTAAACCACACAATTCTTACCCACATGAGATTTACGTAGATCACTGGTCATGCGAGAGTTGGCACGTGACTCTCTACTTTCTCATGGAAAACAAAGGAGACTAACAGTGAGAGTTTCCAAACATCATTAAGAAGTTCAGCTATCTTTATTCTGACCAAGAGATTGAAACTGTAGAATCTTAATGACAGATTTTCCTAATAGGCGTACAAGCTTCCCGGAAGGCCAGGTGGCAACAACATTAATCTCAACTGTAATGGCCACCAGAAAGGATCCTGCCTCCCTGTGTGACTGGGACCTTGTTTTATTTTTTCCACTTCTGCATAATAAACCACTCTGACTAGTAGCTTAAAACAAAAGCAATTTCTTTTGTTACCATTTGAAGTGTGAGTATTAACTCACAGGTTCATGGGTAATGACAAAGACACACCTTCATACCTTTTTGCTGGGAGAAGTGTCAACAGATGGTATAATAGTTTCACTGAAAATTTCAATTCAAGGAATTGCAAAAATGAGTAAATAAATAAAGCACATGGTATTTCATGTGTACTTTGCCCTGTCACCCCAATTGTATTATGTTAGTGTAGCATAATATTAAAATCAGGAAATTGGTATTTGCAGATTTTTACTAACTAGACTGTAGAACATTCCAGTTTGTGTGACCATTTTCAAACCTGCATTCATTTGGAATTTGCATTCAGTTTCTATGCAATTTTCTTTGAGCTGTCTGAGATTTATCTCTTCTCTTCTCTGGAACTAGTAATGAGGGAAAAGGGATGACACAGAGGTACCCCAAATGTGTGGGAGAGAACTGGACAGCCAGCATGCCCAGGACTTGGGGACCAAGTCTGTGGTCTCAGAAAGACTGAGGTGGGAGAAGAGGAGAGGGCCGGCTCTTTGGGTTGTGGGTGAAGTCTTGGAAGCAGTGGACATAGCCCCACAGTTGGGGTTCCCTGGTCTCCCTCACACTCCTCCCAAGGGCAGGCTGGCTCAGGGAAGATGTGCCCCTTTCTAGGAAGAGGTGATGTGCTTTTAAGAATTGGAGCCGGGTGGGATTTGGGGTGCTGGTGGTTTGGGGATGGGGACACAGTGTCTCCTGAGATGCTAGGGATGAAGGGGACTGATGCTCCAAGATTTGGCTTCTCCATTTTTGGTGTTCCAAAGAGTGGCTTGGAGTTGCCTGTTAAGACTCTAGGGCTGCTGAATTTTGTATATTGGGGACATGAGGAGGAAGGCCAGTCAGTCAAGAGACGGCCTGGAAGGGGCTGGGAGTCATCAGAAAAAAAAAAAAAAAAATCATCTTACACTTTTTTCTCTATGCAGTTTTTTTAAAAAAATATATATATATATTTATTTATTTATTTATTTATTTATTTGAGAGCGACAGACACAGAGAGAAAGACAGATAGAAGGAGAGAGAGAGAATGGGCGCGCCAGGGCTTCCAGCCTCTGCAAACGAACTCCAGACGCGAGCGCCCCCTTGTGCATCTGGCTAACGTGGGACCTGGGGAACCGAGCCTCGAACCGGGGTCCTTAGGCTTCACAGGCAAGCACTTAACCGCTAAGCCATCTCTCCAGCACTATTTATTTATTTGAAAGGAGAGAAAGAGAGAGAGAGAGAGAGGAAAGAAGAAGGAGGAGGAGGAGGAGGGAGAGGAAAGACAGAGAGAATGGGCATAGGGGCTCCAGCTGCTGCAAACGAACTCCGGAAGCATGTACCACTTTGTGCATGTGGCTTTACTTGGGTATTGGGGAATAGAACTCAGGTCATTAGACTTTGTAGGCAAGTGCCTTAACTGCTGAGCCATCACCTCTTCAGCCCTCTATGCAGTTTTATTTAAAGTCGTAGCTCCACGTATAACCACCAGAGGCGCTATACGGAAGTGTCTGTCAACTATAAGACGCCCTGCCAGCTACCTCTGGTGTTCCTATGGACTGTCATAGGACAACAGCTCTGTTCATTAGCAGACACTGTTCTGTTATTCATCTTCATAGTTCTGCTATTGCAGTAATATTCCATGTGGAATCATGTAGTATGTAACCTCTAGGTTGATTTTTTTTTTTTTTTTTTTTTTTTACAGTAGATGTCTTGCTGTTGAAGTGAATGAAGGAGATATTTTTGTTCAGTGATGAATTTTAGTCTGTTATATGGGCATCTGGATATAAGGATATTAGAGAGGGTCATCAGAATACAGTTGGGACATGTTTTTGTTTGAGCATTGTTTTTCTAAATTCACTCTGACAAACCTGCCTTATATTTGATATACTTAACTCTTTACCCTTAAAATAAGTCTTATGTTTTTGGTCTTAAGTCTGCCTATTATTAGCTGTGATTATTTAATTGTTTTTTTTCACTCTTCTAATTTTATTTCCTTGCTATCTTGTGTTTTACTTGAATATATTTAGAATTCAATTTTTATTTATTACTTTTGTTTGAATGCATCTCTCTCATGGTTATTATGGTAGCTGTTTATATTTGTTTCAAAATCTATCAAATTTCTTATAGACTGAAGCTAGTTACTATGGTTTTTAAATTGGTTGTGTCACTCAATATTAGGCAGCCTATGGTAAATATTACACCAAAATCCAATGCTATTTTATTTTCTATAGTGTTATGCTAAACACAAACTATTTCACATTGAGTACGTCACTTCAACTCTGTCTCGAATTCTGACTTTGAACCTGCACTTTGATTGGCTGGGCTTGTAGCTCAATGTTTTTTGTTTGTTTGTTTGTTTGTTTGTTTGTTTGTTTTAAGCAGTCATGAGGCCCTTGGTTCAAGTGTCAGTCCCACAAAAAATAAAAAATTAGGTCAAAACAAAATTTAACCTATAGTAATAATAAATAGCTGTATGCCTCATATATATGCACATGGCGATTGATCTTAGGGCCAATTCAGGTATTGCCCCTAGAAAGTGTGCATGAAGACATATACCCATGCTCTTCTCAAAAACTGAAATACAATAAGGAGTATGCTGATATGACAAAACAGGATACAAATTCAAACTCAAATGATGCAGGCCAAAGACCTACTGTGTGCCAGGCTCGAGGCTTCACTAAAATAATCATTTTTAATCTTCACAACAGCTAGGAACCCTGTCACTATGAGTTTACACCTTGGGATTTTAACTGGAAGACAAAATGGAATGAATTGTAATGGCTGACAGGAATCCTTTGGGAATAACCCCTATCTTAGGTCCTCCCCTGTGGACCATGAGATCAACAAAAGTACAGAAGGGTGTGCTGTTCTCATTTACTTTTACCAAAAATCACTGAGAATACAAACGCTGGCTAAGTGACTGTGTGTGTCACACATGTTTGTGTTGGGCACTGTCCCTTTCATGGAACACTCAAAGTGATTCTTGTATGTCCAATACCTGCCCTAACTTTGATAATAGGCACATTCACCTCCCCAGTTGGCATTCCTCTATCGTTTATGGCAGGTATACAATAAAGCCATAACATCATCTGGTATTTAGAGGGTTTAAACAGTGAATGCAAAGGGGCTAGAGAGATTGTTCAGTGGCTACAATGCTTGCCTGTAAAGCCTAACAACCTGGGCTCGATTCCCCAGTACCCACATAAAGCCAGATGCACAAAGTGGCACTTGCATCTGGAGTTCATTTGCAGCATCTGGAGGCTTTGGCATGCCCATTCTCTCTCTGTCTCCCTTCTCTCTCTCTCTCTCTCTCTCTCTCCTTACAAATAAATAAAACAAAATTTATAAAAAGTGATTATGAGGCTGGGGAGATGGCTCAGAAGGTCAAGTGCTTTCTTTGCACTCGGTGTGAACCGCAGAACCCACGTAAACTCTGCTGGGCAGGGTGGTGCACTTGTGTAATACATGTGCTTGGGAGATAGAAATCCCGGGGTCTCTCTGACCAGCCAGTCTTGACCTACTTGGTGAGCTTCAATCCAAGGAGTGACCCTGTGTCAAAAACACAACAAAATGGTGGCAGTGTTCCTGAGGAATGATATTTGAGGCGGTCCTGGTTTCTGCATACATGCACACCCATGCACACATACACAACAAAAGTGATTGTGACAACTTACACCTTCTATTTCCTCTTAGCTCACCATGTTAGCTGAACCCGGTTTCACCAGACGTGAACACGGTCTGGTAATGACAGTAGGTGAGCCGTAGGTGAGGCCGTGTGGTAAAATAGAGGTGTCTGCTCTCTGGAGTGCCCCAAGAGGTGGCACAGGGATGGGTTGCAGAAGAGACGTCTGCCAACCAGGGCACACAGCAGCTCTCGGCAGCCACTGTGGCATTCACCATAAAGTCTAGCAAATGAGACCTCCTTTTCCACCGGGAGAGTGATGGTGCTTCGTAGATGAAGCAAGACACTGCCTAAGAAATCAGCTTGCTTGCCTCTACCTGCTACAGCATAATAACAGAAGGGCTAGTGCAGAAAAATAAGAACTTTAAAAACAATTCTGGGCACATGCTCACCAGCTCCTGGGCCCCTGCCAGCCCCTGCACCTGCAGCATCTCCCTACCAATATTTCAAAGTGTCAGCGTAAGTGGCCCGGGAGCCTCCCGCACAACGATGGTAATTGCTGAGATATGCCCACACCAGCTGAGATAATAGGGTGCCAAAATATAGGGGAAAATGTCAACAGCTGGGAGTTCGTGCTACTAATTTTGTTTTCTTTAAAACGTCATGGAATGACAAATTCCAACTAAGAGCTAATCTGGAATTACACAATTACCAGTTCCTTTCTTATTCGAATCCATAGGGTCAGTCAGTAACTATGTTGCAAACATACTTAAGGACATGCAACTTTCTCCACAAGCACTCAGGGTGTGCATTCCTCTCAAAGAAGAGTGGCTGTCACCCCGTGTCCACGTCATATCAAGCTCCCAGGCTTGACAGGGCAGAGGCCACACCCGTTTCTGTTTTCGCTTTGTGCTTTTGAAGTTTTTCAAACTCCAGGACTTTGCACATGTCTGGCAAGCGCTGAATGGTGGACCATGTACTGAGCTCACCTGTCTATATTCTCATAGCAAAGCCTGGCAGAGGAGGGAGGAAACTGTTCGAGCTGCGTTTAAGGATGTGCTGGATAACTGAAGCAAAGGAGAGCCACAGGTGTGTCTCGTATGCCCGGGATGCTGCAAGGCATGTGTGCAAACTATGATTCATAATCACAGTGGTTTTATAAAATCCTATGGCAGACATATTGAATCGTTTCCCTGTGTGCCAGGAATGTGGGCTTAAATATACTCCTGGACATGTCTTGCTCACAGCAACCATCAGTGATGGGTTCTGTCATTGGTTCCGGGTCACCAGTGGGGAAACGGGTCTTGGAGCAAGCCAAGCCCACGGAGCAGGAAGGTGGGCTGAGCCTGTGGCCTGATTTTGTGTCCTAGCCACAGCAGTGTGCTCACTCTCCTCCCACTGTTCTGTTTTTATTATGGTTATCTTAAAATTAATTAACTAATCAATTCCTACCTGGGGCTGCTGACCACTGAAATAATTCAATTAATCGTCACCAGGTGGGAGAGGAGCCACATTTACAAAGCAAAGAAATCAAACGTGTTCCATTCATCTGGTGTTATAATTAGGAAAAGGAGAACATGAAGTCTCAGTCCTCTGCGTTCCCCTCCAAGCACTGCTTTGTTGGACCCGTTTAGGTAAGCTGTACTTTTAGTTGGTTCCTTTTCAATTTTTTTAAAATTTTATTTTCATTTTTTTATTTGCGAGAGAGGGGGAGAGAGAGATAGAAATAGGCAGGTAGAGTGAGAGAGAGGGAAAGAATGGGCATGCTTGGGCTCCAGCCACTGCAAACAAACTCCAGATGCATGCACTCCTTGTGCATCTGTCTTACATGGCATCCTGGGAATCAAACCTGGGTCCTTTGGCTTTGCAGGCAAGCACCTTAACCACTAAGCCATCTCTCCAGCCCTCATGTTGTTTTTTTTGTTTTTTGTTTTTTGTTTTTTAAATTTTTAATTTCCTGAGACTTCTTTGACTCATGTATGATTTTGTTCTTTATTGTCCAGATGTTTGTAACTTTTCTACCAATCTTTGTCTTACTGACTTGTAGTTTAAAACCAGTGTGGTATAAATCATACCTGGTTTTGAATTTTGCACGATGTGTTAGCTTTATGGCCTTGAAGTTAGCACGCGTTGGGGAAAGGACCACATTAGCACTGGAAAACTTTTTGCTGCTATGGTTGGTTGAAGTATTTCATAGCATTGATTGGATCCAGCTTATGCATGGTCCTGCTCAGTGCCACTACGGTCTTACTGAGGTTCTCCCCGACCTGTCTGTTACTAATATGTGTGGGGCTGTTGAAGTTTCCGACTGTAATAGTGGAGATTGTCTTGCATTCCACCAATGTTTGTGGCACTTTAATATTCTTCCTAAGTAAATACTCAGTATAGATAATTTTGTCTTGGTCAACTGAACTCTTATTTTTATATAAACTCTCCATCCAGGATAGTTTTCTCATTCTCGACTCTGTATTGTTCAGAAGAAAATTATTACATATGCTTTCTTTAATTTATCTTCTCTTTTCTTTATTTTATGTAGTCATTTATTGGAGAGGCAGGGAGGCAGATAGAGATAATGGGCAAGCCAAGTCCTCCAGCCACTACAAATGAATTCCAGACACATGTGCCACCTTGTGCATCTGGTTTATGTGGGTCCTGGAAAATTGAATCTGAGTCCTTGGGCTTTGCAGGCAAGCACCTTTACCACTAAGCCCTCTCTCCAGCCCTTATCTTCTCTTTTTATATATCTTTATTCTTCATCTCTATGTATCTCTCTAGTTAAAATACATTCCTTATAGACAACCCAGGGCTGAATCTTATTTATTTACACTGAAAGTCTTTAATTGAAATAATTAGGCTATTCATGTTGAAAATAATTATTGATGATGAACAGATAGCTTTTGTCCAAAGTAATGACAACATCTGTGAATTGAGTGCTTAATGCTTATGGATACACAAAATAAATGGAAAATATACAAGAAATGTGGCATTGTATTAATATCATCCATGTGTGCAAATCCTTTCAATTGGTTGCTCTCATTCTTTTTTATTTGTTCTGTACTGTACATTTCTTTCTCTGGTTTGAATCAAATATTTTATATGACTTCCTAATCATTTTCTTTGGAGTATATGTCATATTCTTTATTAAAATTATGATTTGCCTTATAATTAGGAACATATAATTACATCTAATTTGTTTTTTCCCCCATACCAGTATTATTTTTCAGGAATAAGGCAGTTACCTCATAACAAAGGATTCCCATTCCTCTGTGGCAGTTTGATTCAGGTGTCCCCCATAAACTTATGTGTTCTGAATGTTAGGTCCCCATGTGGAGAAAATTGGGAATTGGAGCATTGCTGGTGGGTGTGTTGGGGGTAAGCTTACAGGTGCTATAGCTAGCTTCCCCTTGCCGGAGTTTGGCACACTCTCCTGGTGCTGTTGTTCACCTGATGTTGGTGAGGAGGTGATGTCTAGCTTCTGTCCATGCCATATTTTCCTGCCATCACTGAGCTTCCCCTTGAGTCTGTAGACCAAAGTGAAACCTTTCATAAACTGCTTTTGTTCAGGTGCTTTATGCTAGCATGGAGTCGTTGACTACAACACCCTCCTTCTCAAGCCTTCTGATATCTAATGTTCATTTCTTTCACCCATAGGCTATAATTACCCAATTATTTATGGCGATTGTTGCTTTCACAAAGGTCATCTTTTGAAACAAGTCTAAGAAAATCAAATATTTTATTTTGCCATCACTTACTCCCACCTTTATACACTTCATTTTTGTAGATCTAAGTTTCTGACCTACATAAATTTTCTTCCTTGAAGAATGCTTTTAATATATCTGGCAAGGCAGACCTGCTGGGTACAAGTTACCTCAGCACTTTTTTGCTGATGAAATGTTTCTCTTTCCTTTTGAGGGACATTTCAACTGGATCCAATGTTCTAAGTGGAGTTGTTTCTCTCCTCACTCAACTCTCTTGATATTTTATGTCACTCATTTCTTTTTGGTATAGTCACAGAAGGACCACACAGTATTTGGTTACTCATTCTTTTATTGGTAAGAAGTTTTCTCTCTGACTTCCTTTTACAAATTCTTTTTGTCTTTGCTGTTCTGAAGGTTGGCTGTGAGAAGCTCAAGTGTAGGTAAGAAGGAATTCAGCAAGTATGGTGGTGCAGGAGCCACGTGGGAATGTGGTTTGGTGTCTCGAACTGACTTGAGCTAGAACTCTACCATTATTACTTTAAGTGCTTCTTACAGGACTTTTTTTTTTCTCTCTCTCTTTCTGAGATTTCCTTATGTTACATTATTTTTGTAATTTGTCCATATTTTTGGGTAGGTGAATCCAGTTATTATTTTTATTTTTGTATCTTCTTTCCTTTACATTTAGGACATTCATAGCAATACACCTTCAAGTTCATTGTTACTTTGATTTTTGTTTGTTTCAAATGTGTCAGTTTCTTTAATAAACCCCTCAAAACCATAATTCATTTTTGTTCATGTTTTTAGCTTCCAACATTTTCATTCTACTTTGTGTGTTTTCATTCTCTGTTGTTATTACCATCTCCTTTTGTGTCCTGGCTAGCTGCTCTATGAGAGCTTTTAACAAATTTATCACAGCTAATTGAAGTTTCCTATCTCATAAAATCTCCAAATCTTTGTCATATATGCATGACTGCACCTGGTTCTCTTCAACCTGTTTTGTTCCCCTGTGTCTTAAGTTTTTTTTTTTTTTTTTCCTTTTGGTGCAAACTGGACATAGTGTTTCTAGCAATATGAGATTGTGAGTTGACCTGGTAAAGAGTGGGGCTGTCTTTATATTTGGGGTAGTTGCAGGTGCTAGTGTTTGGTTTTCTGTAGTTTCCCCAGTGTTTTGTCCATCCTGGGGTTGGACTTGTTGTAATTTCTTGTGAGTGCCGTATAGCGCTAGGAGACCAGCCACTCCCTTTCACTGTACTGGAATCCCTGTTGACATGGTGGTGCGGCCCTAGGAAAGCCAACAACCTTCAGTCTTTACCGTTTTAGGGATCCTAATATGCCATATGTTTCTTGTAAACATCTTTTCCTCACGTGCATGGTACGTGTGGTGGTGTGTGTGGTACAAGGTGTACGCGGAGCATACATGCGCATGTGAGGATGTCATGCCTCTTAACCACAGAGCTCTCCCCAACCCTATAAGCTTTTCTTTAACTCTGATATTCTAGAGTACATTTTTAAGAGAGAAAGACTGGATCTTTATTTTATATGTTTGTGAGAGAGAAGAGAGAGAGAGAATGAGTGTATCATGGCTTCTAGCCACTGAAAATGAGCTCCAGACACATGATCCACCCTGTGCATTTGGTTTTACATGGGTACTAGGGAATCAAACCTGGGTCTTTTGGCTTTGGCTTTGCAGGCAAGTGCCTTAAACACTGAGCAATCTCTCCAGCCCTTCTAGGGTGATTCTTAGTCAAGGAGAGTGTAGGAGTTTTGTGAAGCCTAAGGACCCATGTTTGATCTCTCTCCACATCCCATGTAAGCCACACACACAAAGGTGAGGCAAATGCAAGGCCATACCTGACCACTAGGTGGTGCGAACCTCTCGAGTTTGATTTCAGTGGCTGAGGCTGTGGTGCATCTATTTTCTCTCTCTCTAACTTGCTTGCTTTTGCTCTAGCTCTCTGAAAAAGATTAAATTAAAATTAAAAAATAAAATAAATCATCAAACTAGAAAAACTTCAGAAGCCAAAAGAACACAAGATAAAACATAATGAGATGAGAAACTACACAAATGATAGTGGGTCTGAGACCTGTAAGTACACAGACATGTCCATTGGAAGAATTGAAGCTCCCAGAGAAGTGTGATGGAATGAACGAAGCAGAGGAAGAGAGACTTCTCTAAGCCACTGGAAACCAAGATAAAATCTGAGTCTGTAAGTAATTTTGAAAAATGTAGCCTATAAGGTATTTTGAGAATATGAAATAAAATATCTTTCTCTGTTCTTTGTAATAATCCAGGAGTATTTTTAAACTTTAATATTATAGACTCCAAAGAATATTGATAAACCCGAACTCATATGTATTCTACAGGTGACAATTACAAGTCACACGTGTAAAAGCCAAGTCAAGAATAAATGTGTGAACAAGATATCTAACCCTAAAGATAAAGCAGCCCTTGCCAATGATCTTTGATTTCAAGATCAAATCCATAATGTAATAATAAACTATGAGGTAATAATACCAAAATATTTAAATATTGAATGTAGTAAAAATTGTACACATACGGAATGTTATAACCTTAAATATTTATATCACTTTACATGTAAAATTATAGTAAATATGCTAATCATAAATATAACATTATAAGCAGAAAGGAGAAAATAAACTAATGTATAAAAAGCAATGATGAGTTATATGTTAAAATTTTCTGTACAAGATAAAAATAGAAAAATGCTTAACCACACCAAGGTAGATAAAATCATTTTGTTTTGTTTGGTTTTTATTTGAGCCAGAATCTCACTGTCACCCAGTCCTCAAACTCCCAAAGTAGCACAGTCTGCCTCTACCTTCCCAGTACTGGAATTAGAGGCATTTACCACCATAGTTTTCTTAATGATTGTTAAATAAATGATTAAATGATTTAGTATACATGAAATTATAGTTACATATAAAATACTATGTAAATAATTATAAAAATATCAATTTAGAGTTTATTTTTCTTAAAATAACTCAAAGTCTTAGAAAACCTAATGTATACTTAATGAAAACCTTCAACTGTACTATAGGACAACATACTTTTATGGTTACATTTAAATGTTTCATGTATCTCATAATTCATATAACATTCTGTAACTCATAGATAAAATAAATATGCATTATGATAATGTTTTCAGGGTAAGTAAGTCACTGAACATAAAGTGAACAGTAATGTCCTAAATAACGTTCTATAAGGAAAAAGTTCTGAATTTCCAATAACACACTTGGAAAGTTAGGGGTAAAGGATGATATTCAATGTTAGGGTGTTTTTAATTATTGTTTTCTTTCCTTTTGTTTCTGATTCAGATAAGATGAACTTTAAGACTCAGCTTCTTGGCAGAATTTTAGGATATTAGCTCAATTTCTTTGTAGTGTATGAAACATTGCATTAAAAAAAATTCCCAGGTACCTTTATTTTACTGTCTAACAATCATCACTGCTCATTTCTGGGTTTGACTTTTTGTCAAGAGTTCTTTGGTCTTATCTTGAATGTGCTTAAGTAATTGACCAAATAATCACTGAAGTAATTTAGTGACTTAAAATATGCTGAGCACTTCTACTTAGTAAATTGAGAGTCATCAATAGCATTGATTTAGGTAAGTACCTTCAAGGACTGCTTTCCTAGCATTATTACTGGGGAGAAGATGCTTGTCACTGACAATAACTCTGATGGCCCCCCACCCTCTTTGTGATTCCATCCCGGTTCTTGTTCACCTACCGTGAGTGGCTGAAGCCCTAGCTCTAACCTGGTCCATGGAGAGTTGACCAGTACTGTGGTGCCCGAATCTAACAAAATGTAAATACCTCTCTTTGAATATAGAAGCACATCCTAGGCATATTGTTACATGCCTGTAAACCCAGGAGCTGTGAGATAGACGTAGAAGAATTACCACAATTCCTTGGCCAGTCTGCTCTTGGCTTTGCTGAGACTCTGTCTCCACAAAGAGTAACAAAAATAAAGCAAGAAAAGGAAGGAAGGAAGGAAGGAAAGAAGGAAAGAAGGAAGGAAGGAAGGAAGGAAGGAAGGAAGGAAGGAAGGAAGGAAGAAAGAAGGAAAGAAAGATGAAAAGAAGGAAGGAAGGGAAGAAAGAAAGAAGGGGAAAGGAGATAACAGAGGGAAAGAGAGAGGGAGGGAAAGAAGGAAGGAGAGAGAAGCAAAGAGGGAAGGAAGGGTTGCAAAAATGAAAGGAAAGAGAACATAGCATGGCATGATGCTGTCACCCCCACCCCATATTGTAAAGGAAGGAAGGAAAATAAGAAGGAGGGAAGGAGAAATGGAGGAAAGGAAAGAAGGAAGGAAAGGGGAAGGAGGAAGAGGGAAAGAGTGAAAGATGAAAGGAAGCAATGAAGGAAGGAGGAGGAAGAGAGAGAGAGCGCAAGAATGAGAATGCAATGATGGAAAGTCCTATGGCTGGTCTGGAGAGATGGCTTAGCAGTTAAGGCATTTACCTGGGAAACCTATGGACCCATGTTCAACTCTCCAGATCCCATGTAAGCAAGATGCACAAAGGTGTGGCAAGCAGAAAGTCAGACATGCCCACTAAGTGGTGCAAGCATCTGGAGTTGGATTGCAGTGGCTGAGTCCCTGGCACACCAATTCTCTCTCTCTCTCTCTCTCTCTCTCTCTCTCTCTTAAATAAAAATATGTTTTAAAAATTATAAACAGAGAAAGTTCTGTGGCTTTTCTCTGGTGTCCTGTGCATGATTTTAGGCAGAATACTAGATGAATGGCTGCTATTCCTACTTGCCTATAAGCTTATGTAGTCAAGACCTATTTTCTTTCATTGTCTCTCCAGATTTTAGTAGCGTCCAACACCTACTATTAGTCACAAATTGTTTGTTACTATTTATATCTTCAAGTTCTTACCAGACCAAGTTTTCCCAGAAGTCAGAGTACGTGAACCATTACTTTCTGAGATTGTTCTGCTCATTTAAATCTGGCTCATCATGTTAGACTTATATTGATTGATATAACCATAGAGTTCTCCCTTTATCTTTTTCTTTCTTCTTACAACCTGGGCCATGAGAATAAACATACAGTGGTTGTTATAAGCTACTAAATAAAAATTAATTATTAATAAAAGTACCTATTTATGAAAAACATCAGGAACATGAAAAATTATTTCTGAAATGGATTGCTATGAAATAAAGAGATTTTCAGTAAGATATCATGTCCCATTCTTTTGTTTTAGCAACAATTTTTATCATTTGGATATTATATTATAGGCTACGAATGTAACTGGGCCTGAGTGTGTTTCCCCAAAGCCATATATGATAGTGTAGAAAGTGGTGGGACTTGGAAGCCGTGAGGCACAGTGGGAAGTATTCAGTCATTAGGAGAACTAATTACCTCTAATATAGATGGAGGCAGCTCTTGTGAGACCACTGGGCTCTTACCACAGAAAGTTACTGAAGGACTAGCTAGCCACTACCTTGCTCCCTGGTGTTCTTGTTTGGAGCAGTGTATCATTCGATCATTTTTGACACTGTCTACCTCTGAGGCCAAACTGGAAATGCCCACCCTTGTCCTGTATTTCAAATCTTCAGAATCATGAACTAAGTGCCCTCCTTTTTGGTAGGCATAGTCTTTCTTATAGGTATAATCTTGTAGTTTAGTAATGACTGACAGAGTGATGATGATTCATAGATTTTAGTGCAAAGTCTGAGTAAATGGAACTGAAAGGGATTAGCCAGGTAGCTGTGGCCCAGGTAACTCGTTAGGGAACAGGCTCACAAAGAGGGGAATCTTAAGTAATACCCTCACCCGCCTACCTCAGCTGCAGGACTCAGTATCTGCTTGTCTCAACCAATCTCTTGAGCAGGCACCCAACCCAGGTGAAAGTGCACCCCTTATCTGAGCTCATACCAATCAGCTTACACATCTGAGTCAGGTGTGCCAGTCTCTTCCAAAGCCCTGACTTGGAATATCTTACCTGGGCTCACAGAGGTGGACTATTTTCCAGGCTCCTTGACACTTACACCTCCACGTCAGGTTCTCAACGATAGGAAGACTATGTCCTTCCACTCTGGCAGGTTGGCTTGTCTGCTAGCGTGTGAAGGGATATATATGTGTTGCTATTTTCATGGACTTTAGTTTTCTTTTGAAGTGCATGCCTTTTTAGAAAAAAAGCCCTTTTCACATCTTTGTTTATATTTCAGGTTCATGGACACTTCCCACATAGGATCTCAGGCCACAAGGCTGTGCCCATTTTCCCTTTCTCAGTTGTTGGGCCCTCCTTCTCTCTTGTATATTCCTGAATAAAATGTCATATTTTGTAAATTATCCTTCTCTGTCTGATTAATCCAATTCTGTGGCTTAAAATAAACACAAACTCAGGGTAGGGATTCAAGGACTCTTCCTGAACTTATAAACTCTGTTATAGAACTTTGTAGTCTCCACTTCCCAGACCCTGATTCACCTTAACAAAAAGCTCTCTTTTCTCTTATTATTTGGCTTTTATTAAACCAGACAATT
This sequence comes from Jaculus jaculus, assembly GCF_020740685.1. Taxonomy (NCBI): domain Eukaryota; kingdom Metazoa; phylum Chordata; class Mammalia; order Rodentia; family Dipodidae; genus Jaculus; species Jaculus jaculus. The sequence continues at coordinate 133,644,473 of NC_059109.1, forward strand.
CTTTCCTCCATGCAATGGACTTATAAAGTTTCCTAGCCAGCTACACATCACTGTTCAGCACTCAATAGCCATCCTCACCCTTCTCTTGGGAATCCTCCCCTTATCTTTGAGACAAAGTAAGCACCACATACACTTAACAATACTCCATTTTTGAGTATCTGGTCATTTTCACAGAAACAAAGAAGCCCACATTACAATTTATTGTTCTATCTTCTGCACAGAGTACAGAAAGAGGCACAAAGTAAGAATACAAATTGTTTGGCTAACTCAGTGCTTCTTCTCTGGAGCTGATTTTTTTTTTTTTTCCCTCCAGGGGACATTGGGAAACATGTGAAGAATTTTTTTGGTTGACATAAGTGGTGGGTGCCACCAGCATATATGTTTAGGAGCTAAGAACAGATGCTAAGAAGGACCTTAAGATGTACAAGTTAGTTCCCCAACAAAATATTTATAATAAAAGAGATTAATTCATCTTGGGGTAGAGGAATAAATGCATAATTCATGCTTTGTATAATAGATAATATGTTGCAAAATTGTAGTCCATGGAATCCAAGAATATATGTTTTCTCTCTCTCTTCCTAAAGTTTTGCTTTCTTCTCAAAGGAACTTCAAATTGATATTTGCAGAATTTCCTTTCACCAGTAGTATTTAGCACATTAGAAATTGGTGTAGAGAGATGGCTTAGCAGTTAAGGCATTTGCCTGCAAAGCCAAAGGATCCTGGTTCCCCTCTCCAGGACCCACATGAGCCAGATGCACAAGGGGGCACATGAAGCTGGAGTTTGTCTACAGTGGCTGGAGGCCCTGATATGTCCATTCTCTCTCTCAAAAATGAAATAAAATAAAATATATTTAAAAATTGAAGATAATCTGCTTTCTTGAGTGAGATGTCTGTCTTATTTTTAACAATGTGAGGCTATTAATAAACTGCATTCATTTTATATTGCCCAAGCCATGTTTGATAGCCTGCTAACTGAAAGAGCAGATTTATTTGCCTTGCATTTAAGTCTGTAGCATTGGAGATGCCTGGAAAGTCTCTCCACTCTTTCATCCCTGTCCCTGCTCACCTCCAGCCTTCGTCTTTCCTCCCTGCTCACCTGTATCCCTCGTTTTTCCTCCCTGCTCACCTCCATCCCTCGTCTTTCATTCCTGCTCACCTCCATCCCTCATCTTTAATCCCTGCTCACCTCCATCCCTCATCTTTCATTCCTGCTCACCTCCATCCCTCGTCTTTCATCCCTGCTCACCTCCATCCCTCGTCTTTCATCCCTGCTCACCTCCATCCCTCGTCTTTCATCCCTGCTCACCTCCATCCCTCGTCTTTCATCCCTGCTCACCTCCATCCCTCGTCTTTCATCCCTGCTCACCTCCATCCCTCGTCTTTCATCCCTGCTCACCTCCAGCCCTCGTCTTTCATCCCTGCTCACCTCCATCCCTCATCTTTCATCCCTGCTCACCTCCATCCCTCATCTTTCATCCCTGCTCACCTCCATCCCTCGTCTTTCATCCCTGCTCACCTCCATCCCTCGTCTTTCATTCCTGCTCACCTCCATCCCTCGTCTTTCATCCCTGCTTACCTCCAGCCCTAGTCTTTCATTCCTGCTCACCTCCAGCCCTTGTCTTTTATCCCTGCTCACCTCCAGCCCTCGTCTTTCATTCCTGCTCACCTCCATCCCTCATCTTTCATTCCTGCTCACCTCCATCCCTCGTCTTTCATCCCTGCTCACCTCCATCCCTCGTCTTTCATCCCTGCTCACCTCCATCCCTCGTCTTTCATCCCTGCTCACCTCCATCCCTCGTCTTTCATCCCTGCTCACCTCCATCCCTCGTCTTTCATCCCTGCTCACCTCCAGCCCTCGTCTTTCATCCCTGCTCACCTCCATCCCTCGTCTTTCATCCCTGCTCACCTCCAGCCCTCGTCTTTCATCCCTGCTCACCTCCAGCCCTCGTCTTTCATTCCTGCTCACCTCCATCCCTCATCTTTCATCCCTGCTCACCTCCAGCCCTCGTTTTTCCTCCCTGCTCGCCTCCGTCCTTTGTTTGGTAGTCCTTTTTACTGCTTAGTTTTTGTTGTTTATTCTGAGTAACGTGTTTGAGGTGGTAGGAAGACAGTCACAAACTCTTACTCTTGATCTCATGACAATGTAATGCACCCCAGCTATGATTTCCATTTAAAATTGTGAAGAGAGAAAGAAAGTTCAGCACCGAATGCAGCTAACATAGTGAAAGTCAGCTATGGATTTCAAGTCACGTCACAGAATCATTAGAGTCCAGGGCCCGCCTGTGTACATGTTGCTATTAATTAACCAGCAGTCTGCCCCGAACTGTTTGTGTTTTAGAAATAATTGAATTTTTAAAAGCATTCTGGGAACACAAAGAAGTTTCTTCTCAAAGAACTGGGGGGAAGTCAAAAAACAAAAAGCCTCAGTCTCAAGAGAGTTTACGTAAAGCCCTAAACTAAAATGCATCCTATGAGCAAGAAGACAAACCACCACGAAGACAGACTCCAAGGCAGCAAAGGGATTGTGTGTGCATGGGTGTGTGTGCATGTGGTACATACTGGTGGGGTTGCTTGCAGGTGACTATGCACGTGGGTGTGTATGCTTGCAGGTGTGTGGGGCGGTGTTTACAAGTGTGAGTGAGTATGTATATGTTTCTGTGAAATGTGAATATGTGTGGGTGTGTATATGTGCAGGTGTGAATGCATGTGGCTGTGTATGTGTTTGAGTGGAAATGTGCATGTATATGAAAATATGTGAGTATAAGTGTGTGGAGTGTGTATATGTGAAGGTATACTTACTTTCTAAGCTGATGCCTAGAGATAGAAATAGATCATAGATATCAGACAAATAGATACCAGAACGTGGGTATAAATACGAGGCTTTTTTTTTTTTTGAGGTAGGGTCTCACTCTATCCCAGGCTGACCTGGAATTCAATATGGAGTTTCAGGGTGGCTTCGCACTCTTGGTAATCTTTCTACCTCTGCCTCCCGAGTGCTGGGATTAAAGGCGTGAGCAACCACTCCCAGCTAATATGAGGCAGTTTTGTGTTCACACTAATAAACACCCCAGAGGACTCACATGCATATAACAAAGTGTAGACATGTGTAACAGAAATAATCTGATTGCTTGGTCGTCCGGTTCAGTGCATGCTCATTGTCAAACTTCTAAAAAACAGAGACAGGGGCTGGAGAGATGGCTTAGTGGTTAAGCCCTTGCCTGTGAAGCTTAAGGACCCTGATTCAAGGCTCAATTCCCCAGGACCCACAGTAGCCAGATGCACAAGGGGGTGCATGCATCTGGAGTTCGTTTGCAGCAGCTGGAGGCTCTGGCACACCCATTCTCTCTCTCTCTCTCTCTCTCTCTGCCTCTTTCTCTACCTGTCTATCACTTGCAAATAAATAAATAAAGAATATTAACAAAAAACAGAGACAGAATGAAATACAAAGTGTAGCACAAAAAGATTGGGGCTGGGCAGCTTGTTGAGTGGTTTAAGACTTTCTCACAAAACCTGTTGTTCTGTATTCAACTCACCAATATCCACGTCTGGCGATTGTGTTTGTAGCAGGGGTAGGCTCTGGCAGTCCCATACCTTCTTTCTCTTTTTTATCTTTTTGAAAATAAATAAATAATGTTTTTTAAAGACATGATGTTACTCACTTGGAAAAAACAGTGTTGTCTTTTTTTTTTTTTTTTTTTTTTTGGTTTTTTGAGGTAGGGTATCACTCTAGCTTAGACTGACCTGCAGTACACTATGGAGTCTCAGGGCGGCCTTGGACTCATGACAATCCTCCTACCTTGCCTCCCAGAGTGCTGGGATTAAAAACATGTGCCACTATGCCCGACCCTTATATTTGTTTATTTACTTGCATATGGTAGGATTTATCCTATACATCTGTTTCTGGAGTAAATCCACAAATAAATATACACTTTTTGTGCATTTTGTACTTCCGGATGCATTCTATACATATAATTTATACTAAAGTTTGCATTTAATAGGCACTGAACAACTTCTAATTCATTAACTTTCCTTTGATCATGATTTTAGATAGATACATACATATGAGTGGCCTAACATTCACGGAATAGAAAATGTCACAAAGTGAAGCTCTCATCACTGCTCCTTTTGTTCTGTAGATTTAACAGTTGCTACCAGAATTCCAGAAAGCCTTCTGCTATTGCTGTCGTTTTGTCACCATAGATAATCCCCTTTATATGAAATATATATATATCCTTGTGTGTGTTATAAATACATATTTCCTACAATAAAAGATCTTGAAAATCAAAAGGGTGAAATTGAAAAGCTACTCTTCTCCATGCTGTTAGACCTGTGAGAAAGACTAAAAGCACATGTATAAACGTACACATGTGCTATTGCCGATATACCTGAGCCGGGCACCTCATACATGGTTGGAGGAAATGAGAACTCTTCCCAAAACTCAGGAAAACCATCTGGAAGTTCCTTGTAAAGCTAAATATGTTGTTACCATGGGAATCAGCAGTTGTGCTCTTTGACATTTATCCCACAGGTAAATAAGCTTGGGGATCACAAAAATGGAGTATAAAATTGTACAGCAGGTTGAGCTGCAATAGCCTTAAACTAGAAGCAGTCCCAGAATCCTTCAAGAATTATATGAATTTATATCATGGAATGCTACTTAGCAGGAAAAGGGAAACTGAGTATCAAGTATGGCTGTATGATACCATTTATATAATTTACTTGAAATGAATAAAAATAGATTCTTGCTGTAAGAAAAAAAAAATCAGTCATTAAATAAGAAAACCACCAATCTTTCAGTCCGTAAATAGGCTAATAATTGGGGTTAACCCCATGAACTCAGCCCCCAGCGGGCAGTAGTTTCGGCGGTGGGGCATTGCTGGTGATAGCCAGCGCCCTCTGGCTGCTTTCTTCCAGATGCTGGGCAACATGTGATGGCTAGCCTCTGCTCTCCCCCACCACCACGGACCTGCCTCTCCAAACGGTAAGTCGAATACACCGTCCCATCAGCTGCTTGTGTTTTCTCCCAGCAACAAAAAGGTAACTACAACATAGGAACTCTAAATTTGTCTGTGGGAGTAGCTCACCCAAGTAGAAAGGGTCTATGACGATGAGGAAGGGGACCGCACACAGAGGGTGGACGGAGGAAACAAGAAAGAGCAGCGGAATGCGTGTTTCAAAGCAGATGGGGGAACGAGATTAACGCTGTCCGCATTTCATCATGGATCGTGGAAGACTGACCAAACCCCTCACCCCTCAGCTAATGGCAGCTAGCAGTTGCTGGGAAAAGTCGCACTATTCATCAGTGATGTGGCCACTGGTAGCTTACCCACCCTTCAGAAATGGCCTCCACCCATGCTCATGCAAGCAACCCCAGTTTAACTCAGTGGTTCAAAATAAAATCAACAAGGCATGAGAGTGGAATGAAGATTAATTGGGAAGAAGGGCTTTAGAGGGAGAAGGAAGAGGGTAAGAGAGGGAGGTTGGGAGGATAAGACCAAAATAAGATCAAAGCTGTAATTATCACATAAATTTTGTTTGATAATTCAATGTACTAAGCTATTCTACCTCTCTTTTGTAATTATTCATGTAATAGCTGATATGATTTAGTCATATTTCACAAGATAAAGATCCTATCAAATTTTTCTATTATCATACACTGTGAAAATTTGGTTCCTATTATCCACTGATGAATTTTAAAGGATGACTCTTTTGAAAACCTTTATCACATGTTAGTGCATAGAAATAACTTCAGTAGCTTTTTGACAGAATTTCTTAGGATAGGATGGCAGGGGGATTGGAGGCAGTTGAATCTCGCATGTTCCCTCGAACACAGCATCAACAGAGGAAGTATGCATGGAGTTCTGTGCCTGGGGTCCTAACATCCTCTTATCGGTTCCAGTTCTCTCCGTAAAGAACAGGTATGTGTAGGGGCCAAGCTTACCTCATCATTCAGCTTTTTCAAATACCAAATTTGTTTCGGGGTCAGCCGCCACCTGTGCTTACTGTTTCTGCTTTGTAAGTTGAATATACCAGTAAGTTCTGGTAATGCATTCACTGTCAGTCTTCATTTGGGATGTTTTCATTTTCTGTGGCTTCTAAGCTTTCCTAAAGGGAAACTGGTAGAAACTGAGTGATGTGTTTTAGCTCATAGAGCATCACAACTCAGAAAACTAGTTATTTCCTTCCATCTTATCCATGATGTGTTAGATTAAAATAAAAGTTAATTTTGGATATGGAATGACACTGATTTTCCTAGTAATTTTTGTTTTGGAAAATATCGACTGAAGTTGTTTTATGTTTACTATGCCCATACAACAATGTTTGGTTTGTATTTATTGTTGTGTGATAATTAATATATAACTTTATTTAAGCCTTTTTAAAAACAACTGTAACTAACTTCCCTGAAATAATTAAAACAAACTTTATTTTTTTAACTAATTTGTATAGCTACATTTCTTATTGTATCTGTTTCAACTTCTATTCCTATGACCTGCCCATATTTATTTATATCAACTCTTTTCATTGCTGTACATTGTAATTTTTATTATTCTAAAGGACTTATTCTGAATATAATATCATTTTGCACAATTTCCTTGAATATTCTTGAACATTTTCACTGATAAACTCATGAATTACTTTGTCAAGATTAAAAAATATTCCACAGTATTTTTAATCACTTCACATTAAACCCACACATTGATTTAGAAAGAATATTCATTTTGTGCAACATTTAGTTTTCATATCCAGGAATAAGACATATTGTTCCAATTATTCAAGTTTCCTTTTATGACCCTCACTGAAGTTTTATGGTTTCTTCAGTGCAAGCTGGTAATTACTAGTTATAGTCATTCCTAGGAAATTTTTATATTTTCTTGCTATTTTAAATTGAATCTTCCACTTCATTCCTCAAAAAGTTATATTGGTTTACATATGCGATTTCTAAGAAGATACATCAGGATTTCCCTGTACGCTAATGGTAGGGGAGAAAACTGAATTTCAGTGAACTCATGGAAATTTGGACCCTTTGAAACAGTTTCTCACTACGGTGTTGGCCTTGCAGCACCCAAACAATAGAAGCTGTTAGTCAATGCATGGAGCAAAAACAGTTACCCCTGGAGTGCATCACATGGAACATTTCTAGTTAATGTGTATTGTTATGTTAAATATAGTTTCAGCCAAACAGTGTGGCTTCATTTGTGTTTTTGTGGAGACAGTGTCCAAAAGGAAGTATGTTTACACTCTCCTCACTAAAACTCTCTGTTATAAGGAGGATCAAAATTCCCTAGAATCAGGGAAATTCATGACACAATTTTTTTGAGGCTACTGCACTGCGCTTTCTGTATTTATCCCAAGCTTCTCTCGTCCATCCACATAGCCTCAAAGAGAATCTGAAGTAGGGTTTGCAATGCCAGAAACACGCCTTTGTAGACCAGGCATTTTATAGCATTGTCTTTTGGACTCGTTAATTTCAAAGCAACAGCAGACAAGGTGCAGGGAGTTACCATGAAAACCCAACTATTGATGACTCCTGAGGTTATAAATTATCAGTTGTATCTGAGGATCTCACTATTTCCTCCCCCAGGGATAATTGGGAAGCTTATTCATTACCTTATAGAATGCTGCAAATCCAGCCACCACTAGTCAAGGGGCCTGAGACATCCTTTAATCACTGATTTTCATGAAGGCTAAAGAAATTTGTTTTCTGTGTCAAAGGGAATCATAATTCCTCTTGTCTCTCCATTTTCAGTATAAAAACAAAGGGAAGATGAACTTGAAAAGTAAACTATTTGTTCCTGGGTTAAAACAAAAATATTTAAAAAATTGTCTTAAGAACGTTTTTTGGCAGCCATTTGAAGACATGTGGTGAATCATAAGTAAAGTACAAAATCAATTTTAAGGTTAATATTGGAATGAGTTATTGCATTAATAGATTGGACTTTTCATGGTCAAAGCAGATTCCTGACCTCAAGGGCATACTATTCTAACATAAATATTTAGGTCTTTACTATAAGATTTCTAAGCAGAAAATACCAGTGGTTTTTATTTAAATAATTAGAAAGAGCCAAAGAGAAAGCAAGATTTTCTAGAGGAGTAGATAGGGCACAAGGTACTATATTTTCTCTTTCTATAAAGATGCATTGAGTACCTAACCTTCAGGACCTCAAGATATGACATTATTAGGTGGTACTAACCTGTAAAAGAGGCCATTTGACTGTGACCTAATACATTATGTCGATGGATACTTACTTTTTTTTTTTTTTTTTTTTTTTTCTGCTCTGAGGTAGTATCTCACTCTAGCTCAGGCTGACCTAGAATTCACTATGTAGTCTCAGGCTGGTCTTGAACTCACAGTGATCTCTCTGCCAAATGCTGAGATGAAAATGTGTATGTCACCATGCCCACCATACTTACTTTTAAACAGGGAGATTTGAACACAGAGCTAAGGTAACGTGAACATGAAGAGCATGCCTTGTGAAAAGGAAGGCAGGTGGGAAAGCCAATGGGTACCAGTGCTGACAGGAAATGACAAAAAGGCTTCCCCAAGGACCTCAAGAGGAACAGAGGCAGCTAATTCCTTGGATTTGGACTTCTGGCTTCCTGAGGTAAATGAATCTCCTGTTTAAGCCCCTGTCATTGCAAATAAACCAAAGAGAAACAGAGCCAAAATTCTGTGTGCTGGCTGATTCTTGAAACACACATATAGAAGAGTACCTAAAAATAGAAGGAGTAATCTAATATTTGGGTTCCTTCCTCAGAGACACTGTTTGTGATACGACTCCCACTAAGTTAATTCTCTGCTAAAGTGAGACATCTCTCAATATGTTGGATTCAATTCCAAGTTTCTTCAGATACACAGTCCCAAGAAAATAAATGCAAATGCATTTAGTTGAAATACCTAGGTGTTTTTAAGAGTAATTCAAGCAATTTTGCCAGTGTTAATAAAAAGTGAAAAATCCTTGTAATGAAGAACAGTATACATAATATAAGCAAAGAAAGGCGGTTAAAGAACAACCACATAGAGATTCTGATGGACATGGGTAAGTAGAATATCTGAAGTGAAAAGAATTATTACACTGGATTAACAGAAGGATGCAAATTAAAAGGGAATGAGGGGCTGGAGAGATGGCTTAGCAGTTAAGTTGCTAGACAGCTAAGCCTCAAGACCTGGGTTCGATTTCCCAGTACCCACATAAAGCCAGATACACAAAATGGTGCATGCATCTGGAGTTCACGTAGGGTAGCTAGAGGTCCTGATATGCCCATACAGTCCACCCCGCTCTCTCTGTATATCTCTGCTTTCAGATGAATAAATATTTTTAAAAGGGGAACAAAACTGGATCAAAAACAAGTTAAAATTTTTACAGTCTTCTTAGCATATAGTATTGCTTTATTGCTATTTAAAAAATTTTACCTATTTTAGCAGACATATGGAAATATCCAATTGTGGCTATAATTTTTCTATTGCTTCTGTAAAATAATATCTCCATGGGCTTATTTGCCATTAGTTTATTTCCTTTGGGAATATGTCTTCTCCCAAGTGTTATGCCCGGTTGGTAGTTGGATTGCATGTTAGGACCTTATATTCACGATGCATGTCTTCTCTTGGTTCTATTCTCTTGATCCTCCAGCTGACTTGAGTTAGTGAATGCATAGATGATAGAAGTGGAAATATGTATGCTTATTAGGAGGGGCATTTCATTCTTCAACCCTAACTTGATGATTATTTTCTCTCATCACTTTAAAGACATTATGCCAGGTAGAACAATGCTTTTGATTATGATAGTATCAAGACCAGTCAGCCAATGCGCATCAGAATCTGACTTCTTCATGTTTGCCTTGACAATTACTCTACTGATAATAATGTAATCATGCAATTAGAGGTCTTCCTTTAAATCAAATATCAGAACCCCCTAACCCAAAAAAGTGACTCATTTATGGCTTATTACTTTTCTTCTAGACATATCACCAGTTCCTTTTCCTGTTACAGGACACCAGTTTCTCAGGGAAGCTTCTTGAACTTGCTGAATATTCTAGTTTTAACTCACAAAATAAAAATAACTAAAATTTAACATTGTAGTAGTGCTCTTTCATTTCTACATCTAATTTATTTTAGTTTATTTCTAAATTTGGTCTAATAAACAGGGGGGAGGAAGAATTACCTAACACAATTTTTTTTATTTAAAGACATCATAATGATACCTTGTAATTTATATATTATCATAAATAAGGGCAACTGAGATGGCTTAATGGTTAAGGTGCTTGCCTGAAAACCCAAAGGACCCAGGTTCGATTTCCCAGTCCCTACATAAACCAGATGCACAAGTTAGCACATGCGTCTGGAGTTTGTTTGCAGTGGCTGGAGGTCCTGGCATACTCATTCTCATTCTCTCTTTCTCTCTCTGCCTCTTTCTCTCTCAAATAAATAAATAAAAATAAAACACTTTAAAATAAATAAATTTATGAAATCCCCTTTGCCAATCTAGATATCCTTTCCTTCCCTTTCTTCCTGTTTCCCTTTGGCAATTTCTGTTTTCCCGAGATGACAACTATTGGTTGTTTTGGAATAGATTTTCTATAGATACCAGAAAAACACGTATGGGGAAGTGTTATTGACAAACGGGCTCTTGATGAGGAATGTTGGCTTGATGCAGGTGACATGGATCTCAGAGTCTTTGGCTTTGAGCGAACTCTGCCGTGTGTGCCTTTGTCCTTACCTTCTGCCTTTCCTAGTGATGCCATGTTGACACACAGGGTAATCCACTTAGTTGTGAGATAGTCTTTGAAAGCAGCAAGTGGAGAGGCGAGCCTGGGCAGCACCTGAAGTGCTTGTGGTGCGATGTCCTTGGACCTCACAGAGCAGCTGTGCCCCATACATATGTACGAGGCGGTGTCCTCCCACTAAGGTCTGTTGCGTATTGATGAGAATGCTTCACTTATTATTTATGGAGCACATTGGGTCATTGCTTTTGATTCTGTTTTGATCTCAAAGGGCATTTAAAACCAAGAACAATATTCAGGTGAGTGGTGGATATAGCAGGAGAGGACAGCACTGTGCTCCAGATAGTTTGCTTTATTAAATGAAGATTCCCTGCAAGGGGATGAAGCAATATGATTTTATAGACCCCTTATTCGGTTCCTTTTAAGTGACAGAATATTAGATAGTAGTTTCTAATATTATTGGAGACTGAATATATATTTAAAATTGCTTTTAGAGCTCTAATTTGCTTCAACAAGTATTGATCAATCACTTTCATATACTTCATATTGTTATATATTTAGTCAGTGGAGGATATAAATGTAATCTATGTTGTAAAACTCATCATCAAATGATTTCACAGTGAAAGGATTGGAGACAGACCTGCCAGTATTTGTGAATTAAGCATCAGAAGACAGGGTATAGGATAAAAAAAAGGTGCAAAAGGAGATTTTCACTATGTTTGGAATGAATGTGGCATCCCATGAGTCCTACTGCATTGTCATGATGTGAAGGGCTTCAAAAGACAACTTAGCAGAGCTGGACAAACATATTTATTAGCATACAAGTTCACTAATTAACTGCTCTCTTCATTGAAAAAGGTATAGGGTGGATCTTGGAGATAAATTAGAGTAATGATGAATATAGTCATAGTTTATGTTGGTTACTATAGATCTTTTTTGGTAAATAGTGATCAGCTTTAGGCACACAGAGGTTTCAGCAAGTAGTAAGTTATGATTATGTTCATAATAGGAAACTTAAAGAAAGACAGGCTAGGGTCGGTGGAATGATTGAACAATTTATTCCTACCTCGGGAACCTTGGTCTTTTTACTCAGCCATGCTGAGCGTAAGGCTTCCATCTTTCCTGTTTATCTCTTTCTCTCAACATGGCTGCTCCATGGCCAATTTCATCTTTCAGTTGTTGTAGATGCTGCTAGGCCTGACTTAGATTTCCTTTAGGGATGAGGCCTATGGACAAAAGATAGACATCTTTCAGATGTCAATCTCCAGAGGACATGTCTTCACTCAAAGTAAGGCCCACTTTCTGAAATGACTATCTCTCAGAAATTCATTGACATTTGTGCAACTTGGAGAAGTTCTGAAGGGCTAGGCTGTCTCCAGAGACTTTGTAGCTTTGACTTATTATTCTATTATTGCACTGAAACTTCTCTTCCTCCTGTGAACAATCCTGCTTTTTACTCTTGGGTCTCTACATTTTGATGCAATGAGAACACCTCATAAACTCTCTCTATATGCTAACGTTAGCCCCAGAGTCTACCTACTGCTGGATAAAAACCACACAATGACACATTTTGAGTAGAAATAAGCTGAATAGTACGAGAAAGGAGGGGTGACAATGCAAGAAACCAATTTTTCTTCAATACCCAGGAGAAATGTGATTTGTTCTAATTGATAGAATTGTATTTCATGGCCACAGTTAGCTACAAGTGAGACTGATGGCAAACCCTCTAGCCTGGATGCATTGCCTTCATGAACAAACTGTGAGATTATCTTACTTCTGCACAAGATCCCCGCAGGCATGCTCACTGGGGGCACCTGCACTTCACAGCCTCTGTAAACATTAACAGGGCCAACAAGTGTTCTTTTGATCTGGCCAACTTTGTCAGTCCATGCAAAACTAGCACCTTATTATTAGGAGAGTAGATAAGAGTGCTGCCAGATGAATAAGCATCCATACTTGCAACACACAAAATAATGATGCTAATAATTATTATTTATGGATATTATATAGTGAGTCAAGTATCATGCTATGCAGATTTACATGCATAGGGTCATTTGCTTGTCTTCATAGCTCTATCCTGAAATTCCCCAAATCACTGAGACTCACAAGTCATTGCTTTTCTCTGAACACTGATGCACTTGTTTTAATATTTTCTTTTTACCTTTATGGTAATGCTGGAATAACTCACACAGGTCCAGGAAGTGTTTGTTTGGTTCATGGAGCCATTACCCCAGCCCTCCGGTCTGTACAGATCTGTGAATGCTTTGCTCATGTCATTGTCATGTTTGGTTTATGATCCTATGTGCCATTGCTGCCTCCACATCAAGCAGAGGTAAACCGGGCTGGAGGGAGAGGCGGCTTAAAGTTAAAGGCACTTCCTTCAACCCTGCTGGACTCAATTCAATTCCCAAGTCATCATGTAAAGGCAGGTGGAGCACAGTGGTGCATATGTCTATAATCTCAATACACCCACTGTAGAAGGGAGGCAGAGTCAGGAGAATCTCTCAGCTCATGGGCCAGATAGGCTGGCGCATATATCATTGAAACATGAAAGGTGGTCACATATGCTCTAAAGCCGTCCTCAGATCTTCAAATGCACTCACTCATATGCATACAGGCATCATGCTTATTCACACATCCAAACAAAAATGAGGTCAACTGAGGCTTGCAAAGTTTAACGTACTTCCTTGATGTCACACAGCTATCCAGATATGAAACTAGCCTTTACCCACATGTGTCTTAGCACATTTGTTTCAGCATCCTGGTCCTGTTTAATTGTGTTCCACTTCAGGACACGTTTATTTTACTCATGATTCCACCTCTGTTTGTGCATGTGGAGGCCAGGGGACACCCTCTTGTGTTGTTCAAGTAGACTTCAATTTATCAAGCAGGCGAGACTGGCTAGCCTGAGCTCCGGGGAACATCCTATCTCTATCCCAACACTGGAATTAGAACTGTGTGCAGCCATGCTCAACAATTTTATGTGGGCCCTGGGAAACAAACCCAGCTTTTTGCACGCACTTTGCTAACTGAGCCATCTCCAAAACCTTATAAATAATTTCTTTTTTAAAAAAATATTTATTTACTCATTTTCTATCAGAGAGGATAGAGAGAAGAGAGACAGAGAAGAAGGGAGTTCCATCACCTCCAGCCACTGCAAATGAACTCCAGACAGATGTGTCACTTTGTGCATCTGGCTTTATGTGGTTACTGAAGAACTGAACCCAGGTCATTAGGCTTTCCAGGCAAGGACCTTAATCACTGAGCAATCTCTCAAGCCCTCCCCATAAGTATTTTCTTAGTTTTAGCATTTTTCATTTTTTTTTTAAATTATTTATTTGTTTGAGAGAGACAGACACAGAGAGAAAGGCAGATAGAGGGGGAGAGAGAATGGGCGCGCCAGGGCTTCCAGCCTCTGCTAACGAACTCCAGACGCGTGTGCCCCCTTGTGCATCTGGCTAACGTGGGACCTGGGGAACCGAGCCTTGAACCGGGGTCCTTAGGCTTCACAGGCAAGCGCTTAACCGCTAAGCCATCTCTCCAGCCCATTTTTCATTTTTTTAAGAATGCTAGAAATAAGGAATTTCTCTCTTTCCTCTCTCTCTCAAATAAATAAATAAAATATTTACAAAAAAGGCTGGGGAAATGGCTTACTGGTTAAGGTGTTTGGCTGCAAATTCTAAGGACCCTGGTTAAATTCCCCAGGATGCACATAAGCCATATGCACAAAGGGGCACATGCGTCTGGAGGTTGTTTGCAGTGGCTAGAGGCCTTGGTACACCCATTCTCTCTTTCTCTCTATCTGCCTCTCTCTCCCCCTCTCTCTCAAATAAATAAATAAATGAATAAAATGTTTGAAAAACAAGAAATGAGGAATTGTGACATTATTTCTGAGCTCAAAGTTTCCTGGCTTCTTTGCACTGAACAGTTGTTTCTTTTGGGACGTCTCTGTTCTCTTACATTTTACTATAGGTGATGAGAGGAAGCCAGGAGTCTGCTGTTGGCCTCAGGAATCTCCTTGTTGACTATCCAGCTCACCAGGTACATTTTAATTTATCTATTTTACCATGGGTGATGAAGACCTTTCTGCTAAAGTTCACTTACCTCTAGCTTCAACAATATTCTCTTTGTTTGTGGAGGTTTGATTCAGGTGTCCCCCATAAACTTAGGTGTTCTGAATGCTAGGTTGCTTAGCTGGTAGCAATTGGAAATTTAAGTCTCCTGGAGCCAGTGTATTGTTGGGGGTGGGCTTACGGGTGTTATAGCCAGTTTCCCCATGCCGGTGTTTGGCATACTCTCCTGTTCCTGTTGTCCACCTGATGTTGGCTAAGGGATGATGCCCATCCTCTGCTCATGCCATTGTTTTCCCTGCCATCATGGAGCTTCCCCCTTCAATCCTATAAGCCAGAATAAACCTCTTTTTTCCCACAAGCTGCTCTTGGTTGGGTGATTTCTACCAGCAATGCGAACCTGACTGCAACAATGTTATTGCATTAATGTTTCGTTGTCATCTAAGCCTTCCTGACAGACCACTTAGAGGTTGCCTGGCATCTACTAGTAATATTCTGCAAAACGGCATCACTTCTAGTCCCTCCCACTTCTCATCCTGAAGCTGCATCTGTATTATCACATCCCGCTTCTCCCCATTGGTTGCAGAAGTATCCCTAAGTGAACATCTGAGTTCCAAACATTTTCCAGTTACTATAGTTCAGTAACAATACCTGGGAGTTTTTGTAGAATAGGATAAATGTGTTTACTTGCCAAATAATCTGTAGTGTGCTTGTTTAAACTGAGCAAATAGGTTCATTTTTGTTCCACTTGGCACTATAGAGTGGCCCAAAGGCAAAGGGACACAATCACCTTAGGGCATCTCCTCGGCTGCTGGCAGGGTGCCCTGCTCGCCTGAACAACCTCCCATTGGTGCCCTGTGCAGCCTGCATTTTTTATGCTGCTGTGGCTGGTGTGTTCTGGCAAGCACAGGGGAGAGAGAGAGAGGCAGGGAGGCAAGTCTTCCGTACCATATGAACTATCCTGAGAAGTTGCATATCCCGTTTCTACCCACCTCCATTGGGCAGGGCATTGTCTTCGGAAAATACATTCTTTTTCATAAAGTAGCAATGAGAGTATAGTCATTGCAATGAAAGAGACTATATATTTAAAGACTAGGCACAGTCATTATGTTTAGTCTCAGAGAGGAACTTAATCCTCTCCCTGCTGCCTATAACCTATGAAATGTTGACCAGATGAAAGCCTGTGTGACAGTGTCTTCCCCTGGGAGGGCCTGACTTGGTAAACTGAATTCATTTGTTTTAAGCCACGTGAACTATAGACAAAACAACTTGGAGTGGGTAATTTGTAAAGGACGGAAGTTTACTGCTCACTAATTTCTTGGGAAGTCCAACACCAAGAGAGCAGTACATTTGGTGCTGGTGAGGGCTTGCTCTCCACTTTAGAAACTGTCTTCTTACCGCGGATTTCCATAGTGCAAGGGGGAGCCAGCATCCTCCGGTTTGCTTAATAAGGATCCCAATTTTGATCCAGATATAAAATATTTTGGGGTTATCTAGCTTTTTTCTCTGTGCTTAGGTTTATACAAGTGTTACATGAGGGTAATGAGAATATACACCTAGTAGGCTTCCATGAGATTGTGCATATAAGCCAATTAGAATGTTATTTAAACATAATGCACACTCATTAAATGTTACCAGCACTTTAATATATACTTTCTCCTCCTTGGAAAGGAAGAAGGAATGCTATTTCAAATTGGATTTTGAGAGATAGTAAGGACCAAGGAAAAAGAACTGGGTTTAATACAAGTGATTTTTGAGCCCTGGCATCAGACATCCACCATTGAGAAAGTTATTTTACTTGCCACATCCTCTGTTTCCTGACAATCAAATGAAATAATTGTATCTTCCTAGAGAGCTTTTATTCACATCAGACAAAACCTTATAATGCCTCATACCATTTGGATCCCAGATCATGTCTAATAAGAAGTTTGTGGCTGTTAAGCTGGAATCCTCAAGTTCAACCCCCTTTCCTTAGTGTGACCTTGGATAAGTACCTCTCAGGACCAAGCATTGTTCACACAGAGGCAGGAACACGACCTGCATTGCTGTCATGATTCCTTCCGAGCTTGAATTTGGAAATCATATTCAGATGCAGTATTGAAGTTGTGTACAGTTCACTCAGAAATATTTATTGGGAGGACTATATGTCAAATCATCTGCTAGGAGATATATATATATATATATATATATATATAATTTGTTTGGTTTTTTTGAGGTAGGGTCTCACTCTCTCTCAGGCTGACCTGGAATTCACCACATAGTCTCAGAGTAGCCTCAAGCTCATGGCGATCCTCCTACCTCTGCCTCCCAAGTACTGGAATTAAAGGTGTGCACCATCATGCCCGGCTTAGAGCTCGTATTTTTAAAATGCCTATCTACTACCCTTGTGAAAATATTTTATTTATTTGTTTGCATGAAGAGAGAGAAGAGATTCAGGGAGGGGGAGAGAGAGAGAGAGACAGAAAAAGAGAAAGGAGAGAGAATATGGCTGTGCCGGGGGTCTAGCCACTGCAAAGGAACTCCAGATGCACGCCCCACTTTACCTGGTGTCATAATCAGGTCAATGCTTCTGGGATAAACCCCCAAACCAGATCCAGTCTGTGGGAGGAATGACCTTCACTTCAGGCTTGCAGATCCAGGGAAGTTCCATTAATGCCAGAAGAAGCCACCACAGGCACCATACAGAGCAAAACACAGTGCGGCAGCAAACAGCGGGGAACCCCAGGCAGAGCTCCAGAACTCTGTATTCCTTTAGACTAGGCATCAGATCCACCTCCAGTGACACCTCCTCCAGCTCAGTGGCTGGAGACAAACTTTGAATAAAAACACCTCAGTCTATTGGAGGACATAGCATTCAAGCTACCACATGTGGGTGTTGGGGACTTGAACCCACGTCATTAGGCTTTGCAGGCAAGCACCTTAACCACTGCTATCCTCTATCCTTTAAGAGCTCCATTTATATTTGGGAGGGGGGAAGGAGGAAGGAAACGGGAGAGAGGAAAGTAGGGAGAAAGGTATGTTGAGACTAGAGAGAGGGAGAGATAGAGAGACCATCCTTAAGGAGAGGATCCTTCCTGGTATGAACCTGAAGTATGGATACATGTTACGAAGCACATATGTACATGGAATGAGAGAGGAGCTAGTGAGATAAATCTAGGATCACCAAAGAGGAAAGAAACAGCATTAGATAAGAAAGTAACTGCCCATCTCTAGACGAATCCAGCTGATAGCCCTCTGTAAGCCGTGATGATGACAGGCAGGTTAGACTCATGGGTGCCTGTCATTTGAGACTGCCTATAATTCTTGCACATTTTGCAAATTAAGACTTTGTCATAATATGATTTTCCCCTTTATGATGTAGAATCAACATGTACTCTTTCTTTCATTTCTGCTGCTAAGATACACATTTATAACGTACACTCTGCCAACCACACTCAACCCCTGAGGGAACAGATTTGGGACACTACTTCTGTGAGAAAAACAGGCAAGTCACGGAGCCTTCGCCTTGCCATCCCTCCGTGACTGTGGAGGTGGGGGTGGGTCTTGGTTAGAGACAGAAGAGGCAGTTATCTGGTCACAGCAGGGTGGCATGCTGTAGGATTCTGAAAGCTTTTCTTTGGACATTTAGCTAAGAGCCTATCTCTCATGGTCTTTCAATGGTCTTGTAAGTTACCTAATAGTCTGTACTAATTTTCTTCATGTCTAACTACCTCAAAGAAATTCTGTTGTTTGTAAACCGCATTCCTGGATGAAGCAGTAATTTAGCCCTGGGCTCAGTTTCCTCATGAATAAATTGGAAATTTATGAGAGTAGTAATTGCTAGGGAAAAAAAAAAAAGAAATGTACAAAATAATTCTTTAGTTGTAAGGTTGTCATGTTATCTTATATTGCAATTAGGATTTTCAGAGGGAAATATACATGATTGATTTTAATTACAACAGATTTGACCCAAGTTTCCCAACTAAATGCATGGCTTCATGATAACCTGTGCCAGCCAGACTCAGAGAGCCCTGGGGAGGCTTCCTAGATCTGTCAATATGATGTTGAAGTCATATGCAGAAAGTCTCTCAGCTTGACTTGGAGGATCAAACCCTGTGGCTCTGACAAGTCCTACCCAGTTCCTTCCTCAGTCTCTTGCTACGTCTTCAATCTGAAATCTGATGGTGATATTGCTTCCATGTCTTTAGTCTCTTTGCTCTCCTTACTATGGAATAATTCTATTCCATGAAAATGAGAGTCAACTTTATATACCTCAGCATACTGCTGTGCCTAGCTGGGTACTTTGAAACTGGGCAAGATCAGTGTGGCACGGCTTGAAAGGAGACATCTATCAGAGACATGTTCAGATAGTGTGGAACGTTTTACTGTTTTCAGAGGGCTCAGCCCCATAATTTCCTTTGATCTAAGGAATGTGTGTACAGCCATCGATCACCTCACTGAGGGCTGTATATTATGTCCCTTATCCCCGCCTTGGGAATCAGCACATTGTAGATGACCACCCATTGCCCCTGCCTTTATTTCTGCCCAAACATCTATCCTCAGAGAGCCTGTCATTAACTAACCCTTCCCAAAAGACCTTTGTCATTGTTTAAGGCTCAGTATTTCCCTCATCGCCTTCAGCACGTCAGCCTGTCTTTCCTAGCGTCCTTCTTGTCCTGTAGAAGGGCGCCTCACACTGCCCGAGCAAGCCTTTCTTGCACTTGGGCTCTTAGAAACGAGTTCGAGACCTGGTATCAAGCAACGGTTCCATGCACCACTGGTAGAAGTGTGGATCAGCCAGTTTAAGTTAAAGAATTCTTTGAATCAACACAGTCATGGCATATGGAAGAAATATCAAGACTGATCATCTGTCACTTGACTATGGGTCTCCAGTCTGGGGGAGGTTTAGTTAGAACTTTTCTACCTGTTTTCAAAACTCTAACCAAAATAAATCTCATTATACACCAGGCATCCCAGTGAATCTCGATGCTCTTGTTTTACAATTGATTTGGTTTGTCCTAACAGTGTCAGTTTCCGAGTGGTCTGACATCTGGGAAAGCACCTAGAAGAAGGAAGCGAAGGGAGATGAGAGGGCTCCAAGCAGAGCTCTCTCCATTCCAAGTGTCACATCGCTGCTTCTTTGTAAGACACTGCACAGCAAGTGGGTGACGGCCACGGAGACAGCTCCCAGGCTCGGGGAAGCAAGCCATCAAAGTGAGGAATCAGGTGCTAGAGCATTTTGTGTGTATAAGAGAGAGACAGAATGGTAAAACACTAAATTACTAAATGCTTTACAATCCGTCAATCAGCTAATATCAAGGGAGAATAAAAAGGAAAGAGAAGGAGCCACTCTCAAGCATCGCTGTATTTGAAGTGGAAATTTTTGACTTATTTACATCATTTGTATAAATACAGGTGTTGAGGAAATTTAATATATCTTTGAAACATTCAAATCCTCTCATCAGAATGACTCAACATCAGGAGTTATAGAGTGTCTCCAATACCAGACTAGACAACGCATCATGACTACAGAAGAAAAAGAGGTGTTTGCATTATCCCCATTCCTTCCTTTCTTCCTTCATCCCTTCTTTCCTTCCTCTCTTCCATTCTTTTTTCCTTCCTTCTCTCTTTTTTCCTTCTTTTATTCCCTTCTTCCCTCCCTCTATTCCTCCCTTCCTTCCTCTTCTTCCCACGTTCCCTCCCTTTCTTCCTTCTTTTTTTCAGTTTTTCTTTCTTTTCTCTCTTTTTTATTTTTTCCATTTTAAAATTTTAATACATGTGTATTCTTTATTTTGACCTTATTCCTCTCAATTACTCTCCTGTGCCCTTTCCTCTCCAATTAACACCTTTCTTCCCTATTGATCACATCTTACTTACTTTCATGCCTTCTTTCTTTTTTTTTTTTAACTCTGAGTTAAGTTGGGGTTCTCATGGTCATGGCTAGTAGGGTATCCATTGTGATACGGATAGCCTGCCAGTGGCCATACCACTGTTGAATCTACCTCTCCTCTCCCCATATCCTCTGGCTGACACTAGCTACTCTGGGAGGTGTAGGGTCTCATCTGCCCTTCCCCCATTGATGGTGACGTGGTGACAGGCTTAATCTTGTTTGGGAAATCATGCGCATAATTCATGAGTGTTAAGGCCATTTTGTATCTTGCAGACCATGTTCTGCAGCCCATCCCCCACCCCCTGCTCCTACATTCTTCTAGGCAGGTCTCTGAGACCTGGACGCAGTGCTTTAAACGTCCTGTTTCAGCTGGGGTGTTTAACTAATGTGTTAGCTACTTATCCCAAGGCTGACCAAATACCTGGCAAGAAGAGGCCTCCGGGGGGAATATTTTGGCTGGCAGGTTGAGTGTATGCAATCCATTGTAGCGGGGAGGGCAAGGCACTTGGAGCAGGAAGTGGCTGTTCACAGCTCATCTGTGGTTACAAATCAAAGACAGAACAGAAAGAAGGGTTAGGCCACAAAACCTCCAAAGATCTACTTCCTTCAGCAAGGCATGGCTAGGTAAGTTCTTTCACCAGCACATTCTAGCTGAAGGACATGAGTGATGGTGTGGAGAAGCCGTCTGTCCCAAGCTCCCACATTCCAGCATGGAGTGATGTCAGGCCACGGCAGTCTGTTGCTCAAGGTCATTTACTTATCACTCTGTAACGACTTGAGTTTCTGTAATTTCATGTAGGTTTTATGTACCAAACAACTCTACCTGGTACCTATTTAACCCTGAATAAGTTGCTAGTTATTTTCTCAATCCCCCATCTGTAAAAAGAGATTATCTTGGTGCTTTTTCAATGCTGTTTAGAGAAATTGAACTATACGATAATAGATGACAAGATAAACAGGGTTGTGTTTTAATAACAATTTGCTCTCTCCAGATAATAAAGATTTATCACTACAGCTCAAGCCAAGTGTACTTCATAGCTCTCCTGCCCCATACAGTAATTCATGAACCCTAACCACCTAAGGGTCCAATGTCAGAAAAGCCATGTGCCTTTGGTGAAGGAGGAGAAAAGAGGAAAGTTTCACATTTACACTGCTAATCTGACTGTGACCCCCACACCGGTCATTGGTAAGAATTGTCATGCGAGTTTACCTAGCTATAGTTGAGTTAAACAATGCAGAGAGAGGAAAAAAGTAAAATGCTGGGTGATGAAAACAATCTCTCTCCACCAGTAGGCAGGTGTTTTATATAGTTACTGTCTGGTAAATAGTTACTGTTTCTACAATCAGCCTCACTATAATTGAAGTGCTAACAGGCTGTTGTCATAACTTTAGTCACTGAGAAATTGATACATGTTGAAATGTTTCATATCTTGAATTTTGAAAGGGTTTGAAATGTACAGACTTAAATGCACATGAGAGATGACGATTTTTCTGAATGCCAACAGATGAAGGACGAACACTTTCTAAATCTTGGGACAATTGGAAGAAGCTTACATAGTTACTTCACTCTTACCATTTTTTCCCTCCATGCTGCTCCTCTGTTATATTCACCCAGCCATAAACAAGAAATACTTGGGTGTTGTCAAAAGCACAACTTGTCCCTCTCATTCAATGATGGACAATAAATCATCTTCATCCTTTTATGCCTCGTCATTTCATTTATAAGGTATTGCCCTTTATTATGACAGATTTTATGATATTTTGTGATGGCCAGCCATGGGGAGAAAAAGGTTTAATGCACTGACATCTAATTTTATTATCTATGGTACCTATCTACTTTTTAGAAGCATTTCCTGACTTGGTGCCAATTTAAGCATGAAGCTTTAAAATGTAGATCATGACAGGGTTGGGAATTAGACCTTTAAATCAGAACAAGATTGGAAAGGCAAATCACATAGAGATTTCAGTCACTTAGTATTCCTCCTAGCATGTTCATAAATGGTACTCACAAAATAAAAAGCATGTCAGAAATCTGTGTGTGGAAGGTGGATGCATTGGGTATCACTTTAGGTTCAGATGATGATTTATTAACACTAATCTAAGATAAAGTGAGGATGCTGCCAGGATTTGAATCTAAAATGCTTCCCCACCCCACTCGTGCTTGAAGAGGGGTTCCCCAGCTGGTGGTGCTGTTTTGGCGGATTGTGGGTCCTAGTTGATGAGGGTTATAACTCAGTCGCTTCTGGCCCCATTCTTCCTCTGCTTCATTCTCCAGTGAGATGTAAACAAGGCATGCCACAGCCTCACCTAGTCATGCACCCAGCCCTGTCTGCCACCATGCCTTCCCTACCACAATGGACTGTTTGCTCTGAAGCTATGAGCCAAATTAGAGCTCTCCTCCATCTCTTCTTTCATGTACTTTATCACAGAGATGAGAAAGCAAGTGATTCAGACACGAAACATACTGTAACCCTTCTGCTCCCAAGCACCACTTGTGATGATTTAAATCCATCATCCCATTTGACATTCAAATTATACTGAAAATAAATTATGATATTCTACGCACTAAAGTGTCAAACACGAAATCACAGTTAGATGGGACAAATAGCCTCTGGGAAACTATTGTGTAGTTCAATGACCATAATAAGTAGTATTACATTTTGCACACTTAAAAGTTGTTAAGATTTGAAACTTCCGCATCACAAAATAAAAGTACATGTGTGACATGGTGGATATGTCTCACACATTGGTTTCATTGTTTGAAAGTTGGTACTTCCTCCACAATGCCGCCTCTGGGTGGGGGAGGAGGCTCAGTGGACCAGGCGATTGCTGCACAAATGTGATGAGCTGACTTCAGACCAGCAGAGCCCACATGAAGATGGATATAGGAGCATGAGCATCCAGAACCCCAGTGCTCCTGTGGCAAGACTGAAGAAGACACAGGCTAAACCACAATGGACACAACAACAAGGCACCCTGCCTCCAACACAGTGGGTGAAGACCCACACCTGAGATTGTTCTCTGACCTCCACACACGCACCTGCACATGGTCACACGCACAAACATGCATAGGCATAAGGTTTTTGAAACTCACCTTGTGTACTATCTATGGAATTTTGCCAGTTGCACTGTAATAAAACTGGGGAAACTTTAGTGTAAAAAGTGATGATGTGAGGAGAATTAGCACTGATTCTTACTGGCTTTCCATTTGCAATGGAATCTCCTGCATGCTCAGGACTTGTGGCTGTTCCCTCAGTTTGGATCGGTCTCTGCCAAGATGGAGTATGTCTGACTTCTCCTCATTCCTGACTTGGTGCCAATTTCCAGAGAACGAAGAGTCTGTTCGCTGTGGAGGATTCCTTTCCACTTATACCAATTCTCTCTTACGTTGTCCTCCTGGGTTTGTTCCAGTTGTGTTTGAACACATTGCACAACTACCCTTCCTTCTCGGCCGTGCTGCTCACTGATGAGAGCAGGGGTCTTTAATATCTCATTTGCCACCTTACCTCCAGTGCTTAGAATTTAGGCAAAGGGAAAGTAATTGTCCAATAAGTATCTTATCAAATTTGCCAGAGCATTCGTACTATCAGAAGATATTAAAGAACTCTTGAAGAGGAAGTCAGTTGCTCAATATCTCACGTTATGAGGATGGCAGAGCTGGGTCTGAAACCTTAACAATAGCTATAACAGGTTACATATATTGCAATGGTTTACATTTATCTGTTCTTCTAGCATGTTCACAATGTGTTAGTCTAGCTAACTCATATAGCAACCATTTAGTTGCAATAATCCTCACCTTATAAAAGAAGAAGACATGGGCTGGAGAGATGGCTTAGTGGTTAAGCGCTGGACTGTGAAGCCTAAGGATCCTGGTTTGAGGTTCAATTCCCAGGACCCACGTTAGCCAGATGCACAAGGGGCACACATGTCTGGAGTTCATTTGCAGTGGCTGGAGGCCCTGGTATGCCCATTCTCTGTTTCTGTCTATCTGCCTCTTTCTCTGCCGGTCACTCTCAAATAAATAAATAATAAAAAAAATCTTATTTCAAAAAAGAAGAAGGCAAGTCCTTCAATCCATTCATTTGCTTACTTACTCACCCATTTCCTGTTCCTAAAGCTGTTCTTGCAAGGTAAACACATGACAGGGCCCTCACAGTTGCATCCTGCATATGTTAAATATATTGTCTTATTGCTCTTTGACATTGATATCATTAATCATTTTAAAGGCAGTTCTGACTTGGCCATATTCTTGTTTAACTACCTTAAGCAAATTAATTAGCTTTGTGGGGCCCCTGATACCATTAATTCATGGTCTATAAAAACTTAGACCTCATTGAACTTTTTAATATTGTGTCTTTACTGCCTGATATAAGTGTCTTTTAAATTATAAGAATTGCTTCAGTTAATGCCTCATTAAACAGCTACATACATATTTGGAACTATGAAAAATTTCTAAGATTCCTAAGTAATCAAAATTCAGATTAACATCAGGATGATTCTATATCTCCTTTACTACCAGGTAAATATAAAAGTAAATGTGACCATGCATCAAGAACTAGTGAAGAGGCTTCATATTTCTAGCTCTCAAAGAACACGTGGTCCTAGGGCAGGAGCAGGAGTTTAAGAGTAACTATTAATTAAGTGAAATATTCAAACACAGACATGTGGTTTTGAAAATCACAGCAGACCCCTTTCATACTTTGTAGAATGGTCATAATCAAGATGACAGACAGCGGGACTGGAGCGATGGCTCAGTGGTTAAAGCCCTCGCTTCTAAATCCTGATGGCCCAAGTTTGAATCTTCAGTACTCAAGTAAAGCCAGATGCACGAAGTAGAGCATGTGTCAGGAATTTATTTGTAGTGGCAAGAGACCCAGGAGAGGTAGTTCTCTCTCTCTCTCTCAAATGAATATGTATTTTTAAATATGACAGATAGTGACAAGCGTTGGTGAGGACATTTATGAATTGCAGCCGATAGCTTGTAAGAACGTAAAATGTTGCAGTTACCTTGGAAACAATCCTGGCCATGACGAGCAACATCACTTCTAGGCACAAGATGAGTTTCAGTAAAAGACCATATGCAAGTTGATAGCAGAACTAGTCAAGACATAGACATTAGAAACTAGCCAGATCATCAATTAATGGATGGGTGACTGAAAGGTGTTATATCCATATAGTGGACTAGTCTTGGGCAATAATAAGGATTATAAAATATCCATATGGAGTGAATTTTGATAGTCTGAAAGTAGATTAATAGTTGTGCCTGAAAATAAGAGGGAAGGCAGAAGGGAGAGTGTTAATTCCACAGAATTTCTTCTGTAGTGAGCAGCAATGCTTCCAAAGTTAGATGGTGATGATACTGAAAGATTCTATAAAAATAATAAAATCAGCTAAATTATATACTTTATCTGAGTGAAATGTAGGATGTATGAATTGTATTTTAATAGTTCTACTTTTAAAAAAGGAACCAAGACAACATAAATATAAATTCAAAATGATATAGAAGGTAACTGGTGAGATAACTTTTTTGCTAATATTGGTAGTTATCACAATACATTGAATGATGTAAAGAATCATAAATTAATAATAATGACCTCATCCTCCCATTGGTTTTCTTTAGAAAAATTAGGAACCGACTGATAATTCTGAAGTAGATAAAAGGGGAAAAAATAAGCAATTAACTTGTATTTTTTTAAACAGCATAATCAGTCAACTCATGGTGAAAGTTTGCTCTGTAAACACATTCATCCAACACACAGTGAAGGAATTATAGAGTTATAATAGTAGCATTTTTAAAATTTATAGAAAATGAATCAAGATTATGATATCAATGGCTGCTAACACAATTGAAAGAGATACCATTATTAAGTGCCTTCTGATGGAATTATGCTATAGTATCAACACCTATTTAGTTCTAGTTTTAATATTAGTTTTGAAAAGAATAAAAAACCACTGAATCATGCTGGAGCTGAGATGGAAGCCAGTTTCTTGCTGGCTAGCTCTCATAGTGATGGAAAGTATCAGAATCACCAATAGCTTGAACAAGCAGTGGATCCCATGAGCTACAAAATCAACCAGTCAGGAAAGCTGTACACACCAGTGTAACAGTGGCACACAGGCCATCAGGGTAATCAACTATTTTCTGATTGGATATGAGGCTCACTCAGTGGAAGGGAATTTGTATC
The DNA here is from genome assembly GCF_020740685.1 of Jaculus jaculus. Classification (NCBI taxonomy): domain Eukaryota; kingdom Metazoa; phylum Chordata; class Mammalia; order Rodentia; family Dipodidae; genus Jaculus; species Jaculus jaculus. The sequence goes on from NC_059109.1 coordinate 133,671,316, forward strand.
TGGTACTGAGAACCAAGTCAGAAGCTTATGGCTTGGAAGGTCGCAGACCCTAAAGGGAAGTTTCCACTGTTCTTTGGCTAAAAGGAGAGGATATGCCCATCAAAGGGTTTTCTAAATGTCCATGTTTATCTCCATTGATCCATGCCATGCTTACAGTTGATTAGAGAATCTTCTTTTTACAGATGACACCAAATATTAGGGAGACCCGAGACCTATCAGTATGATAAGAAACAAATGTCAACTGCCTAGCACAAAACAAGTCATCTCTACAGCATCTTTCAGGCCCAGGAAATATTGCAGAGGAGGCAGAGAGGTAAATACGAGAGCTGCTCTCACTGCTTTCTTGACTGCCTACTCCTGAGAGGTGGTGATAGACACTGAGGAGACTCAGAACTCATCAAAGCAGAAAATGAGAGGCTTCCTAGAGCTCAACACTAAAGGAGACCTATAAAATGGCAGCCAAGGTCCAAGAAACACTGTGGAAGAGGGATTGGAAGGAACCTAAGAGCTGTAGGTTGGGAAGGTGTACTCTGAGGCATTGTATTGTACCCCCATGGAAGAGGGCCTGTGGTGGGATGGACTTCTAGAAGAAAGAACATAAGACGGTGCAGGTCACATCCTGGGACTGTATGATGAGTGCATGTTGTAGGTGTGCAGAGTTCTTTAGCAGTGATGGTGAAGGGAGCTTATTTTAAGCCTTATGTTTGGTTACAACCAGTCAAATTTATTTTCAATCACCCATATTCAATATGGTACCTTTTCAAATCACCTTAAAATAGTTTAACTATTTATCAACATAACTTACATAGATGGTACCATAATTTATAAATTTTGTTCTGTTTAAGCACTATAAATGGCCATGAGTAATGCTGACATACTCTGTTTAGGTTGTCATTGGATAGTGTGTTACAGCAAAACTTCCGTATTTAAGATTTAGAGTATTGACTTCTGGTAAGATGGCTGCATTAGGAGGCATACTGAATCAGCCTGGGGAGGATTTAAGCAAAACCACAGCAAAATAGACTTTTCTTCTGAAAAGTGAAAGTATATAGAGGATATCATCGGTCATGGCAGAAAAGCAGGAGAGACAAAGATTTACCAGAAAGAAGAAAACTGGCCAGAATCCTTCAGAGGCAGCTGTGACCCATGTGGATCCACCCTGCCCAGCTGGGTGCCCAGCTGCAGGGGCAAAGACCAGACAAGGGTATTTTCCAACCTCATCAAACCTGAAGGGGAGACAGTGGAGGTCAGCTAAGGAGCTGTTGAAAGGGTGCAGGTGGGAACAGCCGAGCAGTTCCCACACAACTCTTGGCTTCCTGCACTCTTCCGTCCCCCAACCATTAACCCACAAACCTCCAGGGAATGCAGTCAGTCCCCTGCAGCAGGGCATCCAGCACAGCTGATCAGAGCACCAGCTCCACAGCACAACATGAAGGGATGGAGGTGGGCACTCAGCACTGGTGAAATTGGAAGCCACCCCCAAAAGTAACGAGGCCAACTGACAAAACTGCGGGTACATAGGCCTGCACTGGAAGTGCTATTCTCTTTCCACGTCAGGGCAGGTTATGGGTTACATGTTCTTGGTTGGCTTTATGTTTTCAATTAAGCTGTATTTGGGGTTGACTATTGTTGCCTTTGATGATTTCAGATTCATAGGGACTTTGTCTTTTTCTTCTGTCATTACTGGGGGCAGGGTCTGATTCAGACCCAGAATGACCTAGAACCCATTTCAGAACAGAAATCTCAGCCTCACAGCAGACAGGATTAAGGGTGTAGAGCAACCCACACTCTTAGAAATTTTGGCATTAAAAGGTTATCTGTTTGTTTCAATCCCCACACTTGCATACTCTGTGCTGATTTTTATTGAATGTGTATATTGCTCAGTTGGATTTTAGAATTTTGCCAGTAAACTTATCCACTCAGCCCACTAGAATACTTTGAAGAGCAGGCAAACTGAACACTTAGGATTACTTCTGCAGGTAGATTGCTGTATAAGAGCTACACTTGGCATCTTAAACTCCTATTCTGAAGGTACATAAAGTTGGATTTTAAGTCTAAGAGCAATGCAGATAATTAGAAAACCCAAGCATTAAGTCAACTTGGGATGCAAAAATTGCTACATTATCATACAAAAAAAAAAACCCACAAAGAATCAAGACATTACAACCCACCAAAAATTATAAATCCATCAGAAATGACCCCCAATGAGACTGTTTTAGGTTAAATTCTTGACAAATATTTCAAAAAATGATTTTGTAAATACTCAAAAAGATCAAAGGAATCAAAGAAGAAAGCAAAGGAATTAAAGAAGAAAATTAACTCCTGAAGGAATTCTGAGAGAACACAGGAAACCAGCATAATGAAATAAGGAGGTCATTGCAGGACATGAGTAAGGAAATAGAAATACTGAAGAAAAACCAGGCATAAATTCTAGCACTGAAAAACACATTTAAAAATAAAAAAAAGAAAACCTCTTTAAAATCTCTATTTCACCTGCTCACCAGTACAATGGATTAAGGACAAAACAGAATATCTAAAGTAGAAGACCAAGTGGCAGATCTGATACAGTCCAACAAGAAGAAAGAAAATAAACTAATAGGAAGGTATTAATGGGAATTTGGGGGCACTATGAAAAGATCAAACATAAGAATTCAGGGTATAGTAGAAGGAGAAAACTTTCAATCCAAAGGCAAAATAGGTGTTTTCAACAAAATCATAGAAGAAAATTTTCCTCAAATTGGGAAAGAAATGCCAATGCAGATACAAGAAGCTTTTAGAACACCAAACAGACAAAACCTGGAAAGAATCTCTCCTTGCCATGTTATAATGAAACTACTAAACATGCAAACCAAATAAAACATATTTAAAGCAGTTAGAGAGAAAAAGCAAGTCACCTACAAAGGCAAGCCCATCAGGATCACAACGGATTACTCAACACAGACTTTAAAACCCCGAAGGGCTTGGAATGATATATTCCAAGTTCTAAAAGATAACAACTGTCAGCCAGGATTACTTTTTCCTACAAAACTATCAATCTAAATTGAAGGAGAAATAAGGACATTACACAGCAAAAATAGGCTGAAGGAATTCATAACAACTAAGCCAGCTCTTTAGAAAGTACTTGAAGGAATCCTTCATGCTGAAGAGAAAGCAAAGCACACACATGAGGAAAAAGGAAAAAAATAAAATAAACTATGCACAACAGTTAAAAGAAGAGAGTAAAGGGAAATCAGGAGGCACAACAAAACAAGAAGAATGGCAAGGAAAAGCACATTCCTTTTAATAATAACTCTTCATATCAGTCACCTCAATGCTGAAACTGAAAGACACAGGCTAGTAGACTAGATTAAAAGGCAGGATCCTGGGCTGGAGAGATGGCTTAGCTGTAAAGCACTTGCCTGTGAAGCCCAAGGACCCCGGTTCAAGGCTTGATTCCCCAGGACACATGTTAGCCAGATGCACAAGGGGGCACAAGCATCTGGAGTTCATTTGCAGTGGCTGGAAGCCCTGGTGTGCTCATTCCCTCCCTCTTTCCCTCTCTGTCTCCCTCTCTCTCTCTGTCTGTAGCTCCCAAATAAATGTAAATAAAATAAACAAAGAACATGTTTAAAAAGGTAGGATCCTGCTGTTTGTTGCCTCCAAGAAACTCATCTCTCAGTAAAAGATAGACACTGTCTTAGGGTAAAAAGAGAGAGAGAAAAAAAATGGTTTTTCAAGCAAATGGGCCTAGGAAACAAGCAGGGGTTGCTATTCCAATATCACAGGTTAGACTTCAAACCAACATTCATGAGGAAAGATTTAAAAAAAGTCACTTTATACTAATTAAAGGAACACCACAACAGGAAGAAATTGCAATCATAAATGTATATTCACCTAACATGGGGGCTCCCAATTTCATCAAAGGAACAGTATTACACTGAAGGTCTCAGATAACACCCAACACAATTGTAGTGGGTGACTTTAATGCCCCACTCTCATCAATTGACAGGCCATCCCTGCAAAAAAATAAGCAGAGACATCTGGATTAAATGATGTTCTGGGAAAAATGGACCTAACAGATTTCAACAGAACATTGCATCCAAATGCTACAGAAGATAATTTATCTCAGTAGCACATGGAATAGTCTCCAAAATAGACCATATATTGGGACACAGAACAAATCTTAACAAACACAGCAAAACTGAAATAATCCTCTAGTTAGGATTAAATCCCTTTAGTTAGTATTAAATTAAAATTCAGCAACAAGGAAAACTACAGAGCATAAATAAATTCAGGGAGTCTAAACAGTACATTATTGAATGATAAATGGGTCATGGAAGAAATCAAAAAGGAAATCAATAAATTCATAGAATCAAATGATGATGAGAATACAACATACAAAAACATATGACCTACCAAAATTAAATTAAGATGAGATAAATCATTTAAATAGAAATATAACAAATACAGAGATCCAAGAAGTTATAAAAAGTCCCCCAACGAAAACAAGTTCAGGTCCAGATGGATTCACTGGTGAATTTCACCAGACCTTCATGTAAGAACTAACACCACTGCTTCTCAAACTTTCCCATAACATAGAAAAGGAAGGAATTCTACCAAACTTCTCTCACTAACCCATTATTACCCTGATACCAAAACCAGACAAAAACAAAACAACCACAAAAACCAGAAACTTACAAACCAATCTCCCTCATGGGCATAGATGTGAAAATTCTGAACAACATATTGCCAAACAGAATAGAAGAATATATCAGAAAGATTGTTCACCTGACCAAATAGGCTTAATACCAGAGATTAGGGATGGTTCAGCATATGCAAAATAATAAATGTAATACACTTTATAAATGGACTGTAGGACTAAAATCACATGACCATCTGAATAGATGCAGAAAAGGCATGTGATAAAATGCAACATCCCTTTGTAGTAGAAGTCCTAAAGAAATTGGGAGTAGAAGGAACATATCTTAACCTAATAAAAGCTATTTAAGATAAACCTACAGCCAACATGCTACTAAATGGGGAAAAATCTTGAAGTTTTTCCACTAAATTCAGGAACAAAACAAGGGTGTCCACTGTTCCCACTTTTATTTAATATAGTTCTGAAAATCCTAGCTATAGCAGTAAGGCAAGAGACACTCATAAAATAAATACAAATTGGAAAGAAAGAGATCAAGTCATCATTTGCAGATGATAGGATTCTATACCTAAAGGATACTAAAGACTCTACCAGCAAACTGTGAGAGCTGATAAACACTTTTAGCAACATATCAGCAGAGAAATAAACACACAGAAATTAGTAGCCTTCCTCAATACTAACAGTAAATATGCAGAGGATGACATCAGGGGATCTCTTCCATTCACAATTGCCTCAAAGATAAATAAATAAATAAATTACCTTGGAAAGAAGCTAAACAAGACAGTGAAGGTTCTCTACAAGGAGAACTTTAGAACATTCAAGTGTGGGCTGGAGAGATGGGTTAGTGGTTAAAGTGTTTGCCTGTAAAGCCAAAGAACCCCAGTTCTTTTCCCCAGTACCCACATAAGCCAGATGCACAGGGAGCACTTGCATCTTTAGATTGTTTGAGGTGGCTGGAGGACCTGATGAGCCCATTCTCTCTTTCTCTCTCATAAATAAATAAATAAAATTAAAAAAAAAACTCAAGCATGAAATTGCAGAAGACACTAGGAAATGGAAAGGTATCCCAAGTTCTTGTATTGAAAGAATCAATATTGTGAAAATGTCAATCTTACTAATAGCAATCTATACATTTAATGCAATCCCCATTAAAATTCCAATGGCATTATTCACAGAAATAGAAAATAAAACAAAATTCATTTGGAAGCACAAAATCCTCAAATAGCCAAAACTATTTTGAGCAATGAAAATAAGGCTGGTGTTATCACCATGTCCAATTTTAAGCTATATTACAAAGCCATAGTAACAAAAACAGCATGGTACTGGGCCAAAAAAAAACAAACAAACAGAATAGAGGAACCAGTTGTTAATTCAGGCAGCTACAGCCACCTTAGTTTTGACAAAAATGCAAAAAATATTCATTGGATAAAAGACTGCCTCTTCAATAAGTGGTGCTGGGAAAATTGGATATCTATATGACGAAGGATGAAAATAGTCCCTTCTCTTTCTCCGTGTGCAAGAATCAAGTCCAAATGGGTCAGACACCTTAATATCAAAACAAAACTGGTAGAGGAAAAAGTAGAGGAAACCCTTCAACATATTGGCATAGGCAATGACTTTGTGAATATAACCCCAATTTCTCAGGAAATATAACCACTAATCAACCACTGAGATCTCATGAAATTATAAAGCTTTTGTACAGCAAAGGACACTGTGAATAGAGCAAAGAGACAACCTATAGAATGGGAGAAAATCTTTGCCAGCTAGACATCTGACAGAGGATTAATATCCAGAATATACAAGGAATTCATAAAACAAAACAGTATGACATCAAACAATCCAAGTAGAAAGTGGGCTATGGAACTAAATAAACTAAAACTCAAAATAAGAAATAAAGATGAGATGTAACATCTAAAAAAGTGTTCTACATCCTTAGTCATCAGGGAAATGAAAGTTAAAACTACTTTCAGATTCCATCTCCTACCAGAATGGCTATCATCAAGAAAAGAAATCACAATAAATGTTGGCAAGCAGGCAGAGAAAGGCAAACCCTTCTACACTGTTGGTGGGAAGGTAGTCTGGTACACCCAATGTGGAGGTTTCTGAGACAGCTAAAGATACATTTACCATATGATCCAGCTTTACTCCTATGCATATATACTAAGGACTTTTCTCACTACCTTAGAGATACTTGCACAGCCATGTTTACTGCTGCTCTATTCACAATAGCTAGGAAATGGAACCAGCCTAGATGTCTCTCAACAGATAAGTGGATAATGAAGATATGGTACATTTACATGTGGAGCTCTATTCAATGGTAAAGAAAAATGAAATTATGGAATTTTCAGGGAAATGGATGGACCTGGAAAGGATTATACTAAGTGAGGTAACCCAGGCCCAAAAAGACAAACATCATATGTTATTTCTCATATGTGGATCCTAGGTACAAATGTGTAGACTTGGGTATGAGCTAGAACCAAGAATCGGTAGCAGAGACCAGTATGCTAGAAAAAGGCTATAAGGGAGGGAGACGAGGGAAGGATTTAAGGGGATGGTATTGTGTATATGTAAATAACAGAACAGATTATAGGGAGTGGAATGGCCTAGGTGAGGCCAGGGGAAGAGACTGAGTAAAAGAAGGTGTGGGAGAGTCAATCAAAATTCAAGATATTCTGAACAGGACATAGTAAAGCCTACTTTTTTGGATCTATGGCACATCCAGAAGTCATAGATTGTTACTAGAAAATTTTCAGTGCCAGGATTGGGATACCTTCCAGTGAGTTGTTAGACAGGGAAGTCCTGTTTCCTCCAAAACATGACAGGCCATTGCCAAGGACCTCGGTTTCCCATGAGAAATAGTTTGGTAAGACCCTCCTGCGGAAGAGCTCACATGTCTGGGCTGCAAGGTCACTGACACATCAAGCTGGGGCTGAGCTGGAAATCTGCTTCCTATAGAACAGCCAACTGAAAGCTGGAAAAAGCTGCACTGCAAGCAGCCCTACAGGAGACAAAGTCATGAATAGTGAAAACAGTGGACACTGGCAGCCTCAAGTGTGGTCAGCCAGGCCAAATAACAGAATATGTGCAATAGTGACATGTCTCTGTGGAGGAAACCAAATTCTCTCTAATTGGACTGGAGGCCTGCTCTAGGAGAGGTAATGCATGCCTGGTACTGAAAACCTAATCAAAAACCTATAGCAGGGGAGGTCATGAGCCTTAGGAGTGTAACACCTGCTCCTTGTCTGGCTAAATGTATATATTATGCTCACCAAACTGCCCAGTAAGCAGTACACTTAATGTTCATATTCATATATTAATGCTACTCTCACTTTTGGTTAGAGAAGCTTCTCTTTGAAGACAGCAGTGACCACTGGGATGACCCAAAAGGCAACATATTGCTAAGAAGAAGTAATAGAGGAGTGATCAACACTGAAATATCTCTATCACACTCTCCAAGGCTCAGGGTGAAGAGGTTGTAGAAAGAAGGTAAGAGCCAAAGGAAGAATACCACTCCTTACAATGCAAATGTCCAGAAAGAAATAGGCCTTGACATCCACAACCTCACAGTGCCTAGCACTACCTTCACAAGACCCCCATACTAGGAGAAAAAGATGATGACATCAAAATAAAAGATAGACTAATGGAGAGAAGGAGGGGATATGATGGAGAGTGGAGTTGTTAAGGGGGAAAATGGGGGAAGGGAAGGAATTATCATGGTTTATTTTCTGCAAGGATAGAAGTTGTTAATAAGAAAATTACACATTGAAAAAATTTAGAGTATGTGTGAGTGCATGTTCGGGTACATGAGCACATGCCTGCATGTGTGTTTGAGCCCAGAGCAGAACCTCAGGCACTGTCCACCATTCTGTGACAGAAGATCTCTTATCTTGAGATCACCATGTCATCTATATTTGCTAGTCAGGGAGTACCAGGGATTCATTTGACGCCATTTCCCCAACACTGGGATGACAAGCACATGCTGCCAGGCCCAGCTTTTCACATGAGTTCAACAGGTCCTCATGCTTGTAAGATAAGCACTTGACAAGCTGAGATATCTATCCAAGCCCTCTTCCTTGTTTTTAATAGCATTATAAGGCCAAAACTGTATTCAAATTGTCAATATCTGCTGATAGTAATATCAAAGAAAAAGAAAAATTCCCACCAGGTCTCTAAGGTAAAACTGTAACTTTCTTCTGAAAAATCTACATAAGAAAAGGTCTGGAGCTTGAGTTTAAATCTCAGTTCCTGCATTTTTCTAGTTCACTGATTTTTTCTTCAGGTAAGAAAGTCAGCTGTGTAATTCTAAGGGGCACTGGGAACACAGAGCTCACAAATCAAGCTGTCCAATTGATGATGTTGTTAAAGAGCTTTGAACACTTCAAATGGATGACTTTTGCCATTTGTAAATGGCTGGGGAAAAACAAGAATAGTGTTTTGGCAGACAACCATGAAATAGCATCCACATTTCCCTGTCAATAAAGTTTTGTTGGAGCATAAGCGCCCGCATTGGTTTGGGGATGTCACGGCGTTTTCCACACCATACACACAGCATAGACCTCAGTGTCCAGTGTGTCTACCACCCGGCTATTTACAGAGAGTAAGTATATCTCCTGAGATATAGTGAAAGCAGAGGAATTATGATCAAAGGATAAAGAAGATGCAAATAAAACTCCAAAGAAATATACAGTTGAGGAACAGGATGAAGATGCATGCATTGTGGAGGTGAGAATATTAGCCAGGCTTGTTTTCCATTAATAAAGGTATACATGAGTGACATCATGTGATGTCCTGGGGACTGGAGGAAAAGTGGAATTAGAAAAGTCTGATGCAAGGGGGCAGATAGTGCTGCGGGTGTGACAGTGTGTCAGTTTATGTGTGTGTGACTGTGTGTGTTTCAATTAAAAATTATGAAGAACTCAGAGAATAGAGGGCAGCATCTTTCAACATGCATAGAAAGCCAATCTTGAGGATCTGAGATGTCTGCAAGAATATTTTGGATATTTTTGAAACATATTTTTGAACTTCAGACTGCTGCATAACTACTTGATGTATACCTAAAGGAAGAGCCTTCTGGAATTGGACAATAAAGACTTGAAGCATGATTAGTCATCACAAGAAGGGTAACTAAGTAAGTCATCATCCACAGAATGCACCATCTATTTACCTACCAACCTACCTAGATAATCACCTTAGGCAATCCATCTATCTACATAGATAATTATTGTATGTTTCTTATTTATTTATTTATTTGCATGAAGATAGAGATAAAGAGCAGACAGTAAGAGGGGGAGACAGAGAATGGGGGTGCCAGGGCTTCTAGCTTCTGGAAATGAATTCCAGATGCACACACCACTGTGCATCTGCCTGTATCTGGGTATTGGGGTATCTAACCCAGGTTGCTAGGCTTCACAGGCAAGCACCTTAAGTGCTGGGCCACTCTCCAGCCCCTATATTATGTTTTTCTGATTCTGCAGGCATACTGCCCGTGTATTATCTATCATCTATCTATCTATCTATCTATCTATCTATCTATCTATCTATCTATCTATCTGTTTATCTACTTACCTATCTATCCTTTCTATGTAACTCTTTCTTGATCTGATTCTATCTCTCATATCTGTTTCTCTCTCTATCTCTTCCTAGGCAAGGGAAATAGACTCAGTAGGAATGGGGAAGCTGGGCCTGGTGGTACAGTTCTGTGATCCTAACTGCTTGAGAAACTGAGGGAAGAGGATCACAATCCCAAGCCTTTGCTGGGATTAAGGTAAGATCATGACTATCCTGAGTAAGTCAGCGATATCTTTTCTCAGTGTAGTTCTAAGAAAGACCCAGGTAGCTGAGGACAGAGCCCCACACGCACACAACCCTGTGTTCAAGCCCCAGTACTGAAAGTCACAGGAAAAGACAACTCAGCACCTTGCCACCTGCCTAGAGCACAGCCTCAGGTGTATGGAAGGCCAGGACCCGGACCTAGAAAAGAAGGGAGTAAACAGGCTGGAAATAGCCAAATGCCAAAATAAGCAGGCAACATGGAGCAAGTAAGGGGACGCTTGTAGTGTGTGAGCATCTCCCGATTGGCCTCATGCAGTCCAGGAGTTCAGAGGACTGGCTGCTGCACACATGGTCCGTAATAAGCCACTCACATCTACCAATGGACTGAGATCCAACCCCTACACAAGCCATATCTGGAAGTGAGGCATCACCTGTGCAGAGCGATGATAACTTTGTGCCATCTGTGGACTATACTTCTCCTGATATGAGGCGTCACTCTAGGACGGTGCTGGTGCTCATCCAGAGGGAATGAAAACACACTTGAAAACATGTGAAGGGAAACATACATGTAAAGGATCATGGGATCATTTCACCCTCGTGGTCATTGTAATTGCACACCAATTCTTAGCATGGAGGAGCGTGCGTGCCTTGTGTGCCCTCGATGCTGAGCTCTGAACGTTTCTGAGCTATGATTACCGTAGGTTTGTAACACAAAATCTCCAGCCTGGGACTCATTAAACTTTATCACGGCATTGCCTGAAACAATGTTTATAATTAAAACAAGAAGCAGTGGGTGTTGATGTTATGACGTGAAGAATGGGTGCTGTTAAATTCTCTCAGGCAAGCCAGAACAAACTGAATAGTCTCTGAATCCTTGGGGAGGGGAACCCATTTTCAGATGAAGAAAAGACTTGAGTTCCATCTTGGTCTATCCAGCTGACAGTCCCAGTACTGAGAGCTGCATTACTGACCAAAGGGAGGTGGTTTTCTACAAAAGAGACCAGTATAAATCCTCAGTCTCTTTCTCATTATAAAGTGTCAATTACAGAGATAATAGCTGGGGTCTTTCTTGACAGGAGAACAAGGTGGTCACTCAGGATCTTAAGTAGAAAACAGCACACACTGTAACTAAATGAGAAATCATTCACATGTCAAAGATCATTCATGTGTCAGTTAGGATCCTGTAGTATAAAAAGTAGAGAAAAAAAGAAAGCCAGGCATGGTGGTGCCAGCACTTGGGAGGCAGAGGCAGGAGGATCATCATGAGTTCAAGGATACCCTGGGACTTCAGAGTGAATTACAGGTCAGCCTGTGCTAGAGTGAGATCCTACCATAAAAAAAAAAAAAAATTGGGGAGGGAAAATGAATGAAGAAAAAAAAATATAGTGGACAATAATCAGAAGTAATAGAAAAATAGCAGGCTGTACTTTTCTCTCAGCTTAAAAGGGATTTTTTAAGGAAAAAAAAATACTTTTAAAGGAAATGTTCCTGTGACTCCAGTGGCAGGTTCAATGTTCTCCTTGTCTCCTGCTCAGAAGCAAAAGAAACAAACATAAGCTAATCTCTTCCCCGTTTCTTCAGTCTCATCTATGGACACTTTATCCCCACCCAGTCATCTCGTGCTTCCTGGGTCCTTTTCATTGGCTTATAAACATAGTTGAATATCTCATAAAAGAACATGATGAAAATGATACTTCCCAACTTATGTATCCTCTTCCCCACATTGATATCCATTTTGCCTAACAGCAAATTCTCCATTTGTCTCCCAAATCTTCCCATCTTCTTGGAAGGAGGTTTTCTAATCACTTTCTCCACTTTTCTAACTTTCAGTTTCTCTCTGACAACATACTGGTTCTTATACATATTTCATGAGTATTTTAATCACGAAAAAGTGTTGTGTTTTATCTAATAAACTTGATTAATGTACAAAAAAACGATCATGTTCTTTATTGTAATAATGTAGTGTGCCATAAGATTTGATATTTGGATGTTACACCAACCTGGCATTCCCAAATAAATTACACTCTTGGATATGGTGTTTGACAGTTTGTGATGTCATTATTTTGGGGTTCCCCAAACCACCATTAGACAGCCCAGAAAAGTTTGGTCCTCATGGATATGTTTTATAATTGACAATTTTAACATGTGAACATATGGTAATTTGATAATGTTCCTGTTACTTTATCCCTTTTGGTCCTCTCCTGCATCCCACATCCCCACAGGACCCTCCTTTATCAAGGTAGTCCTTACTCTGTTTTATTGTCTCATTCCTTTGTTCCTCCTCCATCCTCCATGTCAAATCATTTATGGCCTCTGAACCATGATGGTAACCACTGTGGAGTCATGAATACACCAGTCAGTTTATGTCAGGTGAATGCATATTTTTTGTTAGAGAAAAAATGTATAGACTGACTAATCAGCAAAGGAAAGTCATGTGTAGGAGTTCATGGAGGAGAAAGTGGAAATAAACTTCTGATCTTTCTCTCACGTACCCAGTCCCTAATTCTCTCAGTATCAGCATGTGACACTGTGTTCAGGAGGTGGCCACCAGGGGAACCTTGGTACAGGGGTCAGTTATGTAGGCATGGTAAACTCAAGTGATCAACTTATCAATGAAGACCCCAGCCCTTCCTTACCTATAGCATAAGTAAACAGATAGAGCAGGGCCCAAAGGCCCTGACGCCTAACACGAACATTCCCCATAAATCATACTGTTTCATAACCATGTGGTACATCAGGACCAGTCTTTCTTGAGAATGCATCATGATAGAGAATTCCCATGTGGTGGTCTGAATCAGATACAGCCCCCCCCCCCATAAACTCATGTGTGTTTGAAGCTTGGTCCCAAGCTTGTGGCAATTTGGGAGGCATAATCTTTCTAGAGGAACCATGTGCCTGGGGGCAGACTTGAGGGTGTAAAGCTAGCTTCTGCTTGCCAGAGTTCAACTCACTTTCCATTCTGCTGGTTTCCACTTGCTATGATGAGAAGTGATGTCCAGCCTCTGCTCATGCCTTGCTTTCTCCTGCCATCATGAAACTTCCCCCGGAGACTGCGAGCCAAAATAAATCCTCGCCTCTCCCATCAGCTGCTTTTGTCTAGCTCTTTTGTCCCAGCAACAGGAAGTCATGGCCACAGCCTTGCTCATGGGTTAACCTCTCAGTACGAAGGAGTCACTCTCTTGGAAATGCTATCCTTCTATGTGTACTGGGATGCCTCGTGTGCTTTTGAGTTCTACTAGCATGTCTGAATGCTGCTTCTAACAACCTTGGTTGTACAGATGATTTTCTTCCTGTAACACTAGCATCGTCTGTGTGCTTCTTGCTCTAGCTTGCTTCTGTCTTTGGCCACATGTGATTTTCCCTTTGTCTGCCTGCACTGATGCCAGCTTGTTCAGCACTTAACTCTCCACTATCTGAAACCAGACATGTTTGCAACTGAACTCATAGCTTCTGCTATTTTTGTCAGTAAACAATACTTATCTTTTCAAACTAAAGATCTTGAAACTTCCTTCAGTATTAACTCTGACCTTCTTCTACATTTAACTTAATGGAATACACACACACACACACACACACACACACACGCACACATACATATATATAAATTATATCACTACTTCTATGTCCTTATTACAGACAATACAATCCTTTTTAAAGATTTCCAGCAATCATAATCTTTAGTCTAGGCATCAATAAACCCACCTTCCAAGATGCATACTATGGAATTATTACAATCAGCCAGTCTAACGATGGTGTCTTCTACCTGCCTCCTCACCCTTGTTTACCAGCCTTGCAGTGCCCTGCCGCCTCTTCAGGATGCATTCAAACTGCACACGAGATGTCATACTCTCTGCCTGGCTTACATCTTCTATCTGATGTTTTCCAACTTCCTGGATACAGTCTCAACACCTGACAAGGGATAGACTTTACCACATGTTCAGCTATCCACCCTCTAGAAAAAGTCTCTGTCCATCACACTCCAGTTATTTCAGTCATCCCTACAGCTGACCAGGGCTTTTTCCATTAACTTCTCTAGAAAGCTTTACACGATGTCCCGCTCAAACCTGAATAAGGAAATTACTGCACACCTTAAGGCATTCAGCTTGTGTTCACCACCTCCTGCATCAAAGCCTGACCAGATCCTTTCACACTCTGTCCTGATTTTTCAGTATCCTTCATTTTCTTAAAAGTATTTATTTATTTATTTATTTATTTGACAGAGAAAGAGGAAGACAGAGTGAGAGAATGCAAGCTCAAGGGCCCCCATGTGTGTTCCCCCTTGTACATCTGGCTAACGTGAATCCTGGAGAATTGAACCTGGGTCCTTTGTTCTTGAAGGCAACTGCCTCATCTGCTAAGCCATCCCTCTAGCCCAATAGTACCCTTCATTATTATTTGGAGCTATATTGTCCTGTCTGTTTCATCCAACATCCTTAAAACATCATGGACTCTATTGGGTATTCCATCAATCTTTGCTGTGTAATTATTTTCTTCTGTTTTGCTTTGGTTTATTTTACTCCAACCATGTTGAATATGATCTTTGGAGTAAATAAATATATTCTTAGACAAGCACTGGGTTGAGGAAAATCAGAGTAATAGACTTTGAAAATGTAGGCTTTTTAATAGCTACTTTCCTCAGTACAATGAATATGTTGAGAGTGTCTTTGTGGTGATGCCTACTGTGACCCAATCTAACCTTGTAAGTCTTTTTGTCCTCCCCAAAGACCTCACTTCTGTGTCCTATGTATGGAAGACACTCTATGAATGCTGCTTTAATTGAATTTAATTGTGTAAATTTTATATCTATCTAATTATGTGCTTTGATATGCCCTTTGCAAATTTAGCCCGAATCACTGACAGTAAAGGTGACCTTAGCCACTGGCCTGAGACTGCAATATTCATGGAGGGAATGCCAGACAGGGGAGGGAAGAGCATAACCAGACAGGATGCTGCAGGTCAGAACAAGGTGAAGAACGTAAGATTTTCTTGTCACTGCCAGAGACGCTATTTTCGGAGAGAAGACTGGAATTCTTGGATAGTGCAGAATGAGGGTGAAGAAAGAGGCGCTCACGTGGGAGTGTGTTTAAGTGGCAGCAGGTTTTCAGCAGTCCAGATAAAGAGTTTTTCATGTAGCATTTTCCAAACTAAAATGAAAATGGAAACATTCATGATTCAGAATCTACATGTTGTTTTAAATAAAGACAAGCTTCTGGTTCTGTATCCTGCATTACTGTGAAATAGTAATATTTCTTTCCAACCACCAGCAATGGGGCTCTGGACCTGCATGTCTGCTTGTGCTCCACTGGGTGGGATTTTGAGGATTGGCAATGGTGTGAGCACAGACTGAAGAACACAGGCCTTCTATGTGACCATGCTTTAATCCCCTTTTCACGCTTCCATTATCACCGCCCCCCCGGCTTTAAAATAATAATAAAATGTGTGTAGTGCCCTAGGATCCCATGTTGCTCTCAGGAATCCTGCTTTCACATACCTGTCAGGCTTCTTGTCATATGAAACAAGAGAGCCAGTCTTCCTGCATCTGCTGGAGCCGGGCTCAATCTAAGGACAGCATCTAGGTGGGGAATGACGAGGCATCAGGAGTCTACCTGCTGTCCACTTGATTCACAGAAGTTTCTAAGACCTTGCACTGCCTGGAGCAACCAAATTTTCTGAAAACAAGGGAAATGGGAATAAGAATGCTTCCCATGCTGCTTTCTCCTACCTCAATGTACAACAGATGTCGCAGTGTTAATTGCTCAGTGTGCTACAAACAATGGTTGGTTAACGCCTGCAAATTCGAATGACTTGCATTTTAGAGGCTAGTTATTAACAGGTATATAATACCTATGCACCAACATGCCTTACAAAGTGAACAGCCAACCATTCGTCTGAAGCCTTTGTGGTCACCAGTGTGCTCTTTTCCCCTGTGCACCAAGAAACATCCACTGTCTTGTCTTGGATGTTCACTAGAATTACCCGATGATGAGTGGCCTTTCTCAGCAAAATATGAAGTAGCTTTGCATATTTTAGAGCATGTTTGCAGCATCATCCATACGCATTCCTCTCTGGCTTGCTTTTTCTGGCTCAGTCGGGATTGTGAAACGTGTAACGTTGTGCGTGGAGCCCTGGTTCATATCTTGTTAGCCTTTGTGCACAGCTCAACTGTGTGACTGGTGCCATTGGCCTGTATGCACTCCCGTTGCTGGGATCTGGGCTTCTTCACCTCTTCCTTACTGTGTTGCTGCAGACATTTTTGGACACAGTAAATAGATCCAAGACAAACAACTTGCAGGGCAATTGCTAGGTCGCAGACATTCATACCATCGTCTTTACTAGATATGTCAAAGCTAATATAATTTTATCAATTTTCAGACTTACCAGCAAAATAAAGAATTCTTGCTTAACATTTTTGCCCACACATGGTATACATATTTGTTTTATTTTTAAAGTACTTTTTATTTATTAGAGAGAGAGAGGGAATATATCAGTATGGGTGAACCAGGGCCACTTGCTTCTACAAAGGAACTTCAGATATATGTGACACTTTGCATCTGGCCAGTGGAATTAATTGAACATGCACCAATAGATTCTTCAAGCATGTGCCTTTAATAGCTGAGCCAGCTCCCCAACCCATATTCAGATTTTTAAAGAATTTTATCCATGAAGCAGCGTCTCATTCTCAACTTTAATGTGCATTTCTCCAATTAGACACTGCTGGAGACATATTTTATTTATTTATTTTTTTCATTGCTAGAGACTGAACCAAGAGCCTTGTGCGTGCTAGGCAAGATCTCTATCACTAAGCTACCTCCTTGCCCTTTCTAACTTTGCACTTTGAGACGCCGTCTTGTTATGATGCCAAAGTTCGATAGATCGGGCAGCTCTTGAAGTTGTGCCGTTCTTGTCTCATCCTCCCAAGTTGACGGGATTACAGGCCTGCGCCACCCTCCCGGGCTTACGCCATTTTTGTGTGTCTGCTATTCGTTCACATTTTGATGTATAAATTTATATTTACCTCTTATCTATTTTCTGTTTGATTATTTCAATCAAAACAAACATTTCGTTTATTTGTGTATATATTTATTTGTATGTTCTGTGCATGCGCACCACAGATGTGCCACATTGCATATGCTTTTAGGTGGGTGTGTATGAATTGAACCCAAGCCAACAGCTTACAAGCAAGTGCCTTTAACCACCGAGTCATCGCCACAGCCTTGGTGGTTTTCATTTCTAAAAATTCAATTCTAGACAAGTATTTTTATTTAGCTCAGTGCAATCCTTCTATAACCCTTCAGTATTACATGGAAATATTGTTTTCGGCCTATTGCAGACTTTAAAAGTTTTTTAAATGTCTTTTGAGGAACAGAAATAATATTTCAATTTTAGTGTAAAATTAATGAAATTCAGTTTCATTTCATTTAACATTAAAATTTGTTGTATATTCCTGAATCTATTTACAGTTTAATTTCCATGTGTTTACTCAATTTCATCTTAGTTTTCTGAAAGATAACTGTAGTGATTGATCTTGATGGTTCACTTGATTGGATTGAGGGAAGCCTAGGAAGTTAGTAAAACCCACCTTAAGGATCTTCCAGAGTCAGATCCTAGGGATCTCACCTAATGCCCAGACTCGTCCACAGATGCATTCAGAACATGAAGAGACACTGAGAAGAAAGTGGTCTGGAGGGCATAGGTCACAGAGTGTGAGTCCTTGGGCTCTGTCCTCACTGGTCCTTGCTCTGGTCTGCATCCTGTCTGTCATTTTGCAAGCTGCTTCCCATCATCCCTTCACAATGGACACAAAGCTCTGAGACCATGAGCAAAACAAGCCTTTGGCCCTTTAAGTTGTTCTGTCAGGAAACACATGGTTATATGTCAGCTAAAGCAGTACTATGAGCAAATATCTATCACAATTGGGGTTCCGTCTCTGACATTGAGCTTCAAAACATCTTTAATGGTACCAAACTGCCTGTATTTGATGAAAAGAAAACTAATAAATCAAATTAAAAAAAAATCTTTAAATGGAGTCCTGTTCCCATCCATTGACCCTTTCTCTCTCCTCAGGGCATTGTTATATTTTTCTAGTTCCCAGAGCTAAGTTTGGGGTATGGGGAATTGTTTTGCCTTCCTGCTGTTCTGGATTGTGTTGGCTATTGTAGTGACGTGGTCATTCTTGTAAATCCTGTCATCAGTTTGTATAATCTCAACAAAAACTCCATTGATGTCTTTATTAAAACTGCATTTACTTTCATCCAATGTAGAGGTATATAATATCTTAAGTTTCATTGTTATTTCCATTCTTAAACATAGTATATCTTTCCATTTATTTAGGTCTTGCATATTATTTGTTAATAATAAATTATAATTTATCCTGAAATTTCCATTTTCTTTCTGATATTCATAATTTTGTTTCCTATTTTATATGATATCTTTTGAAATTTTTATTTGCTAGTTGTTGGTGTATGGAATGATTTTGACATATTTATCTTTATATATTAAAAGTTTATCTTTATATATTAAAAATGTGCATATAATTCCTGCCCTTTCCCTGTAATTTTCTGTTCTCTATATTAGAATATATTAGAATAGTAGGGAAAATTCACCTTGGAAGAAAATGAGGCCTCTAAAGAAAGTAGAAATCTTCCTTCTAGGGTTGGTAAAAATGACTTAGTGGTTAAAATGCTTGCTTCATAACCCAGATGACTGGAATTTGGATCCCCAGGATCCACTTAAATCCAGAAACAAGCAGTTCATGCTTCTGTAATCCTACCACCCTTATGGCAATGGGAGGCAGAGTCAGGAGAATCTTGAAGTTAGCCAGTGTGCACAGCAAACAAGAGACACCATCAAACAAAGTGGATGGTAGATACTAACACTCCCACTGCCTTCTAAACTCCACAACCACATCATGGCACACATGAACTCGCTCTCTCTCTCTCACACACACCCTATGCTCATGACTACTATGTAATCTGATAGAACCTACAATCTCTGCATTTTACTCTTTATTTTCCATTATATCTATACCTTAGAGTTAGTATATACTGCATACCATTTTCTATGAAAACAAGACCTAAGCTAATGGACACAGAACATTGGACAATAAACAACTTCATAACTATCTACTGCTGTTGATCCTCTCATGTTATGGGTTCGTATCCTGACCAGACACCCCAGTGGACTTGACATATAAATCTCTGGGAGGTTTCTTCTGCAGCTTGGCTGGGCTGGGGTGGAGCTTCAGTGCCTGCTGGACCTGTGCTAGGGTGTGTACATATTGACACTGTTGACATCTAGGGCTGGGCAATCCTCTGTAGTCGAGAGGTGGTAGATGCTGTGCATTGGAGAATATCTAGCGCGCACCAGGACTCTACCCACTCAGAGCAATGGCACCAGGGCTCCCCTGTCCTCCCACAGTGCTGTCAGACAAAAATATCTCCAGTGCCCCTTGTGGAATACAATCCTCCTTAGTGAAGAACCGAGGCCTGTGTAAATCTCTTCCTTCTGCTATGTTCTCTCTCGTGGTCTCTGTCCAGCCTCGTCCCCGCTCATCTCATACTGAAGACCAGGAGGCCGGTGGTGTTTCAGGATTAGCTGGTGGTTGCAAAGGCTTGATAGCTTAGCCATCGAGAAATGGGAGTGGTCCTGCTGTAGCTGAGCTGAGAACCTCCTCCATGTAGACCAGCTGACAGAAAGCTGGAAGAAGCCATTCTACATGTAGTTCAATGGGAGAAAGAGATACCACCAGTGAAAATACTCAACAGTGGACACTGCAAGCCTCATAATTGGCCAGCCAGCCCAAATGAGCCAACGGGTGAAATAATGGAACATCTGTCATGGTGGAAACCAACTGCCCTCCAATTGTACTGGAGGCCTGCTCCATGGGACAGAATACATCCCTGATACTGAAAACTTAAAGCAGGGGTAGTCATGAGCCCTAGGGGTGTAGCATCTGCTGATGTCTGGAAAAATGTATATACTATGCTTATCAAACTGCCCAGTAAGCACTTCTCTTAATATTTATACCCTTATATTAACAATACTCTCACTTTGGATAGAGAATCTTCTCTTTTCAGATGGCAGTGACCTTGGGACGACTCAGAAGGTATCATAGTGCTGGAAAGAAGTGACTGGAGTACTGAGTAACATCTCGATCACACCTTCCAAGGCTCAGGGTCTAATGCGGAAGAAGTGGCAGAAAGAATGTAAGAGCCAAAGGAAGGGTAGAACTCCTTACAACGTGCTCCTCCAGACATAAAATGGCCTGGATATCCATGACCTCATAATGCCTGACACTACCTACACAAGACCATCATAAGCGGAGGAAAAGATCATGACATAAAATTAAAAGAGAGACTGATTGAGATGGGGAGGGGATATGATGGAGAATGGAATTTCAAAGGGGAAAGTGGGGGGAGGGAGGGTATTACCATGTGATATTTTTTATAATCATGGAAATTGTTAAAAATTGAGAAAAAAAGAATGGGAAGGGGCACGTCTGACCTTGTGCTTTAATCTGCACGGCCCCCAGCGCCTGTGGGTATGCGTGTCTGAACTCCCGGCGGAGGTGGCTGGTGGCGGGTGGGCTACAGCCCTATGCACCATCTCCCTTGTGTGTCCATGAGCTGGTCTTCCTAAACATGGCAGCCCCTGGTAGAGAACAGAATTCCTTACATTGCAGAGCCCAAACTCTTTTCAATAAACCCTCCAACATAGCAATGCCTGCTTGTGCTTCAAGATGACTGATGGGGAGTCCAGGAAAGGGGTTTCAGAATCCTTCAAGGAGGAATTAATAATGACGAGTATTGAGAAGATAGCATCATTCTCAAAGAGGAAACGCGAGGGCGGCGAGTCACAACTCTCAGATCACTGCAGCATGTCCTTGGGGTGTGTTCAGCATTTTCAGTGGCATTCAGCACCAAATGGCTTGTACCTTGATGCAAAACATGTGCCTTAAAGAGGAGCAGTAGATGCATTTCAATCTTCCTTGGTTTGGCTCATCGCTGTGGTTGCATAGAAGTCAGCTCTGGTTGTTGAGTAATAATTGATGAATCAAAGATTTCCCCAATTTCTGCCCCGCCTGGGCTGCTCTCCCAGCTGTACCTGTGTACTTGAGGCCAAGTCAGTTTGCCAGAGTCTCCCCTCCACGATGCTAAAACCTTCGACAGGTTACCACTGATTGGCAAGGCTCAGGCCAGAAAGACTTCTTCCCCTCACCACTGTTACTTGTCATGCCAGAGTGTCCTTGACTCTTCCAGGTTTGTCCCTCGTCTGCATCTCTGTATCTCCAGTGCCTGCCTGGGTATTCTCGATGCCAGGCTCATGCAACACGAATCTGCTTCTTACTGGGAGGTCCTTGAACCTAAGCCCTCCTAACTCTGTCAGGGTGGTGAGGCCCTGGACTAACCCTGCGGGAGCAGGAAATTTACATTCCTTCATTAAAGTCCCCATCCCTTCTCTGACATACATCACAACATGACTTTTCTTGTCACAAAATTTAAAATATTAGGATGTCAGCATCTACTGAAAGTAACAAAGAGGACAGGGGAGCTTCCGGCACTGGGGTGAGCTGTGGAAAAGCCCTGGAGAACTTGAAGGCAATGCCATAATGAATGAAGACAATTAGAAGAGAAGCGAGAAGAATTGAGGGTGGAGTTCATCTGTTTCCTGATTGGCTCTGGTCTAAGGGAAGCTATTAACTCCACCTTCCTTGATGGCATGTCAAGGGATGGCGCTTTTGTCTTCCACATTCCTGGGCTATACATTTAGCACCAGGCTGAAAGAGAGTTGGGTGTAAAGTACTCTGAGGAAGCCGTATACATATCATCTGCTGCCATAAAATG
Organism: Jaculus jaculus; assembly: GCF_020740685.1. NCBI lineage: Eukaryota > Metazoa > Chordata > Mammalia > Rodentia > Dipodidae > Jaculus > Jaculus jaculus. The sequence goes on from NC_059109.1 coordinate 133,693,567, forward strand.
CAGAAATGAGACAGTAGCATAAACCCTATAAGTTTTGGCTCTGGCTTCACCAAACATCTGCAGTTGAACTTTCATGACTTGGTTATCTCTTTATGAAACAGAGTTGATGGTAACTCCCATCTTTACCGTACCACAAGACAACGTGAGATGGTGTAGGCAAAGCCATTCTAATCATTTTCCATTCATTTTCCAATGACCTGAGCGGAAAAAAGAAAATAGTTAGAATTTTAAGCAAACAGTCATGGCTTTTTCTCTGCTAAGAAAATACACCTGAGATATTGGTTGAATGGATGAAGAAAGGAAAGAGACAATTTTAGCGTCTGTCTTATGGAAACGGTCATGAACTTAGATCTCCAAACCAAAGGAAAATGTAGTGCCAAGTCATAAAAAGATCAAGAACTCAGAGGCTTAGACTTGCTTTTCTCCAGTGTGAAGTAAATAAACAGGACACAAGTTAGTTGCTAAATGAAATAGTTATGGATTTCCAGCCATAAACAACACAGGGAATGGCCATTATTTGAGGAATCTATTCCTTCATCTGATTATGTATTTACATAAAACTATAATTAAACACATGTGAGGAATTACATTTTAAGTACAATTTGTCAGCACATAACATAGGCACAAAAGTATTGGGATCCCACATGCATGATAGAGTGAATTCTCCCCAGATGAACATACATGTGCTCACCTAAGTGAGGCACATGACCCCTCAGCTCCACAGACCTCCTCAGGCCCTAAGCTTGTCCCTCAAACCCTGAACGTAACCTCTGTCTTGGCATTGTTCGCTAATAATTCATTGTACTTGGCTTTAAGTTGTTATAAAGGGAAGCAAGTCTGGAGTAAAAATACCCCTAAGACCTAGACCTAGCTTATAGTCTTACATGTAAGAATTGAATAAAATGTTTTCATCATTGTTCACAGTAGTCATTTATGGAATCTTGTCATGATTGATTAATTTCTGCTTCTTGCATGCACTTGGAAGCCAACCACTTCCCTCTTTCTCTCTCTCTCTGATGTGTATGTTTGGTTCAAATGACTGGTGCCAAGTGACAACATCTTTTCTATCACGTTACATACTCAGGTATTCCTGATGACAAGGGAGTGAGTGTTCCTGCGCATGCTCTCCACTGTGGAGTCTCTATATTGTGATGTGCCTGTGTAAATCCTGAGGCGGATATTTCTTACTTTTCTTATAGATATGTTATTGACCTTCATGTATTTGGAACACAAGTGTATTTTTGGAGATAATAATTTTCTCCTACTTTGAGGCTTAAATGTTTGTCTCTAAGTTAGATTCTTCATAATTAATCACTTCTACAATCATCAGTGGTTGTAATTTCTTGCTGAAAATATCCTTGCCTATTTTAAGGTCAAAAATATTCTCATTGTTATTTGTAGCATTATTTATAAGAGAAAATTATTTTTAAAAATGCTAAACAACTGGCCATAAATAATTGACTTAACAAATTGGGCATATTCATGGCATGCAATACCATGCAGCCATTTAAACGCCTGTATGATAACAGATGATTAAATGAGAAGTCTTTATACTGTATTTTACATTGAGAAAATAGGTTATAAAAGATTTGAAATATGACGCTTTCAAAACTGCATGCAGAATAAAGACCCTGAGGATACACAGCATTTTTTAAAGTAATCATCCTTCAGTAGTGATATTAGACTGTTATTATTTTGTTTATGCTGGTTTATATTTTGCAGTATTTATATAAGCATGTGTTCTTGCTACTAACAAAAGAGAAAAACTCAGTTAAAAGGAAGAGAGAAAGACTAAACTTGGCAATAAATACCTTACAGCATTTCATAGATTGGTTATGCAAACATATTGTGAATATTAGGTTATTATTTAACCCATAGACTGTTCTGTGTCTGAAGGTGTCCATAGCACAGTGATGGAGAACAGGATGTGGAGAATAATTTCATATTTTACCTATCAAAGCAAAAGTTTGCAAACGTTCATGGGTTCTCATCAGTGATAATTATCTACTGCCTGCTGATGGCTGTCTTTTCACCAGCTGGCTATGGCCCAACTGGCAATTGCATATTTAATTAGCATATCAATTTATTCTCATTAGTGAGCCTGGGAGATAGTAAATAATTCAGAGCTTCTCTTCCAACAAACACAGCAATACTAACTCTGCATTGGAAGTTGGAATCAAGCAGTCTGATGGGCAAACGGCTCTCCTAAGTATGTCTCTCTTTTGGAAAACCTTATTGAGAAAGTCAAAGAGATATCAGCCCTAGGCAGTTCATTCTGGAGAACACACAGGCTACTCTTCGTGGCTCTCACAAACCCCAGAAACTCACCCTGGCCTGTGACTCAGCACAGCACATCCCTTTCAATTTTTCTCCCTCCATTTTAATTCCAAGGCACTATACTTTCTTTTTTCCTCTTTTATACTATACTTTTACTTTCAATTCCCCAACTGTCTTATACAAATAACTTAAAAAGAGCAAACATTCAATACACAGGTCAAATGGGATGGTTGAAATTAGCAGAGTTGATTCCTATCATCCACTTATTCATACAGATACAAGAAATACCACTGCTTGGTGATATCCTCTGGGTGAGGGACAAAGGAGGGGGAGGAAACCAAAGGGAATTTCTTCCTTCAAGAAATAATTATATACTTAGCTTTTCTTTCATGTGCCATTTCATCATAAATATTTCTTATAGTGCTGATGGCATTCCTTTTAATAAATGAAAAGTATTTCATTAAAAAAAAAAAAAAACAAGTAAGTTGGGTTGGTGAAGTCAAACACTTGGGAGGCTAAGATAGGAGAAACACCACAAGTTCTAGGCCAGCCTAGGAACTTCAGGTCAGTCTGGACTAGGCTAAAACTTTTCCCCATAAAATAAAACAAACAAAAACCCCACTAACTCTTGACATAGGGTCATAGAAGACAACTAGCAAACAACAAATAACAGAGGTCTAAGTGAGCATGAGGCTTCTGGAAGTGTAAGGTGGAAGGAGTGAACAGAAGAAAACCCAGTGGTGGTCCCCAGAAAGCCAGACAATGGGCAATGGGCTCATCCTCTTTGCTGGGAAGGGAGGGAGGGAGTCATGTCATGTCATGCAACATCTTTGTGCAGGACACAATCAACCCAGCTATACCTGGTGGTCTCAGGTACATGAAAATAGAAAAAAGAAACGTGAATGAATTCTATCTTTAGTGTTTGTGCAAAGTCAGGTTCAGGCACTGCATCCGGGCCACTGGTGAGCTTGTGACCTAGCTACTTACGCAACATTTGTGGTGAGAAAGGACCATTCCTGGTTGAATGCCTTGCAACCTCCACCTCACTTTATTATTATTATTATTATTAGTTTTGGACTCAGTGAATACAGTCAAGGTGGTACCATTGTTAGCCTCACCCCTGTCTTCCCCCTCCACAGGGAGCCTCCTCATTGGGGAATGTGGGTTGTGCATTGTGGGGGTAGCCATCAGTTATGGGTAAGAGGCAATGTCTCTGTGCATAATGGCCCTATGTGTGGCTCTAACAATCTTTCCACCCCCTCTTCTGTGAATTTCACTGAGCCATGTTGGGTTTGTTTTAGGTCTGCACCAGAGATGAAGGGTCCCAGCTGAAACTAAAAGTAATTGGAAAAATGAGCAATAGAGTTGCGTTCTTGGTGAACCTGGTGAACCAGGACAAGGGTGAAGGACATCGACACAGAACACTCAAATTATACCAAACCAGACATCCACAGACACCTCACTTTTACCTAATGTCATCTTTAAGCTCCTTGTAAGTCAAGTCCCGTGCAACAGGAGAGTGTTTCCTTGAGCTGAGAGACCCTCCCATGTGTGTGCCTTGTACTGGGCTGCTTCCCTAGGATCTTCACAAGGGCTGTGAGTGTGGAATCCCACTGGCCACACAAGGTGGGGAAGCTCAACAATATCCATAGCAAACCGGGGCAAGCGGGCCACTTCCGTCGTGGAGCACACAAAGATAGATGCAATCCTGAGGCTGCATTTCCTGTTTGCAGAAGGACCCACTTTGGTCTGGGAAAGAAGACAAAAATAAATAAATAAATAAATAAAAATAAGAAGATCTAAGAGACACAAGAAGTCACAGAGTCTTGTCACTCCCTTTGGTAGTCATGTGACTTTTCCAGCACTGAACAGTATGCCACAGAAGAAACAGGGAGTGGCAAAGACAGTGTGAATTTGCCTCCTCGCCTGTGCTTCCTCATCGGTGAGCTGGAGGAAAGGCTTGTTCATGGAAGGGTGTGCATGCCAGCAAGAGAGGCGAGCAGCAAAAGTACTGTATCCTCTGTGATCACAAGACCAAACTCACTGCATTCCAAGTTGTGTGGTTTTGTTAGTTCTGCATAGGGATATATATGTTTGTGTGTGTGTGTGTGTGTGTGTGTGTATGTAGTCGCATCTTATGGCATGATACAAAAGCAATGACAAGGTACATAATAACTGTAAAATGTTTGATTTTGTTTTTACTTAGGATAACATTAAATAGAAAACTTTAAACATGGAAAAAACTAAACAAGCAAATAATGTCCACTATGACAAGTCAAGAAAGTAACCACTAAGTGATAAAGGAGAAGACTTTACATTGGGTGTCTTTAGAAACAATTTTTCTCTGGCTTTATGAATTAAATGCGCTGCTTTGTTATTTTATACTGTGATCTGAAAATGATATAACTGCTCCTGCCTGTGGAGAACAGAATCCAACATAGAGAATTCAAGAAACTTTGTTGAAGAAACTACTCAACTTTGGACAGAATGAAGGGGAGTGACAAGGATACTGAAGTACTGATGGCCACAGTTGGAGGCCAGCACCAGCCCTTGACCTAAAGGGTCAGGGGATGAAACATTTTTATCTTCCCCGACCTGGACCTAGGCAGTGAGATATGGGGTAAGACATTCCCTGTTCTTCAGAACTCTGCTCTATTTCCCGTGCCTCCCTTTGGCCGGCTCAAGTGGAAGCCTGCCTGTCATGGAGGGAACTTGAAGGTACGAAGTCCTCATCGTCAGAGCTATGGACAAGGTGAGAATAACTGTGGTGTGATGAAAAATGAAACTTGTCCTCTGCTATTGCTGGCGCAGAGCCCCTTAAGGCCTTGGTGTCTTCTGAGGCATAGGCATCTCTTCTATGGTCACTGCTCCGATGGCTTCAAGTTGGAGGCTGGTTTCCAGAAAGATAAGGTCATGATCAGAGGGGCTGGCACATTCATTTAGCTCAGCCCACCCTATTGAGGGAGAGGAGGGGGGCTGGAGATTAATTTCAGTCACCAATAGCTAATGATTTAATCAATCATCCTCACCCAATGAAATAGTCATAAAACCCTGAAAAACCTCAGTTCAGAGAGCTGGCACGCTGGAGGATGCATGACAGTGCAAGAATGCCACATGCCATGATGGGAGCTTCTGCTCACCACTCCATTCCATTCACTTAGTTATGCCCAAAGCGTATTCTTTGATTATAAACTGTTAATTTAAAGTCTTTTCTTGACTCCCATGGGCCTTCTTCATGAACTACCAAACCAAAGAAGGGAAAGAAACAGGTCATGGGAACTTAGAGATGTCTAGTTGGCCAGTTAAAAACATGGCTAAGCTAGGCATTGCATTTATGTCTGTCATCTTTACAGGGGAGATTCCTTGCTAACCCTAGGTAGTCAATGGCAAATCTGAATTGAACTGTTGGATACCTGGCTGGTGTTACTGTTATTTAGCTTCACTATCATAAATAATATTAGGCTCACTGCTAAGTAGTTCATATCTGTTTCTCATTTAATACTCATAGCAAATAGATAAAGTATAAAAACAACCATTTGGACACCACAGCTGAAAAGGCTTAAGCCTTGGTTTGAAGCAAGAAACAGCTGGTGTGTGTCTAAATCAGGACTCAGAGTGTATGAGTTTCTTTTTGCTGGTGTAACAAAAGTCATGCCTTAAAATAACACAGGTGGGCTGGAGAGATGGCTTAGTGGTTAAGGCACTTGCCTTAAGCTTTAAACCTAAGGAACCATGTTCCATCTCCAGATCCCACATAAGCCAGATGCATAAGGGTGAGGCAAACACAAGGTCACACATGCCCACTAGGTGGCACAAGCGTATGGAGTTCCATTGCAATGGCTGAGCCCTGGCACACCAATTCTTTCTCATTCTCTCTCTCTCTCTCTCTCTCTCTCTCTAAATAAATAAATAAATAAATAAATAAGAAACAGAGGTAGGTTATCCTATACTTTTGGACATTGGAGGTATGATGGGTATGATGAGGCTGACATTGAGATGTTTGCAAGGATGCTCTCCAAGAAAGAGTGTCTGCTCACTCTTTCTCTCTTCTAATAATCACTGGTATCTCTCAGCTCCTGGTGCCCTCCTTCCCCTTCAAAGTTTAGCAGAATAATATGTTCTCTTACCTTTCTCCAATTCTCTTGTTCTGTCCCCCTCCTGCCCACCGCACACACACACACACACACACACACACACACACACACACACACATTTCTTCTGTCTCCCTCTTATTCTTATGATTACACATTTCCCTATCAAGATCCTTGATGTGTATCAATTAAGGACCTTGACCATGTCAGGCAGCATCTTCGCACATTTCGACTATGTAATCATTTTGGATAGATATCCATTATTTTGCCTACCACACACCAAACTGCCCTATATTCCATTGCTGCCTAAAAGGAATTGAACATTACCGGTGTTTTGAACTTCAAAGCTCTGTATTTTTTGGTTTGATTTTGTTTTATTGAGATTGACCTTTATTTTTAGCACTAAAGTCTGTTTAGTATTTATAGCAAATAACATTTCAGTGTTGAAAATCCTGGTCTGTCAGATCTACCACCATGGGCACACTATCTCACAGCCCCTCTGTATGTGCACTTTAGCTTATGAACATATTGCAATTTGGTCCTAATCCCATCAGGTTATACTATTATGTCTTCTCCCTTCTACCCCCATTCCACTGAGGGCCCTCCTCAGGAGTAGGCTGTTGGTATTCACTGTGGGGTCATAAGTACATCAATCACTGCCTATGGTGCGTGGGGGAATCTGTGCCTCAGGATGTGCTTTCCCACCCTGTGGCTCTTACATTCTTTCCACCTTGCCTTACACATTGTCCAAGCTCTAGGGACTTTTAAATTCACACAATTAAAAAAAAATAAGTTATTAGTCAAATTTAGGAGTCAGCTATTTTCAGTGGAAATCAGCATTTCTGTTCTTTGAAAGCTATTAGTCAATAATTTGTGCAAAAAAGAAAGTAGATTGCCCTACTTTGCAGGATTGGGGGACATTGGATGTTACAGACAGACAACTCTTGGCTGCGTTCCCAATAGTAGAGGAGAGAGCATAGGGGTGACCACTCACCACCTTCCTCTCAGCCACCAGGGAGGCTCAAGCCAGCAACCCCAGGCTTTGCTCTTCGCTTTTCTTGAGCTCAGGTTTGGGTTAGCAGACCCAGTCCTGGGGTTCATTGTGGACTTTTCACATGCGTGTGTTATTAGTGTTTGCCCTCCTTCGTCCCTTAGATGCCTCCTTGCTTGTACCCTCCTAACGGAGCTCATGACAGTCAAATTTAGCACAAGGCTGCAAAGATCAACTTTCATTTCCTAAACTCAGGTGTTGCACAGATATTCCAGCCTTACACGTCCGCATTTGGCCATGGATGACTGCACGTGAAGTCGGGCGGAAAAGCTGCATGCAACGACTGCCAGCTTGCGGCTGTGCTCCTTCCGAAGGCTTTTGAAGAGCATCCGTCTCGTGTCCAGAGGAATGAAAAGGAGCTCATTAAAGTAGGTATTTTTCAAATTACTGAATATCTGCCAAGAAGACATCCCTGTTCTGAGAAGGAAATGATACAGGACCCCACTAAGGTTCCAGAGATGCTCTTTGCAGTAAGGATGTGGAAAACTAAAGGTGTTTCTGAACTTGGCAGTTGCTATGCAACAATGCATTTGGCCATTACTATTCCAGATTTAATAACCTTTAACTCACACACTTTCATGGACATGCAGATAATTTACTCCAAGTACCTCTCACATTTAATTCCCCCTCTTCATCAGAAACATGGGTTCCATTCTAAATGATGTGGTCCATGAAAAGTCAGAGACCTGTCCATTCAGGCTAATACACAGCTCCGTGCCTACCACGTGGACCTGATGGGGATTATTGAAGAAAGTCTGCTGTCAAATTAATGCACCATGGAGTTGTGTTTGGGCTCAGAAAACTAGAATTGTTTTATTAGTGAAATGACAAGCTCATTGCTACTTTTGCAATATCCTCTGAAATGACTGTGTACTGAGCCTTGATTAGGGCTCCAGTATCTTCCCGCACTGATAGGTATTTTACTCCACCCTGTTCAATCATGAGTGTGTGTGAGTGTGCGTGCATGTTTTCAGCCCGATGTCAACCACTGGAAGGCTTTTGTGCATTTGTTTGGATCTGCAGGCCCTCCTTCTTCCTTGCTCTGAAAGCCTTGGCCATCAGTCTCACTGTCGGCCATGGTGGGCCTGCAAACCTCATCAGGCCGGTAGTAGTTCCAGAGTGAAAGAACTATGAGCAAGTCCCCAAGCCAAGCCGGCTCTTCTAAAAGTGTTTTAAATGGTTTGAAGATGACTGGCGGAAGCAAAAAGACCTTTTCCTGCTTCTCTAGTATAGAACTGGTAACTTCTAGCATGACAATGAGGGTGGGGCAAGTAAGTTGTATAGGGCATGAAATGTAAGGATTGGCAGAGCTGACACTAGACAGTTAAGGCTGCCTTAAGCGTTGGGTCCTTGGATACCTATCTCTCAGGCTTCATTGGTGTCCCAGCCCTCCTAAGTGTGAGCCCAGAGTGACAGCCACATTCCTTTATCCCCTCAGCCCCTACCGGGAATCCATTTCTTTTGAGGAGAACAAAATCAGCAGGCAGAGGAAGCCTGTCCATAACAGTTGCAGGGCCAGGCCGAGAGTACAAACCCAATCCTCCTAGCAGGTGCTGCAAGACTTCCGCATTACTAACGAGGCCATGTCTCTGCGCCCAGGACCGACCCGAAGCCCCATCTCCACCATCTCCTCAGAACCCAGAGATCACTGCTCCCGTCACCTGCCCTCCCAGACACACTGATCACAAACTTGACGGGCTGGAGAGAGATTCGCTCTGGCTGACAGGACATTTTTCATGTTGCTATGACCAAATACCTGACATGAAGCCAATGATGAGAGGAAGAGCTTGTTTGGTCTTACAGTTTCAGAGCATGCGGTCCATCCTGGTGGTTGGTCACATTGGGTCCATCGTCAGGAAACAGCACGGGAATAAGGCCAGGCTGTAAAATCTCACTGCCCACGCCCACTGACCCACGTTCTCCAGGGTGGCTCTACCTGGAAAATGTTCCACAACATTCCCTATAGCGCCACGAACTGGGGACCAAGTGTTCAAGCACATGAGGCTCTTTGGGACAGTTTCACATTGCTATCAAAGAGTACTGTGAAATGGTCAGCACCTGACCTTGGCCTGGGGGAAACAGCCTGGCAAGTCACCGAGCAACCAGGATGAAAGGCTGCTGTCTGGAGCTTTCCTGCCTTCACCTCACTTTACAGACTTAGAATTACAGGCCATTCTGAGATAGTACTTCAAGGGGAGAGATATAGAGATACACACACACACACACACACACACACACACAGACTCAATCCTCCAAAAAGCCACTGTGGAGGGTTTGTAATTACATCAAACATTCCACCGTGTGCATCTGGCTTATGTAGCATCTAGAGAATTGAACCTGGGTCCTTTGGCTTCTCAGGCAAGCACCTTAACCACTAAGAAATCTCTCCAGCCCAAAATTCAACCTTTGACTTGAGAGGAGGAGGTGAGACTGGGAGATTAGTTAGAAGTTTTGAGGATGGGGGAAGCAGGGTGTGAGGGGGTGGAGGGAGCAGAAAGTCCTTTGTAGAGTAACAGAATGTGCAGAAAGAACTGAGGGCAAACAAGGACTTGTAAAATTCAAAAAAACGTGGTGAGAGATAGTGAGAGAGAGAAAGAGAGTGAGAGAGAGAGAGAGAAAGAGAGAGAGAGAGAGAAAATGAATGTGATGATACAAATGAGTATTCTCATGTAGAATTATTTAGCATTGATGGCTGTTAAGAAAATCTAATTAGGGCTGGAGAGATGGCTTAGAGGTTAAGTGCTTGCCTGTGAAGCCTAAGGACCCCGGTTCGAGGCTCGGTTCCCCAGGTCCCACATTAGCCAGATGCACAAGGGGGCGCATGCGTCTGAAGTTCGTTTGCAGAGGCTGGAAGCCTTGGCGTACCCATTCTGTCTCTCCCTCTATCTGTCTTTCTCTCTGTGTCTGTCACTCTCAAATAAATAAATAAATAAAATTTTAAAAAAGAATTTCTTTAAAAAAAAAAAGAAAAAAGAAAATCTCATTAATACTATCTGATTTGAGAGTTCCAAGGCTATTCCTGAGAGTTGTAAGAGAGGCAAGCTGCATTGAGTTGAGATCCCACCAGCTTGGGCTATGGCTGAAGGCCTGGGGTGCACACCTGACCCTCTGCTGGAGTTTGGGTAGATTTCTAACAGGCCTTTCCTCTCCCTACTCAATGCAGCTTTGCTCATGACCTGGAGGAGACAAATGACAGCAAGCAGGCTTTATGTCTCCATGTGAGATTAAAAGAAATAAAGTTCCCTGGAGTCACAAACACAGTCACATATCTGCAGTTTTAAAACTACCCATGTAAACCAACTTCTGCAGGAAATGAACTTGGCCAACAAGGAAAATAAGGCTGTGGTAAATGTGAACGCCCTCAACCTCTTTACCATCATGTGCAGTTTCAAAATGTCACACTAGACACAGCTCAGGAACAAAGACTTATCTACTCAAGAAATGCACAGATGGTGAAATGACCTGTCCAAATGTACTCACAATTTCACTCTACTTCAGTAGGAAATTATACACATAATTATATTATTAATATATTATGTATATATCCCCACTATCTATTATACTGTGACCAAATATTCTAAATATTATAATATATAAATTTTCTCAATAACATATAAAATTATATTACACTATTCTATGTAATTATGAAGGTAATTACACATATTCTTCTCTATATTATAAGTGTATGTACATATGTTACATAATTATATGAATATATTCTGTAGTAATTATATAGTTATATAACAATTATCTGTATAATTCAAGCAAAATATATCTGACCTTCAGATAAAAGTCTGGATACCATGGCCCTTATTTACATATGGAAATGGCCAATCAGGGATTTTTAGCATTGGGGTTTATTAGAGTTTATCCTTTTCTATTTTCTGGATAAAGCACTGGGGGCGATCTTAAGCAGCTTGAAGTGATCTTAAGCTAATATTTATCAATCAAATACTTCACTATAGATAAGGTGTTAACAGAGGCTCTGGCAGGATATATTACGGGATTTGGAAATTTCATCCTAAAACTAACTTGATCGCAAAATATGAACTCCTGCCGATATTGAGTGCTGCCTCCCGCGTTCACTGAAGAGAGTCAAAGGCAAATGTCAACAGATAAGGATAAAGAGATGTTCAAGAGAGGAGAACGCCAAAGACCCAACCTTTGTGTTCTGTCGGCAGTATAGAATTTCCTGGTGTTTATGGAAAAGGCTATTTCTGTCAAAGCAAAGCAAGTGGACTCCATTAGATGCATTCTAATAGAGAAGTTGTACTTTGGGTTTTGTATCCTGGCCTGTCTCTGTAGAATGGTTTTCTCACGATTGGTACTGCTGATATTTGGAACTGGCTGATTCTTGAGCCCGCATGAGTGTGTTTCCACCCTGGTTGTATTATGCAGTATGTAGCAGTGTCTCCATTCTCTACTCACTAGCTGTCAGCAGGAACCACCCCCAATGTCACATACACACACACACACACACACACACACATACATGTCTCCAGCCACAGACAAATTCCTCTTAGATGGAAAGTCAGTCCTGGCTCAGACCCCTGGTAGAGGACTTTGCAACCAAGCATATTTATTTTCAAGTTTTATTTATTTGAGAGAGAGAGGATATGAGCATGCTGGGCCTCTTCCCACCGCAAATGCATTGCAGACACATGTGCCGATTTGTGCGTCTGGATTTACGTGGGCACTGGGAAATCAAGCCTGGGCTGTCATGCTTTGCACACAAGTAACTTTAACTTCTTCACCATCTCTCCAGTCCCCAGCCTCAGTTAAAAAAAAAAAAAAAATTGCCTTGAGAATCAAGATCAAACCTTGGAGTTCATTTAGCAAACCAAACCAGCACAGCATCCTCAGTGTAGTCCAGAGAAGGCCAGGTGAGGTCCTCTTAGCCAGTTACCTGGCTTGTTATATCTGCTTCTGGACTGTAGTGTGTAATGAATGAGGGATGCTATGGGATTGGCCCTCCATCCAGAGAAGAGACCACAGACTGATTTCTGTAGTTGACACTCGGTTCTTCCAAGTCTAGCCAGAGGATTCACCTTCTAATCCATGAAGTTCACTTCATTAAAGAAAAAAAAAGGCAGACAATGAATTTTTAAATTTTTTTTAAAAATTCATTATTATCAACAACATATTTTGTATGGATATATCATGTGTTGATATCCTGTTTTCCCTCATTTTCCTGTGGTTCCCATTCCACTGTGGACCCTCCTCAGTGGTGTTTGTAGGTATTTCCCATGGGATTATGGGCTATGCGTTATGGGAGCAGCAGTCAGTTTTTTGGGGTAAGGCAATGCCTCTGGGCATGATGTCTCAACATGTGGCTCTTACCATCATTCTGTTTCCTCTTCTGCAAAATTCCCTGAGGCCATGGTGGGTAAGTTTTAAGTCTACTTCAGTGAGGAGCTCCTAGGAGCCTCTGTATCTCTGCTTTGGTAGGTGTCACGTATCCTCAGGGTCTGTCATATTCACTCTGGCACTGATTGTCAGGTTAACCTTAGAAGTAGCAATTTTGTTTGTCTCCACAATTCCTGTGTGGATTCAGCTGTGCCTTGGCTGAGGTGCAAGGTGTAGTTTATCTCCTCCAGTCTCGCTACCTTCTGAAAAAAGAACAGATTCTGCAATGGACAGTGAAATCATCATAGTTTAAACAGGATAAGCATTATTAATTTCCTGGGCTACTGGGGTTTTGTTTAGGAAGTCTTTCCCCACTCCTATATCCTGTAGAGCTCCTCCTAATTTTTTTCCAGTAGAAGAGTTTCAGGTCTTACATTGAGGCATTTAATCCATTTGGAGTTGATTTTTATGTATGGTGAGATAAGTAGGTCCAGTTTCATTTCTCTACATATGATTATCCAGTTGTCCAGCACCATTTGTTGAAGATGCTGTGTTCTCCAGTCTAAGCTATTGGCAACTTTGTCAAAGACCAAGTAGCTGGAGTTACCAGGTAGATATCAGAGATGCATGATTTTGTGTCTACATCAGTTACCGCCCACCATGTTTTGAAGCAGGTTCTTGCACTAAACCAGGAGCTCACTGATTTCACAAGATTAGCTGCTCAGCAGGCCCCAGAGATTCCCTATCTTCACCTCCCCACAGTTTGGATTACACCCAGCTTTCACATGGGAGCTGAGAATGTGAACTGAGCCCCATGTGCTTGCATAGCAAGCATTTACCACTGAGCCATCTCCCCTGCCATGGGGCGGAGTTCTTAACCTAAGTTGCCTTGTCTGGTTTGTCCTGGGCCAATCAGGCTCTAGTGACCAGCTGGAGGGAAACTGCTGTCAACACAGGCCAAAATGGAATATGTCCTTTATTCAAAAGGCTAGCTGAGATTTCTTCATGTGCTAGTTCTGCAGATTCAAACTAGCAAAGAAGCAAATATCAACAGGTTGAATGTTTTCTAAGTCTGCGCTGTCACATGCTTTCAACATCTCATTGGACAATGAAAGCCCGCAGGCAAATCCAAGTTCAAAGAACACAGAAGCCGACTCTACCACTTGAATGGGGAGTTATAGCACAGAAGAAAGAATGGATATGAGAGGGAAGGTTGGTGGTCTCTTGCACAGTCTTCCATCAGTTTCTTCAAGATTATTATTGTTGTTGTTATTATTATTGGTATTTTGAGGTAGCGTCTCGCTCTAGATAGGCTGGCCTAGAATTCACTATGTAGTCTCAGGGTGGCCTTAAACTCACAGTGATCCTCCTACCTCTGCCTCCCAAGTGTTGGGATTAAAGGTGTGCACTACCACATCTGGCTAAGATTATTTTAATTAACTAGAGTATTAACTTTTAGAAGTTTGGTGGGCATGTTAAATACTATTCTACTTATTTATCATATATTTATTTAATTGCAAGACACAGAGGAAGAGAGAGAGAGAGAGAGAGAGAGAGAGAGAGAGAGAATGAGAATGGGTGTGCCAGGGCAACCAGAAACTGCAAATGTACTCCAGATGCATGCATCACCTGTGCATCTGGCTTACATGTGTCCTGGGGAATCAAACCCAGGTCCTTTGGCTTTGCAAGAAAGTACCTTAACTGCTAAGCCACCTCTCCAGCCCATCATACTGTTCTTGACATTGTTGGATTTATTTGTGATTGTATTTGGCCTGAATCATTTCCTGTCCTGTCCTGTTTATGAATACTTAGTTATGAATGCCTATAGCACTCTTAGGTGGCATTGTGTAAATATGGATCTTACATAAAATTAAATTGAATGAGAGCACAGCACTACAACTATCTTCTTTACACCACCCATATGCAAAGCAGTTTATACAAAAAAGACTTTTCTTTACAGCTTGGACTGATTTAAGCTTCCCGCTATTCCAAACAGGCTTTGCTTTGGAGCAACTCTTTTAAAAAGGCAGTTTGGAGAGATTGGAATTATTTCTAACTTTGTGTGAAGTCAGAATTTGTGAGTAATTTCATAGCTCCTCTCCTGCTAAAATTCAACCGCAGCGTGTATTCAGAGACAGCAAAAGGATCTTTATTCCCAGGTCTCCATGAGATAAATCAGCCTGACAATGTGAGTTCACACATTTTGGTATTTTTGTACTTTGTATATGATATTAGATAGGACAGAATACTTTATTCTATTTTTATATAATTCAATCATTTAATGAAATTCAAATGAAACATTTGTACAATGTTTGAACTATCTCTGTTAAAAAGAACCCAGTTTTATGTTCTCCCTCTTTCATATGTGGGCCTAGCTATAAGAGAATAGTTATCTTGAAAGCAGAATGATTTGTTTTTATTGTATGCAAAATCATGTGTGAGAGAAAGAGAGAAAGA
The DNA here is from genome assembly GCF_020740685.1 of Jaculus jaculus. Lineage (NCBI taxonomy): Eukaryota > Metazoa > Chordata > Mammalia > Rodentia > Dipodidae > Jaculus > Jaculus jaculus. The sequence continues at coordinate 133,708,789 of NC_059109.1, forward strand.
GAGAAGGTTCTCATGTATACCAAGCTATCCTTGAACTTGCTGAAGAGCTGATGATGCCCTGAACTTCTAATCCTCAATCCTCCAGCTCCTGAGTCCTGGGGTTACAGGTATGTTCTTGTGTACCCCATTTTTACAGTGCTGGGACTGAACCAGGCCTCCCTGAATGCTAGCCAAGCAATGTGCCAACGGGGTTGCATCTACAGCTTGCAGTTCCAAAATCTTAACAAGCAATTACCTTCAATATTCCCTTTACCACAGGCTTAATCAAGTAGTAAGTATCAATGACTTGGTTAGTAATGAGATTAATTTTTTTGTCCCAAATGTTGACTTTTGTAGTAGATTTATCTGTAAGTTCTTAGAACGATAAGAGAATTAAGATGCCATCCACCTCAGTTTCCTGACTTTAGCTATTGAAACAGTTTTAATACCTGATAGAAAGATTCCTAAACATATCATTGCTTTGTGACTTTTATGGAATTCTGTCAGTAGTGGAAAACTTTGAAATGCAATTTATACACTTGATCCAAAGTTATGCAGAACATATACCAAATGTATCACTAGACATTTTTTTTGCTGTGGTTGTTTGGCTTGCCTGTCTAGCATTCTAATCTGAACATAGTTGTCACTTTGGGTGAAGAAAATGGTTTATAATGACTTGGATCTTTTGGCTATCATAGACTATCATAGGAAACTTTTGTCCTGAGGAGACATGGACCCAACTTCTCCTCAGATGGGGTTTAGATGGCAGACCAACGTATGATTTCACTAATGCCAGCTTGGCAAAACTGTGACTTTAATGGGGTTAGTAATAGAGCAGGATAAGAGGTTGTTTCAAAGAATGTGGAACCCCCAAAGCAGCCACACCACGGAGGTCATATCCTGGATGACAACATCTCCGGACTTCCTTGTCCTTGTCCACGAGTGTGGGAACCCCAGAGCTATCGCACCATTGAGAAATCTCATCCCATCCTCTAAGGTGACCTCCCCATAGCCACTTAGGTGGATCCCCCATGTTTGGGTTACCCTCACTGATATTCCTCCCTCAGCTTCACGGTGAGAGCAAAGACACCCCAAAGTTGCCTTCCAATGGGGCTCATTGCCACTTGATCTTCTACTATCTTTATATTCTATCCTTGAGGCCATGAGGCCTCATGTGGCATTCATAAAGCTGGCACAGGAGAACTCAGGTTGTGGTCTGATGATCCTTCTCACGCCTTCTCCCCTGAGTTGTCCCAGCTGCTTTTGATAACTCTGGCAATCATTCACTGCTTTCAGTGTGAGGGATTTTGCTGCACAACGTAGGCTCACATGTTGGCCAGCCATCAGTGAGGACTCAGCCGCAGCTTCCCTTGTTTGACCAGGCTGATGCTTTCTGTTTGATGCTTTTGGGACCCTTCCTGACTTTCCACTACTTTCCCTTCCTAACCTGAATGGAACTTTGAATTTGTGACACCAGTCAGCAACCGACACAATTGCTCTCCTAAAGATATTGGTCACGTATTAGTGAGAAGTTGGAATAGAAGCCCCAAGACAGCCACATGGCTTCTGTATTATCTCGGCACCCAGAACACTGGAGTTGAATGGGCAGAGTTGAAGTATGCTTCCGGATGAAAGGATAGCAGGTGCTGACGAAGCAGATAAGGTTCTTATCTTTACTCAGCTTGAATGGACACTTAGAAACCACAAGCCCTCACAGACCAGGGTGGTGACATCTTCCAGAATGTTGTTCATGAGGAAATGGAGAAAAAAACATGGGAAGTTATCATACTTCCATTCAGTGGTGAGCTGCAAAATTGATCCATGGTCGTTTTAGATCACAAATAAAAATACTTTTGGGATTATGGCAATACAGAAATCCCAACACATTCTTGCCTTTATAGAACTACATTCCCAAAAAAGGAAAAGAATAAAATTCAATATGATTTAGCTGTAATTACCTATTATAATTCATAATTTGCAATTGTTACTGAAAATACACATAGAGACCATCTTTTAATATGATTTCTTTTGCATGATATCTGAGCAAAGTTTTGTCCAACCAGCTCCATGCCAGGGGAAGCTAATTAGTGTTGTTACTTGCATGGATAACTATTGTATTTACAAGACAAAGTGGAGACTCACACTGGCATTATTCTCTTTAGCACATAGAAATAGTAACTTTTACTCTGTTATACAAAGCTATTATACAAAGTGTGAGAACACCCTGGGATAAAAATTTTCAAACTATAGCAAGCAACTTAACATCTCTCATAAGGAGAAGCTCACAGTTTTCATGCCAACATCTGTCTAGCCCAGGAAGCAAGTGTGGTGGAAGCAGTGTGGGCCTGACGGTAAGGACTCCACTGGGGGAATCTGGGCATTTCCTAACATGAATTATTGTTTCTATGATGTAGAACTTGGCTGAGATAAAGCACCTTTGGGAGTAAGACTGAAAACAGATGTTGTGACATCTTCTCCCTTTAGTTTTTAGAGGTTTGTTATTTGCCTGGCTTGGTAAAGCCGGTGTTGGTAAATTGAGACTATTTGTCTAGAATTTAAGTCACAAATCTGTTCAGTGATTTCTGGAGGGAAAACTTCTTAGAGATCTGGGTTTGGTCTGGGACAGCTGGGTGTGGAAATGTCAGCAGCCGTGCACAACGCCTGAGCTTCACGCAGCTCAGCTCAGAGCAGAGCCTGAGCTCATCCGCCTGGCTGAGAGAGGAGTAGTGAGTGTGAAATAGGTCGTCTGAAGTCACAAACAGCCAGAGTGGCTTCCTCCCATGGACACACCTTTTCCTTCTTATGAGAAATAAGCTTTTCTTTCTGGACAAAAAAGCAAATCACACCATGAATACCTAGAATTGGAAAGCATGATCCTCATTATGGATTGACAGGTAGAAGCTTGGGCAGCAGGTTAGAAACTCGCTATTCACAAACCTTCTGACAGTAATCCAGGATCCACAAATTCCACCATTCAAACCTTGGAGGATAGAAAGTTAAAAGGAGCGCATTTGGTCCTCCTGAGCATGAGACAGACATTGCAGCTGATCCTATCCAAGACACCCATAATCTCATCTTTCATATAACCACAGGCTTCTAGCTTGAAGGATGAAGCCTGCTTATCATACCTGGAAGAAACATCAGCTCAAGTAAGCTGGTTTGCTTTTCCAAGAAGCTTAAAGTAGAACACTTTTAAGGACTGCGTTTGATTCCCTAAAATCTGCATCACTTTGGCACTAACTCCGTGCACCCCTGAGTGTACTGAGAAGGAGGCGTCCAGGTCAGGATGAAGAAACGATTTTCCTGTATCTCAGTTTCCCTGAACAATGGTGAGCACCACTCTTAGTCAAGTGGTTCATTTTATGAAAATTGACCTTGGCCTTAAGTTAACCTAGGTACTTATGTTTCCCAGAAACTTACCAGTTTATCTTGAGTTGTAGCCGCATAGCTAAATTTCACTTCTTGCTTCAGCAAAGCATGCTTGCATGGGTTCTTGGGATCTAAGAATATGTGGTTCCCCACGAAATCCTGCTACTTATGGGCAAAATATGTTATGCTTTTGCATTCTGTCACAAGTTGGTCCCAGAGCAATATCATCGTACATTATTTACAGACAAGGTCCCATTTTGTTCTTTCTGTCACTCTTCAGTGAGCTCATGAGCCTGTGAGCAGCATGCCCTTTTTCATCATAGACATTTGTCTGTCTTGAATTTTAACATTGCCTATTGCTATTCAGGTTTCTATTTGAATATGACCAACTCATTCTGGATACTGTCAGACTTCCTTCTCTATGTCTGCTGGAGATGCCAGGAGTCTTTCATGGCTGTTATAACATTTATATATCTATCACCAGTACAAGGCATTTTGTCTAATATGACTTGATTGTCTTCAAAGGCTTTCTTCACATTTCCTCATCTTTGGAGAAGTGTAGTATAGAAAATGGCCACAGGCATACATGAATAAATTATGTTGTTAAAATCTTAGTGGAATGCTGTGAACGTAACCTTAGGCTCCCATTAAGGTTCAGGGAAGGGATTTATGTATCTTAAGCATATTTTTTTTTTTTTGCTTGTGACATTTTTTTCTAAATATGCTATGATTTATAAGTGAGTAAACACTGCTTCATGCTATGCTGATTAAACAGCATTTTTATTTAATTAACTTTTATTCAAGGTACAAGGTTATATATCTTAGACAGACGTGAAAATAAATTAAAATATTATAGACATAAAGGCTAATGTGACATTACTTAAAATGTGATCATTAATACTGATGATTAATGTTCCTGCAATAATTCCATTTTATTTATTTTATGTTAGCTGGAGCTGTCATAGAGACCTAGGGCTACAGGGCTCCCATCTGCTAAGCCTTTTGTTTTTTCTCTTTTGCTGACAAATCCTGAACTAGAGCTTTGTAAGTTCACTTCTGTGTGCTTGCTTTCATCAGATTACAAATATTTAGAATGTAATCACTGTTTACAAACATCATGCATGTTTCCAAGAAAACCCATCAAAGTAAGTAGCACATAAAAATTGCCTTTCAGTGGATTTTCTTTATAGGAAAAGTAAGGTTTAAGGGTAATAGGGGGTAAGCAGAGATAGTTGTGGGAAAAGATTAGGGGTTTATCATGATCTAGTGTTATCATAGATCAATAAATCTTGAATGTTGTCGCACATTAATATATGAAGTACTGTGAAAAACTCCACCGCCCAGATAATCAAAGAAATCAGAATATTTGAGAGGTGAGTTCCAATGCAGGCCTTTAAAGAATTGCCCCAGTGATTGCAAAGTGCATAAGCCTGAGAAGCAGTGCTTCCTTCTACACACACAGCAGCGCCGTGGCCAGGCTTAGTGCACTAGCAATCTCCACCCTAGTACAAGCACACACTTTTGATTTGCTAATTGACGTTCGGATCCTCTCTATGCTTATCTTCTTAGTAGGTGTGGTCAGCTTTGAATTAGCTGTGACAGGCGTGTTTAAGTGGAGTTGGAGTATGGACCAAAGGACAGAAGCTGAGAGATAGCTGCAAGTTTCTGACAATCATTCACTGTCTTATTGACTCAGGTCAAAGAAATGCCATAGACATGGAGAGAGGAGATATGACTGGATAAGGATGGATGACTGATTAAAAATTAAGTTGAGGGCTGAGGAGATGGCTAAGTGGTTAAGGCATTTGCCTGCGAAGACTAAGGACCCTTGTTCGATTCCCTAGGACCCACGTAAGCCAGATGCACAAAGGGGTGCATGCATCTGGAGTCCCATGTGAGCATTACCTATTTCCCCCCAATACATCATAAAGCTATTGAGTCTGGGACATATTTTCCTAAATGAACCCCACTTAGTGATCTCTTACCTTGACTCTATGGTGAATAAATATTCAGTTTCAAAATGGGTAAATGCACCATGTTGATCTCTAATTATTGAAAGGGCTTTTCAGAGTCTTTGGAAATCAAATAAAATTATAAGACTGTTGCAGTCAGGTTCATATTGCTGGTAGAAAACAGCTGACAGAGCAGCTTATGGGATAAAGGGGTTTATTTTGGCTTACAAGCTAGAGGGGAAGCTCCATAATGGCAGGGGAAAATGATGTCATGAGAAGAGAGTGGACATCACCTCCTGGCCAACATCAGATGGACAACAGCAACAGGAAAGTGTGCCAAACACTGGCAAGAGGAAGCTGGCTATAATGCCCATAAGCCCACCTCCAATGATAAACTGACTCCAGGAGGATTTATTTCCCAAATTGCCATTAGTTGGTGACCTAAGCATTCATAACACCTGAATGAAACCACCACAAATACTTTCTAAACTTCTGGTTCTGAGATCCCTGAAATGGTTCTGACCCTTTCAATTTTTCATTTGGGGATTATCTACTGGATTTTTCCAATTTTACAGTTTCTGTTCCCAGAATTTGGAAATTAGCAATTCCAGGTAGATTCAGTTCTAATAATGTCAATTCATATTTGGAGATACTCCCCAATTGGGGACATGTACTTTGATTTTCCTATGGCCAATTTATAAACTGATATATTCAAGCCTGTGGGCTGCTTTTTGTTTGTTTGTTTTTGTTTTTTGTTTTCCAAGGAAGGTAGGCTGACCTGGAATTCAATTTGTATTCTCAGGGTTTTATTAAATATCTACTGTTATTAATTAGAATAAATTCTGTGAAAGTACATAATTGAATTATGATTTTTTTGTACTGTGGGACATATGATTTGAGTCTGAAATATCAGTTATATAATAACAGTTATATTCATGTATATAATTTGTTTTAAAACTAATTTTCCATTGGTTACTATGTTAAGACTACTTTTTTTCAAGCCAAATGATCTTTAATTACATTAATATAAATGCAGCCTCATGCTACCTGATGATGTCTTAGTCAGTGACACACAAACTGATGTCCCTCAGATTCTAATGAGCTGATGCATTCAGATATCCCAGTGTCCTTACAGCCAGCACAACGCCCTGGCCCATTTAATTAACCACATTTGTGATGATGCTGCTAGAAATACGCCTGCTGGTTACCAGCCACTTGAATGATACCCCACACTATTACATACACTATGTACAATTTTACGTCAGCTTATTAATGCTAATGAATCAGTATGCTTCCACTGGGTACTATACAATTCTTTAAAGATGTTTCTACTTGTAAGGAAAAGAGTTTTCTGTAATGCAGTCTGCTTCATTGGGTTGGCAGCAGCTTAGTTTAGCCATGTTTAGTGTTTTTCTTGCATCATTTTCTCTGCTGCTCGGTTTAACCTCCATTTGATTGGTTCACAGCAGCTCCAGGAACAGCAAACTGTACCATTTACACATATGCATATGTATTTTATGTATATTCTCTAGGCTTATGTATGATTCCCTAGGTATATTACGGGCAACATTATTTAAGTTTGCACTAACACAGGCTATGACGTTTACATAACCATGAACTTGTTCAAAGACACATTTCTCTGAATCTGTCCCTGTTTGGCAATGCATAATTTGTATGTTCAATCCCACTGCAAAGTAATTCAAAATTCATTTAAAGAGCCTCCTATGGTTAGACATTGAGATCATTTCCATTTCTTCAATAGTGTAAGTGACACTTTGGGGCATGCCTTTGAAGTTCAGTGTGCACACGGCTGTTATTTCTAACTCAGAGCATGTTTGTAGAATTGAAACCACTGAAATAAAATGCAGACATCTATAAGTGATTGATAAATAGGGTGAATATGGTATACACTGAACCATTTTCACAACTAATGAATAATACATGTCAATAAAATGTGATAAAAGGAGCCGGGCTTCGGGGGGTACATGCCTTTAGTCCTAGCACCCCAGCACTCAGGAGGCAGAGGTAAGAGGATAACCATGAGTTTGAGGCCAGCCCGAGACTACATAGTGAATTCCAGGTCAGCCTGGGCTACAGCAAGATCCTACATCAGAAAAAAAGAAAGAAGAAAGAAAGAAAGAAAGAAAGGAAGGAAGGAAGGAAGGAAGGAAAGAAGGAAGGAAGAAAGGAAGAAAGGAAGAAAATGTGATAAGAGGAGAAAGAATAAACTCATCCTTTATTAGAACTAAGATCACATTTGTTATATAATTTTACAGGGAGTGTTCATCAGACATAGCAAGTTCTTTCCCTATCCCTAGTTCTTTTGAATAATCTGGGGTATATGGAATAATATAAAAGAGTTCATACAACGTAATATCAGATATAATATGTAATTCTGGATCTGAAGAGAGAGCTCACTGGTTAAAGATGCTTGCTTGCTATGCTTGCTGGCCCAGCTTCTCCAGTACTCATGTAAAGCCAGTTGAACAAAGTGTCATATTCATCTGGAGCTCATTTGCAGCATTAAGAGAGCCTGGCATGCCCCTTCTGTCTCTCAGTCCCTCTGTCTGTGCTTGCAAGTAAATAAATAAATAATATTGATTTGCAACAGGTTTGCTGATTTGCCATTTTCTTTATGAGAGTGTGAGAAAGAGAAAAAAGAGGCAGATAAAGAGAGAAAATGGGCTCTCGGGGGCCTCTAGCCTCTCCAAACGAACTCCAGATACATACACTACCTTGTACATCTGGATTGCATGGGTCCTTAGGCTACTCAGGCAAGCACCTCAACCATTAAGCCATCTCTCTATCCTTTAATTACCTTTTCTGGGCCAACAATACAGTTTTACTGGGTTTATACACATAGGTTCTGCACGTGAGGGGATAACCCAACCCCTGACTATTTTCAAAGTGCTGTTAATATTCAAGATAAGCCCTCCTCCTCCTCTTGGCCTTTCTACTTACTGTTAGTATTTCTGTTTGCAATTTGTTATGAATCTTATAAAATTATTGAAGTTTCTAATTCTAAGATGGTCCCTTAGTTCATTCTTTCTTGTATTTGGATTTTTATCTAAACTAATAATTTCTCCCACAAATAAGGAAAATACTGCTTCATTCTTGATGATATGTTCATCTGTTGTGTGTGTGTGTGTGTGTGTGTGTGTGTGTGTGTGTGTGTGTGGTGTGGTAAACTATCCCACCAGCTGGGACTGTAGAATATTGTCACATTTATGTGGATAACAGAAATTGGATGGCCATACTTTAATCTGGATACTTTTATGCTTATATTCTCTTTATATAATATTAGCTATGGGCTTCTGATGGATTTTTCGGTAACACAAGGAAATAATTCGTAAATCCCTAGTTCAGTAATATAATTTATTACCAAAGATGGAAGGGAGATGCTATCATTTTTCCATTATGTACTCTGCAGATTTTATAGTGTAGTTTGTAATGTGACAAATATATTTGCAGATTGCATGATTGTAAACTATCCATTACTAACCCATGAGCAAACCTTACTGGTAATAATAGAGGTAGAATGTTAACGTGAATGATTTCTGTACTGATTTGATGATCTGTGAATTAATATTTTCTTAGAACTATTTCCTATGTGTTGGGAGTACTTGAGTATGTGTTTGGTGTGGCATATTTTCTTTTTGCTCCTCCCATGAAAGATGAAATGGGTCATTCTCTGTGCATGTTATTCTTTTGAATTTTCATTTATTTATTCCTACATTGCTTTAAATGACTATTATTATCAACAACATGTTTATTATAGGCACATTATTTGTTGGTGCCCTCTTTTCCCTTGTCCCTGCCCCCATTCCATTGGGGATGGTTACTTTAACTGGTTGTATTAGATTTTTCCATCACTGTGACAAAAATATCTCAAAACTACTGAATGGAGTGAGGATTGGTTTTGGTCATAGTTTTAGAGGTTCAGTCCATGGTGGGGTGACACTGTCATTTCTGGGCAATGGGGCGGTGGGACACAGTAAGGGAAGCACAGACGTGGTGATGGACAGAAGCAGAGAGAAGGAGGAAAGGAAGGGACACTGATGAGATATCTTTAAAAGGCATAGCCCAGGGACTTACTTCCTTTAACCATGTCCCGTTTTTCCATAGCATCCCAATGAAGCCATTGAATTATGAACCTGTCAATGGATTAACTTACTGATGAAGTCAGATCCCTTATGATCCAATTGCCTTTCAATGATTGGACCTATCCACTGAGGACCAGAACTTCAACACTTGAGCCTTTGGGGACACCCTTTGTAAACTATTTCCTTGGGACCAGTGCAGAAAAGAAACATTTATTCTCCTACTCTAGAAGAGTTTATCTTGTAAATACAGCTATCCTTGGCATAATAAAATGAATCAATAGAATGAAATAAAAAAAACACAAAATATAACTGCAAGGCTTCATTCATTAGAGAGCCTGTCCTGTGAGTCCTTCTATGACCCAGGAATTGTTTAATAAATCATGCTGGGTCAATTGTACACAGAAAGATAAAATTGAATCTCAGCTTCACACTGTACACTACAATCAATTTCAGATGGATATGTGTTTTAAATATGAAAGAAAATGATTTCATTTTAAAGCAACTTTAGAAGAATATCTCACAAAATTGAAAAAGATTCTTAAATTATACAACAGGAAAACATAAAGATATTATGGTTGATTTTTCACCAAAATAGTATTCAACTCAAAAGACAGATCACATAACTGGGGAGGATCTTCCTTCCCAAGATATGTAGCTAGACAGGATTAGCTTTCATAAAATATAAATAGCACCGTCATATAAATAATAAAAATTAAAACAACCCTTTGTGCTAGAGAAATTAGAAAAGGAAAAAAAGTAGCAGTGGCACATGAAAGTGGTAAAGAATTCTCAAATTCGTGGGTCGTCTTGGAAGTACAATGAAGCCATAGTTAGTTGCTTGCAGGGGTCCCAAGTCCCTTGGTAATCTAAGCCCTCATAGGGTAAAGAGCCTATGGCTTAAGTGACTGAAGAACATAAAAAGCCAATGTGGCAAGAAGTATTTCTGACCAGGTTCATAGAGACAAGTAGAGGCTGGAAAGCCAGTTCAGGGAGTCCAGTAAGCTGAAGGGAAGATAAAAGATGTTGAGAGGAAGGCGGACTGGGAGCGCTGTCAAGGGAGAGCAAAGAATCTGCCTGGTAATGTCTCCCAATTGACATTCCAAGTCATCTGCATGAAATTTCGACACTGAACAGAAAGAAAAGGCATAGCCAGTGGAGCGCAGAGCTGGCAGGGGCTCACAGATGATGTTTCAAAGGCTCAGCTAGGTTTTCTTCTGACTGGATCTGTCTCAGACTTTACTAACGGAGCCTTGTGTTAGCATAAAATTGATGTCTAGCACCTTTAGGCTCTTTCCAACAGAGGTGCCAAGGACATCCACTCCACTGCTGTCCTAATCCAGCTTCAAGAGTGAACTGAGGTGCTGACAGTCTGACCTTACTGTGTGTGTGGCCTGTCCTGGGAAAGTTGACCTGGTTACCAGTGGGCCTCCATCAACCAGTCAAGACTGAGGGACAAAGATTTCACCAAGAAAATTGGAACTGTAGGGTTGAAAGACTTCTGGGTATAGCTTTTGCCATGAAGGGGTAGGGGAATTTCTCTCTTCTTCCTTCTCCTACTTCTTCTCTCTTTCCCTCATCTCAGTCTTTACCGCTCTCCTGTCTGCCTCCTGAGTGCTGGGATTACATGTACACACCACCAAAGTTTATCTGAAAGTATATATATTTTTTGGTCTGACGGTCTACTTCTTTTTATAATATCACATGTTAACTGCATTTGAATGGATGTTTTAGTAGAGTTATTTTAAATTCTATTTTCTAATTATTGACCCAAACAGAAGATATAGTAAGTTTCCATATTTTGTGACTAATGATATATTTGGATTGATTTCTCATTCTATTTTGCTGTTGTTGTTCCTTCTTTAAATCATATTGGATTTTTTTTTATTGCTTAATCGAACACTTTTTCTTTACTGGATTGGAAGTTAACCATTTGCTTCTCATTGTCTCTGGTTTTAACCTAGAAAGTTTAGTATATTTTCCATTGGCTAAGAAATCAGTCCTTGCTCACTACTCCCAATGGGGCCTGAAACCCCATAGTTCAGACACTCCCTCCTGGAGCACTGGCTGTGGGGCCACGCGTAAGTTCCGCAGTTTCTTGCTGATGGATTGCTGCTGTTGATGCTTGAGGAAAATTTAAGTCATTTGGATTTCCCTGCCAAGTCACCACAGGGTCCCATTTCACTTCTTCCATTCTGGACTTGGATTTTTCTTCTTAGATCATTTCCTTTCTGTGTAAAGGTCGTGTGTGTGTGTGTGTGTGTGTGTGTGTGTGTGTGTGTGCATGTGTATTTGCATATCCATGTGACATCCAGAAGGCAAGGTCAGGTGTCTTCCTCGCCTACTTTTTCAGCTAACTTTTCTTTTGGGGGGGCAGTCTCTCTCACTGAATGTGTCACTCACTGACTTGGCTAGCCAGCAAGTCCTGGGAACCTTGCCTTCGTCACTCCAGTGCTGGGAGTGCAGTGCACAGTGCCTCAGGTAGCTTTGATATGGATTCTGGGAGGCAGAACTCGGATCCTTGTGCTTGAGTCATAAGCTCTTTACCCACCAAGCCGTCCCTGGGGGCCATTGCGATCAGCTTTTAGAGGGGACAATCATGGACATTTTCACTTTAGCCCCAGCTTGAAAGACTGTGTCACTGAGAATCAATTCCAAATGTAGCGTGCTGACTTTGTAAGGTATGTTTATGTGTCCCTTCCCTGCCTGGGTCTCTGTGAGGAAGTGCCTATTGGCCCACTCCGACTGGTCTTGCGGGACACTTTTGTAACCGCTGTCGTTTCTTTCAGTAATGTGTCCAGTACTTTATGTCCATCTCAACTTCCAGCAGACCCGCAGCCTCTCTCCTTGATGTGCACCTGCTCTAATTCTCTTTGTGCGTGTGTTTTATTTCCCTTCTGCAACTGTATTTTTCTATTGCTTTGACATCTAAGTCATCAGCATTTGATTTAGACCCATTTTTTAAGTTCTACTAGTTCTGCCTTTATATATCACGATTGTTATTAATTGATATACTTATTTTTATTAATTAACACATAAGAACAAATGTATTTGTATCTTATGACTTTTCAACTTATGCTGTTTTCTTACCTATTGGTTATATTTTTACTAGTAATCTTCTTTTACTTAAACATGAAAATTTAGTTTATGGTGTATATTGGAAACTTAATATTGTGCCTACATGTGCACTAAAGTACATTTTCATCTTTATTTTATCTAAAGTTCTAGCTATGTGGTGGAAAGAATGCTTTTAGGACGTGTCTGAGGTTTGTTGAGTGGTGGAAGGCCCGTGAGTGCCCATTCTCTCTCTCCTTCCTTCTCTCTCCCAAATAAATAAGTAAAATATTTCTTTAAAATGTCCATAAGGAAGGTTATCAAAAAATATTTAAGCCAGGGCTGGAGAGATGGCTTAGTGGTTAAACACTTGCCTGTGAAGCCTAAGGACCCTGGTTCGGGGCTCAATTCCCCAGGACCCACGTTAGCCAGCAGCACAAGGGGGCGCATGCGTCTGGAGTTCGTTTGCAGTGGCTGGAGGCCCTGGTGCACCTATTCTCTCTCCCTCTCTCTATCTGCCTCTTTCTCTCTCTGTCTGTCACTTTCAAATAAATAAGTAAAAATAAACAAAAAAAAGTTTAAGCCACAAACTGTGTAGAATGTAAATTTCCTTTGTCATCCATATGTTATATTAAGTGTAGTCAGGGATGGAGCTAGTCTGTTTCCCACTTCTATTGTTCAATCAGAAATCACCTTTCAGTCAGAGCTCTTCCTTCCCTCTCAGCTCCTGCAGATAAAAGATATTGCCTGGTGTGTAGCATAGCAACTGCCACTCAACCTCATCTGCAAAAGGTTAGTCCAACAGCTTTGATGTTTTTCTCTTTTTTTTTTTTTTTTGACTTTTGAAATAAGCAAGCCAGCTGGTAGTGTCCCACATCCAGCTGCTCGGATCTGGTTCTTGTGTATTATACTATTGTCTTTCTAATTCTTGCAACGTCAAATTTCATAGAAGAACTCCCTACATGGAGCATGAATTGGGGCTCATCTGATAATTGCTTGAGTGTCATGATGGCGACTTAGTTTCTTGGCCTCAGTTTCCGTGGTTGGAGATGAAGTGTTTAAGAAAGCTGATTATTTTGATGGCTCCCAGGTGTGTTATTCTGGCACTCACACAAAGTGGAAACGTCAACGAAAGCACGGTGCTGCTGGGGCCTACCTGCTTGTCTAGGACTGCTTATTATGCAATAAGCACCCCTCACAGGGAATTCTGTAGAAAGGACATTCTGAAGGACAGTCCAAGGACAGACCTTTACAGGGATTAAAAATGAGGAAATGAACCTCATATATAATCTTAAAGAAACTGCAAGGCAAAATTTTGGAATCAAATTCTTAAACAGAGGTGACCTAAAGGTCAAGGTGGTGAGGTCCATCACTCAAGGTCACATGGAAACTAGCAGATGTCATCCTATAAGAATGTCCCCAACAATCCTCAGGGTGACAGCTGGCCATGTATCTGGTTTTGTTCTCTGCACTGTGTGATCCCCCACGATGTGAAGAGATGCCATTTCCTGCCCTGATACTGAGGATTGAGCCACCCTGACCACTATGATTTCTCTGCCAGGAAGTACTGTACCCCCCGAAAACATGATCCAAAATAGATATTTCCTTGCCTAAGTAGCTTCAGGTATTTGTTCAAAGGGATATTCAAGCCATTACTACAACTGGGCTGGAGTTCTATCTTTAGATAACTGAACTCCCGATGTTCCTCGAATTAGGTTTTAAGATTATTTTCAATTTGACTATAGTACTTAAATACTGTAATTTTTGAGACTTGATTTCAAATAAGAGGAAAAAAAAAACCAGAAAGTCAATCCAACCCAGCTTAAATAGTAAAGAAAAAAATAATTTAAGATAACTTTTAGGCTAAGTAACTAAAAGGTCCATAAATATACCTTTCTTGGTTTGGCTCAAAGCTTTTCTCTCCATCTCTGAATTCTGCTGGACACTGTGGTAGCTTTTTAAAGAGTAAGTTGGTGTTCAACTCCAAGCCTCTATGACATGAACTAAATGCTTATATCCCTTAAAAATTCTTACGTGGAAACTGTAATCCTCAGTATAATAATGTGGTAACAAAGGACTTTGAGAGGTAATATATCTTGAAGATGTATTACTGATGAACAGGATTAGTGCCCCTATAAAGGAGAACCCTGAGGTCCCTCATTCTTCTTCCTTGTAAAAACACAAGCAGGGTTTGACCCAAAAAGACAGGAAGTAGGTGCTTACCTGACAGTCTGCTGGCTTTCAATCATACACTTCCAAAATTCCATAACTCTAAGAAATAAATATTCTATACTTAAGCCATCTAGTCTATGGTAGTCAGTTTTAGCAGGATATCATATTGTTATTTTCATTCTTTCCAATGGAAAGACAGATCCTATTTCCCATGATTTCCTACTGAAGCCATGCAATGAAGGTCGCTGTCACGAGCTGCATTGTGCTGTCCAGTGAGGACTGAAAACAGCCACGGGCATGGCATGCCTGCTCCACCCTGAAGTGTGTGAGGGAAGTGTTAGCTGCAGAGGACCACGAGGAGGAAAACAGCATCAGTATGGGTGTGGTGGCTTGATTCAGGTGTCCCCCATAAACTTAGGTGCTCTGAATGCTAGGTTCCCAACTGATGGAGATTTGGGAATCCACACCTCCTGGAGGCAGTGTATTGTTGGGTTATGGGTGTTATAGTCAGTGTCCCCTTGCCAGTGTTTGGCACACTCTCCTGTTGCTATTGTCCACCTTGTGTTGGCCAGGGGGTGATGTCCACCCTCTTCTTTTGCCATCGTTTTCTCTGCCACCGTGGGGCTTCCCCTTAAACCTGGAAGGCAAAATAAACCTTTTTGTTTTTTCCGCAAGCTGCTCTGGAATGGGTGATTTTTACTATCAACGCAAGCCTGACCACAACAGCGGGCCTCTGAGAGAAACACCGCTGAACAGGGCCAGGCACAGGTATCAGGTAGATGGCAGAAGAGTGACATGTTCTGTTCATCCACTATCAACATGTTTCACTTTCCAAGAGTGAGACCCAGCAGTTGTCACCATGAGGTTATGGGATTAGTGCAGCGAGGGAAGAAATGCTGCATTTGAAGATCTCTGTTCTCTCTAGTATTTTTTTTTTTTTTCAGTGAAGCTAACTGAAATTGCACTGAGGCAGCTGTCCATTGTCAAGTTGTAGATATAGTTGACATAAGAAACAAATTATTTTTTATAAATCTTCTCTGCTTTTGCCCTTCACACTGCAGCTTGGATATTGTCTCAGAAACAGCAGAACAAAAGGAATAGCACTATTGGTGGAGAGTAATTTGGAAGGAGGCCTGCTGGTTCTTCCAGGAGCATCGCCTTTAAAATATCCTTTCAGTCTGTTCATGTCTCACATGACAATCCTGGGAAATTGGTATTCTTCCTGACAGGAGTTCTGTCACCTTCAGATATGGGCAGAATGTTGTCATTCAGCAGTCTTCTGTTATTTGCAGATATTATTAATATATCAGATTTTTCTTTATATGAATTCTTCAGAAATATCCAATATTATCCCAGGTGGGTTCTGAAAACAGAAATTTTAAATATTTCCACAAGGAAAACAGTGATCAAATGACTGGTTGATAATTTGAAAAGAGAATTCTACTTAACAAACAAGGCCAATTTGGAAACCTCTGGGTACCAGACTTCATTGTTTTATAAAGTAGGAATTGGATATTTTACTCAATAAAATCTGTGTGCTTTACTTTTTGTGACTACCTCAGGAAGTAATTGGTTCTGATTTTGTGCTCATTTGAAAGAATTAACCCTTGCAAAATTATGCTTCAGCATAAGCAAATGACATTCTATGTAATAGGTTCAAATGTATTGTTGCTGTTCTTATAATGTAATATTGATTTTGAAAGGGTAAAAGGTATATCTAATCATTAGTATGGAATACATGACTATTTCATTAAAGTTTTCTTTTTTCTATGATGCAGTTGCAATGTCTTTCTTTTAGGAATATTTATGCATTGATAGTTTTGCATGGTGAAAGTTTCCATATTACTACTATCCTGGATCCCAATAAGGACAGTCATTTCTGTTTTTTGGTTTTTTTTTTTTCAATTTTTCCTTTTTGCATGTAGCAAAGTTCCTTGCACTTGCTGAATACATATTTGCTGAATACATTCATGAGCACAATGTGTCTTTACTTTTACCTCTAAAATTTAGTTAGCCTCAGAGATTTAAGAAACCACTTGTGGAATAGAAAAAGTTCCTCTAATTTCTATAAATGCAAATTACTGACTTTGAATATAATCCGAATCTCTTTGAAAATATTTACTAATTTTCAAACATGCATTACACCTGTTTTGCAAGTACCATGTGTTTATTATACATACATGCATTCTGTATGTTCAAATGAGGGCAAGCATTTAAAGGATACTGTTGTGGTTTGAAGGTTTTAGGGTAGATGCCCAGTAAGACCTTCAAACCACAGGCCAGAGAGATTTGCTCAACCATGTTTGTAGTGGCACAATTCGTAATAGCTAAGAGCTGGACTCAAGCCAGATGTCCATCACAAGAAGAATGGATAACTAAGATGTGGTATATCTACACAGTGGAATTCTACACAGCAGTAAGAAAAAATAACACAAAGAAATTTGAGGAAAAATGGGTGAACCTGGAATAGATCATTCTCAGTGAACTTACCCAATCACAGAAATAAAATCGCCACATAGACTCACTCATATATAGCACCTAACCTGAACCTACCCATGATACCTTACATACCCAGCAAGCAACTCATGGACTAGACACTAGGATGGATGGGGAGGGAGGGGAGGGCATCGAAGGGGTGGGAAACACTAATCCAGACCCAAACGGCAATGGTACCATAAAATTCTACTTCCTAAAAGGCAGACCAAATGGTTGAACCATTCACCAGACCCTTACAGGAAACACCTGAACCACAAGACACTGGAGAGGGTAGGATCAAGTCTAACTTAAACCTTCTACATCTTCCCTCTCTCTCTCTCTCTCTCTCTCTCTTTCTCTTTCTCTCTCTCTCTCTCTCTCTCTCTCTCTCTCTCTCTCTCTCTCCACTCTAACTCTTATATATTAGTTATCTTTTTCCTCCTTTTCTTAGTGGGCACTGACATGTAACTCCCCATACCAGCATGGGGCTATCATCCACAATGAGCTTTTGATCAGAGAAACCTACAAGGTTTCCTAAAAGAATGACAGATTTCTGTCAGAGTACTTCATGACCCACCAAGGGTTAGTGGCAAGACCCTACTGCCAAAGACACCATATGTAGCTCACATGTAAAATAGAATGACATGGCTGGAAGCCAGGAGAGATCTAGTCCCCAGATAGTCAGCGTATCTAGTGCCAGAAGGTGCTACATGGGCGACTGGGGGAAATGACCAATATCTGTCCAAGCAACTCATGGTCTAACCTACTTAGCAACAAATAACTGGCTGTGATGCCCACACAAGTACAATAGTGGCACATAGCCATGGTGGGGAACCAACTGCTCTTGATTTAACTAACTGATCCCCTCAGTGGTACAAGACCCATAGCTGGAGCTGGGAAACAAGTCAGAATCATATCCAAACATAAGACCCTCTCCAATATCAAGTTGCCATCAATCATGGGCTACAAGAGGGTCTACACCTATTAAACTCTCTGTAAAAAAAAAAGTAAGGGTTATCTCATTTGTCCTGGAGCTAAATTACTCTCCATTGGAGAATCTGTTTCTCTTTTTCAGATAGATGCAGATAGTAAGGAGAGAGCCATCCCATCATACCTCAAAAGGGCCCCGGCTGAAACTAAGGAAAATTGGCGAAACAAGCAAGGGTGCTTTTTTCCTGATGAACTGGATACCAGCACAAGGGGGAAGGAGACCAACACAGAGAAAAATCAACTCCTACCAAATCAGAGAGCCAGAGCCTTAGAGGCCCCCAACACCTCATCACTGAAGCAGACCAAAAATGAACCCAACATGGCTCAGGGAAGTTGTGCAGAAGAGGGCAGAAAGAATGTCAGAGCCACATGTTGGGCCATGGTATGCAGAGACATTTATTGTACCAATAACTGTGGGCTAACTCCACAATATATGACCCATATACCTCAACAAGGATGAGCCAATGTGGAGGGGGTAGGTCACAGATGAGCCTAATTATGGTACCAAACTGCCGTATTTGCTGAATAGAAAACTAATAATATATATATACATACACACACACACACACACACACACACACAAAGGATACTGACTTGATTTTTAAGTAGAAAGAATCAAGTAAAAGCCTCCCAAATATTAAAACTTATTTTCCATTCAGAAGTAACAGGTAACACTTCACTGGTGAAGAACAATGTGTATCCCTGATTCAGAAATGAACTGACTGTAGCCCCAAAACAAATTCATATCATGAAATGCACAAAATGTAGTTAGCAGAAGCAAAGTAGATCCTAACATTGTGACCTCATCATTGTGACCTCACAGCACTAACACTCCAGGCTACGGAGACTACTTATAAATCACCTATTCAAACGCACTGTTGCTGCAAATGGAATGCTTGACAGCAAGATAAAGGTTAAGCCAGGCTCATTTGACAGACTAATGGAGCCACAACCCACGTAGAGGCCTTCCAAGTGATGATGAAGAGTCTGAATAAGCAGTTGTCTATTTGTGCATAAGGAAGTGATTTTCAGCCGCTGCTATGAATGTACAGCATTTTCTTGTTATGTAGAAAGCAAGAAGGGTTGGTTCTTTTAACTTATTTTTCCTTGGCAACTAAAGTAGGTAATTCCAGTCAGAGTATAAGTTCAGATTTATATCACTCCAACTATGTGCAATTAAATTAAAAGTGGTAAATATGGTGGTTACTAATTTAACCTCTCTTGGTATATGCAAACACATGCAAATTTCAAATCTCTAGACAGTGCCTTGCAATTAGAAGTGTTTATTTAAAAGTCATGGTATTTCCTCCATGCTGTGCAATTGCCCAGGAGTTTTTCTAAAGGAAGAGAGAGAATTGGCTTCCTTTGAAGGCTGAAGTCCTGCTGATAGAAATCATGCCTAGGTCTTTATACATCAACTGAGAAGCATCAAAATGGCTGGTTTTCAGATCTCTGGAGAGACTTATCACCAGGCACTCACAGGAGCAGAAGTTAAATAGTTCTAGTTTGTTTGATTTATCTTTCACATTGGCCCTCTGCCCTGGCCAGGAGTTCCAAGTTCTGATGCCATTGACTTTCCAGCTATAGTATGATCTTGAGCCCAGTCTGACAATGAACCACCTCAACCCAGTCAGTGTATTGTGTTCATCTGCCTCCATGTCTTAGCCCTTGCTCCTGTAACTCCATATTTCAAGTGGAACTCTTCGTGGTAAGTGACATAAAGTTAGCAAGTTGTTGGTACCCAGGACTTTACATTTCAACTGCGACGTTTGCTACTGGCACAACGTGACCGAGTTCCTCCAGTCATCTTTCCAGCCACCCGACAATATTTATATCTTCACTATAATTTCATGTTTTCAAGATTGTTATAATTTGGGATCATATGTTATATAACTATTTTGGCCAGACTTTGCACTATATCTTTTTGTGTGTGTGTGTGATGACTTTCTCTTATGGTGTTAAAGGCTTTCTGCTTATATTTATCTAAAACGAGTTCTTAGGATGTTGATTATGATATGCTTATTAGTGACTTTATCTTACTCTGATTATATTCAACTTTTTCAACTTGAAGAAAGAGACACAGTTTCTGACAAATTTGGGGGATTTCCTACTGGGATTTTTTTCAAATAATTGTAGGCTCTTCTCTGTCTCTCATTGGACATCATTCATTTATCTGTTGGATGCTTAATACCATCCTCTGTGCCTTGAATACTTCAATATATATCTTCTGATATTTGTGAGACACATTAGAGGAAGTAAAAACCTTCCTATGAGGAATATTCTATTCATATATGCAATGAGCATAGTTAAATGCAATACGAAAGGGACTGTGAAGAATGTTAATTTAATGTTAACTCCATGTCGTATGTACAATTTTATTGTAGTTTTTTTTTTTTTTTTTGACTAGTGAGACACCACTCACTTACCTCAGCAGTAACTTCTCCTGTCTGCCCATGACAAATAAAACGCCTAAGCCAAGCAGAAACACTTTGGAGGGCCATCCAGACGAACGTTGTGAGATGTCTACTATGGCTGTGCTGAGAACCTCACTCCAGCTGCAGGGATCACTGCACCTAGAGCTCTGACTGAAGCCACGCATTTGGCTCCAAAAAGCTTTGGTCCATCACAACTGCTTCAGGACCTTTCATAGCCTTCGCCCTTCCAGCCCTCAGTGAGCTCTCCACGACCCTGACCCTACTCTGAAGCTCTTCTCACTCAGGTCACGGTGCTGGCACTGTCCCGCATAATTCAGCAGTTATTGATACAATGTGGGGGCTCTGATTGGTTCTTATGAAAGGTTTGTGACTGCTCAAACTGGAAGCTGTCCTGCAATTGATGCCAATTATGATACCAAATTTGTATACCATCGCTGTGCCATTCTGACTATATGATCTGGATACTTTACCTACTTTAAAAAATTTTTATTATTTGTTTATTTATTCATTTGTTTATTTGAGAGGGGGCAATGAGATGGAGAAAGAGGCAGATAGAGAGAATGAGCATATCAGGGACTCCAGTCACTGCAAACAAATTCTAGACACATGCACCACTTTGTGCATCTAGCTTACATGGGTCCCAGGGAGTTGAGCCTGGGTCCTTTGACTTTGCAGATACATGCCTTGACCATTAAGCCATCTCTCCAACCCTATTTTACATACTTTTTTGAGTCAGCCAAGAGGTCTTCTGTTTGCTATTCCTTTAATTGGTTTAACCCTGAATTAAGACTATCTCTTCCTAAAAGCTTCTCTCAAATTCTCATTTGACTACTTATGTTCTCTGCCGTGAGTAGAGCAGGCAGGCTTTGCTGCACAAAATCAGGCTGGACCGCAGGCTGTCGATGCTGGTGACGGCTACAGCAGAGCAGTGTTACTGAGTGCAGTGAGGAGGTGGCTGAAGTGTCTGAGAAAACTACTGAGAGCTGACGGCTTCAGTCTCCCCTTCTCTGAGTGGTCACACTGGGGGATGACTAAGAAATTATAGAAAACCAAGAAAGGTTAGAACTGTAAGAAGTTCTAGGGACAGTCTGAGTATTATATAAGGCAAGAGGCGGCAGAGAAGCTGAAGGTATGGAAGGTGAAAACTGTGAGGAAGTGAGGAAGGGAAGTATGGAAGGCAAGAACTGTGAGGAGGTGAGGGAGGAAGGTATAGGAAGTGAGATCTTTGAAGAGGTGAGGGAAGGAATTAAGATTAGAGAGATGGCAGTTCTAGTAATTAGGAGAGTTTGGAATGCTCTCAAGAGTCAAAATGGTGGGGCATGGAGAGATTGTTCAGTGTTTTTAAGGTGTTTTCTTGTGAAGCCTGATAGCCCAGGGTTAGGTTTCCCCAGTACTCTCACATATCAAGTCTCCTCCCACCCCAAATAAAAATGAGTTGAAGGCAGGAAGGTTCTCAGCATTCATTTTCTATCTTTAAGAAGCTTCAGCGAGCCTCACAGACATTTTCAGTGACTGGAATGGATAACTTCTAATATTCTGTATTTAAACTCCCCATTTTTATGCTATGTCACATCTAATTTGTACTCCATCTAATAAACATTTCTCTTCTTGTTGTTGTTATTTCATTTTTAGGGCTAATTTTTTTTCTTTTGTTTCTTTCTCATAGTTTCCATTTGTCTATCACACCTTCTCATTCACTTATAATTGGCATACCCCTTTTGGATTAATTGAACATATTCTCCTTTATTTTTGAGTATATTTGTGGTGTGGTAATCGAAGCATTTGTTTCATCCAGTTTGTGGTCCCAATTGGAATTCTGCCTTCTTATCTGTCTTTTGCCTTCTTATTCCAGAACATGGGAAACACTGTCCAGTGTCTTTACATCTCTTAACAAATGTTAGGTTTAGAGCACACATTATAGAGGCACATAGTTAGGTCTCCGATTCTGTTAGAGTCTTCTCCTCAGTAGGACTGATGTCATTGTTTCTTAGGCTGTGATCAAACCGAGGCATCTGTCTCCTCCTACACAGAGCAGACAGTGATATTTATAACAAGGTGCAGTTGTTTTCTTATTTGTCCTCTAGTTTCCCCTCTGCCCGCTTTCTTTGTGAAGTCAGTGGTCAACCAGTGCTGGCAAAGGAAGAGGCACCCAGCAGCATCCGGACAGTAAGTCTTTTACACCTTGTTAACTGATCTTTATGAGGGTTTAGCAATCCACCTAGATATTTGGCTAATCCATTAGTTTCCTAAGCCATTCAATTTCATTACAGATTCTGTCTTTTCCATGCACACATATAATTTAGAAATCAGCTACGAATGTGTGAAAAGTACATGTGAATAGCCTTTCTACAATGACCCTTGCTTATCATTTAAATTTCTGAGTGCTTTGATTCCTGCCTCAAACTGAGTCTACCACCTCTGGCTATTGAAGCTTAGAGTATGATGTTGCTCCAGCTGGAAGATATGGAAATTCCTTCAGGCAAGAAGGTTATAAATCTACTATCCTCACTTGAAACAATGTATTTCTCCACTAGCAAATACTTCTGTGTTTAGGCCTATGCATAGTCATTTTCCAGGCATTTTCTAAAAATAGTTTTCACAATTCTATCCTTATTTCCATGGAGTAGAAATGCCTGGATGTCTCAGACTCTTTCGACTACCACAAATGAACATATAGGCACACATGCACACATATATACACACAGTTTAAAAGATATATGTTTGCTTATTTATTTGCAAGCAGAGTGAGAGAATGAATTAATACGGGCATGCCAGGGCTTCTAGCTGCTGCAAATGATCTCCAGATGCATGTGTCACTTTCTGCATCTGGTTTGACATTGGTACTGTGGAATCAAAACTGGGTTGTTTGGTTTGCAGGAAGTGCCTTAAACACTTAGCCATCTCTCTAGCCTAATGCACACACTTGAGGTAACAATTTCAAACACATGAAAATTCAATAAACAAAGAAATCACAGTGCACCATGTCCTTTCAAATCAGCCTTCCAGGCAGACATCTTACTGATATTGTATTTTTCTTAAACAAACCTAGATGCTCTGCACAACATTTAAACCTAAGCTAAAGGATATGTATTAATCTCTTGTTACCAGGTGCATGGTAAACAAAACAGTATGGGATGATTTGAAACTTACGGGAAACTGATGCAACCAAGAGACATAGAAAGGCTGAAGAGATGGCTCAGAATTTAATAGTGCTTACATGCAAAACCTGACACCTCTGTCCCATTCCCCAGAACCCACAGAGAGCCATATGCACAAAGTGGTGGATGCATCTGGAGTTTGTGGTAGCAAGAGGCTATGGCACACCGAAGCCCTCTCTCCTCTCCTTCTCTCTGTACATTTCTCCATGCAAACAGATAAAAATATTTAAAAAATAGACACTGAAACTTGATATTTGTGAGGCTGCTGATGGTATATACAGTAAAATGTTTTATAGTATATTTTAAAAATACAAGTAGAATGACCACATTCTAATATAAGGATGAAAGTATAGTCAATACATCAATGTGCACCTAAGCCATATATTATCATTATCAAATATTATGCACTGTACTGTATCGAATATTATGCACTGTATGACTTTATTTCTGGAGTTTTTCATGCTTTGTAGCACAGTAGATTGACCACAAGCATGTGAGTAATGCCTTGTGCTATGGCATTGTGACAACCGCAGTATGATTTTTATCACTATGCAATGTAAGCTTTACAGTTACAAGATAATCTTAAGGGACCTCCAACTATAGATGGTCTTTCATTGACCAAAATATCATCAGGTGGTACATGGCTATATTAGCTGTGTGGGAACTCACTCATTTTCTTTTATGCACCTTTAAGAAATATGTTTTTATGTTCATATATAAAATATGCCTATCTATTTTATTATTTTTAGATTAAATTATGTATAATCAGTAGCAAGAAATAATTTACTTTGTAAACTTGATCTTATTATGAGCAGTGCTACCTTAAGCACAATGATATATAACTAGATTTGTCACATGTATACATAACAGTTTACCCTACGTTTTCTGCTCCAAGCAACCTCTGCAAGCAGAAATTGATAAACAGTTTGTTTAGAGGCTTGGTACTGGATTCTCTTTCCATCCCAGTCAGATTTCAGCTTCAGTGTCTGGCTTCTTCTACTGATAATGGTTCCAAGTTACAAGAATGCTATGTGAGCACACAGCGTTGCCTCATTCCTCCTTGGGAATAGCTGGCTCTGCTCTACATAGGCAGATATGCTCATTTCATTTATTGCCTAATCAGTCAATCAGAAATTTTTGCCTACTATGAATTCTGTTGCTATGAAAATTTTTGTGTTTATGAGTATATTTTTGTGAATATATATGTATATATGCATACACACAACACACAGGTACACAGAAACACAAACACACACATACATATACATATATATAAATATATATATATTTGTATGTGTCTTTGTCTCTCTCTACATATATACACATATATTCACACATAAATACATATATGTTTTCAATTCCTTTGGATATATAACTACTCCACTGTAGAAAACATTATAATTGTGTGGCCAATTTTTGAGCCACATCATTCATTTCTACATGTGATTTATTGACATCCCCAAACAGTATTTTCAAGTCTGTGAGCACACGAAAAGCCATTAGCAATATTAGGAGAGTTTATGTTGAACAAGCACATTGCTGTTGTATTTTGCACAGAATTCTATTTCTTAAGTTTACTTAGCAAATATCTAAGCGATAGAAGTGGAGAGAGAAATATTAAAAACCGATTAAGCCACTATATAGCATGTGACTTAAGGAGCATGTGCAATCTTACGATAAAGGAGGGCAGATTCTTGTTCTTCCACACTCACATCCATCTCAGTGAAGAAGGAAGCTGCTGGCTCATTTCCTATCAGTTACATGTAATGGGTGCCTTTTCCCTCCAGTTTGATTTCTGACTGTGTCAATTCAATTGCACTCTTTTGTTTGTAAGAATGTCAGCAATGTACTGTTATTAAACAACAAGCCAAACCATTCTCAGAGCAAGGGGACTAGAGAATGCTACACCGACATGGTTCTCTTTGATTTCTTGACTCCTGTGATTTATCTCATTGAGTACAAATTAAAGAGAATGATTGTTTTTCTTTCCAGAAAGCTTTGCTACTTTATATCAAGACAATTGATACTTCATTAAGCCAATCAGAAAGGGGTAGAAGCCAGACAACAGTGGTTTTCTACTATGGGTTTGGCAGCAGGTTTTGCATTGAAATATTTCATCTTCATTTTGATTCAGAGCTTTTGTGAGTTTTTTTTTTTTTTTCTTTCTGGTTGCTGCTCCTTCAAATGTGCAGTTTAGGTGAAAATGTTTGCAGATGCTGTAGGCTTGATTTATTAAAATAGTTTCAGTACAAATCCCTTATGCAATTAAATGCCTATTCATGCATTCTTTTCACAATGAAATGTTGTTAACAAATAGCTCTAATATAATAGCAACACCATTAAGGGAACGCTTAGGTGCAAGTGGCTAGCAGCAGTGAGCTGGTGTGCAGTTAGGAGAAGTAGCATTATCCTTATCCACCCAGATTCAAAGGTGGTGTGTGCCCATGGTAGAGATCTTGTTTGAGACAGGGTCTCATGTTACTCACTGCTGTGTACGACAGGGTATCTTTCACGAGCTTCTGGGGACCCTTCTATCTCTACCTGTCACTTCACGGAGAGAGGATAAATACACACCCCACCCCTGGCTTTCCACAGGTTGTCAGAATTTGAACTCAAGGCCTCATACTTGCAAGGCAAGCACTTTACCCAGGGATCATCTCCTCAGCACATAGTCCGATATTTCTTATACTGTACACTGTCAATAAGCAGATTTTATTCACATGTTGGCTATCATTAAAGCACTCATGTATCTTTGAGTTACCCCTATTATATCCTTCAGGTATGCATTCATAAAAGAGGTGGCTGGATTATGTGATAGTTTTATTTTTAAACTTTTTCAGGAGCCTCCACAACATTTTTCCAGATGACTATTCTAATTTATGATCTTCCATGACTTTTCTTGGTGTTACGCCCTTAACACTTCTTTATCTCTTGCCTTTTTGATAACTACCCTGAGTATGTAAGGTGATATTCTAACTCCAATTTGCATTTCCCTGAAATAGAAAGTACCAGAGTTATTGAGTACTTTTTAAGATACCATTCGTATTTCATTATAGGAAAACTTACCTTCTTCGGTTGTTTTCCTGTTTTTAAATGGAATGTTTCATATGCTTAATTAATTTTCTATTGAATTGTGTGAGTTCTTTTTCTATTTTTGATACTAACCCTTTACCAGTAGACATTTCCTCCTCAACAACAAGCTAACTTTACATTATCTGTGTTTTATTTTGATGTAGTCCAGCAGCTTGGTTAATTTTTCTTTTGCTGGCTTAATGTTGGCTTTATCACCAGCAAATTATTCCCAAGGTTAATGCCATGGCATTTAGTTTTCCCATTTTTATGAGCTTCATAATCTTGGGGTTTACTTTTACAGCTTTAATCTATTTGGGGTTGACTTTTTGTGTAGGATAATAGACAAGGATCCAATATCTTCTTTTGCATGTGAATACCCAAGTTCCCCAACACCATTTGTTGAAGACACTATAATTTTAACATTGGGTGTTCTTGGTGTCCTGGTTGAAAATTGTTGACTAGGCTAAGGTTATTTAGAAACCTGCACTCTATCTCATTGGTCTATGTATCTTTTTTGAATACCATAACTATAGTTCTTTTGTATCTACAGCTTTTTAAAATTATTTGAAGCCAGGCTTGGTGGTGCATGCCATTAATCCCAGCACTCAGGAAGCTATGATAGGAGAATTGTCATGAGTTCAAGGCCACCCTGAGACTACATAGTGAATTCCAGGTCAGCCTGAGCTAAATTGAGACTTTACCTCCAAAAACCAATATATATGTATACATATGTATTGTGTGTGTGTGTATGTACATATATTTGATGTCAGGAAATGTGATAACTTTTCTTTAATGCTGCTGTGGTTATTTGGAATATTTATATACATAGAATATATATTCAAAAATCTTCCTTAGTTTCTTTCTTACCAATCAATAGTTGGTTGCTTTGTTTTTTCATAAAATTTTATTCTTTTTAATGTAATTATAAGTGTGATTGTTCTCTTAAGTGCTTTTGGGAGATATGTTTTGTGTAGAGAAACACAACTGACTTTGTATATGAGTATTTTTAGCTTGCAACTTTGTCTAATTTATTAGTTATGTTTCTGTTTGAAATGTTTACCATGTTATACATAGAGGATTGCACCATGTACAAGGAGGGGTTCAGTTTAGCTCCTCTTAGTTTGTATGCATTCCATTCCTGCTTAATGAGTTCTCTTGCTGCTACTTCGACTGTGATGCTGGATAGTGTCATCGGTTATCCTTGCCAGGAGCGCATATTAGGAGAAAGGTCTCAGTTTTCCTCCACTGATTTTGATGTTGCCTGTGAATTTTTCATAAATGTTCCTTATTGTGTTAAGACATTTTTCTTCCATACCTATTTGTTGGGACTACTTCTTTAAAACCATGGGTGGATATCTAAGCTGAAAAATGCTTTTGTCTGGATCAACTGAAGGGATCCAGTGTTTTTTTATCTTCCATTCTGCTAATGTGGCATATCGTGTCATGTCAGTAGGTTTCCACCCGCATAGCTTGCCTTGCATCCGAGAGATGACGCTGCCACGCTTATGCTATGCCACCAGTGTGGCATGTCACTGCATCACGTCATCAGCATTTAATTCGGGTTCTTCAGACATGCTTGTTACAGTGACTAGCTGCAGATTCGGTCTTTTCTTTGTGGTGCTCATGTGTGTGACTGTATGCATGCGTACGTGTGTGTGTGTGTGTGTGTGTGTGTGTAAGCATTTTTGTGTGTGCTTTTGTGAAGGTTGGGCACTAAAGCAATGTTGCCTTCATGAAACCAGTCTGGGGATTTCCCTCAGCCTCCATGGAGGGATCTTTTCTGATTTGATGTTTATTATTCCAAAATCACAGCAAAAATTTTATTTAGCTTAACTGTATTTAATTCTCTTTTATCAATGCTTCCCCTTTTAGATGGGATGAAAATGGCA
This sequence comes from Jaculus jaculus, assembly GCF_020740685.1. Taxonomy (NCBI): domain Eukaryota; kingdom Metazoa; phylum Chordata; class Mammalia; order Rodentia; family Dipodidae; genus Jaculus; species Jaculus jaculus. Next base: position 133,737,434 of record NC_059109.1, read on the forward strand.
CCACCAGCACATAGACATGGAGAGTTTGAATGAACACAAACAATTAGCTATGCTAATGACAATTACAGAGAAAGTGCACTTCCATTACAGTTTCATCTGTTTAATGGCAATTTCCAAAATCTAAATATGTTTCAGGGCATTTACATACCATGTTTGATTAATTTTAATAGCAATTATCATAAGTAAAACAAATTTGTGAAACTGTGCCACATGCCTTTCCCAGCAGTTGTCAAAAGCTCTGTACACAAAATTAAACAGGTTTTATCTCTTGGGGAGTCAATCTTTTATCATCATGTTGTAAAACCCATATCCCATAATCACAGAAAAATTATTGTTTCTAGATGACCAACCTAAGCTCTATTACTTGCTTATTTATTTATTTGCAAGAAGAGAGAAACAGACAAAGAGAGAGAGAGAGAGAGAGAGAGAGAGAGAGAGAGAGAGAGAGAGAGACAGAGGAAACAGGCAGAGAGAAAGAAAAAGAGAGAGCATATATATACACACATATATATATATATATATATATATATATATATATATATATATATATGCAAGGGCCTCTAGCCACTGCAAATGAACTCCATGCCTCTGGCTTTACATGGGTTCTTAGGAATCAAACTGGGGTTATTAGGTTTTGCAGGCAAGTGTCTTAATCACTGAGCCATCTCACCAACACCGTACTTTTTGTGAAAATATATTTTCTCATTTAAATTTGAAACTTGTTTATCAGTCAATGGGCTGATACTTTCGTTAATAGTTCTACATATTACTGATTTAAATTCAGAATGGCATTGGTTGATTCAGCCCATATATGTGGCCAGCCTGCACGTGTGCCAGGCACTGTGCCAGCTTTCGGGGATGAGATAGGCTCTGAGCTTCAGATATGTGGACAGAAGTTAGCACATGAGGCTCATCCATGTGACAGTGGAAATACTCGTCTTAAATAAATACATACAAAGCATTTATCCCAGAACTGGGGAGTCCATATGGACTCTGAAGAGGCAGTTATTTAGAAGATGATGTCCCACTATTGCATGGAAGCTAATCCGGGAGAAGAACATGAATGAGGTAAGGGAGGAGAACGTTAGGAGTTAGGACAGTTGAGCTGAGTGTGTTTTGTAGGAATGTGCAAAACTGAATGGATTTAAGAGCCATGTAGAAATCAGAACACCTAAGTGTTTGTTATTAATGTGACTGCTGAAAGAGAGAGGAGAGATTGCAATATTTTGCAAGCCCATATAACCACAAGAATTTCAGGAAAATTATATCACATTCATGGGTTACCTCAGGTTTTCTGAATCAGAACATTGGGAATTTCTTAGCACAACTTTAATACTCAGAAAAGCCACGGAAGGCTCGAGTAAAGAATGATGTCCTACAAGTTGCTTTCTTGAGTAAATTGAGACTCATAAGAGTCCCTAGCATGAGGAACTCATAGGGGAGAACTCATGTAAAAGGTTTTGAATAGATAAAAAGATGGAGCTGAATTTTTGCTTCACTGAGTTTTGACAATCTGTGGAGTTTGCAAACTAGATAGTTTGCAGGGCACTGGAGAGGAAATGTTGATGCCAACTAACCTGGCCTGAAGATAGAGCTGGGGAAGCAAGCAGACAGGAAAGATTGTGAAATGGATGGGACTAAGGTCTTCAGAAAACACTGAATAATAATAGGATGCTTAGGGAAAATGATGAAGAATAAATTTAGGCCTTTACTTCCCCCATTAATCTGTTCTTCTACTTAAATATATACATAACCATACTATTAAGTCACCCCTCCGTTCCTTTCCATTCCCTTTATATTTTCTATCTAGCTTTCTGGCCTCTGGTACTGAGTTGTTGTTTTTTTTTTTAATTTAGCACATACAATCCATTTCCTCTTGAGGTTATGGTAGCTGAAGGCTGTCAGATATTTTTCCATCATATTGCCTCCAGACCACCACTTATGATTCCTAATATTTGATGTAAGGTACATAAATTCATGTTTTAAATTTTTGTTTATTTTTATTTATTTATTTGACAGAGACAGACAGAGAGAGAAGGGGTGAATCAGGGCCTCCAGTCACTGCAAATGAGCTCCTTGTGCATCTGGCTTATGTGGGTACTGGGGAATCAAACCTCAAAATGGGGTCCTTAGGATTCACATGCAAGCATTTAATGCTAAGCCATCTCTCCAGTACCATAAATTCTTTTTCCTTGTAAGAACCACACAAAATTAAATATGCCATGGAAAGTTGGTAAGGTTGGTGAATCTGTAAATGTTTGGCTTCACTCTTCCAGCTTTCTGACGAATTAAAACAGTTATACAAACCTCAGTAAGCTATGTCCTCATTACTTTTGGTGTTTGGGCAGCCAGCTTTAAATTCTCCAACGTGAGGGCCAGAGAGATGGTTTAGCAGTTAAGAGTGCTTGCCTGAAAAGTCTCACAGCCTAGTATCAATTACCCAATACCCACATAAAGGCAGATGCACAAAGGGATGTGTATATGGAGTGTGTTTGCAGTGGCAGGAGACCCTGGTGCACCCATACACACCACACATACTCTCCTTCTCTCTTCTATATATAAATAAATAAAATAAACATAAAAATATTAAATGACTCAAGTTTATAACTGTGCATTCAGCATTACTATATTGGGGGGAAAGGAGTTGATATTACATTACGCTATCTCAAATTTTGAAGATTATATTTAATATTTCCCAAGAATTAACCAAAAAAGTAAATAAGAACATTAGAACCTTTCTAAACTCAATTTGACAGTATAATAATTTTACTTATATTTTAGGGAGCAAGAGAGAGAGAGAGAATTGACACACCAGGCTCTCAGCCTCTGCATGCAAACCCCACACGCTTGCACCACCTAGTGGGCATGTGCAACCTTGTGCTTGCATCACCTTTGTGCGTCTGGCTTACCTGGGATCTGGAAAGAGAACGAACATGGATCCTTGGGCATTGCAGGCAAGCACCTTAACCACTAAGCCATTTCTGCAGCCTTAATTTTATTTCTTGTTAGCAATCAAATATGAATTAGGATTTTTAAAAAAAAATAATACCAATGAGTACATAATAAAACTTTTTCTTTAAAAATGTGTTTGCCTAGTCTCTTATACTTTGCTCTTTTTCTCAAGGTAAAATATTAATTTGCCATTTTTCCATTCTTTTACATACTTACATATGGTTTGTATATATGAGTTAGGAGTATATAAAGTTATGAATGCATATCACTGTTATTAACACAAATGGAAACAAATTCATAATTTAAGCAAATGTTCATGCCTGAAGAAATTAGACAACATTTCATATCCTCACACTTGTCTACTTCATTATTCTTAGTGTTTAAAGGGAATCATGAATATGCCATAATTTGTTCTCATTATTCTATTGGAGATAGTTAAAATATTTCCAGAATTTTGTAATTATAAATTGTAACAAAGCATACATCAGTGGTTTGATAGGCCTAAGTGAATAATTTTCTATCTCTAGATTTCTTTTTGAGTAGCTTATATATTTAGTACTTGAGAAAAGACAATAAAACTTTCACAAATATGTGTTTTTTAATGTAACTATTACAAGTATAGCTGAAATGAAACCAGGATGGTAAATATACCTTTGGAAATGCAAGCTACTTATAATAAGCATGTCGTATTCTGTTTGCATACTTTGCAAGCTCATCAGTGATCACAGTCTCTGGCCTATAGGAAATCTGAAATCCTGTTAAGTTCTTCTGTTACTGTAGTTCTATATGCCACAAAATAAACCTGCATTATTTAACACTTAGCCAAGGAGATAAACACTATTACATCTCTATTCTAAGATGAGGAAACAGTCTTCAAAAAGTAAAATTCAATCATTTGCATCTATTTTGACTAAGTAATTTAACATACCAAAGAACAAACATGCTAGGAAATGTGAGATGTGGGGTCATGAAAGAATCAGATATGCTATTCAATGAATTCATTGAAATCAACATTTAAGTGCATGTGGATGTGCGTGGACAAGTATGAATGTGAGGGGTGGAGGTCAGAGGGCAACTTTGGAAGCCGTTCCCCAGGAGCACCGTCCACTTTCCTGGGAAAAGAGCTCTCATGGGCCTGGAGCTCAACAAGTAGGCTGGAGTAGCTGGCCAGTGAGCCCCAGGGGTCCCCCCCACCCACTCCACCTCCTCAGCACCAGGATTACAAAAGCAAGCCACTGTGGCCAGTATTCTCATGTGAATCTGTTCTTCATGATTTTAAGGCAAGCACTTTACTGGCTGATCTATCTTCCCAGCCCAATTTTGTTTCCATAAAGTGATCTGGAATGAGAGATGAAGGTTTGACTTTGAATGTCATTAATTTATGATAATATTGGAAATACACACAAGTTTATCCACACATAAAGAGGTTACTTTAATTAATGATATATTTTTTCTTTCTTTTAAATTTTTTGTTCACTTTTATTTATTTATTTGAGAGTGACAGACACAGAGAGAAAGACAGATAGAGGGAGAGAGAGAGAGAATGGGTGTGCCAGGGCTTCCAGCCACTGCAAACGAACTCCAGACGAGTGCACCCCCTTGTGCATCTGGCTAACGTGGGACCTGGGGAACCGAGCCTCGAACCGGGGTCCTTAGGCTTCACAGGTAAGCGCTTAACCGCTAAGCCATCTCTCCAGCCCTAATGATATTTTTAATCATATAAACACCTTGATATAAATTATGGATAACTCTTCAAGACTTTTTATGACTTATTCTTGGTTTGTTGAAGCACAGAAATATATTTGTACATAAATTTACTGTGATCTTCATTATGGAATTTCAGAATCCTTTCTTTGTTTTTGTATCTAAGACTATTATAGTAGGGAAAATCTGAAGAACTAAAGAGAGGGGGAAGGTGCATAAACCTTGAGAAAGAGCACAGAAAGAGTTAGTATCTTTTCTTGAAATATATTCATTGTAATTTTTTCATTTACATTACAGTCATATCAACCCAATTTCCAAAGGCATGGATTGATTTTTTGGACTGTTTTAGACTATAATTAATAAACTCAGTTATTATCAACTACTGCTTGTATGGGTTTAAATCATTTCCTCTTTTGCATTTATGGTGGCTTTTATGTTAACCACAGACCATGGTTTTGGTTTCTCATTTCTCTGGGTGTCTGTCACATAAGGACTAAAGTGCTGTTAAGGTGACTCCTCTTTTCATGTTGTTAAATCTACCTTTTCTTATCATGCAGGCCCATTCTCTTCCTCAGAGAGTTCTGGAGAAAGAATTGGGAAGGATAGATGGGTTTACCTTCTCTCATGGTCAGTATTACGTGAGGGAGACCCTAAGTTCCTCATGCCATTTCTTATAGCTTTTTAACACCCTTGCTAGGAGGGATTAAGAAGAATCCTTAAAGCAGAAATTGGATTTCAGGTAGACTTTATGCATTCACATCTTTTTTTGATTTAATAGGATATTCTAATATAAAATTGAACATTGTATAGGGATATGGGTAACATTTGAATGGGGTCTGAGCCTCCTGGAGAATAATTTACACACAGTAATTGGTTCTAGTAGCTAAGTTAACTAGTGTAGCCATATATTCTGGGGAAGCAAATAACATGGTATTCTATGTGCATTACATCAGCTAACCCTTGCAATATCCCCATTAGATATAATAATATATCTGTTATGAGGTTGAAATAACATGGTATTCTATGTATATGACATCATTTAACCCTTGCAATATCCCCATTAGATATACTAATATGTCTGTTATGAAGTTGAAGAATATGAGCTTTGAGGACAAAGTAATAAAGCCAAGTTTTCAAACAAATTCTAAGTTCAATATCTAAATTGTTCTTTGTTTGCTGTTTCCTTCTCCCTCCATCACTTCCTTTATCCCTCCCATTCTCTGTGCCCTCTTCCCTTTCTACTTTTCTCTTTTAATCCTCTGTTTTCCAAGTCCATTGTTCTGGGCTGGGAAAAATACATTTTAGTGGGTGGAATTTCTATGAAAATTTCACATATATGCTCATTGTACAGTACTATAAACCCCAGATATAGGTGCTGTGGTTTCAGGCTTCAGAAAAAAAATATAAAGGAAAATAGTGAGAAAGAAGGAAGCTGTGTCTGAATAATTCCCTTGCCTAAAAGAAGTGCACACTTCTTTGAAAATCTTAAGGAAGCTCATTTCAGCAAAACATTCCCCTGTGCAGGGATGTGTTTGAAGAGATGGGTGGTGATGAGTAGCCACCATCCATTGCTCTTAGTGGTTTACGTCCCAGTTTCCCTCAGAGTCATTCTCTGGCCTATGATGAGCTGAGCCAGCTAACACAAGCTCACACAACACCCAGAGGGTGATGTATGGGAACTGTCTAGTTGTAGCAACTATAATGTCGAGAGCAGCCCTGGTGGAAGAAGAGGCACAACCATCGTCTGTAGTAATTTTGTTCTAGTTGTAACATAAACTTGGATCACTGAATAGAGAAGTTGTGTTAGAACAGAGACAAGGGATGGGGTGAACATTCAAAGCAAACTGGGGAGGATTTGAGGACCTGAGGGGGATCCTAGTCTCTACTTTGTCTAGATCTGGCCTCATCTAGGTGTGATATGCATGATCTGCCTATCACCCTTAAAGACAAGAAAATGCTGAAACCTATTTATTACTGTTTATAAGCCTAAGTACAAATGTGCATAATGAAGAAAAACTCTCCTTTGAAAATTAATCAAGTCCTTCTTTTGTTATATATATATATATTTTAAAATATTTAAAGGCATTAAATATACCAGAATGTGATAGGAAATTTCAAGTTAAAGATTTGTAGTATGATACTTCCCTTGGGAAAATGTGCTATGATCAGGTAAAGAGAGAGGGAAGGAAGGAGAGACAAGAGAGAGAAGGAGGTATAGTGCCAGAGGAGCCGTCACAATGAGTTTTGTCAGGTACAGTTCTACCCTTTTACCAGCCCTATTTTCCCTGGCACCTCCCTTCTGTTAATCTACCTCCCGTGAGGGGCAAGAATGTCGTCATCACTGGTTAGCATTGTGCCTTGCCACTAAAGGGTCAGTGCACAACCTTTTTTTTTTTTTCTTCAGTTTTTAAGCCAACTCTTACTTAGCATACCAAGAAATAGGTTTCATTTTAACATTTTCATATGTATGCTAAGAAATCATTATTTTACATTTTGTGTGTGGGTCTTCTGTTGGTACTTTGAATACTAGTGTGTGTGTGTGTGTGTGTGTGTGTGTGTATTACAAGCAGATAATTAGTGATGCTGTTTAGTGATAGTCTACTTGTCAAGACCTAAAGTCACCTATGAGTAACTATGTGGATCAAGTTAGCCTCTGGTGAGATGACACACCTTGTCTGTGGGCAGTACCAATCCAAGACTTGGGGGACTGCACTAAATACGAAGGAGAGTGCTGCCTGGGGATGAGCGTGCATCACTCTGCTTCCTCAGTGAGCAGCTGCCTCAAGATCCTGCCGCCACGCCTTCCCACCATGATGGACTGTGACCTGCAACTATGAGCTGTAACAAGCCCTTCCTCCCTCATGTTGAGGTATTTTGTGACAGCAGTAAAGGAAGGTAACTAATGCAGTGCTTGAATTCTATGCCCACAAAAAAAAAAAAAAAAAAATGTGATGGAGGCTTTCTATAAGTCATGTCAGTCATTCTAATGGGAATTCAACTAAAGCTTTTTTAGTTAAGCTTTAGCCATGCAATGTAATATAATATAAACCTACATTTTCTTTCTGTCATTTAATTAACCAGAGCATTCCTTAGGCATTTCTTCTCATATCCTCTCACCATAATCATAAAGGAATACAACACTAAAGCCTGTCAATATATGAGCTATGAATACATGATCACTATTTATAGCTTGTAAAACCTTCAAATTTCAACACAATAAGCTGTCCATACATTTTGGTGATGAACATCACACATCTTAAACACAGCATAAACCAGGACTAAATTTTCAAACAGCCTTGAATATTAAGTGATTGGCCCCATCAAGTAACAACAGCAGCCAGCCTACCCCAACTCCTTCTATCTCTGCAGTGAAGGTGTGCTGAATTTGCAAATCACTTTTCTCCATCCCATTAAAACAGACCCCTCAGTGCTCAACTTACTTTCACCCATTTGGTTATACACTTGAACATTAAAGAATCATAAAAAAAATCAATCTATATCATTTTATAAAGTTTCTCAATATAATGGAAAGTAATTATTTTTAATTGCTAGCTGTGAGCTTTAGCTGCCTGATTAAAAGGGTCACAGAAATTCAAAAAGTCTCAATTTCTTCTTTCATTGGAGTAAAACCAACTTGATGGATATGCTGAGCAGGAAAATGAGTCCTATCCTCAGGACAGGCTAACAGGGGAGGAACGTATACAAGAAGCATGTAGTACTCTCTCAGTAGAACCATTCCTCATTTTTCTGAAAATATCCTCAAATTTCTCAGGGGATCCACGTGCAGCTTCTTATTTCTGTAATCTTGCTGGTGCTTCCCAAAGGCTGATGCAGTGACTCCAGTTTAAGCCACAGCCGACATGGTTATGGATGTCAGCCAACATCAGCATAGTAAGAAAATTTAAGATCCTCAGAGAGTTATTGAAAAAGGCATTTGTGTTTGTTATAATGTGCAGTGTCTCCCACAGGCTCATGTGTTTGAACACTTGGTTTCCAGATGAGAGTGGGGTTTGAGGCAGGGCCTCCCTGAAGGACGGTGATTGCTAACGGTGAGACTAGAGATTTCTCCCCCTGTTCCCATCTCCCGTCCTCTCTCTGCTTCCTAAGTGCGACCACAGCGTGCGCAGTCCCTACAGGTCCGCTTCACGTTCTTGCTGCCATGCCTCCTCCACCCTGCTGAGCCGACCGTGTCCCTGAAATGTGAACTAAAATGAACCCTCCCTCCTTCAAGTTGCTATTTGTCTTGCATTTGACTTCGGCACTGAGAAAAGTGACTGGCAGATTAGTAGTCAAAGGTTTGGGAAAATGGGAGCTCTGAAAACCTGGATTCAATTTCTGCTCCTCAATATCCCCACGGCTGCTGTTCTCTCCGTCTAAGTGTCCTTGCCTCAAAAGCAAGCTGCATGGATGGTCTCCATGCACTGTGTGTCTGACGTCTGCAGGGTCTCTCTCATGCCTGCAGATGGTGACACTGGGTTCTTCATGTGTAACGGTGCATAGCTCTGACTCAATACAGAACACAGATAGCCAGATTGATGGCTTTGGAATGTTTTCCTTCTGTGTGTTCCACACATACAGCACGTTGCCTTTCACATATTTCACCCATATTCCAGAGACACTAACACCTTCTAACCACTTTTGTGAGGGAGCCCCATTCCATAAGCCAGGGTCTATGGCCATTGCAAATTGAAATGTTTACTTCTGTGTTCAGTAGCTATTAATCTGCATTGCCAGTAAAAGCCTCCACTTTTCTTCTGCCCACTCTAGTAAAAACAAATGTGTTAGGCATACTAAGAGGATGAAGAGAAAGTGAAGGAAGGTAGTAGAGATTGGAAAATCCAGGTTTATGCTAAATTAATGTTTGAAGTAAACCCCTCTCTTGGCACCCTGCCTGGAGGCTTTACACATCCCTTCAAGTCTCAACGTCCAATTCCTCCGCTTCAAATGGGATAAAGGGTTAAACCTTTTACTGGTGAGGCAGTGTTTATGAGTATTTAAGCACATTTCCTTATTAACAGACTGCTGCTGGGGAACATGGCTCCACCTGCTTTTTGGGGTGAAAGTAAATGTATCCCTTTAACCAAAATCAGTTCATCAAACTCTATAAACTCCAATTATCATGACGAAAATGATTTGACAACTGGAGAACAGTAAGGAGACCTAGGAGGAAACCTCCTGATGGAGAAAAATGAATTGCAAATCTTAGGTCCCTCACTGGGAGGAACCTCCAAAGAGGAATGAAATAGCATCCCAGACAACAAGGGAATGTCTCTCTGGAAAGTGTGGGAGAAATGCTGTCTTTCGCACAGTCTTAAGATATGGACATTCGGTTTCTGCAAAGATGCAGTCTAGTTCTGAGCTCAGTTGGATCACTGCAGGCAAACAGAGTGAAATCACGTTTCAACAAAGAAGCAAGCAAACCAAAACATGCCCATCTTCTATTTCTGTTACAGTGTCTGGGCTCCTGAGAAATCTTCTTTGGATAAATGAATGAAACAAAGAAAAGCACATGGATGTGTGGAAATGTTCATTAGCATTTGCTATAAAAGGCTATTTGTGTCACTAGCATTTGTTTGTTTTTGTTTTTATAAGATCTTTAACCCAACTGTCAACCCTCAATAGAGCAGCAATTGCTTAGCCACAGACTAAGCAATACTATCTTCTCTTTTCTTTAATGAGGTAGGAAAATGATTTTCTGGAGGTTTCAAACTTACCTGAAGCCACACAGTCTGGTCGGAAGGTATGACAATTGCTTAAAACTGGTTCAAACAAGCTGGGTGTGGTGACACACACCTTTAATCTCAGCACCCTGGCGGCAGAGGCAGGAGGATCACTTTGAGTTCAAGACCATCGTGAGACTACGTAGTAAATTCCAGGACAGCCTGGGCTAAAGTGAGACCCTACCTTAAAAAAAAAGTCAAATTAATTACCAGCAAGGAAAACTTAAGAAAAATCCCACGGGTAAGTTTTGATTTCCTGAGGTCATCCTAAAGAACGCATTCTCCTGACACTGGGAGATGCGTGGGTGCGGGCGGCGCACTGCGTGGAAGGGAACAGCGCCCGCGCACAGAGAGCAGATGAGCTACGCATAGTCCCGCCCTCAACATGGTATGCATGGTATCATGCCCTTGGCTTCTGTGGACGCTAAACTATCCCTTCCCTAATGCACTTGATCATATCAAATGCACGCATTATTGTTGCTAGATCTCTTTGACAGACCCCCCCCCCCAAGCAAATTCCATCCTGTTAGTTATTTTTCTTTGTTGGGGCAAAATAGCTGACAAAAACACCCTATGGAAGGATGGGCTTGTTTTAGCTTGTAGTTTGAGAGGACTGTCCATCCTGTCAGGGACAGCCTGGCAGCTGCAGAGTGAGGCTGCTGCCGCCATCATGTCCCTGCTCAGGAGGAAGAGACCAGTGACTGCTGAGGCTCAACTCACCTTTATGTTGAGTCCAGGACCCTGTCCATGGGGTGAGGCCATCTAGAGTTAGGGCGAGTCTGCCCATCTCCGCTGTCCTAGTTGAGAAACTCTTTCACAGTCATGGCAGAGGTTTGGCTCCTGGGTGACTCTATAGTCTGTCAAGCACACAGTTGCGATTAATAGTCCCATCCACCAAACAAACTGCATGTGGACTTTTATAGTCTGGATAAAGTTTTGATGGATAATTTGATTTCCAGCTGTTTCTGTTTTAATGTCATTATGCACACAATAGATTTCCTATAAACATTCAACAGGTATAGAATTTTGGGATCTCTTTCTATCTAAGAAAGCTGGATTTACACACACACACACACACACACACACACACACACACACACACACACGACATCTGGTAGCAAGCAGCATAATGCTAAATTGATTGACAGAATAAAAAAGTGCTGATGGATTCTTATAGAAATGGTTTCTATGGACTGTCTCCATGGTAACTACTGGCTTTCTAAAGAGGGTACTTTACAAATTAATATACCTAAGATAAAAAGAACCAGCACCCATCTCTGTTAGAGGAAAGGTGAAGAAGGTTTTGCCTTCTGACAGATGTTGGTCTTGATGCTCTGAATGCCAACATCTCCTCTGGAAAGACCAGGAGAACCCAGCCACTCACCTTGAAAGTTCAGGATTACATTTGCTTATTTCCAGCTCCAGGTCCATTTATATATAATTCTACTTTCCCCTTTGTTTAACAGTGCCTGGAATTCAAGCACAGCCTACCTGGGAACTCTAGACTGTAAGTTTTCATCCATTCAGAAAATTATCTATTTTTCTTTCTTTCTTTTTTTCTTATTTTTTTTTCAGATGAAATTTGAGTGCATGAATTTCAGAGTGATGTCAGAAAGTACACCCTGAATTTTTCTTGAGCAGCACATATTTTTCAGAACCTAGAATGAGAATATGAGTTCATCTTACGATTATATTAAAACTTTGACTGCTGACTAAGTTCTTTGTTAGTAGTTGCAGAAATGGGGCATTTCTTTCAAAACTTGATTTTCTAGTTGTCCATAACTCATAATAGTTTTTAATATCTTCTCTCCACAAACAATTACTATATAGTCTTCGTCTTGTCTTCTCTCTTCTATTCCTCCTCTTTTTTCCCTCTTCCTCTGTTTCTCTCTTTTCCCTCAACCTCTCCAGAATCTCCCTATCGAGCCCGGGCTGGCCTCATACTCTAAATCCTTTTGCCTCAGCCTCTGACATGCTGGGATAACAGGTGAATGCCACCACGTCTGGCTTAAATTCCAAGATTTTCACAGTGCAATATCTGTGGGCTGTCTCATTTGAGTTTCTCACAGATTTCAGTATGCATCACTCAATATATTCCACAAATATAACTAGAACCTAAAATACAGATGCAATGTTTTATTATGGACACATCCTCAAAGCTAAAATGCTTATAATTTGTCAAAGAATTTTAAACAAGCACACAAAACATGAGGAAAAAAAGCAATCTAGGTTCGGAATGATTCTTTCACACAAGAACAAATCCATGCTAAACTGCCTGAGCATTTCTTTCATGGCACATTTTCAGGGAGATAGCTGTTTGGTTTTCAGCATTGTAAAATTCCACAGATTATCCTTTGCTTTCAAATGCCAAGTATGCATTTGTGACATCAGGAGGGGGGAATGAGTCCTTTGAACGGGTTACTTTCTTTTGTGGGCACTGCCTTGCCTTTAAGCAGTGCCAGAGACTCTCACCAATGAAGATGGGCACTCAAGCCATTTGATTTACAGAATGCCCCCAGTGCAGGCTGAGGCAGAAAAGCCCTGGCTCCTTCTGTGGGGGTGTACTGACATCCTTATACAGAATGCTTGTTAAAGGAATTTCTAAGGGACCATATAAAAGAAGAAATCAGAACCGTCTTGCTACTATTTTCATGAGGAAATGCCAGTTCCTGACCTTATCTTCTGCCGCTGCCTGGGAGTAACTTCTCCTCACCAATTCACTGTGGGTGTTAGCTAAGAAAAAGTAAGAGTTTATTACTCAGGGAATTATTCCATCCCTCTCAGAACTTCTCCAGGATGAACAATTCTGTAATATTTAAAAAAAAAAAAAAGATAGGTCACTTCATGATATAATCCCAGCTCTCAAGCCAGAGAACAAATTAGGGATACTTTAAACCAGAGGCATCCAACCTTTTGGCTATTCTGGGCCACACTAGATAGATAGGAATTCTTTTGGGACACACTTTAAATCTAGGGGTGGCCAACCTGTGGCCTATGAGTTTCTTAAGTGCTCATATGTATATTCTATATGTCATTCATTGCCACATGGCATAAAGTCAGTAATAGGATGTTGTAAAAATGAGGCTAACTAGTAGTACATCCTATGAATTCCTGAAATAGACATGAAAAAGTCATCCTGATAAAAGCTACTGCCTGAGGGCTGGAGAGATGGCTTAGCAGTTAAGTGCTTGCCTGTGAAGCCTAAGGACCCTGTTTCGAGGGTGAATTATAACCTTATTGGAACAGGGTTCTAGGTTTTAGGCTTCTGGGATTCGGGAGAAGCAGTGGAATGTGTGAGTTAATGTTTCCAGGACAGCATTTCAGAGGCAAGCCATGAAGTGGTGTTGTCACAAGATCCTTTTGAGAATTGCTCAAAATGTTTATTTTTCCCTGTGTTCAATACGACTCCATTTAACTCAGCTCCGGAACTCTATGCTGTTTGTTTTAGGAAAAGCTTTTTATGTTATTTAAGGTACTTCTTTACAGGATTTGAGAACACTACCTTTGGAGTTTAAAAAAGTGAATAATAAATAGGTCAGATAACTGTGCTAATGAAAACATAATGAATAAGAATTGAACATAGGGAAGAAAAATCAGGGTTTGTTAATAATATGCAGGAACAACTAACAACTATGTTGAGATGATATCTTCTAAGCACAGTGCTGTCTGTGTGAAGAGGACATAGCCATGGTAGCAATTGACTTGGGTTAAACACAAAGGGGGTTTGAGTCATTCAGTGTTGAGATGTTGTTTCATGAGGGCTAGGGATGGCTTGGGTGGCTCCAGACAAGCCATATGATACCCAGTAAGCCACTTAACTTCTCTGAACCTCAATTTCTCATGTATAAAGCCTCATAATCATAGTAACACTCCAGCAGTACTTTTATGGGGGCTAAAATAAGTCATGCAAGGAAATGTGCTTTGCGAACTATAAATAAGTTATATAAGTTCAAGTTCTTACCAATAAGATGCTGCTGGTTACAAGGACTGTAGGATACAGACTGAAGTGAAGCAGGGGCAGCCAGCTTCCTCGCCCTTTGGAGCACCATCGTTGTTGGCCAATCTGTCTATTTTACTGAGGCCAAAGATCCCTTCGGGAATACAATTACATCTAGACATGCACATACTCACATGTAAAATACTGAAAGCAAGTTATGGCTTTTACACACTAAGTTAGGAACTCTAACTTCTCTCTTCACTTTGGCCTGTGGCAGGAGCTCTATGGCTGGGCGGTGGGCTTGAGCTCCTAACACACGACTGCAGACTCACAGAGGGTAAGGAGGTTTGTGGTACACAGTTCCCATAGGGAGAGTGAAGACAGAGAACGCAAAACCGTTATGGAAGTGTGGATGAAATCTCCATCTGAAATGAAATACGCTGCGTTTTAGAAATATTACTGAGAAAATATCTGATAATTGCCTTTTATGGAAGATCTAGAGTTTAGAATTAAAAGTTAAGAGGAAGCAGAATAAATTTCAGAGTTTCAGAAGATGTGGAAATTAATAATAGGTTAAACACTGAGACCAGCTACTATTACAGAATGAAGGCCATGTGCTTGGCGGCTCCCTTCTAATATATTTAAAAGTTATAAGTTTTGCTTAACATACACATTCATCCTTCTTGTGAAGATTATGCATTTAAGGCTGGAAAGATTGCTCTGTGGTTAAAGGTGCTTGCTTGCAAAGCCTGATGGCCAGGGTTCGACTCCCCAGTACCCACATAAACCCAGACACGACATGGCAAGTGCATCTGGAGTTCATTTGCAGTGGCAGAGGGCCTTGCATTTATATGTATGTGGCAAGAACTTGTAACAAAGTCTGAGTCCCCTCAGCTGGTGTCAAACAACAATTGACACCTACAGGTGTGGTCTGTGCTTCCCTTTGCCCCAGGCCCCAGCTCATGCCATTAATCCACAGGACAGCTTTATCTCCGTAACCACTGTAGCTTATGTCCACTGGTTAAGAAAGTTCTGGAAGAGCACAGGTAAATTCACCCTTGTGAATGATAGTTTTTGTTTTTGTTTTGTTTTTAATAAGATGACTGCACTGGGTTTTGTTATTGAAGACCAATAGTGATAGTGCTGAATGCACACAGAACAAATGGATGCTTTCTAAAAAACTATGGATAGTTATGTGCAATTAGCATAAATAACATGGAATAGAATGGTAGAGACAAAGTCAAGCATCATCACAGCAGCTACATATCTGGTAACAGTATTGCTGGCCATTTGGAAAGGTGATTATGCAGAAGATGAGGATTTCTGATATTTTTAAGGCATTTTAATCCTTCAGTTTAATTACTGTTTTCATCTTTTACCATCTGACAATTTCTAATTTGTTAGTTAGCATGTTAATTGACTACATCCCACAAATAAAAATGCTAGTGACACACCACACCTGGCCCCAAGCAAAAGAGCATAAGACATAAGAGAAAGATTAAAATCCTCCACAGCCAGGGCTAGAGGAAGAGAAAGTAATTCGCTTTGACCTAAGCAATAAATCTGCAGGGCAGTAACGACCATCTCTTGACACCGGTCGTGACATTGATCAAGTACACTGTCCCAGGCTCCCCCTCCACGCCTCTGGACCACAAAGCCTCCGCTGATTGTCCGTGCCACTATTTATGAACACACATCAGGGGGTAGAGATAAAGGAGTGTAAAAGTACAACAGCCTCTTTAAGTTCATGAGAGTCCTGATTGAAATCAGCACAGGCACCATTCCCTGGACCAAGGGAAGGTACCTTCTTGTTTATGTGATTCTCAGAGCTTCACGGTCATGCTATTTCAAAGTTCTATTTGGATCAACACACATCTAGAGCAGAACAAGACCGAGATGCAGTTTAGGTTCATGGGGGATTCCTACAGCCGGCCTTGGTCTCCAGGAAGTGGCTTGCCTCTTTCAAGTAATTTTAGGACACAGTCTCCAACAAGAGTTGAAACAGATGTATATTCAGATCCTAGTTTATTGCAGAAAGGGTTTTTTTTCTCTATGTAAGCCTTTGGATAAATGGGATTTTCATGATCAACCTAGCTGTATTTTATTTTCTTCATCAATTAAAATTAACAGGATAGTCATAGAGTTATATTTGACCACATTTTAAATTTTTTCATAAATTATGTAATGTTTCTAGGAAGATATTTAGAGCACATATAAGTTATGAGAAAAATATATAAATAGCCCTGGGCTCATCTTCTAACTAATGAAATAACATATAGCTAATAGCATCCTCCCACAGATTTTATTCTTCCATTGATAAATAAGCCAACGCAGTTATGAATTCTGCTCCACTGTCTGCCTTTATACTATGTGGATACATAGTCCTGAGCAATAGAACGCCTAACCTTGTGTGATTTCAAATTTCTATAACTGGAATAATATATAATATACTCTTTACTTCCTCTTTAAGTATTACATTTCTTTATTTATTTTTTTAATTTAGCTATGTTAATGTGAGAAAGTCATTGCCAGGATTCAGCCCAGGGGACTAACCTAAGCCAGATATGTATGCTCTATTAGTTTCCTGTTAGTTTAAATGATAACATTTTCAGTAGCTGCATAAGGAACAGAGTGGTCTATAAGTGTCTACATAATATTCTCTGCTTTGCTTCATACCCTGAAAAACATAAGGTGTTTATTTGCTGACCCTCTATGAGAAAGCTTGTTGAGCCAGGCGTGGTGGCGCAAACCTTTAATCCCAGCACTCAGGAGGCAGAGGTAGAAGGATTGCCATGAGTTTGAGGCTACCCCGAGACTTCGTAGAGAATTCCAGGTTAGCCTGGGATAGAGTAAGACCCTACCTTGAAAAAACAAACAAAGCTTGTTGACCAGTAATCTGGGGCATTCATTTCACTGCCACATTTTAATACTTTTGAATCTACCACAACTGTGAAATACCTGATCTCAAGTGGAAGGCCATTTACATTGCCAGCATGTGTGTGTGTGTGTGTGTGTGTGTGTGTGTGTGTGCGTGCGTGTTCTTCTGTCACACACTCTATCTGTCCCAATCCCACAACGTGCAAATTTCCTTTCAGTGTAGGTCAAAGTACAAGCATTGTGTATCTTTGTTTTACCACACAACACACAACCCTTTCCTGTGTCCTACCAGCACTGCCATGGCTACAGGAAAGGAGACGTTGTCTATTTTCTCCACTTTTCTTCCCAAACTTGCCATACTTAGGAACGATGTAGATAAATCAAGGTAAATAAAATCACCAATGATGATACACTAAGGCATTGCAATCAGAAATAAATAAATTTGAAAATTAAGTCTCCAAAAGTGCCTATTAGTGTTTTGCTCTATTGTTCATGTGCACTGGGCATGGGTGCTTTTGTGTGTGCATGGCCCTGTGCATGTGGAGATTGGAGAACAGCCCTGGGTGCCAGCCTCCCTTGGGAACATCTCCCACCTCTTTTGAAACAGTCTCTCTTCTGAGCCTGAAGCTCACCAGACAGGTTAGCCAGGCCAGTCGGACAGCTCCAGGGCTCATCCTGTCTCTACCTTCCCAGTGCTGGGATTATAACTGTGCACCGCCACACCTCACATTTTTACACGGGTTCTGGGGCTCGAATCTAGGTCTTCAGGCTTGTGAGCCAAGCACTTTACCCATCTTCCTGGCCACACAGGTTTTGTTTTACTAAGCTGTAATAGCATTCTATTGATTTATGTTAAAATAATTTTGTTTCACATTATATATGCTCACAATATTCAAATATTTATAATGTCTAAACTAATGCATTTTATGTCAAAGACAATGTTTTCTAGTGACTTGGCAATATGCAACTCTTTAAATTGCAAGATGAAGGTTTTTAATATGTTTATATTGATTTATTTGTAGGCAGAGACAGAGAATATGGACACGCCAGGGCCTCCAGCCACTGCAAACAAGCTCCAGAGCATGCACCCCTTTGTATAGCTGGCTTCCAGGAGTACTGGGGAATCAAACCTGGGTCCTTAGGCTTTGTAGGCCAGCATCTTGATCACTAAACCATCTCTCCAGTCCAAAGATGGAGTTTTAATAGAAACAAGGAGCGATGTCAGCAGTCTGTGCTGTATGAAATATGATGTTTGTGAGTCTCCAAAGGTTTAAGGACAAGAGAGCATAACAAACAGGCTGAAACCTTTCAAGGCCATCTCACTCAGAGTGGATTTCCCCCCCAGTTGAATTCTCACTCTGAAGCCGGGCTTGGTGGCACACGTCTTCAATCCCAGCACTCAGAAGGCAGAGGTAGGAGGATCGCCATGAGTTCAAGGCCACCCTGATACTACATAGTGAATTCCAGGTCAGCCTGGGCTAGAGTGAGACCCTACCTTGAAACCCTCCCCCACAAAAAGAAGCAAGACAATTCTCACTCTGAGCACCCACCTTGAGCCCATTCATCCTGGGGAACAGTGTTTATGAAGATAACTCTATTTAGAAATGCCATTAGAAATCTCACCCAGGAAGTGCATTATTCCTCCCCCACCAGCATGGCTTTGGAATTATTTTCCTGTAGATCAATGGAGCAGAGAGTGGAGCTGGCTTCTCTTTGTCGGCATTCATACTCCAGGTGCCCCCAAGTGCTTTGTGTAATGAAAAACAGCAATGTTACTGCCGTCAATAAAATACTGACAATAATGCTTTCCTTCTCTCTGGCATTTTATGCAGACATGGAACTGATTGGGAGTTCAACAGCATGAGAAAAGAACCAATTCCGTAGCTTAATAGATCTGAAAATCATTCAAACTTGTAGATTTGTCAAAGTTCTGAAACTGTAAACTCCTGTTATGCAGTGATCAGACAGTAAACAATCCTGGTTGACTTTTAGTTTTGAGTCCGTGCTGACTTCATAATAAAAATGGAGAACTGGGCTCTCCTACCATTACGTGCCTGTCCCCTGGAGCAGAGTCGCCTACTAATGCCTTATTGAAAGAATGTGGACAAATGCAACGGGAAGCATGAGTATTTCTTTCTATTCCATGTGAAAAATAATCACGTGAAAGTGAGAACATTGATTTCCTTAAGTATGGCAAGGTAGAAATGACTAATACTCAAATTAGCACTCTGCAAGCTTCATACCAAAACAATGGCAAACTATGTGATTAGCTATCAATGATAATGTTAATATCAACACTTCAGTTGTCTGAGCATTCTATTTTGCTTGTGTCTATTCATGTAGGCTTTATGGATTCATGATGTGTTTCATCTATATGAAGAATATAACTTTGAACCTACCTTGCCCTATCACTCTACAGTCATTGTTGAGAACAGAAAATAATTAAAGTACAAGCACTAAGCTGAAGAGGATCTCATGAGGATGTGGGGAAGGAAGATGACTATTAACTGTTTTAAAGAACCAACGGAGGGCTTGAGGGATTGCTTAGTGGCTAAGTAATTTGCCTGAAAAGCCAAAGGACCCAGGTTTGGTTTGCCAGGCTCCCCCTAGCCAGATGCACAAGGAGGCACATGTATCTGGAGTTCATTTGCAGTGGCTGGAGGCCCTGGTGTGTCCATTCTCTCTCTCTCTTTATCTCTCTTTCTCTCTTTCTCCCCCTTCCTCTTTCTCTGTCAAACAAATAAATAAAATATATATATTTTAAAGAACCAATGGAAAATGCTGTGTGCAGCGGTTTGTCGCCCTGGTAAGGTGGTATAGGCAAAGAAGAAAGGTGTAAATGGAGGCTAGCGCTGAGTGGCGGCACCAGGAATGCCAGAGAAGGACTGCACAAGTCCAGCAACATTTGTCCTGACTGGTCCAGCCTCATGCTTGGTACCAATGATGAAAAAGGACACTGTTCTGTAAGACAGAGAAGTGGCCCAGTTGCTCATACTTTCCCGGTGGTAGAAGTTAGGGAAAGCAGATATTTGCCTTGAATGTTTTCTGGCTTTCTCCTGCTTGCCCAGGATTCTTCCATGCGCCAAGACTCCTATGGCAGAAGGACTGAGAAAATTAGCCTGGCTGCTGAGCATCATTGCATGAGCTGTATTTTTGGTTTTTTTTTTGCCAGATCCCACTGATAGGATTCGTTAAAAATCACTATTAAAAGCTTTGCCTCACTGTCACAAGCATCCAGCCATGGGGAGTTCTTTCTTTTCCCTTCTCCTTGAGAGCTCATGTTCCTGATCCATGCATTCTACGGTGCCAGAGACAATTTACATGACCTCATTCAATCTTAGCAGGTAGGTGTCCGCATTGGAAAACTGTTGGAGATTAATATATCCTGTACCCAATACCAGACTTATTATCTAGCCCTACATTGATTGTTCAAAATAGCTAGCTTATTAATTCAACTCCTTATAGGTATTGAATGGGGCAACATTCTTTCTTTCTGCTTCTTTTTCTAACAATGTTCTGGGGCAAAGGGACTATTATCATTCACTAATTAGGTAGCTGAAGCTGTGTGAAGTTTCCGGACTTCTCTGGCTTTCCTAGTGGGGTGAGGTTAACTAACTATGCAGCTAGGAACAGCACTGGGACTTGAACTCAACTCTGGCTCTGAAATGCATGCTGACTTCATAAAAAAAATTAAATAGAGGCTGGGCGTGGTGGCGCACGCCTTTAATCCCAACACTCAGGAGGCAGGGGTAGGAGGATTGCCGTGAGTTCGAGGCTAGCCTGAGACTACATAGTGAATTCCAGGTCAGCCTGGGCCAGAGCGAGACCCTACCTCAAAAAAAAAAAAAAAAAATTAAATAGGATATTCTAAATGGCTAACTTGCTTGTGTGTTAGCATCAGAGACTAGATTTCCATATTGTTCATCAGAAAAGCCAATTATCAATTACCACAATAACCAGTACATATATATATATTAGATGTGGCTGGAGAGATTCATTTCCCCAGGACCCACATAAGCCAGATGCACAAAGTGGCACATGCCTATGGAGTTTGTTTGTTTGCAGTGCTTGGAGGCCTTGGTGCACCCATCTCCACCCACCGCCATCTGTCACTTACATATAGAAATAATTTTAAAAAATTAAATAGAAGATAGATGAGCCGTGGTTATTTTATCATTTATCAAGGAAGGTTGGAGAACAAAAACCACCCACAGGCTTAGCAGCACCTGGATTTTCATTGTTTCTACAAGCAATGCCCTGGGTTAGATGTGGGTAAATTACTTATTTGGACTATTGTGAGTGCACTATCTGGGGTGAATAGCCGTGTGTTCACAACTCTCCAGGACAGCCCATTAAGAAGCATGGTAAGACAATGCATGACCCATATACCTCAAGGAGGGGCCAGTGGGGAGGGGGTAGGTCATGGATGAGCCTAATAATGGTACCAAACTGCCTGTATTTGCTGAATAGAAAACTAACATATATATATATGCATGGTAAGAAGGTCATTGCATACCTCCTTGTACATGAGACCCAGGCTGTCTAGAGCCACTGTGTCTAGCACTGCATAGAGTGGCTGAGACTGAGGGAAGCAGTGTGAAGAGCTTGAGAATCTGGCTTGCAGGTCAGGTCACACTTCTGCCCTGGGAAACCCCAGGATTTGTCTCTGAGGAGTGTCTGGACAACGGCATGATCCATCCTAGAAAGGATGCTGTTGGAAAAATGAAGACTCCAGTCGACCTGAGTTGAATTGATTTCCATTCTCTGCACATAAAGAGAACAACCATTGGAGAAGAGAGGATGAATTGCTCTGGACAGAGAGGTGGCAAGAGTGTCAGATAGATGAAGGTTACTCCTGGGTTAATAACTGTCCCTGCATTTCACAGAGTACATCTGAAGAATCAGCCACAGAGCTCAGTCGATACAAATCACAGATGAAGGGAGCCTAAACACTGGTGGAGACAGGATCCTAGCAAAGCGGCACCCGAGGAAGAGCATCATCCGACACCACCACAGCAAACAAGGCAGGGAGGCCAGGAGAGGACCAGACCCCAGCCCTGACCGATCAGGCCGCTCGAGAGCAGAGAATCTGTTCATATGCCAGTTTTTTGTGAGCAATATAAATTTATATCAGATACTCATAGCCAATATTTACAAGTGTCTGATTCAGATTTCTATAGCTTATTACAGCTATGCAAATTTATGTCATTTTAGAGTGGGAAGCCCATCCTTTCTAAACTTTATTCATTCTTTGCTTCCTTTCAGTCAAGAGTTAATGAGCCACTTCAAGTATTATTCATAGGTTTAACAACTGCCTTAAGGCTAGGGGAATTTTCGTGTTTGTTTTCAGTTCAATCCTGAGAGTCCTGAACAATTTGTTCCACATACTTATTGAATAATTATGGCATATCAAGCACTGTGAAGACCATCAATACGTTCTACAAAAAAAGAACTAACCCTTTTCTCAGAGTATAGCAAGTCCATCTCTGATTTATTTAGCCAATAGTACTTGATGCATATCTACTGAGAACTAAAGACTATTCTAGAGAAAGGACAGAGAGCTAAATACAAGGAAAGCAAAACAAGGATGGAGGAGATGGTTCAGTGGTTAAAATTGCTTGTTTACAAAGCCTGCCAGCCTGGGCGGCACATTCATCTGAAGTTTGCTTGCAGTTGTAAGAGGCCCAGACATACCCTTTCTCTTTCCTTCTCTGTCTCTCCTTCAAAATAAACAAATAAAATATTTTACGAAAGAAAAGTAGTGCTGGAGGGATGATGGCTTAGCAGTTAAGGCACTTGCCCGTCAAGCATAAGGATCTAGGTTTGACTCCCCAGAACCCATGGAAGCCAGATGCACATGGTGGTCCGTGTATCTGAGCCCTGACATGCCCATTCTCTCTCTCTCTTTGTCTATCTCTTTCTCTTTCCATCTTTCCATCACAAATAAATGAATAAATAAATATTTAAAAATTAAAAATAAAAATAAAAAATAATTTTAAATGAATCTTACCAAAGTGATTAGAGAGGCAGAATGATGCATGGTGTGTATGGGCCATAACTCTTCAGAAAGGTAGACTTGACTAGTGTTATAAAGCATTTGTGGGATGAACAAACAGACTTTATGGTTAGAAGAGGCATTCCAGAAGATGAAATATTGCACCTAAAATGTTCCCTACCATAGGAAGACCAGAGTGAAAGACTGTAGGCAGATTAAATGTTCACCACACAGTCTAACTGCTTAAGAAACATCCTAAGTGCCATGGTGATTTAAAAATAAAACATATTTAAAGTATAATGGGTTTTTTAATGTGTTTGCTCTGAGGGATTGAACTTGAGGCCTCATTCATGCTAGGAAAGCACTCTACCTCTGAGCCATGCCACCAGCCCATGTTTATTCTAATGTCTATAAATGCTTTTTTTTTTTTTTTTTTGCTGAATTTCTATGATCCAGAAACACATAAGAAAGTAGACTTTACCAGGTTTTTCCTCCCATAGAAAAGTCTCCCAAGGGGTTAGCAACTTTCCATACTTCATATCTGTCTTAACGTAGGGTGGTCATTGACAAAGTCTTAGAGAGAAAGCTTGGAGTTCATTTTTATTTTGTAGGAGATCTTAGGGCAACTCTGAGTGTTTCCCCATTTAGTATGATTTGGGTTTTGATGCTTCATATATTGTCATCATTATGTTGAGATATAGTCCTTCTATCCCTAGTCTATGCAACATTTCATTTCTTTTTTTAAGAGAGAGAGAGAGAGAGAGACGGGGGGGGGGATCAGAGAGGATTGGCATGCCAGGGCTTCTAGCCACTGCAAACCAACTGCAGATGTATGCACCACCTTGTGCATGTGGCTTACATGGGTCTTGGGGAATCAAACCTGGGTCCTATGATTTTACAACTTTTGCCTTAACCACTAAGCAATCCCTCCAGAACAAGTGATATTCTGTTTTGTTGAAGGCTTTCTCTGCATCTATTGAAACGATCACACGGTTCTTGTGTGTATTAAGTTTATTTATGTGGAGTATTTCATTTATCACCTGCTTCATCTGAAACCACACCTGCATCTTGGGAGTAAGGCTACTTGATCGAGGGGGATAGTGGCTTTGATATGTTCTTGAATTCTGTTTGCAAGGATTTTACTGAGAATTTTCATCTCCAGGATCATCAGGGATACTGGTCTACTCTTTCCCTTTTTGTGTCTCTGTCTGTTTTTGGTATCAGAGTAATAATTCATAGAAGGAGTTTGGGAGTATTTCCTCATTACCAATTTTGTGAAATAACTTGAGAAAAAGTGTTTTTAGTTCTTCCACGTAGGTTTGGTGGGTGAGAACCCACCAGGTCCTGGATGCTTTTTGGTTGGGAGGTTTTTGATTACATGTTCAATATCACTGGAAGTGATAGGTTTGTTTAAGACATTTATCTGCTCTGAGTTTAGTTTTGGTAGGCAGTATGTGTCTAGAAATCCATTCATTTCTTCCACATCAGAAGAGTGACATTGCTTTTTGCAGAGCCAGTTTTAAATGTATCCACATTTAAGATCCTGTAGATAAATAGAATAACAAACAACTAACTGAAAAATGTTTAATAATTGGCATTCCATCACTTAAAAAATGAAAATTTTTGCTAAATTGATTATAATAGGTTTAAATATGTGAAAAATGTGTTCTAAAACACAGGAAGAGAAAGATGTGTATTTTTACTACAAGGTTCTCAAAGGCACCGTCATCATACCAGAATCTTTATACACCTACAGACCCAAAGGACTAAATACATAGCTCTTCATTGATTTTTCCCTACCTGTCATATTTTTTGTATTCTGAAAAGCTGCTGGGATTCTTTTGAACAAGATCTTTTTTTATCTCTGCAAGAGTTTATGAATGATCATTTTCTGCTGACTCAGTCTGAGAAAGCCCTTTTGTTCAGACGATCCTTAGTGGCCTCCATCATCCTTGCTTTTTTGCTTCATTACTCTGGGGGAATGCCTATTCCTCCAGCCCAAGCACAGGGGAATAAACAATAAACAAAGCAGTGGTTAAGCTTCCTTCCAGCCAAGGGAAGTATGTTTTTCAGATCCTAGAGTTCAAGGAGGATTTCTAGTTCATAGCCTCATGGCTGGGTCAGGCAGACTTATGTGGTCAGTAGGCTGTTATTTCGTGGAGACCCCTTCTGGACCTCCGGCTTTCTTAATGGAGTTTCTCCTGGCTCCCTGAAACCCCACCAATACAGAATTCACTTCCTCTGTTGTTTATACCTTCATATAGGTGAATGGAGGTTTGAAATTATCTCAGTGGGACCTAAGTCAGGTTTTCTTGAACTTTTATCTGAGACAGATGCTGATTTATTGAGGGTCACTCAAGTGAAACCTGCAAGGATGTGAAGGAAGGAGGAGAGAACAGAGTAAAAAGTTGAATGAAGAAGTGTTTTCGGTAGAAATACTAGCTTTGTCCTGATAACATAGGGAGATAGAACAGACCTACCATTACCTGCATGTTCTAACTTGAGCAAAGAAGGATTGATTTACTCCTTGTACAGTCATGGGCTGTGAATTTTCCCAGTCAGCCATTTACATGCGAGGTGGGTCCTGTCAGAGTCGGGGAATGTCTTCTGGGATGAGTGTGGCTATGAACTATGAATAACCCACAATCCTGACTATTACAGGTGGACACTCCTGCTGGG
This sequence comes from Jaculus jaculus, assembly GCF_020740685.1. Classification (NCBI taxonomy): domain Eukaryota; kingdom Metazoa; phylum Chordata; class Mammalia; order Rodentia; family Dipodidae; genus Jaculus; species Jaculus jaculus. Next base: position 133,763,298 of record NC_059109.1, read on the forward strand.
TTCAGTAGCTCTCAGCAGGTAACAGAAGCTTCAATAGAACCATAGAATTTTCCCATTGTCATTGCTTTATTTTTCCCTGCATTTATACATCCTGGCTTGTGGGACCATCCATGATTACAAAGCAATTTTCCGTCCAAAATAAACAGTTAACAATTTATAATTGATATATGTATATATAAATTTCCTTCCAGAAATGGTTCAGCTTGAGCTGGAAACCTCAAGACATTCCAAACACAGGTATAATTACTCAGGTTGAAAAATGACCTTGATGATTGATTGTCTGCAGGGTTGTTCACCATACCCTGACACGCCATGTTTGTTTGTTAGTTAAGAGGGTCTTTAAATAGCAGAGCAAGAGTTCCCATTAAGGAGTACAACATTGCTTTAAAGCATCGTGCTTTAATTGAACTCCACCCGGCCAGCTCCCAGTGGGGGTGGGGGGATGCACATACTGCTAAATGGTACTTAGAAGGTAAACCTGTGGCCACAATTGGCACGAGTCCACAATTGACTGCGATGCTTAACCTTAACTTTCACTTCAGCTTTGGAAGGATAATTTAACGATCTCTCACCTGGTATTTAAATTCAAGTCACCAATCTTCCTGAGTTAAGTGGACTGGGCACTGACTGCAGACTGGACTCTATAAGTAATAGGGTTAGGAAAGAATAGGAGCAGCACTAATAGATAACAAGGAATGAATGTGTCCATGTGACCCAGGGACTCTTCAGCATGGGTCGTTTACTAGCTGCAAAGCCTAGTGAAGTATATTACTTCTACTATTGTAGTGTAGACAAAGATGCAGAGGCCCCAGGAACTCCTATTAAGTACAAACGAGGTGCATTCATGCAGCATAGGTGTGAAATAAAATCATGATTCTGAATAATAGAGCAGGGAATATGTATAAAATAAAAGATTCTGTTATAGAGGGGAAAAAAATCTTCTATTATAGGTGGGAATAGCGGGTGCAAAGGTCCTATGACCAAGGAGATCAAAGTCCATGTTTGTGGTTGTTGACAGAGAGGGTCTGAATAGAGAAAGGCCCAGGTGAAATGGCGGGCAGGAGCTGCAATGAGTGAACTTTGGGTCAATGTGAGGGTTTGCATAATTATCGTAAGCAAGAAAATTTACTGAAGAAACAGAAAACAACTTTAAAATGTGAGATTGAGGGCAAGAGAGATGGAAAGCTCTCTAGTTTTAGGATGAAGAGTGATTACAAGGGGGGGAGGAAGTATTATTATAGATTTTTCCATGAGTGACTCTGTTTAGAGGGTGGTTGGATGAAGAACACAGATATTAATATATTCTAGGAAGGTTATATCAAACAGTGACAGGACTGGGTTTGCAAAGGGGCTGATAGCATGGGGGGGGTGGAATACCACCAAGGAGTTGCTGAGGTTCATTTCTGGTTCCTTATATATACAACTAGAATAATAGTTACATCATTCACTGAGAAAAGAAATGAAAATAGACCATCTAATCAGAAAGACTTTCCTCCAGATGTGCTGCTATGTGTTGACGTGTGATATGTATTGATTCTGAAGGGAAAAAACAAGAGAGAGAGAAGATAAGCAGATAACAAAAGCTCAGATCAGCAAGGGAACTCTGGGGTGGTTGTGGTGATTGATGTCATGCGCAGGTATGGCCTGTAACTACAAGTGTACCAAGGCGGGGACATGCGAAGTGGGCTGAGCACTCCACAGTGCCGTGGCCTTTCTTGACAAGTACGAAGTATGGAATTCATTAGTGTATAGAATAATAATATTCTTGGGTTATCAGAGAGGCACATGAGAAGCTGGCAAAATTGTCACATTTAAACAACTTCTTTCATAGCAAAGAACATCTCCCAACTAAGTAGGGGGATTGCTTTCATTCTATAACAAAGGTAGTTTTTTAAAAAAGAAATAATATTATTTTGCCTCATTTTTTTGTTGTTGTTGTGGTTGCTGCTATGTCTTTTTCAAATTATGTTTTTCTACACTTTGGTTGAAACACAAGCTTTTCACTCAGCAACCTAACCAGTGGGACAACCGTACACCAGGCACCACATGTCTAATGACACTCAATCTAGGATTGATCACTCTTCCCAGAACCCCAAGAGAACTCCTACAAACATAATTGAAAATCCTCAATAAAGTATGGCTCCTTGGCCACCGATTATAGCAAGGAGTGAGCACACTAAATCCTCCTTGATGGAAGGCGGGCAAACGTCTGTGCAAACATGTCATTTGAAAAACACAGCAGTGTTGGGCTGTGAAGGAGAAGGAATCCCAAGACTGAAAAACGCAAGAGCATCATGGGCTCAGCTCAGTGATTGGGATTAATCTGTTACAAATAGCTTTTCCAGGTAAAAGCTACGGCTGTCCTTGAGCAACCTTCCTGTGTCACACCCTATCAGCAGAGACAGAACAGCGTTCCTTTCTCAATGATTTGCTTTGCTCACTGCAAATGTGTGTGTGTGTGTGTGTGTGTGTGTGTGTAGTGAAACTGCAATTCACCTGAAATGGTACTCAGCAAATGAAACCTATTGCACATTTGTTTTTGTCCAGATAAGCTTAAGAACATGGTGCTCAAATGCTCTTATTTTTTTTTCAATAAATATGTTTATAAGATTGAAATATATTTCTCAATAGAGGTTAAAGTATAAAAATGGAAATTGGTCAGTGAAGAAGGGGATTCCTTGCTCAGTGGTCAGTGCAGCCACATTCCCACAAGTGGCTTATGGACTTTGATTTGTCTATTTATTGCCTCTGGGTTTCTTATTGGTCTGTGCTAGTCCTTGAAAAGCTAATTTACATGAAAGAAAGCAGCAGCTCTCCTGGCCTCTTCTGTTATAGTTACAGCCAGCTGAAGGGAAGTACCTAGACTTTAGAGATTGAGAGGGCTGCTGTGTTTCTTCCGTTTCCTTGGTCTCTGGGGCTTTATGGGTGCCTGTGTTCCTGTCGGGGGCCAGACCCCTTGTCCTGCTGAGCTCCCCACCTAGCCCTTTGTGTAGCTGCCTCCACCTCTGCCCTCTGGGTTCACCTCACCTTTTGATTGTCTGTCTGCCTCTCCCAGTGATAATGGACACCCGAAGGGACAAGATCCTTTGGCTTTCTTGTTGACTCCCTATGCTTGGCTACATCTCTGTATATAGCCCTTTTATTAAATGCATCAGCTCCCTTGATGCACATGGAGTAACTTAGACACCCGGCATGTCACCATGTATGTTAGTTTCCTCCTCACTGTGATGGCGTGCCTCACATGAGCAAACTTAAAGAAGAAAGATTTATTTACGTTTTGTTTACCAGGAAGGGATCAGGGAGCAGCTTACCTCATAGCAGATAGAGAGGCAGGGGAAGGGCCTGGGAACAGGCATAAAGTTCAAAGGCGTACCCTCACTGACTCTCTTCTTCCAGCTAAGACATCCCACATCTTAGTTTATACCACCTTTCCCAACAGTGCCCCAGCTGCTGACCAATCATTCAGACCATTAACCATGTGTTGTATACTTCACAGTCAAACATTCAAGTTAAAGCACAAATCAAGAGTGGAAACAAGAAGCTATAATGAAGAAAACTGTACAAGCAGGAAGCATTCTGATGTACAATATTCATATTTAAAGTTATCCTTTGGGGCTGGGGCATTGGCTTAATAGGGAAGAGCACTTGCCATGCAAGCATGAGGTCCTGGGAGGACTTGATCCATCCCGAGTTTGATTGCCAAGCACCCACAACTGTTGGGTGAGGCAGCGCACACCTGGAACTCCAGGCTGGTGGAGACCAGAGACTGGAGAATTGCTGAAGCTCACTGGCCGGCCAGAGTGACTGAAAACAGCGGCTGTGTGTCCAGTGAGAACACAGACTTTGTATCAACTGAGTGTGTGGAAGAGCAATGAAGGAAGATAGCCAACATTATCTTGTGAACTCTGTGTGTATGTACATGGGACACATGAACACACACACACACACACACACACTGAAGTTGTGTTCCCATTAAGCTGCCCTCCTGCTGCACAGGGCATGAAATTCTGGCAGGCAAGTCTATGTAGTTACTTCCCACTGAGTATTCTTCCATATCCAAACTCAGCTAATTCAATCAAGAGTAGTCACATGACTCAAGAAAGACCAATCATGTCTTTTTATTTTTGAATGTGGACTGACAGGTAGTCACCATGGAAATGAGCACACTGGAAAGGAACAAACAGAAACACAAGAGAGCAGTTGCAGACAGCAGCTTGCCTCCACCAGGAACTCAGTTAACCCTTGCTGGGAGATCCTGGGAGAACTTAGTATGTCGGTCTTGTGCACCAAACCCACAGCCTCATGTGTACTAAAACATCTACAGCTCTACCACCGAGCCAATATCCAGGCTACACATATTCTGAGACATGATCTGCCCAGGCTGGCCTGGAATTCCTGGACTTCAGGGATGGGCTTATCCCAGGTACAGAGAGAACTGAGACAAGGGGTGTGTGCCACCACGCCCAGCCGTTATGTCGCTTTACCAGCAAGGCCTGAAGAAACCACCTCATATAAAATGGCAGCTCCATCTCCATGCCACATCTCCCCTCTTTGTTGCATCATTTCCTTCACACTCCTATTAAGTTCTCACACTGTATTTCTACCTGGGTTTTCATCTGTGTTCTTATCTGCCTCTCTATGAAAACACAACTTCATAAATAGGAACACATGATAGCTGATTCTTTGTCCTTGCTGAGCAAACTATCATTTTTAAATTTTTATTTGGAGAGAGAGAGAGAGAGGGAGGGAGAGAGAGAGAGAGCACCAGGTCTCTTGCTGTGTCAAAAAAATTCCAAATATGTGTGTCATTATGTATTTGGCTTTGCATGGATACTGGGGAATCGACCTAGGTCCTTAGTCTTTGCAGACAAGCACCTTAAATGTGAACACACTCTCTAATGATGTGTACCTAGCTTACAGAAGGCATTCAATAAATACTTGCTGACTGAACTCACCACATATATAGTTTGACCAAAAATAGTGTTGAATATAAAAGCATATTATAGAGCTGGAGAGCTGGCTCAGCAGCTAAGGTGCTTGCCTGCAAAGAGTAAGGATATGGGTTCTATTCCCCAGCACCCACATAAAGCCAGATGCACAATGTGGCGCATGCATCTGGGGTTCGTTGTCAGTAGCTAGAAGCCCTGGCACACAAATTCTTTCTATCTGCCTCTCTCTCATTAATAAAAATAAATAAAATTATTTAAAAGGCACATTCTAAGGCTGGAGAAATGGCTAAGTAGTTAATGTGTTTGCCTGCAAAGTCTAAGGACCTATGTTTGAGTCCTGAAATCCCCAAGGTGATGCATGTGCACATGTGCACAAGGTGGCACATGCATCTGGAGTGTGGTTACAGTAACTGGAGTCCCTGAGGTGCCCATTCTCTCTATATCTCATTGTCTCATAAGATAGGTGAGTCTGTTGAGCTTGATTCAAAACAAATTTTTATTTATTTGTTTGTTTGAGAGTGACAGATAGAGGGAGAAAGAGGCAGAGAGAGAATGGGCGTGCCAGGGCCTCCAGCCACTGCAAACGAACTCCAGATGTGTGTGCCCTTTGTGCATCTGGCTAACGTGGGTCCTGGAGAATCAAGCTTTGAACCCTGGTTCTTAGGCTTCACAGGCAAGTGCTTAATCGCTAAGCCATCTCTCCAGCCCTCAAAAACATTTTTTTGATTTATTTATTTTTTTTTAATTATTTTGTCTTTTTAAAAAATTATTATTAACATTTTCCATGATTATAAAATATATCCCATGGTAATTCCCTCCCTCCCCACCCCCACACTTTCCCATTTGAAATTCCATTCTCCATCATATTACCTCCCCATTACAATCATTGTACTTACATATATACAATATCAACCTATTAAGTATCCTCCTCCCTTCCTTTCTCTTCCCTTTATGTCTCCTTTTTAACTTACTGGCCTCTGATACCAAGTATTTTCCTTCTCACGCAGAAGCCCAATCATCTGTAGCTAGGATCCACCCACATATGAGAGAGAACATGTGGCACTTGGCTTTCTGGACCTGGGTTACCTCACTTAGTATAATCCTTTCCAGGTCCATCCATTTTTCTGCAAATTTCATAACTTCATTTTTCTTTACCGCTGAGTAGAACTCCATTGTATAAATGCGCCACATCTTCATTATCCACTCATCAGTTGAGGGACATCTAGGTTGGTTCCATTTCCCAGCTATTATAAATTGAGCAGCAATAAACATGGTTGAGCTTGTACTTCTAAGGAAATGAGATGAGTCCTTTGGATATATGCCTAGGAGTGCTATAGTTGGGTCATATGGTAGATCAATCTTTAGCTGTTTTAGGAACCTCCACACTGAAAAACAAAATTTTTAAAGGCACATTCTAAGCTTAGAAATAGCTATGAATAACAAGAGAAAACTTTGGAGCATGACACACTTGTTGGCTATCAGATGCCCTCCAAGATTACTATCCCCTGGTTGTTCAGTAAACACTAAACTTCGGTAATTTGGTGGAGAGGCTCTGCAGACATGAATGCAGAATAGAGACATGCAAAACAAAGGTCATGGATCTAAGGACAAGGGTCATCTCCTAAATTATCCAGGCATGCCCAGCTCAGTATAATCATGAATCTTAAAAGTCACTGAAACCCTAAGTGCAGGGGAAAAAAAATTCTCAGGAGAGAGTCCAAGAAAGATATGCAGATCGAGTAGAAGGGATGGGACAGACCTATAAGGCGAAGAAATTCAAAGTGAAAGAAAGGTTAGACCCAATATTTGGGCTTTGAAGTTGAAGAAAAAGGTCCATGCCCCCAGGAAAACACATATGTTATCCAGCAGATTATAATGGCAAGTAATAGTCAACCAGCAATGAGACCATAAAGTCAGGGCTGCAGGGCACTGGGCAGTATTCTGCCAATGGCTTGAGTGGACACACGAATGTATTCTCCCCCCAGAACCTGCAGGAGACCCATAGCCAGTTCAGCCGTCGATTTTAGGTGCATGACACCCACTCAGACAAGCCTGTTGGACTTTGAATGCACAGAACTTTGAGATAATAAGCGGGTATTGTTTCAAAGGGTGAATTTCAAAGTACTTTGTTATAAAGAAAGTTAATATGCATACTTAAATTATGCTCTTTATTCGCATAAACACCATGGTAGAAGGCACTCTGCATGCAAAGAAAACAGATAAAAATAAACCTAATATTCCAGGCAGAATAGGCTTTCAGCTTTTCAATATTCCAGTTTTTATTCAATAACTAAAGACCAGTAATAGAAATCACTGAAGTGAACTGTGTTTTACTAATATAATTATAATTCTCCACTGCTGATCCAAGGAGTATGTATTTTACTTGTCAGAGCCTAAGAGGAGGGTTTCATTTTACTCAAGAATGATATTAGAAAGGTTTCTTGTGCGTTTTACTGAGATTGTATGGATGTCACTTTGCATGTAGTCATTGCATACAAACAACCTAATAAGGCAAACAGTATCCATAATTTCAATGACAAATTCTTGCATAGTTATTTTCAAAAATTCACAGCTAGCCTGTTGAATTGCCCTTGAAATTAAAGCCTTCACAATTAATCAATTGCATGCCTGATTTATAACAAGTGAATTACCTGCCACTCTTTCAACTTTTTCCTTTCACCTACTCTGAAGATGCAACATGGAGCATTGAGCTGGTGTTGGATGATCGCTACAAGGAGAGGCGCATAGTTATCCTGCTGAGGGTCTTCTTTTCTTGTTAAGTTGTTTTTAAATTTTAACCATCCAATTATCTATCTATCTATCATTTATATCTAAACTGCTATTTCAAAAACTGGGGATAAGATGGCAAGAAAATTCCAAAACACCTAGAAAGAAGGAAATAGTAAATATCTGAGCAGATGTCAAAACTAAAACAGGAAATTAGCAAATAGGACAAACAAAAAGGTAGCTCTTCAGCACACACACAAACACACACATAGACACACACACACACACACACACACACACACAGCTCAAGTTAGCTATTTCCCAATGAAAATCAGTTCCTAAATCACAATAAAGTAATATAGGATAACCTAGTCTCATTATAGAGTAAAATAAAGTTTTAAATTAAATTGATAGCACTATATCCAATGCCAACATTGATTACTTATCCTAGGAAGATATTGATTTTTTTAATCACATTGAATGGTAGACAATTTTAAATCATAAGTCATAGCAAGTAAAATAGAAAAAAAAATCAAGCTAAGTCTTTTGTTAACAATTAACATCATAGATAAACCTGGAGCATATATTCATGATACATCTTCTATCTTACCAATAAAGTATCCATAGCCGATGTGTTATTTTTCTGTACCTAGGCCTGGTCTATATGGAAGAAGCAGGAACTGTTACACCAATTTGTTTGTGTTATATATCCTAGAAAAATTAGTAGCATGCCAGTTTATTGCTTTTCATTTGATGGTTTGTATGAAGATAATAAATATTCTAAATACCAATTATAGTAAAATATTAAGAACTAGGAGTTTAAATTATTCATAAAATGAGATAGGTTTAAGGTTAGTTTAATCACTCAGGTTATAGTCTAATCATGACAGGCTTTGGGACTCTTTTATTTTTTATTTTTTTATTGACAACTTCTATACTTACAGACAATAAACCATGATATTTCCCTCCTCTCCTCCATTTTCCTCTTCCCAACTTCACTGTCCATCATATCCCCTCCATCTCTGCATGCATCAGTCTCTCTTTTATTTTGATGTCATTGTCTTTTTCTCCTATTATGAGGGTCTTGTGAAGGTATTGCTAGGCACTGAGAGGTTATGCATATCGAGGCCAATTTCTGTCTAAAAGTTGCATTGTAAGGAGTCCTACACTTTCTTTGGCTTTTACATTCTTTCTGCCACCTATTCAGTAATGGACCCTGAGCCTTAGAGAGTGCGAGATGTTTCAGTGTTGAGCACTCCTTTGTCACTTCTTCTCAGCACTATGTTGCCTTTTGGGTCATCCCATTAGTCACCACCATCTGAAAAGAGAAGATGGTAAAAAGAGAAGATTCTCTAACCAGAAGTGAGAGTGGCATTAATATGTGAATATGAACTTTAAGTGTAGTAGTTGCAGGGCAGTTTGGTGAGAGTAATATATGCATTTAGCTAGACAAGAACAGGCTGTAAACCCCTAAGGCACATGACCTCCTTTGCCATAGACTTTTGATTAGGCTTTCAGTACCAGGCATGTATTCCATCCCAGAGAGCAGGTCTCCAGTCCAATTAGAGATCAGTTGGTTTCCCCCAGAATAGACATGCCACTGTTGTACCCATTCAGTCATTTGGTCTGGCTGGCCAAACTTGAGGCTTCCAGTGTCTACTGTTTTCACTGCTGATGTAAGCTTTTTCCAGCTTTCCATTGGCTGGTTTACAGGGAGAGGGTTTTCAGCCTAGCACCAGCTTGATTCTCAGTGACCTTGCCTCCAAGTCATGTGAAGTCTTAAGCAATAGGGTAGAACTATCTGTTTCTCCTGTGAAAGCAATGACCTTGGAATTGGCCTATAATGTTTTGGAGGCAACAGGGACTTCCCTGGCCAACAAGTCACTAGAAGGAATCCCATCACGGGCACTGAAAATTTTCTAGTAGCAATCTATGGTTTTTGGAAGTGCAGTTATCCAAAGAAGTAGGCTTTCATATGTCTTATTCAGAATATCTTTATTTTTGATTAACCTCCCCACAACCCTTCAATTACTCAATGTCTTTCCCTGGCCTCATGTAGGGCATTCTACTCCCTGTATTCTGTTGTTTTTTTTTTTTTTTAACTTACTTATGTACAATACTATCCCCTAAAATCATCCCTTTTCCTCCCTCACTTATAGCCTTTTTCCATCTTACTGGCCTCTGCTACCAAGTTTTTGGTTCCAGCTCACACACAAGTCTAAACATTTGTAGCTAGGATCCACATATGAGAGATAACATGTGATGTTTGGCTTTCTGAACCATGTTACCTCACTTTTCCAGATCCATCTATTTCCCAGAAAATTTCATGATTTCATTTTTCTTTACTGCTGAATAGAACTCCATTGTGTAAATATACCACATTATTGTTATCCATTCATCTGTTGAGGGACATCCAGGCTGGTTCCATTTCCTAGCTATTGTGAATAGAGCAGCAATAAACATGGTTGTGCAAATATCTCTAAGGTAGTGAGAAGCGTTATTAGGATATATACCTAGGAGTGCTATAGCCAGATCAAATGGCAAATCTATTTTTAGCTGTCTCAAGAACCTCCACAATGATTTCCACAATGGCTGTATCTGACTACTTTCCCACCAACAGTGTAGAAGGGTTTCCCTGTACCCACATCCTCGACAACATTTATTGTCATTTGTTTTCATGATGGTAGCCATTCTGACAGGTGTGAGATGGAATCTCAAAGTAGTTTTAATTTGCATTTCCCTGATAGCTAATGATGTAGAACTTTTTTTTTTTTAGATGTTTATATGCCATCTGTATTTCTTCTGTTGAGAACTCTCTATTTCCATAGCTCGTTTTTATCTGGGTTGTTTGATTTCTTATTGTTTTGTTTTTTGAGTTCTTTGCATATTCTGGATATTAATCCTATGTCAGATGTATAGCTGGCAAAGATTTTCTCACATTCTGTAAGTTGTCTCTTTGCTCTATTCACAGTGTCCTTTGCTGTGCAAAAGCTTTGTAATTTCATGAGATTCCAGTGGTTGTTTAGTGGTGTTATTTCCTGAGAAATTGGGGTTACATTTAGAAAGTCATTGCCTATCTTTTGAGACATTTGTTTTCATAAAAAAGAAATTTTTGTTACCTAGAATTAGTTAACATAAAGAATTAACTGTAACACCTTTTAGAAGTTCATGTGTCAGTTTATATTTTTTATTTAACTTTCAAGTTATTATTGAGGACAAAGTAACCCTCAAAAGCAGCAATTGAATTTCTTCACTTAATGTGGTGCTAAGGTGTAGATGGAAGCAAATTTAATTTTTTTTTGTTTTTATTATTTATTTATTTGAGAGTGACAGAAAGAGGGATAAAGAGGCAGAGAGAGAGGTAGAGAGAGAATGGTCATGCCAGGGTGCCCAGCCACTGCAAATGAACGCTAGAAGCATGTACCCCTTGTGCATCTGGCTAATGTGGGTCCTGGGGAATCAAGCCTCAAACTGGGGTCCTTAGGCTTCACAGGAAAGTGCTTAATTGCTAAACCATCTTCCAGCCCATGGAAACAAATTTAATTCAAAGCTGCTGGTTCCAAAGGTCCTTTGATAGGTGAGATGTAAGCTTCTACTTAACATTAATACATTTAGAGTGTTTACTACATTATGTTGAGGCTTAATTTCATTTTCAGAAGCCATTATGGGTAATATCATAGCTGATTTTTACAAGATATTTTTATGAACATGACATAAATAATTAAATGAAAAAATGTTTAAGCTAAAGTCTAAGTTTTAAATGGTGTGTGAAAATGTTGAAATAAACTCCGAATAAATCATAGTTTACTTTGGTTTGTTGTGGAGATCTGTTATGTCATCTAAATGGAAGGGAACTTGGAAAGTTATAGCAAGCATTTAACTCCCTCTAAATGAGGTGCTTTTATCATACACAGATCTAGTGAGCATATTAAACGAATGCAAATGCATATGCTAGCCTTTGAAAATTAAAATACAAATTCAAGTGTTATATACAATTTAAGTTTGAGTACATTTTAAAGAAAATCACATACTCCGTGACTAGGTTGGAGGTGGTTGAAATAGTGTCGTGTAACTAAAATACCTAGAGACATGGAATACTAGAGAAGATGAAAGGAAGGGGAGATTGGGCTGCAGAGATGAGCTTTTCAAATCCTTCCAGGGAGAAGGCGAACTCAAACTATACTTATTACTGGATTGTTTAAGGGTGAACATTGAATTTACAGATTCCATACATTAAGGCTGGGATGTGACACTTGCTGATACTACTTTGGCTAAAACCCAAACTCACCAGTCTCTTATGCAGCAAATCAGATTAATACTGAAATCAAAGACACATCTGAAAAGGAAAGAAAAAAAAATATCAAAGCAATCACATGTATTCAAGGAAAGAAGAAAAGAAAGAGAAGACAGAGGTACATGCTGAGTTTAAAATACATGTAATGGTTAGGGAGAAATGGACATAGTCTCCTCTTTCTCTGCTTGTGCTACAATGACAAAATATCAGAAACTGGATAATGGTGCAAAATATGAATATATTTGTGAAAGGCCCAGGGGACATTGCAAACGAGGGGAAGGAAAGAAGGTAAGAGCCCTAAGGTAGGCAGTGTACTCCGACTCATTATCTCCTCTTCAGAGACTGACTAGTGCCTTCCCGACTCCATGGTGAATACCTGCCGACAACCCCACTGAGGAGGGCCTTCAGAGGAAGGGAGATAAGAGAGGGGTAATATAAGAGTATATTCTGATGGAAATATGAAACAACTTCAAACAATGCCATTCTCAATAAAATAATAAAAACAATGGAGGCTGGGCATTCACGACCCAGGCTACACTATTTGGAGTGAGGTGAGCGTCTTGCTACGTTCTCATATGATTGAATACAGGAGAATCTAGCCCCACCAAGGCTGAAGAAAACATCTTTTGTGAGAGCTTTACTCCCATTTGTAAGGGAATCAGACTCACGGCCTAACTGCCTCTTAAAGGTTCCAAGTGTTATTGTCATTACATTGTTCAGAACCTAAATTTTGTTGGACACTCTAACCACTGACCCATTCTGTATCCATCACAATAATATGTGTGAAAGGCTTTACCTACTTAAGCTAATTTTAGGATAGATTATTTTTTTTTTAAATTTTACAAGATGCACATTTACTTAATCACTGTGTTCAAGAAATAAATTGATTGATACTACATACCAGCCCCTGTTGTGTGGATAGAGCAATGAAAACGGTGGTCTTCTACAGCTGTGAGGGAGATAAAAATCAAATAAATCAGACGTCACACATCTGAATGCTAGAAGCTGGCCTTTGCTGTGAAGAAAAAGAAATCAAGAAATGTGAACTGGAAGTTTTCAGGCAAGGAGAGATACCAATGTAAACACGGACGACCGCACAGCTCAAAGGTAAGGATCTGAGGGGTGTGAGGAGAGGCAGGTGGCAACAAAGATGGGTGAACATTCCAAGTGGGGGAGCAAGGCTGGGATTTTCTAGAACAAGAGAAGATGTACTCCTTTGGCTCACAGAAAAGATCATAGAAATGAGATGGAGGTTAATAGGAGATGTCCATCACAGTGCTGTGGGCCCTCGTGGGACTACGTGATCTCTCTGAGAGATATAGGCAACTTGTCAAGGTGTGAGCATCTGGCTGACTTGATGGAGCTTAGAGAGTGATTGGCTCTGGCTGCCATGTGGAAAACACACCTGGTGGAGATGGACAATAGGGGCAGTAGAGGGAAAGGTTCTACCATTTTCAAGAAAGTTATTTATCATTCTGTGCCTCAGCTTCCTCATCTGAATGTGGGAAATAATATTCATCAGAGCAATGAAAATCAAATAAGTTATTTTGTGCCTGAAATATACCACATGATTTTGGCCATATGCCTGTCACTAACGTTAGACTAGGGAGTCCAGAGGATGGCAGGTTTGAACCAGGTTGTACATCACAAGTGAGTTCTGGATCACTCTGTGAAGGCTAACGTGGACAGGCACTCTTGCCCCATTGGATGGACTGGGACTATGGAAGACCATTTGGCTTCACGGTGACCTCAGCAATTGGAAGCGTGAGCCAAAGTTTTGTCTGGTTGGAGGAGCAAGTCTGGAAGAGCAGGTTTGAAAGGCAGGAGGTGGCTGGCATCAGTAAACCAGCGTTGACTTCAGGCTGGAGATGCCTTAATTTCACCCAAAGGGGAACCTGCGTGGGGGCTGGATGTGGAAATCTATCTGCACTGACGTCTCAGCTCCTTGTTGGAGGTACATAAAACTGTGGTTCCCACAACATTTTGATAGATTAGCATTCGTCTTATCAAGATTTGTGCTCTGTTCTAACAGCAAGTACTTTTATTGAAATATCCTATTTGATATAAAAAAAAATGCTCCTAGCACACACACAAAAATGCAAGATCGTATGAGAATCTCTCACCACATCCACACCAGGATGCAAGGACAGCATTTGCAGCTGCTGCCAGCATCCTGGTGGCTCAGGAAAAATGTATGTTATTAACACTGTAGCAGCATTCACAATTACCTACAGCATTCAATTATGGGCACATGTTGATAATTTCCCCAGCTTGATGTTTGAACTTTTTTTCCCATTACTGGGAACATGTCTTCATTTCTAAAGTCAATGGAATAGAAGCTAATGGTGACTTATTCACAAGCCTTTCTGAGGGTTAGAATTTTAGACTTGTTATATATATTTAGTGGTGAGGGATGAAAGCCCCTTGGCCCTGTCAGGCTCTCTGGCTGATCACTACACATTGCTGGTGGAAGCAGGCAAAATAACAACGTGTGAATATTATTGGAGAGTTTCAAATCTAAAGTGTTGCTACAGGGCTGGGGAGGTGGCCTAGCAGTTAAGGCGCTTGCCTTTGAAGCCTAATGACCCTATTCGGCTCTCCCAGTCCTATATAAGCCAGACACACAGAGTGATGCAAGTGTGCAAGGTTGCACATGCACACAAGGTGGCACAAGTGTCTGGCATTGGATTTCATTGGCTCGAGGTCCTGACACACTAATTTCCCTCTTTCCTTTTTTTTTCTCTCTCTCTTGCTCGCTCGTTCATTCTTACTCTCTTGCTCTTGCTCTTTCTCTCACTGTCTCACATATAAAAGGGGCAGTCTATTGGGCTTGCCTCAAAAAAAAGTTGCTATACATTTTTGTGTGTAAATGCATGTGCTTGCACAGCTATGTGCATGCATGTGTGGGAGGTGCATATATATGTATGCATGTGTGTGCACACGTGGAGGTCAGAGGATAAACTCAGATGTCTTTGTTCAGGTGCCATCCACCTTTTTTGAGACATTCCTAGAACTCACCAATTAAGCTACATTGACTAGCCAATGAGCCTCAGAGATCCTCCTGTCTACACCTCCTCAGACCAGGAATTCTGAGCTCCCATGATGCCTAGATACTTTGACATGTGTTCTGGGGATCTAACTTGGGACCCTCCTATCTCCACTTGCCCAGCCCTGGAGATTCAAGCATGTCCCATGATGTCTAGATACTTGTACATGAGTTACAGGGATCAAACTTGGGATCTTTAACTTGCAAAGCAGGCCCTTTCCTGACTGAACCATGTCTCCAACCCTCCTATGCATTTATTACTCTTTCCATATTCAGGTAAGGAAACTGAGGCACAAATGTGTTCAGAATTTTTGCCATTGTCAGACTTCTTCAAAATGGTGGAGCTGAGATTTAAACCCAAGTTATGTGACTCCAACCCAAACACCAGAGCATACTGTCCCATATCCTCTTTCTGTATGTCCCTCTTCAGACCACAATACTTCATTTCTGCCATGACTGATTTAACTCAGATATGTTCTTTCTATCTTTCCCTCATGTAGAAGTGATAATGGTTGTGTGGGAAAACTGATAAAAATCTAGCCCAGTAACTTTTCTTTCTATTACTTCATGGACCTCAAATAGCTCATATCACTGTATAACAAACAGCACTAGATGGTGCAGAATGGACCTAACAAGCAGAATGAGGTCTTCACAATCGCTCTGGGTTTAACCCTCTTTCCACTCCATTCACCCCAGTATGTCCTATCCAGTGACCAGAAGCAAAGCATGAGGTAATACTCTGCAATTTCTTCCCATTTTGGGGCTGGAGGGATGGATCAGTCAGTAATGTGCTTATGTTACAAGCACAAGGACCAGAGTTTAAATGCCCAGGACCCATAGAAAAGCTGGGCATGGTGGTGTACTCCTCCTAATCCCAGTGCTACGGAGCTGGACACAAGAGGAAACTGCTGGCCAGATACTCTAGACAAATTGGTAAGCTCTGAGTTTAATGAGAAACATGAGAAACTCGGTCTCAAAAAATAAGGGTTAGAGTTAATAGTTAAGGCCCTTAGCGGCAAAGACACAAAGGAGCCAGGTTCAATTCCTGAGGACCCATGTAAGCCAGATGCACAAGGTAGTGTATGTATCTGGAGTTTATTTGCAGCAGCTAAAGGCCCTGGTACATCCATTCTATCTATCAGCCTCTCTCTCTCTCTCTCTCTCTCTCTCTCTCTCTCTCTCTCTCTCTTTCTCTCTCTCTCTCTCTCTCTCTCTCTCTCACACACACACACACACACACGTAAATAAATAAGACAAAATAAAATAAAATATTACAAGAAAAAATAAATAGGGAGAGATTGAGAAAAAACACAATGACTTCAGCCTCTATACACCTGTGTATGTTTATCTACAGACATAAGGACACACATGCACACAGGCATGCACATCACACATATGTACATGAAGAAAACAACCACCTACTTGTTTCACAGACTTTAATTCTTTTACTTCTGACAACACTGAACATCCCATTCCTTTAGATAAGGAATGGGAGGCAAGAAAATTGCTGACTCAGACTGTATATTTGACAGGAAACTGACATCTCTTTCCCTCCAGACTTGGCTAATGGTGTATACCCTTATCCGGAAGTAAACCCTGAGAGGCTTAGCAATGACATTTGGAGGGAGGTCTCTGGGAGATTTTAAAGCTCTTCAGCCCAGGGGAAGACTGCATTTATCATAATCAATTTGAGTTATTTACTAAATGATTTGGCTTCACTCCTTTCAGAGAAAAAGAAACAAAGGATGTGTAATTCCTTCAGTTGCCCTCACTTGTGAAACTCCGTGTACCAGACTAAAACACACATTCTCTTCACCCTCAGGGGAAGCACAGTTCTCTCGTCTTGAATGTCAGAGTGACCGCTGGAATTTGAATCATTAGTGAAAACAAATTCTGATATTCAAAGTAACTACTTCTTTGGAAGAGTGTAACAATGCTGTGAGTTTGTGCATTCCTACATACATGTGCAGATGTTTTCATTAGACACATGCTACTTTTGACTGTAGGATCTAAATCATGTTTTAATATTTTTAGTGTGTGTGTGTGTGTGTGTGTGTGTGTGTGTGTGTGTGTGTGCATGTGTATGTATATGTATGTGTGGGTGATGTTGTGCGTGCACAGATGAAGAGGCCAAGTGGCAAGCTCTTGCTTTTCCTCCTTGTTTCTCTGGGCTGACATCCCTCACTGAACCTGGAACTCCCATGTTTGGTTAGATTGGCTTACCAGGGAGTGCTGGAAGTTCTTCTACTTTCCCTTACTCCCAGTATGCAGCAATAAACTTACCGGCACGTAATGTTTCCCCAGATTTTTCACATGAGTGCTTGGGATCAAACTTTAGTCCTTATGTTTTCACTTATCCACTGGCATACCTTGTTTACCTTTTCAAAAATGAAATTCAGTGTTGCTATGTAACAACATTTCATATATACAGACATGCACTCTGATGACAGTAGCATGTTTACAAAGATATATGATTAGTTTTATTTTATCTATAATCTGTTTTGGCAGATATGATCCAACTGCATTGTCTAAAACTTCTTCATTGTGAGCACTTTGTTGGAAGGAAAGAGATCACCTCCTACGTCAGAAGTGTAACGAAAGAGATCACCTTTTAAACGTCAGAAGCATAATGAATCACATCCCTTGGCCCCTCATGTATGTTTCCCCATGAGCATGTCAGCTCGGCTGAAACACATGGCAGTCCCTTCGCGTATTCTGAAATGTGGGCAGTGATGTTTGTGTCTGAGGAAGCGAGCTTCTTGAGGCTAGACACCTGGTTTTCTTCCTGCTGTCATGGAAGTGCCTTACACATAGTGGGCATTCAACAAACTTTGTCAAGAATACATGGGCTCCTTCAACACTTCCTCCTTAGATCAGCTGCTCTGTCATGACTCTGTATGTGTGAAGTCCACAAATATCAGAACACTGCAGTTTTGTGTTTACAAAACTCACTAAGAGTGCTGAGCAAAATCAAGCATGCCACTCACAGCACAGAAGCAAATTTTAGCCTGCCAGTATGTGTGCCCAGTGTCTCTTCCAGCTTTTTGGCTGAGTTAAATTCATCCATTTGGGTAGAATTTAGCAGTGATTCAAACTTTTGCTGATATTATGATATTGTGACTATGTTATTCAAATCACTTTCCGCCTGCCCCCAGAGAAGACCTTTGGGACATTTTCATATCAAGACTGACTGTTATCTTTTTCTCAAAATAGGCAAATTAAAAAAAAAATGATTGAAAGACTTGGGAAAGTATGTGCCTTTTCCCCATGATAACCCTCAAATTTACTTCTAAATACTTTCAAATATATTTACAAGAGGGTCATAAATATTTCCTTATGAGTTTTCTCTATATTTCCACTGACTGTATTATCACTTGGGATTCAGAAGTGTTATTCTCCAATTAATGCACATAACACAAAACTTACTATCTTAATCTAGCATTCCTCACATTACTATGGAATCTGATTTCTAAACCCTTTACATGAAGAGTTTTTACTAAAAGATGTTTCTTCTTTTCTTTCTTTCACTTTTTCTCTCATACTAAGTGACACAAAAGAGTTGGAATCTTCTCTGGGGAAATGAATGTGTTCCTTTCTTGATGCAATGCACAGTCTTAATCTTTAATGGATTCTTCAAGAAAGACCAGACTGCAGCTAAAATACTTTTATCCCAGAATGGTGACAGGGAAAGAGGAGCCAGGGATTTTCAACAATGAAGAATAAGAAATATTGGAACTTTTCAAAG
This sequence comes from Jaculus jaculus, assembly GCF_020740685.1. Classification (NCBI taxonomy): domain Eukaryota; kingdom Metazoa; phylum Chordata; class Mammalia; order Rodentia; family Dipodidae; genus Jaculus; species Jaculus jaculus. The sequence continues at coordinate 133,782,059 of NC_059109.1, forward strand.
TATAAGATGATGTACAGTTATTTTTAAAATTTCCATTTGCATTTAAAATATGCCTCACAATCCACAAAGAAAGCAAGTTTTTGTAAGTTTTAACTAATTATGCTGACATTCCAGTGCTTTTAAAAGTCACTGGCCATCTATTATTTAGAAGGAAATAGGGCAGATCTAGGAATAAAAATATGATTTGGTGTATTGAGTGCCATGAGAAAAAAAATTGGTCATTTATTTCTTTAGGATTTAAGTTGAATAGTATCAACATATTGAATGATTTCATGGCCTATTTATTTCAAAATTAGCATTTCTAGGGCTGGAGAGATAGCTCAGTAGTTAAGGCATTTGCTTGCAAAATCTAAGGATCCAGGTTTGATTCCTCAGTACACAAGCAAAGTTAGATGCATAAGTGGCACATGGGTCTGGAGTTTATTTGAAGTGGCTAGAGGCTCTGGCATGCCCATTCTCTCTTTCTGTCTCTCATAAATAAATAAATAAATAAATAAATAAATAAATAAATAAATAAAATTATTTTAACACTGGTATTTGCAATGATGAAATCAAGTATTTCCCTCCTGGATTTTGGTCCATGCTTCTTACTCAGCTCCCTCTAGATGTCACCTGACTCCTTAATTTGCATGCAGGTCAACAATACTTTAGCCAATTAATATGTCAGTCAATCAAAAAGTAGTAGATCAATATCCAACTCTATACAGTGTGTTCAATGATGAGCAAAGAAATGAGATCAAACTGTGAACTGTGACACTCATTCTTGAGCAGCTTGGGATGTCCTGGCTTGCAGCCACATCTGGGCTTCAGAGTCAATAGAAAGAGGGAGAAGAGGACAGCCTGCCTTTCCTATGCATTTGTGGGAAACTTGGTTGTAGACAAATGAGGGACACGCTTTGGATGGTTATTTCTCTATCATTTCACTGAGCTGCTGGAAATGAAAACCAGTGTGGCGATAAAGCCATCAGCTGCCCATTGCTGATTTTTGATTACATGGCCAATGCTTGTAATATCCCATTCCAGCTATTATTTTAAATGATTACCATGAAGTTCATTTAAAAACTATATAAGAAAATAAAATTCCTGTTTGATGGCCTGAGAAAGGAAGGCTTTCCAGCCACAGCAATGAGCCTGTATCCAAAGCATCCACACACTGAGCCTAACACGGATGCTGAAAGCTGTGACTGGGTAGGACAGTCATTCACTTTTAGATGCCCTTAGAGAAACCAGGGAGAAATGTACAGAGGATGTCGTTTTCTCATCTTTACTTTAGAAAAATAAAAAACTTGGCTAAAAATGTATGCCAGCCACCATCCAGGGGGCCAGTGTGTGCCATCATGCCATATTCCCGGCCTTGCTGTCAGTTTCTTCCAATTTGTCCTTTTCCAGGAGAATTAACATGGCCCCGTGGAGACTACATTTCCATACATGATTCTCCTACCCTGCCTCTGGCTCACTGCTTCGGAGATGATACATGATCCATCAAAGGACGAGCATTTATAAGCCAGAAAACCAAGATGACTCAAGATTCAGTGGTTATAACTGACATATATCCAACTCATAACTTAATTGTTAAAGGTGTTGACAAGCTCACCAAAGTGAAGATTCTAAAGTGTGTGGGTGGCATCCTGTTATCTGGGCCAGTATCGAAGGAATTACAGGATATAGTTTAGAAGAATCCAGTTCCTCCCTGCCTGGTATTTTGCCATTCCATGGAAGAATCATGTACTCAAAAAATTTTCATTTACCAGACAATTTCTTCAGGATGCTAAATGGTACATGAATTCCAGATCTCATTTTTTGTGGTCTGAGTGGAGCATGTCCCCCACAATCTCAGGTGTCTGTGATTAAGCTTTGAACTTAATCCCAGATGATGGAATCTTTGAGAGGTGGAGCCTTGATGGAACAAGGGATGTCACTAAGGGACATCCTCCAGGCTTAGGAGTCTAATCCAGTGTGTCTCAAACCTCCCAGCTGATGGGACAAGGTGTGATGGCCTTCTATCTACAACTATTTATTTCTGTGAGTGACACTTTCCTCACCATGATGAAACTTCCCCTCAAACCTATGATTCAAAGTAAACCTTTCCATAGACCTGTTTCTAGCCAGGGTGCTTTCTCCAAGCCACAAGAAGGTAGCTGCTACACTCATTTTCTTGAGTCATAAACTTGGGCAAACTAAAAACCTGCTAGTCACTCCTGAAAATGATCTGATGTTCATTCTCTGATGTTGGTCCACAGTTGGCTACTGGAAACCAATTACTCTATCTGAGGATGAGACGGATGAGTGAGATGTACTAATAAGTTTAAGCTGGTTTATTTGTTCCCAGGTATAGAGCTAAGGGTATGTTTGTTGCACTTTAAAATATCACATCTAGCAATGGAAAGTGGAGGAAAAATTATAAGAAAAGTTGAAGCAAGGTGATCTGGAACATTTAGATAAAATAATTGCTAAGAAGTATATCACATAAGTACACTAAGGCTTACTCCTTTGGCTAGATAGTGTGGCATCCATAAATTCCAGTCTCTCCATGCAATATAAAAGAAAATGTCAAAGGGTTGGTGACACCAGCCATCTTCTGTGTTCTGTGTAAAAGGCTAGTCTTGTAGAAAAAGCAAAATAAATGGATGAAATAGATCTGTAGAAAAGGGGGAAGACCTCAATTGCAAGCTCTTGAGAGCATTCCAATTTCTATTTTTATTTGTATTGAGTCTCTAGTGCATTCCTGCCCTTCCTGTAACTGGTTTATTGTAGTGTCCTGAAAAATTCCTATTTTCATGTAAGTACATTTATGCTTGGATTTAGCAGATTGCACATAAAAAAAGCTAAGAAATACTGACATGAGGGAAAATACGAAACATGAATGGCATGGGTTTTCTGTCTATGAGAGGAAAGAGCCAAAGGACATGATTAGATAGTCTGTCTTTAAAGATAGCTTTCATCCTTTCTCGTGAGATGTCATTATCTACAATTGCTCCAGCCTGAAATCTAATAATGTCTTCTCATTCCTGAACCTCCCTTATTTCTATCCAACCCATCACCAAGCATTATATCCACTGACTTCTTTCCAATTCTGTGGTTACCATCAGTCCTTATGACTGCTTTGATGAATTTTGAGAAAGTCTGAGGTACATTTCTCCACACTTTCCCACCTAAAAATCTGACTAGGGCTTTCAGGTCCCCAAGTGAAAACCAAAGACCCCATTGGGAGGGTCCTCAGTGTAATGGGGTTGAGAAAGAAGGAATATAATAGTATAGCCAGCTGGGCTTGGTGTCACACGTCTTTAATCCCAGCACTGAGGAGGCACAAGTAGGGGTATTGCTGTGAGTTTGAGGCCAGCCTGAGAGTACAGAGTGAATTCCAGGTAAGCCTGAGCTAGAGCGCTATCCTACCTTAAAAAACTTGAAAACCAAATGAAAAAAAAAAAAAAAGTAAAGCCTTATAAATATAAAATTTAATTTTATAAAAGCAGATGTCTGACTTGGCCTCTATGCAAACAATATGCTTCTTAGTAACATGTCCAAGACATCAGCAACCTCAGAGGAGAGGCTCTGGAAGAATCATCTTAGTCAGCACCTAGAGCACTTTGAGCGTTCCTTGTTTGATGTATGATGAGAATGAAGCTTCCTGAATGGCCTACAAAGCCCTGCATGAAGGTGTTACTGACTATGCGTCAGGCTCCCTCTCTCACCATTCCTCCGCTGTGCACACAAGGTCTTCTCAGTCTGTCCCAGTCCATCTCACAATCTGTATGCCAGGGCCCGACATCTCTTACACCTCTCTTCTGATAACTATAGGCATCTCTTCTATTTCATTTTCCTTTACGGTCTCCATAGACCCTCTCGGAGCCTATATCTTAAGTAAGTCTTCTTCCCACACTCACCTCACTATTTCATTCATAGTTCACATGATAACCAATAATATTTATTATATTCTTGTATATATTGATTTATGTGGAGTTCATATTTATTGCCAACTCTACTGGATCAGGATTTCAGTGAGAGACACATGTTTGGACAAATATGTGAGTGCAGGGCACCTTCCCGCTCAGGTAGTGCCGGGGGAAGGACCAGGCCTGCTGGTTCCTCCCTAGGGGTTGAGGAGGATGATGAGCGTCAGAAGACTCAGAAACCTCTCCTGGCCACTGGAGAAAAACCACACTGAGTCGGGAGTCTTTTCCATGCAGAAACAACTCGCTTTATTACTCTGAGCAGTTGTCTATATCATGTTGGGGACGAAGGCGGGGATTTTAGGATGGGGGCAGAGGTAAGGGCCAATAGTAAACTATAACTATTGAAATGGTAATTACAATTGCTACACGGAGGTGGCAGGACAGAAACCATTAGGCGTCTTGCTGAGTCCTAGCTGGCCAGAGACAGGTTGCCAAACTTTAGCTAGGCTGAGGAAGTTCCACTAGGCCTCACGCCTGGGCCTTTCAGGGCCCAACATGTGAGGGCATTTCCATGAAGGACTAACTGAGAAGGAAGACTCCTTCAGAAGTAGACAGCCGTTCATGTGGTAGACTATATACAAGGAGTTCTCACTCCACTCAGCTGAGTGTTCTCTTCCCTATTGTTGTCATTGTTGTTGACATTGAAATCCAGCATTTTTAGCCTTCGAACATGGACTGACAACAAAATAATGGCTCTCCGTGAATCTCCTGGGTCTTCAGGATCATATTCATCCAGTCTCATGGACTGGGCAGCTACCAGACTCTCCAGCCTACAGACAGCCATTAGACTGCCCAGGTCATACTTAATAATCCAATCCAATAAAACCCTTTTTGATATATATCCATTCTCTTGGTTCTTTCGTCTACAGAACCATGACTAATAGTTTTTACACTGTTTTCTTCCCCAGATGCAGGTGGGAGCCAAGCTGTGTGATTCCCTTGTTGGATCTCCCTGTTCTGACATGCCCTCTAACCTAACACATAGGTATCCAGGAGGTAGCAGGTTCTCAAACCTGATTGCTATGTGCATATAACAATTTAACTGAAATGATGATAGGTACTCTAAGAAGTCACTTATGTGGAGCTGAGATTTGATCTTTGGTTAGTAAGGAAGATGGTTAATGGGCTTTATAAGGAGAAATGGTTCATTCAATGTCAGTCTGAAGAATTTGGTCTTCTGTGACTATCAAATATTAATTGTGAAGAAAAGCAGGGGAGTTTAACATGCTATGTACTTTATTGGTTTTGATAATGTAAAGAGAGGAGAGATTTCAACTAACATTATATTTAATGATAAATGACTCAATGATATCCCCTTAAGGTGAAATTGTGTTAAGAGACCCTACTCACACAACTAGGCAAAGGAAGGGCTAGGATGATTTTTCAGTGGTTAAGAGAACTTGCTGCTTCAGCACAAGGGATTCTTGGGTCAAGAAATATCAAGTTCATCTCCAAAGAACCCCCATAAAAATCTAAGCGTATCCACACATGTCCCCTAATGAAGGTCTATTGGCATTCTGCTGTGGCCTTGGCATGCACATTGGTGCACATATCTACAAACATATGTACCTACACCACCAATGACACACATATACACACCACATTTTCTACAACACATACATGAGGAAACAATAAGGAATAGAGGAGATTAAAAATAACATAGATGGGAAATGAATAAATATAACTATTTCTATTTATACCAAAAATTTGAGGTTATTTATAGAAAACTCTAATGATCCCATGAAAAAAACTATAGTTTATCAATGTGTTCTGACCACTATAGAAGATAAAGTCTACCTTACCACTATCTACTAGCAATGAACAACCCAGACATGAAATTCAGATAGAGCACTCACCAATTTTAATTTATTCTTTTGGAAGGCAACCACAGAAAACCATCCATCTGATAGCTAGCTACTGGAGAGTTTACAAACTTGAACAACTGGAAAAGAATTCCACATGAGAGAAAAACAAAATTAATAAAACCGAGGGGACATTGTAACTGAATCATGTGACCAATTTATTCTCAATTAGGATTATTACTCCCCATCCCTTCCCAGAAATTCACAGATGTCCAGCAAGGCTTGTTTGGCCTTCTGTATGGACACTTGTGATAAGGTCATATGGGTTCAAGTATCTGCAACAACTTGAGTCCATGTGGATTAACAGGCGATGTTTACAAAAGGCAGGAAAAGCCAATAGTTTCTAGAAGAACTATGTTTATAACAAAATCAGACAATCCAGCTGTTGAGCAGAAATTATTTAAAAAATTTGTTTTAAAATATATATTTTATTTATTTGAGAGAGAAAGAGGCAGAAAGAGACAGAGAGAATGGACAAATCAGGGCCTCTAGCCACTGCAAACAAACTCCAGATGCATGCAGCACCTGTGCATCTGGCTTACTTGGGTACTAGGGAATTGAACCTGGGTCTGAGGCTTCACAGGCAAGTAACTTAACCACTAGACCATGTCTTCAGCCCCAACTCTTATACTATTTGTAAGAAATGTTCAACATATGCAGTCTATGTATTATAAAGTATATGCTGAACAAAACAGTAGTTCTGTGTGGGATAGGGGTACATGCATATGTTGTGTAAGCTTCTTTAATTATCAGAGCCTTTGTATAATAGATTACTAAAGACATGCAATAAAGAGTTCCTCCACCCCTGATGTCCTGCCATCTCCTGTAGTTTTGTGCATTAATGACAGTGATGGCATTGTATAAAGATCACTTAAGCAGATGGAAATAAATGAACTCATCCCAAGGAGAGAGAGAGGGAAAAAAAGTTTGACAACAGCCATATTCCAGAATTGCAGAACTTAGAAGTGAGCATAAGCATTTCAAAATTAAAGAAAATAAATCTTTTAAAAAGTCTAATGCCACCCCTCTAGTTTTCAAGCCTTAAAATGAGACAGTTTTAAATATAAAGGACTAGCTGGTGAGGTATTATGGCTTCAGAAATATGAAATGGAAATAATTGCCATCCATTGGGGTGACCTTAAATACACACTTGAAATAGTTTGATTTGTCAGTTTGCTATCTCTACTCTTTTATTAGTTGGAAAATGTTCCAAACATTTTACAGGCACTGCTAATATAAATAAAAATATTTATATAAATCACATCACTCTCTCTCTGAGTTGTACTAGTTTTATGAAGGTTTACTGAATTTGAACATATACTTTTTCATATACCTCATACAAATGTTTTCCTTATTTGACTGCCCAGCCCTCTTCTTTTAGTGGCTATTTAAATAAATACACATGCATAAGGCACTGCTTGTCATTGCAGATATTGCTGGGAAATGTATCACAAATCTCTGTCTCTATCAGCTCTTCATTGTTCTTAGAGAAAGATATCAATCAAATGGTTCAATGTACACACTACACAGGTACAATTCGAAAAAAAATATATAGTTTTGTGTGAACATGCATTTTTTGTTATTTAATCTGGACTGGGGATGTTTGTTTAAAGAAGAAACATTTGTATTGAGACATGAAGAATGAAGAGTGGTTGAAACAAATGGGATGCTTGTCTGGGGGAAAGAAGATGGATGGAAGGACATTACAAAGGGAATAGCAGGTACAAAAGTGTTGGTGCAGACTGCATGATTTCTCTGGGGGCTGGGAACGGGGGCGCATGGCTGGAGTGTAGAGTATGAAAGGGAGATTGGAGCAACATGAGGTTAGAATAGGTTATGAGAACACAAGGAAGTGTAGAAGATTTCAAATAGAAAATGGAAAAACATCAAATTTTCACTCTCAAAGTGACCACTTGATGGGTACACTGGAAGGAAGCAAAGCAGTATGCTGGTGACAGATGTGGGTTGCATTTTGACGGCCTCCATGCAAAGTCCACTCAGGTCATCTGTGTAACTGACAGGAGCATTTTCTCCCTATGTACTGAGAATGCAAAGTGCATGTCTTCAACACAATTGTTTGCGGAGACTGAGGTGCAGACTCAGTTTACCGCATTAGTTACTTTAGTCATTGTGGAGACCAAATACCCAGCAAGAATCAGTCTAAGGAAGGAAGCAATTATTTCAGCTCACAGATATATGGGGTCCAGTCCACCACGGCAGGAAAGCCAAGGATGAAGAGCAAGAAACCAGCTGGTCACTTTGCTTCCATAGTAAGGAAGCAGAGAGTGAACAGGAAATGGGGCCAGGTTAAAAAGTCTCAAGGTCCACCTCCAGTGACTCACTTCCTCCTCCAGCAAGCCTCACCTCCTAAGGTTCTGCAAGCTCCTTAAACAGTGCCGCCACCTTTGGACCAAGTGTTCAAACCCACAAGTCTATGGGAGACATTTTACATTCAAAGCCACATTTATTACGACACATGGTGCATCTGGTCAGAGCTCACCTGGTGGCTGTCCCGGAGCAGGTAAGGTCATCGCAGCACGATTGCCATGCCTCTTCTCATCCGAGTTGACGTCTGGGTGGGAAGACTAAGTAAATACTCAACGTCCGGGTCGTTAGGACTCTGAAAACACTGAAGATGACAATGTGTGGGGTTTAGTGCCTTCTGCTGTCCTCCCCAATTAAGTAATTAAAGGCACCACCCCTGTGAGTCTGTGAGCGGCTGGATTTGATCACCAAGGGGAATGAAAGGCTTTGCTATCCTCACTTAGGCATTCATTCATTTAGGCAAGGAAATGCTGTTAAAAAAATGCTTTCTACAATAATATGGATTTCAGCTGGGCAAGGTGGCACACGCCTTTAATCCCAGCACTTGGGATACAGAGGTAGGAGGATGGCCGTGAGTTCAAGGCCACCCTGAGACTATATAATGAATTCCAGGTCAGCCTGGGTTAGAGTGAGACCTTACTTTGAAAAGCCAAAAAAATAAATTAATAATAATAATATGGATTTTATGTCCAGTCACTCTACTTGCTAAAAAGAGAGTATGGAGATTAAATATACTCATAAATAGATGCTTTCATTTCCCTAAGTAAAATTTTACTACATGGGTTTTAGAGCTGTGAGATGGGTTGAAGAATGTCCATTTAATATTGTTATGCCCCTGGAGGTTTTGCTCTTAACATTGCAAAATGATATCATTATCCCTGCTATTATTCCTTATTCTGGAGTTTACATAGTCTACTTTTACTATAGCCTTCATTTTATTTTGACGAATATAAGTGCATCTATGTTATACATGTATAACTACTGGGGTCTTCATAGATAAGTGAATTTCTTAGAGATAGCATGGCTGTCTGTATCTTGACATTGAAGCTATTGTACTCATTTACACATTTGTTTATGTGAGATAAAATAAAACCCTACTTTACAATTCTCATGAATAACAGTTACTTCTTTCACTGTGATCAGGGGCTAGATGACTGTGTCTTGATTTTATTATTCAGGCTCATCATTTAAGCCATTTGGCTTGAGTTTTTAGAATGCTCATACTTAATTTAAGTAATTTTTTTCATGTTTCTAACATCTTTTGGATTGTGTATTTTAGATTTTTATTTTATGTTTATTAAATGATAGTATGCATCTCTTTCATTGTTATTGCTGCTCAAGATTTATTTCTCTAGAGAATCCAAAACTTTTCTGAAAGGAGCTAGGTTGTAAATATTTAGTCTTTTGGACTACAGAGTCTCTGCCCCAAATATTCATATGTACTGTTGTAGACAAAAGCAACTATAACACACATACATGAATATACATGAACGGCTACAGCTGTGTTCCAACTAAAGCTGAATCACACTACACATTTTGTTTTCCCAAGTTAAGGTCTCACTTCAGCTCAGGTTGACCTGGAATTTACTATGAAGTCTCTGGGTGGCCTCGAACTCACAGAGACCCTCCTACCTCTGCCTCATGAGTGCTGGGATTGAATGTGTGTGCCATGCCCAGCTACACTATACATCTTTATATACAAGTCAAAGCCCGTAAAAGCATATGCTCCCAATGCTCCTATTATCTTAATACAACTGTTACTTTTGACATATTCCTTCTGATGTAAACATTGTACTCCTTCATTTTTGCATCTGTTTCTTTGCATTGAAATAATACTCTTTAACCAATATTACAGTAGTAATTGCTGCCATTTAGGTATTTTGGCTTCTGTTTGTTATTTAGTTATTATTTTTTTTAACAATACCTTAATTACTATTTGAGAGCAAGAAAGTGGGAGAGAGAGAGAGAGAGAGAGAGAGAGAGAGAGAGGGAGGGGGGAATGGGCACACCAGAATCTCCTGCCACTCACTGCAAATGAACTCCAGATGCATGTGCTACCTTGTGAATGTGTATGTGGTGTGTGGGGTACTGGGGAATCATACTTGGATCCTTAGGCTTTGCAGGCAGGTGTCTTAATCAGTGAGCCATCTCTCCAGTCCCTCGTTTGTTATTTTTAACCTTCACTTCTGAAGCTTATTTTCCCTGGCTCTGGAAATCTTGGTGGGCAGCGTCATAAGGAAGTCACTGCTTTGCTTCGTAAAGCTTTGGGAAACACACTGGAAGTCAGGTTTTTTTTTCTATTTTTTTGTTTTGTTTTTATTTATTTATTTGAGAGCAACAGACAGAGAGAGAGAAAGAGGCAGATAGAGAGAGAATGGGCGTGCCAGGGCCTCCAGCCATAGCAAACGAACCCCAGACACCTGCACCCCCTTTTGTATCTGGCTAACGTGGGTCCTGGGGAGTTGAGCCTCAAACCAGGGTCCTTAGGCTTCACAGGCAAGCGCTTAACCACTAAGCCATTTCTCCAGCCCTGGAACTAAGTTTTATCTCTGTTCTTCCAATACAGGTTGTAATTTCCTTTCATCTTCTTTTTGTTACCGTTGTTTGCAATTTGATTCTTGTTGTGTGTGTGTGAGGGGGATGAGTGTGCACTTGCACAATTCTGCCTGATTTAACTGAGTCCCGTGGACATAGCAGTGCTGAGCTTTTGTCCTTTTGACCTTGTTTTTTTTTTTTTTCCCCCTGTTCCACTCTCTCGATGTGGGATGCGGCATTCACATAAGCTCTGTCACTTGACACTCCTGCCCAGGTAAGGGGCTCCATCCATACTTTCACTCTGCTTCTTCCCTCTGACCTTTCTTCGTTGCACATGTGTGTGTGTAGGTGCTGTGTTTACGTGTGTTGATATGTGTGGGGGGCATTGCATGTGTACATGTGGGAAGTAGCCAGAAAGGCCTAGGGATCATTCTGCCTCTGCCGCCCCAAAGGTTGATTGCAGGCAACTACTGCCACCCCCGGCTTTGACATTGGCACTGGAGATCTGAACTCAGGTCCTTGTGTGTGTATAGCATGTGCCATTCCCACTGAGCCATCACTCCAGGCCCCAACCTTAATTTTGGACAGATTCTCATGCTGTGTGTTTATATTCACTTATTTTTTTTCTTATGTTTTTTTTTTCTCTGCCATTTTTACTACTGAGGAAAATTTCCATTTATGATGTTGGATATGGCATGTCTTATGTACTTTTGTTTCCATATCGGCTATTTATCTTTTTATAATGCTTATGTTTTCTTTAAATGTTTAGGCAAAATCAGGCTGGTTTTTTAAATGAATTACCTTTTATTTTATCTTAATTTATTTATTTGAGAGAGAAAGAGGCAGATCAGGAGACAATGGTCATGCCAGGGCCTTTGGCCACTGCAAATGGATGAACTCCAGACTCATGTGCTGCAGTGAGCATCTGGCTCATGCAGGTACTGGAGAATAGAACCTGGGTTCCTTGGCTTTGCAGGCAAGCATCTTAACGGCTAGGCCATATCTCCAGCCCTAAAATGAATTATTTTACCTAACTTAAATCAACATCATTGCCATTTCTATGTCTATTCCCATTCCTTTTCTCTGGATTCCTCACATATCAAGCATCTTTTTAGTAATTGATTAACAGGGTGAATTTCACATTTCTGGATCCTTACATTTTGTTCCCTTCATTGAAGAGAGCTCATCTTTTCCAGGTAGACAGTTTAGACAATAAATACTCCATCCTTTCAACCATGTCTTTCAGTTTTGCTGTGGCAAATCTGCGATGAACTGAACCTAGGAAGGAAGGCCGTCCTGCTCACACTGGGTGTCGTAGGCCTCCCTGAGTCCTCCCTCCTGGCTGGTCAGCCTTAGAGTCTCTCTAACCTCAAGATAGTCCTAGGAACAATTCAACTTGCAATTCCAGGCTGTTTGCCTGTCAGTTTTGTATGCATCACCTAAGGCTCTGTTCCAGTCAGCTTCCCGTTGCTGGAACAGAACATCAGCTTATAGGGAAAAGGGGTTTATTTCAGTTTACATTATCCTGAGGACATTTCATCCTGGCCTGGCGGGCAGAAGTGAGGCTTAATCACAAACACATGAGACTATGGGAGACATTTCACATTCCGACTCCTGCAAACCCTAATTCATCAGGGAATCCTGTAGGTTTGTAAGTTTTAGTATGAGAGCTCCCAACTTTCTAAACACTACTTCAAACTTCAAGTACACAGGCTCTCCAGAACTCCAATCCTGAATTGATATTAAGTTCTATTTGGTTCTTCCAGTTCCTGTGGCCAGAATGTTTCCCTGAAGAAAAGTCCAGACAATCGCAGGTTCACCTTTTTCGTTCTTTCTCTCATGGGCCATCATCCTATACTATATGTAGTACAAAGTCTTTCACTTTACTCCTGATTCTTGTTACAATAAGAAGGTTTAGCATGAATTTACTCTAAAGTAAAATATTGGGCTAGAGAGATGGCTCAGCAGTAAAAGGCATTTTCTTGGAAAGGCTGATAGACTGGATTCAGTGTCTTATTACCTACATAAAGCCAGACACACAATGGGGTGTATGTGTATGGAGTTCTCTTGCAGAGGCAGGAGACTCTGGTGTGCCCATTCTTTCGCTCTCTAAAAATAAATAAATAGTTAAAGAAATATTAATCCGAGCATGGTGGCACATGACTTTAATCTCAGCCCTCAGGAGGCAGAGGTAGGACTGTTGGGAGTTCAAGGCCATCTTGAGAGTACATAGTGAACTCCAGGTCAGATTGGGCTAGAGTGAGACCCTACCTCAAACCACCCCCCTTGAAAACTATCATCCACTTGGGCTTGAGGCTGTGTAGCACATATCGACCATGCACTCTTTTACATTACTAAAACCCCCATCAATTACACATTGTCTGCCTCACCCTTCTCCCCCAACCTGTCACCCCCCTGTACCTTGCAAATGCCATTGTACCCTCTGTTCCACGAGTTCAATTGCTTCAGAGACCTCATATAAGGGCAAGGCTCACCTTTCAGTATCCACATTCCACTTAGTATGATGCCTTCCTTGTTTATTCATGTTATTGCATGTGAAGATTTTTCTTATGTTTAAGGCTGAATAAAGTCTAGTGTAGGCATACACCAAGCAATCTATATACATTCATCTTCATCCATCGAGGGATACGTAGGTCATTTCCATATTTTAAATACAATGCTTCTATGAGCCTGAGGATGAAGGAAACTTTCTGAGATCCTGATTTCAAGCTCTCTCTCTCTCTACAGATAGATAGATAGATAGATAGATAGATAGATAGATAGATAGATAGATAGATATAGATCTATCTATCTATCTATCTATCTATCTATCTATCTATCTATCCATCCACACACACATTGCCTTTCCAAGAAAATGCTTTTACTGCTGAGCCATCTCTCTAGCCCAATATTTTACTTTAGAGTAAATTCATGCTAAACCTTCTTATTGTAACAAGAATCAGGAGTAAAGTGAAAGACTTTGTACTACATATAGGATAGGATGATGGTCCATGAGAGAAAGAACGAAAAAGGTGAACCTGTGATTGTCTGGAATTTTCTTCAGGAAAACATTTTGGCCACAGGAACTGGAAGAACCAAACAGAACATATCTATATCTATACATCTATATCTATATCTATATCTATATCTATCTATCTATCTATCTATCTATCTATCTATCTATCTATCTATACATATATATATAGAGAGAGAGAGACAGAGAGAGAGAGAGAGATCTATACACACACACACACACACACATATACACACACACAAACACAAACATACATATGTTTCAATGAGGAAGAAAGACAGAGAGGAATAAGATATTCTGATAGACCAATTTCAATTCATATGTATGTTTATCTATACAGAAATAATTGTATTTTTCATCTTTAAAAATGATCTACTTTTTCTATTTTCAATAGCAATTGAAAATTTTCACATTCCTATTAATAGTGTGCTGATTTTGGCATGTCCATTACAACATGTTTATATTTTCTTGTTTATAACAGCTGTGGTAAGAAGTATGATGTTTTATCTAATTTTTTGGTCTAATTTTCACCTCCCTGATGACTAATGAAGTTGAACATTTTTTATGCAAGTAATGGCCATTTTTCTGTCATCTTTGGAAAACTATCATTTAATCCTTCATCTATTTTTCACCAAGTTACTTAGATATCTTTTTTCAGTTTTATTTGGGGATCTTTTTATTGAATGATGAACTTTTGAGAGCTCAATCACAAATACTGCTCACAAAGAAGACTGCCATAATAGTAACAACCCCAAACCAAATAAAATATAGACATGACATAAATAATATACAGACATCACATAAATAAGATATAGACATCACATAAGTATGATATAGACATCACATAAGTAATATACAGGTATCACATAAATAATATATAGACATCACATAAATAAGATATAAATATCACAATCACATAAATATGATGTAGACATGGCATACATATGATATAGGTATCACATAAAAACAATATAGATATCATATAAGTAATATATAGACATCACATAAATAAGAAATAGAAATTGCTGGGCATGGTGGTGCACACCTTTAATCCCAGCACTTGGGAGGCAAAGGTAAGAAGATCACCAAGAGTTTGAGGCCACCCTGAGACTCCATAGTGAATTCCAGGTCAGCCTGGGCTAGAGTGAGACCCGACCTCAACAAAAAAATAGAAATTACATAAATTTGATATAGACATCATATAAATAAGAAATAGACATAACATAAAGTACATTCTACAATGAATAGAACAGAAAGGCAAAACTGATATAAAGTATGTTATGAAGTTAGAAAAAATTATTTAGGGTAAATTTGGAAATAATTTAGGAAGAAAGGCACCAGGGATGTGAGATAGAAGAGAAACAGGGTTAAGTGAAAACAAAAGATTAAGGATTAGAGATATGACAAGGTGGTTGAGGCACTTACCTGCAAAGGCTAACCATCTGGGTTTAATTTCCCAGTACTAGATCCACAAACTGGCATTTGTATCTGGAGGAGTTCATTTGCATTGGCTAGAAGCTCTGATGTGACCATTCTCTCCCTTTCCAATCTTTCCCCATATAGATAGATAGATAGATAGAGATATATACATATATATAATTTGTAAATAAATAATTTAAAATTTGTAAATAAATAAAGTATTTAAAAATACATGGCAAAGTAATTAATTAGCAGAATGAAAAGAAGGAATAGAAGAAACACAGTGGGAGAAAATACTTCCCAAGAATCAATCTGACTAAGGGTTAATAATTAGAGCCTATGAAGAGCACAGATATTGAACATCAAAGAAAAATCATCCAAAGCTGGGTGAGGTAGTGCACGCCTTTACTCCCAGCACTTGGGAGGCAGAGGTAGGAGGACCACTGTTAGCTTGACACCACCCTGAGACTCCCTTGTGAATTCCTGTTCAACTTGGATGAGAGTGAGACCCTACCTCAAAAAACCAAAAGAAAATGAATATCATCCAATCAATAAATGTGAAAAAATTAAATATAGAAAAAGAAAAAGAAATGCCCAAAAAGTATTTGAAAAAACATTCATTATCCTTACCTATTTGGGATGTGCATAGTAAAAGGGCATTGAGTGCCTATTTCACCTCAAGAAGAGAGAAAACAATTAGCACGCAGGCTGTCAAGGGCTGAGGAAAGAGGGTTCTGGAAGCACTGCTGGTGGGACTAAGACTGCTGCAGTCAGCAGTGTGGTGGACAGAGAGACTTCTGGGTCTTAAACAGTAGTTTCAGTTCAGATTTATCATCTGATTATCTAGCAGAAAGTTAAGCTAAATCCTTAGCATTCCATTATATCATGAAGTAGAAGGAGGGCTGGAGAGATGGCTTAGTGGTTATGCACTTGCCTGTTAAGCCTAAGGACCCCAGTTCGAGGCTCGGTTTCTCTCTCTCTCTGTTATGGGTCTATGGAAGTTATCCAGCTTCATCCAAAACAGCAAAACAACCCCTGGGATCTGTAAGCCTTGAAATAAACTCTTTCTAACCACCAAAAGCTGTTTCTGGTTGGATGTTTGTCCCAGCAACATGAAGGTACCTGCAACAATGGGGACGTTTCACACTCAGACGACCATGTTGGGTGGTAACACATATGAACTTGAACATAAACTAGCTGGTAGCTTTACTTGCTGTTTTGAATTTCTGGAATCCCTTGGTTATCACCAAGTAATCAACATTATAAGTCAAGTTAACTTCTGAGTAGTTTAAGTCTCTATTTCTTTCCATTACCATCTATATGATATTGACATGACATTCTCACAATGACTTCTGGATCCTGAAACTTCAGAGCATCATAAACCAAATGGTTATTCTGGTGAAAAAAAAAAAGTCCCATAAAAATCTAAAAGTATGATGTTACTGAGTGTTCAGAAAGTTAATGTGTGGGACCAAACATAAAATTGATGTCTCGGGAACCATCAAAATCTACTTAGAAGACATTAAGTTATTTACAAAGTACTTTATTAACAGCTCTTGCTACTGGATGCTTAATAACCCAGTTCCTTAAACATATATCACTACAATTAATGTCAATAAAACAAGGTCCAAGATGCAATTCTTTTTTGCTTTTATTTTATTCTCTTTCCCTAACTCTTTAAAGCAGGTACAAATTTCTCGGTTGTAGCAAAGCCAGAGAGAAAAAAACATTAAGCATTACGTTTATAAAGTAACAATATTCCCAGAAGCTTTTCACTGGAAATCTCCCATAAAACTAGGACATTTCCTGTTTACTTATGCCAAATCTCGAGGAAGACTAGGCACATCATTGTGACCCTTTTAAGTCCACTTATAAGGCTTAGGTGAGCAATGGGCAGGTCTCAAGAATCTCTAGATGCCATAATCTTATAAGACTATGATCTTCTTCAACTAAATGCCTGATTCACTCAAAAGCTGTCTTGTACCCCATTACTACTTTTTTTTTATCAGTTAAATAATTCTTCTTAATTCAGAGTCTTTGATCTAAAGAAAGGACTGAAATTTTCCTGAGCATCCCTCCAACCATGTTATCTAATCCTGTCTTAAGTTTTTACAATCTTGTTGCTGTCAAGAAATTATGAAAATTCCTCAGGACTGGATTTATGATGAAAGGAACTCTTGAAGTGTGTGTTAGTTTCCTTGGCGGCCATCGTGAAGAGTTCCATGAGCTAGATGACTTAGAAGCATCATTTTTATTCTCTCATGATTTTGGAAGTGAGAAGTCTAAATTGCAGGGGTTGGTAGAGTCCTGTTGTCTCCTGATTAAAGAATCAGAGGAAGGAAAATCCTCCCCCACCTTGCTTCTAGCTCCTGCCCATCAACCAACAGACCTCTGGGTTCTTATTGAAATAGTGTCCTCTGCAGACCTGCCCATAAGGACACCAGTTCTAGCTGACCTAGAGTCCACTCTTTTCCAGTGTGCTTGCATTTTACCTAGATATGTGTGCAATGACCTAGGTTCCAAATAAGGTAAGAATGAGTAAGTGGGATTTTGGACAATAACTTACTCTTTTTTGGAGGGGGGGGGCACAATTCAGTCCATAAGCATATATTAATTCTTCCAAATATTGATGTTTTCCATATCACTATACTTTTTTTCTTTTAAAAGTTTTTTTTCCAAAACTAATGTTATTTTCCATGACATCATATATCTAAGCATACATTTGCATATGCTGCTGTGTACCCAAGCTAACACATTCAATTTATTCCTATTTCTTACAATATGCAGACTATCTTTTCTTGCCTGTAGAGTTTAATGACAAAAGACCATACATCTTGTTACACTTGAATTTTAGATAAAGAAAATCATGTTTGCATATGTATGTGTGTGATGTGTATATGCATATGCAGGGTTCCATCTGTGTGGGTGCATGTGCATGTGAGTGTACATGTACGTGTGTGCATCATGTGTACAAGCCTCAGGTTGACATCAGATTCTCTCCACCTTGCTTGTTGTCCAGTGCAGGGTTTCTCACGACTCTTCTAACTACTCATCTATTCCTCCTGAGTCTGGGGTCTCAGGTGGTCTCCACACCTACCCTCATTTACATGAATGCTGAGAACCTGAATTCAGATCCTCACACTTCAGTGACAAATGTTTCACTCACTAATCCATCTCTCCAGCTTCAAAATATTTTTAACATAAATATATTTCAAACATTACCTGAGAGCGGATTACACTAATCTGTACTTTATCTGGTTTAATGATGAGTCATATACTTCTGTGACTAAAGTGATCCTATGCTCTGGGGGCTCCTGGGGTTAAATTCTCATGCCAATCACGTGCGGCTGATGTTGTTTCCCACTGATGTCAGCAAGCAGAGGGTCTCTCCTGATTTGTGAAGTGGCATCTAAATAATGAAACACCATATGCAATCTCTTGTCACTGAAGGCCCTTCTAATCTTCTCTGTCCTGCTTTTTTTTTTTTTCCTTCTGCAATGAAAATATATCAGATCAAGTAAACATCCCCACTCAGAGCCTTCATAAAATATTGAGCATTTAATTTGAGTTTCTCAGAGCAGCCAAGCATGCTTTAACTGTTTGAGAATTGCATGTATTTACTAATGGCTAATTGCCCAGAGGTCTGCAATGTATAGCAGGAAAGGGTTGAACAGATCTGCTACTTCCATTTCATTCTTACCAAGATACTTAAAAATATGTCAAATATATATGTTAGTCACAAAGCCCCTAGGAACACAGCTTACATTTCAAGAAGAAAGCAATGGCTCTTTGTCTAGAAAGCAATGTTTCAGCCACAGAGATTTCTCTTTTGTGTCTCTGGGTCTCACCTGCTACACCTTTCTTTGAGCACGAAATGAGTGTGTGAAGGTGGAGGGACTTACCAGGAAGACAGATGCAGCCAGAGTAGTTGAGTGTCTGCAGGATGAGTTATCTACTACAGGAAAGGAGAAGCGATGGATCAAAAGGCACTGGGTTAATGCAATTTAAATAATAGAGCCAACAGCCACCTGGTACAGGAAGAATAAGTCAATGTTAGACTTTATAGGAAGAAAGAAATGTTGTGGACATGGACACATCAGCTTACTTAGTTAGCCAAATACCAAGGAGCTGTTTGTTGTGTCAAATGGATCTTAAATTGTTTTAGTGATTTCTTTCCTGGGATTTAGACTTGAGGATCTGTATTTTAAGGCTCCCTAAAAAATTTAGAAAAACACATCTTGGAATATTAATATATTTGTTTATTGATCCAATGATAGTGGGAGCTGTTTAAAAAAACAATAAATATTCTAGTTTTGTTTGGTTTACATGGATTTTCAGAGGCTAGTCCTTATAAATTTTCATTCTAGTAAGATGGGAAAAGCTAAGCAGATAAAAGAGGTAAAATGAAATTTGAATTACATAATATAGTGGAAATGTTATGTGCTGTAAAGAAAAAAAAAAAAAAAAAACAGACAGGGTAAGGAAGGAGAGGATGTGCTGCTTGAGAACACGGCTTGATGCCACAGCCAAAGCCTCAGAGATGAGACTTAGGTAGGAAAGGCGACCCAGATGTAAGCAAACTGAGTCAGGAGTGGCTTTCAGATGTCTCCTGGAATAGCAAGAAGGACAGCATGTCTGGGAATAAAAAGGAGGTTAGGGAGGACAAGGTCCAAGAACCATCCATGAATCAGACCCCCAGGACTATGCAGGCCCAGGTCATTCTTCAGCTGAGAAGATCCCCTGGAGGGTGAAGGCTTCTATAAAAGCAAGGTTAGTATTTGGGGAGGAGCAACTTCAGCTAAGCGAGATAAATGTGAGCTTTGTGGGTGTTTAGCATCCCTGGGTCTATCCACTGAGACCAATAGCATGCATCACTGTGACAGTGCGTGCCTATTTGCACTTGCCCCTGCATGTTTTGGAAACCACCCCAGATACCTGTCATGGTAGAAAACTGTTGAAGAGAAGTTGAAATTACCAAGCCTCTTCACAAATCTACTCCAGTTAGAAGGTTTCATGTTAGAGATTATCAACTTCAAGCACTAAACGTAAAAAAGACTGTATTATGCAGAGTTATGGTATTTGGAAAGACAAACATGTTTGCTCACAGTCTCCTACAGTCAAGAAAATAGAGCAAGTTTGAGAAGCCAAGAAACACACTTCTACCAAGCTCCCACCTGCCCAGGAATAACTGATGGAATCGTCCTCTTGATATCCTCCTTTGCGGAACATTCTGACTCCAGGCCAGGTCCTTCAGTACAGACCAGCAGTCCCAGCTGCATGGAAGACGAGAGCAGAGCGGGTACAAGTCCAAGGCCAGCCTGGGCTATAGAATAAGCTTAAGGTCAGCTTGGGCAACTTAGTGAGATCTTGTCTCAAAACAGAAATGAGTTTAGAAAGAGCTCAAGATACAGCTTTGTGGTAGAAACCTTGCCTAACACTCACAAAATCCTTGTTTTAATAACAGTACTGCCATGGTTAATAAATGAATGAATAAATAAATATATAAACAAACAAGTAAAAGTGTTCTTTGTGCTTAAATGATAAGAAATGTCAAGAATGGTGGTTTGAATGTGAATTATATCCCCATAGCTTGAGGTATATTTATTAAGCTTACAACTTAAGTCTCTGGCAGCCTGCTGGGTGGGGGCTTGGGATCTTAAATCCAGCCCTAAGGTGTGTTCAGAACCAGATTGAGCTCCAGCTGTTGGTGCTGGCTGGCTCTAAGTTTCTCCCTCCCTCTGCTGTGCTGTCCGACGATGGAGTGAGCCAGTTTCCTCTGCCCTTGATGGTGTTTCCCCTCAAGTCTATAAGCCTGAAATAAACCCTTTCTTTCCAAAAGCTGCTTCAGGTTGGGTGTTAGTCCAGCAAAGAGACTGAAACTGCAACAAGTTACTAAGGTTACTTTGGTAATCTAGAGCATTTCAATTATGTTTTCATTTGTTTTGTTCTGGAACTCATGCAAATTGTCTATGATATTACAAATACTAGTTAATTTGGCACATGGGAAATAATATATGCACAAATAACATACACACACACACAAACACACATAAATATATGTACTTATATATAAATATGTATATATCTTTATGTAGAAGAGGGATGAAAAAGAAATAAAGGAAGGGAGCACTAATGGAACAGTATGGAACAGTAATTCCATTGGTGTTATCTGTCCATTCATTTAGGGAATGATAATAATGTCTTAAGTGTTTGTCTTGATTGATGTTGGTGTGATTAAGTACTATTCACGCAATTAGAAAAAAAAAAAAAAAAACAGTTCTACTCCCTAAGCAAACAGTAGTTTGCATTTATTCCCCAGTGGATTATATTTGAATATTTTATATCTTTGTACATGTTGTCTATAATAGATTAACCCCTTTTGTGATTTCATACGAATTGGATTTTATATAAATTGACTCATACTCTGTACACAATTCTCTGAAGGTCTTTTATTTGCCTCCACACAATGTTTCTGGGATCTGTGGGTCATGCTTCAAAATTCACTGACTCTATTAATTGTAGGTTGCTTCTTCCTGTACAGTACTTTTCGTGGTAAATACAAACATGCTTTATCCTCTTTCCTACTGGTGAACACCTGAGCTACATCCAGCCTGCTGATAGGATGAATGAATCTGCTATGAACATCCCCCTATCTATTTCTGGATGATTTTCATGTTTCCTAAGAAAATATCTGCTACAATGAATGTTATACAACAGAATAGATATATATTTGGTCAAAACTGTCAGAACAGGGCTGGAGAGATGGCTTAGTGATTAAGCGCTTGCCTGTGAAGCCTAAGGACCCTGGTTTGAGGCTCAATTCCCCAGGACCCACGTTATTCAGATGCACAAGGGGCCACTTGCATCTGGAGTTCGTTTATGGTGGCTGGAGGCTCTGGCGTGCCCATTCTCTCTCTGTGTCACTCTAAAATAAATAAATAAATATAAATAAATAAATAAATAAATAAATTGAAAAAAAACTATCAGAACATTTCTCAAGGTGATTATATTATTTTATATTTTGACCCAAGACATAGAAGCATTGAATTGCTCCACAATATAGTTCTGTCTTACTGTACTTTTGACTTACATGTTTCCCAATAACTCTTTATACTGAACATTTTTGCAAGTGTTTATTGGACAAACAAACTTTTTATTAAATGTTTACCCCCAGAAAACATTTCTAATGCTATTCAAATGCTAAGCTGCTATAAGAAATTCACATTATAATTGCAACTTGCCAATCAGAAAGTGGTATATGCAATACTCAAGAGTCAAAGAGAAAGGTTATGCATGGACATTTAAAAATAATTATATATGACTTTATAAGTGCCTTCTTTATTGACAGTAAATTGAGCTGATTTTCATTAAAAGTTAATTAATTGACTCTAACTCTGGAGAATAATATTGGCTCTTACTCAATATATACAATTCTTGAGGAATTTAATTACAAAAGCAGAGAAGCCCCAAATCACTTAGTAAATGTCCTAAAAAGTATATTCGACTGTTAATTTACCTTAATTTTTCTGCTGCTACTGACATAAAACTATTTGAGCCTTAAGAAATAGCATCCAGGGTACCTTATTCTAATGTAATACTTTGAACTGGACTGGCATAATAGTGATTCAATCCAACAAAAACTTCATGTGAAATTAATTTGTAATAATATGTTTGTGTGCTATTGAACATGTGCATTACACTTCTTTATTATAAAAATTATAATTTTTAAAGGACCATAAAAACTCTACTAGCAAACTGTTAGAGCTGATCAAAGCCTACAGCCATGTAGCAGGATACAAAATAAATACACAGAAATCAGTAGCCTTCATATATGCTAACAACAAACACACAGAGGATAAAATCAGAGAATCACTCCCATTCACAATTGCATCAAAAGAAAATAATAATAATAAAGTACCTTGGAATAAACCTAACCAAGGAAGTAAAGAATCTCTACAACGAGAACTTTAAAACACTCAAGCGAGAAATTGCAGAAGACGCTAGAAAGTGGAGAAATGTCCCTTGTTCCTGGATTGGAAGAATCAATATTGTGAAAATGGCAATCTTATCAAAAGCAATCTACACATTTAATGCAATCCCTATCAAAATTCCAAAGGCATTCTTCATGGAAATAGAAAAAACAATCCAAAAATTCATTTGGAATCACAAAAATCCTCGAATATCTAAAGTAATACTGAGCAACAAAAATAAGGCTGGTGGTATCACCATACCTGATTTTAACCTATATTACAGAGCCATAGTAACAAAAACAGCATGGTACTGGCACAAAAACAGACATGTAGATCAGTGGAACAGAATAGAGGACCCAGATGTAAGCCCAAGTAGCTATAGCCACCTGATATTCGATAAAAATGCCCAAAATATTCATTGGAGAAAAGACAGCCTCTTCAGCAAATGGTGTTGGGAAAACTGGATAAATATCTGCAGAAGGATGAAAATAGATTCTTCTCTCTCGCCATGCACAAGAATTAAGTCCAAATGGATTAAAGACCTTAACATCAGACCTGAAACTCTGAAACTGCTAGAGGAAAAAGGGAAAACCCTTCAACATATGGGTCTTGGCAAAGACTTTCTGAATACAACCCCAATTGCTCAGGCAGTAAAACCACAGATTAATCACTGGGACCTCATGAAATTACAAAGATTTTGCACTGCAAAGGACACAGTGAAAAAAGCAAAGAGGCAACCTACAGAATGGGAAAAAATCTTCGCCAGCTATATATCTGATAGAGGATTAATATCTATGATATACAAAGAACTCAAAAAGTTAAATAATAAGGAATCAAACAAGCCAATCAAAAAATGGGCTATGGTGGGCTGGAGAGATGGCTTAGCGGTTAAGTGCTTGCCTGTGAAGCCTAAGGACCCTGGTTCAAGGCTCGGTTCCCCAGGTCCCACGTTAGCCAGATGCACAAGGGGGTGCACGCGTCTGGAGTTCGTTTGCAGAGGCTGGAAGCCCTGGCGCACCCATTCTCTCTCTCCCTCTATCTGTCTTTCTCTCTGTGTCTGTCACTCTCAAATAAATATGCCTTTAATCCCAGCACTTGGGAGGCAGCGGTAGGAGAATCTCCGTGAGTTCGAGGCCACCCTAAAACTACAGAGTGAATTCCAGGTCAGTGTGGGCTAGAGTGAGACCCTACCTCGGAAAACAAACAAACAAAAAAAGGGCTGGAGAGATGGCTTAGTATTTAAGGTGTTTGTCTGTGAAGCATAAGGACCGAGGTTCAGTTCCCAGTACCCATGTAAAGCCAGATGCACAAGGTGGCCCATGCATCTAGAGTTCATTCCTTGAAATGGCCAAAAGCCCTGGCGTACCAGTTCTCTTTATATATATCTGCCTTTTCCTCTCTCAAATAAATAAAAAATATTTTAAAAAAAACCAAAACAAGAAACTTACAACGTAGCTGGGAACACAAGAACAACAAAAACTAGAAAGTAATATAAGAGACTGAGACTCCCTACCGAATTATGCAGCTAGACTTAGGAAGAGAGCAGTCTCTAGACTACAGAAGTTGCTACTCACCTGATATTTCACTTCAGGATGCACCCCTTCTCTCTCCAGTCCACAGAATCAGGCAATCTCTGGTTAGGGTTTGGCTTGTAGGTGGCATTTCTCTGCCCCTGGCTGGGAACCCTCAGAATGCTGATGAGTGACATCACTTCTTCACTGGTCTATAAAGAAAGCAAGTACTGGGCTGGAAGGATGGCTTAGCACTTAAGGCATTTGCCTGCAAAGCCAAAGGACCTAGGTTCAATTCCCCAGGACCCACGTTGGCCAGATATACAAGGGGTTGCATTCTTCTGGAGTTCGTTTGCAATGGCAAAAGGCTCTGACATGCCCATTCTCTCTGCCTCTTTCTCTCTCTCAAATAAATAAATAAATAAAATCTATTACTTAAAAAAAAAGAAAAAAATGGGCTATGGAGCTAAATAGAGCATTCTCAAAGGAAGAAATATGAATGGCATATAAGCATCTAAAAAAATGTTCTACATCACTAGTCATCAGGGAAATGCAGATTAAAATGCAGATTCCATCTCACTCCTGTCAGATGGGCCACCATCATGCAAACAAATGATCATAAATGTTGGTGGGGATGTGGAAAAAGAGGAACCCTTCTACACTGCTGGTGGGAATGCAATCTGGTCCAGCCATTGTGGAAATCAGTATGGAGGTTCCTAAAACAGCTAAAAATAGATATACCATATGACCCAGCTATAGCACTCCTAGGCATATATCCTAAGGACTCTTCTCACTATCTTAGAGATACTGGCTCAACCGTGTTTATTGCCTCTCTATTCACAATAGCTGGGAAATAGAACCAGCCTAGATGTCCCTCATCTGATGAGTGGATAATGAATATGTGGCACATTTATACAATGGAGTTCTACTCAGCGGTAAAGAAAAATGAAGTTATGAAATTTGCAGAAAAATGGATGGACCTGGAAAGGATTATACTAAGTGAGGTAACCTGCTACGTCCACGGCGACCTCGCCTGTGTAGCAAGCAGAAATGCTTCTGCACTGGAAGAGAGCTGAGGACAGAGGGCCAGCACTCCTCGGAGGGATGCCCCCGGTGACCCCTTGGCAGTCAGTTACTGTAAAGGTTCCTGCTGCCCATGAAGTCACGACGACCTAATTGCTGGCGCCAATGCTGTTTCTTTCCTGCTTTCTTCTAGCTGTTTGTCTAAGAACAGCTAATTCAACACTTATTAGTAATCATGCACGCAATCAGAGTACAAGAAACAATCTAAGTATTGAATGTGCCCCTCCTATGATTAGGGCAATGGAGAGAATGTATAACTCTACTAGGAATAAAAAATTAACTCTAGAACAGTTTTTAGATGGTGTAAAGTAAAAACAGCTTATGATGTTTGAGAACGATACTGAGCCTGAGAATATGAAAGTAGAAATGTTGATCGGTAGTGTTCATAAGAAACATGACAGTTCTGCAGATAAGGAGTTACAAAACTTAGGCATTCCCACCAGGAAACTTCCTGGGGGATATGTTCAGTACTTGATCAAGGGCAGATGGTGGACTCCTAGAGCTGGAATCTACTTAGTTCCACTCCCCTATGAGGGAGGATATGATGAATTCGGTAATAGATGGGTGAATTATGAAGTAAAAAGGAGGCTATGGCATTCTCTTCCATTTACGGGAACGCTTAACAAGGAAGCGTAAGCCTTGGTGTTTATACAGTCCTTGGGGTATAAGAAATAAGTAACCTGTTATTCACCTTACACCTAGTTTCTGTTTGTATAATGTTGTGGTCAATGATACAAGACGCCCTTCTTAAAAAATGGGTACAGTTCCTGCCTGATCAACATTACATGTATGCTTACAATAGAACAATACTCAAGATTGTTTAGATTAATGATTTCTGAGATCACTTGTTGGCTTGCTAAGTTTCTCTGTTCAATCTGTATAAAATCTTCATGAAACCTTCAGTAAATTGCAGCAGCATATTCAACTTGAGTGTGTCTGTCTGTCATTTCCTCGCCGAATCCCGAGTTATCCCTGAGCCTTCGCCCTTGTTCTCCCTCGGTCCTGATCTCCCCGAGAGTCAGTCCGCGGCAGTAACCCAGGCCCAGAAAGCCAAGCGCCACATGTTCTCCCTCATATGTGGATCCTAGCTACAGATGCCTGGGCTTCTGCGTGAGAAGGAAAATACTTAGTAGCAGAGGCCAGTAAGTTAAAAAGGAGACATGAAGGAAAGAGAAAGGAAGGGAGGAGGGTACTTAATAGGTTGATATTGTATATATGTAAATACAATGATTGTGATGGAGAGGTAATGTGATGGAGAATGGAATTTCAAATGGGAAAGTGTGGGGGGGAGGGAGGGAATTAACATGGGATTTTTTTTAATAATCATGGAAAATGCTAATAAAATTTTTTTAAAAAATTATAATTTTATTATTTTATATATTATATTAATTACCAGAAAACTATGTAAAAATAGTATGCATATATTCTGTAAAAAACGTTGGTAAATAACCTACTGTTAAGAACCTAAAGTAATAAAAAAACAAACAAACCCGGGTAGTAGGATAATAAGGAACCAGAATCTGCCATGTTCATCTTTACCTTCATGGAGGAAATACTGCAGTCTCTGAATTCAGAATTTGTATGTTCTTCAGAGATTTTTATTTTCATTGTATACAGCATATACATAGTATATGGTTTTATATTTGTGTGAATACAGGCATGTAGTTACCATGGCTCATGAGTGGAGGTCAACGGATAACTTAAGATGTCAGTTTTTGCCTTCTACTTTGATTTGAGGCAGGGACTCTCTGGTTTGTAGCTGTGTTTACTGACCCAGGAGCTCTGGGGTTCTCCTCCCTGCCCCTTCCTTCTCTCTGAACAGTTACTTATACCATGTGCCTCCCTGCCTGAGGGCTCTTGGGATGTGGACTCATGTCATCAGGCAGTCCCTGCCAACGCTTTACCCATTGAGCCATCCTCCCCGTCCTTATAAGTGTGTCCAACCTCACAAATCGAATAACGTTCCTAATTCAACAAATACAACAAAGTATTTAACTCAAACTTTGGCCCAGCAACCATGTGCCCACAAGCCTCTGCAGATAATAAAACAATGATTTGTTAGTGATGCGATTCAGCACTGGGCTCATCGCGTACACAAAACACAAAGGGTTTTCGTAATCCTTCAGGCAGTCAATCTTTTCTCCTGTTAAATCCTTTGTCAGATGGCCTTGGGCGTGCGCTTTCCATAAAATAACTGACTACAACCTGAACTGTGTCCTGTTCTACATAACAACATCATTTACAACAGGCACTTGCTCTGATAAATCTACCTTGTCAGTCTATACTCAGGGAAGGTGGTGGCCCTCAGTCAAGAAGGCTTCTTGCAGGCCAAGTTTGGAAGTCTTTCAGGAAAGCCTTTAATAAAAATATCTGAATATGCTAGAAGATTTTTAAGCTGAAGCAAATAGTTTAAAGGGCTTTCTGAGTTTTTTTTTTTTTTTTGGTATTTTTTTATTGTTGTTGTTTTTGGCAATGGAGGATAACATTTGTTTCATGTGTTATTCTTGTTACAGCTGATGGAAGATCACTGAGCAGAATGTCTTGATGTTCCTAAGAATAAATACTGAAATTAGTAGAAGCAGTGTGTTCCCATGAAGAGCAGATGAGTCTTCAGTGTAAGGCTGATGCATTGTGTGCAGAGCCTTCTTCCCCAAGGTCCCCTGGTGATAATGCCTGACCATCTCCTCAGACATGAAGCTGTGCGTAGAGGCCTCCTTCCCACTGTATTTTCTCTACACACTGCTCCTCTGACCTTGGTAACTGTCATAGTTATTTTTCCTGTTGCTGCCACAAATATCTGACAAAAGGAATATAAGAAAGGATTTATTCTGGCTCATGGTTCGAGGGCACAGTCAGTCATGGAGAGAAACACGTGGCTGGGGGAGCATGCAAAGCTTGAAATGCTATGACCGGTCAGGAAGCAGAGAGAAGCTCTCTTTTATCTTTTCTAAAATTTTGTTTTTATTTATTTATTTGAAAGAGAGTGTCGGAGGGAGGGAGGAAGGGAGAGAGAGAAAAAAAATAAGGGCACAACAGGGCCTCCAGCCCCTGCAAACAAACTCCAGACACATGTAGCACCTTGTGCATCTGTCTTTTGTGGGTCCTGGAGATCAAACCTGGGTCCTTTGGCTTTGTAGGCAAGCACCTTAACCATTAAGCCATCTCTCCAGCCCTCTTTTTCTCTTTTTCATTTAATCCAAGATGCCAGGCCATGAGATTGGGCCACCCACATTGAAGGTGAATGTTCCTGTGTCAGTTAGACCTTTTAGCAAACATCCACTCAGGCATGCCTAAAGGTTTGTCTCCTTGGGGATTCTAAATCCCATCAAGTTGTCAATAACATTAACCATCAGAGAGTCATCTGAAGAAAAAAAAAAAGTATCTTAACCTCTGGTATACAGCAACAATATTTTCATTTTAGGAAGGTTGTACTTGACCAATGCCTTCGTATGTGTAAGAAGTTATCTTCAGGAAAGAGATTATCTAGAGGTGGGGAGATGGTTCTGTGGGTAAAGTGCTTGTTTTGCAAACATGAGAGATTGAGTTTGGGTCCCCAGCATGAGTATAAAAGCAGAGCATGGTGGCATACTCATGTAATCTCAGTGCTGGGGAGGTCGAGGCAGGAGGATTACTGGGTCTTGTTGGCTAGTCTCCGTAAACTGGTGTGCTCTGGGCTCATGGAGATACCCTGTCTCAAAAAATAAATAAATAAAAAAGATGGAGAGCCACTGAAAAGGGCAAATATATGCATGAGCATACTCACACACATATATGTGCTCACATAAACACTGGCAAACACACATGCTGTACAAACACACACACGTGAAAAAGAGAAGGGTTGTCTATGGAAAGTAAAAGCATGAGGTGCGCTGAAGGGTTCTGTCACTTCAGGAATGGCAGCGTGTCATCGATATCCTCCTCCTCGTCTCCAACAATCATGACTAGTGGTGGAGAGTGTGTCCTAAAGGCCCACAGGTTGAACACTGGGTCCTCAGCAGAGTGGGGCTCTTTTTGAAGGTGGTGGAGGGTTGAAGAGGCAGAGCCTTGCTGGAGGAGGTGCATCACTGAGGTCAGGCCTTGAGACTTCATAGTCCAGCTTTGTTCGCTACATTTTTGTCCTTTCCGTCTGTCTGGTTTGACGTCAGCCTTTGGACCTGACCCACCATGGCTTCCCCAACATCATGGTTTCTACCCTCTGGAATTATAAGCTGAATCTAGTCCTTTTCCTCCCATAAACTACATCTGGGCAGGTATTTTGAGAAACTGATACACTTATAATTTGGTTGAGTGTCATTTCGGAATTAAAATTACATTTCCCAGCATGCCTTGACACGAAGTTGGACTAGGTGACCACGTTTGGTAGGAAACAATTTTGGCACATGCCATGGACCCCAAGCTTCCAGGGCTCTCTTTGTGTCTTTTCTGCTGGTCGAAACCCGGGAGTAGTGTCAAGTCCAGCTTTCCTCATGGTGCTTGCCTACCACAACCCACCACGGCGAGAGTGCAGCGCATGCTTTCCTTGGACTCTCACCGAGCTGACGTTGCCATGTGGCCTCTGAACCACTGATCTCACTCTGCTTGCGACTGTGCTTTAAACCTCATGGACCAAACAACATAGACTTAAGCCATTGATCATTTACATATATTTTTAATTTTTTGATATTATTCTCAATACTTGTTCTACTGAAAATGATGTCAACCAAAGGAATTCTTTATATATATATATTTTTTTTATTGATATCTTCCATAATTGTAAACACCATCCCATGGTTTTTCCTTCCCTCCCCCCCAGTGGTCACATGTCAGGTCTATACCTCTACCAGAGGCAAGTGAGTACAGTGACAGTCCATGACCCAGGGTACATTCTCTTAAATTTTTTTTTTTTTTTTTTTCTCCACAGCTTCCCTGGTATGGCAATGTCTAGCCCCATCCCCTACTGTGGGTAATTTGTGGTCTGGCACATTCTTGTAAAAGGAATTGACTTTAAAATGGCCAGTATTAACCAGCTTAGTGAGGTCCAATCTCTCCTTGAAGTGATCTGTCAGAAAAGAAAACAAAAAAAAAAAGCAAAAGAAACACTGAAACCTACTAAATTTTATGCATATTCATGGAAGGGTATACATATGCTTAAAAGTACACGATGCATAGCTCTGTGCATGCAGGTCATCCAAAGTTATATAACAACCTCTTACCTATTAAGGCTATTAGTATGGGCAAGGATTTATCCATTCTCATCCCTGGGGATCAGTTCCTCTCTTCCTCTAGACTGCTAAAAATAATTGCAGAAATCATGTATGGATCTTCCCCTGGGAGGCTCTGCTTCAGGCCCAGCGCCCACTCTCCTGCTGCTTCTTTCTAATTTCAATGAACCCTTCACAGACAGCTAGGTGTGCCTCTTCATTGCTTTAAGTTGCCAAGGTCTTAGAACCCTAACCGGCTGCAGAGTCTTCCGGTAACGTAACATAGCTGCCCTTTCTCTTCACTTCTTTCCTCTTTGTCTACATGGATATCGTAAGAACATTTATAATTATACACTGAGAGTCCCTATTAATTGCCAATTTTGATTGGTCCACAAACAAAAATAAAACCCCAAGCCAAATACTCACTTTTCTGGAATGATTTATATTGTAGAAGTTGGGAGCCCTTTGTTACGTGTACTTTATGCTGGGCAGGGTCAGATAATAACCAATGAAAAGAAAAGAAATAAAGGAATATAGTTGTAAGAGCAATTATTAGACTAAGAATCCTGAATAATGTAGAATCCTTGCTTCCAATTCATGCATCACATTTCTCTTCCATGACACTATAAGACACACTTATATTAAATAGGTCAAACTTCTTCTACCAAGTGAGAAGAGATGGAACTTGCTAAATTATTTTCCAATTACTAAATAAATTTCTGTTTTTACTTGTCTCAGAAGTAGTAGAAATGTTAGATTTAAGACACAGAATAATCAATATAAAACTTTATTTTTATTTGTCTTTCATTTCATGTTCTTTTCCTAGAAGAATTAAAATAGTTCAGCTTGGGCTGGAGAGATGGCTTAGTTGTTAAGACTTTTGCCTGCAAAGCCAAAGGACCAAGGTTCAATTCCCCAGGACCCACATTAGCCAGATGCACAAAGGGGCGCATGCAGTGGTTGGAGGCCCTGGCCTGCCCATTCTCTCTCCCTCTCTCTCTCCATTTTTCTGTCCAATAAATAAATAAAATAAAAAATAGTTCAGCTCTTATATATAGACCATTCAATATGTACATTATATTATATACATAAAAATGTGTAGATATGCTGTCATCTCACATTGGAAGGTTTCTTTATTTTTTAGTATTTTATTTATTTATTCATTTACTTGAGAGAGAGAGGCAAAGAGAATGAGTATGCCAGGGCCTTCACCCAGTACAAACAAACTCCAGACGCATGTGCCCCCTGTGCATCTGGCTTACCTGGGTCCTGGGTGTAAGGTTCAGCAGTGACCAAGACCACAGAGACCACTCTGAGGCAAAGAAGGAAGTTTTTGTTAGGGAAAAACACCAGCTGCCAGGACTGACTCTCAAGAGCGGAGCACCATTGACTTGGGATCGCAGACAGTGGACTATATGAAGCTCTTTAGCTGGGGAAAGGTGAGGAAGGAGGAAATTTAAAAAAAAAAAAAGTTTCTTTATGGGATATCTAAGATAGCCAGGATGTGACACCAAAACAGAAACCAGGTGTCCTGAGAGATAAGGGGGCAGGAAACGTAGACCCAGGACACTGTTAGGAAGGACGGGATGATGGCTGGATGGTTTCTGGAGGAATGGGGATGACCCACTTCCTCATGTCGCTGTGGCCCTCCTGCTGTGATTCCATTTTGTCCTGATCTGACAATGGGGAATTGAACCGGGGCCCTTTGGCTTCACAGGCAAACACCTTAATCCCAAAGCCATTTCACCAGGCCCTGGAAAGTTTCATTTTTATTTTAATGAAATTCTTGCTATGTAGTCCATGCGGGCCTCAAATTGAGGAATTTCCTACCTCAACTTCCCAAGTACTGCAATTACAAGTATGTATCACCATGCCAAGTTCATACTGAAAACTTCCTATTTTAGGTAAAGTGTTACTGTCTAGTCTTCTTATTCTCTATGATGTAGGTCTTCTGACTGACAGAATGCTGTAGTGTTAACCCCAATATACTAGCGCCTACCAGGGTGTCTGTCCTGTGGCCCACGTGAAGAGGAATCACAGTCCTGGGAATGAGTGGATCCTCATGTAGACCCCTGTGAACCTCACCTTAAGGTCTTTGTTCAACTTGTCAAATAATTGAAAATGTGCACTCTGATAAGTGTAAATTATGAGATTTCTTTTAGGGAGCATTCAACGCAGGAAAAAGTCTTCATCAAAAGAAGTTCTCCCTCTTTCCGGCATGGTTGGGAGAGGGAGAGGAAGAGAATCTCTCTCACACGCCTCTGCGGGAAGGAAAGGAAGAAAGGAAGAGCAGCAGAGGGGAGGGCGGAAGGACAGACCGGTACACAGGTCTCAAGACCATTTGAATGAGCTAGGCATTGCATTAGAAGGAGCGGTGTCATGGGGTTCAGGTGGTATGTAGGGGGAAACCTGATTGGTTGGTGAGCTCAAGAGGAACCCTGACTCAGGAAGGGCCCATCCACTTGGGCTAAACCTGAGAAACTGAGGAAGAAATGGGAATTTTTTTCTATTGAGGAGGGATTAGGAGGTGGTGATTTTCAGCCATCTTGTATGATAGGAAATCAGACCCAAATTTTAGGTTTGCCAAGGTAGGCCTGGTAGCATCTTGTTTCTGTGGGCCAGTCTCCAGATAGCTACCTATCAGGAAAAAGTTACCCTGTTCCTAGTCTGTCAGGCACGGTGCATCCCAGGAGCTGCAGGGATTTGACCCAGCATGATTACAGATGACAATGCCGCATTGTGATGTCCAAAGGGGTTGGGCACATGGTGCGCTCTGCAATGTCTCAAAATGTGTCCTGGGGTCAAATTCACTTCTCAACTCTAGTTACCATTTGTAAAATAGGGAACAACATCCCCACTGTTTTGTGAGGGCATGGGGCGTGGCTGGAGGCTTATGAGCATGCTTTCAGAAAAACTGCCATCAAATTGCTTTCATTCTTCCTGCTGCTCTTTGGAAGTTGGACTTTGTCCATTTCCTGCCATTTTCATTGTTCACATAGTGATCCTGGTGTGTTGGGACTCTCCTTCATGAAAATACCTGTAGTTCAATTTGTGACTTCAAATATACTTCCCATGGATACCTGCTTTAGATGGGCTCCATCGTGTACAGGCCTGCCGATAGTTTATTCAATCTGAAGCCTCCCTCTGGGAATTCCCTTTTGAACTGCATTCAAACATCTCACTTCAAAGAGGGTGAGGAAATAACCCACCAGTGAAGCATTGCCTTTTTACGTATGTCTTAACAACACCATGCTGTACACAGGAAACTCATATGCTTCCGTGACTGCCCAAGCTTGTTTATGTTCTGGAAATTGCTCCACTCTCACAGGATCCATGGGACACTACTTGGTGGTGCCTGTGTTTAAGAAACCATAATCACTAACAAACTTCCTACATCTGTCTTTTTTTAAAAAAAAAATTATTTATTTCTTTGAGAGTGACAGGCAGAGAGAGAAAGAGGCAGACAGAGAGAGGGAGAGAGAATAGGAATGTTAGAGCCTCCAGCCACTGCAGACGAACTCCAGACACATGTGCCCCCTTGTGCATCTGGCTAACATGAGTCCTGGAGAATCGAGCCTCGAACCAGGGTCCTTAGGCTTCACAGGCAAGTGCTTAACCACTAAGCCATCTCTCCATCCTACATCTGTCTTTTGATGCCAAAAGATTTCCATGTTAAAGTCTAGCAAATTCAGACTTATCAGTATCTGTATTTCCAAATCAACTACGGCTGCTCAAGCTTGATAAATGACAGTGATGCAGCCAGGTTAAGTAGAGAGGAGACTGCCAAGGCATCACAAAGGCGCATCCATTCTGCTCCACCTGCCTGTCGCCCCACACAGCGGCAGTGCTAAAAGCCTCTCTGAATCTTTGGTTCATTTCTAATGCTGCAGTTTTCTCAGCCATTAGAAGACAGAGATGAGAAATGTCATCTGATACAGAAACTAGAGCAAAGGCTATATTTTTGATCAATAATGAAGAGAAAAGGGTCTCTGGGGAGGGGTTCATTAGCACATAGAAGAATCTTTCTCTGAGCCTTTAAAGCCTGACAGTGGACGTTGGTGATGCCTTAGGCAAAGCAAAATATCTGGCCTTTGGCAGTGGCGGCGGCAGCTGTTGCTACACCTGTGGCTATGGCCATGACTGCTGCTCCTGCAGCTGCCACTTAGCAGATGCCCATGGGGTATTTCCTTCCTAATCAGGGGGAGTCACAACTTCCCGGAATTCTAAGAAGTTGTCAGAGGGCTTCTTTCAATGTCTTTATTTAAGCACTTTTGCTGTACAGCTAGATTTTGATTTCACACTACCCATGGCTATTGGAATTCTGCCATTATTATGATTATCATTATTATTATTATTATTATTTGAGTTTGTGTGTGTGTGTGTGTGTGTGTGTGTGTGTGTGTGTGGTGTTAGTGCATGAGTGTGAATGTGTGCGGCTGCATGTATGTGGGCATACAAGTAAGTGTGGGCATGTGTATGTGGGCCTCACTGGTCTCACTGAGGGTCTTACTCAGTTGTTTTCAACCTTACTTTTGGAGACAGGGTCTCTCTTTGAACCTTCAAGTTTGCAAAACCAGCTAGCAAGCACGCCCCAGGAATACTCCTGTGTCTGTCTCCCCAGCTCTGGGATGGCAAGTGTGTGCTGCTATGCCCATCTTTAATAGGGGTGCCGGGTCCTTATGTTTGCAGTACAAGCACGTTGACCTACTGAGCCGTCTCTCCAGCCCCTGCCCTGCCTTGCTCACCTGTTCAAGGAGCATACCTCGTGGGTCAGCATTCATAGATGTTGGCAGATATAGGATAGCTGTTGTCTATGCCAAAATGAGACTGAGAGGAGCCATGCCTGGAGGAGCAGGGCTTCTTCACACACATCCCGAGGCCTCAGACTCCTCCTCCGGTGCACACTGGATTAGGCTGGCTGCCTCTTTTCTCTTGAAGTTCTGCTGAGCCTTCCATTCAATTCAGGTCTGCTTCTAGTCTCACATCATGTTCTGGAATCTGCACCTCTGAGACCTCAGTTTTGAAAGGAATTTCAGAGGGAACATTCTAGGTTGGAAATTAAGAAAATCAAACATAAACAGCCCAAATCTAATAAGGGGAAGTATTGATTCACGAGGTTGCAATATGTTAGGATGGTCAGAGCACGTGTGATCATGGGGTTGTCATGCAGCTGTGGCTCTCTTTCCCTCTTCCGTCTCTGTCTTGCATGTGGATCTTTACTCCCAGACAACTGGCTCTCAAGCCATGGCAAGCCAGCTAGTAGTTGCCTGGGGCAGGAAAAGAGCATCCATCTCAGTAACAATAACTGGACACCATCCCACAAGGCTCATGGGATTGCACTGGAGCTGTGGTCCAGCCATTTAACCACGTGAATGGAATGATGAAACCAGCTACACTTTAAGTCTGATGGAATGTCATTCTCATCTAAGCTGAAAAGATGAGAGGTGAGTGGCTTCGCAAAGGAAAATGGCATAGTTTTTAGCAGGAAACAGAACCTGAAATACACTGTTTTCTATTCTAGGACACACTTAGAAGGAGAATGCCTTCTTTTCTAGTGAAGGCCTTCTTGGTGACTTCCTCAACCCCTCACCGTAGTCCCAAGTTTGTTTGTTAAAATTTCTTTTACACTTCTAACCTTGGCATTTTTAAAAAAAAATCACAGACTAGTTATTTGGTAAATTGTCCCTCAATTTGCTTTTGCTCCTGATTTTCTTTTCTTTGTGTTGCAACTGTAAGTCACTTCACCTTAACCCCAGAGGCTCTGCTCTCCCAGCCCAGGGTCAGGTCCAAAATCCTTACATGGTGCAAAGCATGACAAGAAATACTGCCACTGAGTCAAAGGTCGTGCTTTACAGTGGTACATCTGTGGCAGGTCCAGGCTTCAGCCTTCTGTAATAATGTTAATAACGTTTTCTTTCTTCTGTTTCTTTCTTTCTGTTCACCTTAGTTTTCACAAGTGTGAGTTTCACGAACTGTGCCAATCTCAGGATGACAAATTCGGATGGCAATGAAGGAGCATTATTTTGCAACATGGAAGTCTGTCGAGCAGGAAAGCTGTAGAAAACTCCAGGTGAATAAAGCAGAGATAAGAGTCAGGAGGGCAGAAGAAGAAGGCCCGCCCACTGCCTGGCTGTGAAGGTGCCCAATGTGCCACCCATGGCTTCTTCACTCAGAATGACCTAGCCCAGACGTGTCAGAGGCCACGTGTTCCTCTCCGATTCCCGGGTTCCATACGCTTTCCCGCATTGTTAATCTACATGTGCTCTCTTTTACCTAGATCTCCAGCAACTTCAGATTGATTACTAATCAAAATGGCAGGGTGAGCCCTCCAAGCTATACCTATCATTAATTGGCTCTTTCTCATTAATAAAAATCCAGAGGAAACATTATTAAAAATAGAACCCAATAACAGCAAGCATGTACAAATTCAATTATTTTAAAAATGTTCTTAATTCTACAACTTAGCTAATTGGAGTTTGTGCATGGTTGGAAGATGCTAGAGGTTACAATACCTCTGATACCGTGGAATGGGGGCAGAGAAAACCAAAGAATTTTTGATTCCTCTTCAGAAAGGTGGCTTCCTTCTGACAGAAATCATCACATCGCTGACTTTTTAAAAAGTGACATTGTCTTTAAGAAAGAGAAGAAAATTGAAACAAATGAAAAGGCACCTCTTTTCACTAAAAAAATATTAATTGAAAATTTTATTCAAATAGGGTTGAGGGTATAACTCAAAGACAGGGCTTATGATCAGCATGCTTGAGGCTTAAATAAACTCCAGTCTTAAACAGAGAGATGATAGGGACAAACTGACATAGATAGATAGATAGATAGATAGATAGATAGATAGATAGATAGATGATAGATATTTGATAGGGAGATATATAGATGACAGATTGATAGGTAGTAAAAATGGAAGAAAGCAGGAAAAACATCCAAAGATTTTATTTTAAAATCACAAGTAGGGCTGGAAAGATGGCTTAGCAGTTAAGGCACTTTCCTGAGAAGTCAAAGGACCCGAGTTCAAGTCTTCAGGTTCCACATGAACCAGCTGCACTCAGTAGCACATGCATCTGGAGTTTGTTTGCAGTGGTTAGAGGCCCTGGCCCACCCATTCTCACTTTCTCTCTTTCTCCCTCTCTCTGCATCTAATAAGTAAATAAATAATTTTTTAAATCGTAAGTAAAACATTCAAATACTTATTTTGTTACCATTTCCATACCTCTTGTTCCAAAGCCGGCTAGCAGCACGCCCCAGCCCTAGTCTGGAGACCCTTGCCTCTCCTGGGAGGAGTGAGCAGTAGACAAAATGCCATGGCTGTGCCTCAGAAGGGCATCAAATCCAGGAATCGTTGGATGCACGAGAAGTCTCTAATCATTCTCATTTGTCTTAACTCATTTACTGAAACATGGTTCAGAGGAGTACACACTTCGCTCTGACTACTGGTTCACAAAGAGTCTACACATGCTCTTGCCCTGCCCCCATCTGCGTCTTTGACAGTCACACTCTTGGAATCGTCCTTATCCTGGTTCAGCCACATCTGAAAAACAAAGACTTAGTGGCGGAATTTAGGATTTGTTGTTAGGACCTAGCAGCATCCAGTTTACCAGACTTTTTAACTTCCTTGACAATATGCTGAAGAAGTTACAGGCAGATTGTTGACAAGTGTACAGGCATAGATGACATGATTTCAAAAAGTGAAAGGCAATTTTAATGAGGCTTAATTTTGAGATGCTTTACTGTACACTGAGATGGGTCCCATGGAGATATTCCCATATACCTGCATCATGTTCTTTTACCAGGGTCATCTCATCTTCCCCCTTTCTCTTCAAGCTGTACTACAGGCTGATTCCCATTCACTACCCCAGAGAGTCTTTCTTCTATTTGCCTGTCCTATATGCACATGAATTTATGAAAATATATAAAATATCAACTAATAGATGACAGAAAACATGTATTACTTGTCTTTCTGAGTGTGCCTTATTTCACATCATACGGAGGCTCCATGTGCAATCATTTTTCAGGCAAATGACGTGACTTCATTCTTTCTGTGGCTGGGTAACACTCCAATGAGTGTGTCTAGCTCATCACCCTTATCCATTCACCTATTAATTTCCATCATGGCTAAACTAATGTACATGCCAACCAGTAGTGTGTTCGATTGTTCCCTTCCTCTCTCATTTTCACCGGCATTTATTGTTATCTTATTTCTTAATGATAGCCGTTCTGACTGCCTGACATGAACTCACAATGTTATTCTTGCATTTCTCTGAAGGTTACCATCTGTTGAGCATTTTCACAATATATTTATTGGCCATTTGTATTCCATATTTGCAGAATTTTCTGTTTACTTTATTAGTCTCTTTGTGATTGGTTTTTGTTTTCTTGATATTTAGCCTTTTAAGTTCTTTGTATATTGTAGGTATTATTCCTTAGTATTCTAAATAAGAGTTATCAGTTGGAAAAAAAAAAAATAGTGCCAAGCTTTCCTGTACTCTGTATCCAGCTTCTGTAAGTGACAGCATTTTTACATGACAATAATGGTACATTATCAGAAATTGAAAATGATGGTTATGGGGCTGAAGAGATAGATGGCTTAGTAATTAAGAGACTTGCCTGCAAAGCCAGAGGACCCAGGTTCGATTCTCCAAGACCTACATATGCCAGATGCCCAAGGTGGCACATGGGTTTGGAGTTTGTTTGCAGTGGAAAGGTGCCCTGGCACACCTACTCCTTCCTTCACTAGTTACAAATAAATAAATAAATAAAACTATTTTTTTTTTTACAAAAAAAGAAAATAATGGTCATGTTTCCTTATGAACTTCAACATAGGGCTTCTTC
Organism: Jaculus jaculus; assembly: GCF_020740685.1. Taxonomy (NCBI): domain Eukaryota; kingdom Metazoa; phylum Chordata; class Mammalia; order Rodentia; family Dipodidae; genus Jaculus; species Jaculus jaculus. Next base: position 133,821,772 of record NC_059109.1, read on the forward strand.
TAATTTCATCAGTTTTTACATATGTGGAGTGTTCCTTGTTGTATGAATGTTGCATTTATTCATTTAACACTCCTCAGAATCAAGATTCACAAAGCTCCCACTGCCCAATCATTCCTCCACATGTCCTTATTACAGATGCTGCTTTTCATTAGCTGTGCCCCTTGGAGAGTATTGATGCCTTCCCCTCCATTGTTTCACGATGGGAGGATGCTATGTTAAGTGATAGCATGGAACAACTTAATACGGTTTTTGTTTAACTAATGCTAAGGTTGAAATGTACTCATTTTTTGCACATATCAAATCTATTACTTGTCCCTTTATATTGATGAGTTCATTATATATATATATATATATATATATATATATATATATATATATATATATATATAGTCAGATATGCAATTTTCAATCATTTTCTCTAAATCTGTAGCTTTCCTTTCCACCCCTTTTAGCAAGGTGGTACCATAGAAGTTTTAAATTTTGATGAGATTCAATTTATGGGTACTTGTATGATTCACAACTTTGGCGTTTTAGCTTAAGAACATAGAGGAAAATTTGATTAAATGTTTGATTGTTTTTATATTTAAATCTCTGAGTAATATGATTTCATATCTTATGCATGAGTTTTAGCTTCCCTATTTGACTACTGGCAAGGTGCAATTATTCAAGCATCATTTGTTGAGAGCACTACACTTCCTCCATCATATAGCTTAAATATCTTTATTATGAAAATCATTTTCATGGTACTTTTTCTTTGTTTTCTTCTCCTTCCATTGATCTGGAAGTTTATTCTTTAAAGGACACCATGTTGGGCTGGAGAGATGGCTTAGCAGTTAAGCGCTTGCCTGTGAAGCCAAAGGACCATGGTTCAAGGGTCATTTCCCCAGGACCCACGTTAGCCAGATGCACAAGGGGGTGTACGCGTCTGGAGTTCGTTTGCAGGGCTGAAGCCCTGGCGCACCCATTCTCTCTCTCTCTCTCTCTCTCTCTCTCTCTCTCTCTCTCTCTCTCTCTCTCTCTCCCTCTTTCTCACTCTGTCTGTCGCTCTCAAGTAAATAAAAATAACAAGAAAACATTAAATAAAAAAATAAAGGACACTGTGTTGTCTGTACAACTCTATGGATTATGTCTTCACAGATCAGCTAGTAGAGTTCCTCTAAGTTTATTCTTAGTTTTCAAAATTGCTTCTATTGTAGTACATTTGCTTCTAAGTATAAAATTTATAAATAATTATATCTATGAGGAATCTCCCTGAGATTGCAGTAGTAATTTTTGTACTTGTAGATAGATTTGGGGAGAACTTATGTAAATTATATAGAAACTTCCTATGTACAATCAACATCTCCCTGGCTAATTGTTGGCTTTAACTGGTTGGTTTCAGTAGAATTTTGTAGTTTTCAGCCTACAATGCTGTGATTTCTCCCTTATGATCAGTAATGGTAACAAAATACTTTAGCATGCCATGTAACTCATTTCCATATGTCTCATTTTCCAGATAAAACCTCCTAGAATGGAAATTGTTTGGGATCTATTATTTTAGATCACAGCTCTAAATATATAGGAATTGGATCTCATGCTCTAATCCAGGTGTGGTTGTTTATGTTATTGATACAATAAATTTATTAGAAGGATGGATACATGAATTGAGTAAGAGGCACTACAAGCATGTTGAGGAACTAAATAAACCTGATGTGCTACTAAATTATTAGCAACCTATGAATAGTTATTGTTTATGTCTGTTGAGTATTATGTATCAGAGGACATAGTAAGAAGTCATTTTCTCTTAATAATGTTGTAACTCTTATTTCTTGATGTTTGTAACAAAGGATTGATTATTTTTTTTAATTTTTTATTTATTTTATTTGAGAGCTAGAGACACAGAGAGAAAGACAGACAGAGGGTGAGAGAGAGAATGGGCGCGCCAGGGCTTCCAGCCTCTGCAAACGAACTCCAGACGCGTGCGCCCCCTTGTGCATCTGGCTAACGTGGGACCTGGGGAACCGAGCCTCGAACCGGGGTCCTTAGGCTTCACAGGCAAGCGCTTAACTGCTAAGCCATCACTCCAGCCTGGATTGATTATTTTTATTGAATTGTTTTCCCACTATTAGAAAAGTATGATCAGGAACGTTTATCACTCATCGCTAGGTCATATCCATTATTCACTCTCCCTAAGGATAGATGCTAGTACTGGTATGCTGACGAGGCTTTCTTTCCCCTTTTTTATTTATTCATTCTGAGTTTCATGGAAAGAAAACCTATTATATGCTTAAATTGTTCTGATTTTTCCAAATGGAGCAATTTCCCAACTGACACATTCTGCCAGCAGGCAAAATAAAAGGCAAATTTCAATCATAAAATAATGTATATATTTAAAGAATTCCACAGTTTCCTGTGTTGTTTTGCTTCATAGTTGCCAACAATCATGGTTCCTACTTTCCAAAGAACACTGGGTAGTTGAGGCGAGATCAGTCACATCTCACAGTTGCCTGTGTGTGTGTGTGTGTGTGTGTCTGTGAAAGTCTCAGCAATAGTGACAAGGCCACATCACAGAGGGAAGTGGTTCTGTAAGGACAACATAACATGAGAGTGAGACAAATAGAGAGAATAACAGTACTGTTGACTGTTTTATCCTAGACTTTTTTTATTTGATAAGTCCAAGAATAAAATTATCTTGAAAAACACAAATTCATTGCTGCAAGTTTTTTTTTTTTTTCTGGTCATAAAGGAATAATGAACCCAAAATGTACTTAGTCAAATACCTCCACACCATTGTATCGAGAGTAGTGCATTGTGACAATGAGATAAAATAAGGGGCTTCGGCAGAGACAGTGAAATTGAGCAGAGAGGTGGGCAGGAAGAGAAGGGCTGGTGTACACAGACCATGCTGCTTTTCCTCAGTGGCACCTCTCTGTTCTTGATGATGGAAAATTGCCCCAAGCTGGGGAGGTGGCTCAGTGGTTAAAGGCACTTGCTTGCATTACCTGCTAGCACAGTGTTCAATTCCCCAGCACTCAGATAAAGCCAGATGAACCATATTACACTCTCTCCCTTTCACTCTCATAAATAAATAAATTTATGTTTTAGAAAAGGTCAACTTCTGTTTGGTATAGGGAGGTCACTTGAAAAATGGAAACATCATCTTTTGCTTTTATGACAGATTGAGTACCTCCTTATTCATTTTTATTCAGTGCCTTTAACATAAAGTAGGCACATGTCGAATAGCAAATTTTATTTTATAAATTAGTTTATCCTTACATTCTATGAAACAGATCTTCTATACACATGCTTGCATATATATATGACATATGTTAGTGAATGTAAACTAATAGTAGATTTTAGTGATAGTGATTGTTTCAGTTTATGAGAGAAATTTTAACTCTTGGCACGTATCGTACCGCCACACCCAACAAAACTAAGGGGAAAAGCTAGGAAGGAACCTGTAGCAGTGAGTCTAGCCTCAAGTGAGCAAAGAATGGTTCTACGGTGCACTGTGTAAATCAAAGTTCTCTGGTACGGACATGTCAGTCACGGGGTATGGATGTCACAACTATTGTTATCTGAGGGCAGGATGCCAGATTGGCATTTCACCGCAGGAATGCTTTCAGCAAAGCAGCATCTGCATGAGAGGCAGTGATCATCCCATTTCTGTGAACAAGTATCTTTTACCTCATTCCCTGTATATTATTATTCAAGGTTCTTTAGAGGAACAGGACCTGCTTTATTGGAGTAGATTTCAGGATATGGGCTGGGCAGTCCAACATGTGTTGTCCGTAGGCTGGAGAGTCTGAGAATCTGGCGGCTCTTCAGTCAAGGTGGCCAGAAGCCTCAGCATTTTCAATCTGACACTGACAAATCTAGAGGATTCCTAGAGTGATCGGTCTTCGGCCCACATCCAGGGTGATGCAGCGTGGTCCAGCGCCCACCAATGGTGGCAGAAACAGGGGAGATGCAGGCGTAAGTGAAAAGCACCCATAGCTGGGTCAACGGCTCCATGTTCTCTGGAAGCCTCTTTATATAAAATCCTCCACCAGAAGGGCTGCCAACTCTTGGGAAAGGGCTTCCTCCCTTCCTCACTCTTCCCTGGAACTGCCCTCGCAGATCCATCCAAGAAATGTTCTCTTACTGGGTTCCTATCTGACCAAGTTGACAACAGAACATAAATGTCACACCCTGGCCATGGCGGCCCTGAGAAAAAGTCCACTGCCTGCCTGGGGCAGAAGATTTCTTGTGACCAAAGTGAGATGAGCACAAAGGAGACATTGTCTAGTGACAGTGGCCTTTCACATTTCTGTTCAGGTCTCTCCTGCTCTCTGAGCACTGTAGCCACTGGTTCTGTGACAGTAAGGTAGGATAGATTTAAAATCCAACCGCTTTCTGGAATGACTGACCTGCAGTAAATGCACAAGCACTGAAAGTAAAGTAAATCTGTGTTACTGTAAGCCACTGAAATTTGCAAGTAGTTTTTTCAATGACTTTATCATAGCATCAGCTGACCATTACAGTTTTATTAAATTAATGTTCTTCCTTTAAATTACATTTGTTTCACATACTAGATCTTATAAATGCCCTTGCTTAAGACGTTGTGTATAAAATAGAAATATATAATGTCTTAGTGTTTGCGCATACTAGGAAATAGAATTGTCAATTATGGACATGAAAAATATTGGGGGCTGGAGAGATGGCTTAGCGATTAAGTGTTTGCCTTTGAAGCCTGAGGACACTGGTTCGAGGCTCGATTCCCCAGGACCCACATTAGCCAGATGCACGAGGGGGTGCACGCGTCTGGAGTTCGTTTGCAGTGGCTGGAAGCCCTGGCTCACCCATTCTCTCTCTCGCTCTGCCTCTTTGTCTGTTGCTCTCAAATAAATAAAAATGAACAAAAAAACTTTAAAAAAAATTTGGGCTTCTTTTTAGGACTATTTATATTATCAAATTTTGATAGCAAGGAAATAAGAAAGGGGATGGCAGTGTAAATGGGAAAAAGTATTCACAGCCAAATAGATGGGAAAACAAGGTTCTTTGGGGCTGAATCATATATATATGAGAGAGAGAGAGAGAAAGAGAAAGAGAGAGAGAGAGAGGGAGAATAATTTAGAAACCTTGGATGGATAAAGAAGAGAAGGCAGGACCATAGTGAATGCAAAAAATATACATACATAAAACTATGCCTTTGTACAATAAACATATAGTAGTAAAACTTTAATGTATACATATACAAACAGATGCTAATGAAAAGCAATAAATTTTGATACATTCTGACACATGTTCAATTTCCTAGCAAGCAACGGGGATAACTAGACCTGATATCTTATTTTGCTTTAAAAAAATATTTGGGGTCTAGTATTTTTTATGGTTTAAATATATGAAATATATGGTTGCATAAGAGATTCATCTCATTTCCCATGGCTAGATTTAAAACTGGCTTGACAATATCTATTTATTTTTGAAATCTGACTAATTTAAACTGTCTTTATTTGTTTTGAAGTTCATACATAAATATCTGGGTTTTTTCCACTTTGGGTTACCCTAAAATTTAGAAGATAGAGATAAAAATATTAAGGACTTTACCCTAAAATTAAGGAATATATTAATTAAAGAAAAACATTTAGTTTTTGCTTTTGGTAAATCAAGTTTGGAAGCAGTGGGAGGCAAGAAAACGTTGGAATTAATTTTCTATAGACAATACCTGTTTATCTAGTGCATGGACACAAATGTCCATGGTATTTATTTCCTATTTAATTTAATTTATTTTGTTTATTAATTCATTCAGAGCTGAATATTCAGCAGTCATAATTACATTGCTTCTCCCCCCCAAGATGTAGTCTGCTATAAATGGCAAGAAGATTGTTGTCCTATGAGCAGAGGAAAGCAGCCAGGATGGAGACCTGTATCCTGGAGAATTAGGTGGCCGAGGGAAGGCCAGGCTTTGAAATGACACATGTCATGGCAGCCACAGTCCAGGTTCCCATCTCTTCCCAGCATGCATTCTTTCCAGTGTTTTATACCTTCTCTGCTTACTTACTTCAACCCTTCCTCTCCTTAGCTGGCTGTTGCTCTCTTGCTTCAAAGGAAGGTCTTTGCCACCCATAGTTGTTTCGTGACACATGGCAGCACTCGAAAGACATGTCAAGTGCCTTGCAGACTGGATGTGTCAGGTTGATGTCCCTTTCTTTCTTGGCCTTAGTTTGGAACACTCTTGGCCTCGAATGTAGACACCCACATGCAAGACCTAGAAAGGCAGAAATGTAACATTTCAAATTTCAAAACAGCAAAACAGCAGAAAAGAAATAATAAACTGCAAGTAGCAGACATTATTGTAGACCAATGCCTTTGCTAATTTCTTCCTGAACTTTCCCATTGTTTGTGTGAAGAAAATGTTACTTTTTCTTTGAAAGAGTAGATCCTATATACAATATAGGACTGATAATGGGATGGAGGGCTTAAATTAGCCACTACAACAACAAAAAAAAAAAATGCTAGGCTAAGAGACAAGATTGTATGACTAGGTCAGAGGAAATGATAGGCAGTAAGGTTTTGTGGCTAAAATGTTTAATTCCAAATTAAAATAAGTAGAAGGGATGGAAGAGAGTGTAAAATCTTTGGTCATCTACCCATTCCTTTGAATAGGTACTGACTGCTTGGTCAGTGTCTCTGAGTGAGTGATTTTCCACAGATGGGGGAAGGCTGTATTGTTTTGCTTTGATCTGTTAATTTCTGTATAGCAAAAAGGACTTGAACTGTCAAGGGTATTTCCTGCCCTATAGGAGAAATAGTTTCCTGCTACCGGGAACTTAAGGAGGGAATGTCAGGCCCTCTGAGGGAACAGTCCAACTTTGGTTTTGTCCTCCCAGGTCAAGACTTTGGATATTCCCAGATATTCATGGGAAATATCCTTCGTTCAGAATTAGACAAAAAGGCCTGATTCTATGACTGTGAGTTAAAACAGCAAATTTGGTAAGGCAGAACCCACTTTCATTGTAGGAAAGTTTTCATAAGTGTTTCATAGTGTTCTCATCCCACTCATTAAACTAAGGGAATATCTGTGACTCTCAAGATTATCATGGATTACTATGGCTATGAAATCAATAAGGGATGGTCTGTCTACAAAGATGAGACAAACTTCAGAACTAGGGATTGTACTATAAGGTTCAAATACATGTCTCACTCCTCTCTTTCTCCCATGTGAGCTACTAGGCTCATCTCTCTGTGTCTTTCTACCAGGTCATACCTGTCTTTGTTTTAAAGAACACATTTTTCAAGAAAATATAGGGCTGGAGAGATGGCTTAGCAGTTAAGATACTTACCTGCACAACCTAAAGACCCACGTTTGACTTTCCGGGTTCATCATAAGCCAGACACACAAGGTTGCACATGCATCTGGAGTTTGATTATAGTGGTTGGAGGCCCTGGAATGTCAATTGTCAATTCTCTCTTTCTCAGTCTCTCTCTCTGTCTTTCTGTCTCTCTCTCTCTCTCAGACACACACACACATACACACACACACACACACACACACACACACACACACACACACACAAAGACCAGTCTGTTGGGCTTGCCTCAAAAAAATAAAAAAAACACATTTAATAATGACAAATCTCTTAACAAATCATTCACTCATCTACATGCAGTAGATATTTATTAAATAATCAGTATGTGCTATGCGCTGGATATTTATACATTTCCCATGTACCCATGGATCACAAGAAACAAGTGTCAAAGGCTATTTTCCTACAATGGTCATGAATATAATTGTAAATGTAAGTGAATGTCATAGACACAGATGTTAATTCATGCTAATGTGATACAGAAGCCCATAGTGCTGAATACCTGGAAAGAATTCAAAAAAACGGGGGGGGGGGGGGGTGTTAAATTGTTTAAAACAGGAATCAATGAACTTGATGTAGGGTAAAAGAGGATATTTTAATAAGGTAAGAAATAAAGTGTGAGCATACAAGGGCCAGAACCTATCAGAGATAAGTATGCAACCTAATCTGACTGGAAAACAGCATTAAATGAGTGAAAAATGTGAGAATATCGAGTTGGAATGGCGTGAAATTACAGAACAATAAAGTCATGGTGACCATGAACATTAAGGAAAAATGATTAATAGTGAAGACTAAGATAAAGAGTGAATATTTTCTTGATGAAATCTCTGTGGGCTCCTCTACAGCTGAAAAGAATATGAAAAGAATAAGAGGAAACATCCATTGTTGATAAAGGGGGAACACAGAGAAAATGTTATCAAACCAGATCATATCTGAAATTGAGACCATTAAATATAAAAATATAATTCCCACTTACTCAGAGTGGCAAAGAAAATAGGTACAATTAGACTTAGATAAGGATGTTTATTTCCATACTTATACTTCACATTTGCAGTTCCCAAAATGTGATGTGTAAAGAAATGAATGGCATCTGATTGAAATAGAAAATTGGTCCTGGTATGGCAATGCAGAGGGAAAGAATGGATTTTATTATAAATAATGTAATTTCAAAATTTTCAAGGAACCTTTTTACGCATCTTCCTCAGCACCATCATCTCTCATACCCGCGACAACATTAGGATGTCTTTTCAATGAATAATCATAAAATAATAACTTAGGAGGATAATTGACTTAATTTCACAGGAAAATGCTTCAAGCTGTTAGGAAACAACCTCTCCAAGGTCAGATTACTAGTACATACAATTACAATAATAACAATAGGGAACTGTGCAGGCAGGACGTCTGTGCCCTCTCTGAAGGGAGAAAACTGGAAGGTTAATATTTGCTATAGTTCTACAGGGTAGGAGAGTGGATGCAGGTAGGGGAGCAATTTCCCCTCGGAGCAACAATTCCCTTCTTGAATCTGCAGACACAGAGAATTATCACATCATGATTAGCACAATAAGCAGTGAGGGGAACTCCGATGCCCACTAAAGTAAAACCTCCAACATGGCTCTGGAACAGAGCTGTCAGCATCTGACATGACTGTCAAGATAATGAGACCTGGTCTGCAATCGCCTAGGCCACGCCTCCCCCATCTGTTGGCTGTTCTGGAGACTATGAGAGCAGGAGCCCTGCTTTCTTACTCAAAGCATGAGCATCTGCCATTCCTCATTTAGCACTGAATGTGCATTGTAAGGAAATTTCTCTAGAAGAAAACCATCAAAAGTGGGAGGAGAAAGCAGTTCCTGGAGACATGAGTCATTTAGAGGAGCTGGGAAAGACACTGAGGAGCTGAGCCATCCATGCACAGGCCTGGAAAATCTCAGGGTGCACCCTGATCCACACTAGGGCTAGAAACATGAAACACACTGAGAACTTTTCCTAAGCATAAAAGTATTCTCTTTATGAAGTTTATGATGCTTGGTTTACATTGATTTCTTTCTTTTTTATTTTTGTTACTTATTTTGAGGGAGGGAGGGGGAGAGAGAGAGAGAGAAAGAGAGAGGGAGAGAGAGAGAGGGAGAGAGAGAATGGGAGGGCCAGGGCATTCAGCCACTGCCAGTGAACTCCAGAAACAGGCATTCCCTTGTGCACATGTGTGACATTGCAACCTTGGGTCACTGTGTGTCTGGCTATGTGGGACCAGGAGATTCAAACATGAGTTCTTGACTTCACAGGCAAGTGCCTTAACCACTAAACCATCTCTCCAGCCCTATACTGGTTTCTTTATCCTGGAGTCTTCTCAGCTTTGTATTGGGATCTAACGATGCTATCCAAGACCTTGGAGAATATGGTTCTTGAATGTGGTGGAATTCAGACCTCTTTGTAATATCCAGTTGATCATGATACACACTCTGAATGCAGAGCTATGCTCATCTTATCATTCACGATGACTAGCCCCACATACAGTAATAAGAAGACAAAGTGAGCATTTAGATAATAATGACAAGGGTGTGAGGGATGAGTTTGCCAAAATCCTATTATGATCAAGTTGACTACTTAGTCACATAGGACAACACCAGCGACTGGCACCTTGGATTACCCTGTGCATAATCTCACAGCTCTTTGAGAAGCCATCATGAGCACTAAGTGTATGTGACCAGGGAAAAGGGAAATATACCATACCATATCTAGGAGAAAGCAGTGTGATATCAAATAAAAAGCTAACCAGAGATGGCTCAGTGGTTAAGGTGCTTGCCAGAAAAGCCTAACAACCAGGGATCAGTTCTCCAGGACCAAAATAAAGCCAGATGCATAAAATGGCACGTGCATCTGGAGTTCAATTGCTGTAGCTGGAGGCCCTAGTGTGCCCATGCTCTCTGTCTCTCTTCTCTCTGTCTCTTTATGCTTGCAAATAAATATTTTTAAAGCCCCCCCCCCAAAAAAAAGATAACCAGAAGAGCAGGATGACTCTGGAGTCTGAGACTTGACGTGAGGCTTTCAGACTAAGGGTGGGTCATCTCTGCCATTGTAAACTGTTGAGGATCTGACTCACAAGATTCTGAGACTCATAGATGATTACATATCAAGAAGGAAGACAGGAAGCATACAAAAAATAAGTGACAGGTCAAAGAAAGATCTACGTCTTCTCCAAGAAATTTTAGTGTGAAGTCTCTGTTCTGGAGAAAGTATGGGAAAAACTTTTGCCTTGAAAACAGTCAGTCATAAAACATGATTTCTAAAGATTCCCTTAGATGGCTTCTCCCCCATGAGGATGGAGGTGGAGATACTCTGTCTTCCACCGTGTGTGTTACCTATGGTGGAAGGTTCTGGAATAGCCGTGACTATATTTCTTAATATCACTTTTTTTCATAAGCCACTTGCTGTCACTGTGATAAAACAACTGAGAAACCAACTTAAAGAATGAAGGATTTGTTTTGGCTCAGAGTTTCAGAAATTTCAGTCAGTGGCCAGCTGGCTCCATGGTTGTAGGGGCTATGAAGATGCAGAAGGCAAGATTGAGCAAAGAGATCATCTATTCACATCATGGTGGACAGTGAACAGAAATCAAGAGGGAGAGAATGGGGACAAAGGATATTTCAGAGGCACACCCCCAGTAACTTCCTTGCACTAGGTTCGACCTCCTGATAGCCTCCTCATCCCTGAACTCCTCAGTTCATGATCCAGTCACCTCTCAGTATTGCCACATCAAGGGACCAAGCTTGCAACATATGAATCTTTTCAGGTGACACTGAATATCTTCTGTAGTTATGGCCTGAATGTCCCACAACTTTTCAGGAGATAACTGCTTGACGCCCTCACCAAGGTTCCAATATTGGGAAGTAGTGAAACCTTCAGGAGATGTGGCATAGTGGGGAATCACTAGCTTGTTGGAGGCTTGCTGCTGTAGGTAGCTTCACATTGCTGGGATAAACCTACAGATCCAGGGGAAGTTCCGTAATGGCTGAAGAAACTGGCTCCTTGCCCCAGGTCCATGCAGACAGAAGAAATGCCATCACCAGTAGCACAGGGCAAGCACACTCAGGGACTCCAGACAGAGCTCAAGCACTCTGCAAATCTTAGGTTGGAATTCAGATCTGCCTCCAGTAACACCTTAGGCCTGGACCCCCAAATCCACCTACAGTGACACCAAGTTACAAGCTTGAATAAAACTCCTGAATCTGGGCTGGAGGGATGGCTTAGCGGTTAAGCGCTTGCCTGTGAAGCCTAAGGACCCCAGTTCGAGGCTCAGTTCCCCAGGTCCCACGTTAGCCAGATGCACAAGGGGGCGCACGCATCTGGAGTTCGTTTGCAGTGGCTGGAAGCCCTGGCGCGCCCATTCTCTCTCTCTCTCCCTCTATCTGTCTTTCTCTCTGTCTGTCACTCTCAAATAAATAAAAAATGAGCAACAACAACAAAAAAAAACTCCTGAATCTATTGGGGAGTGGGGGCATCCATTCAACTACCATCCTTGCCCTTGAAGGTGATTATGAGATTCCAGTGCCTTTGCCTCTTTGTAGAGAAGGGGCATATTTGCTCTCGCCAAGCTTACCACCTCAGTGTGCTACTTTACCACAGACCAAAGCAAGGCAGGCATGCCATCATGCCCTGGAAGCTCTCAAACGGTGAGCCCAGGAAATCTCTTCTTTTTAATTTTCTCAGGTAACTTGTTATAGTAACAGGAAACAAACTAACATGTTCCCAATTTCACTTGATTTTATGTGTAACCAATTGACTCAGTCACTTAAATATGAAAATATAAATCATGTGTTCAATCCATTTTGTCATGCCTTCAAAAGAAAAAAAATCATTCTTTTCTTCTGAGCTGACTGTGCATTAGAGTAAAACTCGATGAATGATGTGGCATAAAAGTGCTGTGTTCTGAAGTAGAGAGACTCATATCACGTTTGGATGGTTTTCGTTTACATAATCCCATGTGGGAGAAAGTTTACTGCTTGAGCCAGAATACAGCTGAACATACTCTAATCAGCTTTGTTTATACTCTTTCCCTGCATGACTCTATTTTGTGGAGCCCTTTCTAATATTAAAGAAGTTGTGGAATATTAGAGATGGAGATAACCATAGAATCACAGGTGCATGGTTCTCAATGAACAGACACAAGTAATACCATTTTTGTGACTGCATAGAATCCAGGTTTTTCACCCCCACCTTCAATATTTTTCTTACTTAATTTGGCCAACACTACATGCACAGGTATTGATCTGATTATGCTAGCAATCTCCTTCCCAGAAACAAGCTGTGCATGGTTGAAATAAATATGATTATTAAAATAATCCCCAAAGACATGATAAGAATATCCTAGATATGTTGACCAAGCAGGGGGAGGATATAGGGTTCATGGGTTTTCCAAATCTGAAAGTGTGGAAGTCCAAGATTTATCTTTGATCATGTTTTTCTTGTTTTCAACATCAAATCCACCATCCTATCGTCTGTATGTACTCTCAGACTTGCTTTCAATCCACCTTCCACTGTCTACCTTCCTTTCTACGGGTTCAGATCAAGCCATCATCATCTCTACCATAGAAAACTGTAATTGTATCCTCAGAGACCCATCCAGTTTCCAGTTCTACGTTCTACCTCTCCATAATCTTTTTTTAGCAATAAGTTTAGTCTTGGGCTACATTATATTTCAGTATGCAACTTTCTTGCTTGATTTTTTTTTTTATTGCACAACCCATGACCCCTTGCAACGACATGTCAGGTCCCATCTAAACTATCTAACTTAACCTGCTCCGTCATGATCTCAGCATCTCTTGCCCCACTGACTTTTACATAATTCCTTGCCATTGTACCAGTTTTCTCTTGCTCTTCCTTGAGTTGTTTGAGTTCATAGCCTCTTACAGATCTCAGAGCATTTCCCTTAACTTTACATGTTTTCCATGAAGTCCTCGACATGACTGTCTCTTTGTCACTCAAACCTCAGCTTTTCTAAGCAAATGAACCGCCACCTATTTCTCAGAATAAGCAGATTCCAAATCCAGTCCCCACCACATATACTGATGATCCTAATCCCAGCAATTGCATAGTAATATACAGGTTTGTTTCATCTTTTCTCTCCATAATGTGGGGCCTTGGGAGACAATGCCACATTCATCTTCCCCTCCATTTCCTCAAGAGGCCTCACAACAGAGGATAGATCATCAGATAACAGTTGTCAAATTTTAAAGAGGATGGATGAATTCTACAAATAAAACTCACCTGAGATAGATGAGCATTCAAATTTCTTAACCCTGGAGGAATGTCCCCCACGTCAATTGTAGGCTTACAAATGATTACAACAGCAAATAATAAAATAGCGCACGATCAACATCCACACAAACAACCACAATGTAAAGAATTGATGCATTTTAGCCAGTCATCCTACACACACAGACATAACAAATGAAATCTACAAGCAAAACGTGAGTAACTCCCGATTTTCTCCAGTGAAATGAATGCTTGTAGTTCTTGTTACTGATGACCACCTTGAATTCTGCCAGCTATCATCACTGGTCTTTCTTCAATGACCCATTCTCCTGTCTCTCCACCCACAGTTATGCTATCTCTTGAATTCTTCCACCACAGGTTCCCTGTTAAAATGCCAGAGACATTTAGAGCAACAACTACAGCTATTGTCTCTCCCTAGTAAGAGCAGCTGCCTTCTCCCATGGGACTCCAGTGATTCCATAATAGGCTCCATTCATCTTCTCAGGAAGTGTGAACACCATCTCAGGCACACAATAGAAGCAGTACCGACAAACTCCATGCTCGTCAGTCTCACAAGAGAGCCTCATTATTTGGTGACTGTAAACATGGTTGGAAGGCTCTGCTCCTGCCAAGCTGAAATCTTCGAATGCTGAGGCTGAGTGATTGAAAACCCAAGATTACAGTGGAAGGGGAAGAGAAGTTATTTATAGCTCTGGCTCATCTACAGAAAGCCCCCGGCCAGGAACAGCACTCTGTTTGAAGGAAAGTAAATTTCTTCCACAGCTGAAAATCATTGTGTTTTATGGGGAAGCTAGGCAAGGTTTGGAGCAGGGAAAGTGTGCCTGGCAGGTGCAGGGAAGGCATGGTGGGGGGGATGACTAGGAGCCATTCTTCAAACGAGGGTGGTCCTTGTCTGACAACAGCTCAGGCCGGGAGCACTCAGCTTTAGGAGTTACGCCCATGGTGAAACGGAATTAGTTATTAGGTAAAAAAAAATAATGCTCCTCTCCACGTTGCTTCCCACTAATTAGTAATTGTATCATCTTGGATATCAGGGTTCTGGGTTTTTTTTTTTTCTGATAACATTGAAAATACCAACCCCGCACCACTGGAATTGGGAGTACGAACCTTAGGGATGGATCATGCAAGGATATGGATTCCTCAGCTGAGTCATTTTGTCTTTTTTAATTTAGTTGGCCTTTGTATGAGTGATTTCTCATTGTTGGGACAAAATACCCAACCATGAGCAATGTACGCGTGGAAAGGGGATTAATGTGGCTTACAGTTCCAGAGCGTAAAGTCCACTGTGGTGGGGAAAGCATGGGAGGAAGCCAGGGTCACATGCTCATGGCAGCAGTGAGGAAGCAGAGAAAGAGAACGGGAACGCAGCAAGTTGGGCCAAGCAGTAACATCTCCAGTTCCTCCCCCAGTGACATACTTCCTCCAACAAAGGCCCCCGACCTTCTCCAACGGGGCCGGAAACTAGGGAGCAAGTCCTCAAACATACAAGCATGTGGGAGGCATTTGATATTCAGTCCCCCACAGTCCTTGGCACTAAACAGTTCTTGAATGGTAGCTTTAGGTAAGAAGACATTTGAAAGGATTTCTTCGCTCTTCTATTTCTTTCTTTCTTTTTTTTTTTTTTTTGTAAATATTTGATATATAAAGACAGGCATTCCTTTATTTGATTACTGGAAATGATGATTTCTTTACATCAACACATTTGAGGAGACATTACTTAAATCAACTCACTGCTATGGCTCTGGGAGTTTAGATACTTCGAAAAATCAAAGAATCTCGATGGAGTCCTGTAGTCTAAGTCAAAAATGAAAAAGTAAAAATTGTAGTGATTTAGCTTTGGAGAGGATGTGACAAAAGTAGCATTTTGTCATTGCTGTGACAAAATACATGACAAGAGCAACTTAAGAGGGGCAGGATCTATTCTGCCGCACAGTTCCAGAGGACGCAGCTCGGTGTGGCAGCAGGGTGTGATGTGCCAGGTCGCAGCGCGTCCTCAGAGAGGAGGTGAAGCATGACGGATTCTGGGGCTGCCCTAGCTCCCTACTTTTGTAGCAGCCCAGGACTCGTGGGGTAATTTCACATACGCCCACCGTGGGCTTTCCCACCTCAATTAACCTAAGCTAGAGACTCCCAGAGGTTTGCCACCTAGTTGATCCTAAATCTGATCAAGTGGATAAATCAAGGTTTATCATCACAAGATTTGAGTTTCTCAGGCCTAAATTAGGTACGGAGGGATTGAATCAATGCTGCTGTGCAGCAGATTCCTCTGGATTAAAGAGAGGAAGGAGGCTCTGGGGACTCGGGAAGTCAAGTCCGGGAGACATTGATCTTAAAGGTCAGAGAACCGCATCCCAAGGTTATGTTAGATAGAAGTGGAAGCATGGTGGGGGGCAGGGAGGAAGTTCCAGAAACTCAGGAAGTCAATAAGTCTGGGAAAGGGTTGCAAGGCCCCGCCCCAAGGCTATACAGACAGGGGAAACAAATGCTTGAAGGAGAGACTCTCCCTCAGAGCTGCCTGCAAGTGGTATGGTAGGTTCCAGAGGTGCAGCTTCTTGAGTCATCACCCGTGCTGAGGCGGCTGTCTGCTGCTGCAGCTGCTGTGCGTGACGTGGCTGTGGGGAAGCCGTCATGCAGGATGGAATGAGACTGCTGGTGCAGCTGCGTTTTTGAGTCATGTGTTGTTCCTGTGAGCAACCCCTCACCCTGCGCTGTAAGTAACCCCCGTAAACTCATTGACTCATTGAGCTGGTTTTGGTATCAGTGTCCTTTGATCTGTTGTCTATACCTGATTTTGGGGAAAAGACATGCATTCACCTCTCCCCATGGATAAGGTTTCTTGGGACAAATGGTTACACTCAGTTTAATGTAGGTAGATGTATAGATAGGGGGATAGACCTTTAAAGATGCCTGCAGCCTGACAGATGTGAGGAAATTCATCGAACAGTGTAAATAAACTGGTTTAATTTCTCTCCTTTAAAGGAAGGTGCATAGACAAACTCAGGTGCTTGACTGTAATTCCAGGGAGGTCCCAGAAAGCTCCAAAGCAGCTGTAGATTAACAGTGTGCAGGAAAATGGTAGTCAGAACTCAAATTTTCAGACTCACCTCCCATGCAGCATTTCTGAGTAAAGGCTTAAGCTAGTTATTGCAAAAATCTGAGAGGTTTGTTTATCATGTACATTGCTGGGTCCCAGCTCTGGATGACCTCAGTCTCCGCATCTTATCAGGCCTGTATCTGTGACTCTGGTGCGGTGACGTCTTTTTGAGCTCCCCGGGGAATCTTGCTGTTCATACTGTAAACCCAGGGTCATTTCATATAATCCCTCCCTTTTAACTAGGGCCTTTGTGCACCTGCTGAGAGGCACAGAGAACTCTACACACAGAGAGCTATCTGATTTTCACCCTTCCTTCATGTGAGTCCCACACAGTGAACACTCAGCTTTGGGGAGGTAACTCCTGGGCATCTGTCTTCACTGCTCTAGGGATTTGCAAATCTCTTGGCCTGCAGAATCCTAACTTAACATCCCATATCTCTCAGGTGGCTGGACATGTGGGATATGTTCAGTAAGGATTTATCTGTTGCTTATTGACTCTAGTGTTCTTTCTTTCCTTTTAACAGCTGGGCAAGTGCCTTGTTATTCCACCATCAATATCTGGACATCTTGTATTTCCCTTTTTTGCATTGCAATTTTGTTGATTTTGTGTCTACATCATCTGGTCCGTTTTATTAAGAAGTGTTTTGTTAGGTTTATCCTGAGCTTCACTGATCCCTCCCTTGCTGCCTGTGGTTCTTGCATAGAAAGCCCATTGTGTTGCCCAAACAGAATCTAATGCGCACATCTCTTTTTGGACTCCAAGAAGGATGCCAGGTGAGCATACTAACAGCAGCCTGGAGCAGCTGTTCAAGTGGTCCAGAGCAGCAGGCAAGGATTGCAAATGCGACTGTCTTGTGTGATGGGCCCTGGGTCCAGCGTGCTCAGGAAGGAAGGCACAAGCAAGAATGTTTGCCTTGCTGGCCAGAAGTCCTAAAAGCAGCTGCCTGCTGATTGGTGATAACTGACGTAATGACACACCAAGCATTCAAGCACTGCCAGGCACGAGCAAGTCTCTGCAAGCTCTCCAATGCCATCTCTTGCTGGTTCGCCAAATCCTTATCTTCCAGTATGCAGGCAACAGGGACAGTAAGAGCCAGAACGTATCCGATCCAATGACGCCTATTATAATCCCAGCAATTTAGCACACAGGGGGATCAAAGGAGGGATGGATGCTTGCTACTTGCAAATTCCCAAAGAGAACCATGCACAGAAGCTCAGCACAGACATGACCCCAGCTTAATGGAATATCAGAAGTATGTATTGTAGTATTTTTGTATTCCGTGCATAAAAACAACTCTAATATTGGACCATTAGAACTGGCTTCTAGAAACCTTTCTTAAAGTGGCTTTCTCTTCTATTGGAGACAGATTTTATGCAAAGACAGCACTATCTAACCGTAGAAATTATCCCACTGATGTTAAAAAAAAATGTAAGCTTTGAAACTAAAGTGGCCCACCAACGTGGTTAAAAACAGAAATGTCAAGTGGAAGGTGAGCAGTAATTAACGTTTCGCATAAAGTCAATCTTTCATGCATTTACACTTAGCACTGACGGTGGTTGAGACACTTCCCTCCATCTCAGTGGGCTTCATTGGTTTCTTTGTTGGTTGGCTCCCATGCCGCCATCACGATGACCCATTCTCCACAGAGCAGCTGAATTTTCCAAAGTCACAATAGACAAGAATATTCTTCTCACGTATGTTCTTTTGTTGCATCTATGGCGGTTGTCCAGGCTGTTATCAAATGGAGAGCCCATCATAAATCTCCAGTTCTCTCCAAATGCAAATCGTCCTTTGACAAGAAGCGCTTCTGTGGCTTGAGATTTCTGTTTACAGCTCCATGGACAAGAGGGTTCTTTGTCTTCCACCACGCGCTTCCCTTTGCGCAGAGGATGAGTCCACTTTATCACTTGCTGCAGAAGATCAGTCTCTCATGAGAGATGGCAACTTGAAATCTTAGAAAGTTGGAAAAGCAATTTGAGAAGTGAGTAAAGTATTAAAATATGCTATCATAATACACTTTCTGAGAAATTTTAATAAAATAGAGCATCTGACGTATTTGCCCAGTCATTTCCCAAATGTTGAAAATTTCTGAGTGTCCTCTTGAAAACACGCATTTGTGCATTTACTCATAAGTCACCGATCTGGAGTGGAGACTAGGGATGAAGGGGGATACAAGAATGCAACCTGTGGAAAATACATAAATATATAATTTTTTAAAAGTAAAACACCTTACTTAATGCTACTTGCATCCAGAATATTTATGCACATCCTCAACACCGGACCCCAGCTTTGCTCAAGGCATGGACACCTACCCCATGGCACATGGCTTGGAAGAACTTACTGTGTTGGCGACCTGGGTCAAGTTACTTGTCACTTTCATATCAATCAAGATTACTGAGCTACAATTTACAGAACCGATGTTTAAAATGGATTAAACAGTGGGGAAAATTTCATAGTTCATATGATTGGCAAATATAATGGTAAGATGATATACTTGGCTATGAATCTGGTTCTCCAAACCAAGCAACAGAAATGTGGTGATATCTGGGGTTCGTTTTGCTTTCAGTTCTGTGGAGAAGGAACTTCAACAATTGTCTTCTGGGTAATGATTATTTCAGTATGCCTCCTCAAATGGGGAATTATATATCAGTTGTAAAAGATCTCAGATATCTTGGTCATGAGGCCCAAACACTCTCAATAGTAAGTCTTTAGTGTTCTCTCACTTCTGTGGTCTGAAAGTTTGTTTTATCTTTTCCTATATAGCAAGAATTATGGGTACCATCCACATTAGTTTCATTTTCTCCTGTTCCATGCTCTAAGTGGAGGATTCTTCCTCTCCAATTTCAGTTATAAAAAATAAAATAGAATTTATTTAATTGGTCCAAATTTAATAATGCATTATTTATAAAATTACTCCATGATAATGTTACAGTAATCTCAACACAAGCCATATCTTTATCATAAGGGAAATGGTGAAAGACTTGAGGTAAGGAACAAACCTATATCAGACAGACAAAAGTAAGAATCATCATACTTTCTCTTAAATAGAAAAGAATATTATGGGCTGGAGAGATGGCTTAGCAGTTAAGTGCTTGCCTGTGAAGCCTAAGGACCCCAGTTCGAGGCTTGGTTCCCCAGGTCCCACGTTAGCCAGATACACAAGGGGGCCCACGCGTATGGAGTTCGTTGGCAGAGGCTGGAAGCCCTGGTGCGCCCATTCTCTCTCTCTCCCTCTATCTGTCTTTCTCTCTGTATCTGTTGCTCTCAAATAAATAAACAACAAAAAAAAAATTTAAAAATAAAAAAAGAAAAGAATATTATCTCATAGAACATCACTGTGGTGCCACTTTATAAACACATGTACAGAATCCAGCCAAATGTTCATATCATAGGTGATGTTCATAAATGCTAGATCTCTAATAGACAGATACTTGGTGATGATGCTGATAAAGGCAGGATTTTAAAAAAAAGGCAATAAAACAATATAGGCACTAGTCACTGATGAAAACATGATGATTATGTGTGGTCCAGAGCTCAGAACAGAAAGCACATTGCTCCGTTTGGTTTCAATCTTGATTGTGAATGTCAGTGGCTAAGCTTTGTAGATAACTAAATTGAGAAGTAAAACACAGGTTGATTGGATAGATATCACAGTTATGGGCTCAGGAGTTGATTTAAGGAAGCAAAGTATACAGTTTGAAGTGTTTGATGTCAAGGCAGCACAGAAATTCTCAGATCATTTAAGTCTCATCATTACACAGATGATAGTACATTTCCTCAATAATGTGAAAGTTAAATTAAATTCCAATTTTAAATTAGAAGGTAACACCTACGACCTGTCAATCAGTAACATGTTTATTTGAGGATCTGCTTGGGAAAAATAGAGAAAAATATTAGTTTGGAGTCAGTCCTTTCTAATATCCTGAGTACGGGGAAAATAAAACTTCCCTTTTTTAAACTAGTACTGTGTCAAACTTAAAATACCCCTTTCTGGGCTGGAGAGATGGCTTAGTGATTAAGGTGTTTACCTGAAAAGCCAAAGGACCCAGGTTCAACTCCTCAAAACCCATGTAAGCCAGATGCACAAGGGGGCACACACCTCTATAGTTTGTTTGCAATAGCTGGAGGCCCATTCTTACCTGCCTCTTTCTCATTCCTTCTCTCACTCTCTCTCATAAATAAATGAAAAAATTAAAACAGAGCTTTCTTAAGTACATGGATATCTTCTAGAAAGGCCAAGCACATGTGAATTGAAGGTGAGTCATGGACTTAGATGTCCAGGAACCTCCCATAAATTGTTTGGCAACTAACTCCAAATCTTACTGTTCTCTCTAGCTATTAGAAAAGTATAATGATGTCTATTGAGAACAACAAAAGACAAAGTATATATGTAATTACAATGATTGTAATGGGGAGGTAATATGATTGAGAATGGAATTTCAAACGGGAAAGTGTGGGGGTGGGGAGGGAGGGAATTACCATGGGATATATTTTATAATCATGGAAAATGTTAATAAAAATTAAAAAAAAAAGACAAAACAATAGATAGCACCCAGCTACAGAGAGAGGTACAGGAGAGAATCTTATAATAACAGCCAATGAAAAAGAGTCATCTTTTTGGGTCTAAAATCATTGAGTACTTAGAAACAAGAAACAACACAAGGAAATCATTGCAAGTTCTCCAGTGCTATAGAAACACAGATGCTGAGATAAATTTTGTTTACAGAGATACAGATGGGCTGGCGAGATGACTTTAAGGTTAACACACTTGCCTATGAAGTCTTAAGGATCTAGGTTCAGCTTCTCAGAGCCCATGTAAGCCAGACACACAAGCTGACACACACTCACAAGATCACACGTGTCCAAGATTGCATGTACCTGGAGTTTGATTGCAGTGGCTCGTGTACTTTATTTAACCAGCATAAAGAAGTGACTCCTCAAAAGCATGATTTCTGAGAGCACATGATACATGTTTTGTTTCTGATTCCCTTTCCCACTTCTCAGGATGTACTTTGGGAATAGATGCCCACCCAGCCCTATCTTAGCAAACTGTTCCTATCTAGAACCACATCCATGTCTGTAAGATGGGACATTTATGCAGCTATGTAACCATCTGTGAGATTTCCTCCAAATCTTCCATAAATGACCATCCCCCCTTTCCAGCTAGGTCAAACATAATGTGTTTTCCAAGCATATATGAAATTACTTACTTTTCTTCATTAAAAAAAGAGAAGTTTAAAACGTTGATTTTACATTCAGGTCAACACTTCTTTCTCTGAAGTAAATTTCCAAATTAGTTGCAGCAATAAATACAAAGTGAACAGGAGTTAGTTTCCATGTTATGAAACTATACTTAGCCCATTGTTATGATCTTCAAGCAACATCCCCACTGTCACAGAACCACAGTCTAGGGAATTGAGCATAAAACAATGATGAGTTCCATGATAAGCAGTTCTTTGTATCTTTCTGCCCACTCATCTTGCCTCACCTCACATTTTGTTCCTTGGTGCAGTGATATTTATTCAGAATTCTGCTTTTAGTAGCTTCTAACAAATTTATCTTTTCAGCTAGTAGACAAAGATAGTGGTGCGGACTAGTGTTCTCAAAAGAGTGCCTGCCATATAGTTGTATACATGTAAATAGAAATATTTCTGAGGAAATAGCTCAGTAAGGCAAACAACTGTTGCCCTAGCGTGAGGACCTGAGTTTGGATCCCCAGGATCAATGTAAATGATAATAAGTCAGTATAGTGGACCCCCTGTAACCCCACCTCAGCACTTGGGAGGCAGAGATGGGGGATTCTTTGGCCATGATGGCTACATAGACTAGCAGAATTGTTAAGTTCTTAGTTCAAGTGCAAAGCTCTCAGTAAATAAGGTGAAGAAAACTGCGGGATTAAGGAAGACACTCAATGTCAACCTAGTCTCCATACTTACCACTCATATGCCATATGTATGTGCATATGCACACACATAGACATGAAAATACATGTGCGCACACATACCACATACATAAGCACATATGGAAGCTAAAATTGTAATTGTACTCAATTCTGTGAGAAATAGTATTTTGCACATTAAGTAGTGCCATGCCTTGCTACCTTGAGCCTGTTGATATTTTGTACCAGGTTATTTTTGGTCATTTGGAATTCTGTTCAGTACATTTTAGAATGTCCAACCCCCTCACTGATCTCTGCTAGCAGTATCCTCCAATTCTGTCCCCCATCTACCCTGGCTTCCCAACTAGTTACGTTAGCAATTTTCCAATGACCTGTGAGGACACCCTTGTCCTAGCGGGAAAATACCCCCACCGGCAATCACGGAAGTCAATTTTGATAAGAAACCTGAACTGAAACATTTCCCCACTAGCGTAGGAACATCTGGTGGACAGGAGATTTGAACATCGTGGCTGTATGTGGAGGTCAGATAGAGTTTCATTTAGTTTTTCTGTTTAATTGTCATACTATGTACAATGTTTCTTCTGCATGTGCGTGTGTGTGGAGACGAGGAGACAACCACTGACGTTGGGCTTCAGGAATTCTGTCACCTTTTCTGATACAAGGGGTTCTCATTGCCCAGATCTTACTAATTAAGCTAGATTGGACGGCCAGTATCTCCCAGCTACCCTCTTGACACCCCTCTTTAGCCCTGGTATTTGGGAAGGCAATCATTTGTTTAGTAAGAATATGTGGGCATTAAAAACCAAGCTCAGCCAGGCGTGGTGGCGCACGACTTTAATCCCAGAACTTGGGAGGCAGAGGTAGGAGGATTGCCGTGAGTTGGAGGCCACCCTGAGACTCCATAGTGAATTCCAGGTCAGCCTGGGCTAGAGTGAGAACCTACCTTGAAAAACCAATAAATAAATAAATAAAATAAAACAAAAAAACCAAGCTCAGAGTACCTTTGGCCGATAGCACCAAATGGCAGAACCCACATCCTCAGCTAAAATACTTATATACAGACACCCCCTTTAGGGTCCCAGAATTTTTTTTTTTTCTAGTTTATTCTGTTTCTCAATGACCTATGTGGAAGGAGACCACACCCACTTATTCCCAAGAGGGACTACAGCACAATACTACTAAAGTTAGTACGGGTCAAGACCTAAGTTCTGTTATCTGGCCTTTGGGCTGGCTGTGTTCCTTGGATGTTCTGTGTGATTTCCTCTCATAACTGCACAAATTGTGAGTCGCAGCATGGGAAAGTCAGCTCTTCTGTCAAAACAGATTGAGTTCTAACTTAGGTTCCACCATTTTCTGGGTGAATACCTTCATGCAAGTTATTGAGCAGTCTAACATGTTTCGTACTTTTTAAAATATGTGATATGTGTGTTCTGGCCTTCTTTACTCAAGAAGATATGCTGAAGCCCTACCCCTTGGTGATGGCAAATGTAGTTTGATTAAAAATAGGGGCTTTGTGGACAAATATAATCAAGTAGAGGTGAACTCAGAGTGTAGATCAAGATGGGTCCTAACCCTGAATAACTGGTGTCATTATAAGCATAGGACATTTCAACACAGAGATGAACACATAGGAAACGTGGGAGAGACACTATTAGAGTCCTGCAGCAGCAACAAGCCAAAAAGTGTCAGAGATTGGTGACAAATGCCAAACCTAAGAGGGATTCCTCTGCAGGTTTCAGAGTCTGGTGCTAGTGATGCCTTGATTTGGAATCTGCCCCCCCCCCCCCAGCACAATGGTTCAATATACATCTGTTGTGTAACTCCTCCTAGCTTAGGATGCATCTGTGCCAGTGACCCTGAGAAACTAGTGTAGCATGTGTGAACCCACTAATGTACACTTACTAAGAGTCTAATTGATTTCCTGTGTCCATCGATACAATGCAGTGTGGTTATGTAAGGTAGACTACATTATCTTATTATGTGGCTTGGCATGAATATATAATTATTCCAAAAAGTTAAAGAGGACTACTGAGAAAATCAATTAAATGATTCACGTATGATGTTTTATTTATTAAAACACCCAGGCAATATTTCTGGGATTATTTTTGGAATCAATAGGTGTATAGCCATGCTAGAGTATTCTGATTGACTTAAAGGATTGAAGTTGTATAATTGTCCAGTGTATTGATTATAGAAGTACTGTGAAGTGTTTGGTGCTTTTGACCTTCAAATAGAAAAAATCAACCCCTAGCACCAGGTACCTAGGACTTTGTTTTCTGGTAGCCTGTGACCTGCAAAGTTTCTTCATAGTATCTGTTATTGAATCTCTTGAAGTTTGCCTCTTTATATAGTGAGTTTGCTGGGTTCATGGACTTTTGTGGGTCCCACTTGGTAAAGTAAGTATTTATGTATGCAGCCCTGGCTTTGCCTGCTTGCTAACTGTTGTTCTGTGTTGATCGTATGTTAGCAGAAACCAGGACAACCGACGAGGAGCCAGGGCTGCCTGCTGACCTCCTCATGTACAAGGACACTTTTAGAAGTCACACTCCAGGGTTTTGTGTAAGCCAAGAATTAAGGAGATGAACTTGTATGTGACTATAATGTGAGTATATAAAATGTTTGAAGAGGGCTGCAGAGATGGTTTAGCGGTTGAGATGCTTAGGGTTGATTCCCCAGTACCCACATAAGCCAGATGCATGTGGTGGTGCTTGTGTCTGGAGTTTGTTTGCAGTGGCTAGGAGCCCTGGAACACCCATTCTCTCTCTCTCAAATGCATAAATAAATACGAAAATGTTTACAGGGCTATAATTCAACCCTAACATTAAAAAAAAAAAAAATGAAGCCTTAGGCAGGCGTGATGGAACACGCCTTTAATCTCAGGACTCGGGAGGCAGAGGTAGTAGGTAGGATAGCCATGAGTTCGAGGCCACCCTGAGACTACATAGTTAATTTAGGTCACCCTGGGGCAGAGTGGACCATACCTTGTAAAACAAAAACAAAAACAAAAAAAAAAAAAAAAAAAAGAAAACAATCCTTTTACCTTTAAACTTCTTCCTGCTAGCTATTCAGGAATTTCTTTTCTTTTGGTTTGAGTATTACACAGGTGCAGCCAGTAGTCAACCTGCGGCACGCAGGATGTCTACCAGCCCTGCTGAAGGAATGGAGGACAGCCGAAGGCAGGATGGAGCAGGCTAGGAAGCTACAGAACTCCAAGTCAAGTGAAATGCTGGCTGGGCTGATGGAGGAGGGGGCGAGGGGCTAAGGAGTGCTGTAGGACCCTCACCACACAGTAGGCTTTAGAGCTGAGACCTGGGCAGGGAGGAAGCAGCCAGGGCAAAGTTGAAATCCCGAGTTTCCTAGGTAGGTGGAACTGGCATTCATATTCCAGAAGCACAGGGCGGATGCATGCAGTCAGAGGCTTGGGCCCCCGGGAAGCCAGGAGGTGACTTCATAGGGCTGGATATAGAGCTCATTCAGCAGAAGACTGTGGGATGCTTTTAAGATGTAGGAATGTAGAAACGGAAGATCTCGAAGGAAAAGGGGAAAAACTAAAATTCCAAAAAGAAAATTACCTCTCTAGTTGTACAATGATTGCAATGATCATTTGCTTACTGGGCTCCAATGTAAACAGATAGCACTAGTCAGAATTCTACTTTTCCAATCACCAGATATTAACCTGTGCTCTGCCACATGGTATAGCTTTTGACAAGCTTATATTTTTCTAAAAGAATGTTACTAAATGAAGCGGCCTTGTGCTATGCCTTAATGGAGAACCTAGAACCTATTAAACATATCACATCAGTGAAGAGAACCTTTTCATAATACTTGCAAGATCTAAGTATTTTGGAAACAAAGACCACACTTATCTTTTCCCTAGGATTTAAATTTGTTATTATTTATTTATGTGTGTGTATGTATGTATGTATGTTTGTGTGAGTACACATGTGTATGTGAGTATAAGCATGTGTGTCCCACACAGGGCACATGTGGAGATCATAGGATAACCCTGGAGCTCGTCCTCACCTATGAGCTTCGTTTGAGGCACAGTTTCTCATTGCAGATGTGCATTCAGCCATCCTTCGCTGCACTCGCCGTGAGCTCGTGGAAGTCTCCTGACTCTGCCTCTCACCCTCTGTCTCTCATTCTGTCATGAGCATCAGTGTTGGCAGATTACAGGAGCCCATTAGGGCTTCCGGTTATTTAAGTGGCATCTGGGGATCAAACTCAGGTACTCAAGCTTGACAGGCAAGGGCTTTAGGCACTGAACTGTCTTCCTAGCCCCTCATTATTATTTTTTTTTCAATGTTAAGAAAAGATTTTTATTTTGTACAAAAATGATAACTGGTAAATGCTTGTTAAATGTGAACAAAAACTGAAGGTGCTCAGTGAACATCTGATGGCTCACCCAGCTGAACCATTTTCCTGTTGATTTCCTGTATATGCTAATTACTTTCTTTTCCCAGTGCCTGGTAAGAAGCAACTTAAGGATTTCTGTTGTCTCGTGGTTTGAGAGGATACGGTCCACCTTGGTAGAGACTAGGCTGTGGCAGCTGGTTACATTCTATCAGACATCAAGAAGGAGCAGAAGTTAGAGGTGGGATATAAACACCAGCACCCCTCCCCCAAGAGCAGTGACCCACTTCCTCCAGTCAGTCCCCATGTCCCAAAGATTTGGCACTCTTCCAAAACTGCATCACCAGCTGGGTACCAGGTCTTGAAACACACAAGCCTCTAGGGACATTTTACATCCAAACTCTAACACCTTGATCTGTAGCTTATGGATTCTTTTCCCTTTGTCTTTATTCTCAGCCATATGGCAATATATTAAAAGCCCTCGGAATTCAACCACAGTTGTTTATATCTGTTTTGAACATTTTATGAATAAGAAGCCTTAGGGTCAAATAGATGCTATCACTTGTCACTTGCATATTTTGAATTCATCGGGAGGAGACAACACCTCCTTGATGGAATGCATCTGCTTATTCAGAACCGGGGCTGAGTTGTGGAAAATGCCCAGACATATTTCATGCAATCTATAAGCCAGGGCTCTGAAGTGAAAAATGAAGGTTGGACTGTCAAACTCAGAAGTTGGGAAGACATTTTGATACAAAATCTGTCTCCAGTGAGAATTAATGTGCCCAGAGAAAGGAAACAGCAACCGTTTGAAGGAATCTTCTGAAACAAAGGCCTCATTCCCTTCAAAAGCACTGGTTTAAAGGAGAGAGAGAGTTTGGTACACACTAGTCAGCAATGTTTTATGCACAGTAGGCACCCACTACATTTTGCCAGAAAGTACTGACTACGGGCAGTTCCTTGCAAAGAACTTTGGTAGCAAAGATAAGGGTTTCTGAGAGTACTAAAACAAGTGCCTATTGGGAATCACGCAATTTAAACCCAGTCTACTCCATATCCAAGTTCCGTTTCTGTAAGCCAAATGCTTACTCTCTGGGTAAGTTCATGGTGAAACTTTCCAAAAGGACTAAGTAAGATTTACCACATGAGTCTCATCAACACTGTTTGAGATAACGCATAAAAGCACAGACTGAGCAACTCACACCAGCCCATTGTTGTTATTGTGTTATAATTAAGTGTTCAATAATTCGGTTATGAGCATTTCATTCCATGAAGAGGAATAGGTAAGGGCTTTGAATTCCAACCACGACAGAATCAACACAGCATACCAGGCATGCCTCTTTGCAGCAAAGAACCCCAAACCATGTAACATGTGAAGCAAGTAATATCGTTCATCTACCTAAAGGAGATAGGGAAACATATAATCGTCAGAATCCATGAAGAAAAGCTCTTAATGCACTCATAGAGTTCCTCGGAAGCTACACCTAGCTGTGAAAGATAGAACAAATTCCCCTTAAGGGTGAGAAAAATGTAGACATATCTGTTCTCACTAATGTTATTCAATACTATATTGGAAGTACTAATCAAAAGAACAAAATAAATAAATACAGTGTATATATACATATATATATATATACACACATATATATATATACAATGTATTTATATATAAAATATAAATATAAATGTATATATACTTATATATATGATATATACATATTATTATATACATATTATATATATTTATATATATAAAGAGAGAGGTTTTTAAATAAATACATCTGCAAAATTGAAAAGACATTTATATCTTCATAATTTATACAGATGTTTCTAAGACTAGTCAATATATAAGGACATTTAACAAGTTGTATAATTAAATTTTAATTGAATTAAATTTTAATCTAGAAAAATCACATTTCTGTACACATGCATCAATTCTTTGTTTGTTTTGTGTGGCTTTGGGTGTGGACATGTGTGCATGTGCACATAGAGGCCAGACCACAGCTTCTATGCCTTTTTTGAAATAGGATCTCACTGAATTGGAACTCAGTCAGTAGGCTAGACTGGCTGGCAGAAGATCTCTTGTTATCTGCCTGTCTCCATCTCTCTAGCACTGGGATTATAAGCATGTACCATCACATCAGCTTTGCTTACATAGATTCTGGGGATCAAACTGAGGTCCTAATACTTGCAAAACAAGCACTGATTTTTTTTTTTTTTAAATTGAGACAGGGCATGATTATGTAGCCCCGGTTAGTCTAGAAACATTTATGCAGCCATGTTGGTAGCCTTGAACTCATGGGCTATCTTCCGGTCTCAGTCTCCTGGGTGTAGAGATTACATGCATGAGCCACCATATCCAGCTTTACTTGCAGGGTTGTTTTTTTGTTTTTTGTTTTTTGTTTTAAATACCAAGTATAATAGCATCCATATGTCTATAAAACAATCAGAGATAAATGTTATTAAATATATGCACATTTCATGTATCTATCAGTTTTCTGTCATTGTAACAAAATACTTGAGACAGGGATGGAGAGATGGCTTATCAGTTAAGATGCTTGCCTGCAAGCCTAAGAACCCAGATTGGCTCCCTGGAACTCATGTAAGCCAGATACACAAAATTGTGCATGTCTGGAGTTCAGTTGCAGTGGCTAGAAACCCTGGTGCACCAATTCTCCCACTCTCTCACTGTCTGATAAAACTAAAATATAAATAAACAAATAAAAAAAATAAAAAGTAGCTGAAAGCTGGAACAATTTACCTATAAAGGGGAAAGTTTTAATTGGGTTCCTAGCTTTACGGTGCAGTCCTTGATTGATTGGCTTCATGGATTCAGACTTGTGGTGAAGCAGCCAAACATTCCAGGGGCTTGGGTACAGGACATGCCTATGCCTCACCTAAATGGTCAAGTGACAGACTTAAGCCAATCCCCTTCCCAAGCACATGATCACTAACTAGGACACTCTCCTGAAAGGGGCCACTTGGGATCCTGGCCTTTGACACACGGTTCCTGTAGGAACATTCAAGATCCACCAAGAACTACAAATTGTTAAAGAATAAAAATAACAATTTGAAGTTCTCGGTGGATCTTGAATGTCCCCAGTGGAATTGGGGCAAGGGTGAGGGAAAAGAGGTTACCAACACATGACATATTCATATGAAATATGTTGTTAACTAATAATAATAACAAAATAATAATAATAATAATAACAACATTTAAAAATAAGGAGTAAGCAAATAAATGGAATAATATACTAAATTTGTGTTTTATAAAACATGGGACTAAGGTATTAGTTTTTTTCATAAAAAGATTTTTTCTTAATCAATGCATTCAGTTCAATGCCAATCAAAATGTAAGTGAAAGTTTTGTTATTAATTTAGCAAGTAGATTCCATATTTATGAAGAAATGCAAGGAATCTAGACATTAACTGAAACCTAGACCAAATTACCATTGTTTTTAAGACAAGGAGGACCTTCCCTGATCTGACCTAAGACTCTGTAATGCTACATGGGTCAAGTTATGGTCGTTATGGTACAATGTCCCCTAAGCAGATCAATGGATCTGAGTACAGAGTCCACAAAGAGACAATGTGCACGTGGCCCATTGACTTATTTGGCAAAGGAGCAAACTTTTCTACAAGATAAAAGAAAGTCTATTCCACATACACAACTGGAAGAATCCATGAAGAACTTCAATGAGTGTCTCATTCTCAGTGCAAAGTCTAAATGAAGATGACAACATCTCTGAATAGCAGACATGGATGATAAATTGTATTATCTGCAAAATGAAATGATCTGTATGCCCACTTCCAGGAGAATGAAATTTCTGAAATAATACACACTATCTATCTGTCTATCTGTCATCTATCATCTATCTATCTGTCATCTATCTATCTATGCATATGGAAGCCACAGGACAACTTCAAAGTGTGGTGTGTGTGTGTGTGTGTGTGTGTGTGTGTGTGTGTGTGTGTGGTATGATCTTGTCAACTTAACAAGATCTACAGTCACACTGAAGAAACAAAGCTCTGGGCATGGTTGTGAAGGAGTTTCTAGATTAAGTTAAATGAGGTGGGAAGACACTCCCAAGCTGGGTGACACCATTCCATGGGCTGGCACCCCAGGCCCCATAGAAAGGCCACGGTGAGATGAGCACAGGGACCCATCACTCTGCTTCTTGACCCTGGACTTGATGAGATTCCTCAAGCTCCTGCCACCGCGTCACCTTTGCCTCAATGCAGTGTTCACCCAACATTGCAAGCTGTGATGAACTCTGCCCTCCCGGGAGCTGCTTCTCGCCATGTGCTTTGTCAGAGCAACAAGCAAAGAAATTCATGCAGAATATTACTCAGCAATGGAAACAAAAATAATAGTGGGAAAAAAATGAACATATCTCAAAAATATAGTGGTAAACATTCCAGGTGAAAGTGAATACAGTCTGAATAATGTCATTATATTATGCAGAATAGTGGAAACAGTCCACTTTTATAAAATATTGCATAATTACTATTTCTGAACTAGTCTGGAATAAACTAAAAGGAGTATAGGGAACTTGGAGGAGTAAAAGAAATGATGCTTGGTGTCTCAGCAGACATATGGAGTCACATTAATATGTAGTCTTGTAACATGTTTAAAATCTGTATATGTACTATTTACACATTTCACACCATAAGAAGAAAGAATGGTTAGGTAGATATCATACTCATAACAACACCATTATATTCCGAATAAAATATTATGTATTCAGTAGCCTAAAGCTCAATGCTATTTTCTGTAGAGACAGGGAAGTTTATCGCCAGTACTATAGCTAATCCTGGATTCCTAATGTCTTTAGAGGTCGTGAACTGCGTTAAAAGGGAAAACTTTGCACTGGGGAACACCTATGTGAGGGTGAAAGCCTTATTTATTTAATTAATGAGGAAGCAAGAATTTTCCCGTGTAGTGTCTTCAGTGTGTGTTCTGGCTTGTGTCTGAGCCGGGCTGGAGTGGACAGCTCATACCCATGGAGGCGCAGGCGGTGGCCTGTACAAGGGCACCAGCAGCTCTGGGCTGGCGACGGACACAAAGCAGCTGTTGGAGGTCTGGAATCGCCCCAGGCCACCGTGGCCAGGCCGGGTCTGGGAGGTGCAGAGGCCTAAGCACCATCCCCTGCTCCCCCACTGTTCCCAGCTGGGCAGGTATGGAGATCCGGCTGGTCCCTCGTGGCAGGACGTCTTCCTGTGCTCTCCTTCTAGGGCTGAGGCAATGTCACAGGTAGTCGATGGGAGGGGGCAGCATGGGGAAGAGGTAGTGGGGTCACTGGGCTGCACTGACCAGGCTGGACCAGGAAGTTGTCTGGTTTGGGGATGTCGTGTGAAGAGGTGGGGAGCAATCGGAGAAGGGTTCCTTGGAGAAGGGAGTGAAGGGCGAGGGCAGGCGGTTTGGGGTGTGCCCGACCCAAGGATGCTGGATGTGGTACAGGCGGCGGAGGACTCACAGGAGCACTCCAGTAAAGGGAAAGCTTTATACCCAAGATTAGTTACTGTTTTCTATTGTCTTTGGCCTGAAAATATAGAACATCCTGCTTTGAGAGCGTGTTTAATTTATGCTTTATGGCTGTGCTATATGACAAGCCAAGAGTACCTATTTCTGGTAATGTT
Organism: Jaculus jaculus; assembly: GCF_020740685.1. Lineage (NCBI taxonomy): Eukaryota > Metazoa > Chordata > Mammalia > Rodentia > Dipodidae > Jaculus > Jaculus jaculus. The sequence continues at coordinate 133,854,357 of NC_059109.1, forward strand.
TGATGGGGTAGAAATATCGGTAGACATATTAGCAAAATGTAGTAAACAGCTACTTAGTAGGGAATGTCACAGACAGGTGAAGAGCTTCCTTCATGTAATGGATTTTCCCGATGACACTCATACATGAGGTATGCACGATAACAGGAGCACACTTGATATCTTTATTTTCACAGGCACCAAAACATGACTTAAAAGCGTACACTTGTAGTACACTGATCCCCAGCTAATAGTCTGTGTGCTTCACTGACCAATTATCCTTTAGATGGGTCATAATGCTGTCACCATTACAAATCGAGAAACTGGAGACCCTTCAACATTCAGCTCTCTATAGATGGGACCTGTGACTCAAAGCCAGCCCTCAGTGCCAACTTAGGTATGTGCGTGCTAAGAAACTCCTAGCTCACTGAGCAAGCACAACTAGATGGTGTTCTGATATACATAAGCGATTATTTTCCAAGACCTGTATACAGACTGAAGGGGAGCACGTGTTCTTGTGCCCTTGAGTAAGCTGAGTTTAGTTTACCAGTGAAGAAGGGTGGATGCTTATACTCTCTAAATGAGAGGCAAGACAGTTAGTAACTGCCCCAAAATTCAGACAAAATGCCTTTCTTCTTTATCTTTCCCTCTTAAACCTTAAATGACCTAAGACATCAAATACTCAAAATTGAATTGCTGAAAGTTGTGATATAAAGATCATTTAATTTTATTATCATCATTATCATTATTTTTCCTTTAGTTTTTCCAAGTAGGGCCTCACTCTAGCTAAACTGACATGGAATTCACTATGTAGTCTCAGGGTGGCCTGGAACTCATGGTGATCCTCCTACCTGTGCACTCCAAGTGTTGGGATTAAAGGCATGTGCTACCACGCCCAGTAATTTTTTGTTGTTGTTGTTGAAACTTTTATCATCTGTGACTAACCTTGGAAAAGTGCTGTCAGATGGGAATATAATCTTGGCCAAAAGAGGCACTTTCATTTCTGCCTCTCTCTTTAAAAAAACTGCATATACATATCATCTAAATTAACCATGTAATATGAAAAAAGGTTTTAGGTCCAAAAATTAAACGCTTATTGATTTTCTGGTTTCAAGTTATAACCCCAAATAATTCTTTATGCCATGCCTGCAAGGATAAACTCATTGTCCAAATGATGACAGGACAATTTATCTTTTGACATATCAGAAAAGGCAGGATTAACCCAATATTGTTAGCATCAAATAATAAAATAAAAGCAACTCTTTTCTAAGAACTATATAAACATCACGTCACCTACACTTGCGTGGGCAGACTACTTGGTGCCTCCGTCTCAGTGCGCAGGCAACCATGGCCCCTAAGGAGATCCTGTGCCCTCTCACCCCCATGTAGGTACAGAGGTGAGGCTGAGTTGACAGGGAGATCATGTTGACCTCATCTCCTCTCATTGTACATGCCTTTGATTTCTATTCTCTCATAAGCTTCAAAACTACTGTGCAAATTTTTTATAAAGCCAAATCGATAAATTGAAAAAAATCACTACTTATTCACTACTTATCCATGTGTGACCCGTCCATCATGGTTTGTTAACCTCAGACATGGAAAGAAATGTGAAATACACAAATAGAAATCAAAAAGCCAAGGTTGCTCAGTTTGGTTAACTCCATCATGGGTTCTCCCAGATCATATCATCTCATCCCAGGTTCCGTAAATTGAAAACTCCTCGAAGCAAAATGGAGTTGGGCACTGCATTTCAAGCTTTTCATACTGGGTTATTGGACATCAAGATTTCACTGTAGTCTCTTGTTTTTAAGCAATCTCCTTTCCCTGAGGGACTTCTATCTGTCCATGGGGATACATTGATGTGTTCATTCACCTTGTTTTACATCTCACCCTGGGGCTCATTGACCTTTATGCCTCATGTCCTTCCACAGTTCAATGATTTCCTCGGTACTTAGAAATTCCAATGATATCTAGAGTTCAGTGGTTCCAAAACAATCCAGTCCATTTCATGCAAAGTAAACACTGTAGGTTTCAGGGAAAGAGAGTAAGAATATTAAAGCAGGAAGAAAAAAGAAAAAGAAAAAAGAAAAGAGGAGAAATAGAGATGGGAAGAGATGAACATCATTTGTTCATTCTCAGGACCACATCTTAATGGAGAGTGCCAACTTTCATGGGTGGTTAACAAGGGCACCACCTGTGCCAGCTTCTCTTGTCCTATATAGCCGGGTCTTCATATTTTAAGCGCTTCCCACCTCTTTTTTTTCCCTCCAATATTGGTGCATTCTATTCCCAGGAATCAGCCCACTATGTTTCCCATGTCATTCCCATTTCTCACTTTTCCACACCTTTAATGAAAAAACTCCACATGGTGAAGAAAAATAAATGCCCCCAAATGAAATCCAGAGGAAGACATGCCTTGTTCCTAGGTTGGAATGGTTAATATGGAGCCAGGTTTACTGGGTTCCATCATACCTCTGTCATTGATGGTCTAGACATGCATCACATTCCTATACTTTCCTTGGGGGGTAATAATGATGTCACCCAATTATTAGGATTGTTGTGTTACTTAGTTAATAAAAGAAAAGGATACACTTGAAATTATTCCTTCTAACTAAAACATTGACTTTTAGACCAACATTTCCCAATCTGGTCTTCCCAACTATCCCAGAGCCTGAGAAGTTCCATTTTATGAAGTCAACATTGTAGGACTGTATTCATGAGCAATGTGATGCGGCATTTTTCTGTCTCTTCCTAGACTGTTTCACTTCACATAATGCTTTCGTCTCCCTGTGCTTGCGGGTGGCAAGGTTGCTTCCTTTTGACAGCTATACAGTATTTTGTTGGAGGCTTTAGCGCCGTTTTCTCTATCCATTTGCCTGTTAATGGGCATTTGATTATAAGTTTTGCTGCAACAAGCATGAGGGAGGATTTCTGTTTGACATCCTCATTTTATTCCCCTTGGTTTTGTGTGAGCAGTTGGATGGCTAGATCATGCAGTGTTTCTGCACATCACTGCGGAGTAGCCAGCAGCTCTACAGTAGCTCCTCACTGCTCTCTGTAGCAGCTGAACCAATTTGGATTCCTGTAAGGATACATGCACCCCACGTACCTGACAACACTGTTGTGAGGTTTTCTTCTAAAAGTTTCATAAGTTTGGGTGGTAGATATAAAACTTCAGTACTGGTTGAGTTGATTATTTTTTCCTATGCAGTGTGAGACAATGGCATGACTTATTACTTCTACGTATCGATACTCAGGCTTTCCAATACAAGGCTATTCTTTCCCCATTGTTTGCTTTTAGCATTTTGGCCAAAAAAATTGATAGGTTGTAAATGTGTGTATGTATTCATGGGCTTTCTATCTTTTACTTCAGTGCCATGCAATTTGGACTACTATCGTTTTGTTTTACATTTGAAATTTCATGGTTCAATACCTCTATACTTGTTTGATTTAAAAAATTCAGATTAGGGAGTTTGGAGAGATGGCTTAGAAGTTAAGCACTCACCTGTGAAGCTTAAGGACTCCGGTTCAAGGCTCAATTCCCCAGGACCCACATTAGTCAGATGCACACATCTGGAGTTCGTTTGCAGCGGCTGGAGGTCCAGGCATGCCCATTCTCTTTCTCTCTCTCTCCCTCTTTCTCTCTGTCATTCTCAAATAAATAAATAATAGTAAATAAAAGTTCAGATTAGGGCTGAGGAAATGGCTTAGCAGTTAAGGCATTTGCCTAGGAAGCCTAAGGACCCCGGTTCAATTCCCCATGATCCATGTAAGCCAGATGCACATGGGGGAGCATGCATCTAGAGTTCGTTTTCAGTGGCTGGAGGCCCTGGCATGCCCATTCTCTCTATCTGCCTCTTCCTCTCTCTCAAACAAGTAAATAAAATATATTTTAATTCAGATTAATGAGTGTCATTGGCATTTGAATAGAGACTGTATATAATTGTGGTGGTTTGCATCACATACCTTGCGTATATTCCTGGGTTTTTAATGTTTGACCCCAGGTGGTAGAAATTAGGGAGCTGGAGCCTCACTGGAGGAGGTATATTTCTGGGAAGGACTTAGAAGTATTACAGCCAGATCCCCCTGGCCAGACATCAATTCACTCTCTTACTGCTGTTTTCCACTTTCTGGGGCAGGGGTGATGTTCAGCCTCTATTCATGCCAAGCTTTCTCCTGCCATCATGGAGCTTCTCCTTGAGACTGTAAGCTAAAACAAAAACTTTCCTCCCATCGGCTGCTTTTGGTCAGGTGTTTTCTCCCAGCAACAGAAGGTAATTGACAATTCAACATGAACCTATGAATCACTGTTAGCTTCCATATTTTGGGGGGTGTGTATGTATAATCCATAGTGCTTTCTCTATGCAAAACCATGCCATTTACAAACAAGAACAATTTATTTTTTTTCCTTTCCAATTTAGATGCTTTTTTATTTCTTTCTCTTGCTTAACTGCTGGGCCTGGAGCTTCCAGTCCTAGGTTGAATAGAAGTGTCAAGAGTGGGCATTCTTGTTTTGCTCCAGATCTTAGAGTAAAAGCTTTCAAGAGCAAAGTGTTTTTTCCTGTTGGATATTATTTTAGCTGTGAGTTTCTCATGTTTAGCATTATCTTGAGGTGAATTCCTTTTATATTTGTTTTGTTGAATGTTTTTGCCATGAAGCCATGTTATATTTTGTCAAATGCAATTTGAAACAAGCGTGCTTTTGTCTTTTATTCTCTTCGTGTGAAGCATCCTAAATATTGCACAAGTGGTAGAAATCTCCTCACATCCTCTGGAAGAAGATGAGTACTACTCGACCATGATGAGCAGTCTTTCTAACATGCTATTGTTTTGGCTTTGTTCATGGTTTGTTCCAAAGTTTTAGTTACGTTTATAATGTTCTTGACCTGCATTTTCGTTGGTCTTGCTTTTTGTCGTTAATTTGATGCACTTATCTTCTTTCTCAGAGTAATGTTGGTCAGCCCTTGATCTTTGAGTTTAACTGATCCATCACATCTTTTACTTCAGATCCTCCCATGTGTTCATCAACCAACCCTTTTCTTCTTTGAAGGTTTAGTTCAGAAGTTCTTTCTTGGAAGTGTTTCTGGAGCCTTAGCTGGGTGCTCTGCCTCACTGTGGTTCCTTCATCATGTTAATGATCTAGAATGTTGTTATGGACTCTTTGTGCATCCATCTTCACTGCAAAGTGTCTGAGCACCTTGAGCGTGGCAGTCCAGTTTTGCATTCATTTGCATAGCTAAACAAAGTAGTCTTGGATAATTTACAAAACAAAGGCTTGAATGGACTTGTTAAAGCAGTGGACTTTGGACATTTTGTCAACTGTATAAATGTGTGCCCTAGCATGATTAAGTTCCAGTGGTAAATACAGAGAAAATAAGTGAAACTTTTGTTGCAGTCAGGTTCAGTTTGCTGGTAGAAATCACCCAACCCAGAGCAGCTTGTGGAAAAAAAAAAAAAAAAAAGGTTTATTTTGGCTTACAGACTCAAGGGGAAGCTCCATGATGGCAGGGAAAATGATGGCATGAGCAGATGGTGGACATCACCCCATGGCCAATATCATGTAGACAGCACAGACAGGAGAGTGTGTCAAACATCAGCGAGGGGGAGCTGGCTATCACACCCATAAGCCTGTCCCCAACAATACACTGCTTTCTGGAGGTGTTAATTCCCAAATGTCCATCAGCTGGAAACCTAGCATTCAGAACACCTAAGTTTATAGGGGAAACCTGTATCAAAACACCACACCCTTCAATATTGAGTTTTATATTGGGGTGGGAGGTGACGTCTAATCTAATGACCTCATTTTTCTATAGTTCCAGATTCCTGAACTTAATAAGAAAAGTAGCCATATTTTTAATTTGATTTTTCTCACATTCTCACTTGTAAGTCACTATGATGACTAAGTTCCTTGAATTTGACAAAAGTATTTTATCTCATAATCATTATGGTATAGATTATAACTGTCATGTGGCTCAAAGATTTCTGTAGAATTATAATTTGAAGGACTGTGATTTCTCAGTTTTAGCATATTTCCTTAAATGAACAGAGAAAATAACAAAATTCCCCTTAAATTAACTTACATTCCCAAAGAAATTTACACATCTGTATGAGGAATAAACATAACCATTTAATTATGCTGTCAGTATATCAGAAACATTATATATATACACACACATACACTTGACTTTTTTTTTCATCATGATTTGTCAATGGTGATACAAACTTATTACCAAGTCATATTTGAAAATATAGGGAGAAATCTTATTTGGCTATCCCAAAGGTAATGAATAAAACTGCTAAGTAAGTATAAGGTCTTTCAAATTATAGTGATAGTTTTAGAGCTCATCTTCATATTAATTTTGCTTCAGATATTTTTCTAAAACAAAAGAGAATGTATATTTATTGCTTCTGGTTTGATCAATAATAGAAAACAGAATTTAAAATTTATAAATGATTCCCTAGCAGTGTCCACAACATCAGGGATAACTGGTAACATTTCTGATCATATCCCCTGAGATTTTTGACTATTGAATAGACAAATTAGAAGGAAAAAAACACTAAAATACCTAAGATAACAAACCGCTTTTCATCTCTTTTCCACCATTCTTGAGGCTACTTCAATTTCTTTAATGCTAAAAATATCTGCAAATTAAGGGAAGACTTTCCAAAGGGAAGGCTGACTTACTTTCTTGATTTTTGGAAAACCCATCTGAGCTATCGTAATTCACATTTGACAAAATTCTTTTATTGCCTTAGAATTTTACCCTGGTGATTTGATATCTACTCATCTATCCACCCACCAACTTATTTTTCCTTCTGTCTGTACATCACCAACCTTTCCATCTCCAGTGCATGCATTCATATCCATTCATTAATCCATTCACCTATTCACCCATCAATAGGTCCATACATCCAGCAGCATGTATGTGTGTGTGTAAATAATGCATATTATATATTAATATACTATTAATTATAATATATATTATATATGTATATGTATGTATATACACATATATGTATATTATTACTTTGAATTTCTACAAAGCATTGAATTATGTTAACAGTTTTCTGTGACCCTTAAAGAGTCAGGGTTCATACCTGTAGAGCACAGGTAGGGCAGTATTTCTCTCCATATGTTATTTGTCATGTTAAATTTAGATATCATTATCAAATATGGGCAGAACCCATATTTGATAATGTATGGGCAGAACCCATATTTGGTAATGATAGGTGAGGATGTGTTGATATGTGCTAACAGAGAGGCATTCTATAATTCCTGAGTGCAATGAGTAATTTTCAACCCACTGCAATCTTTCCTGGTTGCTCTGACCCTTAGCTACAAAACACTCAGCTGGAATTGCTCACAAAATAACCTTTTCAAGTGTTTTCTATTTTCTTTCCTAGTATCATTTGAAGCATGATGCCCAGTGAGGTAGAACTTCAATTTGTATATATTCATTTATTTGTTTAAATACAGGAGCTTGCTCATGAAAGTGTTTGCATATTTGAATTTCTAGAGATAATGCCATCCACTTATCTTCTGTTGGATTTTTTTTTTCCTGTAGCCTATAGAATGGGAAGAAAGTGAATATGTTTGCATTGAAGCTATTGGACTTGTTTGAATGAGAGGTTAATGACCCAGAATCCTTTTTTTGGAGCTTCTGTGTCTGAAGACTCTGGGGCTATGTGTGGGATCTGTAGGCAGGAAGAAAGCACAAATCCATAAAAGGCACCTGACAGAGAAAGGTGGAATCAGAGCTAACCTCCCAGACACAACTCCTGGCCAGAGGTTTGCATTTCTGGGTGGATAACAAATGACTTGCTGCCTTCCTGAGGCCTCATGGGTGGGACTAAGCCAGGCAAGAACCCTGTGTAAATCCTGTATTTCATACTAGATTTTTTTTTTTTTTTTTTTTACTTTCCTGGTAAGAAACAAGGTCACACAAAGACAACAATGACCAAGAAGACAGAGATGTGAAGTCAGGTTTTGCCATATTTTCTGTCATGGCCATTGCCTAAGATGATACTATATCCAGAAAGCAAGACCTTTAGAAGTAAATGAATATGGAGGGGCTAGGGAGATGGCTCAGAGGTGAAAGTACTTCCTACACAAGCAGGAGGACATGAGCTGAGATTCCAGTACAGGAGAAAAAGTCAGACAAAGCTGCTGTGCACCTATAATCCCAGCATTAGATAGGCCCTGGCAGGAGGATCCCTGAAGCTTGCTGACCAGCTGGTCTAGTGCAGCCAGTGACCTCCAGTTCAGCACATGCATGGAGGTTGTCAACAAAAAGTTTATAAAAACAACCACACAAGTGAGCTAACAAAAACAATGGTGGAAGCGCCACATGTTCTCTCTCATATGTGGAGCCTAGCTACAGATGATTGAGCTTCTGCGTGAGAAGGAAAATACTTAGTAGCAGAGGCCAGTAAGGTAAAAAGGAGACATAAAGGGTAGAGAAAGGGAGGGAGGAGGATATTTAATAGGTTGATATTGTATATATGTAATTACAATGATTGAGATGGGGAAGTAATACGATGGAGAATGGAATTTCAAATGGGAAAGTATGGGGGTGGGGAGAGAGGGAATTACCATGGGATATATTTTATAATCATGGAAAATGTTAATAAAAATTAAAAAACAAAACAAAACAAAACAAAAAAACAAACAGGAAAAAAATAAAAATTAAAAAAAAACCCAAAAAATAAAAAAGAAATGGTAGAGAACAACTGAGGAAGATTCTTGACCTGGACCTCTAGCCTCAACATGCACATACACACATACATGCATACATACATGTACACACACATGTACACACATATATGGACACACACATATATGCACATCCACATGAGCACCTGCACACATACACACAATTCACATTTCAAAAGTGGATTTTCCCCAAATCATTTGTCTAAAGATGAAAATGCATTTATTCTTAGCTAAAGTTAGCTAGGTTCACATGGCAGACCATCAGCCAGGCAGGTGTCACCATTAGCGGCATAATTTATGAGGACTTTTGTCATTTCACAGCTTCCAGTGCTGCTCAGTGGCTGGAGGAACATAGTTATGCTAAAGAAAATATGTATTCTATCTCCAACTGATTTAAATTGTTGCACATGAGAACTTTCTAGTAGAAATCTGAGAGAGCATGGCTCCTGTGGTGTCTCTGCTCATACCAACATGGCCAAGGTAGCATGCCATCTCCCACAGGGAAATTCCCCAGTGAGGCCTAAAGGGAGGAGTAAGGTTCCAGCACAGGTGGCTTGTCACCTTGTGGCTCTTGTCTGGCTCCGTCTCCTGACCCCAAACACTTCCCGCTGCTTTGGCTCCTCCCACGCTCCACTAGGTGTGGACTCCACTCTGTGGGATGGAATCCACATTGCCAGCGCTCCCTCAACACCCTGCCTCGGCCAAGGCCAACAAGAAGGAATGCAGACTTCAGACTGTCCTCACAGGCTCCAATTTCTGTTCGCTGGCTCCCCCATTTACACTTGTGTCCCCATCCCTGCTTTGTCTAGCAGACTTCACTCCAGCCTTGCACTTGAAGAAGACTGTCCAGGAGAGCTGATTAGCCAGCTCCCACAAGGAGCGTATATCATGCTGTGGTAAGTCAACATTAATTTGTTGGGTTGAACCCTGATGATCACACCATCACCTGGCTGCAGTAGAATGCGGTTGGACATGCCCTTTGTGTACACTGAGCTTCCCTGGACACTTGTGTTAATATTAACTCCCTGTGAATACAATTCGTAAGGAAATTTAATCTCTAGAGAAGTTCTACTAACGGATATATCAATTCAAAGTTAGTGACAATTTACTAGAAGATTAATGAAGTGAAATGTTCTTTGCGGCAGGGAACCCCAGTGCAAAATTTCTTGAAATAGCTTTTGATCTGACCATCCCAGTGAAAAACCTCAAATAAATTCACAAACTGTCACATATGCTATGTAAACATATAGTGAAGGTTAGGATTTTGTGAATCTGAGGGAGAGGAATACTGGAGATTAAACATAGAGTCTCACACGTGGTAGACAAGTGCTCAACTGCTAGCTATATACCTTCAGCCTTGTTTTCAGGTTTTACTTTCAGACAGGATCTCTCCAAGCTGCCCATTCTGGCCATGAGCTCACTCTGTAGCACAAAGAGGTCCTGAACTTATGACCCTCCTGCCTCATCCTCCCAGGTAGCCAAGGCTAAAAGTCTGCACCACAATGCCCAGCTGTCCAGTTCTTTGTAAGTCCTAGAAGCATACTTTAACGATGGTAATGAAGCAGGGCATGGTGGTGCATGCTTTTAATCCCAGCACTTGGGAGGCAGAGGTAAAAGGATCACTGTGAATTCCTGGCCACCCTGAGAATAAATAGTGAATTTCAGGTCATCCTGGAGCCTAGGAGAGAGTGAGAGCTTACCTTGAAACACCAAAGGGGGAAAAAATAAAAAGTAATATAGCAACAATAGACAAAACTGACAGTACACGTGCAACTGAGGGCCTTGTGGTCTGAGGCGAGGGGGCAGGGCTACGGAAGGGCTCGGGAGAGAACTCAGCCCAGGCCCCGCATCTCAAATGAAGATGAAGAAAGGGTAGCTGAGGGCATGCAGACTGAGTTGGTGAGCACAAGGACCCAGGGCTCCGGTTTTGCTAGTCTGGGTGGACATTCCAGCCCTCTCTGCTCCTCAGGAAGGGGCAGCTGGTCCTCTGGCTTGGAGTGATGCAGAAGGATGTAGTCAAATGTTCTGGGGTCACTTCATTCCACCGGCAGATAAAGCCTCTCACCCTCTTCACTGAACCCCCCCCCCACACACACACGTACAAAAATTCCACACACTAAGAATATCCCAGATGGTGTGAAAAGAGATTTCACATTTCACAAAACGACTGAGACTCAGGCAGGTGTGGCTGTTACCTGCAGGCTTTGGAACCTTTCCAAGTTCAAAGCCAGCTGCCGTGTCCCATTTTTAAACTCATGCAGATACTTTCCACTAATGACGGCCGTGCTTATTCTTTTGATTCTTTACAAGGCATAGTATGTGTGGGGGCCAGCATACCGAAGTAGGCCAGGAAAGCTTCCCAAATGCCAGGGGCACGTGGTAGCTCAGCTCAGACACAAGCTGCAAAGTAAACACAGCCCCATTTCACTTCCGAAGTCAGCGAATTAAAGGGGTGGAGGTGGGGAGATTATCATCATGGGTAAAATGCTTGTTTCACAAACGTGAGCTTGACACCCAGAATCCATGTGTAAAATATGCTTATGGTGGTATGCACTTGTAATCCCTGCATGAAGAGGCAGAGATGGGATGATACCTGGGGCTCGGGGGTCAGCCAGTGCAGTGTAATCAGTGATCTACAGAAAAGAGGGAGCCTGTCAACCAAAGGTAGATGACACCTGAGAGGAATGATATCCAAGGTCGTCTTCTGGCCTCCGAGTGCTAATGCACACATGGATGCGCACACACAAGCGTACACAGACGTGGGCACACATATACATGAGCATGCACATGCAACACGCATGTATATAAAGTGGAAAGGAAAAGAACATAAATGAACGTAGAGAATATAAATGAAAATAGATAATCCTGGACCAGCTTCTCCAGATCGGAGTCTCTCGGTCAAAGCCAACATCCAGATCGTCAAGCCAGAGTCAATCCAAGTACCATGAACATTGCACTATGTAAAGTTGCCCAGGTCATACAAGTCAATGAGAAGGTTTTATAGGTTCAGAATCAAACAATAACGTTACAGACTGATGGACCTGGGATGATTGGCTTTTAATTTAATGGGCAAAGTTGAGTTAAATCCCTGACTTTCCAGCCATTCCTTTTGTGTCCTGCCTCCCTTTCATGAAAATGGTGAGTCAGATCAAAGGACTGTGGAGACACAGAGCCCAGTCATAGCATGGTTGTGACCTCGTGAGCTGCAGTCCCGAGCACCATGGTGCCCACATTAAACTTCTGCACACTGTACCAAAGATCCTTCCACCCTATAGTTCTTGGCCTTTGCTTCAGTGAAAAAAAGAAAAAGAAAAGAAAAGAAAAACAGTTATATTTATCACAGGATGACACGTCATACCTTATACTCTGGGAATACAGTAATAGCAAAGTCAGCTTTATGATGGTTTCAGAATGGTCAATGACAGAAATGTGGTTGAAGTACACGTGTACACACACACACAAGCTCACATAGCTAAAATTCTACGGGTTGGAGTAGAACCTCAGATCATGTGGTTAAAGTCTCTCCTACACATCTTCCTCTGTGTCTACATGATATCATCCACATAGTAATGTTTCAGTGACTAATGACTGAGTAATTTAATTTGCTGCTTGTTTTCTGACATATCCTCTAAAGAGCTCGAATCTTTCTAGGGCTGGATGAGATATGTACCTAGATCCTTTTTTCTAAATTTTATGAAATTATTGTTCTTTCTTTTGCTTTCTTAAGCCCCGGAAAATTTTCCTCATTGTCAAAGAACTAAACAAAATAAAAAAAATGCATTCATAGTCTTTGTGTTAAAATGCTTTAGATATCTTGGCCTCATTCTGAAGAGAGAACACTGGAGTTTTCAGAACTTTAAAGTTATGTTATTTTCATTATATTTAAACTTTGACATATCTTAAAGATAGGGTATACATGCTCTGTAAACTTTCACTTTCAATAGACTATATGATAGTAGATGTAGTAATTTTAGAACAGTATGGGACAACATCTGCTCTAAACTTTGTCTCAGGTATCCATTATTTTTAGTTATTAAACAACTAAAGTTAGAGCCACTAGCAATGATTTCTCTAAGTTAAACAAGATTCTTCATATCTAGTTTATTCCCACCCATTGGTTTCTTCATTCAGTCATTTACTCAACAAGTGTACATGAGAAGATGGTCAGGCACTCTTGATATGGAATTGAATGAAGAATGCAGAGGGACATTGCCCCTCACATTTGCTGGTGCAGACTTGAAGCTCCGGATGTAGAAGCTGCGGGCAGGCTGTCAGAACACAGCTATACACCAGGTCAGAAGTGCCCCGATGCCAGCTAAAGGGGAGTAAGGCAGAAGACAACCATCTGAGTGAAGAATTGAAGAAAAGCCACGAGTCAGTGCATTCTATGAGGGTCATACACAAAAATATAAAAATATAGCCACTGCTGAAACAATAGGTCACAACTGCTTATTTTTTTTTTAAATCTTACATTGAGAAGTTAACCTTCAATCAAGCTAAAATCTGATTACTAAGATTATTTTTTAATTAGGTGAGTGTTCCTCATAAAACACATAGATATTCAAAGAGCTTCTCACTGTGTTTTTGTTTTGAAATTTCTAAGAGAAGCCCCGTTCGATTATGTGGCAGGAGCAGGAGTGACTTGATTTGGTTAGGCCTGGCTTGCTGAGACGTAGAGGAAGAGCTGTGTCCAAAGCCCCGTCCCCGTCCATGTCTCTGTAACAATGACCACCGTTGTGTCACACCTTCCTCTCATGCAGGCTGTGGTCCAAATTTGCAGCTTCACAGCTGGGCGCCGCGGCACACACCTTTAATCACTGGGAGGCAGAAGTAGGAGGGTTGCTGTGAATTTGAGGCCAGTCTGAAACTATGTAGTGAATTCCAGGTCAGGCTGGGCCAGAGTGAGATGCAACCTTGATTTAAAAAAAAAATACATGTTCGAATCTGCTTCTCTTTTTCAGATAGATGCAGATCCTAAGGAGAGAGCCATCCCATCATACCTCAAAAGGGCCCTGGCTGAAACTAAGGAAAATTGGTGAAACAAGCAAGGGTGCTGTTTTCATGATGAAGCAGATACCAGCAGAAGGGGGAAGGAGACCAACACAGAAAAATCAACGCCTACCAAATCACAGAGCCTCAGAGGCCCCCAACACCTCATCACTGAAGCAGACCAAAAATGATCCCAACATGGCTCGGGGAAATTTTGCGGAAGAGGGGGCGGAAAGAATGTCAGAGCCACATGTTAGGTCATGATATATAGAGACATTTATCATACCAATAACTGTGGGCTAACCCCACAATGCACGACCCATATACCTCAACAAGGAGGGGCCAATGGGTAGGTCATGGATGAGCCTAATAATGGTACCAAACTGATTGTACTTGCACAATAGAAAACTAATAATAAAAAAAAGAAGTGGAATATAAAGAAAAAATAGATGTTCAGCCTTACTCTCAGTTACTCTCATTTGGGCTTCTGGTCTCAGTACAATACAGATCAAAGTGTCCTTCCTCATCTTAATCACAAATTCCTTTGATATTTTTGTCTTTTCAGTTGAAGGTATCATCTGATATTTTACAGATACTTACATGCAAGCATCTAAAACCTTGGAGAGAATATACTGCCATTGCAATTATCAGGAAGATAACACCAAAAGAGTCAAGGATATGCTCAATAGCCAATGTGCCCATGACTCCATCCAGGTCCATGAGTATATCAACAATCACACCAGACAAGGAATCCTCTCATCTGAACACAGCAGCTGACTCACAGGGCTGAGTCTTTCTGAGCCAGGATGCACAGGCCCATCTGCTACAGGCAGTGTCAACACCTGCATGGGTTATGCTCCTGAATCAGCACGTTGGCCTCCTGGGTTCTAACGGAGCATGCTGCAGCCTTGCCTTTATAACAGAATCCTCCTTAGCACTTCCTGTGAGACTTCATTTATCTCAATCCATTTAAAGAAAGACTATGGGCTGTAGAGATGGCTCAGTGGTTAAGAATGCTTGCTTAGGGCTGGAGAGATGGCTTAGCAGTTAAGCGCTTGCCTGTGAAGCCTAAGGACCCCAGTTCAAGGCTCGATTCTCCAGGACCCACATTAGTCAGATGCACAAGGGGGCGCACGTGTCTGGAGTTCATTTGCAGAGGCTGGAAGCCCTGGCACGCCCATTCTCTCTCTCTCTTTCTATCTGCCTCTTTCTCTCTCTGTTACTCTCAAATAAATAAATAACAATGAACAATTTTTTTTTTTTAAAAAAAAGAATGCTTGCTGAGAAAGCATGAGTGCCTAAGAGGGTCTGAGGCCACCCAAGTTCAACAGGAGAGTATGGCCACATAATGTCTGTCACTCAAGTCTGGGAGAGGGGTGGAGAAGACCTGATAATTACTGAGGCTCATGATTGAAAAAGTGGAAAAACCAGAAGCCCTGGGTTGAGTGAGACACTCTACCTCAAGGCTTTAGACAGGGCTCTTACTCTCAGTCTCATCAACCAGGAAACAAGGGTTCTCTGGCCTCCGCAGCATGAACACAGGCATGTGCCTCTTCGTACTACAAAGCATATACTACACTCACATCACTTCACACAGCATGTAGACCCATGTAGAAAGGTTATCATTTTCTAGGGGTTTTCTGTGGTGCAGATAATAAGAAACCATCCATGCTCTGTCTCTGATTCATTATGGAGGAGTCCATGAGTGACAAATTTCCTAAGCCACCCTTCCTCCTGCTCATCCAGCCATGAAGCCGCAAAGTAGTATGTGAATAAAGCACCACCCTCTGCAGGTAAACGTACGCTCTACAGGCTCCCACAGGATCCTACTTTTCATTATGAACCCATTAATTTGGATAGTAAAATGATCAATGTCTACGCTTAGTGGAAGTCAACATTATTATTATTTTTTTATGCAAGGGCAAGGAGCTTTAATTCAGGCTTAAGCTCTGTCTCTTGACTTCACCAACGCAGTGGATCTGTGCAAGAGCCCCGAGTAGTGGGCGGGTCGGGTTTATAGGGATCTGAACATAGAAGAAGGGGATGGGCACATGATTGGTTGATTTAAACAGTGTTCTCTTCTGGTTGGCTTAGGACTTTGGCGGAGAAAGTTGGCGGGCTGGAGCTAGGGAATTGAGCTTATCTATGACTACAGGAATGTCTCATGACTTCAGGAATATATGGCATAATGTATGGCATAACCGGTTTAACTGTTAAGTCTACCCTTATGGCAAGGTCAGCGGGCTGGAGCTAGGGGAATTGAAACTTATCTTATGATTTCAGAAATGTATGGCATAATCAGTTTCCACTAGCTGTTAAGCCCATCCTTACTGGAAAATAAAACTTAGACCTTGCAGGGAAACAGAAACTTAGGCCTACTGAGGACTCTGAAGCCTGTCATGGCGTCCAACAAAAATAAAAGTAATGGCTCTGCTAAAGCAGGAAGTCATCATTATTATTGCTCACTAAAATAGCATTTTAGGAACCATGGTATACACATTAGTATATAAGAAAGCCCATTTGAGGTTTTGGTCCAGACCTATCAAGTCATATACTCCTTGGTCTTGGAATTCGGACCCCATGACTCAGCTTAATTAAAACAAGAAGTAGAAACAAGTGGGTCTACGAACCTCTCCACATACACAATTTCAACAATAGCAACAGCATGGCATTGTGAACATAACCATGAGGTGACCTTAATGATCCCTCAGTTCATGTAACAAGCCAGGTTTGATATGACAGGCCCAACGTCTATCTCGTCAAGTTGCAGAAGCTGCTAACTGTGAAATCCCAATTATAGCACTATCTTTCCATGGTGACAGGTGAAGAAAAGTTGAGATCACAGTTTGTGACGACAGAGAAGACTTGGTCTATGATCTGTGGAAAGCTGCCCATGTGCTCCTGGGCAGAAACTTACCTTGGTAGCTTTTGTTAATCTTCAAAGGAAGTGTAGTTCTAAGATGCAGGGGTTGCTCACCTGAGTTGAATGATGAGCCCAAGGTTCAAAGTCTTGTTATTAATGCAGTGTAGAAGATGAGAACTTGCTTTAGACAGGCTCAATCAAGGGCTCTCTTTCTCGAGCTGGGTTGATCCCCCAGTGAGCTGCTGTTCAGGGAGGGCCATGAAGCCCACAAAACAATGCAAAGCTTTGCCAAAGCATTTTGTTACCCACCAGAACTAAACAGTAAGACCCTGTATCCGAAGACACCAAGGCCTGTGGTCATAGAACATAGAGAGATCATACTGGGATTAAGGCAGAAGCCTGCTGGCTAGCTCTCATACTGCTGAAAAGATGGCGGCAAACACTTTGGGAGATCCAAGTCCCATCAGTACGACAAAAAAGAAAGAGGGCTGCCTGGCACAGAATGACTCATCTCTTTCACAACTGTTTCAGGAAGTATTACATTAAATATGAGTGCTTCTTTCTCTGCTGGACCAAACGTCTCCTCCAACTAGATAGCAATAGACACTCGGGGAAAGCAAAACTCATCAATGCAGAAAATCAGAGGCTGCTGAGAGCTCAACGCTAAAGGAGACTTAATGACTCACTCCCCAAGGCTCAGGAAACAGTGTGGAAGAGGGGAATGAAAAGAATGTAAGAGCCATAGGGTAAGAAGGTGTACCGTGTGACATTGTGTCACCCACAGCATCTGACTGATGCATTCATAACCACTCCGTGATTCCTGATAACCCCTCGGAGGAGGGACCTCAGTGGGATGGAGGTTCAGGGGACATGAACAGATCACTGATGGGGATGTAAACAACAAACAGTGTGTTTTAGGACAAAGTTCTCAATAAAGCAAACCCAATCTCCAGATTCCAGTTGATATAGTGTTTACTTGTCTTCAGTCTATCGATCATATAAAATATCCTCCATCATATGAAACCACCCAGTTTCATAGTACACTAAGTAAGGCCTTGCAGCACCTAGATACAGTGGAATTTAGGAAAGACAACAATACATGTGCCTTACAGGAACTATTTTAGAGACAGACATCTAAGGTCTCTAGTGGGAGGGTATCTGATTGTTGTCAATGTGCATGACCATTGATCAAGAAAACATAAATCCTTTTCTCAGTGTTACCCAATGCTGCTGTGGTGGTTTGATTCAGGTGTCCCCCATAAACTTAGGTGTCCTCAATGCTAGGTTCCCAGCTGATGGAGATTTGGGAATTAACATCATCTGGAGGCAGTGTATTGTTGGGGGCGGGCTTATGGGTGTTATAGCCAACTCCCCCATGCCAATGTTTGGCACACTCTCCTGTTGCTATTGTCCAACTTATGAGGGTGGGAGGGTGATGTCCACTCTCTGTTCATGCCATCATTTTCCCCCACCATTGCAGAGCTTCCCCTAGAGCTCGTAAGCCAAAATAAACCTCTTTTCACCCCATACTCTTCTCTTGGTTGGTTGATTTCTACCAGCAATAAAAACCTGACTACGACAGCTGCTTTATGGGTAATGTCCTATTGAAAAGTTTACAATTTTCCCAGCGAAACTAGAACCACTACTCCTGGAAACACAACAACTAAAAATCTTTATCTTCAGTTATATCATCAACCTATTTGCATGAACAAGTATTTGCTTCCTTGTCCTTTTGTCTGTTGCTGTTGCAGTGTTACGGATCAAACCAAGGCCTTCATATAGTCTCCACATATACACACTGAGCTATATACACAGCCTAGAAAGCTTTCATACAAGAGAAAATTATGCATTGAAAATGGCCCTGGGGAGTGTTTTTGGAGAAGTGTCTGAACTAGAACAAAATATAAAGGCATGCACGTATGAAAATGCCACAATGAAATGCATTGTGCTGCATGCTAACTTCAAAAATTTATTTAAACAAAGAAAGAATATGATTGACCAGAGAATGAAAAACTTCCACATGTAGTAATTTTGAACTGTTCTGACAACATTTTTCTTCCCTCTCATTTCTATAATTTTATCTAGGGATTCTCCTTCATGATGACTCAAGGCATGAAAAAAATCTTTACTAATGGAAGCTTCGAGGACTCAGGAAGGACCAAGTTCCTAACGAATCCACACTGGATGCATGCCACTGGTTTGTGTGTAACATGCGGTGTATGCACATGTGTGTATGATGTGGCAATCTGAGTACACAGATGCATGAGCCAGAGGAGGATGTCAAAGGTCCACTATACCAATCATCTGCCTGTTTTTCCTTGAGACAGACTCTGTCCTTGCTTCTTCTCATGAACCCAGTGATCCTCTGGCCTCTCCTTCCCACAGGCCTTATAGAGAAATGTGGCCATGTTGAGCTATTTACGTGGGAGCTAGAAAACTTAATGTGGGCAGGGGCAGAGCCCATCTGGTCCCCATGCTTGTGCCAGAAGTGTTCTTAACCACTGAACCATCTCTCCAGCTCCTAGTTTCACATCGTTAAAAATAAACACCAGTGGGGTTCTTTCAAGCCGGGTGTGAAATAAAAACATGTGGACACAGTTCTGAGAGATCTGTGACAGAATAGTCTCTATCGGCACCTCTCTCCCAGCCCCATAGAGAACAACTCTCCTTGACAGACACAGAGGAATGGCCATGATAGCTGGGACATGGTGGTGACTAACTAGTGACTGGTGCTATGGAATATTTGCTAGAGGAGTTTCCTGATTACCCTGAGTTCCTACCTGGGCACTCTCTAGGGAGCTCTGACCTTTCAGAAGCAGTGAGAAGAGCCTGTCCAATCAGCTATCACCCCCACTGGCAGGAAAGGTTCCAGCAGGTCTGAGTGTGCGTTTGGCTGCTGGCTCTTTCTCCCCTGAGCTGGTCTGGTTGATTGCTTCATTACTCTGTGTTACAAACATCTTTAGGCAAAGGATCAGGCCGTGTATGCTCACCACAAGAACAAGACCAGGCCGCGTGTGCCTACCACAAGAACAGCAAAGTGTGCCTTCTTTACTCTTGAGAGCCATACCTCCTTGGTGAACCCTCTCAAAGTCAGGATGGTTCTCTCTGCTTTGCTGAGGTTTTAGAACAAAAGCAAAACTCTCCAAACTGAAGGCTGTTAGTACAAAGTGCAATAAAAGAGCTTGTGCTCTGATTTCCACCTCTCTTCTTTCTTTCTTGACTTTTCAGACACTGCAGAACTCGGGGGTGGGGTGGAAGCCTAGTAATGATCTTTCGAGCCTCAGCACACTTTCCAAATCAATAAATAATTGCCACTGCCTAGTCATAAGGAGAAATTCCAAGGCCTATGGTTTCATCATGCTCTGCGCAGTGCATCCCACAGTTCATCAAAGTACACTGGGGAACAAGTTGCCCAGGGTGACTCATGCCAGCCTTTGTGATGGAGTCCTTCAGTGGACCAGGCCTTAACGTTACGTGATACTAGGACACAAATCTCTTCTAGCAGATGGCATCCACATGAATGAACTATAACCCAAGTTGGCTTTCCATAAAAGTCCTGCTTGTCTGCCCTTCTACCAATGCCTCAGACCTCATCCCACTGGTCCACACCCTCTCATTTGTTCCGTCCCATTTACTACACTTGCCTCATTCAACTTATCACAATGGACTGAAGTACCTCATCACTTGACTAGGAAGCCATGCGTGGCTTGTCTGGAACATTAGCTCAATGGAGAGCACAGCCAGCCCTCACCCATCACCACTGCGCTCTCCTCCACTGCAGCCTGGGAGCTGTACTAGGAACCTGCTGAGAAATGGATTTGGGATGAATTACTGGGAGATGATTCCTGCATACGCTATAAGCAAGTTAATGATGAGGGATGATGGCAGTTCTAATTTTCCCTTAGAAAACCAGACAGAGCCTGGAAGAGAATGTGTCACTGGCCTTGGCTTGAGCGAATACAAGGTTGGAGATCACAAGGTTCTAAGAAGCCCTATGTACAAACGTGGTATAGACACCTCAAGATGCATCCTGAATCAGCAAGCAATAGGAAGGTATTTGACATTTTTGTCTCACTGACTCGCACGTATTTCCAGTGCTATGGATCTCATTAATTTTTCCCAGGCCTGCAAAGACATTTCAAAACACAGGCAAATTCTCTCTTTGGGTTCATGGAGAGAAAGGACAGCATGTCAAAGGTTTATTGCTCCTCTTTTTGTCTGAGAAGATCTCCCTCTAACATTGGAAAGAGTCTCTCCTAGCTGTGAGATTGTGGGTCAAGTCTGAGCAACAGTTCACTGAACAATAATTTTCTTCAATTGAATCTTGCTCTTTCTGGCAAGTTCTCTGTGTGCAGTCAGTCTCAGGAGCCCAGAGGAAGGCATGCCAGTCATGTGCTCTTCCAGCCAAGTCTGTTGTCACCAGGAAAAGTCATTCATTAGATACGTAATCATCTAGATTTGGTCTCAGCTTTGTCTGTGCACAAAACAAAATAACTAAATCCCTCTTTCTATCACCAGTGAACAACTTATATCATAGTGTCTTTAACACTTTGTCACCTGGAATTCATTTTTATGCTTGTCTTCTGCTTGCAATGATGTGTCTCTTGTGGGTGAGAGCTGGTTTCTTTTCCCCTTGATCTCTGCAACACGTGCTACCCGGAGTTGTCCCAAATATTTGCCAAACAAATAAGTTTTGTAAATAGTGACATGAATAAACATAAGGCTATGCAAATCTCCACAAATATTGCACATATAAAATATACTGGGTACATATTTACATGGTTTCTTAATATTAAGTAAAATCTTCTTAATGTCTATCACAAATGTATCTATTAAACTGTATTCAGATTTACTTTTTAAAACCATACTGTTAAAAGAATAACCTGGAAGTCTTACTGGTTGTGGAATAGGCAGATATTTTGTACAGAAACTATATTTTAGTCTGTATTAAATTTTTGCTACCTGGTGCCAAGTATGAATTCAGTAAGTACTAAAGAAATATTTTAATCACACACACACACACACACACACACACACACACACATTATCTTAGATTGTTAAAAAGTTTTACACAGATGATGTTTTCCCTTAGCAATATAATTTAGAGTAAATGTACTGATTTGATGACTACATAATAACAAGTTAAAACACTATTTAATTCTTAATATTCTAATAGTTGGTGATGACATCAGGAATAAGATAGATAAGCATGCTTATCCTTAAAGAGCCCAGTTAAGTCAAAAGATGTTGAATATAAATTAATGTGGTACTTGAATAAATTAACTTGTAATTACTATACATTGGATGTATAGTATCAGAACTGAATTTTTACTCTGCATTAAGTTATCAGAAATCTGAATTTTGCTCATGGTCTTCAAAATGTCTGTGCAACTTGTGAAATTGCCATTCAATGAATGTCTCTAGCACAGCAAGAAAGAAGCTTGGGGCCATGTCTTTCCAGGCCCTTGCTGTTCCCATGTGAGATCCACACAGTCTATTTGACAAACTGCCCAAGAACATGGATATTTCTTCATGGACATAAACCAGAGTCTTTCTGGAAGGTTGTTCAAAGGACCACATGAAGCTTTGCACAACTTCCTTCTTTTTTTTATCAGCTTTCTTTCCTCACTTACTAAACTGAGTGGCAAGTCAGATGGCAGTATTGTTTTTCTTTAGCACTGGGAATGATAAATGTCACTAGGATGATAAAGAAATATATGTCAAAGATTTCTAATTTCCCACAACCAAAACCATTAAACTCTAGGAGAGTGCTTGCTGTGAACCACAGGGCTACTTGGGGGCAGCAGGGACGGGAATGTAGCTGGGAACCAAGCCGGTCATAAAACCAAGGTTAGTCTTTTTCTTTCTTAATTGCAGATTTTTTTTTCCCTCTTATGGGTTCATCTGTGTTTTCCTTCTCGGTTCCAATTAAGTAAATGATTGGTACCAATATTTTTTTCATACTCCCTCTATGTCCCTGAGACTTGCTCCTCAAATCTGTTCGCTTCTTTTCCCAAGTAAATGATTCCCAAAATAGCATCAGAGCATGATGCTGCCTGGTGTTTATCTAAGCCAACCGCTGGTGACTAAGGGGAGACAAGTGTGATATGTAGGATGTCTTAAGGAGGATCACAGGGGATCGAATTTCCTTTTCTCATTGTGCTTCTCCTCAGGCTTTAGCTGCAAGAGGGGTACCTAAAGGACCATGGGTGAAGGAAGTATAAAGGTCAAGGGCCATGAGTTGTATCATAAACAAGGCATAATCTTGGCACTTGAAGACTCCTGGACTTATATCTAGAACTTCCTGTGGGAATTGAGTTCAGTTTAATGTAGGAGTTGAGTTCAGTCCTTTTAAAACTATTCTTAAGTTGTTTTCTCTATCAAAGGCTGAACCTCAGTGTTAGAAATATTTATCTTCTCCCTTCTTTTTCTCTTTCTCCTATTGTTCTAACCCTCTTACCATGTTAAAATATCTTCAAAAGGCCCTTCTTCCAGATCCTGCTGAGTGGGTATAATGTCTGTTCAGATTGGAGTCAAATGCCTGCGTCTTCAGCCCCCACTTAGTGAGAGAATCACTTGAGCATCTTTGTGCACTGAGTTTACCAGACATCGCAAGAGAGGAAAGAGAGAAAGAGGCTGACTTACAACTCAGGGGATATTTCTACAGCCTGAAAAGAACATTCGGTGAGGACAGATAATCCCAAGGTCCTTATTGCACAAAGGCATTACACTCAGTGAACTCATCACCCCATGAAGTCAAATTACCTCAGGTGCCAACAGGTTCAGAAACAGTTTAGTGAGTGTCCAAGTGTTTGATCGATAAGCCATGTTCAAGGGCTTTGTGCAGGGCCAGCCTGATAGAGGAGTGGAAGCCAGGCGATGCTGATAAGGTCTTCCCATCTTTTATGGTTGCCACAAAGAAAAAGGACCTGGGGTCAAAATGCCAAGGATTTGCCAATAACAATGTTTATATTCTTATTACTGTTTATAAAGAGCAAGAGGGCCAGAAAAGTGCTTGTTTTATTGGGCTTATCTCCAGAGATTCAAAAGCTTGATTCTGTGAACCAATTGCATCAGGTTTTGGAGAAAGCAGAGTTGTGGATATGGAAATCGGTTGTACCTAACATCTCCACAAGAGCATCTATTCAGTTATCCGGCCCCTGCCACCACTCTTCCTCCCACCGGACAACGTTCACTATATCTTCTTTATTGAAGATGGTTTCTTTGGTTCCCTGATAATTGGAATGTTGGCCTTCTTTGTTGGCCTGTAAATTTGGCAGTTACTGTGTTTATGGCTTTGTCAGTCTGACACAATATTTCAGCCACCAGTGCCCCAACCAGGGCTGATTTGTTGGGGGAAGGAAACTAATTGGAAAACCATGAAAGCTTGATTTGAGACTAGGGAAAATGTTTACCGCAGCATTGCCCCAACATGCCAACTAGAGGGGTGAGTTGATATATACAGGAAAAAGAAATATTTCATATCTCAAAGGCAGTCTTTCTAAAACCTGTTAGGAGAAGGAAGGAAGCAAGGAAGGATGTGGACCTCTAAAAATAACAGGTTCTTGATGAATTCTGTCTTTGTTCCTGCTTGCATAATAATGACTCATACCTTCAATGTATATGATGAAATTTTAGGCTATTTCACCTTTTTACACTTTTAATCACTAACATATTCATCATTACTCTAAGAGGCAAGTCAGGTCAACAACTGTAGGAAATACAATGGATTAATATCCACATTTCTTAGGTGATGTTTGCATTAGTTTCTTTTCTCATTGCTATGACCAAATATATAACAGAAAACAACTTAAGGAAAGAAGGGTTTATTTCAACTTCAAAGGCTACAACATGGCCTGGTAGCAGGAATAGGAAGCGGCTAGTCACACAAAAGCCACATTCAGGAAGTTGAGAGGGAAAGAGAGGGAAAGATCAGAATGTATGTAGCGCCAGCATATAAAACCTCAAGGCCCACCAAGAGAGATGCCTTTCATGTAGAAGGCCGCCAAGGTCCCACCATGTTCCCAAACAGAGCTGTGAGCTAGGGAGCAGATGCTGACACACAAGCCTACGGGGAACATTTTACATTCAAACCACAGCAGTATTCACGAGCCAGACTGTAGATTTTCTGTGCTGTTATTTCTTCTCTACAGGATGATGCTGTTGGCTGCAGTGCCTGCCTCTTAGGTCTGTCTTTCAGGAGAATTAACGGAGATCAGCACCTGTTGAAGTGGACACTTGTTAGTCATTATGGACAGTCATTGTGGCATCCATGGCCAGTTGACAGTGCTTGGAGACCTTCCATGAGAGTAATTGTTGCCCACCTGAAACAGAGCTAGAAATGAGCTCATGGCTACCTGGGGAAGTCTCCATCACTTGGTATATTACTATGTCCATTGAGGGTCACATCAAAACAGACAAAGAGACTATTGCATTGGGCACCTCACATTCTAGGTGGGTAAAAACTATCCAGGCCTTCATCTTCTATTAACATCTATGTGCATGCTCGCAAAAGACATCAGGTACTCCTAATTAATCCAGTGGAGATTTAAGATTGATTGTCTACCAAGGATTTAAATATTCTATTGCCTACTTTGGGCACATTCATGTATTTTCTTTTATATTTTTATTCCTGTTGCATTTTCATCCTCATAGGAATAAATGTAATCACAAAAGAAGTCATAATCACTCACTATAATAAAGTGCTTTTTAAAAAAATCTTTTCACAAATTGCTACAGTTATCCATCTATAGATTCACTTACTCATCCATCTACCCACCAACATCCAAAGCACTGTACTTGCCACTAGGGATACAGAAATGAGTGATATGTCTAGTCCTTAGTTCCCTGTAGCCTACTGTCCAGTGACGTTTGCTGATGAGTTTACCAACTTCTGTTGACTTCTCCAAGACCAAATCCAAGGTTCTTTTCCTACTGCTTAGAGGGATAAAAGATAGTTACTCAGGGTAAGAAGATTGAATTCCACGTTGCTGAGGTTGTAACAAGAAGGAGGATCCAGTGATGATTCTTGAAAGAACTAGCTAAGGTGGAATTTTATCTCCATGTCTGAGTCTGACTGTGTGACATAGACCCAAACTCTTTGAATCTTTTTACATCTTGCTTTTTATTTCTGTGCAATGGAGACACCAACATAAGGACTGTCAACTCTGAATCAGATCTGTGGAGGTATTAAAAATATTTCTACCTCACAAAACGTGCTTCATACCTACTGTTCATTCATTCACTCGTTCATTAGGATTATTTTTTAAATTAAACATAGATTTATAAAGAATCTAATATGTGCCAGATACTGGGCAGCAACACTCAAATTTCTTTGTACAGAGGAGACAGCTTAGTTAGTAAGTGCTTTCTGCACAAAGTTTGCATTCCCAGCACCCACATGAAAGCTGAGAAGACTGGCGCAAACCTGCAATCCCAGAACTAGGATGGTAAAAACAAGAATATCCCGGGCTGGAGAGATGGCTTAGCGGTTAAGCGCTTGCCTGTGAAGCCTAAGGACCCCGGTTCGAGGCTCGGTTCCCCAGGTCCCACGTTAACCAGATGCACAAGGGGCGCACGTGTCTGGAGTTCGTTTGCAGAGGCTGGAAGCCCTGGCATGCCCATTCTCTCTCTCTGCCTCTATCTGTCTTTCTCTCTGTGTCTGCCGCTCTCAAATAAATAAATAAATAATATTAAAAAAGAAAAAAGAAAAAAAGAAGATCCCCAGGGCAGGTTGGCTAGTGAGCTGACCTGAATCAATGAGGTTGAAAAAGACAATCAGGCACAACCCAGTTAGGGCAGATACTGCGGAGTTCGCTCCTCAATCCTCCCTTCAGTCGACCTCCCTCCACTACTGTGTCCTGTACCCCACCCTCCTCCTGAGCCAGCATCTTGCTGTCACTGGCACCATGCCCTACCCACACTCGGCGCTGACCCCAGAGCAGAAGAAGGCGCTGTCTGACATTGCTCAGCGCATTGTGGCTCCAGGCAAGGGCATCCTGGCTGCAGATGAGTCCACTGGAAGCATTGCCAAGCGGCTGCAGTCTATTGGCACTGAAAACACTGAGGAGAACCAGCACTTCTACCACCAGTTGCTGCTGACTGCTGATGACCATGTGAATCCCTGTGTTGGAGGGGTCATCCTCTGCCATGAGACACTGTACCAGAAGGCGGATGATAGATGTCCCTTCCCCCAGGTAATCAAATCTAAGGGTGGTGTTGTGGGCATCAAGGTAGACAAGGTTGTGGGGTTCCTGGCAGGAACTATTGAAGAGACCACTACCCAAGGGCTAGATGGGCTGTCCGAGCGTTGTGCTCACTACAAGAAGGATGGAGCTGATTTTGCCAAGTGGCACTGTGTGCTGAAGATTGGGGAGCACACCCCCTGTGCCCTTGCCATCATGGAAAATTCCAACATTCTAGCCCGTTATGCCAGCAGCTGCCAGCAGAATCTATCCTGATGGGGATCATGATTTGAAGCACTGCTAGTATGTAACTGAGAAGGTGCTGGCTGCTGTCTACAAGGCTCTGAGTGACCACCACATGTACGTGGAGGGCACCTTGCTGAAAACCAACATGGTCACCCCAGGCCATGCTTGCACCCAGAAGTTTTCTCATGAGGAGATTGCCATGGCAACTGTCACAGCTCTGCACCACACAGTGCCCCCTGCTCTCCCTGGGGTCACTTTCCTGTCTGGAGGGCAGAGTGAGGAAGAGGCACCCATCAACCTCAATGCCATCAACAAGTGCCCTCTGCTGAAGCCGTGGGCACTGACCTTCTCCTATGGCCGAGCTCTGCAAGCTTTTGCCCTGGTGGCCTGGGGTGGGAAGAAGAAGAATCTGAAGGTTGCCCGAGAGGAGTATGTCGAGCGAGCCCTGGCCAACAGCCTCGCTTGTCAAGGAAAGTACACCCAAGTGGTCAGGCTGGGGCTGCAGCCAGTGAGTCCCTCTTCATCTCTAATCATGCTTACTAAGCTGGGGTGCTCTAAGGCTGCCCCCTCCACAAACACTCCAGGCCCCGGCCTCCCCACGCACTCTTGAAGAAAAAAAAAAGAAAAAGACAATCAGCCTTCATACTCTGGCAACACACACACACACACACACACACACACACACGTAAATGCATAATGTAAACATGCAACTACACACATAGGAATATATACACATCACACATATATGCATAAAAATTAAATATTTTTGAGTGCATAGAGTAATAGTAAATAATACTATCATAACAGTAAAACAAATATTTCCAAAAGAACTTATGATAATGTAGGCAACATATGAGGGCAGGCCTCTGGAGTAAGTAAAAAGTCAGGGAAGAAGAGATGTGTTTCATGTGGACAGGGAAGAAGACAAAAAGGAACAGAAAAATAGCATCTTCAAAAGTCTCAAATAGGAGTGGCCAAGCTTGCGACACTCAGAGTAGTCCTGATACTTCGAGTAGGCAGTAACTGCTGTGCTAAGCAAGCAAAACGTTTTTCAAGATACTTGAAAAAGAAAAAGAAAAAAAAAGGAAAGAAAGAAAGAAACTGTAAAACAACCAGCACTGGATATAAACACAGATTTGGGGAATTTCTCACATCTCGAGACAAGATTACTAGATCAAGTCACTTAAGCCACAGTGATATGTCTTTTGTGTTTTTGGCAGCTTCAAAGAGTTACATTCTTCAACCTGTGCACAAATGGAGTGGAAGGATTGACATTTTTATGAGTGAAGCAGGATGGTGGGTGTGTAAGATGCACCTGGGTGTCAAAGAGAAAGCGCTACCAGATATCCAGGGGAGGCTGGGATCCCAACTACCCCAGAAGCTGAAGCAAAAGATGTTGTGTTTCAATAAAAAACATATCACTGCTAGAGTTAAACTTCATATAGTGAAATTAATATTTGAAAATAATATTAAAATGGTGAAAGGCTTAGAGGATGTAAATTCTTCATTATATAATTTTTAATTGAATTCTAATGGGTGACTCCAGTGTGGATTGTGGTAATGGTATGTTTGGAAATACATATATGTGTATATATATAATATCACATCATGTATCTATACATAAATACATACATATGTGATGTGATACCTAAAATGCCTTCACTAAAATTTGAGACAAAAACATATTCTGGAAAATACCACAATTAAGTTAGAATGAAACTTTTTGAAATGTTCTAGTAAGCCACAGGGACTCAGAATAAAAACATTAGAAAGCAGTTTAATATCATTATGATTTAGCATTGTTTTGTTTATAACCATTCAAAGATTTTCCTAGAAAAACAAAAAGAGAGCACAAATACTGAACAAAAAGAAATTGGCAGACATTAGCCCTAATATATCAAAATATACTTTAAAGGAAAGTGATCTGCATCTATCAATTAGCAGACAATATCAGGTTTGGTGAAAGAATTTAGACCAACTACATGTTGCCTGTAAGAAACGCATTACAATTAAAATGATGATAAATCAAGTTGAATGCAAATGCTTGAATACTGATACATTTTTCAAATATGAATTCAAAAAATGTACAATTGGGGCTATATTACCTCACCAAAAGATCTTAGTACAAAAGAGCAAATTATCAGAAAAATAAAATTGAAAACAGGAGGGTGAAAGAAAGAGAGAGAGAGATTATATACAATGACAAAAAAACTCAAGCCATCACCAAGGCATAGCAAACTTAAATGTGCATGCAGCTGGACAGCAAGGTTATAAAACAAATGAAAGAACCATGCTATTGACATGAAATAGACATCACTTAGCACAGCATTAGCAACCCTCCTCCTGATCAACTGATCAAACAGCCAGACAGAAAATCAGCGAGGACATCGAACTTGACCATATCACTTCTAGCAAGCAGATTGTAGTTAGCAATCATGAAATACCACGCCAAGAATGGAGCTTCCACATTTTCTCAAGTGCCGTGGGACATACACAAAGTAGGCCATGTCCACATGAAACACATCTCTCAAATTTTAATTAAACCCAACAAATCAAAGTCATAAAGAGTATGTTTATTGACCATAATTGAATAAAACTAGAAAACACACACACACACACGCACACTAGGAAAATCTTCAAATAATTAGAAATAAAACACTGCTAAATCATAATGATATTAAAATATACTAAAGAAATACTATGAAGAAATATACACATGTAGCTGACAACTTATTAAATGGGTCAATTTCTTGAAAAATACAAATTATCAAGACTTACTCACTATAAAATATGCAAATTTAAAAGTTTTTTTACTCCTAATATACTAACATTTTCAGCCATCCTCTGACACCTTTAAATTTGCTAGAAAATTGTACCAAATGTTCCAAGAGGAGTTAACATCCATTCTACATTACCTCATCCAAAATCCAGGAAAGATGGAATTATCTCCAATGTATTTTATGAAGCTTGAATTACCCCAATAACAAAAACAGAACAAAAAGCCAAAACTACAGATGCATAGCCTTCATGAATATAAATGCAAACCCCTTAATACAATATTCACAATTATAATTCAGTAATATAGAAAAAATTAATACATGTCATAACCAAGAAAGCCTTACTTCAGGGCTGAAAAGCTAGCCCAACACTCCAACATTAATCGATGTAATAATCCACAACACTGGCAGACTAAAAAAGACAAACGCTGAGCTAGAAACGACATTTAACAACATTTAAAAGATGTTCATGATGAAAACAAAAACAATTTATGAAAATAGGAATAAGAGAAACATCCTCAATTGGATCAAGAGCATCTTTTAAAAATATGTAGTTAACAGAATGGCAAATGAATGACTGGGATGATTTCTGATCTAATACTGAGAACAAGGCAATGACATCAGCTGGAAATTATTGCCAGTCAAAGGAATATATATGTTGCTTTTAATGGAGTGGGAGAGGGAGGAAGGTAGGAAGAAAGGTAAGTAGGAAGGAAAGAAAGAAGAAGGGAAGGAAGAGGAAGGCCAGAAGAAAAACCTCCTAGAACATATAAGTTCAGCAAAGCCATGGAAAACACTATAAGGAAAATACAGCTGTATATATATATTGTTTCTTTTTTTTCTTTCTTTATTTGGTTGCCAGGGCCTCTAGCTAGTGCAGATGAACTCCAGACACTTGTGCCACCTTGTGCATCTGGCTTATGTGGGTACTTAGGAATCAATTTTGGGTTCTTGGGCTTCACAGGCAAGTGCTTTAACTGTTAAGCCATCTCTCCAGCTCTGTATTTCTTTATATTAATAAGATCATTCATACATGGAAATTAGAAGTAAAATACCACTTAATATTTCCTACATGAAATCTTTGAGTATAAATGTGACATATGTGAATGACCTGTGAGCTAAGAAACACAAGGACTGAAAGCCTGTATACTTGTATTGGAATAAGAGGCACAATGAGGGTCTCAGTGTCCTCCAGTCGTCCAAGCAGATTTAGTAAATTTTCTTTTAAAGTCCCAGAAATATTTCTGTAGATAGAGACAAATTCATAGTAAGGTACATTTGGTAAGCCAAAAGAATGATAATGCTAAAACTATCTTGAAAGTAGAATACACTGTGATGAGTTCCTCTTCTCATTTCAATAATTATTTTAAAGCTAAGGACTTGGCCATATGGTATTGGCAGAGAGACAGATACATAGATCAATGAAACAAACTAGAGTTCAGCAATAGACTCATATATCTGCTCAAGCTGTTATTTAGATGAAATTACAAATCCAGCTAAACATGAGAAAGAATAGAGTTAGCAAAAGTTCGTAAGTTAACTGGATGCCAAGAGACAACATGCATATAATAAATTATAGATGACGGATAGGTGAGAGATGGGTAATAGCTACTTAGATGATAGAAAGATTGATTGATGGATGATAGACTATACATACACAATACATAGATAGGTGATAAATAGGTAATAGCTACTTTGATGATAGATAGATAGATAGATAGATAGATAGATAGATAGATAGATAGATAGATAGATAGTACATATATTCATGATAGATACATTATTGACAGATGAATAGATAAATGGAAAATGATAAATTAACTAAGCCAACCATCTTATGCAAAAATTAGCTCCAAAAAGAGCTATGAAAGAATTTAAAGGCTGAGAAGGTAGTTAAAGGCATTGGCCTGCAAAGCTGTTTACCTGGGTCCAGTTCTCTGGTACCCACATAAAGCCAAATGCACAAACTAACACATGAGTCTGGAGCTCCTTTGCAGTGGCAAAAGGCCCTGGTGTTTCTCTTTCACTATCTCTTTCTTTCTCTCTCTCCATCTTCCATTCTTTCTCCCTTTCCCCTCATAAATAAATAAATAACATTTTTTAAAAAAGAATAAAAGCATTTAAAACTTAGTTTGGGGGGCTGGTTCAAGGCTTGTTTCCCCAGGACCCACGTTAGCCAGATGCACAAGGGGACGCACGTGTCTGGAGTTCGTTTGCAGTGGCTGGAGGCCCTGGTGCGCCCATTCTCTCTCTATCTGTCTTTCACTCCCTCTCTCTCTGTCACCGTCAAATAAATAAATAAAAATGCTCGAAAAATATTTAAATTAAAAAAAAACTTAGTTTGGGGGAAAGTGGCAGAAAAAAATTAAAATCTAGATCTAAGAAAACATGTTCGTAGATTTGAGAAGGTGTGCAGTACATAATCATGTGTCTGAAATGAAGAGTACATGTGAAAAAGACCCATAGCATTGACTCAGTAATTAAGGCTGGGAAAGTTCTTGTTTTCATCCCAAAATCCAGTACCAATTACATATGCAACGAGACTGTAACACCTTGAATTATATAGATGTTTCTAGATCACATTCAATCACACCATTAAGGTGGAAGTAGCCTATTCTTTTTCTAACTTTCCATATATAGACACATACCCACATAATAAATTACATATATTTTATAATACACACATATATGTATACATATATATGTATCTATCTATCTATCTATCTATCTATATATATATATATATATACATACACACACACACACACACATATATATATATATATATATATATATATATATATATAGAGAGAGAGAGAGAGAGAGAGAGAGAGAGAGAGAGAGAGATTCTAGGTTCTAGTTGATTTATTCAAGCTTATGGATTTTTGTTGAAAGATCATGTTAAGTGGTTAATGGTAGAGTTACAATTTAAATATGGAATGTCCCTTATGGACTTAGGGTTTGAATGTCTTGTCTCCATGGATGGTGTCATTTGGGGAGGCTCTGCAGATGCCAGAAGGCTGGGCCTGTCTGGAGGAAGTAGGTTCTTGGAGGTAAATTTGTCCTCACCACTCCCTGTCTCACTGCTTGCTTCTCAGCCCACCATAATGTGAATCATGCTTTCCTACTACACCTTCCTTATGATGATACATGGGACCCTTTGAAAACTTGAGCCAAAATAAAGTTTCCCAGTTGTTTCCATCAGATATTTTGGTCACAGTTATGCAAAATGATTAAGATCAGCCAAGACACCTCCAAGCCCACAGAGAGTGGTTGGTGTGCTAGATAGACTGCTCACTCACTATGTGACATTGGCTAGATCACTTCACCTCTCTGGCCCTTTCTTTCCTCATTTGAAACCTAAGAAAAAGAAGTAAGTATTACCTCAGGGCATTGATAAGAAAATTAAATGAATTAGTATTTGCAAAGTACAGAACATTGCTCTCAACAGTGTTCATTAAATAAATTAACACGTTGGCCCTGGATCACTTCTTCTTACTCTAATTTATGAAATGAAATGGCTAGTGGAAACAAATTCATTTTTTTTTAACATCTAGATCAAAGCACAGATTTATATGCTCAGCTACAAAAGATTAAACCCAATCTGAGGACTTTCATAAGGAAGAAAATGAAGCTAAAATACTTCCTGTCCCACATTTTATATGAATACTTCAATATGCCAGAATGCTCCTTTTTTAAACATTTAACAATTGTGGATTTTGTTTCTACTCCTCATCTAACATTTAGAGATGAAACTCTGCAGGCTATATTTTATTATAACTATTTTGTTGGAGCCAAGAGTATACAGACACATAGATATTCTTGGGGTTTGAGTGTGAAATGCTCTCCATATGCTCATAAACTTGTGCACTTGTCTCCAGCTGGTGGTGCTGTCTGGGAAGATGGAGGGATATTAAAGAGGTGGAGCTTTGCTGGAGGAGGTGGGTCACTATGGCTGCATGCTAAAGGCCAGCTCTACTTTCCTGATTGTGGCCACAATGTGACTAGCCTCTCCCCATGTTCCTGCCACCATGCCTCCCCAACATGGACGGACTATAACCACTAGAATTGTAAACCCAAATGAACCTTTTCTTCTTTACCTGCTATTTGTCAGGGTTTTGGTCACAGGATTGGGAAGACTAACCAGTCCACACTTTATCTATCCACTGGGAATTAACCTCGTATTTGCTAGGACCCTGACATTGCATTACATTTTTAAGCAACAAACACCCTAAGTACATCAAGAGAAATATCAGCAGTGTGGTATTTAACCAGTGAAACAAGAGAAAAAGACAATTTAACATGGTTATAAGCACACTTCACAGACCTACAGCAAAAATACAGAGGTGTTAGATAAGCAGGGCATTTGTATCTGCCTGCTTTCTACATGGAATAGTGTCACTTCTCTGAGTGAGGGCACAATGGAGGCTTAAAGATAAAGGCTCGTGAATCCTTCTTTCCCTGCTCACATTTCCAAGGCTGAGATCAGAAGTGAGCTCACCACCAGATGTCTCCACTGTGTAAAGTAATTAACAAACCCAGATTCAAAAGAAAAGCTGACCATACATCTCAATGGATGCAGAAGAAGACGTGTGGTCAGCTTGCTTCAGGATCGACACCGATGGCCAAGGACGATAGCTCAGGACAGCAAGTGCTATGCACAGTGAGCCAACAGCTAAAGTCCTACTGAATGGGAAAATGCAAGAAAAGGTGGTTTTTGTCTGAGGGTGATTTATAGCCCCCCTCCCATAGTAGATATTACTAGACAGTGAGTAAGTCCCTGGACTTTTCCTAAGCATTGAACAGACCAGTTTCCACATCAAAGAACCATCCATACCCAAATATCCATGTTGCCACATTTGAGGGCATTTGCCTGACTTGGTGGCGCATTATAATTAATCATGACTCCAGTGGCCTTTTCCTAACATGATGACAGACATGGAAATTAAGCCCAGCAATGGACACTAGGTTCTTCAAGCACCCATAGACCTCTCTCCTGCAGCCCCAGTACCTAGTGTTCTCTGTGTGGTCACTTTACTTGACTATACTCCCTTCTAGACAATGAGGTCTCTAGAGGACCTGGCTAGTACCCCACTTTCTGTGAGTGCCTGTCACTTAATAGAGTATGGGGCATGCCACACATAATCTATAAGCATTTGTCAAATGAAAAAAAAATCATGAATTAACCATGATGCAACATAATTTGTAAATAAAGTAAGAGTAATTTCTGCATTGAGGGAAGGTTCATTTTGGCTGGAAAGATGGCTCAGTGCTTAAAGGCCCTTGATTGCAAAGCCTGCAAGTTCAGGTTCAATTCCCCAGTGCTCACGTAGAGCCAGACACACAAGGTGGTGCTTGCACCTGGATTTGATTGCAGTGGCGAGAGGACCTGGCATGCCCATGCTGTACCTTAAATAAATGATTAATTAATTAAATTAAATATTTTATAAAACAGAAAGTTGAAGATACCTTTCAAATTTAATCAATTTTAGAAGCAGTTAGGTGATCTTAGCATTAAAAAGAACTCAAGCTACAATGGTAACAAGTCAAGCACCTCGTATAAAAAATATTGAGAAGTTAGCATAATTGTGAAGCAGATGTTAGGCAAGGGAACTTATACACAATTAAGACATTCAGTTGTAACAGTAATGGAATAACTCAATCAAAAATACCCACAAATTCATCCTTGCAAAAACTCTCTGGTCTAAAGAGGGCAACAGACTGGGAATATGATCAAATTACAATATGTTCATATATTAAAGTTCTCAATAAAAATTTCACTGGCAACACAACCTAGGTCTTCAAGGTTTTTCTTTCTTTTCTCTTTTAACTTCTAGTCTCTTCTCTTTTATTTTATTCTTTTTTCTTTTACCTTAATTCTTTCCTCCCTCCGTATGTGTGTGTGTGTACACGCACGTTCCTGTATAGACAATACTAGAGGTCAAACCTAGGGACTAGGCAAGCACTCTACCATTTAGATAAAACTTTACCCCTTTTTAATTAGTAGTTTGTTTGAAAAATATTTTTACTTCTTTTTGTGTGTATGTGAAAGAGAGAGAGAGAGGGAGAGAGAGAAGGAATGAATATAGGAGTATCAGGGTCTCTTAATGTTGCAAATGAACTCCAGAAGCCTGCACAATGTTGTGCACTTGGTTTTATGTGGGTACTAGGGAATCGACCACCAAGTTGTCAGGCTTTGCAAGCAAGTGCATTTTACTCCAGTCCTCGAGGTTTTAGTCTTAATAAAGCACTTCAAAATGATTGCATATGTGTGTCTGTATATATAGATAGATTCTTAGTGCCATAAAATATTATTTTACATTTTAAGGCAATTGGAAGTTATTCTGGGGGAGATTATATAACTTATTTTCACTTAAAAATTATATCTCTTCATTTCATTTCTTCTGTTAGATTTAACATGCTATTTAAATTTTATGTTTAAAACTATCTGCATAATAATAATTTCCAAGATTATGTTCCCTTTCCCCTCCCACCCATCTCTCACCAGCCCATTCATCTGTCTACCAGGACATGTGTGGAACAGTACCTAGAATCATGCTTAGGTGATGCTCCTTAGGTTAGCTCTCCATGGCTGGATTTCATGTCTTTACTTTCTTTAATTTACTGCCTCATCATGAATATTATTATATTAAGCAATAAGCACAGCCATTCCTTAGTTATTCAAGTGCATAGTATGTCTGTAATTCTTTTTATCTCAAAGTGAATCTCCTTCTCTCTTCATTTATTATGCTATGAGATGTTACTTAATTTTCTCCCTTTGGAAGAAATGACTAATACACTTAGATAGACCAACTTTTGTGCTAACTGGGTTTATTCTTCTCCATCTCCACAAAAGTTTCCTTGTGAAAAGGCAAGAAAAGTGTTCTGCATGTAAGTGAGGCAAAAGAACGCTTACTTGAAAGATAATGGCATGTTATGAATCTGAACTTGATAGACTGTCAATGCTAAAATGTTTAGCAACTAACTTTGGGACAGAGGTACAACACAAAAGCATTATTACTGAGGACCTCAATTATGC
Organism: Jaculus jaculus; assembly: GCF_020740685.1. NCBI lineage: Eukaryota > Metazoa > Chordata > Mammalia > Rodentia > Dipodidae > Jaculus > Jaculus jaculus. The sequence continues at coordinate 133,891,144 of NC_059109.1, forward strand.
TGAGTGTAAAAACAGCACTGGAGATATTTGTAAATTTTAATTGGAAATTTAACAAAACAGATTAGGCCATTCCTTCTTGGCGAATAGCAGTATAGCGTGTGAATTGACTGGACATGTGTGTAATTTTCTTCTTCACTAAGAGATGACCGTGCTAGCTTTCATTTTAGAATCTCCCATCCCATGTGGCTGGCTTGGGTCCTGGACACCATTCTGCAGGCCAGAGAGGTTCCGGGTCGGGTCTTGCCAGGTGCAGGTGAGGAAAGGAGGAACGATGACAGAGTCTCACATAAAACTAGATTCTCTTGAAATGTAATGTGCCCATGGCCTGCACAACATGCATCCCGTACACTTCATGGACAGCAGTGTGGCTCAAGGGTCTGAGATTTCTCTGGCCTCCCAGTAACAATAGGAATACTCCAGACTAGAACAAACAGGAAGCCTGCTGCTCTGGCCACTTCTTCCCTCCTTAGACCGTCTTTATGTTCTGTGGTGTTCCTGTCATCGCTCAGTCCTCTTAGCGGCCGTGTGACAAAGGTATTCCAAGTACCATTAACTTGTCTTTATTCCTCCTCTATGGTGCTTGTATAAAATTGATTCTGTTTATGTATCTGTACGTTTAAACAATCTCTTACTAATTAGAACAGAACTTCATAGTAGCAAAAGTGGTGTCTGCTTTCTTCACTGTGCTGGACCCAAGCGCTTAGATGATTTCAGCACATAGGGCACATTTCAGCGTGACTGCCAAATGCTAGATGTGCACGTGGCCGAATATTCTGCTTGAACCAAGCAGGGAAGAGTATGAAATGCAAGTCACCACACACAAACATAGTTCGATCAGACATCTTGAAGGGGCCCCTTACATGCACCTGAATTTTTTCCTCACTTGCTGAGATGTAAGAACCTACTGCATATTTTGTTTGCTAGTTTGACTTGGCTGTACCTCAGGTAGTGTTTGAGGTTGTGCCTGCCTTATTTGGCTGGTTCTGCAGGGGTGCCCACCTCACTTCATGAATGTGACCCACTCGCTATTCCCTGAAGGAGCAAGGCTGAGAATTCTGTAGATAGCCCAGTCTAGCCCTTGATATAAGCCCAGGCTAGTCCTTCCTTTCTTAAGGCGCTGTGACTGAGGTCCAACCACAGGAAACACTGAGAGCTACACATGTGTCTAATGACAGCAGAAGTTAGAGACCTTGTTTGCTATTTTTTTTTAATTTTGAAGTTTTCTCTTTTTAATTTTTTATTATGAATATACTTTGTATGGACATGTCATGTATTAGTACCACCATTTCCCTTCTCCCTGACCCCATTCCACTGAGGGCTGCTGGGATTCCCCAGGCGGTTGTGGGTTATGAGTTATAAACAGCAGTCTCAGTCATTGGAGAGGAGGCAATGCCTCTGCATATGCATCCCAACACTCTTTCTGTACCCTCTTCTGCAACAAAGAATGAAGTCAGCATAGATTAAATGGGATAAATATTGTTAATTTAGGGAGATTTTGATGAATGTAGTCCCTCTTTATGCCAAAGACTAGTGGTTGCTTATTGTTGGAGAGCATAGTCTTGCTACCCATAGGATTCTGACCTGGTTCCTGGTTCCAGATATGAGTTCCTTCCTGCTGAACAGATCTCTTAGCCAACCAGAAAGCCATTGGTATTCCACGAAGACTTCGTGCCAATATTGCACTGGTATGCACGTCTTCTCAGGCTGGTTGCTTCTGAGTATCTTTGACCCTTGCTTGCTCGCACAGTTAAAAAGTATTCTTATTTATTTGCAGAGAGAGAGATAGAGAGAGGAGAGAGAACACGTGCAAGCGAGCGAGAATCTGGGCCTCTTGCTTCTGCAAAGGAACTCCAGATTCATATTCCACTTTGTGCATCTGGCTTTACGTGGATACTGGGAAATGGAACCCAGTCTGTCAGACTTTGCAAGCAAGCACCTTAACCACGGAGCCGTCTTTTCAGCACCAAGGCCTTGTTTGCTTTTACGAAGACACATGGGTTCTTGCCGAGCCTAACCTTTGCTTTGAATTTCTAGAACAGAATGAGTCAGCCAGTCTATGACATGATCTTGGAGCTTAATTTTTTTAACTTTTTTTTTTTTTTTTTTGAGGTAGGATCTCACTCTAGCTAGGCTGATAGGGAATTGACTAGGCAGCTTCAGGGTGGCCTTGAATTCGTGGTGATCCTCCGACCTCTGCCTCACAAGTGCTAGGATTAAAGGTGTGAGCCATCATGCTCAGCTCTGACCTTTTTTTTTTTTTTTTTTTTTTTTTTTTTGAGAAAGGGTCTCTCTCTAGCCCTGAAATTCACTGTGTAGTCTCAGGGTGCCCTTGAACTCTTGGTAATCTTCCTATTTCTACCTCCCAAGTGCTGGGAGTAAAGGCATGAGCCATCACACCCAGCTCTGGAATTAACTACCTAGTAACTCTGTGACGTCCAGTCCAGAACTTTCCATTGTTATCTTTGGGCACTGTTTGCTGTATTATATTCCATGGAGAAGCCTGTAGGTTCCTCTAAGTTCATTTTGCTGATGCCCTACAGGGATTTCTGAACTCTGATTAGATTTTTCTTTCTCAGCTCGAGAACTTTTTCTTTTCTTTCTGGACTGTGCATGTAGTAACCATAGTCTTACCTCTTACTCTCTGACTTCAAATCTTTGCTTTTTCAGGTTTCCTTTTCTTACCTCTTACAGCTGAAAATTTTCCTAATTATAACAAGTATAAATGTGTTCCTGAGCCCAGGCTGCAGGACTTTCTGCTCTCAGAAACATTTGGCTGCTTCCCCAGTTGAGTCTGCATACCTCTATGCCCCCGATGACGATATAGCCAATATGTCGTAGGTGTCTCGTTCATTTGCTGAGCAGGTGCCGCTGTCGGATAGTGCATTTGATGGCCTTTTAGAGAATGAGCCCTGCCTTTGAAATGATATTTTAACAGCTCTTAGATGTCTGGGACCACATTTCTTTGCCTGGAAAGGGAATAAAAGGAATGAAAGAGTATGTTGGATATATCAAAGAGCAACCCTTTTTGCTTCCCTTACCTATACTTCCTCCCTCCAAGAGCATTGTCCACCAGGGACACAATGGAATCGTGTTCTTTGAACTTGGATGACTGGAAAGAGGAGAAGGGGAAGGAACATGGTCCTGTCTGAGACCTTGGTTGTCGTATGTGCTGGTTGGACAAGTCTGGGTAGTCAGAAAATTTCAAAGGCAGTATATGCTAGCCTAAGGTGGCCAGTTTTCCCAGTTTTCCTAAGGTTTTCTCACTGAAAATTATATATCCCAGACAAATTAGGACAGCTGTTCACCGTAGAGAATCATTCCAACACAGCTGTCAGTGCCTACTGTGCGCTCAGCTCGTGCCTTGAAGTGACTCGTGGTTTCCCAGGCAGTCCTCTAGCCTCTGCTCATCTGCATTTATCTTCCTTATGTTTACATAGACCTTTAAAGGTTGCCCTTTGGTCAGCTATTTCACAATCATGTCTGCTTTGGCTATCATGACAATTTGACCCCCATTAATTTGATTTTATTCTGTGACACGACCTTGGACTTCCACAGATCCAAAATGAAAGTGTAGTTTGGCATGACAATGAAACTGGAATGCGGGTAAATTCCGGGAGGATGGTAAGTCACAGTGGGAAGAATTACAAAAGGCAAGGGAAGTTAGGTTGGGCCGGGCCCTGCCACAGCCTGCAGAGTGTGCGCACGAGGCCACATAAACGCTGTTAAAATGTCAGAAGCAGGTGTTCCTTTTTCCTTCAGTCTGGGCTTCAAACTAATGTGGGCATTCAGTGAAATCCCTCCCAGGTGCTGAAACAGTGTGTGGTTTTAGGATTTCAGAGGTAATGATTGCTGACTGTATTGTGGTGAGTGCACCTGCCAGGCAGAGTGTATGTGGGGGGTGGGCACCAAGACGATGGGTGGACAATTTCTCCATCACAGGACCCTTTAGACACTCTATTAAGGCTATCAAAAGGCAGGCATGGAGTTGAACATATGCAGACTGCAGTGAACAACAGAGATGATGCAGGAGGAGCCAGAGTCCCGGCAAGGTCAGGCCACGTTCACAGGTAGACACATGACAAGGTTAGCCTGAGAAAACCACGCTCTACCATGTCCTACAGTGTCACCCCATCCTGAAACTGACTCCGGTTATTGTGTAGAAAAGCGCCAGATTTAGAATTTACTTCTTGAAATCTCCGTTTGGATGAGCAAATTAAATAGAAATTCTGACTTTCTAAAGGAGAGAGAGAGAGAGAGAGAGAGGGAAAGGGAGAGGGAGACAGAGGGGGAAACTGCTGCTCAATACACTCAATATGATCACTAATTCATTAAAAGACAATTTGTAAATTTTCCAACTATCTCATTAGGGGATGAACTTAGACAACATAGAGAAAATAACAGCAATAAAAATCCAATTCTAGTTGAGCTCAAATTCCTATGGGACAGCCATAAATTAATGAAATAGTTACTAAGTTTAGTACAAAAGCACGATGTGATGTTGTAATGAAAGGCAGACCCCAGGATTCTGCAGTGGGAGGGCTTTAACCAGTGAGGACGTTTCCCTGAGAACCTGAATGTGAGGCTGGGACGGACAGTACTCATGCTTGGTCAGTGCCTGCTCTCTCTGATCAACACCATTACCAACGTTTCTATTTTCTGAATTAAGTCTCATGCAACAGTTTTGTAGGTCAGCATTCTTGCAGATACCTGATAATCTGTAAGGAGTGGTTGATAGCCTTGGGAAGAAGACTCCACTGTAATGAGTAGCCTTAGGAGGAATATCACAACCTTATACATCATCTTATCAATAATTTACACAAGGACCGGTTGAACACTGTCCACTGTAGTCCTGGAAAGGGGTTTCTCCAGATGTCTCTTTTGTTCATCCGTCATGATTTTCTAGAGTGACTGTGAAAGCCCTAGTCCTGCTAAGAGATAACGCAGATTCTAGCTCAATGAAGCCACTTTCTCCCACTTTGGAGATGTGGAAAATGTGACCCAGAAATGAGACGAAGCGGAGTGCTCAGAGCTGGCTGAGAGCCGCAGAGCCTCCATGACAGCGCAGTTCTCCGCGGGCAGAGCAACAGGAAGGACCTGATGGAGTCTGATTCATGGACAAGGCAGGTGTCTGTCTGTCCTCTGCACCCCTGAAGGCAAGTGGATGGACCTGGGGTGATGGGCGTTTCCCCAGAGGCAGACCCTGCCCCTTCTACCTGGGTGGCAACAGACACATCAGCAGCTTCGGGCCGATCATCAGGCTTGCCTGTCTTGCTGCTCCCAGCACTCATGGGGGTGTCCGGAGTCCCGCCTCAGGCCTGTGACAGTGGATTCGGGCTGCTGATGATAATTCTTGGGGAAATATTTTTCCAAGCACCTTTTAAAAGCCACACAACACTGAAAAGCCGCTTCCCTCTTACACACAAGCACAAGAGCTGGGAAACTTGAGGCTTCGCCCACGTGCACCAGAGAGACTCTGTGGTGACATAAAATATAATTTGCATCAATTGATGTTCTGTGGAAAAGAGGTGTTGAGGGGACTTTAATTATTTTAAACTTTCTTTCCTCCTTAGTTTTAATGGCATCAGAGGCCTTGAAGAAGTTAGTTCTTTAATAAAGACCATTTATAAATTTATGAACACAGACTCCAGTCGACCCTATTTCAGCCGAGTCCCAGGGGCCTCCCTCATCTCGACATGAGTGCTGCAGCGCCCCAGACTGTGAGTTATGGGAGGAGCCCATTCTCCCTGACGCATACCTCCTAATTCATTCTGGGATATTTAATTGCCAAAGTATTCAAGGTTTTCCTGAGGATCTAAGCAGTGCTTATAAGACTTTGTTTTTTTTTAACCCTGCTGTACCTTGAAGAAAATGAACTGAGATGCCAAGACACAGTGACACACACACACACACACACACACACACGCACACAGTGACCACACACAGGGAAAGTGCCCCCCCACACACACACACACTAAGATACTCAATAGGGCCCAGAAAAGCAAGGAGTTCCTCAAGCCTGAAATAGCAGTTTCTTGGGATACTGGAAGAGGATGGCAAGTGTCAGGACCTGGACTACAGAGTGAGTTCAAGGCAAGCTTGAGCACCTTAGTCAAATTGCTTCATAATAAAAAGCAGAAGCAAGTAGGAATATCACTCAATATTAGAGTATTTTCCTAGCATGCACAAGCCCTTAGATTCCATCCCCACACGGAAAAAATATATATGCATATATAACTTCATATATATGTAGATATAGTTTCAGAAGGGAGATATGCAAAGAATATGAAATTACATCTTATGTAGAGTTATCTACTTTTTAATTATTTTGTTGAGTTATTGATCATTTTATTGTTATTATTTATAAAAGGTGACTTGAACCTGTGGTCAGTGTTTGAAACAGATTAAATTTCTTTTTAATATAGAAAGTATTACCCTTTCCTCCCATGTCATCAGTTTTCTCTTTGCCTCCCAAAGATCTGAGAATATTGTGAATTTCTTCTGTATTCTTCCAGAGCTGATGCATTCAAACATATTTCTCATCGCCCAGCTATGATGTCTTATGGGGATAGCAGCATGGGAAAGCCCATGCGTCTTGATTTCTACTTCGTAACATGTTTTTGAGATGACCTACTGCCCTGAAATTGATAGTGACAATTAGAATGCCAGCAGCACGTGGACCCATTCGTGTGTTCTCAGTCTTGCAGTGTTCTAAATTCTCGCCATGACGTCCTACTGCAAGCTCTGGCGGCGGTGTTTGCGCGCGCTGACAAATACCCAAAGGAATGGGACACAGAGTCACACAGAGTCACTTGCACAGCGGCATAGTGGAAATGTAGTGTGATTTGAATCTAAGATCTCCAGACTTGTGCTCTGAGCCTCAGTAGCATGCCCTCTGTGTGGCCCCCTTATGATTGGGGCAGGCTTATTCTTTTGAACTGTATAATATTCTTTGGCATAGATGAATTACATTAATTTATCTTGAACATTCTTTAATGATGTCTCGGTATTTTCCCTACAGTTTGTTCTTATAAGAAATACTTCAGTTTTCATTATCTCCCTACATGTCTTTGTACATAAGTTGTGTGTACCTATTGTGCGTATCAACTGATAGCTTTGTAGTTAGAATTTAAGCAGCCTGAAGGATATTATCCTCTGGTTGATGGATAGGTATGGAGAGAGCTTGCTAAGATGCAATTTTGGGTACATCTCTAGTCTCCTAGCAACTTTAAAGAGGTCCAAAGGAAAAACACTCTCTATGCAGTTATGAAATGAAAGAATCACACTTCCAGGTATGGTGTGCAGGCCTGTAATGTCAACACTCAGGATGCTGATGCAGGAAGACCCATGTAAGCTAAATAGCAAGTTCCAACCAAACTTGGCTATGCGATGAGTGCTTGAATAAATCCATATTTTTTTTAAAGTAAGGGGTGGAGAGATGGATGGTCAGCTAAAGGCATTTTCTTCCAAAGCCAGCTGGCCTTGTTTTGATTCCTCAGTCCCCACCTAAAGCCAGATTCACAAAGTAGCACTTGTATCTGTATTTGTGTGTACAATGGCCAGAGGCCATGGAACACTCATTCCCTCTCAAATGAGTAAATTACAAATTAAGCCAAATTACTATTCATATTATCAAGTGTATAAATGCTTTAATTCTAAGATCTCCTACATTGGTACAAGCAAAGCAGCCACTGTCCTTATTCTGTGCATTAGAAACGTGAAAGCCAGCCATTTACAAGTTCCAAAGATGAGCACTCTGAGAACTCTAGCTCTCTTGTCTGCAAATCCTGACTGGGTCTCCTCTCTGCCTCACCTCAGCGCTTTTCCTGGCTCATGGCTTCCTACCTGACTTCCACTTGTAAATGACTACAATACAAGACACACTGATCAATAAGAGGAGAGTGAGTATGTGTTTTGTGGGTAACACATGGAAGGTCACACCTGGCATTACACCATCTGATGTACTGGGGACAGTCATACAAGACATTCAATCTATGGTTAGTGCCATTTTACAGACGCAGCCTAGCAAGGTGTGGTGACTTGTCCACCATCATAAGAACTGACTGAGGACTCAGCTATACCTCTGATGGTCTCCAAAGTTCAAACCCTTCTGTTCTGTGTTTCTATTGGACAGTCAAAGAAATCAGATGGCAGATGTCCTTTTAAGACTTCTGAGGTGATAAGCATTGTTTTTGCTAATTCCGGAATGAATAATGGGTCCTAAGGATTTCCTTAGGATTTCTGCCTTTGTACTCAAGAGTCTTCAATATACCTCTTAGGGAATCAGTCTCAGCTTCTACTAGAGCGAGACCTATCATCTGGCAAACATTCAGTTGTTTGATAAATAACCACATATTTAAAAAAAAAATACAGACTGACCAGAATTGGCTTTTACTTTAATAATCACCAACACTGAGCTCATGAATATTTCATGTTCACTGGTTTCTGCTGAGGGTATAAGCATCCAGCATTTCTATAGCTGTGGATTATGCAGGCGACAATGGAAAACATATGTTTTGTGTGTTTTCTTTAACAATTTGATGATGGAAGAACACCTGGCAGTGCTGGAGATAACGCAAGAAATGGTCGCCTTTTGTTATCCGAGTGCCTGAAATAAAAATCTCAAATGGCAAGTTGTAATCCAAACCACAGTAATTATAGAAGACTGTATAAAAAGGTATGCATTTTATATTCATAAATCTAAATGAGTCTATCTGCAACTAAGTAAACTTTATTCAATTTTCCATTGCAACTACCTCATCAACGCTAGCACTCAAAATCCTGATGACAGTGTCTGTTTGCATGTTGGAAACTTTCCGTCTGTTGTTCTCTTCTTTGTTCTTTCCAGTGTTGCTGCAATCAGTGAGCGTCAGAGTGGTCAAAGGAGATCTCAAAGGGAAGGAAGCTAATCGGATTGCAGAGCAAGGAGCCCGGTAGAGACCCAGAGCAGAGAGAAAGCCTTCTGAGAAGATGGATGCAGGGATGAGGAGGGAGGACCCTCAACTGAGGGGGAGAATGAGGTGGGGGAAAGACCACGGACAGTGCAGGAACATGCAGGAAGGGGCAGAGCACAGTCAAGAGAGGGTAGCCTCAGCGGGAACAGGACACGGGCACAGACTGCAGCATGCGGAGTTTTCACGATGATAACTAGACATGCATCCAGGAATTATCCACAAACCTTCGAGCGGTGTGAAGTAGGGCAGAGACAGGACTAGATCTCCGTCTTTAGAGTTGACCCTGACTGTGAGGAGAATGACAAGGAGAGAGAGAGAAGAGAGAGAGAGAAGTGAGCTTAGGGCCGGAATACAGTCATCCAGACAGAGATTATTTTGGACTGAAAACCTGGGTGGGAAGAGTGGGAGTCCACAGGAAGGGGTGGGAGGACTCGAGAGGATGACGGAGGGAGAACAACAGGATTGAGACTGTAAGAGGAGGAGGACGTTAAAACTGACTAAGCAATGTCTCATTCTTACACAGGGGCCATTGTGAGACCCACTTTGGATTTCACAGCAGTATAAGATTATTATTTTTTTCTCTTGGAAAATGCAGAAAAAAAAAAAAAAGCGGAGCCTAAAATGCAGAACCAGTTCCAAACTGTGTTTCGCTTAGGACTGCCCACACTTGCATTGGCATCTTCAAGGCCAGTGGCACTGCTGGTTAGTTGCTGTAATGGTTACGTTCTGTTGTCAACTTGATGCGTTTGGGTATCCAAAGACACTTCTCTTACCTGGCTCTCTGAGATTGCATTGAGGAAGAATAACTGAAGGAGGAAATCCTTTCCCCAGAGTGGGCTGCCCTCCTTGAGGGGTTTTGTTTAAGGAAGCTCTGGGAGAAGAGAGTCCCTTCCTCCCTCCTGGCTGCCAGTGCTGCTTGCAGGTGAGTGCTTCATTTGCACCCCCATCTATCCTGTGCTTCTATCCTTCCTTGGCATTGGAGCCAAGTTTCTTCAGCCTTCCAACATGGACTGAAGGCAAGAGGTTCTCCAGGAAGCTTACAATGCTGTATCTGCTGCTGAGGCATCCAGCCATGTGGACGGAGAAGCTTCCAGGTTCCTTGACTCTCAACCCTGCAGACTGTCATTGTTGGAGTGTCGTAAGCTAATTAGAGAAATCCCCTTTTTAATATGATTCATTGTATTAGTTCTGTTCCTAGAGAAACCTAACTCCCTTTATCTTCAGAGGCTGGGCACAAGGTGAACTGCCATTGCCAGTCTACTCTAGTAGAAAGCAGTTGTTTCTCTTGGGGACGTGAGAAACCTAGAGAAGTATTTTCCTTGTCCTGGCACTTCCCCATCCTTCTTTATATCTTCGCTTGCAAAGAGTTGCCCAAGTTGGCACTAATATTCTATGGAAACATAAGAGGCTGGAGAGATGGCTTAGAGGTGACATAAATATGTAACAATATCTAGGAGCAAAAGTAATTGTAAAGAAAAACATCAAGCTAGTAGCTTTATCAAACATTAAAAACATCCTATAAAGCTTCCATAATTAAACCAATGTGATACAAGCACATGAGTAGGCTACTAGACAAGTTGAGTAGAAAATAAAGTTGAGCTGGGCATGGTGGTGCACACCTTTAATCCCAGCACTCAGAAGGCAAAGGTAGGAGAATCACCATGAGTTCTAGGCCACTCTGAGACTACATATTGAACTCCAGGTCAGCCTGGGGTAGAGTGAGACCCTACCTCAAAAAAAAAAAAAAAAAAGACACCAAAATAAAATAAAATAAAAAATAAACTTGGAGACAATTTTGATGGCCTTTGGAAAATTCCAGTATAATAAAAGTGACCTTTCAATGTGCTGGGATGCAGAAGACCATCTTAATAAATGGTGTTGGGACAACTGGGTAATCATTTCAGAAAACAAAGATAAAATTAATTCCTCATTTCACACCATACACAAGAATAATCTCCAAGTGGATTTAGGAATCTAAGCATGAAAACTGACACTTCACACATACAAGGAACATGGGTGACCTCCACTTTTACCGTGGGATAGTAACAGGCTTTCTACCTGTGACTTACATCCAAAGTCCTGTGAGAAATGACTGATGAGTGTGACCACATAAAAATGGAATAGATGTCATGGAAAATTATAAGTGACATCAAAACAGTAACTAAAAACTTGGAAAAATTTTATGCAGCAGACCACAATGAAATGCTGATGCTGATCCAGTTGTACAGTATGTCACCAACATGTAAAGCCTGCTCAAATTTGAGAGACGGCGGGGAAAGACAAAGAATTCAGGGGCATGTGCTCATCAGCATGGTCTTGGGATGGGTCCCCGTGGCAGAACACTGACCTAGCACGTATGGGGCCCTACCTTCAATCTCCATTGCTGAGCCAAGGGAAATTTAGCATCATAAGAGAAATGAAAGAGGAAAATGCTGATACAGAGTATGTACCTCCAGGCCCGGGACAACGCCTTCTGCTGGTGCAGCTCTAGGAAGTAAACACCTCACGCATCCCCAGTGGAAAGGCATGGTGGCATGGCTCTTCGGTAAGGAAAGCTGTCAACGACTAACAGAATTACGTGTCCATGTGTCATTTGCACTGGGGATCCATTTCTAAGAATCCACCCTGAAGGTTCATTTTCAGACCTGTGGGAACACATATGCCCTAGGCTAGGAGTTCAAAACCTTTGGAAAGTCTAAAGCCTGCAGGGAGTTCAGTCCACAGTGCTGCAGCCACACATGCCTCCGAGTGAGGCTGATGGGAGAGTGAGGAAGAGTTTTGCAAACCTACTTAGAGACCCCAGAATACTCTGACAAGAGAAAACAGAGAAGAGCACAAAATTGCTCTCTCATAGTCTCTCTCATGGAAGAATCATGGAGACAGTAAGAACATCTACATGTATTTTCTCATTTGCACAACAGAAAAGCAGGGTTTGTAAACAAGGAATTACGTGGATTGCTTATCTCCGTGGGGTGAGGTAGATGAGGGTGAGGAGGTGGAGAATGGGAACTCAGAAGCAGGCCCAGGGAGAGGGTGGGGCGTCTCTGAGTGGAAGTTATGGCCTGTGGGACAGGAGTTGCTAGCCTGTATTCTGGCCTGGCTGTCCTTTGATTTCAACTCTGCCTTCACTCCTTGGTTTAGTTTGCTTAAACCACAATGACTCATTTTATTTATTTATTTATTTATGGGAGGAGAGAGAGAGAGAGCAGGAAATAGAGAGAATGGGGGTGCCAGGGTCTCTAGTCACTGCAAACGAACACCAGACTCATGTGCCACCCTGTTCATCTGGCTTTACATGGGTATGCAGAATTGAACCTGGTTCCTTTGGCTTTGCAGGCAAGCGCCTTAACTGCTAAGCCATCTCTCAAGCCCAGACAACTTTTGTTTTCTTTCCTTTCCAACATGCCAAGTTTGTCTACACTGTTGGGCCTTGCTGCATACGCTTGTTGCTTATACCAGGTACAGAGCCAAACTTCACTGAGATCTGTGTTCACATGTCAGGCTTTCTGGGAAGCCAGCTCTGAGCACACGGTTTAAGTGACCAGGAACCAATTCACCTACTCTGTGTACCATTGCCCTGTTTAACACACTTCTCAGGTCTCATTTCTCTCTTCAATATCATACTGGCTTGTTTGTGCAAATATTTTATTGTCTAAGCTCAAAGAGAGAGTCCTAGAGCTCAGAGGGTCGGGATTAGGTTTACCCCAGTGAACCAATGGCTATTGGTGCAGGGTTGATTCCTGGTACTTACTTGATTCTGCAGTGATTGAGGAGAGCAGGGTGGCCATGATCCATGTACTGTGTAGCAGTTGATGAAAACCAGGTACAGAGGAAAGAGAAGCACAAAGGGTGATTCCAACGCAGCAATAGCTCACTGCTCTTTGGGAGGAGTCAGAAAGAGAATCAAGCAGGTATCATCACTCAGAGAGAACATTCACTGGAGGCCTGAAATAACTTGCCCTAGACTCAGAAGGTGTTCATCTGGATTCTCCACTCACCCTCAGAAGGAATCACAATGAGATGCTCCACACTAGTCTGCAATTCCTGCAAACCACTTTAAAAAAGTAGCCTGGTAGTACATTCACATTTCAAACATCATGACCTTGTGACTCAAATAATCAGATTTTCCTCAAGTTATAAACCATGTCACCTGGTTTCAAATGTATTAGGTCAGGTGCTTGTGGCTAGTTGCCTCTCACAATAGAACTCTTCTTACTGAAAACATAAATCTTACCACAGTCTACAGTGTAAATGTTGCTGTCAATACACAAATGGCTTAGTATAAAGACTTGGATGAAAGCAGCTAAATGTACAAACAAACAAGAAGTGAAAGTGAGGCTAAAATTGGAAAAACAATTCTAAAATTATAATTGTTAACAAACTTAGGAGACACAATTATCCATCCTCCCAGAAACTGTGGTGAGAAAACTTGTAAATGAGATTTATAGGGCAAGTAATTTCCATACACACAGGAATGAAACAAGAAAAAAAAAATAACAAAATCAAGTTCCACATGTAAGTGACCTTGAGTAGATCAGTTCTTTGATAGATTAAGTAGCCTGCCTAGAGTATGTATCTGTCTTACAAGGATTAAGTACTGACTTCAAAATGAATTTATGGGAAATTTAGGATGCTCACTGAAAAGAGAAACATATATTAAAACTTTTACAGAATGACAATATATGAAAGTCAAATTATGAGAACTTTTACTTCCTGTCTATGAAGTAGGTAAGGGTATTTTGAAATTATTCAAGTAGTTTTTTGTTTTTGTTTTAAAATTATTTCAAACATATGAAATAATTTCATAAACACCTAAAGTAGGAAAATTTAGTCTCCAAGTCAAATTCTTTATTCAATGTTCATCTTCTGTTTTATGTATGTAGAGTATTATATGGTTATAATAGTCATAAATAATTTGGAATGCATATTCTCTCCCTATATTACAAACAATATTAAGTTGTCATCTAGCTTTTACTATTCTCATTTTTGACAACAAATAGTTTACATCAACATTGTATGATTACTGTTCATGTTTATACTTTCATTTCTATTTCTTCATTAAAATATTATTAAATATTATATTTGTTTTTGAAGGGAAACATTTAAAAATTATATTATACAATCTTTCTTGAAATCATGTCAACACAAGAAGGAAATTGCCTACAAATATCATTCTGGAAGCATCAACATTTTCAATATTAATGTGTAATGTGTTTTTCAGTTCCACGTTAAAAGATAACAGTATAAAGGGATGTGTACTCTCTGCAATGCTTTATCCTTATGTCCAATATATACTGCTTTGCAATGGTGACTTTTTTAAAATTCTACCAATAATTACTGTTATAATAACCTGACTTGTACCTGAAAGGCATTTATCATCCCCTGAAATCCATGCTCTAACGAATTGGTGCCCAGTCAATTCATTATCTCATCTCACTGGAATGTAAGAATCATGAGGGGAAGAACTTGTCTGTCTGACTCAGTGCTGCTTTTCTCAGAGCGCGGGAATGATGGTGCACCTGGAGTGAGTATGCAGTCAACAAGGTGAGTGAATGAACAAAAATCCGAACAGCCACTGAACAAGCAGCAAGAATCTTTTGAATCCCAATAGTCTGGCTCCAGGGCTGTCCTCTAGAGTTAACACAGGATGGTTTGTGTAAACCGTAGCCCATGAATTAAATGTGCTGCTTGTAACACTTGATGGCCTGGGTTCAATTCCCCAGCACCCAAATAAAGTCAGATGCACAAAGTGGCTCATGTGTTTGGAGTTCATTGGCAGTAGCAAGAAGTCCTGACTTGATCTCTTACTCTTTTTCTGTCACTCACTCTTGGCTTACAAATAAATAAATAAAAATATTTGAAACAAAATAACATAAATAAATAGTAAATATGTGTATTCAGTACAATTTTGTGAAGTTTTAAAATATTTATAGTGTCACAAAAGGCTGTGTCATCTTGGCAGATGCTTAACTCTGTTCTTAACTTAAGCTTAACTCTATTCTGCTAATTAACTTCTGCATAACGTTGCCCACCCTGCTCGCTTTTCTAATGTGAAGAGTATAGAAGGGAATACAAGGTTTCTTAAGATGATCTACTAAGACTGCATTGATACATTGATATAAAAAAATAAATGCATTCCTTTGCTTATAATGGTTACAGTGTACCTGCCAGGAACAACTTAAGGACAGAAAGCCTTATTTTGGCTCATGGTTTTTGTTCTTCATAAGGGGGAAGGCACGGCAGAGGTCATGGAGAAGCAGCATAAGGCAAACGTTTGAGCACATGGTAGTGGACCAGAAGGCAGAGACTGTAGTCAGATTGAAGAACGGGTATGAACTGCAAAGGTTGCCCCCGGGAACCTACGTCTGCTAGCCAGCCTCTCCTCTATAGGCCACACAGCCTTCGCAAACAAAGCCACAGGCTGCAGACACTGGGGACTGTGGGAGACATCCCATAGCTAAACGACAGCAGCAACTGCACATCTACATCCACTTTAGTTTTCATGGCTATACTGGGATGCTCAAGGCTGAGTAACATTGTCAGGGAAAGAGGTTTATTTTGTCTTATAATTCTGGTCCTACATCAAGGGCTTGAATCTAACAGTGACCTCCTTGGTAGCAGAGTATCGGGTAATGAAGGACACCACATGGTGAGGAACAGGGCATAGCTTTGTGTGTCTATGTGTCCTATGGCCTCTCAGTATTCTTACAAAGCCACCGACATCTGTTCACTTGGAAGCCAGCCCATGACCTCATATAACCTCAACTACCTCTCAAAGGAGCTACCTCCAAACACCGTAATCAATTATGGTTTCCAGCCACTAAATATAGCCTTCATAAGCTTAACTGTAAACATATAATCTTTAGAGCACAGAACCAAGGCGTATTCCAACCACCACACTGATATCTACAAATAATATTTAGATTGGCATTTTGTATGTAGAAAACATTCTGTGGATATTATAGTGTTACCATCACCACCCTCCTCCTCATCATGGGGTAAAGGCCAACATCTATGCAAGTCGACAATGATTCTTCACGTATAAAATTAAAATGCTGGGGATACAAGTACCCTTTTGACAATACTGGGCCTGTGGTGATTTGAGTTGGGTCCCCCCCCATAAACACATATGTTCTAAATGGTAGGTCCCCAGCGGGTAGCAGTTTGGAAATTGACACCTTGCTGGAGGAGAAGTGTTGTTAGGGGGTGGGCTTTTGCGTGTTCTAACTAGCTCCCCCTAGCCAGGACTCGGCTCACTTTCCTGAGTTGTTCTAGGACTCAGCTCTCTCTCCTGAGGCCGTTCTAGGACTCGGCTCACTCCCCTGAGGCTGTTCCAGGACTGGGCTCACTCCCCTGAGTTGTTCCAGGACTCGGCTCACTCCCCTGAGGCCGTTCTAGGACTCGGCTCACTCCCCTGAGTTGTTCTAGGACTGGGCTCACTCCCCTGAGTTGTTCTAGGACTGGGCTCACTCCCCTGAGTTGTTCTAGGACTGGGCTCACTCCCCTGAGGCTGTTCCAGGACTCGGCTCACTCCCCTGAGTTGTTCTAGGACTCGGCTCACTCCCCTGAGTTGTTCTAGGACTCGGCTCACTCCCCTGAGTTGTTCTAGGACTCGGATCACTCCCCTGAGGCTGTTCTAGGACTGGGCTCACTCCCCTGAGTTGTTCTAGGACTCGGCTCACTCCCCTGAGGCTGTTCTAGGACTGGGCTCACTCCCCTGAGTTGTTCTAGGACTCGGCTCACTCCCCTGAGTTGTTCTAGGACTCGGCTCACTCCCCTGAGTTGTTCTAGGACTCGGATCACTCCCCTGAGGCTGTTCTAGGACTGGGCTCACTCCCCTGAGTTGTTCTAGGACTGGGCTCACTCCCCTGAGGCTGTTCTAGGACTGGGCTCACTCCCCTGAGTTGTTCTAGGACTCGGCTCACTCCCCTGAGTTGTTCTAGGACTCGGCTCACTCCCCTGAGGCTGTTCCAGGACTGGGCTCACTCCCCTGAGGCTGTTCTAGGACTGGGCTCACTCCCCTGAGGCTGTTCTAGGACTGGGCTCACTCCCCTGAGTTGTTCTAGGACTCGGCTCACTCCCCTGAGTTGTTCTAGGACTCGGCTCACTCCCCTGAGGCTGTTCCAGGACTGGGCTCACTCCCCTGAGGCTGTTCTAGGACTGGGCTCACTCCCCTGAGGCTGTTCTAGGACTGGGCTCACTCCCCTGAGTTGTTCTAGGACTCGGCTCACTCCCCTGAGTTGTTCTAGGACTCGGCTCACTCCCCTGAGGCTGTTCCAGGACTGGGCTCACTCCCCTGAGGCTGTTCTAGGACTGGGCTCACTCCCCTGAGGCTGTTCTAGGACTCGGCTCACTCCCCTGAGTTGTTCTAGGACTCGGCTCACTCCCCTGAGGCTGTTCTAGGCCTCAGCTCACTCCCCTGAGTTGTTCTAGGACTCGGCTCACTCCCCTAAGGCTGTTCCAGGACTCGGCTCACTCCCCTGAGTTGTTCTAGGACTCGGCTCACTCCCCTGAGGCTGTTCTAGGCCTCGGCTCACTCCCCTGAGTTGTTCTAGGACTCGGCTCACTCCCCTGAGTTGTTCTAGGACTGGGCTCACTCCCCTGAGGCTGTTCCAGGACTCGGCTCACTCCCCTGAGATGTTCTAGGACTCAGCTCACTCCCCTGAGTTGTTCTAGGACTCGGCTCACTCCCCTGAGTTGTTCTAGGACTCGGCTCACTCCCCTGAGTTGCTCTAGGACTCGGCTCACTCCCCTGAGGCTGTTCTAGGACTGGGCTCACTCCCCTGAGGCTGTTCTAGGACTCGGCTCACTCCCCTGAGTTGTTCTAGGACTCGGCTCACTCCCCTGAGGCTGTTCTAGGACTCGGCTCTCTCCCCTGAGTTGTTCTAGGACTCGGCTCTCTCCCCTGAGTTGTTCTAGGACTCGGCTCACTCCCCTGAGTTGTTCTAGGCCTCGGCTCACTCCCCTGAGTTGTTCCAGGACTCGGCTCACTCCCCTGAGGCCGTTCTAGGACTCGGCTCACTCCCCTGAGTTGTTCTAGGACTGGGCTCACTCCCCTGAGTTGTTCTAGGACTGGGCTCACTCCCCTGAGTTGTTCTAGGACTGGGCTCACTCCCCTGAGGCTGTTCCAGGACTCGGCTCACTCCCCTGAGTTGTTCTAGGACTCGGCTCACTCCCCTGAGTTGTTCTAGGACTCGGCTCACTCCCCTGAGTTGTTCTAGGACTCGGATCACTCCCCTGAGGCTGTTCTAGGACTGGGCTCACTCCCCTGAGTTGTTCTAGGACTCGGCTCACTACCCTGAGTTGTTCTAGGACTGGGCTCACTCCCCTGAGGCTGTTCTAGGACTGGGCTCACTCCCCTGAGTTGTTCTAGGACTCGGCTCACTCCCCTGAGTTGTTCTAGGACTCGGCTCACTCCCCTGAGGCTGTTCCAGGACTGGGCTCACTCCCCTGAGGCTGTTCTAGGACTGGGCTCACTCCCCTGAGGCTGTTCTAGGACTGGGCTCACTCCCCTGAGTTGTTCTAGGACTCGGCTCACTACCCTGAGTTGTTCTAGGACTGGGCTCACTCCCCTGAGGCTGTTCTAGGACTGGGCTCACTCCCCTGAGTTGTTCTAGGACTCGGCTCACTCCCCTGAGTTGTTCTAGGACTCGGCTCACTCCCCTGAGGCTGTTCCAGGACTGGGCTCACTCCCCTGAGGCTGTTCTAGGACTGGGCTCACTCCCCTGAGGCTGTTCTAGGACTGGGCTCACTCCCCTGAGTTGTTCTAGGACTCGGCTCACTCCCCTGAGTTGTTCTAGGACTCGGCTCACTCCCCTGAGGCTGTTCCAGGACTGGGCTCACTCCCCTGAGGCTGTTCTAGGACTGGGCTCACTCCCCTGAGGCTGTTCTAGGACTCGGCTCACTCCCCTGAGTTGTTCTAGGACTCGGCTCACTCCCCTGAGGCTGTTCTAGGCCTCAGCTCACTCCCCTGAGTTGTTCTAGGACTCGGCTCACTCCCCTAAGGCTGTTCCAGGACTCGGCTCACACCCCTGAGTTGTTCTAGGACTCGGCTCACTCCCCTGAGGCTGTTCTAGGCCTCGGCTCACTCCCCTGAGTTGTTCTAGGACTCGGCTCACTCCCCTGAGTTGTTCTAGGACTGGGCTCACTCCCCTGAGGCTGTTCCAGGACTCGGCTCACTCCCCTGAGATGTTCTAGGACTCGGCTCACTCCCCTGAGTTGTTCTAGGACTCGGCTCACTCCCCTGAGTTGTTCTAGGACTCGGCTCACTCCCCTGAGTTGCTCTAGGACTCGGCTCACTCCCCTGAGGCTGTTCTAGGACTGGGCTCACTCCCCTGAGGCTGTTCTAGGACTCGGCTCACTCCCCTGAGTTGTTCTAGGACTGGGCTCACTCCCCTGAGGCTGTTCCAGGACTCGGCTCACTCCCCTGAGATGTTCTAGGACTCGGCTCACTCCCCTGAGTTGTTCTAGGACTCGGCTCACTCCCCTGAGTTGTTCTAGGACTCGGCTCACTCCCCTGAGGCTGTTCCAGGACTGGGCTCACTCCCCTGAGGCTGTTCCAGGACTGGGCTCACTCCCCTGAGGCTGTTCTAGGACTGGGCTCACTCCCCTGAGGCTGTTCTAGGACTCGGCTCACTCCCCTGAGTTGTTCTAGGACTCGGCTCACTCCCCTGAGGCTGTTCTAGGCCTCAGCTCACTCCCCTGAGTTGTTCTAGGACTCGGCTCACTCCCCTAAGGCTGTTCCAGGACTCGGCTCACACCCCTGAGTTGTTCTAGGACTCGGCTCACTCCCCTGAGGCTGTTCTAGGCCTCGGCTCACTCCCCTGAGTTGTTCTAGGACTCGGCTCACTCCCCTGAGTTGTTCTAGGACTGGGCTCACTCCCCTGAGGCTGTTCCAGGACTCGGCTCACTCCCCTGAGATGTTCTAGGACTCGGCTCACTCCCCTGAGTTGTTCTAGGACTCGGCTCACTCCCCTGAGTTGTTCTAGGACTCGGCTCACTCCCCTGAGTTGCTCTAGGACTCGGCTCACTCCCCTGAGGCTGTTCTAGGACTGGGCTCACTCCCCTGAGGCTGTTCTAGGACTCGGCTCACTCCCCTGAGTTGTTCTAGGACTCGGCTCACTCCCCTGAGGCTGTTCTAGGACTCGGCTCTCTCCCCTGAGTTGTTCTAGGACTCGGCTCACTCCCCTGAGGCTGTTCTAGGACTGGGCTCACTCCCCTGAGTTGCTCTAGGACTTGGCTCACTCCCCTGAGGCTGTTCCAGGATTCAGCTCACTCCCCTGAGTTGTTCTAGGACTTGGCTCACTCCCCTGAGGCTGTTCCTGGACTCGGCTCACTCCCCTGAGTTGTTCTAGGACTCGGCTCACTCCCCTGAGGCTGTTCTAGGACTCGGCTCACTCCCCTGAGTTGTTCTAGGACTCGGCTCACTCCCCTCAGGCTGTTCTAGGACTCGGCTCACTCCCCTGAGGCTGTTCTAGGACTCGGCTCACTCCCCTGAGTTGTTCTAGGACTCGGCTCACTCCCCTCAGGCTGTTCTAGGACTCGGCTCACTCCCCTGAGGCTGTTCTAGGACTCGGCTCACTCCCCTGAGTTGTTCTAGGCCTCGGCTCACTCCTCTGAGGCTGTTCTAGGCCTCGGCTCACTCCCCTGAGTTGTTCTAGGACTCGGCTCATTCCCCTGAGGCTGTTCTAGGACTCGGCTCACTCCCCTGAGTTGTTCTAGGACTCGGCTCACTCCCCTGAGGCTGTTCCAGGACTCGGCTCACTCCCCTGAGTTGTTCTAGGACTCGGCTCACTCCCCTGAGGCTGTTCTAGGACTGGGCTCACTCCCCTGAGGCTGTTCTAGGACTCGGCTCACTCCGCTGAGGCTGTTCTAGGACTCGGCTCACTCCCCTGAGTTGTTCTAGGCCTCGGCTCACTCCCCTGAGGCTGTTCCAGGACTCGGCTCACTCCCCTGAGGCTGTTCTAGGCCTCGGCTCAAACCCCTGAGTTGTTCTAGGACTCGGCTCACTCCCCTGAGGCTGTTCCAGGACTCGGCTCACTCCCCTGAGTTATTCTAGGACTCGGCTCACTCCCCTGAGGCTGTTCTAGGACTGGGCTCACTCCCCTGAGGCTGTTCTAGGACTCGGCTCACTCCCCTGAGGCTGTTCTAGGACACGGTCACTCTCCTGAGGCCGTTCTAGGACTCGGCTCACTCCCCTGAGTTGTTCTAGGACTCGGCTCACTCCCCTGAGGCTGTTCTAGGACTCGGCTCACTCCCCTGAGTTGTTCTAGGACTCGGCTCACTCCCCTGAGGCTGTTCCAGGACTCGGCTCACTCCCCTGAGGCCGTTCTAGGACTCGGCTCACTCTCCTGAGGCCGTTCTAGGACCGGCTCACTCCCCTGAGTTGTTCTAGGCCTCGGCTCACTCCCCTGAGGCTGTTCTAGGCCTCGGCTCACTCCCCTGAGATGTTCTAGGACTCGGCTCACTCCCCTGGGTTGTTCTAGGACTCGGCTCACTCCCCTGAGGCAGTTCTAGGCCTCGGCTCACTCCCCTGAGTTGTTCTAGGACTCGGCTCACTGCCCTGAGGCTGTTCTAGGACTCGGCTCACTCCCCTGAGGCCGTTCTAGGACTCGGCTCACTCCCCTGAGGCCGTTCTAGGACTCGGCTCCCTCCCCTGAGGCCGTGCTAGGACTGGGCTCCCTCCCCTGAGGCCGTTCTAGGACTGGGCTCACTCCCCTGAGGCCGTTCTAGGACTGGGCTCACTCCCCTGAGGCCGTTCTAGGACTCGGCTCACTCCCCTGAGGCCGTTCTAGAACTGGGCTCACTCCCCTGAGGCCGTTCTAGGACTGGGCTCACTCCCCTGAGGCTGTTCTACGACTGGGCTCACTCCCCTGAGGCTGTTCTAGGACTGGGCTCACTCCCCTGAGGCTGTTCTAGGACTCGGCTCACTCCCCTGACGCTGTTCTAGGACTCGGCTCACTCCCCTGAGGCCGTTCTAGGACTCGGCTCACTCCCCTGAGGCTGTTCCAGGACTC
Source organism: Jaculus jaculus (assembly GCF_020740685.1). NCBI lineage: Eukaryota > Metazoa > Chordata > Mammalia > Rodentia > Dipodidae > Jaculus > Jaculus jaculus. The sequence continues at coordinate 133,913,111 of NC_059109.1, forward strand.
GGCTTACTCCCCTGAGTTGTTATAGGACTCGGCTCACTCCCCTGACGCTGTTCTAGGACTGGGCTCACTCCCCTGAGGCCGTTCTAGGACTCGGCTCACTCCCCTGACGCTGTTCTAGGACTCGGTTCACTCCCCTGAGGCTGTTCCAGGACTCGGCTCTCTCCCCTGAGTTGTTCTAGGACTCGGCTCACTCCCCTGAGGCTGTTCTAGGACTCGGCTCACTCCCCTGAGGCCGTTCTAGGACTCGGCTCACTCCCCTGAGGCCGTTCTAGGACTGGGCTCACTCCCCTGAGGCTGTTCCTGGCCTGGGCTCACTCCCCAGAGTTGTTCTAGGCCTCGGCTCACTCCCCTGAGTTGTTCTAGGACTCGGCTCACTCCCCTGAGTTGTTCGAGGACTCGGCTCACTCCCCTGAGGCTGTTCTAGGACTCGGCTCACTCCCCTGAGTTGTTCTAGGACTCGGCTCACTCCCCTGAGTTGTTCTAGGACTCGGCTCACTCCCCTGAGGCTGTTCTAGGACTCGGCTCACTCCCCTGAGGCTGTTCTAGGACTCGGCTCACTCTCCTGAGGCTGTTCTAGGCCTCGGCTCACTCCCCTGAGTTGTTCTAGGCCTCGGCTCACTCCCCTGATTTGTTCTAGGACTCGGCTCACTCCCCTGAGGCTGTTCTAGGACTCGGCTCTCTCCCCTGAGTTGTTCTAGGACTCGGCTCTCTCCCCTGAGTTGTTCTAGGACTCGGCTCTCTCCCCTGAGGCTGCTCTAGGCCTCGGCTCACTCCCCTGAGTTGTTCTAGGCCTCGGCTCACTCCCCTGAGTTGTTCTAGGACTCGGCTCACTCCCCTGAGGCTGTTCCAGGATTCGGCTCACTCCCCTGAGGCTGTTCCAGGACCCGGCTCACTCCCCTGAGGCCGTTCTAGGAGCCGGCTCACTCCCCTGAGTTGTTCTAGGCCTCGGCTCACTCCCCTGAGTTGTTCTAGGACTCGGCTCACTCCCCTGAGGCTGTTCTAGGACTCGGCTCACTCCCCTGAGTTGTTCTAGGACTCGGTTCACTCCCCTGAGTTGTTCTAGGACTCGGCTCACTCCCCTGAGGCTGTTCTAGGACTCGGCTCACTCCCCTGAGGCTGTTCTAGGACTCGGCTCACTCTCCTGAGGCTGTTCTAGGCCTCGGCTCACTCCCCTGAGTTGTTCTAGGCCTCGGCTCACTCCCCTGATTTGTTCTAGGACTCGGCTCACTCCCCTGAGGCTGTTCTAGGACTCGGCTCTCTCCCCTGAGTTGTTCTAGGACTCGGCTCTCTCCCCTGAGTTGTTCTAGGACTCGGCTCTCTCCCCTGAGGCTGCTCTAGGCCTCGGCTCACTCCCCTGAGTTGTTCTAGGCCTCGGCTCACTCCCCTGAGTTGTTCTAGGACTTGGCTCACTCCCCTGAGGCTGTTCCAGGATTCGGCTCACTCCCCTGAGGCTGTTCCAGGACCCGGCTCACTCCCCTGAGGCCGTTCTAGGAGCCGGCTCACTCCCCTGAGTTGTTCTAGGCCTCGGCTCACTCCCCTGAGTTGTTCTAGGACTCGGCTCACTCCCCTGAGTTGTTCTAGGACTCGGCTCACTCCCCCGAGTTGTTCTAGGACTCGGCTCACTCCCCTGAGGCTGTTCTAGGACTGGGCTCACTCCCCTGAGGCTGTTCTAGGACTCGGCTCACTCTCCTGAGGCTGTTCTAGGCCTCGGCTCACTCCCCTGAGTTGTTCTAGGCCTCGGCTCACTCCCCTGATTTGTTCTAGGACTCGGCTCACTCCCCTGAGGCTGTTCTAGGACTGGGCTCACTCCCCTGAGTTGTTCTAGGCCTCGGACACTCCCCTGATTTGTTCTAGGACTCGGCTCACTCTCCTGAGGCTGTTCTAGGCCTCGGCTCACTCCCCTGAGTTGTTCTAGACCTCAGCTCACTCCCCTGATTTGTTCTAGGACTCGGCTCTCTCCCCTGAGTTGTTCTAGGACTCGGCTCTCTCCCCTGAGTTGTTCTAGGACTCGGCTCTCTCCCCTGAGTTGTTCTAGGACTCGGCTCTCTCCCCTGAGTTGTTCTAGTACTCGGCTCTCTCCCCTGAGCCTGCTCTAGGCCTCGGCTCACTCCCCTGAGTTGTTCTAGGCCTCGGCTCACTCCCCTGAGTTGTTCTAGGACTCGGCTCACTGCCCTGAGGCTGTTCTAGGACTCGGCTCACTCCCCTGAGGCCGTTCTAGGACTCGGCTCACTCCCCTGAGGCCGTTCCAGGACTCGGCTCGCTCCCCTGAGGCCGTGCTAGGACTGGGCTCCCTCCCCTGAGGCCGTTCTAGGACTGGGCTCGCTCCCCTGAGGCCGTTCTAGGACTGGGCTCACTCCCCTGAGGCCGTTCTAGGACTGGGCTCGCTCCCCTGAGGCCGTTCTAGGACTGGGCTCACTCCCCTGAGGCCGTTCTAGGACTGGGCTCACTCCCCTGAGGCCGTTCTAGGACTCGGCTCACTCCCCTGAGGCCGTTCTAGAACTGGGCTCACTCCCCTGAGGCCGTTCTAGGACTGGGCTCACTCCCCTGAGGCTGTTCTAGGACTGGGCTCACTCCCTTGTGGCCGTTCTAGAACTGGGCTCACTCCCCTGAGGCTGTTCTAGGACTCGGCTCACTCCCCTGAGGCTGTTCTAGGACTGGGCTCACTCCCCTGAGGCTGTTCTAGGACTGGGCTCACTCCCCTGAGGCCGTTCTAGGACTCGGCTCACTCCCCTGAGGCTGTTCCAGGACTCGGCTCACTCCCCTGAGTTGTTATAGGACTCGGCTCACTCCCCTGACGCTGTTCTAGGACTGGGCTCACTCCCCTGAGGCCGTTCTAGGACTCGGCTCACTCCCCTGACGCTGTTCTAGGACTCGGTTCACTCCCCTGAGGCTGTTCCAGGACTCGGCTCTCTCCCCTGAGTTGTTCTAGGACTCGGCTCACTCCCCTGAGGCTGTTCTAGGACTCGGCTCACTCCCCTGAGGCCGTTCTAGGACTCGGCTCACTCCCCTGAGGCCGTTTTAGGACTGGGCTCACTCCCCTGAGGCTGTTCCTGGCCTGGGCTCACTCCCCTGAGTTTTTCTAGGCCTCGGCTCACTCCCCTGAGTTGTTCTAGGACTCGGCTCACTCCCCTGAGTTGTTCTAGGACTCGGCTCACTCCCCTGAGGCTGTTCTAGGACTCGGCTCACTCCCCTGAGTTGTTCTAGGACTCGGCTCACTCCCCTGAGGCTGTTCTAGGACTCGGCTCACTCCCCTGAGTTGTTCTAGGACTCGGCTCACTCCCCTGAGTTGTTCTAGGACTCGGCTCACTCCCCTGAGGCTGTTCTAGGACTCGGCTCACTCCCCTGATGCTGTTCTAGGATTCGGCTCACTCTCCTGAGGCTGTTCTAGGCCTCGGCTCACTCCCCTGAGTTGTTCTAGGCCTCGGCTCACTCCCCTGATTTGTTCTAGGACTCGGCTCACTCCCCTGAGGCTGTTCTAGGACTCGGCTCTCTCCCCTGAGTTGTTCTAGGACTCGGCTCTCTCCCCTGAGTTGTTCTAGGACTCGGCTCTCTCCCCTGAGGCTGCTCTAGGCCTTGGCTCACTCCCCTGAGTTGTTCTAGGCCTCGGCTCACTCCCCTGAGTTGTTCTAGGACTCGGCTCACTCCCCTGAGGCTGTTCCAGGATTCGGCTCACTCCCCTGAGGCTGTTCCAGGACCCGGCTCACTCCCCTGAGGCCGTTCTAGGAGCCGGCTCACTCCCCTGAGTTGTTCTAGGCCTCGGCTCACTCCCCTGAGTTGTTCTAGGACTCGGCTCACTCCCCTGAGTTGTTCTAGGACTCGGCTCACTCCCCTGAGTTGTTCTAGGACTCGGCTCACTCCCCTGAGGCTGTTCTAGGACTGGGCTCACTCCCCTGAGGCTGTTCTAGGACTCGGCTCACTCTCCTGAGGCTGTTCTAGGCCTCGGCTCACTCCCCTGAGTTGTTCTAGGCCTCGGCTCACTCCCCTGATTTGTTCTAGGACTCGGCTCACTCTCCTGAGGCTGTTCTAGGCCTCGGCTCACTCCCCTGAGTTGTTCTAGGCCTCAGCTCACTCCCCTGATTTGTTCTAGGACTCGGCTCACTCCCCTGAGGCTGTTCTAGGACTCGGCTCTCTCCCCTGAGTTGTTCTAGGACTCGGCTCTCTCCCCTGAGTTGTTCTAGGACTCGGCTCTCTCCCCTGAGGCTGCTCTAGGCCTCGGCTCACTCCCCTGAGTTTTTCTAGGCCTCGGCTCACTCCCCTGAGTTGTTCTAGGACTCGGCTCACTCCCCTGAGGCTGTTCCAGGATTCGGCTCACTCCCCTGAGGCTGTTCCAGGACCCGGCTCACTCCCCTGAGGCCATTCTAGGACCCGGCTCACTCCCCTGAGTTGTTCTAGGACTCGGCTCACTCCCCTGAGTTGTTCCAGGACTCGGCTCACTCCACTGAGGCTGTTCTAGGCCTTGGCTCACTCCCCTGAGTTGTTCTAGGCCTCGGCTCACTCCCCTGAGGCTGTTCCAGGACTCGGCTCACTCCCCTGAGCCTGTTCTAGGCCTCGGCTCACTCCCCTGAGTTGTTCTAGGACTCGGCTCACTCCCCTGAGTTGTTCTAGGGCTCGGCTCTCTCCCCTGAGGCTGTTCTAGGACTCGGCTCTCTCCCCTGAGGCTGTTCTAGGACTCGGCTCACTCCCCTGAGGCTGTTCTAGGACTCGGCTCTCTCCCCTGAGTTGTTCTAGAACTCGGCTCACTCCCCTGAGTAGTTCTAGGACTGGGCTCACTCCCCTGAGGCTGTTCTAGGACTGGGCTCACTCCCCTGAGTTGTTCTAGGCCTCGGCGCACTCCCCTGAGGCTGTTCTAGGACTCGGCTCACTCCCCTGAAGCCGTTCTAGGACTGGGCTCACTCCCCTGAGGCCGTTCCAGGACTCGGCTCACTCCCCTGAGGCTGTTCCAGGACTCGGCTCACTCCCCTCAAGCTGTTTCCCCCGCTGTGGCAGAGGTGTCGTCCAGCCTCTGCTCATGCCATGCTGTCCCTGCCATCATGGAGCTTCCCCTCAAGGGTATAAACCCAGAATAAAACCTTTTCCTCCAACAAGCCACTTCTGGCATGGTCTTTTGTGCCTACGATGAGAAGGTATCTGTAACAGGGTCCATCAGACTTTCATCACGGTTGGGGGAGGGGCTCAAGATTCCCCACCTCTCCCAAAGGAGCTGGTTGCTCGGGGGAAGAGGAGACATGTTCTTCAGTGGATTAGCCACAGGTAAACTTCTCATACTCAGTAACTATCCCCTACTCATGTTTAAAAAAAAAAAAAAAAAAAAACTAATTAAATCAATGGGTCACAAAAATAAACAAATAAAGGTATGAAAAATAGGAAGGGAACTAATTGGAAGGAAGAAGATGTTAAGGGAAGTGAATATAGAATGAGGGATGACTATGACCAGAATGAATTATCTGCATGGGTGAAATAGTCAAAAATGAGATCAAATAATTTTTAAAGCATTCTTCTGAAGAACCAGAGCATATTCAAGGTTATGCACTGAATATCTCTCTTGCTTATTTGCATCCCAATGAGCTCTGTGGCTTGTAGGAGGAGGAAGAAAGACCAGCATTTTGACCCTGGTTTTGCACGTGCGAGTGAAACACTTGTGTGCGTGCAGGCCGCCCATCCCCCATGCTGGCGTGAAGGAGGAGAGGGAGTGTCAGGAGCTCCTGACGCTGACCGCCAAGTCCCTACAGGAGAAATTATGTAAATTTCCATTGAGGCCAGATGTGTGCTTGCCAATCAATGGAAATGTTAAACGACGATGTTGTCCAGAAGACACCTAAGTTTCTGGGAATATAGCTTCTTTCTTCTATGTGGACTGAAAGCGAAGGAAATTTACATCTTTACTTAAAGTCAGAAACTAAGTGAAAATATCATAAGTTAAAGAGAAGAATTTTTTTTTCTCTCAGAATATATGTGTTCTCAATTTCTATCATATTTTCTGTCTTTACAACACTTACTGGAAATCTTCAGTGAGAAACACACGTGGGGTGGGGGGACATCATCTCAAGTATTTTAGATACGTATGTGAAAGAGTCCTTAGGAAACTCAATATTAGGTACAGTGTATATGTACTAATAAGATGAAGAAACACAACTTGTGCTTACTTTATTCAAAATATTACTATTTTTTTTTTGAAGAAAAAGCCTCAATGCATAATCTGTGCTGGACTCAGAGTCACTCCATAGCCCAGGCTGACCTTGAACATGAGGTAGTCTAGCCTCTGCTTCCCAAATGCTGGTGCTGCAGACTTGTGGCATTATTCTTCACTTCTACCATCCACGGTTTTCCTTTTCCTCTCAGTGCTCCTTAAAGAATGATGAAGTGGTATCATCTGAATGCAAAAGCAGAACATGGAGGAGTCAGGAAGACAGCCATGGTTACCACTTGATCTGGACGTAACTCGGGCTACACAAAAGAGACGTCTGTGGCTTCACTGTGCAAGTAGATGTCAAGATGGGCCACTCTGTGGGGCAACGTGGGGTATTTTTGGTGGTTTTAACATCAGAGTCCGCTGCTTACTCACATGCACCCTCTGACCTTGCTCTTCTCAAAGCCGTGTTCTGCAAGTGCCGGGTTGGAGGGCCAGACCTGTTCTCTATTGGGATTCCAGCACTTTATCACATCTTGTCCACAGCTACATGGAAGAAAAGGGCTAAAGAAGTAAGTCACTTGTCAAGCAGTGATTCTGCTTGCTTAAGACCATTGTCCAAACCTGGTCACAGACTCCTGCAGTGCCCTGTGGAAGATGGGAACGATTCAGAAAGGGATCACAGATATTTAGTGAGCAGTACCACTTAAAGATACAATTACCAAGATGTCTCAGTGGTAAAGGCGCTTCCCTGCAAAGCCTAACAACCCAGGTTTGAGTCTTCAGTACCCATATAAAGTCAGGGGCACAAAATGGTGCAGGTATCTGGAGTAGATTTGTAGTGGCTACAAGCAATGGTGTGCCCAGTTCCTCTCTCCCTCTCTCCCTCTCCCTCTCCCTCTCCCTCTCTCTCTCTCTCTCTCTCTCTCTCTCTCTCTCTCTCTCTCTCTCTCTCCTTACAAATAAATAAACCTTTTTTTTTAGAAAACATACAGTTACCAAAATTTATTCCAAAGCATAGTTGGGCTAAAAGATCTTGTGATGGTTAAGTTCTATGGCTATTTTGTTTTTTTTTTTTTCACATTAGGTATCAAGTAAGAGACCCGCCCCTTAAGAATTCCAAGAAGGATTGAGAGAGGAAGAATTTCCACAAGACTTAAGAGTTCTTCCTTTTCACAGCACTTGTGTACTTAATTGCCTGCAAAGAAGCTCAGGGAGGAGAGAGAACCTGCTGCCTGGCTGCAAGTACAGGACATGGTGCCTCATGCGGCCCATGGCTGCTGCCCTTCACAGATGCCAGAAGACAGCTTCTTCCTCCCAGCGCGGACTGAAGGCGAGTAGCTCTCTCCAGGAAGCCTTCAGGCCTCCAGAGCCAGACCCGGGCTTCTGAGAACTCCCCCCTTGTGGACTGAGAAGCCGGCGTTGATCACCAGAATTGGAGTGCCCATCCCATATTCCTTAAACTAATCCAATAAATCCCTTTATAATATGTATTTCATTCTATCAGTTCTGTTTCTGTTTCTCCAGAGAACCCTGATATAGATATTTTCTGGGAAAAATGCAAAGGAACATTATTCTGTTCAACAAGTCATGGACAACATTATGCTTTAAATTTCCCAGTTTTGAAGTTCTTAATTCTTATTAGCTCATTGTCACCTCTCATTAGATGCCTTGGAAAGATAACACCATAAAGCATGGTTAGCTGTGTTCAATCCAGCTATTTTCCTTGTGCATTTATGTACTTTGTTTTGTGGTGTTGCAACATGCTTGACCTCAGAATACTTCTTTTTCATAACACCTATGAACTGAATTTCCCATTGAGGACACCTTAGAAAAGCATTACATTAGGCCATTTTGAAATTCTAAACAGAAAAACGCAGTGGTTCATAAATATTTATTAAGAGAATATTAAGTGATGGACTGAGGAGTCACTTTTCAGATTCATGAATGTCTATAAAATCAAAGTTTCAGGAAGCAAGATTCTATACAGCATCTACATTATACACTTAAAAACAAATTGAAATTTTAGATCATATAACTAGCTTTGGTTTGTTACATGGGAACTCTGATTCATTGTTGCCTGTACTTAAGCGTGTTTCTAAGGTCATCAGCTATGGCTCATCTGCCCAGGAGTTCATCCTGGGATCACCAGCATGTTGGGCTCAGCATAGACAACCTATCTTTTGCTTTTTCCTGCACACAAGAAGTTAGAAATGGAAAAGAAATAGTCCTTTGGTATATAGAGAGCCAAAATCATACCTATATAAACCATGCCATAGATGAAGTTTCACACTGAAAAGCTCACAGACTCACTGCAGGGAAGTTCAGCCACAGACATAATGCTATTTGGACATTCCAAATAATCCAATTTAGCCTGGCCTTGAGTAGCAGTCAACAGCTTTGGAATAATAGTGAATGGTATGCCTTGGGTGCAGACAGTGGCTGGTTATTGGCAGCAAACCACAGATATGAGGGAGGAGAAAAACAATATGGAAACAATATTATTTGCTACCTAATTCTCTATAATCCATAAGGGTGGCTAGGCTGGATGATCACACACAGAGGAAAGATTTATATAATAACTGCATGTCCATGCTCTGCGCCACAAGTTATTACTTTTGGCACCATGGAAGCAGATGGCTGGCACTGGCCATTGCCAGGCACTGTTAAGTGGGTAAGTGGTACTGAGGCATGGAGTCATCTGTGGGGAAAATGACAGTAATGAATGGCTTATGATGCTGTGAAAACTCAGTGAATTTGATTAAACACAGATTTCATAACCGTTTCCTGGACAACCATCGGACACAGTCATTTACTCAGCCATGTGCTCTCTCCCGCTTACAAATCTGACAGGAGAGTCATTGTTGCTTCTGTTGCCCACATATGAGGAGGGTTTTGATGAAAGGAAAGTCCAAGGCGATGGAAGATCCCTGTCTTCCTATGACGTGTTTTCCTAGAAGGGCGCAGAACAGTGTGATAATAGTTATCTTGGAGAAGCTGTAGCAGTTAGGACTTCTGTTTCCTGGAACAAAACACTCAAATTGGGAAGGAAATGGTTTACTTCAGGTTTACAGTTTCGAGGGAAGCTCTATCATGGTGGAGACCCATGACGGCAACCGGCTCACATCTCCACCTATCGACCGCAGAGAGTGAACAGCCAGAGGAAACCAGCTCTGAACTTCAGTGGGCTAGATAAATCCTTCTCAGGAGGGGGTCCCAATGACACACCTTCTCCAGAAAGGCTTCCACAGGTGGGATCCAAGTAGAAAGTTTAATCACAAACACTTGAGCATATGATAATTATTTTACATTCAAATGGCCATAGGAACTCACTGATTTCCTAAAGTTGCAGTTGTATAAAATCTTGTTAGTTTTTTTTTTATTATTATTATCAACATCACTGGCTGTGTTAGGCCAAAGCAGATATAGTACTGTTTATTTACTGTGGATGCAAGATGAGCAGAGGCCAATGGCCAAGTGTCTCTCTGGATAGAGTTTGTAGCCTCATATGCAGAGTCTGTAGAGGAAAAAGATGGAGAGGTTCAGCACGTCGGGCATTGCTGCTTTTTTACAGCTCTGGCCTGGCTGTCATCTCCTTGTTGCTTTTATTGATCATATAAACTCAGAAGCTGAGAGTAAGCATTCAGGGGTGTTTATACCAAGTCCACAATTCCATTGACTGAGCTAAAAAAAAATAATAAATGGAGTCCGAATTGTTTGCGCCTTTATTTTTTTTTTATTTTTTCTAGTAATTCACTTTTGTTTTACACAATGTAGAAGTATTATTTGATGATGGATTAGGAATTTAACAGAAATGGTCTTTCATTGGGGAGAGTTCAAAAAGCAGTGAACTGGAATTATAGAGGTAGATTTAGGCTGCACATCTTGCAAGCTTTATGGCTTTAGGCAAATTACTAAACTATCTATACTTTGGCTTTCTCGATATTTGATAACATTAATTAATGCTATTTGGACATTAATTGGACATCATGATTAAGTAACTGCATAGATAATGAAGTATTCATATAAACTATTGGTAAATTCCTAGAATATTGAGCTAATCCTCTTTTACTCTTTTGAACAGCACACATGTGGAATGGTTGATTAAGTTCAATGTCTTGAAAGATGGAGAGATCAAATAACCCTTATATGGTTTATTCCTACATTTTACGCACACAATAAATATTCATTGAGTACTTACCTTGTCCTAGACATAATTTCAATGCCTGAGGAAATGCAAGTAGACAGAAATTGCAGACTTCTGCACAACTGGAATTTGTAGTTGGTAAAAAGAGGCTCCAGTTAATACAAAATAAGTAAACAAATAAATCATGTATAGTTGACCTAAGATTGAAAAGTGTCATGGAGGGCTGGAGAGATGGCTTAGCAGTTAAGCGCTTGCCTGTGAAGCCTAAGGTCCCTAGTTCAAGGCTTGATTCCTCAGGACCCACGTACGCCAGATGCACGAGATGGTGCACTTGTCTGGAGTTCACTTGCAGTGGCTGGAGGCCTCTTTCTCTCTCTCTCTGTATGTCTGTTGCTCTCAAATAAATAAATAAAAATTCAAAAAAAAAAAAAAGAAAAAGAAAAAGAGAAGTGCCATGGAAAGATAAGAGCAGTATTTCAGGAGAAGTAAGGAGGGACCATTTTAAATGTGAGGATCGGTGTGAGATTCATGTTAAAGAAAATGTCATGTTAAACCATGGAGAAGGTGCAGCTGGCCATGTGCCTAGTACAGCTGACAGCCTTGTGCAAAGGTTCTACAGTGGAGGAGGTCATCTAGCTTATTACAAAGCAGTTTTGCTGGCAGAGAAGACCAAAAGAGGAGAGAAAAAATAAAGACAAAGAGACATTTAGAGTCCAAGTTGGACATTGCAACAACTTTTATTTTCTCTCTGAATGAGAGAGGAGCCACTGAAAATTTGATCAGAAGAGTAGCATGGATTCATTTATATTTTCAATGGTTTTATGACAATTGAAAAAATCGGCACAAAGAGGCTGCCCACTCAGGATACCTCCCAGCTTCCCAGCTTTGGAACTTTTTGCTGTATTTTCAGAAAATAAATCTTTCTTAGTTTGTCCCCCCCAAAAAAAATCTTCATAAAAGTTGATGGTAGCCAGGAGTGGTGGCTCACACCATTAATCCCAGCACTCTAGGAGGCAGAGGTGGAGGATTGTTGTGACTTCAAGGCCAGCCTGGCATTACAGTGAGAGTTCCAGGTCAGCCTGGGCTGGAGTGAGACTCTGCCTCAAAAGTACAAACAAACAAACAAATAAACAAAAAATCTAAAAACATTTAGAGCCATGAAACTGGATAAGATTTCAGACAGAAATAATATCAGTAGGGAAAAGACTTCTACCTGAGATCTGTTGCTCACTGGCACAAGGAATTGGAAAAGGAGTCACTGATGCAGGAGACCAAGGTAGAGGACCAGCCCCATGGGCATGTTTATAGACTGAAGACCGCATCGCATTGTAGATAGCTCCTTCAAGCTGAGGATGAATGTGATCTTTGACTTTTAGAAAGGCAGAGATGATGGATGACCACATGAGACTATAGTGACTGTCACACCCAACTCAGGTAGAGACGAATTTGAAAGAGAGGGACCAGGCACAAATTGGATATAGGGAGAAAAGGCAAATCTTTTATGATGTCTACAGCACAAGAAAGTCTGTGTATGGGCCAACAGGTTTGAGAGAAAGTCTATATAATATTTTAAGAGAGGGCTGGAGAGATGGCTTAGTGGTTAAGGCATTTGCCTACAAAGCAAAAGGACACAAGTTCATTCCCCATAACCCACGTAAGTCAGATGCACAAGGGGTGCACTTGTCTGCCTCTTTCTCTTTCATATAAATCAAAAAATATTTTAAAAAATTATTTAAAAAGAGATAATTATAGGGAAAATTGCCAGTACCAGTGCATGTCCTTCAGAAGAATGTCAACAAGATAATACTTAGATGAGCAAATCTCAGGAATGTAAGCAATAGAGCCATTTCATCCAGACTCACTCACCACAGAGAACACTGCTAAGGGAACAGAAACACTTCCACAAATTACTTGCTGGTTTTAGGAACTACAAACTTGTAATTGCAGGAGGTGCTTAAACAGGCAAATTGCATAAGCATTTGTTTCCAAATGCAACTCTTCTGTAATCATCACTGAGCAATTTGTATAGCCACACACTTCTTCAAACAGATAATACTGATACTTAAAAACTACATTGACAGATAATTAATACTGATACTTAAGGACTGCCTGGACAGACTTCCTTGCTCTCTTGCTTGCAAACTGTTCACATTCTAGCTGTAATTAAGAATCAGGAGAGATGGTTCTTTAAGGTAGCAGGTGCACAATTTCCTGCACCTCTGATCTCTCTAGCTCTAAGTTAACACATTATCCAAAGATGTAGGTAAAAGTTCTTTCCTTTCAAAACTTTGTCTTCTAACAAAAGGAAAACATATACATACATCCAGACATCTATCTATCTATCTATCTATCTATCTATCTATCTATCTATCTCTCTATCTACCTACCTACCTACCTATCTATCTGCCTATCTATCTATCTATATTATAGCACATATATGCAAATATATGCATACCACATATAAGTTATAAATTCTATGTAAATGTGTTACATAGTACATCTCAAGATCAGGACACTTGCTTACACTAAATATTATCGTTCCAGAGGTGTAACCCCAAGGAAAGATTCCACTTGTTCCTAGCACAGTGCACTGAAGGTGTCTTGGGTGGTTTTCCCTTAGCCATTCAGGACCCAAGACCCTTCCCGCATACAGCTTCACCTTCCTTTACAGTCTTGGGGGAGGCCTATCTTCCACTACATCTACAGAGCTGCACATGGTGTTTTGAAATTATTCAATAGATTTTGGTAATCTTGCCTTATAAAAATAATAAGCTTAGAGTCACATCCATAGTTTAACATATAATATGCTTGATTTTCAGGTTTTTATGGTTGTGGTTTTTATTTTCTCATGTACTAGTGGGGTATTTATTTTGTTCTTTCTCTTTTTTTTTTCTTCTTTCTTTCTGTAGGCAATGCTGGACATCAGAAATACCAAGCAAAGATGTTCAAGGTGTCACATGCATCTGGAATTCATGTGCGGCAGCTGGAGGCCCTGGCACATCCATTTCCTCTCTCTCTCTTTCTTTGGCTTTCTCAAATATATACATACACACACACACACACACACACACACACACACACACACACACACACACACACATATATATATATATATATATATATATATATATATATATATATATATATATATATATGTAAATGCCAGGCAAGAACTGCATCCCCAAACCTGCTTATTCTTGATTTTAAAAGCAAAGCTTCTTCACAGAAAGAGGCAACAAGAGCCTAGGTATTAGAAGCTTAATCATAAATCCTCACAGAATAATGAACTTAATCCCCTGTACCTCAGCTGTTCTTTCTCTGACTTTCAAGTTTTGTGGTTCACAAAAATAGAAAATCATGACAAAAGTTCAAAATAAGAGCAAATTTGTAAGAAAAATAATTCCTGATATTTAATAATTTCTGGAAGAGATGCATGGAACTTAGTAACTAGGCAGGTGAGTTTTCACTGGTGATTTCTATGTTGCCAGTGCCTTCTTTTTGCTGGGACAAAAGCAAATGCAAAGATAGGGTTATTTCAGCTTGCATACCTGGGGGGGGTAGTTTCATCATGGCATGGAAGAACAGAGGCTGCATATCACGTCTTCCCACATGAACTGGGAAGTAGTGGCAAGAGTGAGCTGGCTATCTGACACCCTGCAGGGCTGGGTTAATGAACTGCAAAGTCCACCCCAGTGACATACCTCCTCCAGTGAGGGTCCCTTCCCAAATTCTCAAGTGCTCCACCAGTTTGGGATTGAGTATGAAGCTTAATCACAGATGCTATAAGGGACATTTCACACTCAAACCAATATATATATATATATAGATAGATAGATAGATAGATAGATATAGATATAGATATAGATATAGATATAGATATAGATATAGATATAGATATAGATATAGATATAGATATAGATATAGATATCTATATATATATATGTATATATATATATATATATATAGTGTATATATGTGCACATATATACATACAACTGTAAAATACATTAAAGACAATATGAAAACAATTATAATTCCATGGGGCTTGGCAGAGTATTAAACCTCATTTTGGAGAATCAAGAGCTCATGAAAGACGTTTAATGGGACCTGGAAAGAGCCAGTGCTTTACTGAATCTTAGCCAAAGGCTCCACTGTGATGGGGCTACCACTTCAAATAGGAAGCACATCATAGCAAGTGGGAGAAATGCTGTAATCAGAGAAACATTGGGAAGAAGTGTCCTGCTTACTTGGGAAATGATAGCTATGGTTTCATTGAAGTGCAAAATAAACAATGCTAAACAATAGTATAATTAGAACACGGATGAGTTGGATCCAAATGTTGCAGTAGTTAGACATCCATGGACATTTTACAATCAGGGACAAATTTGTCATTCCATGTTACCTCCATAATCTATGGGTACATAGGAGTACAAGAAATCACTACCCTATGAAAGCAAAGCTCAATTTTGACAAAGCAAAAGTGCCATCCCCCAAAGAATGAGGATATGGATTTGGCTCTCCAGAGGAGGGAGCCAGGACATGACGGGTCACAGCATAGAGTGAAATGTCAGCAAAGACTGTTAAGAGGAAATGTTTAGGCTGGGGGCATGGTTCGGCAAGCACCACATTGTCTGCACAATCATGAGGATATGGAGTTGGCTCTCCAACATCCACAAAATAGCGGGGTGTGGTGGCTTGACTGGGAAGGCATCGAACACAGGATCCGTGGCTCACGGGCTAGTCAGTATAGTTGAGTCGGTGAGTCCCAGGTTCAGTGAGAGACGCTGTCTCAAAAACGAAGTTTGCCAAGCACACAGCTTCAACTCCAGCCCTGAGGAGGCTGAGGTATAACCCTACCTCCAAAAAAAAAAAAAAAAAAAAAGCCAATAAAAATAATAAAAAAGTAATGCAGAAGTAAAATTTAAGAAGACATCTAGCACTAACTTCTGGCCTCCCTATGCACAGCCGCACATGTGTGCATAATACTGAATCACATATGCCTATGACATTCATGCAAACACACATGCACATGTGGACACACATGCACCACACATGGGGGAAAAAGAAGCATGCAGATGTTCAATTAGAACACCGCTCTGATGGAAGTCACTATGACTGTTTTAAAGGGAATGCATATAAATCAAGAGATTCTTAAGTGAGAATGGATGTGCCTGTAGTTCCAAGATCTTTGATTTTGAGATAAATATAGATAGATCTTTGGCATATATCTCAGAAGACAGTGAAAGATAGGGAAATAAACAGATGAAAGTTAAGTAAGGGCTGGAGGGATGGCTTAGTGGTTAAGGCATTTGCCTGCCAAAGCCAAAGGACCTTAGTTCGATTCCTGAGGACCCACGTAAGCCAGATGCACAAGGGGGCACATGCATCTGGAGTTCGTTAGCAGTGGCTGGAAGCCCTACCATGTCCACTCTCTCTCCCTCACTCTGCCTCTCTCTCTCTCTCAAATAAATACATAAAAATAAGTTTTTTTAAAGATCAATCAGCTCTTCATTTGTCCCCACATCCTGGCTCCTTCTTAGATCACACTTGTGTCCCTTGCCTCACACTCTGTTGTAGCTCAGTGTGTCCTGTGCAATGTGACAACAATGTGAGCCGTCTGTGTTAGTCTAGGGCACAGGCCATGAAGTTACACTGGGTTGGCACCCCGTGCTCATTTTTACAAGGACAATGAGCAACTTTCTTAACCTTTCTGCTTTTTGCTTGGTTCATCTACGAAGTGGGGAACCAGTCTTATCTCCCTGCATACGTCATTTAATGGAAACTACTAAAGAGTAAACAACATGGTATTTTCTACGTTGTGTTCCTGGTTAATTAGGAATCCCTGGGCCAGGCTCACTTTCTGCCTTTCTATCCAAGGTTCCCACAATAGGTATTGTGATGCTCATCGCTAAATAAACTGAGGGAGTCAATAGAAGAGACAGTGGTTCATGTTGGGATGAGAGGCAGCCATGACCAGAAGTGCCCCATCCATCCTGGCTGTGAGGAATTTCTAAGAACTGTCTATACTACTCACAACTCCCCCTTGCACTGAAAACATCTCCTTTTTTCCATGGTGTACGTGTGTGTGAGTATGTGTGTAAATACAGGATACGAGTGCCTTGGTACAAGTGTCAAGGTCAAAGGACAACTTCTGGGTGAAGATCCTTACATTCCAGTTCATTTGAGGCAGGACCCCTCATTTTTTTTTAACTTTCAGTATACCAGGCTATTTGAGGTTTTATTTATTTATTTTACTTATTTATTATTTGAGGTCCCAGGAAATTCTTCTCTCAGCCTCCTGTCTTGCTGTAGACATGCTGAGATTATGGAAACTCTCCACAGCTTTAGGCTTTTACAAGGGGCATGGGGAATTTGAAGTCAGTTGCTTGCCTCTCTGAGAAATCTTCACGAACCCCCCAAATATAGTTTGAAACAGTACTATTTTCTGTATTCAGAACTAAGAAACTAATGAAATACGAGTTAATAGAGAGGTTAAATAAAACATCCAAGTTAGCAATCAACATCAGAACCTAAACCAGGTCTACAGTATAAAAATGTAGCCCCTCCATAGATCTACTGCAAATGTAAGTTTTGGTAGTAATTTGGCAAGCACTCGCCAGCCTGAAAATTTCAATGATCCATGAACATAAAAATTTCTTCTGGGTTGGAGAGATGTTTCAGTAGCTAAAATGTACTTTTATACAAAGCCTGCAAGGCCAGGCTCAGTTTCCCAGTGCCCAGGTAAAGCCAGATGCACAAAGTGGCACTTGCATCTGGAGACTATTTGTAGTGCCAGTAGGCCATGTAGTGTCTATTCTTTGTCTCTCTCTCCTTGAAAATACATAAATTAAATATTTTATTATTTGAAAATAAATAGTGCCATTTTTATTTATAGATGTAGAGCACAACTGATATACTTCCAAAGAAAGGTGAACAAAAGTCTTTCTTTTTGTGGCCTACTAATGAAATCTGGGCTTTCAGCAAATCCAATCACTCCCCCTGTCCTTGTCAAAAGCTTGTTTCCATAAACATTCACATACTCTAAACCTTGGAGGAGAGGAATATTAAATTGGTTATTCTTTTTCAAATCATTGGTTCATTTAACATGAAAATGTAAGTGGCAACCTCAAATATTTCATATATTTTTATACTTACTGCTTTAAAAAATAAAACTACCAAGGAAAAAAATGGCCTTAGGTATTATAATGTGTAAGCACACATGATTGACAAGATGGAAAAAGTCAGTTATCAGCAAGGTAAAACCATTCATGAATCTTCATGCCTTCACAGTGGCAATAAAGGTTGGGGGAGTATTTGAACATGAATTCTTCATGTGAAATGTTTAAAAGATAGCTTTGCTATCATCCTATTTAGCATAAGAAGTATGTGGTAAGTCGTAAAATCATAAAGACTTCATCACAGCTGTTTTCGTGTTTATGATAGATTTTTGTTTAATTGGTGGCTAAGAAAACAACATAAAACAACTCAGCTCAGAAAGACAGTAATTTACAAGACTATAGTGCACCGCAGTTACAAAGCAGTTTAGACTGTAAATGTCGGGTTTGGGTTCCCAGACAGGCAGATCCTGAGATTAGCATGTCGGAAATAGTTGCAGTGTACTCTCAGGGAAGAAGGGGAACTGGCATGGGATAGTAATATAATGGGCTGTGTTCCAGACATGAGGAAGGTCTCAGCATGGACCTCTAGGAATGTCCTAAGTAGGAGCCACACCCCTGTTACCCAGTCCTGGCATGATGGCTACTCAAACACTGAGGGGTGACCTTGGTAAAGGCAAATCATTTCAGTGGAGACAATTAAAAAAGGGCTTAAACATTCCTCAACCTGCCCCATGAAGATATCCCCAAGAAATCGGGCACAGATGACCTTGGAGGGTGAATAGAGCTTGTGGCTGACTGTAGTGCTACAGGTTTCTTCCTTTTAACATCTGATGGACTCCTTCTGGCAAAAGAATCCCGACTAAACACTTACGATGTGTAACAACGACGATAAAGATGAAGTGTCTTCACTATATTCTTCCAAAACATGAAGAGCAGTTTTGGTTCCTTAAAATCATGAAGCACTGTGGGGTTTATGAATCTCTTTTATTTTTCAACAATATGCTTGCTTTGCTAATTTCACAATATTATGAAACACTTTACATGAAGAAATCTTGCTCTCTTTTATAAGCACATTTTTCTTCCTGTGAAAGTCAGTTCCTGACTAGAGACATCAGGAAACACCTAGAAGAAACTACACAGTGAGATAAAATACCTGGTTACTTAGATACACATGCTCTGCTGTTTTGGAGCTCTGTTTCTACTGAGAACTCTTGACATTTGACAAGGTCAAGAAGGCTAAAATGTTCTACACACAGGAATGGGGAATGGAAACTAATTTTGGGCTAAATGGAATACGTAAGAGCATATTTGAAAGACTAATTTATGACAATTCTTAATGCCAAAAATAAGAAACTAGTTGAAACATCTCAGTAATTACTGAGAAAGAAGTGAAGGTTATTCTGAAAAGCAATTCAGAAAAATAGCATAGCAACTTCCTTCACCGTAGGACCCAAGGTTTATGGTTGATTCTTGACTTTCAAAGGCCCCAGCTATGGTGCTGGCACCTACTCTATGGCAGAAGGCTATAGCTACATGCACATCACAGCAGACCTCCAGGACCTCTAGATGCTCCTCAGTGTTTTTGGCAACAGCTGGGAGGCAGGATGGATTTGGAGAGGTTTAAAGAGCCAGGACTTTTCATCAGGATTACATCTTATTTACCAGAGTGTTCAGCAAGCAAATTGGAATGATCCAAAATAATTTCCTACAAGCCTCTTGTTTTCTATTAGCAAATTAAACACTTATTAAAAATCATCTTTCTTCCTTAGGTTTTGTCAGAGTCCTAATGTCCTTGAAAATCTACTAGAGGTTTATTTATTTGCAAGGAAGGTCCACATGTGCACATGGATTTTTTTAAATTAATAGTCATAATGGAAAAAAAAAAGGAGTAGTTCTTCTCTGAAACTAAATAAAGATTCTTGAATAATAATCACCAAGAGGTCAAAACACTTCCCACCAGTGATTTACTGGGGCAGTCTCCTCAAAAAACTTTCAACAGCTGGGGTATATCTGGTTCCCTACTCCCAAGATAAGTGACTTTAAAATCCTCAAACACTAGTGCACTACCATTTTGGAAGAAAAACAAGCTTTTGTGGATACATTCATGTTGTAGAGTTTGGCCAATAGCCAGCGTTGAGACTGGGAAAGGTGGTAGTGGTCATCAACAAATGTCTCTGTTACTCTAGCTTCCTTGTTTTGTCGTCTGTTTGTTAACTCTTTCCCATAGGTTCATAATATCTTCAGAGCAAGTTTTATCTCCAGTCTTCCCAGTCATGCTTACCAACAGTAATATTTCCTAAGAACATTGTTTCAAAAGCAATCAAAATATCTTTACCTGCAATATTGGTTCTAAAGATATGATGTTGTATCATGTAAGGTTTGTATGTGTGTATATCTCTCTCTTCCTCTCTCTGTCTCTGTCTCTGTCTCTCTGTGTGTGTTATGTCAGAGATAAGGAGAGAAAGAAAGTGAGAGAGAGAGAGAGAGAGAAAGTAAGCAAACTGAGTTCTTAAACCATTCCCAACTTGTCCTTAATTCTCTGGTCTGTCTAAAGGAGACTACAATCCAATAATGACCCATAAAAGAACATCCTCAAAGTCACTGTGAAGTGGTAATAAGTGCATATTTCTAGTCCCTCTTGCAGATTTTAATTCTGTAACTGAAGTTCATAGATGCTTAAGTTCTATTTAGCAGATGAAACATAAAATCAAAATGACTTGTGAAAACTAATGCCAGATACCCACACAATCAGTTTTCCTTCTATACCCGACACAGTTCTTAGGTTTCAGTTGAATACCATAAAAAGTGCACAATGTGCATTGACAGACAACAATAAATGACTTATTCTTCAGCAATTAGACTCAACTTAGTTTTAAACTTTGGAATATTAGAAATGTCATTAACATGAGACAGATGCAAGATTAGTAGCAATATAGAGAAAGGAAGATTCATATCCCCCATCTCCTGAGCCCACCTCAAGACTGGGAGGGATAGGAGAGCCAGACCTGATTAAATTCATCCTTTGTCTCACTTTCTTATTTTTCAATTGACTGCAAGGCACATATAGATGAATTGCACTGGAATAAATGATGTGTGCTGTGCCCATATAACTCATGGATACTGAGCACACACACCTTGGGATAATGGAGTATATCTATTTCTCGCATGCTCCTGAAGTTAGTTATTCTCCATCTGCTATGCCCCAAGACGAGGTGACAGATATGCCTCTCAAATCTTCTCCTACTAAACATGAAAGTCTGAAGTTGTCTTCCATTAAAACAATTTCAGCACCCACAAGAAAACCTTGTTAGACAATGACTAACCAGATAGGTATATCAAATCAGTGAGGTACTGAACTTTTCTGATACTCAAAATAGTTTATTTCCCACAAGCCTAGTAATTGCAAGTAAGAAAGAAAGCAATAACCCACATGACCACTGGAAGAAAGTCAGGAACACATTCAGTTGCCAAGTATAAAGTGGTGATAGATTCTCTCAAATAATCAACCACCCAGTTGTGTGTGGAAGACAATTGATCTTATCAGGCTAAAAACCCTTCTGCTGTTTGTATCCTCAACAAAGAAAAATAATTGAAAAATTCCTTAATTAATGTTCCATCTAACCCTACACTGTTAAGATGAGTGCTCTGATTAAAGTAGGGAGCACTACAAACCCATTTGAACATCCATAAACTCAATTAATTTCCCCACTTTTTGCCATATTGACAAATCGTACATTTTCTGATACTTAAAATAACAGTGATAGGTTTGAAGCAAGCCAAGTGGTTAATCTTCCTTTACTATTGCTGACAAGCTATGGTTCACATTCCCAGGGTCTGTCTATAGGAACAATAGTCTCTTTGGTAGTGACAGCAGAACGTCCTGAAGTTATTGAAGAGTTCAACAAATACCTATTAATAGCCCCCTTTTACAAATTTTATTTCTATAATTGGCAGAGTGCAGGTATTTAGATTTTTAAAAATCTGTCTAGGAATTCTGAAGCAGAAATTCTAGTTCTGCTTCCCCTTCTGTACTGACTCCTACTCCTAGTGTAACTACTGACTGCTGTCCACCAATTCCGAGCTGCTCATTGTGGTGCTCCTATGACCCTCCTCAGGAGTTCCGTGATGAAGCCATGTGCTCTAATTTTCACTCACAAATTTTCTTGCTTCAGCCTGTTTATTCATTCATCAATACTTACATTTTGCATTGCTTTTTCGAGTACTTGCAATGCTGTTTTGAGTGTTGGAGACTCAGCAGTGAAAAAAAAAAATGCTATCATGGAATCTGTATTCAAGTGAAAAAAGAGAAGAACCATCAAGGAATTTCCAATAGTGATTTGATAAGAGCCTTGGAGACATAACAAGGGCCAGATAAAGTAAAAAAC
Source organism: Jaculus jaculus (assembly GCF_020740685.1). NCBI lineage: Eukaryota > Metazoa > Chordata > Mammalia > Rodentia > Dipodidae > Jaculus > Jaculus jaculus. The sequence goes on from NC_059109.1 coordinate 133,934,888, forward strand.
AAAAAACAGGGGTTTCAAGGACCATGCCCTGTGGTTAGCTGGTGTAACAGTGAATCTCAACTGCCAACTTGATGAGATGTAGAATCAACCAAGAGACATTATCTCTGGGTGTGTGTTGCAGTCAGGTTCGCACTGCTGGTAGAAATCACCCAACCAAGAGCAGCTTGTGGGAACAAAGAGGCTTATTTTGTCTTACAGACTTGAGGGGAAGCTCCACAATGGCAGAGGGAAATGATGGCATGAGCAGTAGGTGGACATTACCCCCTGGCGAACATCAAGTGGTCAATAGCAACAGGAGAGTGTGCCAAACACTGGCAAGGGGAAATGGCCATAACACCCATAAGCCCGCCCCCAACAGTACACGGCCTCCAGGAGGCGTCAATTCCAAAATCCCCATCAGCTGGGAACCTAGAATTCAGAACATCTGAGTTTATGGGGGACACCTGAATCAAACCACCACAGTGTGTCTATGAGGAAGTTTCTAGATTAGGTAAGCTAGGTGGAAAACTCACCAAGCAGTGGCTAGCATCATCCCTTAGTCTGGAGTGCCGGGTCACATAAGAAGGAGAAGCGAGCTGAGCTCTGGCGCTCCTCTCTGCTTCCTCACTGTGGATGGGTGAGAAGAGCCGCTCCCGCTCCCGCCCCCATGCTTCTGCCCCATGACTTGCTGTATTTCCTTGAGCTTTAAAGCAGAAGTAAAGCCTCCCTCCCTTAAGTCGCTCTTAATTAGGGTTCAGTTACAGCTTGGAGAAAAGTAACAAATACAAGTGAAACTCTCCATTCCTTTCAACTTTTATTCTGCACTAAAGAAAAAGTGAGACAGAGAAAACATAGCTGAGAAGGAGAAAGAACTTGTTTCAAACCCTAAATTGGGTCACCCTCTTATAAGGTCGGGGATTAGGAAGTCGTTGAGTTCAATATGCTATTAAGTTCACCACTGTACCCTCTAATAAGAAAAAAAAAAACACATTAAGTAATGTTTTTATTATTTTATTTTACAGACAGCCGAGAGAGAGAGAGAGAGAGAGAGAGAGAGAGAGAGAGTGAGTGTTGGTGTACGGGGGCCTCAGTCACTGAAATTAAACTCTGTATGCTTAGTTGGCATGTGAAACCTTGTGCTTGCCTCACCTTTGTATGTCTGTGTTACATGGGATCTGGAGAGTCAAAAATGGGTCCTTAGGCTTTGCAGGCAAGTGGCTCAACTGCTAAGCCATTTTGCCAGCTCTAAATTATCTTTTTTAAATATCAAGAACATGTGAAATTTCCCTATCATCACAAGCAATTCTAATACATACTTTAATCACAGTTATTGAAAAAGTAGAATCTATTTTGTTTTATTGTTACATAAAGATATGATAGAAAATATATAACACAAAAAAAGAGGGAAAGAAAGTAGTTTCAGTGGTTTAGCTGAGTATTCTGAAACAGCTTATTTTCTGAAACTGGCTATTATTGTGAGTTTCAATTATCATTGTCAATAATGCATACCAAAAGTGTAAGAAACATCCTTCAAAAGTTTTTTCCTTTGCATTATTATTGTGTAAGGCTCTTTGTGGAAGTTGAATTGCCAGCTAATAAAGAAATACATACATGATGGCCTTTGAAAGGAAAGAGCCAGTTCATCCATAATTAGAGTTGTGCTTTGATTGTGAGTACAGAGACTTGAAGGGGTTACTTGAGCTCTTTTCACATTCACAAACACTAGCAAATAGAAAGAAAGTTTTATTGTTTGTTTCTCTAATTAGTTCATAGAATTGGGGACATCATTGTTCTTTCTCTATATTTTATATGCATATATATTTGATTCATACATATATATGTATTTGATTTCTAATGAAATTGAATATATATGTGATTCCTAATGAAACTAAATCTCATAATGTTAATTATGCTTATATGTGGACATAGTTTATATATGAATGCCAATTTCTTGCTCCTAATTACTTCAAGGTATTTGGATGTCTATACAATTTTAGTACTGATTTTAAATAATAGTTTTCATATTAAACATATTGTTCCATTAATGACAAAATTATCAACCTTACTATTTAGCCCAGCACAATGATCTTTCCCTATATCAATGATTATCTTTTCCTATAACATCTCATTTTCATGTGCTAATAAAATGAACTATTCTTTTACTTTTCTTCCAGTTTTACTATGTAAATATGGGTATTCAGCAAAAATACTTACTAGGGATGAGATCAAAGCTCAGACAACACAGCATTTTAATGATGGGAATTTGGAGCCCGGTGTGGTGGCACATACCTTTAATCCCAGCACTCAGGAGGCAGAGGTAGGGAGATCGCCATGAGTTTGAGGCCACAGGAGACTACACAGTGAATTCCAGTTTAGACTGGGCTAAAGCTAGACCCCACCTCAAAAAATAAATTGAGACTAGAATTTACCATGAGATCTGCTTGAGTCCTAACATGTGTTTAAGCTTGTATTAAATACAATGTTAAATCACATTTGATTATTATTACTCTATCTCATAGTTTATAGTCAGCAATAAACTTGATTTTGTAGGTTAAGTTGTATTGGCACATCGTCCATATTCATCTGCAACTCCTTTCAGACATTGCTGTTAAAGGTCAGACTTGGGTAACCACAAGCCTCTTCTAGTAGTTGTCCACCACTTGGAAATCCCAGAGATGTTGGATCTCCTGCACCTATCCTTCATTTCATCACATGTTCCTCTCTAGAGTTAAACAACCTTCTGAGAAGAACAGATTCTCCAATAGAGAGTGAAGTCAGCATAGCTTAAATGGGATAAGCATTATTAATTTAGAGAGAATCTGATATATGCAACCATCCTTTTAGCCAAAGACTAGTAAGAGCTTGACATTGGAGAACATAATCTTTGTCACCATAGGAGTCTGGTCTTGTGGCTCAGGGAATTATGCCGAAGAGGAAGAGAAAATATTGTAAGAGCCACAGGTTGAGACATCATTCCCTAAGACATTCCCTCTCCCCCAAATTAACTGACTTCTGCTTCCACAACACATAACCCACAACCCCATAGGGAATACCTGCAAACCCACTGAGGATGTTCCCCAGAGGAATGGGGGCAGGGACAAGGGAAAATAGGGTGTCAATACATGATGTATCCATACAAAATATGTTGTTAATAATAAATATAAGATCAAAACAACCTATGATAATGTTTTCAAGCTATAAACTATGTAAGAATGTTTCATTGCCTTTGTTCAGTTTTTAATTCAAGTAACCAGTTTTTTTTTTAATTTCCAAACTTTCCTATTGTTAGTCCTTTTTCCCCTTAGCATCTTGACTTGTTTAAACAACACACCATCCTTTTGAATGTCATTGAAATTAGTATTTCACTGTTTGCAAATTGCTACATTGGATAAAATCTGTTTGCTATGTGGAATTTTTTGTTGAGTTTTCATATTTGGAAATGAAGGTATACTTATTCACACGTGGAAGCGTAACAGAGATTTCCTGACAGCAACCTCCATCTCACACGATGTAAGTTCAGAATGTAGATTCAGGGCATCCACTTGGATAGATGCCTTCCTTCCCAAAAATCATCCTGGGTCATATATGGAGGTCTAGTCTTCCCTAAGAGTCAAAATAGGAGAAGCTCTGCTTTCTTTTGGTCTTTTCCTACTTTTCATCTAATAGGCATATATGCACAGGATCATTTAAGTAAAATAATCATAATAGTATAGAATGGAAGAACCGATCGTTTTCAGTGAGCTTTATATGATTTTATATGAAATGTAATAGAACTTGTTAGAAAGATCCATTTGCTAAATGAGCTGACTCAAACAGGCTACATGGATGAACCTGGTATGCTGGCCAGTAATACTTAAGAGCCATCACAAAACTGTCTGATCAAACCACACAGAGCAAATCCTTTCACAACCTGGTACCACATTTTGAAATGAATATAACTAAGTCTCTCACCTTATAAGAGAACAGTCTGGAAATATTGTCACAATATAGAAGGTTTACTTCAATATTTCAGCAGTTTTAGATAAAAGAAGAATAACTATTAGGAGTGACTATAATCTATAGAAAAAATAAGTGATAGACAAATCACAGGGAGGCATCAAGTGACTCAAAGGAAGATGTGTCATGACAGCTAGAGATATCCAGAAGCTAAATGAGTTGCCTTTTGAATAATAATTGATCATTTTAGTTTAAAACTTAATATGAAATTTGAATCACTCACTGGGACAAATAACTAAATATCTCTGAGTATCTGTTTCTCTGAATTCATAATCATACTTCTGACCTCATGTTGTTATGATGGTAACACCATAAAAGAATGTTTATAGAGCAGTAAGCACTTCAATTCACTAGGTTGCCCTTGATGTGAAATGGCACTCTCCCCACATTCCATGGACATTCAAACGGGCTCTGAATGTTATCCTGCATGAAACAGTTCAGGGACATTCACCTGAGTTTCTCCAGGCTTTCTCATTTACCTCAATAAATATTTATTGAGCATATATTGCATGCAGCAGCATGGCTGGTGCTTGAGTTACCACTGTTAAAGAAAATTAAGGCATATCTTTGATTTCATAGATTTGGTCCCAGGAAATAAGAGAGGATAGCCTCTAAAGCTTAGACAATAAGAAAGCATTGGTTCGTGGTAAATATCCCATTTCAAGTTAAAGAATACAATGGGAACAGAGTGGGGGGTTGTGACAGAGGGATAGGAGAAGGGATGGAAATCAACATAAACAAATTGTATTTGCAAACGCCATAAATAAAATTTAAAAACATAAAATAAAAATATTCACCAAACTCAAAGCAATATATAAAGGGTGACATAGCAAAGTTGTAAAGAGAGAATTTCTCTGGGAAGGTAGCAGTCACCAAGGGTGATAAACAGAAGCTGCCTTGGTAAAATCTAAATGTGAGCATCCTTCCCCCACTGGAGCCTTACGCCGGGTGTCCTCTGTGCATGGAAGGCTCTACGTTATTTCTACTAGGGAAGATCTGGCATGAAGATCCCAAGATAGAAATAAACTTGGAGTATTTCAAGAATGGGAAGAAGTCCAATACGACAAGAGCAAAGAGAGCAGGTGTCACCCTCACGAGTATGTCCATTTCTCCTTTCTTTCCGGCAACCCCGAAAGAACTAATCACCTGTCTCCTTTCCTGGGAAGAACATTATGGCTGACATTTATGTCCATTGAACAAAAATAAGGTGAGGTGTGTTTTTTGTAAGAGGACCAGAATAAGGCCATGTGTGATTTGTTCAATTTTTCCCTATAGGGTAGTTTAACTGTGGAGCCTTATGTGCTTGTGATTAAGCCTCACACTGGATCCCCAGCTGATGAAGCCTTTGGGAGGGGGACCCTTGGTGGAGGTGATGTGTCACTGTGGGTGGACCTTGGGATTTTATAGTGCAGCCCCATCTTATTCTAGGGATCTCTCTCACTCCTCCCTGCTGATACATGGCGATGTGACCCAGCTCTCTGCCCTTGTCATGGTCTCCCCACTATGACAAGGATTCCCCTCAAAACCATAACCCAGAAACACATTCTTTGCATTCTGTAAGGTGCTTTTCCTCAACTGTTTCCTCCTGGCAACAAGAAGATAAGTGCTACATCCTTTAAGAATAATTGTGGAATATCTTGAGTTGAGTTGTTTGGGAACTTCCCTTTCTCCTGGGATAGACCATTGGGATGATGGAGGGGCTTGTTACTACTGTAAACCCAATTTACCCCATCTGCAGCAGGGAATGACTACAGTGAATGCTATGGTATAAAACTCAGGGAAGACCTGTCATACCAGCTGAGTTATGCCAGGACAAAATAAAAGTGGGAGAACAAATACAATGAATAGCTTCTGGGCAGCAGGTGATTCAAAGGAGCAGTCAGCCACTGATTTATATAAAGGTCAGGAACTCTTCACTTCCCAAACTCACACATCTTAAAATTCCCATGACCTGTTAAGGTCTTAGTTTCTTACTCTATATCATAAGTGCCCTACTGCCCTTAAGAAATGAGAGATGCTAAGTTTCTTTTACAACAGGGAGAAAGAAAGGGAGAGAGGGCATACATTCTCCGAAGATGTCTTTCTAGCTATTCTTTACATTTTTAATCATTTTTCTCTACTTGCATTTATTTTATTTTATTTGTGTTTTGAGGGGGTGTCATACAACTGCAAAAGAACACCTACCTGATCTACATGTGTACTGGGGAATTGACCCTCAGGCTAATGGACTTTGCAAACAAATGTCTTTAACTGCTGAGCTATCTCCCCAGACCCTTGCTTTATTTTTACCTTCTGGTTTTTGTAAAGTGTTTTGCAAAACTTAATTGTCAAATACAGAATAATTAACTTGTAAATATTTGTTATGATTTCTTCTATCTTTATTCAAACTCCCCATTAAAGAAGAAAATATTGCCTTGTTTCAAATCTAATTAACCACACACCTGTCTATGTCACAAATCTGAGTCATATATTTAATAATGCTGTGAAAGGAAATGAGCCAAGTAGCTTACTGTTGTTCTTGTCAACCATCAAATTTAGTCCGATATTGTGTGTAGGAGACAGTGAACATACTCTGCTCTAGGTATAATTATAGATTTTAAATGCAATTGATACAGTGAAGCCTAACTTTTCCTGAGGGTCTAGTGCTCATATAGCCTAGGCAGATTTAAGAATTTCCTCTTTCTTTCTTTCTCTGTTTTTTTTTTTGTTTTTGTTTTTGTTTTTGTTTTTGTTTTTGTTTTTTTTTTAAGTAGGGTCTCGCTGTAGCCCAAGCTGACCTGGAATTCACTCTGTAGTCTCAGGGTGACCTCAAACTCACAGCGATCCTCCTATCTCTGCCTCCAGAGTGCTGGAATTAAAGGCACATGCCACCATGCTTGGTTTAGATTTAAGCATTTTCTGTACACTATCTCATTGAATATCTGGCCACTGGGAAGCTGACTTTATTGTTACTCCATTTTACAGAAAGGGAGACTTGAGAAAACTTTAATAATTTGCCTAAGGTCCTGCTGCTAATGAGAGGCTGTGGTTGAGCTGAGAGTAAGTCATGACAAGGTAACCAGGATTTGGACATTCTCAACTAGTATGAGGTATGGATAATAATGTTAGAAAGCCTATGAAGGGAGTATTGGTCTGAAGTTAAGATGGCAGAATGACCACTATGTGATTGAGGGAAGAGATTAGATGGAATTTTAGCCATGTCCCCAGAGACATGCAGTTAAATGAGTGTGATGATATTTAAGATTCAGATTCTTGATGCAAAATGAATGAGACAACGAGGCACACAGTACACAGTGAAAACAGGCATTAATAAAAATCAATTATCTGATTGCATGAGACCTTAACTCCCTTTTAATCCTTACAGGGGTCCTGAGTACTAGTGATACCTATGTGCAAATTGTTCTGAAAGACAGGGACAAAGTTGCTGTATCAGACAGTGTGATATAGTTCTTTCTGGCATCAAGAAAGACCAGAAGTGTTCTTTTGATTTATTCTTGGAAAATTACATACAGAACAAAGGAAATTGGCAGTCATTGCTAAAGAAAAGTCCGAAGTAGAATGAAACATGTATCTGGGGCTTTGGATCAGCCATGCCCCATAAATGTGAGGTTCCCAACTGATGGCAATTTGGGATGTGGAGCCTTGCTGGAGGAGGTGAGTCTTTGGGAGTGGGCATGTGAGTGTCACAGCCAGCTCCTCCTTGCTAGGGTCCAGCTCACTCTCCTTGTGCTGTTTTCTGCCTGCTGCGGCAGAGGTGACATCCAGCCACAGCTGAATTCATGCTTCTCCTGCCATCGTGGAGCATCATTCTTGAGACTGTAAGACAAAATAAAAACCTTTCCCCTCTCAGCTATTTTTGGTTGGGCACTTGGTCCCAGCAATGAGAAGTTAACCACAATAATAAATAATTACATATGATGCTAACACTGGAGGATAGGCAAATTATTAAAAATGGTGAAAAACTTAGACTTTCACATTAATTGAATCTATGTTTAAACCTGAAATCGATTACTTCCTACCTCTGCCACTTTGACACCTTTGTTTACCCTTTCTAGACTCAGTTTCCTTTTTCAGCTGTGTAAGGCAAAATTTCAGTAATTGTAACAATTAAGTGAAATGATGCATATGAAATATTTTTAAAAGTTCCTGATCCTTAAGTAATCTGGTGCTGACAACCATAATCATTATCTCATTCCTTCAACGTGACTGTTGGAATGAGTTACCTACCATCAATAAATAAATCTCGCCCTTATGCTGGCAGATCTTGGAGAATATCTCACTTAGTGGCTCATGTGGGAAGCAGTTGGCTTGAAAATCAGCATCTGTCTACTTCCATGACTTATATCTCTCAATTTCTGATTCCTCTTATAATTCAGGTACCCTTGTACTCTGAAAGGGAGCTATTTATGGAGTCTCTAAGCCTACATGCCTATAGCTGGTGTCTTTCATGCAAATCCTATGGCCCGTATTTCATGTGGGACTATATTTCTGAGGAAAATCCCTCTAGCATTTCTGAGTACAGAAAGGAAGTTATTAAGTATTATAGATTTTAGGTAGGTAAACAGATAGATGTTACTAACTTTATAAGATAAATGAGAGAAAGAAGAAAAGAAAGAGAGAAACAAAGAGAAAGCTAGATAGATAGGAACTTGATAGCTATGAGAGATTATGGGTGGACAGATATTGATAGGTGATAGGCAGACAGATGGGTAGATAGAGAGAGAGATGATAAAGGAAAAATAGAGATGATAGATAGATAGATAGATAGATAGATAGATAGATGATAGAGAGATGACTTACATAATAGGTGGAGGCTAGGTTGAAAGGTGGTATCTCTGAAGTCACAGCTTGTGTAGCCATAGCACAGATATAGTTCATTAGAGATGTGCTACACTTATAGACAGATACATAGGCACAGATTAAAACATAGATTAAAGAGCTCCTGAAATCATAGTGCCATATAAAAACAGCTTTGTCTGCCTGAATTGAAATGCTTATTTTGTCTTTACCTTTAGATTCTTTCTGAAATTTGTTCTCAACAAAGCAAGACACTCATTATGATGTGGTAATGGAAGGTGCTAGAATTAAGTCGCCCATCGAGCTCAGGACACTAGTTAGTTATAGAGGCAAGACTAAAGATCACGGTTTTGCTGTTTGCTGGTTTTCTTTCCCAGCATTTTTCCTATTCTTTTGAGAAAATGTTAATGTAGTACTTGTTTGCGCTCAACTACAAGTCACTTTGTTTTTTTCTCTAATTTTATTGGGTAAGAAGCTGCATCAAAGGGCTGTGAGTCCCTCTTAACCCATCTCTTGGACAATGTCATCCTGACTCTCATCTGTTGAAACGGATCTCGGTGCTGATAGAAGAAGAACTACACACAGCACAAGTGGGCATGGTTCACTTAGGGCTGGTCTCAGCTGGGGAAGCCTGGGGAGGGCATCACCTGTGCGGGTGGACACACTTGGGAGAGGCTGGAAGTCTCGCTGTGCTCCTGGGCACTTCTGCTCTCACTTCAAAAGGGCACTTCTGCTTTGTTTCCGTTCTGGCTTTCATCCAGCCCCTGCACTTCACAGCCATGGCGAAAGCAGAACATGATTTTGTACCGGATGTGTGCGTGTTGTCTATAACGTGCTGACTCCGCTTTAGGGACGAGAACCGGGGGCTCTTTCCTCCAAGCATGGGGAAATGAGCCATGCAGCTGTGGAACCAGGATAGGCAAGGACCTCAGAATCTACTATAGGAGTCCTGAACATGAGGACATGAAGCTAGTGCTGAGATGTTTAAAATCAGGGCTTATTGTTTATTTGAGTTTGCTGGGTAGAACAAGACCTTAGGCAAGTCTGTATCTTAAAGCTGCTCATGGAGCTAATTATTAAAGAGCAAGACTCCCTAGGTCTCTAGTGGAATTTCTAGGCTTAGCAGCGCCAAGGAGGATGGCAGGGAGGGTCTGGACTACAGCGAATACTGAACCTCAATTGCCACCCATCACTGTCTGAGGAGCAGGAATACTGGAAGGTTAGCACCTACCCTCCTGATGCTTGTCGCACAGGTCCCCCAGTCTCAGGAAATGTGCATGCTGATGACAGGGCCTCCTTTGACAAAACCCCACCAACGATAATGCAAAAGACCATTTTGTGTCTGGCAGACCACATTTGTAAGTCCTACCCTTCCTTTGGCTCCTACATTCTTTCTGCCACCTCTTCCACAATGGACTCTGAGCCTTGGAAGGTGTGATAGAGATACTTCAGTATTGAGCACTCCTCTGTCACTTCTTCTCGGCACTGTGATACCTTCTGAGTCATCCCAAGGTCACTGCCATCTGAAAAGGGAAGGTTCTCTAACCAAAAGTGAGAGTAGCATTAATATGTAGCCTGGATATCCATGACCTCACAGTGACCGACACTACCTACACAAGACCATCATAGTAGGAAGAAATTATCATGACATCAAAATAAAAGAGAGGGGGAGGGGATATGATGGAGGGTGGAGTTTCAAAGGGGAAAGTGGGGGGAGGGAGGGAATTACCATGGGGTATTGTTTACAATCATGGAAGTTGTCAATAAAAAAATTAAAAATAATGCAAAAGATGAGACAAAAGGCATATTTATTTTTTAGTGACTTTTAGTAAATGGTGTGTGTGTATTGTATTCATATGTGTTTATAGATGTATGTACCCCAAACACATGCAGAGGCTGGAGGAAGAAATCAGGCATCCTCCTTTATCACTTGTATACCTTACTTCTCCGAGGTCTGTCTGTCACTGAAGCTTTAACTACTGTTGTGTTGGTTAGGCTGGCTAACCAGTGAACCCCAGTAATCCTCTTTTCACTGGCCACAGCTATGCGGGGTGACCCGCATGCTCTGCCATGGCCATCACATGGGTGCTGGAGATTGGGCTCAGGCCCTCCTGTGTACTAAAGCACCGTCACCAACAAAGCCATTTCCTCAACCCCCTAGAAGTCTGGAAAATACTTTCTGAGACACCATTGTTCACTCAGCCACAGTATGGAATTTATAGCCAGTGTGGGTTTGGGTTGATTTACAAAATATTTGGGCTGGGAGCTTTTTAGGACTAGCAGCTTAGGTATTGGCTCTTTGTCCACAGACTCACCTCATCTCCTACTGGACCCTCAAGGTGAGGATTGGAAAGTTTACAAGTTCTTAGAACCTAAGGCAATTAACTACAGCCATGTGGTGTCCTGCCGGCCTACAACTGTGCCTGAAGGACACTTCTTTACTCTTTTATATTTAAAACCTACGTACAAAGATATACTTTTGTGGTCTGCTGTTTTCCACATTTAGACCAATGCACAAAATTGCAAGTCCACCACCATTGTCATGACCCAGAAAATCCCGATTCCCTCCAAACACCCCTGTCTTTCTCTTTTGTCCTAACATCTATCTCAGTCATGAACCCTCGGTAAGCCCTAATCAGTTTTCTATTCATACGTATCTTTTCCGTGCAGGCATGCCACTTAAACAGACACCAGGCAGCCTTGGAGCGCAGTACTTTCACCTGGCACCAACGCATTTGACGTGCATCCATGCTGCGAGGCAGGTAAGGAGCTGCTCCCCTTGCTTCCTGGCAGAGCGTCGGTCCTCTGCATGTTCTCCAGCTGAATGACACCGCCAATCCACTACAAAATGGGGATCTGCCACAGCTATCACTGCTTCTCAACAGGTCGGTATGAATATAAATTTTATTTTTGCTTTGATAAATACCTCGAGAAGGGATTGCTAGCTCAAAAGATACACATATGTTTAACACGATAGGAAACTGACGTTTGTTTTTTTTTCCTTAAGTGGACATTGCTGTACCCTCTGTTGCTCCCACAAGGCATGAGTGAGTGCTCTCACCGTGTGTTATCTTGCCAGCATCCAGCAAGGAACTTGTTGGCTTTCACTGTTTTTCTTTCCTCCCATTGCATCAGGGGCTGAGTATCTCCTGGGTTTAGGGTGTGTGTGGTAGTTTGAATGGATGTCCCTTCCCCCTAATAGATTTAGGATTTTATTACAGTATGTAATTTAGATCCTCAGCCACCAAGCTAGAGAAGGTATCACTGTGGGTTGATCCTAGGGTCCAGCCCTAAGATGTGAGGGTGGATCTGACATTCCAGTCTAAAGATATGCAGAGTGCTTGAGCTCTCCCTGGAGCTCATGAAGTTTATGTGCTTGTGTTGGTGATAGAATTGGTTTCTCTTTCTGCTCAGGCCTGTTAAAGTGGGCCAGCTTCTTCTGCTCTTATGGAACCTCCCCCTCTATTTTCAATAAATCCCTCCCTTCATAATTGTTCCTGGTCTAAAAGTTCATCTTGGTGACCTGAGGCTGTCTACTATAGAATTGGTACCAAAAAGTAGGGTGTGGCTGGAATGAATCTGACCATGTGGATTTTGGGATTGTTTGGAACCTTTGTTTTGGAGGAATAGGCATGGACTTGGTACTTACAACTAAAAACCCTTTCTGGAGTGATAGGCCAAGTATTATGGGCTATTCTGATGAAAGTTTGAAAATGCCATGTGCAGAAAAAATTGGAGACTTGGCTTATGAACTTTCTAGGAATGAGCAAAGACTTCAGAGGACCTTGTTGGAACTGGGCAACTGGCATAAGAGCTGACTGTGCTATGCTCCCCAGGCCCAGAGAGTTTGATCAAAGTTAAATTTTAAATTGACTAATGTGCTTGGCTAAAGATATGGGACTGAGAGGTTTAATATTTTAAAAAAGATGATTTATTTTGTCCCTGAATTAAGAGTATTGCTATGTCCTGCATACCTGGTATTGGTTTAGGGAACATGAAAAATGTGTAGAGTGATCATGAAGTATACATGGTCCCCGGAGCCACTGCTGAGATATGACATAGAGGCAAGGGGTGATGACCTTAAGGCTGACAAAGTCATTGGAAGACGGGCCATGGTTTGCATGGAGACCCAAAAGTGTTTTGGATCTACTAGGACAGTACAAGGGCTACCATGGAGGCTGTTGACTAGGGCTTGAGATTTTCCCTGGCTACTCAGACCAGCTGCACGGATGGAATTGGAAACCCAGAGATTCCACACTGGTCACTGGTTATATCGGACTTGAAGTGCAAAGGTTTGATGCTTTCTTGATGGTTAATAAGTTTGCATTGTTCCAGTCTCTTGTTGCTACGCCTTATAGCAGTTGGAAATGTTTACTCTATGCCTTTATATATTAAAAGTATATAACTTGTTTCATTTTACAGGATGCACAGTTAAGAGGCAATCTTAAATATCAGATGAGACTTGGGACTTTTGAAATATCTTACATTGGTAAAGGCTATGGGGATGTTTGAATTTGATATACAAATATACAAAATGAGAAGGTTATAAATCTACTGGGGACCAGGAGCAGAATATGGTAGTTTGAATGGATGGCCCCAATATATTGAGGATTTTATTACAGTTTGTAATTTGGATCTGCAGCCACCTGGATGGAGATGGAATTCCAGTCTAAAGATAAGCAGAGTGCTTCAGCTCTGCCTAGAGTTAATGAAGTGTGCTTGCTTGTGCCTGTTTCTCTTTCTGCTCAGGTCTGTGAAAGTGTGCCAGCTGCTTTTACCATTATGGAACTTCCCTCCATCTTCAATAACTCCCTTTCACCATAACTGTGTCTGGTCTGGAGGTTCATCCCAGTGACCTGAGACTGTCTACCTCAGAGCGCATGTTTCTCATTATTAACAATGCTGAGTAGCCTATCATATGCTTTTTAAGCAATCTTTTATCTTCTTTCATGAAACATCTGTCAAAGTAGTTGGTACATTTCTTAATTGAAATGCTTGCTTTCTTACTATTGGATTTTGAGAGTTCTTTATGCTTTCTGCATAAAAGTACTGATCAGATATGAATTTTAAACATTTCATCTTCTAATCTGTGGTTTCACTTTTCATAGTATTTAGCTGGACATTTTAGCAAAAAGTTTTAATACTTATGAACTCATTCATTTTTAAAATTCTTTTATAGCTTATGGTTCTGAGGCATATCTAAGAAAACTATGCTAACCTCGAGGTCTAGATATTTTCTTTGTGTTTCTTTGTTCTTCTTTTTATCTAAAAATGTTTGGGTTTGGAGCTGTATCTTCAAGACTAGAATCTATTTTGAGGTAATTACTGTGTAGGGTATTGATATAGCTGAATGCTCAGAATTATTTTCACATATTCCAAAAAAAAAAATAAAACTGTTGCAATGATAGTGTCATTTTCTCTTACTTGTCATTGCACTTATTGAAAAAAAAAATCAATTAACCTTGATATGTGTGTCAATTTCCAGACTTTCTCAACTTTCCTACTGACTTGTCTCTATCCTTCCCCAATCATGTAACCCTTCCTTTAAAGCATGGTACTTCATGTATATTTCCTGGAAAGTTAACTGACACGTTTCCACAAAACTCTATTTATCCAACCACTTTTACCCCATGTATTTATTCATTAGTATATGAGTAACATGTATGTGTGTGGTATGTGTTTGTGTTTGTGCAAAAGAATGTGTTTCATGGGAATATTGCAGAAGTCAAAGGAGGATATTGTGTGTCGTCCTCTATCACTCTTCCATCTTATTTCCTGGAGATGGAGTCTCACAGAACTTTCCCTGTTACCCTTAGGCTGTCTGACTAGAGCTACCCAGCCACACTCCTGTCTCCACTTATACCAGAGATGAGTTATACGCATATGTGGCAATAGCAGCCTTTTCTCAACTGGTTCCTTGTTTCCTTAATTTCCACTTTCACAATTCACAAGCCATGAAGCCTTTAATATTAAAACTCCTCACTCATATGGTTTGTATGATATCTCTGAAGAGACAAAAATATGGATAATTCAAGCAGGTCAGAAATTTCCAAGCGTTGGAGGGAACAGGAATGGAATAAGTGGAGCACAGTTGAATTTTCTTTGAGTGAGGTAAAGTGTTTTTTTATGTATGTTTCTATAAAGGTAGATCTAAAACAATATGAGTCTGTCAAAAACCTATAGATTCTTATAGAACAAAGAAACACACCTCGAGCTATGCAAATTGAAAATAAGCATTTAGAAGCTCAAGGGATCCTGAGGTAGAATACCAACTGTAATGAGAAAATCTAACTGCATTAAAAATATATGAAACATGGCTAGACAAATGGCATAGTGGTTAAGGCACTTGCCTGCAAAGCCAAAGGGCCTTAGTTCAGTTCCCCAGGACCCACATAAGCCAGATGCACAAGGTGGCACATGTGTCTAGATTTCATTTGCAGTGGCTAGAGATGCCCATTCTCTCTCTTCATCTCTTCTGTCTGTCCATATGTATATCATCTATCTTTCTCTGCTTGCAAAGAAATAAATAACATTTTAAAAATCTTAAAATGAAACATGCTTGCTGCAAGGTATTGGGGGAAGGAAAATAAATATGCTGACCCAAGTAACTCTGGAACTGAGTGGAGTGTTTAAGAGTAAAGGCAAAATGAATCATGCATAAGCACAGTAGTTGACATACACGTTTCTCATGGGGAAAGGAAGTCCTGAAGCACTTTACACTACGCAGGTCTGGAATGGAACAATTGCATGAATGGAGAACAGATGGGAGAACTGGCATCCTTACTGCTGGAGAGGGAAATTACAGACAAGCAAATAGAAGGCTGTATGATTGCTACACTCATGGGTTAGAGTATTCACATGAAGTCTTCCTTAGCTTACTCTGAACGCAGATAACTGTGTGGAGAGATCCTTACAGAAATGCACATATGCCCAGATTGGCATAAGCACATGCATTCTCTTGCTCTCTCTGTTGGCAAGGTCCAGAACCTGTGATGTGCTTACAGCAATGTGAGCAGCTTATACTCACAGGCTGATTCATGCCTCCATTCTCCACTGAAGGGATTCAGGAATTCTTGAAAAGGCAGCCAAATCTAGAACTAACATGTGAAATGCACCAAATAAGTCTGGAAAGGACTGTATAGTACCAATAGTCAGGAAGTACTCAAATAAAGATAAGAACAAACCAACAGGCTGGAGAGATGGCAATAGGCTGGAGAGATAGCTAAGTGGTTAAGGCACATGCCTGCGAAGCCTAAGGACCCAGGTTTGATTTTCCATGTCCCACATAAGCCAGATGCACTTGATGGCACATGTGTCTGGAGTTCGTTTGCAGTGGCTAGAAGTCCTGATTCACCCTCTCTCTTTATCTCTCTCTCTCTCACCCCTCACTGTAATAAATACGTAAAAATAAAATCTTTAAAATATTGTAAGACTCATTTAAAAATGTTTAAAATAAAACACCATCATGACAGGTGAATAAAAGAGCACAGGAGCCAAATGAAATATCTCTCAGTGAGGCTGGAGCCATGACTCAGTGGATAAAGGCATTTGCTTGCAAAGCCTGCTGGCCCAAGTTTGATTCCTCGGAATCCATGTAAAGTCAGATGCACAAAGTATTGCATGTCTTTGGAGTTTGTTTCATTTGCAGTGGCAAGTGGCCCTGGCATGCCCATTCTCTCCTTTTCTCTTCCTTCTATCTCTCTCTCTTTCTTATAAATCAATCAATAAATACTTTAAAATCTCACAATGACCAAATTTGGCAATAATTTCATATTAGCTTATAATGCAATATCTAAAGGCGAAATTAATGTTCTTCTATGTTAAAAAAGACATGACTGGGGCTGGAGAGATGGCTTAGCGGTTAAGCGCTTGCCTGTGAAGCCTAAGGACCCCAGTTCGAGGCTCGGTTCCCCAGGTCCCACGTTAGCCAGATGCACAAGGGGGCGCACGCGTCTGGAGTTCGTTTGCAGAGGCTGGAAGCCCTGGCGTGCCCATTCTCTCTCTCTCCCTCTATCTGTCTTTCTCTCTGTGTCTGTCGCTCTCAAATAAAAAAAAAAAATTAAAAAAGACATGACTGAAAACATAAGTATATAGGGGAATAATCTTACATTCTAATGAAGTCCAATTAATTTATCCCCAAGAAGAAGAATATAAGGGCTGGAATGCATATAAATGTTCCCTTTCAGAGAACAGACTATGAGTTGTCATGGTAAAGATTGCTTTCCCTGGGAGACATGTGACAAACATGGCCTTGGCCAAGGGGTTACAGCCATGATCATGGGTAGTGAGCCCTGCCAATGGCACACACTCTCGATACCATGCATTAAGATGGTCACTCCACCTATTCCTCCCCAGAAACCATCCCAAGTGTGCTCATGATAAAGATACCCCATGAAACCCAACTGACCAATGAGCTTTAAAAATTACCTACTGCTATGCAAGGTTGATCAACACAGAAAATCTTAGAAACTATTGCAGCCAAGAGAAGTCTATGATGTGATGAATAAACAACATAATGAGGACAGTGTTGTGATTTGATTCCACCATAAATTTGTTTGTTCTGAGTGCTAGGACCCCAGCTGGTGGCAGTTTTGGAACTGGAGCTTCCTGGAGGTGATATATTGTTAGGGGCAGCCTTATGGCTTCCCCTCGCCAGTTTCTGGCACTCATTGCTGCTGTTGTGCACTTGATATTGGTCACAAGGTGATGTTTAGCCTCTGCTCATGCAATCATTTTACCCTGCCGTCATAGAGTTTCCTCTCGAGTTTGTAAGCCAATATAAACTCTTTCCTCCCAGAAGATCCTCTTGGTCTGATATTTCCTGCCAGTAACTCAAAGCTGTCTACAATAGCACAATTGGTATTGAGATGTGGGGTTGTGGCTTCTAGAAACCTGATTGTGTAGCTTTGCCCATTTGGAACTGATTTTCAAAAGGAATGTGTACTGATTTGGAACCATGACCCAAGAGACTCCTTGCAGCGTTGTACTTACAGTGACAAGGACCATTCATGTCAGAGTAGAAAGACCTGCATGCAGTAAGAACTATGGACTGTAAGGTTTGGCTTATGTGGGGCAAGAAAGAGCTTTGTCTGAACTGGGCAAAATGATGTTTGTTTGTTTGTTTTTTGAGAGCAAGAGAGAGAAAGAGAGAAAGAACAGGCACACTAGAGCCTTCAGTCACTGCAAATGAACTCCAGCCACATGTGCCACCTTGTGCATCTGGCTTACGTGGTTACTGGGGAATTGAGCCTCGAACCGGGGTCTTTAGGCTTCACAGGCAAGCGCTTAACCACTTAGCCATCTCTCCAGCACCACCTCCCCCACAAGAACGCACAAATATACATGCATACTATATTCACATGCACACAAAAATAAATAAAATAAAGTTTAGATAGTGATTTCAATGTTAAAGCAATGAAGTCCTTAGGGCAGGCTCTCACTTGCAGCTAGCTACTCTTTTATTTTATTTACTTATGAGAGAGAGAGGGACTCTTCTCACCAGCAGGCCACAGCAGAAAGTTATTTACTTAGCAAGAGGACTGGTTTTTCAGAGCAGTCCCAGGGAAATCAGAGCACAGCAGCATCGTGGAGCTGAGGCAAGGACTACGGCCATCTGTCCTGACCTGCTTCTTTTAAAGATGTATAGTAGGGGCTGAGGATGTAACTTGGTTGTCAAGAGCACTTGCCTAGCATGTCCAAAGCCCTGGATTGCATCACCAGAACCACATAAACTGAGAGTGGTGGTTCCTGTCTGTAATCCCAAAATAGGAGAGGTGGAGGTAGGAGGTTCAGAAGGTCAAGGTCATCCTCTGCTGCATAAGGAGTTTGAAAATAACCTGTGCTACATGAGACTCTCAGTCTCTGTTTACTCACAAATAAATAATGTATATATTTTTAATTGAAGATAGAAAGGAAGTGGGGATATGTAATTGTGTGTTTTTAGGGGAAAACATCAACATTTAGAAGTTACAGCTATTCTTATGAGTGTTTTTCTTGTTGCACATAGAAAAGCTTATTCACACACATACAGGTGTATATGTACATATACAGGTATGTGTACTTATGTATATAATCTTTGAATAATGTCTCTTATAATCTCTGACAAGTAAGTTACAATATAACTTGCTAAATAAATAAAAAAAAAACATAGGGCTGGAGAGATTGCTCAGTTATTAAGGCACTTGCCTGCAAAGCCTAGTGACCTGGGTTCGATTCCCCAGCATCCACATAAAGCCAGATGCACAAAGTGGAGCATGCATCTGGAGTTTGTTTGTAGTGACTGGAGGCCCTGTTGTTCTCTCTCTCTCTCTCTCTCTCTCTCTCTCTCTCTCTCTCTCTCTCTCTTTCCTTGCAGAAAGATAAATAAAATACATAAAATTTTAAAAACTTAGGCTACTTAAATTGAACACTGTCCACCTGAGGAAGATCGGGTGTATCAACAGACAGCATTTCAAACCAAGGAAGATCCTGGAAATCGTATCTTGTCACCTGTACAGGCTATATGTAGAGACAGAAAAGGGAAGTGGTTGACTGAAACAATTTTATGGACCAATCAGCATTTGTCTTATGTGGTCTTATCAGCTTACCTGCCTCTGACTGGTGCTTCAGCAACTACCATTGGCTGAGACTCAGTTGCTTGGTACCATAGGAACACGAGGCCACAGTTTATTTATGCAGGAACAAACACTGTGTACCTAGGATGTTTGGTGCCAGACTGAATCAGGGTTGGAAGCTAGTTTAGGCCAAGTTTATTTCAATACAATAACAAGATTTTGCCCACAATATTAGCAGAGATATTTTACTAGAAATATGCCTAAAAGACTACATATAAATTTATTTTTCAAAATATTCTCCAATTATCACACAGTAACTCATATATGCATATATATATATATATATGTATATATATATATGTATGTATGTATGTATATTATATATGTATGTTGTATGGTTGGAATACTTTTGTAACCAATAGCAACATTTTTAGTAAATGTGATACTATAGATCATATACTACTCTTACTGTTTGCCTAAATGACTTTCTTTTCTTTTCTTTTCTTTTTTTTTTTTTTTTTTGATGGGAGATTTATTTCTGTCAGAGCTAAGATGGAAGTGGAAACTTCTACTATTATTCATTTTGCAATATAATACATAAGCTTCATTACCAGTGAAAGTTTTAATTTCTTTGAAGAAATGCATTCCTTACTGATTAATTCCCTCTTTCCTTCATTTTTTTAAACTGTGAAAGATTTGCTTCAAAACCCAAGGATCAGGTATATTTCATTCTTTATTGAGTAAGTAACCAAAGAAAATGCATTCTTATTATTCAGGAAGCAATCGTGAAGGTATTTTATAGCTCATTTATATCAATATCAAACTAATTCAGTGACAAGTCAAACATTGTGCCCTTTAATCATGGAAAGCTGTAAGGTATTTCAGCTGAATAAATTAAGGGCAATTAGCTTAAAAATGAGCCACACACATGAAGCTCATTATTTTTAGGCTATGAAAACCTTTTCTTCAGCTGAAATTGTTCTCTTTGATGTTCCAGATGCATGTTTTGCCCAGTAAAAATTAAAACACTCAAAAGGCATGAACATATGTACACCATGTGTTATGTAAACTGGAATTAAAAACTCGCATTAGATATTATTTGCCTCTATTTTTACTCTTTGAGAAAAAATATTCCTTTTCTGAGGAAGAAAATTTTATGTTTAGAACTCCAGAAACAACCAAATTAATAAAAGAAACAGAAATTGGCCTTGATTATCAAATTCATGCTGGAAAATCAGTGAAAAGCGATAGGACCAAAGTTGGCCAGCGGCCTCGAGCTCGTTCTGAAGAGACATGGGGAGCCCACAGTCTGGGTGCCTTTTCTCAATATGTATGAGACAAAGACAAATGCATTTTGCACAAAGGCTTGCTTTGAGAAGAAATATTTGTGACTATGTATGATAATTTTTTCTGAAATTTTTTGTAAACTATGTAAATATCTAGTAACAGAGCCTTGGTGTCCCAACGGTTCTGCCAATAACTTTGCTGTTGGTTTTTTTGTGCTTACAGAAAGATGATTTAGTAATTACTATTCATTTTCTATTCATCAATGGCTACCATCATGGGATGAACAGCACAAATCCAACGTAGGGATGGAATTTAAAATGAATTATCATTCAATAAGATATCTTGCTTGTAACCACAGGATTAGTGTTACATGCATTTGTTGTAATTTCTATATTGTATTTCCACATTGATATTCTTCCTGAGAATATGGGAAGCATTATGAGGACAAAAATCACCCAAAAAATATTGATCCAGGCATGGCAATTCAGTTCCGTGATGATACCTGCTTGGAAACTTGAGGCAGAAGGGCTTGATGTTTAAGTCCAACTTGGACAGTGTAACAAAATTCAGCCACAAAAATAAATAATCAAATAAGGAAACAAAACACACCAAATATGTTAAATGGCATGCATGGCATGCTTGTGGTTAAGATCCTCAAAGAGGGCTAGAGAGATGGCTTACTGATTAAAGCACTTGCCTACAAAGCCTAAGAATGGATCCCCCAGTACTCACATAAGCCAGATGCACAAAGTGGTGCATAGATCTAGAGTTCATTTGTAGTGGCTTGAAGCCCTGATTTGTCCATTCTCTCTTTCTCCCTCTCTCATACTCTACCTACCTCTTACTCCCCCCCCCAAAAAAAATAAAATAAATACATAACATTTTGTATTGAGTCACTGCATTTTTACTATTCTAGGCTATCAAGTTGCAGTTGTGATTAACTTAAGGATCTTGTGTAATACTTTTCTTATGACTGTGGTGAGAAATACCTGACAGAAACAGTTTTATAGGGTGGAAATAAGTTTGCTTTGACTCATAGTTTCGGTGGGGAGGGAGAGTACCAACCATCATGGCAGGGAGTGCCTAGTGGTTAGAGCAACTCTGCCCATGGTGACTGGAATGTGGAGTCTGTTAACACTTTGGTGGATCAGGAAACAGAAAGCTGGGCCAGAAGCTTGTCCAAAATATAAGCCAAAGAGGCCTGTTTATAATGGCCCAAGTCCACTAGCTTGGCACCATATCCAAATGTTTCCACAACCTCCAAAAGCAGCAACCCACCTGGGGACCAAGTGTTCAAATACATGAACCTATGAGGCACATTTTTTTTCCAGACCATATATCCTGATAATATTACACTCAGACACTTCTGTTGATGACATTATAAAGAACATAACCATGAAATATGAAGTAAATGATGTGGACAGGTTGGGGCAACCTCTTCTACAGTGGGACACCATGTGTGAAGTGATCTTGTTTTTCTTAGTTTTATTTTGGAGATATTCAAGATTTAGAAAAGCTGAAAAAGTAGTATAGTGAACTCGGTATGCCCATCTCTGTTCAGCCAATGTCAATACCTCGCCAAGGGTATTGTTTGTCTGTCTCTGTCTCTGTGTCTGTCTCAGTGTGGATCTTGATTCCTCATTTCTAAACACTTCCACTTGGATTTCCTATAAGTAATTCTATGCTGACCATCATTACGGCATGATAGAGCTGGGACATTTAACACTGATTCAACATCATAATTTAAAATATAGTCACATTCAGAATTTGCCAACTAAACTAGAACTGTCTTTTATAGCACAAAGAATTGAGTTTGATTAATAATTAGGTTTTGAGCCAGACTTGGTCACATAAAAGCAAATGTGAATCATGACAGAACCAACAACAGCAACAACAAAATTCCAAAGCATCTATATAATTTTGCACATAAAATTAATTTTAAAATGATGCCTACATCTCATACTCTACATACTATAGTATTATTGAAGTACATGTGGCTAAATTATTCTAATTAAAAATTATAAGGTTATGTAATGAGAAAAAACATAAAATCAACAATTCTATCATTTATGTTTGGTGGTCTCAATTTTATCCATGTTCTCTTTACCTGATCCATGGTAAAGTCAATTGAAGTTATCTGCCACATAGCTCCATGTGCCTGCAGAATTTCAAATATGGATATGAGGCATTTAGAAGCAATTTCTGATAAGAGAGTAGCACAAATTGCTACCCTAAGGTACATCTTTCCCATTACCCAGCTCAATGTTTTTCTTTAACCAAGATTCATGGGAAGAAAGGAACTTATTAAACACAAACACAATGGACTATGGTGCCATTACTTATTAAATGCGACTATTCATATAAAAATGATCATTTAACCTTATAATATAATTGCTTTTATCTTATCTATATACACAAAAGATTCTTGTTATAATCGATCTGTTGGTCCCTTTTTGCTCATTCCATTTGCCTGAGTACTGTGTTTAGATTAATAAACAGTCTACTTTCCAAAATGAGGACAGGCAGAAGACCAACTCTCTCCCAAGGACAGAGCTAACCCCACCAGGACCTTCAGGGAAACCAAAGGTCAGTTGGCCCACATTGGGACCATGGAAAGCTTATAACATCCTTTGAGTCCAACAGAGAAACAGCCTGTGTGTCTGGTTCTTTCTAACCTTTGAAAATCATAAAGTAAACCCAAGGCATCGTAGACCATCTGGTACTCAAAACGCTGGGTCTACAGAACAGTCTGAGCAAAGGACAGATGCCTCGCCACCCCCACCGAGACAGCCTTGCAGTTAAATATATTCCCTTTCACCTGTCTGCTCGTGACCAAAATTAATGGCAGATCTCCTTCCACACAGTCCCTGTATTCTGAATTCATCATAACCACTATGTAGATTTCACATTGTTGAAGTAATGAAATATAAGGGCACTAGAAAGTCTAAAAAACACAATGGCAAATATACATTTTATGTCTTAATACTAATACTGATTATAGCCAATAGAATGATTAATCAAATGAAAGGAATAAATACTATCTTACTATCTACATTAGACAGGAATGTGGATCATCATGGCTATCCAAAAGACGGCAGTGGTGTTTGTGTGTGTGTGTGTGTGTGTTTGTGTGTGCTTGCTTGGAATTGAACCCAGGGCTCCATGCATACTAGGCTAGGGCTCTATATTTGAGCTATATTCCCAGCCCAAGGGGGCTATGATTTATTGAAGTTTAGGGAGTACTACTACAAAAAAATAAAAAGCAGAAATCTGACTCAAAATATACTTAGAGCAAACTGATTTAAAGAAAACAAAATGGTGTGTACTTGTTTCCATGTGTGCCACTAAATTTGTGAGTGAGTGTGTGTGTGTGTGTGTGTGTGTGTGTGTGTGTGTGTGTGTGTAACATAAACATGGGCTGGATAGATGGTGTAGCAGTTAAGGCACTTACCTGTGAAGCCTAAGGACTCATGTTAGACTCTCCAGGCCCCACATAAGTCAGACACACAGTCACAGAAACAGGTGAGGTTGTACATGTGCAAGCAAAGGATCCACAGAAGTTTAGAGTTCAATAGCAGTGGCTGGAGCCCTGGCACACCAATTATCTCTTACACACTCTCTCTATCACACACACACTCTTTCACTCTCACATAAAAAAGGCAGTCTTTTGGACTTGCATCAAAAAAATCCCATAAGCATAAATATACATGAATATATATGTGTATGTTTGTGTGTAAATGTGTGTTTTCATCTATGCCTGCTTCCCTGAGTCTACATGTGTGTATATATGAAAAAGGTATGGGCAGATAACAGCTCTTCATAGCAGACCACGTGGCACAGAAACATTAAGACCTGGAGTGGTTGGAAAAGGTGTCTTTTTACTTTACCCTCATTGTTTTGATTTATATGGACCCTTCACATTGTCATTACAAAAGAACAAGAATAATCAGGGGGCCATAGGAAGAAATGACACCTTAGCAAGAACCAGTCTAGCCTCATACCTGTTACATATGCCCCTTGTTAAACAAGCAGTGCAAATTGAACCTGGAATCCCCCAACCTTAAAAACTATATTTTGGCCAAGTACTGTTTGGTGTAAATAAAACTGTCATAAAGAGCCAGCTGATTGAAGGGATAGAGGACAGGGCTTTCGGGGAGGGGTACAAAATCCAGCACCAAGAACCTACTTCCTTCCTTAAATCTGTGGGTGTTTGGTCAGAGTTCATCCTGGATGATGTGAATGTATTACTTTGCATGTTGAGGACAATTTTAAATGAGATTACATTTATTGAAATGCTAAGTTTTAAGTGATTCCAGTCCATGTGCACATATTTGCATTTGTTGATGGCAATGCAAGGAAGAGTTGAAAATAGCTCAGAGATTCTTATATAGTTAATTTCTAATAGGAAATTGGACAATGATCTCATTGCTTGTCTGGGGAGAAAAGGGGTTCACAGGAAAGTTTCAACATTTTTGCGTCTACATTTCTCCCGTGCAAACTTGTGCAGTTATTTTTTTGTTATTGTTATTGCTGTCTGTCTAGATTCCAAAGCTTAGAAGAAGACGAAAGGAGGCATTTTTTCTCCTGTCTCAAGTAGGGGTTTGTTAATACACAACACATCTCCTCCAAAAGGAACAAGAGATAAGTCCTTCTGAGCTAAATATGAGTATGGTGATGGCCCAAGAACATAGGCTCAGGTGGAAGAGGCTATATAAATTTTATAGTCATAGAACACAAGAACATTATACATCAATGCATTTACCAAATGCATTGGTGCGATCATCAGGTAGGCAGATAGCAGGAAAGCATGTATATCCCTGCTACAGGTTGCAGATGCTTTCTGATGCATTCTTAACATCTAAGTGGAACCTAGTCACCTACTCATTCTAAAAGTTCTACCTGATGTCACGAAGATGAAGGTCAGTCACAAAGGTGGCTAATAAGAGGGGTATTACTGTACTAACGGAATTAAAGATAATAGGGGATAATGTGGACTCTCCATAGGCAGCCCTCCTCTCCATAATCACAGAACCTGGAGTCAGTCAACTGATCTAGTCTTCAACATAGATGTGGCTTTTTCAGGAAGCGTCGATTCAAATATTTTAGCTGTGGAGAGTATGCAGAGAGACTGTGACTGGCGTGTTGTCCCAGGAGTGGCCTCCCATCACCTGTCATAAAGAGCCAGCTGGCTGAAGGGCTGTTGGGGCTTTTGGCAGGGGGCACAACAGTAACTATAGGGTAGATGAGATGAAATGTGGAGGGTCCATTTCTTACATCAGCCAAGGGGAGAAGGGGAATTTTCATAGGATCAATGGAGAGAGAAATGGACCCCAGGTCCTGCCTAAGTTCTGGGAACTCAGGGAATAGAGGCTGGTGCTCCATGGAAGAAAGCGGCAATATGCTGTGGGGGGCAGGGAGGGGAGTCTGGCAGAGTAAAGAGGGGAGGCTGAGTTTCAAATGGAGGGCATCTTTACAAAGCATGAGCTGGGCATGTGACTCCCAGAGAGCAGGCGTCAGAGTGTGCGGACAGCCCTGGGCCAGGCAGGCCTTGCTTGAACCCTGCCCGCCTTCCTCCTGCGTCCCTGGACCTGCCACGCCCACAGCAGGGGACTGCTGGAGCTGAGCTGCGGTGCTGTCGTTGGGAAAGCGCGGCTGAACACCCCAGAAACGCCCTCCTCAAGGACTCTAGAGGGCTCCTGAGGTGGCAAAAAGTCAAAAACTGTCCCTTGCACAATGCTGAGAAGGCCCAAAGCCAGACTGAAAGCAGTTCTCTCCAGAAGGCCCTTGTTTTCGGTACAGCTCTGCTATGGGGGGCCTTTCCGCTGGGTACTCTGAATGCCTGGCTTCTCAGGTAGGGCACAGGTGACAGATCAAAGGACAATGAGTCCAAAACCAATTTGGTGAACTAATGGGTTTACTGGGGTTACTTACAGACCAGAGTGAGGGGTTGCTTACAGACACAATAGATGACTCAAGGCAGCTGCCCCACGTCACCCTGTGTGATGGTCTCCCCATAGCTGCTTCCCAAAGGCAGCTGAAAGCAGAAAGCCGACCTCAGCCTAGGTAACGACTCGGGAAGCCACACTAATGGAGCTAGCTCACTGCGCCACTTGCAGGCAGCTCCATGGGAAAGTCTCCTTCCCCAGACTTGACTTCCCAAGTCTCTGGAGCTTCCTTCCTGCACCCCCAACTTCCAGGAAGAAATGCTTCAGTTTCCAGCTGACATAACCTAAGAAGTGGTTGTGCGACTTTTAAGCTTCAGGTCTCCCCAGCTTGACTTCCTGAATCCCCAAAGCCTCCTCTCTCTTCAGGTGGGAGGAGTTCTGCTACACCACCTGCTCTGCCTCTGTCACGTGCTCAGCACAAGATCCCTGCATGCAGCCCTGGAGGAGGAGGAGGAGGAGGGGGAGGGGGAGGGGGAGGGGGAGGAGGAGGCACCACCAACAGCAGAAGATGAGAGAACACACTGCAGACCAGAGGAGAGCAGAGACGAGGAAGGCTGAGATTCCTAGTTCCTAGCATGTGGATGTATCTTTTATTTACCAAAATCACTATTCTTCTAACTGAAAGATCCCAAGAAAACTCTTCTTAAAACTTCACCCAGGGCTGGAGAGATGGCTTAGCGTTTAAGGTGTTTACCTGTGAAGCCTCAGGACCCAGGTTCAATTCCCCAGTACACATGTAAGCCAGATGCATAAACATGTCTGGAGTTTGTTCGAGGTGACTAGAGGCCCTGGCATGCTCATTCTCTCCCTCCCTCTCTGTTTCCCTCTCTCTCAAATAAATGAATAAAAATAAAATATAAAAGAAAAACTTCACATAGGAAAGAACTTGGGCCCTCACAGAGAACCTCTTTAAAGGTGCAGAGGGAAAAACAATAAGCGTTTTTGAGTTGTTGTTGTCCCGTTGAATCTCAACACACGCATTCTATATGAGTGCTTCAAATAAAGTTTGAAATACTGGTTTAAAACTCATGAAAACCAATGAGGAACATCTTAAATTATTTAAAACATTTTAAATATGTCCAGAAATACATCTCTTGTGCTCTCAGAGAACAACCACACCATGTCCTTGAAGGATTTTCTACAAAGGGAGTCGCATTTGGGTTGAGCAGCATCTGCCGAAGTGCAGGGGACTATTAAACCCATAATTCCCCCACCATGGACAGGACTTACGTGTGAACATCAAAAGGAATGCTGGCTCTTCTTCACGCACTATTATCTGCTATTAAGAGGCACTGGACTTTAATCATGCACCTTGAAAAGAGGCCATCAATACATTCAGAAAGAGGAGCCTTGCTTTGGGCCATTCACAAGAGTTAGATGTGGCACTTCTATTAGCAAACATTTCTTTTTCTTTTTTTTCTTTCTTTTTTTTTTTTTTTTGTATAGGCATTTGTGACCATGTGTATGTCGCACAAAGCAAGTCACATATTTAAATGTTAGAGGCTTCATACAGCTAGAAAGATGCTTCCTGTAGTTTTTGTATTTAGGCTTGCAACAGTTCTTCTGTTGTGGTAAAATCAACAATCAATATTCGACATGTTCTTAAAATGAAATCTAATAAATGTTTTGTATGTAAACATCTGCAACCATTGCCACCACCAAGTTTGTGAACATATGTGTCTGTGACACCTTTCTATCTTCTGAGTACCCTCTGTCTTCTCTCTCTCTCTACTCTGCTTCCATGTAAAACTCCCACACTGTCACTATAGATTAGTTTGCATTTTCTAGAGCTTAATAAAAAGTTAATTATAGCAAACTTACCTTGTCTTCTTCCATAGAACATAATATTCTTGACTCCTTCTTACTGCAGCAGGAATTAATAGTTTTCCTTTTTATTGCTAAGTTTTATTGTATCAAGTGGCTCTGTCACTATTTGCTTACGGTATCTCTTAATGAATATTCACCTGAAATGCATGTCTTAGCTAGTGTAAATGTATTTACCACATGCATTCTTCCTGGGTTAAGTCTGAGCAGAACAGGTGGATCATAAACTAGCTATGCTTGTTCCTAAGAAATTACAACATGGTGACTCTGCCCTGACTATGATTTTGAACTTCCAACCATCAGCTTAGTAGTGTTCGAATTCCTCCAAACACTTCCCGTCCTCTGGCTTGGCCAGTCTTGTAAACTTAAGACCCTGTAACAGCGTGCAGTGGCGTTTCGCTGGGAACTGCATCTGCATTCCACTAATGGCTATTAATGCTGAGCATCTCTTGTGGTGCTAATTTGCCATCTGTATGTCTTCTGTGGTGAAGTCTGTTGCCATCGCTTATCTATTTTTATCACGTTATTGTTTCCTCATTGTTGAGTTTTGAGCATTCTTTATATATTCTGTACACAAGCCCCTTAGTAGACATGTGAATTGCAAATAGGTTCTCCTAGTCCTGTATTCTCTTTACATTGTCATATGACGAGAAGTTTTCATTTTACTAGGGTCAACTTAATCACTTTGTGTCCTTTATCATTTTTTTCTGGTATTCCTAATTCTAGGGGATCACCGTCCTTCGTGATCAAGGCTTCGCCTGCACGGACTATGATTTGAGAGGCACTGGTATGCCACTACAGCTGTCTCTTTGGGTGGCTTCAAAGTGGGTAGAAAATTCCCTTTATTATTTTGACCAGAAGCCAAAAGCCAGTGTGCTGTTTAGATGTTTTTGTCTGCAATATTTAACAACCTTGAGACCTCATGTGTTAACCTACATATTTAAATTCTGCTAACATTTACCTGGCCGCACAGTGGTCACACGCCTGCATAAAATGAGGAGTGTGGGTTCCCTATAATTGTGTAACCATTTACCCAGAATATCTTACTGATTCAACTGGTAACAAAGAAAGTTGTTGACAAAATGGTTACTCACCTTCTGTGGGCACCAAATAAAGCTGTGATTCCAGCTCACAAATTTAGGTGGGCAAAGCATGTTAGTCATGCCAGCAATTACTAATTTGCTACTGATTGGGGAAAAAAAGTGCATGTCTTATTTAAATGGTGCAATACTATAAATTTATTTGCAAAAAACAACAATAGACAAGTGTTATCCAGTCGCTTTGCAGATGAGCAAGGCTGTCTGCCATGGATATGTGGGTGGAATGGTTTTTCCAGTATTCTTCCTCTGAGGTGGCATTATATTGTTCACTATTGTGACTGTACAAGGACAAATGTTTAAGAATGAAGACCAAGTGTCCCATAAAGGTCAACCCCTTTGATTTACCAATCTGACACAGGTGAGCAAGGCTTTCTATCCAAGGAATAAGCTGACAAGATCTTAACTTCCCACAAGCCGGTTCCTCGTGTATACTGGTCAATATTCCTTCTCTTATCCCACTAAATTGCTTCAGTATCAAACTGGAGGGTGAATACATAAATATTTTGGCAAGCACAGCACCACAGATTGCCACATCATGTACCAGTGACATTACTGCTAATGAAGATTAAAAAAAATCTTATTAAATATTTGAGTTACACAAAATGTTCCTCTGAGCACATGTAGGTTCTTATTCGACACAGTAACTTTGAACTTTTTTTTTTTTTTTACTATTAAGATCTCATTTAACAAATAGAGAAACTGAGGCAAAACATGGCTAACTAACTTGACCAAAATTGTACAGTGAAGGGTGGTATAAATGGAATTGAGGCCATGCAGAAGTTCTTGAATCCATGTTTGTAATTATACACTCTGCAATCAAATGAGAGCTGAATTATTCAAACAAAGTATTAGAAGTAATTGCTTTAGTGGGACAAACAGGTCTTAAAGAGTAAGTTTACCAAAGCTTTTGTTTTTTAAAAATTATTTTAATAATACATAGATTTTATTTAAATTTAACAATCCAAAATAGTTATCTTATTAGAATTTAATTATCAATTTAAATTTTTCTCCTCAACAAACCATAATTTTTTCTCTTACCATTCCAAAAGTAAGTTAACAAAACTGTATCCTACAGTGCATCCTCATCAGATATTTGATACATTTATTTAAGGATAAATTTTTTTTGAGGTAGAGCCTCACTCTAGCTCAAGCTGACCTGGAATTCACTCTGTAATCTCAGGGTGGCCTTGAACTCATGGTGATCTTCCTACCTCTGCCTCTCAAGTGCTGGGATTAAAGGCATGTGCCACCACACCCAGCTCAAGGATAATTTTTTAAGCATGTATGTATGTGTGTGCATTTCCATGTGTGTGCAGATGTATGTATCATTTATTTAAGGATATTTTTTAAACATGTGCATATGTGTGTACATGGCCATGTATGTGCAGTGTGTGGGCAGGTGCACATGCATGTGCAGGTGTGTGTTGGCCAGAGAACAACCTTAAGGATGGTTCTTCAGAAACATCTTCTTTTCTGAAACTGGGTCTTTCACTCACCTTGGCCTTGGCTAGACTAGCTTGCCAGTGAGCACCAGAGATCCTCGACCACTGCCTCCCTAGCACTGGGCTTGCTGGCACCTGCTATCGTACTGGACATTTTTATGTGGGTTTGGGGAATTGAACTCAGGTCATCATGCTTGCAAGGCAAGCACTTTACTGACTGAGCTATTTCTCCAGACCTAAAGATAAAATTCTAGGTTCATTATGTTGGAAGGAAAATACAATTTTTTTTTTTTGTTCATTTTTATTTATTTATTTGAGAGTGACAGAGACAGAGAGAGAGAGAGAACGAGAAAGAGGCAGATAGAAAGAGAGAGAATGGGCTCTTTCTAGGGCTTCCAGCCACTGCAAACAAACTCCAGATGCATGCATTCCCTTATGCATCTGGCTATCGTGGGTCCTGGGGAATCGAGCCTCAAACTGGGGTCCTTAGGCTTCACAGGCAAGTGCTTAACTGCTAAGCCATCTCTCCAGCCCGGAAAAAAAATTTTGATATGGCCTGCCACTGATAATTTCCATGCCTGCAAGGTGTTTGATTCCTTTACTACACAAAACAACATGGAAACTCAAGAACAAGGCTAGAAGTAGTGAAAAATTTTAAAATAAGCAGTTAATGGGCTGGAGATTGGCTCAGTGGTGAAGGTGCTTGCCTGCAAAACCTGATAGTCAAGGTTTGATTCCCTAGTACCCATGTAAAGCCAGATGCACAAAGTGGCGCATGCATCTGGAGTTTGTATGCGGCTGGCTGGAGGCTGTGGTGCGCCCATTCTTTTCTCCCCTCACAAATTAATTAATTAAATATATTTAGATAAAGTTAACTCTTTTTTAGATGACTGTAAGTAATAAGGGAGTTTATTTCATACTCAAAAGACTAGCTGTAAAGGCATCTAGGATATCTAGAAACTTCAAATCATTTTGGCAGTGGCAATGAGATAAGAACTCACACTGTTCTTAGATGAATTCCTGGGTCCCAAACCTAATTGTTATGTTTCATGTCAACTGCCTTAACACTAATGGTGTGAAACAGACATGAAACATTGCCATCAGATACTCTAATAGGACATTAGCAGAAAAAAATGTTTGAGAGAGGTCTATCTCATGGGACAACCGGGTTGTGTAGCTCCAGCCATGAGATGTTCCTACAGCAAAGCATTTTAGGTCACGCTCAGAATTGGTAAGTGGCAAAAATATGCCCAGCTTTATTTTTATCCTCCCTGTTAGGGCAAAGGGAGCCATTCTTCTTTCCTCTGAAGGTTTTGCAATACGCGCCTGTGAAATTGAACTGACAGTATGCAGATTCACAGGAGAAAAGGAATCCACATTTATCACATGCACAGAGATGTTGTTGTGTCATTATCCACCTTAAGCAAGAAGCGTCTCTGCCTGCTTGGGGGTGAGGGGTGGGAGGGGGATGCTCATGCAGGGATCAGGGGATGTAAATGCTTGCGAGAAAGGTAAAGGTGACTGGGACTCTCAGGAGGAAAGATGGTAGCCTGTGACAAGTTTTCCTCTGCTTTAGTGTTTGACCCTCAGTCTCCCTCTCCCTCTCACAGGAGTGCAAGCTTCAGCTTGTGAAATCACAGGAAGGAGATGGAAGACAATTACATTCCCCATTTAGGTAGATCGGGTCTTTCAGCAGTCAAAGGGACTTAAGGAAAAAGCTGAGCTAGCTTTGCCTGATTCCCCAGTGCCTCCTAAAAGAATCAACATGCCAAGGAGCCACAGTTTGAGGTGGCATCCTCCAGACAACATCCTCCTCTCAGTGGCATTTGTCAGCTTTCATTCTAAAAGCCTGGCATTCTGTTTTGATTTTTGTACCATGTCAACCCTTATCTCCTTCACCAAGTAAATGCTTTGTGATCTCAGTAAAGCTGGAGAAAAGCAGATCTACCATCTTTTTACGGTGACTCTAAGTTAGAAGACAGTCTGGCCAAAGCTCAGAGCTACATGTGGTAGCTGATCAAGAACCATGTTGCTAAGCCAGAGAGAAAAAAAGAGAAAGTCTAAGCAAAGGACACAGGTAGGAAGAGACACTTGAGGTCCCAGTAACTCAAGTTTAGTGGACCTTTGGAGCTGAATCGGATATTTATGGGTGTAGCATTGTGTGGGTCGAAGAGCCAGCTTAACATCAAAACTAGGTCTTGCTGGGTGTGGTGGTGCATGCCTTTAATCCCAGCACTTGGGAGGCAGATGTAGGAGGATCATCGTGTGCTCAAGGGCACTCTGAGACTACAGAGTGAATGCCAGGTCAGCCTGAGCTAGTAGCCTGAGACACTACCTCGAAAAACAACAACAAAACAAACAAACAAAAACCCTAGGTCTTTGCAAAACTAGTCTTGGCCTTGTGTTTTGATCAACAACTGCTCCTCACTCTGCCAACCTCTTTCCACCTAAAGTAGCTCTATCTTAAAGCAATGAAATATGAACATGGGTGTTCTAGAGTGTGACTCAACTAGACTGCAACATGTTTCAGAAGGCCAGGCTCATGTTCTGCATGTGTTAAACTAGAGAAACCAGAGGATGGGGAGATGGCTCAGTGGATACAAGTATGAGAAGGTGAATCTGGAAGCTGTCAATGTAATTCAATCATGTCTATGGTGAGATGGGAGGAGAATTACCCGTAACTAGCAGAACCGCTAGCCTGGTGCACAGAGCAGTGAATACCAGCAAGAGACTCTGCCACAGATGAGGTAATCACTGAGGGCCGACACCCAGAAGTTGTCCTGTGACTTCTGTGTGTGCGCTGTGGAATGCATGTGCCAGCATTCACACACACACACACACACACACACACACACACACACACACACACACACTCACATGCATATACACACAAGATAAAAATAAATAAAGAGACTGACCATAGCACAAGGAATACCAGCTTTGCATTTGCTTAGTTCACATAAAAGCCTAACACACTGCCTAGTTGTAACCTTAACCCAGAGCATATAAAAATTTGAAATGTGGAAGCATTTACATCTTTGCATCCTTCATTACTCTTCTACTTACTTGGAGAGTCATTCTTTGAGGCAAGATTCACACCAAACTTAGCTGATATGGAAACCCAGGTGCTTCGCATGAGGAATGAAGAGTGAACACTGCCTTGATGAGCAAATGGATGTGGGCTCCTCGAACATATGTGCCAGAAATTTCCTTCCGCTGTCATCACCGCAGCTTGTGATATCATGTGCATGGAATATCTGGTCAGTGCCTCTAGTGCTGTCTGACACCCAGCCCTGGCTTTTAAGCACTGACAATTTCCAATGTAACCAATTGAAGCATGTGGATTCAAAACATCCTTGGTATAAGGTTATCCTCATGCCTCATGTGCAAGCCTTGCCGTGGAGCCCAGTGTTTTCATGACCCTATCCAGAGCCTGGGAGCTCCCATCACACAAATGACGTCCAAACACCTGTTCTTGACAGTACCAAAGTAGTTCTCCAACTCAGTGAAAGTCATGTGCTCAATTAATTTCACTTCCAGGAAGTGTTTTAAATTTAAATTTAATTTAATTTAATTTTGGAAAAAACAATTGAATGATCTTAAGGCTCAAAAAAATATTATTCCTCAAAAATTTCTGCTTTGAAAAATCTCAAAAGGCCCTTCCTTATCTGGTATGAAACAACGCCAGGGTTACCATCAGACTGGTGCTAACTGGCATGAATTATTTAGAGTGGAAGGAAAAGCAGCTGCTTATCCTCTGGGTCTCGAGTTTTGGAAGGTGGAGGGTTGGAGGGCAGCGGGGGTGGGGGAAGAGAAGATAAATGATTGCTCTAAATCTCATAAGTTTCAACATCTGCAGCAAGGCGTTCACTATGGTGGCAGAATCCACGGTGCCTGCCTTAGGTAATGAGAGAAACAGCAGGACGATGCTTATGAACTCTGCTCACAATCTGAAAGAAAACATGTGAGAAGGTGAGGAGAGGAAGAGAGATGTAAGGAGAAAGGTAGAAAGAGAAGGAAGGAGAGAAGGAAAAGAAGACGAGAAAGACAGGGAGAGACTCAGAGATCCTAGAAGGAAGAAAGGAAAAGTTGTGGCATTAAAGGGAAATCTAAAATTTAGAGATAATTATGAAAACTACATTCAAACGCATGTGTTTAATATCATCCAGATAAACAGACCGTACATTCAGCTACCCCCGCCACCCAAGCACAACTACTCCTGCCTCTCCGATACAGGGTCAGTTGGATGGTATTTTTGTTTTCCTGGGGTTAAAAAGAAAGTTGCTCTGAGAGAGAGGAAGGGATGAGGACATTTTCCTTATGAATCTGGATAGTGGAACCATAAAAATCCCAGAATTTTAAAACAAGGAAACACTTCAGAAGTCCACCATATGGCCTTGAGTTGTAGAATTTGAGATGTGTCCAATTTTCTTCTTGATTAAAACGACTTTTAGATGATGGATGTATCGACGGATGGGGAGCAATCTGGAACCTATAAACTTGTGTTTAAATCACCCCGCAGACTTTCCTATGGCATCATCTGCCTT
Organism: Jaculus jaculus; assembly: GCF_020740685.1. Taxonomy (NCBI): domain Eukaryota; kingdom Metazoa; phylum Chordata; class Mammalia; order Rodentia; family Dipodidae; genus Jaculus; species Jaculus jaculus. The sequence continues at coordinate 133,970,358 of NC_059109.1, forward strand.
CTAATGCTGAAATCAAGGCCAGATGCATTGAGCCATCAATGGGAAGAGAGCCCAACTTGAAATATGGCACCTTTCGGTGAAGGGGGCAGGAGAGGGCATGATCAGTGTCCCTACAGACATAATGCTATTGGAGGTTAAGAAGCTCAGAGCCACTCATCCAGACTTTCACCAAAAATGTGAAATAAAAAGAAAATGGAGGGCAAGGATCCTCTTATATCAATTAAGGAGAATTTCAAAAGCAAAACTAAAAGCTACCACCTATATGACAATCGATACACACTTGTGCACACACATAAATGTCTATATAATTACAAATATAGATTTGTACATAAATATATATATATATATATACATATATATGTGTATATATACATATATATGTGTATGTATATATATATGGAGAGACAGAGAAATTGAGAGAGAGAAGGGAATTGTCAGTCAGGATTTCCCTTCTCAGAGTTGTCACTCTCAGTAGAATGTGTTTGCTCACAGGGGATATTTGGCCATGTCTGAAGATGGTTTCTGATTGTCACAAATGGGTGGGCAGAGGCATGACTGGCATCAAACAGAGAGATGATGAGGATTCCCTTAAACTCCTCACAGTGTATAGGAAAGTACCCACAGCAAAGAGGTTCCTGTCCCCAATGTCAAATAGCGCTCATTCTTGGAGCATTCCCAAAAGATCATGTCTAGTGTTTGTTCAATCAGAAAAGGAGGCTTGGAGAGGTCATGTAAGCCTTTCAAAGACACTTGGCCACTAAGGAGAAAGCAGGGAAGAGTAAGTTGAGCTAGTTTACAGGCACAACTGGACCAGCTCTTCTCAAGGATGGCATTATCTCTGCAAAGAAGCCTACGTTCAGAAAACAGGTGAATCTCAATGAGATGCCTCAGGTAAAGATAGGGAAGAGCAGTCCATAGAAGAAAGAACGCAAGCTCGAATTAAACTGAACAGGAAAAAAATGAAACAATTTTATGAAAACAAACAAACAAACCAGCATCACATAAGGCATAGCATACATGCCTGCAGCCTCAGCACTGGGGAGACTGAGACTTGAGGATCAAGAGTTTGGTCTGTATAAAAAGATCCTGTTCCAACATTGAGAAAGGAAAAAAAAACTATATTAAAAATTACTACCTCTAATTTAACCATGGCATTGAGGCTCTTTGGACCTTGACTCATACTCCCAAAGCAAACTTACGAAGAAGGTGGTCAGACACTGCATTTGTGGCTTGCAAGTGGCCCCTCCTCCAGCCATAACAAAAGGTGGCATGGCTGAAGGAGAATTAGAGTGGCTCTGCCCACCAGAGGGTTTGTGGGACCTGGAAGACTGCTGTGAGCCATGTCTCTTAATGGGAAAGATTGGGGGCTGATCCTTCACCCCATACTATACACAGAGGGATCCTTCACATTTTCCCGAGTTGTGGAATAAAGGAGGTCTAACTTTATTTGAGGAATCTTGAGTGTCTCTAGGGACCTGACCACTTGGCCTGCCAGACAGGGGCTGTGGTGATAGAAAGACCTCCAATCCCTGGGTACACTGCAACAGAGGAGGCATGAGTATCCCACAATCAACACAGCCTCATCCCAGAAGAAAGAAGGACATGGGTTATTTCCTAACCAAGGGGTTTCTCCGGGTACATGACAATCCTCAAGGGAAATGCCAGGCATCTAAATGCTGAGGGAGGCATTCAGAGATGGCCGTGGATGTAATAACCATGTCTTCAGCATGATACGGGAAAATGAAGAGAGTTCCTCATCACTGAAAAGCCCATGGCGGAGAGGAGAAGAACACATTCTTTTCATAGGACATGGAAAAGCCTTCTTGTGCTTCTTCCTCTGTTCTTACATCATCACTGGAGGATGCTGGGTAAGTCACACAGGACGGACAGGGAGGAGACACAATGTGTCCAGAGAGAGGTATGCCCTGCTTTGGAGATGGTCATCAAGTCCCCAAGCTACCCAGCCAGTGAAAAAACAACCCTGTTGGGCTCTGAAAGGCCCAGGCATGAGGCCTAGTGGGACTTCCTGAGCCTAGCTGAAGTTTGGCGACCTGTCTCTGGCCAGCTAGGACTCAGCAAGACGCCTAATGGCTTCTGGCCTGCTACCTCCGTGCAGCAATTGTAATTACCATTTCAATAGTTACAGTTTACTATTGGCCCTTACCTCTTCCCCCAAACTAAAACCCCCGCCTTCTTCCCCAACATGATATAGGCAATTGCTCAGAGTAATAAAGCGAGTTGTTTCTACAAGTTCCTGCATCTCAAAAACTCCCAACTCAGTGTGGTGTTTCTCTGGTGGCCAGGCGAGGTCTGGGTTGTCTGACGCTCATCATCCTCCTCAACCCCTAGGGAGGAACCAGCAGGCCTGGTCCTTCCCTCGGCGCTACCTGTCTGTCCACAAAGCCCGACACAACCCAAGCAGAAGGAGAAATGTCTGAGCTCCGAAAACCATCCCCAAAGTTTTCATGATCACCATGGTCATTCCTTGTATTATTGTACTAGTTGTTGGACTGAACAGTGCTGCTGTGAACAAGGGCCAGCCAACTCTAGGCACTGTGTTATAGTTAAGACTTCCAGTTCTCTAAAATTAATTCAGCCTATAGAACTTTATGCTTTTAAATCATATTTTTATTCATTTATATATATTTACAAAGAGAGAGACTGAACTCTAGGGCATCTGGCCACTGCATACAAACTCCAGATGCATGAACCACTTTATGCATCTGGCTTTATGTGGGTACTAGAGAATCCAACCCAGGTTTTTAGGCATTGCAAGCAAGTGCCTTCACGTCTGAGCCATCTCTCCAGCCTTATAACTTTATGTTTACTGAACCTACTTCTCATTTCCCTGACACCCTGGCAACCACCATTCTATTTTCTGCTCTCATAAGTTTGGGTATTTTATATACTTCATGTAAACGAAACCTTCTGTGACTGACATTTCACTTAACATAGTATCCTTTGCATCCATCCAGCTTGTTGCAAATGATAAAGAGTTCTGTCTTTTGTTAAGCCAAATATCATCACATAGTATGTCCTTGCCACATTTTCCTTCACATTTCCAGTCATTTTGGATGGACATTGTGCTGTTTCCATGATGCAGTTATAAAAAGTAATGTTCTAATGATTATGGGTATGAATGACTCTTTGTGATCTCAAGTTCAACTCCTTTAAATATCAACCCGGAATGGCATCTTGAATCACATAGGAGTTCTATTTATGGTTATTTGGAAGAAGTTTTATTGAAGTAGGTAAACCATTTTACATTCTCATCAGCAGTGTACCAGGATTCTACAACCTCACCAATAGCTTTAATGTGTTTTTCTGTTAATAGTCATCCTACCAAGTAGGAGCTAATATTTTATGAAACTAAAACATGTTCCAACTCATTATATAATGTCAGGACTGCACTAAAACCAAAGCTAGATAAAATGCATGCTAGAAAATCTCATTATGTGACAATGGTACTGACAAACTTATTTGCAAAATCATCTCAAAAGAAAAAGGAAAACCATTTAGCTTAATTAAATATTCTTTCATGGTTACAAAAATCATTCAACCCAGTAGTTATGAAATGATTGCCCACTGAAGCTGGGCATGGTGGCACATGTTTTTAATGCCAGCATGCAAGAGGCAGAGGTAGGAGGAATGCCGTGGTTTTGAGGCCACCCCGAGACTACAGAGTGAATTCTAGGTCAGGCTGGGCTAGAGCAAAACCCTACCTTGAAAATCCATTGAGCCAGTAATAACCATATTAATGGAAACTCACAGTTAGCATCATATCAGAGAGATCCAGAGTGCTTTTCTCCTAAGAAGAGAGTGAAGACAAAGATGGGTACTCTCATTGCTTTTACTCAGCAGAGCACTAAAAGTTCTAGATAGAGCAGTAGGGTAAGGAAAATAAATAAATGTTATCTAAATCCTAACTGGAGATATAAAATAAATAAAATAAAATAAATAAAATTACCCCCGAAGATAGCATGGTTTCATACAGAAAAATACATTGTATACTTAAAATACCTGAACAAATTAGCAAATGCATTCAGTAAAGTGAACATGCAAAATTGATTGTATTTCAATAAAGCTACAGTGGAATATCCAGAAAAGACAATCAAGGAACCAATCTCATTTATAGCACGATGAAAAGAACAAAGTACTTAGAAATAAACTTAATAAAAAAAATACCGACCTTAGACAGTGAAAATTATAATGATACATGCAAATAGAAAGATACCTGATATCAATGGATTAATATAGTTATGAGGTCTGTATTACCTAAAGTAATGTACAAAGTCAGTGACATTTCCATGAAAAAATGTCACTTTTACCCTAAGTAGAAATAAAATCCTAAAACTCACATGTAATAACCAAAGATACAGAATTTCCAAAACAATTTTGAGAACAACGGATAAATTTGAAGGTACTGTACTACCTTATATATTAAAAGTGTATGATAACTAAAATTACATGATATTGGTATTAAGACAGACCAATGTGTCAGAAATACCCATATAAATGCACATTCACAGATAATTTTAAACAAGGGTGCTAAGAATACACTGCGAGGAAATTCTCCTCAGCAAAAAGCTCTGGGAAAAATTGGAGTCTACATGAAAAATAAGTGAGTTAAGTAATTTATATTAGACTTATATCTTACACTTTAAATGAAAATTAACACAAATGAGTTAAATGTCTCAATGTGATACCTGAAAACCCTAGAATGTGCTCTCACTGCCAGTTGGACAACCAGCTCCAAGGAGATGGTGATGGACACTGAGGACATTCAAAACTCATCAGTGAGATCCAGGGGTTGCAGAAGACTCAACACTAAAGCAGATCTGTGACATACCTATCAGGGCTCGGGGATCACTGTGGAAGAGGGCGCAAGAAGATTGTAAGAGCCACAGGGTGGGAAGTTGTATTCTAAGGCATTGCCCCTCCCACAGAGACGGGAGCATTCATGGCACGAAGGAGAACTCTGGAATCCTCAGAGGACAGAGGGATCTCTGTGAAATGGGAGTGTAGGAGAGGGGATATCAGAGCATACCCAAGGGGAATATGACCAACATGCAATTTCTTCACACAGTCAAGGTCATAAGCAATAGAAAAGCCACCTAGATAGAAACATGAGAATAAGTTCATGACCTTAATTTTGGCTGACTTCCTGGATATGACCATGAAAGTCTAGAAAAACAAAAGTTTAAACAGATAAGTGGACTACATCTAAGTAAAAAAAAAAAGTTCCTATCCAGCAAAGAAAAATTAATAGAGTGAAAAGAATACCTGTGAAATGGGAGAAAAGTTTTCTAAACTATGAATCCATAAAGAGGACAATTTCTAAAATATATTAAGGGTTCTTATAGCACCCATGGCAAACAAGCCAGAAATTTAAAACCAGGAAAGCTGAGCAGACATTAAGGTGGCCAGAGAATATGTACACAAGAATGCTGAACATCACATCGTGATTGAGATGCAAATCCAGCCCTGTAAGAAAGGCTGAGTCAGTCTATGTCCCGCACAGAGTACTGTGGCCATTTAAAGATGACTGAAGCAATCAGCTTGGTATTATATCCATCCACATGATGCCAAATTACTAGCTTTGGTTTGTTGTGTTTGATTTTATTTTCTTTGTTTGTTTTGTTTTGTTTGTTTGTTCTTGTTTAAGTAAAATCAAGCAGATGTCTTAACCCAACTGTAGACACAGAGTGAACAAAAACTGAATGAAAAATGGATGACTTGGAAATCCTGGTTTAGGAAAAGACATCAGGCAAGGGAAGCGTTTTTCATCTTTAAAATTCCAGTATTGAGAGTGGGGGAGTGACTGGAGAGATGGCTTAGTGGTTAAAGTACATGCCTGTGAAGCCTAAGGACTCAGGTTTGATTCTCTAGGTCCCACATGAGCACAAGGTGGCACTTGCTTCTGGAGTTCATTTGCAGTGACTTGAGGCCCTGATACACCCATTCTCTCTCTCTGTCTCTGTCTCTGTCTCTGTCTCTCTCTCTCTCTCTCTCTCTCTCTCTCTCTCCCCCCCCCCCTCTGTGTGTGTGTATATCTCAAAATAAAATAAAACAAAATTCTAGTATGGGGAATGGTGAGCATGTCTGTGTGAATACAATGGAGACTTTTCCCCTAACCTGTTGGTCATCTGTAAATTGGAGATAAGAGACTTTTCCATTGTCCGTGAAATGACCACAAGGAACTTTATAAACAATTAAGTCTTTTCAGGGTTGCAATTGATCAAATTATTGCTTAGTCAAAAATGTTCTTTTACAATTAACTTTGAGGCTTAATAATTTTGTAATTATGTACCTGGCAGTCAAGAAGTCGAAGAGAAATTGGAACATGAGACACAAACAAACTTGAATCAATATTTCTTGCCATCATGTCTTTGGCCTGTTTGTTGCTACATGTCCTCATATTTTTTATTGAAATCTGAGAAGTTTTTCTATTTTTTTTCTTAACATTTAAAAAGTTTTGGAATGAACCACAATATTTGGTGTGTATTAATAAAAGTTTCTTTTGCATTATAGATATATAGAAGTATCACAATTAAGCAGATCAAACAGGTAATTATGAGTAGCTGTTGGGTAACTGATTTTGCTAATTATGAACAAATTCCCTCTCAAACTTAATATGAATCAGAAGTACCTGGAAGTCTTGTAAGGCTAAGATTTCTGGGGTTAAGCCTGGGAATTCCTCATACAGTCCATCTGGGATGAGGCTTGATAACTTCCACTCCCTACGATTCCTAGGTGATGCAACTATTACTAATATAAAGACCGCTTTGGGGAAGCCACAGATTACATCATGGCCTTTTCACTCCCTTCTTCTGAGGGTGAGTGTTTTAAAGAGGTGATTGTTCATGTATTCTTTCATCAAACATGTCTGCCTCTCTTTCCTGTTATTTTAAAGAGGAACAAAATCCAAGGAGAGGTTGACTGTTAGAAAAATGAAATCTATTCTTCCAACTTAATAAGAGGCTTGTCTCAAGTAAATATGGTAGAAACACAATATCAAACACCTAGTGTCCTCCTCTGGGCTCCACATGCATTCATAGAGATCTGCATACACATGTATACACTATGCATGAGTGGGTGGGCACATACACACACACACACACATGCACAGATGCACACACGCACATGCACACATGCTTCTGTGGCCACATCTATGATGTTTGGGGGAAACACTGGCTTGTGGCTGCACAACATATGTATGTCACATTACAAATTACTGCAAAATTAGTGGCTCATAAAAGCACATGTTTGCTAGCTGTATCCAGAGCTTAGGAGTGTGCACACCTTAGCAATGTACGCTCCCTTCAGCCCAGGTGTTGGCTAAGGTTACAGCCTCATCAGAGGCTGACTGAGACATGATGTGGTCCCCAGCTCCCCGAGGTTGCTGGAAGACCCATCTTGTTATGACTGTAGGAATAAGGTCCTAAGTTTTACGTCTATCAGCCCAGGGCCACCCACCCTCTGACTAGAAGATTGTAGAGGGGCAATTCACAGTTCCATAGCAGGTGAGCTTCCTCAGTGTTACCACACCAACTTTATCAGGCCAACAAAGTGGGTCTAATCATCTCGTTTCTAATGAAAGACAGTATCCTTTCACCTTTACCATGCAATGATGTCTAACTAAAGGAGTGATCTTCCTCAAAGTTGCTGTCAGTATTGCTGGAAGCATCTCACCATTGTTACCTCTGTACAAGGGGAAGGAATCAAGAGAAAGCATGAACCAGGGATGGTGGCACATGCCTTTAACTTCAGCACTTGGGAGGCAAAGGTAGGAGGATCGCCATGAGTTCAAGGCCACCCTGGGACTACAGAATTCCAGGTCAGCCTGAGCTAGAGTGAGATCCTACCTAAAAAAAAAAAAAAAAAAAAAAAAAAAAAAACAAGGAGAGAAAGAGAGAGAGAAAGCATGATGTTTACAGAAGGTGGGACTTAGTCTAGAGTGCTTTAACTGCAGTTGAAAGATACAATTTTTCTCATTTTTTTAAAAATTTTTTTTAAATTTATTTAATTGAGTGCGACAGACACAGAGAGAAAGACAGATAGAGGAAGAGAGTGAGAATGGGCACGCCAGGGCTTCCAGCCTCTGCAAACGAACTCCAGACGCGTGCGCCCCCTTGTGCATCTGGCTAACGTGGGACCTGGGGAACCGAGCCTCGAACCGGGGTCCTTAGGCTTCACAGGCAAGCGCTTAACCGCTAAGCCATCTCTCCAGCCCTAATTTTCTCATTTTTTGAATAAGGTCTAAATTATTAATTTACCAAATGTTTGTATTAAAAATGGGATAAGTGGGGCTGGAGAGATGGCTTAGTGGATAAGCCTAAGGACCCCAGTTCAAGGTTCAATTCCCCAATACCCATGTAAGCCAGATGAACAAGGTGGCACATGCATCTGGAGTTCGTTTGCAGTGGTTGGAGGCCCTAGTGCACCCATTCTCTCTCTCCTCTCTCTCTCTTTCTCCTCCCTCTCTCTCTCTCTTCCTGTTGCTCTCAAATAAAAATAATTTTAAAAATGGCATAAGCATGAAGCCTGTCCTAGAGACAAATAAATGAGAGACTATACAGCATTGTTGTAATTTTTGTATACACGTTAGCTATATTTTGATTGCATTGCATACACTTCAGAAACAAGAAGACTATAAAAGTTAATGGTGTTACCAAGTTAAGAGTTTAGCCAGGCATGGCGGTACATGTCTTTAATCTCAGCACTTGGAAGGCAGAGGTAGGAGGATTGCTGTGAGTTCAAGGCCACTGTGAGACTACATAGTGAATTTCAGGTCAGCCTGAGCTAGAGTGAGAACCTACCTAGAAAAACAAAACAAACAAACAAATAAAACCAAACAATAAACAAACAAACAAAAAGAAACTAAAGGGAAAAAAAAAATAGTCTATGCTTTACCAGGTGGACTGGCCAAATTAATAAACTTGAATCCATTCTCCCTTTTAATCAAAAATCATAAGGACATTAGCTACACAATTTGAAGGAATGTACTGTGCAGCATTCACAGTTGGATTAATTCTCCTAATGCATAAACAGCAGGATGAGTGACTGAGAGGCTGGTTAAGGAATGGATTCCTCTGTCTTGCCAGAGATCCTCCTTCAGCCCTTCCTGCTTCAGATAAGCATATGTTCTTGAAATTACCAAGACAACCTGCTGAAGACACGAGAGAATGTATAAAGCTGATTTGAGCTGGACATGGAGGCCCCAACACAGACACGGTCTTGATGAGTTTCCAGTCATTCAGTGGGGTATCTCAGGGGCACGTCTGGTCAGCACAATGCAGGGCGGTTAAAATTATGTCATAAAGCCAGCAGTGGTGCATGCTGTAATAACCAGAGGAATGAGGTATGTCATGGGAGAAACAGCAGAAAGAAATAAACACAGAAGGGCTGGAGAGATTTCCCAATGGTTATAGATGCTTCTTGCAAAGCCTGACGGTCCAGGTTTCATTCCCCAGTGCCCACATAAAACCAGGTGCACAAAGTGGCTCATGATTCAGGTGATCATTTGCAGTGGCAAGAAGCCCTGTAGCTTACTCATTCATTTATTCATTCATTCTCTCTCTCTCCCTTCCTCCCTCTCTCCAATTATTTCATAATAATTTTAATAACCTTTAAAATCAACTTCATGTTTATAAGCTTCCAGATATTGTTTCAATATTTTTAAATTAAGATTTTAAGATTCTTTGAAAAATAAATTTACATGAAGGAATAGCAAAAGAGGAAAGGGACGATATACATACATCAACGAAGGGGAGAAATGACTTTCAGAAACAAGCATAAATGATATTGAGTTGTTCACACCCACATTTCTTTGCAAATGTTACAGCAAATGCTCTGTTTTCTTCCTCTGTTTAGAAGCTACTGTCAACTCATTAGTGACCAAACATATGCTACATAAATCAAATAGTCTACTTATCATAATGCTTAAATCCCATTGCAGTTGTTGTTGTTTTTTAAGCATATCCTCTCAAAGTTTGTTAGAATAGAAAATGTTCCTTTTTGACCATACTTGTATTGTTCTAATAGGTTTGTCCTTCTTGTCAAGTCATCTTAGTGGCTCAACTAGTAACATGACAGTGGACTTGTGCAGGCCTTTGTTACACATGGATATGATATTATAGTAAAGTGTATACTAAGATGAGGCAGGGACTGGTCAAATTCTAAATCTGCAACCTCCCTTCTACTACCCTCTCTAGAACTTCTAAGAAATTTTCTAGATGAAAGTGTAAAGCTGTTATTCAATAATTCCATGATTTCAGTTTTTATAGATGAAAAATTCTAGATATTTTTGCATAATACTGTTTTGAAAGGGGGCTGGAGAGAAATATGCAGAGAAGGGGAGATAAAATTCTAGCAATTCTTCCCAGACCACTGGCTGTATGCGTGCTGCATGGCTAGGGACTGGCCAGAGGCCAGAAGACTGAGCTGAGATACAATGGATACTCAAAGCACAGAGAGAGAACTCTGTGGGTTGAGTTGAGCCAAGTTAACTATCTTCTTTATGGGACTATGGTGGACAGGTCAGTTCTCTTCTGAAAAGCATATGAGAATCTAAAGTTTGTAAAGCATAATATTTTACAATAACAGTCATGCATCCTTAAACTGTCCACTATTTCAAGAGGTAAGAGAATATGACTTCACCTCAAGAGAAAGATAGCAGATGAGATGAGTCTGAATCAAGTCTTGACATTACCAGAGGGGGGAAATGTGTAAATAGCTCTGGTAACTGAGCTAAAACAATAAAGAAAAACATGCCTAACATAGATGAAAAGGATGGAAATCTCACCAGATACACAGCATCAAACATGCCATCGCAGATGCAGAAGGAAGGCCTGTGAGAGCAGGTTAGGAAGGAAGGGTGACGTGGCAAGGAAGTGAGAGGTGGGAGTAAAAGGAGACAACTGGATCAAAGCTGATCCAACTGATCAAAATGGATTAGTGCATGCAGGAAAGGTTTCAACAAAGTTATGCTACACAAGTCAGTAGTAAAGTTATAAAGCTTAAAAATATGATATCAGCCGGGCGTGGTGGCGCACGCCTTTAATCCCAGCACTCGGGAGGCAGAGGTAGGAGGATCGCCGTGAGTTCGAGGCCACCCTGAGACTCCATAGTGAATTCCAGGTCAGCCTGGGCTAGAGTGAAACCTTACCTCAAAAAACCAAAAAAAAAAAAAACCCAACATATATATATATATATATATATATATATATATATATATATATGTATGTATGTATATATATGTGTATGTATATATATGTGTGTGTATATATATATATATATATATGTATGTATGTATATATATGTGTATGTATATATATGTGTGTGTATATATATATATATATATATATATATATATATATATATATATATATATATATGTATGTATGTATGTATACATATATATATGATATCAGGGGCTGGAGAGATGGCTTAGTGGTTAAGATGCTTGCATGCATGCCAAAGGACCCAGGTTCAACTCCCCAAAGCCCACATAAGCCAGATGCACAAGGTAACACACTTGTCTGGAGTTCGTTTGCACCCGCTGGAGGCCCTGATGTGCCCATTCTCTCTCTCTCTCTCTCTCTCTCTCTCTCTCTCTCTAAAATATTAAAATAAAATATTTCTTAAAAAATGACAACTGGAATAAAGTGATTCATATTATGATAGGTTTGAGGAAACAAAGGATGGAGCAGAAAGGAAACCAGTGCACTTCAAAATAGGCCAATGGAAATATGAGGTTCAGATGACAGAGAGGCAAAGCAAATTTTAAAATGCCTCCAAGATTTATGGTAAAATAAGAACATGTCTAATTTATGTGCAATTGGAGTATTAGTAAGTAGATAAGAGGAAGAACAAAATATTAGAGGCACTAGAAGGGGAAGGATGGACAAAGAGAAGAGCAAGGAATGTTAGTCAAATATTTATCATGTTTACAGAGAAATTAACTCATAGATTCGAGTAACTCAATCACAAAGCAAGATTAATACACACAAAATAATGTATAGGAATGTCACAGTTAAACTGAGGAAAGCCAAAAGGAATAAGTAGACCTACAGAGCAACCGGAGAAGGACAATCTATTGCATACAGCAGAGCAATGGCTCTTCTATCACGCACTGGAAATGACACCAAGCAGAGGACAGGCAGCTGTGTCCACACTCAAGAGAATGTTTTGCAGAATGAGACAGCATGGTTCAAGATCTTATTTCTATGATGAAGACCTGTGTGGCCTGGAACAATCTACTGGACACTTCCCTATCTCAATTTCTCATGGTTTTGATATTAGACCGTGTTTCATGGGGTCTTAAATAAGATTAAATAAGTTACTAATGAATGCAAAAAAACTTAGAACTAAATACATAATATAAGAAAGCCTGAGGTTTACTATTATAACCATCACATTTTAATATTTATGTTCAATTTATATATTTCTATTTAGCTTTAACTTTCCGAAGATGATTCCATACTTACAAAGACAAAGAAATAACTTTAAAAAAATGAAAAATAATAGTAGTCAACTTAAATTGCCAATAACAGCTGGAGTTTGTCCAACAAAGAATGAGTTCTAAGGGATTCCCATCCAGTCAGCCTCCTCATCACCTCGGTGACAAGAGGAAAACCTGCTTCTGCCCCAGGGGGTGGTGGTTGGTGCAAGCACAACCTCTCTTGTTCTCACCTCGGGCTGCTGCTTGTGCTGACTCCCCAGTGCACGTAATGAGCAATCAAATGCTTAATTACTCTATTAGCTCAACCCACAAGACTATCTGAATAAATCAATTAATACCACTCACCCAGCAGAGCTCCTGTTCTCCATGTAACACTTACGATACCATCCCAGCTAATCAGCTCTGAGCCACTCAGCCAGAGTCTGCAAATGGTTTTCCCAGTCCACTGCAGAGTCTGCTGTACTTTAGACAGGTGCAGAAAACCCCCAAAGTAACCTGGATCTTCATGTGGGCAAGAACATGACGTATTTAAGCATATTTTCTAGACCCTACCTGTTTCCTGAAGTTTCATTATTTCATTTTTTTTTACAGCTGAATCAAATTCCATTATGTACATGTGCCATACGTTCTTGATCCATTCATCAGTTGGTAGGCACATAGGCTGTCCTATCTGTCATAAAACCGCAGAAATTGACATGGATAAGCAAGCTGTCTCTATAGTAAATTGGAGTGCCCTTGGGGTATATGCCTAGGAGTGGGATAACTGTGTCATATGATAGACATACGTTTAACTTTCTGAGAAAAATCCATACTGATTTCCATAATGGCTGTACCAGTTTACATTCCCACCAACATTTCTATATGGAAGATGGAGCAGGGAATTCTTTTAAATGACATCATAACAGAAAAGAAACCAATCAGAAAGGAGGTGTTCAGAGGGGGGAAGATGGGAATAGAGGAACAATAGAAGATAATGGGAGGGAAATATGATCAAGATAATTTATATACATACTTGAAAACTATCAATAATTTTTAAATGAGAAAGGGATCTTTAAAAACTAGTCAGAAGCCAGTCATGGTGGTGCATACCTATAATTCAGCACTTAGGAAGCTACGACAGGATGATAGCAAAGTCCAAGCCAGCCTGGGCTATGTAGTGAAAACATCTCAGGAAAGAAGGAAGGAAAGGAGGGAAGGATAGAGGAAGGAAAGAAAGAAGGAAGGGAGGAAAGAAAAAGTAAGGGAGGGTGGTAAAAATGAAAGAAAGTGGGGGAGGGAGGGAGAGATAGGGAGGGAAGTGGGAAGGGAGAGATGTAGCTGAAAGATAAAGTGATACAGCACTTGCTGAACATAAACAAGGCTTGTTTTCCACTAAGAAAAGATAACTAAGCATGGCAGCACATGACTTTAATCCCAGCATTCAGGAGGCAGAGGATCGCTATTAGTTGGAGGCCACCTTGAGACTACATAGTGAATTCCTAGTCAGCCTGGGCTTAGATCAAGACCCTACCTCAGAAAAGAAAGAAAGAAAGAAAGAAAGAAAGAAAGAAAGAAAGAAAGAAAGAAAGAAAGAAAGAAAGAAAGAAAGAAAGAAAGAGGGAGGGAGGGAGGGGAGAGAGAAAGACATTAAGAAAAGAGAGTGTGATGGTTTGATTCAGTGGTTCCCCATAAACTCATGTGCTGTGAATGCTACATCCTCAGCTGATGGAAATTTGGGGATTAATGCCTCCTGGAGGCAGTGTATTGCTGGGGGCGGGCTTATGGGTATTATAGCCAGCTTCCTCTTGACAGTGTTTGGCATACTCTCCTGTTGTTGTTGCCCATTTTATATTGGCCTCAGAGGTGATGCCCACCCTCTGCTCATGTCATCATTTTCCCCTCAAGTCTGTAAGCCAAAATAAACCTTTTCTCCCACAATCTGCTCTTCGTCTGGAGTTTTCTGCCATCAGTGTGCACCTGACTGCAACAGACAGTGGAGCTTGTTAGCAATGTGTCTGTAAGGACCAGAGTCTTCCAGTAGAGACCAAAGACAAGCAGATTTATGGGAGAATTAACTTTGGGAGATGTCAATACATTTAGGCTTAAGAATTGGCTTTACCATTAATAAACACTGACGTTTACATCACTTTGACCGACCCTGTGGACTACTGCCCCTTAACCATCAAAATAAGCCATTGTTGTACACCTGAAGGATTTATCTTTGTAATTTTCAAGTCCTAACTACCTTGCATTTTTAGTTGACTTTATGTTTAATTGTGGGTTTTTTTTTAGTATAGCCTTAATCTAAGCTTTATCAGGAAACATAGATAACATAGGTATTATGTCTAATAAGTTAAAACAAGTACGGAGCTAATATAATTAAAATAATACCTTCATACCTTCTCTACATCCCTAAGGTTCCAGCACATGCCCTACTAGTTGCATGGATTCTTTGGGAAACAATGGATTCATTAATCTCCACCATCACTGAAGAATTACTAATGAATTCCCAGATTATCAGAACCATTGGAAGGAGTTGGGAGAGAAGATGCCCTTTAAGCTGACCCTTGGCAGACAAGCAGACTTTAAGAGTAGTCTAAAACTGAGTGTGTGTGTGCGTGTGTGTGTTTGTTGGGGTCAGGAGTGTGAGTGTGACTGTGTGTGTGTGTGTGTGTGTGTGTGTGTGTGTGTGTGTTTGTTGGGGTCAGGAGTGTGTGTGTGAGTATGTGTGTGTGCGTGTATGTTGGAGTCAGGGTGTGTGTGTGAGTGTGTGTATGTGTGTGTGTGTGTAAGAGTCAGGAGGAAGGAACTGCTGTTCAAGGGTTTTAACAATCAGGAAAGGAGTACCACAGATGAGAGAGAAGTGTAGTAGTATTAGTGACCAAAATCCAAGATTCTTCAAGACACAAAAGAAAGATATATTCACTGACTGGAGAGGGAGCTTAAATAGGTATACTAAGGTAATGAGATGCACTTTCACCTGGACCCTCAGAGAGTGGAGATCATTGACTTCCTTTTGGATGCTGACAAAATCTCTCAGCACTCTCCTGAGAAAAATGCACACAGCCTGCACCGAGCACATGAATATTCAAACACCACACACACACACACACACACACACACACACACACACCTATAATCATTTCTTCATAATTGTCTAGACATGCATCCACTCTAGGGCCAGTAAGTAGAAGACCTTGAGCTCTACAGACCACCTGTCTGAGCAGGGCAGCACTTCTAAGCTTGCGACCTATGAGATGTCCAGTTCTATCCAGCATCTTAGCATCGTGCAACGGCTCACGATTCCCCTGCCTCCTTTGTGACGCTGGGGCAGGGGCAGATGACACAATCGGAGTGGCTTAAGCAAGGAGAAGCATGACACAAATGTTCATGTGACAAAGCTCCCCGGACTGTCACAGGAAATAAGCTTCTCTTGTTTCTGCGGCCCCTGAGTTCTGCTTCCACCATGGAACAGGATGGTGCCCAGAATCCTCTTCCCCGAGTCCTCCAGGCCTCTGCCGTCTGGATCCCACAGCCCTGCTCCTTGGTTAAGATGTACGAGTCTTCCTCTATGTCTGCACAGGTCCTGTGAGGCTGCATGCACACCCATCACAAGTGAACCATGTTCTTTGGACCTAGCCAGTCCTAGTGGAGTGCCACTCCTTCATTCACCTAGTGACACAGACGGATGCACAGATGAGTGTGCCTGTGCTCAGTGTCACTGAGCTGCCACATGACAATTCTGAGGCTTCCAACAAGGAGCAGACACCCCTGCTCCCTGGATCACAACCAAAGTGGATGGAAAGATTGGAGCTGGTGCGGCCGCCTTGCAGCCATGAGGAAACATCCATCTGAAAATAAAAATAACATACAAATGTGCAAGTGAGGGGAAAAAAAAAAAAGAATCCAAGAATGAAAGGAAGAGAAATAGAGAAAACATACTGGGAACATAATTTGAACTGATAGCCAAGATGTGTTTGAGGCTTAGCTGCTAATCTTTTCAGATATGTAACTTATTTACATGCTTTCTTGTTTAAGGTTGCTTGGAAAAAGCCTTCTCAACCAAAGATAACTTCCAGATAGGTTCTCTTCTTAGCAAGTGTTCCGTGATAGGTGACTTCACAATTCTCCTCAGTAACACTTTCTGAAACACACATGGGAAACTTGTGAAGTGCGTGGGTGTCTCAAGCGTTATCAAGTCTCTTATTTATACCACAGAGCTAGAAGCACATACGAATGAAGATGGCAGAAAGTGGCCGAGGGGTCCTCATCTTCATATCTGAGACCCTGCAATTGATGATGCTGTTAAGCACTGAAGACAAACAATATCTCAGAGTTTTGACTTCCTAACAGCCTTTGTGGATTGTTTGAGATAAATTTCCAATGATTTCACTGTTTGTTTGTTTTTTTCATTTACCGGACGACACAGTTCGCAATACCAATGCATACCAACTTCTTTGAGTACGCCAGGAAGCACCCAAGCTCATAACCACTGAGGACGCACAGAACTGATAAGCAATTGACACACTGGCTGGTGAACAGGGGGGCCGGGTGAGTCCCAGGGAGCTAAGAATGAACGGCCAGGAAGCTCCCTAGACAGCTTGCTTCAGCCTAACTTCCTCGACAGGCGTGTGATTGACAGGCAGGTGCAACAGTGCTCAGAAGAGGACCTGTCACCACCTGTCGCCACTGCAGATCTATTGCTTCCCAAGTCACAGCTGTTTCTTTCATCTGACCCCCAAAACTTCAAAGTCCTCTCCTTAGAAAATTTACATGATGCAAGGTAATCCAATCATTTTTTTTCTGCCGAAATGAGAATCTTTTCCATTGATTGACTTCACTGAAGGTGATGGAACCCAGGGTTTTGTTCATTGAGAAGTCCACCACTTAACTATATCACCAGCACCTCTGACTCAGTTTTACACGTCATGACTTGAGTCATCCAAAGACGGAGCATATGTGCCACATGCTCAGATTTCTGAACCTGTGCTTCCTGTGAGGAAACAGAGGTAGTTGCTACTCTGAGGTGGAAGGCAGGCTTGGCTCTGGTCACCATTTTGTTTTTAGATTTATTTATTTTTTTTTTTTTTAGGTAGGGTTTCACTCTAGTCCAGGCAGACCTGGAATTCACTATGCAGTCTCAGAGTGGCCTTGAACTCATGGTGATCCTATTACGTTTGCCTCCCAAGTGCTGGAAATTTTTTGTTTATTTTTATTTTTTTATTTGAGAGTGAAAGACAGAGAGAGAAAGAGGCAGAGAGAGAGAGAAAGAGAGAGAGAGAGAGAGAGAGAGAATGGGTGCATCAGGGCCTTCAGCCACTGCAAACAAACTCCAGATGCATGTGCCACCTTGTGCATCTGGCTTATGTGTTTCCTGGGGAATTGAGCCTCAAGTCAGGGTCCTTAGGCTTCATAGGCAAGCACTTAACCACTAAACTATCTCTCTGGCTCTCTGATTTTTTTTTTTACAATATTCCAGCAGACCATGCCATAGATTCCTTTTCTTATTGTGGAATTCCATAAGAACTCACAAATGTATGGTGATGTCCAGCAGGACTCTGGCCATCTAAGTCAGAGTTACTTATGTTCCTGGCACAAATTCAGTCTAGTGTGTATGGACAGAGTGGACCCAACCCTCTCTCTCCTCCACTTCCTCCAGCATTTTTGACAAAACTCAGAATGGACACAGAATGGCTACAAATAGTACGTGCTAAGAGTCTTGCTTCCTTCCTTCTTCACATACTTTGGAATGGACTTGGTGTTTATTTTCAGAGATCTTCCTCTCCTACTTGCTCAGTTCCATGGGAAAGCTCCCATCTGATTTCCTGCAAAGCCCAGAAGGCTCCAATCAAATCAAATGTCCACCCAAGTTGGAACTATGGAGGCATGGAAGTGATGGAGAGCGAGGCTCGGACACAGTGTTCTCTCAACCACTGAGCCTTCCAAGGGCAATGTCAGGGTGGACTACTTCCTCCATAATGTCCGGTGTCATTCTTATCATTGTTGTACAATATCACTTTCTCCAGAAAGTTCCCTGGCTCACTTTCCTCAGAGAGGTGAGTGGTTCCATTTAAGATGATCCTGGGGACAGAGGTCATCCGTGAAAGCTGATATTCCCTGAGGAAGGATGTTGAGAGCTACACACAGATTGACAGTCCAGATGTGATGCCTTTTTGAGGCATACCATCAACCCACCAGATTTGTTAATAAAGGATGACTCCCTGGCTTCCAGCAGAGTTCTTTTTCTAAAGGGTGTTGTTCAACTTTTCCCTCCTCTGCCAGGGGATAACTAAAACCAGAGTTTAGGGAGTGATTGATGGGGGTTGGAGCCCCGTAGTTCCTTCAGTGTCCCGCTTGGCTTTCTAAATTACTGCCTCTTCACAAGCTAATCATTTATCACCCTCATCTCCTGTTCAGCCTTACATGTGTGTAACTATTTCCTGTCTTGGACATTTTTAATGCCAAAATTACAGATGAAGGGGCTGATGCCCTTTATGACCATGGAATGTTATAAATTAAAGTGTTGGAAGAAACACAAGAAATAACCTTACTTTTTCTCATTTCTGCTGTATTTAAGGAAAATGTGACATGTGACTTATGAGGTGGATTGCACAAAGCATTGTAAGATCATGTGTGTGTGTGTGTGTGTGTGTGTGCACATGCACGTGTGAGAAAGAGAGAGTGTGGTGTGATGATACACCTGACATAGACAATATTTTATCTTCCTGAATCACCAAGTCTTCTTTGTGGACTGGTAGCATAGACCTCCCTTGGGAACTTTTTAGGAATGCAGTCCCAA
This sequence comes from Jaculus jaculus, assembly GCF_020740685.1. NCBI lineage: Eukaryota > Metazoa > Chordata > Mammalia > Rodentia > Dipodidae > Jaculus > Jaculus jaculus. Next base: position 133,989,599 of record NC_059109.1, read on the forward strand.
ACCTATATCTCCAAAACAGAACTGGCCTTTCACCACCCAGGGTGATTTTTGAGAATTACAGTGTACTTTCAGAAACTATTCTTCAGATAGGAAGCAACTGGTGTATCCACGCCCTGACAGTGGTTCCCACAAAACATGCACAGTTCTCAGCCCATTAATATTTTGACATGGAGGATGGAGGATGATTAAAGAATGAGACAGCAAAATATATAAAGAAAGGACATCCTAGAGAAAAGAGGGTCGTCAGAGTACTGGGAGTGAAGAGAGGGGCACAGAGAGGATCAGCAGGACAGGAACACGATCAAATTCCAGCGTGCACCTACATTAATGTTCCCAGTAGCAAAACAAAAAGAAAACATGCTGTACACTTAGTACTGAAACTAGAGTTTTAATAGTGGCCAGTGTTTCACACAAGCCACAATCATATGTATTCAGACTTCTTTGGTTACCATGTGAGGGTATCTAGAAAGGTAGGCTGATTGGAACACGATGAATCTCTTTTGTTGTGTGTCATTCTTTTTAAGCCATCGGGAGGAATGCATCTTGAAGAGCATGACATTGTTGTCTCCGATTCACTGATGAAAAGTGGCACTGGTGCCAGTGGGCCTTGGTCTGCAGATGACAGCTGTGTGCTGTGGTCTTGCCCCTTGGTGGCTCTGCATGGGCAAATCACAGGCCTGTGAGTCCATCTATGTATGGGCCTGCTTCCCAGTCCAATCAGTATGTCCCAACATGCCCACTGCTACCATTGGCTCAATCAGTATGTCCCCAGCCCACTCACCCTAATGAGCTACCATAAACGTGGAGAGATTGTGTAATTACAAAGCTTCTGCTGTCTAAAACCAGTGGGAAAATGAGACATGCCTCACTGGAAGAGGCTGGTAGCTGGGTTTATGGCAATGGTGGTCCATGAGTCTTGTTCTGTCGGAGTTCATGTAACAAGGCCAGAGAATTCTATCATGTCCTCCCTCTTTTGTACACTAGAAGCTAGAAGCTCAGAAAGAGATGTTGCTGTACTCAATGGGTTTAAGCTTCATGTTGAGCACAGGGCATTGCCAAGGCCAGGCTGACTCTAGGATAAGCTCTGCCTTGCAGCGTGAATGATGGCAGTAATATGGGTTCTCATCTGGTTCAGATCTAGAGTAAGAAAGAGATGATAATTTTTGTCCTTTACAGTAAGGTGATGGACAATAAAATTGTATCTTGGGTTAAAGTCTGTGTGCATTAAACTAATCACAAGCTGTGTATATGGGAGAGACACTGGACTAAGAATTTATCACTGAAGGATATGAGGAAGGACTCTCACATAACATTCATAAAAAGCTTCACATTTACTCATGTTTCTAAATGAGGTTACACATGAGCTTATTTTCATGTGTGTACATATCGAAGAACAGTAACATATTCATTTAAATATTTAAACATACCTCTACACTGACTCCATAGAGGTTTATTGTCATTTTTTAAGTCTGAAAAGACTTTTCAGATGTCTGAAAAGTAGAAGTGGTCTGATTCTCCCTTGACCTCTGAACGACCTTGTGGGGACCATTCTGATGGGTTTGGAAATCTGATGAGAGCCAGTACATCATTTCTGAGAGAGCTCAGCATATTCAAATGTGAGCAAAGTGGAAAACAAAGCCAAGGGTCGAGCAGGAAGAGAAATCACCAATTCTAAGAAAGGAAAATGACCCTGAAGCACCATATAAATACTACACCTCTGGAACTTATTTGTGCAGGAACAAAAATAAATTTATAGGAAGGCACTTATTCTCCACAATAAAATGCAAAACACATTCGTGGAGACAGAAGCAGAAAGCCATTCAAGAATTCTACTGAGGAAAAGAAAATGTGACATAATGAAGCAAGCTGAAGAAGAAGGCAACTGAGCAGTTCGTTTATATTAGAAGAGGTATACAAGATCAGAAAAGCTCAAGGAAATTACAGATGGAGTCAGAGTGAAAACCACATTGGATGCCAAAAGAACTGATTCCTCTCTATGGCAAAAGCACACCCTTGGCACAAAGGACAAATCAGAGGTAGGTTCTCTAGGAATTTAGAAAATGATGTCACTAACATGAAATGAACATGGAGTTTATGACTGACAAAGGAGCTCTCTAACTAGAATTCTAAGTAAAGAGCCCAGAGCAGAATTCACAGGAGTATAGAAAATCATTACATCCATTTACAATGACAGGAACAGGCATCACCCTGATTTTAGCAGAATATACAACTCAGAAAGTATGCTGTTTTCAGGAAAACGAAATACTGAGAAAAGAGAACTATGACTAGGTATGCATGGTCATAATTTTAAAATTATGTAGGGGAAGTAAAATATCTTTCAGGAGTTCTAGTGAAGGAAAGAAAAATAAAGTAATCAAAACCAGTTGGCTTCAAAACTACTGCTACAACACAAAGCCTTCGAAACTACTGCTACAACACAGAGCTACATGATAGGAACATGCCACAGTGGTAGGAAGGGTATGTGGTTTACCAGCGCAGTGACATGATGCCAAGTCAGAACTTATGGATGGAGGTGATTGTCAGGTAATCAAGGCTTAGAAATCGTCCGTACTTAGAGGGAAGTAACCGATGAACACGTATTTCACTTACCGAGTGGTGATGCCAAACGAGGAGCCTGAGAACCAGAGGGCCATGGTGTAATATTACCAAAGAAAAATACAGCAATCACTCAGCAATAGCAGTGTGGTCCTGTAAGTTTATACATCTGCATGCCAGACTAGAGAAAAGCTCAAGAAATGAAATGGCCTCACATGACAGAGAATAGAATGAAAAAACAAAAATCCATGACAAGAATGGTGTGCAATGGTAGGAAATCATCGTTATTGTTTTAAGGATGGGTTAAAGTATGAATACATTGCCAAAAGGAACAGCAGGCCACCTGTGTAAGAGAGTACTCAAGGGTACTAGCTAGTACAATCGCCTGGGGAGTCACTTAAGGAGTTGCACGGGAAGGAGGAGCTGGTGGCTCAATGCAGTTAAGAGTCTTACTTCTAGATTATTTACAGCTAGCTAGGTACCTTGTTGGGGAAAAGCTGTGTTTATTTCCCAAGCTGAGTAGTGCACCAGGTTACTAAATGCTGATGCTTAACTGCCTCATTATGGCCCCAGAATTACTGATCCCAGATTATAGATCCAGTAATATGCACTCACTTTCCAGACATGGGTCCTAGCATGTCTGGGGCACTCTTGGCCCTGCTTCCAACCCAGGTTCTCTGAAAGGGAAAGATCACTCCAGATACAATGCTACAGGTACCTTCCACCAAGACCGTCTGCATCTGTTACTGCTCACCTCTTTCTCTGTGCTCGCCAGCTGCGGACCTTCCCAATCTAGCTGGGGTTTTCTTGATCCTTTTCTTGGGCTCTGATATCCACAACCACTTACTGAAATTAATTCAACAGGATAAAACTTTCCTTCTTGTATTTAGCTGAAATTGCTTTGCAGCAATACCCTTTGCACTTGGATGTGGACTGACTGAACACACTAACAGAGTAACATGGGCAACGAGGCTTTTCTTCTTCAGCATCTTCATCCAGTGCCATAAGCCGATGACAAACAGCCACTTCACCAAAATAAAGATCAGTTTCAGGCTTCATGTCCATCATTATAGCTTCTGATATTCTCTCCAAAGCATTTTGAGATGGTGAACAGAGTTCCTTTGTTCATGACCTTTAAGCTTTCCTTAGATATTTAATCGCCTTCAAGTAATGGCTACTTGCTCACATTAACTTGGATTTAGGAGAAGCCCTTTAAGAGGCGTGGTAGGAAGCATCCCAGAGTACCAAGCACGTGAGAGCCGGGTGTCTGTGAACATCGGGCTTGTGTCAGCATCGTCCGTCAGGAGACGTCGGTCTGCATGCGGCCGTCTTCCCCCAAGCTGTGAAATGCTCTCAATGTTAAGTCTGAATTTCACTTTATTTTAAAAAGGAAATGAAAGAGTTCTCTTTGTTCCATTACAATAATTTTTAGTGCTCTCCTCATCTCTTATTAAGAACGTCTGTGCCTTCTCTCAGAGCATGGCGTAACTGACGTACTAACTAGCCCCGGAGATCCTCAGACAGGTTCCTTTTGGCAGAGATCTGACATTTGGGGATTGTCAATCACTTAAGTTATACTGAGTAAAAAATTCATATTAAACATTCTATTGAGGACTTTATATACACTGGAGATAAGGAAGAGAAAACTGAGAGGGGTGAGGGTAGAAGAAATCCAGTTTAACTTATAGATCAGACACCACAGGATAAATGGCATTTGGAATTAGTGAGGCATGTAATCACAATGATCACACAGCTGGCTCATCATCCTACCTTCCAAATTGTGCCTAAAATCAATTGATGGCATCATGTAGATACAATTCTTAGCTCAGTGCCTGGCATAAGTATTCAATAGCTTGTCACACATTGTCCATAAAAAGCCAAAATACACCTTTATCAGAACACTATGCCAGGTTCTGGGCAGTGAAGCGGGAGCCACGGGCTTGAGAATGGGCACGCCTCTTCTGTTTTCTCTTCTTTTCTCTTTCATCAGATTTCACACACTTGGGAAAAATGAGAGGATCAGGAGGAGAGGTGATGCTATAGACATGAGGAGTTTCCCCACAGTCATCCCCCTGGCCTAAAGCTGCACTGGACTAAAGGAACCTACTGGTTATGAAACCCTTGCCTTGTTTGTACAGTGAGCAGAACGCGATACAACATACAGATTGATGTTTGATAAATATTTAAACAAATACATAAATGTATGATTTTTAAAATGCATATAGATAGATAGATATACTTAAATGTGCCTAGAATTATCTAGGCAAAGTGCTTGAGACTTTTGTATTCAGTAGACTTGGCCCATCCCTGTCAGTCTCATCTTGACATTTAGGGAAGCAGGGCGAGCATTGTCACAAAGCCCATCACACTTCTATGTTAGTGACCCATAGGGATGAAGGGCCTAGGGTCTCCCTAAGAAAGCCTTCTCAGAACATGATTCCCAGCATTGAAATCACTGCGTGTTTCCAGGTTTGGCCCAATTCCCTTGTGGTGTAAATGGTTCCATTTCCTCTGTCCATGGAAGAAGGCTTTGGTGAGAATACAGCGCATCAATAGCCAACATGCACCCCGGGATGCTGTCCGGAACCCTGCTCCCGCAGAGAGAAGCCCTGCAGGTACCATCTGCAGCAATCCATTCTCTGCCATCAGAAGGATGGAGAGCTTCTTGCTGTTTATATCACCTAGACTCACCTTCACCTGAACATGGACCTTGAAGATCTCAGTGGACCATAGACGAGCTCCACAGCACTGTGCACATAGTCTCCTGTGATGACCTCACCCTCTGTGCAGCCACATCTTAAAAACTCAATATCGGGCTTTCCTCCATCAATCACAACAAAGAAACCTTGCAGACATCACCAGCATGAATTCAAAGAACCAATAGAAAATAAGAATCCGTTGGGGGATATAGCAGTTACTTTCTCCTTACTGGGACAAAACTCCTGAGCAGAATTAGCTTATGAAAGAAAAGGGCTTATTTCAGGGTTCTAGTTTCAAGAAGGGGATTGCATCATGGTAGGGAAAGCACTGCCGAAGCGAGAAGCTGGCTCGTGTCGTCACGTAGCAACGGGAGGAGGCAGCTAGAGTGATCCAGGTAGCGCAAGCAAGCCGGAGTCCAGACCCTGGACTCTCAGCTCACAGCCAGCATACATGCCTAAGGAGAACTGACCGTGGTGCTGAGGACAACCAGGTCAGCAAGCCAAGGTCCACTGATCTGTTGACGCCAACAAGTATGCTTAATGTGATTACATTTGTGACCAGAGTGTGTGTGTTCTGCATCAGCAGAATCCAACAGGTCATACCCCATTAACCCCTTTCTTTCCCAAATGTTTAATGATTATCCAAAGTTAAAAGTTCCTTAACCTTTGCTCTATACAAGGTACTATGTGTTCACGCATTACCAGTGTTTGGCTGTTCAACAGAAATGCGAATGAGAACCTGCATGCAGAAGAAGACACAACCTCAGCCACACCAGAGCAGCAGTGACACCAGATGCAGCCGGTTTATTAGCTGCTGAAAGTAAACTTCCCTTCAGTTTCTTTTCTCCTCGCGTCGCTCCTGGAGGCAGTGAACTGGCGCCTGGCCTCGGTGCACCGGGAGTTAGCTCTCCTACTTCTCACACTCTGCTCCTAGAAGCAGCGTGCCCACTTCTGGGTAGGGAAGTGCCACAGATTAGTCTTCTAAGTCCGGTGCCTCTCAAGTCAGGCAATGAGGGAGAGAGGCAAGAATGCCCCTGGCGACGGTGATGAGCTGGCAGAGAGGAGATGTCACGCTAAATCAGTATCATAGCCAAAAGAGAATGCAACCTGCCCACACTGGTAGCCTGGAAGAAGTGGGGGAGGGATTCAGCACCCCAGCTTCTATTTTTATTATTTTTTCTTTGGGCTATTCCTGGAGCCATGTACGGGCTAATGGGTGTCAGAGGGCAGAGTGGCGAGTGAGTTATAGAGTATCACCCTGTGGCAGAAGGAAGTTGACATTAAGTAAGACAATCAGTCTAATTTGTGTGTGTGTGTGTGTGTGTGTTTTCTTTTTCTTTCTCTCTCTTTTTTTTTTTTTTTTTTTTTGAGCCCTGGTCTTCCTTCAGGTCCTGCTCTTTCCTCTCACTTTTATACACTTCTAGGAAGCTGGCTGCCTCCACTGGTTCAGTAGTAGGACATCAACACCGTGAAATCCCCATCTGCTCCCACCTCTGGTCTGGAGCTTCCTCCAGTCAGGTCACAGCAGTGACCTCATTGCTAAATAGGTTCTTGAGTTTTCACACTGAAAACCTAGTCCCATGCCAGCTACCCTCCCCTCCTCTCTTTAATTGGCATTTATAGAAAAAGAACAAAAGCGCGTAAATGACACAACAGACACCAAGACCAGCATGGTTGCTGATAGTACTAAATGATGTTCAAGTTAGGCTTTCTTATTTAAACATTTATTTATTATTTGTTTATTTATTTATTTAAGAGAGAGATCGAGAGAGAGAGAGAGGGAGAATGGGCTCTCTGGGGCTCCTAGCCACTGCAAACGAACTCCAGACACATGCGCTACCATGTGCATCTGGCTTTCGTGGGACCTGAACAATCCAGCCTAAGTCCTTAGGCTTCGCAGGCATGCCCCTTAACCGCTAAGCCCCAAGTTACGTTTTGTAACTATGTCTTTCCTTCCTTTTCCTGCTACATTTTCATACGGCACACAGCAGACTGTGCTACCATACTAATTCCTCCATCCCCTTTATGGCAGTGACTTTTGCATTTCCGGGACGAAGCACCTGACTGGAGACAACTTATGGGGGAAAAGGGTTGATTTTTGGTTTCGTGGTAGCAGGGGCAGGATGGCATGAGAAGAGGTTGGGGGTCACCTCTGCCACAGCAGGTAGAAGCAGCAGCAGGAGAGAGCCAAGCCCTCCTGGGGGGCGGGCTATGATACCCCTGAGCGTGCACCCCAACAACACACCTCCTCTAGCAAGGCACTACTTTCCAACTTTCCACCAGTGGGAAACCTAGGGTTCAGACCACAGGGGTTTATGGGGACACCTAATTTAAACCACCACATGCTTCTTCATGCCTGTCCAGCTGGGGTCAGTGGGGTCAGCAACCTGCCATGTCTCCTTCCTTCTCTTTTCCCAGACCCAGACAAGCATGTGGAAAATAGTATGAGATATATATATATATATATATATATATATATATATATATATATATATATATTTAAATCATACTTGGGCTGGAGAGATTGGTCAGTAGTTAAGGCACTTGCCTGCAAAACCTAGTGACCAGAGTTCAATTGCCCAGTACCTATGTAAAGCCAGATGCACAAAGTGGCAGATGCACCTGGAGTTCATTTTCAGTGGCTGGAGGTCCTGCCTGGTGTTGTGCCCATTCTCTTTGCGTGTTTCTCTTTTCTCTGTCTCTCTCTGCTGCAAATAAATAAATAAAACATTTTTTTAAAAATTTATATATACACACCCAAGGCTGGGAAGATGCATCTGTGGTAAAAGTGCTTTCTGTGTAAAACTGAATACCTGCATTTGGATGCCAAGCACCCAAGCGAAAGCTGTAATCGCCCTGAAGCTAGAAGTATAGGGGTGGAGGTTTGAATGTCCCCTGGATGCTTGAGGCTCATCTAGCCTGGAAAACCCAGAAGTAAATCTCTCCATCAACCAAGGCACCAAACACATGTTTGTCCACACTCACATGCACTCTCTGTGACACGCACACACACACACACACACACACATCATAAACCCAACACACACCCATACATACACACTCCCATCATACACCCAACAAACATGCACACACACTCCCAACATACACACCCAACACCCAACACACACACACACACAGACACACATAGAAACACACGTTTGCACAAGCCTTATATGTTTCTCTGCAATGGGCTTTTCTCTGTCCTCAATATAACATGTAAATTTTTCCAGACAGAAAGGTGTGGTGAGAATGAACTTGTTTGGTGATCGTTCACCCGGGGCTGCCTGGATCAAGTATCAGCACTGCTGGAGCTGCTCCAGCAGCGGGAAGGTGTCTCTTCCTCCTGCAGGTCAAGAGGGGCAAAGAAGTGGGGGGCAGCCACTCCTGGGAATGCTCTTGTCCTAAGTTTTCTGACATCCCTCTCTCCTCACATTCTCCTCAGCTCTGTCTGGAATCCGCTTTCTTTCTCCTCTGTGTTTATAAGCATCACTTTCCAGTGGCCCTGCACAGGTCACACCACTGGCATCTTAGTGGTCTACAGCTATGGACATTCATTAGCAACGGTGGCCTTTGTGTTGCTAGAATAGCTCTGGCAGGCTATTTGTCCTGGAGTCATGTTTTACAATGTTGCTTTTCTTCATACAAATTCTGTCCTCTTGTCTCAATTTGCCTGGGGCATTTCTCCAAGTACTTCTGGAAAAAAAATAATGAATCAATAATAAGTTTTCCTTAGAAAACATTACAAGGTATTTTGATGAATACCAAATTGGAATGATTCTTGTCTTTCTTTAAACCATCACAAAGGACTCACAGCACAACAAGCCACCTGCTGAACTTGTTAGTACAGAGGATGAGAGCCAACACACACACACACACATAGCATAGCTTCTTCAGTGTCTTTTCATTTTCATTATCAATTTTAAATTGTCAAGAAGTGAAAACATTGGTTGTTTATCAAAAGTCATTATCATCTTATCATTGTGCATCTGTAAAAGGAAAGGGACCAAAATATTGAGAATAATACTTAGAAGTCAGAGTTCATTTTCTCCCAACAAGAGAGACTTAAATTTAAAGCAGGCTAATTGTTAGGCATTCGCACCGCAGAAATTCAAGAGGAAGTGTGTGGAGAATTAGCTTTGCATTACAATATGAGCTTGATGTACAACGATCTTTCATGGAAAACTATGCTTGACCAAGTTTCTCAGGACTTTCTGGTGGTTTCAGTTGAGAGTGTCCCCCATTGTCTCATGTGTTTGTGATTAAGCTTAATACCTTATACACAACTGGTGGAGCCTTTGGGAGATGAAGCCTTGCTTGAGGAGATAAGTCACTGGGGCAAGAATTGGGATTTTATAATCAACCCGTCCTTGCCAGTGCCAGCCAGTTCAGTCTCTCTCTTTTTTCTGCCTGCCTGCTGGTGAGGAGAGCTGTCACCCAGGTCCTGTCCCTGATACACCTTTCCCACCATGATAATTTCCACAAGCTGCTTCAGGTCAGAAGTTGGTCCCAGAAAAGAGAAGGTAACTGGTACAGAATGAAGTATAAGTAAATGGTGGAAAATATAAAAGAAAGCCCACATCCTGGCTCTAGAGAAAGCACAGGACAGATAAAAGCCAGATGGAAGCCAGGGTAGGAGGTGAAAGCAAGACCTGTAAAGCAAGAAGAAGGACTCTGGAGAGAGCAGAGCCGGGAAGGTCAGCAAAGGTCAGGGAGGAGAGCAAAGGTCAGACCTGCTAGAAATGACCTAAGTACTGGAACATACCAGAGAGCGTAAAAGGTCAAAGTCATCTCCATCTTTTGGATGGGGCAGAATTTTAAACATTATACCATCACCCAATCAAAAGTATAAAAACTAGCCTTGCTCAATTCTCACCTTTAGCATTCATTGCTTTTGATGATGCAATGCACTGTAAGATTAGAAAACAAACACCAGTTGCTATGATGCCCTAAGCTTTAGCTCTCAATTCAGTTTAAAGCTGAGTCCTGTCTCTTTTCCATCCTGTCAATATTTCTCTGTAATTGAACATATAAACTAATTTTTACCCAAGATTAGAAATCCAAGCTTGGGACATTTAACAAATGTGTAGTGGGGTCTCTTCTTCCCTGGCCGCTTCTGCCTACCCCAGGACTAATCTCATAGATCCCAGCTGGTGACTTAACTTTAATACTATGCTGCTTGTTACTGACCTTAAGGGTTAAAATTGACATTCTGAATTTATAAAGCCCTCAGAAAAACAGGTTTAACCTTTCTGGTGCATCTCTGATAGGCAAATTACTGTGGAGATATGTTTTATTTATTTATTTTTTTTGTTTGTTGGCTTCTTTTATTGCCTTCATGCAAATTACTCCTAGCTTTTCATTTTCTTAGAATTCTAATTTTCATAACGATGGTAATACTAAAAAAGGAAAATTTAGCCGGCCGTGGTGGCACACGCCTTTAATCCCAGCACTCGGGAGGCAGAAGTAGGAGGATTGACGTGAGTTCAAGGCCACCCTGAGATGACAGAGTTAATTCCAGGTCAGCCTGGACCAGAGTGAGACCCTACCTCAAAAAACCAAAAAAAAAAAAAAAAAAAGAAAAATTTGAAGTCATCATATGTGGCAGTTTGAGTAACGTGTACCCCATAAAACTCTCGAGTTCTGAGTACTTGGTTCAGAGCTGAGGGCAGTTTTGGAGGTGGAGCCTTGCTGGAGGAGGTGGGCTGCTGGAGGAAGGCTTCGCGGTGTTATAGCCAGTACACCTGCCAGTGTCTGGCTCGCTCTCCTGCTGCTGTTTCCGCCTGCTATGGCAGCTTCTGTTTCCCTATCTTTCTCCTGCCAACATGGAGCTTCCCCCTTGACACTGTAAGCCAAAATAAACGTCTTTACTGCAACATTGTGTTTAGATATGGCAAATTCCCAATAAAGAGAGGTACAGGAATTAGCTTCTCCAGGAGTGTAATGATAGTTTCCATTACTTTCCATTTGAAGTCACAGTCATTTTTATTTTTAGGATATATTCAGTAAAGCCCATGAGGGGGACACAAATGTTAGCAAAATGTATAAATATACTATCTCCAGAATTTCACAGTATAAATTATACTTATATTAATAGTCAACTTTTTCAAGAGGATAATTTAAACAATTTGACATAGAAGAGAAATTTTACTGTTATAAACTAGAGGAAAAATTACAATTGGAAATCCTATAAAACACCATGTAAGTTCTCACATTTTTTAAAGTACATGCATTTAAAGATTAACAACACTCTGTTTGACCAAGTTTCAAGCCAACTTTTAAATTCCTAGAATCACACTGCATGTAATGCAAGCATGTTCGTCCAGGAGGCTGTTCTAACCGCGCAGCTGACACACTCTCCTCACAGACTTAACTCACCTGTGCCTTGGGGGAGGAGTACTGAAAACTTTTTTTTGATAACTTATTTTACTTTGCATTATATCTACTAGAATTGAATCTTGATAGAAACATAACCGTTGTTTGCAGCTAGCTACAGGTGGAAAGCTAATATTCTGGTAATTTAAACTAAGAATATCATGAGTCATATAAATGGAATGACTGGGGCAGGGCTTAATTCTGACGGGGTCAGATGCGGGGGCTCAGTGCAGAGCAGCATAATTGTTTCCTCTGCCTCAGGTAAGCTTTCTTCCTTGTGGTTATCCACGTAGTCATTTCCCAAGTAACAGACTCACTGATTATCCAAGGCTTGCTTTCTACCATCTGATCAAGCAGATGCTGCCCCTTCCCTCACCAAGTCAGCAAACCTTAGAAGTAGGAAGTGCATCCTCTAGGGTCGGGCCCCTCCATGAACCACTGGCTGCAGAATGAGACGCTCGGAAGGGTCATTCTCCTAGAGCAACACAGGGTGAGGGTGGGACAAAGGGGACACATGTCTTCCAAGGGGAACAAGTGCTCTTTCCCTAAGAGAAAGAGGGATGGATTTGGGGCTAGAAAGAACTATTAGGTGTACTTTAACCAGTAGCACTATGCTGGATTTTCGTCCGTACCTCACACCACACATACACACGTGAAACTACAATGCAGGCTGAATGGATAATGAATTCTCTTGTTGAAGTGGAAATCAGCTGGTTCTGAAATCAAACAGGACCCTTTCAAATTGGGAGATTACAGCATACCAGCTTTGAGACTTTGGGGAGAATTCCTATGTGGGCTTCCATTTCCTCATCTATAGATTGTTGATTATAATATATGGATTTTTAAGAAAAAATTAGAAAGCAAATATAAGTTTGTAGCCTAGGTCTTTCAAAAAAGTTAGCTACTCACCACTAAATATAATTATATTAATATTAGAATTATCACTTTAATTTATTTAAGATTGAATATTTTACTATTATAATCCAATTTATTTTTCATGTGATTAAATAATGGAGCTTAGCACTTAGTGATTCAGGTTTATGCATATTAAGTGAATTCTAATGTAATATCTGGTCATGTTTTTTTAAAAAATAAAATGAAATGCATTATTTAAGGAAATTCTATACTTGAGACCTCTTTTCTTATACAAATATGTGCCATTTTAGTGTGAGGACAGGGTTGGTGATTTTCTCACTAGTGTAAGTATGAAAGTAAAGCAATCATTCTTTAATGGGCTTCTGTGCCCCTAGCCAAAATAATACTTTATTCTTTCCATTTTACCTCAGAAACAGGATGACTTGGAGATAAAATTGTGGTAATGTTATCATTTGTGTAAAATATCAAAATAGAGTAAATGTTATCTTGGCTGCTCTCTCCTCCTGCATGTCTGCACAGTTAGGCAGTATCTGCTTTGATGCATCCAGGAACTGCAAGTAACCTCGGGAAGATAAAAGCAACAGGCATGAAGACCTCAGCAAGCCACTGGTCAAAAATATTATGTTGCTTTTTAAGGAGACAGAATAGGCAAATAAACATATAGAATCCTTCAAGAGTTGAATAAACATAAAATTTCTGCACATACAGCATTTCTGGCAAAAGATGAGATTCCAATCCATGATGTATCCTAAAGGGATGCTAGATAAAAGAGTAGTTTTGGGAGTCTTCTGCTAAAAGTCATTCATTTGGGGGACTGGAGATATTGCTCAGTGGTTAAGGCACTTACCTCAAAATCTTTTTTGTATTATTATATTTATTTATTTGAGATAGACAGACACAGAAAGAAACAGGCAGATAGAGAGAGAGAATGGGTGCATCAGGGCCTCCACCCACTGCAAACGAACTTCAGGTGTGTGCGTCCCCTTGTGCATCTGGCTAACATGGGGCCTGGGGAATCGAGCCTTGAACCGGGGTCCTTAGGCTTTACAGGCAAGCACTTAACCACTAAGCCATCTCTCCAGCCCTTACCTGAAAATCTTAAGGACCCATGTTCAATTCCCCAGTACCCACATAATCCAGATGCATAAAATGGTGCAAGGGTCTGGAGTTTGTTTGCAGTGGCTAGATGTCCTGGCATGCCCACCCACTTTATCTCTGTTATTTCTCTCTGCTTGTAAATAAATTAATTAAAATTTAAAAAAAAATTCATTTGAGGATTAAATCACCAAAAATAGTGCACACTTGCACTGGACAGCACCAAAAGTCAACCCTGTGCAGGTGGGTGTGTTCATGTGTGCACGTGTATGTGAACATGTGTGTGTAGGTAAAAGGACAACCTTGGATGCTGCCATCCATCTTTTTTGATACAAGGTTGTTATAGAAAGTCAGATTCACGTTACTGGCAGAAATCACCCGACAAAGAGCAGCTTGTGGGAAATTTAAAAAAAAAAAGTTTATTTTGGCTTACAGACTCGAGGGTCAGCTCCATGATGACAGGGAAAAACAATTTTCATGAGCAGAGGGTGGACATCACCACCTGGACCACATCAGCAGGAGAGTGTGCCCAACACTGGCAGGGGGAAGCTGGCTATATCACCCTTAAGCCTGTCCCCAGCAATACACTGCCTCCAGGAGGCATTTCCAAATCACCTCCACCATCTGGGAACCTAGCATTCAGAATACTTAAGTTAATCAGGGACACCTGAATCAAAACACCACGAAGGTCTCTGATTGGCTTGGTTATCACCATTTAGGCTAGATACTGGCCAATGAGTCACAGAGATCCGCCTATTTCCACCTCCCCAGTGCTGAGACTCAAACGTGCACTGCCTTACCCAAAGTTTTTGACATAGACACTGGGGGATTGAGTTCAGGTCACCCAGCTTGCATGGTTAAACTTTCTCATAGCACTTTTTAGGATTGCAAATACAAGAACAGGATAGGGGAGTGCAAAGGAGTTCTAACATAGTTTGGAAAAGACTAAAATGTATGCTTTCCAGAAGCAGCAGCACCTGCCATGTAAGATATTCAAACAGGAGGCAATGGGCAACTCATTTTCATGGGTGTTTTGCTGCTATCCTATCACCTAGGGAGGAGGCGCAGGGCCATGGTATAAAGAAGAGCACACTGGGTATATATATTCAGCCCAGGCTCAGGTGTCCCCTTGCCAAACACTGCCAAACACTTTTCAGACTAATAAAGCTCGAATAAGGGAGAACAAACTAACATCCCCAAACTGACAACAGATCCTTCAAGGCCAGCGTTTGCTCTTGAGAAATTTACCGGGCTAGGAAGACAGCTTGGGGTAAGAGTACTTACTCACCTACGTAAGTGTGTCGAACTCCATTCAATCTCTAGCCCACACTTAAAAGCAGGACAGATGCAGCAGCAAGAGTCTGTAATCCCCACCCTCCTCTGGCAATAAGGGGGGAAGACAGACACACAGCAATGGCAACAGAGATGTTCTGCATCCAACAAGGTGGATGGTGAGGACCAATGTCCAAAATTCCTCTGACCCCCACACATTCCATTGCATGCTTACACCTGCGTTCACATACACACACATACACACCTTATGTCCAACACACACACACACACACATTTTTTGAAAGAAGTAATTTACATCTTGTTTTCTATACAATAGAATAAATGTGCTTGCTTCAATGTAATAAATAATTATTCAATAAATATTCAAGTTTATTCTGGAATTGGTTTTCAACCAATTTGTTAGGTAAAACTTCATGCCGAGGTGAAACATACGTGATGATAGCATCGATGCTTACTTTAGAACACTATTGTACAAGCCACAAGAGAACTGGCACTGTGGCTCATTTCTTCATTACAATGTCCCCAGGGCCTCATCAGTACCTGACACAGGGTAAATACTTGATAAATGTTTGTGGAACGACTGAGTGAAAGAATTAAGTACTTAATATGCCTTGTTTACCCTCTGCCTTTGCATTTATTTTTCACATGTAACCCTGACGATCTAAAAGACACTGCCAACAGGATAGGAATTGAAGCCCCCCGCCCCCCAAAGAGCTCATGACTAGAGGACCACAACCACTCTTCTTCAATTCTGGGTTTGGATTAGCTGGACGGTGGGCGTGGCTTCTGTTATGGATCAGGAGACCAAGTCCTCTGGGTCTGGGGGGTTGGGTGCTCAGCAACAATCGCATTCATATGAGTAGTGTAGGCAGGAAAAATGAGTATTGGGGGGCCATGGGTCTGCTGTTTCAGAGGCTTGGGAGCTGTGTGAGATCTACAGACATTTAAGTTGGTTCTTCTGAAGGAATTACGCTCTGGAGTGTTCCTTGTTCTTCTCCATTGTCTTCGTATGTCTCCTGCTCTCTCTTCCCACTCCACCTCTGGGAGTGGCTCTGTGTCTTTGCAAGTCTTCACTCTGGGTCCTACAGTATGGGTGGTGTCATTTGAGTGAGCTCTCACGACTTGTGGTTGAGATGTAATGACAAAGCAGAGGCCAAAGGGAAAGTGTGGGGACCTTGGTCATACGGGGGTACAGGAGAACTGCTGTTGGATATTATTTTCTCTCAGAAATACTCACTTTCTGAGTGAAATATGATTTAAAATGAAATAAGCACCGAGGGAGTGTTGCAGTCTGGTTCGCATTGCCGGTAGAAATCACCCAACCAAGAGCAGCTTCTGGGAAAAAGAGATTTATTTTGGCTTACAGGTTCGTGGGGAAGCTCCACGATGGCAGGGGAAAATGATGGCATGAGCAGAGGGTGGACATCACCCCCTGGCCAACATAAGGTGGACCATAGCAACAGGAGGGTGTGCCAAACACTGGCATGGGGAAACTGGCTATGACACCCATAAGCCCTCCCCCAGCAATACACACCCTCCAGGAAGCGTTAATTCCCAAATCTGCATCAGCTGGGAACCTAGCATTCAGGACACCTGAGTTTATGGGGGACACCTGAATCAAATCACCACAGGGAGCGTTGGCCTGTAGTTAAGCTCCTCTTAGGTGTCGAGCCTGGGAAGGTTTCACCCATTTGTCCTTACACCCACCAGAGGCCGCAGAGGTCTCATCACATGCTTCCACCTCCAAGAGTCGCTCAGAAGTCCCTAGTGCTTCTTTTCTGGCTCAGCCACAAGTTGATCATGTCTGTAACTCTCTCCCGCCTCATCCCTTATCCTCAGAGTCTCTGTCTGTCTCTAGGTTGAGGACATGTTTGTTCATCCTCACTTCCCCGTGCCTTTCTGGGGGCCCCCATTTACATTTGAACTTATTTTTTTTGTTTTATGTTTATTTATTTCTTTTGAAAGTGACAGACAGAGAAAGAGGCAGAGAGAGAGAGAATGGGCACGCCAGGGCTTCCAGACTCTGCAAACGAACTCCAGACACGTGCGCCCCCTTGTGCATCTGGCTAACGTGGGTCTTGGGGAATCAAGCCTCGAACTGGGGTCCCTAGGCTTCACAGGCAAGCGCTTAACTGCTAAGCCATCTCTCCAGCCCTACGTTTGGACTTCTTTGATCAGACCTGCTAGCTGTACGGTAGATGGACAGATGGATGAGAACAAGCGTGTGCAGCATGGGCTGCTGGGAGATGCAGAGCCGAGTAAGTGTGAAGTGTGTTTTCTTCAGCATTCCTGTGACATCTATTCCTCAAGTCTCTTCTCCCTGTGGTTCTTGTGAGGTGAAACTGCAGAGAGAAGCAAAGGCATTGGATGGAAGTAACAAAAAAGGAAATGAACTCTACTTTATTCTCTTCTTGATGGTCCCCAACTTTTCTTCATTCCACCTATAAAATTTGCCCTGAAATTGGACCCGATGGATGGCAAGGAGGTAGTGATTTATTGTTCTCTGGTAAAAGAGTGTTTTTTTTTTTTATTCTCCCTTCTGATGTATATCTTCAGAAGTCCAATTTTAATGTCTATGGGCACCCTGCCGACAGACTGAGCAAAAGAGGGTCAAAAACTTAGACAATTTGTGTGTATGATCAAAGAAGTTCAGAGGCAAATTGGGGGCCCCAGAAAAGGTATGGGGGATGTGAGATGAAGGACAGAGACTCTGAGGATAAGGGATGAGGTAGAAGAGAGTAACAGACATGATCAACTTGTGACGGAGCCAGAAAAGAAGCATGTGGGAACCAGCAGTAATCAAGGGACTTCTGAGTGACTCTTGGAGGTGGGAGCTGTCCTGAGACCCCATGGCCTGGTATCTGGTGGAAGCTCTAACTGTGCAGTACCATGGGGGGCAGAAGGAGGAAGGGGAATCAAGGCTGCCTGCAATTGATCAGTGCTCGTCTCTGAATGTATTGAAATATCACCTTGAGTCTCAATAATAGATACAACTAATCCATGCAATTAAAATAATATATAAAAGATACAGGGAAACCATTTCTGGAGATGGCTACTTTAGCAAGAGGTCATCAATAAGTAAGGTGTTATGTGGTTTTCCCAGGAAAAAAAGATAAAGAACCTTATTGACAGAAAAGAGGCAAAACAGGCAAGCTCCAGTAAATGCCACCACTCTAAGAAAATCCTTCATGAAGAAAGCATGCATTTTTCCCTGAGACTCCATACAGAATTCCAGATCAGCCTGGGCTATAGTAAAACCCTACCTTGAAAACAAAAAGAAGAAAGTATTATGCATTCTCTCTCTCTCTCTCTCTCTCTCTCTCTCTCTCTCTCTCTCTCTCTCTCATATATAATAAAAAATAAAATACTTTTTAAATGAGATATAGAGATGGCTTAGCAGTTAAGGTGCTTGCCTGTGAATCCTAAGGACCTAGGTTCAATTCTCCAAATAAAGCCAGATGCAGAAGGTGGTGCATGCATCTGAAGTACTTTTGAAATGGCTGGAGGCCCTGGAGCACCCATTTTCTCTCTCTCTCTCTCTCTCTCTCTCTCTTTCTCTCTCTCTCTCTCATAAATAAATAAATAAATAAATAAAAATACAAAAATATTTTTAGAAGTCTGGAAGGACTTGTCAAAACTCCATTAGTTCAACCTAGCTTGGAGGAGGAAAGATTGAACTAAAACCAGGCCTTGTTTTGTGAATCTCCTTAGAAACTAGAAATGAATGAAGTCGAAGACAGCATCTGTATCACAGTTGGCTCTACCCACACCAGGACATTATTAATCATTCACCTCTCTCTGCACCCAACTCTGTGATGTCACAGCGCCCCATACACCACCTTCATGGGCAAAGCAGCACAGCCTGTCTCTGAGGGATCGTGGCCACACAGCTTGCTCTCCCCATCAGAACAAGGCAGTGACACTAACATGCAATACTCAGTGAGATGTAAAGGGACCTTGTGCGATTCCTTTTGATTCTGGCACCTCCTTTTCTCAGGGTACAAGACACCCACAGCGACCTGCTGGCTCTGGAGTACTGGCCAGCACACATGCCAGAGGCTAAGTAAACGCCGTGCTGCTCGCCACTGAGATCGGGCGGTGCTTGTTACTCAGCAATTGGAGACACGATGAACGAGAACTTCTTCCTGACACTCAGGGAGCCAAACCAGAGGCCCCAGCAGCCCTGGGCTCGTTATGGGATCATGAGGAGTAAGCGCCTGGAGCTCCACGGGTGGGAGACCCGGCAAGGGGTTCAACATAGCCAGAGAGGACGGGCTCTGGATGAACAAGGACACTAAGAATGGGCTTTGCCTTCCTTTGCTCAGGATGGGGCAGAGCCATCTTGATACTGCAGATCCAGGTTCAAGGTATCAATATGTTTTAAAAATATATTTTATTTATTTGAAAGACAGAGAGAGATAGGGAGAGGGAGAGAATGGGTGTATCAGGGCCTCCAGCCACTGCAAAGAACTCCAGACACATGTGCCCCCTTGTGTATCTGGCTTACATGGGTTCTGGAGAGTTGAACGGGGATCCTTTGGCTTCACAGCCTAACCCCTTAACTGCTAAGCCATCTCTCCAGACCCTTGTTGTTTTGTTTTTCCTGGGCTTATTTTTTTGACATAAATTCGACACTGTGCACCAACGCACGTACTTTATAGTAACAAGAAGAAAGAGCTTTGTCAAAAAGGACGCACAGCAAGCAGACAGTGTCAAGGTCTCCAAGAACACCGGCATCCATCAGCTCAGAAAGTGTGCACCATGTGTAATGTTCGCCAGGTTTTAAACAGAAAGGGAGCATGCCACCCGTGAACTACCTGTGTAAGCACAACACTTCACTGGAGAAGAAAGGTCCCAGTGGAACACAACTCAGGTATTTGTGATTATACAGATTTCCTTACTCCTCACAGAGAATTACTTAAATGTGTACTGTAAATGTGTACTGTCTACACAGGAATCATAAACACATGGAAAAACTGAAAGCTGAGATCCGAACCATTTCAGCAGAAACCACGATCTACATAACTACCAAGTGAAAGTTTTTAAACGAAATTGTAGGTTGCTTCTAATAAATAGGAAATGATTCAGAATGAATTTGAATTATAGAACCAATGGCCAGAAAACCCTTTTTGTAGCTGATCTTTTATAAATCAAGTTTTTTCTTTTGGAACAAGCCCATGTCCAGGTGTTTCGCATTGCCCATTTCTGCTTTTACTATATCAGCATTGAGGTGAATATACATAGCAAGCACATTACAATCTGCAAAGCCAGACGTGCCAGGATTATAGTAATAACAACAATAGCAAATGTTTGTTGACCCTATGCTAATGAATTAGGAACTCATAGTTAAGGGGTAGCTTTCTCAGAAATTAAGACATATCCAACTTATCCAGTGAAAAATATAGTAAAAATCAAACAGAACCACAATGGGTGATAAAACACGGTTAAATATCTGATACCTAGAGAACTTTGAGGCCAACTTACTCCAGCTTGCAGGGCTAACCACACTGTACTAGGGAGGCACCAGGGATGAAAGATTTGCAGTTCACTCCATGAAGCACAACTTCCACATCAGATCCTAACAAGCTTTTTGTGAGAAGACATTAGGCATCAATCCTGTGGGCTTATATTGACATAGATATAAAACATGAGCAAATTCACTACATCACTGCATAAGAACAATTTTAGTGTCCCATGAATTAGGGTTAATGTGCAGAATATTAACAAGTCTTCATGTCGTATTACCATTTAAACTATCATTCATGGATGGACCTGACTGACTGATTGATTTAAATGTCTTAACCAGCACACTAAGGTAAGAGAAAACCACATTTATAGCTGAGACCATCAGATGCAATTATCAGGTGAGATATCACTAAGCCTTTCTGCCTAGAACATTACAGAAAGAAGTAGAATGAAAGAAGGGCTAGTCACTATACAGGGCAAACTAAATGTCGTCTTCCCTGTCATTACCTAACCTTAGAAAGAAACAGAACAAGGGAATGAAAGAGAAGATATGTAATTAAAACTGGGGGGTTATTTAAGGCACTTAATAATATTGAAAATCACTGTCACTGAAAAATCATGGTAAGTAGGTACTCCCTGTGGTATTGTAAATGTAAAAAAAAAAAAATGTTCCCATAATCCCATGTGTTTTTGATTAAGCCTCATAATTAATCCCCAGCTGGTGGAGCCTTTGGGAGGTAGAGCCTTGCTAGAGGTGATGTGTCCCTGGGACATGGCCTTGGAATTTTATAGTCAAGCCCACTTGCCAGTGCTCGCTCACAAGACTACTTCCTTCCTGCCACCGTGTGACAAGAGACAGTGCTCCGTTGTCCACTCAGCCCTCCATGACGACGCTTCCCCTGAGACGATAAGCCAGAATAAACTCCTTCCATCATCGGCTTCTGGTGGGTGTTTTGTCCCAGTAACCAGGTAATTGATACAATTCCTTAATAACAGTATTGCCGGGCATGGTGGCGCACGCCTTTAATCCCAGCACTAGGGAGGCAGAGGTAGGAGGATCTCCATGAGTCTGAGACCACCCTGAGAATACAGAGTGAATTCCAGGTCAGCCTGGGCTAGAGTGAGACCCTACCTCATAAAACCAACCAAACAAACAAAAACAAAAAGAATAACAGTATTAGCTTCAATGTTGAAACATTTGGGCATTATCTCTACTTAGACATAAACCAATGGACCATTAGTTTATCACATTGTTCTGAACAGTCTAGCCAGGCAGTAAGGTATGACAAGCTGACCCCTGATGTTGCCTTGAGTAATAAACTACATCCCTTCCTCATGTATGAGGGACCCCATGTCTTCTGACAACATTCAAGGGACTCTGGAAGGATAGCTCAGCCAGTTCACAGTTGGACAAGAATACCACCACATGCGTGGGGAAAATTATTGATGATCTTTACACAGTTTGTTTACTTTATTTAAGTTAATGGAAATTGTGCATGCACATGCACACACACACACACACACACACATACACACACGTGACTTCTTGAATTTGAGGGGTGTGTGAAAGAAAATATTACTTTATTTCCATAATATATTTATAAAATATTACAGTGATACACATGAGCATATGCAATATTCATCCCTTGCCTTCATCTCCTATTTCATTAAATAAATTGAATTAGAGTATGTGTCCATCAGCTTTGTGTTGCTGAAGCACACACTTAAGCCCATGATGGAAAAAGAAAAGTTTACTTTGACTCAGAGTTTTGTAAGTTTTTGGCCATGGTCAGTAGACCCATGATTGAGGGGCTATGGTGAGGATAACATGACGGGGGGAGGGGAAATGCACAGCCCAAGAAACTCATTACCTCATGGTGGACAGAAAGGAAAGAGAGAAGGAGAAACAGACCTGGGTCCTGAATGTGCCTCTGAGAATAACCCTAATGTCTAGTGGGCCTCACCTTCTGTAGTGCCCCCCCACCCCTTCCAGGAGCCTCAAGCTGAGTGCAGAGCTGAAGCACACAGGCCCTTGGGCAATGCTCCTGACTCAGAATGCTCACAGTAGGTAAGTTCCTTTTCTTTCCAACACAGAACACAGTGCTTTGCCTACCTCTCTTCTCCCACCAGATGATTTAATTTTTTTACAATGCTGCTTTCCCATCCTCTGAGCTCAGACTCCAAATCCAGGAACCTAATCAGTTGCTTTGCTAATCAGCCTTTCCAAAAAGTCAATGTCATCATCACAGACCTATCATTATCCTGGAAAGACTCTAAATTTGTGGAAGTACAAGTATTAAGTAATTATTAACTAGTCATGATATAGTCAAGGATTCAGTCTTTCATAAAATTTATGAAAACAGGGGCTGGACAGATGGCTCAGTTGTTAAGGCACTTGCATGCAAAGCCTAAGGACTCAGGTTTGATTCCCTAGTACCCACTTAAAGCCAGATGCACAAGGTGGCGCATGTGTCTGGAGTTTATTTGCAGTGGCTGGAGGCCCGGGTACACCCATTTTTTTTTTTTTTACATCTGTCTCTTTCTCTCTCACTCTGGTAAATAAATAAATAACTAAGATATTTAAAATTATTAAAGCTAAATGGAAAAATAAGTAATACACACTTAAGTATATATCATCTTCTCTTCTCTCTATTCCATCTTCTCTCCTATTCTCTCCCTCTCTGTCTTCATTGTCCTCTCTCTCTCTCTCAGTAAGTAATGGAGATGTAATAGGTAGATCCATTCTTGACACGACCCTGCCTCTCTTTCTGAAGAGACAAGACGACCTCATGCTGTCGCATCCCATGCTTTGCTGTGTTCCTCTCACATATCTATGTATCCATGAACTACACAGTGCGGCATGTCTGCAGATCTCACACGGCAGCATTCCTGGACCGTACCCCACTGCAGGTTTCGTTCCGAGACACAGGCAATCTACTGTCCGGAGTAAGCCAGGCTGGTGCGCAGAGCGGTGGTTCACTCATTTCAAGTGCAGAAATGCGCGTGTTGAACAGACTGCCATCTTTCTCCCCGCCTTCCAGTCAAGGGACAGTTCATTTCTTTCCACAAACACTAGCACCCCTTTCCAAATAGAGAAAATTGGACTGCCTAGGCATTAAACATAGTAAGATCATTTGGACTTTCTCTTTGTACTAAGAATGATATAGTCATTTGGATTGACTACAGTGGTTAAGTGTGTCTTTTGAGATTTTTCACAACAAACTAAAACACGCCTCCTAGCTATTATCTCCCTTGGACGTTAATAGAAGGTCAATTATACTAGAACAGTGTAACTGATGGAAGTTGGCAGTATACAAACATTTTTCCTCTTTTTTTTTTCTTTGAATGCAAAATGAGTTTTTTTTTTTCTTTGCAAGATTTAAAATCCCATGAAGCTCTTTTTTGTTTTGAATTTTTTTTTCCATTTTCCCTTAGGAAAAGAGAGAAAGAGAAGCAACTCAGTTCAGCCACTAACACAAGATTTTGGGGGAAAAAAAATAGGCAAATGTTGAAATTTTCTTGAGGTACCCATTTACCATGCCTATTGTGAACTGATTTTTAAAAAGTAGCTCTCAAGTGGGGGAGAATGGAGCCCCACCCACTGGGAACTCGTCTCAGTGTTCCAAAGGCATTTCTGGTCATCACATGCTGTGTTAACTTTTCCTTAGGATGCATGAACATAAAGGGACATCTGTCCACCTGGACAGGGCACGGGCTACAGACCAAAATAATGCCTGCACCCAAATCCAGCTCTGTGAACAGTGAGTTGACTGAGTTACTCCCAGGGCAGGGTGAGAGGCTGCTCACAGAAACAGGGATGACTCGAGTGCAGCTACCTCACGAGAAAGCCCGCGACGCGGGCAGCTGCAGCCCTGGAGGCCACTGCCCGACTCGACGGCAGCCCAGCTGGCTGGACAATCTCTCACAGATTCTATATATAACCTTGTGATTGTGATTCTTAAAGACCTTCCCAAGACCTGCTGTTTACTTCCTGAATCTCGGGCTCCCCTCCTCCCTCCATGGGGAAGAGTTTCAATGGGGAGGAACCTGACCAATACAGCAGGATCCACTTGGTGGAGGACAGAGAGTGCTCCCTGCCATCCACCACAAAATACACGGGCATGTCCACTCCTCCCACACCAACAAAGAATCCTTGATTTCAGGCATGAATGGTGCTAAGGAAACAGGAGCTAAAGTCCTATCCCTGGGCATCCACTAGTCCAACAGAACCCTGGGGTGGAGGTCTTGCTTGGCACTGAGCTGGACTCAGGAAACACAGCACATTCAAAGCAGATGGGGTAGGCTTGCTGCCACCCTTGGTCTCATGCCCAGTTACCCCTCACAGGCAACTTCACTCCTGTTATCTGTATACAATTCTCAGCTCCCGTAGAAAGCTCCTCCCTGCTCCACATGCTTGCTCCACTAGAGGTGGAACACAGTCTGTTTCATCTGGGAAACTCAGCATGCTTCACCCCCAGTTTATCCCCCCACATACACCCTGATGTTCTCCTGCCTTTGAACTAACCTCCAGGAAGCGGCAACAGCTGGCTGGCTGCAAGGTGAGTAGGAAGGTGCCCGCAGGGTCAGGGTGCCCACAAGGCCAGCCAGCTACTCTGTCTAAGCATGACCCACTTCCATTGAAATCAGCTCTCAGAGGACATAGCATGGAGCTGATGGCATTAATCATAACCCCAGATGCTGGGTGAGAAACACCTCGCTATTTGAATCAGGAGCAAGGCAGGGTGGTAAAGCAGGTTGATTGACTGGGACCGGCCAGTGATAGGAGCTTGATTAGGTCACTCTGTTTTAGGTATATCACAAAATATTGTGTGTGTGTGTGTGTGTGCATGCGCGCTCACATGCACATATGCAGGCACAGGCATGCTAAGGCAAGGGACACATGTGGAGGACCGAGGACAGCCTTGGACACTGGATCTTGCCCTCCACCTTGCGTTGAGGCAGGGTCCCTCTTGTTGGCTTGTTGCTGAATTCCCCAGACTATCTGGTCTGCAGGCTTCTGGAGTCTCCCATCCCTGTCTGCCATCACTCAGTTGGCATACTGGGATTCCAGATGCCAGGACTTTGCATGCACCCAGCTTTGCATGGGTTCTGGGGATCCAAACTCAGGTCATGAGGCTTGAATGGCAACTTTACCCATGGGGCCATTCTGCCAGCCCATGCATCACAAAACAGATGGCAGCTGCAATCATACAGAGATACATCCAAATGGGATAAAGGAGCTAATTTCTGATTAACTTCACAGCCTGACATTCTAGAAAGAGCTGTCTGCTTATGTTTGATTTTTTTTTTTTTTTACTTTAAATTGCAGTCTTTTTATTGCTTAACATCTTAATGAAGCCCTGGGCTATGTGAGATGTTAGATCTCCAATTACAGAGTCCCTTTACCACAGCGGACCATGAGCGCCGGAAATTGAGGCCCTTCCATATTCTTTAAGTACCAGCTCCTCTTCCCCACCCCCAGCCAAGTAGATCTGCTGTGGCAGAACAACCTCCAGTCCCTACTCCATTCTAAGGCTGAGTGCTAAACCAGGAGGCCTACGCTGATGACACTTAGGTGTCATTCTCCCACAGGGATTAGCATGTGACCCAAGCTAGCTGATTGGACAACAGTTTATAGCTTTTAAAGTCTTAGTAAGAAGGGAATTTCTCCTGTATTTGAACCTGAAATGACAGAAGACTAAATTGACCATAAGAGGCGACTGTAGGGCTCTGGGACCAGCCTCAGACAGCCCAAGGGGGAAACCCATGAGGAGGTGGAAGAGCCCATCACTGGCTGGAAAACTAAGTTGATGGCTTTTATAACACTTGAGTTTCATATGTTTAATTTTTTCCTTCCTTCTTTCTTTTCTTTTTTTCCTTTTCTCCATTTTTCTAGTCCTGGGGATTGAACCTAGGGACTTATGGACAAGGCTACTAGGCAAGTGTGGTACTTTGAATTTGTGGCCTCATAGACTCATTGAAATTACGTTAGTAGCTTTAGCCCCTAGCAGGCAGGCTCCTGCTATGGGGGTGCAGGGGGTGGTCACTGGGGCAGATGAGAATTCTAGCCCAAAAGTATGTCACGAGGTTTGAGCTTGGTCGGGGTTGGGGGGTTCCTACCTGCTCCATGTTTGTGTCTGCTGCCTGCTGGTGCTTGCTAGCTGCTGGTGGTTTCTCTCTCTGCTTGGATTTATGAAAGGGAGACATCTTCTTCCACCATGCCTTTGATGAACCTCTCCTGTAGCTTGAAATAAGCCTCTCCTCTCATAAGACTGTGTTTAGTTGGGTGTTTGTCCCGGAGCTATGAAACTGACTGTAACAGCAAGCATTCTACCACTGACACAGCGTATATCCCCAAGCCTTTTACTTTAATTGTTCTTATTTGTAATGTTGATCCAGTCTTGCTAAGTTCCTGAGTCTGAACTGGAAGTCACTCTGGAACCTGGGTGGGCTCAAGCCTTCCTCCCAGCTCAGCCAGGCCTACAGGACCATGCCACCAGGCCCAGTTCCATGCTCTGTTTTCCAGATAAAATTAACAAGCAGTACATGGAAGGCGACAATGATGAGAGTGTGTGATGGGGTGATGGACGGCTTCTCTAAAGAGCTCTTTGAAGACTAAGCATGAATGTCGGACCAGCCTCCCGGTGCCCTTGTCTCAGGAAAGATGATTCTGGACAGAGACAAGCCAAAGCCCTGTGGTAGCAACGGGTTCTCAAACATCAGCAAACTCAGAGATGAGAGCTGTGAGACAAGAAAGGATTGGAGGAGAAGGGAATGTTAGGAGGTAAAGTTTAAGGGATAAGCAGAGCCCAATTATCAAAGTCCTCTTAGACCGTGCAGGTGGTTGGGTTTCCTTCTCAGAGAACTGGGACTCTGCTTGACCTGGGGACTGCTTGGATCTGACATTCACTTTCTTTTGATTTTTCGGCCTCTAGTTGTATGTTTTATAACGACAATGCAGTGTTAAAGGTGAAGCTGGGGCAGAGGTACCAGGAGTCTGCCAGGGAAGTGGAGGCCTGCCTCAGCAAGGGGGACAGCAAGGACAATGCAGATATGGGTGGACGGCACAGTTCTGGAGCAGCGATGATAGGAGGGACAATTTAGAGAAGTGATGTTACATGACATTTAGTGGAATCAAGAGAAATTACAGGGCTTTTTTTTTTTTCCTTTTCAATAGCTGGGCCTTCAACCAAGGACCTCACACATGCTTTGTAAACATTCCACTATTGAACAACCTCAGTCCTATCTTTGCTTTTTGAGACAGGATCTCACTAAGGTGCCCAGACAGGCCTGGGACCCT
The DNA here is from genome assembly GCF_020740685.1 of Jaculus jaculus. NCBI lineage: Eukaryota > Metazoa > Chordata > Mammalia > Rodentia > Dipodidae > Jaculus > Jaculus jaculus. The sequence continues at coordinate 134,017,256 of NC_059109.1, forward strand.
CTCTACAGCTCAGGCTAGCTACAGACTTGCCATCTCCTTGCCTCAGTCTCTTCAGTAGATGGGGATGACAGGTCAAGACCCCCAGATCCAGCTTTGGTAGGCTTCTTGCCTTAACTAAACTAGTATTAACTGAGAAACAGAAACACTTCTCAAGAACAAGTTTGATCTGGGCTTGGACTTGGTCATCCTGAGCAAAAATGCCTAAAGAGCATCCTGGTGGCTCAGCTGTCAAAGTCCAGGGCTCACGAGAGAGTTCGAGACTCCAGACAGCACTATGGGAGTCGTCAGAAAAGGTAGGAGACTTCAGAGGCCCAGAATAGAATTTCTAAAGCAAGAACGAATTGGGAAGTGCTTTAAGACACTTAGAATCCTGAGAAATTTCTCATCAGTAACTTCCACCAGACTATGGGGCCGCCTGTCATCAGGGAAAGGGGGGAAGAACTGATTTCACCTCAACTTGGTTCCCTTAAGAAGGAGCTCAAACTGCACTCTGTTCTGACAAGCTCAGAACTCCAGTAACGCCTGCTCTTTCAGAAAGTCTCTGTGTTTAACACTGATTGCGAATGGAGCTCTAAAATTTTACCGCCTTCCATAAACATTTATTGTTTTCCTGTGTTTCCACCTCTAAGGCAGAGTCACGGGTGCTCTTTCTCTCAGATCCCTTGAAATATGGAAGTGTCAAGACAGAGAACATATTAAGTCTGGGATCCTCGGTTTGAATGTCCCAAAAGGAAAGAGGCTTCAGTAGAAAGAATCATGAGCCATTGTTTCCTACAACTATTTTTTCTTTTATCCGCGGGGCCGCTCACATCTTACTGTCCTTACTGCCTTTTCCTGTTCAGCCTCAACGAGCTTTGCAGACCGCATGGTTAATACAAGTTGCAGCAACACATTTCTCTGCTTTTATCACACACCTCAAACCTTATTACTTGTTCATTGTATCACAGCTGGGATTTAGATTTTTATTACCATTTTCTCAAATGCCGGGCACTTTATAAATGTAGGACTTTTATTGCAAATCAATAAATTTTATCCACCTATTTCTCAGCAAGGGACATACATTCCTGAATAAACTATGCTATTACTTTTAACTTCTTAATCCTCAGGAAATTTTAAATTAAAAGAAAAATCTGAAGCCCAAGACAGGAATGAGAAGGCAAAGAAAGTATGGCACATTCAGGAATAAGGTAGGAAGATTTGTGGGTACCAAGTGTTCCTAGTCTCCAGGAATGGTTTAGATCACATGCATCCCCTAGACGTCTGTGTTTGTTTGGTCTTGTTTCTTTCTTTCTCTGTTTCAAAGATCATTGAGATGACTAGCTCAGTGGAAACAAGTCTTGCTGATTTTCCCCTCCAGAGACATGTTTGTTGCACAAGCAGGGACGAGGCATGACCAGCCTGCAGCAAACACTGGGAATGCTGCGACCCTGCTATCCGTCCTACAAGGAGCAGGACAGCCCCTGCAACAGGCAGGTATCTGGCCTCAGCAGTGACTGTGTTGAGAAGAAGAGCAGGGCTTCATGGCATGAGGCTGGGCTCACGTGGGCATGTGAAGCCTTGCCCTCACAACAGGGACGTGGCTCGGCGCAGAAAGAATGTGCCGCACAAGCACGAAGATCCCAGTTTAGATTCACAGAACCCACGTAAAATGCAGGGTTGGAAGCAAGTACCCATTGTCCTGAGCACAATTAACCTTAAGCTTTTGCCCGGGAGGAGATAGGTAGATCCCTGAGGCTTCCTGGCTAGGTAGTGTAGCTAAATGGGTAAGCTCCAGGATCAGTGAGTGTACCAGTTTCAAAATATACTGAGAAAGACACTGGACATTGACCTCTACCCTACACACGCATGAGCACACACACACATGCACATATACATGCACATACAAGTAAGCATGCTCATCACGCACACTATACATGCTGAAAATAAATTTTAAAAAGTCTTATTTTTTTTTACTTCCATGTTTTAACAAAACAAATCATGAAGCACTTTTAACTAAATTTCAAATACAGTAATCATATGATCTTACCTAACCCTTCAGGAAGGCAAATAACCTAGTAATATCGATCCTTCAAAATGTCAGTAAATGCTTAGCAGTTGAGCTCTCTACACAAAGCTTTAAAAATGGACTAGGGAGCTCAACCTTCATCATGTGGAATAAAATAATAGGCTATCCCACCAGGGTGAATCTTTCGATGAGGAATGTACTGAATATTGCTTCCTTTATAAACAAGTGGTCAGCCGATGAAAATGATTTTGTGGGACTGAAGTGAAAATGGTTAATATATACACTGACTGAATGCTGCAGATACTCCAGTTTTATTTAATTAGGCCAAGCACCTGCATATAATTTTAAGACAATTAGCTATCATGTATGCTGTGAAACTATTAGGTATTTTATTCTATATTTATCTTATTAATGCATCTTAACTCTGCTAATTTTACAGGCACTTTGGTTCAGCAGAGATTAGAAGACCAAAGCCTTCAAACTAGCTTACATGTAAGATAGAAAGGAGTAAGGTGACCAGAAGCATACACATACCAATCAGTATTAAATAGCGTGAAGGCGGAGAAATCTGAGATGTTCCTAGCATTTGAAGGAGTTCTTCAATATATGTGTCTTAGAATCAAAAGTTTGCTTGTTAGTAGAATTTGATAATTGCTGATGTTTTTTGAACCTTCACTATATTACTTAAGCTTCCTAACATCCGTAGGGGACCAAAACATCTCTACCTCCATCTCAAAGATGAGGAAAATAATGTTGTTCAAAGAGGTTAATAACTTTCTCTAACTGGCACAGTCCACCACTGGGTCTGCTTGTCACCTCTCTGCCACATGGAAATGCCTTTACAATTAATAAACAAATGTGCAATGCGCTGGGTACTCTGTCACTGTGGTCTTTCCCAAGGTATTAAAAATAAGGCTCTGCACATATTTTAAACTTTATACAGACCGAGAGCTATGGTGATAAATCTTCCTTCCCTGCATTTACATGTGTTTATCAATTATTCATGCTGCCTTGGAGATGGTTGATGAGGTCTTCAATTTATACCAGCACATTCCGTTACTTAATCATCGATCATGAGACCTCACACAGACCAGTCTACCTCAGTCTCCAGCTCTAACTTTCTACTTCAATTAATACCATTTGTAGACACAATGCCACACCTATTGGAAAAGGAATAATTGTGTTCTGCAGCACTGTGTAATTTAATTGAGCTAGGATGTGTGCCTCCCCTACAGATTAATTACGTCTTCAACCATTCTTCTGTGTGATGGAATATTAGTACTCCAAATTGCAAGAATCTATCAGCTATAATGCTGGGAAGCAGTGGGAGGCATGGATGGTTCACCTCATCCTGAAACTCAGTGATGGAAGGAAAATCGTGGATGTATTTTCCATGGTGGATTCCCTCTCACTATCTCTGCCATGCTTTCACTAATAGGTTTAAAGTGAACCAATGATTGAAAAATAAAAAAAAAAAAACTCATTTTGCTTTTTACTGGGGCTTTCATTTCATCTTCAGGCAACTGTAGATGCTGCATTTTAGGCACTATTTTCTCCTTGACTAATAAGCCTCATAGAGGCTACCTGATTAGTCAGGGACTAAGTAATGTATTAAATTGTGACAGGGTTTATCTTCTCATGGCTCCTGCTTTAACATGCTCCCGCTGCATGCTCTTGACACAAATGATGTAAATACCCCTCCAAGGAGAACACAGGGTGAGCTCCCAACCCTTGGATCTGTGCACAGTGTGATGACAGCGACACTTTAAGTATCTAAAGTGCAGTACCTACCTGGTCCCCTCGGCATTCTCGCCCCCAGAATGCAGCCACTATCCGTCTGCGTATCTACAAAGCACAAGTACAGCTGTTATGGTCAACAGCTCCTGAAGTCCCAGCCATGGCCAGCACTAGCCTCTTACGTCAGAAGGTCCTGCCAAGCACTGGAGAAGACCCAGGGGATACCAAGAGTCACAGAGACAAACATCACCTCGGGAACAAAGAATCAGAGACAAACTTCACCTTGCGGACCAAGAGTCAGAGACAAGCTTCACCTCTGGTTTCTGTTCCCCACTCAATGAATGACACATACCCAAGCAAGGGAAAGTTGTCTGTGACTAAACCACTGAAATTGGGATTAGTCCAGTGCATAACAATAGTTAATTTAAACAATAATGCAGATAGACTTTTAATCATCCCTCACCTGTTCCAGAAATTGTTCTTCAAACTCCTGGTAAGTGTTAGAACTCTTATAGTTACTGAATATTTATTTGTGAAGAAGGCAGGTCACCCTCATGGAGACTGCATTATTTTGGTGGGAAAAGATGAAAAAAAAAAACAAAACAAAACAAAAAACTAAAGCCAGGGAAAGGAGAGGGTAGGGTGGGAGAGAAGGAGAGAGAGTGAGACACAGGGAGACCGAGAAAACCAGAAAATCAGACTGATACATCAACCACCAATCCTAAAATGAAAACTACAAAGACTCAGAAACCGAGAGTTCTAGAAGTGGAACAAAGGTCATTTGGAGCAGAAATTTCAATGAAATCAGAGATCCGGACACCCTGATATCTGTCTGGGCAGAAAAGAAACAAGCAGGACTGTCCTGAGGCAGGCCTGTGTCTCAGACACTGCAGTTAAAGCGAGGTCAAGGTGATTGCAGTACACAGGGCAGAAGGGCGACGGGCGAGAGCCTGGTCAGAAGAGATGCAGGAGGTCCACCCCCGAAGGACCTCAGGAGCCTGCCCTTCACTGTGGGTGAGCGGGGAAGCCCTGGGCAACTTTGAGTGGAGAAGTGATTTGGAATGATATATTACATTTATAAGGATGAGTGATGAGGAACAGAGAGAAAGATGAGTGACTTCCTGGAGGCTGGCAGCTGTGGAGGACAGGGGGATTGCTCCGATTATACGACGACTGGACAAGGAGTGAAAACCTACAGCTACATTCATGGGCTTGTTCTCACAGCATTTATCAGTAGGAATGCTGTTGCTACTACCACTAAAATAACTAGCTGTCTGTGAAGGGGAAGAAATGAACACCGCACAGAAAACCAGCGAGAGCCTCCACAGCACCTTCCACATACATATTTTTTTTTTTCTGTGAATTATTACTCAATCAATTTAAGGCTCAAACCCTGACTTCTTCATTTCATGTCTATGTCTGTTCTATGTCACTATATTTTCTGACTGAAAATTCATGTTTAGAACACACTCCATGCTATTAAGGAGGATAATGCACAAAAAATAAAATGAAATGAAATGAATCCTGTTATTCAGGACTGCCACTAATGGTATTCTGGTATGTCCTAAACTATAGTTTACTATTCTTTAATATTGTGGACTATACTACATAGACTGTTAATAGCCCCATTCTCATTCAACAATGTTTCATAATCAATTTCCCATGAGTTTAGAGTTTGTTTCTAATATTATTATGAGTATCTGTTAGCTCTCATTTCATATATATATATATATATATACATGTAGTATTGGGTCCTGAGGAAATGACTCAGTAGTTAAAGGCACTTGTTTGCACAGCCTGCTGACCCAAATTTGATACCCAGGACTGATCTAACACCAGATGCACAGTGGCAGGAGGGCCTGGTATGTCCATACTCTCCCTCTCTCTTTCTCTCTCTCTCATTCTCTCTCTGTGCATGCTCTCTCTCACTCTTTCTCTCTCTCTCACATACACACACACAAATAATAAATAAATAAATATTTTGAGCATAGCCACAACACCCTGAATGTGGCCAATCTCAGCAACATATATCTACTTGTAAAACCTAGCTCTCCTTTCTCTGTGACAAAACCCCTGAAATACTGTACGGAGGGAAGCTAACTATGACTCAATGTTTCAAAGGTTCTAGTGTCTCATTGCTTCAGAAGTTTCGCTCCACAGTCACATCGCTGTGGGCCTGTGGTGAGGCAGAACATGGGAAGGGCAGAGCTCACCTCAGGACAGCAGGAAAGGAAAGCAGTGGCACCAGAAAAGAACATCATAGTTAGGGGCATTCGTCCCCAGTGACCCAACTCAGCTCCACCTCTAAAGCTCCCCAAACTTGCCTCTAGCACCATCCACTGGGACCCAGCCATCCACACATGAATCTTTGGAGAACTTTCCAGACCCGCCTATTACACTATCACTCATTTAACTGATTGCTCATTGTCAGACATTGCTTTTTGTTTGCTTGTTTCGGCTTATTTATTTATTTATTTATTTTATTAGTTATGGGCATATTTTGATTGTAAACAATACATGTGGGAACCATCCTTTCTCTCCTCCCTGCCCCTTTTATGAAGAGTCCTTCCTCTTGGGGATGCAGATCAACCCCATGGGGATTGTGGGTCATGTATTGTGGTGGGGAGAGGGAATGTCTCTGTGCAAAATGACCCAACTTGTGGCTCTAACAACTTTGCAGCCCCTCTTCCACAAATTCCCCCGGCCATGCTGGGAGCATTTTAGGTCTACTTCAGTGGTGGGCCCTGCTTTGGAAGGTGTGGAGTGTCCTCAGTGTCACCGCCTTCGCCCTTGTGCTGGTGCCAGGCTCACGGAGAAAGCAGCTCTCTGCTCATTTCCCCAGTTCCCCTGTGGTTTCAGACGGGGCTGGGGTGGAGAACACCGGATTGTTTGTCTGGACCGTTTGCTCTAGCCCAGGCTGGAACTCACTCTGTAGTCTTAGGGTGGCCTCAACCTCATTGGCAGTCCTCCTGCGCCTCCCAAACACTGGGATTAAAGGTGTGCACCACCATGCCCTGCCCAGACATTATTTTTTTTTAATGTTAATCTGTAAAAAGTGCTCATATAAGCAGTTCTGTCTTTGAAGATATAAATTCCTAGAAAAGAAATGTCTAAATGAAGGCACATGTGAAGTTTCTTTTAGACTGACATTATTGTGTCACTCTCCCACATATTACATGACTACACTCTCACCATCAAGCCTAAGAAAATGCTGACGCCCGTGAAACCTCATTAACACCCAACATGATGCTTATCTTGACCACAGGGGGAAGGAAAGTGGGTTATCATAATATCATGCCCATGAGTCAAAATCAGAAAATCAACCAAATGCTCTAAATATTTGACAAGAAGGAATTTATTATGCTAATTGTAGAATACTTGCAATTTTACCCTGATACACTTTAGACAAATGTGTCCTTCTATAACATTTTTAAAATATATATTTTATTTGTATTTATTTCTTTGAGAGAGAGAGAGAAAAAAAAGACAATGGGCGCGTCAGGACCTCCAGCTGCAGCAAATGAATTCCAGATGCTTGTGCCACCTTGTGCATCCAGCTTAAGTGGGTCTTGGGGAATTGAGCCATGGGCCTTTGGCTTTTCAGGAAAGCGCCTTAATGGCTAAGCCATCTTCCGGCCCCAAATGTGCCCTTGAGTATTTTACAGACAGGCCCACTAAGATCGAAGCAGGTGTTTTACAAAGTGACTAGTAGATCCGATGCTCATGGATCAGAGGCAAGCTTACTTGGGGCATGGTGTCATTATGATATTATAAACTTGGGATATGGGAGGCATCATGATATAAAGTTAAATAAGGGACTGAGGAGATAGCTCAGTGGGAAAAGTGCTTACTGCGTAAGCATGTGGACCTGAGTTCAGACCCCAAGAAATGGCGGGTGTGGTGACATATACAACTGCTCCCAGTGTTGGGGAGACAGAGACAAGAGGGTCCCAAGGGCTTGCTGGCCACTTAGCTAGCTGAGTTAGTGAGCTGTCAATTCAGAGACCATATCTCAAAACTAAGATGGAGAGCAACTGAGGAAAACACCTGATGTCACTGCCTCACTTCCACACATATGCACGAGAGCCTGCAAATGCACACATGTCAACATGCGTATGCACATGTATGAACACATTTACATAAACACATCAAAAATAATAAAAATAAAATTAAATTGAATAATGATATATTTGGGCACTTTCCGAATTGTTACTTAATTTCACTGAGGTGATATTGGAGCTATTTTCTAAGTTAAATGAATGTATTCTTATCAAAAAGAGAAGGGGAGCTGGAGAGATGGCTTAGCTGGGCTGGAGAGATGGCTTAGCAGTTAAGTGCTTGCCTGTGAAGCCTGAGACCCCGGTTCGAGGCTCGGTTCCCCAGGTCCCACGTTAGCCAGATGCACAAGGGGGGCGCACGCGTCTGGAGTTCGTTTGCAGAGGCTGGAAGCCCTGGCGAGCCCATTCTCTCTCTCTCCCTCTATCTGTCTTTCTCTCTGTGTCTGTCGCTCTCAAATAAATAAATAAAAAATTAAAAAAAGAAGAGAAGGGTTATCTAGGCCCAGAAAGCCAAGAGCCACATGTTCTCCCTCATATGTGGATCCTAGCTACAGATGATTGGGCTTCTGCGTGAGAAGGAAAAAACTCAGTAGTAGAGGCTGGTAAGTTAAAAAGGAGATATAAAGGGAAGAGAAAGGAAGGGAGGAGGGTACTTAATAGGTTGGTATTGTATGTATGTAAGTAGAATGATTGAGATGGGGAGGGGATATAATGGAGAATGGAATTTCAAAGGAGAAAGTGGGGGGGAGCAGGGAGGGTATTACCATGGGATATTTTTTATAATCATGGAAAATGTTAATAAAAATTGAGAGAAAAGAGAAGGGTTATTAACAATTACTTGTGTATAATAATAATGTTAGTGGCTAGGTGTGATGGTGCACGCCTTTAATCCCAACATTTGGGAAGCAGAGGTAGGAGGATCGCTGTGAGTTTGAGGCCAGCCTGAGACTACATAGTGAATTCCAGGTCAGTCTGAGCTACAGTGACACCCTACCTTGAAAAGAAAATAATGGTAGTTATAAGTTACACTATACTTCATGATACATCAGACATTGATCCAAGTGCAAATTCAATCTACTAATCTCTAGTACTGTAAGATTACTGTTTAATTTTATTATAAAATATTTGAGTTATCACATTTTCCCTATGGCATGTAGTATTTCTATTTTGTTTTTATTTTTTTAAATTTTGTTTTATTCATTTATTTGAGATAGAGAGAGGCAGATAGAGAAAATGATTGTGCCAAGGCCTCCAGCCACTGCAAACGAACTCCAGATGCATGTGCCTCCATGTGCAACTGTCCTTTTGTGGGTCCTGGGGAATCAAACCTGGGTTCTTAGGCTTCTCAGGCAAGTACCTTACCCACTAAGCCATCCCTCCAGCCTCCATTTAGTTTTCAGATAATCATTTAAGCTCAAAAATAAGTTCATAAATAAAGCATTCATCAACTATATAATGGCACGTGGCTATATAAGAGATCTTGAAAGTGATTTGCACACAAGTGGATAGAGCAGGGTGCATCTACAGCTGGAATATCACAAGACTCATCTAGAGGGCAACTATAGTATAAACACTCGTCATCTAGACCTGTGGGGGCCGAGCGCTGCTGGGTTGCTGGGTGTGGAGCAAGCCCTGGAAGAGGACGGGTCCCAGTGGGGACCAGCTGCTTGTCTAAAGCCATTCCCCAGGTGAAGAGTCAGGGAAAGAGAGCTGAACCACTGGTATTTGTACTCCTGGGCAAAGTTCTCTGCCTTTCACGCTAGCTCGTTACATAACTGTGATGAAGAAAATGGTTCATCCATAATAATCTGCAGGAACTCCTATGATTGTCCCACCAGTGTTGTTGAAGCAGGAAATCTTCAAAGCCACTTCGTGTGAGGGGAGTGGTGTGTGGTCTATGCACATGTATGAACCCTTGCAGCGCCTCCTGCACCCATATGCATTGGGTGGGGGAAGGGCTTGCCTGCTATGGCCAGAATAGAATGTCAGGTGTCCCCAAATCTCTTACTAATGCCAAAGTTTGCTGTGTTTCTTTTCTTAGAGAATCCTTGTGATCCCCTGGCCTCTGCTCCCCTTTGCAAGTTACAGGCACACATGGCTCTGCTGTTCACGTGGAATCTGGAGAGCGCAAATCCTGCAGACCCTCATGATTGAGCAGTTACCACACTTAGCCACTGAGCCATCTCTCTCAATCCATCCCCCTTTTAAAGTAGCCTCAAGCATAAGTCCTCTGAACAATATAGCTGATATCAGCTTCAAGCAATGATTTCTCCTGTACTGAAAGAGAAAGCTTCCTCCAGCTGGAGCCTGCAATGTCTGATAAGAACTCAGGCAGTGAAATCAGACACACTCCCTTTTAAGGCATGAGTTAGTACAGTTATTTTTTTTTTCTTAATTGTCTTTTAATCTTTCGATTCCTAACTCACCTTATTGGATCAAATGCCTTCAGAGTGTAATAAAGACTCTCACTTCTCTGCTAGACCACAAGACCCCCTCACCTCTTCAGATCTGAACTTGTCAGTTAAAACAAGGTGACAGAGGCTGACATTACAGTGCTTGCTACAGTAAAAGTCAGGCAGCTATTCATTCTGCCCAGCTGCTGTGGCTCCTTTATAAAATATTCATTCATGTTATGTCGTCCTTTATTCAGCTGCCAAAAAAGGAAACAGCGGAGGAGCCTTCAAGTCATCAGAATGCAATTGTAACCGCACGCAGGCACATGTCAGCGCTCCGATGATTAATTGGGAGTGTGGATGGGACAAAGGCCCTTGCCCTTCTGTCCAGAGCTTTAAACCCACTAGGAAAAAGCGGCCTCGCAGTACCAGCCCACATTCCCAGTTTGTCTTCACCTGCAATTGTGAACACATGATAGTGCACATTATGAAGAAAAACTTAGTTTTACAAAATGCCCATGAAATGCATGCAGCTCTGAAGACTACGCACCCGCGCTGCTGCGCGCCTCCCGACCTCTTTCAGCTCACAACCCTGAGGCAGTGGACCTTCACACATTCCCCATTTCCTTCGCCTCCTGGTCCCCAGAAGCCATTTCCTCCATTCCTGTGACTCTGACCATGCTGCAAGCATTATGTAAGTGGGATCATACCATGCTCACTAAGCAAAACACCCGCAGTGTTTCTCCATGCTTTTGTCCATAGTCAAAAGTCTCATCCTTTTTAATAACAATAATATTCAATTGTATGCAGCATCTGACACACTTGGCTCATCCATCCACTATGAGTAGCATATGACACACTTGGTTTATCCATGAATTGTACGTAACTATGGCACACTTGGTTTTTCCGTCCATATTCAGGGACATGTGGGTTGCCTCCACTCCTTGACTCTTGTAGAAAAGATTGCTATGCACACTGATGTTCCAATGTCTTTTTGAGACTCTGATCCCAGTTCTTTTGGGCTCATGCTCAGAAGCAGGATGGCAGACTGATGTAACTGTTGTTATTATTATTATTATTATTATTATTATTATTATTTTGCAGAATTTCTCTGAGTCTTTACCCACATTCTGATTATAATGACCACCCTAATGAGTTTGGCATTTTTTTCTGCAATACATAAATAGTAGTACTTTGAAGAGAAAGAAAACTGAACGGGGATTGTGAGGTACTGAGTTTGTTGGGTGCCAAGGGCTTCCCCAGGGGCACCTGTGGCAAAGAAGATAAGCACTGCCCTCGGAACCCTCAAGGACCCATGTAAAGACATCACACGCATGCAGGCACTTACGTCTCTGTGTGCGGCTTGAACCTTTCGGCTACGTATTCTGGTCTAGCTGTGACTCCCACAGATACTCTATAACTCGTGGAAGAATTTGAGATCAATTCTAACACATTCCGCAGAAAGTCAGCCATCCAGATCACCATGGAAGCGAAGACAGAGAAGTATTACTCTACAAACTCGGGTCTGCCATTATTACTTTTGAAAAATTTGTATATTACTTTATCACTTCAATGACAAAATCCTCTCTGCTTCTTCTTTCATGCTACATATGGGGTGACCATCCTTTTTCTCTTGTCCTCAGGTAAAAACATGAAAGAAAATAACTTTTAATTAAAGCTACCTGAAAGTTGTTTATGGAATAATGTTACACTTGCATGTATACGAAGAAACAAACACACACACATAAACACAGATACTTGCAACCAGATTTATTGTCTTGGAAAATCTTAAGTCGCCATGAATAAGACTCAAGGCTGGTGGGTCATAATAACCACATTCTGGGATTGTTTCTGCTTTAGTTTGTCAGAAAAAAAGTATATCCAGGTGCTGGTGCTTCCCTCCTGTGTCTTCTTCTCCTTCTTGGCAGAGTGGTCTAGCCTGGGGATATGCCTCTTCTTTGTGTCAGAAGCACAAGAGGCAGACAGAGTCACGTAAGCTTCTTGGACAAAGCAAATGCAACTCTAAGCACGAGGCGAGGGAAACAGAATGGCTGAGGAGGGGTGCATGGAAGGATGTCGTCGCTCACCGGAGCTACCATTTATTGCTCAGCCTCTCTGTGCTCTGTGCTGCGGAAACCCAGTGATGAAGTCCACATTCCCTGAATTCTGGATCAGGAGGGCTCACGTGGCCAGTGTCCTCCACTCTACCCGTGCATGCAAACCTCCTGCCTTGTGCAACATCCTTTGCTATCACCATAAGACCTAAGCTGCTCTCACATAATACCTGACCCCAGCAGAATGGGAAAATCCTGAATGCCCTGCCCCATCACCATTCCCTTTGCTTGACTCCTGGTGTGCAGCTGCTGCCTGCTCTTTTAAGTCCAGCCTTCCCGGTCAGTAGCTCCATATATGGGGAAGAGAAACCTCCAGTCCTTATGACAGAAGAGGAAACTTCCACTCATCCAACCAAGATTTACGGAGAAGTTACGTGTAATTCTTTTCCCATACAGCACGTGCACCCTTGGAACAACACAGATAAATTTTTCCCAGTTGTCCCCAGCTTCATGATGCGTGGAGAGAATGTGCTGGTTTTGCAGGAGAATTTAAATTAATAGGCGTGACCTTCCAATGACTTCCCTGCATTCTCATAAATTTGTTCTGCTTGTGAATGATGCCCCAGTGAGAGTGACTCTATGAGTTTCTACCATGAAAATCCACAAACTTGGCATGATTTCATAATTCGAGGAGTCTATTAAAAATAAAATAAAACCAGCATCACTTCCCAGGGTGCCTTTGTGGGCTGATGGTGGCTGAAAATAATTTATAGCATTTGCTTTGGAATGCAAGACCGTCGTTACTCCTAAAGGGGACTCTCCGGTGGTGGGTGTTGAGCACCACACCATGCCCTGAGACACTGCTGATGAATGTGCCCGCACACCCAGCTGTGCCGGCAGCATGCGTGCTACTGGGGAAATGAGGAGGGTTCCGACGCCTCGTGAAGCCCAAGCTGCAAAACTAATATTCCTGTGTTCATTTCTTTCTATTTCCTTGTTTGTGCATGGTATCAGAGGCAAAGCAGCAGGGATTTGACAGGAGGGGGAATATTTTAAACACAGACAAAATGGCTCTGTCCTTTCGGGCATGACAGTTCATTTGTGAGAATTTGTCAGCCACTGGCATCAGCCCTCAGCATTGGGTTCACAGTTTTGTTCACACTTCCTAAAATAAAGCTAATATCCTTAGTGCACAGCATATTAAATCCTGTGAAGAGGAACTGGTTGAACAGTGATATCTTCTAAAGTTTCCCTCATGCAAGCCACCTGCAGAAACCCTATTCATTCTCTTCATTCTTATACCAGTGTTGTGAATATTGCAGTTATTCCAAAAAGTAATAAATACCCTTTGAATAAATAAATGATGGCTGGTTGGTCGTATGCCTACTCTTCTACTCTGAGGCTGTCTCCACCCACTCAGAAAGCTCCTTAGCCGTGTGACAGGTCACTGGTGTGGAGACCATGTTTGTTGTCTTTACGTGGCATTCAAGGCTTTCCGCATTTCCAGGTGCAGCATTCTCATGGCTGGGAGCTAGTGTGTGTCTGTGAGATAGGACTGGCATTGCCATCACATTCCTTCCTCTTCTAGACCACAGCTCAATTTCTGTTTGCAAATGTTTAAAAATATTTATTTGCAAGTAGAATGTGTGTGTGTGTGTGTGTGTGTATGTATGTATATGTATGTATGTATGTATGTGTGTATATGTATAGACTAGAGAGAGAGAGAGAGAGAGACATGCCAGGGCATAGTGCCACTCCAAACAAACTGCAGATGTATGTGCCACTTTGTAATCCAATCTTGCACGGGTTCGGGGGAATCCAGCTCCGGTCATTTGCTTTGCAGACAAGCCCCCTAACTTCTGAGCCATCTCCCCAGCCCCACGGGTCCACTTTTGATGGCTGTGCTGACTGAGGAAAATGATTCAGCTTCTCTCATCCTCGCTTTCTTCAGCTTCTAAATATCCAGGATGTTTATCTGCTGTATGTAAGGAATGGATAGTCTTATATATGCAGCCCACATGTTGAACATATATGAATGTGGCCCTAAACAAAATTCTATTTCTTTTTTTATTCTCTTGGTTATTTTATACTTGGCTCATTAGAAGACACCTTCTCTTACTCCTCAGTAAGAGAGGTGTCAGCCCCTTCTTTTGAGATGGTCAAGAATAATTCAGGGAGAGAGTTAACAGCCTTTTATCAATGATGGCAATACTACACGGACACATGCTCCACGATCCACTCTGACATTCCACAGGGCTTCTTAGAGTCCTGCTCCCTGACCTGAGGGCGTGGGTAGATGGGGAAATGTAGGGGCCTCACCATTATTCTGCTTGCACAAGCATGGCAATCATCTTAACCCTCTTTATAGTGAGGAAAGGGGTTCGAGAGCTAAGTCTTCTGAAATCTTCCCATGAACAGCTCTTACTTCTGATTATATCCAAGATAGACAACCCTCAATACTCCTAAAGTAAGAGCACCCTGGTACCATGACCTTTTACACCTCTCAGGGGAGTCCACCCATGCCCTTGCAGGTCATAAGAGGCCCAGAACAGCTATGAAAGTGGCCCAACACAAAACCATAAACTTCTTCAAAACATTAAGAGACTTTTAAAAGTTTTTGTTACTCAACTGCATGGTTCTCCAGGATGAACACTGACAGGGCCATGTTGTGATGTCGTCCAATGACGGCACATACGCTCACTACAGACGTGTTTGCTGTCAGCCTTGCGGGGTTGTTCAGCACCCAAGTCCACATGCAGACAGCTGAATTGGCAGCTTCATACCTTAGCTACATGAGCCCGTTGTGGCTTGAGACTGAAACACAGTGATTATCGATGCTGCTTTAACCTCCCATTGGGAACAACTTGCATTTAATGTTGTTTACAAAATAGCCTAGCATTTTTATTTTATTATCAACGGTGCTTCATCCCTCTGGCCATGTCTTACATCCTGGACAGCAAACCTTCAGGTATCATTTTGTCTTTTCAGCACTGGGAAATTCTAAGAGCACACCACCCCACCTGGCATTTGTTTTAATTGATAACTTTGTTGAATGAACACATTGCATATTGGTCATATTCCTACTGGATTTTACTCTCAAGCTCTCTAGGCCCTACCCCCATTCCACAGACAGCCCTCCTCAGTGGGATTATCTGCATGCACTGGAGGGTCACGAATGCACCAGTCAGCCCCTGTGGAGAGAACAATGCATCAGAATGCAGCTCCTCTCTTTGTGGCTCTTATTGTCTTTCTGCTCCCTCTGCTGCAAAATCCCCTTGAACCTTGGAGGGTATACTATAAGCCTCCTTTTCTGCTGAGCTCTTGGCAGCCTCTGATTTTCTGCTTTGCTGAGCCTCCTCAGTGTCTACTGCCCTCTCCCTGGAGGAAGAATTTTCACATGTGTCCTGAGGGCCAAACTCTGGTCTTCATGTTTGCAACGTAAGCACATTACTGATTGATTGTTTTTTAACCAGCTACTTTTTGAACAGAATGAAAATACATGCTGTTTGTTGCTTAAAAAACAAAAACAGCTGTCATTAGCAGGGTTGGGGGGGGCGGGGGGGGGAGTGGTAAACGCCTTTAATCCCAGCACTCAGGAAGCAGAGGTAGGAGGATCACCATGAGTTCTAGGTCGCCCCAAGAATTCAAGGTCAGTCTGAGCTAGAGTGAGACCTTACCAGGAAAACACACACACACACACACACACACACAAAACAAAACAAAACAAAAAAAAAACGCTGTCATTGATCCGCAGTAAGAAGGACTCACTGGACCTCTATACCACTTCTTCCAGCAGAGTCCTGCCAGCCCTTCCTGTTGCTGAAGAAAAGCAGAAAACATTTCCACACAAGTTGAGGATCTAAATGATTTCAAGTGCATCTCAGTGCTATAAATACCTTAATCCATGATAATAAGTATCTTTGATTTATTTGCATACATCATACATTTTTCTTATCAAATAAGTGGTTCCAACTGAAAAGAGTTTATTTTCAAATATTAAGTAAATAATGTGAGTATATTAATATGGATATAGATGTGACCAAATAAAAAATCAGGGGGCTGGAGAGATGCCTCAGTGATTAAGGAGCTTGCCTGCAAAGCCCCAACAATCCAGGTTTGATTCCCTAGTACCCATGAAAAGCCAGAAGCACAGGATGGTACATGTGTCCTGAGTTTGTTTGCAGTAGCTAGAGCCCCGGGCCTGCCAGTTCCCTCCCTCCCCGGTCTCTCATTAATTAATTAACTAATTAAAATTTAAATAAAAGATCAGGGAAAGAGTTCCATGAAATATTGCATTAGAAGAGTTTATTTTCAAACATCACTGTATATTGGGCTACTATTTCAGAAACTACTGTACTTATGAGAACATAAGAAAAATAAACTTGCCAAGGTGCAGTGAGGAAAACAGGAGTCAAACAAGGTGTGTCAACAGGAAGAATTCGATGTGAAAGATTTATGTAAAGAGTGTTAGAAAGCTGAAAAAAAAAAAAAAAAAGATAGAGCAGGAGAATGCTCCCAACCAAAAGTTAGAAGAATCCAGAACGTTGGAGGAACAGCCCCAGCGAACTGGGACTCAGGACGTAGAGGTAAGGCTTTCTGGTTCTAACACCGAAAATACTTTTTCACATTAACCGCTGCTCCCACCGACCTCCGTGCGTTGTATTCTCTTACTCTGTCTTGTCCTCATAAGCCTTCAACCAAAAGTAATGATAATCACAATATTAAACATGAAATAGTAACAGCCACATGACAGTTATATTTAGTGTTAACTTCATCGAAATCTTTTAAAAATTATTTTTATTAGCATACAAAGAACTGGGCTTCATTGAGGCATTTCTCAAATTCTGTCTGTGTGCTTTGGTTGGTTTTACGCCCGCTTCCTTGTCACCGTCTCTTCCACAGTCTCCTCGCCGCGCTCATGCTGTGTGCCCTACCCCCCCCCACGTCTTCCTCATTTCCTCTTGTGCCCCGTCTTGCTCATAGCCCACTATGCGCATGCCTAAAAACATTGAAAGTTAGGATCCGCAGTTAAGAAAGAAGGCAATTTTGTTTTTTTCTTAATTTTCAAAATAAGTCTCCAGGGCAAATCTAGATAACTCCAGGTTTACTTCATCATAGCAAAGATGATAGCATGAACTTAAGGGGGCAAGACACACTGGGGACCAAAATGGATCTGGGAATTAAAGTTCACATTCTCTGACCCCAGAACCTCGGTTTTTAATCTTAATGCTTCCGTGCCTAAGTCTTCAAGTAAAGGTATTTTCTTAAGAAGTAAAGTATAATAAATCTCACAAAGGAACACGTGGTGTTAAAGAAGCATGATTATATGGACAAAAAGAGAGACAGGGAACATATTCAGGGAAAGAACAGGTTGCAAAACAATATGTCACTAGAAGCACATTTTTCTTAAAATAGTGCATGTATATATTAAAAGCTGTCAATAAAATGAATGAAGATTATCTCTCATTGAGAGGTTGGGGCATTTACTAATTTTCAAAAATCTATGTTTTTTTTAAACAAAATAATCATATGTTGCATACAACCACACACACACACACACACACACACACACACACGTCTTCTACCTCCTTTAAATCCTTAGTATTTGTAAAGCACCCTGGTGGCAGCATACACAGAAGCATGACCTAGTTCATAAATGAGAATGAACTCATCATAAAAAGCATACCACTTAAACACATTCTTCACTGGGACATTTCATTGTTAATTTTTAAAAGTAAACTATTTTAAGCATGAAAGGCAAATTTGTATTGACAAACTATGTAGAATGCCAGGTGAATTTCACTTCCTTCTTTATATAAGTTAGAGTTTTATAACTCCCTGGAAATAATTATAGAAAAAGAAGGCTAATATTACGTGTGTGACTTCACATGTGCACCTATGTATCTGTTTACTGGACACTATAGCTTACGCATGTAAGCCTGCCACAGGTTAGGTTTCACATTCACACTTAATTGGGCTATTGTTCAATATGTTAATCATATTATATGAAGGTGGGATTATTAAGTAACTGCTTCAAGATTACTCAGGTTCTGTGTTACCCTATGAGCAGTATTTCCACCCAGATCTGTAAAAACAAAAGGCAAGCTCTTAACTAGTATGCTAGATTAGCTGTGCTGATATTTATATGAAAATTACTCTTCTATGTCAACCGACCTCTTACAGAGTGGAACTCAAATGACTTTATAGCATAATTGTTTCTCCTTTTATTCAACTAATATTTATGGAGTACTTATTACATAGTTCCAAAAGAAAGGTCTGCACTGGCGTCTTCGGCTGGGAGTCACAGAGCGCAGGCCCATGCACACCACTCTGAGGCAAGAATGGTAAAGCAGAGCTAGAGGAGCAGGCAGGAAGGGGGCAGTGGAGGAAGGGAGAATGAGGAAACAGAGAAGGGAAGGGGAAAGAGGCTGAGGATGGTGGAGAGTTCAAAACCAAAACTGGAAAGAAGGTGGGGGAGGAGAAGGAAGGAAGGTATCGAAGGGTTAGGGAAAGAGCAAGGCATGTGTAATACTGTCAGGTAAATCGGATGGTCGGCCTTCCCTGATGACCCAACTACCTTTGCCTAGAGGTCCGCTGGCATTAGGCAGCAAGCCACACTGATGTACTTGGAAACAGGGAGGTTAGTGTTCAGCTTATAGCAATGTGTTCCATGTACCAAACTGGAGGCATAGAGAATGTGATGATTTCACTGAGGTGCCCACCATAAACTCATGACCCCCAGCTGATGGGAATTTGGGAGATGCAGCCCTGCTGGTGGGGGTGTTTACTGGGCATAGGCTTTGGGATGTGTTACCTAGTTCCTCCTTCCTCACCCTCTTGTTGTTTTTTCCACCTGCTGTGGCAGAGGTGATGTCCAGCCTCTGCTCATACCATGCCTTCCCCTACTATCATGGAGCTTCCCCTCAAGATGATGCCAAAATAAAAACTCCCTCCCATCAGCATTTCTGGCCAGGTATTAGTTTTTGTCCCAGACACTTACAGATAACTACAGCAGAAGGGTTTGAGGGGAGAACCGGGGTGGGGTGGAATACAGATAGCCTTATACATCCTAGTAAAGGCCCAGTGTGGGTGAGCTGAGGTTGAAGTCTGAAAAGTATGGTTCTCTTGTTTGTTTTGAGAGCATCCATTTTCAAGACTATGAGAACATTTTCTGAAGAGCTGGAAAAGGTAAAGGAGACCCATGCCATGTACAAGGGTTCCAGCCAGCAAGATTTAATTTTCTTCATTTTCTTCTACCATGATGATTTCCTTAAAGCTCCCCATTAGTCTGAAGGGACGTGAAATAGTGTTTATTTTGCAGTGTGAGAGGATGGAGAATATTCAGGGTAGAATTCTGATGGACTGGATGATGCAACAAGGTGGTTCATCTTCTTCATAATGAGAGTATCCACAAATGCAGTTCAGATAGCCAATCTGCTAAGGAGACTAGGTGGACATGGTATAAATATTTTTTCTACCATTTAACAACTATATACATACACACACACACACACACACACACACACACACACACACACGTATATGTGTCTGGTCTTAATGCTTATTTTGTGAGAATTTTCACTCGCATATACACACACATATCCCTACATATTCTCATATACATATATTCTTGAGTGGGTGTGAAAGATTTCAGGTACTCAGGTAAGCATCCTCTACAGCGTTAGCAAGCTGTCCTGTCCACACAGAAGTCTCAGGAGTGGCATTTGAAGAATATTTAAGTAGATTCCCTGTCCTCTAGTTTCACTGAGGCTCAGTGAGCCAGCCTTGTAATGTTCCAGTTCCTCTCACAACAAGCTGGGACATAATTAACTACTCATCTACGACAACTCAGGGAACTTTTTCTGAGTGTTTTTCTCCTCTCTCTCTATGCAATAGCTGATTCTCTCTCTCTCTCTTTTTTCTAGAGACTAATTTTGATGGTTATCTTTTAAGCTTCCTAATTGCTTTTACAAATACATGTTGGCCTTCCTGTAATTGAAAAATGGAAACAGGAAGTGCTGGTTTATGTCAAAATGACAGAAGCATGCTTGGTGATGCTCTTCTTTTTCCCTGTAGGGCTGGATCTAATGCCTCCGTTTGCTGGATTGAGGGCCACGGTGGTACCCTTCCACCTTTGCAGCCTGGGTTGTGGATGTAGACCCGTGTAGCCGCACTGCCCTTCACAGTGCTCAAAGCACTTTCCTGGAGTGATTTGGTCCTTATACCACTTTAATCATCATGGAGGAATGGGCTTTAATTTTTTGCATCATAAAATTAATGTAGGTATTTTGTGTGAACAAGGGACTGGACCATGGTCCCTTGGCTCTTAAATGATGGGGCAGAATGAAATACTGGTTAGCATTTAACCATCCATTTCCCCTTACTTTGGACAGTGCAGTGGTCAGTGCTGGAACAAATAATCCAACCAGAAGTACCTTCTGGGAAGGGTTTATTTCACGCTAACAGTTTCAAAGGAAAGTTTCATCAGGGTGGAGCAACATATGGCATTAGCTTACATCTTCACACATCTACAGCTGAAAAAGAGGGTGTGTGAGGAAAGAGAGCATCACTCTAGAACTGGTTCTGAACATCCAGCATGCTGGACTGATCAACTCCCAATCCCCTCCTCCCCCAGAAACATCCTTCTTGCCAAAGGCTCCACCATCTGGGGACTAAATAGGAAGCTTAATTACAAATACCTTAGGCTACGTGGGACATTTTACACTCTGCCTTCAAACCACCACAGATGGACTAGATGAAATAATTACATAGACTCCTCCAATTACACGTAACAGAAAAATGCCACCCAACCTGACTCAAACTAAAGTTGAGAATCTGCTCTGGGCTTATTTTTAGAGTCCACAGATGAGACCTATGAGGTGGGACAGGGCCAAGGGACAGACATACAGCCATCACTCACCTATTTCTCTGTCTTACAGCTCTGCCCTCTACTTAACTGGTTAATTTCAGGCTCCAAGTGCAGGCATTATAGTAAGATGAAATCCAGCATGCATTGGCACCAAATAACTGCCCTGCGCATTGCTGTGGGAATGGAAAAGTAGAGGAAAAGCCCATCTATGACTAAGATTATGCATTTTTTTCTTAATCTGTGTCTGGCTTGTGGCACTTAGCACAATGTGTCCTATAGCTTCATTTACATGACCACATGCTTGCAAATGGTAGGATGTGATTGAAACATCGCATTGAATCCCACAAATCTACATAACTACTTTATGTTAGTAAAAAAAATAATGCAATAAAGCAAAAAAAAGGGTAATAATTACACAGAAGATGATGGACTGCAATCCCTTAAACAGATGTCCACTGCAAAGCGAGGAGAGGACAAAAAAAAAAAATCTTGCTGTTCCTGACATTTCCAGAAGGTCTTTCTCTTTTTTAAACTAAAACACAATGCTATGAAACAGCTCCCAAAATTTGAATATGGAAATTTATAGATGATTGATTCGTTAATAAAGCCTGTATCTATTTCTGGACATGCCATTTAATAAGAACTCATGCCCCACTCTTCCGGAATTTTGGAATGACAAGTAAACAGTGGTAAAGAGAATTAGCCTCAGTAGAAGGCTGGTGTGGGTCCAAGCCACACATGTTCAATTTTCCTGGAAAATAAGTTCCTTTTCTCCATGTAATGCCTAAGAAAGAGAGAGAGAGAGAGAGAGAGAGAGAGAGAGAGAGGGTAGGGGGAGAGAATGTGAGTGATGAGAGTTCAGGAGAAGATAATGGTATGGGATTGTGTTCAAATTACATGTATAAAAATTATCAATGAAAAATTGAGGACCATGGAGATGACCCAGTCATTAGAGGTGCTTGCTTGCAAAGTGTGCAGCTTGGGTTCAATTCCCCAGTACACATGTAAAGCCAAAGGCATGAAGTGGTGCATGCATCTGGAATTTGTTTACAATAATAAGAGGCCATGCTGCGCCCATATTCTCTTCCTCTCCCTCCCTCCCTCCCTTCCTCCCTCCCTCCCTCCCTCCCTCCCTCTCTCTCTCTCTCTCTCTCTCTCTCTCTCTCTCACACACACACACACACATACACACACACACACAAACAATAAAGGAAATATTTTTAAAAACTGAAAGAATAATTTTTTGGCATGTGTAAACACTCAACAAATATTCAATGTAGTCACTGTGGGTGTGTGGTGTTCATGTCTATTTACTCATGTTTATATGTGTGCATAGAGGCACATGTGTGCATGTATATGTGTGCATAGGGGCATGCATGTGCATGTGTACATGTGTGTAGGGGCACACACGTGTGTGTTCACGTAGAAGCACAAGAGCATCAGGTGTCATCCCTCCCTTTTTGAGACAGCCCCTTGCGTTACCCCGGAGCTCGCCAATATGGCTGAACTAGCTGTCTCCGCCTCCCCATGGCTGGGATTACAGTGTTAGTCCCCATAGCTCGAGCTCCCAAGGGGTCAGAGAGCCTGCTCTCCCCTTGCAAAGGCATTTATGCCATAGTGGTGGGCTGTCTTCCTGGTCAGGTGAACCTGAGGGACAGCTGACTGGTTAGGGCTCAGGGCTGTCTCAGGAAGAGTCTAGCCCTGACAACAATCTCCAGAGGCTGAACTTGACCAAACACAATATTTCTGAAGAAAGACCTCTCTCTCAGGAGGGTCCTGGTTCTTTGTGGAAAAACAGGTCTAGGGAACTAGGCAAGAGATAAGAAGTCAGATCATCTTTGGCTTATAACAAGTGCAAAGTTTCCCACCTTTTGTACCTTCAGGGATCCAATGTACTCTCTCTCACCTCCCCCTATCATGAGAAGACACTCTAACTGCTGATTCTAGGAAAAAGGATGATGACATCAGATTGTGAACTATTCCCTGCCAAATGGGGCATGGAGATGTGGCAGTTAGAGTGTTTCCCAGAGAGGAACTACTTTAAAGGACCCATAAAGTGATGATGGAGTCCAGTAAGATAATCTTGGAAGAAAATGTTGGGAGAAAGAATAAAAGCAAGGGGTTAATGAGAAGTGAGCACACTGCAAACTGGTCGCCTTGAGAATTATTTTTCTTGTGGATTTCTAAGACCTGGGGAGCATTCAAGGGAACCCAGATAGACAGAGTTGGATTGTCTCAGGACCATCTGAGCATGAGGTGGCTGAGATTTTCTTCCAGAGCTTTTCATCAAAGGTCACAGTAGTGTTCAGATCATCTTTGCCAGAGGAACTTGAGCTCAAACTGAGGTCCTTATGCTTGGCTTACTGAGCTATCCCCCCAGCCCAATATTATGTAATTATTATTTTCAATATTAGCATATTTGGATGGATAATGGTTCTTAGCTAGTTAAGAGTGAGTGTGTTTCCTTTACTTCTTTCTCTCTATCCCTCTACCCAGGTGTCTGACCATTCTCTAGGGTCCTAAGAAAAGGTACATTCAAATGTTCTCTTTTATATTACATTCAGATCAATAAACAACCAAGGAAGCCCACACCTGGATATTTGACTACAGTTCTAATTACTCACTATAATACTTCTGAAAAACAATTACTTCCTTGCAGAGAAACTTTGCACTTGGCAAGAAGAGAAATCAATCCCGTACTCAGAGTGACTGAGATCTCCCCAACACACAGAATAATGTTCAGACTGAAACCAGTAAACAACAGCCAAAGAAAAAGAAAAAGCTTTGTCCAGAACACACTGATTCAGCACCTCTGGGAAATTAGACGTGTAGCCTCATAGTGGTTTAATCTCTCCTTGACTCTGAAGATCTGCTTTGTCTTCTTCACTCTTTTAAAAAATATTTTACTTATTTATTTGAAAGGGAAAGAGACAGAGGACAAGGCAGAAAGAACAAAAGAATGGGTGTGCTAGGTCCTCCAGCCATTGCAAACGAACTCCAGATGCATGCATCCCTTGTGCATTTGGCTTACATGGGTCTTGGAGAATCAAGCTGGGGTCCTTCGGCTTTGCAGGCAAATGCCTTAACTGCTAAGCCATTTCTCCAGCCCTGTCTTCTTCATTCTTAAGACAAATTTAAGCTGAATCAGAATAAAGTTTCCAGATACTTGTCTAAGCCTGACCCTTGTCATTGTTCATACTTGCAACTATAAATTTGGTCCTAAATTCTTGCAAACAAATATTTAACAAATATCCCCGAGGATACAAGGAGGCCAGTAAAGGGGACCCCAACTGTCCAAGAAGCCATAGCAATGACCAGGTTGGAATCAAGTCATTAACCTTTAAAAGTCCCCATTGCCTGCCCTAGCAGGCACTCCAATTAAGCCAGATGTTGTGTGGGCTCAGGTGAATGTTGCACGGATAAACACACTGAAGCAGGAACTGATACAATTATTTTGGTATTGTTCCCAGCTCTTCATATGAATGTAGAACTTCATAAAGTGTTTAGATTCTTTGCCATACATTCTTTAATCCATCATGTAGTTTGTTGTGATGGTGTCTGATGTCTTTGGGGAAAGGGAAGTGTAGGTAACAAATCAGAGTTACAGAAATCTGCATCTTTGTAAGCAGTAAAGAAAACTGACAAAAGCAAACAAAGTCAGTTAATATGATGATAAAAGAGGTGACTTGGGAACATCAGCTCCACCTGTGTTATAACGAGTGTAATTAAATATTCTGAGATTCAGTTTCCACATCCACAAATAATTATAACCTGCCAAAAAGCAAAATAAGATCCGATGTGCAGCACACCATTCGTGGTTTTTGTCTTTATCATAGTCATCACAATCCACATGCTTTTAGTATATCTTGCTATTTTCGTTCTCTGAAATATTTTATGTAACGTATATTTTACTCATCGTCAGTAATGCATGTGTACAGTTTCAAGAATGGACATTTTTAAATCAGATACCTTGTTTCACTTCCCGGCACAGGAGAGTCTCTCAGTCTTGATAGACAGGGCACCTGGCATTCGTACAGTGGGTGTGTTTGACCTGGGCATTCTGGGACGCTGTGAAGAGATATTTGCTTATTCTCCATAGAAGATTATTGCCTTTCAACAATACACGCATGTTAAAAATTGCCAACAAAAAACATATGTACAGGCTCGTAGATTATTGACTTTTAAAAGATTTTTTAAAATGTCAAATATCTCCTTAAAAGCTTTCTGACAGAATGACAAGTTAAAAATTTCACAAAACAGTTTGGCCTCTAAAACAATCAGTTGCAAAATGCCAAAAGTAACCAAGAGGGATGATTCATGATTTCCACACCTGTTCTGAGGTAGAAGGAGGCAGCAGTAGGTGGCAATTAGATGAAGACAGCCATGTGGACCCTTCTTCTTCCTTGGCCAATTAATGCTAAAAAAAAAAAAAAAAAAAATCCTTTGAGTTTGTGAGAGAAAAAAAAAATTACTTGAGACTCTCTTGAAAATTCCCAGCCAGGAATACATAGGTACCAATCATTAGTCAGAGACAGAAAAAAAAAAAAGTTCCAAATAAGAAACCTTTAAAAAAGCTGGCATTGAGGCTGGAGAGATTGCTCAGTGGTTAAGCCTAACAACCAGGGTTCAATTGCCCAGTACCCACATAAAGCCAGATGCACAGTGACACATGCATCTGGAGTTCATTTGCAGGGGCAGGATGAGTTCATCCTCTCTCTCTCTCTCTCACTTTCTCTATCTGTCTCTGCTTGCAGATAAATAAAAATATCATCATCATCATCATCATAATAATAATAATAATAAGCTGGCATTATATTTGGTCAGTTCATTATTTTCAAGGTTCCTTGTAGTGTGGCTCATTGGGCATTTCCTGAAGATCACTCAGGAAAGTTACCACAATTCAGATCCTAGGCCCTACCTCAGTGGTAGTCGATTGGAATCTCAGTTCATAGGGCCTGGAGCTCTTCCTTCTCCTCCTTTCCTTCCTTTCTTCCTCCCTCCTTCTCTCTCTTTCTCCTTCCTCTTTCTTTTTACCTAGTCCCCCTTCTTCCTTCTTATTTCCTTTCCTCTCTCCCTTTCTTCCTTCCTTCCTTCCTCCCTTTTTTTCATTCTCTCTCTCCCTCTTTTTCCTATAGGAATCAGATGACAATCTCAGGTTCCAGGCCCCTCTTTCCACCTCACTTTGTTGAGTTGTGTGTTTGTTTGAGGTAAAGACTCACTCTAGTTAAGGCTGATGGGGAACTCACAATGTAGCCAAGGCTGACCTCTAACACACAAAGATTCTTCTACCTCAGCCTCCTGAGTGCTGAAATTATAGGTGTGAATCACCTTGCTGTTGGTGGTGGTGCACACCTGTCAGTGAATGCTGAAGCAGAGTTTCTTGCTCACTGCTGAATTCACCAGGGTAGCTCGCCAGCAAGTTTCCAGACAATTTTCCTGTCTCCACCTTTCTTCTCGCAGTAGGGCCTCTGGTGTTACAGCATCCAACTTGTTATCTGGGTTCTGGGGATCCAAACTTGGGTACTTATGCATGGGTGGCAAACACTTGACCCACTGAGCCATCTCCCAAGTACTTAACCCATTGTCAAATGCACCCCAAGTCATATTTCTGTATAAGAAATTCTGCTCACTAGTATAGACGCACAGCACGAAATGACCTCACAGAGTGGAGTGGGAAGAAGCAGGCTGCGTCACATGGGCACATCTCTGAGCAAGCAATCAAAAGATAAGCCAACGCTGGGCTGGGTTTCAATCCAGAAAGACTCCCATCTTTTTGTGTGTACCCCTTTCTCCTTGCCTAGGAAGCCCAGGACTCATCCTGCTAAGATCCTTGTGGGCTGCCACACTACATGTCACGTGGAGAACAGAAGCCCTCATGGGCCTCTGGGCTGACTCACTGATGGACCAGGTTGCTTCATTTCTCTAACAGCAGTTTTCTCCCCTCTAAATATGCATGGTCTTAGACTGGCCATCTAGAGAAGGGTACTAGAAATAACATTCCTGTCTGGGCATGATGGCACAATTAGTAATCCCAGGACTCTAGAATCTGAGAAGGGAAAACCGTGAGTTTGAAGACAATGTAGGCTGTCTAGTGAGACCCTGCCTGAATAGTCTTTAAAGAAGAAGAAAGAAGAGGAGGAGGAGGAGAAGTAGAAGAAAATAAAAGAAGGTTCCAGAATCTAGGGGCAGTTACTTGAGAAAGTTATTAAAAAGCATAGTAAAATCTCTAGCAAGACACACACACAGACACATATACACACAGACACACAACATGCAATACACAATCTGAAATTTTAATACATGTGAAAATAATTTCCTTCATGTTATATTTTTTTCATTTTTCTCAGCAACTCTGGACAGAGTTTCTAAAGGTTGAAACATAAATAACCCTTATAATGACATTAATATATATGACATATTTCCACATTCTTGTCCGTGATACACAATAACAGTTGCCCTGCTTTTGCTCTCAGTTAATTTAAAACAATATTCAGCTTTTTTTCAAATCACCAAACAAACATGGGCACCAATATTAAATGTATGCTATGCAATTGAAAAAGGAAATCACATTCACATCAATATAGCTAATAAAGATTAAGTGTGTGGTGAGGATTTTCCTCCCAACAATAAGGATATCTTCTGCAGACATCCTCCAAAGGCAGGGTGGTGGGAGACCCCCCGGGACCCACTCAAGGCTTACTTTAGTCACCGTACCTTACATTGCTTGTGAGGTAGGAAGGAGCTGAGGGTCATTGAACTTGCAGATTGTAGTTGTTATACAACAGAAACATAAGTTGAATCATTCAATCCTAGTACCCACTCCAAGTGGATAACCTGAACATTACTTGTTGTGAAGTTGATAAGTGACAAGTTCATGCCATGTCGGCCTAACCTGGAACCTATCCTGTTCTTTTTCAACAGAGTTTCCAGAGTGACAGGCCTGTATGTCCTAGCAATGTCCTTCCTAACGAACCACATTGACTTTTATTCTTTATGTGCTTGTTTAGGAGTTGACACACTGTGACCCAATCCAGCCCACCACCTGTTCTTGTCAATAAAGTTTTATTGGAACTCCCTTAAATGTCACTCATGCCTGTTTTGATGCAATGACTCCAGATCAGAGTAGATGCTCCAGTGCCCTCACAGCCCGTAACAGTACGCGTATTATCTGGATTTTCTCAGATGAAGCTGGACAGTCTTCTCCCTAGCCATGAGGGCCTCTGGTCTCCCCCCAGGGCCTGCCAGTTCCTTTCTGGTCCCTCAAATCCTGCCCATATGCCATCTCCCCTGCCAGATGTAGCCATCCTGGTATCTTGCCATGAGGATGCTTGCAAGTGTTTCCTCATTCAGTGTCACATCCCAATGGCCAAGCTAAGTGGCTCAAAGCTCTCTCTTTGCTGGCCCTGTCCTTGCTGTCACATGGGCACACACGCTTCCTGTGTTGCCAGCCCCAGAATAGAGCTCCATGCAGGTAGTGTGACAGAGAAGAATCTAAGGAGTGACAGAGATTGGGCCATGACTGTCTCCACTTTGCAAATAATTTACAACCAACGTCTTAAACATTCCACAGTGTCTGGCATATACAAATGTGTAATTCGGGTTAACAAGCCTGCTCAAGTGATGGGTGGTCCGTTACAAAATGAATGCTCTACAAATTTAGACAAAGAAGCAGTGTAGCAGAAATGTTCTCCCGGACTTCTTCCAAAGAACCCTACACCACTATTGAAAGTGGAAAATCTCTTTTGCGGAACCATCATTACTTACAGACACAAACTCAGATGAGTTAAAAGTCTATGTTAAGGGGTGTGGTCAGACAGGTGAATGAGCTGATATTCAAAGAGATGTAGCTACCTGCCTGATACTTTAAGGACAGGCTTAGCCATCCTTTTAATCAAGCTTTATTCCTGAAGTTGGTTTATTTGAACTCCTGACTTCATGCCCATAGATCAGCTGCCATGCCTGGTGGTTAAATTCCAAACCAACTGTCAAAGCCTGCTTAATTAAGACGACTAATAACCTTAGCAGTTCTAAAAGCAGACTTTTGATGGGAAAGCAAACTTTCTAACTCCTTTTCCAGGGTGAAAAGTCGCAAGCTGCATGTAGAAGTAGGTCAAAGGCAAATTCTGTCTTAGTCAGCCTCTCTTATCGGACCATATGCATCTCCTCTCATTAGCCAATCAGTTCCTTCTGAACCCCCATTAGTGCATGATTTAATCTAGCAGATAGAACTTGGGAATTTTGTAGCTTAATAAAGTAATCAGAGTAGACACACAGCTCATGGTGGTAGGGATGCCCCCAAGAAAGGCAACGGAAAACGAGCTTCAAACATCACATTGCAGAATGCTTTGAAATGTACGGGTTGATTTAGACCTATTTGTGAAAACAACATGTTCTATGTCCATGTGCACCTGTGTGTGTGTGTGTGTGTGTGTGTGTGTGCATGTGCCCTCATGTGTTATAGAATCACATCCTTGCTTAATGTCTTAGAGTAAATATTACATCCTGTATATGTGATTCTTCCTCAATGTTTCCACTCAGCAATACAGACCCTGGGATGAACTTAGATATCTTCTGTGTCCTTTCCATGATAAACTGATCACCGAGTTCTTGGATCATTACCAAACGCTTATACTAACCTCTAAGGCTGGTGTGCTCCGGGTTGGGAAACGGGCTATAATAGGAAGCCTGTGTGAGATCTCCACTGAAGCAACAACTTACACTTGAAGAATTCAGAATTTAAAATGCAACGTGCTGGGGAGATGCTTAGTCAGTAAGAGCACTGATGCTCAAGCACACAGACCTGAGTTCATCCCTAGCACCCAGATAAAAAGCCACATCTGACTGTTCATGCCTGTAACCCAGGGCTGAGGGAACCAGAGACAAGAGGGTTCCTAGGGCTCAAGAGTCAGACAGTTTAATGGAAAAACAGAGGGTGCCAGGCTCAGTGAGACCCTGTTTGTGAAACAAGGTAGGAAAATAATCGAGGACGAACTCAACATCTTCCTCAGGCCTCTACACATGTACCCACAGAACTTACGCACTTGCCTTCACACATGTATGCCACACAAGAACACACACAGATTAAAACAATTTAGAATGCAAGTAATTCATAAAATATGAACACATCATTTAGTATCATCTTCCTGTGTATTGCCCCAGATATAATCTGAGATATTTAGAAGAATAAAACTAAACAAAGAAGCATTTAAGAATAATTCAAGGTCAAGCATGAAAACTCACTCTACGGTAAGAGTGTTTTCCTTCAAGTTCTAAATCTCAGTCCAGTACCGTCATCATGTGCCTTGTGTATGCAGGAAACACTACTACATCTAAGTGCCTTAACTTCTCATATGCTTGCTTCATTTCTTAAATTTTAAGTTTTTGTTTTATTTATTAACAAGTAGAGAGAGAAAGAAAGAGATGGAGAGAGAGAAAGGGCATGGCAGGGCATCTTGTCCCTGCAAATGAGCTCCACACACAGGTACTACTGCAACCCTCTGTGCATCTGGCTTTACATGGGCACTGGGGACTTGAACCTATGCCATAAGGCTTTGCAAGCCTGTGTCTTAACCACTGAGCAATCTCACCAACTCGCCTGTCTGATTTTTCTAACCAATTCTGAGTTTATTCAGAAGGTAGAAACCATTTCTCACCTATGTGTGCCTTGCTATTACTTCATGCAGTCTCTGTCCTAAAGTAGGTTCCCAAAAGATTTTTTTTCATTTATTTTTATTTACTTATTTGAGAGTAACAGACAGAGAGAGAAAGAGGCAAAGAGAGAGAGAGAGAGAGAGAGAGAATGGGCACGCCAGCGCCTCTAGCCACTGCAAACAAACTCCAGATGTGTGAGCCCCCTTGTGCATCTGGCTAACGTGGGTCCTGGGGAAATCGAGCCTTGAACCGGGGTCCTTAGGCTTCACAGGCAAACACTTAACCACTAAGCCATCTCTCCAGCCCCCAAAGGATGTTTTTAATCAGTTAATGAATCAATTCCTCCCTTAAAATGTTTGGACACTATGACTATCATAAAGAGATAGATTGTTTTAGGATCAAGTAAACCACACTTTGAAGTTTCTCTCCCCTTGACAAGCTCTATGACTAGGGGACTCACACTCTCTAAGCTTAGATTCCACATGCATGTTTGTGCATGTGCAGTTCAAGGCAAGAAGTGGACATCTGGTATTTTCCTCTATCACACCTGTATTTTATGAAACAAGGTATCTCACTGAACCTGAAACTGACTGAATTGGCCAGACAAGGTAGGCAGAAAGTTCCAGCTATCTTCCTGTCTCTATTCTCCCAGTGTTGGGATGAGAGCTTGATGCCATCACACTGGGTATTTTACACTGGTGTTGGGAATATGCACTCAGGTCCTCATAATTGCATGACAAACATTTTACCCACCTCTCAGCTTGCAGCAATATATATGTGTGTGTGTGTATGTGTATATATATATACATATATATATATATATATATACACACACACACACATATTTATAATGTATATACATGCATATATGTTAAGATATACATACATGCATGTTAAGCCATATATATATACATATATATATATATATATATATATATATATATATATATATATGTATATATATATGGCTTAACATGCATTAACTATCTGATTATTCCCTGTGCATAAGTTCTTCTCTTTTCTGATCTTTTAGTGATGTTTTCTAGAGAATACTGCCTACATGAATTGTGTTAAAATGCCTCCTAAGTTGACTCTGATTTCTCATTTGAACATTTTGGAGGTAATCTTGGTAAATGGCTTGTCATTTGCAGCCCAGGGAATACCTCAATGACATCCTGTTGACATGTTAATCAGGAGTGACTATTCCCTGTTCTTGCTCTGGCATATTGGGCTCTTGTCTATAAGATCATACATCATTTCAGAATTTCATATTCAGGTTTCTCAAACCTCTTTTCTTTAGTACTGTTCCTTTCTACAATATCACAAGAAATTCCATGTGTACAATGTAACTGATGAAATCATAATACTGTGTTTTTGAATCTAAATACATTTCACTTTGTTAAAAATCACATTTACATAAGACAAGACAATATCAGTATTTTTCTTTCAGATCAAGTCACAAGAGCAACAGAAAACTTTTTTTTTCATTTACCTTTGGTTGAAACTACTTTGAAATGAAAATAGTTTTGTTAAATTGAAAACAAAGACAAATACATATATGCCTGAATGAGACCTCCTGTGTGTGCAGGTTGATTGGATAATATTCCTGGAAAGACATGCAGTGTAGTAGGTATCACTGCAGACATGCCCACAGAACTTCTGTAAGTGAATTTCTGTCATACAGCACAGTGTTCCTTGAACCAGGGGGACACTGTGGCCATTACTTTGCAGCTAACACCCAAGAGTGATTGTAAAAGGCTTGATCTGATAACTTTGCAACTTTTGCTTGGTCTTTGTGATTTCCAAGCAAGTCATAGGCGTTCAAGTGTTACATGACTAAGCTGTGGTTCATTATGGAAAAAAAACAAAACAAAAAAACCATGCCCCATTGTCCACGTGCTAAGAAGTGGATGTAGGGCCAGACATGCTCGGGAAACTTAGCCTTTGACTTTGTATGTTGTTGCTACGGTATGTGTGATGGTGCCCATTGAACAAACTTGACTTTCCTTTCAAAACAAGATGAGTAGTCTGAATGCATTCTCCCAACTGTGCTTTTTTGCATACAGGATGATTGGACAGCATATCATTTCCGTGTCAGTGTTACCACAGTTAAGATCATCTCACCCAAGCACAAGGACATGTAAGTGTACAGAATTTTTTGACTTTTTTTATTATAATTTTTTTGAGAGAGAGAGAGAGGGAAAGAGAGATAATGAGAATGGGCAAGCCAGAACCTTTAGCTGCTGTGAATGAACTCCGGACATGTGCGCCCCCTTGTTTGCATTTACGACATTGTGTGCTTTGCGTCTCTGCATTGGGCTACGTGGCACCTGGAGACTTGAACATGGGTTCTTAGGTTTCACAGGCAAGTGCCTTAACTGCTAAGCCATCTCTCCAGCCCATATAGAACATTCTTAATTGGTTCCTTGATGCAGGTGATACCAGGAGATAATTACATTGCGTTCTGATAGTCGTTAAAAAGCACCAGAAGAAACACCACATAACTCTTAAGTACCACACTGTAAGAATAAACATGGCTCAAACTTTCATTCTCTCTGGACTTTGGAATGCCTCTGTGAGTCATCTGGTGGCCAGTTATTTACGTGAGATGCAGTGTTGCCCTTTCCTTCTTGTTGCCAGGACCACACAACTGACGAGAAGCAGCTTCTTAGAGGAAAAGCACTGCAGGCTTACCACTTTGAGATGATGCTTCAGCATGGCTGGGAAGCAGGAGAGGAGCAGGCAGCTGTCGCATGTCTGGGTTGAGATAGCTTAAGCACTGGGCTTGGAACTGGGCTAATAAGCATCCAGTGACACACCTCCAAGGCTCTACCTCCCAAATTGCCACCCGCTGAGGAGACTGAGTCTGAGGCTAAGTCACAATCACTTGAAGCTACAAGGGATACCTTACAATCCCCCACAGACATATTGGTACACACCTGTCCAAAAAGCAAAACAAAACAAAACAAGTGTCCCAAAGATGCATGTGTTAAATGTTTGGTCCCCAGATTATGGCATCACTAGAAGGTGGCAGAAACTTTACAAAGTAGGGCTAATTGTGGGAAATATGATGTTCTATTCTTTCCCTTGAGGGATGTAATGTAACCCTTACCTCTACTCACCCCCTGTCATTCTTCCTGGATGCTACTGGCAGTTTTTTTTTTTTCCCCACAACTCTCCTCCATGATGTTCTGCCTCACCACAGAGCTATAAGGCAAAACCTCAGAAAGCAGAAGCCGACATCAATCTTTTCCCCTTTAAGTTACTATGCCAGGAAGTTGAGACATCCATGAAAAACTGACTACCACATAAACATGGCTATTAAGATTTATAAAATTGGAACTTCCCTTTGCTATTTCCTGGGCCAGCACTCTCTCTTCCTTCCTTCTCTTAAGTTATAAAATAATTTCTTTGAAAAATTTAAAATTGAGAAAGTCTTTCAAAAATGATATTGAGAAAGATTGCGAAATAAGTTTTTGACTGTTAATCACAACATTCCCGAGGCAGCCCTCACTCTCACTGTCTGGAAGGCACCAGTGTTTAGGGGGTATACAGGCTGTGAAAACCTCCTACGGTCATAAGGGTTTCATGTACAGAGTGCAGGCTATCCCGAAGCCATGCGAGTTTTGAAAACCTCATGTAGAAGATACTGTTAGGTTTCAGCTGCAGATATATGGCCTTCTCCAACTCATCTTCCTCTGTCGTTGCCCACATGAAGTGTGAGATGTAAGTAAAGTTCTACAGCTGAGCACCCGAACTTCTGAGCCTGTGAGTAGGCACAGTCACCAGGCATGTGGGATAGAAAAATCTAAAGCCCCATGCAGCCTGAAACCAATGGGAGCCAGGGGTGAGAGGTCAAGGGCTCCAGCATCTTGTCTATTGACTAGACAGCATTGGGAGGCAGGGGCGAGAGGGCAAGGGCTCCAGAATGTTCTCTGTTGGTTAGATAGCATTGGGAGGCAGGGGCGAGAGGGCAAGGGCTCCAGAATTTTCTCTGTTGGTTAGATAGCATTGGGGACAGGGGCGGGAGGGCAAGGGCTCCAGCAACTTGTCTTTTGGTTAGACAGCGCTGGGAAGAATCACATATGTTTCTCCGAGGTCTGAAGGAGTTTGCTCACCAACAACATGTGGGACTTGTTGTCACCCTAGGGGTTTATCCTCTTTCTCTGCTTTGTTCTTCCTTATGCATTTTCCTAGCTTCACTTTCCAAACACACCATCTTCCTCCAAGTCCATGTGCAGACCCTGATTGAGAGATCCTCAACAGCCCAGGAACTGATAAGGGAACGGACTTTGATGTCGAACAGTTAGAAATTAAGAAGGCTCCCAGGCTAACATCATAGGCACTAGATTTCATGGTTGAAAAATGTCATCATAATTACTTTTATGAAATGTTTTCCCATTCCAACATTTCTTGGAAGTGTGGGAATGTTTTTCCAAGCACACAAAGAAATCATTCTTATGATTACTATTACTAACCCAAATTAAATATTTTTTTATAATCCAGACACTGGGCATGTTTATGATATTGGTTGTATTTTTTTTTTTCAAAATGGCCCCACATGACCCAATCTTGGATTCTTCCTTGCCACACTACCTTTGAGATAGTCACTGAGATGTTAGTGCATGTGACACAAGCAGAGACTTAAGTGTTTCTTGCATCTCTGACCTCGCTCTCTCCTGGTTTACTCGGACTCCAAGGCTACTGTCAGCACAAACTTGCCAGTGTGGGAGAGCAGCCACTCTAAGAAGAATCGAGACACCATAGCTAATCATCTACAAAGTTAGACATGTGGCTCCAGGTTCACAAGAAATAACTTGTGTTCATTCTTAAGGTTCCAGACTTTGGGTGGCTTATTAGTCAAGAAAAACCAGTCAGTCCCAATGCACTCCACCATTTGGTCCTTGTAATGTGCCCACAGGATAGGTCATTGTCCATGCATGTGCACACACATGTGCCCACATGCCCATGAAAACTATGCATGCTCACAACTGACTTAAACAAGAAAGCCCCCATTAGTAAAAACAAAAGCCAGATGTACAAATGTGAGGCAAGCTCAAGGTTGCACATGACTACTGGCTGACATGTGCGTCTGGAATTTGACTTAAGTGGCTGAGGCCCTGATGCACCAATTCTCTCTCTCTCTCTGTCTTTCATGCTCTCTAAAAATCGAGTTTCTTTTTCCTAAACGAAAAGGATGAAGATAGCACAAGCATCTGGGGAGGTTTGGGCTAACGGGAGCAGCTGTGAAGGGTTAATATAGGGCTCTGGGGAGATCACAGCAGGAGAGAGTGACCGTTCTGAGCTGGCAGAACCACAGGGAAGGAGTGACACTGGTTCCAAACCGCCTAGCTGTCTCACAAGGGCCAATGATAAGAGCTGCGAAAGAACAGAGCCAACCCAGAGGTATCCAAAACGAAGGAGCCAGGGAGAGGAAGGCCCTTACTTTACAACTTTCTTATCAGTACCCTGTTGGTGTGATCTAACAGCTACAGCACGGGGTGTCCTGAGACATCAGAAGCGTTCAAGGGCAGAAATCAGAGAAGGGGCGGGTCAGTGTATACTCAGTATTAAATCTATGCTCAAAATAACTCTATATTCTTACTGTTATGCAGAATACAGGACTATCAGCTTTAACAATGTGAAATAAGTATTCCGACATCAGCACAGTGTGTGTTCTATCACAACAAAGATGGGAGGCAAGCATAAAAGAATAAGCGTCCAGTGTCATCCCATGTTACTCCTTGTGTGCCCATGTTCCATTCAAGCCACCGTGACATCCTGACCTAGGACTCCCACAAGGTAGAATCTGTCACAAACTTGTTCTGCTGTAACAGGACCACAAAAAAAAAAGAAAAAGAAAAAAAACTATAAGCCCATCATGTGCAGGAAATGTCTTCATATTGTTCGTCCCTTGCAAGTCACAAATAGAGAAAAGTTACATCGTCCCTGATAAAAGGCAGTGTACATAGAAACACATCACAGCTGGAGAGATGGCTTAGCCATTAAAGGCGCTTGCTTGCAAAGCCTGTCAGCATAGATTCAGTGCCTCAGCACTCATGCAAAGCCAAAGGCAAAATGTGGCTCAAGTATCTGCTATTCAATTGTAATGGCAAGAGACCTCAGAGCACCTCCCCCATACCCACACACATGGGCAAACAAATAAAAAAGAAAGACACATGATAAATGAAGAAATCAATTCTCTCAACCATTGGGATATAAAGAAAAACATTTTCTACTGAATAACTTAAACTACAGAGAAAATGAGATGGATGAGGTAGAGTCCTTGCTTCTGATCTCTGTGTTGCGTTCTGGGTGGTGTGATGTCATGGGGTTTGTTCAAAGGAAAACCAGAGGCAGGAATATTTTCTTCCCTGAGACAGAAACTCTAAGGTGGATAAATGCTTCAAAGAAAGAGCTAAGGAAAGCTAAAAGCCAGAAATAAGAAAGGTAGAACACAAACTTATTAGAATTGAAAAATAGAAAAATGTATAAATACATGGATAACTCAATGGAAGAAAAATATACTTGACACATATGAAAACATATATTGATTTGCTGGAAAACACCAGACTTGATAATACATTAAATAATTGGTTTTATGAATAAAATAAATAAACTACTCTAAGTCAAAAAAGAATACATTAACATACAAATATGAATGTGAAGTAGAAATGATTAAGATTCTGAAAAGAATGTTTGCTCAAATCTATGCTAATAAATTAAAGACTAGAATACACCATTTTCTATAAATATGAGTACTGTACTAAAAATTGACTCAACAAAAGACAGACCTCTTAAATAGACCCAAAACCAAGGAAGAAATTGAGAAAATTGTCAAAGACTTAATTCTCAATAAAGTTCCAGACAATTTCATGCATGAATTCATTTAAAGCTTCAAGATACAGGTAATTCATGAGCTTTTCAAAGTATCCTAAAGCATAAAGTTAGAATTACTGCTTCATAATTCTTTTTCACAAAAGTATAGCACCACAAAAACCTAATGATGAAAAAAAAAGTAGCACTAAAACCAGACTCTAAAAACAAAATTCATGAATATTGAATTAAAAATAATAATAATGGCCAATAGAATCTACATTATATCCAAAAAACAATACAGTGGCCTTAATGGGTTTCAATTCAGATTTGAGAACAACACATTATTAGAAAACTATCAGTTTAACTCAGCATATAAATAATCAGAAAGTAATAAAATGATATGATTCTATCAATAAAGATATGTTTAGCTGATAGAATTCAGCATCCAATTCTAACTCTGTTAACATATAAATACTACTACATATATGTTCATTCAAAAGTAGGTATATCTACTAAAATTTTAACAGGATGTACATATAAGTCTCATATACATATGCATAAAGTTCTCAGTCATTAAGTGATTAAATCATGAGAATTCATCTACATGTGTGAGATTTTGATCTTAACAGAAAATTTTCCAAGGACAGAAAGTAGTAATTTGAACAAAAGTTGTGTACTAAAACAGTTTTCAAATACCAAGGCAACTAGCATTCTGCTTGGTGTCAGTAAGGTCACCTGACCAATTATAAAATCTCCCCTAAGCTCAGGGTTTTATCAAAGGAATGTGGGGCATATTAATCATTTTTCTCATTGCTGCGACCAATACCTGACTAGGAGCAGCTTAACAGAGGAAGAGCTTTTTCGTTCCAGGAGACACCGTTTGTCCAGGCAGGGAAGGCTTGGCAGCAGAAGCATGAGATGGCTGGTTACATTTCACCCACAGTCAGGAAGCAGAGAATGATGAATGATGAATGAGATGATGATGGTGCTCAGCTCACTTTCCCCCTTTTATGCAGTTTAGGACCCTCAGCCCATGGAAGGTTGGCAACTACAGTCACAGTGGGTCTTCCCACCTCAATTAACCTAATGGAGAAACTCCCTCACAGACAAACCCAGTGGTTTGCTTCCATGGTGATTCTGAATCCAAGATTAACCATCACATGGTAGGGAAGACAATGCATTTTTCAAGATAACTTTAATGGTTATAAATAATAAATACAGAGAACTAAGTCCACAGTAGGTACTCGATAAATGTTTTCTTTCATGTCTTTGGTGCTTACTACCATTTAATGATTTGTATAATTTACATTTCAATCTAAGTCACAATTGCAATACTTAAAAAAAAATCAACCTCCTTCACCACATCTGCTTAGGAAGAAAACAACAAGTTGAAAATAGTTTTCCATTATAAAATAATTCTTTCTAATTCAGAAAAAAATGAGAAAATGAAAATACGCAGTATAGGATATGAAGTTCTCATAATTCAACCTGACATATCTTGGCACTTCTCCTTTCATTCCTAGGATCAAACATGGAATTATAACCTTGAAAGACATTTTTAAACTGAACTTCAAGATTTTCAGTAGAACAATAGTTAACTATTCAAACTATCTGTTCTCTGATCTCTTCCAAGGACATGGCAAAACTACAAATCCTCAAGATTTATAAACCCAAGACACTGGTCCAATGCAGATATGATTCAAGAGCCTGCATCAGGACCAACCATCGCCCTCCCCACTGTGTTCACAATTGAATCAAGTGGATGTTAAAGCCTCGTGATGTTCCAGCACTTTCAAACAAGAATGGAACTGAGTCCTATCAGCTGCCCTGTGGGGAAAGCTCAATTGTCTGTCTACATAGTAAATGGAATGAAAGTTGGACAATTTTCTAGTGAACCTGATCAATGTGGACAACTCCTCTGTACATCTAAGGTTCCTCAATGGCTGATAACAAAAATGAATCATTGTCTCACCTTGAACCTGGAATTAGCTAGTCAGATTAACAGTTGAATTTATCACCCTGATGAAATTAACTATAAAACTGCCAGCATTCCAGTTTTACTAGGCTCATGAAAAGTTCAATCTCCCAATATGTCAAAGGTTTGGCCAGTTCGAGCTTTTAATGATGTTTCTGGTTAAAGTTGACTGCAATTAAACACCAGATTTTTGTAGAAAAAGCTCATTATTGTTTTGTTGTTGTTGTTGCTTAATTTCCTTCCATTAATATGTTCTTAAGGCTCTTGCAAATTCCTTCTTCCAAGCTAATTTAGGAAACACATTTTAGATATAACAGACAATTTTAAAAGCATCTTTCTAATGTTGCTTTTTCATTATTTCTCTAATAAACACCATAATTGGTAAGGTCTGAGGCCACCTACAGATCAAACTTAAGGCAAACCTTGTATAATCAAAATATAAACCTCCTCCCAGAGCCCAGTTGCATTATTTTGTTGGGAAATGTTGAGAAGGATAGAAGCTAGGTTTGTTTTCTCTTACTTTCTGTGCACTCTCCTGTCTCCATTAAAAAAAAAAAAAAGGCATGCATTGGGCTATAGCCAGGCAGTCCAACATAACTGCAGGAACCTTACAAATAAATGGAGGAGCTTTTCACATGTCATTTTATCAACTTAGCTGGGAAAGCTTTCTGTGCATAGAGGTTTATTTTTTTTTAAGTAAATCATTTAATATACATATGCTCTGTGGACATGTGTGCTGTCTGCTCTATGCACAGTGTCATTTGGAGACTCAACCCCAATTAAATCTAATTGCACTCCGTTTCAACTACAGCAGCAAGAAAAGGCCTTGTAAACTTTATTTAATTGCAAGTCAATTACAATGTCAAAGCACAGGAAAAATATTAAATGAGTGTGAGAGGCACTTGCCTGCTTCATGTGCTTCTCAAGGGAAAGTTACCAGAAGTGCATTGTTTCTTCCAAATACATCCAAACCTTATGTAAATCATCCTCCTCTGCATTTAATCTCACACCACTGTTTCCACTGGAACCATCATCACAGGCTGAAGACATCATTATTCAGTGGGAAAAATGGGATGTTCATTCGTTCCTATCTCTCACATGAGTGGACAGTTTCTCTTAACCTCACACAATCAGATAGCTCTGTAATTATGGCCAAAAATTAAAGTTGTACATTTTATGTATGTCTTTCAGGTTTTCATAGATTTTTGTGTGTGGGGGGGGGAGGGTGGTATGGTCTGTGCAATGCGGTTTGCCCCACATGCTCACGTGCAATAGAGGACACTCACTTCTAGTGGCCAGAGAAGAGCAGACATTGGATTCCCCACCCTGCTCTGCTCTGCCTTTTGGGTTATTGTTTTGTTTTGTTTTGTTTTGTTTTGTTTTGTTTTGTTTTGTTTTGTTTTGCCTGATCACGTTTCTGGACAGAGAACTAAGTTTACAGGTATGTGTGGCCATGCCCAAATGTTTACTTGGGATTTGCAAATTCAACTTCTCTTAGTCTCTGATCCCTCAGGCCCTCATGTGTGCAGAGGCAAGGCATCCCACTGTGCCATACCTCCAGCCCTATTTATAGTTTTTTTGAATTTTTTTTGTTCATTTTTATTTATTTATTTGAGTGTGACAGAAAAAGGCACAGAGAGAGTGAGAGAGAGAGAGAGAGAAAGAGAGAATAGGCCAGCCAGGGCTTCCAGCCACTGCTAACAAACTCCAGATGCGTGCACCCCCTTGAGCATCTGGCTAATGTGGGTCCTTGGGAATCGAGCCTCAAACCGGGGTCCTTAGGCTTCACAGGCAAGCGCTTAACTGCTAAGCCGTCTCTCCAGCCCCTATTTATAGTTTTATACAAAGTAAGTTGTATAAAGGATCTCAGGGAATGTAATGCTGTGATTGACCAGACCTTAGCCAGTTCCATGCAGAGAACCTTGCTGAAGAGTCAAGGGGCAGTGCCTCCAGAGACCTTTGACGCAATATTCACAAAGGGAAGGTGACTGGAGACTGGGTGGCACAGCAGGTATTCATTATCCCAGGTATTCTAAATTGTCCCTTTGATTAAAGCACATTGTTGAGATTCCCCTTAGTAGACCGTATTAGCCATCTTCTCCCCGAGGCGCTTGAAGAGTCTCTGGTGTAGTCTATAAGATTCAGTGAAAGGGCTCCTAGAAATAATCCTCGTGCTCATTCTAAGGTCTTATGAGGATGGGTTTTGGTCTGACTCACACCTCCTTCCTTGTCTTTTTTTTTAGAATCCACATGGAGCATTTTTTTTTGTATGTTCTTAGCTCCAAGAAAAGCTTCAACTTCTTTGAGAAATATTCTCAATTTTATTTTCTAAGTCTTGAGATCTATATAACTGATCTTGTTTCCCTAAGTTTGTTAACTCTGAGAGGATATTGGTGTCCTTGGTGAGCAAACGTAAGGAAAAT
Source organism: Jaculus jaculus (assembly GCF_020740685.1). NCBI lineage: Eukaryota > Metazoa > Chordata > Mammalia > Rodentia > Dipodidae > Jaculus > Jaculus jaculus. Next base: position 134,059,240 of record NC_059109.1, read on the forward strand.
ATGTGTCTGTTTTACAAAAATGCTGTCATTACTGCATATTTGTGTTTTTTTTTTCTTTACTCTATACTTGTGACTTGAATTAGTTTACTGCCTTTTACCTTTTCTTATAAGATACAAAAATATTTTCAAGAACAAAGAATTTCCAGAGTATTAACTCAGCGACTAATAGGAGCCAAGCAAGTACTAAAATGGGCAAGATTTTCATGAGGGGTGAAAAGGTCACTGGGGTCAATAATATAAAGAAAGGGGCAATCATTCATCAAGTTTAGTGGGCTGATAGAGAAGTCATGTAGAGAAGAGAAACCTATCTCTCAAGCCTTTTAAGAGAGACCAGATTAAGTCCTAATTCCATATTCCTTTCCTAGATATAGGTGTCATTTTGGTGGATAATACAGAAATATATAACGTTTACTTTCAAGTTATAGTACGCACAGGCAGCGGGCACTCTGAACATGCGACACTGGAGATTGGGACTATCTCCTACTTAGGAAAACATTTCAGAAGCACTCCGCCTCTTTCAAGAACACTCAGTGAGCTACACATAGGCAAAGTGGAAGGTAAATATCTCAGAAATTATTTTTAAAAAATTAGAGATGTGAAGTCTTCTTCCCCTGCAGGAGGATTCTGTAAAAACAACAAAGCTCTTGCCATGTTTGGCAAGCATGAGCAAAAGAGAAAGGATTTATGCATTTCCATGAGAGTAAAATGCTAGTAAGCAGTTTCTTGAAATAACAAAAACCAGACATCTTTTTTTCTTCTAGAGTATCCAATGTATGGTGTTTCTAGCAAAGTATAAATAAGACAAGTCTCATAGTTAGAATAACAAGTTTTACCCAACCATGTTAAGGTTCTACCTTTGAAGGTTACATGGAGTCATAAAATAATAATACCCCTTTTGCTTAGGTGTTTAAACAAAAATTTAATGAACTCTCTGAGGGAGATAAAAATGCCAAAATGTTTAAGCAAAAGCTTTACAGCCACCCTTAGAGAATATGAGCCCTGACCCTTCTTGACAAGTTGCAGGTGCTATCAAAAGTTGTTCAGACTTCTCCGGTGAGACTACCTGGGAGGGTTAGAAGAGGGATGGAATATGATGTCCAGGCCACCCGGTGGGAGCTGTATGTGGTAGGCACATTGTTAAACGTTTTATGGGAGCTTTCAAGGATCCACTAATCGTGTTCTAAGAAGAAAGAATTGCAGCTATCAACACAGAAAGAGAGGGGAATGATGGTTCTTTGGAGAAGACCATCTTTTTAAAATGATCAACTACACTGGCTTGAAATTGGAGGCATTTGCTCCAGTGAAGGATGGGATGAGAAGCAGTATCAAATCCAGAGGGTTGTGGGCACTGCTGAATGCCAGTGTGAAAATAATAGTAACAATAACAACAACCATGGTGAGCTGGACAAGAGGAAGCACCTTGGTGGCTCTCAAGGCTTGCCATAAGCAAAAGGAATTTCCAGGCTTGAATACCGAGTATTTGCCATCGCTAACATGAAGGATTTTCTACACATGGGTAAAAAATGATACCTGGCAGGGAAGGGGGGAGGCTGAAGAGATGGCTTAGCGGTTAAGGCAATTGCCTGAAAAGCCAAAGGACCCAAGTTCAATTCCCCAGAACCCATGTTAGCCAGATGCACAAGTTGGCACATGTATCTGGAATTTGTTTGCAGTGGCTGGAGGCCCTGGTGAGCCCATTCTCTCTCTCTCTCTCTCTCATTCTGTCTGCCTCTCTCAAATAATAAACCAATATAAAAAATATTATAAAAAGAAAACAATACTGGGGATTCAGGCTCTCGAATTATTGCCTTCATCCCATTGACCAGTTTAGACACACACACAGCGTCTAGCTCTGCAGGAACAGGACAAATGGTAGAGGGAGGCAAGCCATGCATGGAGTAATGCAGCAGCTCTCAAAGTGTGGCCTGTGGGCGATATAAAAGCCCAAATCCCTTTCAAGTGCTTCATGAGTTATGGTCCGTGTTTATATACTATCAAAATGCCATGTGCTTTTACTGATGCTGTGATAACAACAAGTCAGAGGCTAAAGGATGGCTCAGTGGGTAGCATGCTTGCCACACAAGCTTCAGGGCCTGAGTTCAGATCCCCAACAGCCACATACAAGCTGGGCACCGCGGCACGCGCCTGTGATCCCGATGATGCGAACGTGGAGACAAGAGAGCCCCCGGGGCTTCCTGGCTTCCTCATCCGGCTGAGTCGGTGAGCTCTAGGTTCAGTGAGAGACTCTGTCTCAGAGACGGCGGCAGGTGAAGCAAAGCACTGGATATCAGCCTCTGGCTTGCACACACATGTGCACATATGGGTATGTACATCTCCCCCCAACATACACCCACAGTGATGAAACTACATACACACATGCTTCCACGCCACACACACATACAGGAACAGAAATAACTAGGAAAACAATAGCTCGACGCAGTGGCAACAAGTCATATCAGTGCAAATAACTGGACTAGTTCCTCACTTCTCAGCATTTGTAGTTAATTAAAGACATGCATATGTATGATGTGGTCACATACATGTTTGGTCCTCAGTACTGCTTCCTGGCAAACAGCTGCTTAAATCCCCACAACCTCCAGAATTACAAGAGTATGTTTGCTTGCCAATGAGGTGACCAGTGTCTGACAGCCCCTGAGTGGCTTCAGGATGGCTTTCTAATCACAAGAAACACCAAGTATTGGGAATTCCACCCCTAACTGCAAGCTACAGGCAAGGAGAGGGATAAAGGTTTAGTTGGTCAGCACTGGCTATCTTTCTCATATGTGTATTTTAGAAGCAAGCTTTATGTACCTAATGTAAACACAAATAAATCTGAAAACTTTTGTCTTAAGTGATATTTATTAAACAATCACGCAAAATTAGGACGGGGTGTTTTTACATATATCAATAAAAGATCTAAACAATTGACTTTCTATAAGAGCCATTCCTCTTTGAGAATGTATACTTTATCTCAATTTTAATGTTCCCTTTGTTATTCAAAAACAGATGGATATGTTAATTAGGAAAATTATATCTACACTAAGAAAATTTTCATTGTAGTCTTTAGTGAATGTGTTTGATCTTGGGGAAAAAAAACTAAATGAAATGCCATCTCTCTTTTTTCTTTCCCTGTTGTTCCCAAAAATCTATTTTCCAGATTATTATCTAGACTGGGCCCTCTTGAAGTTCATCAGCTGAAACTGGTGATCAGTTTAGATTTCTTTTTCAATAAGCTCATAGTTAACTTCATTTCTACCTCAGGACCCTTGCCTCAGCTGTTTCTGTCTGGAAAGCTGCTACCAGAGGTGGCAGAGTATCATTTTTATTATTTAAATGCTATCTTCCTGGATGAACCCATCGTAGGGAATACTTTCCTCCAAATGCAGTAACTCTAAGTCATCACCTTTTTACAAAGTACTGATCAATAGCTTCATTGATAGTATTGATTTATATAATTGGGTAACATATTGACTGTCCCTCCAATGTTAGCTTTCAGTGATCTATTGTATATGGATGATTGATTGCAAATATATTCCAATTATTCCACATTTTGGCCCCAAAGCCCTTGCTATGTGGTTTTGTACCTCATCCCAGAGGAATTAGAGCTAGCTCTCCCCGAAACCCAGGCTGGCCTTTCATGTGGTATTTACTAAACAATCACACAAAATTAGGACTGGGTGTTCTTACATATATCAATAAAAGATCTAAACTAATTGGCTTTCTATAAGAGCCGTTCCTCTTTGGGCATGTATTCTTTATCTCAATTTTAATGTTCCCTGTGTTATTCAAAAACAGATGGATATGTTAAATAGGAAAATTATTTCTACGCTAAGTTGACCGAGTTGGGAGCGCAGCACCAAGAGCTTGCCGCTTAGAGACCTGATTACCTCAGGGACAAAATAGACGGCTAAGGTGGGATGAAGGAACGCACAGCTCCAGCTGCCCGTGGTGAGGCCACCTCAGATTCTGCAGCACACAACCCAGCCCCATCCAGGACAAGCTGAGTGCGTACCCTGTCAGCAGCTCATAGCAACCTGCAAGGGATCCCAGATGGAAGCAGCAGGCAGCTCAGGTGTCCCACAGTTCACCAAAGCCTTCAGATCTGAATAGTTCTAGGTTATTGCTGATAATTCACATAATTGGTATATCAACAAATAATAGGTTCACCATCTATTCCAAGATGCTAGAGTGCATGGCATATACAAAAATATTTTTGATATTAAAAAGAAAACACATTGGTGGGTATAAGGAAGAATGAATAAAGTGAACTGAAAAACAATTCCTTAGTACACTAGTCCAATTACATTTTCTTAACTGGGAAGAACTAACCTAACAATATAATAAGTTTGCTCATGCAATTAATTTAGTTCTTCTGGGTATCGAAACCAATTACTGGAAGAGACAAAAAAAAAAAAAAAAACAACATTAGAACAGACATCACTACTAAATAAAAGGTATTCAAATATTTATATCCACTCTCTCTCTGCAAAGTCTATAAATACAGCATCCCAGACAAGCTTTATTGGAGTGGGCTGAAGGGGAAGGCAGCAACAAGCATTGCCTTCATTCCCCTTTTGAGCCATGGCTGCTCCGACAGAATGAAGATGCCCCTGTCTAGTTCCCGCCTAATCACTTATTGTAATGTTGAAAGGAATCCATCTTGGAAAGTTTGACCAAGTCAGTTGAGTTTTTCCATTATCACAGCAGGAGAGGCAAGCATGGGGCTTTCATTTTTAAAAGATAGTTTGTCTTAAAATGTGCACAGAAACCAGCTAGGTCTAAATAACATTAAGAACATTCTAAGTGTTTTCTAAAAGGAGCCAAGCCTGCAGTGATTTTAGCCTCCATATTACAAAGCCCCTTTGTTGCCAGCCTTTTTTTCCCCCTGCAGTTACAGAGGACCTGACTGCAGCTTGTAGACAGATGTACAGACTAATCCAGAGGAAAATGCCTGGTCTTGGTCTTTGGTGATGCAAAGTACTGTCTAAAAACATCTTGTTGTGTTGGGGGGAAAAATTCACAGAATTTTCATCTGCTCTGAAATTAATTGATATATCAAGTGATTGCAACTTATAAGGCATTATCAATTCAGTTAAAAATATCAGGCTTTTAAATGTAATTGAATATCTGAAGACTTATTTTTCTGTGCCAACAATCTTCACATATTTATCTCTTATCACGCCCCACTTTCCGTCCCCTCCTTGCCCCATCCTGCTAGGCATTCCTCCTTTCTTTCCTGTCTGCCTCTTTCACACATATGTTCTCTTCAGCTCTGGTGGCTTGACTCAGCTGCCCCCATACACTCAGGCATTCTGAATGCTAGGTGCCCAGCTGAGGGAGAGTTGGGAATTGATACCTTATGCAGGCAGTGTATTGTTGGGGTCAGGCTTATGGGTGTTTTAGCCAGTTTCCCTTTGCCAGTGTTGGGCACACTCTCCTGTTCCTATTTTCTACTTGATATTGGCCAGTAGATGATGTCCACTCTCTGTTCCTGCCATAGTTTTTTCCTGCTATTTTGGAGATTCCTCTTGAGTCAGTAAGCCAAAATAAACCCCTTTTCCCACAAGCTGCTCTTGGTAGGGTGACTTCTGCCAGCAATTGAACCTAATTGCAACACGGGACTTTCTCCCTTTACTTTTCCTTCTCTCTCTCTTTTCCTTTTACTCTTGCTGTTTCTTTTTTACTTTGTATTTTCACCCCTTCCTTCTTATCTTCCTTTCCCCTCTCTTCTCTTCTTCCTCCACCTCTCTTCAGCCCTCTTTCACCCTAATTCCCATCAGCCTTTCAGTTAGTCATTTAGTAAGGGAAGATATTTTTTAAAAAATATTTCTTAGCACACAGATACTTTGTAGCATAAGTCCAACATATTCAATTTATTCATTTCTTAAGCTAAATGTAGTAGATAACAAATAGAAGCATATGTGTGGTCAAAATCACTCTTCTTTCTAACTTTCCAAGTGCATTTTAGACATTTAACAGATAGTTAACTGTGTATATAGTTTTGTTATTACTGTTCTGAAATATAACTGTGATACATTTATGAAATTCTAATTGAACACTAAATCTTAAGATTTGATCAATTTTTGAAATATATAGATAGAAATAGCTGTGTCTGTTTACATTACTCAAGAACAGGGTTTTAAATAAATGGGCATGATGGTTCAATTTGACTCAGGTTTCATCAGTTTTACAAGTTGTAGTCAGCTCCACATTGCAGGGACAAACATCCAACCAGACACAGCTTATGGGAGGAATGGGTTTATTTCAGGTTTACAGATCTGGTGGAAGTTCCCTTGGTGGCAGAAGTTTATCACTTCCATAGATCCAAGCAGAGAGAATCTACCAAGACAGCCAGCACCATTAACAAGAATAAATACCAGTGTTCAAATACTCTCTTCAGATCTACCTCCAAACCCACTTTAGGGCTGGACTCCAGGACCACTCCCCAGAGACAATCCCTTCAACCAGACAGCTGGAGACCCAAGTTGTAAGTGTAATTTTAATAAAGCACCCAAGCCTATGCGACCATACATTTGCACTGCCACATTCAAACTATCACACCAGTTAATGCTGGCTCATTGGATTGCCTTTGTATTTTTCTACTTAAGCCTCAGAATTTAAAACTAGCTTAACCATTGACATTCCAGTGTTAATCGACACTTCTAATGAGAATGGGAAAGAACAAACTTCAAATCATGTCTAAAGTAGGTTTTAAATCTAAATATTCAAATTCAAAGCAATTATAAACTGACTAACCAAGTGTAAAAATCACTGTGAACTGTAGCTCAGAAAGGCAGGAATGTTGTGAAATTTTGCATAGATGTCATGCATTATATGCATAACTGTCCACAGAGTTCATTAGTAAAGTAACTTGACAACATATTTTAGAGTATTTGTAAAAATGGTCAAAACCTTGATTGTTTGATTGTTTATGAGAAAGAAACTAATAATTTGTCCAAAAAATAGAAAAATGTGCTTTGGGATCACTCTATGCAGACACATGTTGGGATCACCAAAAAACAGTGGAATGAGCATGAGTGTCCTCCAATAGGAAAATGAGCAATAAATGACAATAACATGACTGATGACATTTTCTATAAACACTAAAAATAAAAAAGTTGATCATGTCAGAACACAGAACATCCAACAACAGAAGCTTTTGTTACCTGCATTATTGTTAAATCAAGAGGAGAATCATAGAAGTACAACTATTTTTCCAATGTAGCCTCGCTGGGGGTAACTCAGACCCTGGACGAAGGTCAGACACAAAGATGACAGACCTTAAATGGCCCTGCCCCTTGCCCCTTGCTTCCACCCTCACCCCAGCCCTTTGGAAGAGCATTCCCGACCTCACCCTCCATTGAGGAGTTGCTCCCACTTTCTCATGGTGCTTCATTTCTTTCTGCCTGCTTCTTATTAATTTCAAGATGGAATAGGAGAAACTACTTTACATAAGGCTTTTTTGAACACTTACAAAGTACTAAGTGTATTTGTTGAATATTTGTCATGCTTTGTCTGCTGTGTGAGGAATTCAAATCAACTGCAGCCAATTGGACTGCATCACATTTCTGCAAACTGCAAGTCCAAGGTGAAAGTGTCAGCTACCTTGATTCATCCTGATAATGTCATGGCATTCTGGTGCTGCTGAAACATGACCTGGAACTCAGTTTTGATCCATGTTATCTTTGTGTCTATCTCCAGATTCCATCCTTTTATAATACTGATTGGAGGAGCATTGTCCATGATGACTTTGTCTTACCTAGATAACCTATGTGAAGATACCCAAGTGTGGGTCAAGATTGACCTATGTCAACAGAGGCACATCAGTTCACATCCTAGGCTGCTGGGGTTAGGTTACTAATAGTTAAATTTGGGGGATATATAGTTTAACTTGTAACAATTTCTATGGTACGAGCTTTCAAAACACAATAGCTATTATTATTGGTAACTGCTCAAGTAACAGTCATATGATAGACAGATAGTTTCTGTGACAAGGAATAGCAGTTATATCATACACGAATGCCTCCTGTGGTAAGAAGTAGCAAACATGTTGAACACTGATAGCTTCTGTGACAGGGACTAACATTCATATGCTGCATGGACAGCTCCTGTGATAAGGAGTAACAGGCATATGCAAATAGCTCCTTTGATAAAAAGTAGCAGTCATGTTATACAGAGATAGTTTCTGTGACCAGGAGTAATGGTCATGTTTTACATGGATACCCCTGTGACAAGGAGTACAGTCATGTTCTACATGGATACCCCTGTCACCAGGAGTAATGATCATGTTCTACATGGATCCCCCCCGTGGCCAGGAGTAACAGTCATGTTCTACATGGATACCCCCTGTGACCAGGAGTAACGGTCATGTTCTACACAGATACCCCCGTGACCAGGAGTAATGGTCATGCTCTACAAGGACACCCCCTGTGACCAGGAGTAACAGTCATGTTCTACCCGGATACCGCCTGTGACTGGGAGCAACAGTCATGTTCTACACGGATACCCCCTGTGACAAGGAGTAATGGTCATGTTCTACATGGATACCCTCTGTGACAAGGAGCAACAGTCATGTTCTACACAGACACCTCCCATGACAAGGAGTAACGGTCATATTCTACACGGATACCCCCTGTGACAAGGAGTAACAGTCATATGATACAGGAATAGCTCCTGTGACAAGGCCTGCCATTATAACTAACCAAATCAGAGGAAAGCAATCAATTTGTGGAACCAATAAGATTCTAAGTTAGGTAGTGTTTTTGTCCATTTGTATTGCTTTTTTTTTCCATTTTTTAAATTTTTGTTTGTTTGTTTGCATGTTTTTATTCATTTGAGAGTAGAAGACTCAGAGAGAAAGGCAGACAGAAAGAGAGAGAGAGAATGAGCTCCCCAGGGCCTCCAGCCACTGCAAACAAACTCCAGATGCATGTGCCCCCTTGTGCATCTGGCTAACGTGGGTCCTGGGAAATCAAGCCTTGAACCGGAGTCCTTAGGTTTCACAGGCAAGTGCTTAATGGCTAAGCCATCTCTCCAGCCCATTTTTTTCCTTTTTTATTTCTATAATTCCTACCTATCCCCCAAACTTTATGTTATTTAAAAAGCAGAGAGATCTGAAATAACTCTAAATGTAAGCAATGACCATTCAACTACAAATACGAACTGATGCTCTCTTCCCTAGTTTCTGTATTTAGGACATGGTCCTTTCATCCTCCAACAGAGACGTCCATAGAGGAGGTCACGTTAGAGCATGTGGGAGTCTCTTTGCTTCCATGCTCAGCATTCCACAGCCTTTAATTATGACAGGACACAGCAGCCTTCTCACCTTCCTTTGTGCAGATTCTTATTATTTTATTTCAACATGTCTACTTATCCTTGCCACAAAAGAAAGCATTATCTTCAAATTTCTCTCATCTCTCCCCACTCTCTTGTAGTGGTTATGATGCATGTGTCACCTCCCGCAGATTCTTCACAGACAGAAGGTCTTCAGGCCAAATGACAAAGTCTTTGACTTCCTTATTCTTTTCTCTCACAATCTCCTTAAATATTTATTTTCCTCCAGGTAATTTGGTGATCGGATTCCTTTCTCCCCAGTGTATCACGCATGACTCTCACCTTAAAAGCTACATGTTTGGTTTTCAGAATTAATTATATTGTACTGTGCAGTTTTCAGCCCAGGGAGATGGCTCAGTGGTTAAAAGTGCTTGCTTATACAATTGCTTGTCTAATTCAACTGCCTAGCACCCACATAAAGCTGGGCAAAAGTGGCACATACATCTGAAATTCCAACATGCCTATGTAAACAGGAAGCCTGTGGTGAGCTGGACTTATGTACATGCGGGGAGCTGCCAAGGCAGATCCTGTCTTGGGCAGGATGGAAGGGATGGATCAAGCCCCGACATCACCCCCAGACTGCCACACTCCAGAGGCACTTACTCACAGACACATCCACAGCGTGTGCATGTACACATGCCCTCAACCCACAACACCCATAATTTAAAAACTAGGGAAAAAACTGATTAAAGTAAGTAAAGTCACTGATTTTTTTTGGTGTGCCTTTTCAGTCTCCCATGCTCTTGTAAGGAACCCTGGTAAACTCATTGGCGCACCAAGCTAGATGTGAATGGAACTGTTTCTTTGGCCTGTCACTGGTGCTCTATCTGGGATGAACAGACATTTGTATAACATGTCTAAGAAAAACCCAAGCAGTAACGATCAAATTGGAATATTTGTTGTGCATTAAAAAAAAAGGGATTATACTTATTGAAGTATCCCAGACCCAGAAAGCCAAGTACAGCATGTTCTCTCTCATATATGGATCCTAACTACAAATGTTTGGACTTGTATATGAGTTGGTGGGGCTATAAAGGAGGGAGGGAAGGTGAGGAATTAATGAGGGTATTGTATATATGTAAGTAGAAATACAGATTACTGGGGGTCTAAAGGCCTAAGTGAGGTCAGAAGAAAGGATTGAGTACTGAAAGGGTGGGGAGAGTGTTAATCAAAATCTAAGTCATATGGAAACCTAAATTTTTGGGCAATGATATATTCAGAAGCCATAGATCATTACTGGAAAATTTTCAGTGCTAGGGATGGAATACCTTCCAGTGAGTTGCTGGCCACAGAGGTCCCTGATGCCCCCAAGACATCATAGACCATTGCTGAGGCTTTTGGTTTCCCACCAAGAATGCATGGTAAGACCCTTTTGCTGAAGACTCCACATACTGAGGCTGCAAGGTCACTGAGATACCTTGCTGGAGCTTAGTTGAAAACCTCCTCCATGTAGACCAGCTGACAGAATGCTAGAAAAAGCTATGCTGCATACAGCTCCATGGGAGAGAGAGAATTCCTCAGTGGAGATATATAATGGTGAACACTGCAAGTCTTAAGTTTGGCCAGCCAGGCCAAATGATCCAGTGGTTGCAATAGTGGCAGGTCTGTTATGGGGGAAACCAACTGCTCTCTAATTGGTCTGGAGGCTTGATGCATGGGCCAGAGTACATGTCTCATACTGTAAAACTTATGATGAGGAAATTCATGAGCCCTAGGGGTAGAACATCTGCTGCTGTCTGGCTAAATGTATATACTATGCTCACAAAACTTCTCAGTAAGCACTTTTCTTAATGTCCATACCCATAAATTAATGCTACTCTCACTTTTGGTTTGAGAAGCCTCCATTTTCAGATGGCAATAACCTTGGGATGACTTAGAAGGTACCATGGTGCTGAAAAGAAGTGACAGAGGAATGCTCAGCACTAAAACATCTCTGTCACACATTTCAAGGCTCAGGATCCATTGTGTAAGAGATGGAAAGAATGTAAGAGCCAATGGAAGGGTAGGACTCCTTAGACTGCACTCTTTCAGACCAAAAAAAAAATGGTCTGGATATCCATGACCTCACAGTGCCTGGACTACCTACACAAGACCATCATAATAGGAGGAAAAGATTATTATAACAAAATAAAAGGAGACTGATAGAGAGTGGGAGGGTATATGATGTAGAGTGTAATTATGAAGGAGAAATGGGGGATTATCATGGATTCCTATCTATAATTATGAAAGCTTTCAATAATAAAAAAATTAAGTAAATGAATAAATAATTGGTTAAAAAAACAGGGCTGGAGAGATTGCTCAGTTATTAAGGCACTTGCATAAAAAGCCTAATGACCTGGGTTTGATTCCCCAGTACCCACATAAAGCCAGATATACAAAGTGGTTCATGCATCTAGAATTCTTTTGCAATGGCTGGAGGCCCTGGCATTACTACTTTCTCTGTCTGTCTCTCCTCTATCTCTCTCTGCTTGTGAATAAAGAAAGAGAAATATTTTTAAAACACATATATTATTGAGCAAATTTTGATATAAAATTAACACTAAGAACTGTGTTTTTGAAGAATAATTATATCAGAAATGCCCAGATATGGCAGATTAAACTGTAAACGAACATGGCACTTTACACAACTGAGTCCAAGAGAAATTTCTTCAGATGATGCTTGATCCCAAAATTTAAATTTCTCTTAAAAGCATTTTCTTGTTATGCCTCTGTTATACATTTTAAATACTGACTGAGTCCTCAAGTGGAGATCCCTGTGGAAATTGGAGGACCTATCTTCAGTCACTAACTAGCAATTCAGGTTATATCCTTATTCCACATCTACAAAATGCTTATTTCTCACTTCATAGATCCTGAAGAATTCAAAAATTAATATTTCCTTACATATATCATCTGCTTGTTTTGTGTATCCAACTCTAAACCACCATGGACAGGAGACTGTCACCATTCCGAATAAGTCACGAGGTGAGACATGATGGAAAGCCCCGTTTGCAAAGGCAATTTGGGCACTTTTAGAGGGAATCTGGCATTGTGGCAAACAGGAAGAAATGCCTATCCACTTGCAGAGCATAGCATATATGAAAATGGAAGGAATTTTGTGTGTTTGTGTGTCTGTGTGTGTATGTAAGTCTGTATATAGGCATGTGTATGTTTTGTGTATGTGTGCATGAATGTTCACAGATCATTGTGACGGGGAGGCCGGAGGACAACCTCGGTATCTGGCTTTTGTCTTTCACCGTACTTCAGACATGGTCGGTGTGCTGTCATGAGCACCTTTCGAGCCAGTGATAAATGCCAGACGCCAACTAGTCCCAGCTGTGGGGCTCTCCCGCTCCACATCTCATGGCAGTGCGTGCAGTGACATTCATGGCCGGGCTCTGCAAAGCCCATGAACCGATGACCTGCTTTCCTAGAAGTAATTCCCCTCAGACCTCACTCCACTAACCTTAAGTTCTACACTGCTAGCATGCCCAGGAAGCCGGATCCCATTGCCTAGTTTATGGGAAAATGGACCAGTGATGAACATCTGCTCTACCTAAACCATCACCAGCCCAAGTATTTGGGAACAGTGATGGGGAAAGAGGAAAAGGGGAAAATAGTTACCTAAGAAAGAATTTGTCTGTCTTTTAGGAAGACCAAATGGCTGAACCTTCACCAGACCCTTACAAGAAGCACCTGAACCACAAGACACTGGAGAGGATATGATGAAGACTAACCTTAATCTTCTACATCTTCCCTCCTCCCTCTCCCTCTCTCTCTCTCTTCTCTATAACTTGTATATTAGTTATCTTTTTCCTCCTTCTCTTAGTGGGCACTGACCTGTAACTCCCAGTACTAGCATGGGGCTATCATCCACAATGAGCTTTTGATCAGAGCGACCTACAAGGTTTCCTAAAAGACAGGCAGATTTCTGTCAGAGTACTTGATGACCCACCAAAGGTTAGTGGTAAGACCCTACTACTGAAGACACCTTATGTGGTTGACATGTAAAATGGAATGGCATGGCTGGAAGTTGGAAGAGAGTCAGTCCCCACACAGTCAGCGCATCTAATGCCAGAAGGTGCAATATGGGCGACTGGGGGAAAATGACCAATATCCATCCAAGCAACTCATGGTCTAACCTACTTAGCAGCAAATAACCTGGTGTGATGCCCACACAAGTGCAATAGTGGCACACAGCCGTGGTGTGGAACCAACTGCTCTTGATTTGGCTAACTGATCCCCTCAGTGGTATAGGACCCATAGCTGGAGATGGGAAACAAGTCAGAACCATATCCAAACATAAGCCCACTCTCTAGTATCAAGCTACCATCAATCATGGGCTACAAGAGGGTCTAAACCTATTTAATTCTCTATAAAAAAAAGTAAGGGTTATCTCATTTGTCCTGGTGCTAACTGACCCTCCATTGGAGAATCTGCTTCTCTTTTGAAGATAAGGAGAAAGCCACCCCATCATACTTCAAAAGGGCCCTGGCTGAAACTAAGAAAAATTGGACAAACAAGCAAGAGTGCTGTTTCCCTGATAAACTGGATACCAACACAAGGAGGAAGGAGATCAACACAGAGAAAAATCAACTCCTACCTGTCGCGAGCACTCTCAAAGGTGATTGGTTGAGAGGATTCCGCCCATGAAGGTCAATAATACTCAGACGCTGGTGTACTCGCAAAGGAGTTTACTGGGATGAAAGTCACACACAAGCAAGTCCAAACTATCACAACTAATATTATAGCTAATATAATATATATCCAAATTATATTCATCATTACTAACACAATATTTCTAGTGAGTCTAAAATGTATACAACCTGATATCGCGAGACTTGGGAGTATCGCGAAACTCGGTCTCAACACGAGACTCGGTCTGTGAGATTTCTGACGTCACAACCTGGCGACGCGGGGTCCGTGCTCCGACTTTCTCTCGGTTCGCAGTTTTCAAGGCGAGTCTCAGTCGTCTCGGTCGTTCGGACAGCGTGTCGGGCAGATGAATTCGGATCAGTGATGCGTCTCGCGGAGGTCTCAGTCCGGACCGCTGAGCAGCCGTTCAGTCAGTCATAGTGTCGGGAGGACTGGGACAACGGCTGCTAAGCAGCTGGGTTTTTTGTATTTTCCACTACTTATCTAGGGTTGCACACACCTTCTGGTAATCTCTTACTATGTCATTGTACTCAGCTTTTTTCTTAGATTTTTGCTTACAAAGGTTGACTTTGCAATTTTACTCTCACACACAAAGAAAAACAAACTTATTTATCTAAACTGTCCCTGGACCATATGCTGGTCCTTACATGCTCATAACACTACCAAATCAGAAAGCCAGAGCCCCAGAGGTCCCCAACACCTCATCAATGAAGCAGACCAAAAATGAACCCAACATGGCTCAGGGAAATTTTGCGGAAGAGAGGGAATGTCAGAGCCACATGTTGGGTCATGATATGCAGAAACATTTATCTTACCCATAACTGTGGGCTAACTCCACAATGCATGACCCATATACCTCAACAAGGAGAGGCCAGGGGAAGGAGGTAGGTCACGGATGAGCCTAATAGTGGTACCAAATTGACTGTAATTACTGAATACAAAACTATTTAATAATAAAAAATAAAGAAAAAGAAAAAAATTTAAAAAGATCTTAGTGATCTTTGTGAAATACTTATTCTAAGATTATATTTTAAAAATAAAAGGCTTTTAATTTGCAAAAAGAGAATTTGTGCCACTAATATTAAAAAGAAGCTTGCTTCAATATGAATATAGTTACATGAACTAGATTAATAATTCACATGGTTTAAAACTGAAATTGATTTTGTCTGTTTAAGTTTCAACCATAAAAGTAGAAGAAGGAAGAGAGAGAGAGAGAGAGAGAGAGAGAGAGAGAGAGAGAGAGAGAGAGAGAGAGAGATTGAGAGACTTACTGCAAAGAAGTGGCTGAAGTGATAAACTAGCTAGACAGTTGGTGGGATGAGCTGGCTCTGCTGCATTTCCTCAGGGAGCCCAGCCCTGACGGTAAAGCCTTCTACTTGAGATAGCCAGACCCAGCCATGTTATTTAGGACTTTTTCCCTGCTTTCAGTTAGCTGATCTTGGACTTTTGTCACATCCACCAAGCATCTTCCCAACAAACTTGGATGATTGTCTGAATAACTGGGCAATGAAGGTTCACATGAAAACAACCATCACAGAATCCAACCACACCATCAGGGAAGGTGTTCACTGAATAAATCAAAACTTGTCTTAAATACTAAAAGGGAGGGTTTAGAAGATGATGCCTCTGAAGGAAGGAGCATGGGAGTATGAGCTATACACCTTTCTTTCTGACATTTCAGAGGTCCCAAAATTCTAGAAATAAATACAATATTAATCTTCATAAGCTGAATTCTAGGTAGTTATCATTTGTGACTTAAAACATTATTTTTGATAGGAAAACATTCTTAATAGTGAAAGATGTGAATAAAATAAAACATATAAAAACCACTATTAATTCATGGCAGTTTATAAAATTAATTGAGTGGCTATTTCTGACCTATAAGTCATAATTTGTTGACAACAAATCAAAATAAACTCCAATGCATGTGTCCCAGGAACTCAAACACCTACATATATGCATACATGTGTGTATGTGTGTGTGTGTGTGTGTATATAACAAAAAAAAATAGATGAATAACATGCATTTTCAATTTTGTACATTATGGATGAAATGGTAGAAATATAAGTCAACCTTTAAAAACAATTATTTCTAAACAATGACATAATAGATATATTTTTATTTGTGATTTTTAGTCATTTCAAATTCTACAACAAACATGCACTGCCTTTGAGGTTAAGGCCAATAAAATTGGGGTCTGTCATAATATTGAAGGACTGAGTAGTGAAAGAATAGAAGGAATACTGAAGATTCAATGTATTAGAAGATGCAAATATGCTCATCTGTTTGATCATTCCACAAGTAAGTCCTAATTTACTTTCTAACTGATTTAAACAGTGGAATAAAATCATGAGCAAAACAACCTGACACCTTGCTTTGGCTTATTGGATAAGAGAGAAATGTTAAAGGACTAAATAAATACATATGCAATTTGAATCACTGATAAGTGTCCTGAGGGATAAAAAGATAGTGCTATGAGTCAAAAAACATTTATATTCAAATTTTATCATTATATAATCAGCATGCATAGTACTGGTTTTGTGGTAAGTATAAATTTTGTCTGCTGGAACCAACTTCAACATCTTCAATTCATGCTCTAAAAACGGTGGGATGACATTCCAGGAGAAAATATCCAGAAGTGGCTGAAATGCTGAAACTCTTCCAAAGAAATATTGAACAGACTAGAAGTTCCACAGTGAATGCTGGGTAATTGGCTGAAGCTCTCGGTGGCGCTCCCGCAGACATTTAGAGTTTTCTGCTGTGTTCATATCATTCATGCATTTCCCCCCAGAATCTGAAAGATAAATCTGACAAGTTCTGGATAAACACTGGCTGCGACTCTGTGGTTTCTGGGTATGGAGAGGTGACATGAGTGATGCTCTGTGTTCATCTGGGCTCCTATTAGGCAGCCTCTGCGAGGAGTCGGATAGATCAACGTGTCACGCCGGAGGCTGCGTGATAACTCAGGGACCAACTTGCAGCCACTGCTCACGCTCAGAACACGGCCACGCACAGATGCCTTTCCCGCTGCAGGAAGGGTGAGTAGAGGGAGGAAAGTTTGAATTCCGTGGCATAATGAATCAGGCCACACAACCACAGTCTCACCTCCACAATTAGGGCAATTATATTGTTTCTCTCTAGGTGAGATCAGATGCCACCCCTCTGCTCACGGTGTGTGTGGGGAGGGGGATAACATTGCCAAGAAGGGTTGATGCATAATGAGGAGATGTGGATCTGGAGCTGTGGTGTCTCTGGGCTTCATAGCCAAGGTGATTGCTTGCACCCTTGTCCCTAGATGCAAGTTGAACACACTATTGCTACTTCTATGGCTGCAGCATAGGGACACATCACATCCTCAGAATGATGCTTTACCAGAAATGTCCTGTCTATCCACTATTGCATTAATGTTCCAAACATTTGGTAGAATATCTTTTCTCAGGGTTTTGCTTTCAAAGTCTCCCTGGATGCATGTGCCTCCAAGGCCATGCCCAGCATAAGATCCTCTGCTTGAATGTGGGTAGCCAAACCTGGGAAGCTGTGCTCTTTAAAAAACAAAAATTGTGTGTGTGTGTGTGTGTGTGTGTGTGTGTGTGTGTGTGTGTGTGTAAAAGCACGTGCCCATGCAGATGCATGTGCAGAATTGTGGAGGCCAGTGGCTGACTTTGAATGTCCTCCTCAACTAATTTCTGCCTTATTTCCTGAGACGAGATTTCTCAGTGAACCTGGGGCTCACCAATTTGTCTAGACTAGCAAGCCAGTGACATACACTTCCCAGCATGGGTATTAAATGCACACTACCATACCTGACACTTTGGGGATTCGAACTCAGGTCCCCATGCTTATGTGGCAAGTGCTCCCCACACTGAATCATCTCCCTTACTCCCAGTGCCTTTTAAAGTCACCTGTCCAATAACTGCATAAGCAGGGTGATGTTGTCTGGTGCATGATTTGTGGACGAGAAAAATGACATTTAAAAAGAAATGGATACTGACAGTGACAAGAGATTCTGCTTTAAACAATACAGGTGGGATCCACAGTGCCTCCCACCTGTTATAGCACCTCTCTGTTTATGAAACACAGACTCAGCTCGGACACTGGCCTTCCTACCACCGTCTGCATGCAGAGTGGCCACATGAGCACAGCAGAGGTCGGCAACTTTTTGTTTGTTTTTACTCTTCATGCCAAAGTGTCATACCTTTGGTTTCCTGAAATGATTCTGCTTATGGTATAACATTACAGGATGTGTACATAGTTGTAGTGGACAGAGAGAGAGAGACAGAGGGGAGACAGAAATGCCACAGCTGGGTTGGCTCTGTGGCCAGAAGGGCACATGGTCTGTCCTGCTGGTTTGAGCTCGGGACGGTGCAGCTGCTCAGCTGAGGCATGCTGCATCGATTCCCCAGGTTCCTACCCTGGCAGGCACTGTATTGCTTTCCAGCAACAATAAAGCAGGTCTAATTTTTCTAAGTTGATGGGGGCATGATAGATCTGATGACCTTTCACTGGAATGTCTTTTACAAGTATGATTAAATTACTCTCCACGGATGAACTGATACCCAGAGCTGACGTAGGGGCATCCAGAGGCAGCAGAAAAATCTCCTGCCTTACATTGCTTGCACTGAGGGGAGCTTTTGTAGACAGATTACGGACTTTTCACTTCGGATTTAGAAAGGTGACTCTGTAGGTGGGGACTATTCTTGTTAAAAATCTGTTCTAGCTGATGCCACTTTTTTTTTGTCGATTAACCATATCTGTATGACTATACCTAAAATATCAATTTTTTATTTCATCTGTTAGGTAAAATGGAAAAAAAAATATAAAAAAGAATGCCAGTAAAATTGCTTGGAGTATATGCTTCTGGAAAAGTAAGAAACTTGACTTTTTCATTTTTTTGGCATTGTCTATTTGTTATGGTAAAAAATACGTATAGATTATTTTGCCTAGGCCTGAAAATAATGTGACATATATTGGCATTTAGTTTACCTTTCCACTAACATCTTCTGTCTGACACCCTTAACCCTCTCTGTGACTTTTTCAAGCTCTGCATTGGACATTAGCATGAACTTCTTTCAGCTACTTCTTTTCCAGTGGTCCACATCTTGTGTTATATAACCCCTTAAAAATTTACAAGGCAGTCCTTGAATATCAAAGACATCCAGAACCTTAGGAAGGAGATAGTCTGTAAAATGTATATTGGGACTGCAAAAAATATTTTTTCTTATGTCTTAATTGTAGAATAGTAATTTTTATATAGCCCAGAAAAATTTCCACTTTTATTTTCTTATTTATTATACATTGAAATTGTATAACCATACACATTGAAATTTTATATATCCATAGTCCCTTTGTTGATGCCTGCATGTCTTCCTTGGAATCTATAAACATTTATGAGGCAGACATAAATAACATTGTCTCCTACGTTAAATCCTATCTGGCGGCATTTACAAATAATGGTATCATAGCTCAGCTCCAACTAATACTTGCCATTTAGATATGTAAGGCAAATAGTGACAGAATTTACTGTAGACATATATACTTCAGAATTTTATACATAAATGTATAATTTCTCATGCAAATTCTTGAGAACCGTTTTCCATCACGTGAAATCTATGGGAGGACTCAGCTTGTAGGTGAAGGTGTTTGTCATGACCAAGTTCAAAGCTTCATGTGTGCAACCTATTACTGTACAGCTGAAGCTATGGTCAGAGAGCTTGGGTCTACAAATGCATTATGCAATACTGAACTAAACGTATTTAAATGTTTTCTTAGAATACTAATTTCCAGGAAATAAGGAATAAATCAGTACCATTCAATAAGGCAGAGACACAACAACAGCCTCATAGGGTCCATAAATCCTATAATGTGGTGCCTATATTAATATATTAATGGCTAAGGCATTTGCCTGTGAAGCCAAAGGACCCTGGTTTGATTCCCCAGGACCCATCCAAGCCAGATGCACAAGGTGGCTCATGGTGTCTGAAGGTTCTGGAATGCCCATTTTTCTCTCCCTCCCTTTCTCTCTCTCAAGTAAATAAAATAAATAAATATCAAAAAGTTCTAACATGTAGCCAGCCAAAGGCTTTCTAAATTATTAACAGGAATATTGAGATGTCACCTTGTTTTAAACTAATAAAACCTGCCTAGGGCTGGAGAGATTGCCCAGTGGTTATAAGCACTTGCTTGTAAAGGCTGACAGCTTGGGTTTTATTCCCCAGTACTCATGTAAAGCCAGATGCACTAAGTGGACTATGTGTCTGGCATTTCTATGCAGTGGCGGAGGCCTGTAGAAGTGCCCAGTCTCTCCCTTTCTCTGTCTCTCTCAAATAAATAAATAAATAATGTATTTTAAATAATATGCCTAGCAGGGCACCATAGTACTTGCCTTTAGTCTCTGGTGTTCAGGGGGCTGATATAGGAGAGTCTCCATGAATTTAAGGCCAGCCTGGGTCTACAGAGTGAGTTGTAGGTCAGTCTTGGCTAGAGTGAGACCCTGCCTCAAAAAAAAAAAAAAAAAAGAAAGTAAGTAAATAAACAATGTCACGCCGGGCATAGTGGCACACCCCTTTAATCCCAGCACTCAGGAGGCAGAGGTAGGATGGTCGCAGTGAGTTTGAAGCCACCCTGAAACTACATAGAGAAATCCAGGTCAGCCCCGGCTAGAGTGAGACCCTACCTGGTAAAAACCAACAATAATAATAATAATAATAATAACAATAAATAAATAAACATAAAATAAATAATGTCACACACACACACACACACACACACACACACACATATATAATTAGCCACTATGCATAACAGTTGTGTAGATACATATAAAATCAGAATACATTCTTGCAAGTATGAGGTTACAAATTAAAATATTAACAAGTCATATTATAAAAGTCCCCAGAACTCCTTGGCTCCTTTGAGGGAAATCAAACAGGACACCTGTTCATTTATTTAAAAAGACGTGTTCTGTCTCCATCACCTTGAGCAGTCATCTCTAGGGAAACTGAGGCCCTTCCTGGAGGCGGGGCTTCCTTTCCTCTGACTCTGATCCAGTGCCTTGCACAGGTAAAACCCCAACCTGCGGACATCTCAGCTGCCCTGCGCCTCTCTTCTGCCAGCTCAGAAGGAAATCTAAACCAAACCATTCTAAGACAGGCAATAAAATAAAAAGACAGTTGCAAGTTTCTAAGACATATCAAATCAATTCCATCTTATTTCTAGGAAGTCAAAACCAATTTGCAAAATCCTCCTGATTCACCCTAGAAGGGAAGCATATGAATGAGATCATATGAGAGCCCATCAGTGACTTATTCCTTGGATTGCTAACATTAGGGAACATAAATGGTTAACACAGCTACACGCTCTTACTCATCAAAAGCTTAGTAAATGAGCTACAGCTCACATTTACACCTCACCTACTATTAATGGTTTCTGCCTAGTGGCAAACTGTTCTTGGCTTTTAATCTTCTCTCAAGTTACTCAATATTCTCTCTTACATTATGTCTCTGTGGCTACCTATACTTACATTTTACCAGGTTTTTGCTCAGTAGTGCTTTATTTTTTAACTTAGCATCCTCATCCACATATCTCTTTTTATTGAAGTAAGATTCAGATCACATAAAACTCATCATTTTAAAGTATACAATTCAGTCATTTAAGTACATTCACAAAGCATGTAACCATGACCAGACTTTAATACAAGAAAATGTTCAAAACTATGACCAACACTAACCATCCATTAGAAGTTACTGCTTTTCCCAGACCTTGACAGCCCCTAATTTACTTTTACCTATTCTAAACATTTCATGTAAATAGAACCCCTCCACACAGCCTTTTGTAGCTGAGTTTCTTCATGTTACATCATTTTTTTAGAATATGTCCAAATTAATAGTGTTGTATGTAAGATTTTGTGTGCCTACATGCTGAGACATATTTCTATCTCCTTTTGAATACATATTTATGATTATGTCTGATCAGACTGAAATTGCTGGGTCACTTGCTAATCCTGTGTCTAATTTCATGAGGAACTATTCAACTGCAAAACTGGCTGCGTCGTCTGGCATCTACGTCAAGTTCTCTGCTTCCACATGAGCGTGATCACCACATCCCTGGTGCAGGCGTCCTCGTGGCAGAGAGGTGACTGGTTTTATTTCTCTGAGGACCAGTGATGCTGAGCCCATCTCATGTGCTCGGCTGCCCATTCCCTTTAGCGTCTTCTTCCAGAGGCTCATTCTTTCCACTGAAGCACATCCTTGGATGCTTTTATCAGAAAAATCTTGAAGAAGTAAATTTTCTTAACATGTGTATATCTCAATATGTGCTTTTGCACACACTCATTTAAAAAAATCATCTTTTGACAAATAACAGTAATGTAAGAAGTTTCACAAACTGAAATACAGAATTCTGATGCTCTGTATGTGTCTATTTCAGAAATAGAAATATATAAGCTTCTCAGAAGTTCCCGTTTTTCCTCTCTCAGCTTCTCCTGAGTCTTTTCCCATGTGTGAGCAAGCCTGTGTGTGAGCCTCAAAGAAATATAATAACATTATTTGAACATATTTTGTAGAGCCTTCCTAGTTATTTTGCCATATTATATCCTACGGGGATGAAAATTCTCCTTTGTGGTGTCTGCTGACTTTCCTTCTTAGTGGTTCATATCCCTTTCCAGTTTCTACTTTGTTTTATTGGGACCTTATGTCTGGTGGAACTGTGTCTTCCTTTGCCTGTGTTTGAGAATGTAGAAGAGTTTTGTATTAGCTCTGATGTACACTGACCATCCTGGAGTGACTTCCAATCATATTAACTGATCTGGCTTCAGAGCTGCCTGCCTACAGTGAGCAAAAATTCAGATTCCATTCTTGTGTGTCTTGAGGTAAATAAATCAACATGTCTGACAGGTTCCTAAGGGAACTTTCTGTAACTTTCATCCCAAGAGACTTTCCAAATTGAAGCAAATGCATTTTTGTAAATTAAAATCCTGACTGTATAAGATGTGACTATGAAGTAATTATATGGGTTACCTAACAAATAACTAAAATGCTTATATGTTGCAAAGTTTCCCATGAATATTGCTTTTGGTCATGGCATACCCTGAACCTTGGAAGCACCGCCAGGCATGGAATATGTTCTACAATGACATAGTGATCCTGACGGAAAGCTATTAGATCTCACCCTACAGAGGCATATTGACCCCACCTTCTTTTTCGTGATCTCTTGAGCCCACCCCCCTGACCCTCACGTCTTTCTGTCTCTCTCTCTGCACATTCTAAGGCTGAGCTGAGCATGACCTTTCTCCTCAGCAGAGTCTAGCTCTCCTCTCCGCCTTGACTGGTGAAGGGGCCTCCTCGGAGGTGCCTGCGCATGGCATTCTCAGCTACGCTTTTCATCATATTCCTCAAGGCTATAATAAAGTCGTGTTTTCTGAAGAATTATCATGTTTCTCTAACTCTCTTCATCTTTGCTGAAAACATCGATGTCTCACAAAAGGTGGGTTAATTATTCATGTGCAGCTGTAACTGTGATGTCTGCCCTGCAGCAAGCACACTTCCCCGGGGCGGACCGCACGTGCTGGCAACTCTGCAGCAAGGATGCCGAAGCTCAGCTGCAGCAGAATTTTGTGTCTCTCCTGGTCCTTTGGGACTCTCAAACTATCCCTGTGGAGGTTCTGCAGTGAGGCGTCTTCCACAGGATGAGCACTGCTTCTGGGCCAGCCTGTTGGCTTCTGGTAGGAATGGCTATATACCTTCAAGTGAGACTAGAATGTTAGCTAGAGCCAAACGCGGCTTGTAACTTCATCATCCTCCTTTGTTGTCCTCCCCCTTGGGTCACTTGCCTAACACCTGCTCAGCAATAAACTGCAAATTCACCCCATTTTTCATCTTGGGACCTCTGTGATCAAATTCCTCTTGTCTCCAAATGCTCCCAACTTTTTAGGACTATCTACCCAAAACTTACATATATATCCATAACATAAACTTCCTTACTTTCTCAACTTTTATTTCCATGAATTATAGTCCACCGTTAGCTTATTAAAGTACATTTTTAGAACTTTGCAGGCAGGAATATTCTTTTAGTATTTTATTCATTTCCAATGACAGAGAGAGAGAGAGAGAGAGAGAGAGAGAGAGCGAGCATGGGTACACCAGAGACTCTAGCCACTGCAAACAAATTCCAGACACATGCACTATTTTGTGCATTTGACTTTATATGGATACTGAGGAACTGAGCCAGGATCTTTAGGCTTTCTAGGCAAGAACCTTATCCATTAATCCATCTCTCCAGTCCCTTAAACACTTTGGAAAATATTTATTTCCTCCTCTTTTTCATAAAGAAAAATTTTGGTCCTATCTGTATACTTTATAAAGGAAAGAACAGTTTCACTTTTGGGAAAGGTCAACTTCACCTTCATGTGTCCAAGAAAGAACCCCTCCCATGTAGCAAATAGAGTAAGTAGTTCGTGTTCCGTATGCTGGTGTAACAGTCACAGGATATTAACAAACGCAGGCGGCATCCTCAATAGGACTCAGTACTTTCCTGTGCTGGTCCATCCTTGCACACAACAGTGACTGTGTAGGGAATGAGTAGATCCCCTTTAGTAGGACCTCCCAAAAGATAACAAGCCTGCCATGGTCACCTGGCAAAATCAGGACTGATCCCAAAGCATTGTTTGGTTCCAATATCAAGGTGGCAGCAGAGTGTGGAAGCATGGACAAAATTGAGCTTCTGGGATTGGATGTCAGACTCTCATGCAGGAGGCAGCAACCAGCCTGGGCTTCACTTGTGGCAGAAGTCAGGGCAGTGTAAGTTCTTGCCAGCCAGTGTGGGCATGGCGTGCTAAAAGTCCACACTCAAGATTCTTTATAAGCTTGTGAATATGTGGGGACGAGAGGAAGGAAAGGGGTGAGGTGTATGTAGGTATAAGGGGAAGGAGAAGAGTGGGGCTTCAAATTTGGCCTTCAAAATGGAGTCAGGGACTGGGGAGACGGCTCCGTGGGTGTAAGTGCTTACTGTGCAATCGTGAGGACCTGAGTTTAGATCCCCAGACCCATGGAAATCCAGACACAGCAGCAAGTGTCTATAATCCCAGAATCACTGCAGCAAGATGTGAGGTGGAGACAGGAAAATTCCTAGAAGTTCACAGGCTGCTAGCATGGAAAACGCAGTGGCGAACAGCAAGGGACCGTGCCTCATGCAAGGTAGAAAGCAAAGGTGTCCTCATGTGCACGCGCACACACAGACACACACACACACACACACACACACACACACACACACACACACACACACACACTATACACACCAAAAATGAAATCAGACTCCTCATTACAGACCATTATTGACATTTTTGTAGCTACTTATCAGCATGCTAAATTCCTTAGAAAATCAATCAAAAGAGTTCTAAGTTGACTGATTGGGAATCTTATTTTGTCTTGAATCAAGAGAAAGCTGTACAAGCATTAAGCTCAATCATGCCAAGAGCAGCCCAAGGCTCATTTTGCTGAGCTGCTGGGTCCCTCGATGGTTGGAATGACTCCTCCTTCAGTAAGTACTCTCAACTCTCTCCTCCAAGGGGAGGCTCACTTCCATTCAGTCACTGCCTTGAAACCCTTCTTTCATTTGACAGTAAATGAGATTCAGGCAGCCATGAGTTTCATCCTTCAGGACCCAAGGTGGTTTGTCAGGTCAATAGTCACTCTCTCTCTCTCTTCCATTGGCATCCATGGGGTTAATTGTGTGGTTGCTTCCTAGCTTTTCAAATTATGAAGAGCAAAGGAAAAACTCCATCAGATCTTCTGTCCACAATGAAAATGGAAACATACATTTTATTCTTCCACAACTTTCTTTGGATATACATGCATTTTAGACTGTAGAAGCTATCTGTTAGGTCCTTAGAAATGTGCCCAGTTGTAATAATATAAATTAATTTGATTTAGCAGCCAGCCACACAGGATTGCAGTATTACTATTTATTAATAACAGTAAGTATTGCTATTGGTAATATTAACTAGCAATGCCAAGTATTGCTATTTATTAATAACAGTGACTATGGCTAATAGTGGTAATTAATAATACTAAGCATTGCTATCTATTAATAATAACAGTATTGATGTAAATAATAACTAGTAATGATACTAAGTATCATTATCTATTGTCTAATAATAAGACTAAGTATTTCTATTAATGAGAGTAATTACTAATGCTGAAGATTGCTATCTATTTTTAATAACAGTATTACTATTAATAATACAATTATTAATAATTAGCACTCCTATGTGTTTAATAATAATATCAGTATTGCTATCAGTATTGCTATAACCAATATTAATTGGTAATGATACTAAGTTTTACTACTTTAAAAAAAAATAAGACTAAATATCACTACCAATAATAATTTAGTAATGCTGAGCATCATTATCTATTTTAGTGGTAACAGTATAACTATTAATAATAGTAATTAGTGCTAAGAATTACTATTTATTAACAATAACTGTAATATTATTATTAATTATTATTATTAATAATAATTAGTAATATTGTTCATTATTATATTTCTATAATCTATAGCTTATTAAAACAAAAGCTATATGTATATATGAGTGCATATATATACTAGCTCTTTGTATTCTGTAAGATATCTGTTAAAGTGAGAATGCAAAGTGTCCCCCATGGGCTCATGCATTTGAACATTTGGTCCTCAGCTGTTAGTGTTGTGTGCGAATGTTGTAGAACTTCGGGATGTGGCCTGGCTGGCTGAATGGGTTGTGCGGGGCAGGATCTGAAGATAAAACCCACATTTGGTTCACGCCCAGCTCTCTGCTTCCTCACCCACAAGAAGTATGAAGAAGCAACTCTTCAGTCTGCCTCGACAGACTGACAGAGCTACCCAGGCCAGCATGGCTTCCTTGCCATGGGAGCCACATTCCCACGGATTGTAAACCAAGGTCGGTCTTCCTCCCTTAAGTGTCTGCTACCAGGCACTCATCACTGCACTGAGAAAAGAACTAATACAACCCCCAGAGCAGGGTAAGAAGAGCTGTCACCCTAGCTCTTAAATGCGACCCTCATTCAAGAAAGTGACTTTTGGAGACTGGGGATGCAGGTCTGCCCTGGAAGGAATGCCTGGCATGGGCACAGCTCTAGGCCAACCCTCAGCCCTCAAGAGAGGGGAGAAGAGGTAGAGGAAGAGGAAAGAAAGAAAATATACATCTGTGTTTTGCTTTGTTTTTAAATCCCAAGTTTGAATGACGAAGTCAATGGCATTTTGGCAGGAGGAGATAACATGAATGTTAACTTAAGATTCCAGACAAATAAACACTGAATAATCGCACTATTACTTCTTCTACTACGTGAAATTTCATCTGGTAGCCACAACCTCTTTGAAAAGTTTGGGGAAATTTTCAAATACCTGGCATTTTACTGTCAAAAGAAATGCATTTTGTGTATTTCCCAAGGTGCACCTGAGCTTTGGATTGTTTCAGATGATAGATTTTTGAAAAGGAATAAACCAACAATACTAAAGCATTTTTTCAGCTTCTCACAACAAAAGGCATTAGGGGAAATTATACTGGGGGTTTTAAAGCCTCTCTTGGACTTAAAGTCATTTAACTGTAATTGGATATGAGAATAAACTTTTAATAAACAATTTTAATTTCCAGAACCATGCACTACATGTCTTTGATTTTTCATGAGTTTTCCAGTAGTTTAGTCCCCTCATCAAAGAACCAACTCACACAGGAATATTTTTTTAACCTGTGTCGCTTTGATTGGGGCAAGCAATTTGGCTCTCAAGTGTCAAAACTAGTCTTTATTGGAAAAAGAAAATACACATGCTATTTCTAGTTGGCATTGTCAGCTGTCAACCTAACAATGATTGACATATTTCATTCTCTCACACTCAAGAAACTTATTTATTTTCTACTATCTAAAACCTAGAAAGTGAATTGTATGGACTTAATGCTGTTAACTCCTTTTGCCAAAGCTCTCTCTGTACAGGAAAGTTCAGGGATATGACCTTGTCCAGATCTCAGAACTTCCCATCGATGTCTCTGCCCAATGAAAGTTTGAGAAATGCCTGTTGGTGGTTATTTCTGGGAATGGGATAAGTGTACATGACACCTTTCTTCAGAGCATGGATGTTTTTCTCCTGTAGGCAGGTGTGTGGAATGTGATGGCAAGGAAACAATTACTTTTGCATGTGTAAATGTATGTGTGTCTGTGTGTGCATGTGTGTCATGTGGTGTATGCATATGTGTGTGTGGTTTGTGTGATGGTATCTTGGACACTCTTGTTTACAGTGGCCAGATTAACCGTGTGTGTGTGTGTGTGTGTGTGTGTGTGTGTGTGTGTGTGTGTGTTGTTATCTCTGACACCCTTGTTTCCAGTGGCCTTCATATTCTTGTCCATGGACTCCAGTTACATGTTCCTGTCTGTGGGACTCTTTTCTCGTGCTCTTTGGGGTTACGTTTACTGTCTAGGTACAAGGGGAGCAGCTCCCCTCTATAGCTTTGCTATGCCTGCTGGGAAACCTTTTGTGACTGAACTGTTCAGATTCCAGAAGAAGTGACAAGTGACAAAGACCAGAAGGCGTTAAGAACCACTTGGAAGAGTGCAGCGAGTGGGTGTTGTGAGTGACCAGGTTAGGGATATTTCAGAAGGGACAGCCAAGGAAGAGGTGCTATTGGAACTAAAGGGTCTGTTGCTGCATGCATCATGAGCTGTGGGTTTTATGATAGGACTGTGACTGAATGATATGACTCCTCCAGGGAGAGCTGATGGCAATGTTGGTGGTGATGACGGTGGAGAGCTGATGATGCCCCTTAGAAAGGGAACAGAATGTAGCAATGGCTGTGTCCAGGTACAGATATTTACCCATTACCACAGCTGGGTATGGCACTCAAGAGAAATTAGTCCCAACATTTTCTAACCTTCTGAGGGTCTAGTCAGGACTGAGCATTCATGGGTAAGGAGCTTAAACATGGGGGCAGAATCCCAGCTTGGCTAAGGAAGATGCACAGTTCACCAACAATAATCCATGAAGAAACTTCACTCTCAGTTATGCCATAAAAAGTGGAGAGGGCTTAGGAGATGGCTCGCTGGGTAAGTTCATATCCAAATTCCCACATTAAAGCTAAGCATGGTGTCATGCACCTGAAATCGAGCCCTGGGGAGGAAAAGATGAGGGGTCAGATCGCTGAGACTTGCTGATTGGCCAGTCTAGCTGAATCAGGGAGCTCCAAGTTCAGTGAGATACTCTCCAAAAATTAAGTGAACAGCAATTGAAGAAAATATTCAATATCCACCTCTGCCCTTCATCCACAGGCAGCATACAGGTATGTATAACTGCATGTGCACATGCCATGCATGCACATATAACTGCATATGCACATGCCAAGCAAAAATATTTTAAAAAGTAATGAATGAGGAGAAGAAGTGGATACTGACCATTTAGGAAATGTGGTTGTCTTAAACATTTTTAAAGGTGTTATCTTATTTCTTTATAATAAAGAGGGAGAGGGAGCAACAGAGAATGGACACACCAGGGCCTCTAGCCACTGAAAATGAACTCCAGGCACATGTGCATTAGGCTTATGTGGGTACAGGGGAACAGAACCGGGGTTCTTAGGCTTCACAGGTGAGTACCTTATCTGCTAAGCCATCTCTCCAGTCTGGTGTTGTCTCATTTTTAGTTGCAAGATAATCATTGCAGTTTCTTTCTCTCTTATTTATTTGAGCGAGCGAGTGAGCAAGTAAGAGAGAGAGAGAGTATGGGAGCACATTGTTTCTGCTGCAAACAAATTCCAGACACATGCACCACTTTGTCCATTTGCCTTTACATGGGTGGCTTGCAATCTTCACAAACAAGTGACTTTAACCAGTAAGCCATCTCCCCCACCCAGTATAGACATTTTTATCCAGGCTGAGGAATTTTATCTGCCAAATCACCCAATGCCCCTTCACAATCATGGAGGGCATTTACTAGTAATTGGGCAAAACATATGGAGTAGGAAAGATCTAAATTGGACTTTTTTTCTTTACTCATCACTAATTATATCACTAGAATTACTTCTTAACATTAAACCCCGCTTTCTCATCTTTAAAACAGCAAAATCACACTACAGCATTTGGTTTGTGTCAAAGCAAATGCTATGAGGGTTACAAGAAGGATGTCTTTAATTTAAACTATTGGCCCTATTGTTAGTTGCTAACACCATTATGTTTAAGCCAAACCTTGACACCAGATTAGCATGCGCATGGAAGAAAACTGGCCACAGTGAGGCTTAGAACTGCACAGACACTGAACTCTGACCTTCCCCTCCCTGTGATGCCCTTCCTGACCATAAAGTTTTCCTTCTATAAGTTAACTATGTTTCTCATTCTTCTTATTATCATGGAACTGAATTTTGCAAATTATAGGATGTCTGGGTTTTCATTTTATACTTAATGGCTTGTGGGAGGGCAGGGTCTTGCTCAGATTAAATGTGTTTAGAAACATTGCAAATAACTCTTTCTTTTTGGCATGTAAATCTGCCAGAAGTCTTGGGAGGCATTTATAGTTTCTTTTTTTAATATTTATTTTATTTTTTAATTTGAGAGAGAGAGAAATAGAGGCAGATCAAGAGAGAATGGATGCACCAGGGCCTTTAGCCACTGTAAACACAAACCAGATGCACGAGCCACCTTGTGAATCTGGCTTATGTGGGTCCTAGGGAATCAAACCTGGGTCTTTTAGCTGTGCAGGCAAGCACTTAGCCAGTAAGCAAACCCTCCAGCCCATTCATAGTTTCTTCACAGCATAAGTCCATGTGACTGAAGAACTTGGACCCCTTAAACCCATCTACTTGTCACACGACTTGTCACTGCTTCGATCTAGCAAAGTTCTCCTGTTCCAACCACTGCCATTTACTTTATTTTACAGGCTGTTTTTGGGTTGAGTGCCAATGTCCCCCTCAGCCTTATGTGTTTGTGATTAAGCCTCACAGCTAATCACCAGTTTTTATGGAGCCTGTGGGATGAGGAACCTTGTTGGAGGAGGTGTGTCGCTGTGGGTGGGCCTTAGGATGTTTTCAGTCCAGCAGCGCACTTGCCAGTGATAGCTAGGTCACTCTCAGTGCTTCCATGGAGCAGATGTGACAAGATGTGACACCCTGGCTGTCTGCTCCATCACGCTTTCCCCATCATGATGAAATGTCCTCTCAAAACCATGAGCTGACATAAACTCTTTCCTCCCATAAAATGCTTCTGCTTGGGGCTTTCATTCCAACAAAGAGAAGGTAGCTGCTGCACAAAGTGAACACAATGCTCAAAGCTTACAAAGGCCTTGGGGTGGGTGGTAAATCTTACCAGTGGAAAGGCCTTTGATGCAGTGGTATTGCTGGCTCGAAGCCCAGGGTCTCTGCTTAGGTCAGCAGTGAGCCCTGTAAGGAATGGCTTGGTGTTCAGGGGGAACAGAGAAGAACTGAACCAGAGAGGATTTACTCAAGCCTTCAGCTTCCTCACCCCAATTTACATGAATATTAAGTGTCAGCTCTCTCCCTGCCCGCCCTGTGGCTCCTCCCTCCATCTGGGGGAAGAGATCTGCAATATGAAGCTTTCAGTCCTCATGTAGACATCCTGAGGATTACTTTCTAAAGCAGTCCAGAATTAAATCTTGTTTAAACAGTTTGTTCAAGCAGGGCTGGCTATGCCCCTCGATGAAACAGTGCAGAGACTAAACAGCAAGGGTCATGGGCGCTTGGAGAAGAAACCGACATCCATATATACATTACTATGTATTCAGTATTTCAGTCTTAAAATTCATGAGAGTGAAATCTCACATCAATACACATGTCTCCCTGCCCTATAACATGAGTTATCAAAATAAATATGCAGCAATTTTTCCGACAGCAAAATCCATTGCATAACAAATGCATGAGCTGATAGCTACATAGGAGAATGTACGTTAGGTAGCATCATGGTGCCCTCCTACCAGGCAACATCTGGGTGGCTGTGGACTTTCTCCTTGAAGCCACACTGGCCAGAGGTCCTTGGGTGACCCACTGTGTCTGTTTGTGAAATGCGCGTAGCTGCACCTTTCACTTGTGAATCTAGGTTCAAACAAATTTGGAAGCTTCAAAATCAAGCAGATTCTTACCTCAGGTAAGGCTTTGTATATTTCTTTATTTTTATTTTTGAATACAGCAATGGAGTCAGAGAAATTGGATTCTCTCTCCACAGGTGACAATGTGTAACAGAGATAGGTTGCCAGGAGAATGGGCAGTCTTGCTACACTAGAAAAGATTGTCACGTAGTGTTTGCATGACTATTGTCATTCTTCATCTAGTAGGAAAACTATGGGTGTTTCTTAAATCCTTTGAACAATTTATCTTCTTTTGCCTGAATAAACAACCAGGTACTCATATGTTTGCCTCCCCTTAAATCTCAAAAGCAGAAAACATATTGAGACATTTCTCTACTCTAATAATTAAAATATCATCAGGAATAAATCATAATAAAATTAACAAATAAACAAATGACAAATGAAAAAACTCTCTTAGAGGAGCTGGAATATGGTTCAATGATTGAAAGTACTTGTTTGGGAAGCTTTCCATCCAGGTTCAGTTCCCCAGCTGCCCACGTAAAGCAGGACGGGCATTCATTTGCAGTGACAAGAGACGCTGGTGCTCCCTTGCACGCACACACACAATTCCTTATAGTAACAAGACCAAGAAATATAATCTGGTATTTAACTTAGCAAATTATGGAAAATATTTTGTCATTATGACTTAGAAGTGAAGGAATACATGGATGAATTACCTCCTCTATAATTGTTACAAATAAACAAGAATTTCAGAGAGCTATAATCTAAGACTCACACAGGATTCCTACATGTGTGTGTGTATGTGCCTTTGTGTAGAAAACATATATGAACATTGTTTCACTTTTATTCTTATACACTTGGTCTTCTTTTTTCTCAGTAAATAACTAAATCACATCAGTGACTCTTACTAATATTGTGGACTATTGCTTATGGATTTTCAATTGATGTTACTGGAAAGGTGTGTGGAAGCAAATGCTTTCTCCTCAGACTTAAAGGTTGAGATTATATTTTTTAAGCATAGAAATAAATGAGGTATTTCAGAATGTCCATAACTCTATTAATTTATAGATAAAGAGAATTTAAAAAGTGAAAGATCCCTGTTCAGTTTGGAATAGCCGAGACACACTCCATCCATGGGACATCTATACAATTGCAAGGGAAGAACGACTTGAAAGTCAGGAGCAAGTCTAGTCTCAGCTGCAATCATGTGGAGTCTGTTGAGCACCTATTCCTCCCTCGAAGGTGTTTTGGGGTGACAGACCAAGAGCATATATCACTTTGAAGTCATTACACAGGGACAAAGCTAATATTCATTGTTCCCAAGGAGCATTTATGTCACTTTGATTGGACTGCCTGTTTTTAAGGCCACAGTCATTTAGATTCAGAATGGCCACTGAGTTACCACTTATCAATGATTCGGGTACTGTTCTGGAGCTGATAAAAATGTCTGGGTTGCACAAGCCCATGGGGAATACCTGCAACCCCGCTGAGGAGGCGGATCCCAGCACAATGGGATCGCAATGGCACCAACCCATGATGTATCTGTACTAAGTATGTTTGTAATGAAAAAAAAAAAAAATGCCTGGCTTGGTTACAAGTCCCAAGGAGCTCTGAGCTGCCCTACAGTACAATTCTACGTGATACTGTGGGTCATTCGTTTTCCAGGGTGGCAGGTTGTGAAAGACTTTGCTGTTTAAAATTGAGCACAGTTTGAGCCTAAAGGACATAGGCTATTTTTCCATTCCATACAACTGTTTAAAACATTTAATGATTCTAATGTTATATTTTATTTATTTATTTTGGTTTTTCAAGATAGGGTTTCACTCAAGCCTAGGCTGACTTGGAATTCACTATGTAATCTCAGGGTGGCCTCAAGCTCAAGGTGATCCTCCTACCCTCTGTATCCCAAGTGCTGGGATGAAAGGCATGCACCACCATGCCTGGCAAATGTTATACTTTATAAGAAAAATGTTTTCATCACTACAGGAAAGAATTTGGAGAGGCAAACATGTTGATATACCTTGAAAGTGTCACAGTGGATTACAAGGCACTGACTAAAGCCCTTCAGCTTTCCTTTGTTTCCTCCTCTGAATCACAGGAAATGAGCTCACTTCTGTAGCTGTGGTCTCACAGCTGGTTTGTAATGTCTTTCAGTGACTAGACCTGAACACATGCTACAGGCTGGAGCAAGAGGTCTGCAATTTTGAGGCCAGCCTGGGCTACCTAGTGAGTTAAAGGCCAGCCTGATCAGAATTATAAGATTCTGTCTCAAAACAAAATAAAAAGAGGCCATGGATATATGTCAGTGCTGGAGCACTTCCTAGCGTGTGAAGTCCTGGTTTCAGTCAGCTTCAACTCTGAAAAAAGCTTCTTAGGTCCTCTCTAGAACCTCTAGCTTCTGTTCACTAAACACCATAACCTGGAGAGCAAATAAATAAGTAAGTAACTAATCTTTATGCATCTTACCAGAGCTCCTCTATCTATGCTAGCTTGAGCTAAGTTTGTTGCTAGACAGAGGATGGAGATACGAAAATGAAATAATGTGCAATATTCCTGGTCCAAAAGATGACCCAAAGAAAACACTGTGGGCAACTGAGGGAGAATTTTAGGTTATTTTTCAGTTATTTAATTCAAGCTGCAGAACAGTTTCCTTTTTTGTTTTGCATGTGCGTATGCATGGTAGGTTTGCATGTTTGCATACATGTGTGTGTACAGGAATGTGGAGGCTAATGCCAGGTGACTATCTCTCTTGCTTTCCACCTCATTCACTAAGACAGGCATTTGCACTGCACCCACAGTGCACAGGCACAGGTAGACTAGCTAGGCAGTGAGCCTCAGGGTTGCCCTGTCTCCAACCTCCCCAGTGCTGGCATTACGTGCTGCAAGGCACATTACGGGTGCTCTGGGCATCTTGACTGAGGTCCTCACACTTGTATGGCAAGCACTTCACCATCTGAGCATCTCCCCAGGCCAAAACAGGTTTGTTTTGTTTTGTTTTGTTTTCATGGTCCTTGGTCACCATGGGTTTTCATTTCTCCAAAAGACACAGATAAGGGTACAACAGCAGTGGCATGCCCAGCCACAGCCCTGGTCATAGAAAATCCTGTGCTGTAGATACCTCATTAATAAGAGCCAGAAGGAAGTCACCTCTTGGTATATGTCAGATACTGGGGCCTGTGCTTTCTTGAGTCTCTCCATGGCAATGTGAGCACCCTGAAACCCAGGGCTTTGCTGTGTTCACCACTATATTCTAAGCACCGGAAGGAACCCAGGTGTGCAGCAGGGGCTGAATATTGAATACTGTAGGATGAATAGACAGTGAATGCATTCATATAGCCCACGCTTATGGATTAGTCCACTTTATGTCACTATAACAAAACACCTGAGGCAAGAGAAAGGCTTATTTTGGCTCACAGCTTGGGAGGTTGGGGTCCATGATGAGTTTGGGCCTGGGTGAAGAAGCATGTCACAGCAAGTGACTTGGTGGGACATGATGCTTAGTTCATCATGAGGAAGCAAAAGAGAAGGAGAAATGACCCAGGGGCCCACTAAGCATACATCAAATGACCCAAAGACCTCCCTCTAGGCTCAGCTCTATAAGGTTCTACTTCCTCCAGGTAGATCCACCATATCAGTTACATTCTCTCAAAGCTTATAGCAGGAAAGGGCTTTTTAGGTTCACCACGTTGAGGGGAACAGATATCATGGTGGAGAACTCATCACAAGACTAGAAAACAAGGGGGCATTACACACACCTCCACAGCAGCAGCGTGGAGGAGGTCTATGCACTGGGCTTGGAGCTGGGCTATGTCACCCCAAAGCCTGCATGGCTTCCCCAGCAAGATTCCATCTCCCAAAGGCCTCACAACCTTCCCAAACTACTACTAGATGAAGACTAGGCAGGAGGCTTAATCATAAACCCTCGAGGTATGTTGGACATTTCACATTCAAATCACCATAGAGCCACTGTTCACAGCACTGCGGGCCCAGCTTTTAATGCATAGACTTTGGGGAACATTCATTCAAACCACAAGACCTTAGCCAACTCTTTCGACCTTGTAAATCTCCTCTGGCTTCATAAGGTTTTCTTCTATTTAAGTTAAAATGCTAAGAGGCCCTTGATGGAAAAGTTCATAGAGTAGATGGAGGTCCTCACCGTTCCATGAGAAGTGACACCTTGATAACATAATTGGAATTGGCTCAATTCCTTCCCTGACTGCAAAACCACACAGACGGTAGTGGGCAGACAGCTCCTGTAGATCTTATGGACTGTGTGCTCCTGGACGGGCTGTTCCCCGAGTGCATGAATGACAAACACAATCTTCTCTGTGTGTTTCCTCTTCTTTATGAAGGAGAAAAATTCACATTATTTCTGGGACTTTGTAAGGGAGCAGGAGGTCAAGTTTGTGAATGAACACTCTGGGTGACTTTCTCCCTGACTAAGTGACAACATTGACCCCAACATTTCTGAATTCATTTAGAAACAGAAACAGTTGAGCTTAGAATGAAGACCCCAGTCAGTCCTGTCTCTACCACTTACTAGCTGTGCCTGACCTATCAGTATGTGGAAATGACTGCTTCTACCATGGGAGCTTGTTGGAAGACAAATGAATGAATTCCAAGTAAATCTCTTGAAACTGTATGTGGCCTGCAGGAAGCTCAGAATAAATATTAACAATTTAGATCTGAGATTGTTAACAGATATCCTTGCATGAGACATTCTAGTATTTATTTTGGATAATACTGTCAGACATTCACCTAAGAAAAATGCCTAAATACTGAAGATGCAAAGATAAAAATTATGTTTGGTTTTTTTTTGTCCCCCTTGGGAGTTCAATTTTTAGAAAAAGGAAATGTAACATAAATAATTGTAAATACAAATTGCCATACATACAAATGTTCTTAAATGAGCTCTAAACTGTGATATATCTGGTTCACAATGAATAATCAACACTGGCCCCACCTTATTTTTATATAAACAAGACATTTGTTGAAGTAAAATGATCATATATGGGAGGTACATATTTTAAGGGTGACTTGGGAGTAGAAATACTAGATGTCTTAGGCAATATGAATCTATGCCTAGGCTATAAATGAAATGCCAATGCTAAGAATGATAAGTGCCATTGATAAATTAATTTTTAAATGAGCAAGAATGTCAATGGATTGAACTAAACTGAATTTGAGAGAAGATGTCATTATTATTTTAAAGTAGTTTTTACTTCAATGCTCATGTCAAAATTAAAGGGTAACTGCTTACATATGTACAAACAAAGATCAGAACACAAAAGGAGAACTAATGAAGATTCAAAATGGAATTCAGTGGCCCCAATGGAGGTCACAGGATTCCTCCTGTAGCTAACCTCAGAGGCACTGAAGTTTCCATGACTCTCCAGTAAAGAGCAGCAGGCGGAATGGCTGGTCACAAGACTCCAGGCCCCGTAGGGGCCAAGGGCTCAACCTTCCTTCCATCCCTGTGACTCTCACAAGCCCTCGGGTACATATTCACTGGCTGCTTATGCTACCATGTCCTTGGTCACTGGAGCACACACTGGTGTGGCTCTGACTCAGGGTCCAGTCTTGCACCTTCAAATCACATCTGGGGTTGAGACATCAGTCTTGTTTCAGTGCCTTCATGATGGGAATCCCTCCACACCTCAGGCTGGGGAAATTCTGGTCACAAGGCTTTGCAGACATGTTGATAGATTGG
The DNA here is from genome assembly GCF_020740685.1 of Jaculus jaculus. NCBI lineage: Eukaryota > Metazoa > Chordata > Mammalia > Rodentia > Dipodidae > Jaculus > Jaculus jaculus. The sequence continues at coordinate 134,096,987 of NC_059109.1, forward strand.
AGAGTTCAGATCGGTCCTGTCATGTGATGATGATGGAGAAAGGAAGAGGGAAAGAAAAAGCAAACAAAAGGTGAATGTGAGAGTCTGAGTGGACAACAAGAGGGAAAGATGGGGACAGCCCCAGCATGGTAGTTCATCAGCTTGGCCTCAGGAAGAAGTCCGTCCTGAGAGATGTCATTACCTGTGGTCCTCGTACAATGAGGTCATCCACTCCCAGGATGCTGCAGGTGATTGATGACTGGAGCTATGGATTACTGCAACATTCTTCAGAGACAACCAGAATGCCGGGGACCTAAGGGCCCTGATTTGCAGAGGAAACAATGGTTGCAGCATCGAGTATAACCTGATTCCCACAGAGAGGGAGAGGGGGTAATTTGACCTATATGTTGAAGAAATGCAAGATGACCCATATTCAGAGAAACCTAACAGCTAATGAAACTATAAGATTTAATTTCTGAAACATGAAAATGAGGATCGTTATTTGAAAGACAATAACAGTCCAAACCCGGGGCAGGTATTCTTCAGTTTCATTTATTTTTAATGCTTTTCTCAGGTAATGACCATGATTATTAAAATAAAAGACCAATATCAGTTTTTACTAGTTCTGTTTTACATAGTACAGTACTGTAGCTGCAAATGATTGCATTGGAAATAAGACACTTTCCAGTCTAGACTTGAAATTTGCCAGGAAAGTCATTTTTATAAAATGATCTATGGAGTCATTCTACAAGCATATAAACAAAATTGTAAAATATTGACAATGCAATAAAAATGCAGTGCTTTTGTTGCCCTTTCCATACTAATTTGTACATTTATTTTTTATATCAAAGAAAATCCAGTGTGTTTCACAACATGAAATCCTTCACAAGGATCAGGGATGCTGCAAAAGCAGGGTTTTAGAATGTTCTCTTGGTGCTGTCTGCTTCCCCATGAGATTTCCAGGCTTGGTACTTCCCTTGTCTCAGAATCAAAGATCACATGCAAGAACTGAGATGCTCAATTATTCTTTTAAACCCACACTCCCCTTTGATAAGCACACACACAAAAAAAGTGTGTACTATTCCTTTAAAGGTTTCAAATTTTTCAGGATAATTGGTCACTGGGATTAAATATGAATCAAAGCAAAGAGACAAATTATTGTTTATTTTCCTATGATTCTTTATCTCCCAAGATGATAGTCCTTCCAGGGGCAGAAGCTTTGAACAGCTTTCCACCACCCGCCCCACCCTCTCACATCACTGCTCAGGATTCTGGGTTGATGCAAATGCACTAGCTTTTAATGTTGCAATATCCTCAGCAATTTTGGAAAACATCAAAACAGGTAAAAATTGTTGAAACCTGGCAGCTGAAAAATGTCCCCACATGAAATTTACAAGGGTCATCACCAGTGCATCATAATACACAGAGAGAAACTAACTGGCTGCCACACTCTGCTGGGGGTGCCCTCTAATCCTGGTTGCCATCTGGTTTCATAAAAGAACCACAGTCCTTTGACTACTATAGACTCCAAACAGGGCAGGCCATGAATTAGCCAGCTGTAAAACATGCCTTTTCCCAAACACTTTATTATCAGAGTGAAGCCCAAAAAGGTGTAAGGAAAGGAAAGGAGAAAGAAGAAAAAAAAAAAAGGAGAGAGAGAGAGAGAAAGAAAGCAAGAGATATTGAGAATCAGAGAAAAAGAATAAAATACAAGTGAGGGTCATATAGTTCAGGGGATAAAGTGCTTGCTGCACAACCAAAAGAAACTGAATGCCTGTCCCAAGAACCCACGGAAATGCTGGGCATTGCTGCACATACCTGTAATCTCTGGACGAGGGAAGCAAGAACAGAAGGATCCCTAGGGATTGCTGGGAGCGAGTCTATATCAGAATCAGTGAGCTCTAGGCTCAGTGTGAGAGCCTGTCTCAAGAGATAGGGTAGAGAGATAGGGTAGAGAGTGACCTCTCCCTCTGGCCTCCTCATGCACACAAGAAACGGAATACATACATGTAAGCATACAACATATACATGCAAAAATGTTCAAAGTGGAAGAGAAAAATTAAAGAGACTTAAAATTTCAATCCGTCGATGAGAGTTTGTAGGCTCTATGCCGCTCCCCACCCCAAACATATCAGGATCAGAATTTCTCAACATCCTGAGGAGCAAAAGTTCAGACTCAGGTGTAGTTTAATACAGACAAACATGTTAGGCATGTTTTTCACCTGGTGCTGCCTAAACAATGTAGACAGCATTACATACTTGTTATGGAGAACTTTGATATATTGGTCATATTCCCATGGGTTATTCTCTTATGTCCCATCTCCCCTGCCTCCATTCCCCTGGGGATACTCCTCAGTGGGGTTGTGGGTACTCACTGCGGGGTCATGAATGTACTACTAGTCTCTCTGGCAGGACAATGCCTCAGAGTACATCTTCCTACCCTGTGATTCTTACATCCTTTCAACTCATCTTCCCCAATATAGTCTGAGCCTTGGAGGGTGTGTTATGAGCATCCTTTAGTGTTCAGCTCTCTTTAGCCTCTAATTTTTTGCTTTGATGAGTTTTTTTAAAATATATTATTTTATTTATTTATTTGAGAGAGAGAAGACCTGAGAGAGGGAGAGAATGAGCATGCCAGGGACTCCAGCCACTGAAAAAATCTCCAGAAACATGCACCACCTTGTGCATCTGGTTTATGTAGGTCCTGGGGAACCAAACCTGTGTCCTTGGGTTTTGAAGGCAAGCACTGTAACCACTAAGCTGCCTCTCCAACCCCTTTGTTGAGTTTTGAGTCTCTTCAGCTTCTACCACCATATCCTTGGAAAAGGATTTCAGGCTGGACATGAGAACAGTTCTCATACTTAATACATCACTTGCTCTGTGATGTTTCCAGGGCCCTGGAAGATGTGGTTGGGATGACTCATCTCGTGCAAGGCAGTTGAGTTTCTTCTTCAGTAATTCTGAAGAGCGTTGGGTCGCCCTGTATAAGTTGTCATCTATAAAACAGATTCATTTACCCAGAGAGATGGCAGCGTGGATGAAAGGGACACATGTAGACATTTAGAAAACATTTTAATGGGGTTAGATAGACGGCTTAGAGTTTAAGTTGTTGGCCTATGGAGCCTAAAGACTCAAGTTCAATTCCCCAGTATCCACATAAGCCAGATATACAAGGTGGCACATGGGCCTGGAGTTCATTGGCAGTGGGTAGCAGCCCTGGTGTCCCCTTCCCCCCCCCCCCTCCTTTTTCTCTTTCTCTCTCTTTCCTTCTTTTTTCTCTCTCTCTCTCTTTTTCCTTCTTTTTACTTCTCTCTCTCTTTCCTTCTTTTTTTCTTCTCTCTCTCTCTAAATAAATATTTTAAAACTCTTTTAATGGACATAACCTCTCCTCTTCACTAAAAAGCAGTGGAAGCTTCCTCCTGGGATGGATGAGGTTCGCATCCATAGACTTCTGCCTTGGTTCTCAGTACTAAGTATGAATTCTCTGTCACTGAACAGGCCTCATATTCACTCAGAGAGCAGTTGATGGTACCCACCACCTATTTGTCATCATTTCACTGGCTAGTTGAATTTGTAGCTTGCAGGATCTACTGCTTGTTCACACTGTTGGTGACTTTTTATACCCCAGTCAGCAGTATGAGAGCTAGAAATCAGGGAGCTGACTCCTATCTCAATTCCAGCATGATCTCTCAATGCCCAGCAGCCACCGCCTGTGGTATCTTGAGCAACAGAGACTTGCCATTTTGTTCTGGTGGGCAATTAAGTGCTTGAGAAATAGCCTGAATTGCTTGGGGGGGTGGGGGCTACATGGCTCTCCCTGACTAACATCTTACTATGGGGGTAGCCCAGTTCAGGCACTGGAATTGACCAGCAACAGCCTGTGGTTTCAGAGTAAAGCCCTCTCCAAGCCTTTAGAGTACTTCTGCCCAAACTCGCATTCCCCCCCCCTCTCTGTTATATGTTTTAATTAGCTCACCAAAAGGTAACTTTCTATAGCCCTGATCAATGCCATTGTTGGTTTTGTGTACCTCTCCCCTCCTTAACCATGTGCCCCTCAGTCCCTTCCTTCCACTCCTCTGCTCTGTGCCTCCCCTTGCCTGTCCACTCTTCCCTCCTCTGATCTCTTCCTGCTCACAATTTGATTATAAAAGAAGGGTTTGTCTCAGATTGACAGATATGATGGAATTGCACATTCCAAAACAAGGGAAGGGTACAGAGTGACTTGGCCATAACCCTATGGGAGAGTGAAATCTTGCCCAGGGGCGGGCTTGGTGGTGGCTGGTGGGATGCTCAAGTCAGAACTTTGGTAGCTCCAAGATTCCTTAAAAAAGTAAAACTAAAAGTTTAAGGAGCAAAGAAAGAGGACATGATGAACAAATCTGAGAATGGATCACGCACATTGGAGATAAATGGAGGGGCGTGAGTGAGGCCAGGGATGCTGGCAACATGTAGAGGCTGAACAAGACCCACACTGATGTCTCAGAACCCCCAGAATGGAGATAAGTCTGCAAACACTTTGTTTTCTTCAGCTCATAAAACCTGTTTTGTGTTTTTGACCTCTGCAATTGCAAGATAATGAACTTGTGTCTTTTGTTGAGACAGAATTTTGACACATAGCCCAAGCTGGCCTCAAACTCATAACCCTCAGGCTTAAATCTTCCAAATACTGGGATTACAACTTGTTAACTACCACACCTGACATTTATATCGCATTTGCCAACTAAACTTGTGACACTTTCTTATATCAGCAATAAAAACATATATATACATATGTGTGTGTGTGTGTGTGTGTGTGTATACACATATATGTGCATATGTATATATACTATATCTATGTATATATATGTATATATACATATATAGAGAGAGTATTTTTATATTCCTACTAAGTAAGTTCACTGAAGACCCACCACACATGCAGCTTCTGATATCCTCTGTGTGCTGAGGGGTGTGAGGACCTGCCTTCTGAAGAACACAGCTGCAGTCAGCCCCTCGGCACTCAACCCTGCCAGCAGGATAAGGCTTTGTTTCCTCTGGTTCTTCTTGGCTGTGAGCTGGAAGCGACGGCGAACAGCTACAAATCCTCCGGCTGAACTGGCTTGTTTAATGAGGCTTTTCACATTTGGACAATAGGACTTTCCAGGGTCCCAATCTGCTGCCCGCGTGCAGTTCATGATCACTGTGGAGTAGATCTGCGCTGGAAAGGTATCTTCTTCATGCAGGTTCATTTAAAGAATGGACTGGTGGTCTGCAGACAAGGGACATGAGAAAAATAGCTTGGTAATTTTATGCCATTTGGGTGATTCTCAACCTGGCACCATTTTGGTACCTTGGCAAATATTTGATGATGCCTGGAGATATGTGTGGTATCTGAAACTGGCATGTGGTAGGCAGATTGTAAGGGTGCCACAAAGAAGCAATGTACCTCATCCTCCCTGGCCCTCAGGAGAGGGCAGGATCAGACAACCTGGTCCTCTGCTCTTCCTGTAGACATCCACGGGGCTCTAGCACATGCTTGGGGAGCAGGAAAGCAGGGAGCTTTCCACAGTGTTGGGTGCTGGTTCGTATCCCGCTACTCTGAAAAATGTTCTCTTTGCATCAGTAGCAACAGTGGGGGCTGGGGTGATGGCTAAGTGGACAAAATGCTTGGTTTGGAAACATGAGGACCAGACGTTGAGCATTATTTTACTTGCTGGTTGGTCACAGCCTCCTAATCCCAGTGCTCAGGTGGCAGGGAATGGGGGTCTCCAGGGCAGGCTGAATAGCTGAATCAGGGAGCTCTGACCTCCACCGAGTGACCCTGAAGCAACTAAATAAAGATAACATTGATAGAAGACACCCAAGGTCAAGCTCCGGCTTCCACAGGCACACATGCACATGCCCACTGTTGCAGTGAGCTTCAGGTTGCTGGCGGAAAACACCTGACCAAGAACAGCTTGCTGGAGAAAGGATTATTTTGGCTTACAGACTTGAGGGAAGGCTCCACGATGGCAGGAAAAAACGATGGCATGAGTGGAGGGTGGACATCACCTCCTGGCCAACATCGGGTGGACAACAGCAGTGAGAGAGTGTGCCAAACACTGGCCAAGGGAAGCTGGATATAACACCCATAAGCCTGACACCAACAATACATCACCAATTCTCCAAATGGCCACCAGCTAGGGACCAAAGCCTTCAAAATGCCTCAGTTTATGGGGAACACCTGAACCAAACCACCAAACTCACCTACACAGCTGTGCGGCTACATACATGAACACTCATACACACGTGCCTGCACAAGTCACACACGTACAGAAACAGCAGTACGAAGAAAAGCACGGAGTTGAAGTCAGTGATACTTTCCCAGTCCTTCCCTGACGTCGGAACCGCATGAGGCCAGGCAGGAAAAAATAAAATACAATGATGACCCAGCGCCATTTAAACATCAGTGTGGATCCAGTGTGGACCAAGAAAGCCAGAGCTCTCTTCACGCAGAGCGGACGGCAGAACCCCCGCAGCAATCCAAATATGGGCAGAGAACCCATTCAAGACCCTGAGCTATTTGTATTTGGGGGGGGGGTTTCAAGGTAGGGTTTCACTTGAGCTCAGGCTGACCTGGAATTCACTATGGAGTCTCAGGGTGGCCTCGAACTCCTGGTGATCCTTCAACTTCTCCCTTCCGAGTGCTGGGATTAAAGGCGCGCGCCATAACTAGCAAAGAGCAAATGATAGAATTGCAGATAAGTGACCTCCATGAAACCACAGGAAACGCATTCTCCTGCTCAAATCCAGCTTCCCTAAAATAGCACATTCTATGACAATGCACTTGGAGCAAGCTTTGCTTCAATGCTCTCTTGCCATAGCTCTCTTATTTCTGTGCACCCCCAAAAGCCCAACCACCCAGAGTTCTGTTCAGTTGGGTTGGAGTCACGCGATTGCCTTGAAGCCAATGAGGGGTCAGAGGAAGTGGTGATCCTGAGTGACTCACACACTCTTTCTCTTCTTACAGCAAGCAGGATTTCCAAGAGCTGAGCACAGACGCCTCACCTTCAAAGGTGAATGACACCTGCACTTGGTCAAACGCACAGCCACCAGGACCTGAGGTTCACCTATGAGTCATCATTTGCTCATAACTGAAAGACCCATGGGCTTTCAAAATCATAAGGTAACCGCTTTAGCTGTTTGAGAATACACTAACCAACAGCTAATGAACCTTTCGGCTTCCCCTAGTTCCACGCGACGGAGTCTCAGAGAAAAGTGGCCCAAGTGGGGCACTCAGCTTAGCTTTCACAAAGCCAGAAGCCAGTGCGTCGCTGAGGCTTCGGGAAGGAGTCTACCTTCCTGCTCGCCCAGGGTGTTGGCTGGAGTCCGCTGCTTGTTTCTTGCTGTCTGCGAGGCTCCTCTGGGATTTGCCACAAGAAGCTGCCTCATTTCCTCTTGGTCGCCCTCTCCATCTACAGGAGGGCGAGCTTGTGCCTGACTTTCCTTTGTTAAACCTCAGGGGCTGCCATTTGCAAGACCCTCTGCTACCAGCCACCAAGGCCAGCTGGACAAGCCCAGCACACTGCGCCCACTTCCTTAGCTGAAATTATCTTGAATTATTACTTGACTCTCCTATCTGCTGCCTTCTTCCCTTCTCCAATTCCTATAAAAGGCAGAGCACCCCCCACCCCCCACATGCACCCTTCTCCCCCCATTCTCCCCCCATTCTCCATTGCCTTCATGAACCCAGTGCTGGGAGACTTTCCCCTTCCCAAGAGGAAGTGAGCTTGCTTTGTTCTTCAGGTTCCCCTCTCCTCTCCCTCTTTCTTTATCCTGACCTCTCCTACTTCTTTTCCTCCCTCCTTTCCTCTTTCTCCCCCTGTCTCTGATTTTGGACTTCTCCCTGCCAAATGTGACACAATGCTTCCCACTCTCCAAATAAGGCTCGAATTATCAAAGGGAGTTTTGTGTCACTCCACTCTTTTTGACCAGGCTGCTCTCCTTCACCAGGTCATCACCCTCCTGCTGTACCCCTGTCTACACCTGGGAAATGCTCTCTGCACTTTTTATTATTACTTTAATTTTGAGACAGAGACAGACCAAAGGAGAGAGAGGCCTTTCAGCAGCTATGAAACAGCTCCAGGCACGTGCGCCCCCTTGTGGTACAAGTGGAACATTGCATGCCTGCATCAGCGCATCTTGCTCACGTGGGACCTGGAGATTCCAGCATGGCGTTCTTAGGCTTCACAAGTCAGCGCCTTATCCACTAAGCCATCTCTCCAGCCCTGTTCTCTGCTTTTAAGGGCTCACATGACCAATGGGCTCACTTGAATAATCTAGGCCCATCTCCTACTTCTAAGACGTGGAACATTAAAACCTACAAAGTTCTCTTTTCCCTTATAACGTGCAACATGTGCACAGGTTTGGGTGGAATGGGTGGGGGGGTTCATACCATTTACCGAAGAGAACAAACAAAAGTTTTATAACTGAATCCCCCATGAGGTGTGTGCTATTATCACTGAGATTCACGAGCAGCCTCTGGCTGGGGTGGTCCAAGTCAGTGTCTCGCGCTCATGCCCAAGCCATTCAGTGTCCTCTCACTGTGGCTTCCATCAGAGTGACTTGTGTCAACTCTTCCAATGGGATTTTCACATTTAGAGATTTTCAAGAGTCTCAAACTTGCCCATTGCTGATGCTGATTTTGTCTTATAACTTATTTATTTATTGTGTTGATTGCCAATATCTAACAAATTATATTCAGTTCTCCTTCAATATATAGGGTTCACAGATTCTTAATCCTTATAATTTTCATTATGAAGCGTCAAGTAAGTATTAACATAAGGCATCCATGGTAGAATATGACTGACAAATAACCTTGGCTCTCTACCATGACCAAGGCAGATGTCACTAAACAATCATTGCTTTCTTTTCCAGTGTTCTTAATTCCAAGTTCCTGAAGCCAGACATGGAGCCATCCCAGTGCTTAGGAGCCTGAAAAAGGAGGATCACCATGACTTGGAGCCAAGCCTGAGTTACTTAGTGAGTTCCAAGCCTGCCTGGGCTACGGAACGACACCCTGTCTCAAAAGCATTTCCTGAGGGCTAGTGTAAACCAAGTGGAATTAGGACACCGGTATTAGCCGCTCAGGGCCAGCTGCTCAGGTAAACAGAGCCACATGCCCTGGCTCACTTTTCTCTACTTATACTTTCCTAAAATTATTTTTTTGGGGGGATTGTGTATTGCATCAGTTACTTTCTTGTTGTTGGTCAAAGTGCCAGCCTATGCGCAGCTTAGGGAAGGAAAGGGGTTTTATTGGCTGATGGTTTGATGGCAGGAACACATGATCACACCAACAGGGAGGATGCAGAGAGATGAATGCTGATGGGTCAGCTAGATTTCTCCCTTTTGTACATTTTGGGGACCCAGACCATGGCTCTTAGCCCACAGCTAAGGTGGGCCTTTGCATCTCAACTAATCTAGTCTAGAAAATTCTCTCACAGACATGACCATAGATTTGTTTCCATGGTGATACTAAATCCTCTCAAAGCTGACAACCATCACACATGCTGGTTTCACTAATTTTTCTTTTTTCTTAACTTGCTTAAAGGAAAAAATATCTTGGAATCTAATGTAATTTTTTTGAAACACAAATCTCTTTCATATATTTTAAGCCTTCACTCGAACATCCATACAGAATTTGCAAAGGCCTCAGCTCAGCCAGAGACCCTGAAGCAGAATCAGTTCTGTGTTCAACAGAGGATGTGCAATATCGTTGTGATGGGAGGGATAGTCATCCAGAGTTTTCCAGCATTATATAATAAAGCTTATTATGAACTAGGCTATATGATGCTGCTGGTTCTTCTGCTTGTTAAATCATATTCTCTTGACTCCATTACAGTAAAATATGGTGGTGCCACTCTCCAACGTTAGCATGGAGAGTTGCAGACAGAGTGGCTTTATTTTCTGCCCCTCCAGCACTGCTCAGTATGCATCCCCTGGGAAGTTGCACTTGCATCACTCTGTAACTTTTGCCACCTCAAGATCAAGTTCATATGTGCCAACAGAAAGCAGGATTCTTCATGATGCATAAGCTCTAATAGCCACTTAGGGAGTAAGTGGCATTGTTCAGAGAATGCATTCTTGGAAACTCAAGCTCATGGCCACAGAGATGGGAGCTTGTTAGTTACCATGACCAACTATAAACTATAACTCCATCCTATCAAAAAACTATGCTGACAAAACCATGGTAATCTTGAGTTCTACTAGCAAAGAAAGTCTTCAGATGTACACTATATTAGAATTTAAGTATTCTATGCTGTCCTCTCCTATCACCATTTGTTTTATAAAGTAATGTGCCACAGTCCACTGTTAATGGGTCATTAATCTACACCGTTGTAAGCCAGTTTGAGTTTGAGGACCATTGAGCATGGTAAGTCTGCCCTTCCATGCCACGATTCTATAAACATCAATACCACATAGCACTGCAAGGATCTTCCAAGATCTCTGGTGGAGTAGTTAATAGCCCTTAGAAGGTCTCATTTCCTTATTGATATGGTGTGCTCTGAGCAGCTCTGCATTTGGACTACTGTGCAAAACAAAATACAAGCACTTTCTCACTTAGCAGTAACTTGCTAGTCATTTTTATTTCAGTTTATCACCATCAATAATTTCATAATTGCCACTCTATATACGAAGAAAATAGCATATCTTTTCAATGTACTATTTAGTTATAAATGGCCCACCCATCAGAGGTTAAACAATTATAGGTAAATATAGATATGTACAAATACTTGTGTGAATACATGCATGTATTCATTTAATCAACCCAGTTTCACAATTTTCAAACTTTGTAATTTTATTGCCAAAAACAGCATATATAAATATTTACTACAAAAATAGAGATTCCTTGAAAAAAGTCAGAAGGCAGCCAAATGACTTGGATTTTGAAGTGAGGCTGGGGAAGAGAAACACAACCTCTGCAATTCATTACAGACAGATGCTTTGTTCTCTAGCAATGCACACCCAAGTCAGTGACCTTTACAATGAGCCATTACCTATACCTGGCCAAAGACATTTTTACCCACATTATGACCCATGGATGAGCAACATAGACATTTTCTGGGAGAACTTATCTAGTTCAGAAAGCTGAAGTCCTATCCCAGACTCACTGAATCAGATTGCTCATGTAACAGGATCCTGGGGTGATCCATGTGACCCAAAACATCAGACAAATACCCATGGAGATCCACATTGATCCCATGATGAAAGCTGCATCCTCAGGTTTTTAAGTATTATTTATTTATTTGTGAATGACAGACAGAGAGAATGGGTGCACCAGGGCCTCCAGCCATTGCAAATGAACTCCAGATGCATGCACCACCATGTGCATCTGGCTTACATGGGACCTGGAGAATCGAACCAGGATCCTTTGGCTTTGCAGGCAAACACCTTAACCACTAAGCCATCTCTCCAGCCCTGCATTCTCAGTTGTTTTTAAAAGTGTGTTTTGGCTTTAATATCATATATACCTTCTCCCTTTATGTTGCTCTTTGAATGTAACACTTGTCAAAATATATAGCCCTTTTCAGTCTCCCCCATAGACATTCACAGGACATTGTCCCCTTCAGATATACATAGGACACTGATATCTAAGGGGACAAGGACATATACATTGTATGTTAAAAGTCCTATTGAAATTGGGCATGATGGCACATGCCTTTAATCCCAGCACTCGGGAGGCAGAGGTAGGAGGATCATTGTGAGTTCGAAGCCAACCTGAGACTACATAGTGAATTCCAGGTCAGCCTGAACTAGAGTGAGACCCTACCTCAAAAATTCAAAAAAAATCCTGTTGGAAACAAATACTTTTCCTATTTATTATTGTATATCTGTATCTTGAATGAGACACTGTGAAGATCATATAGCTATGTGGTCCTATAGTGATATGGTTGGGATCTTCCCAAAAGATATGCCTACATCCTAACCCACAATTATAAAAAGTGTATTTTCTGGTATAATTAAATTGATTTGGAGATATTAACTTTCTGCAATATCTGGGCCATAATACAATGAGTATCCTTATAGAAGTCATACAGACCAGGCTTGTAAGGTAGAGGAAGAGACCATAGGAAGATATCAAAGATTGAAATAATGTTAGAAGCTATTCGAAGATAGGAAAGGCAGGGAATGAATCACTCTCAAATCCTCACAAGGGACCACAGTGCTGTTGACATCTTAGAGGATGGAAAAGACCACCTCAGAGGACCAAGAGGACAGGAAGCAAGGCATGCCTATAAATTCAAGGCCTGCCCCTGTGATGCCCTTCCTGCAGTGAGGCTCTACCTCCTGAGGGTTCTAAACAACACTTTCTGCCAAGGAACCCGAGTATTCAAACACATGAGCCTCTGGGGACAATTTACACCAAAAAATCATCTTTTCCATGTCCTAAACTCCTCACTTCGTTTGAATACAGGTTCTCACCATTGTTTGGTTATTTGTGTATAGAGGATTCTTGGCTCTTCCATCTCAGCAGCTCTCTCATTAGCCTCCCCACGTCAGTTCTGACTCAAGTCATGTCTGCTGGCCACATTGTAACCCAATGGCCTATTCAAAACGTGAATCATATGGTCACCCATCTCCCTTTGTTGTGAAGACTTCCATATCTTTTCGTCATTCCTCAATTAGCAAGCCGCCTTTCCCACGGCCTGGAGAGCCCGGCGGCAGGTTCGGTCTGCCTCCATCCGGCCTCAGCCCACGCATTCTCCGGCGGGGCACTGCCAGCCCAATCCTGTGACTTGTGCAGACTCCTCACAGCTCTTTGCATGCCGTGTCTTCAGTGCCAAGGAATCCACAGATGCTAGTTAACTTCTCACCCTACATATTGCAACAGAGAGCCACATGCAACTTTGCAAAAAAAAAAATCTATTCCTTTACTATAACAAAAAAATACACGGAGTATTAAATTTCTGTGTCTAGACCTGGGTTCAAATTCTTCCATCCACTAGTTGTGTTACTTCAACTCAAATTCTTCACTGTTAAAGACTGATAATGAAACTATACCTGCTATTAGCATAACTATATCAGACCATATAATACATGCAAAAAATTGCTCTTTGTACTTTTATTATAAAATTCATTTATTGTAGAATCTACATTTTAACTTTCTTTACCCTTTTTTTATTATTATTTGCTTCTCTCATTTTTACATGTTTAAATGTTCTACAATTTTTCCAAGTGTATGTGGGATAAACGTAGTTTCATATAACTGTTGGTATTCAGAATGAAATATTAGCTTAAGGCCTCACATCTTGCTTTAATCGTAGGGGGAAAATGTCAATTTCATTTTTAAATATTGTTCCTTTACCCTTTTCTTCTGAGCCTTCATCATTCACGAAGAGAAAACGTTGTCCCCTGGAGTAAGACCATTTAGCACAGGAGTTGGTGACTCGTTCTACAGAGACTACTTAGCGAATGCTTTAGACGTTGGGGGTCTTCCGCTCCATGCTGGGAGGGCTCGGCTCTGCTGCACACTGAGAGCAGCGGAGAGGGGCTCACATACACAAGAGTGTGGCTGTGTTCCAAGGACACTTTGCACCCAAACAGGCAGCAGTCTGCATTTTGGCCGCTTCCTTGGCCAGCTGAAGCTAGCCTTTCATTGACCTTAAGCTGGTTACAACTCCGTAAGTCTTAAATACTGACATCGATGCAAACAATTCCAGGTCCACAGACATGAAAATTCCAACCCACAGAGGCGATATTCACTTGTTCCTTGCCCCTTCATGGAAAACTTTTGTTTGTATGATGCTTTTGCTAGTGAATTTCAACACTGTTTTCCTAGGTATGAACTAATCTTTTCCTGACTTCTTCAAACCAGAAACACCTTACATAATCCCTCACACATCATGTGGTACGTCAAATCATCAGTGAGTGTTCATTTTGTAGCTGCATGGCAGCCGTGATTTTACTTCATGAAATTGTTATTATCTTCACGTGTCTTCATGACACCTAAATATCAGATAGTTTTTATGTGTGGCAGAGTTGGGTACATGGGTGCATGTGCTTAAGTGTGTGTATTTTTAAGCCCCCAAACAGACAGCCTAGGTGTTATCTGCAGAAGCACCATCAACCTTTTCTTGAGAAAGAGTCTCTCATTGACCTAGAATTCATGAAACAGGTTGGGCTAGCCAATGAGCTACAGGCATCTGGCTCTGCCTGCCCAGTGCTGGGATTACAAGTATTCACTACCACACCTGGCAGTTATACATGGGGAAGAGAGATGAAGCAGGTCCTCTGCCTAAGAGGTTAGGACTTGACCCACCGAGCCATCTCCGCAATCTTCATTCACAGTTTCACACCTCTTTGTTCTATGTATGGTGGTGACTTCTTGGTCTTACACATTGCTGATAAGAATATTGTGTTGTTGTTGTTGTTTGCTGAGGCAGAGTCTCATTCTCGTCCAGGCTGACTAGACTCTGTAGTCCCAGGCTGGCTTTAAACTCACAGCAGTCCTCCTACTTCTGCCTCCCAAAGGCTGGGATTAAAAGGTGTGAGCCACCACCACCCTGCCTAGGAAAAATATTTTAAACATTGCTCATTCTAAAATTCAGCCATTTACTAAACATTCTATTTGATTCATTGTGCTGATTCCCAGTGGGTTTCTACTTTAAAAAGAAAATAAATTCTTATGTCTTTGAGTTTCTTCTATAGACTATGGAAAATAGGCCCCAGAAAACAAGTAAGGCATTATAACCAGCATAAGGTTCAAGGACTGGCGATTTCAGCTTATCCAGAAGTCTGATTACTGTGTATTATGGAGTTCCATTGGCTTTAGGTCATTTCTTGAGTCCTCACAAGCACAGTGGATCATCTGGGTTTTGTTTTGTTTTGTTTTGTTTTGTTTTGTTTTGTTTTGTTTTGTTTTGTTTTGTTTTGCATACACCTCCCCCCACACACACACACTAGTGTTCTTTATGTCCCCACCAAACTCAAGTCTCTAATATAAACTCAATCTTTTAATGGCCATTTGAAACTGAAGGTCTGTGGAGACTGAAAAGGTATCCCGTATCCAGCCATCCCTGAATCAGGCCTGATTATGCTCATTTCTCGTACCAGGGCCTGGACTTCTTTCTCCTCTTTCACTAGGGGCCCCAGTTTCTGAGTTCTGGGCGCTGCCAGTGATCAGTGGAGGGTCTTTACTTCCTTGGCAGAGAACCCCACCCTTGCCCTCTGCTTTCTTCCTAGGCAGGCATCTCCCTGCCAGCCACACCCGACTCAGAGCAGCAGCTGCCAGTAGAAAGTAGCTACACTTTTGGGTGTTTCCCATATCCTTGCTGTGCTTCTGAAGATGAACCTGTGTATGGAGGCGTGATGACTGCAACCTCCGTGGCTCCAGCTTTGTTTATTATTTATATTGAATAACAAGAGTCCTTTACATGTTGGAATACAAAAGAAAATAGAATATTGCATTGATATCTGTTGAATCTGACAGAAAATAAAAGTCTTCAGGCATTTGGAAACATGGAAACAAATTGAACTTTTGAAAATATTTGAGAAATGGAACTATGATAATTAATTAAAAAGAACTTAGAAAAGCTAACAATGTTCTAAATGCCAAAAACTGGCAGAGAATCTATGGCCACTTCCAAAATATACAACTAGGACATTAAATACTTTAAAATCACCCCCCAAAATAGTTATAATCCTTGCACTCTGTCCAGAACCTTCCAGTTCTAGAAACAACCCAGTATTCTGACATACATGCCTGAGCTACTCCATCCACTACTTATTAAAAAGATAATATCTTAATTTAAAGGAGGTTCATACAAAGAGACAGGAAATTGAGTGCCTAATGAGTTTGTAATGATTACTTTCAAATAAGCTTAGCTCCTCTGCACTGCTGGGCATCCACACAAAACCTTGAATTTGTTCCTTGCAACCCATGTACAGAATGGATAAGCAGACATCTTCCCACCACAGTGTCCAAAGACACCTGCGCATTTCTTCATTGTTCCTCAGCAGAAGTAGAATCACAGATACCATAGATTTTAAAGCTGGGTGTAGTGGCTCACTCCGCAATCCCAGCACTTGGGAGGCCAAGGAAAGAAGAATGCTACAAATTTGAGGCCAGTCTGGGGTACATAGTGACCTCCAAGGCAACCTCGGTGTGGTGGTTGGAACATAAAATGCCCCTGTAACTAGGTTCCACATGTGAGACTCGCGTGCCTACCTATTTAATTTCAGATTGGTGGAGGCGATCTTCGGGATGTTGTGGACCCTTGCTGAGTGACGAGTGTCACTGGAGACAGGCCTTGAGGTTTCAGAATTTGGCTCTGCTTCCTGTTCTCAGTCTCTCTCTCTCCCTCTCTCTCCCTCTGTCTCTCTCTCTCTCTCTCTCTCTCTCTCTCTCTCTCTCTCTCTCTCTCTCTCTCTCTCCTGGTAAAATCCTGACTTTTTTTTTTCCTGCCATACTTTCCCCACCATAGTGGACACCCCCTTGAAGCTGTAAGGTCAAATTAAACCATTTCCTTAAGCTGATAATGGTTGGGTATTTTGTACCAGTACAGAGAAAGTAACTGGTGTTAACTGGCTATAGAGTGAGACTCCCATCTCAATCAATCAGTCAATACAAAAGATAAAATCCGTTGTAAGTAATGGAGGCTATTTTAGATGCCTGCACAGTAGTAGCCAGTACCTAAGGACACAGTTGGTTATCACAACAGGGAAGGGACGTTCCACACCCCTCTGTCGTCAGCAGACTTTGTAGATACACCACAATGTGTTAAAATGCAGTCATTAGCACTTTACTAACTCACTGAAGCTCATGAACAAAGCAGGTTGGGTTTTATCATTAGGCCATATTACAGAGAAGCCCAATGCCCAGCAGGTCCCATAACCTCCTTGAAAGCAGGGAGGCAGTGAGCAGGTGAGTCAGGTGCTCAGCCAGGCTAGCTCACCTGCAGCACTTTGCAGTTTCATCTGTTGCTCACAGTGGGTCATCAAGGCTTGTCCATGGGAACTGCTACCCTCCATCTTGCTTTTCGCCAACAGTGCGCTGTGGATTGGTTTGCACTGGGGAGTAGTGACAATCATTAAGGTTACTTCAGCGGGTAAAAAGGGGACACATCAAAGTCCCACAGATATATAGATATATATATATCAGAAGGGTCACCATGCAAAAACCACATTGCTTCTTCCTCAAACCCAATTTTCCAGTCCCCACCAGGAGCTGCTATAGATACACAGGGTGGCAGGAATGTTGTTTGCTGTATGATGAGCAGTGGGGGCAGAGGATCGTGCACAGCCAGTTTCTCGGCCTGGATGGGATTCTCACAGCTCCACTGAGCATGATGCCCCATTCGTGTTGACTGGGTTTCATTGCAGGATCCTGGGAAGCCCAGAGAAAATACCAGCAGATTCGGGCCATGAGCAGTAGAATTTTGTGATCCAAGTTGCAACGTGCAAATATCTTCTCTGCATTCTGCTTTCTGCAAACATGGAGTGAGCAAAAATAATAAGCAGGAGAAAATGAGAAAAAAGCAGTAGGATTCATGCCTCACGAAGTCCCGTCAGTTATTACCATGTTTTAAACTGTGAGTTGCAAACACAAGCTGTTCTTAACAAGAACAAAAAGAAAAGCAGATGGCTTCTTTTCACATCCTGTGAAACTTTTCCTGAATGCAAGCGTATGCTCCCTCCTACCCAGCTGGTGTTCCCCATGCAAAGAATCTGTTTTGGTGATTTTTGGTTTTTGTTTTCTTCTTTTTTATCACTTTGAGAAAAAAAATGATTTTGTGTATTTTGAACCCCATTTTAAATGCCATAATACCTAGAAATTAGAACAGAGGGGAGAACCATCAAACAGTTGACCATATTTAAACCTTGAGGCACTGTGCCACATAGAAACATGACTGGTCCTAACACAGGAGTCAATGTGATGCCAATATTAAAATCTTTACTATTCTCCATCATATTATGTGTTTGTTCAACAAAAATCTTTTTTGAAAATCAGTCTGTTTGGGGCTTAGTGGTTAAGGTACTTGCTGGCAAAGCCAAAGGACTCAGATTTGATTCCCCAGTATGCACATAAAGCCAGATGTTCAGGGTGGTGCATGTGTCTAGAGTTCGTTTGCAGTGGCTGGAGGCCCTGGTGCACCCATTCTCTCTCCCTCTCTGTCTCTTTTTCTATATTTGACATATTAGAAAGTATATGAGAATTACATCTGCTAAGAGTTGGATCTAAGGGTGAGAAAATGGCTCAGTAGGTTAGAGCACTTGCCACACAAGCATGAAAGCCTGGAAAGGCCTGAGGTTTATCCCCAGCACCCACTTGAAACAGTCCAACATGGCCAGGCAGTCCTGTAACCCCACTTTGGTGGGGGGAAAAGACAGGAGAATCCCCTGGGCTTATGGTCAGACCAGGTTCAACAAGAGACTCCATCTCAAGGAGACAGCACAGAAAAGCAAGAGAAAAGAACACTTAACATTCTCCTCTGGTCTCTGCTCATGTGCATAGATGCATGGACACACACATACACACACACACACACACACGACTATAATTAGGCAAATACCACATGCCACATTATACCAAACATACTATACACATGCCAAATTAAAATAAAAAGTTGGATTCGAATTCTAGCTCAGCATCTTACGAAATGTGCAACCTGAGGAGAATTATTTAAGTCTTATTTTAAAATACTTATTCCAAAACACCTTTAGGGCTTCATTTTTATTTTTCTGTTACAAGATGAAAATAGTAACATTTGTTTTTGTATTTGGGGAAATCTTGAAGAGAAATGTCTGAAAAGCACTGGAAAAATATTGACCTTCTGTATGTGAGCACTAGAATTTTGAAATCTCAGCTTAATTTTGAAGTCCTGACTACTCATTTCTCAAAGATCTCATTCTTGGGCCAACAGTAACAGAATTGACTGGAGATGATTAGAACTTTACAATTTCAGACCTATGAAATTTGGTTAAAACAAGACCTCTAAATCATGTTTAATAACTTCCTAGTCTGAGCTACAACACCAAAATCTTTGTCTCACTTGTAAATATTGATACCAATGGCATTTACTTCATAGCATTACTTGAGGATGAGATAAGACAGTGCATTATGAAGTGCCTAGATCAAAGTTAGTTCAAAATAAATGAACTTATTATAATACAGGAAAACTCCAGTTTATGACATCAAAATAATTATAATTACTAGTTAACAATAGTACCAGAATCTCAGAACTGGAATCCATTGCACATAAAATCTTATAATTACAGAAATATAGTATATGAAAATGTAAAAAGTTAGATTTTTTTATTGAAACATAAGTCAACAGGATATGTAATAGAAATGGAATCAATGTAGTATCAGCTCCAACTCCTTCATATGCCAGATACACAGCCTGAAAATCATTTTATTATTTGTTTATCTTTGTCCCAAAGCTCTCTAGCAGAACACTTAGACACTAAATAACAGTTTCGTCATGTCCATTATGTGCAAGATGGTGAATGGGTGATCTATACTGTGCTCTTTCTCACTTTTCCTTGAAAGACTTAGACTTGCTAGAATATTCTCTCTCTAGAAAGCAGAAACTGCTGCTTCACCCCTTCAGGAATGTGACTCCCAGTGAGGCTTATCCCCATGATGACATTTAAGGGAGCAGGCAGCCTTTGACACCCACCAGCCACAGCATGGTTTTCTCATTGTTATACCTCATTTTTTAAATTTTTTAATTTATTTTTATTTATTTATTTATTTATTTATTTGCCCAATACAGACTACTTTCTTAAAAATGCAGTTTACTGGGCTGGAGAGATGGCTTAGCAGTTAAGCGCTTGCCTGTGAAGCCTAAGGACCCCGGTTCAAGGCTCGGTTCCCCAGGTCCCACGTTAACCAGATGCACAAGGGGGCGCACGCATCTGGAGTTCGTTTGCAGAGGCTGGAAGCCCTGGCACGCCCATTCTCTCTCTCTCCCTCTATCTGTCTTTCTCTCTGTTTCTGTCGCTCTCAAATAAATAAATAAATAAATTTTTTAAAAAATGCAGTTTACTAATAGCCAAGTACATTTGTGTGTCTTCCTGTCTACAGTACTGGCAACCTGAAGGAAGGGCTGAGCTTGATCTCATTTCCAGGGTCACCTGAGTGCCTGGACCTATGCTGAGAATATATCAAAGACTGAACATTTTTTTTTCCAAATTTTAACAAAATACATGAATGAATTAGAGTTCTACTTTCTATGATAGAATTTGAGTGAAAACCTTTTCCTGGTGTATTTGTTTGAATGTGAACTGTCCCCCATAGGCTCATGCACTTTGGATACTTGGTCCCCAGCTGATGATAATTAAGGAGAGTTATAGAGCCGTTGGGTGATGGAGGAATTGTGTCACTGATGGGCTGGACCGTGAGTCCTGTTTGTCCAGCCTGCTGGGTGTTCAGTACTCACTCTCTCACATCACTTCCTTCCTGCTGCTGTGACAAGATGTGACGACCCAGCTTCCCGCCGTGCCACGCATTCCCTGCCACGAGGAAACACGCCCCTGGAAACTGCCAGCCTGAATCGACTTCTCCCAAAAGCTGGCTGTGTTCAGATCGTCTGTTCCAGGAACGAGAATATGACTGTGATATCTGCTGAGTCTAAAGCTAAGAAGGTATCTCGGTTCACAAAGAACAACTTCCCAATTTCTTCTTGTCAGTTGGGGCTTTTCTTTTTACATAAGTACTTTATCAGCCATCATGCAAAGCCAAGGCATCCTAAGTGAATAAAAATTAAATGTAATACACTATATATTTTGAGGTTTTTTCAACATTCAATAAGATACAATACATAAATGTGTAGGTTTTACTAGTCGATTCAGTTAAAATCACTCATAGCTCGCTAAGGCAATCATTTGAATGACTCAGATTCAATGGCTGGAATATCTAAAAGAATTTGTACACAAACATTTGTTTTATTATAGAAGCTATCAGTAATGACTGAGTACATTCATTTTTGGTTTTTTAATATTTACTTTCTTTTTAGCTTTACCTCAAAACTTCATAGTATAACTGAGAGCTGCTTGCTAAATGAGGACATATGCTTAAAATGTACTTCTTCTTTTGGTCCCAAAATGGTAGTTCCATGATAAGTAAGAGCCACTATATTTTGCAAAAGAATGGTATTATAATAATAATATAACTTAGTAATAAAATATTAATATTTTTATAAATGTTTATTGTGCTGTTAACTTAAATGAATCCCATACATGGGCAAAGTAAACTATGCATATTCTGTCCCAAAAAGAATACTAAATCAAATATCTGTCTACTGAACAATGTTTTCTCTATTTTCAAACCCTTGTACTGTCTTCATTCCCAAATTAATTGCTAGGACAAAGCTTGAAGCCCAGAGGAAAAAAAAAAAAAGCAAGAAATGTTTTTATGATGGGAAGACTTGCATTATAATTGTGTAATTATTGGTGCCCGGGATTCACAAATTACATCTCATCGTGGTGTTTAGCTTGCTTTCCTCAACTTTCATTCATGTAAAAGCTCAATTAATTATCCCTGAGTGACAGTCTCTTCTCGTTGGAAGACCATGATTAACCACTTGCATTAAAATTCTACACTTATTCCTCCTAATACAAACAACATACATGCAATTAAGGCAGGTACATTAAAAGTCCTGTGATCCCAAGAGTTGACATAATGTCCAAGTCATTTATAGCAAATTGGTACAGAATGCGTTTGACTGTCACTGGCTGGATGGCCCCTTACCCTACCTGTCACTAAGGAGAGAAGAGCAAGGTGGCTTTCTGCAGTGCACATTTCTGTCTTGAAAAAAGGTTTGGCTAGATAACAGTCCCAAAGAATCTGTTATTACATATCAAGTCCCCTTTCAATATTTGAAAGCAGAAAAATGCAACAGTGAAGAGTATGGCCACCAATCTCAGGCTTTTCCACCACTAATTCAGTTCAGTGATTATACTTGAAAGCCTACTAATTCCATTGCACAATCTTATCGCCCTTTCCTATGGAGCTGACATAATGAATTTGTTGTCATATTGCTGTGGGAAGAAATGGCACAGTTGTTACAGATGAGATTAATTTTTTACTTGTTTCATTTTTCAAGATAAGGTCTTGTGCTAGCCCACGCTGACCTGGAATTCACTATGTAGACTCAGGTTGGCCTTGAACTCACAGTAATCCTCTTACCTCAGACTCCCAAGTGCTGGGAATAAAGACTTATGCCATTTTGATGTTGCCATTGCATACACATCCACCTATGATGAAGGGAGTAGAGGGCGATGTAATAATTGTGGTATGGAAGACTGAGAGTGTGATAGACAGACAGACCTTAAGATACTCTCATAACCTGGTGTTCACACGCTGTCTCTTTGTGTTCTCTTGAGTGTATAAAACCCATGGCTTCTTTATAAGTAGTTAAAATGTGATAGGAAATCATTTCTCCAATCAAGCTAGAGTGACAGTGAGCTCACCCTGCTAATCAATTGAACCTAACTGCTCATTCTAATGAAACATGTCACCATGTTGGTAAAGCTCATTTTGCCAGGGACTGAGGGAGGCCTCCAGTCAATAGCTAGAAAGAGCAAGATGACTTCTGTCTAAATACCCACGAGTAAAGTCCTGCCCACAACTAAGAAGACCTCAGAAGTGGACCCTTCCCCAGGTGAGTTTTTGAATGAGACCCCAGCCCTGGCCAACACTCCAATTGAGGCTCTGTGAGAAGTGTTTGAACTCTCAACACCCAGCCCACCCCACCTGAACCACAGAAACTGAGGTGAGAAGTGTGTGTTCTATTCCAAAGCTTTGAGGCTATTTGTCATATAGTAACAGAAATTAGTCTGGAGAGTGTAATAGACAGATCCAGGTTGCTGGGATGAACATCCAAACCAGGTGCAGTTTGTGGGAGGAAGGGCTTAATTCAGCTCACAGATGCAGGGGAAGTTCCATCCATGGCAGAAAAGGCTGGCTCCCTTTCATAAATCTAAGCAGAGAGAGAAATGACCACCAACTAGCACTACCAAAGCCAGCAAACACAAAACAGACAACAAGCAGGAGGGAACTGCAGCAAGCAAAATCCACAGAACCTAGGCCTTTCTGAACACTTTTGGGCTAGACCCCAAGATCTGTTCCCAGGGACAGCTCTTTCTGCCAAGAGGCTGGAGACCCAAGTTATAAGCATAATATTCGACCAACCACACAGAAAGACCTTTGTAAGAATCCCTTAAAATAATATTCTTATTTATTAAAAACAAAACCTTAAACACACCATATGGGGAATGACCACTTTGCTGTGCAATGCGTTATTAGTCACTTTCTTTGTTGCTATACGCAAGCACCTGGTAGGCAGGCAGAAGAAGCAGGAAGCCACCTGGTTACATGGCATCCACAGCCAGGAGCCAGAGGAACAGGAAATGGGGCAGAGCTACGGAATCTCAATGCTCTACCTCATGATCCACTTCCTCCATCAAGGTTTCACCCCCTAACAGTTCTACAAACTTTCCAAACAGCACCACCAGCTGGGGCCCACGTGTTCAAATGCAGGAACTAATGGGGGACATGTTTCCATTCAAATCACAAACAAATATTTTGCAGGGGAGAGGGCCTTTATGTGAGTCAAAGGCAAAATGAAATACAATCCCTGGTGTATGGGCTGCTTGATGGATGAAATAAAAATTATAAATTGGACCCAGCATGATGGCACATTCCTTTAATCCTAGCACTTGGGAGACAGTGGTAGGAGGGTCCCCTTGTGTTCAAGGGCAGCCTGGGACTACAGAGTGAGTTCTAGATCAGCCTGGACTATAGTGAGACCATACCTCAAAAAAAAAAAAAAAAAAAAGTGGACCATTTGGGGCTGGAGAGATGGCTAGACACTAAAGGCACTTGCCTGAAAAGCCTAAGGACACAGGTCTGATTTCCCCAGTACTCACATAAAGCCAGATGCACAAAGTGGTGCATGCAGGGCTGGAGATATGGCTTAGCGGTTAAGTGCTTGCCTGTAAAGCCTACAGACCCCGGTTCAAGGCTTGGTTCCCCAGGTCCACGTTAGCCAGATGCACAAGGGGGCGCACACATCTGGAGTTCGTTTGCAGAGGCTGGAAGCCCTGGCGCACCCATTCTCTCTCTCTCCCTCTATCTGTCTTTCTCTCTGTGTCTGTTGCTCTCAAATAAATAAAAAAAAATTTTTAAAAAGTGGTGCATGCATCTGGAGTTTGCTTGCAGTAGCTAGAGGCCCTGTTGTGCTCTCTCTCACTCTCTCTCTCTCCTTGCAAATAAGTAAATAAATAAAAGTATTAAACATTATAAATTGAAATAAACATTGTATAAATTCTCTTTTGCTCTTTCCATGGGAATTCTGCTCTTTCTTTTCTCTCAACAGATGTAATACAGAACCTGATGCAGGTCTCCCTAAGCAACTTACACATACTTAATATGCAATGTTCTTGATATGAAGCTATGTAGTAAAACCATGTAACCACTTTTATAAAATTTTATTGATTTAAAAAAATAACCTTGGTTCTGTAAGTCTTTTTAGACCAACTTCCAGCTCTTTTTGAGATGAGAAATACAAACACAAAATTTCTGCTTCTCCCATTTCATCTCCCCAATACCAGGTCAGGTAACGTTCTTCTTTGTCTGTTAGCTGACACTCACTGCCGAGAGTGGGTTTGGAGTTACTAGGTGAAATACAGGACGAGAAGGTAAATGTGAATTTCAAATAATCAACAAGTAATGTTTTAGAATAGATACATCCCATTAACAGGGCAAATATCACCCAGACAAATGTCAATAATTACATTTTTAAAAATTAGTCATTGTTTATCTTAAACTCAAATTTAACTTTGGAATATATATATATTGCTATAGCTGGAAAACCTTCCCATGGGTTGAAGATTCAGAAAAATAGAGTTTGGTTTGAATAATAATGGCATCGACTCAAGGTAGATTTTCATAAAGAAATGCATGGAAATGGGGAACATTTTCTCTTTAGAGCTAATTTGCACATCTATAAAAGCTGCCTCTATAATTTACACACTGAGAATTCACTTATCCAAAATCACCTAGCCAGTACAGACACATGATTCTTTCTAAGCTTTCACCTGGGCAGCAAGTCAGGAAATACAATGGCTCTGCCTTTCTTACCCTTGGACCAACTTCTGAATCAGTAAACAGGCCACTTCCGTTTTTCCCACTTTCATGTCCTGGAATCCTTTGGTCAGTCAAGGATGTTCTACAGAATTCATTTGTATATAACTTCCAATCCCAACCACACTTTCTTTTTGAAGATTCAGGTAGATTTCCCATGCCAAAGATTCTCCTCTGAGATGGAGAAATGTAGTGCTAGTCCTTTGAACACTTTGGAATATTCAAAGATCTAGGCAGTTATGGTGATAAAGCTGCACTTGGAATCACCTAGATGACATACTTCTGGGTGTGCTTATGAGGGTGTTTTCAGAGAAGTTTAACTGAGGAAGGAAGATCCACCCTGAATGGGGCAGCCGCTTCCCATGGGATGGATCCCAGGATTAATGAGCAGGGGTGGGGTCAGTATCGGTAAATATCTCTCTGCTTCCTAATTTTAATGTAACCAGCTTCCTCAAGATGCCACCACCACGATGGACTGAATCCCCTCAAACCAAAGACAAAACAGATCCCCCTATATTGTTTTCATGACAGCTACGAGAAAAGTAGTAGTGCATAAAACCCACACCTCAAGTTTGTTCATTTTATTTCTAAAATATTATTTATTTATTTGAGAAAGAGAAACAGACAGAAAGAGTATGTGTGTACCAGAGCCTCCTGCTTCTGCCGCTGCAAACGAACTCCAGATGCATGCACCACTCTCACGCATCTGGCTTTAGGTGAGCACTGGGGAATTGGACCCAGGTTGCTTTCAGAACTGAGCCATCTCCCCAAGGACCGCCTCTCAAGTTTAAACTTCACTTTGCTTCAAGAGGGATAATAATAGTAAAGGTATTACAACAAAGGTAGCCAGAGTAAGAATTTTGTCTCAGACTTTTCAAAAAGACTGAAAGCACATTTGAAGAGTGCCAACATCCTTTTGTACAAGTCAGATGTATGACTGTGTCCCTTAACCACCTAAAATTACCTTCAAATAATTATCTGTCCTTTTATAAATAGGGATGTACCTCAGCATCTTCAATCTTCAGATGAGAAAACAGGCTGAGAAAGAATAAGCTGGCTAAACTCTAGGACCAGTTTTGGGGCGGTGCCTTTTTGTCAGTATCTTATTCACCTTCACGGAAGGAAACCTGGAGTCCAAGGGGCACTACTCTTTGCCAGCGCAGACAGGACAGCACAGAGTTCAGAGATGTGTTTCCTCAGGTCAGCCAAGATGCCACTGAAGTGCAGAGCAAAAAGGAGGTCATCTAATGCTTGCTTGATGCGTAGAAGAACCACATCCCAGAAGAAAACAGCTTCTTTAAGTCTATAAATCTGGTGCCAAATTAGAGTCCTGTTGCATTCTGACCATCCTACCTTGTAAATAACATGAAGAGCAAGTATCATCTTCTGTTTCTTTGCTTTACCCGTCAGTCCTTCCGCTAAACCCATGCTTATTGAAGCCCCATCCTCGGTTTTCATCAGGTTCTCTGGGCTGCTTGTGAAAGGCCTAGAATCTGAGGGGACATGATCCTTCCACCTACATTTTTAACAAGGCAGCTTCTGATATCCACTGGGACTTGATAACCACTGCTCTAAGCATAATTGAATCCATCATTCATCCTTCTATCGACTGTTCTCTGAATCCTTCCTGTGAACTGAACAGCGCTAAGCTCAGTGGCAGATACAGATATGCAAAAGATCCCTTAAGGACACTACAAAAATGTTTGCAGCATTTAGATTATAAATGCACCACCTAACAACAGGATGAGCATGAAATTTTAAATCTTTGGGGGAAAATAAGTGTATATATGGTGTATCAAAACACACAAGTTGTATTGAAGATCTTTTGGAAACTTGACACCACACACTAATCGGAGCAGAAATTCCTTACGAAATGTAGGTGATATTTGCAGACCGGGAGCTGGGAGGTGACTGGACCTCAGAGGTGCCCAGAAGGCAGGACTCAGGGCTACTCTTTCCACCATTTATCCGGGTATTTGTATAAATGTTTGCATCATCCATCTCCTCTCCTCTCTATGCATTTCATGTAACCACCTTTCCCCACACATGGATCTCTGTGGTTTTATAAGCATTGAGCTCCTCTGTGCCACCAGCCCTTCACATTGGTTATACCTTCTGCCTGGCATTCCCTTTGCATGACAATGACTCTGCATCCGTTATAATTTAATTCAGAAAGGACTCCTTTACTTGCCATCCCAGAGCATGTAATAGGTAGTAGTGTGGGGCTCCCAGAAAAGCCGGCTCGCTTTAGTCACTCATATTTTATTCTGTGACATACTCATTTCATAGCACTCACCAAAATCTAAAGGTAGCCAGGATTGGTTCTGCACACCTTTAATCCCAGTACTCAGGAGGCAGCGGTAGGTGGATCGCCATGAATTCATGGCCACCCTGAGACTACATAGTGAATTTCAGGTCAGCCTAAACTGGGGTGATACTCTACCTAGAAAAATAGCCTAAAGTTATACTGTATATCTTTTAGCTTACCTCTGTAACTTCCGTCTTCTCCCACAAGCATGTGAGCTCCTTGCAGAGAGGGACTGGTATTTGGGCATGCTTTTTAGAACACTTGTTTATTAAGCATGGGAATTCTCTTAGCTACTTGATACAGCTGAAGGTTGACATTTGTAATGGCAGGAATACTTACACCACAATTTTTGGCCAATGATAGAGGGCAGAATGTTAGAGACAAAAAAAAGTATTTCCCAGGTCTGAGGAGCTGGCTTTCTAGGTAAGATAACTTTACACACAAGCATGAAGGCCTGATTTTCTCTGAGTTTAACATAACCAGCTGGGCATGGCCATGAGCGCCTGCTAACCCAGATCTATGGAGGGAAGACATTAGAAAATCATGGAGCTTCACTGGTCAGCCATTCTGACCAATGAAAATGGCAGCTCCAAGCTTAGTGAGAGACTCAATCTCAAAGAGACATATGGACAAGTGACACTGGTAATGCCTGCCAATCTCCTTTGGCCTCTGTGCACCCAAGGGAATGCGCATCTGCACATGTGCACATCCAGCGTAACACACATGCACACGAATGTTTCCGTCAACTTGCTCCATCTGGCGGTTTGAGTGCCCGGAGTCCTCCACAGCCTCATGTGTTCGTCATGGAGCCCCGGGCTTGATCCCCAGATGATGGCAGTTTGTGAGGAGGAGCTTTGGGGTGCTATAGCCCAGCTCCCCCTTGGTAGTGCTAGATAGTTCGCTCTCTTGCTGTACCTTGCCAGCTGCTATGACAAGATGTGATGTCCAGGCTTGGCTTTGCCACATTTTCCTGCCATGACGAAACTTCTTGAGGCTGTGAGCAGAAAGAGACTGTTTCCTCCCATCAGCTGCTGCTTCTCAAATGCCTTGTCTTAGCAACAAGAAGGTAACCGGAACGGCCATCATCACCCGGCTGGCTCTCTAAGCTTGGTGAGAGTCTACGCTTTTGCAGTTTGCACCTGGATGCACACAGTTGCAAGGTATGGAATGAACACACTCATAACTTTTATTACTTTTGGAAATTTCTTCTTGGTTTCCCCTAAATTCCCAAATCATAGAAAAATGAATCACTCAACAAACTAGAATAAGGCAGTTATGCCTAAACAAGGCTGTGGACCACAGATCGCTGGCTGCATTGATGAAGGGTGAGGTGCAGTGTCAGAAAGTCTACTTGGTTAACAAAATAACAGAGAGACAAAATAAAATATTAGTTGCATTTACATCCTCCGTTGAGGCAAAGATCTTGACCATGAGGTGATGCTTTGACTTGCATCTACCCCTAAGCATGCTTCCACAAAAGCAATATTATTGGATTAAAACACCACTATAATTTCTAAGTCCATACCAGTGCACTGTAGACCTACAACCAAACCCAACTTATTAGTCCAAGGCTTTCCCCACTGACCACAGACTCTAATAGAAATAACTCATGAAGGGACAAGGGTCATGATGAAGGGATAGAGGATGACTTTGTTTGGATCCTTTCTTCTAATACTTACTGGCTTTATTTGAGGCAATCAGTAGAAAGAGGAAAATCTTGATATAATCATCTGTTGCCAAAACCATTAGGAAAACCCCTCTGGCCAAATCCAATGAACATGCTCACTATGCTCTGATTTGCACTAACAAACTACATATTGCATGTCCTAATGAAAGTAACGAGGCATTTTTTGATGAATAACCCTATTTTTAATTTTGTCCTTGTCTAAATATGTGGTAATCACAAGGATGATGCAGAGAGCTCTTATAATTCTGCCCTGTAGCCCTGGGATTTGGCATGGTAGTTAAAAAACAATTCTCTCTCCCTTTCCAAGAGTACAATCAAAGTGCTGTGTCTCTAAGTGCTTGCTTTACTGCCTGACAGAATACATTATTTGCTTTATTCCTCCAAAATGGCTTTCCAGCAAGTGCTCTTGGTAAAATGATCTTGACAAACTTTGGGGGAGAAGAATGATGCTCCAACACAAAACAGTCTGAAAGGAAGCAGCCACGTCACATGCACACCGCCCTCCCCATCCGTCACTGAGACGGAGCTAATTAAACCCGGCCAACTCTTCTCTGCTTGTCCCATTGATTGCTCTCTAGGCTTTGTCTGGAAGTTGGCTTTCCTGTGAATTGTGGTCCACTGCAAAAATCTGTTAACCTAAAGATATCTGAAAGCATACTCACCCATGCCCCCGGACCAGGACAAAGCAATTCATAGCAGTGACAACAATCTTGCAATGGGAGTTCTCTGAAAGTCACTTGCAATAAAGTTTCTACCAAAGACAGATGGCCAGGTGGGTATGATTTCCAAATGCCCTGGACCTCCTTCCTGGGTCCCTGAAGGTTGGCAATCTCTCTCTGAGTCCTGGGGCAGTCTGGACTTTCTATTAAGTACAGCTTCCAGAATGTACCTTTTAGGAGGCAGCCATCAATCGTAGACCAGAAAGAAAAGAGAACTGCAATGCTCAGATGACTGTAGAGTTCTGTGGTGGAGAGAAAGAAAACAAAAACTTCTCGGACTTGATTCCCTCCCCCAAGAGAAAATGTGTCCCACGTAGAGTTTTTAAAATTAAAGCATTGAGGCCTCACAGTCTGATCCTCACAGGTCCCCATCGGACAGCAGGGAAAGTCTTCAGGTATCCCTCTTGATGCCTGTTTTTCATATACTCTTAAATTTTTCCACGAAGGACACAAGAAGCCCGAAGGTAACTTCAGCCACCAAGGGCTGCTCCTGTGCAGACGGTAGAGATCCGAGGATCACACTAGCTGGGATGGAGATAATTCCTCTCTGGCAACAGAAGTCTCACTTAGCTTCTTCTCTAGACCAAGTCTAAGCCCAGAACACCCTAGCTGAATGAGACAAATCAGCAAAGAACACTTGCAGTGATCGTCAGACAGCTGCCTACTTAAAACTGCATGACAACATAACAGAATTGCCAGTGCTGCCTCCTGATAAGGGTGTTTTCTGCTTAATTGGTTTGGGTAGGACTGGGCATCAGGATTGTTTTTAAAGATACCACATAGCCCCTAGTTTCCAGATCATAACAAGGAAATCTTTAGATGCCAACCACCATAGCAATGCATGCAACATTTAGGAACAACTGAGAAATGGACTTTTCTATGAATCTCTTGATTTCCAAAGAATCACAAAAATTTTTCACAAGTTGCCTAAGATTCCAATGAGGTATGGACTTAGAACTTGATACAACAAATAATTTTATTATTTTCATTTTTACATTTTCATACACGTATATAATGTATTTTGATCTTATTCCCCCTCAACTCTACTCTCATATCACCCTCACCCTCCACCTAACATTCTTCTTCCTATTGGATCCCCATCTTATTTTCATACCTTTTTTATATTCCACTGAGTTAAATTTGTGTTGGTTATATAACTTGGGTGGAAGATTATTTACTGTGGAATAGGCAGCTTGCCAGTGGTTACAACTCTGATAAAAAATTAACATGAGGGCTGGAGAGATGGCTTAGCGGTTAAGCTCTTGCCTGTGAAGCCTAAGGACGCCGGTTCGAGGCTCAGTTCCCCAGGTCCCATGTTAGCCAGATGCACAAGGGGGCGCACACATCTGGAGTTCGTTTGCAGAGGCTGGAAGCCCTGGCGCACCTATTCTCTCTCTCTCCCTCTATCTGTCTTTCTCTCTGTGTCTGTCGCTCTCAAATAAATAAATTAATTAATTAATAAAAAATTAAAAAAAAATTAACATGAAAGTGCCTTCGTGTCCTGAGTGAATTTGTTGGGTACTATAAACACTGAGGGAACTAGAATGATGTGGTCTAGTTGGAATTGAGGACGGGTTGTTTTCCTACCTGTGGCACTGGAAAGCCAGAGGCAAGCAGCAAATCCCACTTTATCGAACTTGTAACTTCCAGGAGAAAGACAAGAAAATCAAATACATGGTCAACAATCATAAGTGAGAAAAAAAAAAGTAGAGCAAATCAGAAGGTGCTGAGAAGTCCCTTTCATAGATGGGATGGCTCCACGCTTTAAGAAAAATCACAATAAATCTAGTTTGCAAATCGGGGAGCACTCCAACCCAAATATTGTGCAGAATGTTTCATTTAGCAGGTTAAGAGCCAAAGGAAAGGAAGTGACCTACAGAAAAGGTAGTGAGGCAGGCTGATTGGTTACAGCTGAACTTGGTTTGAACACCTGATTAATTATTCAATTGACTCGGGCTGAGACTCAGCTGCTCATTATCAGAGTAGGTTTCACTCTGTTTACACATCACATTAGGGTAGAGTTCACTATGTACTGAGAAACCTTTAGGCCAAACTTAATATGTATATAGAGGAAGCTTTAAGCCAAACTTAATTGAATTGAATAAGAAGGTCTCTCTGAAGCAAACAGGGAGGGAACAAGCTGTTGAGATTACTGGAATAAGAACGTTCCAGACAGAAGAAGCACCAAGCTCCTAAAACGAAAGTCGTGCCTGCTGTGGCGCTGTGGCTAGAAAAAAAAAAAAAAAAAAAAAAAAAACAACCAGTAGGGGGCTGGAGAGATGGCTTAGCGGTTAAGCGCTTGCCTGTGAAGCCTAAAGACCCCGGTTCGAGGCTCGGTTCCCCAGGTCCCACGTTAGCCAGATGCACAAGGGGGCACACGCGTCTGGAGTTCATTTGCAGAGGCTGGAAGCCCTGGCGCTCCCATTCTCTCTCTCTCCCTCTATCTGTCTTTCTCTGTGTGTCTGTCGCTCTCAAATAAATTAAAAAAAAAAAATTTTTAAACAAAAAACAGTAGGGAAGCCAACTTGGCAGGTGCCAAGTGTAATAGTAAGATGTGAACCCAAATGGCGAAGGGGCCCAGAGATAGGCAGGATTCTGTGAGCCACGTGCAGATGCCAGCCTCTGCCCTTGGTGACATAGGCGGCGCAAACCTGTGGCCCATTCATTATACTTTAATAGGGTCACTCTAAGTGAGGAGCCCTGCTAGGAAGATATGCAAGGATCCAAGCAAGAGAAAGTAACTCCAAAGTCAAATCCAGTTTCTCCTGGCAGAATATTAAGAAATACATGCTATGAACCAAACAGCAGATGCTCAGCACAGGCTGAGCTATCTTCCACTAACGTGGATAATTATTGCTTGCCTCCAGCCATCTTCTGATACTAAGGGACAGAAGATGTGTTACCTTCTCCCCTAGCCTCTGTTCACAGTACATGGGTCCAAGGGTGGCAAAAGTCAGGAGGGTAAAAAGAGAATAATGGCTTTTCCTCTGTAAACAGCCAGCAAATGTTTGAGTTATGGATAACAATTAAGTCCTAATTGGCAATAATGTAAACCTCTTCTGAATGGATGTGGTAAATATTGAAACAAACGAGCTGTTATTTTTCAGACCTGGATGGCAGTCAGTCAAAATGAAAAGCTAATTTCAGCCTTGGAGGCAAACTGTATTTCAATCGTGAGACCGACTGGGAACAATAAATTGCCATTTGAGGTGAGGGGCTATTTGCTTCCTCGCTACAATCTTTGTGATAATAAGTTGCTCTGCCCCCTCGAAAAATGAAAGTGAACCCTGACATTGGCCCAGAGCATGAGGAAACATCCGGGGAAGTGACCAAAGGCAGAGTTCAAAGGCAGCCGCAAGCTAAGAGCAAGTGGCCAAGCTTCCCAGATGTCCAGTGCTCGGAGAATGCCTCCTGCTACCTGGACGTCCTTCCTGCAGCTTGCCAAAGTAATTAAACAAAAGTTTACACCTAGAATCGTAAAAACAACAGTATGCGTGTTTGTGCACACACGTGCGTGCCAGCTCTAGATACCAAACTTCAATGAAGCATCACTATCTAATTAAGCACTCAAATATTAATTTGGTAACAAACTTATTCAAGAATTACGAGCTAGCCAGGCATGGTGGCACATGCCTTTAATCCCATCACTCAGGAGGCAGAGGTAGGAGGATCGCTGTGAGTTCAAGGCCACCCTGAGACTCCATAGTGAATTCCAGGTCAGCCTGGGCCAGAATGAGACCCTACCGTGAAAAAGAAAAAGAAAAAAAAAAAAAAAGAGAGAAAGAATGACAAGCTGAATGCCACTCAAGTCCAAGACTCTGTTGCAGGCACCTGTGAATCACAGGCAAGCAAAACTTACTAAGTCCCTTCTCACCCACAGCTCACTCTGTAATGAAAATAAGAACTAACACCTTGAAGCTTTCACTGGAGCTCTGGATTGTTCTGCATGTGTTATGTGCGCGGGCACAGAGACTTTTCCTTATAAGCCTATGTGTGAACTAACTTTACCCTCGCTGACTTCCAGATGAGAAACTGCAGGCGCGGGGAGACCGGGGCGTGATCTCCCGTCCCCACGGCGAGGCCTCCTGGGAGCGGCAGCCTGCGGGGGGTGGCCCCGTCCTCTCCAGTCTTCAAGTCCACACCTGACGCAAACTTTAAACGAGGACTAGCAAGCATCATAACTATTGCCAAGAACATGCATGGAACTGGGGTACAGGGTGGTCATAAGGTCCAGCGTAGCCTGATTACTTTTTTTTTTTTTTTTTTGTAATGGGGATAATGGTCATGATGGCCATCAACATGCATCTGTTTATTTGAGAAAAATGACTGGCTGCTTTGAGGACAATCAGTTTGTTTGTTTGTTTGTTTGTTTTTTGTCTTTGCTAAAATTTGCAGCTCAGAATCTTAATTTCCTTTCCTCATATTCATTTCAAGCTCCCTCCCTCAAATTCTATTAAGGGTCTGCTGAACATGGAAGGGTGAGATGGATATTTTCTAGGACATTAAACTTCGTGAATCAAATAGTGTATATAATTTATATATGTAATGTTCTGAAGATTTCATATCTCCTGTGAGTCTGTCTCCATATAAATTATTTATATGTTTTAATATTTCAATAAAGTCAGTAGGGTTTGTGTTACTCAGGAATCACTCATTCTAATGCTCAGAAAAGAAATTCAGCTTGTAAAATATTTACTTTGTTAATCTTAACATATTGAGGTTATTTTTAATTGAATAGGGTTATGATTTTAAAAAAAAAAATGAAAAGATAAGCTCTCTAAGTCCCTAATAACCTTTGGTGCTTACTGGATGACAAGGGATTGAGGTCTTGTGTAATTCCGCTCTGAGTCTCCTGGAGGAAAGATGGAATGTAAGAAGGGAGGAAAGAGGGAAGGAGAGATGGAAGAAGGGAGGAAGGAATGATGGATGGATGGAAGGAAGGAAAAAAAGGGAGGGGGAAGGGAGGAAGACTTTCCAAATAGGTTTTATTAATTACTTGACAATGGAAGTGTGGGCTTTTTCACTTTCCTGAGGACAGTGACAACGTGCTAAAAGAAAGGAGTTTACCGGTGCCTCCTGCAGCGCCACCCAGAAAGCATAAAGCTACAAAAGCAGGCTTCTTGTCACACATAAACACATTTGGCATGTAATTCATCTTCCATGTTTCTTAATTGCTTGCCCTGTTAGTGGGTATAATAACTGTATCCATCTAATAAGGTTGTAATGGGTTCAATTAATAAACCAAAACTTCTTAGAACAATGTTAGTACAGAAGGGTATATATACCTATGTAACAAAGTATCTACTGCTATCTGGTCATCTTCATAATAACTAAGATATCTAATGTTTATACCGAGCCTCATGAAAATAATGCTGAATGCATTTGTGTGCACACATAAGTTCTTGTACCAAAGTGCACCCAAGAATTAAAATCTAATTAGCCATCGGTCATATTAATTTAGTGACTCATTTATTCAAGAATTAGTAACTAGGGCCTAGCTGGGGAGATGACCCAAAGGGTAAGAGTGCTTGCCACAGAAGCACAAGGGCCAGAAAGGGCATGTGTCTGATTCCCAGGACCCACACGAAAATCTGGGCAATGCCATATTCAACTGTCATCTCAGTCCTGGGTGAGTGGAGACAGAAGAATCACTGGGGCTCTGTGATCTACATCCAGGTTCTTTGAGGGACTCCATCCACGGGAACAACAGAGAAGAGCAAAAGAAAGAGGGTTCCTGACCCCACATTCTCCTGTGCGCTCCACAAGCCTGGGCACGGTGTGCACATACCTGCAGACACAAGTGCACACACTATACACACACTCACCACACAGGTACCACATAACAACACATTCTCCATCCACATGCCAAAAATAAAAAAGTCAACTAATTTTTTATGTTTTTTTCTTCTTCTTTGTTTTCTTGAGGTAGGGTCTCACTCTGGCCCAGGCTGACCTGGAATGAACTATGTAGGTGGCCCCGAACTCACAACAATCCTCCTACCTCTGCCTCCCGAGGGCTGAGATTAAAGGCATGCGCCACCATGCCCGGCTTATGTTTTAATATTTCAATCAACTCAGTAGGGTTTGTGTTAGCCTGAATCACTCATTCTGCACTCAGTATGGGGTTGTTTCCCTGTATCCATGTCATTTATCCTATGGAGAACATACTTCTCCTACTAATGAATGAATGACAAAAGAAAAGACATAGAATCTTTCTTCATCGTCATATACGCTGATAAGAAAACCATAAATAAATGTAATTCTGGCTTTGTTTAATGACAATGGAGACAATGTTAAGAGGTTGATGGGATTGTTGGCCTCCTTGGGCATCCAGGGCCTGGGAGCACCCTGTGTGGCATGTTAACATTGAGGGTGAGCTCAATGGTGGAGAAAGATCTGACCTGAAGGAGAGCTGGGAGGAAGCATTGCACACACAGAACTGCCCCGCCACGCTCTGCCGAAAGTGAACCCGTGAGAGAGCAGCCATGTCACCAAGCTGGGAGAGGGGAGGTCCCAGGGAGGAGCAGGGACCAGCGCAGTCATGAAGAACGGTGAGAAGTTGGCTTCTATGCCAAGTACTGGGAAGTTATTGGCACTAAATAGGCTTCGAAATGGTGGCATCTAGTTAACACCATGAAAGACAACTCTGTTGCAGCCACTTACCCAAGTCGCCCATAGGCGATACATCTTTCCTAGATGCAAAATGGGGAGTTTTTGAGGAATTTACCAAGAACACAGTTCACACAGGTGTCCAAAGCAGAGGAAACTCCAGAGAATGAAGTTCAAAAGCCTCATTTTTAATCGAGAAGAAAACAGGACGTCTCCCAGTCCATCAAGCTCAGACTTGAGAGAAATGGTGATTGCTTTGCAAGCGCAGGTGCTGAATGAACACAAGAAGAGACCAGCATGCCCCAGCTGCACCTGTGCTCCAGAAACGAGACTCTTACTCTGTCCTGCATCACCTACAGACACAAACAGGCTTTGACCCTATGTCTTCCAGAGAATATACCTCCAGCCCCCACAATGCATGCAAAACTGTGTATGCTGTGTGTGCCGGGAGCCAGTCAAAGCCAGGTGAGGGAAAGAATACATCAGGGGCCATGCTTTCCATAGGGGGCCTGTGCACTCAGAACTCAGCCATCAGAGTGGTGCGTGAGTTCGGCTGGGCCCTGATCATGGGTCATGCCTTCATGAGGAAGTACGTGGATCTTCAGGGAGGGAGAAGGAAAACAATGAAAAGGCACACCTGCTTCCCCCACTGCACTGCACCCCTGAAACCTGAGCGTGGCACATGGGAGTTAGAAATAAGTGTGTTGGTTGCCCGCGGTGCGTCTTGATTTGTTACACGGCTCCATTTGCTTCACTGTTTAATGACTCACTTAGCCAAACTTAAAACCGGAAAAACCAATCTTACATGATGCCCAGACATTTTTTGGAAACACTTTGGATGAAGGTGATGCGATGCGCATAAGCTGGGCCCCGGGTACTAACACCATGTTTGAACGCACACCACCTGGAAGCTTGCAGCAGTACTGCCCCAGGCACCCAGGTAGGAAGAGAAAGTCCCTGGTGAAGGCCTTGGTAAAGCACAGGCATCATGGTTGTTTGTTTGTTTGTTTGTTTTTGTAAGAAATAAATATTTTTAAATGTTAAAAATATAAATTATAAATAATGGGGTGAGGGAGGTATGGTCATTCAGAAAAGTGCTTAGAAAACCTGAGTTCAGGGCTGGAGAGATGGCTTAGCGGTTGAGGCAATTGCCTGTGGAGCATAAGAACCCAGTTTTAGTTCCCTAGTACCCATGTAAGCCAGATGCACAAGGTGGCACATGCATTTGGAATTTATTTGTAGTAGCTAGAGGCCCTGGTGTGCTCATTCTCTCTCTCTTTCATCTGCTTCTCTCTCTCTCTCATCTGCCTCTCTCTCTCTCTCATATAAATAAACTAATTAATTAATTAATAAAAAATATATAGGTATAAACCCGAGTTCACTCCCCAGAACCCACATTAACAATGTCAGGTATGGTTGCCCACACTTGCAATCCCAGTTTTGAGGGGGTGGAGGCAGGTGGGTCCCTGGCACTCACTTGTCAGCCAGTCTAATTTAACTGGCGAAATCCAGGCCAATGCCAGACCCTGTCTCAAGAATGGGTGGACAGCATTCCTGAGGACAACATCTGAGGTTGGCCTATGTCCTCCTTATGCACATGCACACCCACATAAGTAGACCCGCATACACTTGTGTGCACCCCACACATATATACATGCACACATATACCATTTATACATGCATACATACACACATACATACAGTTGTATATAACTGTGTGGAGAGAGAAATTTGTTGGACATTCTTTTAGGCTTGTATTATGTATTGACTAGTGGATGCCTATGAACTGGGAACATAAGTCATCTTTCTTATACTAGAGGTTTTATGGGTTGCATCTCTAGGCATGGTTGAAACGCTTTGGTGGGGTGAGGTGATATGTATGAAGTACCTTGGTTTCTCCCAAAGGTCATGGCCGATCAATGTTAGTGCTTGTCCCTTGGTCTCACCCTCCCTCCAAGCTCAGCCATCACTACATACCCAGCACCTTTTATGTATTTTTCAGTTAACACTTTTAAAGGGGTCCGAAGGCCATCATATGATGAGATTTCTTTAACACGCCTGCAAGGTAGCCTAGACTGGGTGCTCTGAAAAACATGGACTTACTAGCAATATGCTAGAGTCATGTTTTTATTATTATTATTATTGTTTATCAGAGAGAAAGAGTGAGAAAATTGGCATGCCAGTGCCTCCAGTCACTGCAATCAAACTTCAGACATGTGCACGATCTTGTGTGCATATGCAACCTTGTGCACTTGCAGAACCTGTGCATCTGGTTTATGTGGGACCTGCAGAGCTGAACATGAGTCCTTAGGCTTTGCAAGTAAGCACCTTAAGTGCTAAGCCATCTCTCTAGCCTTTTTTTTTTTTTTTTTAATACAAGTTGCTTTCGCCCTCACTATAGGATTCAAAGAAAATAGGTGATGGGGAAGAGGAACGTGTGAGTGTATTTACCATAAATCCAAGGCAATACAATATTTTTTTCTGCAGGCAGCTTTACAGTATGTATTTTCCAAAACACTTTTTGTAATTCTGGAGTTAACACAAGTCTCGAGGATAAAGGTTGGAGTGCTAAATTAAGATTAAGCAGGTCTGCACAGTCTAAGAGTTTGATGGCTCTGAAGATGTTTATAATGTCTGTCGTTTCAATGTGAGAAAACATGGGGAGATGAGCCGACTTATGAAAAAGAACCGAGCATAATCAAATTTCATTTTAACTGGAACGCTTGTCTCGTAGTTCATCCACATGTTTTTGAAAAGTCCATATCTTTCTCAATCTTGTTGTGAGGGGAAGATACTGCACATCACAGTCCTTAGTAGAAAGAAGTTTTAGGTCTTTAGGATTTCTTCCTTTCTTTGCGACATCCCTTGCCTAACATGTGACTCCTGTCTTGAAAGCTGAGCCAGAAGAGACATGCACATGGGACCAGCAGAGGCAGAAGCAGAGATCTCTTTCACGCCTATCTCAAAATGAAGATTTAGCTTTCTGATTTCCCAGCAGGAAGCAACAGCATTATGAACATCATTACACAGATAGGCTTAAGAGATATGACAAAATCCCACAGCTAGGAAATGATCAGCAGCAGGTACCTCCTCGGCCCTTTAAGTCCAAGCCTGGCGATCGTGCAGT
Source organism: Jaculus jaculus (assembly GCF_020740685.1). Lineage (NCBI taxonomy): Eukaryota > Metazoa > Chordata > Mammalia > Rodentia > Dipodidae > Jaculus > Jaculus jaculus. The sequence continues at coordinate 134,136,524 of NC_059109.1, forward strand.
CACGCTATGCTAGGAAGCAATGGTATATTCTCTAATTTTAGGACTTGGCAGAGATATGAAAAGGAGCTATTCCTGGACAATGTATGGCCATGGTGTTATGAAGAAATTCTGGCCCTTAACAAGGTTGAGCTAAAATGACCTTGGCTACATAGCTCTTTAAACATAAAGTGACCGGGCGTATTTTCTTACCCGTTGGTTGTGATTGTAACCTAATGAAGGCTATCAGTGATGTCTTCAATGATGGCTCTCCAGTGACCTGCGGGCCACTCAACCACAAAAGACTTCACCTCCAGACTAACAAGAACGAGTCAACTAGCTCAGGGACCTCTCCCCTTCAGTCACCTCCTGTAATTCCTTTTTTTTTTTTTCCCCATGAGGTATGTACGACAAAGTTTTCCAGTGACTGTGTGATTAACGGCTGAAATCAGACTATGCGTAGTTGCTCCTATTGTCCCTGTGTCAAAGTACAACTTAAAGAAGGAAGGCTTTATTCTAAACATCCTAACAGCCTGCAGAGGGTTCAGCTTCTGGCTCCCGTGGGGAGAACACCATGGCCACAGGACCGGGAAGGAAGAGAGCTGTTCACTTCCTGTCTGATCAGGAGGCAGGAAAGAGAATCCCAGGACTCCTCTCTCTTTGCGCCTCATCTGGGCTCACATGCCATTGAATGGTGCCACCTGGGTCATCCACATCCAAGCGTGGCTGTCCCTACCACCTCGTTTAATTGTCCCCAGAGACACTTTAATGGCTGGAGGTGTGCCTCGCCAATCTCAAAGCTGATTCCGAATCCAGTCAGGTTGACGAGGAAGATGAACTACTCCATCTTACATAACCTCCCATCTTAACACTGCCTCCTACTATTTGGCTTTTGGGAAATTACTCCTTTCATCAAGTTCTGCTTTCCTTGAACGGCTGTAATTTTAATTAACAGGCAGTGTGTATCTAGCGATCTCACACGGTGTCTGGTATGTAGTAAGTATGTACCAACATTAACACTCATGAGAGAAGCTCTTTCCGTCATCCTCCACTTGACAGCTCAACATTCTTGGTCTCATCAGTGACACATTGTGATTCTCGTCTACTGGTCCCTGGATGCTCACTTGCCTGCAAACCTACACGTCTAACATGAGAATTGTATGTAAGCCAAGGCTAGTTGTAGTCACGTGTGCTACGAATACTTGATATTGACAGTCTGTGAGGTTGTTAGACTCTACACACTCTAATATCCCTCAACGCAACTCATACCCCGGAGCTGCACAGCGAACACCAGCAATCCCACTAAGGAGAGTCGTCAGTGGAGTGGGGGCAGGGAGGAGGGAAATGATGGTACCAACACGTGATGTGTCCATACAAAGTTTCTACTTAACAAAAGAAGGAAAAATAATTAGGTTGAAGAAGGATTTGTCATAAAAAGTAATTTTAATGACATAAATGAGAGATATTTCATAAAATAATCATAATCTGTTCTAAAATTTTTATTTTATTAATTGAGAACTTGACTGTATGAAAAATATTGCATATTAGCCATATCCCCATTGAATTATACTCTTAGCATCCCTCGCCCCTGCCCCCCTCCACTGAGGCCCTCTTCAATGGGATTATTAGTGTTCACTGTGAGGTCGTGTCCTCCCACAATAGCTTTTTTTATTTTAAGTCAAGGTCTCATTCTGTAGCCCTGCTTATCCTGGAACTCGCTATGTGTGCCAGGCGAGCCTTGAGCACATACATATCTTCCTGCTTCTACCTCCAGGATTAGTTTAGAGGTGTTCATCACCACACTCCACTTAATCCTCAAAATACCTAAAAATTTTCCTACACACATTGCTTCACAATATTTTTTTTCCAATTTTCATCTTAATATCTTTTTTAGAAAGTCAAGCCATCAGTATTTGTTACAGGCCTTGTGCACTTAACCAAGCTATAGGACCCCAATGAGCAGATATATTCTCAAAGGAAAAGCTCTTTGTCCTTCAAAAACATGAGTGTACATGTTTGAATGTCAAACAACTTGTGGTATATTATCTACCACTTGTAGTTAGAGGGGATGTGTTGTAGGTAGAATCACAGTCTATCAGAAACATCCCGGCTCTAGAGCTTAAAATAGTGCGTGGGTCACAGGGTCCTTGACCTGAAGATCCAAAATGCTCCAGACTTTGAAACTTGTCAACCAGCATGATGTCATAGTGAAAAATTCCAGATGTGGGCTCAAGAGAGAGGTTCCAGGCAAAATGAAGGCACAAGCTAGGCGTAATAGCTCCCATCTGGAAGCCCGGCCTCCGGAAGGCTAAGCCAGGAGAAACAAAAGTTGGAAGGCAGCCCAGGCTACATATTAATTTTCAGGCCATGCTGGCTGGCATAGCATGACCTCTTAAATAAAGGGGGTAGGGAAAGTAGGTAGGCACAAAACACAGCTGCACTAAAAACACTGTGTAAAATTGTCCGTAAGGTTTTATGTCTAAAGTGTGTATGAAACACAGATGAAGTGTATTTTATGTTAACACTTCATACTCAGGATATCTCTCTTTGTATGATGAGGGAAAAGAAAGTGCCAACACATGAGGTATCCATGCAAAATATATTGTTAATAATAATAATAATAATAATAAAAGCCTGGTTGGATAGTTCAAGCCTGTAGTCCCAGAACTAAGGAGGCAGAGGTACGATTGCTGGTATTTGAGGTCAGCCTCAGCTATGTAATCGGTCCTAAGTTAACCTGGGCTACAGAGTTAAGACCTTTCCTGAGGGAGGGGGTAACAAGAGGAGGAGGAGAGAGAGAGCGGGAGGAGACAAAACTTGAATCAAGATCCTCCATTCCAATTCATTTCAGATAAGGGACTTGCCCTGCATCTTATACAGAAAAGGGAAGGAAGTTGGGGCTAGAAAGATGACTCATTGGCTAAAACAGCTTCTTACAGAGTCTGAAGGCCCAGGTTTGATTGCTGTAACCTGCATAAGTCAGATGCACAAAGTGGTGCATGTGTCTGAAGTTCATTTGCAGAGACAAAATGCCCATGAGGAGTCCATTATGTTCTCTCTCTCATGTTTTTTTTTTTTTGTTTTGTTTTGTTTTGTTTTGTTTTGTTTTTTTAGAAAAAAATAGATGGGAAAGTATCCTTGCAGTTGAAAGCCATGGTCTAATAACTGATCTTGAGATAGAGAGATGTTTAGTTGCCAAAACTGGCCTAGTGTTGCCCTACAAGACTCAGAACTTGCTGTACCCCCAACTCCAGACAGTGGGTGAAGCCTTTGACTAATTTTATTTGCCCTGGCTTCCCCCAGCTCCACTGACAAAATGGCCAGTATCGTCACGAAACTCCCTCAAGCCACATCTCTCTGCTTTGCTCAACAGTTCACACTCAGCACCCTGAGCCCCAGCAGACACCTCACAGGGTTCCCCTGAGGGTGCTGCAGTTCACACACAGACGAGAAGGCAAGGTTAAGGCCTACTACAAGGTGAGGACAAGAGAGCCCTGCCTCCCTCCCGCCTCCTCTCCTCCCTCTGCTGCAGAGCCCAGGAACCTCCTGTTGGAGCACACTGCTTCCTGTATTTACAGAGCAAACAACTTCCCTGCATCCTCTTAAAGAAGTGGGAAATATAGAATGAAGGGTGGAAGAGCCCACACACTTAGGAGAAGCTATTTGACTCATGTTGTTAGGACTATGAATAGAACTTCTAATCACTAAGTCTCCAAAGTGCCTCCTCAACTCTAAATTCCCCTTTATCCACGCTTCTGCTGATTCCCTCAGATCTCCCAAGCCTCCCAACAAGACTGAATACATTACTCGTATACAGTACGGTATTTAATCAACCTCTGTTTGAATTTTTCTACTAATCTTATCATAACCTCCTCTCTTGCAGTGCCCCTTCTGCATTCCTTAATTCAGCAGATAACTAATAGGAAGAATTTAAATTTTTATCATTTTATTGAGAAATGATGCTTTCTCAGCCACTCATTTTTAGAGATTTAAAAATAAAACAACATAAAAAACTTCCCCAGTCGTAGTCCTTCCTCAAGTCAGAAACAGTGGAATTATTTTATTAAACTTAAATATTTAGCCAAGTATGGTGGTGCATGCCTTTTAGTCCCATCACTAGGGAGGCTGAGGTTGGAGGATTACTATGAGTTCAAGGCCGCTCTGAGCTAGAATTATATATGAGAACCTGCCTGAAAAAAAAAAAGAGAGAAAGATTTAATGTTTTTGTGCATCCAAAAAAAATAAAATTCGACATTAATTTTCACCACTGTACAATGTACCCTTTGGCCCTTCAGTAAAATGATTCTGTGATTGGATTTTCTTCCCTGTCAATTTATTTATTTTCCTTGCCAGAAAAGTTAGCATCAGCTCCAAAACTAAGAGGAATGTGGTTTTTTTCTTGTCCTAGTCAAAATACCATTTTTTTTTCATTTTAGAAGGACAATAAAAAAAGATGAAAGTAAAACTGTGAAATTAGTTATATAGGAAAAATAATTTATTTTTTCTAAGTCATTTGCAAACCGGAATATAACTTAGTTTAAAATCCTGAGTCCTAGGAGCTAAAGACATGGCTAAACAGGTAAAAGCACTTGCCACTCAAACATGAGGACCTAAGTCCTAGTACCTGCATAAAAATCCAGGCGTGGCCACACAGGTCTGTGGCCACACATGTCTGTGGAGGGACAGTGACAGGAGAATCTCTGGGGCTGGCTGGTCAACCTGTTTGACCAAAAAAAGGCAGCTCCAGGTTTAGTTTGAGACTGTCTCCGGGACATAATTCAGAAGAGTGACACAGGAAGACGCCCTACGCACTACACTGACATTTGCACACATGCATCTGCACACATACATGCACACACATGTATATATGCCATAGACACACCTCCATGCCACACACAGAAAGTTAAATTTTAGTCCTTTAACCAATGACGCGTTCCTACATACTCCAGAATTTCTTCCTCTGCTTACACTCTGTCTCCGTGGCCTCTCCAGGAATCCTCAGAGACAAGACATTTGTTTCCCATAATGCTTTGCCCATCTGTTGGTAGCATAAATGTAAATATTTGTCTCCTTATTTCCCTCATCTCCCCAGGCCACCACCATGCCCCCCTCCCCATGAATGTTCCTTGTGCCTCTCTGGAGACACCATTGCTGGTGTTTCCCACAAGGACTGGTGCATCAGTCCAGGATCTTGGTTTTCCTACCCAAAACAAACCAGTTTAACTTTAACTTTGCATCTTTACTTATTCTCGCCTTGTTAGATCCTTCTCATTCTTGGAAACCGCTTTCACTGACCAGGATGGAATCCACTTGCTTTCACTGACCTGGACAGAAAGCACTTTCACTAACACAGAACAGATGCCACTTTCACTGATCTGGACAGACACCACATGCACTGAAATGGACAGAAGTCACTTTCACTGACCTGGACATACACTCAGGATTTTCGGTTCAGAAAAATGTTGGAATAAAAAGAGCCTGAGAAGGCTGGAGAGATGGCTTAAAGGTTAAGCACTTGTCTGTGAAGCTTAAGGACCCTGATTCAAGGCTTGATTCCCCAGGACTCACGTTAGCCAAATGCACAAGGGGGCGCACGCATCTGAAGTTTATTTGCAGTGGCTGGTGGTCCTGGTGTGCCCATTCTCCCTCTCTCTCTCTCTCTCTCTCTCTCTCTCTCTCTCTCTCTCTTTTCCCCCTCTTTCTCTCTGTTTGTCATTCTCAAATAAATAAATAAAAATAAACAATTTTTTTTAAAAAGGATGTGATACTGATCCACTCTTAAAAAAAAAAGAGCCTGAGAATTATCCATAAACTCATGCTTTCTTGATTGAAAAATGGATACAAAATGATTCTGTCTTCCATTCTCTCTTCTTTCTTCTTCTGTTCCTTCCAAGCTGCTCATCTTTTTCTTCCTTTCTTTCTCCTCCTTTCTTTAGTTGTTGCTGTTTTGTTTGGGAAGAACTGAGGATTAAACTTAGGACCTTGCATAGGCTAGGCAAGTGCTCTACCATTGATCTACATTCCCAGCTCTCCTTCCTTTCATTCTAGAAATATCTATGGTGGAATCTTTAGTAAAAATATAATTCCAGAGGTGAATGAAGGGTGCCACAAGGTGACAGCGAGACGGATCAAAGCAGAGTCCCCGCCTTCATGTTGTTGGAAAAAGGTGGACATAAAACAATTCCACCAGTATTTGTCTGCAGCTGCACCAAATGCTTTCCAGGAAAAGAACAAGACAGTATGCAGTGTGGAGCAAAGAGAGCCTGGACCACGTGAGGGGGCAGGAGTGTCTCTAAATAAGCAAAGGTCTAGGCTTGGCCAAGGTCAATGAGGTGGGAAGAGAGCATCTCCATTGGAAAGAAAAAGGGCAAGTCTCGGGTCTCAGAGCATCATGGCGCTGAGGAAATGAATCAAATCAAGTGGAGCTAAGCCAAGAGTGGCGGAAGAAGAAACCAGGGGACAAGCTAGAAGCCAGTTACTGAGGATTACTTCAATAGTTGAGGATTATAGCTTAAGAATGAGAGAGACCCACCTAAGGGTTCTGGAAAAGCCAATTCATTGCTTGGAGACAAAAAGCTTCCAATCTATAAACACCAAAAACAAAAGGTCATAGCAATATTAATTCCTTCTATGGAATCCATCCATTCAGTGCTGCAGAGACGACAGCAAGAGTGAGACCTGTCACCCAGGACAATGACCATCTCCTTGATCAATTCCTAAGATGGAGCCAAGAATGGGGTCACTGAAGACAATGTCAGTGAAGTTCACTACTCAGCAGCACAGGGTTCAAACTCACTGCTAGGTGTTCAGATTACACTATACCATATCATTCTGTAATACCAGGTCTTCCAAAATGACACATTGCTGGATATCAAACTCCAGAGACCTAAGAACCTAAAGGCATGCGGTCACCACTGACGGTAGGCAGCCTGAGTTACTGCGGCTGCCCCAGCACCACAGCTCCCCAACCCCCGCACTCACACCGACAGAGGCCAAGTCAAGTCAAACTGAATAGCAACTAAAAATAGGCAAAGAAATAAAGAAGGGACTGGGTAAGCAGTTTGCAAAACAAAGAAATATAATTTAAAAAGTGAAAAGTATCCCAACTTCATTAATAATTAAAGAATGTTTGGCCATCACATTAGAAAAGATAGGAAATAAATTATAGACTCTTGGTCACAATTAGCATGCAGCTATATAAATTAAAAAAAAAAAAGATCCAGTAAGGGCTGGGGAGATAGCTCAAGGATTAAAAGTGCTTGCTGCACAATCATAACAGCCTGAGTTCAAATCCTCAGAAGCCACAAAGAAACTGGATGCTTAGTCAGTGCCTATAATCCCAGAATGCCTGTAGTGAGAAGGGAGGAAGAAACAGGAGAATCCTCTGGAAGGTAACTTGCCAGCCAGTGTGACAAAAATAAATAACAAACACCCCTGCCTGGAGCAAGGTGGAAGACCAAGGGTGACCCGCAGGTTGCCCTCTTACTGCCACACACATGCTACGGCCCATGTGCTACACACACGCACACGCACACACGCACACACGCACACGCGCACACACACACACGCACACACACGCACACACGCGTGCACACGCACACGCACACACGCACACGCACACACACGCACACACACACAGTATACATTTTCTTGAGGTCTGTATCCAGACTAAGAAAATATTCACTTTTTTTAAATCCCAAAATTACACTGCTGAACACGTGTGGCAACGACACATAGATGTGCTCCAACACGCATCTGCACAGGCAGTTACTGCAGTCATTGAACATGGGAAAGGAGCTGGCAGTCCCGCGTGTCCAATCATCTTGCCCTAAAAAGATGATGCAGTCATACGATGAGGCTGTATGCCTTGTTCAAAATCATTCTGCAGAAGAATATTCGCTGTGGAGATGTAAACACTGTTAAATGCAGAAAGAGACAGCATGCATAAGATGAAGCCATCTCACACAGCACATGAGACAAAGAGAGAGTGACAGACAGATAAGTCTCGCTTCCACAGCCTCTAGGAGAAGGATGATGGAGAATTCTCTCCACCATGATTTCTCTGTTGTCCCATTTTTTGATTGTTTGCTGTTCATACAGTGAATTATTTTAATACTTAACTTTTAGAAGTTCAGACGTGCAGCACTCACTTTAAAGAAATGTTAGCAAGCTGCACGTGCCTATCATCTGAGCTCTGGGGAGCTAGAGGCAGAGAATCCCGAGGGCTCTCCCAGAGCCAAATCAACGGGCTTTTCAGTGAGAAACCTTGTCTCAAAGAATGAGGTAATGAGTAAATATGTGAGACCTTCACCATCGACCACTGGCCTCCAGATACACATAGACACAACTTTATACACATAGAAGCACACTCACACACAGAGAACAAAAAGAAAAGAAAAAGAATGAGACCCAAAACGTGTCTGAGTATGTACAGTATGCAGGATGTGTGCTCATCAGCTATCCGTTAAATGAACTTAAGTTATTCAAGAAGAGGAAAGTTAAAGGCCTGCAGCTGTTCAGGTGAAGAGCGAACCTGTTCGCCACAGAGATCAGGGGCATGTGGGAGCCAGCCCCTCAGCTGGAGTGCTGAGAGAATGAAACAACGCAAGTCCAGGAGCCAGGCACAGCCTAAGAAGGTAGGAGCTCAGAGTGTGGAGTGGTGATTGTACATTGGTGATTTCCTTTGCGTGTGTCAGCGACAGGATTTTAATGTCACCCAAGTGAACACATTTCAGATTTACATCACTTAAAACCATCCTTGGGGCAAATGAGATAATGAAGATGGTCGCCTCCTCTCCTGCTTAGCGACATGAATGACAATCCTGGGTTTTTGCTGACAATAACAGCTTCCCATTTCTCACTCACATTGAGCATTCATCCCTGTTTGGATGTTTTTTTTACAGCCTACATCCTTACATTCTCCCTATGCCCTGCTTCTGAATACTCACAAATTAATGTTGACTAGACTGTGGAAATGCCTGCCAGAGGTTTGAAATACACAACACCTTACACAAGGCTTAATCTCAAGTATTAGCATCACAATCAAACAATTACCTTAATACACCTTAGATGCTTTCCACAATTTTTTTCAAATATGTACTAAATAGTTTTCATTATACTGCTTTCAATTCACAAAATGAGGCAGCAGTTTGCAGTGTTACCTATTGGCCCCATCTTTTCTCTTCAATTCTAAGGAGTAAATTCAAAACAGATCGCTGCACCATCCAATTACACTTACTGCCATGGGGAGGTGTGTTAGTCAGGAATGGCTGGGACTATATGTACACAACAGGGGCATTTACATGGATGCTCTAGTCCCAAGGAACCTTTTACATCAACCATTTATATTTTTGTGTTTCAAAATTGCTTTGGGTAAAAGTGCCTCATTACAATGCTTACTGGGTGTGGTCAGAGTAGGAGACCAACAGAGCCTGTGATTAGAGAGGGAAAGAGGGACCTCAATTTAGGCACAAACAGAAGAAACTGAGCACCACAGGTCAATACCCAAGGAGGGCTGTTATAGCTTCCATCAAATTTGTAAAAATAAATAAATAAATAAATAAATAAATAAATAAATAAGCTATAATTTAGAATTGCAATGTGCCTCCCATGTCACTGTGTGGAAATATTAATATAAAGCTCTCAGGATGGGGCTGGGGAGATGGTTCAGTAGAAAAAGTATTTGCCTTGGGCTGGAGAGATGGCTTAGTGCTTAAGCGCTTGTCTGTGAAGCCTAAGCACCCCGGTTCAAGGATCGATTCCCCAGGACCCACATAAGCCAGTTGCACAAGGGGGCGCATGCATCTGGAATTGGTTTGCAGTGGCTGGGGGCTCTGGCATGTCCATTCTCTCTCCCTCTCTCTCTCTCTCTCTCTCACTTGCTCGTTCTCGCTCTCTGCCTCTTTCTTTCTCTGTCTGTCTGTCGCTCTCAAATAAATACATTAAATTTAAAAATAAATAAGAAATAAATAAAAATACCTTGCAAACGGAGAACCTGAGATGGATGCCCAGTGTTCTCGTAAGAGCTGGACACTGTGGCAGGCCTTCGTAAGCCCGCTGCACGCGCAGTGACAAGCAGGGGCAGACAGGAGAATCTCCTGGAACCTCAAAGGTCAGTTAGCACAGCAAATACAACAGTGAACAAGAGACTGTTCCTCAGTGCAGAAGACCAAGACCGACATCCGACTTTGTCCTCTGACTTCCAGGCCCTCCCCGCCCCCCCCACACGGAGCTTTCATTGTGGAGCCTCACATGATTGAGGTCAACATATTTCCCATGATGTAACTAGCACACATACCAGTCATCCGCTTTCTCAAGTGACCAATAAAGTTTTTGGATCTTTTGATTTCTTTCTGTCTTTTTATTTCTCTAAAACATCCCACTAGATCTAGGTGGAAAATGTTTATTATATGTATGTTATAAATATACAGTCATGTTATACATATACTATCATGTTACATATATGCAGTCATGTTACACATATATTATCATGCTCAAACTCCATCCCCCTCTACATGACAAAGTAGGCATTCAGGCTGCAGAGTCTGTGGCTTGCTTCTCTCCTAACCCAGTTGTGCTGGCTTACACACATGACCCCATCTGAGCTGCAGAGTAAGTCCTTGTCTCAAAAAAGAAATAAATGCACACAAAGAAAAAAGTCTTTCTTATGTGAAATCGGTAGCTAAACACTTGCCAAACCTGGTTCTAATGTACTGACAACAATTGGAGGATGGACTCAGGAGAACCCAAAGGCTCTGGGGCCAGCTGGACTGGCACATGCAGCAGCAGAACAAGAGAGTGTGCCTCTAAATACATAAAGGAGAGGACAAGATATCCCAAGGTTGTCCTCAGACCTCCACATGTCACAAGTTCATATACATCATACGTTCCCACACATACATACAAACATACATACATACATATATACATAATGTTTAAAAAAATCATATGTATAGTTCATTTAAGCTTCACAGCACCTGCCTGGGGAAGACACTCCCTTCTCTCGGTGTGTCACATGGGAGGAAACAGGTGCATGAAGAGCTGAGGAGTCAGGTAGGGGTTGTTGCTACATGGTAGAGCGGAGGTAGACTATCACCAAAGGCATTATGCCCTTCCCTGATTCTCCAGGGCCTATGTATAATGTGAGCAACTTGAAAATTCTAAAACAAATGTACACAACTTGGATGTAAACCTGCATTGCTTTGACTCCTTCTCCATAGTAAGTGGGTTCTTGTCAATGACAGCACCGTACAATGCATGAACAGGAGCTAAAGGTCATCAATTTAGAAGGAATAAGTCAGGGTCTGGACTGTGCAGGGTAAATAATGATAGCTTGTAGTAAGAAGTTATTAGAAGGTCATGTCATGAAGTATAATAAAAATTTAGATTAAAAAAATTTAAGGCATTAATGTTGTTAAGAATTTGGGGTACCTGCTTTTCATTCAACCAATTTCAAGATGAAGAAGAAGTCAAGATAACCTGGTCCAGGCTGATGCAGACAGACACTGAGGACACTCAAAATGCACCAAAGCAGGAATCAGAAGCTGCTAAGAGCTCAACAACGAAGCAGAATTAAAACCTGGCTCAGGGAAGTTTGCAGATCGGCTGGGAATAATGTAAGACTCGCATGGTGAGAAGAAATGTCCAGAGACATAGCTTTCCGCACAAGGACAGACTACTGCAACTCCATGGTGAATAACAGCAACCCCGCGAAGGAGGGTCCTTGCTGGAATGGGGTCATGAGGAAAATGATGGTACCAACATCTGAAGTGTCCAGACAAAGTTTCAACTTATTAAAAAATAATAATAATCTAAAAATCAGAAAAGAAATGACATTCCTGGTTTGAGATAAACTAGTCAGTTTCTTGACCTACCTGAGGTAAGAAGACACCTTAACTCATGTAAGGGTTTAAGTCTGAAAGGTTATATTCTAAATGGTTGACAACCATCTGGTTGAAGCACTTTTGGAATCTATGGAACTTTTAGGAGGTGTAGTCCAGCTGGCAGTGCTTATCCCCTAGAACGGGCTTTGGGAGGTTCTACTTAGCTCCCACTTCACTCTCTGCTTCTTCATCCACCATGATAGGAACAGACTCTTTCACCCACTCCCACTGCCATGAACTGAACTGCCCTGGCTGGGTCATGCCTTTACAACCAGGCACATAGATATTTTCTTGAGAAGCTGGAAAAATCTTGAGATAAATGAAGTTAACAGAGCACTGAAATACAAAAATGTAAGAAATTGTAGTTCTCAGAATTGGCCCTGTGGCAATTGAATGCCTCATACTCAGATATAATCCAAGAAAAGACAATTGTAAGGTTTGATCTGTCCAATCATCTCTCTTCCTCTTCTTGCTGACACACCAAAAAGCTAAGACTTGTCCCTGGGCTTGGATAGATTTGGATTGATCCTTGCCCCAACTCACCAACCCAAGATGTCCAGGAACTCAGCGGGCTTTGTATCTTCACGTACAGGGAACAGTGGTCCTTACCACATTGCTTTGATGGAATTACCATGGAAAGCAATTGTTATCATGTGCTATCATATGCATGGCCCATGACAGCTGCTCAGCACATTTGAGCTGTACACATTAATAACATCATGCTCAAGTTGAGCTCAGAGAAGAGAAAATTCCAGCAGACCTGGGGGATCTCCTGTTATTTCTGTAGTGAGTCTCTGTTGGTTTACAGGAGTGTAGGTACACAGAAATTTGCCGTGACTTAAAATGTTTCGTAAGTCACAATCCTTACACCCACAGAAGGAAGACTGTTTCAGATTTAAAGTCTTTTGTACATCTTTGGTAGTAAGTGACATTTTTCTATTTTTGAATGAATTTAGTATGTGTGTGTGTCTGTGTGTGTGTGTGTGTGTGTGTGTGTGTGTACGTATATTCACAGATGCACACACCCAGTAAGCACACATGTGATCAGAAAGACCAGAAAAGGATACTGCCATCCTCATGTTCTTCCATCTTATCTCCTTGACACGGTGACTCTCACTAAACCTGGAACTCATGATGACTTTTGGTAACACTGGCTGACCAGAGAAGCCAAGCAATCCCCCTGTCTCTTCTCTACCCCATTCAGCACTGGAGCTTGAGGCATGGATGGCCACATCCAGCTTTTTACATGGGTGCACCAATCAAACTCAAGCCCCTGAGCCAAAGTGATCTGAAGACCTGTGGACTCAGCTCTGGCTTAAGTTCTGTTCTTTGTGTGCCATCATCAATCACCTCGTTTCTGAATGTTGTGTGCAATGGTGAATGCAGTGTTCAATCAGATAATTTTCCTCATTCTGATCACAATGCTCAACAGAAACAACCTATGAGAGAAATGCTTATTTTGGCTCACAGTCTGTGAGGGTTTCAGTAAATCCTGATGGATAAGGCATGGTGTGCCTGTTCATGGTGGCAAAGACTGTTCACATCATGGTTGACCAGGAAGGAAATAATATGGCAGGAAATAGGAGCTGGGTAATAACCACCAAAGCCCATCCTTCGTGACCTGCTTCTGCCAGCTAGCCTCCACCTCCTAAAGCTCAACAGCCTCCCAGAGTAGCATCAAAACATGAGCCTGTACAGCATGAAGAATCACAATGAGTAACGCAATGCATTAATGGGATAGCGCTATCAAACCTGAGGGGCTATGATGGAAAGACTATGCCCTTAAAAATTAAAGCAGTCCAATTTATGCCTTTTTATTGTTGTTAATGTGACCTCAACCATTTAACTTTTGGCTTAAAATTAGATTTTAAGTTAGAGAACTACCCACTAGTTATTCATTATTTTTCTTAAAGAATAAATAAAATGCAGTATTCACATCCTCTAGCCTAATAAGATCTAATGTATGGATAATAAGCATTCAAAGTCGGATCTTGATATTAGATAGATCTCAAAGCTATTCTGAGTCTCAATCCTCCTATTTTTTAAGTGGGGATAAAATGTGTTCATAGAGAGTTTCAGATGAAACTGCAGGAGAAAGTGTGGCTTCTCAAAACTAACCTCCGCCTCAGTACCACCTCTCCAGAGTTGGGTTTGTCTTCTCTGAGTACATACTGGATCTCACCAAGTCACTCTGTTAATTCTAACTCCTCTCATTGTGGTTTTACTACTTTGGTGAACTTGAATTAAGTAGACAGTCTCCTTGAGCCCCTTGCAGCTTAGCATTTCTACAGAAAGCATCAAGGGTGGAAACACTTGACCCCAGCAGCCTCATCACCTGAGCTTTGCTCCAAATCTGAAGTGCAACCATAGTCATTCACCCAATTCTTCATTCTTAGAGATTTAAATATGGCTGAAGCCAACAGCCACTTCCGGCCTTATTTTTCGTTTTCTGCACAATCCTGTTGCTGTGATTCAGGGTTCGCATTTAAAGGAGAGAGAGTCCTCCATGTTATTAATCTTTTTTCTTTTTACATGATGGATTTCTCCCTCCATCTAATGTTTTTTTTTTTTCTTCCTACTTCTGTAGTTGTATAAACCAAAACTCCTCATAAACATGCAGGACATATTTTATTTCCAATTTAAATAGCTGAGGAACAGGAAAATGATGTCATTTACCAAGTTTTAGGATGTTTCAGCAATTTCCAGGACCTTGAGAAACAGTGGTAGAAGGATTTCATGGAAGAAAAAAAGAAAAACACTAACAGACTATTCTGCTTCCACCGTGATTCACTGGACTTTGGTAGACATGATCCAGCCTTAGAGGAAGTTCTCTGGAAGCTTTTTTTTTAAAAAAATATCATTGATTGGGCTGGAGAGATAGCTTAATGGTTAAGAACTTGCCTGTGAAGCCTAAGAACCCTGGTTTGAGGCTCGATTCCCCAGGGCCCACATTAGCCAGATGTACAAGGGGGCGCATGCATCGGGAGTTTGTTTGCAGTGGCTGGAGGCCCTGGCATACCCATTCTCTCCCTCTCTTCTCTCTTCTCTCTTCTCTCTTCTCTCTTCTCTCTTCTCTCTTCTCTCTTCTCTCTTCTCTCTTCTCTTCTCTCTCTCTCTCTCTCTCTCTCTCTCTCTCTCTCTCTCTCTGCCTTTCTCTCTGGGCCTGTTGCTCTCAAATAAATAAATAAAAAATGAACAAAAAATTAAAAACATTAAAAAATCATTTATTTATTTGTGTGTGTATGTGAGCACACTGCAGGGCCTCTCGCTGCTTCAAACAGACACCTGATGCTTGTGCCACTTTTTGTGTCTGGCTTATGCAGGTGGTTTGAAAACTGAACTCTGGCAGGCAGGCTTTGCAAGCAAGCGTGTTTAACCATTGAACCATCTCCATATCCCCTAGATGATATGATTTGGAATGGGATACTCTTATGGTGGTCACACAGCAGAGGATGGGAGAGGGCACAACTGCAATTGGAAGCTAAACATATAGTTTTCAGAGAGCAAAGGAAGTTCTTATACTCTTAAAGACTGAAATGGCCCCACTAACACCCATCTTGGTGAAAATTTGCTCACAAGATTTTGAGCCAAGCACTGAGGCACATTCCATATGCAAACATGAAACACCCTTTGGCATAGCTTGGAGGGAAGGATGCTCTTGTCAATGTATGTGGATATGATGTGCATGTGTACATGTATGTGTGTTCCATTGTATGTAAGCACATGTGTATGAGGGAATGCACATGTGTGTGAGCACAGGTGTGCATATGCAAGGGGAGGACAGAAGTTGGTGCTTCTCAATTGTTCTCCACCTGTTTTCTCAGACAGGGTCTCCTATTCAACCTGGAACACACTGATTTTGCTGGACTAGCTAGGCTGCAAGCCCCAGGATTCTCTTGTCTCAACCTCCCATTGCTGGCATTACCGATGTGAGCTGCCATGCCCGGCTGCCATGTGGCCACTGGAGACCCGACTGCAGCTCTTCATGTGTGCAGAGCTAGCACTGACCGAGTCAGCCTTCTCCCCAGTTCCATTTGCACCATTTTAAACACTCAAATTTCTAGGTGCTGAGTATATTTACTTTGAGTCTGGTTTTGAACTTGCTTTTATCATTTTGGAAAATCCCAATTGCTCTGGGTGCAATGTTGGGAAGCTATGAAAACTTAGGACGTTAGGCTTCACTGGTGTAAGTGAGTCATGACAAGAAACAGATCTTAAAAGCTTATAGCAGAGCCTCTAGTTCCAGACTCCCTCTTCCTCCTGGTCCAGTGTAATGTGAACAACTTCTGCCAAAGCTCCCAGCACCATGAAGTGAGCTGTGGCTTCCCACCATGATGGATGGTAACAGAAATCTTTGCTCCCTTACCTTGTTTCTGCCACAAGTTTTGGTGACGAAAACACAAACACCACTAATACAAAAGGCAATTCTGTGCTGAAGGGCAAGTATTTGACTATTGGGCATGTCTTCTAGCATGGTCAACTCTGCAAGCCCTGCGTTGGGAAACACATTACTTTGTTATATTTTGTACTACGTCCCCTCTTTCCTCTTTAACTTATGCTTTAGATACATTTTTGAACTGCATGGTGGAATAGGTTTTACTGTCCAAGTATTTCCTGTCATGAGAGGAAAAGTATGTCATGATATATTTGCTGTAGAAATCAACATTCATCTAAGGAGAACTAAGAACCACTACTACCTAGTAAAATAATGGTAACATCAATAAAAGTGGCAATACTCCATACCATTCCACATTCTTCTGTAGTAATCTCTGACATACCTAGCAATGATTAAAACCAGATACTATGAATTCCTGCTGGCTTGGGGTCTAAATCTATCTCCAAAACCACAACATGTGGCTCCTTCAGTCAGAAAGGCTTCAGCTCATTAAGGATATCCTGACAACAAGGCATCATGATGATCAATAGAGAAACCCCATTTTCCTCACCTGCAGATTTTGTTTCATTGTGATCAAATTAGCTTTGGACAATCTCACCACAAACCATGTTGGTGAGATGATGGGTCATGGATATTTCCAAGTGGACATTGAGTCCATTATCACTGCAACAAAATATTCTTAAAATATTTGCATTGCATAAATGCCTTCCTTTTTTAATCCCTTTTTCTGGGAGAGCTGTTTGTGCACATCCTCAGAATACAATGTGTAGTTTTGATCTGTGGTAGCCTCTAGCACGTGAAGCATTACCAGATTGCAAACTCAAAGTCCTATAAAAGTTTTAAAGCATGAAGAGATTATTTTGTAAATTATTGACAACTATAGTGTTTGAAAGACTTGCTAGCTAAAAGTGCGTGTTTGAAGGGAAAGGGTGCTGATTGGAATCTCGGTGGCCCTGATCCATCAGTTGGCATGCAACCTTAACTTCATGAAACACTCCTTTGAAATCAACAGGAAATGTGCTGATTGAAAAATAGGAGCATGCCTGCAATGGTAATGTGTGCTACCAGTACCCTGCCTGTCCCAGAAGGAATCCATACCATAATGTCTGACTAGACTCTAGAATCCAGGGCAGATGAAGAGGTTCTCTTTCTAGCATGTCACAGGTTAAGCAAAAGTTTTATCAATGAAAATGGCTAAATTGTGGAATTGCACACTTTGGACACATGACCCTGTCAATGTCTCATTACCATTAGCACCCAACCCTTCACCCACAAATAAGCAAGACATCGGTATGGCTAACAGGTTGATATAAGAATTTCTTCCAATAGCACCTTGCAAAAGTCTACCTGCTTTTAAACAATACATCTCAAAAGCTGAATATTAAGATACTAAAAGATTTTTATTTATTTGTTTGAGGGGGCAGAGAATAGAAGAATAGGCATTTCAGGGCCTCCAGCTGCTGCGAATAAACTCCAGATTCTTGTGTCATGTTGTGCCTCTGGATTATGTGGGTCCTGGGGAATTGAACCATGGTCCTTTGGCTTTGCAGGTAAGCATTTTAACTGCTAAGCCTTCTCTCTAGCCCTAAAAGATATATGTTAATGTCATCATTATAATACCTCCTCCCACAACCCCCTGATTATACCACCATACCCTTCTTCATTTACCACAATTGTTTTCTAGTACTGTAGATTAAACTTAGGGCCTTGTGCATGTCAGGCAAGCACTCGACGACTGAGCTATAACTTCAGCCCCTGCAAAAATGCTCTTGTCACTTTTTGGAATGTTGGGCTCTGAAAGGCCCAGGCGTGAGGCCTAGTGGGACTCCTTGAGTCTAGCTAAAGTTTGGCGACCTGTCTCTGGCTAGCTACAACTCAGCAAGACGCCTAATGGCTTCTGACCTGCCACCTCTGTGTGGTAATTGTAATTACCATTTCAATAGTTACAGTTTACTATTGGCCCTTATCTTTTCCCCCATCCTAAAATCCCTGCCTTTGTCCCCAACATGATATAGGCAACTGCTCAGAGTAATAAAGCGAGTTTTTTCTGCGAGTTCCTGCATTGGAAAGACTCCCGACTCAGTGTGGTTTTTCTCCGGTGGCCAGGAGAGGTCTGGGTCATCCAACGCTCATCATCCTTCTCAACCCCTAGGGAGGAACCAGCAGGCCTGGTCCTTCCCTCGCCACTACCTGAGCAGGAAGGAGCCCCGCATCTGGAGCCTAACGTGCGGCTCTGGGACCTCGACAGACTAGTGCACCCCGTGAGAGGCAGTTGTTGAGGAGGTAAGCGGTGTGTGCGGGTGAGCGTACCCTCAGAAGTTATGAGGCAGTCTTCATATTTAGTGCAGTAAACTTTGCTTCTATAACCTGCACTTACTTATCGACATCTCTTCGTTCCCTTCTCTTCCCCTTCCCCTTCAGTTCGCTGGCAGCTTTTGTATTTCTAAAGGCTTGTGCTTCTCACCCTCTCTGCTTGGGCCTGTGAAGGCAGGCCAGCTTTTTCTGCCATTATGGAACTTGCCCTGGATCTGTAAGCTTCAGTAAATATTCCTTCCTCCATAACTGTACCTGGTCTGGAAGTTTATCTCAGCAAACCTAAAGCTGTCTGATGAACTGAGATGAACCTGACCATGTGGATGTTAATCTTTTGGAACCTTTGCTTTAAAGAAATAGACATGGACTTGATGCCTACAACTGAAGGTGTCTTCTGGAGTGGTAAGCCAAATTTTGTGAACTATTCAGATAAAAGTTTAAAAATTCAAAGTAAAGATAGCATTAAACTTCAAGGCTTGCCTTATAAGCTTTCTAAGAGGAAAGAAAGACTACAGGGAACTCATTGGAACTGAGCTACTGGCATAAGGGCTGGCTGCATCCTGCTGCCCAGGCCCAGAGAGTTTAATCAAGGTTAAATTTGTAATAGACTGATATGCTTAGCTAGAGATATTGGATTAAGAGATTTAAGATTTGTTATTTTTGTTTTGTTTTGTTTTGATTTCTCAAGGTAGGGTTTTACTCTAGCCCAGGCTGACCTAAAATTCTCTATGGAGCCTCAGGGTGGCCCAAAACTCATAGTAATCCTCCTACCTCTGCCTCCCAAGTGCTGGAAGGCATACACCACCACGCCCGGGTGAGACTTAAAATTTTAAGCTAAGAAACCTCAAACAAGTTAAAATTATAACACTGAGACTAATTTTAGGTTATGATGGCTCAGTTTACATTGTTTTAGTCTCTCCTTGCTATTCCTTATACCAGTTAAAAATGTTTACTCTATGCCTTTATATGTTAAAAGTGTTTAATTTGTTTAATTTTACAGATCTTAATATCTTAAATTGGTCAAGACTATGGGGACCTTTAAAATTAAACTAAGTACAATTTATAATATATGATAGTTATAAATCTATTGGGAGCCAGGGGCCGAATTTGGTAATTTAAATAGATGGCCCCCTCCTGGCAGCTTGTGCCTGACCCTCCCCTACTGGGAAATGGCAGACAATCCACCTCATGGGAGGCTGCCACATGGCCCCCTTAGACTGACCCAGGTGGAGACAGGGGAGAAGTCCACCATCTCGTGGTGACTGGGCTCACTGACCTTTTCCCATGCCTACTGGGCATTGGTACGTGCCAGAGAAAATCTAAACATGCCATTAGTCATATACTTCAGTGTTTCGCCACTCTCAGGCTGCCTAATCAAATTAAAACAGATAATGGCCCCTACTTCATAAGCAAGGCCTTTGTAGATTTTCTCCAGCCCTGGAAAATCTCACATTCCACAGACATTCCATACAACCCCAGGGGCCAGGATATCATTAAAAGATATAATCAAACTCTCAAATATAATTACAAAAACAAAAGGGGGAATCCTTACCCCCACACGACCAACTACAAAAGGCCTTATTTACCTTAAATTTTTAAATTTTTCTAACAATTTATAATGTGTGATGGTTATAAATCTATTGGGCTCCAGGGGCAGAATTTGATAATTTAAATAAATTGACCCCAATATATTCAATTGTTTATCTTAAGGTGTGATGGTGGGTTTCAGATTTCAATGTAAAGATATACAAAGTGTGCCTAACAGGAGTTCCTAAAGTGTGCTGTGGCTTTTGGCTTTAGGCTTGTACTTTTAATGTCTAACTATCCTTCATATTTACAGCTTTAAAGTAGCTCCTAAAAAAAATTCAAACTGTACCTCCCTTTAAGATCTTGGGCTTGATCCTTACCATAGATACATACATAGATACCTGTTAGATGCTCTATATACTAGGGTTAAAAGTTAAAACTCGTTTGGAGTGTCATGTAGATTTTCAGTGGATTTGTGTTACTTCTAAAAAATATAATAATAGCTAACAGCATTGGGAAAATACATTTAAGAGATATTTGGCACAACGATAATATTTCCTTAGATCTAATTCAGTTACATTCAGAGATTCTGTCTTTACAAAATAATCAGCTTATTTTTGATGCAGCTAAAGCTGCTGATGACTTAATATCTACTTTTAAGTCTGCCTTGCCTAGATGAAATTCTCTCACTTCTTGGATAGGAAGCTTTACAGGTATTTGTCTTTTACTCATTCTGTGTCTACTGCCTATACACATTAAATGCCTTTTAAGATCCTTTATGGATATCCGTACAGAAATACATGGGATATAGCTACAGACCCGATCCCAGCTTCCTGAGACATTATCTTAAAGCCCCTGCAGAGGCTGGTAGTCAAAGATGGGTAAAATTCTCTCAAACCTAAGACAGGGCATGAATGATGGAATTTATGTACCAATGAAGGGTAAGGCCTAAATATCATAGAGAACAACCTAAGACAGACACAGTCTTTTTGCACTGAGGCCCCGAGGGGCCCAGTTCATAAAAAATAATAAATAAAAAAGGGGGAATTTTCAGGAGCCATTTTGGCTGGACTTGTATCCATGGCTCTGGGCTTTCAGCAGCAACACTTTAGCAAAACTATAGCAAGGGTTTAGCAAAACTCTAGCACCTACAGTAAGCAAGATTATGTATATTCAGTGTCAGGAGGCCGTTCCTGCAGCAAGACATTAGCACTTACATGTAAGCAAGACTATGTATATTCAGTGTTGGAAGCCATTTGGCTGGCCTTAATAGTCTTGTGTACTGAGAAGTAATTAAAATACAAAAATTCTGTAACAGAAAGGAGTTTTTTGAAAGAAACTTGTATGAAGCTCATAAAATTTTTGTCCATGGGAAAAATGTAAAAAGAAAAAGACCCATTTGGGTACCAGTGAGAGACCTAAAATATTTGTCCCAACAAGGGGACACTGACAATCACTTCTCTGGGGAGTGTCCCGCCCCTGAGGACTGTTCCTAAAATGGTCCTTCACCTTGCTAAACGAAATAACTCCCTCCTTTACGGAGGATTACTGGCTTTGCTTCTGATCTGGGCCTTTCTGGCTGCTTACAGTACAATTGCCCTTACTACCTTAAAAAAGCTGCTCAGTGGGCTGGAGAGATGGCTTAGCGGTTAAGCGCTTGCCTGTGAAGCCTAAGGACCCTGGTTCGAGGCTCGGTTCCCCAGGTCCCACATTAGCCAGATGCACAAGGGGGTGCACGCGTCTGGAGTTCATTTGCAGAGGCTGGAAGCCCTGGAGCTCCCATTCTCTGTCTTTCTCTCTGCGTCTGTGGCTCTCAAAAAAAAAAAAAAAAAAAAAAAGCTGCTCAGCCACCTTCCCCATCCCTGTCCAGCTTTTCCTAATGTTTCCTCTGGGCATTTGGGCCCCATCTTCCCCTCATAATTCCAGTATAGATGTGAGATACATTCATCCTTCCTTCTGTACTTTTAACACAACTGAGCCCAGTGCTCAATGCTGCCCACCTTCTGGAATGGTTTATGTTTGCAGAGGCGAGATGGCCTATGACTTTCTACCCAGCAATTGGACGGGCCTTTGTGCCCCAGCCACCTTAATCCCAGATGTAGATATCATTCCTGGAAGCTAGATTCCCTGGCTGAGGTAGTCCTACAAACTAACAGCCAAAAAGGGAGGCTTATGTTTGTTTTTACAGGAAAATGCTGCTTTTACACCAATAAATCAGGAATCATCCAGGACAAGATTAAGAGGCTCCAGGAAGACTTGTAGAGGAGGCGATGGGAACCCCAGGACTACCTACTGCGGACGGGCCTACATGACTTCTTACCCTACCTTCTCCCTCTACCTGGACCCCTCCCCCTCCTTCTCTCGCCCCTCCTCCTTATCCTCACTGTCAGGCCTGGTGTAATTAACAAAATTACACAATTTATTCACCAGCAGCTAGAGGCAATAAAACTTCATCAGGTCAAAATACATTACCACAGGCTGGCAGCTCAGGAATTAAGTTCCACAGATGACCCACTGCCATCTCCCCTGCCCTCCATGTGACCAATGACGAGTAAGATCCCCAGAGGGGACAACCTAAGACAGGCCATGGAGTGGCTTCTCAGCGAGCTAAACACCTGGTATCCAATGACGGGGAAGATCCCCAGAGGGGGACAACCTAAGACGGGGCCATGGTGACTAATGCTCTTACAAAAACAAAAGGGGGAGATGTTGGGCTCTGATGTTGGGCCCAGGCGTGAGGCCTAGTGGAACTTCCTGAGCCTAGCTAAAGTTTGGTGACCTGTCTCTGGCCAGCTAAGACTCAGCAAGACACCTAATTGCTTCTGGCCTGCCACTTCCGCATGGCAATTGTAATTACCATTTCAATAGTTAAAGTTTACTATTGGCCCTTACCTCTTCCCCCATCCTAAAATCCCCACCTTCGTCCCCAACATGATATAAGCAACTGCTCAGAGTAATATAGTGAGTTGTTTCTCTGAGTTCCTGCATCGGAAAGACTCCCGACTCAGTGTGGTTTTTCTCCGGTGGCCAGGAGAGGTTTCTGAGTCGTCTGACGCTCATCATCCCCTCAACCCCTAGGGAGGAACCAGCAGGCCTGGTCCTTCCCTCGCCACTACCTGACGGGAAGGAGCCCCGCATTGGAATAAGATTTGTGATTAGCTCCCTGTGCTCTCACATCTAAATAAAAGTTCTCTGACAACAAAATTTTGCCTATCACTTGAATTTCTCTAGCCACACTGTCTAATATAGGGCAATGAATATTTGCAAATAAATGACCAAATTTCCCTGTATGAAACAGATTATAAGTTTTAAAAAGGCTAAACTAAATAACCAAAAAGGGTAGTTACGAAGTAAAAGAGAAAAATAAGAATATTGGGAACAAACTTCTAAGTTTGTTGCCTTAGGTTATATATGGCTCTCACCAGAAATTTCCAGCTTGGGGAATGGGCTGGGTTTCCCACAGACCTCATAACAATGGGAAGCCAATCAAAACTCAAGGCTCCTTCCTTTGGGGTATTTTTTTTCAACAGGGACATTCTGGTCATACAACCCAGTTTTCTCTCCAGCTTCCCCTATTGCTTTTGGCTCTGAGGACAGGAACTTTCAGGGATGGATCTCCAAGTTGGACAGGCTTCTTTGATGGTCCTCTATGCCGAGAGTCTGTGGCACTTCGTGATTCTCATTGGAGGAACACAGGACAGACAGCAATCTGGGAGAATTAGAAAACCCCATTGCTCTGATACCCTGACCCTGAGATAGTCCTGCTTTGGGTAGAGAGACCTACCAATGCAATTAGGATGAAGAATTTCATTTTGGGGGGAAGTTACTTTTGGGGTGTATATTTTTGTATTAAAGTCTACCTTAGAAATCACCTCACTAGCCACATACCTATTAATTCCAGAATTTGTGATGTAGAAGAAGGAAGATCAAGAATTCAAGGTCATCCTCGGCTACAAGTTCAAAACCAGTCTGGGATACAGGAGACCCGATTTCAACTTTCTTTACCCACAAAAAATAAAGATAAATGACTTTTCTCCATGTTGATCTGATACAATATTCTAAAACAGCTAATTATTTTTATCTATATTTGTGATTTTTTTATTTAAAATTTTTATTAAAAATTTCCATTATTATAAAAAATATCCCATGGTAATACCCTTCCTCCCCCTACTTTCCCCTTTGAAACTCCATTCTCTATCATATCCCCTTTTTTCAACAACTAATAATCTCTAGAACTTTGGAAAAAAATTATAACCAGTTTGCATTATATTGGCTCTACTTAATTTATACTTACAGCTAAGACAGTTTATGATTTTCATTAATAAAATGGCTCTTGTTGATTATACAAATAATAGGTATAGAAAGGTTTATCTGGAAAGGCAATTGTTTTGTTACAAAATGGATACACCATTACTGTTTATAGTATAAAAATTAAAAAAGAAACTACCTTTACCAAATAGGAAAAAAAAAAATCTAATTTCATAAAAGCATTTTATTTCCATATTTAAAATTGAAACCAGGAGTTCATGTAGCAGAAAGTAAAACACAACCAGACATCACCATCTTGAACTAGCTGAAGGCCAGGCAAATTATAAAACAATTTCATTGGAATTCAATTTCAATGCTCTCAAACACCTTAATAAACAGATAAGATAGTCTCTGGCCTTACTCCCTTGTGTAGCCTTATTCTCATCTCTCAGGAAAAGGTGAACATGAATGCAATCTAGCCAACACCAGAGAATTATAGACCTAGATTAGTGAATTATGAGCAAGTCAGCTTTTACTATGCATTTAAAGTTTCCCATAACTTTAAGTAAGGCTGATAAGTAAACAAAAAAATCTATTTTTATTACACTTTTACTTCAAATTACTCCTACTTAAATTTTAAACCCTCAATTTCTATTTTCTTTCTATGTTAAAATATAACTTAGCATTTGAAATATTTCATGGCTGGTATCAACATATTTAGAATAGTTTCAGTTTTCTTAATATATGTTAGTTTTCATTTAATATATATCTAACAAAATTATTAAGTATAATGAAATGTTAACTAGCTAATATGACTGGACATTATGTATCAGAGCTATTTGTGGTTTTTATACTATCTCTATTAACAGCATACATTTCTCAAATTTAGGCCCCATTGTAAAGTTGAGCAGTAATAAATGGATAGTTAAATGAGCTAATCCAGAAATCTTTTTTTTTTTTTTTGACTGACCAGCTCATTGTATTGGAAACTATTACACCCTGGGAACATTAGATACATGTCCTATAAGCTTTGTGAGACATCTGCCTACCATGAAGGAAGTTCACTAGCCAAGCTTTTCTTTCTGGTAGATTCCACCATAAATATGGTGCTGAATAACCCTTAGCAAACAGCTATAAATCCTGGAAAGACTCCATGTGTCTGTGAAGATGGAGTGATTCTCTTCACAAACCTTAGAAAATAATGCATTGACTTTTATGGAAATTTATTGTTCTTAGACAACCGTCGTGCTTACTTTGTGGCTTCTAATAATTACAGTTCTTCTTTGTTTATGCCTGGTCTTTCAGGATGAAAAGGCAGAAACTGAAACAGCTTCAAAGAGATCACTCTCAAAAACGATGGAATTTGGATGAAGCTATTTTCAGTCATAAAATTTCTAGTCATTTTGTTGTTGTTTTCAGTAGAATCTCTTTAAGTGACACAATAATAACAAAATACTGAGAATTAACCCTAAATACCTCTGGCACCTTCAAAGATAAACCAAGACAGTGTGTAAATATGGTAGTCCCTAAAACCCATTCTCCCAAAGAACTCTATGTAAAGGGACACCCAAGTGTGGGCTCGGAAGATTGGACGTGAATGTGTCACAAATAGCATGTGTATTAGATTTGATTTTGCTTCACAAAAGCGAGAGAGAGAAACCAGGTTTTCAGTGTTCTGACAGTCTCAGGATGCTTTTCGAGTTCTATCCAACAATCTGTGCTGACATGCAAAATGTGGAAAGCAAATCTTCTATGCCCTCGTATCTTAGGATAAGTTTCCTCGAAAAGCCCTTGGTGAAAGGTTTAGGGAATAGCTGACGTAAAAGGAAAAATGCTGAAACAGAAGGACACAATCTTCCCCTGTAGACCTAGAGCTGGAACAGCACATTAAAGTGTTCTGAGCACCATCTTGCCATTATTCAGAACATGAAAATGTAATCAACAGAGAGGGGAAGACAGAATGGGAGGAAATGTTCACACCATGGACAGCGGTCTGCTCTCAAAGAACTCAAAAAAATGAAGCCAGGGCTGGAGGAATGGCTTAGCATTTACGGTGATTACCTACAAAGCCAGAGGACCCAGGTTCAATTGCCCAGGACCCACATAAGCCAGATGCACAAGGTAGAACATGTGTCTGGAGTTCGTTTGCAGTGGCTGGAGGCCCTGGCATACCCATTCTCTCTTTCTCACTTTCCTTCTCTCTCTCACTCTCTCCTTCCTTCCCTCCATCTTTTTCTCTACCAAATAAGTAAAATAAATAAAAATAAAATATTTAAAAAAATTAAGCCACCCCCCCCCAAAATCAAACAATCCGCTCAAGAAATGGGGCAGAGTAGAAAGGATAGAAATAATTTTTTTAAAAAATCAAATGTCCAAGCATGCTGGCACATGCCTTTAATCCCAGCACTTAGGAGGCAGAGGTAGGAGGATCTCTGTGAGTTCAAGACCACCCTGAGACTACATAGTGAATTCCAGGTCAGCCTGGGTAGAGTAAAACCCTACCTTGAAAAAAAAAAATCAAGCAACAATAAAGATTGGCAAGGGTGTGGGGAAGCAGGAATCTTCTTTCACTGCTGGTGGGAGTGCAAACTTCTACTGCCCTAATGGAAATCAATATGGCAACTACTGAAAAAGATGAAAATTGAGCTACCTAACTATTTTGACCTAAATATTTTTGTACTGGGCATTTACCCTAAAGGCTCCACTGTTCACTCCAGAAATACTCTCTCAACCATGTCCATAGCTGCTCAATTCACAATAGCTAAGAACTGGAATCAACCCAGATGCCCATTTTTGATGATGGATAATGATGATGTGGTACCTACAAGCAATGGAATTGTACTCAGCAATAAGGAAACTGATATAATGAAATTTGTAGGAAAATTGATGGATTTGGAAGAGATCATACTAAATGAACTCACACAAGCACAGAAAGATAAATGCTGCATGTTTTCATCCATCTGTGCTTCCCAAAGTGGAACACCTTGAGTTTGAGGCATATCTGCCAAGTAATCTGAGGGATAGAAAAGAGGGTGGAAGGATTTGCAGGGGGGAACAGGAGGTTGGGGAAGAACTATACACAAAACCAAATCCAAAATGAATTGGTACCAAAGAAAACTTCATCCTAGATAGCAGACTAAAAGATATAACACTCAACAGGAGTATGAAGAAATTGTGTGGTAAGAAGGACCCTGAAGAGGGTGGGATGAAACCTCACCCCAAACATTTCACTCTAGCTTATAACTCCCAGTACCAGAAATTGATTATAACCCTCATTGAGCTATTAATCAGCGAGACCTATGAGGTCCCCAAAACAAGACAGACTTCTGTCAAAGCACTTGATCACATGACTGAGCTAAAATGTAAGACCATACTGCTGAAGACACCACAAGCAGCCAACACAGAACACAAGAGATCTGGTTGATGTGGAAGGAAGCCAGTTCCCAGGTAATTAGCCTATTCAGTGGCTCAAAGTGTTACATGAGCTACATGGCCCACAACATTGTGAGCAAGCAGAGGCTCCTGATACAGGAAAGCGACAAGCTGACAAGATGCATACTCCTGTGCAATAGTCGACACGGCCATGGTGCGTAACCTGTGACTTTCTGCTCAGCTAGGAAATCCACTCAGTGGAAAGGAACCCATGCTAGAACTGGGAATCAAGTCAGGATCATCCTAAGGAAACCAAGATTATGAACTCCAATGAGAAGCTTCCACTGGCTTTTGGCCAAAAGTGAGGCGATAGCCTTTAAAATCTCTCTAAACTAATAATGTGTATCCCCCTCAGTCAATCTTGATCTTACTTTCTGTTGGAGAATCTTTTTTGTTGTTTTTTTTTTTTTTTAGAAAGCAGTGTGATCTAAAAACAACAATAATCTATTAACAAGTCAAGAATACATAGCTGATTTCCTGGCAGGAAATGAACCACTCCTCACACAGAAACTAGGCCCAGGTGAAATCACAGAGGAACTAGTGAGAGGAGCAAGAGTGCTGCTGCCATAGGGAGCCTGACAACCTGTCCCAAGGTGATGGAGACAGACACTGAGGGTACTCAAGGCATACCATAGCAGAAATCCAGAAGCTACTGAGAGCTCAACACTGAAGTAGACTTAAAACACATCCACCAAAGTTCAGAAAATTTTGTGGAAGATGGGAGTAGAAAGAATTTAAGAGGCACAGGGTGGGAGGGAATATCCAAAGGCATGCACCCATCCCCAGTGACTGACTCTGCTCTCACAGCTCAAATCCCACATCCCACAACTCCATGTTGAATACCAGAAATCCCATTGAGAAGGGTCCTCTGTGGTGTGAGGGAGGAAGGATGGAAATGATGATATCAACACATGATATGTCTATACAAAATTTCTACTTAATAAAAAAAAAAATACAGAATCCTGCCTTCTTGTTACCATCTGAGTCCCTGAAATAGACCACACTGAAAGCAGAGTCTAATTTGGGTTGTCTTTATTATACAAACTAATAACAGATTTTCCCTTTTTTTTTAATTTTTTTATTTTTATTTTTATTTATTTGAGAGCAACAGACACAGAGAGAAAGACAGATAGAGGGGGAGAGAGAGAATGGGTGCGCCAGGGCTTCCAGCCTCTGCAAACGAACTCCAGACGCGTGCGCCCCCTTGTGCATCTGGCTAACGTGGGACCTGGGGAACCGAGCCTCGAACCGGGGTCCTTAGGCTTCACAGGCAAGCGCTTAACCACTAAGCCATCTCTCCAGCCCAGATTTTCCCTTTCTTAAGTCAATTTGAATGGGGACTTCTATCCCTGGTCATCAAAAGTGTATTTTACAGTGGAAAAATCAGGCTAACTTTCTAAAGAATGCCAAGGTGAAAATATAGACCAAAAATGAACCCCCCACACAAGTCAGATTTGAATGGATAACTTTCTTTAAAATGCCAAGATGAAAGTATAAACCAAGAAAAGACCCCAATTTGTATTTGAATGACTCCTTCTGCCTCTAGGCACAGAGGGATCTGAAATTTCTAAGGTCCTGGCCTCATTTCCCTCCTAGAACATTCTGTGTCCTCCAGGTCTTCAGATATAATTGATGTTAGATGTTACTTTTTCTTTGCAGATTATAAAGGATCAATCATATATTTTTAGTTGGCATGCCATACACACACACACACACACACAGACACACATATACCTATAAACATATATGAAGTAAGGAAGAAGGAGAGAAGCTTTGGATGGTGGTGAGAGTTCAGCAAAAAGGACTGGTATGTCAAATGTTGAAATGTGAGCTGAAGTTATGTCTTCTTTTCTATACATTCCTTTCTGTGGGATTGCTTCACATGTGGCATTCTCAAATTTACCACAGTCTCCACTCCTCTATGATCATCCATGTACACAGTTTTAACATGAGCCAGACAAGCAAAATAGACGGTTTTGCAGGGTATTTCTGGCTTTATAATTTGTATTCATGTAAGTAAACAGAAATCAATACCTCAATACCTCTTGATGCTTATAATTATCTAGAAACAAGGGCAAAAATCAAACTAATGGCTCCAATCACAACATAAATAGTAATCAAATGCTGTAATTCTGATGAAGACACACATGCTTCTACCATATGTTCCAGCTAAGCCATTTCTGGTGCACTCCTGAAGGACTCTAACTCCACATATCTCAGATGACGCACATACCATGTACATCCATGTTAACTACAGACCACTCACAATGGTCAGTCTAGATCTTTATCAGTCAGAGGATGGATCAAGAATATGTGGTGTTGGGCTCGAGAGATGGCTTAGTGGTTAAGCACTTGCCTGTGAATTCCTAAGGACCCTGGTTCGAGGCTCAATTCCCCAGGACCCACATTAGCCAGATGCACAAGGGGGCGCATGCGTCTGGAGTTCATTTGCAGTGGCTGGAGGCCCTGGTGCTCCCATTCTCTCCCTCTATCTGCCTCTTTCTCTCTGTCTGTCACTCTCAAATAAATAAATAAAAATGAACAAAAAATTTTAAACACAAAGAATATGTGGTATCTATACACAAGGAGTTCCACTGTAAAGAATGAAATAGTGCTTGCAGAAGAATGGATACAGCCAGAGATCATTATCATTAGCTGTATTAGTCAGTCTCCGAAAGACAAATATCACATTTTCCTTCATTATGGATCCTAGATTTCTTATAAATATGTAAAATCACATATATTTATTTTTTTAATCTTTAAGTATGTCATTAATGTAGTAGTGAGACTCTCTATAGGAATGAGAACAGTGAGGAGAGTGGATGAATATGGTTAAAGGACACAAGATACTAGCATGAAAATGTCTTTATAGAGCTAACCACTATGTACAATAAACATATGCTGATAAGATCTACATTTTTAAAAATTCAAATGGGGCACTATAGCTGCCGTCCACAGTGACTGAAAGCAGATAAAACTGGATATGCGTTTCATCACAATTCATAGTGATCTGACTATAAGTCCAAATTTTTCTGTCCTAGGTATCTTAATGTACATTGTTATGCTGGCACACATGTGACTTTGTTTGTTAAAGTCAACAGTAAATCAAACCTTATTGCTCAATGCCAATTATTATCAGTTACACATCTCAAAACTGACTTCCCAATGCCAGCTATGAACACATCCCAAGAGTTGCTCACTTAGGGACTGCATGAGAGAAATTTAAGGTCCCCTCACCCCCCCCCCCGCTCAAGTCTCAAAACAAATTTTTGAAAGAAGTCAAGTCATAGCTATTCATCACTCCTCTTCCTAAGCATTCACTAAAGACTAAGTTATGTGCTAGACTAGTAAAATTCAGAAGCCTTCATGAAGTCATTCATACTAATGGTTTTATGTCTCTATCCAAACAAATATCATCCTAACTTAATGCTATTATTCCTTCCTACTGCAGTCAGTTTTCACTGGCTTGGGGATTCCTCTATGACAGCGCAGTAGATTTTGAGAACAGAAACCTGTCATGTTCAACACTGTATATCGACAATGCCTCGCAAGGTGTCTAGCAAGTACAAGATACTTGTGAAATAGTTATTGAATGAATAAATGAATCTGATAGCTGCCACATACTCTACAAAAGAAAAGAATAAAATTCATAACCCAGTTATTCCTAGGAGAATCTCCTACTGCTGGTATGCTTGCCAAGAGAATTCTACTTAAACCGGGTGTGGTGGTGCACACCTTTAATCCCAGCACTCGGGAAGCAGAGGTAAGAGGATTGCCATGAGTCAAGGCCGCCCTGAGACTACACAGTGAATTCCAGGTCAGCCTGGACTAGGGTGAGACCCTACCTGGAAAAAAAAATAAAGAGAGAGTTCTAATTGTTCCTTCATGTTAGTCTCTTAGCCCTCCTAATTCCCACCCTCTGTCATAAGTCCAGAGTCTCCTTACCAAGGAGGCTGAGAGTGTCTTAAGTTATTAGGTGGGGGATCTTCAAGAGATGCCCAACACTGGGAACCCTGAAAGTCTTTCAGTCTTCACCTGGCTCCTCGCAGTGAGATATTCTTTCCTCTTGTTCCTCTCCCCTATCTCAAGGGGTACAAAATGTCCACCAGCTATTCAGCTCCAGGCTTTGAGTCTCTGGCACATTTTTGCTTCTCTTTCCTCCAGCCTCTAAAAGAAGAACAGACACATTTCCAAGCATGGATTCAAATATTTATCTAACTATTAGATATATGGGCTCTGCCAACTATTTTTTTTTTTGAAGTTAAAGAAAAATTTATGCTCAATAACAGGAAAACAAAAAAACAAATGTGATAATTTAAATCAACTTTCATCTCCTTCCAAACAGCCTCATTCTAGATAGTAAATAAGAACCTGAAAAACCATTTTCCAAATTAATTTTCATTATAGAGAATGTTTTCTAACTGGATGTTAACTACCACTTTACCAGAATTCTGTCAAAGCTTGCACTTTGGCATAGCAAAAACATTCCCTTGCTCACCCTGATGACTCAGCCTTGAACTTAAGTCAGGTCTGCCGAAGAGAGATAAACCCGCAAATGTCTCTGTAAGGGGGCGGAAAACACTTCACTGCTTCAGCCACAGCATGTTTCCGCCCAGACACAGCATTGGATATGGGTTGGTAGCCAATGATGGTTGATGTCAAATGGTCCTCTGAGGACTGCCAGTCCCTAGGGCATCAGGGACACAGCAGGTAGGAGGATGTCTGTATAGAGTTCCATCTCCCAGTCCTACTCTCTGACAAAAGCGATCCCCTAGCCAGATGGTAGAGGATGGGAGCTAGAGAAGGTTGAAGAAAAAAAGTCTCTGCCAACTATTTTTAATTCAATTTGGTCTAGAGTAGCGAAACACACAGGTACCATGAGGGTAAATACATTAAGATGTGATGATGCTAATTGCTATTAACAAGTTTTACAAGTAAAATTTCTCTTGGCCTCTCACAATGTTCTATTACATGTAACACATAATCTAAGCTCTCTATGTTTCCGTTGGATGCAATCTTTAAATGAACGTTCATGCATTTATTATGAGTAATTATTTATCCAATGTAACTTTTAGGTGTGTAATTACTGTGCCCAAGGACTGTAATTCATCAAACATAATTTCTAGTCTAGGAAGTCATTATGTAAGAGAATATTGCAAGGTAAGTAAGTAACATAAAAAATATACCAATAATGCCACAAAACCAAAATCTGATTGAAGTTGGTCTGCACACCCCAAGAATATTCCTTTGGGGGCTTTTATTAATTAGAGAGAAAAGACTGTCCTGTGGCCCTTCAAAAGGATAGTGAGTCAGATGCAATGACATGTTACCTAAGTAATTATTATTTATAATTATTATATTGGGGACAAATAATTAACAGATGAAGCATAAGTCTTCCCTGGGAATCCCGCCCCCCTCCATTAAGTAAAAATGCCATTCCTGCGGAGAACAGAGAAAGAACTGAATACCTCATGCATAGGGAATTCCACTTACCAAACATCCTCTCTGAATACTTGGAGGGAGATGCACAGGTCAGACCTGCTGTATTCCCTACCATTTCCTTCCAAAAGCAAGCCAGCAGAATGCCTGCTCCTCTTGATGTGTCCATGGAATGTTTGAGAACACAGAAATGAGAACTCCATGTGCCCATCCAAACCCCAGGGAGTGATGTAACTTTTCTCCCCCTCCTTCTTCTGTTTAGAAGAACTGAGTAATGCCTTCCATTGCCTCCCACACATGGCCACCTACCATATCCCTTGAGATACTCCCAGTGACATAGAGGCTGGTGTTAATGTGCCCAGCTTTATGGCTTCGAAAATGAGGGCAATTTTATTTGACTGCTCCTTTAGGATTTCCAAAAATACCATCTTTATATGCATAGTCCACCAGCTTCTAGAACATTCCTCTCTAGGACTGACTCTATTATTAGTGGAACTGACTTTGAGTGAGAATGTGGAGCTTCTGTTCTGTGAAAGTCATGACAACAGTAAATGATAACATTCAGCTTGAGGCCCTCAGGGCACAGGCCTCCGTGACCACATCAAGCTTAATGCTCTTTAGGTACTGGACTGTGCCCTGTAAACGGCCCTATCTCTGAAAGATGAGGGTATGACTAAACTCACTCACAAAGTTTTCAGGAAAGAAAGGCCCTTTGCAATAAAAATTTACAAAAGAAACCTGACAATTAGAGAGTTTCATTTCATTCATAATAAATAATATATTGTAGATAATGCTTGAGACATAAATAGGAAATTTCTCATATTAAAAAATAGTGTTCATATCCAGGCACAGAAATTTCATAGAGTTAAAACCAGGTTGTAGGAATTATCCTATAAATACATCTTTCTGGAATTAAATACCCACACAAGTGAATGCACCAAAAAGGAAAGGAGATTAAGGTAGCAGTTGTCAAACAGGCATTTTGCATTTGCCCTTTGTGTGAAGACAACTTTACTGTTGAGCATATGTGAGTTCATGACAATGATTCCTCCGCATTGCAGTGAGGGCCCAGGACACTACAACAGTGTGAAACCAGCACAATTCTACAGCATCGAAATTATTTTTCCAGCTAAGTTTTTGCTATGTGACAGATGGGTGTATGATAGACTAAACAGATATTTTATTAGATTATTATATCATTTTATCTGAGAATTTTTGTTCACCATTTCGTTTCCAGATTGTCATGTTAGGAACATTTATATATATTGCCATAATCTTTCATACATGATTCATAAATATTAGCTGGGCATGGTAGGGTATACCTTTAATCCCAGCACTCAGAAGGCAGAGGAAGGAGGATCACTGTGAGCTTGAGGCCACCCTGAGACTACATAGTGAATTCCAGGTTATCCTGGGCTAGAGTGAGACCCTACATCAATATATATATATTGTGTAGTATTTCATCATATAGAATTACCATAATTTATTTTGTAATTTTTCTGTTCTTGGGCATCTTTTTTTTTTCAAGCTATCATAAGCAAATCTGATTTTTATTTCATCTTTTGCACATTGGATTACTTCTCTGGCCTACATTCCTAGATGTGAAAACACTGCATCAGAAATTTAAACCATTAATGTGGTTTTAAGTGTATAAGATACAGCATTCCAGAAAGGCTAGAGAAATGGCAGCCCAGGAGCAAAATGAGCAAGTCTATTTTGTATTGCCCTGCTTACTTATCGGCTCTAAGGAAGCTGATAATTTCTCTAAGGAAACTGATAATAATAGTTATTATTATATTTTTGACTACACACATGTGTGTATATGGATGTGCATGTGCCACTGAGAACACGCTGAGGCCAGAGGGCAACCTCAGGGTGTTGGTCCTCTTCATCCACCAGGGTTTTGAGACAACGTCTCTCTGGCTTTTATCACTGGGTAGGTCAGTCTAGCTCATCAGTAAGCTCCGTGATTCTCCTGTCTCTGCCCCATTGTTATAGGTAGATTGAAATGCAGACACACACAGCACTTTGAATCCACCTTCGTGTGGGTTCTAGGAATCTAACTTGGGTGAGCATGCTTAACTGCTGAGACATCTCCCCAGCCCTATTTTGTTTTATTTTTGAGGCAAGCCCAACAGACTGGTCTTCTTTTTTTTTTTTAATTTTTTTTTTGTTTATTTATTTGATAGAGACAGAGAGGGACAGAAGGAGGCAGATAGAGAGAGGGAGGGAGAATGGGCATGCCAGGGCCTCCAGCCACTGCAAACGAACTCCAGACGCATGTACCCCCTTGTGCATCTGGCTAACGTGGGTCCTGGGGAGTCGAGCCTAGAACTGGGGTCCTCAGGCTCCACAGGCAAGCGCTTAACCACTAAGCCATCTCTCCAGCCCCAGACCTGTCTTCTTATGAGAAAGAGAAAGAGAGAGAATTGGAATGCCAGGGCCTCCAGCTGCTGTCATTGAACTCCAGATGAGTGCACCAACTTGTGCGCATGTTCAACCTTGTACACTTGCATCCCCTTGTGCATCTGGCTTACATGGGACCTGGAGTTGAACATGGGTCCTTAGGTTTTGCAGGCAAGTGTCTTCCCAGCCCAGCCTTATTTAAGTACAGAATGCTACCCTTGACTATACATATCCTGATTGGAGTCCCACATTCCCTTTCTTCCACAAATTACAGTTAATGGCTCTAATAGCCACCTCTAATTCTCTAAAATGCTGTGAAACCTTAAAAACATTTAATGTAATTTGAATTCAGTATCCCAGAGTTTTGTAATTTCACTGTCTTAACATTTGTTTCCCTCACACCTAATTTGACAACATCTTTTTTAGCTATATTCATCATTTTCATCCAGAGCATTAGATTTTTATCTTCAGAGAAATAATTCTCTTTTCACACCCATAATTTGTCTATATAGTAATTAAGTTATATAATTGTAACAGCAAGTAAAGGGACCATTAACATTGAAACTGAACAAAACTAACCCTTAATAAATGTAGAGCTTAATAGAAGTGGGTAGTGCTAGAGATTAGTTTACTGCCCAGTCTATTTAGCATGGAAAACAAAGAAGTCCGGATGTTTTAAGAGGAAATGGGAAAAGATCATTAATCCAGCAAGGTGGTTGAGTGGAGGCCAATGCACAGTTTCCAACGTGCCTTTAGCAAGGCAAGTGTCCCCTCCCACCTCAAACTGTGATGTTCTACCATTAAGCAAATGAGCTCACAGTGAGCTGGACGTGGCAAACCCAGATGGGGTGCTTCCTGCATTGTGCCCCTGGGTAGGGCAGAAGCCATCTTTGACCACAGAGAATGTGATGTTTGAATGACTCTCCCCCACCAGCCCATGTGTTCTGAATGTGGCATCCCCGGTTGATGGCAGCTTGAGATTGGAGCTTTACCTATGGAGGAGGTGAGTTGTTGGGGTGGGTGGGACTTAGGAGTGTTCCAGCCAGTTCCCTCTGGTCAGTGCTCTGCTCGCTCTCCTGCTGCTGTTTCCCACCTGCTGTGGCAGAGGTGATGCCCAGCTCATGCCCTCTTCTCCCCTGCCATCATGGAGCTCCCCTCAAGTCCGTAAGCCAAAATAAGCCCTTTCTTCCCACAAGCTGCTTTCGGTGCACGGCTTTATCCCGGCAGTGCCAAGGTAAGTACAACAGAGCAAGGTGGCCAGGAACAAGCCGGTGACCTGAGCTGTGTCTCTTTCTAGCGTGAAGCTTCCCTAAGGAGAGTCCCAAGCGCAGTTTTGTGCCTTGGGCTCCGACCCCTGAACTTGACCTGGAAGGATGAAAATCCAGCAAGATTGCTTCTGCATTAAAAGATGACAGTACTTTGCATTTGATCTCCTAATTCTAGAACAATCTCTAAACAGCATTCAAAACAGGGCACACTCTAGCATTTCCTGAAATTTATCAGTCACCCGTAGTCTCATCTGATCAATAAATTGCCATCTCAACTCTCCCAAGTCCCTACTAAAAAATTGCACAGTGCTTGTATAATGCTGTTCTAGGAGGATTTATTACTAAATAATTGAACAGCATTGATCTTAAAACTGAATTACCAGACCCGGGGCATTTTCTTTATGTTAATAAAAAGTGACTGATTCCTATCGAAAAGCCAACCGGTTGGTATATCAAATACTTTGGAATATCTGGTTTATTTTGAAATAAAGAAATAGTATCTTATAATCATTGGAAACTAAAATATCACCATTTGTGCTTTTTCTGCTATTTTTGATTTGATGTTAAGTAATGTATAGTGTACGTCAAATAAGCAAGTGATTTTTTTTTTCTTTTTACTGTCTACTGACTTTAGCGAGTATCTTTCCTAGGAAGAAAGCAACCACATGTTTTATTTTCTCCTGTCTTTTAAAACAACTGCAAATTAAACTTTCTAAACGCAGTAATTGGTAGTGAGCTTGACTTGTGGAAGCATTCTTGAGCACCCTTTGCTCGGGAGAATGTGTCATCATTGCAAGCCTACTTTGCGTGCTGGGGTCCAAGGACGTGCAGAAGGTGAGGCTTCTGCTCTTGGGGAGCTGTCTGTATAGGCAGGAAGACACACGTGGACAACTCACACATAGAGGCGCACAGACTCAGAAACATGTATTTGGGACATCTGAATATCACATATTTATCTAAGAGGATCACTTAGGTGTCCTTAGGCCTCCTCCCCCTCAATAGTTCTGTAAAAAGCTGTGAGTGTCATCTTAGAAACTGAATGCAATTTAAAAGAAAATATTTTACTTTGGGGGCTGAAGAGATGCCTTGGCGGTTGAGACACTTGACTGCAAAGCCTAAGGACCCAGATTTAACTCCCCAGAACCCGTGTAAGCTGGATGCACAATGTGTCACACACACCGAGAGTTTGTTTGCAGTGGTTAGAGGCCCTAGTGCACCCATTCTCTCTGTCTCTCCCTCTCTTTCTCTCTCAAATAAATAAATAAAATATTTTTAAAAGTATTTTATTTTTAGTTACTAATTTACAAGAAAGACAGAGAAGGAGAGAGCGGAAGGGAGAAGAGAGAGTATGGGTATGTGTGTCAGGGTCTCCAGCCATTGCAAATGAACTCCAGACACATGTGCCACCATGTGCATCTGGCTTACTTGGGTTTCTGGGGAATCGAACCTGGGTCCTTAGACTTTCCAGGCAATTGTCTTAATCACTAAGCCATCTCTCCAGCCCCTAAATGCATTTTTTAGTTACCTTCGTAAGTATTCTTTAGACACTTTGCTGAAAGGTATACCTGGATTGTCTCAGATGTCAAGAACAAGCAGTATTTTCGTCTGAGTCCAGAGCAGAGATGACAACCACTTGGCAGGGCCCACCGTTCTGACCCTGCTGCCGCCTGTTTTTGAATGGACTATGTGTGTGACTGGGGAGATAGACCAGCATTTAAGTGTGTTCCCTTGAAGCGCAAGCATGAGGACCTGCCCATAGCTGTACATTCCCATAACCCCAGCCCTGGAGGGAAGGCAGACAGAGGATTACTGGGGCTCCCTGGTAGGCCAGTCTAACCAAATAAGAGCATGCTTCAGGATCAGTGATGGACTCTGCCTCAAGAAAACAAAGCGAAAGACTGATAGAGGAAGACACCCAATATCCTTCTCTGGGTTTACACAAACCATGTGCATGGGACATGTATATCTGAATAACCCCATGCATACACACACACACACACACACACACACACACACACGCACGCACGGGTGGGAATCCCTCACCTTCCAATAGTGTTATGCTAGAAGCCAAGTTTTTAACATATATTTAATATATCTTTGGGGAACATTTATCCAAACCAAAGCACTGAGGTTTGAGTGTACCACTAAAATTTGGTGTCTAAGTATCTCCATATCTGTGTCCTGGTCTTGGCTGAAGATCCCATAGACACATGTGAATTTATGTGGGGACGTGAGCAACGAGAGCATCTGTGTAAGAGAGCTCAGTCAATTGAGGGAGAACTGAAGCCCCACAGGATTAGCGTTTTAATAATGGAAAAGTGAAATCCACCCAGGGTCAAATATCCATACAGCTCCACTTGAACCCTTTGACTACAGCTGCAGCGTTGATGAGTGCTGGGCCTTCATTGGTTACATTATAATAGGGACCCCAAGTGCACCTCTGTCAAGGTTATGGACAAAGCAAAATTGCCACAGTATAAACCTGTCACAAGGGGTTAACTCCCAGAATGTGCCAAGAGAGTAACTCCAAGACTGCAAATGACAGTCTGGGAAAATGTTCCTCTGTATTTGTGGGAGGCCAGGAACTGCCAGAGCCAGTGATTTCAGAAATTCATAACAGAACCCAAATCTCTGAATT
Source organism: Jaculus jaculus (assembly GCF_020740685.1). Taxonomy (NCBI): domain Eukaryota; kingdom Metazoa; phylum Chordata; class Mammalia; order Rodentia; family Dipodidae; genus Jaculus; species Jaculus jaculus. The sequence continues at coordinate 134,176,049 of NC_059109.1, forward strand.
GCTGAATGTAACATTTTCTGCGCTGAGCCCCAGTAATAGAAGAAAGGTGAGTCTGAAGAAAGGACCACATTCAGTTCAGTGATTATTGACAAAATCCCCACCTGTGCTCGAGCCAGGAATTCAAGTACCCAGTGAGATAGTGCCAAGCATTTTCCACATGCTGGTGAGCAGCCGTGGCATGGGGCACATATGTCTCTATTTACTACTCACAGGAACTATGAAAAGCCAAAGCTAATATCATCTCACACTGACACAGGAAGAAACTGAGGCTAAGGGATGGACTAACCCCAAGGTTACAGGTCACAACGCTAATGAGTACTGTACCTGGGAGGCAAAAGCTGACCTGGGGCTGTAGTTGGCCCTCTAAGCTGAGATAAATAAGACACACAGGAGAGCCATGTGGATCTGCAGGGTCTCCTAATTTCCTACAGGATGGCCAGTGAATGACTTTATCCATTCATTAGGTAAGTAGCCTTGCCATTAGTAGAGGGTCATTCCATGCAATTAGAGCTCAAGAATCCTAAAATTGTTGCCTGAAGAGAAACCATTAGCATATCTAATTTAGGGGTGCTATTCCATTTCTCAGCAGAAAGGCTTGGGGTACTGAGAGGTTATAGCTTGGTATAGTCATAGATTATCATTGATCTGTTACTTGGCTGAAAAATAAGGATCTCATGGTCAAGAATGTTTCTCCAGTAATTAAAAGACAGAAAGACTGAGTTAGGAGAATTGGATCATTAAGAAAGAAACATGTTTATGACTAGAGCTACAACTTTGGGAGAATAAATTCAGCCTTCTACCTAAGCAAAGCAAAATAGTGTCCTGGATACTTGCACACAGCCGTGTGGGTATATCAGGTGAATATTTGCCCTCAAATCTTCCACATGATTCTGGTGACCACAATGCAACCAAATTGGACAGCTGAATAAGTGTACTTGAAGGTTCCTTTTAGGAAGATAATACCTTGCCAGTATGTAGTAAATTCCTTCATCTGCTTAGACCATTCTTGGAGTGAACTTACTCTTGTCTCATAATGGACATTAATGAGACTCAGATATTTGTAGCAGAAGAAAATTGGTTTCTCCTTATTTTTCCCCTCTTAATTTTTCTTTGCTCTGTAAATTCCATGCCCATAAAATCATGCTTTAAAGTTCAAGGGGGGAGGGCATTAGAAAAAGCACAGGGGCAAGGTTAATGCGCCCATGAGTAAGTGTGCATACATCTCAAGCTGAGTCCTTGCCTAAGGCCAGAACCTACCTTCCTCACTACCTGGGGCATCGCAAGGAGGCACACAAATAACAGACGATGCACTTTTGCCCAGGGTAAGCTGAGGTCCTGGATTGGGAAGAGTGAGCTCCATTGCAGCCACGGCACTTGTAGGGGAAGAACGATCTTTACGGGACATTTTGGAAATCTGAGACAGTGTTTTTATGCTCATAACATGAAGGGGTGCTCGTAGTATTTAGTGGGCCAAGGCTGCTAGATGTTCTCTGAAACACTGGGTAGGACTGACCTTGCCGCGGACTGACTCTCGGGGAGATCAGGACCGAGGGAGAACAAGGGCGAAGGCTCAAGGAGAACTCGGGATTCGGCGAGGAAATGACAGACAGACACAAGCACTGTCATAAATTACCCATGGCTCGAAGGACTCCACTTGGAAGCCATGAATGAGGTCTCTAATGTTACAGTTCTGCCAAGCAGCTCCTGGTATGTGTCACGTGACGTTTTTCTCAACAAAGTAAAGGCTACTCGAGTATGTTTCGGAAGATGCTAAGTGAATTGAAGTGCAGGTATCTCCTTGTGGCACTGTAGCCTCCTTGAGCTCACAGTGCAATGCGTCACTTGTCTTTGCAGGGATGTGGCTGTCAACAAATGGGGTATATCACTCAGGACATGCAGCTGTGTACCGAACGTAAACCTTGGTAATGATGATAAAGGACTCTGTGACCGGCTTGTGGGTCTGCTGCAGCACACGTTTCTCGTGAGAGCACACTGTTCCTTCTTCACCTAATGTCCTGTGACGCCCCCGCAGCAGACTCGTGCTTTGATCACTTGCAACATCCCCTCATTGCACCACAAGGCCACACACCAAGTGAGGCCCGCTACGCCTCTGGACATGTCTGCAAGGATGTCTCAGGGAGATTCACACGAGGAAGGAACGTGGATGGCAGCGTGCATCCCGTGGGTTGGAGCCCCGGACTGAATAACACACTGAACAGGAGGAAGTCAGCCAAGCACTGACATCCACGCCTCTGCCTTCGCCCTCTGTTCTCGAGTGAGCAGCCGCCTCACTCTGGGCTGCCACCACTGGAGCGGATCTCGCGACCACTCAGCCTCCATCATGATGGGTGATACTCTCAGACTGTGAGCCCACACAACCCCCACCTGCTATTTCCCTTAAGCGTCACTGTTTAGGTATTTTGTCACCGCAACGAGAGAAGTAACTAATACAGATCCGGAACCCAAAAAGGCACCTAAAGGTTTCTACTCATTCTCCCAAACATTCAGTTACATTGCAACCCAGAAATAACAGGGAAAATCAGGAGAGAGTTTTATAACAAAGGACCAGAACTCATCCCCAGACAATGGTGAGCCTAAGGCAGACCAGCAGCCCAAACCACGGCTAGGTGCAACTCGGGGAAACCGTCTCACAGGGATCAGGTTGTTCCCCTTAAGGAGTGATGGTGAACACATTTGAAATCACTTTTTAGACAGAGCTGAGAATTCCATCAGCCATATCCCACCTTGACCAAGACTGCTTAATTATACATTCCTTTTACCTCCCTGTCCACATTCCCCCACTATATAACTCTAAAACTCATGACAGTGCCGCACAAGTGGACTTGGGGTCACTGAACCCCTTTACCTGTACTTCCCCTGCATGACCCCTTTCGCTTCCTTTCCCCACTCACTGTCTCTTAAATGGGCAGATTGGGATAGCATCCAGGTCAGTCAGTCTGCACTCTGGAGACAGGCCCTTGCCTCAAACCCTGGCAGCAAAACTAGGAGTCAAGGCTGCGTTTGTCAACTGGATTGACGTGGCATACGGTATCGGCACCACAGAGTGAGGAGCGCCCCCATGAGTCTGCCCCCAGCCAGTGCTCTTCAGTACTTACGATCCATTTCTGGGACACCACAATTTGGATCAGTGTCCCTTACAGGTCAATTTATTAAAGGTCTATGTGCTGTTAGAAAGGATACAGATTAGGAGGCAGAAGCTCGTGTTGTAGGTAAAAGTCGGGGTCAAAGGCCCTTAAGGAGAGATGAGCATTCATCCGTTTCAGTATCCAACAATAAGGCATCCAAGGGAAACTAAAGCCATGGCTTGTGAAATAACCTGTTGTGTTACAGAAAGAAAACAGTCATGGTGGCTGGGACACAAGGAAGGGGTCAGCAAGCCATTGGTGAGAAAAAAGCCAGAGAAGGAAAGGCAGAGCATGTGCTGTACCAAGATGATCACGGTAGCAGAGGCGGGCTTTGCAGCTACCAAAAGACTCCCCTGTCAACCCCTCCTAATGCCAAGTCACGCGGGCAAAGTCAGCTTTGCGTGAGTGATCAAAGGGAGGAGACAGCAAAGAGGATGGAGGAAAATCAGGCAGAGCGACTTGACAGCTTAACTGTGCCCCTACAACTTCCCTTCATTTGCTAACCTCCACTGGGCTACTGGCATTAGTCAAGAATGTCTGTGAATTTAATCATTTCCTGGTATGCCCTCATGACAATTAGGTAAATATAGGTGCTCAGAGGACACAGCGATAAAAATAACCAAGACTAACTTTATTTTAGTGTAAAAATGGGGATCTGTTTTTGGACTCATCCACTTGGGGTAATTTTGATCATAGTTCTTTGATGAGAAGTTAAATACTTTTAAGAGGAAAAAGAATGTATTTTTGGATAAAACAGTTTAGAGAATGGTGCTTTGCCAAATTATTATTTCTACATATGGGCCAGTGTGTAAAATATTTGGAATCTCCACCTTCAGCAATCAATTATTTAACCTTTCAAGGAAAATTTCCTGTAGAATGAAGTAATTATATATAATCAGATTTAATTATGTTAAGTGGAAGGAGATGCAATATTCTTGCCAATTATGCTGGTAAGTTGCTTGCCTGGCCTTTTGGAGTGTGTCAGCAAGAATTCTTCCACCAGGGAACTCATCTATCCAAGACTATTTCCCAGATAAAATGAAGATACAATATAGTCTTTTAAGATGAGGAAAAATATAGTAAGGAATTGTTTCTAAACCACAGTCAACCCTTTCACTCCAGACCAGAAAAAAAGAAGGGAAACTGTTTCTTATAAATTCTCACCCCAATTTTTACAATTTCCTAAAGATTCATGTTTTAAGCAATGCTCTGCCTAATGCAATAGCAACTAGACAAACATCTGAATTCCTCAGTATTCTCAAAAGCACACTGTTCTGTTTCTTCTAACCATTCATGGGCTAGTGCCTAGGTAGGTGTGAATGACAAGAAAGGGATGTTCCTACTTTTTGAAGTTATAAGTTCTCTGCAAGCTAAAATGCCACAATGGTCCCTTTTGGCTTTCATATGCTTGAATTCTAAGATTACAGCTATAGCTTTTATTTACTATTAAAACAGATCATTACACTGAGATCCCAGTGAAGTGGATGTTATCTAGATGTCACATGATTTAGATAGAAAAATAAATGGAGAGGCCACTATAAAGGGGGTAAGGCTGATGTGCCGCTCAGGAGGGCAGATGTCACGGGAGGTTCTCCAGAGATGGAGGGGGAAAGGCTGGTGTGCCGCTCAGGAGGGCAGATGTCATGGGAGGTTCTCCAGAGATGGAGGGGGTAAGGCTGGTGGGCTGGTGTGCCGCTCAGGAGGGCAGATGTCACGGGAGGTTCTCCAGAGATGGAGGGGGTAAGGCTGGTATGCTGCTCAGGAGGGCAGATGTCACGGGAGGTTCTCCAGAGATGTAGGGGGTAAGGCTGGTATGCTGCTCGGAGGGCAGATGTCATGAGAGACTCACAAGTGTGGTTCAATTGAACAGGTGCTTCTCAAATCCATCTGGTCCTAAGAATTAACTGCAAGGGATTTGTTTGCTAATTGTTTTCAGTATTTTGTCCTGGAACCCAACACCCTAAGAAAATCAAACCAGAGCCACCTGGAGTAGAGCTCTGAAATTTCTTAGTGTAAAAGCTCCCAGGACACTCGTGTGACTAAGCTCTGAGTCTGAATTAGCCAAGGACACTAATATGCCGTGTCCCAGTGTAGGCCAGATGTTTCTCTATGATAAGGAAGGCTGGGATGTGATGAAGGCCACTGGGCTGTCTTCATGCAACTCACATTTCCTGTCTCTTCTGCCTTGGAGTCATGGTATGTGTGTGCAGTGATGAGAAGCTCAACTAAAACATAGTAGGGCTAGAGAGGTGGATCAGAGATTAAAGGAGCAAAGCTGGATGGCCTGCCTTCAATTCCCCAGTCCCCAAATAAAATTTTATGTTCAAAAACGTACATGCATCTGAAGTTCATTTGCAGTGGCAGGAAGGAAGACCTTGTATGTTTTCTCCCTCTCTCTCTCTCTCTCTCTCCCTTCCTTCCTCCCTCTTCTCTCTCTCTCTCTCTTGCTGAAATAAATAAATAAATATTTTTAGCTCCTATAATCACAGAGAGATGGAATGTTGTGAGTTAGAGCCAAATTATCTTGGACTACCTTTAACCCCTTAATAGCCATTTATTGCCCACCTCTGTGTCCGAACTAACATCCTGGTGACTATCAGTTGATCAGGTTTACTCCTTTTTGGAATGCAAGAACAGACCCCCCAGCTTTCACCAACTCAAGGGCTAATCATGTCATGAAATAGCACCTGAATCCTGTGGTGGATCCTTTTTGCTCTAACCCACCCACCTGATGATCAGTCAGTGTATTTGAAAAGTGCCTTGATTTATGACTTTCTTTTCTTCTGTAACTATAAAATCATTGTAAAAATGTTAACATGTTGGAACATGGAATTTGGGTTACTTAAATCTGTGTTCCTGGGCCAGGATCGCTCATATTTGGCTCCAGAATAAACTATTTCTTATCCCCTTAAAAAATAAGTATTTTGAAACCTAAAGCTACAATATATTTTAGAGTCCAACCAAGTCAACAACAAGAGGCATAGCCATCAATGTTATTACTGAGTGTGGTCATTTGAATGTAAAAGAATTCTGTAAACTCATGCTTTTGAACACTTAGGCCTTGTTGGCTGTGCTATTCAGAAGGTTGTGGAACCTTCAGGAGGCCTAGCCTCGCTAGAAGAAATGAGCCACTGAGGGCGGTCCTTGAGGTTTATAATCCAGACCTGTTTCTGTGTTTCTCTCTGCTTCCCTACTGCAATGCAAGTTGACCCTCCAGTGTCCTGATTCGGCTGCCACAGTGAAGCTTCCTCTTGACACCAAATTAGATCCCTAAGTTCCATAAGCTGCTTCTGCTCAGACGGTTTTTTCACAGCAGTGAGGAAGTCACCTATATAGAAAAACATACCAAGGAGAGCCAGGTATGGTGGCACACACCTTTAATCCCAACATTCAATAGGCAGAGGTAGGAGGAGCGCTATGAGTTCAAAGCCAGCCTGAGACTACACAGTGAATTCCAGGTCAGCCTGTGCTAGAGTGAGAGCCTACCTTGAACAAAGAAAAGAAGAATAAAAAAGGGAAGGGAAGGGAAAAGGCACAGTAAGGTGAACAGAAGAAGAGAGAAGAGAGAGAAGAAAAGAAAGAAAAAGGAAAAGAAAAAAGACAAGACATATTGAGAAGTGGATGGGTTTGCAGGTGTGATAAACCTAACCATGTGCTCCATACATGTTTGGAACTAGCTTGAGGGAAGAAAGAGGAAGGCGATGGAACTTTGGCCAGAAACGCCCTTGAGACCTGGAAGCAGAGCTCAAGGACCCATGCGGGTGCAAGGTTGGAAGACTGAGAGCCATCAGAACCATTGTTTGAAGCATCCAGGAGACAAACGTTCTCTCAGTTGTGAAAAGGGGATTTGGGTGCACACTTTAGCATCCAGGTAGGTAACCACATACTTCAATATCAAACTGAAATACAATTGAAGATGAAAGTAATTCTAATAAATTATTAAGCTGAGGAAACCTGCATATGTTAAGATTGTCCAGACAGGATAACATAAATACAGCCATCAGTTTATTCTGTCATCTTCTGGGAAGATGGTTTAGTGGATAAAGTGCTTGTAGTCTGAGCATGAAGACTAGAATTCAGGCCCCCAGTACCATGCCAATAACAGGTGGGCATGGCAGCCCATCTTTTATACCAGAGCTCTAGATGCAGAGATATAGGATGCCACTGGCAAACTGGCTAAGTCGATGACTAGCCAAATCAGCAAGCCCTAAGTTCAGTTGAGAGGCCTGGTCTCAGGACCAAAAGTAGAAAAACATCAAGGACACCTGAAGCCAAACTCTTAACTCTATGCACACACAGATGTACACCCACCTATGCACATGTGTCCACACACATATAAACACATATGCACATGGTACATGCATGTGCACATACAAAATAGGTGAATCAGTAAGTAAAGAAAGAAAGAAAATAAATGCATTCCATCCATAGACTGCACAGCACAGTCTGCAATTCTGTGTAAGTGTTCTGGAAGGTTCCTCAAAAGAATATATATGTTTCTGGGCTTCAATATGCACTGGTCTCCCCTAGAGATCCAGCTGCAGGTCTCAGAAAAAGGGCATTTTCCATAGGACATGGGTCTGTAGCTATACTACACACTGGTTTGGGCTGCTTTGGTTCCAGAGCCCCCTGGGCATCCCTGCCTCATCAGCTACCCATTGCCCTGATGCCGCTCATATTGAATATCAATACTGAAGTGGATTAGCAACCACCAAACTGATTTAAGGATGAAATGGAAACGGTTCAACATCAGCAGAAATGTTAAAATTACATATTCCAAAACTCCATGCAAGGAGAGGAAAGTGAATAAAAGCTTTGGGTTCTCAGGAGGACACTGAAGAAGGAGTGGGGGAGAAGGGGAGGAGAAAGATTCACAGGATGGTGAGCTAAGGGAGAGCAGTTTCACCCAGGCTAAGAGTAAACAGAATGAGACAGAGATTGTCCACAGGATTGGGAAACAGAATATTTCTCCTAGATGCTGCCGGTTGTTAGGACCAAGTCATGGAGGGGCACAGTGGTCATGAACTACTGATGGGAATGGAGAGGGATAAGGTTGTCCCTACAGAAGGGGATTTGGGGTCATGCATTCTCAGCCCCCTGAAGAAGTCTGCAGGTAGAATTCAGGGAGACATGTAAACTGGGGAGTAAAAGAATACTACAGCTTGTGTGCTACAATTTTTTCACCATTGTGGATGGCTCAATACATGTTCAGTTGGTCCTGTGGTGGTGGAAACATGTGACAGATCAGGTCAGTACAAATAATGGCAGATCAAGAAACAAGGAGAGGGCTGGATAAGTGGCTCAGTGGTTAAGTCACTTGCCTGCAAAACCTAAGGACCCATACTTGATGCTCCAGAACCTACACAAGCTAGATACACAAAGGTGAGGCAAACACAGGTCACATATGCCCACTAGGTGGTGGAAGTGTCTGGAGTTCTATTTCAATGGCTGAGGCCCTGGTATGTCAATTATTTCTCTTTCTCTCTCTCTCTCTCTCTCTCTCTCTCTCTCTCTCTCTCTCTCTCTCTCTCTCTCTCTCCCACTCTCTCCTCAAATAAAAAAAAAGAAAGAGAACAAGAAACAAGTGGAGAGTGGCAGGAATGTGTTGTAATAGATGATTCACCCCCCAACGACCCTACCACACTGGCCTATTTCCTCCAGCTAGGCCCCACCTCCCAAAGCTTCAAGAACTTCCCAGATTAACTCTCCAAGCAGAGGACTGAACAACAGAAGCCTAAGACAACCATTTCAGATTCAGCCAGAACATTCTATCTCTGGTCCCCAAAGGCTCCTGACCATGCCATAAGGCAATATTCCTTTAGTCCATCTCCAAGAGTCCCCACAGTTGCTCTGCTTCCTGATTAGCAATGATATACAACTGGTACCTTGGGCTTTCATTGTCACAGCTGCAAGCCATGCCTGGCGCTATGGCTTTCCTATCACAACAGACTGTATCCTCTCGAAGGATGAGCCAAAATAAACCTTTCTCTATATGTTGTGTCTGCTCTTGTATTTGGGCATGGGAACGTGGAAGATAACCAACACAGAGAACTGGTCCTGAGAGTTGAGGCCATTGTTCTCACTCTGCCACCTAATGACATGATGCTTAGGGGTGGTCTTATGAGAAGGATGAAGGACTGAACTGTGAGCTTAAGAAGCACTAAAAGGGTTTAAGCAGAGCCTGAGGAGCTGTTCTGGTGGGGGTTAGGAAGAGCAGTACACAGATAGAAATGCAGATGCTAGAGGCCAGGCTCATGATGTTTCAGAGGAAAGCAAGAGCTCTGGTAGTTATTGGACTGTAGGATGGTCATTCTTTAGTCTGGAAAAGCACCTGATGGAGAGCTGCCTGTATCTAGAAATCTTGAGTAAGGATTAATTCAAAAGTAGTGGAATAAGTTGTTTGGAAGAGAAAAATTTCGAAACCACAGAGCATTCAGGCAGTGGCATGGTTACTGCTCATGGATATTATCCACGTTTATAGTGAGAGACAGAAGCAAGTGTGGCAGAAAGTTATAATGAAATGTGTTGCTTGGAAAGGATAGGAGCACTGGTTGCCATAGAGAAGGTGGGTGCAGAGAAAGCAGCTGTGATTAGTAAGGGGATGTGCACTTTAAAGAGAGCCATTGACTTCACGCTGGTATGGTAGATAAAGGCACACCAAGTGCAAAACCAAGCGATGGAGAATGTGGTAGTTTGAATCTGTGAACCCCATAAACTCATGTATTGTGCATATTTAGTCCCCATACGATGACAATTTGGGAGGCGAAGGCTTGAAGAAGTTATATTATTGTTGTTTGAGTGTATATAACACTTTGGGCTGTTATATACAGTTCCCCCTTGCACAGAATTCAGTTCACTCCCTTGCTGCTATTTTCCCACCTTCTGTGGTGAAAGCAGTGTCTAGCCTCTGCCCATGCCATGCTGTTGCCTGCAACCATGAAGCAACCCCTGTGGACTGTAAACCAAAATCAAACCTTTCCTCCCGTCAGCCTCTTTGGGCCAGGTGATTTGTTCCAGCAGCAAGAAGATAACTACAACTGAGAGCTTCCGTGTCTAATAATGAAGTCTCAGAAAAGGAGAAGGCCGGAAAAGATGGAACTTTCAGGGTACCGTGCTAGGAAACAGCCACCTAAGCAAGTCTGTTTCCATGTATAGCTCTGGGTTTTAAAAAAAAAAAAAAAAAAGTCCATGGTACATTCCAAACTTTCACCAAAACTTACTATTGTCCACATGTCCACCATAGAGCTGGTTTTGCAGGTGCAAAACCCACAAAACCAATGAAGGCAGCCAGACATGTAGTCAAGTTCAACTCCCAACACAGAACTTACTTAAAACTTTATGAGGGCTTTTGAAAACATTTTTATAGCTTAATTGCATGACTGCCCAGTATGACCCTTGCAGGTGACACTATCATGGTGTAGTGTCATAAGGTTAGACACTATATAACCCTGAGTACAATCCCCAAGCGACTCTTTTCTCCACTGAACCCTAACTCCCTAAGTTTCTAGAACCTCCCAAAATAGCACCAACATCTGATGACCAAGTATTGAAAACACCAGCCTGTGGGGAACAATTCAGATTCGAACGATAACACGCCTGGCTTATTTTTAATAACCTCTAATTTCAATTTAGTATTCCTGTTAGGTATAAGTGTGGGCAGCAGACCACAGGAGAAGTAGGCTGCCTTCTCTTTTTCACTGAGGGAAATTGCTGAAAGCTCATCCCATCGTACAGCCATGGAGATACAGCAAGATATCTTTCACTCCGTCATTACTTTTTAATTATGAAAGTTATTAGACCACCACTTGATCTTTTTATGGTTTTTAATGAAGAAGTACATACCTAACTGTATGTTGAAATGAATTTGTCTTTTTAAATATTTCAGTAATTATAATTTAATATGATTGACTTGAGTTTTTTTTCTAAACCTATACTTTTAGGATCTGTTCAGAGAGGGTTTCCATCTATGTTATAGGCTATAAAAGGTATCCTTGGGACACAAACTGGTTAGAAATTATTCATGGACCCCTGGCATCTTCAGTTAGTAGACATCACAATTCTCAATCCACAATACAGGTAGATAATTATTACGTTGCCTTTGGATGCAATGTTGTAGTTGGCTGCCCTATAAATCTAGAAGAGGTCTTTTGGGTTCTTCCCCCTGAGAAGTTCCTAGAACATATTAGAGGTTAAATACAGAATTATTATGGAGTCTATGATTCATTTTTTAAAAATATTTGTTTATTTATTTAATTCAGAAAGAAAGAGGGAGAGAAAAAAAGAAATAATGGGTATGCCAGGGCCTCTATCCACTGCAAATGCGCACGCCACCTTGTGCATCTGGCTTACATGGTTACTAGGGAATCAAATGTGGATCTTTTGGCTTCAGAGGCAAGTGCCTTAACAGATAAGCCATCGCTCCAGACCCATGATTCATTTTAATAGCCCCAGACTTAAGATATTCCCAGGGGCTAGAGAGTGGTAGAAAGCAAATAAAATTTGGGCTTGGACTAAGCATGGTGGTGCACAGCTCCTTTAATCCCAGCACTCTGGAAGCTGACGTAGGAGGACTACTGTGAGTTTAAGTCCAATTTAGGGTGACAAGGTGAGTTCCAGGTCAGCCTGGGCTGGAGCCAAACACTACTTTGAAAAACAAAACAGAACAAAACAAAACAAACAAACAAACAAACAAAAAAGTTAGGCATAGCCATACCTGTAAGTCCAGTACACAGGTGAAGACCAGAGAATTACTGGGGTTCCAGCAGATCTGAGTTGAGTTGAGGGATAAACTCCATCTCAAGGAACACATAGATGAACCACAAAGGAGATTCCAGGCTCCTGCATGCACGCTCTTGGGGCTCATGCATCTGCACACACATGCGTACATCACACAGCACACCACGCACATACTTCAAAACACACAAAGGTAAATCTCAAAGAGTTCTTTGGGTCACTTATGTTCCATGCCCCAATAGTATGATCTGGTCTTCAAGCAGCTTAAAAAAAAATCTTTAAAAACTCTTATAATTTAATATGATTGACTTGATTTTTTTTTTCTAAACCTATACTTTGAAATGTGCTGCTTGGAAAGGAAAGGAGCACTGGATACATGGTGCCAAAACAGCTCAGCTGGGAGAGCATTAGACCGAAGGAGAGTGAGAACAAGAGACCAGCCCTGGGATTGGAGAGATGGATCAGTGGCTAAAGAAGCTTGCTACAAAGCTGAAGGCCCAAGTTCAATTTCCTAGTATCCATGGAAAGCCAGATGCACAAAGTGGCACATACATCTGGAGTTTGTTTACAGTGGCCAGAGGCCCATTTTCTCTCTCTCTCTCTCTCTCTCTCTCTCTCTCTCTCTCTCTCTCTTATATAAATACAAATATTTTTTAAATAAACTAATTTTTAAAAGTAATAAACTAGCCCCTGTGGTTAAGCTAGAGGTTCTGACTCAGCTCTGTAATTTTTCTTGGGACTTTGAGCATCATCCACGGCCTTCTTTTGTGACACCAGCTGCTGTGGTATCACAAAGAGAACCTTTCAATGGGGCACCTTCTCAAACAAGGTTACCCAAGAACTTCAGCCATTTAAAATCCTTCATGCTTGCTTCAAACTGCAAAGTTTCCCTCCGGTGTCATGATTACATTGCTAAAAACCACTCAGTCCAAATCAATTTAATATGTTTCTCGTAAGTATTCAAAGTCTGCCATTATATGACCAAAAGCATCCCTCTGAAGCCATTGTTTTATGACTGCCAAGCACACTAATGACCTTCTAAGCCCAGAACCTAAAGAAAGCATAATAAAATTCCTTTCAGGGTTGGAAGATCGTCCAGGGTCGTCCCTCTGAAATGCACTTATGTGAGACCTTTCTAAATCAAGGTCAAATAACTCTTCTGGAACCTTTCATGGTCCAAGTCCATGTGTCTCCCAGTGCATGTTGGTGAGCTGGCAGTGTGTCTCTTCTCTTCCTCAAGCGAGTCCTGGTCCAGATGGCAAATGCCATCACCACTCGGATCATCAGGCTATGCCTTTCCCATAGCATTTTCACTTAGAAGCATTTGTAACTCTCAGCCCACAGTATAGCAAGGAAAGAATTATGAGTCTGGGGCTGGAGAGATGGCTTAGCGGTTCACTGGGATGAACTTCCAGACTAGGCACAGTCATGGAGGAGGGGATTTATTGAAGCTTACAGATCCAGGGGAAGTTCCATAATGGCAGAAGCTGGCCTGCCTTCACAGGCCCAAGCAGACAGAGAAGCACAAGCCTAAAAGCCAAAAGCCACTGCACACTTCAGAAACTCCTGTTAGGAACACTTTGCATATCTTTAGATTGAAATCCGAAACCCATCACCACAACTTAAGATCCACCCAGTGACATTGCCTCCAGCCAGGTAGCCAGCAGATGCAAACTACAAACAAACAACCGAATATATTGGGGGTCATCTATTCTATTCAAACCACCACAGAAGCACTTGTAACTCTTAGCCCACAGTATAGCAAGGAAAGAATTATGAGTCTGGGGCTGGAGAGATGGCTTAGAGGTTAAGTGCTTGCCTGTGAAGCCTAAGGACCCTGGTTCAAGGCTCGATTCCCCAGGACCGATGTTAGCCAGATGCACAAGGGGGCGCACACATGTGGAATTCGTTTGCAGTGGCTGGAAGCCCTGGTGTGCCCATTCTCTCTCTCTCTCTCTATCACTCTTAAATAAATAAATGAAAATAAAAACAAATAAAAAAGAATTATGAGTCTGAATTTAAACCCAGTGTTGGGGTTGGAAACCATCTACATCTATAGAACTTTTGTATTCCTCCAACTTTGTATGTTTTGGTGAGGCTAGTTTACAACTCTATAGATAAAAATGTTAACTTGTAGAAACTAGTAATACAACTGTTTCCTATCTATATCTATCTCCATTTATATCTGTAGACCTATAACATATATATATATGTGTGTGTGTGTGTGTGTGTGTGTGTGTGTGTGTGTGTGTGTGTATGTATGTATATATTCATATACATATACATATGTATATGAATATATGTATATATATTCTCCAAGGAGTGAAAATTGATTTTCCCCTTCACTATAGAAAATTTCAGCATGCACCTTTTGTAAATCTACATCAGCATCCCTAATCTATAAAAGTATTTTACCTGAAATTTTCCTTCAAAACCTAGTTGTAAAACCTTCCTGGTTGCCTCATTAATAAGTTAAGAAAAACCTCTGGCAGGTTATCATTTTATATCTGTATGGAAGACATGATTTTACACTTGGTTGGAAATTACCTTTGAATGTCTGGTTACTTGTTTGTAAGGCTCTGCAGGAGTGACAGAAGTTAATGGCTCAATAAACTCTCTTGTCATTGTGGTTTCCTCTTTCCTCTTCCAGACCCACATACCATTTAGGAATGACTGTCCCAGGTCTGCATGAGGGAACTTTGAACTTGACAATTGGATTCCATTTATCTCCTTGCTTCCAGATTTTCTTGTGTGATTTTCAAGGCTGACGTCTGTACTTTAAGCCCTGAATAGAGCACTCAACAATCTATGTATTCCTCCCCTGGTGGCCTGCCATGGCATGTTCCCTGGGGCGTGATGTTGAAGACCACTCACTGGTGCGCACTTTGCATAACAGTGGCAGAACTGAAGAGAATTTGCATACCCATTCATTCATCAAGCTTGAACTAAAATATCACACTTCAAAATCCCAAGTCAACCAATTACGAGTGGTTGCTCCCAAATTTTAGCCTGTCACAATTCTCAAATGAAGTCCGTGGTCTCCTTGTTGCAGGAGAAGCATGTTCCAAACTCCTTCCTTTGATGTGTCCAACAGCCCTGGCACCAACTTACACTTTGCATGACACAATGCTCCCCAGCTGCACACAGATGTGCCAAGGTCCCTTCCCCTCCAGACCTAACAGGTGATTTTTTCCTTCCTCTTTGTTCACAGCACCCTTGACTGTAGGACAGTTTTCTCTACCCTGTCTCACTCTGTCCATCTGGGTGCAGGTTCTTCCAACCATTTCTGTGTTTATTTTCCAGAAAAAGTTATAGCTCTACCCTCTCATAAACTCTATGATCCCTGTTCATAGGAGCAGTGATAATTTTTTACAGGCCACAGATGAAAAGACAAACCTGGGGGCCAGTGGCGGGGGTGGCTCAGCCAGTAAAGCACTTTCTGTGCAAATATGAGGACCAGAGTTCAGACCTGAGCATCATGGGTGTGTTGGGCAGCCATGGTGGCCTGCTGGCAATGCCCAAGCTTGGGAGTAAAGACAGGAGGCTTCCAGAACAGGATCCAAAATGAGTTCATAGTTTGAGAGCCTGTCTCAATCAAATAAGGTGGAAAAAAGCCACACATGGTGGTGCATGCCTTTAATCCCAGCACTAGAGAGGCAGAAGTAGGAAGATCGCTATGGGTTCCAAGTTTGAGGCCACCCTGAGACTACATAGTGAATTCTGGATCAGCCTGGACTAGAGCGAGACCCTACCTCAAAAAAAAAATAAAAATAAAAAGTGGAAAGCGATCAAGAAAGAGCCCTGGCTTAAACCAATGTCCTCCTCTACATGCTCACTCAAATGCACACATGCTCCCATTCATGAAGACATGTGCACACACAAGCATGCAGACCACACTCATGTGCACATGCATTAAGTACGGAAATTTATAGTCGTCCCTTTCAAACTTACTCACTTTCAGCCTGACAACACGGCACTGTGGGGACTCAGAGGATGATACCCCAAAGTGGAGGCCTCTACAGCAAGTTTCTCTCTGGCCTTCTCCCACAGTTTTGCCCCCTGTCCCCATTTCTCCCAGTAAACCAATTCGCAGAAACTAGAGTTGCATTTCCCAAAGCAGATCGTAGAAAGTAGAGCTTATTTTCCTTAAGATGGGACCATGAAGCCCAAAATTAGTTCACTAGTCTTCCCTCATCTTTCTGTTGTGAAGCTGGCCATAAGGAAATTCTCTGACTTCTCCTCTTGTCTGATGGTAAGTCATAAAATCCCCTACTATGGTTTGACTATGTAGTTTCCACCTCAAATTTTTTAAATGGGCTGGAGACACAGCTTAGCAATTAAGGCGTTTGCCTCAAAGCCATGGACCCAGGTAAGCCAGATGCACAAGATGGTGCATGCATCTGGAATTCATTTGCAGCAACTAGAGGCCTGGTCATGCCCATTCTCTCTCTGTCTCTCTTTCTCTCTCTCATAAATAAATAAGAATAACATATTAAAACAAAGCAATGTGGGGCTGGAGAGAATGTCTGTATGGCTAAAGGTGCTTGCTTGCAAAGCCTGAAGGCCTAGATGCAATTCCCCAGCACCCACATAAAGCCAGATGCACAAAGTGAAGCATGTATCTGTAGCTCATTTGCAGTGGCAAAAAAAAAAAAAAAAAGTCTGCCATGCCTAATCTCTCTTGCTCTCTCCCTGGCTCTGTCTGTCTTTCTTAGAAACCCCCCCAAAAAGATGAGTGAGATAGTGAGGGTGGCAAAGGAGCGGGGGGAAAGTGTTTAGAGGGCTGGGGTGGGAATGAGGGGGAGAAGGCGGGAGAGAGAATAAAGCACACGAGTGTGGACACCAGCTGTGGACGGTCATCGTAGCTCACTAGTACCACTGGAGGCTGGGAGACTGAGGGAGAGGAGACCCCAGCCTGCAGAACTCTTTGTCAGATAGCCGATAAGGTTGGAGTAGGCACACCAGGTTTGCTAAAAACAGAATGCTGAGCTAATAATGCTGAGATGAATAAACAAATTTCCAGCTTAAATACGTGCCCTGGAATATTTCTGGCCACCCTCCTACCCCATAGAGAGACACCATGAGACACCATTCATAAAAACCCCTGTTCCTGAACATGCATGTGGCTGGCACTACATCTCCTTGGGCTAAGTATTAACAAGGGGCCCATTTGCCACCTTGATAATCTGCCCCTGCTTACTCTGTTCTGAGTTCTCCACAGGGAATGAGCTGTGGCTCTGACAGCAGGAGGGGACAGAGCAATTCTTCAAGACAAAGTCCCTCTCCACACTCCTCTTCACCATTGTCCCCCGTGCCTCTGACCTGTAAATGCCTGTCCTGTGTTCCTTACCACCAGTCTGCCGCTATCACTTAAGTAATAAGCTCACTGATAATGTTAACTTGTATTCTTCCTATATCTTCATGCGCACTATGCTTTTACCTTTATAAAAAATAGTCCCTGGGTCTGGGTAAATGGTGGTTTGCCACGTATGCATACAGACACGAATTCTGATCCCTAGCACGCATGTAAAAGCAGAGTGTGGCATTGTGTGTGCACCTATAATGCCAGAGCTGGAGAGGCAGAGACAGGAGGATCCTTGGGGCCTGCTGGCCAGCTACACTCACAGAAACAGTGAGCTCCAGGTATAGCCAGAGACTCTGGGTCAAAAAAAAAAAAAAAAAATAAGGTAGAGAAGAAGAAATCTGATGTTGGCCTCTGGTTGCAACATACACATGCAAGCACATGCACCGCACACCTGCATGCACACATATACTTGAAAAAATGCTTAAGAATTAAATAAAAAATAAGCATTGCCCTTTAACAAATCCCACTCTGGACACAACAAACATATTAAGATTAAAAAGGAAAGGAGGGAGCTAGACTTCCAACATTCTTCTCAGCTGCACCAACCTTTACACACCTTCCTTGCCAACTGTGGACCCATGGCTCTCTCTCTCATTTTCTCTAGAAAACACAATTGCCATCTACCTTCTATCCGTGGGGATGTCAGTCTCCTCCCAGCTTCTCCTCCCGGTTCTCTGTCAGATTTAAAGCTAGGAACATCCTTCTCTGGGACCTGAGAGTCACGGTTTTGAACTGTTATTATTAAACAAGGGAGACCCTTCTCTCTGCCCCACTGTAGGAGAGAGGAGCTTTACTTAGACACTATCAGCTCTGAAGCCCAGAGAGTGAGTCTCCTGCTTCCATTCCTGCTCCACCTTCAAGCTCTCTTCCTTATTGTAATACATTTGACCTCTCTTATATCATTATGTGTCCCTTCCTCCCTCCTTCCCTTCCTCCCTTCTTTCCTTCTTTCTTTACTTCCTTCCTTCCTTCCTTTCTCCCTTCCATTATTTGTACATGTATGTCTTTGTGCATGAATGCACACTAGAGCCTCCCTCTTGCCAGTGCAAATCAACACCAGCACTTGTGCCATTGTTTGTATCTGGCTCACACAGATGGCTTGGGAATTGAACCTGGGCCAGCAGGCTTTGCAAGCAAGTACCTCTATCCACTGAGCCACCTCCTCAGGTCCTCTTGAAGAAGTCTTGAATAAGCTATCATAGTTAACTTCATCCAGTGCAATTTTTCTCTGACAAGGGAAGAAAATGTGATCATTTTAAACAAAACTCTAATTCCACTGGACAGAAGGAAATTGTGTATTTCAATGAGTTCAGCTTGCAAACTGGAGATCAACAGTGGTAGAAGAGCCATGGTGCTTGGTGCCAGACCTTTTCTGTTCCCTCCAGAGCTCCACAGATAGGCTCAGGGCAAAATAACCTACATGCAGGGGTGAGTCTAAGTTTCCATGTGTGTTTTACTGCTCAAAAGTCCTTGAGCCTGGGCTGGAGAGATGGCTTAGCAGTTAAGCGCTTGCCTGTGAAGCCCAAGGACCCCGGTTCGAGGCTCGGTTCCCCAGGACCCACGTTAGCCAGATGCACAAGGGGGCGCACGCGTCTGGAGTTCATTTGCAGAGGCTGGAGGCCCTGGCGCGCCCATTCTCTCTCTCTCCCTCTGTCTGTCTTTCTCTCTGTGTCTGTCGCTCTCAAATAAATAAATTAAAAATTTTAAAAAAAAAAAAAGTCCTTGAGCCAGGCTGTTTGGGACCTTTGCTAACAGATAAGCCAAGGTCCACACAACCAGCTCTGCCCAGCCACTGGGTTCCCTATGTCCAAAGGCAGGCAAGGGCGAAGCATCTTGGGTTGTCACTAACAGCCACAGATCTCTTCACACACAACCCTTCTCTGGGATGTGGATTCTGGCCACGTGCGGAACCTAACTGTACATTAGAAACGTGCCAGTGATTGCAAGCAGCTGTGTGAGGTACTTGTTCACAATTAGCTCGGGATGAGGACTTCCATTAAGTAATGGGACGACAAGAGCTCTGGCTCACAGAAAGAGGAAAACGAGGGCAAACACAGAATCACTCAGAGCCAACACAGTTTGTAGAACGTGACAATCACAAGGGATGGGAACTGAACTCTCAAACTTAGACATGGCAGGGATTTCGTGGTCATGAGAGAAAACACACCAAGGTCAATGCTTTAGGGGTGAATTTATCTGAATTCCGTTCCATTTCTATCCTCATTAGAAGACATAATAAAATATTTAGATGTTGGTAACTAAAGCTTCCAGATAAAATTCAGCTGGTACATATTATTTTTCACCCCAAAAAGGTGTATTTGGGAGAAAAAGAAATTGTCTTGCTTGTATAGAAAACGTATTGCTTCATTTAACCAATATGTATTGAGAAACATCTGGCTGACTTGAAGGACACATAAATGCATATCTTAAACATGGTGCTGTTTTATGACACAACAAAAAAAGATATATGCATAAAAATTACAGCACATTAATAAAGCAACAGTTCCTTACTTTGGTAGCACAGAACATAAGCGAGGTTGGCCTCCTTGTCTCAAGCATCCCTGAGAAAAGGAATGTGCGGTGTCTACAAGTGGCTGGAGGAGCAGTGAGTGGGGACCCCATGGAGGAAACAGTGAGAAAATTCTACGATAAAGCTGGAGAAGGAATGAGGACATGAAAGCCAAGGGGTGAGTGATAGGTCATATCAAGATTTGCCTTAAATATCCCATGTTTTTCCTCACATATAGAATCTAGGAATAAACACACACACACACACACACACACACACACACACACACACCTCTTTAATGTATATGTAGTGTAGCAGATTCCTCGCTCCAGAAGAGAGAATGGAGGCTCTGATTCAAGAAGTCAGTCTGGGAGACCTAAAACTTAAAGGTCGCATAACTACTCTCCAAAATTATGTTAGTCAGAGACAAACATTCCTTCATTGGCGGTAAGGCAGGAAGAAAGCTTCAAAGAGTCAGGAAATCAGTAAGTCTGGAAAAGATTGTAAGTCCCCTCCTGTTGCAGTCAGGTTCACATTGCTGGTAGAAATCACCCAACCAAGAGCAGCTTCTGGGAAAAAGAGGTTTATTTTGACTTACAGGCTCGAGGGGAAGCTCCATGACGGCAGGGGAAAACAACGGCATGAGCAGAGGGTGGACATCACCCCCTGGCCAACATAAGGTGGACAATAGCAACAGGAGAGTGTGTCAAACACTGGCATGGGGAAACTGGCTATAACACCCATAAGCCCACCCCCAACAATACATTCCATCCAGGAGACATTAATTCCCAAATCTCCATCAGCGAGGAGCCTAACATTCAGAACACTTGAGCTTATGAGGGACACCTGAATCAAACCACCACCCCTCCCTAAGGCTATATGAAGAGGAAGATTGTAAGACACCTCTCTAAGGCAATATGAAGGGGGAAACAAATGCTTGGAGAGGAGATTCTCTGATTGAGCTGCCTGCAAGTGGCACAGTGTGCCCAAGACTGACCAGCAAGCTGAAGCTTGTACAGTGAGCTCCAGAGATGCAGCTCCCATGGTTCTTTCCTTGTGCTGGGCTGGGCTTTTCAGTGATGCAACTGCCTTTGAGTCATTTGCTCCTGAAAGCAACCCTTCACCTTGCTCTGTAAGTAACCCCAATAAACACATAGGTTCACCAAACCTGGTATAGGTGTGATCATCCTTTGGTCACTTGTCTGTGCTCTATTTTGAGGAGAAGACTTGTGTTCCAATCATGCTAGGGAAAAGGTTTTCCTCAACAGTATGAGATAGATAGATGATAGATGATAGATAGATAGATACATAGATAGATAGATAGATAGATAGATAGATAGATAGATAGATAGATAGATGATAGATGATAGATGATAGATAAGTGATAGATAGAGAGAGACATGAAAGCATAAGGGAGCTATTTATTTGGGGAGAGGAAGAGAGGAAGGTGACCAGTGTAGTGAGGGAGATGAGGGTAATACAGTGGAGGAACGTGAGCCAAGCGCAATGACTTACTTGAATGAAGATGCCTTAAAATGTCATGAAGATCCCGCTCTTTTGTATGCTTACCTTTACAAAGAAGTTTGGCTTGTCTTTTCCCTAAGAACAGGGAGATGTCCTGGGGAGGCTTCATGAGCTGTCTTTGAGCAATGTGTTCAGTATTCATCTCAGTAGTCAGTTACCAGCTAGTCAGGTGCACTGGGGTAGTTTGAATGAATGGATTTGAGCCATCCTGAAGATATTTGTTCATCTAGTACCTACAAGTTGGGCAAGTCAAAGCAGGCTAGGGTCCTCCCAGCGAGCCACAAGAGTGGTGACCCTGTAATAGTCTCGTGGTTGTGGAGGTTACTTTGAGTAGAAGGATCTGGACCTCACCGCAGTTCTTACTTGGTAGTTAGTATCTCAGCTCTTTCACCAGACTGTAGGAATTGTCTCTAAAGGCAGGAATGACTTTGTTATTCCTGATTATCCGCTCCAGAATTTTTGCTGAAACCATATGAATAAAAATCCTTTTGTTCTGAAACGTTCATCAAGACTCGCCTTGAACTTCATGCTGCAGAATCACACAGATTTGTGATTATCGCAGTAAACAGAAACCACCAACTTTGCACAGCTGCTGTGAGACAGGCTGGAGCCACACATTGCTTTTCACGTGGTTATTAAAAAAAAGAAGCCTGGTCCTGGTGTCTTATACTTATCATCCATGGTGCCTTATTCTTAATCACACTGCATACATGGTGCCTTACTCTTAACCACACTGCATCCATGGAACCTCCATGGTATCTTACACTTAATCACACTGCACCCATGGTACCTTATGTTTACTCACACTGCATCCATGGTACCTTATGTTTAATCACACTTTATCCATGGTGCCTTACACTTAATCACACTGCATCCATGGTACCTTATTCTTAATCACACTGCATCTATGGTACATTATTCTTAATCACACTGCTTCCATGGTGCCTTATTCTTAATCACACTGCTTCCATGGTACCTTACACTTCATCACACTGCATCCATGGTGCCTTATTGTTAATCGCACTGCATCTATGGTACATTATTCTTAGTCACACTGCTTCCATGGTGCCTTATACTTAATCACACTGCTTCCATGGTACCTTATTCTTAATCACACTGAGTCCTTGGTCCAGAGGCAGAGGGAAAACAAAATTGGAACTGACTATACTGTGTGGAAGATTCGGATAAAGTTAACTGAGGTACAGAAGGTGAAAAGGGGTGTGTAACAATTAACATAACAGTTAATTATAGCTGTGGTCTCTTGCTCTAAGATGAAATAACCACTCAAAGGCCATGGGAAGGAAATTTCAACATGAGAATTGGTTTTCAGAGAACCTAGAACTAGGATCAGGGGTGAAGCCCAGGAATCTTGACTGAACAATGGTTTTAGAAGATTCTAATCCAGGGGTGGAGGATTCAGGCCCATGTGTAAAAAGCAACTCTACTGCAGGAAAGTTCTTTTTAATACTCAGCTGAGTTCAGGAACATATCAGGTGGGTTTAATAAGATCAGTGGATCTGAGATATTATATTTGGGGTCATAGTGAACACCTTGAAAAGCAAAGCAACCTCTCTGTAGAAGAAGCATTCTGTGTACTCTACATTGGTCTCTTTAAAATTCTACACACTATTATCCACACCTCAGCAGCTTAACAGTTTCTCCTCCATAAACTTCAGAAAGTTATTGGTGCATTTCTGCACACAAACATTTTTTTTTTTACTCTGAATAAATCCAATACTTTCTTCAAGGATGATGGGTTTTAGGAGAGATAATTTTAATGAAAAGAATTTCAAAATTGCAGCTAAATTAGCATCTAGTAGTCTCCACTGGGGTCAATAGATGAGGGTGTAAGGAAGCTAGATCCAGCCCATACCCCAAGACAAAAGGAATAAGGTTCCTCCAGAGATGTGGAAAGAAAATGGAGTCCCACATAATTGGCAGGATTAGCCATCTGTAAAAGACTAAACTCCAAGTTAGTCAGAAAAAAAAAAAAAATCTTTTAATAGATGCTAATCCAGGTGGATCTACAGGAGAATCTTAGAGTGATTTTGTGTCCTACATGGAATAAAATGATGTAAACCCATGGTGGAGAACAGAGTCCACACACTAACTGTGACTGTGGGCATCTGATAATCCCCATAAGCCTCACTCCTTTTATTGGCAAAATATAAAATGAGGAATAATTATACCTGGCAACTTTTTTGAGGATTAAATAACATATTGAATATAAGATACATAGACACTTCTTAATTCCCCTGCATTGCTTGGTACTTTCCTGTCAAAACTTGGAATCACACAGGGTTTCTTAACCACTTTTCAATATTTAACAAAACTTAAGGCTAAATAAGCTCTGCATGGGCTAAAACTGGATTTACCTGAAGCTCTGTGTTTATTCAAACCCACAGTTTTGGGAGAAGCAATTGGCATAATCCACCCCCCATTTATCATTACATATCTTAGGAAAAGAGGGAGAGAATGAAACTCTACCAGTCTGACGATGACGTCTTCAAACAGCTGGAGCAGGTATTCTGCTTTAACTAAACATTTTCAAATCTTCTCCCTCCCCCGACCCTGAAAAGTACACACCAAGCTCAATGGTGAGAAGATGAGTCAAACCTGTGTGTACAAAGCAGCTGATCTAAGAATGCAGACGTTCACTACAGTAATTGCCGCACTGACAAAATATCTGATAAGAAGCAGCTTAAGGAAGGAGCATTTATTTCAGCACACAGTTCCATGGGATCCGCTCATCACGGTAGGTCCGCATGGCGGCAGGAGCGGAAAGGTGGCTCATCACGCTGTACCCATACTCAGGAAGCAGAGCACATTGGGATCAGGCTATAAAACCTCAAGGCCCAGAGATAAATTAGTTTCCTATATACTCATAGTCTCTTTTGCATATAAATTCCATTCGCTAGGTGCTAATTCGTTGAACGTTTATGAAAAAGAACTGCGCGTCTCTGAAATGTCAGCACTAGGCCCCAGTGTGAGAAAAAGTGCTGCCCAACTGCCACGGCTTCCCGCGTAAGTGAGCATCCTCGTATGAGGGCGAAATCTCGCTCCAAGCCTCTAACAGCCAACAGGGTTCAACAGCTCGTGTGCTCTCTGACGCCGCCGCTGACCACTCCTCGCCGAGTGCGCCCTGTGCTCTCTGACGCCGCCGCTGACCACTCCTCGCCGAGTGCGCCCTGTGCTCTCTGACGCCGCCGCTGACCACTCCTCGCCGAGTGCGCCCTGTGCTCTCTGACGCCGCCGCTGACCACTCCTCGCCGAGTGCGCCCTGTGCTCTCTGACGCCGCCGCTGACCACTCCTCGCAGAGTGCGCCCTGTGCTCTCTGACGCCGCCGCTGACCACTCCTCGCCGAGTGCGCCCTGTGCTCTCTGACGCCGCCGCTGACCACTCCTCGCCGAGTGCGCCCTGTGCTCTCTGACGCCGCCGCTGACCACTCCTCGCAGAGTGCGCCCTGTGCTCTGGCAGCCCTGCTTCTGTCTATGCTACGGCACTAAGCGTACCACGGAAGTCCAAGGTAGGAGAACCAATATGTTACAATCCCTTAGCCACGGCCTGCAGCTGAGGAAGCCCACGATCAGAGTGGTCTAGCACCTTGCCCAAGGGCTGCCCAGCCAGTACCCACGCTAAAGTCAACCCGCCATGAGAGCACCACGCTCCACCATCTCTTGAACAGTCGCTGTGTCGTCAGAAAGCACCAACTTAACTTCCTAAAAGTCCTGGAAAACACCCCTATATAGTCGTTTTGCTAAACTCTGCTTCTAGAGAAGCGTTTGCTTCCTTGAAGGTCTGTGCGTGCCATCTTCCCTGCTTTCTGCTGAAAAAAAGCTCGTCGATTTTTCTTGAGATGTGCAAATTGTATAAAGAAGATCATTAATGTTTATACTGTTTTGTCCTACATTACTAGTGGCTTTCTGCGTATTTATCTGTATTTATATTTAAAACAGTACTCTGCATTTTATCATCATCCTCGCTTCACAGAACGTGAGAAAATGTGCAAATGCATGTAATACTGATAGTCCCAATAATGACTCCGATAAGCCTGGCCACTGTCAAATTCCCACCAGTCTATAGGTAGAATTCAAATTCGAATACAAATTAGGAAAATTGATGTGTTTGACCCATATTCTAAATACCTTTGTCCCTTTCAGATTTCACTACTCTGCCTGTAACATGACTGTCCTTAGTAGGAAGTTAAGCCAACCCTGTCAGTGAGTTTCATATTAAAACCTGAAACAACAGCAACAACCACTATAATAGTAATAATATTCTTATCTCCACTGAGCATGAACAGACTTGTTTTCTTATTATCATTCCCTCAACAGTACAGTAGAAAACTACTTACCCAGTTGTTACATTCTTAGTCCCTTGAGCATCATAGTCAACTTGAAAAGACTTTGAATATGGCAGAGGAAGCAATCAGGTTTTCTGCAAAGGCCCTGCCATGTATTTGCATATTCATGGATTGTGGTATCCAGAAATTTCCTAAACTTCACCCTGTGTGCATCCTAAGAGACGCTTTCATCTAGGTTTTGCTTCTCACAAGCAAGTCATCTATCTCTTGGAGAGGCAACAGTGACCATGACTGACAAGGTTTGATTGGAATTTTTTTTTAACTTACCCATGCTGCATAAGTGCAAGCCACTCAGGAGAAGACACGCCTCAAACGTTGCATTTGGATCTTTTCCCAGATTAGCAAAATCCATCAGGATACTTTGTAGATGTTAAAGCACTGAGCCCCAGGCCCCAGGCAGCCAGGTGGTCATGAGGGCAACCCTGGTTCTGCCTGGTGTGCTGTGTCACTAAACCATGCCATCTGGTAGCTTGGGCATATTAGATTCAGTTTGGACTTAGGGAATTTCCAACTTAGGGTGGACTTGATGCCACATGGCCCCATCATGGGTCAAGGAGAACCTGTATTCATCTGTTTCTCTTACAGTTCCACACTGAACACACCTGTTGTGCCTCCCAACCAGAGAGACTGTTTCCCTGATTCCCATCTATTGATTTGAAATGACTTTGACAGTTTAGTTTTATAATAATTCCACTACTTGCAATGTTCGCTGGTCTCAACGTAAACACGATTTGATTATACTATGCAGATCTGTTTTCTCTTAGGGTTTAATATCAAGTTTGCATTTGTAGGGCTTTCCCACAAAAGAGTTAAACATGCTGACTGTGGATAAATTATGTTCTTTTAATAGTTAATATAATTTAATCCAAAGCCATTACTAGCCTAATTGGGTTTACTTATGCCTTGGCTTAAGGTCTAGAATATAATAAACTTAAAGGTCTGAACACAGTGAGGTTAATTATGCTTCAAACCTTCAAGGAAGTTAGTTTGAGGTCTATTACACACGCGCGCACACACACACACACACACACACACACTCACACACACACAAGAAAAAGAACCAACTGAATTATTTTAAAGCAACGTGAAATCGCGCCTTCTTTCGCAGGTCTGTTTTCTGCTGCAGCTCAGACTTTTAACAATGGCACTTGTTTTCTTTTCTTCTCCTGCTACTTTCTGCCAAATTACTTGTCCTCCAGGGCTGTTGCGCTCACAGCGCTGCTGAAAATGGCTCCCCAGTGCCTATGAAATTAAATAGAAACTCCTCACGGTGGCTTTCGAGAATTTTCTAATTTGATCCCAGTTTATCTGCACAGTACCGTTGCCCGCTGCTCCACTCCTCGCTCTTCAGCTTAATTAAAGTTGCTTAAATATTGTGCCCTAGCTCTCAGGCCGTTTCTCATCTCTGTGAATACTCGTGCTTCCCATGTCCCTGCCCCCTCACAGAGCCTCACTCTCGCCATTGCTCCTCTAGGGTCTTGGGGGTTAGGGTAGCATGTGGAGATGAGGAAGTCACAGGCAAGACCCTGGAGGTGCCTCCGCATCACAGGCTTTCCCTGTTTGGTCATTTTATTTGCTTTATGTGTATGTATATATTTTCCAAAAAGGACAAGTTAATGGATTAGGATACTTGGTATAAAATAAGGATCCTGCTTATGGATACACGTTAGTATCAAGGAACATCAAATGTGGTTCATGCCTCTCCACTGTAGACCATCTCAAATGTTTACTTTGTGCATTTATCTCATATCGGGTAAGTTGCCGTGGCCAGTGGCTGGCTCTGAACCCAGATATCATGAGAGGCATGTGCAGAAAAGGATCCCATCAGCCCAGAGATAGGACTGCTACAGCCCAGCCAGCATCCAAAGTTATGGATGTCTTTCCGTTGAGTCCCCTTTTAGTGCCCTAGATGCCATCAGCAGACAAAAGCCTTTTCTTGCATGAGAAGAAAGAGAAAAGAGGAGTGTATGAGTCCATCAGTCTTAATGGAATAATAAAGGACATGCGAAACATCGTTGGTGGATCTAAAAACATTGTGCTGGTGAAAGAAGCTTAACATAATGGAGTCTACGCTGCATGAATCTACTAATAAGAAGGCCAAGGACACTTGGGAAGATGTAAACCACTCATGAGCACTCAGGTTACTGATACACACACACAAAACCTGCACTGCTCTGATCCCAACGACCTTTGCTATGGAGGACGGAGGAGGGCAAAAGGGATGAGAGAAAAAACACGGGAAGGACCACTCAGAAAGAGAAGGGTCCTCAGCGGAATGAGGGCAGGAGAAAGGTGACAAAAGAGGAATAACATGACCAGAATATGATCAAACTGTAATATGTTCATAAGGTTCTGAACAAAAAACATAAAAATGGGGCTGGAGAGATAGCTTAGCAGTTAAGACATTTGCCTGTAAAGCCAAAGGTCCTCAGTTTGGTTCCCCAGGACCTACATAAGCCAGATGCACAAGATGGCACATCTGTCTGGAATTCATCTGCAGTGGCTAGAGCCCCTGAAGTGCCCATTCTCTTGCTCACTCTCTCTCTCACCTCTTTATTTCTCTCAAATAAATAAAAATATTTTTAAAAAAACATAAAAATAAAACCACAAATAACAAAAAGAATAATAAACCAGCCTAATAGTCACAGAGACTACACTAGCAGTTGTCTGTCTGGGTGAGGGTGTCTAGATATATTGCTGATTATAAAATCGGGTGGCAGACTGGGTGAGCCAAATCCTGGCTGCACAGAAAACACTGTGAGCTGATGGAGATAGTTGATACCTTGACACAGCGCAAGTCACACTACCGAATGCTTCGCCAAAGCACTTCAAACTCGATGTCTACAATGTACATATCCCACGAAAGACTATGTTGGTCCTTTAGCTGAGACTGATAGATTTCATACAAAGTGGAGTGCAGTTTTTTCTGTGCGTACGCTCTCACTAGACTTGGAGCCCACAACGCTGCTCCCCATGCAAAAGGGTCTGCTCAGGGCTGCCAGAGTGCCCAGGAGAAACAAAGCAGGGGCTTGTGACTTGGGTCAAGTGGCCTACGCAGTCCGTATCTGAGGCAGTTCCAATTCCAACAGCAACAGCAGTCACAGCATCATAAAAACACGACAGAATGATCAGAAAGATCAAATAAATGAGATGGCTCCATGAGCAAGTCATACATGCACCCGCAAGGGGCCATTGGCCCAGCTCACTGGACTGCTGAAAGCCCTCCTACAAGACAGAAAGCACCCCCCTGCCGGGCTGGAGGCTCAGCACCACCTGCCTCAGAGCGCAATGTCCAGTCAGCCAGCGCACAGACCCTCTCCGATGGCACGTTAACTGTTAGCTTCCATAACAGCCCTCGCCCCCATCCTCAGCAATTCCTCCCGCGGTCAACTCCACTCTTCTGCAATTATGTGTTGGCCTCCTATGACCTGTGGCATGACTCCCAAGTTCCATGAACTGACTCTGGTTTTGAACTGTCTAGATCTGATCCTCCACCACTCACTGGCATTGCCACCTAGTGAACCCCGCATCTCTCTGTACATGGACCTCCCATTCTATAAAACAAGTCTGATAATCACACTTAACTAACTCCTGGAGGGCCATGGACACCCAATGAGTAAGCACCCACCGGGCAGTGAGAACAGCTGTCCCTACTTTGGTGGTCATTCATGGGCATGGGACCAGAAACCAAGAACATCTTAGCGATCAAGTCAGAAACTACCCACTGTGAAATGGTCTTTCTAAAAACTTTCAAAATTTCTTTGAAAAACGCCATAATGAAGCCCAATTCTTTGTATGCTAATAAATAAAAACGTGTTGAGTTGTCAATTACAATAGCCTATTACAGTTTATATCCTACTCCTGCCCTGACTGTGTGTCATGGTTTGTTTTACATTAACATTGACCCAAATTGGTAAAAGTGGGAAGATGCAATGGGGAGTCAGGTGTTAGAAGTGACACTCTATGATATAGCTGCCAGATTTCAGCACTCTCCCCAGGACCCCTTAGC
This sequence comes from Jaculus jaculus, assembly GCF_020740685.1. Classification (NCBI taxonomy): domain Eukaryota; kingdom Metazoa; phylum Chordata; class Mammalia; order Rodentia; family Dipodidae; genus Jaculus; species Jaculus jaculus. The sequence goes on from NC_059109.1 coordinate 134,205,699, forward strand.
AACTGGTTGAATATGATATTATTGTATTATATAGAGTCCTAAATTACACATAAAAATAATCCCATGAACTGTACTTAACTTTAATGTGATTATTTTTAAAGCAACCTACCAATTGCTTAAATTAAACAGATATTTTATCAACTGGTTCTCCAACCAATTATACTGTTGCTCTTATTAAGAATTGCTCACTGTGGCATCTGTTCCAATTTCTGTAAAACAATGACAAGGTTTGTTCACATGTTTTTATTTTTAGAATAAACTGTGTAACAATGAAAACACATGAAATGCTTGGGTAAAATAAGCATTTGTCGTGGAAAGGCAAATTTATGTCTTCTGTAAATCTGGCCCGAAGCATATCAAGTATTTTAAACTTAATGACTAACTGATGATCTGTGTAAACACCACCCATCAAAATGGGAGAGTGGGTTTAATTATTTACAAGTTTGTTTCTTCCTGGCAGTTGATCTGGGGACTTCTTTGTTTCTTCTTTAATTTGTGGGAGAGTCTTGCAAAGTAATGGAGCCAGTATTCATTAAATTATAAGTATGTGCAACCTTAAATAAATGCAACTCTTACTTTTAAAACCATACCTCAGTAAAGGCAGAAAAATAATCCTAAATCTTTAGGTGACCATGAGACATCAATGTAGACTCATCAGTTCTAAAAAGCATGCCCCATTAGTGTGGGTGTTGAAAACGGGAACGTTGTGCACATGAAGGGGAGGAGGGCATGTGTGAACTTTGTTTTTTTCTACTCAGTTTTGCTGTCAACCTAAAGCTGTTCTAAACAACAGTTTGAAATCAATCTAAGGAATTATCTGAGCACAGCAGATCAATGACCACATAGAATATGAGAGTTGAGAGATTCTTAGGAAAAATTCAGTCTAGTACTTCCATTGTATCAGTAAGTCAACGGAGGCATGCTATGGGATATCTTGCATGTATTTATATATGTGTGGCAGAATATATGTACATGTGTGTGCGTGCATGTGGAGGCCAGAGGACAACTTTAAATACCCTCCACAGTAACGTCATCTACTTCTTTGAGACAGATTTTCTTACTAGCCTGGAGCTCCTCAGTTAGGCTAGAATAGCTCTAAGTTCCAGAAATCACACTGTCTCCACTCTCATTGTGGAGATTATAGATGCATTCCCCCACAGCCACCATTGTTATGAGGGGATTAGACTCAGGTCCTTATGCTTGTATGAAAGTCCTCTAGCTATTGAGCTATTTCTATAGCCCCGGAATATGCTTTAGATCTGACAATATGAAAATAACACTTATCTGGAGTGGTTATATGGATAAGATAGCCCTTAGCAGCAAAAGGAGAATGCCAAAATTCTTAGTTCTAGTCTAGTGATAGAGAACGTGCACACAGCAAGTCAGGGAAAGCAAATTTATCTTTAGACACAGATACACAGTGAGTATAAACAGAAGTCTAGCATCCTTGAAAGGCTGGTCCCTCAACTCACAAAAGAGCTGCCTAAGGCAGTCAGCTTCATATGAGTCATATCATCTCAGCCAAGGGATATAAGCTTTGTCCTTGAATAGAATGCCCGGAACACTGACACTGTAGAACACTCAGATCTTAGAGGAGCAAAGACATAGCCTTGCATGTTCTAGATGCCCACTCATGTTTTGTGACATCATCAGCAACCTGGAATACAGATATAGCCTTGTGTGTTCTAGACACCTCCTCGTGTTTCTGTGACCTGTCCTCCTACCAATCTTACTTCTTTGGCTATTGTACATGGCAAGCTGAAAAGACTTCATAGCTGCAATTTAAAATCCAATGACATTATGTTAATCAGAAGGGGAATTAGCTTGATTGGACCTAACCTAATTAGTGAGGTCCTTTCATGAATAAACAGAAATTCTTCACAGACAACTGAGAGATCAAATCAATAATAAGAAGTCTCAACAAAGGAAGTCTTAAGGCCATATGGTCTCACAAAAGTATTTTTTATCAAAATTAAAGAAGAACTAAGAATTCAGGAGACTGAGACAAGAGAATTATGGATTCTAGGCCAGGTTAAGCTACACAGAAAACTCCTGCCCAGAAAAAAAAAAAAAAAAAAATGAGGAAGAGGAAGAGAAAGAAAAACTTATGTCAATTGTCCTGAAGTCGTTCAAAGAAATAGAAAAATAATAAAGTCCTCTTAAGTCTTTTTTTTAATATTTAGGCATCATATTCTTTTTTCCCTTTCTTTATTTTTATTTATTTATTTATTTGAGAGCGACAGAGAGAAAGAGAAAGAAGCAGAGAAAGAATGGGCACGCCAGGCTTCCAGCCACTGTAAACGAACTCCAGACATGTGCGCGCCCTTGTGCATCTGGCTAAAGTGGGTTCTTGGGAATCGAGCCTCGAACCAGGGTCCTTAGGCTTCACAGGCAAGCGCTTAACCGCTAAGCCATCTTTCCAGCCCTTTCTTAAGTCATTTTTGAGGTCAGCATCATCCTGATAGAAAAACTGACGGCCACATAACAAAAAAAAAGAAAACTGCCGAGCAACATCCCACAGACCAGGCTGCAAAGATTCTCACTGAAGCACCGGCAGACCAGATCCAGCACTCGATCAATATGCTCGTGATCAACTAGGAATGACGCCAGGTATGCAGAAGTGGTTCAGTGTATACAAACCAATATTTATAACATATGACCTTACCAGAATTAAGAATTAAGCTAAATTATCAGCACAATAGACAGAAAAGTACTTAAAACAAATGACTATTCATGATTGAAAACAGATTTTCAGTAAACTAGGTAAAGAAAGAATGTACCTGAACACAATGAAATGATATTTGACAAACCAACATAATATTGACTAGGATTGAGTGAAAAATATTTTCTCCAAATCAAACTTGCTCATTTTCACAGCTCATATTTAACATTACTCTGAAAGTCTTAGATAGGACTTAATAATTACTTAAGAAAAATAAATCAAATGCATACAAACTTGAAAAAAGGAAGTAAAATTAGCTTTGTTGGCAAACAGCATAATATTATTCATAGGAAAAAACTCAGGACTACACACACTTATATACTCATATACTTGAAACTGATACATGAATTCAGTACAGTTGTAAGAAACACAATCAACATATAAAAAAATCTTACTTTCTAATAAACCTTAACAAAGTTGCCAGCCACAAAGGAAGCTGAAAAATTAGTCTCATAAAGCTATGAAATAACAGAGTAAATTTAAATAATAAAGTAAAATACCTATATAATGAAAACATTTAACATTTTAAAAGATATATAAAAACATAAGTAGAAAACTCCACATGCTCATGATATTGAAGAATTAATATTGTTAAAAACTCCACATTATCCAAAGTGATCTATACATACAGTACCATACTGAGAAAAATGACACTATTCACAGAAACAGAAAATTTGATCCTAAAATTCAAATGAAACTAAAAATAAACCCCAGGAAAAAAGCAAAGCAATTCTCACCAAAAACAAAAACAAAAAAAATGGTGGAAACATCTAGCCAACTTCAAAACATTCTACAAAAATGTAGTATCAAAACAACATGAAATGAATGTGAAACAAACAGATGGAAATCTATTCAATATCACTAACAGTGAGTGATATAAAAATTAGAGGTAATGATGCATCATCTCACCATATATATAGTAGATTTTAAAAAAGACAAAAATATTGCAAAGGTTAATGAATTTGTGAATAGTTGCAGCCATTGTGCACTGATGTGGAAACACTAGTTCTTAAAAGCTAAAACAGAATGATCAGATGATCCAGTGATCCCGCTACTGGGTAGATATCTACAAGAAGTCAAATCAGTATCCTGATTTGATCATTACATATTGAGAACATGTATTAAATTGCCATACTCTTCCATATAAGGTTGTATAATCATTGAATCCATTACAGAATATAAAAATAAAACAATATAAATTGCAATGTATACAAATAAAATTAGATATGATAAAAGAATAAATTTTAAAAGACCTAACACATGCATCAATGATTCCACTGAATGAATCTTATTTGAGCCCTAATTTAAAGAAACTGTACACAAACATCACATATATGATACAATCAACTGTATATTTTGATATTAAAAAATTACAAAACATTTAGTTGCTTTTAGACATTCCTGTTTACTTTATGGTAGAGTTTTAGCCAGGCATGGTGGCACACACCTTTAATCCCAGAACGTCAGAGGCAGAAGAGGTAAGAGGATCACCTGAACTACAGAGTGAGTTCTATATCAGCCCTGGGCTACAGTGAGAACTTACCTTGAAAAAGCAAAACAAAAGAAAAAGAGAAATATACTTATTGATACAATTACAAATGTGCGATGGTTGCTTGAAATCAATATAGTAAGAAAGAGGAGGATGTGAGTTTATTTATACATGGAATACCATAGCTTGAAAAATGTTAATTTGTGCATCAGGCACCATTTGCTTTTTGCTATATGACTGAAATTTTTATTGCAGAAAAAAATTTAAAGTGAAATTTATCCTGTCACCAGCCTCTACTTCAGTCATTCCACTGGGTCTTCATGGTATAAAAGACATAAACCCTACATGACTCTGAGTGAACTGCCTCTTGTTTACCTCCTCAGCTTCAAAGGGTCTCAGCTCCCTTCTCGCTGCTCCTTCATCTCAAATCCCTCCTCCCTCTGATGCCTCAGGGTCTGAAAGCCCTTCTTTTGTCCAGAAACCCAGCTATCTGCCTACTTTCCCTACTAAGTCAACGGATCCTGTGAAATAATCCCATATAACCACCTGTCACCCTTAGGGCATTCTCACTGGTTGTCACTTATACATATTTGTTTGGGGATTTTATGAACATGTATAACATGTTTTTGAAGATTTTATTAACATGGTGATATTTGAGCACCTTGCTTACAAGTGGCGCTCAAATTCTAAGGAAATGGAATAAAGTTTCTCAAGAGTCTTCAACCACTAGTTAATAAGTTATTTATATGTAAAGTGACACTGAAAAAAAAATATATGTATATTTATATATGAAAGAGGAATGGAGATAGCATGAAAAGGGAATAGTGTATCTTTCCATGAATCTTAGAGAGAATTCAGAGGATGACATCCTGCAATGAGTGATCCCACATTGGAGCCTTCGCCACAGACTCCTCACTTGCTCCAGAACAAGAAAGAAATTAAATCCAAGGTTGTGTGCTGATACAAGTTATGAGCCAGAGTCTATGACAGATGATGGGCTTGTGCCTGAGGTGGATGTCTCATGAGCCAGAGTGGAGCATCAGCCTTCAAACCATCAGAGGTTAGATACCAGCAGTGGGAAAACGGATTTTCTTGTTGCTCCATGTCAGAAGAAAACTGAAGCAGCCTAGGGAGTGGGAAGAGGAAAGAGAATTCTGTTGCAAAGTACTTCCTGTAAACCAAACTTAAGCTTCTCTCAGCTGCCTTATTAATTACCTCTGTTGTGTAACATAACCTCATGTGAATTAAAGCCTCCGCCGGTGTTCAGTCTTCTATAACAAAGTTTGACCATTCCTCTGAATGTCGATGTACCATCTGTGAGCAAGTCTTGACAATTACAGCCCTTACACTGAGGGGTCACACTTAAATTCATGTGGAAAGCATGTTTCTCACTGTTTCTCAAAAATAAGGAAGGGGGAATGCCAACAGACTGGCTCACCTTTTACTGACAGCAACTTTTGCCGCAAAGGTTGAATAAAATCCCAATGATCAGGTTTCTGTATTTTGAACAGGTATCAGACTCATATGTAAATACTCAGAGGAAGAAATCTCTTCAGCACATTTCCACAGCTGGCTCTGTAGAAGGGAAAGGATAACAGACGGGATGCAGAGATGCAGAGAGGGCCATACAAACAGGAAGATATTCTCTCATGTTTGGTTTTTCTAAATTAATAATGGAGAAATAACAATCATTACTTTTTAGAGAAATTCAAACTATTATGCATTAAGTAGCTATTCCTTCTAGATTTCTGGATATCGATACCTATCATTTTGTTCAATAAAATCTACAGCCCTCAGGTTTCTAGAAAGGGAATGAACCTCACGATTTGCATTATTTCAGGAAGTGCACTATGATAAATCACTGGAGGCTTATAATGTTATTCTATAAAACTGGCCATATTTATAAAATGATATTCAGCAATAGAAAAAGTATGATAACATAAGTTCACCAATCCTGATAGTCCTTATGGGAAACAGGCAGCTTACAGTTTTAAAAAACTGTGTTAATGAAGTTTACCAAATGCTTTTATCTCAACCTTTAACCATGCCCTCTGCTCATAGGAATCTATACATATTAAACTGTGAGACAGAAAACAAAGATACTCATATGAGCATGGATATTCACTACACATACCAAAGAAGAGAGGACAACTTAAATAATGTTGACTACACATGTATTTTCACATTAAACAACTAGAGGAAAAATGTATTCAGAAAATATTCACTGGAATGGAGAAATAATCCTGAGATAATATTGAATAAAGTAATAAAAGGCTTAAAATACAATATCAATAATATTGCATGCTGAAAGAATTCTTCTGTTTTTTTTCAAAGTAGGGTGTCACTCTAGCCCAGGCTGACCTGGAATTCTGTAGTTTGAAGCTTGTCTTGACTTCACAGTGGTCCTCCTACCATTGCCTCTCACGTGCTGAGATAAAAGCATACACCACCATATCCAGCTTTGAAAGAAAGAATTTAAAATGAATATGTATAGTTATATAAAGTTTTCCAATAAATTAACAACAGAATTGTCCACATAGTATAAATATTTTTTCTCTTATAATGTTCTTTTATTTTTTCCATCATTTCCAATAATGGGCTTTGATTGCTTTTTGTAATCAGAGTCAAATATAAAAATTATCAAATGAAGGCTTGAAAATACTGCACAGAATACATAGCTCTCTATTAATGAGAAAACTAACTTAATAATAACATTATAATCGGAAAGCTAACTGGAAACAGCATGTCTTATTTTTAGCCATTGTAGATAATTAGAATTCTTTTTATAGGAGTTTATTTATATGCCACTGACTTAGCAAAGACATTTCAGGGATTTAATTGGGAATTCACTCAAGCCAGGCTTTATTTGTTGGCATTGTCCTTTACTTTTAGGTAATTTCTTAAATAGAAAAAGAAAATCAGGGCTGGAAAGATGGCTTAGTGGTTAAGGTTCTTGCCTGAGAAGCCTAAGGACCCTCCATGTTCAGCTCTCCAGGTCCCACGTAAACCAGACACACAGTGATGCCAGCATGCAAGGTTACACATGCACACAAGATGGCACACACCACTGGAGTCAATTACAGTAGATAGAGCCCCTAGTTTGCCAATTTGCACTCTCTCCCTCACTCTCATTCTAGCTTCTGTCTCAATTTCTCTCTCTCATAAAAACAAAAATAAAGATAAAGAAAACCACACACCACAATTTGTTTACAAGTTCCAGAATTCAGAGGTAAAGGGTAATAGGTGACCATTACAAGGATCAAAATTAAACAAACAAACCAAAAAAAAAAAAAAAAAAAAGGAATGGTCATTTAATTCAATACACATCAGCAACCCCAAACCACCAATCTGAATGGGACTGCCTGTCCTCACATTTACTCAGAACGTGTTGGTTGGTACTGCTGTGTCAGTGACATGTAGCTGGGAACAGAGATCCTTGATTTCAAGAAAGCTCTGAACTGAAATGAGATGATTTAAGGCATGGGGAGGGTGAGGAGGACTTGCTGGAGTTATCCTGTGCTTCATAAACATACTGCAGCACTTACCTTCTCTCTCCTGGGAGAGAGTACCTGACTAGAAACAGCTTATGGAAGGAAAAGGTTTATTCCACTATATGGTTTTGAAAGAAAGTCTTTATCATGGTTGAGAAATCATGGCAGGAACAGACAGGCGGCGTCACATCTCCACATCAGGAGGAAGTAGAAAAAACTCAAAAGCATCAAGTGGGGCGGGGCTATTCTGCACCACCACCCACCCTCAGTGACATTCCTTCTCCAGCAAGGCTCCACAAAGGTCCCAAACAATGCCACCAGCTATAGATTCAGTATGCTCATACATGAGTCAATGGGAACATCTTACATGAAAACCACCACATGTATACAGTAAGAAGAGATAAGAAATGGGTGTTTAAAACACAATTATAGAATTCAATAAAGGGAGAAGAAGAGTCTGGACTTTTAGTAATTTAACTGAAGAACAATAACAGACTTTCCAGTCAAGGGTGACATCACCATGTTTCTGGAAGGCCCTTTACTCAACACAAACCAAACTCTGAACTCCACACTATTCAGTCGCCAGGAACTACACAGAACAATAGCTTCCTCGGGTGTTTTGTTATAGTGAAAGAAAACTGTTGAATGCATAGTTTCCATCTTGCATTTCCTGGCCTGAAACTCGGGGTTAAGCTTCACCTCCACGAGAAGAAATTTCCTCTTCTTCCCCACCTGTCCCATCCCACCTGGAGCATTCTTACCTGGGTCACCACATGGCAGGAAGGCGTTAGCATCAGAGAGTGAGAACCCCCAGACCCTTTTCTACACATGCTCCTCGATCTATGATGGAGATTTTATCCATTACAACTACCCTGAGGTTGAAAAATGCTAATTCAAAACGTATTTATGGGGCTGCAGAGATGACTTAGTAGTTCAGGCTCAAGGGGAAGCTCCATGATGGCGGGGCAGCAGGGCATGAGCAGAGGCTGGACGTCACCTCTGCCACTGCAGGTGGGCAGCAGCAACAGGAGAGTGAGTGGAACTCTGGTAAGAGCTGCTGTAGGAACGCAAAGCCCACTCTCAACAGCATTCCTTCTGCAAACACGTTCCACCTCTCAAAGGGCTACCACCTTGGGAACCAAACACATAGAGCACATAAGTTTATGGAGGACTCATGATTCAAACCACCACAATAAGTTTCTCAGTGTGCTAAAATTCACCAAATAAGCTAGACCAGCTAGCCAGCAAGCCCCAGAAAGCTACCTGTCTCTGCCTCCCCAGCACTAAGATTATAAGAGTATGCCAACCACTTTCAGATTCTTCTCTTTTAACTTGGGTTCTGAGGACTAAGCTCAGTTCCTTGTGCGTGCAAAGCAAGCACTTTGTTCACGAAGCCATCTCCCTACCCCATTAGTCAATATCAAACTAAAAGAAAAAGACTCTTACAAATAGAACAATTGTAAACCAATTATGTGAATTTATGAGACAATTCTTGTTTTGAGATTATTGGAATTCCATATAATTTTTACTTTGGATGTGTACTGTCATTTAAGATGGCATAATTTCTTTTCTGGAAAAAAAAAAAAACTTACATTCCAATAATTCTCATTGGATTGAACCACAGACAAATGGATCATCTGGAGAAGATCAATCCATTCAATATTTCATAAAAAATAACTTCAAACAAGTAGCAGTATATAAACAATGTGCATTGGATTTACAAAGTTTGATCCATGTGACATATGTGCACCTCCATAGAGCCACCATTGTAATCAAGATAATGAATACTTTCACTACTGTCTAAAACATCTTCTTACCTTAAACCATATACCCCTCCCTCCACCTCACACCCAGAATTCTCTAAGCTACCTTGTCTCTAGGGAGTAGTTTATGTGTTTTAGAATTTTGTATAAGTAGAATCACACAATGTGCACTTTAAACAAAGCTCAGACTGTTTTCACAACCCTTGCCATCCCTGAGCACTGGTGATCTCTCACAGAGCCTCCCTTGCGCAACCCTCGGCATCACTGAGTAATGATACTCACTCACTTGTCCTCTCACCGATTGATGAGCACGTGGGTCATTCTAGTTTGGGATGATGATTAAAATAGCTGATATGGGGTTCAGTTGTTGAAGGTGCTTGCTTGCAACACCTACTGGCCTGGGTTTGATTCCCAGGACCCTCACAATGCCAGATGCACTTAAAGTGGCTCATGTGACTGGAATTTGTAGCAGCATGAGGCACTGGTGTGCCCAAATCAATCTCTCTCTCTCTCTCTCTCTCTCTGTCTTCTTGAAAATAAATAAATATATTTTACAACATTTTAAATATCAGCTCATATGAATATCTACATGCAAGTTTGGGTGTGACTATATGTTACCATTTTTATTGAGTCAAAAAATAAGGAAGGAATTACTGGGTCTCTCTCTCTCTCTCTCTCTCTTTTCTTTTTTTTGTAATTAAACAGTGCTAAGGCTCAATCCAGGTTTTCTTGCAGGTTTAGCAAGTACTCTACCACTAAGATACACACCCAGCCTTGCTCAGTTGTATACTAAGAATGAGTTTAACATTTTTAACTGACTGCCAAATTGAACAGTTCCCAGAGGTGAATGCACAGTCTGACATGCCACCCACAGTGTGCAAGACCTCACGTTGATCTGTACCTTGTTCTCTAACACTTAGTAAAGTCATTGAGGGAGTAGTGTTCATTTTTTTCCCCCTAATGAATCTGTGTTTGCTCTCCTGCCAGCGTGGTTTTAGTTTGTCTTTCCCTGAAAGCCCCCAAATGTGTTTGACTTTTCCACACATATGAGAAAAATGAACCCTAGCCTGAAGGAAGGACAGGAGAATGATTGGTAAAGCAATAGCATGTGCTTGTAAGAAATGACAATCATTCCAGAAATCCCACTTAAAGGATAGGTAAATATATATATATGGCTCATTGCTTTGTAACCAGCTAGTCTGGTTCTGTTCAGATTTTCTGTACAATATTTTTGTCTCATATTGTTGGTGATCTTTATACATTCCAGATCCAAGTCTTCTGCTGAAGATTTTCAAATGGTGTTCTAATCTAAGGCTTGCCTTTAATTGTCTGAGTGGTATCTTTCAATAGTAACAATTTTGAATTAGTATTTTTTAATCTTGAAGCTGTTTGTATGGGATGAGTTTCAGGATTGGGATTAGCTGGTTGCTTTTTGTTGGTGCTGTTTGCTTATTTAGGCTGTTTTAGACACTGATTTTCCTACTCCTAGGGTCATGTGAATGTATGTGGCCTGTGCCCCTGTTAATGCGAAGACTGATGTCCTTAGCTAGCTGTCACTCCCCTCCCTTGTCCCCAGACACCTGCCACTTTCCTCCATGGAGCAGGTAGTGCACCAGTCCTGGACCACAGCCATGCATTGTTCTCTGGCCCTGTCTTCAATATTCTCAGCAATGCTTGCTCCTCTGACATGTTAAAATGAATCATAAAATTAAATTCAGCCATGCACCTTTAGCCCCTGAGAGATCTCTAAGCAAGAGAGAAAAGCTATTGACCCCAAGAAAATGTCATATATTTTTTTTCAGTTTACTATATCCAAAGATATGCTTTTGGAACAATGAACATCTAGAAGTAGCAGTAGGGACATTCCCTAGTGTGTCCTCAAGCACAGCATGGAGGGGTTTTTGAGGAGTTTCTGTTAGCTTCTTTGTTTCTTATTTACCAATGTTTTCAAAGTGATTTGAACCACCTTAAAGTGGTGGTATCCAGTAGTCTTCTTCAATGAGAGCAGCCGGGGACAGCGCCACCTGCATACTTTGTCAGCAAGGAAGGAGTTACTTGGCTTTGCACTGTGGAATTTTTCATTGTGAACACACTGTGAGTATTGGCAGAGAGGCAGTTTAACTCTTGTTGTCTTTGCAAAAAATCCAGTGGGATTTGGTATCTCCCAACATTCTAATAAAGGGAGTTTTTTGTTTTTTTTTTTTTTTGCTTGTGTGTTTGTTTGTTTGTTTGTTTGTTGTTTTTTGCAATAAAGTACAAAAAGATATGTTTGTGAGGCTAGTCTTCTTATCACACAGGTTAAAATCTAAATACATTTCCACAGCATGTGTTATATAAATACTTCAAGTCTTCAGTAGCAAAGAGCTATCAATATGAGTCTACATGTATTGATTATAATATATGGGGTTGATTTGTACAGAGAGAAGTAGGCCCTCTCCAAATTTTTTAAAATATATTAATTTATTTATTTGAGAGTTAAGATTAAGAGAGAGGAAGAGACAGATGGAGAGAGAGAGAATTGGCATGTCAGGACCTCCAACTGCTGCTAACTAACTCCAGACACATGTGCCACCTTGTGCATCTAGCTTGTGTGGGTGCCAGAGAGTTGTGCCTGAAGTGTCTTACTGGCTAAACCGTCTCTCTGGCCTCCCTCTCCAAAATTTGATTTAAAAAATGGGTTTATAGATTCAGATATTTGTTGTGGCATTTATTTAATATTTGTAGATACTTCCACCTTCAAGAACTAGAAATCACTTCTCCATTCCTCCCGACTTGAGGTGGGCCAGGCTTAATTCCTTCCTCCCAAAGAGGAAGAGGCATGTATCACGGAGGAAGTCAGCACATGCCACCTGCACCAGTCTAAAGTCCCAACACCAGAGATGTTGCGTGACTGGTGCAACACCTGACCTGGGTGTCTTCATCCCTAATATAAATCCCAGTCTAATGAAGAGCAGCATAGTCAACTGACCAGGAACACCCTGCACATTGGGCATGTTGCTCCTCAAATTATAAAAGTTGTGAATAACAAAGGCTGAGAAATTCTTTCAGAACAGGAGAGAAAGTGGAGACCATGCATGTGAAAGTGGTGTCCTGAGTTAAATAATGTGGGCTGGAGAGATGGCTTAGCACTTAAGGCATTTGCCTGCGAAGTCTAAGGACTCAGGTTCAATTCCCCAGTACACATGTTAAAACAGATGCACAAAGAGGTGGATGTGTTTAGAGTTTATTAGCAGTGGTGGAGGCCCTGGAATGACCCCTCCTCTCTCCCAATCCCTCTCTCTAAATAAAGAAAAATTAAAAATTAACAAAGAATACTAATATTAATCTTTAAAAGGATAAAATCTAAATAGAGCCTTGAGTATAACATTTTGATTACAAATAGTCTGAAAAATGAAAACTTTTGATTTTACATATTATCTGAAAGCCTCATAACTTTTGAGAGGCATGGGGCATGATATTTTACTCTGTATGCTTTCATCTTTTCACAAAGCCCTTTATAAAAACAACAATACCATTGCCAGTAAACATGACCATTGAAAAGCTAAGACATGAGGCAATGGTGATCTCTATTGTGGGCTCTGACTGCATGCCAGAAGCAGTCCCAAATAATGACATCATTTGGCTACTTCCTGAGGAAAAGCTCTATAGAGTTCTGACAATGACATGAAGGGCTGAGAGCATGAACTTTATAAGAAGTCAGTCAGAATGGCTATCATCAGGCACACCAATACCACATGCCAGTGAGGATGTGGGGAAAAGGGAGCCCTTATTTACTGTTGGGTGGACATTGTACACTTGTGCCAGCCGCCATGGCAATCAGTTCGGAGGTTTCTCAAAAAACTAAAAATCAAACTGCTATGTGACCCAGCTATATTGCTTCTGTGCATATACCCAAAGGACTCTGTATCCTTCCCTGGAGACAATTACACATATGTGTCCATGGTTTCTCTATTCGAAATAACTAGGAAATGTTAGCCTAGATGTCAATCAACAGACTGGATAATGAAAATGTGGTACATATACACAATGGAAATTATTTCAGCCGTAAAACAAAATGTAATTATGAAATTTACAAGAAATGGGTGAAATTTGAAAAGGTTATAATAAATGAGGTAATCCATACCAGAAAAACAAAAATTCTCTATTTCTTATCATGTGTAGATGATAAGGTTGAATGTTTATATGTACTTAAGAAAGGGGAATGTGCAAAAAGGAATAGGCTATGAAACTATATAGGAGACCATGAAGAGGAGAAGTGTGGAGGAAGGGGGAAGGGCAGTCACATGTGACATGAAAGTAGAAGATGGCCTATGGGAAGACAGAAACTCAATTACCTGTAACCCTACATACCAAAATTTTACATTAAAATAAGGAAGAATTCTGTGTAAGTTCATGGTGAAAAGCAGCATGTCTCGTGATGGTGATGGAGATGGTTATGTTCATGGTGATGGTGATGTTAATGGTGATGCAGATGGAGATGGTGATGTTGATGGAGATGAATATGGTGATGTTGATGGAGATGGAGATGATGATAAAGATGGTGATGGAGATTGTAATGGCGATGGTGATGGTGATGGATATGGAGATGGTTATGGAGATGGTGATGGAGATTGTGGTGGATATGGAGATAGTGATGGTGATGGTGATGGAAACAGTGATTGTGAGGGCAATAGTGATAGAGATGATGATGGTAGTAGAGATGATGATGGTGAAGAGAAAACAAATAATCAATGCAGATCTGCCTAATGGAGAAAGTATTTCAGCACATAGTAGGATTGTCCAGGGGAACAGGAAGAAGACAGTGCTGTAAAGGGTGCCACCAGATAAACCCCTTTCCATTTTTTTTCTATGTTGCATCAAATCAGTATTTCCCAACCAAAGCCAATGCTGCAGGTTTCTCAAACCCATATCACAGATCAAAAATCTGAAGTCACTAATATTGACTCCCTTTTCCAAGATGGTAGACATCAAATTAAAATCTTGATTAGACTTCAAAATTGCATATTTGACGTACTGAATATTCCCAAATTGACAGATTTCTATTTGTGAAAATGTCTATGTACTATCTGTTTTAGGATTACCTGAGCAACATATTTTTTTTAATTCAAGCATTGAAATATCAATGTATGTGACACGTGTGCTTATGTGTGGACTGAGGCCTGCACAGGCTACTACCACACAGAAGAAGAATCACCGACATATGAAAAAGCAAAGAATAAAAATAAGCAGAGTCTCTTGTAAGTGGATAGGCTTTGCTTTGATAGGCTTTAATGTAAACTGTGTGCAGAGCAGGCAGGTCATAGCAGAGGCGCAAGCTGGAGAAGAAGCCCAGTTAATCAGGAGCTTCTTGCTTCGAGCCAGGATGGAAGTGTAAGAGGAGGACAGTATGCCTTTTCACAGCCGCCTTATTTCGGTGGTTCAAGGAGGTCACCCATTGTTGACAGAGAGAGAATTATGTCATTACCAACACTCCAAGGTCCATTATAACCTATCATGTCTTAGCAGATAGCAGAGAAAGACATGCCACAAATTCCCTTTACAATTGGCTCCCAATTTGCTTCCTTGGGAACATGTATCCGGATGTATTTACTGTAATTTTCTGAAGGTCTGATGATACTCGTTAAATCAATCAACACATTCGCCCAGATCCCAGATGGCTCACCCCCTCGAGCTGCACCAAAATCAGAATGCTTCCCATAAGAGCCACAGACACTGGGGCTGACAGGATCACCGCCGGAATGTTCTGTGGCTGCGCTGCAGCCCTGTGCCCTACAATGTTCTGCCAGAGCGCCTTGCCTCCCCCCTCAGCGCACCCCAACCTGCCTGCTGTACGTTTCCACTTCCAGTCACTCATACTAGAGAGCAGCCCAGACCTCCATAGCAAACCTCTGCTTCTATTGCCAGGGCGGGCGCCCACTTTTACCCTAGGCTATTGCCCTTCTGGAGAATGCCGCACGCTGTCTCCTGTGTTGCTCCACATAGTGGAACTCTGAGTTTGTGGCGTTAAATGATTCCAGGGCCTTTAAGAATGAGGGGCTTAGTGGAAGGGGGTTACATACTACTTCCCTTGTAAAGGGGTTAATGACCATCTTGGGGAATGTATTTGGACTCAGGAGAACATTGGAGTGTGTGTGTGTGTGTGTGTGTGTGTGTGTGTGTCATATATATATATATATATATATATATATATATGGCATTATATTTTGTTATATATATGTGCATGAGAGCATTGTGTTCACATGCATATAAATGTATAAGTGTACTTGCATGAGGAGGCCAGCTGACAACGTCAAGTATCTTTCTCAACTGATCTCTACCTTACTCTCTGAGACAGGGTCTCCCACTGAAACTGGAACTCACCTATGTGGATAAAGTGTTGTGGGCTAGTCAGCAAGTACTTGGGATACTGCTACCTTTGCCTCCCCAGTCCCGGGATCAAAGGGGCATGCAACCAAGTCCAGCTTTTACATGGGCTCTGGGGATCCAAATATTCTCATGCTCACACAACAAGGACCTTACCCACTGAGTCGTCTTGCCAGCTTACTGGCAGGGTGCTTTGAAAGGACCAGTTGTGGGCAGACGTCAATGAAGCTAAGCAGCTGCCTGGTCCATCCTCACATTCCCACACACATCACACTGTGCTCAGCACAGTAACTATGGAGAAGAGATAGGACATTTCCTATTCAAGGAAGCTCCTGGCTAATATTACACTAATTCTGACATAATGTGCAATGGGACAGAGTTCATTTTAAGAACAGAATTAATTTTAATAGTTTTATAAGTGAGTTTCGTCTCATCTTGTAGAGTCATAAGGGTATGAAGGAGACATTAAAATTTCTGCTTTACCTTGCTTGGTTTAGTAGGGGAAGTCAAGGGTTAGCAAGCAGAAGCTGGCTCTGGAACCACACATGTGGCTGTACTGGAACCCAACCATGCTTGTTTCATCACTGTCAAGGGTTGCTTTCATGCTACAGTGACAGGGGTGAGTTTGCAACAGACCCAGTGTGGTCCACAACACCGAGAGTGTCTACACTGGCCCTTCAAAGAGAAGGCTCACCCACACCTGTCATGGAGAAGCTCTGGAATTCAGAAGTTCATCAATTCTTGAGAATCCCTTATGAATAATTGATTCTAATGTTAACTTGGAGGGCCACCAAAGGAAGGGGTCAATAAACACAGGATGAGAAGGTGAAAAGATTCATAGGGGAAGACTGGCAGCTAAAATGCTGCAGATTAAAATTTGTATGTACTGGAAGATGAGATTCAAATCACTTTTCCCATTTGTATGTATCTGAAAGATAACAAATTAGCTGCAGGTGGAAGAGAATAAATAGGTCAATGCTGAAGCACAAAAATTACTTCCTACCTATTTGGTTTCCTGTGCTTTGAAGGGTGAGTGGCCCCGCACTCATGGGCTGGAGTGCTTGGACACTCAGCCTGATGGTTTTGCACAGAATATATTACTGCAGGTGTAGCCCCCCACACATGCTATGGCCATTAAGTAGGAACGTTGTAATTACTTTTAGCATAAAAAGTAAAAGCAGAAATAAATTTTCATGCAAGTATGCTATCTTAAGCCATACCTGTTGTCACTGAGAGATTTAACAACGAAGTCTGGGCAGAGTCCAAGGTGGGATTAGAAAGCACAGAGAGGAAGAGGAATTTGATAACTTAAGTCATGGGATAATTACCCTCTACCAGTTCAGAAGCGTTTTTGTTATATCCTAAAACTAAGGAGATCTTAAAAAAAAAAAAAACAAAATTGGCTACAATTTTACATAAAACTTGCAGAGGAAAACCACTATTGAATCATTCTCAAATATTTCCAAGAATTTTGCTTTAAAGTCCATTTTAACTAAAGAAACATTTTATTTCCAAGTTTTGCATGGGATTTCTACAAGATCATACAGGACAGAAAAAAAAAAGAACAGTAAAAATTCAACTATAAAATAATATAAAAGGAATTTGCATACATGCAATTGAATCATGTTAATAGAAATATTAATGGCACTTTGCTACTCATGTGGCAATTTGGGTTCAAGAAAAAGGCCTAAGCCCAGCATGATGGTGCGTGCCTTTAATCCTGGCACTTGGGAGGCAGAGGTAGGAGGAGTGCTGTGAGTTCGATGCCACCCTGAGACTACATAGTTAATTCCAGGTCAGCCTGAGCCAGAGTAAGACCCTACCGAAAGAAAGAAAGAAAGAAAGAAAGAAAGAAAGAAAGAAAGAAAGAGAGAGAGAGAGAGAGAGGGAGGGTGGGAGGGAGGGAGAGAGAGAGAGAGAGAGAGAAAAAGAGGGAGGGAGGGAGGGAGGGAGGGAGGGAGGGAGGGAGGGAGGGAGGGAGGGAGGGAGGGAAGGAAGGGAGGAAAGAAAGAAAGAAAGAAAGAAAGAAAGGAAGGAAGGAAGGAAGGAAGGAAGGAAGGAAGGAAGGAAGGAAGAAAGAGAGAAAAAGATGGGTTGGAGAGATGGCTTAGCGGTTAAGCGCTTGCCTGTGAAGCCTAAGGACCCCAGTTCGAGGCTCGGTTCCCCAGGTCCCATGTTAGCCAGATGCACAAGGGGGCGCACGCGTCTGGAGTTCGTTTGCAGAGGCTGGAAGCCCTGGCGCGCCCATTCTCTCTCTCTCCCTCTATCTGTCTTTCTCTCTGTGTCTGTCGCTCTCAAATAAATAAATAAAAAAATAATGAACAAAAAATATTTAAAAAAAAAGAAAGAAAAAGAAAAAGGCCAGCTAAGCAGGCTGGCTCAAGTATCAGTTATTTTTCTTGTGAACATTCAGGGGAGTAGGAAACACAGATCAGACCAGAACCAGAAATGAGTTCTAACCTTCAGACCCACCCCTAGTGGCCTACGTCTGGCAGGAAGACCATATTTCCCAAGAGTCTCACAACCTCCCCAAACAGCACTACCAGCTGGGCACCAAGTGTTCAAACAGGGAGGGCATCTCACCTTCCAACATGACAGCTTGAACTAGAGATGTAAAGTCAAACTAGGGACCAATCCAGAAGCATATGGAACAAAGACATCAGAATCACTGGTTGAACTAGGACGATGATGTCTTGGCTTAATGTGCCTCAACCCTGGCTGTGCACTGGAGTCATCTGGGAGCTTTTAAGAAATGCTTTTAACTTTTAAGAAATTATTGGTGGCTTGCTCCTGTATGCCCAGCCTTTGGGAGACTAAGGGGGGAGGATCAAGAGTCCAGCCTGGGCTACACAGTGCTTTCCAAAGTAGACCTGCCTCTGCTACATCATAAAACCCTGTCTGAATTACTAATTCCCAGATATCATGCTCAGCAGTTCAGTTAATTGGTTCAGGGTACTTTACACATTTCTGTTTGTAACAACTTTCCAAGTGATCCAAAACAAGGTGCGACTGGGGTCCACCAGTCTTCCTATAGATGACCATCGCTAACCCTGTTCTCAGAAACGGATAAACCCAGAGCCTCACACGCTCATTCTCATAAGTCCTCAGAGATATTTGCCATGTTACATTCAAGTTGTTCATGCTTAAAACATTTCTCTTTAACTCAACTGATTTTCTAAAGCCTTAGACCTACTTAAGACTCATTCTGAGCATCTGGGGTAAGAGGATCACAAGTGTGGAGTGCTGGTGGAACTTTTTCTAATGCCTATTAAAACATACAGTGTTAATGTAAGTGTGATGTTCACGCACATGACAGCGGTGGGTGATAAGTGCAGCTTAGAAAAACTGAGCAACAGATTGATTAAACCCTTGTGTAGAGATACTATAGAAGCTGAAAAATTCAGTCACTGCTTAACAGTGACCCAAAGTACCTGCCACAAGCCCGTCATATAAAATAACTTTGTATTTTACTTTCTCATTAATCTGAGTTGTGTGATCTCTGACACTATGTGGGGAGAAGACATGCTACCCAGAGAAGGAGAAGGCAAGTCCTCTCCTTTTTATTCTTTCTTTCTTTCTTTCTTTCTTTCTTTCTTTCTTTCTTTCTTTCTTTCTTTCTTTCTCCTTTATTCATATGCACATGTATACACCCTGCTTGCAAATTAATATGGTGCTAGGTTTTATGAACCAAACTGAATCATAATGATATTGCAGAATTTGGAAACTTCAGGAGTATTTGGGAGTCTTACTCTTCAGAAAGACAAGTGTGTTATGATGTTATTATTAACTGTCAGGTGAAAATGCTTGGGACTGGTTGTATATGAAATTAATTTTCCACATATACTAGAGAAAATCATCTGGTGCAAAGACGTTTGCTTATTTAATTATGAATGTTGTTAATCACTTTTCTCAGAAGGGAAGCTTCTCTGAATCTTTAATATGCAAGTATAATTGGTGGTTTTCAAGGAGTGAGCCCTAGGAACTCAAGTTCCATTGAACAAAATTCTCCTTCTTTTACATCTATGGGTGTCTGTGAAACCATGCTTTCTTGAACATGGTTTGACTAACACTGGCTTAATGTATATCTACATGAGCAATTCAGCTATGGAGTTATGTACATTAATTATCAAGTTCTCTAACTGTGTACATTAGTCCCAGTTATATAGTATGCTTTGTTCCCAGAGCTGACCTCCCTTTTTACAAGTTCAGACGTCAGTGTTCACGCCTCAGTGGGACTAACTTCATTTTAGGAAGTATGGACACTAATGAAATTATCCTAAAGCAATTATATGGAGCAGCAGAAAAGGACTATATATTAGAAAAATAATTGTGTTCATTTCTTAGAATGATTATTCAAAGTTGTTCAAGCTTCAGTCCTGTCTCTTCACCAAGGGGACTACAGCCTTTTGTCAATCTTTTTGAAGTTCTTTATGGGCTTTACTTTGTGACCCTCATGACCTTTCATCATTGTGGATTAGCAAAATGTATATTTCTCAGTTCCTCTATTGTTAGCACTTAGGTTACCCTCCCAAACTTGACATTAAGGTCTAAAGACTGGACACTTATAAATATTTGCATGTCTGTCGTGTGTCAAGAATAGCATGTTTATGGGAATTTACTGGTGAACAAACAATTATGCAAGCCTGTCCTTGAGGATTTATACAAATACATTTCAAAACATCAACCTTGGAAGTGTTGTAAATAAAAGGTAGAGTGTAATATAAAAACGCAATGCCAGGAACTCCTTGGGGCCGGGGTGGGGGGGCAAAGTGGAAAGAATTTCTGACAAGAAAACTGCAAAGTTTCCTGTCCCTCTGAGGTCCCTCCATTTTTATTCTCTATTAAGATTTTAGATGATTGTTGATTTCACAAAATGTTCCAAAATTGCTGTAGTCATTTTCTTGTTGCAGGGACAAAGCACCCAACCAAAAGCAGCTGATGAGAGGAGAGTTTGTTTCTGGTTTACAGTCTCGAGGAGAAGCCCCCGGATGACAGGGGACGGCTTGGCGTGAGCAGAGGCCGGACGCCACCTCTGCCACCGCAAGTAGGAGCGTGAGCTGGGCGAGCTGCGACACGCTAGGGGCTAACGACCCTCAGCACCGACCCCGGCACAGCAGCTTCTCCAGCCACGCTCCACCTTTCAAGGCGCCACCAGCTGGAGAGCAAACATCCGCAAAACACGAGCTTTGGGAGGACACCTGATTCCAACCACCACAAAAATTCAGGATGTATTCTTCATGACCGAAACAGGTTTGATGTTTCCATAAATGCATTAGGGCGTAAATGTTTAGAGAGGGCTAAGGAGATAGGTTCATTGATAAGGTGTTTGTCATGCACAGGTGAGTACCTGTCTTTTCATCCTCACAACCCATATAAAATCAGCATCTGCAATCCAAGAAAAAAAATGCCTGTCCCGAGAAGAGAGATGGAGACAGGAAGGCTCCACGGGCCAGCTAGCTTTGCAAATGCAGCATGGTGAACAAGAGACGCTGCCTTGAACAAGGTGGAAGGAAAGGACTGACACTCTGGGCTGTCCTTTGACCTCCACACGCATACCCTGGCACATGCGTAAACACACACCAAAAGAGAAAGAAAGACAGAAAAGAAGCAGCAGAAGGAAGAGGAGGAGGAAGAAGAAGAAGAAAAGAAGTGTCAGGACTTGGTAAATGTCCCTGAGAGGCCTTATGTGTTTTAAATACTTGGTCTCAGCGGGTGGCAATTTAGGAGAGTCAAGGAGCCCTTGAGAGATGCAGCCTTGCCAAAGAAGAGTGTCACAGAGGATAGACCCTGGGGCTTATTAATACAGCCATCCCGGGTGTGCTTAGCTCACTCTCTGCTACCTCCCTATTGATTTGTGACGGTGTGGATCAGCTTTCTTCCTCAGACTGTTTTTCCCACCATGATGAACTTTCTCCTTGAAACCATAAGCCGAAGTAAGCATTTCATTCCCATGAGTTGCTTTTAGGTTTTTGTTTTTTTGTTTTTGTTTTTGATTTTTCCCTCAGCAATGAGAAGGGGACTGTTACAAAGCACTGGACTAGTTGAGTAGCCATCTGACACATAATTCATGTCATTTCTCACTTGTGTGACTGACACTGGCCGTCTCAGAAGTGTCCAGACCTCACTAGAAATCCCGCAGAAAGAAAAGGCCATTGGGGTCGCTGTATTCCACCTGCCACTGAAGCCCAATGTCGGTATGGTGGAAATTTGAATGCGCAGCAGGGTGTCCTCGGGTCCTGTGACTAGAATGGGGATCTGGCAAGTTTTCTGTCTTTCTTAACCAGTTCAATTTGTCACAGAATACCACCAACTGCTATTTCACTTTTAGGTATTTTCAGTCCTATCATAGTATATAAATAAGGTTTTGTTGACTTGGTTCAGAATGGTGCATTTCTTCTGGAACAGGAAGGGACAGAGAAGATAAGAAAAGGTTTACAATCTGATGAGAGAAGTAATGAACAAAGGAACCACAATAAAATAGCTTCAGAATACAAATGTGAGTGTTCAATGACAAGGTGGGGGTCGTATAGGAAAGTCCTGTGGGGCCAGATCGCGATAACACAGCATCCCGGGCTTGCTTCTCATTTTCATGACCGTCATTTCATATCTTTGCTCTGAAAGCAAAATCAAGTCTTAAACCTTGTCTGCTGGGGGAAATATGAAATTATGGAATCTTTATAACCAGAGGATGCCACAGCGAAGAAATCAGGAAAAAAAAAAACTAAGCAAATTGTCTCTAAAATAAGCATGACTATGAATATGCAAGAGAGAGATTGTGAGTTCACCTGCTGATGGCAAAAGATAAAACCACCGGCTGTCCCTTAATAACGATAATGCCTCAAATTGGTGTTTTTTCTCTGAATTTACTATTAATGATAAATCTTCAAAAGACTTAATATTTTCCTGGATTGCTGTATGTTTAATGTTCCAAAGAGACAGAGGTAGAGTGAGGGTTTTGTGTAGAAAATGATCTAGTTTTTAATGCTTTCCAAATACCATTCTGTGCAACAGAGTATCCAGGTTCATCCAGAATCTGTCCTTCATAACTTAAATGGCCAGCTCAGCGAAACAAGATAGTTCTAATCATCCCATGGAGAATAACTATGTGAACAGAGGACAACGAAGATGAGAGTGACCCTCTACTGAAAGTCTACAGCTACTTCGACAGGCATTTAACAGTTTTTCCAAGTATAGAACTGTCAGCTCTGACTAGACGCACAGATGAATTTCAAACCTTCTGCAAATCTGAAATGCTTACCATGTACCATCTAGACACTAGATTCGGCACTTTTCCAGATTCTGGATTCTCTAGACTCTAGAAATAACGAAAGTAGAACATGTTTCTCATTTAGCAATTCTCAACTAGAAGTTAAGGAAATTTGGGTTGCAAAAATACAGTCAATGGGCTGGAGAAACAGTTCAGCAGTTAAGGTGCTTGCCCGCAAAGCTTAAGGACCCAAGTTCTATTCCCCAGTGCCCGTGTAATGGCAGATGTACAAGGCAGCACATGCCTCTGGAGCTTGTTTGCAGTGGCTAGAGGCACTGGAGCATCCATTCTCTGTCTTTCTCTCACTCTGACTCTCAAATAAATAAATAAATAAATATGAATAAAGCTTATTAAAAATAAAAAAGCAAAACATTTCTTTTTTTCAGCTGAAAGGGAATTTTTATGTTTTTATTTATTTGTGTACTTTTCTTGTGTATGTTGTGTACACATATGTGTGCACGCACTTTCATGTGTACAAGGACACACGTGTGTGGGGTGCATGTCGAGGTCAGAGAATGACCTTTGATGTGTTTCTCAGTAGCACCATCCACCTCTTTGTGAGTCAGCATTTCT
Organism: Jaculus jaculus; assembly: GCF_020740685.1. NCBI lineage: Eukaryota > Metazoa > Chordata > Mammalia > Rodentia > Dipodidae > Jaculus > Jaculus jaculus. Next base: position 134,229,367 of record NC_059109.1, read on the forward strand.
TGTTGGTGTGGAGCTCACCAGTTAGGTGAAATTGTCTAGCCACTGAGCTCTAGGGTCCCTCCTTTCTCCACCTCCCCAGAGCTGGGATTATAAGGGCACACTGCCACTTCCAGCTTGTTTGCATGGGTACTAAGTTTCAAATTCAAGTCCTTAGCTTGCAAGGTAAGCACTTGGCCCATTGGACTATTCCAGCACTAAGAGGATATTTTTGTCCATTTAACAGGGAAGTAAAGATTAGAACGGGCTCACCATGAGGCTTGATCAGTAGAACAAGTGAGGTCCCTCAGACCTACACTCTCTGTCATCCCTCTTCCATGTTGACCTAATCTTAGGCTTCACGTGGGGGAAGATGGTGATGAACAGACCCGGTGTCTGGATCCCCAGCTCCAGGACCAGAAGGAAAGAAAGCTTCTCTCACTAAGAGTTTGGAAGACATTTTCTGGATTCTAGGTATCCCAAATTCAACCAATTCCTAAAACAAAGGAGAAGAACACAAGGCACAACTATGTAACTATCTATTGAGCTAAGGGTGGAGCCAGTGCTAACAGAACTGCACTGACAGGGGATGGAGAGATTGCCCAGTGGCTAAGGTGCTTGCCTGCAAAACCTAATGACCTAGGTTAAATTCCCCAGTGTCCACATAAAGTCAGACACACAGTGATACATGTGTCCAGAGTTAGTCTGTGGTGGCCAAAGGCCATGGTATACCCATTGTCTCTCTCTCTCTCATTCTCTCTCTCCTCTCTGTTTCTCTCTGCTTACAAATAAAATATTTTTTTAAAGTTTGAACTACACTGACATAAAATAATACTTCCCCCAATAAATTTTTTATAACTAGAAGAAGGGAGATAAAAGGTAAGCTGTAAATAAACACAAATAAGTTAGTTAATTAAATAAGATGTAAAAAAAAAAAAGACATAAAAATATCTTCTGCAACTTAAACCTAAGAGGGACGTTTTCATCCTCTTTCCACTATTTTCTGTGGTGTGATAATTTGAATGTGAATGTATGTTCCCAAGAGGCTGAAGGATTTTTGATTAAGCTCATGACTGAGGTCTCCAGCAGCCTGGTAGAGGAGGTGTCAGTGGGTGCCGATCATGTAGCCCAGCCTCAAGATGTGCTCCGGACAGTTCTGAGCTCTGGCTGTTTGTGCTTGCTGGCTACTGGCTTTCCTCTCTACTATGCTGATGGAGTGAGCCAGTTTCTTCTACCATGATGGAACTTTTTCTGAATTCTTTAAGTCTGAAATAAACCCTTTCCTCTCACAAGCTGATTCTGGACAAGTGTTTATTCCAGCAAAGACAAGCTAACTGCAACACAGAGAATATAATTCATTTCCTTGGCACTCTCTCAAAGTTGTTCAGTTACCTTTCTTATAAATGTGATAAAATAACCTGGAAGAAACAGTTAATGGAAGTTTAAGGAAGAAAAGGCATGAATTCAGTTCATGATTTCAGAGAGTTTGGTGCGCCATGGCAGAAAGGTATGGGTGAGTGGTTCAGTTCACACCAACACTGATGAAAAAGCAGAGGGTGAGATCCTGGCTCTAGGCTGGCGTTCTCTCATCTCCCCCTTTATTCTCCTTGGGCTCTTAGCCCATGACATGATGCCACCTACACTCACTCAGGATGATCTTCCTCTCTGAAAATGTCTTCCCAGTCAAAGCCACCCAGAAGTGTGCCTCACCAAATCTCCCATGTGATCCTAATTCCAGTCAGGTTAACAATGAAGATGTAAACCGTCATAGCAATGTCACTTCTCGTTACTCTTAGAAATCTGAATCCACACTGTATTTCTCCTGACATGCCATTTCTTTGCCAGACTAATAATAAAAGTTGCCCAACTGGGAAATAATAGGAAAATAATAACACAATAAAAGAGTCTTGCTGGTAGAGTTTAAAAATAACTTTCTTCTAGCCAATCTTATTACAAACTTTCCCACTGATCTTTGAGTATTTCAGCATCCAGAAGAAGGGGTGAGTTCAATCCTCCAAGCCCTGGTATGTTGTGTGCTCAAATCTTCAAATGTTCTGTATAGTGATGTCAATTAAACACCTTTTAATCCATCTCTACAATACAAAGGATATTGTATTTTGAGTGTCAGCATGGTTCAATGCCATTCTTTAAATTTAAATTCTACTCATTCTTGAGATAATCCAAAGTGAGAAAAATAAATCTGTCTTCATTGGAATAGGAGGGTCAGGCTGGAGAGATGTTGTAGCAGTTAAGACACTTGCCTGCAAAGCAAGAGGACCGTGGTTTGATTCTCCAGAACCCACATAAAGCCAGATGCCCAAGGTGGCACATGCATCTGGAGTTCACTTGCAAAGCCTGGCACACCTATCTCTCTCTACCTGCCTCTATCTCTAATAAATTAATAGTATTTAAAATATGTTAACAATAGTAAAAGGGTCACAAAAAGTACTAAATGCTATCATTTTCATCTACAGAACAAAAACTTCAGCATTTTCTCAAGATAGCACCATGAACAAATAACTGGAATACTTAGGGGGCTTAATAAGTAAGAATGATACGACTTGAATTTTCTGTTACCTAATAGCCACTGTTAATGGTTATTTCTTGAAAGCTGAGAAAGCTGTGGAATCTTACATCACCTAATTCATTGTTTAATTATCTTGGATTTATTTGTATTAGACTACTTTATTGACCATACACTATGGGACAGTGACAGTGGGGCCACTGAAGAGCATCCACTTTCTATAGTCATCACAATCCTTCACCATTACGTGTCTCTCCAGGATGAACTGACCTCTAGCAGAATCCTCATCTCCTGAACATTGGTTGTCACCAGCATGCTGCTGCCACTGAAGGCAGGTACGAGTGTACAAAGAGAAAGGACAGGGAGGGAGAGAGGAAATGGAAGGGAAGGAAGCAAAGGGAAAGCATAGGGAATGTAGGAAAAGAGAAGACACCATCAATTCTCAAAGAAGCATCCTATCAGAGAATTACTTCTGGAGAAGAAATTAGTGATTTTATTTTTAAACTCATCCACCTCCTGTTAGAGGTAATGAAACTGAGCCTGAGGTATAGCAGTGAATAATTGTTATGGATAGAGAGATTTTCTATTAGACTGGTGCCATCAATTACTAAAGGCATTTGGAACAAACCCTAAATGTTCATATGTTAAAGTATCACATTTTCATTAAAAAAAAACAACTTTTCTGGACAAAGGAAAATACCTGCATGTGCTTTAACAAAATAATTAGGGATTTGTTTTGTAATGATGAAAAATAGAAAATAACTGGCATGTTCTTTTATAAGTACATAGTTAAATAAAATGAGATATGTTCATATAATGGAGTCCTATTAAAAATTAAGGTGAATAGACAGCTTATATTCTTTAATATTATTAACACAAAGAAAATTTTAGAACATCACCTACATATACCTTGAAAATAAACACAGCATGGGCTGGAATGATGGCTTAATAGTTAAGGTACTTGCCTATGAAGCCTAAGGACTCAGGTTCTATTCCCCAACAGCCCCAAAAACCAGATGCACAAGATGGTGCATGCATCTGGACTTCATTTGTAGTGGCTAGAGGTCCTAGAATGCCCTTTCTCTCTCAAATACATAAATTAACAATAAAAGGAATAAGTATACAAACACAGCAGCCAGGTGTGGTAACACATTTCTTTAATTCCAACACTCAGGAGGCCAGCCCGAGACTACATAGTGAATTCCAGGTCAGCCTGGGCTAGAACAAGACCCTACCTTAAAAACAAACCAGCAAACAAAAATTAAACACAGCAAAATAAAATTTAATTTGAAAATATCAGAATGAAACTTAATACTTCACATGCTAATAAATATATATACATATATATAATTTTATAGGTACACATATATAGATTAAACTCACATGTGTGGAAAAAGGTTAAAATTACTGAGAAAATGAAATGATAAGGGTAAAATAATACAGCAGAAGGAATATAGTTAATTTCCCTTCAATATTTTTAATTGTTATTTATTTTTGAGAGAGATTGAGAAGCAAGTGAGAGAGAGGAAGAGAGAGAGAGAGAATGGGCATGCCAGGGCCTCCAGCTGCTGCAAACAAATTCCAGATGCATGCACCAACTTGTGCATCTGGCTTATGTGGGTCCTGGGGAATCGAGCCTGGATCCTTTGGCTTTGCCAGAAAGTGCCTTGACCACTAAGCCATCTCTCCAGCCCATAGTTAATTTTTTAATAATAATCAATTCTGAGTGATAAGAAAACAGTGGATATATTCTTAACTTTTATAATTTTAAAATACTACTAATAAATGTTGTACTAGTTATTTTTGCATTGTTGAGACTACGTACCTGAAAACATCAACGCAAGGGAGGAAGCGTTTATTTTGGTTCATAGTTTCAGAGATGTCACTCAACCATGCCAGGCAGGGCAGGGAGTGGTGGCACAGAGCAGCTCATGCCTCTCCTGTCCAGGAAGCAGACAGAAGGGGAATGTGGGCGTGCCACTGACTTTCTTCTCTTTCCTCCTTTATTCTTCCTGGGACTCCAGCTCAGGGGCTGGTGCCATTCCCATCCCAGGTGAGAGCCTTCTTCCCTCCTAAGTGAGTCCTCTCTGGAAACACTCTCTCTGACACACCCAGAAGTGTGCCTCACCAGTCTCCAAGATGACCAATTCAAACTGACAATGAAGTCAACCACAACAACTTGCTCACACGCAGGAAGAAGTGAGGCATGAATTACCTCCCACACTTCAGTGCACTCACACCCGGGTTCAAAAAGCCACTGGAGTTTATGAGTGCAATGGCCTTGCCATGTCCCCTGCAGCAGAGTTCCACAGTGCTTTTTCCCACCCTCCTCATCTTACATTCTTCCCACCCCATCTTCTGTGACGGGCTCTGGGCTCTGAAAAAGGTGATGCATTTCCCATTCTGTGTAGGGCCAAGAACTCACGGCAGCAGCTAGGACGGATGAGCTGTACAAGACCTACATATACCTGTTGGGGTCAGACAAGCTCTGTTATGATAAGGGGAGGACTGACAGGGCGCTCCCGTCCCCGATGAGGTTATGACAGAGACAGAAGTAGAAGGAGTATAATGGGAATGAGGGCATGCAAGGCAATACAGGGTCCATAGGATCAAAATACAATACCTATGGAGTAGAAGCTAAATTAAAATTTGAACCTCATCTGAGAGCTAGGAAAGTGGCTCAGTGGGTAAAGTGTTGGTGGCATAATCATGAAGACCTAAGTGCAGATTATCCAGTACCCACACACGGCAGCATGTTCCTGTAATCCCAGTGTTGAAGCGGCAGAGACAAGAATCCCTGGAACATTAACCAGTTGGCGTAGCTGAACTGGTTAACCCCAAGGTCAGCAAAAGACATTGTCTCAAGAAAGTAACAGATGTCTGAGGAAAGGACCCAACTTCAACTCGGGCACATGCACACATACATGTTGCACCTGTGGCCACATGTATACAGACATGCGACATGCATGCACACGCACACAAGCACCTATACCACACAAACATACACATGTTAAAAGTCACTTGAGCTTGAAATATCAAATTGCACCTTTTTCTTTCGATGAATTTCCAATTTGGGTTTATTCTTTCAGGCTTATCTTTAATATAATGATTGTTGGTTTCAGGAATTTGAGCACCTTACGAACTGTCACAAGTTAAAAATATTTTTAGGTTAATTTCCACAGTATAGATTGTGAAAGAGTTTTGGCGTTCTACTGTTTTTAATTTAAAAGGAAAAAAATGTACCCAAACTGCAAGTCCCAGCATCTGCCCCTCACCGTTTGTTCTTTACCCTAGCTCTCATTCGACTGGATCTCTGCAGTGCTTCCAGCTGGCCCAGCTCAACCCTGGGTCCCACTTCAGAAACCAGCCACCAGGCCCATCAATTGACAGCAATTACAGGTCTGAGACATTTTCCTCCGGTGCTATATTGTATTAACTTTTTGTTTGTCTCCTTTAAATTACAGGGTGACCCATGTTCCGTTTGGAAGTTATAACCAGTAGCTGAATGAGAACACTTTTCATCATCAAAACAACAGAAAAGCTAAGGATTCCTCAAAGACTTGCCCAGAGGAACATGAACAAGCACGTTCAAAATTCAGCTATGAAAATGAGGCACTGAAGCCTTTCTTATAAAGATAAACTTTTGCATTAAAGTATTTATTTTTTTGCACACAGATTTGTCAATACCACTGTGACCTGCTATTGTTTCCTGAAATGCACGTGAAGATGGGTATACAATGCCTTAATGTGGTGGATTGTCAAATTACCTAGTCAACTTCACTCTGTGTCTTACCTTATGGGCCAATGGTACGGAGACGCTCATGAAACTTACTGCTTACTAAACTGGTTAATATAATGGATGTTCTCTGCCTAGAGGCACATTTGCACCACAAACAGTAAAAGGGAAAAAAGAATGAATAACTGCAGCGATAAACAAATACATACCCGATTAATAAGCCCCAAATGCTGTTCTCATCTAGCACAGGAAGTTAACAGTCTGTGCATAATGATAACTGGAAAACTAGAATAGTTCTGAATCGATGGAAACTGAGTATGCAAACAAGTGAAGTTTTAAATTCTAATCATTTACATCAATTCTGAGGGATTGTTGGACAAGTGCAGAAATGAATTATGTGAATTTTACCAAGGGTGTGGAATAAATCAGGCCCACAGCAAAGTTTTCCCAAACAGGAATCAACTTCACAGTGCCTAGAAGATCCATCAGGGCCTGGTGTTCCCTGGGGGTCGCCAAACCTCAAGAAGTCTCTACTCTACCTTGGAGCACTGTGTTGGCTTCCAGTCTTGGTGTACATGTCTCCATTCTTGAGCTTCCCCTTACCATGACAGTACCCCAAGAGTCCTTCCATGTTTCTCTTCTGTCTCTTGAACCTTGGAGATTGTCACATGAGCAAGCTCATGACAGCCAAGTGTAGAATGACACCATGTGGGGAAGAGAATCCGGGTGAGGTCCTTCTAGACTAGGAGCTACCAAGCAACACGCCAAACGGCCACAGAAGCCCAGCAGACATCAGCTGATCCTGACCTTGCTCTACCCAGACCAGAAAAGCCACCCAGGCAGTTTGTGAACTACAATGCATGTCCCTTGGTTTAAGCCACTAGGTTTGGGTTAGTGTGTCATGAGATTGAAACCCAAGACTGCCTGACTCCAGATACTAAACATTTAGCTCTATATACTATCACTCAGAGTCCCCCAAAGTAATTTTTGAACCTTAGAATTATGAAAGCTTCTATTTCAATGGCCTGTTTCTGCATTTTCAATCACTTGGCTCTCTCACCCATCTGCCCAACAAGAAGTCCTTCTTCTTTATGCAAATTGATAATTTCAAGCTCTTGTGTTGTTATTCCTCCTGAAATCCTCATTTCCAGCTGCTCCAGGTCAGGGGTAAAGATGGATCCTTCCAACAAGCTTTTTGGCATGACTGAGCTGAGAGCCATCTGTCTGGCTGGAGGCGATTCACCAAGAATTGCATGTGGAATAGGTTTCTGACCAGTGGTTGATCATTTGATAGCTCATTATTACCCAATAATTATGCTAACCATCACCCCTGACGTGGGATTGAAACTGTCATTTGGTTGCAAAACATCTAGTGCACATCCAGAAGGTAGGGAGTGAATGCCACATAGGCTTAACTCTATACAAGTATCATTTGTTATTTATCCCACTTCTTTTGCAACCATGCTCTGACTTACTCTGATCATGCTCAGGAGATCACCCTGTGTGCCCCATTTCCTCAGAGATAAGAAAGTAGATGCCAGGCTGGAGAGATGGCTTAGTGGTTAAGCGCTTGCCTGTGAAGCCTAAGGACCCCGGTTCGAGGCTCGGTTCCCCAGGTCCCACGTTAGCCAGATGCACAAGGGGGCGCACGCGTCTGGAGTTCGTTTGCAGAGGCTGGAAGCCCTGGCGCGCCCATTCTCTCTCTCTCCCTCTATCTGTCTTTCTCTCTGTGTCTGTCGCTCTCAAATAAATAAATAAAAAATGGACAAAAAATATTTAAAAAAAAAAAAGAAAGTAGATGCCTACTTTCTCTGACATAATATCACATTTTCCCTTTCCCATCAAGTTTTGTCCGTAAGAAGATTCCTCTTTATATTATTTAATTTTTATACATATACATATTGAAGTTTGATCATAGGCACCCCCACATCCTTCCTTATCCCCTTCAATCCCAGTGTATTTATTTTTACTCTCATCTCTCATCACTCCTATGAACTCAAAGCAGCTGTCATTACCTGCATAAGATCCACACACAATGGGACCAGACAACATTTTGTGATGAGTTTTCCTCATTGATAGTTCTAAAAGATTACCCAAAAAATCTAAGAGAATAAGAGAGAGGTACTGGCCTAAGAAGCATTCCCCCAACATATGAATCCTTCTATAATCACCTTCCATTTCAACATGCCTTAAAATTTAGATTCTGGAATCTATTATGCCTTCTCAAGTAGATAAATGTTCCTCTCTACTAAGTAATCACAATGGTGACACCAGTCTAACATTGAAAACCATGTGAAAGTGTTTAAACCACTTGTTTCCATGTTTATCTCCTTTAGAAAATTATTTATTTGGGTGAGAAAGAAAAAGAGAGAGAAAAAATGCCAGGCCCTCCTGCCACTGCAAAAAAAAAAAAAAAAATTCCAGATGCATGTGCCACTTTGTACAGCTGGCTTTGCATGGGTACCAAGCAATCAAAAGCAGGCCATCAGGCTTTTCAAGCAAGCAACTGCCTTTAACCCCTGAGCCATCTCTCCAGCCATTCACTGTTATTTTAATGTTAATAAAGAAAATCTGTGCAAAAACCAGTAAATCATTTGTTCCTAGTCCTATTGCATGCATTTTTTTTTTATTTACAGGTTGTTATTATAAATACATCAGAGAAAATAAGGACCTTGTTGTCAAGTGTTTGATCTACATCAATTATATTATCGCCTGTATAAACAGTGCCTTGGAGATGAGAAGAGAATGAACTCTGAGACTGCATGACCATACCAGGAATACATGCTGAGGTATTGAGATCGGGCTGTGCCTGCTCTGCATCATTCCATGGTATGTAAAACAGCATTTGTCCAGGCTGTCCATTGCCCTCTGAGACCCCATTTCACAAGCAGCATCTGACTCCACTTTCAAAACTGACACAGAGGCAGGATTGACTCTGCACCTAGTTGGGAAAGAAAACATCATCTGCCTAGCACCACCCACAAGACACAGACTGATAAATAACCTATTCCTATGAATTTATCAAAGCAAATTGATACTATAGGATCATACAAGTATATTAAAATTAGATCAGAAAATCCAGGCCCAAGAACATATTGGACATCAGATTGAGAAAAAGTTTTGACTTGCTCACCAAACCCCCTAACAAGAAGGAAACCTAACACTGATAGCAGTGGTCCCACTGATCTGCCTTCCAACTAGCCAGTGTGAGCGTCAAGAGACAGTGAATGCCCTGCTGAACCAGGGCCTTCTGTTCAACCAGAGCCTCACAGCTGATACTGCCTGCTTGAACTGCCCTGAGCACACCCCCAAGCATCCACTGGGACCCAGTCCTGCCCTTCATCTCCATGGCCTCCATAGTCCTACACTGGCCCTTAGCAGTGTGACTCCACCCTTGGGTCTCAGCTCAGCTCTGACCTGTGACCTGACTGGGCAGCAGACCTCTAGCCGAGCTAGTTGTCTGACTCCCTGAAGAGACAGATGCTGTCTTTCATCCCTGTCAGCTTCCATCTCCTCATTTATTTGAAGTTCCTTGAACTATACCTGATTCTCTTTTACCTTTCGCAGCCATTTCTGTGAGCCACCCTCATGGAGACACATTCACTGTGTAGTGTGTGACATGTGATCTGAGAGTTAACATGAGTAATTGTGATTGGAATAAAAGGACCAGCATTTGCTCCGGCAAGATATCAAGGGGACTGAGACTGGAATTGGGACCACTGGGCAAATTACTATCAGCAAAGTTCATACGCCTTTTGATTTTATTTATTTATTCAATAAATAATGATATTATAGAAACACAAAGTGTGATCCTCTGTTTCTACTATGGCATTCTAATGACAATAAAGAACCCTGTTAATTATTCTATTCTGAGGTGTAGACCCTTTGTAAAACAGTCAACTATATTCAGAATGGGAAAAGCCCCTAATAAGTTTTGAGCACATTTGTGCACTAAGTGTTGATTATGATTATCTACTTAAGCCTTAAGACAATTCTCTGAATTGGGTGCTAGCATTAGCTCCACATTTTGCAGAAAGCAGATTAAAAACAGAGATGGCAAATATTTCCCCCAGGGTTATCTAGATGTTAGGAGACTATGACTCAATGTTGAAGTCACGCTAAAACCATTTCTGCCTTCGGAAGTAGGAAGCTGAGATGAGTAGCCTGCAGGGAAAGGAGAATGAAGTGAGCATTTCAAACAGAGGCAGAGTGGAGAGGAGAGTTTACACATTACTTATTGGAGGCTAAGACTTGGTTTCCCTGAAGCAATGCTATTCCAACTGCCCACCAAGGGAAGAAAGGTTCTACCTAAACCCATTCTATTACAGGTCAGTATTTTTCTTATAAAAGATGGGTTGTTATAGAACAGCTTCTTTGTAAAGGTTTAACATGATCATTCTATCACTGTCTCGGTATAGAGATAATCATGTATGACATAATCAGGAAAAAAAACCACCATGAGAGCCTAGACTACAAGAGTAGTCTTCAAGGAGTTAACACTCACAGGAGACAGGGAAGAACACAAAAACTTCACCTGCAATTCCAAGCATTAATCCCCCAGGGTACTCCCCAAACGACAGGTAATTTGGAAAAGTGCTGGCATAAAAAGAAAGTAGGAGTTTAACTGGATGAAGAAATAGCTTTCACAAGAAACTTGTGCATGATAGAGTGTATGATGATATAATGGAGGTATTCAGGATCACCCATGCACTTGTAACTAGCCACTCAGTTTGCTCTTATAACTACCCCACACCATGTTCCTGTAACTAACCCGCAACTAGCTCCTGTAACTACCCCACACCATGCTCCTGTAACTACCCCTCAACATGTTCCTGTAACTACCCCGCAACTAGCTCCTGTAACTACCCCTCACCATGCCCCGGTAACTGCCCCTCACCAGGCTCCTGTAACTGCCCCACGACATGATCCTGTAACTAACTACTCACCATGCTCCTGTAACTACCCCTCACCATGTTCCTGTAACTACCCTTCACCATGCTCCTGTGACTACCCTCAACATGCTCCTGTAATTACCCTACCATGTTCCTATAACTACCCCTAACCATGCTCCTGTAACTACCCTCACCATGTTCCTGTAACTACATGTCACCATACTCCTGTACCTACCCCTCACCATGCTCAAGTAACTCCCCTTACCATGCTCCTGTAACTACCCCTCACCATGTTCCTGTAACTACCCCTCACCATGCTCCTGTAACTACCCCTCACCATGTTCCTGTACCTACCCCTCACCATGTTCCTGTAACTACCCCTCACCATGTTCCTGTAACTACCCCTCACCATGCTCCTGTAACTACCCCTCACCATGCTCCTGTAACTACCCCTCACCATGTTCCTGTAACTAACCCTCACCATGTTCCTGTAACTACCCCTCACCATGCTCCTGTAACTACCCCTCACCATGCTCCTGTAACTAACCTCACCATGCTCCTGTAACTACCCCTCACCATGCTCCTGTAACTACCCCTCACCATGCTCCTGTAACTCCCCTCACCATGTTCCTGTAACTACCTCTCACCATGCTCCTGTAACTACCCCTCACCATGCTCATGTAACTACCCCTCACCATGTTCCTGTAACTACCCTCACAATGCTCCTGTAACTACCCCTCACCATGCTCCTGTAACTACCCCTCACCATGTTCCTGTAACTAACCCTCACCATGTTCCTGTAACTAACCCTCACCATGTTCCTGTAACTACCCCTCACCATGTTCCTGTAACTACCCCTCACCATGCTCCTGTAACTACCCCTCACCATGTTCCTGTAACTACCCTCACGATGCTCCTGTAACTACCCCTCACCATGCTCCTGTAACTACCCCTCACCACGCTCCTATAACTACCCCTCACCATGTTCCTGTAATTACCCCTCACCATGCTCCTGTAACTACCCCTCACCATGTTCCTGTAACTAACCCTCACCATGCTCCTGTAACTACCCCTCACCATGTTCCTGTAACTACCCTCACCATGCTCCTATAACTAGCCTCACCATATTCCTGTAACTACCACTCACCATGTGCCTGTAACTACACCTAACCATGCTCCTTTAACTACCCACACCATGCTCCTGTAACTAACCTCACCATGTTCCTGTAACTACCCATCACAATGCTCCTGTGACTACCTCTCACCATGTTCCTGTAACTACCCCTCCCCATGCTCCTGTAACTACCACTCACCATGCTCCTGTAACTACCCCTCACAATACTCCTGTAACTCCCCTTACCATGCTCCTGTAACTACCCTCACGATGCTCCTGTAACTACCCCTCACGATGCTCCTGTAACTACCCCTCACCATGCTCCTGTAACTACCCTCACCATACTCCTGTAACTACCCCTACCATGTTCCTGTAACTACCCCTCACCATGCTCCTATAACTACCCCTCACCGTGCTCCTGTAACTACCCCTCACCATGTTCCTGTACCTACCCCTCACCATGTTCCTGTAACTACCCCTCACCATGCTCCTGTAACTACCCCTCAACATGCTCCTGGAAGTACCCCTCACCCAAGCTCCTGGAAGTAAACCCAAGTAACTCATTGGGTCACCAAATTAGATGTGTGGGACTCTTATTTGGAGTATCTTTGGTTCCCTGTCTGGGGTGAGTTGACATTATTTCGTGGCTCTTCAGGAAAAGAAATGCAACCAATTCAATAAAAAATAAGACATTAAGAAACATTTTTTTAAAATATATATAAAAAATAAGGTCTTAGGTTTAACTATTAAAGATAAATATTTTCTATGGCATGTGTATGAGGCTGTGGAGATGTCTGAGTATTCAAAGGTACTCAACTGCAAGCTTGTTAGCCAGGATTCTACTCCCCAGCACCCACGGAAAGTAGCACACTCACCACTAGTGCCAGTGTACCTGAGGCAATGGGTGGCAGAGCCAGGAGAGCTCACAAGCTTGTGAGTCAGCCAGTCAGATACACACACAGCAGCAAAAAAAAAAAAAAAAAAAAAAAAAAAGACACCTGTCTCAAAAGGAAGACCGAGCTGTGAAGATTCAAGCCCCCACAGCCTGGCTTTTGGGTAGGCCAGGAATGTTCTCCAGGCCCCTTCTCCAATGTCCTTCCCTTCCTCACACTGTCCCCTTTTATCCTGTCTCCTCCATTTCTTTCATAACTTTTTGATTTGAAAAACTTCAGGTCTACATGAAAATTGCAACAATAGAACCCAATATACTGGACAGAATGTAAGAGCCTACCCAGCAAGATCAAATTGCTTCTTTTGTTTTCTCTGTACACGTATATGTATACAATCATATACTCGTAATAAACACAGATAATGCCATTTTGCTGAACGTTTTTGTCTTTCTTCCCAAATACATCAGCATGTACCACTTGAGAATAAGTATATTCTCTTACATAACCCAGATGAGCTATTAATTTCATCAATATAATATTATATACACATTTTACATTCAAATTTCACTAAATGTCCCTATAACATACTTTATGCTTTTTTTAATGTCTGGATTGAATTGCCCAGTCTCTTTGATGTCTGCTGTCTGGACAATCTTTTATGCCATCCACATTTTTGAGGGCCACAGGACTATTGGTCTGGGGGCTCTCACTCAGTGCCCTAAATCCCTCTGATTGCTTTCTCATGACTTGATTAGTTACCCATGAAGGGTAGCCACCTTTGCCTTTCATAAAAGTAACCTATGGGGAGACAACATTTATAGGCATATATATTCTCCTCCTCAATGACCAAGGTGGTTTCAACACAAATTCCTCTTAACTTTGTTTGTGACAATGGCCAAGTCATTCATCTAACTAGTGTAATCAAGCCATGCCAGCCCTAGCCTAGTGAGTCCTACCAGCTTGCTGGGCACTGTGGACCCGTTTCCTCATGGCGATATGACCTCCTTTCTATGTTAACATGTGAGAATTTGAAGAAGAAGTCGTCTTCCCACTTTACACCTGGGTCAAGATGGCACAGGAAGTCTCCACAGGAAGCCACTGGTATTTTCCAATACTACCAATTACTTATAGAAACACGATGCTGCCTGGATTTATTCTTTATGAAATGATGATTGCCTGAGAAAGGCTGGGCAACACAGGTGGGGGAAAATGCTAAAATCAAAAATCAAATTAAGTCCCAGGCAATGTGGAAAGCAAACTGCCCACTCAGTCCGAGAGCCACAGCAGGGCATCCTGCCGACTCCGGAGCAGAGTTAATTGCCAGCGCCTGGCAGACCTCCAAGCATCCCCCATCCTCCCTTCATTATCGAACATGTCTGCTGTCATTTCTTAATCAACACTTCCTTGGTAATTCTGTGGACTATATTCTGTTTGCACTTAGAGAGGGATTGGTGCAAATGCCACTTTTACTCAGCAATTATTTTGTGTGAGAATAGAAGTTGGATCTCACAGTTTGGCAAGACGTAGAAGTTTCAGTAGAAAAAAAAAAAAAGACTGTTCAGGGCCCTCTGGGAAGCAGACTCCTAACAACGCTGGGTAGACAATGTAGAAACTATCCTTCAAGATTGTGAAGATATGCCCAAAAATTTTGGTCTATAGAGTAAAGTCAGCAAACATTCTCAGTGCTACATTTTTTTTTTTTTTTTTTTTTTGGTTTTGCTGGCTCTGCAGAAATAAAAGAGAACAATAAAGGATTGCAGGCCACAAAGGGGACATACCCTTAACATTTATTGGGAAGTTTCAGACTAGCTTGTTTTCCTGCTTGCTGTGGGAATATGATGAGGGGAGATGAAGCTTGTCTTTCCCCTAACCATGTCCTTGTGCGCTAATCCTTTTCTTATTTCCAAACCCTATTAGCTCAAACCAAAAAGTAATGTCCTGAGGATAAGGGGACGTGTACCCTGTGATTCCAGAGAACGAAAGCATTGGCCAACAGACTCAGGGTGGGAAACTTGGAGAGATTTGCTTTGGTGGGAGTGCACCAAAAGCATAAGGCCTACGTCTAGCTGACAAGTCACTGCAGGTTCAAGAAAAATCGGCCCCATGCATAAGCAAGACTGATCACTCAAGGTGATCTTTCTCCCACTGGAGAATTGTCATGACTCTCTGATGGCTAGAAACATCACACTGTCTAAACCCCCAACACTCAAACAAAACTGCCAATGACCAAAACCTGTTTTCTTTAAAATTCTTCTGGGAGAAGAATTCTATAACCTCTCTTGGAAAGAATGAAATTAAAGTAGATCTGACTCTAAGCAGGAGTCAGTAGGTCATATTCTGTTTAGAGAAGGACATAGTCAAGTCAGCCAGTATTAATTGAGCACATATGTGGGTTATATTGGTGTTGGGGATTTGGAAGGTACTCAGCCACCTGGACCTTGTGAATCTATTTGACGAGCATAACCTTTGTGGCTTACAGTTCTCCGGTGGTTTCTTCTCTTTGCAATTAGGATAAATAAATCCATAGAAAGTGCCCCTTGCCTGGCTTTCAGGTTCTGTAATCTGCTCTTTCTTCCTTCACCCTTCCCCTGAAGTTCAAGAGTCTCCAGCCACACGAGATCCCCATCCCCTGAGCATGTGAGCACAGCTGTCTCAAGGACTTTGTGCATTTTCACATCTTTTCATGCCAACTCTTCATGTCTCAGCTTAGAAACCTTTCCCTATCTGGCCATTCTCTCCTTGTGAATGTCTTCTCTTTATACCATAGCTCAACACCTGCAAGTTTGTTTATTTTCTCCTCTACTCTCAGTGGGACACCCTTTTTAGGCCTTTGTTTTTGTTGTTGTTGTTGTAGTTGTTCTATTTTCTACAGTATTTGGAAAAGAACTCATTACCTACATGTTGATATAATAAAAGGCCAAAATAAGGGCTCTATAAAATGTGGAGGTTATATGGAATAAACAACATGGGATTCTGCTTAATCACTTAAAACACCTCAGCTTTGCATGTGAAGGAGTCAGGATCACCTTTAATGTTCTCTGACACACCACCAGCAGCAGCACTCAAGCTTAGGAAAATTTATTAAGTTTCTAAACGAAGGGAGGAAAGGAAAGAAGAGAGAGGAGGGAAGGGGAAGCCAGAGGGAAGGGATTTATCACCAGATGGACAATGACTTCCCACAGGCAGGCATTGCAGCGGGCAACCCTGAACTTGCAGTAATCAGTATTCCATTCTCAGTATTAATTCAGGGCAGAGGATGCTGCCAAGTGTTTTGGGGAGTGTGGAAGGTGGTCATGGAGAAGTCTCCACTGGGCAGTTTCTAAACCACAGGAAGCAACACAAAGCAAGTGAGAGACATGCTCTCCCCAGAGCTCCATGCAAAGACCTTTTAAATCAAGGAACCAGATGGCCTGCCTTATTAAAGGTGCCTCCCAAAGACATTTTTTTAAAAATTCTAATACTCACCTTGATGAAATGTGAGCTTCTACTTTTGAACAAATCTCTCTGAGGTCCCTGTTTCCAACCTCAGCCTCATTCCCAAGCAGGATATTCAACCTCTACTGTCTTCTTGATGTGGCTGAGGAGGGGTGGAGTGTTTCCCTCGCAGCCTAAGGACACTGTCTTTGCCCATACGAGGGAAGACTCATCGAAGAGATTCTGTAAAAATCCCTTTTCTATCAGAAGTGTGGCTATGGAAGACAATGGCTAAACTGCCCCATTTACACACTAAATATCTGTTGTGCTTCCATAACCCCACTTTCCTGCTAGGATGCTTCTGCAAGAGGCACCAGAGTAGCTCCCTGTTGCCTACTCAACAAAGCCAGCATGAGGTTGAGGAAATCTGGAAGAACTCTGAGCGTGACCACAAACTAACTATAAGACTTGAAAAAGCCAGATCACCTCCATGAATCTGGTGGGGGCACATTCTCTCTTTAACACCCAAGTGTCTCTAAAACCTTGATAGACCTACAGAAAAACCAATGTTGTTCTTAAGAATGTCTCACTGATGATTCAGAATGCCAGTGAAAAATGTGGTTTGCTTACCGTGATTACAGGTTGGGTGAGAGCATAAAGAATCCACAATTTCAACTTCCCTTGAAAAATCAGAAGGTCTAGGAACAGGTAGCTCAGCTCGTATTTCTAGGAGGACAGAAACACAGGGCAGCGCTCGCTGACAAATCTCCACGTTCATACCACTATTCTCGTCTCTCCTATGTTGTCCTATTCACCATCTCACTCACCTGTCCCTGAGGTCACGAGAATTTGAACACTGTGCCTTATTCAATCCTGAGCTATCTTCATATCATGCTCAAGGGTGGAATTCCATATCTTCTCAACCCTTTTCTACCCATGCCAAAATCCATCTAGCTGCTCAGGAGCCAAATTATATCTACCATATTCAGAGAAAAAAATATTCAGGGTCAGAATTATTCATAAGAACTTATTAAATTAATAGTAATAATAATAATAATAATAATAATATAGCTGGTATATATGTGCATATGTATCTAGAAACAAATATATGCATTGAAAATGATATTACAGATGTTTATGTTTTTCTATATGTTAGCTTATGTATTCTGTATTACTTATAAATATGTTCATTTTGCTTTTTAAAATCTCTATACATTTTTAAAGAAACATTTGAGTATCCATGGGTATTATGTCTAATATATGTGTTTTCATGCTTGATCTCTCAAACATTTAGTGCTTTGTTGACAACTGAATCTCATTGAGTCAAAAAGTGTCATTATTCTATGTTTTGTTTTGTTTTGTTTTGTTTTGTTTTGTTTTGTTTTGTTTTGTTTTCACTCTAGCTGAGGCTGACCCAGAACTCACTCTGTAGCCCCAGACTGGCTTCATACTCAAGGTGACCCTCTGATCTCAGCCTCCTGAGTACTGGAATTAGAGGCATACACCACCACACCCAACTGGTGACTTTATTCTACTTCCTTGAAATCAAAGTGAAAAAGTGAATGGCACTTGTGAGTACGAACAGTCTTATATTTTCTTCACTTTTATGTTCATCTCATATAACCTCAAAACACTTCCATTTTGAGGTCATGCAGTCACATTCATTAGTATTTTCTTTTTTAGCAATTACTAAGGGTTTGCTGATATAACCCTTAATAACTTGGAATATTTGCTATATCCTAATCAGTTAAATGAAACTGCAAAAAGCCATGATAACAAAAGCAAATGGAGAAGGACCACACGGGGAGACAGATAATTAACAAGCTCGGTTATCTAAACTTGCACAAAAGACAAACAATCAAATGCTGAGTTATAAAAGGCAGTGCTTTTAATTAAAGTGCAGCTTCCTTTCAGGACCTGCTTTGCCTCTGGCAAACATTTGTCAACAATATCCCAAACCATCCCCATTCTTCCCCATGAGGCCAGTTGATACTTGAGCCCATTCTCAACACACTCAATGAATGAAATGATGAATACAACATTAGCTTAAAGATGTATGTAATGTTGTGTTGCTTAAGAATGCATCTCTAGAGACTTTTAGAAAACTGAAGTATGAGGTGGTAGAGATGACTTCTTTCTGAGTGGACTTACCCCTTCACGGACTTTATTGATAATCAAGGACCAAAATTCTCTTAATGATTTCAATTTTCTTTTAAGAACTAGAGAAGACATGCCCAACTATCCTATTTTCTTCTTTTAAATATTTTATTTTTATTTATTTACTTCAGAGACAGAGTGTGAGTGTGCGTGTGCGTGTGTGTGTATGAGGGCCTCCAGCTGCCCCTGGATTATGTGGGTCCTGGGGAATTGAACTTGGGTCCTCTGGCTTTGCAAACAAGTGCCTTAACCACTAAGCAATATCTTCAGCCCACTATTCTATTCTTACCAGCATTTTATAAATCTGAAAATCAGATTGAAATTTAAAAACAAACTCTACAAATTACCCCCACCCACACATAAGGCCAGTTACACAGAAGGAGGGAAGCAGGACCCCCTGCTGTCTCCAATCCATCCAGAAAGAAAGCACTGCTTCCTATTTTTCCATTGGAACAAACATTCCAGCCCTGTTTCATCCAGCTTTTGCTCTGAGTGACATTCCTCTTGTGCCCTCAGCTGGCTCCATCTCTGCCTGGTGTTGGCGCATTTCCAGCGAGTCCCCCATGAGCGAGGCATTAGCATTCTGCCAGCAGGCAGCGGGCTCCATCTGTGTCAGCCTTTAGCACATCCTCATATTCCCTTCCCTCCCCAAATCGTGCAAGATTGTCATTCAACCGCATAACCAGAGAACACAGTGGGGCAATCCTACAATCTGTTGGGAGGCACTAAGTACAGGGTGCCACTTAAGAGAACGAGGAGGCAAACACTACAGGTTCAAATACAAACTGTTCCTTATTAGCTGGGTGACCTTGGTGTAATGAGTACGTTCTCTGCCTTCATCCCTTTCTCAGTAAGGAGAACTATGCCACCCCACTCACAGTGATGCTGTGAAGTTTCATGAACAAGAGCACATATGAAATGCCTTGTGCCACTCTTGGCAAGGGCACCTAGCGTTAGGGCAAGCCTTACACTGAGACTGGCATATGCCTATCTGATAGGCTTGAGGGTCACCAAATGCACCAACTTCCAGAGATACCTACTTTTTCTTATGACTTCAGCATCACAACATTCAAGCCGCCTAATATTTTTTCCTAACAGGAGACACTTGAATCATTGCAAAAAATGTAAACTTGGAAGGCTAGCACATAAAACCATTTTCCCTTGTTAATAGCAATTAGTTTATCAAATTAGCTGTCTCAGTCAACTAGAAAATTTCTGCTTCAATTCAGCAAATATATGCAGTACAATTACCAGAGCAAGGGACTATGCTGAGCAGAAAGCAGAGTTGAACAGGAAGTGATCCAACTCTTACGTGTGCATAAATGAAGGGCAATGCCAGGTGTACCCAGATGCACACACACAAGTAGAAGAAATGATGCCCGATATCAAATTGTCATTCACACACTTTTATGATATGCAGGTTAGAAATCCATTTCTACATGAAAAAAATCATTTTGAGCTCTCCCACCCACCTGCCCATTCATTCAACAAATATTTGTGAAGTGCTAATTATGTACAAACCTTGTGCAAAGCGCTGAGTTCATTAAAATCGTGAACAAGGGGACGGAGAGATGGCTCTGTGGAAAAGTGCTTGCCTCACAAGCAAGAGGACCAGTGCCCCACATTGTCTTCTGATCTCCACATGTGCGCACATGACCCCACACATGAGTGAACATGCATAACACACAGAAATAGTGGACGAAACAGCTACTAACATGACCTATATGGGACTCGTGGCCAAGATGGTGGCAGGCAAGTACTCCATGGGATAAGTAAATAGCACAGTTAGAGAGAGGAGGTAGAAAAGACAGGGATGTCGACGGTGGAAATAAAGCATGGTGAGAGGAGGGTTTTCTGGAGCCTCTCTGGACAAAGAGACCTTCAGTCAGAGGGTGTGGTGGTTTGAGTGTAAATGACTCCATAGCCTCAAATGGTTTTGATTAATCTTCCTACTTTGTCTTCAGCAGGTGGGGCCCTGCTGGAGAGGTGTGTCACTGGGGGTGGGTCTTGAGAGTCAGCTCATGCTTTTTGGCTGTTGTCTCTCTGCTAGGGATGTACGAAAAAGTGACCCAGCTTCTCCCACCACGGTGAAGCTTCCCCTGGGATCTGCAAACCTGAAATGAACCCATTCCTCCCATCAGCTGCTTCTGGGCAGGTGTTTGTCTCAGCAACGAGAAGGGGACTGAAACAGAGGGAAATGTGACAAAGGTGTAGGGGTTGTCCAAAAAGTGAGAGAGGGAAAGGAACTCTCAGGAGAAGAAATAAAGACCTAGAGGCAACATGGCTGTGTCCACAGTCTTGACAAGAAGCACAATGGCACTAAACACTAGAGAGCAAGAGGAGTAGAAGAGGCTCCAGCTGGAAGGAGACTTTATTTTACTTTATATTTTATTTATTTGAGAGTTACAAAGAGAAAGAAGCAGTTAGAGAGAGAGAGAATGGGCGCACCAGGGCATCCAGCCACTGCACACAAACTCCAGATGCATGTGCCACTTTGTGCATCTGGCTAACGTGGGTCCTGGGGAGTCAAGCTTCAAACCAGGGTCCTTAGGCTTCCCACAGGCAAGCGCCTAATTGCTAAGCCATCTCTCCAGCCCTGGAAGGAGACTTTAAAGGAAGGAGGTCTTGAAGGCTCTCTGAGCCACTGAGGTTGTCTTCTCTCCTGGGAAATTTGGGCAACTTCTTTGGGCTCTAAGTAGTGAGTCAGGGATGAATTTTAACTTGTGTTTTACTAGTTTCTCTCCGTGCTACAAACTTGATGGGTTGGAGACAGCCATGATTCTTGGAAAGCGAAGGCACAAAGTGTTAGACCCTCTTCATGTTTCTAGGAGAACAAAAGAGAGTAAGAGCCTTTGTGGGGTACTGATTGCACCTGCTCTAAGATTGTTTGTGAAAAGCAATTGATAAGCATTCAAATGACTGAAAAGAGCACCCACGCATAATAAAGAGGTGGGTCACTCCAGTACTCTACTATGTGACTGTGACCTTGGTGGAATGTGGATCAACAGGTAGAAATTGGCCACGCCACGCTCAGGTGAGAGAAGTGGCATTTCCCAGGTAGGTAATGCTTTCAAATTGAAAAGGTGAGAAAGTCACAATAATTGGCTTAAATACAATGTGCCTGACACGGACCCTAATCCACACATGAACATGCCTTCTACAGGCTTTCCTAACAGAACATCCAACCAGAGCAATACACAACAATATCTTCTCACTTCTATGAAAGTATCCCAAAACATAACTTTTACTGTTCCTAGCACATTTTATTTGACTGTGCTACAAAAATACAGGTATCGGGAGCTGGGGAGATGGCTCGGTGGGTGAAGTACTTGGAGAGCAAGCATGAGGCCCTAAGTGCAGATCAGCAGCACCCATGGGAAAGTTGAGAACGGCAGTGTGTGTCCATAATCCCAGCAAGGGGGAGGTGGACACAGGGATCCACAGGCCTCACTGCTGCTACTCTAGCAAAATTGTTGAGCTCCAGGTTCAGGGAAAGACCCTGTCCAAAGAAGAAGGGGACGTATAGTGATTCTAAATGCCTTCCCTTCTGCACTGTGCCTTGGATTTTGTGGCAAAAAAAGGGGGGCTGGAGAGATGGCTTAGTGGTTAAGCACTTGCCTGTGAAGCCTAAGGACCCCGGTTCGAGGCTCGGTTCCCCAGGTCCCACGTTAGCCAGATGCACAAGGGGGCGCACGCATCTGGAGTTCGCTTGCAGAGGCTGGAAGCCCTGGCGCGCCCATTCTCTCTCTCTCCCTCTATCTGTCTTTCTCTCTGTGTCTGTTGCTCTCAAATAAATAAATAAAAATTGAACAAAAAATATTAAAAAATAAAAAATCCTAAAGGTGGAAATCCCCTACCGATTTTAGCAGGTGGGGAAGTGTTAACAAAGGTCTGAGAAGACCTGACAGGGGGACCGGATAGCTTTGCCCACAACCTTCTAGCTATAATCATGGTTTAAATTAGGTGTCCCCCATAAACTTATGTGTTCCAAATGCTTGGGCCCCAGCTGATGATAATTTGAGGAATACCGCTTTGTGTGCTGGGGTGGGCAGGTTCTGGGGTGTCAGAGCTGGCTCCACCTCACTAGGGTTGGCTCTCTCCCTCTCCCACTGCTGTTCTCCCTGCTGTGGCAGAGGCGGGGTCTGTCTGCCTTTGCTTAGGAAACGCCCTTCCCTGGCCATCATGAAAAGTCCCCTAGTCCTCTCAATTGCACAGCAAGCAGTTTCCTGAGCCATCTCCCCAGCCCTCTTGTCTCTTGTTTTTGTGTGTTTATTTTTTGTCTTTTGAGACAGTGTCGCACCATATAACCCAAGCTGGCCATGAGTCCATGATCCTCCCGCCCCTCCCTCGACCCTTCCTACATGCTGAGATTAGAGGGAAACAGCACCATACCCATTTTCCTTCTTGGCTCTCAACCTACTCTTTTGTATGTGTGTGAAATGACTGATGCTCGGTGTCTATTTCAAAATCAAACATCCCTGGATGGAACACTTAAAAAGTTTTCATAAATTTTCGCCTGCTTTTTTAGAAACCAGAGATTCATTTTTGGCTTCTTTTAATGATAAAGAAAACAAAATAGTGGTTTGTCCTCCTTTGATGGTTTTCTGTCTGCACCTGAAGTTCTCAGAAATAATCAAACACAAATAGCTCTTCACGTTTTCTTGTGCCATCTTTGAGAGTCCTCAAGCAGCAATTCTACGAAACAGAGAAGCAGGCCGCCTCTCCCCTGGGTCACAGAACCACCCACCCTGTGGAGGCTGTCGGAACTTCTGTCAGGTTCTAAAAGGTATTCAATGACAACAATGAATTTTCTGAAGAAGAAGGAGAATCCCTGGATTCTTTATTGTTTCAGTAAACATGGAGGCATTCCAACACCCCAAGACAATGACTGTGTGTTATATCCCAATCTTTCTATTTTTTTTAGTAATTTTTTATTACTTTTATTTATTTGAGAGTGACAGACAGAGAGAGAAAGAGACAGATAGAGATAGAGAGAGATAATGGGCGTGCCAGGGCCTCCAGCCACTGCAAATGAACTCCAGATGTGTGCACCCTTTTGTGCATCTGGCAAACGTGGGTCCTGGGGAATTGAGACTCGAACTGGGGTCCTTAGGCTTCACAGGCAAGCGCTTAACTGCTAAGCCATCTCTCCAGCCCTCCCTGTTTCTCTTAATGGAGAAGAATACAACCCCCTCCCCCAAGTCAGTGGCAATTGTTCAAAGGGCATGGCTTTTATTTAATTCTGTAAATCAAGGGAAGTTGCAGAGTATTTCCAAGGTGAGGCTGGATTCCTGCTTCTCTCATTTATTCTTTGCACCTGTTGGGATATTGGTAAAAAATAAAAATACGAGTGGACTTTTGCTTCTTTCTTTGCTTATGCGGTACAAAGAAATGAAAGAGAAATTGGGTAGAGCTGATGAGAAAGCTGAGTCCATGACGGAGGCATAGTCAGTGCTGCTTACGTAAAAATGCAGGAGCCAGAGCTACACACCCACCTCATGGATCCCCTGCTGATGAAGGGAGATGAATGGCAGGTTTGTGTGTGTGCGTGCGTGTGTGTGTGTGTGTGTGTGCAGTTTCATGTGCATGTGTAAATATGCATGCATAGCAAACCTATTTCATGAAATAGGCAAAAATGTAGTTATCTAGATTTCTATATCCAATTACATCATGAACACAAAACTTTACTTTCCTCAGGGTACAGTGGAAATGAACAACAGAATAAACGTACTTATTTACAATAAACTATTTCAAAAATAGCTTATACTGACCTTAGAAAATAGAGGGTCATGCTTCTCTGGGGGATCCCAGAAAGTCAGGAGGCTAGAGACCACACTGGCCATAGTGCTGCCATATAAAACTGTATAAATATATTCCAGATAATATTCAGGGCATATTTATACTGGAAAATCCAATACATTGCTTATGTGAAATTAAAATGTTACTACATTTTATTTGAAGAACCCAGAAACTTCAAACCAGAATATATAGGAATATAAACAGGAAAGTCACAGCTAGCCATGAGACCAGTGCCAACCAGTAAAAAACAGTCAGCCCTACAGAAAGATACATGAATCCACAGACATCAGCCCACTGATGTTATAAAGGGAGGTGGAGAGGATTTTAGAGAATGTTTACTTCATAAGTCTTAGCATTCTATAAGATCTTTCATTTTGTGAAATTAGCTGGTACAAATAAGAACAAAATGTAAGTCACACAGTGTTAGATTCCCAAATAGGAAAAATCAATGTGGAGAAACCTGCTGTTTATTTTTTTTAAAGCCTCAGGAATATGAAAATACTGAAAAGTAGACATTTATCAGTAAGGGTCCAGCAATAAATAATACCAAGCTGATATAAGTAGAAAAAGGATCTATTACAATTTTATTCAGAAACTCAGATTTTAGGAGGGTTGTTGGAATTGGGTTTCCATATTGAGTGGGACCCCACTGCTGAAATCAGGTCTGTGAGTGACTTAGTTATTGCTGTGACAAAACACCTGACCAAGGACGCTTGAAGGAAGGGTTTGTTCCGGCTCACAGTTTGAGGAGATACAACCCACGGTGCCGGGTAGCGTGTGGTGACTAATGCTACGCTGGCAACGCAGGAGGCCACATGTCCTCAGTCAGGAAGCAAAGATGAATGCTGGTGCTCATCTTGCTTTCTCCTCTTTTCCCTTTTATTTAATCTGGAGCTTCAGACCATGAGTTGGCCTTCTTCTCTCAGTCAAACCATTCAGGAGCTCCCTTACAACAAACCCAGAGGCTTCCTTCCTAGATGGTTCCAAATTCAGTCAAGTTGGCAATGTTGACTGGCCACCATATCCACCTCTACACAGCATGACACCCAAACAATGTTCATTTTAAGCCATTACACCGTGCCCCGTCGTGGTTAGCCTTTGCGCAGCGTCCAGCAAAGAGCAGCAGCGGGGTGCTGGCCCCACCAGAGGCGCCTCCACTGAAAAACTGCTCTCCCAGAAGGGCCACGCACCTCCCGCTACTGGTGACGCTGTCACCGCCTCCCATCGCAGAGAAGTGTCCCAGTCCTTCCCTTCTACTTATGACTCAGCCCAAGTCACAGAGCCTCACGCTGAATCTCTTAAACGAGCCTCACGGCTCTACTACTCAGTGAGAAAAGTGAGAACAGAAGCCAAAATTTGGCAATTAAAGGCTTCAGAGATATGAGGAGGCTTCAAACATTGAGCAGTTAAATGGCTAAAAGCATCCTCAGCCCAAGTATACATCAAATTATTAACAGCATGTTTCTATATGGTCATCTATCTATGAAATATGTTCTTCTTTAAACTTTTCTGTGTTTTCTAAATTGTCTGCAATGAATATTTATTATAATTATAGTTTTTTTAAGGTTATAAAAAAAGACTTCAAATGTCTCTTACAAACCTAATGATAATTATTTCCACTCATTTAATGTTTTATATCCTTTTGATGGTAATGAAACATTGTTTATGGTTTTATTTTTCATCAGGATATTAGAATATTTTTCAGGCTCATAAATTCATTCAAATATGTCAATGCAAATTCCCCGAAGAAGATGCGATGCAGAGCAGAGCTCAGCATGTCAGAAAATATTAGCTGGGCATGGTGGCACATACCTTTAATCCTAGCACTCAGGAGGCAGAGATAGAAGGGTATCTGTGAGTTTGAGACCAGCCTGGAACTACAGAGTGAGTTCCAGGTCAGCCTGTCTCAAAAAAAAAAAAAAAAAAAGAAAGAAAAATTAAAAAGAAAGAAAATATTACTAGTTCACTGTACACAAATTCTCTAAGAGGCAATGAATGGTCACACTTCGTTACAGTCATTGTGCTTGGTACAGTGCAGGGAAAGGCTGGCAGTCAGAGGTACCATCCATTACCTTCTCCAGGAAAAGTACCTGAGCAGATAGGGCCATCAACATAAAATGTGGCGTGGGGTCTGCATAAATCAACCGAGGTGAGGTGAGTACAAATCCCAGAGACATTTCGTCTGCGTGCTCCCCACATCAACCCACAGCTTGTTAGAGTCTTGTTTACATGGCCATGGATATTTTATTTCACATGTATAGCAATACCTTGTCATATATTTTAAAAGGAAGGGACAGGAGCTAAAACACAAGGAAGACTTATTTACATTTCTTTGAGGAAGACAACTATTTGTGAGGAAAAGAAAAGCCAAGTCCTTTGGAAAGACCACCCCCAAGTGACAGGTGGACTGGGACACGTGCCCATGTGACCGGAAGCAGCTGGGGGAGCAGGAGGAGGCAGCAAGCCCATCGGGAGGCTACATGCTTTCATCTGGGCCTGTCGCGCTGGTCTTGCCGTAGAGCCTCATGGCAATGCTCTGCCCTTGCCATGTTTCTTTTCATTGGCTGAAGCTCGGAAGCAGCGCTAACTTTATTATATTCATTATTAGCACCCGCAGGGATAATTCATTTCTTTTCAGTTCATCTGCCATTGCTTACAGGATACCACATCATTGGAATTTCTGTTCAGTTGCCACCTCTACACGGTCGGCATCAACAAGCAGCCTTGTCCTCCATTAGTCCACTGAGTGTCACGTCCTTTCAGAAAGGAACCTTCACAAAGCAATGGCTATGTAGAGACTCGGAAGTCAGAATACCTGGCTTGAGGTCACACCTCTGTGGCCTATCACAAGGTCCCTGCTATGAGTCACTACACTTATGATGGCCTGGGAGACAGTTCAGTTGGTAAAGTGATGACCTTGCAAGCATAAGTCCCAAGTTCAATGCCAAGAACCCCATAAAGAAAGCCAGACAAGCGTCATATACTTTTAATCCCAGCACTAGGGAGGTGAAGCCAGGTACTTGCTGACCAAACAGTTAGCCTAACTGGAAAGTACCCTACCAGTGAGAGACCATGCCTCCAAATAAGTAGGTGAGACCTGAGGAATAAGACCCGAGTAAGTCCTCTGGTCCCAGACATATGCACATACACGTGCACCCATACACAGATGAACACATAGAATGGTAAAACAAATCCATTTCAAATGATTATAGCCAAGTAACAATTTTTAGGTGATGAGTACATTTAACTTACATGTAATATATGCATGTGTGTATGGCAGTATTCTATCTTTAAGGTCATATGTATTTATGAGATAAATTTGTTCCAATTACAAGGAAATTTCCTCGGTAAGAATCAGGTTGTGGGGTTGAGAGTTGACTTAATGGATAAAGTATTTCACACAAGCATGAGGCCCATAGTTCAGATCTTTAGCTGGGTGGGCATGGTGACCCCTCCAATGAAAGTGCTCAGGAGCAAAGACGGGAAATCCCCGAAGCCAGCTGTCTATAAGAATAGCTGGGGGGGCAGCTGTGGGTGCAAGAGAGAGGCCCTACTTCCATAAATAAGGTGTCGGGCAATCAAGGAAGGCTTCCAGCATCACCCTCTAGCCTCCACGTGTGTGCAGACATGCATGCACGCACACATGCCAACGTGAACACACACATACACAGGCACACAAAAATAAAGAGTGAAGCCAGATGTGGTGGCGCACGCCTTTAATCCCAGCCCTCGGGAGGCAGAGGTAGGAGGATCTCCATGAGTTCGAGGCCACCCTGAGACTCCATAGTGAATTCCAGGTCAGCCTGGGCTAGAGTGAGACCCTACATTGAAAAAGAGAGAGGGGGGGGGTGTTGCAAAGTGTTATGTCATCGTGATAACTCTTGATAAGTCCTCTGGACAGAATCTCAATATCTCTTCAGAAGGCCAACTAGCTAGATTTTTCGTCCAGTGTGCCCCTAGAGCATTGGTTCACTGGCTGGGCACTCAATTTCTTGATGGGCTTACAGATGTCAGCAAGTAACAAGTTCTAAGTAACAAGTACCTAGAACTCCATGGGGCATGAAGAGCCCACAGAAGAGTCTATGGAAGGCAGATTCAGGACTTCAATTTCCTTTCAGGCAGCATGTCCAAAATTCTAGCTTTCTCCATCTCTCCCCTTCCTCCAGGTGCTCGAGTAGAACAGACATTTGGCATGGATCGCATTACCAGAAGAATCAGGCTGTGGGTTGTGAAACAATGGTACTGTGGATGATGAGCTTAGTCTTAAGGTTTGTCCCGGGTCTGTCTCTGGTACACAGGAAGCCTTGAGCCAGGGGCTCCCAAGCATGAGAACCCATCCACTCACCAGCAAAGCTACGTGCATGTAGATGCCTGGCCCCACTCCTAGCAATAGATGTGGGGCGCCTCGGGTCAAACACGGCACCTGACTCAGGTGAGAAGCACTGGCTTATGATGAACAAATTCTTAGGGTACATTCCAACCTAATCCAGCCTAGTCAAGTCTGCATGTCAAACAAACTGAAGGGCATCATACCTTACTGGATTCAGAACAACTGCACTGCGCTAGATGGATATCTACAGAAACCCCTGAAAACAGCAGTTGTAGAAGGTTAAGTAAAACCTCAATTAGTACATTTGCTAACATATGAGTGCATTGTCCAGTAATAGACTGGCTTCCAAGTCCTTAATTCCTAGCATACATGTTCTAGTATTTAACATACCAGCACTCGAAAGTTGAAAAATAAATAAACAAATAAAATAAAAAATAAAGCTGGGGCTGGAGAGATGGCTTAGCGGTTAAGCACTTGCCTGTGAAGCCTAAGGACCCCGGTTCAAGGCTCGGTTCCCCAGGTCCCACGTTAGCCAGATGCACAAGGGGGCGCATGCGTCTGGAGTTCGCTTGCAGAGGCTGGAAGCCCTGGCGCGCCCATTCTCTCTCTCTCCCTCTATCTGTCTTTCTCTCTGTGTCTGTCGCTCTCAAATAAACAAATAAATTTAATAAATAAATAAAGCTGGTCATGGTGGCACACACCTTTAATCCTAGTACTTGAGAGGCAGAAGTAGGAGAATTGCAGAGAGTTTGAAGCCACCCTGACACTCCATAGTGAATTCCAGGTCAGCCTGGACCAACGTGAGACCCAACCTTGAAAAAAAAATCCCCCCCAAAATAAATAAAAAAAAATAAAAAATAAAAATAAAAAAGCATAAGAAAACCCCACATGACTCATTTTTATTTCTAACTAGGAAGGGATTGAGAGCAAACATTGCATTTATTAATTCCAAAGTTTCCACCATGAAATGAATTCTTTTTTTTTTTTTTTTTTTTTTTTTTTTTTTTTTTTTTTGAGGTAGGGTCCCACTCTAGCTCAGGCTGACCTGGCATTCACTGTATAGTTTCAAGGTGGCCTTGAACTCACGGTCATCCCCCTACCTCTGCATCCCGAGTGCTGAGATTAAAGGCGTGCGCCACCACACCCGGCTCTTGCTTACATATTTTTGGTAAAACTAAGTAAGTACAAAATGAAAACTTAATCCCAAAGTTATGGCTGTTGCATGTGTGCATGAAGGCCTCAGATGGATGGCCCTCGAGTCCCTGCTGTGGCTAAAATGCCACTGGCTCGTGGCTGCAGCTGGTTACTTGACCTATAAGGCTTCAAGTTCTTTCTTTCTTCTTCCCCTTTTTGAGGGGTCGTTTTGGGGAGAGGTTATGAAGCAGGGCCTCACTCAGGCCCCGGCTGGCCTCGGATGCACCGCAGCCCTCCTACGTCGTCCGGGGACCCGCGGCGTGGACCACGGGCCAGGCCGGGGCTTCCAGCTCTTCACCTGCCCGAGAGGTGATAGCGGCCGCTGCGCTGCGCTCCCGGACTGCCCCAAGAAGGGACTGAGAGCGCGAGAAGCGTGTACACGTGGGCTCAGAGCCCCACAAAGAGCCACGGAGCCCTGCAAAGACCGCTTCCTACGCTCAGCCAGGGGCGTGGAAAATAAAATATAAAATAAAATAAAAAATAAAATAAAATAAAATATAAAACCTGGGACGAGAAGCGCCAGGCGCAAAGTGGCTGGGATAAGCAAATGCAAGGAGGCCAGTAATCAGGCAGCGCCGCGCCCACACGGAGCGCTGCCAGGCAGAGGCGGGTCCAGTGCCCACCCTCGCTGGTACTGCTGAACGACGGCCCATGGCCTATCCGAGTTCTGTCTTCACAGGATTACAGATTCGACATCATTTTCTTGTCCAAGTCCATAGACTGGAATGACTATCCAAAAATGAAAAAAAACAGAACAAAGAAACTCACAGTGGGCTTTATAACCAGTCCTTTTCTTCTTCCAGGACGTGGGAGACATCCCCGTTTCAGGACTCTGTTTTCCACGGACCGGACATAGCAGAAAGTGACCAAAGGCAAACGCTGACCATGGGCTTACCAAAGCATCAGGGCTGGCTGACTCAGGGGCTCTGAGGTGCAGCCACAGCTCATCGTTTTCCTGTCTTTATTATAATGTCCTACTTTAGATTTGCTTCCTTCGCTCTCTGGCTTTTCCTGATGGTAAAATACCTGCTGAGAGCTCTGAGGTAGGTGGTGTGTGTGTGTGTGTGTGTGTGCAGGTACACAGGCACATGTGCATGTGGAAGTCAGAGTGAGGTGTCTTCCTCAGTCACAAGCCACCTAACATGTTTGAAACAGTCTCTCACTGAACCAGACTCCCACCAATTCCACATGAATAACAAGCCCCAGGGATTGTCCTGTCTGTCTCCCTTCCCCAGTGCTGGTATTAGAGGTGTGTACCACCACACCCGGATCGTACATGGGTGCTGGGAATGTGAACTCAGGTCTTCACAGGTGTGTGGCAAGCCCTTCTTCCATCTCTCACGGAGCCAGCTCCCAGCTTACAGGTAGACTCTTGATGTCTCAAATCCAGAAGAAAAGACAGCCATTTCTCCCTGAAACTCAAATTCAAATACAGAGCCCAGTTTCAAAGTCTCAGGAAAGGTCAGGTCCACCCCTGACTAACCACAGAGGTTAAGGGCATGGATTCATGGGCCTGGCTTGACCCACATGCCCATCCTGGGTACAGGATATAGTTCAACGAAACTCATCGGGAACAGGGAGTATGTTTTTCTTACCAAAAAAAAAGAAGAAGAAAGAAAAGAAAAGAAACGTGAGCTATGGCTGCCACACTCAGGTGATAGATACTGTGTGCCTCTGAACAACATATGTTCTTATAATCACACGGGCTCTTTAATTGATGATCACAGTTGGCTGAGCAGATGTAGAAACTTCAGGAAGAGAGACGTCAGACATCTTGCTCTTCTTCATCTCCAACTGGGCTGCTGGGTCCAGCTGCCTTGGGTGTCAGCCAGGCTTGCAGCAGACCTTCACAGCCCTCAGGGCACATACAACCTTGACTCCAGTCAACATACAGTTTGTTTGCTTTTGGTAGTTGATTTGTTTGCTTGGTTGGTTGGTGGTTTGGTTGTTCTGACACAGGTCTTATGTAGCGAAGCTAACCTCAAACACACTATATAGTCAAGGATAATTTTGAACTCTTGTTCCTCCTGACTCCGCTCCTAAGTGCTGGGATAGCATGCATGTTGAACCACATGTGGAAACATGGAGTTACTAAGCAATTATTAGATACTTTGTGTGATGTATATTCAAACGAACAACTGAGGTTTTCGAGTCATTGTTTCGGTGTGTCTTCCTGTGTGAGTGTGGGCGCAGCATGCCGCAGCACGTGTTTGAGGGTCACAGGACAACGCTTGAGTGCGGGTCCTCGCTTTTCACCTCATGGTGAAGCCAGGGTCTCTCATTCTTGTTGCCCACTGTGAATTCTCCAGGTCAGCTAGTCTGAAGGCTTATAGGGAATTCTATGGCCCCTGCCTCCTGTCTCTCTGCCAGCAAGTCGGGATTACAGAAATCCACCACGGCTTCCGGCCTTCCTGTGGGGTCAGGGGACCTGAGCTCCGGCCCTCACACCTGTTCAGCGAGGGCTTGATCCACTGAGCCTCGTCCACAGCCTGGTTCTGAGGCCATTTTAAATACTTGCATTGGCATATCTCTTGGAGACCTTAAAATTCATCTGTCTTCAGTGTGCAATGTAATACACTTATCACAGGTTTCTAGGACTGTGTAAACATCTCCAGGATTCAGTTGTGGAAGAGTTCCCTCACCCCAAAATGAGCCTTAGGTTCATGTAAACCACCTACATTTGCTGCTCAGCAAAAGGAACTGCCAACCCATGACCGATCTTTGTGGATTTGTTTCTCTGAGCACTATGTAGTGATGGGATCACATGTAGACTTTTTTGTTTTACTTGGCCTAATGTTTTTCAGGTTTGCTGTCAACACATTTGTGGCAGATCTCAGTATTTCATTCTCTTTTATTGCTGTCTAGTATTCTATTATGTAGCCGTTCCACATTCTGTTTATCCAGTGATCAGCTGATAGTTCTGTGTGTTGTGTCAGCCTTGGTGACATTGTCACTAAGGCCTCTGTGGGCCCACAGGCAAGTGCTTGTGTAAACATGTGTCTTTACTTCCGTTGTGAAAAGTTCTGTCTAGGAGTAAAATGTCTGGGTCACATGGAAAATTGCAGCAAATAAAATTTAGAGGGCTTATTTACAACTCCAATGCTTTACAACTAGAAATCTATAAGAACAAATCAGTATTGCTGAAATTTTAAATATAGCTTTTACCCCAAGCCAATCATATATTTTTGGTGTTATGCATATAACTTGAACAAAGATCAGAACATGTATGAACCAAGATTTCAAATAATTTTCATAAAAATAATATTTCACTGAATGGAACCCCCAAATTATTACATGAGTGGTTTGATTTTTACTAGTATCAGGTGAGAAAAAAAATGCACAAAACCAATTTATAGTCCTGAACACTTTACAAAAACTTTTTCTGTTTTTTTCCAACTCACTTACTCCTTCCAAACAAAGCAAAGCACTCCATTATATTATCATCCAATGAATGCAGTTGGGAGTTTTTGCCCACCCTTTCCTTGTTTTTTTTTTTTTTTTTTTTTTTTTTTTTTTTTGTCTCAAGGGCTGTTTTTGTGGAGATCTATGGAGCCTTTCAGGTTTAACTCTGTGTTGAACATGGTCATGAAGAAGCCAGGGTCATGCCTTCAGCTCTTCAGAACCAGAAAATAATCTTCCAGCCAGCCATTCCCCACAATGTTCCTCAGTGTCCCTGGAATTCTTCCAGGCTGGTTTCTCTAACAGGTTACAAAGAACTCAGGTTTAGTGCCCTTGTCTGTAACAGAGTCCTGGTTTTGGATTAGCCCAGATGAGCTAAATTGTGCTACAGTAACAAACAGTCCCCAAATATCCAAAACTTTTCACAACTGAGACTTGGCAAGGAGCTCAGCTTACCTCACTCATCTTGGCTCAGTCTCACATGCTAACTAACAATCTGCATACTTCAAGAAAAAAGAGCTCTATGGGGCCTCTCCTTAATAATTAAATATTTATTCCAGAAGTAACAGACATAATGGTCTTTTTGTTTGTTTGTTTGTTTGTCTGTTTGTTTGCAACTCATGGGCAAGAGCCAGACAATAGTCTAAGGAACCACCAGGTGGGCACAAAGGACCTGGCATGTGCCTCAAGACAGAACAAGAGGATGCATTTGAGAAAGAGAATATGTTCACAATTATCATGATGATTGATTTCCACACACACACCTGACACTTGAAAAACTGGGTGTTGACAAGTGGGCATTTGTTAGGAAAGAAAAGGTTAATTTCATATCGGCCCTCTTGACAGGTTCGGTGAAGTTTATTTCACTGTGCATCATATTAAACCTTTAAGTCTTGGGGGAGATTTCTTATGTAATAATTACTAATAAGGGGATGAAGAGGCAGCTCAGTCAATAAAAACACTTGACATGGAAGTGTGAGGGCATGAGTTCTGATCCCCATCACCCACGCAATGCTGGGCAGGCATAGGGGTCTCCCTGTAACCCCAGCACTCAGGAGGCAGAGCCAGGGCATCCCTGGACAAGCCAGCTAGCTGGACTAGCAGAATAAGTGAACTCTGAATTCAAGCAAGAGACCCTGCTTCAGTAAATACAGTGGAAAGAAGTTGAGAAAGACACCTGAGGTTAACCTCTAGCCTCCACACGCATACACAGAGAGAGAGAGAGAGAGGGAGAGAGAGAGAGAGAGATGTGCATACACACATGCATGTATACCACACACAATACACATCTTTTTTTCTTTCTCTTTCCTAACTCCCTAAATATAAATGCTCAAGTTATGGAATTTAGTAACAGGAGAGATTCAGTTATTAACAGGGCTAATCAATTACAAACATTAGTGACTTACCCTCCAGGTTATTCCTCCAAGAACAATTCTTTTTTGTTTGTTTGTTTGTTTGTTCCTTGTGGTACTGAGCATGGAACCAGGGCCTCATGCATGCCTGGCAAGTCCTCTGCGACTGAACCACACCTGTGCCACCCGGGAGATACTCTTTGGTCCACATCTCTATAAAGAGCTCCACTGAAGCTTGGATGATGAAGGTTTTTCTTTGGAGACTTGCTGCTCAGATTTCAGCTCCTTCAAGGAGGGCCGGCTGCTCCCAGGCTGCTGCTTCCCACACAGCAGGGGACATGATGCTACCCAGTGACCTCCTGAGAAGTCCCTGAGAGAGTTCCTCTTCTTCTCACCCTTCCACTGAATTGCGACACACCTATGCCTAAGACAGCCTCTGAGATTTTGCAGCGCACCCTGGTCCTCAAGCCCAAGCATAGATCAGCTCACTCCCCACAAACTGCAAACAAGAGTGGAGATGGAATGAATTCTAAGAGAAACCTTGCTAGGCATTGTTAGGAAATAAAAGATTAAAGAAGGGATCCCATCGAGGCAATCAGTGAGTCCACACACTCATGTGGATTTTCCACCATGGTAGTACACCATTATGATATCATGTAAGCACAACCTAGAAACATTTATCTTTATAGTCCAAAACTTCTCAGCATGTCAAACAAGAATCCAGCCCCTCCCGAGAATGACAATATAAGATATGGTTATGGAAGATTATTGTTCTTAACCATCAAGCAGGTAGAGTGCCATCACAATTGTAATTATGGCATGTGTTTTTAATCTTGCTCCTTTTAATCATGTCAAACAAAATGTGAGGTCCCTAGATTGTAAAATTATTTCACCCACATAATTGTTTCATCAAGCTATCAAGACTTGACATGAGTCAGATGTAATGACTCAACCTCCTTGCCTTTAAATAATAGTCCGGGATTACAGTCAAGCCCCGTCTGACACAGAAAATATTTATTTTAGTGGCCTTCAGAGGCCTGAACATGAAGTTATTCAAACTGGGGTCATTAGGCTCCCATTTACATTTCTGTTTTCACATTCCTGCCTGTGAAAGTAATACATACTAATCCATCTCCTCTGGATGATTGGGAGACATTCAAAAGATAAATACTGACTGTTGCAAATGTAGCCAGAAGAGAAGGCAGTTCAAATTAATCCCACTAAATATCACCGTTAGTGAGCGATGATTTATTTCGATCACTCAGAAGAAAGGATTTCTTTTTTTTTCTAACATGCTGCTATAAACTGTTTGATACTATGGCTAACCCTCATTGGTGTGAAATGTTTTAGAAGATGAAAACAGCAAGCCATGGAGCCAACGGTTGTTTTCATGGCGATCTTGGGCTCACACAGGCCTCTGGAAAAGCCTGCCTTATCTGCAGCACTCTAGAAGATGCAATTTCACAGGTCCTAAACTAGAATCTGTTGTCTGAGCAGTGCTCAAGGCTAGATAAATATGAGCACCCTTGATTCATACACGGATTTGAAGTGAGATGAGGGCAAAATCCACTTCACAGAAAGCCAGAATGCCCCAAATATGGCTTGAACTCAACCACACATGCATTAAATGATTCCAAGAAAGTAAATAACATCAATTTCTTCCTATTTAAAACCTTCCAAAGACATCTATGCTCCTATCATATAAGGCAGACAGCAATGAAAATCAATAGCACACTATGATAGTGTCTGCTCTCCATCTAGGAAAGGAACAAATTGAGCAGACAGAACACAGAGGTCAGGAATCTTTTCCAGGTCTGAAAATCCCCCCCAAGCACCGTGCAGATGGTGAGCCCTGGCTAATTACCGTCACTCCAACACCCCAGCTCCCGCCACCTCTGTGCCTCCACACCAGGGGTCTCCAATCCAGCCTCATCAGCTACACCAGACACCGGGACCTGTGCATAAGTAATTCAGGCCACCGAGTCGTGCGGGTGAATTCATAAAATGAATTTGTGTGAACTTGAAGAGCAAATATGAGCACACAAATTGATAATTTATGAGTGGGAGGTTAGCAGATGTTTTCAGAGCTGTCTGAGGCAGGAAACCCACCAGGGGATAAAGTCCAACGATGTAGATTCATATATTTTGCCAATCTCTGATCCTGAGAATCGGAGTCTGTTTAAATCTGCCCATCTCTGGGGCCAAACTGAAGGATGCTCATCTCTGATAGTAATCCTTGGAGGAACGCTGCTGTTTGTCCAGCATCTCTGCACTCCTAAGGAAAGAGCACCACCCCATCCTATCCCAGGGAAGCTCTTCCCCATCAGGCACACGTTATCATAGGTCCATCCTGCCCTTTGGAAAATGCCACCTCTGGCTACAGAGATGTCACGTGCTCAGAGGAGACAAGCAGAGGCCTTCGCCAGGATTGCCAGTTCAGAAGGAGAGACAGGCAGCGGAGCTTATGAGCAGTACTTGCTCCAGGTCACCCCATTCTCTCCCGGCAGATGTGATAGGAAGACACCTCAAGCCTTTAAGAGCCCATTTGCCAGAAACGTTGGTCCTTTGCCAGATATCTTAATCACCTACCAGACCTAAAAGTGCACAATGTCATCCCAGCTCCTCTGCAGGCTGAGGCAGGACTTTAAATTCAAGGCCTGTCTGGGCAACAGAATAAGTTCAGGACCAACTTTGCCAACTGAGTGAAATACCATCTCAAAATAAAAAGTAAAAAGGGGGCTGGGGATGGAGCTCAGTGGTAGGGAAGTTATCTTTCCTTCCAGGGACCTGAATTCATACTAACCCTCAGTAAAACACTCTGAGATTTGTAATCAAAAATAAAAAAAACACCCCTAGATTCCACTTCAGACCACCATCAGCAAGCTATGCCTGCAGCGCAGTTTCTGTCAAGTATCCTCTCGCAGCAGGTTCCCAGTTCTGTGTACTTCATGCAAGCCCCCAGTTTCCCACTGCCCGCCTGCAGCTCCTCACTTGCCTTCTTGTCTAACTTGGCTTAGTCACTCCTGACTGCAGACTCTCACTGGCTGCTGGCCGCCACCTCCATGCTTTCCTGCAACGCCACCACGCGGGCGGTTTGCATTGTGCTCATAGTCCACGGACCTGACCACTGAGCCTAACTCCCTCCCCCTTTGGTTCCTCTTCTGCCACTGTTCCTTTTTTAAATTTTGTTTTTTTGCTTATTTTTATTTATTTATTTGAGAGTGACAGAGAGAGAAAGAGGCAGACAGAGAGAGAAAGAGAGAGAGAGAGAGAGAATGAGCACGCCAAGGCCTCCAGCCACTGCAAACGAACTCCAGACACATGCGCCCCCTTGAGCATCTGGCTCACGTGGGTCCTGGGGAACCGAGCCTCGGACCGGGGTCCTTAGGCTTCACAGGCAAGCGCTTAACCGCTACGCCATCTCTCCAGCCCCTGCCACTGTTTCTTGATCTTTGCATTCTAGCTGTTTTCCAACCGCAGACTTCTGTGAGTAACTCACGTCTGCCCAAACCAGGATCATTATCTTCTCTCTTCCTGCTGTCTAGGGTCATCCACAGCATCCTCACGCTTTCTGACTTCCTTATCACCCTACATATGTCTGTTTTAACATCTTTTTTCCTTTTTTTTTTTTTTTGTCTTAGGGATTTCATTGAGCTTAAATCCACAAAGCATAAAATTAATTATTTTAAAGTGAATGATTTTGTGGCATTGGGTACATTCACAACATGGTGTAACTACTGCCTTCCCAGTTCCAAAACACTTCCACCACCCCCACAGTGAGTCCTGTGCTTGTTCAGTAGGCACACCCCCAGATCTCCTCTCTCTAGCCCCTAGCAACCACCAGCTGGTCTTCTGTCTCGATGGATTTTTCTCTTCTGCAAAAACCTCCCTTTGATAGACTTTCTCCAGTGATCCTGAGACGTGACCTCTGTGCTCTCTAAGCCCAGATACCCACTGCTTTTATTTTTAACTAGAATGCATCATTCTCTGAAACCTGATTACTTACATACTTGTCTGTCTTCTCCTCTAAGATTTGAGCCCCATGAGACAAATACCTTGTTTTGTTTAGTCCTGTATCCCCAGTGTTTTAGCACCGCTTGGTTTACAGGCTTCTAATAAACATGGGTCAAATGAACAAAGGTAACCTCATAAGACAATCCACTATTAGCATTCTTTAGGAAGCAATTGACAGAAATAAATTTAAACTAATCCAGGCCAAGATGAGTAAACACATGAGGGGAAACCCGCTCTCTCTTAGTCTCTTACCATCTCATACAGGTTTCTCCATTACAATGGTTATCAGGTGAGAGAGGCCAACATTAGAGGCATAGACCTCATTCTCCATCTGAGACAGTTCGGCTTAACTGTCAGCTCAATAGGACTGAAAAGTGTCACACCATGTGATCAAAGAAATGGCAGAGGATAAGGTCACAGAGATTTGCAAAGCACACTTCTGCATCTTTCTGTCAGGTTATTTCCAGCGAGAACTAACTAATGGGGGAAGACTCACCCTGAATATGGGTGGCATCCTCCCGTAGGCTCAGAGCCCAGATAGAAGAAGAGGGCGAAGGAGAATGCTAGGGGACCACGGGCATTCTCTTTTACCTCTACCTGGCATGAGGCAAGCTGTCCTTCTCCACCATACCCTCCCTGCCGTGATGTACTGAACAAAACCACCGAAATACCATAAGCCAAAAATTAATCTTTCCTTCCTTTGTTTTTTTTCTCAGAAATTCCGATGTTTATAACCTCAGTTCATGCATTAATGGACCCACAATCTTACTTTTCTGCGCTGGTATATACAATTATATAAAGCAAAAACCAAGACTTAATTACTTATTATATCTTTCCCCTCCCAGTCAGTGGTTAAAAGTGCTTACTTTCAAAGCCTGACAGCCCTGGTTTGATTCCCCAATACCCACGTGAAGCCAGATGCACAGTGATGCATGCATCTGGAATCTGTTTGCAGAGGCAAGAGGTCCTAGCATGCTCATTCTCATTCTCTCTCTCTCTCTCTCTCTCTCTCTCTCCCTCTCTCTCTCTCTCTCTGTCCCCTTCCAAATAATAATTAAAAATATTTTTAAATATATAAAAGCAAGCAGGTTAATACACAGGAGAAAAGACTCTTAGGGAAAATGAAGAGATGGAAATACAGCCATGATAAAAAGCTGCGCTAAATGTACTTTAGGAACAGCAAGAAGAAGACAGTGTGAGGCTGGGGAGATATCTCAGTGGCAGGCAGGTGTGAGGCCCTGAGTTCATA
This sequence comes from Jaculus jaculus, assembly GCF_020740685.1. Taxonomy (NCBI): domain Eukaryota; kingdom Metazoa; phylum Chordata; class Mammalia; order Rodentia; family Dipodidae; genus Jaculus; species Jaculus jaculus. Next base: position 134,269,407 of record NC_059109.1, read on the forward strand.
TCCCCAGAACCCACATAAGGCTGGACATGGTGGCAAGCATCTGTAATTCTAGCACTCCTACAGCAAGGCAAGAGACCGAGAAGGAAGACTCCTCAGGTGATACAAGCAAACTACCCTGGCGCACACAGCAGGATGCAACAAGGAGCTCCTGTCTCAAATAAGGTGGGAGGAAAGTAGCAACATGCAAGGATGTTCCCTGACTTCCAAATACATACTGTAGCATGCCCACGCCTGTGTGCATGAATTCAGCCCCCTCCCACACAGAAGATTTTTAAAGAGAAGCCAAGTGTGACTAAAGTGACATGAACATCAGGGAATTTGGACGCCGTGTGATCAAAGAAACGGCAGAGGATAAGGTCACAGAGGGCTACATTAACCACTGTGAAAACACCGGATTATGTTATCAACTGAAATAAGAAGCTCGTTGAGGATTTTAAGAAGAGTAATGGCATTAGCTGACTTATGTATTAAAATTTCGCCCCAGCCACTACAGTGAGGTATTGAGCATAGTGGGCAACAGGAGACGCAGCGAGACACACTGGGAGGCGGGGACGACTGTCCAGGAGAGAGATGGCAGCAGCTGGATGACAATGGTTTCTCTGCATGAAACTGACAGAAACTGGAAACAATCCTGAGTGTAGAGCCAATGGGATTCCCACCCCTGGTGGATTGACCATGAGAAAGGGGGAGGGGCTAAGTATTCATTTAAGGTTTGAGCCTGAGCAGCAGAAAGTTAACAAGTTGTCCAAAAGGGAGATGGCTTAGTTCGGAAACACGTACTGTGGAAACATGAGAACCAGTGTTCAGATCCCCAGACCCACATGAAGCCAAACTCAGTAGCAGACGTCTGTCATCCCAACCACTCCTACCATGAGATCAGAGAGGAAACAGGAAAAATCCCGGGAAGTTTGCAGGCTAGCTAGCCTGGCTCACAGACCAACAGACATCAGAGAAACCCTGCCTTATATAGGGTGGGAAGTAAGGTCTGACGCCTGAGGTCGTCCTCTGACTTCCACACATGCACTGTAATACCCACAAACTTGCACACACAACCCAAACACAGTCTTTTTCTTAAATTAATAAGTTGCCATTTATTAAAAAAAAAAAAAAAAAGGAATGTCTGAGGAAGATGCTTATTTGGCAGGGAATCAAACATTCTGATTTGCCATGGTAAGCCTAAAGATGTCCATAAGGTAGAGCGTTGTGGACATCTGGACCTCTGGGTAAAGGCTGGTGTTCACAGTAAGAAATGAAAGAAGTAACATGTAAATTCTATAAACGTAGGCCAGACCCTCACATTTCACATTGGCTATCTGTCTAAAAGGAAAGCCAGCCTTGTCAATGATCTCCAGGGCCAGGTTTCCTTTTACTTCATCTCCTCCACTTTCCTTCCATCCAGCCACATGACCCTCCTCAGTATGGCTTACCCTGGCCAGAGAATCCTGTTCTTGGGTCATTTTGTGCTCGCTGTCTCCTCTGCCTTCAAGTCTCTGTCCCCACATACCGCATCTCTTCACTTCATCAACAGCTTTAAGTCTTTACTTGGAAGAGACCTTAACGAGAACTATGCAGATCACCAAGTTCCCATTACTCCACTCTGTACCATGCATCACTTACCTATTTGTATGTCCACTGTCTTTTGCTTCACTTATAAATATCTTAACCATAAGGGTAAAAAATTGGTCAGTTATTCCATTACCAAATTGCCAATGCCACCCAGATTTGGAACCCTACTGGATAAGAATTTGTTTAATGAATTGAATATATTGATAAAAGAAAGTATTATTCAATGAGTATAACTAACTTAGCAAGTGAATCACTTCCTTAAAGTTTTGGATTCCATCTAGTAAGTGGGATATTGTCAAGAACTTGTCCCTCATTGCTGTCTTTGTTTTCTCTAGAAGTTTCATAGTTTCAGGCCTTACATTGAAATTTTCAGTTCATCATGACTTTTTATATAATATAAGGCAGTGATTCAATTTCTCACTTTGTCTAGTTTTCCCAGCAATGTTTGTTAAGAGACTTTCTTCCCCACAGTTAGTCTAACATTCTAGTCAGAGATAAATTGATTGTACTGTCTGTGTGGTTTTTGCTAGGATCTCTATCCTGCTCCATTGTCTATATGTCTCTCATTAGACTAGTAATGTGCTTTCATTATTATAGTTTGGTAATGCATTTGGAATTCAGGTATAAGGATACATCTAGTTTTGATCTTCTTGTTCAACATTGCTTTGGACATCCTGGGCCTCTTGTAATTTATGAATCTTAATATTGATTTTACTCTTGTATAAAATTGTTTTTCAGATTTTAATGGGGTAACATTGAACTTGTAGATAACTTGGAGCAGTGTGGACATTCTAACATTATTGATTCTTTCAGTCTGTAAAGACTAAACATATTTTTGTTTGTTTCTTTTTTTTTTTTTCTCGAGGTAGGTTCTTTCTCTAGTCCAGGCTATCTGGAATTCACTATGTAATCTCAGGGGGCCTCAAACTCACAGTGATCCTCCTACCTCTGCCTCCCAAATGCTGGGATTAAAGGCATGTGCCACTATGCCAGGCAAGACAGGAAATATTTCTTACTTATTTGTACTATCCTTAACTTCTTTCAGCAATGTACAATTTTTTCAATTCCTTAAGTTTATTATAATTATTGTTACCTATTACTATTGTAAATGTGATTACTCTCTTCATTCTCTTGTTGTATGATTCATTGTCATAGAAATCCAACTGATTTTTGTATGTTGATTTTGTATGCTGAAACTTAATTGAATTTATTGCTTCTCAGAGATTTTTTTCATGAAGTATTTCTTTAGTATACTTTTCTATACACAAGATTCTGCTATACACAAAGAGACTCACTCAATATTACCTATTTGGTTATGATGTGGAGATGTTTCATTTCTTTTTCTTGCCTAGTTTCTCAGCCAAAACATCCACTAATAAGCTGAATAAAAGTGTCAACTGTGGGTATCTTCACCTTGGTGTTCATATTTTTGGGAAGAAATTTCAATTTTTCAACATAGAGTATTATATTAGCTAAGCATTTTATCTGGTTCCTCTCAACTCAGACTAAAAGTCAAAAGGGCAAAGAAGGTAAGGGAATTTGATACAGAAGTCAAACTTCCATAGTTCAAATATGATATCCATGAATGAGCTATGATTTTCTAAGGTTGCTTCTTTACTCAAAATGGGGGGAGAAGAATGACAATACCAACTACATCAGTCAGAGAAAAGTTAGGCAAACAGAAACTACTATACCGGATATTTCAACCATGGGGATTTATTCTGGAGAACTGATTGCTCTTCAGGTCTAGTAAGTTTTGTGGATGATACTATGAGGACATAGAACATAGCTAGTGCTCCAAAAACATGAGCTACACGGACAAGAGACTTTGTTCCTTTAAATTGACGTCTTTTTTTTTTTTCTGCTGTTAGATGCTCCAAAGTGAGTTCTTTGAGGAAAAGAAACGAGAAGAATTCAACTGGAAAGTCAAACAGTAATTAAAAGAATGAACGTTGAGGTGAAAGAGTAAAAAACCACTGACCCACTCATCCATTCATTGCTTCTACAAGAACACTAGTGAGAATTTCTGTTAAAGGAGGAAGAAAAAGAAAAGCCAATTTATGCTGTCAGATCCAGCCATTGTTTCAGCACCACAGCCCCCTGGTGAACATGCAGTATTTTTATTACCGGAGTTCATCACTAGTGCTAACCCAATAATTAGATAATCCCTATGGCAATCTATTGTAATCAAGCCTAGAAAAGATTCCTTATTGCACACCACACATGTCAATAGCTTTCATAAACTGTAAGTCAGTAAGATATTGCTGGCATCAAAGTTTTAAGCAATTAATGTTAATCAATATGAAAACCAAAAGATTAATGTTGTTGGGCTTTTTCTTTCTCTCTCAGTGCACCATGAAAACATTGTGGCTTTATTTATTTGAATTAGAGCAGCATCTTTTAAGGTTTATCATCAAGCTGAAAGGAAAATCATCTGTAAATCATCATCATCATCATCTGGTAATTCTCCTACAAACCTAAGTTTACATAGCATCCTACAGCCTGAAGCCATATCTGATTTTAAAGTTAATGTTGCTTAGAAAAGTCCATGTTAGATGCTAGTTGAGAAAACAAAATATCCCAGAAAAGGTTAATGTGAGTAACCTTGAAAGATTTTGCAGACTGGAGGTAATATTAGAGAGCATAGTGTTCAAAACAATTGCTATTTCGATTAAAATGAAGACAAGGTTAGAAGAGGGTGGAGAGATGTTATAGGGAGCTCCTTGTGCCCAGGTGCTAGTTTCAGCCATGCAATGGGGAAAGGATAGTAGTATCTTTCCACTGATCAAATATCGAGCAGATGCCAATAACCTTTTACAGCTCTTCTGGACTGAACATGGCTGGTTCCTTCCTAAGAGGCTTCTCTCTCCGCATCCCTCTCCCAAAGGACCTCTTCTCTCTGCAGGCTATATGCTGTGGAGGAAGATGACATCATCCCTCCACTTCCAAATGGACTTGACTGGCTCAAAAGGGATTGGTTTAGGAGTTGTCACATCACTCGTGTCTGGCCACTGAAATACCATCTCTTGAGAGGCTAAGAGGGCAGGTTTCCTTGTCTCTAAGAGATGAGACATTGTAATCTAAGCAAGATTTCTCTCAATATGAAAATGTGGTGACTTGTACAATCATCTTTCCAAAAGCATGGAGATAAACTCAGAATGAAAGGTGGAAAGTAGAGCCAAAGAAAGACAGGAATAACTAACCTCTAAAGACAGTCTTCAGTGAGATGGCACATCTCTTTGCTGTTGAAATGTTTTGGTGCAGGGTTTTTAATTACTAAAGTCAGAGTGTCTTTAGTCAAACTCTAAACTTACACAATTGTGACTTTATTAAGGAAATCATCTTTCTAATGTTTGTCCTATACTCTACTTTCCTATGGAATACAGAGTTCATGTGTTCACAAAGAAATGAGTGCATAAATGGGGCTAGAGAGACGATCTGTGGGTAAATAACTTGCTGTGTGCGGTAGTGTGAATGTCAATGTACCTTACAGGCTTATATGTTTGACTGCTTGATTCCAGTTGGTGGTGCTGTTTGGAAAGTCTGTGGGACCTTTAGGAAGTGGAGCCTCGCTGGAGGAAGAGTCAATGGGGGCAGGACTTAAGATATTAAAGGGCAGCTGAGTTAGGTGCACTTTAGCTTTTGTACTTCTTCTCTGCTGACATGAAGATGTGATGCTGTCTGTTCCTCCCAGGCTTTCTATGTCTCAGTGAACAAAAGTACCTTTTCCTTCCATAAGTTGCTTCTAGGCAGGTATTTTGTCCCAGCAATGAGCAAGTGATACACAAGTGTGAGGTCCTGAATTTAGATCCCAGCACCCACTTAAACAGATGCAGCAGCATGCACCTGAAGTTTCAGTGCTGGAGAGGTGTAGACAGGAGGAGCCCCAGCATTTGCTGGGCAGCCAGTCTAGGTGAGCACTGGGACAGTAAAAGATCATGTCTCAGAAATAACATTGGGGGCTGGAGAGATGGCTAAGTGGTTAATGCACTTGCCTTCAAAGCCTAACAATCCAGGTTTGATTCCCCAGTACCCATGTAATGCCAAATGCACAAAATGGTGCATGCACCTGGAGGTTGTTTTCAGTGCCAGGAGGCTCTGAAATGCCCATTCTCCTCCCACCCCCTCTCTCTTTCTGTCTCTCAAATTAATAAATAAATAAAATATTTAAAAATAACATGGAGTGATTGGTGATTCCTGTGAATACATGTGCATGTACACCCACACACATTCACCTATATACATACATACACATCACACATACATGCAAAAACACCCACCTATGAAAAGATATCTGTAACTCTCCACATGACCTTTCTGGCTTATGCCTCTCTGCATAATATCCAACTCTTGCTATTAAAACTCTCATGTATTAAAAATCAGAATCACTTTTCCTTCTACTCATTCCAATCTTCCAAAATTACCCAGAAATGGCAACCAAATGCATGAGCTTCATTAAGAACACAGCAAAGGCCACCAATGCGCCTTGAAGAATCAAAGCTGAAATTGACTAGGCCGGCATTTCTAATAATGCTTTTCCCCAGAAGCCTTCTCCTTTAGGATGTGAACAGGTGGTCTTCAAGTTAGAAGATTTATAATTATGTAATTGAGAAAACATAGTGTTTAAATTTTTTTGATAAAATTCTTACATGTAGCATTGCCTAGAGTCTATATGCCAGTGTGCTGTGTGACTCTCCAAGAAAGAGCTCCAGAGAACTTCCGGTCAAGATGGCGACCGCCTAGCTGCACTACAAACAACGAGGGAAAAAAAGATAGATGCAGATCCTAAGAAGAGAGCTGCCCCAACATACCTCAGAAAGGGCCCAACTGAAACTAAGGACAACTGGCAAAATAAGCAAGGGTGATGTTTTCCTGTGAACTGGATTCCAGCACAAAGGGGAAGGAGATCAATTCAGAGAAAAATCAACTCCTACCAAATCAGAGAGCCAGAGCCTCAGAGGCCCCCAACACCTCAGCACTGAAGCAGACCAAAAATGAACCCAACATGGCTCAGGGAAATCTTGCGGAAGAGGGGGCGGAAAGAATGTCAGAGTTACATGTTGGGTCATGATTTGCAGAGACATTTATCATACTAATAACTGGGGGCTAACTCCACAATGCACGACCCATTTTCAATAATAAGGAGGGTCTAATGGGAGGGGGTAGATCACAGATGAGCCTAAATAATGGTACCAAACTGCCTGTATTTACTGAAATGAAAACTAATAAATTAAATTTAAAAAAAATAAAAAAATTAAAAAAAAAAAAAAAAAAAAAAAAGAAAGAGCTCCAGTACAGCATTTCATCTTAGAATCAATTTTCCAAGGTACCGCCATCCACAGTGAGTCTTGTAAACACAGCTGAAGATACACTGGTGTAAATCAACCAAACCTTGACGATGATAGCCAGATAGTTTCCTAATCTCAAGGAAGATGAAACAATAAAAAAACGGAAGTAAGGTATAGTCTTTACAAAGTTTTATCTAACTTTATGTTTTATATTAAACCAACTTTGCAAAGATTCTATGATCATTGAATCCAAGATTCTATTATTTGGGACAGAAACTATCTAACTAACTAGGATTATACAGCACACTGACTCCTGATTATATTTTTATTTGTAAAGCATTTTGTAAGCTTGATAAGAGAGTGTATCCTCACCTCAGTGAAATTTTCACAAAAAAAATATACCAAAACTTCAAAAACCTCCTGAGAAATATCATAGGCCCCACTTTGAATGCCCTACTTCTTAATCTTTCTATGTGTACTGGGAGTGCTGAAGAAGCTGAGGTCCAGAGCATAGACGGCTTTTGATGGCAAAATCAAGATGGTAACTCGGGAATTTTGACACCCTTTCTGCCCATTTTTTAGATTCTATATCTCAAAGATTTAACTTACTTACGCCAATAGTATTGGATGCTAGTGGGTTTCTTTGATCTTTCAAAACAGATAATGGAGTTGATGCAACCCCAGTCAGGCAGCCACAGAGGATGACAGGTTGACTTGTGATTTCCTCTGCAGGCCCAGACAGTTACTCGCACATTAATCCCCTAGTTTGTCATTCTTTGATTATATGACCATTGCTATAACTCAGTTTTTAATAGTCATTTTAGATGGAGGAGTAAATTAGCGTGGTCTGGACATCCTATGATATGCGAAGTACAAATAAAGAATGATTCAGCATCCTGACTTTGGTCATAAATTGTAGAAGAAAAATGACATGAAATATTCTTGGCATTTGTTATAAACAAGTTTGATCACTCTCGCTGAAAATAAATTCAAAATAAGTTAAAAAAAAAAAGTATTGCTAGTGCTAATTACCATGAAAGCTCCTGTGTGTGTGTATAAAATTGGCATTTGTTAGCATCAAATACTTTGGTGTTTATGAAACAATAGAACTGGAAACAATGCTCATGAATGCTAATGAATGAAAATTGCATGTATTTACTCAAAACTGAGACCATAAAATTAATTTATTGAGCAGAACATAGAGTGGCAGCTTCACAGTGTAAACTGATAGTCCTGGAAGCCAAGCTGGGGGAAAAACTCTCACACAAATGCAACACCCTTCAAACAGAGCCCAGCCTTGAGCTCGCCTTGAACATGGCAGCCCACATACTACCTGGTTGTCATCAATATTAATTGATCACTGGCCATGTGCCAACTATTCAATGCAGGAGCACTCTCTCCATTTAATTTTCACAGTAAACAAAAAGAGGGGACTAAACACATAAAGAGATAGGTTGAAAAGGATCTGATAACTGGCTCAGGGACGATGGTTAGGGGTTGAGCTGACCTTTAACCCTTACCTGTTTATTTCCACATCTCAAGCACTGAGCCATTATAAACTCTGACCCTTGGTCACCAGCAGTCCTCAACTATAGTTGTCAAGGCCAAAGGAAAGGTCCTGGGTCATGTTTTAATTTTCATTGCTTTGGTTAGCATAATCAGGCATTGTCAGAGAAAGATATTCTTCTGCTAGCCAGCTGACAGGGAATAGGTTCAGTCATTAACTCTACCCACTTCCGGTGTCCTCAGTCTTCTGCTCTTCATTCACAGGTATGCATGCGTGATGCGACAAAGCAAACTATGATCCAAAGTAAATGATGGTCCTGTAAGCTTGGGCTTCTGAGGAAAGAAACACACTGACTATACAGAGCAGACCACAATACCGGCATGTGGGCTGTGGGAAGATAGAAGGGCTTCCCCACGGCTTTCATCATTTGTAGGGGAGAGGGGCTGGGGTCCTGACAGGAGTGCTTCTAGGGTTTGAATGGTGGTGGGCACTCGCTGAATAAAAGGATTGGGGATGGGTTTGAGAATATGTCTTACAGATGGAGGAAATAATAGGGCATGGTTTAGGTGAATTCAGCACATTACAAATAGTTCAATATTTACTGTGAACCCTGGCCTGCATCCATGAAAAGCTATTGCTAAATCCTTAAGATGCTACCAGGTAGGTCACAATGAAGCCAGCTTCTATTGATTCTCTACCCATGTATATATCTATCTATCATTTATCTGTGTCTCCATCTCTCTCTTCGGTGTGTGCCCAATAGCTGCTGAAAAACAACAAAACCCTGTCTTTACCCCTTGCAGAAGACTGTGCCATCCTGCAACCTCTGGAAGTCCCCTCATCACCCTCCACACACTTTGCCAGCACCAGCCCGTAGCCCCACTTCTTGAGAGAAACAAGTGGGGTGAACAGACATGGCAATCACAGTAATGAAGTGGGCAGACAACCGTAGTGCCTTCCCAGATGGCAAAGCTACAGAGATGAAAACACCTCTCTAAAGACCCTGTTCAAAGTCTCTGCTGAAAAATCATTTAAAAAAATCTTTACTCATTTCCTCATCTGCGTACGTGGAGGATCTCTGGCGTCTCTCAGTGCTGCAGGTGAACACCGCTTATGCCACCTTCTTTGTCCAGCTGTGTGTGGGTGGCTGGGGAAGTAAACCCACCATGGCAAACTTTGCAAACAAGTGTCTTTAACCACAACCTATCTCTGCAAACCCTCATTTTTTACTTCTTAATTCTATTTTTTTATTTAGCACATATTAAGTATGCATGACAAGAGTTGTGTTATAGACTTTTGTTGTGCAATAGTATACTTTTGTCATATTCACCCCAGTACCCACTCATGTCCAGCTCCCATTTCCTTCCTTTTCCCAAACAGTCTCCTTCTTCATTTTATTTTTGGCAAACCAATGAATTTATTTAAGAGTAACTATGGGGAAAGGGTTATTTACAGCAACTACACAGGTGAGAAGATGTCTCTCTATCCCCCGACCAGCAGAATTAGCTGCTGCAACCCTGCAGGGATAAATAAAGCTTCATGAGCTCCTCACCTTAGCAACTGCTAATGGTTAATGATTTCTTAATTTAAAATTCCTACAAAAGGTCATAGATAAGCTGGTTCTCTGGCATTTCAAATAAAACAAGAGATTAGGCATTAGATGTCACTGTATGTCACAAAAGAGACACAGACAGGTAGAATCTCCATCCAATCCCTTGACTCCAACAGTCTTGGGGATGTCCCAAGAACCCTGTGTCCATTCCCATTGATAGCCATCCACTCTGCACCTCAGATAAGAATGGATGGCCTGCTAACGAACCTTAGCCTTGCTGGAGCGTTGTACTACCTACGCATCATATGTACTCACACTCATCTGATGTGGACCAGGAATAGTGTCTGCTTCCCTGGGGTATGTCAGGGCTCTCAGCAGTCCAGCCCAAACACTATCTGATAAAAGGGAAAGGCACAGACCCTAACATATTAACTGCAGCACTTACCATCTCACTGCTGGGACAAAACACCCGGCCAGTAGGAATTAATGGAAAGAAAGGGTTTATTTAGCTAAATAATTATATAAATATAAGTATAGTTTTAAGTGAAGCTTCATCATGGTGGGGTGGAAGCATGACAAGGGCAGGTAGCTGTTGTCACATCTTCCCATCAGCAGGGAGGAAGCTGCAAAAGCCACCTCAGCATGGCAAGCAAAGCTGAGCTACAACACCCAACCACTCCCCGACACCCACCCAGTGACACAGTTCCTCCAGCCAGGCTCCACCCCCTCAATGTTCCCCAGGCCTCCCAAGTAGCACCACCAACTGAGGACTAAGTTTTCAGCCATATGAGGGCATGAGGGGCAATTGCATTCGAACCACCACACTAGCTACCCCACATACTCCAGCCCTCTTCTTCCCTTGTATTTGGGAAATGAAGTCTTGTGTGGAGGCAAAGAAGCATTGACTATCACTACCTGCTTCAGAAACTAAAGACCAAAGTGGGCAGGGTAGGGGGTGAAGACAAGGAGCTCAAAAGGCCATGATGCATTGATATAAATACTCCTGAGCGTGGGTGGACACTTCCTATGAGAATCTTAGGGGACTCAGTGTCCTCTGAAAAATTAAGAAGCAGCCCTGGTTCAGAGGTGTCATCGGTGATGAGGAGAAAGCGTCTGCCTCTGCAGGAGGAAGCTGATGTGCATATGCCATCTCCCCTCAGATGACTTTGATGGTAATTGCACATTCAGGTATGAATCCCTTCCATCTGACACCTCTGCTTGGTTCTGATGCACCTGCAACTTTTGTGATTTTACTACCCATGCTGCCTCCAGCAAAAGTCGGGAGCTATTTATCGCCTCACTTTACAGATGCTGCTGGGTCACATTTAACAACACGAACATCACAGAGTTATCCTCGGGTGGCACAAGTGGCACGAGCTGCCGACGCGTAGCCACAATCACCATGCCATAGCGCACTTTGCAGAGCTCTGTGCCAGCCACGTCACACACACGCTCCCCGCTTAATGAGACTGGACCGAAATAGAACTTTGCTCTCAGCAGTTATACCCTTTGTCAATATCTAAATGGGAATGTTTATCTCCTGGCTTGTGGCTTATCTCACAGTATGTATAATTGCAGCATTTTATTACTGGAAACAAACTTCAACATCTACTCCTACAGTATGCAAAAGCGCAGTAAGCAATTCTGTTTGGGATGGAGATGTATCCGAAAGTAAATAAAATCTAGTTTGTCTTGCATTCCTTTGGGTGGGGGAAACAGATGCACATACATACCATCTCTAATCCTTGAGTTTTGCTGAGTTGGTTCTAGAAATACTTAAAAGTTGGCAGGTTTGCAAGGAGCTGCCTGTCACCATGGTTGGCTGCATGGAGAGGTGCCTATTACAGGAGACCTGGTTGCCTGAGAATCCTGGAAGGCCACTTTGTTTTTCTATACCTCTGTATTTTCATCTTTGAAATTAAAAATGCCGAAGCTTGGGGCTGGAGAGTGGGAGGGTTCGGTGATTAAGTGTGCTTCCTGTACATACATGAAGGCCCAAGGGGGCCTGAGACTGCCAAAGTTTGAATCTCTAGATCATGGGTGTGACCATGTGTGATTGTAACCAACCTGCAGGGAAGCACTTGAGAACCTCTGGAGACCCGCAAGCTCTAGAATCGGTAAATGGAGATTCTGGCTCAAAACAAAACCAGGTGAAAGAGTGGTAGATCAGAACATGCTGTGTTCTACTTGGTCCACCCAGGTAATAGTACGGGATGCCAAAAGCAAATATATGTGTATATATCCTCCCCATCCCCACCCCTGCACACACAAGGCAAAAATAGTTTTTGAAAAGTACCTGAGCTGGAAGTGGTGTCTCATGCTTTTAATCTCAATGCCTGGGAGGTAAGGTTTTCAAGCCAGCCTGGTCGAGGTAACAAATCCCAGGCTAGGCAGAGCTATATAGTGAGAAACTGTCTCAAAACTGAAGTGGCATGTCATATTTCCCATCCCTGGGCTATGCAAGGAAATGACATCACTGTGTCTGTCTTCCCAGGTGTCATGCAGCACTGTTGACAAAAGTCAAGATGCAAAATCAACCCAGGTACCCAGTGGGAGACCAATGCATCAAGAAAACGAGGTACATGTTACCCAATGGAATATAACTCAGTGAGAAAAGAAAATAATGAAATCCCATCACTAGTAGTAATCTGGATAAAACTGAAGGGCGTTGTGCTGATTGAAATAAACCCAGCAGCAGAAGACAAATACTGTGTGTTCTTACTTTTTTGAACTTAATAATGCTGATTTCATAGAAGAGAGCAGAATATGGGATCACTAGAGGATGGGAGGGGTGAAGGGATAAAAATGGGGTGGATAATGAGAAGCAAAATACAGTTAGATAGCTTGGGTGAGTTCTAATGATCTAAAGCCCAGCAGGGAGTCTGCAGTTCACAACCATCAGATATTTTACACAGAACTAGCAGAAAGAAGTTAGAAGCTTCTGGACACAAAGAAATTATAAGCGTTTAAACATAAAGAAATGCTAATTGCCCTGATTTGATTACTATGCATTGTATACACACATTGAAATGTCACACTGTACCCAGCAATCTGTACCCAAATTTTCAATTATGAAAATATATATTTATGTATTCGGTGAAGTAATGATTTCTGAATAAATAAGTAAAGCTGGGTAACTTTCAGAGCATTGTTTTATGAAGAGTAAGAGTGAGTTTAGAGTCCTTGGACCAGGCATGCAACTGTATAGAGTCATAAATAGTATCATAAGCATCTCAAAATATGAATTTGTGAAACAGTGTTTGCCCAGAACAGCTGCTAGGACATTAATGAACACACATGAAGCATTTATAAGCATGTCCACATGTGTGAAATCAGCTGTTGCTCCTCCCTGTCCTTAACTCAAGATTGTACAATTGATGTAGGAACAGACCTACTGTGCAGCTGGAGCGATAGCTCAGTTGGTAAAATTGTACAAGTATGGGCCTGAGCTAGTAGTGCTCCCAGAGCCCTCCTCATAAGTGGTAGCTGTGGTGACGCACGCCTAAAATTCTAGTGCTCAGGAGGTAGAAGCTAACCAAACTGGTGGTTTGGTGAGAGATCCTATCTCAAAAGATAAGCTGAGAAGCAATAGAGGAAAGTACCAAACAGCAACTTCTGACCTGAACATAATGTGTGAATGCACACATAGGCACACCACACACACACACACACACACACACACACGCACACACGCAACGCACGCATGCACCAAACCAGACCTATTGTAAGCAACCCTTGGTTAGCAATCTTGAGGACTTCTGAGTACTCTGAGTCATTATTTACAGGAAGAAATGTGGTGTTCAGTGGAGACAGAAGGACTGGAACTTAAGACGGAGAGCAAAGAAAAGAAGAAAGAAAAGGAAATCGGTAGAGGAGGCTCTCACTGAACTATTTCATGGCTGGTCAGTGAAGCACCTGTCTCTGCTCCCTCTGTGTTTTTTCTTCAGGAACTTTCCATCCCTTTAGGCTGGAATAAACTGTGTGCAATCACTCCGAGCAAGCTTAATAAAGAGATAGGAAATTCTCTTGTTATTATTTTTGGCCAGTGATTCTCCAGTTTAAACTAATTACCAGGAGGCCCAAGGTGCTCGTTCACTTGCTTTTATATGAAACCACAGCACTTCTAGTTTCTACTGGGAGGAAAGTTAGGGTGTTTGAATTGAGGAAGAAAGGCTTTTCTAGGGCAAACCTGCTCCCACCTGTGGACCTGCCAAAGGCTAAGGATGATGATGGTGGTGATAGCAGCAACACCACCCACTCCAGTTTGCCTGTCCCCCGCCGCTCCATCCCTCGAGACCAGTGCAGCCTTGCTCCCAGTCTTCCCGTCACAGCCCAGGGGCCTCTGGTCTCCCCCGCGTGGCTGCTAATGCCCAGAGGATTCTGCTCTCATGGGCCAACCTGTGCACACTGTCCAGGGCACATGCAGAACCTCGTGACACAAGAGTCCCTTGAAGCGCGTGACCTCCATCTTTGGGTTTGCCTGTCATCTCAATCAGTCTCTCACTTTACTTTTGTCATCACATGCTATGTGCAATCACCCCCACCTGGGATGAGCTGGTGGGAACCAAATCATGCTTGCCAATGGCTTCAGAGAAGAGGATAATGCCATGGCTCCTTGTAATAATAGTGTGTATTTGGCCATCTCATTTCAAGCTGCAATAGCATCATGAAGGAGGTATCATAATTACCGTCCCCACCAAGCTCAATGCCAATGATTCTCTGGGGGCTTGAAACACACTTCATGCAATTCTCTGCTGAAGGTTCTTAAAGAGAATTCAACTGTTGTGTTCCTCAAACACATGGGTGCTAGGTCTATGATGGTCACCCACACCGAGACTGAAGAGCTTCTACCCACGATGAGGAAAGAGGTTGATGGGTGGCTACAGCAAGGACAAGTTCATCCACTGTTTTTTCTGTTCCTACTCACTGAGTTCACACTCTCCTGAGCCTGAGACCCCAGGTCTTCCACAATGGGGTTGAGGATACAACACTAAAAAGACATGTTCAAGGAACAAGAAGGCTCAGTCCTGGTGAGACTGGAGAACTAGCTCTTCAGAAGACATCCTGTGCTGCTTACCTTACACCACTGCCAGAAAGTGACATAAAGCTTAGTTTGGCTCTTTCAGAGAGATGTTTAGTCTATTGTGGCAGAGAAGGTATGTCAGTGACCATGTGGTAAAGACTCCTTGATCATGGAAGAGAATGCCAGCCACCAAGGGCAAAGTTATAACCTTCAAAGGGCCCCTCCTCCTAAAAATCCCACAAACTCTCAAAATAGTACCATGCACAGGGCAAGAGACTGTGGAGGACATTTCACATCCAAACTATAATACATCCGATTCTTATTTTTTAATGTTTTTTTTTTGTTTATTTTTATTTATTTATTTGAGAGTGACCGAGAGGAAGAGGAGAGAGAGAGAGAGAGAGAGAGGGAGAGAGAATGGGCACGCCAGAGCTTCCAGCCACTGCAAACAAATTCCAGATGCATGCGCCCCCTTGTGCATCTGGTTAATGTGGGTCCTGCAGAATCGAGCCTCAAACCAAAGTCCTTAGGCTTCACAGGCAAGCGCTTAACCACTAAGCCATCTCTCCAGCCCACATCCGATTCTTTAAAAACACAGTGAGCTGTTCAGGATTTATGCATGCTCTATTTTAGCTCCTTAACTTCCTACTCTATTCACTGCTAAAAGACTCAGTGTTTGGTTCTCAGTCATTACTTCAACAGTATTTATTTTGTTACGATTTTTATCTTATTTATTTACAAGGACGGAGAGAGAGAGAGGAGGAGGAGGGAGAGAGAGAGGAGGAGGAAGAGGAGAGAGAGAACAGGCACACCAGGGCCTCCAGCCACAGCAAATGAACTCCAGACTCATGTATCACCTTGTGCACCTGGCTTACGTGGGTCTTGGAGAATCAAAATTGAGTCCTTTGGCTTTACCATCAAGCACTTTAATAGCTAAGCCATATCTCTGGGCCTCAGCAGTATCAATTAAATATTGTCACAGGGTATGTATCTGGGACAGAATTACACAGCTTGAAAGAGGTACAAGAGGGGGTGTCTGAGCTCTCAGGCGAGGGTCTGATAGTCATCTTTCCCCCTCCTTCTGTGAAGGGATGTCAACAAGCCAGATCTTGAGGGTTTCTTGCTGATAGTTACAGCTGCTGTGATAAAGTCAGGAAGGGCTGTTGTGCACGGCGGGAAACATTCCAGAGCAGATGCCAACAGCCCCCGGTATTCACAGGGGTGGGGAAAAATGTGCCTGGTACATTAAATCATTTACCATTCAATAAATACTGGACACTTTCTATGTTGTTCTTCTCTTGGATTCTGACTTCAATTAATACACTGCTTTTATTTATGACTTCCATATTCTCATAGATGTTGCATGATGGAAGGGTGATCTCAAGACCATGTGACCTATGAGGTCATGCAGGGTTCCTTGCTCAGGACAGACTTTCTCTGCTGTACCTTATTGAAATTTTTCATATTTATTTAGCTGGGTGTGGTGGCACACACCTTTAATCCCAGCACTTGGGAGGCAGAGGTAGGAGGATCACCAGGAGTTCGAGGCCACCCTGAGACTACATAGTGAATTCCAGGACAGCCTGAGCAAGAGTGAGACCATACCTTTAAAAACCAATACATATATATGTGTTTGTGTGTGTGTGTGTGTGTGTGTGTGTGTGTACATATATATACATATATGTATATATATGTATATGGAAATATATGTATATGGAAGAGAAAGAGAGACAGAAAGAGGGAAAGAGTATGGGTGTGCCAGGGCCTCCAGCCACTGCAAATGAACTCCAGAAGCATGCACTACCTTGTGCAACTGGCTTTACATGGCACTGGGGAATCGAACCCAAACCCAAGTCCTTGGGCTAATGCAAGCAACCACTTTAACCATTGAGCCATTGCTCCAGTCCAGAAATATTTCATATTTTAACATGATACACACATTTAAAAATTATTTTAGGGCTGGAGCAATGGCTCAGTGGTTAAGGGACTTTCCTGAGAAGCCTAAGGACTCAGGTTCAACTCCCCAGAACCCACATAAGCAAAATGGTGGCATGTGCATCTAGAGTTCTCTTGCAGTGGCTATAGGACCTGGCATGACTCTTGTCTCTCATGCTCTCTTTCTCTCTCTCTCTCTCTCTCTCTCTCTCCTATAAATAAATAAAATAATCATTAAAATTATTTTTAAAATTAGAATAAAATAAAATAAATATTTTACAAATCTATGCTCTTAGACAGTTACCAAAAAATTCTCAAGCTTATAGCACTGTGACCAGCTACTAGAAACTAAAGTTTTGGAGGATGGAGTCATTCCAAGACCAAAGACACCAGATGCCTCTAAAACATTTTCCCAGCTCTGAGAAATGCAAAAAGGCAACCATGCATGGTAAGGTGCTCCTGGCTCGGGGGAGGTTCCCCAGGTCCCACGTTAGCCGTGAGGAATAGACCTCAGGCATTCTGGCTACTGCAAACATGTTAAAGAAACATCACAGGTAGAGCAGCTCCCACTTCCTCCTGCTCACAGAGGTCATGTGTTTTAGGTTTTTGTTTTATATTGTACTGTTTTGTTTCCCACTTTTTGTCTTGCTTTGTTATTAATGACACTTGATCACAACCTATGGTAATTAACTTAGCCTTTGGATTAGACTTAATTTTAATTAAACAATCCTCCAGCTCTCACCAGGCTAACTGTTTGTTTCTTCTGAAATTCTTATCACCAGGCAATTTTGTACTTTATAGATTTTCTGAAAAATTGCTTTATCAATTTTTTTCCCTGCAGCCGTACACTGGATCTGACTTGTATCACTAGCTGTAGCTTTAAATTAATTTTCTACTTTTTTTCCAGCTTTTTCTGTTTGGCTAGTTCATCTAAACATTACATTTCTTCACCTTCTGATTAACAATTAATAGTGGTTATGGTTCATCCCATGAGTATAAAATTTCCCTTGCCAGCTTCCGTATTTATCTTACCTAAATGATCGAATTTGTATGGTGCAAGATTTCTTTTTCTCTAAATAGCAGCTTTCTATACTCAACCTGGGATCTAAAACTCAAGCTGTGTTCCTTTCACATCTTACATCACCAGTAATAAAGATTTTACTGTCAGAACTTGGCTGACAAATCTGCAGGCCCTTTATTATGAGCAATGATGGACTATAAGAAGCAGAGAAAAAAAAAAAACACAGCTTGAATTTCATTCACAGCTTGAATTTGTGAGGATGGCATTTATAAAAATTATCTTGTGACTTCATAAACCAAGAAAATTGGTGGATAAAAGTCAAAAGATTAGTACAAGACGTTTCCCTTATCTCCTTCCAAAATTGCTTTGGTCAAGTCTCCATCAGCAAAACTAAACGCATTGACAAGACATGGTGCCTCCTGAACATCACTTCCACAGATAACTGAAGTTACAGGAATTTGGAGGATGGAACTGTATTTGAGTTAATTGTTTTTATTCATTGTTATTATGCTTCTAACATTATTCTAAAAAATTTAAATGTACTGACAGTCAGTTAGAATAATCTTGTTAGTTGCCTGAAAATTCCAATTGCAAATCTCCAGACTCCACTGGGGCTTCTACCCAGGAACCGCCATCCTTCTGAAACCTAGAAAAGGGCTGGAGAGATTGCTTAGTAGTTAAGGTATTTGCCTGCAATGCCAAAGGACCCAGGTTCGATTCCCCAGGTCCCACGTTAGCCAGATGCACAAGGTGGTGCATGCGTCTGGAGTTCGTTTGCAGTGGCTGGAGGCCCTGGCGCGCCCATTCTCTCTCTCTGTCTGTCTAATAAATAAATAAACAAAATGTATTTTTTAAAAAACTAGAAAAGACATGCTTTTGTTTGGTCTGCGATCAACATATGCAAAACTGCAATGCAATATTTTTAATATTTTTAATTTTACCTTCATAGACGACACACACACACAAAATCCTAGAGTCAAATCAAGTTTCCTTTTTTAAAAAAAATTATTTGCGGGCTGGAGAGATGGCTTAGCTGTTAAGCACTTGCCTATGAAGCCTAAGGACCCCGGTTCGAGGCTCGGTTCCCCAGGTCCCACGTTAGCCAGATGCACAAGAGGGTGCACGCGTCTGGAGTTCGTTTGCAGTGGCTGGAAGCCCTGGCGCGCCCATCCTCTCTCTCTCCCTCTATCTGTCTTTCTCCCTGTGTCTGTCACTCTCAAATAAATAAATAAAAAATGAACAAAAAAAATTTTTTTAAATTATTTGCGAGAGAGAGAGAGAATGGGCACATTAGGGCTTCCAGCTCTTGCAAATGAACTCCAGGTTCATGGGCCACCTTCTTGTGCATCTGGCTTATATGGGTCCTTGGGAATCCAATATGGTCCTTTGACTTTGCAGGGAAGTACCTTAACCACCAAGCCAACTCTCTAGCCCCAAGTTTCCTTTAACCTCTGTGAAAGTTAACTCAAATCCAAAGGCATGTTGTCAGCAAACTCAGCATATATGAGAAGCACCTCCCTGAGAGGGCAGGCACAGATGACGTCTACTCCAATGACTCTGCTGCATCTCTGGCCTGGGGTCACCCTTGCTCAGTGTGCAGCATGACCCACATCCAAACCTGGGCGTGGTGGCACACACCTTTAATCCCAGCACTCAGAGACAGAGGTAGGAGGATCAAATGCCATTACTCTGGGCTAGAGTGAGACACTACCTCAAAAAGACAAAAACAAAAACAAACAAACAAACAAAAAAGCAAAGAGACACCTTTACCCACAGTGTGGACACAGTTCCCTTTAGCCACATGAATTGGAATTCTCAAAGTCTTGTGTGTATTTGTGCAGCTGATGCTGTAATTTTAGGAAAAGCCCCTAAAAAAAAAAAAAAAATCAGAGATCTATACAGAATCAAATACCAGGATATTTAACGACAACATCACTCCTGAGAGTGAATTATTAGGAACAACCTTGATACCAAATAAAAATGAAGAAAAATCCTGTCTAGCTAATAGAAAGACATTTTAAGGACTGCAACATAGAAGACCTTCACAATAGAAAATAAATGGGAAATACAAAATCTCACGTGTGTTCCATGCTGCCAATTCTGCACTGTTTCATGCCTATACATCCCAGGAGTAAACACACAGAGAGAGACTAATGAACTAACATAATGAAAGCCAAAATAGTTATAATATTTAAATGACCTTAATCATTAAATAAGTAAATAATTATCTCTGGAGGGTAAAACTGTCAGTTATCTTTCCATTTCTCTTTAGATTAGTATGAATTCCACAACTTTCCAACAAGCCTGTATTACTGAAATAAGAAAATGAATGTTATTTTTAAAAAAAAGGCAAAGTGGGACAAGCTGAAGATGAGTTCAGTAACCACTGGTGAAGCTTCTGGAAGTACCCATCGGTATTGGGGGATATCAGCTGCAACCCCCGAGAAAGCTCAGATGTAGATGTGCTGTCTCTGCATGTCCATTGTCAAGGGGAGTTCCCCTTTCTACTCTCTGTATCCTAAGATCCATACTAAGCAAATCTGAATTAGGTAAAACTGGGACTGGAGAGATGGCTTAGCAGTTAACGTGCTTGCCTGCAAAGCCTAAGGATTCAGGTTCAATTCCCCAGGATCCCCTTAAACCAGATGCACAAGGTAGCACATGCATCTGGAGTTCATTTGCAGTGGCTAGAGGCTCAGGAGTGCCCATTATTTCCTTCTCCCTCTCCCTTTCTCTCTCTCTCTCTCTCTCTGTGTGTGTCTTAAATAAATAAATAAAATAATTTAAAAAATAACTAGGTAAAAAAGGCTTTTTACATACCATTGTTTTGTTTACACAGCCTGTATTCTGTATTTGTTCACCATAGGACCTGTCTACTTCTCTTCCAACCTGACCTTGAAGAGTCACCTTCATCAGAAGGAGGTACAGTGGTTCTACAAAATAATCCCTGTCCAATCATCAGATGGTATTGGAAATTATCATGTTTATATTTCAAACATGTTCCTGATTTCTGACAACTCTGATAATAACAGCTGTTAGTTGCTAATGTTTATTGTTTTTCTAACATACCCACCATTGCATTTGCACTTGTTAAAGAGATGAACACAGTAAATTTGAAATTCTCATTAAGCTGCCAGCTTTCTAACAAGTACAATTTGGTTATGTACAAAATTATTTTAATTAAGAAGGTAATACTTTTTTTTTTCTTGCAGTAATAGAAATCATTTGGAAGCAAAGGGGTGCCCACATCTCACCAATACCAACTTTGCTATAAAGTTTTCAGAAAGAGGAAAAACATGAAGCTTATTCAAAAGATACTCATCATTTTACCAGGTCATTATTTTGTATATTAAAGGATCAAGGGAAGAAACTCTTATGGTAAATGATGGCAATTAAGGTTTTCGTCTCAGCCTTCAGAATAATGGTGTATGTCTCTGTCCATAAAATAGTTCATCCCATTGACATACCTAGTTGAACCTGAAATCTTATGCATTCTGTGAGATCATGTTGCCCTCAATAGCTTTCACTTATCTATTTATCTATCTATCTATCTATCTATTTATTTGTTTATTTTTCACTTGCTGGCTCGGTAAAAGGCACAGAATTTATTGAAAGAAGCTGCAATTGGCATGTCTCTTGCTGACCAATTGCAATTTCCCTTCCTTGTATACTCTACTTAGGGTTAAAAAAATTTTTGAAGGCAGATTGTAGGTGCTAGGCTGTTCCTTTCACCTTAAAATCAAATTTAGAATTTCAAAGAATAGTACATCTACAAGCAAAATCTGTCAGCTTAGTAAAATAGAAATTTTCTGCAATAAATTCCTACTATAAACAAGGAAAGGTAAGCCTTATTTTCTCTTCACTATTTTCTAACAAGCCCAGAATAAAACAAGTGCTCTTTGTAAGGTTCAGGAGTGATCATGACCATGGAGACCACTCTGAGGCAAAGATGGAAACTTTTATTCAGGGGAAACACAAGCTGCCAGGACTGACTCGTAAGAGCAGAATACAGCCAACTTTGAGATGACAGCTAGTGACTATATAGCATCCTTCAGTTGGGGGAAGGTAAGGAAGGGAAATAGCTAGGGTGTGAGACCAGAACAGTGACCAGGTGGGAAATAAGGAGGCAGGAAACCTAGACAAAGAAGGGATGATGGCTGGGCGGTTCCTTGAGGAATGTGGATGACCCACTTCCTATGTCTCTGTCACCCCCCTGCTGTCCTCAGTGACTCCATTTTGTCCTGGCCTAACATTCCAGCCTTTTGTTAATGATAGGAAACAAAGGTTAATTTTTCATGCTGACCATAAGGGCAATGAGTTCTTATGGGAGAGGCTGGATAATGCAGTCTATGGGTCTCTCTTGCAGGTGATGAGGAGGCAGTTTCATGGTGGCTAGAGGTGGCAGAGTGGTTAGATCAACAGCGCCAGTGTAGCATGTTGTTATGACTTGGTCCTGAGTGAAGCAGAGACTTCTTGTACCATCCCTGTATCGAGCTGGCTTCAGGGCAGCGGCTGGTAGTCAATTGTTATAGAGAAGGTGAGGGAGATGGGCTCTGTGCCCTCTATGAGAAACACTCTTAAATGTAAGGACAGCTGGAACTGATGAAAAAGAAAGACTGAATGACATAAATATGATGAGGGAAAGACATGCACTTAAAGCAAAAATGGAAAAAAGGAAATGGATGACAATTACAGACACAAGACCAAGAAATGAACAAAGGAGAAAGACAATAGAAAAAAAATTAGCGTTTGTTTGGCTGTGCCAGAAAAAGAAAACACAAGATCATTAAAAATATAAGACTTCCTACAGTGATAGGTGGAAGTGGTTTGCAGAATATGAATTGTAATTTTCCTCTAATTCTTTCATTCTCTCTATAGATCTCTCTCCATCTCTCCCTGTATCCAGCCTTCTCTTTTGGTCTCCTGGTTATAGCACAAAATGACAAGATTATTTCACTCTCTGAACAAATTAATGGTGAGCATTTGGTAAGGAAATTAAACACAGTAGTGGATCCCATCATCAGAGGACAATATATGCATCTATTTACATAAAAAGCTTATGACAAAATGAAAAATGTAGCAGATCAAAGCACATCAGAGACAAATTGTCTTGCAAAGTAAAGGCTCCAACGTGAGGTCTTTTTCATCCCTCATTTTGTATTGTATTGCCTGCCTAAAATTGTTAAACTATTGAATCAGTTTCCAGTACATAAATGCTTGGAGAGTCATGGCCTTTTTAAAAATTGGGAAATTCAAGCTTCTTAAAATTCAGTTGGAGAATATTCTGGTATCTTTTCCTTTCTTTGCAGCCAAGAACTCATTTGGATTAGTGTCCTGACCACTACTGGCAATTGACTCTATAGCTCTTATTTTTAAAATGAAAGATCAGTGTTAATCTCCAAGTGCTGCTGTGACAAATACCATGAGTCCATTATCTTGAAACCACCTAAATGTATTATCGTATGAGCTAGGTGTGATGGGGCACACTTCTAATTCAGCACTTGGGGAGAACAGTAAAATTGCCATGCATTTGAGGCCAGCCTGGGTTACAGAGTTGAGTCAGAAAATATAAGAACAAAATTATTTTATAGTTCTGGGGACCAGAAATACAAACTGGATCTCACAAGCTAAAAATCGAAGGGTCGGAAGGACTCTACTCTTCTTGGAAGCACTGAGGTGGAAGAGTCTATTTCCTGGCTTTTTCCAGATGATGGATGCCTACATATTATTAAGTTTGTAGGCTTTGGTCAAGCATCACAGCTGGTTGTATCGTGTGTTCCAAATCTCTGTGGCTGATAATTCTAATTTTCTCTTATAAAGACTCTTTGGCTCATATGTAGCCCATGTGTTTAAGTCAAGCTCCATCTTCAAAATATCCTTTAGAACATCAAAACTGAGGATTGGTGGGGGGAGCTGGAGAGATGGCTCAGCAGTTGAGGTGTTTGACTTCAAAGAAAGCCAGATGCACAGAGTGGTGCATGCATCTGGAGTTTGTCTGCAGTGGCTGGAGGCCCTGGCATGCCCATTTTGTTTCTCTTTTCTCTCTCTCTTTCTCTCTCTCTCTCTCTCTCTCTCTCTCTCTCTCTCTCTCTCTCTCTCTCTCTCTCTCTGTTTGCAAATAAATTATATTTAAAAAACTAAAAGCATCGTACTTTAGTTAAAAAAAAATACTTATTCACACATTCAGGAAAACCAAAAGAAACAATGGGGCACAGTGTATCCATTACTTCTTTAGTTTGTGTGACAAAATACGTGACAAGAGCAGCTGAAACCTAAGAACCCAGATTCAATTCCCCAGTACCCATGTAAGCCAGATGCACAAGGTGGCACATGCATCTGGAGTTTGTTTACAGTGGCTAGAGGCCCTGGAGTGCCCATTCTCTCTCTCTTTCTCTCTCTCTTTCTCTCCCTCTTCCTATCCCTCTACCTCTTTCTCTCTCTCATAAATAAAAATAAATAGGAAGGCATGGCTGAGTTCATGGTGGCAGGGGCATGTGGCTAGAAGTACTCTCCTATGGGCAGAGCAGGAAGCAGGGACCAGGGAACACTGATGCTCAGCCTTGTCACTCAGTGTAGAAGCCTAGCCCAGGAGATGGCGCTTCTCACATTTATGGAAGGTCTTTCCCCTCCAGTTAAGCCTCCCTGGAAAACACCCCCAGAGGAGCATGTCTCCTAGGTAATTCTAAATCCAGTCAAAGTGGACAATGAATATCGACCACCACACACATTGTGACTAGCAAGACCAGACATGAAAGGAGGAAAGAGATATGAACATTCTTTCACATCAGGGAGAAATTTCCAAACCCAGCTGTCCACCTCTCATAAAAGAGGCATGAAAACCATGTCTCACTACCTCTTCCGTCTTCCACTTTTCACCATTACCTACAAGAAAAATTAACCCTGATTGGGCACCAGTGATGAACTTGGTATTGTGTAAAGTCCTATCTCATGTAATCTTCACAATTTTGCAGGTGAAATTCAGGCCCAATGTCAGGTCATCAATTTTACACAAGCTGACAGTTAATAAATACAGGCCTGTTTCACCTTGACAAGCCAAACTCCTCTGAGCCACCAATGCGTTTATGATAGGGTTGGTTAACTGCCCTCGTATTCTTATTTTGGAATATTTGTAGTAGAAGGGGAATGCAAAGTAAATTTACAAAACTAGAATTTTTGTTGATTGTTCCCACCCCCACATGTAGACAAGGGGGTCAATCTTCTCTTCACTAGATTTTGAATAAACTTACAGCAATGTGTTGAAGAAATAAGTTGAGTACATCATGAGCTTTGAAGAAAGTTGGGAGAAATATATTTTGCTTCAGATAGAGCTTTAAATCAAATGCATTTGATATTGTAAAGGAAAATTAATTAAGTCATGTGACAGATACTAAGAATGCCTGCTGCTGGCAGGTGAGGGGTGACTCCTTGATGTATTTTTCTAGTCTGTGTTTAGTTTCCTTGTCCATATGTTCTTCATGACCTTGAGCTGGCTGTAGAGCCTTCCGTCTTGATGATTTTGGTTATGTGGCTTCTGTGAAATGGGCATTATTATTCCAGCTCCCATTTTCCCTAGATGGGCAGAGACTAGCTCAAAAGTCAAAATCTTGATCTCAAAAGTCATTTGGGGGCAAGAGAGATGGCTCAGTGGTTAAGGCGTTTTTCTGAAAAGCCTAAGGACCTGGGTTTGATTCCCCAATGTCCATATAAAGCCAGATGCACAAAATGGCACACATATGTCTGAAAATAGTTTGCTGTTGCTCGAAGCCCTGCTTCACTCATTCTCTCTCTCTCTCTCTCTCTCTCTCTCTCTCTCTCTCTCTCTCTCTCTCTCTCTCCTTGTGTGTTTGTGTGTGTTTGCATCTCTCTTTTCTTAAAAATAAATACTTAAAGATAGTTTTTAAAAAAATCATTTGGTTTGGCTAGAGAGATGGCTTAATGGTTAAGCGCTTGCCTATGAAACCTAAGGACCCTGGTTTGAGGCTCGATTCCCCAGGTCCCACATTAGCCAGATGCACAAGGGGGCGCACGCGTCTGGAGTTTGTTTGCAGTGGCTGGAGGCCTTGGCACGCCTATTCACTCTCTCTCTCTGCCTCTTTCTCTCTCTGTCTGTAGCTATCAAATAAATAAATAAAATAAACAAAAAAATTAAAAATAATTTGGTAAATAATTTTCAAATTGAAATTTTGCTTCCATGACCATCCCGGTCACTTTGCCATTCGCATTTATCTTCTCTGTCTGGCAGTGTGTTCAGTCTTCCAGCTGAGATTGGGGATTTTATTCTTTTTCTCAACAAACCTGTTCTCTGTATCTCGATAGGAGCAGTCTTCAACAATAGCATTGCCTGGAATTTTCTAGTTAAGATACTCCAGTGTCTTCCCATGGCCATCCAGATAAGAGCCAGACAACAAATCCACACATTGATCTGGCTCCTTCTGCTTCTTTTAGCCTCATCTCCTCCATGCTCAAGAGCCATCTTGCCCTCTTCCTTCCCATAATTTCCCACAGGCTTTTGCTTTGTGTAGAGATTCTCTTCCGCTTTGCTAATAGCTGCTCATTCTTACTCAAGGTTTTGATTCTTAGACAGGAGGCAGAGAAAGAAATCCTAACAAAGAAATCCCCTGTCTTACGCTTTCCATATTGACCCAATATTTAACTTTCTACTGCACTTGGAAAATAGACAATTATTCCCGCTTATTCAACCTCAAATCTTAAACCATCAATCAATACGTTTAAGTAAATGAAAGGAGCTCAGCCTTTTCTGCAGTTGCCTGTGGGAGGATTATTAAAAGTAGCAAGGGGAGATATTAGCCTATAGGTTTCTCTGTGTGTAATAGTCTTGTCTTTCTCTGGATCAAGATAGACCTGGTCTCATAAAATGAGTTGGAAGTGTTCCTGTTCTTCAAATTATTGGGAAAATTTATGAAGGCTTTAGTGTTCAGTGTTTTCCTAAACATAATAGAATTCCACCCTGACCCCATCTGGACATTTCCTGGTGGTTTTTGATTACTGGTTCAATATGTATATCTATTATTGGTCTCCGTACATTAATGACTGACCTCAGTAAGTTCTGTGTTTCTGAGAATTCATTCATTTATTCTAGGTTTTCCAATTGGTTGAAATGATGCAACAGCAGCAAAAGTACTAATTTAGTTTGTATTAATACTATGTTTAAATTGTTTCAATTATTTCTGTTCTGATCTTTTCTCTCCTGATAATTTGGGGCTTTGTTTGTTAATTTTCTTTTTCCTTAAGGGTTCAAAGCTGTTTATGTGAGTTCTTGTTCTTTTTAATGTAGAAATTTATTTCTATAAACTAACCTTAGTACTACTTTTGTGCTAAATCGTAAGTTTTGGTATGTTGTGTTTCCATTGTTATTAGGACATATTTAGAATTGCCTTTATTTCTTTTTCAACCTACTTACTCAACATTCAAGACAGCATTTATTAATTTCCACATATTTATTCCTTCCTTTGATCATGTCCACTTTCATTTAATAGTGGTCAGAAATATACCTGGTATGGTTTCAATCTTTGATCCCTTGGAACTTATTTTATGTCCTCACTTGTGATCAATTCTGCAAGAGGTTCTGTGAAGTTGAGAGCACATGCACCAGAGTGTGCTGGCTCACTTGTGCAATCCCAGGACCTGGGTGATTTACAGGAAAATTACTGTAAGGCCATGGCCACCCTGGATGATATAGTGAGACACTATCCCAAGGAAGAAGGTACAGCCTGCTGCTATTGAGGATCAGTAAGACTTCCCTGCACATCAGGCTCAACCAATAGATTGTAAGCTCATTTCTTCCAGAACTACAGCTCTAATATGTTTAGTTTTATGAAAATGCTAATTTATATTTCTATGCTGAAAATTACAGTTATCAAGGTAGGAAAACTAGAAAGTACATGTTATTAAAAATTTAGAAAACAGGCTGCATTGATATAGTATGAATATTCAGGTAATTCCCCTTTCTATATATATTCACACATGAATTTGGGTTAAAAGACTACATGAAGTTTTAGGCTTTTTTTTTTTTTTTTTTTTTTTTTTTGGTTTTTCGAGGTAGGGTCTCACTCCGGTCCAGGCTGACCTGGAATTAACTCTGTAGTCTCAGGGTGGCCTTGAACTCATGGTGATCCTCCTACCTCTGCCTCCCGAGTTCTGGGATTAAAGGTGTGCGCCACCACGCCCGGCTAGGCTCTTTTTAAAAGTGAATTATATCATATGTGTTTTCTAGTATCATAAATTATTTCTTTTTGTATTTCTGAGGATCATCTTACTCTAGTCCAAGCTGACCTGGAATTCACTCTGTAGTTCCAGGCTGGCCTTGAACTCACAGTGATCTCCTTATCTCTGCCTCCCAATCACTGGGATTAAAGGTGTATGCCATCACACCTGGCTTTCATCACATATTTCTTAAACACTTCTGTTGTATGAATTATGCTTGTTGCATAAACCTGCACATTTTAAGTATGCCAACTTTGTACACTTAGGTTAACTTCAATTTTCACTTTTTTAAGGACATAAAGAACCTAAAGGCGCGTGAGTGTGACAGCTGTTCCAGAGAATGGTTCACGTGGTAAACTAGTTTTCTCACACACTAGTTTCTGTAAACCTCATCCTAGTACTCTTTATGACTTGGTAATTACATGTAAACTTGCCTGACTCTCCATGTGTTTTCATTCATTAGTTCTGAGGTGAGGCCAGATACTGTGAACTTCTAATAAATCCCAGAAGTATTCTTTTTTAAAAAATAGTCTTTTTTAAAGTACTTTATTTTCATTTTCATTTATTTATTTGAGAGAGGGAGAAAGAGAAAAAGAGACAGAGAGAGAGAGAAAGAATGGGTGCACCAAGTACTCCAGCTGCTGCAAGCAAACTCCAGATGCATGCAACACCTTGTGCATTCTTATGTGGATGGTTCATAGTTCTTACCTGAGAGTTATGCATGTATATGAGGAAAATGTGCATAGATCCTATAAACACAGGACCATAACCCAAAGTGAATATAAGCAGGTGAGCTGGAAGATGGGGATGACAGGCAAAAGGATATATGTGAACGGAAGGAAAGAGCACACAGGAGATGGGAATTGAGGAGAGGTACAGAAGGGGTAGGAAAAGGGATGGGAATTAAAATGATGTACTTGGGCTGGAGAGATTGCTCAGTGGTTAAGGTGTTTGCCTGAAAACCCCTAACAACCCTGGTTTGTTTCCCTAGAACTCACATGAAGCCAGATGCACAAAGTAGCACACTCACCTGAAGTTTGTTTGTAGCAGCTAGAGATCCTGGTGCTAGCATTCTCTCTCTCTCTGCCTCTACTTGCAAATAAATAAAATATAAATATTTAAAAAATGATATTTGAAAATGCAGAAATAAAAACTATCTGTGTGTGTGCTTGAAAGCATGCACAGACATGTATTTGTATGCCAGGTCTCTTCCTACTGCAAATGAATGTCAGATGCTTGCACTGCTGAATACATCTGGCTTGAACCTTGAACCTGCTGGCAGGATTTGCAAGCGCCTTTACCCACTGAGCCATCTCTCTATTCTACTTTTGAGAATATACATATTTGCAAAAGGCACAGTCAACAAATCACCCCATTGTCACCCAGATTTCAGCTGTGTCCTCTCTCACACACTTGCTGTGTGTAACAGGTCCAGGTCTGTTACTCTGATTTCTCCTCCTCTACTCTGCACAACCACAAGGAGAAACTTGCTCTAACTTTGTAAACATGAAAGTAACTGGTAACAAGGTCTCAGTTGGCTATGTTGGATTCTTCTAAACTGTAACCAAACTTCTGCATCATTTATTCTTTTTAATGAATATAGGATTTAGCTTTGTCAACTACCAAGGAATTATGAATTCCTCTTGCAACTTTGATTAAAATTCCTTTAAGGCTACAAGTTAGCTTGTGGAGATGGTATATCTCTAGAACTTAAATTTACCATTCAGAAATATGGTTTCTTATGTAATAATTACACATTTTGTCATCATAAAGTTGTCTATTATCTTTATTTTTAAAGTACACAGTTCTTTTAGTTTGGGCAGAGATACTTGTAAAAAGAATGCATATTTAATAAACTTATCATGTAGTCTAAGAATATATTACTATCATGTACAAAAATATTGACTGATGTGCACATATTTTACATATAATCCTTTTTATCAATTGCTCCTAAACTAATAGGTTTGCAAATGATTCCCTTCAGATTGTTGAGAGTGTCTCTAATGGTCAAATATTTAATTCTTTGTGTTTGTACTAAACTTTGTAAAAGTAGATAGCCTACTGGGGAGGAAAAATGGGCCTTGAAGACTTGAGGAATCAAAGCTCAGCCTCCTCCTGTGCAAAGGAACCTGGCAAAATATCTAGCAAAAAAATGCATATCCAATTTTACCATTTCACCCCAAAACCCTTCATCAAATCTCTCTCAAGATACAGAGTATGAAGAGGACACAACAGAAATGATCTTTTTATTTTTAGAGTTATTTTTGAAGTTATTTGTCAAATTGTTCAATGATTTCTGTTCTTTTATCTGACTCATAACAGCATTTGGGAAAAATAAATTGGCTTCAAAGAATATAAATAGTTATGGTCCCAGAATTTGATCTCTTGCTTTGTTGATATGTTTTGTTAGGGTATTTAGCTTGTTTAAGGAAATTTCTCCTTGTTTATTGCAATATGTTTATAGCAAAATCTAAAATCTTAAAAGAAATTTTTAATCCTTGAAATCCAATTATCTAAGTGTTGGTGTCATCTAATTTAGTCTGAATACTTAATGATAATTTTGATTTTTTTTGTAATCTGTAGCTTAGTGGAGTGTCTTCTATATTTATGCACACACAAACATACCTTATAACAAGTAGACTCACTGCACCTGAATTCACTAGTCCTGCAGTTCTTGTTGTGTAGATTTTATTTACATATTATGTTCACTCATCACTTTGAATACCATGTTCTTTGCCTTGCCATTATTGGTGAATTTCTGATTTTATTTAAAATTGGGAAATTCTGTTTTTGTAACACCTTAACCATACTTCCCCTAAGTTGCACCATTGTTCAGGTCACCAAGATGGAAAAAATGGGAACAAAAGCAGTTGAGTAAGGGCATGTGCACCTTTTATGCCATTCTGCAGTGGGTTTTAAACATTTCCTCAGTGCCATTGCTAGGATCTGAATTGCTTAACCTTTGATGAGTAAAAGTTTTGCTAATATGTTAGTGAAAAATCTCTGTATAGTTTGTAATAAAATCTTTTTGTAATTACTCATTTCTTTAACCTGCAAGACTTCATATCATACATTCTACATTCCAAGCACTCTTGTAGGTTCTATTGATAAGAATCGACCATATCAATCACACTCTTACAAGAAGAGGTCTCAATTTATATGATGTGGAAATACATAGACATATGAGTAGGCAGATGGACAGATGTGGACACAAAAGACAGGAGAGGTGATAGGCAAGTAAATGATAAACAGAAAGGTGTACATGAGTAAATGGGTAAATACATACATAGATGACAGAAGCTCTTCATTAGTGAGAAGAGGCATAGTGGGAATCTGTCAGTTTTCTTAATAGAAGGTAGATGGTAGGTGGATGGATACGAGATGAGTGGATGAATGTATACACAAATGTATATGTAGGTGACAGAAGATATATGATAGAAATATAGAGATTATAGACTCATGGATAGAAAACAATAGCTGGAGATGTGTATTAATAATTAACCATACATATACATAAACTCTTAGAATTGAATCAATACATATTACAACCTTAGTTCAATATAACTAGATATGAAATGTTTGTGAATAGCCAGGCATGGTGGCACACGCCTTTAATCCCAGCACTTGGGAGGCAGAAGTAGGAGGATTGTCGTGAGTTCAAGGCCACCCTGAGACTACAAAGTGAATTCCAAGTCAGCCTGGGTGAAAGCAAGAGCCTCCCCCCCACCAAAAAAAAAAAACAAGACATATGTATCAGGATATCAACAGGCTAGTAATTATCACAAGTTCAGATACATGTGAAATGGCTTAAATATATTCCCTCAAAGTTCATGTGCTGGAAACACAAGCTAATGTTATTTAGAGATGGGCCTTTCCAGATGGCGAATCTCCAGGACCATGAGCTAAACAAACATCTATTCTTTGTCAATTACTCATTCAGTTACAGGCATAAAAATTGAGCCATGTGCTCACACATGTGCATACGCACTCATATGAGCAGCTCAGTAGAGAATTGTACAGAGCCCATTACTTACATCAACACATCCCTAATCTTCTCAACATATTCTTTCAGTTAAGTGCAGTCATACACACACATATGTATGTATATATGTATATATATAGACACACATATGCAGACTTATATGTACATGTATGTACAGACACATGTGGACACATATACACAGACTTATGTGGACAGATAGGTACAGTACAGGCCCATATATACAGACATATGGGCAGATATATACCAGCACACATATGATTTATAAACATACATATGCATGTGCATGTACATTTGATGGACAGGATAAGCTGTATTTCAGACACTCAGATTTGGCTCAACTGTTAGATATCAGCACATAAAAATGGAACAACTCTACATGCGAGTGCGCCATGCTGTGCAAGCAGGAAGCAATAGCAAACACATCAACACTTCATTAGCATTTTCCGTGGCTTCCGTCTGTGGATTGCCTTCTTGCCTGCTGGAATAAGCAAAATTTCAAACTCCAGCTAGTCAAGAACCACAGCAACTGCTCATTGCCCTAGAGGCTTCAATGAAATAATGAAAAAGACACAGGTGATTCACATTGGTGACTGTTGGTTCACTTTTTGTTTGTTTTCATATCTCTCTAACCAATCTCTGGAAAAGAGAAGAAAATGATCAGACAAGAGGCTTGAGAAAATAAGAAAAATAAAGTGGGAAATTGCAAAAAAAAAAAAAAAAAAAAAGGATAAGCCAGGCATGGTGGTGCATGCATTTAATCCCAGCACTTGTGAAGTAGAGGTAGGAGGATCACTGTCATGAGTTTAAGGCCATCCTGAGACTACATAGTGAATTCCAGGTCAGCATGAGCTACAGTGAGACCCTACCTCACAAAAAAAAAAAAAAAAAAAAAAAAAAACAGGATAGACATTGTAACTATTTAAACCCAATTTTCAAACCTGCTTTCAAGTCATGTGTATCTTTAGTCATCAGAGTCAGTGGCTGTGTTGATGTCCACATAGACATCTCTGGCAGTATACTTGACATCAATGACAGCTAGGATATGCTAGAAAGAGGACCATACCTGGAAGTCCTCTCTTCTGTGGAAGGGGAAGCATCCTGGACTCTAAGCTTTAACCATAGTTAAGAATGTATCTCTCTCTTAGAACCCACGTATTTCACTTCATGGGTGTCAGCCTTTAAGTGCTTCTTAAAAATATAAGGCCTCTCACACTGACATCAAGAGAAGGACAATTTATTTCATGAACTAAGATGCATAGGGAAAAGTAACTCCCCCTCTCATGCTTATAGACTCAAATTTAACTAAACCCCAAGTGTGAGACTCATGGAAGTACATGACTTAGTCTGAAATTCAATGCTAATACTACCTATACCTTTTTTTCTCATAAGATCTATAGATCTTTTGCCTAAAGTTGTGTGAAATGCAATAAACTTGTCCCTTGCTCATAATTCATGGGTATAGCTAGTTAAGAATTATAGAAAGGTGGCTCAGCAGGTTAAATCACTTATCACAATGGGAGGGCCTGAGAACCCTTGAGTACAGTTTGCCAAGAACCGTGAATGTAGCTGGGAATGGCCATGCACATCTGTAACCACAATCCTATGAGGAACAGAGACTGAAGAATCACTGGGGATCACAGAAAGCAATGCTCTATGTTCAGAGAATAACTCCACCTCTAGAAAACATACAGATGAGCAGTAGAGAAAGATACTCAATGTTTTCCTCCAGCCTTTACACATACACACACACACACACACAAACATGGGCATGAATATACACATGTATATTCCACAATACAAATACACACTAATAACACCATATGTAATACAGATTCAAAAAATATCTAGTCTAAAATATTTCCTAACAACATTTGGGTAGGCTCTTGACAGGTAGTCAGTGTTCCATGCATAACCATATCTTAAAAATTTCCCTTAAAATTAGTCAAAATATGAAATCTTTAGAGATTTCCAGATATTTTGGATTGCATGCATGTGTGCGTGTGTGTGTGTGTATGTGTGTGTGCAGGTTCATGTGCCTATGTGTGTGGCATCTCAAGGTTAACATCAAGAGTTTCTCTATCACTCTCCACCTTATTTATTTATTTTTGACGCAGGACTTCTCACTGAGTCTATGGCTCACAATGCAGCTGCTCCACAAGCCCAGGGATCCCTCTCTCCACCTCCCCAGTGCTGGGATTGCAGGTGTACCCGACCATGCTGAGCACTTTCATAGTGCGTGTTCAGGGGATCTGAATTCACGTCCTCATGCTTATAGAACAAGCACTTTACCCACTGACCATCTCTCCAGACTGAAGCTTTCCCTTCTCTCTTCTGTTACTCACCAAGGTTGGAAAGAAGACAAAACAAAGTTAACACTTTTGTTTTCATCTAAGACATTCTACATAAAACAGCAGGTTAACATGGTCCCTGAATAAAAATATGTAATTCCTTCCAGTTAAGATGGTGGCATAGGTACCACACCAAAGTAGCCTGGGGGTGGGGGGGGAGACCAAAAACTCAGCAAAATACACACTTTTACTAAAAAGTGAGGTGTATAGGAAATTGAAATGGCAGCAGAGAAGTAGAAGAGTTCCAGAGCATCCAGAGCCTGCACAGGCCGGCAAAAGTGGCCCCAGCAGGTCCGCCAATCGCACAGTGGTGGCGCACCAGAAAGCCACCAGGCTTAGCTCCAGCCACAGGAAAAGCCAGGTGCAGGAAGCTTCTACTCACAACTCAAGATACGTGAAGGGAGAGCAGCAGAACAACAGAGGAGCAGATCACAAGGTAGAAGAACACATGGAACGGCGAGACAAGTAGAGCAGCTGCGGCTCCCTCCCCTCCCCCACTGCCTGTGCCCAGCTCCTGCAAAGCAACATCAGCGGCTCCAGCACCCACAACAGTGGCTCCAGAAGCACGAATCCAGGAGTGGCAGCTTCAGTGGCAGCAGTGGCAGATCCAGCAGCAGCAGCAGTGGATCCATCAGCAGCAGCTTCAGCAGCAGTGGTGACAGACCCAGCAGTGGCAGCTTCAGCAGCAGTGGTGACAGATCCAGCAGCAGCAGCTTCAGCAGCAGCAGTAGCGGTTCCAGCAGCGGGGTCACTAGTCGTCAGGGAAATGCAGATTAAAACTACATTGAGATTCCATCTCACTCCTGTCAGATTGGCCACCATCATGAAAACAAAGGATCATAATGCTGGCGGGATGTGGAAAAAAGAGGAACCCTTCTACACTGCTGGTGGGAATGCAATCTGGTCCAGCCATTGTGGAAAACAGTGTGGAGGTTCCTAAAGCAGCTAGAGATTGATCTACCATATGACCCAGCTATAGCACTCCTAGGCATATATCCAAAGGACTCATCTCATTTCCTTAGAAGTACGTGCTCAGCCATGTTTATTGCTGCTCAATTTATAATAGCTGGGAAATGGAACCAGCCTAGATGTCCCTCAACTGATGAGTGGATAATGAAGATGTGGCACATTTATACAATGGAGTTCTACTCAGCGGTAAAGAAAAATGAAGTTATGAAATTGGCAGAAAAATGGATGGACCTGGAAAGGATTATACTAAGTGAGGTAACCCAGGTCCAGAAAGCCAAGCGCCACATGTTCTCTCTCATATGTGGATCCTAACTACAGATGATTGGGCTTCTGCGTGAAAATGAAAATACTTAATAGCAGAGGCCAGTAAGTTAAAAAGGAGACATAAAGGGAAGAGAAAGGAAGGGAGGAGGATACTTAATAGGTTGGTATTGTATATATGTAACTACAATGATTGAGATGGGGAGGTAATATGATGGAGAAGGGAATTTCAAAGGGGAAAGTGTCGGGGGAGGGAGAGTATAACTATGGGATATTTTTTATATTCATGGAAAATGTTAATAAAAATTGTGAAAAGAAAAAACTACGTAATTTCTTGCTGCCCCTGTATCTTAATAGAAAATGATCTGACATTTTCTCCTGTCAGCTAATGAAACAATTGGGGATTATCAGAGAATGAAAAATGGACAATTAACAACTTTATTTGGAGACAAAGAAGCTGTGCTCATCTCTTCATGGTGAGTTGGCAGTTCTGTATTTTGGAAGCTGGTTTTGAAGTCCCATGGGGGGGGGGTGGAAGTATGAAGACTACAAGTTATACTATTAAGAGTATTATTGCTTAATTTACTTTAATTTAAATTTTTTTGCATTGGTATAAAAACAGATGCCAAAGGCATGGAAAATACTGTCAGGGCTGAAGATAATGATATTTTTTAAATCTCTTCCCAAGGATATTTCTGCCCAATTCTTATACAACAGGAAAGTGAAAGTTTAAAATTATTCAACCCTGAGATGAAGCATAAAAAAGTTGGATTCCAAGGAACCTACCAGTCAGTTTTACGGATGCATGTGCCACCTTGTGCATCTGGATTACATGGGTACTGGGGAATCAAACCTGAGTCCTTAGGCTTTGCAGGCAAGTGCCTTAAATGCTAAGCCATCTCTTCATCCTTAAATACATTTTAATAGATGATTGCTTTATCATAATAATTTTCTACTTAGCAATGTAGCCATGCTATTTCTGAGTTAAAATTTTGTGGCTTTTTTTTTTTCTTGAGGTAGGGTCTTGCTCTTTCCCAGGATGACCTGGAATTCACTATGAAGTTTCAAGTTGGCCTCGAACTCACAGTAATTCTCCTACCTCAGCCTCCAGAGTGTTGGTATTAAAGGCATCCACCACCACACCTGGCTTGTGATTTCATTTATAGGCGACCCCTGCAATTATCTCTATAAGTCCTTTCTCATAGGAGCTGGCTGGAAGAAAGTTGTGAAAATGATTGTTATTTCCCTGCTATGGTATTTCCAGCATTTATGTCTCTTTTCGTTGTATTTTTCTCTATATGTCATCTTAGAGAAGCCATTAAGGTGAAAGTAAAATCAATATTCACCAGACAGCTTTTGATATTTAGCCAAACAGCAGTTGAAGCCTTACTGGAGGTAGAGTTTGTGGGGAAAGGGTATCAGGGCGATCCTTCGAGCTCTCTTCCAAAGATAAAGGCTTTAGAGCCAGGCTTGCTCTGCTATAAAGGAACAAGAAGAAAATTGTCTCATCATTCCCGGGCTGCCATCCCACTGACTTCTGATGAGTTTGCATTGGACTTGCCTGAGATGAGTTTGCCCTGTTACAAAGAAAAGCTTGCTACCCATCTCAAATAGCCTCTTAGAGTATTCCTCAATTCAATATCTAGAAACATATCAGTCCCTCTTTGGATTCTTGCCTGACTGCATCCTACTGATGACTGGGAGCTTATCAAGAGGGACAAGCAATGGACCCAGTAACAGGGGAACATCCATCACCTCTGGATAGCACAGAGACATCTCCATCAAGCACATTCATGTGAACAGTCACTCACTGTCATTCCCGATGAAATGTTCCCAGACCTGCCCTTCCTGCTTTCGAGTTTGTTTGGAACAAGACCATGCAGGGAAATAATTGCACAGGAAAGGGCTGGGGTTTCCTACTGTTGCACGCTGGCCTCCAAGGCTTCACATGCCTTTACAGAAGCCAAGGATGTTCCCCAAGCAAAAGCTGAACTAACGGCATCCAAATGAGGGGCGCATCTCCCCCGGCGCTGTGCAGTTACTTTGGTTCCATGGATTCAAGTCACACCAGGGGAAAAAAAGAATAATGTAGGAAGCACATGTGTTCATGTGTGCCCATGGCTAGAGAGCCCAGCAGAGAATTCATATGAAATGACATCCCATGTGCCTGGAAAATGGAGCTGAATGCCTAGAGCAGGGTTGTCCAATATGGTACTCACATGGGGTCTTGAAACTCAAGGTCCAGTTCTTTCTTAATATGAATTTTTACCAGCATGTATTCATTACACATAGCTATCAGCTGCATAAAGACATTTTCATACAGACCCATCATGTACCTCAGCCACATTTGTTCTATCCTCCTTTTCTTAAAGAAAAAATTCTATTTATCTATTTGAGAGAGAAAAGGAGACTGGTGGGACAGAGAGAGAGAGAGAGAGAGATTGGGTGTGCCAGGGCCTGTAGCTACTGCAAATAAACTCCAGACACATGTGCCACCTTGTGCATCTGGCTTACATGGGAATTGAACCTGGGTCCTTGGGCTTCACAGGCAAGCACCATAACCACTAAGCCATCTCTCCAGCCCTTTTTGTTTGTTTGTTTGAGGATTTTTGGTTCTTCATTTAAAAAAATAGTTATTTATTTTCAAGGAGAGAGAGAATATAAGTGAGAGAAAAAATGGACGTGCTGGGAGCCTCTTGCCACTGTAAATGAACTCCAGTTGCGTGCACCGCGTTGTGTCTCCCTCCTCCTCTTAGTCCCCTTCTCCTCTCATCATTCCCCTTCACCATTCCAGAAAAGCTTTCTTCTACTTTCGTGTTCTATATACACACACAATTTTTTAATTGATGATTTCATAACTGTAGACAATAAGCCATGGTAATTCCCTCCCTCTCCCCACTTTCCCCTTTGAAACTCCACTCTCCATCATACCCCTTTCCCCTCTCAACCAGCCTCTCTTTGTCATCATCTTTTCCTCCTATTATGGTAATCTTGTGTAGGTAGTGTCAACTACTGTGAGGTCATGAATATTCCAGCCATTTTGTGTCTGGAGGAGCACGCTGTAAGGAGTCCAACCCTTCCTTTGGCTCTTACAGTCTTTCCACCACCTCTTCTGCAATGGACCCTGAGCCTTGGAAGATGTGATAGAGATATTTCAGGGCTGAGCACTCTCTGTTACTTCTCAGCACCATTGTGCCTTCTGAGTCATACCCAAATCACTGCCATCTGAAAAGAGAAGCTTCTCTAACCAAAATTGGTATGAACATTAAGAGAAGTGCTTCCCAGGCAGTTTGGTGAGCACAATATGTACATTTATCCAGATACCAGCAGAAGTTACACCCCTAGGGCTCATGACTACCCCTGTTGTAGGATTTAGTATCAGGATGGAGTGGGCCTCCAGTTCAATTAGACAGTGATTGGTTTCCCCCATAACAGACATACCACTACTGTACCGTTGTCTCATTTGACCTGGCTGGCCTAATTTAAGGCTTGCAATGTCCACGGGTGTACACATAGGATTTTTATGGATCCATAAATGACAAAAAGCTTGCAATATTTGTCTTTCTGAAATCAATCTACTTTATTTCACTTAATATGCTCTCTAGTTGAAGCCATCTTCCTGAAAATGGCATAATGTTGTTCTTCTTTGTGGCTGAATTAAACACCATTGTTCACATGAACCAAATACTCTTGATATATCCATTTATTAACAGACACCTACATTGATTGCACAACTTGGCTATTGTGAAAAGCTTTGCAATAAACAGATGTGCAAATATCTATGTGATATAATGATTTTGGAGTCCTTCAGGCATATACCCATGAATGTTATAGCTGAGTCATATGGTAGTTTTCTGAGGAAACCCCATACTGATTTCCATAGTGATGGGATAATTTACATTCCCACCAACAGTGTACAAATGGTGCCTTTTCACTACATCCTTGCCAGCATTTGGGGTTCTTTATGGACTTAATGATCATGCTCTGACTGGAATGAGATAGAATCTCAAAGTAGTTTTAAATTTCACTTCTCAGATGGCTAAGGTTGTTGAACATTTATTCATATGTTTCTGGTCATTTTTATTTCATCTTTTGAGAACTGTGTGCCCATTTCATTAGCCCATTTATTGATTGGATTCCTTGAGCTTTTATTTGTCTTTTGGGTTCTTATTTATTTTACATATTAATCCTACATCTAATATACATGCAACAATAATTTTCTACCTGTCTTCAGGCTGCCTCTTCATGAAAGTTCTTCTTTTACTGTGAAAGCCCTTTTAGTTTGATTTTATCCCATTTGTTAATCCTTAGCTTTATTTCCTGAGCTATTGATGTCCTATTCAGAAAGTACTTGCCTATGTCTATCTCTTGTAGTGTTTTCCTTGTTTTATTTTCTAGCAGTTTCAAAGTTATGGTGAAAGATACAGATCTCGTTTCATTCTTTTACATGTGGATATCCCATTTTCCCAGCAGCAGTTGTTGAAGAAGCTCTTTTCTCCAATACATGATCTTTTATCCTCGTCAAAAATCAGGTGGCTACACTTGTGGCTGTTTATTTCTGGGTCTTCTGCTCTATACCATTTTGTGCCATGCTATTTTTACCAGCAGTCTATCTTGAAATCAGGGATGATGACACCTCAGAAATCCTTTTTGCCTAGGATTGTTTTGGCTACAAGTCTTTTGTGCTGACATATGAATTTGAAGATATTTTTCTATTTTCTGCATGGAAGTTTGTTAGACATTTGATGAGAAGTGCATTGAACTTATAGATTGCTTCGGTAATGTAGGCTTTTCACAGAGTTAATTCTGACATCCCATGAACACTGGAAATCTTTCCAATTGGGATCTTCTTCATTTTTGTCTCTCAGTGTTTTAAAATTTTTCACATGTCTTTTATTTCTCTGGTTTGGTTTATTGCAAGGTAATATTTTGAAACTATTATAAACAGAATTTGTTTCCTTACTTCTTTCTCAACATGCTTATTATTGGTATACAGAAACGTTAATGACCTTTGTATTTTGATTTTGTATCCTGTGACTTTGCTGAAAGGTTTCATGAGTCTAGGCGCTTTGCGATGGAGTCTATAGAACTAGATTTGATGAAGCCCATCACCAGGAACAAAGAGTATATGACAATACATATTATATATGTCAAAAGAAACCCTCCTGGAAAGTCATAATATACTCTAAATCTCATATTGCACACCTTAAATACATGAAATGCTATCTGTCACTTTAAAAGACAAAAACAAGGTGACGTCAGGTGGGTTTTAATTATAATGATGAAGTACCAAGCTGGGGCTTGGTTTCAAAGGCTAATAATAAATTGCACTTTTAAAATTTATCTTCACTCCTAGGTGCAGGAATCGTATCACAGATGGAGACAAGCACCGGCAGGTGTGCACTGAGCCCCAAGTCAAGCTGTGCACAGCAGGGCTCAGGGTGACTCTCTCAGATAGGTGAGGCACGCTCTTCTCCTTGCTGCTACCTGTATTAAGAAAAAAAAAAAGGCAGATTTGATGAGTAATGGCATTTGAAGTATCAGTCTCCATCAGCACTTTTAGAAGCCCAAAATAGAAACCATGTGAGACTCTATTTATGCTGTTTTTCTGGAGGGTGACATGTTGTCTATTAGTTTATTTATCTATTCACTAATCTAAAAATAATGGGTAACATTTGCCTTGTGTCTTGTTCTCTTCCAGGCTCTGGGCATATGGTGAAGCCCCTTGCTTTCTAAGCTATTTAATAAAAATCATCAAAAAGTAACATGCAGAGCCTATGAGACAGAGAGGAGCAAGAGTGTTGGCAGAAGCATGCTAATCTATCTAGGATGGGGCA
Source organism: Jaculus jaculus (assembly GCF_020740685.1). Classification (NCBI taxonomy): domain Eukaryota; kingdom Metazoa; phylum Chordata; class Mammalia; order Rodentia; family Dipodidae; genus Jaculus; species Jaculus jaculus. Next base: position 134,310,941 of record NC_059109.1, read on the forward strand.
ATTACCAGTCCCCCTAAAGTTAAGGTATCTTAATTCATGTTGACTGCACACAAGTTACCTGACACAGAAAAAGGGGCTTAGAGGATGTGACTGAGATAAATATTTTGAGAGAGAGGAGCTTACCCTGGGTTATCTGGATGGGTCCAATATAATCACCAGGATTCTTGGATGAACGAGGCAGAGGAGATAAGGAGACAACAGCAGATGTTGTAAGAGGCGTGATTACTGGATGGAGAGGCTGCGGGCCAAAGAATGTGGCCCAGCTCTAGAAACTGGAAAAGGAAGAAAATGATTATGCTCGGGGGTGGGGGAAATTCAAAAGGGATGCAGGGGTGTTCACAGCTAGATGTCAACGGTTGATTTAGTCCTTTTGAGCACTGGCCTCTGGACCTGTAAGGTGGTCAAGTGCTGCTGTTTTCGGTCACTCAGTGGGTGGCGATGGAGGACAGAGAGGCTTTTGCTGCGAAGCTGGCACGTGGACAAAGATCTAGACAGAGCAGAGGGGCAAGCCACCGGAGTATGTGGGGGCAGATGCTCTGCAGGCAGAGGAAACAGCAATGGCAGGTTCTGAGGCAGAGGCACCTCAGGCCTGCGGGTCTGTGCGGGGCAGTGGTGCGGCGGAGAGGAGCTGGAAGGCGGGGAGCACGGGCGGCTGGAGCAGGGGGGAAGCAGAGCTCTGGCTTGGAGAAGTGCCGGCTGGACCGTGGATGCACTGCAGCCTTGGTCCTCAGGGTGGCGCTGACGAGAGGCGGTGGACGCTAAGAGGTAGGATTGCCTGGAAAGTTCTCAGGTCAGGGGGACTTTTTCAGGGGATTATCCCCCAGCACCCCCATTTCTGTCTTGCTCTCTGACGAGATGGTGTGCTTGTGCCCCAGACCACACACACCCACCATGATGTGCTACCTCGCCACAGTTGCCAAACCACAGGGCCAGCCAACCTTGGGATGACATCCCCAAAACGGTGGGTCAACCTCGGGCATTCTTATTTCCATGCCAGAAAATGTCAAACGCCAGCACTCACTGAAGGGTTTTTCTCGACACAACAAAGACATGGTTGAAACTCCACTGAGGAGGACGACTCAGCTGCTGCTGGGGTGAGACTGCCCAGCATTGAACTATGAAACCTCAGAGGTCCTTCTGACCATCTGGGTGAGAGACTGGGGCAGCCAAGGTGGGGGCTCTCCAGACACACGGTGTGCAGCCTGTGCTGGTTGGGAGGTTGAAAAGAGGACTTAGATGCTGGAATCTATATTCCAGGTAGAGCCCAGAAAACTCTATTATCAGGTAAGAAAGGAAGTTACTCACAGGGAGAGCCACCATCAGGCCTTCTCCTTTTCCTCATCCCCTGCAATCTTAAACCCCGGCAGCTCCGACGTTCTCCCTGAGAGATCAGCTTTCGCCATCCATTTGAAGAGTTTACTGGATTATTCATAATAAGGACAGAGGGCTGGGGTGATTAAAAACAAGCCAGGTTCTCAAATCATATCTTCCCCGGTAACTTACAGTCTGCTTGGTCCAGCAAATCTCTCATCCAAATGAGGTAGGACTGGATTTTCAGGAGACTGAGGGAGCAGAACCAGACACTTCAGTAGAAAAACTCCAGGGATCTCCAATCACCTGGCCAGGCACTCCAAGTGTGGGTTCCTAAATGCCTAAGAGGCTATGGGCTAGTGTGAGCTGCTTTCAATATTAAAAAAAAAAAAAAAATGTTTTCAGAAACTTTGCATAGAAGCCAAATGCTACAGTGCTGGTGGTGATGTATGAACTGTCTGGCTTGGGTTGCTTGATAGTCACTCTGTGTAGTCTACATTATCCTAGTCAGTAAGCAATTAATAAAAATAGGAAAATCAGTTATCATTTAAGAGATGCAATTGGTGAGAATGATATCTTTAAGACCAATGGGACTGTTGAGAAAAGAAACAAGGGATGAGAGGAAGAAAAGTTTAGGAGGCATGGAGTCAGTTCTTTCGTTGGCTGGATGACAATCCTAGCCCCCGCCCCAGCGTTGTGAAGATGATGACTTCACATGCCCATTCCTGTCCCTGGGACTCAGCATCATGGGCAGCTACGACTCGACCTGTGTTCACTTTCTCATCTTGGACAGTGGCTTCTTTGGGAAGCCGTGTCTCTCTCATTTTCAGACTACAAGACTTATAGGTTGAGATAAATTTTTGACCCTTTCCAACTCATTGGATGCACATGCAGTGTAGGCCCATCCAATCAGAAAGCCACATTCTCTCAGTCACTATAATTAGCTTAGAGTTAAGCATGAAGCTTGGGGCTTTTGCTAGAAAAACTAAATATCTTTTTTGTGCCTTGGAGCTTCCAGGAAGGTCGGAAGTGACCTAGAGCCCTCAGCCATGTCTTGCCTCCATAGGGAAGAGCCTGTTGACTAAGGATGGAGCGGGCAGGGAGAGGATCCCAGGACTTCCAGATGGTCTGAAAGCCCAAGTTGCCAGCTCTCAGCCACCCTCTTACCCTTGAAAGAAAACGAGTGTTATGAATTCAATGATCAGTTTGTGGTTGTGTTTCTTTAACTTACTGTTAGAGAGCAAATTGCTTATTCTTTGCAATCACATAAAAGCTAATTTATTACCATGGCTGTTGAGAGAAATAATTCATAAAAGTCTCCTAGAGTAATTTGAAATATATAACTTACCATTAAAAAAAAGGAGTAAAATGCAGCTGTTATGGTATGCTACTTTCCCTGCCCACTATCTAATGAAGGCAAGCAGGAAAACCACTGAATGGTAGTCAGCAAGGCAAGGGCTACAGATAACTGAGAATTGTTGACTGCACATAATTACTTAATCAGTGAACCTTTAGCATGGACTGGGTTTGGCACCTGTGCTATAGGTAACATATGTCTTCCACCCTCTTATTTTCCCTCTGGGTCATATAAACACCCAGAAGAAACCTAGTTCATGCAAGTACATGTGTCTTTTCCTTCTCCATTAAACTTGTATAGGGCAGGGTCATTAAGTACTGTCATCCATTACAGGAGGGAATGAGCCTCTCAGCGTTTGCATATGAATAACGAAAGGAGATTTATGATTCTATCTTACAACATAAAAGGGCTGGTTGCATAAATTAAAGTAATATGTCTGAAGCCATTTGGCTTTCTCTGCTGCCTGTCCATCACATAGGCATGAGCTGTCGCTGCATTCTGTGGGGAAAGTGGTGAGCAAGCTCTGGCATTTTGGGACGTTTTGAGGTGCTGTGTTTTTCATGTGGAGTTTGCTGACACTGTGAACAGGCATAACTCCCAAGACAGCACGTGCAGCCTCATCAAATTCTTGGCGTCTTGTAAGCAATAGCCCAGACCGAGGACCTCCAACTGTGAAATGCTGTATTTAATCAGAGCACACACGAGAAAGATACCAGCACAAGGGAAGATGATGTGGGTCAAGACAGCTCTAGCAAAATAATGAACAAATATAAATAGCCATGATTATTTCCATCATTGTGAAAAACACATCGAGCTCCAGGAATCAAAGCTGGCTGTGCATGCAAAGTTCTCACCTTAAAACTGTAATGCAAACTGTCCAAACGCTGAGATGCAACGTTTGAAGTAATTCTCCCCACAAGCATCCATCCTTCTCCTGTGCTGTTCACACACACCTATTGACAGGGTTCTTCACACATGCCGGTGCTGATTATAGAAAATACCCTATGTGTCCCTAACACCTTGAGACGTGCTGGACCCCATGCTTCAAGCCAGTGGTTTCAATGACCTGTGTAGAGTGAGGGCACCACTCTCAAGTTCACAACGGAGACCCAAGCCACACCTTCTGAGTTGATTTTCCACAAGGAGTAACCTTTGCTTTTCTGGATCCAATTCTGAGCTACCCAAAATGCCCCAAGTGTGATGACAAAATTGATCTTAGTATGTCTTCCACATATCTATTTTTTTTTTGCAATAAGAAACAGAATAAAGTCATTGAGGTGTTAAGGTGATTTTAATCTCACAAACAGCTATGTAATAATAAAAATGATAACCAATCATCCTCTAGATAAAATAATTTTGTCCAAATATATGACACAGCTCAGGAGAAGTCACAACCATGAAAGGTTCTTACTTGCATACCCTACTGACCTGGGTTTGATTTCCCAGTAACCACATAAAGTCACATGCACCATGTGGTACATGTTTCTGGAATTTGTTTGCTTATCAAGAGTCCCCAAAGTATTTGGGGGCTGGAGAGATGGTTTAGCAGTTAAGGTGTTTGCCTGAAAACCCAAAGGACCGAGGTTCAATTCCCCAGAACCTATGTAAGCCAGATGCACAAGGTGACGTATGCATCTGGAGTTTGTTTGAAGTGGCTGGATGTCCTGGTGTGCCCATTCTCTTTCTCTCTCTCTCTCTCTCTCTTTCTCTCTCTCTCCTATCTCTCCTTTCTCTCTCCCCTCCCTCCCTTTCTCTCTCACTCTTTCAAATAAATAAATAAATACTTTTTTTAAAAAAGAGTCCCTGGTACATCCATACATTCTATCTATCTCTATCTCTATATATGTCTCTACCTCAACAAAATAAAAATATTTTTTAAAAATAAAATAAATGGTAAATGTCACTAGATATCAGGAATGTCCTGAGCAAACAACTTACATGGTTGCTGTCATTCTGACACACTCAGTCACGGAGAGCAGTATTGAAAGCAAAGGCTCTGAAATCTGACTGATCCTAGATTGACTCCCAACCGTGGTATCCTTCCTCACATTGCTAACCCTCTCTAAGACACAAAGTTCATTAACAATGACCTATAAGAAATAGTAATGTCTACTTCTTGCAAAATGGTAAGAGTACTTTAAATTTAATAATATTGCATCGTCCTGCTTTATTGAACAGGACTTCCAATCGTTGCTCAGCATAACAATGAGGAAGTCCACATGCTGCCCTTTCTGGAAAATATACAGAATGTGATGTGTTAAAGCCAAATCCTCACACTTCTGTGAAGAAAAACTGCACAGTCCTGGTGGTATTTCACATAATCCTTTGGAACTAACCCATCCCCCAAATCTACAGAGTCTTAATGAAAATAAGCAATCCCTAAGAAACTTAGAATCCATTGAAGTCCACCTAGCCAGGTCCTATGATAGAAGAACAGACACAGAGATAAGTAGTTTCATGTTAATGAAATCATCTATATCAAGTGGCTAATACGGTTCCAAGCATACAGTAAATGATTAATGGTTACAAATACTACTCGAATCAACAAACCTACAGAATGTATAGCCATACAGACTGCCCAAAGCTAAGAACTACAGCTAAGTATATCTCTAATATTACCGGCCCAAGTTAAAGAGATTAAGTTTATTATGCTTAGGCACTCGGCTGCAGGAGAATGAGATCTAGAGGTAAGTATGGTGGTGGTTCATGAGAAAAAGCACCAGCCTCCCTGTGAACCAGTGAGGGAGACAGGAAGCATAGGAGAAATACAGGTAAAGCCAACAATTGCATCCTTCTGTCTGCATATTTCAGCATGAAAAATAATACTGTGCATGAATCATCATAGTATGTGGTGAAATTATACCAACTGTACAATGTATCTTCACTAGTACTTAAATATACTCATACTCAAAGAAATCCATGGTATAGAACCTAGCCAGGTAGATAATCTCATATGGGGTGACTTGGAGAAGGTTTGCAGAGCATGGATATGCATAAGGTACACTGTAGTGTCAGACATAACTCAAAGAGATCACATGGAACAAAAGCAAAGAGGACTTGTTCCTGGCTGTGTAAGAAAATAGCTCATGGCAAGAATCATTTTTTATAAATCTGGGAAGGAAAAGGGAATACATCCCCTGCAAATCCTTCTATATACGAGACCAACATAGGATCATAGAAGTGACCACTGCTCAACATTATCAACAGCCACCTCAGGGACAGATAACAGAGACCACCTAATGCATCATCCAGACAGGACACTTGGTCTGAAACAAATAACAAATGTCAGTGGACAATAGGCCTGTCCCAAGCACACAATTCATGCAGCAATAGTAGTTGTAAGTCAATTCTATTGACTCATCTTCTCCCTCATTTCTAGCTTTCAGAAGTATGTAGTTAAGACTAACTCATTTAGAACACAGCACAATAATAACTATTGCAAAATTTTCAATAGAAGTGAAAAATCAGTGGAGAACATAACCCAGAGAAACACAAAATAGCTCCAATGGTTTTTAGCACCTGAAGGAAGGAGTAATGGGGAATGAGTCTTAAAATATGAAAACAACCTATTTATTTATTTGTATTTGTTCTGTTTTGTTTTCTTAAGTTTTTTTTATTTTAATTTTTTTTAAATTTATTTATTTGAGAGCGACAGACACAGAGAGAAAGTCAGATAGAGGGAGAAAGAGAGAGAATGGGCGCGCCAGGGCTTCCAGCCTCTGCAAACGAACTCCAGACGCGTGCGCCCCCTTGTGCATCTGGCTAACGTGGAACCTGGGGAACCGAGCCTCAAACTGGGTCCTTAGGCTTCACAGGCAAGCGCTTAACCGCTAAGCCATCTCTCCAGCCCTGTTTTCTTAAGTTTTTATTTTTAGTTATTTATTAGAGACAGAGAGGGAGTGAGGAAGGAAGGGAGGTTGGGAGATAGAGAACACATAGATAGATAGATGATAGACAGATAGATAGAGGATGGATGGATGGATAGATAGATAGATAGATAGATAGATAGATAGATAGATAGATAAAGAATGTGCACACAAGGGCCTCTAACCACTGCAAATGAACTCCAGACACATGTCCACCTTGTGCACTTGGCTTACATGGGATTTGGAGAATCAGATCTGGGTCCTTGGGCATCACAGGCAAGCGTCTTAACCGTTAAGCCATCTCTCCAGCCCTGTTTTTGTATTTTTGATATAAGGTCTCTCTATGCAGCTCTTTCCATCCTGGAATTCCCTGTGTAGCCCATCCTGATCTCAAACTTTCATCTATCGTCCTGCCTCAATCTTCTGAATGCTGTGGTTGGAGGTGTCACAGTTATTTTCACACTGCTGGGACAAAGCACCAGACCAGACACAGCTAATGGGAAGGAAGGGCTCTTTTCAGCTCACAGTCATGAGAGAAAGTTTCATCATGAAAACATGGCAGAGCAGACAACTGAGTGCCACATCTTGCCACAGCAGTGTGGGAAAAAAATAATTTCAGTGAGCTACCTGTCACCAGTGGGATGGGGCTAATCAAGCTCAAGGCCCATCCCAGTGACACACCTCCTCCAGCAAGGCTCCACCTCCCAAAGGCCCCACAATTTTTCCAAGTTGCCAACAGCTGAGGACTAAGTACTCAAAACACATGAGTCTATGAGGAGGGGGAGGCGGGTATATTGTATTCAAACACCCAAAACAGTTTTGAGTCACTACACCCAATTACAACACTGGTTTGCAAAAAGAAAAGCTCAACACAAACTTGTCAAGCAGATTTGCTGGTCTGGTTTGGGAACAGCTTTGCAAAAGAGCCAGCACTGACTTGTTTCCAGCAAGAGCCAAGCTGCCTCCTCCTGTACCGATGTCCCTTGCACAACGGGGATTTCTAAGGTCAGGAGGTTAGAAGGTGGGCAACACACATGTGCATCCCTCTTCTGTTCTTCCTTCCTTGTAACTCTACATCTGTTCACATCCTTCACTGCACGGTTTGGAAGGACATTTTCATCTCTAAGCCTGCATATGAATTAAATACTTGTTGAGGCTATCAACTTCATGAACCCAAACAATGTGGCCAAGATTGAGATCTGAGGTCCCTTTGATCTTCCTGCCAACTTTGTCTAGAGACCATTGTCGTCTCTTTCAAGTGACTTTGGGCTCTGTGGGTGATGAGTACATTACCCTATTCCCTGCCAGCTCTGAAAAGGCTGGTGCTGCCCACTGCCAACTGTGCATTTTGCCAGGAAAACCTCCAAGCTGGGGAAAATGCACAAACATCAAAAGACTTGCTAGAAGCTTTAGAAGCTAGACATGGGAGGGATTCACAATTGTAAATCAACTTAAGGCCACCCAGCTCTGTGGGAAGCCTTTGTGAGGAGAGACTGGCATGCTCCTTGAGGGCATTTAGGGGTTCTCTGCAAGTGACACAGCTACTCAGAGGTGCCCATGGCGCTTTGTGGCATCCCTATCCCAGAATCCAGGAAGAGGGGACATACTTCCCGTCCCCCAGACCCTGGGGTTCTTCCTCTCATTCTCTGCTTCCCTTAGGGCTTCCTCTCCCCTGAGAAGCCACGGGATGCTGGCAGTTGACATCTCCCCAAGGAGCACACACGCAATTAGCAATCTTGAACTAATAAGCACTTCAAAGTCCTCATCCTCCAAAGGGAGATAGAGTTGGATATTAGTAAGCTGGGGTTGGGCTTCAGGGCCATTTGTTCCCATAAATGATTTCCTCTCCAACAATCATGCCACCTGACCCTAAGGAGCCTTCTAAGAGGACAGAGATGCCAAAAAGGAAATTAACTCCCAAGCCTCCACTTTCCCTTCATGTTCCCTCTGCAAGAAGGGATGATGGGTAACAGAGAAGCCATCACTGTCCTTGGCTGAGCTGCTGTAGGGATTGGACTCGTTGGTTTGACTTGCTCACTGGCTTCACATGTGTGTATGTATGTTGCATATGTGTGGGCACATGACCATGTGGAAGCCAGAGGACAACCTCGGATGTCACCCTCAGGCACACCGTCCGCCTCTTTGAAAGACAGGGTCTCTTGTTGGCCTGGAGCTGACCAGGTAGGCTAAACTGACTATGGCCAACAAGTTCCAGGAGCCCCCTGTCTGCCTCTGCCTGCCCAGCACGAGGGTGGAAGGTGCATACAGCCAGGTCGCATATTTTACATGGCTTCTGGGGATAAAACTCAGGTTGTCACAATCTGAAGTAAACACTTTAATGACTAAGTCATCTCTTCAGCCTACTTGTTTGATTTTTTTTTTTAATCTACTAACTAGCTGGCCTCTATACTTGGTAGGATTTTTTTGTTTTTCGTTTTCCATTTGAGCAAATGCTTTCCCAGTCAGTATCATCTTCCACATATCCAAAAGGAGAAAGAATGAGAGGCACTGGCTGGCTGCTCTGGACTATCACTTATAGAAGAAAGGGATCCCCTGAGACTGTGATGATCAGTCAGTACAAATACTGGGGCATCTGAGTTACAGTGGCATGTATTTCTCTTGTGTTTTGTTTTGGCGGAAGATAGGTGGGTATGTGTCTGTGTACACCTGCTAGTGTTCATGAATACCTGCATGGAGAAATTATAGAGCATAATGCAATTCCCAAACAATTATGGGGGCAGGAAGATGCTTGTGTGATAAATCAGCAGTAATTCACTGGGAACGTATGTGACGTGCTGAGCACTGGGCTGAGTATACTGCAAGCATCATGTCCCCTGAACTGGTTGCCTCTTCTAACAGAGCATATTCTTATCTCCCAAGGACAGCTGAGGCAACTGTAAATCGAATATATTCTTAACCCATCTAGAGGAATATGAATATCAAAAATAGGCTGAGACAATTACTGCTGGATCTGTAGTGCAGAACACTCAGGGTGACAAGTGAGAGGTTATTGGATTGTTTATAAATAATAGCACTTTTCTAAAGTTGGAAGAGACCATTTCACTGCAGATTGAGAGACATGATGTTAATCTTCATCTCCATCTTCTTACCCCCTAATGGAATGTTCCAGGTCTCCTAGTATCTGGAAGTTAATCCACATATCCATTTGATTTCCAAACTCTTTATATAATACTTGTAGATAGAAAGTTCCAGCCAAAACATTTATCACCTCTCACTAATCAAAAAACTAATAATAATCAAAACCCACATCACAGAATGTGACTGGTATTGTCACTGTCAGAACTCTCACAGAGGTGACTAAGCAAAAGCTTAGCAAACAGTCATGCTCCACAGCTCAGCCTGCTGGCTCAGATCAGGGCACCCCCTGCTGCACCCCACACCCTCCTCCTGGGACCATTCCCTCCACCAGCCACTGTCACAAGAACTCTCCTCCAGGATCTGCTTCCAGGGAACACCACCTGAGTCAAACACATGAAGACAACCAGCCAGTCAGGTACATAAACACATTGAAAGGTCTTAAGTAAAATGTCCACAGCAACAAACTAACTTAACAATAAAGAATACAATAGAAGAATGATTCACCATGCCAAAATGAGGTCCATGCCCACTGACATGATTTATCATAATTTATATAACCAATGTCTTAGGTCATTAGTACCCATCTTGTTCAATAAAAAAGACATGTGGTTAAATCTAATATCTGTGAATTTAGGAAGAGTGGATTGTTCTGATATATATATATATACATATATATATATGTATGTATGTATGTATGTATGTATGTATGTATGTATATATGTATGTATGGATGTAGAGAGAGAGCCTTAATTTCAAAATATGCACTAGAGGGACTGGAGAGACAGCTTAGTGGAAAAGGCACTTGCCTATGAATCCTAAGGACCCAGGTTTGATTCCCTAGTACCCACATAAACCAGTGCACAAGGTGGCACATACATCTGGTGTTCATTTTCAGTGCCAAGAGACCCTAGAGAGCCCATTATCTCCCTCTTTCTCTCTCTCTCTCTCTCCTCTTCCCTCCCTCCCTCTTTCTTTCTCTATATGCCTCTTTCTCTCACTCAAATAGCTAAATACATTTAAAAAAACTTTGCACTAGATATATTTTTGTCCCAGCAGATAAATTTGATCAGAAATACATGGGATCTTGGGTCCGGGAGATGGCTCAGCAGTTAAGAGCATTAGCCACTTAAGCCTGAAGGACTGGGAGGGCCTGAGACCCCACCCGAGTTCAAATGCTCAGAGCCTACATTAAAGGCTACACATAACTACACACAGCTCAGTCCACAGGAGGAGCCACAAAGACTACAGAATTGCTGGGGCTCATGGATCAAAAGTGGTGCTCCAGGTTGAGAAAGAGACCCCATGTCAAGGAAGTACAAGGAGGGTAAATAACAAACAATGGAACCTACATTCTCCTTTACATCTGCACACACGTGTGCATACACCATACATGAGACACGATAGGAAAAAAAAAAAGAAATATTTGAAATCTAAAACAGTTATAGTTTTTATTCCTCCTCTATAAAAATACATTAGGGGGCTGGAAAGATGGCTCAACAGTTAAGGCACTTGCCTACAAAGCCTAACTACCCAAGTTCTATTTCCTAGTACCCACATAAAGCCAGATGCACAAAGTGGCACATGCATCTGGAGTTCATTTGCAGCAGGTTGGAGGCCCTGGCATGCTCATCTTTCTCTCTCTCTCTCTCCCTCTCTCTCTCTCTCTCATTGCAAATAAAAATATTTTTTAAAAAAACATTAAAAACTTTATTCTTGGGCTGGAGAGATGGCTTAGCAGCTAAGGTACTTGCCTGAAAAACCAAAGGACTGGGTTTGATTCCCCAGTACCAACTTAAGCCAGAGGCACTAGGTGGCACACGCATCTGGAGTTTGTCTGCAGTGGCTGGAAGGCCCTGACACATCCATGCTTGCTCTGTCTCTCTCTTTCTCTCTCTCTGTTTCTCTCTCTCTCTCTGTCTGCCTCTCCCTCTCTCAAATAAAAAAAAATTCTTGTTTACAAAAATGAGAAAAAATTCACCATGTTATTTTTAAGGGAGACATGATTTTGAACATACACAAAGATGTTGGAATACTCTCATAATTGTAACAAAAAAAACCACAAAGATCAATAAGTGTGCTTGGTGAGGATGAATAGAAACAGGTCTTTTCAAGCCCTCTCATGGTTGAGTGAAAATCGTAGTAAGCTTTCTAGAAGGAAGCTTGGAAACGTCTATAATATGTGAAAGTGCCCCCACGCTCACACAAAATCTTTATGCAGTGGTATTTATTCCAACTTTATTGTAAAAGATGGTGAACCACCCAAAATCTCCTCTCTTCAGGAAACAGAGAAGCAAAAACCAACCCATGAAGTTTTTTTTTTTAACTCACACAGGTTGAATTACATAATTAAACGGAGAAAGGACATAAGTAGCCGGGCTGCTCACTTGCTGCAGAAGCTGGTACCTGTGGTCTCTGTGTAGGGTTCCTGCTTATCTGTTATCTTATTCAGAGTATCAATAAATTGTTAAGAGCAAAGTGATAACGCACTGCTAAGAGGAGAGCTACCTGGGTAGAAGAGAACTCAAGACCCCATTACTGCCCAGGGCTTCTTTTTAAGGAGTCCAAGGAATGGAGGGGTCAGCTGCTAGGGGCATAGTGTGAGTGGTTCGGTGTTTTGATTGACAGGTTTGAGTTTTTGAATGCATACCCCTTCCTGTGGTGCATCTAATTTTAATCACATGTCCATATAGGCCCAGTTATGCTTAGGTGTAAGATGGTAAAAAGGGAATCTTTCTGACAAATGTTCTTAGGGGACACAGTTTGCCTTTCTGCATGCATGTAGCCAAAGCAGTATAAGAAAGGTGAGCCTGTCTTACCATCCCGGATAGATGGACGTATCATGACGTAGTTGAATAGAAACTGACCACAAAGCAGTAGCAATTGGTGGTCACTAGAGAAGGGGAAACTTGCTCGGTTGTTTGCAGCAGGCTTTGCATGCATGTTGTTTTGCGTTGGAGGTGAGAAGGGTCGGTTCCAGGTTATTAATAGATTGCTGGTCCCCTGTTAGGAAAGGGGTGTGTTTGCTGCCCAGGCTAAGTGGAGCTCCAGTTTGCTGAGCCATTCCCTAAGCTTGCTTTTCTAAGGACAATCAATATTCTAAACTCTGTCTACACATAGCCTCAGCCACGCACCTCACTCTGCCATCCCACAAGCAAATGGGTGTGTCTGTGTTCCGATAACTGTCAGCACAAACACAGGTGGCAGACTGAATTTGCCTAGAGATTCCCCACTTGTGACTTAACAGACTGACTGATGGTTAAACAAATAGCCCTTGTTTGTTGATATTATGTAGAGATTGTATGTGCTTTTATTTATAAATATTTCACAATCGGTTTAATTATATATGTACATTTGATTGCATAAATAGATAGTTCCTACAGAATCATACTCCACAGCTGTGAGAAAGAACGAGTAGCCCACATGTTATGACACAGGAAACCTCCAAGATCTGCTCACGAGGATGAAAATTAGCAGATGGGCAAAAATAAGAAACTCCTGCTTGGATGCTACAAAGTGCAGGTTTCAGTCAATGTTTGAAGCACTATGAAAAAGTCATTGCCTCTAAGAAGAGCAGTAAAATTCTTTTGATGGTGAAATAAAGAAAAAAATCACCTTACTTTTATATTCTTTTGTTTTGTTTTGTCCTTACTGTGTAGATTAACTCTACCATGTATGTTTAGAAAGAAAAGTAATGAAGTGCATAGAGTAAGAAAGCAGGGGTAAGGAGACTTCACAGTTTGGAAGCTGGGCCCATCCCCATCATCAGCTGGTATCTTGGAAGCTGAGTCCATGATCAGCTGATATCCTTGAAGCTGGACTCATGAACAGCAGTGATCCACTGGCATTCTGGAAGCCTAACCCATTGCCGGCTGGTAGTCTAGAAGCCAGGCCCATGGGCACTCAGTATCCTGGCATGAAAAGAGATGCCTGTTATTAAGGCATCAAAATGTATCTAGATTACAAATAACCATTCAGCAAAATTCATCACTTACTTGACCATCCCTTTCATCCTCAGTGAGACATAGTTAGTACTATGTCTGGCCTTGAATGTACCAGAGGATGAAAGGAAGTAACACATCTCTGGAAGAGAAAGCCCTAAGTCAAAATAAAATAACAAACCCCATTTTCCCTTCTGGACACCCACAAAGACCATGTGGATAATCTGTTCTATTCTACCGGGCTTGAAATCTCTTTCACTTTTTTATTGTGACAGGAACAATATCACTACTGAGTGTGAGGGAGATGGTTCAGGGGCTAAAGACGCTTGTTCGCAGGACTGCTAACCTTAGTTCAGTTCTCCAGCACCCACATAAAACTGGACATAAAGTGGGGGTGTGTATCGCAATTCACCTACAGCAATGGGAGGCGGGGCCAGAAGCATCTGGAAATTTGTAGGCCTATTTATCAGCAAGACAAGCGAGAACCTGTTTCAAAAGAAAGTGGACAGGAGTGGACTTACATGCCAACATCGTCTTCTGACCTCTACACAGGCCCTGTGCGAGGTGCACCGTCATGTACACATGCAAACAAAAGTAAAAATATGGATTATTTTCCCTTATAGCCAGAGCTGAGGACAGAAAATGTCTTGCTCTTTTGCATATACCCAGGAGTGCAGGCGGAAGCCACTAACGTCCCAGTATGTTTGATAAATAAAGAGAAAGGAGGTATAAGAATAAAGAGAGAGCTGTAAAAATACTCGAAGGGTAAGTTGAGATAAAAATTCACAACTGTATTCTTCAACTGTCCCCTGAGACTCAGTGACTTAGTTTATAAAGTAATCCCATGATTTAAAAAAAAAAAAACTAATCAATGAAATTTTTTGGATCTGTTGATGGGACTATATATGTGTATAATGTTTGGCACACTATAATGCTTTTGCCAAACATTATATGTCTTTAAAATTTGATGGCTATTTATTGAGTTTCTGTAGGAGCTGTGGTAAGGAGGATATTTATGAGCAAGGCAGTCTATGCTGTCTCGCCACTTATAGTCTAGATGGCAGGTCACACGGTAATGAAACCACCACATGAGTGCAGGGTTTTATCATGGGGAAGAACATCTCCACAATGATGTAGGAGGGTCGTGAGTTCAAGACCAGCCTAGGCTATGTAGCAATATATACACAAAATATGAAGTTAATATTTTTCTCATTCTCACTACTTTGCTCTTTGACTTCTGGTTATAAAATCACTAAGGTACTTAAAAGTAAGTGAGAGACATAGATTACAGGAGCAGGCATGCATGATTTAATGACTGGTACACCTTCTGAGACATGCATCATTAGGTAATTTCATTACTCTGCGAGAATATACTTAATCAAATGAATATGGCTACAGTGTCACTAGGCAGTATAATTTTGTAGGGCAGTCATATATGCAAATAGTCATTGATCCCAGTGTCAATATGCTACATAAGATTTGAACAGGTTTGGTCTTTTTAGTTCTTCACTGAAAATAAAATCACACTTTAAAAACTTTTTAAAGGGGACTGGCGCGATGGCTTAGTGGTTAAGGTGCTTTCCTGTGAATCCTAAGAACTCAGGTTTGATTCCCCAGTACCCATGTAAGCCAGATACACAGATGGCGTATGCATCTAGAGTTCTTTTGCAGTGGCTACAGGTCCTGGAATGCCTCTTCTCTTCCCTTCCCTTCCCTTCCCTTCCCTTCCCTTCCCTTCCCTTCCCTTCCCTTCCCTTCCCTTCCCTTCCCTTCCCTTCCCTTCCCCTCCCTTCCCTTCCTTTCTCTCTCCTCTCTCTCTCTCTCTCTCTCTCTCTCTCTCTCTCTCTCTCTCTCTCTCTCTCTCTCTCTCACAAATGAATAAATGACTTTTTAAAGACTTAAGGACTAAAGGGATGGGTTAGTGGTGAAAGCACTTGCCTGTGAGGCCTAAGGACCCAGGATCAATTCTCCAGTACTCACACTCACATAAGCCAGATGCACAAGGTGGCACATGCCTCTGGAGTTCGTTTGCAGTGGCTAGAGGTCATGGCATGCCCATTCTTTCTCTCCCTCTCTCTATCAAATAAAAAAATTAAATTAAAAAAAAAAACCTTCTTCTAACAAGATGTAGAAATATGTGGTGCCATTTACTAACTGGCTTTACTTGCTCTTAGCTGCTCAGTCATGTCACCACCATCCTGAGAGGCTGACCATAAAACCTACAAGAACTACATCTAAATCTAGTGCTCATGGTTACTATGTGACCTTACATATATGGAGATTGTAGATGGTTAGATTAGCTTTACGTCCTGTGTAACAAATGTCCTTTTATTTTCTTTTTGTCATTAAATAGAAACTTTGTCTGGACATCTCATGTGTTGATGTCATCATTGTCCTCCTGCCTGCCCCCATTATCCTGAGGGCCCTCCTCAGTGGGACTGCTGGTACTCACCATGAGGTTGTGGGCTGTGAGCTGTTAGAGCAGAAGCCAGTCATTCGTGAGGGGAGCAAAGCCTCTGGATGTTCCTTCCCACCCTGTGGTCCTTGCAACCTTTCTGACCCTCTTCTGCAAACTTCCCTGAGCCATGGAAGCGATGCTGTAAGTCTGCTTTAGTGCTGAGCTCTCAGCAGCTCCTGGATTTCTGATTTGGTGTGTTTTGAGTGTCCTCAGTGTCTGTCTCCATCACCCTGGCGCACGTTGTCAGGCTCGCCATGGAAGAAGCGCTCTTGCTCATCTCACCAATTCCTCTGCGGTTTCACCTAGGTCTTAGCTGCTGGGTGAGAAAGAGTTCATCTCCTGAAAGGGAGTCAGCTATCTTTCCTTGTCTTGTTTATAGATTTTGGGTTTTCCTCAGTTCTTGCAGCCTTATGAAAGAGAAAAACAGATTCTCCCACTGAGAGTGAGATCAAAGCAGATAAACATTGTTAATTTAGAGAAATTTTGAGGGGTATAGCCCCTCTTTTTGCCAAAATCTAGTGGGAGCTTCTCATAGAATTCTGAATTGGGGTTCCCGGTTCCAGCTATGGGTTCCTTTCCACTGATCAGCTCTCTTAGCTAATCAGATGACCACTGGTTACTCATCTAAGTTGGGTGCCACCATTGTACATGTGTGTGCATCTTGTCAGGCTGGTTGCTGTCATGTAGCACTGTCCCCTGCTGCTCACAATGCTGTTGGCCATCTTCCCCCGGCAGCTCATGTAGCATTTTCCAGCACTATACGCGCTAACCATCTGGGAATGGGCTTCCTCCAGATTCCAGCCAACCTCTGGATGCTCTGTCAGCAGCATGTGGTGTCTGCAGTACTAAGGTCTAGCCTTTTACCTCAGATGCTTTTACCTCAAGTGCTTTGACAGAAGCCTGTCTTGTTTGTGGTACTTTGTAGGTCTCCCTGGTAGCAGAAGTTACAATCCAGAGCCAAATGTTTTAGGGTTAGGTTTTATCCCACCTTTTCCATGGCCCTTCTTACTGGAAAGTCTCCCCATACTTCTGCATCTTCAGTTCTGTTCCATTGGTCTATATGTCTGTTTTTATACTAGTACCATGCTGGGTTTTTTTTGTTTGTTTTTTTTTTAACTATAGCTTTGTAGTATAGCTTTAGGTCAGGTATGGTGATACCTTCAGAGGTGTTTTTTCCCCCTTAGGATTTTTTGGATGTCCAAGGCCTCCTTCTATTCCATATAAATTTTGAGATTATTTTTTATATCTCTGTGAAGAATGAGGCTGGGATTGCTACTGGTATTGCTTTGATTCTGTATACTACTCTTAGTAGAATTGTTATTTTTACAGTATTAATTCTACCTATCCAGGAGCATGGGAAGTCTTTGCCCCTTCTCCTGTGGTCTTGAACTTAGCCTCTGGGAACAACCTCCATTTGCTGTATCAGTTTTCCAGATGTAAAAGCAGCAAGGGCAGACAGCTCACTAGGCTTGCAACTTAGAGTCACTTCAAGGTGTTGGCAAGGCTGTAGTCCTATCTGGAGAGCATGAGAGGGGGTTCTGTTTCCAGGCCCATTCAGATCATGGGCAGAGGTCAGTTTGCTGTGGTTTAAGGACTGAGGTCCCGCCCCCTTGCTGCTGTTGGCTGGAGCTCCCCTCATCTTCTAAGCTGATCCTTGTGGTTGCTCGTTCATCTGAAAAACAGGGTCACCATACACACAGAATCTTTGTGGAAGATTTGTGAAGGACTCTGACTTTGTGTTCTATCATCAGCCAGTGAACACTGTCTGTTTTTGGACAGCTAACCTGATTGGTCATTATGATGGTTAATCTCAGTTGTCAACTTTATTGCCCCCCCCCAAAAAAAAAATAAAGAGTCACAACTCTGGGTTGGTCAGTGAGGACAATGACTAACTGAAGTAAGGAAGAGGTCATTCTCTAGTGAGCAGTCCTTCTGCGGGCAGCCCAGATTCAAAAGCACTGCTTTTTCCAGCCTGTCTTCACACCTTGTTGCTGTGCGCATCTGCCCCATTGCTGCCTTCCTTCGCTGACAACAGATCCATCTTTTTTGACCTCCCAATGGGACTGAAGACTCTCCAGGAAGTCTCTGGAACTTCAGTGCCAGATTAGGATTGCTGAAGCATCCAACCCTGTGGACTGAGTAGCTACCGGGCTCCAAATCTCTCCAACTGCAGACAGCCACTGATGAACTGCCCAGCCTACATAATGTAAGCTAATCTAATCAATCTCCTTTGGGATACACAATCATTCTGTAGGTCCTGTCTTTCTAGAGTCCTACTATATTCAGACTTATCTAGACGATCTCCATAATAAATCTCCCTTGGGATAACATTCATTCTTTAGGCTCTGTCCTTTTTTGAGAGCCCTGATGCAGTCAGACTCATCCAGATAAGCTCCATTTCAGTTTGCAAAATCCATCCCCATTAGTACCTACATTAGTGTTTGATTGAACTACCTGGATGTGAGAATCTTGAGTGGGCCATCTGTAGAATTTTGCATTTGTAGTCTTTCCAGAAAATTCAGAGTGCACAGAGGAAGAGACCCTATATTCAAAACTCCCTGGGTTTTCCGGGCATAAGAAGTCTTTACTCCCATAGGGACTCGTGAATTATGTGCAGGCTTAATGCTGGGCTAGGAGATAGAACCCAGAAAAGACTACAGACAAGAATGGTGGGAAGAACCCATTCATCACAAAAATCCATCATTTCTTTGAAATGATATAATATTGACTTTGTTTCTTCTTATTGGAGTTTTAATTTAATTGCAACAGAGAGAAAAGGTTCTGTGCCCTGCATCTGATTATAACATCCCCATCATCACTAGAAGCTGGATTACAGGATTCACAAAAGTGAAGGGGGCAGGAATATTTTAATTTTGTTTTTAATTATACAATAACAAAAGCTATTACGAACTGGGAAAGAATACCTTAAAATTAATTATCAGCCAGGAGAAGTTTCTCTGCAAGGCCTTTCAAAACTTAATCAAGATAAAATGAAAAGAACATAAAATTAAATTTTAAAAGAAATTACTAAGGGATGAAATAATTCAGAGAAGAACATGAGAAAAACTAACATGAGAGAATAGGGCTCTGAATTAGATACCCCTCTTGAATCATCATCAAAGATGAATCTCACCTGAATAAGATTTTAAAAAAATACATTCATCTCTCTGTATTAGAAAATGACAAAGAATGTTTAAGGTTTGTTTCACCTTCTAGATATGACTTGATTCCCAGTTTTATGACAACTTAAATCAATGACATGCATGAGAAGAAAATGGGAGCCAGAGCCCAATCTTGGCCCCACTCTGAGCAGAGTCAGGCACTGGGAGGCATTCTCTTCTAGGAGCTGCCATTCATCTCCATGGTAGAAAACAAGCATGGGTGTTTCCTAACAGAGTCTCCCAGGGTACTTATAAATTAGCTTACTACCCAAGATGGCACCACAGTTCACTTCTCTTACACCAAAAGAAATCTATTATAATGAAATCCCTCATCTAAGTTTACCAGATTACCCACTTAGCACCCTCTATTGCAATCAACACTTTATGCTTGCTTACTTGTTAACTCACCTTCCCAGTATGTATGATCACTTCTAATCCTACCAGTATCCTGTTTCCCAGTGGAAAATTCTTACTCCCATCTCTCAATCCATTTAGCCTGGGGAGGGGACCTGAGCCTGTCCCTGGCTCCAGTGAGAAAGAAGTATGCGATCCCAGTCAAGAAGATGAGAGGATTGAGTCATCAGCTCCCCAAGGGTAGATGTGTAAAATCAGGGCAGTAAGGCAGAAATCTCAGGCTGGGGAGAAGGATAAAACACAATTGGGCACAACAGAGAGATGAGGGGTGGGAAGCAGGATGGGCAGATGAAGGATAAATGGACTCATAGGTAGATGCATTTTTATTCTCCAGATTCGCTTTTGTTCACATACGGAAAACAATCCAAACAAAACTATTAAGAAACACTCACAGGGGCTGGGGAGATAACAGAATCAGTAAAGTGCTGGCTTCACAAGTGTACAGACCCATGAAAAGTCACTGGCATGAAGGTGCACTCCTGTCACCCCAACGCTAGGGAGGGGGAGATAAGCAGATAGATGCCAGGGGCTTGCTGGCTGGTGAGCTCACACACTCACACACACACACATCACAGACTTGTCTAGAAATGTAGCTCTCAAATGAGATACCAAGTCAGAGAGGGACAGGACACTCGGTGAGACAGAGCTCACACACTCACACACACACATCACAGACTTGTCTAAAAATGTAGCTCTCAAATGAGATACCAAGTCAGAGAGGGACAGGACACTCGGTGAGACAGAGCTCACACACTCACACACACACATCACAGACTTGTCTAAAAATGTAGCTCTCAAATGAGATACCAAGTCAGAGAGGGACAGGACACTCGGTGAGACAGAGCTCACACACTCACACACACACATCACAGACTTGTCTAAAAATGTAGCTCTCAAATGAGATACCAAGTCAGAGAGGGACAGGACACTCGGTGAGACAGAGCTCACACACTCACACACACACATCACAGACTTGTCTAAAAATGTAGCTCTCAAATGAGATACCAAGTCAGAGAGGGACAGGACACTCGGTGAGACAATAGGCCGGCGCCCTCCATCATTCCTCCCTGGGAGCAGCAGACACCAGGTGTGTTCTGAAACCTAACACCCTCATTCTATAGTTGAGTTCGTTGTTTCCTTTGGCCGAAATTTCAGCCAAAGACTATTGATGTCCTTACAGGGGCTTTGGGGATGTAGATTTCCAAGGCACTGGAGAAATATTTTATTAATATGTATTTTTCTCTGTGTGAAAACTCATGGAGTTTTACAGATTCAAGGCATTAAAAAAAAAAAACAGTCATTTTATTAGTTCTTCTCTTTCTCCTGGTAAGCAAAACTCTGAAAAATAAAATAAAGAAATCTATGACGATATAGAAGGTTTTCATTTCTGATAAGTCCTATCTACTGATGGGTTCCTATAGAAGTGTGAAAGAGTGCGTGGATGATGAAGAGGTGGATATTTTCAAAGAAGTGTTTAGTTGCCTTACAAAAGGGAAAATTAAAGGGTGATAAGAAAATTAGCAATCAAAGAACTAGACTTTGTAGGCACTTTCTGAGACGAGAGAGAGAGGAGAGAGAGAGAGGGCGGGAGAGAGAGAGGGAGAGCGCTATTTTTCCACTTACAGAAACCAAGGCTTACAAAGATCCATGACTTGCTCAAATGCATTCAATAGGTAAGTGACAGGCTGGATTTGCACTTGCACTTGTCTGAGCAGGAAAACCCCCAAGTAATTCCCTCACTACACTGTCTCCAGTGGACCCCAGTTTGTTCCATCTAAGAGAATGTAGATTATTTTTAAGTTTCTCTTTCTTTTTTTTAAATTTTTTTAAATTTATTTTTATTTATTTATTTGAGAGCAACAGAGAGAGAGAGAGAGAGACACAGATAGAGAGAGAGAGAGAGAGAGAGAGAGAGAGAGAGAGAGAGAGAGAGAAAATGGGCATGCAAGGGGGCATGCAAGGGCCTTCAGCCACTGCAAACAAACTCCAGACGCGTGCGCCCCCTTGTGCATCTGGCTGACGTGGGTCCTGGGGAATTGAGCCTCAAACCGGGGTCCTTAAGCTTCACAGGCAAGTGCTTAACCACTAAGCCATCTCTCCAGCCCAAGTTTCTCTTTCTTTTTAGGTTTTTGACAATAGGATCTCATGTGGGCCAGGTTGACCTCATACTCAGTACTTAATGGAGTTAAAGTTTTACATGAATACTCCCCCAAAGCAAACCATATGGAAACTGTTCCCTGATGATAAGAACCCCAGACCCAGGTTAACAACAGATGAGTCCATCTTCTCCAAACTGGGGAAGTCCTTTCTCATAATCAATAATCTGGACTCTAGAAGTATCATCTGCTGCATTATTTTTCAGCACTATGCTAAATACTAGACCTATGGGTAGATGGATGGATTATTGGCAGATAGATGATAGATAGATAGATAGATAGATAGATAGATAGATAGATAGACAGACAATACATACATACCTACATTCATACATTATGCAAGCATACATCATATTTCCATCCGCTAAAGGGATTATAATATGGAAGTTTCTAGTCCTAACACAGCAAAAAGATTGACTTCGGGTTTATGATATGTCCCCCCCCCCCCCCGCTTGGGTAGAAAAGTAAATATGAAGATAAGGCAGGCAAGACAGTATTGGGATGCCTTAGGGTCCATTTGGGAGATGGGAGCCCCATCACTAAGAACTCTAAAACCTAAATAGCTTTTTCCTTCAAAGTTAAGGCAAGTTTCCCCTTTCTAGATAAGGTCAGTCTGCACCTCAAACCTCATAGCACACAGACAGACCCCCAAAATCATATGCTAATTTATCCCCAAAATGCATGGTAGTAAATAAATTAATTAATTAAAAATGGGAAAAGGTGCTGGAGAGATGGCTTAGTGGCTAAATCACTTGCTTGCAAAACCAAAGGACCCAGGATTGATTCCCCAGGGCCCACATAAGGCAGACGCGCAAGTGGCACATGTGTCTGGAGTTCGTTTGCAACAGCTGGAGGCCCTGGTATGCCCATTCTCTGATCTCTCTATCTATCTGTCTGCTTTATTCTCTCTCTAATTTCCTCTCTCTCTCTCTCTCTCTCTCTCTCTCTCTCTCTCTCTCCCAAATATATAAATAAGTAAATAAATAAATAAATAAAACATATATAAAAATGCATGTTCCTCCCTGCCCTGAACTTTTTAACCACAGTAGTTCCTGCATATGGAGTGCATCAGAATTGACCAGGGAAACATATGGAAACCACACATTCACATGTCTGGAATGAAATTCTCAAACCCAAATTGGTAGTAAAACACCTGCGGACTACATTTGTAAAACATAATAAAGGAAGCAGACCTAGATCTCTCAGTCTAGTTTATGTTCTCACTTGTTCATGCATTTATTCACTCGATAGATGAATGTCTAAGTAGTCATGTGGCTTCATGGAAAGCTCTAGTCTCAGCCAAGTGGGACGGGACCACAAGACTTCATGGCCTGAGACAAGACATCTGTCTCCCCAGTCTTTGTTTCCTGCCTCCACACATTTCTGTTCTGTATGAATTACCCAGACTGTGGCATTCTGTCTCAGCAGAGCAAAGGAGGGATGACACGGGTCCAGCCATGAGAGGCATTTCATGCAGAGGCACAAATGATAGCATATTTGGTGTCCAGGATGGCAGGGCTGGGGAGAAAGGAGAGTGAAAGGCACAGAGGCATGTCTGAAAAGGCTATGGAGGGGATAACATGATTCGAGTTAAAATGATATTTCTGAATTGGAGAGATGACTTAGCAGTTAAGGCGCTAGTCTGCAAAGCTAAGGTGGCACATGCATCTGGAGTTCGTTTACAGTGGCTAGAAGCCCCAACATGAGCCCGCTCTCTCTCTCTCTCTCTCTCATTCTCTCTCTCTCTCTCTCTCTCTCTCTCTCTCTCTCTCTCCTTTCTCTCTCTTCCTCTTTCCCTCTCTCAAATAAATAAATAAAAATAAAAATAGTATTTCCATATGAATAACAGACTCTGAAGAACTGAATGGGAATAGACAGAAGAGGTGTGTAAGAAGGCTGAGGAATTTGACCATGGATGGGAATCTGATTAGGGGAAAGTGAGGCTTTAAGATAAGAGTGTCAAAGATTCTGAAAGTTGATGCAGTAGAGTTTGCTGATATTTGGGCTGAAAGGAATGAAGAGAAACAGAATGGAAGAGAGGGCCTTGTAAGCAAATATGGGTCATGCAGAAGCCGGTGGGCCCATGAGTTGTTGGAAAATTAAGCCTAAGGGCATGAGAGGTGGCTCAGCATTTAAAGGTGCTTGCTTGCAAATCCTGATGGAATGGATTCAATTCCCCGTTATGCACGTAAATCCAGATGCACAAAGTGGCGCATGCATATGGAGTGCCTTAGAAATTGACAAGAGGCCCTAGTGCCCCCATTCCTTCTCTCTCAATCTCTCTCTGTGTCTCCTTGAAAATGAATACTTTTTAAGGTTAATAAAAGAAAATTAACACCAGCCAGCCTTTACTTAATTGCATGCATAAATAGTGTGTGATATACATGCATGGGTGTATGCATGCTCACGTGTGTAGGGTACACATGTGTGTACAAGTGATTCTACGTATGAGCATATGGAGGCTGGAGGTCATCATCCCGTGCTCTCCTCAGTAACTCTCCGCCTAGTTTTATGAGACAGGGTTTTTCTTACTGGACCTTACGTTCCCTGATACAGCTAGACTGGTTAGTCGGCAAGCGCCAGAGATCCTCCCAAGCCCGGGAACTACAGGCACATCTTACCACACCACCACTTAGGCGGGTACCGCAGATTCCCAAGCAGGTCCCCATGCTCCCACGGAAGGCACTTTACCCACGGAGCCCCCTCTTTTTCATCTGCCATGGCATTCAGCTCCTGGATGCTGTTGTCTAAATAGAGGGAGCGAGAAAAGAAACAAGTTACTGGACACACAGCGCATGCAGGGCACTCTGCCGGGACGGGCACCCGCGCCTATCTGCGGGGAGGCCATGCGAGGACCCCGGAAACAACTCCCACCGGTCAGCGTCCGGCAGCAGCATTGTCCATCTAAACGCGCCCCATGCGGCGGCGCTCCACCGAGCCGCTGGAGGTCATCTGAAGACTGCGCTTGCCCGGATGCAGCCGGAAGCCACAACACCAAGCAGAGGGACGAGATGTTGGTCTTGTTAAATGCCTCGCATGCACGTGCATGCAGCAGTGTCCCACCTCCATGGCCTTGCCTTCTGCAGTTTCTGCTACCCGAGGCCTGCAGCAGCTTGAAAATATTAAATGGAAAATTCCAGAAGTAAGCAACCTTCAGGTTCCAAGTATTTCAGGCCCTCCCCGGACGTCCTGCCTAGGAGATGGATCACCCTTCCCTGGAGCACGCGTCCAGATCACCCGCAGTGTTTGCGCGACTGGTGTGTGTCGCTTGTCAGCTGCCCCGCATCGCCACTCAGTTCTCGGGGTGTCTCAGGGCACACGTTCAAGTGCCTCCTAATGTGTGTGAGCCTTTTCAGGTAACATACAAATTAGTGAGCTTCGCTATGCCATGGCCATGTCATTAAGCCTTGTGGCCGTTCTCCCTCAGTAGCCTTCCTCATCCCTATGCTTCTCCGCCTGACTTCCTCTACCCAAATAGAGCTTCTGTTTCCATCATATACAATCCCCCGTATGTGATAAAACACGTGACACCTGTTTTGTATTGCCCCCTGGATTGTCATCTCTTGTTGCCCCCTCCTCCCTCTTTTTTTACACCCTATTTTTCCTTGGTAATAGTCCCAAAGGTGTCATTGCGCTTACAGGACCAATGCAGGCAGTTTGGTTAGGCAAAAGAGAAGCTGAAAACATTTTTCTTTAAGTGAAACCCTAAAAGCACACATTCATAACTTTTATTATAGCATGCTGTTATAATCATCTTATTTTGTGATTAGTTATTATTGTGATCTCTTACAAATTAAATTTTATAATAGATATATGTGTATAGAAATATATATACACATATATATATATGTATATATATATTTGTGTATATATATACGTGTGTGTGTGTGTGTGTATATATATATATATATATATATATATATAGAGAGAGAGAGAGAGAGAGAGAGTCATTTCAGTATTACCTACAGTTTGAGACATCCACCAGGGGTCTTGGAAGAGACTCTCTCCATGGATTAGGAGAAGGGGAACCATGATATATCAATAGGCACGTCTTTGCTTGATGATAGAAAAAGGCAAAAGGCTTTGCAGTGGATATGAGAGAGACATCAACGTTTGCAATCTCTCAAGAGGCTTCTTGTTTAAAATTTCGGACTTGTGCATTCCGGAACATACGCTGTGTTCATCGCAGGGAGGAAAAGTGAAAACCACCCTGGGGATCTCCCAGTCCACCCAACCAAGCTGCTAATGCACTCAATGTGATGTCAAGTTAAGACACCCAGACCACTTGAAGATAACACCCTGCCTCATTGATCCAATTAAATATCTTAAAAGCACTATACTCCACTTTTATGTGATCATACATTTCCTTTTTGAAAATTATTTTTAAGACAGAGAATACTATTTAAGTGACATCACCGATTAGAGGGAGGGCACTAGTGCTGGACACGGGGGCCTTGCACAGCCTACGCAAGCCCTGTGCCCCAGAGCCTTAGCCCCGCCCACACCATTGTTTTAAAAAATATTTATTTCTTTATTTATTTGAGAGAGAGAGCAAGAGGCAGAGAGAGAGAATGGGCAAGCCAGGGCCTCCAGCCACTGCAAATGAACTCCAGATGCGTGCACCACCTTGTCTATCTGGCTTATGTGGGTCCTGGGGAATTGAACCAGGGTCCTTAGGCTTTGCAAGCAAACCTCTTAACCACTCAGCCATTTCCCCAGACCTGAAAATTATTTTTAAGTAAGCACACAAAATAATGAGTTTCATTTTCACACACGTGTGTGTGTGTGTGTGTGTGTGTGTGTGTGCTCATCTCCCACCTTCTGCCCTCCATCATCTACCCCCCACCACTGGTCTCTCTGCCTGAAAATACTTACTTATTTAATTGTTTCATCATATTTGGATAAGCACATATGTACAGTATTTTACCAGAAAACAAAGCACACAGTAGTCTCATGAATGGTATACTTATGTGGATATATTCACATATTTAGACAGATACACATAGATTTATCTCCTCCAAATAACAAGGCAATGAACCTAAAATAAATGAAAGGGAAATAAGGGGAAAAAATATTTTCTTTCCCACATACTTAACATACTAACAGTCTTTTTAAATGAATCAAACAGTTCTTTTTAATAAAAATATTCTTCCTCACATGGAAATACATTTAATGAAATTCAAATAACAACAAAAAAACTTGCAAGGCTGTGCATGGTGATACATGTCTTTAATCCCAGCACTCAGGAGGCAGAGGTAGGAGGATCATTGTAATTCAAGGCTACCCTAAGGCTACACAGTAAATTCCAGATCCACCTGGACTGCAGTAAGACCCTACTTTGAAAAACAAAACAACAACAACAATCTGGCAAACAAAAACCTTATTCAAAGTAGTGACACTCACTTGAAATCTACCTTTCTATGGTAACCATTGCTAGCATTCTGTGACATCTTCTGAACCACTGTCCTATAGGTAACTTCAAGAATAACTTTCTCCAGTCATCTGGGACTGATGGATTGGTTCCCTGAACTCAGCACCTTCAAAACTAAAATGGGCATGGTCCCAGGCAATCGGGTACACTGGTCACCTTAGGCGAGGGAATGGATTGATGTTCCTGCACCCATGGTGCTGTGGTACAATATGACTTTCCCATCATGCATTCAAATAGCCCTTCACTAATGAAAATGCAGATTGCTTGTAATTTAGTCAGTGTTTCTATTATAAGCCAGCTGTGATGGACATAGTTACATAACATCTTTTCACACCTGACAATTATCTTCACAGAATAGAAGGCACATTGCTGTGTCAGTGCACGCACGTGTTATATTTCGTACATAGTGCCAAGTTGCCCTGATTAATAAACATTGTGATAATTTGGACCTTTGGCCAGTCAAGCATGAGGGTGACTCAGTTTTGCAGTCTTTTCAGATCTTTTCCAATTAAACAGACAACTCTCCTCAAATTCCTAACACAGACATTCCATCAAAAAGTCAAATGACTTATTGTGAAATAACCATCTCATAATCTCTTTTAAATAGCACGACTGAAACACAGCTTACACACAATAAAATTGGCCCATTTTAAGAGTGCAAGTCAATTATGTCTAGTGTATTTACAGACTTGATCATTGCCACCATCTGCTTTAAGGATATGTGTATTGTCCTTTACAAAAGAAAAACAATGCTTGTGTTCATTTACAGTCCCGCCCAAGTCTATGTAACTGTGAATCTTCCAACACATTTGACTGGCTAAAGGACTGGAACCCCATGAGATGGCCATTGCTCAAACCAAGACAGTCCTTGGCAAGCTAGAAATAAGTTTATAATTCAACCATAGTGCTTTTGCCAACTAGAATGTCCAAATCTCCCCCACATTCAGGCTTCATCAGCTCTCCACCTAAAGAAATAATAACCTGATGTGCTAAGTCTGACAAAGGCATGTTGTGAAGGAAGGTCTTGGGGGCTGGGGAGATGGCTCAGTAGATACAGACTTGCCACACAAATCAGAGGACCTAATTTCAGATCCCCAGCACTCACATGAAATGCCAGGCATGGTGGCACACACCTCTCATCCCAGCACTGGTAAGGTGAAAACGGGAACTGCAGGATTTCTAGCTACCTTGTCTAGGCAGAACTCTGAGTGAGTTCCAGGTTCAGGGAGAGACCCTGCCTCATAAAAATAAGGTAGATACGTGATGGAGCAAGACACACTGCATAAAACTCTGGGCATCTCTCTCTCTCTCCCTCTCTCTCTCTCTCTGTCTCTCTCTCTCTCTCTCTCTCTTTCTCTCTCTCTCTCTCTCTCTCACACACACACACACACACACACACACACAGGCAAATGGACCCAAACACTTATAAGCATGCATACATACACACAAGCACACCACACATGCATACATATGAAATAAAGAAAAAACAAAATATGTGAGAGCCCAGAAATCGAGGTCTATGAAACATTTTGATCTGGAGAGGATACAGCGAGGAAGCTTCCATAGGGACCTCCCTCCTGAACCTGAAACACAGTATCCACCGGGTTAAGAAACTAGGACTCAGCACCGCTCTGTTCATTTGATGGTCTTCATCCATGGTCCACGCACCATTGAGATCAGGGGGTAGAACCTCAAATAGGCTAAGTAACAGGACGAGGTAGGATGGCTACGGCTATCTCAGTGGTATGTGAGCATTGCTCAAATGTGTAAGATGTGCCAGGACCATTCTGCATCCATCCTTTCACCCTCAGCACCCATAAAGTCTGGATACCACTCATCTCATTTTACAGGTGAGGAAATTTCAGACCCAGGCAGATGGCATCACTTTCCCGGGGTATGGACCAAGGTCATTATGAAACGACCAGAAAAGGGAGCTGGTTCCCAACAAAGAACCTTCGCAAGTTTGGTCCAGAAATCTCCTAAACCCACCAAACTGAGAGCCAGGAATGACCTAAACCAATATCACAGAGATGATGTCACGTTACCCAAGCCTTTGCCCAAGACTGAACGCTGATCAGTTCAGGACTGCTTTGTCTGCATAGGCCTTATCTGCAAGGTTGAGATGGCAGCCGTGCAAAGTAGAAACACACAAGCCTCCCTGGGCTGAATGCTGACCAGTCCATTCACAAGGCAGGTAAAGCAGTCCACCTAAGTACACCTCCAAAATGGAGAATGCCACAGCCATTTCCGTGGGCTGCTGGTGGGTCCTTGTCACTGGCAATCCTATGCCCCTTGTGTAGCCTGCCTTTGCCTCCTGCTACAGATCTCTTTCCTCAACACACAGGGCTCTGAGCAGGGGCCAGAGGCAGGACACAAACACATGTCAGGCAACACCAAAGTCTACGTCCACAACGTAACCCACACAGCCTCCTCTGCTCAGGAACAGTCTAGAAAATGCAATGTTTGTTCAGAAAGAAATACACTAGCCACATTCACTCCCTTTTTTCAGCAAACAAAAAAAATGACACTGTGAATTGTCTCCCCTAACATTCCTCTTTGATGAAAGGGGATTAAGGTGAGATGGGGGGGGACAGGAGGCTGGGGGACAAGAGAGAGGCAAGAAATAGGAAAGCAGAATGAAACTGATTTAAAATTTTGCAAAGATTTTTTATGATTGTGTATTTCACACTTATCGTGTACCTTTAATCTTATTTACAATTCTGATTAAATTTATACTTCAGTATTTCACAGTGTATAAAATATAGTTTTATGTAAATATTTCTTAGAGAGATCTGTAAAAGTGTCTCTTGTAATTGATATGATGTTTCACAACACAGAGTCAGTGTTTCATAATCAAATACATCTCCCAGGCTTGATGGCAGGAGGCACCTCCCATTTATATTTACTTGTTTTTAATTATCTCATTATCTGTAGTTGTGAGGAGCTCTGATTTACCCAGACAGAAGATCTGGAGAGTCATATATTTGAAGTCAGTGGATAATTTTCATTTATCTTTGCCTAAAACTTTTCTCCTTCTTGGAGTCATTGCAGGACAGAGAGAAATCTTAGCATTCCCTGCTACCTCAAGCAAGCTCAGATGCCTCCACTCATCCATCTGAACCAGTCATTGCTTAGACATAAAGTTGAAAAACACACCCAGGGTCAGTATTTGCATACCACAACTACACACCACTGAAAATAAATACACAAAGTCTACTATGTCAGACTTAATGTTTCTACACTGCACAGGTAACTATTACTATTAAAAAGGTGGTGTGAAGGGTTGAAAAGATAGCTTAGCAGTTAAGGCTCTTGCTTCAAAGCAAAAGGACCCAGGTTCAATTCCCCAGTACCCACATAAGCTAGATGAACAAGATGGCCTATGCATCTAGAATTCATTTATGTAGTGGCTGGAGGCTGTGGCATCCCCATTCCTCACTGCCCCCCTGCCACTCTCTCTCTCTCTCTTAAATAAATAAATAAATAAATAAATAAATAAATAAATAAATAAATTTAAAGCCTTAAAAAACAAGAAGGTGCACTGGAGAAATTTCTTAGTGGTTAAGCACTTGCCTGTGATGTCTAAGGATCCTGGTTGGTTCAAGGCTCGATTCCCCAGGACCCACGTTAGCCAGATGCATAAGGGGGTGCATGCGTCTGGAGTTCACTTGCAGTGGCTAGAGGCTCTGGCATGCCCATTCTCTCCCTCTCTCTCTCTCTCTCTCTCTCTCTCTCTCTCTCTCTCTCTCTGTTGCTCTCAAATAAAGAAAAATAAAAATTAACATAAAACCAAGAAAGTGGTGTGAAGAGAGCCACATGCACATAGCCTGGCCTGCTTTAGCTGTCTGTCTTGGCCAAAGCAATGTGCATTGAACAGCAGTGTAGGGTTGCCTTTCAAGAGCTCTGTTACAGGGATGGGTATGCATCATTGCCCCAGAGGGACTGGTTGATTTCCCCTTGGCTCACACTGGCTTAGAACCATCTCACTGTGAGAATCTCTAAGGTAGAGTGATCACTCTTGCACATTGAGCCTGGGCATCCTCCTATGGAATTTCAGGTCTAACCCTGAATGGGGGCAGCAGCCAGGTGTACTAGAAAGACAGATGCTTGCTCAGGAGGCTTAAGTGTTGAGTCATGTTCCCAGGTAGACATGAGCCTCACAGCTTCAAGGAGATGGATGACAAGAGATCAACTACTCTGGTAATGAGAACCGCTGAGGGAGGGAGGGTTTGTCATGGCTCACAGTTGGAAGTGATACAATTTATCACCTAGAGGGGAAGGCATGGTGGTAGGTGGCTGGTCATGGCATCATGGGCATGCATCTGGGACCCCTCACTTCTTCACATTAAAGAAAAGAATGCAGGGCTGGAGAGATTGCTTAGCAGTTAAGGTACTTACCTGCAAAGCCTAAGGACCCAGGTTCTATTCTCCAGGTCACACATAAGCCAGATGCACATGGTGGCTCATGTGTCTGGAGTACATTTGCAGTGGCTAGAGGCCCTGGCATGCCCATTCTATTTTCTTTTATCTCCCCATCTCTGTCTCAAATAAATTAATAAGTAAAAATAACTTTAATTTTATCATACTAATAACTGGGGGCTAACTCCACATGCACAACCCATTTTCATTAACAAGGAGGGTCTAATGGGAGGGGGTAGATCACAGATGAGCCTAAATAATGGTACCAAACTGCCTGTATTCACTGAAATGAAAACTAATAAATTAAATTAAAAAAACAAAAAAAAGAAAAGAATGGAAATAAGAGAGCAGACAGAAAGTGAGATTGGGGCTCCCCCCACCATGACCTCCTTTTCCCATCTAGGCCTTGCTTCCCAAAGGCTTGATAATTTCCCAAGCTGGGCTCCCAGTTGAGGGACGTTGCACATCCAAACTATAACAGGAGGGGAGCCTGGGAGGAGGAAAAATGTATCCATGAGCTTCACAGCCCTCACCTCTCTGCTGCCAGAGTGTCTGGGGATGAGCTCCCTGCCCCTGAGATGCTAGCATGACTTCCCCATCTTCCAGGTTTAGTCCTCAACCCCACCGCCCAGCACCAGGTCTTCCAGAGAAGAGCAGTCTCCTCGTTGATCTGCATGGCCACATTCGTTCAGGCAGCAGGTTCCCTCTCTTGATAATGCTCCTCATTGG
The DNA here is from genome assembly GCF_020740685.1 of Jaculus jaculus. Classification (NCBI taxonomy): domain Eukaryota; kingdom Metazoa; phylum Chordata; class Mammalia; order Rodentia; family Dipodidae; genus Jaculus; species Jaculus jaculus. The sequence goes on from NC_059109.1 coordinate 134,343,280, forward strand.
CTTCCCAGAGATGGGCAGGCTAGGGTTCCCTTGCCAAGCCTCAGGCTCCCAGGGATCCTCTGTGGCCAAGAAGGCAGCAGGCCAATGTTCCTCAAACTGCAAAGGACCTAGCATCCCACCTAATCCAGCCTCTATTCTGAAAGCCACATTCCTCTACCTGGGCATCATGAACCCCAGCTTCGTGTGTAAGTAGAGTGAGTTATCCAACCTCAGAATTCTCACACACAGACTGTAAATGAAAGTGAATCCCCAGGTACGCATTCTAAGTGAGGCCTTCGACAAGCATTCTGACCATGCCTGGTGCAGAGGAAGCACTCAAGGATGTTCCTGGTTGAACCTGGAACAGATCATTCTCAATGAACTCACCCAATCACAGAAAGATAATCGCCATATAGTCTCGCTCATCTACAGCAACTAACCTGAATCTACCCAAGATGCTGACATACCCAGCAAGCATCTAGAGGACTAGACAATAGGGTAGGTGGGGAGGAAGGGGAGACCAAGGGAGGGAGTAGGGGACACAAATATAGACCCAAAAGGCAATGGTACAATAAAATTCTACATCCTAAAAGGCAGACCAAATGGTTGAACCTTCACCAAACCCTTAGAGGGAACACCTGAGTCACAAGGCACTGCAGAGGGTAAAATGAAGACTGACCTTAATCTTCTATAGCTTCTCTCTCTCTTCTCTCTCTTGTTTTGGTTTTTTGAGGTAGGGTCTCACTCTAGCCCAGGCTGACCTGGAATTCATTATGGAGTCTCAGGGTGGCCTTGAACTCACAGCGATCCTCCTACCTCTGCCTCTCAAGTGCTGGGATTAAAGGCATGCACCACCATGCCTGGCCTTTCCTCTCTAACTCTTTTATATTACTTATCTTTTTCTTCCTTCTCTTTGTGGACACTGACCTGTAACTCCCAGTACCAGCAGGTGGCTATCATCCACAATGAGCTTTTCATCACAGACCTGAAAAGTTTTCTAACAGAATGACAGATTTCTGTCAGAGTACTTGATGACCCACCAAAGCTTAGTGGAAAGACCCTACTGCTGAAGACACCATATGCAGTTGACACAAATATGGAATGACATGGCTAGAAGCTGGAAGAGAGTCATTCCCCAGACAGTCAGAGTGTCTAGTGCCAGAAGGTGCCACATGGGTGACTGGGGGAAAATGACCAATATCTGTCCAAGCAACTCATGGTCTAACCTACTTAGCAGCAAATAACCTGTCATGATGCTCACACAAGTGCTATAGTGGCACACAGCCATGGTGAGAAACCAGCTGCTCTTGATTTGGCTAAGTGATCCACTCAGTGGAACGGGACCCATAGCTGGAGCTGGGAAACAAGTCATAACCATATCCAAACATGAGCCCATTCTCCATTATCAAGCTACCACCAATCATGGGCTACAAGAGGGCCTACACCTATTAAATTCTCTATAAAAAAAATAATGGGTATACCATTTATCTGATGCTAACTTTACTCTTTGTTGGAGATTCTGCTTCTCTTTTTCATTTAGATGCAGATCCTAAAGTGAGAACCGCCCCATCATACTTCAAAAGGGCCCCAGATGAAACTAAGAATAATTGGCGAAACAAGCAAGGGTGCCGTTTTCTTGATGAACCTGGTAACAGCACAAGGGTGAAGGAGATCAACACAGAGAACAATCAACTCCTATCAAATTAGATAACCACAGATACAGAGGCTCCCAACACCTCATCACTGAAGCAGACCCAAAATGAACCCAACATGGCTCAGGGAAATTTTGCAGAAGAGGAGGCAGAAAGAATGTCAGAGCCACACGTTGGATCATGACAGGCAGAGACATTTCTCTTACCCATAACTGTGGGCTAACTCCACAATGCATGACCCATATACCTCACCAAGGAGGGGCCAGGGAGAGGGCATAGGACATGGACGAGGCTAACAGTGGTACCAACTTGACTGTATTCACTGAGTACAAAACTAATTAATAAAAAAGTAATAATGAGCAAGGAAGGCATGCCCTCCCTGCTGCCTAGATTTGCCCAGAAAGCAGAGAGAGGGAGAGAGAGAGAGAATGCCATTGGGTTGAATGAACCACTTTATGGCTTAAATGTTAAACATCTCCCATAGGCTTCAACTGGGGTGCTGTTTTGGGAGGTTATAGAACTTTTAAGATGTGGAGTATCTCTGAATGAAGTGGATCACTGGTGGTGGCAGGTCTTAAGGCTTTATAGCCTGACCCCATTTCCTGTCTTTATTCTGCCTCCTGATCTGAGATATGAGCTAGCAGCCTCCTCTCACTTGCCACCATGCCTTCCCCTCCAGGATGAACTGTGTCCATTCAAACCAAAGTCCAAAGTAAACTTCTCCCTTGGGTTACTTCTTGTCAGGTATTTGGTCACAGTAGTGAGAAAAGTAACTAATACAGCCAGCCATCTTCTCACCATGGCCCGGGATTCCTTTGTGGGGTGGGAGTGCAGGAACTAAGGAGCACTCATGCCAAACCCCAGAACCTCACTGCTGGGATGCTCAGGACCTCAGATATCTGCAGTATCTGAGACCAGACCAGCCTCTTCAGCCAACCCTCTGAGGGAGGCTCCGCAGCTGTGAGGTGGGCCACCTCCAGGGTCATGAAGCTCTGTCTAAAGCCTGGCTCAGCATTCCCTGGCCATGCAACCTATACAAATTGTGAGCCCTGTTTCAGGCTCTGCAAAGCAGAGCAGTGTGAGTACACGCCGTATCACTGGATGCCTTTAGGGGTGACAGGCGGCTGGGGGTAGGAGGTATGGGAGGGCTGCGCTCGGTGCTCAAGTGTAACGCGTATGCCTCTCCCTCACCTACCTCAGGGGACGGGGCTTCAGAAAACATAGTTCATTTTCAACATGGTACTCGCCCACTCCACTGTCTGCAGCAGGATTTATCTGTATTCCCTAGGAATGTCTCAAGAAAAACATGGGGGTTGGGAGTCAATTCTGAGGAAGAAAGAGAAAGCAAAACACTCCTGATTTCATCTAGATTTCTTTCTGTAAGGCGGCCAGGTTCGATGCTGTGCAATATTGGGGAAACACCAAGTACCAGCAAAGGATTTGTCTTATTTTATTTCAAGTCAACCTGGAGTGAAAAAATATTTTCACACAAAGCACAGTAATTTGTGTCGCAACCAGCCCATAACAAGCAGGTTCGATAGCAGATAATTATATGGAAAGTACTTAAATGCTAACTATGTACTTTTTAAATGCTGCAAAAGAAGGTTCATAATTAAATTATAATTACAAGTAAAAATCAAGACAAATGATTATTCCCCTAGAAATTTGCACATTGTTATTTCCAGGGTTGTATGTGGGTTCTCTCACACTCTGATTCATTTCTTTTGTTGGGAGCTCCACTCTGATCCAATTCGTTTTGCATGATGGATTTTAAATTTAAAATTAACTAAAATTATCTTTCAGATTACTAATTACCATATACAATGATTTCAAATAGAATAGCCAGGTTGTCATTAAAAAGCAGTTTGTGAGCATATAAGTTAGAAAGTTTGGAAGATTTACAGTGGCAAGAACACTGGCTGATCATCTAATAGAAATTTAACTACAGGCAGAAACTGAGAAGTTCTAAAATGGGTTATTAACTACTTATTTGGAGAAATACACATAAGTATGAATGTGGCAAAGTCACAGAAATTTCCAGAACTTTGCACTGGTTTCAATTACCAGAAGCCCATATTACCTGGAAATGGAAGAAAATAAGGCAAGGTTCATTAACAGAAAGAAGGGCTGGAGAGATGATTCAGTAGTTAAGGTGCCTGCCTGCAAAGCCTAAGGACCTAGGCTCAATTCCCCAATACCCAGATAAATTAGATGCACATAGTGGTTCATGTCTGTAGTGGCTGGAGACCCTGGCATGCCCATTTTATTTCTCTCTCTCTCTCTCTCTCTCTCTCTCTCTCTCTCTCTCTCTCTCTCTCTCTTTCTCTCTCTCTCTCTCTCATACATAAAAACAATGAAGAAAAAAACAGGTTTTCACATAACCCAAAAGGAAAAGTTTAACCACTAACTTCAGGTGTAGATTGGTTCAGATGCTAAAATAACATCATTTGGAGTTTAATTCTGGCTCTCTCCAGCCCCTGACCCTGTTATCCTCTGAGGTTAATTTCTCCTGCAGACACTCTCCACGCTGTGAAGAGAAGCAGGCAAACCCACATCCTCAGAGCCGAGGAAGCCCAGAGAAAGAAGAATGCTTCACGAACCAAAGCTTCAGAAAAAAATTCTCAGGTCAGAATCACATTGGTTGAGCAAGAGAGTAAATTGCCTATGCTGCCCCAATGCCTGTGGGAAACAGACTGATGTTGGCCTCGGATTGGCTAAGAGTAACAGCTCTGATCAGAGGCAGGCACCCCTCTGCAAGGGCCGAGGTCCAGGTACAGAGAACTGGTGCTTCCCAAAGAAATACCTTCTGGACAAACAGGCAGCTCAAGTTCTATCCCCCTGCTTTTCTTGCTCATCCCTGTCTCCTGACAAAATAGGAAACCTCAAGGCTGCTCAGCGCTTCATACAGACCTATCCTCATTTGGTCAAATGTACTCATTTCATCCAACATATGCTTTAAAAACTTTGAGCCAGAGAAATTTATTTCATGCAGATCTGAGCACATTACCACCTTCTATCACTACCTTTAAACCTAATTTCTTGCTACAATATATTCAGACATACTACTCAACATGGAAAAAATACTATAATGGAAGTTCATAAATCTATCACCTGCCTTCAAAAATTATAACCATTTTCTAAATTTATTTTATCTACCACCTCCATCCTCTACAATTTTTTACCAGAGGATTTTAAAGCCAATCCCCAAAGCCATGTTATTTCTGTCACCATCCTTTTAGGGACTTAATAAGGATGTCATAAAAGCATAGCCACCCTGTCACTGTTGCACCTGTCATTATTAATGATGTCTTAATCTGTGTATCCGTTCACATTTCCCTTCACTGGCTCAAAGATGTCTCCCTGCAGCCATCCCAATAACAAAATCTTTGGGGTGTATTGAGTTGTCACAGTGTTTAAACCTCCTTTATAACACATAAATTTCTCCCACATACTGGTTTGTGGGCCATTGCTTTGTTAGACAAACAGACCATGCCTTTGTCCTGAACAATGTCCGGCATTCTCTTTTCCATTTTCATTCAGGTTTATATCATATGTTGAGCAGTCCCCTCATCCACTCCCCACTGCTCTCCCCTTACCACATTCTGAATGTAGGGGGCCTGTGCCCTTATCATGACCATGAGACTGTATCTCCCCTCTGCCCCCTCCTTACTTCCTGAAGCCTGGGGATTGGGTGCAGCACCCTGAGATTGGAATGCAGTTGCTTTCTTTAATTTTTTTTTTTTAACTTAAGGTTTCTTACTGGTCTGGAGCTCGCCAGGCAAGCCCCAGAGATCCTCCTGTCAGCACTGTGATTATAAGAATGCAACACCACACCCAGCATCTTCACCTGGGTTCTGGGGAACAAACTCCGGTCCTCCTGTTTTTTGAGGCAAGGACTTTGCCAACTGAGCTATCTCCCAGGGCCTGATTCATTTAAAAGAGATCCGTGCATATCATCTTCAGTCTAACCTCATTGCTCAGGCCTCTCCCCACTGTGTTCCTCTTGCCTTCTGCTGACAGAGACATTAGTTTGATGACATATACATATACTATCCATTTGCATTTGCTGCCCTGTTTGTAAGCCTCACAATTGTAGTACAAAGCAGATATTGATGCCTACTTTATAGATGGTTGACTTGACAATCTCACTGAGCTAGAGCCACAATCATGCTTTATTTTCTTAGCAGTATGTCCTGCAAGACAGGGTTTTAAGCTTTATTCCAGATAGAGTAATGAACTACCCCACCTTTTGAGACTGAGGTGGGTTCCAGGCTTGGCATTTTGCATGCTAAAACAGAAAGCCCAGGCAAACTGCCACAACCTGGCTATTCTATTGACCATGGAAGCACAAGATCACTGGGTTAATTAATGACTGGGGCAGGAACCCATGCTGCTAAAACCACAGCCTGTTCATGACAGCTAAAGGACAGCTTCTAATTATAAAAAAGGGGGACTCCAAGCAAGTGTGGTGGCACAGCATGGTGGTAGAGGCAGGAGGACCCCTGCAAGAGTGAGACCAGCTTGGGATATGTAAAGAGTCTAAGGCCAGCCTGAGCTACAGAGTGAGATAAAATAAAATAATAAGGGATACCAAGATGTAAACTTCTGACCATCACCTAAAAGGACCCAATCTTTTTGACTCCATAGAGAAGGGTTGCAGCCAGAAATATTTCCCAAGTTTTTTTTTTTTTAATTTTGGAATCAAACAACCATAAATTTCTCTGTGCTAAAATAATCATAGCCACACACCATAGAGAGACATTTTAGTCACCAGTCCACATGCACAAAAATGGCCCATCCGAGTGTAATGGAGCTAACAATGTCTGACTGACCAATGACACTGCAGCCACCATGACATCAGAACAGCACATTGCTCACAGTTTGTGACCCTAATGCCAACAAGCCAACTTTTCTACCAGAACTAAAAGAATAGCACCATAGGACTGAGGATGCAGCTTAGTGGTAGAGCACTTGCCTAGCATGTGTAAAGTCCTGAGTTTAATCCCCAGCACCATCACCCTCCCCCCCCAAAAAAAATAACAGTAATAGTAAAAGAAAGAAAAGGAAAAGGAAAAAATGTATGGCACCAACAGATGAATGGTTAAAGAAAAAGCAACATGCCTACACTGTGGAGAACTGTTTAGCCATAAGGAATAAAATTATGTCATTTGCAAGAAGATGAATGGAAGTGGAGGGCAGCTTGTTAAGCAAAAGAATTCAGACTCAGAAAGACAAGTATCATGTTTTCCCTTCGATGTGGAATGTAAATCTATAAAAGACATAAAAGCAAAATGAAAACTATGTGGGAAGAAGACTAGCAGGAAATGGAGGGTGGGAAAGAGGAGCTTAAGAGGGTGAGTGTGTTCAGGGTACACTGCACACATATTTGAAAATGCCGTGCTGTGATTGTGTGTTTTGAGTTGCGCATTATATATTATTATTGTTAACATCTGCCAATGGAAAAGTTTGAAATTTCAAGTGCATCCAACTACATGTATTTCACCGCACTGATGATCACACGTGACCTACTGGCTGGTGTTTGGCGTGAACCCTTTCTACTTCAATCTGCAACCGGTTGGCCCTGGCACTCTGGCCTGAGACATTGTATTTATCACAGTTCTTTTTATGTTGTTGTTTTTTGTTTATTTTTCAAGGTAGGGTCTCACTCTAGTCCAGGCTGTAGTCTCAAGCTGGCCCTGAACTCATGGCAATCCTCCTACATCTGCCTCCCGGGTGCTGGGATTAAAGGCATGTTCCACCACACCCGGCTTTATCACAGCTCTTGATTGCATGGAGAAATACGTCAAGTGACCAATATCAGATGTGCAGACCTGTAAAGTTCACACAGCAAGGAAGCCACCAAGGATTCATCTCTTAGAACACTTTGCTGCCATTTAGGGACAGTGGGAGTATAGTGTCCCATGGGATTCCGAGTCCACTTCTTCATGGCCAACTACATGACACTCTGCTATCTCTTCAGAAGACTGCAAGCATCAAGCATTGAAAACAGATCCGTCACCGATTCTCAAACTCAAGTGTGATTCATCAAATGTGTGGAGCCAGCAGCCGTCAACAGCTTCTTCTGCATCTGCATTAGATGTAAAATGACTCTGGAAGGAATCTAACTGTGACAACTCATTAATCTGTTCGTTTGTTTCTGATTTTGTCCTGACTAAAATGTGCCTTCCCAAGTAGCAACAGTCATATGAACGAGAGGATAATTCCTGCAATTTGGGGAAGACACTGCAAACAAGCCGGAATGCCTGGTAAATCTCTGCTAATGTTCGAACATGTTTCATCAGACTTATCAAAACAGCAAATCAAGCCTCCACTTAAAGAAAATAACTCCGATCAAATCGCGTTGCTTGTCAGAGCATCGATGCCCTTGAAGAGCACTCAGGAAAGCTGCCTTTCATCATTTCCAGCACACTCTCACCTCGGGAGTTCAGGGCAAGGGATGTCTTTATTGTGCTTCTGTGAGACCACCAAGTTTCCCCATTGAATTTGAAATCCACTTACTGCACAAAGTTTGTCTAAAGATCCAGTGCCAAGCAATGTCCTCTGCCAAGAACAACTAACAAACCTGTATCCTCCTCACATTCTATATCAAGAGAATCATGGGTCTGCATAAAGAAACATATTTAGGGCCTGGAGCTGGTTCAGTGGTCAAAAGCACTTGCTTGCAGAGCCTGCAGGCTGGGGTTCAATTCCTCAGTACCCATGTAAAGCCAAATGAACAAAGTGGTGCACATATCTGGAGTTTGGTTTGTTTTGTTGGTTTTTGGTGTTTTTTTTTTTTTATTGTTTTGCTTTTTGAAATAAGGTCTCGCTCTAGCTCAGGCTGACCTGGAATTCATTATGCAGTCTTAGGGTGACCTCAGACTCTCAGTAATCCTCCTACTTCTGCCTCCCGAGTGCTGGAATTAAAGGTGTGCGCCACCACTCCTGGCAATGTCTGTAGTTCTTTTGCAGTGGTAAGAAGTTCTATTGCAACATCAGTGCACAATCACTGGTAACTGCTTTCCCAGGAGAATTCCACAGTCAGGCGATGGAAGTAGACAGTCTGGTTCACAGAGCCCAAAATGCTCATTTCCTGGCCATGAAGAGAAGTGTGCCAAAGCCTAGATTCAGCATACAAGGTACAGAAAAGAAGGCATAAATGTCTAATTACAAATCAGTTTTATTTCTACCAAGGGAATAAAGAGTCACTATGAAATATTATTAAGACATCAGAAAACTGTTTGCTTAATTGCAAACATCTATATTTTTAAAGCCAGTGGGGATAACTGTCACCCCCTCCCCCCAGTAAAGAGACTTTACTTTCTAAGGAAACTGATTCTCGTACTTTTCTCTGCAAACTGCATTCAAGGAGTGCCTTCTGTTCACAGAGCCCCCTTTTCTTGCTTTGGGCCATGCTTCCATCATACGCTGGCTCTGTGACACAGCATGCCCTGCCTCCCCCCACGCCTGTGGCCTCCTTTGTTTCTCCACACTGGCATCTTTCTGCTACTGACTGGGTGTCCCCCTCAGCTTAACAGGCCCCTGACTCCAGTTGCAATCCCCACCCTGGCTTTCTGCCATTAGCCTAGAAACCCCCTTGCCTTACCCTTGACTTCTCCCTCACTGTCATGAAGTTGAAGCGAGAGCCACCATCACACCAACAGAGACATTGAACCCTATTTACAAGATGCACTGAAAGTGTGCTTTTAGTGTTGAAATTCCCAAGTAATGCACAATTCATTCTGTTTTAGAAAGTTCAAACATTTGCAGATAGGAATCTGTCACTCTACCCTCCATTCTTTGACCATCCTATGAGAGTAACACCCCCCCCACACACACACACACACTAGATTAGCAAAGGATATGAAACTGAAAGATGGCATGCTGGTAACAGTTGGGTCCTCTTGCCCTGTGCCCACAGACTGACGGGCATTCTGGCAGAATTACTCAACTTCGGCTAAGGAGATGGTTCAGTCAGCAAGCTGCTTGCCTCGCAAGCATGAAGAGCTGAGTTTGGTCCCCAGTGTCTCTGTAAAACTGCCAAGCGTAGTAGCACACCTACAATCCCAGCACTGGGGAAGCAGACACAGGAGGGTCCCTAGTGCTTGCTGGTCAGCCAGTGAGAGATGCTGGATCAAAAACAGATGGACCACATACCTGATGACACCACCTGACATTGTCCTCTGCATATGCACACACATACATGCACACACAAGTGCACTTGCACATGGGCCCCACACACATGAATGCACACACATGCCATGCACATATCAACAGAAAAAAACAACCAATTCTATGTACTTGATGAGAACACAGATCTGCTCACAGACACACATTGTCCAGTGGCTATGATGGTAAATTATTTAAAAAAAAAAAACAACTTTGTTTTATGTGAGGCTTTTTGTTGCTGTTGTTGTTTTGAGACAAGGTCTTACTCCATAGCCCAAGCTGGACTCAAACTCACAATTCTCTGGCCTTGTCTCAGTCTCCCTGAGGGCTGGGATTGTAGTCATGAGCCCCCAAGTCCTCTCTTGACAACTTCTACACAAGCTTCTGGTGCTGCAGCGTCCACAAGTGCTGCCGGGAGACTGCCACAGGTAGATGAGCTGTGGCCCCGTAGAATTGTGATGTCTTGCCTTTTTCCAAGCATTTCCTTTAGTCTCTTCCTTTCTACCCATCAATGATGCATGAGCAGCTCTTAGGAAAATCTGTGGAGTGAGCTAGAAGGAAGCTTTATGTCACTTCTCTTCTCTCTTCCCTTTACTCCAGATGCCCAATGTGCAGATAGGAAATGGGAGGCTGCAGAGTGCATTTCCTGAAAACCAGTCTAAAAGACCATGAGCTGTGAAATCAGAGTAGATGAACCACCATGCCCAAGGCCATGGAATCAAGAGTTGTGAAATCAAAGAGAAGATTAGCCCTTTAACCCCAGCACTCGGGAGGCAGAGGTAGGAGGATCACCATGAGTTCAAGGCCACCCTGAGACTACATAATGAGTTCCATGTCAGCCTGAACTAGAGTGAGACCCTACCTTGAAAAACCAAAAAAAAAAAAAAAAGAAGAAGAAGATTAATTAACCACCGTGCCCTAGGCCATGGAATCAGTAAATGGTAATGTGGGCTTTAAAATCAGGACAGAGAAGATGGATCAACTGGCAAAATACAAGCATGGGGACCTGCACTTGGATCTCCAGAATCCACATAACAGCCGGGTGGCCAAGGCAACCTGCCTGGAATCCCAGAATTCAAAAGGTAGATGCAGGGGTTCCCAGTGCAAACTGACCTGCTAGACTAGCTGACTCAGAAAGACCTGAATTCCAGTGAGAGGCCCCTCTCAACAAATAAGGAGGGAAGTAATTGATGAAGGCGTGTCCGGCTTCCACGCACATATGCACATGCTTATAGACATGCATGCACACCAGGCACACATACGCATGCAACTTGAAAATGAATAATACAAAAAAAAAAAAAAAGGATACACAAAATCTATGGATCCTCACCCCAAAGCCTTTGCTCTTGACCAAGGTCCATTTGCATCTTCTGGGCCCTGGGAAACAGCATCAGCTAAGGGGTGTAGGGGGACCCCAAAGCAGAGTGCAAGGAAGCAGGGGACTCACTGAACTGCACCACACTAAACCACAGTAGAGATAGTATTATAAATATTCAATATTCTAATGGGGAAAAATACAAAACTTAAATGAAGATATTTGGATGTTGTTTACAGTAAGGTGGAGCCACTTGAAGGCCTGTGAATTAGGTGGTGGTACAAGTTTTTTGTTTTGTTTTATTTTGTTTTGTTGTTGTTTCTTTTGTATCAGAAACATTAATCTGGTACAAAGGATTGGAGAGGAGGGAAGGGAAATATTTTTGAAATTCTCTATGAAAATAGCCCAGTATTAGGTGACAACGGCTTCCACTTGCTGGGAGAGAAAGACAAAGCCCAACTTTGAGATTCTGGCTTCTGACCCTCAATGTCTCTGTTCAGTCGCAAGACTGTGTTTTGCCTTCAACAGTAAGCATGGTGTTTCCTTCCCCTCTCTCAGTGGGTTCCACGCGAATTCCTTGCCACATCTTCAAACTCATATTTGGCATTAAGCTCTAGTGAAGTCATATACCCTATTCCTGAAAAATGCTCCCACAGCTCCCAGCAGAAGCGAATTGGCAATTCAGAGTGGGAGCGTTAAGGTTAATTACCCAATAATTTACTACAGTGACTGCTTTTGGAGACATTTTGAGTCTCACTAATTGGGCAGTGAGGAAGGTAAACAGCATTGCGTCCACATTCCAGCTGCGAGGAGCATGTCGCGGGGAGCCTCTCCCACCCCAACTACAAGCCTGCTGCTTCTCCCCCTGAGCAGAAGGCTACTCGCTGGGCTCTGGAAACCCCCATGACTCTTAAATCCCCATGGATTGGTCTAATAGAGATTTCCCTTAATAGGTCTGTGAGCTAATACGTCTTGCCACATCCTGAGTGTCATTTGACAGAACATGGCTGAGTGATGGTAACTTGATTAGACAGGTCAATGTGGGTTGTCCATATTGACATCCGCCATCTCTTGTGCTTGGAGAGGCCAAGGAGCGCTGAGATGGTAACAGTAGAACAGGGGTCCAGTGGGAGAGAAACAGTCATGAGTGAGTTCAGTCTTCTGGGTCAGTGTCTAGCTCCTGCATGGACTCGTGGGGGGGGGGGGGCAATGGCATCTCAGAGAACCACCCCGTCCTCTAATCTAAGATAGTGGCACTGGTCTGTGGAATTAGCATGAGAAATAAATGTGAGACTTTATTTGCACTAGGCATCTGAGATATTTGCAAGCCTAATTGTCACTTCTGGTCCCTGAGTAGCACTTAAATGTGACTCCATTTCTCTGGTTATCTCTTACAGAATTGCCTTTGTATTCTCCAGGGCAAGAGAGCTGAATGTGGACTGAACCTCCATCTCTGATCTCAAGGATGAACACTGGCGCTGGGCTTGGTCGCTCAAAGCAAACTGTTCCTGGCCCTGGGGATCAGTGTAAGGATGGACACATTTCCCAAGTCAGGCCAACCAGGCTGGTGAGGGCTACACTCAAGTTACTTTATGTTACCTTTCAGGAAAGAAAGGGATACTCCATTTACATTGTTAAATCTGTAGGTATCAGCTCATGGCGGGTGGTTACGGCCTCCCTGGAGGAGAGAACTGGATGAGGGGGGAACACAAACCAAACCAGAGGAGGTGAAATTGAGTCTGTGTGGAAGTGTTGAGTGTTTGGGCTCCAGGATGCAGCTAGGCTTGAAGTCAGAGACCATGAAACTCTCTGTTGTGCACTTGTGACATTTCAGGTATGTCTTTGGAGTTTGCAAACTAAGGAACCTAGCACTTTATATAAAACTGTAGCATAGTTTGTGGTGCATAGAAGGTAGTAAGTAGCAAGGCATGGGGGTGGCTCACACCTATAATCTCAGCACTTTGGAGACTGAGGTAGGAAGGATCACCATAAGTTTGACACCGACCTGAGGTACAGAGTGAGCTCCATGTTAGCGTAGGGTAGAGTGAGAGCTCGTCTCAAAACAAACAAACAAACAAACACCACAACAAAAGGTACTACTTCTACAGACACTTCAAAGATCACTGTTGGAGAACCCAAGTCATCATTCTTTTTTAAATTTTTTTTTGTTCATTTTTTATTTATTTGAGAGTGACAGAGACAGAAAGAGGCAGATAGATAGAGGGAGAGAGAATGGGCACGCCAGGGCCTCCACTGCAAATGAACTCCAGATGCATGTGCCCCCTTGTGCATCTGGCTAACATGGGTCCTGGGGAATCGAGCCTTGAACTGGGGTCCTTAGGCTTCACAGGCAAGCGCTTAACCACTAAGCCATTCCTCCAGCCCCAAGTCATCATTCTTATTCTCAAACCATTTTCAGTTTCAGAATTATCCTGGGTTTGTGGAAAGGACATTTTCTGCTGGCTTAATGTGGTTCAAAATAAACCAAAAGTCTAACTTGAATATTTTCTTTAATAGTAGTAAAAAGACTCAGAAATATTTGTTCCAGTAACAATTTTAAGAATAGAAAAAGAAACAGAAGATAAAGCCTGTCTGGTCAGGTGTATTGGAACCTGAAGGTCTCTCCCTGCATGCCGTGTGCTGAGATGTCACTAAGGTTCTCATCTCCATGAGCCCAGCTGCTCTGACGGTGTAAAGCTTTGCTTCTTCCCTTTCAAAGCTTATTCATGTTACTGGGTCTATAAGCCATGTGTCCTTCAACCAAAGAATTTTTCAGAGCCCACTTTCCAAATGGGATGCTGAGCAGTGCGACATTAAATGACTAAAGAGAGCCTTGAGCAGGGAGATTGGTCAGCCAGTAAAGTGCTGACCTAGGGATTTGAGTTCAGTTCCCAAGTACCCACATAAACTGCCAGGCATGGTGGCCCTCACCTGTAATCCCAGTGCTGAGCAGGTAGATACAGACATATCCCTGGGGCTTGCTGGCCAGCTAGTCTAGCCAAACTAGTGAGCTCTGTGTTCAGTGAGAAACTCTATCTCAAGGAATATGGCGGAGTGAGTGTAATTTGGAAGGATGCTGGGTATCAACCACGGGACTCCACACACAGATAAATGAATCCACACATGTGCATGCATGCCAAACAAAAAAATATGTACAACACATGTTTCTGTCCTTTTCCAAAACTACTAGAAAATGCACTTTTAAAAATTTCTGTGAGGACACACTTATTATATAAGCATCACATTGAGTGTGGGAATCCACAAAAGGAGCTGCCCAAATCTGCTATGCTTTAATTTTTTAACAATGAAAAGTTGGTCATTAATTACTTGTGTGATTAAAAATGGACAACAAGGAAGCTCTCAAGATAATTGAGAGTAACCTCAGCCTGCTTCAAGCAAAGAGAAACCTGTTTCTTCTACACAGTGCTAAGACAACCAGAAATAAATAAGAAAAAGACACCCTCAGCCACTTCCAAAAGCCTAGAATGAAGGAGTGAAAAACAAGTTGATTGAGTGAATTGGGTCCTTTTTTTGTCTATTTTATTCCTTTTTATTTTATTTTATTGCTTTTTGCTGGCTGTGTCCCACATACACAGTGCAATTATCTTTCCTCAAAATATCATCACTCCATTGAATGATCTTGTCATGTGGAAAGCGGCAAGGCACAATTGTTGCATACTGTTGAGAAATTATCATTAAGTTTATTTTCTCTTTGAAAAAAATTCACAATGAGCCTGATGAGTTCTGTTGTTTTACATCTAATACCTTCACCCAGATTAAACCCACATTCTGCACAAGATCCTTGAAGTGTCACCTGAAGGGTAGAAATGTCCCAAGTGAGCCACAGCATCATATCTGAAATATGGTCCCTCTGCATCCCACAATACAATTACATTCTCCCCCAGGCCACCCCACCTAGCATGTCCTTGCCTGTCCTTACCCCACAAGTTGACTTATTTTTTCCAGGATTATATTCTGTTTTATTTTCAATAAATGTACAAACTAATTGGTTTCATTGTGACATCATCA
This sequence comes from Jaculus jaculus, assembly GCF_020740685.1. Lineage (NCBI taxonomy): Eukaryota > Metazoa > Chordata > Mammalia > Rodentia > Dipodidae > Jaculus > Jaculus jaculus. The sequence goes on from NC_059109.1 coordinate 134,358,424, forward strand.
CACATACACATCTGGCACCTTGCTCATATTTACCCCACACTAAACTATCCTGGTCCTTCTCCCCCCATAGTCCACCTTCATATATATTGTTAAATGGGTGTGGGTTCACGTATGTGCATGTGCAAAGTTGTGCTCATGTGTGTGGAAGGTCAGAGAAGAACCTCAGATATTGTTCCTCAGAACCACCATCCACCTTTATTTTGAGATGGTGTGATGCTTAAGTTTGTGTCAGCTTGATCTGTTTAGGAATCCACAGACATTCCTCATAAGCAGGTCTCTGAGGTTGCCTCCAGGAAGGAATAACTAAAGGAGGAATCCTTCCCCCAGGGTGAACCCTTCCCTCAGAGTAGGTGGCCCCTCTTAGAGGGGGAAGAGGGGTGTTGTCTTAGGAATCTCTGGGAAGGAAGATATCTCCCCCTCCCACCTGGCTACTGGGGCTGCTTACTGCTTTCCAGTGCGGACTGAAGACCAGCGTGGACTGAAGAGCAGCGGCTCTCCAGGAGTCCTCCAGGCCTTCAGTGCTGAACTGGCACTGCTGAGGCATCCAGCCTCCTGGACTGAGCGTTACTGGGTTCCTTGACTCTCAGTCCTATAACCTGCTATTGTTGGACTGCCTTAAACTAATCCAATAAATTCCCTTTTAATACAATTCAGTCTGTTGGTTCTATTCCTCTAGAGAACCCTGACTAATACAGATGGCATCTCTCATTGGTCTGGAGTTCACCAATTTGGTCAAACTGGCCATCCAGGGAGGCTCAGGAATCCACCTTTGTCTGCCTCCTCTGTACTGGGATTACAGGCCTGCACCACCACATCTGGTGTTTTCATAGGGATTCTGGGGGCTGAGCTCAGGTTCTCAAGCTTGCACAATAAGCACTTTACTAACTGAACTATCTCCCAAGCACAGGCACAGATGATAGATAGATAGATAGATAGATAGATAGATAGATAGATAGATAATAAATGGATAGGTAGATGGATAGACAGATAATAGATAGATAGCTAGAGAGAGAGAGAGAGAGAGAGAGAGAGGTGATAAATGGATAGGTAGATGGAAAGATAGATAATAGATAACTAGAGATTGATAGATGATAGAGAGGGATGGGTAGGTATATGGATGGGGAGATGGATAGATAGATAGATGATAGACAGATAGATGATAGATAGATAGTTAGATACATAGATAGATAGATAGATAGATAGATAGATAGATAGATAGATAGATCTATGTAGATTCTATACCAGGTGTGGTGGCACTTGTCTGTCATCCAAACATTTGGGAGATGGAGGTACATGGGTTCAAGGTCATCCTTAACTATATAGAAAAGTTGAAGTCAGTCTGGGCTACATGGGACCCTTTGCCTCAACAGCAAAACCCAAAGATGGTACTGGGAAGATGTCTCAGCGCCACACAGGCATAAGGAACTGAATTCATATCACCAATGCTCGCATGACAATGCTGAGCTTGGTGATGCACATCTGTAACCCCAGCAGTGGGGCGGCAAGGACAGGAAATTCCCAAGGCTCACTGGCTGGCTATTCAAGCTAAATCAGTGAGCTCTGAGTGCAGTGACATAGCCTGTTTCAAAAACTAAAAAACTAGGGAACATTTGAGGCAGACACCTGGCATCAACCTCTGCTCCCCCATGTACACACACGTACACACACACACCACATACATATACACAAAAAGAAAGCAAAAGAGGCCTGGAGAAATGGCTTAGTAGTTAAGGTGCATGCCTGGGAAGCCTAAGGACCCAGGTTCAATTCCTCAGGACCAACATAAGCCAGATGCACATGGTGGCACATGCATCTGGAGTCCATTTGCACTGGCTAGAGGCCCTGGCATGTCCATTCTCTCTCTCCTCTCTCTCTCTCTCTCTCTCTCTCTCTCTCTGTCATAAATAAATAAATAAAGATAAAAATATTTTTAGCTGGGCATGGTGGTGCACGCCTTTAATCCCAGCACTCGGGAGGCAGAGGTAGGAAGATTGCCATGAGTTCAAGGCCACCCTGAGACGACAGAGTTAATTCCAGGTCATCCTGGACCAGAGTGAGACCCTACCTCGAAAAACCAATATATTTTTTTAAAGAGAAAACAGGCCATTTGTCTGCCAAAAATGGGAACATTTTACTATCTCTTCAGTATCTTGCACACCAGCCATGTACTCAGTCAACCCGAAATTGGAATGAAACTCAGTCACAGTACCTGCTTGGCTCCCAAAGCCCTGAGGCTATGCTTGTGTCCTCCTACCCCTCCTCACACAGTATCTGTCTCCCTTGACTCTTCTGGTGCCTGCAGAGAGGGGAGGACTTGCTTCCCCATCTCATTCTTGGTCAAGCCGGGATCATGAGACTCTTTCCCTAAGTAGTGACAAATTGAGACTTTGTATAACAGCTGGTGTACCAAACCAAACCCCAGAAACCTTACTAGCTAGAGGCAAACAGATGTTCTATGCCTTGTCACCTTGTTTACCAAGGGCTGTAGCTGGTTCAAGCCCTTGGGCACACTTGCTTAACAGATGCACTCTAATGCAAATTAACTGAGAAGGAATGGAAAAAGAAAGAAAGATGCAAATGTTTATTATCCACTGCAGTTTTTATATCTAACAATAAAGAGTATCTACAGACAAATGAGAGAGAGAGCAATGTCCAAATGTCCCCTTATCACTTCTGAGTCCAGGGCTGAATGTTCTTTGAATACCAGATCATCACATGATTAATAAAGACACAGACCAGGAAATAACAGAGCAAGGCTGGTGGGGCAGCCCAGTGGGTAGTGTTTGGCACTCAGACTTGAGGGCCTGAATTAGGATCCCCAGATCTCACATGAAAGTGCTGCCTGTGGTTGTTTGTAATATCAGCATGGGGAGTTTGAGGAAAGGAATTCCTGAAGCTCACTGGCCAGCCAGTGTGACCAAAGCAGTGAGCTCCAGCTTCAGTGTGAGACCCTGTCTCACAGAGTAAGGTGGAAAGTGATAAAGGAAAACCTCTGATGTCAGCCTCTGATTTGTGCATGTGTGTGACTACATATATCAGCAAACAATACATAGTAATATGACAGCATTCCAAGGGAGGAGAAGAAACAAACTGGTTTGAGGGAGACAGCCTTAAGTTTGGTGTGTTCAACTAACAGTAAAAAGTGACTTTTGACCCAAAAATTCCCATATGAGGAAAGAGAGAGTGACGGCTTGTTTGGAAGATCGTCTAAGAGAACCAGACATGAGCTGTGTCTGCATGCAAGGACTCTGTTTTAGACTCAGATCATTTTCTCATTTCAGCTGTGAGTCTGTCAGAAATTATCATGGGCTGAATTGTCCCCCAGCTACCTATTGGCAGAACTAATGGGGAAGAGACAGGTGTAACCAAACTGTAGATGCATTTTGGAACTGTCTGAAGAGAGACTTGAAGGCTATGGCTAGAAGACCCAAGCAGGTAAGAATCGGGAATAAGACGGTCACAGTAGGAGAGGAAAGGCAGACTCCTAACCCCCATCCAGGGGGCAGTCCAGTAGGAGACCATGGCTGGATTCCTGTGGGAGATACTGGAGATGACTCGTTGCTTAGTGGAGAATGACGTCAGCAAAAGCTGCAGGCTTGGGGAGGGAGGATCAATGATCAACTCATTTCTCCACCTGCTAAAGCTAAGTAACCAGCAGGATATACAGGTGAAAATTCCCAGGCGGTTATTGGAGGTGTAGGAGTAAGTCCAAATAGAGTGCCTGGCATTTGTTAAAATAGCGCTGGCTGGAAAACCCACCTCACGCACACAGACGGCGCTTTACAGAACCCTCTGCAGCTCACACGCCGCCCACCCGCAGCTCTGTGCGGTTTGCTGAATTATCAATCCATCACCCGAGGCTCCCGGCACCTGAGTCCGACTAAACAAGGAACAGCGAGGCAAAGAAGCCGGGGGTCTGGGAATCCTTGGGATGGAACTATTCCAGTTCAGCTCGGTCTTTGGACACGTGCCTTCTGCCTTTATGATTTTTACCCTACCTATGCCCCACTCTACACTTGCCCATGACCAGGGTGGCGAGACTGCCCAATGGGTAAAGCTCCTGCTGCATTGGCACAGGAGTTGAGGCTGGGTTCCCAGCACACAGACATGGCAGTGTATGTCTATAATGCCAGTGCTGGGCAGGTGGGGACAGGAGGACCCCCGGGGCATGATGGCCAGCGAATCTAGCCAATCAGTGAGCTGAATGTCCAGTGACACAACCTGCCTCAAAAAAAATGTGAAGAGTGACTGAGAAGGACACCTGTCTTTAACCTCTAGGCTCTACGGGTGCATATGTATCTGTACACACATGCAGTCACACATGTGCACTCATGTACAAACACAGGAGAGAAAGGGTGAGGGAGTGTATGCACTGATTATACCTGCCTATTTCTCCTCTGTTTGCAAATCAGCAGCAATTTTTACCTGAATATAATTCAGAATGTAGTATTAGTATGAGCAGATGGAAGTAGAATCACTGATATAAATAAACTATAAGGGTAAAAACAGAGCTAAGGGGAGAAAGATATTAAATTCACCTAGCAGTTTTATAGAGGACATTGTTTATTTCTGAATAGTTAGCTTTACAAACAATTTGTTTTGGCCTTCCCGCCTCCCTCGTTACCAACCTCGCCACCACCTCCAAACGAGCCCCAATCTGGGCATGTTTTGAAAGTGCAAATCACCCTTTATATACTCTCAAGAGCTTCCTTTCTCATAATCTGACACCCCAGGCCACCATCCACCTTCCTGAGGCAGCTCCCCGACATCTAAGTGGAGCCCCTGTGTCATGGAGTCTGCTGAGGTTAGGCGGGCTTGCTTCTGCCACGCCCGCACTTTTCACTGGCTCCCTCAGTCCATCCGGAACATGTCGGGATGGCACGTGAGGCCCTCCCCGGCCCATCTGCAAGAACAGCAGCATCTCCGCACACCGCTCGGTCGCTCTTCTATGCGCCACAGCAAGGGCTCTGCTGCTCATGGCGCTAACCGGTTCCGTTGCTTTTGCTGAAAACATTGATTCTTCCTTTGGACCTGCAAGTGCCTGTAGGTGGCAGACAGGGAACAAAAGCAGCATACGGGCTGGGGACCGAGCTCTGCGAGGAAAGCGCTTGCTGCGTAAGCATCAGGACCCGAGTTCAATCCTGAGAACCCACATAAAAAGGCTGGGCTAGTGGCTTCCCTGTGCTCCATCCCTGTACCCCAGCCCTCACGGAACCCCACTAGTACCCCACGGAACTCAGAGCTCTAAGAGAGTGGGGGCATGGCTCTCTCAATGACCAGGGGGCCTCTAGCACTGTGGCCATGCGCACATTAGGTGCTTAATTGATGTTTTTCAGGTCACCAATCCAACAAAACAACCATGACAGTGGTCACTTGTGAGGCTCTTATATATCTTTTGCCTCTGTCTCCCTAGAAACACAACATGCCTTGGCAAATCTGCATACCACCCATGCTTTCTGTGGGCTATTTTGAGCAGGAATTAATAAGTGTCTTATACTGCCTGGAAAGAACTCACTGACTGCTTGGCCACTATTAAGCACTTTCTATATACCATTTAACATACCTCCCTGGGCCAGGAGTACTGAAGATGTAAAACGAAGTTCTTCTATGCCCTTGAGTATTCCACACCTTGTTCCTCTCCAACCAGGAAGTCTGTTCAGATTTCAAGAACTCCTGTCATGATGAGCATCTCTACTTCTCTCTAAAAGAAAAAAAGGAGAGAAATTGAATTTCTGGAGCTTTCTCTTTTGTGCTTCCCCAGAAATCATGATTTGCTCATGGCTCATGAGGACAGACCACAGCTTATGTCACAAAGCTGGAGAATTCATGGTGGCCACATAGCAGCCCATGTCCAGTCAAATAGCCCAATAACTCATGGTAACTCCTCAATGGTTTAACACCCAGGTCTGAAAAGAAAGGTTATTTTTCTGAGACATTTTACAGAGGCATTCTACAAAAGTGATTCATTCTTCGTTGGAACTCCCTGTCATGTTTGTGGATTATTTATCAAGTGTGTTTACAACAAAAGTCTCTCTCCAAACCTGGGATATGTGAAGAGAGCCCTTCATAGAATAAAAATAATTCTACCCACAAGATCAAGCGGGCAGAGACTCTGGACATAGCTGTAGGTGGAGCACAAGGAGGGAGGACCAGGGGATTCCAGGGGATGTCTTGCTCTTTACTGGGTGCCTGTAAGCTGTTGAGATTCCTGCTGCCAGAACACATCCTTGCAGCTTCTTGTTTTGATCAGACTTAAAGTGCAAGATGAGGAGCTTGAGGGCTGGAGAGATGGCTTAGCGGTTAAGCGCTTGCCTGTGAAGCCTAAGGACCCCGGTTCGAGGCTCGGTTCCCCAGGTCCCACGTTAGCCAGATGCACAAAGGGGCGCACGCGTCTGGAGTTCGTTTGCAGTGGCTGGAAGCCCTGGCGCGCCCATTCTCCCTCTCTCCCTCTATCTGTCTTTCTCTCTGTGTCTGTCGCTCTCAAATAAATAAATAAATAAATAAATAAATAAATAAATAAATAAATAAATAAATAAAAAGATGAGGAGCTTGATATGGAGGGAAACAAGATTCCATGTCTCTCATCTCCATGGTCCATTGTTGCTTCTTTTGTTTGTTATTGTTGTTTTTTACCCCCTTTTATAAAATTAGAACACAAAGTATTCGGTTTATTGTTATTTTCTTTTTAAAAAATATTTTACTTCTTCTTTTTTTTTACTTCTTAATTATTTGAAAGAGAGAAAGAGGCAGGGAGAGAGAAAGAAGGAGAGAGTGGGCGTGCCAGGGCCTCCAGCTGCTGCAAATGAACGCATGAACCACTATGTGCATCTGGCTTACGTGGGCCCTGAACCTGGGTCCTTTGGCTTTGCAGGCCAGTGCCTTAACAGCTAAGTCATCTCCCCAGCCATATTGTGAAGTTTTCAAGCATAACTTGTTTTGTTGATCCCCCCGTGGTCCTCCAGCCCCTCACCCCACTTTGCACCCTTCCCCCCACAGCAGCCACTGTTCTGCAACGTCAGAGGACCTTGTGATCCCCAGGTGACTGTAGTGAGTTCCATGCTGTTTATTTTTCTTTTTAAACTTTCTATTGACCACATCCACACTTATATACAATATACCATGATCATAGTCCTCTCTCACCAGCCTCCTTCCCCCTCTTGCATGTCCTCTCCATTGAGTCCCTTCCTTCTAGTCAGTCCTTCGATTATTTATTGACAATTTGATGTATGTGCCAAATATATTTTGATCATAGTCACCTTGTCTCCCTCTCTATCTTTTCCCTATCCCTCCCTACTCCTTCCTCTACCCCTTTCCTCCCTCCAACTAGTTCCTCTCCTATTTTTTTTTTTTTTATTGATTAAGTACCAAAGTGCACTGGGGCTTTGATTCACCTTTCACCTGTAGCATCCTGCACACAGTCAGGATAAGATGGGATCAAAACACCAAAGTGCTGCTTCTTTAGAGAGACATTTCCTGGCTGGGCCATTGAAAGGAGTGCCCTTCCCTCTCTGCTCTTACTCTTCTGTGTGCCACTGCACAGCATCTCCCTCCAGCCTTCCACTGGGCATGGTACGGGGCCTGCAGCTTTGCTGTAATGTAAGTCCAGACTGGAAAAGGGATGGCTATTTTTCTAGCATGGATCATGGACATTAAGATACTCACGTGGGCAAGTGTGCACACTTGAAGGTTGGCATCATAGCTACCTGCCTCAGTATCTGGAAAGCGAGAGAGAAGATGACAGGAAGATGGAGGGAAAAGGACAGGGACCAGACTGTGGATACGCCCCTCAGTGCAGGCTGTAGTAAGAGAAAAAGAGAAATTGCATGAGGAAGAAGAAAAAGAAAATGGAAGACTAAGACGGTCCCACTAGAGAAACTGATGGGACAGAGCAGAAGAGAAGAGTTAGGTAAATGTCCTAGTCTATGACTGGAAAACTGTATGGGACCTTGAATGAGGCAGCCTATGAGCCTTGCCAGACACAGAACCAGAGACCAGAACATGAAGGGAGCTATTAATGAAGCCAGATCACAAGGATAGAAGGCCTCTGGAGACAGGGCAATGTGGAAGATATGGAGAAAGAACCAAGGCCCAATCACTCTGAGTCTAAGTTGACTGATACTTGGTGAAATGGGCATGAAAGCTGCATTCTGCCGAGGGTGACACACGTCTTGGGACAGGGCAGAGCCCAGTAGATAAAGTATTTGCTGTGAAGTGAGTATGAATGAGGACCTGAGCTCAGATCTCTAGACCCCCATGTAAAGCTGGACATAGCCACACAAGCGTCCGGATCCTGGTGCTTCTATAGTGCGATGGGAGGCAGAGACAGATCCCTGGAAGTTCACAGACCAGCTAGCCTGGTGACCACAGTGGCAAAAACAAAAGGGAGGAAGGAAGGAAGGAAGGAAGGAAGGAAGGAAGGAAGGAAGGAAGGAAGGAAGGAAGGAAGGAAGAAATCCTGCCTCAAGGTATCAGTTGAAGACCAACACATCTGACCTACACATGCACCTTATAACACGTGTGTGCTCAGACACACACACACACACACACACACACACACACACATACACACACACTTAAAATAAGAGAGAGAAACCATTTCAACCTCCTCAAGCCAACCAAGGAAGAAATAACGAGTCCTGTTGTTGATTTTGAGTTTGTGGTCTGCTTAAAGCTGTTCTCTGTGGCCCAAAACTGAGTGTGGCCATTCGAGTTAGGAGACAGCCAACCCCATGTGGGACTGAGGGCTTACCTTTCAGCATTTGTGAGCTCTGGGCCAGCTCGGTGCCATCAGATTACACCTCGGCTTGGTGGTCATTTTAAATGCTGCCCGGATCATTTTTGACTACACGGTGGCAAGTTCTTTGAGGGTTTTTCTGGCTGAAATGTTCTTCCTAGATGCTCTGAAGCTGCTTTTGTGAGCATCTGCCTCTGCTCCCGGGTCCCTAAGCCCTTGCTATCCATTTAAGACCACCTCACTCTCTGCTCAGTGCCCCACCTCTGAACACCTGTGAACCTAGGGCTGAGGGAATGATTCAATGGCAAAGTGCAGGTCCAGCATCCACCAGTGAGGGGCTGGGGTCATGGCTAAGCAGTAAGATGCTCACCTAGAATCCTCGAAAGGCATGGCTCATGACAAGAGACTCCCAACACTGCAATAAGACTGGGGACTTGGATTACCGACTGCTCATCCTCACCAGTCTGGAGAATGAGGCAGGTCTCCAGAGGTCCACTTTCCTCATCCATATATAATAATGGTATCTACCTGTGGAATCAAAATGTGGGCATCTGTAAAGCCAATACAGGGGTGCCTGAGATTATAAACTACCACTCTCCTGTAACCCTTAATGCCGTCAACCTTGACAGACGTGGAGTGAGCCATCAAGGAAATCCAAGTTGATGTGAGGGTAGAGAATACCTGATCACTTCTTCTTTCCCCAAACCCATGGAATTGTAAGTACTGATGGGAATGGTTACTGTCCCTACCTATCCCTCTGTGTCAGACATCATCCTACACTCTATGCATGCATTATTTCATTTAGTCTTTTCAAATCCCCAGGAGATAGTGATTATTTCCAGTAGCGTACAGAGTAACAGAGATGAAAACATTCACCTAGACCCATACAGCCAACAACCTTAAAGCCAATACGAAACTCCTTTGAGTATGATTATCAACAGATCAGCTCATCAGTGAGCCCCCCCACCAAAAAAAAAAACATATCAGTAAACTAGAAGAAAGGCCTAAGGTGGGGCGGGGTTAACCATCAGTGAGCTGGAAATGTACATAGCCCCCTCCTTTGCATACAGTGGTACTCAACAAACTCAAATATGGCTATGTCATTTCAAAACTACAACACAGGGTTGGAGAATAACTTAGCAGTTAAGGTGCTTGCCTGAGAAGCCTGAGGACCCATGTTCGACTCTGAAGATCTCACATAAGCCAGATGCACATGGCGGCACATGCTCAAGGTCCCACATATGTATGAGCTGGTATACACATGTGGAGTTCAATTACAGTAGCTGGAGGCCCTGGTGCTCCAATTCTCTTGCTCTCACTCTCTGTCATAAAAAGGACAGTCTGTTGGGCTTACCTCAAATACATATAGCGCAGACCATGTTAGTTTAACCTTATCCTCAACTCCTTAATTAAGACTCAAACACCTACCCTCAGTATTAGAATGTTGGTGTGCTCCTTCTGTGGACTCTGCAGGATGTGTGTTTTTCCCCCAAACAAGGTCCAGCCTGCAGTGCCCCACATGAGGCAAACAAATGCTTACAAAGGAGGGTCCCACCCAGCCAGTGTTCTTCTATAGAAGGTGATTTATTTAGAGAAAAAAAAATAAAACAATTGGCTCTGAGAGACAGCCCTTGCAACCAGATATGCAATTAAAGCTGAACTGTGCAATCTTTGCATCTAAAGCAAAATCGATGCCATTGATCAAGTCAAGAAAGAACAGCTTCCTACGAACACATTACAGACATGACTACCACAAAAATATGGTTTTGAAATAAAACATTTTTAAAAGTCCATGTGAGTGGCTTGTGGCCAAGTGTGATAAGGGGGCTACCCAATGGAGAAGTTAGAAAGTTGTCATCAAAGAGCGGATAGAACTGCTTTGAATGAAGGCGTTGCTGTGATGTGGACTCGGCTAAACCCTGAGCATCCAGTAATTTGCTGGTGGGTTTTACTTAACAGTGAGGATTTGAATGGATTGCTTACCCCCTTTCCTGGGGCTCCACACAGCAGTCAATTAAATTAGTACCAAATCTTAAAAGACACCAAAATAATCAGTTTAGAGGGATTTAGATCACATGGGCTTCTAGTCTGGCTTTGCAAAGCAATCCTGCGTCTCCAGTCAGCGAGGTTATGGAATTACATCTTCCTTCATTGGGAAGAAATTTAATAGTGACAGTAAAGCCTGCAGAGCCGCAAATTATGTCTCAACCTTAGAAGCGTCAGTCCAAGCCAGTTCCAAATTTCCCTTGCAGTCATCTGAGGAGTCTCAGGAAAGCCAAAGCTCAAAACTGAAGGGGTACTCACTTCCCCATCACCACGTCCCCATCACCACCTCCCATCACCACCTCCCATCACCTCCTCCCCACCACCACCTCCCCATCACCAATGTAAGTTGGGGTATTTAAATGTGTTGGTTGCTATGAAAAGTGCAGAAAAATAGTGCATCAATGCCAAGTTGAAACTGTAGCATGAATATTGGTGAGCTCCAAGTTCAGTGAGAGACCCTGTCCCAAGAAATAAGATGGAGAGCGATTGAGAAAGGCTACCAGGGCTTAGCAGTTAAGGCGCTTGCCTGCGAATCCTAAGAAATCATGTTCAAATCTCCAAGTCACACGTAAGCCAGATGCACAGTGACACAAGTGTGCAATGTTGCACATGCACACAAGGTGCACATTGTTTGGAGTTCATTTGCAGTGGCTAAAGGCCCTGGCATGCTCTCTCTTTTCCTCTTTCCCTCTCTCTCTTAAAGAAAAAAGAGAACAGCAGCCAATGTCAACATCTTGCCTACACATGCACATGCCAAGCAGATGTAAGTGCTATGTGCCCACACATGAACATACATAAAACAAAGACTTTTTTTTCCAAATCTTTTCAGAGATTTTCAGATTTGGAAAAGTCAACCAGGCCAGGCACCCAAAACTGCTTGAGAAATATTTATTTTCAAGTCATGATATCCATAGCAAACTTTGACTTAGGAGGGAGCCTTCAGGAAGCCTCTGAGAAGAAATGATTTTCCACAGGAGGCTCTGAGATAGAATTTCAGGTTTATCTTAGTTACATGGAGGTGCGGGGCTTTTATGTTGCTTATATCCTAATAAAATAACCTGGAGATATTTTCATCCCATTATTAGAGTTTCCATTAAATCTGATGCGGAGAGAAGCGAGAGGCCTTGAAAGAAGAATTGAAAAAAAGCCGCGGCCAATTTTCATATCTCTAAATGAAAGTGAAGTGGGATGAAAACTATAATGTAGCAAATAAATCCCAGGATCGTGCTGAATTTATCTCACGAGCTGAATAGCTAAACTACAAATAAAAACTAAACTAAATCAGGAGAAATAAGGCTGTCAAACCTAGGAGCCACAGCCCAGCTGTGGGTATGTGTTGCTTTTAATGCACACAAATTCCTTCATTTGTTCACACAATACCTGGGAAGCGCCTACTACGTGTCCAATGCCACACTCCATGCTGAGGTTGCCACAGTGAGCAGATTAGACACAGGTGCCTGTTGCCTTAAGACTAGCAGTCTGTGGGCAACGTAATTCACAAGCAACAAGACCAGGTCAGAATTCCCAGGGCTGCAGGGCCTCTTGGTTGTGTAAAGGTACCCACGCCACCACGTGAACCCACTTGAGAGGGGCCCACCGCAGACGAGCATCTGCAGCACAGGAAGGCTGGGCCTCAACTGCTTCTACCCCCTCACCATTACAGGTAACACTGCCGGCGCAATCAGACTGGGCAGCACGGAGGTCACAGGTGGTTAAGGCCAGCCACAAGGATGGAAGGTGAGGTCTGGCTTGGAGGGGAAGGCAGTTGTCTTGCTCTCTGAGGGAATCATGCTGGCTCAGGTATAAGCAGGAACAAATGCAAGGCTGTCAAGGCAAGAACACAGCGTACTGCTTTGGGTCAAAGATGTGGAGGGGCTGCAGTGAAGGGCCATCTTTCCTCATCTTACTTTAATTTAATTTATTACTTATTACTCAACTTAGCCTTTTAAAAACATTTATTTATTTATTTATTTATTTATTTATTTATTTATTTATTTATTTGAGAGAGAGCAAGAGGCAGATAGAGAGAGAGAAAATGGCCACACCAGGGCCTTCAGCCACTGCACGAACTCCAGACAAATGCACTACATTGAGCATCTGGCTAATGTGGATTCTGGGGAATCAAACCTGTATCTTTAGGCTTCACAGGCAATTTCCTTAACCGCTATAACATCTCTCCAGGCCCAATTTAGTCTTACTTTAATTCCAAATACTTACTAAAAGCATTTTGCTTTTAGTAGGGACAAGACCTCACTGGATGTTGCCAACTTCTTTGTTCTTTAATGACAAGATCTGAAGTAAGAGTGCAAAAAAAGCAGTCAGATCTTAAAGATCCTGGCACAGTCAGCCATGTTCTTATGTGGCAGATTGGTGATCCTGGAGTAAACACGCAGTGAACGTTTATTATGAACCGAGTCCTAGCTAGGCTGTGAGTAAAACCCGCCACAAACAATGCCTTCATGAGACTCCACATTGTGGGGGGAAAAATAAGCAAGCAAAGAAACTATCAACCAGCACTGTCAGAGACTGCAAGGTAATTAGCATGTGCGGTTACAGCAACCTGTGGGGCAGGAAGTGGGCTCTCACCTTGGACAAGAAAGGCCCTCTTGGTTACTGAAGGATGAGAAGGCACCCACTGGAAGGAGATGAGGTCAGGCACAGGGACGAGGACAGTGCTTAAGAAGGGAATGTTGGACCTGCTGACGGAGTGAAGCCCAGGACAGAACCAAAGAAGAAGGGACCTGAGGAGGGTTGCAGGAGTCAGTCCCATGCCTGTAGCTTCAGGAGCTGGCATTATTTCCTCTGCACAGTGGACAGTGGAAGCCATGCCAACACTTGGCTCATGGCAGGACAGAGCCTCCCAAAGTTTCCTCCCTGCCTGCACCATGATATTTTTTACAGTCCACTTGGACCAAAAGAGACACCCAACAATCTATAAATTAAGCTGTATCACCCAAACAAATTAGTAAAATTTATGTACTAAATTCATAGTGGTTATTTGACAAATAATAATAATAATGCACATGAATTGAATTTTGAAGGTAATTTTATGTGACTATTAGATACCCTACAATTGCTTATTAGAGGCCACACAACTTTTCAGACTTTAGAATCAGACTGGGCATGGATACCCTTACTTCCTGTTATACCTTCAACTTTATATCTTATATATTAATGTATGTTATTTGCACAGAAGAATGGGTCTCATTATGGCATTGCCATACTCATATGTGGTATATGGAATATTCTGATCATGTTTACCTCCCAGTTATAGATAATAGTTCTTTTTTTGTATAGTAATTGCAGAAGAAAGAAACCACAGCTTTCCAAAAATACCATGTCATGGAATACAAGGTGGCTGGCTCACAAGGTGAAATTATGACCGAACTCAAGCTCACAATCTGCTTGGTGCCAACATTTTACAACATCCTAAAATCCAGGCCTGGCAGAATGGACCTATAATCCCAGTTACTCCAGAGGCTGAGACAAGAAATTCACAAGTCTAATGTCATTCTGGGCTACAGAGAGTTCAAGGTCAGCCTGGTCAATTTAGTATGACCCTGTCTCTCAGATAAAAAGTAAGTAGCTACTTGTTCAGCGATTGAGCACTTTCCTAGCCTGTGCAAGGGCCTAGGCTCAATCCCAAACACCACAGAAAACCCCAAACCAAATAAATCCTCCATCTCTCCTCCTGTGGATTAGCACAGCCAGGTCCTTGAGTGCCATACTGTAACATCCGGAAATCACAGTAGAAAGAAGATTATCACAGAACATAAGATGGGATCTTGAAGAAATTTGTGAAGCTAAGTCTCTTCAGAAAGTGTATTCCAAAAATAAATAAATAAATAAGAGCTTTGCTGCTTCTCCTTTGGTATTTAATATAGCGAATTATAGCCAGCATTTGCCTTGAAATGTCCTGTCTCTCAAACTATCAAGTTAAAATGTAAATTCATCCTCCTGAATGGCCCCCCGACATTCGGTTTCAGAAGAGAATGACATGGAAAGACTGTGAGCAGCTTAGGCACCTGTCCACCTCCGGGCAGAGACAGGGCCAGCAATTCCCCCGTCTAGGTTCCATCAGCATCTCCTTCTGCCAGACTGGGAGGTAGGCGGGGGGGGGGGGGGGGGGGGGGGGAAACAGGGTGTTGACAGAATGCGGGCAAGACTCAGTGCACACTTCAGACTTGCCTGCGTCTTGCTGCCTCTATCCCCTTCTTGAGTCCAGGAATACTACGAAGTAGTCTTCAGGGATGTTCGCTGAAGTGAACTGGTCAGACATGTGAGCCTCCACCTGCAGAGACGACACTGATGGAAAAGGCCAGGCGACTGGTATGCAAATCTCAGCCGGGGCGCTCTTCCGAAATGAGGGGAGAGCAGTATAAAAATTGTTCTGAGGATGAACTCTTAATACTTCAGATCTTTCATGACTCAAAAATCTCTAGGCAGGTGAAAATTTTAAGAACCACTACTGATATGGAATCAAAGCCAAACAAGGGCATTCTTGCCCTCAGAAAGCTGGTGTGTGTGCTCGGTGATACGATGCCATCCACCAGGGAAGGAGGGAGGATGCAGTACTGAGTGAGAGGCTCAGGCCTGCCCACCAAAGCCCACATCCCAACCCTTCCCCCAGCGCTGCTGCTTCTAGTTGTCTGTATATTTTGATTCTGAAGGGCAAGCATCTGGAGGAAGTATTAGGATCTGGGGGTGATCTGGTAGAAGCTGTTTCCTTCCTTTTAGAGCTTGGTTCCCTTAATAAACTTGTTTAGTGACAGTTTTCATACACGACCATTGTGGTTGTTTGATTCAGGTGTTCTGCATAAACTTAGGTGTTTTGAATGCTAGATCCCCAGCTGACGGAGATTTGGGGATTAACGCCTCCGGGAGGCAGGGGAGGCAGTGTATCGTTGGGGACAGGCTTATGGGTGTTATAGCCAGTTTCCCCATGCCAGTGTTTGGCACACTCTCTGTTGCTATGTTCCCCTTTATGTTGGCCAGGGGGTGATGTCCACCCTCTAATCATGCCATTGTTTGCCCCTGCCATTGTGGAGCTTCCCCTCAAGCCTGTAAGCCAAAATTAACCTCTTTTTTCCCAGAAGCTGCTCTGGTTGGGTGATTTCTACCAGCAATGCGAACCGGAGTGCAACAACTATTAAGTACTTTGATCACAATCCCTCCTGCTACCTGCTCTTTTCCTCTTCCTTCACCCCTTCAAGAGCAACCATTCTTCTTTCAAATTAGTCCCTCTTCTTTTTTTTAATCTTATTTTATTTTTTCTCAATTTTTTAAAAACATTTTCCATGATTATAAAAAATATCCCATGGTAATACCCTCCCTCCTCCCCTAGTCCCTCTTCTTTTAATACCTTTCTCCATCATCCGTGTTGACAAGTGGATGAACTCAGTATCGTGAAGGTTCTGTGGAGTTAATGACAGCTGCTGGGATCCTTCATCTCCAGACAAGAGTCCCAATGTACACCCCAAGCCCATGCTTGAGCTCGTATATGCTCTCCACCCTCTCTTCTGCAATGTCCTCAGGGCCTTGGAATGTGTGATACCGATGTCTCCTTTAACAGTGAGTATTCAATAATCACTCCTCTCAGCACTTTAACAAGTTGTGAATTTCCTGTAGGGTGTAGACTTTGGAGATCAGAGAGAGAGTTGTGGATCCCCAAGTGTCCCAATGATCACACTGGTTAAGTAAAGCTCTTCTGTCCTGGTATGTCCCATGCCTTTCTTGCAAGGCGTCATGAAGATTCCATGGCCACTATTCAATGTTTAGAAATGGAACACACACTGGGTTAGGAATAAGCTTTGGATCCCAGCCTTGCATCTGGAACTTGCTCTCTGGGTAGTAGAAGAAAAGATGGCCTCACCATAGCATCTTCATCTGCAGCTGAGAAGATGGAACCAGCCTAGATGCCCATCAACAAACAGATAAAGAAAGTGTGGGGCACATATACAGCGGAACTTTTTATATCCCTAAATAAGATCATGACATTTGAAGGAAATGGATGGAACTGAGATCATCATGTTAAGCAGACTAAGCTGGACTCAGAAAGACAAACATTGTGTGTTTTCTCTCATATGTGAATTCTAGACTCAAAATCATATATGTTACTATTAATGGCGTGGAAGTAGGGAACAATGAGAGAGGAGGAAGAGATTTTAAGGGAGGGTTATGGAATGTACATATAGATACATATTGAAAGCAGAAGTAGAGACTACTTAGAGGGAGGAAGGGGACCAGCAAGATGTTGGCAGAGAGACAGGGGATGTCAGTAGTAGTGGAGGAGGAAGAAATATGAACAGACTATAGTGCATAATATACATGAATATAATAAATGCCATAATGAAGCACATTACTTTGTATACTAACTTAAAAAACCAAATAAAGAAATAAAAAGAGGGTAGGGAGAGAGGAAAGAAGGAAGGGAAGGAGGGAGAGGAGGGGAAGGAAGGACACGTGGTAACAGTTGCAGAGGCCTTAGCAAGCACAACACATCTCTGGGAGCAGGATGTGTAATCCTGTACTTGGGATGCTGAGGTCTGAATATTGTCAGCTTGGGGCCAACCTGGACTGCATATTAAAATCCAGGACAGCCTGGACTACAGTGTAAGAATCTGCCTCAATAGAAAAAAAGAGAAATAAAAAAATCAGATGTTGTTAGGATTGTCTTTGAGCATGTTCTCCGAGCCCTTTTTTATTCCCTTTCTTTGCACTGTCTCAACAGCCAGTGTGAAAGATTCCCAAAACCCAGCTCTTCTCTGCCTTGAATTCATATCCTTACCATGCTGTCTGCCTGCTTCTCCCCTGATGAAGAGAATCCTGCTTGAATTTGTTTCTCTGGCTACAAAACTGGGGAAATGTAGCACACACTCCTCACAGTTACAGTGAGAACTAAGTGACAGGTTATGGTACTTTTGTTTTGCAAGTATTTAATACTCCATGAATCACAGACAAAATTCACCATGGCTGATGCAGTGTGTATCATTTCCTTGCTAACAATTTCTTCTATGTGGTGGGAATAGTGAAAAACCATCCCAGACTCATGTAACAAAAAGACTTAAATTCTAAATAAATTAAACACCATGAAAGCTGACCGAGAACAAAATTATTCTTGATAAAATCCTTACAGAACCCATATCAGGGTGATCATGTCCCAACCTAAGATAGACCAATACAAGCCTTTGTCACTGTAAGGCTATTCAAAGTGTCCTTTTTTGACAGGCAAAAGTGCCTTGGTATAGATAGTAAATTGTACGGTCTCCTACCTAAGAAGAAAATCTCTCACCAAAGCCAATGCACTTGTCTCCAGAGTTGGAAGAAGGTGATATTTCCTTGATGGAACTCCAGGGAAGTCGAAGTTTACTTTTAGATGCCATTCTGTATGGAATAAATATCTCGGTCCTAGAATCTTTGCATGAGATCTTTGAAGATGATGGAAAGGAACCAAGAGAAAGGAATGAACAGTGGCTTGCAGTGTGAGCCAGTCTCAGTCACAAAGGCAATCCATAACCACGTATGGCACTAGTTACACAGTTTCTCTCCCCAGCACCCATGGAAAAAGCTAGACATGGCCAGATATGTCTGTAACTCCAGGGCCTGTGGAAGTGAAGAGGGAGACTGGAGACACACTGTGGCTCAAGGATTTTAAGGGTAAGAAAAAGGCAGTGTGAGAGTGAGTCCTTCTCAAGGAAACAAGCAAATGAGCAGAGGATAGCATCCAGCATTCTCCTCCGGTCTCTGCAGGCATGCATGCAAGCAGGTCCCATCTCACACCACACCACCCGTACTCCACACACACAATGCATACACATGCGTCAACAAGGGAGTACTCACTGAGCCACAGGCCACCGTACGGCTTGGTATGACCACGGGGCACAGTCCGTGCAGCCTAGCAGAACGATACACGTGTTGCTGGTCATGAGGGAGGAGCTACTTTTAAGGTAGAACATTATCTTTGTAAGAGACATACATAGTGTATGTAATTTTTCCTTGGAGATTAATTCTAAAATACCCGTGGAGAATCTGTTCTAAACCCCAGCAGGACAGCTCAGGGAGTGAGCTCAGAGGTCACATGTGACACTTTGTACTTATCTTGGTTTACTGTTCCAGCTGTGTAGACAGGACCACTATTGTTTACCTCCAAACTCAGATGTCCCACACAGTGTGACCTTCCTGGTGCAGAGGGCAGAATTCTCGGGCCTTGAAGTCATCAGCTCTAGAATTCTGCTGACCGCCCAGCTTTTGTTGCAGGCACCGTTGCTCGGGGCTCTGTCTTCTTGAAGCGTGTGGTATTAGTGCATCGCATCAGACATAACAAACAAGAACAGACTGAAAGGGACGGATGAGAACGAACACAATATTTTCTCCCAGTGGCTCTCCAGCCTCCCCTGCAACATGTGTGCCTCCCTGCAGAGGTGTGTGTGGATGCACACACAAACCCCACTGGATCCATGGCATAAATTTTGTCTGTCATGCACATGAAGGCTAAGTGGAGGTGTGAGCTATGAGAAGCCATGCTCTCTGGCGCTGATATACTTTTTAACCTAACCTTGTATATTCTTGAAGAGTTACATATAAATCCCACATACCACAGTGCTTTTGTGGTCATAAAAAATATCTTCCTTTCTTACCATTTGCAATCTGAGTTAATTCAATGAGTTTAACCTTATTTTATCTTAATCTTTCCCTCAACAAACTGTAAGCTGCATTTATTCATTCAAGAATTATTTATTGATCTCCTATTTGATTAGGACTGTGGAGGTCTGTAAGTGAGCCGGACTGACACACGCCCTGCCCTTGTGGAGCCAGGGATCCCAGCAGCAAAGACAAATATAATAAGGGGACAATAGATCATCGCATCATTGAATTTGTGACATGCTGTTCACTAGTGAGCTTCTGCCCAGCTTCGTCTCTCTGGCGCCGATGAGCTCTGCAGCACGTTGCTTCCTTCCACTCTGTAAACACATCTTGCCGTGCTGACATGGTGTGATTTAGGGGTCAACCCTCCCCTCTCGGTACGCAAAGGTTCTAGAGTGGTCACCAGTCTCCACGGTGGGTTTGGAAGCAAGCAGTTGGGATGTGCTTATGCGGTGATGAGACCTCTGTGGGAATGATGGGCACTAAAATGTTCTATTAACCGGAGCCAGCCTGAGAGCTATGAAGGGCCGAGAAGAAAGTGTGCAGACAGGTTTCTCCTGACACTTGGGTCCAGCTGTTCCTCAAGTGGTCTACCTTTAGTCCCCTTAGTTACCTGAGTCAATCGGAGCTTTCGGTGAAAGCCAATTTAATTAGTTTTCATTCATTTATCCTCCTACCACCCCCCAAAAAATAACTATACCACATGACAAAGAGCAGGATGGCATGGGTGATGTCTCACAGTACATAGTGTCTCGCTCGGCCATGCTAAGCTGGAGCACACGTGGCAGAGAGCAAGCTGGCAGGGAAAGAGCTGCGGCCGGGAGCTGGGTCGTGCTCACTCTCGCCTCTCCTCCTTGGCCTCTGCAGAGCGTGGGCGTCAAGACTGCTAGGAACTGACCCAGAGAACGATCAAAGCAACACCAGCCACCTGCCTCCCCGCCCCGCAGCCCCGTGCGCAGCCACGGTCGTCCTGCGTGGCAGGCCATGGGCGCTTTGCTCCTCTAGAACTGTGTGTTGGGGCTCCGTTCTTCTCGACCCCGCCTAAGCTCCTTCACTCCTCTGAAGTAAACTGGCTGCGGCTGCATGAGCAAGGGACGCGGGAGGGCACATCTCCTGCTTCTGCCTCCCTCTCCACGTGGACCAGCCTGTATGGCGGCGGCTGAAGCACAGGACAGCAAGTCAAATCCCATGCACGTTCTTAGATTGCACGCACGTTATTGAGGTGGAACTCCCGTAGCACAAAATCAGTTATTTTAAATTGAACAAATTTAGTGGCAGTCATCATGCCATAGAGCCACCACTATAATTCTAAAATATTTCTAGCACTCTCAAGTTGAGCATATTAATCATTAAAAACTTTCTCCTGGGCTGGAGAGATGGCCTAGAGGTCAAGGCACTTGCCTGCAAAACCTAAGGACATTTGTTCTAATCTCTGGGTCCCACTTAGTAGCCAGAGGCCAAAGTGACACAAGCATGCAATGCCGCACATGTGCACAAGGAGGCGCATGCGTGTGGAGTTCCTTCGCAGAGGCTGAAAGGCTCTGGCACGCCCGTTCTCTCTCTCTCAAAAATAAAATAATTTAAAAAAAAACCTTTCACTCCACGGTTCCTCCTACCATCCCTTGGCAGTCCTCATCTACATTCCGCCTCAACAGATTTATGTGCTGTACAAAATAGTAATATTTTGTAATTTCTCCAGAAATGCTATATCTCTTGTGATTTCTAAAATATTTAAATTAACTTATCATGAACAAATGAGCGTTTTATAAGAGCAGGAATAGCTGCTACGAATCCACTTGTAGCATCAGCCCATCACTTGACCATTCTTAAGACTTTGGTTGCACAGTGCCTAAAGTGTTTCATCAGCCAAAACAAATCCCGCAGACCTGAGCTCAGGGGCAAGAAAATGTGCTCCTCTCCATTAGAAAAAAGTGTGCAAAGATGACTCCAAGGAGGAAATAATTTGTATCATTCGAGAAATTAGCCATACCATTTCTTTCCAGTTGACTCTACACAGAGCAGCTAAACCTGTCATACAGATACCAGCTATTCAGAGACAGGGCTAGGGAGCTAGCTCACTGGGTGAACTGCTTGCTGAACAAGCATGAGGATCCCAGTTCAAATCCAAGATATCCACGTAAGACTGAGGGCCTGAGATCTCAGGAACACAGAGACAGAAGGATTTCAAGGGCTGGATGGCTAGCTCGTCTAGTAGAAGCGGTGAGCTGCAGGTTCGGTGAGAGACCTTATCTCTCTCAGTGAATAAGGTGCAGGGTAAGAAAAACATTTGATGTTGACTTCTGGCATCCACATGTACACACACATTTTACACATGCATGCCCATGTCTGCAAACATACAAGCATACATACATGTACACACACCACATGTACACACAAAATAAAATATTGAGTTTGTTGTTAAGAAAGTAAGTATCTTAGCTGGGTGTGGTGTTGTACACCTTTAATCCCAGCACTCAGGAAACAGAGGGGGGAGGACCAAAAAGAGATCGAGGCCACCCTGAGAGACTACATAGTGAATTCCAGGTCAGCCTGGACTAGAGTAAGACCCTACCTCCAAAACAAAGAAGAAGGAAGAGAAAAAAGGAGAAGAAAAAGAAAAGAAAGTAGGTATCTTGACTAGTTTGAAATAAGAAGAGATTCAGTGAAGGATCTGGGAAGGGAGGGAGGAAGAATTGTTGTAGGGAATTATGATCATAACATATTGCCTATATATTATGATCATAACATATTGCCTATATGTATGGAGGTTGTCAATAAAAAATTAAAAAAGCGAAAATGGATATCCATAAAAACAATCAGATTCACAAGGTGACACGTACACCTGGAGTTCCCTTGTAGTGACTAGAGGCTCTGGCACATCCATTATCTCTCTCTCTCTCTCCTCTCTCTCTCCCATAAATAACTAAATAAAATAAGAGAAATTAAACCTTGTTCATGAGCAATTTTCCTATAAAAACATGACCTGATGCTGACTAGAAAAGTTTCCAACCAGTGTGTCTTCTAAATACCTTTAATCACTTTCTAGAAGCTTCCATACAAGCCAAGAGCAAACCACATCCACCAAATCCAGCCACAGGAAAGAGCAAGTGCTTGCATCATTCAGCTATGGCCAAAGGGCAACAAGCCAGAGTTCATAGTTAGGAATGAGGGCAGGCAGACATCAGTGGAGGGGAGGCAAAGACACCACTCACAATGCTCCAGACAGGCTTTCCTGAAGGTCCACAGCTTAGCGGAGCTCTGGACACACACAGAAGGAAGAACTCTGCCTTCTGACGACAGAAATGCAAGTGTGGGAAGATGGGGCAAAGCCAACAGAAAGTTCCTATGCTGGGAGCAGGGATAGACAGGAGCTATGCACACAGTTGCAGGAAAAAGAAAAACAGAGTTCTCTTTCTCGTCCTCCAGTTCCCTACAGGTGCCTCTCATGTCCACCCTCAAACAGTAGCTGGAGGTAAGGCAAAGTCAGGGCAATGAATCCAGAGAGATTATACTACTGAGACATGAAGCCCAACGAGAAGCGGGGGGGTGAAGTTCGTGCAGTCACACAGGCAGAGCTTGTCTTAATTGACCAGCGCTTACCATTATCAAGTACCCCATTCTCTCTGCCTCTTGATGACATGATGGGATTGTGTTGTCCTGTCTCCCAGGGTGATTGGCACAATGGGTTTAGTTGTAGCCACCCAGTATAATGCGAAGCAATGTGCGTCACTTTGGGGATGGTTACTTACTTGGTAGGTTGGGACCCTTCAGAGACCCCCCACCTTCCTCTTATGGCCTAGTCACCAACAGAATAAGTATGATGCCCATCATCCTGAAAAGGATCGATAAAGAAGAATTCGATTGCTATTATTTAAGCTATGAAACTTTTAAGATTGTCTTATTATATTACACTAATCCCATATGGACTTAATATAACCCTATGAAGATTCCCCCCTCCAACCCATTTATTGGGCATAGAAAACATTCATAGAAATTTTCATTTTCAATTTATCCAGAGGTGTACAATGCGAACCCACCTCATACAAAGCACCGTGAAATGGAACAGAGACACAAGATGAGCTGGCCTGTATCCCAGGGGTATTTTCTGCTTGCCAGATTAATTTCTTAAGTTATGAATGGCAGCCTCCATGTCACCAACCTTCTGATGCCCATGTCCTTACGTGATCTTGCCTTGTCCAATAGTGCAGGCCAAAACTAGAGATTGCTTTTCAAGCAATATGCCATAGCAAATGAAAAGACAGGTGAAGCCATTATGTAATGTATCATGTAGACTGCAATGTCTGCTTTGGGGAGAGATTGGCCTTTGCTGGCTTTGATGAAGCATCAGGACATTTTGTGGCAGGCCCATGTGCCAGGGCTCTGAAAGTGGTACAATGTCACAAAGTCGATGGTCAGCCAGGAGTTCAGGATGCTCTACATCTCACAGAGAGCAGAAAACTGAGTTCTGCCAGCAGTCCTTCAAGCCTGGAAACAAATTCTACCCCAGCTGAGTCTTGAAGTGAAACCCAGCCCCGGATGACATGTTCACTGGAGCCTGAAGAGCTCCTTGGCCCCTATATAAAGTGTTAGGTCACAACTGTGTATGGTCTCAGGGGGCAAAGGTTGTAGAAATTTGTTGCACACCAGTAATTTGTTATGCACATAGCTATTAAAATACAGTCATGTTACCTCTGGTCTTTGGGTGTTTCCATGTTATGAGCATCTTACTCAAGGAACTGAATAAAGGCACATTCAAGTAGTTGAGCAGCAAAAAAAGGAAAAAGGAAAAAGAAAGAAAGAGGAAGAGGAAGAAAAAAAGAAGGGAAGGAAGGAAGGAGGAAGGAAGGGAGAAAGAAAACTCTACTAGAAGGAAACAATAGTAAACATTTGAAATGCTGCCAAGAGAGGCAGCGGGGCCACTCAAGAGCCCAGGGAGTGGTCTACGGCCTCTCATTGTTGGGCTTTTAGGGGAGGACGGAACACTTGCTAGGTGTGAAATTCGGGTGGTCTTTAGGTTTAACTGATAGATCTGGATTAACATTCTCTCTAATGAGCATGCTCCTGCCCATAAAGCACCTGACTTTTTTTGGGGGGGGGCATTAGAGTTAGGTCTCACTCTAGCCCAGGCTGACCTGGAATTCACAATGTAGTCTCAGGGTGGCCTTGAACTCACTATGATCCCCCTACCTCTGCCTCCCAAGTGCTTGGATTAAAGGCATGTGCCACCACACCCTTTTTTTTTTTTTTTTTTTTTTTTTTTGGTTAGCATCTCATTTTAATCACACACACACACACACACACACAGTTATACATAGGTATGAGGTTATAGACAAAGGTTCCTCAAATGCTTACTTACGGGACACAATTTGACTTATTGAGCATGTACCAAAGCCAGTCTGGACTGGATGGCCCCTGCTGCTCTTATCCATATCTATCTAAGAGTGTTCTCAAATAAAAGCTAATCATAAATAACAGCCACTAAGGAAACGAGAAGCCTAACTCACTGTTAGAAGTGAGGTGCCCTTGCAGCTTGGTACAAGTGAGCAACCTAAGTGGTCCTCAAGTTGCTAGATGCATAGTTTAGGAAAACGCTGTGTTCACTGCCCAAGGCAGCAGTGTTCTAAATGACTAAGTGATTCCCTGTGCTTACCCACCTTAACTAGCCAGCATGCGGACACCATTGCATTAATCCTCACAACCGGCCTGAAAGGTAGGCACTTGCTCATTCACGTTGTAGATAAAGGACATGAAGGTTTGGGTTGTCTTCCACTTGCCCAGGACCACACAGCCAACAAGTGGTAAAGTCCAAATCCAAGCCAGGATGACTTGCAACTCCGCTCTTAATGTCTCCTGCGCCATCTGGCCCCTCTTCCCCTTTTTCTCTTGCTACCGCCTGCTCAGAAATTTCAGTACCTTCCTGTAGTCAAAAGCAGTAGTTTCTAACACATGTGAGGCCGCAATGTGTTAGACACTTCAGTGGCTCCTACTTTTTAATACTATCTGTATGTCTAGCACATAACACTTTTTAAAGTGTTTTTATTTATTTATTTATTTATTTGACAGAGAAAGAGGAAGAGAGAGAGAATGGGCACACCAGGGCGTCCAGCCACTGCAGATAAACTCCAGATGCATGCACTCCCTTGTGCATCTGGCTAACATGGGTCTTGGGGAATTGAACCTGAGCCTTTTGGCTTTGCAGGCAAATGCCTTAACTGCTCAGCCATCCCTCCAGCCCTCTAGCACATAACATTTATTTGGCCCTTATAACAACTCTTCGATGCAGGAAGTATATTTCTCCCCATTTGAAAGATGAGAATATGGAGGCACAGAAGCATTCAGTGATGTGCTGGAGGCCATCAGAGGTCAGGAATCAAACCCAGACAGTCTGACCTCTGTGAGGACTTCTGGGACCACCATATAATGTATGGTATCTACACTGTAATTAAAGGCTCTAGACTTGAGAATGGCTCATTTGCTCATCATGAACCAGATGTGGACCATCACAATGAGAATGTTAGTCACACTCCTCACCTTTCAATCTGCTCCCTTGGATGGAAGAGAAAGGGATGGAGTGGCATTGTCTCATGCAAAGAGCCAGCTCTTCCCACAGAGGTGAGGGTGTATATGAACGCCATCCATCAGATGTGTCAAGACTCAGAAAGTTGATCAACCAGTGACCCAGAGATTCAATCTTATATTTCTCACCCTTGCTTTTAAGATGCTTCATGACTCAGCCATGGCCTACAATTCCCACTTTAATTCTTGCAATTTCCACTTCATGGAATCTGTACTCCAACCAAGCTGAACTTCTCACACTTCCTCATCCCCACAATACCTATGCTCACTCTGGCCTCCTCTGCCTTCTTATAATACAAATGCAATTCCTGAGCATCATTCAGCCCTGCCTCCTCATTTCTTGCCCTCGAGACCCTCGTCTCAAGCATTCTCGTTGAAGGCTCTCTCTCTCTCTTTCTCTCTCTCTCTCTCTCTCTCAACTTCCAACTCTGTTCTCAACCTTCTATCATAGTTACCAATGCACCAGGGAGGCCCCAATAGCAGCTACAAGAACAAAAGAGGCCCACTCATTTTCTTGCATTAGTACACTACACTAGGAAAGGTGTTGGAGAATTTTCCATGTCTTCTCAATTGAGGACATATCTGTACATCACAAATGTTACCATCTCCCAGGTGTCACACTTGTGTACAAAGGGAATGATATTTTGACAGAATGTATACATCTATATATATATATCTTAAGCCCACTGTTTAGCAGAATTCTAGAAGCTTCACCTTATAGCAACACGCCATTCTTTGTACATCAAAAGTGCAAAAGAAGATCTTTCCATTGACAGCTTAGGCTGAGCCTTCCCACAAAGGGAACAAGGAGCGGGTGTGAGGAGGCTGTGGGCGTCGGGATGAACCCCTCTTCTTTCGCACCACCCTGAGGTCAAGTACAGATTCCAGTCGAGAGTGAACGTGCGCCTTTATTTTTCAACCTGACAGTGCTATTTGTGGGACGTGAACCCAGACTGCGAAGCTGCATGTTCTTCCAACCTGAACTAAGGCACTGCTATACTTTTTGGATACAAAACTGTTATTAAAAAGATAGTAATCATAACAGCTTCCCTGTTGTGAGTTGAACACATTATATGTCTTTAAATACCTTCTAAAAGAGACTTACATGCCAGTGAATAGGGCTGTGGGCTCCAGAGTCCATACGTGAAACCAAATTTTTATATATACAACAGATAGTTGTGAAATAAAACTTCCCTGGAGGAAATGGCTGTTCATTTTCTTTTGTGTTGTTTCGGAGAAGAAAATAAAAAGAGAAATAAGACCCAACATTTATCACAAGTACATTATGACTCACCGCCTCAAGAGTTACACTTACTCTTACAATAAACCCAATGAGCCAAATACTCATTATGATCTGCATATATAAGAAGAGGACCAACCCAACAGGTAAAGGCTTGTTTCAAGGTCAGAGAAGGAATAAGTGCAGGTGGGATTCAAACTCTGAATTCCTACAGGTTAAGCCTGTGATCTTACTCTCAGTGTTAAAGTGTGTGCTGGGATATATGAAAGAAAAGCCAAAGGTTGAATTTAGTCTTTTAGGGCTGAAGAGATGGTTTAGCCATGAAGGCATTTGCCTGCAAAGCAGAAGGACACAGGTTCAATTCCCCAGGACCCATGTAAGCCAGATGCACAAGGTGGCGCATGTGTCTGGAGTTTGTTTACAGTGGCTGAAGGCCCTAACGCACCCATCCCCCCCTCCCTCTCTCATCTCTCTCCCAAATAAAATAAAATGTCCACTTTGAAAAGAAAAAGACTTTAGTCTTTCAGCAAATTTCATCTGGTAAAAAAGGATCAAATGTGCAAGGATGATCACAACTCCCTTTTCAAACAACTAAATATTGAAATTCAAGCAGCAGTATTCTATCTCCATGTGTAATAAGAAGCAACCTTATTGTGAAACATACTGTTATCACATGCAAACTATGTTTGAAAGAGAAATGCAATATGTGCAAGCAAACAGAGAGTCACTTCGGACCCTGGCGGGGGACTTTAACAGACACGTGTGTCGTATCCCGTGTGTAGGTTGCAAGAGAGTGCGTGTGGCTGGGGCTGATGTGGGGTGCACAGGGGCTTGCTGTACCCCTGTTGCTCTTGCATTTAATACTTTTCATAATCACCATTTCCTGAGATGAAATAAACACTACAGAAATACAAAGTGAATTCTTCTCCTCTGACCCCAGATTAGTTCCATACCTCTGTTTCCCCAAACACCCACTGCCACAATTCTGGTACATCAGCTCAGGAAGTTTCCATTTGTACACAAATGAATGCATCCATCTTATTCTCCTGTCACAGTATACCCAGTATAGCCTGGATGCCTTCCCCTGCCACGGGATGTGTGGGAAGCTCCCACCTCCATGATCCATCTCTCTTGCTACCACATTATCTGGTCTATTTCTTTCAGAATATTTAACATTCACATTGCCTGGCACAACCATTAACTTAGGTTCTTAAATTCATGCAATATGAAATTACTACCTTTAAAATGGACAATACCATGGTGTTTGGTTCATTCACAAAGCAGCTGAAACCCTCACCTCTATTTCCAATATACCTTCAACACCCCAAAAGGAAGTCTAGTCTCCCCTCTTCTCAAGCCCTGCTGACTGACCTGTTTTCTGTCTGCTGGTTCTGTCTGCTTTGGCTATTTCATACATTATGTGGCCCTTTGTATCATGGAATGTAAGATTTTCTAGGTCCATCCACATTATAATGCAACATTCTATTGTGCAGATAAATGACATTTCCTTTCTCCTGTGTTCTGTTCCTGGGTCAGAATAAAAGCAAGTGTGGAGGGATGGGGACCCATCCTGTTCTTAGTCTGAACTCCTTCTGCCCTCAGGAAAAAACACTTTTTGTTGCTAATGATCTGAAGTCTGGCTTAATAGGAAATCGAAGACCTTCCCAGTCAGCCATGCAGTACAATGATGATCTGGGAAGAAGACACAGGCCTAGAAGCTGGGGCAGCTCTGTGGAGCCCCTGGGTTCTCCAGGCTGGACAGCGCAGGGGCAGGCAGCCAGCGAGAGGGCCTCAAGGGGCGTTCCAGGCACCTCTAGTCTTAAAGCCTCAGAATGCTGCCTGAAACCAATGGCCTACTTCCGTCAGCCACAGAGTCTCACGTAACCCAGGCCAACCTCAAGCTCACTGTGTAGCTGAGGATGCCCTTGAACTTCTGACTTCCTGCCTTCACCTTCCAAGTGGTATGATTTTAGGTATACTCCACCCTTCCTGGTTTATGCAGTGCTTGGAGTCAAAGCCAAGACTTCGAGAATACTAGGCAGGAATCCTATCAATGGAGCCACAGCTCCAGTCGCTGGCCTGCTGATTCCATCCTAGTGAGAAATGGCGCTCTGTAGCCATCTATCCAACAGGGAGAGACACTGGAGTAAACTGAGTCCCTCAAGTCTGACCTTTCCCGCCTGTGTTCAGGCAGCCTCCTGGCCCGTGCTGGTCTTGTTCTGCTCTCATCGAATCAGAGGTCTGTGGCCACCCTTCAGAAGGGACACATCGCTGGATCCTGTTACGTGGGAGGTACGTAATGCAACTCTTACATTTTAACAAGTCCCTGATGTTCAGGGGTCCCTGACGGAAATCATCTGCTAAAATCATATGCTGGAGTCTCAACCTCTACTGTGACTGTACTTGGGGATAGAGCCTGTCAAGAAATAACAAAGGCTGGGCTGGATGAATTGCTAAGCAGTTAAGGTGCTTGCTTGTGAAGCCTAAGAATCCAGAATCATGGGCTGGAGAGATGGCTTAGCGGTTAAGCACTTGCCTGTGAAGCCTAAGGACCCTGGTTTGAGGCTCGGTTCCCCAGGTCCCACGTTAGCCAGATGCACAAGGGGGCACACGCGTCTGGAGTTCGTTTGCAGTGGCTGGAAGCCCTGGCGTGCCCATTCTCTCTCTCTCCCTCTATCTGTCTTTCTCTCTATGTCTGTCACCCTCAAATAAATAAAAAATGAACAAAAAAAAATTTTTAAAAAAAGAATCCAGAATCAATTCCCCAGGTCCCATGTAAGCCAGATGCACATGATGGCCCATGCATATGGAGTTCATTTGCAGTGGCTAGAGGCCCTGGTGTGCCCATTCCCTCTCCTTCTCTCTCATGTGCACTCTCTAACAAATAAATTAAATAAATAAATAAATAAATAAATAATAAAATAAAGATATAACAAAGGCCAAATGAGGTCATAGAGTAAAACCCCTGACCCAACAGAACTGATGCCTTCATGAAAAGAGAGACACCAGGCATGTGCATGCCCACAGCGCTCCTCTGAGGATGCAGGGAGAAGGCAGCTGTGGTGGTGAATCTTAACTGTCAACTAGATGGGATCTAGAATCACCTAGGAGACAAACACCTGGCCATGACTGTGAGGGCCTTCTAGATTGTGTGGGGGCCAGCACTGGTCTCAGGCTGAATACAAAGGAGAATGTGAGCTGCTCGCCAGTATTCTTCAGTCTCTGCCTCCTCAATATGGACGGAATGTGACCAGCTGCTTTGTTCTCTGGTCACCATGAGGTCTACTCCATGCTGTGCCTTCACCTTGAACTGTTAACCCAAACAAGCCCTTCCCTCCCAAAAGGGCTTCGGTCAGCTATTTTGTCATGGCCACAGGAAGAGTAACAGATACGGCAGTCGTGTGCTGGTCTGGAAGAAAATGTCTGCAGCTCACCCCTCCCTGCATACAGTCCGTCTCGACAGCCTTGGGAGGCTGATACTCCATCCTTCCTGGATGACACATAGAGATGCTGGGTCCTGAGAAAACTGATGATGTGCATCTCAAAGTTCTGAGGTACCCTTGCCTCTTTATACCTCCAGGATGTGTGACCCCAGATGTACTGCTTTCCAGAAGTCAGGACGCCCACGGTCCTCTGACCCACCACCTCCCAACAGCCCCCAGAGTGGAGCTCAGAGTCAGACATGCTGCCAAACCTGCGAAGAACTCTGCCCGTAAAGGAGGACTAAGACCAAGTAATTCCCTCAAAGCCGCAGAGAAGAAATGAAACCTCTAAGGAAGGATGCTCCGCAATTTTTAGGATCAGAGATGCATTGTGCACAAGCTCTGGGTTTCATAAGGGCATTCTTGTTCAATGACATCACGTACTTTGACCGCATTCAGTGCTGGCTGCCTTCTTCTGTCTCTCCTCCACTTGTGCAAGTCCCCTTCCTCTTCCCACATAGTCCCCTTCTATCCTTCTCCTTTCATGTCGTGTGTGTGTGTGTGTGTGTGTGTGTGTGTGTGTGTGTGTGTGTGTGATCGAGGTCCCAGGCTGAGATGGCTCAGCTGTTAACCACCAGGGTTAGATTCCCCAGTACCCATGTAAAGCCAAATGCGCAAGATGGCACATGTGTCTGGAGTTTGTTTGAAGCGGTTGGAGGCCCTGGCACACCCATTTTCTCTCCCTCTCTCTCTCTTTCCCTCTCTCTCTCTCCTTTCTTTTTTTTTTTTTAATTTATTTATTTATTTGAGAGCGACAGACACAGAGAGAAAGACAGATAGAGGGAGAGAGAGAGAATGGGCGCGCCAGGGCTTCCAGCCTCTGCAAACGAACTCCAGATGCGTGCGCCCCCTTGTGCATCTGGCTAACGTGGGACCTGGGGAACCGAGCCTTGAACCGGGGTCCTTAGGCTTCTCAGGCAAGCGCTTAACCGCTAAGCCATCTCTCCAGCCCTCTCTCTCTCCTTTCAAATAAATAAATGACAATATTTTCTTAAATCCAGGTTCCACATATTTCACTTAATATCATGACCTTCAGTTCCACCCACTGTCTTGCAAATGACCTCACTTCCTTTTTCTATATGGCAGAGTAAAACTCCGGTGTGCTTGCAGACCACATTTTCCCATTCCCCCGTTGATGTGCACCTGGGCTGAGGCCATAATTTGCCTATTGGAAATAGTGCTTCAGCTGATGGGGATATATGGTTGTGTGGGTGTCTTTGCAGCACATTGACTTAACTTTCTTTGAGTATATTCATGGAGTGGTAGAGCTAGATCATATGGGAGTTCTGTTTCCAGGTTCCTAAGGACGCTCCACACAGATTTCCGTGGTCGCTGAACCCGTCACACCCCTCCCATGCTTGGCTTACCTCTCGAGACCAGTGCTTCCCACAGGGCTGTCAGTCTCTGCCAGGTGGAGCAAGTCTTGTGTCTCAGCCTCCTTGTCTCCTCCTTCAATGCCTTGTCCCATTCCAGGGGACCTTTCAGCAGCCAGTTCAATCCTCACATACGAGCAGTGACGTCAAGGGGAAGAGACTGTGCCTGAATTTGTCATGGATCTCAAACCCAGAACAGACCCTGATATATAACTCATTATGTTTATTCATTTTTATTATTTTTTCTTATTATTTATTATTTTTGCTCATTAAATTAAAATTATTAATGGAGAGAGAGAGAGACTGAAACATGCCTGCAAGGGAGTGTAGAGTAATAGTCACAACTAGCTGGAGTCCCAGATCTCTTACCAACTGGGTGAATTGGTTCAGTTGCTTGTGCTCCATGACCTTCAGCATCCTCCTCCAAAAAAAAAGAGCCGAGGTTAGCTCACAATCCCAAGATCCTGAGGTAGTAGTGCCCACGAGATCGGATTCATGTAAGGCCCCCATGCTATTTACTACCCAAGTGGAACATCTTTTCCAAGGGACAATAGGTGGGTCAGTCTTCCTCTCTCCTCTCTGGGTTGAAGCTGAAATGTTCCCTGCAGGCTCATGTGTTAAGTGCCTGGTCTCCAGCTTGTGGTACTAGTTTGAAGGCCGTGGTGCGCCCAGGAGATGGGCCTGTGTGGTGGAAGTTTGGCCCTGCCTTGCTCCTGGCCTGACTCTCTGTGTCCTGGTCCACCATTGTGTGAGCAGATTTCACACACCAATGGTCGCCTGCGACAGACCAATGAGCTATTCTTTCCCCAGCATGTCTCCCCACCAGGGTGCGCTGTAATCATCTGAACCTGTGAGCCACGATAATTCCTTCTCCTTTAAGTTGCTTTGCCAAGTATTTTGTCACAGTGATGAGAAAAGTAACTAACACAGTATCTAATGATGGGTTCAGCCCAAATGTGTGACCTTTGAACGCATGAGCACAGCCATATTCACTACGTGTGTGATTGGATATCAGATGACCGAGGGGGTGATAATGTCTGTTTCTATTTCTGAAGTTGCCTTTTGTCTTGCTAGTTAAAAAAAGCAGCGGGGGGTGAGGGGGGGGACCCAGATGATGGTAATTCATGAAATTGCTGTTACGCAGATGGGGAAGGAGAAACAGGGGCTGAGGAGAGGTCTCAGTGGGTAAGATGTACAGGCTTGAGGATCTGAGTTGGACCTCCAGCACCTAGGCGAAAAGCCTGGCTTCTCATGCCTTTCACTCCAGCACAGAGTTTGGGTGGAGACGGGAGGATCACTGGAGCTCACTGCTCAGCCAATCTGAGCAAAAGATGCTGGAAGTGCCCGGTTCAGTTAAAAAAAAAGAAAGAAAGAAAGAAAGAAAGAAAGAAAGAAAGAAAGAAAGAAAGAAAGAAAGAAAGAAAGAAAGAAAGAAAGAAAGAACCCTGTCTGACAAATAAGGTGAAAGAGCACCAGAGGACACCCACTGTCCTCCTCCGGCCTTGTACTCACGCATCTGCACAGACAGGTGCATTGCTTTTGACCCCTTGTCAGGGCATCACATACCTGTTTCCTTAGGGAGGCAACGTCCCCCAGCCTCAGCGCAGGAGGCTGTGCAGCATTGACTCCACACAGCATGAGTCACCAGGACCCCATCCCTCCCGGCACAAGGACAAACACCGCTTGCAAGCAGATAGGTTTCTCTATCTACAGAGATTCCCTAAGACCTGTGGGGACTCCTTCAGTGGAAAACTCCTTCTCTGCTGGAGGCGAAACAGAGAAGGGGTACATGCAGAGGAAGTCCCCTGACAGTATTTGTGGATACCACGAGAAGAAGCCTGGAGGGACCAGGGGGAAGACCCACTTTACCAGAAAACTCCCTCGTGAGCTTCTGGTGCTTTGTGGGAAAGGAGTCTTATGGGAGAGCAAAGGAGAATGGCACAAGGGGCGATCGTCAGGGATGGAAACTTGGGCATTTGGAGAAAAGCTATTTGAGGAGAATGATGCTATTAATAGCGTGCTGGAGGCAGGAGCTGAAGTTGGGATTCCATCACTGTCACTTACCCTCCTTGACCATGCCAAACGTGAGGCTGATTGCCCCATGGACTTCTCTGTTTCTTAATTCTTTTTTAATTAGATAAATTTAATGTGGGTTTCTATCATCATCTGATGACCAATGATGGTGATCTTAAGCTATCTTTGTTTCAAGGTAAGGTATAAAACAAAGAAAATAAAAACCATGGACGACAAATCCCTGATTACACAAACTAGGAACTGCTTTTCGGTACCAACTATGTGACAGGCTCTGGGCTAGGTCAAGGCATACGTGGGCACTATTCCTTGAAACAGCCTGCTCACAAAAACTTCTGGCTAGTCAAGCAACTCTGGACTCTTTTTTTAAGTAAGATAAATAAAACATCCAAATTTTCAATACCCAACTCTTTCTCTTGGTCTTTTAAAATGAATTTTGTGTCTCGGTTTCCGCTCTTTGTGTCAGAAGGAAGAAAAACACGCGTGCAAGAGAATCTGCACATAAATCAATCTTTATTCCATTTCAAAGGCTGCAAGATTTTCCAGGCATTCCAAAGGTCTCCTTTCTTGAGTGAAATACTACATTTATTTAATAAAGCAGGTAGGATTTACTATCTGGCACAGGTAAGCACTTTTTATTTTTCACAAGATAGATGACAGCCGCTGAAGGCTTTTTCTCCCTCTTTTCTCCCTTCCCTTCTCTTCTGCTTTGACTGTACAACTTCTCATCACAGCCAAACAGAGTCAGAGAAAGATTGTCCATGGGTCAGTGACGGGAGGGGGAGGGGAGGGTCAGCATAGGCTGTACGCTCAATTTCCTCTTAAAGATTGCTTCAAAGAATTGGAAATAAATGTTATTGGTTTTAAAGGATATCAACATTTGGGCAGGGGAACTGGACCACGCCCCCTGCCACTGTGCATGTGTGTGTATACGTTACAGTCAGAAGATACACACACACACACACACACACACACACACAATGAGTCTCTCAGCCTGACCTGGTGAGACAGGAGGTGGGAAATGAGGTGTTGGCAAACAGGACACTCTATGAACACCCGCAGCCTCGATGTGCCAGAGGACGATAAGGACTATGCCAGATTCCAGTCCTTTGGCTTAAAATGAGTTAAGGAGCCAACAGTGCTTTAAATAGAGTCACCAGTGGAGGAGAGGAAGCAGCTGGGAGAGGAAGAAAAGCAGTGTGTTTGCATTTGCTGCCAGCAGGACAGAAGGTGAGAGTTTCTCTCTCGACATCTTCACCCATAAGTTGGGCAGCAAGCCAGTTTGCTCTTTGGCAGAAAAAAAAAAAAAAAAAAAACTTCAATTAAAAATTCATGGCTTCAGTCTTCCAGAGAGGAGAAAAAGAGGCTGCACAGGGCTGTCCAAACACTGGAGGCAGAAGTGGACCAAGGGCTCTGGTTATACCTCCCTTGTCATGGGCTGCCAGAAAAGAGCCCTGCTAATTCTGGGCAGAGAGAAGGGAGGCTCCGAAGCCACAGCCCACAGCCCTCACCAATGCATATGGCTTCATTGTGAGTCCTTGGGAGTATGGTTGCAGTGAAATGGATCATCAAGTACTCAAAAGGCCCTTTTGAGGCTGGAGAGATGGCTAAGTGCTTAAGGCGCTTGAGCGAAACAACCAGAGTTTGACTCCCCACCACCCATGTAAAGCCAGATGTACAAGGTGGCGCATGCACCTGGAGTTTGTCTGCAGTGGCTAGAGATCCTGGAGTGCTTATTCTCCTCTCTCTCTCTTTCTCTCTCTCTCACTCTCTCTCTCCTCTATCTCTATCTCAAAGAAATAAAATATTTAAAACAATACCACTGGACTTGGTGGCTAACACATGTGATTTCAGCAGTTGGGAGGTTGAGGGCTCAGAGAAAAATATTGCTATAAGTCTAAGGCCAGGTTAGGCTATGTAGTGAGTTCCAGGTCACCATGAGCTATATACAATGAAAGACTCTGTCTCAAAAAAAAAAAAATTAAAAAGATCTACTGACAGTTTTTAGACCATTATCAGCCCTAATCATGCAATTTTTCATGCCAATGGCTTTGCGAATTCCGAGCTCTCAGAGTTCTGTCCCTGAGTGAAGACCTAGTCAATGCATTATTATCATTTGTAACATTTAAGTTTTAATGTTCGAACTCAGCACTTGGATTACCTTGCATGACTAAGTCTTCGGACTTGAAAACGCTGATGGCCCCTTTTTTTTTTTTTTAATCCCAGTTACCATTGCCCTTGAATCCATGAGAATCTCTTTTGATGGTTGATCTTCAATGTGGAACATTTCCTAAAATGCTCATTTTTCCTTGCTAGTTTATTTCATGTATTCATCAGAGATTTTTTTTTCCTTTATGAGTAGTTCCCACTTACTAACATTCTGTCGTACAATCTCATTCTTCTGGTGCAGGATGGACCTAGTGACTCATTCCTAATGAATAGAACATGACACAATCAGATGTCACTTTTGAGAAGCTGTAAAGTTGTGACTTTGACCTGCTGGACACTTTACAGTCATTTTGGTGGGCATACCTGAATGGAATAAGCTTCCATGGTGAAGAAGCCCCACCTGGGAAAGAGCTGGTGCCAACTTACCATCAGCTGCCTGTGCAGAATGGAGCCTTACAGCTCACAGGAGCCAAGGGAGTGAATTCTGTCTGGAACCACGTGCGTGCACTGAGACATGGACTGCTCCCCAACGGAGCCTTCAGCCAAGATCGTGGGTCCAGCTGACACCTTGACCAGGTGCAAGACCTTGAGCCAGGGGCACCCAGCTCAATTCCCTCAGGAGATCTCAGACTAGGTCACTGAGTTTGGGGGGTGATTTGTCACATGAACCTAAGTAACTAAAATGCCTAGAAGTTAAGATCTTCCCAGGGCTGTGGAGACAGCCAGTGCATAAAAGGTTTACAAGTGTGAGGACCTGGGTTCCATCCCCAGACTCACGTTAAAAAAAAAAAAAAAAACTAAAAAAAACAGGCATGATAGAATATGCTGTAACCCTGCCAGAGGGCAGAGAGAGGAGGATCCTTGAGGCTCATTGGCTAGTCAGTCTAGCCTAATCTGGTAAATTCCTACCCAAAGCGTGGGCAGCATACATGAGGAGCAAGGTTATTCTCCAGAAGCAAGCACGTGAGTGCGCGCGCATGCACACGCGCACACACACACACACACACACACACACACACACACACCTTTCTGAAGTGCCCATCACCTTCTGGTCTGGCTCATAAATAACCTGACTCAATGAAGCAGGAGCTTGATTTCTCTAGTCACAGTTCCATCAATCACCTTTAAACTTACATCCAGATGAAACACATTTCCCTTCCTATCTCATTTCTCTGCATTCTGTGCCTGTTCTCCAAAATGGATATTTTTATAGTCTACTCCATGACTGAAACCCCACAGCCCCACGGGCTTCACACTTTTCCTCGAGCTTCTGCATCTCACATACAAACTCATGAGTCCTGAGCAAACACTGGGGAGTTGAACAACACAAAATGAATGACTGCTAACCACCTCCTAAGCCTACGTTATCATATACAAACTTTCAGAGCCCAACCCTCCAAGCTCCATGATGTCTGTGTTATCCGTAATGCAGTCAGAAGTGCACCAGCTGAACCTCCAACACCTTCCAGGAAAGGCTTGCCTCTCAGTTGCAAGGCACGAGGAGACTTGGCCTCCAGCTATCAGCTTCTGGGAGCCTACCCTACTCCAAGCTCCTTCCCCTCTTGGGGTAACCTGCAATGGGTAAGTAGGCAAGATGGGGAGAGCTATAGTCAGGTTTGTTGCTGAGCCAACACTGGAATGACAGAGGCCTAGCTAGCTGCCTTACATCTGGGTTGGACTTCCCCTTCTCTCTATTTCTCCCTTCTCTGCTTTCCTGACATGTTGATCTCTCATAAATATCTTATATCCCAACTGTGTCTTGGCACCCACTTCCTGGGACCCCACCAGGGAGGCTATTTAACTGTTTCCTAGGCTCATGCAAGAAAAGGCTGACTGGGGTTCAGTTCCCTCTGTTTCTTCCCCTGTGCTTCTGTGTCCTGGCTTTATGAAACTTGCCTCCTCCTCCTCAAGGGGCTCATCTTCATCAGCTCAGGAGCCACCTATTCCAGTGTCTTGTCACTCAAGGTCTGGTCCAAGGATCAGCTGTGTCAGCCCCTTAATTATTAGTAAGCTGAAATCTCCATTCCACCCACACAGACGAGGTCAGAATCAGAATTTCAGCAACAACACATCCAAGTTGGAAAGCATTGTGCTATTCACTGGCAGCTACCTGTAACTGCTGGGAAAAGAGTGAGGCCTCCAGCTGTCTGAGTTTTCTCTGTATGTGAGCTGCAGAAACCCAAGGATTTGCTCATATGTCTGCCCCGTCTCACATGAAGAGGAGGCATGAAATGCCAACAAACACAGACAGCACTGCACAGCTAGCTAGCACGGAGTCATCCTGGAGAAGTTTCTCATTGAGTCCCACTGCCCTCTCTTCCCAAAGACAAGTTCCCTTCACACAAGACAGGCTTCCCTGTTGAAATCCCAGTCTCCCACGCCCTCCCCAATGCTGGGCTTCCGAATGAGGAATGAAAGAAGGGCTGGTGATGTAAGAGCACTTGCTAAGAAAGTTAGGTTCCCTGTA
The DNA here is from genome assembly GCF_020740685.1 of Jaculus jaculus. Classification (NCBI taxonomy): domain Eukaryota; kingdom Metazoa; phylum Chordata; class Mammalia; order Rodentia; family Dipodidae; genus Jaculus; species Jaculus jaculus. The sequence goes on from NC_059109.1 coordinate 134,397,185, forward strand.
TCCATTTAAAAAGTCATGACTGTAACCACAGAACTAGGAGGGTTGAGGCAGAGGATCGCTGGGGGTTCACTGGTCAGCCAGGCTAACCAAAAAGTGGCGGCAAGCTCAGGATCAGTGAAAGAATGTCTCAGGGAAATAAACTGGAAGGGCAACAGAAGAGGGAACCAAAATCCTCCTCTGGCCTTGCATGCATGTGCTGCACTGGGCACACATGTGTGCATGCACCATGCAGAAAGAAAGAAAGAAAAGAAAGAAAGAAAGAAAGAAAGAAAGAAAGAAAGAAAGAAAGAAAGAGAGAAGGAAGGAAAGAAAGAAAGAGTGAAATCAGCCTGAGAATCAGAGATTCCAATCCAGATGCTAGGCCAACAAGCTCACACCATGAAGTGTGACCTCGGGCCTCAGCTGGTCCCATGGTGCAGGACTGGGCCATTTATCACTGGAACACAGCAAGGGGACAGAGGCGTGAGAAGACCCACAGGTCAGCCTTCAAAAGGGATTTTAATGAACTGGCTGTACTTCATCATTTTCATAATCACAGAAATTAGGGGAGGAAATGAGAGGCTTGGTGGGTCACTCAGCCCATCATCTGCTATGCAGACCATGTCTCTGGCATAGAACATGGGGTTTCGTGGAATTGCTTGGCTGAAGTCATATTTTTTTTATATATCTGAAGAAAATTAGCGATCAGTTCACACTTGGTCCTTTGTTTCTCTCTCCCTTAGAAAGGTCACAGTCCAAACTCTGCTCATCATGCCTGAAAAAATATCTCTTGCAGGCTGAGGGGAAGTGTGCTTATGAGTGATGTCATATCTAGTTTAAGTCACACGTCATTCAAATGGGCTAGGGCACACACCAGCATCAGCAGCACAAATGTATCTCTGGGTGCTGAGCACATGGGACGTGTATTCTTTACACACACTGCGTACCTAACACAGGTTATCTATCACCAGGATAAAGATATTTCCATACACTCTTCCATGGCACTTACTGATGCCAGATGGTTCATTCTCTGGGAGAACTTGACAAGGCTATTTGCTGTCCAGTACTCTGTCTATACCTTAGTTCTGGGGACATCGGTAGGAGATGAGAATTTGAAGTGGTGTGCTGAGCAAAAGTAGAGATGTCTCACCAGTAAAAATAGGCAGCATCCAGGACCTCAAGGGAGAGAATAAGATGGTGGACAAAGAGTGGGTTTGTAACAGAATTCAAGGGTTCAGAAAAGTCCTTGAACCCCAAACCCTAGATTTGTTTTTAATTTTAATCAAAGAATTGAATTTAAAAAGACAGGGAAGAATAATTATTAAATTGTTATATTTATTTGGGGAATTATAGACTCAAGGGAAGGCACCCATGTAGCTAGAGATCCCACATGGAGGGCTGGAAAAATTGTAGAAAGAAGAGAGAGAAAAGAAAGTTTAAAGAACTCCTGCCATGTGGGGAGCTGGAGGAGATAAAGAACCCATGTGGAGAGTAAGGACTAGGGGACCTCCTCTTGACCAAGTCCAGGCCCACCCAAGGGAAAATTTGCCCATAGCTAGAAGTTCCCAAGTGGTCAGGTAGCTCAGAGAGCATGCCCTCCTCTTGTAAAGGTTTTTGTAACCTTACAGTGATGAGCTGTCTTCCAGTTAAGGGGAGCCAGAGGGACAGCTGGTCAGTTAGGACTAGGGGCTGGCTCAGGAAGAGGCTAGCCTGGACATCAAGTTCCAGGGGCTGAACTTGTCCAATCACAATGTTTAAATCCTACCAAAGACCTCCCACAACAGGAGAGGTCCAGGTTATTTGCAGAAGAACAAGTCTATTGAACTAGGCAAGAAATAAGAAGTGGGCTCATCTTTGATTTCAAGCAAGTGAAGCTGGATGCACATGGTGGCACATGCATCTGGAGTTTGTGTGCATTGGCTGGAGGCCTTGGCATACACATTCTCTCTCTCTTCCTCAAACAAATAAATTAATTAGAGAGAACATACATGCATATGCACGTTGCTCCAGTACTCACAAGCACACACACACCAACAGGAGTACCCCCCCCCAAGCGCACACACATGTGCACAAGCTTGTCATGTTAATAGAAGTGACATCTGGTTGAGGAGATTAAGCCTAGCATTTTGGGAGCAGTCGGACTTGCCCAGCACCCATTGCCACCCATAGGTCTTCTTGCTGCAATGGGAAAGCAATCTTTGCTCTCAAGGCTGGGCTCTCTGGCTTTGTAAGTGAGCAGCTAATTCCTCTTCCCCCAGCAAGGGCACAAGGCCTCACCCAAACAGCTAGATGTAGAGAGGGATGATGCTCATGGGACAGAGTGTGACTGCACATTCTGGGTGCAGAGCTTGTCTCTTTTTGCCTGTGGGGAATCTCCCACGGGGAAGCCCAGCAGTGCTTAACCTCACAATTAGCAAGCTGCTGGGTTATATTGCCTACATTAATCATGGAGAGCCCGGATGACTTTCTTGGCTTCCTCAGAGCCATTTAAGGCAAGAGCACTTTCGGCACAAAGATCCGGTGCAGAGGAAATCAAGAATCGGGCTACCATCGCAGAGCCTCCAGCCAGCCTGGTTTCCAGGACTGAACACTGACGCCCATGAACAAGCCTCCTCCTTGGTTTATGATCATAATCAGAGATAACAGACTGGGGAGAGAGCGGAGATGTTTGGTGGATCTCCCCATGTTCAGTGCTGAACAGGTCTTCACATGCATCAGTCAGTCCATCAACATCGAGTGGCTTTTGTTGACAATCTTGTAGCAAATTCTCAGAGAGCCATACCCGCAACTTGGCGCTGATTGTTTTAGTGAATTTTAAATGACAAGATAAGTTAAATTCAATTTTATGTTTTCATGAACCTAGGGCTCTAACCCAGGGCCTTGCTTATGCTAGGCAAGGGCTCCACCAGTGGCCTACACTCCAAACCAAAGCTAAGCTCACTTTTAAAATTTATTTATTTGTTTATTTCCAAGGAGAGAGAAGATAGAGGAAATAGGCATACCAGGGCCTCCAGTCACTGCAAACAAACCTCAGCCACCCTGTGAACCTGGCTTTACAAGGGCACTGGAGAATCAAACCTGGGTCATTAGGCTTTGCAGGCAAAAGCCTTAACTGCTAAGCCATCTCTCCAGCCCAAGCTAAATTTTTATTTGGACCTGGATGATATCAATACCTGAAAAGCCTCTCTTAGCTAGCTGGTAACTGTGGTCACCTGGATAACATATTTTAAAAAAACATGACGGATCCGAGGTCCCCGAACCTGCCTTTGGACCCAGCAAGTCACGAATTGCACCCCCCCTCCCATGGATTTGGCAGGAAGAGATTTTTAGCCCACACATGGGAACATCACTGGTCATTTTTTTTTTTTTATTTGAGAGCGACAGACACAGAGAGAAAGACAGATAGAGGGAGAGAGAGAGAATGGGCGCGCCAGGGCTTCCAGCCTCTGCAAACGAACTCCAGACTCGTGCACCCCCTTGTGCATCTGGCTAACGAGGGACCTGGGGAACCGAGCCTCGAACCGGGGTCCTTAGGCATCACAGGCAAGTGCTTAACCGCTACGCCATCTCTCCAGCCCATCACTGGTCATTTTTGAAGCAAACAAGCATCCACTTGCAGATTGAAAACACATAAAGAAGGTAACTAAACTCCATGGCGACGGTTCAAGACTCCTCCCACTGAAATCTAGAAGAGCCACCTCCCACTCTTACTCTGACACCAGGTTCAAACTCCATGGCTGCATTAAGAATGCAATAGGGATTGGGGAGGTGTCTTGGAAGGCAAAGTGTTTGTGACACAAGCATAAGGACCTGAGTTCAGATGCCCAGAGCCTGTGTAAGATGCTAGGCATGGTGGTATAAGCTATAATCCCAGCACTGGAGCGGCAGAGTCCCCAAGGAATCCCTGGGGCTTTTTGCCCAGCTAGTCTAAGTGAATTGGTGAGCTCTAGGTTCAGTGAGAGATGCTGTCTCAGACAAGAAGAGAGCAACTGAAGAAGACCCCTTGATGTCAATGTCTGCCTCTACACATGTACCAACACACATGTGTGCCCACAACATATGAATATGCATATATGCCACACGCACAAAAGACACAAAGAGGTGCTGGAGAGATTCCTTAGTGGTTAGGCACTTGCCTGTGAAGCCAAAGGACCCTGGTGCAAGGCTTGATTCCCCAGGATCCATGTGAGATGTGAGCCAGATGCACTAGGTGGCACATGTACCTGGAGTTCATTGGTAGTGGCTGGAGGCCATGGTGTGCCCATTCTCTCTCTCTCTCTCTCTCTCTCTGACACTCTCTGACACTCTCAAATAAATAAATAAATAAAACATAATTTTTAAAAGACACAAAGAAAAAAGTAGGCAATAAAGAGATAGTCACTTGTCATATTAAAAATAGTTTTTCTCATTAAGGTGGCACTTTGGGGTCTATAAAGCCCTGGCATGCTTTTTTTTTATTTCAACAATAATTCACTATTATGAACAACAGATACTAGAACAACCAGAAAGAACATAGGCTATAACACTTCCAGCCATCTCTGCATTAATCCACCTGGCCAGTTGACCACTGCCTCCTCATGGGCCAAAACAGCTATTGGACAAGTCTGTGAGGGAGGGGCTGGGGCCAAGAATATCTGGGGAGAAACTTCCTACCAGTCAGTCCAAATTTGGTGGTGGTGGTGGGAGTCTCAGAGGCAGAAATAAAGTTGAGACATTCAGGATGTATAAGGAGTTGTTTTCTTGGGAATTTAGATGAATCCATATTTATACTTAACTTAAACTTTTAAGGAAACTGTGTATTGGCTTACAGTAAGTGGTCTTACTCATAAGAAAAATGCCCTCCCCTCAGCATCAAGTACCAGTGGGCGCTCACTGTGACTTGGACCCCACCACAGACTTGCTCGCTAACAGGCCTGCCATGAGCCTCAGTGGGCATCACACCAACCCACACAGACCAGAGGACATAGACTGAAACCCTCACTTCCCAGAGCCTAAGACACTGTAGAAACCAAGGGATGAAAGCAACCCAGAGCTTCCCCGCTGTGGTGCACAGCTCATGGGACTACACCCAGAAGCCCTGTTTCATTCTTCAGCATTTTCACAAAACTTGACCCTGAAACAACGCCGCGGGGAAGACGCGGTGAAGGGACGGCTTTGTGGTGGGCTGTCATAGAAGCAGAAAGACCGACGCTGCGCTCGCTCGACTTACAGATCCCAGTTTCCACACAAGGCGGACAGGCATGCACCAGGGTCTTCAAGATGTGTTGCCGCGACAAGAGAGCAAACCCAAGGCTGGAGTGTGGGGAGTACAGTAGGTGTGTACTGAGGGTATGTTGGCACATGTATATCGCCACCCCCCAGAGGCGCAAGGAACATTCAAGAAGAAAGAGGCAGGAAGAATTGGGATTTGCAGCCAATGCAGAGGATCATAGCTGGATGTAAACTAAAAATAGGTGCCCACTGAGTGCTTGGCCCAGCGGGACATACGCATCATCCCTGCAGCGACCAGTGGACCTTGTGGAAGATGGAATGGAAAGAAAGTAAGAGCCGGAGGATGGGAAAGAATGCCATGGGACTCCTGCAGTGGCCATGACAAGGCCATTGTACTTAGGGGAATGCACAGCACTATGGTGACCTGCACGTGATGGGGCCAGTCAACACCGTTATAGAGAGGGGACACGCTGGGGAGGATGCTCCCCTCCCTATTAAGCTAATAACAGTTAACATTTTCCAAGGAGGGCATGCCACACTCTTCCATGGCATAACTGCTAGCAAGTAAGGAGAAGTACAATGAGACTGAGGAAGATAAGGAAGGGTGATGTGGGGTACATATGATCCAAATGTAGAATATACGTGTGAAAATATCAAAGAAGAGAAAGTCAAAAAATTTGGGCCACTGTAGAAACAAAATTAAAAAGGATGCCTCTGAGCTCCTTGTCTAATAATACTGGCCTTTAGCTCTCAAAATACCATGTGTGACCTTGTGACTCTTGTTCAATTTCACCTCATGGCATTGTGCCAAGTGCTTGCCACAAAGGAAGACTTGGTATTTTTTCTTTTACTTTTAACAGCCAATTCAAAGAAAGGGAAATCTTGCAAAACAGGACTTTTTAATGGCTCTTATGGACTCTATGTTCCCTTTATGGAGACTTATAAAATATTGTCCTATCATCTCACAAGAAGGAAAAACAGGCAAAGTCCTCTCTCCCCTGAGACCGGCCCGGGGCGCTTCTGAAGTCGCTCTTAAATCCTGTAGCTTCTGGAAGCCTCTGCTCAGAGACTCTCTCCAAGGCCGGGGAAAGCAAGATGTGGCTTCCGGCCAGACTCCAAAACAGCTTCCTTGAATTGCTGAAACGTGGGGCGATCCTCTCCCTGGAGGGGAGTTAGCAGACACTTTCCTTCCCATCAGCCCAGCCCGGGAACTGGAGGGCAACATGCAGCGTTCCTCCTGACCCTGCTGGTGTTCCGAAGTCACCCCAGTGAAGGAAAGCAGAGTCCTTGCTGGTGAGCCAGCACTTTTCTGCCCACAGCGAGCTGACCTTCACACTCAGGGAAAGAAAAAGAGGAAAGAAATGCCAGTGAATATGCACGAGAATCAATGTCACTCTTTTCCAGTGAACTGTCATATCAGATACCAGTGAAGTTTTGTCACTCATTTTTTCCTACTTATGTTCTTTTGCTGTTCTTTTTTTCCTAGAACTCTACTATTTTGATCAAATGTCCTTGGGATTTGTAAGGACAGTGCAGTCAGTAAACTGCTTGCCCAATAAGCAAGAAATACCTGAGTTAGATCCCTAGAACCCACGTAAAAATGCCAGCATATTGGGATGCACTTGTAATTCCAGTGCTAGGCATGTGGAGATAGGAAGGCCCCTAGAGCTTGCAGAACAGCCAGTCTAGCCTATCTGGTGACCTCCAGGACAGTGTAAGACCCTATCATTTTTTTTTTTTTATTTGAGACAGAGAGAGAGAGGCAAATAGAGAGAATGGGTGTGCCGAGGCCTCCACCCACTGCAAATGAACTCGAGACACATATGCCACCTTTGGCATCTGGCTTATACGGGTTATAGGGAATCAAACCTGGGTTCTTGGGCTTTACAGACAAGTACCTTAACCACTAGGCCATCACTCTAGCCCATAAAAGACCTAATCTAAAAAATAAATAAACAAACAAACAAAACCAAGTAAAAAAAAAAAAAACCTGTGGACTGCATTCATGAGGATGACACCAGAGGTTATCCTCTGGCCTCACACACACACACACACACACACACACACACCTGCACACGTGCACACAAACACATTAAAAATGCCTCTTTTGCTAACATTTCCCTCATGTTTTCCTACACTGGGGGAAAAAGAATGACAGTTTTTCTCTGTGGTGTTAAAAATGCTAGCAAAGTGAAAGCTGAGATATTTTAGAAGACACACTCGTGACTGTTTATATAGTTTGAAATAGAGAAGAAGGGTTGTAGAAGAAAGTCACTTCTTGCCACTCAGAGACAAGAAGAAATGCAGGAAACAGTGTCCGTCTCCAGATCTGTCCCAAGAGTCACATCCCTCAGACTGGCCATCGGTCTCTATTAAGCGGGACAACTGTCCAACGCAGACAGCCGGCAGCAGAGAGCACAGACCAGCTTTGTTGCATCATTCAAGAGCTATTTTCCGGCCCGAGTGTCCCGTGATCCTTCAATTGCGGGGCCAATAGCAAAAGTTCTCTTTGCCATATGGTAGCAGAAAGACCAGGAAAACCCAATCCTGTGGTTGAACAGTCATTCCCTCATGCAACACATCCTGTTTTTACATAACACTGTTCAATGCTGGGTACCCAGGCCTCATGCACCCCCAAGCCAGGGTGGGCCCTTCAGCCACTTCTCGATTCTCAATCTCCTTTCCTCTGGCATGCTTTGAAAGCATTTATAGTTGGCATCAACTGAGGTGTACTTAGCTGGCAAAGTGCTTGCCTTGAAAGCATGAGGACCTGAGTTCCATCCTCACATCCAGCATGCATGTTCTGAAAAATCCCAGTGGGGTGGCGCAAGCTAGTAACTCCAGTGGTATGGAGATAGACATAGGAGAATATCCAGGCTCATTGGCCAATCTAGTCAGGTGAGTTTCAGACCAGTGAGAGAATCCTTCTCAAAAAAGATGGGTGGGGTCTAAACACCACCACCTAAGGTAGTCCTCTGGCTTTGCATGCACATGGATCGAAGCTTGCACACACATGAAAATGCACACACCCATATGCACACACAAAAAACAAAAGAAAAAAAAACATGAAATGGCTCCTCTGGGTATAGCCAAATGAACCTTTATTTTTCTTGTTGACATAAAGATAAGGGGGGAAAAGTTATGTGGAAAGAACCACCAAGCCTTCATTATTTGCTCTATATTTCCTTCCAAAGACATAGTATGTGTGTAGAGCTAGGTGAGACCTGCTTTTTTATCAGGAGGCCAAACCTTAAAAATTTTACTGAAGTCAACTGTGGAAACTTTCGAGGAAAACTTGAATTTATTATATCAGGCTTCCAAGTTTTAGTGATGAAAGTCCATAAGGAAGTAATTAATTATAATTACTCCTTGCAGCAGTTTTTGTGTTGTATGAGATGACAGGGTCCCCTGAAAGGTAAAGGGAACCTGCTTTTCTCACCCTGAACTGTGAGTGCAGAGCAGTGAGTGGCAGGAGTTTCGCCATCCTCTGGGAGCTGCTGATGACCTCCTGGATGTCCTCAACATCCTGTCCCTTGGGAAGTGTGTGTTCTCAAGGTCAGTGAATGGGTGATCAAGAGCAGTGTCTATAACAGTGAACTTTCTCACTGTCAACAATTAATGCTAAAACAATACCAAGAAAGAGCCCTGCACTATGAGCTACTGGAGGAAAGTGGCCAACATCAGTCTGAACAACTAGAGGACTGAGCTTCTCAGCAGCAAACAACTGACGTGAGGCTCACACAAGGGCAGTAGTGCCACACAGCCATGGTGAGTAACCAACCGATCTTGGATTGGCTAACAGATCTATCTGCTCAGTGGAAAGGAACCCATATCTGAAACTGGGAAACAAGTCAGAATCACATCCAGATAGCGAGTTTCTCTCCAATATCAAGTTCCCACTACCCTTGGGCTACAAAAGGACCTATACCCATTAAATTCTCTCTAAACTAACAATGGCTATCCCATTTAACCTGTGCTGACTCCTCTCTATGTTGGAGAATCTACTTCTCTTTCTCAGATGGAAGCAGGACTTGAGGAGAGAAACGACCCATCGCACTTCAGGGACCCAGCTGAAACCATAGAGGAATCGGGGAAATGAGAGGGAGTCCCGCTTTCTCAGTGAACCTGATATCAGCACAAGGGTGAAGGAGATAGACACAGAGGACACTCACCTCCTACCAAACCAGAGATCCAGAGACACAGAGGCTCCTAAGAGCCCATCACTGAAGTAGACCTAAAACGAACCCAACATGGCTCAGGGAATGTTGCAGAAGGGGAGGCAGAAAGATTGTAAGAGCCACAATGTTGGGACAATATGCAGAGACATTGCCTCTTCCCCATGGCTGACGGCTGCCTCTACAATGCACACCCCGCAGTCCCCATGGGGAAAACTGGCACCCCCAAAGAGGAGGGACCCTTTGGATGGGGGACAGGGATGAGGGTCAGGATGGTACCAACAAGTGCTGTTTACATACTGAGTATGTCCATAACCAATACAAAATAAAAATAAACAAAGAAAGAACATTTTGAATTTGCATGAATGTTAAATGTATAGGCTGGCAACCAAGAAATCTCTATCTATCTATCCATCTATCTATCTATCTACCTATCCATCCATCCATCTATCTATCTATCTATCTATCTATCTATCTATCTATCTACCTACCTACCTACCTACCTACCTACCTACCTTTCTATCTCTATCTCTTCCTCTCTCATACACATGCACTTTAATCATTAGCAATGCCTTCTGGGCTCATGTCTCAAATGTCCTTACATAGACAGATGCACTGCCTTCCCCAGAGGATACCACTTCAGTTACAAAGGAAAGCAAGATGTAACTCCCTCTGTATTTCAGAACAAACAGTGGCATAGTGAGGAGTGTCCCCAAGAGCTTTCTTTCATCACAAGATGCCACCTGCTGTGGGTGACTTACCTTCATCTTCAGGCCCAGCTTCCCACATCTTCCTTCTAGGAAAGGGGCAGCCCTGACCCCTCCCAAACAGAACAGGGTGTCACACTGAACTTCCTGAAACACCTCAGCTTGCAGAGGTTAAGGTAAGCACACGTTCAGTCACAGGTGGACTCATATTCCTGGGTCACTGCAAAGATACCATATCAGGAGCCCCTGAGGATTTTGTTAGACTGTACCTGCCTTGTGCCAATGAGGCAGTGCCAGGGCAAGTAGTATGACTTGCAGGCGGAGCTTTGAGAACTTTGTATTGCCAAAAACTCAGGTGGGAACAGAAAACTCTGTTAAAAGGCAAATTCAAGTTATGGGTGAGTCTCAACTAAGGGTTTCTAAGTCAGCCCCAGGGAGTGGACAAACTTCGAGTAACAAAGCTTAAGGAAGGGTGACGGAAGTCCTTGCCACTGATCACGTCATGTCTGCTTTAGCAGAGCACCTCGGATGCAGAGGAGCCGGTTACTACAGCCCCAGTGTAAACGCCACCCAGCCCTGCAAAGTCAAGGTCTGCTCATCTCAGATGATCCGTCATTCACTGAGCTGGCAAAGCTGAGAGGACCTCAGGGTCACTCACAAGAAGTGACTTGTTATCACTAGGAGTATTGCTAGGAGTAGCAAAAGAAATATTTCTAATTCTATGACATTTGGACCCCCACCAAAGACCAGCCTGCATCAGAGGAGAGAAAGAGTGTATCCAACCCAGTTAGAAGCCAATTTCTTTGACCCCAATAAGCTTCTCTCTATTGAATACAGTTGTCGAAAACTAGAGTTCAATGTTGTCAGTGCCAAAGCTCTGTGGACAGCTGTAAGAAGCCCATGCCATTATATATGGCCATTAGGTCAGCCAATTTTGGGGCTTTGCTAAGACCCAGTGGACACGACCGCCCAGGAGACAAGGTGAATTATGCAGTATGGGAGGATAGATAAAGCCTAGACCTTCAGTTGGAAGGGAAGGTGGGGCCAGCCCTCCAGACAACTGCTGCTCTTCTTGTAAAGAGTTCAGCTTTGTTTGGCATTTAGGGTGATCTGCAGGAAGATGTCACAAGTACCTTGTAGTATGTTTGACTCTTTATGAGGAAAGGTTAATCTGTGCTCATTGATATTTATTTCAGAAAAATTGCAGAGGTAATTTGATTAAAAAAAAAAAAAGTAAAGAGTGCCACTCCAGAGCTGGCTCAGTGGGTCGAGTGCTTGCTGCGCCAACATTAGGACCCTAGAGCCCAGGTTAAGATGCCGTATGTGGCACTGCACAGTGGTCACTACGGTGCAGAGAAGGTGAAGAGAGCAGGGGCGCTGGGAGCGCTGGGAGTCACTGGATAGCTCATCTGGCCCAATTAGTGAGCTCCAGGTTCAGCGAGAGATCCCGCCTCACCAATATATGGTGGAAAAGTGATAGAGGAAGACACCCAACATGGATGTCATTAGAGAAACAAAGTCTAATGCAATCTGGGACCGTGTGGAGCTGCCCCATAAGCAAGTGGAATCAGAGAGATCTAGGTAGACACACTTCGTTCCCCTCAGCTCAGTTTCCATGGGCTTCTATTGGGAGGAAAATGCTGCATACAGTCAGCTGTGTCTGGTGATCAATAGATCACAGGACAGTCAGAGGAGAAAGGAAGTAGCCAGGAGTGAGCGCTGCTTGCACTGAGGAATGCACGCAGGTCCGATGCACACGTCATGCTCAGTTAGCATTTCTGTGGACCTCGCAATTTCCGAAAACAATTTCAGGTCACAGACTATACAGGGAGCATCTGGCTCCATTTCTGCAAACACTGCTGACATCACTCCTCCTGTCCCCCAATCTGTTCGGCTCCAACTCAATTTTCAGTCTCTCCTTGTGCTGATCTTAACACCCTCTGCGGCCTGCTTGTTGCTCTACCTGTGCTAGGGTTTCAAATTTCAATAATCACAAAATGTTGTGGTCCTGGTAGTCATCGTGTGTTCCAGGTCCTTCACGTGGCTTACTTAATCCTCACAACTAACTACTCATTTACAAATAAAATAAAGCTCGGAGAGATGAATGGCCATCCACCTTGCAAATGAAGGCGACTGGAGCCCATCCTGCATCTTCTTCAAAAGTCCTTGCTTTTCTAGATGCATCATGCTCTCGCCTTGTTTTGCTGTCCACTATCTATCTGAACGTCTGGCCAGTGATCTTGGGGATCTCTTCACTCCTAAAACTGAGTTAAGGTCTAAGGCTCACATCCTAACCTCAGTCCTTCACTTGACTATCCACAGCCTCTAACCTTCACCAGATGTACTTTCTCTTTGAAGTTTCAAGTGGATATTTTGTGGTCCGAAGGCTGTTGGAGTTAAAGCCAAGAATCTTGCCAACATTCTCTCATGTTTAGAAGAATTAAGAAAAATACAGACAAGCCTCAAAAGACTTTACAAAAGGCATTTGTATAAGGAACTATTTTCATTATCACCTAACTTTCCCCATCGCTTTGTAGGTGTGTATTGGTGCTTTCAATTCTCTTGAGCTATTTTGACAAAATAATGACAAATGACAGATCTACTAAAAAAAAAAAAAAAAGTTTCATGTGCTGTGAAGTGTAGACACAGGCTTTGAATCCAGAGGACAGCTGGAGCAGGTGTTTGGACAGAGTCTCATAAGCATTTGGAGGAGATCTATCTTTCTGGTCTCTGTATGCAATATTGGTTTTTTTAATTATAAAATCAAGATTATTGACTGACATCCAGCAGGGGATAATGCTTGAAGGATCCCTGCAATATCTCCAAATACTTTTTCTAGGAAGGAGGAAAGTCTTCCTAGAGATGATTGACATTCTGTAACTTGGAGATTAGTCATAATCACTCTGGAAGATGTGCCTGCACATGTCTCCTTTTGACACCTTCCTTACTGTCTCCAGGTATACAAGGTCCCCTGTCCCTGAAATTGATCTCCACAGGTCAAGAAATTGAGCCCATCTCCAGACACGTCACATGTGGTGGCACTTGACCCTTAGAGGAACCTGTGACCTATGTCTTGCAGCGGTGAGAGCGGGGCTCCCCCCAAGTCTCCAGTTTGAGAATAGGGTCTCTTTACTCCCCACCACTCATTGTATACATTGGGCAGCCTCATGACGCTTCAGGGGTCTTTCTTAACTTCCTTCTCTACAAGTCCTTGTGAAAGAAGAGTTTGCTAAGTCCATTGATTTTCTTTTGGCAAGCTTGCAACTCCTGGATTTGGACAGATTAAACACAGTAAAGATTTCCTATACCAATTCAGAGGACATTACCTGGAAATTCAGAAAGGGTTTTTTGTTGTTGTTGTTAACTGCAGAAAAAAAAAAAGAGCAAGAAAAAAGGAGGGAAGAAGGGAAGAAGAGAGGGAGGGAAAGTTATGTAGAATACATATTTCCAAATCCAAAAGGACAAAACAATTCCATTAACATATAATAATCTTTATTCTGTAACAGAGACATAAATAATTTTGTGATTTCATATGACCTGTACAAAAGACAAAATAAGATATAGCACTAAATTTACTTATGGGATATTTAGATTGATATTAGCTAAACAGATAAATATATACACTTTCAGGAGTTAAGGCAAAAACCAGATGATACTTCAAACACAACAAAAGATTTGAAAAATAGGTATAATTAAAAACAAGGGCATCCCATCTCCAGTTAACAAAGTGTTCATGTCTAAGGGAAAAAAATCCCTTAGGTTTTTAATAAAGTGGTTATTATCAATCATGTTAATTAAAGTTGAGCAATAAAGTATAATATTTCCCACTGAGGAGAGATATTTTGCTAAGGTTGGTGGATTGAGTGCTTAGAATTAGGGTAAGCAACTTTTTGCTTGTCATATTTATGATCTATTTTTCCTATTAGAAAATATAATTTGGAAAATATGACTCTTTCATGTATATAATTAAAATACAACTATGAAGCATTCTCTTTTTGGAGGGAAGTCATGTTGATGACATCATAGTAAGGTAAAGTTTGAGGCAAGGCATTCACTACCTCTTTGTAAAGAAAACACAATGCCAGTCACTAAAAATATAACAATCCCAGTTGCCTTAGGAGAACAAAACAAACTCATCCCCAAAACAAGTGTACTAAAAAATCAAGTGTAATCAATGTGTAATCAACACAGTGCTCACTTCTTTGGCAGTGACAAACTAACCATGAATTGAAGTCAGAATTTTAGTTTTCTAATTCTCAGACTCAGTTGCCAGTCTTTTAAAAAAAAAAATAAATAAATAAAATCCCACATCTACAAAAATGCAGAAATTTCATGAAATTAAACTCAGAACAAATCTTGAGACATCTTTTCACTGTTACATTTGAGCATAGATAGTCATTATCTGCTTTAAGTCCCAATCCAAATGTAAGGAAAATGTACACACATGAAAATAATCTTGTGAGACTCTGTTGGTCCAAACAGGTCTAGAATCCTTAAATAGAATCCATATTCACCCATGAAAAACCAATAAAAGACATCAATCCAATGATGAAAAATGATTTTCCAACAACTCAGGGGTGGGCTGCCCCTCACGGAATGGACATCGTGGAGAACCTTATAGGGGAAACACCAGGAAGCCAGAGAACGTGGAGTATTGCCAGCCTCCAAGCAAGTTACCTTTCTCCAGTTTCAGGTAAACTTTGTCCTCTTTGTCCAGGTAGAGGAGCACTCCATTCGTGGCAGCTTCACGGGTGACATCTTTATCCCCAGCAAAAGCAGAGATCACCGGTTTTCCATTTAACATCAAGTTAACCTACAAGGAAAAGGCAGTCACTGCAAAGCCCCCTGGAGAAAACTAAGAGTCTCTGCCAGGGACTGATACCCAAATGATGCTCAGGAAATGCCCCCTTTCCCTCCAGACTTTATGGGTCTACTGTAATTTCTTTTTAAAATTGTTCCCATGGAAGTTTCCTTCAGTTCCTACAGAGAAAAACGCTATCTTGAAAGCAGGCTCATTATGTGAAAACTGGCTTCCCTTCAGTATGTAAGTGAAGTTGATGACTTTCTTGACCTCATCTACTCCACAGCAGTCTTTTGGCAATGATGTGGGCATGTGGCATCCCAGTGCTGGGTAGAAGCCAGACACAGCCAGAGTTTACCAACATCTTTGTGGGTTCCTCTGTAGCTGTAACTTGCATAGCACCTAACTGTCACTTGAAGTAACAAGAGGGTTTCCATGGAAGTAAATTTGTTTACTGCTTATTCACTTTTTAGGTTAAATTAATATGGAATAAATTAAATCTGGAGTTGGTTGATCAATTCATCTACTAGGGTACATAAAATGCTAGATGACTGTGACAGCCATTATTTATATAGCCATAATATGGGATATAAATTCTGAACCTACAATGAAATATTATCTAGGATCCCAATCCCAACAGACATGCACTGATGTTATTTACTAGTAGTATATTTGACTGTGACAAGAACTATCTCCCCAATTGTTAAAGAGTGTAAGGTCAAGCCTGTTATCTTGCCGAGTATGGCGCAAGCTATAAAACCCACCCTGCAACTGTGCTCAGTAAGAACCCATTAGTGTCAAGAGTAACCAGGATGAACCTAAGAATTTGCACAGTACAGTCCTTTTCAACCATAAATATAACAAATTACTGTTCATCCACAGCTTTATTTTTTAATAGTTAACTGTATCTTATAATGTTTAGATGACTGGAAATTTGTTTTACTTGTTCAGTATGCATTTGTAAAGCCCTGCTATTTTCACAAGGTTTTTTTCTTGCAAATTCAATAATTTCTGTGCATGCAGGAAATGAAATCAAGGTATTCTAAAGAGATTTGTGTCACTGAATTTTTGCCAATCCACATATTTTTCATGTCTGGTTGTTATCACAGTATGAACTCCCAATTGCTTATTTTTTCTATATTCTCTCTGTCATACCTTAATGGATCTGCTAAAGAAGAAAATTGGAAATTGGGTATTTTTTTAAAAAAATAAACTATAAGATGAATGATTATCTGCACAATGACAACATATCTTTGAATAAATATTTAAGTGAATAAGCCACTAGAAATGATTGGATTTTTTGGCATAGAGACAGAATGAGTCAAAACACATACCTGGATTGTTTGGCTCTGGTAGACTTTAATTACATGAAAACTGAAACTGTAAATTCCTTTTCTTGGTGCTACAAAGACAGACTCCAGTGTGAAGAAATTACCCACATTAACTAGGATCTACGAATAAAAATAATAAATAATAGTGAATTGTCATAGCCTTTCTGTATGCAAAATAAGTTCCCTCTCTCCCTCCTTCTTACTTTCTTTCCATCCTTTCTTCCTTTCTCAAAAGCTAATTTCAGAAAGCAACTAGTTCTATTTCTTTCTCTTAAGTGACAATGGAAAAGGGACCTATGTGTTGGAAGGTTCTTCTACCTTTTAAATGGTATAGGAGGAAATAAGCCTAACTGCTTTATATTTATGCCTCAATTCCCAAGCCAATGGCCCTGGGAGCATCAAAGTGATGTAAGGACTTATATTACCTTTACATTGCGATTTAGATAAAAAGTGTTCCGTGTATTTACAACCCCATTGTCTGCAAGCCTTCCTGATGTCCAGAAGTGACGTTTCAGAGCCAGCCAATCAACACGCATGAGCTCTCTGCAGTCATCCCTGGACACATCACACAAGACATGGGTACCCCCTTCTCACCCTGTGACATAACCCATGGACCTGAACAGTTGGTACCCACATGATGGGAATGCCTGGCCCTCCCATGAGCCTCTGCCAGAGCTCTCCAAAGATCCGTGACCATTTTCTTTCATTTCTGTGCCAATGAAGCCTGAATTATAATGTGTTGGCAATGAGTCAGCCCTTGCAGGCTGCCAAAGAGTAGGGGAGTAGGGTGTGACTAAGGCAGACAATGAAATGGCCTTTTCATGTTCTTCTCGGTGCCACAATTATCCTCCTGTCAGTCACCTACTCTTCATTGAAAGTTCAGGGGTCACAAGTGAGAAGTGAAATTGAGCACTGATTCCAACAAAGCCACAATGAAACTTCATATTCCAAAATGCTCTGCCCGGTTCTTCTGGTCATTAAATTAACTCTGCATTTCACTAAGTGACTCCAGCTGGATTTGCAGTGTCACAAGAGAAAGTCAATGTCTAAGAGACACGAGGGGAACAATAAAACAATGAGGGTTTGTTCCATGTCACTGCAGGAAATAAACCGGTAAGTGGGATTCAGAATGCAAGCACACCTATAAAGAACGAGTCGCTCCCTAATGATCAGCAGCAGTCTTCTAACACTCTTCAATATCGCTTCTTGTCAAAAGTGATATACTTTCAAGCTTTCTGCATAATCTCACAGTGCCCTGCCTGTACAAAACACACCAGGATGGCAGGATGGTCGGGTAGCTGCACCATTCTTAATCCTTGCCTTAAAAATACATGCCCATGTGATTTTCTAGTAAGCATTAGATTTCTGTTGCCTGAGGACCAAGAACGGATGGACTTTCTACAGCAAGTCACTGGCTATGTGGAGAATCCCCAACAGGGCCTTTACAGAGACTGTTTTGGTTTTCTCCAAGCACATCTAAAATAATTTTGGGTGCTCAGCAGGGACTCCCTGCTTCGAATAGTAGTGAAAGTCATTAGCAGTAGAGGAAACCTCTGAATAGCCGTGACTACACATGAAACTGGGTGTTAACGCTACAGCATCACCCGGAGAATACAAGCACATCAAGATTGATAACTACATTTATGTTGTTGTCTCCTAGATGCGTGGATCCCTGGGCACAAGAACAAACCCTTCTCCTCTTCTAACTGATGAGAAGGCCATGGAAAAGACTGCCCCACGCTGAGGATGGGGCACTTCCCACAGCATTTTCACCTTTAATTAGTGCACTGAAATGCCAGCCAGGGGTGCTGCTAGACGTTACTTCTGTCACTGAGGAGTATGCTTCACCAAAACCCCAAGGGGACAACTTAATTCACTAACCACTGTACACGGCTATCCCATAGTAAGTCCCCAGACAGGCATTCTCTGTCTCTGGCAAGTTGCCTAGTATATCCCTAAAGAGAATTAACTAAGGAGCCCAGATGTCACCTCCTGCCCTTCCTGGCAAGGCCTGCAGCCCCACTTCACCTGAGCCTGTGCTTCTCTGCTTACAACGGTGAGCTCTGACTCTGGGTACCGCCACCCAGAGGGGAACCAAAGCGCTAGAGTTAGGTTTCTTCCCCTCAAGAGCTTTGCTCAAGCTGAGCTGATACCCTGGCATTTCTCATCCTCAGATTCACAGAGCGCCTGGAAGCTCAGCAGAAGCTCCAGCCTCTGTCCACCCAGCCCCCACCCCTGCCTGCACCTCAAAGTCTGTATGTAGCTCCCCGGAAATTTACAATGCTCTGAATGAACTCTGGCCGGGGAAGGGGGACTGAGCTCCCCAGTGCTTCCCTGTGAATGCTGCACATGGAGCTCGAGGCTTCTTCATCTCTCCTTGGCAACTTTTCTCCAAATAGAGAAATGGGCTTTTCGCCTACCCAAGGCAGAGGCAACCACGTGGGACCCTGTTTGGACACCCCAGCGGCCAAAGCTGATCCCCCCCCAGTCCTCCTCAACCACTTGTAGGTCCCTACACTGTGTAGAGCTGAGGGTCTCCTCCTGGAGACATGGGTCAAACATCTATCAGGGATCTGACAGGGCCCCACAAGACGTCTTGGTTGCCCCTGCTGAGGACGCTGAGCCAGGGAGCCAAGCTCTCAGCTCACAGATCTCTGGGTCCAGGGTGCATATTCCCTTCAGCCTCACTGACCTGTTGCTGTCAAACTTGTCCTGAGCTCTCCCTCCAGCCTCTGCTCTCCAAAGCCTTCCCACCCAACCCACCGCACCGGAAGCCTCTGTTAGAGCCCAGGAAGCAAAAGGGGACAGGGATTGCAAGGGGAAGGAAGACATCAGAAGTTTCAGACTCTGATTCTGAGAGCCAGTTGCCAAAACCATGCCCCACATCCCGATCAGATGAGTTTAGCCCGGACAGGCAGCCGTGATCTGGTATGCTCAGAGACCCCCACCCTCCCACCTGGGGCGCCCTTCATCCCTCGGGGTCTGACCTGATCGAAGTAAATGATGCGAGTCTTGTTACTCATCTCTGATGGCTCATGGTTAGTGCTTCGCACAGCCGAAAAGGCCACCTTCGAGTTAGCTGCCCGAACTGATATCCCGAGCGGGGAGGAGGACGACCCCTTGGAGTCTGTGGCCGGGTTCGAGTCGCACACCACCAGACACTTGCCCTCCAGCACGATGGGTTCCGTGTCGTTCTGAGCCCAGACGGGCAGCGTGAGGACCAGCAGAACGGCCGGCACCACGGACAGCGCCCAGCGCGCCGAGCCCATGGTGAGCGCCGCCGAGGGCGAGCCGCAGCGGCTGGCCCTTCTGCAAGCCCGCGTCGCCTCCTACCCGGGGATCCCGGAGCTCTGGGAGATGCTGGCGGTCAGACCGACAGAGCCGCAGGGAAGGCGGCGGAGGCGCGCACACTGACACCAATTCTGTGGGCTGAAGTCAAAGACTCCCTTGGAGCGGTCTCGCTGGCTCTGGTATCTTTGTCCTTTAAGGAGCTCATGCAGAAACCTCTACCCTACCCTCCTCCGCCCCCAAATCAGTCTTGCCTGGGGCCCCTGCAGCCACCCGGGCTCCTAGACATCTAAAAAAGTCGCCAAACGCTCGCGATCACACCTCGCGATAAATCCTCACCCCAAATCCAAGCACCTCGAGGTTAACCACAGGGCGGAAAAGACAAGAGGGGACTCAGAGAGCGGCTGCAAGGGTGGCAGTTGCCAAGTGGTCCAGACGTCTGTCCTGTCCGAGTGGATCTGTCTGGCTCTCGCCAAGAACGAATCACAGAGGCACAAGGTATTTCCAGCGCTGAGAACGCGAGGCTGCGCTCATGGCCAGGACGCTAGCGACTCCCACTTGCGCTTGGTCAAAAAAAAAAAAAAAAAAAAATCCCCAAAGCCTGGGGTACCTCCGACGCAGGTGGTCAGCGTGTAACCGAGTGGGGCGGGATCGGTGGGGACCTCTGGGTTCCCTGGTCCCCTGCGCACAACTTTCTCTGTCCGCGCGTTCAGCAGCCGGGAGGGACAGCGCCGAGCGGGCGCGCGCGCTATTTATAGGAGCGCCGCGTGCAGCTGGGGTTGACTCGCAGCTCGCCGCGGCTCCGGGAGAAGGGGACAAGGCGTCCAGTGACCCCCCCCGCACCCCCAGCCCCAAGCCGGCAGCACTCGCCTGACGTTCAACGCACTAGGAGGGGAGCACGCCGCACTGCTAGCTGGCCAGGTCCAAGGCCACTGAGCTCCCAGGAGAGTGCGCAGGGTGTGTGCCCAGACGCCGACGCCCACTGCCCCGGGATGGCCTCTGCCCCGTGGTTGCTTGCCACGTCCTCAGTGTAGACCCACCGGGGTCCCTTCGCCTGCCCTCCGCAGCGCGGGACTCCGCCGCCCAGCGCCCTCCGAGCAGAGTGCGGCGCTGCCAGCCCAGCTGAGCAGATGGCACAGGCGCGGAGGATCTGCGCGGCGCACGGCGCGAGGATTCCAGGAACCCGCCAGCGTCCCCACCGGCGCCGGGCCGGGAGCGCGTCCCACCGAGCCCTCGGGGCCTGTCGAACTCGGGAAAGCTTCGGAGCCGCCCTGGGTCCGTGGGGGCGGCAAGGAGGAGGCGTCTGATTCCTTCCTTCCGCTTGGGAAGATGCGCCTCGGAAGCCGCAGGGGCGCGCCTTTCCACTCACACCACGAACCCACCCCAAGCAAGGGCAGACAAAGTCTTTCATGAACCACGTCCCCTTAATATTTTAATTAATATATTAAAATTCACCCCCTGGGAACGCACCCCTCCCCTTCTGGTGTGCGCCCCCCTTCACTGCCCATTCCACCGCCGTCGGGGCCACTGGCAGGGAAGTTGCTCTCCTCGTCCGCAGTCCCCCTGGGATGCTGGTCTTGCCTCGAAGATGGGCTGCGCGAACTTGGCCAAGTCACTTATCCTTTCCCAGAGGTCAGCATTACCCTATTCACTGTTCCCTGGCTTTCCCGTTCTGAGTGCTTTGGGGTCACGACATTCCCTCCATAATTCCTTGTTGACTTCTGGATACAGGTACCAAGTCTAACCAAAGCAGAGCGCCCGTTAACATGAATGGCACTAATGCTTCCAAGCGCCTACAACCCA
This sequence comes from Jaculus jaculus, assembly GCF_020740685.1. Taxonomy (NCBI): domain Eukaryota; kingdom Metazoa; phylum Chordata; class Mammalia; order Rodentia; family Dipodidae; genus Jaculus; species Jaculus jaculus. Next base: position 134,418,480 of record NC_059109.1, read on the forward strand.
TGATCTGTAAATACTGCTGATTGAGGCGTACGCTTCAGAACGGGAGTCTCCCCCAGGGCACCCTCCACAGTAGAAGCCAGACCTGATTGTCAATCTTGTCCCCTCTGAAGATTCTCCAAGGACACGTGGGACCATCATAAGCATCATACTGCAGTCCCAAGTGATAAGATAGGAGGGGCTCTCATGACTGGTAATTCCCGGGCTTCATCTCCTTATAATTGTTCAATCAAAGATTAGGTACCTAGCGTGATGAAGGGTTGGAAGAGGGAGATTCCGTGGGCCAGTGCCAGGTACTTAGCTGCCATGCCATTGCCATCTTGGCCTTCTGATTGGCAGGTTATTTTCCTCAACTGTCCACTGGAGCTGTAAACAAACAGGTGAGCTAGCCTGTACTTACTGAAGGTGGCCCTCCTTGTCCACCAGCCCTGGTGACACACCCTAGGCCTCAAACAGCTTTCTACCAGTCTGTCTCCCTCTCTCTCTCTCTCTCTCTCTCTCTCTCTCTCTCTCTCTCTCTCTCTCTCTCTCTCCTCTTCACTTTGTAACTGTTAGTTCTCACCACAGCCTTCCAAGATGGCAGCTGAAATGGCCCCTCCTTCCACACTGTATGTTGAGAGCTGATGATGCTCTATCAAATTTGGTCCTCCTGTGGAGATAAGGCTCTGCCTTCCTTTGCAAAATAACTGTTCAGTAACTAAGCCTTAGGCTGGTCGGTTCCAGGCTTAGAGGAAGAAAGTTTGTTGCCTACAGAACTGTTAAGTGTGCAGTAAGTTATCTTCCTCCCAAGGCCCATTGAGTTCTCCCTGCAGCCTTTGCCTCTCTAGTCCTTTTCTTTCTACACAAACTCAGCTTTAAAGAGCCTCCCTCCTTCTTCTGCTTGCTACAAGTTTCTTTCTACCAACCTCCGCCCCCCCCCAATCTAGCAGAGCAGCCATATTAGGGACTCAAGAATGGAATGAATGATCACTTTTTCCAGACAGATTGCAATTTATAAGTCATTCATCTTATAATAGAAAATAACTTGAGTGAGACTCTCCCAGGTAAATTTAATCTCAAACCCTGAATAATTAGGGTGAAAGTTTTGGTTCCTAATAACAGATGTTCTGCTATTACATGGTAATCTGGAAATGTGGGAATGGGGCATTTTCTGTGCTCTTCTGTTAAGAGAAACTCTGTATCATTGTGAGTCAGAGTCCCGTCCTCTTCCAACCACATAAAAGGGAGATCCCTTAAGGTTCTAGGGCTGAAATCCATCTGATACCAGAGGTTTGTGATTGTAGGGCCCAACCCAGGGAGAAGAGATGGGACTGCCAGATTTCCTGTCTGGGATTGGAGTGAGGGAACTTCGGGAAAGAACTGGACGCTACAGAAGTGAGATCTGCAGACTCTTAAACTGCCGTGCCACTTGTGAGCATCGCAGAAGCTGGAAGATTTGCTTCCTTGGAGCAACCACACTGGATGATAGAAGCCAAAGATGCTGTATGGGCACCAGGCCGCAGCGGTTCTCCAATCCCCCACACACACTTGTGTGAGTGAGGGTGCAACTGTGGCAAAAGACACAGGAAGAGCTCAGGAAGCTCAGGGTCAGCAGAGTGGCTGGACCACTTGTGAGTACAAGTTGAGAACTGGAGGGTCAGGACTGACTCTTCTTTTTGGAGTCTCTTCCCTCCTCTCAGAAGTCTGCAACCCAAGGAAAACTGATTTTGATCCCCTAGCACCCAGTTAAGCAGCTAGGCCACATACATCTTTTTTCACCAAATCCTACCACAAAAGGCCACACAGCTCCTGACCAGAGGCACTAACAAGTCCCATGTTCTGCCTGGGGAAAACATCTCCTGAATGTCAGCTGAAGAGGCATTTCCTAGTCCGCATACCACACCTTCCTTCGCTCTAGCATCTCTAAGACAGAAGAACTAGGAGCAAGCCCAGATCTGTGGCCATCTCGTCAGTCAGTTCCTTTTATTTCCAGTTTTGAATATGCTACAAGAACACCTAGCTGTGACCCAAATGTTTCCCTTTCCTGAGGTTCCCAGATTATATTTGATGGCAAATGCTTGTGCGTTTTTCTTTTTTCTTTGGGCCAGACTTCAGAAGTGAGGCAAGAATGCACTGTGCTATTTCATTTCCCTGTTGGCGGGCTCAACTTAAAAGTAAATTAGAGTCAGAGCTGATTTTGCATAGGAAAGCCACTCTAGCGGCCAGTGCATTTGTGACTGAGTGTAACCGTTTCTTAGAGGAAACTAAGCCAAGCCAGTCAGGACCTAGGAGCAATTTTCTGCTTCTGAAGATAAAGTGTGAGAGAAAAGCAGAGAGAGACACTCAGGGCATTCAGCTTTCAGAGCCTCACCTGGGGCTGAATGAGCGAAGAGTCCACGCATCATGTAGCAGAGACAGCCACAGGTCAGTCATGCTGAAGGGGGGAAATGGAGTGAGGGGGCACTAAGGCTCACAGCTCAGCCAGAGGAAGGTCTGCTGAGGTGCTTAACTGTCCTTCCACTCTCCAGAAATATCTACCAAGAAAATGCTTTTTCAAAGAGTGTAGGTAGGTTAAGAAGAGAAAAGGTCTTATGAGCAAGCAGTATGTGAGTTCCTTAAAGTTATACAGCCATGCTGGGAAGATGCCATGGTGCCTTCTGAAGACAGTGTAATGACAGATGTGTTTTCTATAAAGGTTCCCTGGTGGGAAAAAGTAGGTGAGTGATTTAATTGTTTTAAATGGATTTATACTTAAAAATTGTTGCAGAAAGTCCTGTGTGTAATTTCTCCACCTCAACATGTTGGCCAAAAGATCCATGTCTAAAACATCAATGAGTAGTAAGATTTCTTGACAATGATACACAGAGCTTTTGATTCCCTGTTTTGGCTTTCCCACAATGCTCTGTGCTTAACACAGTTATTATATTTATCAAAATTTGCTACTTATTGATGTATTTGTTGTGTTTTGCATAGAGTATTCACTCTTGGGGGACATGGAATTTATCAGAAAGTGGTCATAGATAGGCACTTATGGAGAGAGGAGCAGATCACTCTCTTGTTTCTTACTGGGGAAAGCAGTAGCAAATGAAACTGCCCCAAGTGTGAGAAGAAAAGAAAACTTCTTTCAGAAATTGATGAGGGTGATAAAATAGCTATTAAGAATGGAAGCTCTGCTGGGCGTGGTGGTGCACGCCTTTAATCCCAGCACTCGGGAGGCAGAGGTAGGAGGATCGCCGTAAGTTCGAGGCCACCCTGAGACTACATAGTGAATTCCAGGTCAACCTGGGCTAGAGTGAGACCCTACCTCAAAAAAATAAAAAATAAAATAAAATAAAAAAAGAATGGAAGCGCTAGTGGTTAAGGCATTTGCCTGCAAAGCTAAAGGACCCAGGTTGATTCCATAGGACCCACATAAGCCAGATGCACAAGGTGGCGCATGTATCTGGAGTTTATTTGCAGTGGCTACAGGCCCTGGTGTACCAATTCTCTCTCTCTCTCTCCCTCTCTCTCTCTCTCTCTCTCTCTCTCTCCCCCTACTCCTCCCTCCTTTTGACACACTTGAATTATTCTTTTCTCACTGTAATCTATCTTTCCTTGACACTTACCTGATGGAAAATGGCAAACAAGAATTGAATCTCCTAAATTTCACCCATAATCAATTCACCCCACCATGGGATGCACCAAAATCCCAAAGAAGTGATTTGTATGGGTTCAGATGCTCAATCTGAACTATTGAACTTTGTTGTACACATGGTCCAATATTCACATGGAACATGGGACATAGAGAGCAGAGCTGGGGAGAAGTCAGGTTCTAGAAAAGTGGTACATGTGGTGTTTAATGAAGTGCAAAAGACAAGCTATGCCATGATTTGTGTTGTATGACTGTGTGTCAATATCCTGTAAGTGTGTACACATCTACAGAGTAATGCATGTTGCGTGACTGTGTGTCAATATCCGGTAAGTGTGTACACATCTATAGACTAATTCATGTTGTGTGATTGCATGTCCATACCCAATAACTGTGCACAGAGCTACAGAGTAGTGTGTATTGTGTGGTTGTGTGTCAATACCCAGTAGTGTGTGCAAACATACACCCTGTAAGTGTGTACAAATCTACAGAGTAATGTGTATTGTGTGACTGTGTGTCAGTATCCAGTAAATGGGTACAGTTCTACAGAGTAATGTATATTGTGTGGTTGTGTGTAAATACCCAGTAGTGTGTGCAAAAATACACCCTGTAAGTGTGTACAAATCTACAGAGTAATGTGTATTGTGTGACTGTGTGTCAGTATCCAGTAACTGGATACAGTTCTACAGAGTAATGTATATTGTGTGTCAATACCCGGTAGTGTGTGCAAGCATACACTCTGCAAGTGTGTACAAATATACAGAGTGATGTGTGTTGTGTGACAGTGTGTCAGTACCATGTAGGTGATTACAAATATACAAAGTAATGTGTGTTGTGTGATTGTGTGTAAACCCAACAGGTGTGTACAAATCTACAGAGTAATGTATGCAATTGTGTGTCAATACCCAGTGTGTACAAATCTATAGGCTAATTCATGTTGTATAGTTATGTGTCAATACCCAGTAAGACTAAACAGATCTACAGAGTAATGAGTGTTGTGCAATTGCATGTCAATACCCAGTCAATCTCACAGATACTGTAGTTGGGAAGAAAGAGACATGTCCAAGAGCAAAAAGAGAATCAAGGTTTAGACACCAGCTAGAAATCATCACTCAGTGAATGAATATCTGTAACTGTGGACAGAGAATGCTCTTGAGGCAAGCTGAGGATTTCTGAGAATTCTGCAGGGGATGGACAGTGGGCCTTATTTTCTCTTTATCTTTTTCTACCATCCTCTTAATCACTGGATCTCTCTTTTAAAAAAAATGCAGTGCACAGAGGTAGACAGCTCCTCCAAAGAGGAAATTACGCAGCAAGGAAGAACAGTTTATCAGAAGCCCTCCTCACAGCAATGGGGGATCCAGAAAGGCAGGGATGGGAGAAAATGTGTCAGTGGTTAGTACACAGGGATGCTTAGAGCCAAAGACAGAGCTCTTCTAAGTATTTACTTCACACCTGGAGGCTCCTAGACAATTTTAAGTTCCTGACTTCAGCAGTATGAATTTTGGGAAGAAGAAAAAGAAACATCTACCCAGTATGAAGGTATCTTCAGCAGTATGCAGTAAGTATGACAGAGAAAGCATGAGTCACTCTAAAAAATGAACATCTTGTAGCAACATGGACCATTCTGGTGCTTAAAGATAGGTACTTTCCAAGAGCATGGCCAAGTAAAGCAAGCCAACCATGTAATCAGGCATTCTGCACAAGAACCAGCAGTCTGTTTGACTCTGAGAGAAAAACTAGCTGGGCCTGAGAGAGCGGGTGTGGCATTCCCATGGAACAGAACTTCAAAATGAACTTCAGGGATAAGTTTGGCTCTAGGGATTGTTTTTTCCTTTGACTCCTACTTTATAATTTAACCTCAGAATAGAGTGAAACTCACACTTGCTGGTTTGTTTGCTTTAGGAGTATTTTGGTTGCTGATAATTTCTCCCATTGAATCCTAATCTAGTGGCAAACAACTCATTAGTCCCATTGTACAGATGAGCAGACAGTGCTTGAAGGACTGATTGCCCAAGCACCCTCAGCTAGTGAACAGTGGGGTTGGATCTCACTGTAGGACACCCATCTTTGTGTCTAAAAATCCTTCCCATAATCCATATAAAGAAACTTGAAATAAACAGGCTAGGAGCTAGCATCCTCAGAACAATTTATTTGTCACATGATAGCATTAAACACAAGAATTAAAGTTTTGGCAAAGGAAAGAGATAGGCCTCCTTCTTTGTATCACAGATTATTTTCCACCACTCAGGACTGAGCCCATGGTCCCAGGCAGGCTAGGGAAGTGCTTTACCAATTGAGCTACATCCTCAGCCATCTTTTTATTCTTGAGACATGATCTCATTATGTGGCTCAGGTTGGCCTTGAACTTACTCTATAGCTCAAGCAAGCCTTGAATCTATGAGCCTCCTGCCTCAGCCTCTTGAGTAGCTGAAATTACTGGGCCTGCCCCACCAGGCCAGATCTACAAAGTACTGGCCTTAGAGCAAGATGAGGAATAAATATATGTTATACACACACACACACACACACACACACACACACACACACACACACACGTAAATAGATAATGTACTGAACATAGACATAATGAGATGCCTCTGGGTTAAAATTTCCTGCTACCTCTTTCAAGCTTCCATGCCGCCCCTTCATGTTCACCACAGCTGTGATGTCACACAGTTGTCTCTTGTCTTGATCAAAAGCGTCCTTCTCACTGCCAAGTAAGCATCATGAAGGGCAGATCTGAGTGGATCTTCTGGACTTTCCAAAAGAGCTCAGGCCCCATGGCACAGGAACCTTCATTTGATGGTTCAAGTAGCCAAGAGAATGTCTTGTCTCATATTTTGACTTCAGCTACATTTTCTGAGGGTATTTCCAGTTATAACCTAGGTAGTTTCAAAAATTAGCTTATGTTCTCCCTAATTCCCACTAATTATTTATGATCTATAATAAACCATCCTTCTTTATTTGGAAATTTAACGTGCTGTAAGTGGCTCATTCTGTCCCGGGATGCCCGTTTCCACAGCTCTCGCCTGCCTCCACATTCCTCAGGCTGCATGATGAGGATCTCAGTTTGGGCCAGGTTACCAGCTCAGCTTCTTACTGACCCACCACAGGTGGTATGAGACCAGCTTTTCCTCACTACCTGGATTTGTCCCTTGTCCTTTGTTGATAATTGGGTACCTGCAGGGTTTCAGAAGCAAATCCAAGATCGGGGGAGATGGCTTCTGTATCATTGGCTTATGTTTGTTTAGCCAAGGAGCCTCCCAAATGACATGCAATGTTGCCAGTAACTGGACTTTCTTGGCCATCTGTCTGTTGGCTGAATAACTCATATTGGACAGAACAGCTCATCATTTAGGCAGCTGGCCTTTTGGAGATGGGCTGAGCTGAACCATTTCTGGTCAGGCTCCAGTATTTAGGGACACACACACAAAAAAATTATCCTTGCATGGGTTTTTAGTCTTCCTAAGGAAGTTGAAGGATGATTGAAGAAATAAACAGACTAGCTTTAGAACAAAAGCTCTTTTATTTATTTGTGTGTATGTCTATGGGAACACACATACCACAGCATACAGATGGAGGTCAGAGGACAACCTCAAGGGGTCTGTCCCCTCCTTTGACCTTCCTTAAGACAGGGTTTCTCTTGGTAGAGTCTGCCACTGCTTGCACAAGTCTAGCTGGTCTCTGAGCTTCCAGATTCCCCTGGCTTCACTTCCCATTGCTGTAGGCTCATTGCGATCGCAAATGCACACGCCAATTTAAGTCTAGCCTTATGAGGGTTTTGAGGGAGACTGAACTCTGATGAGCGGACTTGTAAGCAAGTGCCTTTAACTTCTGTGTCATCTTGCCAGCTTCATAACAAAAGCTTTTTGAAGGGGTGGGGAGACTGCGCAGATGGCTTACAAAGCCTAATGGCCATGGTTTAATTTCCTAATACCCATGTGAATCCAGCTGCAGAGTGGTGCGTGTGTCTGGAGTTCATTTGCAGTGGCAGAAGGCTTGCTCTCGCTCTTGCGCTCTCTCTCTCTCTCTCTCTCTGTGTGTGTGTGTGTGTGTGTGTGTGTGTGTGTATGTATTTCACATTCTTTTTTTAATTTTTTATTTATTTGAAAGCGATGGACAGAGAGAGAGAAAGAGGCAGATATAGAGAGAGAGAATGGGCACACCAGGGCCTCTGGCCACTGCAAATGAACTCCAGACGCGTGCGCCCCCTCGTGCATCTGGCTAACATGTGGGTCCTGGAGAATCGAGTCTTGAACCGGGGTCCTTAGGCTTCACAGGCAAGCATTTAACCGCTAAGCCATCTCTCCAGCCCTCACATTCTTTTTTAAGTAAAGAATTTTTTAAACTTTTGAAGGCATGACTCCTTTTCTGTTATACCCTTAGGGGCTATGTTTTAATCATCTCTCACTTTTCCTTCTCTCTTTTCTTCTCCCTTTCCTACTCCCATTTCTATTATTTTTTTTCTTAAAGTTACTATTTATGCTGTACACCATTCCACCAATATCAAGTTAGGACCAAGTGTGCATAGCAAACTCAAGTGCCTTCGTGGTGACAGTGATACGTTTTTTTGGTGACTCCATGTCTTTCTTATAGAGCAGACCTGTCCCCACCAGAGAATCGGGCAGGTGCTCATCTCCCAGTTTCCTTTGCAGCTAAGAGATGAGTACATGAGCCACAATTTTCAGGTCAGGCATTACTGTGCTAGATGTGGAGGTATAAGTCTTGGAGCAGCAGCTTTTCAGAAGCAAGGAAGCAGTAGGGTCAGTGGGTGATGTGGGAAAATAACCAGTACCAAGTGTCTAGAGTGGGCAAGGCAGGTGCAGCAGACCACAGGACCCCAGCACAGCAGCCAAGCCATCCTGTCTCGGAGGTCACGGTGCCACAGCACGAGGGAGGGTGTCATTCTCCACTGCACCCTCTACACCTCAGCTGTCCAACCTGCTGGCATAGTAGTTTTTACCTTGAATAGAAAACAGTAAAAGATGGGCTAGAGATGGCTCAATGATTAAGTGCACTTTCCACACAAGATGATGATCCAGGAAGGCCAGAGTCTGACTCTCCAGAACCTACGTGAAGAGATAGGTATGTCCGTGCATGCCTATGGGGAGTGGAGACCCGAGAGTCACTGGGGGTCACAAATGGTGAGCTCCAGAATTGGTAATAGACTTGGAGCAAAGAGGAAACAGGCAGGTGAGTGATACAGGGAGACACATGACATTCTCCCTGGGCAATATCAGGCAAGTGTTCAGGGCTCTGTATCAACACATATAAGTGCATGAAACTCTCTCACACACACAATATCACCCATACAATGCACACGCAGAAGAAAACAATACTAAAATAATGTAGGAGCAGATGAATTTTCTGTTTTGATAAAGTTACTCAGCATTAAATGGACATTTGCTTGCTCATTTTTTTAATATTCTCAGATCTAACCAAGAGCATGTCTTGATTAAGCTTACAAGAGAGCATTAATATAGAAATCAACCTAACTTGACTCAGTGACATGAAAGAGCTGTAAAGGTTCAATGTGACATTTTATAGACAACCAAGTGGGGACTTTGGAGCAGACAAATGTCTTTACCTAAAGCAACCACAGTGATGCAATATAATGAACATTAGCCTCAGAAAATAACTTTATTTCCCAATTTGTTGACCAATAAGCATAGATCCTTAATGCCCATATCTGTGAGCACATAAACTCCAGACACAGAGAAGAAGTTATGCCACAGATATTGAAGGGAATTAGAATGTGAGAACAGATGTGTATGGGACCTAATGATTAACTGCCAAATCCCTATCGACCCAGTTTCCCAACAACTTCCTTTATAACAAGCCCATACCAAGGGAAAAAAATCCATGTGCAATTAGTGATTATATATGGTATGCCCAAGTTCCCTCAAATCTTCTCTCAAAAGTTCAAGTTGAGCTGAAAATATGACTTAGTGGTGAAGGTGTTTGCCTGCAAATCCAAAGGACTTAGGTTCAATTCCCCAGGACCCACACAAGCCAGATGCACAAGGTGGCACATGCGCCTTGAGTTCATTTGCAGCAGTTAGAGGCCCTGGTGCACCCATTCCCTCTATATATCTGCCCCTCTCTCTCTCTCTCTCTTTCTTTCTCTCTCTCTCTCTCTCTCCCTCAAATACATAAATAAAAATAAAGTAGTTTTTATGTTCAGGTTCACATTCCTAGAGAAACAGTGACATGTCAAACAGAAAAAAAAAAAAAATCCAATACCATAGGAGTTATTCTCAAGTGCCCTACAACCTGTCAGATCTGCATGTGTGTGAGCATGCATGTGTTTGTATACACACACACACACACACACACACACACACACACACACGCATAAGCCATAAACAGAATGCGCTGGTCCTCTCAGCTGCAGATTTGCATAAGGTAGCTTTTTCCAAAGAGAAATAGTTGGAGACATCTTCATAAAAAGGACCTACAGAAGTCATTTTCCTTTGGTCCTGGGGCACCAGGGTCCTGTTTGATAGATGAGACGCACAAAGAGAAAAGGATCTTAAATCTCCCTTGCTCTTTCAGATTCCCCTCGTGTTCCCTTTCCTGAGTTTTCAATGTTCCTTCCTCTCCAGTGCTTGAAGTCTCTTTTCCTTTGTTTCTCTTTGGTCAGAAATTTGTGAAATCATAACTTTCTTGGGAGTAAAGAAGCCTTCCATACAGTATTTCTGCAACACAGAACCTAAATCTGTGGTGAAAAGTCTTCAGGCACCAAACACTATCCTTATCTAAAAAGAAGAAAACTGGCTCTTGCCTAAGTGCTCTTGGAGATTGTCTAGAAGTCCGATCCCTCCCAGTCTGCTCCCTCTTCACTGCCAAGCCTATTCTAGACCACCATAGTAGCCCACAGAGGAACTCAGGTATGCCTTATCCTCTCCTCCAGAATCATCCTCCCCGTCATCACCAATGGGGCTGATGTTTAGAATTCATCATGAGGCTGGAGAGATGGCTTAGCAGTTAAGGCACTTACTTGCAAAGCCAAAAAACCCAGGTTCCACTCCCCAGGACCCATGTAAGCCAAATGCACAAGGGGGAACAGGCATCTGGGGTTCGTTTGCAGTGGCTAGAAGCCCTGGCACACCCATTCTCTCACTCTTTTTACCTGCCCACTTCTGTATCTCTCTCTCTCTCAAATACATAAATAAAAATAAAAAATCACATATATATACATATATATATACATACATACATACATATAATTCAGTATGAGCCGTATCATTTCTCTGCTGAAGATGTTGCATTAGTTTCCCATGACAATCTTTCCACTTTCTCCCCAGTCTCCACACACTCCTCACTCTTCTTCACTCTCAATGATCCACATTGTAGCCACAAAAGATGAGCACGGCCCTTCACATTTACCCTGCTCCCCATGCCTATGTGCACATTGGTCTCTCTGCCTAAAATATCTCCTTCCTGTCCACCTCCACCCTGCTCCTGAGTCACTCTTGCAGTCCCCAGGTTTGCTTGAACCTGCCCTGCACTCCAGCTGTGGACCATCCTTGCTGCTCAGGCCATCTACGTTTGCTTTTCTCATTAATTGTCACAATTGTCATTAGTCAAGATACTGTCTTTCTGGATAACTGATAAACTCCATGAGAACGGTGATGATAACTAGACCTCCCAGAATCATTATGTTTGTATTTGGAACAATTTCTGGCATATAGAAGAAATTCAATTTTTTAATGAATGGATAAATTAAATAGATGCCAGAAACTGGCACCCCAGAGGGTAAATCCTTTAAGGGAGAACCTTTGGTTCTTTAGCCTGTCTTGTTATATAACATATTACACAAGTAGAAATCTGCATAACAATAAATGCCCTGACCAGATTGCTGCTCTCCCAGCATGTGAATGTCTAAACCCTAACTTAAATATTGTGTGAGCTCTGCTTCTAAGATGAGAACAAGAGAAATCAAGAGGGAAGAATTCTCTTGGAAAACTGGCTTTGCAACTGAGAATGAAAGATCCCAGCACCTCATCAGGAAAGAGGTTTCCCAAGGCAACCTGAACATACAGCTGGGGTTAGAAGATAAACTTGCCCTTCACAACTGAAGTGAAGGTCATAGCAGAAGGATCATAGGCTCAAGGCTGATCCAGATCAAGGATCATATGAGAAACTGAAGAGTAAACTTACCCATTGGTGAGTGATGAAGAGCTTTGTAGCAAGTGGGCCAGAACTGAGCCCAGGCATGGACATCTTCCTAACTGGGGCCCTTTGCTCACCCACCAGGAACTCTGGGATATAAGTATTGGCACAAAGGAGTCATGTTACACTGGGTCTCACTCACTAACCTCATTGATTCCCTTGACCAAAGCTACCTGAGTGCAATCCTTCTATCGCTCTCCATGCATTGTGGCCCGAGTTCCCACTGTCTCTGATGTGTGTGGTCTGGACCCATGAACACCTTAAAGCCATCTTACTGTCATCTCAATCTCTCCCTGTCGCATGGCGAAGCTCCATGTTTGAGATGCGGAAGATGAATTCTAATCGGCCATGTTTATTTCATCCAGTTGTGACAAGGGTTGTATAAGATGAAGGATACACAAATAATTTCATCAACACCACCAAACTCTACAAATGCCAGGGTTACCTAGATAGATATATGCCCATGCTGTGCGCTGTTCAATGTGAGCTCCCACATGCTTCCTGGGGAGGAAGTGCGGTGTTTCCTATGGAGTCTCCTTTATGGGATCTTCAGGAATCTTGATGGCAGGGGGTAGGGGATTTACAGTTCCAGTGTCCATCCCCTGGCAAGCTTGTTGAAGAACAAAATTCCACAGCACCAGTCTGAGTAGACAAAGGTCCAAAGCTATGGCAGCTGATGCTCAAGAACCCCTGGTGCTGACCAGCATTCATGTGTCCTGGCAGCTTTTGTCTCTGCAGCTGATTCTCACTGTGGTGGATGGGAGCGTGAAGGAGGGGGCTCCTTTCTTGTACATTTATGTATGGCTGTAAATATTACTTGCCAGAAAAAGGCCTAAGACCCTCATGTAGCTGCCATACATCTGTTCTTGCTGAATAGACATAGTTATTCCCCCAACTCAGGGGATGAAAATGAGTCAATATTATCCACATACTTTCTCCAAAAAGACCCCTGTTCACTAATGGGGTTTTGACATGGCCAAGGTCACCTCCCGTATTCCCTCCTCTCAAATGAGAATTTTGTTTACAAGTGCTTTTGTCCTTACCTGTCATTCAGTCATGGTCAAAGGCGCACAATCACATAGGAAGTGTTTCAATAACTTCAAACCTTAAGAAAAAAGGTCAAATGAAAACATCTTCATCAATATCCTCTTAGATGCCCATATATCTTACAGCTATGGCAAAGGAAAAAAAAAAACTCTTAAACTCCAAGTAGGAAAGGCCTATAGAATCGAGGTCTGCATGCCTAGAAAACCATCTCCAAAACAGTGGTCTAGTACCCAAAAAACCATTTTCCCAAACAATGGTGAAGCACTTGTTGCTCATTTGTGTAATGAAAGGACCTTATATTAGTTTTTTGACATAAATGAGCAGTACCCAAATGGGGAACCAAGACTTCCTCTATTAGATAAAGAAAAGACTTTTCATTTTATAAAATAACTGTCTATCCCTCCACCATGTACTTCATAATAGGATAGCAGCATTCTGGAGATGTTTGCGTTATGGTGGACACATAAAAGTGGAATGAAGGACAAGCAGATTAAGACGATGGCATGATGGAGTTGTGACCCTCATGATTCTCTTTAGCACAATCATCCATTCAAGCCAGTGAGTCAATGTTTGCCCATATTTATTTAGCAGCTAGGAAGTATCATGTAGGTTTTGCACTCCTGTTTTTGTATCACAGTCTCTTGCTGTAAACGAAGAAAACCCAAACATTTTCATGCTTTTCCCATGCGGCAGTGCCTGCTGCTCTTGGAAGTAAGCCATGCTTCTTCTCTACAGAGCCTTGTAGGTCTGCTTCTTCCGCCTTCTCCATCCTTGCTGGACCACAAGGCCCTTCTACACATTTTGGGACCTCTTGAGGATCTTGTCACTGCAGCAACTCCTCATGGAAAAGTCCTCATCCTAGGACATTCATCTCCTGCCTCGTATGGTTAAATCATCATTCTCCACAGAACCACAGTCAGAGAATTCCCCATGGTGACGGGAATGTTTTAAACTTGCCTCGTCTGATGAAGTGGCCCCAGGTGGTTGCAGAGCATTTGGAATGTGGCGAGTGTGGCTGAAGAACTGAATCTTAAATTCTATTTCACGTTAAGAATTGAAGTAGTTGCATGTGACTATGCAGCCACTGCACTGAATGGTAAAATTCTAGAATTCAGATCAAATGCCCTTCCTCATCCTTCAGTCTTTGGCACATATTTCTACTGATGCTGTACTTTCAAACTATAGGAGTTATCACATAAATCTCATGTTAATTCCACAATTACTTGTTCATCTCCCATTTCCCCCATTAGCCAGCAGTTACCCATCATGTCAGGGGTCAGGTATATGTCTGTGGTAGTTTGAATGAAATGTGGCCCATTGATGTGTGTGCTGTGAAGACTTGGTCCCTAGCTGGTAGTCATTTGGGAAAGTTGTTAGTTGTTTGGGAGATGGAGCCTTGCAGGATAAGGTTTGTCACAGAGGGCAGCCTTTGGGGTATTATAGCCCAGCTCAAAGCCCAGTAGATAGACTACTTCCTTCCCAGTGATGTAGAGATATGATCCAGGCTTCCTGCTTAGACATGTCATGCTTTCTTCCACATGTTGAAACTTCCCCTCAAAACTACCAGCTGAAACAAACCCTTTCTTCCCATAGGCTGCTTCTGTTGAGGTGTTTTGTTCTAAGTAATGAAAATGTAACTGCTATAATATTATTCAATATTGGTACCCAAGACACAATACAAGTGCTTAGGGTATGTTAGATAACTAGTTACTCAATTAATCAATTAATGAAACTGTGAATGAGAGATTTCAGAAAATCACTGCACATTTCTGAGCCTTGGTATTCTCATCAATAATGTCCCTGTGTCCCATCAAGCTTGAACACTTTGTAGATTTTACCTCAAGATAAGAGATTACAAAAGTGTAGAGCTAGGTACAAACTTTTAGACATTACCTGGGACTATTTTGTCCCCACGATGACTTTTCCCAAGACATGTAAGGAAATGGCCATAATTAAGAGTTGAAGATCAAATATCTCATGAAGGGTTATCAGAACACAGTTCTGGCACTTCATTAAGACACACGAGATCTAAATGGACCTACATCTGAGTAATGATGCAATTCACTGACATGACCATTTTCTGTGTCCCATGATGGAAAAGCTTTTTAGACCCATTAAATGTAGAGGCCTCAAAACAAGAGACCATCCTGGAAATCATAAACACACACACACACACACACACACACACACACACGTTTGGCTTATGCAATTGAGTATCTAATAAAATGTGGGTCAAACAGATTTAGTATAAATAATTAGCATTTACTTCTTTTTAAAATTTTCTTTACTTATTGACATGCAGAGAGAGAGAGAAAATGAACATGCATGTCTCCTGCCATTGCAAATGAACTCCAGACATATGGACCACTTTGTGCATCTGGCTTTATGTGTGGGCACTGGGAAATAGAACCCAGACCACCAGGCTTTGCAAGCAAGTGTCTTTAACCGCTGAACCATCTTTCCAGCCCAGCTTTTACTTCTAAATGCTCTTAGTAATCACTTTTGTGGGTTTCTCAGCACACACTTTTTCATCAGAACAAAAGAAACCGAATGAAAAGTATACGAGGCTTCATTTGGACACACTATCAAGTGATATTTTTAACAAGTGGAAAGATGGAAGGTTTATACTTAGATGAACTACTAAGTTCATAACCAATTTAAACCTGGAAAGAGTCTTGCAGGCAGTCCTATATTAATCACCTATTGTTAAGAGTTCAAGTTTAGAAAAATCTTAGTCACTTTCTAGCTTAAAGGCTATTCTCCTTCCCAAATTACCCAGACTATGCTCAGACCCTTCCATCCTCTTTTTCTAAGAAAAATGCTTAATAAATAATCCATCTTAACTTTTACATACCTTAGTTTCTTCATCAATAAAATGAGGGTAATCATAGACCTACCCCAAGGGTTGGCATGAGGAGGAAATGAACTATTCATTGCAAACCATTCCAAGAACAATGGCCACTTTGACAGCGGTAACAGAGAACCCAAGTAGAAATAGCCCAGGTCTGTATGTGCGGTCCTGTACATGTCACCCATGGGAAACAGACCATGGTGTCAGAAAGGCTAAGGGGCTTTCTAGTAACACGTGTTTGATAACCGATAGTCAAGTACCTGATGAATACCAGGTAAACATAATCTCATTAGATCCTCCTGGAAACTTTAGTACATAACAGTAATGATACTAATAAGACTATGGTTGGACTGGCAACAAAAAAAAATAATACTCAAACCATTCCTGAGTGCCCTATGCCCATCACTGTGATAAACTCATTATGTGAACTATTGTGTGTGTTACTTCATTTAATTGCCCTAATAAATCTTATTTAACCCAAAGCTAAGAGTTAAGTAGCAAGTGCAAGATCACCGGCCGTGTAGAGAAAAGCTGAGACTGGAGCCAGATTGTTGAGCTCCCCATAAGCGTCGCACTGTGTTCCCTCCACCTCAATGCACTGTGCTTCCTCAATCTTGTCACCTTAAGAGTGTAGAGCTGGACAGCTGACCGCTCGCAGTAAAAGGTGACAGAGAATTGTGTAGAGCAAGGAGGAAGGGAGGAGATGAGAGAGAACTAAGAGGGCTGTCAGAGACTGATGGCACATGGAGCCATTCCTTCTGTTGCTCAGCTCCCGCGTCAGCCTGAGCTCAGGACTCAGTGTTAGTAGGCTTGACTCAGTCTGGAGGTTGAAACCTAGAGGATGATCCCTCGTCCTCTCGGGACATCGCCTTTGAGCTCAGTCTCAGGGGTACATTCAAAAGGTCTCCCATTACTCTGAAAGGCCGGCAGCTTCGGAGGTACACAGTGATGGGTGCCAATGGCCACACTGGCTTTGAAGTGACCAGCACAATGTGACGCCAGAGTCTCTGCTGATGGCCATCTGCCCTCAGTGCCCAGCTGTGCCCTCCGACTTTCTGTGCCCCCAATTCTAGATATGAGACACGCATCTCGCAATGCACGGCTGCTCTGCCTGATGGGCCTCAGATCAGCTTCAGTAGCAGCTGTGTAAACTTTTCCTGGAAGGATGAATTTAAAAAAAAAAAAAACAAAACAGATTTCCAGTTGTCCCCCCCCCTCAGAAAAAATGGTGTCTTCATATATCCTCCACAGCTTTGAAGTGACTCACTTTTCCACAAGCAAACCTCCACAGGCTTCTGTCCCTTACAGTGACAGAGTGCTCACATGTTTGTGGGACATTTTTTATACCTAATGGCTGTGGGTAATTTGAAAGAAAGTGTAGGAATTCAAAATCCCCTGGTCTGGGAATGTAATTCAAAGAGTAGCTCAGTACATTCATTGTTAATTTGAAGATAGCTTTTAGCTCAATTTTAGTTTAAAATAAAAATGTGACATGAGGTAAAAACTCACAATGGTGTATAACACCTAAGGGTCTGGTTAAATATTAAAATTATCCTGAATAATAATGCAAGGAACTTAAGAGCTTTCTTTCTTCCAAAGTACTGTTCTAAAAGCATACACAACTCACTTTTCTTAAATATTTTATTTGCAAGCAGAGAGAGAGAGAAGGAGAGAGGGCTGAGTCTGAACACAACAGAGCCTCCTACCACTGCAAACAAGCTCCAGACGCATGCACCACCCTGCACATCTGGCTTTATATGGATACTGGGGAACAAAACCCAGATAGTCAGGCTTTGCAAGTGACCACCTTTAACCACTGATCCATCTCTGCAGCCCCACAACTCAATTGTTAAAAATCATGTAAGTTAAGACTCTTGTATTGTTTCAATAAAGTAGTCAGGCTGGAGAGATGACGTAACACTTGAGGCACTTGCTTGCGAAGCCTAAAGACCCACTTTTGACCCTCCAGGTCTCACATAAGCCAGACGCACAAGGTGACAAAAGCATGCAAGGTTGTCATGCGCACAAGGGGGTACATGTGTCTGGAGTTCGATTGCAGTGGCTGGAGGTCCTGATGTGCCAATTCTCTCTCTCTCATTCTCTGTCTCTCACTTTCTCTCTCATAAAAAAATTACAAAACAATAACAATTAAATAAAGTCAAAGGCAAGGTTCTAGTTGGGCAATCTCCAAGGATGGCTTGTCAAGCTATCTCCTTACAGATGATTTGCATCAATTCCATTCCATCTTTATCTGCTCATATCTAGTAACACTGCCTTAAGAAATCTCTTGTATCAGCAAGCTATCACCGTGTAAACAAGTTACTCTTAATTTTAGTGGCTTCAGACATAGCCATTTACAGCTTAGGCATCTAAGACCATTGCGTGGTCTGTAATGAGTGGAAGTTTAAGCCAACAGCAACCCTTGACTGGAATCTTACCTCTGTGGCTTCGTCTGACTGCCCTCCGTCTTCACATTCATCCTTTAGTAGGCTGCCTTGGTTTGCTCTCACAGCAAAGGAAGAGGCTATAAGATTGAGTTAGAAGCAATAACAACTTTTGCAGCCTACGCTTGAACATGCAGACAGCCACATTCACTATACTCCATCAGTCAAAACCACTTAGACAGCGAGCCTTGATTCATAATGTGAAACAGCTCCTCCCATGAGGAAGTAGGTTTCAAAGTCACAAGACAGAGGTGTTGACAGAAATAGGAGGTCAATGGAGTCGCTTACACAATCTAACACTGTTATAGCCATGCCAACCACTCTGTAGCTGTGATTATAAATAATTCAAAAGAATCATATGATCCTTATTTTCACAGTTTGTAATATAGATAATGGTGTATAATCTATTCCAGTGTTGTAACAATGAAGTACCAAAGTGTATATCATGTGTGTCACAGCAAGCGTCCTCCCTGGAGAGACAAGTGCACACGGCTATTTACCCCAGATAGAGCTCAAACAACGAACTCAAATATTACTGCACCAGAACCAGTTTTGGTGAACCAGTGAGTTTATTGGGGTCACTTACAGAGCAGGGTGAGCGTTTGCCAGAGGAGCATGAGGGACGCACAGACAGCTGCATCACTGAAAAGCCCACCACAGCCTGGTGACGTAGACACACAGAAGCTTCATCTGTGGAGCTCTCTGCAACCCTGCAGAGATGCTGGCAGTCAGAGAGTCTCTTCCCACCCACTTATTTATTCTTCATATAGTATGCATGGTATTACAACCTTTCCCCCAGACTTGTTGACCTGATGCTCCTGAGCTTCCTTATCCCCCCACGGAGGGGATGTTTCAGTTGCTACATAGCACTGGTCAGAATCTGCCCCTTAACAGTTGTTTAGCATTCCTATAACCTTGGGAAGTGATGCTGTGATCTTTTTAAAAGGATTTTTTGTTTATTTTTATTTATTTATTTGGGAGCTACAGCCAGAGACAGAGGCAGAGAGAAAAAAAAATGGGTGTGCCAGGGCCTCCCAGCTGCTGCAAACAAACTCCAGATATGTGCGCCCCCTTGTGCACCTGGCTAACGTGGGTCCTGGGGAATCGAGCCTTGAACCGAGGTCCTTAGGCTTCACAGGCAAACACTTAACCGCTAAGCCATCTCTCCAGCCCGATACTGTGAGCTTTTAAGTATCAGTTGTCCCAGACTTGACATCCTGAATCTCCAAAGCCTCCTCTCTCTCTTCAGGAGGGAATATTACAATTTAGAGGAATTACTATACAACAACGTGACTGATAGATATTCAACACCCAGTATTATTCTTTCTTGCTAATATTAGCTTGATGCATATTTTTAAACCTGCTTTATAGACCCACAAGTGGGAGTGGCAGTAGGTGAGGGGATGAGAGTGCACTCAGAAGTGGGAACTAAGTGCTGGCATGTTAGTTATATTCACCAGGTCAAATGCTCTCTGTCATGTTATATCCACCAGGTCAAATGCTCTCTGTCATGTTATATCCACCAGGTCAAATGCTCTCTGTCATGTTATATTCCACCAGGTCAAATGCTCTCTGTCATGTTATATCCACCAGGTCAAATGCTCTCTGTCATGTTATATCCACCAGGTCAAATGCTCTCTGTCATGTTATATCCACCAGGTCAAATGCTCTCTGTCATGTTATATCCACCAGGTCAAATGCTCTCTGTCATGTTATATCCACCAGGTCAAATGCTCTCTGTCATGTTATATTCCACCAGGTCAAATGCTCTCTGTCATGTTATATCCACCAGGTCAAATGCTCTCTGTCATGTTATATCCACCAGGTCAAATGCTCTCTGTCATATTATATTCACCAGGTCAAATGCTCTCTGTCATGTTATATCCACCAGGTCAAATGCTCTCTGTCATGTTATATCCACCAGGTCAAATGCTCTCTGTCATGTTATATTCCACCAGGTCAAATGCTCTCTGTCATGTTATATTCACCAGGTCAAATGCTCTCTGTCATGCTATATTCACCAGGTCAAATGCTCTCTGTCATGTTATATTCACCAGGTCAAATGCTCTCTGTCATGTTATATCCACCAGGTCAAATGCTCTCTGTCATGTTATATCCACCAGGTCAAATGCTCTCTGTCATGTTATATCCACCAGGTCAAATGCTCTCTGTCATGTTATATCCACCAGGTCAAATGCTCTCTGTCATGCTATATTCACCAGGTCAAATGCTCTCTGTCATGTTATATTCCACCAGGTCAAATGCTCTCTGTCATGTTATATTCCACCAGGTCAAATGGTCTCTGGCTTAAATACGTTGCTTCTTAAAGAGCAGATTATTTCATAGGCTATTTTATGCCAAAATGAAATTTTCGCAAATCGTTACCCGGAAAGGAAAAGACTGAGGTCACAGAGTGGCCAAGAGATGTCGAATACAAGAGCTGAACAGATCTGAAAAAAAAATGTCTGCTCATGCACTGGGCTCATTTGCATTACTTATTGGTATTCAGTGTGAGTTCGGAGCAGTCCCTAATCTAAACTAAACCTACAGCTCGTAAAACAAGCAACTTATTAACAAGACACTTTCCTATGGCCTTAGCTTTCACAAGTATTCAACATAAAGGAACCTCCTCAGTCCTCCACCAGTGTCTCAGAACTCTTTCAAATCCTACTCTTTTTATCACAATGGTCTAAATAAATTAGGAAATAAAATAAACTTTTAAAAACAAAAGATAAAAAATGCAAAACTCCAGAAAATACATTAAGATATTAACCCCAAATTAACTGCAATAAAAAATGTGATTTTTCCACCATGACCAATCAGCTACCCACAAGCTTATAACTTAAATTAAATGGACTGGTTCATTGAAATATAAGAACTAGAAAAGCTTACGAAAGAAGAAAGCAATTGATTGAATAGGCCTATATTTATTAAGTCATTTAAAAGTTAAGAAATTTTCTAAAATAGAAAGCGCCTGACATAGATGACTTGACTGGTGAGTGAAATCAAATATTTACGAAGGAAATGATATCAAATGCCCACAACTTATTAAAGAAAGTAGAAACAGCAGGAATATTTCCTAATTCCCACTGTGAACATAGGATTACCTTGGTCCCAAAAAATAGAGGATAAATTATAAGAAAGAAAAATTACAAGCCAAGGTCTCTTGTGAACATAGAAAACCAAAAATCTTTACCAAATACTAGAAAATTGAATACACCAATGATGAGAAAGGATCCCACCACTGTTAAATGCATTCCTGGTGGAGGAGAGTAGCTTAATCTTTGGAAATCAGCCAAGTCATATGATCTACCATGTAGACATAGGAAGGAATAAAAAAAGGTATCATATAAATTGTAACAGAAAAAGCAATTAAAAGCCAATGCTGATGTTTAAAAATACATTTATTTATTTATTTATAAGCAGAGACAGAAAGAAAATAAGAGACAGAGAGAATTGGTATAGGCATTCCATAGACTTCTACCACCACAACTGACCTTCAGATGCATGCACCACTTTGTGAGTTTGGTTTTATCTAGATATTAGAAAATTGAACCATGGGCTGGCCGGCTGTGCAAGCATCTTTACCTCATGAGCCATCTTTCCAGCTTCCAATGCTGACTTTTATTATAAAAATTCTCAGCAAATGAGGGGTAAGAGGGGAATTTCTTAACTTGATAAAGAATGGGTGTGAAACATACAGTTAACATCATACTGAACCATGACAAAGCAAAAGTATTCAGCCACAAGATTAAGAGCAGACCAAGATGAACCTCTTACTGCTCCTTCAACGTCACAGAACAAGTCCTAGAGAGTGCAATAAGACAAGAAAGGGAAATAAGAGGTAAGTAGATTGAAAAGAAAAAAATTTTAAATCTTTATTAACACAACAACATGGTTGCTTCTGCAAAAATCTTAAAGACTTGGAAGAAAAGTAAACCTTCCCAGAACTATCAAATAAGTCCAGACAGTTTGCAGGACAAAAATGATTAATATACAAAAGTCAAACTGTCTTTTCATATGCCAGCATTCAACAGTTATAGTTTGAATTTACGAGATGATACCACTTACAATAACAGGCAAAATAAAGTGCATAGGCATAGATACAAGACTATGAAAACATAAATGATTGGGTAAATAAATACCTTTTTGCATGGATTAAGCCCTAGTCTGTTTGGGGTACTATAACAAATTACTGCTGACGGGGTGGGTTAACAGCAGGCAACTGCTTATCACTAATTTTAAGTCTTGCTGTCTAAGGTCAAAGTCCTCACCGCCTAACGTCATCACACTGAGGGTTTACAATTTCAACATAGAAATTGAAATTCTAGAGTAGAGAGAGAAGACAAGTATTCAGTGCATGACAGTAGAAACATCACTGGTGCTAATAGGTCAATTATCCACAAATTCTACTAGAAACTCTGTAATTACAATCAAAAGCCCGCTGAGCTACTTTTCTTTCTCTTGTTTTTCAAGGTAGGGTTTCCCTCTAGCTCAGGCTGACCTGGAATTCATTATGTCACCTCAGGGTAGCCTCGAACTCACAGTGATCCTCCTACTTCTGCCTCCTGAGTGCTGGGATTAGAGGCAGGCGCCATCACGCCTGGCTCACTGAGCTACGTTGTTTAAAAAAATAATTTGTTTTTATTTACTTACTTGAGAGAGAGGGCAGGAGAGAGAAAATGAGCATTCCAGGGCCTTCAGCCACTGAAAATGAACTCCAGATGCATGCACCACCATGTGCATCTGGCTTACATGGGTTCTAGGGAATAGAACCTCGATCCTTTGGTTTTACAGGCAAGCACCTTAACTGCTAAGTCATCTCTCCAGCCCAACTGAGCTACTTTTTGCATACTGAATGATTTTAGAGATTCCATGGAAAGGTAAAAGCCCACAGAATACCAAAGATAACAACTAAAGTTAGAAGAACAGTATTTTCTTTATTTCAGGATTTCCTGAAAAGCTATAATCCACAAAAAATCATGGAGTTGGTGCAAGAATAGATATATTGATGGACTGGAGAGATGGCTTAGTAGTTAAGGGGCTTGCCTGCAAAGGCTAACAACCCAGTTCGATTTCCCAGCACCTACGTGAGCCAGATACACAAGGTAGCACATGCATCTGGGGTTCCTTTGCAGTAGCCAAAGGTCCTGACGTGCCATTCATTAGCTCTCTCTCTCTTTCATATATATATAATTTAAAACTTTAGAAAATAAATAGTCCTAAAGAGCCATAGCACAGATCCCTCAGAAGCAGTCCTATAAACATAAGCAAAAATATTTAATAAAAAAGTGAAAATGACTTGTCAGACAGAGGAGAGTATTCTCTGCAAATGGCACAGTTGGATGTATACATGTGAAACAATGATTTTTTTTTCCACTTAAAGCATCTTGAATGGCTTCGTTGGAATTATTTAATGTGAAAACTGCCAATATTATCTTCATTTTAAATTTTTAAATTAGCATACTAAGTATTAGTTGGCATTATAGCATTTTCAAACAAAATTTGTTTCAGAGGGTTCTCCTCTCCAATATCTCCCATCCCTCTGCCCCTAGGACCCTCCCTCTTCTCCTCACCCTGTCTCCTTCCTGTTTTAAAGTTACCTACATCCTTTTGACCCTACTCCTTGCTCCCTTGGCATTTCCTTTTACTCTGTCCTGGTCTCCTTTGTGGATTTTCAGGATTTACCCATATCTGTCCCCATTTATATGCATATAAATATAACAAGCTAGGATCAACATATGAGAGATAATGTGGATTTGGGCTTTCTGAGTTTGAGTCACCTCACTTAATGTAATTAATTCTGTACCCATCCATTTTCCTACAAATTTCATAATTTCATTTTTACCTACTGCTGGGTAAAATTCCATTGTGCATATGTACCATATTTTATAATTCCATTAATCTGTTGACAGACATATAGGCTGGTTCCATTTTGTAACTATTGTGAACAAATTGTCATGTGTCCCAAGTATAACTCCTGGGAATACACTCAAAGGGCTCCATGGCTTGCTGCAGAGAAAACTGCAAAGAAATCTTAAAATAGAAAACCTCTCCTCATGCTTTGTACCTGCCACAAAGGTTAACCCAGAATCTATCAAAGATCAAAGCATAAAATACAACACCTGTAAAGCATCTAGAAGAAAACATAGACAACCCTGATAGTATGATATATAAAAAAATAAGGTAGATGTTATTAAAATTAAGATGTTCTTTTCTGCTCTGCAAAAGACACTATTGAAAGAATCAGAAAAATTATGAAATAGTCTAGGTTAAAATATTTGCAAAGATTATCTGTTAAAAGACTTTTCCCCAAAGAATTGTTTTATTTTAAAGTCAGCTGAGAAGTATGCAGGATCTATAATTTTCAGTTTGGGAGTTTACACTGATAACTTACCTGACTCATAAATTGTCCTTTGGTAGGCCTAGGTAGACTTCATTAGATGGTATCATTGGAAGGAAAATGACAGAAAGAAGCCATTCTGTAAAAAAGTGTGGAGAGAGGTTGTATGCTGTCCAAAAATATGTACACCAAAACCAGGACAGACTTAGAATTTACCCTACTTGCCACTCTCAGAAACTTGGAATGCATAACCAATTGGACTTACCACTTTGCAGTTTTTAGATGAGAACAATGATACTTACCTGTACTAGTTTGGATGTGAAATGTCCCCCTTGGCCTCATGTGCTTGTAACTAACCCTCATCCAGCATCCTCAGCTAGCAGAGCCTTTGGGAGTTGGGGCCTTGCTGGAAGAGGTATTTCACTAGTGGTACCTTGAGGTTTATTAGTCTATCCCTACTAGATGTTCATTTTCTAGTTCATTCTTGCTGCTACCTCCCAGCTGTTGTGACAAGCTATGATGCCCAGCCTTTTCTCTGTCATGCTTTTCCTGCCTTGATGAAACTTCCCCTCAAAATGTAAAGCCAAAATGAACCCTTTCATCCTGTGAGCTTCTGCTGGGATAAGCTAACTGCTACCCCACCTTGCAGGATGGTGAGAATAGATGACTGAGAACACATAGGAATCACGGGAACAAATAGATGCTTGAAAACCAGCCATTTTACCATTCCAGCATATGAAAAATATCCCTTATTAGGATAACACACTGTTGAACATAAAGTGTGAAGTACAGACAGATTTGATGACATGAGAATGCTCACACTTCTAAAGGGTAAATGATAGCATAAACATTATATGAAGCCAAATTATAATTTGGCACAAAATACTAAAATAACAAATTTTAATGTTTATAATTCACCTAGGAATTAATAATGAAAACACAAATAGTTCACAGTTTCACAGGCAAAGGACACAAATTGTTCACAGAATAGGTATCACAGGTGTCCAGTAAACATATAAAAAGATACTCTACCTTGGTAGCAGTCAGGGAAATATCAATGAACTAAAAAGTGAGGCAGTATTTTTTAATGCTAAGCCTGTTAAATCTCTTAAACATGAATGCTACCAAGAGGTCTGTAAGGTCATATAGAAAGAGACATCCTGTTATATGATTTTTGAAAGAATTGTAAAGTTACAGTCTTTGAAAGAGACTATTTTGCCAACAAATACTATAATTTAAAGGATCCACCAATTTCACTTTCCAGTGTCTATGCTTGAAAATGACCAAGGAAACTACCACTTACATTTAGGATGTAGGTCATGATACCATTGATTCCTCTATGAAAGACTAGAAAAGGCTGCATAACCCCCCAAAAATCATATTGCTACTTTTAGGAAGCAAAGGGATCGGATGGATTAAAATGTAGGCTGGATGAAAGTTCTTCCAACTCCCCCAAGACTGAGCAGTCACTTACCAAAAGTCCAAAATGCCACACCCAAGGAAGCAAAGTCAAAACGATCGAATCTTACTAGCATTGGATTCTCACACCAACCCCATGCGTCCTCTGGTTGGATTAAAATGGCCATTTTCCCCTTCAACTTACTGAGAAGAAAGAACAAACTTCACCTCATAGAACGATCTGGAGTCTCTAAGGTTCTTTCATATATCATCTAACATACAATAAATAATATAAGACATGGGAACAAGCAGGAAAATGTGATGACAATTGTCAAGAGAAAAACAAGGAACAGAAACAAACCCACAGATGGCCCGGGACTCAGTATTAGCAAACAATGACCCTAAATGACAGATTAATGTAATAGAATGATGGATAATGCCAATGAAAAGGTAGAGAATTTAAACAAAGCTCTGAGAAAGCTATCAAATTGGTGGAGGTATTAGAGGAGAGATAGCTTAAGTTAAAGGTACTTGCTTGCAAAGTCTGGCTGGCCTGGGTTCAATTCCCCAGTGCCTACATGAAGCCAGATTCAAAGCAGTGCATGTGTCTGAGATCCATTTGAAGTGGCCACTGGTACATCTTTAGTCTCTCTCGCTCTTACTCTCTTTCTCTTATACTTTTTTTTTTTTTAAGAGATAGAATTAGAATTCAGGTTGGGGTGGTGGTACATGCACATGTGTAACCCTAACTCTTGAACAGCTGAGATACAAGGACCATGAATTCAGACCAGCCTAGCCTTTGTAGAGACCTTACTGTCGGAGGCCAAACGGCAGCAACAGTCAGCTCTGGAGTCTGACACTGACGGGACAATGTTCAGCAGGGCTGCAGCATATGAGACTTTCTTTGGCAGGGCCAAGAAATTTTCCAGCAACCTCCTGGAGTGCCTGTTGTCTGACAGTTTGTGCTAATGCTATCTTCTCCTTGAAATTTTTGGAATTATTATAAATTTATTGCTGCTTATTTTTTCTTTCATTTTTCCCCTTCTCAGTAGCAATAGGGGACTCCAATTCAGATATGTTTATACAGTCACCAGTGATTAAACAGAAATTTCTGAGGCTGGAATGTTTAAACCAGTAAACAGATTATGGATCCTGAAACTACGACTAGTTTGAATGAACAAAGTTTCTCAACACCGCAAATGTACATCTCACCTAATGAGACATGTTCCCGGCATTGCTAGGTCACATGCCATCTTTCAAATAATTGGGTTGGGCCCACACAAGGAAATAAAACAGAATATGTAACTTTCAGAATTAACAATAGAGTTTGGTGGGCACCTAAAGGAAAGACATCAATGCAAAACATTGCTTGGATAGATCAACTTTTACCATATGCAGGGGCATAACACCTTATAACCACAAGAGCTACCTGCCAGGGCTCTTGGCTAGCTTCCACAAGTTTGGGTAAGATATTAACAAGCTTGCAACCCTTGACTTTCTTATTTATGATGTTCTCAGAATGTCTATGGGGCAAGAGGTTCATGAGTTAAGCAGAAGCAGGGGAAACCAAGGGAAAAGAGGAATATTGTGCAAGATATCTTAGAGAATACAAGCCACACGAATAAGTTGCTATGTCTTGCTTGCAAAAAAAAAGTAATGTATTGTAAATGCATAAATAAAGAAGCAGAGCTTTGCTCTGCGTCCAGTGTGCTTCACCTGAACCACTGGCCCACATCATTTCCTCACAACACTGACTCCACACATCCCCTTCAAGTTCTACAACCCGCTGAGGCTGGACCTCAGCACCTTACCTCAAGAAAAACAAAGTGAGGGTTTTTTTTCCAGCCCTAGAAACCCCCTCCTCTCTGAGGAGCCTGATTTCTTTCTCTCTTACTCTGAAATAAATTTTATTCCTCTTTACAAAAAAGTGAAGATAGAGAGAGAAATCACCAATGAAGATAAACAACAGTGGACACTACAAGTCTTAAACCAATGGGTATAATAGTGGCATGTCTGTTATGAAGGAAAACAACTGCTCTCTAATTGGACTGAAGGTTTGCTCCACAGGAGAGAATACATGCCTGATACTGAAAACCTGTGACAGGGCTGGTCATGAGCCCTAAGGGTGTCATGTCTGCAGATATCTGGCTAAATGTATATACTATGCTCACCTAACTGCCTGGTAAGCATTTCTGTTAATGTTCATACCCATATATTAATGCTACTCACATTTTTTGTTAGAGAATCTTCTCTTTTTACATGGTGGCGACCTTAGGATGACTCAGAAGGCACCATGGTGCTGAGAAGTGACAGAGGAGTGCTCAACATGGAAATATCTCTATCACACCTTCCAAGGCTCAGGGTACATTGCAGAAGAGGTGGTAGAAAAAAATGTAAGAGCCAAAGGAAGGGTATGACTCCTTACAATGTGTTCCTCCAGACACAACATGGCCTAGATATCCATGACCTTGCAGTGCCTGACACTACCTACACTAGACCATCATAATAGGAGGAAAAGATCATGACATCAAAATAAAAGAGAGACTGATTGGGAGGGGGTGGGTATATGTTGGAGAGAGGAGTTTCAAAGGGGAAAGTGGGAGGAGAGAATTACCATGGTTATTGTCTATTATAATGGAAGTTGTTAATTAAAAAATTAAAAAGTGAAGATACAGGCTGGAGAGCTGGCTTGGAGGTTAAGCACTTGCCTGTGAAGCCTAAGGACCCTGGTTCAAGGCTCAATTCCCCAGGACCCACATTAGCCAGATGCACAAAGGGGCTCACGCATCTGGAGTTTGTTTGCAGTGGCTGGAAGCCCTAGCATGCCCATTTTCTCTCTCTCTCTCTCTCTCTCCCTCTCTCTCCCTCTCTCTCTCTCTCTCTCTCTCTCTCTCTCTCTCTCTCTCTCTCTCTCTCCCTCTCTCTCTCTCTTCCCCTCTCCCTCTTTCTCTCTCTCTGTCTTTTGCTCTCAAATAAATAAATAAAATTTTTTAAAAAGTGAAGATACTAGAAATAAAATAGAATATGACATATCTAAATTTGAATCACTGAATCTCCTTAACAGTGTGCTGGAAACATAAGACAGTAAACACAGTGAACATGTTCAGTCTATAAGCAAATTATATATTTGCCACAAACTTCTTTGTATAGAGCACAAGGATTTCCAAACCTGGACAGAGTGTGGGATTTCTTCTAAAGGTATTGTCCTAATTTTGAACTTATGACTATGACTCAGTATGATAAATTTTTACTTAATGAGAAAACAATAACTTTAAGTCCATAGAGAAGTCAGCAGAAAATATCCAAACAGAAGACCAAACAAAAAGAAAGAATATGGAAATAACAGAACAGAGACCAAGTGCTGAACTAGTCAAGGAGTAGATAATGCGAGATACAGAAGAAAAAATGAATGGAACAAAAGCAATATTTGAATAAAAATGACTGTAATTCAAAACTGGTGAAAGATATCAACTTGGTTGATGAGATGGCTCAGTGGTTAAGAGCGCTTGCTATGCAAGTGTGAGGTCCTAGCCCTGGGGAGGCTGAGACAGAAGGACCCCTGAGTCTTGTTGACTAGTTGATCTGACCAAATTAGTGAGCTCTAGGTTTAATGTCAGGCCCTGTCTTGAAAATTAAAGTGGAGAACAATTGACATTCACCTCTGGTTTCCATATGTCTACATTCGTGTGTGTGTGTGTGTGTGTGTGTGTGTGTGTGTGTGTGTGTGTGTGTGTTTAAGAGGAGAGATAGAGGGAGAGGGAAATACAGAAAGATAAGAGAATCTTAAATTCAACTGCTTAAGAAATTAGGTATTCTTTGAACCAATGGCTCCAATACAGATGTGGTCACTTGAGGTTTATTTGTGTTAAGAGGATGTCTAATCCCTGACAAAGGTGATGAGGCCAACTCTTGCAGCTGGATACATCTGATTTGGTTTCGACCTTCTTTTGTACAGCTTAGGAAGCAATAATATAATCTACTTACGTCATTACCATCCAGCATCAATGATGGGTTATTCTAAGACCAAAAGAGAGAGAGAGAGAGAGAGAGAGAGAAAGGAAGTTTGAAAAAGAAAAATCAAAGTATGTTTATAATGAGAAAATTATATATTGAAGGAAGCAATTCTTGTCAATAGTATAAAGAAATTCTTAAAATAGCCCCGATTTTTCTTGTTAACAAAATTGAAAATGAGAGAGCAGCAGTATTTTGTAGAGCATGGTATTTTTGTATAAGTAATAAGTTGCCGAGAAGGTAATGGGGAAATTGCAGACTTCAGGAATGAGTTTCATCAGCCATGTGTACCTGTCTTGCCTTAAGGAAAAAGACTTGTCTGAACTTTTCAAAAGAACTTGAATGGAGTTAAGATAACCCATGCTCATTACTTGCTCATAATTTTTAGCGAACTGGATGTAAATTTCTCTCCACTGGAATCAAAGGACTTATAAGAAGTTGCAGGTCAAACTCTGACCTTGTATTTAGCTTAGACCTCAAACCTTAGACGTGGTTTTTAAGCTCTCACATCCTCAACTATAATGAAGAAAAACAGATGGAGTAAATGAAATTGTTTACTTCTCAGGACGTGTGGAAAGTATAGATACCGCAGGGGCGCAGTCGATGAAGGACTTGTCACGCAAGCTGGGAACCTAAGCCAGGATCCTCCTCTCTCACATGAAAGCCAGGTGTGGTGGTGAGCGGCTGCAGTCCCAGCTCTGGAGTGGCGAGCGGCAGGGATGGGAGGATCCCTAGGGCTTGCTGACCAGCCAGCCTCGCAGGAGCAGTGAACCTGAAACTCAGTGCTGCAAAAGCTAAGATAGAGAACAATTGAGGAAAATGCCCCTTGTCAACCTCTGACCTTCACATGCACATGCACACATGTACACACACACACACACACACACACACACACACACACACACACACACTAGATACAGCACTACACACAATACTTGGTATAGAGCTAGCATAAGGGATGACAACATGCTATTTTAATCGCAACAGTGACTTCCCAAACCTTCCTCCTTACACTTGGCCTATCTCTGGCCTCCTGCCTCACATCCCTTTGGAAACATTTTAAATGATGGATAGTGTCTATAGAGAGACATGAAACTGAATTTTTAACACATGCCAAAACCTGTCCAGCATCCAGCATGCATGTCCATTTGCTTTTTCTTTCATGGTGTTACATGTGAGGGCTTCATACTTACTCCAGCTGAGGCGAGTGTCACATCATGTTGGGACATTCACTCTGGGGACTGCCTTTAATCAGTTCAGCCATCCTCTGGGAAAACTTCTCATCATTTTATAAGCAGCTCTGCGTTTGAGCAAAATGGCACACCCTGCTTGTTAAATCCCTTCTTTATTCAATAGCCAATTGAATATTTATTATGTATGAAACGCTATGTTTAACTAAGTATATTCTAATAAAATAGATATGAGTCCTGACTTTCCAGTATTTACAGTGTGGTATAGAGAGAACTAGTAAACAATCAACAAGTTAGCATCATACATAATGATCCGTTTGACAAAAGTTATAGAGAAAGTGACATGATGAAGTAATAAAGAGTAACTGTTGGAGATTCCCTAATTTGGACAGTGGTAGGTGATGCCTTCTTAAATATGCCCAGGGAAAGCTTGAAGGGCTTTAAGCTGAGTAAGCACAACCATAGATATACAACGTGAAACTATGTGCGTGTACAAAAGAAACCAGAAAGAGCTCTTTACCAACATCCGTGCAAGAAATGCAGTGATTTGGAAGAGAAGACTGCGCCCTCCCCGCCCAACCAGGAGAAATCTATACAGTTGAGACCCTTTTGTTGGTGAGGTCAGGCCTTGTGTAGCTCAGTCTGGCCTCATAGACTATGTAGCTAAGGAGGAACTTGAATGTCTGATCCTCCTGCCAAATCCTCCAGAGTGCTTGGATCACAGGCATGTGCCGCCACGTCTGGTTTATGGAGTGCTGGAAATGGAACCCAGGCTCCAAGCATGCTAGGCAGGCAAGGCACTCTTCCAGTGAGCCCTGTACCAGCCCACAGAGATATTCTGAAAAATAAAAGGCAAGCTTGAGTGCTGAGGGTAGGGACTGAAAAGAATTCAGATCACTCCCAGAGAGACAGATATTTTTTTTTAATTTTTAAATTTAAATTTACTTTAAATGATACATAAAAACAAAGATGACAGCTGTTAATGAGGTCCCATGTAATGTCTGAATTTGTTATTTTAAAGGGAAATTACATGTCAGAAGCACAGGTCTATCCTAAAGAAGGTCATGCCATCATCATATTCTTTTTAATTATTATTTTTACCAAGTGTGGATTCAGCTTTGGGCCTGTCCTCATTAAAAAGGAAAAACTTTATGTAAGGCTTTAGTGAGGAGAGCCTTCACAGTAAGTTCATGAGGCCGTGTGGTTGTTGGTATTTTTAAAGGAAGATAACTGTGTACACCAACCTCAGACTCCTCAAAGACACCTTCTCCCAGTTCTGTGCTTTAACCGCCAGGAGGTCAAGGACCCTCCTTATGGGCATGAGGAATAGGCATCGTGGGGGGAGGAGCGGTCCATCTGGACACGTGTGGTGCTTGTGACACTGACAGTCAGCTGCGTCATCAGGCAGACTCTAAATGGCTTCTAGATCCTTCCAAATGTCAAATTCACTTTCCAAGAAGAAAACCTACCATGGACAATACTATAATTTGGGCTGGCTGGATGGCTTAGTGGATCAGGCAGTTGTCTGCAAAGCCAAAGGACCTCGGTTCAATTCCCCAGGACCCACAAAAGCCAGATGTTCAAGGGGGCTAATGTATCTGGAGTTCATTTGCAGCAGCTGGGAGCCCTGGCATGCCCATTCTCTTTCATTCTCTCTCTGCCTCTTTCCCTTTCTCAAATAAATAAGTAAAAATAAGATAAGTTTTAAAAGAAAATACTATAATTTATAATCAATACTATATTATATTAAATATTATACTATATTATAACCAGTATAATAAGTATTTTAATGATCTTTTATCATCTAGGAAATCCACACATGCTTTCTTTGAGCAAATACACGTGCATCTTACCTGCACGCCCAGAGCTCCTCTCTTCTGCTCTCCTTCGCATGTAGGCATCACACTATGGAAAGGCGAGAAGCTGGAGTGCACATGATCATCCTGGCAGTCACAGCATGTTTATTCATGTGTGAATTTTGTGATGTTTGCTAAAAACCAGTCATATTGCTGTATAATCCCAATTTATTAGCACAATGGCAGTATTTCTGGGAACAGTTGAGACAACATAATTTCTCTGCTTCTGCCTTATGAGAATGATAGTTTTTCAGAGCACAGTCCCCATCTTTGCATGTTCTCGGGAAATAGTATTTGAAAGAACCAAATGTACTGCCTAGCCTCAATAGTGTGCCTTTTTTTAAATGCATCATCTGATCGCTGGAGAAATTCATGAATACTAAATATGGCTCTGCGGACTGTCTGCTGCTGGTTCCAACCTCTGGTGTCACTCAAACAATGCTTTGTTTATTCACCAAGTCTCATTACAATGCCTCTGACTTTTCTACCTAACTCCATGATAAACTGGGGGATGGGGGTTATTATGGGTGGTCCTTCCCTCCCCCACCCTGCTGATAGAAAACCAAGTGTTATTTGTCAAATCACTGAACCATTAATACAATGTCTATTAGGACCTGTACTCTGTTTCTTGGGGCACCAGCACCTTCGGTAAAACTTGGCTGCCCAGGACTTAAAGGAGTCCGTGAAACAAAGAGATGCCTAGAGGAATTTATAAGACATCTGTGGAACTCAAATCCCAACTTCACAGATCAGCCCCTTCCCCAATAATCATCGCCCCCAGACAGCTCCCTGAAGACAGGACACATCTCTGTGACCACCTGCCCTGGATATAGGAAATGT
Source organism: Jaculus jaculus (assembly GCF_020740685.1). Lineage (NCBI taxonomy): Eukaryota > Metazoa > Chordata > Mammalia > Rodentia > Dipodidae > Jaculus > Jaculus jaculus. Next base: position 134,452,242 of record NC_059109.1, read on the forward strand.
GGGGTGTACACAATGGAGCATGTTCTGGTTTCTGGCCTCATGATTTACTAAATCTGTAGGTCTTTTTAATTTTTGTTTTCTTTTCAGCTATGAATTTTTGAGCACCTGTTACCTCATAATTACTTTACCAGGTATGTCTTGATAATTGTCTCTCTGATTCCTTCTAAGTATCAGGCTGCTCTTAGGGCTGGAGAGACAGTTCAGCAGTTAAAGTACTTGCTTGCAAAGCCTGACAGCCAGGGTTTGATTCCCTAGTACCCACGTAAAGTAAGATGCAGAACACGGTTTATGTGTTTGGAGTTTGTTTGCAGAATCAGGAGGTGTTGGCATTTCCATTCTCTCTCTCTTTCTCCTTTCAAATAAATTTAAAAAATTTAAAGATTTTATTATTTTTTATTTATTAGAGGCAGAGGGGGGGAAAGAGAGAGAGAGAAAGAGAATGGGCATGCCATGGCCTCTAGCCACTGCAATCAAACTCCAGATGCATATGCCACCATGTACATCTGGCTTACATGAGACCTAGAGAATTGAACCTGAGTCCTTAGGCTTCACATGTACCTTAACCACTAAGCCATCTCTCCAGCCCATACATAATTTGTTTTAAAAAGGATGTGGACTTCCAGTCAAGCATCCACCTAACCATGACTCACCTCCCGGAGAAGGAAAGGCGACACCTTTAGTGTTCATTGGGGTTTTTAGGAGTTTGAAGATCCTAGTAGACCTCCAGTGGAAGGACACAGAGGAGCAAAATAGGGAATGCACTGATTCCCACACTCTTGGGTAGCACACCAGTACCCCAATCCCCTCAAGCATTCATCCTAGCCACAGGCCCAGCTGCAGGTTCTTCCCGCACTAACCCCATGCTAAGTGGACCCAGGTCAGCAGGCCAGCGTAGCTCCACACGTGAATGCCATCCCACTCCCACCGCCCCTCACCCCTTGTTCCTGGACCCAGGTCAGCAGGCTAGCGTTCTCCCACCCTGCCTTAAGTGTTCCCACCACCATGGAGCTCCACATGTGAACACTGCCACTGACCCCCACCCCCATGCAAGGACCCAGGCCAACAGGCTAGCATTCCCAAAGGGGACCTCCACACACTTGATATCCCAATATCCCCACCTTGCGCCTTGTCTCAGAACACAGCAGTCCCATCCATCCCCTGGTACAAGGTCCCAAAGGGCCTGATGTCCCATCCCCTCACCCCTAAGCATGTCAAGACCACCACACATTCCCATCCTACCTCCTCTGCAGACCAGCCTCAACACTACCTGCTTTGTCCCATCCCCCCCTACCCCCTGGCCATTCGGACCACCTGACCATGCAGGCCCATACCCCAAACCACAGAGCAACAAGCCATTTATCAGGTCCCCAGGCCCCTACCAGAGCCTCACGGGCTCCTTCCCTCTGAGCAGGCAGACCCCGTTGCATTCATAAGCCCAGTGGAAGCAAACATAAAAAAGAATAAACACTGAAGGCACTTCAAGGGTAGACTACAGCTTCCTTCTAAATTAAATAAAATTCCTACACTGTGATGGGCAGACCACAGTGCAAAAGGAATAACATGAAAAAATCAAATGCAAGTAAATCCCACAAGATTGCCCAGTCCCACAATAGATGTCTCTAATCAAAACATAGAAGAAACAATAGGTTCAGAACCCAAAATGAAGATACAAGCTATATAACCCTGACCAAGCAAATAGCAGAACTTGCAAAAAATCAACAAAGGTCCAACAATTGTATGAATGAGGTCCCAGCTACATTAGGCCTAATAGAAAAGAACCAGGAAGGGTTCCAAAGACAGTAAAATGATCTGAAGGAGAGAAAAAAAAAATATTTAAAAAGAGGACCTCAATAACCAGCTGGCTAAGCTCAATGAAGACATTAAGAATGCATGGATGAATTCCAAGAATCATTAAGAAAATCAGAAAACAGAACTCAACAAAGGGAAGGAAACTATACATTAAAAAGCAGTAGAAAATACAAACCAAACCAAACAAGCCCAAAACTCTATAGAAGCTCTCAAGAATAGAGTCAGCCATGTGGAGGATAGAAAATCAGAACTGGAAAACAAAACAAAAGAAACAGTTCATGAGAGCAAAAGTTTCAATAACTTCAAAAAATTTTGTGACCAGAACATGAGAGAACTGTGGGATACCTTTAAAGATCCCAACATTCAGATTATAGAAATACCATAAGGGGAAGAAATTCACACCAAAGGCATGTAGAACTTATTCAACAAAGTTATTGAAGAAAACTTCCCACTCTTTGAAAAGAAAGTCCCATCAAGTTACAAGAAGCTAACAGAACTCCAAATGGACTGGACCAAAGCAGAAACTCTCCAAGACATATTATCATTAAGACTCTAAACATCAATAACAAAGAGAAAGTCCTAAACTCAGTTAGGGAGAAACCACATATTGCATATAAAGGTAAACCCATCAGAATTGCTTCAGACTTCTCAATGGAAAGCCTGAAAGCCAGAAGGGCCTGGAATGGAACCCAAAGTACTCTACTCAGCAAAAGGATCCCTCATAATAGATGGTGAAAGAAAAACTTTCCATGACAAAATTCAGCTTTACAATTATATGAACACAAAGCCAAAGCCAAAACCTGAAAAGAGTACTACAGGGAATTCTCCACACAGAAGAAGCAAATAAACAACCCCAAGTGCCTACGAGACGCAGATCACAAAAACCAAGCTCAGAGAAGGCACAAAAAAACAAGTCCAAGGAAACACCAAACCACATAAACCACCACAATATGGCATGGACTAAATCAAACCCCACAGTTATTACCCTAAGTATTAATAGCCTTAATTCACTCATAAAGAGACATAAGCTAACAGGATGGATCAGAAAATTAGATCCTTCAATCTGCTGTCTTCAAGAAGCCCAACTCACCACTAAAGACAGACATCTCCTCAGGGTAAAAGGGTGGAAAATGATAATCCAAGCAAACAGAAATAAGAAACAAGTGGGCATAGCTATACTAATGTTGGATAAAATAGACTTCCAAAGTGATCAAAAAAGAGAAAGAAGGCCACTTATTACTTATCAAGGGAATAATCCAACAAGAGAATATCACAATCATCAATCTTTATGCACCAACCACATAAAACATAAAACAAAACCTACTTGACAACAAAATAGAAATAACCACCAACACCGTCATAGTGGGGGACTTCAATACTCCACTGTCAGCAATAGATAGATCACCTAAACAGAAAATCAACAGGGAAGTAAGAGAGCTCAACAAAGCCATAGATCAATTAGACCTAATAGGCATCTACAGAACATTCTACCCAAAATCCACAGACTACACATTCTTCTCAGCAGCCTGTGGAGCCTTCTCTAAAATAGATCATATACTGGGTCATAAAGCCTGCCTCCATATATTTAGGAAGATCGACATAAATTTCTGCATGATATCAGATCACAATGCTGTATTGCTAGAAATTAACAACAAAAGATGTGCCAGGAATCCCATCAGCTCCTGGAAACTGAACAACACACTTTTAAACAATAAATGGGTAGTGGATGAAATAAAAAAATGAAATCATAAAATTTCTATAAATGAATGACAATGAGAACACAACATATCAAAACTTATCAGACATAATGAAGGCGATCCACAGGGGAAATTTCCATAGCACTAAATGCCTTCATAACAAAGACAGAGAGATCCCAAATCAATGACCTAACCATCCACCTAAAGGCACTGGAAAAACAAGAAGAACCCAACCCAAAAAGCTCCAGACAGAAAGAAATAATTAAGATCTGAGCAGAAATTAATGAACTGGAAACTAAGAAAACAATTAAGAAAATTGATGAGACAAAGAGCTGGTTCTTTGAAAAAAGATAAACAAGATTGATGAGTCCCTGGCCAATTTGATCAAGCAAAAAAAAAAAAAAAAAAAGAGACACTGCAAATTAACAAAATTAGAAATGAAAAAGGAGAGATCAAAACAGACGTAAGTGAAATTGGGAGAATTACCAGGACTTATTTCAAAAACCTCTACTCCACAAAACTGGTTAATATGGAAAAGATGGATGAATTTCTGGACACATACCACCTACTGAAGCTAAACTCAGAGCAGATTAACCTCCTAAACAAACTTATCACACCCATCAAGATTGAAAAGGTAATTATAAATATCTCCCCAAAAAAGAAGAGTCCAGGACCAGATGGCTTCTCAGCTAAATTCTATCAAACCTTCATGGAAGAACTGAAACCAATTTTTCTCAAACTGTGCCACACAGTCAAAGAACAGGGAAAGCTCCTCAACTCATTTTATGGAGCTAGTATCACCCTAATACCAAAACCAGGCAGAGATGCCACAAGAAAAGAAAACTCTAGGCAAATTTCCCTGATGAACATAGATGCAAAGATCCTGAACAAAATCTTCCCAAACCAAATTCAACATGTCTAAAGCATTATCTACCTTGATCAAGTAATCTTCATCCCAGGAATGCAGAGGTTGTTCAACACATAGAAATCTGTCAGTGTAATACAACACATAAATAAGCTTAAACACAAAAACCACATAACCATTTCAATAGATGCAGAAAAGGCCTTTGACAAAATACAACATCACTTCATGATCAAAACATTGGAGAGAATAGGCATGGACAGTTTATATCTCAACATAATAAAGGCTATATATAAAGCTCCTAAAGCCCAAATAATTCTTAATGGGAAGTGACTGAAGGAATTTCCATTAAGATCAGGAACAAGACAAGAGTGTCCACTCTCACCTCTGCTCTTCAATATAGTACTGGAAATTCGAGCTCAAGCAATAAGACAGGAGAAAGAAATAAAAGAGATACAAGTTGGAAAGGAATAAATTAAGCTAGCCCTATTCACAGATGACATCATTCTATACATAAGAGACCCAAGAACTTCCATCTCAAAACTCTTAAAGGTGATTAACACCTTCAGCAAAGTAGCAGGATACAAAATCAATGCACAAAAATCAGTAGTTTTTCTATACACAAAAGACAAAGATATAGAGAAAAAAAATAAGCAACATTGTCCCATTGTCAATAGCAACAAGAAAAAAAAGAATAAAATACTTGGAATAACATGAACCAAGGATGTGAAAGACCTATACAATGAAAACATAAAAACACTCAAGAAAGATTAAGGAGGACTTGAGGAAATGGAAAGACCTCCCATGCTCCTAGATAGGCAGAATTAACATTGTGAAAATTGCAATCTTACCAAAGGCAATATACAGATTTAATGCAATAACAATGAAATTCCCAACATTTTTCTTCACAGAGATAGAAAAAAGTGACCTAAAAATTTATATGGAATGGCAGAAGGCCTCAGATATCCAAGCATATCTTCAGCAAAAGAAACACATCTGGAGACAGCACCATACCTGATCAAAAGCTATATTACAAAGCCATAGTAATAAAAACAACATGGTACTGGCATAAAAACAGTATTATAGACCAATGGAATAGAATAGGTCTTTGGGTCAAGTTACTGCAGGTACTTGATACTTGTATGCTGGGGAAAAAAGACAGCATCTTTTTTGTGTGCTGGACAAACCAGATAGCCATATGCAAGAAAATGAAATTCAATCCACACATCTCATCATGCACAAAATCAGGTCCAAATGGATCAAAGACTTCAATATAAGACCATAAACTCTGCTACCACTGGAAGAAAAATAGGAGGAACTTTCCATGATATAGGAATGGGAAAAGACTTCCTGAACAAAACCCCAATAGCTCAGGAACTGCTCGAGATGCTGACACACCTAATAAGCATCTTGAGGACTGGACAATAGGGAGGGTGGGGCAGGATGGGAGGGCAAGGGTCAGGGGGACAAAAATCTGGGCCCAAATGGCAATGGTACCATAAAATTCTATATTCTAAATGACAGACTAAATGGTTGAACCTTCATCAGGTCCTTAGAGGGAACACTTGAACCACAGGGCCCTGGAGAGGGAATGATGAAGACTAACCTTAATCTTCTCCTGTTTCTCTCTCTCTCATTCTTCTCTCTTTCTCTTTTATATTAGCTCTCTTTTTCATCCTTCTTTTCCTTGGTGCTGGCCTGTAACTCCCAGTACCAGCATGCAGTTAACATCTACAATGAGCTGTGGATCAGAGAGACCTACAAGGTTTCCCAAAAGAAGACAGATCAAAGCACTTGATGACCCACCAAAGGTCAGTGGTAAGACCCTACTGCCGAAGACACCAGATTCTGTTGGTATGGAACATGGAGTGACCTGGCTGGAATCCAGAGAGAGTCAGTCCCCAGACAGCTCATCTTGTGCCAGAAGGTGCTACATAAGCGACTGGGGGATAATAACCAACATCTGTCCAAGCAATTCATGGTCTAAGCTACTCAGCAGCAAACAACCTGACATGATGCTCACACAGCACAATAGTGGTGCACATCACATAACCAACTGCTCTTGATTGGCTAACAGATCCACTCAGTGGAATGGAACCCATAGCTGGAGCTGGGAAATAAGTCAGAATCACATCCAAAAAGCCAGCCCACTTTCCATTATCAAGCTCCCACCAATTGTGGGCTACATGAGGGCCTACACCTATTAAATTCCCTCTTAAAATAATAAGGGTTATCCCATTTAACCGGTGCTGACTTTACTCTCCAATGGAGATTCTGCTTCTCTTTCTCAGATGGATGCAGATCCTGACAAGAGAATCAGCTCAGTGCACCTCACCAGGGCCCCCGCTGAAACCATAGAGTAATTAGGGAAATGAGGAAGAGTGCTTCTTTCTTGGTGAACCTGGTACCAGCACAAAGGTGAAGGAGATAGACACAGAGAACACCCAACTCCTACCAAACCAGATATCCAGAGACACAGAGGCTCCCAAGACCTCATCACTGAAGTAGACCTAAAATGAACCCAACATGGCTCAGATATTGCCTCTTACCCATAACTGATGGCTAACCCCACAATGCACGACCCACATTCCCCCATGAGGAGGGTCCTTGTGGAAGGGGGAGGCCAGGGAGGAGGCTAATGATGGTACCAACATGGCTGTATACACACTGTGTATATAATAATAAAATAATAATAATAAAAGAATCATGCTGCTCTGATGGTCACCTTTTTTTTTTTAAATGAAGAAAGAGGCTTTGAGGAATTTAACTTATCCAGGTTACTCAATATTCAAGCAGGCTTAGCTGCTATCAAGTGCGTACCCTTTCCACCACTTCACCTTGACTCCATCACTTCTGGTCATGCTAACTTGGCTTTCTAAACATCTATTAGACACTCGAGTGTCATCCTGCCTTGGGGAACTTTTCACTTGTTCTTCCTTGGGTCTATGAGCTGCTTTCCAAAAAATATATACAGTACTCACTGCTTCGTATCAGCTATATCACAAAATGATTTCTTCACGGTGACTATTTCTTACCAATCTACCCAAAATAGACCTCTTTGGACTGAGTGAGGTGATGCACATCTGTAATCCTAGCATCTTGGAGGATTATACAGGAGGACCACAAGTTTGAGAGTGACATAGAAAGACCCTATCTCCACACAAAAATAGGACTCTCCCTTTCCCACAGCCACTTTCTGTAACTCTGCATTACATTTTCTACAGTGTTGTCTGACCTGTCAGTATGTATTATGTCATACAGCGTAAGTTCAAGTATTTGCTAGATTTTGAGAATCCAAGATATTTGCAGCCTGGCTTTGAAGGAGTTTGGTTTTTTGTTTGTTTGTTTTCTCCATTTGTTTCCGGTTTGTAAGGCATTTTCCCATTTACCAGCTGATATCATCCAACTCCGTACTGAAGATGCCAATTTGAAGGCAGATGTGCAGCCTCGCCACCCTGATGGAACATTATATGGTATGCCCTTTGGTTGCAGGCAGTCATGGCTTTCTGTTTCTTCTTTTATTATGATAAGCACCACTTTCCATCCCAAAGTTAACTACAAATTAATCCACAAAAATGTTAAAATGTGATGTGTTTCCCAAGCTCAATTTTCATCTGCCACCTTTAGGTCCTTGCTGGTAATGTTTTTGACATTTATCTTAACTTTGCATTCAATAAGAAGTGATGGAGTGTGGGGTTATGAGTCTAGCTATGATGGAAATTTTACCAGGGGATATAATTAATAAAATAGCAATGCCAATGATAGAAGCATTCACCACACGCAAGACAGTTCTACACAGGCTTTCTTATTAACCCTGCAGTAGCTCCACCCGTAAGTGGTATTCATGGTATGTGCAGAAGAGCCTGAAGTTCCCTTCGTGCATGGAGGGGCGGGCGTGGGGTCTGGCAGGCTGACCACAAAGGAGACCTCGTAACTGCTGTTTGACTGACCGTCGCTGGAGCCTCTGGGATCCATCCCTGGGTTTCTGTGCCTTGGTGTCATGCAGGGAATTCTTCAATGACTTATACAAGTAAGTAGATGTGAGCAGGCTCAGAAGCCTGATGCAACATAAGCCAATGTGCAATGTGCCCTGAATTTCCTGTAATAAGGAGGTTGAATCTCCAAGGATGAAACCCACTTCAGGAGGTCTTTTCAGCTACCCACCACCCCAAGTGCAGATTACAACCTGTTGGTCACTAGGCAGAGAGACACAAGGAAAAGCCAAGTCTCCTGTCCCAGTTTATTCATCTGGCAAAAGGGAGAGGGAGGAGTCACACCCAGGTAGCTGGCCCCAAGCCCAGCCCTCACCTCAACCTTACCCCCAACAGACTGAAGTTTTGTGTCTAGATGCTGCATCACTTTTCTCATTGCTGTGACAAAATACCCGACAGGAGCAACTTCAGCTCAAAGAATAGACTGCATGAGAAGCTGTTAAGCCATGAAGACTCTTTAAAACATATAATGGTTTAAAAAATTAAGTAATCGGGAAGCAGGAAAGAGAAGTGGTTCCTATAAATCAAGCACCCCCCTTCCTGTGAGCATTTCTAATTGGTGTGAGTTTTCCAAACAAGTTTTTATGTTTGTAGTGGATTTGGATTCAATCAATACCCTCCAATTTCACATTAATAAAGTAATTCTGAACCTGTCAAGAATTCTGACTTATAACCCACATCTATATATGGGAGCTAGGCCAGCCTCAAAATAGTCAAAAATCTTGTTTTTTTCAGAAGTATCATCAGCAGAAAGTAATTGACAGGTGCTTCCAAGGTGATGCAACTTGTTTGCAAAGCAATTAAGAAAGAAGCTGAGCCGGGCGTGGTGGCACATGCCTTTAATCCCAGCACTTGGGAGGCAGAGGTAGGAGGATCGCCGTGAGTTCAAGGCCACCCTGAGACTACAGAGTTAATTCCAGGTCAGCCTGGACCAGAGTGAGACCCTACCTTGAAAAACCAAAAAAAAAAAAAAAAGAAGAAGCTGTTGGGGACGAGGAATATTATTCCTTTTTTATATATTTTTTTATTTTTTATATTTTTATTATTTTTATTTATTTATTTGAGAGCAACAGAGAAAGAGAAAGAGGCAGATAGAGAGAATGGGTGTGCCAGGGCCTCCAGCCACTGCAAATGAACTCCAGATGCATGCTCCCCTTGTGCATCTGGCTAACGTGGGTCCTGGGGAATTGAGCCTCGAACCAGGGTCCTTAGGCTTCGCAGGCAAGCACAAAACTGCTAAGCCATCTCTCCAGCCCCAAGGGATGAGCCATCTCTTTAAACATGTTTTAAAAATAATTGGAGGGCTGGAGAGGTAGCTTAATGGTTAATGTGCATGTGTATGAAGCTTAAGAACCCAGGTTCCATTCCCCAGTACCCATGTGAGCTGGATGCACAAGGTAACCCACGTGTATGGAGTCTGTTTGCAAAGGCTAGAGGCCCTAACATGCCCATTCTTTCTCTCTCTCTCTCTCCCTCTCTCTCTCTCTCTCTCTCTCTGTCAAATAAATAAATAAAATTAAGAAATAAAAAAGTAATAATCGGAAATTGTCCACAACTTCCCAAGGTATAATAACAAGGTAGTGCTGAGATGGTCTACATTGTACAGGAATGTCGGGTAGTCAAGGACTACTCAAACACAATGCATAAGAATATTGAATTTGACATCCTTGTCACAGTGAACATTCCCGTACACGGTATGTCAGAGTTGGAGCAGAAGATCTCACCTTCCTGAACCAGGTGTGGTGATGCATACTTTTAATCCCAGCATGCACACAAAAAGGCTGAGGTGAGAAAATCACCATAAGTTCAAGGCCAGCTGTGGAGAACAGAGTGTATTCCAGGTCAGCCTGGACTAGGCTAATACCCTGCCTCAAAAAATAAATCTTACCATTCTAACAAAATGGTGTCAATGTTACTGGCCTGGGGTTATCACTGTGAATAAAAAGTTCACACCTTGGCCTGCAGAGATGGCTCAGCGGTTAAGACACTTGCCTGAAAAGCCTGATAGCGTAAGTTCTATTTCACCAGTACCAGTGTAAACCCAGAGGCACAAAGTGGTGCATGCATCTGGAGCTCATCTGCAGTGGCTAGAGGCCCTACCATGCCCATTTTCATAATATCTCTCCCTCTCTCTCTCTCTCTCTCCCACTTACAAATAAATAGAAGAGGTTATAGGTTCTGAAAGCAAACAGTCCTTGGATTGAACCCAAGCTCTGCTACTGCTTTGCTATATGACCTTCAGTAAACAATTACTACTGTTCCCTCCTTAGTCAAATGGTGGCCAGGACAGTTAATTCCTATTGTCAGCTTGATCAGATAAGGAATCAAGTAAGAGACACACCTCTTGGCCAGGTCTCTTGAGAGCATTTCTAAGAAGGACTAACTGAAAGAGGAAGATTTTCTCCCAGAGTGGGCAGCCCTTCTGGGGGTAGCCTGGAAATGTAAAGAGGTTCCAGAGAAAGGCAGATCCGTTTGCCTGGCTGTCCTTGCTCCCTGCTGCCCAGTCCGTGTACCCTGTCACTCCTGTCCTTCATGGATACTGAAATCCTGCTTCATCATACCTCCAACGTGCACTGAAGACCAGAAGCAGCTCTAGACCGGGACTGCTGCGGCATCCAGCCTTGTGAGCTGAGCAGCTACCAGCTTCTCAGACTCTCTAACCTGCAGATGGCCATCATTGGACTGCCCGTTCCATATCATGGAGAGTGATCTAAGTAATCCACTTCATATTTCATATTCATTCTATCAGCTCTGTTCATCTAGAGAAGTTTTCTGGTGCATAACCTGGTGAGGTAAAGTCAGTAAGATTACTGTAAGACCAGAACGTAGCCACCTGCATAGCACCCACAAAAGAGTATGGGTCCAGCAGCTGGAAGCCATGCTTAGAAAATATATCAGTCTTATCACTGTGTGATTAGCAATAACCATTATCTAGAAGGAATGAGACCAAAGGGGAAAAATAATAGAGGTGACGCTGATGATGTAATAGGACCCAAAAGTCAACAAGTGAGTTTCTCCCACACAAGTACTGAGTGGCCTGTATCGCCCACAGCTCATAATATCATCGCTGTGGCTAGAAGAGCAATCGCCCATGTAAACGCAACCATGGCCCATGAGGCAGGTAGGGATACAATACCACCTGCTTTTGACTGTGAAGAAAACCAAGTCTCAGATTCATTGAATAACTCATTCAAAGTTGTATCATCCACAACTAACAAAACAAGGATTTGAACTGGAGCTTACTGGATCCCAAGCTACTGCTCTTAAACGACAACCTCAAGTGGGCAGCTGGCAGACAACGTTGATCAGAGTTGGCTCTTACCTTAGGGGAGCGCCCAGTCCTCCTTGGAAAGGTAGTGGAGGAAAATTTGAGCTATGTATCCAACAGAAAAATCTGTTTCAATTACTCTAAAAGAGCTGGAAAAGTCCATCAATGAAGACTTCTTGTACACAGATTTCCAGTGAAAGCCTGAGCACTCGGGTGTCTTGGGAAGAAGGATTTGCATACATGCTGAGCACAGCAGCGACGCCTTAGAATCCTGGCTGCTCTAGAAGCAAACAAGGCAATCACTTTCTTCTCAGATACCCTTATCTATTAAATGTGGCCACCTTCCTGGAGTTATTCCACTCCTTTTGTATTAAATTGCTTTTCACATTTCCTCCCATTCCTGCCTATGTAATCCTGAGTATTTCATTTGCTGACTTATTGATGTTGGACACAGGTGAGAGACCTTAGCAAATAAAGCTTGCTTCTGTGATTGCTTGTATAACTCAGGGCTCTTTTTGCCACAAGTGACAGAAATCCAATTCAGACAAGCTTAAGAGGGGGAAAAAAAGTTATTTATTGACTCACCCACCTAAGAACCTAGGGTGACAGGTGTGGCTTCAGGAACCGCTGGACCAAGGGTTCAAACATGTCATCAGGACCTCATGCCTTTCACTTCTCTTCAAGTTCTGTCTTCCTCTGCATTAATTTAACCACCAGGAGTTTCTTATGGTAGTAAGATAGCCTGTGGCAACTCCATACTTATTTCCTTTGGAATGCTGTCAGAAATCTTGAACTAATCACCATGGCCAAGGCAATAAAAGATAGTGATTGGCCAGGACTTGATCATGTGGCCTCCTCTAAAGCATGATGGGACATGTCTATCCAGTCACCATCTGGACTAGGTATGGGAAGAGAGGAGTCTACAGAGATGCTCTTGTGATATAAGGAAAACAAACACCGAGAAGACGAAAACACCCCAAAAGCCCTACTGGTGCTAATGGTGCAATATCCCGTGGCACCAAGAAGCCCTAAAGAGACTGGAGGAGGCTGTGGCTGGATAGAGCTGCATCGGTGAGAGGGTTTCCCCCATGTCCCCCGATGATTGGGTCTAGTCATTTACTACACATATGATGGAGAAGTAAGGCTAGCGTTGGGGAAAGGGCTCCTGTGCCTGCTGCAACTCTTGGCCCATATAGTGCAGATTTCTAAGCAGTGTTAAGGGACAGCTCTGCTCTCCTTCCTTAGAATTCACTGAATGCTGGAATATACTCAAATTTCCCAAATCAGTAAAAAAAAAAAAAAAAAAAAAAAAAAAAAAAAAATTATCATCTATTTCCTCAGTCTCTCTTAGAAGCAAACAGCAATGGTATCTGTGAATGACATGTGCTCCCTACAACCTAGGGGTCTTTCTGATTCTGACCACTGATAGAACAGTTTCCTGATTCACATCTGATGCATTAAAGAAAGCCAGCCTGGAAAGGAAAGGAAATACTTGTGTGTTTGCATGCACACACGCACACACACACACACACACACACACACACACACACACAGGGGTTTATAGAAATCACTATGTTAAATGTGGCATCCCACTCCATGTTAGCCACCAAAGCCAAAGGTAGAAACAGAAAAATTATTATGACCAGCACAGATGCTATTTGGGGCTGCTGAGATCAAGATACCATGGAAATAGCAATTGTGTTCAAGCCTATTTTACATGATCCACATATCAATGAAGAAGTCTTATATTTGGAGGATTTAATGATCTGCAGAAAATTGCCAGCAAGTTAAAAAATATATATATAGTGTTGATGAGTGTATTGGATTCTCACACATTTCTCAGTTTGATCTCTTTATAAGGGATGCAAAGGGCTGATGGACTTAATGAAAATACCCTGGAAACTCTACAGAGAACGTGAACCTGAGATGAATGAATGATACTGGAAATATCTCCCAAGATGCCCTTCTCCTTCTATGACTTTAATGAAGTTGGCCTCCTTTGCCTACAGAATTCAGAATTTCTATTGCTTGTAAGTGACTGAAATCCTACTTAGAATTGGTTTAAGCAGAAAAGATAAATTTCCAATATGTATAACTGAAGAACTCAGGGTAGGCTTCAGGCATAGCCACATCCAGGACTCAAATGATGTCACCAGGACTCAATTTCCCTCTCTTCTTCCATGCTTCCTCCTGTTGCATTGGCTTTACCTTTGAGGCTCACATCATGGCCCCCACAGCTCTGCACTTACACTAAACTGGGTTTACTTATTATTTATTTGTAAGTGGGGGGGAAGAGAGAGAATGAGCATGCCAGGGCCTCCAGCCACTGCAAATGAACTCCACATGCACAAAATGATGCATGCATGCATCAGATGTTAATCAGAAAATGTAAAGCATCTAGCTTTATGTGGGTACTGGGGAATTGAACCCAGGTCATTAGGCTTTGCAAGCAAGTGTCTTTACTGCTAAACCATCTCCCCAGCCTTTTTTTGGGGGGTGGAGGGTTCAAAGTAGGGTCTCACTCTAGCCCAGGCTGACCTGGAACTCACTCTGGCCTTGAACTCAATCCTCTTATTTCTGCCTCCCGAGCACTGGGATTGAAGGCCTGTGCTACCATACCTACCTAAGCCAGGTTTAATGTAATAGAAAATAGACTCTAATTATGGCCTGGCTCTGAATGGTCACTCACAGGCTCATGTTCTGAGCACCTGGTCTCCAGCTGGTGGTGCTATTTTGAAGGCCATGAAGCTTTGGGAAGGTGGAGTCTGGTTGGCAGAAGCAGGCCGCCAGTGGTGGACCTTCGAAGGCTATGCCTGGCCCTAGTTCCAGCCTGTGGCTGCACCATGTGGACAAGTGGCCACCTCACATCCTGCCACTGGGCTTTCTCCCACCATAATGGAGTGAAATCCTCTGATATCATTAACCAAAATTATATTTCTGTCAGCAATTTTTTTTGTTACAACAATGTAAAGGCAAGTAATGCAGCTCATGTGTTGTTCCTTCCCACACCAGTCTTGGGATACTCTCCAAATAGACCAACCTGGACCAACCACCGTGGCCATGGAGAGTGTGAGTTCCTGACCTGACATCTTCAGAATAAACAAGAATTCCATTTCTTATGGGAAGGTCTCTCTCAAAGTAAATTTGGAGTTTTGAAGTGTCTCCCTAAGGTGGATGGAGGATTCTGGGTTTTCTTTGTAGGTTAGCTAACTGCCCTGGGTGGGGAATCAGGCTCCCAACCTGGGCCTCATTAGCCAGCTTTGACCAGTTGAAATATCTACATGGAACGGGCTATTGGAAGTGTAGGGAAAAATAATGCCCTCTGTCTTTCAAATAGCAACACCTCCCACTGGGAAGATAATCACTAGAAGAACAAGGAGTTATTTCCCATCCCAATTCAACTTCGGCTGATTAGCACCCTTCCTTCTCCAACCTCAGGAGTTGTGGATGAGTGAAACCTACAGTAAAAATGGATGATCATGGGCTAATGCTTTCGCCTTTCAATGTGGACAATAGTGTAGGAAAACAGGTAACCATTTCCAAACACATAAAATGGAAAATAAAGAGATGGGGACTATTCCATAGCATGCTAGGTCTGCTTCTTTCCAACCTGTCGCAAATGGAGACACAAATACACTGATTTTTGTTTGTTTTGTCTTGTTTATTGAGACAGTTCTTCAAAAGGAGGTAGAAAACCAGGAATTTCAATGATTTCGATTTGGAGGTCATCACAAAGACCCCAGAGGAGTTCGAGGAATGTTTCTAAAGTGGATGAATGAACACATGAAGAATGTAGACACAGCTGACCTCATGAGCATGTGGCCATGCAGTCCTCGAGAGCCCGGCATACGTAGAAGGTCTGAAGCTCAGCTGGAACCATCTAGAGTTATGTGTGCATAGGTGTGTATGCACATATGCGTGCACATGTCCTGGAGGCAAGAGAATAACCTGAGGGTGTTATCCTCAGGAACAAGGTCTGCCTGTCCTTGAGATTGCTTCTCTCACTGGCCTGCAGCTCACCAAGTAAGCTAGACTGGCTGGCCAGCAAGTCCCAGGGATTCTTGTGCCTCTGCCTCCCAGTGCTGCGAATGAAGGCATGAATCACTACACTGCCGTTTCACGTGGGTACTGGGTATCAAATTCGGATCTTCATGCTTGCAAAGCAAGCACTTTACCCACTGGGATAACTCCCTAGCCCTTAATTTTTTTATGGATAAAATGGTCCACTTAATTTGTTGTTGTTGTAGTTTTTGTTGTTGTTTTAAGGTAGGGTCTCACTCTAGCCCAGGCTGACCTAGAATTCACTATGTAGTCTCAGGGTGGCCTTGAACTCACAGCGATCCTCCTACCTCTGCCTCCCAAGTGCTGGGATTAAAGGTGTGTGCCACCAAGCCCAGCCACTTTTTTTATTGCAATTGTGTGTGATCATTGTACTTGGCACTGGGTTATATAAGGGCATTTTCATATACATATATAAGAATGTTGAACATATTCCCACATACACCCTCACCCTTTCTTTTCCCTCTCTTTCATCCCTTTGTTTCTGAGACAGCTCCATTCCCACTGTCATGTCATGGTTTTATTTATCTGTATAAACTATAGGAACCACACATGAGAGAAAACAAACATTTGTCTTTCGGAAACTGACTTAACTTGCTTAACAAAACTATCTTCAATTGCATCCATTTTCCTGAAAATGATATAACTTTAGTCTTTATGTCTAAAAATACTACAAATATATATATATCACATTTTATTAAGTAATTCCTCTGTTTTTAAACATCTAGGCTGTTTCCATGCATGTGTTATTGTGAATAGTACAGCAATCAACTTTGATGTGCAAGTGTCTCTATTTGAGTACTTTGGGAAATACCAGGAGAGGTATAGCTGGGTCATAGGGAAGATCTATGTTTAGTTTTTTGAGAAACATACAAAGTGATTTCCAAAGTGGCTGAACTAACTTACATTCCCTCCAACAGTGGAGAAGTTTTTTCTTTTGTCCACCTCTTCTCCAGTATTATCGGTTTTCTTTTTTAAAATATGTTTATTTACTTATGAGAGAGTGGGGGATGGAGGGGGACAATGAGAACACCAGGGCCTCTCATCATTGCAATGAACTCCAGATGCATGTACCACTTTGTGCAACTGGCTTTCTGTGGATCCTGGGGAACTGAAAGTGGGCAGCAAGGCTTTACAAGTAAGTGCCTTAACCAACCAGTATGATTTGTTTTTTGTTTTTTAAATGGCAGCCATTCTGACTGGGGTGAGGTAGGATTTCAGTGTGGTTTTAATTTGCATTTCTCTGACAGCTAATAAGGTTGAGTCTTTTTCCCTTGTTTATTGGCCATTTGTGTTTTGTTTTTGGAGAACTACTTCCTCATTTTATTAGCCTATTTACCGACAGGGATGTTGAATTTCTTACTCAGTTCTTGAGTTCTTTGTACAGTTTAGTATTAACCATGGTCAGAAAAGCTTTCTTGCACTTTGTAAATGTTTCCTCAACTCAGTTAACTGATTCCTCGGCTGTGCAGGAGCTTTTTAATCTCATAAGGTCTCGTGTGTCAGTTATTTCCTGAGCAACTTGAATCCTATTCAGAAAACCCTTGCCTATGTCTACAGTTGAAGAGTTGTTCTCTGCTTTTTCCTTTAGCATTTTCAGAGTTTCCAGTCTTCCATTGTTGTCTTTGATCCACTTGGAGTTGATTTCTGTATAGGGTGAAAGACTGTCTTGAAATTTCTCCTCATGCTTGAAGAAGAGCTTCCACATTTTCATTTCATACTCAAGCCCACACTTAGGTAGTCAATACTGAGTGCCCAAGTCACTGATTATAATTCCATTGCCAGCAAAATGCAGTTTGGTAAATGGTACTATAGAGTTGTTTCATTCCCCCATTCATTCACCCATAATCATTACTATTATATATCACTTTTAATTGGTTCACTCAATAAGAAAGTTCTTTAAGTCTTCCTCTGTGCTCCCCCCCCGCCCCGACATTGTGTGAAGTTCTTTCCTTTTAGTCAGATACTCACACTGACTCTGCACAGGCAAGAAACAGAGATGGGAGAAAGTAGACAACCACAAAAGACCCCCCACCCGGGCCACAAATACTTTATGCAAGGCACAGTACAGAGTATGAGCTTTTGAGCACATTGTGAACCCTGCCATAGAAAAATCTCTAATAGCAATGTTTGCATCCTAATTTTGCCCAGGCTACCAAGGTATTACCCCAAAACAAACCCATGTCCTCTGCAAGGCTGCATCTCTGATTCAAGAACAGTGAGAACAAGGTCACCGGGTGGTCATTACAAAAGTTCATTTATGACAAACATACAAGTGGATATTAAGGTACAATTAAATTCCCAGGCACAGGGAATCAGAGGTGACTGAGAAACTGAATTTCTAAGTTAATGTTCATGCCTGCCTGAGCTTCCCTGAGCTCACAGATAAAAGCTGAAACCCGGCAAAGCAGCCCTGGGGAGTTCTTGTCGGACTGTTGTCCAAATTGTTTCTGAGAAGAGTATTTAAACAATCACTTTACTACTTTATTGTAGCACTTATTTTCTAGCTTCTGTATTTTTCTGCAACACATGGCACATTCTGCTTGGAGACTTTGAAGTCCTTGAACTTTTAGCATAGCCCACAGAATAAAATGTGCTCTTGGGGAATCTCCTCTGGGAAATATGAGGAGCAGAGGCAGATCTGTCCTATACCAGCACAGCCAGAAGGCTCAACCCCCTTTGGTTGGAGCCCTGTGCTTAAGCCTCCCTCCAGCGGGCAAGAGAAATATGGGCTGCTCCACCACCTAGCAGGTTAGCCTTCATTGTGGGGCATCAGCACAGGAAACATTTTGCATTGTGATTATCTCAGTCTCTTGCTTGCTTGCTGGGAGGAATGTTTAATTAATCTGATTAAAAGAAAAGTAATGTATCAATTCCAAAATGCCCTGAACATTAAGCACTAAGGGACACAAAGTGTCCATGTGACTACACTTGGTCACCAGTTAATCAGTCAAGGCTATGTGAAGAGACTGGACTGAATGACCAACAATTCAATCCCTATTCACCTATACAAATGCTCTCGGAAGGGAAACTGTCCATCACACTCTCTGAAACAATCCTGAGTGTGTGTGTGGGGGGGGGGGAGCACACACACTGCAGTACTCTGTTTACTATTTAATCCTGAGCACAGAGCAGTTAATTTTAGCATATTAACACATGATTGAATGAATGACATTAAAGTTCTATATGGTTTGAATGTGAAATCTTCTGCACAGGTTTATGTGTTTAGACGTTTAGTTTTGAGCTGGTGGGGTGGTTTTGAAAGGTGGGACCTTTGAGACATGGGTTCTGGCTGGCTGATACCCTTAAAGGATATTCTACCACTAGTTCTGGTCTGATTCTGCTTCCTGGTCCTCCAATATGTGAAGAGCCACAGCACACACTCCCACCACCACAAAATACCCTAAACCTTTACCAACGTCATGGACAAGAACTGAAACCATGAGCCAAAATGAATCTGTTCTTCTATAAGTTGCTTCATTGAGGTATATCAATGAGAATGTAGCTAATACAAGCTCCTTTTCATTTATTAATTTTTTTTTTTAGCTGGAAGTAGTAATAGCCAAAGTCTCTGGGGAATCTTCCTGGCAAGTCAACCAGGTGTGGCCACACATGAGGTCACCGTGTTAGGACTTTTATGAATGTGACCTTCTGAAAGGCCCGCATTGATTAATGCCTTTTTGGGTCCATCTTAGTTCAGTACATATATACATAGGTTTTCAAAATGCCTGGGTAAACTCTACAGTATAATGAGCAGGGTCCAATCATTCCAGATATTTTGTAAAACACAGCCTGGTCCTGTGCAGCAAGGAACTGTTCAAATGACTTTCCATGAGAAGCAAGGATCCCAACATGCTGTGGGAGACAGGTTGCCAATTTGTCACAGCCAGACTCCAGGAGAGCATACAAATTTGGTGGGGTCCTGAAATTCATACAATTTGGATTCTTGTTTATATTTTAAAAGAACACAAAAATTGCAAACACAAAGTGGAAGGCAGATGTGACTATTTACCTTGAATGAAGGAAGAAATCACAACAATTACTACAGGCTCAGCAATTCACAGACAGCTCTTCCTTCCAAGATCTCTCTCTCTAAGAACATGAATAACAACTGCATCTACCAAAAGAAGCTGCTTGCCCCTGGCTTCCCTTTTCTCCCCTAGAACATCTATCAACTCTCAGCTACTTCTCAATTTCAATTCACAGTGGCCCATGCAAGAGAGGGGCCCCATGGTGAAGCTTCACTAACTTCAGGGCACATTTGCCTCTGTGCAGATTTAGTCTCTCTCTGCCTTGGTTATCTCATTTGTAAAATGAGCATTGCAACACTGCCTATCCTAAAGGATTGCTATCAGGAATAAACGATTTTTAGTATACATTAAAATGTATAGGACTAGAAAGATTGCTCAGTGGTTAAGGCGCTTGCCTTCAAAACCTAACAACCCAAGTTTGATTCCCCAGTACCTATGTAAAACCAGATGCACCAAGGGGTACATGCATCTGGAACTTGTTTGCAATAGCTACAGGCCCTAATACCCCTATTCTCTCCCCTCTTCCTCCTCCTCTTCCTCTTCCTTCTTTCTGTCTCTCTCTGCTTGCAAATAAATAAAAATATTTTAAGTTGGGCCAGAGAGATGTGTTAGCAGTTAAGGTGCTTGCCTGTGAAGCCTAAGGACCCAGGTTTGATTCCCCAGGACCAATATAGGCCAGATGCACAAGGTGGCACACGCTTCTGGAGTTCAATTGCTGTGACTAGAAGCCCTGGAATACCCATTCTCCTCCTTCACCTTTCTGTCTCTCAAATAAATTAATAAAAGTATTTAAGGGCTGGAGAGATGGCTTAGTGGTTAAACGCTTGCCTGTGAAGCCTAAGGACCCCAGTTCAAGGCTTGATTCCCCAGGACCCACGTTAGCCAGATGCACAAGGGGGCACATGCAACTGGAGTTTGTTTGCAGTGCTTGGAAGTCCTGGTGTGCCCATTCTCTCTCTCTGCCTCTTTCTCTCTCTGTCTGTCACTCTCAAATAAATAAATAAAAATTAACAAACAAAAAATATTTTTTTAATGTATTTAAAGGTCTCTTCAGAAACAATGTGTAGAGCAGGGAATGGTGGTGCACATCTTTAATCCCAGCATTTGGGAAGCAGAGGTAGGAGGACTGAGGATTGCTGTGAATTTTCACCATGGGAGGGCTCAGACTGCAAGCACTCGCCACTGCATTTGACTTGATATGAGTTCTGGGGGTGTGAACTCATGTCAACCTGCTGTGTTGCAAGCACTTTTACCCACTGAGTATCTCATCACCCCAGAGTTTTAAAGACTTTCTTCCATTTCACAAGGAAAAGCAAGCAAGCAACTGTTAGAAGCTGATTCTGGAGGCTATGTGAAGACAACACAGGCTTTAGCCCTTGAAAGTGATGGTTTGGGTTCTTCCCTGCCCAGACCATGATTTTAAGGCAATCATTTTACTTCACTATGACTCAGTTTCCTTGTCTGCAAAGGGTGGGGTTGCCACTCTGTCTTTCAAGTTTGCCATGAAGATATTGAACTGATTTGGGAGGCGCTCCTGCTGAGTCCCGCAGAGTTCTGAGTCACGAGCAGCACCACCAAGCCAGAGAAGGGCGATTTCCCTCTTGTCCAGTAATTGCCATCCAGGGACTGTTTTTTTCTTATGGAAAAAAATTTAATAAGGGAATAAAATTACAAGCACAAAGATATTCCTCACAGGATCATGTGCTTATTTTATTTTTAGAAAAAGATTCAGGATGCTTGTTTTCTATAACCACAAATAACTGGTGACAACATAATTGTTCAATGGTGATATAATAATATTGAAGGTAATTATGTTATGTTGATATGATAGAATATTATGAGGACATTAAAAATGATAGTGATGTGGATGGTGCAGTGGCATGAAAATGGTTTGGGGTATAATGCTATGCCGTGGAAATAAAATGCAAAATGCTATATCTACTTGGATCACAGGACTCTGCCCAACATAATCTCCATTGGGTGGTCTGTCCTGAGAGGAGTGCATGCACTGGACAAGCACATGTTGAGTGGAACATGTACAAACCAGACTCACAGGAAGTATCTTAGGATGCTCGGGGTGTGAATTCACATGGCAGTGTTGGCCTTGGCCCTGTCCTGGTCTTGGGATGCTCAGGGTGTGAACTCACATGACAGCGTTGGTGACCACAGAGCTTCCCATTCTTCCTGTCCCCCAAGTCAATGCAGCCCAACATGGAGAAAAGAACTGCTTTGGGAAGAACATCATGGTGGACCTTGAGCTGTAACATACGGCTAGTCTTCCTACGGTGATTGTATCTTGATCCAAGCCAAATTACCCCACAATCAGGAGACTGTGGGTGAGGCATTGGACCTAACCTAGCCCCAGGGAAGAGCTTATGGGAATGGAACACTGGTCAATCCTCTCCTCACTCAAGTACCGAACACACCAACCACAGAGGCAGGGTGCATTTGGGCTTGGACCCCCTCTGGTGTGAAAGCTGCAGTAACACATGAACAGCTGACATGTGTCAACTCTGGACTCAGGACACCATCTGCTGCTGAAGAGCAAAAGTGACAGCAGGCTCAGCGTGAATGAAACAGTCTGTTTCAACTTTCTAGAAAATCAGACACAAACAAAGCCATCTCGGAATAGGAACCTAATCTTTCAATACCTGTATAATGCTACACACCAACAGGCATCAAGAAAGTTTAGGAGCACTCACCTCATGAAATGGGCCGAGTAAGATGCTGAAAACCAACAAGAGAGAAACCAGTATGGCTGGCTTTTAATGGAGAATTTAAAGCAATTGTTTTAAGGAAATCCAATGTGCATCAACACAACATAGAGAAATTGTTCAAGGCCCTAATGGAGAAGCTCAACGTGGAGGTGGAAGCAAGTGAAAAGAGATCTTTGGTCTCAGAAATACAACTAGTAAAATGCTGCAGATGTAAAATATACCAGGAAAGTCAAGATCACCAGGCAGATTTGACTCAACCTAGTTTACCCCAGCGTATGTTATCATCAATTTTGAAGGTAAGTTTCTTAGCCAAGTGTGGTGGCTTACACCTGTAATCTCAGCACTGGGGAGACAGAAATATGGAGGGTCAAACTATGCAGAATAAAATCCATGACAGCCTGGGATACAGTGAGGCTCTGACTCAATAATAAAAAATATATAAATAAAAACAGAAAAAGATTCTCAAGGCAGGAAAATGAAAAAAAAAAAAAAAAAGGCATGTAAGGTGTCCCAATTCACCTGACAGCAGACTTCTCAGCAGAAACCTTAAAGAGAGTTAGAATGACATGAGATTTTTTTCACTATTCTAAAAGGAAAAAAGTGACAACCAAGAATATTGTACCTAGGAAAAACCACCCTTTAGAAGCGAAGAAGAAATAAAGACATCCCAAAATAAACAAAATCTGGGAGAATCTATCTTCACCATATTTGTTCTGAAAGAAGCCCTAAAGAAACATGTGTCTAAGTGAAAAGAAAGGGTCATATGGTATAAAACTTGCTAATAAAAGTAACAATGAATATACATTCAAAATGTTCTAATATTGTAAATATATTATGTAAAACATTCTTATCTTTATGATGAAAAAATAATAAATTGCATTAATATGTAAGAGATAGGCAATATAGGAAGATGTAAAATGGTACATCAAAAGTTCAAACTGTGGCCGGGCGTGGTGGCATACGCCTTTAATCTCAGCACTTGGGAGGCAGAGGTAGGAGGATCACCGTGAGTTCAAGGCCACCCTGAGATTATATAGTAAATACCAGGTCAGCCTGAGCTAGAGCAAAACCCTACCTCAAAAAACCTAAAAAAAATAATAATAATAATTCAAGCTGTGGGGAGGAATAGAGTATAAGTAAAAAGATTTTATTAATGCATTTTCTCTTTGTTTCTTTTCCTATCTTTACAATCCTCTTGATATTTCAAAATAGCTTTCTCTAATCAAACATCTTTTTATAAGGCTCACTGTAACTGTCTGGCAAATTCTATCACAGACAAAATAATAATAAACTAGGAATCAAGACACAGTATAGAGTAAATCAATTATCCATAAAGGAATTTTGGAAAAGAGGGGAAGGAATGTGCAAAAGAAGGAATAAAAGAATGAAAGGAAAGAAGGAGAAAAAAAGAAAAGCAATTAAAACTAGAAAACAAGTTATAAAATAACATTATACACATGTATAAAAAATTGTCAATAAAAATAAATAAAGAACAATACATGACCCATATACCTCAACAAGGAGGGGCCAATGGGGAGGAGGCTGGCCACGGAGGAGCCTAATAATGGTACCAAACTGCCTGTATTTGCTGAATACAAAATTAATAAAAATAAAAAAGAGAAAAAAGTAAAGACTATACTAAGACCTTACCTATAGTTTTACCTATATGAAAGTACTGCCTTATAGAATGGTGATAATAATATTTTGCCTTAAATGTAAATGAATTAAATTCTTCAAGAGAAAGACAAATAGTAGTTGAGTAGATTTCAAAAGTGCATATTGCTGACAAGAAACTTACTTCATCTCTAAGAGTACACATAGAGTGAAAATGAAAGGATGATATTAGATTCCATGCAATTGAAATGCAGAATGAAACAGAAATTTCATATTTATCTCAGATAAAAATAGATTTTCAGCCAAAAGCAGTTATAAGAGGTAAGGAAGATCATTATATAATGATAGTAGATAAATTTCTCAAGAAGAAATTAAAAAGTCCAAGAGTAGCTGCATTCAATGCCAGTGGGACCAACTCATTACAGGACAGATATTAATTAATCTTCCTAATCCAAGAGATTCTAATACAACAGTAGTGAGGTGCTTTAACACTCCAGTTTCAGCCATGGACAGATAATAAAAAAAGAAAGTCAACAAAATCACAATAGAATTAAATTGTACCTTATATGGGCTGGAGAGCTGGCTTAGCAGTTAAGGCACTTGCCTGCAAAGCCAAAGGACCCTGGTTTGATTCCCTAGGACCCACATAAACCAGATGCACAAGGTAGCAAATGTATTTGGAGTTAGTCTACAGCAGCTAGAAGCCCAGGTGAACACTTTTCTCTCTCTTTCTCATAAATAAATAACTAATAGAGAAAAGCTTTTGAGTTTAAAAAAATTATACCTTATACCAAATGGGTCTAATAGCCAATATCGAACATATACATCTAACAAGTGCAAAACGCACACTCTTCTCAATAGCACAGAGAACACTTCCAGGAGGGATTATGTGATAGACTATAAAAATGCCTCAACCAATTTTTAACAACTGAAATCATAGAAAGTATCTTGTTTGCCACATTCCAAAATAAGCTAGAAATCAGTATGAGAAGAAAAAAGGAAAAGGAAACTGGATGTTGCAGTTACCTTCTTGTTGCTGGACAAACACTTGAACAAAAGCAGCTATGGTAAGAAGAAGTTTATTTCAGGCTTACAGATTCCAGGGAAGCTTCATCCATGATGGGAGAAGTTGACTGAGTCCATCACACATGCATCGTGGGTTAACGACAGCCAGAATCAGCAAGCAGGAGCTCACTGTGAATACACACCTTAAGGCCAGACTCCACCCCTGGGGACACACCTCCTCCAGCAGGGCTCTGCGAACTGGAAGCTTAAGCAGAAAGCTTAATCTTCATGAAAACGCCTGAGGCTAGGGTCCACTTACATGTGACGGACCTACAGCCCTAGGCAAAGACGTGGAAGTTGATCAACTCACTCTTCAACAGTAGATTAGCGGTGAAATCTAGAAGGAAAGTGCAAGACAACCTTGAAATGCATAAAATTAGATCACCACATACCTCTGACACAGAAAAGAAGAACCAGCAGTACTAATGCCTATAAGGGCGGGTGGGGGGAGACAGAAATATCCCAAATAACCAACCTACCTACACTGCATCAAAATCAGTGAAAGGAAAGAATAAAGAGAAGAGCATAAACAAATGAAGTAGGGACTTAAAAAAAGAATACCAAAAAAAAAGCAACAAAATAAAGCTAGTTCTCTGAAAAGACCAAATGACAAGCACTTGGCTACACTAACTAAAGAAGAGCTGAGGAGAATCAAATAAACAGAATTCAGAAATTGAAGAAGGAAGCATTATATGTGACAAACAGAACCATGGAAGTTCACCAAAGATCCCTATGATCAATGAAACACCAACAAACCTGAAAGTCTGGAAGAAATGGACAAATTCCTGAACACAAACTCTCTGCCAAGATTTGAGCATGGAGAAATAGAAACTGTGGGGGCTAGAGAGATGGCTCAGCACTGAAAGGCGTTTGTGTGCAAAGCCTGACAGCCCAGATTAGACTCCCCAGAACCTACATAAGCCAGATGCACAGAGTGGCACATGCAGCTGGAGTTGATTTGCAGTAGCAGGGGCCCTATCATGCCCATTCATTCTCTCTCTCCCCACCTTGTAAATAACGATATAGAAAGAAACTTAAACAGGTCATTAATATATAATAAAAAATGAATGATGTTTAAAAAAAAATTCTTCCATCAAAGAAGTGCCCAAGACCAGATAACTTCACCAACAAATTCTACCAAACATTTAAAGCAATACCAGCTCTATTTAAACTCATCCTCAAAAAATGCAAAGCCCAAGACATGCTTCTAAAGTCATTCTCTGAGGCAAGCATTTCCTGATCCCAACACTAATCAAAGACACAACAGCAAAACTGAGCTATGGACCAACATCCTTAGTGAACATAGGTGTAAAAGCCATGAACAAAATGCTATCAAATAGAGCTCAACACCACATTCAAAAAGATTACTCACAATGACTAATGGGAGGCGATGCAGTGATGGCTCATACGCATATGAAGACGTTTAATAATCTCCTGTGAAGGGTTAATTGAGGTGGGAAATTGGACACATTTAATAATTTTTCTTAAATTTAGTACACACATATGCAATAGGACTGATCACAGTACCAACCTGTGGACAACGTAATGAAGATTAAATAACACAAAATACTTTGTGTGATAGATATTAGTCACTCAATAATGTTATCTGCTCTTAATATTAAAATTGATACCAGTTTTGCAATCATTAGGAAAAGTTGTCCGAGTTGTTCACATAAAGCATAGAAAACACATCCTACCAGTCTCCACACAAGCCAGCCGAAAGGGAACACTGGTGCTGACCAGCTGTCCCGAGTCCCCCTCCCTGGGACCTAAGTCACTGACAACTTCAGTTTAAGAAAATTTTGCTTCTCGCAGACTTACTCAGCCCATGCATTTTTCTCACCAGAAGTCTCTTACACAGACCAAGTGCAAGGGCTTCATCCGTAGCAATAATTAGCATGCCTCGAGCAGCCTTTATTGATATTCGGTTTACAAAGGGGTGACCGAGAGCTCGGGCAGCTCTGGCAGATTAATGGCTCACAAGGGTCATTACTGGCACACAGACACGTGCGAGGAGCTACGATGTTCTTCCAACTGGTCGTTAGGCCACAGTTGCAGCTACCGAAAGCTTTGTGCTCACAGGGTCTCCATTAGCAGCGGGGAAGGAGACCCACCCGTATCCTTCCAAGCAAGGAGAGAGGGGTTTAGTATTGGAATCAAATATTTGTGTATGCTGGAAACCCTCCCATAAAACAGCCCACACAGCTCCTTCACCCCCTCAGCCTCCACAGTCCCACAGCCATCTCCTTTCTTCTCTACAGCCAAACACTAATTATATTCGAGCAAAAACTGCTCAACCAGAAGACCACATTTCCTGGTCCTCCTTATCTTCAAACGGAAGTCGCTTTGTGGAGCATCTAGCAAAGCTTTCTTGTCACCTTTGCCCAGCTGCCTGCCTGGCGCAGGAATGTGGTGGCCAGAGTACCTGCAGGTAGATAAATATTTAAAATGGTGAAATCCAGAGTCAAAGGTGAGGCTACGGAGATAGCCCTTGCCATGCAAGCGTGACCTGAGTTCAGATCCCCAGAACCCCCGTAAAGTCAGGCACGGTAGCACAAGCATCCATCCTCCCAGCCCTGCCTCAGGGAGATGGCAGTGGAAACCGAAGTCCCAAAAGGTCACAGGTCAGCTAGCCTGGCAGACACAGAGGAAACGAGAGCCTGCTGCACAACAAGGAGGAAGACAAGGTCCGAAGCCCAGGGCTGTCCTCTGACCTGCACACACACACTGTGGCACACATGTGCCTGTGTTCACACCTGAGCACACACCCCTCTCTTTCTCTCTCTCTCTCTCTCCCTCTCTCTTAGACACACACACACACACACACACACACACACACACACAACACATACACAGAGAATTTTTTAAGTAGAAGGGGCTCAAGTGCCTGCTGACTCTAGAACAGCACACAAGCCCATATCTGATTCCTTACAAACCTAATTTATATGAGAAAGAAAAAGAAAAACACTGCCAAGAACAGTGAAGGGTCCAATATTTCACCCTCCTAGCAAGATGGCAATAGACCCTGTCACTTTCTAGCAGAAGGTCTGAGACGCCTGTGTTGGCGAGGAAGGACCGTGTTACCTGGGCCGCTGCAGGTGGATTCCGAGCATGCAGCCAAGGAGCCAAACACACCGGCAAGCCCGCTCGGTGGACAGTGAACACATCTGCCCCCACCTTGGCCTTGAAAAAAGAGACACTATGTCTAATGTATATGCCACACAGTAAACACATCTTCCCTTGGCCTCCAAAGGGGCATATGATCTTCCAATATGGTTCCATTGCAGAACTAAGGCTGTGCACGCCCCTGCTCACAAAAAGCACCCGCGAATGAGAAGAAGCCATGGAGACACCTCCTGACAACAGTCACGGAAGCTGCACATGTCTTGGTACTAGCTTAGGGACGAAAGCTTCGCCAGCTCTTCCAATGGCCATGCCACAGAGCCATCTTCCCTGACATGTGAATCTTTTGGCTTCAGAAGCTATACTGGTGGGAAAAGCAGGAATGTTCACCCGGAACTGGACAGACTGGGTTCCAATCCCAAATCCGCTGTCCATGGACGGTGCTGTGTAAGCGAGTTACTTAGCATGTCTGTGCTCAGTTTCCTTACATGGAAAATAGCACTGGAGGCTGAGGAGGTTCTCAGTGGCTAAGGGGCTCGCTGCCCAAGCATGAAGACCTGAGTTCAGATCCCCCGCAGCCACATAAAATGTTGTGCATGTTGGCACGTGCCTGCAATCCCAGGGCCAGGGACACAAACACAGGAGGATCCCCAAAGCTTGCTGATCAGCGAGTCTAGTTGAACTGGTAAACTCCAGATTCAGTGAGAGACCCTGTCTCCTAAAACATAATGGAGAGTTACTGAGGAAGACACCCAATGTGGAACTCCGGCCTCCACATGCACACAAACACAGGTGCGCACACACACATACACACACACATATGTGAACATGCATTCATACACAAGAATGCATGACACACACACAAAAAAAAAAAACACAAATAGGCCTGGAAGAGATGGCTCAGCAGTTAAAGGCACTAGTTTGCATGTAAAGCAAATGCACAGAGTGGCACATGTGTCTGGAGTTTGTTTGAAGTGGCTGGAGGCCCTGACACACCCATGCTGACTCACGCTCCCTCTCTCCAAATAAATAAATAAATATTAAAAAGAAATGAATAAAAGGAAATAAAAAAAATAGTAGCAAAGTAGCAACCTCGAATAGTGGCTATGACTGCAGGTCAGGACAAGTGGTCACCGAAGTCACACGGCTTCGGAGGAGCATGAGCTGGGAGGAGGAAAAGTCCCGCGGCCCTGCGGTTTGTGGAATCAGGCAAGGGTGAGTCTGGATGTCAGCTCCCACTCAGGAGCCTGCGGGGCTGGGCAGCATCCCTCCACACGAGTGTCTCTGTGCAGAGCAGCGCACTTCCTTCAGAGGTCTGGGATGGAGGAGAAGGGCGCTCGTGTGAAATGCTGAGCTGGGTAGCGGGTGCTGCCAGAGACCGCGCAACGCTCGCTGCTCTCACCGATCCTCCGGCTGCTCGCAGGTTAGAGAAGGACCCCTTGCTTTAATCGTCCACGGCATCGGGTGACCTCTATTCTTGCTCTGCCACATGAATATTTTTAGTCAAACGTTATCAAGTTTCTCTGATTGCAGACCCCTTTAATCTTCTGGTTTCGTTCTGACAGAGGTCACTTGGGGTCACTCCAGCCTCATCAAATTCTCAGTCAATTCAATCGCAACCCAGAAAGAAGCAGGTTCTTAGAGCTAACCATTTTCATACCTCTGAATCAGTGAGAAAGACTTGGGCTTTCTTCTTTTAAAAGGTCTCTGAACTCCATTTGTTCTAAATAATACTTTATGAGACAGATCCAAGGGCTAATTGAAAGCATTTCATTCCTCACATATTTAATAAAAACTAGATCTGGAATGTCTCATCTGCACTAAAATCCTCCAGTGCTCTTCACGTCTTTAATATGCATCTAACATGCTGAAACAATCTCCAAAATTTGAAAGTTTAAAGATTTTATAGATTTTCTTAAAGTAAGATTGATTTGAATTATTTTTAAAATTCAACCATTAATAGAATGTCACTATAGAATTTCTTCGTCTCATCACGTCTCTTTGACAGCTGAGAAAGGTCTCCTTCATCCTTCTAAATTAGATCTTGTGATAAATGCACAGTCTTGAAGCAAGACAGGTTTATTACCCTACCGAAAACGCCAGCAGTAAGTTTATAATTACACAGTAATATTAATAGACAGGGAGCCTGAACATGTGTTCCAATAATCTGAAAAGGGCTGGGTGCTGAGCAATGGAAGATGTTCCAGGGGTGAAAGTGTTTGGCATGATGCAACGCCCAGGCAAGCTCCTGCAGACACACTGCTCTTCTCACTTGCTCTGATATCACAGGATGGATTCTCAAATCCCCCAAAGCAAACCTCAGCTTCTTTCTGTTACAGATGTTTCAACTTTGAGACCGGAAAGAAACATACTTCTGTCATAGGCTGGTTGAGGGGGGGGCGGGCAGAACTTCTGTCTCTCCCCTCCTTCTCTCAAATAAATAAATTAATTAAATATTTTTAATTCTTTTAAAAAAATGCAATGACGAATGTCTGCCCTTACTACTTCCACCCAAGGGCATACTGAAGGCTATCTCGCAAGCATAATAACAACAAAAATAAATAAATAAATAAATAATAAAATTTGGGCTAGAGAGATGGCTTAGCAGTTAAAGTACTTGCCTACAAAGCCTAAGGGCCTATGTTCCACTCTCTATATTCCATGTAAACCAGACATACAAGGTGATGCAAGTGTGCAAAGTTGCACACGCACATGAGGTGGTGCATGTGCCTGGAGTTTGATTGCAGTGGCTGGAGGCCCTAGCCTGCCAATTCTCTCTCTCTCACCTCTCTCTCTCTCTCTCTCTCTCTCTCTCTCTCTCTCTCTCTCTCTCTCTCTGTTTTTCTCTCTCTTATAAAAAAATTTTAAAAATAAAAACAAATAAGATTTGTGTGGATTATAAAGGAAAGAGGTAAACTCTACTGGCAACATGGTTGACATCCTAATAAGTCTACCAAAAATAGCTACTAGACCTAATAATCGAGTTTAGGAAAATGAAACAATTTAAGGACTCAAGTCCAATATGTAAAATTCATTTAAATTTCAATATACTAGTGGTGAACAAAAAACATGAAACATTAAAGAGTATAAATTAAAATAATATCATTAACATAAAATTCTTGAAAATAAATTTAAGAGGCACAAGCAATACTTATACATTAAAAATATTATCATACTGAGGGACAACAAAAGGCATAAATAAACAGAAGATTATATCATATTCACAGACTGCAAGACTCAGTACAATTAAGACATCAGTGATTCCCATAACAAGCTATATTTTAAATACATTTCCCATCACAAGCTGCCAGGCTGTTTATAGAAATTGATTCTAAACATATGTGAGGATGCAAAGGATCTAAGATAACAAAATATTGTTAAAAGAAGAGCAATATTAAAGCATTTACAATATTGACGATAAAGTGACAACAATCGCTGCCTCAGTAACAGACGTGAAACAGACGCTCCACGGTCAGTTTCAGATGTATATAAATTATCAACAGACATACTATTCAATAAGAAGGTGGGTTTTTCAACCCATGATTTTACAATGAGATGCCAGAATTTACTTTTCCAAAAAGGACTTCATATATTACCTCATCACTCTCAAAACCTAATTCAAAATGCAAAAGAGCAAAAATAAGATTTCAAGTAGGAAGTACTGGAAATAGTCTTCGTGACATTGAGATAAGCACAGATTTTTTTTTTTACAAGATCCTATGTTGGGGTCTCAGACTCACTCTGGAGCCCACACTGGCCTCAAACTCGTAACGCCTGCTCCTCAGCTTCCCACGTGCTGGAATTGCAGATGTGCACCAGCACACAGATGTAGGCAAAGATCTCTTAGATAGGACCTAAAAGCATGACCTCGAAAAAAAAAATGATGCATTATGAACCCAGCCTCAGCTACAGCATGAGACCCTGTCTCAAGAAGAAAAAGAAAAAAGAAAAAAACTGACCAATGCAATGTCACAAAGATGATTTCTTATATTGTTACTTGAAGTTTTCACATTTTTGTGCTTATATTTAGGACTGTGATACATTTTGAATTAAATATAACATGATTGCAATCCTAGCATTCAAGAGGTTGAGATAGCAGGGTCACAAAGTCCAAAGCCAGCTTGGTGTACATAGTAAGTTTAAGGCCAGCCTGGATTTTTAAGAGACAAAATATTTTTAAATTATTTCTTATGTGATATTATCAATTAGATTAAAATATAGCCATAAGTAAAAAGGCAATATTTGCAAAACATATATCTGATAAAAGAATTAAATCCTTAACATACAAAGAACTCATAACGATAATACAAAAAAAAGTATAAGGATGGATGCAAGATTTGAATAATTCCCACATCAAAGACAATGTATGCATGATAAATTGTTAAAATTCAATCAACTTCTCAATGAAAAAAATACTGTTAAAAAGGTTGATGTTGGTATATAGAAGTAAAAATAAAAGTTATGCTCTAACAACACAAACCAACGAAAGCTTCAGGTTAGATTGAAAAGACTGGAGCTCGGGGTGTAGTGTTTCCCATGCAAACCTGAGGACCTGAGTTCAAATCCCCAGCATCAGCCATCTAAACTGTCAGGTGTGGCGGCGCACACCTGCAGTCCCAGTGCCAGGAGGCAGTGAGAGGTGGATCCCCCGTAACTGCTGACTAGCTTGTCTAGCTGAATGGGTATAACTCAGTGGGAGATGCCTGCCTTCGTGCCCTGGGTTCAATCCGCTTCCTCAAAATAAATGGAGCCAATAGATTTCTTGATAGCAAAATATCAGTTACCTTGGAAAATAGCTTACAAATTTCTTTTTTTTACAGGAATAAAATATAGTTTATTCTGAGACATCTAGATTCAGGTTGTCACAAATAACTTTTTGTGGTTACTGTGGTAGTTTAAATGTATGGCTCCATAGGCTCAGGTGTTTTGTTAAAATTGAGTTTGCAACTTCAACCCCTAGCAGGCAGACTTCCGCTAATCATTCACTTAGCCTGGTGGAATCGTCAACACAGTTGTGGCTTCTCTGGGGGCTTCAGGTCACAGTGCCTTCCCATTGGCCCAGCCTCAAGCTGTATGCCTGCAAAGATACAGTGGCAAGCTTATCGATAGATAGTATACATACAACACAGCCAGGTATTTGCCTGTGATAAATCAAAACATATGGCTGCATAGAGACGTATATCCAAGTGTTCATGACATCTTCATTCATAATAGCTACAAATGAAAACAACTGACATGTCCATCAGCAGGTGGATGAGAACCATCCAACAGAATGCTACTCAGAAAGTGAAGAAATAATGACACGTGCCCACCAACCTCCATGAGGCTCAAAGCATTGTGCCAGGTGCGGCACACTATCTGTTACAGGATATTTGTTTATTAAAAAGCAGGAGGCTGGGGAGATGCCTCCGTGGTTATAAGCACTTGCTCTCAACACCTGCTGGCCCAGGTCCAGTGCCCCAGTGACCCATGTGAAGCCAGATGCAAGCGGTGGCGGGGCGTGCATATGGTGCTCATTGACAAACGAATAAATCACTGAAAACAAGTAAACTTGGGGGTTGCAGAGGTGGCTCAGTGAATAAAGCGCTGGATGGGCAAGTGTGAGGACCTAAGTTGGGATTCACATGAACGTCGGGTAGACATGGCAGCCCCCTGCCATCCCCGTGCTCCCAGGGTGGAATCAGGGGCACCCCAGTGCAGACTAGATAGCCACCGCTACCAAAGCAGCAGCAAGCTCTGGGTTGACAACAAAGACCCCCGTCTCAGTAAACAAGGTGGAGAACCACTGACGAAGACAACGGGAGCCAACCTGTGGCTCCCGTACACACACGCACACACACGCACACACACGCACACACACGACACCCCACGTGTGCACACACAGACACCACAGGCACAGACATATGCAAAACCTTCTAGAAACACGACAGAAAACCAATGAATGACGTCCTCTTGCTGGAGGTGCAGGAAGCGGCCGTCACGGGGGCGGCAGAGGATTTGTGGGGCGAGGAAGAATGGGATAAGGTAAGGTCTCATAACGCTGCCCACTTCCAGTCTCGCTACCATTGGCAAAACCTTAGTGGGTTTCCCTTTGAGAGCTTTCTTTTTTTTTTTTTTCTTAAATTTCCTGGGATTTGTCCTAAAGGTATAGTCAAAAATCTCACCAAATAATACAGTTTAATTTCCAAAACTAGAAACAATCTACATATCTAACATGGACAAAAAGAAGTATTTCCCTTTAAGGCAATCTTATGACTGTAGCCAGGAAAACCTACATTCTCATACTTGAAGATATTCATGACAAAATATAAAATGCACAAGAAGTAGGGAATATTTTATATTCATATAGTCTTTGTATATACAATGTATATATGAATAAATGCATAGAGTTACGGGAATTTTTTCAAGCAGGGCAATGTCACCAACCAACGTAAAAATGTCAAAGAACTTTCTAGTACTGACATGTGAAGGGAAACTGTCACCTGAAATGAGGTCATAAGAAGTGAACTCAATTACCCAGCTCTGTGGAGGACTTGCTTGCTCAACAGTCTGGTTTTTCAGGGCTGGGCAGATGACTCAGTAGATAAAGCCCTTGTCATGCAAGCATGAAGACTTGAGTTCAATCCCCGGCTCCCACATAAAAACTAGCTTCAGCATAACCCCAGCATTGAGGAAGTGGGTGTAAGCTTCCTGGCTCTCATTGGCTAGCCAATCTATCCTAATTGGTAAGCTCCAAACCAATGAGAGACCAAGTCTCAAAAATACAAGACGAAGAGCAATTGAGGAAGACACAGGCTTCTACCTCTGGTCTCCACATGCATATGCACATGCACACACACATATATATGAGCATGGATAAATGCACACATATCACACGCAAACACATGCATATGCACATGCAAAAACAAAGCAAAGCAGAAAAGATACTCAGGTTGTCTAAGGCAGGATGAGCCTTACCTGTGAAACTCATTGACTTCAGATGTGTATGCAACATAGCAAAATATGTGATAAAAGTGATGAAAATTGAGTAGATGAACACAAATATTCCAGAGCAAGCATGGTGCCAGCCTCCAGGGACCCAGGAGCTCTAGAACATGCCACCCCCATGCCGAGAGGCAGAGTGTTTTCATCAGGGGACCAGGACATGTCCGTGTTCATTCTCCAGCCATGCTTGATCTCCTCTTGAGAAAGCAGAGCACAATGCCATCCCTCTGCCCTGCCTCTCTGGGATATGGTAAAATTCAAATGATGTAACATATGCAAAATTCGTTTTCAATTTACAAATCACAAGCTCAAAGTGAACTCATGTCTTGTGTGACTTTGAAGCATCCACAGCTTGAGTGTGTTTCTGACCTACTATGATAAATGTTTTCAGGGCAAGAAAATATGAGATCTTTGACATTCAAAGGGTTAGCTACCTTATACTTCTCCTTCTGAGTGACCAAGAGAATTGTAACTACAGCCACAAAGGCAGGCAAAGTGATTTCAGGACTCTTTCCCAAACCTCACCCTTCCCCAGGCTGGTATGCTTGGGGAAAAAAATTGAATCTGAAGTCATACAGACTTGAGTTTAATTATCAGCTATGTGACAAATGATGCATTATTTAATTTCACAGAGCTCAAGTTTTATCCATTGTGGATGGGGATGATAAGACCTCCCCCCAAAAGTGTCATGAGGCATAAATGAAAGAGAATATGTCCACCCTTAACAGGCTGGGGCACATTTTAAGTACCTAATGCATTCTTGCTCTCCCTCTTGACCTAGGGTTCCATAAATTTTTCTACCGCGTGATTCTCAAGGACAGCCTTGGACGTAGATGGAATCATTGTCAGGCTAGGGATGGATCAAGAGGGAGGTGCATGTTCCACATATCCAGCTCCACTCAAAAAGCCCCTGGGACTGGAGAGATTGCTTAGTGTTTAAGGTGCTTGCCTACAAAGTCAAAAGACCTAGTTTCGATTCCCCAATACCTACATAAGACAGATGCACAAGGTGGTGAATGTATCTGGAGTTCATTTGCATGCCTCCCTTTCTCTCAATCTCTCTCTCTCTCTCTCTCTCTCTCTCTCACACACACACACACAAATAAATAAAATAAAATATAAAAGACAAAGAATCTGTATCTGTTAGAACAGAGAAAATGCTTCCAATAGCCATGCAACATACAATAGTAAAATAGCCCTGGTTCAGTTCATCCCAAAGCTCTATTTAGCAAATAGAATTGAAGTAATCAAGATGAGGAAGAGAGTGCCATGTAGTAACTTTCTGTAGGGATTGGTAATTTGAGCCCTATTTTTGTGCTTTGTTAAAAACAGTATTGTGAAAATGCAGTGTCTAAAGCAGGAGCTGCTTAGCACTGTAATGGCTTTTGGAATCACCATGGAAACAAATCTCTGGTCACCTCTGTGAGGAATTTTCTAGATTGCATTGATTATGTGGGAGGACCCATCACAACTATAAGTGACACCATCCCATGGGCTGGGTTCCTGGACTGCATACAAAGAACGCCGGCTGAGTGCTCCTCTCCCCGCTGTTCCTCCCTGCTGATGTGACAAGATGCCAGCATGCTGTTCCTGCCATGCTCTTCCCTTCATGGTGGACTTGACCCTTAAACTTTCAGCTGAGTTAAGTCCTTTTTCTTCCATAAGTAGCTCTGGTCAGGTATTTTGTCTCAGCAATGAGAAAGTAAGTAATATAAGCACTGAGGACAGGGCACCATAAGTCAGTACCAATAAGATGCTGGAGAACAGAGTAGTTCTTCAACCGTCTTCCTTGCGTAAGCAATGTAGTATCTCATATTGCAGGTAAGAAAACAGAACTATAAGCTAAAATCAAGCCCAGGCTTTTGTACTTTCTAGGATAACAAGGGCAACACTTTGAGTGAGCTCAAATATGTGAAACTTGTAGTGTTTCTACAACTTCTCAGACCTCAGAGATATTATTTTTAAGATAGACAATGTTGATAGTATAATATTTTAATGGTTCCTATTTAAAATTCCTTCCTCTAGATGTGTCAAAGTAAAAACTATGAAGGAAAGACCATAGCATCAAAATATTTAAACTGGTTTGCCTGGTTCACTGGAGGAGAAAGAAAATTCATTGCAAACAATTGTTGAGCTTTAAAATGGGCACCTCTGTACCAGCAGCTTCCATCAACAACAGAGACAACAGATGAGGGGATGTTTCTGCATGATGGCCCAAGGTTTCCATACCAGGAAGCTGTGATCCCCTAACCCTGCAGAGTGACTTCAATTAGCTCCAAAGAAAACAAGCTATTTTGTTCAGTGCGAAAATTTCATCCAACAAGAGTACAAGTCAAGGTGAAAGTTCTTTGCCATCCCTCAAAGCAGAGATCACTACAAATAGAATGTAGTCATAATAAGTAGGCAGGACTATTACATTCTTTTAAAAATTGGGACCAGAAGGAAGTTGATGGCTCCTAGGTTAATGTGACAAAAACCGTATGCACAGTAGAATTTAGATTCACCCAACTGACAAAATCAGTAACATCCTGACAAAATTGGGAGGGGGGGGTGAAAAAGAAAGAATACATCTTGCCATCATCTCTCCTCCCATCCTAGTTTCCTTCTCAGGAGATGCCCAACAACACCTGAACTGACTGTCACTGATTGGAAATTTAGTCACTGCAAAGACTATGTAGGGCCCCACCCATGAAGACCGTTTTAAAGTAATGTGTTTCAGTGAGACGCAGTGTTCATGCAGATAGCAAGTTCTTAATAGAATCCGGGAAGATGTTCTTTGGCAGAAAATGATTTTGTCGACATTTTTCATGATGACAGATGTGGTGTCGCAGCCGTTATGAAGAATTTCAGGCTGTGTTGCGGCTTTGTCACTACTGCGATAAATCACTCACTCATATATGAAAGTCTGTGGAAAGCAACTGTAGGGAAGGAACAAAACCCTCGTCTCCTATTTACAGACTAGGTATAATTAGGTATTATTTTTAAAGGTTCAAGGCAGCTTAGAGACTCTGTATTCAGTGCTTATGTGAGGATCAGAAGATCACACTGCATTACTGCTAAGCTGAGGAAGAAACGTCCACCCTGTAAGTTAACAGTCTCTGCCATAAATCCTGAAGGGAAGGTGAAGAAAACTGTGCTTCAAGGAGATGGGAAGAGAGGCCCAGCGCCATTGGCAAAGTCATCTAGGAGGGGGTTGATGAAGAATTAACAAGTTACGTCAACAAGAAAGTGTAAGCCGTCAATGAAACTAACCTTATGTTATACTCACAGGAGTTTATGTGCAGGTTAATCTAGTTATTGTTCTTTTCGCCTTAGGAAGCAGCCTGAATATGTAGCTATATTCTGTCACTTTAACTGGCCCAAGAACATCCTAATTTGAAGGTGTTCCAAATCTAGGAATGCCCTCTGTCTCTCTAAATCATACTGAATTTTGAATGATTTAAACAGAGTAGAAAAGGAAAGGAGAAAGGCCTGGGGAGATTACTAAGTGGACTAAGTAATTCCTGCACAGGCATAAGGACCTGAGTTTAGATCCCCTGTGCTCACATAAAATGCTGAGTGGTAGCATGCACCTGTAAACCCAGCACTGGGGAGACAGAGACAAGGGGATCCCTAGGGTTGCTGGATTGCTAGTCTAGCTGAATCAGCGAGCTCTAGGTTTAGCAGGACACCCTATCTCCACAAAGAAGGTGACAAGCCACTATGGAAGACATCTAATGTTGACCTCTAGCCTACACACACATACATACATAAACACATATACACATATACACTCATACACAGACATACATACACGCACATGCATGGCACACACACATGTGCCCACATATGAACACAAAGACAAAGAGGAAAGACCATTCACAGAGCTACTTTTGTTTTCCTCTTCCAAAACCTAATATGACTGGGAGTGGTGGCACATGCCTTTAATCCCAGCACCTGGGAGGCAAAAGTAGGAGAATTGTTGTGAGTTTTGAGGATACCCTGAGATTACATAGTGAATTCCAGGTCAGCCTGGGCTAGAGAAAGACAAAACTTCATATGATATTTAATGATAATGCCAGCCCTTTTCACAAGGTCTAGAATCAGGAAGCCCTGACATGCACATTCTCACTGGCACAGGGGAACTGGGTGGATCCTCTGTAATCTTTAGAAGAGTCTCAAAATCTGTGGATTTCAACTAAGAGTGGCATTGCCTTTCTGAAGACAATGTCGATGTTGAAGACATGTTTGGTTATCAAGACTACACCAGATGCTGCTGGCTTATAAAAGGTTAGTCATGAGTGATGATAAATACACAAGAAAGCATATCCCACCCTCACAGCGAAGGTTCTTTTAACCTCCACATTCACGACACGGAGACTGAGAACCCAGTCTACAGTTAACCAGGAAGACCCTCCATCCACGAAAGGCTGATCTGATCTCTTTTTATTGGTTTTCTTAAAGGAGGTAGAGCCTTTCTGGTGGAAGTGTGTCACCTAGGATGAGCCTTGAGCTGGCAAAGCCCAGCCACACTTGATGTTCGCTCTCTCCTCTCTTTCTCTCTCTCTCTCCTTCCCTTCTTCCCTGATAATATGACAATGTGATGCCAGTTTCCTGCTTCCTCCATGCCTTCCCTGTCATCACTGCTCTATCCTCTGGAACTGTAAGCCAGAATAAATTCTTCCTTTCCTAAGCTGCTTCTGGTCATGTGTTTTGTCCAACAATGAGAAAGTAATTGATGCTGAGAGTAACAATGATTCAAGATGAGTCCTGACTCCAGCTCCACTGTTGTTACTTGAGACATTGCTCTATTATTTACAGAGATAGTGGAGCTCTGTAATTCTAAAGGAAAAGACTCTAAGTAGGGCTGGGGAGATGGCTCAGTCAGGGAAGCACTTACTGCCTAAGTGTGAGGACCTGACTTTGGATCCCCAACACCCATATAAAATGCCAGGCTTGGCCATGCACACCTGTAATCTCAGTGCTGCAGAGGGAAAGACAAGAAATCCCTGGGGCCTGCTAGTTAGCTAGTCAGACCTAATCAGTGAGCTCTGGATCCAGTGAGAGACCCCCATATCAAAATAATGTGGAGAGCAATTGAAAAAGACGCCCCCTGTTGTCAACCTCTGGCCCTCCACATGGTTGCATACACACACGTACACATAACACATAAGCACACATGCAAAAGATGATTCTAGAAGAACGAGAATATTCTCCAGTCTCCTCATACAGACATTCCATGGGAAATCTGCTATAGTGGCAGGAGATAAAGGACAGTGGTCATAACCTGCTGAAAGGGTTTTCCCTCCACTCCTCTCGGAGGGGAAGTGTCCCAGGATGTGCCAGGCTCAAGCTGGCCTGTCCATCAACATCCAGAGAATCCTCCCTCATGGTGTGACTGACACAGTCCCTGAAAAGAAAGGAATAGGTGGTCCTGAATGGGAATGGAAACCATGAATTTTTTTAACACAGATACTATTTTAATCCTGAAATTGGATTGTCTTTCATATTATTTTTACCAAGAAAAATAAGAGGCTAAATGCTCTTCATAAAAGAGCTGGATTTGGGCCCAGTCTTCCTGCAACAAATTGTTTGGATCCAGTTTCAGCTTGTCATACCACGAAAGACCACATTATAGATTCGCTCCTGTGCTGGTTCTTTCTGGACCACAGGGGCTAGCAGGTAAATGTGGGGGCAGTCTTGGTTAGTGACTTTGAAAT
Organism: Jaculus jaculus; assembly: GCF_020740685.1. Classification (NCBI taxonomy): domain Eukaryota; kingdom Metazoa; phylum Chordata; class Mammalia; order Rodentia; family Dipodidae; genus Jaculus; species Jaculus jaculus. The sequence goes on from NC_059109.1 coordinate 134,493,162, forward strand.
ACAAATTTGGTCAGATCCCTACATGGTTGTGAAATCCAAAGGGACATGATTAATGAGCAAAACATGATAAATTTTTTAGTTTGTACATGAATCAAAGCACCCAAATGTATGTGTGAACACAAACCATGAACATGCTGCACAGAGCCAATGTTGGAAAACCTGTCAGGAGCCCCAGAGGTTCCATCTGAGCTCTTAAGGAAACACAAAGAAAGGCCATCTGTCAGAGTTGATCTTGAACTTGGGTGTGGAAACATATCAATTGAGGGAAAGAGAACAGCTGAAATCAAGCTGTGATAGCCTGGGTGACCAGGCTGGGAGGGAAGGACATGTGGTTCCTCCCCAGTACAGGGGCAGAGGCACTCGGTTGTCTCCTGCCCCTGCCTGTGCATGGGCTGGCTGGGTGGCTCCTCACCCCTTTCAGTGGTGAAGAGGCTGTTCCTGGTTGAGCCTCTGGAAGAAGCTCTTCCGGACTCATAAGTGCTAATCATGACAGCACACAAGGGCGCAGCCTTGATGATCCTGGGGAGGAAACTTGCAAACAGTCCCCTGGTGCCCAACTCAGCCAGGATTCTCAGCCACTGTAACCAGGTGGAGTCAGGGCGACCTGCCGTTGTATCTTCACATCAAAGGGTAGAGTCAAGGTGGCAGCCACCATTCCTGAGATGCCACAAGCCACAAAGCTGACACACATGGATATCTGGTCATCTGTCCCACACCCATTCTGTCAGCTCATTGCTGAACCAGTACAGAGCTGAGAAGGGCACATCTCAAAGGGTCGTGGGATCCCAGACCCGCCATGGTGAACGCCAACCGCCCTGAGCCACCACAGACCAGACACAGGTGGCTGCCTCTGGGCATGAACATACGTGAAAATTGAAACTTGGTCTGCACAAGCTCCAGGGAGCTGGTCACAGTGCCCAGTCTGGCCAGTGTGCCAGCTACCACAGATGTGCACAGGCCAGAGGTGAGAGCTCAACCACAAAGACAAGCCTGGAGTTGGGAGTAGGAAGTGAAGTAGACGGCAGCAGCTGACACGGTCATCGCCAAGGTGGGTGAAAGGCCACCCCACATGATCCTGGTGCCCTCGTGCCTCACAATCTTCACAAAGGCATCCACAGCGCCAGTGTAGAGGATAGGATCTTAAAGCCAGGTGGTGCAGCAGGTACACTTTGGGAAAGGGTACAGAGGCTCCAGGACACTGTGGTGGTACAGGAGGCATTTCCCTGGGGATTGGACAGAAGAGGGTGATTTGGTGGAGAGACTCCAGAATCTGAAGGAAGGTGTCAACTCAGTGGCCACCTGAAGCCTTCTGAGGCTGCGGGCAGATTTTCACCACTTCCGGGGGTGTCATAAAGAGGGAGGTGACCACAGCCCCAGCTCCCAAAGCCACCATTGAAGGGGGTTAATGCCCCCAGGACCCTGATCAGCCTTCTTGAGTGCAAGTGTGTGTGTGAGTGTGTGTGATTTCACTCCCAAACTGTTATTTAGGGCTCATTATTTTCCTTCCTAGCCCAACTTAAGAGACCAATCATGTGATTTTCCCCTAACCCGTATAAATTACAAGTGTCCTAGTAACTGCCTATCTTTTATTTTGACCCATTAGATCAATCAATGGTTCTCATTCTTGAATGTGTACCACATCTGAGAAAAGACGCAATGCCTCTTTAAAAAATACACATAGTGAGCTGAAGAGATGGCTTAGCTGTTAAGGTGCTTGCTTGGGAAGCCTAAGGACCCAGTTTTGATTCCCTAGTACCTACATAAGCCAGATGCACAAGTGGCGCATGCATCTGGAGCTCATTTGCAGTGACTAGAGACCCTGATGTACTCATTTTCTTGTACTCTCTCTTTTCTCTCTCTCTCTCCCCCTCTTTCTCTAATAAATAAATAAAACAATCTTTAAAAAGTTTATACACACACACACACACACACACACACACTTTCAACTGGAGCCGTCATCTTCCAGTAATTTTCAAAACTGACAAACACAAAGGGAACGAGGAGAGGCACCCGGTACATGTTCTCTGGGGCTTTTAGAAAACATGGAGCTGTTCCATTGGCCATGTGTATGCGAATCTACAAGAAGGGCAATATTGTAGACATCAAGGGAAAGGGTACTGCCCAAAAAGGAACGCCTCATAAATGTCACCATGGGAAGACTGGAGGAGTCTACAATGTCACTCAGCATGCTATTGGCATTGTTTTGAACAAGCAAGTCAAGGGCGAGATTCTTGCCAAGAGAATTAATGTGTGTATCGAGCATATTAAGCACTCTAAGAGCTGAAGCAGCTTCCTGAAATGGGTGAAGGAAAATGACCAGAAGAAGTAGGAGGCCAAAAAGAAGGGAAGCTGGGTGCAGTTGAAGTGGGCGCCCACTCCACCGCGAGAAGCACGCTCTGTGAGGACTAACGGAAAAGAGCCGGAGCTGCTGGAGCCTGTTCCCTATGAATTCGTGGCCTAATAGATAGCGTAAATAAATCAGACCTAGATTGTAAATATATATATGATAATGTTCAAAGACTCCTCACGTGATTCAGATTCAAAAGAATCCTATTATTCAAAGTCACCACTATCCAGATTTCAAGCCACATGCCCCCAAAAGCAACATTAATTGCTGTTGCCACTAAACTATAAGAGTCCCATAGAAAGTCCTAGAAGCTGTCTCCTCCTTGCTTGTAGCGGGACATCATTTTCTAGCTCCCCAAAGCAGACCTTTTCCTCAAATAGCTGTTACATGGAAACCAAGACAGGAAGTGACCCTGACAGAATGGTGCATTCTGGGAGGAAACTTTGCCTCCTTCTGCAAAAGGAAGATAACCTGAATCCTTTGGCTTTACTTTCCCAGCTTCTCATTTAAGCAGCTACTGATGGCTATGAGATATTCTAATATCATGCAACTGCCTGGCTAGCTGTTAGCTGCCAGCAGGCTTGAATTTTCTGCTTTAATAACTGAAACACAGAAATATTAGTTAGGTTTAGACATAAGCCCTACATCAAATGAATCATATAATCACAAAGAAAATCCCCAGCTAAAGTACACAAGCATGTTTTAAACACTTCTATACATCTAGGGTTGCATGATATTCTCCAAGGAGATGTGTATATAAATTATAAACATCTAAAATAATCCAATGTCTTTGGAATACAGAGAATCTCAACTTCAGTGAGTGAGAGATGTGCAAAAATAAATGAGACTTAATTGCATTAGAACACCTGCATAATTGGTCATTTCAATTGCTACTGTGCTTGAAAGCCACAATGTCTGGAACTATTGAAGTGTGTTGTGGGAAACTGGTGGTAGAGCCAGTTTATTTCCAATCCAGCTCCTCGAATATTTCTGCGCATTTTCCCACTTGTTTTAGGGTTCAGCTGGTGGGTAGCTCTATCTCTGTGCTGGATTCCTCCCTCCATGTCACAGTGGTCACTTACAAGGGAGCTGCGCTGAAGGGCGCTGCAGGGTGGTGGGGGTAAGCTGAGGCTTCTACCTGGTGATGACTGGAGGGGCAGGAATGTGGGAAGGCTCCCTAACAGAGGTCTTATGTGAGCAGAATAAACATCTTTGGGGCCAGGGAGAAGGACCAGCAGGCAAAGGGCTTGCTGTGCCAGCATAAGGACCTGACTTCAGATCCCAGCACCTGGGTGAAAATGCCCAGTGTGGCGGTGCATGCTTTTAACCCCAGCCCTGGAGAGGCAGAGACAAGTGGATCCTTAGGGCTTACTGACTAGCTTGTCTACCAAATTTGGTGAGCTCTAGATTTGGGGGGAACCGTTCTTCAAAAACATAAGGGGGAAAGCAACTGAGGAAGAAATTAACATTGACCTGTGTGTACGCCTACATTCACGTACAAAATATGCAGACACACACATGCACACACACACATACGCACTCCAAAGAAAACAAAAGAAAAAATAACTCCATCTCATGGCTCAGGGACTGTGCTTCCTATCTCTTCATGCCACTGAGGACTCTGTAAGCTTTAACACTGGAAACCCAAGATCAAAACTCGGGTAAACTACCTCTGAATAATGCAACAAACGTCATCTTGAAGCTAAGCCTGGATCATTTCTGTAAGAAGAGCAATCTCACTTACATTTGGAGACTTTTTTCCTCAGGGAAAACCTCATTTCCTAGAAAATTTTTTTCAATTTGCATAAAACTCTTAAATAGCATCTAATTGATGGATCTCAATTATCAAGGAATAGAAAATAAGGCTGGTACTTACAAGCTGAGGATTCTTCATATACCCTGAAAATCTTCTTATCATTAAACAAGGTCCGACCTTTGGCTCCAGTGAGGAATTTCACTCATCTGCCCAGAAGATGATTAAAAAGAAACCCAGAATGTAATGAGAGACTTTCTACCACAGCCAGCTCACACAGAGTGGGCTTTAAATAAAGAACGAATTATTCTTGGCTATAGGGAGAGCAGAGGGGGCAGGCAAAGAAGCATTAAATATCTCTGCCTGAAAAGCCTTCATTCTCTGAGCCGCAGCCATCTCCTATGAGCATCCACCCATGTTTCATTTCCTTGTTTCTCTTATCTTTTCATTCCCATAACCCGGGTTCTGTTAGGCTAAGGGCACTGTTTGTCTACACAGCAACATCTGGTACAAGCTCACGGACAGTGACCCATGACTCAGTTCAGCTCAGTAAGCCGTCACTTTGTGCGTGCTGTGTGCCTGCTGTGAGAAGGAAGACGGACACCCAGTTCAGAGTCATTGTCGGGAAGCCAGCACAGGTGCCAGGCAGTCCAGGTCTCCTTTGAAGACTATGCACAGACACAAAGCTACCTGTCTCAGGGCTGGACACCTGGTGTGAGCTAACCCGTGCAAAGTGTCTACAACAGTGACTGGAGGTGCAGTCAGTGAACAAAAGGTTAGCTTTGCTGTAGTTTCTCTAGGAAGTCTCACATCAGAAAAATTAACAAGAACCGTAATTTGTGTGACAACTGCTATGCTGATTAGCATAGGACCTTGGAGTGTGGGGGTACTGGAAGTAATCCCAGTACCTAGGAGACTGAGGTAAAAAGGGTGCCATGAGTTCAAGACCAGCTTGGGCTACAGAGCAAGTTCCAGGTCAGCCTGGGCTAGAGTAAGATCCTGTCTTAAAAGGAAAGAGAGAGAGGCAGAAAGAAAGAAAGAAAGAAAGAAAGAAAGAAAGAAAGAAAGAAAGAGAGAGAGAGAGAGAGAGAGAGAGAGAGAGAGAGAGAGAAAGAAAGCAGGCAGGCAGGGAGGGAGGGAGGGAGGGAGGGAGGGAGGGAGGGAGGGAGGGACGGACGGACGGACGGAGGGAGGGAGGAAAGGAAGGAAGGAAGGAAGGAAGGAAGGAAGGAAGGAAGGAAGGAAGGAAGGAAGGAAGGAAGGAAGGGGAGGGAAAGAAAAAGGGAGGAAGGAAGGAAGAAAAAGGAAAGGGAAGTGAAGGGGAGGGGAGGGGAGGGACTGAGGAGATGCCTCTGTTGGTGGAGTGCCTATGGAGCCAGTGTGAGTTCGGATCCATAGCACCTCTGTAAGTTACCTAAGTGCCAGACAAACATTGTAGCCCACCTGTAATCCCAGAACTCAGGAGGTGGAGACTGAACAAATTGGCTAGTTACACTGAGAGACCATGACTCAGTAAAATGGGAAGTGATCAGAAAAGACACCCATGTCAACCTCAGCAACACATCACATGCCCCCCACACACGAACACACACACACCACACACATACACACACGAACACCCACACCACCTCCACACCACATACATACATGCATGAACATACATACCACTACCATACACACACACACACCCCAAAAAAGTAAATTAAATACCATTTTTAAAGAATGCTAAATCCATGATGTATTGAAATATCACAGTAAATCCAATGAATCTACACAATATTCTTTTCTGTAATAAATGTAAGCTCACTCTTGGTTTTAATATAAAGCAAAACCTAACCACCATTGAATACTGACTATAAATTTCCATTTCTTCTTTAAACATAGGACTTTTCCTGCAGCTCAGTTCTTACCCAAAGCTGAAGCTTAGGTTCATACTGAGATGAAATAGGAGGCATTTTCATTCCAAGTTCACTCAAGTATACAATGTCTTCAGGCCTGTCCGAGTTCTAACACTATGGTTCGGTGTAGGGGAGGTGGGTATGTGGCTGGTAGGGATCAATACTGGTCACACCACTAGTGGCCCTCAAGCCTTAGACAGGCTACTGAACCTTGTGATGAATCCACTTTCTCCTAGTTAAGACAGGAACCATAATAGAACTTACATCTCGGTGGGCACAGGGATTAAGTATGTCAGCACATAGACAACAGTAGTGTTGAGCATCATGGGAGCCACCTGTAAATACTGATGATCTTGGCTACATCTCCCTTTGATAGTTTTTATTGGACATTAACTTGACAGGACCTAGAATCACCTGAGAGAGATCATGTAGGTTAGGTTAGCCCTCTGGGTGTGTCTGTGAGGGACTGTTGTGATGAAGTTAATTGAGGAGGGCAGAACCACCTTAACTGTGGGCGGCACCAATCCATGGGCTGGGTCCTGGAGTGTGTAAGAGGAGAGAGCTGGCTGAGCAGCACCATTCGTCCCTCTTCTTCCTCACTGTGGGCTGAACGTGAGCAGCTCTGCCTCAAGTTCCTGCCACCCCAGCCTCCCCACCCTGAGGGGCTCTAACCTGGAACTGTGAGCTGAGCTAAGCCCTTCCTCCCTAACACTGATTGTGATCAGCTGTTTGTTCCCAGCAATGAGAAGGTCACTGATAGCCTCCCACAGAAGAGGAAGTCAACCCTTTGCTGAGTCTCAGGAGCTACAACTGCCATGTAACACAGTACAAGTGATAACTTCTGATGCCTGCACGCCTATAAAAGCTTCACCACCACGAGGTGTTTCCTTTGTAATTCCCGCCACAAGCCACGTCCTTCCCCTCTCCTCCCTTGTACAACCACCCAGTCATTAGAGAGCACTTTGCATTTCACAGAATCACACGAAAATGGAATTATTGATTATATACCCCTTTTGATAAGACTGGCTGACAAGTGAACCCAGCAACCTTCCCACCCCCTCCCCTCCCCCTGCCTCAGCACTGGGGCTTCAGGCTTAGCAGGCATGCCCTGGGGGTCTGACTCAGGTCTTCATGCTTGTGCATGAAGCCATAGCCCCAGCCCCCAATTAGTGCATGTGTGTGCCTGTCTGCATGCGTGTGTGCATGCGTGTGTGCATGTGTGGAAGAGTACTGGTACACAGCCGGCACAAGCATGTGGAAGCCAGAAAATATAACCACAGGCGTCATCGTCAGGAACAGAGCCCTCTCCTTCAAGTCAGGGTCTCTCATCGGCCGGCGATGCTCCACTTAGCCTACGCTAGCTGGCCAGTAAGCCCTAGAGATCCACCTGTCTCCACTTCCCTGGCACTTGGATTACAAGCATGTGCCACCATGCCAGCTTTTCTGCCCTCAATTCTGAGGCTCAAACTCAAGTCCTCAAGCTTGCAAGGCGAGCACTTGACCTGCCCAGCCATGCCCAGCTCCTGCACCCATTCTTGATCTGTCTCCTCTCGCTTGGCACAACTATTTTGAAATGCATCTGTGCTGTGGCATCTGTTACTGGTTCATTTCTTGTCACTGATGAGTAATGTTTCATTATGTAGAGCAGAGACTGGTGTTTGCCCATTTATCCGTTGACAGACATTGGGGAGATTCCCAGTTGGATACTATTATTTAAAAAAAGCTACTATAAACACTCATGAGCAAATCTTCCTATGAACCCAAGACTTCATTTCATTTTGGAAAATGAAAAGTAGCTGAGTCACGCGGTCCACATGTATTTCACTTAAAAAAAATCTCCCAAACTGTTTTTAAAAGGTTGTGCCATCTTACACTCCTTCCAATAAGTGCATGGAAAGTTCAATTTCTCCACATCTTAAATAAATTTTAGTTAGTCCATCTCTTATTAACCTTTGTCCATGCTAATAAGTGTGCAGTGGTGATGTGACAAGGTTTCATGTGCATTTTCTTCTTGAGTGACAATGCTGAATGCCTTTCCACTGGTGAGCTGTCCAAATATATCCTCTGTGGTGGAGTCGCCTCTCACATAGTACGCACATTCTGCGGTTAGGTTGTTCAACTGCCTCACCATGAGTTTCCAGGGTTCTCCATTTCACCTGAGCATAAGCTCTTTACCAGATCAGTAACTTCAGATATTTCCTTCCACTTTATCACTTACTGTTGTATCCTCTTAATGGCATTTTTTTTTTTTACAATTACAACCAGAAAATAGTTTTACTAAGGTTGATGTGTTTAGATTGATGGATTCTCACCTTTATGTCCCCTGTTCTGTTATTGCCTTTATTCAGAGTAATTCTATAGCTGTAGTTTCCCAACCATCCTTGATTTCGCACACTGCTCTTGACACAGGCAAAGCATATCCGCTCAGCTGCATTCTCTGTTTCTGCTCGACACCATCTTTCCTGTAGCAACAATACCTGCAAGGGTACATCTTCATACCCACTTTGAACTCCATTTATGATAGCTGCCATGGGTTCCATTGGCCAAAGGCTTCCTGGGAGAAGAAGCCACTGAGAAGACATTTGGAGGGTTGTAGCACCCTGGAGAAAAGCACAGGAAACACGCAAGAATGCTCAGTGTGGGTAGAGAGCACCCACCATGGAATAAATACTCTTGGAGGCGTGGTTCTAACCCCATACCGGGTTATGTAAGTACAAAGAAATACCTCCCGTTGAGTGCTTAGGAGGTTAGGAGGAAATACAACTATGTGAAAGACCAAGGGTATTTAAAGTCAGTGTGATACAATGGTCTCACGACAGAGTGTGAAATCCTTCCAGGACAATGCACAGCCACTGACACTCTCCAGTGTTTTCACGCAGCCCCAACACGCCTTTCCCATCAAATGTTTGTTAACCTAACAGAATCTTTCAAAATGAACTTTTTCACTTTCATAATGTTCGACTTCTGAATTTGATTTCATGGATCAGGGATCTTCTTTAGCATTTAAGAAATCTTTGCCCAAATCAGGTCTTAAAGAATATTTCCTGTTCTTCCCTAGAAAATCTATAGATGTAGGTTTTACACGTAAGTCTATGATCCTTTTGGAGTTCATTTCTGTATGTGGGGAGAGGTAGTGTCCAAAATTCACTTGCTTACATTAAGATCATCAGTTGCTCATATATGTTTGGGTCCATTTCTGGACATTGTGCCATTGATACCTTTGTCCATATTGATGTCACTGTCACATTATGTTGATTATTACCAGCCTGAAATGACCTCAGAATCAAATACACTTAGCCTGTGAGTTTTGGTCTTTTTCACAGTGGAGTCAGCTCTTCAGGGTCCTGAGTGAGCATTTCTGTGAGGCTCTCAGCATAAGTGTCAGCATCATCCTGTTGTTTGTTCTCAGACCCTTGCTGCTTGTGACTGAGACTGGAGTGGGCGTATAGGCAGATCTTGGACAGTTCACATCTCAACAGAAGTCAGTCTCCCAACCTGGGGAAATACCATGACTCACTGAATATTTAGAGCATCTGTAATTTCTCTTGGAAATGTAATTTTTGCCAGGCATGGTGGTGCACGCCTTTAATCCCAGCACTCGGGAGACAGAGTTAGAAGGATCATCACGAGTTCAAGGCCACCCTGAGACTACAGAGTGAATTCCAGGTCAACCTGGGCTAGAGTGAGGCCCTACCTTGAAAAAACAAAAGAAAAAAGAAATGTTATATTCATATTTAAGTCTTTATTAACACAGTTTCAACTCATAAGTCAGTCATATTTTTTATCAAATTTATCCTCTACATATTTTATATTTTTGAATTAACTAATTATCTTTTAATTGGGAACTTTAATACATGAGCATTTACAAATTGGTCATCGTCCCACCAGGTTATCATCTTCCATCTCTTCTTCCTCACCCTCAATATCCTGAGGGTCTTCTTCAGTGGAGAATATTGGTGGTCACTGTGAGGTCATAAATACACAAGTCAGTCTGGGGGGTGGGGGCAGTGTTCCAAGAACACATTCTGTCACTATATATTCTTTCTGCCCTCCTCTCCAGAATGTGCTCTGAGCCTTGTGGGGACATGTCAGAAATCTGTCGGTGTTGAGCTCTCAGCAGCCTTTAATTTTTCTGCTTTGATGAGTTTTTATATTTTTATATGTTCCTATTTAGTTATTATTTATTAGAGGGAGAGGAAAGTAGGCATGCCAAGGCCTCTAGCCACTGCAAACAATCTCCAGGTTCATGCACTGCAAGGTACATCTGGCTTACATGGTTTCTGGGGAATTGAACCTAGATCCCTAGGCTTTGCAGGCAAGTACCTTAACCACTAAGGTATCTGATGATTTTTGAGTCACCTCAGTGTCTACCACCATCTCCCTGGAGAAAGTTCTCGGGCTAGCAGTGAGAGCAGTGCTCATATTTAATCCAATGCTAGGCACTTGTTATTCTGGGGGAACTTGAGTCTGTTGTGCTCCATATTTTATATTGATGATATCACTGCAAGACACACTTTTTAATGCAATTTCTTTTTCTTTTGAGGTAAGCCCAATGAGCTGGCCTTTTTCTTTTTTTTTTTATGAGAGAGAGAAAAATGGCACATCAGGGCCTCCAGCCACTGTAATCAAACTCCAGACACGTGCACCAACTCAAGTGCATGTGCAACCTTGCATGTGCATCACCTTGTGTGCCTGGCTTACGTGAACTCTGAGGAGTCAAACATAGGCCCTTAGGCTTTGCAGGCAAATGCCTTAACCATTAAGCCATCTCTCCAGCCCCCAGTGAAATTTCTAATTGTATATAACCAACTGATTTTGTCTATTGGACTCATCTGAAAATGTGATAACCTGATTCACTGATTCTAAGAGTCTTTTTGTACATTTTGTGAGATTCTACATAAACAATCCTGCTACCTACAAAGACTTTTGCTTCTTTTCCATTCTAGATATTTTTTGTTTATTTTTCTTGCATTATTCTATGGGCTAGAAGTGCTAGAAGAATGTTGAATAAAAGTGTGATGAGAGCGCCATCTTTTTATAGTTTCTAATCTGAGGAAAAAATGTTCATTCTTTCACCAAATATGATATCAGTTACAGGGGACTTTGTAGACCTTCTAAATCAGGCTAAGGAAGTTCCTTTGGTTCTCAGTTTGCTGAGAGAAGTAACAATTGAATGCTCAGTACCAGATGAGACATCCCTATCACAGCTTCCAAGGCTCAGGGAAGGCTGAAGAAGAGGAAGCAGAAAGACTGAGAGCCGCCGGGTGAGGAAGAGTGCTGCAGAGCCCTGTCTTCTGGACATGAAGTGGCCATTGCATTTATAACCTCATAGTGGCTTTTGTTGCCTGCACAATATTGAGCCCATTAACAACTTTTCATGGGTGGTGGGTGAGAGGAAAAATAAAATAGAAAAGATACCAAAAGAGAAGGGGAACTAGTTGGAAAGAAAAGGGGATCCTGTGGAAGGAGGATGTGGGAGGGAGGACAAAAGACAAAGGAATGGACCCGCATGAAAACTGTGAAGAAAAAGGTCTGAAGGGAAGCTGGAGAGATGGCTTAGTGGTTAAGGCATGCCTGCAAAGTCCAACAACCTAGGAGTCTCAATTTGATTCTCCAGTACCCATGTAAAGCTGGATGCACAAAGTGGCACATACATCTGGAGTTTGCTTGCAGTGCCTAGAGGCCCTAGTGTGCTCATTCTCTCCCTCTCTCTCTCTCTCTCTCTCTCTCTCTCTCTCTCTCTCTTTCTCGATCTCTCGATCTCTCTCTCTGTGTATGTCTCTTGCACATGCGAGTGCATTTGCAAATAAATAGATAAAAATATTTTAAACAGTTTTAAAAGAAAAACATTAGATTTTAGGTTTGGTGGCTTGCTCTGTATTTACTGAAATGATCATATATTCTTTTTTACTTTAAGGTGAATTACACTGATCAAGATTCTTTGTTTCTTTGGTATTTGTTATGTTGTTGCTCTTTTGTTTGTGGTAGTGATGATTCAGCCCAGGGTCTTTCACAAGCGAGGCCAGAACCCCATCACTGAGCTATATCCCTAACCTACATTAAGTTTAAAGGCTAAGAGCTTTCCACTCTAAGAGTTACTCCCAATTGATCATGTGTTTGTGTGTGTTGTGTGTTTGTGTGTGTGTCAATTGGATTCTATTGAGTAGGATTTGTTTAGAACTTTTATTCTTTCAATACTCAGAATTGAACCAAGAGCCTCACACATGCTCAGCAACTGGTCCATCTCCAGCAACATCTCAGCTAGGATTTTTGCATATACATGTGTGAAGAATTTTGGCTCATCATTTTATATTCTTATAATATCTTGGTTAGCTTTTTTTTACATCAGATATAATGTTAGCCTTGGAAAATAAGTTAGGGCATAGTAATCCTTTTTCAATTTTCTGGAAGATTTTATGTAAAATTGATATCATTACCTCTGTAATCAGTACATTTCACCAATGAAGCCATCTGGGACAGACATTTTCTTTTAGGGAATATTTTTAACTAGAAATCACATTTTTTAATACACATAGAGATGTACAGGTCATATGTGTTCTTCTAAGTAAACTTTGGTAGTTCATGTTTCCATGAAAATTGACCATCCCATCTAAGTTATTGAGTTATTTGCGCAACATTTTTTATAATACCCCTTACTATAATTTTAAAATCCACATTCTCTGGCTGTAGAGATTGCTGTAGTGGTTAAGGTGCTTCTCTGCAAAGCCAGAGGACCTCAGTTTGATTTCCCAGGACCCACATAAGCCAGATGCACAAAGTGGCGCATGCATCTGGAGTCCATTTGTAGTAGCTGGAGTGCCCATTTTCTCTCTCTCTCTCTCTCTCTCTTTCTCTCTCTCTCTCTCTCTTTATCATAAATTTTTAAAAAAAAAACTTTTTAAAAATCTTTTTAAGAAATCCACATTCTCTATCACAATGTCACTGCTCATACATACCTGTATAGCTAATTTGTGTCTTTTCTATTTATACCCTAATCAGTCTCACTGCACATGCATCTGTGTTTTTCATATTTTAATCTTTTCAAAGAAATGTTCTTTTTATTTTATTTTCTTTAATTTGTGTGGGGGGTATAGTATTGTGGTGTATAATGTGTGTGGCACATGCACATGTGTGTAAATGTACACATAGACACGTGGAGGCCACAAAAGTTTACCAGGTGTCTCCCTCTGTCACCTTGTTTTTCTGAGGCAGTATTTCTCACTGATAAACGGGGAGCTGGCCAACCTTTCTATCAGAATGGCTGACCAGTAAGGCCCAGCAGTCCTCCTGAATCCGATGCCCACCTCAGGCCTGGGTTCAGGTCCCCACACCTGCACAGCATGCACTCTTGCCCACTGCACAATCTCATTGGGCCCCTCATTTCACTGATTTTTCTATTTCTTTTCTACTTTCTGCCTTGTTGATTTTTATTCTAATCTCTATTATTTCCTTTTTCTGCTTGCTTGATGTTTAATTTCTTCTTGGTCTGGTCTCTTCAAGGTGAAAACTGTTCAATTTAATCTTTCTTTTAACCTTTTAGACCTTTCTTCGCTTCTAATATAGTCATTTAGTGTTGCGAATTTCACCTGAAGTATTGTTTAATGGCATAGCATAAATTTATCATGCTGTGTTTTCATTTTTATTCAGTTCAAAATCACTTCCAGTTTATATTTATTATCTTCTCTGACCCTCAGTTGTTTAAAAGTTTTTTTTTTTTTTTTTGGTTTGGAATTTTGCCAGAACCCTTTCTTCTACTTAAATGAACCCCACACTTGGAATGATGTAAATCTTTTCAAACTTATTGAGACATTGCTCACTATGTCTTCTACCATGGCTCAATGGAACGTTTTACTAAATTCACTTAGGTCAAGTTGCTTACTAGTGTTGTTCTTCCATTTACTTCCTCACTAACTTTGTGGTCTACTTATCCTAATAATTATTTTAGTAGAAGTTTATTTGATACATTTAACCTTTTGCTTCATGTATCTTTGAAGCTCTCTTACTAATGCATAAATGTTTAGAATTGTGATCTCCTCTTTGAGAACCAACCCCTTTATCACTATGATATCATGTCATCCTTAGAAATATTTTGGGGGCTGAGATCTGGTTTCCCAACATGAGTGTAGCTATTCCAACTCTCTCTGGACCAACATAGTATAGATTCACTATGTCATATGTCACTGTGAACACTGAATTAACTGATATTGAGTTGTTGTTTCTGAAAGCAATATATACATACATGTTTCATATAAATTATAATTTCCATATAAAACAATGATCTGATAACTTTTATCTGTTCTATTTTGGAAACTAAGAGACACCTGCCTGAGGGTGCCCCACTAACAGGTGTTAGTGCTAAAGTTCAAATTCCACTACTGGCTCAAGGTACTGTGTATGCTTCCCCCTTCCTCCCCACAGGTAGTCATCTCTGAAACAAACCCACAAGGTATTTCCAAATTGGTAGTCATCTCTGAAACAAACCCACAAGGTATTTCCAAATTGGACTCCTCGTGGTACTGTAAGCTTCAGAGGACTCAAATGGCCACAAAAGGACCAACGGTATTGCCTGCAATGTTAAAATCTCATGGTGCTGAGTAGATTCACTAGCAAACAAAGGAGCCTTGGATAATGAGGACAGTATGTCTCTCTCCATCCTTGTTTGTATTTTTGTTGTTGTTGTTTAGAATGCATTCTCTATGCAGAATGTGTCAGGTATGGGTTTGTCCTGTGGTCTGGTAATCCCTGTATTCTGATTGGGATACTTAAACCAGTAGCACTTAATGTGATTACTGACAGCATTAGACTCAAGTACTATTATGCTGTTTGCTTTCTAGTAGTCCCATCTGCCCTTTGTTTCTTTTCCCACTTTTTTGGAGTTATTTTGGAGTAATTCAATATTTCATGCCATTTATTTTGTGCCCTTTCTTGCTTTATTCGCTATGATTCTTTGTTTTGTTATTTTAGTGTTTGCTTTAGAACTTACAACATGCAGCCTTCTCACCATCCACACTTTGGAAACAGTACACCACGCTATGTGTCATTTAAGAGTTTTACAAAGGTCTCATTCCATTTCTCCCCCAACACCATAGCCATGGTGTTGTTGTTTTACATTTAATTATGCACGTATTATAGAATCTGCATTGCATTGTTACTATCTTTATTTAAATACTCCACTCTCTTTTCAAAGATCATTTAAATTTAACACATTTAAATAGTAAGAAAAATCTTACATATTCATTCGTGTGGCTTCCTTTCGGTGCCTATTCTTTTTGGATACGTCCATATTTCCATCTGCTATTATTCTCCTTCTGACTCAAGAATTTCCTTTAGGATTTCTTGTACACTGCTGGGAACAAATTCAGCTTTTGTAGGTCTGTAAAAGTCTTTATTTTGCCCTTATTCTTTTTCTGATAGATATTTTTCTCGAGGTCTGGAATCCTAGATTGACCGTCTCCCTCTTCAGGACTTTAATACGACTTCTGTCCCATCCTCCACCTGTTTCATCACCTCAGATATCTGCGGTCATCGTTTTCATTTGTTCCTTTAGATGTGATGTTCAGTTTTCTCAGGATACTTTGAGAGTTTGTTTTTAGACACTGGTTTCCAGAAATTCAAGCGTGATAGGTCTTGGTACAATTTTCCTCATGTTTGTTAATATTTGTGGGTTATCTTACCTATAGTTTTGATCCATTTCCAGCCAGCATTACCACTAGTAGTTTTCAACCCACTTTTGCCACTTTTGGGGACTCTCATTACTGAATATGACACAGCATATTGGGCCGCACTAAGTTACCGTACAGTTCATTCCTTGCAACTTTATTTCTCCTCTCAATAGGAATAATTTCTGTGTCCAGGTTCACATATTTCACCTAACAGACATTTATAGAAGTCATATTTGGCCCTTTTTATAGTTGATGCCTCTATTTGACATTTTTGAAATATATACATTACACTTATCATAACTGTATAACATGCTTTTTCTGCTAATTCTGACATACATCATTTCGAGGTGAGCCCTGATTGATTCCATTTCCTTCTGGGCCATAGCTCCCTGCTTCTTTGCTTGCCTGGTCATAGTTTACTAGGTGAAAATTTTCTAAACTTTGCACTCTAAAATGTTCTATATTCTTCATATTTTCAGGTATTTTTTGATCTTTGTCCCGGAGCACTGATAACTATATACAAGCACTTTGATCTTTTTAGAACTGACTACTTACATTTGCTAGATGAGACCAGAGGAGTTGACAGTACTCTTCCCAGTGTCCACTGGATCTTGAGGGCTTCCAGGGTTACTGGCGAGAGTCTGCAATGACCCTGGCCCTATCAAGTGCTGGACACTGCTGTCTTTCGTTTATTGTGGTAGTTCTTTCTCTGGCCTTGGCAGTTTTATTACTTTATGTAACAATCGGTTTTCAGCTGAATCTGTGGGTGGTCATCTGAAGACCTCCGTGGTTTCCTTTCAGAGCCTGCCCCATTGTTTGTATCTTAAATATCCCCCAGAGTCCATGTGCTAAAGGCTTGGTCATGAGGAGAGTGTTACTAGAAGATGTCTGCACATTGAAGAGGCAGGACCTCACGGGGTGCTGTAGTCATCGGGAGCAAGCCCTCTCCAAGGAGGTGTGGGGCCTGGCCACTTCTTGGCGCTCATTTATCTCCTGGCCATGACATGAGTGCTCCTGTCCAGGCTTTCTCTGTCATGACATGCTATCTTGCAATGGGCCCAAAACGACAGGGCCAATCAATCACATGCTAAAACTCCCAAATTATGACATAAAATGAATACTGTCTCTTTAGAAATGCATTGTATTAGAGGCTTTGCTGTAGTGACAGAAATCTGACCAACACAGCTCCCCTACCTACTACACAAGTACATACACACACAAGTACACACACACTACACAAGTACACACACACACACACACACACACACATGCAAAGATAGGAAACCTTTGGTTTACATATTTTGTCTCTTTTTAACTGTTTCAGGTGGAAAGTGTTAATCTTTCATCTTGGTTAGAAATGGAGGACCATATCTCAATTTTCTCCTGTTCTAATTTAATTTCTGAGTAGGACCATTTATTTTTATCCCATCAGCTGAAGTCTGTGCTTTGGCCACTCACTTCTAGCACCTTCCATTACTCGATATTCAACTCACACAGGTAGTTTTGCTGTAGTTCTATTATGGCTGTTATGCCTATTAATACAATCAGGGATACTGGACACTACACTGGCTAAATATATTGGGGTTTTTTTTTCTACTATAAACTGAAATGTTAAAAGCTACCTCAGAGCCTGGCGTGGTGACACACGCCTTTAATCCCAGCACTCAGGAGGCAGAGGTAGGAGGATCGTTGTGAGTTCAAGGCCACCCTGAGACTCCATAGTAAGTTCCAGGTCAGCCTGGGCTACAGTGAGATCTTACCTCAAAAAAAAAATAAAAAGCTTCCTCAGGTGATTATTGTAAAGATGAGAGTCCATTGCAGGTAAACAAACTTCTCTGGGGCCTAACAAATAATGGGAACGCATCAACGGGTGAGTGTCCTTTCTGGTCACCACACCTCCTGTTCTAGCATTTTCTTCCTCCTCTTTCCCCACCTTCCTTCCTCTGGGTCTGTTCAGCCATAATATTTCTTGACTATGGGTCATGATGTCATCACACTTTAAGTTAAGTCTTGGGCTGCGTGATGACTGCGTCATGCCATCAGAAGCCTGTGGACTGAAAATGAGTCCCAGCTACCTGAACTGTCAGGGTGTGGGGATGTTTTCTGCAGGAGTCACCAACAAGCTATCTGTTAAAAGTTTCAGAATTTCTTAGAAAAGCCTCTGCCACTTACTTTTAAGAAACTTAGTCTTCCTAACATCTAACATTTAAACAGATGTGTGAAGTTCCCACCAAATACCATTTAGGAACACGACCAAAAAGGGACACCAGCTGCAATGTTTATAAGAAGACCTTTGGATACAGAGAATATCAAAGTGGTGGAAACAGGTCAACTTAGTACTTCTAGCTCCATCACAGAACAGAGTCACGTCCTCAGCAAGAAACACCCAGGGTGTTCTTTCTGGGGTTTTCTTCAGCCCTGCAAGAAACGGTTTCATTGAACCTAGAAGTCTTTTGCCACAGAACTGAAGTGATTGTTCATCTCAGCCAAAACTGTATCCCAAGCTCAGGTCTATCCTCAAATAGCATCACTACTTTGAGTGACTATTCAACTGTCTGAGGATTCTCTGATAAATACAGAAGTTATAGAGAGAATCTTCTTGCTTAAATGGAGTTAAGATGAAATTGGTATGGAATAATGTATATAAAGTGTCCCTGTATCCACTACATGCCCAGTTAATGATTGGTAATATCACTACTATCATCATCATCACCATCATTATCATCATCATCACCATCATCATCACCTGTGTCGTGGTCAGTTTCCACATTGCTGGGATGAACATCCAAACCAGACACAGTCTATGGGAGGAAGGGATTTGTGTCACGCTTGCAGATCCAGGGGGAAGTTCTAGCTTCTATAGAAGAAGCTGTTTCCATGCATTCAAACAGGGAGAAACCACCACCAGCCAGCTAACACCAAAAAATAATGAGCATAGCTGGGCAGCAAGCAGCAGGGGCCCGCCAGAGCTCAGGCTGCTCTCTTACACCTGTGGGCTGGAATTCAGATCCACCCCCAAACATACCTCAGGGCTGGACCCCAGGATCTGCTCCCAGTGACACCTCCTCCAGCCAGGAGGCTGGAGACCCAAGTTACAAGCTTTAATGAAATACCTGAGTGCACGGAGGAATGCACGCCCACCACCACCACCAGCAGCATCTGTCACCACCATCATCGCCATCATGGTCACCATCGCTCTAACTGGCAACAATGCATCTAGCCATTCAAAAATTCCCACAGGACAGCATTTTTCAACAGAATGTTTCACAATGATACAAGGGTTGCCATATCTTTAACATCTCATATGGCAGTCCCTAAGCCATATGTAGACACTGGCTATGTTACATTAGCAGGACTCCAATTATAGGGATTGTTCACTGGGCAAATGCAACGCTGCCCCTCCCCATAATGGGAAGACATCCCCAAGGATGAAGTCTGTGGAGACAGGACTTTGCATGAGGAAAGCTAACAGTATGTGCCTTTGGTCTACCTCATGCTCTGCCCCAAGAGACTTGCTCAGCCGGCCACTCCCTCACCTCGCCTAACCCCTCGTTCACGCCCTCTGAGCAGGGCCTCACTCAGATCCCTCTCTACCACTCACCACTGCCCACTTCACGCCTTGCAATGCTGACGTTCTATCTTCATTTGTCGGATGGTGATCATATGTCTCATGACCTCCAGAGAAGCAGCTTTTTGGCTCTGATCGTCACTTGATCTCAGAACCAGGAATGTGCCTGACATATTGTAGAACTTAATATAATATAGTATAGTTTTTTTTGAAAGGTCATAGCCTGCTATTTTATAATAAACAGAATACTTTTATAAAATTAAAACCATTCTGCTCTCTTCCATCCTCCAAACCCTACCTGCCAACAAAAGTTCTGTCATTTTTGACTCACTGCTCTCAAATAAGAACCATGTGTCTAGAATGGGAAAGTGTTTTGAATTCTGAAAAAGAGCCAACATTTTACATCCTCTCATTCTTCTCTCTCCACAACTCACTCTCCTCACAGCTAATGTGACTAAACATTCAGGGTGATGGGTATAAATTTTTATCAGGACTATGACAAGAGACTTAAGAGGTGATTAAGCAAGGAATGTTTCACTCAATGCCCACTTCACTTAAGGAATAAAGCCTACATGTTTCTGGATTCACTGGCAAAAAGAGAAAAGAAGGGGCTGGAGAGATGGCTTAGTAGTTAAGGCATTTGCCTGTGAAGCCTAAGTACCCCAGTTTGATTCTCCAGGACCCAGGTAAGCCAGATGCACAAGGGGTCGCATGCACCTGGAGTTCATTTGCAGTGGCTGGAGGCCCTGGTATGCCCATTCTCTCTCTCTCTCTCTCAAATAACTAAATAAAATATGTTTTTAAAAAAAAAAGAGAGAAGAAGGAACCATTCAGAAAGCATCAACTAATACAACAACGAAAAAAAACAAAAAACTATCAGGCCTATTCTTGGACCTTGCATCAATGCAAAAAAATAAATAAGTAAATAAAAGGAAATCTTCCATTTATACACAAGTACAGGTAAATAAGAAAAATCAATGTAAACATAATTAAAACAGCCTTGTTTTTCGTTAGATTTCAAAGAACCATTATCTTGCATACGCTTCAATAAAGAGACGAGTAAAGCACTTAAAAGAATAAGGTGTACAGATTTCGACTTACATGGAAATGTGTCTGGTCGGATCGGACGTGAAAGAGTTGCCATTTACTCTTACATTGCTCTGGTGAGGACCAGTCGCATAGTCCTACAAAACAGCAAGGCCATATGAGGTTAATTCCCCTCGTGTGCCTAGAAGAGGAAAGAAGCTGGATTAGAATTATTCTGGAACCCTATACCATAGCTAATTTCACAAATTTCACTCAAGATGAGCATAATGAACAAAATACAGGACAATACCATTATGAACATTGATGTTTTTCATTTAAACATATTTATATTCAGTGTATTAAGCTAACAAATCATGCTATGTTCACAGGCTCAACCTAGACCCAGATGAGCATAGTCAGGCAATCATCAAGTGGTCTGTCAGGCTGGCCGTCACTTGTCACAAAGCAACTGTAGGAAGGGCCAGTGTTGCAGGAGATGGAGCATGGACGCAGAGGATCTGATGAATTCACACTTCTTTGATCTTGCAGTAATACAGATCACTTTGGCACATCTTCCGAGGAAAAGCCCAGAGGCAGCAAAAGGGAGCACTTCCCCTCGTATTTAATCTCAGCCTTGAAAAACCACTCAGCTCATTATGAGTTTACTTGGACTTCAACAGCATGATAGACAGTTCCCATGACAACCAGTTTCCAGTACACCATAGCATCATCTCCTAGATCCCCAGAAGTAGATATTAAACTGTCTGAAGGCAGAGCTGAGTCTAATGACCTCCAACTTCTTATAAACTGGCAGGGTCCCTGACTCATCAAAAATGGCAATTCATGGGCTAGAGAGATGGCTTAGTGGTTAAGGCATTTTCCTGAAAAGCCAAAGAATTCTGGTTCGACTCTCCAGGACCCACAAAAGCCAGATGCACAAGGGAGCGCATGCATCTGGAATTTGTTTGCAGTGGCTGGAGGCCCTGGTGCGCCTATTCTCTTCCTCTCTCTATCTCTCTCTCCCCCTCCCTCCCTCTTTCTCAATCTCAAATAAATAAGTTATACACACACACACACACACACACACACACACACACACGTGGCAATTCACGTGCAATATGTATGCCAGATGCTTCAAATGAATGAAGGAGCAGACAAGCCATGGGGCAGGCTTCTAGGTGTCATAAGTATTTTCTCATTGCTGTGACAATAAGCAACTTGAGAAGGAAAGTTCATTTAAGCCTAAATGTCAAAGGGATAGCATCCACCATGAAGCCATGGTGGCAGGAGCATGAAGGAGCTGCTCACATTGAAACTGCGCTCAGGAAGCAGAGAGATGAATGCTGGAGCTCAGCTCACTTTCTCCTTTTTAATCAGCTGGAATGGTGCCAATCACCATTAAGGTGGGTCTTCCCACCTCAATTAAACTAATCTAAAACCTTTATAAACAAGCCCAGAGATCTGTCTCCTAGGTGACTCTAGTTCCTGCCAAGTTGACAGTAGGAATTAACCATCATACTGGGTGTGTAGGATTCTTCCTAGAACAAAGGGGATGGATTTTACAAAAAGATCTGGACAGTGTGTGAACCTCAGAGATAGTACTTGTGTCCCACCCTAAGCAGCATCTGGCACGTGTGTGCTTCAAGCTCACTGAGTGTCATCTCCCTCAGTGGACCAAAGAGCAGAGCACACAATCCTGGCCTGAGCCAATTAGCACACCACATTGCATAGTCAAGCATCAGGTGTGAGCACATGACCTAAGCCAGCATGATGAGAATGGAGGATGGAGACTAACCCTTTCCCACTGGACCTGAACCTGTGTACACACGAAGCTGAGGTCCCTGAAGCTGCTCCATGAGTGACAGCAGAGAAAAGTTCACACAGTGAGGAAAGCCAGAGTACAAGTGAGACCAGCTTCTGAGGAGCTAGCTTCTGCCCGTAGGAGGAGAAAGCCCTCCCCCGCACTGCTCCTCTCCAGGAAGCAGGGCTGTTCCATTTCTAAGTCTGACTAAGAGAAAGACCTGGAGCCTTTTCTAGTTGTAATTTTTTCGCTGTTGAAGAGAAGTTAGGGACTACAAAGTCTGAGATCCAGGGTCTGTGTCTGTCTCCTTTTACACTGCTTGGGTGCCCTGAAAATGACTGTGGTGGCTTGAATGCAAAATGTCTCCCACAGACTCATAATCAGTCCCCAACAGTTCACATGAAGCCTTTAGCACGTGCAACCTTACTAGAGGAGATCTGGACCTCAAGTATACTAGTTCATCCCTGCCCAGGGTCCCTCAGCTAGCTCATTCTTGCTGCCCTCTCCCTGCTGCTGATGTATGAAGATGGGAGCCGGGTTCCTGCGCTGCCATGTTCCTCCAGCGGGGTGAAACTTTTCTTCCAAACTGTAATCCTGAAATAAGCCCTTTTCTCCCATAAGATCCTTCTGATGGGGGGTTTGTCCCCAACAACAATAAAGCAAATTGCTACAATGACAACACAAAGGCCCTATAATAATGGGATGAGTCACAGAAAAGTTTTCAGTAAGCTATAGTTGATCATTTGCAACTCAGATCTGAGTCCAAAGGCAAGCCCTTATTTGATGGATTTTCTTCTCATTGTCTTCCCTACAGTTCTCAGCCCACCTGCAATTTAGCCACATAACTGAGTATGGCAAACAAAATGTGAGCAGATAACCACATGTGCCATCATGGTCCGAGGCTGTAAAAGTCCCAAGCTCGGTTCACCAGCACTTTTCTTCCTCTCCATGGCAACAAGAGATGCCACCAGTTCCAGAAGGCATGGCTACCACTACAAAATGAGGTATCAGCTTGGACTTCTGAGTGATTCCCTGTAGCCTGCCATGGGTTGGATGCTTGAGAGAGACTAAAAAAAAAACTCTTATGTCCAGCTAAGTCTCAGATTTGGGGACTGTCATCACAGTAGAGCCACCCTGTCTCTATCCAACAGGGAGCCTGCATCTTCCTACAAGTCCTCCCCAGGTAACCCAGAGAACATTGTTCTTCAAGCCTAAAATTATACTAAAACCATTTACGTGTAAAGAGAGGCATGTGCAAGGGAAGCGTCTTGCCTAGCTCAATCAGAACCAGAGGCACACACCTGAAATCTCAGCACTCCAGAAGCTGAGACAGGAAGTTCACTGTCTGTTTGAAACCAGCCTGGCCCACCCCGTGAGTTCCAAGAGGCCACAGAGGGAGATCCTGTCCCAAAACAGGCAGCAAACAAACAGAAGAACTAACTTGTTCTAAATTATTGCCTATATATGTAATTCTAAAATATTAAAAACTAAAGTTAGGCATTTCTTTGGAGAGAGGAGCACATAAGGGAAAAAAATAAAGGAAATAGGATCTAATGCATGTGATGAGACCCAGTCAACATTCTCTTATGAATATGGGAGGGTCTTGTGAGGCCACTGTCCTCCCTAATGAGCTAGTGGCAGTTAAAGATTACTGGGGAAGGGGAGTCATTCTCTCCTGTGGCGTAACCACTGGTGGGTGATGAGGAGCACAGCAAGATGAAGGGGCAGGGAAGGGAAGTGTGGAGTACATGTGATCAGAGTGCAGATATATATGTATGGAAATGCCACAAAACAAAGCAGACACACAAGAAAAGGAAATAGACGTTCCACCTCCCAGAGCCAACATGTAAATGCTTTTCCTTCTCATAAGATATATCACCTTTGAGACAGACCACACTTCCTTCCTTAAAATTTGTGTGTATGTGTATGCCCATGAATTGACCAAAAAGAAACATCAATTTATGCAAAGCAGAAATTTCATTAAGTTTTTTTTTTTTGGCGGGGGGGATATTGATGAAAGTGAGTGTTCTTATGCCAGTTCATAAATACATGCAAAGTGCTAACAGTTCTGGGACTGGAGAGATTACTCAGCAGTTAAGGCATTTGTCTGCAAAGCCAAAGGTCTCAGGTTTGATTTCCCAGAACCCACGTAAGTCATGCCTCCCCTTTCTCTCACTTTCTCTCTCTCTCTCTCTCTCTCTCTCTCTCTCTCTGATAAATACATAAATAAAATATTTTTAAGTGCTAATGGTCCTAAAGGCTTTTCCAGAATATTTTGTCCACTGACAACTGAAATCTGACATGTTCACAAGAATATTTCCTGGGTCCATGTTATGTTGGCAGATTGCTTTTTCTTCTGCACTTGTGATTTGTGTGTTTTTAGTTGACTGTGGGGCACTAGCAGCCATGAAATAGAGATCATTTTAAGCAGGGTTTGCTGCATATGTCAAATAGAGACAGGCTGCTAGCAAAATATTCCCTCTGTGTGTATTGTGCAGCAATCCCCTCCTTGGGATAGTGTAACTGATGGGAAAGGCACACCTAACAATAAGTTAGCTAATTATAACAAATTAAAGAGCAAAGGATTAAAGTGAGACCAAAGCAAGCAAGAGCATAATTCTTATTAAGAGCTTTAACAAATGAACATATTACAAACTGGGCACATTCCCATCAGGTACTCTCATGTCTCCGCTCCTCACCCTATTCTACGGTGGCCCTTCCTCAGTGGGGTGATCTGTTCTCACTGTGGGGTCAGGAATGAAAGCACGAGTCAGTTCTTGTGGGAAGCAAGGGTCTCAGAACACACCTTCCCTCTGTGCAGCTCGTACATTCTTTCCCCTCCTTCTTCTGCGATGTTCTCTGAGCCATGATACTAGTCACCTCCTGCCCTTGTTTTAATCAAGTTGTTTATGAAAAATGGACTGAGTAGTTCTTACAACTGAAAAATGCAAAAATCCAATCAATGTCAAGTTCTTTCTTCATATTTCTTGAAGCCTGAAGATTGAGAATGTGGATAACCATAGAAGTGGACAGAATTACATGATCTAAACCTGGGAAATAATATTTTCATCTGAATTGGAGAGGGTCACCCTATAGTTTCATTTTTGATAAGATAAAGAGAAAAGGAGAGAGAGTAAATTGGCATGCCAGGGCCTCCAGCTACTGCAGTTGAACTCCAGATGTGTGCTCCAGTTTGTGCCCATGCACAACCTTGCACATATATCACCTTGTGAGTCTGGCTTACATGGTACCTGGGGAGTCAAACATGGGTCCTTAGGCTTTGCAGGCAAAATAACGCTTTAACTGCTAACCCATCTCTCCAGCCCTAGTTCCATTTTGTTGTTGTTGTTGTTTAAAAGAAAAGGAAAGAAATGTCTGTTTGTTAATTTGTTTTGAGACAGTATCTATGTAGCCCAGGCTGACCTCAAAATTTTGATCCTCCTGCCTCAGTTTTCTGAGTGTTGGGATTGTAGGGATAGGCTGCCACACTCACCATGACACTCTTGAAGATCAATAAGTAAGATTGGTGTGGCAATGGCTCAGTGGGTAAGGGAGCTCACTGCACAAGCACAGGGACCTGGGTTCAATCCTCCTAAGCTCTGTAAAACGCGGGGCATGGCCATGCCTGCCTGCAACCCCAGTGCTGAGGAGGCAAGGACAAGAGGACTGGTGGTGGAGCTTGTAGCCAGCCAGAATAGCCAAAAATAAAAATAAAAATAAACCAGAGATGGGACACACAACATGCATATTCTACACACAAACACATCACACATACTGCACATACACTCACACAGAGATTGCTTTCTCTGCCAGTACTCCCCAGTGGGATTCCTGTTACATATATTCAATAAATACATAATGAATTAACATCGGCACCTTATTTTCAGCATTGGAGCCCAATACTTTTTGAGATAGAATCTCTTCAGGCAACTCAGGTTGGCCTAGGACTCACAATGTAAACACATGCCAGCCTCAAACTCACACTACACCCACCTCAACCTGCCAAGTGCTGGTGTAAAAGGCATGTGCCACCATACCCAGTGACATTACCAACATCTGGATAAGGATTGGCAATATTACTCTAGGAATGAAGAACGATGTTTCTTCTCCATCCCACATTGAGCGTTGCCCACACCTGGATCCAAGTCTGTCGCGGTGAGCCACATCTGTGCTGGGAACAAGCCTGTGTGGGGCTTTGACATGCTGCAAGAGAAGAGATGCTCCTGGACACTCGGAGGAAGGCCACGCGTGTTGGCCACTAAACAAGGCAGCCGCCCTCGCGGAGATTGCTGTTTTCACACACCTTCAAAGTTGCCTCTCCTCACTTTCAGCTAAAACACCATGAGTCAAGCTGAGCGTGCCCAGAAGTGCTCCTGTCCATCGCCTTAATCCCTATGAGCATGTTCAGAGACGAACCTGCCCCTATAGGAGGAAAACGCCGTGCTTCTGTCTAAGAAGGGCGTAGCTTTGGAAATGACTCCCGCGTTCTCCTCAGCGGTGAGCCTGACTCTGCTCTCATGCTTACTTTGGCTCACCAACATGTGAATCCGTTGCATTCGGTTACATGGACATGGGCTCAACAAGTCTGGTTTGTACAACTGCACTCGAGGGAGCAAAGAGCCCAAGAGGTGCTGGCCAGAGTAGGGGGCCAGTGGCAGGGGAAAGCCCCGGAGCTCAGAGACAGCACATCCCAAACCCCTGCACACACGTCACAGCTAAAGACTCGGGCTCTCTGCCAGCCAGCCACTGTTTTCCGGGATTCCATTAGTCTCATCTTCCCAGGGAAAAGGACATGTTGCCCTTCCCCATTTGCTGGAATCGTGATGTATTCAAAGAACAGGTCAGCCCACTACCAACCATCTCCCCCTGGTAGAGCCAGGAGCGCAGGTCTGCTATTCCAGACGGGGGGCTGAGGGTGAGAAGGGCTCATCTGAATGGTGCTGGGGCACTAAGATGCAGTGATGGTAAAAAACTGGGTAAAACTAGAAAGAAATGGGAAAAGCTGGATCAGAAGTTGAATTTTCACTTTGTTCCTGAATGCCCTCCTACCTGTGGTTCACTTTGTCTTTCCTCTGCATCTCCAAAGCCTTGTGAGAAGCCATAGGATGCTCAGAATCTCTGGCCATTTCCATAGCATTGACTTTCCTGAAATGATTATTATTTCCAACTTGTCCATCTTTTTTTAGTTTAATTTTTTTCAAAGAATTTCAGAAAAGCCCATATAAGTTTACATAACTGTGCTGAATTATTTTAGGAACCGTTCTCTTCACAACTAAAATTTCACTCAGTTATTCTCATCTTATTCTGAGAGTATTTCCTGTTGACAAAATTACATAGTAAAGAGATTTCCATTAAACAATGCATCTCAGTGAAGAAAGGATAACTCTATTCTTTAATAATACCTGCAACTTCAAAATCGCTAATTTTCATCCAAAATAAACTTGTTTCCTCACAATTTTTTTTAATTTGGGGAGAAAAGGGAAGGGTGGCTAAAAAAATGCTTGTCTTGGGGCTGGAGAGATTGGTTAGTGGTTAGGGCCCTTGCCTGCAAAGCCAAAGAACCCTTGTTCAGTTCCCCAGGACCCACATAAGCCAGATGCAAAAAGTGGTACATGCATCTGGAGTTTGTTTGCAGCAACTGGAGGCCCTGATGCACCCATTCTTTCTCTCTCTCTCTCTCTCTCTCTCTCTCTCTCTCTCTCTCTCCCTCTCCCCTCCCTCCCTCCCTACTTCCCTCTCTCTTTCTCTCCCTCTTTCTCTCTCTCAAATAAATAAATAAAAATAAAATAAAAAATTCTTGCCTTGCTGGCATCCTCATTAAACCAGAGTTCAATTTCATGAGCTGGCACATGTTCTGGGAGACAAAGACAGGAGGACACCTTTGATGCAATGGCCAGCAAGCACAGCCCATCTAGTGAACGTGAGGCCAGTGAAAAACCCTGTCTCCAAAACAGAAAGACAGACAGCCCCTGAGTAACCACACCAAGGCTGTTCTCTGCCATCCACATGCACACACATACATATTCGTGCTCACGTCTATGCATGCACACAAACACAAAAGATTAAGATGTTCCTTTTATTCATTGTATACGTTCATTATACAGGATTACACACACACACACACACACACACACACACATATACACAAGCATATATGCTCTCATGTTCCCTCTCCCCTCCCCTTTCTCACCCCTACCGTATCCCATTAGCTCTCTTTGCTCCCCTAGAACATTGCCCATCTACTTCCTGTGAGGAGGCCTCCCCCAACATCTTCTTCTCAGGCCAGTGCTCATCTTCAAGTCAGATTCTCTCAGGACCTGGACTTGGTATCTGGACACAACCAGCAAGAAGGTGGCTCAAAATCACGTGGTGTCAACTTGCTAACATAGGAAGTGTTCTGTGACAGATAAGTGGAGTGACCATGAACAGTAGTCAGGAGAGGGGAGAGAATGAGAGAACACAGAGAGCTCTGGGGGGCCCAAGGTGGACTAACAGGGCACCCAGTTTTATACCACCTCCTGCCTGTTTCTTTGGGGTGAGGGCAGGGGTCTGGCTGCATTCTGTAGTCAGACATTTCACTTCCTCAAAAAACTACAATTTACAAGGCTGGAGAGATGGCTTAGTGGTTAAGCACTTGCTTGTGAAGCCTAAGGACCCAGGTTTGAGGCCCGATTCCCCAGGAACCACTTCAGCCAGATGCACAAGAGGGCACATTATCTGGAGTTCGTTTGCTGTGGCTAGAGACCCTGGTGTGCCCATTCTCTCTCTCTCTCTCTGCCTCTTTCTCTCTGTGTCTGACTGTTGGTCTCATATAAATAAATAAAAATAAACAATTTTTTAATTACCATTTACTGACTTGGAGGATTGCTCAGTGATAAAGAACTTTCTATGTATCTAAGAGCAGATTACCACGGGTGGAGGGTGAGAACAGGGGCATCTGCCAAAAGCTACCAGGCCACCTAGCTGTGAGTAGAGCAATGAGTGACAGACCCTGCCTCAAACAAAGGGGAAGGCAAGGACCAACACCCAAAAGTTGTTCTCTGACCTCCACACTTGTGCCATGGCCTGTGTGAATGTGTGTACACACACATACACACACACACACCACACACACACACACCACACATAAATACACAAACAAAAACAATCAAATGCCATTGAGTTTATTTTTTCTGATTGCATCCATAGGTTTGTTTCTCTTCCTAAATCTCACAGATAAAAAAGGGAAGGAAGAAACTGCCAAAAAAAAAAAAAATTCCAACTTTCTCCACATTGGCCTTTCAAAGAGAACACTCCATCCCACCTGCGCTCCACAGGGTCCCACACACATCCCACGTAGATGCGCCAATGAAAGTAAAGCTGGGTCTTCAAGGCCACATGGCCATCGATATACATTAAAGTAACACCAGACGAGCACCAAAGCCCAATTACCCAAATGCCTTGCCAGGTAGCAGTCATTACCAATCCTAGGCTCTCGGGCAAACCATCTCCTGCCTAGGAATTAAGCCAGCTGTGAATGCAGATATTCCCCCTGGTCCTAACAGCCTCTCTCAGAGTAATTGAAACAGTTTCCCATCATCCAACACTCAGGGTCAACATAGCGTTTAGCAACATTTCATTGAGCAGAGGTTTCTTAGCCTGACCTACGCACCCCTTTGTGTTTCCATGGAGCTGGTAAGTGGCTCCTCATTCAGAAGAAGCTTCAAGGTGATGCTTCCCAATTGGTGCTTTGAGAGAAGTTCGGTCTGGGTGGCTGGCTTTGCTTACAACCTAAGATACCGGTGTGAGTATGACAGAGAAAGACGGGAGGGGTCGGGCCCAGCTGCCTGCGAGTTCAGGGGGGAGATCTGTATGCAAGCGCCCCATGAACCCGGGGCAGTAGGAGCACAGGGCCTTTAAGGTATTGTTCAGAGAACTTCATGAATGATTTCCGGGAGTGTGGAGGAGGCCAGCATGTAGCTGATGAATCATTCGCCACCGCACAGATGTTAGCACAAAGAACTCTCTTCTTTCTCCACACAGTGTTCTTCTGGATGGGTCCAAGTGAACCCATTTGGCAATAAACTAGCTCCGAGTTTAGAGAGTAGAAATTCATACTCACTCTGCAGCTGAAAGACTGGAAAAATTTAGGAATGTCTGATTTTGATGCAAATCAACTTACTCTGCCACATTTCTAGCTGGTATTTTTCCTTGGGTCCCTTGTTCCTAAGGGAATCTTGGGTTAGTGGCAGCTCCCACTCTTGCTTCCCTAACACCGACACCCCAAAATGAACTGGTACAGCCCAGGCTCAGAGAAAAACAGGATGCTGTAGGATACAAGTTGCTCTCAATCAAGTTAGCATTTCCCAAGCTTCCAGAAGCATCTAGGAATTCCTGAAAGCAATGAGGTTCTTTCAGGCTGTTGGAGACTCTGTTTCTCCAGAGGAACAGAAACACTAGGATAATGGAGATATACAGATAGATGATTAATAAATAGTAGATAGTAGATAGGTGATAGATAGATGATAGATAGATAGATAGATAGATAGATAGATAGATAGATAGATGATAGATAGATAGATAGATAGATAATAGGATAGATAAATAAATATGGTTGATAGATATTAGGATATCTATAGATATTAATGATTGATAGATGTTAGGATTAATCAGTAGATGATAGATAGATGTGAGAAAGATAAGCAGATGACAGGATATATCAATATTAGATGAGAGGATAGATGATAAATAGATAAGTGAGAGTAGAGATCATTCAATATTAAATTGTTGAATAAATGATACATAGATAGATGATAGGATAGATCAATAAATGATAGAGGATGGATTAGATGATAAATATATAGATTGATAGATACATAAATGATAATGATAGATAGGTGATAGGATTAGCAGATAGATAGACTATGAGGAAGACTATTTAGGAAGTCCCACAATAGGCAGGTTACAAGATAGAGAACCAGGAAAGCCAGCAGCATGTCTGATTCCAATTCAGAGGTCTCAGAGCCAGGGAAGCCAGAGTTGTAACTCTTGGTCCATGGCTGAAGACCTGAGGGCCTGGGCCTGCTGCAGGAGCAAGTTCTAAAGTCTAGTATCCCGAGAAATGAAATTTAGAAGTCCATGTATAGAAGAGGATTGTTCAGCTCCAGAAAACAGAGAGCAAACTCGAGTTTTTTCTGCTCTTGTGTTCTGTCTGAGTTCTCAACCTACTGGATGGTACATGTCTGCATTGGGTCAGAGTAGCTCTTCCATATCAGTCCTTTGACTCGAAGGCCAATCTTTTCTGGAAACATCCTCACAGACATGGCAAGACAATGTTTTGCTGTTGTCTGGGCATCTTCTGACCCAAGCAAACTGGACACCTAGAATTAATCGCCATGAGGGGAAACTAAATTGGGCTGTTTGTTTATGTGTTTCTGGTATCTTGTAGTTTCAGCACTTATGATAAAGGCTACTAGCCATTATGCCAAGTCTTTATAGAAAAAAAAGTGGCTAGCTGAAAATCAATGACTTTTCATGGAGTCATCAAGAAATAAAGTTGCCAGGAAAACTGCTCTTCTGAAACGTGGAGCACAAAAAGGATATGAATACAGCCCAGTGATGCTTGCTGTAGCAGAAGCCACTCCAGCTAGGACAAGAAGGAACCTGAATAGTGATGTGGATGGATTGCTGAAAGTTGACTATGAGCCAGCATAAGGGTGACCACCTCAGTGAGAGTTCACAAGTTCATGGGCATTATCCCCAGAAACTGTATCAGTTTCTCCTAGTGGATATCCAAGTAAGGTCCCTCAAGGAAGGCTCTGTTAGGGAGATGAAATGTACTCTTCATGAAGCACATTAGACCCTTCCTCAAAACATAGGCCTACACTGTGAAATGATTGCTACAATCAAATAGTTAACATGTCCATTGCCCTGCACTTAAATACATATTTATGTGATATTCAACCACAAAAGGTCAATAGATAATAGATAAATAAATAGATAACAGATAGATAGATAGATAGATAGATAGATAGATAGATAGATAGACAGACAGATAATTGATAGGTAGCTCACTCCACATTTCCCCAGGGGAAACAAGTAGAATCTGAGAAGGTGGGCAGCAAGCCAGGCTATAAAGAACACCAAATGCCAAAGTAAAGACTGAGCAATGCCAAAGAAACAGTCCATTTTGCTTTTTGTTTTGGTTTGGTGTTTTTATTTTTTTGAAACAGGCTCTCATATAGCCCAGGCTGAGGATGACTTTGAATTTCAGATCCTCCTGCCTCAATCTCTGGAGAACTAGGATTACAGGTGTGCACCACACCCAGGTTACATTTTGAAAGAACTCAGTTTGAGGTTAAATATAGTAGGTTAGGATGTAGAATGTGGATAGAGATGATTAGAGGGGAATTCTGCAGTGCTAGACAGTAGAAGGATGCTTTATGAGCGTACACACGCACGCACGCACACTCATACATACTGGTAGATTCTGTCGAATAGACACAAGAGGGCTGGGGAGATAAAGTGGATACAGCACTGGCTATTCGAGCCCGAGTGCCTGAGCACAGCCCCCAGGCCCCACGCAGAAAGCCGGAAGCTGTGGCTGCTTCCTGTTATCACAACACACTGACATGTGCATGGGAGGCAGAGACCCGAGCACTCCCGGACGCCTGCAGTGATCACAGCAATGAACGGGAGCCTGGCCTCCACACACATGCTGCGGCACACGGGCACCTGTCCTCACGCATGTGCATATGCATGTGCGCGCACACAAAACAGACACGGGAGCCAGATGAAACACCTCTCAAAGACCACTCCTCCATTGTGTGTGCTTAGGAGGCCAAGGCCGGAGGATTGCAAAGTTCCCGGCCGGCTTGGGCTATGAACTGAGTCCTAGTCCAAAAAAACACAAAAGCAAAAGACCATTCCACAAGGCAGAAAATAAACAGAAGAGTTCTTAGGTAAATAAACCTGGGGGAGAAGACATGTCTGCTGGGCATAAAAGTTCCAAGCACACCTGTAGATACCTGACCCTCAGTGAAGTGGATCATCACCCCATTTCCAAGTGGGGCTCATGGTGACTGCCTCCCAACGAGTGCAGCATGTGGAGACTGAAAGGTGTAACTTGGCTGGAAAATCAAACAAACTCTACTTCAGCCAGTGACCAAGGGCAGCCCAGCAGTCATCAATCATGTCAAGCGAGCGTCCTTTGATGCCACGTAATGGGAACAACCCGCTGCCTCTGTGATCTCGGAGAAACCTTTAACCCCCGTCCATACCTGGGAAATCATCTCACAATTTCCCACTAAGGGGTGTTTTCCAAAATGCCTGACATAATTCTCAAAAAGGTCAAGGTCATCAAAACAAGGGAGAACCAGAGAAACTGTCCCAGCCAAGAGGAGCTAAAAAAAAAAAAAAAAAAAAGTGATACGGTTACTAAATGTAACATATTCTAGAGGGGAACATAAGAACAGAAAAGAAGAGACACCAGAAAAAAAATCTAAGAAATAAAGCACAGGCTGCCTTTAATAATAACGGTATCAAAAAAAATAAATAGCATTTCAGCCATAAACTGGATTTCTAAGTAGGAGGAAAGCATTCTAGTTGAAATGTGTGTGTGTGTGTGTGTGTGTGTGTGTGTGTATCTAAGAAGAATAAATCTTATATAACCATAAATACTAATGATAATAGTATCAATACTAGCTTCTTAAGTAAGAGTAATGTAATATTTTCATGCAAAATGCTAATACAAAAAACTGGGTATGTGGTGTGTGGGAATTTTTTTGTACTATCTTTGCAATGTTCCTACAAACCTAAACTCTTCTAGAATGAAAAGATTATTTGGAACAAGATCATTTTGACAAATGATGAAGAATAGAATAGGAAAAACAATGGGGGATGTTAGCTATAAAGCTGATAAAGCTATAAAGACTGGGAAAGATGGTGGCTTGGACTGTGGGACTACTGAAGATAAACTTGGGTACGGGAAAGGGGCCATATGCCATCATGGACAAGGACACAAAGTGGGATGAAAAGAGTGCTGAGACCAGCACCAGCACCAGCACCAGCACCAGCACCAGCACCAGCATCAGCATCAGCACCAGCACCAGCACCAGCACCAGCACCAGCATCAGCACCAGCACCAGCACCAGCACCAGCACCAGCATCAGCATCAGCACCAGCATCAGCATCAGCATCAGCACCAGCACCAGCATCAGCATCAGCATCAGCACCAGCACCAGCACCAGCATCAGCATCAGCATCAGCACCAGCACCAGCATCAGCACCAGCACCAGCATCAGCACCAGCACCAGCACCAGCACCAGCACCAGCATCAGCATCAGCATCAGCATCAGCATCAGCATCAGCACCAGCACCAGCATCAGCATCAGCATCAGCATCAGCACCAGCATCGGCGCCAGCACCAGCATCAGCATCAGCATCAGCATCAGCACCAGCACCAGCATCAGCACCAGCACCAGCATCAGCACCAGCATCAGCACCAGCACCAGCATCAGCACCAGCATCAGCACCCACATGAGCAAGCAAGGATGCAGCAAATACTGCAGTTCTGCCAAGATGAAGCAAAAATGCTTACCTTCGTAGTTTTGCATCAAAAGATCATCCTCTAAAGGAAAGATCCAGGACCTTCTCCTAAAGAACTTCTTTTAGGGATGGAGAGGTGGCTTAGGGGTTAAGATACTTGCCTGAAAAGTCTAACAACCCTGGTTTGATTCTTCAGTACTCACATAAAGCTGGATGCACAAAGTGGCACATACATCTGGAGTTCATTTGCAGTGGCTGAGGCAGTGGGTGTCCTCCTCCTCCTCCTCCTCCTCCTACTCTTCTTCTTCTTATTTTTCTTTCTCTCTCTCTCTCTCTCTCTCTCTCTCTCTCTCTCTCTCTCTCTCTCTCCTTTCAAATAAATTCATTATTTTTTGAGAGAAAGAGTGAGAAAAAGGCAGACAGAGAAAGAAAGAAGGGAATAAAGAGAGAGGGAGAGAATAAGTGTGCCAGGACCTTCAACCTGCTATGAGCAGACTCCAGGCACATGTGCAACATTGCTCACTTGCATCGCTGTGCATCTGGAGATTTCAACATGAGTTCTTAGGCTTAGTAGGCAAGTACATTAACTGCTAAGGACCCCTTCAACACTAAAAATGTTTTATTATTATTATTGTTATTGACAAGATGTTTCATATGGATATATCATGTGTTGGTACCCTCTTTTCCCTCATCCCTGGCCCCATTCTATTGGGGATGCTCCTCAGCGGAGTTGCAGGTATACAACCCATGGGGTTGTAGTTTGTGCCTTATGGGAGCAATAGTCAGTTATTTGGGAGGAGTGGTAATGTCTCTGGGCATGATGTCTCAACCTATGGCTCTTACAATCTAACTAGTGCTGGAGGAATGACTTAATGGTTAAGGCATTTGCCTGTGAAGCCTAAGGACCCGTGTTCCATCTCTCTCCAGATCCCACATAAGGCAGACATACAAAGGTGAGGCAAGCACAAGGTCGCAGATGTGTACTAAGAAATGCAAGCATCTGGAGTTCAATTTCAGTGGCTGAGGCTCTGCCATGCTATTTCTCACTCTCCCTCTCAGAAAAAATAATAATAACTGGTTTTGACTGCGTGTTCTCATACTGCTCTAACAAACCACAACAACCTGGCTGTCTTAGTACAACAGAAATGTAAATTGTCACAGCTGTGGGATATCAGAAGCCTAAGTCTTAGTCAAGCCAATATTTTCTCTAGAATCATCCACAATCCCATCAGCATTTGGGGGCTGCCAGCCAACCTTGATATGTGGCCACATCCCTCCAGTCTCTGCGTCCATCACCACATGGCCTTCTGCTATTCTGTCGTCACATGCCATTCTCTGACTATGTCTACAAATCCCCTGCGTCTTTTAAAGGCATTTTGTGACTGGATTAGGGATCATCCAAGTCCATGCAACCCCACTTTAACTGGATTACATCTGCAGAGACCATCTTTCCACATAAGACCACATTCATAGATGCCAGGCGCTTTAACTTGAATGGTCTGCTTAGGGGAGACACAATTCAGCCCACAGCAGATTTCAGAGCTAGTGTTGGGAAGATGAGCCTGCAAGTGTGTTTTGGCAGCAGAACAAAGGTAATGCGCTCACAATATGATGTGAGGATTTCAAAAGGACCATGGGACCATTTGAAGGAGCTGCCAGAGCCCAAATCCAGGACAACTTCAGTAACAAAACAAACAGTGGTAGTAAAGGATTATAGCCCATAGAATAAATATTCACAAATCCATACTGATATAAATGAAGGATTGAATGAACAAATGAGGGAGAGGAGGCAGATTTCTCTGCAAGAGAACTGAAGTTAGTAACTAAAGAGGGAATGGTGGAAACAGACAAAGCCCCTCTGGCAAACACCAAAGTAAAGATTGTGGTCTGACAGAAATCTCATCAGGAAATGCAAAGCATAGAATTAAGATATTGGAAAAAAAATGTCAAAAGATCTCCTCACAGGACAGAGAGGAAAAAGTAGTGACTCTGCAATAGAGACATCTGCAGACACCACTGTCACCCGGTGATCAAAGTTAACATCCCCAGTGGTGAGACGCTGACTGCATGCCACGCCCCGCCTGCTGTGACATGCTGACACTGGGGCACAGGACCACTGCTGTGCTAGTGTAGATCATTGAGAAAAAATAATGCGTCACACATATCACCTAGTTCTAATCGTTAAAAAAAGCTTCAAACACAGACCAAAAATGAACCCAACATGGCTCAGGGAAATTTTGCGGAAGAGGGGGCAGAAAGAATGGCAGAGCCACATGTTGGGTCATGATATGCAGAGACATTTATCGTACCAATAGCTAAATGTGGGCTAACTCCACAATGCACGACCCATATACCTCAACAAGGAGGGGCCAATGGGGAGGGGGTAGGCCACAGATGAGCCTAATAATGGTACCAAACTGCCTATGTTTGCTGAATACAAAACTAATTAAAAAATAATAATAAAGCTTCAAACAAACCCAAATTAAGCCCACTATGCCATAATCCCAGAGCTCAAGAGCATGAGGCAGGAAAATCAAGAATTTGATGATGATTTGTGCTGCTTAGAAAGACCTGTCTTGAAAAAGCTAAAAGAAAAACACTCAAACTGAGGAATATTCTCTAAAGTAGCTGGCCAACAGCCTTAGTATTTTTGAAAATTCTCAAGGGCTTCAACAATGAAGACTGAGTAAGTAGACAAAGGAAAGGTGGTGATAAAATTCGATGTGTGATTCTGAATCGAATCCTGGATCAGGCCGAGAACATCTGTGGGAAAACAGACTAGCTCTGGATGTGATCGGTCGGGAAGGTACTAGCGTACATGGGTGTCAGTGTGTCCTCCGACACGCTGCCATGCACTGTGGGGAAACAGCTTCGTTGCAAACACAAAATTATTTCAGAAAAAAGAAAGAGTTGATGAGGAAATGTGAACACATTTGAGAGTCACTTGAGAAGTGAAATCAACAGGCCTTGAGGACAGAGGAACATCAATGAAGATCGGGAGTGGAAGGCAAGAAGGAATGATGAAAGATGACCTCCCAGGTGTCTCCCTCACATAACAAAATGAAAAATGACAATAATCCCTGAGAATAAGAGTACCAAGAAGAACCACTTTCTGGAGAAATGTTCAAGGTAAATTTGGAACAAGCTGAGATTGAAAGGCCTTTGAAAGATCTAAAAGGAGATCTTAAGACAGCAGCTGGGCATATTTATGGCCAAGGAACTAGAAGAATATGGGCAAACACTCATAAACTGTAAATACTGAAGCTATGCACACATGATTTCATAGAGAAGCAGCACAAGGCAAGAATGGGTAACCCCAGCCTAAGGGTATAATGAGATGACAGACAAGAAGAGTCTATGAAAGGACAAAGGAGAAGACAGGAAAACAACAGCCAGAAAAGCAGGAGCATGCTCTCTCAGGTGTCAGGAAAGGAGAAAGTGTCAAGAAATGTTAATGAGCCAGGCAGGAGTGGTGGTGCACACCTTTAATCCCAGCACTCAGGAGGCAGAGGTAGGAGGATCACAGAGGGTTCGAGACCACCTTGAGATTACATAGTGAATTCCAGGTCAGCCTGAGCTAGAGTGAGACCCTACCTCAAAAAAAAAGAAAGAAAAGAAAAGGAAAAAAAGAAATGTTAATGAGTCCCTTATTAGGTTTGTATCTCATAGGTAACATAGTAGAAAAATCTTCAGGGGCAGAGTTCTAAAGGTTATTTTTTATTAATAGTAGTATTTATTAGCAATTTATTATTTAAAGAGGTACCAGATAGAGCATCATTCTGTTGTGAAATATTTTTTCCTGGTTTTTGTTGTTGTTGCTCTGTTTTTGTTTTTGTTTGGTTTGGTTTGGTTTGATTTTTCTGAGGCAGGATTTCACACTAGCTCAGGCTGACATGGAATTCACTATGTAGTCTCAGGGTGGCCTTGAACTCATGGCGATCCTCCTACCTCTGCCTTCCGAGTGCTGGGATTAAAAGCATGCACCACCACGCCCGGTGTTTAAATATTTTCATAAAAAGTTTTAAAACGATCATCTAAAGATTACCATTATCCAATATTAGTAAAATTTAGTTTTAGGGAAGTTAAATTTGTAATGATGTGGGCTGGAGAGATGGCTTAGCAGTTAAGCACTTGCCTGTGAAGCCTAAGGACCCCGGTTGGAGGCTCAGTTCCCCAGGTCCCACATTAGCCAGATGCACAAGGGAGCGCACGCGTCTGGAGTTCGTTTGCAGAGGCTGGAAGCCCTGGCGCACCCATTCTATCTCTCTCCCTCTATCTGCCTTTCTCTCTGTGTCTGTCACTCTCAAATAAATTTTTAAAAAAATTTAAAACAATAATTTGTAATGATGTAAGCATGTAGGCATTTAATAAAGTATCCTTTTTGGGGATGCTGCATTTCATTAGAAATGCAGTTTTTCCAATCAATGTCCTGTATTCTCTTCACATGTCTAAGTCTGACAGCAATGAAAACCTCCAGTGATAATAGCCAAATAGCGCAGTACAACCCATCAGAAAGCAAGTGTTTCCACATATTTGCATGTTTGTTTGAGGGGTACCTGGGACTTTTGAAAACAAGAAGCAGTATTCACATCATAAGCTCACAGAATTGTGGCATTTTATGACCGAAGGATCTTACGACCTTGCTTTGAAGTGGTGCCGTCTCCTCTTGGGCATTTTAGAATGTAGACTACTCACGGCGGGGTTGAAGGTGTACAGTGTTCTTATGTTGTCAGTGGTTTTCTTTCTTTTTTGCCTTGATGTCTATTTCTTACTGGAGAGTGAATCTTTCAGTTGCTTAAACAGTGAGCTATAATCTCACCCACATTTATAAACAAGTTGTACATGAACTTCAGTTAGATATCTTTCCTACCTCCACAACCAGCAAAACCTATCCATTTTCTACCATTACAAATGACAACCATTTTTCTATGATTATTATTAATGGTGGTCTTTTGTTTTTAAATCTTTTTAAACTAATAAAATTTACTGTGTGCATGTTATTCAGAATTGTATTACAAGTGTTTTTAATTGTGATCTTTTTTTCAGTCCTTAAGTGTCATGTCTTTTTATATAAAGTGTTCTCAAAATACTCACCAAGGAATAAGGCCATGAGTGGACAGTGAAGAGTAATTGACAAATGGTGTCCTAGGAAATAATTTATTTTGCATAAGCATATGGTCAGATCATTTTATGCATATGGAACCTGGATTGGATATCAAGCATAATGTGTAGTCAGTGCCAATACATTTATAAATTTGTTTTGTTTTGGCTTTAGTTATATAGAGTGCTGCCTTAGTCACTGTAATGTAATCTGTATTTGTGCAATTTCTTATATTCAAATCTTTAAATAAAATGTTTTATACCATTTAAAAAATAAATGTTAATGAGTAGCAAGGGGCTGGGGAAATGGCTCAGTGGATAAGGTGCTTGCTTCAAGCACGAGGACTGGGGTTCAGATACCCAGCACTCATAAATGCCAGATGGGCGGCGGATGGGTGCCTGTCATACCCAGGACAAGCTGGCTGGCCAGACTGGCTAGACTGACAAGCAATAGGCCCAAGTGAGAGGCCCTGCCTCAATAAAATAAAGTGGGACACAATCAAAGAAGACACCCAGTGGCAACCTTGAACTATACACACACACACACACACACACACACACACACACACACACACACAGAGTGAGAGATTGAGAGAGAGAGAGACTGCAGAGCAATCTGTAGAGAAATCAAATAAAATAAAGTTCAAAAGATGTCCATTGATGGCAAAATGGAGGTTATTGGTAACTACTGAAAATGGTGGGCTTGTTTATTTATTCATTATTTATTACAAGTATGTATATGTGTGTATATAAGGGGGGGGATAGAGGAAGAGAGACTGAGCACACCAGGTTCTCTTAGACTGCAAATGAATGCCCCACTTTTTGTATCTGGCTTTATGTGAATGCTGGGGAACCAAATCTGGGTTGGCAGGCTTTAAAGGCAAGTGCCTTTAACTGCTGAGCCATCTCCACATCCCCTGAAAATTATGTTTTTGCAATGTATTTTCACACAAAGAATGACCCACATCATTCTACTTCCATGAATATGATTTTCAGTCTTATGCATTGATTCCATGTCTAGTGAATTACATATACCTGCAAGAAAAATGGGCTGTGGTGTGTTGCATTAGGATATGATAGTCTCAATTTTCAGATGAGGTCACCGTGATAGACCACAGCTAAACTGGACTTTATTATCCCCACTTCTTGGTACTCGTGCCCTTGTGTGCTTCCCTCCCTCTTGCATGCAAGGTATGCCTTTTCTATGACTAGGCTGTAAGAGGACATAGCTCTGTCTTGCTTAGCAGACTCTTCCTTTTTTGGCTTGTGCATTTTGAAGAGGTGACCTGGGTACAAGATAAACTCACACAATTGTATTAGTCATGTTTTAATGGCTAGAATGAAGAACTAAGAAATATATAAACTAATTAACCCCTTTATAAAGAAAAAAGTAAGGTAGCTGGGTGTGGTGGCACATGCCTTTAATCCCAGCACTCAGGAGGCAGAGGTAGGAGGATCACCATGAGTTTGACGCCACCTGAGAATACAGAGTGAATTCCAGGTCAGCCTGGACTAGAGTGAGACGCTACCTCAAAAAAAAAAAAAAAGAAAAAGAAAAATGGAAGGTTGATTTATCTCACCGTGCTGGGAGTTTCAGTCCAAACTCAGGGGGTCTCATTGCTTTAGATGTCTAGCAAAAAGAGCATACCATAGCAGGAGTGTGTGGAGGAGCATATCCATGAAGCAGGGAGGGAGGGAAAAGGAAGAGAGGGAGAGAGAACGTACACTCCCCTTTAGGGATCTCCCAAAAGATCCCACACCAAAAAGTTCCTAATATCTCCTAATTCTGCCATTCTAGAGGCCAAGTCTTTGGCATATGAACCACGTGTGCATGTGCTCATGCATGTGTGCATGCATGTGCACACACATGTAGAGGCCAAAGGACAATGTTGGGCATCATCCCTTCAGGTGCTGTCCACGTCTTTTTGAAGCAGAGTCCATCACTGGTCTGGAACTGCAAAGTAAGCTAGACTCGCTGGCCAGTGAGCCCGGCCCTGCTGCCCGCACCGCCCAGCACGGGGATTCCCAGTGCGCTGCTCCATAGCCAGCCGCTTTCCATGAGGCCTGGGGATCAGAGTCGGGATCTCGTGCTTGCAAAGCAACCGCTCCACTGACTGAACATCTCACCAGCCTGGCAGGTGGACCCTTGAGGAAACTACCTGTCTTCAAACTAGGTCCGCAGGGAGCCGCGGGCTGCCCCTGGCGCACAGACAGGGAAGAGCTAGGGGCCGAGAGCAGCACGGAGATGATCGCCATCCACACAACCCCAGGGGCAGCCGGGAAGAGGCTGTGAACCCAAGCGCTCGGCTACTCCAGGCCTGGGCTCAGTGCCAAAGGAACTGTATGACAACAAGCACCACTGTCACCAGCCTCTGAGCACTGGGGTCATTTGTCAAAATGTACCAGAGGATGAAACTCTGTGCGCTCAGGAGGAGGAAGGGTGTGTGGGGGTCATCGCCCGTCACCCAAAAGGTACAAGCTCCACCAATCTCTGCTTTGCCTCTTGAAGGTGAACTCTGTGGTTCCATCCAGTAGACCCCTTTCCCTGTGCTTCTGATGGGGTTTAGCCAATGGATAGCATCCAGCCAGG
Organism: Jaculus jaculus; assembly: GCF_020740685.1. Classification (NCBI taxonomy): domain Eukaryota; kingdom Metazoa; phylum Chordata; class Mammalia; order Rodentia; family Dipodidae; genus Jaculus; species Jaculus jaculus. The sequence continues at coordinate 134,535,432 of NC_059109.1, forward strand.
ACAAGTCCAAGGGAGGAGCAAGGAGGAAGCCGCAGAGTGGCTGTGGTCACAGCTCTGCCTCTGGAACGCAGGCTGCACACCTCCCCCACCCCTAGCTCCGAGGAAGTGGCTCTGTCCAAAACTTCAAGTCTTTCTGCTTTCCTTGCAGTTCACTCCCTGTGATTGCTCAATCTAATCTTTCCTGGCCAGTGTGCACATAGATTGAACCCTTCAGCTAGAAAGAGGTGAAGCTGGATATTAAGTTGAGAAATCTTAAAATTATTTTTGTAAAAAAAAAAAAAAAAGAAAAAGAAATCCCTCCCAAGTAACATAAGCCCAGAGAATGGAGGTGTGTCCACAGCTGGCTTTGCTATGTATAGAGCAGAAAGTGATTGAGCTTTTGCTCACAAAATTATATCACACTGGGTTGAAGAGATGGCTTAGCAGTTAAGGCACCTGCAAAGCCTAAGGACCCAGGTTCAGGTCCCCAGAACCCACATAAGCCAGATGCACAAGGTGATGCATGCATGCAAGGTCGCATATGTGCACAAGGTGGTGGCACATGCACCTGGAGTTTGATTGCAGTGGCTAGAGGCCCCAGCGTGCCAATATTCTCTCACACACACACATAAATAAAATAAATAAACAAAATTATACCACATTGACATGAGTGAAGAAACATATCAAAACATGGTATACTTACATAGAGACATTACAACAGCAACATGACTTGCTTTACTAAACCATCCAGACTCCAAATGCCACTTTGTATTGTCAACAATCACCATGGGGGTCACAGTCGCCATCAGCTCAATGAACTGCACAGGGCACCCACAGAGATGTCACTCCCCTCATTCCTGTGTAAGCACCGCTCACCAAAGTCTTCAGCAATTGTGTGGGGTCCAAAGACCTGCGTGGCTCGCTCAAGCACAGTTAATGTCCATCACCTCCATGTGGGATCCAGAGGGTGGAGCTGATCATGGGGTTTGCTCTGACCCCCGATGTCACATACTGCCCCCAACTAGTTTCTGAATATGCAAAATTCACAGGGAAGAGAGGAAGAATAGGAGTGTGCCTGGTGACATTACCAGAAAAAAATGTTTTGACTGCAGATTTCAGTTCTTAGAAAGGGCAGCGTTGTACGCCATGCTTAGTGCCGTTCCAAGTACAATTTAATGAGTCCCTGAATACTGACAGGAGGTCTACTTAGACCTGAATAATTGGGTCACCATGGTTTCCCAAGGACGTGAACAGGTTATAGGGTCTGAATCATTGGCATAAGTGACTGGTGGACATGATTCAAAGTCACTGAAAAGCAACTGTGGGCTGAAAATAGGACAAGGAGCCAGAGCCAGTGGATGACACCAGCCAGCCAAGCATGTACCGGAGCCTGGGGGTGCCCCACCACTTCTGCAGTCAGGCTGGGATGAGGCTTCCCCAGTGGTCCCCCTTCATGTTCCACCTTCCTCATTATTTCCATCGCTCACATCCTGATGTTCCAACACTTACTTAATTTATCCGAAGTCAACTCAATATCCTACAGAAGTAAATGTATTTTGATTGACATTTTATATCACAACCAGCAGCAGAAAGCCAGTGTGACGTGATTCTCTTGCAGGATCATTGAACACACATCCCCAAAGTCCCTACCCTGGCAGTGACTAGAGTGTGCACAATGAAAACGGGCCTTGTTGCCAGTCTGGCCGTCACCTGTGGGATGATTTTGGCCTGCAGCCTACTGTCTCCTTGACACAAAAAAAAAAAAAAAAAAAAAAGGCAAAGCTGGGCGTGGTGGCGCACGCCTTTAATCCCAGCACTCGGGAGGCAGAGGTAGGAGGATTGCAGTGAGTTCGAGGCCATCCTGAGACTACCTAGTGAATTCCAGTTCATCCTGAGCTAGAGTGAAATCCTACCTTGAAAAATAAAAAAAATTAAAAAAAAAAAAGCCAAGTGAACAATTGTTCTAGCACCAAGCATTTTTTTTCTCCTGTAACAGAAACATCCCAAGGGAGCCCCCCTGACTGTTATTCAGCCTCATTTTACGTTAAGACCTCCCAGCGTCGCACCTGCCGTCTTCTCGCTCCCGTCTCACCATCACCCTCGGCTGTCACGGGGCTACAGTGGGTCCTCTGTGTTGCTGACACCTGGCCCTGAGTGAGAACAGGCAGAATTCATAGCTTACACACCGGAGGCAGAAGAAGAGAAATGAGGACCACAATGCAGCTCTTCAGACATCACCTCAAGCCGTCCCACCTGCCCCTCGGGACGCAGATGCTTTCTTTGGGGAAGTGCTAGGGTGGGCCACGCGATCACTGGTGCAAGCGCCTGCAGCCTTGTCTTGCATAGGACAAGTACATCCTGGTGACAGGATAGCATTCTCAATGCTGCTGGGCCAGGGCATCTGCACAGTGGGAACAACGATGCATGGACACCCTCCTCCAAGGACCCTGGAGAGGGGAAACTGGACTAGCTGGGACTCATCTTTCTAAAGACTTGGAAGTGAAAACTGCTCTCCGTGTGTCCTCCAGGCACTGGCGGCCAGCAGGTCAGCACCAGCTTGTCCCTGGGAGTCAGGGTCATCTTACAGTACATGGGTGTGGCTTGTCTGAGTTTCTGTCTCATGGTGCTTCTTGCAGATGGTTAGATCTGGCAGAGCTCACAGCAGTAGTCTGTGAGGGTGACCATGCAACTGACTTGAGCAGAAGATGGCCAGTCCATGGTCCAGTGGAGCGATCAGGGACCATGACTCATTCACAGGTTCATCACACACCTGCCCCCCATCTTTACACACACAGGTTCATTGCACGCCTGCCCCCATCTTTACACACACAGGTTCATTGCACAACTGCCCCCCATCTTTACACACATAGGTTCATTGCACACCTGCCCCCATCTTTACATGCACAGGTTCATCACCCCTCCCCTCCCGCCTATCCTTACACTGGACCAGATCCTACAGTTACAATACAGAATGAGACAGGCAATTCTCTACTCCATGGAGTTGATATTGTAGTTGAAAAGACAGACAATAGGCAAAGACATGCTGAAGTCGATGTCCTTAGATACCATGAGAAAACGGACCGGAGGTGATGGCACAGAAGGATCATTCTGTGCTGGGAGACTTCGATAGAGTATCATTTCCAAAGAAAAAGAAAACATAACTGGGCGTTGTGGGGCACAGCTTTAATCACAGCACTCAGGAGGCAGAAGTAGGAGATCACTGTGAGTCTGAAACCTGCCTGGGACTACAGAGTGAGTTTCATAGTTTCAGGTCACTATGGTGTAAAGGGAGATCCTACCTCAGAAAAGCGGGGAGCCAGGGCTGGGGAAATGGCTTACTGGTTAAGACATTTGCCTACAAGCCTAAGGACCCCAGTTCGATGCCCCAGGATCCATGTAAGCCAGATGCACAAGGGGGTGCACATACGTCTGGAGTTCGTTTGCAGTGGCGGGAGGCCCTGGCACACCTATTCTCTCTTTCTCTCTGCCTCTTCCTCTTCCTCTCCAATAAAATATTTTTAAGTGGGGGAGCTACATGAATGAGGACATAAGTCGTATTAGTCAGGGTGCTCCAGGGGAACAGAGCCAATAGAATGAGTATGTATTGCAGCGGGGGCTTATTAGACTAGCTACAGGCTGGACAGCCCGTGATGGCCGTCTGCAGGCTACAGAGTCTGAGAACCTGGTAGCTACTTAGTCAATGAGGCTGGGTGCCTCAGCAATCGCAGTCTGGTATCAAAATCCTGGAGGATTCCTGGAGAGACGCTGATCTTCAGTCCCCATTTGAAGGCTGGTGAAGCTGGGCTCCAGTGTCCATGGAGGACAGCAGCAACCGGGAACATGCACTGTCCAGCAAGCAGCACAGAAGGCGCTACGCTTCCCCGGAGCTTCCTTATGCACAGTAGTGGTGGTTTGAGTAACAAGCATCCCCGCAGCCTCATGTGCTCGTGGTTAAGCCTCCTCCTGAGCCCCAGCTGGTGCAGCTGCTGCGGGGTGGAGCCTTGCTGGTGGAGTCACTGCAGTGGACTCTGGATTTATAATCCAGTCCCACTCGTCAGCGTTTGCTCGCTCACTGTCTCCTTCCTGCCTGCTGATGAGGAGGTATGACATCTAGCTGCCTGCTTCTGCCATCCCCCTCCCACCCCCGCCATGATGAAACTTCCTCTCTGAACTACAAGCAAAAAAAAAAAAAACCTGGGGCTGGAGAGATGGCTTAGTGGTTAAGGTGCATGCCTGAGAAGCCTCAGGAGCCAGGTTCGATTCTCCAGGTCTCTCATAAGCCAGATGCAAATGGAGGCGCATGCATCTGGAGTTTGTTTGTAGTGGCTAGAGGCCCTGGCACACCCATTCTCTCTCTATCTCTCTCTCCCTCTCTGTCTCTAATAACTAAATAAATAAAAATAAATCTTTAACAACAACAAAAAAAAACCTGGAGCCTGGTGTGGTGGCGCACGCCTTTAATCCTGGCACTCGGGAGGCAGAGGTAGGAGGATTGCTGTGAGTTAGAGGCTACCCTGGGACTCCATAGTGAATTCCAGATCAGCCTGGACTAGAGACCCTATCTTGAAAAATCAAAAAAAAAAAAAAAAAGTTAAAAAAAAAAAACCTGGGATGGAGAGATGACTTAGTTATTAAGGCGCTTGCCTGCAAAGCCAAAGGACCTGGTTTTGATTCTCCAGGACCCATGTAAGCCAGTTGCACAAGGTGGCGCATGCATCTGGAGTTTGTTTACAGTGGCTAGACGCCCTGCTGTGCCCATTCTCTCTCTCTTTCTCTGTCTCTCTCTCTCTCTCTCTCTCTCTCTCTCTCTCTCTCTCTCCCTCTCCCCCTCCTTCCCTCTCTCAAATAAATAAATAAATAAAATATTTAAAAACATAAAAAACGTTGCTTCTATAAGCTACTTATGGTCAGGTGTTTTGTCCCAGCAACAAGAAGGTAACTATTATAAATGTCCACCAGTGGAAGAGCTGTCCATTCTGGGAGAAGCTAATCCTTTCTGGCTTATTATGCCCTCACAAACTCACCCACCAGGCAAGTCTCTCACTTAACTCCTAATCCCACCAAGTTGAAAATAGAATTCAACCATCACAGGGGCATTAGAGATTGCTCAGTGGTTAAAGTGCTTGCCTTTAAAACCTAATGACCCAGGTTCAATTCCCCCAGTACCCACATAAGTCATATGCACAATGTGGCACATGCATATGGAGTTAATTTGCAGTGGCTAGAGGCCCCGCATGCCTATTGTCTCTCTCTCTTTCTCTCTCTCTCTTTGCAAATAAATAATATATTTTAAAACAAAATGAGTTTAACCATCGCAAAGCCCACTTGTCTATCCCAAAGGAGGAATGTGCTCAAGAGCAGGATCCAGGAAGCAAAGGTCTCTGAGGATGAAGGAGGAAGCCAGTGTAGGTGACCAGTGGGGGAGGAAGTGAGGAGGTGATCAGTGAAACAGCAGGAAGACCCGGAGTGAGAACTCGCTCTGACTCTGAAGGAGATGGTGAGGCACTCGGCTTAAACAGAGGACCATTGCTACCTAACTGACGTTGAAGGACTGTTGTCCAGGCCGGGGTTGGGACAAAGGTAGGAGAACAGTTAGGATTGTGCTGGAATATAGTTCCAACAGGAAGGAATGGTGTCTCCGCCAAGCCAGAAGCAGAACCTTTGAGAGGCAGTGGGGTCAGTGAGGGTGGGCCAGCATGAACGGGACAGGTGTGCTTTAGAAAAGGCTCCATGGTGACCCCTTACTTCCTTTGATCACATGGGTACACAGGGAGAAGACCACTGTCTGCGGACTGGAGCAGCAAGCCCTCACCAGCCAGTGGCTATCATGGCCTTGACCTTGGAGGTCCCGCCTTCTAGAACTCTGAGCAGTAAATGCCTGTTGTTTAGTCCCTCCGCCCCGCCCATGGCGTTTTTGTTAGAATGGCAATGGACACTCATGGAGGCTTGCACCATTCCTCCCCCACCTCCCCCTGCCCAGCTCTCCCAGGCTCCTTTCAAATGTCTTTTTAGCCCAGACTGGCTACACAGGGGTGACCTCACCTCAAAGCCATGCATGTGTAGGAAATTAAGCCTGCAAGTCTGAGTGCTGGCTTCGGTCTGCGCCACCTCCTCTCCCAGTCTCCCTCCCCATAAGCAGCTTCGGCAGACCTGAAGCGCATTCAGTCTCAGAAATGAAAATGTCACATGACATCCAGTAAGTCAGTGAGAGGGACACCAGGATGTGAGGGGCTGCCATGATCAGAAGGTGTGAAATGGACCAGCTTTCCCCCTGGAACCACTGTCTATTACAAGGACTTCTCAAACTGCAAAAATGTTAGCTGTGTGGTTAGACACCCCTCACCCCCGCACCTCAGTTTCCTCTGCCTGCAATAGGAATATTAATGACATGGGTCCAACAGGTAGCACAACGTCTAACACTCATGTACAAAGAAGCCTCTAGAAACTATTAGCTACTCGTACAGTCATACTCACACTCTCAGGTAGCAGTGGCCAGAATTCCATGCTACATTTACTCACTTCTGCTTTTGTTTTTGCTTGATACGGGGCATCGCGGACCCCAGGTTGACCTTGACCCACCCAGCTCCACACCCCAAGCGCTGGAATCACAGGCTTACACCACCACACGGAGCTTGCCGCGCTACACTCGGACTGGCAGAGAAAACCCCGCCCGCCCCGCCCCCCAGCAGCCTGGGAGCGTACACCTCCCCAGCAGGATGGCATCAAAAGCAAGGTTCTGATTGACACTGCCAACGATACTCCTAATTTCAACGGAGTTGTGTTGGACAGCTCGGCTTGTCAGAGGAGCCACACATAACTATTCCTGACCTTTTCAAACACAGTTAATTGCTTGGGTTTTAAGGTTATGCAGCTGAAATTCTGCTGTCTATTGATCCAAGGGTGCAAATCCTCCTCCTAATTTCTAATTTCCTCCGGAGGAGAAAGCAGGAATTGGCCTTCATACCTCCCATCTTCTCAGGAAGAGCATAAATATTCAAAAGCTCTCTGTTTCTAAATCAACTTTGCCAGTTGCGTGTAGCATTTTCTCGAGTGGTGAGTATAACCCAAACAGTTAACTTTTCATCCTTTAGTAAGTCTCATGAAGCGCTTCCAGTGAGCCTGGTCATGTGCTGGGCTCAGAAGGTGCAATGGTGAGCTGCAGCTTTCAGCCCAGTGGGGGAGAAGGGTATGAGTCAAATGATTAAGCAAGTAGACTAAATATGCTGTGTTTATGTTGGAAATAAGCTGTAGACAGTCAGGACAGAGCCCAGATACAGAGGGTCCTCTTGGTACAGACACTAAAGGAGTGTGCGTCTCTAAGGGGTCAGTATGGTGTGTGTGTGTGTGTGTGTGTGTGTGTGTGTGTGTGTGTGTGGCATATGTGTGAGTGTGCACATGTGGTGGTTAGGGGACAACCTCGGGGTATCTGTCTTTGCCTCCCACTTTGTTTGAGACCAAATGCCAGGCTAGCTGACTCACCTGCCTTGGGCTCCTCCTGCCTCTGCCTCCCACCGTCACAGGCACACTGGGATTACAGATAGATGCGCTGTGCTGCTTGTGTGCCTGTGTCTTCACGCGGGTTCTGGGACTCCGGTGGTCAGGCTCGCTCTGTGAGCACTTTGACCATCTCTCCAGCCTCTATTTGCTGTTTCTGGAAATATTAAAACAGTATGGTACTTGTGGTTTAAGTCAGATGCCCCCCCCCCAAACTCAGGGGTTCACAATGCTCGATCCCCAGCTGGTGACAGTTTGGGAGGTGGGGCCTTGCTGGGGGAGGTGTGATGCCGGTGGATTAGCTTGCAGCTTTCCAGTGTAGGTTTGGCTCATTCTCTGGCTACTGTCTCCACCTGCTGTGGCAGACGTGATGTCCAGCCTCTGCTCATATACTTTGCCCTCCATCATGGAGCTTCCCCTCAAGACCGTAAGCCAAAAACAAACCCATTCCTCCCACAGCTGCTTTTGGTCAGGCGTCTGTCTCAGCAATGAGAAGGCAATCGCAAGGGGACTTCTTCCTCCAGCCCTTCTTGTGGGTGCACTGTGGAAGGACAATGTGCCAAGGGAAATTGTGGGACCAAGCCATTCAACTGAGGCTTCCAGGAAGGTGTGTGATTTGAGCTGGGATGAGAAGAACAGGGGTGGTTAACCAGGCAAAGAGGACAGGGTGAGGTGTTCTGCGGTGAGGATGGCATGAGCCATTGCTGATAGAGAAGCTGGAATATCAGACAGGTGACACTTGGAATTAGTGCCAGGTGGGAACTGGAGCATGGTTGAATGTTCCAGAAAGCAGAGAAATTGATGCAACAAACCCAATTCAAATGATGTTAGAATTTGAGATTTTTATGTTAAAATATGCTCAATGCATTTAAAGTATTGACAACCAGTTTACTAAGAATATAACAAAAAGCGCAACTGTTATGCTGAATGTCATCCACAATCTCATGTGTCAAGCCCTCGTGTCCCCAGCTTGTGACACTATTTGGGGATTTTGTGGAGTCTAGGCTATGGGGTCTGTCTGGTAGAAGTAGGTCACTAGGGAAAGGCCATTGAAGGTAACATCCACTCCTGGTTCTGGCCAAGGCCTCCCCTGCCCTGCCACCATGTGGGGGCTTCCCCACACGCTCCTGTTGCCAACGACAGAGCCACTCCCGAAGCCATGGCTTCCCCTCCAGGATGAGTCCATCCTCAGAAACCAGGGGACAAATAGACCTTTCCTCTCTTACATTGTTCCTGCCAGGCGTTTTGTAACCATGACACCAAAGCCACTCCCATGAGAACAAAGACCTCAACTGGCCAAAATGAGCCTGTGATTTCCCCAGGAAAGGATCTAAAAGAAGGCCAGTGCCTCTGGAGAGCTGAGAACTAGGGGAGGAAGGGCAAGACGGACATGGACCCTCTTCACCATGAGGAATAACCCTGATTGCACACTCAAGATGTACAAGTGACAAGGCCCATTTGTCAGCTTAGTTGTGTGTGTGTGTGTGTGTGTGTGTGTGTGTGTGTGTGTGTGTGGTGTGTGGATGGACAGTGTGGTATGTGTGTGGTGTATGCACACGTGTATGCACATGCACACTCCACATGCACATGTATATGGAGTCCAGGGGAGAATTTCAGGTGTGCTCCTGTATCTCTCTTCTATTGTTTCCTTGAGGCAAAGTCGCTCACTGAATCTGGAGCTGCTGTTTTTGGCCAGACTGGCTGACCAGTGAGCTCCTGGGCTCCTCTTGTCTCCCCTCCCTACAGGACTAGGGTTACAGGTATGCATGCCCACACCCAGCTCGACATGCATGCTCAGGTCCTCATGCTTGTGTGGCAAGTTCTCTTGCCTGTTGAGCCATCTCCTGGCTCTGTCCGCTCAGATCTGTTGTTTGGATCTATCTGTCAGACATAATTCTGGAGTGTTAAAATGACTACAGCATCCAGAGTGCATTGGCAAGGCAGTGTCACTTCTGCAGAGGGTACATAACCAGAAAAAGTCCAGACAAGCTGGCATGGACACTGGGTCATCCACTGGATCTTTATCCTAAGGCGGGATCATGAGCATTACTCTGTTTAGTCAGAGTTTCGGTCTCATAATCATATGCAAATGGCTAAGCTTTGGCTTCAAGGGCTGTTGACTCAGGAGGGGCTTTTCCACTAAATGATGTTTTCTAGAGAAGAGTTTCCTGTCTTACCTAAAAAGCAGAATGTCTTTCATAGTTCTCACACTGGGGTGGTACAATCTTCCTGGGGTTTTAATTTACCCCCACCCTAAGTTTCCTTAGCTTATTTTATGTATGGTTGGTCTTGGTTCTGCTTCTGCTTTCTGAACACAGGAGGTTTTTATCGACATCTGGAGGCTTTTATCTACAGACGCTGGCATGCACCAAGTCACTTCACCGCCTGCAAATTTCCACTCTGGACAAAGGACTCTAAATGGCAGCTGTTAGTACCTCTGGCTTGTTAAGCCTGTAAACTCAAGGGTGTGTGTGTGTGTGTGTGTGTGTGTGTGTATACATATATATATATATATATATATATATATATATATATATATATATATATATATATATATAGTTAAAGTAGACCATTGTCAGATTCATAGTTCTTACAACTCTACAGACTACTCAAGGGGAGGAATGATCTTGATCACCTTCCCATCTGCTTTCACACAGCACTAGGCACTGGCGACCTCTCAGCTAACATCCCTATAGTCAGACTTACCCATGAGGTACCCCTCATAACATTTCATGACACGTTCTAGGCTCCCTGGTGTCCTCAGGTGGTTTGATGCTTGCTCTGAAAAAAACAGCTGTCATTTACTGAACACCTGCCCTCCCCTACTGGCCACTTCACCCTCTGATTCAGCCTCCCAACCCTGTAAAACTCAATTATCCTTTTGCCCAACAAAGAGATAAAGGTTTGGTGAGATGACATGACTTCCAGAAAGTTATTCAGCTAGTAAGTAGCAAAGTTAGAACCTGACCCCAAGTCATATGTAAGCCACAGCACAAAATGTTGGCCATTATATCATCTCTACCTGTTGTGGTTACCTTCTCACTGTTGGAAAAAAAGACTGGCAAAAGCAGCTGGTGGGAGGGAAGGATTTACTTTGGCTTACTGTCTCAAGGGGAAGCCTCGTGATGACAGGGAAAGCAGGGCATGGGCAGAGGCTGGGCACCACCTCTGCCACAGCAGATGGAAACAGCAGTAGGAGAGCTGAGCTCTGGCAAGAGGGAGCTGGCTATGACACCCCAAAACCCACCAACAACCACACACCTCCTCTAGCAAGGCTCCACCTCCCAAATTACCATCAGCTAAGGACCAAGCACTCAAAACACATGAGTTTGTGGGGGACACCTGATTCAACCACCACACTACCCTTGCAGGTGAGCTTGCGCCAGGGACCAAATACAGTGCTGAATGCTTTGAAGATCATTCGGTCAGTAACTTGGTCAGCTCCATCCTTCTATAAGATTAGCAGCATTATCCTAACATTAAAAAAAAAAAAAAACTGAAGTCAGTGACTCAAGTGGCATATGACAGATTATCCACAAACCATTAAACAACGTAAGTTAACATGTGACATTAATTTTTTTTAAATATTTTATTTTTTTATTTTTTATTTATGACAGAAAGATACAGAGAGAGGGAATGGGCATGGCAGGGCCTCTAGCCACTGCAAACAAATTCCAGATGCATGCCCGACCTGGTGGGTTCTGGGGAGTCAAACCTGGGTCATTAAGCTTCGTACTCAAGCACCTTAACCACTAAGCAATCTCTCCAACTCCATAATATTAATTCTTAACAAACAGGATAAATGCAACTGACAGCCTGAATTTTGCTTTAAGTTGGCCTCAGAATGACTGTGGTGCATGTCAACAGTTTTCTATATTTCTGCTCTGTCCTTGAAAGCGCCACGGTGACGCAGCCCTTTCTTCAAAGCGCCACGGTGACGCAACCCTTTCTTCTGTTGTTGCCATCTGGCATCAAGTTGAGCCAAAAGAATGTGGAATGCTTGTGCAACAGAGAAATGTCCTTGCTGTCCACAGTGATGAAAAAAAGTTCAACTCCCCCCACCACCAAACATCTGCCATCCTGGCTCTATGAATGAAATATCAGCAGAAACACGAATCATCATGAGATCTATAAATACAAAAGCAGGTTCTACAAAAGGGTCAAGTGCATCGCAGATGTCCGATGTCAGAAGCTGAGCTGGCAGACAGAGCTACTATGCTAAACCTCTCACTGTTCTTTCAATTAATTTCAAAAAGTCATTTTAGCTGTAAAAGTCCTTACATGCTAAAGTGCTGTGACATTTTCACATTGGAAGTGACCTTGGAGCTCATCCAGTCTGACCCAGGCCCAGACTTGTCACTGGCTTTCCCACCATTCCCTGGGCTCCATAGATGGCAACTAAGACTGGATTTTGCAAAGAGCTGTGCACCGGAGCCTCAGAGGGTGGATTACACAGTCACACCCGACCCTCTGCACAGGAAACTTAAAGCAGGAGTTATATGGCCACAGTAGACTCTCCCGGTGCATGCTACTTTCATGGCCACAAATTTCACATGTGACTCTATGATTTGGGAATTGGAACTGAAATGATTTTGTCTCTATATCAGAAGTCCAATTAGCAATAGGTCAGGAGCATATAGAGGGGATAGTAGAAAAACAGGCTATCACTCAAGATCACAAAATTGATAACTATAAAAGGCATGTCTACGGATCCAAGATATCTAAATAGTTTACATAAAAGATGCAGAAAATTGCCGGGCATGGTGGCACACGCCTTTAATCCCAGAACTTGGGAGGCAGAGGTAGGAGGATCGCCGGGAGTTGTAGGCCACCCTGAGGCTACATAGTTAATTCCAGGTCAGCCTGGACCAGAGTGAGACTGTACACCGAAAAACAAACAAAAAATAAAAGAAGCAGAAAATACTCAATAAGCCAAGGGATGATGGATGGATGGATGGATGGACAGATTGTTAGATGGTCAGGTGATCAGGTGGGGAATGACTGGGCAAATGGGTGGGTGGGTAGATAGATGGGTGGATGGACTGATGGACTGGTAAATGGATGGATGGATGCATGGATGGATGACTGCATGAGTGGGTGGGTCGGTAGTATAGCAGTAACTTTCTCAAAACACCTGACCAGGAGTAGCATATGGAAGGAAATGGTTTATTTTTGGCTTTTGAGGGAAGTTTCATGAAAGGGAGAAAGTATGGCAAGAGCAGACAGATGGATGTTTCAGCTTTGTATCAGCAAGGAGGAAGTAGAGAGGGAGAGCTGAGTGTGGCAAGTGGGACTGAACTATGACACTCCACCCCTGGGCAGAGACTCACTTCCTCCAGCAAAACTCTATCTGCCAAAGGATCTACAACTTCCCAAACAGTACCTCCAAATGGGGATCGAGTATCCAAACACATGCAGACATTTTATAGTCAAACCAGCATGGATAGATGGATGGATACTCGGATCTAACCAGAAACTCAAGTGGTTTTAGCAGGCATTGTTATCTATCAAAAATAACAACAAGCCAGGTGTGGTGGCGCACGTCTTTAATCGGGAAGCAGAGGTAGGAGGATCACCATGAGTTCGAGGTCACCCTAAGACCACATAGTGAATTCCAGGTCAGCCTGAACTAGAGTGAGACCCTACCTCGAAAAAAAAGGGGGGGAAATAGCAACAGCACAGAAAACCATGTAGCCAATAAAAATTTGAGCCTTCATCCAGCCTTATGAATCTTCATAAAACTTTGGATGTGACTCATATACGGCAAGTTTGTAAACTGCCTGGATCCATTTATGTCTCTCACTGCCATCACATGGAGAGCTACCATTCTGAGTGACTTGGCTGCCAGACTTCCCTACCACTATCTTTGCCTCCCTAGGCTTCTCTTATGTCACTCACTACATTTGTTTTCTTTGCTATTACTCAGATTCTGCTCAATAAAGAAAGAGATGGGCGGGGTGGGGAGGGGGCGTGTTCCAAGCAAGACTTATTTCCCTCTTAAGGACAAGAAAAAGGTTGAAAAACACTAGAAATTAGTACTGCAGAGATGGCTCAGCAGTTATGTGCACTCCATGCATCAACATGAGGGCCTGAGCGGGCTGAGTGTGAATCTCAAGATCCCAAGTAAACAGCTGTCACCACAGGTTCCTGTAACCCTGGCATACAAAGGAGAGTAGAAACCAGGGAATCAACTGGGCTCACAAAAAACAGAAACACAAGTAAGCTCTGACATCAGTAAGAGACTCCAGCTCAAAAGCAAAGGAGCAGGACTCCCAATCTACTCTGACCACCACAGGTGAGTGCTCCCAAGGACACATGTACACACACAGACACAAATCCCACATTACACACACACATGCACAAGCAAAAGTAAAATTTTAATCTCTTCCATCCAATTTGTATAAATATATCAGTGGATTTTCCAAGATATGCGTCTGTATGTAGACTTTAATTTATCATTATCTTTTTTTTTTTTTTTTGGTTTTTTGAGGTAGGGTCTCACTCTAGCCCACCACACCTGGCCAGAATGATGGAGTTCTTAGACGTGGCCTTCTGTGTTAGCTCTTGGCATTGGGAATAGTCAGCCAAAAGCTACTGTGATCAAAAGATAATGACAGCTGGGCATGGTGACACACACTTTTAATCCCAGCACTTGGGAGGGAGAGGTAGGAGAATCGCCATGAGTTTGAGGCTACCCTGAGATGACATAGTGAATTCCAGGTCAGCCTGGGATAGAGTGAGACCCTACCTCAAAAAAAAAAAAAAATCATTGAAAAAAGAATGTTTTTAGAGCTTTTTATGTTATTATTTCTTTGTTAGAGACAAGAGATGGGTGGAGGAGAGAGAGACAGAGAGTGGGCGCACCAGGGTCTCTAGCCACTACAAACGAACTCCTGACACATGAGCCACCATGTCCATCTGGCTTATGGTGGGACCTGTAGAATGGAACCTGGGTCCATAGGCTTTGCAGGCATGTGCCTTAACCACTAAGCCATCTCTCCAGCCCCATCATTGAAAATTTTGATGCAATTACTGCAATCAAATGGGGAGCCTCCGGTCAGCCTCTGAAATCCTGGGTAGGAATTTTGTAAAACATAGAGTGGCAAGTGGGCTGTGTAGCCAACATTCAGTGAGTACTTAGGAATTCAGCGATGTAAAGAAGAAAGCTAAATTTGGGCTGGAGAGATGGCTTAGCAGTTAAGCGCTTGCCTGTGAAGCCTAAGGACCCCGGTTCGAGGCTCGGTTCCCCAGGTCCCACGTTAGCCAGATGCACAAGGGGGCGCACGCGTCTGGAGTTCATTTGCAGAGGCTGGAAGCCCTGGTGCGCCCATTCTCTCTCTCTCCCTCTGTCTGTCTTTCTCTCTGTGTCTGTCGCTCTCAAATAAATAAATAAATAAATAAATAAATAAATAAATAATTTAAGAAGAAAGCTAAATTCAGCAAAGGTCCTAGATTAAAATGTATATATATATAGGTTGTTGGGTGTTTGGTTTAACTAATGGCAAAAGAGTTTAATTTCGTTTTTTGTTATGAAACCCAAAATTTGACTTCCTTTAACCAAAGTGTGCATGCATGGTCTTCCAGCTCTGTTGAGACTTAACAGGGAGGCTGGCTTTTACCTAAACATAGAGCTTTTCTTCCACTCTTGTTACTACCTGATGGCCTCCCAGTGATTGAACTTAGCTCCCTCACAATGGGTCGGAGCACATGAGCCCAGGAGGAGATGGAGAAAGAAGTGAAGATCCCTCCATCTGCATATCTGACATTCGGATGACGCAAACAGGGAGGCCTGCGCTTTCCTTGTGTTCGCCAGCCAGGAATCCCCCCCCCCTTTGTTTCAGAACCCCTGTGCCCACAAAGTCTAGTGCTGCGTCCCGATCCATCTCCACTCTCAGAGGATGGAGCTGAGTGAAGCCACGAACTCCTCTTTGATGATCCCACTGTGAAACATGACTCTTGAGTTCAGATTGATCTCAAAGAAATCATTTCAGAAGCTTGTCGTTGCCCATTAATTAATAGTGACATGACACATTTCAGCATGATTAAAACAGTAACCAAAACCAAATACTAAGATACAACAAAAAAGGGGCCCATCTGGGGCCTGGGTAATGCAAGGACGGGGGGAATCATATCTGCTTTCATGGAAGACTAGCACTGGGGAATGCAAACATTTTCATCATCCCCATAACTCTCTGGAATGGGTGTCAGCGATGGCCCCAAAAGGATGGCGCCCACTCTTGCATTACCCCGCTCTTGATAAATGTGCATCAATTTTTCATTCTGAAGCGTTATTTCCTTTTGCAATTTGCCAAGTGCCTTTTCGTGCCCCACTTGAAGACTTCCCCATGACCAAAGCTCCTTCACAGAAGACAAGTTAATTACCTGACTGCCACTCTGATTGTTGGCTCTGGAAGCCCAATTCTTCCCCAACCCTGGTGGTATAAATCCTGTCTGATAGTGTGTCAGGTTCTGCAGGGCCAGCTCATGGGGAGGCTGAGAAACCCGTAACTCAGAACCCAGACACAGAACCAGCAGGCCCAGGGTCAACGCTTCCCAGGTAAGCCATGTAACACTGGGCACGTTGTTTGATCTCCTGAGCCTCGGTTTCTGAAAAGTGGAGGTGTTACTATGTCCTCAATGATGGGAGTATTGTAAAGAGTAAATCACATGATATGCACCAATCTCTTGGTGCACAGTAAGCATGGGGAGATGGCCCCTCAGTTCACGGGGAGGTGTGAGGTTATTGCACGGCGCTCCCCTAGCCATTCCAGACACGGCTTGGCAGCAGCTACCGTTCCCTCACTCCTATGTCTACTGTGCCCAGCAGCAGCTTCAAAAAGGGGGTGGACAAGTGGGCTTCCTGGCTCTTTGAGAGCCTTGGAGTGCCAGACAATGCACCACTGCTGGTGAGGAAAGATGGTTTTTTTGTTTTGAGGTAGGGTCCCACTCTAGCCCGAAGTGACCTGGAATTCACTATGTCGTCTCAGGGTGGCCTTGAGCTCTCGGCGATCCTCCTACTTCTGCCTCCCCGAGTGCTGGGATTAAAGGCGAGCACCACCACGCCCCGCAGGAAAGGGTTTTTTGAGTTTTGGTTTTGGTTTTGGTTTTTTGTCCAGAAGCAAATGAATATCCCTAGGGACTTCTCTCTTTCCCTAAGTGGACATTTGTGATTACTCACGTAAACACTGCGAACCACTCCACATGCATTCTTTAAAGTTACCTAGCTCCTAAGGTGCCAAATGTTAGGGACCTGAGACAATGCCTTTTCTCTAGTCAAAATGGTTGAGTGTGTGACCTGGGGGAAAAGAGGTTGGAAATGTCTCTTTATCTTAGTATTTAAATATTCAAGCTCTAAGGTATACATTTTAATCTTGAAGAGGAAAACCAACAGCATAAGAGCCAGATATGTATTAACTATAGATTATTCATTTAATAGCATCAGTGCATATCAAGCTATATAAGGGGTAAATTGAAAGAGGAATTAAAAGGAGAAAGTAAGTCCCAGCTCGAGAGAGCTGCCGATCCCAGATTTCATTACCTACATCTGAATATGACACCTGCTGAAGGAGGCGTAATACTGGGAGTGGGTCCCTAGTCCACCCCTACGGTGTGTTCTGCGACAGCTTGAACTCTCGCTATTCTCTTTTCCTCTGCTGAGGATAAATGAAGTGAGCAGCTTTCTTCACCATGATGGAGCTCCCCTGGAATCTGTATGCCTGAAGTAAATGCTTTCTTCCCATAAGCTGCTCCTGGTCAGGTGTTTTTCCCAGCAATGAGCAGACAGGTGCAACAATAAGATTCCTTGATATAGTACAAATGCAAGTTCTTTATCAAACACATGTTTCAGAAACATTCTTCCACTTTGTGACATACCATTTTTTTTTATTCTGATAGTGTCTTTTGATATGAGAAGTTTTTAATTTGGGCAAAGTCCAATTTATTAATTATTTCTTGGATAGTTCCTCATTTTTGTGTCCCTTCTAACACAATTTCCTAACCCAATGTCAATAGTACAAAACAAAAAGGTTTTCTTATATTCATGGAAATTGCATACTGCTACTGGGTCTCTGATATTTCACTTTAATTTTTATGTATGAAATGAAGCAAAGATTGAGGCTTGTTGTTTGCCTGTGCATACCCACTTGTTCTAGAACCATTTCTTTTCTTTAACTTTATTTTTATTTATTTATTTGAGAGAGAGAAAGAGGCAAAGAGAGAATAGGCATGCCAGAGCCTCCAGCCACTGCAAAGGAACCCCAGATGCATGTGCCCCCTTGTGCATCTGGCTTACATGGGTCCTGGGGACAAATGGATACCTAAGATGTGGTATATATACAGGAGGGAATTCTATACAGAAGTACGGAAAAATGACACATTGAAATTTGAAGGAAAATCATCAAACTTGAAACAGATCATTCTTGGAGAATTCACCCAATCACAGAAAGATAATGGTCAGGCTGGAGAGATGGTTTAGCAGTCAAGCAATGCCTGTGAAGCCTAAGGACCCCAGTTTGAGGCTTGATTCCCCAGGACCCACATAAGCCAGATGCACAAGGGGGCAAACTTGTCTGGAGTTCATTTGCAGTGGCTGGAGGCCTGCCTCTCTCTCTCTCTCTCTCTCTCTCTCTCTCTCTCTATATATATATATATATATATATATATATATATATATATATATATATATATACATATATATATATATATATATATATGTATGTATGTATGTATGTATGTATGTATGTATGTATATGTATATGTATATGTATATGTATATGTGTATATATATATATATATATATATATATATTCTGCCTCTTTCTCTGTCACTCTCAAATAAATAAATAAATAAAATAAACAAAAAAAGAAAGAAAGATAATGGTCACATGTTCTCACTCATCTGTGGCTCCTAACCTGAATCTGCCCATGAACCAGAAACCTTTGGCTTTGCAGGCAAACACCCTAACGGTTAAGCCATCTCTCCAGCCCTAGAACCATTATTGCCTGGTTGAATGATGTTTGCACAGAGCTGGCCAAAGCTGTGGTGAAAGTGACCATCACAGCAGTGCTGAGAGCAAGAGACAAGGGTGCAATGATTTTGAACTCATGATAGGAGTATCCAGTCACATGCACTCAGCAGCCAATCAGAATAATGAGAACATCCTATGCTTACTGCTGGTGGAAAGGTTGTTAGATGATAAATGTCTCATTACAGGGAAGAATGCATGGTTGGTTTATGTTTATAAACATGGCAGGAGATAATAAGTACACAAATAAAAGACAAACTGACCAACCCTGAGAAGCTAATTGTGATCATCTCCGAGGTATGAATTAAAGTTAATTTCTAATTTTTGTGTATTTTCAAAGTCTTCTATGTATGTAATATATAATTTCACAGCAATAAAAAGCTATTTGTATTTTCAAATTTTGCATGGGCGGAAAGAAACAGAAATGAGGGTGAGCCATGAGTCACAGTTCAAGTTTTCTATGTCTCATGCATCCCATGAACTCCTGTGCAGACACAGAGAGTTGAAAAGCCATATGAAGACCAGAGAGAAATGCCAACACAGTTCCAAACAAGGTACCCATCGCTACGAGGACACAGGCTGACATCTGCAGTTTCTGGTCTGAGGACACCGATGTTGACTGCATGGTGGAAAGAAACATGCTCCTTCAGACACAAAATGGCCTGGATATCCATGACCTCACAGTGCCTGACACTACCTACACAAGACCATCATAATAGGAGGAAAAGATCATGACATCAAAATAAAAGAGAGACTGATTGAGAGGGGGAGGGGATATGATAGAGAGTGGAGTTTCAAAGGGGAAAGTAAGGGGGGAGGGAGGAAACTACCATGGGATATTGTTTACAATTATGGAAGTTGTCAATAAAAAATATTTTAAAAAAGAAACTTCTAAATCATTATTAAAATTAGTAGCAAGTTCTTTCAAATTAATTTTGGTTGCTCGTGGCCATAAGGCAATAATACCAAGCCACTTTTTAGAGAAGCTTCAGTTGACTCCTAATTATCTGTAATTGGATTTTCTGACTTGCAAATTATCTTTAGTGGCTCCAGAATTATCAACCTCACTCATTCCAGAGCTCTCCAGCTGAATGGAGTGCTGTGGTCCAACACCTACCAAGTGCAGAGCTTAAAACTGAGTCAAAGGAAAGAACAATATAAAGGAATTGAGGGAGGATTAGCACAGAGAAGATATGCCTAGGGGACTTTTAAATTACTGTCTTCCAATTTGTTACAGTAAAATTATTAACTAGTTGAGAAACAGAAGGAAGTAAATAAACTTAAGCTTAAACAAGGGGGCGCATTCACCTGGAATTTATTTCCAGTGACTGGAGGCCCTGGCACACCTATTCTCTCTCTCTCTCTCTCTCTCTCTCTCTCTTCTCTCTCTCTCTCATACATAAATTATTTTTTTTTAAAAAAGGCTCAGGTAGCATTTAAGCCATGTTCAAGGTTCTAAAGCTCTTTGGCAATGGCTCATAAGGAAGTAGTGGGGATAGGATTTGATTGTTTCTGCCTGACTCCAAAGCTCTGAGTCTCAACTGTGTCTTCTAGGCTTTGCGTTGTCCCATAAAAAAGGAGATTTTTAATATGTATTTGTTTTATTTATGTATTTATTTATTTATTTGCAAGCATAGAGATATAGAAGAGAGAATGGGTGTGCCAAGGCCTCCAGCCACTGCAAACGGACTCCAAATGCATGCACCACCCTACACGTCTTGCTCTGTGTAGGTGCTGGGGAATCAAGCCCAGGTCATTAGGCCTTGCAGTCAAGTGCCTTAACAGCTTTGCCATGTCTACAGAGCCCCCCTCCCAAAAGGAAGTGTTAAATCAATAGCTTATTGGCAGCAAGCCCTTCCTTAAATAAGGTAAAGATTGAGGCTCATTGTTTGCGGGGTAAATATACACTTGCTCTAGAACCATTTCTGATTTGATTCTTGCCTTTTGGGATGGTATCTGCATAGACCTGGTCAGCATAAGTATCAATGTTCCATCCTCTGAGGCAGAAGCTGGACTCTAAGGAACTGACTCGGGACCCAATCCAGGACACTCACGGTAACATTCACCAAGCTGAGCACCAAGCCGTAAAAAAGTTTACTGTTGAGCTCCAACCCTGCTCTGAATGCATCTGAAGCCAGGCCCTGCTGAAGTGAACATGTTCACTACATGTTTGTTCTTGTGTGTGTGTGTGTGTGATGGGCATGCACGTGTGTCTGTGAGTTCATGATTATGGGCGCATGGGTCTATGCATGTGGAGGCCAGAGGGTGGGCATCTTCCATGATCGCTCTCCACCTTAATTATTGAGACAGGGAATCACATTAACCAAGAGCTTCCCAATTAAAATAGTCTAGCTAGCCAGCTTACCCTGGGCATTGGGATTACAGATGGGCTGCCACACCTATCTGGAATTTATGTGGGTGTTGGTGGTCCAAACTCTGGTCCTCACACTTATAAGCCCTAACTCCAGCCCTCTCAGTACATATTTGAGTAGCATGAAGATGTGAATGAAGGAGGAACTCATATATGCATACATTTTACAAAAATAAGCAAAGGGATGAGTTAGGGAGGAGTGTCTTTTTTTTAATTTAATTTATTAGTTTTCTTTTCAGCAAATACAGGCAGTTTGGTACCATTGTTTAGGCTCATCTATGATCTACCCCCTCCCATTGGACCCTCCTTGTTGATGTAAATGGGTCATGCATTGTGGAGTTAGCCCACAGTTATTGGTATGATAAATGTCGGATGAGTGTCTTTTTGAGAGTGACCATGAGCAATCACATGGATTACCACAATACCAACTGGGCTTTAGCAACCAGGACCCAATACCAAGTACCAGTGAAGAAATCATCTTTCTTTGATCAAAAAATGCTTCCTGAAAACCAAAAGTAACTTGGACCCCAGTGACCACCTCCCCCAGTAGCTTATATTCCATGGAGAACAAAAGTGAATGGACATTCTTCCAAGCACTCCTGGGCTGGAGAGATGGCCCAGTTAGTAAAATGCTTGTAGGACAAGCATGAGGACGTGAGTTCAGAGCCCCAGCACCCATGTAAACGCCGGGCATCGTGCTCCACACCTGTAACTCCAGCACTCAGGACACAAAGGATGGGCAGATCTCAGCTCAAGCTGACTGGCTACACTAGCAGAGTCAGTAAGCTCTGGGTTCACTGAGAGATCCTGTCTCAATTAGCAAGATTGAGAGTGACAGGGGCCTCGACATGCACACGCATGAGCATATACCCCGTCACACATGTGCCTCTCTCTCTCTCTCTCTCTCTCACACACACACACACACACACACACACACATGCAAGCACCCCACACATGATAAAAAAAAGAGAGAGAGAGAGAGAAATGGGCTTGAGAGGTGGCTTAGAGGTTAAGGTACTTGCCTACAAAGCCTAAGGACCCAGGTTCAATTCCCCAGTACCCACATAGACCTAGTGCACAAGGTGGCACATGCATCTGGAGTTCATTCACAGTGGCTAGTGGCCCTGGCGTGCCCTTTCTCTCTCATTCTCTGTGTCTGCCTCATTATCTCTCTCTGAAAGAAAGAAAGAAAGAAAGAAAGAAAGAAAGAAAGGAAGGAAGGAAGGAAGGAAGGAAGGAAGGAAGGAAGGAAGAAAATCTTTTTTAAAAAATATATTTTATTTATTTATTTATTTACTTGATATAGAGAAAGAGGCCTCCCGCCACTGCAAATGAACTCCAGATGCATGCAACCCCTTGTGCATCTGACTTATGTGGGTCCTGGAGAATCGAACCAGGATCCTTTGGTTTTTCAGACAAATGCCTTAACCACTAAGCAATCTCTCCAGCCCCAAGAAAATCATTTTTAAAAAAGAGGAATTATCCTGGCATGGTGACTCTCCCTTTAATCCCAGCACTCAGGAGGCAGAGGTAGGAGGATCACTGTGAGTTCAAAGCCACCCTGAGACTATGTAGTGAATTCCAGTCAACCTGGGCTAGAGTGAGACCCTACCTCAAAAAGAGAGAGGAGTGGCTTTCCCTGTGCATTCCAGCATTGTGGGAAGAGCACCCCCAGCACAGGGCGCAGACAGTGACCAAAGTCACCTCCGGGCTCAGCTCTGGCCCTGATGTGACTGAACACAGGAAGTGACAGGAGAAAAGGGAAGACGAAGACAGCAAGTGGGAAAGGGGCTGAGAGCTGGGGAGAAGAAGAGGCTGACTGGAAGTGGGATTAGAGTATAGTGGGGCTGAAAATGGTCAAAATACGTTATTATATGCATGTACGAAGCTGTCAAAAATAAAATTTTAAAAAGAGAAAAGAGAGGATGTGGCTGGAAGGTGGAAGCAAGGTAAGATGAATGTCATGGTCTGGTCTTTGGGATGTGGGACTTAATATTTTCAGAAGACTGTTTGCCATTCTGAATTAGAATGTAGTTTCACACACACACCCTGCCAAGATTCTCGTGTGCCATGGTTTATATTGATCATCAACCTGACAGAACCGGGAAACACCTCTGAGAGATCATCCAGATGAGGTTAGCTTCTGGTCATGCCTGAAGGATTATCTTCATGGGGTTAGCTGAGGTGGGAAGACCCCTCCTCCACGCACGCACACACCACTCTTAACTATGGGCAGCGCCGCTCCACGGTCAGGGGACCTGGGCCGGATAAAACGTTGACTGCTAAACCAGGCATGGTGCCTTTAATCCCAGCATTCAGGAAGAGGTAGGAGGATTGCTATGCGCTCAAGGCTACCCTGAGATTACATTGTGAATTCCAGGTCAGCCCTATTCTAGAGCAAGACACTACCTCAAAATAAATAAATAAAGTTGAGCAGCATTGATCCCTCGCTGCTTCCAGCCTGACCCTGTGATCACGTGATGAACTGACTCCCCATTCCTGCCACTATGTCTTCCCCACCATGAAACTTCCCATCAAAACTGTACGCCGAGTGAAACTCTTTCCTCCCGTAAGTTGCTTCTGGTCAGGTATTTGTTCACAGCAACAAGAAAGAATGCCACATATCAGGAGATCACCGTCCTTGACCTCCACTCTCAGGATCTCAGGTGTTTTGAGGTTCCTTCAGTGGAAACTTTGGGGCGTCCATCTCCAGCTGCTGGCGACTGTGGAGGAATGAAACCTGAGTGTTCCGTTCAACTTCCCTAGCTCATTTCTGGAACAAGGTCACCTGTACATAATCCATGTGCTGGTACACAAAGAGGAGTCAGAAATAATTTTGTCAGCTCCCATAACAATGAGAAATAATGTTGTTATACATTCCACAGACTGATGCCACGCCAGCTACTACATATCCAAAATCTCTCATCCTCGTTAAACAGTGAAGCAGCTCCTATTATCGCCGCTCCAGCGAGCAGAGTTCTGGTGCTCAGGAGCTGAGGTAGAATGGCCAAGGAGAAGGCACTGTGGAGTGGAGGCTTCGGGGACTGGACTCCTGGCCACAGAGAAGCAGGCTGAACACTGACAACAATCATCTTGCTCATCTCAAATGCTATTTGAGGTTTGGGGTTTTCTTTTTGCTTCTAAATAAGATTTGTCAAAACAGATCTCTTCATAAAGCTATGTTTGATCAGGAGCAAGACCTAGACAGGAAGGCTATTTAGCCCAAGCCAGCATGGCCCCACAGCAGGACGACACCCGTCCGCCCCCGCCTCTCTGCACCGTTCTTTGGGAGACTTTCAGGTTCTTTAGTTAACACACTAGGAATTTGATATAGCCTTTCTTGAGAGCACAAACAAGACATTTTTCCTTTTCCTCTTTTTTTTTTTAATCTTGTGTTTCAAGAAAAACAGAGAAGGAAAAACACACACAGGTGAGGAGGCAGGTAATATATGTAGCACTCCTTGAAAAAAAATCGATTCAAGAGGGCTATGCTTGACGTACTTTCCTAAATCATGTAATTTTTTTTTTCCACCAGAAGAAAAATAAACTGTCAGATAAGAAACCAATACAACAACTCCTCTAAAATTTGGAGATCCAGCATTAGGACCTTCTAACAAATCAGTATTAGCATTAAAAATTGTAATATTGGCTCGGCGTGGTGGCACATGCCAGGCAGAGATGGGAGGATCACCATGAGTTCAAGCCCAGCCTGAGACTACACAGTGAATTCCAGGTCAGCCTGGGCTAGTGTAAACCATATCTCCAAAAAACAATAATAATAATTGTAACATTAACTGAAACTGTCTCATTACCCACTGCATACCAAGCCTGGCACCATGTGGTTTAGTCGCACCTTGGATTTCAATCATCTTAGCCCTATTAAGTAAGTACTGTTAGTCTCTCCATCTTCCAGGTAAGGAAAAAGAAGCTGAGACTGCAATAACTCATCCACCCTGGGTCCACGCTCCAGACACTAACCACTATTCCACCCATGTTTGCATTGTTTTTTTTTTCTGAAAATAGTCAAATAGTTAATATTTCTAGCATTTCTGCCCATGCAGTGTCTGTCACAATCAAGGCATTGTGACACAAATCTACTCATCCTGCTCTTGCCTCCTGAAATTAGTCACAGACAAGAAATGAACAGACATGACTGTGTGCCAATGAAGTTTTATTTACACCGGTTTGAGACCAAGGGTCATGGTTTGACAAACAGCCCCTGATCTTATCCTTCATGGAGGAGAGAGTGTTGGAGCTGACTCTGTTGGGGACAAAGTAGATTTTAGCAGGTACAGAGAGGAAGAAAAGTAAGGACAGCCATTCGAGTTTGTGTGTGACCATATACGAGATGCTTTGGACCTTTCTCTGAAGGACTAATAGTTGAGCTGAAGCAAGTGATACACAGACTGCTTAGTGGCTTGTGGCATTGAAACGTTCCCACATAGATGGGGCCTCAGACGCCTGGATGCAGACACTCAACCTCTGTCGCCCAGAGAGAGTTGTACAGGCAGAGAAGCACCTTCATTTACTGAACACACGTTTGTTGAATTTCTTGTTTCATGTGAGCCTTCTCTTGGCATTGGGGTGCTATAAGTATTCCAGTGAATAAAACTCTATTCTCGTTGTTGTTGTTGTTTTCCTTTTTTTTTTATTTGAGAGTGACAGAGAGAAAAAGAGGCAGAGAGAGAGAGAATGGGCGTGCCAGGGCCTCCAGCCATTGCAAATGAACTCCAGATGCTTGTGCCCCCTTGTGCATCTGGCTAACGTGGGTCCTGGGAAACCAAACCAGGATCCTTCGACTTTGTAGGCAAACACCTTTACCACCAAGCCATCTCTCCAGCCCTGTGTGCTCATTTCTTAATGGCCGATGTAAACAAGTTCAACTCCAATCCCCTTCTTCAAAGACACTGAAGTTAATAATTTAATGTAAGGCAGGATTCTCTCTCATATCCATTCATAACCTCCGGAACGTTTCCTTTGGTAAATTTCTCACAATTGCAATTAAGCTATTAGCTAATTGTGCATGTGTGCTTGTGTACTTGTGTGTATATGCATTCATATGTATATGGGTTCATCTGCATGCAGGTGCAGGTGCACATGTGGGTGCCTGCATGGGGAGGTCACAGGTCAGTGTCAAATGTCTTCCTCAGTCACTCTGTACTTTAAATTTTCTGACATGGTCTTTCACTAAACCTGGAACTCAATGATTTAGCTAGACTAGCTTTTCAGTGAACCCCAGGGATACCCCTGTCTCCACCTCCCCAGCCCTGGGATTACAGGGGCATGCCACCACATTTGGCTTTTACATGGATTTGGGGGATCTGAACTCAGATCCTCATGCTTGTATGGCAAGCACTTTACTCACTGAGCCATCTCCCCAGCCCTATGTAACAAATTTTAATTGCTGCCTCTCCTGGGAGCTGTAGGAGAGTTCTGATATTACTCCATAATATATGCTCAATCAGCTCCAGCCACTGCAAACAAACTCCAGATGTATGTGCCACCATGTGCATCTGGCTTACATGGGTACTGGGGAATTGAGCCTTAAACAAGGGTCCTTAGGCTCCACGGGCAAGCACTTAATCACTAAGCCACTTGTTCAGCCCTATCTATTTATTTACGAGAGAGAGACTGATAGAGAGACTATTGGTGTGCCCGGGCCCCTAGCCACTGTAAACAAACTCCAGGTGCATATACCACCTTGTATGTGCATATGGGGAATCAAACCAGGGTCCTTAAGCTTTGGAGGCAAGCACCTTACCCACTGGACCATTTCTCCAGCCCAAGATTTGTCTTTTTTCGTCTGGCTTACTTCACTTAACATGATATCTCCAGTTCCAACTACTTTCCTATAAATGACACAGTATCATTTTCTTGTATGGCTGAACACAGCTCCCTTGTATGTGTGTAACACACTGTCTTTGTCCACTCACCTGCTGGTGAGCATCTAGGCTAATGCCATCATGTGACTGTTGTGAACAGTTCTGCAGAGGACAAGGACGTGTGGGTATCTCTGTTGTTCACTGACCTGGGGTCTTCTGGGCATATTCCCAAAAGTTGCATAGCTGGATCATGTGAGAGTTCTCTTTTTAGTATTTTGAGGACCATCCATACTGATTTCCATGGAAAGCTGTATTTTTATGTCCTTGCTCAGTGGAGTTCTGGCTTCTTTCCTTGTCCAGGTTGGTTCTTACCAGTTCAGCAGAGCCAGAGGCAGGAACCATAGCGCCCAGTGAAAGCTCAGCTAAGAGTCAACATCTCCGCCGCATGTTGCTCTAGTGCATCTGGAACAGGGCATCATGTCCCACTTCCAAGAGCCCCACCTAGAGCAACAGCCCCAGTGAATGTGTCAGAAACCAGTAGATGCTCCACTTATGCAACCTGCTCTGAACTATTACCAGCATTTTTGAACAGATAGGTGTTGTCTTGGAGAATATGATGAGAGAGAGCAAGGCAGGACTTTTTCTTGTTTTCATCTGGGATTCCCTTGTGTAACAAGATGCTTACAACCATCAATGATTCCCTGTGTCCTTGGTTTATTTTAAGCAGAAGGGACTGAAACCTCATGGTCCAGGTCACCCCCATCTGGTCACATGACAGGACTTGCATAGCACACATCACTTATATGGAAAGTAGAATGTGCGCTCCCTCCAAAGCCGCTGAGAACCACTTGCTCCTTCGTCCCCCCCCCCCCCCGGCCAACAGGTGTTCTGACAAAGCCGGGCTGGGAAAGCGGGTGCTCCCTCAATAGAGTGCTCGGGTCCTGTCTGAGGTCTATTCCAAAGCTGACTTCTTTCATAATGAGAGTGTATTACTCACTCTTTTAAAGAGGGATGCAGTCCATCCATGGCTTTCCCTCTGCCTGTCCCTTGGTTCAGCTCCTGCTTCCTGTCAGCACCTCCCCCTTCCCACTGAGGACACATAGCATCTGCCACGGGCAGATGAGGCCCTCTCTGCTCCAGGAACTCCAGTCTAAAGCTCTGCAGACTCGGGGAGCTGGTGCCGCAAGGATCAGAGGGGGAGAGAGTACGCCTGCCAGTGTTAGGGCTCTCCTGAGAGGATGCCACGGGAATTCAATGGGCATTGACTAAGCTTGTTCTACATGCTCAGCCAAGTGCTGCGGGCACAGTGTCGTGAGAGGAAAGCAGGCGATGCCTGCACCTTCATGAAGCTATGACTCTATCCAGGAAACAAAGGCTGATCAAACAAATTGATAAGTACGTACAACAATCCCCACTGTGCATGATGTGGTGATGTGTGGTCTGTAAGCAGATGAGAGCATAAAGTGGGCTCTGAGGAGTTTTCTAGACTTGTGACTCCTGGGGCCTACATTCTCCCTTCCTCCAAGACTCCCTTCCTATTCCCTTCCTCAGCATAGTTGTCATGGACTCCTGAAGCAGAATCCTCTCCTTCCTCTTCTCAGTCCCACCTCTCACATGCTCCACTTCCCTCACCTTGCTGTAGCCTCATGCTGAGACACATACTTGTCTTTGCTGAGAAAACACTAGTCCAAAGACAGGGGAAGTGGCTTAACAGGTAAGAGTTCCTGCTATGCAAGCATAAGAACCTAAGCTTGATCCCCGGCATCCATGTAAAAATTCATACATGTTGCACATGAAAATTGTTCTTCAATGTTACCAGCACTTCTCAAAATATAGGTGTTGTCTTGGAGAGTATGATGAGAGAGAGAGGCAGGACTTCCTTGCTTAGAGGGTGGGCAGAGCCAAGGTATTGCTAGGGTCCCCTGGAGAAAAAAAAAAATATCAGGGAGCTCCAGATTCAGTGAGAGACTCTATCTCAGGGAAATAAGTGGAAAAGAGATAGGGAGGATACCTCATGTCTTCCTCTGGTTTCCATGTATGTGTATATGGGACACATGCATGTGCACACATGTATGCATATCCATCACACACACCAAACAAAAAGAAAACACAGGTTCAGGCTAGGGATAGAGTTCAGTGACACAGCACTTCTATGCCTCACGTGAGTCACACATGCCCACTAGATGGCCCAAGCATCTGGAGTTAGATTTCAGTGGTTGAGGCCCTGGTGCATCAATTCCCCCACCCACCCACCCACCCACCCACCTCTCTCTCTCTCTCTCCCTCTCTCTATTTTTCTCTTTCTCTTTCTCTCTCAATCACTGTTCCTCCAAAAATTAAAAAAATGTCCTGGAATCCACCATCAGTGTTTTAGTCAGGTTTGCAATGCTTGTAGAAATCACCAACCAACAGAAACTTGTGGGAAAAAAAGAGGTTTATTTTGGCTCACAGGCTTGAGGGGAAGCTCCATGGTGGCAGGGGGAAACAATTGCATGAACAGCGGGTGGACATCACTCCCTGGACAACATCAGGTGGACAATAGCAACAGGAGAGTGTGCCAAACACTGGCATGGGGAAACTGGCTATAACACCCATAAGCCCGCCCCCAACAATACACTCCCTCCAGGAGGCATTAGTTTCCAAATCTCCATCAGCTGGGAACCTAGCATTTAGAACACCTAAGTTTATGGGGGACACCTGAATCAAACCACCACATTCTGCCCCTGGCCCCCATAAACTGATAATCATACATGATGTAAAATGCAATGCATTCATCTAACTTTAAAAGTCTCCATAGTTTTTATCAACTCCAATGATGTTCATACATCTCCATAGTCAAAGACCTTTTAACTGAACCATAATACCAAAAAATAACCCATAATGGCACAAAATAAACTTTCACACTGCAAAAGATGGCACTTGGCATAGCAAAGAAATACTCAAGCCATACATGATTTAAACATGGCAAATACCAAGCTCTGAGCTGCAAGTCCAGCAACTATAGTTACTGACAAATCTCCCAGTCCAATAATTCTAACCAGCAACAAGTCTCTGGAGTTCCAATTCCGTCCCTCCAGCTAGGCTACTCATAGTCCTGGAAAACTTCATGGGGCCGGCAGCTCCTCGGCAGCCATCTCATGGCCCCGGCATCTCCACTGGGTCTCCACTACAATCCATGGTTCATCCTCATGGCCCCATCAGGTCTCCATGCAGGCAACCAGCAAACCCGCTTCACACTGCCCATGGCCATTTTCAAAACACAAGACCGTGTTGCAAACTCAATGACCCTCTTTCCAGCATTTCTTATACTCCACAATACCAGGTGGGATGCAAATTTGTTAATCCATGGGGGAATAAAGCAAACTTTGAAGAACAGGACACTCTTTGAGTACTCAGGCCCCTCCAAAAGAGTCTATATTCTTCATGTTGCCCCAGTGCAGGTCAGCTAGCCCAATCTCAAAGGTTGTAATCTCTCAAACAATTTGCAGGTGAAGGGGCAGCAATTTAGGCCCAAAGATTTCATTTTTTTTTTCTGTGCCATATCCCTCTGCTCACACCAGTTCAATTCTATGCAAAGCAACCCTGCACAATTTCTCAGGACATGGCATAATACCAACCTTCTCACACAAACTACTAGTCCAACCCAAGCAAAGCTGATTCTTACCCTCATAAGCCAAACCTCACAGTCCATAGTTCTTATTGCATTCAGGTCTTTCAGATCTGACCAGAATACTCCATCAAGCTGTACTTACAGCACTGCAAGGCATCTCTTAGGCCAAGGTTTCAAATCCTTCCACATTCCTCTTGAAAATCAGCTCCAAAAGGCCAAAGCCTTATAGCCAGGTGTCTAGCAGAACTTCCACTCCTCAGTACCACTTTACTGTTGCAGTCAGGTTTGCATTGCTGGTAGAAATCACCCAACCAAGAGAAGCTTGCAGGAAAAAGAGTTTATTTTGGCTTACAGGCTCAAGGGGGAAGCGCCATGATGACAGGGAAAACAATCGCATGAACAGCGGGTGGACATCACCCCCGGCCAACATCAGATGGACAACAGGGACAGGAAAGTGTGCCAAACATTGGCATGGGAAAACTGGCTATAAATCCCATCAGCCAGCCCCCAACAATACACTCCCTCTAGGAGGTGTTAGTTCCCAAATCTCCATCAGCTGGGAACCTAGTATTTGGAACACCTGAGTTTATGGGGGACACCTGAATCAAACCACCACAATCAGCATTAAAAAATAAATACATAAATAAATAAATATGCAAGCTCCATTATCTTCGGTATTAGTTGTCAGTTTCATCATTGTGATAAAATATCTGAGCAGGGCTGGAGGGATGGTTAAGCAGTTAAGGTATTTGCCTGCAAAGCCAAAGGACCCAGGTTCAATTCCCCAGGACCCACATTAGCCAGATACACAAGGGGGCACACACGTCTGGAGTTCATTTGAATGGCTGGAGGCCCTGGCGCACCCACTCTCTCTCTCTCCCTCTTTCTCGGTCAGATAAATGAAAATAAAATATTAAAAAAAAAAAGTGAGCAAACAACTTAAGGAGGAAGGAGTGATTTGCTTCATGGTTTCAGAGGATTCCGCCCACAGTAGCAGAGAGCACGGCACAGCAAAGGCTCACCTCACCACAGCCTGGAAGCAAAGGGAGGCGGGGAGTGCCCGTGACAGCATGATTTCTTCTTCCCTGTCCTTCCATCTGGACCTCCAGCCTGGGCGAGGATGCTCTCTTAGTTGTCTCTGGAGGCACCCTCACAGACACACCCACTTTCTGAAGCTTCTCAATCCAGGCAAGTTGGCAATCAAGATTAACCATCAAGAGGACTACAGAGATTGCTCAGTGGTTAAGGCACTTTTCTGCAAAGCTTAAGGACCCAGATTCTGTTCTCTAGTACCCACAAAAAGCCAGATACACAAAGTGGCACATGAATCTAGAATTCATTTACTGTAGCTGGAGGCTCTCTCTCTCTCTCTCTCTCTCTCTCTCTCTCCCTCTCTCTCTCTCTCTCTCTCTCTCTCTCTCTCATAAAACAAATAAATAAAAATATTGTTTTAAGTCAGGCATGGTGGTGCATGCCTTTAATCCTAACACTCAGGGGAGGTAGGAGGATCACCATGAATTCAAGGACACCCTGAGACTACATAGTGATTTCCAGGTCAGCCTGGGCTAGCAAGACCCTACCTCAAAAAAACCAAAAGAAAACATTTTTTAAGAAAGATTAATCATTACAATGATGGATAATATTTCATTATATTTGTTGAATGGATGAATGAATGAATTGAATTGAATCTATTGTGCTGCTTCCCGAAATGAAGGTGGCCACCAGAGGAAGCAAGAGGGAGTTGAGTCCTAGGTGTCGCCAGTACAGACATTGAGCAGTGGATAAGCTCACAGCCCCAAGAAGAGCCGGACTGAGAACTCTGAGAGGGAGGAAGGCCGAGGTCAAAGATGGAGAAAGAGGAAGTGTGCTGGGGATGCTGTGGACCTGGGCTTTCACCCTGACAGCAACAGAGAGTGGATCAGATTTGCATATCAAAGTGGACCAGAATAAAAAATACCATAACACAGGGAGCCAATTGGGAGGACACCGCAGAGTGTAAAAGACAATGGCTTGGTCTGGGATGGCAGTGGTAGACAAAAGTGGAAAAAATTTAAGATCTAGCTAGCAGGTAAAATCCACAGGACAATGTGAACGGTAGTGACTTTTCACACTGAGGATGGAGGGGCCGTAATAACAAGGTCAGGAGCCACAGACCCAGCCTGGACGGCAGGCGCCTCACCTCCCAAAGGTGGTGTGAAGGGAGGATCCTGGGAAATCCCACTTTACAGCGCGCCCATAACCCCAACCCCCAGCCCTGCCCTGAGACACCTCCACCCCACCCCATCCACCTCTCAGAGCGACTTCCCACCCTGTCTACCATATCCATGATTCTCGTTCTTTACCCACGGCTGATCTGAACTCAGACAGCCAAGCCTCTCCCACCTAGCGTGCAGGGCTGCCTGCCATAGACCTCATGTCCAGAGCCCGTCACAAGGTTTCAACTCCTCGTAGTTCATGACAAGCGGCCTGGCAGATTTAATCCACCTTAAAGCCCACCAGGGGGCTGGAGAGATGGCTTAGCGGTTAAGCGCTTGCCTGTGAAGCCTAAGGACCCCAGTTCGAGGCTCGGTTCCCCAGGTCCCACGTTAGCCTGATGCACAAGGGGGCACACGCGTCTGGAGTTCGTTTGCAGAGGCTGGAAGCCCTGGCGTGCCCATTCTCTCACTCTCCCTCTATCTGTCTTTCTCTCTGTGTCTGTCGCTCTCAAATAAAAAATTAAAAATTTTTTTAAAAAAAAGCCCACCAGGAACAGCCCACACAGCACAAAGATACAGGGTGTTGTACACTTTCAAAATGCAGGTGCCTGCCTCCCATTGGAAGTGAAATTTCAAGATCTTTCTTAGAGGTTCCATGGTGTAATGGTGAGCACTCCTAAAATCTTTGTCAGCTGCACAGCGTGGGTGGAGAACATCAACCCACAGTGTGTTGGTGTGGGGGAAGGGAGAGACTATAGAAAACATGCGTGAACAGAGATGGCACATGCTCTCCACCACACATGCTCACTTGAACATGAATGCATGCACACACGCACGTGCACCCTCAGAAGGCTCTAATTCTGCCCCGCCTGACATGTTCCCTTGTTAACGCACAATCACAGTAGAGCTCTGCTCCTCCTCCTCCGGGCACATAAGCAGATCCCAGGGCAATTGCTGGGTTTGAAACGACCTTGTGGATTGCTCAGAGAAACACCGCACGCTTTCCCAGGCAGAATGAAAGAAAGGGGAACCTGGAAGTAAATTAACCAGCCCAGAGACCCCTAAGATGAGGATACAACAGAAGTCAGTCAAGATCAGGGGCCCGACAAGACACACCTTAATACAGGCACTCAGGGATTGGAGCATGCCATGAGATTGAGGCCAGCCTCGCCCATGTAGCAAGACCCTGGCTGAAGGCGCGGGGGTGTCTCAGCCTGGTATTCTTCAGATCAAGTGTAACCTGCAGAGAAGTCTTCTTAAGTTCAGCTTTTAAAAGCATTCACAGGGAGTTGTTTCTGCGAGTTCCTGCATTGTAAAGACTCCCGACTCAGTGTGGTTTTTCTCCAGTGGCCAGGAGAGGTTTCTGAGTCTTCTGACATTCATCATCCTCCTTCAACCCCTAGGGAGGAACCAGCAGGCCTGGTCCTTCCCTCACCACTACCTGAGTAGGAAGGAGCCCCGCATCTGGAGCCTAACGTGCGGCTCTGGGACTCCGACAGACTAGTGCACCCCGTGAGAGGCAGTTGTTGAGGAGGTAATCGGTGTGTGCGGGTAAGCGTACCCTCAGAAGTTATGAAGCAGTCTTCATATTTAGTGCACGAAACTTTGCTTCTATAACCTGTACTTACTTGTCGACATCTCTTCATTCCCTTTCTCTTCCCCTTTACCTTCGGTTTGCAGGTGGCTTTTGTGTTTCTAAAGGCTTATGCTTCTCTCTCTCTCTCTCTCTCTCTGTCTCTCTGCTTGGGCCTGGAACTTCCCCTGGATCTGTAAGCTTCAATTAATATTCCTTCCTCCATAACTGTACCTGGTCTGGAAGTTTATCTCAGCAAACCTAAAGCTGTCTAATGAGCTGAGATGAACCTGACCATGTGGATGTTAATCTTTTGGAAACTTTGCTTTAAAAAAATAGACATGGACTTGATACTTACAACTAAAGGTGTCTTCTGGAGTGGTAAGCCAAATTTTATGGACTATTCAGATGAAAGTTTAAAAATTCTAAAAGCATTCATGGGAAATTCCAGACTCGCCTCATCTCGATAGCAGCTATTTTCTTGGGACGGAATGCTCCCCCTGCTCAACCTTGAAGTCAAGACACCCTTTATCACCGTTCTTGCAGTGTTCTTTCTTGTTGTGGAGGAATAATCAAAGACACAGCGAGAGGGACACGTACTACATTAGCTAGTGCCTCCTTGTGTGGAAGTGACGACTACCACGTCTTCCACACGCAAATGTCCTAGCTGACTCACGGCCGTGCACTTACCTGCTGCGGAGACACTTGAGGCTGGGACCCTGCCTTATACCATTCCTGGGACCCATCCACCCGTCCTCCCTGTCAAGCCATGCTCTGCTTGCCCCCTCCTCTGGGGCCTCCCCCCAAGCCCTGGCTGCCTCAGAGGTCTGCCCCCGGAGTCTACAACCTGTGCCTGAATCTGAATCTCCCCCTCCTTCACTCTCCCTTACCCCCTCATCCTTCCCTGGGAGACCTAGTCACTTTCACATAAAGCAGTGATGGAAAGTCCTTGTCAACAAGGGATGTGGGCCTTTGAGGGCTCTATATGCTGTCAGGTTGTAACAGTAGCGTCCATGCTTCAACCCAACAGTAATGAATGGGTCCCCTGAAGCCCAGTGTCTCTATACGTTCATCTCAGACAGGAATGTGAGAAGTGAGCCATGGGAAAACGAGGCAAAGGGAAGTCATGCCAACGTGAATAGACCAGCCAAGGCCTCCTCTCCATGTGTGATGAGGTCCATGGAAAAATCCCAGGAGGGTGGGATGGTTTCTCTACTCTTCTTTTCTCTCTTTTTTTAATATTTTTTTTATTAATTTTATTTATTTATTTATTTGAGAGCGACAGACACAGAGAGAAAGACAGATAGAGGGAGAGAGAGAATGGGTGCGCCAGGGCTTCCAGCCTCTGCAAACGAACTCCAGACGCGTGCGCCCCCTTGTGCATCTGGCTAACGTGGGACCTGGGGAACTGAGCCTCGAACCAGGGTCCTTAGGCTTCACAGGCAAGCGCTTAACCGCTAAGCCATCTCTCCAGCCCTAATATTTTATTTTTATTTATTGTTTTAATATTTTTATTTTTATAGTTAACAACTTCCATGATTGTAAACAAGATCCCATGGTAATTCCCTCCACCCCCCCCCCATTTTCCCCTTTGGAACTCTACTCTCCATCATATCCCCTCCCCCTCTCCATCAGTCTCTCTTTTATTTTCATGTCATCATCCTTTCCTCCTATT
This sequence comes from Jaculus jaculus, assembly GCF_020740685.1. NCBI lineage: Eukaryota > Metazoa > Chordata > Mammalia > Rodentia > Dipodidae > Jaculus > Jaculus jaculus. The sequence goes on from NC_059109.1 coordinate 134,571,174, forward strand.
AGGATGGTCTTGTGTAGGGAGTGTCAGGCACTGTGAGGTCATGGATATCCGGACCATTTTGTGTCTGGAGGAGCATGTTGTAAGGAGTTCTACCCTTCCTTTGGCTCTCACATTCTTTCTGCCACCTCTTCCACATTAGACCCTGAGCCTTGGAAAGTGTGATAGAGATATTGCAGTGCTGAGCACTCCTCTGTCACTTCAGTACCGTAAATGCCTTCTGAGTCATCCCAAGACTGCCATCTGAAAAGAGAAGCTTCTCTAACCAAAAGTGAGAGTAGCATTAATGTAAGGGTATGAACATTAAGAGAAGTGCTTACTGGGCAGTTTGATGAGCATAGTATATACATTTAGCCAGACAGCAGCAGATGTTTCACCCCTAGGGCTCATGACTACCCCTGTTGTAGGTGTTCAGTATCAAGGATGTCCTCCCTCCCATGGAGCAGGCCTCCAGTCAAATTAGAAGGCTGTTGTTTTCCCCCATAACAGACGTGCCACTATTGCACCTGTTGACTCATTTAGCCTGGTTGGCCAAATATAAGTCTTGCAGTGTCCACTGTTGAGTATCTTCACTGCTGATTTCTCTCTCTCCCAGTTCAATGGCTTTTTCCAGCTTTCTGTCAGCTGGTCTACATGGAGGAGGTTTTCAGCTCAGCTCTAGTAGGATTTCTCAGTGACCTTGCAGCCCGCCCAAGTATGTAGAGTCTTCAGCAATAGGGTCTTACCATCTCTTCCTGGTGGGAAACCAAGGGCCTTGGCTCACTACTCTTCTAAAAGTTTGTATTTTTCAAAGCAGTGATAAGAGAGTTATGGTTGTAGATGCAAGCAAGGGAGCAACTCTAACAAACTGAAATCGTTAGAAGGTTAACGGCTGATGGAGAGAGATGCCAAATTTAAGGAAGCCTGAGTGGGCCAATCTTGACAGCAGACAGCCCAAGGAGGAGCCAAGGGAGGTAACGCAGACATCTTACTTACAGCCAGAACGTGAGGACATGGGCTGCAGGTGGAGGAATGACTCCGCAGTGGGCCCCGCCCTGCTGGATTTACTCAATCAAGGCCCGAAAGCAAACACCCAGGTCCTCTAGGATCCCTCCAACGATGGCTCTGCTGACATTTGTGGTCAGGTACCAATTATGTGGCGGGAGAGGGGCACCAAAGTCAGAGAACAACCCTATCCCAGGGCATTAGTTCTATCTTTCTGCCTGTTTGAAACAGGGTCTCTCTTACAGTTGTTTCTGCCCTTTGGAAGGCCAGATTTGTTGTCCTGTGAGCTCCAAGATCCTGATTCCGCCTCCCATTGCTGCATGGTGGGATTACAGGAGCAAGGACCACCTTGTGTCCTTGGATACCCATCTTATCCAGATGCCGTCCTGTGCACTGCAGCATGTTTGGCAGCATCTCTGGCCTCACCCACTCAACATCAGTAACACTCCCCCACCACCACCACCAACGGTGACCAAAAGGAAAATAAAAAAAAAAATAACACCACAGACTTTGCTAAACATCTCCTAGGGAAACACTGTTGCCAGCTGAAAATCATCTTCCGTCACACCCTGTCACATGTTGCTGTCTTAGAGCCACAGATGAAGGTGTATGACCTTGACTTGCACATCAGAAAGCCAGAGCCCAGATTTGGCCTCCTCCCAATACAGGAAGAATACTCTCCTCCAAGTTCAATCAAATGCCACTAGGGTAATTACCAACTGAAAGCTAAAAATCCACAGAGGACAGTGGCCACCAGCTCAAGCTTCAAACATCGCTGTGATCAACAGAACAGGATGGAGAGTCAGAAGGAGCCCTTCATGTCTGCACATCAGCCAGGTCCTGCTCCCCATCTGCCCTTCTTAAGCCTCCTGTCCATCAAACTCTCCCAACCCAGTACAGAGAGCCATGGCCTGCTCAGCAAGAGACATCCCAGCCGGCAGTCCCTGTGCCTTGCTTCTCTGGTTGGTCTGGCGGAGTTCCTTTTAATCTCAGTGAAGGCAGACCATGGGCCAGCTCTTCATCATCCAAGACAGCAAAGTCATTCCTCCCACGCCCTTCACCTACAGCCACAGTGAACCTGCATGAATACTGTCACTTCTCACGTTTGGCACAATGTGAATTGGCAGTAGCTCGCCCATCTCTGTCACCTGTGCTCAGAGCTGTCCTGTCCTCCCTGGAGATTGGTACAGGGGAGAACCACCAACTTCCTAGGATAAGAGCCCATCAAAACACCCACCCACGCTAGGCATGTGGTGGCTCATGTCTGAAGTTCCAAGGACCACCACAGGTTGAAGGCCAGTGAGCCTGGCCTGTCTACACAGTAAAAGAGAAAAGCTCCCAGCTTCAAACCAAGTCCCACCAACACCAAAGCAAGTGGCTGTAAGATCTTAGATCATTCAAACAACAAGGGAAGAAAGAAGATTTAAAAATAAAAACAAGTGTCAATATGAAACCTCAGTGAATGAGTGTCTGAAATCTTGAACCACCTCCAAATGCCATGTCTAAATGTTAAGTTTGCTGGCTGTTGGCCATTCATTCTCAGTGCACAGTTACATCCTAAACAGATCACCCTCTATAGAATAGTTCTTATGTAAACAGCCAGTAATTTTGATATATTAGAATTAAAAGAAATTTCCTTAGGCAACATTCTGCCAGGTTTTAAGAAATATGCCTCAGTTATCCCAGGAATAATTTTGCTTTAGGGAGCCAATTAAAGTTATCAAAATGGTGGGTTATTCTAATGCTGAAGTCACGGTATGTTTTATGTGTACCTCCACAGGTCGTTGTTTACAGATTCTTGAAAAATATTTCCAACTAAGCTGAGCCTAGGGTCACAGGCCTGTCATCCTGGCTACTAGAGAGGCCTCAGGACCTATGTTCAACTCTCTAGATTCCACATAAGACAGACACACGAGGTAACGCAAGCATACAAGGTGGACATGTACCTGGAGTTCGACTGCACTGTTACCCTGGCTGGAAGCCCTGGCACACCAATTCTCTCTCTCCCGCTCTCCCTCTCTCTCATACATAAATAAGTAAATAGTAAAAACTGTCATTTTTTTTTTAAAAAAAAAGAACAGGCTAGGAGTGCAGTTCAGTGGTAGAGGGCTTGCCTAGTATACAGTAGGTTCTGGGTTCAATCTCCAGTGTGAGGAAGGAAACCCTAATTAAGAGAGAAAGGTTTTAGAAACGCATAATTCAAAAATGGTCAAACCTGGAACAGATCATTCTCAATGAACTCACCCAATCACAGAAAGGTAATTGCCACAAAGTCTCACTCATCTACAGCACCTTACCTGAATCTACCCAAGATGCCAACATACCCAGCAAACATATCAAGGACCAGACAATAGGGTGGGTGGGAAGGGAGAGGAGAGCAAGGGAAGGGGTGGAGGACACAAATCTGGACCCAAACAGCAATGGTACCATAAAATTCTACATCCTAAAAGACAGACCAAATGATTGAACCTTAACAAGGCCCTTAGAGGGAATACCTGAGTCACAAGACCCTTGAGAGGGTACAATAAAGACTGACCTTAATCTTCTACTGCCTCTCTCTCTCTCTCTCTCTCTCTCTCTCTCTCTTTCTCTCCCTCATCTCTCTGACTCTTTTATATTACTTATCTTTTGCTTCCTTCTCTTCATGGGCACTGACCTGTAACTCCCAGTACCAGCAGGTGGCTATCATCCACAATGAGCGTTTTTTTGTATTTATCATTTTTTAATTAATTTATTTTTATTAATTAGTTTTATACTCAGTGAATACAGTCAAGTTGGTACCATTGTTAGGCTTGTCCATGTCCTATCCCTTCCCCCTGACCAAAGTAAACTTTTGATCAGAGAGACCAACAAGGTGTCCTAAAAGAAAGACAGATTTCTGTCAGAGTACTTGATGACCCACCAAAGCTTAGTGGAAAGACCCTACTGCTGAAGACACCATATGCAGTTGACATGTGACATGGCTGGAAGCTGGCAGAGAGTTAGTCCCCAGTCAGCGTGTGTAGTTACAGAAGGCGCTACATGGGTGACTGGGGAAAAATGACCAATATCTGTCCAAGCAACTCATGGTCTAACCTACTTAGCAGCAAACAACTTGACATGAAGTTCACACAAGTGCAATAGTGGAGCACAGCCAGGGAGGGAAACCAACTGCTCTCAATTTGGCTAACTGATCCACTTAATGGAATGGAACCCATAGCTGGAGCTGGGAAACAAGTCAGAACCAGATCCAAAAATGAGCCCACTCTCCATTATCAAGGTACCACCAATTATAGGCTACAAGAGGGCCTATACCTATTAAATTTTCTATAAAAAAAAATAAGGGTCATCCCATTTATCAGGTGCTAATTTTACTCTCCATTGGAGAATCTGCTTCTCTTTTTCAGATCGACCCAGATCCTAAGGAGATAACCAGCCCATCACACCTCAAAAGAGCCCCAGCTGAAACTAAGGGTAATTGGCAAAACAAGCAAGTGTGCTGTTTTCTTGGTGAACTTGGTACCAGCGCAAGGCCAAAGGAGATCAACACAAGAGAACAATCAACTCCTACCAAATCAGATATCCAGAGACACAGAAGCTCCCAAGACCTCATCACTGAAGCAGACCTAAAATGAACCCAGCATGGCTCAAGGAAATTTGTGGAAGAGGAGGCAGAAAGAATGTCAAAGCCACACATTGGGTCACGATACACAGAGACATTTCCTTCTACCCATAACTGAGGACTAACCCCACAATTCATGACCCACATACCCCAACAAGGAGGGGCCAGATGGAGGGGGCAGAACAGGAAGGAGGCTAATAATGGTACCAACTTGACTGCATTGAGTACAAAATTAATTTTTTAAAAAGCCAAAAAACAAGAAATTCATAATTCTAAATTAGTTAGATGGCTCTTTCAGAAAAATGCTCATGGCACAAGCAGGAGGACTTGCGTCCTGACCCCAACTCTCTCACAAAGGCTGAGCTGGCTTGGCGGCCAGCACTGGGGAGGCACACGGGGAATCCCCACAGCAAGCTGATTTAGCTAGACGAGCCAAACTGGCAAGCTCTGGATTCAAGTGAGAGCTCCTGTCTCAATCAATAAGGTGGAGGGCTACAGAGGTGGCTTAGCATTTAAGGCACTTGCCTGCAAAGATTAGGATCCAGGCTCGACTCCCCAGAACCCATGTACATATAAGCCAGATGCACAAGGGGGTGCATGCATCTGGAGTTCATTTGCAGTGGCTGGAGGCCCTGGTGTGCCCATTCTCTCTCTCTCTCTCTCTCCCTCTCCCTCTCCCTCTCCCTCTTTCTCTCTCTTCGTTTCTCTCATAAATAAAATAAAATAAGTAAGGTGGAAAGCAACCAAGGAAGATACCTGATACCAACCTCTGGCCTCAACACACGCATGCATGCATATATCTGTATACACATGTGCAACCACATGCATGCAAACATGTATACATGCATGCATGCTCAGCACACACATACACACACACACACACACACATACACACACAGAATAACTAATTAAATAATAAATAATGAAGCTACAAACCAAAAAAATAGCACAAAGCTGTAATCACTGAGGTTTGTAGTGAAAGGACTCACAAGTTGGACAATTGACCCACGTTTATCTAGAAAAGGCAGCAATTTCCAGTGCTTTGAAGTGTGTTCAGTAAGCGCAGGTCACGACAGGCACAATCAAGAAGAGACCATTTGTTTCTGCCTCTGAAAATCGCGGGCTATCCCGCATGGGCACGCCTGGGTGTGCGTCGGGATCTACCCTAACAGCTCTGCGGCAGCTAACATCATGCGGCTTCCCAGCGAAGAAAGGGAAACCGTGAAGGGGGCCGTTGACAACAGCTTTTAAGCGTCTCCATCTTCCTGTCGGAAACTGTTAAAAGCATGAACCAAGCACAGCAGCCTTGGAGTGGGAGTGACAAGGGGAAGAGGGGGGTCACAGGTAGGAAGGGACAGGTAAACAAAAGCAGGGCTGTGTGAGATCCACAAACAGTTCCTGTCAGCCTGCTAACTGGGCCAAGTCCCTGACCTGTTTCAGTTAGCCACATATTGTTCTATAAACCAGAGCTCAGCACTGACCTTTCCCATCACCTAATGTGTAAAGATGGTGCCGCGGTGGGACAGTTTCTGTTACATGGCTTCAAAAAGCAAGAGACGGGGGGAGGGAAAGTCACTTTTCCAGTTAAAACAGCAGCAAATCAGTCCAATGAGGTCACTCAATGCTCTGGTCCCCCATCCTGGCCAGAAGAAATGATAGTAGTGGGCTGGAGAGATGGCTAAGTGGTAAAGGGTGCTTACTTGCCGACCATACTAACCTGAGTTTGATTCCCCAGTACCCCTACATACAGCCAGATGCACAAAATGGCACACGTGTCTGGAGTTTGTTTACATCAGCAAGAGTCCCTGGAGCGCACATTCCCCACCCCTGCTCCTCTCTCTCTCTCACACACTCATAAAGTTAAAAAATATTTTAAGGGCTGAAGAGATGGCTTAGTGGTTAAGGCGCTTGCCTGAAAAACCAAAGGACCCAGATTTGATTCCCCAGGACCCATGTAAACCAGATGCACATGGTGGCGCATGCATCTGGAGTTCGTTTGCAGTGGCTAGAGGCCCTGGCATTCCCATTCTCTCTCTCTCTCTCTCTCTCTCTCTAATAAATAAATAAAAATAATTCAGAAAAAAATTATATAAAAAATATTTTAAAAAGAAAAGAATGATAGTATGTACCAGGATAGTTGAGAGGGCAGCAGAGTCTTCCTCACTCTGATTACATATAGAAAAAACTGATTGTTTTCTTTTTTAGTTTATTTTTAATTAGTATACAAAAAGTTGAGTTTCATGATATTGGTTTCAAACAATTTTTTGCTTCTCTTCCTCTCCCCTTTGCCCCCTTACCCCTAGCTCAGCCTTTTTCTCTTTCTTCTTTTCCTCCTTTCCCACCTCTCTCCCTGTGCCCTCCCCCCAAACTTCACCTTGCTGCTCTCCCACTGGGTGTTTCCCTCTGTCCTTCCCCTCATCACCTCTACTTCCTGTAAGGGTCTGAGAATTGGTGAAGAAAGACCCCAGACTTAAATAGTATGTAAAAGCAAGGGGCGATTATTCTGCAGAATCAGCCAACATGCGGGAGGGGGGGAGAGGGGAGCGGAGGGGAGCCATTCATACAAAATGCCCACCCTGAGAGGAGCTTGCAGGCCCCTTTTAAGCACAGCTACAGGAATCAGGGAGGGCTTAGTCTTTTCTAACATGATTGGCTAATTTGAACAGTAACTGTACTTGCACTCTTTTGATTGGTCCTAAGATTTTAGCGGACTAGGTCTAGGGAATTCCAAGTGGGTTAGGTAATCTTTAAAATGACTGGCTAGGCAAGCAGCACTTACAGCTGTGCATCTCTGATTGGTTGGGGCAGAAGGCGGGAAAGGGGCAAGTCTGGGCACATCCAGGAACTGACTCAGCCTCTAGGTGGCTATCTTCCAGGCCACATGTCAGGGCAGGCCCTTTCCAGAAGTCCTGCCTGCCTCTCTGGGAAACTGTAACTTAGGCCTAGTTAGAGTGGTGCCTTACTGAAGCCTGTCCTGGCGTCAGTTTGGTCCCTTCATTCCCAAATGTGCAGATGTGCATGCTGATGTTTGCCTCAGACATGAAGAAAAATGACATTGTTAAATTTGCATGAAAATAACTAGAATTGGAAAACAACTACATGAGGTAACCAAAGTCAAGAAAGACAATAATTACACGTTGTTCCTATGTGTGGTTTCTAACATTTATTGCTTGTATGTATGCAGATAATTGGATATGAGACTGAGTCCAAAACAGGTTGGATGTAATTTTTTTTTTACCATCTAATACAGCAAGCACAGAGGGAGCAGTAGGGGTTTTGTAGGTCACACGGTCTTTGTGACAATGACTTGACCCTGCCACTCTGCATTGTAAGCAGCTATGACTCACTGTGGGTAACTGAGCAAGGCTGTGTTCAAACACCCTTGCTTCACAAAGACAGTGAGGGGCTGGCCTGGCCTATGGCCATAGTTTGCTGATCTCCAATCTGCCAACTGTCAAGCTTGGGCTGTTCCCTGTACAAAGTGGTGAATTTCATAATAGCATTCTTTTTCAGGTCTACAATGTACTTTACCATATCCACTCTCTTCTGTCCTCCCCTCCTCACACTGAATCCCCTTCCTTTTCCTGACAGAACCCCTCTATTTTCATGAGATGTATAACACTTGTCCTTCTGGGTCAGGCTTAATTCACTTCCTATGATGAGGTCACGTTCATTAAGACTAATCTCTCGAAATGTCTTATGTTGTCAGCCAAAACTGGCTCTTTCTATTATAAGAAAGCCACTCCCACCCATATTCATTTCAACATAATTGTGTATTTCACATCTGATTCCCTTGTTTTTCAGAGTTCTAAGTAATGCAAATCAATTCTCAGCATGAGTCTTCCTGATGCTGTTTTGAAACAATGAGCTAAAGCATTCTATTATTTGTTAAGTTGGAAGTTTTAAACAACAACAAAAAACATCCCAGTTGTGAGCTGGAGAGATGGCTTAGAGGTTAAAACACTTGCCTGAGAAGTCTAAGTCTAAGGTTCTATTCCCCAGTCCCCACATAAGCCAGATAAGCAGTGGCTAGAGGCCCTCTCTCTCTTTCTCTCTCTCTCTCTCTCTCTCTCTCTCTCTCTCTCTCTCTCTCTCTCTCACACACACACACACACACACACACACACACATCCTGGTCACACAGCCAACCCACACCTGATCTTAGATCTCTAGGGCTTCCTCCCCTCCCTTCTGGGAACTTACTGGAAAAGCCCAGAGACTCCAACTCTCCAGGTGAAAGAGCTCTACTCTGACCTCTTAGGACCCAAGGCTTGTCATTCATTCACCAGTGCAACCTTCCCTGCCCGGGCCACAGTGAGCAAGCCATATTCCAGGAAGGAGAGAGGACTAGAAAAGGCTTTGCTCCTTCAGCCAGGTGAGTAAGCAGCTTTTAAGAGGCCAAAGGCAGCTTTTCTGGCCATGGTGAAGCAATTTAAATAACAAGGGTCAGGATTAGCCCTTTATAAGAATCAAGGGGAAAGAGAAAATCCTCAGAGGCAGTGAAATGAGAAAGGTAGAGGCGGATTCATTCTCTTACAATAGATCCATTTCCCGTCCTGTTAGGCATACATGCATAAATATATTGCTTTCTATGGACTTGTATACACACTTCCTCCCTGCCATAAACACACACGAGCCGGCACTGATGAAAACCGATTTTAATATAGAAACCCCAGTATCTATAATTCATGCTCTTTACCCTTACATATTTATTCTGCATTTTAATTAAGGCCAAAATCTGAATACTTTAGATGGATGGTTTCTTTTTTCTTCTATGCATAGCTTATAGGTGTATTACCTGGCAGAAGCCCAAATGTTAAGCAAACACAATAGAACCCAGGCCTAAAGCTATTAAGGGACAAGCAGCTCAGGGGAGCTCAGAAAGCACTCAGGCTTTCAAAGTCACCATTTCAGGACGAACCTCTCCGTACTCACGAGAGTAAGAAGATGAAATACCCAAGCACAGGGACGAGTGGGCTGCGTGCCTCTCTGCAAGAATGACGGGGGAATACGGAGCAGGTATCACATCCCAGAACACCAGAGAAGAGAGGACTCCTGAGGTTAGGGAGACAGATGGGGGCTTGGGAAGACCCCTGAGTTGCACCAGGGATTCATCATCTAGGGCTTGTCTTGGAGTCCCAAATGGATCTAAAATTAGAAAAGACAGAAGTTCCTCACTTGATGTTCCACCAGAAGGCCAGATTTTCCCATGAAGCTCTTGGTGCTTTGAAGCTCTAGGCGGGCTCTCCATGAATTATGTATCAGGAAAGATGATACTTACAATGTGAAACTCTGGCCACGCCTTTAGCAAACAGAGATCCTCACAAGCCAAATCAGGACCAGGGTCTGCCTTTGTGAATAAAGCTTTATTGGAAAAGAGCCACATTCATCCATGCACCTCTATCATCTATGGATGATTTCACAGTAGAACAAAGAGGAGCAGTTGGGGGCTGTTGCAATTACCTTCTTGCTTCTACAGAAAGCACCCAACCAAAAGCAGCTTGTGGGAGGAAAAGGTTTATTTTGGCTTACAGACTTGAGGGGAAACTATGATAGTAGGGGAAAATGTGTCATGAGCAGAAGTTGGACATTACCTCCTTGCTAATATCAGATGGACAATAGCAGGAGACTGTGCCAAACATTGGCAAGGGGAAACTGTCTATAACACCTATAAGCCCACCCCCAACAACATACCTCCAACTAGGTTCCAATTCACAAATTTCCATCAGCTGGGGATCAAGCATTCAGTACACATAAGTTTATGGGAGACACCTGATTCAAACCACCACAGGGGCTATAGTGATTTGAGTGTGGAAGGTCCCCACCCCAGCCTCATGTGTTTGCAATTGAGCCTCATGCCCAGTACCAGGCTGGTAGAGCCCTTGGGAGGAAGAGCCTTGCTAGAGAAGGTATGTCACTGGAGCCAGACCTTGAGGTTTATTGTTCAGCCCTGCTGGGTTCCACTAGCTAGTTTACTCTTGCTGCTCCCTCCCTGGTGCTGAGACGTGAAGACGTGAGCAGGCTGCTTGTTCTGGAACGCTTCCTCTGCCAAGATGATGCTTCCCCTCCAAACCGCAAGCCTGAAATAAACCCTTTCCTCCCATGAGCTGCATCTGATTGACTGTTTTGTCCTAGCCACAAGAAGACAACTGTTATGGGGTTGGTGGGGGGTGGAGAAGACCCTCTAGCCTGTGGAGCCTAAAGTTTCATTTACTCCCTGGCTGTGCACAACACCACTCTCATCAACTGTTCATCCACGTCCCACTTCCACTTTCACCCTTCAAGAAAAAAAGTGTAAATGAACTTGAACCCTTTGGAATTTGCTAACATTCTCCTTTGCTTTTTCTAGTCTTTGCAAAGGCAATCAAAAATCCAAACTGCCCAGTAAGCACTTCTGTTAATGTTCATACCCATATATTAATGCTGCTCTCACTTTTGGTTAGAGAGCCTTCTCTTTACAGATGGCGGTGACCTTGGGATGACTCAGAAGGCATCATGGTGCTGGAAAGAAGTGACAGAGGCATGCTCAGCACTGAAACATCTCTATCACACCTTCCAAGGCTCAGGGTCCATTGCAGAAGAGGTGGCAAAAAGAATGTAAGAGCCAAAGGAAGGGTAGGACTCCTTACAACATAATCCTCCAGGCACAAAATGGCCTGGATATCCATGACCTCACAGTGCCTGACACTACCTACATAGACCATCATAACAGGAGGAAAGGATGATGACATCTAAGTAAAAGAGAGACTGGTTGAGAGGGGGAGGGGATATAATGGAGAGTGGAGTTTCAAAGGGGAAAGTCGGGGAGGGGGGAATTACCATGGGTTATTGTCTTAAGGCTTGGTGGTGGGTTTGAGATTTCAATCTAAAGATCTGCAAAGTGTGCCTAGCTGAGTTCCTGAAGTGCACTGTGCTGTGTGGCTTTTGGCTTTTAGGCTTGTGCTTCTCTGTCTGTGTTCGGTCCTGTGAAGGCAGGCCAGCTTCTTCTGGAACTTCCCCTGGATCTGTAAGCGTCAATAAATCCCTTTTTCTGTAACTGTGCCTGGTCTGGAAGTTCATCTCAGTGAACCTGAAGCTGTCTGCTACACTGACTCTCCCAGCACCTCCCCACTCACACGGACCAGCCCCTCTCACTCCTGAGGCCCCATCCTTGCTAGTTTCTCCTTCACTCTCCGAATTGAATCTGCTCCTCACTCAGGACTTGGCCAAAGCATCTCCTGCCATAAGGGCTTGTAGGGGCCATGCAGCCGGAAGCATCCCCACTCCCACTTGCCCATTGTCTTCTGCTCGCTTGCCAGCCGTCGCTGCCACACAAAATGCATCACTGATGCTCGGCTCCCTTCTCTGCTCCTCTCGCAGCAGTGCAAGATCACTGATGGAGGAGACTGGATATTTCTAGCACTTAGAACGGCACCTAGAAGGGACGCTCATGCAGACTGGGGGCAAGGCAGACTGGAAGAGAAAAGATAATGAAACGGTGAAGGAAGGGAGGAAAACGTTTCATGAAGAACGGGCTTATCTCTGGATAGCTGTCAGTTTCTGTAACTGATGATTCCAAAAGCCAGGTATTGCTCTCCTCACCCCAAATCTTCCGGTTACAATAATGACAGTGATGCACCAGAGGGAGGTGTAACTTGTGTGGAACCACACCAGTTTCAGAGACGCTGTTGCAGAAAAAGAACCTAACACCAAGTAGCATGCATATTTATTTAAAATGAGAAATCACATATGAGTCATGTCTGGAAAAAAAAAAAAAACATATCCCTTTCTTTGTGGATGTCTCTAGATCATTTGTACAAAATGCTTCTTGGCCTCAACTACACAACTATGGTTCTATGGTTCCCAAAAGCCCTCAAAGTCCACGGGGGTCCTGAGGCATAAGTGCTTCAGAGAGTACTAGTCTTTTTGTTTCTGGAAACACAGGGTCTGTGTATCACATTCCCAAAGCCCTGTGTTCCCAGTGACTGCATTCTCAGAGATTATTCATAGTCTCACTAACCCTCACACACCCTGTTAAAAAACCCCTAACTATAAGAGGCCCCCATATCACATATAGAAAATCTATTGTGGGATTTGTGCTGATTCTAAAAACATCTACCAATTGTGACTGAAAGTGTGATTAGAATCAAGTGATATATCCACCTTCTTTGGAAAACATGAGACCATTTGATGAAGTCCACAAATGTCAGCATCTCCCTATCTGTGAAACAACACCCCACTCTACAGTAGACAACAACCATCTGTGATAACTCAACTCCTCATCCATGGTACACCTCCTTCCATCCATGGTACACCACATCCCATCCATGGTACACCACCTCCTCATCCATGATACATCACCTCCCATCCATGGTACACCACCTCCCATCCATGATACACCACCTCCCATCCATGGTACATCACCTCCTCATCCATGGTACACCACCTCCCATCCATGGTACATCACCTCCTCATCCATGGTACACCACCTCCTCATCCATGATACATCACCTCCTCATCCATGGTACACCACTTCCCATCCATGGTACATCACCTCCTCATCCATGGTACACCACCTCCTCATCCATGATACATCACCTCCTCATCCATGATACACCACCTCCTCATCCATGGTACATCAACTCCTCATCCATGATACACCACCTCCTCATCCATGATACACCACCTCCTCATCCATGGTACACCACCTCCTCATCCATGATATACCACCTCCTCATCCATGGTACACTACCTCCTCATCCATGATACACCACCTCCTCATCCATGATATACCACCTCCTCATCCATGATACACCACCTCCCATCCATGGTACACCACCTCCTCATCCATGATACACCACCTCCCACCCATGGTACACCACCTTCCATCCATGGTACACCACCTCCCATCCATGATACACCACCTCCTCATCCATGGTACACCACCTCCTCATCCATGATACACCACCTCCTCATCCATGGTACACCACCTCCTCATCCATGATACACCACCTCCTCATCCATGGTACACTACCTCCTCATCCATGATACACCACCTCCTCATCCATGATATACCACCTCCTCATCCATGATACACCACCTCCCATCCATGGTACACCACCTCCTCATCCATGATACACCACCTCCTCATCCATGATACACCACCTCCCACCCATGGTACACCACCTTCCATCCATGGTACACCACCTCCCATCCATGATACACCACCTCCTCATCCATGGTACACCACCTCCTCATCCATGATACACCACCTCCTCATCCATGGTACACCACCTCCGCATCCATGGTACATCACCTCCTCATCCATGATATACCACCTCCTCATCCATGATACACCACCTCCCATCCATGATACACCACCTCCTCATCCATGATACACCACCTCCTCATCCATGATACACCACCTCCTCATCCATGGTACACCACCTCCGCATCCATGGTACATCACCTCCTCATCCATGGTACACCACCTCCTCATCCATGATACACCACCTCCTCATCCATGGTACACCACCTCCTCATCCATGATACACCACCTCCTCATCCATGGTACACCAGCTCCTCATCCATGATACACCACCTCCTCATCCATGATACACCACCTCCTCATCCATGGTACACCACCTCCTCATCCATGATACACCACCTCCTCATCCATGGTACACTGCCTCCCATCCATGGTACACCACCTCCTCATCCGTGGTACATCACCTCATCATTGATGGTACCCCTTCTCCCCATCCGTGATACAGCACCTCCTCACCTGTGATATACCACCTCCCATCCCTGGTACACCACCTCCTCCTCTTTGGTGCACCCCATCTCAATTGTGGCACTCTATCTCTCAATCTGTGGTACACCACCTCCCCATCTGTGGCATCTATCTCCCATCAATGGTGCACTTTGGTTCCATCTTAACAATACTCTTTTCAATCACTTATTTTCTGATCTGAGCTTATCATTTTTTTTAATTTCCCAACCATACTTCTAAGATCTTTATGTTTGCTTTCATTATTCCTATGTTTGCAGTAGCTCTAAATTTAGTTCCCTCCAAAGTGTTCATTAGCCTCCTCTTAGCTGTCTCTTGTAAATCACAAGGCAGGCACAGTCAGTGTTGAGTGTATGCTTCACCACGAAAGTCCAGCCTGGATGCCACAGAGTACAGGAAATACATGTGACAGCAGTTCTCATGGGACACAGCAGCTACAGTCAGAAATGTTTACATCTCCCAGCTTAGTAAGGCAGGGAGATGGGGTTACAGACATGCATGGCCATGCCCAGCTTTTTATGGGTTCTGGAGAGTTGAACTCCATGGTCTCCTGCCTAGCTGGCCTTTATGTGGTAAGTGGCAAGCACTGTTAACCATTAAGCAGTCTCCCCAGGACCCTCTTTTATTTATTTATTTATTTATTGGCTTTTTGAGACTGGGCATGAACTAACACAATATGGCCTTGAACTAACAGCAATCCTCTTGCCTCAGCATCCCAAGTGCTAAGATTACAGGCATGAACCATTATGCCCAGCTAACATGTTTATTTAAAAATGAGAGAATAAGCCAGGTGTGGTGGTACATGCCTTTAATCCCAGCACTCAGGAGGCAGAGGTAGGAGGATTGCCATGAGTTCAAGGCCACCCTGAGACTACATAGTGAATTCTAGGCCAGCGTGAGCTAGAGTGAGACCCTACCTCAAAAAACCAAATAAAAATAAAAATGAGAGAAAATCCTGTGCTGGTTAGACTTTCATTACTGTGACAAGTAAGAGAAACAATTTAGAGGGGAAATGATTCACTTTGGTTCATGGTCTTGGAAATCTAGGTCTATCATGGTGAGGAGGGGTAGCTCAGCAAAGCAGCTCACCTCACAGCAGCCAGGAAGCAGAGAGAGCAGGGAGTGTGCCTGTGGTAGGGGACTGACGCCTTCCTCCCCTTGACTCCATCTGGGCCTCCACCCACATTCAGGGCTCAGGTTAAGTCTTCCTCCCTTAAATGACGTTGGAAATACCCTCACAGACATACCAGGAAGTGTGCCTCACTCATCTCCCAGGTCTCTCTCGAGCCCATCAAGCAGACAGTCAAGATTTACGTCCACTGCTACTCCTTCCAACGGTGAAATGGCATCACACGAAGGATTAGCAAGAAAGTGTAAGGAATGTCTGCAAGCCTGGCTTGGGGACGAAATGGAAATTGCATAGAAAAACTGTTTTCCACTATTTATATTATCACCCTTTTAATATAGATAACATGACTGGGTTACTTTGTCAAAAATTAAAATTAAAAATTGAGGAATGTAGCCAGGCGAGGTGACACAACACCTTTAATCCCAGCACTCAGAAGGCAGAGGTAGGAGGATCGCTGTGAGTTCAAGGCCACCCTGAGACTACATAGTGAATACCAGGTCAGCCTGGGCTAGAGTGAGACCCTACCTCAAAAAACAAACAAACAACAAAAAAGAAAAACCTTTGAGGAGTGTCTAGAGATTGGGATAGTCAACATCCTCTTCTCAAAAACTCTGCAAATGCCTTTCACTATGGCAAATTTTATAAAATCCAAGAAAGGGTGAATTTGATGTCCTTAGCAAAGAATTTATGGTTTGGATATAAATTATCCCTCGAGGGCACATGTGCTTCAACGCTTGGTTCCCACCTGGTGACACTGTTTTGGGAAAGTGTGGAGCCCATCAGGAGGAACTGCCGACCAAGGAGGCAGAGCTGAGACGGGGCGGGCCTTGCGGCTTCTCGCGTGGCCTTCCTGTCTCTGCTTGCTCGTCTCCATGGGCAAGCAGCCTCACATTCCTGTCACCTGGGGTGACCAGTCACTGCAGGCAAGGTGTGTAGAGCTGTCACGGTCAGGCCTGAGCCACATGTGCACATCTGGAGTCCGGGGAGTAAGCACATGCTGTTGGAGGTGGCTTCCAGGGAAGGTAATGAGCTGTGTCTAACGGTGGCCCACTTCTTCACACTGGCCAGGGAATGGATGCGGGCCAGCAGCCACGCTGCGGACGTGGTCTTCCTCCCCCGGGAAATGCACCTGTGCATGTGAGCTTGTGGAGACCCCAGGCTGATGCTCGTGGTCTTCCTCAGCAACTCTCCGCACTATTTGTCTTTTTATTTATTTATTTATTTATTTATTTGAGAGAGAGAAAGAAAGAGAGAGGGAGATAGAGAGAATGGGTGCGTCAGGGCCTCCTAGCCACTGCAAATGAACTCCAGACACCATGTGCTGCCTTGTGCATCTGGCTTTACATGGGTCCCAGGGAATCAAACCTGGGTCCTTTGGCTTTGCCAGCGAGCACCACAGTCATGAAGCCATCTCTCCAGCATCATACTCCAATCTCTCACTGACCTGGAGCTCAGTGGTTGAGTGAAGCTAGGCAGCCAGCCCCAGGGTTCCTGCTGCCTCACATTCCTCAGATCTGGAATTACAGGTGCATTCTGCTCTTCCCAACTTGCACAGGGGTGCTGGGGATCCGAGCTCAACTCTTCATGCTTGCACCGCAGATACTTTACCAGCTGAGCGATCTCCCCAGCCCCTCAGATCATGTTTTCAAGAACTAAGCCATGTAGCTCATTAGCAGGAGACTCTGAAGTCCAGAAAGAGAATCTGACCCCTTGCACTTCATACAGCAGGCCTATGCAGAGGCAGGAATATAGGCCCACTTGTTGTGACCCCTTGTCCAGTACCCTGGTCACTGCCTCATGGACCCTGGGGAAGATATTAGTCCACTCAAAATTTATCCATCTCAACAATTCAGGCATACCTCTGGAAGCTGGCACTTCCTGAGTCCATAAATGCCCCAACCATCATGACGTGCCAGCCTCCCATGGAGGGAGATGGAGACACAACCTTGCAGAGAGAGAGAGAGAGAGAGAGAGAGAGAGAGAGAGAGAGAGAGAGCAGAGCCTCGCACCCTCTGGCGCTGCACTCTGGCTTTCCGGCAATCTCCTCTCTTTCTCTGGGTTCCCTAGAATCCCATCACCCCATGATATTTATCACCTGCTCCTTCCACTTACCAGTTAGCGACAGGAAGAAAGAAGTTGTGCCTTCCTTGCAGGCATCCCTGGAGGGGTCATGGGTGTGTTTTCTTTGCGGAGTGCTTTTTTTCCTGGCTGATTCCCAGTCTGGTCTCAACAACAATCCAGTCCAATAGTGCGTTATGAGCCCCCAGTGTTCTCAGATGAGCGCTGAGCGAAGGCTATGATGGCACAGGGCCTAGGCAGAGAGGCAAAAATAAACGCTAATTTCAAGCTTCAATTGCTAATTCCCTGCAGGTCTCTGACTATGAGAAAAGGACCACGGGAATTATCAATAGGACACAGTATGGCAAAGGACTCCACAGCGCGGAGGGACCTGGGTCCTTCCCACCCACTCACAGCCAGGTTAAAGAAAGGATGGCTTAGTGGTTAAGGTGCTTGCCTGCAAAGCCAAGTACCCAGGTTTGATTGTCCATCAGGTAAGCCAGATGCACGGGGTGGCACATGCATTTGGAGTCCTTTGCAGTGGCTAAAAGCCCTGACATGCCCATTCTCTCTCTAGCTGCCTCCCTCCCTCTCTCTCTCTCTCTCTCTCTCTCTTTCTCTCTTTCTCTCTCAAATAAAAATAAATAAAATATTTTAAAAAATGAGCCAGGTGTGGTGGCGTACACCTTTAGTGCCAGCACCCAGGAGGCAGAGGTAGGAGGATTGCCATGAGTTCAAGGCCACCCTGAGACTACAGAGTGAATTCCAGGTTAGCCTGGACTAGAGTGAAATCCTACCTTGAAAATCAAAAAAAAAAAAAAAAATTAAAAAGAAAGGAAGCTGTGGAGTAAGAGGTGGTGTTCACAGAGCACTAGACCTATGTCAAGCGCTCTTTGGATGTCATTCACTGCCCAAAGAAACTATAGGACACAGGCGTCTTTAGGGTCCCTTCATTGTAGGTGAGGAAACTGGGGCTGAAAGGGGTGTAATAACCAATTCAAAATCCTACTAGATACAAGGGAAGAGCCCATGGCTTGCGTACGGGTAGTCCAGCTCCAAATCCCACAGATTCGAGAATCAGCCTAGGGCTGGAGCTATATCTCCACCAGTGGAGTGCTTGCCTCTCATGCACGAAGCCCTGGGTTCAAGCCCCAGACCTGCATAAACCACACATGGTAGCACATGCCTGTAATCACAACACTAAGAGGGTAGACACAAGAGGAGCAGAGGTTCACAGGCATCCTTGGCTTCTTCATGAGTTCCAGGCCAGCCTGAGATACATGTGAACCTGTCTCAGAAAAAAAGAGAGAGAGAAAGAGAGGGAGAGATGGAGAGAGAGGGGGGAGGGAGGGAGAGAGAGGGGGAGGGAGAGAGAGAGGGGAGGGGGGGAGGGAGAGAGAGGGGGGAGAGAGAGAGAAAGGGAAAGAGAGAGAGAGAGAGAGGGAGAGAGGGGGGAGGGGGAGAGATGCCAACTTTCCTCTGGGAGTTGAGCATAAGCAACAGCATCTACCAGATGCAGAGGCAGCTGAGGCAACGGTGACTCCTCCAGCAAATACTTTGCAACTGCCAGAGGTCAACCACTAGATTATGGGCCCCAAAAATGCACCAAGAACATTGTCTTACCTTTGTGCAAAAAAAAAAAAAAAAAAAACACTGGTGTGGGGCTCGGGCTGTGGCTCAGTGGGTAAAGAGCTTGCAGTGCAAATAGTAGTACTTGAGTTCGGACCCCCGGCACCCACCTAAGACGCCAGGAGCGGAAGCGCACACCTGAAATCCCAACGCAGAGGAGGGGAGGGCAGGAGGGCTCCCCAGGACTTGCAGGCTAGCTTGTCTGGCCCAATTGGAGAGCTCTAGATGTAATGAGAGGCCCTGTCTCAAAACTAAGGTGGAGAGTGGTTACTCTACGGTGTGCCCACAAACACGTGAACGCGCATACACACTCGGGAAATGCAAACACTGAGGCTCCCTCAGAAGTCCAGGACTCTCCCAAGGCAAGAGCTGACGGAGGTGGGTGGTGGTCCAGCACTTCCCTCCTCTTGCGGTTACAGAGACCTGACTGGAGATCACTTAGCTCCGCATCATGCTAGCCTGACCTCCATTTAGATCCCGCCTCTTTTTAAAAAATATTTTTATTGATTGATTGCTGAGAGAGACATATTTATTTATCTATTTATGAAAGACAGAGACAGACAGACAGACAGACAGAGAGGAAGAAAGAATGGGCACACTAGGACCTCCAGCCACTGAAAACGAACTCCAAGCAGATGCACCACCATGTGCATCTAGCTTACATGGATTAAAAGCGTGTGCCACCATGCCCGGCAATAAATATTTTTTAAAATAAAAAAATAAATGAGGTGAAGAGTGATTGAGGAAGACTCTCAGAATCAACCACTGGCCTCTTACACACACGCGTACAAATGTGCACACACACATATATGAACACACATGCACACACACACACACACACACCACATATGAAAAAAATAAGATTCACCATAAGATTCTCTGAAGTGGGAACGAAAGTCCTGTCGTAGCCCGTGTCCTCTGTTTACAAGGTGTCCCTTCCCTTCCCGTGGGCATGAAGGTCCCCAACAGGTAGGCCATGTTCCAAGGGCGTAGAGCTCCGGGCTGTGCAATTCCAGCAGAGATCTCAGGTTGCACTTCTTTGGTCCCTCTGGAGGATATGCTAATCTTTGAACCAATCACATCCTGCGACCAAGAGCTCCAGTCATTTGATTGGGCAGCCCTGGTGGGGAAGCCACATCCCGATGAGCCTGGAACTGGTTAGTCTGGGTAAAGGCCGCAGTCTTTCTGTGCTGGGCACCCGACAATTGCCCAGAACCCACCTTCACCCAGCCCATGTCTCCTGACCTATTCCCCGCTGCCATCAGAGAACAATACAAGAAGGTTTATAACTCCAGGGATCGTTTAATGGAAGAAGGAGGAGGGAGAGAAAGAGAAATGACTTAATTCTCCCTAAGTTTTGCGGCTGCCTCAGAGGTCTCGGGTTTATGGATACGCATTAAAGAATCTTTTCATGAGGGCTGTTTTATGTGAGAAAGCTGTTTAAGCAAGGAAGCACTTGGCTGCTACTTCGAAATGAAAATTTTCAATTAGTCTGAAGAAGTTAATTACACCGTCCTTTAATAACTGCTCTTGTGATTCTGCAAATCCTCTATTAATTGATTCAGCCATTTGCCCCCAAACCAAGAAGCAGCAAACAGGTAGAAAGAGACCAAGAAAGAAGAGGGAACGGGGAAAGGCAGGGATGGAGAAGTGGAGTGTTGGACGCCAGGTCTACAAGACGCAGGGACAAGGTTGGGTGATGAGAGGTTTGGGGAAATCATCCTTTATGCAGATGGGGTAGCTTTGCCCGCTAATTGCCACATACACAGGCTGAGCCCTGCTGCCCCGCACAGAGACACAACGGCTCTAAGGATCCAGACTCTTAAAATGAGCCGCGCTGCCCTCCCCCAGGGTGGATGGGGTGGTGTGAGGAGCAAGTCGTTTCATCACAGGGGAAGTCAGAAACCGGGAAAGTCCGGGCCAGGCTTTGACATAATGACCATTCTACCCACCCTAAAGCTCCCAGTACAGGCAGCACACGGGCCAGTTGTCCTGGCCCTACTATATCCGGGCCAAATGTCACCGGGTTTGTCACTTTACCCCTCCATTATCAAGTGACAAAATCAGTGTATCTATTCCACAGGGGCTTTAGAAAAAACTAAAACAGATAGTGCATGAGCTCTGTAACATGGTAAGTCAGCAAATACGGTAAATACCATTCTCCTATCAATTGACACAGAAATAACTCCCTCTCTGTCTCCCTCTCTCCCTCCCTCTCTCCCTCCTTCTCTCCCTCCCTCCCCCCCCCCCACTCTCCCTCTCTCTCTCTCACATGCACACACTGTAGGGCATCTGGGGCTCAGGTGGGCATGGCTGAGGGTACAAGCTGGCTCAGGTCCACTCCACACATCTCCCATCCTTGAACAACACACTTCAGAGACGCGCTCTGCTCACGGACAAGGCGACAGCTGAAGAGAACAGAGACCTCAGAAGCACATAACAAAACTGCGTTCGCTTCTCTTAGTTTTCATGCGTCAAGCCAGGTCACAGAGCCAAAATCAAAGACAGGGAGGGGCAGGAAATCTGCTGTGCCCATGGAGCTGAGAGAGAGGGAACTGTGCTTCAGAATACGTATGCAGCTGAGCACAACCACGTTACATGACAGTCTGTGAGCACATGGGTGATAGGAAAGCAAGCTGGGGTGGCTGGGAATCAACTAGATCTGAGGTAGCTGGGATGCAATGAGAGTTGGGGTGACTGGGATGCAGTTAGACCTGGGGTAGCTGTGATGCCGTTAGAGTTGGGGTGACTGGGATGCAGTTAGACCTGGGGTAGTTGAGCTGCCTTCAGGTCTTCAAGGAGGCTTCAAAGTTAGATGAGCTTATGAAGGTCGAATTATCCAACAGGACTGAAGCCCTTAGAAGATGAACAGTCACAGGAGAGAGGAAGGCTGTGAGAGGACACAGTAAGAAGACAAGCAGGAACAGCGGCCCCTGAAGAAACCAACCACACTGAGACTGACTTTGCGCTTCCAACTTCCTGAATTGTGGAGTATTAATTTCTGATGTTTAAGCCTCCCAATACACAGTATTTTGTCTTGGTGGCCCAAATATGTTAATATAGCGATAGAGATTTAAATAAATAGCAAATGAGAATGATATTGCTTAGAGAGGAAATCCAGACCTCATGCAAAAGCCATAATCTAGCTCCTTATCCTAGTTCATTAATCATAAGGTATCTTAGTCTCATGAGAGCACCGTGCTGATCTGAAGGTGGAAAGACAGGCTGAGGCTGTCCCCATGGACTTCTCCATCTAGGACAAGAGATGGGAAAATGGGATCCCAGGTCTGTGTGGGCCCCTCCAAGGGGCTCTACCTGTCATGCATGATGGGGTGTACAGGGCCAGGGGACCCCATAATTGCACCCCACTTCATCCACACCTTTGTTTTGATGAGTTGATCATATCTAGCCTTCACCAGATTCTTGCCCAGGTGAACTTGACCTGGCTCCTGGTCCCTTTTTGTCTCTTTTACCTTTAAAGAGACAATGTCTGGGACATTTCAAGGGAGGAGGGAACCTTGAAGGTGGTGGGAGACGGTGAGAACTTCAGGAGAGACCGGGAGAAGAAGTCACCATGAACGTTCTGTGCCTTGGGACACAAAGGGCTCGGCCTCTGCAGGATGGAGTTCTGGAAGCGGAGTGTGGTGATGGGTTGTGAATAGGAGAAATGGCACCCTTGATTTCCATCTCTCCAATGACACTAGAAAGAATGCCAGTGCCACGTGTGGTCCCTTGATTCTGCCTCCGCCCCAAGGGAAGGCAGGGAGCATGGTACAGGCAGTTCATGGAGGACGCGGGAGAAAGAGAGGAGCAGAATTAGAGGGGAAAAAAAATAAGACTTGCCAGTCTGGGACAGAGAATTGGCAGGGGCTCTTTGAGAGGAAAAGGAGACGGCATGAGGAAGGTAAGAGAACAAAATTCTAGAAGTCTTGCTCTGAGCTATCAACTAAAATCACGCCATCTCCCTGGAAATGTCCATATACACTAGCTTATCTTCTTATTTTGGTCTGGGCAGCACTTCTGGAATTCCATTCCTATGCCAAACTGAGCCACAGAGGGTGAGGAGAGTTCGCGCTCCAGTTTTAACTGCGAAGCCCATCAGGTGCTCCAGCAGACACGGTGTGGCTGCACGCGCATGACTTAGCAGGCAGCCCAGGAAGGTACTCACTCCTGCCCAGGCTGAGTAGAAACCAACTCCAGGAGTCTAGGCCCAGCTCCGCTTAGCTCCTTTGTGATGTGGACATCAAACTGCATCTAAGACATGGTGCAGGACCAATGTCCTGGAAGGATTAAGCCACCTCTCCAAGAAATCTTCCCAAGCTATTCCAACTCTTTTTTTTTTGTTGTTTTGTTTTGTTTTATTTTGTTTTGTTTTTCAAGGTAGGGTCTCACTCTGGCCCAGGCTGACCTGGAGCTCACTATTGTGTCTCAGGGTGGCCTTGAACTCATGGCAATCCTCCTGCCTCTGCCTCCCAAGTGCTGGGATTAAAGGCGTGCACCACCATGCCCTGCTCCAACTCTTTTTTTTTTTAAGATGTAATTTTATTTACTTATTTATTTATTGGAGACAGAGAGAGGGGGAGAATGGGTGTGCCAGGGCCTCTAGCCACTGCAAAGGAACTCCAGATGCATGCACTGCCTTATGCATTTGGCTTATGTGGGACCTAGAGAATTGAACCTGGGTCCTCAGGTCTCACCTCTACAGCCCTATCCCAACTCCTACAACCAAGCCTTCCCTGACATCCCAGTACTGAAGCGGCAAAGCTGAGTCCTGTTCACATCTTACACATGCCCTCTGTCCCCGGGCAGGGTCTGTGCCCACCCACCCCAACCCTCTCTCCTGCCTGTGGTCATGTGTGGAGGGACTGGCAACTTCTCCCCTCCCCACCCCCCCCAAATCCCTCAGCCTACAGCCAGATGCTGCCCAGTGAGCTGAAAGCTGAGAAAGCCAGGGCCCTCTGGGCTCAGGGAAACTTCTGGAATAACACCCGTCTAAAGGTCAACGTCCTTTTGTTGTGTGGAGGCTGTGGCTTCAGGTGGATCTTTCTCTGATTCTCATATGAGCTCTCCACCATGGTGTAAGCACGCAGTCAAGGCGCCTAAAATGTGGACTGGAGTGACGCTCTTTCACGGCAGTTACCAGCTGCGGGAGGGGATTCAAAGCCGCCGAGCCCTGCCGCTCACAGCGCCCCCCGGTGGTCAAGGTCTGCTTTGATTGCAATAACTCATACACATCTGGACTTGGAGGTGGCTCTTTCTTCCAGGACTTAGGATTCTCTCCTGGCAGTTGGCACCATCTTCCGCCGGCTGATGCAGGAAGCAGAGCCAGGGATATTCCCTTTGCATAGGGCTCTCCCTTTGCCTCCCGCTTCCTAGCCTGGGTAACAAGAGGAGACCTTTTCCACAGATGGCCTTGTCTACGATTCCCCTCCTCCTTCACTTTGTCAGTCCTTCCTTCTGCCTCCTTAGAGAAGTGAATAGAGGGAGTCAGCACCCACTCTGTGGCAGGCACCATTCCTGATGGTATCATATCATTTGAAGTTTCATCATAGGCATGGATTATTTTATAATCAGAATAAAACAATTATTTTGAAATTTTAAAAGGCAAAAAAGCATACTAAGTTTACTCTGTACTTCCTCGCTAATGTGCATGGGGGTGTCTTTAAAAACATAGGTGGAGAGCCGGTCGTGGTGGCGCATGCCTTTAATCCCAGCGCTTGGGAGGCAGATGTAAGAGGATCACTGTGAGTTCGAGGCCACCCTGAGACTCCATAGTGAATTCCAGTCAGCCTGGGCTAGAGTGACACCCGACCTTGAAAATATATAAATATGTGTGTGTGTGTGTGTGTATATATATATGTTGAGGCTGGAGATGACCCAGTGTGTAAAGTGCTATTCAGAACCCAAGTTTGGATCCCAGCCCACTTGGAGAAGGTGGGTGTGATGTTCAGGCTTCAGTCCTTTCCTCACCTCTGATTTCTTCTTCAAATGCTGTCTCTCTGATTTCCCCCCTCAGACAAGGAATTATCTTCAACATCCCCATACTATTAAAAAATAAACAAAACTGGCTTTGGGCTGGAGAGGTAGCTCAGCAGTTAAAGACACTTGCAGAGTTTGTAAGCCCTGGTTTCATTTCCCCGTGACCCCTTAAATTGGCGCAGGCACCTGGAATTAATTAGCAGTGGTGAAAGGTGCTGGTGCGCCCATTCTCTCCAACTTCTCTCAAATAAATATTTTTTTTCTAAAAATAAAGTAAAATGACGTTTCCAAGGGCTTAAAAGGGGCCAAGAATGAGGCACGCAGCCGTTGACTAGATTTTGTTCTAAGTTTCCAAGAAAATGTTTATGCACGAGAGATCGGTTTGCTTATAGAATTACGTCAGCCCTTGATCATCATATACCAAAGCAACCTGGAAGGAAGGCCAGGTGGCCACTTGAGCAATTAGCCACAGGCTTTTCTCGTTTAGTCGGAATGGTTCTGTTCTCTGAGCGGGTGAACAGTGCCACCTAGTGGAGTTCTTGAGAAACGCCACCTTTGATAGCCCTTAGGTTTCTCCAATTGACATTTACTGCATTGGTGGCTGGTTTGGCGGGCTGTTCTTATTTGTAGTTGTTTTGTTGTTGTTTGTTGTTTGAGGAAGTTTTGGCTCTGTAGCCCTGGCTGGGATGAAACTCACTATGTAGACAAGCCTGGCCTCAATTTTTTATTTATTTATTTATTTATTTATTTATTTATTTATTTATGAGCAACAGACAAAGAGGCAGATAGAGAGAATGGGCGCGCCAGGTCCTCCAGCCACTGCAAACGAACTCCAGATGCGTGCGCTCCCTTGTGCATCTGGCTAACGTGGCTCCTGGGGAATCGAGCCTCGAACTGGGGTCCTTAGGCTTCACAGGCAAGCGCTTAACCGCTAAGCCATCCCTTCAGTCCTTTTTGTTTATTTATTTATTTGAGAGCTAGAGAAAGAGACAGATAGAGAATTGGTGTGGCCTCTGCTTCTCAGTGCTGAGATCCTATGCCTGATTTGTTTATAGTTTTGTTTGTTTGTTTTCAAAAGAGGATCTCACAGTTTAGCCCGGCAGGCCTCGAATTGTTATCCTCCTGCCTCAGCCTCCAGGTGTGACCCTCCTCCCCCAGCTGGAGCTCCTTTAAAACATTCTGTTATCCTCCTGCCTCAGCCTCCAGGTGTGACCCTCCTCCCCCAGCTGCAGCTCCTTTAAAACATTCTGTTATCCTCCTGCCTCAGCCTCCAGGTGTGACCCTCCTCCCCCAGCTGCAGCTCCTTTTAAACATTCTGTTATCCTCCTGCCTCAGCCTCCAGGTGTGACCCTCCTCCCCCAGCTGCAGCTCCTTTAAAACATTCTGTTATCCTCCTGCCTCAGCCTCCAGGTGTGACCCTCCTCCCCCAGCTGGAGCTCCTTTTAAACATTCTGTTATCCTTCTGCCTCAGCCTCCAGGTGTGACCCTCCTCCCCCAGCTGGAGCTCGTTTTAAACAACTCAGGGCTAAGCTGCAGCCTAGTGAGTGCGCGAGCATGCTGCACAGCATCAGGACCAGAGTCCACCAGCTCGCAGTGCCATGTAAAAGCCAGGTAACCCCAGACTGAGGGGGTAAAGACGGGGATCACTGTGGCTCCCTGGTTAGCCAGTCTGTCCAAAAAGCTGGGAGTGCCAGGTTCGGTGAGAGACTTTCTCAGGGACAGAAGATGAGAGAGTGACAAGGAGGGAGCCCAATATCGTCCTCTGGCACACAGCCCACACAGTACACATACATACATAAACATGCCACATATAAACACGTACTAAACACACACTACATACTATATACACACCTACACACACTACATGTACACACTAAGGAAAAGATTGAGAGGGGTCACTAACACTTACAAATTATCTCAAGAGCTGGGCTGGAGAGGTGGCTTAGTGGTTAAGGCGCTTGCCTGCGAAGCTACAGGACCCAGGTTTAATTCCCCAGGACCCACATAAGCCAGATGCACAAGGTGGTGCACACATCTAGAGTCTGTTTGCAATGGCTGGAGGCCCTGGAGCATCCATTCTCATTCTCTCTCACTCTTTGTCTTTCTCTCTC
Source organism: Jaculus jaculus (assembly GCF_020740685.1). Lineage (NCBI taxonomy): Eukaryota > Metazoa > Chordata > Mammalia > Rodentia > Dipodidae > Jaculus > Jaculus jaculus. The sequence goes on from NC_059109.1 coordinate 134,598,431, forward strand.
TCTCTCAAATAAGTAAATAAAAATAAAATATTTAAAAAAAAAAAAGAAATAAGAAAGCCACTGATATATTCACCTAGGTCACATAGCTGCCAGAAATCAAGAGAATATTCAGTAAGTACTCAAACTTGGAGGGGTCCCCAACAGTCAAAAGGGAAACTAGTGAAGCAGCAAAAATAACAGTGGCTGTGACTAATCATGACGCAAACCTAGACATAGCAAATATGTAAAATCTGCCAGTACATCCTGACACACAAGAGTGGGGGCCACAGGAGGAAAAACTAAATTCTCCCGCCAGTGGGGATAACTATAATACCATCTTGTTGCTCTGTAAATTGGTAATTACTGGAGATATGGGGCATTTCTTCCATATTGTAGCATAAACTGTATTTTAAGGTTCTGTTATATCCTATAAGCCCGGCAGATAACAAGAAGTCTTCCTGAGCACTCTGATGCAAGCATAATATGAACTCATGACTTCATCCTTCTGACTTGATTTGAGCCTCCCACCAGAAGGGCTGAGATGAAAAAGAGAGCAGAGGCAAGAAGCAGGGAATAGGCCAAGGATCCTTCTGTGTGTATGTAAACTTATGTCTATAGTTTGCACACATTTTAGTCCTCATGATATACTTAGATATCAGCATCTTACAGATTCGAACATTTAGTGTGCTTTTAGCAGATAAGATATAAGATAGAGACCTAAAGTTATATTACATAAACTGACAATATTTCAAATTTTTCATCCCAGAAAACAGCACAAGGAGAGTTGGAAATGGCATAAACTTCTTATTTTACTAAGTGGGAAAAAAATAAAAATTATCATTTAATAGAATCATATTTGTGCTAGGATAGTTTATGACTGAAAGGCACAGATGGATGGATATGATCTCCAAACAAGGACAGTCCTTTCTGCAGAATGAGGATTATGAAAACACTCTCTGTCATCGGAACGACCAGTGGAAACTTGGCAGTGGTGAAAACTGGCTGTCAGGGCTGGTTGTGGTTTGAATGTGAGATTCCCCCATAGGCTCCTGTCTGAACACTCAGTCTCTAGCCAATGGTGCTTGTATGGGAAGGTGTGGCATCGTTAAGAGGTAAAGCCTGGCTGGAGGAAGTGAGTCACTGGGGTGTGGAGGAAGGGGCTTATGGGTCTAGACAAACCCTACTTCCAGTCTGTACTGTAACCCACCCGTGAGCCCCTATTCCCACCATACCTCCCCCTTCATACTGGACCATATTCTCTCAAACTGTGAGCCACAATAAATGCCTTTTCCCTTGTGCTGTGTTTTTCAGGTATTTTATCACAACAATGAGAAAAATAACTAACGTGGGGCTTTCTCCTTCAGTCACCATTAGAATGTGATATATCTGGACATGTACAATGTTGGGCAGAAGAACCCAGACTTTCAGATCCTCTCATGTCTCAGGTGGGAAAAGGGCATCATTGCCCAATTGGGTTAGCAGAAATCATCCTATTTAACAACAAAAATTATGAACCTTTGGTGAACCAGAATATATGAGGCAAGCTGCACCTCCATATGTTGTAACCAGAGGCTCATGAACTCCCGAAGTTTATTCTGGTGTGGACTAGAAGGAGGGAGGCCTGTGGTGCATGAGGTCATCCCTTTGGACCAGTCAGATCTGGATTTAAGTTGAGCTCTCCTTTAATGACATTATCTGATTCAACTTCTGAATGTCAGGGTCACAACCTGTACCCTAGGTAATAAATATTTGTGGTTCTAAGATGTGGGGATGTTACAGTCAGGTTCACATTGCTGGTAGAAATCACCCAATGAAGAGCAGCCTTGAGGGGGAAAGCTCCATGATGGCAGGGAAAATGATGGCATGAGCAGATGGTAGACATCACCCCCTAGCCAACATAAGGTGACAATAGCAACAGGGGAGTGTCCCAAACACTGGCAAGGGGGTGCTGGCTATAACACCCATGACCCACTCCCAACAATACACTCCCTCCAGGAGGCGTTAATTCCCAAATCTCTATCAGCTGGGAACCTAGCATTCATAACACTCAAGTATATGGGGGCCACCTGAATCAAACCACCACATTCTGCCCCTGGGCCCCATAAACTGAAAATCATACATGATGTAAAATACAATGCATTCAGTCCAACTTTAGAAGTCCCCATAGTTTTTATCAATCCTAATAATGTTCAAACATCCCAGTAATCCAAGATCTTTTAACTGAGCCATAATACCAAAAAATAACCTCACATTGCAAAAGATGGCATTGGGCATAGCAAAGGAATACTCAAGCAATACACAATTTAAACAGGGCAAACACCAAACTCTGTAGGTCCAAGTCCAATAACTCTAGCCAATGACAAATCTCTAAGTCTGACAATCCTAACTAGCAACAAGTCTCTGGTATTCCAATTCCACCCCTCCAGCTAGGCTACTCACAGTCCTGGAAAACTTCATCTGGGGCTGGCAGTTCTCTTTGGTAGCCATCTTGTGGTCCCGGCATCTCCACTGGGTCTCCACTGTAACCTATGGTTCATCCTCATGGCCCCATGGGGTCTCCATGCAGGCAACTAGCAAACCTGGTTCACACTGCCCATGGACATTTCCAAAACACAAGACTGCATGGCAAACTCAATGACCCTCTCTTTCCTGCATTTCTTATACTATATAATACCAGGTAGGGTGCCAATTTGTTCATCCAGGGGGTAATAAGGCACACTTTGAAGAACAAGACACTCACTCCTTCAAAAGAGTCTAAATTCTTCCTGTTGCCCCAGTGCAGGTCAGTTGGCCCAATCTCAAATGTTGTAATCTCATGCAATTGCAGCTGAACTGGCAGAAATTTTGGCCCAAAGATTTCACTTTTTTCTGTCATATCTCTGCTCACAACCAGTCCATATCTACGCAAAGCAATCTTGCACAAGTTCTCAGGACATGGGCATAACAGCAAGCTCTCACACAAACTGCTCCTAGCCCAGTCCAAGCAAAGCTCTTCCTCACCCTCATAAGCCAAACCTCACAATCCATAGTTCTTACTGCATTCAGGTCTTTCAACACTGACCAGAATAGTTCATCAAGCTGTACTTACAGCACTGCAAGGCATCTCTTAGGCCAAGGCTTCAAATCCTTCCACATTCCTCTTAAAAATCAGCTCCAAAAGGCCAAAGCCACAGTCAGGTGTCTAACAGCAACCCCACTCCTGGTACCACTTTACTGTTGCGGTCAGGTTCACATTGCTGGTAAAAATCACCCAACCAAGAGCAGCTTGTGGGAAAAAGAGGTTTATTTTGGCTTACGGGCTTGAGGCAAAGCTCCACAATGGCAGGGAGAAATGATGGCATGAGCAGAGGGTGGACATCACCCCTTAGCCAATGTAAGGGGAACAATAGCAACAGGAGAGTGTGCCAAACACGGGCAAGGGAACAGTGGCTAAAACACCCATAAGCCTGCCCCCAACAATACACTCCCTCCACAAGGCGTTAATTCCCAAATCTCCATCAGCTGGGAACCTAGCATTCAGAACACCCAAGTTTGTGGGGGACACCTGACTCAACCACCGGGGATAAGTGAGATCATACCTGTAAACTACTCATCACAATACCATACATGGTTAAGACTTGAATAATGGGGCTGGGGAGATGGCTTGGCGGGCAAAGTGCTTCCATGGAAATATGAAGTTTGGATTCACAGCACCCACATAAAAGCTAGGGTGGGGATGAACACCTATAATCCCATCACTGGGGAAATGGACGCAGAAAGGTACCTGGAACTTGCTGGCTGGTGAATCCAGGCTCTGTGAGAGACTAGGGTGGAGAGAGAGAGAGGAAAACACCTGATGTGACCTCTTGCCTGCATGTGCAACCATGCACACACATGAGCTCACACACACACCTCCCAGGGGCTCCACCAGCTGAGGGTTAAACATGAGGCTTCATCAGAATACATGAGGCTGTGGGGGATACTTCACATTCAAATTACCATAGCAGGTGATTGGCACCTGCTTAAAGCAGACTTGGCTTCTCCCAGTTCTTGAATCCAATGGAAAAGGAAGGAAGGATTTTGTGGGAGCTCCTAGCTCTGATAGGCTCATTGGTACCCAGTGCCCAGAGGCTCAGAGCTGCCTGAGCCCATGCTGCCCAAGGAAAAGCCCTTCATTGCTTCTTTGTGGCTTAGAAATACCTTATAACCATCAAGCACCTTCTGTGGTGGTTTGATTCAGGTGTCCCCCATAAACTTAGGTGTTCTGAATGCTAGCTCCCCAGCTGATGGATATTTGGGAATTAATGCCTCCTGGAGGGAGTGTATTGTTGGGGGCGGGCTTATGGTCTTTATAGCCAATTTCCCCATGCCAGTGTTTGGCACACCCTCCTGTTGCTGTGTTCCACCTTACGTTGGCCAGGGGGTGATGTCCACCCTCTGCTCATGCCATCGTTTTTCCCTGCCATCGTGGAGCTTCCCCTCGAGCCTGTAAGCCAAAATAAATCTCTTTTTCCCAGAAGCTGCTCTTGGTTGGGTGATTTCTAACAGCAATGCGAACCGGACTACAACACCTTCCTTTTGGCCAGAAGTTACCCAAGGTGGGGCCCCAGGCTCACAATGCAAGACCTCACACGGTCCGATTTTGTGCTTTCGGGGCTGACTGTGCACTGGCCCAGCACCTTCAAGGTTCCCTCCTGCCTCTGCTCCCAGTATAGATTCCCTGCTGGCGGTGGGCCAGTGGTTTGGGATGAAGCCCTTCAAGAGTAGGAAGGGCCCTGCCCACAGCTCTCAGGAGCAGCAGTAGGCACTGCAGATGCCCTATGGACACGGGATCACCTTTAAGATTCGGATACAGCACACTCCAGAGCAGAGTCAGCTGAGAGACACTCAGAGTTCTTTCGTGAGGACAGATGTATTGGGGGGAGGTTAGCACACCATGGGAGAGCTCTGCAGGGCCACCACAGCCACAGAGAAAGGGACTTGGATTTTCCAAAGAACAAAGGGAGTTTGAGGGCAGCCTAGGCTGCAGAGTGAGACTCTGTCCCAAAAATATACAAATATAAAAGAGCCCTTGGGGCTGGAGAGATGGCTTAGCAGTTAAGCGCTTGCCTGTGAAGCCTAAGGACCCCGGTTCGAGGCTCGGTTCCCCAGGTCCCACATTAGCCAGATGCACAAGGGGGCGCACGCATCTAGAGTTCATTAGCAGAGGCTGGAAGCCCTGGCACGCCCATTCTCTCTTTCCCTCTATCTGTCTTTCTCTCTGTCTGTCGCTCTCAAACAAAAAAACAAACAAACAAACAAAAGAGCCCTTGGAAGGCCTTCTCACTGCAGAGGTTTAATCTGCAATTGTCTACCGGGGTCAGATATTTTATTCATCTGATCTGATGCGTTTAGTATATTGAACACAAAGAGATGTTTGGTGTTTTGGGTTTTTTGGGGGGGGGTTGTTTTTTGTATTTTGTTTTTCTTCTCAGCGGAAAACAAAACAGCCTCCATGCCAGCACTCGGTACAATGAATGTATGCCAATCAAAAATTGGTTTGGCTCCCTAATATTTGTTTTTATTGCAACAATCTGCCCTCTTCTGGCTTTTCCAACCTTTTATATAGATGTGGACGGAGGTGAAGTAACTCTCCTCTTCTTTCCATGAGAAAAATAAAAATAAAGAATGCTACATTACAACTGACCAGTGGCCCACACAGTCAAGGAGCCCTCAGGTGTGGTGGGGTTGAAGCAGACAGCTGGTCTGTGTATGGAGTGTTGTGCATGAACCAAGACCCAAAACTCTTTTATGCAAAAAAAGAAATCTGATTATGTAAATGTATTTGATTTTTTTTAAATTTTACTTGAGACAGAACGAGAGAGAGCATGTGTGTGGCAGGGAACTCCTGCCACTGCAAATGAACTCCAGTTCATAATCCATAGCTCGGCAAGCTCCTTACAGTGTTTTCTGACACTATCTGAGATCAGTAATTAACTCCTTGGCCACCTGCTCCTGGCCCCCACCAGGTAACAGAGCGTAAGCATGACACGATTAGAATATGAAAAGTAAACGCCATCGCCCTCCGTCCTTCCTTGATTCAACACTCACTCGCGTCCTCTCTTCCACCGCAGAGCATCCACAGTGCCTTCCCTGCTTTTATTTTACCGTCTTATGTTTGGTATGCAGCGAGGTCAAGGCCACACTCTGGAAAGACTCACTCATGGCTGGAGGCGGAAAGTCAGAAGGCGCCTGGGGTTTTTCCTGTGGCAAAATCTCTTCTTCGTTAAGAAGCTCGTGCGCATAATTTAAACACACTTAAACCAGGGCCGATCAAAGGTGCAGCCAACCTCCTCCTCTCGCTGCCTGCATCCATTGCCCAGCTGTCTGCTCCCCGGCGGCAATGAGCGTGCTGGCCGCAAGGTGGCGCCCAGCCCCGCAGAGGCGGCTCGGCTCTCCTAGGGTACCAGATGCACCCACCCAGGCGATGCACCCACCCAGGCGATGCACCCACCCAGACGATGCACCCACGCAGGCGATGCACCCACCCAGACGATGCACCCACGCAGGCGATGCACCCACCCAGGCGATGCACCCACGCAGGCGATGCACCCACCCAGGCGATGCACCCACGCAGGCGATGCACCCACCCAGGCGATGCACCCACGCAAGCGAGGTCCTAACTCGGGAGGGGCTTTACTCTCTCTTGGTAGGACTTTCAAGTACTCCTCACCCAAATCGGGTTTCCCTGCTGACAGAGAAAGCCCTATGTCTATAAGACATAGACATATATATAAGACATATAAGAGGAGACCCAACACTCAGAAAACTCGATCAAACAAGCATTTGGAGCCGCTCTCGGTAAAACAGGCTCTGGAAGCCGTTAAGTCCATCAGTCCTCCTGCTGTGGTCCGCACAGCTCCAAGGAGGTGGTAAACGTGGCCAAAAGCCCCAAAGCGACAGGGCAGAATAGTGCTGGTGATGGTGATGGGGGATGTGTGAGGCCTGGACAGGGAGACCCAGGACCCTGGAACACACTGTCGACCCGGGTCGTTTGTCCCTCAGAAGAGGGCTGGGTAGTGAAGAAGAAAGGAAAACAAGGAATTGTGCTGAGAGGTGGCCTCCGGGGTCCCCAGTTCCTGGGATCGAATCTCACTTGGAGGTTTCTTCGCCATGTAGCATTAGTTACTCACCTGCCTGTTGCCTCAGAGAAGCGACTGCTACATGTTACTGACGACGAGCTAACCAGGGACACGACGGAAATGGGCTTGCTAGGGACAGACCCTCACAAAAGCCTGGAGTCCTAGACCAGGGCAAGGACACATTGCAATTTCCACCTTGACCCTAGTGGACCACAGAAGAGCTCTACCACTGAGCTAGGTCCCCAAGCCACTTATTTACTTCATTCATTCATTCATTCATTCATTCATTCATTTATTTATTTCAGATAGGGCCTCACGAAATTGCCCAAGCTGGCCTTGAACTTTCTCTGTAGCCCAGGAAAGTCGTAAACTTGTGATTCTCCTGCCTCGGCCTCCTGGGTAGGTCTAGTTTTCATTTTCTGAGGAAACCACGTGCTCATTCCACACGGGCTCTGCTAATGCGCGTTCCCACTGACAGTGCTCACGGGCGTCTACGTCCCTGCATTCTTGCCAACATTTATTGTTTCGTTTTCTTGAAAGTTGAATCTATTTTCCCCTTCTTTCCCAGCCTCTGAACTCCTGACAAGGAGCAGCTTGCAGAGAAAAGTGTGTCCTGGCTCGCAATGTTGAGGAGATGCATTCCAGGGACCCTACTATCCGCAGAAGCCGGGGGCTGGCTGATCACACTGCAACAGCCAGGAAATGGAGAGAGCCGGAAGTGAGCCTGGTTATAAAACCTCTAGGCCTGCACCTCAGAGACCAATTTCCTCTTCAACCTTCTCAAACACCTCCACTATGTGGCCACCAAGTGTTTCAAACACATGAGGCAATGGGGACATTTTATATTCAGACCACAACTCACTCTGTTGCTGGCTAGAACCGTGGTCCTGGGGTTGCGGAGAGGCAATGTCACACCAGCCAGGAAGGAGATTCGATCTTACAGCCAGCCGAACCTGGCAAGAGAAGCTTAGGGAAAGTACTGTTTATCTGTGTTTACAGTTCCAAAGGGTAAGGGCCACCGTGGCACACGCATGGTCAGCAAGCAGAGGGCCAAAGGAAGCGGAGCTGGGCTATCAACAATCAAGGCCCGTCCCCAGTGACATCCTTCCTCCAGGGAATGTTCCATAACCTTCCCAAACATTGGTTTCATTCCCCGTGGGAATGTTTTACCTCCAAATCACCACAACTTGGAGGTGTATTCCTACCCCAGAGACTCTGAGAAACAGGTAGGCCCGCCGACACCTGGCTTTGGCCGTTGGCGACCTTAAGCTAAAGATGCTGCTGAGTGTGAGTGCCCTGGAGAGCGGCCAGCAGGGCAGAGACTTGATCAACCAGCGGCTGCTCTTGGGAGACGGTGGGCCTGTGCTGCTGCCGCGGGGGTCGGGGGGGGGCTGTAGCACAGTTCAGAGAGGAGGACGAGGCCCGGGGTTCAATCCCCAGGACTAGAAGAAAGAAGGTGGAACCCAAGGAGCCTGAGCCAGGCGGAGTCTAAGTCCTGGGGGGTGTGGAAGAGCTGACCCTGGCCATGAAGAATCTGGGCCCACCTCCTGGTTTTTCTCCTGCCTGTGCAGACGGTGTCGTGAGGCGCAGCAGCCCCCGGACCTTAGGCACCCGTTGCGCCCACCTGAGTGTTGCCTAGGGTAGGGTGACCCCCAAAGCTGAAGCACTCACTATGCCCCTCCCCGGAGAGACTGCGCCAGCCCCTGGGTTCGTGGGGGAAGAGATTAAGAGCAGGGGAAGGGGTTTCAACAGAGAAGGGGTGCAGACGCGTGTCTTCGAGCAACCACTCTGAGCGCTGTGTGCAGGGTAGAACCAGCGAGCAAGCAGAGATGAAGATGAAGGCAGGGAAATGGGGTGTCCGTGATCTGGTGTGGACCCCTCCACTCTGATCCCCTGGCACGGCTTCTGTTGGCGCGCTGTCTTGAAGGTCCATTAGGTGGCGACATCGCACAAGGAACATGGCCCGTCTGTCTACCCAACTAAAGCTGCCTCAAGCTGGTGGAGCAAAGTGTGGGCCTCGGAGGACTGGCAGGTGAGCCCGGCCCACCTGCCCACAGAACTCAGAGCCGAGGCAGCCGGCGTAGGGATGCGACGCTGTTTACCGAGGAGGAAACGTCAGACGAGCACAGATAAACGGCTAGTTTCCCTAATAGCCAACGAACTGTTAGTAAAACAAAAAGACGCAACTTAGGGGAGGGAGACATGGCTTAGCAGTTAAGGCACTTGCCTGCAAAGCCAAGGGACCCAGGTTCAATTCCCCAGAACCCACATTAGCCAGATGCACAAAGGGGTGCAAGCATCTGGAGTTCGTTTGCAGTGGCTGGAAGCCCTGGCGCGCCCATTCTCTCTCTGTCTCTCTCTGTCTCTCTCTCCCTCCCTCCCCCCTCCCCTACCTCTTTCTCTGTCAAATAAATAAATAAATAAATAAATAAAAATAAAATATTTTTTAAAAAGAGGAAAATATCGCAACATAACCCGCGTAACAGTGTTATAACTTATGTTTAATCTGTAAACTAAGCTCTTCACTGTTGTTCTTCCCTTTTGCAGCTCTTCTGTCTTTGCATGTACTGTGTATGACGCATGTGTATGTGCTTGCATGCACATGGGTATGAGGATGTCTGCACCCTGTGGCAGAGTGCAGAGGCCAGAAGACGACATTGGGTGCCCTCTGTCACTATGCCACCTTATTTCCCTGAGGCAGAGTCTTTTCATTGATCCAGGAGCTGTCCGTTGCTTTTTAAATTTTTTTTTTCAATTTTAGAGAAAGGGAAATTGGCCGGTCAGGGCCTCAGCCACTGCAATCAAATTCCAGATGCTTGCGCCACCTAGTGGGCATGTGCGCCCTTGCTCTCGCCTCACCTTTGTGCGTCTGGCTCATGTGGGATCTGGAAAGTCAAACATGGGTCCCTAGGCTTCGTTGGCAAGTGCCTTAGCCGCTGAGCCATCTCTCCAGCCCTCCACTGCTTTTTGATAGAATGGCTGACCAGAAAGGACAGTGACCGTCCTGGCACTACTCCTCAGCACTGGAGTTACTGGCCTGCGCCCCACTGGATACTGGGTATGAAGTGCCGGTCCTCGGGCTTGCTCAGCAAGTGCTTGAACCCACTGAACCATCTTCCCAGCATGATTTCTAAATTTCTATTTTATTTTTTTTATTTCAGTGTGTGTGTGTGAGAGAGAGAGAGAGAGAGAGACAGAGAGACAGAGAGAGCCAGAGAGAGAGAGAGAATAAGTGCTTCAGGGCCTCTTGACACTGCAAATAAACTCCAGGCACAGGCACCACTGTCTTTACATGGGCACTGGGAAATCAAACCCAAGCTGCTAGGCTTTGCAAGCAAGCGCCTTGAATCCCTAAGCCATCTCCGTAGCCCTTGGGTTGTTTATTTAACAATGAATGTACTTTCAGTTTATAAACAGGGAAAAAACATGCATTGACATGTGTTCTTGTGGGAAAGATAAAACTCAGGATAGAGATGAAAAGTAGACCCCTGAGGGTAGATGCAGATACCCCCCCCCTTAGACAGCAGGCACTGGCCAGTGGGATCCCCTGAGGGGCCAGGAGGACTGCATTAGAGGGTCATCTCGTGTCCCCTTGGTCAGTGGGGTTTCTGAATCCCATTTCAGTTAGAGTGGTTGAGCTTTCAGAGACTTACATGGCGGTTGAAAAGGGGGACGCTGGCAGTCCGGATGGCTCTCCTGTTAAAAACAACGCACAGGGGCTGGAGAGATGGCTTGGCCGTTCAGGCACTTGCCTGCAAAGCCTAAGGACCCATGTTGACCCTCCAGATCCCACATAAGCCAGGTGCACAAGGTGACAGACACAAGCACACAAGGTGGCGCACGCATCTGGAGTTCAATTGCAGTGGCCTGAAACCCTGGCACGCCAATTCTCTACCTCTCTCAAAAAAAGAAAATGCAAAAATTATAGGCCATTTCAATAAAATTGAGGCTTTGTTTCCACGGACTCTTAGCACAAATGGCTGAGATAACTGGCTACTTAGAACAATGACAAGGCTGAGATGTGAGCTCCTGGGCTCTCAAAGAATGTGCTGATAACTGCCATCTTACTGAGCTCAACCGGAGGCACATGCCCTGTGTTGGATGGCTTTTCCTGTTTCCTGACCACTTGTTCCAGAGTCATGACTGTGTCCCCTGAAGCCCCAGGACTGAGGAGAGAAGAAACAGGAGGATGACAGGGCTTCCTGCCCAGCCAGACTAACCAAACCACGGCAAGCCCTGGGTTCAGTGAGAGACCATCACAGGGAAGCAAGGCAGAAGAGCAACAAAGGAGGACACCTGATGTCCTCTTGCTTTGAGGGGCTGGCTTTGCTCCAATGGCCTCACCCCCATTTAGAGCTCTCACCTGGGAGAAGCTGAAGAGAGGAAAACCAGCGGCAAGGGCATTATGGTTTAGCCGTAAGCTGTCCCCCAATAAGCTCATGTGTTTGTAAACTCTTGGTCTCCAGCTAGTGATGCTGTTGTGGGCGGTTGTGGATCCTTTGGGAGGCAGGGCCTAACTAAAGGATGTAAATGCCAGGGGTTCAGGACTTGAGGTTTATAGCCTGGCCTCACTTCCTGCCTTATCTCTGCTTCTTGGTCCACTGAGATGTGAGCGAGCAGCCTCAGCCCCTGTTGCCACAGCTACCAGCCACCCCCTCCGTCAGGATGCCCCCACCACAATGGACTGGGCTTTGAAACTGTGAGCCCAAATCAACTCTTCCTCCCTTGAGCCCCTTCTTGTTGGGTGTCTTGTCAGAGCAATGGGAGTGAGCAGGCAAGCAGATGTGCAGGAACAGTGATTTCAAGGAAAAGCTCTTAGGAACAAAAGCCAACCATGGTGCCTTTCAGCCAGGTCTCAGACCCTTGTACACATCATGCAAGTGTAAGTCAATGGCGGACGTTTACAGGCCCTTGGTCAGGCTCCTTCTCCTTGACAGCTCTGGCTGTCGCTCGGTGCAGGGTTTGTCCCAAGTGATGATGACCGTAGCACAACACCTCAGATTACAGCCCAAGGCAGAGTGTGCAGAGGCAGGAACCTCACAGGCCCTGTGAACCAGAAGCTAATTAAAATTTATTTGACAAAAAAAGTAGAGTCATGATTCTTATATAAAATGAGTATGCATCAAAGATTCTATTTAACTCGTTAATTAAAGTGTGTGAGCGTTGTCTCGAAAGCGAGCCTGAGGAGGACTGTCCAGAGAGACAGGAAAGCCGCCTCGATCCCCGCGGAGGTGACGCATTATGTTCCGCTGGACAAAATGCATTTACATTTCTCTCAGCTCTTCACAATTCACTGAGCTATAAAATAGCTCAAAGGCAACAAAAGGCACAGATATCTCAGAAGGTATGCTAAAAAAGACTTGCAGCAATCTTGGTAGATTTTTTTTTCCCCCCTTTTTGGTCCATTTCAGAGTCTTTGACAATTTTTTCCTGACCCAGTTTATGAAATGCACTGAGCTCAACAGGGTGCAGATGGCAAATGTATTCTTTTCTCCAGCTTCTTCGGTTTTTCCAGTTGAATATGTCCTCCTGCCCCGCCAACGAAGCTTCCCTCAGGCCCCAGAGTTCTCCTTGTCCCTCTGAGAAAATGGAAGACGAGCGTCCACATTTCAAGTGCTCACGGAAGCCAGGGTCAGTGGCTGTCCCTGCTCTGCCGTGCTCGCCCCTTGCGGGAGCTGCCCTGGGGAGGGGGTGTGAGCAGTGGCGAAGGAGTGTCCCTCAGCCACTCCAGCAGACTCGGCCTCTTGTGCCCCGCAGAGCCCCGCCCGCCACTCTTTAACAACTTGGCAATCAGTGGTGCTGGGAATGAAGGGCTCAGGGAGCAGAAAATAGGAGGGCATTGCAAGGCTAGCAAAAGCAGTGAGAAAATTCACAGGGGGCTGATGGTCCATTGGAAAGCACAAGCCACTCATCTCATGAGCTTCTTGTCAAAGGAAAGAAGGTCCCATCTCTCTGGGTTTTAATTACAGCGAATCCCATGCGCAGAGGCATGTTGAATCCAGGAGAAGATGAGCCAGCTAATTACCAACTTGACAAGGAGCAGGTTGAAGAAGAATCATAGGATCTTTAGGGATGGAGACACCGGCTCCTACCCTTCGAGAATGTGTGTGCCAGTCAGCATTAGGAGTTTCAGGGTAGATCCACCCCACCAAGTAACAGATGGCGCATCTCTTAAATAAACCCAGAGAGTCCAAAATGAACTCGGTATCCAGAACCAGGCTTCTCAGCCTCAACAATATAGATACTGAGGCAGAATCATTCCTTGTTGCATGGTCAATTCCATCACTGTAAGATGACCAGCACCCCTGAACCTGCTAGACAGCTGTAGCAACTCCACACCCTGCATCCAGTTGTGACGATCAAAATACGTCTCCAGGCACTGCCCCATGACGCTGGGGCAAAATAGACTCCTGCTGGGGTTAATTTTTTTTTTTCTTTTACAGTTTTTCGAGGTAGGGTCTCACTCTAGCCCATGCTGATCTGGAATTCACTATGTAGTCTCAGGCTGGCCTTGAACTCATGGCGATCCTCCTACCTCTGCCTCCCGAGTGCTGGGATTAAAGGCGTGCGCCATCATGCCAGTTTAACATCTTTGAATTTTATTCAGAGACTGCTCTGGCCTGAATGGAAGTGTAGCCCAGCGGCTGGCATGTGGGGGCAGTGAGCACCCAGCTGGTGGCACTGTTTACGGCGGTTGTGGACCCTTTGGGACATAATGTCTAGCTGGAAGACAGAACAACAGAGCCGCAGGGTGGGCTTAGGGGTGACAGCCCACCCCAGGCTTGACCTGAGCTCTCCGCTTTCTGATCCAGGGAGACGCGAGGACACTGTGTTGCAGGCTCCTTCCACCATGAACTCTGCCATTCCCCTCACCCACCAGCTTCTTCTTATTTATCTATCTATTTATTTGCAAGCAGAGAGAGATAAGGGGAGAGGGAGGATGTATGAGTTCTCTAGGACCTCCAGCTGCTGCAAATGAACTCCAGATGTATGTGCTACTTTGTGCATCTGGGTTTACATAGGCACTGGGGAATCGAACCCTGGTTGTTAGGCTTTGCAGGCGAGTACCTTAGCCACTGGGCCATCTCTCCAGCCCCCACTACCACCAGCAGCCTGATGAACTGTGAGACACATTGTTTCTTTCCTTAAGTTCCTTCCTTAGGTGCTTCTGCCAGGCTTTCGGTCACAGTGATGAGGCAAATGACTGACAGACAACAGGAATGACACAGGGTGCAATGTTATTCAGAGAACACTGCATCATCTCGGGTCAGCATTGTCGCTTGCTCACTCGCTCGTTCACTCACTCAGCAGCATTAGGACTGTCAGGACAGCAAAGGTCTCTGTCCTCAGTCAGCTCACAGACCTGGCGCTCGGCACCCGGGGGCCTTCAGAGCCCCTGTCTCACTTTCAGCTGCCCTACCTCCAGAAACTGCATCTTCAAAAGGCATGTCCATTAGAAAACAAGTTGGAAGAGGCAAAAAAAAAAAAAAATTCCTTAAATGCTCGTCTCCTTTTGAAAAGGAAAATCATTGCAAGTAGTCCTAAGAGAGCTTCTGCGGTGACTCACGGGCTCAAACTGGGTCACATTTCCACACATAGCTCGTTAATGAAAAGTGGGGGTGGGATTTCGCTCACAAGCTGAGAGCAATCGTGATTGTCCTCCTGGGGCTGGGCACATTGCCGCCAATGCAAAGTCAGAGGCTGGGGGGGGGGGGTCTGCTGCCAGGAAAATAGGGGGTGGTAGTAGACAAGCAACAGGGACTTTCTCTGTGACCACTCTGCCCCTGCAACGCTCTGCACGGTGCTTGACATGCTTAGTGAGCGCTGAGTGAAGGAGAGACCAAGTTAGTCAACCCAGGCTGCCACAACAAGCAGCACAGTCTGCAGGGCCCACCACCAGAGCCTTACTCCGTCAGAGCTGAAGGCTGAAGCAAAGGTGCCCAGTAGAATTGGGTCCTGCAGAGGGCGCTCTTCCTGATCTGCAGCCAGCCAACCCATAACTGTGTCTCCACATGGGAGAGGGGACAGGTGGGCAGAGAGAAACAGAACCCCTTCTTTATAAGGCCATAGTCCTATTAGGGCCCTGTTATGTTCTCACCACCTAAAGACTTGTCTGTAATAGAATCACATCAGAGGGCAAAATGTCTCTAATAGAATCACACACAAGGCGGGAGGGGTGGTGGAATCTCAGCATATGAGTAGAGGAAGCACAATTGAGTGCATAGCAGAGAGCAAGTAACTGGGTGACATGAAGAAGTGCCCAAGAATGAACACGTGCACATGAGTGAGTGAATGAATGAATGGTGAACTAGACAGCTAGAGGCAGGCGTTCAGTGAAATACTGCTGGGTCTCCCACTGGTCCAGTGTCAAAATATATACATTGAGAGATGCGTTTAGACTTCCAGAATAGATGATAGATAGATAGATAGATAGATAGATAGATAGATAGATAGATAGATAGATAGATAGATAGATTAGACTTCCACAAAAATATATACATTGAGAGATGAGTTTAGACTTCCAGGATAGATAGATAGATAGATAGATAGATAGATAGATAGATAGATAGATAGATAGATTAGACTTCCACAAAAATATATACATTGAGAGATGAGTTTGGACTTTCAGAAAAATATATGCATTGAGAATGCATTTAGACTTTCAGAAAACCTGCACTGTGGGAGGAGAGCAAGGACGAGGCGTGACTGAATGAACACCATCGTGTCCTTCATCGCGCACTGCCTCGGCTGACCTCTTTTGCCTCCACTGTCAGAGACTCTCTCCCACGACCTTTCTCCAGCACAGGAAACCTGTGCTCATGAATACGTTTTCTCAGCCACAGGCTATGCAGATGTTGGTAAAATGGGAAGGAGCTGTCAAGCACAAGGTGCATCAAGGAGAATAAAAACCACACAACCAGTCTGCATCACCACGTTCCCCAAACCTCTCCAGCCCTTTGACTGCAGTTCAGCTTCTGACTCTGGTCTCCAGAGGGGCAAAGCTTCCTGAGCGCAGGTAACTTCAGAAGTGGGCTGTAGGACCAAAGTGTTCCGAGCAGATGACCTGGCCGTGCTGGTGCACGGCACGCTGTGAAAGGTGGGAAGGAAAGAGGCGCCCCATCATCACTCTCATGTTCACACTTTATCTCAGCCATGCTCCAGGCAGAGCCCCTCCCAGCCACACACACCACTCAGTCAAGACTCCATTAGGGCGCCCACGGGAAAGACCCACCACTGGGACCGTCTTAATTCTGCAAATGGTGGAGGCGCCTTTCAGACAAAACTGAGACAATTCTTCACCAGCCAAGAGTTCAATCTTTTCTCTTTGAAAGAAATGATTTCCATAAAAGCCTTGACTTCATAAGTAGAATCAAAAAGGAAAGACAGGAAAAATCCACTGCCGGCAGAGAAAGCCCTTGTATTGCCAGGGTTCAGATCCCACACAGAGCTATTTTCTCTCCTCTCTCTGTGGAGAAAGGCTCCAGTCATCCCAGCTGTCCTTGGAACACTTAATTCTCTTTTGACCCATTATGCTTTATATCATACTGGAATCTATTTTTGCCAACAAATGTCTCTTTAAATTATGAATTCAGAAAATGAGAAAACCTTCCTGGTCAACTTTGTGGAACTCTGAAGGACACATTATTGGTTGTAATTCATATACCTTAGTCAATAAAAGAAAAAGTCCATGGCTAAGCCTACTTTTTTCCAAAATAGAGCAAAATAAACCCAGGCGGATCAGGCAAATTAATTACTCTAACACTGCACTGATTCTTGGGCTTGTAGCATAGTTCACGATCTCATATTTATTTGTTTTATAACTTTGTTGACAATTTTCTTACAAACGATGTTTTTTATCTTAATTTCTTCCCATCATCTTCTCTTGTCCCTGTGCCTTGTCCCCTTCCACTGAACCCCTTATTTTCAGAGAACCCCTTTTCTATTTGGATGTCTTTTTTTTCCCTTCTCCGTTGTCGTGAGCTGGGTAGTAAGCTCAGAGTCCACTTCTGATACCATCCGTGATTCTCTCCACCTTCCTCTCTAGGGAGAAAAGAGAGTGGACAGAAAACATAAGACAGCCATTCACTTCCGACTCTGTAGTGGTGATGAGCTACTGAAGGAACATTACATTGCACCCTCAAGCAGAACTCACCCAAAGATGAACACCCTTCTCAGCAGTGATCCTCCTTCAAGTAGGAGAGAAGCACTCTCCGGGACACAGAGCACCACCTCTGTTACCCCCTCAGGAGCACTGAGGATGAGCACCCCCTCCATTCAGCATCAGGAGCACTGAGGATGAGCACCCCCTCCATTCAGTATCAGGAGCACTGAGGATGAGCACCACCTCTGTTCCCCCCTCAGGAGCACTGAGGATGAGCACCCCTCTCTTCAGCATCAGGAGCACTGAGAGGGAGGAGCTCCTTTACCGTTGAGTGCAAGCAGATCTTTCCACCAGCATCACCTTGAATTTCATGCTGAGTTTAGCCTGGGTGTCGCTGCCCCTCCAAGTTCCAAGAATGATTTTTTTTTATTATTATTTTATAGAAAGACAGAGAAGGAGAGAGAGAATTGGCTCACCAGGACCTCAGCCACTGCAATCCAACTCCAGACGCTTGCACCACCTAGTGGGTATGTGTGACCTTGTGCTTGCCTCACCTTTGTGCATCTGACTTATGTGGGATCTGGAGAGTCAAACATGGTCCTTAGGCTTTGCAGGCAAGTGCCTTAACCTCTAAGCCATCTTTCCAGCTCAAGAATTATGGTTAGATCCAGGAAATACATAAGATATAGATTGCACAGATACTATGGAGATATTTTTGTTCATTATGTCATTATATCTGTGGTATCTACAATCAGCAGATGTGGCAGCATCTAGAAATTGGAGCACAGTGGGCTGTCTTTTCTTCTTCACATAAGATTTCTGTCTCTCATCATTATTTGTCCAGCTGCTACAAGGTATGAATCAACCACAAGAAAATGGACTTAGAAAAGGAAGTAAATTGATTTTTACCCTGAGTTTCTGGCAGGGGACAAAAGAAAATATTCTCAGAAAAAGTACTCGAAAGAAGCCCAAACTTTCCCCCTGAAGGTCCCATAATTGAGTTGGCTGAAATAAATTGGCCACAGACAGACTAACGGGAGAAAGGCCAGAAGAAGGGTATTGATTGAGTCAGCATTGGGACACTGGAAACTTCAAATTGAAGACCCAAAACCCCAGGGGGAATTTTGCTTCCATATGCTTCAGGTCGATGCAGTATGGTGGCCGTGTTAGAACGTGATGGGGCTAAAGGATAAATTGCTGATGTGGATGTATGAGGGGCAGCAAGGCCTGGGGAGCAGCACGCCTGCCCTCTGAGATTGAGCCAGGGTACTCTCAAGAACAGGAACGGTGGTATCTACAACCAGACGAGGTGGCTGCGATTCGCAGAAGAGAGGGTGGAAAGATCGTTAGAGCCACAAGGTGGAACATTACGCACAGAGACATTGCCTCTTCCCAATAACTGATAGCTACCCCCACAACACACAGCCCACAATCCCCAAAGAGGAGGGTCCCTTCGGAGCAGGGAGGACAGGGAGGAGGCTAACGATGGTACCAACATGGCTGTCTACACGGTGAGTATGTACATAACTAATAAAGAAAAAAAAAAGAATTGCTTAATGGCCAATTCCTAGACAAGAAGATGGGAGGAAGTCAGGGTAAAATTCCAGTTTTTATGTCTTTGAAGGAAAATTTCTACAAACCAACTAGATCCCAGTTTCTATGGTCACCTGAGGAAAATGAATTTTGATTCCTAGGACTTGCTTTGAAGAAAGAATGAGGGCCCAGAGGAGGGCAGGAGAATGGCAAATTAAAACTTGAACTCTGAGACCATTTTTGTTTGCTTTTGAGACAGGGTCTCACACATCAGCCCAGGCCAGTGGCAATATGATGACAAGTGAAGGTCTAAAGACAGAAAAGGTCATAAGAAGTTCTCGACAAGGAGACCCTGTGGAGGAGGACCAAGGGGTTGCATGTATATCTGAGCCCTGTCTCTTCCCTCTGCATTGCCCTCCCCACCAGTAGAGAGAACTTCAAACAGAACCTTCAGTCAGGGTGTCCTGGGGAAGGATGGAGGACAGAAAGGGGAGTGAGCTAGCCAGGAGGTGCTATAGACAGAAGGACTCAGGTACTGAGGCCCTTAAAGCAAGAGTGCAGAGAAAGATGACAATCACACAGCCAAAAAGCTTAGCAACCTTCTGGAGTTTTCTTTTATCAGATCCCATTGGCATTACAGGTGTGTTTGTTATGTGTCAACCACTTCCATGAACCGAAGGAGGAATTTAAGACCCAGGTGAGAACTATAAGGCCCCTAGGATCAAGCCTGGGCAATCAAAACTCAATTCCATAGCATCTCGGGAAGTAAGGACAAGCTGCCATCCGAGAAACAGACACGGGAGGACGCACTAAGAAGGCTCCAGGCCCAGGTGGTCTTCTCAGTCCGTCACGCTGGGCTCTTCCTAAGAAAAGCGTCAGGCATGCCCAAGCTCAGGGGAAGTCTGTATGATACCAGGGCTCCCTAGAAGTGTCAGTCCTGCAACGCAAGGAGAGATGGAAAGTGGCCCAGGTCACAGAATGCTGAGAAGATGATATGACAGTGAAAAGTAGCCTAAGGCTGAATCCCGGGCAGGAAAGAGGACAGTGGTGGGAGAAACAGTGAGCTCAAAGCACAGTCCTGCATGGCTGGAGAGATGGCTCAGTGGTTCAAGGTGCTTTCTTGCAAGGGCTGCTCACTCCAGTTCGATGCCCAGCCACCCACACAAAGCTGGATGGACATGCACTTGCAGCAGCAAGAGAGCCTAGTATGTGCACATACATGCATGCATGTACACGTGCACGGTGCACAAATAGACAGATGATAGACATGTGCAGATAGAGAGAGAGAGCGAGAGAGAGAGAGAGAGAGCAAGCTGGAGAGATGCCTCAACAGTTAAAGGCACTTGCTTCCAAAGCATGCTGGCCCGAGTTTAATTCCCAAGCACCCAGGTAAAGCCAGACACAAAGTGTCAAGAGATCCTGGCAGGCGGGAGTCTTGTGGAAGCAGGAACTCACAAAAAACTCTCTTTATTACTATGAGCAGTTGCCATGTTGAGGACGAAGGTGGGGATTTTAGGATGGGGGAGGGGAGAGGTAAGGGCCAACAGTAAACTGAAACTATTGAAATGGTAATTATAATTCCTGCGCAGAAGTGGCAGGCCAGAAGCCATTAGGCGTCTTGCTGAGTCCTAGCTGGCCAGAGGCAGGTCGCCAAACTTTAGCTAGACTCAGGAAGTCCCACTAGGCCTCACGCCTGGGCCTTTCAGGACGCAACACAGAGCCATGCCCAGCTTTTTATGTGGGTTCTGGGGATCAAACTCAGGCGTCCTTCAGCCCTCATGTCTGTGTGGCAAGCCTTCTCCTCTGAGTCACTTGCTATCCTCAAAGCCAACAGTTATTGAAGCCTGCTGCAGATCAGCTAGGACAGGCACTCTGTCATCGATCTCAGTTAATGTCCATTACAGCTTCATAAACTCTCATCCAGAGACCCTGATTTCTGACAAAGGTGCATGCAGACCCTATTGTAAGCCATCAAAGACCCCGGGTATTGAGGGCCCTAAGCCTGCAGCCTGTCTCTGTGACAGACTGACAGAAACACGCAAGGGCACGTCACAGCAGGAAGGAGGGCACACCAGGTCTCTTTTCTGGCTCCTGTGTGAAACGCCAACAGTTCTTCTGTAGAAACAACTCAAAGCACAGAATGCATTAGGGGATAAGGACACCTCATTACCCAAGCACTTTGACACACAAGTTATTTTGTTGGCTGTGCACTTAGAAGAGAAGCCGCCTCCACATTTGGAATTCTGGTTCTCACTAACAGAAGACAATTAGGTCACAAAATCTCTAGGCATCAAAGGGTGTTCAGTGTTGTAAATATGACTCCTTCCCACCTATTTTTTTTTTTTGAGGTAGGGTCTCACTGTAGCCCAGGCTGACCCGGAATTCACTATGTAGTCTCAGGGTGGCCTCGAACTCACAGTGATGCTCCCACCTCTGCCTCCTGCGTGCTGGATTAAAGCTGTGTGCCACCACGCCTAATCTGGTACTTTTTTGTTTATTTGTTTTGATGCATGATCTCACTCTAGCCCAGGCTGACCTGATGTGGAACTCACTCTGTAGTTCCAGGTTGACCTTTAACTCATGGCAATCCTCCTACCTCAGCCTTCCCAAGTGCTGGGACTAAAGGCGTGTGCCACCATACCCAGCTTAATACCTGAGTCCTGTGTGTTCCAATCCAAAAAGGTAAAAAGCAGGCACACACCTTTGGCGAAAAGTCAAGCGCCAACGTCTGTATGAGACACGGTTCCAAGTAGGAGCACATCATCCAAAGGCTTCCCTTAGAGAAAGTGTCTTAAGTCAGAATTCTGTGTCACCAGCCCAACAGTGTAAGACGAGAACATTCTGTGAATGACAATCTTGTACTCTCTCTAAACATTCACTCTTGTTCTTGTTTTGTTTTTGGGGGTAGAGTCTCGCTCTAGCTTAGGCTGACATGGCATTCACTATGATGGTCTCAGGGTGGCCTCAAATTCATGGAGATCCTCCTAACTCTGCTCCCAAGTGCTGGTAATAAAGGTGTGCGCCACCCACACCTGGCTTAAACATTCACTGTTTTCATGCCCCCAGCTTCCTTACTAAGAGTGAAGGACATGGGGCTGGGAAGTGACTCCATGGGCACAGCACCTGCCGCTACCCCCTCCGAGGTTCGGCCCACTGCAGTTTACCACCGCATGACTTCTCCAGACCCACGGCAGGGTTACTGTTGTGTGACTTTTCCTGCAGAGACCCAGCAACATTTATTCACCCATACAGGACATGCATAACAGACCGGAGAGAAGGTTCCATCCAGGCCTAGCTTAGGGAACCAGAGAGTTTATTGGGATTACTCACAGGAGTAGATGTGAGGAGCCACTTTCAGGCACGAGGGCGACTTAAAGGCAGCTCCACCCCCAAAAAGCCCACCCAAGACAATGACTCACACAAGCTGCATCCCTGAGCAACATGCCAACAGCCCCACAACACAGTCCTCTCCCCTCCACCACTTCTTTACCACTTGGGTAATCTCAGGGAGGGGGCCGCATGAGTCTTGAATTTCTGGTGAAGGAATTCCCTTCCCTCCACAAGGAAATGTTTCACCTGAGGAGACAGCTACATCCATGATAGGATGAGAGGGCGATCTGCCCGCGACATGTGTCACCCCATTGATCACCAGGGTTGATTCGGCTGACCTGGCTGGCTAGGCGGGTGTCCCCTTCCTCCCTCACTGCTCCATGTGCGTCCCTCCTGGAGTTGTGTGCTTGGTCAAAGAGGACGAGCTTCCCCAAATAGAGGAGGGCAAGTCAAGGGCCAACGGCGTACAAGTACTTGTACTTCCTGCTAAAACCTCCAAACAAGCTCCCAAGGGCCCAGGATGCAGCTCAACCATCTACAGTGGGTGGCTTTCATTCCTGGGTCAAAAATTGGTGTCTGGGGCTGGGGGGATGGCTTAGCGGTTAAAGCGCTTGCCTGCAAAGCCAAAGGACCCAGGTTCGATTCCACAGGCCCCATGTTAGCCAGATGCACAAGGGGGTGCACGTGTCTAGAGTTCGTTTGCCCTGGCTGGAGCGCGCCCGTTCACTCACTCTCTCTCGCTCTCTCTCTTTCTCTGTCAAGTAAATAAAAATAAAAAATAAAATAATTTTTTAAATAACAGTGTCTGGGTCGCCCATCCCAACCTTAGCTCAGCTGGCAGGGTGTAGAAGAAAGGAAGAAAGGAAGGAAGGGAGGGAGGAAGAGAGGACAAGCTCGTGTCTCCAAGCAGTGCACCTCAGAAGTGTGCCTCTCTTTGCTCCCACCCATGAGTCACAACCCAGCCACATAACTATTTATCTGCAAGAGAAGCTGAGCAGCAAAGCACTCCATTCAGCTATTACTGGGTTTTTTAACAGTTTAAGTAAGGAAGTGTAATGGTTTATGTGGACTGTCCACTTGACAGGACCTAGAACCACCTGTGAGGGATTATGTAGATTACGTTAGCCTCTGGGCAAGCCTGTGAGGGGTGATCTCAATTAGGTTAATTGAGGTGGCACCTTAACTGTGGGTGGACCATCCCATGGGCTGGGGTCCTGGGCTAAATAAAAATGCAGGAACCTGGGCTGGACAGATGGCTTAGCAGTTAAAGTGCTTGCCTGTGAAGTGTAAAGACCCCTGTTCAACTCTCCAGATCCCACGGTAAGCCAGATGCACAAAGGTGAGGCAAGTGCAAGGTCGCACATGCCTCGTAGGTGGCGCAAGCATCTGGAGCTCAATTGCAGGGGCTGAGTGCCTGGTATGCCAATTCTCTCTCTCTCCCTCTCCCTCTGTCTCTCTTCCTCACTCTCTCTAAAATAAAAGAGCAGGAAGCAGGCTGAGCAGCAGCAATCATCCCTGTCTGCCCTCACGTTGCCCAGAAGGTGAGGTTTCTGCCACCACGCCTTCCCCGCCATGCTGGGCTGTAACTTGGACCTAACCCTTCCTCCAGCAAAATGATTCTTGTCAGGTGTTTCGTTCCAGCAAAGAGAAGGTAACTAATACAGGAAGCAATGAATATTTATCAGCAACGGTTGATCATACCACATAAAGATTTAGAGCAAGTACACACTTATTACAGAATTTAGAAAGTATTTTAGCTGGGTGTGGCAGTGCACGCCTTTAATCCCAGCACTCGGGAGGCAGAGGTAGGAGGATTGCCATGAGTTCAAGGCCACCCTGAGTCTCCATAGTGAATCCCAGGTCAGCCTGGGCTAGAGTGAGACCCTACCTCGAAAAACCAAAAAAACAAAAAAAAAAAAAAGTATTTTAAGGACAGTTTGTTGTCACTTTTCTCCATCACCAAACCTCTGCATTTAGATGACCGACCCTAGCTCACAAGCCTTCATCACTATGACCACCTCAACCCTGGCCTGCACAGGCCTGTACTTCTGTGTGGTCTTTATTTCAGGACTCCAAGCAAACACCCCACCACCACCAAAATGCGAACAATTCCCCATCCGAGTTCTAAGAACCCCGGAGAAGCAGTGTGGCCCTGCAGCCGGGCTGATTGGGTCAGTCCCCATCTGTGACCTCCAGCTAATTCTTCGCTCTCTTTGGGTCACAGGGCTCCCACTGTGACGTGGCAATGGTGATGTCACCTTCTTTGTAACATCGCTGCACCCACTCACTTCATTCCTCAGCTAGTTCAAGACTGGCATGGGCTCAGGCACACAGCAAGCCCTCCACGATGTCCCACATCACCCGGCACTCAGTCACCACCAAGCACTGGCTCCTCACTCGGTACCCACTCATCATCCAGCGCGCCCTGATCAAGAGTCCCAGGCTGGCTGCTCACGCATCGTCCGCAGAGGAATCCAGAATGGAACGCTCCCTGCACGCACAGTCCCCTTCCTCCTATCCGTGGCCTCTATGAGCCCAGCCCCCTCCACTTCGGTCTCCAGCTTAGCTGGGAGCACAAGGAAAACCAAACTTTGGGGAAGAAGAAAAGACCTTGATCCCACAGGTCTGTGCAGGGCTGTGCTCCCTTCCTTGGTGGGCTGCTGACCAACTCTGCTCTCTCATTCTGTGGATCTTTGATCCTGTTGGGATATTCATTTATTAATCAGGTTGGAATATGAGAAAGCCAAATCAAAAAGTCAAAAAGGAAATGATGAGATGGAAGAGAAAACTACAGAAAAAGGCTCTCCCATAAAAGTGCCAACAACACACACTGGAGAAAGAACAGTGCGTCAATAACAGGTGTGGAAAAACTAGATAGCAATACGCTATGTGCAGAAGATGGAGTCGAGACCCTCTCGTATACCCTGCGCAAAGTTGACTCAGGATGAAGACTCAGGTGTGAGAAAAAGCCCTGGAAGCCCGGGAGAGCACAGAAGCTAAACCCATTGAGATTCCAGCACCAGTGGTGGCTCTTCAGTTATGACCCCCAAGCACAGGAAACAGAAGAAGAAACAGACAAATGGCATCAGAGGGATGGCTCAGGGCTGGAGAGATGGCTTAGTGGTTAAGCGCTTGCCTATAAAGCCTAAGGACCCCGGTTCAAGGCTTGAGTCCCCAGGACCCACGTTAGCCAGATGTACAAGGGGCACACACATCTAGACTTCATTTGCAGTGGCTGGAGGCCCTAGGTGCCATTCTCTCCCTCTCTCTCTCTCTGCCTATTTATCTGTTGCTCTCAAATAAATAAATAAAAATAAAATTAATTTTTAAAAAAAGGATGGCTCAGCAAAACATAATGACCTAGGGTTCAATTCCCCAGGACCCGCGTACAGCCAGATGCACAAAGTGGTGCATGTTTCTGGAGTTTGTTTGCAGAGGCTAGAGGCCCTGGTGTACCCATTCTATCTGTCTCTCCTCCTCTCTGCTTGCAAATAAATAAGTAAAAAGAAAAGAGAAAGCTTCCACATAACAAAGAAAACAATGAACAGGGTGGAGAAACAGCCCAGCATGGGGAGAACGCGCTTGCCAACCGCTCACCCAGAGAGCACAAGGAACATCCGCGCAACGTACGGAAAATGAAGCAAATAGACATTTTCCAGAGGACAAACACAGATGGCAAAAAATACAGAAATGCTCGGTGTCATCAACAATCAGAGAAATGCAAAACAAAAGCACAATGCACATACACCCCAGTTAGAATGAATACTGTTTGAAAGTGCAGGAAAGGGCCTGGGGGATGGCCCAGTGGTTAAAGAAGCTTGCTTGCAAGGCCTGCTGGTCAGGTTTAATTCCCCTGTGCCCACGTAAAGCCAGATGCACATGTGTGTCTGCAGCTCATTTGCAGTGGCAAGAGGCTCTGGTGCACCCGTACTTTCTCTCCTCTCTTTCTTCTCTCTCTCCCCCTCTCTCTCTCCCTCTCTCTCTCCCTCTCTCTCTCTCTCCCCTTTATAAATAAATAAATAAAATATTTGAAAAAAATTCAGAAAAAGATGTAGGGGAAGACTCTTACACCATTGGTACAAGTACAAATTAGTACAATCACTTTCTTAAAAATAGAAACATTTTTACAGTACTGCCTTCCAGATACAAAATGGTCATGGCATTCAGGACCTCACAGTGGTTAATGCTTCCTACACATGACCTGAATAATAGAAGGGGGAAATTCTTACATCAAAACAGAAGAGAAGCCGGGCGTGGTGGCCCAGGCACTCAGAAGCAGAGGTACTAGGAGTGCCATGAGTTTGAGACCACCCTGAGACTACATAATGAAATCCAGGTCAGCCTGATCTAGAGTGAGACCCTACCTGAAAAAAACAAACAAATAAATAAATAAAACAGAGACAGACTACTTGAAAGAAGAGGGGTTCAGTGGACAGGGGAGGGAAAAAGAGAGGGGAGGGGATTATGATCCCAGTATACTGTCTATATGTATGGAGAGTGTTAATAAAAAGTTAAAAATAGGGCTGGAGAGAAATGGCTAGGCAGTTAAGGTGCTTGACTGTGAAGCTTAAAGACCTAGGTTCAATTCCCCAGTACTCACATAAGCCAGATGCACGTGGTAGTGCACATCTGGAGTTCCTTTGCAGGGGGTGGAGGTTCTGGTGTGCCTATTCCCCGTTCTCTTTCTCTCTCCCTCTCTCTCCCCTTATTTCTCTCATACAAATAACTAAATAAAGTTTAAAAATATATTTTTAGGGCTGGAGAGATGGCTTAGCAGTTAAGCGCTTGCCTGTGAAGCCTAAGGATCCCGGTTCGAGGCTCAGTTCCCCAAGACCCACGTTAGCCAGATGCACAAGGGGGGCACATGCGTCTGGAGTTCGTTTGCAGGGGCTGGAGGCCCTGGTGCGCCCATTCTCTCTCTCTCTCTCTCTCTCTCTCTCTCTCTCTCTCTCTCTCTCCCCCTCCCTCTCTCTCTCTCTCCCTCTCTCTCTCTCTCCCTCTCTCTCTCTCTCTGTCTCTTTCTCTGTCTCTTTCTCTGTCACTTTCAAATAAATAAAAATAAACAAAATTTATATATATATATACATACATATGTGTGTGTGTGTGTGTGTGTGTATTTATTAGAAGTTCAAACAGAACTATAACTCTACCCCATGATCCAGTCCAGTGTGGTAGTTAGAATGTAAAATGTCCCCATAGACTCGTGGGTTTAAATGCTTAATCCCCAGCTGGTGGCGCTGTCTAGAAGGTTGTGGAACCTTCAGGGGGTGGGGCCTTGCTGGAGGAAGTGCCTCACTGGAGGTGGATTTTGAGGTGTTGTTATAGCCCAGCCATGTTTGCTGTTTTGGGGGGTCGTCCCCTTGCCCCCTGCAGGAGGGGGCTTCGGGTGGGAGAAGACAGCTGTGCCACAGAGGGGAAGCCACCGCACCTGTTCGGCCACTGACTCACCTTCAGCAGAGGAGGCTAGACATGGGGAATGAAAGTCCTTGGGAAGTCAAGCCCCATATTACCTTCCCATCCTTGACGCTGCTCGCCATCCTTCCTGCTGTGAGGTCTCCTGGTGCCAAGTTGCATCAGGAGCTAGGTGTCTCCTAGCTCTAAAGACAAATCTTTGACTATTTGCATTCCTTCTCTGAAGTAAGACACATCTCCACACATCTGGGAGCTTTGGTTAACATCTTTTTAAGGAAGCTAATTTTTGGTACCTTTAGTCTAGTCTTGGAGTTTCTTTTTTTCTTTTTTTCTTTTTTATATTCAGTGAATACAGTCAAGTTGGTACCATTGTTAGCCTCCTCCCTGTTCTCCCCCCTCCACAGGGACCCTCCTTATTGGGGTATATGGGTCATGCATTGTGGAGTTAGCCATCAGTTATGGGTAGGAAGCAATGTCTCTGCACGTTGGATCGTGATGATCCAACGTGTGGCTCTGACATTCTTTCCACCCCCTCTTCTGCAAATTTCCCTGAGCCATGTTGGGTTCATTTTATATCTGCTTCCATGTTGAGATCCTTGGAGGCTCTGTCTCTCTGGATATCTGGTTTGGTAGGGGTTGATTGTTCTCTGTGTTGATCTCCTTCACCCTTGTGCTGGCTCCTGGTTCGCCAAGAAGACAGCACTCTTGCATGTTAGTCTTGGGGTTTCTTAAGTGAACTCAATGAGACTACCTGCCACTGTCCTCAGTCAAGTCACTGTCCTTGTCACCTCGGACAAGCCAGTCTTGACTGACTATAATTCCACCTTCTGGGAGCCCCGCGGTCCGCGCGTGCTGTCACCAGGCTCTCTCACATGCCCAGACCCCTTTCCTGTGCTCCAACCCCAGCGGTCACTCGTGATGATTGGCATGTCAATGCTGAGCTCCATACTTCGGAGTGCTGAGGACTTACAGTCAGTGGACAGACACGACATGAACCAAACACACTGGTCACTGAGAGGCTAAACTTCACTCGGGGGTCAGTGTCCCGGAAAGAAACATCGTTCTATGGCAGCACCTAAAGGTATGAAATGCAGCTGGCCTAGCGTGTTCAAGGAGGGCGGTGTGGCCGGGACAAGAGTCCTGGAGCAGGATGACTGGTGGTTACCTGCATGCAACAGGAGCAAGGAACAGATGACGTCGTCTTCTCTCTCTTCAGCAGACGGGAGGTCAGCACACCCGAGACTGAGGGAAGGCTGGTAGATCTGCAGAGGAGACTGCAGAGATGGGGGTGGCGTATAGCAGGATAAGGGTGTTAGAACACACGTGGTCACTTTAAGAGCCCCCCCACCCCCGATGCCTGAGAGGAGCCGCGGCAACCTTGAGTTATAACATACCCTCTTACTTATACGCCTTCATGCCTCGCTCCACCCTTACCCCTGATGCAGCAAGACAGCCCTGTTGCCAGGGAAACCCATCATCCACTTAGCTTATGGCCTTGGGTCCTATCTAGTGCCTCCAAGCTTCAAGCAGAAGAGACTGAGTCAAGTGGACTAAAACTTTCCCTCCACCCTGGAAAAGTTATAAAAGCAAGAAGCCCTCCCCCCTTTGGAAGTTGCAGTCACTCCCTGGCTTCAGTAACCCCGTCACGCTCATTCATGGTGTGTTACCCCCTCTGGTAAACCTTCTCCTGCAAAGAAATAAGTCCATGCCAGCCTTCCTCCCTACCACACATCCCTTGTTTTCAGTCAACACTTTCCTTCCAGTGCTCGTACAAGAAGAGGCCAACATAGACACCAGGGGGAAGTGTGCATTGGGTTTGATGACAAGGAGACTCAGGTGCCCTTGACAAAACCCAGGCAGAAGCCACAAAGGAAGGGGTTGAAGAGTTAGGTGGGAAATGAAAAAAATATTGACAGTGCTTTCAAGAACTTCTGCTGTGGGGAGGAAAGAGAGTTGGGGAGGTGCTGCAAAAAGACACAGTACAGGGCTGGAGAAATGGCAGGTGAGGCACTTTCTTGAAAAGCCAAAGATCCACGGTTCGATTCCCCAGGACCCACATAAGCCAGATGCACAGAGTGGCACATGCACCTGGAGTTCATTTGCAGTGGCTGGAGGCCCTGACCTGCCCATTCTCTCTCTCTCTCCCTCACAAATAAATAATAAATAAATAAATAAATGACATAGTACAAAAAGAGTTGAGGTTTTCATGGAAGGGATATAAGCAACTGTAGGTCAAGGCCATACTCCATCTTTTCCCTCTTTTCCCAGTGGTTTGTAAGCAAACCACTTGCCCGTTCAATAAGTTAGAGGGGAGACTCCAATAAAAGGCTTGTGCTTTTTTAAATAGTGCACTAGATTGATGTTCATTGATGGATGAGAAAGATTTGCCCTAGGCAGCGTCTAAGACTATGGCACGCTCCCCTGTTCCAGTCATTTCAGGACATGTGTAATATTTTATAAAATAAATTTCAGTGAAAATCCCTCTCCTAGAAAAGAAAAGGAAAAGAGAAATTTTTCTTGCAGGGGTGTAAGAACAATCAACAAAGGAGCAAGGGTTGCTTCAAGGGAGGGTGGGAGGAAGGTCAAAGCCAGCCATGACCGGAATGACGTGTCAGGCAGTCCAGGCTAAGGAAGTAAATCAAGGTGAGGAGCAGCAGAAGGGGGCTGAGCCCGGGGCTGGGAGAGACCCCTAACACACATGGGGGCCACTGGGGCTTCCGGGTCGTGAGGGAAGAGCAAGGGGCTGGACACAGCACGCACAAGGCATTTTCAGAGGGGCTCATGAACCTTCAGAAAAGGAACCATTCTACTCAGCATGCTGAAGGGGATGCACAGGAATCCTTTTCTATCTCTTGTTTTTCTTTTTAATTGATAAGTAAAAATACCTCTATATTTACAATGTATGCATGTATGGCTCATAATGTGGTGTTTTGGTTTATGTTTATATAGTGGATAAATCAAGCCATTTAATATAATCACCACCAATTCTTTTATTTTAGTCATACACACACACACACACACACACACACACACACACACACACATATTGCATATGGGTATGCCTGCCAAAAACCCCCATGCAGAGGTCAGCAACACCCTGGGGCCTGTTGTCTCTCTCTTCCCACCTTCTTTAGTGCATGCTGTCTCTTGTTTTGCCAGTGAGGAAGACCAGGTGGCCCTTGAGTTTCTGCATTCTCCTGGTTCCGCCTCCCACTGCCATAGGCATGCTGGGATCACAGACACACGTGCCACTTTGCATCTGGCTTTGCGTGGGTGCTGGGGATCGAACTCAGGTCAGTCAACTTGAGGAGCAATCATGTTTAACTGCTGAGCTTTCTCCCCGGCCTCTCGCCAGTAATTCTTTATGTGACTATAATCCATTCAAGGCACAGGGGACAGGACTGCAATATTTTCAATGAGCAAGCCAGCATTATTTAGGAAATTTTTGGATCCACACAACACTATAACCCTTGCTTTGCTTTGGTTGGTTGGTTGGTTGGTTTTGTGGCATGTGCTCTAGGAAAGTGTGTGTGTGTGTGTGTGCCCCATAGGCACACGTGCACATGTGCAGAGGCCAGAGCAAGACATGAGATGTCTTCTCTGCCACTCTTCTTGCTGGCTTCCCTGAGACGTGGTCTCCTCGTGAACTTGGAACTTACAGTTTTCCAGCTAGACTGGCTGACCAGGAGCTCCAGCCATCCTCCTGTCTCTGCCCATCTCTGCATTGGGGTTGCAGGCATGTGAGGTCACACCCAGGTTTTTAACATGGATACTGGGGATCAAACTCAGGGCCTCAAGTGTTCTTGCCAACTGAGCATGTCCCCAGCCCCTAAGCATATCCCTCAACATTTTCAACACCCAGTAAAACCCTTGTAGCTAATTCCCATTACTATTTCCTATCCCAAACCACTTCAAGTCTATTTTTGCCCAGCAAGTGACTGCTGAAATCACAGCTAGGTAAGGAGCCCACCCTTCATGAAAAGACAAATGGCAAAAGTCTAACCACGGTTCTATCATGACTGACAGATGACTTAATTACATAACATTCATGTGATTTTTTTGTGTGTCTGTGTGTAGTATGCATGGTGTGTGTGGTGTATGCACACATATGGAGATGCATGAACATATATGGAGGCCAGATGATGATGTCGGGTGTCTTCTATCAAACTGGCTGATCAGTGAGTCTCATGTCTCTGGATCCCTCAGCACTGGGGTTACAGGCATGCGTGGCCCGGCCCGGCTTTCTACGTAGGAGCTGCAGGTTGAACTCTGCTCCTCGGGCTTGGGCTGGAAGTGCTCTGAGCTGCTGAGCATTGCCCCTGCACTCATGTTTCAGATAGCTTTGCTGAGACAGTATGGAAACTGCATCTCACAGACATCTTAGAATGCTTAGGGTATGTCACGGACATTATGTAAGCTTGTCTTCCTAAAGGCCAGTGATGTTGACCACTTCCACATGCTCATCACTTACCTGAGGTCTCCTCTGCTGAAGTCTCTCCTCAGATCCTTTGGTGCTCACTTTTAATATATGCTGACACAGAAATTGTATGTGCTCCTGGGGTACAATGATGTTTCAGTACAAGCACGTGGCGCACGCTGACCAGATGAGGCAGACATGCTGCGTGCTGACTGGTTTTAAAGCAAGCTGCCGACTCTTCGGCTTTTTGTGTTGCGTGTGTCTTCTGATATTCTAAACACAAACCGCTGATCAGATTATCTGATTTGTAACTATTTATTCCCATTCTGATGCTGTCGTTTCAACTTCCTAGTGTTACTTAAAATGATTTTGTTTTACCTTTTTAGGATTACTTTTGTTGCTTTTTGTTTTGTTTTTGGACTTTGTTGAGGCAAGGTCTCCCTCTAGCCTAGGCTGATCTGGAATGCATTCACTCTGTAGCCCAGGCTGGCCTCAAATTCACAGCAAACATCCTACCTCAGCCTCACAGGTACTGGGTTTAGACATGTGTATCACCATGCCCAGCTTCAAAATTTTCCATTTTGGTAAAATCCAATTCATGTGGGTTTTTTTTTTGTTTGTTTGTTTGTTTTTTTTCCTCTCTCTTGTGGCATGTGCTTTTGAGAAGGAGGAAGGAGTGCTGTTGGCCTTGCTGTGGGGATCTCAGGCTGGGGGTATAAACTAGCGGGTAAAATATGAGGAAAGCTGTGAAGAATGGCTGACATTTAAGCGAGATCCTGAATGGTAACTGGCATCTGCCGGCTGCAGGACTCGAGGAGCTTTTCAGGTACAGAGAACATCTGGGAGGATTTTCTCCTAATCCACTGTAACTCACTTTTCCTCGTTTATTATCACAGATTCAAAGCAGGAGCCCTCATGTGCCAGCGCCACATGGCAAACATTGGCAGAACCCGACATGCCTTGTGATGATTAAAATAAAGCTGATTCATTCATAGGGGATTCAGTTAAAAGCAGTGTGGTGTCTGTGTGCTTCCCCTGACACCCGAGAGCGCCGCTCACCCCTGCTTGTTAGCAGGTCTGACATTTTCAGCTTTAGCTCAGACGTCTCAGCTCCAGCAGCTCTGACAAGCTAGGATTGATCCAGTACACCAATTAGACACAAGTGGGGCTGGAGAGAGAGCTGAGTTTAAGTGACGCCTCGTCAGCATGTCGACCTGGGTTTGACGCCCCAGAGCCCACATGAAAATGCTCACAATCCCTGCACTGGGAGACAGAGACAGGAGAATTCCTGGGGCTCACTGGCCAGCCAGTCCAGCCCATCAGGCAAGTTACAAGCCAGTGAGAGATGGAACTGGACATGGTGGCGCATGCCTGGAATCCCAGTACTCGGGAGGCTGAGGTAGGAGGATCACTGTGAGTTCCAGGCCACCCTGAGACTCCATAGTGAATTCCAAGTCAGCCTGGGGTAGAATGAGGCCAAATCTCGAAAAACAAAAAGGTGGATGGGGAAGGGAGGCTGATGAGATGGCTAAATAGTAAAGGGTGCTTGCTTGCAAATCCAGCCCGGGTTTGATTTCCAGGTACCCACATAAGCCAGACACAAAAAGTGGCACAAGCATCTGGCATTTGTTTGCAGTAGCAAGAGCCCCTGGTACTTCCCACCACACATCTGCAAATACATAAATAAAAGTAGTTTGTAAAAAGCTAGATGGTGCCCAAGGAAAAACATTGAGATTGTCCTCTGGCCTCACATGTTCTCAAATACATGCACATACACACACACACACACACACACACAGAGAGAGAGAGAGAGAGAGAGAGAGAGAGAGAGAGAGAAAAGTAATGGTGAAAAGAAGAGAGGAAACTTAATCAAAGTGTCCACATTAGGAATAACAGATAAAGGTATGCAGTGACCCCTGCCCCAGGTCCAGCTTTAGGCTTCAGTAGATGGGAAGAGAGATGCATGACTGAACTGTCCTAGCCAAGGCGTGGACCCGCTCTTCCGTGGGCCGCCATCGCCTTAGCTCAGTCCTGCAAGGTGGTCCAATGGATTGCTCATCGTTTCGTCATTGTCGTGCCTAAGGAGACCAGCATGGCTCCCACCAGCTGATTACTTCTGCCTCAGGGTGCAGCCTCACCCCCACAGATGACTGCCCCCAGCCAGAGGAAGGAGCTGCCTGTCCGTCTGAGTCTTTGATCTTGTTACCATGAGGAAGGGTCATCCAAAGTGGCTGCTGGTTTAGGAGAATGACTCAGCTTTGCAGATATAGCCTTGAAAGGGGCGATATGATGAATCAGGTAGGTAGCCTCAAAATAAAGGCAGAGAGGCCAACCTTTCATCCTGCTTTTAGTTACCTTATGGGTCCAAGGAAGGAATCAATGCTTCTTACCAAAAAAAAAGTAGTTTCAGGCTGGAGAGGTTGCTTGGTCGTTAAGGTGCTTGCCTGCAAAGTCTGGTGACCCAGCTTCGATTCCCCAGTGCCTATGGAAAGGTAGATGCACAAAGGGGCGCACGCATCGGGAATTCATTTACGATGGTTGGAGGCCCCAGCAACCCACTCTCTCTATCTGTTTCTCTTCTCACTATCTCTTCCTGCTTGCAAATAAATAAATTAAAAGATTCTTTAAAAAAAAAAGTCAGTTTCCATGAGCCTGTTAAATGAGGACAGGTTTGAATTTCCCAGCAGAGGCCTGAGAAGGATTCTTTGTTCTAAGACTTCATTGTAATTGGAGAGAGAGAGGGGAGGGAAAAGGTGAGAGAGAGAGAGAGATAGAGGGTTGTGGAAAGAGGAAAGAAATTTCCCTGCAAGGAAGGGGCCTCAGCAGTGTGCAGAGGTGGGTCTGGGGAGGAGGTGGTCTTCAATTAGCAGAGGAAGGAGTCAGAGAACCCCAGTCTAGCACAGCCAGATGGGGGGAGAGAAAGAGGTGGACGTGTAGAGTGCTCTGGGGTTCCAACAGGAAGTACCAAGTGTCTTTGCTCTCTCTAAGCAGACACGAGGACCAGGATGGATGCTCTGTGTCCAAGCCACGCACACAATGGGAAAGACCTCACAGGTCATGAATGGCCTCTGCCTTGTAACCCTGCTTTTGAAGAGCATCAGTTACTTTCTCATTGCTGCTACAAAAGACCCAACCAATCTGCAGAAGGAAAAAGGTTGAGTTCAGCTTAGAATTTTAAGGGGACATTTCACAGCAGAGGAGTGTTGGTAGGAGAGAGCAGAAAGCTGGTGTCGCTCTCTCCAGTCTGGAAGCAGAGGGAACAGACCTTGAGCTCTGGCTATGAGATCTCAAAGCCAGCCTCCATTGACACACGTCAGCAAGGCTCCACCTCTTAAAGGTTCCGCAGCCTTTTCAAACGTCATCACCAGCAAGGGACCCAGTATTCAAACACATGAGTGGGAGGGAGAATTTACACTGAAATCATCACAGTACATATTAGTGCCCTCGGTGGTGATTTGAATCAGATGTTCCCTACAAACTCATGTGTTTTGAATGCTTGGTTCTCAGCTGATGGCAATTTGGGAGGTGGAGCCTTGCTGGAGGAGGTGTGTTGTTGGGAGCAGGCTTGCAGGTGTTTAGCCAGCTCCCCCTTGCCAGAGAACAGCTCACTCTCCTGCTGCTGTTTTCCACCTGCTATGCAGAAGTAATGTCCAGCCTCTGCTCATGCCATGCTTTCCCCTGCATCATGAAGTTTCCCCTAGAGACTGTAAGCCAAAATAAACAACTTTCTTCTCATCAGCTGCTTTTGGTCAGTTGCTTCGTCCCAACAACAAGAAGGTTAACTGCAACACCTTTCTTTTTCATTTTTTTTTTTTTCTTAATAGAAATGGCTGTTTCAGGTCAACCCAAAGATGAAACATTTATTATGTCAGAAACCTCAGCTTGACTATTCTTTTACTTAATTAATTAATTTGTAGAGCGAACAAGAGACAGGCAAATAAAGAGAGACAGAGAGAGAGAGAGAGAGAATGGGTGCACCAGGGTCTCTAGCTACTGCAAACTCCAGGTGCATGTGCCACCTTGTGCAGCTGGCTTATATGGGTCTTAAGGAATCAAACCTGGGTCCTTAGGCTTTGCAGGTGAGTGCCTTAACCATTAAGCCATCTCTCCAGCCCTACAAAACCTTCTTACCTACAACCTCAGATGGTATAAATGTTCCTCTGAACATGACTCTGAGGTGAGAAATCCCCAAAAGATTAAGATTGCTTTCCTGAAACTTGGAAGAATGGTGACCTCATATAGGAACATAACACTGTTGAAAACAAACAGAAGTGATACTTCTCACAGCTTTCTGTAGACCGAGATTCACACCCCTGTGTGTTTTTATTTCAGGGAAAACTGCCAGGGAGTAAGGTTGTTTATAAACACAAGATGCCTGTGAGTCCTTCCAGCACTCTCTCCTGAGGGCGACAGCTTTCCACTTCTTGTCAATCTAACTGGATAATGGTGATGAAATCTCATCTTGATTTGCATTTCCCTCACTCCCCCAAGGTTTAACATCTTTTCATATGTTTATTACCCATTTGCATTTCCTTTTCAGTGAATGAATATTCATTGTATTTGCCCAATTTTCTGAGCCAGTAATTTACCTTTTTTCTTATTCATGTGAACTAATTTTTTCTCTATAAGATAAAGTAACCTAAAGCTGGCATGAAGGCACATGTCCTCAATCCCAGCACTCAGGAGGCTGAGTTCAAGGTCAGCCTGGGCTGCAGAGTGAGTTCCAGTCAGCCTGAGCTACAATAATGCCCTGCCTCTGAAAACCAAGAAAAGATGAAGTAACCTTTGCTTATGGCAAACGTTTCTCACTTGACTTCTGACTTTCTCTAAGGTGCTTCATAGAGAATTCTTTTTTGGGGGGCAGGGGGAGCAGTTCAAGGTAGGTTCTCCCTCTATCCCAGGCTGACCACTGACTGTTGCCTGCTGACCTGGAATTCACTATGTACTCTCAGACTGGCCTCCAACTCACAGCGATCCTCCTACCTTGACCTCCTGAGTGCTGGGATTAAAGACATGCATGACCACATTCAGCTCCCGTAGTAAAATGGTGGGCATGGTAGCTCGCCAGTGATTCCAGTGCTGGGGTGTCAGAGATAAGAGGATACCCAGGACTTGCTGGCCATCTTATCTATGCATGTCACACGCATATGAGCATTCACACACATGCCGCCATCACAGAAGCAGATCTGTGTATTGATAGGGACATAGTAGGTAAGGCTGGAAGCTGGCTATGACAGAAGGGGTTCATCCTCAGTGACTTTGAGACCAGCTCATTTCTAACTACCTACATAATGCATAATACCATCTCAGCCAGGCCAGTCTTTCTGCAGCCTCACAGTCTCTAGAAACACTTCCAATCCCACCTATGGCTCCTGCCAGCATCCAGGCACTTCCTGCCTTGGGGGTGGTGTGTGTGTACATGGCATAGTATGCATGTGGAGATCAGATGAAAACTTCAGGTGTTGGTCCTTGTCTGCCACTTCTTTCAAGGTGGAGTGTCTCAGAGTTCACTGCAGCACTCCCTAGGCTGGCCGGCCCATAAGCTTCCAGATGGTTCTTCACCCTTCTCACTGTAGGCACACGGGGGGAGCACAGATGGTCAGCTTACGTGGATTCTGGCGACCCACCCTCAGATGCTCACGCTTGTGCAGTAAGCGCCTTTTCCACGGAGTCATCTTCCCAGCCCACACCCCGCCTCCTCATCATGCTTTTGCAGCCTTGTCCCCCAATTCCAGTTCCACCCTCTCTCCAGAGTGAACCATGCCCTGCACCCCCAAACCTCCAAACTTCTTTCTCAGAGGTCATCAGCCTGGCCATGCTGAGCTCATTCCTTCTCAGGAGATCTCCGTTCTGGCTCAGCTGGGCTCACCTGTTCATAAATGAGTGCGTACTTGTCCAGGTCCAACCCCAGGTGAGTCTGATCCAAGGCCCAAGTAGAGTCCCGGCACCACACGCTAAGATGCTCCCACAGCGGGAGCCTCCAGTATGCAGTAACCATAGCTCTTTCCCATCCTGCTTCTGCCTCCTTCAGCCATAGCCTCTGCCCCGTGACCCACCCCAGCTTTGAACATACTTCTTCCTAGAAGTCACAACCCACGTGCTCCTCCATCCCGGGAGATGCCTTGATCTTCCAGGCTAGAGCTCCCTCCTTCTCGCCCTCCAAGTCCCAAGACTTGCCTGACTCGAGTATCCATCACACTGACTTAGACTGTGTCACAGAGACTTGGACAACCCAGCGGTTTTGTGCACTGAGGGGACGTGTTCCCATGTTGAAAGCAATTCTGCCGTGTGTAACATGCTGTCAAAAGCACGATGTGCTGCAGAGGAAAGTCGTTGCTGAAAATGAGTCCAACGATGAAGTTGTTTTCATCATTGACTGTTGCTGACTGGTTTGTGTAGCTGGAGATGGAACCCAGGGCCCTTGCAAGTTAGGCAAGCACTATACCACTGCTATAGCCCAGCCCTTTTATAAGAGACGGGGTCTCATGAAGTTGCCCAGGTTAGCCTTGAATTCACTCTGTAGTCCAGATTGGCCTTGAATTTGGGGTCCTCCTGCTTGAACCTCTCAATTAGCTTAATGATAGATATCAGTACATATCATAGCTCTCACCTCAAAGAGAATAAGACATAGTTTATGCTGAAGCCAGGTATGCATGACTATGGCCAGGAACACTATTGCCCCAAATTGTTCCACTGTACAGAGGGTTTCATAAAGTTGTTATAGACACAGAACAAAAAGAAAAGTTATAAACTAAGGTGCTCCTCAGATATGTTGGTGGGAACATCCGGTGTGGGGGGGGCGGGGGGGTTGCAGCAAGGCAGGGCATCTCTGCTGCAGGCCCCACACGCTGTCTGAGGGCATGCTTAGCTTTGGGCTCATAGAAGCTGGTGGCTTGTTGACATATCCCAAAAGGTTTCATTTGATGTCGAGAATGTTAGGTCAAACATGGAGGTGACAGTAAATGCTTATTAAGGGTGCTGAAGAGGGTCTGGGAAGATGACTGGGTGGTTAAAGGCATCTGCTTGCAATGCCTGCTGGTCTGGGGTTCAACTCCTAAGCCACCCACAGAACCAGATGCAAAATGTGGCACCAGTATCTATTTTGTACACTGGTACACACACACACACACTCACACGTGTAGAGAAAGCAAGGGGTGGAGAGAAGGAGGAGAGAGAGAAAGTAAAGTAGAAAAGAAGGAAGGGGGAAAGGGGAAGGAAAGCTAGAAGTGCCAGTAATAAAAACAAGGGCTAATGGTAGCCCAAGAACATGTCTCTGCATTTGTGACATTTCCACTCTGCACAGCCAGGAAGCTCTCATCAGGCAGTCACTCTTGCAGCATCGGTACCATAGGTGTGGCTCTTCTGTGCTGTCCCATGAACCAGACCTGCACCACCAGGGCCAGCTGCTGTTGTGTCTTAAAAAGTCACAATGGGGGATGGAGAGATGGCTTAGCGGTTCGGGCACTTGCCTGTGAGGACTAAGGACTTATATTCCACTCTCCAGGTCTCACATAAGCCTGACCCACAAGGTGACCCAAGCACAAACGCTTGCACATATGCAAAGATGGCACACATGTGGAGTTTGATCGCAGTGGCTGGAGGCCCTGGCGTGTCAATTCCCTCTCCTCTCTCTCTATCATAAAAAATACAAAAATAAAATTGAATGTTACAATGGACACCCCAGGCCTCAGCGATCACTACCCTGACCAGTTAGCAGCTGTCAACACCCCCCCCACCACCACACAGAGATTCAAACTTCCTGAAGGGTTCAGTAGCAAAACTGTATTTTTTTTTTTTTTTTTGGTTTTTCGAGGTAGGGTCTCACTCTTGTCCAGGCTGACCTGGAAATTAACTCTGTAGTCTCAGGGAGGCCTTGAACTCACAGCGCTCCTCCTACCTCTGCCTCCCAAGTGCTGGGATTAAAGGCGTGCGCCACCACGCGCGGCAAAACTGTATTTTTCAATTAAGACTTGTGCATTGTGCTTGTAGACGTATTACATTGTACATTTGACACACAAAAGTATCGTGTGAACATAGCTCTTATATGCACGGGGCAGTAAATACAATGGTCTGATTCGCTCCATTATGGTAGTCTTGAGCCAAACCTGCAATGTACCTCCAAGGTACATTCACTAATGGTTACTGTTTCTCCACCCCGAGCCTGCTTCAGGGTGGCTGTGACACTCAACACTGTATTCCCTGTGCCCAGGACAGGCCAGACATTTAACAGGGTGTCAATTCTTCTCCATGATCAAACCAGCCAACAAAACCACTGGCCAGTAGGACGCCCTCAGCCCAAGAAAGCTTTGCCTGACAGATCCCAGCTGCTCCGCCAGCGCCTGACCTGTAGAGGGCGCCAACCTGCTTCTTAACCTGCCCGCGGCAGCGCGGAACCGCTGTCAATCAGACAGGTGCTGGATGCTCAGCGGTCGCCGATCGCACTGCAGATTAAGTAGGAGTCCCGGTGTGTTTAACTTGAGCGCTCTCCCCTCGCTTCCAGCGACAGGTACCGCATCCCCTGCCTTCTTGCTATGAATAGAGCCGTAACTGTAGCAACAGCCCTTGGCAGGTGAGGATGCCGGAGAGAGTCTGAGCGAGAGAGGATGCAGATGCCCGATTCGTGGGTCTACTAACTGTTGCGCCTGAAGACACAGAGGAAAGTTCTCCTCCAGCTACTTTCTCTCCTGTCTCTGCTCCTCGCTCTGCTGCGCCTTTATATCTCTATTTTTCGGAGGGAGATTAAAAATAAATAAATCTAAGTGCAGACTGGCAAGCATCCTCGAGAAGTGCCTAGAGGGAGATTTTTGCTTCTCCCGTGAGCAAAAGCAGATTCCCTCCCCCCACGCCCGCGGACCCTGCAGGAGCCAGCTGGGATGGGCCCGTCAGTGAACACTTCGTGCTGTCCACTCTCTGCTCGGGCAGCGCTGGCCAACGACTCGCAGCGCCGGGCGGCGCCTTCCCTCAGTAATCGGAGCAGCAGTGAGTTCTGCGAGCAGGTCTTCATCAAGCCCGAGGTCTTCCTGGCTCTGGGCGTCGTCAGCTTGCTGGAAAACATCTTGGTCATCGTGGCCGTGGTCAGGAACGGTCGCCTGCACTCGCCCATGTACATCTTCCTGTGCAGCCTGGCCGCAGCTGACATGCTGGTCAGTGTGTCCAACGCCCTGGAGACCATCACGATCG
The DNA here is from genome assembly GCF_020740685.1 of Jaculus jaculus. NCBI lineage: Eukaryota > Metazoa > Chordata > Mammalia > Rodentia > Dipodidae > Jaculus > Jaculus jaculus. Next base: position 134,639,484 of record NC_059109.1, read on the forward strand.
CCATCGTGAACAGCGACTACCTGACCTTCGAAGACCGGGTCATCCAGCACATGGACACCGTCTTTGACTCCATGATCTGCATCTCCCTGGTGGCCTCCATCTGCAACCTGCTGGCCATCGCCGTGGACAGATACGCCACCATCTTCTATGCGCTGCGTTACCACAGCGTCATGACGGCCAGGAAGGCCCTGGCCTTGATCGCAGCCATCTGGGTGTGCTGCGGCGTCTGCGGCGTGGTGTTCATCGCCTACTCGGAGAGCAAGACGGTCATCGTGTGCCTCATCACCATGTTCCTGGCCATGATGCTCCTCATGGCGACCCTGTACGTGCACATGTTCCTCTTCGCCAGACTGCACGTGCAGCGCATCGCCGCCCTGCCCCCGGCCGACGGGGCGGCCCCGCCCCCACGCTCTTGCATGAAGGGGGCCGTCACCATCAGCATCCTGCTGGGCGCGTTCATCTTCTGCTGGGCCCCGTTCTTCCTGCACCTGGTCCTCATCATCACCTGCCCCACCAACCCCTACTGCGTCTGCTACGCCGCCCACTTCAACACGTACCTGGTTCTCATCATGTGCAACTCCGTCGTCGACCCCCTCATCTACGCCTTCCGCAGCCCTGAGCTCCGGAACACCTTCAAGGAGATCCTCTGCGTCTGCAACGGCGTGAACTTGGGCTAGGACGCCGAAGGCCACGGGGAGGGCACGCGGCCCGGGCGCCTGGGATGCCCTCCTCCCGACAAGATGCTTAGAAAGATCACGGAGGGCTCAGAGGAAGATGTACGGCAAAGTGTTAACAGCCATGATTGACCTAACTTTGGTGTGAGCTGACAGCCCTTTTTCAAAGGGGAACTGGTGTGTGGCAGCATCTCTGAGAGAGCCCCGTTTGGGTAAGTGAACTGATCCTCCTGGTCCCTGGAGGAATCGGAAGAGCGCTGTCTGTCTGCACTTCTCTCCCGGGCGCCAGGGCTTGTGAAGCTTGCCCTCCTCAACCCTATGTCCCTGTGCTTCAAACCAATCAAACTGAAGTCTTCCTGTGCTCAGGAAGAGTAGCTCGGGTCTCTCACAAACAGGCCTGTGAGCAGCTACACCCTCCAGCTGTCAGAGACGCATACACCCTAAGAGACTGACATTCTGCCCAGACGTACAATGTATAGCATAGTTACAGTTGTCTCAAGCCGTGAGGCTGTTTCCCCGCTCGTACCCTCACACCCACACCCCAAATAGCATGGAGCTGTGACCCCCGTCTACCTCTCATGCTGCCATAGTCATTGTTATTGTTGGGGTCTCGTGGTTGTTCTTAGGGGTTGGGATTTCATGCATTAAGTCTAAGGCAGCCTCGAGATCTAATGGAAGAGAGAAAATGCTTTGGGTAATAAGAAGCTTCCTGTCGGTGTTGTTGCATGTGATAACCTTATTTCCAAGGTATGTGCTACTTTTAAAAATGTATGTATGTAAATTCCCTACTGTTCCCTTTTCTGCCTTGTGGGTGGGAAGATGTGTTTTCACAAGGAATTGCCTCACTGTCGTTTAAATGGTCTGAGAAGTTGGCACTGCCGTTTGGCTTGCTTGGGAGTTTATTTTTGGCTCATAGTAACTGTGTCACTATCACGTGATTGCGTCCACATTATCTTTGAAGAGAACGTGCTTTGGCTCACTGCTGCATCCACGCGGCTTGGTGTTAAAGGGAATGAGCCTGTTAGCAGCACCAGTACCTTCTTTGTCAAGTGAGGTGACTCCCTCCCGGGACCCCAGGGCAAGGTGTACAAATGTGGATTGCTACGTGCCCTCTCTGCCTTACCCCAGGTGACTTCAGCTTGTGCCCTCCTCTGCTTGTGAATTCTTCTGTGACGTCTTTGCTGTACAGTTGTGTGTTCGCCGGCTCTGGAACATACAGGGAGGGGCGGGGGGCAGGGGGCGGGGTTGGACTTGAAACTTTTCTGCTAACATAAGCAAAAAAACCTCAGCTTCTTCCTTTGGTTGTAATGTTTAGAAATAATAAAGGCTTTGTGATGACTAAACATGCATCGGTCCCAGAGTACTTCTAGTGCCTCCCACACACGTTAGGCTGCAGTTCAGGGCGTGCGTTGCAAGTGGAATAAAAGCCCATTGATGGGGAAGCTGGTCTTTTCTAATGCAATCTTTTTAGCCAGACCACAAAACTCCCCCATCTAGTTTCCAAAAGTACCAAGCTCGGCCACCGTCATCCTCATCATTTTAATCAAAGTGCTGAGTAAAAAGAATTACCTCTTGCCACTCAGTGAGAACTGGGGAATCGAAATTTTTTTTGAAAATTATAGAAAGAACTATAGGAATCATGGTGGCCTTGTTTCTTGGAAACGAGATTTAAAAATAATGTACTTTTCCACCTCTGATATCAGTTCTCACATTATTTCATCCTAACCCATCAACAAACCTCCAGTATAGGTGTTCCATTTCACAGATGAATCCACGCAGTCCCAAGAGGTTTTAGGGCAATGTGGATGCCAGCTGCGCATGCCAGCAGTAAGTCCTCAGCTCTGGGGCTCATGTCTTTCCATCCCAACAGGTTTCCACAGTCCCTGTTCTCCTGGTGGTGTGCGTGAACTCTCAGGAAAGCCTTCAGACAGGGGCTGCCCAGGAGCTACCTGGGATCTGTGTAGAATCTGGTTCCTTAGATCTGAGCTGAGTCCCAAGTTAAGATTTTGTATCTTTGCTGGGCATCATGGCACACGCCTTTAATCCCAGCACTCGGGAGGCAGAGGTAGGAGGATCGCCATAAGTTTGAGGCCACCCTGAGACTCCACAGTGAATTCCAGGTCAGCCTGGGCCAGAGTGAGACCCTACCTCAAAACACCAAAAAGAAAAACAAACAAAAGATTGTGCATCTTTGCATTGCACTAATCCTCCCAGGGGTGTGACTGCTGGTTCGGGAACCTCATTTTGAGTGGGGTGATTATAGAGGGCTCTCAAACAAGTATGACCCAAAGGCAAAGTATGCAAGTATCCTAGAGAGCCCACCGGGACCAGGGGCTAAGAAAATACCATACAGCCATTTGCTACATGGAATAATTAATGCAATACTCGCCCACCACAAGGTATATACCATGACTGCCCTGTTTCAGATGAGGCACCCGGAACCCGGAGAGGCTGAGAAGCTTGTGTGGAGAAAGTCCGTGGGCAAACGGAAAAGCAGAGACTCAGTCACATTTCTGTAGCCCACATTCCCTAGTGCATCCATTTGTGACCTGAATGATGGGCCCGTGCGTGCGTGCGTGCGTGCATACACTTGGTCCCTAGCTGGTGGTGTTCTGAAAGGCTGTCAACCCTTGAGGAGGTGGAGTTGTCTTTGCTGGAGGAAGTGGGTCACTGGGGCAGGCCTTGAGGTTTGCTATCTGGGCCCATGCCCTGTCCCTACCCTGCTTCTTGACTGTGAATACAACGTGACCAGCCACTTCACATCCTTACCACCATGCCTCCCTGGCAGAATCCCCTCTAACTGTGAGCCATGCTTCCCTTTAAGCTGCTTCTTGCCAGCTATGTGGTTACAGCAATGAGGAAAGTAGCCCTGCGTGGCCTCAACGTCTCCCACCTCTCATGGAGGCAGAGTGAGCGGCTGGGCGGGACCTGGGTGACAACAGGGACACACGCTGCCGTGGAGGGAGGCTTTGAGGCGTGTCTCTCCCTCTCACACATCAGACATGTGTAACAGCATTTCCAGGAAGGTGTCGTTAGTGCCCACAACTAACTATGTCACCGTGGTAGAATTTTCTAAAGTCTGTGTGTGACCCCAGGGAGTGTGGCAACGAAGGGAATTCCAGTGCACACAAATTTTTCCCTGCTTCCCATGGGCCAGGAAAGCAGCTCTGCATGTTGAAGTGGCCCTGTCTCCCTCTGCAACGCTTCTCAGCTCGTCCTGAGGCAGCGCACAGGGAAGCGCAAGTGAGGTTGGAAGATGTTCATGAGCCCTCTATCTGGAGTACTGGACACAGCAGAACCGTGCAGCCTGCAATGCGAAAAGTCTCTCTCTCTCTCTCTCTCTCTCTCTCTCTCTCTCTCTCTCTCTGCCTGTCACTCACAAATACATAAATAAAAATAAACAAAATTTAAAAAAAAAAACACACAGTCAGGGTTGGAGTGAGGCTCAGTGTGGATTTGCCTAGCATGGACAGGGCTCTGGGTTCCAGTAAGATACATGTACAGAGCTCAGCATGGTAGCAGATACATCATAGGTGTGTGTAAATGCTCACTCCCTCCTCTAACATATATGTTATAACACATGGACATCCTCCCTGGTATCCACGAGCTCTGACAGGAACATCAGCCTCGGCCTGAACTCATTCATCAGGATAAATGTCACCAAGGAGCAGAAGGGGTTACGTCTCAGTAGACCATGGGATGCCACAGAGTGCAGTCTCACGACGCAAGAAGGAAGCCAGCAGCTGCTAAATTGTGATTCTATTTACAATTAAAATCATTTTTATTTGGTATGAGACACTGAGGTGCTGCTGAATTTTTTTGTGAAAATTCATTAAGCATTAGTGTTTGTGCATTCTTTGTGCATGTTTATGGGGGTGTGCTTGCACGTGTGTGTGTGTGTGTGTGTGTGTGTAGATCAGAGGGTAACCTTGTCTGTGGCTCCCCAAATGTCATCCACCTTGTCTGAGGCAGAGTCTCTTATTGGCTTGCAGTTCACCACTTAGGCTGGCCAGCAGATCTCAGGGTTCTTCCTGCCTCTGCCCCCCACCCTCAGTGTTGGGGTTAAAGGCACGCACTTGGCATTTTTGTGTGGACTGTGAGATTAAGCTCAGGTCCTAGTGTTTGCAAAGATGAGCAATGACCTTCTCGTTGCTGGAACAGAACATCTGACCAGCAGCGGCTTCTGGAAGGAAAGGCTTTATTTCATGAACAGTTTTGAGGGGAAGCTTCATCACGATGGAGAAAGCATGGTAAGAGAAATCATGTCCACGGCACAGGAAGGAAGCAGTCTGAGGGTGCGCTTGGAGTTGGACTTTATCGCCCCAAAGCCCGCCCCCAGCAACACACCTCCTCCAGCCAGGCCAGTCTCCACCTCCCAAAGGCCTTACCACTGTCCCAACTTGCCACCAGCTGGGGACCAAGTATTCCAGACACAGGAGCAGCACTTCGTTCAGACCACCCTGCAAGGTAAGCACTTCACCCTCTGAGCCTGTTTCTGCATTTCTTCTCGAAAGCACAAATGAATGCACCCAGCAGTTCTGGTGACTCCTCGTTGCCATGTCCTTCGCCACATCACACAGCAGCTGCTTCTGTGTCCCTCCAGAGCTGCCAGCTGGGTGCATGTGGAGAAGGAGGCTGGCGATATAAGCACAGCAAGCTGAAGCCCGTTTCCGGCAGGAACCTCAGTGTCCGCTCTGGTTTTGGAGCAAGACAGGAAAGAGGCCCTTGGTCCTGACAGCTCTCCCGGTTTTGTTTCCACATCCTTCCCCATGCTTGCTCCATCAGGTCCATGGCGTTCCCGACTCCCGATGAGGTTGTCACATCCCACTCAGCATGCAACAGAACACAAAAGTGAAGTCACAGATGGTCCTTTAGAGCTAAGTGCCTTTGGAGGACTCTGTTTATCAGGAGAAGAGAAAAGGCTTACCTCCCCTCAAAAAGATAGGGGGTGCTGAGCACAGAAAAATAAGAATGGAAATTCAGGAGCGATGAGGACCAGGTCCAGCTCTGGTCCATGTGACACGAGCAAGTGTCTTGTCATCTTGGTTTTGATCATGTCGTCTTCATGACTTCTATAGCCAGATGCTATGGGTTGCTTTCCATCCTTGTCCTCAAGATCAGAACAAGGACCTTCAACACCTGTACTTGAGAGGCTGAGGTAGGAAGATTGCCATAAATTATAGGCCAAACTAGTCTACATGAGATCCTGTCTCAAAATCAAAGACAGACAGAGATGTCCTCCCCATCTGGGTCTCTGGTTGTCCAGCTACATGGGACAGCAGGGGCTGGGGCTCATCTGTCTGGTGATGCAGCCACCATCCATGGAAGCAGGCAGAAGAAAGAGGGGAGACTCCTGTCCCCAGCATTCGAGTGGCAGGACCCCGCTGTGCACAGAGCTAGCACCGATCCCACACTGGCTGTCAGGAAGCCATTACATGCTGGTCATTTGTAATCGATAGTCTCCTGACATTTAAAGAACCAAATGCATTATTTGTTCAAAGGCCAAAGACACCGTGGGGGAGCAGGGAAGAACCCAGGCAGGGAGAGGGCGGAGGGGAGGGGCTGTGAGTGAGGAGAAGACTGGAGGGCTCCAAGCACTAGGAGACCAGCTCCAGTTTGGTCTGGTTGGCATGCAACATTTACATGACTGCCAAATTAATTAGCTACAGACAAATCACTACAGTTGGTGATCCAAGGTATCCTGTGATCTGCCATCCTGCTATAACCAGGCTGACAAAAAAAAAAAAAAGCAAGTGACTTTCTTGAGAAACCCAAGCGCATCTAGGGTGCACACTACTGTCCTCTTACATCTCTCCCTCTCTCTTCTTCCATTTTTTGATTTATTTGTATGTGCATGCATGCATGTGTTTGTTTATGGGCGTGCTAGGATCTCTTGCTCTTGCAAACAAATGCCATCTGGCTTTATATGGGTGTCTGGGGGGAATTGAACTTGGGCCAGCAGGCTCTGCAAGCAAGCACCTTTAACTGCGGAACCGTCTCCCCAGACCCTCTCCCTCTTAAGCCTGTACTTAGTAAATCTACGCTCAAAGCTTTCCTTAATAAACTCCACCTCTGCTTTGTCCAACTCAACCTGAAGCTCTCTTCTGCAGTGTTTAAGAATGCCAGCTTCAGGCTGGAGAGATGGCTAAGTGGTTAAGGTGTTTGTCTGCAAAGCCAAAGGATCCAGGTTCAATTCTGCAGAACCCACATAAGCCAGATGTACAAGGGGGTGCATGCATCTGGAGTTCGTTTGCAGTGACTGGATGCCCTGACGTGCCCATTTCCTCCCTCTCTCTCTCTCTCTCTCAAATAAATAAATAAAATATATTTAGAAAAAAAAGAATACCAGTTTCACCTAAGCCAAGGTCTCTGTGAAGAGCACAGGCTGCCGTGCCCTGCAGCTCCCAACTGGTGTACCGATTCTGACCTGAGCATCTTGTTTTCAGCAAATGAGATTGTTAAATAATTTGTGAGGTGCGCCGTACAGGTTTACAGAGTGGCAAGATACAAACATAGTCTAAACTGGGCATGGGAGCTCATGTCAGTAATCCCAGCATTTGAGAGGCTGAAGTAGGAGGATCCCTGTGAGTTCGAGGCCAACCTGGGCTGCATCTTTATGAGTAAGCTGGGCATGCTCAAAGGAATTCCTGCCCGCCATCTTGGAGGAAAGCGGGCACGCCCAGCGGCATTGCTGTCACTGTGTTGATGATGCCAGCTGAGCTTACCCCAAAGGGTTCCTGTCTGCCACTGCAACCAATCAAAGATGACCTCCAGCTAAGCATACCTAACGATTATGTCTATCTTTTCTTCTCTTCTTCTTCTTCTTTTCTTTTTTTAACAGAAGGAGCTCAGGCCAGAAGCCAGGCAGCCTGAAACTCTCAAGTCCTACCCAAACTCGCTCAAGGCACCCATTTCCCTCAGGTAGCCCCCACCTATGAAGGCTCCACACTCTCCCTTGGCAACACCACTGGCCAGAGACCAAGCAATCGGACAGGAGCCCGAGAGAGGCCCGCAGCAGCCCACACGGAGCGGGTCTCTCCTCCTCGCTGAAGGTGGGGTAAAGCGGCGGCCGGTCTCCTGTGCGGGCGCCACACACGGAGGCACCTGCCACCTGGCTGCATGAATAAGCAAGGAGCCTCAGGAGCTCCGAGTTAATTCACTTGAAATAATTCACAGAGTGACAGTGGAGTTTTCGAGGGACGCAAGCCCGGGCACTGTTTCCCACGGCTTTCCCCAGCACAGGACAGGCTATTTCTGCTCCTTCACCAGGAAAACCCACTGTGGGGTCAGCAGCCAGGTCAGGCAGGCATGAGCCGACCGCTCCCGTGAAACGATTCACGCAGGGGCCCTTCCCTCAGTACAGCAGCCAGCACCCACGGACGTGATCCTTGCATCGAATATTAAAAGCCATCAGTCTGGGCTGTGGAGATGACTCAGCAGTTAAGAGTTCCTTAAGTATGAGGGCCTCTCAGGCCAGAGATGGCAAAGGCCAGTCCCCGGATCTCACATAGAAATCCAGGCATGCCCCCACAGATCTGTGTTCTCAAACCACAGGGCGCGGTGGGGCATGGAGACTTGAGAGTCACTGAGGCTCACCGGCAGACAGCAGCCCCGGGCTGAGAGGGAGACCCCATCTCACAGAAATATGCAAATGAACCGTAAGAGAAGGACACACACACCTGGACTGCATGCATCTGCACACACACACGTGTACACCACACATGATATGCACTACACCGGTCACACACACCACAGGTACATGCAAAAGACAAGCATCAAACCATCACCACCACACCGTATCAGCGCACGCCCCTCAGGACTTCTCGATTCTCAAGAATGTGTACCCAAATCCCCCGGGGACCTTGTGAAAGTGCAGACTCTCATGCCCAAGGCTGGGGTCAGGCCTGAGACTTGGCATTTCCAACAGATGCTGAGTTGATGGTAAAGGTGATGGCATTCTGCACTGAGAGCCACGCGTGGCGCAGAGAGACCTTCCACAACCCGGACGGCGGAACAAGACCGTCTCCCACAGCTGGAAATCACAGGCCAAGTGCCTTCCTTGAAAAGCTACTGCGCAGAATGAATGACAGGAGCCCAAGGAAAAGCCTTGGGAGCTCAAAGGAATCATGATTCAAAGAAATTGTCTGCAGTTTTCCTTCTAGAATTATCTTCACCTTTCTCCCCATCTTTGGCAAGGTTCCTATATGACACCCACTTATTCAGGGTGAAATGAAGTGAACAAGTGAATTATTGGTATTCCAGACATGGGCATGAGTCATTGGCAGACAGTGCCCCCCTCCGCCCCCTCCTGAGTTAGTCATGCTGGGGATGACTCCATCAGTTAGAAGGACCATGAGAAGTCCAGGAAGAGTGACAAGTTACGAGGAGGCGAGGTATGGAGGTGCAGGGGGACAGAAAGGTCTGCAGGGGTGGCAGGGCTTCCAGACCAAAGCAGTCACTGCAGTTCTGGCACCTGAAGAATTTCAAAAACCAAGATTCGGGAGGCGCCCTACCTCAGACAATGGGACTCAGTTCGTAGGAATTGAAACCTGGGGGGTGCTATTAAAGCTCCAGCATGACATGTTCAATATTTGGGAGCAGCTGGATGAGGATCACAATCCCTTCAGAGGTGAGCGATGCTCAGCCCCTTGAGACCCACATCCCCACATGTGAAGTGGGGTGAACATCAGCTCAGGATGTCACGGGTGGGAAGAGCAGAGACGCCTGGGTAACTGGCCATTGTTGTGAACTGCTTCCTTCCCAGAACTTCATCTCCTCAAACCACCATCTCGGCTACATTGAAAAGCAATTCCGTAAACACTAACTTCCCGTTGTTCGGTTCCAGAAGAAGCTGGATGTCACTTGCCACCCACCTGACCAGCACTTTCACCCCGGGCCCACCTTTCCATTATCTCCATTGCTGTCATCACCACTCAGTGCTTCGGGTGGGCTGGCCAGGTGCTTGCGCTACAGTGATGAGCAGGGTAGTCCAGTGCTCAGTCTAGCAGGAAGGTAAGGAGAGTGTGAGCTTGAGAGACCAGAGATCCCCTGGGGAGAGACCACCCCCTGACCCAGTGAGTGTAGCAGGGAACGATGAGCGGGTGACCTCCACTGCTCAGTCTTGCCTCCTCCCCTGCTGTTCAGTCTCTCTGTGCGCAGTTTCCCCATCTGAAATATAAATTACCCCTGTTTTCTCCAGCTGACCTGCAGTGGACCAGCAGACAGAGAAGGTGTTGTGGCTGCAAAGTGAAATGCCCAAGCGTTTGAACACTTGGTTCCCCAGTAGTGGCACTGTTTTAGAAGGCTGTGGAGCCTTGGGACTGCAAACATGGCTACTGGAGGTGGGCAGCTTGGTGCATGTCTTTTAGGGCGTAGCCCAGCCCCACTTCTGCTCCTCTTCCTGCCCTCCAGCTTCTGCGGCATGACCTCACGCTGCTGTCGCCATGATGGACTGATAGCCCCTCAAACCGGGAGTCAAAATAACCCTTTCCTTGTTTAAGTTGCTCTTGTCAGGGTTCTTGTTTGCTTGTCTTTTGAGGCAAGGTCCGGAGACAGGCAGAGCCCTGGGTCTTGTCAGCCAGCTAGTGTAGCCTAGTTGACAAGCTCCAGGCCAATGAGACCAAAAATTTAAAAATGGATATGAGCCACTTTTCCACCTCTTTCTGCTCTCTTCCCAAACACTCCTCACGTGGCTCTTTCACAGGCTCTGTACTTCCCTCAATAAACATAATAATTGTTTTTAGAAGTGTTTGCTGTGCAAGGCTGATGTCCAGAGTTCAGATCCCCAGCCCCTCATAAAGCGAGAGGTGGTGGCGCAATGGGAGGTGGTCAGGAGAGTCCAGAGCTTACAAGCTGGTCTGGTATTTTCAGCAGCAGAGGACAACAGAAGAAACCCTGTCTCAAGGAAGGCGGAAGGAGAGGATTAATACCCCCAGGTTGTCCTCTGACCTCCACACATGCGCCAGGGCACATGCATCATACACACACATACCATACACACATGTATTATACATACACATGCACACACATATGGAGAAACACAAGCTCACAACATCTTAACTCTTAAGCAGCCTATCATGTGAAATGGAGCTCACTAGTGCACCAAAGATGGAAGCCTCCTTCCACAGGGACTCACGCAGCCAGTCACAGCCACCGTGATCATCACTGCACCCCGCTCACCCACCAGCAGACCGCTGCCGTCTCTGTCACCCTCATGAAGTCCCAGGAGGCTCGTTCACAATAACGGTAACCCAAAGCACACAGCCCGCGTGTCTGCTAACTGGTGAAGGAACAGAAAATAATGCAGCTCTGTAGAAGGAATGCTGTTCAACAATGAAAAGAAAAGAAAAAAACACCGAACTAGTTCCAATGTAAACGACCTTCAAGTGCAATGTGCTAAATGGAAGAAACCAAACACAGAAGTCTAGACTTGGTCTGACTCTCTCCCTGAGAAGTCTCTAGAAAGGGTGATCTCCAGTTCTACTCTCAGCTCTGGTAAGAAACATTCTTGTTTTCTTTGTTTTGTTTTTGTTGTTTAAATAAGTGACTGATGAGTGGCTCGTTGGCCTTAAACAAGACATACATATCATCCCTTCCAGGGCCCAGGGAACCAACTGGAGGATGGGATGGAAAGAATGCAGGAGCTGGAGGATGGGAAGGAGTGCTGTTGAACTCTGGTGACCGCACATGACGAGGCCACTGCACTCATGAGCTCACAGCAGCTGAGGTCACCTGCGTGAGCCCTGCTCATGATGGGGCAGGCGGCATCTGGTTACGGATGGAGAGGGGCCCCTCTGTAATGAGCTAATAATAAAAAAAAAAAAGGTTACCGTGGTGGGGGAGTCACTCTCTTCTGTGGCATAGGCAGGAGTAAATGATGGGAAGTAGCACAGAGAGACTAAGGGCGGGGGTGTCAGGTAAGGGAGGACAACGTGGTACACACACGATCGACATGTAACGTGAAAATGGCAAAACATAAATTTTAAAAACTTATTCAAAAAAATAAATAAATAGCGAGCCAGGCATGTTGGTGCACACCTTTAATCCCAGCACGCGGGAGGCAGAGGTAGGAGAATCGCCATGAGTTCAAGGCCTCCCTGAGACTAAATAGTGAATTCCAGGTCGGCCTGAGCTAGAGTGAGACCCTACCTCGAAAAAAAAAAAAAAACAGAAAAGAAAGCGATGTCATAGGGACAGAAGCACATTACCAGCTGTCTAGGGCAGGGTGGGCATGAGAGTCAATGGTGAGCAACACAAGGGACCTTAGTGAGGTGATAGAAATGTCCTAAAACTGGGTCGTGGTGGTACAGACATGATAATTACTAAAAATCATGGCTTGCACATATAAAGTGAGAAAACTCTGTAGCAATGCATTATCCTTCAACAGTCTGTGGCCCTCTCCCAGGCCACCCCCAGACACTCCCTTACTGGACGCTTTCACTGATGCCAAGGAGGGAAACTCCAATTCTGCTAACACCCATCCTCAGGGGCACACAGGCACAAGCTCCTTGAGATCATTGCCTACCTGTGTGCCATCCTCTGCCTCGACAGCACAGCCCCCTCAAAGTGGCTGATACATCAGAGGCCAGGTCCTGGAAGCTTATCCAAGCTACGGCCTGCCAGCTAGCACTCCTGCCCCTCTTTCAGCAATGCAAACCCACAGCTTGGTCTGTGCCTGCAGGGGAGGGGGTGGAGATCAGTGGTAAAGCCCTCGGCTAGCATGCGAGAGGCCCAGGGCTCTCCTGAGCTCTTCATTTCAAAAGTAGGAAGATCCTTGGAGAATCCAGCAGAGAGCGAGAGCTGCTTTCATTTTCCCCCTGATCAAAGGGTGCTTCCTTACCTTGCCATGCTACGCCCGAGAGGGACTTCAACGAACAAGGCATATCTGGCAGCTATTTTTGCTTATTTTTTAATGGACTCTGTCTTTGTTCCAAAGGTACATGTTGGCAGTAATGTTCACAGTGTCTGAAACATGTGTGCTGTGCTGGGCTCTTGGCAGCATTACTTACAACTGCAATGGCCTGGAAGAGTGGGGTCAGTGTAGAAAGCAGGGGCTCAAAACGTCATGTGACTCCTGCAGTTCTTGGTGCAGCTCTGTGGGGAAATCTCTCAGTACTTAGTAGGTGTGATTCTGATGTGCCACTCTGCCAGGAGACAGAGGGATGGAGAAGCATTTTAAGTCCCAGATTGTAAGGGAAAATTTGAAGGGCTGGAGAGATGGCTCAGTGGGCAGAGCACTTGCCATGCAAGCATGAGGACCTGAGTTCAGATCTCCAGACCCCACATAAAAGCCAAACCCAGTTAGTAGCTCTTATCTGCAATCCCAGGATTTCTACAGAGAGATTTAAGGCAGAGGCAGGAGTCTCCCCAGATTTACAAGCCAGCTAGCCTGGTGCACACAGCACTGACCAAGAGACACCGCCTTAAAAAATTTAAAAAAAAAAATAAGAAAGAAAAATAAATTTAAAAAAAGAGACACCTCCTTAAACAGGGTAGAAGGCGATGGCCAACACCTGAGATTGTCCTCTGGCCTCCAGCATGTATGCATCTGCTTGCACACACACACACACACACACACACATATACACACACACACCACATACACACAGACTTAAAATATAATAAGGATGGGCTGGAGGGATGGCTTAATGGTTAACGCACTTGACTGCAAAGCCAAAAGACCCAGGTTTGATTCCCCAGGACCCTCATAAGGCAGATGCACAAGGTGGTACATATGTCTGGAATTCGTTTGCAGTGGATGGAGGCCCTGGCACACCCATTTTCCCTCTCTCTAGCGCGCACACGCGCTCGCTCTCTCTCTCTCTCTCTCTCTCTCTCTCTCTCTCTCTCTCTCTCTTTCTCTCTTTGACTGTCTCTTTCAAATAAATAAATAAATATTGAAAAAAAAAATATATATATATATCTTAAGGGCACATTTGTACTCCATACTGTAGAAATAAGTGTTGTTAATAACGCAGCACGTTCACATGGTCAGTGGTCTGCTTGTTCTGAGGTGACCTCCAGCCAGCCCAGGTGACGTCTGGGGGAGCACAGCACTGACATCAGCAGACACCAACCAAACTCACCACCCCTGAGTGTGTCTAAATTCCCAGGTCCTGAGAGACAATAACAAGGAAGAAGTGGTGGGAATGAATAAGGACCCAGGATCAATTCTCCAGTACACACGTAAGCCAGATGCACAAAGTGGGCATATGTGTCTACAGTTCCTTTGCAGTGGCTGGAAGCCCTGGCACACCCATTCTCTCTATATATCTGTCTCTCTCTCTCCAATAAATAAATACAAAATATCTTTTTTAAAAAATTAAGGTAACAATTCAGCTCCCTGCGTCAGCTATCTCAAGGCTGTCAGAGGGTGGAGGGAATAGGAGATTATGATCAAAATACTTTAGATACATGTATAAAAAGTGTCAATTAAAATCATATTAATAGGGCTGGAGAGAGAGTTCAGCTGTTCACGCGCTTGCCTGTGCAGCCTAAGGACCCATGTTCGACTCTCCAGGTCCCACATAAGCCAGAAGCACAAGGCGACACAGGTGCACGAGTTCGCACATGCGTGCTAGGTGGCACACGCATCTGGAGTGCGATTGCAGAGGCTGAAGGCCCTGCTGTGCCAATTCTCCCTCCCTCCCTCCCTCTCTCTCTCCCTCCTTCTCTCTGTCTCATTCTCGCTCCCACTCTCACTGTCTTGCATTAAAAAGAAGGCCAGTCTGTTGGGCTTGCCTCAAAGAAAATCATGTTAATAGGGGCTGGAGGGATGGCTCAGCAGCTAAAGGCATTTATTTACAAAGCCTAGCAGTCTGGGTTCGATTCCCCAGTACCCACACATGTGTGGCACATGAATAGAGTTCATTTGCAGTGGCAAGAGGCCCATTCCCCCCCCCCACCGCCACACACACACACACCTCCTTGCAAATAAATAAATAAAAACTTTTAAATAATAATAAATATAAGGGAAAAGTGCATTATCATTACTGGAAAAATGCCCACTCTCACCATCCAATATACTCAGGAAATTAATAAAAATTAATTAAAAGTTTAACTTTAGAGCAAAGCGTGGTGGCACACACCTTTAAACCCAGCACTCAGGAGGATTGCTGTGAGTGTAAGGCCAGTTTGAGACTAAGTAGTGAATTCCAGAAAAGTTAACTTAAACTACTTCACAAAGAAGTACCTTCTGTTTAAATAGGGAAGAAAAAAAAAAAAACAGCCTTCAGGGTCTAAAGTATTCGCCTCACACCAGACACCAAGGCTGACTCTGCTGAGATGGGCACGCCCCTTTAATGGGTAAAACTAAACCTGTGAAGGGAAAAAGGCCAAGATGTCTGCTTTAACATTTCTATGACTGAATAATGATTCCATGTTCAGTACACCAAAAAATTTTTAATTTAATTTAATGGAACAGGAAGTGATCGTGCTGCCTGGGAGAGAAATCTTAATAATTATACAGTCTCTAGAATGAAAGGTCAGTCTGCCCCACTCTGGGGAGACTGTCACACGAGCTATTAACCGTGAAAGTGTGAGAGATTCCGCCTTCCAGGCTGTGCTGGCCCTGCAAACCTGCCCTGGTCTCAGACGCCGACCTCTCCCACACCCCGCAGCCCGTGCAGAGAACAGCCACGCCGGCCGAGGGCAGACGTCCAGCGAGGGCAGCGGCGCAAAGAGCCAGTCAGGGTCCTCGTCACCCGGACCTGAAGCACTCACCCTGTCCAACGCCCAACGACATCAGCTGCGGAGGAGGTCATGCTGACTTGGGGAATATCCTTGCAGTAGTCTAAGGGAGGCATCTGGGGGTGCTGGGGTCTTGTTCGGCACCCTCCCATTTTTTTGCACTTTATTCTGAAAGCTCTGACAAGCATTCCGCCCTCCTCTCCAGGGATTCATCCAGGAGCCTGGCAATGAGGATACGAGCCAATGAGAGTAAAGAGAAGCAGGACACGAACCAATGACAGTAAAGAGTAGCAGGACACGAACCAATGACAGTAAAGAGAAGCAGGACACGAACCAATGAGAGTAAAGAGAAGCAGGACACAGGAGGGATGCAAGGATGAGAGAGAGTATCCTGGAAGCAAAGAAAGGACTCCGAGGTTCTACTGCAAGATCTGGCAGCAAGCACATGTGTGACCTTGGGAAAGTAGTTGAACTTCGTGTGGTCTCAGGTTCCTCCTTCTGCAAAGTAAAGCTTCAGCGTTTTGCTTGTTTGCTCGGTTTTTAGGTCGTCTGGGGTGTGTTTTTTAATCGTTATTGGGTTTTTGTTTTTAGGTAAGGTCTCGCTCTGTAACCTAGCATGGAGATGCCCTTACTTTAGCTTCCCCAGTGCTGGAATTATAGGCATGAGCCACCACGCCCAACTTTCTTCCACTGTGAAGATGAGTTCTGGGGCCTCCAGGACCACAGAGGAAAGGCCATCCGACTGTTTCACCTCTAGAGCTGAAAAATAACCAACCCCTCCACCGCATTTCCTGCACATCTAAAGACTTCCTAACAGCCAGCTCATAAGTGGCTCCAGGGATCAGTCAAACTCTGACGACCAAAGTAAAGGCAACCAGGAAAGGAACCAATGAGACTAAAGGAAACCAGGACAGGAACCAATGAGAGTAAAGAGAAGCAGGACACAAACCGATGAGAGTAAAGAGAAGCAGGAAACAAACCAATGAGAGTAAAGAGAAGCAGGACAGGAACCAATGAGAGTAAAGAGAAGAAGGACACAAACCAATGAGAGTAAAGAGAACCAGGAAACAAACCAATGAGAGTAAAGAGAAGCAGGACAGGAACCAATGAGAGTAAAGAGAAGGACACAAACCAATGAGAGTAAAGAGAAGCAGGACACAAACCAATGAGAGTAAAGAGAAGCAGGACACAAACCAATGAGAGTAAAGAGAACCAGGACACAAACCAATGAGAGTAAAGAGAACCAGGACACACGCTAATGAGAGTAAAAGGAACCAGGATACAAACCAACGAGAGTAAAGAGATCCAGGACATGCGCCAATGAGAGTAAAAAGAAACAGGACACAAAGCAATGAAAGTAAAAGAAACCAGGATACAAACCAATGACAGTAAAAGGAACCAGGACACGAACCAATGAGAATAAAGAGAACCAGTACAGGTACCAGTAAACCAGTGGGAAACCTTGGCTGTGAAAAAATGCTACTCTGCCTTTCTGAACACACCAAATTTCATCTAAGGAAGGTTTCTATTTGATTTTTTTTTTTTAATTCTAAACCACTGAACTAAGGATTAAGGTACCATTTTTTGCCCACCAGACATGCAAAATAGTGTTACCAAGGATTTAGGAGGCAGAGTGACAAGGTCTTAAGATCATGAAAGTGTGAATGGAAACCCCCCCCCCCTGGGGAGAGTTGGCACTAGCTATACATTTTTCAGCACACTGTGACCACCTTTGCATCTACCCCAGATAAATATCCACCCATGTGTGGAGCAGAGCCTGTAGGAGGAAATGCATTCTGGTAATGTCCATGGCAGGGAGAATTTGGAGGCTCATATGAACCACCAGGATCATTCTCAAATAATCTGTAAGGTAGGGAGCACCTCGCAGTCACTAGTGGAAATATGAACCGAGGGGAAAAGAAATCCACACGGAAAAATTAGGGCCGGGAAGGTGGCTCAAAGGCTAAGGGAACTTGCTTGCAAAGCCTACGCACTGGAGTTTGATTGCCCAGTTCCCACATAAAGCCACATGCACGAAGTGTCACAAGCGTCTGCATTTGAAGCGGAAGGAGACCCTAGAACATCCCTACACGCTTTCCCCTCTCTCAGATAAATATTTTTTTTTTAATTATACTTAAGAATAAGACTTTCAGTACTATCTCACTTACGGTAAACACACTTGCACAAACAAAAAGGAATCATTCTGTATATTTATGAGTATGACAACTTTTGAGCAAACATCTCAAAAGATATACACTATGCTTTAAATGTGTTTTGTTTGTTTTGTTTTTCATGCTTCACTTGTTTTTTGTTTTGTTTTGGTTTGTTTGTTTTTTTGTTTCTATTCCTGCCTCCGACAGTGAGAACTTGACGGACAGTGGCTTCTCTTTCATATGGGAAGGAGTATACACGTGGAGTGAGGTTGCAGGCAGCCATGCACAGTTGGACAGCATCTAATCTTTGCACCCATGAGCAAAAAATAAATGCACACTTTTGTAAACCCTAAAATATAAGTGTTGTTTGTTATGATAGCAAAGGTTAAAGAATGCATATATTATCTAATGTGCTTGACCACTGTAATAGGGAGGGAAGGAAGAGAGAGAAAGGAGGAAGGGTGGGAAGATATTTGCATTCGAGATTACTGTGATCCTGAAGAGCAAGCTGAAATGAAGGAGTGCACTCCAGACGACACGTTTTTAAAGATGTGTTTGTTCCTTTACGTAAGTGGAAAGATTTGCTGAGAACATTTTATTATATTCTACTTTACAAAGAGAAATAGGAGAAAATGATGGCCCATCATGTTAATGCTTGGAAAACAGCTGAGCCATTGCTCATGAGCTGCACACAGTTACACAGGAACTCGCATGTGGTGGCCTGCCGCGAATGGAACAACACTGAAAACTCACATGTGGTGACCTGTCAGAATGGAACAATGCTGGGAGACATTTTGGCTTCACCACACTCAATTTCTCCAAGAACGAAAATCCACCCCATGGGACACACTTAGAGCAAACATGAAGGATAAAGTCGACTTGGTTGATCATTAGGGACATTGTACAAGGATGACATCATCTCGCCCACAGAGATGGAAATCACCCCGCTGCAGATCATCCCATCCTCAAGTATAGCCCACAGATACACTAGTGTGGAAGTCTTCAGTTCTCAGAGTCCGTAGCAGAGCTGAGCAGGAGGAAAGGCGGGTGTCTGGGGAGGAGAAGACCCATGTGAGTGGGCTCTTGCTCAAGAATGGAAACCTCACCTGACCCAGAAGCACTCTGGAAGGCGATTGGAAAACTTGGAGCCAAGAGTTATATCTCATTGGCTGTCATGAGATTATACAAAGAAGAAGCCTTATGGCTGTGATCATTGTGGGAAAAAAAAAACACTTTTTCAATAATAATACACATCTCATTGTACCCCCAGAGACTTCATACTGGAGAAAATAGCATGGCCGTAACCAACATAGTGAAATCTTTATAAGTAATTCACTCCTCATTAGGCACCATGGGTTTCATACAGAGAAGCCCTGTGAATGCTTCTTTTTAAATTTTTAAATATTTTATTTATTTATTTGAGAGAGATAGAAAGAGGCAAATAGAGAGAGAGGGGATGGAAATGCCAGGGCCTCTAGCAACTACAAACGAACTCCAGATGCATGTGTCCCTCTGGGCATCTGGGGAATCGATCCACTGTCCTTAGTCTTCTCAGGCAAATGCCTTAACCACTAAGCCATTTTCCCAGCCCCCATGAATGTTTTGAATGTTGGAAATCCTGCATATTTCACTGTACACAAGGGGTAAAGATGCAGTTAAGTCGAGACCCCATCAGAAAACAGACAGGCCTTCCAGCCTGAGGTCATCCCAGCAGGACCTATTCACAAAGGTATTACCTACAAGGTGAGCTATGGGGGATAGCAAAAGACATGGCAGGGAATAGCACAGAGACAAGGAAGAGAAAAAGGTCAAGGTTTGTGGAGAAAGATGACAGAAAAGCTGGAGAGAAAAGAGCACTGGCCTTCTACCACAGCAACCTGTGCATCCAGTGGGTTGAACCTATCCAAGGCTGCAGGCAAGGAAGCCTGTTGTGTAGGCAGCCTCCTACACTGGTACAGAGATCGGGATGAATGAGGAGGGTAAGCAGAAGGCCTCAGCTTAGCCCAGGAATCCAGGTGGTACTCCCCACTCCCTAGTAGATACCCAGTCACCATGTTCCCATTGCATCCACTGGCTTACAACAGAGCCTGACCCAGAGCAGACCCACAGCCAAATGCCTCCTGAGTGATGGAGGAACAGTAGAAGCAAAGAGCTCTGCAGGCCGTCATCCTGTAGGAGAGAACTCGGAATGTCTCTGTCTTCTTCAGGGCCCTTGGGGAGGACAGTGTTGACCCACAGAGGAGGATCTCCAGCTAAGTCACAGAACGAGTGCCCGTTAGGGTAGCAGGAGCTGCCCGCCTTGAAGGGGTGAGAGAGGGACACAAGGAGATCACCGGAGCTGAAGAGGAAGAATAGATTCACGTCTCTTCATGTCACTGGTCCCCACAATGCTACAGAGCATATATTTCCTGCTTCAATAAGTGGGGGAACTGACGGTATGAGAGGGCAGGAGAGTTTCCAAGGCCACACAGTGAACTGGAGTCAGACTTGGACCCTCAAACTATCATCTCATCCTAAGACTGGTTTCCCACAGTTCAGGAACAGGACAAATTCTGCTTGGCACGGGCAGGGGGGACCGAGATGGTCACAGCTAGAGCAACTCTTCCACTGTAAGAAACATAACACCTCCATTCTGAGGATGTGGACGAGCACTGCACCCCAAGTGTGGCGCCTGGGCCTGCTGTGTCCTTTGGGCTAAAGAACGCTGGATAGAAGGCCGTCTTGCCCTCTCGTCTTTGCTCCTCCAGAGTCAATCATGGAACTTCCGGTTAAGATGGCGGCGTAGGTACCACGCCAAAGCAGCCTAGGGGGGAAAAAAGACCAAAAAAAAACTCAGCAAAATACACACTTTTACTAAAAAGTGAGGTGTATAGGAAATTGAAGCGGCAGCGGAGAAGAAGAGATCCAGAGCATCCAGAGGCCACACAGGCCGGCAAAAGCGGCTCCGGCAGCTCCGCCAATCGCGGGGGCGGGGGGGGGGGGGGGGGGCAGCACAACAGAAAGCCGCCAGACTCGGCTCGAGCCGCAGGACAAGCCAGGTGCGGGATTTTCCCCTCACACCGCGCTCTCCGCAACTCGGGAAACGTGAGGGGAGAGCGGCAGCGAGCAACGGAGGAGCAGACCGCGAGGTAGAAGAACACGTGGAACAGCGAGACAACCAGAGCAGCCACGGCTCCCTCCCCTCCCCCACTGCCTGAACCCAGCTCCAGCGAACAGAGCAGCGGCCCGGGACCGGCCACGCCAACTTGGGCTGACGGCAGGACCCAAGCAGGAGCAGAGTTCAGCAGCAACACCTGTGGCTCCGGCACCGGTAACAGTGGCTCCAGCAGTAGCAGCTCCAGTCGCAGCAGCAGCAGCGGCAGACCCAGCAGCAGCAGACCCAGGAGCGGCAGCAGCAGCAGATCCTGCAGCAGCAGCTTCAGTGGGAGCAGTAGCAGTGGACACAGCAGCAGCAGCTTCAACAGCAATGGTGGGTCCAGCAGTGGCGGCTTGAGCAGCAGCAGTTCCAGCAGCAGGGGTGCTGATCTGCAGGGCCACACTTGCCAGGCTCGGTTTGCCCCGCAGGAAAAGCCAGTGCCCAGCTCCAGAAATCAGAACAGCAGCCCGACGACCCAGGCAGCAACTTGACTGAGACCAAAATCATCCAAGGTAACTGGGATTGCACCAGGGAAGGGTCTCACTTGGTCGCAGAGTAAAGCATGGAAACCAGAATGCCTCTTCCCCAAGGTGATCATAGAAGACAGCCACCCTTCCTCTCAGACCCAGCCACAGCAACTGTAGTCACTCTCCTTTCTCCCTTCTTCCTGGGAGACCCTCCTTCCAACAGAGTCCTGCCCCTGCCCAGGAGGAAGAACCGAAACCTTATCTACACAGAGAAGTGAGGAGCATTTTAAAAGATGGGCCCTTAGGCCTAGAGAGATGGCTTAGTGGTTAAGCGCTTGCCTGTGGAGCCTAAGGACCCCGGTTCGAGGATCGATTCCCCAGGACCCACGTTAGCCAGATGCACAAGGTGATGCATGCATCTGGAGTTCGTTTGCAGTGGCTGGAGACCCTGGTGTGCCCATTCTCTCTCTCCCTCCCTCCCTCCCACCCTCCCTCCCTCCCTCCCTCTTTCTCTCTCTCTATGTTGCTCTCAAATAAATAAATAAAACAAACTTAAAAAAAAAAAAAAAAGATGGGCCCTATAGGGTCGTCTCTGCCTTTGTGCAGTCACAGGTCTATGTGGCTGTCTGTGCCTCGTCAAAACTAAACATGAAAACAGACAGTATTCCCTAGGGTGTTGTGAGATGTCCCATGTCATGTTAAACGTTGATGAAGTGTTCTATGCTTTTCTCTGGTTGGCCTATGGTTTAGGATCACGGGCCCTGAGCCTGATGATGGGTGAGAACGGGATCATACCTTTCCATCTCTACACTGTCATTAACATGTTTTCTTCAAGGAGCACTGACAAAAACAGCAATTGGGTGCCAAATTCATGGCTTCAGGCCCTGAAAGGAGCATACAGATGACTCATTCAGTAACCCTTGGGTGTTCCTTAACATTTCCAAACAAAATGGGCAAAGTGCTTTCATGTGCTGAGGAAGAAGTGGCCTCTTGGTGGGTACATAAAAGGCCACATTTCAAAGTGTGTTTCTATTTATGATTATTGGCATTTGTGCTTCCAGGGGAGGTGAAAGTCCTACTGCCTAACACATTGAATTCCTCTCAAGAGAAAGTAAGAGGAAAATCAACTCTGCCTTGACAGCCAGGCACATTCTCAGACAGCCCTTGGTTCCTAGGAGAATATGAGCGCCCCCCCTCCACCCCCAGAAGCTTAGAGGTGATTTGGGGAAACAACTAGCCCCTCTGTCTTAATTGATGGCTAACTTTTCCACCAACAGCTCCTCCTACAGGAAGTCTTTGCTGGCCAACTTCAAACAGCACCCACAGGAGGACTTCAGCAGCTCTACCTGCACGTCTTGGTTCTCACCGTGAAAACGTGATTTTCAGAGTGTCCTCTCCCTAGTCACAGTGTCAAGTGTGGGAGACAGCATGAAGGGAGAGGAGGCCTCTTTCCCCTCAGCCATGGTGGAAATTTGAGTCACATGGAAAGTCAATGAGTCATGGTAGAGACAGACAGACCTGTTGGTTAGTAGCCATGTGCTGTATTTAGCAAGAAGCTCTCTGGAGGGCGGATAAGTAAAGGTGGCCTGATTTAATACCTTTTTCTGAATCTTTTGTGTAAATACTGTCCCAGCTGCCAGTGTGGCATCACTGAACACGGACTTAGGAAACAATGAGCAACGTCACTCGGTCCTATAGGACTCCCCCATATAGACAGACATGAACACCACCTCACAACACATGCAGTATTATTATGTTTCTGGAAGCAATCAGGAAGTGAATAGTCTTGAGCATTTACTGTCTTTGTTTTCTCTATCATTTATTTGATTGTAAGCCTTTATTATATTTTAAATTATGGCTATTGCTGGGCATGGTGGCACAGGCCTTTAATCCCAGCATTCAGGATTACCCAGCAGAGGTAGGAGAATCACTATGAATTCAAGGCCTCCCTGAGACTACATAGTGAATTCCAGCCTGGGCTACAGAAAGACCCTACATCAAAAATATATATGTATGGTTATGGGGCTGAGGATGTGTCTCAGCTGGTAGACTGTTGGCCTAGCATGCATAACGCCTTGGGCTCCATCACGTAAATTGGTTTGCACCCCAGCATCACACAAACAAGGCATGGTGGCAAATGTCTATAAATCCAGTAATTAGGAGGTAGGAACAGGAGAATAAGTTCAAAGTCATCCCGGGTTACTTAACCAGTTCCAGGCCAGCCAAGGATACGTGAGACCCTGACTCAAAAGTAATAATAATAATAATAACAACAATAATAATTCATGGCTAGGCCTGACAAACATCTTGTGACACTGGAAAATGCAGCTGCTGACTCTTCTGAGATGGGGTAAACAAATGGCTGCAGGCCACACAAAAACTTCAGATGAGGTAATACTTCCCATGAGACTGGAGAGAAGAAAAAGGGCCAGATACAAAATGGCCTGGAGTTGAACATGGCCTTGGGAAGTGCTGACGGGAGACCTCGGGGGAGGCAAACAATAAAGGGTTAGGTAGATAGTGGAAAGGGACTTCAAGGACCACCTAAGGACAATGGAAGAGTGCCAGGTGATCCCTGGACCCAAGGAGAACAGGGTGTATGAGGAACAAGAGCAAAAGACATGCCTGTACCTGGACCAAAAGAAACCAGGAGCCTGAAGGCATGTCAAAAGATGCATCTTAAAACAACTACATACACTTCTTTTTAAAGTTTTATTGACAATTTCCATACATGTACATAAAGCATGTTGATCGTAATTCTTTCCCATTACCTTCTCTTGTCCCTCAGACCTCTTCCGCTGAACTCTTTGTTTCCAACTAGTTTCCCTTCAAATTGATGACTTTTTTCCCTGCTCCACCATCCGTGACAGAATGTTGAAGGGCTCAAAATTGTGAGGTCTAGTGCAGGTCACAACAGTGGCTGTGAGCAGCAGCAACGTTACGTCCAGAAGATAGGGTTCCACAGTGCTCCTCCCCATTCTATGGCTCGTACATCCCTTCTGCCCCCCCCCTCCCCCCCCCGCTCTGCAACGTTCCCTGGGCATTGGAGGGTATGAGAGACAGGACACTCAACCGTCACTTAGTCTCAGTACTTTGATGAGTTTTGAGTTTTCCCACTAGTCAGAGCAACTGTTAAAAGAAGCTTCTCTGACCACACGTGAGAGCAGCACTAACCTACAGACGCAGATACTTGAGAGGGAAATTACATGGGTACAACAACATATCCTCTTACCCAAACCATAAGAGCAGCTTCCCTTTACTGCCAATGGCCCTCCTGGCCCCCCAGCTTTTGATTAAGTCTTTAGTACCAAATGTGAATTTCTGCCCATGAAAGCTGGTCTCAAATCCAGCGGGAGAGCAGTTGGTTACCCCCCCCCCCCAACAGTCATGGCACTATTGCAACGGTGGGCATATCTTGTGGGTCTGGTCATTCATGTAGTTCGTGGAGTACACTACTGGTTAAGACCGCTGATGATGTTTCTTCTCTAGGAGCCTGATAGCACTTTACAACGCTGACTGCGACCCAGCAGGGAGGAGGCTTTCAGGCTGGTTTCAGTTCAGTTTCTCAGATGGATCGTGTACGTTTTTTCTTGCTTGAACCTTCCAAACCAAATGACAAAGTAAGGAAGCACTCCCATTTTAAAGACAATGAAGTTGAGCTGTAGTACATTTTAAGGGCTCCTCCAACAAGGCCACACAGCGTGGTAATAGACACAGTGTTACAGGCAGATATCAGAGTCCAGTGGGTATCTGGTTCTTATGGCCTGGAACAAGAAATTGGACAGAGACACATGGACATGTGGACCATAGCAGACGTGCATGCACTTTATTAATAAATAGTACACTTCTGTAGCTGGGCATGGTGGTACACTCTAATCCCAGCACTCAGGAGGCACAGGTAGGAGGATCATGGTGAGTTCAAGGCCACCCTGAGACTACATAGTTCCAGGTCAGCCTGGGCCAGAGTGAGGACCTACCTTGAGAGAAAGGAAGGGGAAATGGCACACTTCCTCAGCACTGGTCTCTTTCCCTTTTTAATCTCCCCAGCTCCTTGCACCTCACTCTTTATCGCATTCTGCTACCTCACTGGCAAGGCCTGTGTCAGTGAATTCAGGTGGCTCCACAGCCCCTGTAAGGAAAATGTAAGAGAAAAGCAAAAGAGAGTGCTGAACTTGACCTCTACAGACAGACTGTTTGTTGAGAGAAGCAGCGAGGGGCAGAAGCCTTCCCACAGGATGGAGGCTGAAGCACTGAGCCAGGCTGGGTGCAAGTTTATACGGAAGAATCTAAGAAAAACATACTGGACCAGCTGGTGGTCCAAGGAAGTAGATAAGGAACTATAGTTATTTGTGCCTCTACTCAGAATAAGCAATTTTAGCCAAATTGTCTCGGGAGGATAACCCACTAGATGGTGTCTATTCCCTCAAGGTTTTCCAAGCTGAGGAAAGTTAGTTTATGGTTCGGGAGTGGACAGGCCCATCAAGACATGCTTCTGAGGTTTCTTTATTGCTTGCTGGTCTTGGGGAGGGTTATTAACTCTTTAGTTCCCTCTAGTTTTCAGGGAAGACTATTAATCCTTCAGTCTGGACTCTGGAAAGATTAGAGAGAATCGGGGATGGGGGGGCATTTAGCGGAGGACTGCCTGGGCTAGAATGGGGGGCTATGACTCATCTCCCACTACTTTAAGCTGAGGGGGGCAGTAGATCTCTTAGGGTGTCCCATGCAGTCCTGTGGAGGTTGGAGGCTCAGGGGCTGATATTCAGTGGCCATGAGGAATTCAGTGGCTTGTTGTGAAGTGAAGGCATGTATTCTGTCTTGGAGGAATTCAGTGAGGCGTCTGAGTACGCAAGGACCAAAAAGGAGAATTGGCAGAATCATAACAGTGGGGCCCAGTAAAGAACTTAACCCTGGAAAACATTGCCCTAAATATAACCAAAAAGTGCTCTCATTTATTCTGTTAATTTCTTGTTTGGTTTTTATCTATCTGTTGTTGAATAATATTAGAATTATCTGTAATGTTGGCGCAGCACATCCCAGGGGATTGCTGACATTTAATATGGTGTTTTAATAATAGGAAATAAATAGTAGCTCAATTTTTTAATATTGAAATTTGGAGTTCTTTCATTTCTTGGTTAATTTCTGCCAGAATTCATGCAGTGAGATTCGCGGTCTTACTGAAAACACAAGCCAATTTTAGACTTCATTTTTTATACCTGTTGCAAGGCCTGTGACAGGCAGGACAAAAGCTGATGCAATGGCTACCTGTTTTGGATCTAATAAGATTAAATTATCATCACAATTGGAGGGCAAGTTCCTGAAAATTTGTTGGGAAGGGGTTAGGGAAGGTAGTAAGTGAAGGATCCATCCAGTGGAACAGATTCCAGAGAATTTGGCAGGAAGGGCTTGGTAGGTTGTTTGATCACAGAGGAAGACACACCCCTTGGGTAAACGTTTGCCAAAAGGCAAAGAAATATTTCTTTCAATAGAATGATTATGAGTTGAGGGTCTATGCGACGTTGGGAGGAGGGGACGGTTAATGCATAAGCAGCGTTGTTGGACAGTCAGAGAGGTTGGGAGTGCTGGCTCAGAATGAAGCACAGGGTAGTTTTGTGTTGTGATTCTGTCCCCAATGACACTAACATATTCATTATACCTGACAGATAGGCCATAAGATTATTAGTTAGTTTCCCTCCTGAAGGCAAAAAAAGAACGTTTGTTCATGGTGTCAACAGCCAATTGCACCCAGAAGTTTTGAGTAATCTGGGGCCATAGAGGACTCATGGGGGTACTTATGTTCAAGGTAGCCTTGAATACGCTGTATCTCCGAGGAATCCCTTTTGAAGTTTAATACGAGAATATATTCCTGAGTCTTGAGAGTTAGCAAGAGTTTATAGGTACCACAGTTTATGTTATCTCTTTTAGACTTACCGTTGAGATTTTTCCATGGTCCCTGCATGATACCTTGACAAAATATTTCCTTGTACCATCTAATAGGGCCAATTATGATGTCAGGGCATGAGAAGGCACAGTCCAGCATGAAGGGAGACCCTGCGGCGGCAGGTCCTGTTAGCGGTACAGAGGGGACCCGTGTGTCAGGTAAGTGTAAGCAGAAGTTACAGCCTTTGGAAGGAGTTGGAAATGGGTAGAGCATGGTAGAAAGAGTCATGCAAACAGAAGTGAGGGTGACGTTTTATGATTAGAATGATAGTGAAATGTGGCTGTACAGGAAGGTGGGAGCTATCTTTTCAGCATAGGAGCGGCTAGGGGCCTGGCTGTGATGAGTCCAGTGGTAAGGATTGCAGCTGTGGTGAGGGGAAGGACAGGGCATAAACAAACCTTATGAAGGGTGAGAATGAAGCATTCAACCTGATGGAGCTGAAATGACATAAAAGTACCCTGTAATAACCAAAGGATTTCAGTAGCCTCGGGTAGCTGATCAAAGGCATGGATGGGCCATGGCATTAACCAAACGTCCTCTAGCAGGTCAGTCAGGAAAAGGTGAAACTGATGAAGGCTCAGGGTCATTCGGTGGACCTGGGAAAGGAAGCATAAGATTAATAGTAGTCTTGGTTGTCTCTCCAGGAATTGATGTGAAACAAGAAATTTTGAGTTTGGTGGGGTTTAGGAGGGTGGAGGAGCAGGAGGACGGTGCTTTCTTGAAGCATGAAAGATGAAACCAAGGAGCAAGATTTTGGAGTTTGGTGGCCGTGGGGGTAAGGAGTATAACTTTATAAGGTCCTTGCCATTTAGGTTGCAAGGAAGAGTGGGTGTTTGGAGAAATGTAAACCTGGCCCCCAACTTGAAGAGAGGGAAGGGGAGCGTTAGGGACAGGCTTGGGGAGGTTTGAATCAGCAGTCCTCCACAGTTCTGCTCCGAGGAAAGAAAGAAAATCTTGGGCAAGAGTAAGGAGCAGGTTTGAATTTGTGGGGTGAAGTTCAGGAGGGGTGAAGGGCCTGACATACATTAATTCAAAAGGGCTGATGTTAGTTGGTTTTCAGGGGAGGGCATGGAGACAGAGGAGAGCTAAGGGTGAGAGTTGGATCCCGTCTTTAGTTCCAGAGTTAGTTTAGTTAAGATTCCTTTAAGAGAGTGATTGGCTCTTTCAACTTTCCCAGAAGACTGGGGGTGGAAAGGAATATGAAACTTCCAAGGTATGTGAAGGGCTGTGGCTACATGCTGGGTGACAGCAGAAATAAATTCTGACCCATTATCAGATTGCAGGGAGGAGGGTAAATCAAATCGGGAATCAGTTCAGTAAGGAGGAATCTAGTGACAGTTGAGACCCTCTTGTTCATCGTGGGGAAAGCTTCTATCCACCCTGAAAATGTATCAATAAAGACTAAGATGCCCGTAGCATTTGACAGAGGGCATGTGAGTAAAGTCTGTCTACAAGCCCATGGCAGGAGAAGTTCCCCTCATTTGATGGGTTGGAATTGAGGAGAACATATGTTAAAGTCAGGACTAGTTTTCTGACAGTGAGGGTGTTTGAGCCTTGAAGGAAGGAAAGCAAAGTGTTGTCAGCTGGATGGAGTGGGCAGTGGAGGTCTGAAAGCGTCTCCTCAGTGGGTGGGAGAGGAGAGCTGTGAGGGGCATTATGGGCTAGGAGTAAAGGTGTAGGTTTGGGAGAGAGTAGGAAAGTGTTGGCCTATTTCAAAGAGTGGTGTGGGTAAGCAAAAGACATTTGGCAAGAGAGAGTGTCTGCCTGGTTATTGAGAATAAAAACATACGGTTTGTCTCCTTGGTGGCCTTCTCCTTGGTGGCCTTTGCAATGAAAGACAGCAGCTTGGGTGGGTAAGAGCAGAGTCTCAGAGTGCCTGGGTAAGAGGTGAGTGGATGCTCGGAGACCCTTTCTGTATCAGGAAGCCTCTCTCCCTCCAGATTAAAATACTTGAATGTATGATGTTGTATGCATATTTGGAATCTGTATCGACATTCACATTGAGAGCAGTTGCCCTGGTGAGAGCATGGAGTTCACGTTTAGCATAGGGTAAGGGAGAATTAATGAGATCTCTAATTCTGGAGGCAGGAATGGTTTTTCCTTCCTGTGACAATGAAAGGCCGAGAAAGAGGGCGAGGTTTTGCAGATTTGACCCTTATCTTTAGAAGCTCTATATCCCCAAGAAGCCAGGAAGTTGAGAAGCACGGTAGTGCGTGTTAAGTTGAGGTCCCTGGAAGGGCTGAGCAGCAGGAGGTCATCTACATGCTGCAGGAGAAGGCGAGGTCTGAGGTCTAAAGTGGCCAGGTCTCGTTATAAGTCCTGGCCAAAAAAGTGGGGACTGTCCCTAAAACCCAGGGGCAGGACTACCCAGGTTAACTGCTGGGCTTTTGGGTGTCAGGGTCCTCCCAGGTAAAGGCAAAGAGTAGTCTATAAGGGGATAGTAAAGAAGACACCCTTGGATCAAAAAGAGAAAAGTATTTTGAAGAGGGAGGGATGGAGGAGAGGAAAGTGTAAGGGTTAGCGACAACAGGAAAGGTTGGGATGATGGCACAATTTATTTTCAGAGGTCGTGTACTAAATGATAGGATCCATTAGGGTTTTCTTATTCCCAGCATGGGGGTGTTATGAGGCAAATGGATGTGGGTGAGAAGGGAGGGGCTGAAAGCAAATGCTGAATTATGGTCTGTAGTCCTCTATGAACGGCCGGGGGTGGAGCTATTGTTCTTGGGCCGGGCGTGGTGTCACACGCCTTTAATCCCAGCACTCGGGAGGCAGAGGTAGGAGGATTGCCATGAGTTCAAGGCCACCCTGAGATGACAGAGTGAATTCCAGGTCAGCCTGGGCTAGAGTGAGACCCTACCTCGAAAAAACAAAACAAACAAACAACAAAAATTGTTCTTGGGAGATGTAAACAGAAGGATCTTTAAGATGTATGAGGACAGCGGGGTGGCAAGAGGCGACATCAGGGTGGAAGTGTCTCATATCAGAGGAATGACTGAGGGTAATAGGAAGGGAGAGGTAGCGGCTTCACAGCAGACTTCAGGTGAACTTGGATCTACGTGTAGGAGAAAAATGCTGGTTGCCTTCAGAGCGGGTATATAGATGGAAACTGTAAGTATGGATGGGAAATCCCTGCCAAGGAGAGGGAGTGGACATTGAGGCATGACAATGAGCTGGTGAGTTAGAGTTAGGTCCCCAGATTGACAAAGAACAAGTGGGGTACAGGGAGGGTTATGGGGTCCCTGACACCCCTGTAATAAGGGTGGTGGTAGGGTGTGTTTGAACCCTGCAGGAATTAAGCAGAGAATAGGGATGTAGAATGTAGGATGAAAGAGATCTCTTCATCAACCACTGTGCCTCTTACCCTGAGCTCCCGTGAGCCGGGTGTTACTTCAACTGGGGGCCCATCACTGGAGAAGGGCATGAGGGGGGATTTGGCCTGGTTGCCAAAGGAGCCACCTGGGAGGCTAGTTGGACAATCCTTTTTCCAGTGTCCCCATTGTCCATAGGCTGGACATGCCCTGGAAGGGAACCAAGGGTTAGGACACTCTTTTGCCCAGTGGCCAGGCTGGCCATAGCAGAAATAGGGACTGGGAGGCTGACCCCACTTCCCAGAGATAGAGGGTAAAGGCTGTGGCTTGGAATGGTGTAACGTAGCAGCCAGAAATTGAAAGTCTGCCTGGCGCTCTTTCCTTGTCCATTCCCGATGTCTTTCTCTCCCTTTCCTGGCCTCCTCCTCCTCTCTACCATTAAAGACTTTGAAAGACAGGTCAAGTAATTCATTTTGGGGGGCACAGTCATAGGTCCCTTCTCAAGTCTTTGAAGTTTGCATCTGATGTCGGGGGCAGACTGTCCTAGAAAGTGAACATGAAGAAGCAAGGTACCCTCACAGGAATTTACATCTACACCAGTGAACTTGGTTACAGCCTCAGACAGGCAGTTGAGGAACAGGCCTGGTTTTCAGTGGGGCCCTGCGTAATTTCTTTCAGCTTGTCACAGTTAATCCTGCCATGGGCATTCTGGTGCACCCTTTCAGCTAAAGAGGTTACTATGTGCTGGACGCACTTTGAGCCTGAGCATCTTGTTTGGTAGTCCCAATTTGGTTCTTGCAAGGGGACAGCCTCAGCCCCAGATGGGGACTGGGGGTCCTGTTGACTCAGTCTATGAGCATGGGTCTGGGCTGCCTTCCAAATGCATTCCCTTTCATCATGGGTAAGGGTTGAGTTTAAAATGTTAAAAATATCTCTCCAAGTGAAAGAGTAGATTTGGGTGAATCTAGTGAAGTGAATTCTATAATGAAGAGGATTTTCTGAGAAAGATCCTAATTTTTTGTTCAGTAGAGTCCATTTCATTGAGAGTAAAAGGGACATGGACATGAGTCTCTGCTACCTCACATAAAGAAAACATCCCAAAGCCTCCTGTTGGTTCCCCCCATGACCTAGTGTGGGGTGGAGAGGAGAGAGAGAAGGGGAAAGGGAATATATGGTTTTAGTAGTATCATCCTGTTCGGATGTTTCAGGGAACTGGGGTGAGTGGACTGGGGGAGCAGAGAGGAGTTGAGGAGAAGCAGGTGCAGGAAGGAAGTTGGGAGGGAATGAAGAAGGAGGTTTCAGGAAGTTTATGTAGCAGATCAGGAGGAGGAGAAGGGGGTTTGGGGGAACGGCGTGGAGTGGGTTCATCTGCTGGGTCAAAAGAAGGTGAGTTTTGTGAGGACTTTCACTTGGAGAGGATTTTAGAGGCTTTGGTGACAGAGGAGAATTTGGAAGGTAGAACAAAGTACAAAGGGAAGGGCAGGAACTGAGGACAAAGAAGCCCAGAAGGTAAGCAACCTCACACCACTCACCATGCCTTCTGAGAAAGTTATCAAGATCAGTAAGAGTATTAAAATCAAAAGTACCAAGTTCAGGTCAGCGATGGCCATTATCTAAAGAATATTGTCACAAGATTTGAATAGAGAGTTAGAGTAATTTGGCAGGCAGGAAGTCAGGAAGTTCGAGCTCCTTTAAATTAGCCTTCAGACATGCCAATGGAGTGTCTTTTGGAACAGATAATTTAGAGCCCATTTTTGGAGGACAAGGACTAGAGTGGCCAATGTCCCCACCAGGGACACCTCCCAGGCTGAGAGAGGGCAAACAAAATCCAAGAATTAGGAGGCAGCATCCTCACACTTGCAATGCTGGGGGTGTCTGGCAGAGCAGCACGTGGAAGGCTCCCTGAGTCTCCAGTTTCCCACGGAACAGTGAGAAACTCCTGGAGTTTCTGAGGTCTGGGGTACGGTGCCTCCACACAGACTAAGAGTGAGTACCTTATCCTGAAGTAACTTAATGTGAGTGTGGATGCTGCGGATCACTCAGCAAGAGGCCTTTACTCTGGAGTTCAAAAGTTCGGGGTGGGGGTGGAGAAGAGAGGAAGAGAGAAACGTGACCTGGTGGAGTACCCAAAAGGCTGTCAGAGACTCAGCTGAGCTCAGAAAGGGATTTTGGACATTCACCAGGGAGCAGCCCTGGTCAGAACATCTCAGGCTCCACAAACAAGCCACCAAGCTCATGCAATCCGAGGGTCAGAGTGAGAGGGAAAAGAAGGAAAAAGCTGCCAGGGTCAAGCTGGGCTTACACAAAGGCACCAATAAAGCCCCTGAGGTGCGAGGCCTAATAGAGCTTGCACTGCCCACACAGACAAAAGCCACAAAGACCCAATGTCTCAGGTAAGCCTGGTGACCGTTTAGTACAAATAGTGAGCTCGGTGAGTGCCTGTGCTCCAGAGGGACTGATACACTGGTGGGGAGAAGGAGAGAAGGAGGAGGGGACATGCAGCCCAAAAGCCCCAGAGTGCTATCTGAGTCATGGCGCCAGAAATGTAAGGAAAGTGTAAGAGAAAAGCAAAAGAGAACAGTGGACGTGATCTCTGCAGACAGACTGTTTATTGAGAGAAACAGTGAGGGCCATCAGCCCTCCCACAGGATGAAGGCTGAAGCACTGGGCCAGACTGGGGCACAAGCTTATAAGGAGGATCCTAAGAAAAACAGACCGGACCAGCTGTAGGTCCAAGGAAGTAGACAAGGAACTATAGTTATTTGTGTCTTTACTCAGAATAAGCATTTTTAGCAGAAATGGTCTAGGGAGGATACCCCACCAGATGGTTTCTGTTCCCTCAAGCTTTTCTGAGCTGAGGGAAGTTGAGTTGATGATTCGGGAGTGGACAGGCCTGACAAGGCCATGCTTCTGAAGTTTCTTTATTGCTTGCTGGTCTTAGGGATAGTTATTAGCTCGTTAGTTCCCCCTAGTTTTCAGCCCCATGTTCCTTTCCTCCATCTCAGGAATGTCTCCTGCATCTGTGTGATATTCATTGTGGTCGCATCATTCCAAAAAGTGCCAGTTTGAGATATAAACATAGAATGCACTCTGGCAAAGAAGAGAGCTGGGAAGATGGCTCAGTTAGGGCTAGGATTCCAAGCACCCATGTAAAGTTGAATGACACACACACATATATATCATCGGTAATCCCAACACACCTACAGCAGTGAGGCAGAATCAGGAAAATCCTGAAGCTCTGGCTTTACCAGCAGCAAAAACAAAACAAGACAGACCCTGTCTCATATAAGACTGGCACATGCATACGATGGCGTACTTGTACCCATACGCTCACACCACACACACACACACACACACACACACACACACACACACACACATTGTTGTTTGTTTTTTGAGGTAGGGTCTCACTCTAGCCTATACTGACCTGGCCTCAAACTCACAAGGATTCTCCTACCTCTGCCCCTCAAGTGCTGGGATTCATGGCCACCCAGCTACACACACACATTTTTTAAAAGACAAAAAGAGCTGTGTGGGGATAGGACACAGCCACAGAGTCACAATTTCTAAAGCGTGTGTGAGTGGAGGGGACCAGAAGTGAACAGCTACTGAGAGGCTCTGAAGCAGGGACAATGCAAATATTCAGAGCCGGGGTCTTGCTCTCCCAGCTGATCCTCACTAGAAAAAATCAGAGCTCTTTAGAGATTTTTAAGACTGGGACAAGGAAGGTACAAGGTGAACCTGGAACATTTTGTTAACCCAGGCTTAGATAATGTCAAAAGAAGCACTTCCCACTGCTAAATCTGGGACAATTTGAGCACCAATATGATTAAGGATGGGAGGGAATTACAGATCATCAGGGAAACTGGGAAGCTGGGTCCTTGCTCCCGAGAAATAGAATGAAACAAGAAAATATGAAACAGTGAATTACAGGATGAGAAGAGTTGCTTGTTCCTAGCAGAACGTTAACGAGCACCTGGTAAACATGGAGGAAGAGGCAGTTTTGTGACATTTTTTTGTTTTGTCATCATGAAAGACTGGTGCAGACAAAACTCATGAGACTTTAAAGGGAAATTGGATCAGGAGCAGGGTAGACACAAAATTACAACAATTTAGTTCAACAACTTTTATTGGCTTTATCTGTGATTCTGAACATGGAAACATTTTATTCCACAAAACAGAATAAAAATTTTCAATGAACCAAGCAAGGGAGTTGGGTTTTATAGAAAGAAAATTAAATGGATGAAGGAAACAGAAACCAGAAACAAAAAACAGATGGGTCATAGGCGAGTTCCTTTCCCTGTGGGTCAGGATGAGGAGAGCCAGCGATGAGAAGATGACTGGCTGCCACCGTCATCGACTTCGGGTTATTGCTTCTGTGTAAGAGCTTCATCGTTGTGACTAGGAAATTCAGCTGGTTTCTGGGAAGACAAACAAGTTTAGTTTCAGTTTGGTGATGGGAATTTTAATGTGACTAACTGTTGTGACTTTTATCCTGCCCAACTCAGGATCCTCATCCAAAACCTTGGCTACTTTTAAAAGATTCCAGGAACTGGGTGTGGTGGCGCACGCCTTTAATCCCAGCACTTGGGAGGCAGAGGTAGGAGGATCGCCATGAATTCAAAGCTACCCTGAGACTAGCAAGTGAATTCCAGGTCAGCCTGGGCTAGAGTGAGACCCTACTTCAAAAATAAAATTAAATTAAATTAAATTTTAAAAAAAGAATCTAGGATTGCCCTCTTAGCAAAGTAGACAGCACATCAGTCCCGTAAAGTATTACAAGGGCTGTAGAGATGGCTCAGTAGTTAAGGTACTTGCCTGCAAAACCTAATGACCAGAGTTGGATTCCTCAATACCCATATAAAGCCAGATACACAAAGGGGCACATGCATCTGGAATTTATTTGCAGTGGCTCAAGGCCCTAGCATTACCCATCATTCTCTCTCTCCCTCTCTCTCACATACACAGAGAAGAGCTCTGTGTATGTGTTTTTTCTCTCTCTCTCTCTCTCTCTCCTTGCAAATAAATAAATAAATAAATTTTTGACAAAGAGAGAAAATGAGGCAAATAGAGCAAGAAAGATAGAGAATGGGCATGCCAGAACTCTCAACCTCTGCATTCGAGCTCCAAATACATGCACCACCTTGTGCAACTCGCTTAAGTAGGTCCTAGGGAATTGAACCTGGATCCTTTGCCTTTGCAAACAAGCACCTTAACTACTAAGCCATCTCTCTAGCCATAAAGCATTCTTTAAAAAGATTCTAGAAGCCAGGTATGGTAGTGCATGCTTTTAATACCAGCATTTGGAAGGCAGAGGTAGGGAGACCATCATGTGTTCAAGGCCAGGCTAACATTACATAGTGAAATCTAGGTCAGCCTAGGCTAGAATAAGATCCTACCTCAAAAAAGAAACAAACAAAAAAATACAACAATAACTCTGAGCTGTGTTATATTGTTTTCCTTCCATAAGCTGCTTCTGGTTGGGTATTTTGTCCCAGCAATGAGAAAGTAGCCAATACAAAAAAATGGTACCAGGAATGGGGTTTTGCCCTTAGGACATCTTTACTATTGACCTAGTACAGTACAGATGGTTTCTCTTCAATGGTGCAAATCTATCTATCCCTCTCCCACTTTGGTTTTTCAAGGTTGGGTCTCCCTCTAACCCAGGATGATCTGGAATGAACTCTGTAGCCTCAAAGTGGCCTCAAACTCATGGCTATTTTCCCACTACAATCTCCCAAATTCTGGGATTAAAGGCATGTGCCATCATGCCTGGCAAGTGCTAATTTCTTTAACAATTACTTCTGCTTTCTGAGAACCAGCCTGAATATTACCCTGTCTTGAAATTTCCTCTACCCAATTCATTAGTCTAGTACCTTAAAATTCAATTTCACTCAAGTTGTCATTAAATGGAAAGATTGAAGCCAGTTTCTCTAAAGACTATCACATGAACTGCCTCTAGCCTAGCTCCCAAGACAGTCCTCGCTTCCCCTCTGAAACCTCTTAAGCCAAGGCCTCCACAGTCCACATTTTTTTTTTTTTTTGGCCTTTTCTCAAATTCCCACCAGAATGGCCCATTAAGCTCTGATCACAGCATTCTAGAGCCCAGGAGCTGCGTGGTCAGGTTCATCACAGCAGTGGCTCCACTTCCAATACCAATTTCTGTTATCAGTTACTTACTCATTGCTGGGAACAAATACCCAACCAGAAGCAACTTAGGAAAGGAAAGAGTTTATTTTGGTTTACAGTTCCAGAGAGCAAAGTCCATCATGGCAGGAGAAGCACTGCAGGAACAGGAAGCCGGTGTCACATCATCACATCAGCAATCAGAAAGCAGAGAAAGAGAACACCACATGGGGCTCAGCTATAACCTCTCAAAGCCCACCCTCCAGTGACATACTTCCTCCAGCAAGGCTCTGCCTCCTAAAGCGGGTCCACTGTCTTCCAGAAGAGTGACACTTGGTAGGGATTAAATACTCAATACATGGGCCTATGGGGAGGGGCATTTCATGTTCAAACCACCACATACAAATTATATTAGCTCAAATATTAGATTAAAATAAAATATTAGATTGGTGATAAAAAAAATGCTCCAATGCAGAGAATAAATTATACAGTCACTAAATATATTAGTCAAGTTCTCAGAGAAATAGAATCTACAGAAGACATATGTAGACACACTATGATGGATGGATGGATGGATGGATGGATGGATGGATGGATGGATGGATGGATAGATAGATACATAGATACATAGATAGATACATAGATAGATGAAAAGGAAGGAAGGATGCAGAGCACTGAGCTTTGGTAGATGTGATGATTGAGGTCAATATATTTGAAAAAATGGTTGAAATGACAGCTTACACTTAGCCATGAAGAACATTTGGTATGAGAATACATATTTTCACGTTTATATTATATAATATTATATCCTATTTTTATACATGTAGACAAAGCTTGAGGTTATTTTAAAGAGCTAGATTACATGAACATGAAGGGTTGGCATCTCTAAACTCTGCGGAGTAGACCAGCAGCTAGAGACCCAGGGAAAGAATGTAGTTCAAGTCTGTGGTGGTTTGAATGAAATGGCCCCCATAGGTGCATGTGTGTTGACTATTTGGTCTCTAGCTAATGACAGTTTGGGGAAGTTGTGGGGCCTTTGGGAGCTGGAACCTTGCTGGAAGTATGTGCTTGGTGGTAGGTTTTGGGGTGATATGTCTGTGAATATGGGGAGGGCAGAAGGATGGTATATCAATTCCTTTCTCATTGCTGAACAAAATCTCCAACCACAAGCACCTTAGGGAAGGAAAGAGTTTTGGCTTAACAATTACAGAGGGTAGAGTCCATCATGGGGAGGAAAGCAATATGGGAAAGAGCAGCAAGTGGACAGGGGGAAAGAAGAGAGAGAGAAAACAAAAAGTTCAGCTGAGTTGTAAAACCTCAAGACCAGGCCCCCAGTGACACACTTCCTCCAGCAAGGCTTCACCTCCTAAAGGTTCCACAGCCTTCCTGAACAGCATCACCAGCTGGGAATAAGAATTCAAACAAGCCTATGGGGATCACTTTACATTCAAACCACCACAGAGGACTTAATTCCCAAGGACATAGGCTTTGACAGCAGATAATCCTGAGTTCAAACCCTAGCTGGGTTTCTCCTTAAAGTTTGATCTTGGATGAGTTATTTGACATCTCTTACGTTTAGGAACATTTTTCGATACAGGGTCTCATGTAGCTCAGGCTGGCATTGTATTCACTGAGGCAGCTGGGGATAACCTTGAACTCCTGATCCTCCTGAGTACTGGGATTGCACCATGCCCTACCATGTCCAGTTGATATAATGTTGGAACTCAAATACAGGGTATTGTGCATGCTAGGCAGACACTTTACCAACTGGAGGCATCCCCAGATCCTGGACCTAGGTATCTTAACCTGTAAAATGTGATCCAGTGTTGCCGCCCATGGGGGTCGTGTGATGATTCCACTTTGCTTCTGAAGTATACACATATAGAACAAAAAAAGTCGAAGGGCTGGGGGATGGCTCAGTGGTGACAAGCTGCTGCCGGAGTTTGGATCCCCAGCGCCCATGTAAGGGCACGCTCACAGTAGTGCACTCTGGAAGCCCCTGCTGCAGGGAGGTGATAGGAGGAGAAACATAAGCTGAGAGCCTGTCTCACACAGGGTGGAGAGAGACCAACACCCCTGGGTTACCTACCAACCCCACACATGTGCACAAACACACACCAAAAAAAGCACAGAAAATGATCAAAATGTAAAATAGAATAACAAAAGTTGAGAATGAGTTTCTAAGCCGATGTGTGTGTGTGTGTGTGTTCCACGCTGATCATGTATGACTGTAGCAAGCACATGACTGTAATTAGCCAAATAAATTTCTTAGTGTGTTTATACAAAAGGTCACAGAAAACTAAATAGTTACCATGGTTACTTCTACATACAACGGTGGGAGGGAGGGAGTAAGGAAACGTGCACTTTTTCTTTATACATTCATAGAAGATTTGACTGTTTTGACAAGTGTGTTTGTTATGTTATTGCTTTGTGATTACAAAAATAAAGGAGAAACATAAAGGAAGGGAATTAGTGTCTGTCACTGGGCTGCGGTGACTGAGGGTATTCGCAGCAACGGGCAGCCTTGACCATCCCGCCCCCCTTAGTCGAGTTCCCTGAATGGCTTCAGCATCTCTCTGAGATGCTCAGCCTTAACAGAATTCTGAGTACAAGCATGGCCATGAGTCACAATTACAGGAAGTTTTCATAAATATTATGTAAAAATTATCCGAGGCAATGGCCCAACTTGCGCAAGTGGGCATGAGTCACCCCAAACGATTATAGGAAGGGGAGGTAAGCAGCAGTGAGACCCTAGCAGGTCATTTTGTGTGCTGTTCTCCTGCACAGCCTGTGTCCTGAATCTTTGATTAAAGCCTCACCTTTCAGTCACAGCAGTCCACAGATGTCCCCACACCCATGATCAGTCCTGGCAAAAGGACACAAAAGACTCTTCCCCCATTCAAGAGGAGGCTGCCATGCCGAAGATCCCCCCACACATTCCTCTCACACACACTGGCCTCCAAATTTGTGTGGGGAAAAAAGATTCCATCCAGCACAGTTTTGTTAGGATAATGAAAAACCTCAGTGGATGACTGTCTGGAAGTAATGGACATGAGAATCATATTATACCTATGACCATCCATCTCACCCTTCCTCCTCAGTATTTGCAATAAAACTTCAGACATCAGAATTTTCCCTGCAGCTTCTGTCCTTCCTCAAACAGTGACCCAACCCTGCCACATCTTTCTGTTCTTGCTCATCTCCACTGCCTCCCAGAAACCCACTTCCATCCATCTTCAGCAAAATATACAAAAACAAACGGGAGGCATTCCACAGCCTCCATCCTGGGATCCCTTCTAAGATTACAAATTAAACCCATCTTTCCCGTAGTGCAGTTATTTTTTTAATTTTTATTTATTTGCATATACATGTGCATGTATGAGTGCACCAGGGTCTGCTGCTGTGGCAAACAAATGACCATCTGGCTTCACATGGGCATCTAGGGATCAAACCTGAGTTGGCAGGCTTTGCAAGCAAGCACCTTTAGCCTCTGAGCCATCTTCCCAGCCCCTAAGCTTTTGTTTTGGTTTTGGTTTGGTTTTTCAAGGAAGGGTCTCACTCTAGCTCAGGCTGACCTGGAATTCGCTATGTAGTCTCAGAGTGACCTTGAACTCATAGCAGTTCTCCTACCTCTGGCTCCCAAATGCTGGGATTAATTGCATGCACCACCATGCCCAGCACCAGGTTTTTGGGGTTATTTTTGTACTTCCTTTGTGCTGAGTACTACATCAGTACACAATCTACCCTAACATTGATTTATGATAAAAGGATACCTATTTAAATATGAATTTCTAAATGGGC
The DNA here is from genome assembly GCF_020740685.1 of Jaculus jaculus. Taxonomy (NCBI): domain Eukaryota; kingdom Metazoa; phylum Chordata; class Mammalia; order Rodentia; family Dipodidae; genus Jaculus; species Jaculus jaculus. The sequence goes on from NC_059109.1 coordinate 134,679,778, forward strand.
CAGATATGATGGCACCATTTTATAATCCCAGAACTTGGGTCTGACGTGATATGAAGCTTCTCTGGAAAGATATAAACAAACATCTATTCTCCCCAGATAGGGCACCAACAACAGACCAAAAAGGGATTCCATACAAATCTAGCTAAGTGAACCAGCGAGTTTATTGGGGTTACTTACAGGAGCATGGGTGGCCCCAAAACTCGCCCCAGCATGGGTGACAACTCCCCCATCCCTGCATACAAGGAGTCCCTTCTCAGCTAAACCTTTCACCCTCTATGTCCACCAACACTTCCCAATACCATGTGCAGCTGAGGCAAGCTTGCGTATCACTCGGAGGAGGAGACGGGGGGGGGGGGGGTGAGTGTCTGAACTCTCAGGTGAGCGTCTAATGGCCCTTCCCACTCCCTCCTTCACTGAGGGAACATTGAAAGGGGTGATCTTGTTGAGGGTCCCTTACAGGTAGTCACAGCTGCTCTGTTTAAAAAACCAGTGCTCAAGCCAGGCATGGTGGCGCACACCTTTAGTCCCAGAACTCGGGAGGCAGAGGTAAGAGGATAAGCGTGAGTTCAAGGCCACCCAGAGACTACATAGTGACTTCCAGGTCAGCCTGCACTACAGTGAGAACCTACATCGAAAAGAAAAGAAAGAAAGAAAGAAAGAAAGAAAGAAAGAAAGAAAAGAAAAGAAAAGAAAAGAAAAGAAAAGAAAAGAAAAGAAAAGAAAAGAAAAGAAAAGAGAAATCAGTGTTCATTATGCTCAGAGTACCATATTCCACACACTGAGGCAGGAGGGGTGCTGTGAACGCAAAGCCAGCCAGGGTTATGTAATAAATACCCTACAAGTGAGGCCTACATGGTTAAGGACACTTGCTTGCAAAGCCTGTTGGCCCAGGTTCTATTTCCTAGCATCCACGAAAAAGACGAATGCCAAATAACACGTGCATCTGTTATCCCCATGCGCCTATGGCAGTGGAGGTGGAGCCAGGAGCCAGGAGACGCGGAAGCCCATGGCCAGCTAGTCTGGCGTTCCTTTGCCATCTGGCAGTTCATTTACAGCAGGAAGAGACCCCGCCTCAAGGAAGGTGGAGCCCAGACACCACAAAGGTGTCCTCTGGCCTCCACATGCATGCTGTGGCAGAAATGCCCCCCCCCACACAAATGATTTTTTTTATTTTTTATTTATTTGAGAAAGAGAGGGAGGGAGGGAGAAAGAGGCAGAAAGAGAGAGAATGGGTGCATCAGAGCCTCCAGCCACTACAAATGAACTCCAGACGCATGTGCCACCTTGTGCATCTGGTTTACACGGGTCCTGGAGAGTTGAGCCTGGATCCTTTGGCTTTGCAGACAAGTGCCTTAACCTCTAAGCCATCTCTCCGGCCCACAAATAAATAATTTTAATGCAAAAATAATACTGCTTCCTACATTAGTTGTGATATGCTAGCTAATATGGCAAAAGTAATCTCAGCTTCTCAGTTCACCCCATGGTAATCCACGGTCCACCTTCATCCGGCAACTTTCAACAGCCTACAGTCTGAGGGAACCCCGAACTCCAGGCTTCACCAACATGCACCTCCACTGTGGCTGATGGAGAATAGAGTGCCAGCAGTCAAAAACCAAGATGTGCCGGGCGGAGTGGCGCACACCTTTAATCCCAGCACTAGGGAGGCAGAGTCGCCGTGAGTTCGAGGTCACCGTGAGACCCCATAGTGAATTCCAGATCAGCCTGGGCTAGAGTGAGACCCTACCTCGAAAAAAAAAAAAAAAAAAGATGTCTGCACAGTGTATTACAAACCTCCCGTGAGCCCCAGGCGGGAGGAGAATCAGGTAGTGGTGAGTAGAAATGCCCACCCACGTACATCAGGAGAGGACAGTAAATCCAAAAATAAACATAATAAAAATGAGCAGTGTTATTTAATCCTTAGCAGACGCTGTGGGCTGCCAGAGGGAAATGAGCCAGAGGTAGGAAAGGGCTGAAAAAAATCCCAGCTGAATACGTTCCTGCATGCTGCACAGGAGTGACTCCAAAAGTCAATACGGGAAAAACCAGCCCAGAATATTGTAAAGAAGATTAAATTAGGTGATATATTTAAAGTGCCTACTTCACACTGGAGACAGAGGCAGAATTCAGTTAACCTATTATTAACATTATCAACCCAGAAAAGCTAAAAGGAAGCATTTACTGCCTGTTTTATTTTGTTTTATTTGTTTTCTCGTAGGGTCTTAGTCTAGCCCAGGCTGGGCTGACCTGGCACTCACTCTGTAGTCCCAGGCTGGCCTCAAACTCATAGTGATCCTCCTACCTCTGCCTCCTGAGTGCTGGGATTGAAAGGCATTCACCACCACACCAGGCTATTTATAGATCTTTTTAAATATATTTTATTTATTTATTTGTTTGAGAGAGAGAAAGAGGGAGAGAGAGAGAGAGAATGGGCACGCCAGGACTTCCAGCCACGGCAAATGAACTCCAGATGCATATCCCACCCCCTTGTGCATCTGGCTTACGTGGGTCCTGAAGAATTGAACCAGGATCCTTTGGCTTTGCAGGCAAACACCTTAACGACTGAGCCATCTCTCCAGCCCTGTTTATAGATTTTTGAATGGGGGCTGAGCTAACCAGCCATGATGCCAAGTTTGGGGGTTGAGCTTAACCAAGCACAATGTCAGGCAGATGTAACCATGAAGGAAAAGCTTTGTAGTCAGTGACCTGTATGGCCCCTCTCCATTTGATGAGCAAGGCCGCCTACCAGCCTTTGCGGAAACAAAGACTCAAACGGCGCTCCTGGCGTGGGTTCAGCTAGTGCCGTAAAAGAGCGGGTCACTTCCGCACCACTGATTTTGAGTCTAGATGTGTTCTGAGGGGAGTCCCTTCACCTGCTCCCTTTATTGAAAGGGTTGTTTTATTATTATTATTATTATTATTATTATTATTATTATTATTTTGAGACAAGGCTTTATGTAGCCAAAGTTGACCTCAAATTCACCAGGTAGCCAAGGAAGACAAGTTTTACAGGTGTGCACCACACCGGGTTTGTACCCCATTTTCCCCAGGATGGTATGAAGTACACACAGAGCCAGCTGGGATGTGTCTTGCTTCTCCCGCTTTATTTCTCAGCACTGGGGATTGAATCTAGGCCTCATGCATCTCATTCTAGACAAGCAGTTACCGCTGCCAAGCCTCCGTGGGTTTTTTTTTTATTTTTTTTTAATTTTTATTTTGACAAAGGGTCTCACTAATTGCCCAGTTTAGCCTGAAACTCACTCTGTAGCCCAAGTAGGTCTTGACCTTGTGATCTTCCTGCCTTGTCCTCCCGAGTAGCTGGGATGACAAGCCAGCACCACCACAGCCCCTCGCTGCCCTTCTTGACAGTCCCACATTCTTCCAACACTGCCCCTCCAACAAGTAAGGAAGAGCTGGGGAAAGAGCTCTGTCCTACTTCTCTGACCTTTCTGCGCATTATTTTTATAATAACTAATTGGCTGATGCAGGGCAATTTTAAAAGTATGGTAGAGTCCCTTGATCAAGTTCCTTAGAACAATATAAACTGGGGCTGCAGAGATGGCTTAGTGGTTAAGGTGTTTGCCTGCAAAGCCTAAAGACCCAGGTTCAATTCCCCAGAACCCATGTAAGACAGATGCACATGGTGGGACATGTGTCTAGAGTTTGTTTTCAGTGGCTAGAGGCCCTGGAATGCCCATTCTCTCTCTAAATAAATAAATAAATAAATTTTTTTAAATTTTTATTTATTTATTTATTTGAGAGCAACAGACACAGAGAGAAAGACAGATAGAGGGAGAGAGAAAGAATGGGCGCGCCAGGGCTTCCAGCCTCTGCGAACGAACTCCAGACGCGTGCGCCCCCTTGTGCATCTGGCTAACATGGAACCTGGGGAACCGAGCCTCAAACCGGGGTCCTTAGGCTTCACAGGCAAGCGCTTAACCGCTAAGCCATCTCTCCAGCCCAAATAAAATATTTTTAAAACCTGATATGTAGGTAGGCATGGTGGCGCATGCCTTTAATCCCAGTACTCAGGAGGCAGAGGTAGGAGGATCGCTGTGAGTTCAAGGCTACGCTGAGACTACATAGTGAGTTCCAGGTCAGCCTGGGCTACAGGGAGACCCTACCTCAAAAAGGAAAAAAAACCTGATATGTATCTCATAATGTCCACAGCAGGGTATTAAGCCAAATCCAGGACCTCGACGAGACAAGACCCAAGAGCCCCACAGGCCTCCTGGCAAAGCAAGCATTGTGCACGGTCACATGGGCATGCTCTGCCTTCTTCCAGGAAACACAGCCCCATCACCACCACTGTGAACAGGCAGAGAAACAGAAGCCATATCAAAGCTGATTGCCTATTTGTCTAATTGCATGTTGCCGTGCGCCTGAAGGCACCTTTTTTACCCATCATCATCGACTTGTACAGACCGAGCTGTGCTCTCTGTTTGTCTTCTCCTGGCTTAACGTCCAGAAAAAAACCAAGACAGCTTGTGTGCTCCCTGCAGAAATGTGCTAAGAGAACCCAGGGCCACGAATCAAGGCTGGTGGCCTGTTGCTGACCCCTGAGCCATAGAGGAATGACTCACAGTGAGTACATTTGGAATGAAGTACCTTTGTTTAGAAAGGACCTACACAGTCCTGTCAATGCCAGCAAATAGTCTAAACCTTTGTCAAATTCCTTCTCTGTGTCTGCATGAGTATATGGGGTGTATGCCATAGCATTTGTGTGCAGGAGAGAGGACAACGCGGGGTGTCCGTTCTCCCACCTTCGTCTTTCACAGACTCTCTTACCACTGGAGAGGCCAGTCTAACTGGCACACGGGCTTCCGGACTCTCCCAGCTCCATATGTTGGATGACACACTGTATGTAGGTGCAAAGAATCCAAACTCAGGTCAGCAGGTTTGGACAACAAGTGTCTTCAACCCCCTAAGCAGCTCTCAGCTCTTTAACCCTTAACATCTCCCAGCCCTTTAACCTTCAGTATCTCCCCATCTCTTTAACCTGAGCATCTTCCCAATATCCCCCCCAAATTCTCCTACTAATCCCTTAGACTATCCCTATAAGACAAGAAACTATTATCATGCCCATTAGGTAGATGGGCAAAGTGAGGAACAGAGAAGTGAAACAACACAACATAACAAGCTAGCAAGCAGTTATTTAGAAGACAGATATGGGGCTGGAGAGATGTCTTAGTGGTTAAGCACTTGCCTGTGAAGCCTAAGGACCCCGGTTCGAGGCTCGGTTCCCCAGGTCCCACGTTAGCCAGATGCACAAGGGGGCGCACACGTCTGGAGTTCGTTTGCAGAGGCTGGAGGCCCTGGCGCACCCATTCTCTCTCTCTCCCTCTATCTGTCTTTCTCTCTGTGTCTGTCGCTCTCAAATAAATAAATAAATAATTTTTTAAAAAAATAAAAGACAGATATGGTTGGTGGTCCATACTTTAAGGGATTGGTGTGGGTTTTCATAGTACTCGTCACAGAGCCATCTGAGAAAGTTAATGTTTTTTTCGGTTTCCCTAGAGCTCATGGAGCATTCCTGCAGCCCACTGGTTCTGAACCCTGAGTGTGCTCGGCCATCCCATGGGCACCTCTTAGATCTCTCGATGCCCAGGCCCCTCCCCTGACCAACGACTCCAAGCAGCTACTCACAGGAGCCATCCAGACACCACAGTCTGTCTAACGGCAACGAGCTGCCAGGCCGAGCAGGTGGAGCTGGCGTGTCCTCCCGGGCCCAGTGTGAGGGCGGCCGGGGGCAGGGGGCTGCATCTAGTTAGCAGAGACCTGGTCCTAACATGCCTCTTCTCCGCCCTCCAGCTTCTTTTCTCCCCTGCCCCCTGTCCGCCCATCCTCAATTGTACCAGAAAGAGACCGAGTCCTAACATGAGCAGGGCCCAGAGAAAACAGCAACTTGAGTGCCACGTCCTTTTAAGTTACCAACTAAGACAGCAAATTATTCAAATCAACTGTGTTCTGTCCACTAACCTCCACAGACGTACCCACTGTTAAGGTTTGCCTGTGGGATGACCCCACAGGCTTGAATACATGGTCTACAGCTGGTCATGGTATTGTGAGATGTTGTGGAACATTTAGGAGACAGGACCTCACTGGAGGAAGTAGGTTGCTGAAGGGTGCGGCCCACCCCATTCCAGGCCCAGCCTCTGCTTCCTGACTGTTCATGTACTGGAAGCATCAATATCACACTCCCACCACCACAAGCAGGAACCAGACCACGCCTTCCCTGCCATGATGGATGGATGGTCTCAAACCATGAGCCAGAATAATTCCTTGCTCCCTTAACTTGCTTTTCTTTCAATATTTAGCCACAATAAAATATAGCTGAGGGTTGGAGAGATGGTTTAGTGGTTAAGGCACTTGCTGGCAAAGCCAAAGGACCCAGGTTCTATTCCCCAGTACCCACATAAAGCCAGATGCACAAGGTGGTGTATCCATTTGGAGTTGGTTTGCAGTGGCTGGATGCCCTGGCACACCCATTCATTTCCCTTTCCCTCTCTCTCTCTCTCTCTCTCTCTTCCTTTTTATCTCTCTCAAACAAATAAATACATAAATATTTTTAAAAAGTAACTGATACCTCCACTAACAACAAAACAGGGAAATCAAAACAAAAGTACATGTGTAACACAGCAGTTCATGAAAATAACTGTCTGGATAGAATGCATCCAAAGTACATTTCATTTTCTGCTTAAGACCATACATTACTCTGGGGCAGGAGTGAAAACCAGAAGATAGAGTTCCAAAGAATTTCTCTCTTTCTCTCTCTGGGTCATCTAGTGGGACTACCATGTCCTTTTCTGCACATTAATAAAAATCCACAAACATTGTGTTATTTTCTTCTTTTTAAAGGGGAAAACTTGACCTGGGGATGTGATTAAATTGGTCAATGGCTGGCCTACCATGCTCAGATTCCTGGGTTCAATCCCTAGTGCTGTATAAACTGGGTGGGGTAACACATGCCCGTAATCCTAGCACTTGGGAGGTGGAGGCAGGAGGATCAGGAGTTCAAGACCAGCCTCAGCTACATAGTGAGTTCAAGGATAGCCTAGGCTACAAGAGACCCTATCAAATAAAGAAATTATATATGTGGAGAGAGAGAGATGGATAGGTAGGTAGATGACAGATAGATGATGGTGATGGTGAAGACAGACAGATAGATAGATAGATAGATAGATAGATAGATAGATAGATAGATAGATAGGCAGACAAACAGATGGATAAATAGATGATAGATAGATAGATGATAGATGATAGATAATTTAATTCCTCCACAGCCTAGTGTCCTCTTCCTCTGCCCCAGTCTCGCTATCCAGGCATTTGTGAAATTCCAGGTACACAGGCCAAGAGGTTTCTCCTCATCTCTTTCTGCCCAAGCCTAGAAACTTCTGATCACCAGATGCCCAGATTCCTGGCTGCATGGTAACACGCTGACCTTGTCTTCTCTCCCCAGACTCCTTTCTGCAACCTAAAGGGCCTTGACCACACAATGGGCTGATGGACAACACAGCCAGCAATCTGCAGTGTGTTCCTTCTTATAATGACCTGAGGACATTCCTGTTCCAGGAGTGTTGTGAGCATCCAGCTCACTTTTCTTGCCTCTCCTTCCATAATCACAAACCAGAGGAAAGCTGAGCTGTGGGGACAGCAAAGTGAGTGAAGTGCTGGCCTCCCCAGTGTGAGGACCTGAGTGTGATCCTCAGTATCCAAGTAAAAATGCCAGGTGTGGTAATACATGCCTGTAATCCAAGGAAGCAGAAAGGGGGATCCCTGGAGCTCACCAGCCCTCCAGTCTGGCTGAGTTAGTGAGCTCCAGATCAGTGAGACACTATCTCAAAAACAGGGGAAACTGGGCTGAAACTTATCCCCTGGGGAGATGTGAACACACCCCAGATAGGGCATAAACATACCAATGAGTTTATTGAGCTTACTTACAGAGTTCCATGGCTAAAAGTGTTTGCTGCAGAAGCCAGGAAACCAGTATTCAGAATTCCAGAACCCAAGAAAACCCAGATGCAAATAGTGTATGCATCTGTAATTCCAGTGTACTTATGAAAATGGGAGATGGAGTAAGGAGAACCCCAAAGCGTATAGACCAGCTAGTCCAGCATTTGCAGTGGCCAAACAAGAAAGGTCCCCAAGGTTTTCCTCTGACTTCCATATGCTCACCATGGCACGTGCATGCCCACACTTATGGACAACACACACACGCACAGAGGTAGACAGTGTTCCTGAGTATCTGGAGGTTGTCTTCTAACCTCTATAGACACACCCACACACACACCCCAGGGAGGGAGGGAGGGAGAGAAAGACAGAGAGAGAAGCTACTTTAAGGTTTGGGAGTGACCAAGACCACATAAACCACTGTGAGGCAAAGATGAAGGCTTTTATTCAGGAAAATCACAAGCTGCCAAGGCTGATTCATGAGAGAGGTGCACAGCCAACCTGAGTTTTCAGGTAATGGGCTTTATAGGGCTTTTTAGTTGGGGGTGTAAGGAAGGAAAATAACTCATTTGTTAAGTTGAATAGAAAAGTTCCCTTAGGGGAGATCATTACATTCACCATTTAAAATAGCTAGGGTGTGACACCAGAACAGTGACGAGGTGACTTACAAAATAAGGAAGCAGGAATCCATGACTTGGGGGCATTGTCAGGCAAGGAGAGGATGATGGCTGGGCAATTTCTTGAGGAATGTGGATAGTCCACTTCCTTAGGCCTCTGTCACCATTCTATTAACCATGGTGACTCCATTTTGGGAGCCCATCCTGACCCGACAGCTACCTTTCCTCCTTACCCTGAATTGACTATGGTGCATCCTCCCCCAAGTCCAAACATTGCAGGGCACCACACTAAAAGGAAAATTCTAGATACTGGAGTAATGTCGAGGAGAGGATCCTAGAGTCCACAGTATATCCTTCCACAGTCCCAGTAGCTCTCCATCCTTTCCTTTCAGCAGGAGTCCACCAGACCTCCTGGAGCTGTCAGCTCTTGGATTATTACAAATAAATTGTCTGACAAAGAAGAATGTGATTTCTGGCGTCTCACTCCGAAGGAGTTAAAAAATCTATTCAGCACTGCTGTGACCAGCCTCTTTTATTTCTGCCAGGCTGCCCGTGAGTGGATAAGCATTCTCAGCATCCACGTCTCCAAGAAATGAAAAGCACAAAGAGAATTAATGCTGAACCCTGTGTCATTAGAGCAATAAGTAATTTGCTTCTTTTGAGCAGCCTGGCTTTGAAAGCCCTAGCCATCTTATTAAGAGACACGGCCCTGAAATTGTGACTTTTTAGGCTCAATAATTATGTCTTCTATTTTATAATGAATTTGTATTATGTAGCTCAATTATATTAATAACAATTGAATTTCAAATTTAATCTAGAAGAATTATTTTAGGTGCTAAAAGCCTGTGGTTAAGGACCACGTTTTTACATTAATGTATATATGGATAAAATGAGTCACACAAAGCTTTGAAGCAAATACACACACACATACACACACACACACACACACACACACACACACACATATATTCAGCATAAAACTGCACAGAAATGCAAAAGAAACTAACTTCAAGGGGAAAAGTAAAACTTTTAATAGTTTTTCTGTACATTTTATATGAATAATAATGAACTTGGGTCTGTTGCATACAATTTTTTGAATGAATGTTTTATATTTTTTATGTATTTATTTATTTGAGACCGGGGGAAGAGGTAGAGAAAGAATGGGCATGCCAGGGCTTCTAGCCACTAGGTGAACTGCAGACACATGTGCCACCATGTGCATCTGTCTTACCTGGGTCCTGGAGAATAAAACCCGGGTCCTTAGGCTTCATCGACAAGCACCTTAACCGATAAGCCATCTCACCTGTCATGTACAATTTTGAACATGTGACATTTCTATTTTAAGACACCAATATTTACATTATGCCAGAAGTAATATTCTTTGCAACTATTTAAACTTATAAAGAAAATTTCTGAACGTCAACTTGAAAGTCTACTAAACTAATGTACACGTTAGGGACTGAATGCATGTGTGCCCCACGTCCTTACCTCTGATGTGATCGCAGGGGAAGAAAGGGCTCTGTAATGACGGAGCCCTCCCTATAGCCCTGCTCCTGCTGTTCAAGATGTGCACTGCTACCCCTGGTAAGCCCTCTGAGGTTTTAGTCTCCTCATCTGTGAACACAGTCAAGACTCCAAAGCTGGGGCTGAGGAAATAGCTCAGCAGTTAAAGGCGCTTGTTTGCAAAGCCTGCCAGCCTGAGTTTAACTCCCCAGCCACCCACATAAAGCCCAATAGGCATTCATTTCCAGTGGCAAGGGACCCTGGCATACACACACACACACACACACACACACAAATAAATAAAGACTACATACCTATTGTATCTGTAATGAGGTTTTTAGAAGGTTCAAATGCATATGTTCATGTCCAGTAAAAATAAATCACTGGAATGGAATACATCAAAACTAGAAACAATTTATCTCCAGGTGATGAATGCATACACATTTTTGTCACCTTGATGCTTTTCTCTACCTTTCAGCTTATCTAAAACAAAAGCGCACCACATTCTGATTGTGGCCATAGAAACAAGAGGGTTCTCTTCCAGACTCTCACAGCTGACCACGCTCAGAGCAGCTCAAGGCAAAGAGTGCAACCTGAGGGGAAGGTTTTCACGGGAGGTGAGCGAAGAGGAAACAGGACAGAGGAGAGTCAAACTCGCAGTTGAGAATGATCCCAGCAGTAGATAATCTTTATCTACAGAGAAAACTTGAATTAAATAGCAAATCCTGGGGCTGCTTCTTTCTCTCTCTTTCTCTCAAATAAATAAATAAAAATAAAATATTTTAAAAAGTAAAATGATACTCTACCTCAAAAACAAACAAACAAACAAAAAGTAAAGTGAAGAGAGATTGAAAAAGACACCTATGTTGCCAAGCATGGTGACGCACGCCTTTAATCTCAGCACTTGGGAGGCAGAGGTAGGAGGATCACTGTAAGTTCAAGGCCACCCTGAGAGTACAGAGTGAATTCCAGATCAGCCTGGGCTAGAGTGAGACCCTACCTCAAAAAAAAAAAAAAAAAAAAAAGACACCTATGTTGACCTCTGGCCTACACATGCATGGACACACACATGCACACATGTATGCACACGCACACACACACACACACACATACATGTACAATATACTACACAGATGTGCACATCACACACAAAAATATAGGGAAACCCAAAACAGTAGACGTTGAATGATATTTATGTTTATTATTTCCAGGGGGTGGTTTGTTTGTTTGTTTTGCAAATGGAGAAATCAAGTCCCCACAGGAGAGAAATATCCAGCTAGCAGAACCCAGGCTCTTTTCTGAGAAAGTCCTGTCCTTCTCTATCTGTGATTGAGCTTCAGACTCCATATTAGGAGATGGAGAGCCACGGGTTTTTCCTCTGGGCCGCAGAAAGCAGTTTCCACAGGGAAGAGCTCCGCTGAACGTCAGTGAGGCTGGAGTTCGAGTCTTCCCTGCAGTGTCTCCCATTGGCGTCTCCATCAGCTAAGCCCTTCAACTGCTCTGTGACATCCACTTCCTCATCTACGGACCGGCGACGTTTTCACCAGCTTCTCAGAGTGTCTGTGTGAACGAATTACACCTGAGGCTGTGCGGGGCTGAGAGCAGCGCTATGTATGCAGGATGTTAATAAATAAACAATCGCCACTCTGATTGACTGGATCTGATGAGTGAGTTCCAGCCATGGAGGGCCTGGGCACCATCCCCTAGGTGTTCTGCTAGTCCTCTCAGAAACATGAAAAAGAAAAGTATTTCCACCAGCAATGGAGAAGAAATAAGGTTTTAATTAAGTGGTTGTCAGAGAGATCCTTTCTTTGAAACCGTGTGGCTCTGCTGTGAAGTGCAGTTGCTCAGGAAAATTATTAGAACATGGAAATGTCACACAAGGAAGTCACCGCGTTTGTGATTTCAGGAGGCTTCTGGTGGGGAGCCATGGCATCTGAAAAGAAGGAAATTATTCTGTCGATATCCAGCCATGCTAAACTTGAGTGATTTGCAGAAACTTAATCATTAAAGAGCCACTTGCAATATTCAAGAAATCCCAAGTGCTCAGTAATCCCTCAGCTCCAGAGGGCTGCACCAGGTACCACCCGCAGCCTGAAGAACCCCGGCAGGAAAACAGCTTCCAAAACCCACGGGGGACCCTCCCAGTATCTGCTAGTGTCATTCTCTAGTCCATGAGGAAAGAGACTGGGCCACCCTGGGTGACACTGTCTCACGAGCATCAGCTTCCACCCTGAGCCTCGCCTTCAGTTACTCCTGAGTGGCTCCGTCTCGGGCAGAGGAGTCCCGGGCAGAAGTGAACGGCCGCCATCAGCCAGCACACCAGCGGGCTCAACTCACAAGTAGCTTACTTGTGCCAATAAATATCCGACTTGTCAATATGCCTGATCATATCGGAACCACCAGACACGAGCTGATCAGTCACACGGATGAAACCCCTGCACCCAGACTATCAAAGAAAGAGCGCTCCAACACTGAGATGGTGGGGTTTGTTACCAGCCTCGCCCAGGAAAATAGCCAGGGGAAGAACCCCACCTCTGTCCCCAGGCTCCAGCTGAAGTGCACGTGATGTGTGGTCTCCTTCCGACTGTCACTGGAGACCGCCTGCTGCCCAGATGAGCATTTAACAACTCAGAGCCCCCAAAAGCCCTTGCGAGCCGCTTGTAAAATGTCTTCTGTGCTGCTCACAGAGATTTTTCCCTGTGCTTCTGTCAGCTCTCTGCCTGTGTCTTCAGGACAGACTCCCTAACTCTGAACATTCTTTAACATTTTTGTAGTCATTGTGAAATGTGTATGTGTGTGACAGAGAGAGATCTGAGTTAAGATTGGAATAAAAGTTGTCAGGAGCCATACAGCAAAAGCCTCTCCATATTGCCTGGGCCTGCTCATAAACTGACTCATTACTCAGAAAGCTGGTCCATCCAGCTTTCTGTTAGGTACTTCTGGAACTGGTCAGCAGACTGCTTACAGAATCTTATCTTTTGCAAAAGGCCAGTTTATGGTCAGGATGTGAAACCTGGTGCAGTCAGGATGTTAAGCCAGTTGGGCAAGATTAGATGAACACCTAATTACATCCCCTCTAGGTTTCCTGGCAACTCCTTGCCCTGACCACGTCCCCTTCCCCCTACAACCCTATATAAACCTACATGTAAGAATAAACTCTCGAGGCCGTGACAAACATCTAGCATGGTCTTGTTCTTGTGTCTGTTTGCCTTCTTTCATTCAGGTTAATTTTCACCTCGCCTCTTTGTTCAACTCCCCACTGGCCAGAGCAAAAAGTGATTGCCATTGGCCACGAAGTGAAAATATGAGTACTTTTTTTGTTGTTGTTAATAGGTTATGACATTGTGGAAAGACACATCTTGGTCTCTGACTTCAGGGCAGGACAGGTTAGGACAGCTGCTATCCCAGGTGAGCCTGCAGTGAGCCCCGCAGATGCACCAGACTCATCCTTCTCTCTCTCTTTCTCCCCCCCCCCCCACCCTCTGTGTTCATCTCGACCAGCCAAAGAACTCCTGAAGCCAGAGAGAAGGGAGACTACCCATGCTGAGGTGATCTGCACCCCCAGGGCAGACAACAAGGTGGCAAAAGAGAGAAGGAAGGTATCTGGAAGGACAAATAGAAAATACAGATCCAGTACACACATGTACAAATTCATAAAGAAAATAGAAGCAAGTGAGGCGGGGCGTGGTGGCGCATGCCTTTAATCCCAGCACTCGGGAGGCAGAGGTAGGAGGATCACCGAGAGTTCGAAGCCACCCTGAGACTACATAGTGAATTCCAGGTCAGCGTGGGCCAGAGTGAGACCCTACCTTGAACACAGCCACCCCACACACACAAAAAAAAAGGAAGAAAATAGAAGCAAGTGTATATGAGACTTAATGACACAATGTTTACAACTCTTCCAAATCCACATGTAGAAAACAAATCCCCAGAGGAGGACCCTTGGAGGTGGGAACTTTGTAAGTTACTTTGGTCATGTGGGTGGTCACATGAGGGTTACAATGAGCCAGAGGGGTTGGAGAGGTAGTTCAGTGAGTAAAGTGCTTGCTTTGCAATCATGAGGGCCTGAGGACAACCCCCCAGTACCCAGACATGGTGATATACAACTGTAGCCCCAGGCCTGCGGACGCAGAGGCAAGAGGATTCCCAGGGCTCGTGGCTAGTCAGTCTGGCCTAATTGGTGAGCCAGATGCCAATGAGAGGCCCTGTTTCATAGAAAGGTGGATGGTAGTCCTGAAGATAACACCCAAGTTTGTCCTCTGGCTTCCATGCTTACACACACACACGTGCAAAAAAGTAAATAAATAAATAAATAGAGCCAGAAAGCAGAAAACTAGCTTACTCATTCTGCTATATGAGGACATCTGCAGGCCAGAAGAAACCCTCCAGATTCAACTGCATCGGTTACTTTTCTCATTGCTGTGACAAAGTACCCGACCCAGCAGAGCAAGGAAGGAGAGGTTTCTGGTGGCACACAGGCGGAGGGCTCAGCACACCGTGGCCAGGAAGGCAGGGTGGTAAGCACATGAAGTAGCTCGTCACATCTGCAGTTGGGAAGCAGACAAAAAATCAATACTGGTGCTCAGCTCACTTTCGCTTCTTGCCTTTTTATTCAGCTCAGGACTCCTCCTGCCCATGGGAGAGTGCCATCTGCCTTCAGAGTGGGTCTTCCCTCCTCAGTTAAACCTCCCTGGAAAGGGTCTCCTGCACATACCCACAAGTGTGTTCCCATGGTGATCCTTAGTCCTGAGAAGTTGACGATGAAACTTAACCATCACTCAAATCACCCTGTCCTCATGAGCTTAGACATCGTTTCTAGATCCAGGACAAACAAATTCTTTAAAGCACACAGTCTGTGGGAATTTCTTACAGTCACCCAAGCTAATCTCACCTTCAATCAGAAGCTTCCTATTTGCTCATTTTCTTTTCTTTTTATTAAGCCCTCATTTATTTGCTTGAGAGACAGAGAGGAAAGAGAGGGAATGCGGTCACACCAGAGCCTCCTGACATAGCAAATAAATGAACCCCAGATGGATACTCCACTCTACGCATATAGCTTCACGTGGATACTGGGGAATCAAACCCAGGCCAAAAGGCTTTGGACGGAAGTGCCTTTAACCACTGAGCAAGCTCTCCAGCCCCATCTCTGATTTTTAACTCTGTTATATTTGATAAGTACAATCAGTCTAAAATAGCAAATAAGAGACAATGCACGTGAGACATATACCTGGAGGAGGGGAATTGGGCAAGAACACCCCATCAGGACCAGGGAAGGGGAAGAGCTGCCATCCCTCAGAAATAATGCCTCTAACGTACATGCTGTAAGGGGGGTATGCTCATGACCAGCTTGCTGTAAGTGAAAATGAGAGCACTGAGTAGCTCACATGTCAGGATTCCAACTGTGTAAAAACAAGCTATGTTGAAAAGAACATGCACCCCCATGTGAACATGTATATTTAAGGAGTAAAACTGAGGGATCCTTTTACTTCTTCCTTCTATTTCTAAAATATCTTTTTAAAGCATCCAGTATGTTACAGTCAGCTCCACGTTGCTGGGATGCACTTCCAAAGACACAGTTTATGGGAGGAAGGGTTCATTTCAGCTTATAGGTGCAAGGACAGTTCTATCAGCATCCCAAGAAACTGGTTCCCATTCATAAATCCAGGCAGAGGGAAACCAGCCATCACCACAAACAAGCCCAAAACTGGCAGCAAAACAGCAGGGACCTGCAGCGAGCTTCAGGGACCCAGGCTCAGACTGCTCTGTGCACCTATGTGCCAGAGATCAGATCTTTCCTCAAACCCACCCCTTCCAAGCAGGCGGCTGGAAATCCAAGTTGTCATGAAACACCTGAGCCTATTGGGGGACGGATATTCAAACTACCACATCAAGCAGCTCATGTGTCAGGATTCCAACTGCGTAAAAATAAGCTAGGTAGTAAAGAGCATGCATTCACACTCCCCTATGTGAACATTTATGTTTAAGGAACAAAATAGAGGGAATTTTTTTATTCTTCCCATTATTTCTAAAATATCTTTGCAAAGCATCCAGTATTTCTCAGGACAGTAACAAGAATGCCAGCGGGGGCCTGGGTGTGGTGGCATCCACCTGTAACCCCAGCACTCAGAGGCTGAGGTAGGGGGGCTGTGGTGGGCTTCTGGCAAGCCTGAAGTAAATAAGGACTTTGGGCCAGGCTAAGCAAACTAACAAGACTTCGCCTCAATATAAAAACGTTTTTAGTTTTCATTCCTCAGATTTTAATCGCTATCTTCTCTCCCTCTTTCTTCCTTTCTCTTTCTCTCTCTCTCCCTCTGTCTCCCCTCTGACTCCAGACCCCACCATGCCCCCTGTGGCCTGGTGCTACAGCTCTCGTAAGCAATAGGAGGAGACCACTTTTGCCTAAAATCTACAAGGGCCTGGATTCCATCCCAATGTTAGAATGTAGATATGATCACTTTAAGAGTACCCGTGGTCCAGAGATCAAGACCAAATGGGAAAATAAGATCAGCCCCTGTTACCAGGGAAACCCAAGGACACCTGAGTTATGGCCTTGGATCCTATCTAGTGCTTTCCTGTGAGCAGGGCAGGAGTGAAAAACAGCCTTCTCCCCCTCTCCCCGCCCCCACTGCACCGTGAAACACCTTGAAGAACCAAAGCCCGTCATCTCCACTCCTTATGGCCTCCGCGGTCCCAGCACGCACACCCAGTCATCCTGGCATAGAGCATTCCCCAGCTCCGAAAACTAACTCAATTCCTTTCATGCCTCAGATTTCTAATCTCTATCTTTTTTCTCTTCTCTCCCTCTTTCTTTCTTTCTCTCTCCCCTCCGACTTCAGATTCCACCACGCCCCCTGTGGCCTGGGGCTGCAGCTCTTCTAACCAAGTTTCAGTGCTAAAAGGACATTTTGTCTCAGCACCCCTCACGAACCAGCCTGCTCTTCCACCGCAATCCCTTTTAAAAATAACACATGGCGCTGGAAAAAAAAAAAAAAAAACGCATAGAAACCAACCCCCACGGTGTGTGCTGGGTGCACTGAATTCTCCAGGAGGGTCTGACCACGTTTCACTTCCAATCAAGCAACCCTGAGTGGCAACAGCTGCTGACTGTGCTGAGGAAATGCCTGTGTGGCTGCCCCTCCTTTCTCCAGCCCGGCTCTGAGGGGCCGTCAATCATCCACAGCACGGAGAAAGTGCGAGAGACCTTTGTCTATAGGAAGCTGTGACGGTGCCACCCGTATTCTGTCGTCCGCTCATGACCTCCGCCGCCCCCCTCTCTCCAGCACTGGGTCCCAGACCCTCACTGCTGCTGCAGGCCACCTCCTCCCTCGGCCTCTCTTCCATGCTCCCAACTCTGTGACCTCTCTCGACACCAACGTCCATCTGGAACAAGCCAGTAAATTAGTCCTCTCTTCCCCACCCACGTGAGTTTAAGTCACTCGATTAATCAAACAGAAACTCATTTCTTTGCAAATGCCAACCTGAAGACAATTCTTTGGCTGAGATATTTTTTTCCCTGCCAGTTCTTCCCTAATTTTCCTCTGAAACATCTCCAGTTCATTTTCTGAACCTCCCCACGACTCCCCCGACTTGGTCATAATTGGGAGACCAGCAGTGGGCTGAATTTATTCCACCTCCATTAAGCTAAAACGCTAAAGTTAAACCAGAGCCCCGCTGGATTGCAAGAGATTTCTGCAGCTGAATGGAGACCGGTTCTTATTAAATTATGCATCCACTGTTCCTTTATTTCCTCAACAGAATACAGCTCATGAACGGTTATGTGGATTACCTTAATTAAGTTCAACAGTCTTTGGCCTTGAGGCAATTCGACTCTTCTGTGGAGTGAAGTGAGCACTTGAACTTCTAAAGGGGCCGGGATTTGGTTTTAAAGTCCAGGTCAGGGAACATACTGAGGTCTTGTCCCCGCCGGGGTCTTTGGAGGTGTTCTTGACCCTCCTGTGTTACTCCCTCAGGACACAGATTCACCGTATCCCCGCTTTGTGTTTCCTAATCACAAGAGTGTCCTAGGTCCAGAGAGGAAAGTCATCCAACCAGCTTCTCCTTTTGCCTTGCAGGGACACAGGGAAGAGGGTTTAGAGACAGAGAGGGAACAAGCCTGAGGGCTTGTAATCAACCACCGGTGCGGGTCTGGGCCAGGCCACGGAGTCCGTGGTGGTGACCGGCTCTCCAGGGCTGTACTGACAACCGCACCTTCGAGCCCACCATGCGCTGGGCACAGGGGAGGCTGGGAAGAGGAGACCCTCAATGGCTCAGGCTTCAAGTCACGTCCTCCGGCGAAAGCAGCCCCGTCTTCCCACTGAGACCAAAATGGCTTCGGTGAAGGTGGCCCGGCGCTCCGTGAGCCTAGAAAACAGCCCGTTCTCTCAATTGCTCAGCTTCCAGATCTGGGGGAATCAGGAATCGCAGGGGTGTCGACTGTGGGAGTTGCTAGGAGTGGGGAGCTGCGGGCTGGAAAACCACCGGAACAGAATCTGCTTAAGGACTTGCCGGCAGGGCAGTGAGGCTGGCCCAGGTCCCCGTCTTGTGTCTAAGCCTAGAACTCGGGGTGAAGAAGGCCCAGGCACATACGCAGCAGAACTGGCTGAAAAGGGTCAGGCAGCAATACCTGAGCAGACTGGCATCTGCAAAGAAATTGCATTCTGGCACTGGAGGGATGGCTTGGGAGTTAAGGTGTTTGCCTGCAAAGCCAAAGGACCCAGGTTCGATTCCCCAGGATCCACATTAGCCAGGTGCACAAGGGGGGCACACACGTCTGGAATTTGTTTGCAGTGGCTGGAGGCCCTGGCCTGCCCATTCTCTCTTCTCTCTCTCTCTCTCTCTCTCTCTCTCTTCCTCTTTCTCTCTGTTAAATAAATAAATAAAAATAAAAATACTTTTTAAAAAAACTGTGTTCTGCCCAACTGTCAATATTTGTGGCACAACTTAGCAATAAAGATTCATTGTATTGACTCGGGAGGCAAAGGTAGGAGGATCGCCATGAGTTCAAGGCTACCCTGAGACTACATAGTGAATTCCAGGTCAGCCTGAGCTAGTGAAACTGTACCTAATAAAACCAAAAAAAAAAAAAATTTCATTGTATTGCTGAATTGAATAAACAAACCATAACTATCAAATTTCACTATTCCCATGCCCTCCAAGGGAAGGCTCTTCATAAATTCTAGAAATTCTAAGGACATAATTTATTGTATTTTTTATTTATTTGTGTGAGAGAGAATGGACATGCCAGGTCTTCTAGCCACTGCAAATGAACTCCAGATACCTGTGCCACCATATAACATTTGGCTTATGTGGGTTCTGGGGAATTGAACTTGGGTTCTTAGGCTTTAAGGCAAGTGCTAAGCCATCTCTCCAGCCCCATGATTGATTTTTTTTTAATTTGTGTTTTGGAGGTAGGGTCTCACTCACTCTAGTCCAGACCAACCTGGAACTCATTTGGTAGTGGCATTTTTTTTTTTTTGAGGTAGGGTTTCACTCTAGCCCAGGCTAACCTGGAATTCACTATGTAGTCTCAGGGGAGCCTTGAACTCATGACAATTCTCCAACCTCTGCCTCCAGAGTGCTGGGATTAAAGGCGTGCGCCACCATGCCCAGCCCCATAATTGATTTTAATACCCAATCTGTAAATGCTGTGTTAATAGGCATCATCATACTGGATTGTTAGGGAACAATGGCAAAAAATTCTGTACCTATTCAGTACAGGTACAGATTTTTTTTTTTTTGCATGCGCGTGTGTGTAGTGTTTTGTGGTGTGTGTGTGTGTGTGTGTGTGTGTGTGTGTGTGTGTGTGCGCGCAAACATATGTGAGGAGGCCAGAGGAAAGTGTTTGGTGTCTCTCCTCCATTGCTCAGCCACGTGTTTCCTTGGGATGGAGTTTCTCACTGATTCCTGAGCTTGCTGCTTCCATGTTCACGGGTGTAGGCTTCACATGTGTGTGCAGGAGCATGTGCACGTGGAGGCCAGAGGTCAACGTCGAGTGTTCTTCAGTCATCTCTGCCTTGCTTGTTGAGAAATGGACTCTCACAGAACCTGCAGCTCGCCAGTTTTGGTAGACCAGCCAGTCAGCGAGCCCGGGATCCTCCTATCTGCACTCCCCGCTGCGCGATTCCAGGTGCCCACAGCTACACCCAGCCTTTACGTAACCGGTGGGGTCTACACGCGTGCTGTGTGGCAAGTATTTTACCAACTAGGCCATCTCCCCAGCCCACAATGCACTTTTTAAGACATAGTTTAATCCATGGTTGCCTCAGTCTGACACAGAGGGGTGAATATATATGATGGAATATTTTTGATTTCAGTTCTGCAACACCCCACTTCCCCCATCAAGAGTAGGCTTTGTGTTGGGCTGGAGAGATGGCTTAGTGGTTAAGGCATTTGCCTGAGAAGCCAAAGGACCCGGATCAATTATCCAGGACCCACATAAGCCAGATGCACAAGGGGCACATGTGTCTGGAGTTCGTTTGCAATGGCTAGAGGCTCTGGCATGCCCATTCTCTCTGTGTCTCTCTTCTCTCTGTCTCTCTCTGCTTGCAAATAAATAAATAACATTTATTTTTTAAAAAGGAAGACTAGGCTTTGTGGGATTAGAGAGATGGCTCAATGGTTAAGGTGCTTGCCTGAAAAGCCTACTGACCCAGGCTCAATTACCCAGTAACCTTGTAAATCCCAATATACAAAGGGGACATGCCTCTGGAGTTTGTTTGCAGTGGCAGGAGGCTCTTGCACACCCATATTCTCTCTTGCTCACTCTCACTCTTGCTCTCTCATTCACTCACTTGCTCTCATCTCATTCTGTCTCTCAAATAAATAAAAAAGATTTGTAAATTTTTTTAAAGAGTAGAATTTTCCACTGCAGAAGAGGTGGCAGAAAGAATGTAAGAGCCAAAGGAAGGACTCCGTACAATGCTCTCTTCCAGACACAAAATGGCCTGGATATCCATGACCTCACAGTGCCTGACACTACCTACACAAGACCATCATAATAGGAGGAAAAGATGATGACATCAAAATAAAAGAGAGACTGATTGAGAGGGGAGGGGATATGGTGGAGAGTGGAGTTGTGAAGGGGGAAGCAGGGTGGATTATCATGGTGTAATGTCTATAATTATGGAAGTTGTCAATAATAAATAAATAAGAAAAGTAGAATTTGTGCCACTGACTATTCTTTTTCCATCTTCTCATGGTCTGTGCAGCTATTTTAAGATTTTTTTTTTAAATGTGAGGACTGTAAAGATGGCTTAGTGGTTGAGGTAAAGTCATAGGACCTCGGTTCAATTCCCCAGGACCCACGTAAGCCAGATGCACAAGGTGGTGCATGCAACTGGAGTTCATTTGCAATAACTAGATGCCCTGGTGCATCCATTCTCTCTCTCTCTTTCTCCCCCCATGTGTGTCTGCCTCTTTCCCTCTCTTGCTCTCTTAAATAAATAAATAGCTGTGACCATTTTATCAATAAACTTAAATCCAGGGTATTATATTTAAAGGAGTTTCAACAGTCTTTGAGGGGAAACACAACAGGTTTCTGGCTTTGTTTTAGTTCTGGATCTTAGATTCTTGGCCCTACTTGATCTGAATGTCCCTAACTTGTCCTTGCCTCAGCTCCCCACATGTCACTCAAGGTCAAGGCATGAGCTAAGCATCCCACTCAGGAGAGATGACTAAGGACGCACTCACCGCGGCAGCGGCTGGACCCAGAGAGGAGTGCATTAGAGTCCACAGCCAGCAACGCCAGCAAGCCATCGGGAGCCTAGACCACGGGAGCAGTGCAGTAGCAGGTTTCAGAAGCTGGACAGGCCCAAAGCTGGAGGAGAAGACCACCGGCAGGCAGTGGCTGGGGTGAGGAGCTGTAACATCTTGGCTGAACCATGATCTCCCAAGAGCATTGTAGTGGTTTGAATGAAATGCCCCTCATACGGTCATTTGTTTTACGTACTTGGGTCCCAACTGGTGGCAATTTGGGAAGGTTGCTGTGCCTTTGAGAGGTAGAGGCTTGTTGGAGGCTGTGTGCCAGTAGGGGTAGGTTTTGGCACAACACTACCCAGCTCCCAGCCCGGTACTCAGACAGCGTCCTTCCTTGTGCAGGGAGACATGAGCCAGCCTCCTGCTCGGGGCCCATCATAGTTTCCCAGACACAATTCAACTTCCCTCGAGACTGAAATAAAGGGTGTCCTTCCATCATTGTCTCTGTCCCCCTGTCTGTACTAACCCTTGCCACCAGTCAAGTCCAGCTAGAAACCAGAGGACAGAAGGCAGGATGGACACAATGCACAATGCCTGACCCACACAGAGTGTGGCAAGACTGTGACAGACATGGAGCAAATGAACACATCTCAGCTGCAACCTCAGGATAAACTCAGAACCGTGTCGTTCGAGTATTCTGGTGAATACACGAAAATTATAGATGTACGTGCACACGCGATGTACGCAGACGACAGTCCCTTGCACGTATAAACACTGGACAGTGATTACCTTTTTATGGCAATTCTTGCTAATCCATAAGAGCAGTTCATTCCTAAGTACAAGCCATGTGCACTGATGTTTTCAAAGATATACAGCAGTCAATTCCCTCTGTGAACCCACATTGTCTTTCCCTGAGGATTTTCATTAGCTTACTTATGCATTTATTATTTTCTTTGTTGGGAATGAGAAATCTTATCAAAGGTTCATTTAAAGGGTAGATATTTTTACCACATCCACTCAGAAAGAAAGCCTTCATTCTTCTGTGGAGGTCTGTCGGGAAGCACCAAGCTCTGACAAAATGGAAATCACTTCCTGCAGACAACACACTGTTCTGAACTTGTTGGGACTGATTCAACATTTGCTTCAATATTTGTCCCAGTTCCGGTGTCTAACTCTGCTATAGAGAGAGGTTTCGGGTTTATTTTTGAAATGTCAGACGGAATGGTGCCTCGGCATAAAGGGTTCTTATGGAAAATTTCTTCATATGTTCTCTCCCTAAAAGAAAAAGGAGAGTTTTAGAAAGCCAAACTACTCATCAAAAGTCAACACTAGGGCTGGAGATGGCTTAGTGATTCAGGCACTTGCCTGGGAAGCCAAAATACCCAGGCTTGATTCCCCAGGACCCACATAAGCCAGACATACAAGGTGGCACAAGATACATGTGTCTGGAGTTCGTGGCTGGAGGCCTTGGCATGCCTATTCTTCCTCTCTCTCTCTCTCTCTCTCTCTCTCTCTCTCTCTCTCTCTCTCTTTCTCTCTCTCTCCTAAATAAATAATAAAAGTGCTTTTTTAAAAAAAAATTGTCAACGCTAGCCAGCCTGAGTTCAGTTCCCAAGCCTCCCAAGTAAGCTGGGTGAAAAAGTGGTGCAAGCATCTGGCATCCATTTGCAGTGGCAAAGGCCCTTACATGCTTGACACCCAATACATACACACGTGTTAATAAATATATTTGTTAAAGTCAATACGAAAATGCAGAAGCTAAGTCTGCCATCAGTAGCATTTAAAATGAGTGTGTCGCTTTCTCATTTCTAGAACAAAATACCCAGCCAGAGCAGCTTTAGGGAGGAAAGGGTTGGTTTCAGCTTGCAGCTTTGAAGGCGGATCCATCGTGGCAGGAGCAGGAAGCCAGGGTCACATGATCACATCAGCAGAGAGCAAGCAGAGTACCGTGAATGCTAAGCACTCATACTTAAAAAAATATTTTATTTTGTTGATTACTTTTTGATATTTTATTTATTTATTTGAGAGAAAGAGGCAGAGAGAGAGAGAGAGAGAGAAGAGAGAATGGGTGCACCACTGCCTCCTGCCACTGCAAACGCACTCCAGACACAAGTGCCGTCTTACGCATTGGGCTTTAAGTGGGTACTGGGGAAGCAAACCTAGGTCCTTAGGCTGAGCACTTAAGCAACTACCTTAACTGCTAAGCCATCTCTCCAGCCCATGTTTTCATTTGTTTATTTTTGAGTTATCCCAGGCTAACCTGGAATTCACTATGTACTCTCAGGGTGGCCTTGAACCCATGGGGACCCTCCTACTTCTGCCTCTTGAGTGCTAGGATTAAAATGTACTTATTAATTTGAAAGCTTGTGTTTATTTTCAGTAGATGATAATATATTTGGGGAAAAAAATCCTGAGGCCAGGTATGGCTCACACCTGTAATCTAAGCTCTTGGAAAGCAGAGGCAGGAGGATTATTGGCAGCTCAAGGCTTGCCTGGGATACAAAGTGAGACCTGTTCAAATAAAAAAAAAAAAGAGGGGCTGAACAGATGGCTCAAAGGTTAAGGCACTTGCCTACAAAGCCTAAGCACCCAGGTTTGAGTCCCCAGTACCCAAGCAAAAGCCAGGTGCACAAAATGGTGCCTCAGCCTGGAGTTTGTTTGCAGCAGCTAGAGGGCCCTGGCATGATCATTCTTTCTGTCTCTCTTCTCTCTATCTCTCTGTGCTTGCAAACAGATAAATAAAAATAAATGAAAACCCTGAGATATAGAAGTACAAAAGCTGAATTCGGGGGTCTGCCTTTCATGGTTACCTTTAGGTATCTCTGTCCCACTGAGCAGATGCATCCAGTCCTAAGAGATCCTTCTGCAGACATGTACAGACGGAGCGTGTGTGTGTGTGTGTGTGTGTGTGTGTGTGTGTGTGTTCACACAGATGGCCACATGCCACTTATCTCATTCTTCCCCCTTGCCTTTCTCACTTAGCCTGCTACCAAGAAGGTCATTCCTTAGCAAAGTCCAGCGACAACTCAGCTTCTCCAAGGCCCCTCATGTTCCTGCCCTTGTATACCTGGCTTTTATTTTTTATTTTATTTTTATTTTTTATTATGGAAAAATTTAGTATGGATACAGCATGTGTTGCTACCATCCTTTCCCTCATCCATGCCCCCATGCCACTGGAGCCTTCCTCAGTGGGGTTGCTGATACTCCCCATAGGGTTGTGGGTTATGAGTTGTGAGAGCAACAGTCAGATATTGGCAATCAGATATTGGAAGGAGGGGCAATGCCTCTGAGTCTAATGA
This sequence comes from Jaculus jaculus, assembly GCF_020740685.1. Taxonomy (NCBI): domain Eukaryota; kingdom Metazoa; phylum Chordata; class Mammalia; order Rodentia; family Dipodidae; genus Jaculus; species Jaculus jaculus. The sequence goes on from NC_059109.1 coordinate 134,704,841, forward strand.
CCCAACCTGTGACTTACAATCTTTCCACCCCCTAGTCTGCAAAATTCCCTGAACTCTGGTGGGTGTTTCTTTGCTTTTTGTTTATCTTATTTATTTGAGAGCGACAGAGAGAGAGAGAGAATGGGCACACCAGGGCTTCCAGCCACTGCAAACGAGCTCCAGACGCGTGCGCCCCCTTGTGCATCTGGCTAACGTGGGTCCTGAGGAATCGAGCCTTGAACCGGGGTCCTTAGGCTTCACAGGCAAGCGATTAACCACTAAGCCATCTCTCCAGCCAGTGGTGGGTGTTTTTTAAGTCTGCTTCAGTGAGGAGTTCTTGGGAGCCTCTGGATCTCTGCTTTGGTCTCTGTTGAGAGTCCTCGGTGTCTGTCTCCTTTGCTTGGGGATCTTTCGGTCTTCTGCCATGAAGGAGCACACTGAAGAAAGATCCTTCAGTGTCCCTGTTCTCCGGGATCATGTCTGCAACAACTGCTTCCGGATCAAGTACTTTTAACCACTGACCATCTCCCCAGCCCACTTTCCAGTAAATTTCTCCGTCTCATGTGGTCTGATGTTATGGCTGCTATAGAGACTTGTTTTTTCCTCTTCTGAGTGTTACTGGAATCGAGCCTTCGGGGGTATGCTGGTAGTAAGAATCTCCCCCAAATAAAGCCAAAAGAAATATCCAATTTAACAGATTGCAAACTGCAACAGAAACGCAAGAAACATGAAAAATCAAGGCACCATAATTCCTTCAAAAGTTATAGCTGCTGGGCATGGTGGCACATGCCTTTAATTCCAGCACTTGGGAGGCAGAGGTAGGAGGATCGCTGTGAGTTCAAGGCCACCCTGAGACTACATAGTGAATTCCAGGTCAGTCTGGACTACAGTGAGAAAAACCTTGAAAAACCAAAAAGAAAAACAAAACAAAAAAATTATTATAGCTCCTCAACTAGTGAAATCAAAGAAAGATAAAATGGCAAATGAGTATTTCAAGAGTTTACTGGTGAAAGTGATCAATGAGAGCTGGAGCTAGATGCACAAAGCGACATGTGTATCTGGAGTTTGTGTGCAGTGGCAAGGGCCTGGTGCGCCAATTCTCTTCCTCTCTCTCTCTCTCTATCTCTCATAAATAAGTCAAAATAATTTTTTAATTTTTTATTCATTTGAGAGTGACATAGAGAGAGAGAAAGAAGCAGATGAGAAAGAGAGAGAAAGAATGGGTACGCCAAGACCTCCAGCCACTGCAAATGAACTCCAGACGTGTGCTCCCCCTTATGCATCTGGCTAACATGGGTCTTGGGGAATCAAGCCTCAAACCGGGGTCCTTAGGCTTCACAGGCAAGCGCTTAACCACTAAGCCATCTCTCCAGCCCAGTAAAAATATTTTGTAAAAAAATGAACAGTAACATAAATAGGATAGAAACAGGGAAATCAGTTCAGTTTAGTACATGTAAAGAAAAGTCAGCAACGTGGAAGAAAATTCAGCAAGAAAATTGAGTTTTTGAAAAATATAATTAGAGGGCTGGTGAGATGGCTTAGCAGTTAAGGCGCTTGCCTGTGAAGCCTAAGCATCCAGGTTTGATTCTTCAGGTCTCATGTAAGCCAGATGCACAAGGTGGCACATGTGTCTGGAGTTTGTTTTCAGTGGCTAGAGGCCCTGACATGCCCATTCTCTTTCTCTCTCTCTCCCTCTTTCTCTCTTCTTTCTCTCTTTCTCTCTCTCTGTGTCTCAAATAAAAATAAATAAATAAAAATTTAATTAAAAAAAAGAAAAATATAAACAGAGTGCTAGAGAGATTTCTCAGTAGTTAAAGGTATTTGCTTGCAAAGCCTGATGACTGGGGTTTGATTCCCCAGCACCCACATAAAGCCAGATGCTCAAAATTGCACGTATATCTGGAGGTATGGAGTTCATTTGCAGTGGCAAGAGACCCTGGCTCACTTGCATGCTCGCTCTCTCTCTCTCTCTCTCTCTCTCTCTCTCCCTTTACAAATAAATAATAAATAAAATTTATATAGAGAGAGATAGAAATGTTGAAATGAGAACCTCAATGAATCAAATGGACATGGTTGTAAGCATCAGCAGTAAGTCAACTAAACAGGAAAAAGGATTTCAGCAATGGAAGACGAGGTCAAGGAGGCACTGCCTCCAAACATCAGCACAGGAACAATAGACAAGGATGCCCACCACATCCAAGGGTTCTGAGACATAACAAGAGGACGAATTCGGGGACTTACAGACTAGAAGAAAGAAGCCAAGATAAACACGAAGGGCATAGAGGATGTATCCAATAAAATTATGGTAGAAAAATTCCCAAATCTAGAGAAAGAAAGAAAGCCAAACACAAGAGGCATATGGAAACCCAGAGACAGGACCAGAGAAGGACCCCTCTGCAACGTAGTGAAGTATAGTGAAGATGTTAAAATTCAGTGTGGACATGAGGATGGAGGAAGATGGAGAAGGACAAAAGGTATGCATGGAGGTTGTCAATAGAAAGTTAAGAAAAAAAAACAGTAGTGAATTAAGCTAGTTATGGTGAGTCAGGCTTGTCACCTCGAACTTACAAGGCTGAGGCAAGAAATTGTTGAGAGTTCAAGGCCAGTCTGGGCCTCCTAGCAAATTTCGGTTCAGCTTGGGCTATAAAGTAACACTCTATCTCAGAAAGGGGGCGCTGGAGAGGTCACTTAGCAGTTAAGGCATATCCCTGCAAAGCCTAAGGACCCAGGTTCAATTCTCCAGGTCACGTGTTAGCCAAATGCATAAGATGGTACATGCGTCTGGAGTTCATTTGCAGTGGCTGGAGGCCCTAGCACACCCATTCTCAATCTCTCTCTGTCTTTCTCTCTCTCCCTCTCTCTATCTCAAATAAATAAATAAAAGAGATAAATAAAATGGTTGGTTTTTTTAAAAAAACAAAAAAGGGCTGGGCATAGTGGTGCATACCTTTAATCCCAACACTCAAGAGGCAGAGGTAGGAGGATTGGCATGAATTCAAAGTCACTCTCAGACTATAGTGAATTTCAGGTCAGCCTGGGCTAGAGTGAAACACCACCTCAAAAAAACAAAAAACAAAAAACTAGGTCTTAGCAGTTAAGGTGCTTGCCTGTGAAGCCTAAGGACTCAGGTTCAGTTTCCCAGTACCCAGTACCCACATAAAGCCAGATGCACAAGGTGGTGCAAGTGTCTGGAGTTCGCTTACAGAAGCTAGAGGCTCTGGCATGCCCATTCACCCCCCAGACTCCCTAATTCTTTTTCTGTGTCTCTCAAATAAATAAATAAAATATTTTTAAAAATTAAAAAAAGAGGGCCAGAGAGATGGCTTAGCACTAAAGGCAGTTGCCTCCAAAGGCAAAGGACCCATGTTTGATTCCCCAGGACCCACATGAGCCAGATGCACAAGGTGGCACATGCCTATGGAGTTTGTTTGCAGCAGCTGGAAGCCTAGGAGAGTCCATTCTCTCTCTCTTTCTTAAATTATATATAAATATTAATATAATATTATATATATATTGTTGGGGAGGTTTTGAGGTAGGGTTTCACTCTAGCCCAGGCTGACCTGGAATTCACTATGGAGTCTCAGGATGGCCTCGAACTCACGGCAATCCTCCTACCTGTGCCTCCCGAGTGCTGGTATTAAAGGCATGGGCCATCACGCCCGGCTTATTTTTAAAGAATTTTTTTAAGAGGCATGAAGATCAGTTTCCTTTACTGTGTGTGTGAGAGAGAGAGAGAGAGAGTTGGGATCAAGCCCACAGAGAACAGGCATACTTGACAGAATTTTCTGAGTCTGCCTGTGAAAACTCTGCACTAAGAACTTCATTCCCCCCGAGAGTTCCTTCTCTGAACTTTCTGTTTAAATTGCCTGTCTGGCAGCCCCGATTCCCTCTGCCTAACAATCTAGGAGGAACAGCACGCAGCATCTCGCCGGGTGATGGGGCGTGTCAGGCCCTCTCTGCTCTCTGCTCCCGGGCAGAGTACCAGGGGAAAAACCAACAGATGGAGGGCATTCTGTTCCAGACGGTGAACGGACAGGTCAGGTCAGGGTTTGTGGAGCCTCCTGCTTGAACTTGACTTCTTATTTCTAGGCCGGGGAACCTGTGGCGGTTGGAGTGCTCTTGAAGGTGAATTTTCCAATGTTTCTAACGCACGGGACATTTTGGTCTGACAAAATGTTAGAGAATTTCAATAAAGTGAAGAAACAAGAAAAGTCCTTACCACAGAGATGGAAGCTTTGGAAACTCGCCTCAGCCAATGCTCGGCTCTCAAACATCACCGAGTTTGGACAGAAAGAGTGGAGGCTCCTGCTCTACAGAGTAGGGTTCCTTCTTTGGAGGTGTGGGATGTTCGGAGGACTTCCATGTGACTATGCCCTGCACCTTGGAGTCAATTAATTGCTCCATTGGCCCATCCACTCCCATGGTCTTCTAGAGATCCCTCTCCTGCTACCTGAGTGCAAAATCTCCTGCGGAGACTGCAAGGGTCTCTTTCCTGGGTGTGATGCTACCCTGAGGACGGCTGAGGCTTGACCAGTGCATATAGGGTGTGGACGAGGCCTGGCTGTGCCTGTCTGTCCATCACGGTTTGCACACGTGCACGTAGAAGCTTCCCCAAGGCTCAGAGTATAGCCCAAAGTGGGGAGATGAAAGGCGGCGGGGGCAGGTCTCCCTGAGCTGCTATGGTTTGCCACGAAACTCTGAGGAGTACAAGAACTCGGTGTGAGCTCCTTTCTCTTCTCTGTGACAAAATATGCCTGACGGGCGTAGCTTAAGGGAAAAAGGATTGATCTGGGCTCGTGGCTTAAGATGGGTACAGTCCATCCCAGCAGGGAGACATGGCAGCTGGATTGGCATGGTCTGGGATGGCAGGAGTGTGGGGCAGCTGCCTATTAAATGACCCCAACCAGAAAGAAAAAAGCACTCAGGCCAAAATCCAGGCAGCCTATGGCCTTCGAATCCCTCCCCTCAGCAACCTACTTCTTCCAGCTAGAATCTTCCTGAAGGCACTCCCCAGGCATGCGCACAGGACCTGGGCTCACGGTGGCCTGGTGCCTAGCCTGGGAACAAGGGCCACTCCACGAAGATGTTTGAGGTAAGGCCTTGGGGTCCAGAGGTTCTGAATCATTATACATTTCCAAGCACCTGGCTAGGATCTGGAGTCTCAAGACATGATCCTTGGTTTATGTGACTATCAAGTTCAGACTTGCCCTAGATAACATTTACATTTTTAAAGCTGGGATGGAGTCTAGTTTGTTGGTTGCCTGGGAGACAAAATATACTTCCTTGTACCACTTAAATGTTAAGAGGGTTTGAACATTTCTCTAAAAAAAAAAAAAAAAACTATTTGCCCTCCACTGAGTTTGCCAAGTCTTCCAGCTTCACAGGCTAGGGAGTGTCATTTCATCACAAAGTTCTTGAGGAAACAAAGAGAACAGGTTTCACTTTTATCAGTTTATTTCTGGGCGTTTTACTAAATGCCAAATTAATTCCAGCCCAAGAGCTCAGATACATGAGGTCGTTGTGATGTTAAAATTTTGTGCTAGGCCTGGTCACGAGTCACTGAACACCAGTCTTGTTCCAGACGTGCTTTATTTTACCACCTCCAGTCTACACAAGTTCCAAAGAGAAGTAGCAGTACTCCCAGTGGAGAAACTGAGGCTCAGAAGTAAATGATATAACATGAGAAATAGAACTTAAGGCTCACACATCTGGAGATCACTGATAGTGGCTAGAGGCTCTGGTGTGCCAATTCTCTCTCTCTCTCTCTCTCTCAGATAAATAAATAAGCCAATAGAAGAAGGAGGGTGAAATGACTGCAAGTACACCCCCCAACACTCATGTGACAGGACTCTCAACAACTCAGGACAACAAAGCAAAAAGCATCAACGTAAATAAAGAGAAGAGAATATACTTCTTGGGGGCTGGAGAGATGGCTCAGTGGTTAAGGCACTTTCCTGCAAAGCCTAACAGCCTGGGTTCGATTCCCCAGTGCCCCTATGGAGCCAGATGTACAGGGTGGCTATGCCTTTGGAGTGAACAATACATGATGCATGCATGGATGGATGGGTGGATGGATGGATGGGATGTAGGTACCTGGATGGATAGATATACACATTGGAGGGTAGATGAATGGATGGGTAAATTGGTGAGTAAACTAGTGGATTCGTGGATGGACAGATGTGTGGGTACACAGATGGATGGATAGACACTTGGTTGTCCAATAGAAGTCAGCATTCTAAGCATGGGATCAATTGTTGAAGGGGTGGCAGAAAGAATGTAAGAGCCAAGGATAGGAAGGAGTGTTCTGGAACACTGGCTTCCAGACACAAAGCGTTGGTTGTACTCATGACCTCATAGTTGCTGTCTTTGTTGTCATGGATAATGGAAAGGACCAAAAAAAAAAAATTAAAATAGAAGAAGGAAATGGGTATGGTGGCACACACCTTTAATCCCAGCGCTCGGGAGGCTTAGGTAGGATCATCACCTACCAGCCTACTAGTTCAAGGCCAGCCTGGAGTACAAAGTGAATTGCAGGTCAGTCAGGGATACAGTGAGATCCTGCCTCAAAAAACAAACAAAAGGCCAGGCGTGATGGCACACATCTTTAATCCCAGCACTCGGGAGGCAGAGATAGGAGGATCATCAAGGGCTCAAGGCCACCCTGAGACTACATAGTGAATTCTAGGTCAGCATGGGCCAGAGTGAGACCCTACCTCGAAAAAAAAAAAAAAAAAAAGGAGGAGGAAGAGGAGAAGAAAAGAGTTAGAAGAGGAGAGGGACAAAGGAAAGCAGTGAGAGATTTCTGTGAGGTGATCAAAGAGAAGCATGAAGCAGAAGAAAAGGTGGGAGAGGATTATGATTAGGGTACAGTATATGCATGCGTGGGGGTCTGTCAATAAAAACAAACAAATAACTAAATATAAGGTCTTACTTTGCAGGTACAGCAGGAATTGCCACTGACATATGTGGGCTCATATCTATTTTTCCCCTGGGAGCCATGGAGATTTTTAAGAATTCATTGTTCCAAAATAAATTTAAAAGGGTAAATTAGTCACTTAATTTAAAAGTATCCACGCATCTGTATAATCATTATATGTAAAAAAGAAAAGGTCTGGAAAGGATTCAGCTTTGCTGTCAGAACCCTTCTTAACTTTGTTTAAAAAAAAAAAAAGACTCTAGCCCAGGCTGACCTGGAATTCACTATGTAGTCTCAGGGTGGCCTTGAGCTCTCAGCGATCTTCCTACCTCTGCCTCCCAAATGCTGGGATTAAAAGCGTGCTCTGCCATGCCCGGCCATAGTGAGGTTTTATTTTCAGTAGCCATAAAGTACCTCTCTTTAATCCCATAAGTATACTTAATACTAGCATTGTCATCTCATTTTGCTTTTCCTACCGGTTCACATTTTAGGCTGGCCAAGACTGGTTAAAAACCAAGGGCGTGGCCAAGGGTTGAGATTAAGGAAGTAGCCGAATGGTTGTGTCTGGGGGCTCTGACTCTGGTGAGATTAGAGAGCCCCTGGCATATGGAGCTGGCTTCATGGAGAAGGCAGCCTTCTCTCGGTGTTTCCGAGTGTCTGCAGCTGAAGGCCCATGTTCCTGGTGGAAGGCTTGCACTATAGACATCTTTGAGATCTAGTGGTTAGCAGCCTCAAGCACAGGGAAACTACCCATTAAGGGGCGTCCCTGAGTCCAGAGCGAGCCAGGTCCCTTGTTGGCCAGCCTGCTCCAGCAAGTGGGGGCCCCCTGGTAAGTCAGCGAGGTAGCAAGGTTGGGAGAGAGAATCGATTTGTTTAAAAACCCAAGCCTGCCTCACAGATAAAGAAGAGGAAGCGGCTGCCGCTACAACCTCTGGAATCTGGAGCCCTCCTAAGACCTAAACCTGGGCAGAAGCCCTGCAGTCATGAAGTCCGAGAGGGCCAGCACCCAGAACCCAGGCAGTTCCATCGTGGCCTGCAGCCCAACCATGGAGGAATTTTCAGATTTCAACAAGTACATTGCCTACATGGAGTCCCAGGATGCTCACAGAGCTGGACTCGCCCAGGTCAAAACACCCAAGGGATGGAGATCCTGCAGTCCTGCGACATCAGTGACATCTTACTAGCCTCTCCCTTGAAGCCGCTGGTGTCTGGGCAGGCAGGCGTCTTTGCTCTGTACCGCAGAAAGAGGAGAGCCATGACCGCGGGTCACTATCGCCACCAGGCCAACAGTAAAAGATGCCCCCCCACACACACACACACCTCAAGGGAATTGTGAAAATCTGGAGAGAAACTACTGGAAGGGCCGCCTCTACGAGTCACCACTTGACGGCGCTGGCATCAGTGCGTCCTTGTTTGATGAAAACACTGAGCTTTGGAACCTTGCGCACCTGGGCAGCATCTTAGACCTCCCACAGCGGGAATGCGCAGCGGTGACCAACACGCCCTCCCTGAACTGGGGCACGCGGAAGACCACCTTCGCTTGGCACACGGAGGGCATGGACCTGTACAGCATCGACTCCCTGCCCTTCGGGGAGCCCAAGACGTGGTATGCTGCCCCCCCCGCCAACTCCCGAGCCTGCGCGTCCTTCCTGCGGCACAAGGTGGCGCTCCTCGCTCCCAGCGTGCTCGGGCAGAATGGCCTCCCCTTCGGTGACCCAGTGGTCACCTTCCCCTGTGGCTACCACGCTGGCTCCAACTGCAGGAGGCCGCCGAGCGGTGGAGCGACTCTGGCAAGGTGGCCTCCAAGTGCAGCTGCGGGGAGGCCAGGGTCAGCTGCTCCGCGGATGCCTTTGCGCGCCTCCTGCAGCCCGAGCGCTATGCGCTGTGCAGGCGCGGCCGGGACCGGGCGCTCCGGGACCACGCCAAGCCTTTGGAGCCCAGTGGGCGGAAGCTGACCGCAGGGAAGGAGGTGCCAGCCCTGGCGAGTGTGAAGCGCCTTTCTTTCATGCTGGCTCCTCCCTCCTCCTGGCCAGCGGCAGAGGACAATGAGGCTCACCCAACTGCCCCTGCACCCCAGTGTCCTGGGTGCCCTGGCATGGTCTGCTCAGTTTTTTCCCCCACTCCAGGGCTGCTGTTGCTGGTCATTCTCAAGAGTAGGCCCCTGCTTCCACCTCAAGTTTTCCCTTCCTGGGTCTCTGCCTTAGGTAACCGTGGCCGTCTTCAGGAGTTTGAGGCTCTAGGGTTCTGCAACTGCAAGTTTCTTACGCACAGCTAAGCCCTGTGCCTGGTACCAGAGTCACGCCTGCTCTTCTATGGTCTCAAGCCTTGCTGGACCCTAGGTGCCAATGATCAGACACCATTACTGGTCATGCGTGTCCCTGCATAGCAGGACAGCTGAATCTTTCTGACGGGACCTAATGCCATTGTGCTTCTTGGAATATGTCTTCACTAGGGACACCGAGGCTTTCGGGCGTATGAGTCACGTGCCTCCAGGATACATGGGTGGGGGTCAGGGTTGTGATCAGATCTCTTGCTCCCCTTTCTGAGATCTGGGGATACAGGTAGCTCTCCCTTTATTCTGATCTTTGCCACCAAGGCCCCTCTCCAGTATCCTTTTGTCCTAGTATCTAACCTGATGGAGACTTGTTACTCTCTAAGAAGTGACACACTTCTGAGAATGCCTGATGCTTGCACAATCAGCGCCTCTCCTCCAACCACCACCCCCTGCCCCCAGCGAGCACTGCTGTGGAACTGCCCAAGACTTTCAACACTCCTATACATGCTTGTGATCCCCGCTATGGTCTAAATGCCATGGGCGTCATCCTCAGGGTACCTCTTCTGCAGTGGGCGCCCGATCTCCATCTCTGCCTTCCATGTGCCACCTCGCCTGGCTAAAATGTTATTCACCATCATAAGAGGAGGTAAAAATCATGACATCAAAATAAGAGACTGACTGAGATGGAAAGGGGATATGATGGAGAGTGGAGTTTCAAAGGGGAAAATGGGGGGAGGGAGGGTATTACCATGGGATATTTTTTATAATCATGGAAGTTTTTAATAAAATTTGAAAAAAAAATAAAAGAAAAACTGTGAGCTCAAAATGGGTAAAAAAAATTTTCTGTTTGTGTCTCAAAATTATGTAATCTTAGAAACTTGTAAACTACCTCCCAGAAAAAATAAAGAGCTCAAGATTTAAAAAAAAGATAAACTGCTCTTACCACAATAAAATAAAATAAAATGTTATTCACTTAGTCATGCATCTCATCATTAAATATGTTTATATTGTCAATATCCAAGGTCATTAAAGAAGGATTCTATTTCCTTTGTACAGGAAAAAAAGAAAAAGACCACCACTGGGCTCCTCTCCATTTCCTCCATCAGGGTGACAGCTCCTGGGGCAAGGACTGTGGTGGCCTGGGCTTCGGGGCAGGGCTGGGTGTCTGGGAAGGGTAACTGACACCTGACTTGTCACTTTATCAAAAGTCATGCTCAGGGCTGGGTGTGGTGGTGAGACCATTAATCCCAGCACTTGGGAGGCAGAGGTAGGAAGATCACCTTGAGTTCAAGGCTACCCTGAGACTACATAGTGAATTCCAGGTCAGTCTGAGCTAGAGTGAGACCCTACCTCAAAAAAAAAAAAAAAAAAAGTCATGCTCGGGCTAGACGGATGGCTTAGCTGTGAAGACACTTGCCTGCAAAGCCAAAAGACCCAGGTTCAATTTCCTAGGACCCATGTAAGCCAGATGCACAAGGAGGCACATGCATCTGGAGGCCTTGGCATGCCCATTCTCTCTCTCTCTCTCTCTCTCTCTCTCTCTCTCTCTCTCTCTCTCTCTCTCTCCCCCCAAATAAATAAATAAAAGTAATTTAAAAAAATGTAAAACAGTATGCTCTGGGGCTAGGAAGATTGCTTAGTGGTTAAGACATTGCCTGTGAAGCCTAAGGACCCAGATTCAATTCCCCAGTACCCATGTAAGCCAGATGCACAGTGGCTAGAGGTCCTGGCACACCCATTCTCTCTATTTGCCCTCTCTCCTCCCTGTCTCTCTCTCTCTCTCTCTCTCTCTCTCTCTGTCTCTCTCCCTCCCTCAAAATAAACAAATTGATTGACTCTTTTAAAAAGACATGCTCCACTTCCCTCCTTTGTCCCAGGGATGACGCAGGGGTGCTGGGATATGGATCTCAAAGTGGTAGTCCTCCAGGCATGGCCGCACACGCCTTTAATCGCAGCACTTGGGAGGCAGAAGTAGGAGGATCACTGTGAGTTTGCGACCACCCTGAGACTACATAGTGAATTCCAGGTCAGCCTGGGCTAGAGTGAGACCCTACCTTGGAAAGAAAAATAAGAGGTAGTTCCCATATGCCCTGGGGACTGGGTAAGAGGGTTGCATGACTCAGGGTATCTCAGCTAGAAAGCTACAGTTGGCAGTGCTGGGGGAGTAGAGGCAGTGGAGCAAAGCCTGGATAGGAGGTGAGGCAAGCCCCATCTGCCCTGTGCTATGGAACTCTTGCCCTTGGGCCTGGCATGGCTGCTACATGCCCATCCTCATCTGAGCAGCGTGGGTTACCCACCGGAGACCCTCCCGAGACCAGCCCTGATGACACTCCCCCATAGGAGGTTGGGGAGGGTCGTTAAAGCTTCCCCGGGGACTCCAGCCACTCCCTCCCCCACCACAGCTAGTTGTCCTCTGGCCCGACCGCGTGGGCTTGCCCGAGGTTGTAGGACGCAAGGCACGTGGAGGGATGCCTGCGTGGCGGACGCCACCTATGCAGCTTTCGGGAAGTCACCCCGTCACCTACGCTCGAGTGGGACTTGGCAGTGGCACCATTGGCCTGGGGTCGGCCATGCTTCTTCAAATAAGACCAGCGAAGTCACTGGCTCCTCAGGCTGCGCTCGCACAGGGTCATCACTTTGGTCTGCCACTGGTGATTCCTTCATTTTCCCCCGGGGAACGCAGCACCACGGTTCTCTGGGTTAGCGTGAAAGTAACAGTGAGTTCTCTGGTGCCTTGGTATAAACTCCCTGGGGGGGACAGATTATTTCAAGCTCCTACTGGCCTGTGGCCTAGTGATGTAGAATTGCCCCCAGACCCAGGTAATTTGAAGGTAAGGAATGGAAGAGTTTCAGTCACCAGTTTCAGTCACCAGTTCCAGTCCCTCCTTCTGGAAGCCTGGGTAGCAGCTTCCCCCGCCGACCTGCTCAGCAGTTTAGCGCGGCAATGCGGAGGCGGAAAGTGAGCATGCAGCGTGAGGGCCACCTGGGAACTTGACGGAGTCGAAATTCTCCGCCAGAGCCAAGAGCTGTGGGGACAGAGACTTGGGGAAGGGGCCATCCTGGTTAATAAGCGCACAGGTGACTCAGATGTGTGAAGTGTCTAGCACCATCTACAGTGTCTCCTTGGCAGAATTGTTTCCCCCTAGGCCTGTGACACCAATTTCCATCTAACAAACCACAATGCCTAGTTCTGTAACCTTAAGACCTTAAGATAGATAGATGACAGATAGATAGATAGATAGATAGATAGATAGATAGATAGACAGACAAACAGATAAATGATTGATAGGTAGATAGATGATGGGTAGATATGACATTATTCTTAAATATAGCAACATAAAGAAAAATTCACTCCCAACCTCCCCCTCCATCTCACTTTCTGATATCATGGCTCTATCGGAAGTGGTGTGATTATTCTGAAATTCTACAGTGTGTCTCACCCCCTTTCTTATGTAGATTTGGCTTTGTGTTGTTAGTTGTTTGTTTGTTTGTTTGCGTCTGAGTCATGATCTCATTCTGTAGTCCACGCTGGGTTCAACCCCACTATGTAGCCCAGACTAACCTCCCCCTCGCACTCCAGCCTCAGCCCCTGACAGCCTGTGTTGAGGACGGGCACCGCCCTGCCCAGCTCGCCCTCTAGCTCTTGTTCCGCCAACTCCCTCCACCTCTCCTGACCCTTTGCTTCTGTAAGATGCCCATGAACGCCGAGTTCTCTGCACTCCGCCTCCCCCCATGCTCTGCGGGACTCCTGTCCAAACCCCTTAGCTGTGATGTGTTTTTAAACAGTTCTTACAACTCCTTCTGGATTCATAAGCTAAGTCTTTCATGCGTGACCTGCAAATTGACTCTTACTTTCCAAAGCTGATAAATGATATTTACGTTATTATAAAGCTGTTTGGGAGGAAAAAGAACAACATAGCTTGAGCCCACGTAAACTACAAATTATTATTGGCTAGCGTGCTACTTACGGCAGGGTGAATATTGTTCCTGCTTTAGCCACCCTCCAAGGGCCCCAGTAATGCACACCACTGGGTGGTCCCAACACTGCTCATAATTGTTTGACCAACAGGACATTGTAGACAAAGCAAGGCTACGGGAAGCCTCTTGACTTCTGCTGTGGCTCCCGGGATTACCCAGTCTGGGGTGAGTCCTCACCATCTCAAGCTCGAGGCCATGAGGAGAGTAACTAATGTCTCCTGCTGCAGAGTCAGCTCCAGCTGGGCGGTGAGAATAAGCCCCTCTGCAAGAGGATCATCTAGACCCCATCGAAGCTTTTCTAACTGTGACCCTGGCCTGCGGGTTGCCTGCAACCACACAGGCCTTCCTGGACTTTCTTATTTCTGTGACGAAATGTCTGACAAGAACACAGAGATAACAAACTGGAGCTGAGCTGGAAGCCTTCTCCCTCTTGACCAGCTGTCAGGATGCTGGAAACAGCCGTGCAGCACACAGCCTTTTGCGGGAGAGAAGTCCTCAACAGTCTTAACCAGCAGTGGACCCTGCAAGTTCTACGGGTAGCCAGCCAGGCCAAATGTGCCAACTGGTGCAATGGTGGCATGTCTGTGATGGGGGAAACCAAATGCTTTCTGATTAGATTTGAGATCCACTCCATGGGAGAGAATTTATGCCTGACACTGAAAACCGAGTCAAAAGCTATGGAGGGGGAGGTCGTAAGACAAGTAGAGAAAGTTACTCTGTTGTTTGAATAAATGGATGCATCAAATTGCCCTCTAAATATTTATGTTTTTGCCCATAAACTTCTCTAACTGTTGGTTAGAGAAGCTTCTCTGTTCAGGTGACTCACCAACGTTCTGAGAAATGGCAGTGGGGTATTGAGCACTGAGACGTCTCTATCACATCCTTCAAGGCTCAGGAACCACTGAGGAAGAGGTGGGCAAAAAAAAAAAAAAAATGGCCAGACGTGGTGACACACAGCTTTAATCCCAGTACTCAGGAGGCAGAGGTAGGAGGATCGCTGTGAGTTCAAGGCCACCCTGAGACTACATAGTGAATTCCAGGTCAGCCTGGGCTAGAGTGAGACCCTACCTTGAAAAGCAAAAAAAAAAACAAACAAACAATGTAAGAACCAAGTAATGGGGAGGAGTGCTTTGGAATGCTGCCTTCCAGACACAAAGTGGCTGTGGCATTCATGACCTCACTATGGCTGACACCACCTACACAAGACCTACATAATATGAGAATTAAAAAAAAAAAAAAAAAAGATGGGCTGGGGGGATGGCTCAGCAGCTAAGGCATTTGCCTGCAAAACTAAAAGACACAGTTTAGATTCCCCGGGACCCACGTTAGCCAGATGCACAAGGGGGCGCACGCGTCTGGAGTTCGTTTGCAGAGGCTGGAGGCCCTGGCGCGCCCATTCTCTCTCTCTCCCTCTTTCTCTGTCAAATAAATAAATAATGAAATATTTCTTTAAAGATGGAATCAAAATAGAAGAGGGAGTGGCTGGACAGAAGAAGGGGCTCAGTGGAGAGGATATGAAAGAGGTGGCAGAGGGGAGTGGTGGGGGGACCAGGGTCAGGTTTCATGTGTAAATGTGTGTAGACTATCAGTAAAAAGATTTTTTTTTAATTTATTTATTTGAGAGTGACAGACACAGAGAGAAAGACAGATAGAGGGAGAGAGAGAGAATGGGCGCGCCAGGGCTTCCAGCCTCTGCAAACGAACTCCAGACGCGTGCGCCCCCTTGTGCATCTGGCTAACGTGGGACCTGGGGAACCGAGCCTCAAACCGGGGTCCTTAGGCTTCACAGGCAAGCGCTTAACCGCTAAGCCATCTCTCCAGACCAGTAAAAAGATTTTTTAAAAATACCTGGCAAGAGCAACTTAAGGGAAGAAGAATTTTTTCCCCCTTGTGAACTAAGAAGGGAAGCATCAGGAGCTGCAGAGAAGGCTCAGGGTTGGAGGTGCCTGCTTACAAAGCCCAGTGGCCTGGGTTCAATTCCCTGCACCACACAGAGCCAGATGCACAAAGTGGCGCATGCGCCTGGAGTTCATTGCAGCGGCACGAGATGCTGGCATGCCCATACACACTGTGCCTGCTTCCTTCTCTCTCCCTCTCAAATAAATAAATAAAATATTTTAAGAAGAAAAGAAGAGAAGCGTCTGTCATGGCACAGAATCCACTGGTCAGGAGCAAGAAGCAGCAGACCGCATTGTGTGCGCTGTCAGAAAGCAGAAAGAGCTGACCGCTGGCGTTCGGCTCACTGTTTCCTTCTCATCCGGTCTGAGCCCCAGCCCGTGGGGTGATGATTCAGGGCGAGTCTTCCCTTCTCAGTTAGAACTCTTTGGAAATGCCCTCACAGACACACCCAGAGATGTGTCTCCCAGGTGATTCCAAATCCAATCAAGCTGATAATGAAGATTAACTGTGACACAAACCCACCCATTGAAATTCCTCTGTGTCTGACCTACAGAGAATGTAAATAATCATGATAATAATGATAATCATAATAAATGTCCATGGTCTGTGAAGCCGTTCAGAGGCAGGGTAACATGTTATACAGCAATTGGTAATGCCTGGTTTACTGTAGCGTGACCACATTTCAGCAGTATGTAGCTCACCCCAAACAGTAACACCCTGAGTCATATGGAGCTGTATCTGCTCACAGAGATTATCCTTTTAGCCTGTGCTAAGACACAGTTTTCATTATCTGCAATATTCTGTCCTGGGGCTAAGGGTGTAGAGTATCTGTCATGTATAAGGCCGTAGGTTCAATCCCCAGCACTCCAAAAAGAAAACAGAAAAGATTCTGGAGGCAAAAGAAAGAAAGAAAGAGAGAGAGAGAGGGAAAGAAAGAAAGAAAGAAAGAAAGAAAGAAAGAAAGAAAGAAAGAAAGAAGGAAAAAAAGAAAGAAAGAAAAAAATAAATCGAGGCTGACTCTCTATACTTTCTCCGTCTCAGCTCCATGTCTGCGACCTTCTCGACCTGCCTGGGTTAGCGGGAGAAGAAAGCTCGCCTTGATACCGTACTTCCTGTCCTCCTCCTGCTCTTCTGTACTATGGACAGTGTCCCAGGAAAGACATTAAGCTGCTATGTCAGGGCCTCTCCCTAGGGACCCCAAGCTCCCGGCTGGAGCCTAAAGCCAGGAAGCCCGCCTGTGCCCCTGCCCAGGTTATCCTGGTACCAGCTGTCACTCCAACCTGAAGACTGCTGTCTCCTCTCCCCGGAGTCATCAGCCCAAAGCAGCTCATGCGGTGGGGATGGCTTTGAAAGCATGTCTGAGCACAGAGAAGGAATGACCCCAGCCTCATGTCAGAGGGTGGCAAGCTGAGTTCCAGTGTGCCAGGCAGCGTGAGTGCCATCCTCCCCCTGCCTGTCACAACCACACTCCAGTAAGTAATTCAGAGAGAGACTCACCTGCCGGATCCACACACCATCCGGCTTTCTGTCAGCTTGTTACTTTTTTTTTTTTCCCCTAGCTTTTCAAATCTGAGGTGATTACATCTTTTTTTTTTTAATTTTTTATTTATTTATTTGAGAGCAACAGACACAGACAGAAAGACAGGTAGAAGGAGAGAGAAAGAATGGGCGTGCCAGGGCTTCCAGCCTCTGCAAACGAACTCCAGACGCGTGCGCCCCCTTGTGCATCTGGCTAACGTGGGACCTGGGGAACTGAGCCACGAACCGGGGTCCTTAGGCTTCACAGGCAAGCACTTAACCGCTAAGCCATCTCTCCAGCCCACATCTTTTTTTTATAGTGGTATTTAATACCAAGATTGAATCTAAGGGTTTTTTAGTCTCCCAGACAATGTGAATCATCAAAACCTAGTGTAAGTCACCTTCTAAGGCTCAGTGTCTAACGCGGAAGAGGTGGCGGAAAGAATGTAAGAGCCAAAGGAAGGGTAGGACTCCTTACAGCCACAAAATGGCCTGGATATCCATGACCTCACCGTGCCTGACACTACCTACACAAGACCATCATAATAGGAGGAAAAGATCATGACATCAAAATAAAAGAGATTGATTGAGATGGGGAGGGGATATGATGGAGAGTGGAGTTTCAAAGGGGAAAGTGGGGAGAGGGAGGGTATTACCATGGGATATTTTTTTATAATCATGGAAGTTGTTAATAAAAAATTGAAGAAAAAAAACTAGTGTAAGAAACAAACAAAAAAAAAAAAAAAAAAAAAACTAGTGTAGAAGATGCCTCAGGACTTCCCGCTGCCTCACTTAGCACTCCTCAGGAACGCTGTTCAAAATATTAGCTTCCTGACCCTTGTCAATATCCGCCGAGGACTCGGGACAGAGTGATGACAGCGTGAGC
Organism: Jaculus jaculus; assembly: GCF_020740685.1. Classification (NCBI taxonomy): domain Eukaryota; kingdom Metazoa; phylum Chordata; class Mammalia; order Rodentia; family Dipodidae; genus Jaculus; species Jaculus jaculus. Next base: position 134,722,292 of record NC_059109.1, read on the forward strand.
GCCAGCAGGCTGCAGGCCGGGGTCATGGGGCCCGAGACTGTGTTTGTAAAGGGGACCCAGGACCACTCCAAACAAAGAAACCCACAGACACGAAGCTGAACGTGCCTATGTGTACCCCAAATCCCAGAAAGACCTCCCATCCCAGTGTACCCCAAGTCTCAGAATGACCTCCCACTCCAGTGTACCCCAAATCTCAGATTGACCTCCCATCCCGGTGTACCCCAAATCCCAGAAAGACCTCCCATCCCGGTGTACCCCAAATCCCAGAAAGACCTCCCATCCCGGTGTACCCCAAATCTCAGAATGACCTCCCATCCCGGTGTACCCCAAATCCCAGAAAGACCTCCCATCCCGGTGTACCCCAAATCTCAGAATGACCTCCCATCCCGGTGTACCCCAAATCTCAGATTGACCTCCCATCCCGGTGTACCCCAAATCTCAGATTGACCTCCCATCACGGTGTACCCCAAATCTCAGAATGACCTCCCATCCCGGTGTACCCCAAATCCCAGAAAGACCTCCCATCCCGGTGTACCCCAAATCTCAGAATGACCTCCCATCCCGGTGTACCCCAAATCTCAGAATGACCTCCCATCCCGGTGTACCCCAAATCCCAGAAAGACCTCCCATCCAGGTGTACCCCAAATCTCAGAATGACCTCCCATCCCGGTGTACCCCAAATCTCAGAATGACCTCCCATCCCGGTGTACCCCAAATCCCAGAAAGACCTCCCATCCCGGTGTACCCCAAATCTCAGATTGACCTCCCATCCCGGTACCCCAAATCCCAGAAAGACCTCCCATCCCGGTGTACCCCAAATCTCAGAATGACCTCCCATCCCGGTGTACCCCAAATCTCAGGTTGACCTCCCCTCCCGGTGTACCCCAAATCTCAGATTGACCTCCCCTCCCGGTGTACCCCAAATCTCAGATTGACCTCCCATCCCAGTGTACCCCAAATCTCAGATTGACCTCCCATCCCGGTGTACCCCAAATCTCAGGTTGACCTCCCCTCCCGGTGTACCCCAAATCCCAGAAAGACCTCCCATCCCAGTGTACCCCAAATCTCAGATTGACCTCCGACCCCAGTGTATCCTAAAGACCCAAATGACCTCCCATCCTAATATGTCCTAAAAAGCAGGGCCCAGCCATAACAATGTCCATTGCTGCACTCCCTCTTCTCCCCGCCGTGTTTTCTTGCCAGTCAGTAGCTGGTGGAGGAATCTAAGCCGAATGGAAGCCTCCCTCAAAGCCTGGGGATTCAGAAAACCAGCCCCTCCCGAGCCACATCCCCTGGCGAGCTCTCTAAGCCTAAACCCGGAGTCCTCGTCTGTAAAACTGTGCCTGCTATGTTTGCGGTCTTCGCTCTCAATATATTATGTTAATTGATTCATACGTTTTGCATGAACGGAGACTTATTTTGAATGCAATAAAAATTTTTGGTAAAACGAAAGAGATCCAGACCCATGTTCTCTCCCTATTTAACTCTACATTCCCCAAGTGTGATAAATTTAAGGCTTCCCCACGAAAGGCAATTCGTGACTGAAGGGTCCAGGGACTCAGTACCTCTGAGAACCCTCTTAGGTATTTGCATTTGCAAATAGTAACTCTCCTAAAAGGACTTAGAAGTCTCCTAGGGCTGGCTGTTTAATGTGGTGTGGGCCTTGGGATAGCCTGCAGCGCCACCTGCTGGGAGAGATCTCCTGCTACAAGGCCATCAATGCCAAGAGCCCTTGGCCTGGCACCTACAAGATCCTAAATGGATTCCAGTTAGCCCTACGCTAAGTGTTCCCCCTTCTGAGGCGACCTTGGCATCCCCTGCCACCTCAGACTGGGTTACTTTCCTGCAAGAGCATGCAGTCCCTGGCCAAAGACCGCACCCAAAATGTGGATGGTCATATAGGATTTGCGGGAGCTGGCCAGCCACTTAGGAAGCCTGGCACATCAGGAAGCACCTTCTCATGCTCGCGTGGTGGTCTGAAGCCTGAATTTTGTCAGCTGAAAAACAAAGAGGCCAGGCGTGGTGGCATACTCCTTTAATGCCAGCACTTGGAAGGCAGAGGTGGAAGGATCACCAAGATTTCAATGCCACCCTGAGACTACCTAGTGAATTCCAGGTCAGCCTGAGTTAGAGAAAAACCCTATGTCGAAAAAAAAACAAAAGAAAACCAAAACCTTACAGAGGGCTGGAGACAGAGCTCAGTGGGCAAAGTGCTTATCTTGCAAGCATGAAGACCTGAGTTAAATTCCAAGAAGCCATGTAAAAGAGCCAGGTGCATGCAAGCCATCACAGGGATGGCAGAGAGGGCAGAGCCCTGGGACTCACTAGCCAGTCTAGCCTATTTGGTGAGCTTAGATCAATGAGAGACCCGGTCTCCAAAAAATTCAGAGGGTGGGCATTTTCCTCTAGCCTCCGTAGGTGCATATGGACACACATCATTAAAAGACAAAAGGTCAACTGGTCTAAACACAAATATCCTCTTCATGGGGAAGAATGAGGAGGTATAGGTCCTGTGAGGGGGACAGAAATGGTTCTAGGCCCCAAAAGGACAGAAGCTCTAGATGGAGGTTTGAATTTGTAAGGCCCTTCTGCATGATGAGTTTAATCTTCCCACGGACATGGTGAACAGTGTGCGGCAGCCCAAAGGCTCCCTCACAGAGCCACAGGGACCACTATGGAGAGGCAGCCAGGATCCTGACTGATGCCTCAGAAAGAAGTTTAGAAGCCGGTGTGGTGGCGCATGCCTTTAATCCTAGCACTCAGAAGCGGCCGTCCTAGTAGAAAGTAAAGACAGGAGGATTGCCGTGAGTTCAAGGCCATCCTGAGACTACATAGTGAGTTCCAGGTCAGCCTGGGCTACAGAGAAACCCTACCTTGAAAAACCAAAAAAAAAAAAAAAGAATTTTGGAAGAGTCAGAGAGCAGAATAATTGGTAAGCCTATTAAGGAGACAAGATGCACTTGAAAGGGGTCAAATGAGAGCATTAGCAGAGGAGTGTAGCTAAGTGATTCGTAGCAACTCTATCTGTGATTGGGGGGGTGACGTTACATTGTTGAAAAAAGGAAGTTTGGGCTGGAGAGATGGCTCAGCAGTTTAGGCACATGCCAACAAAGCCTAAGGACCCAGGTTTAATTCTCCATGTCCCACCTAAGCCGGATGCATATGGTGGCATACGCGTCTGGAGTTCGTCTGCAGGGGCTAGAGGTCCTGGCATGCCCATTCTCACTCTCTCTCCCTTTCTCTCTGTCTGTAATAAATAAATAAAAATAAATCTAAAATATGTAAAAAAGAAAAGAAGTTTATGGGTATACTTATTTCCTTATTGAAAGAACCTTTCATAAATGAAATGATAGAGTGTCTTCTGGAGGTACCACACAGGCTTATACCTAGGAAAGAAATGTGGTCATGACAAAAATGTGAATAAAGGGCTGAAAAGATGGCTTAGCAGTTAAGGTGCTTGCCTGCTAAGCCCAAGGACCCAGATTTGATTCTCCGGTGCCCACGTAAGCCAGATATACATGGGCACATGCATCTAGAGTTCATTTGCAGTGGTTGGAGGCCCTGGCACATCCATTCTGTTTGTATCTCTCTCTCTCTCTCTCTTTCCCTCTCTCTCAAATAAATAAATAAAAATATTTTTAAAGTGGATAAAAAGTGTGGATCAAAACAGTTGAAAAGAATGCAGGCAGCTTGCCAGACATGGTGGCAGGCACAGAGGTTAAGATGCATGCCTCATGAGGGGATTGGATAATCCTGCTGTGTCAGCTTGAGGCAGGGAGAGCTCTGTGCACAGCTTCCAGGAAGGACAGTCTCTGCTCACTTATGCTGGGTTCTCACCTCAGTTAACAAGCGACATGAGCCAGAATCCCTCGGTGAGAAGAAGGGCTCCTAAGCTCTTTCCCTCCTCCTACCCTGCTCAAGGAAAGTCAGACACCAGCTCTCAAGACCGGGCCACACATCAAAGCACCCATTTCTGGGGTATTGTTTTCGGAAACCCCGCATTCTCATCTGCTTCCTGACCACTCCACCCTGCCTGCTTCATTCTTCATCATGGGGCCCTTGTCACACTGGCCTGGGGTCCATATGTCCTCAGCTCCCAAAGGGCAATCGCTGCTTCCTTTAAATGCCTCATTCCATCTTCCCACTTGACAGCTTCTTGTTCCAGGTGCCGTCTCCCCGCGCCCGCCATCCTCCCTCCCGACGCCGGCGCCGTCTCCTCGCACCTGCTGCCCCTCCTCTTTTGGCGCCAGGGGCTGCTTTCTGGTCAGGCCGTGCCCACCCCAGCACCTGATGCTTTTCTTCCTGGCTCGTGTCCACTGTGCATCACTCCCTCCCAACTCTAAGCTCCATCAGGGTGGGGTCCAAGTCCCCGCATCTTTCCCCATGGACCATTGGCTGCCACAGGACAGGGAAGGTGCTAGGTTTTCAATACATACTGGATGAAAAGTGAATGTAAATAGTTATAACCCCTTATGAACACATCGCACTCACTAACAGTGGCTAGTATATATTAGCTAATATGCTGAGCTAATAATAATAGCTGGCTCCTGTCTCTGAGCCAGGCACAAATTTAAGCACTTGATCTGTTAATACTTTAAATTCCCAATATAACCTATCTTGCACACATTTTTTTAAATCAGAATGATGTCAAACAAATTAATAATGTGCCTCAAGTTTCTTAAAAAATAATATGCTACCTCCCAGACCACTCACCCTGAGACCTCAGTTCGAGTCCAGCCCACACCAGCTGGTGTCTTCTCAGAATGAAAAAAATCCACATGGTCCCAGTGTATACTAGGACTGGCTCTCAAGAGATAGTGTCCGTGCCGAGCCCTATACCAGCACTCTGGGATCTCTCTCTCCCTCTGTCCCTGCCTCTCTCTCTCTCTCTCTCTCTCTCTCTCTCTCTCTCTCTCTCTCTCTCTCTCTCTCCAGAAATCCCCCAAGGCAGTGTGGTGGCTTGAATTAGGTGTCCCCATAAAAGAGAGAGAGAGAGGTTGAGCAGCAAGATAAGCTACCCATGAACACCCATGGCTGGAATAACAATGAGCCTCAGTTCCACCCCAGCACTCCTCCTCCAGCAAGGTTCCTCCTCTCAAAGGCTCCACCAACTGGGCACTAAGTAGGAGGAGGCTTAACACTTGAGACTATGGGGGTTATTTTACATTCAAGCCGCCACAAGTTCCTTGGGGCCACACAGCTAGTCATTATGAGCTCCAGCATTTAATTCTGATTCATTTGCCTCCAGACCTTGCCTTATAGCCACACTATTATATCGTCTCACAGAGGAGGAAGAATTCATGGATGCTGTGTGATGGATACCTGTACCTGGTGTGGATTGAATCAATAAATAAATGATGAGAGTATTTCAAAGGAAGGATTGCTAACAGGCTCCATTGTTACAGGACACTTTGGATAATGGGGAGCAGAGAAAGCCCCAGCGGACTTGATGATTAAACCTCAGTGATAACAACAATGATGGCAGAGGAATTGGAGTATGCGTTCATCACCGTGAACTTGGATCCCTCACAGCACATCCATGACCAGAAGCTCTTAACATTATGCTCCGCAATTACAGTTTCGACAGGAAAAGCATTAGCACTCTATTAAGTAAAGAAGGCACATCACCATTCATAAATACAGCCTGACCCCATTTTTGTCCATTCCAGAGACACGAAGCACTGCAGCAAGATGTGGGTCATATGCCAGCCCTCTAACTAGAGGGCAGATGGGGCACTGATAATTGACTGCCTTGCTCAAACTATGTGAGGGAAGGGGGGAGGGAGGAGCAAAGAGCTAAATTAATGGGCAGGTATTCATTTCTGCTAATTAGATAGACTTGCACAATCTCTGGAAGACAGAAATGTGGTGGGTGCTTGCACCTTCAGTTTGGGCTGCTTGCTTTTGGTAAACACTTTTCCAGGGATGGGGATGTCTGAGCAGATGTAGGTGTCTAGGTGAAGGAGGTCAGGTACGGCTGTGGCAGCTGGGTGACTCTACCTTCTTGGAACAACATCCTGATCCTTGGATAACACACACAGTAGCATGAGTACCCAAGGCAAGGTTACTGGGAGATGAGAGTACCAGAAATGGGGATCACCGGGAGGAGAGAGTTCAGGAGATAGGGATCACTGGGAGGAGAGAGTACCAAAGATGGGGATCACTGGGAGGAGAGAGTACCAAAGATGGGGATCACTGGGAGGAGAGAGTTCAGGAGATAGGGATCACTGGCATGGCAGAGATTGCTGACCACAGGGGCTGTGCTGGACACTGGCTCTGGAATGGCTGTGAGGGGTGATGGTCACACTGACTACGCAGTTCAGAGCTCAAACCAAGCAACACTCCTCTCCCTTCTGGTCCAGAATCTTTCATTTCCTATAATGAGGTTTTTATGTTGCTGGCTGAGAAAAAAGTTTATTATCACTAGGCTCTTGCTCAATTATCCTGGTGACATTGAGTAATGTGCTTCGATGCCACATTCTTCTCTCACTGTCATTAAAGTGTGAATCTGATTTGTTAAGCACTCTCACCTCATTATTTGGCTATTAGAAAGAAGAGCAGTCTAAAAACCACATTTCGGCTTTCAATTCAAATAAAAATGAGTTTAAGCCTATGACTTTAATGATGCTTATTTCCATCTGCTTTTTAGGCCCCTTCCTCAAAAAGGTCCTGATAGAGGCACATGTTCCATCTATACCTATGTTGGTTTCAGTAGCTTTTTAAAAATCTCACTCAGCTCTTTCCTGTGGCTGTGTTACACCAGATGTTAGGCAGCTGCAGGAATCTTGTCACATCCTTCCACATGTTCTCCAGGCTGGCACACAACACCCAAAACCTGGGCTGGAAGGATGGCTTAGTGGTTAAGGCATTTGTCTGCAAAGCCAAAGGACCCAGGTTCGATTCCCCAGGACCCACATTAGGCAGATGCACAAGGGAGTTCGTTTGCAGTGGATGGAGGCCCTGGTGTGCCCATTCTCTTCCTCTCTCTCCCTCTCCTCCCCCCCCTCTCTCAAATAAACAAATTAAATTTTAAAACTTGGGAGATTCACAAGAGGCCCTGATGTGAAAGGTGAGGCAGAAAGTTGCCCTCTAACCTCCACACATATGCACATGCACGGACACACACCCTGAAAAAAAATAAGGGAGCCAGGTGTGGTGGCGCACACCTTTCACCCCAGCACTCCTGAGGCAGAGGTAGGAGGATCACCATGAGTTCAAGGCCACTCTGAGACTACATACTCAATTCCAGGTCAGCCTGGGTTAGAGTGCGACCCTTGAGAAACCAAAATAATACTAATAATAATAAGGGCTGTTGTATAACTTCCTAGGGAGACATGAACAAACATATCTTCATCCCAAAAATGGCACTGATGATAGACCAAAGAAACCATTCTGCCCGACTCAAGCCGGGTGAAGCAGTGCGTGCCCTGGGCATTACTTAGGAGAGCAGGGGTGACCGCCAGTGAGAGACTGCCAGGCAGCCCACCACAGCTTCCCCTCCCATAGTTGCTGTTTACATAATCCAGGGGAAAGGCATCCTGAGTCCTGGAATTTTCCTGAATTTCCTGTCTTTTAGCCCCCATCCTTCCTCCAAGCAGAACTACTTCAGAATAGCTACCTAACAGGAACACACGACGGCATCTTTATTTCCACCTTACCGGGAGGGACATCAGTTCCTTTCCTCATTGCTGTGACCAAATGTGGACAAAAGCAACTTAAGGAAGGGATTATTCTGTCTCAGTTTGAGGGTACAGTCCATCAGGGCAACGGGCACAGGAAAACAGCTGGCCACAGTGCATCTTCAGTGAGGAAACAGAGAGATGAATGCTGGGGTTCAGCTCGCTTTCTCCTTTTTACTCCACCTGTGGCCCCAGACCATGAGGTAGTGCCACGCATACTCAAGTGGGTTTTCCTGCTGTATTAAAGCTCTCTGCGGGCACACTCATAGACATATCCAGAAGCGTGTTTCTAAATCCCATCAAGTTGACAGTGAGGATGAACTGTCACCAGTGGGAAATCCTTTTAACATCTTACACTAGGAGAGGAGCTGAGTAAATCATTGCCCTTCCCCACGAAAGGATGAACTGGAGCTGAAACAGCGGGTGGAAAGGCTTGTCACCAGGTGACGCTAATGGTTGATGACAGTATCTCATTGCTGTGATACTGACACACAGGCTACGTTTCTGCACTTGGTGCAGAGATACAGGAAAACAGGAAAAACAAGTGTTCTATGAGCTTTTCCTAGAGAGCCACAAACATCTGCTCCATCCAGTAAGGGTACCAATGACAGCCCAAATAACCGTGATGCGACCCAAGTCCACTTTGACCAGCCAGTGAGTTTACTGGCTTACTTACAGAGCCTGGCCAGGAGCTGCTTACTTTAGCCACACTACCGAAAAGTCTCACGCAGCACGGATGATGACTTCCTCACAGCTGGCTGTGTAGACGGAGTCCTTCCTTCCCTTGACCTCCCAGCTTTTATACTCTAATGCCCCCCAAGACCACGAGCTAAGACAGAATTCCAGCTGGAAGGAGTCACAGGAGGGAGTGGCTGAGATCTCTGGTGAAGGGCTGATGACCCGTCCCACACCCTTCTACCAGGGAGGTCACCGGGCCTGATCCCGAGGGGCTCCTGCTAGGCACAGCTGCTCCGATAAAAACGCCCGTGGCTGTTAGGCTGAAAGGACAGCGCTCTACAACAATAAGGAAGAACAAGTTCTCTGGGGAATCGCAGCTGGAGCAGCAACTATGAGCTTAAGGGAGAGAGGAGGGAGCCGAGAGAACAAGGGACATCCCTGCTCCTAGCAGCCAGTCCCTTCCTTCTCTTCGTCCACGGAGCTGATTCAGGTCTCCAGAATCTGACCTATACTTGCGTTTCATGGACTAGACTCCTACAACGCACCATGTTTGTGCCTGGAGGATTTTTTTTGCTTTTTATTTTTATTTTTATATATTTATATTTATTTTTATTTATATTTTATTTATTTATTTATTTGGTTTTTTGAGGCTGACCTGCAATTCACTATGTAGTCTCAGGATGGCCTCTAACTCCTGTTATCTTCCTACCTCTGCTCCTGAGTGCTGGGATTAAAGACGTGCACCACCACGCCTGACGTTTTTCATTTTTTTAAGGTAGGGTCTCACTCTAGCCCAGGCTGACCTATAATTCACTTTGTAGTCACTGTAAGGAAAGTGTAAGAGAAAAGCAAAAGAGAACACCAGACTTGATCGCTACCGACAGACTGTTTATTAAAGAAACAGCGAAGGGGCAGCAGCCTTCCCGTGGGATGAAGGCTGAAGCCCTGAGTCAGACTGGGGTGTAAGCTTATAAAGAGGATCCTAAGAAAAACAGACTGTACCAGGTACAGTTGATAAGAAAATTGTAGCTGTTTGAGTCCTTGTTCAGAATAGGCTTCTTCAGCCAGGAATGTCTAAGGGAGGGTACTCAGATGGTCTCTGGTCCTTCAAGGGAATGTGGGCTAAAGGAAGTACATCAATCAGAGAAACTCAATAAGGCTGAATGCTTCTGTTGTTTCTTTATTGCCCTCAAGCTTTAGGGATAGTTATTAACTCTTTAGTTCCCTTTAGTTTTCAAGGAAGGCTATTCACCCTTCAGTCACTCACAACAATCCTCCTACCGCTGCCTCCTAAATGCTGGGATTGACGGTGTACACCACCATGCCCGGTAGTTGGCTCCGGTTTTCATTTGTCACAACAGCCCTATGGTTTGCTCCTGCGTTACATGAAGTGTCTTGTCCCTCCAGTCCCTAGTGAATGATGTTCCAATCCAGAACTGTGTCACAGTTTGGTGTCCAGTCCTCAGTTGAATATCTGGTTTGCCCTCAGTACTTTTTTTTTTAATATTTAAAAATACGGACATGCCAGGGCCACTGCAAACTAACGCCAGATACAAAAGGCGCTTTGTGCATCTGGCGTTATCTGAGTACTGGGTAATCGAACCCTAGACGGTCAAACTTTGCAAGCAAGGACCTTTAACCCCTGAGCCATCTCCCCAGCCAGCCCTGTCTCCAGGTTTTGTCTATGTCAATAAAACTGCAATGAACATAAATGTCTTCCTATTTTAGTCTTTTTTTAAATTATTAATTGAGAGCGACACAGAGAGAGAGAAAGAGGCAGATAGAGAGAGAGAATGGGCCCGCCAGGGCCTCCAGCCACTGCATACCGAACTCCAGACGCCTGCGCCCCCTTGCGCATCTGGCTACCGTGGGTCCTGGGGAATTGAGCCTCGAACCGGGGTCCTTAGGCTTCACAGGCACGCGCTTAACCGCTAAGTCATCTCTCCAGCCCATTAGTCTCTTTTTTTTGAGACATAGTCTCATGTAGCTGAGGCTGGCCTTGAACTCCTAACCCCCAGTGTGTTTAATTAACTCTCTAAGGACTTTACACAGTGACCACACTGCTTCATGTCCAGATCATTTAGAGGGCTTCTTCAAACGTGTCAATTTCCCCATGACCTAACATGAAAACAAGTTTTTCAGGTCTCACCATTTCTGTACGGTTGCAGCGGCCTACCTTTGCACTTAGAACCACACTGCAGGCTAGAAGCCTCAAATCCCTTCCACGACCTGAGAACTACATTCACCGGCGCGAGCCCGGCCACGCCCACCGCGCGGCCCCGGGGCGGGGCGGGGCGGGGCGGGGCTGAGCGCAGCCCAGAGCCCCGCCCGCAGTGATTGACAAGCGCCCAGGGGGCCGGGCTGCTAGGCGGAACCGTGCGCACGTTCCCTAGCCCCGCCCGCTGAGAGTGACAAGCGCGGTGGGCGGGGCTGAGCGCACGTTTCCCCGGCCCCGGCCGCCATGATTGGCCAGACCTCCCGGGGGCGGAGCTGAGAGCGCGCCTCTGGCCTGGCCTACTGTCTCGGGCTGCGGAGGGCGGGGCCGGTGGGTGGAGCCAAAGGGGCGCACTCAGCCCTGCGGCCCCGCCCACCCCGCTCCCGGGGCGGGGCCGGGGAGGGCGCGCGTCCCCCGCCCCGCCCTCCCGCCGTGGGCCTCCCGCTCGCTCCCGGGTACCATGGCCGGGCTGCTGGCGCTCCTGGGCCCCGCGGCCAGGGCGAGCGCCGGGGTCCGACCTCGCGCCACCTGGCTCCGGAGCGCTTCCTCCCCGTGCGCCCCGCCGCCCTTGGCCCTGGCCCTGTTCCGCCCCGGGTCCGAAGCCCGGCTGATGCGCACGGCCCGTGGGGACTGCCGCGGCCGCCAGGTAAGCCTCCCCGCCCCGCCCCTGACCCCCAGGTGTCCAAGCGGCCGTGCCAGGGCCAGGCCACGTCCTCCGGCAGGGACAGCTTTGCATTCCAGCTGCCCGAAACCCCTCACTCGGGGGTTCCCTAGAATCCTAGAGGCTGAGGAACAGATCTAATTAGCAGCGGGGGAAACTGAGTCCCGGGGAGCTATGGTGCGCTGCCCAAGGTCAGAGACCCCAGTTTCCAAAATGTGGGCCAGAATTGTGGTGCTCCGAGAGAATCGGAGGGCCCGGACTTGGTGGGAACTTCTCACGGGCCTCGGGGTTGTTGCTTTTCAAGTTCGATCAGGCCTGGGCACCGGGCCCGGGAGGAAGCTTCGCGAGGTGCCCCGTGTGAAACACGTCCCCACGCCGGCTGCTCCGCCCTTTATCCAGCTGGCCGAGGGCTAAGGGAAAAGTAGCTTCCATTCGGATCCGCAGCACGGCCCTAGCGGGTCTCTCAAGCAGCTCTCGAATCTGGAGGTAGCTAGGCGAAAAGTCGGCTCACTAGGGCTGCCAGCTTCGCACGCCTGGTTTGGATGGGCGCCCCTGGGCCTGTGACCTCGAACTCGGTGCCCAGGGCCTCTCAGCCTGTGTGCTGGCTTTTTAGAGGGCGGAAACTAGCACTTTCCCGGCAAGTGTCCAGAGGACCAAGACATGCATCAAACAGGTCTGAGCCCAGTGCCACGTTCTGCCTGGCCTTCCCCTGGTTTTTCATTAAATATTAGTGGGGATTGGCCCCGGGTTACCATGCCCCCACCACTGGAAGACTTCCTTCCTGCCCTCTGCTCTTCAAGGGGCAGGAAGGACACAGCTCCCCTCCTTAGTTCTGAGCACAGTCTGAAGATGATCAGGACACACCAGACTGTCCTCTCGCGATTCTTCTTGGCTCAGCCTAGCTGCCCCTCCTCCGGGAAGCCTTCCCTGCCCACTGTTGGTGCTTTGGGCCCCACCGAGCTTCTCTCAGCCCAATAGGGTGGGCCTTCTCTGCCTTCACTAAGGGCCTCTGGCCTAGCTTGGGTTTCAGCCCCATCCGTGTGGTCCCCAGCCCAGGGCCTGCATATAGACAGGGGTGTGTTTACAGTAGGGATTCCATCAGCTCACTAGTTCAGTAGCCTTGATGAAATGCTGTCTGGCTTACGTGTCTCAGTTTTCTCAACAGCTCACTTCCAAGATAATCAATATAAACTTAATGCTAATAGCTGACGTCTAATTCATAGAACCACACTAGCCAGTGTCACCACAGGAGGTCCATACGCAGGGTCCCAAGCACCCAGGAGCCGTCCCTGCGTCTGCTCTCTGATAGACAGTAGAAGCCAGGTGGGCTCAGAATTGAACAGGAGGTTAGAACAAAAGATGTTCATCTCGAAGGAAAGGTCCCCCAGCAGTCTGGGAAGGGTCTGACCTTGACCCTGACCCAGAAACTCCACCTTCCCTGTCCGTGTTGGGAAGCCAGCTGGGATCTCCAAATGTACCAGGCGTTTAAGTACCTGAGGGATGTTCCCAACTCTGCTTGCAAGGGACCCTGCTGAGCCAGGGAGGGGGAGGGCCATTACACAAGAAGCCTGCTCTGTTCACTCATCACACAAACTGGAGAGTGGAAGCCTCTTGTCACAAGGGCAGGGAGGGAACTCGTAGGCAGTTCTGACCTCGTCCTCCCATGGCTCTGGCTCCCCTTATGTAGATTTGCAGTGCACTCCCCCAGTGCCTCCTGCCCCCCTCCTTGCACTACTGGCTGTTTCCTCCTAACAGATCCCTGGCATCTTAGCCGCTTGTCGAAGCCCATAGGCTCCTGCGGGCTTTGTCTGTTTTGTGCTCTGCTCTGTCCCCTGCGTGAGGAGCACTCGCCCAGAGATAGAAGGAGCACAATGCTGGGCTTGGGTCCCGGCTGTTGACGCTGGTCGCTGTGTCATCGTGGGTGACTCAGTGACCCTCTCTGAGCTCCCAGGGTCCTCGTCTGTTAAGTGGGGTGCCAGGCTCCCGTCTCACAGGGGTGCCGTGAGGACTTCATAAGCTCTTAGGTTCATGGTACGCAGGCCGCTGCCTGGTACAAAGTCAGTGAATATAGTATTTAGCAAATGAATGATAAATCACTCCACGCCGCATGGTCAGCCTTCTTGCCCTTGTATAATAGAGCTTCCCCCCATCCCCTCATTTGGAGACAGGGTCTCATGTATCTCAGACTGGACCTAAGCTCACTATGTAACTGAAGACGACCTTGAACTTCCATCCACCAGTATCTCCTGAGTGTTGGGATCACAGGTGTGCACCACCATGCCTGGTTTATGCTGTGCTGGGGATCAAACCCAGGACTTCACACATGCTGAGCAAGGACTCTACCCCAGCACCCAAATCCAGTGTTACATGCTCTGGGCAGGGCCTAGTGTGTCACAGGTGTTTATAGCAATGCTTCACGAAGAATGAGAGTCTGGGGATGCTCCATAGCTTGTAAGTCACACACAGATTCCTTAGTTTTGGCTTCTTTAACCTCAAGGGTGAGGAAGAAATATGCATGACCCTTCATGTTCTGAAGTGTGGCCATTGCTAATGGAAGACACGTTCCAGAACCTTCTGGCTCTGGCCAACAGGAAATAAAGCCGGCCTCCACCTCCCTTTTGGCTAGCATATGCGTGAGCCCTGCATGCCCATCTGGAGTGGCTGGTAGGCTCTGGCTCTTTCTGATAAATAAGCCCCTCCCTCGTGTGGGCTGCATATGGGACAGCTGCCAGAGCTGATAGGCCAGGCCGCAGAAGCAGCGCCCGCACCCTTGTTAAGCTGGCGACAGTTGAGAACCCCTGACACTTAGCCCCACCAACCTCGATGAGGGAGGGCCACTCTCCACTTTCCAGGCTGGTGGAAGCTGTCTTTGCTGAAGGCCCTTTTGTCTAACTCCCTCTGGTTTGGCAAAAGGCCTTCTTGGCCCCAAAAGAAAAAATAAAAAGCCAGACTTCCAGCTACCATATCTGCAGCAGCTCCTGCAAAGCCCTGGATGGAGCATTCACACAAGACAGACAGTTTTAAAGGTGAACTTCAAAGATGGGGGCCCTTAGGGCTGTGGAGGTGGCCCAGTGGATAAAGTGTTTGTCTTGCAAGCTTGAAGATCTGAGTTCTGTCTGCAGCACCCACAGAAAATGGCAGGTGTGGTGCCATGCACCTGTAATCCCAGCACCGGCGAGGTGGGAATGGGAGGATTCCTGAGGGGCCCTGGCTAGCTAGTCTAGCCTCGTCGGTGAGCTTTGGCCCAGTGAGAGACCCATCTCAAAGGAGGGGATCGGCTCCTGGGGATGACACCCAAAGTTGTCCTCTGACCTCACACACGTGAGCACACATACATGAAATACGCCCACATGCACACTTAGGGAGACCACAGGAGGCCTCGTTGGGTGCTGCTGGATCAAGACCTGGAGGCAACAGTGAGGAGTGGCATGAGCACATCCCGAGCTAGCAGGCGGGCTGGCCCTGCAGGACTGTTCCAGGTGAACAGGGCATGGCTTTATTAGCTGATCACCTGGGAAACAGATGGCAAAGCCCAGGACCCAGGCTCCTCCAAGGCCTGCAAGCGTCAGAGCTGGCACATGGACATGGGCACAAATAGAAGACCAAGCCGGGCATAGCGGCGCACGCCCTTAGTCCCAGCACTCAGGAGGCTGAGGTAGGAGAGGAGTTCGAGGCGAGGCCATCCTGAGACTCCATAGTGACTTCCAGGTCAGCCTGAGCTAGAGAGACCCTACCTAAAAAAAAACATAAAACAAAGAGCAAGCCAGCTCCTCACTGCTCTCCAGGCGCAGCAGTGTGGTGTCTGAGCACGCCAGAGGAGCACGGACGCCTGGTGGGCCTCATCCCACACGGGCTGAGCCAGAGCCTGTGCCCCAGCGGGAGCAAGCCAGCGTGGGTGCAGCGGGGCCGCGCAGCCGCGTGCACAGGGCTCTGCAGGCTGCTGCTCAGAGCACCCACATCACCCAGATGGTCTCCTTATCAGTAGCGAGGCCTGGCCCCACCTGCTGCTGATTCCTGCACGCTCCTCCCCCTACGCCCCGCCTTTGTGGAGTGGCTGTGCGGCCACGCGCTCTGAAAGCCCAGGAGGCAGCGCACCCGCTGTAGGTAGGCTCTGTGACCAGCTGCAACTCACAGGCTGGTGCCCGGACCTGCTGGGCGGGGCTGAGGACTGCGTGAGCCTGTGCTGGAAAGCCCTCTCGTCCGTCAGGAGCTTACACCACCACGCGGGCGTGGCCTTCTTTTTGTTGTTGCCTCTCCTGGGCCCCGCGGGTGGTCAGTGGGTGTTAAATCATCACCCGGCTAGAACGGATTTCTGTGCAGGTCCGCTCTGTGCTTTGTCCGGGAATCAGCCTTCCCTTGATCTGTTTCAGGGCTCAGCTGTAACTCTTGACTCTGGAAGTCAAGAGCCCTGTGTGATTTCTTTCCACTGTCCTGATGGTGGGCTCAGGCTGCACCCTCGTTGCCCTGACCAGATACCTCCCAGAAGCAAAGGCTCACGTGCTGTGTGCGGTCCACCAGGCCGCGCTGGCACGGCGGCAGGAGCCTGAGGGGCTGGTGCGCTGGGCATCGACGGTCAGAAAACAGAGGTGACTGCTGGTGCTTAGCTCTCTCTCATTCGCTGGTTTATCAAGTGCAAGACCCCAGTCCCTGGGACAGGGCTGCCTACATTGGGGTAGATTTTCCCAACTCAGGTAGTCCTCTCTGGAAACACCCTCACACTCGTGCCCAAGTTAATGGCTGCTGGGGGAGGGACAGACATTTTCTTCAGTCACTAGTAAGTTTCCCATGTGCTGGTAAGTAACTCCCCACCCATGCTCATTTCACCAAAACAATAAACTCAACGGACTAAAAAAACAGAAGACATGAAAATAAGAAGGGATGTAGTTTGGAAGGGGAAGGGGGTGTCACTGGGAGGGGACAAGAGAGAGTAATGGGACAAATATGATCTACACATGTTATATACACATATGAAATTGTCCAAAAATTAATTTAAAAATAGATTTAGGGGCCGGGTAGATGGCTCAACAGATGATGGCTTTCGTATGCAAAGCCTGACGGCCTGAGTTCAGTTCCCCAGGACCAACATGAAGCCAGATGCACAAAGTAATGCATGCACCCAGAGTTTGTCTGCAGGGGCAGGAGTCCCCAGAATGGCCATGCTCTCTGTCTGCCTCTCCCCGCCCCCCTCTAAAATAAACAAATAGGACTAGAGAGATGGCTTAGCAGTTAAAGTCTCTTGCTTACAAATGCTGATGGCCTGGGTTCAATTCCCCAGGACCCACATCAAGCCACATGCACAGTGGCACATCCATCTGGCGTTCGTTTGCAGTGGTAGGAGGCCCTGGTGAGCTCATTCTCTCTCTCTCTCTCTCTCTCCCTCTCCCTCTCTCTTTCTCAAATAAATTGATAGACCCAGAGGTGTATCTCCTGAGTGATTCCAGTTAACCACCATAGCTCTACCTCTGAAGACTTTGGGCTGATTACTGGGGCTCTGCGAGCCTGTGCTGCCACTCTGGGAAGCAAGGAAAGAACCGACCTCAGAGGTGCGCGGGGGAAGGAGCAGGCGGAGAGACCACATCAGAGGCTTGCTGAAAGCACTCAGGCTTGTCTGCAAGCCCTGGTGTTTTGGTCCTCTTGCCACTTTAACAGATGGCCGCACACATTTATTCTGTCACTGTGCCTGAGGTCAAAAGTCCAAACTGTGTCTCACTGGGCTAAGGTCACAGTGACAGCAGGGCTGATTTCTTCAAAGATCCCGGAGGAGCTGGGCATGATGGCGCACGCCTTTAGTCCCAGCACTTGGGAGGCAGAGGTAGGTGGATCACCACGAGATTGAGGCCACCCTGAGACTACATAGTGAGTTCCAGGTCAGCCTAGACTAGAATAAGACCCTACCTTGAAAAACTGTAAAAGTTAAGAAAAGATCCCAGAGGAGAATCCTGCCATGCTTTACACAGCTTCTAGAACCCTCCATGGCTGAGGTCCTCACATCCATAAGCCAGGAGTCCAGCATCTTGTGCTCACAGCCTCTGAGCCTGTGTCACCTAGCCCCCTCCTTTGCCTCATAAGGACTTTTATGGTTTCACTGGGCCCAGCCAGAAAATGTAGGTTAATATCCCAACTCAGGAACCTTAGCTGGAGCACATCCTCCAAGTCCGTTTGTCACAGAGGGTGACATGCTTGCAGGTTGTGATCTTTGGGCCATGCTGTAGGCCACACCAGGGACTAAGGACAGTTATTGGCACCTCCATGGGTAGGAAGAAGAGCATCATACAGTGTGTGGTAAAAATGCCTTGGCAGGCACGGTACTGTGCACCTTTAATCCCAGCCGTCAGGCAGCTAGCTGCGGGAGAGGAATCACCAGACCAGCCTGGGCTAGAGTAAGACTGCTTCCCAAACCGAAAACCAGGGCCGGAGACGTGGCTCGGCCACCAAAGGTGCTTGTTTGCAGAGCCTGCTGGCCCAGGCTCAGTTCTCCAGTGCCCATGTAAAGCCAGGTACCCAAGGTGTCCCATGCATCTTGTGTTAACAGTAAAAGGACTGGGGGCACTCATCCAATCTCTTTCCTCACTAATGTTCCCCCCCCAAAAAAACCCTGGGGTTTAACCTCCCCTGTCTCCTCTGGTTTGAACACAGGACCCTGGCAGAGTTGCAGCCACAGGCAGTGACACCAGCGCCGCAGAGAAAAAGCAGAGCAAAGCACAGCAGCTGAGAAAGGTGTTCCAGGAGTACGGGGCCGTCGGCGTGTCCCTGCACATTTGCATCTCGCTCGTCTCCTTGGGCATCTTCTACATGGTGGTTTCAAGGTAAGATTTTTTTTTTTTTAACTAACATTTTCTATTTATTCGTTAATAAAAAAGTGCATAGTACAAGCCCTTTTCCCCACTCCAAATACTCAGTATCAAGGTAAGATTTTGTTTGTTTGTTTTTCGAGATAGGGTCTCACTGTAGCCCAGGCTGACCTGGAATTCACTGTGTAGTCTCAGGGTGGCCTCAAACTCACAGCAATCCTCCCACCTCTGCCTCCCAAGTGCTGGGATTAAAGGCGTGTGCCATCACGTCCAGCTCAAGGTAAGATTTTTGATAGTATTAATTTTGTACTGGGTAGCTGAGTTTTTGATGGTATTAATTTTGTACTGGGTAGCCTCATGAGGCTGAGGCAGGAGGATTACTGCAAGTTAGAAGACAGTCTGGGCTTCACAGTGAGACCTTGTCTTAAGAAAATCAAAATAGGGTTGAGGAGCGTTTACAATACCGTCTTACAGGCCCAAAGCGCCCTTAACATGCATGACCTCACGGTGGGTGACTCTACCTACACAAGATCTGCAATCATAGGAGGGGAAATTGATGACTTCAAAATAGAAGAGAGACTGGTCGGAGAGGGGGATGTGAGAAAAGGAAAAGGGAGGGTAGTGGGATTAGGATCATGTTTTCTCTATGTATGGAAGTTGTCAATGAAAAGAAATATTTTTTATTTTTGGTTTTTTGAGGTAGGGTCTCACTCTAGCTCAGGCTGACCTGGAATTCACTATGTAGTCTCGGGGTCTCAGGGTGGCCTCGAACTCACGGTGATCCTTCTACCTCCCCTCCCCAAATGCTGGGATTACAGGCGTGCGCCACCACACCTGGCTCGAAAACTTTTTTTTTAATCAAAGTAGGGAGCCTGGGTAGACAGCTCACTCGGCAAAGTCCTTGCCGCACAGGCTGAGATGAGGACCAGAGCCGCCTCCCAGCACGTGCCATGGAGAAGCTGAGAGTGCTGGCACGCGCCTGTAACCCAGGGCTGGGGAGGCGGCTGGCTAACCCGTCTAGCTGAACCACTGAGCTGCAGGTTCCGTCAGCGACCCCGTCTCAAAAACTAAGGGGGGGGGGGGGGCTGGAGCAGTGGCTCAAGCAAAGGCACTTGCCCGCAAAGCCTAATGACCTGGGCTCAGTTCCCCAGTACCTTTGTAAAGGCAAGTGTGCAATGGGACACCTGCATCTGGAGTCCATTTTCAGTGGCTGGAGGCCCTGGCATGTCCATTCTCTTGGTCTTTCTCCCTCCTATCTCTCTCTCTCTCTCTGCTTGCAAATAAATAAATAAAAAATATTTATTTTTTTAAAAAGGTGGAGAGCAGTTGAGGAAGAACCTGACATTGGCCTCTAGCCTCCAAGCACACATGTGCATGTGCACCCACACATACGCATAGGACTGGAGATGGCTCAGTGGATAAGGCGCTTGCCTGCAAAGCCAAAGGACCCAGGTTCAGTTCCCTGGGACCTATGTAAGTCAGATGCACAAGGGAGCGCATGCATCTAGAGTTCATTTGCAGCAGCTGAACGCCCTGCCGAGCCCAGTCTCTCTATGTGCCTATTTCTCTCAAGTAAATAAGCAGAAAGGCAGCATAATTCATAATTGTTTCTTTACCACTGTTTAAGTTGCTGTGTGAGCAGATCGTGGCGAGACACCCCTTTAGTCCCAGCACTCACGAGGTCGAAGGCATGAATCATGAGGTTTGAGGCCACCCTGGGCTGCAGAGTTCCAGGTGGGCCTGGGTTAGAGACACACCCTGCCTAGGGAGGGAAAAAGAAAACAAGGTTCACTATGAATGAGAATGTGCTGAGCCTGTCTACCTCTCGTCCTGTGTAAATACACCTCAGTCTTAGCGCCAGCTCCATTTCCTTGAATGGTGACCGCAGTCGCTTTCCTCCCCCTTCCTCTCTGTCCCCAGCGGTGTGGACATGTCTGCAGTTCTGCTCAGACTTGGATTTAAGGAGTCGCTGGTCCAGTCCAAGACGGCAGCGGGCACGAGCACCTTCGTGGTCGCCTACGCGCTCCACAAGCTCGTGGCGCCCGTGAGGATCAGCATCACCCTGGTGTCCGTCCCCTTCGTGGTCAGATACTCCCGCAAAGTGGGCCTCTTTAAGCCTCCAGCCACCAAGCCTTGATGACCCTGCAGCTGCCAGCGCTCCAGTGACGTGGGTTTGGGTGGGGGTGGGGCCAGGGAGCTAGCCGCTGTGTTGTGGAAGATTCATTTTACCTTTGCTGGTCAAAAAAACAGGTTTTTTTAAAACAACTATAAATTTTTTTCCTTTTAAGTTTTATTAGGCCTAACCTTCATAGGACACGTACATACCATAGGATGTCAGCCAAAGGGCTACATGAACTTACAACCAGGTCTGTCATCTCAGCCGCTCGGGAAGCTGAGGCAGGATTGCAAGTGCAAGGCATACTTAAAACTCCAGAGCACGTTCAAGGTAGTTTAAGCAACTTAGCCAGACCCTATCTCAAAATAAAAGGTAACCAGAAGGCCGGAGACATGAGCAGGCAGTAGAGCTCTTGCCCAGCATACACAAGGCCCTAATTCAATTCCCAGTCCAGTGGATATCTCCAAACCAGACCCACAAATGGTCCTTCTGAGCCATGAAGGGAGTGGGGTCTGTCTGCAAAAGCCCCAGGGGGTTAGCCTTTGCTCAGGTTCTTAAAACGCGATGAATAATTCAACTGGCTCTTCAAACTCCCCCTCCTGGTTCGTAGGCCACAGCCTGCATTTTAGCACGCAGCTTTCTGCAAGCAGCTGGCCAGCATTTAAGAGAGAACTGTGCAGTTCATAAACGTAAATGAGCCTCGACCCTCCCTTCACGTTCAGCATGCTTGCTTTGCAGGAAGAAAACCAAGGCATTGCTGGTGTCCTGACTCTGAAACACCTTCAGATCTGGATGTGAGGGGTCTAGATGGCTTGTCTGAAATGTCACTTAAACAGGTCCTGAAGCCTGTGAATGCCAAAAATCCCAGTGAACCTAACCTTGGAGGGTCAGCTTCGCTGTCTCCAGCCTCTGGCGCTCTACGCAGTCACTGGGCATCACTTCTAGTCGCACTGCATACAGCACACCACAGGAGATTAAGTAGCACTTGTTCTAAATGGAAATACAGGCTTTGCAGGGGTAGGGGGTATAGGAAGGTGCAATTAAATCTCCCAAGCCAGTTGTGCCCAAGGAAGGTGTGAGGGAGGAGAGCACGGAGACCCAAACAGTCGTCCTCCTCCAAGCAGTTAGAGGAACTCCTCGGGGAATCAGCTGCCCACTCCCTCCAGACCTTGCTGCACTCTGGGGAACCAGTCTGTAGGTTCACCTGTCTACTCACCTGCCCAGCCCAGGGACTGCACTCATCTCTCAAGCTCGGTTCTGTGAACATTACTTTGACAATCTGAAAATTACTGTTAAGTGGCCAAGGACATGTTACTGAGATCTGGTAGCTGACAGTTCTAGCTAACTGTTACCTATGCCAGGCACGTCAGTTAAACATTGAAAAGAACTTTTGTGGGACAGATCTTTCCACAAAATTTTCTTTGCAGTTAGCCCACTGTCAGAAGCTTTTGAGATCTAAAATTAGAATGCTTTTCTGTGAACTGAACCCTAGGATGAGAGAGATGCCAGTACCAGTGCTGGGCAGTGTCTCCCGTGGACCAAACAAGCCTCTCAGCTTGTGTTTAAATTGCCATTTTAGTTTCAGAATCCTGACCCTCATCTATCCTAGTTTCCCATTTGGGGTCCCTAGTAACACCTATGCAAAAAAAAAAAAGTATGTATGTATGTGTGTGTATACACACACATACTCTCTCTCCCTCTCCCCCTTTCCCCCCCCCCCTCTCTCTCAAAAGACAAGCAATAAGACAAATCCTAGTCAACAGCCATAGCCCATCTCATGCGTCCCAGCCCCTCCACTCCTGTGGCCAGTAGCCAAGATAACTTGCGATGTCAGATCAGGGAAATAAAGCATTGTGTGAACTCACCAGCAAGATGCATCTACAGTTTTTAATGGAACTAGGGGAAACTATTTTTAAAGTGCTAAGCTATTGCTGGCCTCTGATTTTTTAGTCTGACAGTGAACAGCTTAGATTCTATGAAATAAACAAGTTTGTTAAGCTTCCGGTTGTCTTCTTTGGTCGGTCCCGACTGCTGCTCGTGAACAGCACTGCGTGAGTGGAGGGCAAAGGTGCCATTACAGCGAGTTCTCTGGGCCTTTGTGAATCTGCAGGAGACGTCCCAGGCTCACCCAGCGTCCACGTAGTCGCGCCACAGAAACTGCACGGTCCGTGGGCTGTTCCCACTTCTTGACTATCAGGGCTGGTGCGCTTCAGAACTGGGGCCCAAAGCTCACTTGTCCCGGGGGCGGAGGGGCTGACCTTTGCAGCTCACTGGGTTTTGAAATTGCACCCTTCTGTCAGTGTTTCTTCACACCAGCCACTTCCAGAGTTTTGACCCATCTGACATCTAAAATTTGCCATGCAAGTTGTTCATGAAATCATATTTCTTTGATTAGTTAGAAGTTCAACACAACAGGCCACCTTTCCACCATCCAGTTCACCCTCTGTTGGACATGTGGTACTGGCAATGATCTCCATGTAATGTCCAGAAAAGGCCTGGAGAGATAGCCCAGTGTTTAGAGGAGCTTACAAAGCCTAATGGCCCAGGTTCGACTTCCCAGTGCCCACGTAAAGCCAGATGCACAAAGGAATCTGTAGCAGCAGAGGCCCTGGTGTGTCCAATCTGTGTCTCTCAAATAAATGTTTTAAAAAAATAAAAAGACTGAAAAAGTACTAGCCCGGGCCAACAGTGAAAAAGCAGCGCAAATAATCACCAGACTCCAGGCAGACTATGCATTCATGTATTCAACATAGATTTAACACATAGGCACAACACCAACGTAAGAAAGAGCCCTTAGCATTAGGAGAAGCTTCAAGACACTCAGTCTCTGTGTCCCAATCAAGTCTCAGAACAGAGGTAGAGCAATGCTCCCATGTGACACAGTGGTTAAGGAGGACCAGAGTCCCATTGGGCTTAAGAAGGCAGAGGAACAAGAGCACTCCCGAGGGGAGGCCACAGAAGGAAAAGTGAAAGTCTGTACAAATCTTTATTTTAACATTTAAAAGAAAAACACATACACATTCCGACAGCTTTTCTAGGCTTGGTGACCCAATAAGTTACACACACACTCGGCGCAGGTGAGGCAGAAGGCAGTGGCCACCTTCCCCACAGCCACACTCTCAACTTTCCTCCCACCAGGACTCCTTGCCCAGCATGGGCTGTGGGGACAGTTCCAGTCAAACCTCGGCTCCAGCCAACTTACTAAGCCAGTAAAAGCAGCACGATTCTGGCCCGGGCGTTCCTGGGCAGCAAGGCTCCACGTGGTGAGCCAAGGGCAGTCGAGCCGTCAACGGGAGGGAGGGAGGTCACAGTGGTATCCCACGGAAAGTGCAGCAGCCCGGGCCCAGGTCCCTCTGCTTAAGATGATTTGGTAGTGCTCTCTCTGTTTTTCTGGCAATTTGATGACTTTGAGGAATTTGCCAAGATCCAGGGGTGCTGCAGGACCTCCCCCAGCGTCAGCCTCTGGCTGGCATTGTGCTTTAACAGTCTGGAAATGAGGTCCCGAGCTCCCTCCGTCACAAAGTCAGGGAATGTGAATTCCACCTGCAGCACAAGTGACAGAGGCACAGAGCAGGTCAGAGAGGAAGCAAGACAAGCAGCAGACCTCGGCCTGAAGTCCAGGCTGGAGAAGGACGAACAGCAGGGCCTCTGGATGCCTTACCCGTGAGATCCTCCTGTAGGTCTCTTGGTGCGTGTGCGCCTCAAAAGGAGGTATTCCAACTAAGAACTCGTAGCAGAGGACACCCAGGCTCCACAGGTCCACCTTCTCGTCATGCATCCGGCCTTCGATCATCTCGGGGGGCAGGTAGTCCAGGGTGCCACACAGCGTGGTTCTCCTGAAATCAAAGGCTGGGGTTCAGCACATCAGCTGCTACGTCACCAACCACACTGACACTGCAGGAGCACTTAGGCTCTTTCCTAAGGCCCCACTTCAGGTAGGAAATGGAGGGAAAGAAGTATGCAAGAGAGCACACTAGCCAGCAAGCCTCTCCCCAGATTTGTGCATCACCAGATCCTCCTAAAAGTCTAGAAAACCCGGGTGTGGTGGCGCACGCCTTTAATCCCAGCACTCAGGAGGCAGAGGTAGGAGGATCACCAAGAGTTTGAGGTCACCCTGACACTACAGAGTGAATTCCAGGTTAGCCTAAGTGAGAGAGAGAGACCCTACCTCAAAAAAATAAAATAAAAATCTAGGAAAAAAACAAACTGAAAGTACCCTTACAGTGTAAACACTGCTGTGCCAGAGAGGGCGGGAGCGCAGGCCTTGAGCCACACCAGGACCCCTCTCAAGAGAACAACGACCGAGCCTTCGCGAGGGCGCTAGTGGAGCTGTACTGCACGTCAGACCTAAACTGACCGCAGCCAGATAACTGCAATGAAGCCCAGATGGGTTTAGCCTGTAACCTAGCACTCAAGAGGGCTGAAGCAGGAGGCTTGCCACGAGTTCAAGTCCAGCCTGGGCTCGAGTACCAGACCTTGTCTCGAACAACAAGAAACAGAGGCTGGTCTACACTGAGCAAAAAGCCATCACACAACTCTTGGAACATGGCTGGATTCTTTTGGGTTTTTGGTTTTGTTGCTGAAACAGGGTCTTGCTTTGTAGTGTCCAAACCTGTAGGGAGCTAATGCAGACGCCATTACAAGATGGCGCTGGCTTCCTGCCAGTCTTGAGGTAAACAATTCCTTATTTAGGGAGCGCCTTGGCGCCAACCTCACTTGAGGTTGCGCATGCGCTTGACGCACCTTGTCCCGAGCCTATCCCATGGCTCCTGTGGACGGGTGAGCCTATGGCAGCCAATCAGCAGGCGCCCCGTAGTATTCTGCCCTATAAAAGCAGCTACACTCCTGCGCCCCTCGCCCCTCGCCATCAGCTTTCCTGTTAACCAAGAGGCTGTCCAATAAAGTGTGATCAAGAAGGATCTTCGTCTGGTGGTCATTCTTCTCCTGCAGGACAGGGGGCTCGCCCCACAAACCACAGTGCTCCTGTCTCAGACTCTCATGTGCTGCTACTGGAATCCAGTGAGCACCCCAGCTGGGTTCTTCTACTTTTGAAAGTTTCAGTTGGTCTTGAACTTGCAATCCTGCCTCAGCCTCCTGAATGCTACAATTCCAGGCATGAGCCACCACACAGCTCGCTTAGCTTTCTCCCCCACCTCCATGTTCTGTATTGTTTTTACTCTGGATGGTTCTGATTGAGAAATAACTATGTCAGCCAGATGTAGTGGCATATGCCTTTAATCCCATTACTTAGGAGACAGAGGCAGGAGGATCACTGTGAGTTCGAGCAGAGGCCCTGGTGAGCTCGTGCTAGCGCCCACCCCTGCATTTGTGTCCACGGAGGTTTGAAAACCGAAGGCAGAAAAGCAGCTGGAAATGGCAGACGGCCATGCAGGAGCAGGCCAGGACGGCTCGGCCATGGCAGTGCTGGGCTCTGCACCCACACCCAGCCCCTGTGAATGTTAGCCGCGAGGAAACCATGCTGGGTACGAGATTCTGAGGGGTGTGAAGTGGCCATCAGCACTGAAACCAGCAAGCTGCGTCTATCCTGATGTCACCACTAGACAGGCTAAGGTCCAGCTTAATCCTGCAGCCCAATGAAGCCACGTTTCTGTTGGTTCACTGGGGACAGGAACACTGATGGTAATTAGTTAAAAGTTAGCCTCAACAGTCTTTTAGAAACAGAAATGACCTGCAACAAAAACAAAGGGCTCCTCCCACCTGCCTTCCATTCCAGGCTACACCACTGCTTTCTAATTGCCTTGAGTCACCTAGCAATTTTTGAGTGGAATCCCTAGGCTGACAGGACCTAATCAGTAGATTAGGTCACTGCTAGTGTCAGGACATTTAAACCCAAATTAACATGAAACCGTTGACAATGTCAGCACTTGTTTGAAAAGCTCACCTCAGGTTTAAATGGTCTCATCAGATAGTCTTTGCTTCAGTTTAATATGGGGAGGGGCTGGCCAAACAACTATTCCTAGCATGGTCACACATAGGCCTCCAAAAAGCCATCAAGCCACCCTGGTTTTCAAAGTCCCCAGAGAAATGCGCGGCAGGCTCTGGGTCTCCATGCTGCCCGACCTCCCCGGACTCCCTTCTGTCAAAGGACAAATAAGCCCCCACACGTGTGCAGTTGGCCGCCCTGTCTGTGGTCCTGCCGCTCGCTCACCCCTCGTTAGCCTTGGACAGCATCTGCAGCCCGGGTTGTAATGCAGGGAACCCAAACAGTTACAATAAAACGTATCAGGCCTCAGTGGCTCCAAAGCATTCCTAGGTTAGTCACTTTGCCTGCTTATAAAATAGTTAGATTTTGCCGGGTGTGGTGGAGCACGCATTTAATCTTAACGCTCGGGAGGCAGAGGTAAGAGGATCTCCATGAGTTTGAGGCCAGCCTGGGCTACAGCAAGACTCTGCCTCGAAAAACAAAAAACAAAAAAAAAAAGATTTTAGGATCTAGTTTGTAGTTCACCCCAGGGCTTCTACTACCAAACCTCCAGTGCTGAAGTCACCTACCTGGAGGACGGGGCGTGGACGGACCACCCAAAGTCTGCGATCTTCAACTCTCCAGCTGACCCAAGGAGCAGGTTCTCGGGCTTAATGTCCCTATGAATGACTCTCTTTGAATGACAGTATGACAGGGCATTTGCCAGCTCGGTAATATACTGTTGGGAGAGAAAGTCGTGACAGCTGGACCTCAGGGTTACACAGGACAGCACTGGGCACTTCGTCTGACAGAAGATCTGACATGGTCAACGTGCTCTCCAGATCTGGAGCCAAACACCAGAAACGATGGCTCCATCCATCAAAACCAACTGCTGCACCAATTGGCACAGGTCACTTCGTGCCCAGCTAATTCAACCACGAGAGCTTGAAAGACAGGAGGGACAGACACTGCCCACAAGCTATAACTCCATCCCATGGGCACCTGATGGCTCAGCAGCAGTGATTTATGGAATTAAGCAGGGCTGCCCAGCTGGGCAATTAATATTCAACAGTTCAAATGATGTTTAAAGGTAAAAGTCCTTGCCAGGTATGGCTCAGCTCCAACTTGGGGAGGAATAAACCCGTGTATTAGCAACAATCATCAAAGACAAATGCCCGCAGCATCTGAGCTGGTGGGAAAGCGAACAAGCCAGCCAGGGGTGCTGCTGCCCGTGAGTCCCCGGGCCTCGGCTCAGACCAAGAGCACAGCAGGTCCGGTGTGGGGCATGAGCACAGCCCAGCGCGTGCAAGTGAGCATGGAACAGTCTCTCCTGTCCCGTCCCCAGAAAAAGCAGGAAGAAAATGTCCCTGTCAAACAGGGCATTTTTTATTCTTTTAGCCCAAAGCCAGAGACTAGAATGCGGTGACAGTAAACTGGGAGAGAACATACAGCAGCCACCGGCCTGCAGTGCTGGCACCTCACACTGAGGCTGTTCAAGCCGCCTCCAGCAGCCAGAGGCTTAACCATGGGCCTGGAGAGATGGCTCAGCAGTTAAGGTGTTTGCCTGCAAAGCCTAAGGACCCAGGCTCAATTCCCAAGAACTCATGTAAAGCCAGATGCACAAGGGGGTGCGTGTGTCTGGAGTTCATTTGCAATGGCTAGAGGTCCTGGGGCACCCATATTCATTCATTCTCTCTCCTTTTCCCTCTCTCATACAAATAAGTAGGGAAAAGGTTTAACCAGAACTCTCTGGAACCAACCTTCTCCATACCTCCTGTACTGTGAGATTGGATACACAGGCTGGAGCGATGGCTCAGAAGGTAAGAGCACTTGCTGTGCAATTAAGAGGACCTGAATTCAATCCCAGTACCACATAGAAAAAATGCACGCCTTTAATCTCAGCACTTGGGAGGCAGAGAGGTAAGAGAACCACTGAGTTCGAAGCCACCCTGAGACTACATAGTGAGTTCTGGGTCAGCCTGAGCTGCTTTGAAAACCCTACCTCAAAAAACAAAACACAATGTTAATAAAAATTAAAAAATAAGAAAACACACACACACACATTTTTAGAAAGAGTACTGACACATGTATAGACATAGATTACTACATGCATGTAGTCCACTGTTCCTGCAGCTGAAGGTCCTAGAGGTAATGAGTGACACCTAATCCTAGATCCTCTTTCCTAATAACATTCTCCAATAAAGAAACCACAACCCTTCTGCTTCTAAGACCAGGGCAAGGCCCTAGTACCTGTGTCAGAAAAAGTACACACACCCCGAAGACCCCACAGCGGTGGTGTGCTCAGGAACAATGTGGAAGAGCTCTCGGGGCCAAAGAGGAGCAGCTGGAAGAAATGTAGTGCTGGGTCGTGGGTCAAAGTACAAAGCAAGGGCTGGAGAGAAGGCTCAGCAGGAAAAGGCACTCACTTGCCTGCCAGCCCAGGTTCAATTCCCCAGTACTCATTAAAGCCACATGCACAAAATGGCACATGCACCCGGAGCTCAGTCGTAGCGGCAGAAGGCCCTGAAATGCCCATTCTCTTTCCCTGTTTTCTATTAAGACTGACTGCACTCCACTCTCCCGAAAAGCATCCTGCAGGAATGAAGTGCAAAGGAAACAGAATGAACCTGAACAGTTAATGGAAACTCACCGTAGCAGTTCTCTGCTCATCAAACTTGGACTGTTTCTGCAGTTCTCTATAGACTGTTCCGAGGGGTGCATATTCTAGAATTAGGTAGACTCTGGTGGCATCGTGGAAATAACCATAGAGCCTGAGAATGTTAGGGTGCCTGCAACACAGAGAGCTACACATCACCCTGAATACCAAGCAAGCCGGGGTGTCACATGAAAATAATATGACCCTCCCCCAGCACCCAGGAGAACCTGCCCTAAGAAAAGCAGGCTTAGTTCTCAGGAGTCTTCCTTTGAGGGGAACACTGTCTACTGTGCTTGTTAAAGAGAAGCCAGGCATCTGCAGAATGACAGGTAAGAACACAGGACACGACAGAAGCAGAGCGCAGGCATGGCCGTGACAAGCACCAAGAGGATGATGCACAGCCTGGGAGGGGCCAGCCCTCACCACACCCCCAATGTGCCAGTTGACAGGTAGGACCCAAGTCAGAGAACAGCCAGTTTGACATCTGATTCAGGTTTGAAAGCCACTGGCTCAAGCCAGCCAGAGATCGTCCCCTGCGTGACCAGAAGAGAAAGAGGAACACACCCTCCATTTACAAACACTACACTCCAGTACCCACCCAGGGTCACAGAGCAAGCCTATCACTACTGCGCCATCCCTGTTCGCTGTCAGGAGCCAGCCTCCCCAGCAGCTGCCCGCTCAGCTCACCGAAGGTGCGACTGGATCTCCACTTCCCTCCGGAGCTGGTGCTCCACCCCCGCCTTCTCCAGCTGGGCCTTGAACAGCACCTTCAGGGCCAGGATGAACTTGCTCTGCTTCTCTCTCGCCAAGTAAACGTTCCCAAACTTCCCTTTACCCAGCGGACGGCCAATGTCGAAGTCCTCCAGAGTCCACTGCCTCCTGGGGAGGAATTAGAACATTTAAACTAGGAGGGCCAGGAAGGTAGCTCAGTTGGCAGAGTGCTTGTCTAACAATCACAAAGCCAGGGTTTGCGTTTGCTTCCCCCAGCGTCACATAAACTAGGCGTGGTGGCCCATGCCTGTCATCTCAGCACTTGGGAGGGAGAGGCAGAAGATCAGCCCCTGTCACGGCAGTCAGAGCCCGCAGGGCCCCACCCCTCCTGGAGGACTTGTAGGCAGCTAATGGTTAACAGGGAAGGGAGACATTTTCTTCAGTGGCACAGCCACTGGGAATAGGCCCATGCTTCTACTTGATCAAACTCTAATGAGGCAGCAGAGTTGGCTTAGCAGTTAAGGCATTTGCCTGCAAAGCCAAAGGATCCCAGTTCGACTCTCCGGGACCCACGTTAGCCAGATGCGCAAGGTGAAGCATGTGTCTGGAGTTTGGAGTGTCTGGAAACCCTGGCGTGCCCATTCTCTCTCTCTGCCTCTTTCTGTCTCTAAATGAACAAAATATTTTAAAAAACTCTAATGAAAAGTAAATTGAAAGAAAGACATGAGAACCATGTGTGGTGGCACATGCCTTCAATCTCAGAACATGGGAGGCAGAAGTGGGAGGACTGTTGTGAGTGTCAGGCCAGCCTGGGGCTACAGAGAGAGTCTGAGTCAGCCTGGGCTATAATGAAGCCTTGCCTCAAAAGAAAATTTTAGAAGATCAAGGTGTGGTGGTGTACACCTTTGATCCCAGCACTGTGAGGCAGAGACAGAAGAACACTGTGAGCTCAGGACTAGCCCAGGGCTACAACAGAGTGAGTTCCAGTTTAGCCTGAGCTACAATGAGACATTATTTCAACAAGGAATTTTAAGTTTGAAATCCTGGAAACATGTCTTCCAACTGAAAATAAGGACCAACTTTTTCATACATATTTCATTTATATATTATTATTTATTTGAGAGGAGGGGACAGATAAAGAATGGGTAATCCAGGGCCTCTAGCCACTGCAAAGGAACTCAAAACACACACGCCACCTTGTGCATCTGGCTCATATAGGTACTAGGAATGGAACCTGGGTCCTAATGTTTCTCAAGCAAGCACCTTGACTGCTAAGCCATCTCTACAGCCCCAAAACCAGTATTTTTAAGAGCTCCCATAACTAAATCTGCAATGAAATGGTGTATTCCAATAGAATAGTTAAGAACCCTATAAATAAGAAACCTTACTTTTTTGAGTCTTCGTTTTTCTGTTTCGATGCCTGATCCTTTTCAGAATTATTTCCTATATGGAATAAGTTAGAATCCTGTTTTTAGAGCAAGTATATAGGATAAGGTGTTTTTTTTTTTTAAAATCTATAAACAGTTAGGTCAAAGAATGGTCACTAAATACTCACAATATGTCAGGAACAATAAGTCTAGGCTTTTAGTTTTCTTTATTTACAAAAAAAAAAAAAAAGACTACCTGGTAGCTGATCCTGCCCCAGGCAGTAGGTACACAATTCCAAGGGGGCAAAAGATGAGCAGTTGTGCCGTCAGACCCTCCTCTGGGAGAGACTAAGACTGTGGAGGTTCTCCTGGAGAAGAGCTTCCGGGAGAGCAGTGCCCGTCACCCTTTCCGCCCACTCTAGGTGCGGTCACCACCCACACCCCGCGCCCAGGTCATCAGGAGCAGAAACAATACAAGCCAGTCACCCTCCTTCCAAGAGGAATGAAGCTAGAAACCAGACCACAACAGAAGTGACTATTCTGAGAGCTCTGGGGGCATGGGGCATCCCAAACAGCGCAGCGGCCCCACTTGGGGCCAACCACCCTTCCCTGCCACGCTGAGCTACCTATGGTGGAGAAGCTGCAAACACAGGGTGAGCTCCGAAAAGCTGTCCTTTCATAAAAGTAAGGTACATCTCAAGGAAGCCCACCTCAGGAAGAGACTACAGAGGGGCAAGTCTGTCACCTGAGACAGAGACTTCTCATCTGTCATGCACACCGTCACTCTTCGCCTCTGCCCTCCCCGCCGGACGCCCAGGCACCCACTCCTTTCTGGAGCTCAGGACAACCCATAAACCTCAGTCATGTGGCCTTCTGAGGCTCTTGTCTGTATTGCTCATGTGCATTTAACTTACATGTTGTCACCAGTTCATCTGCCTATGGTCGGTTTATTCTATAATCATTAGTTGCATGCTGTGAGGGCCACCTCCTCCTTTCGGGTCTAGTATCTGCCCACATCTCTCCATTCTGACCCGGTCCCAAGTCTGAGCCTCCTCCCCTGAAAAGGGGAGTAACTCTCTTCCTAAAGTGTTTCCAGGCTGGGGCGATGCGAATGGGGTCGTCTACCTCAGGGCCTGCTGAAGGCACTCAGCAGCTGCTCAGCACCACCAACTACCAGCACCACCACATCAGGCCACTGCCACCAGACCTCAGCCTTCAGTCCCCCTGGACCCAGGAATGCCACCCTCCCACACATCCAGAGCAAGCTTTCCAATACACTCACCACCCTCTGTCCCAGCTCTGCTCAAGAGAACCTGCACTGAAGATCACGCCACACCCTAATAGGGCCAGCACTGTTGGTCAACGACCTCCCTTCCATGGGCCACCATTCTGTTTCTCTGGATTTCTTCCACATGCCAACATTCCACAAATGTGCCTGCCATAAACAAACTCCTCCGTCCTGACCCACTAACAGAAGATGAGAGCCAGATCTGTACTTCTGGCACTGGCCTGAACCAGACAGTACCTTCAGGGTGGACACCAATTTTCGCTTCAGCCTCAACTGAAGCGATGTAAAGCTAGAGCTCCAAGCAATGAATGTCACTCTATGCACTCGCTTTCTAGGAGCAACTAAAACCAGTAACAGTCAATGCAGCTCAGAACGCTGCTTACCAGGAGCTGCAGGCTGGGGCTGCGGCGGCTCGCTCTTCTGAGGGATGCTGGCTGGCCGGGAGACAGGCTGTGGCATGCTGGTTGTCTGCAGCTGCTTGGGCACCGGTTTGTGGCTGGAGACGAGCTTTTGGCCTTGTGAAGGAACGCGCTGGGAGGAATTGGAAGGACACAGGACCCGCTGGGCCTGGCCACTGCTGGCAGAGCCCGGATTCTGCTGGGTAATCAGAACACGTTTCGGACCACCAAGTGGAATTGTAGCCTGGATGGGAAGAGGAAGTAAGCTTCATGGTCAAAAAAAAAAGAGTATTTTGAGAATTTCACTTTCTAGTATAATGAAACAATAAACATCAGTGTTAAGAAGAAAAGCCATTTTTAAGCCGGGCGTGGTGGCGCATGCCTTTAATCCCAGCACTCGGGAGGCAGAGGTAGGAGGATCGCCATGAGTTCAAGGCCACCCTGAGACTCCATAGTGAGTGAAACCCTACCTCGAAAAACCAAAAAAAAAAAAAAAAAAAAAAATAAGAAAAGCCATTTTAATGAGCATATAGGTAAAAGAAGCACTTGAGGGCTGGAGAGATTGCTTAGTGGTTAAGGCACTTGCTTGAAAAGCCAAAGGACCCAGGTTGAATTCCCCAGGACCCATATAAGTCAGATGCACAAGGGGTAACATGCGTCTGGAGTTCGTTAGCAGCGGCTGGAGGCCCTGACATGCCCCCGCTCACTCTCAAATAAGTAAAAATAAAATATTTTTTAAAAAGTACTTGAATGACAACCTTTTACCTCATCCCAAAAATCATGCTCATTAGAATGTTTATTAACTAAACCTTCATCCAATGAGAGAAATAATGATGAATTCTAGAAGCCAGGTGTGATGACACACACCTGTAACCTCAGAACACGCGAGGCTAGGGCAGGAGTGTGAGTTCTACGCCAGCCTGGGTTACACAGTGAGCCCTATATCTAATGAAAGACTTCTGGGGTCTTCTCAAGTTTCAACTGCTACTGAAGCTATGCCCACATCTCAAATCCACCCAAGCTTGATTTTCTGTTTAGAAATAAGACTGAGAGAAACAGGGTGATATTCAACAGTGGTTATTGTTAAGCACAGAAGCAGGGAGATTCGGTTTATACTTGGTTTCTCACAATGATTTATTAATATTAAATTGCCTAGACTTTATTTCCAAGCACTTACAAAATGAACTTAAACAAAAGAAAACAAATCATGGAAAATGCTAATAGAAATTTGAAAAAAAAGAAAATAAACTCAGGGTCCTCAGCTATACACTGCTATACTACACACCAACGAGAAGTGATAAGCACTTAACTGGATCTAAGAGCCTGAGCTGGTGCACTGTAATGAGAAAGCAGGTGAAGTTTCTCGTGCCTAAAATAGGGGCTCAGAGCCTACGGCCAGCTCAGAGGGAGGAGGGTCCTATGGAAGGGGGCAAGGCTTCCAAACGCAAAGCCTGCACGTGCAGGACAAAGCGGAGCAGGCCTTCGGGCAGGTCCAGGCGGGGGTCAGTTTCAACCCAAAGCAAAGGCGGGAAGAGTGCCGAGAGCAGGCCAGTCCCCACGTGTTCATTAATGTGACTGAGTACAAATAATTCCAGCTTACCTTAACAGACCCCGAGATGCAGTTTTCTTTAGATCTGTCCATGACACCTGAAGAGAGGAAGAAAAACCTTTCACACAAGCCACTTAGCCCCGTGGCTACCATGCTGGGCAGCTCAAGCTCGGAGATGGAAGGCCCCTATACAACACAAGGAGCTTTGGATTTTCCCTGCACAACTGAAACTGGCAGAGGGATGTTCTCCCGGACAGCAGCCAGGTGTGTGGTTCCTCCCCACTCCTGCACACTACAGACATATCCACATCCCTCTCACACTCTCTTCACCTGACTTGTCTTCCCGCCTATCACCTCTGCTCTAACGCCTCACTCCCATGCATACAATGGCTAAGACTCGTATCTGTCCCCAGGGTTTCCCTGAGTCAAAATCCTGCCTCTCACCTCCCTTCCATCAGAAAAGCCCCAGAACAACCCAGACCCAGACCGTCCCTACGTGGGCATGCTTGTTTGTATGTGTGACACACTTCTATGTGTGGGCACACGTGCATATGTGTGTGTTCAAGAGTCTGTGAGGACCAGAAGGCACCCTCCATCTTATTCTTTGCGACAGTCTCTCTCTGAACCTAGAGCCCCCCAATTCAGCTAGATCAGCTAGCCAGTAAGTCCCAGGGAGCGCCTGCGCCCAGCTCCCTCCCCAGTGCTGGGATTAGAGGGGAGCACTACCACATCAGCATAGCATTTTCACGTGGGTTCTGGAATCAAAAGTCCAGTCCTCATGCTTGTATGGCAATAAAGTGGGCCATCGCCTAGCCCTCCATAGGGCTCTTTAAATCCTTACGCTGTCAGGCTCTTGGCTGCCCCCTACTGTGAACAAACCCTTCACTCCCCATCTACACCACATGACCCGCTGGGTTCTGGCCTAGATTTTCCTTCTTTAAACATAGAAAGGTCTAGCGACAGGGACAAAGAACTGAGCATATTGCAGAAGAAAAGGATGAAAAAAAAAAAAAAAGAGGGAGGGTAAGGAGGACTGAAGCTAGCCTTCTGTACCCAGTGCAGGCTGGACATGGAGATGCCCAATCCCAGCATTACCAAATGAGCCTGCATTTTAATATCCCACTGGTTTGATTTACCAGTTATCAATGAAATATAAGAATCACCTGGAGGGCTGGAGAGATGGCTCAGCAATTAAGGCGCTTGCTGCAAAGCCAAAGGATCTCGGTTCGATTCCCCAAGACCCATGTAAGACAGCTGCACAAGGTGGCACACACATCTGGAGTTCCTTTGCAGTGGCTGGAAGCTCTGGCGCTCCCATTCTCTCCCTATCTCTATCTCTCTACCTCTTTCTCTCAAATAAAAAATTTTGTAAAAAAGAATCACCTGGAATGCTTGTTAACCACACCAGTCTTATCTCTATGTGATTCTAATTTCCTAGGAGCCATGCCTGGTCGAACTCACTAAGTAGCTGAGAATGACCTTGACAACTCCTGATCCCCCAGCCTCCACCTCCCAAGTGTTGAGATTACAGGAACGCACCACGCCCTGTTTATGTTGCATTTTGAGGCAGTGTTTCACAATGCAGCTCAGGCTAGCTTTGAGCTCGCAGAAATCCTCCTGCCTCAGCCTCCCTAGGGCTGTGACTGCATACAGGCTTGAACTAACATACCCACACCCTGAAGTGGTGCCAACGTTGATAGCTGCTACGCGGTCTGCGGCGGGTGCTGCACGGGTCCTGGGAAAACTCCCAGAGGAGACAGCCATTCATCGGCCAGGGCCCACCCGAAGCAGCCCTCGCCGAGCCACACCTGTCTTACCTCCACCATCGGTTTGCAAGTGACCCTGCTAGCTCGTTGTCTGGATCCTCACCCCCTCCAGAAACCAAACCCCAAGATGCCCAAAGGCTTCTGGATTGTTCCTGACCCGGCGTTCACTCGATGCAGACGCAATGGGGAAAAACCCACCCCAACGCCACTCAAGGATCGCCCTCCACTCCCAGCACCCTGGCGTGGACGGCGGCCCCGTGGAATCCCCTGTTCGCCCGCCTACCCGCCGGCCAGCTCCCGCTGGCGCCCCGAAGCCCGTAAGTCCTTCCGCAGCTCAGCCGTTACAATTCAAAGGTTCTTCTTTTTAAATAGGAGTTAAACCCACTGATCCGCAAGCTGATTGGCCAGAGCCAGGACGAACGTGCTTTATGATTGGCTCTCGGTCAACGCGACGACGAGAGGCACGTTCGGCGGCGTAGGCCCTGCGCAGGCGCACTTTACATGTAAGAGCCCGGAAGTCGTGAGTCAACGGCCCGTTCTAGCGCTCTCTTGCATCCTCCAGGGCCCGGGCATTGATCCGCGAAATAACAGCGCCTTGGGTTCAGAGCCGGAGCCTAGCCGAGAAAAGTGGGAGTGAGCGAATGAAGTCGGAAGTGCCAGTAAGTAAGATGGCGAGGAGCGCCAGTGAGAGGGACGGGACCGATCGATAGCGCGGCGCTCGGCTGAGTGCCCTGCGCGCGTGCGCAGTGGACGTGCACTCTGAGCGCTCGACAGGGCCGGGTTCGCGGGACTCCATTTTTCTAGGAAGAGCAGCCGGCCCGATCGTGATCAGCGGGTACGGGGTCCGGGGACCTAGGGAGGATGGCTGGGGCCTGCAGTGGATCTCCCGTAAAGGACTGGGGCGAGCGGGGAGCCGTGCGCCCCCACGGCCGCGGTCCCGGACATGCCCGGCTGGGCCTGCAGCCCCGGCTCAAGGCACCGCCCGTGCCCGGCTCCGCGCCTCGCCCCGCGGGGTCGGCATGGTAGCGCCCGGCTCTGGTCCGCCTCGGTCCCCAGGTGTGAGCGGGCCTGGCTCGGCATCTCCCCGGGCCGTGCCCCGGTGTCCTCGCGTGCGGATGGGGAGAGGGTAGAACACGCCAGGGGGTCGGGGAGAAGTCGGGGCCCGCGAGCGCTTTTCCCCGGCCAGCACCGCCTTCGTACAGCGCGGAGCCCCCGCCTGGCCTCCTTGAACTCGGCCACCCGCCGTCCCTTGGGTCTGGTGAACTCATGCTTATTACTTGCCTGTGGGGCTGGTCGGTGCCTCACGGGGTGTCAACCCGGCCCTGCAGGTACATTTATCCCTTCTCTGCGTTTGCTGTAGGGGCAGGCAATTGAGCCCGGGCCTCTGGCAGGCCAGGCGAGAGCTTCGTTTGTTACTGCTGTGCGTGGACACCAGCACTCAAGCATCTGTCCAGCATTATCTAAACAGGGTTTTGTTTGTTTGTTTTTTCATAAGCCACAAAGCATCATCGAAAATTTTGTTTCACTTTCGTAGACTGGAGAACTTACACACTTGAAAGTAAATCTGAGTGTGTAATTTATCCACATTTTAACATTTTTCTATTTGTCATGTTACCGTAACTTTTTGTCCTCGTGTATTGATTTACTAAGTTGGATGATCATAGTATTAAGCTCAGTTGCCTTAAAACACGTTTTGTTTTTGGTTCTTTCCCGGTATGGTCTCATTCCAGCCCAGGCAGACGTGGAACTCACTCTGTAGCTTCAGGCTGGCCTCAAACTCATGGTGATTGTCCTACCTCAGCCTCCCTAGTGTTGGGATTAAAGGTGTGCACCCCATGCCCAGTTCTTAGAAATGAATATAATAGCCACTAGTAAATTTACAGTCCAGCTAGTACAAGCTAGAGTCCAGATACCCAAAAATGCCAATTGTATGGCCTCTTGAAAACAAGTGTTGAATTAAGAGAACAAATGAAAGCTTCAAGCATAATGAAAATAGCAAGGCTTCATGGTGTGCACCTGTAATCCCAGCACTCGGGAGGCAGAGGTAGAAGGATCACTGTGAGTTTGAGGCCTGCCTGGGCTAGAGTAAAACCCTACCTAGGAAGAAAAAAATGAAAATAATTAAAGTTGCAGATGGGCTGGGTGTGGTGGCACAGTCCTTTAATTACAGCACTTGGGAGGCAGAGGTAGGTGGACCACCATGAGTTCGAGGTCATCCTGAGACGACATAGTGAATTCTAGATCAGCCTGGGCTAGAGCAAGACCCTACCTCAGGAAAAAAAAAAATTGCAAGTGAGTGGCTTGACAGAAGAAAAGCTGGTGGGTGTTCTCCTGTAACTGTTGGCATACATAATTTGAATAGTTTCTGTATGCCAAGCCCCCAACTCAGTGTTTCAAGTAGAGCGTCTTGTTTACCCTCTGGTATCTTACTTAACAGGCAAGGAACCTGAGCCAGAAATCATGTCTGTGATCATGCCCACCCCGTGAGACAAGTGTTCTTGTGATGGCTGCATCTGCCTTTCACTCACTGCTGTTTTCTCTTGCAGACAGCAAGGAAACTGTCCTCGCCTTCCACAAGATGTACAGAACCAAGGTGGGCTTGAAGGACCGCCAGCAGCTGTACAAGCTGATCATTAGTCAGCTGCTGTACGATGGCTACATCAGCATCGCCAACGGCCTCATCAATGAGATTAAGCCTCAGTCGGTGTGCGCACCCTCAGAGCAGCTCCTGCACCTCATCAAGCTGGGTAAGTGGTTCCTGCAGGCTCTCAGAGCCCATCATGAAGCTTCAGGTACATGCACCAGGCACAGCCTTTAAGATGATCTTAGTGATTAATGCATGCGATCAGGGTGCTATGTGGGTGGTAGCTATCCTTCAAGTCAGCTCAGATGTCACCTCAGCTTCCTCCTCTTGCCCCTTTTATTTTAAAGAATTTTTTTTTTTTTTTTGAGAGAGACAGGCAGATAGGGAGAATGGACATGCCAGGGCCTCCACCCACTGCAAGCAAACTCCAGACACATGTGCCACCTTACGCATCTGGCTCACATGGGTCCTGGAGAATCAAACCAAGGTCCTTTGGCTTTGTAGGCAAGCGCCTTAACCACTAAGCCATCTCCCCAGCCCTTGCCCCTTTTAAAATCATCCCACCATGGTCCTGGTGCTCCCTTGGTTTCTCTGCAATAATGATCAATGTCCTTCAAACAGTTATAACTGGAGGGCTGGAGAGATGGCTTAGCGGTTAAGCCACATGCTTGTGAAGCCTAAGGACCCAGGTATAAGCCAGATGCACATGGTGGCACATGTGTGTGGAGTTCATTGCGGAAGCTAGAGGCCCTGGCACGCCCATTCTCTCTCCCTCCCTGCTGCGCCCCCCCACCCCCGTCTCTAATAAATATTTTGTTTATTTGTTTGTTTGGGGAGGTAGGGTTTCACTGATGTGGTCCAGGCTGACCTGGAATTAACTATGTACTCTCAGGGTGGCCTAGAACTCATACAATCCTCCTGCCTCTGCCTCCTGAGTGCTGGGATTAATGGTGTGTACCACCACACCCGCTAAAAATAAAATATTTTTTAAAAATGGCGGGGGGCGGTTATATCTGGAGCTTTCTATATTGTTTAAGTTGCTTCCACATAGTGCTCAATTTCCCATCCCACCTCCCCCCCCCCAACAAAAAAAAAAGGGAAACTCAGTAAAGATCAGGACCTTGTCTTGGTTGGTAGAATATCCTGGTGCCTCCCTTGCCTTCAGTATGATACTGAACATTTGGGGATGGGTAGATGGCTCAGTAGGTAGAGTGCTCACCCCTCAGGTGTGAGTTCAGATCCCCAACATCCACATAAAAGCCAGGCATGGTAGCACGTACCTGTAGCCCCAGCACTGGGGAGGCAAAGATAGGAGGGGGGTGTCCAAAACTTCCTGCCTAGCCAGATCGATGACCCCCTCCCTCGCAGGGTTCAGTGAGAGACCCTGTCTTAAATGAGGTGTAGACTAAGGAAGACACCCAGCAATTAGCCGATGGGTCTCCACATTCATGCCCACGTAGTAACAGAACTGCCCAACATGTTTACTTCCATGTCTTCATATTGCTAGTGCGTGAAGGAAATACAGTGGGTAAACTAAAATGCCCCATGCCCCACAGTAGGGACTAGCTGTAAAATTGAAGTAAACC
The DNA here is from genome assembly GCF_020740685.1 of Jaculus jaculus. Lineage (NCBI taxonomy): Eukaryota > Metazoa > Chordata > Mammalia > Rodentia > Dipodidae > Jaculus > Jaculus jaculus. The sequence goes on from NC_059109.1 coordinate 134,762,260, forward strand.
TAAAATGGAATGCAACAGTATAATAGTGCTGTAGATGAAGATTTAGCTCAGGCATGTTTACACACTGTACAGTTCACTGGTCAAGCAAGTCACAACACACCTCTGTGTAAGTCTGTCTTTTTTGTCGTAACATGGGAAGAGGGCAGGTTCGTACCACGGTGCCCCAGAGCAGTCCTCTCTGAGTGATCAAATTATTCTTTAAATAGTTCTAATTTTTCATGTTCTAAGAAATTTATTTATGTGATATACAAGGGTATGTTTGTTTTGTTTTTCAAAGTAAGGTCTTGCTGTAGCCCAGGCTGATCTGGAATTCACTATGTAGTCTCAGGGTGGCCTCGAACTCATGGTGATCCTCTTACCTCTGCCTCCCTCCCTGGTGCTGGGATTAAAGGTGTGCGCTACCACAGCCGGCAAGAGCTTAATTTTTCTACCCACCCATGGGCCTCAGCACTGTGAGCCTTGGGTAGCATGGACAGGATCCTTTTGTAGAGCATTTGGCATCAGGCACCTCTAAGAGTAGACACTAGATGCATATTTTCATTCTGATGTAGTGCACGTTGCAGCATTTAACAATGTTTATTCAAGCTTTTAATTTGATTTCCTTCAGGAATGGAAAATGATGACTCTGCAGTTCAGTATGCCATTGGTCGGTCAGATACAGTTGCCCCGGGCACAGGGATTGACCTGGAATTTGACGCTGATGTCCAGACCATGTCCCCAGAGGCTTCTGAGTATGAAACATGCTATGTCACCTCCCATAAAGGCCCGTGCCGTGTGGCCACCTACAGCAGAGATGGACAGTTAATAGCTACAGGCTCTGCTGATGCGTCCATAAAAATACTTGATACAGAAAGAATGCTGGCCAAGAGCGCCATGCCCATCGAGGTAAGTGGTCTGGTGACCGACCCTCCTCCTGTGGCTCATCCTCCAGAGTATGCAGCTACATGTGATTTACACCAGGTTTGGTTTACAGCCCAGAGCTCACATGGTTTAGTGTGCCCTGATGTTTACCAGCTTATTTCAGAGAGAGAATATAGGCATACCAGGGCCTCCTGTTGCTGCAAACTCCAGAGGCATGCACCGTTTTATGGCCATGGCTCCATGTGGGTTCTGGGGAGTCGAACCCTGGTTGGGCAGGCTCTGCAAACAAGCACCTGTACCTGCAGCACCATTCCCCAGCCCTGCTCTGGGTGCCTGGACTTGGAGTTCTGCCCTTGAGCATCTCTTCTTGATCCAGGTCATGATGAATGAGACCGCACAGCAGAACATGGAAAACCATCCAGTGATCCGAACTCTTTATGACCACGTGGATGAAGTCACCTGTCTCGCTTTCCACCCAACCGAACAGATCCTGGCCTCGGGCTCAAGGGATTATACTCTTAAACTGTTTGATTATTCCAAGCCGTCTGCAAAAAGAGCCTTCAAGTACATCCAGGTCAGGAACGTTTAGAAGGGAACTTTATACTCTTGGATGTATTGAGTTGTTTTATAACTAATGTCTTTAATATTTTACTTATTTATTTCGGAGGGAGTAAAGAATGGGTGTGCCAGTTCCTCTAGTATTGCAAATGAACTCCAGATGCATGCACCACCTTATGCATCTGGCTTACCTGGGTACTGGAGAGTCAAACCTGGGTCCTCAGGCTTCATAGGCAAGCACCCTAACTGCTAAGCCATCTCTCCTGCCCACTAATGTCTTTTTGAAAGTATTCTCAGTGGCACATTCAGAGGGCTCCTGGCTCAGATGCCACTGGCACCTCGCTTGCCCAGTGTCATGTGCCCACTTCCTCTGTCTAGTGAGGACAGCTGATGTGACCAGGATTCACATTCCTCATCACTCTTTCAAGACTGCAGCTTGACTCGGCCTTTTGACTTGTGCCTGTAATCCCAGCACCCAGGAGGCTGAGGCAGGAGGATTGAATTCCCATGTCAGTCAGCTACAGAGTGAGACCCTGTCTCACAAACAAAACAAAAAGAAGTAAAAGGAAGAATAAAAAGTTAAAAATTTAAAACCTAAAAAGGAGAGGATAGGTAATAAAGACTCCCATTTAAAACAAAATTACTACCTTTCATAGAAGTGTAAACAGAGGAACCATAGAAAGTACTCAGCTGAAGCTGTCAAGGGATTTTTGGGCAAGTGGCATTGGTGCCCCATGTTGAATGTGTGTTGCAGAAATACTAGGATTTAGAACTGGCCTCCATCTTTCAGTGATTAATGTTTTTCCTTAATATCTAGAGTCGTAAAACAAGTTAAAGAAGCAGTTACTTATTTTCTTGATTTGCATGTTCATGCACGTGCGTGTGTGTGTGTGTGTGTGTGTTGGCACACCAGGGTCCCTTTTCACTACAAACTCCAGATGCGCAGCACGTCACAACTGGCTTCATGTGGATGCTTTAGGTTGAACTTGGGCTGGCAGGTGCGCAGTCATTGAGCCGTCTTCCCGGCCCCTCAAGGTACTGTTCTTTTTTAGAAGAAAAAAAACGTTTGTGGTGTTTTTATTTTTATTTTTACTTATTTATTTGAAAGCAGAGAAAGAGAATGAGCATGCCAGAGACTCCAGACACCACAGATGGACTCTGGGTGCATGTGCCACTTTGTGCATCTGGCTTTACTTGGGCACTGGGCAATTAAAGCCTGGTTATTAGGCTTTGCAAGCAAATGCCTTAACTGCTGAGCTATCTCTCCAGCCCAAGATGCTGGTTTGTTTTGTTTTGTTTATAATGTAATAGAATTGGTACATCAGGGCCTCTAGCCACTGCAATCAAACTCCAGACGTGCCTGTCCCCTCATGCGCACACGTGACATTGCACGCTTGCATCACTGTGCTTCTGGATTATGTGAGACCTGGAGAGTCAAACCTGGGTCTTTAGGCTTCACAGGTAAGCACCTTAGCCATTAAGCCATCTCTCCAGTCCAAAATGCTGTTCTTTATCTTCAGGGAATATGTCATAGGTTAACCCATTAATCTGTTTAAAAATTCCATCTGACTTCACCTGGTGTTCACTTCTATAGTTTGAGGAACAAATCGCTTTAGAAATCTCTGCTCCAAAAAAGAAACCTTTTGTGCATTCCAGGAAGTGCTTTGATTCTATTCCTCCCAGTTCCTGTGTCACATCAGTCACTGTTCTGTGGATTCTTGGCATAGTCGTGCTTTCTCCATTTCCTCTGGCCAGTTGGTCACTTACGCTACTGCCTCTGTCCTGACAGGAAGCTGAAATGTTGCGCTCCATCTCTTTCCATCCTTCTGGAGACTTTATACTCGTCGGAACTCAGCACCCTACACTTCGCCTTTATGACATCAACACCTTTCAGTGTTTTGTCTCTTGCAATCCTCAAGACCAGCACACCGATGCCATCTGTTCCGTGAACTATAATCCTAGCGCTAACATGTACGTCACTGGCAGCAAAGACGGCTGCATCAAGTTGTGGGATGGTGTTTCAAATCGCTGCATCACAACCTTTGAGAAAGCCCATGATGGTGCTGAAGTCTGTTCTGCCATCTTTTCCAAGAATTCTAAATACATTCTGTCAAGTGGGAAAGACTCTGTGGCTAAACTGTGGGAAATCTCAACAGGACGCACGCTGGTCAGATACACAGGTACGTGAGAACTTGAAGCCAGCATTTCTGTGGGGCTTTACTCTGTAGAACTCCGAGGTCTTCACAGTGGCGCAACGCGGTGCCTCTGTGTGGGTCACAGCAGAGCTTAGCTGAGAGGTTGTCGTGGGGGTGTGAGTAGAAGTGAGGGAAGCTCCTGGCCAGCATGGGCAGGGTCCTTAGGTGAATCCAGCAGAAAGAAAGAGATTCGATCACTAGCCAAGGCTGACTTAAGAAGGAAGGGGAAGAACTGGGAACAAAGTGGTCAGGAGTCTGCAGATGACCTAGAGGAGTGGCTGGCCCTCGTGCCTCAAAATCATGAGCAGGGGCAGGAAAGCCTGTCAGTGGATCTCTGAGATGGCATGCATGTGGAGAGGGGAAAGAACTCAGGGAAGAGCTCGGCCATTCCTAGGAGAACAGACATAGCCCTCAGTGGTGCCTGCAGTGTCCTGAACCTAGACAGAAAAACAAATTGAACGCATTCAGTTCTTCCATTAGTTCATGTCATCAGGGCCTGAGGTGGGAAGATGGCTGCGAGTTCAAGGCCAGCCTTGGGCTACAGAGAGTTCCAGGTCAGCCTGGGCTAGAGTGAGACCCTGCCTAAAAACACAACACACACGCATACATACATACCCGTCCGGGAGCCGTGTGGGTGTGTGCTTTGCTCACCTCAGTGCTGGTGCAAAGCACTGTCCAAAGCAGCTTGAGGGAGGAAAAGGTTGATTTTTGGCTTCCGGACTGAAGAGGAAGCTCCACGACACAAGGAAAATCATGGCATGAGCAGAGACTGGAGCCACCTCCTGGCCCGTAGCAGGTGGAAGCAGTAGCAGGAGAGTGCGCCAAACACCAGCAAGGGGAAGCCGCCAGTGACACCAGAAGCGCACCCCAACACACACTGCCTCCTCACCACCAGTGACACCAGAAGCGCACCCCAACACACACTGCCTCCTCACCACCAGGAGGCACCAGTTCCCAAATTGCCACCAGCTGGGACCTAGCATTCAGAATGTTTGAGTTTATGGGGCCATGTGAATCAAACCACCACAGCGTTTACCCTGCACTCACCAAGACCACGGCTCACAAGAAAACAGCTTTGGGCTTTTCTAAGGTCTCACAGAGTGCATGTGCAAACGAGCTTCCCTGCAGCTGGAGCCGAGGCTTTCGCGCAGGGGCTGACAGCCCAGACCCTGACAGAAAGAACCTGGGCTCCTATGAGCACTGGGGCCCGTTCAGAGAGTGGATGGTTGGTTGGCTTGTTTACACAGAATTTCAATTTCGTTTTATAGATAGGATTTGTAGTCAGACAAATTCCCTTTTTCTGTTCTGCACAAAGACCCTGCTATGTCGGTGCATTACAAGTGCCAGTACGTTGATGATTTAGTTGGAATTCAAAGTGTGCCTGAAGTAATGACAGAAAGAGGGGTGGTCGTTAGCCCTTGGATACTGAGTCAGCACCAAACACATGCATATGCCATACAGATTAAGTTTATTCTTTAAGGAGACTTACAAAGAAAAAAGACCCAAATTTGGTAGGAAAAGAGCCAAAGCTGCAGCATATTGTAAGAGAGAAAAATGTGCAGAAAGTGGGCTGGAGAGATGGCTTAGCAGTTAAGGTGCTTGCCTGCAAAGCCAAAGGGCCCAGGACCCATGTAAGCCAGGTGCACAAATTGGCACATGTGTCTGGAGTTCATTTGCAGCCACTAAAGACCTTGGCGCACCCATACTCACTCATATACTCTCCCTCCCCCCCATATAAGTAAATAATTTTAGAAGTCTAATTTTTAAAAATGTGCAGAAAGTTGATAGCCAGCCCCAAGGAGGACAAATGGGAGTACCTTGTATTTTGGTGTTATCTAATACTGGTGGAGATGGGAAGAGGCCAGCACATTTTGTTGGTAGGCAGGAAACGTATTTCTGGAAGGCATTTTGTCATGTCAAAATATTTAATCCCATCACTCAGGAGGCAGACGTAGGAGGGTCGCCGAGAGTTCACAGCCACCCTGAGACTACATAGTGAATTCCAGGTCAGCCTGGACTAGAGCGAGACCCCACCTCATAAAACAAAAGAAAAAATGAATTTAAAATGGTCAGACATCTAGTAGTGCTACTAGGAAACTTCGGCGACTTGGAAGCTAGTAAAAACATGTAGCCCACAGAGGTGCTTTAGACCACTGCAGAAGATACGGGCTGTGGCATCAGCTTTGTTTTCATGCCTAGAAGTCCATGAGAGTAGCAGACCTGCCCCTGGTGGAGGGCCTGGAGAATTCCTTTTCTTTTGTGTCTGTGCACTGAGAGTGTGTACGGGGCACACACGTGCCACAGCTGCATGTGCTGGTTAGAAGGCAACCTCGAGTGTGGTTCATGCCTTCCGCTTTGAGCAGCGTCTCTTGTCCACCCCGGTGTCTTCTGAGCCCTGCTTTTCTTTTGCTTTGTTTTGTTTTCGAGGTAGGGTCTTGCTCTCCCGGGCTGACCTAGAATTCACTTTGTAGCCTCAGGCTGATCTCGAGCACCTGTGATCTCCTACCTCTGCCTCCAGATGGTGGGACAAAAGTCGTGTGCCATCATCCCTGTGGGATCAAGCTGGTTTTAGTTTCTGAAATAGTACTGTATCCGTTTGCCAGCTCTAAAAAGGCTGTTCTTACAGTGAGAGGCCTAGTCACAATACGAAACGTTCTGAGGGGCTGGGAGACCCTTACCGTCTCGTTTGTGCGGCAGGCGCTGGCTTGAGCGGGAGGCAGGTGCACAGGACACAGGCCGTGTTCAACCACACGGAGGACTACATCCTGCTGCCCGACGAAAGGACCATCAGCCTGTGCTGCTGGGACTCCAGGACGGCCGAGCGCAGGAACCTGCTCTCCCTGGGCCACAACAACATCGTGCGCTGCATCGTGCACTCGCCCACCAACCCCGGCTTCATGACCTGCAGTGACGACTTCCGGGCGCGGTTCTGGTACCGGAGGTCCACCACTGACTGAGCCACCTCAGCAATGGCATTCGTCTCCAGGACTCTGCCCTCCTCCCCGTGTCTGGCCGCCAGCCTCCGTAGTACATGGCCAGCCCTGCTGCATCGTCTCCATCCTCGGATTTGCAGAGTTTGCTGGGAAGAGTGGGAGCCACGTCTGTGCGGTCACTGCTCGTGGATCGTCAGTGCCGTGCGGGGACTTTAACCAGCTCTGTAAGCACAGGACTTGCTGTGTCCTCACTCTCGGTCCTTGGAGACGGACAACATTAAAGTGCTTTCTAGGTCTTGGACTCTTGTCACCGGCGCTGCATTTGGCTCTTCTGTCACCTCACACCTGTCTTTCTGCCTGCCTGTCCCTCCTCTCCAGGTGCGTTTTGATGGGTGTGTAGGCATCGGAGGACCTGCAGTTTTGTGCCATATTGAGCCAGTTCTGGGAACCTGTGCTCTCCTGAGATAACATCATTCTGGTAATAAAGCTCAGCTCTGCATCTTTACTATATTTTCCACTTCAATAAAACTCCATCTTGTCATTCTTGCCTCCCACAGTCCTGTCAGGTCTTTAGTGAATGCATCCTAACGAGAGGTAAAGCCTGCCAGGCGTGGTGGCGCACGCCTTCAATCCCAGCCCTCGGGAGGCAGAGGTAGGAGGATCACCTTGAGTTCGAGGCCACCCTGAGACTACATAGTGAATTCCAGGTCAGCCTGGGTTAGAGTGAGACCCTACCTCGATAAAACAAAAGAAAAAAAGATGGTAAAGCCTGCCATGGCACACACACCTTAATTTCAACCCTTGGGAGGTAGAGGCAAGAACGTCAGTAATCCAAGGCTAACTTCGATTGCATAGCGAATTCAAGGCCAGTCTGGGCCACATAGACAACCAGTAAAAAAATGGTAATGATTTGTTGGGACATGTAATCAAAAATGTGTCTGATATAAACAAAAATAAGGGTGCATGCTGTTACTCCCAACTGTTGCTTATCTTCCTGAATGGTTAATCACCTTAGTACTTTGGTGATCTTAATTCTCTTCAGCCCTACAGTCACGTGGGTGCACGTGGGAACTGTTCTCAGATGTATGCAGTTATCTGATACAAGCTTCCTTTTATTGCAATGTTCTAGAGGCTGATAGTATTTCCCTGGATTTAATTCCACATAGGTGAGAGAACCCTGAGCTCCCCTCTTAGTAACATGGCCTCTGCTCTCTCCCAAGAACAAATACCTGGTGGTCTGGGTATAAAAGGACCTAGAAAGAGAGAAGGTGGGAGCCGGTGTGGTGGCGCCTTTAATCCCATACTTGGGAGGCAGAGGTAGGAGGATCACCCTGAGACTACACAGTGAATTCCAGGCCAGCCTAGGCCAGAGTGAGGCCCTACCTTGAACCCCCCCCCACCCAAAAAAAAAAGAGAAGCTGGGAATACTGGTAAAAATCAGGGAGCTTCTGGCTGCTGTTCGTTGTAGGAATGTCTTACACAAAAATTGGCCTTTTTCCTCACCCTTGAGGATTTCAATTCCTTGTTCTGTCAAGCCATTTTTACAACCTTCACATGTTAAATCATAGGGGTTTAGTTTATATTTCTAGAGCTGTATTCTTGGTAAGTATAATAAATATAAACCTTTGCTTTGCATTGGCCATCTGAAGATGCAGGAAAAAAAAAATTACTGTTCAATCTCCCTTGTTCTTTTTCTGACCTCTCTGCTTCCCCCTGTGAAGCTGTAGGCTTGCCCCATGTAGTGCATTAAGATGTCACTCCGGCTGCAGTGGCAAAAGCGCTCTGCACTCCTGACACAAGCCCTGGGAGCTGTCTCGTCCTGGTGAGTGTGTCTCAAGATCGTTTCACAGGTGGCTGTAGTTTATAAGACCAAGATGCGTCCATGTGATTCCACACTAGTTCCCTCCCTCCCTCCTCCTTTTAAAAGTCACATTAATGTTTGGAGCTGGTGTCTATGCCAAGAATATTACATGGACTTGGGGTCTCATTAGTGTACCATGATGAATTTATATCTGTTCAGAATGATAACTTATGCCTTCTATGTTATTTTTTACAGATATGTGATTTCTAAAATAAACTTTTTTATATAATGATCATCTAGCGCTAGGTCATTATTTTGCAGAGTGCCCTGGGCATTCCCATACTTGGACATCGACTCTCAAGCTGCCACTGTGAGTGCCACGTTCACAAGGCGCTGCTTGTTCTTGAAGCCATGTTTGTAGCTGAGCCCCACTGTCTACATCCATGCTCCTTTTCTCTCTGAATTTGAAGAATTTAGTCTGATTCACTTTTGTTGTGTCACTTGGAGAAAGCTATTTGCCTTTGCCTGGGTTCTCTTCAGAAAGGCAGAGCGGGGAGTCTGCTCTCGGCTCTGCCGTGGTCAGGCGAGCTCTTCTTCCATCCTGGCTTTTCTGTCCTTAAGGGCTGTGTCCCCGCCCCCAGCATATTCACCATCCATCCAGTTCCTTCTGAGCACATCATGATATAAACAGGTTGGGAGAAGAGTTTTTTAGTATTTGTTTTGTCTTTTGAGTTAGGGTCTCGCTCTAGTCTGCGCTGACCTGGAATTCCTTTGTAGTCTCAGGGTGGCCTCGAACTCACGGCAATCCTCCTACCTCTGCCTCCCAAGTGTTGGGATTAAAGTTGTGCACCACCGTGCCTGATGAAAGACTTATTTCTAAAAACAATAGCAAACCAAGCCCTCTGAGGCCCTTTGCATACAAATGTGAGCAGGACATTGTGTATGTGTGCATGCAGCGAGTGGTAAGGTATGTTTGTGGTGTATGCGTGTATGCAGATGTATGCACGTGTACACAGGCTACAGGAGAATGTCAGTGTCCCCTGTCATCCCTTGTCCCCTTGAGACAGTCACACTGAACCCAGAACTGCCACTTTGAGACTTGCTGACCAGTGACCCCAGTGACTCCAGTTTCCGCTTTCCTCAGGACAAGGCTTGCCTGCACACGTGGCCGTGCCCAGCAGCGTGGGGTGCTCAGGAGTGCAGCTCAGGCACCCGTGCTGGCCACCACCCCCTCAGCAGCCGGCAGAGCTGAAAGCTGATGAGAAAACTAGGAAAGTTCAGAGGACACAAAAGTTACCTGCCTTCTTGGCTGTCTCTGAGGCACTGTAGAAATGAAGGCTTCAAAGCCACTGCACTCAGAAAACTCCAAAGCCGAGTGGGGTGGTGCGCACCTGGAACCCCAAGGCTCCACAGGGGATTGCCCAGAGTTGGAGCTCAGCCTGGGCTACAGAATGAGGCTCTCCCCAACCCCTGAAAAGAATGAACATAAAAAATAAAGCACATTTGTTTTAAGCATTAGTTACCCTCACTAGACACCTTTGGTCAATGAAGCTGCTTTTTACAGTTGGCAATGACTACTGGGTAGATTCAAAATAACTCAAAGTGGCAGGCGTGGTGGCGCACGCCTTTAATCCCAGCACTCGGGAGGCAGAGGTAGGAGGACCGCAGTGAGTTCAAGGCCACCCTGAGACTACAGAGTGAATTCCAGGTCAGCCTGGGCTAGAGTGAGACCCTACCTCGAAAAAAAAAAAATCCTCAAAGTGATGAGGTTAACCAACCGTTGTGTGCTCAGCACTAAACGTGACATCTCTATCACGCTCATCAAGCCTTGGAAGGTGGCATGGAAAGCATTGAGGGCCGAAGGATGGGGAGGGGTACTTTGGAACGCTGTCTTCTGGATGTGGCGGCTGTTGTTTTCATGACCCAGCAGTGACCATCAGAGCCCGCACAAGACTAGGCCCATCAACATTTATGGATGGTGAGGTGACATGGGTGGTGGAGAAGACATCAAAATAAATGGACGGTGGAGGGGGGGCGGGATTACCATGGCTTACTGTCTAATTATGGAAGTTGTCAATAAAAAAAAAAAAAAAATAGGCCGGGCGTGGTGGTGCACGCCTTTAATCTCAGCACTCAGAAGGCAGAGGTAGGAGGATCACCATGAGTTTGAGGCTACCCTGAGACTACATAGTGAATTCCAGGTCAGCTTGGCCTAGAGTGAGACCCTACCTCGAAAAACAAAATAAATAAGAAGTGGAACTGATTGGAAAAAAAGGAGTGCCTTCCAATCTAGGTTCAGTTCTCCAGCCACCCACATATAGCCAAACAGGTAATTGTTTGCAAGAGCAAAAGACCCAGGCAGACACACACACATTATACATACATACATAAATACACACACACACACATATATATGTGGGGTTTTCTTTGAGGTAGAGTTTCAATCTAGCCTAGACTGACGTGGAATTCACCGCAGTCTCAGGGTGGCCTGGAACCCACAGCAATCCTCCTACCTCAGCCTTCTGAGTGCTGGGATTAAAGGCGTGCACCACCACACCCAGTTTACACCAATAATTTTTTTTGAGGTAAGCTCAACAGACTGGCCTTTTCTTTTTTTTTTTTTTTAATATGAGAGAATTACCAGGGCCCCTCCAACCACTGGAGTCGAACTCCAGACATGTGCGCCACCTTGTGCACATGTGTGGCCTTGCACACTTGCGTCCCTTTGTGAGTCTGGCTTACATGGCACCTGGAGAGTTGAACATGGGTCCTTAGGCTTCCCAGCCAAGTGCCTTAGCCACTAAGCCACCTCTCCAGTCCAAATTTTTTTTTCAAGTTAAAAAAACATGGCTAGAGAGATGGTATAGTGGTTAAGGCTTGAGACCCTACCTTGGAAAGAAAACCACTTAGAAGCTGGGCACGGTGGTGCAAACCTGTCATCCTGGCACTTGGCAGGAAGAAGCAGGAGGTTCCGGAATTCAAGATCACCACACAGAGATTTGAGATAGTAGGCTGTAACACAGACGCCATCCTGGTGTACAGGAAACCCTATCCTATAAAATAAAAGTGGAAAGCAGAATTAACCTGGCCAGCGTGGCCCTCAGTTGGCTCTGCACTATGTGTTTCAACTTCTGACTCAGTATTTCGAAAGCGCCCAGTTGTCTAGAGTAACTGGCTCTTGCAATATCCGCACACGTAAGAGGCTCATTTGCCTTAAGACAAAACAGACCACAGCAGAGCGTCCGCGGAGCCTTCTCACACCTTCCATTGACAAAAATCAGAGGAACCAATGGGAGACTGAGGAGTCATGCCCCGACTCACAAAATTCCATCCTAGTCACCCACCTAGGAGCTAGGTCTAGTTTCAGGGCCACGTCCCATTACTTTGAAGTCTGAGTTTTGTTTTCTGGTCAAGGTTAAGTTCTCTAGAAAACGTAACACGCAGATTGCAACATTGCAGCCAGTCCTGCGAACTTGAAAACCCCTTCAGTATGAGAGGGCCACTGCTCGGTGGTGGCCAGGGTGCTGGAAAACTATCAGGACTTCAGCTGGCGGTGTCTGCACTCCAAATTCTGGCCCAAGTACTTCTCAACTCTGATTTTGAGCAAGGTGGTCTTCCCTTGCTTTTTACTATTGTTTTCCTTTTTTTTTTTTTTTTTTTTTTTTTTGGTTTTTCAAGGTAGGGTTGTTTCACTTTGGCTCAGGCTGACCTGGAATTCACTATGTAGTCTCAGGGTGATCCACCTGCCTCTGCCTTCTAAGTGCTGGAATTAAATGTTGTTTTTCTTAATGCAACTAGAAGGCTGCTCTCAAACCCTCAGTCCTCCAACCATAGCCTCCAAGAGCTGGGATCACAGACGTGTACTGCCATCCCAGCCTCCTTTAAAAAAAAAAAAAATCCATTTTTATTTATTTATTTGAGACAGAGAGAGGGAAAGAGAGAGATTGGACACACCAAGGCCTCTAGCCATTGCAAACGAACTCCAGATACATGCACCACCATGTGCATCTGGCTTACATGGGACCTGGAGAATCGAACCTGGGTCCATAGGCTTTGCAGGCATGCACCTTAACTGCTAAGCCATCTCTCCAGGCCCCAGCTTCCTTAAATGTATATATATATGAGAGAGATTGAGTATGTACATCCCAGGGTCTCCATCCACACTGCAAATGAACTCCAGATGCGTGTGCCACCTTGTGCATCTGGAGAACCTAGGTCATTAGGCTTCGCAGGCGTGCTCCTTAGCTGCTAAGGCATCACTCCAGCCCTCAGCTTTCTTTTTGATTTCAAATGTCAACCAAGGCCAGTGACACTGTAGAAACAGTGCTTGTTGGGCTGGGGAGAGGAGTGAGAGGAATGAAGGCTCTTGGGGGTAAATTTCTCTTTAGGGTGATTAGTGATGGTCACTTCAAAACTGAATATGCTTTGAAAAACTGGTTTATACACTTCAAAATGATGAATTTTATATTATTCGAATTATATCTTATTTATTTACGAGAGAGAAAGAGGCAGAGAGAGAGAGAGAGAATGGGCATGCCAAGGCTTCCAGCCACCTTGTACATCTGGCTTACATGGGTCCTGGAGAATCAAACCAAGGTCCTTTGGCTATGCAGGCAAGCACCTTAACTGCTAAGTCATCTCTTCAGCCCTTGAATTATATCTTAATAAAGCTGGAGGTGTTTGTTTGAGATAGTAGTCTGTAACCCAGACTGGCCTTGAATTTGTGGCAATCCTGATTCCGCCTCCTGGGTGTTACAGGTGTCTGCTTCCACACCCAGCTTGGGTCTTGTTTTCTTTTCTTTTTCCAGGTAGGCTGACACTCTAGCCCGGGCTGACCTGGAATTCACTCTGTAGTCTCAGGCCGGTCTCCAACTCCCAGTGATCCTCCTACCTCTGCCTCCCGAGTGCTGGGATTAAAGGCGTGCGCCACCCCACCCAGCTGGGGATTCCATTTTTGAAAAATGTCTAGGGTGTTGAGAGATGTTTCAGTTGGTAAAGTGCTTACCATGTGATTATGAAGATCTGAGTTCAAATCCCCATTGCCCACATAAAAGCCAAGCAAAGCAGTGCATGCCCGTAATCCCAGTACTGGGGAAGCAGACAGGAGGATCCCTAGGGCTTGCTGGCTAGTCTAGCTATCGATGAGCTCTAGGTTGGATGAGAGACCTGATCTCAAAATCAAAAGGTGGAGAGTGACTGAGGAAGACACTCAACACTAGTCTCTGGTCCCCATACACTCATGCCCCCCCCACACACACACACATACACACACACACGTCTATGGCACAATGACATCCAGTGTATCCATCATGCAGTCCTTCATCATAGCCAAACCTTTTTCTAAATATGTGTGTACTGGGGCTGGAGAAATGGCTTAGCAGTTAAGGCACTTGCCTGAGAAGCCTAAGAATCCAGGTTCCCCAGGACCCACATAAGCCAGAGGCATAAGGTGGCGCATGTGTCTGGAGTTCACTTGCAATAATAGCCGGAGGCCCTGATGTGTCCATTTCTCTCTCTCTTTTTCTCCCTCCCTCCCTCAAATAAATAAAAAGGTAAATATGTGTATGCAGTCCTGGGGTTTGAAGTCAGGGTCTTGCCCAAGAAAGATAAGCGATCTACCACTGAGCCACATCTCCAGCCCAATCATGACCAATCTTTTTTTAATATTTATTTATTTATTTATTAATGAGAGAGAATAGACACGCTGGTGCCTCCAGCCACTGTAAGTGAACTCCAGACACATGCAACCCCCTGTGCAACTTGCTTATGTGGGTCCTGGGAAATTGAACCAGGGTCCTTTGGCTTTGCAGGCAAATGCCTTGACTGCTAAGCCATCTCTCCAGCCCAATGATGATCAATCTTGATTGACCTAAACCTCCACTCACTTTCTCCTTTCCTGAATGGCTTGGAAGCAACATCTCAGCTACAAATTTATCTATAAATATTTTCATATATATGTTCAAAAGTTAGAGACTTGTGAACACACAACTATCACATTACACCTGCAAGTGTTAATGCCACCTAATTTCACATTAGTCATTTTGCCACATATCAGTGTTTGAATTTCTATACAAATGTGTCCTAGATTAAGGTCCAAATAAGCCCATATACTGTGATTTGATGCTTTTTATAACTCTTTTCATCTTTAGACTTCATTTCTCTTTCTCCCCTGTAGTTTATTTGTTGAAGAAATAGGCTCTTTGTCCAAATTAATACACTGCCCAGTTCTTCTCAATGACATGGTGTAGTAGTATAGCTGTCTCTCAGGCTGTTGTGAATAACTGAGGTAAAAGCTGCCATGTGGTTACAACAGCAGCAGCCACTTTGTACATCTGGCTATATGTGGGTGCTGGGGAATTAAACCCCAACAGGCTATGTTTGCAAGCAAGCCCCTTTAACTGCTCAGCTCTCTCTCCAGCCCACCCCGCCCCCGCCCCCTTCTCTACGTGTTTGAGATATACAAGAGCAAGATCTGGCTTGTTCTAAGTCGCCTCACCTTTTCCAGATCTATCTTCCTTGTGAAAGCCTTCCAAAAATTACTCTCCACCTCCCTGTGGGCCTCCAGTTTCATTTGTTGACACAGGGTCACAACACTGGAGCCTGGTCTCACCTAGAGCTCACTACATAGCCCAGGCTGGCCTCAAAAAAGCGGCAATCCTCTGCCTCAGCTTCCTGGGTGCAGAGATTATAGGCATGTGTCCCCATACCTGGCTCTAACTTTATGAATGAACGTGGTTCGGTGGGATTCGTGCCCCTCCTTTATCTGTTACCATGTACACCATGCCTGTTCCTTGAAACTTGCAGTTAATTTCAAACAAGAATAGCATTCAAAAGTACACATCACTGTGACCAGAAATCAGCCGGCTATCTCTTTGCAAAATACATCCTGGCACTTCAATGTGGGCAGTCAGACACATGGGTCACCCAGAAGACAGCTGGCCGAGTGTGGACCTGGAGCCCAGCTTGGAAGAATACATGTCATTTTGTTTAAATGAAATTAAAATGCAAACTTGTGTGTTTTCTTTTTATGCCTCTTTTTTTTTTTTTTTTTTTTTTTTTTTTGAGGTAGGTCTCCCTCTAGCCCAGGCTGACCTGGAATTCACTATGTAGTCTCAGGGTGGCCTCAAACTCATGGCAATCCTCCTATCTCTGCCCCCTGAGTGCTAGGATTACAGGCATGCACCACCATGCCTGGCTATGCCTCTTTTTTAACATGTGTATGTGTGGATATGTGTGTTTGTTTTGTTTTGTTTTGTTTTTTGTTTTTGTCTTTTGAGGCAGGGTCTCGCTCCAGCCCACGCTGACCTGGAATTCACTTGATAGTCTCAGAGTGGCCTTGAACTCACAACAATCTTCCTACCTCTGCCTCCCAAGTGCTGGGATTAAAGGCATGCACCACCATGCCAGGCTCTTATTTTTATTTATTTATTTTTCATCTTTTATTTTTATTTATTTATTTGAGAGAGGGAAAGAGGCACAGAGAGAGAGAGAGAAAGAATGGGTGCACTTCTGGTTTATGTGGGTCCTGGGAATCGAACCAAAGTCCTTTGGCTTTGCAGGCAAATGCCTTAACTGCTAAGCCATCTCTTTATTTATTTATTTATTTATGAGCAAGGAAAAGGAAGCAAGAGAGAGAATGGGCACACCAGGTCCTCCAGATGCATGTGCCACCTTGTGCACCTGGCTTACGTGGGTCCTGGGGAATCCAATCTGGGTCCTTTGGCTTTCACTAAGCCATCTCTCCACCTCATCTTTTTTTTTTTTTCTGGTTTTTGAAGTAGGGTCTCACTGTAGCCTAGGCAACCCTGGAACTCACTGTGTAGTCTCAGGCCGACCTCAAACTCATGTCATCCTCCTACCTCTGCCTCCCAAATGCTGGGATTAAAGGAGTGCGCCACCACACCTGGCTCAAACTTGGTTTGTTGTTGTTTCAAGGTAGAGTCTCACACTAGCCCAGGCTTACCCAGCACTCACTCTGTAGTCCGAGGCTAGCCTCGAACTCAGTGATCCTTCTACCTCTGCCTCCTATGTGATGGTATTAAAGGCGAGCCCACCACACTGGGCTGCAAACTTTTCAGAGTCTGCTGCGCAGTAAGTGTTTCCTGGATGTCGGGGATGGTCTGAGACCCGGCAAGTTTTGAGTCAGTCACTGAGCCAGAGCGGTGGGGTTTCAAGAGCAAACGATGGGTTGTTAGATCTCAGAGATAGCAGGAGTGTGGCGCTCAGTGCTGAGCCAACACCAAGGAAATGTTCATCGCCAAAGATTGCAGCAAAGACAGGCGAGGGTCTGCAGTCCAGAGCACGGAGAGGAGCACTCAGAGCCGGGACTGTCCCCAGCACATCCCGGTTGACCAGTATTACCCTGGCTTTGATTAGGGAAAGGGGGGAGGAACCGCTGACTACCACCATCAACTTAGCCAAGTGGCCCGGTGGGGAGAGGACTTTGGTCTGCTGGGTAGGACTTGCTCGCAGGGTTCAAGGGATAAGACTATGATGTGCCCTGCGCTGGGCTGGCTACAGCAGGAACTTCACCCTGGAAAGCAGAAGAGGGTTTCTTTTTTTCTTTTGTGGTTTCACATAGCGAATGAGTGACAATCTCTACTTACAGACCAAGGGAGGCGTCGGGCGCTGAGGCGTGAGTGTGGCCCGTGGCTCTGGTCTTCCCCTTCCTTCATCCCTTTCTTTTGGGTCTTATCGAGCTTGCCAGCAAGTCGGCCTCCTGGGAGAACCCTGGTGACAGGCTCCTGTGTGTTGTCAGACAGTTCCATAGAACCCCGCTTCGGAGAACCAGAAAGCAGCATGCAGTGACATTGCACAATTGGCTTCTGGAGCCGCAGATACTGGCCGGAGAGCCCTGGGGGCTCATTCACATCACCGACATGCGGGGAACTGGCATCAGGGACGGGGCGCCCAAGGTGAGTGGCAGCCACGGGGCTGTGGGTGTGGGGGCTGGGAATGCTGGGGACGCGGCCATTCTTAGTTCTCTCCTGGTGAAGGCGAGGGGCGAGTCCTAGCAGCCTCTGGGTTTGGGATGGGAAAGTTGAATGCTCTAGGAAAAAAAGCCTGTTATGACCTTAGTTTTTTGCTTTTCTTTTTCCCCCTGGGCCACTGTGACAATGGCATCATTAGTGTGGCTTGTGTGTTTTCAAAGTTTTCAGTGAAATTAACTATGACTGTTACTCTAGTCAATAATAAATCATAATAAAGGGGCAACTACTTGAAAAGAAAGGTACAAAGGAAGGAAAGATAGATGGATGGATAGATGGATAGGTAGATAGATAGATAGGTGATAGGTGAATGCTCTCTTTTTACCAGTTTTGCAATGACTGAAAATGACTTCCCAGGAGAAATCCACCTGTGTCCACCCACAAACCTCTTAAACAGCATGTGGAATTCTGCCCTAGCTCAGTCACCTCTTGTGTTTCTTTTTTTGTTTGTTTGTTTTGCTTTGCTTTTTATGTTGGGACTTGCTTTAACCCTGACTGACCTAGAATTCACTCTAAAGTCGAATTCACAGCTGGTCCTCCTACCTCTGCCTCCCAAGTGCCAGAATTAAAGGCATGCGCCGCCACACCAGGCTTCTTCTGTTTCTGGATCCTGAAGATGCTCAGGGAGGCTCCAGGGTCCTGACAGGTTTCTGGGCTCACTTTTCCTGAGCAGAGCCCAGAACTCAATTGTGTGTTCTGCTGAACCCATCGCGGTCACCCAGTGGACTGTCTTCTTGTTGATGTGTGGACTGTGGGACTGAAACTTGTGTAAGATTGCAACTACATGTCGTGGATCAAGAGACAGTCCTACTTAGAAGGACAAAGTGGGCGCCAAAACCAATCCTCGCTGGATGTGGTGGCACCTGCCTTTAATCCCAGCACTTGGGAGGCAGAGACAGGATCTCTGTGAGTTAGAGGTCAGTCTGGGACATAGTGAATTCCAGGTCAGCCGGGGCTAGAGAGAGATAGAGACCCTACCTCGAAAAACAAACAAATTCTCAGCCACAAGGGAACAAAGCTCATGATACATGTTTTGCGATTCTGCCACATCCTTTTACATTTCTAAGTAGAACAAGAAAAAGAAAGAAATGACACAGTTACCGCATGGGGAGGCTGCTTACAGGAATTAACCATGCATCGCTGCCCTGGGGGGCGGGGGGCGGGGGGAGGGATGTATGGTTGAGTTCTCATGGTAACCTCTGATTTATGTGTCATGTAAATATCTAAGCTGTATCAGTATTTTGTCCTACAATTTGCTTTGAAATTTTTCCAAGAATTGGGATAATAAGTATTCAGCAAATCCCAACATAGTCTTCACCTTCGCGTGTTTATAAGGGGCAGAGACCTCGTCTCTGTCATCGTTAAACATCTGAAAACTAACAGTGGGTATGACGATGCTTCACCCCCAAACTTGATCATGTGTCTCCTAAGAGCAAGGACATTCTTCTCCTGCCCCCACTCCGAGGAGGTTTCACAGGGACTGAGTAATGCCACTTGAATTTCAGACCATATTTTCCAAAAGTGCCCTTTCCCACCACCCCCTGGCTTTTTTTAATGGGCATTCTGGGGATCCAGCCTGGGTCCTCTCGCCTGAAAGACAAGCACGTGACCCTCCAAGCATCTCCCTAGCCCCGTAGAACCATTGTTAACTCAGGCAGGACTTTGGGATAGATATGGAGCTGTTGTCTGAGCTTACAGCTGCCCCTTCCAGCAATGTGGCACCTGAGTGACCAGTCACCACCCTCCACCTCCTGGGCCAGAGGTGACTTCAGCTATTGTTTTTCAAGGCAGAGTCTCACCGTAGCCCAGTCTGATTTGGAATTCACTATGTTGTTTCAGAGTGGCCTTGATCTCACGGCGATCCTCCTTCCTCTGCCTCTTAAGGGCTGGGATGAAAGGCGTGTGTACCACCATGCCTGGCTTCTCTTCTTTTTCTTTTTTCTTTTTGAATTATATATTTTTTTTATTTATTTGTGAGTAGAGAGAGAGAGATTGAGTATGGGCACACCAGGGCTTCTAGCTGCTACAAATGAATTCCAGATGCATACACAACTTTTGCATCTGGCTTTACATGGGCACCAGGGAATTGAAACCAGGTTGGCAGGCTTTGCAAGCAAGTGTATTTAACCACTGAGCCCTCTGCCCAGCCTGGCTCCGGCTGCTTCTGTGTGTCAGTTTCTGGGGTGCCCCTGTCAGTGCACATACAAGGTCACACGCTCTCCTGCATGTATGAGTCCACAGTATATCAGTGGACCTCACTCCCCTCCTTGTGGGCCTGCCCCGCTTGTTATTACTCACTTCTGTAGTGGGGCAGGGTGGAAGTCGTCCTCAGCTCTAAGGCCTGATGATGGGGCTGCCACTCACCCCTCAGCTGACGGGCGTCCCCTGGAGCTAAGTGAGTGGGGGGCTGCCGGAGCTCTGTCCTTTGTACTGGGCCAGGTTTGTCTGGCAGCCAGCCTGCTTCCTCTCATTTTCCTTCATGGTCTTACAAGACAGGAAGGACATTTAAAAATAAACAGTATTAGTGGCAGGAAAGCCCCGGTGGCCTCAACTCCTGCGGGTGCAGTGGACAGAACCAGGGTGCGCAGCAGAGCGACATCTGTCATCGCCTGGGTTGGCTTGTTGTGCTTCAACCAGCTGGGGTCCATCTCCACTCAGGAAAGTACTAGACGTCGCTGATAAAAGAAAGACAAAGGGAGCTGGCGTGGTGGCGCACACCTGTAATCCCAGCACTCAGGAGGCAGAGGTAGGAGGATCGCCACAAGTTCTAGGCCACCCTGAGACTGCATAGTGAACTCCAGGTCAGCCTGGGCTAGAGGGAGACCCTACCTTGAAAATTAAAAACCATATTTTCTAGCTGTAGTAGCATGCACGTATAGTCCTAGCACTTGACTTGGGATGTGAAGGATCAGGAGTTCATGGTCATCTTAGGCTACATGAGATCCTGTCTCCCTACCTTACAAAAAGACAGCTGTATGCTTACCGGTTTCTAAAAGAGTTTTCAGTTATCTTCATCATATTGCTGAGAGATGATTGATCCAATATTTATCTTTTTTAAATTTTTTTAAAAATTTTTATTTATTTATAAGAGAGAGAAAAAAGGGAGGGAGGGAGAGAGAGAGAGAATGGGCGCAGCAGGGCCTCTCACTACTGCAAACAAACTCCAGGCACATGCACCACCATGTGCATTTGGTTTACACGGGTCCTGGGGAATCAAACCTGGGCCTTAGGTTTCACAGGCAAGCGCCTTAACCGCTGAGCCATCTCTCCAGTCCCAATAACTTATGTTTTAAGAACACCTAAATGTTCTTGACATTGTGGATTCAGCTCAGAGACAGTCCTCTTGCATCGCAGCTCATACTGGCATGGTTGGCAGTGGTTCTAGACTCGCGGAAGATGCGGGTGCAGGCAGAGTTGAAAAACCAAACCTGCACCGTGGGTGAGGCCAAGGGCAGCATCGGCTGCGTGGGCGGGGCTCTCAGAGGCCTTGCGAGTGAGCGTGCCGCCGTCTCACGTTCCTCCTGTGTCTCTGTCCATGCTGCCGTGCTAAGTTCTCACGCTCAATCCGCGTGACCCAGCTGGGGCCATTCCATTATGCCTTGCTTCACTGCGGCTGGTCACGTGCGTCCTCCCATCGGGCCCCACCCCACCCAGTGGCCTCTCCGGACCCTGTCTTGATTGCCTCCCTTTCACACCCATCCTCATCCCGCTCACCCTCTCCCTTGTGATCATTAGCAAGACCAGGCACCGTCTCACCTGGTCGATTCATTGTTTGTGTCTCTGGAAAGGAACCTCTGGGGAGCGGGGTATAGCTGACCTGCTGCCGGCGCTGCGAGTCTGGTCCCTACAGCCGAGTAAGCTCACAGCAGGTGCTCGGGAAATGCCTCGTGGTCATGGATGAATGAACAGGAGATTACAGGGAAGCCAGGAGAATTGCTTCACAGCCCCACCGCAAGACAAGAATGCACTTCCTATTTATCAGGTGTCTGGAAACAAAAGTCACCCCAGATTCTCAGCCCGCTAACCCCACCTCAGCCTGGATCCTGGAGAACTGGCCTCCACCTGCTTCTGTAGTCAGGAGGTGCTTTAGAGGGAGTCACTGTGAATAAAGTCAAGGCCACAATGACCAGTGGCTTCCCTCGTTGTCTCACGGGACAAAACAACTCAGACACGACGGGAAGCAGATTTACTGTCTTTCGTTGTTTGACCTTGAGCCCGGCAGAGAGGTGTTGGGCTCCAGGGCTGGGGTGAAGCTGGAGCAGGTGCAGCAATAGGGTCAGAATGACAAATGAACGGGCATGATGGCATCGGAAGGCGCCTTCACAGGCGAAACAGAACGAGGTGGTGGACAGATGTGATGGACACAGAGGGTCACTCTGCAGAGGCAAAGACAGAAAGAACATCCCAGGCAGGGGGGCAGCAGGCGAGAAAGCTGTAGTAGGAATGAGCCCAGTACAGTAGAGCTTTCATGAAAGGGCCAGAGCGGTTGGAGCGCTGTAAAGAGAAAGGGACTGGAGGGGTGATTTGGGTTACAGGGGGTCTCGCTTGCTGCGGCAGGACTCTGAAGTGTGTTCTGGTTGCAAAGGAAGCCATCAGACCACCAGGAGTGGGAGGCGACACCATCCCAGTGATGTGTGTAGGCACCACGGTTGCTACACAACAGAGAGACTGTAGGTGGGAAAGGCCAGAAGCCCTGAGGTAAGTTAGGAAAGTCCAGGGAGCCATACTCTGCCCTCTGTGTTTGCTCTGTGTTTTGGAAAAGAATTAAACTGTTGGTTTACTTAAGACGACAGATGGACCAATGGTAAATACAGGTGGGAACAGTTTTGGTTTAGCTATGGTTCTGCGTCCTGTGTAAGAGGAGACCATGTGTCCTTCTTTCATTCCACACATACTGAGTGCTTCCTCTGTGCCAGGCACTATTCTGGATGCCACAAAGGAAAAAGCGTCTGGTCCCCTGTCTCATTATTCAATAGCTTGTCATTATAGTTTTGTTTTGCTTTGCTTTGTTTGTAGCAGGGTCTCACTCTAGCCCAGACTGACTTCAAGCTCAGTGGTGGACCCTCCCACCTCAGTCTCCTGAGTTCTGGGATTAAAGGCGGGCACCACTACACCCAGGGATTTAAAAAAGGAAATCCATTCATGGTCATTATTAATTCTCTTGTTTAATGACCTTTATCTGAACATTTTATTTCCAATAGAAGACACTTAGAAAATAAAAGAGAGAGAGAGAGAAAAGCAAAGCATGGTGCCACCATCACCCCAGTAACAGCTGGTTCACGGGAGAGTGGCCGACATGATAATGGAATGGAGAAGGAACCATAGAGACCTGCCCCAGTCATCCTGGGACGGCAATGACTAAGGAGGAAATGACAGGGCCTGTGGGACATGGCTTTAAAAAGGAGGAAGGTGGAAGCCACTAAGAAGGACGTGGGGAAGGGACATTAGTCTCCAACATGAGTCGCAAAAAGGAGAACTGAGTTTTTAGGAGCCATTTCCAACCATGTGTGGCAGCGCATGCACCCCTTAGCTGGGGGTGAGGAGGGCCGGGCACCCACGAGCAGCACAGCCATGCCACCACAACCTGCGTGCCCCTCCGTTGCTGCGTCAGCGCTCCCGTGGGAGGGGTGTGCACCCCAAAGCTGCACCACCCCGTGGGCATAGGCCTGGCGAGTGTAAGCACTGCCCTTCTCCTTTGAGCGGTGCTGTGCTTGGGGTGAAGAGAAGCTTTGTCTGTTGTGTGTATGTTGCCATGGGCCAGGCTGTCTGTCTTTTGGGGGAACAAAAATGAGAGAAGAAAGCAATGGGATCCCTCGGAGATGTTCTCCATCTGGTTAATGATGAGAAAGTACTTTGTGGCCAGGCGTGGTGGCACAGGCCTTTAGTCCAGCACTGGGGAGGCAGAGGTAGGAGGATCGCCATGAGTTTGAGGCCAGCCTGGGACTACATAGGTCAGCCTGAGCTAGAGTGAGACCCTACCTTGAAACTGAAAATCAAAAACAAAACAAAACAAACAAACAAAGAGCTGGGCATGGTGGCACACACCTTTACTCCCAGCACTCAGGAGGCAGAGGGTAGGAGGATCACTGGTGCGTTCGAGGCTGCCTTGAGACCCCATATTGAATTCCAGGTCAGCCTGAGCTAGAATGAGACCCTACCTCAAAAAACAAAACTAAACAAAAAAACCACAAATATTTGCTTCAGGCTCACCCCAGTGGAAAGAGGAATGAAAAGACCATCAGTTACTAATAACTCATACTTTGGCGGGGGCGTCCTCTCTCAGGTGAACATTTCCTAAGGATCAAGAGCCACTGTGAAATAACCTAGCCAGTGACACCAGCTACCCACTAGGCTCAGGATGGGTTCATCTATGACTCCTATTGACAATAGAATGTAAAAATATCACTGTAGAGCCAGGTGTGGTGGGGCACACCTTTAATCCCAGCACTCGAGAGGCAGAGGTAGGAGGATCTCAGTGAGATCGAGACTACGCTGTGAGTGATGAGTTCACACTACATAGTGAATTCCAGGTCAGCCTGGGCTACAGTGAAACCCTATCTCGAAAAAAAAGAGAAGTATATGTATGTATGTATGTATATATACATATATATATACACATATATATATATATGTATATGTATGTATGTATGTATGTATGTATACTTGCATGTACTCACACTAGCAGAGAGAAGACAAACTGACATGACAAGATGGTCCTTGCCTTGGTCACACCCTAAAATGACCCTGGAAAAATGAGCAAGGGAGCATGACCGTCACTCTGCTTTGTGTGTTGTAAAAGTAGCTCATCCAATCTCTGTTTTACGGGTAATACTGCTTAGGGAGAGTGGTGGGTTTTGCAGTTTGTTTGGGTTGCTGTTGTTTCCTTTTAGACATGGGATCTTACTGTGTAGCCCAGCCTAGCTTCCAGCTCATGACCCTGCCTCAGTCTCCTGAGTAGCTGGGATTACGGACGCATGCAGCCACACCGAGCCTGAGTCCCTTTTCTTTTTTGAGGAAGTCCCGCTGTAGCCCAGGCTGACCTGGAATTCACCATGTAGTCTCAGGATGGCCTTGAACTTATAGGGGTCCTCCTACCTCTGCCTCTCAAGTGCTAGGATTAAAGGCATGTGCCACCATGCCCAGAGTTTTGTTTTGTTTTTTGTTTTTTGTTTTTTTGAGATGGGGTCTCAGTCTAACCCAGGCTGACCTGGAATTCACCATGTAGTCT
Organism: Jaculus jaculus; assembly: GCF_020740685.1. Taxonomy (NCBI): domain Eukaryota; kingdom Metazoa; phylum Chordata; class Mammalia; order Rodentia; family Dipodidae; genus Jaculus; species Jaculus jaculus. Next base: position 134,786,823 of record NC_059109.1, read on the forward strand.
CAGGATGGCCTTGACCTCATGGTGATCCTCCTACCTCTGCCTCTCAAGTCCTAGGACTTAAGGCGTGTACCATCATGGCTTGATCACTTTTTAATGACCCAATTTAATATTTTACCTTTTCAACTGTACAAACAGTGGCACTTGGATGTGACTGGAAGCATGCAATTGGTAGGCATCCAAAGCCTGAGAATCCCAGTCTAGGACCAGCTTTTTCTAACTGGAGTTGGAAGAAGTCTATATGACCAATCAGACTTCATAATTCCTTCCTCTTTTCCCTTCATAAAAAAGGGGGGGAAGGGGGCTGGAGGGATGGCTTAGTGGTTGAGGTGCTTGCCTGCAAAGCTCAAGGACACAGGTTCGATTCCCCAGCATCCATGTTAGCCAGATGCACAAGGGGGCACACATGTCTGGACTTTGTTTGCAGTGGCTGGAGGCCCTGGCACACCCATTCTCTCTTCTCTCTCTCTCTCTCTAGATCTCCCTCTTTCTCTGTCAAATAACTAACTAAATAAAATGTTTTGAAAAGGGGGGAGGGGGGAGGGGGAAGGAACGGGACAGAAATTAGAAAGGAAAAGGCCCTGCGTGTTAGTTCCCTCTCGACCCTGCGGAGGCTTTCATGAGCCAAGGGGCAGGAGCAAGGACAGCAGCCGCGCACGGGGTAGGTCTTCTTGCGCTGTGACATTCCCTGTCCATCTGGAGATGACAGGGAGGCCCAGAGAAGTTCTGGGTATTTGTCCGTCTCCCTAGGGGGTTTCTCATGAGCTGGGCAGAGTTCTTAAACATCTGACTTGACTCAGCATCTCTCCCAGACCCTCCCTTTCCCAAGCCAGATGTCTAAGACAGTAACTCTAAGACAACGAGCCAGGAGCGGGCTGGGGCGGCGGTGGGGGGACAGCTAGGCAGGAATCCAGGAATTGGATAGAGCGTGCTCTGACCCCGATCTCACTCGAGCCACATTGAAGAGAGTCGTTTCCTCTGAAGCCCGAGAGATCTTCACTAGTGCCTCATTTCAATGTCCAGCTTGATTTAATCTGGATTCACACCTGTAATCCCAGCCTTCATGAGGCTGAGGCAGGAGGATTACTGCAAGTACAAGGCATACCTGGGCTACAGAGTAAGACCCTGTCACAAACAGGTAAAATTCTGAGCTTTGGGCTGGAGAGGTGGCTCAGTAGTTAATGTGCTTGCTTGCAAAGCCTAAGGGACCCTGGTTCAATTCCCCAGTACCCACATAAAGCCAAATGCACAAGATAGCAGGCATATGCTGAGCTTAAGCCAGGCATTGTGGCACACGCCTTTAATCCCAGCACTCGGGAGGCAAAGGTAGAAGGGCCGCCATGAGTTCAAAGCTACCCTGAGACTACATAGTGAATTCCAGGTCAGCCTGAGCTAGACTGAGACCCTATCTTGAAAAAAAAAAAAAAATCTGAGCTTAGACCAAGGGAGCCTGGTTCTCCTCTCCCAGCACCCATGGTCAGCCACGCTTGATGAAGGCCAGGTCAGTGGAGCTGCAAGTCTCCCAGGACCAGCAGAAGTTGATGTAGGTGAGACCCAAACCCGCTGGGAAACCTCAGTGTCCAGACCCCAGGGAAGAAAAGGCTGCATTTCACTGGTGGTTTGGGGACTCTTTTCTTTTCTTTTTTTTTTTATATTTTTATTTATTTATTTATTTGAGAGCGACAGACACAGAGAGAAAGACAGATAGAGGGAGAGAGAGAGAATGGGCGCGCCAGGGCTTCCAGCCTCTGCAAACGAACTCCAGACGCGTGCGCCCCCTTGTGCATCTGGCTAACGTGGGACCTGGAGAACCGAGCCTCGAACCGGGGTCCTTAGGCTTCACAGGCAAGCGCTTAACCGCTAAGCCATCTCTCCAGCCCTCTTTTCTTTTCTTTTCTTTTTTTTCTGGCCACTACCTCCTCGTCAAAGTCCCATGAGTGGTCCTTGCAACAAAGTGTGAATGTTTCATTCGAGCCAGCAGGAAGAATTTAAACCTGGATGGGTCAAAGTTCATTGCTACCATGGAAAAGTCAGCTCAAGTCCACATTTGTTCCAGAACATGCCATCATCCAGGGGCATGTTTAGAGGTATTAGGAAAACAAGGAGTGAGCCTTTATGTTTAATGTCTGTGTAGATATGTGTGCATGTGTAGTATAGAATATAGTTCGTAGTATGTAGTATATGTGTGTAGAGTATATGTGTGTCTAGTATATAGTATGTAGTGTGTATAGTGCGTGTGCGGGGTGTGCAGTGTGCGTGTGTGGTGTGTAGTATGTAGTATATGTGTGTATAGCATATAGCATATAGTGTATATTTGTGTACCCTTCTGTGTGCGTGTGTGCGGAGGTCAAAGGACAACATCTGGTATCACTCTTCAGGTTCCAACCCCCTTTTGGAAACAGGGTCCCTTGTTGGCCAGGAGCTCACCACGTAGGCAAGACTAACTGGCCAGTGAACCCCTCTCCTCCCCCATCCTCCTGCCTCTAGCACCCCAACACTGGGATTACAGGGGTGTGCAGCCATGCCTGGCTCTTTAATTTTTTTTAAATATTTATCTATTTATTTGAAAGAGAGAGGAAAGAGAGAAAGAAGCAGATATATATGGAGAGAGAGAATGGGCATGCCATGGCATCCAGCCACTGCAGTCAAACTCCAGACGCATACGCCACCTTGTACATCTGGCTTACGTGGGAATTGAACCCAGCTCCTTAGGCTTTGAAGGCAAGTGTCTTAACAGCTAGGCCATCTCTCCAGCCCCATATCCCTGGCTTTGGTGTGTAGGTCCCGAGGATCAAACGCAGGTCCTCATGCTGCTTGGCCAGCCCTTGATCAACAGCGGCTTCTCCTGTACCCCACCTCATGGCCAACTTCATCAGGCTTACTCCCATCTTGTCCCCGGGGTCTCTGGAGGGGCAGCAGCGCCTGAATGCTCCCTGCAGTGAGGAGGCCGGCGGGAGGCGGGGCGGGGCTGGGAAGGCCCTGTGCACGCCGCCAGTGCTCGGGTTCCAGCCCACAGGGACAGGCCAGGACAGCTGCTCCAGAGCCATGTCGGGGCACGTGACCCCCGCATTCCTGCACGAAGGGTGCAGAGCGCCCTCCTGCCGCCCACTCTGCTGGGGTCGGCCAGGCTAAGCGGCAGTCGCTTTCACAAAGCGTTTCTTTAGAGGAGCCAGATGAAGGCAAACGTGAGTATCCATCCGAATTCCCCCCTCGACTCCCTTTTCCTGCAAAGCTAGATTGCTAGTGGCCCTGTGCGAAGGGTCCTTGAGCCTATTTCAGATTGTTTCAGGGGTCTTCCAGAAGTAATGATGGTTTCAAAAAGAAACAGTCTACTACTTGGGAACAAAATTGTTTCTTGTGCCAGGTTTTGAAACAAAACCTGTGCTTTGTTTGAGAAGCTCCATTCTGTGGTGAGGAAGGGGGCACGCATGCCTTTGTAACCCGACATTTAGGAGGGGCGCTGCTGCATGTTGGAGGCAGCCTGGGCTACCTAGCAAGTCACAGCCCAGCCAGGACTATATAGTAAGACCCTGTCTATTAAAACAAGGGGGGTGGGGTGGAGAGATGGCTTAGCAGTTAAAGCACATGCCTGGGGCTGGAGAGATGGCTTAGCGGTTAAGCAGTTGCCTGTGAAACCTAAGGACCCCGGTTTGAGGCTCGGTTCCCCAGGTCCCACGTTAGCCAGATGCATAAGCGGGCGCACGCGTCTGGAGTTCGTTTGCAGAGGCTGGAAGCCCTGGCGCACCCATTCTCTCTCTCTTCCTCTATCTGTCTTTCTCTCTGTGTCTGTTGCTCTCAAATAAATAAATAAAATTTAAAAAATAAAAAAAATAAAAAATAAAACACATGCCTGTGAAGCCTAAGAACCCAGGTTTAATTCTCCAGGTCCCATGTAAGCCTGATGCACACGGTGACACATGCACCTGAAATTCATTTGTGGTGGCTAGAGGCCCTGATGCACCCATTCTCCCTCTCTCTCTCTCTCTCTCTCTCTCTCTCTCTCTCTCTCTCTCTCTCTCTCTCCCTCCCTCCCTCCCTCCTTCTCTCTGTCTCAAATAAACAAATAAAAAGAAATCTAAAAAAAAAAAAGTAAGCCAGGCGTGGTGGTGCACACCTTTAATCCCAGCACTCAGGGGGCAGAGTCACCTTCTACTCCGCTGTTTTGTTTTGTTTCCAAGGTAGGACCCACTCTAGCCCAGGCTGACCTGGGATTCACTCTGTAGTCTCAGGTTGACCTGGAACTCATTGTGATCCTCCTAACCTCTGCCTCCTGAGTGCTAGAATTAAAGGCCTGTGGTACCATGCCCAGCTCAGATTTTTTTTTTGGTGGTCGGGGAGGGGGTTGGGGTAGAGTCTCACTCTAGCCCAGATTGACCTGGACTTCCCTCTGTATTCTCACAGTGGCCTGGAACTCATGGCAATCCTCCTACCTCTGCCTTCCAAGTGCTGGGATTGAAGGCATATGCCACCACGCCCGGCTTCCAGCTCAGTTTGTTTTGTTTAAATGTTTGTGTCACATAAAAAGTAGTAAGAAGTTGGGTGTGGTGGCAGTGCACGTCTTTAATCCCAGCACTCAGGAGGCAGAGGTAGAAGGATCACCCTGAGTTCAAGGCCATCCTGAGACTACGAATTCCAGGTCAGTCTGGGCTAGAGCGAGACCCTACCTCAGGAAACAAAAAAAAAAAAAAAAAAAAAATTTTTAAGTAGAAAGAAATGGGAAGTCTTAATATCATACTTTCAGATAAATGGCTTTAGGTCATTTTCTATACCCTCTAGAGCCACTCAATCCCGAATTGTTAACGTGCTCAAGAGAGAAGGCAGCCGTTTCTCTTCAGCACCACATTTCCAGTGACTGCTGTGTCCCTTAAAGACAGCTCCAAAGGGAACACCCCTCCCCCGTTTGTCACAGGATGATGCAAGAAGCTGCGGAGTTACCTCCTCATTTAAACATTCCAAATACTTCTGCTAATAGACTGCTAAGGATGGAGCAAAGCTGGTGGGTGCTTTGCCACACACCACTGGCGTGCCCACCACCTCAGCTGGGTGAGTTAGATAAAATCAGCTTCTCAGGGCAGGTTCTGGGTCTGAAATATCAAGTCATTTTGCTGTTTTTTGCTTTGTTGTTCTTTTTTGCTATTTTTAAATTTTTATTTATTTATTTACTTAAGAGAGAGGGAGAAAGAAGTTGGGGGCAGGGAAGAGAAAGAGAGAGAGAATGGGCACACCAGGGCCTCCAGCCACTGCAAGTGAACTCCAGACATATGTGTCACCTTGTGCATCTGGCTTACATGGGTACTAGGGAATTGAACCTGGGTCCTTAAGTCTTCACAGGTAAGTGCCTTAACTGCTAAGCCATCTCTCCACCTCATTTTGCTTTTTATTTATTTTATTATTTTTTATTTCTTTTTAAGGCAAGCACAACAGATTGCCTTTTTTTATGTGAGAGTGAGAGAAAGATTGGTGCGCCAGGGCCTCCAGCCACTGCAGTCGAACTTCAGCTATGAGCGCCCCCTTGTGCACATGTGCGACCTTGCATGTTGTGTCACTGTGCATCTGGTTTACGTGGGACCTGGAGAGTCAAACATGAGTTCTTGGGATTTGCAAGCAAAAGCTTTAACTGCAAAGCCGTCTCTCCAGACCCATTTTGCTAAAATTTATTTATTTATTTGCAAGGAAAGAGAGAGAGAAAGGGAAAGAAAATGGTCACACAGCTGGGCACGGTGTCACACAACTTTAATCCCAGCACTTTGGAGGCAGAGATAGAAGACACGCTGTGAGTTTGAGGTCAGCCTGAGGTTACATAGTGAATTCCAGGTCAGCCTGGGCTAGAGTGAGACCCTACATCAAAAAAAAAAAAAAAAAAAGAAACAAACGAACAAACAAAGTAGGCAAGCCAGGACCTCTTCCCACTGAAAACAAACTCCAGACACAGGTGCCACTTTGTGCATCTGGCTTTACTTCGGTGCTGGGGGAATTGGCCCTGGGCTAGCAATTGCAAGCAAGTGCCTCTAACTGCTAAGCCATCTCACTAGCCCTCATTTGCTATTTTAAGTCACTCTCAGTTCCCCATAACTCATGAACTTTTATAGTAATAAAATTCTGATTACAGTAGCAAATGCTGATAGGGAGAGTTGCTTAAGTTCAGGATGGAAAAATAAAAGTTAAGAAGTGGTTTCTTAGCCAGGCATTGTGGTACATGTCTTTAATCTCAGTATTTGGATTGCCATGAGTTCAAGGCCAGCCTGGACTACAGAGCGAGTTCTAGGTCAACCTGGGTTATAAGACCTTGCTTCAAAAAAAACCTACAATCTGCCATGTGTGGTGGTGCACGCCTTTAATCAATCCCAGCACTGGGGAGGCAGAGGTAGGAGGATCGCTGTGAGTTTGAGGCCATCCTGAGACTATTCCAGGTCAGCCACAGCTAGAGCAAAACCCTACCTCTAAAAGCCAAAAAAAAAAAGTTAATTCAAGAGACCGAGGTAGGATTGCCATAAATTCAAGGCCACCCTGAGACTACATAGTGAATTCCAGGCCAGCCTGAGCTAGAGTGAGACCCGACCTTGTGAGGGGGGAGACCTTTAATTGTGCATGGTGCAGGCATGGTGGCACGCACCAATAATTCTGGCACTCGGGAGACAGAGGTAGGAGAATCACTATGAGTTCAAGACTACACTGAGACTACATAGTGAATTCCAGGTCAGCCTGAGCTAGAGTGAAACCCTACTTCAGAAAGCCAAACCAACAAAACAATCAACAAAAACACAAACAAACAAAAACGCCTGAAATATAAAAAAGAAAAGAAAAAACAAAGCAATTTCTTGCCGGACCCAGTGGTACAACCCTCTAATCTCAGCCGCTTGAGAGGCGGAGCAGGAGACAAAAGTCCAGGGTCTGGGCGACAGAATGAGTCCAAGGCCAGCCTGAGTCCCTTTTTGAGACCCTGTCTTTCAAGATTAAAAAAATATATAAAAATATTTTGTTTTGAACAAATGATCATAAATGTTGACGGGGATGTGGAAAAAGAGGAACCCTTCTACACTGTTGGTAGGAATGCAATCCAGTCCAGCCATTGTGGAAATCAGTGTGGAGGTTCCTAAAACAGCTAAAGATTGATCTGCCATATGACCCAGCTATAGCACTCCTAGGCATATATCCTAAGGTCTCTTCTCATTTCCTGAGAAGTACATGCTCAACCATGTTTATTGCTGCTCAATTTATAATAGCTGGGAAATGGAACCAGCCTAGATGTCCCTCAACTGATGAGTGGATAATGAAGATGTGGCACATTTATACAATGGAGTTCTACTCAGTGGTAAAGAAAAATGAAGTTATGATATTTGCAGAAAAATGAATGGATCTGGAAAGGATTATACTAAGTGAGATAACCCAGGCCCAGAAAGTCAAGCGGCACATGTTCTCCCTCATATGTGGATCCTAGCTGCAGATGATTGGGCTTCTGTATGAGAAGGAAAAAACTCAGTAGCAGAGGCCAGTAAGTTAAAAAGGAGATATAAAGGGAAGAGAAGGGAAGGGAGGAGGGTACTTAATAGGTTGGTATTGTATATATGTAAGTAGAATGATTGAGATGGGGAGGGGATATGATGGAGAATGGAATTTCAAAGGGGAAAGTGCGGGGGGGAGAGGGTACTCATAGAAACTGTTAATAAAAATCTGAGAAAAAAAATAAAAATAAATAAAAAGTAAAGCTGGAAAAAAAAATATTTTGTTTTGAGCTGGGCATGGTGGCACATGCTTTTAATCCCAGAGCTCAGGAGGTAGAGGTAGATCACTGTGAGTTCCAGGCCATGCTGGGCTAGAGTGAGACCATACCTCAAAAAGAAAATTTTTTTGGCATGTGTGTGTCTATAGTTCTGTGGCGGCGGTGTATGTGTGTGTTGTGTGCACATGTACGTACCAGTGTTAACACCTGGTGTGCACACGGGCAGAGGCCGGAGGAAGCATCAGATGTCCCCCACCGCTCATCTGCCTGTTCTTCCTGGAGAAGGAGTTTCAGTGACTCCAGAGCTTGCCATTTCCCATGAGCCCCTGTGACTCTCTGACCTCTGCTCCCCACCACGCTGGGGTTTCCTTGGAGACTTAATGGGAACCCAGGACAATAAAGAGGACGCTCTCCCATTTTGATGAATTACAGGGAAGTGACATTAGCTGACACGCAGGACCATAGGAAGTCTGTGTGGTTATGTGGAGTTTGCGACATGGGGACCCTTTCTAGGTCATCTTTACTGCCACCCCTTAAGCATGTTGGCCTCTTCTCATCTCCAGGGAGCTCACCTCAGACTTCTCCCCCAGAGAAGTGTCGCTGTACTCCACTGTTCTTCCCTGGAACCCTCGTTCCTCCCCCAGCTTCCCTTTTCAGACAATGTGGGTGGGTGGGAAAATGGAGGTGGTGAGGGAGGGATTTTTTTTATGATCTTGAAAGCTTTTTTCTTTCGGTTTTTATTTTAATGTGATAATACTTTAAAAAAAAAAAAAAAGGCCAGGCATAGTGGCGCACTTTTAATCCCAGCACTTGGGAGGCAGAGGTAGGAGGGTCACCATGAGTTTGAGGCCACCCTGAGACTACATAGTGAATACCAGGTCAGCCTGAGCTAGAGTGAGACCCTACCTTGAAAAACAAAACAAAAAAAAAAAGAAAAGAAAGAAAAAAAGGATGGGTGGCTGAAGAAATGTCTCAGCTGCTAAGGCACTTGCCTGCAAAACCTAATAACTCGAGTTTACTAGAGTTTGAGCCCCCAGTGCCCATGTAAAGCCAGAGGCGCAAAGTGGCACACGCATCTGCAGTTCATTCTCAGTGGCTAGAGGCCCTGGCACACCCATTCTCTCTCTCTCTCTCTCTTTCTCTCTCTCTCTCTCTCTCTCTCTCTCTCTCTCTCCTTGCAAATACATTTAAAATATTTTTTAGAAATGATGGGAAGTAAACATTCACAGGATGGCAGATAAGATCATCATTCCCTGCTTAGATCTCTCCTAGCCAAGCTTTGCGTTTATTTACACAATACAAAACACATCTGAGATATTCAAGGAGAGACTTTGTCCTTAAAAACGATCAAAGTGTCTCCTCCTCATGTTGTCTCCTGGGTTTCGATCCCATGTGAAGTTAGATAAGGGGCTCCTGTATTGACTAGAGCTCAAGCTTCCTCCTTACAGGGCTCCCTCAAGAACCTCACATTTTCCAGACATCAAAAACCTGGTGATGTATACAGTGTATGCTTTCTTTAAAAAAAAAAAAAAAAACAAGGCTCCTATGTAATTAGTCTCTCATGGCCCCCAGAGAGGAAGTGTGAGCGAGTCTGTCACCTTCCCTCAGAACTAAGAATTCTTGAAAATGAGCCATGGAACTTCTGAGAAGGAAGCTGAAATGCTGGCTGGAGCCATGTTAGAGAGCTCTCAGTAGGAAATGAATATCCTTGCTATTCTCGAAGTCTTTACGGCTTTGCGCAGAACTGAACTAGAGGTCAGCTTGCTGCTGAGTCCCTTCCACGTCGGCCCGTGCTTGTTTACGCACGCTCTTCTTCGCTGCTGCCTCCTGTGGCCCTGTGGCATGATCAGTTCTTCCAATGCTCTGGACCACTTAGATCCGAACTATCTCATGATCTCTGCTGAGCTGCCCTCTAGCTGCAACTTTCTCTTATTCATTCGTTCATTCATTCATTTGGGATGGGGTGGGGGGACACACCAGGGGCTCTTGCCAATCAATGCAAACGAACTCCAAACACCATCTGCCGTTCATTTTGTTTATTGAGGTAGGGTCTTCCTGTAGGCCAGGCTGACATGGAATTCACTCTGTAGTCTCAGGCTGGCCTTGAACTCATGGCAATCTTTCTACCTCTGCCTCCTGAGTGCTGGGATCAAAGGTGTGAGCCACCACACCTAGCTATGAATTTTTTTTTTCCCCCTGTGGCTTTTTTTTTTGTCCCATGCCTCTCTGCTGCATGAAGATGGGCATGTAGGGTTTTTTGGTTTTTTCAAGGTAGGGTCTCACTCTATCCCAGGCTGACCTGGAATTTACTATGTAGTCTTAGAGTGGCCTCGAACTCATAGTGATCATCCTACCTCTGCCTCCCTAGTGCTGGGATTAAAGGCTTACACCACCACAACCAGCTAAATGTCCCTTTAGACACTGATTAAGAGCATTTCTCCCAAACTGGTTGTGGGGACTCAGGTCTGTAATCCCATTACTTGAGAAACAGAGGCATGAGGCTCAGGAGTGCAAGGTCACCCTCAGCTGTCTAGGGAGTTTGAAACAAGCTTGCCTTAGAAGCCTAAAGAACTCAGATTCGATTCCCACATAATGCCAGATGCACATGGTGGCACATATGTCTGGAGTACATTTGCGGTGGCTATAGGCCCTGGTGTGACCATTCTCTCTCTCTACCTCTCTACCTACCTTTCTCTCTTTCTCTAAAAAATAAATAAAATAAAATATTTTAAGATACTTTTAAATTTTTTGTTTATTTTTATTTATTTATTTGAGAGCGACAGACAGAGAAAGAAAGAGGCAGAGAAAGAGAGAGAGAGAGAGAGAATGGGTGCGCCAGGGCCTCCAGCCACTGCAAACAAACTCCAGACATGTGCGCCCCCTTGTGATCTGGCTAATGTGGGTCCTGGGGAATCGAGCCTCAAACCGGGGTCCTTAGGCTTCACAGGCAAACTTAACCACTAAGCCATCTCTCCAGCCCTCAAAATATTTTTAAAAAACAATATTTCTTTTACCTGGAGTCCATCTGTGTGCCCCCCATGGATCAAAATATAACCATATCTCCTGCCAGTATTTTCAGATTAACACCCTATTTAGACTGGCTTGAAAGGTGGCCCGAGAAAGCACTGTCCTGGTTGTAGGGTCCTCAGCTGTGCTGCTGGCTGCTTCTGTTATCTGTGGAGAGCGAGCACGGTGCCAGGGTGCCAGGAACGGGTCTCCCTGGAGGGCTGCTGCTGCGGCGGCCACCAGCCCGCGCTGCTCTCCCGCCTCCCCTGCTCAGCACGGGCCCCTCCCCTAGAGAAAGGGTCTTCACGTGGGAGCCCAGCTCTGTGTGAAAAGAGGGTTGCAGGTAGAAGGAGAGCCAGTCGTGCAAAGCCCCAGTGGAAGAGTGTTCTAACCTGTGCATAAATCCTCCCCTCTGAGGGCACCCCTATTTTTTTTTTGCCTCTGTGGCCCTAAGCACCCCCCCCCTTCTTTCTTCCAAATGCTAGCTCAGAAGGAACAGCCAGGGAAAGATCCCAAAGGTGTGTGTGAGCTCTCTGGGTAAATCAAAAGGCAGGGCTGGAGGGGTGGCTTGACGCTTAAGGCACTTGCAAAGTCAAAGGACCCAGGTTTGAATCCCCAGGATCCACGTAAGCCAGATGCACAAGGTGGTACATGTGTCTGGAGTTTGTTTGCAGTGGCTGGAGGTTCTGGTGTGCCAATCCAAAAAAAATTCCAAAAGTGTTTCATGCATGCCTTCAGTCCCAGCACACACTCGGGAGGCTGATGTAGGAGGATCACCATGAGTTCAAGGCCAGTCTGGGGCTACAGAGTGAGTTCCTACCTCTGCCTCCCACGTGCTGGGATTAAAGATGTGCACCACCATACCTGGCGCTTGTTCTGTGTTTAATGAGATAAACTCGCATGTAGTCCAAATCGACCTCACACTTGCAGAGTAGTACAGGTTGGCCTTGGACTCAGGATCCCCCTGCCCACACTTTTTAAGCGCCGAGATTACAGCTGTGTGTCACCATACCTCACTTGTTTCATGCAACAGACTTGGATGGTCTGAGGTTAACATCCTGAGACTCAGGCTTAGGGGTATGGCTCAGTGGTAAGGTGCTTGCCTAGCAAGCATGAGGCCTTGTGGTCCATCCCAGTGCTGCAAATAATAATTTCATTAGGAGACATTATAAATTGGTGGCCTGAGATATCCAGAGTCACTCTCTGATACTTACAATGAAGTGTCATACCAAAGGGACCTGTGTGGCATATTTAGGGGTTCCCTTCACGTTTTTTTTTTCTAATTTTTTTTGAGGTAGGGTCTCCTCTACCCCAAGCTGTCCTGGAATTCATTATGTAGTCTCAGGGTGGCCTCGATGATCCTCCAATCTTGGCCTCCCGAGTGCTGGGATTAAAGGAGTGCACCACCACGCCCAGCCTCTGAAGTTTTATTTATTTGCAAACAGAGAGGAAGAGAGAGGGAGAATGGGCACACCAGGGTCTCTTGCTACTACAAGTGAACTCCAGACACATGTGCCACTTTGTGTGCATCTGGCTTCATATGGGTACCGGGGAATCAAACCTGGGCTGTCAAGCTTTGTAAACAAGTGCCTTTAACTGCTGAGCCACCTCTCCAGCCACCCTTCACTGTTTGAAGATGTGGCCTGTGTTCTGAGGCAGCAGGGGGCCAGGATGCAGGACACCCGTCCCAGGAACGAGACTGCTGCTGTCCGTCAGGGCAGCTATGGGGAGGAGGCCTGGAGTAGAGGATCCGAAAGGCCTATTGTCCTCTGGAAACATCCTTTCCTGTCACAGCTGTCTGACCCAGCAGGAAGCCACTGCCTTCAGCTGTTCTTCAATGACTGTCCTTGGACACCACAGTGAATTCGACAGATGCCACACTCTTCCCACCACAGTTTATTTTTCAGTACTTGCATGAAATTCAGATTACTAGACCAAGAATGCAGCATTTTATTTATGTACGTATTTGTTTGCATGTGCACATATGTGTTCATGCGTGTGCGCACACACTGGCACCTCTTGGCACTGTGAACAATGTCCATATCTGGCTTTACGTGGTGGCTAGGGAATTGAACCTCGGGCTTGCAGGCTTTACAGACTGAGCCACCTCCCTAGCCTAGGCCTTCCCCTTTAAAAGTGCTGGGAACGTATCCACAGGAATTATGATGACTGGATAAGCAACTCTTTTTTTTTTTCTTAACCGCTAAGCTATCTCTCCAGCCCCCTATTTCATTTCTGTAACAGAAAAAAAAAAAAATTGTTACGCAAGAAGCACAAACCCCAACCAATGTCACGGGGCCACGGCTCACTTTTGTTTCGTTTATAAAGGGTATACACGAGGGCTAATGAGTATTAAAAGTCAGGGATGGTGAGGGAATTACCATGGGATTTTTTTTAATAATCATGGAAAATGTTAATAAAAATTTAAAAATTAAAAAAAAAGTCAGGGATGGTAGAGGGCATGAGGGCCTCACCCCCACCTGAGCAGCTACTGGCAGTTAATGGTTGCAAGGGGCAGTGGGAAGCACATTCTGCAGCAGTGTGGCCACTGGTAAATTACGCGTGCTTCCGTGAATATCCTCCTACCAAGCTCATGCAGGCAATCCTAATTAAACTCAGTGGATCTCTCTCTCTCTCTCAGACACACACACAAGAAGAGGGGTTAGTTGAGCAAAAGAAGGGGTTCAGTGGAATAAGTCAGGGAAAGGATAAAAAAGCATAATAAACTTATTTATAGAAAATAAAAAACGCTGGAGGGATGGCTTAGAGGTTAATGCATTGGCCTGCAAAGCCAAAGGACCCTGGTTCAACCCCCTACGACCCACGTTAGCCAGATGCACAAGGGGGCGCATGTGTCTAGAGTTTGTTTGCAGTGGTTGGAGGCTCTGGTGTGCCCATTCTCTCTCTTTCTCTCTCTCATTCTCTCCCTCTTTCTCTGTCAAATAAATAAAAAGAATTTTTAGAAAAAGAAAATAAAAAGAAGGCTGGAGAGATGGCTTAGCAGTTAAGGCACTTGCCTGCAAAGTCTAAGGACCTGAGTTCAAATCCCAGTACCCACATAAAACCAGATTCCCAAAGTGGTGCATGCATCTGCAGTTTATTTGCAGTGGCTAGAGGCCCTGGTACGCCCATTCTCTTTCTCTCTCTCTCTCAAATAAACAATTTTAAATTTAAAAAATAAAACAAAACAAAAAGAGCTGTAAGGGCAAATACCAAAATAATATGCATAGGCATCTCTTTTTAAACATTTGTGTGTGCGTGTGCACAACAGGACCTCTCGCTGCTGCAAGTGAATTCACATCTGGCTCTGCCTGGGCACTGGGGAAGCAGACCTGGGCTCACAGGCTTTGCGAACAAGCACCTGTAACTGTTGAGCCATCTCCCCAGCCCTGCCTAGGCATCTCTGGAAGGTGGACCTGCAGCTAAAGGTGCCCTGAGGGTGTGGCATTACCAGAGAGCCCAAGAAGGGGAAGGGGACGGCAGGAGCAACGCCGGCGCCTCCACCGTGGGAGGAGGGAAGAAAGCGAGCCGCTGGGTCGCTAGCACGCGGTGTCGGCCTGGGTGGCACTGACCTAGCGGGGCCCTTGGCAGTGATGGTAACGGTGTGCTCTCCCCTCCCCCACTGCAGACCCTGTTGGCCAGGGCACTGTATGACAACCACCCCGACTGCTCCGACGAGCTGGCCTTCTCCAGGGGAGACATCCTGACCGTCCTGGAGCAAAACGTGCCGGAAAGCGAGGGCTGGTGGAAGTGCGCGCTGCGTGGGAGACAAGGCCTGGCCCCGGCCAACCGCCTCCGGATCGTGCCGCAGGCTGCTGCGGACGCATCCTGTGCCCCGGTCCTGAGAAGCCCCGACACAGACCTCGCCAGCTCAGAGGAGAGCCACCAGGTGCCCACACTGCTTCACCCTCCACCCCCGGGCCCCGTGTACGAGCCGATGAAGAGCTGGGTGGAAGGGCCGCTGCCAGCCAAAGCCCAAGCCAACGACTTGCCTTACCCACCTTCTAGTGCCAGGATCATCTGTGAAAAGACTTTGAGCTTCCCAAAACAGGTGAGCATGCATGTCTCCAAATGAACGGAGAAGGGCCAAGAGCACAGGAATGCTCGGCCATTGTGGGCTTCACTAACCTCAGTCATTGCCCTCACCGGGTCAAAAGGGCCCAGGGGCCCCAGAGCACTGGTAATCATGACGTCCTCTTGGCCTTATGTCCTCCATATTCTAAGGAGCCCTGCAAATGCTCAGCTTGCCAGGACTGGCCACTGGATGCTGTCAACTGAAGGCTCATGTGTGTCCCAGGGCTGCTGGTGACAGATACAGGTTGAATTCCTATTGTGTCCAATACAAAAAGGCCCTCACCCATTTGTCATGCGCGTTTCTCCACACCCGGAAAGCTTACTGCTAAAGCTGGGCGTGCTGGCGCAGTTTTAATCCCAGCATTTGGGAGGCAGAGGTAGGAGGATTGCTGTGAGTTCAAGGCCACCCTGAGATTATATGGTGAATTACAGGTCAGCCTGGGCTAGAATGAGAGACCCTACCTCAAAAACCTTGCCCCCCCCCCAAAAAAAAAACAGGAGGTTTGCTTCTAGAATTGTTACAGAATACACAGTGAGGCAAGCAGAGACCAGGAGGAGGAGGAACCCATGATTGGTGCTAGGGAAAGCCCAAGGCGCCCAAGGGTTCCTGTGGGGAGGATAAGTTTGCAGGTATCATATGCCAGGGTAAGAAATGAGGTGTTTCCCTGAAGCATTTTGCAGGAGGGAAGACGGAGCCCTTTAGCCAAACAAAGCGCATGTATGTGTGTGCCTGGCTGTGTGTGTGTCTTCAGGCATGTACACACGTATGCAGATGTGTGTGCCTGTGTAAGCGGATATGTGTGCACATGGGTGTGTGTGTGTCCAGGCATGGGCACACATATGTGCATGTGTGCACCACATGGATCTGTGCAAGCAGATACCCACATGTAGGCTCATAAGTGGGGAGGACCTAGAAGAACTCACATCAGTGGTGGTTTCCAGGAAGTGAAGCAAGGAGGGAGGAAATGAAGACCTTGATTTTGTTCTGTCCCTGTCCCACTCAGCGCCACAGCTCGCAGGAGGCAGGTCCTTGATAAATAGCTGATGGCAAAACAGAAGTTGGCTTGGGTGTTCCAGAAGACACACATGACATCTGCAATTTTTCCTTTGAGGCCGGGTCTCTCTCTAGCCTAGGCTGACCTGGAACTTACAGAGTAAGTTCCCCAGGCTGACCTTGAACTCATAGCATCCTCCTACCTACCTATCTCGGCCTCCCAAGGGCTGGCATGCACCACCATGCCTGACTAAGATGTGTAGCCCCGGGCTGGCCTCAGGTTTCTGGCCCTCCTGCCTCCAACTCTTCAGCAATTTCCTACAGCATGAGACACCACAACCTGCCATATTTTTGCTGTTGTTTTCTTGCTTTTTGAGCCAGGGTCTCACTCTAGCCCAGGTTGATCTGGAATTCACTCTGTAGCTAGCCTAGGCTCTTCTCAG
Source organism: Jaculus jaculus (assembly GCF_020740685.1). Lineage (NCBI taxonomy): Eukaryota > Metazoa > Chordata > Mammalia > Rodentia > Dipodidae > Jaculus > Jaculus jaculus. Next base: position 134,803,057 of record NC_059109.1, read on the forward strand.
GTACTTGTGGCTGGGCTCCTGGGTACTCACCACTGAGCCCAGGTTGATCTGGAATTCACTCTGTAGCTAGCCTAGGCTCTTCTCAGGTACTTGTGGCTGGGCTCCTGGGTACTCACCACTGAACTTCCCTCTTACTGGCTTCTTGCAAATGGGAAAGTGGTTCTTTCAAAGGTTGGGAATACTTCCCAAGTCCTTAAGCTGTGAGGCATTGACGAAGACAGCTGTCACACAGAACAGTTGCCACACACAGACGCCAGCTCCAGATGCCAGTGTGGCCTCCAAAAGCCATCCACAAGGTGGACACTGGCTTGCTTGTCTAGAGCAACTGGCCTGTCTGCACCAGGCATCGAGCAGCTGACTCAGCACTGAGGCCTGGGGAGAGTTTGAATTTCTTTCCAAAACCACTAAAAAGGCTGGGGAGATGGCTCAGTTGGTAAAGTGCTTGTTGCACAAGCATGAGGAGCTGAGTTCGGATCACCAGCACCCACACAAATGCTGGGTGTGTGGCACCTGCCTGTCAGCAGGCTGAGGAAGGAGGATTGCTGTGAGTTCCAGGTCAGCCTGGCCTAGAGGAAGACCTTGCATCAGCCAAACAAAAATAAAATAATTAAGGTAAAGGGCAATTAAGGAATTGCCTCCACAGTTTCTCTCTTTCTCTCTCTCTTACACACACACACACACACACACCTATATGCCCACACATATGCACATACACCACACATATCTACACACACAAAAGAATGTATTTATTTATTTATCTTGGTTTTTCAAGGTAGGGTCTCACTGTAGCTCAGGCTGACCTGGAATTCACTATGCTGTCTCAGGGTGGCCTCGAACTCACAGCGATCCTCCAACCACTGCCTGGGATTAAACGTGCGCCATCACGCCCGGCCACAAAAGAAATTTTCAATGGCATTTTCCCCCTCTCTCTGAAAGAAAAACAGATGTGAGGCGCCCTCAGCACCCAATGCAGGGCCAGGCCACCAGAGGACACTTGGTAGCCCTTGGCAGAATGAATAAATTGGCCCAGTCTAACGTAAGGCTTTAGACACGCAGACTGCACTGTCCACTCTGAGACAATGTTGTGTCAGGAGAGATGAGTTGACGTCAACGCCCATCAGCTCAGGACGATGAGCAAGGCAGGGCGTGGGCTGCAAGAGGTTCTCTGTTGCCATTCTGGCTTCTGCCCTCGGCCACCAAGAGAAGCAGTTACTGGAGGGGGTGTTGGGTCCTCTGGTGTCTCTGGGTAGATTATGGGGGCATCACAGTAAAACCCCTGAGGGCTCCTTGCCTTTTCTCAAGTTCCTTCCTTGCCAGTCCTAGCTACATCTCAGCTTCCTTCTCTTCCTCCTCCTCGGCTTTACCCTCCCTCTTCTCTTCTTCCTCATCCTCCTCTTCATCACTTAGTGGTCTGCTGTTCTGGCTCCCCTGGCTTCAGAGGCAGGCGCTGTCACCGCAGGCATTAGAAACACCCCAACATCCTTGGTGTTTTTGTTTCTTCCTCTGTGTCAAGAGAGATTTGGACCAATTACATCTAAGGCTAGCCCCCAATTGCACCATTAGGAAATACTTTTTTTTTTAATTACTTAATTTGTTTTTAAAGAGAATACATGTGTTCTAGGACATTTTGTCACTGCAAGCACACTTCAGATGCATGCTCCACTTTGTGCACCTGGCTTTCCATGGGTGCTGGGGGACTGAGCCCAGGCTGGCAAGCTTTGTAGGCAAGCACCTTAACCACTGAGTGGTCTCTCCAGCCAATCTGTTTATCTCTATCTATCTATCTACCATCTATCTGATTTATTTAAGAGAGAAGGAGAGAAAGAATGAGTGCACCAGGGCCTCTAGTCACTGCAAATGAATAAACGCCAGATGTATGTGCATCTGGCCTACTTGGCTACTAGGGAATAGAATCTGGGTCCTCAGGCTTCACAGGCAAGTACCTTAACAACTAAGCCATCTCTCCAGAACCCCCCATTTTGTTGTTTTTTGGTTTGTCGAGGTAGGGTCTCCCTCTAGCCCAGGTTGACCTGGAATTCACTATGTAGTCTAAGGGTGGCCTCGAACTCACGGTGATCCTCCTACCTCTGCCTCCCAAGTGCTGGGATTAAAGGCATGCGCCACCACACCCAGCCCCCCCCCTTTTTTTTCTTAAGCAGAGTCTCTGGCCAAGGTTGCTCTGGAACTCTCTCTGTATGTACCCAAACTCAAGCTAACAGTGATCCTCCTACCTCCGTTTCTCAAGAGCTGAGATTAAAAACGTTTGCCATCATGTTTATCCCCACTAGGCAATCCTACGTAACTCCATGCCTCCTCTACTCTGAAAAGCGGGGCGGTGTGTGATCCGCTGGGAATGCTCTAGCCCACCGCAAAGGCAGGCCGGTCTTCCCTGCTTGGGCGTGCGGAAGTCATGCCTCAGCCTGACGTCGGGCAGGGAACGTGCTCCAGGCAGAAGCGCTCTCCCTTCCACAGATGCTGGCTTCCAGCTGTTTTCCACTGGGCATTCACAGGCTTGGGCCTTGGCTGGGGAGAGTCATTGCATGGGCTCCCTTTATATTTGTATTGACTATGTCTACATTTAGAGGGACCCAGAATTAAAAGTCAAGATGGGGGCTGAGGAGATGGCTCAGCAATTAAAGGCACTTGCTTGCTAAGCCTGCCAGCCTGGGTTTGATTCCCCAGTACCCAAGTAAAACCAGATGCACAAAGTGGTGCATGTGGCGTTTGTTTGCAGTGGCAAGAGACCCTGGTGCACCTATTCTGTCTTCACAAAAAAATAAGTAAAGATATATGTATGTGTGTGAGTGTGAGTGTGTGTGTGTTTAGGTAGGGTCTCACTCCATGCCTGGTTAAAGATATTTTTTATTTTTTTAATTTTAATGAGCATTTTCCATGATTATTAAAAAAAAATCCCATGGTAATTCCCTCCCTACCCCCAAAGATAGTTTTTTAAATAAAAAACTGGAGCCAGGTGTAGTGGAAGAGGCCTTTAATCCCAGCACTTGAGAGGCAGAGGAAGGAGGATCACCATGAGTTCAAGGCCACCCTGACACTACATAGTAAACTCTAGGTCCACCTGGGCTAGAGTGAGACCCTACCTCAAAAATCCAAAAAAAAAAATAGGCCAGGCATAGCGGCACACACCTTTAATCCCAGCACTTGGGAGGCAGAGGTAAGAGGATTGCCATAAATTCAAGGCTAGCCTGAGACTATATAGTGAATTCCAGGTCAGCCTGCACTAGAATGAGACCCTACCTTGAATAACCAAAAAAATCCAAAATAAATAAATATGAAGAGCTAGAGAGATGGCTCTGCAGTTAAAGACTTGCTTGCAAAGCTTGATGGCGTGGGTACAGTTCCCTAGTACCTACATAAAGCCAGATATACAAAGTGGCGTATGCATCTGGTGTTTATTTGCAGTGGCAGAAGGCCCTGGCACACCCTATTTGTTCTGTCTTTCTCTAATAAATGAAAATATTTTTAAAAATAAAAACAAAGGGCTGGAGAGAAAAAATAAAAAATAAAGGGCTAAAGAGATGGCTTAGCAGTTAAGCCAGATGCACAAGTTGGCGCATGTGGCTGGAGTTTCCAGAGGCTGGAGGCCCTGCCACACCCATTCTTTCTCTTTCTTTATCTGCCTCCCCCCCCCCATCAGTAAATAAAAAGAAATTTAAAGCAATAATAAGTAAAGGTAATGGGAATGTGTCACTTTCCTAAGCTGTCCTGAGAGAATTATCTACATGTCAGCATCAGCTATTTCTCCACCAGGAGAGGCTTTGTGCAGATACAGTTTTCCATTTGACAGAGAAGAACATTCATAACAGGAAGGCGAAACTGCCCACCAGGCCCACTGGATGGGAATAAAGGGCTGGGACCAGGCCCTCTGAGCGAGCCTGTGCCCCCTTCCCATGGGGCCCAAAGGGAGAGCTTTCGGCCTCACTCCGTTCTTTCGTCTCGCCTCCTTCACTGCCGGCCTCCTCCTCTGCCTGGCGGCAGCTGTCCTTTCTATAGAGCTTTTGGCAAAAGTCTCACCTTTGATATCCATCCAGAGTAATGAGGAAACAGCTCTCAGAACCCCTCCCCCGCAGCCCCTTCCTCCTGCCACTTCCCCTGGGTAACCTGAGTTCTGCTTCACGTTTCACTCCAAGTTCCTTAATATATAACACGTAGACCTGACTTCTTTGTTTTTTTTTTTTTGGTTTCTCAAGGTAGCGTCTCGCTCTAGCCCAGGCTGACCTGGAATTTACTCTGTAGATTCAGGGTGGCCTGGAATTCATGACAGTCCTCCTACCTCTGCCTCCTGAGTGCTGGGATTAAAGGCGTGCACCGCCATGCCCCGCTTCTGACTTTTTTTTTTGATGACTTTTTAAAAACCCTTTTATTGGCAGCTTTTATAATTATAGACAACAAACCATGATAATTCCCTCTCTCCCCCTGCTTTTCCTCTTATAAATCCACCTTCCATCATATCCCTTCCCCCTCTCAATTAGTCTCTCTTTAATTTTTATCTTTTCCTCCTAGACCTGAATTACTTTTTGGTTTTTCGGGGTAGGGTTTCACTCTAGTTCAGGCTGACCTGGAATTCACTAGGTAGTCTCAAGGTGGCCTTGAATTCACAGTGATCCTCCTACCTCTGCCTCCTCAGTGCTGGGATTAAAGGTGTGTGCCCCCAAACCCGACTTTGAACCTAGCTTAAAAAAAAAAAAAAAAACACATACACATGCAAAAAAAATTTTTTAAAGACCACTTACAAAACATTTGATTTTGGTTTAAATTGAGAGGCTTTTGGTATTTTGAGTGTACAGGGACAAATTTCCTGGTGAGATTGTTTCTGGAGCCACTATTTCCTCCGTCTACTTCCCTAAGCTTCCGAAACCACAGTGCCCAGACATGTTCCTTCCTTAACCTGATGGCTATCTGGAACCTACAGATTTTCAAGAAATACTGGGCATTTTTTTTTAGGTGGCATCATTCTGTCTGAGATGTCACACACAGCAAAGTCCCTGGGCAAGCTGTTGGTGCTCCAGGAGGAGAGTGTGACCCGCAAAGCTGGCCATATAAGTAAAATGGGCTGAGGTCCCGGGGGATGGTGGTGGGCAAGGATTTAGAAAAGGCCTACAGCAGGGGCAGGCGGCTGGGGGGATTGGGCTAAGGGCTGAGAGAGAGACTCAGAGGTGACCGCTGGTGGTTAGGGACACTGCTACATGGTCCCTGGACAGTGCCTGTGAGGCCTGGTGAAGCACTTGGATTTAATTCAAATCATAGCAGGAACCATGATGAGCTAAGTCATCCTGGTCCAGGTTGGGGTCCACAGCCTCATTCATCCAGGACAGCTACGAATGTGGCCAAGCCATGAGTAGATGACAGCGTCATGTTGCACTGTTAAAAGGCTGGAACCCCTGGAGGGCCTTCAGGGACACAGGCAGGGCTACTGGCTGTCATGACAAAGGTCACAGAGCGCAGCATACTGGAGCGTCTCGTCTCAGAAACAGCTGCAGAAGTGTGCCTTAGGGGAAAGGCCGGGTGGAGGTGACATGTAAGCCAACAGCCGACATGGACGGGCTGCCGGGGTCAGCACCAGCCTGCGCTGCATGGCCTCCCCTTGGGAATTGCAGAGTGGAGATGGGGGAGGCTTCGTTCCCCTTTCTTTCTTTCTTTCTTTTTGGTTTTTCAAGGTAGGGTCTCGCTCTAGCCCAGGCTGACCTGGAATTCACTATATAGTCTTGGGGTGGCCTCGAACTCACCATGGTTCTCTTGCCACTGCCTCCTGAGTGCTGGGGTTAAGGTTGTGCACCACCACGCCCGGCTTCCCTCTGGACTCTTGCAAACTTCACCTCTATCTCTTCCTGTCTTCTTTTTAACTTTTTAAATTATCTCATTTGCAAGCAGAGAGAGAGAAGAGAGAGAAAGAGCTCACCGGGGCCCCAGCCGCTGCAAACAAACCTCAGATGTATGTGAAACTGTGCATCTGGCTTTATGTGGATCCTGGGGAATTGAACTAGAGTTGTCAGGCTCTGCAGACAGTGCCTTAATGGCCGAGCCATCTCTCCAGCCTCTCTGCCTCTCTTATTGGCCCATCTTGCTCCACTATCTGTGGCCTCTGTGTGCCAAGTCATACTCTTTTTCCTTTGGACTGTAAGCCCCAATAGCCAGCATCCTCTGCCCTATTTAAAAAAAAGAAAAGAAAAGCAAAAACAAAAGCCAAGTGTGATGGCTCATCCCTGTCATCCCAGCACTCAGGAAGCTGAGATAGAAGGATGATGGTAAATTTGCGGCCAGTCTGTGCTAGAGAGAGACCCTTCCTCAAAAATACAAGCAAATAAACAAATAATGGGCTGGGGAGATGGCTCACTTGTTAAGGGTGCTTGCTGGCAAAGTCTACTGGTCTAAATTTGATCCCCCAATACCTATGTAAAGCTAGATGCACAAAGTGGCTCATGCTTCGCGAGTTCTTAGAATTCATTTGCAGTGGCTAGAGGTCCTGAGAAGCCCGGACCTCGGTTTCTTTTTATTTTTTTCCCTTTCTTTCTTTCTTTCTTTCTTTCTTTCTTTCTTTCTTTCTTTCTTTCTTTCTTTCTTTCTTTCTTTTCTAGGTAGGGTCTCACTCTAGCCCAACCTGACCTGGAACTTACTCTGCAGCCCCAAGCTGGCTTTCAACTCACAGTAACTCTCCTACCTCAACCTCCAGAGTGCTGGGATTAAAGATGTGTGACACCACGCCTAGCTACCTTACTCTTTCTCTCTCTCCCTGTCTCTCTCTCCTTAACAACCTGATGCTGCTGTGGCTCTGATCTCTCCCTCCTGCCCTCTCTTGCTCCTCAGACACCAAGGTCTCCTCCGCTCCTGCCAGCCAAAGCCGCCACCCATGGTCCCCTGGCCACCTCCTATACCCCTCCCAGCGCCACTCCAAGTGGCATGCCCTTAGGAAGGTCTGTTTTCCCCAGACCTCTGTGGTCCCTCCACCATGACTGGGAAAGCTGGCTCTGCATATGTGGCTGGTGGTCCAGCCTCAGCTTCTTTAGACGAGTGTGGGTAACTCAGTGCCAGACACCTGGCCCGCAGAGAAACTCAAGAAGATGGGGTGCGCTCACTTCCACTATAGGCTCCTGCGGCCCCTCTGTACTTAGATGCACCAGGTCCAGAGCCCAGGAATCTGCATTCTAACCTGTTAGCCCTCCACCATGGGAGCTGCCCACCAGCCTCGTGCTCCACAGTGAAGGAGGGCCTGCATGAGCACCCAAAGGCTCTCCACTACTTGGAAGATGACTTTGAACATGACTGTGACAATCTTGGCTCTCTTCTTTCTCCCTCTCAAGGCCCTGTTTGTGCTTCCCAGACCTGCGAGGGCCTCGTCGCCACCTCTGTCCTCCCAGGTATGTGACGTGCCTGTCCAGAGCCGGGTACCCCCGACCCCAAAGGTGAGCTTCACTCGGCAGCCCTGCCTCACCAGGCCTCTTGCCAACACACAGACATAGCATTTTGCTTCCATAAAGAAGGTTTGCATGGGCTGGAGAGATGGCATATCGGTTAAGGTACATTACTGTAAGGCCAAAGGACCAAGGTTCGATTCCCCAGGACGCACATAAGCAAGATGCACAAGATGGCGCACGTATCTGGATTCCTTTGCAGTGGCTTGAGGCTCTGGCGTGCCCATTCTGTGTCTCTTTCTCTGTCTGTCTATCTCTCGCTCTCTCAAATAAATAAATAAGAATATCTTATAAAAAAGAAAAAAGCCAGTGTGGTGGTGCACGTCTTTAATCCCAGAAGTAGGAGGATCGCATGAGTTCGAGGCCACCCTGAGGCTACATAGTGAATTCCTGGTCAACCTGTGCTAAAGTGAGACCCTACCTCGAAAAAACAAAACAAAACAAAAAACCAAAACCTGAGCCCTTCCTGTCTGTGGTCTTTCCCTAACAGCGAGAGAGGCAGCAGCTGTACGACGTACCCACCAGCTCCCCAAAGGCAGCGCTTCAGCCCTCGGCCAGCCAGACCAGCGTGAGTATGAGCGAGGGCTGAGATGGAAAGCCCAGAGACTGAGCGTCCTCTGGGAGCTCGGTTAGCGTGATGGGGTAGCCAGCTTTCCAGTGCTGCGATGAAACACCCAAGGTAACAGCTTGTGAGGAGGAAAGCTTTGCTTTGCTTCTCTGTTCCAGAGGCTTCTTTCTGCCCATGGCCCTGGAGAGAGCACTGTGTAAGACGATTCTCCCCCACAGTGGCTGTGGATCAAAGTGAGAGGAGTAGCTAGGGACGGAGTCCCACAACTCCCCTCAGTGGCTCTTCCCTGATGACCCAATCTCTTCCCTCTAGCCCTGCCTCCTAAAGAGTCTCCTACCTCTTTCAACAGCGCCTTCAACACTTGAGCCTCTGTGTGTGTGGGGGGGGGGGGGGGGGCGGGGTTCAAGATGCAAGCTCTAGCATTTGATCAAAATTCAGTACAGGGGCTGGAGAGATGGCTTAGCGGTTAAGGTACTTGTCTGCAAAGCCCAGGGATACAGGTTTGATTCCTCAGTACCTACGTAAGCCAGATGCACAAGGTAGCACATGGGGCATTTCACATTCAAACCACAACAGTGGGCCAATTTAAATATAGGGGCACGAGGAAGTGTTCTGAGGTCAGAGGAGGTAAATAGCTTCTGAACCCGCAAGGAGGGGCTGGCAGACAAGATGGGGCCGTCATGGTGGAAGTGAAGAGCAGAGAGGTTTGAAAGAGGTGAAGCCGGATTGTAAGGGACATTAGTGACAATAGCAATGGGGAGCCACTGAAGAAACCTGAGTGACAGCAGGCTTAAATGAGTCACTCGTGGGGCTGGGGAGGTGGCTTAGTGGCTACGGCACTTGCCCCAGGACCCACACAAGCCAGATGCACAAGGTGGCACATTTGTCTGGAGTTCATTTGCAGTGGCTGGAGGCCCTGGCACATGCCCATTCTCGCTCTCTCGCAAATAAATAAATAAAACTATTTTAAAAGAATGAGTCACTCAGAGCCCCTCTCTTTTCTCTCCTCTTGTGTTCAGTATGCGTGCTGTGTGTGCAAAGCAAAGCAGAAGAGGGCATCCTTTCTCTTATTCCCTCTGTCTTGTTCCTCTGAGGCAGGGTCCTTTACTGAACCTGAAACTTGGGCAAGTTCTCAGTTACGCTGGCTGACCAGTGAGCCCCCGCGAGCCTCCCGCCCCACCCGGCAGTGCTGGGGTGACAGGCTTGCATGGCCATTTCTACACTGGCGCTAAGGGCTGACAGAAGTCCTCACGCTTGCGTGACAAGTGCTCTCACCCACCGAGCCACTGCCCCGGCCCGAGCCCCCTCCTCTTGCCTCCTTCCATCTGTCCTTTCCTGTCTTCCTGCTTTCTTCTCTCTCTCTCTCCTTCTCTCTTTTGCAAAGTAAAACAAAGGAGAGATATTGAAGAAATAGTGTGAAAGCCAAGTGTGAGGGCAAGTGTACTTAGGCTCCTGGCCACCATCTGAGAAGTGACGGGGGAAAGGAAAGGTTACGCTTTCTTTTTGTTGCTCTTGCTGTTCTTCAAAGATTTTTTAACTTTTTTTTTTTTTGGGGGGGGTGTTGAGGTAGGGTCTTGCTCTAGCCCAAGCTGACCTGGAATTCACTATGTAGTCTCAGGATGGCCTTGAACTCACAGCGATCCTCCTCTCTGTGCCTCTCAAGTGCTGGGATTAAAGGTGTGCGCCACCATGCCCAGCAAAAAAAAAGAACAAACTTTTTTTTCTTTTTATTGACACTGACAGCTCTCTTTCTATTACTACTAACCTGGACTACTTCATGTGTGTCTTCCCCAGGGGCAGAGTGTCCCACTGACAGTACCGGTTGCCTTGGGACGAGGTGGCTACAACACCTTACCAGACCCTCAGAAGTCAGAATGGGTTTACGACACTCCGCTGCTGCAGGGGAGGAGTGATGCCAGGAACCCATGTCTCACCAGCTTCACGGGAGAACCAGAAGCCGCCGGTGCCCCCAGTTCCATCTCCACTGTCCCCAGTCCTCCGAGCAGCAGAGCCACGTCTCCCCCGCCACAGCCGTGCAACGATGCGCAGAAGAGAAGGTGCCTTCCAGAAGATTCTGACTACGCCTCTCCAGTACCCAGGAACACGCTCCCTGCCCAGGCAGGCATCAGCTACAAGGTTCCTTCCAGCTTTCTGATCCCCCGAGTGGAACAGCAGAACACCAAGCCCAACATTTATGACATCCCTAAAGCCACGCCAGGCGTGTCCCACCCTGGGAACAAGCCAGGGAAAGCCAAGGATGCTCCGGAGAATTCCGCAGGCCACCATCCCTCTTGGATCTCCAGACAGACCACGTCCCTGTCTCCGGACCTCCATCAGCTATTTGTTTCCAACTCACACAGCAGAGCTAGTGTGATGTCCTCATGCTCCTCTGCGTCGACTGACTCCTCCACCAGCTCCTCCTCCTTGGAAGACTCCGCCAAGGAGCTCTCCCTGGACGCGAGCGGGGCCAAGGAGGCAGCAATGGCCCTGCAGCACAAGGTGGCCAGCTCTGCCGCCAGTCTGCTGCTCTACGTGAGCAGGACATGGAGGTTCCGAGACTCCCTGGAGGCCAACATCGGTGCCATCCGCCGGGCTGCGGACCACATTGAGGAATCGTTAAGAGAGTTTCTGGATTTTGCTCAAGAAGTTGGTGTGATTGCCTGCAGCCTCACCAATAGTCACCTTCAGGCCAGAATTCAACATCAGTTAGAGATCATTTCCAACTCCTATCAGATCCTGCTGGACACAAAGGGAAACCTGGACAGCTGCCATTGGTCCCTGGAAGTTCTAGTGACAGACGAAGTCCAAAACAGCCTGGATGACCTAGAGAGGTTTGTGATGGTGGCACGGATGGTTCCGGAAGATGTCAAGAGATTTGCTTCTATTGTCATGGCCAATGCAAGGCTCCTTTTTAAACAGAACTGTGAAAGAGAAGAGACTGAGCCATTGATCCCAAAGGAGGAGTGGAAGTGTGCAAAAAGCAGTCAGCTTCCCCTGAGAGAGACTGAACCACTGCAAAAAAGTTGTCCCGCTAGTAAACGAGGGGCACAGGACCGCTCCCCGGGCTTAGCAAAGAGCAGGATGAATGTCTGTGGTCAGGTGAGTTCGGGGTTCCAAGTGCTTCTACGGGGGCTGGCAGCTGGAGTTTCAGGTCCAGGGGGCTTCAGGTGATCCTGGGGTTCAAGGCTCTGAGTGGTACAACAAGGACCTGAGCCTGTCCTGGAGTACTCCTTCCTTCGAGGGACACTCAGAATCTTGGGCTTTGTTTCTGTATAGCTCAGTGTGACCTGGAACTTGGTATATAGCTTAGGCTGGCCACCAACTCTTGGTACCTCTTCTGACTCAGTCTAAAAGGGTGATTTTTAATTTTACTCTTTTGTTTTATTTTGTTTTTCAAGGTAGGGTCTCATTCTAGCTTAGGCTGACCCGGAATTCACTATGTAGTCTCAGCGTGGCCTTGAACTCACAGCAGTCCTCCTACCTCTGCCTTCTGAGTACTTGGATTAAAGGTGTGTGCCACCATGCCCAACCATGAAAGAATTTTTTTAATTTATTTATTTGTGCTGCACATGGTGGCATATGTCTTAATCCCAGCACTCAGGAGGCAGAGGTGGGAGGATCTCCTTGAGTTCAAGGCCACCCTGAGACTACGTAGTGAATTCCAGGTCAGCCTGATCTAGAGCGAGACCCTACCTTGAAATGCACTTCCACAAAAAAAAATTATATATATAATTAAATATATATAAATTTGCATGTTTGGGAGTGGGAAATAGACATGCCAGAACCTTTTACCACTGCAAACAAACTCCAGATGCATGTACCCCTTTGTGCATCTGGTTTTACATAGGTGCTGGGGAATCAAGCCTAGGCCATCAGGCTTTGCAAGCTAGCACCTTTAACCACTGAGCCCTCTCTGTAGCCCATAATGTTTTTAAGAAAGCTCTTGTTTTGAATTTTTTAAAAATCTTTTTTGTGAGGCTCTTGGGACCCAATCCAGGACTTCATGCCAAACTCCATCCCCTGTACTCTTTTTGCTGTTTATGTGGAGACAGGGCCTCCCTTAGTTTTTCTGGGGTTCTTAAACCCTCGGTGGCCCAGGCTGGCTTTGAATTTATAGTCCTTTCGGCTGCCAAGTAGCTGATGTTGTAGAACTGTGACACTCGGCTCAGATAGATATTTAAATCTTAAATTTTAAATCTTCCAGAGTTTCTTATTTTTAAATGTTTTAGGCTTTGTTTTATTTTATTTGAGAAAGAGGGTGGGAGGGAGAGAGGCAGATAGAGAGCATGGGTGCGCCAGGGCCTCCAAGCTCAGCTGAAGCCCCCACTTGCACTATGCAGACGCATGCGCCACCTTGTGCATCTGGCTTATGTGGGTCCTGGGGAATCAAACCTGGGTCCTTTGGCTTTGCAGGCAAGCACCTTAGCTGCTAAGCCATCTCTCCAGCCCCAGAGTTTCTTACATGTTTGGAAGATACAAATTTAGTCATTGGCCTGTTTCTCAGGGCCAAAAGAAGAGTGAGTATAAGCGTTCTTCCCAGTAGCTTGTGGGCTCAGCTACCCGCCGGCCCCAGTAGTTATTGAGAACCCTTTGCTGGATGCGCTCAGACCTTATAGGAAGAGACCTGAGTTCAGGGAAGGACAGGCCCTAGAAGCCAGCAGGTGACCTGCAGGCTGTGTGACAAGGACAGGGTTGGCACATCCAGGGTTCTGCTGAAAGGCCTAGTGATGGAAGAGCTTTAACACATCCTAGACATCATATGTAATCTTTGAAACTACAGGGGTCTTTACATTAGACCACATTGGTAGGCAAAATTCAACCCTTGATTGTGACAAAAGAGGCCTTGGTAGGTAGAACCATGAGCAAAATCTTAGACGTAACAGTAAACTTAAGCCGGGAATGGCGGCGCATGCCTGTGAACGTGACACTGAGGAGGCCGAGACAAGAGGATGTCAGTTTCCAGGTTACACAGCAGGATTTTATCTCAAAATAAATGGACAGATAACTAAATAACTAGTGTGGAGGCTCAATCCGTGAACTCCAGCACTTGGGAGGCTGAGGTAAGAGGATCACCGTGAGTTCAAGGCCAGCCTCGGCTACATAGTGAGTTCCAGGTCAGCCTGGCTAGAGTGAGATCCTGCCTCCAAAAAGCAAAGACAAGTACAGTAACTCACAAGCAGAGGTGCCGAGGCAGCAGTCTTCCAGCCATGCGACACCCATTCAGGTGGTGACCTAGAATGATTTCATTTTGCAGAAGTTACCTAACTTAGAAGAGAAAGAGAACCCCATCGTGGAACAAAAGTCGGATGACAAAAAAGACTTGGGCCCAATGGTAAGCTGCCATGGTCGCTCTCCAGCATTTCTGACGGGTGCACTTTGACCAGAGAGACATTTCAAGCGCAGGCATCTCAATACAGGGGGCAGGGCGGGGGTGGGGGGGCGTCCTTTGCCTTCTTGTGGCGGAACGGGCTCTGGACACTCAGTGTGGGTCGTGACATCCTCAGCGTCAGGGTCAGGGGTCTACGTCGTAGAGCCAACACAGTGTTAGAGAGTGCAGTCTCGTCTCCTGTGACGGTTCTGTGTGCATGTGCGTGTGCACACACACGTGTGCTAGGAATTGAACCCAGCATCTTGTGCAAGATAGACAAGTGCTTTTCTACTGAGCTACAACCCAAGCCTGTTACTTTCTCTCTTTTTTAACTTTATATTGACAACTTCCATAATATAGACAAAATGCCATGATTATAATCCCCTCCCAATATTCCCTTTTCTCCCTCGCAAATCCCCCTCCACTGAATCCCTTCCTCTTTCCAATTAGTGTCTCTTCTTTCTTGATGTCATCACTGTTTCCCCGACTACGCCGCTCTTGTGTAGGTAGCGTCAGCCGCCGTGACGTCATGAGTGTCAAGGCCGCTCTGTGTCTGGAAGGCAGTATCGTCGCCATTTCTCCCCTTCCACTGGCTCTTACACTCTTTCTGCCACCTCTTCTGCGATGGTGCCTGAGCCTTGGCGGGCGTGACAGAGATTGTCACTTAGTGCTGAACACTCCACTGCCACTTCTTCTCAGCTCTTGACCATTTTTGAGTTATCTCAGTGCTCACTGCCATCTGAAAAGAGAAGCTTCTCTAGCCAAAAGTGAGAGTGGCATTAATTTATGAGCATAAACATAAGTGTTTAGAAGGCAGTTTGGTGGGCAAAACATGTTCATTTAGCCAGGCAACAGTACTAGTTTCCCTTAGGGCTTATGACCTCCATAGACTTTTTGTTTCGTTTTGCTTTTTGCTTATTTTTCGAGGCAGGGTCTCTCTGTAGCCCAGGCTGACCTGGAATTCACTACGTAGTCTCAGGGTGGCCTTGAACTCACGGCGCTCCTCCTACCTCTGCCTCCCGAGTGCTGGGATTACAGGCGTGCACCACCACTTCCAACCTATGTGGGATTTTGACAAGGTTTTCAGTACCAAGCATGAATTTCCTCCCATGGAGCAGGCCTCAAATCCAATCCGAGAGCAGTTGGTTTCCCCCAGAACAGACATGCCACCATTGCACCAGTTGGTACATGTGGCCTGACTGGCCAGCCATAAGTCTTGCAGTGTCCAAGGCTGGTTAAGACTGTTTATGACTTTTCTCCTCTCAAAGGCTGTATGCTGCGTCAGTCTCTCCAGCATCCTGACAGCTAGTCCACAGGGAGCAGGCATCCAGCTCAGCTCCAGCTTGACTTCTCAGTGACCTGCAGCCCACACATGTGGCATTTTCAGCACTAGGCTTTTACCAGCTAGTTCTTGTGGGCAACCAAGAGCCTTGGCAACAGCCCAGTATTGTTTGAGGGGCATCAGGGGCCTCCCTAGCCAACAACTCACTGGAAGGTATTCCACCCCTGATAGCTTGTTGTTCTTTTTTTTGGGGGGGGGTCTTTTTTTCAAATTAAAAAATATATATTTGCAAGCAGAGAGAATGGGCACACCAGGGCCTTTAGCCACTGCAAACAAACTCCAAATGCATGTGGCCCTTTTTGTGTATCTGGCTTTATGTAGGTACTGAGGAATCAAACTCAGGTTTGTTGGGTTTTGCAGGCAAGCACCTTAATTGCTGAGCCATCTCTCCATCTTTCCGATTATAACAACAAAACAGTTTGGTCTGTGGTTTGCATATTGTTAACACTTCTTTCACACCTGATCTACTTCTTTGAAGCAAAGATTTTATCACTGTGTTTATTTTTATTGACTATCTCCTGCTTGTGGCAAATGATGTTAACTTTCTGCTTACCAGTTTTTTAAATACATTTTTGTTTATTTTTATTTATTTATTTGAGAGTGATAGAGAGAGAAAGAGGCAGAGAGAGAGAGAATGGGAACTCCAGGGCCTCCAGCCACTGACAACAAATTCCAGATGCATATGCCCCCTTGTGCATCTGGCTTATGTGAGTCCTAGGGAAACCGTGCCTCAAACTAGGGTCCTTAGGCTTCATAGGCAAGCGCTTAACCGCTAAGCCATCTCTCCAGTCCCTCTGCTTAACAATTTTAAAGTTTTCTCTAAATGAAATTAAAGTAAAAAAATTAAGTACTGGGCCCATTTAAAGACCAGGGATAAAGTCGGTTGATACTAAGGGAGGCAAGAAGGAGGGAAGGTTAGCAAAGTTGTCTGACTCTATCTAGTGAACCAGCTTAACAGCGAGCTTGTGGGGCATGTTGAGAGGGAAGGACAATGACTTGGACAAGGTCATGCGTCTTCTCAGAGACACTCAGGCTTCCTGGTGCTCAGCTCCCTAAACCCTGCACACCTCGCTTTGGCCTGGCATCCTACTGAAGGCTGTGCTCTTTGTCCCACGTGACATGTGTGCCTCAGACCAGACTTGAGAGGGTGTCACCAGGGTGGGGAGATGGCTCCGAATGTCAAGTGCTCTCTGCACAAGCATGAAGACCCAAGTCTGGATCCTGAGAACTCACATAAAAGCCAAGTGTGGGGCTGGAGAGATGGCTTAGCGGTTAAGCGCTTGCCTGTGAAGCCTAAGGACCGCGGTTTGAGGCTCAGTTCCCCAGGTCCCACGTTAGCCAGATGCACAAGGGGGCGCACGCGTCTGGAGTTCGTTTGCAGAGGCTGGAGGCCCTGGCGCGCCCATTCTCTCTCTCTCCCTCTATCTATCTGTCTTTCTCTCTGTGTCTGTCGCTCTCAAATAAATAAATAAATTAAATTAAAAAAAAAAAAGCCAAGTGTGGAGATGCGTGGCTATAATCCCAGCAGTGAGGAACCAGAGACAGGAGCTTCCCCGGGGCTCGCCGGCTGGCCAGTCTAGCCAGATCAGTGAGAGGCCCTGTCTTAGACAAAAATAAAGATTAAAAACCTGCAAAGGTGACTCAGAGTGTAGGTCAATGGCGCATCACTTGCTTGATGTGTGGTTCTATCCCCAGTCCTCCCAAAATTAAAAGTGAATAAGAAGCAACCAGAGGCCGGGCGTGGTGGCGCACGCCTTTAATCCCAGCACTCGGGAGGCAGAGGTAGGAGGACCACCGTGAGTTCAAGTCCACACTGAGACGACGTAGTGAATTCCACGTCAGCCTGGACTAGGGTGTGACACTACCTTGAAATCCCCCCCACCAAAAAAAAGAAACAGGAAAAGGAAGGCAACCACACTGTGCTAATAATGCTAACGGCTCACCAACTTTGCTATCCTCCAGAGCCCCAGCTCTCGCGTCCCCCCGCCGCGGGGCGAGCAGAACCCCGAGGGGAAAGTGCACCTGTCCGAGCACTGCCGGCTCTATTTCGGGGCGCTCCTCAAAGCCCTGGGCGTCCTGACCGGCAGCCTCCGCAGCAGCCAGCCGCCCGAGGTCTTCATCACCCAGAGCAAGCTGGTCATCATGGTGGGGCAGAAGCTGGTGGACACGCTGTGCAAGGAGACGCAGGAGAAGGACGAGCGCAACGAGATCCTCCGCAGCAGCGGCCACCTGTGCGCACTGCTCAAGGACCTGGCCCTGGCCACCAAGCGCGCCGTGCTCCAGTACCCGAGCCCCGCGGCGCTGAGCCACCTCCGGGCGGCGCTGGACAAGCTGGAGCGTCACACGAGGCACTTCCGAGGGACGCTGGAGTGAAGCCGTCCTTACAGGGCCACTGCTGGCCAGCTTCAGACCCGCAGCGTGAGCCACTGTCCTGTGGAAAGTCACACAGCCTGAAACAGCCAAGTGGACTGCCAAGTGGCTAAGCCACCCCAGGCCACGCATTTGCCCCAAGGGGATCGGGGAAGCGTCGAGTGTTAAGTCAGAACAGGTGAGGTTGGATATGCCGTGCCATGTGGGCGGTGGTTGAAGTAGTATTGTGGAGGTCATGTTTTTCTTTCTTTTTTTTTAATTTTTAAAATTTATTTTCAAGGAGAGCGAGACAGAGAACAGGTGCACCAGGGCTCCTAGCCACTGCAAATAAACTCCAGGTGCATGCACCACTTTGTGCATCTGGTTTTAATGTGGGTACTTGAGAGTTGAACCAGGGTCACTAGGTTTTCCAGGCAAGTGCCTTAACTGCTAAGGCATCTCTCCAGCCCCCTTATTTTTCATCTTAGTTATTTTTGAGGCAGGGTCTCACTAGAGCCAAGAATGACCTGGAACTCATCTGTCATCCCAGGCTAGCCTCGAGTGATCCTCCTGGCTCCTGAGAGCTGGGACTGACGGTGTGCACTACCATGCCTGGGCAGAAGTCATGCTTTATGTTGATCAGAGGTGTGCGTGGTTTATAGTCATCCCCTCAGCACCTATTTATTAGACAGCAACCGATGCCAAGTTACTGGGGCAGGAGAGACAGCGCCACCGCAGAGGCTGCCCTCAGGGGAGACAGACGAGGGAGTAAAGAAACACATGTACAATGTGCCAGGTGTTAGAGAGAAAAGAAAGTTGGGGAAGGAAAGGGAAGGGAGCTTGTTTTCAAATAAGGAATTTATATTGCATTCATTAGAATATGTAATGAGTTGTTTCATTTTAGATTGAATTAACTCTGTGGGGTGGTACAAATTATGTATTTGGTTCTTGCATTGTGTGTGTGTGTGTGTGTGTGTGTGCGCACGTGCGTGTGTGTGTATTGGTAGAGACTGAACCTAGGGCCTCTCATATGCTAATCTTGTGCTCTGCCACTGAGATAAACAGTCCCCTAGCTCCCAAATATGTATTTTTGCTATTAGCTTATCTGAAAGATGCATGATACATTACATGTTCTGTTGGGTTCCCTACTAACTTGTCCTGTACACTGTAGATCCTGTGTTGATAAACGCCACTGCTCAATCAGGAAAAGCTTATACTTCACCAGTCCCAAGTCTGTCATAATATATATTATTTAAATGTGATAATGAATTTAAATACACTTGAGCAAGCCTTTCTTTGGGAAAACCTCTGTGGGGATTCGTGCAGCCTGATGTTGAAAAGCAAACCATCACCTGTGTTGGGGAGACAGGCGGGTGTGGTGTGCACAGGACGCCAACCACGCTCAGGGCTGCGGAGGCGCCTGGCTCTCCTCCCGGCAAACCACTTCCTCTTTCCCCAGGTCGCTGTGGCTGCCTCATCCACTCACTGCATGCTAAGATCCCTGTGCACCTTGCATCTCAGCCACACAAACTCCTCCACAGCCCGAAAGCAGGGAGTCCTGACGTTGTGCCGGGTCCAACGCCTATCTTCTCCTCTATGCTTAGTGGGTACTTTAAAAATCACTGGCTCAGCCGGGTGTGGTGGCACACGCCTTTAATCCAGCACTTGGGAGGCAGAGGTAGGAGGATCACTGTGAGTTTGAGGCCACCCTGAGACTACATAGTGAATTCCAGGCTAGAGCGAGACCCTACCTGGAAAAACCAAAAAAAAAAAAAAAAAACAAAACACTGGCTCTAGGGCTGGAAGGATGGCTTAGCGGTTAAGGCATTTGCCTACAAAGCCAAAGGACCTAGGTTCGATTCCCTAGGACCCACGTAAGCCAGATGCACAAGGGGACGCAAGTGTCTGAAGTTCGTTTGCAGTGGCTGGAGGCCCTGGCACGCCCATTCTCTCTCTCTCTCTCTCTCTCTCTCTCTCTCTCTCTCTCTCTCTCTCCCTCTTTCTCTGACAAATAAATAAATAAAAATAAAATATTTAAAAAACACTGGCTCTTGAAGGCTGGCTCTTCCTATTGAGTTAGCCTCAGGGACCTAAACCATATGCACACACAGGCAATGCAGAGGTGGGCTGAGGTGAGGCTGGCCACACATGGGCTCAAAGCAGAGCTCAGGAGTATTCCACCTTTCACTGTGATTCTGATGGGAACTGCTCCTCCGAGAGAGAGGGAGAGAGAGAGAGAGACACTCCATCTTTACAAAAACATTGCGGTGGCGGGGGGGGGGGGTTGTTGGGGGAGAGGGCTGTAGAGATGGCTTAGTAGTTAAGGCACTTGCCTAAATGCCACGTCCTCTGCTCAGAAGATGTGTAGAGAGACCCCTTCCAGCAAGGCCCCCTAGCAAGAGTCACAATGCTGTTGGAAGAAGAGATTGTTGCAGGGAGGCAAACACTGCATCTCATTACCGCGAGAAGAGCTGCTTTACACAGTGATGAAGACAGCATCTGTTTAATGCGGGATGACTGCTCCAACATTGTCCTAATGCCGTGCATGCTTTAACTTAGCCCTTCCAAGAGCCAGACAGGCTAGCAGATAACGAGAAGGTGCTGTTTTCCTATTACTACTACTCCTACTACTACTATTATTATTATTATTATTTTGGTTTTTCCAGGTAGGGTCTCCCTCTAGCCCAGGCTGACCTGGAATTCACTCTGTGGTCACAGGGTGGCCTTGAACTCATGGCGATCCTCCTACCTCTGCCCCCCAAGTGCTGGGATAAAGGCGTGCGCCACCACGCCCGGCAGTTGTGTCATGCTCCTAACGCCATGTCTTCCTTCCAGACTCCAGATGTGTCTTACCTCCAGACTCCAGATGTGTGCATCACCTTAGGCATCTGGCCTACGTGGGACCTGGAGAATCAAACCTGGGTCCACAGGCTTTGCAGTTAAGTGCCTTAACTGCTAAGCCATCTCTCCAGCCCTCCTTCTCTTTTTAGAAAGGTGATGGTTATACCCATGCATGGTGGCGCACGCCTTTAATCCCAGCACTTGGGAGGCAGAGGTAGGAGGATTACCGTGAGTTTGAGGCCACTCTGAGACCACATAGTGAATTCCAGGTCAGCCTGGGCTAGAGCGAGACCCTGCCTTGAAAAAAATATATTATTGTCTAATGTCCAACATCTGCCATTTCCTCCTCATGAAGGAAGAGGAAATGGTGGGTGGAGTGATAGTAGTAATTTAGCCTCCAGTGAGCCAAATTCATGGGCAGGATGGAAGTGGTGAGGAGCCCCTCTTCAGAGATCTTCCAGCGTGACAAGCACTGGTGAGTCATGTTTCCAGTTTGGTGGTAAGCAATTTTATTTTGGGAACAAGATCTCACTCTATAGCCCAGACTAGCCGCAAACTCGCCATCTTCGTGGCCTTTTATTTCTGAGTGCTGAGGTTATAGGCATGCACTGCCACTCCCAGCACAAGTACATTTTTATTTTCGAGGTAGGGTCTCACTCTAGCCCAAGCTGACCTGGAATTCACTATGGGGTCTCTGGGTGACCTTGAACTCATGGTGGTCCTCCTACTTCTGCCTCCCGAGTGCTGGGATTAAAGGCACCATGCACCACCATGCATGGCACAAGTAATTTTTTTTGTTTTGTTTTGTGTTTTGTGTTTTGGGGTTTTTTGTTGTTGTTGTTGTTGTTTTTGAGGTAGGGTCTTGCTCTAGCCCAGGCTGACCTGAATCTCACTATGTAGTCTTAGGCTGGCCTTAGACTCACAGTGATCCTCCTACCTCTGACTCCTGAGTGCTGGGATTAAAGGCATGTGTCACCATGCCCAACACAAGCAAATGTTTATGAAACATCTTATCATGTTTATGTTTTCTCCAACTATGTACCCTGGCTTCCCAAAAGCATCAGCTTGTGTATGAACTAAAGCAAAGTGCTTAGAAGCTGTCCACTACTTCCATTCTCTCATCCATCCATCCACCTGTGCAACAAGTACATAGTGAGCACTCCTATTTGCCTGGGACTCTGCCCATCACCAGAGATGCTATGTGGAGCAAAACAGAGACAGAGGAATGCCAGGCACAGGCAGGGCCCCGGGTTAAAGCAAGCCTAAACCGTCAGACACGACTAAGGGCCCCAGGCTACGGAGAGGTTGCAGCAGCCTGAACCGCTGGACACATCTTGGATCCCAGACTGGCAGGGGAGCTCCTCCTCCCATTTTGGGGGGGGGTCACAGTGAGCCAGGCTACTTCCCCCATATTCAGACGTCTCAGTGATCCTGGACTCCCAGACTAAAATCTTGGGCCCCAAGATCGGCAGGAAGTAGGGCCACTCCCTCTCCAAGGCCATGACACCTGGACATCCTGATAAGACTTAGGCTTCTCTCATAGCCCTGTGACCTGTGGCCAGTTGCCTAGGAAACTCCTTATATGGTATCAGCCAGCAGCCTTCACACGGGCATCCCCTACGACTTGTACCCCATACCTTTTCCCACCACTACATAGATCACCTGATGCTCTCCCTTCGTGCTGGAATGAACATCCCTAGGCATCGGCAAACAACCTTTGAACCCACCAATCCCCTTAGGACCCTCTTCCCACTCTCTCTCAACTGCTTACAAACACTCAGTCCCCTGACAAATAAACAAGCTGTTCTCTGAAGCTGTCTCCCAGGTGGTTCTTCCCGTCACACTCACGGCCTCTCGAGACCCTGTTCCAGGGTTTCCTGGACTCCTCCAGGGAGCCAGTGTACAATGGCCTCCTGAGGAACCAGGGACCCCACAGCTGGCGCCTGAGCAGGGACCCTCTGAGACACACTGAGGGTAAGTGAGTGCTTCCCCAGAGGGATCATCGTCATCTAGGGGACAGCAGACCCCTGTGGCCTTGCCTCCACATCCTGAGGGCTGGCAGGCCTCTTGCTTTCCTCCTTTACTTTTGGTTCACACCATCACGAGAGACCAGATACGATGAACAGACAACTGATTTCTCTTGGCCAAGGCCACTCTTCGGCATTGACTGAAGACCACTAGTCCTCTGCCTACACCTGACAAAAACCTTCTATCTATTTCTCTCCAACACAAAAAGCCTGTAACACATCGACCTCTTTTTTTTTTTTTTTTTTTTTTTTTTTGCTTTTCGAGGTAGGGTCTCACTCTAGCTCAGGCTGACCTGGAATTCACTCTGCATTCTCAGGGTGGCCTTGAACTCACAGCAATCCTCCTACCTCTGTCTCCCGAGTGCTGGGATTAAAGGCATGCGCCACCACGCCCAGCTCCCCTTCAACCTCTTAAAAGTCTGTAGGCCAGTCGCCGGACCACTGGGGATGCCTGCGGTGCTGTTCAGCCCTCGGCAACGTTGCCCTCTGGACTTGGCGCTTCCACTCTTCTTCTATCATGGGCAACATTGCCTGCCACCAAAAGGAATTGCAGATTCCTGGATTAAGGGCTCTCCTGAAAGTTAGGGGAATTAATCTCTCCTACAGAGAAGGCATCTCCTGGGAAGAAGTCCTCCAGATCGCCCCCTGGAAGATTTCTGGGGATCTATATGACCCAGACATGTGGATCCACACAGCTTATCTAGCCAGGAGACAGGACGTTCAGGAAGTGAACCCCCCTTTTCTCCCAATCATAGCAGCTGTTAGCCCCCCTAAGACCACCTGCGCTCAATAATCAGGTGCTGACTCGGATGAGGAGAGTCCTACGGACCAGCCAGTGACGGAACTCAGTTCTCTTGGAAAACCAATAGAAGAAATTAGAAAAAAATACTGACCCCAAGCCTCTAAACCCACTCCCCTTTATCCACCTTTGCCACCATACCCACCTCCCCATCCAGGCTTCCCCCTCCCTGACTCATGTTACACAGGCCAAAAGATTCCCAACATGATAAATTCCCCTGGCCAGGAACCCCCTCCATCTGTGCCCCCATTTATGATCACACAACAGCTATGCAAGGCCCAAGGTAACAACAGAAAGACATTCAATCAGAGCTGGGCGTGGAGGTGCACACCTTTAATTCCAGCACTTGGGAGGCAGAGGTAGGAGAAAAATCATAAGTTCGAGGCCATCCTGAGACTACATAGTGAATTCCAGGTCAGCTTGGGCCAGAGCAAGACCCTACCTCAGGGAAAAAAAAAAAAAAAAAAAGGCATTCAATCAGGAAGTAGCAGCCTTTCCTGTTAATGTTCAACCAACTCGGGCTCGGCCCCTAGATTGGTACCCAGTGATCTTAAAGAGCTCAGACAGGCTGTTAGGGAGGATGGGACCCAGGCACCAATGGACTAAGTTCTTCCTCCTGAGCCTACTGGGCTCCATTAACATCCCCCAGGGTGTGACGTGATATCTGTCAGTCCTCGCTGCCTAGTGCCCTGTTCCTTCAATGGGAAACCCTCTATAGAGATAAATTCCTCCAACAAATAAAAAGAAACCAAAACCAACAGACCATTCCCTGGGGAACCGATGAATTACTCAGACAGGGTGATTTCTCCACAGGCCTGTAACAGGCCCAACGGCCCCCAGGGCTCTGTGACCACGTTCACCTCTGTGCCTTCCAGGCATGGGATAGAATAACCCCAACCCAACACCCAGGATAATACCTCTTCCTTACTGTCTCTTCATCAGAAGCCAGGGGGGACCCTCTCTGATTTTACATTAAGGGAAAAAAACTAATTTAGAGAGAAAAATTCCCAACCCAATGACCAGGGACCTTGTTCTCAAACACATTATCTGAGAAGGTATGACTTCAGAATGCAGGCTGATTTGCCAAATCCTCAAGGATGAGCATTATGATAACTGGAGAGTCACCCCTCAGGATATCGGGACTGCCTCATACAAGGCTGCCTATCTGGCGCAGGCCTTCACAGTGGCCTTAAAACCCAGAGGCAAATGCTTCAGTTGTGGAGAAGGACAATGGAGAGGGGAATGCCCTGAGTATCAGGCCGCTAAAGGCGTCCCCCCCCCCCACCAAAACCAGTTTTTCCTAGACGTCATAAGGGGTATCATTGGAAAAAAGACTGCCGCTCCAGTTAAGACAAAGATGGCAAGCCCCTAGAGCCTTTAAACTCCAAAAGGGCAACCCTCAGCCCTGCCAATAAGAAGGAAAACTCATAATATACAATGGGTAGTGAGCATTCTAGAGGAGCACACCCAAGGCTGGCCTTAGAGGTCAGAGGAAAATTTTTCAAATGTCTAATTGATGCTGGGGCAGATAAGACAGTCCTAAATCGACCTGAAGTTCCTCAGCACTGGGAATTACTTCCCGGGCCCCACCTAATGGGGGTAGGCGGTCCTTCACAGGCATATGTTACCAAAGAAGCCTTAAGTGAAGGACTAGTGGCGGGTGTGACAAGGACCCTGCTGGGGAGGGACATCCCTGAGGCTCTGCATGTAGTTACCACCAGTAATGTAGAAGGAGAGTGCCCTGAGATAGAAGACTGAGAGGTACCTTGGCCGATGTCATCCCCAATCCTAAAGGCCACTGTTAGGTATGAAACTCCCTGCCTAGAAAGGCTCTCTGATAAGACAACCTGGGTTAAACAGTGGCCTCTACCAAGGGAGAAACTCGAAATCCTAAATCAGTTAGTCACAGAACAATTCTAACTTAATCACATCCGCCCCTTGCGGAGCCCGTGGAATGCTCCTGGGTTTGTAATCTGAAAGGGCTCAAGGTTACCACAAGCTCTTAGGGCCATCAATAAAGCCATGCTCATTTGGGGGCACCCCTCAGAGGGGACTGCCCTTTATGTCAGCCATTCCAGCCAACACAGCCCTCCTTGCTATTGATACTAAGGATTGTTTCTTTTCTAGCCCCCTGCACCCCTGTGACTGTCAACACGTTGCATTCTTGGTCCCCTCTATCAAGGCAGGTTCTGCCCCAAGGTATGGCCAATAGTCCCACTATATGCCAAGAAGCAGTTGCTACAGCATTAAGGCCACATTTAGATCAAGGCCTTAATATCTATCATTATATGGAAAGACTCCTCCACCTCACCAGCTGAGCTAAGGGATCAATTAATACCTTCCCTCTCTGAGGTAAGCTTCAAAACTGCCTCCAAATAAAGTCCAACTTATCCCACCCATAGCTTTCCCGGGGACAGAACTCTCCCTCACCTCTTCCCAGCCTCTTAAACCCACACTCTCCTTTCCCTGGAAGCTCACATTGGCTTCACTTCAGAGCTTTTTGGGGAACCTCAACTGGTTCTGACCATGGCTTCCTGTCTCCACCTGTGACTTACAACCCTTATTTGATATGTTAAAAGGTGACAAAGACCCATCCTCTCCCCGCCTCTTAAGCCCAGGGGCAAAACAGGCATTAACTAAGATTAATAACATATTTTCTGATATGGCACTTGCTTGGTACTCACCAGACAAGCCAATTCAGCTTATGATATTTAACTCCCCCTCAACTGTCATGGGAGCACTATACCAACCCAAGGAGGCCTGGGGTGGCTCCACACCTCCATTGGCAGTACCCCACATATATTAACAGAGATTGACACCCTCAGAGCCGCGATCAAAACCGGATGAGATCCAGCTCTCCAAACCTTGGGCAAAGAACCGGACACTATCATAACCCCCCCCCCCATATACAATGGCTATTCAGAAACCACTCCCTATTTGCCATCAGCCTAATAGGCTTCCCCTGTCAAATTGACAACCACTACCCTAATGAGAAATGGATTGCTGCAATACCCCTTTTAAGATGGCTCCCACCCTGCCTCTTTTCAAAAAACCAATTCCCAGAGTCATTCTCCCCAACCACCACCACCATTTTTACAGATGGGGGAAAGAGGGGAGCAGCTGCAGTTCTTTACCACCCAGGGGACCAACCTCCGACCATCATTTTTAAGGAACTCCCTGACAGATCGCCACAATATGAGGAAGTGTATGCCATCTATCTGGCACTCATAGAAGAAGAGGCCCCTTTAATCTCTTTTCAGATAGCATCTGTGCTGTCAAATTACTTCTCTGGCTTGCTCGCTCGCATATCTGACTAGATGAACACCCTCTTTCAACCCTGCTGATAAAAGTCTCCAATCTCATTTGGAAAAGAAGCCCCCCTCACCCCGGGTTATACAACACATAAGGTCTCACAGCCCCTTGCCTGGCCCGCTCACTGAGAAAAATACATTAGCAGACCAGACAACCTCCAACGGAGACCCAAATTCCTGGCCACCCTTGAGGTAGCAAAAATAATTCATGCTAATACCCATGTAACCTTAAGGAATTACAATTGCGCTTCCCTCTGAGTCTCCAAAATCAACTTCAACATATACTAAAAAACATGCCAGTCCTGTGCCTCACTAATAACAACACCTGCCCTTCAGATGATGGGCACTGGCCCCCGAGGCCTCAAGGCCAATGCCCCTTAGCAGATTGACGTCACTTATATTCTGCAATTTAGCTGTCAGAATGTCTTTGTGACAGTGGATACTTACTGCCATTATATATGGGACACAGCACAAACAGGAGAGAACTCACAAAAAACTCATACATCACAGGCTCTCTACCTTTGCCATCACGGGTGTCCCCACCAAATAAAAACTGATAATGGCACAGATTTTGTCAGTTCCTCATTCAAAGCCTTTTGCGTTGCAATGGAAGATTACTCATCATATGTGAATCCCACACAACCCACAGGCCAAGGTATAGCAGAAAAAACACACCAAACCTTAAAAGCCCAACTTAAAAAACAACACCCCAATACATATCCCTCCAACCTTCAGCTAGCCACGGCCCTGACTAAACATTTTCACTATACAAAAACTCCTAATACCCTCCTGTCACCCTCCACCGGCACGCACCAGAGACCGCCCCTCCCGTCTGGTGTGATGGCGAGATCCCTTAGATGAAACATGGAAGGGACCAGACCCCCTCCTCACCACAGGAAGGGGATTTGCTGTTTCTTCCCACAGAACCAGCCCAGGCCCATTTGGGTACCAGCTCGAAATGTCCGATTCCACCCCACCGGCCAAAGAGATGGTTCGCTGACATTGACAGATCAGAGAAGGAAGAAAGGGAGGAAGCACCCCCTCCCCACCAGCACCACCTGAAAAAGGGAGCCCCCTGGGGGGATGTCCTTGGATGCAGCCAAAGCCCTATGCCAGCCACAGGCCTCCCTTTCGGCCATTTGTTGGTGGCTTTAACAATCTTACACTCAAATGTAAATGTCTCTCTCACTGCCTCTCTCATCACCCCCGCCCTCCCCCCCCCCCCCGTGGAAGATGGCGCTTTGAAGCCCAAGAGACCTATCAAGGGGTCATTGAAATCCCTGGCACGGGACATTGCCCTCCTAAGGGCTGCCAAGACACTGTCACCGTCCATGCCTATCCTAAGTCTGGTTTGTGTGGATAGCACGGAGTGTTTCGCCTATCACCAAACCCACAAAGAGCCTCAAAGCCCAGGACTATGATGGAGGATGCCAATACGGTGACCGTGTCATTGACAGCTTTAGGCGTCCAGACGCTGTCTTTAAAGCCCCCTGCAAAACCAGAGAATGTGCATCTCCGTATGAGACCCCGGGCCTGAGCGCTGGAGGACGGGGCGAGGGGGAACTCTATGCTCGTGTCTGCCGCGCATCATGGCCCTCTGCACTCTTCATCTTCTAGACGGTATATCCCTGCTTCCCGCCCCGTGCAAACCAGCCACCATATCCTCGCACAGGAAAAGCAAGCCACAGAAGAAATACAAGCCACTCTAACGTGGGCACAATATATCCAATACGTAGCCAACCTTCTCCCCTTTACTAACCGTCCTAATACTTCTAACTGCCTCTTTTGGGCATCTCCTACCTGTCCCCTGCTAACTGCAGTCCCAATTAATGCCACTCTTGAATACCCTGCATCTACAACAAGCTATTCCCAACTCCGCCTTACTGGTGTTCCCTCCTTGACTCTGGTCAGGGTGTGCCTCTCTGCCTGTCCAGCTCTAAGCTGACCAAAACTGAATGCCTCCTCAATATTTCCATAACCAGGACCACTTGTGTCAAGACACCTGCTCTCCTACGGTGCAAAGGGGTAACCACCCCATGCATAAATGTTTCCTGTCCCACTTATTGTTCCCCAGTCTTGACTGTTCCACAGGTGTATCTCTGCGAGGAAGAGGAAGCGGCCTACAAACTCTACCTGCGTCAACCAAGAGAGAGACTTCCATCCCTCTGCTGGTGGGCCTCAGCGGGACGCTGCCCTGGGTCCCTGCGGGGCTGCAGGAGTCGCTCTTGTCCAGAACCGCCACCTCGCGGGGGACTTCCAAAGCAAGCTTGACCAGGCCGTGATACCCACCAACAGCCTCAAATCTCTCCAGAGACAACTGAACTCTCTTGCAGGTGCTTCAAAACCATAGAGCCTTAGACCTCATGACTGCTGCACATGGGGGCGCATGTATGGTCCTGGGAGAAGAATATTGGGTTTTGTTTTTTTTTTAATGAATCAAATGCTGTTGAACAAAATGTTAAAACTCTCAAAACACTCAAGGAGCTGCTTGACCACTACAAGCCTGAGGACCCCACCACCTGGTTCTCTAACCCTTCAGTCACTTGGCTTCTCCTCCTGCTTTTAGCCCCCTCCTTGCTATAGGAACCCTATTACTTATAGCCCCCTGCCTCATCAAATTTCTCAGACAACGAGTAACTAATATTGCTAAGGTGGCTACTAATCAGGTCCTCATGCACCATCTGGCCCTATCTGAGCCTATGATAGACTATAAAGATCTCACTCATTATAAGATACACCCTGACCCATCAAAGGGGGGAACATCAGTAAGGCGGAGTTGGGAATAGCTTGTTATAGATGTGGGGTACTCAAGGGGGGCACTAATAGGAACTGTGAACTGCAGTTAGCAGGATATGGGTAGGGGACGCACCATGATAAAACAAAGGGGGAGCTGTCAGGCACAGGCAGGGCCCCAAGTTAAAGCAAGCCTAAACTGTCACACACAGCTAAGGGCCCTAGACTATGGAAAGGTCGCAGCAGCCTGAATTGCCAGACAAATCTCGGGTCCCAGACCTGCAGGAGAGCTCCTCCCCCCATTTTGAGGGGCTGCAGTGAGCCAGGCTCCTCCCCCATTTTCAAGGGTCTCAATGAGCCTGGACCCTCAGACTAAAATCTCAGGCCCCAAGATTGCTAGGAAGTAGAGTCACTCCCTCTCCAAGCCCAGGACACTTGGACGTCCAAAGACTTAGGTTTTGCTCAGAGCCCTTTGGGCCCTCTTGCCGCTCTCTCTCAGCTGCTTATAAAAAACTCAGTCCCAGGCCTGGAGGAATGGCTTAGCAGTTGTTTGCCTGCAAAGCCAAAGGACCCAGGTTCAATTCTCCAGGACCCATGTTGGCCAGATGCACAAGGGGGTTCATGTGTCTGGAGTTCGTTTGCAGTGGCTGGAGGCCCTGGCGTGCCCATACTCTCTTTCTCTCTTAATTAAATAAATAAATAAAAACTCAGTCCCCTGACAAATGAACGAGCTGTTCTCTGAAGTTGTCTCCTGGGTATTTCTTCCCGTTGTACTCACGACTGCTCAAGACCCTGCTCCACAGTGGCATGGATGGTGAGCAACAGCTTCCTGAGGAGCCAGGGACCCCACGGCGGAAACAGCATGTAAATGCAGAATGAGAATTCTCCCCTGGCCGAGAGGCACCATAGCCAGGGGTGGCACTGAGACTCCACCAGGTGCAACGTGCAAGGAAGCCCTCAGGCACTTCGTAACCAAAACAAATAGAACGTGGATGCAAGTGCATTTCAGAACTAGAATTGGAACGCAGGACTGCCTGATGCTAGGAAAGTACCCTACCATGGAGCTACACTCCCAAACCAAAATCACTGCAAACACACACACACACACCCCTTGGCAAACAAAATACCCAAATTTAAATTAGCCAGGTGCAGTGGTGAGCCATCTCTTCTGCCCTCTTTATTTTGAGATAAGGTCTCATTGCATAGTTCAGACTGTCCTTGAATTAACGATCCTCCTGCCCTCTACCTCCTGAGAGCTAAGGTGCTATCACAGCTCATCTATTTTTTCTTGCGGGGGGTGGGTGGTGGTGATTGAGGTAGGGTCTCACTCTAGCCCAGGCTGGCCTGTAATTCACTATGTAGTCCCAGGCTGATCTCAGACTCCCAGGGATCCTCCTACCTCTACCTCCCCAGTTCTGGGATTAAAGGTATGTGCCCCCACACGCAGCTGTTTCCAAATGCTTTTATTTCTTTGAGGGGGAGAGGGAGAAGGAAGGAGGTGAAAGGCAGGATAGAAAATTTTAAAGTAAACTTAGTAAAGAAACAGCTGGTTGCTACAGGTAGGGGACAGCCTGAACTGTATATTCAGAAAGGAGTAAATCAAAAATAGGCTAAAAGATAGGCTGCAAATGGCCCAAGATATGGGTTGGTCGGGTCAACCTAAACTTTATGTCCCGGGAAGGGGAAAAACAAAAATACAGTTTTGAGAAAACCCAAAATAATAAAATAGTTTCCCAAGATAGCCTGACCAAGGACTCTGGCTATGCACAAATAAGATATGTAGACATAACTGTACAAGCTTGGCAAATACCCTTATGAAACCCCCTCCCCTTTCCCTTCCTTGCTAAAACCCTATAAAAAGAAACACCCAATAGGGCTCAGGGTCGACTCCTCTGTCTCCTGCATGAGATACGTGTCGACCCCAGAGCTCTGGTTTCCCGAATAAAGCCTCATGCTTTTGCAGCAAGTTTGGTCTCCTGTGTGTCTTTGGGTGTGTGCTATCTCGAGACTTGAGTGAAGGTCTCCCTCTGGGGGAGGGAGGGAAAGAGGAGGAGAGGGTATGGGCAAGCTAGGGCCTCTTGCAGCTGCAAATGAACTCCAGACACATGTGCCACTTTGTGCATCTGGCTTTACATGGTCAGTGGAGAATAAACTGAGTCCATCAAGCTTTGCAAGCAAGTGCTTAAACCCCTGAGCCATCTTCCCGGGCCCAGGAAATATTCTCTATGGGTTTCTTCGACAAAGCAAGAGAGGAAAAAGAACGCTCCAATTCCCAGGTAGCTGGGAAAACGCAGAAGCTTGGGACACACAGTGCCACCTGGTCTGGCAGCCAACTCCCAACCTGAAAGAGTAGCTACTGGTGATTATAGTGACCCACACTAAGGCTTAGATGGTCGTACTTTGGGGCACAAAGTAGCCCAAGACAACATTCTAAAAAGAGGAAGCCCAGAAGAGACACCTGCCAGGCCCTCAGCCCACGCACAACTGGCACGGCGGCTGGGTCATGCCAGGAACACAGCTTCACGCTGTGAGAAGTTGTGCTACACTTTGGTCAGTGTTGGTCAAGCGTTTCAAACCAAGGGTTTTGGGAAAGTTGTCATGTGCCCAGCAGCGTGCAGTTCTCGCAGGTTTAGAGTCCAACAGAACTGAGCTTATCGCTATTCCCTGAAGGAGTCCTATGCCTTTTTGGTGTATTGAGAAAAATGTGTATTTAAAAAAAAAAACTTTATTGGGGGGGGTTCAAGGTAGGGTCTCTCACTCTAGCTTAGGCTGACCTGGAATTCACTAATTCACTACGTCGTCCCATCCAAAAGATCCCTCCAGCAAGTGCTGACTCTTTATATACCATGAGGAGGGTCTTGGAGATTGTCATTTTCTGTCGGTTCTGGAGTCTTGTGAGCTTCCTTTCTCTCTCCAGGAAATAGCCATGTAACAGACCAAATAATAAAGGAGTTACATTCTCTTTTTTTTCTTAAATATATTTTATTTATTTATTTGAGACAGAGAGAGGGAGAGAATGGGCATGCCAGGGCCTCCAGCCACTGCAAACCAACTCCAGATGTATGTGCCCCCCTGTGCATCTGGTTTATGTGGGTCCTGGAGAGTCGAACTGGGTCCTTTGGCTTTGCAGGCAAACGCCTTAATCGCTAAGCCATCTCTCCAGCCCTTTTTTATTTTTATTTTTATTTTTTGGTTTTTCAAGGTAAGGTCTCACTCTAGCTCAGGCTGACCTGGATTTCACTGTGTAGTCTCAGGGTGGCCTTGAACTCATGGCAATCCTCCTACATCTGCATCCCAAGTGCTGGGATTAAAGGCGTGTGCCACCACGCCTGGTCCTAATTCTTAACTAAAAGAATTATTGTAATATTACTATTACCAAATACCCTAAGCCTATGTTTAAAAAAAACAAAAACGGGCTGGAGAGATGGCTTAGACGTTAAGCGCTTGCCTGTGAAACCTAAGGACCCCAGTTTGAGGCTTGATTCCCCAGGACCCACGTTAGCC
The DNA here is from genome assembly GCF_020740685.1 of Jaculus jaculus. NCBI lineage: Eukaryota > Metazoa > Chordata > Mammalia > Rodentia > Dipodidae > Jaculus > Jaculus jaculus. The sequence continues at coordinate 134,835,326 of NC_059109.1, forward strand.
AGATGCACAAGGGGGCGCACACATCTGGAATTCATTTGCAGTGGCTGCAAGCCCTGGTGCACCCATTCTCTCTCTCTCTCTCTCTCTCTCTTTGCTTCTTCTTTCTGTCTGTCACTCTCAAACAAATAAATAAAAATAAACAAACAGAGATAGGGTCTCACTCTAGCCCAGGCTGACCTGGAATTCACTATGGAGTCTCAGGGTGGCCTCGAACTCACCGCGATCCTCCTACCTCTGCCTCCCGAGTGCTAAGATTAAAGTCAAGCGCCACCGCGCCGGCCCAGTTACACTTTTAAACACAGGACGCTCAGCCAATGCGATGCGTTCCGCCATAGGGATGCGCTCGGAGCCACGCCCAACTCAAGGCCACGCCCCCTATGGCAACCGGCCCTTGGCGACGGCCTCCCCAGGGACCAGCCCCGCCAACGACCGGCGCGCTGGCGTCATCGCGGCGCGCCGGAAGTGGCCACGTTTCCCCGCCCCACGCCGCCGAGACCCCGGAAGTGGTGGTTTGCAGCTTCAGATTCGAAGTCTGAGTCGGGCTGTACGATGGGTTGCGACGGCGGCACTATCCCCAAGAGGCACGAACTGGTGAAGGGGCCCAAGAAGGTCGAGAAGGTGAGCGGCCCGGGCGCGGGGGCCGCGGGTGGTTGACCACGAACATTCGCCGGGTGCTCGCTGTGGGCGTGCGGCGGCGCGGTCCCACGATCGCGGGCCAGCTCCGGGGATCCCCACCCCGGCGCGGCGTTACGTACGGTCGCCGCCCCCACAAGGTCTCAGACTTAAGGCGCCGAGGGACAGAGCTGCGGAGCGGGTGGGTGGCCGGGCCGGGGTGTGTCTGCAGTTAGGGACGAATATGAGCGGGCCGACCTCATCCCCGCCCAGCGGCGTTCCCACTCGGTCCCCTGAGCCCCGAAACCAGCTCCTTATAAGTTGTTGCGCCGCGTGCACACCGTGTCCGTGGTCGACGCCCATCGGTAAGCGCCCGGCGGCGGAGGTGGTCCTCTGTTTTACGTTAGAACCCGCAGTTTCCGGCCTAGCCGATGTTTCAAAGGACTGAATGATCTCTTGTTTTCTTAAGAAATGGAGCAAGCTTTATCTACAGAGTGAGTTCCAGGTCAGTCTGGGCTGGAGCGAGACCCTACTTTGAAAAACTAACAACAACCAAAAAAAAGTACTTAACTCTCCAATGGCTTGTCATTAAATTCCTGGTAAAATCCTACCTGGCCCTGGATTAATAGACCCCTGTCTTATCTTTTTGCCCTCATCTTCTGCCCCTCCAGCTCTTTCATTTATCATCCTGTGGTTCACTGGCATGGACCTCACTAATTTCTCCAGTACAGTGTGTATGTGTGTGCGCACATGCATTGTTCCCAGAAAGGGTAGTGCAGCTTGCAGTCAGCACCCCCCCCCCCCCCCCGCCCTAGCCGCCAAGTCCTGAGAGAACAGGAGTGGACCACTCGGCCCTGCTCTCCTCATGCGTTGCTGCCTCACTCGGCAGTCACTGCAGTCTGCTGCATTCACCTCACTCTCTAGCCTCCTCGGCTACTTGTGTTTTCTTTGAAAAATATTTATTTGGCCAGGTGTGGTGGTGCACACCTTTAATCCCAGCACTTGGGAGGCAGAGGTAGGAGGATCGCCATGAGTTCAAGGCCACCCTGAGACTCCATAATGAATTACAGGCCAGCTTGGGCTAGGGCAAAACCCTACCTCGAAAAACCAAAAACAAAACAACAACAACAAAATATTTATTTGGGACAGAGAGTGAGTATGGGCTCACCAGGGCCTCTTGTTGCTATAAACAAACTCCAGATGCATATGCCACTTTGTGCATCTGGCTTTACATGAATGTTAGGGAATTGAACTCCCGGCACTAAGGCTTTGCAGTCAGGCACCTTTAACTGCTGAGCCATTTCTCCTCCTCCCGCCCCCCCTCCCCCACCTTTTGAACTAAGGTCTCACTCAGCCCAGGATGACCTGAAACTCACTGCAGTCCTCCTACGGCAGCCTCCCTAGTACTGGGAGGAAAGGCTGGCCGTTTTCTTTTGGGGGGTGGTGAGAGTTTGAATTAGGGTCTCACTCTAGCCCAGGCTGTCTTAAAATTGACTCTAGTCAATATAGGCTGGCTTCAAATGCACAGTGATCCCCTACCTCTGTGTTCCAAGTGCTTGGATTAAAGGTGTGTGTCACCACACCTAGCCTTTTTTCTTCCTGAAACATCTTGCTACAATGCTCAAACTGGCCTTAAGCTTGATCCCCCTGCATCAGCACTCCAAATACTGGGATTGCTTTTTCTACCGCTTTTGGGCTTGTTTCATTTTCTTTGATTAAAAAATCAAAACCATTGCAGCAAGGCATTATGTGAGTTTTTATATGTAGACTGGTGCCATGTGTCTTTCAGAGGTGAACTGAGTCAGACAGACTTTTTTTTTTCTTCTTTCTGTTACCAGGTTGACAAAGATGCTGAGTTAGTGGCGCAGTGGAACTACTGCACTCTGAGTCAGGAAATACTCCGACGACCAATAGTTGCTTGTGAACTTGGCAGGTAGGTTTCTTTCTTTCTTTCTTTCTTTTTAATTTTTAACATTTCCATGATTATAAAAAAAAAAATCCCATGGTAATTCCCTCCCTCCCCCCTGACACTTTTGAAATTCCATTCTCCATCATATTACCTCCCAGGTATGTTTCTTTTAGGCATCAAACACTAAGAAAATTTTAATTTATAAATACAATTCTCTTTTTAAAACATCTTTTGTTTACTATTTGCAGTGAAGAGGAAGGGAGTGAGAAAATGGGCATACTGGGGTCTCTTGCCGCTGCAGATGAGCTCCTGATATATGTGCCACTTTGTGCATCTGGCTTTATGTGGGTTCTGGGGAATTGAATCTGGGCCACCAGGTGTTGCACGCAAGCACCCGTAACTGCTGGGCCATCTCTCCAGCCCGTAAATACAGTTCTTGGTTGATCTAGTGTGATTATCCCAAATAGATCTGTGAGGCAGACTTCTTGGCTCTGAATGTGATTCTGCTTTTTCATAATGAGTTGGGCTTATTTAATTCATGGTTTGAAAGCTCAGGGCCAAGTAACAACCTTCTTATTTATCAACATAAAGCATGAACAGCTATGAAAGGCGCTGAGAGAGAGTGGTGGGAAGTAGGGGGAGGTGAAGAGGTTGTGACCTGTTGAAGCAGGAGCTACAGTTCTAGTCAGTTCTTTTTTATTTTAAATATTATTTTAAAATATTATTTATTTATTTATTTGAGAGAAAGAGATACAGAAATAGGGAGGCAGAGAGAGGGAGAGAGAGAGAGAATGGGTATGCTAAGGCCGCCAGCCACTGCAAATGAACTCCACATGCACCACCTTGTGCATCTGGCTTATGTGGGTCCTGGGGAGTCAAACCTGGGTCCTTTGGCTTTGCAGGCAAGCACTTTAGCTGCTAAGCCATCTCTCCAGCCCATACTTATTTATTTTTGAGAGAGAGAGAGAATGTGTGCATGTGCTTGCAAGCATCAGGGCCTACCACCACTCAAACTCCAGACACATGTACCTCTTGGTGCCTCTGGCTTTATGTGGGTACTGGGGAGTTGGACCCAGGCCGCCAAGCTTTGTAAGCAAGCAAGCACCTTTAACCACTGAGTCATCTCTGCAACACTCTAGCCAGTTTTTAGAGTGTAGGAGTGTGCGCCTGTTGGTCCTAAATCTTCTGATTTTCATTTCTGAAGAAAAGCTGATGACATGTACTTTTACATTGACTTCCCCAAGAATTGAAGTGTTCATTTGGAGTACATCTGGCCTGCCTGTCTGCCAGGCTTGATTGTAACTTAACTGCTTCTTTGCATGCTCTGGTCATCTGGAAGCAGGGTTGTGGATGTTTTGTAGTAATGCAGGATGTTTCTTACCAAACATTAATGACTTCTGGGTCATGCTCAATGTGCTGTTTCTCCTTTTTTTTGGGGGGGGGTGTTGAGGCAGGGTCTCACTCCAGCTCAGGCTGACCTGGAATGCACTATGGAATCTGAGGGTGGCCTCGAACTCATAGTGATCCTCCTACCTCTGCCTCCCCTCCTGAGTGCTGGGATTAAAGGTGTGTCTCTCCTTCATTTATGTGTGAAATGTGATTATTGCCATCACATAAGAGAATCTTTTCTTTTGTAGACTTTATAACAAAGATGCTGTCATTGAGTTTCTGTTGGACAAATCTGCCGAGAAGGCTCTGGGGAAGGCAGCTTCTCACATTAAAAGCATTAAGGTAAGACCGGTCAGTGACTTGGAAGTACAGGAAGGATCTTGGTGAATGAGGTTATTTTATAGCTGGGTTCCAAATTTTTGACATTGTGACATGTTATCTACAGGTGTGTTAGCATATGCATAGACCCTAGTTTTGCATGTGATACATAGACTGCAGGCTGGACACAGCTGTTTCATAGGTTCATGTATGTTAAAGGCTGAGTTCAGATGTGTAGAGTTCTTATCCTGCCCCAGAGAACACACCAGTCGCAAGTCCCACACGTGCACTTCTGCACTTTGCATCTGTTGTGATTTCCTGTGTGTGAACACGCTTTGCACCTTCTCAGTGTGCTGTGTAAGTGTTGGGAGGCATTGCTTCTATAATTAAGGTTGAGGTTCTCCAGGGCTGGGGGTGAATGAAGCTCATCAACTCCTCTGTGCATCGGGCATGGACCCAGCGCCACTGACCCAGGCGGTGAGTAAAAATAGACCCTGTTCCTGGAGGTTTAAGTTAGAGTTGGAGGGTACTGTCCTAGAAGTGGAGACTTTTACAGGCGCACAGATCACTATTTAGTTTTGGATGTTTGTTCAGATCTGGGTCTTGGAAAGATGCTGACGAGTTGACAAGACAGCAGGCATCCCACTGGAAATGAAACTCAAGAGGCTGTGCGGCTGGGTAGGGAGGCCCTTTCACCAGAGCCAGGTCCCAGCTCCTAGACTGAGGCTTTAGGCTATTCCTTTACCTTTATTATTTTACTTATTTGAAAGAGTTGGGGAAGAAAGGCAGAGAGAGAAAGAGGGCACACCAGGGCCTCCAGCCACTGCAAATGAATTCCAGACACTTGTGCCACCTCTTGCATCTGGTTTATGTGGGCAGTGGAGAATTGAACCTGGCTCCTTAGGCTTCACAGGCAAGTGTCTTTACCTCGGAGCCATCTCTAGCCCGATGGTGATGGAGGAAGAGGAGGGGGAGTCATCGCAGGCTGCCCTTGAACCTGCTGTGTATCTCAGGATGACTGTGTACTGAGCTCCTGCTGCTGTCTCCCATCCGTGGACTGCAGGAATGCAGTGACGGTGCCGCAGAAACCATCCTGCTCATCCTTAGTTGTCTTTCATGTTGGAAAGAATTCACTCCCAAAAACCTCATGAATTATGTTTCTCATTAATTCAATTTCCATTAAAATTAATTCATATCATTTTATACTTAAAACATATAATCTTCAGATTTATGTACTAGAATCTTAATGCAAACAATACTTCTCCAAGAAATTCAAGCAATAAGGAAAGTGCACTCACCGGGCGTGGTGGCGCATGCCTTTAATCCCAGCACTCGGGAGGCAGAGGTAGGAGGATTGCGTGAGTTCAAGAACAGTGCACTCAAATGCAATAGTGCAAACCCACAGGTTTGTCATTGCAGTCCACAGGCTCTGAGACGAGAACCTGGTGAGCGGTTGTTGGCTTTCTCCTGGCTCGCACCCAGGAAGCAGCCACAGCAGCGACTTTTCCTACTGGGCTGCTCTGGGGCTGGCGTCTTGTCTGATGAGTTTCACTCCTTGTCATGCCGGGTTCTTGGGTATACACACACACACACACACACACACACACGTGCCAACAGTTGGTTTTGGTTTGTTTTTGTTTTTTGTTTTCATTTATTTATTTGAGAGAACAAGTGTTGTGTTTGGGCAACCCAGGGACTCTCGCTGCAGCAAACAGAACTCAAGGCGCATGCACCACTTTGTGCACCTGGCTTTCGGTGGACACTGAGTAATCAAGCCCTGACTGGCAGGCTTTACAGGCAAGCACCTTTAAGTACCTCTGAGCCATCCACCAGCTCCCACGCTGGGTTCTTGAAAACCTAAACCTCAGTGTCTGGAACGGTGTTTTTTTTCTGGCCCCGCAGATGTCCCTGTCTGCAGTGACTCAGATGTGGTACTGAGGGCCGGCGGCAGCGAGAGCGCGCGAGAGCTTTCCGAATGGACCACGCTTTCTCGCAGCGCAGTACTTTTTGGCGGAAGTTACCGTTCCTTAAATAACAAAACCTTTGTAAAATAGGAATTATGTAATAAACGTACAGATGGTCCTTGACCTGGGCAGTTCGGCATATGGGTTTTGTTTTCTTTCTGACGGTGCAGACGTGCTGGGCACTCAGGAGTCCTGCTTGGATCCCAGCAGCGATGATGCCCAGCCGCCACTTTGCTGTGTGCCGCGTTGCTGAGCTGGGACAGTCTGCATGCTAGGTGTGTTGGATTTGTTTCCACAGAGAGTATAATCAGCGATATTAATGGTATTTTTCCAGAATGTGACAGAACTCAGGCTGTCTGACAACCCTGCCTGGGAAGGGGACAGAGGAAACACTAAAGGCGACAAGCACGATGACCTCCAGCGAGCGCGCTTCATCTGCCCCGTCGTGGGCTTGGAGATGAACGGCCGCCACAGGTGAGCGGGGAGCTGGGGAGGTGACTCCGTGGTGGCCTGGGCTGCAGTGTGCTGTGTGGAAAGTGGCGCGCCGTCACACGGCACCTCCTTCCCTGCACCCGTCTCGAATCCCAACTACCAACCCTGCTTGCTTGACTTCCGCAGCCTCTGCTCTTGAGTTAGAAAGTTCTCATCTGAGCCAGGCATGGCGGCACACACCTTTAATCCCAGCACTTGGGAGGCAGAGATAAGAGGATCTCCATGAGTTCGAGGCCACCCTGAGACCACAGGTCAACCTGGGCTAGAGTGTGACTCTACCTCCAAAACAAGAGTTCTCATTTGAATACGGCTGTGGTGCCTAATTCCAGCACTCAGGAGGCAGAGGTAGGAGTTCTAGGCCAGGTTCTAGTTAGTGCTAGGTTAGCCTGGGATAGAGTGAGACCCTACCTCAGGGGGAAAAAAGTTTTCATGTGAGACCTGAGTTTTCCTAGAATCATCTTTTTCCCCCCCCAGAAAATAGAGGCCAGATGTTTCCTGTGGAACACCCCTCATGTTTAAGAACTGCTCAATAGCCGGGCGTGGTGGCGCACGCCTTTAATCCCAGTACTCGGGAGGCAGAGGTAGGAGGATCGCCATGAGTTCAAGGCCACCCTGAGACTACAGAGTTAATTCCAGATCAGCCTGGACCAGAGTGAGACCCTACCTCGAAAACCCCCAAAAAAAAAAAAAAAAAAAAAAACCCAAAGAGAATTGCTCAGAGTTGCTGGGCGTGGTGGCACACACCTTTAATCCCAGCACTCAGAAGGCAGAGGTAGGAGGATCGCTGTGAGTTCAAGGCCAGCCTGAAACTACATAGTGAATTCCAGGTCAGCCTGGGCTAAAGCAGTATCTTACCTTGGAAAAACAAAACAAAACAAAAGAATTGCTCAGGTTTATGTAACAGCAAATACTGTTAGAGTGTAGGTGATAGTTCTGGAGAAGTCGCAGCTGATGATGCGAGCCTGCTTGTACGTGTAGCCAGCACAGGCTCTGCCTAGAGCATCAGGAATCTTCGGTTGGCTGAGAAGTCTCAGCAGATGAAAGTACTTGCCGCACAGGTGTGCGTGTCTGAGCTCGGATCCCCAGCACCCAGGTAAAGCCAAACACAGTAGCATGAGTGTCTGGAATCTCGTTTTCTTGTCCAGGTTGATCTACAACCCATCCTGGTCACAAACTCATGGTGATCCTTCTATCTCTGTCTCTGGGTTTAAAGGCATGTGCCACTATGCCCAGCTCAGTAGTGATTTTCTTTTTTATTTTTATGTGCAAGGAGGGGAAAGGAGAGGGAATGAATAGGCACACATGTGCCACCTTGTGCATCTGGCTTATGTGGGTCCTGGGAAGTCGAACCTGGGTCCTTTGGCTTTGCTGGCAAGTGCCTTTACTGCTAAGCCATCTTTCTAGCCTGATTTATTCCCCCCACCCCCCCGGATTTTCAAGGTATATTCTAACTCAGGCTGACCTGGAATTCACTATGTAGTCTCAGTGGCCTGGAACTCACAGCAATCCCCCTACCTCTGCCTCCCAGGTGCTGGGATTAAAGGCATGTGCCACCACGCCTGGCCTTTTTTTTGAGGTAGGGTTTCACTGTAGCCCAGTGTTGCTATAGAAAGGTTCGCATTGCTGGCAGAAATTACCCTATCAAGAACAGCTTGTGGAGAAAAGGGTTTATTTTGGTTTACAGACTTGAGGGGGAAGTTCCATGATGGCAGGGGAAAACGATGGCATGAGCAAAGGGTGGACATCACCCCTTGGCCAACATAAGGTGGACAACAGGAACCAGGAGAGTGTGCCAAACACTGGCAAGGGGACACTGGCTATAATACCCATAAGTCCGCCCCCAACAATACACCGCCTCCAAAAGGTGTTAATTCCCAAATCTCCATCAGCTGGGAGCCTAGCATTCAGAACACCTGGGCTTATGGGGGACACCTGAATCAAATCACAAATCAAATCAAACCACACCCAGGCTGACCTGAAATTCACTATGTAGTCTCAGGGTGTCCTCAACTCATGATGATCCTCCTACCTCTGCATCCCAAGTGCACACCATGCCCTGCCTGATTTTCCTTCTTTTTTTGTTTTTTTGAGGCAGGGTCTCACTCTGGCCCAGGCTGACCTGGGATTCACTATGTAGTCTCAGAGTGGCCTTGAACTCACGGCAGTCCTCCTACCTCTGCCTCCCGAGTGCTGGGATTAAAGGAATGTACCACTATGCCCAGCTCTGATTTTTTTGTTGTTGTTCATTTTTGTTTATTTATTTATTTGAGAGCCACAGACAAAGAGGGAGAGAGGGAGGGAGGGAGAGAATGGGCATGCTAGGGCCTCCAGCCACTGCATACGAACTCCAGATGTGTGCACCCCCATGTACATCTGGCTAACGTGGGTCCAGGGGAATCGAGCCTTGAACCAGGGTCCTTAGACTTCACAGGCAAGCACTTAACCACTAAGCCATCTCTCTAGCCCTCTGATTTTCTTTTTGAAATAAGTAGGGGTTTTTTTTGCATGTGTATGTATGTCTGTGCATATTTGTGTGTGTATACACATTGGATGCCATAGGTCAACATCAGTTTCTCCAATTGCCCTGAATTAAAAAAAAAATTGCTGGGCGTGGTAGTGCACACCTTTAATCCCAGCACTCTGGAGGGTTATTGTGAGTTCAAGGCCAGCTTGAAGTACTAGTGAATTCCAGGTCAGCCTGGGCTAGAGTGAGACACTACCTTGAAACACGTCCCCCCACACACAGAAAAAAGTGTGTGTGTGTGTGTGTGTGTGTGTGTGTGTGTGTGTGTGTAGTCAGAGGAAAGGTCGAGGTGCTGGTCCTCTCCTGTCATCTGTTTGAGACAGGTCTTCCTTGGTTACCATGGAAAAGGCCAGTCAAGCTGGCCACGAGTTCCAGCTTTCTTGTCTCGGATTCCCACTGCTGTGAGTTCGAGTTGCAGACAGGTGCTCTTTGCATCCAGCATTTTGTGGGTGCTGGGTTTGACCTCTGGTTATTAAGCTAATATGGAAAAGTGCCTTTAATTGCTGAACCAACTCCCTAGCCCCCCTTTTTTATTTTTTATTTATTTGAGGTAGGGTCTCACTCTTGCCCAGACTGCCCTCAAGCTCAGATCAAGCTCCCGAGTTTTGGAGTTATAGGCTTGCGCCATTGTGCCCAGTCAACCCTAACATTTTTCTTTTTTGGGTTTTTGAGGTAGGGTCTCTCTCTGGCTCAGGCTGACCTGGAATTCACTCTGCATTCTCAGGGTGGCCTCGAACTCACCGTGATCCTCCTACCACTTGCTCCTGAGTGCTGGGATTAAAGGCGTGTGCCACCACACCTGGCCACCCGTAACATTTTTACGTGGATGAAATGTAAGCTGTTTATTGACATGGGCACGAACTTGCACCTCTTGCTAACACCATCCTCCACATTGTCTCCAGGTTCTGCTTCCTTCGGTGCTGTGGCTGTGTGTTTTCTGAACGCGCCTTGAAGGAGATAAAAGCCGAAGTCTGCCACACAGTAAGTGCCTATTCCTTGAGGAGGAAATCAGTTCAGGGTCCCTCCCTCAGTTGGGAGTATCTTCTTGCCCCTCTCATCTCATCAGAGCGGAATTGTGTACTTAGGGCTTGGCAACATGGCTCAGTGGTAGACAGGCGTTTGCTTGCAGAACAGTGTGTGTGTCCCCTCTCTCCCCCCCGTGCCGTGAGCTTTTGAGGGTGAGGAGCAAGACGTGTTCCATCTGTGTGTCTAAGACACCTTCAGTAAGTGCTCAAGCTAGGAGGGTGCCTTGTGTGAGAGCAAGCCTTCTTTGCCTACCCAGAGGAAAGACAAGTGGCTTGGTTTCTGCAGACAGTGCTGCCAGAGCCTTCCCATCCTTGAGTGCATTCGTGTGGCTCTCACGAACCTGGTGTTAAGGCATGTGGACCACCAACTCCTGACTGTTGACTCGGCCCTGCGTTGTCATTCCCTGTCAGTCAGTCAGCAGCTGCCGAGGCCCAGCCCAGCCCCAACCGTGAGGGGAGGGCTGTCCTGAGGAAGGAAGCTGTGCTCGGCCCTGCTCCAGCTGGGATGCTAGTGATAGACCATGGCAGTGTCAGCTGTGGCCTCAGGGCTGGGGAGGCCACATCATCATTTGTGTATTAAGGTGAGAAGCCAGGGAGCAACCTTCAGAGGGACCACACGCACTTTAGACTAGAGTGAGCTCTAAAGAAGCTGGGCCTGGAGAGCACCTAGCTGACTCCATTCCTACAGGTTCCTAAAGTGAATGGTGATGGAGTCTGAGAGATTTTGGAGTCATAGGAATAAAGCGTGCACAGGGTCTGGAAATGGTCTCATTACACTTTTTTAAAAAATCTTTTTATTAGTGAGAGAGAAAGAGACAGGTAGAGAAAATGGGCACACCAGGGCCTCTAGCCACTGCCAAGGACTCGAGACACATGTGCCCCCTAGTGCATTTGGCTTGGGTCCTGGGGAATCGAACCCAGCCTCTTAGGTTTCACAGGCAAATGCCGTAACCACTAAGCCATTTCCTCTGTCCCCTCATTACACTTTCTTGTGTGAATTGACTGTGTAGCTTAGTTGGTGATGTTCCTGAGATCTGTTGAAGACTCTGTCCTGGGTGTTTTTATGAGAAACGAGATTCAGGTGCAGAGTCTGCCCTCAAGAAGACTGGTTGGTTATGTGGAGAACCTGGTTCTGCTTGTTTTTGTTTTTGTTTTTTTTCTCTGAGCCAAGTACCAAGTGGAGACTCGGAGGCCCCGGTGCACACTTGTTTTGTGCATTCTGGTATAAAACATTCAAGGGGAAGCCGGGCGTGGTGGCGCACGCCTTTAATCCCAGCACTCGGGTGGTAGAGGTGGGAGGATCACCGTGAGTTTGAGGCCACCCTGAGACTTCATAGTGAATTCCAGATCAGCCTGAGCTAGAGTGAGACCCCCCCCCAAAAAAAAAAAAAACTTTCAAGGGGGAGGCATTTGATCTGGGCTGAGGAGAGTCCTCGGGCCACACTCACCCAGGGCCAGGCCTGATTGCTGGAAGGCTGCTGCCATGCAAAGGCCCACAAGAGGAGGCCGACGAGTCAGAGACGTCCTCCAGGGAGGTGGGAGCTCCCACCTGACTCTGCTTGCTTGAGGAAGAGTCTCTGGCCGTGGAAGACCTTGTTCTTTCCTCACCCTCACTAACAGCCTGCGAGTGAGGGGCTCCGGACTTGGGCAGGCAGGATCTGGTGAGACACTTGGTGGTGGCTTGGGAAGATGCAGCCTCTGGGGGCAGGAGCAATGGTGGCAGCCCAGGGCGGGGCCCAGGCCCAGCTTGCCAGCACCATGAAGGTGGGGTCTGGGAAGACTGGGAGGGGCCAGTGGGTGAAGGGATCAAACTTGGGTAACAACCTTGCCCAGCAAATGGTAACCACCGAGGCATCTACCCAGTGCAGCGGTAACTTTAAAGTGCCTACAGTTTGGTAATACTAACTTTATTGATCAGAGCTGCAAATGGCTGTAATGACAGTCAGATTCCAAGTATTGAAGAGGGAGAATTCTGGGCGGGCAGCTTGCTTCCAGGAGTAACCTAATTTCATGGTTAGCACCCTGTGGTCAGGGTGCACTCTTCCTCATTCCCTCAACTTGATGGAAAGGAGAGAGAATCTCAGGAGACTTTTATGCAGACCTGGAAATGGCCACGCCTGGCACTTCTGCTCACTTCCCATCTGTCAGGACTCAGTCACATGGTCACACCCAATTTCCAGGGCATCTGGGAAATGTAGTCTGGCTGGGTGCTTGGGATGAACAGGGAGGGCAGCACACTGTGATTATGATAGACAAAGCCGCAGGCTCAGCACTATTTTAAGACAGTCTCTGAACTTGAAGAAATAGTTGGCAAGAGAAGCATCTGGAGCCCTGGTGGTGTGCAGGGCGCACAGCTGCTGGCTTCCGTCTCTAACTTCATTGAGATTTGGCTGTTTTTAAAGAAGGTATTTATTTTTATCTATTTGCAAGCAGAGAGAGATAAAAGAGACAGTGGCTGTGCCAGTGCCTCCTGTGGCTGCCAGTGGCCTCCAGGTGTGTGCGCCTTTATGCGTCTGGCTTTACAGGTCCTGGGGAATCAAACTCAGGTCATTCATTATGCTTTGCAGGCAAGTGCCTTAATCACTGACCCATCTCTCCAGTCTCCCCCCCCCCCCATTTTTTAAAATAAAAAAACATTTATTTGTAAGCAGACAGAGAAACAGAATGTGTGTGCCAGGGCCTCCAGCCACTGCAAATGAACTCCAGATGCATGTGCCACTATGCATCTGGCTCCACAGGGGTACTAGGAAATTGAACCTGAGTCATTAGGCTGTGTAGGCAAGCACCTTAACTATTCATTCATCTCTCCACCCTTGAGATTTGGCTTTTTCATTCACTAAGAAGGATGTGGAGCCGAGCATGGTGGCACATGTCTTTAATCCCAGCACTTGGGAGGCTGAGGTAGGATTGCTATGAGTTTGAGGTCAGTTTGAGACTACATAGTGAATTGTAGATTAGCCTGGGCTAGAGAGAGACCCTACCTGGAAAAACCTAAGTAAAGAAATAAGTAAAAGGACTTGGAGGTGGGTGTGGGTGCACACCTGTGACCTGGCATACGGGTGGTTGAGGCAGGGTGAATTCAAGTAAGCTACTCAGCAAGTTCTAGGCCAGCTTGGGTTGCAGGAGACCCTATTTCAGAAACAGATCTGAGGCTGGGTCTCACTCTGCTTCCATGCTTCGTAGTGCCCTGCGTGCATTTGGTTTCAGTAAACAGGATCCAGAGAGATGCGGCAGTTAGGGACCTGTTTACACTCCAAACAGACTGCCAGCTGGAAACCTAATTCCCACTGTGTTCACTTCTTGTAAGAAGCACATTGGGATAATTAAAGGTTGCCACTCAGTAACTCTTGTTCCTCAGAGCAGTGTCCATGGGCCTGCAACGTCAGCTTCACCTGGAGGAATTGTTTGTTTGTTTGTTTTCAGGACAACAGTTTTATCTTTATTTTTTTTAGGTGTCTATTTTGGGGTTTTTTTCTCAATTTTTATTAACATTTTCCATGATTATAAAAAATATCCCATGGTAATACCCTCCCTCCCCCTACCCCCGCTTTCCCCTTTGAAATTCCATTCTCCATCATATCCCCTCCCCATTTCAATCATTCTACTTCCATACTTAATAGGTTGGTATTGTATATATGGAGTTGTTTTTTTTTTTAAAGCAATGGGGTGGGGGGCTGAGGAGATGGCTCAGTGGATAAAGATATTTTCAAAACCTGGTGGCCCACATTTGCTCTCCAGGACCCACATAAAGCCAGATGCTCAAGTGGTGCACGTGACTGGAGTTTGTTTGCAGTGGCTGGAAGCCCTGGCACATCTGTACTTCTCTCTCCACCCCCCCCAAATAAATTTTTAAAGTGACGCAGGATCCCAAAACCTACCCCAGACAAGCTGAAATGGATTAGGTATGATGACACAATCCCGGGTGCTCCCTTGTGGACCACTGGGAGTTTAAGGCACCCTGTGGAAGTGTGGGTGCGTGGTAAGTAGCATTTGACACTTGCCTTCTGCTTTCAATTACTTACACTTGGTGGACAGGTACGTGTGTCAGAAGTAACACAAATGAGTATTGTCTGTTCACTTGTTTTATATTCTTTTGAAGGTAGAGAGGAAAGGAAACAAGTTAGGAGAGGGTGAATTTTTCATCCTGTCACTCATTTTTTATTTTGTAGTATTGGAGATTGAATCTCGGGCCTCTTGAAGGCTAGCTGAGTGCTCCACCACTAAGCTGCCTCCCAGCCGCTGTCAGTTGTTTGTTTGAGATGGTCTTCGGATGCCAGCCTGACCTCAAGTTCCCTGTGGGACTGCAGACCTTGAACTGCTGGTCCTTCTGTCCCCACCTTCCAGGGAAGGATCCCAGGTGTCTTACCTCCATGCTTGGCTTCTGTTGCCTTTCTTATCCCGCATGATGTTTCTAATGTGACCTGTTCAGGAATGTCTTTTAGGATACTGGAGCCTGCTGGGAGCAGGTTTTGTTCTGAATTGAAGGAGGTCACGTGTACTTACCATCTTAGTGCCTTGGTAGGTGAAGAAATCCTTCCTTACAGATGTTAGTATTCTGTGGCTTGCCTAAATTGACTTATGGTATCTCCCCTCAAATCCCTCTTACTCTGTCTGGCTTTGCCAGAGCTGCTCATTATCGCTGTGGGTTTGAGCTCGTGGGGCCCGGAGCCGGGGGCGGGGGGAGGGGGCTTCAGGGGCTGAGGAGCTTTGATTGCCTTCAGGATGTCTCTCTTGTTTGGTGTTAATAATGTGTTGTTGTGTAGTTGCACATCTCAGAGTCTTGTATGATGCCCAGAGAGCTTTCAGAAAAAGAAAGTATACCCAGCTTTCCAGGACAGCAGCTACAAGAGTCAGAAACTCGCACGGGAGGGACCTGAACTTGTGACTTGAGGTCATGAAAGCCTTTCACACCTTCAGCCTGAGCTGTGCAGCATGGTAACCATTTGCCACATAAATTAACTGAAACTTTAAACATCAAGATCCACCTGTCCAGTCTCTATCACACTCTCGTGCCCAGCAGCCCTGTGTCTGGGCTTGTGTTGGCCAGTTCAGGCATGAGACCAGTCCAGTGTGACAGAAAGTGATGGGTAACCTTGTTACGAAGTCAGGTGATTTCATTTTATACAGCGAAATAGAGTCCTAGGTATTTTTCTGTGATTTGCCAAAATCAGTTCATCATTCCCAGTCTGCAAGGACAGCTCTAGGCATGCTTCCATGAGGACTTTGTTCTCTCAGTTTCTCTCACCACTGGGAGTCTGCTGTGCAGCAGAGGCTCACTGAAGACCTGCTTCCCAGGTGCTTTTCTGTGTCCCCAGCTAACTTGAATTAGTTCTCATGATTTCTTCCTCAAAGGTATAAAAGTAAAGTCTTACAGTAGCATGTTTCTGAATCCATTTTAGGTAAGCTAAGTGTATCCAGGAATTGAAACCGTGATTCCATCAAAAAACAAACCACAAGTGCCCCTAGTGGGTGGATTTCGTGTTGAAGTGGTTTTCCTGTGGGAAATGCCAGTGCGGCTCTATGGGGACTTCTGCCTGCCTCAGTGCTTTGCGTCTGTGCCACCTCTCTAAGCATGCAACCACCAGAGGGTCTGTGGAGGGCTCGAATTTGCTGGCAAACAAGGCTGGCGACTGAATTATCCATTGCAAGTCTCCCGAGCCAAATACGCAGGTGTCTTGTTCATAGTGGCCTGCAGAAAGAGAGAGAAGTGAGCTGCCTGTTTCCCACCAGTAAGTTTTCCCTGAGAAAAAGTGGTGTGTTTTGAATATTATCTGGAAGGTCTCATTGCTTCAGGAAGTCAAGTTAAATAGCATTTCCATGACTGCTTTAACAATCTTATGTTGAAGTGTGAACTTATGATGAAAAGAGATAATATTTTAGGGGCTGGCAATTTCTAACTGTTGGTCAACTGGCCCGAAGCCACAGGTACTGTCGATCCCGGAGGGCGGCTCTTTTTGCAGCTGTCGTCCTGCCCCCGGAAGGCTGAGTTACGCCCACCCTGCCTCGTACCTGGCACCTGCTACAACACCAGAGTTCACTTGTTTTTTTCTAAACTACTTTGGCATCAGAGTTTACCTGTTTTACGTGTTTGTAACCTGCTTGTTTTTTTTTTTAAATATATTTTATTTTTACGTATTTGTCAGTGTGAGAGAGAGAATGGACGCACCAGGGCAAATGAACCCCAGATGCATGTGCCACCTTGTGCATCCGGCTTACGTGGGTCCTGGGCACTTGAACCTGGGTTTTTTGGCTTTGTAAGCAAGCACCTTAACCACTAAGCCATCCTTCCAGCCCTATTTTATTTTATTTTTGAGGTGGAGTCTTGTTCTAGCCCATGCTGGCCTGGAATTCATTATGTAGTCTCAGGCTGGCCTCAGACTCACGGTAATCCTTCTGCCTTGGCCTCTCAAGGGCTGCGACTAAAATTGTTTGCCGTCACTCTTGGCATGCAATTTGTTTGTATTAAATTGGTCTTTAAAGTGGTTGGGAAGGGGGAGAACCTCCCCTGTTTTACCTGTCTCTATTGTCTTAACCCAGGAACCACACCCAGTTGTGCTGATAGAATAGGTGGTGTGAGCTGGACATGGTGGTCCGTGCTGATGATTCTAGCACTGGGTAGGCTGAGGTAGGAGGATCACTGTGAGTTCAAGGCCACAGAGTGAGTTCCAGGTTGGCTTGGGCAAGAGAAAGATCTTGCCTTAGAAACAAAACAAAATGGGTGGTGCATACATGTGCAACACTTCCTGCTGGCTTTTAGGAAGTTGCTTGTAGACTTGAAGCAGGGCCTGGGTGTCTGGGCTTCAGCTGTCCCATGTGTAAGTCCCTGCACAGCCTGGCCACACCGCTCGCACCCACACACCAAGGCCTTGAACTCAGGACAACCCTTCTACCTCAGCCAGGATGTCCGGCAGAACATCCACTGAGCCCAAAGTGAGAGCTGACCTCTCCGGAAAGAAATGTGCTGGTGGTTTGGTGGTTTCACTCCAAGGCCTTCCTGTGCTAATTAAGTCTCTGGGAGAGTTCTCATGCCTGCAGTGAATTAAGCCCTGAAGCGAAATTGATTTGAAACCTTCACCATTTCAGTAGGCTGAAACACCTTTGCCAGGTGGAACCTGGAGTCATGTTTCTCCATTTTCCTTCAGAGCTGCCAGGAGCTAGACAAGGCTGGACTGAAAGTGGCTGTGGGTCTCATAGCTGGTTCCTGCTGCCTGGTGCTGCCCCTAGCACACACCAAGAGGATAGTGCAGCTACAGCCAATGTCCAGGCAGACCTGACTTACAAAAGCAGCCGCTGGCAGCTGGCAGGCCAGAGTAGCCCGCTGCTGCACTGTTTCGTATTCCAGCACAGGCGCTTAGGGCTCACTGGCACCCATGTTTGACTGACACACTCAAACCTGCACACAGCCCTGCAGGGTTCACTTGGGACAGCCCTCAGCCTGCATGTGTGTGGTTTGCACTCTGCATGTGTTCTATGACACCCGTGCTAAGGGACTTAAACCAATTCCACCTCATGATCCTGTCCCCCCCCCACCCAGCGCCTGGCACAATGCCAGGGTGTTTTCTCTTCATGTTACCTTTACATCCGTCGTGGCCATCTCCCTCCTCTGCCTTCCGCTTTATAGCTCGAAAGTGCCCTTCCCAGCCAGTGTCCCGTGTCACACCTGGAGCATCTAAAGGGGACAAAATCAACATGCGCTGCCGAATGTAGCTCCAGCTCTTGAATACCCATGCTGCACCAGCAGTGCCCTTCCCTAGATAAGGTCCTCGGTGGGCAGGATGGGCACTCTGCACTAGAGTAGCATTGAGGCTGGCCAAGGCCATGAAGCTCCACCGAGCACCCCTAGTTCACTTTTCACCCCTTTCCCGTCCCTTGTAAGAGACTTGAGACTTGCAGAGAGCCCTTCAGGGCATGTTGGCACTCTCTGGGGTTCAGTGTCTGTGCACCAACCCTATAAAGTGGCATGGAGCTAGGACTTGCAGCTGGATGGTCTCTGCACTGCTGCCTGCAGCGATGGACTTCGGTGCTCAGGCTTGAACTTGTGCTCCCTGGAGGAGCCAGCTAGCCAGTCTTTCCCAGAGCAACTCAGAAGTTAAGTCCACTGTCACATCCCTCCGAATCAGGCTTGCCACAGGTGAGGTTTCATATTTTTCATCTTTTAAAAAAATACTTAAGAGAGAAAGCGAGGGAGAGAAAGAAAAAAGGCAGAAAGAATGGGCATGCCAGGGCCTCTAGCCATTGCAGATGAACTCCAGACGCTTGAGCTGTCTTGTGCATCTGGCTTTATGTGAGTACCAACTTCTCAGGCTTCGCAGGCAAGTGCCTTAACTGCTGAGACATCTCTCCAGCTCTCATCCTTGTTTTTGAGGCAAGCCCAACAGACAGGCTTTTTTTAAAAGTGTGGGGGGGGGGTGCGGGGGAGAAAAGGCAGGTATGCCAGGGCCTCCAGCCACTGCAGTCAAACTCCAGACAGGCACACCTTCTGTGTGCATGTGCCACCTTCTGTGCTTCTATCACTGTGTGTGTCTGTCTTACGTGGGACCTGGAGAGTCAAACATGTGCCTTGGGGCTTCTCAGGCAGGCAAGTACCTTAACCACTGAGCCATCTCTCCAGCCCCCATCCTTTTTTTTTTTCTTTTTTGAGGGGCGTAGGTTGAAGCTGGATCTCACTCAGTAGCCCAGGGTCCTTGAGCTCACTATAGTCCTCCTGCCTTAGTATCCCAAGTGCAGGGATTATAGCCCATAGCACGGATCCCAGTGGTAGTGGCTGTCTAGTGATTACCAGAAAGAAAGAAACAGAGAACCTTCCAGACACTCTGAAGCTCTGAGGAGAAGCAGATGTCGTAGCTTCTCTCTGGAGAGGGAGCCAGTTGTGTCAGTCTAGGGTTTCACTGACTTAGGACCTCTCACACGAAAGACCCACTTGTGTCTCAGGTGAAGGCCTTGCAAAATGCAGACCTTTCACAAAGCCATTTAAAAAATAGTGAAGAGCGGGCATGGTGGTGCCTGCCTTTAATCCTAGCACTGGGGTGGCAGAGGTAGGAGGATCGCTGTGAGTTTGAGGCCACCTCAGAATACAGAGTGAATTCCAGGTAAGCCTGTGCTAGAGTGAGACCTTACCTCGGGGGGTGCGGGGGAAATGGTGAAGAGTCAGGCTGGGGAGAGGCTTCAGTGGTTAAAGGCACTTTGGCCTGGGTTTGATTCCCCAGTACCCATGTAAGCCAGATGCACAAAGTGGCCTATGTGTCTGAAATTCGTTTGCAATGGCAGAAGGCCCTAGGGGGCCCGTTTTCCCTCTCTCTCTGTCTTCCTCCCTCTTCTCCTCTTCCCCTCTGTATCCCTCTCTATTTGCAAATAAATGACTAAGATCTTAAAGGAGGGAGGGAAGGAGGAAAGGAACCTGTCTTAGGCTGAGACTGAAATTGCCAGTCACCCATGGCTGGACTGCTCTTACCCTTCAGTCGGTTCAGGGTGACCCAGTAATGCTGCTCTGGGTTCTGGATGTGCCTCAACCATTGAAGCATGTCCTTTGCACGGGCGTCAGTCAGGATGAACTCCACAAACTTCCTCGTAAGTATGTAGTAGGCACTTCCGGAATAGAGCGTTAGGTTCTGAGGTGGGTGTGGTTTGAACCTTGCATCTCCTCTAGAGCTGGGCCCAGGGCCACTTTGGCCTGCCTTGGCTCCGGGAGTGATACTGTTCCCGTTGCCTTTGTCTCTGATGTAGTGTATGATCTCCCTGTTGGTCTTGATGGGGAAGTCCTGCCCACAGAGCTTAATGACACAGCTCCAAGGGCGCTGGTGCTGGACCAGGTCGCTCATGCAGCTCAGGTCGGTCTGCACGCTCTCAGGGCCCTCGAGGGCCGTCTTCCGTCCCCGTGATGAAATGAAGACGTTTTCAAGGCAGTTGGCCAGGGCCTGCACGGCCGTCTTATACTTCCTTGGGGCCTTCTTATCAATGTGAATGCAGTAGACATTTTGAGGTACATAAATGGCCCTAAGAAGCCGCACGAACATGGCCAGCTCCTTACGCACACCTATGATGTACGCCAGAGAAAAGTTCTGCTCTACCGCCGACAGGGGCCTGCTTATGAAGCGCAGCCCCCGTGAGACCTTAGAGCAGTTTTGGGGAGCACGAAGATGAGCAAGCAGTTCAGGCCTGTGAGGGTTTCTGCAGAATTGGGCAATTTGGGGAGCCGCTCCCTTCCCTTCGGACAGAGCTGAGCACAGTTCATCTGGATAGAAGCCACACTCCACTACCGCAGGGTAGACGGCTTCCTGCTCAGCATCCTCGGGATCCCGATCCCATAAGTAAAGACAGGCGCAGGCACAGATCACCGCGCACGCCGCAAGCCCGGCCTTCGAGGCCCGAAGCTGGCTCATGTTGTCGGCTCCAAGAGTGTCCCTACCACCATCATTTGATTTTTGTTTTTTCTTTCAGTTACCTTAAAAAAAAAAAAAAAAAAAAAAAAAAAACAGCAGATAGCTTTTAGAGTGCTGTCAGGCCCAGCATCTCTACAGCATTGACACGTGGGCTGAAAGTCTCATTGGGGTCAGGGCCTGGGTGGCTGCTCAGTGGTGGGGCACCCGCCCAGCATGCCTGAAGTCCTGGACTTCATTTCCAGCACCACAAACAATGGTGGGGTTAGAAGCAGGAGGATTACGAGTTCAAGGTCATTCTGGGCTACATAGTGAATTTGAGGGAGGCCTAGGATACATGACCCTGTCTCAAAATAATAAACAGCCAGGCGTGATGCTCCACGCCTTTAATCCCAGGAGGATCACTGTGAGTTCAAAGCCACCCCGAGACGGCATAGTGAATTCCAGGTCAGCCTGGGCTATAGCAAGACCCTACCTCGAAAAACAAAGAAAGAAAGAAAAGTAAAAAGTAAAAGCGTATCATTTAACCAGATTCTTGTTTGTTAGTGTGGTAGGCTATTTTGGGGTTTAAGTATTTTTTTTTAATTTGGGTGTGTGTGTGAGAGCGGTGGGGGGGAGAGAATATGAATGAATGGGGCACACCAGGGCCTCCTGCCACTGCAAATGCAGTCCAGACACATGGACCACTTTGTACATCTGGCTTTATGTGCGTACTGGGCAGGCTTTGCAGGCAAACACCTTTAACCACCCAACCATCGCCTCAGCCCTTTTGTGGGACTTTTTGCACACTCTTTGCCCTCTGCATTGGCATGGTCAGGAGTTTCCATGGTAACCATTCTCCTTGCAGGGGAGGTTGTCTGTGGTTTCAGTGTGCATCTCCCTGAGGATCTGTGCTGCAAGCTCATTTTCATGGCTTACTCCCCGTATATTTAGGCAGTGTTCTGATTCATTGAGACTGTTGTTTCAATAAAGTAAATGACAAGATATCAAGACATTTCATGTTTGTAAAGTTGGGCTTGATTATGTAAGTTTATGAACTGCTTAGGGAGGGCTGCAATGATTAGAGTCAAAGTGGCTGTCTTGAGCTCCAGTAAGTACATGAACTTAGGTAGCAGTCACTAAAAGTCATCAAAAATGCTCTAATGGGGCTGGAGAGATGGCTTAGTAGTTAAGGCACTTGCCTGCAAAGCCAAAGGACCCAGATTCGACTCCCCAGGACCCATGTAAGCCAAATGCGCAAGGTGGTCCACATATCTGGAGTTCGTGTGCAGTGGCTGGAGGCCCTGGCGCGCCTATTCTCTCCATCTGCCTATTTCTGTCTCTCTCTTCAAATAAATAAATAAATAAAATTTTCTTTTGAAAAGTAGAATAAACTGGGCATGGTGGCACATGCCTTTAATCCCAGTACTTTGGAGGCAGAGGCGGGAGAGTTGCCATGAGGTCGAGGCCACCCTGAGATTACGTAGTGAATTCCAGGTCAGCCTGGGTTAGAGTTGAAACCCTCCCTTTGGTGGGGGGGGGTGGGGAGTAGAGTAAAAATGCTTTAATGGGGACTGAAGACATGGCTCAGTGGTTTAAGGCACTTGCCTGTAAAGTTAACAACTGGGGTTTCCCAGTACCCATGTACAGCCATATGCACAAAGTTGTGCATGCATCTGGACTTGGCTTGCAGTGGCTAGGAGCCCTGGTGTGCCCATTCTCATTCTTTCCCTACCAGGAAATAAGTAATTTTTTTTAATTGCTTTAATGGCCAGGTGTGATGCATTCTTTTAATCACAGCACGTGGGAGGCAGAGGTTGGAGGATCACTGTGAGTTTGAGGCCAGGCTAGAACTAGAGTAAGTTCTGGACCAGAGTTAAATTCCACCTTGTACCCCCCCCCCCCAACAAAAATAAAGGTGTTTTATTGAAGCCATGAGTCTTGGGCATAAGGAGTGTCCTTTTGAATTTTGGAAAGAAAAGTGGTCAGGGAAAACATAAGTTTATGCTGTTAGGAGTTGTGTGTTAATGAATCCTGGTTCTTGGCTTCTATATTGTATCCCATTCCCACAGCCTTATGTACCTCGGGCTGGTGTTTCCCTCGGCTTTGATGCTTGTGCCTTTCTTCCCGTGTCCTTATTACAGACCCTTTGAGTGAGCGTTGGCCAGATAGCATTTTGAGGGAGCTATCCCTGGGCTCTTAAGCTTGAGGGGGGTGGGAGCTATATGTTAATTGTGAACTTTTTTTTTTCCCTTTTTTGAGGTAGGGTTTTCACTGTAGTCCAGGCTGACCTGGAATTCACTGTGTAGTCTCAGGGTGGCCTCAAACTCATGGTGATCCTCCTACCTGTCTCTTGAGTGCTGGGATTAAAGGCATGCACCATCATACCTGCCATAATTCACACTTTTTAAATTCACACTTTTAAATAATAATAATAAGCTGGGTGTGTTAGGGCATGCCTTTAATCCCAGCACTCAGGTAGGAGGATTGATGTGAGTTCAAGACCACCCTCAGACAGAGTGACTTTCAGGTCAGCCTGAGCAGAGTGAAAAAAAAAATAACAATAAAAATAAGTAAATAAATAAGTAAATAAATGGAGGGGAGGGGAGGAAAGGGAAAGAAAAAAGAAAAATCAAGTGGGAAGGAAGCTGCAGGGTGCCGCGCCCTGTGGTTGGTGCATCTTTTCCATGTCATGGCTGTGGTGCAGGGCTGCCTTGCTTCTGCCTTAATTTTGTTCCTGCCGTGCAGTCAGCCCCTTTGCAATATGGATCTCACCCCGGGCAACGTGGCCCGGTGGCCGAGCCCTGGGCCCTGAGTGTTGTCAGCAGTGTGTATAATTAAATGAGGACAAGTCCCTGGGGCAGTCTAGTGTCCTTCAGGACACTCCTGACCTAAGTGGTTTCTCAAAACTCCCCTGTATAGAGATGTGGAGAGCTGCTTCCTGGATGCTCCGCAGCTGCTCAGGCCCCTGCGCACTGTACGGTGTGTTGTGGGCACATTGGCACGGCCTGTGCCCGGTTTGCTCTGTGGTGCTTTATTCCTTACCTGCTCTGCAGTATTACTCCTGAGCATTCTTACTGGCTTAGCTGACGCAGAGAAATTTTCCAGAACTTTTGCGCTCATGGTTGTATCCGTCCCCCTGAGGAGGCCGCGTGTCAGCAGGAGGTGGGAACCGCTCACCCCTGGCCCCAGTTAGACCAGTTGCAGCACCTCGGAGTTGGGCTAGCTGGGGGCAGCAAACCCCTCAATTTCCTCCCCTCTGCTAACCCTCTTGGTGACACGGGTTGTGGGCCAGTCCCCCTTGAGCCTGCTGTGGAAGTGCTCAGAGGGCCAGCCTGGGCCTGTGTGCCTCCACTTACCGTGGGAAGTCAGTGTGTCACGGCACCTGAACCATGTCTCTTCTTACACGGAGCCCCTCCTGTTCCTTGGGCCAATTTTGCGCTCTTAAGCTGTATAGCCGGCTAACAAAATGGATGTCTTAGGTGCAGTGTGCTTCTTTCTATGACATGGAAATGATTTTGTTTATTAGCCATTGGTGTGGAGAGAAAAACTTGAAGTTACTCAACATTCACAACTAATACATTTTGTTTTTGTTATTGGTGCAAGTGAAAAACTGAGGCTTTGGACACGGGCTCAAGGATGACTTAGTTGCCAAAGAACAGGAGTTAACTCATGGTGACACTAACAATTTAATAATCAAGTTGATGTCATGTTGTAGAAACATTTCTCTTTGATTTAAAACCAAAATCGTGAGGACTCTTTTTGAGAGGAAGTGATACCCACTGTATCTACATTTTAGATATTACCAATTTTATTGGTAATGTCTATTTTATTTGTTTTTTTGAGGTAGGGTCTCTAGCTCAGACTGACCTGGAATTCACTATGCAGTCTCAGAATGGCCTCAAACTCATGACGAACCTCCTACCTCTGCCTCCCGAGTGCTGGGATTAAATGTTTTATTTTTTCAATATTTATTTATTTGCGGGAGGTGGAGAGAGGGCATACAAGTACCTCTTGTCACTGGAAACAACGTACAGACTCTATAGGTATGCATCACTCTCAGCATCTGGCTTTATATGGGTACTGGGGAATCTGAGACTGTCAGACTTTGTAAGTAAGTGCCTTTAATTGTTGAATAATCACTCCAGTCTCTGATACCCTATTCTAAATCCACAAGGTGCAAAAAAAAAAAAAAAAAAAAATCCTGTTTTACTTGAACTTACACCTGCTTAGCCTGGGCCCTGACTATCCCCGCATCTTTGGCAAGACACTTACCAGAAGTAGTTGCTCGCATCCTGCATCCTGTGCTGGGGGACGGCAGCCCTGGAAGGCACCGGCCCGCCACCTTCTCTCCCCTGGCTGCTTCCTTCACGGTGGCTCCTGCTTTTCAGAATTGCCTGGCAGGCTGGTGTCCTTGGTGTCTCTGGGGACTTACGTTCTTGTTGACTCTGACACATGCGTAGAAACAGCTGCAGCCTTTGATTCTCTGAGAACTGCTTGCACACACAGCTAACTGAAGGGTGCGTGGTCCCAAAGGAAGGACGCGTGGAGATGGGCTGCCTGAGATCTGGGTGTGTTCGTGAGATGCTTTAAAAGTGAGAGGCAGTCTTCTCTCTTTAGGTTTGTCTTGATTAATCTGTTAAGAATGGTGGAATTGGGTTGGAGAGATGGCTCAGCAATTGAGGGCACTTGATTGAACCCAGGCTGTCAAGATTTCCAGTTTCCTAGTACTCACGTAAACCCAAGCATAAAGTAATGCACACATCTGGAGTTCATTTGCAGTAGCAAGAGGCTCTGATGCACCAATACTCACCCTCTCCTTTCCTCCCCTCCCCTCCCCTCCCCTCCCCTCCCCTTCTTTTCCCTCTCCTCTCCTTCATAAATAAATAAATAAATAAAATAAAACGGTGAAGCTGGCCAGGCATGGTGGGGCATGCCTGTAATCCCAGCACTTGGGAGGCAGAGGTAGGAAGATTGCTGTGAGTTCAAGGCCTCCCTGAGACTACAGAGTGAATTCTAGGTCAGCCTGGGCTACAGTGAGACCCTATCTTGAAAAACAAAAAGAAAAGGTAAAGCTGGGTGGGGAAATGGCTCAGTGGTTAAAGGTACTTACTTGCAATGCCTGCTGGTCCAGGTTCAATTCCCCAACACCCACATAGAGCAAGACAAAATCAGTGGTACAAGCATCTGGTATTTGCAGTCACAGAGGACCCAGGTGCATCCCCCCACATACACACACTCATGTCCTTGCAAATAAGTAAATTTGTTTTTTTGTTGTTTTCAAGGTAGGGTCTCACTCTAGCTCAGGCTGACTTGGAATTCACTATATATTCTCAGGATGGCCTTGAACTCACTGCGTTCCTCCTACCTCTGCCTACCAAGTGCTGGGATTAAAAGCATGCACCACCACACCTGGCAATAAATAATTTTTTTGTTTTTTTTTTAAATTTATTTATTTGAGAGTGACAGACAGAGAGAGGCAGAGAGAGAGAGAGAATGGGCGTGCCTGCGCCCCCTTGTACATCTGGCTAACGTGGGTCCTGAGGAATCGAGCCTTGAACCGGGGTCTTTAGGCTTCACAGGCAAGTGCTTAACTGCTAAGCCATCTCTCCAGCCCAAATAATTTTTTAAACTGGCCATAGTGGTACATGCTTTTACTCCCTGCACTCAAGAGACTTAGGAAGAAGGATTACTGAGTTCAGGGCCACCCTGATGGTGTAGAGTGAGTTGCAGGTTAGCCTGGGCTAGAATGCAAGTTTACCTTTAAAAAAAAAAAGAATTAAAAAAAAACAACAGTGAGATGGTATGGTGGTCCATAAATCCAAGCACTTGGGAGGCAGAGGTTGGAAGATCGCGGAGAGTTTTGAGGCCAGCCTGTGAATGCATAGTGAAATCTAGGTCAGTCTGGGCTAGAGCAAGACCTACCTCCAAAAAAGATAAATTAAACAAGGGCTGAAGAGATGGCTTAACATTTAAGGCGCTTGCCTGCAAAGTTTAAGGAGTTCATTTTGTCTTGCTCTATGTGGGTGTTGGGGAATTGAACCTGGACCAGCAGGTTTGAGGACCCAGGTTCAGTATTGCAGTATCCACGTGAGCTGGATGCACAAGGTGGCACATGGGGCACAATGGCACCTGGTGTGCCCGTTCTCTCTCTCTCTCTGCCTCTTTCTCAGTCTCTCTCAAATAAATAAAATTAAATAAAAACAAGTAACAGTGAAGCCACGGGAGTTGAATCTCTTGACAAGACGTGGACTTGATGCAGGGCTCAGTGGCAGAGCGCTTGTCTAACACACGGCAGGCCCCGGGTTCCATCTCCAGCACCAGACAGACCCAGAGGCGACAGTGGCACCACAGAGCAGTGGCTTCTCTGTGTACCTAGACATCTGGGCTCTGTGGCTAGTCAGTGGACACAGTGTCTTGTCTTGGTGGAGTGGCTGGAGCACTTGCATCTTCGCAGGCCGACGCAGTGGTTTCCAGAGAGAGCGGCTGCGTAGAGTAGGTGTTTCTCCACTGGCAGGTGTCGGCCCCTTCGTGCACCCTTGGAGGAGTGAGAGTGGGCACATCTGCGTACGTGAAGATTCTCAGAGGCCACATGGGGAGGCACTTACCTGAAGCCTGGTGTTGAGAGGTGGACTAGGTACAGAGAGCAAGCCAGTCTGGGCTACATCGTCTACCTTGTCTAAAAAGAAAAAGAGGCAGGCAGGAGGACTGCCACAAATTCCAGGCGATCTTGGGTTTACATATGTAGTTCTAGCCCACCCTGGGCTACAGTGAGGCCCTGTCTAGAAAGAAATGGAGAGAGGAGGAACTGGAAAGGGAAAGATATTAGTAAGCGTACTATGGGCCAGTCCCCTGGGTCAGCCGAGCCTTTGGCTTTGCAGCAGTTCTTCCTCCCTGGTCACTGCACGTGGATAAACCCACTTCCTGCCTTTATAATGTGAGAAGTTTTTGATATTTCATTGTCCAAGGCTATTTCAACGTAGTACCTCGGCCGTGGGCATGCACGGCCTCTGGACAGCCTAGAAGAGGGGCAGCAAGAGCTCTGGGAGGAAGCAGCTCAGAGGCCCCCGGGGCGGGTGGAGGGTGCAAGTGCTCAGGGCCTGAACCTCCTCTGGGGCTGCGCCGTGCTCTCGGGAGGGTTATGTGCGCCATGGTGCGGCTCCAGGTCCTGCTGGGCCTCCCTCCCATCCCCACAGTTCCTTTTCACTCCCTCTCCAAGGAGCAAAGCCCTCGTGTGGTAAAGATTCTCTACCCAAGTCCCCTGAGGTCCAGGACTTCCCGGGTAACCTCCTGCCTAGCAGGCTGTCCCGCAGCCTGCAGTGGTGGCTGAGAGCAAGTGTCTCCCATGGGAGGCATAAAGTGGACACACCTCTGTGCGCAGTGTCTGCTTCTGCCCCCAGGATGCTGTTGAGGTGGTGCTGGCTCTGAGTCTTACCGTGCTAGTATGTGTCTGAGGTCCCCAAGAGTGTCCCCAGAATGCTTGTAGCTGGAGTTTTCATGAAGGACTGGTTGGTGTTAACAGGTCTTCGTACCCTAAAGACCTGCTGCAGCGCAGTGGTACTGACACGGTCGTGGTCAGGGAAAGATGGGCTGTGGAGCCCGGAGGAAGCTAAGGGAGGCTGCCTTGTGCTTTCCCTCCCGTTGCAGTCAAGTTTGCATTGCTGGTAGAAGTCACCCAACCAAGAGCAGCTTGTGGGAAAAAAGAGGTTTATTTTGGCTTACAGGCTCGAGGGGAAGCTCCATGATGGCAGGGAAAACAGTGACATAGGCACAGGGTGGACATCCCCCCTTGGCCAAAGAAAAGCAGGTGTTCAGCATGAACCACAGTGTGTTCACGAAGTCTAGGCACTATGAGCCACCCTCCAGCCTCCACGCAGGTCAGGGACAGCTGTGGAGCGACACTGGGACTAGAGACCCCCATGCCTGGGCCTGGGAGTAGCTGAAGCTTACAAGGGCTGGAGCCTGGTGACGGACTGTGCTTCTCTTCTTGCCCTGCAGTGTGGGACTCCCTTCCAGGAGGATGACATCACTGTGCT
The DNA here is from genome assembly GCF_020740685.1 of Jaculus jaculus. Lineage (NCBI taxonomy): Eukaryota > Metazoa > Chordata > Mammalia > Rodentia > Dipodidae > Jaculus > Jaculus jaculus. The sequence goes on from NC_059109.1 coordinate 134,863,950, forward strand.
CAATGGCACCAAGGAGGACGTGGAGACGCTGAAGAGGAGGATGGAGGAAAGACGGGTGCGGGCAAAGCTGGAGAAGGTGACTGAGGCTGGGCTTCTTGCAAGGGTCTGGAGAAGGGAATGGGGCTGTCACTGTCGTCATCTCCCCTCCCCCCGGGTCCTGGGCAGCACTCAGAATTAAGGTCCTGCCCAGGCCTCTGCTGCAGAGCCCATCAAGTACCATCAAGTTGCCCTGGCAGCTGCCGCGCTGCCGAGACGTGCAGAGACGAGGGCACTCCCCACGGGAGCTTCGTCTCCCATGAGGGCCCAGGGTGGCCTGGCTGTGGCGGACACAGCACTGTGCTCAGTGCACAGCCTCATCAGCGGGAGGTGGGGTGACCTGAGACAGGGCACGGGCTGAGGGTTGACCAGCGACGGCGCCCACCCACCGCCTGTGGTGCGCTAGTGATGAGCATGCCGCCATTGCTGTATTCGCATTAATTTTTGCACTTGAGTATCGGTGTTTATATGTGTGTATGCAGGTGCATTTGTGTGCACGTGGGTCTGGAAGACAAAACGTAACCATCAGTTGTTCTCTCTTTTTGAGCTAGGAGCTCAGTCACGGCCTACCTGGAACTCACTCGAACCCAGAGTGGCCTTGAACTCATGGCACTCCTCCTACCAATGCCTCTCAAGTGCTGGGATTAAAGGCGTGTCCTACCATGCCCAGCCCAGCTCTGCTTTATTTATTTATTTAACTATTTTTTTTGTTCATTATTTATTTATTTGAGAGCGACAGACACAGAGAGAAAGACAGATAGAGGGAGAGAGAGAATGGGCACACCAGGGCTTCCAGCCACTGCAAACGAACTCCAGACGCGTGCGCCCCCTTGTGCATCTGGCTAACGTGGGACCTGGGGAACCGAGCCTCGAACCGGGGTCCATAGGCTTCACAGGCGAGCGCTTAACCGCTAAGCCATCTCTCCAGCCCGCTTTATTTATTTTTAATATTTTATTTTATTTATTTGAAAGAGGCAGATAGAATGGGCATGCCAGGGCCTATATAGCCACTGTAAACTAACTCCAGACACATGTGCCACTTCGTGCAGCTGGTTTACATGGATACTGAGGAATTGAACCTGGGTCAAGCTCCCTAACCACTAAGGAATTGAACCTGCGGGCAAGCTCCCTAACCACTAAGCTCTCTACAGCCTTTCTGCGTTATTTTTTGAGACAAGGTCTCTCACTAAACCTGAGACTTACCAGTTTATCTAGAGTAGCTAACCAGCAAACTGTAGGGATCCTCCTGTCTCTTCACCAGCACTGGGATTACAGGTGTGCATGAGCACATCTGGCTTTTATGTGGGTGCTGGGGTCCATTCTTGCTTGGGTCACAGTCCCTTTATTCTCTGAACCATCTCCCCAGTACCCTCCCTCCGGTCCATGAATTTTAAGAGACGCACACAGGCTAAGGTGGTAGCTCAGTGACAGCACTTACCCAGCGTGATCAGAGCCCTGGGCTCCATCCCCCGTGGTGAAAGGAAATTAAAGAACACACACTGACTTTCTGTAACTTGTAACAGCCATGTATAAGTCACTGCTATCTCAGCTAATCTGAAGGTCCTTGGTCCTCAGTGACTGGCAGTGTGGTTCCAGCAGGCCTGAGGGCCCCAATTGTTAGCATACAAACGGACTTCTCCGTGGACGGTTCACCCATGTCACACCTTGGAGTGGCAGGGAGCTAGGTGGCTTTCTCACCAGGAGCCCTTCCTGCCCTGGGCCTTCTGGGCCTTCCTGCAGGATACCCACAGCTCTGCAGAAGTGAGCCTGGTCATGCTGTGCTGCCACTGAAGCCAGCTGTGTTGGGGCGAGGTATGGGGCTGCTTGGGAGCCATGCCCAGGCAGTGGGAACATTGTTGAATGATGCCACACAGCCAACAGCCCAGCCATTCATCCCTGTAGAGACAGTAGCCTGTCCTGTCCCGTCCTTCCTGGGCCCAGCAGGACGCTGTGATTTATTAAATGTCATCAGATGTTGGCTTCCTGGGCAGACCTCGGTGAGCACTGATTACAGGACGGTTAGGCTCAAGGGGGACTGGGGAGAACTGGTGAAAAGCTCAGTGTGGTGTCGCACCTGTAGTCTCAGCATTCAGGAGGTGAGGTAGGAGGATGGAGAGTTTGGGCCAGTTTAGAGACCCTGTCTCCAAAAAAATTTCTAAAGAAAAAAAACCCTAAGAGCTCTATTGCTGAAGTGGTAGAACACTGGGTTCCGTCCTGAGCACTGGGGAAAATGAATCAAGGCAGAAGGGTGCTGGAAGTACTGCAGAATCAGTACGCTGAGAACAAGCCAGAGGAGTAGCTGCCCTTGAATTGGCCTGCATCCGCCAGTTGTCTGAGGGGTGGTGATGGGATACTGTAAGGGCTTTCTACGTTTGGTTTTGCTTTGATCTCCTGACCATGGAGTTTGTATAACTCATGGTTATAAGGCCTCCATAATTGCTGGTTGAGCACTGGGCAGCACTTCCGTTGGGCATGGGCACAAATTGTCAGAAGGAGCTGAGCCCATTCCCACTTTCTCCTTGGGCGTAGGGACTGCGTGCTGTGCGTGTGAGAGCTCCCGGGGGACGAGGGCCTGCAGCAGCTCGCGTCAGACGCCGCAGCAATGTAGAAGGGTTGGCAGGTGTTTGTGCACGAAGAGCCACTGGGTCACTTAGGTGGTACATTAAGGTTGAAAATCTTTGTGTGTGTGTGTGTGTGTGTGTGTGTGTGTGTGTGTGTGTGTGTATGTTCTAAACGACTAAATTACTCTGATTTTGTCATCATAGTAAAAGAAAAGCTTGATATCTCTGACCAAAAAAACAGTTGTTAAGGGGCTGGAGAGATGGCTTAGCAGTTAGAGGTTGCTTGCTTACAAAGTCTGCCAGCCCCGGTTCAGTTCCCCAGCAACTACATAAATCTTGATGCAAAGTGGTGTGTGTGTGTAGCATGCATGTGAACGAATAATAAGCTGGGCACGGTGGCACACACCTTTAATTCCAGCACTTGGGAGGCAAAAGTAGGTGGATCGCCATGAGTTTGAGGCCACCCTGAGACTCCATAGTTAATTCTAGGTCAGCCTGAGCTAGAGTAAAACCCTACCTCAAAAAAACAAAAATAAGTAAAAAGACAGTTGCCTAAACGTTTAGACTCTGTTTCTTCACAACTGCCTTTGGTCACTTGAGAAAACACTAACGGGGCTGAGCATGGTGCTGCGCGCCTTGGGTACCAGCTCTCAGGGCTGAGGTTGGAGCAGTGTCGCGAGTTTGGAGCCAGCCTGAGCTAAGAGTGAGTTCCAGGTTGGCCTGGGCTGCACTGTGCCCCTGCTTCAACTAAACCAAACCAAATAAAATCCACTAAAGGGAAAAGTGGTCTGCTAAAGAAGCTGTGAGAGATTGGCATAGCACTTGGCCTCTTTGACTAGTGAGCTTTCTGTCGCAGGCTTCCTGCCAGGTTGTTGAAAGCCCAGAGGAACAAACTTGCCCCTCTGCAAGCGCCTCACCAGAGCTGCTGCAAGTGCTCCTGGACACTGCTGCCAAGATACGAATGTTTCCCAAACAGTGTCGTCGCTGCAAGCTGGGCACTCCATCTCTGTGCCTCCTTCCTGCCTCCACCAAGGGCACGCTTAGGCCTAGACAGTTGTTTCTGTCCTTTTAAGAACTGCTAACTGTCCCAGGCTTGCATGCATGAAGTGTATGTGTGAAATGAACTTCTATGTGTTATTTTCATTTATTTGAAAGGTGGGAAATGGGGAGAAAGGGCATGTCAAGGCCTCTAGCCACTGTAAACAAACACCAGATGCATGCACCACCGTGTGCATCTGGTGTACATTGGTACTAGGAAATCAAACTTGGGTCCTTAGGCTTCACAGGCAAGTGTTTTAACCATTTCTCCAGCCCAAAATGAACTTTTAAAAATATTTTGTTCAAGCTTAGAAGTCACATTGCATGTATGTTACAAGCTGAAAACCATTGTCTGAGATGAGGTCTTCTGAAGTAGTTGTTTCACTTTACTTGGCATCATTTTAGAGCCAGGGTCTCATGTAGCCAGGGCTGTCCTCCTGCCTCAGCTTCCCCACTGCTGAGATTAGAGGTGTGCCAGCCAGGCTGTGTGTCAGCAGTGCCACCTTCTGGATACTCAGGAAAATAACATTGTAAGTCAGACAGTCCTGTGTCTTGTCTGCAACTGAATCCATGCAGCACAGCTGTGTCATTGTGGAATTGCTCCTTTATTGTTTACTCAGGCATACCAATAGCTATCTTAATGATATTTTAGCCTTGCAGAATCAACTAAACTGGGGCTGGGGACAAGGCTCATGGGTAGAGCCCTTGCTGCCCCAGCCTAGGTCCCGAGCTGGATCCCCAGGGCCACATAGGAAGCAGGCATGGCTGTGCGTGCCGGTGGCTCCAGAGCTGCGGGAGGCAGAGACGGGAGGGCGAGGCTCCGACCCCATGCCAAGGATGTAAGGTTGAGAACTACTGAGGAAGACGGAGTTTTTCCTCTGGCCTTTGCTCATATGCATGGAGCCCCATGTCTGCACCCAGATAGGCATTTCACACACACAAACTAGAAAAAAAGAATGGGCTAAAGTGTTTGTTCGTATAAACTTCCAAGCCTTAGGAAGGGAGGAGGGTACTTAATAGGTTGATATTGTATATATGTAAGTAGAATGATTGAGATGGGGAGGGGATATGATGGAGAATGGAATTTCAAAGGGGAAAGTGGGGGGGGAGGGAATTTTTTTATAATCATGGAAAATGCTAATAAATTTTTTTAAAAAGATTAAAAAAAAATAAACTTCCAAGCCTTGTAGCTAAATAAGCAAATATCAAAGTGGTTTTGAAAACAAGTTCCGGGAACAGGACTTAGTCCGTGTTTATGCTGCACGTCACAGCCCCGTGTGGTTTGAGTCACTCCCTCACCTTCCGCCGTGCGCTGGCGCTTGAGCCCAGGGCCTCACGTGTGCGAGGCAGATGTGCCAGCCTCTGGTGGAGACTCACCTCACTGCACTGTGTTCTCGTCTTTAAGAACGTGCTTTGGGGTCTGCACATCCACAACCAGTCCGTCCGTCCGTGTGGACGCTCCCCTCTGAGCGCTGGTGTTTCCCGAGGAGCCTCGCAAAGGCTTAGGCTCCCGTCACCTTCAGAGCGCGCTGAGGTCGTGTGCGCGCCCTCCAACGGCCCCTTTCTCCTTACAGAAAACCAAGAAGACCAAGGTGACCGAGTCTGTTTCCAAGCCAGGTGTCACGGAAGGTGAGGTGCAGAATGGGTGGGGGCTCACAGTCCGCCCACAGCAGGCCACGCTCCCCTCCGCCTGGGTGGGGTTCAGACCTGCTGTCTGTCTCTGTTTTACAGAATGCCCAGGGCCATCAAAAATGAAGGCAGGAAGGCCTGAGGAGACAGATTCCAAAGAGAAAAAAACCACCTCAGCTCCCAAAGGTGCAGGTGAGTGCCACTGAGGTGACGGCAAGTCTGAGAAGGCTGGAAGCCTAGCGGCTGTGTGAGGCTGCGTGGAGAGTAAGCGAGGCAGCTGCAGCTTCTCCGCTGTCACACCCCACATTGCACACGGCCGGGCACAGGGGGGCCATCTTTAATCCCAGCATTGGGGAGGCTACAGTAGGAGGATCGCTGGTGAATATGAGGGCAGCCTGGGACTACAGAGTGAGTTCCAGGTCAACCTGGGTTAGAATGAGACCCCCACTTCGGAAAAAAACACAACCAACTAAAACGCCATAGATTGCATACCCTGGCCTGGAGCCCAGTTAGACAGAAGGGTTCTGGGCACAAACCCAGTTTGTCTGTTACTATTGAGTAGGTGCCTGGTGCCAAGGCCGAGCACTGCCAAGAGTTGGAGGCACTGCTGCGGCGATGGGCCTGGGGCGCTGTGGCGGGGGCTTGATTTCTCCTCACGGGACACTAAGTCCTCTCTCCCCCCCCTTGAAACACACCGTCTTCACCTCAAAGGAAATAGCATTTCTGCCAGCCTGGGCCACTTAGTGTGACCCAGCTCCAAAATGAGAAGAGAGCTGGGGACGGTGTTCACTTGGCTCAGCCCTTAGCACTGCCAAATGAAAGAAAGCATTTCTTTACAAGAGAAATTCAGGTTCAGTGAGGTTTAAAAAAAAAGGGGGGGTGGACTTGTGTGTTGTTCTCGGCACACGTGCTGGCTCATGGGTCCTGGCCCCTGTGTCCTCCACGGTACAGTGGCCACCTAGGATGACCCGCCCCTCGACCTTTGCGCTGAGAGTGGCCCCAGCATGTCCTGTGCAGCAGGAGGGCTCTGAGATGTATGTGGGGGGGGGGGGCTTGAACCCTGGGCCTCCTGCGTCCTAGGCTTGCAGCATTGAGGAGTGTACCAGCCCTGTCGTCTTTCCAGAGACTAGGCTGGAGGTACCTGGTGGGGGGGTGAGGGCTGATGACTTGGTCCCTTTGAGAATGTCACAGTTGGAGGTATCTTTAGTCCTGTCCTCACTGGATTTGGCTTTTTTTTCCCCAGCAACTTCCGGGAGCTCTTCTGGGAAAGCTGGGAAGCCTGCATGTGCTGCCCCAAAGAGGTCCATCGCTGACAGTGAGGAATCCGAAACCTACAAGTCCATTTTCACAACTCACAGCTCAGCCAAGCGCTCCAAGGAGGAGTCGGCCCACTGGGTCACCCATACATCCTACTGCTTCTGAGTGTGTGGCTCCTCCCCGCAGGGCCTCGTGTGATCCCCCAGGCATGCGCGCCTCGTGTGTCTTGGTGTGCATGGCGTGATAAAGTTGTCCTCACCAGTCTGCCACCAGTGTGGTCACTTGCTATTGGTATGAGGTGGGGCCCAGGGAGGACATGTGGGCGGCCTGGTGTGTCTCAGCCTTCTCAAATTGTCCTCACCAGTCTGCCACCAGTGTGGTCACTTGCTATGAGGTGGGGGCCCCAGGGAGGACATGGGGTGGCCTGCAGCATGGCCAGCAGCTTCCCCACGGGCTGTACCTGTGCTTAGCCTGCCACGGCCAGAGAGCCTGGGGACCTGGCCTTTAGGCTTCAGTGGAGAAAGCCTGCAGCTTCCTCCTAAGGCGCAGTCAGCTTTGCTTTGTGAATTGTAATGGACCGGTGAGTGAGCTGAGAGCAGCAGATTCCAGAGGCAGTCTTGACCTTGCTTGCTGACGCTTGGGGCTTTCCTGCCTTTCTGTGTGAAGACAGCCGAGGTTAGCTGGCCATGCAGTGATCTGGTAAAAAAGAAAGCTGGTCTGCCTCTTCTCTCCTGTCTCTCCTCCTCTGATGTCTTGGTAAAAACGTTGGGAGACATCACAGTGACAGTGGTGGGAGTTAAGTACTAACAGTCCCAGGAATGCCACGCTTTCCCCGCAGACGTGGCTGAAGGGGGAACTGGACATAAGGTGAGAGCCTCCTGGCAGGCTGGGTTTCCTGCGAAACCGCTCATGAACTCACACCAGACCCGCACGCCGCACCAAAGGCCGGTAGGGGCTGCAGCGAGCTGCAAATAGCCTGGAGCTGCCTACAGAGCAGTGGTGAGACCGCCCTGTAAAACCGCCCGACCTGGGTGTGATGGCTTGTCTGTAGCCCCAGCCCTTGGGACTGAGGCAGGAGGATTGCTGCAAGTTCAAGGCCAGCCTGACTACATAACAAGTTGCCTCAGAAAATAAAAAACCAAAAACCTGCTCCATCACCCATTGGCTCTCACTGACAAGATAGGAAGGATGAAACCCAAGGACTTCAGCAGTGTGACTGCAGAAATACTTGTTTTTTATTTGTTAGGATTGGGTTTTAGAGGTTTTGCTTTCTTTTGTTACTCTCATGAGGGCTGGAGAGGACTCAGCAGTTAAAGGCACTTGTTTGCAAAGCCTGTCAGCTCAAGTTGAATTCCCCATGTAAAGCCAGATGTACAAAGTGGTGCAGGCATCTGGAGTGTTTGCAGCAGGAGAGGCCTTCGTGTGGACGTGCTCACTCTGCATTCTCTCTCTCACAAATAAAAATATTTACAAAAAAACTTTAAATTACTCTTGTGACAATTTTTATTTGATCAAAATTTTTGCCGTGGTGCACACCTTTAATCCCAGCACTCGGGAGGCAGAAGTAGGAGCACCCCCTTAAATTCGAGGCCACCTTGAGACTACATAGTGAATTCCAGGTCAGCCTGGGCTACAGTGAGACTCTACCTCATAAAAACAAACAAAAAAAGATTAGTGTGTTTTATCTTTATAAATGAAACTTAGGACTGAAGAAATGGCTCAGTGGTTAAGGTGCTTGCTTGCAAAACTTAATGACCTGGGTTCGATTCCTCAGGACCCCCATAATCCAGATGCAGTGGCGCATGCATCCAGAGTTTCCCATGGCTGGAGGGTCTGGGCCCCCCATTCATGTTATCTTTTTCTGCTTGCAAATAAAAATATTTTTTAAAAATGAAGGAAACGTAATCCTCTTATTTATACTTGACTGACTAAAGCTCATCTTGATGGCCATTTTTCTTCCTCCCACATATTTGGTAGGTAGATGTTCAGACAGTCTCACGTAGCCCAGGCTGATGACCTTGAACGCCTGACCCTCAGCTCCACAGCCCAGGTGCTGGGATTATTGGTGTGTGCCACCATGCCTGGATTTCACTTTCTGAATTTCAGCCTTTATTTTACATTGACTGTCTGGACTATGTCCATATTTTTCCTGTGACCCAATCATAACGTCCTCAGCCTTGAAACTTAAGTCTCACTAAGCTCCTGGCCTTTGTTCTTCCTTGCTCCAGGAGGGACCCACCAACCAGGGAGGGAAAAGGTTTTCTTCCAATATCTTTTTTTTTTTTTTAATTTGGTTTCTTTCAGGCGTGGTGAATCCTAGCACTCAGAAGGCAGAGGTAGGAGGATCACCATGAGTTTGAGGCCGCCCTGAGACTACATATTGAATTTCAGGTCAGCCTGGGCTAGAGTGAAACCCTACCTTGGGAAAAAAAAAAGATTGAGAAAGATGCAGATAGAAAGAGGAAGAGAATGGGCACGCCAGGGCCTCCAGCCACTGTAAATGAACTCACTCAGGTGCCACCTTGTGCATCTGGCTTATGTGCATAGTAGGGAATCAAACCTTGGTCCTTTGGCTTCGCAGGCGAACATCTTAACTGCTAAGCAATCTGTCCAGCCCCCAAGATCCTTTTCTAGGCTTATAATGGTTACCAAGGGCATGACCTTTCAGAGTCCTGGGGACCGGCATTCTGAGGACCAGCAAGGTTGGCTGTTGCCCCACATGAGGGTCAACCCAGCTGCTGTCAGGGAGGTGCCCTGCTGCACAGTGGCTGGGGAGCCACACCCACTGCAGGCTTGTCTCCGACTCCCAACAGCCCCAGGAGGTGGGCCAGTGGTTCTGGCCTGCTTTACAGGTGGAACCCTGTAGCCCGCAGCAGCCTGCTGGATTGCAGCATGTGTGGTTCTGCAGAGTCCTTGCCCAGGCAGTCTGCGAAGGAGGGGAGCCTCCAAGGCATAGCTGGGACCCAGGTCAGCCTGGGCTAGAACGAGACTCTGCTTTAAAAACAAGAAAGGGAGAGCTGGAGAGATGGCTTAGCGGTTAAGCGCTTGCCTCTGAAACCTAAGGACCCCGGTTCGAGGCTCAATTTCCCAGGACCCACGTTAGCCAGATGCACAAGGGGGCACACGCATCTGGAATTCGTCTGCAGTGTCTGGAAGCCCTGGCGCACCCATTCTCCCCCCCTCTCCCCCTCCCTCTCTCTGCCTTTCGCTCTCAAATAAATACATAAAAAAAAATTTAAAAAGGGAAAAACCCAGTACTCAAGAGACCACTGAGTTCAAGGCTACCCTGAGACTACATAGTGAATTCTAGGTCAGCTTAGGCTAGAGTGAGACCCTCCTCGAAAAACAAAAATCCAAGACACAATGGAGCTGAAAACATGCAGCTGCGCTCACTGTATGACCTCTCAGGGGCTGTCACCTGCTGAGCCATCTCTGGCCCTCAGGAGAAAAAATGTTTTAACTAGGGCTGGAGGGATGGCTTAGGGGTGGAGGTGCTTTCCTGCAAAGCCAAAGGACCCAGGTCAGATTCCCCAGGACCCACGTCAGCCAGATGCACAAGGGGGTGCACGTGTCTGGAGTTCGTTTGCAGTGGCTGGAGGCCCTGGCACACCCATTCTCCCCACCCTTCTCTGTCAAATAAAAATTTTAAAAACTGCTTTAACTGAAGCTAGGTCATGAAAATAAATAGCTAATTCAAACTAGTTTCATCCTGGACTGCCTTGGGGAGAATCCTGCCCTGGGGCCTTCCCAGAGTGCCCCTGCTTTTCCTGGCTGTATTCCTCCAGGCTTGTGCCAGACTTTTGACTACGTTGTAGGAAAAGGGACTCCTGTCATCAAGTGCACAAGTGTTTCCAAATAGTGCAAGTCAAGCGCGAGAAGCATCTGCTGTGTGGGCTTGTGTGTGTAAATCGAGTCTGTTTCTCCATATGGCAAACAGCAACCAGATGCTAGGGTCGGCCTGAAGTGCAGGACGTCGTCTGCAGACATGGGACCCCCAGAGAACCCCTACGCCACTTCCAAAGAGCATCGAGACCCCCATTTATGTCTGGTCCCACCAAGCATGAGCCTCCCAACTAAGGCTGAAGGGCTCCTGGGACACAGGGCCAGCCACTTCTGAAGGGGCTGTGGGGACAGGCGGGTCCTATGACAGCCGCCCGGGGCGTCTGGTCAGCCCTTCACTGACTTGGGGAGTGCCCCTGCAGTACCCTCTCTGCTGGTCCCCATTAAGCCAACAGGTGACACACAAGCTGTGCCACGCGGGGTGGGGGGGCAGGACCACGCGGGGTGGGGGAAAGGACCACGCGGGGTGGGGGGCAGGACCACGCGGGGTGGGGGAAAGGACCACGCGGGGTGGGGGGGCAGGACAGGCCTCATGTGCCGCTGACAAGCTCTGCTTATGTCACCTCTGTACCCAGCTGGTATATTTGTACCAGGTTCTTCCTCGCACTGTGCCTGGCTTGGGCTCAGCGTCAGCAGGCCGTGTCCTTGTCTCTGGGTTGTCACCCGGCCTGCTCTACCTGACCTGGAGCCGCCCTTGGACAGCTCTGTCCTTGGCTCCATCTCCCAGCGATGGCAGATGCTGGTGAGATCAGTGTCCAGTGACAGGCTGTGGTGGGGACTGTGGAGGGGATGTCACTGCCAGAGGGGATCCCTACTGTGCTCAGCAGAGACCCTGTGACAAAAGGGACCACCACCGCCACCACCCCCAGCTCCCAGAGTGTCTGTTTTTCAAAGTAGCAAAATCCCGGAGTTAGGTGACGTCTCCCTCCCAAACCCCTCAAGTTGACAAGTCAGTTTTAGCAAGAATGCAGGCAGGAGGGAAGGCGCCTCTGGCCCCAGCTGGGTGGGTAGCATAGTTGGTACCCGTTTCCCACTGGACCCAGGCCCATCAGCTCCGCTGCTCCCCAGGGCATGCATCAGATACACCAGAAATAGACTGCAGCACCTGCCGACGTAGCACTGGGCTCACAAAGAACATCCTGGGGCTGGAGAGATGGCTTAGCGGTTAAGGTGCATGACTACGAAGCCTAAGGACCCAGGTTCGATTCTCCAGGACCCACTAAGCCAGATGCTCAAGGTGGCGCATGCATCTGGAGTTCTGTTTGCAGTGGCTGGTGCCCTGGTGGGCCCATTCTCCCTCTCTCTCTCTCTCTCTCTCTCTCTCTCCCCCCCCCCCCCCCGTCACTCTCAAATAAATAAAATAACTTGGCAGGGAAATGACTTCCCTTCACTCCCCTCCTCTTGCACTGCCTTCTCCAAGTGTCTCCTCCCTAGAACTCCTCCTAGGCTTCTGCTGCCCCCTCCAGCCGAAGGCATCACAATGGCCAGGGCCCTCTGTGACATCACCAAGGCCCAGCCCCGGGCGTCCCGTCGCTCGGTGCCCGGGCAGGCAGACCCACCATGAGCAGTTACCCGGCCCGCCAGCGCTCACCATGCGGACGCTGAGATGGTCCGTGGTTTTGCCCCTGTGCGTCTCCTGCAGCTACGCCTTCATGTTCTGCTCGCTGAAGGACAAGGCCAAGGAGACCCCGGGCAAGGCGCCTTGTGGAGGGCACTTCCGGATCAGGCAGAACCTTCCAGAGCACGCCCAAGGCTGGCTTGGGAGCAAATGGCTCTGGCTTCTCCTCATCCTTGCGCTGTATGCGATCCTGAAGTTCCGAGGAGAACGGGAGAAGAAGAAGGTAGGCGCGCGCGCGAAAACGGACTCCACCCAGAGCAGTTCACACTTCCTGAGCCCAAAGGGAGCGCTGCCCCGATGAGTTCCCATAAAGGAAGTAACGAAGCCTGTGTTAAAGGGCTGATAAGGGCTGGAGGGATGGCTTAGCGGTTAAGCTGTTTGCCTGCAAAGCCAGAGAACCCAGGTTTGATCCCCCAGGACCCGCTGAGCCATGCACAAGGGGGCACATGCGTCTAGCGTTTGTTTGCAGCGGCTAGAGGCCCTGGCATGCCCATAGTCTCTGTCTCTCTCAAATATATAAATAAGTAAATAAAATTTTTGGGCTGGAGAGATGGCTTAGTGGTTAAGCGCTTGCCTGTGAAGCCTAAGGACCCTGGTTCGAGGCTCGGTTCCCCAGGTCCCACGTAAGCCAGATGCACAAGGGGGCGCACGCGTCTGGAGTTCGTTTGCAGTGGCTGGGGTCCCTGGCGCGCTCATTCTCTCTCTCCCCCTCTGTCTTTCTCTCTGTGTCTGTCACTCTCAAATAAATTAAAAAAAAAATAAGTAAATAAAATTTTTAAAATACAGTGAAGGAGCCGGGTTACACCTTTAATCCCAGCACTTGGGAAGCAGAGGTAGGAGGAGGTACAGGGCCACCCTGAGACGACATAGTGAATTCCAGGTCAGCCTGAGCTAGAGTGAGACCCTACTTCGCGGGGTGGGGGTGGGGGCGCGGGGGGGGGGGGGGCTGGGGGAACAATAAAGGTTGGGCGTGGTGGCACAAACCTTTAATCCCACTAGGGAGGCAGAGGTAGGAGGATCTCTGTGAGTTCAAGGCCACCCTGAAACTACATAGTGAATTCCAGGTCAGCCTGGGCTAAAATGAAACTCTACTTCAAAAAGAAAGAAAGAAAAAGAGAGAGAGGGAGGGAGGGAGGGAGAAAGAAAGAGAGAGAGAGAGAGAAAAAAAAGCCAAAAAATAAAAGGCTAAAAAGAGCTGGGAGTGATGGCACAAGCCTTTAATCCCAGCACTTGGAAGGTAGGAGGATTCCAGGTTAACCTGAGCTAGAGTGAGACACTACCTTGAACCACCTCCTCCCACAAAAAAAAGGCTAATAAAAATTTAGGGTTGGAGGGATGGCTTAGTGGATAAGGTATTTGCCTGCAAAGCCAAAGAACCCAGGGTCAGGTCCCCAGGACCCATGTTAGCCAGATGCACAAAATGGCGCATGCTTCAGGAATTAGTTTGCAGTGGCTGAAAGCCCTGGTTTGCTCATATTCTCCCTCCCTCCCTCCCTCTCTCCCTCTCTCTTTCTCTGGAATAAATTTTTAAAAAATTGGCTGGAGAGATGGCTTAGCCATTAAGGCGCTACCCTACAAAGCCAAAGGACCCATGTTTGATTCCCCACTACCCATGTAAAGCCAGATGCACAACATGACACATGCATCTGGAGATTGTTTGCAGTGGCTAGAGGCCCTGGTGCACCCATTCCCTCTCTCTATCTGCCTCTTTGTCTCTGAAATAAATAAATAAAAGTAACAAAAAAGAAATATGCATTTAAAGAATAAATAAATAAAAATTTAAAATGGTGGTCTCTAGCATGATTCAAAGTGTCCAGCGAGAAGGAGCACGGACAGCACTTACGTCCTGGACAGACCCAGCACTTCAAGACACTATATCCATTCTGGTTTAAACTGGTTGCCAGGTTTCCTGTAAGGAGCCAAATAGAAATTATTTTCAGCCTTGCAGGCCCTGTGGGTCTCTCCACTGCCCCTGCCTGAGCCATAGCTAATATGCAAATAGAGAACATGGCTGTGTTCCAATAAAAGTATTTTATTTTTAACCAAAAGATCTGAGTTTTACATTCAAACTTTTAATACAGTTTTTGAGTTTTGTATGACTTGAATTTTTTAAAGCTTGTTGTTATTATTATTATTTATTTGAGAGAGAAAGAGGCAGAAAGAGAGAGAGAATGGGCACGCCAGGGCCTCCAGCCACTGCAAACGAACTCCAGATGTGTGCACCCACTTGTGCATCTAGCTAACATGGGTCCTGGGGAATCGAGCCTTGAACTGGGGTCCTTAGGCTGTGCAAACAAGCGCTTAACTGCTAAGCCGTCTCTCCATCCCATGACTTGAATGTTTAAGCTTTCTGTAAAATATGTAACTTACATGAAGATATATGTGTATCTTTTCTAAACCAGTGTCATGCCTCTGCGCAAACCCAATTAAACATTGGAAATAAAAACATTGTTTTGGGGCTGGAGAGATGGCTTAGCGGTTAAGCGCTTGCCTGTGTAGCCTAAGGACCCTGGTTCGAGGCTCGGTTCCCCAGGTCCCACGTTAGCCAGATGCACAAGGGGGCGCACGCGTCTGGAGTTCGTTTGCAGAGGCTGGAAGCCCTGGCGCGCCCATTCTCTCTCTCCCTCTTATCTGTCTTTCTCTCTGTGTCTGTCACTCTCAAATAAATAAATAAAATTATTTAAAAAAAAAAAAACATTGTTTTGGTGTGAAAAAAATGATGTACAAAAACAAGTGATATTCAGTCATGGTTTGCCAAAACTTAGACTAGTTAGAGTGAGGCTATAATCATGTTCTTTTAGGTGAGCCAATTTCTGAACTGTCTAAACCAGGAAAGTCGACAGTTATTCACCCTGAATCTCTTTCTTGACAGGAGCAGAATCCTACTGGCCTTCGAAGCTATCAGTTTCGTGGTCCGTCCAAGAAAACTCAAAATGCTTCCACCACCAAAGACTGCACCTTCAATACCTTAACTCAGCTGGAGATGGAACTGGTGAAATTTGTGTCCAAGGTGCGGAGTCTTAAAGTCTCCATGGCAGCCGGCAGTAACCTCAGGCTGCAAGTCCCAGAGATGCCGGTGGATTCGCATAACAATATTACGATATATGAGATATGGGGAGAAGAATCCTAGTGAATGGTTTGTGTGTCAGAGCAGTGGACATCCAAGTTGGTGTTGACAAGCTGTATGCAGTCTGATAAAAACTATTCTGAACAAAGTGATGTGCGCTGACAGCTTTCTGCCCCAGGCCATCTGCATCTTTCCACTACAATCTAAACTGACCTCGAGCCCTTAGCCTTGGAAACTGTTGCTCTTACTTTCCTGTTCACAGTTCCTCTCCACCCTAGCAGGGATACTCCCCGTGCCTTGCACTGGCCCCTGGGGGACAATCGGCTGTGGAATCTGAAAGATGTTGACAGCCTTGTCCTAGACCTGATTTCTCTATAGGATCTGTGTAAACTGGGGGACCCATTCTGAACTATTCACTTACAAAGCACAACTTTACCACTAGGCTTAATACACAAGGCTGAAATCAGGGGAGACTATTCTACAATTATTTGCTCCCTTTACCACCAGAAGTCTTTTTATTTTATTTTTATTTACTTAAGAAAGAGAGAGAATGGGCACGCCAGGACCTTCAACCGCTGCAAATGAACTCCAGATGCATGTGCCATCTTGTGCATCTGGCTTACCTGGTTCCTGGGCAATCAAACATGGGTCCTTTGGCTTTTCAGGCAAGCACTTTAACCACTAAATCATCTTTCCAGCCCCAGAAACGTCTTTTTCTTTGTTCATTCCATTTCATTGACTTTTTTTTCTGAAACCAAACAAGCCATTACATATGTCTGTAGTTGGGTTAAAACGGAGACACAGCTGGGCATCATGGTGCACACCTCAGTCCCAGCACTTGGGAGACCTGAGGTAGGAGCACTGGGATCAGTTTGAGGCCAGCATGAGACTGAAGAGTGAGTTGCAGGTCAGCCTGGGCGAGAACAAGACCCTATCTCAAAAATAAAACGGCAAACAGAGAGAGGAAGGAGGGAAGGAAAAGAAAGTGCAAAGGACAGATTCAGGGGCAGGGGACATGAAGTACACACTATCTGGGCTTTGACCCCGGCACTGCCTAAACCAGGCATAAGAGCCGGTGCTCAGACAGTGGAGGCAGGAGGATCAGAGGTTCAAGGTCATCCGCTCCATGTAAGTTTGGGGTCAGCCTGAGATACACGAGCTCTGTCTGAAACAAAAAGAAGGGAGGCAGGAAGGGGAGGGAGGAGGGAGGGACTGTGGATTCACAGCAAGCTGCCAGAGCAGGAGGAAGCCACTTCCCATTCCCACCTCTGGTGACACTTTATGTAACCACAGTGGCACACAGGAAAATTCGAGGGCTAGAGAGATGGCCCAGCACTTAAGGCACTTGCTTGCAAAGCCTGCAGCCTGGATTCATTTCTCCAGGACCCACACAAAGCCAGGGGCACAAGGTGGCGCATGCCTCTGGGCTTTGTTCAGCAGTGGAAGACCCTGGCGTGCCCATTCTCTCTTTCTCTCTCGCCCTTTCAAATAAATTGAAAAATATATTAACACAGAAAGTACAGAAAGGGAAGGGGAAAGATGCAAGCTGGTGTGCTGGTATATACCTGTAGTCCCAGCACTTGGGAGGCTGAGATAGGAGGGTTGCCATGAGTTCAAGGCCAGTCTAGGGCTACAGAGTGAGTCAGTTTGGGCTAGAGTGAGACCCTGCCTTGAAAGAAAACAAAAAAAAAAAGGAAAAGTTATTTTTTGAGTTAGAAAAGCAGACAGGTGGCTGGGGAGATGGCTAAACAATTAAAGGCACCTGCAAAACCAGCTGGCCTGGGTTCAGTTCCCCAGCACCCACATAAAGCTAGATAACAAAAAATTACCATGGGTAGCCGGGTGTGGTGGTGCACACCTTTAATCCCAGCACAGCACTCGGGAGGCAGAGGTAGGAGGATCACTGTGAGTTCGAGGCCACCCTGAGACTACGTAGTGAATTCCAGGTCAGCCTGGGCTAGAGTGAGACCCTACCTCGAAAAAATAAAAAAAAATAATAAATTAATAAAAAGAAGTGAAGTCTCTATAGTGTTGTAAATCCAGAACATGCTGTTACTTGCCCAGTTGCCATGGTAATACATGTGTTATGACTGCATAAGGAGGGACTCAGGTGACTTATTTCGTTGCATTTGTAGCTACTGGTTCAGTAGAAATGAAGGGAACTATGATTATTTTGTTCCCATGAGCCATGCACTAAATGTCACATCTTTATGACTTCATTTTATTTATTTTATTTTTATTTTTTGGCTTTTCAAGGTAGTATCTCACTCTAGCCCATTCTGACCTGGAATTCACTATGTAGTCTCATGCTGGCCTTGAAGTCATAGCAATCCTCCTACCTCAGCCTCCTGAGTGCTGGGATTAAAGGCAGGTGCCACCATGCCCAGCTCATTTTATTTTATTTTATAGTTTTTTTTTTTTTGTTTTTTTTTTTTTTTAGGTAGGGTCTCACTCTAGCCCAGGCTGATCTGGAATTCACTATGTAGTCTCAGGGTGGCCTCGAACTCACGGCGATCCTCCTACCTCTGCCTCCCGAGTGCTGGGATTAAAGGCGTGCGCCCCCACGCCCGGCTAGCAGCTCCATTTTCTCCTGGGGTCACCTTCTACATGGAGTGAGGTATTTGGTGGTCGTCACCACCAAACAGTCAGACAGACAGAGCCTCACTGTAGCCCAGACTGACCTGAAACTCACTCTGTAGCCCACCCAGGCTGTGCAGAACCTCTTAGAAAGTCTACCTCAGCCCCCAGAGTGCTGGGACTAAAGGTGTGCATCAGAAGGCCACCATGCCTGGCTTTTTTCTTGTCTGTCCCTCCCTGACCACACACAGGCAGACATGATGATGATGCTATAATTTATTTATAACAAAAAATGCATCTCCTGGGGCTGGAGAGGTGTTCCCTGTATAAAGAGCTTGTTGTACAGGTATGAGGACCTAGTTTGGATCCCCAGAACCCATAAAGTGGCGTGCACACCTGTAACCCCAGGGCTTGGGAAGTGCAGACAGCAGGAGCCCTGACCCCCTGTGCCCCCGCCCCCACCCCAGCTAGCTACTTAGCAGACTAGATGAGCCACAGGTTCAGTGTCTCAACAACTAAGGTGGTGAGGCTGCGTGTGGGGGTGCGCGCCTCTAATCCCTGCACTCCGAGGCAGAGGTAGGAGGATCGCTGTGAGTTCAAGGCCACCCTGAGACTGCAGAGCGAATTCCAGGTCAGCCTGGGCTAGAGTGAGACCCTACCTCGAAAAGCCAAAAAAGAAAATAATTAATAATAATAATAATAATAATAATAGAATAGAATAGAATAAAAGAAGGTGGTGGCTGAAAAGCTGAATCAGCTTTTTGCTTGCAAAACCTGCCAATCCCGAGTTTCAATTCCCCAGCCACCAATGTAAAGCTGGGCACAAAAAGTGGCGCGTGTGCCTGACTGTCATTCACAGTGGTGACACACACAAATAAAAAGAAAATTGAGGTGAAGAGCATTTGAAGAAGACACATGAACGTGTATACACCTCACACTCTCAAGCATGTGCACCCCCACACACGAATGTGCACACACATCACAGTCTCGTACACATGCCGGAAACCAAAATGTGCCTCTGTTCTTCATCCCTTCAGTACACAGCCCATACAACCTGTAGGACCCCAAAGTGACCAGGGATTGCTGCTGGACTGGAGCCCTCGGTGTGACCAAAACCCCTAAGGCTCCGCTCCTTACCCACATTTAGCAAAGAATCAAAAAACATGGACTCAAGCCTGGCGTGGTGGTGCACACTTTTAATCCCAGCACTCGGGAGGCAGAGGTAGGAGGATCGCTGTGAGTTCGAGGCCACCCTGAGACGACATAGTGAATTCCAGGGCAGCCTGGGCCAGAGTGAGACCCTACCTCGAAAGGAAACAAAAAGAAAAAAAAAAACCGTGGAGTCAGAGAAAACTATGGGGGGGAGGGGGGATTAAGGTAGGGTGGAAACAGGTCCAGGGGAATTCCTGCTCCCCTGGTTGGCCCAGGAGGCCCTGGTCTCCGGAAGAGCCACCCTTGCTCCCAAAGCCCTGGAAAACTGGAGGAAGAGCCGGAATGCGGTTGCCACTGCTGCCGCCTTCAACCATCTTGGATGAGTCTGAATCAAACTGGATCAAATCTAGTCCGGCCAGGGCAGGCAGGGTGGCATCCATGCTTCTTTGGGCCAGTCCCTAGGCGCTGAACTGCAGCTCTGCCTTGCCAGCAGTGCGGTCAGCGTGCTCACAGGAGTGTTCACTGGCACAGTGCCCGCCGCCCCCTAGCCAGGATTTGCTTTCCATTTGGGGCTCCCACCTGCCCATCGGTCCTGCTTGCTGTCTGCCTACATGAAACTATGCAAGCCCAGGCTGGATTGGGGCTCCTGGAGCTGCTCCCTCGACCTCCCAAGGGCTGGGATTAGAGAAGTAGCCACCAGGCCTGGCACCCCATGTCCTGTTACAGGGGCGCCCTTCCCAGCGCGATCACAAACTATAGGGCCGTGCATAACCTGTGTTGACCCGTGTGGCTGAGGGGGTGACTCCAGGGTAGCTTCCTGGAGGGGGATCGCTGTGGGGCAAGGTAACTCTGTGTGGCTGTTAGGCATTGCCGAATTTCCTCCAGGAGGGCGCCAGCCTGCGTGCGCGCCAGAGAGAGGACAGGTGGGAGCCGCGGGTAGTTTCCTCTAAATCTATTGCGGAGCTAGCGTGGGGCTTGCAGTTTCTCGATATAACCACTAGGTGGCAGACAGAGCCCATCAGAACAGGGAGTCCCCGGTTTCCAAAGACTGCTTTAGGGGACCTGAGGGTAGCTGTGTACATTGAAGTTCAGTGATTATGACGCTTTTCCTGCTAGTGACACTAATAGTAAAGAGAAGATGGGAAGGCCAGCACCTCCCCCGTGGAAAGCTCCCATTCTGCTGCCTAGGAAGAGAGAAAAATAAACCCAGAATGGCTGGGGATGCGGCTCAGCGGGGGAGAGGGCCCAGCTCACTGAAGCGCTGGGTTTCAGTGCCAGCCTGGGGCAGCGGGGACAAAACCCAGAACCACAGAAAGACGCGCAGGTCAGGACCGAGCGTAGAGTGCCTGGCACGCCTAAGGGCCTGGAGTCCACCCCACTGGGGGAGGAAACGCAAATGAGTGGTAGCAGATAGAATGTGTGCGCGCTGGGGCTGGAGAGATGGCTTGGGGGTTAAGGCGCTTGCCTGCGAGGCCATCAACTCCCCAAAACCCACCTAAGCCAGATGCACGTGGTGGCGCGTGTGTCTGGAGTTCGTTTGCAGTGTCTAGAGGCCTGGCGCACCCATTCTCTCTCATTAAAGAGAAAGAAAGAGGGCTGGAGAGATGGCTTAGCGGTTAAGCGCTTGCCTGTGAAGCCTAAGGACCCAGGCTTGAGGCTGGATCCCCAGGACCCACGTTAGCCAGATGCACAAGGGGGCGCACGTGTCTGGAGTTCGTTTGCAGTGGCTGGAGGCTCTGGTGCACCCATTCTCTTTCTCTCTCTGTTTCTCTGTTTCTCTGTTTCTCTGTTTCTCTCTCTCTCTCTCTCTCTCTCTCTCTCTCTCTCTCGGTTTGTCACTCTCAAATAAATAAGTAAAAATAAAGGAAGGAAAGAAAGTGAGAGAGAGAGAAAGAAGGAGAGAAAGAGGGAAAGAAAGAGAATGTGTGTACGTATGCTACTTGGTCAGAGCCCACTTGCCCCAGGTGGGTGCCAAGTTTCTCTTACGCAGCTGCCATGCTCTAATGTAATGACCCCCCTCCTCACACAGTGAGTCAGGTAAGCCAGGATGCTTGAAGATGGGATCCTTCAAAAATGCTCCTGGGCTGGAGGGATGGCTTAGTGGTTAAGGTGCTCCCTACAAAGCCAAAGGATTTCGGTTCAATTCCCCAGGACCCACATAATGACGGATGCACAAAGTGCCGCAGGCATTTTGAGTTTGTTTGAAGTGGCTAGAGGCCCTGGCGTGCCCATTCCCTCTTGACTCTCTCTCAAATAAATAAAAAAGAAAAAAAAATGCTCCTTTCTCAGGACTTGGGGCTCTTCTCGGATGAGTGACAAAACAAACAAATAAATAAATAAAAACAGAATAACCACATGACCAGGCAACCCCAGTCCTGGGTATGTGGCCAATAGAAATGAAGGCGGGGTGCGGCAGCACAGAGGTGCGCTCGCTGCTGGGAGGCGGAAGGCGCCCAGATTCCCACGAGAGCAGAGCAGAGGGCAGGTAAACAAACTCACACTGGGCCTAGGTGGGACCTTCTCCATCCCTGAAAAGGAAGGAAGCCTTGTCACACACGCCAGCGTGAATGACCCCTAGGACACTGTGCTAAGTGCATTAAGCCCATCACCAAAAGACAAATATTTCTGATTCAACAGGAGACAATGGACTTGGAAGAGACAAAAATCACAGGTGAAAAGGAGACTGGGACAAATTACAAAAATTAGACTCAGGCTGGAGGTATGGCTCAGCCGCCAAGTGCAGGCAGGAGAGTCTGAGGAGGCTGAGAGACGACTCAAATTTTACCCCAGCCCCCACCTGCACAGCTGGACGTGGCCATGGGCATCTGCAGCCCCAGTCCTGTAGGGAGCAGAGACCAGAGGCTGTCCAGAGCTCATGAGCGAATGGCAGGTTCTGGGAACACCAAGGGACTCTGATGCAAATGAGAATGTGTGGCAAAGCCACACAGCAAGGCACCTTTTCCTGCCACTGCAGCCGAGCACACGGGGGACCGCCACAGCACACAATTTGGGAAAGGGAGAGGTGATTTAATGGGTACAAAGTTTTTGTTGTGGGCAAGAAGTACAGACTGACTAGTGCTGCTAAGTCATAGAGATTACATTTGAGTTGAACTCATTATTTATTTGCAAGCAGGGAGAGAGGAGAGAGACTGACAGCGAGTGAGTGCCTGACACTACCTACACAAGACCATCCTAAGAGGAGGAAACGATCATGACATCAAAGTAAAAGAGACTGATTGAGATGGGGAGGGGATATGATGGAGAATGGAATTTCAAAGGGGAAAGTGGGGGGAGGGAGGGTATCACCATGGGATATTTTTTATAATCATGGAAATTGTTAATAAAAAATTTGAAAAAAATAATAATGCCTGTTTATGAGGAAAAAAGTTATATTAATGAACAGTGCCAAATACACTGTGCATATCTACAATTTAATTTTTGAATGTGCATTAATTAGCTCCCTCCCCTTAGTCTATGTGATGGTTCCATGCCTAGTCGTTGAAATTCTTGTGATGTTTTGTATGGATGTAGACTTTGTCAACATGTAAATAATGTGTACAGCAAGTTTTTATGATTAAGGAATTAAATTTCTTTTATTTTTATTATTGAGAGTTAAAACATGTATGAACAAAAAATCAATAAAGGAATATACTCTTATAGTAAAAAAAAACAAAAACTCAGGCTGGAGAGATGGCTTAATGGCTAGGTGCTTGTCTGTGAAGCCTAAGGACCCTGATTTGAGGCTTGATTTCCCAGGACCCACGTAAGCCAGATGCACAAGGGGGCACATGCGTCTGGAGTTCATTTGCCGTGGCTGGAGGCCCTGGCCCGCCCACTCTCTCTCTCTCTCTTACTGCCTCTTTCTCTCTCTGCCTATCACTCTCAAATAAAAACAAACAAACAAACAAAAAGCTGGAGATGAGCTGGGCATGGTGGCACACCCCTTTAATCCTAGCACTTGGGAGGCAGAGGTAGGAGGATTGCTGTGAGTTCAAAGCCACCCTGAATTCCAAGTCAGCCTGAGCTAGAGTAAGACCCTACCTCTGGGCTGGAGAGATGGCTTAGCGGTTAAGCGCTCGCCTGTGAAGCCTAAAGACCCCGGTTCGAGGCTCGGTTCCCCAGGTCCCATGTTAGCCAGATGCACAAGGGGGCGCACGCGTCTGGAGTTCGTTTGCAGAGGCTGGAAGCCCTGGCGCGCCCATTCTCTCTCTCTCCCTCTATCTGTCTTTCTCTCTGTGTCTGTCGCTCTCAAGTAAATTAAAAAAAAAAATTAAAAAAAAAGACCCTACCTCTAACCCCCTCCCCTGAAAAAAAAAAAAAGCTGGAGATGGAAGTGCGGCTGATCTAAGAGCCTCACAAAGACAGATGCCCGTCCTCCAGCCCGCAGCAGCAGGGGGACACAAGCCAACACTCCCACGCAGTCTGGCCTGTGCCCCAGGCTCGGCAGCAGGCGTTCCCAGAAAGGTGCCGGGGCCAGCGCAGGGGAGTCGGGCTCTCTGCTCAGTGCCATGGAGGGACAGTCAATCCTTTTGTCTTGGCAACAACCACAGAGTTGGGATTCTCCCTCTGGGGAAATCCCTTGCCTGGCTTGCAATCCCCCGGGGACACTCACAGATTCTCAGGCTCATTTGTTCTGAAATTGGCCAGAAATAATAAATATTTTAGGTTTGGCGTGCCGTCTGTTTCTATCACTGCCACTTTGCTCTGCTGTGGTGGCAGCAGTCCTTGTTTGAATGTTGTCTATAGTTCTGCTTGGCACCATCTGGGTTACAAAGCCCCTGCTTGGTGCCTGCCAACAGTGCCAGCCATATACCAGGCACATTTTATTTTTCCAGCGCTGGGAGGTTCAAACCCATGACATTGGGCATGCTAGGCAAGTGCTCTACCACTGAGTTACATCCCAGCCCTGTGAACGTCTTTCAAGTGGGTGAATATTCCTCACATATATATTGGCTTTTTGTTTTGTTTTTCAAGGCAGGGTCTCACTCTAGCCCAGGCTGACCTGGAATTCACTATGTAGTCTCAGGGTGGCCTCGAACTCACAGTGGTCCTTCTACCTCTGCCTCCTGAATGCTGGGATTAAAGGCATGCACCACCACACCTGGTTTATTATGTTTGTTTTTTAAAAAAAAATATTTTATTTTTATTTACTTATTAGAGACGGAGTGAGAATAGGCACGCCAGGGCCTCTAGCCACTGCAAACAAACTCCAGATGCATGTGCCACCATGTGCATCTGGCTTACATGGGACCTGGGGAATCGAACCTGGGCTCTATGGCTTTGCAAGCAAGGGTCTTAACCACTAAGCCATCTCTCCAGCCCTATATTTGCTTTTTTGAGGTACCATGTCACTCTCGGCGAGGCTAACCTGCCTCTATCCTTGGTGTCTGTGCTCTGACAGGCAAGAAACAGGGATTTCCTAAGTCATTTTCCCTGGACTTGCAAACCTGTTCATTAGTCCTCCAATGGAGGCGTCCCTTTGCCCTTTCCCTACATTCAGGAAGTCACCGCAGCTCCCTGTGACCAGATCACAGGATCCATTTCTCAGCTGTTGGCTTCAAGCCCCCTCTGGTCCATAGATTTTGCCTGTAATTATAGTTTACAGTGGGTTGGTTTCCCGGGAGCAAAGGATTTCTGGCTAGCCTGAGGCCATTGCAGACCAGCCTGCTTCTGCCCATCCAAGTGGAAGCACCAGAGCTAAGACCAGTTTTTCTAGTTCCCGGACACTGCTTAGATGATTCTCTAGGTTCACTTTCCTGAGTTAGGGACTCTACTTGGATTCGCAAGTGACATGATGATCTCTGTCACTACATGGGGCCCATGGGTAAGTCACTGTCTGCAAGTGTAGGCTCTTAGGCTTTTCTTTTCCAAATTTTTATCAACAACAACCATGATTATAAAAATATCCCATGGTAATGCCCTCCCTCTCTCCACTTTCCCCTTTGAAATTCCATTCTCCATCATATCCCCTCTCCATCTTGATCAGTCTCTCTTTTATTTTGATGTCATGATCTTTTCCTCCTATTATGATGCTCTTGTGTAGGTAGTGTCAGGCACTGTGAGGTCATGGATATCCAGGCCATTTTGTGCCTGGAGGAGCACGTTGTAAGGAGTCCTACCCTTCCTTTGGCTCTTACATTCTTTCCGCCACCTCTTCCCCATTAGACCCTGAGCCTTGGAAGGTGTGATAGAGATATTGCAGTACTGAGCACTCCTGTCACTTCTTTCCAGAACCATGATACCTTTTGAGTCGTCCCAAGGTCACTGCCATCTGAAAATAGAAGGTTCTCTACCAAAAGTGAGAGTAGCATTAATATAAGGGTATGAACATTAAGAGAAGTGCTTACTGGGAAGTTTGATAAGCATAGTATGTACATTTAGCCAGACATTAGGCTTTTCTTTTCAATAAAAGAGGATGGCAGCCTTTGCCACTGTAACCTTGGACTACTGCCAAGTTGAATTAGAGGTACTGTCACCAGCCTGTCTTCTCCTTCTTTCTTTCCCAGAAGAGCCTTGGACCAATCATGGGGGTTTCAAGCCCATTTCTATAATAAATTTTTCACATCACACACCAAAAATGCAAAAGTTACCTCCTTACCAACTTTCAGCTGTATTGGTGGAGTCAGTAAGCAATAAGATATCAAGCTGGGCATGGTAGCACATGCCTTTAATCCCAGCCCTTGGGAAACAGAGGTAGGAGGACTAGCCATAAATTTGAGGCCCAGAGGGAATTCAAGGTCAGCCTGGACTAGAGTGAGACCCTACCTTGGGAAAAAAAGTGTGTGTGTGTGTGTGTGTGTGTGTGTGTGTACCACCACGCCCAGCTGTGGCTAAGCTTTTTATGTGGGTATTGGAACAGAACTCTGGTCCTCATGTTTTTGAGGTAAATGTTTTACCAAACTTCAGCCCCTCGTAAACAGTCTAAACTCCCTGCGCTTTCTCTGCCGCCAGCGTAGAGCAAGTGACGCCGCAGTCCGGAGTGCTCCCACTGCCTCCCTCCTCCCGACTCCTCCACCTGCCTGGGTCAGGAAGGCCGTTAGCTTTCTGGTCAGGCTGCGTCCTGCACCGAGGAAGCCTGCTGGCTCGGGTCCTCTCGCCTCCCCTCAGGCTTCAGGAATTTAGGACTCTTGTCCTGCTCTGTCTGCTTTCTGTTTCTTGGGGCTGGGAGATTGCTCAGTGGTTAAAAGCACTTGCTGCCTAAATATGAGGGCCTCTTGGTCCAGGCCAATTTTGATCCCCTAAAACCCATGTAAAAAACTGAGCGTGGCTATGCATGTCTGTAACCCAGTCCATTGGTAAGTAGGCCAGGAGATCTGGGTTGAAAGACCCTGTCTCAAGGAAGTATACAAATGAGTGATAAAACAAACAAATGAACAAACAAAAACAAATCAAAGAAACCACCTAGGTCAGGTGTGATGGGACATACCCTTGGGGAGGCTGAGGTAGAAGGCTCACTGTGAGTTCCAGGCCAGCTTTGTCCCCCGCAAATAAAAGTATATAAATTAAATAAATAAATAAAGGCCAGGCGTGGTGGCGCACGCCTTTAGTCCCAGCACTTGGGAGGCAGAGGAAGGAGGATCACCGTGAGTTCGAAGCCATCCTGAAACTACGTGGTGAATTCCAGGTCAGCCTGGGCTACAGTGAGACCATACCTCAAAAACAAAAACCCCAAAACCCTACTGTTTTCCTCTGCCTTCTGCACACACGCACATGAGGCACACACATGCATATACCACATGCCACACACATGTGAGGTTTTAAAAATATATTTATTTATTTGTTTATTTGAGAGAAAGAAGGAGAGAGAGAAAGAGAGAACAGGCACACCAGAGCCTCCAGCCACTGCAAACAAACTCCAGACGCATGCGCCCCTTGAGCATCTGGCTAACGTGGGTCCTGGAGAGTTGAACCAGGATCCTTTGGCTTTGCAGGCAAGCACCTTAGTGAGGTTTTTCAGGAAATCTGGCCAACTGCATGTTATACCCACCAAACCACCCCAAAATACTTATGTTTACGCCCAAGTATTAGTACTTCTCCCACTTTTTTTTTTCTCGAGGTAGGGTCTCACTCTGGCTCAGGCTGACCTGGAATTCATTATGCAGTCTCAGGGTGGCCTCGAACTCACAGTGATCCTCCTACCTCTGCCTCCCAAGTGCTGAGATTAAAGGCGTGTGCCACCACGCCCAGCTTTGCTCCCACTTTTTGTCAAAGAACCTTCTTCATTTTATTTTATTTTATTTTATTTTATTTTATTTTATTTTATTTTATTTTATTTTATTTTAGTCCAAATAGCAGTGACCACTGGGGAGACTCAAAACTGCAAATATATGCTTTGGTTTTCTGATTGCCCAAAGTGAGCAAGAGAATGAATTTCTAATAGTGACACTGGAAGTCTTGTCTGGGAAGTAAGGCATAATATGCTTTACAAAGAAGCCTGGGTTTGATTCTCCAGTTCCCACATAAAGCCAGATGCTCAAAGTGGTGTATGCATCTAGAGTTTGTTTGCAGTGGCAGGAAGCCCTGGCACACCCATAAACTCTCTTCCTTCTCTCTGTCCAATTCATAAATACTAGTAAATTAATTGATTAAAAAATAGAAGAGGGCCAGGCTGGTGGTACACACCTTTAATCCCAGCACTGGGGAGGATAGTATGATTTCAAGGCCACCCTGAGACTACAGAGTGAATTCCAGGTCAGCCTGGGTGTGGTGGTTTGAGTCAGGTGTCCCCCATAAACTTAGGTGTTCTGAATGCTAGGTTCCCGGCTGATGGATATTTGGGAATTAATGCCTCCTGGAGGGAGTGTATTGTTGGGGGCAGGCTTATGGGCTTTATAGCCAGTTTCCCCATGCCAGTGTTTGGCACACTCTTCCTGTTGCTGTGGTCCATCTTATGTTGGCCAGGGGGTGATGTCCACCCTCTGCTCATGCCATCGTTTTCCCCTGCCATCGAGGAGCTTCCCCTCGAGCCTGTAAGCCAAAATAAATCTCTTTTCCCCAGAAGCTGATCTTGGTTGGGTGATTTCTAACAGCAATGCAAACCAGACTGCAACACTGGGCTAGAGCGAGACCATCCTCAAAAAAAATTAAACAAAAAAAGAAAGCCGGGCATGGTGGTGCACACCTTTAATCCCAGCACTGGGGAGGGAGAGGTAGGAGGATTGCTGTGAGTTTGAGGCTACCCTGAAACTACATAGTGAATTTCAAGTCAACCTGAGCTAGAGTGAGACCCTATCTCAAAAAACAAACAAACAGAAAACCCCCAAACCCCACTTAACTACAATAACAAACCAAAACAACACATGGAAAACCCTCTTCTGGCTTCTGAGGGCATTTTTCACCGTGTGCAGAGGCTCCTTTGAGCTATCAAGGCAATGGATCCTACCGCAGAGGCCAGGCCAGCTTCATAAAACCACCTCTACTGTTGCTGAGAGCGTGGCTCCGAGGGAGGAGCGCCCGCCGAGCCTGCATGAGGCTCCCAGCTCCGTCTCCATCACCACAGAAAACCAAGCCTGGGGCTGGAGAGATGGATTAGCGGTTAAACGCTTGCCTGTGAAGCCTAAGGACCCCGGTTCGAGGCTCGGTTCTCCAGGTCCCACGTTAGCCAGATGCACAAGGGGGCGCACGCGTCTGGAGTTCGTTTGCAGAGGCTGGAAGCCCTGGCGCGCCCATTCTCTCTCTCTCCCTCTATCTGTCTTTCTCTCTGTGTCTGTCACTCTCAAATTAAAAAAAAAAAAAAAAAAAACCAAGCCTGGTGGCCAGAGCTGTAATCCCAGGACTTGGGAAGTGGAGGCAGAAGGATCAGAAGTTCAGTCATCCTCAGCTACATAGTGAGTTTGAGGCCAGCCTGGGCTACTTGAGACCTCAATTACTGATGAAAACCAGATGTTCCACCTTCTTTCTCACCTTGCCTGGAAATGTGTGCTTTCAGGAACACGGGGACTGAGATGACCCACACAGCAACCTGAGTACATCTTCTAACTCACATTCCCTCAATGTCAAGTCTTTCTTCCTGCCAATTTCAAGAAGTCTGGTTGGCTCGTTTTAGGTTCACATGTCCCACTCCTGGGCCAATCATTGTATTTAGGAAAAGAAGACACTATAATTGGGTTAGGATTCAAAGGCAAGGAATTCCCCTAAAAAGTGCTTTTTTTTTAATTTTTTTTGTTCATTTTTTATTTTATTTATTTGAGAGCGACAGACATAGAGAGAAAGACAGATAGAGGGAGAGAGAGAGAATGGGCGCGCCAGGGCTTCCAGCCACTGCAAACAAACTCCAGACGCGTGTGCCCCCTTGTGCATCTGGCTAACGTGGGACCTGGGGAACTGAGCCTCGAACCGGGGTCCTTAGGCTTCACAGGCAAGCGCTTAACCACTAAGCCATCTCTCCAGCCCTAAAAAGTGCTTTTAAAAAGGGCTTGAGGGCTGGAGAGATGGCTTAGCAGTTAAGTACTTGCCTGTGAAGCCTAAGGACCCCTGGTTGGAGGCTCAATTCCCAGGACCCATGTTATCCAGGTGCACAAGGGGGCGCCTAAGGACCCCGGTTCAAGGCTCGATTCCCCAGGACCCAGATGTACAAGATGTTGCATGCGTCTGAAGTTCGTTTGCAGTGGCTGGAGGCTCTGGTGCGCCCATTCTCTCTCTCTATCTGCCTCTTTCTCTCTCTGTCGCTTGCTCTCAAATAAATAAATAAAAATAAACAAACAAGCAAAAAAAAAAAGGGGGGGCTTGCCTGTTGTAAGAGCCAGGTTTCCTCTGTTCCCCACAATGCTGACCCACCGCAAGGAACCCAGCCAAATGAGAAGGAGGCCACATCACCTGGGCGATCCGGGAGGCTGTCAGAATTCTAGCACAGCCAGTTGATAAATAGGGCCATGTGTCCTGGCTTAGGGTCAAAAATGGACAGAGAGGAACCTCTCCTCTCCTGTTAATTGCTCGTTTTCCTCTCCTTGTCTACTAGGCGTGAGACCATGAGACATGAGATGTGAGAACAAGGAGTTATCGCTGGAGAGAGGAACTGTGGGAGCCAAGAACTGTCTTGTTAAATGATGGCAAATAGCCTCGCCTATCTGGCAAGGTTGGATCCACAAAGGCCACGCTGGAGGCTTGCTTATTAGCCTGTGGTGCTCTTAGAGGCGGTAGAACCTTTAAGAGGTCTTAAAGGCACATGCCCAAGCCTTCTTGCTGCATGGTAACCTGGCTGAGGAGGGCATCATGGCAAGACAAAACAAACGTGCTGGCTTGCCTGGGTCGCTCTTCCTCTTAATAAAACTCATGAAGGCCAGCTTGGGGGCCCCACCCTCATGACCTCACCTAATCCTAAATGCTTCCCAAAGACTCCACCTGGAAGCACCATCCACACATAAATTTGAGGATTAAGCTTGCAACACAGGAAGTTCTGAGGGGGTGCTGATGGAGACGGGGAGGCAGAGAGGTGACTGGCCAGGCCCCAAGAGCACTGGCGCTGTTGTCTGAGAATCCGTCTCAGTTGCCTGACAACCCTTGGATGTAAGTCCTTTCACGGCCCCATTTCACAGATGATGAAACAGCATGCAGGGTTAGAAAATCCTTTTAAGGACTGGAGAGATGGCTTAGTGGTTAAGGCACTTGCCTGCAAAGCCAAAGGATCCTGGTTTGACTCTGCAGGAACCATGTAAGCCAGATGCACAAGGGGGTATATGCATCTGGAGTTTGTTTGCAGTGGCTGGAGGACCTGGTGCACCCATTCTCTCTCTCAAATAAATAAATAAAATACATTGAAAAGAAAAAGAAAATCCTTTTAAGATCCACTGCTGGAAAGTGGCAAGTCTGCTCACCCAGGCAGGTGGGAGAGACACACACAGGAGCCCCGCTGCCCTGCTTGCTATGGGACGGCTCAGGTACTTGTTTCTAAGGGCCTGGGCTTCCTCCCCAGGGGCCACTGGGGGCACTGAAAGCACCTCAACAGGAAGTTGTGACACTTGTTGGGGTTCAGGGCACTGTGCAGGAACACCCCCCACACACACTTTGACACATCTCCAAACTCAGCCTGAGGGGGATTCAATGTCCCATAGCTGCAGAGCTAGGCCACGGGTGGATAGATAAACACATCGCTCCGGAAGCTTCTTCCCATTAAAAATAAACATACCGCCTTGACATTGAGGATTCTTTGCTCTTCTTCCTTTCCTCCAGGCCTCCCTGCCTCCCTCCTTCTTCTACATGCCCAAGTCAGTTGAAGCCTTTGCTTAAGTAACTAAATAAACAAGACAGGCAGAGCGAGAGATTACAAAAGGATTAGGCCCTTGGTCAATTTCTCGTCTCCTCTCTGCAGAGACAAGACCTGAAGGATTGCTAAAAAGTTCCCTTGGAAACCAAGGTCTCTCTCGGGCCTTGGTTAGCTCCTCTCTGCTGGGTGGAGCTCTCTGTGTGCCACCTTCAGGGCTGACCTTTGTGCCAATGAGATGGCCTTGGCACGGGGCTGGGATTCCAGGCTAGCGATGAGGTGACCCAGCAACCCCCTCAGGCCAAGGGCTTTGGCCCCTGGAGACAGGCTGCACCATGCCAAGACACTCTGGACCCCCAGTTCAAGTGCCCAGCCGTGTGTCACGTAGTCTGCCACGCCGGTGTGGCCCCTCTTTTCCCTGCTTCCTCTGCTCCGTGGAGGAAACACAGCCCTGCTCGTGTGCTGGCCCGCTGTTTGCTGCTCATCACCAGGCCTGGGACATCTAGTCCCTCCCTCTCCTGACTCACCCACAGCTCTCTCTCCCCTTGTGACTCCTCGGTCATGTCTACACAACGTCTGCACCCCATTTCTCTACTTTTTGGTTTTTCAAGGTAGGGTCTCACTCTAGCCCAGGCTGACCTGGAGCTCACTCTGTAGTCTCAGGGTGGCCTCAAACTCACGGCGATCCTCCTACCTCTGCCTCCCGAGTGCTGGGGTTAAAGGCGTGCGCCACCACGCCCGGCTCTATTTCTCTACTGTCTTTCAGGGACACACGCATCTACTTCCCCTGTCAGCACTTCCTTTACTCCATCCGAGGCCAGAGTCTATCGCCAACCCTTCCCATTCCCGCCTCAGCCTCCCTCACATGTCCCCACGGCAGCATCTCGGGCATTCCACGCTTAGCATGTTGTTTCCCACCCCCATTTACTCCTTAGTATCCCTCAGAGCAACTGTCCCCTGCCCTTCAGACCAGGTGGCCAGGCCATGTCCTCAGGGCTCCCCTCCCCAGCACTAGGGTCCGTTCTGCCTTCCAGAGGTCCTCCCCCTCTTTTCCATTTGGTGCCCTGGTCTGGGCCACCACATGCACCCTGCAACAAATACAAGCCCTCGTTTCTCACTGCGCTGCCACTGAAATAGTTCTAGAATGAACAGAATCAACCCAGTCCCTTGTTTCAACCCACTTCATGTTTCTAAGGTGAGGCTCCATCTCTGGGGCTGGGTTTACATAGCTTCCACCCGGGCCCCACCCCACTAGGCGCTTCTGCCAAAACCCACTGGCACACCTCTGCTACCCAGGCCCCAGCACCTCCTGGCACCTAGCTAGGGTGCCCTCTGCTCCCCATCTTGCTAATTCCTCTTTACCCTTTGGTCCCCGGCTTGCTCTGCTCCCTCTGTCCTCTAGAAAGACTTCTGATGTTTCTCTCAAAACAAAGCCAAAGCCATGGAGACCCTTGAGGCTGCTGCATTCTCTTCCCAGAGAAAGCTCTGGAAAGGTGTGTCTGCACAACCAGCTTGTCCTTCTCCCTGGTCTTCTTTAGCTCTGCTGAGTGCCACTGGGCATAGACGGCACTTACACATGACCACGGGTACCTGATTTGTCCCTGATATGATTGATCCACTGACTGAGACACATTAGCTAAAAGAAAAGGGGTGGCTGGGGAAATGGCTTAGTGGTTAAGGCGTTTGCCTGCAAAGCCAAAGAACCCTGGTTCGATTCCCCAGGACCCACGTAAGCCAGATGCACAAGGGGGTGCCTGCATCTGGAGTTCATCTGCAGTGGCTGGAGGCCCTGACACACACCCATTCTCTCTTTCTCTCTCTATCTGCCTCTTCCTCTCTCTCTCTCTCAAATAAATCAATGAAATATTTTTTTAAAGAGGGGGGCTGGGGGCTGGAGAGATTGCTCAGTGGCTAGGATGTTTGCCTTCCAAGGCTGAGGACCCAAGTTTGATTCCCTAGCGTCCATGTAAAGCCAGATGCACGATGTGGTGTGTGCGTCTGGACTCTGTAGTGGCTGGAGGCCCTGGTGTGCCCCTTCTTTCTGTCCATTCTCTCTGTGTGTCTCTCTTCTATCTCTCTCTGCTTGCAAATAAATAAATAAAAATATATTTTAAAAAGGGGGGACGGGGAGATGGCTCAGTGGTTGAGGGCACTTGTTTGCAAAGCCTACTTGCCTGGGCTTGATTTCTCCAGTGCCCATGTAGAGCCAAATGCACAAAGTTTGGAGTTTGCTGCAGCAAGAGGCCCTGTTGCCTCCCCCACCCCTTCCCATGCTCTCTCTCTCTTGCACTCTCTATCATAAATAAATTAAAAAAATTTTTTTTTGGTTTTTTGAGGTAGGGTATCACTCTAGCCCAGGATGACCTGGAATTCACTATGTAGTCTCGGGGCCTCAAAATCATGGCAATCCTCCTATCTCTGCCTCCTGAATGCTGGGATTAAAGGCATGCGCCACCACACCCGGCATTAAAAAGAAAATGGCATTCCCCAGGACCCATGTAAGCCATATGCACAAGGGGGCACATGCAATTTGCAGTGGCTGGAGGCCCTGGCATGCCTATTCTCTCTCTCTCTCTCTCTCAAATAAATAAAGAAATAAAATACATTTTTTAAAAATGCCAGAGATTAAGCCAGGCATGGTGGCACACGCCTTTAATCCCAGCACTGGGATGCAGAAGTAGGAGGATCGCCGTGAGTTCAAGCCCACCCTGAGACTACATAGTGAATTCCAGGTCAGCCCGGGCTAGAGCGAGCCCCCGCCCGGAGAAACCGCACACACACACTAAGACGGGGATTACTGAAGACTCAGTGCGCTCACAGACAGCCGTCCTTAGCTGAGTTCGAGGGCGCGTGTTTGCCTTCCTCCTCGGTGGCTGCAGTCACTTCACCTCCCCTCTCACTCTGAATTCGTCACACGCTCTTCTGGGTGTTGAGGCCCATCCTGGGCTAATCTTATTTTGTTTCTGTTTCCATCATTTCTGTCATTTGATATGGTTTGAGGACACTGATGAAGTAGAACTGCACCCCAAGGGTTTGGCAGCTGTCAGGGACTTGGTCCGTGGTGATAAATGAATGAGCGAATAAATGGAAGAGCACGTGACCTGACCTGATCTCAACCCCCAGCCAGGGGCTGTGCTGTGACCCTCCAGTGGTTCTCCCCACCCCCGCCATCCCTGCTTCCCGCTTTCCTTTTTCTCTTCTTATTGCAGCACTGGGAATGGAACCCAGGGTCTTGCTCATGCTAAACACATACTTTTACACTGAGTGACATTCCTGATCCTGCCCCTGACCGGTGGTTAATTTCATCATCACACACAAGACCGGACATGCCTCTCTTGAAATCCCAGATCGTAGTTGGACAGGATGGGAGAGACCCTGGAGCGCCCATGTCCCAACCTCCCTTATCAGACAAAGCAGCTGAGCTGGGCTCAGCCACAGCTGTCCCTGGCAGGCTGCCTGCAGGAGGAAGTGTGGGAGGAGAGGTTGGCAGGGATCAGGCCGTACCTGACTTATGGACTTTATTGTCAGCACCAGTGAGAAACCCGGAGATTTGAATGTACCAATTGGTCTGATTTCTGTGTTGTTTTTTAGTGTGTGTGTGTTTAAAATCATTACAAATATCTATAAAATCAAATTTTAAAAAAAGTAAGGTAGGGCTTGGAGAATGAATGGCTTAGCAGTAAAGTCACTTGGCTGCAAAGCCAAAGGATCCAGGTTTGATTTTCCAGGACCCACGTAAGCCAGATGCACAAAGGGGCACATGCGTCTGGAGTTTGTTTGCAGTGGCTGGAGGTCCTGGTGTGCCCATATTCTCCCTCCCGCCCCCTCTCTCTGCCTCTTTCTCTCTATCTCAAATAAATTAAAAAGGGTATGAATAAGTCACATGGAAACCTACTTTTTTTTTGGACAATAGCACACTCAGAAGCCATACATTGTTACTAGAAAATTTTCGGTGTCAAGGATTGGATAATTTCCAGTGAGTTGGCCAGAGAGGTCCCTGATGCCCCCCAAAACATTACAGGTCATTGTCCAGGCTCTTGGTTTCCCACCAGGAATAGATGGTAAGACCCTATTGCTGAAGATTCCACATAGCTGGGCTGCAAGGCCACTGAGAAATCCTGCTGGAGCTGAGCTGAAAACCTCTTCCATGTAGACCAGCTGGCAGAAAGTTGGAAAAAGCTATGCTGCATGCAGCTCAATGAGAAAGAGAAATCACCAGTGAAAGCACTCAACAGTGAACCCTGCAAGCCTTAAATTTGGCCAGCCAGGCCAAATGAGCCAATGGGTACAATAGTGGCATGTCTGTTATGGGGGAAACCAACCACTCTCTAATTGGACTGGAGGCCCACTCCACAGGAGAGATACAGGTGTAACACTGAAAACCTATGATGGGAATAGTCAGGAGCCCTAGGAATGTAACACCTGCTGGTGTCTGCCTAAATGTGCATACTATGCTCACCAAACTGCCTGTTAAGCACTTCTCATGGTGTTCATACCCATATATTAATGCTACCCCCACTTTTGGTAGAGAACCTTCTCTTTTTAGATGGCTGGGACCTCAGGATGACTCAGAAGGCACCACGGTGCTGAGAAGTGACAGAGGAGTGCTTAGCACTGCAACATCTCAATCACTGCTTCCATGGCTCAGAGTCCATTGCAGAAGAGGAAGCAGAAAGAATGTAAGAGCTAAAGGAAGGGTAGGACTCCTTACAATGTGCTCCTCTAGACACAAAGTGGCCTGAATATCCATGACCTCACAGTGCCTGACACTATCTACACAAGACCACCATAATAGGAGGAAAAGATGATGACATTGAAATAAGAGAGACTGATTGGGAGGAGGAGAGTACACGGTGGAGAGAGGAGTTGTGAAGGGGAATGTGGGGGTGGCCTGAGCTAGGGTGAAGGTCTCCCTTGAAAAACCAAAAACAAAGGCATGCTGGTGTGGTCATGCACGTCTTTCATCCCAGCACTGGGAAGGCAGAGGTAGGAGGATTGCTATGAGTTCAGGTCAGCATGGGCTAGAATAAAGGAAACCTTACCAAAACAAAGCAAAAACTAGAGAGGGGCTGGAGAGATGGTTTAGAGGTTAAGGCATTTGCCTGCAAAGCCAAAGGATCCAGATTAGATTCTCCAGGACACCCACGTAAGCCAGATGCTCAAGGGGACACATGCATCTGGAGTTCGTTTGAAGTGGCTGGAGGCCCTGGCATGCCCATTCTCTCTCTTTCTTTCTCTCTCTCTCTCTCTGCCTGTTTCTCCCTCTCTCTCAAAAAAAAAAAAAAAAAAAAAAAAAACAACAATAAAACTAGAGAGAGTCAGATGTGGTGGCGCACACCTTTAATCCCAGCACTTGGGAGGCAGAGGTAGGAGCATCACCATGAGTTTGAGGCCAGTCTGTAAGTACATAGTGAATTCCAGGTCAGCCCAGACTAAGTGAAACCCTACCTCAGGAAACCAAAAAAAAAAAAAAAAAACAACTAGAGAGAGAAGAAGAACGGGGAAGGGAGGGGAGAGGAGGGAAGGGCAATAAAAGGTGTGGGCCAGGAATGTCACCACCCATTCTGGCATAGATAAATCCCACCCCATCCCTTTAATGACAGCCTAGCAGTAAACACCTAGAGCGAGCTCGCCACCTGGTGGTCCAACCCAAGGACTGCGTTTTTGCTATCCAAAGGCTCCCAGCAGAGTGGAGGCAGGACTTGAACCCTAATGGCGTCCTCCCAAGAATCCCTTCCACTAAAGGCTTGCGCTGAAGCCTTGTTTCCACAACTCCCAAACATAGAAGAGGGTTCAGGTTCCTCATCTAATTTAAGGGGACAAGCTAGGTGTACGCCTTTAATCCCAGCACTCAGGAGGCAGAGGTAGGCAGATCACTGTGAGTTCAAGGCCAGCCTGAGACTACAATAGTGAATTCCAAGTCAGCCTAGGCTGGAGCAAGAACCTACCTCAAAAAAACAAAAAACAAAAAAAAAAAAAAAACAAGGAGAAATGAGTTGGAAGATATCATGGAGTCCTGCAAACTCCTGTGTGTGTGGTTTGTAGGTTTTACTTTTTCTTGTTATTGTTGTTTTTCTAGGTAGAGACTCATTCTAGCTCAGGCTGACCTGCAATTCACTATGCAGTCTCAGAGTGGCTTTGAAATCATGGTTATCCTTCTACCTCCACCTCCCAAGTGCCTGGAAAAAAAAAAAGTTTATATATTACATTTTTAAATGTTTTTTATTATTGACAAGATATTTCATATGGAGACATCATGTGTTGGTACCTTCTTTTCCCTCATTCCTGCCCCCATTTCATTAGGGACGCTCCTCGGTGGGATTGTAGGTGAATTCCCCAGGAGGTCGTAGGTTATGTGTTGTGGGAGCAGTAGTCAGTTATTTGGGGACGGGGTGGATTTTTTTAAAATATTTTTTATTTTTATTTATCTATTTGAGAGAGAGAGAAAATGGGCATGCCAGGGCCTTTAGCCACTGCAAACGAACTCCAGACATGTGCTCCCTTGTGCATCTGGCTTACGTGGCTAGTAGGGAATGGAGCCTGGGTCCTTAGGCTTTGCAGGCAAATGCCTTAACCACTAAGCCTTCTCTCCAGCCCAAAAGTCAATCTTTCATTTATTTTTCTTGTTTTTTTTTCTTGTTTTATCTATTTTTTGAGGAAGGGTCTCACTCTAGTTCCAGGCTAACCTTGAACTCACAGAGATCCTCCTACCTCTGCCTCCCAAGTGCTGGAATTAAAGGCGTGTGTGACTGCATCACATTAGGAATTACTTTTCTTTCTTTCTTTCTTTCTTTTATTTTAAAAAATTTTTTACTAATTACTTCCATGATTATAAAAAATATCCCATGGTGTTACCCTCCCTCCCCCTACTTTCCCCTTTGAAACTCCATTTTCCCCATCTCAATCAGTGTCTCTTTTATTTTGATGTCATGATCTTTTCCTCCTATTATGATGATGGTCTTGTGTAGGTAGTATCAGGCACTGTGAGGTCATGGATGTCCAGGCCATTTTGTGTCTGGAGGGAGCACATTGTACGGAGTCCTACCCTTCCTTTGGCTCTTACATTCTTTCTGCCACCTCTTCCGCAATAGACCCTGAGCCTTGGAAGGTGTGATAGAGATATTGCAGTACTGAGCACTCTGGTTACTTCTTTCCAGCACCATGATACCTTCTGAGTCATCCCAAGGTCACTGCCATCTGAAAAGAGAAGATTCTCTACCAAAAGTGAGAGTAGCATTAATATATAGGTATGAACATTAAGAGAAGTGCATACTAGGCAATTTGATGAGCATGGGATATATAGATTTAGCCAGGCAGCAGCAGACGTTACACCCCTAAGGCTCATGACTACCCCTGTTTTACGTTTTCAGTATCAGGGATGTATTCCCTCCCAAGGAGCGGGCCTACGGTCCAATTAGAGGGCAGTTGGTTTCCACCATGATAGACATGCCACCATTGCACCCATTGGCTAATTTGGCCTGGCTGGCCAAATATAAGGCTTACAATGTCCACTGATGAGTATCTTCACTGGTGGTATCTCTCTCTCCCATTGAACTGCATGCAGAATGGCTTCTTCCAGCTTTCTGTCAGCTGGTCTACATGGCAGAGATTATCAGCTCAGTTCCAGCAGGATTTCTCAGTGGCCTTGCAGCCCAAGTATGTAGTCTTCAGCAATAGGTTGTTACCATATATTTCTGGTGGGAAACCAAGGCCATGAGTTGAAGGCCACCTTGAGACTACATAGTGAATTCCAGGTTAGCCTGGGATAGAGTGAGACCCTACCTCGAAAAAAAGAAAACAAAACAAAATTTTTAAATTATTTTTAGCTAGCATATAAAAATAATAGGGCTGGGTGTGGTGGTCCATGCCTTTAACCCCAGCACTTGGGAGGCAGAGATAGGAGGATCACTGCGAGTCCGAGGCCACCCTGAGACTACAGAGTGAATTCCAAGTCAGCCTGGGCTAGAGTGACAGCCTGCCTTAAAAAAGAAAATAAATAAAATAAAAGTATTCATTATGAACACTGTGGAATGCCTCACGAACTTGTGCGCCATCACTGCAAAAGGCCATGAGAATCTTCTGTGCGTCACTCTAATTTTAGTATACGCGAGCTATCGAAGTAAACCTAGAAGCCGAGATTTTTTCCGGGGTCTGATTATAGAAGGCAGGGCCTGGGGCTCCCAGACTGCACAGGGAGCCAAAGGCTGAGCTCTAAGTGGGGGACGGGACAGGAAAGTCAGCAGTCCCCAGGGACACCCCAGATTGGCCGTCAGGAATGGAGCCAGTGAGGACACGCGTCACCCCCCACCTCCCCCGAATTCCTGCTGCTGCTGCAGAGGTCCCGTGAGTGGCGCAGCTCAGGTGTGCGGCATTCCAGGCGCTCGGCAGGGCTCTTGCCCAACGCTTCGCAGGAGAGGAAGCAGAAACGCTGCGGGGAGAACGGCCTCGCCCCAGGTCACCGGGCAGTTATCGGGAATGGCTGCACGGCTGCAAACTGTGTGTCTGAGGTCGCGGCCCTTTGTCCAGTTCTGACAAAGGACTCGTCTCATGCAGGGGCCCTGAAAGTATGTGCTTTATGGTGCTGAGATCTCGCCCCCAGCAGCCGCAGCCACCGAGGCGCAGAGGTGCAGGAGGCTGCAAGCTCCCCCGAGGGGCTCAGGATGAGCAGCAGGGTGGTCGTGGGTGGACAGGCTCTCGGGAGGCCTGTCTTCAGAGCCACCAAGTCTCGGTACTCTTTCACACTGGAGTGAGGCAACAAAATGGTAGAACCAGAGCCGGCCGGGGTGGCACATGCCTTTAATCCCAGTACTCAGGAGGCAGAGGTAGGAGGATGGCCTGAGTTTGAGGCCAGCCTGAGACAACATAGTGAATTCCAGGTCAGCCTGTGCCAGAGTGAGACCCTACCTTGAAAAACCAAAAAAAAAAAATAGGTAGAACCAGTTCAGGAAGTCAGTCTGTCTGTGGTGGAGCATTAAGCATGTGTGAAGCCCTAGGTTCCATCCCTGGTATCCCTCTCCCTCTCCCTCTCTCCCTCTCTCTCTCTCTCAATCTCTCTCTCTCTGTCCACCCTCAGCTCCCGGTCACACAGTCCACTGTCAAGGTCATCTCTCCTCCGCCCACACATCTCTTTGCAACCACCGCTTGCTACTTGCACCCGTAGCAGCCCAGGGCCTGCGTGCTCAGTGCTGGCCACCCCAAGTTGACCAGGATGGACCCACTGGGCATCAGGAGCTCCTCTGGCCCCGTAGCCGCATGCCCTGGGGAGAGGAGCTCGGGCACTCCTGGCCGGAAACACCCCAGCTCCTCTCTGAGAGAACAGCTGCAACGTCCCTTCATTCAGAGGCCTGGGGCAGCTGGGTTGGTGTGAGAAGAGGGGTTGCCAGGGCAAGCACTCCTGTCAAGGGCAGCCGGGACCCGAGTCCCCCCACTGGCAGGCCCAAGGCACCCACGGAGCCGGCAGGGAAGGTGGTGTCGGCTTGTGCGGCATG
This sequence comes from Jaculus jaculus, assembly GCF_020740685.1. NCBI lineage: Eukaryota > Metazoa > Chordata > Mammalia > Rodentia > Dipodidae > Jaculus > Jaculus jaculus. Next base: position 134,904,412 of record NC_059109.1, read on the forward strand.
CCAGAGGCCCTGGGTCCCTTCCTCAGCCCGGCAAAGAAAGATGACACACTCCCTTACTTCCCTGCTGACATTCCTCCATGTCTGACTGCTGGCCCACCAGGCAGAGTTGCACAACCCAAGCGACAGCTCGACCCTGTTTGTATCTGGTTCTGCTTTCCTGTCCCCTGAGCCACGGATGGGAACAGGAATCCTGGGGAAAGCCCCCTGGTCTGTGTCTCTTTCTCTCTCTTAAATATTTTTTTTTAAAAAGGTGGGGTGGGGGCTGGGGAGAGATGGCTTAGCATTTAAGGTGCTTACCTGTGAAGCCTAATGATTCATGTTTGACTCTCCAGGTCTCACATAAACCAGACACACATGAACACAAGGTGGCACATGTACCTGGTGTTTGATTGCAGGGGCTGATGACCCTAGTACACGAATTCTCTCTCCAGTCCTGTCCCCCCTTTTTTTTTCCCAAGGTAGGGTCTCACTCTAGCTCAGTCTGACCTGGAATTCACTATGTAGTCTCAGGGTGGCCTCAAACTCACAGCAATCCTCTTACCTCTGCCTCCTCAGTGCTGAGATTCTGCCCCCTGTTTTTAACAGCAGGATCTCACTCTTGCTCAGGCTGACCTAGAAATCATTCTGTAGTTCCATCTGGCCTGAACTCATGGTGATCCTCCTACCTCAGCCTCTCCAGGGCTGTGATTATAGGGTTGAGCCATCATACCTAGTTCTGAAAATAATAGCTTTAAAAAATTATTTTATTTATTTGCAAGCAGAAAGAGATAAAAGAGAGACAGAGAGGGCTGGAGAGATGGCTTCAAGGTTAAGGTGCTTGCCTGTGAAGCCCAAGGACCCAGGTTCGATTCTCCAGGATCTACAGAAGCCAGATGCACAAGGTGGCACATGCATTTGGAGTTCATTTGCAGTGGCTGGAGGCCCTGGCATACCCTTTCTTTCCCTCTCTCTCTCTTCTGCTCTGTCTCTAATAAATAAATAAATAAAAATTAAAGAAAAAAAGAGATGGAGAAGAGAGAGACAGAGAGAATAGGCACACAGCTGCTGTAAAGGAACTCCAGACATATGTGCCACTTTGTGCATCTGGCTTTATGTGGGTGCTGGGGAATTCCATTGTCAGACTCTGCAGGCAAGTAAGTGCCTTAACTCTCAGTCATCTCCTCAGCCTAAAAAGTAATAGCTGTTATCATATAACAAATCCACATGTAACATTAGGTGGTCAACTATTGAAAAATTTTAATGACTTATTTATCAAAATATTTATTTATTTATTTGAAAGAGGGAGTGGATGCACCAGGGCCTCCTGTCTTTGTAAACAAACTCCAGACTTTGTGCATCTGGCTTCACATGGGTTCTGGGGAACTGAATACAGGTTGTCAGGCTTTGTGAGCACCTTATTTTCTTTTCTTTTTCTTTTTTTTTTTTTTTTGATTTTTTGAGGTAGGGTCTCACTCTAGCCCAGGCTGACCTGGAATTCACTATGTAGTCTCAGGGTGGCCTTGAACTCACAGCGATCCTCCTACTTCTGCCTCCCCTGTGCTGGGATGAAAGGTGTGCGCCACCACGCCCGGCCAGCCCTCACTTATGTTCGTGTGTGTCTATGGGTGAGCGCCCTTGTGACGGCACGTGTACGCCGAGCTCAGAGGACAAGTTCACGGCGTCTGTGCTCCCCGTCCTCTGAGACAGGGTCTTTTGCCGCTGCAAGCTGACAGACTGCCATGTATGCCAGCTGTTACATCAGGTTCGCACTGCTGGCAGAAATCACCTGAAGAAGAGCAGCTTGTGGGGGAAAAAGGGGGTTCATTTTGGCCTACAGACTTGAGGGGAAGCTCCATAATGGCAGGGGAAAATGATGGCATGAGCAGAGGGTGGACATCACCCCCTGGCCAACACCAGGTAGACAACAGCATCAGGAGAGTATGCCAAACCCTGGCAAGATGAAGCTGGCTATAACACCCATAAGCCCGCACCCAACAATACACTCCCTCCAGGAGGTGTTAATTCCCAAATCTCCATCAGCTGGGAACCTAGCAATCAGGATACCTAAGTTTATGGGGGACACCTGAATCAAATCATCACAAAGTGCCTTAACAGCTAACACATCTCTCCAGCCCTTTAAAATGTGTTTTTTTTTTTTTAAATTTTTTGGCAAGCACAGAGAAATAGAGAGGAGGGAGAAAATGGAGACATCAGGGTCTCCGGCCATTGACATGCGCCACTTTGAGCATTTGGCTTTATGTGGGTACCGGGGATTCAAACCTGGGTCATTACAGGCAAACACCTTAACCATTGAGCCATCTCTCCAGCCACTCCTGTTTTGGAGAGGGTCCCAGTGTGTCACTCAGGCTGGATTGTAACTCACCGTATAGCCCAGGATGCCACCACGCCCAGCCCCAAGCGGGCCTTAAACGCAAAGCAAGCCCCCTGCTTCAGCTTCCGGAATACGTGAGCCACCACACCTGCCCTCTTGTTTGTCTTGGAACGTCATGATGTAGTCGCCTGCAGAAAGATCTTGCTTCACAACAACGCTAAAAACAGCTATTATTATTTTTCCAGTGTGAAAACAGCGCACGGTCACCCTTCCTCCCTGCCCAGTCCCAGCTCTCTGCAGCCCCAGTCTAGGTTAGGTTTTGCTGCACCGTGAAGGGAGCGAGAGCACAGCCTGGGGACAGTGGCTCAGGCCCAGCCTGGGGACCAGCCCTGAGGAGGGGACATGCTGTTCATGGACAGAGCTTCTTTGGTGGCCTTGCTCATGTCCCTGGGGGAGCCCTTGTAGGGCCTGTGGGCCCGAGGACATGCTGTTAGAGAGCAGAGAGAATGTTCAGATGTCCGACCCATGGGGGCTGTCTCCAAGGCCCGAGGGGAGCCTCCCGAGCCCGGGGGCACACAAGCTTGGCCATGAGGTCCCGGGCCACCTGAGGCCCGACTGACAAGTGGAGGAAAATGTGTGTATTCATGAGAAAAGTGAAAAAGGGCCAAATGTGCCAACTGGTGCCATGGTGGTGCATCTGTTAGGAGGGAAAGCAACAGCTCTCTGAGGGGATTTGAGGCTCACTCCATGGGATGGACTTCCTGCCTGACACTGAAAACCTAATGAAAAGCCTAGGGTGATAAGCCCTGGGGGGAAACTATTCCTGTGGTTTGGCTAAATGCATATATTATGCCTACCAAACTACCCTCTAAACTATTATGTTCATGCCTAGATATTAATGCTGGTATCACTTTTGGTTAGAGAAGCTTCTCTTTTCAGATGGTGGTGACCACTGGGAAGACTCGAAAGGTGCCATAGTGCTGAGAAGAAGTGACAGGAGTGCTCAGCACTGAGACATCTCTATCACATCTTCCAAGGCTCAGGGTCCATTGCGGAAGAGGTGGCAGAAAGAATGTAAGAGCCAGCCAGGCGTGGTGGCACATGCCTTAAATCCCAGCACATAGAGGCAGAGGTATGAGGATCGCTGCGAGTTCGAAGCCACCCTGAGGCTCCATAGTGATTTCCAGGTCAGCCTGGGTTATAGTGAGACCCTACCTCAAAAAAAAAAACAAGAATGTAAGAGCCAAAGGAAGGGTAGGACTGCTTACAATGCACTCTTCCAGACACAAAATGGCCTGGACGCCCATGACCTCGCAGTGCCTGGTGCTGCCTACACAAGACCCTCATAATAGGAGGAAAAGATGATGACATCCAATTGAGGGGGGATTTGTGAAGGGAAAGTGGGGAGGGAATTATCATGGCTTATTGTCTATAGTTATGGAAGCTGTCAATAAACAAGTTAAAAAAGATTCCAGGTGGGCTGGAGAGATGGCTTAGCGGTTAAGCGCTTGCCTGTGAAGCCTAAGGACCCCAGTTCGAGGCTCAATTCCCCAAGACCCATGTTAGCCAGATGCACAAGGGGCCACACGCATCTGAAGTTTGTTTGCAGTGGCTGGAGGCCCTGGCGCACCCGTTCTCTCTCTCTCTCCCTCTCTCTCTCACTCTTTCTCTCCCTGTCTCTCTCAAATAAATAAACAACAACAACAAAAAAAGAAAACAGAAAACAGAAAGAATCCAGGTGTGGTGGCACATGCCTTTAATCCCAGCACTCAGGAGGCAGAGATAGGAGAATCACAGTGAGTTCAAGGCCACCCTGACACTACAAAGTAAATTCCGGCTCAGCCTGGGCTGGAGTGAGACCCTACCACAAAAAAAAAAAAAAAAGAACAAACAATAACAACTAAATAAATAAATAAAGGGTGACAGGTATCCGTAGCTAAGCAGTCCTAGTCAAGGAGTGGTCCCCCCATCACTGACCTGGTCGTCTGGGCTCCGTTCTGCCCTGTCTGGTGGTCTGACCCGCCCCCCTCTCTGGCTGGCACCAGGCTTCATCTGTTGGGGGGAATTTTAGTTCTTTAGGACCCACTTTTTCGTTTTTGGGATTTTTCACGGTGGGGTCTCACTCTAGCCCAGGCTGACCTGGAATTCACTCTGGAGTCTCAGGGTGGCCTCGAACTCACGGCGATCCTCTTACCTCTGCCTCCTGAGTGCTGGGATTAAAGGCGTGCGCCACCATGACGGGCCTGCTCTGGGGAACTTTGTTCCCCTCTGCTGGGAATGACTGTCTCCCTGTCACCACCTGGTGAACTTTCCTTTGGTTTTTTGCTGCTGTCTGGAATGTCATCCCCGCCTTCCCGTCTCCAGAGTCAGTCTATGGAGCTGTGACAAGGGGAAGCAGGCAGAAGGGAGAAGAGGAGGGGAGGAGGCAGAACCCGGGGTGGGGCGCGGGGGAGCTAAAAGGGAAAAAGAAGCTGAGTGTAATGGAGCTCACCTTTAACCCCAGCCCTGGGGAGGCAGAGGGAGGAGGAGTTCGAGGCCAGCCTGGGACTACATAGTAAATTCTAGGTCAGCCTGGGCTAGAGCAAGACCCTACCTTGAAAAACCAAAAGAAAAAAAAGGAGGAGGGGGAGAAGAGGAGGAAGAAAGGGAGAGGAAAAGAAATGGAGATGAGAGGAAGAAGAGAGGAGGAGGGGAAGTGGGGGGAGGGGAGAGCAAGAAGGTGAAAAGTAGGAGGAAGAGGGAGAAGGGGTGGTTCAGTGCCGTCAGTCCCCTGCCCCATGACCTCTGCGCGTGGCTTCTTGCTGCCCTGAGAAAGCAGAGTCCCTGTCTACAGCTCTTGGCATGCACACAGATGCCCCATGGGGCCCTTTTCACAAGAAACACAAGTGGTTATGTGCATTGAGAAATAAAATGTCGCCTTGGGAGCGGAGCTCCGCGCTTTCAGAAGGCTTTGAGCTGGGTCCTTGGGGGTAGAGGGGTAAGTCAGGTGCTCAGTGACGTGCAAGCAGATAGCGGGGGTCAGCCTGGCGGCCTGATCAGTCAGCCTGAGAATGCAGTGCGTGGGGAGCACAGAGAGAGGCAGGGTCTCACTCTAGCCCAGGCTGATCTGGAACTAACCATGTAGCCCAGGCTGGCTTTGAACTCACTGTAGTCTTGCCTCAGCCTTCTAAGTGCTAAAATGGTAAGTATGTGCCACCATGCCTGGTTTGCTTGGCATGTTAATTGGTCTGATTTCTTTCTTTTTTTTTTTTTTTAGTTTTTTGAGGTAGGGTCTCACTCTAGCCCAGGCTGACCTGGAATTCACTACAGAGTCTCAGGTGGCCTTGAACTCACGGCGATCCTCCTACCTCTGCCTCCCAAGTACTGGGATTAAAGGCGTGTGCCACCACGCCCGGCTGGTCTGATTTCTTGCCGTGCCTCCTACAGGCCAGACCAATTACAACCATCTTGAACCTCCCCTCTTGGATTTTGGAATCAAAAGTCCTGGGTTGGGCTGGAGAGGTGGCTCAGCAGTAAGGCAGTTACCTGCAAAGCCTAATAACCCTGATTCAACTCCCCAGTACCCATATAAAGTCAGATGGACAGTGGTGCATGCATTTGGAGTTCATTTGCAAGTGCAGGAGGCCCTAGCACACCCATTCCTTCTCTCTCTCTCTCTCTCTCTCTCTCTCTCTCTCTCTCTCTGCTTATAAGTAAAAATTAATCAAAAAAAAAAAAAAGTTCTGGATATTGCTGAAGACTCCACATGCTTTGGCTGCAAGGTCACTGAGAAATCAAGCTGGAGCTGGACTGAAAACCTCCTCCCTGTGAACCAGCTGACAGAAAGCTGGAAAAGGCTATGCTGCATGCAGCCTTATGGAAGAGAGAACTCATTAGCGGTGATAAACAGCAGTGGACATTGCAAGCCTTAAGTTTGGTCAGCCAGGCCAAATGAGCCAATGTGGTATGTCTGTTATGGGGGAAAAAAACTTCTCTCTAATTGGGCTGGAGGCCTGCTCCACTGGAGGGAATGCATGCATGGTACTGAAAACCTGGTCAGAAGTCTACAGCTGGAGGAGGTCATGAGTCCTTGGGAAATAATACCTGCTGGTGTCTGGCTACCATATTATATAAACTCACCAAGCTGCCCTGTAAACACTTCTTTTTTAAAAAAAAAAAAAATTATTTATTTGAGAGAGAAAGAGGGAGAGAGAGAGAGAGAATGAGCATGCCAGGGCCTCCAGCCACTGCAAATGAACTCCAGATGCATGGGCCCCTCTTGTGCATCTGGCTTACGTAGGTCCTGGAGAATCAAACTGGGATCCTTTGGCTTTGTAGGCAAAAGCCTTAACTGCTAAGATCTCTCTCCAACCCTGTAAACACTTCTCTTAATCTTCATGTTACTCTCACTTTGGGTTAGGGAATTCTTTTCAGATGGCAGTGACCTCTAGGATGACTCAAAAGGCATCGTAATGCTGAAAAGAAGTGACAGAAGAGTGCTCAGCACTGCAACATCTCCATCACACCTTCCAAGGCTTAGGATCCATTGCAGAAGAGGTGGCAGAAAGAACGTAAGAGCCAAAAGAAGGAAGGGTTGGACTATTGAAATCGCAATGGTTCAGACCAAAATTGGCCTTGATATTCACAACCTTGTAGTGCCTAGAAATACCTTCACAAGACCCTGATAATAGGAGGGAAAATGATGGTATAAAAATAATAGAGACTAAATGAGGGAGGGAGGGGATATGATGGAGAGTGGATTTGTAAAAGGGAAAGTGGGAGAGGAGAGGGAATTATCATGGTCTATTGTCTATAATTATGAAAGTTGTCAATAAAAAAGCTAAAAACTAAAGTCCTAGATTACAAAGTCTGGCTCTTGGGCCAGGTGTGGTAGCACATACCTCTAATCCCAGCACTTAGGAGGAAGAGCTAAGAGGATCGCTGTGAGTTTGAGGCCAGCCTGGGACTTCAGAGTGAGACCCTACCTCGGAAATACTAGAAATTCATGTGTTCTGAATGCTTGGTCCCCAGCTGATGGTAATTTGGGAGGGGAACCTTGCCATCTCTCTAGCTCCCCCAACACTCTTTTTTTTTTTCTTTTTCAAGGTAGGGTCTAGTTCTAGCCCAGGCTGACCTGGAATTCACTATGTAGTTTCAGTGTGGCCTCGAACTCATGTCAATCCTCCCACCTCTGCCTCCCCAGTGCTGGGATTAAAGGCGTGTACCACCATGCCTGGCTCTTTTAAAAATATATATATTTACTGATTGAGAGAGAATGGGTGCATAAGAGCCTTTGCCACTGCACATGAAATTCAGACATGTGCTCCACTTTGTGTAGCTGGCTTTATGTGGGTACCGGGAAATTCAACCTGAGCCTGACGGCTTTACAAGCAAGTGCCTCTAACTACTGAGCCATCTCCCCAGCCTCACACCCCATTCTTGGTATACCAATTTACCAATTTTCTGTTACAGTCACCTTCTCATTGCTGGCACAAAATACCCAACCAAAAACAGCTGATAGGAGGAAAGGGTTTATTTTGGCCTATAGTCTTGAGGAGAAGCTCCATGGTGGCAGGGGAAGCATGGCATGAGCAGAGGCTGGACGTCACCTCTGCCATGGCTGGGGAAACAGCAGCAAGAGATGGAGCTGAACCCCAGCAAGGAGGAGCTGGTTATAAAACCCCAGGACCTCCCCAAACCACACACCCCTTCCAGCAAGGATGCTCCTCCCAAATTACCATCGGGGGATCAAACATTCAAAACACATAAGCTTATAAGGGGACATCTAATCGAAACCACCACATTCTGCCCTTGCTCCTCAAAAACTCGTGACCATCTCAATATAAAATGCATTCAGTTCTACTTAAAAGTCCCCATAGGGCTGGAGGGATGGCTTAGTGGTTAAGGCGTTTGCCTGCAAAGCCAAAGGACCCAGGTTTGATTCCCCAGGACCCACATTAGCCAGATGCACAAGGGGACGCACGCATCTGGAGTTCATTTGCAGTGGCTGGAAGCCCTGGTGCACCCATTTTCTCTCTCCCTCTCTCTCTCCCGCTTTCTCTGTCAAAGGAATAAATAAAAATAAAATATTTTTAAAGTTCCCACAGTTGTGTTTTTTGGGGGTGGGGGTTGAGGTAGGGTCTCACTCTAGCCAAGGCTGACCTGGAATTCACTGTGTAGTATCAGGCTGTGGCCTCACAAGTGCTGGGATTAAAGGCAGGCACCACCACGCCTGGCTTCCCATAGTTTTTAATTAGTCCCAACAGTTTTGTTTTTTTTTTTCTCTCCATAGTTCAGAGAATATTAACTGTGAGCATGTAAAACCAAAAATACACAATGGCACAGAATTAAACATCCACACTGAAAAATATGTCACTGAGAATAGCAAGGAAAGACTGAACTAAAACAAGATCTGAAGCAAACAGGGCCAACATCAAGTCCTGTAGCTCCGAGTACAATATCTGTAACCAGTGGCAAAGTCTTGGTGTTGCAGTCAGGTTCACATTGCTGGCAGAAATCACGTGAGCAAAAGCAGCTTTTGGGGAAAAAAAGGAATTATTTTGGCTTACAGACATGAAGGGAAACTCATGGTGGCAGGGGAAAACAATGACATGAGCAGAGAGTGGAGAGCAGCCCCTGGGCAACATCAGGTAGACAACAGTAACAGGAGAGTGTGCCAAACACTGGCTCAGGGAAACTGGCCGTAACACCCATAAGCCCTCCACCAACAATACACCTTAATTTCCAGTTGCCATCATCTGGGGAGACTAGCATTCAGAATACCTAAGTTTATGGGGAACACCTGAATCAAATCACCACACTCTGGGATTCCAGTTCTGCCCTTCTAGCTATAGAGATCCTCCTACTTCGTTTCTGAGCATTGGGACTAAAGGTGTGTGCCACCATTCCCTCTAGAGTCTTTTTAAAATAATTTTTTTGGGCCGGGCGTGGTAGTGCACTCCTTTAATCCCAGCACTCGGGAGGCAGAGGTAGGAGGATCGCCATAAGTTCAAGGCCACCCTGAGACTACAGAGTTAATTTCAGGTCAGCCTGGACCAGAGTGAGACCCTACCTCAAAAAAAAAAAAAAAAAAAAAAAAAAAAATTTTTTTTTGGTTTATTTTTTTTTTATTTATTTATTTGAAAGTGACAGACAGAGAGAAAAAAAATGGGTGCACCAGGGCCTCCAGCCACTGCAAATGAACTCCAGATGCATGAGCCCCCTTGTGCAACTGGCTAATGTGGGTCCTGGGGAATCGAGCCTCGAACCGGGGTCCTTAGGCTTCACAGGCAAACGTTTAACTGCTAAGCCATCTCTCATCCATCCCTCTCTGGGGTCTTTTTGATAGTTTCCGAGGTGTCCTTTTATGGTGAGCTATGCAAATACAACTCTGGTGCAGTGGCTGTTTTTTATCCTATGGGCGGGATCAGACCAGAGAGGGTGGGTGTCTTGCTTAGGCCGGGCAGCTCAGTGGTCAGAATTCACATAGCAGAGGAGGAGCACCACGCCGATGCTACTGGGGGTGGGCATGCGGACTAACTCAGCCTTCGTGGAGCGGAGAGTCCTAGCAGCCTCACTACCTGTCACTACAAAGGGAAGGTTAGTAGTATGTTCAGGAGGCGGCTGGCCTTGAATGCTTACTGAAGCGTTATTCACAGCAGCCAAGACATGAAACGAACCTTGGTGTTCATCAGCTGATGTATGGACAAAGGAAATATGGTATTTATGTACAATGGAATATTATTTAGCCATAAAAAGAATGAAATCTTGGGGCTGGAGAGATGGCTTAGTGGTTAAGGTGCTTGCCTGTGAAACCTAAGGACCCAGGTTCAATTTCCCAGGATCCATGTAAAACAGATGCACAAGGAGGCGCATGTGACTGGGGTTCATTTGCAGTGGCTGGAGGCCCTGACACACCCATTCTCTCTCTGTGTGTGTCTCTGTCTGACAAACAAATAAACTTTTAAAAATTAAAAAAAAAAAAAAAAAAGAAATGAAAGAAGCCCAAGAAAAAAAATCCAGCCAGGCGTGGTGGCACATGCCTTTAATCCCAGCACTCAGGAGGCAGAGGTAGGAGGATTGTCGTGAGCTCGAGGCCACCCTGAGACTACAGAGTGAATTCCAGGTCAGCCTGGGCTACAATGAGACCCTATCTTGGGGGAAAAATCCACAAATGGTGCTCTCACTTATGCGTGGAAACCAAAAAGATTAGTCTCCTAAAGTCAAATAGTGGTTACCAGAGACTAGAGGCGAGGCTGATGAGTTAAGCGGTGAGGTAGACAGGAGTAATTTGTAATCTTCTATAGCCCAGGAAAGCAGCTACGGCTGACTGTAGCTAGCTGTCTATTTCAAGACAGTCACTAGCGAGGGCTCTGAATGACAAATGACGAATGAAGGAGTGAGAAGCATGCAAACCGCCTTCATACGATTATGACACACTCTGGGCAGGAAGTAGAATGTCACACCATAGGACTGAGGGTGGCTGACCCAGCGATAGAGCGTATGAGGCCCAGGGTTCAATCTTCAACACAACAGAAAGGGATGGAGGAAGAATTACACTATTGCCCATAACTATAAATATGAACAATTTTTTAAAAATATGAACTATTAGTGGAGTATGGTGGTGCACACCTTTAATCCCAGCACTCAGGAGGCAGAGGTAGGAGGATCGGGGATCGTTGTGAGTTTGAGGCTAGCCTGAGACTTGTATGTTTTTAGGTTCCCCCCATAATTGCCTTACTTGGGGCTTGGTCCTCCCAAGTTTATCACCATCCCATCAGATAGTGCTCTCTCTTCCAGGAGGTAATTATATCCCCCCCCCATCAACACACATATACACATTTATGGTCTTCTGGATATTTGGTGCAGATATCATGTTGGTCCTGATGTTATATGAAAACACCAACCTGTTCCAGAGACTTCTGAGAGGGTATGAAAGCCGTGCTCACTCCCTGACCCCCCCCCCCCCATGATTCAGCAGTTCTGGGAGCCTCATCTTGGACAGGTGTGCATGGAGCGAGGACCAGTTTTTATCTCTTGGAGTGAGGATCAGTCTAAAGGCAGAAAAACTGGACCAACTGGGGAGGGGGGTGACGTTAAAGGGAGAGGTCACCGACCTGTCAAGGAATATGCACACAATGGATGGCTCTGCAGATGGCTGAGGAGGAGGAAGCTGGAGCCGCCCCGCATAACTGGCCCTTGAAATGCTAAGTGCTTCACTCCCAGGTGTCAAAGGAAAGAGTGCATTTACATGTTGCTCCAGACGTTGAAAACCCGCACAGGGCATTGAAACAAACAGATGCCCATCTGGAGGTGGGTTCTCCAAGGGGCTCCATTGTAGGGAAATGATGGTGTTAACAGCTCGAGGTCCTTGTTGGTTAAATTTGATTGTTCTGCCTGAGTCTGATTCACCTGTCATCTTCACAGCTCTCCTCCCCAAATCCTGAAAAGTCAACCCCACTTCCCTTCTTTATAGGACTAAAGAAGGAGAAGCCCAAGGTCACGATCCCTCAGCCTGACCCACCTGACCTCGAAGGGGTTGTTTGAAGGTTTGCAGCACCCTGCGGGCACCAGCTAGGGGTCTGTGATGATAAGCTCTTCCTTGGTGACAACTCAGTGTCTCCAGGGCTGTGGTGCAGCTCGGTGGCAGAATACGTGCCCTAGCAGGCACCAGGCGCTGGCAGGGCGGAAGGGCCCACACTTGGGATCCTGGCACCTCGAGGTGAAGGCTGGAGGATCTGAGTTCAAAGTCATGCTTGACTACATAGCAAACCCGAGGCCAGGCTGGCGTAGATGAGATCCTGTCTCAATCAAAAAGCAACCAAAACAAGCAAACGAACAAGCAAAACGTCCTCAGGCTCACATGGCCCCTAGGGGCGGAGCCACCTAGTTGAGATCCACTGCCCTAGAGTGACCAACACTGGGGGTTCCTTAGAGTCCTTTCAGATGGGGTGTCTCACTAATTCATGAATTGGGGACGTTATTAGCACACCTCTCTCTCATTATTTTCTCCTTTCCTTTTTCTTTCTTCCTATTTTTTGTTTGTTTATTTTTAAGTGAGGTCTCCTGCATCCCAGGCTGGCCTCCCAACTTCCCACGTAACAGACATCTCCCCGCCTCCACTTCCTGGATGTTGGGATCACAGGCGAGCACCACCATGCCCAGTTTATGTGGTGCTCGGGATTGAACCCAGGACCTCATGCGTGCTGGGCAAACGCTCTGTCATGTCCCAGCTCCATCCTCACTTTGATTTATCGTTTTACGCATGTCTCTGGGCACCATGTGGACGTCGGAGCTGTCCATGTCTGAGAGGGTGTTTGCTCCTGCAACCAGCCTGGCTCACAGGCTTCAGAGTCTTCTAGTGACACCTCCCAATGTCACAGGTGCATAGGACCACAGACGGATGCACTGCCTTGCACCTGACATTTTGTGGTTGCTGGGGAATTGAACCCCGGGCCGACAGAGTTTCATTATATACAAAGCTGGCTTTGAACTCCTGATCTTCCTGCTTCTGCCTCCTGAATGCTGGGTTACAGGCCTGGACCACTCCATTCCCAGCAGCAGCCATCTCTCGTAAATTGTACGGCCACCCAGGCCCTGGCTCTGGCCATTTGTCCTTAGATAATGTGCCTATGCTTGTAGCATCCTAATTCCTGTGTGTGGCACCAGGTGCCTGGGGTTGAAGGTGTTAGCTGAGCAAGGACAAGCACTTCACAAGTACTGTGAAGATGAGCCAAACCAGAAATGGCAGCGCCCGACACCTTTATTTTCTTTTTATATTTTCTTTTATTTTATTTTTTGGCTTTTCGAGGTAGGGTCTCACTCTAGCACAGGCTGACCTGGAATTCACTATGGAGTCTCAGGGTGGCCTCGAACTCACAGTGATCCTCCTACCTCTGCCTCCCGAGGGGTGGGGTTAAAGGCGTGTGCCACCACACCCAGCTTCTTTTTATTTTTTTTATTGACAACTTCCATGATTGTAAACAATACCCCATGGTAATGCCTTCCCTCCCACTTTCCCCTTTGAAACTCCATTCTCCATCATATCCCTCCCCCTCTCAATCAGCCTCTCTTTCATTTTGGTGCCATGATCTTTTCCTCCTATTATGATGGTCTTGTGTAGGTAGTGTCAGGCACTGTGAGGTCATCGATATCCAGGCCATTTTGCAACACTCCTATTTTCATGGCCAACTCCTCTTTAACATACATTCCCCTACCCCCCAGATCTGGGTAGGACTAGAGGTAAGGTTTCCCCAGCATTTCTGTGAAGAAATGTCAGAGGCTCCAGAGCTGAGGCAAACTGCAGGATCCAGCCTGGAGCCCACAGAACAGGTCCCTGAGCTCCTGTGTTCTGGCCGAGGGTGGTGCTGAGCGGACAGGGACCCACAGGCAGTGAAGAAACCGGCAAACAAATGCCACCCTGCAAACTGTGCCCGCTTCCATTCCTGTTGGAGTGCACCTGTGGCTTCTCCGCCATGCTCAGAGTTTCTGGGGTGCTGTCCCCTGCCCTGCGGAGGGTCTGCCCAGAGAGAGGCAAGCACCAGGAGACCAGGGCTGTGGGGTTCCACTCATCGCTGTATCCTTAATGCCCAGAGCAGTACTTGTTACACAGGGTCTCACTCTCGGCCCAGGCTGACCTGGAATTCAGTACGTGGTCTCAGGGTGGCCTCAAACTCACAGCCATCCTCCTACCTCTGCCTCCTGAGTGCTGGGATTAAAGGCTTGCGCCACCACGCCCGGCTCACACAGTTCATCTCTGATATGAATTGGAACCTCAGGTAGGCACCCAGCACACAGTTGAGTCAAGTCTTGGCTGGGTGTAGTGGTTTGACTTAGATGCCCCACCCCAAATAAACTCATGTGCCCCCAGCTGCTGGTAATTTGGGAGGTGGAGCCTTGCTGGAGGAGGTGTGTTGTTGGGTGTGAGTGGACTTAAGGCTCCAAGGCAAGTCCTCCCTACAAGAACGTGGCTTAGTCTCTTGCTGCTGTTGTCCACCCGCTGTGGCAGAGGTGATGCCCGACCTCTGCTCATGCCATGCTTCCTCCTGCCATCGTGGAGCTTCCTCTGATACCGTGAGCCAAAATAGAAACTCTCCTCCCACCAGCTGCTTTTTTTTTTTTTAATTTATTTATTTGAGAGCGACAGACACAGAGAGAAAGACAGATAGAGGGAGAGAGAGAGGGAATGGGCGCGCCAGGGCCTCCAGCCACTGCCAACGAACACCAGACGCGTGCGCCCCCTTGTGCATCTGGCTAACGTGGGACCTGGGGAACCGAGCCTCGAACCGGGGTCCTTAGGCTTCACAGGCAAGTGCTTAACCGCTATGCCATCTCTCCAGCCCCACCAGCTGCTTTTGATCAGGCACTCTGTCCCAGCAAGGTGAAGAGAAGGCGACTACAGCACTGGGCTGTGGTCCCATTGAGAAGGTAACGCATGCAGTCTTCACACCAGGGGACCGCCTAGACAAGCCTCTAGTTCCGACACTCAGGAGCTGAGGTAGGAGGGTCGCTATGAGGTTGAGGCCAGCCTGGACCACAGAATGAGTTCCAGGTTAGCCTGGGCTAGAGTAATACCCTACCTTGAAAACACAAAACAAAACAAAAAACATGAAGAGTTCAAGCATTTTCAAAGCTAAGGAGATGGTTCAACAGTTAAAGCACTTGTTTGCAAACCCTGCTGGACTGGGTTCCTTTCCCCAGAGCCCGTGTAAAGTTGAGGACAAAGTGGTGCATATGCCTGTGATCCCGCCGTGACTACAACAATGGGAGGCAAAGCTAAGAGAATTCTTAAGGGCCAGATTCATTGCAGGAGCAAGAGACCCTGTCTCAGAGAAACGGGAGCCCAGACAATGCCTCTGATCACACACCCATACACACACACACACACACACACACACACACACACACACACACATTTTTAAAGTATTTTATTTATCAGAGACAGAGGGAGGGAATGGGCATGCTAGGGCCTCCAGCCACTGTAAAAAAACTCCAGATGCATGTACCAGTTTGTGCGCCTGGCTTTATGTGGGGTACTGGGGAATTGAACTTGGGTTGTTAGGCATTGCAGGCAGGCACCTTAGCTGCTGAATCATCTTTCCAGTCCCCAACTACATTTTTTCTTTTTTTTTTTTCTTTTTTGGTTTTACAAAGTAGGGTTTTTACTCTAGCTCAGGTTGACCTGAAATTCACTATGTAGTCTCAGGGTGGCCTCGAACTCACAGTGATCCTCCTACCTCTGCCTCCAAAGTGCTGGGATTAAAGGCATGCAACACCATGCCCGGCTTTTATTTTTGGTTTTTTTTTTTTTGTTTTTTGTTTTTTCCCGAAGTAGGGTCTCACTCTAGCTCAGGCTGACCTGGTATTCACTACGTAGACTCAGGGTGGCCTCAAACTCACAGTGATCCTCCTACCTCTGCTTCCCGTGTGCTGGAATTAAAGGTGTGCGCCACCACGCCCGGCCTCTATTTTTGGTTTTTTGAAGTAGGGTCTCACTATAGGCCAGGTTTACCTGGAATTCAGGGTGGCCTCAAATTCATGGTGATCCTCCTACCTCTGCCTCCTTAGTACTGAGATTAAAGGCATGTACCACCACACCCAGTTCAGTTTTTTGCAGGGTTTCACTCTAGCTCAGGCTGACCTGGAATTCACTCAGTGGCTGGCCTCAACGTGGTCATCCTCCTAATTCAGTCTCCCGGGTGCTGGAATTCCAGGCATGAGCCACCAGACCTGGCTTTATTATTTATTTATTGTGTGTGTCTAGAGGACCTGCGGGCCACAACATGTACGCGGAGGTCCGGGACAACTCTCAGGTTGGTCCTTGCCTGCCAACTTGTTTTGAGGCAAGGATTCTCCTTGTAGTTCACTGTTCTATTGGTGAGCTTTTGGGAAATTCTGGGGATCCATATTCCTTCTTGCCACAGAGACTCACCACAACTTTGTGCTTCAGCATGATGTCTAGGAGCCCAAATTCGGGTACCCAGAGTTGTGAACCCGCTTCCCCAGCCCTGCGTGTTATTTTTTTTTTAACTTTTTTTTTTCAATTTTATTTATTTATTTGACAGAGAGAGAGAGAAAATGGGTACGCCAGGGCCTCCAGCCACTGCAGATGGACTCCAGATGCATGCGCCCCTTGTGCATCTGGCTAACGTGGGCCCTGGGTAATCGAACCTGGGTCCTCCAGCTTTGCAGATAAACGCCTTAACCGCTAAGCCATCCCTCCAGCCCCTGTGTGTTATTTTTAGCAATTAACACTAAGTTATAAAGTTAAGCCATTCATGATCCAAATCAAGCAATATGAAAAAGCTCTAAAGGGATGGAGAGATGGCTCAGTGGTTAAAGGTACTTGCTTGCAAAGCCTGATGGCCAGGGTGATCATTTCCCCAGTACCCATGTAAAGTCTAATGCACAGAGTGATGCAGGCATCTTGAGTTCTTTTGCAGAGGCAAGAAGCCCTGGCATGCTCTGTTTTTCTCTCTCCCTCCCTTTCAAATAATAATTTTTTTTTTTTTTTAAGCACTAGGGGCTGGAGAGATGGCTTAGCCGTTAAGGTGCATGCCTGCAAAGCCTATGGAAGCAGGTTCAATTCTCCAGATCCCATGTAAGCCAGATGCACATGGTGGCATGTGTGTCTGGAGTTCATTTGCAGAGGCCAGAGGACCTGGTGCATCCATTCTCTCTCTCTAATAAATAAATAAATAAAAATAAATCTTTTTTTTTAAAGCACTGAAAGGTAAATTCATACCATCACTTTTGTCCTCAAGCCTAAAGGCCTGCTCCAGTGTTCCACCATTGCCCGGGAAGTCACTGGGGACTTGTGTTCACACCTGGCCCCTCACTCCCAGCTCCGAGTCACACCCGGCCTCTCCATTCGGCGCCACCACGGTCCTCTCCATCTGGTCAGCAGATCTATGGAATGCACCACGTGACACACCTCCTGCTTCTCCGGTGACTTCCTCAACTTGCTCCTGTGTTTCCGGCACCCTGGAGAATGGGCGAAAGACTTCCTGAGTACAAAGAAAACCTTTTGGTCAGGAAGTTTTCATACACAGGGTTACCATGTATGGCAAATAAAAAGCAGGATAATCTAAATTTGATTTTCAGATAAGCAGCAAATGCTTAGCTTTTTAAAGTGTCAGTATGCTCCATGCAATATTTAAATAACCTACAGGTACTAAGAAGGCATTGATGGCACATGCCTGTAATCCAGCTCTTGGGAGGCTGAGGCAGAAGGATTGACTTGAGTTCGAGGCTAACCAGGACTACATAGCAAAAACTGCAGTGGCGCACACCTTTAATCCCAATGCCCAGGAGGCTAAAGTAAGAGAATCACCATGAGTTTGAGGCCAGCCTGGGCTACAGAGGGAGATCGTAGGGTCTCCCTCTAGCCCAAGCTGACCTAAAATTCACTCTGTATTCTCAGGGTGGCCTCAGACTCATAGCAATCCTCCTAACTCTGCCTCCCGACTGCTGGGATTAAAGGTGTGCGCCACCACTTCTGGCTAATTCATGCTTTTTAAAAAAAGATCTTTTGGGGGAGGGAGGGCATTACCATGGGATATTTTTTATAATCATGGAAGATGTTAATCAAAAAATGAGAAAAAAAAGATCTCGTATTATTATTTTATTTTTGAGAGAGGGAGAGAAAGAGAATGAGTGTGCCGCTGTGAACAAACTCCAGATGCATGTGCCTCCTTGTGCATATGTGTGACATTGCACACTTGTGTCACTGTGTGTCTGGCTACATGGGACCTGGAAATTGTAACATGCTATCTTAGGCTTCCCAGGCAAATGCCTTAACCACTAAGCCATCTCTCCAGACTATAACTCACACTTTTAGTCCTAGCACTTGGGAAGCTGAGGTAGGAGGACCACCATGAGTTCAAGGATGGCTTGGGCTAGAAGTGAGACCTACCTTAATAAAAACCAGACCAACCAACAACAACAAAAAATCTAGCTGGATGTTGTGGCTTATGCCTTTAATCTATCACTCAGGAGGCAGAGGTAGGAGGATCACTGTGAGTTCAAGGCCACCATGAGACTTCAGAATGAATTCCAGGTCAGCCTGGGCTAGGGTCAAACCCTACCATAAATAAACAAAAACAAAAATAAAAAACCCAAACCTCCCCCCAAATAATAATAATAATAAGCAAAGAAGAGAGAGAGAATGAGCATGCCAGGGCCTCCAGCCACTGCAAACAAACTCCAGACGTGTGTGTCCCCTTGTGCATCTGGCTAATGTGGGTCCTGGGGAATCGAGCCTCGAACCGTTTCCTCGGGCTTCACAGGCAAGCACTTAACCGCTAAGCCATCTCTCCAGCCCCTTTCCCCCTTTTCTTGTGCTTCTTTGGATGTCAGCCAAAATCCTTGCCCTGAAACTTTTTTTTTCTCCTATTTTCTCAATGAATCTCCGTTACTTTGCTCAAAAGGGGGGAAAGAAGTGCTAGGGATGCAGATCAGGTGCTGACGTATGCGCCTGGCATGCCGGAGGCCCAGCCCACACGGACCAGCCGCTGCAGCTCACGCCCGCCCGTGCCCCAGCACGCTCCAGGGGGAGGAGGGGATCAGGAGTGCTGCACGTCCAGTTTGAGAGCAGCCTGGACTACAAGAAGATTGGGGAGGTGGCCCGGTGGGTAAGTGTGCTTGCTACGCAGCAAGACCAGAGTTCACCCCCAGCTTCACATCCCTCAGTCCTCTGGCACACGCGGGAAGTGCAGGCATTTGTACACACCACACACACACCCAAAATAAATGTTAAAAAGCAAACAAAACAAATAAACAAAACCCTAGGACAGCCTGGGCGTGGTGGCACATGCCTTCCATGCCAGCACTCAGGAGGCAGAGGTAGGAGGATCGCTGTGAGTTTCAGATCAACCTGAGCTAGAGAGAGACCCTACCTTGAAAAACCAAATAAATGACAATAACAAGAAGACACCTAGGATGCCGGGTGGGCATTGAGGAGACCATGACCAACGTTTGTCTCAGCCTGACAAATTAAAAAAAAAAAATTTGTACATTTTTATTTATTTATTTGAGAGTGAAAGATAGAGAGAGAAAGAGGCAAATGGAGAGAGAATGGGTGTGCCAGGGCCTCCAGCCACTGCAAACGAACTCCAGACGCGTGTGCCCCCTTGTTCAGCCTGACAAATTTATAAAACACTTTTTTTTTTAAGGTAGGGTCTCATGACCTGGAATTCACTATGAAGTCTCAGGGTGGCCTCGAACTCCCGGTGATCCTCCTACTTCTGCCTCCTGAGTGCTGGGTTCTAAGACACATTTATATCATACCCAGTACCCCACAACCTGCTAACTGAGGGATCATTGAAGAGACGGGTGAGCCCCACACGGTCAGGTTGTCACAAGGTTGTCCCAATCTGCTAGCTGGATCAAGGAGTTCTGGGTGGGACCCAGAAATCCTGCATTTCTAATGTCCTCCAAGGAGAAGCTGTTGCTGCCAGCGGAATGTGGCCAGAAGTCCCGCAGCTGCCGCCCCCCCCCCCCCACGTGGTGGACTCTCTTCCTCTGTTACTGCATTGCCAGGGGTAGCAAAGGAAAACTGAGCCCCCCAGCCCCAGGTTTGGCCCTGCAAGAGTTAAGAGGAATGCTGAAGTGAAGTCAGTGCCAGGCTGGGTATTGTCTCTAATTCATGGATTCCTACATGGGACATATCACAGTTAAAACATGCGCAGGCCGGGTATGGTGACGCGCACCTCCCAACACTCAGGAGGTAGAGGTAGGTGGATTGCCCTGAGTTTGAGGTTACCCAGAGACTACATAGCGAATTCCAGGACACCATGGGCTAGAGTGAGACCCTACCTCAAAAAAAAAAAATGATATTGTATATATGTAAGTAGATGAGCAGATTACTGGGGGTGCAATGACCTAGTGGAGGTCAGGGGAAGGGATTGATTAAAGGAAGTGTGGGAGGAGAGTTAATCAAAATTTAAGATGAAGAGCCGGGCATGGTGGCGCACGCCTTTAATCCCAGCACTCAGGAGGCAGAGGTAGGAGGATCATCTTTGAGTTCGAGGCCACCCTGAGACTACATAGTGAATTCCAGGTCAGCCTGAGCTAGAGTGAGACTCTGCCTCAGAAAAAAAAAAAATTAAGATGCTATGAATAAGCTGTATGAAAACCTACTTTTTTTGGATAAATGCACCCAGAAGCCATGGACTGTTTGTTAATAGAAAAATTTCAGTGTCAGGGATGGGATACTGTTGCAGTCAAGTTTGCATTGCTGGAAGAAATCATGCTATTCTTACTTTTGGTTAGAGAAGCTTCTCTTTTCATATGGCAGTGACCACTGGGATGACTCAAAAGACACCACAGTGCTGAGAAGAAGTGACAGAGGAGTGCTCAGCACTGAGACATCTCTACCACACTTTCCAAGGCTCAGGGTCCATTGAGGAAGAGGTGGTGGAAAGAATGTAAAAGCCAAAGGAAGGGTAGGACTGCTTCTAATGTATTCTTTCAGACACAAAATGGCCTGGACACCCACGACCTCGCAATGCCTGGTGCTGCCTACACAAGACCCTCATAATAGGAGGAAGAGATGATGACACCAACATCAAAGAGACTAGTTGAGAGGGGGAGGGGATATAATGGAGGGTAGACTTGTGAAAGGGAAGAGTGAGGAGGGAATTATCGTGGTTTATTGTCAATAATTATAGAAGTTGTCAATAAAAGTTTTAAAAATTCACAGAAAGAAAAGCTCCAAGGTCATCTTAGGGGGTGGAAACTTGCTAATGTGTTTGTGCCCTGATAGTGGAAGGGAATTGCTATCACTCTTTTCAATTTTTATATCTGAAAGTTTATATTTGAAATTTTTTGGTATTATTATAAAAAACAACAACAAATTTTTGAGCTGGAGAGATTGCTCAGTGGTTAAGGTGCTTGTCTGCAAAGCCTAACGACCCAGGTTTGATTCCCCAGTACCCATATAAAGCCAGATGTGTAAGGTGTCCTATATGTCTGGAGTTCATTTTCAGGGGCTAGAGGCCCTGGAGTGTCCATTCTCCCTCTGACCCTTTCTTTCCCTCTCTCTCAAATAAATAAAATAAAATAACACTTTTTTTTTTTTTTTTTTTTTTTTTTTAGTCCGGGGATTGAACCCAGGGCTTCTTGCAAGCAACTGAGAACACATGTTCATTTACAGGCTATTGCTAAGACTCTTGCTCGCCCACCAGAACTAGATGGTCGGACCCTATGGCTGAAGACTCCGCATGCTTGGGCTGCAGGTCACTGAGAAACCAAGCTGGAGCTGAGCCGGACGCCTCCTCCCTGTGGACTAGCTGTCAGAAAGCTGGAAAGAGCTCTGGTGCATGCAGCACTGTGGGAGAGAGAAGTCATCAGCGGTGTTAAACAGCAGTGGACCCTGCAAGCCTTAAGAATGGCTAGTCAGGAGCTGGGCATGGTGGCGCACGCCTTTAATCCCAGCAATCGGGAGGCAGAGGTAGGAGGATCACCATGAGTTCAAGGCCACCCTGAGAGCACATATTGAATTGCAGGTCAGCCTGGGTTAGAGTGAGATCCTACCTCAAAAACCAAAAAAACAAACAGACAGCGCACTCTTCCAGACACAAAATGGCCGTGTTTATTTATGTCCTTGCAGTGCCTGGCACTACCTAGACAGGACCTTCATAATAGGAGGAAAAGATGATGGCATCAAAACAGAAGAAAGATTGATTGGAAAGAAGAAGGGATATTCAATGGAGGGTGGATTTGAGAGGGGGTGGGCTGGGAATTATTATGGCTCATTGTGTATACTTATGGAAACTCAATGAAAAGTTTTTTTTTAAAGGACGGGAGGGATGGCTCAGTGGTTAAGGCGCTTGCCAACATTACTAAGACAATGCAGGCTGACTTCACAAGGCCCCAGCCCATGTCGCAGAGACCAAGGCTCACAGCAGGATGAGGACACTGCAGCACCCAGCTTGGACTCCCCCCGCCCAGCCCTGGGAAGTCCAGCAATGAAGAGGAGGGTGCAGTGGCTTCCCCGAACCCCAGAAGACTCAAGTGTCATCTTCACTGGAAACGCTGTCCCTCTGGGGTCATAGGAAGACAAGCTACAGCGAGCTTTGCTCTGTGTCTGTACATCTCCTGCAGCGTCAGCCAGATGCTTTAGGCTTAATCAAGGGGACAGGTCACTGGTGACCCCTCTCTCAGGTTATCTTCCCTCCTCTCTCTTGGGCTTGCACTTTATAAAATCGCTGCACATTGACAAGAAGTTTTGTTTTATAGCGCGGTGGATCGTGCCCAGGTGGGGGGCGATGTGGATCGAACTCAGGCCCTTGGCAGTGCAAGGCAAATGCTCCACCACTGATCTGTCCACACCCCAGCGTGCTGCTTGACGCCTGCTGTTTCCTCCCCGCCCAGAGGCTCCACAGCAGACACATCTGTTTCTTGTTGTGTTTTTTTTTTTAACACATGTTTTATTCACTGCTCTATGCCCAAGGCCTGAGAATCTTACTGCTCTGTGCCCAAGGCCTGAGAATCTTCGAACGAGTGCACAATCACTGTTCAGTGGAATTTTTAAAAAATTACTGTTTGTTTTGGTTTTGAGACAGGATCTCATGTAGCCTAAGCTGGCCGGGAACTTTCTATATTAAACTTGGAACTTCTGATACCCTTGCTTCCACCTCCAGAGTGCTGGGGTGACAAGGCAACAGGTCTGGATTGACAGGAAGACCCTTACCCTACTGCCGGGAAAGGCACAGATATTATTCATAAGGACATACGAGAGGACTTTTTACCCACCGACAGGGACTGTCTCCCCATGGCTAGTGCCAAGTCTTCCAGGGTAGTTGGGAAGTGTAGCATATGCCATCTATTTCCCAGTGGGGAGATAGGAGCTCCTCTCAGTTATCCGCACAGGGCGACAGGTTTGGCATTTCTGAGTCAGCCAGGAGCCAGTGAGCAACAGAGCGCTCACAGGCTTGTCTAAGCTGGGTACGAAGCACCTTCCCACCCGGAGAGGCTCGGGAAGCGGAGAAGCTCTGCCTACCACGCACTGCACAGGATAGACTCTCTGGGTCTCAGCTTACGTGCCAGCATTTTGCTACCTGTCTCTGTACTGGGCAATCCTCTTAGCTTTCTCTTAAACGGCCCACACAGGGACTAGAGAGTGACTCAAAGGTGCGCTGCTGCCTGATACAAAGCAAGTTCTAGATTCTTTGGGAATATTTTCTCAGTAACTAGAATAATGGTGTTGATCTTTACCCCAAATATAAACAAAAAATTATAGCATGTATTTGTGATTGATTTGGGATGCTCAGGGGCAGAGCACCCGCCTTTGAGCATCAGCTCCGCAAGACAATAAAGCAACTGCCAGGGGTGGTGGCGCACACCTGTAATCCTAGCACTCGGGAGGGAGGCATTGTTAGGGGAATCATTGTGAGTTCGAGGCCACCCTGAGACTACAGAGTGAATTCCAGGTCAGCCTGGGATAGAGTGAGACCCTACCTTGAAAAGAAAAATTAAGAGAAAAAGAAAGAAACCCAAAGAAGGGGGCTTGCAAGAGGGATGGCTCAGCAGTTAAGGTGTCTGTCTGCAAAACTTATCCACCCAGGTTCAATTCTCCAGTACCCACATATAGCCAGATGCATTAAGTGGCACATGCGTCTGGAGTTTGTTTGCAACAGCTACAGGGCCTGGTATGCCCATTCTGTCTATCTTTCTCTGCTTGCAAATACATAACAATATTTTTTTTTAAGGGGGATTACAAGGCACTAAAACCCAAAAAAAGCAACCTGGTGTGGTGGTGTGCACGCCTTTAACCCAGAACTCTGGAGGCAGAGGTGGGAGGAACACTGTGAGTTCAAGGCCAGTCTGAGTGTGAATTCCAAATCAGCCTGGACTAGAGGTAGAGCCCACCTGAGATAAACAAGAACAAAAAAAAGCAACTGTAAATTTAAAGAAGCTTAAAAAAAAAAAAAAAGCAAGGGCTTGTCCCCACCCAAGGCCAGGCCGGTTGACCTCCCTCCCCAATTCCAGGTAGCTGCCATAAACTGTGGTTCTGAGATTCCTTCTTTGTGAGTAAATGTCCTTGTTACCAGAATACTCAGTGGCTCAAGCTTTGTAAGCTCTCCACACTCAAGTGAGATGGTTATTCTGTTAGGTGTGGTCATAGGAGAGAGAATTAAACTGTTCTACCAAAAAAAAGGGGCGGGGGGAGAACAAAGGAAAATGAAAAGGAAGATGAGGACCCCTCTAGTCCAGTATAAAGTGAGGCCCTCCAGGACCACCTCACAAGCACGATGGACCCCAACTGACCAGCATTTCATAATGAGCTGTGATCAGCCAGGAGGATCACTGTGAGTTCCTGAGACAACACAGTGATTTCCAGGTTAGCCTGAGCTACAGTGAGACCCTACCTCAAAACAAAGCAAAACAAAAAATCTATTATCTACCAGGTCCTTCCTTTCTTTTTCTTTCAGAGAGACAGAGTCCAGACTGACCTCAAACTTGCTATATAGGCTAGGCTGGCCTTGAACTCATGACCCTCCTGCCTCTATCTCCAGGTGCTAGGATTATAGGTGTGTGCCATCATACTTAACTTTCTTTTCTGTTTCTGTTTCTGTCTCCTCCCCCATCCTCCCCTCCCTTGTTCCTTTCTTTCCCGGTGCCAGGAAACCACCCCCTTTTTGATTTTGTTTTGTTGAAATGGGCCACAGGAAGAAGTGAAGAGCTCTGAGAAACTGGCAAGCACTGTAAGGCATTAAACAGCTTTCTTCCAGGGCCCTGTTCAAAGCAGGCTATGAAGCCAGGACCCCGGCCCAGCCTGCTGAAACCAAACCCTCAGGCGCAGAGGTTTAGGGGAGGAGCCCTCGCTGGCCATCTGCTGGCCCCAAGCTCAAGAGCTAGAATCTCAGCACCTCTCGCCCGCCCGGCGTTTGGGTCTTCCTGGGTTTTACTGAAAAGAACTTGCCCACGGCTGCTGTCCCCCAAGTGCGCCTCGAAAACGTCCGCGCTGGCGCGGCCACCGTCCCAGCCTCTTCCCACAGAACGTCTTCTGGAGTCCTTTCTTCCACGGGAGACTCGGGTCAGGAGTGTGACCTAGGTCCTCAGGGACAGCTGGGCCTGTCTTTCCCAGGTACCTGTTCTAGTGCAAGAGACAGGTGATAGCCTGGTTTCCACGGAGGGAGGACTCCCAAAGCCCATTGACGTGGCACCACTCACCCCCAGCTGCTCTCCTCTAGGGTGCCCGTGCCGTTCCTTCCAGGGCGCAGCCTCACATCAGTCTCACAGTGCTCCGCTTCCTTCCCGGCCGGGCGAGCATCCCGAACGCCTCACATGAGCATCCCGAACGCCTCACAGGCCATGTTCTGAGCACGAGGAACGGGCGAAGCAAGAGATGGGGCTCATGCCTATAGTCCTAGCCCTTGGGAGTTTGATGCTTGGGCCTCAAACAAACAAATAAACAGAAAGATAGATAGGATAGGGGCTGGAAAGATGGCTTAGCAGTTAAGGCGTTTGCCTGCAAAGCCAAAGGACCAAGGTTCGATTCCCCAGGACCCACATCAGCCAGCTGCACAAGGCGGTGCATGTGTCTGGAGTTTGTTTGCAGTGGCTAGATGCCCTGGTGTGCCCATTCTCTCTCTCTCTCTCTCCTCCTCTCAAATAAATAAATAAAAATAAAATATTGAAGACAGATAGGATGGAATGGAAGCCTCTATCTCTTTCCAGTCCAGTGGGTGGGGGCCGGGGATGCAGCTCAGTTGGAAGAGTGTTTGACCCCTACCTAGCACCACCTAAAATCCGGACAGATGGTGGGAGGTGGAGGCAGGAGGGTGAAAAATTTAAGGTCATCCTCAGGTATATATCAAGTTTACGGCCAGTCTAGCCAGTCTTGTCTTCCTGAGACCTTGTCTGCAGCAGGGTGTGGTGGCCCATGCCTGTAATCCTTGCGCTGGCGAAGCTCAGGCTGCAGTCTTGCGATGAGTTTGAGCCAGCCTAGCCCAGAAGCTTTCTCCAGAGTGGGTTTCATGTTTGGCTAGAGTGAGACCCTGCCTGAAAACAAAAAACCAAACCACCATAAGAAAAGCACCCTAGTGTTGAACAGCGTGAGGATGAACCTTTGTTTTCAATTTAGAAAAGGTAGAGAGGGTTCCTACGAGACAAACAACTCAGTAACAGAGATAACCTCTCCCCTGGGTGCTACCTCTGGCTCACCAGGGCCTGGGAGCCTGGAGCCACCACGCCCTGCCTGGGGCTGGCCGGGAAGAAGGCCTGAGGCCAGAGCTTTAGGCAAGTCACTTCTGGACTCTAGGCCCTAGTGGCCACCCTCCAGGTCACCTTTCCGGAATTTCATTTTATTTTTTAACCCAAGGGCTCTGGGTCAAGGGGCTGGCTTTTTACTGTCCCTGAGCTGGTCGTGCCCCCATTAGTGTAATGATCCTAGGTCTTGGAGCTGGTGAGAGGGCAGAGGAGGTCAAGCAGATGCTAAAGCAGGGCTGGCGGAGAACAGGCCCGGGTTCCTTCTGCCACCTTCACGGGGACGGAGCAGAACACGCTAACAGCCTGGAGATGGCAGGGATGGGGAGGCAGTTCAAAGAAATGGTCCTTATAAAAAAGAAAAGAATTTGGTCCCATAAAGTGAGACTTTCTGAGTCCTTAAAAAACAAACAAACAAACAGAGAAACACTCCTAGATGAATCAGTTTCATGTCCACGTACTTGGAAATAGTAACTGGGGCTCCAGAACCTTCCATAGCTCCAAACCTACATAATGAAGTTTGTGAGAGCTTTTGAAACATGACAGAAAGATGGTCCAATGAATATACGTGTGGTTCATGGAAGAAGAAATGCAAGTGGTCTAGAAGCGGGGAGAAGAGTCTGAGCAAGGCCACCACACCTCACCCTCGGTCCTCACAGGAATCACCTGCTAAGCCGTGGCTGTAGGTAGAACAGACCAAGAATGGTGTTGACACCAAACAGCATCGGCAGTTTTTTCCCACTACAGAATACTTCATTACTGTCCGTAACCAAGCCTTCGTAAGTAAGACCTAACATATTAATTTTAACCTTTCTAGACCAATAATATGCTGTTAATGTCTATACCTTGCCAATTCAACAAAGAAAACTGCTATGCTTTTTCCAAAGTTTATAGCACAGCTAGAGTTTCCAAAAATTCAAAAAATTCAAAGGTTGTTTTTTTTTTTTTTTTTTTTTTTTTTTTTCCCAGGTAGGGAGGCTGACCTGGAATTCACTACGGAGTCTCAGGGTGGCCTTGAACTCATGGCGATCATCCTATATCTGCCTCCCGAGTGCGATTAAAGGAGTGTGCCACCATGCCCGGCTTCAAAGATCCTTTTTTTTTTTTTCATAAGAATTGTGGTTGGGGGAGGGGAGAGATTGCTCAATGGTTAAGGTGCTTGCTTAAAAATTCTGATGGGGGCTGAAGAGATGACTTACAGATTAAGGCACTTGCCTGTGGTGCCAAAGGACCCAGGTTCAATTCCCTGTAATCCCAATACTTGCGAGGTAGAGGCAGGGAGATTAGGAGTTCAAGGCCACCCTTGACTACGTAGCAAGTTTGAGACTAGCCTGGGCTACATGAGGCCCTGTCTAGAAAACAAGAAACAATGACAATAGAGAACTGCATTCAAAGCAGTCACTCTGGGGACACAACCACGTCAACCTCCATCACTTGGGAGAAGCTGCGCAGCTTCTACTCCAGGTGACGTCCTAACTTACGCACGCCCCGTAGGTGAACTTGCTCGGGAGACAGCCTGGCATTGGCAGCCGGCTTGCTCGCTCGCACTGCCCCTGAACTTGTCAGTTGAGGTGTGTGTGTGGGGGTCTGGTTAAGAAGGCAGGATCTGCACGCTCTTTGACACACCTTCCCTCCTGGCATGCATCCTGTAGAATGTGCCTGTCTGGTTCTGCACGTCTTGTGCATTCTGCTGGAGGGGTCATTTAACTCCTGCAGCACAGGATTGCCAAGTCTCCATGGCCTCCAGGTCCTGAACAGCCCACAGGTGGCTTTTGCTTGGGCCACAGGCACCAAAACGATGTGTCAATCAGGCCAAGTGATAGTCCTCGAGCCAGGGCTTAACACCTGGTGTCCATTACACATCAAGCTACCTGCCTGGCCCCAGGGGCTGTCAAGCTGTTTCCCAGGAGCCCTCTGCGTGCACTGGGCTTTCCGGCCCCTATGGGACACCAGTCTTTTCCCTCTGTATACCTGCAGCCCCTCGGCCCCTACCCTGCTTTCAGAGAGATACTTGGTGGCATCTTAGACCTTTGTGGTCACTTGGGCTCCTCCCCCATTCCTGGTATGCCCTGTGACGTCAACCTTTTGTTGCTGTTATCTCCCTGGTCCCCAACCAAAACCTGCACCCATGGGTGCTGAGTTATATTGTTGCATGAGCAAGGAAATGGCTCTCCCACCCTATGCAACTTTACAAAGCTGCTTGTTTACCAAACCGTCACTGTGGTCCCAAGGAGACAGGTCTGAGGGCAGAATGGAGATGCCCCCTCCCACCTCTGGGGTTGTAGCTCCCGAAGCTGCATGGCCTTGGGCTCTGCCCCCTCCGCCTGCTCCCTCTGAGGACCAAGCCCGGGTCCTGTGAGATGCTTGGAGTTTGAGCCCAGCCTCCTCCGTGAAGATGCCCCATCCCTGGATGAGGTCAGGCTCTCTCCATGGACCCCTCTTTCTCTGTAGCCTTCTCTGTCATTGTCGGGTCGTGAAGCCCCTCACTTCTCCTGAGGGCTCTGAACCTGTGCCTTTGGGCCTCTTTGTTTGTTTCCCACTCCCCAGAACAAAGCTGAGACATGTTTGGAATGAGTGCGTGAAAAGTAGATAAGGGGGCTGGAGAGATGACTCAATGCTTAAGGCACTTACTTGCAAAGCCTAAGGTCCCAGGTTTGATTCCCCAGTACATGTAAGCCAGATGCACATGGCGGCATATGTGTCTGGATTTTGTTTGCAGTGGCTAAAGGCTCTGGAGCACCCCTTCTCTCTCTCCCTCAAATAAATAAATAAATAAATAAATCATTCACTAAAAAAATAAAAAAGTAGATAAAGACAGAGATTGGGGCCTTGATGGGCTTAGGTGGTCAAAGTAACAGGTGACATGTGTAACTCGATGTCCAGTTGGAAGGGCACTGGTACCCATGCTGCTGAGCTCCGACCCCCGACCACTGTTCCTGTTAAGGTCAAGGCTCGAGCCGGGCGTGGTGGCGCACGCCTTTAATCCCAGCACTCGGGAGGCAGAGGTAGGAGGATCGCCATGAGTTCGAGGCCACCCTTAGACTCCATAGTGAATTCCAGGTCAGCCTGGGCTAGAGTGAGACCCTACCTCAAAAAAACAAAACAAAAAAAAGGTCAAGGCTCACCCAACTTGCCAAGGGTTTTGTAGATATCACTTCTCTTTCCCCAAGATGCTAAGAGGCTGAGAACATCTCTTTTTCTGGTTTATTTGATTTTTTTATTGTCAACTTCCATAATTGTAAACAATATCTCATGGTAATTCCCTCCCTCCCCCTACTTTCCCCTTTGAAACTCCACTCCATCATATCTCCTCCCCCTTTTTTTTCTTTCTTTCTTTTTTTTTTTTTTTTGTGAGGTACGGTTTCACCGTAGCCCAGGCTGATCTGGCATTCACTATGTACTCTCAGGGCGGCCTCGCACTCAAGATGATCCTCCTACCTCAGCCTCCCAAGTGCTGGGATTCAAGGCATGTGCCACCACGCCCAGCTTGAGAACATCATTTTTGTTTTAGATGTGTAGAAAATGAGGCATGGAAGGGTTAGAGAAAGCCACGTGAAGGATGAAGACAGATGGAGCTTTGAGCTCTGGGACCTCAGAGCCCATGCCCTTGACCAGGTCTGCGTGAGAACATCCCCAGGATCTATCTCACAGGGTCAGAGGGGAGCACAGAGGGGCCCATGCTATGCCGGGTGTCATGGCTACCCTCTGTGAGGTCTGCTCTACGTCAGCCAGGCGCCAGTGGAACCTGTTTTTCATTGGTTCTGAGTTGGGTTGAACCCACATTCAGCATCCAAGAGGGATCCCTCTCCATAGGAGGCAAGAGATCATAGTGGTTAGCCCCAAGCCCTAGATCCAAGCTGTGTATCCTTGCTATGTAGCCAAGGGTACCAACTCTGTGAGGTAACTCCTCTGTGGGTGAAATGGGAGAGGTTTATATCACTCACTGTACAGTCAGTTCATGGCTAGCTGGGCCACAGAGGTTTTGTGTGTGTGTGTGTGTGTGTGTGTGAGGGGAGGGGGGAGAGAGATCTCGCTCTAGATCTAGCTGACCTGGAATTCACTGTGTATTCTCAGGGTGGCCTCGATCTCATGGCGATCCTCCTACCTCTGCCTCCTGAGTGCTGGGATTAAAGGTGTGCGCCATCACATCTAGCTCTACAAGAGGTCTTTGTCTTAAACAAAAAGTACATTTTGTAAGGCCGACACATGATGGTACTGAGACAACTGGATAACCACATGCTGAAGAATGAAACTGGACTGTCCCCTCACACACACAAACATCAACCTAAAATGGATTGAATAACTGAATGAGGGCGGGGAAAATGGCTAAGTGGTTAAGACACTTGTCTGCAAAGCCTAATGATCCAGGTTCAGTTCTCCAGTACCCACATAAAGCCAGATGCAAAGTGGCACATGCATCTGGAGTTTGTTTGCAGTGGCTAGAGGCTCTGGTGCGCCCATTCCCATTCTTTCTCTCTCTCTCTTCTCACTGTCTCTTTCTGCTTACAGCTAACTAACTAAATAAATAAATATAAAAATCTTAAAAAAAAGAAAGAACTGAATGAAATTTATTTACAGTGGCAAGAGACCCTGGTGTACCCATTCTTTCTTTTCTCCTCTCTCTCTGCTTGCAAATAAAAATAAAAATGAAAAAAAAAAAAGGACCCAAGTAGACATGTCTCACCAGAAGACAAATGAACAATAGATGGTAATTGTAGAAATCACTAGACTTTCTCCCCTGCCTGCTTCTCCAGAGCTGGGGATCAAACCTAGGGCTTCACACATGCTAGGCAAGCGCTCTACTACTGAACTACATCCCTACCCCTGTGGACTTCCTTTGTAAAGCTGTCACATGGAACCTCGTGAACTCTGGACACTTAATTTGTGGCACCCGGTGTTAAGCAGATACGAAGTAAAATCAGCAAATATTCACTTTATGAATGAAAAGTTACCTTTCTCCTAAAATCCAGAATGCCTGCAAGCACATTTTCCATTCACAGCTTATTTCTTCCATCTAAAACTTACTAGTGAAGAGAAGCCACATCATAAATATTGGTTCTTTGGCTCACTGGGTGTGGTGGCGCACACCTTTAATCCCAGCACTTGGGAAGCAGAGGTAGGAGGATCGCCTTGAGTTTGAGGCCACCCTAAGACTCCATAGTGAATTCCAGGTCAGCCTGGACTAGAGTAAAACCCTACCTTGGAAAAACAAAAAATAAAACAAACAACAACAAAAATGCTCTTTGGCTCTACAGAATGTGAGTCTGGTCTTGGTTTTTTCTCCCCTATAAGAAGTTGTAAACAGGGCTCCCAGAGACCACATGCTTGCCCAGGGCCACACACCTTAACCTCACCAGAGTGACAGGCGCCAAACTCACACACCTGAGCCAGGTGAGACGCTGAGCCAGCCCCCAGGGAGATCCTCAGCCTCCCGGGAAGTCTGGAAGGAGGTGTGGGGAGGGGCTTAGGGCCACCCGGCGGGGGGCTACTCCCGGGAGCCACCAGTCACCACACTGGCTGGTCTGTGGGCACTCGCTGGCCTGTCCCTTAGAGCACTCTTCAGCGCATGTCCTTTGCCTCTTGCACCCTGAAAGGTGTTTTCCAGAGCCTGACTGACATGTGACATCACAACAGGCTGAAGACAGCAGAAGCAAGAGAACCCAGTTGCCCCTATCTCTTTATCATGATTATTGTTTTGTTTTGTTTTTTTCTGAGGTAGGATTTCACTCTAACTCAGGCTGGCCTGGAACTCATGGAGACCTCTGCCTCTCAAGTGCTGGTAGATTAGAGGGTTGTGCTACCATGCCCGGCATTAAAATTTTTTTTTTTTAAGTTTTGATGTATTTGAGAGTGACAGACACAGAGAGAAATAGGCAGATAGAGAGAGAGAGAGAGTGGGCACGCCAGGCCCTCCAGCCACTGCAGATGAACTCCAGACACATGTGCCACCTTATGCATCTGGCTTATGTGGGTCCTGGAGAATAGAGCCTTGAACCGAGGTCCTTAGGATTCACAGGCAAGCGTTTTACCGCTAAACCTTCTCACCAGCCCATTTTTATTTACTAATTTATTTGGTTATTTATATATTTTTAGGTAGGGTCTCACCTTAGCTCAGGCTGACCTGGAATTCACTATGGAGTCTCAGGGTGGCCTTGAACTCATGGCGACCCTCCTACCTCTGCCTCCTGAGTGCTAGGATTAAAGGCTTGAGCTACCATGCGCAGCTTTTTAAAAATATATATATTATTTATTTATTTGAGAGAGAGAGAAGAAAGAGAGAGACTGAGAAAGAGAATGGGTGTGCCCTTGAAAAACCACACACAAACAGACACACACACACACACACACACACACACACACACACACACAGAATCGTAAATTAGGGGCTGGAGAGATGGTTCAGTGGTTAAGGCATTTGCCTGCAATGCCTAACGACCTGAGGTCAGTTCTCCAGTATCCATGTAAAACCAGATGCATAAGGTGGCGCATGTGTCTGGAGTTTATTTTCATTAGCTAGAGGTCTTAGTGTGCCCATTCTCTTTCTCTCTACCTGCCTTTTTCTCTCTGAGTCTCTATCAAATAAACAAGTTAAATATTTAAAAAGAAAAAAGAGGGGCTCACTGGGCATGGTGGCGCACACCTTTAATCCCAGCACTTAGGAGGCAGAGGTAGGAGAATCACCATGAGTTCAAGGCCAGCCTAAGACTACACAGTACATAGTGAATTCCAGGTCAGTTTGGGCTAGAGTGAGACCCTACCTCAAAAAAAATAAATAAATAAATAAATAAATAAATAAAAGAAGAAGAAAAAAGTGGGGCTGGAGAGATGGTTTAGCAGTTAAAGCGCTTGCCTGCAAAGTCTAAGGACCCACACTTCACTCTCTAGATCCCACATTATCCAGACACACAAAGGTCAGACAAGTGCAAGGTCACACACATGCCTACTTGGTGGGTCAAGTGTCTGGAGTGTGAATGCAATGGCTGAGGCTCTGGTGTGCTAATTCTCCCTTTCCCTCTGTCTCTGTGTCTCTCTAAAATAAAAATAAAAGTAAAAATAAAAATAAAAAAGAGGAGCCAGGCGTGGTTGCACACACCTTTAATTCCATCACTCAGGAAGCAGAGGTAGGAGGATCACTGTGAGTTCAAGGCCACCCTGAGAGTACATAGTAAATTCCAAGTCAGCCTGGGCTACAGTGAGACCCTTCCATGAAAAACAAAACAAAAAAAGAGGGATGCAGGAATTTTCTAGTGCCTTTATGTGTGCTATGATGGGTTTAGAAGCTACAGGTCTGAGTCCTTGTACAGGCACATCCAGGCAGAAATCATTTTGTTAATGGCCCTCAGATATAGGGCACCCCAATATCACCTGGAAGGCCCCGTCCAAGCTCTGAGAACTTCTGAGGGGTGGGGAGGCCAGGGCAGGCTGAGAGCCAGGAGTCCTGACAAATTGTCACGTGATGCTCCTGGACGGGGCACTCATTTTGACGAAGTCCAGAATTCCGGTGGATAATGACTTTGCAATGGGCAGAAAAATGAGCCAGGACGCAGTTGAAACAGGTCTGCTTCCAGAGCAGCAGGCATCTTTCATCAAAATGAAGACTCATTCTTGTCTCACAAGGTAAATTAGGGTAGGGCGGGGTAATGAATCTTCTTTTCTATGAAAAGGGAATGTTGGTTTAAGACATAGTCAACTCTTGGTTTTGATTTTATTCAGTGAAGGTAATAAATTATGTATATGTACGTGTGTGTGTGTATGTGTTTGTGTTTTCTGATTTTGAAGTGGTTAAAAAAGGCGGTGGTAGCCAGGTGTGGTGGCGCGTGTCTTTAATCCCAGCCCTTGGGAGGCAGAGGTAGGAGGATCACAGTGAGTTCGAGGCCACCCTGAGAATACAGAGTGAATTTCAGGTCAGCCTGAACTAGAGTGAGACCCTACCCTGAAAAACCAAAAAATAAAAAAGGTGGTGGTACATGCTTTTAATCCAATCACTTGGGAAGCTGAGATAGGAGGATTGCTGTGAGTTCGAGACCATCCTGAGACTACATAGTGAATTCCAAGTTAGCCTGGGCTAGAGTGATACACTACCTCGAAAAACCAAAATAAATAAATAAATGTGTAATGAACCCCAACTCTTCGGAGACTGAGGTAGGAGGATTACCATGAGTTTGATGTCAGGCAAGGCTACTGAGTGAGTTCCAAGACAGCTTGGGCTAAAGTAAGACCCTGCCTCACAAAAAGATAATGTAAAAGGGAGGCTGGAGAGATGGATTGGCGGTTAAGGCACTTGTCTACAAAGCCCGCTGACCCAGGTTCGTTTCCTCTATTATCCATGTAAAACCACAGGCACAAAGTGGTGCACACATATGGAATTTGCAGCAACTGGAGGCCCTGGCGTGCCCATTCTCTCTGTCTGTCTCTCTTCTCTCTTCCTCTCTCTGCTTGAAAATCATAAAAATAAAAGAAAAATCGTAGAAGGTGTGGATGGTTCACAGCACCTGTAATCCCAGCACTGAGGAGGCAGAGGCAGGAGTATCACTACAAATTCAAGGTCAGTCTGGTCTACATAACAAGTTCCAGGCCAGACAGGGCCACATAGTGGGACCCTGTCTCAAAAAAAGAGAGGATTTCACGTTCTGTGTTACATAGTAGATCAAAGCCTACTTTATTGTTCTTTGTCTCTGGTTTTAATTTGGTGTTGATTTTTGCTGGCTGGAGTTCCCCTTTAGGTCCCTGAGTTGCCATGGTGACGTTTTGGCCTTTTTGGAGTTGTTGTTTTGGGCTGGGCGCGGGCTGAAATGAGTTCTGACATGCAGGACTGAGCCCCGCTGGAGGGCAGGAAGCCACGTTTGTGTCCAGCGTGAGGATGCTGCCGCAACCCAAACACACTGGGCCTGGCTCTGGACTCCGCGCCTGGGAGAGAAAAGCCGCTCTGGAGTAACTAGGGTCTAGGGACTGTGGGGTCCAGGGAGGGTGGGGTCCAGTGGGAGTGGGCTGGGGAGGCATTGTCTAAGTTCTGTTTTGTTGGTTCCTCTATCATCCATCCATTGATGATCTATCTATCTATCCATCCATCCATCCCTCCATCATACATCTATCTTTTTTTTTCTTTCAAGGTAGTTTCACTCTAGCCCAGGCTGACCTGGAATTTACTATGTAGTCCCACGGTAGCCTCAAACTCATGGTGGTCTTCCTACCTCTGCCTCCCAAGTGCCAGGGTTAAAGGTGTGCGCCACCACGCCCGGCCATCCATCTGTCTTTCTAATCATCGATCACCTTCAGCATTTGTGGATGGAACCCAGAGCTTTTCCCAAGCCAAGCCAAGTGCTACACCCCAAGTGTTCCCATTCTCCCCTTTTCCCTACCGTCAGCATCTCACTGTGTAGCCCTGGCTAGCCTGGAACTTGTATGGTATAGCCTGACCTCACACTTGGAAGTGTCTTCCTGCCTTGCCCTCTGAGTGCCGGGACTACAAGTGTGTTCCAGTAACACCTGGTCCCTGGTGCCAACTTCCTCTCTCTCCCTGTCTGTTTTCTTTTGGTTGTTTTGAGATAGGGTCTCATGTAGCCCAGGCTGGCCTCAGACTTACTAAGTAACCAAAGATGACTTTGAACTCCTGATCCTCAAGCCCCCATCTCCCAAGTGGTGGGATGACAATCATACACAATGCCTGGCCCAAGTGCCAGTATTTCATAATCATTACTGTGGTATGGCAAGGTGCTCTGTTTATTTTTTTTTGTTGTTGTTTGTTTTGAGGTAGGGTCTCGCTCTAGCCCAGGCTGACCTGGAATTCACTATGTAGTCTCAGTGATCCTCCTACCTCATCCTCTTGAGTACTGGAATTAAGGAGTGTTACCACCATGCCAGGCTTTTATTTTTATTTTTATTTATTCATTTGAGAGCTATGGACAGAAAGAAAGAGGCAGATAGATAGAAAGAGAATGGGCGCGCCAGGGCCTCCAGCCACTGCAAATGAACTCCAGACACATGCGTCACCTGGTGCATCTAGCTTACGTGGGAATTGAGCCTCAAATCGGGGTCCTTAGGCTTGACAGGAAAGCCCCATGCCAGGCTTTTTTTTTTTTTTTTAAGTTGTTTATCTTGAGAAAGAGGAGAGAGACAGAGAATGGATGGGCACACCAGGGCCTCCCGCCGCTGCAAATGGACACCAGACACATAGCTACTTTCTGCATCTGGCTTTGCATAGGTACCAGGGAATTGGACCGAGACTGTGAGGCTTTGCAAGCACGTACTTTAACCACTGAACCATCTCTCAAACACAGCTTTTCTGTTTTCTCTTTACTTGGACTGATTGATGACTGGTGTGTGTGCGTGTGTGTGTGTGTGTGCGTGCCACAGCACACATATGGTGGTCAGAGGGCATCTGTTGCCTCAGCACTTGCCTTCCATTTTCAAGGCAGCCTGTCTGTCGCCTGATTTACTTCTGTTCATTCCTGGCTTCTGGGAAGTCTTCTGTCCCCACTTCCCTTCTTGCCATAGGCGTTCTGGGATTGCAGAAGCCTTCTGCAGCTTCCAGCTTTCATGTAGGGTCTGGAGATCTGAACTGTGCTGCTCAGACCTGGGCAGCAAGTGCTTTCCTCTTGGGAGCCATTCCCCGAGCCCAGGTGTTCAGATGTCTGGAGGTAGACCATCCACCTCCGCATTAACAATGGTCATGGCTTGTCTGTACAGGGTCTCATTAAGGAGCCCAGGCTGGCCTGGGGCTGATGATTCTCTTACTTCAGCCTCCTGGGTGCTGGGATTACACTTAGGGGTTGTTTGTTTTTGAGACAAGTACCTCACTGTAGCCCAGGCTGACCTGGCCTGGAATTCACTACGTGTGTGCCACCATGCCTGGCCTTTTTTTTTTTTCCCCCTCAAGGTAGGATCTTGCTCTTTAGCCCAACCTGACCTGGAACTCACTATGTGGTCTCAGGGTGGCCTCGAACTTACAGCAATCCTCCTACCTCTGCCTCTCCCAAGTACTGGGATTAAAGGCGTGCGCCATCATGCCTGGCTTTTTAAATTTTTTTTTTTTTTTTTTTGAGGTAGGGTCTCATTCTATCTCAGGCTGACCTGGAACTCACTATGTAGTCCTGGGAACTCAGGGTGATCTTCCTACCTCAGCCTCCCTAGTCCTGGGGACTAAAGGCATCCACCACCATTCCTGGCAACACTTAGTTTATGCATCTTTCAAGTTTCTTTTTTTTAGTTTTACTTTAAATTACAAAAGTTAGATGTAATACAGCAACAACAACAAAGACGGACCAGAAACATGTAACAAATAACCCAAAACACAAAGAAAACTTCCTTTCCTGAATAAAATTTGAAATAAAATCAGGATGTTCAGTACTGATGACTGTGTCTACTTTGAAAAACAACTATAACATTAGCTAGCTACAAAACCCCACAGACAACAGACAAGCTACAGCTCTGAGGAGACGCGTCAGCGGTATCTCCACTCCTCCCCCAGCCTGTCCGACTGCCTGGGGACATCTGCTCTGCAGCGGGTTCCTACTGCATGCTCAGAATTGTATTCTTAATTTTTTTTTGTTTATTTATATTTATTTATTTGAGAGCGACAGAGAGAGAGAACGAGTGCACCAGGGCCTCCAGCCACTGCAAACGAACTCCAGAGGCATATGCCACCTTGTGCATCTGGCTTACATGGGTCCTGGGGAATCAAGCCTCGAACCAGAGTCCCCAAGCTTCCCAGGCAAGCGCTTAACCACTAAGCCATCTCTCCAGCCCAGAATCATACTTTTTCTAGAGATGCACCTTGGGGTTGGAGCAGGTGCTCGCTGATGCCAGGCCTGGAGCCCTAGCACTGGACAAAAGCAAGGAGCCAGCACTCACAGTACAGAGGCCAAGGCAGGAGGAGTGCCATGAGTTCGAGGCCAACCTGAAACTACATAGTCAACCAGGTTAGCCTGGGCTAGAGCAAGACCCTACTTCAAAAAAAGAGGGGAGGGGCTGGAGAGATGGCTTAGCCATTAGGGCGCTTACCTGTGAAGCAGTCAATTCTCTAGGTCCCACGTAAGCCAGATGCACAAAGTGGTGCATGCATCTGGAGCTCCTGGCAGTGGCTAGAGGCCCTGGCACTCCCAATCTCTTTTCCTGTCTCTAATAAGTAAATAAATAAAAATACATATTTTTTAAACAGGGAAGAAGAAGAAGCAAGGAAGAGCAGAGATGTGGTAGCTTGAGCTGTAACACTAGTACTTGAGAGGATCACCTATAAATTCAAGCAAAAGGGGGGGCCAAAATGGAATGCTTTCAAACCCAGATTAGTTTTCCCTGAAGGTTTCCATTCTGTCCGTTCTCTTTCCCAAGAGGTGGCTACAAGAGAATGTTTCAGCTCCTTCTGGTAACATTGTAGCTGGGCTTAAATCACTTTCAGTTTGAAGTAAAAATTTACATTTCTTTCTAAGGTTGACTGTCATTAAAAAGGAACTGGGCTGGGGAGGTGGCATAGTGGCTAAAGGTCATGCTTCCAAAACCTGCCTACCTGAGTTCGATTCCCCAGTACCCATGTAAAGGCAGACACACAAAGTGGATAGAAGTCTGTAGTTTGCAGCACGGTGGCAAGAGGCCCTGGCATGTCCATACACACATTCTCAAGAAAGATATAAAAACAAACCAAAAACACCCAGCACTTGGGAGGCAGAGGTAGGAGGATCGCCATGAGTTCGAGGCCACCCTGAGACTACATAGTGAATTTCGGGTCATCCTGGGCTAGAGTGAAAACCCTACCACAAAAAAAGTGTATTTGAAATTCTGTGCCTTTGTAGGCTCTGGGGGCACAGGGTTTGGAGAAAGCTATCAGAAGATGGGAGCAAGACACCAATTCTGTTCACCTATTTTTCTTATAAGGCATTTCTGCTAGAGGAATGTGGGAGAGGTTTTTAGCTTCCCTGCCTGGGAGAGTTGCTGTTTGGGCTGCAGCACAAGTTATGTGAAAACCCAGAAAGTGAAGAGCTTTTGATCCCTTTGGTTTGGCCTGGAGTGGAGTGGGCAACACCCGCAGGACAATCTCACTGGATCCCAGGCTGGCTGGAACTCACTAGGTAGTCCAGGCTGGCCCTCCTGCTTCCAGTTTCCTCAGCGCTGGGATATAGGCGTGGCCTACCCCGCCTGCTTGTTTCGGTGTTTACAGTCTACATTACCTGTTTGTGTCTTACTGGAGTCTTTTTTTGTTTTTCAAAACCTGTGTACTTTCCTCAGAGCAGACAGAATTGAAAACAAAAGTGCAAACGTAACTGGTCCAGGAAGACCCCGGTGCTCAGCCCCTTGAGAGTCTCTCAGGTATCTCCTAGTTACCTAGACCAGGGAAACTAGGAGGTTTTCCTAGATCAAATCACAATTTGAATTGAGGCAGTGAATTCACAGAAAAGCCAGTAGTTTGGTCCTTGAAGATTAAATTTTAAAAGTGGCCTTTGCTGGTAAGACGTACATTCATCTAGAACGTATTGGGGAAAGCGCAGTACTGTGTAAACATCCTTGAAACTAGGAAGACCCTTTCCACATGTCCAGTTCAGTGTCTGAAGGGAGGAGGAGGCCAGGGAGGAGGGAGGAGGCCTTCAGGTATGTCTTCCAATTCGCTGGGAATCTCACCCCCACCCCCTTCCCTTTTCCTTTAGCGAACTAACCGCTCCAAGCGTGAGTTTACGGCGCACGATTCGGGCCCGCGGGGAGCTCTTTCCTGCAGCCATCTCCTCTTTAAAAAAAAAAAAAAAAAAAAAAAAGCCAAAAAAGCCTCCCACAACCAAAGAAAAAAAAAAAAAGCCCTAGCTCACAGACCTTCGAAGAGCTGGCGAAATGAATCTGCAGTTCCTAAGGGTGAGAAGCGTCGTCTGGGTGGAGGGCACCGGCGGGGCGGCGGGCGAGGCGGGCGCGGAGACTCCAGCCCTGGACGGGCGCAAGGAGGCGAGTGCGCGCCGCCCAGCGCCTGGCCTCGGTGGGCCTCGTCCTCGCCTGGCGGCGACCAAGATAAGGGAAGGAAAGCCGCCAGGCTCTGCTGGCCTGGAGGTGTTTGGTGACCCAGGACGCCGGCCCAAGGCCTGCAGGTATAAGGGTCCCCCGCCTGCGCTCAGAGCGCTTAGGTCGCACGCAGACTGTCCCTGGGGTGCTCTGGAGAGGTGACAGGCACCCCGCCCGCGTCTGCCTTCCAGTGGCTAAGTGTCCGGGGCCGGAGGGGGTCCCCGGGGGCAAGGAAGGGGAGAAAGCAGGGCTTGTCTCCGGACGGGTCCTGAACAGCCGCTAAGAAAGGGGCAGTTTTGTGTCTTGGAGGTAGTCAAATAACTCGAAATTCCCCTAAGTTGCTCAGAAGCCGGGTAGGTGGTTCTCCAGGGAGAGATGACGCCGTCGATCTCCAGGTTGACCACGGTGGTGCAAGCAAGCCCGGGCTCCAGGCCATGGACCACAGTGGATGAGGCCTTGGGAAGCCCAAAGGACTTGAGCTCCTCTCCTTGCTTGGCCTGTTTGTTAAAAAAGAGTCGGGAGGGTGGGGGGTGGGGAGGAAGAGTTGAAGGAAGGCCCAGAAGATGTTTGATCCCCCGGCCTGGCTAGGGTGCAGAACGCCAGCGGTCCCTGGAGCTCAGTGGGGTGAGACCCGACGGCTATGTGTGGTGCAGTTGGCTGTTCGTTTTGCTGGGGTGTTTTCAAAATCAAGATTGTTAGTTTGGAGCGGCTGAGAATCGATGCGGGCGGAATCCCAGGGCGTGTGCCTAACTGGGCTTAGAAAGTTCGGGGGACTCCTTGAAACCCACGATGTGTCCGGCCGGTGCCCATGTGGCGATTGGTGAGTGGGGCGTGTTGTTTGGGGGTCCCTCTTCCCGTGTTTGCTACGGGCTCGGTTTCTCCGCCCAACCCAGCCCAGCCCTGACCGGCCGGTGGTTGCGGGTGAGGTCCCCTTTGCGAGCTCGCTCTGTCCCCAGGGGTAGGACGTCAGCGCGGCACGTGGCGCGGCGCTTGCGAAAGCGCTCGGGGTCCTCCACTGCACTGGGCGCCCCTTCCCTCTGGCCAGGGGAGGCGTCCCGGCTGGCGGCCACCCAGCTGTAGCTGCGGAGCTGCCTTCCCGGGCCTGGGGTGGTGGTGGGAGTGGCGGGGGCCTGGGGCCTGGGGGCCGGCTAGCCAGAAGCACCCTCCCGCGTCTCTTTGGAGATGGCCCACTCGGTGTGCTGCGTCTTTCGCCACCCCGAGTCTCCGCAGCGGACTGGGCGTGGGACCCGGGCTTCGGGAGTGTGATTGACTGCAGGCTCCCTAGGGGGCGGCAGAGCGGAGCCCCGGGCCGCCCTCCACCCCCACGTCCCGGCTTCCGCCGGGCCCAGAGCCTGGCTTCGGGTTTCGGCGCGCGGCCTCGGGGGATGCTGAGTGGGGACCTTCCCGCTGGCTCCGGGGCGCGGCCACGTCTTCTGGTGGGTGAGGCCGGGGTGGGGGCGGGGGTGGGGAACAGGTCTGTCTTGGGTGAAGGATCCTCGAGGTCCTCCCTCTGGGCTGAGAAGCCTGGCCCCAGGATAGGGACGCGTGCAGGGCAGGGTCCCCCAAGACGCAGTGGTCTGTGGGGACCACCTTCCTCATTAGGAGACGCCCTCTCTCCCAACGCCTGGTCTTTTGCCAAGTGGTTCCCAAGCCCCCGCTCGCCCCCCAGAGGTGACGCACAGACCCTGGCCCTCCAGCCGGTCAACCCCGGTCAGATCCGAACGCTCGTGGGCAAAAAGGACCCTTGCTTTTTCCCCCGGGAGGCTCAGGCAGGCGCCGCCGTGGGAAGGAGGGACCGCGAGGGGCCCAGACTGCCAGAGGTAACGTTGCTGGCACAGGCCAGGCGACTTTTGCAAGCTGCACTTCGGCTTTATGTTTTGGAGGAAAACCCGAGGTCGAAGGGGAGAACCCACCATCACGATCACGGGGGGCTATGGGGCCACGGAAGGAGGCGCCGCTGCTCCCTTCTCGCCAAAGCCCAGGACCCCCGTCGTTCCAGCGCTGGGCACTTGAGTGCCCGCTGTCTCCGGAACCAAGTGAACAGGTACCCCCTTTCTCTCACCTGCGAATTCCAGGGACCGGCTTCTACGGCTTTTTAAGCGCCAGGACCCCGTGTTTTGTAACCAAGGTGTCGGGTCTGCCTTTCTCGGCCACTCCAAAAATTCATTGCCCTTGGTTCTTAGCTCAAACCCTAAAAGACATCCTCGGGCCGAAAAGACCCAGTGTTTTTTGTTCGTGCAACTGGTTAGAAAATCATCTTGATTGTGGCTGTTGTCCAAGGCAAGGAAGGACAATTAGCTTGGATAGAATCTATTTTATTTTAGTTCTTACTTCACTTTAGGCCTGTCTGGGTCTAAAAGAAATGCTTACACAATCCTCCAGGAAGACGTGGAAGATGGTGGAAGCCATTATTCTGTGGTGGTGGGGGGGACAGGTCCACTCAGGTTCTGTTCGCTTTGCTACTGGGTACGAAGGATTGCAAGATAGGATTCGGAATCAGATGAAATAGTCCCCTCCTCCAATCCCCTCAGAATATTTAAATCCAGTCTCAGAAACCTGTTGGGAAGTCCCAGCAAAATTAGCCTTCCAGAATTAGCGACTTCCCACTTGCAATGAAACAATTACAATAATTGGGCAAATGAATTTCGTTTCTTTAAATTAAAAAAAAAATTAACAACGTTGCTTTCAACTTTGGGTGGCCAGTAGTGGGGAGGGGCGGGGAGAAAGGCCGCGTTCTGTGGGAGGGAAACTGTGGGATTGGTGCCCACCACTCCAAGGGTGGCCTCGCTGCGGTCTTCCTCCACTTCCCTGTGCCTCCTTAACCCACCATGTCCGTGGTGCTGGGGCGTTGTTGTGTTCTGCCCGGAGCTTTTTGATCCAGGGCGAGTTGAGGCTTCTGGGTGACTCGCTGCGGGGCCAGAGGCTCAGCGGGACGGGGCAAAGTGGCGGCGCTGGGGGGGAAATTGAGTCCCCTTCGGCCGCTGCAGGCCGCCAGAGGTGCGTCCTGGGGCAACAGCGGCGGCGCACCGCAGTTCCCACTTCTGGACAGGTAGAACAGGCTTTTGCCTCTTCGGAGCTCCGGACAGGCTCAGCATAAGGCCTTCCCTCATCCCACGGGTGGATTTGACAGAGTCGTGGAAGGAGGAGAGGGGGACATTCTGGCTGTTCTCAGACCACCTCCCCAGTCTT
This sequence comes from Jaculus jaculus, assembly GCF_020740685.1. Taxonomy (NCBI): domain Eukaryota; kingdom Metazoa; phylum Chordata; class Mammalia; order Rodentia; family Dipodidae; genus Jaculus; species Jaculus jaculus. The sequence goes on from NC_059109.1 coordinate 134,948,075, forward strand.
CTGTGTGCGCGGGGAGGGGGTGTTAGGGAGCCCCAGGTGTTAAGACTGACACTCGCCCGACAGCCCAGTCTGCATCCTCAGGTGATACCTTTTGGAGAATGGGGAAACATTTTTGAGGTTTCAAGTGGGGGATCCCCATTCCCAGCTCTTGTCAGTCTCAGGTGTGCAGCCGAGATTGAGAAAGGAAGGCGCGTCGGGGTGTCCAGGCTTGGCAGGTCTCCGGTCGTGGGCACGGGGAGGCCCCCGGACTCCCCTCGTCGTCCCCCGCGCCGTGGGATCAGGCGCGACGCCAGGCCAGGGTGCGGGGCGGAGCTAGGCTGGGACTGGCTGGGGGCCGCCCCGCCCGGCGCCGGGGCCTCCGCGCCAGCCCCCGGGGAGGAGTTATGATAATTTCCTTCTCATTAAGGCGCTCGGGTCCCCCGGCTATTGCTGGGACACACTGTGCGGGTGCGGCTTTACCGCTCCACGACAGCGGCTTCTGCTCACACCCGCGGCGGCAACATCTACGCCCACTGCCTCCGATGCGCATCCAGTGACCGGGACAGCGAGGCCCGCGCGCGGCGTGGGCGGCTGCAGACGCCTGGCCACCGTGACCCCGATTGTGGATTTACCGCTCGGGGGGTGGGGGGAGCCTGGATTTAACTGGAGACTGTTTTGGGGGACGACCGACGCCATGTTGTGGAAAATAACCGATAATGTCAAGTACGAAGAAGACTGCGAGGTGAGCTGGGGCGCGGGGGCGCAGCCCGCCACGCCCAGGACCGTCCGGCAGGCTTCGGGCCGCCGGGCCGAGGTCGGAGACCGGCGTGCAGAGCCCTAGCCTCTCGGCGGGATGCTGGCCGGTCCTCGGGACACCCCTCAGTCCCATTTCTCCGGGGCCCCTTCCCGAGTTGGGCCTTTTCCTAAAAGTGTCCAGCCCTCGGGGACCCAGGCCTAGGAAGAGGATGGCGGATCCCACTCTCAGCTCACCAGGCGGTTCCTACCGCGCCGACAGCCCTTCTTCCCGTTTTCTCGGAAGAGCGCCCAGTCTGCGGCTCTCAGACGTGGCTTTTTCTTGCGAAGTCACCGTCCCGAGGGTCCCGATGAGGCGCCCTGCCGGCGACACCATTGTGGAGTCTCCTCTGGGGCGGGCAGGTTACCTGCTCCGCTACCTCCTCGGGGAAGAAAGCAAAACAAAACAAACCAAAACGAAAACTGAAGCTTGGCTTTCAAGAGAAATGGGGGCTGGGGAGGATGAGTGTGTTGGGGGGGGGGGGCTGAGGCCGGATGGGGCCGTGCGCGCTCGCGAGTGCTCCAGCCTGTCGGACAGGTTGAGCTGGAGCTCCGGAGAGAGTAGGAGGAGGGAGGCGGCGAGCGGGAAGAGGAAGACGACGACGCGGGCGGGGAGGCGAGCGCCTGGCGACGGGAGCCTGGCCGCGAGGGCGCACGGTGCCCGCGGGACCTCCAGGGGACTGTTCGGGCCGGCGGTCGCGGGCGCTTCCGCCAGGGGGCGACCGTTCCATGCGCCTCCCGTCTTCCCCGCTACCCTTGTGACCCCTGGGACGGATCAAGGCACATCTTTTAGGAATTAATGTTGGACTGCCCCGGGGCAAGGGGACGTGCGCAGGCATGGTGCCCGGTTTTTTTTTTTCCAGGGTCTTTTCATTCCCTCTCCGCATGTGGATGTGTGAGAACTCTGGCCGTGGCCCGCCAGGGCCATCTCGTTGGTTAGGACGCCGTCGGCCGAGAGTTTGCTAACCGGGAGCGCAGCCCTTTCCGCGGCCAGCCCGCTCCCGGAGTCCCTGCGGCGGCGTAGACTGGCCGGGCCTTGGGAGTGTCATCGCCCGGAGGTCTTTACCCTAAGGGCGTGGGAGGGAAGATTCCTGGGGCGGGGAAGATGCTCACTTGGCGCTGTGCGCATTATCCGCGCCCTCCGCTTTCCTTTTGGCGCGCCGCTGCACCACGTGCGGGCGGACGAGCTAGCGCGCCCGGCCTGGAGTGAGCCGCAGTCCTGTCTGAGCTCCCGGCGGCACCGCCCCGGGTCCCTTCCAGGCCCATGGCCTGGGGTTCGGACTTGGCGAGGAACGCCTCGGGCATGGGAGCTCAGGTACCCTGGCCTCCGCCGCCGGGCTTGGAGGACTCGCCCCTCCACCCCCAAGGTCTCTTTCCTTTCCTGCGCGGACCTACAGTCAGTCGACAACGAAGTCCCCGGGGCGCATGGCCCTAGGGTACCATAGGAGCCCAGGGAGTGTGGTGGTGGGGGACGGGTCTGGGGTGGGGGTGGCCAGGGCTGGGCGCGCGGCTCCTTCTCGCCTGGCTGGGCCCGTTTCGAGGGAACAGGGTTTCGTACTAAGCGGGTCTCGTGCTTTTTTTTTCCCCCCTCCGCCAGGATCGCCACGACGCGGGCAGCAATGGGAACCCGCGCATCCCCCCGCACCTCTCCTCGGCCGGCCAGCACCTGTACAGCCCCGCGCCGCCCTTGTCGCACAGCGGGGTCGCCGAGTACCAGCCGCCGCCCTACTTCCCGCCGCCCTACCAGCAGCTGGCCTACTCGCAGTCGGCCGACCCTTACTCTCACCTGGGCGAAGCCTACGCCGCAGCCATCAACCCCCTGCACCAGCCCGCGCCCACCGGCAGCCAGCCGCAGGCCTGGCCGGGCCGCCAGAGCCAGGAAGGGGCGGCGGGCTTGCCCTCGCACCACGGGCGCCCGGCCGGCCTGCTGCCCCACCTGTCCGGGCTGGAGGGCAGCTCGGTGAGCGCGCGCCGGGAGGCCTACCGCCGCTCCGACCTGCTGCTGCCCCACGCGCACGCCCTCGACGCGGGCCTGGCCGAGAACCTGGGGCTGCACGACATGGCGCATCCCATGGAGGAGGTGCAGGTGAGCGCCGCTTCCCCTTGCCAGCGCCCTTCCTTCTCACCGTGCTCTCAAACTAAAAGGACGTTGTGCCTTTCTCTCCCCCCACCCCCGCCAGAATGTGGACGACCAGCACCTCCTTCTGCACGATCAGACTGTCATTCGTAAAGGTAAACGGTGACACTTCGTCCCCCCCCAGCCTGTGGGGCATTTCTTTGGATGGCCAACGTGGGAGTAGGGCGTCTTGTGGTTGTAGGGCCCCCGAGGGTGCGACGGGGAATCTGGGAGACTTGCACTGTGGGAGAAAAGAGATGTTTTTTCTTTTTTTCTTGACCTGACAGCTCTGCTAAGAACTCTCAGGATCTGTCACTTTAAATCTCCACGTTTACTTTTTCTCCATGACTCTTTGGGACAATGCGGCCGCCTGTCAGAGCGTCCAGAGGCTAGTTCTGCTCTGACCTACTGGCTGGAAGAAACAATTTTTCTGTAGTCCAGGCTAGCCTAGAACTCACTTTGTAACCTAGGCCGGCCTTGAACTCACTGGATCCTCCTGTCTTTCCCACCTCCGAGCGCTGAGATTACAGGCATGAGCCACCTCACCAGGCTCATACTGTGATTTCATGTGGGGGAGAAAGACCCTGCCAAATGGACCTTAGCTGAGTGGTTCAGTGACAGTTTTCATCCTTGATGGGATTTGATTTCTGATGTCACCTATATTAGGGGAGGGGTCCTTCATTGTGACATGTAAAATGAGTAGTGAGCTGTTTGACTAGCGAAGAGCCCTAACAAGGACGGCCCCTTGAGCATTTGAGGGAGTGAGGTGGGGATTGAGAAAATTGGATTCTGCGGAACAAGCGGCTCTTGACAACATTCAGTTACGTACTGTCAGGATTGCCGTCTGGCTGTCTTAGGTTTCCGAGGTAGGGTCTCACTCTAGCCCAGGCTGACCTGGAATTCACTGTGGTGTCTCAGGGTGACCTCGAACTCAACAGCAATCCTATCTCCTACCTGGGATCAAAGGCGTGTGTCACCACACCCAGCTTTGGCTGTTTTGAGAAGTGGAATAATCCCAAATTAAAGGTAGTTAAGGTGTAATGCTGCTTCAGTAGAGAGGAAGTAGTTGAGACTTAAAGGACGTCCTGGAAAGTAAACTAAATTTCTCAGTAAAGTCAAAATGAGCTAATTTGTATTTTTAATTAATTTATTTATTTGAGAGAAAGAGGCAGATAGGCAGAGAGAATGGGTGTGCCAGGGCCTCCAGCCACTGCAGATGAACTCCAGATATATGCTCCACCTTGTACATCTGGCTTATGTGGATACTGGGGAATTGAACCTGGGTACTTAGGCTTTGAAGGCAAGTGCCGTAACTACTAAGCCATCTCTCCAGCCGTAATTTGTATTTTTAAATTTACTGTGATTGAGTTACACTAAAGGTTTAAATGTGACCCGTGGGGTTTAGTTCGTTTATTGAGGGAATCATGTGTTTAATAGTGAAGGAATTTTCTGAAAGCAAGTATTTCCATAAAATATTCCTGGGTGACCAACAAGGGCTGGGGAGGCTCTCCTCGTTCTGGGATCTTGACTAACTTCCCAGGAAACCTGGGTGAATTTCAGGTTTGGATCTGGGAAGAGCGACTTTAAAAAAATCTATGGGGAGAGCTGGGCACACATGCCTTTAATCCCAGCACTTGGGAGGCTAAAATAGGAGAATTGCCCTGAGTTTAAGGCCACCCTGAGACTACATAGTGAACTCCAGGTCAGCCTGGGCTAGAGCAAGAACCCTACCTTAACAAAGTTAAAAACAAAACAAAACAAAAATCTACCTGGAATTTGAGATCCAGTGTGTGGAGTCTCTTCTCAGCTGAAAACTAATGTTAGCTTTGATTTGACATTTTCAAAAGGCCTGTGCTCAGATGTACACTCTCTTCCCCTCTTTCTCTCTCAGGACCCATCTCTATGACCAAGAACCCTCTGAGCCTCCCCTGTCAGAAGGAGCTGGTGGGAGCGGTGATGAACCCCAGCGAGGTCTTCTGTTCTGTCCCTGGAAGATTGTCTTTACTCAGCTCCACATCAAAATACAAAGTCACCGTGGCTGAGGTGCAGAGGCGATTGTCACCACCTGAATGCTTAAATGCCTCGCTCCTGGGCGGGGTTCTCAGAAGGTACATGGTGGGCTCCTAATGGGGCTCCATGGTTGTGTAGTTCAAGGTAGATGTGTTAAAGGGCCGGGAGGTATTTTTAACATTTATGTAACTTTTATATCTAACACTGCATTCTAATCAACTCAGAGTTTTTTAGTACGTATCTTCTCTTTTAGAAAGTGCCAAATGCATATGGAAGCGCTAACACAGCGCTAACCAATTATCATTTATTTGGTTAGGGTTTGATTTCTTGGATCCATCCATGCAGCATCTGTGTTGAAGGGGGGCTGCATGGGTTTTGTTCCCCAAGGGAGTTTTTTTGAGGGGTGGCTTGCTACAGCTATGTAAGCAAGAATTTATTCGCTAGAGTAACAACTTCAGTGTTCTGTGATTTTTTTTTTCTTTTTTTTAACAAGAAGGGGGTGGTGTTGCTAGGGGAGGTTTTTAGATTTTAAATTGTGTAGGTCACTAACAGACTCCTCCCATTTTTTTTAAATGTTTTGTTTCAGGTAGCTAGTGTTTAATGTACTTTAGGAAGGTAGAATTTTCAATTTTCAAAGTGTGTGTTTGAGAGTAGCCAGTTTTCTCTCACCCAGAGCAAAGTCAAAAAATGGAGGCCGGTCCTTGCGGGAGAAGTTGGATAAGATTGGGTTGAACCTTCCTGCCGGGAGACGGAAAGCTGCCCATGTCACCCTGCTGACGTCCCTTGTGGAAGGTCGGTGCTGAATTTCATTAATACATACTTTTGGCAAAGGAAATAGCTCTTTGAGGTTTGGCCATAAGTAAAGTGAGGTAGAGAACGGCCGTCACCATGAATTTCAGCAGGCTGTCACATTCACATATCTGATTGCTCAGATGTTCTGTTCCCATTTTCCCCAGAGCATCAGGGGTACAAAGAAATTGATATTCTGAACCCGAGAAATCATATGGATAAGGGTGGTAAAACTATAAAGTGAACTGGTTTTTTTTTGTTGTTGTTTGGTTTTTCGAGGTAGGGTCTCACTCTAGCTCAGGCTGACCTGGAAGTAACTGTAATCTCAGGGTGGCCTTGAACTCACAATGATCCTCCTACCTGTGCCTCCCAAGTGCTGGGATTAAAGGTGTGCGCCACTACGCCCGGCTGTGTGCTGATCATATAATGGATTACTTACGGGTGAGCAGAAAGACTGTTCTTGAAGTTTGTTTCTAGCTGAGGGATATCGGGGTCCTGGTCACTGCCCACAGTGGAACTAGCCCAGTTCATTCTTCTCTCAATGAAGGAAAACAAATGCGATCCTAGCCCAGCCTCTCTCCCCTGTCCAGGGATCCTACCCTGAGCCATCTCAGTTTTTTTGAATGGGAGACCCTTCCCCCAGCCTGGAAAGTAGCCAAGAATGCAGTAGAGCTTTTAAGCAGGGTGGGCGGGAGGGAAGTAAATAATTTTTAAAAACAGAGCAAGGAGCACATTGTTGATGCACCCAGGAAGGTGGGCTTGGACACCAAGCGTGGCCTCTTTGCTGTCCAAGGCACTGGCTCTGTTCTGGGCCGGAGGCTCCGAGAAGTGGGCTCTTTGGAGCAGAGTGGACTTTTGAGTACTTTAATAACCTGGCCTTAAGGTGTGACTGAGGTGTTGAAACAGATTTGGCCCAGTCCCTCTCTGCCTTTCCAGTATGCCTTTAGAAGTCAGGACAGGCCGCAAGGCTTGGCTAAGGACTGCTGTCCTGCGTGGGGTATTGGTGGTGGTGTTGGGGGTCCCTGGGTCCCAGGCTCCACCGGGCTTCCTTACCAGCCAGGCAGAGGAGGTTGTGTAAGAACACATGATTGAACAATTTAAAGTACGCCCAGATTTGGACTAACCTCACTGAGGGGGCAGGGGTCCCTCTCCGCCATCTGGGATTTTGGCGTGCTCTCCGTTCTTGTCCCCAAGGAGCCAGGAAGGGTGCAGATGCTGGGAGGTGACTCCACTGCCCTAGTAACTTGAACACAGGCTAAATGTTTCAGGTTCACAGTTGATACTCTTAATTGCTTATTCTCAGTTGGGAATCTTTTACCACCTCTTACTTCGTTTCTTATACTTGAGAATGAGCCTAGGCCCTTGAACACGCTAGGTAAATGATCAACCACTGAACTACACCCCCAGACCTCCCTGTTTTGAGGCAGGGTATGTGTGGCCCAGGATGGCCTTGAACTTGTGATCCTCCCTAATGCCACAGTTCCCCACTTCCTCTTTTTAAAATTTATTTTAGGGGCTGGAAGATGGTTCAGCAGTTAAAGGTGCTTGCTTAAAAGTTAGCCAGCTCAGGTTGGAGTCCACAATGCCTACAAAGGTCAGATACACAAAGTGGCACATGCATCTAGAGTTCATTTGCATTTGTTTATTGGGGGGGGGCACGCCAGCCTCTAGCCACTACAAACGAACTTGACGCATGTGCTAGCATGTGCATCTGGCTTAAGTGGGTGTTAGGAAACTGAACCTAGGGCCTTAGACTTTGCAGACAAGCAAGCGCCTTAACCACTAAGCCACCTCTCCAGCTAGGCCTTGAACTGATTCTTTACTTTCCAGAGTACTGGAATTGGGATTACAGGCATTGGTAATCCCCAGCTTCCCCCCGACACACCTTTTTTTTTTTTTTTTTTTCCTTTTTTTGAGTGCTTCATGTCCTGAGATAGCCTCAAACTTGCTTATGTAGCTTAGCCTGGGCTTGAGCCTCTACCTCCCAAATGGTAGGATTACGGATGTGAGGTACCTTACCCAGCTCTCTTTTCTTTCTTGTTTTTTTTAAAATGTATTTGCAAGCAGAGAGAGAGAGAGAAGAGAGCCAGAGAGAATGGATGCACCAGGGCTTCTCGCCACTGCAGACAAACGCGTGGCCACCCTCTGCTTTTCTTTTCTTTCTTCTTTTTTTTTTTTTGTTATTTCAGGCTGACCTGGAACTCTATGTAGTCTCAGGGTGTCCTCTGACACAGGACAATCCTACCTGTGCCTCTGGTGAGTGTTGGGATTAAAGGTGTGTACCACCACGCCCGGCACCAAACACTTTTTATTTGTAGATGTTGCCAATCTTTATCTAAAAGTGTATTGTCAGCAGTCTATATCTAAATAGAAAATGGAACCCCTCCCTCCCCCCATGGAGGATTAATAACCACATTAGGGCTGGAGAGGTGGCTCAGTGGTTAAGGTGCTTGCTTGCCTACAAAGCCTAAGGACCCGGTTTGATTACCCAGTAACCATGTAAAGCCAGATGCACAAGGTGGCGCATGCATTTGGGGTTCATTTGCAGTGGCTGGAGGCCCTGGCACCCATTCTCATTCTCTCTATCTGCCTCTTTGACTGTCTCAGTCTTTCTCAAATAAATACATTTTTTAAAGTTAAAAAAAAAATCACTTTAAAAATTCATTTGAGGGGCTGGAGAGATGGCTGAGTGGTTAAGGCACTTGTCCATAAAGTCTAACAACCTGAGTTCAGTTCCTCAGTACCCACATAAAGCCAGATGCACAAAGTGGCTCACGTGTTTGGAGTTTGTTTGCAGTGGCTAGAGCCATGGCGTGCCCTCTCTTTCCCTCTCTGCTTGAAAGTAAATGAAAATATTAAAAAAAAAAAACTCATTTGAAAGCCAGGCATAGTGGCACACGTCTTTAATCCCAGCACTTGGGAGGCAGAGGTAGGAGGATCGCTGAGAATTCGAGGCCACCCTGAGACTCCATAGTGAATTCCAGATCAGCCCGAGCTAGAGTGAGACCCTCCCTCGAAAAACAAGACAAGACAAGACAGAAAGAGAGAGAGAGAGAGAGAGAGAAAGAAAGTCAAAAAACAAGTAATGTTGGGCTGGAGAGATGGCTTAGCGGTTAAGCGCTTGCCTGTGAAGCCTAACGACCCTGGTTCGAGGCTCGGTTCCCTAGGTCCCACGTTAGCCAGATGCACAAGGGGGCGCACGCGTCTGGAGTTCGTTTGCAGAGGCTGGAAGCCCTGGCGCGCCCATTCTCTCTCTCTCCCTCTATCTGTCTTTCTCTCTGTGTCTGTCGCTCTCAAATAAGTAAATAAAAAATGAACAAAAAATATTTTAAAAAAACACAAAAAAAACAAGTAATGTAGGCACTGGGGCATGCGCAAAGCCCTGGGTTCCACCCTCACCGCTGCATAAAACTGCACATGGCACCTGCCTGTAACCCCAGGACTCCTGAGGTGGGTGCAAGATGGTCAGACATTCCAGCTCATCCTTGGCTACATAGTACTGTTTCCCCTCCTGAGGTAATAACACACTCAGTAGTAGGTAGTGTTATAAAAGAGGGGAAAGACACCTTGCTGATGGCGACCTTCATGAAGTAGAGCCTGACCCTTGTCCTGTTGCAGGTGAAGCCGTCCACTTGGCCCGGGACTTTGCGTACGTTTGTGAAGCTGAGTTTCCTAGTAAAGCGGTGGCTGAGTATTTAACAAGACCTCACCTGGGGGGACGCAACGAGATGGCCACCAGGAAGAGCATGCTGCTGGCGGCACAGTGAGTATCGTGCCCGCGCCCACCCGCACGGACCCTGAGGCCGCAAGTCAGAAGGGCCCTGTAGCCTGCGTCTGTCCGGACTCGACGCAGCGATTACTCAGTGCTCTTTGGGTGTTGGAGTGCGGAGGGGACAGCCAAGTCAGCTCATGACGGTTCAACCGGATACTGCTTCCTTTTCACTTGTTGTAAAGAGAAACTATGTCTTCTCTCTCCCGATAACAAAATTTAAAAAAACAAAAGGAAGGGAGACTGGTGCTGGAGAGAGGGCTCAGCAAACCCTGCCTTGCCCAGTTTGATTCTCCAGTGACCACATAAAGCCACATGCACAAAGTGACACAGGCAACTGGAGTTCATTTGCAGTGGCACGAGGCCCTGGTGTGCCCGTTCTTTCTATTTTTTTTTTCTCTTCACTGATTAGAAGTAGTCAGGTCAGGGGCTGGACAGGAGGCTTAGGAGTTAAGGCACTTGCCTGCAAAGCCAAAGGATCCAGGTTCAGTTCCCAAGGACCCATATCAGCCAGATGCACAAGATATGCCATGTATGCATCTGGAGTTCATTTGCAGCAGCTGGAGGTCCTGGGGTACCTTTTTTTTTTCTCTCTCAAATACAAATAATATTTTTAAAAAATTGGAGGCTGGTGGGATTGCTTAGTGGTTAAGGCATTTGCCTGCAAAGCCAAAGAACCCTGGTTCAATTCCCCAGGAGCCACATTAGCCAGATGCACAAGGGGCGCAGGTGTCTGGCATTTGTTTGCAGTGGCTGGAGGCCCTGGCTGGCCCATTCTGTCTCTCCCCTTCTTCCTCTGTGAAATAAACAAATAATTAACAATAAAATCTTTTTTAAAAATCTTTTTAAAGTAGTCAGGTCAGGTGATGAGGCAAGAGCTCTGTGGCTCCTGTGAGTCAGGTCATGTGGAATTCACTGAGTTTCTAATAGATAAGATTTATTTATTGGAACCAGTTTTTTTACAAATAAACTGTCCAGAGCCTCCACATGTCCTGGTGACCTTGACCAGTTGACTGGGGTTAATCCAGTTATCTGTTGTTGAATTGCAGGAAGTAAGACGGCTCAGGACCTGATACATAACAGTTGCTAAGTACAGTCATTGGCTGTTGCTTTAGGTCATTAGGTAAAACTTATCTTATCAGTCAGGGGTTGGAGGGATGACTTAGTGGTTAAGGCACTTGTCTGCAAAGCCAAAGGACCCAGGTTCAGTTCCCCAGGTCCCACGTTAGCCAGATGCACAAGGGGGCGCACGTGTCTGGAGATCATTTGCAGTGGCTAGAGGCCCTGGCGTGCCTATTCTCTCCTTCTTTCTCTGTCTAATTAATTAATTAATTAATTAAAAAATTATCAATCAGGCCGGGCGTGGTGGCGCACGCCTTTAATCCCAGCACTCGGGAGGCAGAGGTAGGAGGATCGCCATGAGTTCGAGGCCACCCTGAGACTCCATAGTGAATTCCAGGTCAGCCTGTTTAGAGTGAGTCCCTATCTTGAAAAAAAATGAAAAAGAAAAACAAAACAAAAAATTATCAATCAACCAGGTTTAGGTCTTCCTAGGGGTGGTGGAACAATGTCCAGGGGGAATTTGTTCTCCTATTTACCTGTGAAGCCACAGGTGAGACTCACCAGCCGCCCGACTGTCTTCACAGGCAAGTGTGTAAGGAATTCACAGACCTCCTCCACCAGGACCGCACGCCCAACGGGAACAGCAGGCCCGCCCCGGTCCTGGAGACGAACATTCAGAACTGCTTGTCCCACTTCAGCCTGATCACACACGGCTTTGGCAGCCAGGCCATCTGCGCCGCCGTGTCTGCCATGCAGAATTACATCAAGGAAGCCCTGGTCACCGTGGACAAGTCCTACATGAACCCCGGGGACCAGAGCCCGGCCGATTCCAACAAGACCCTGGAGAAAATGGAGAAGCACAGAAAGTGATGGGGTGGGGGGGCGACCAAGGGTCGAGGGTCTGAAGGGAGAGGACTGACCCCTTCCAGGGCAGCCTGGGAAGCTCTCCGTCTGCCACAAGGCCACCTCACGCTGTCAGAAGGGCCACCGCCCTCCGGATCTGTCCCGATTCCTCGTGGCCTCTGGAGCACACATGCTTGACTTTGGACACACCATCCCAAGGAGACAAGTACTGGGGTTTTGCTCTTTTTTTTTTTTTTAATTTTAAACTCATTAAGCGTTTAATTTTTGGAACTGCGCCCCCCCCCCTTCATTCTTTCTTTGAATGTGGTGCTACGAGTTTTAGAACCTTCTCAATGAACTCCCTGGGCGAACGAGAAACCACACTTTAGCTATGTTGATGTGTCAAAGTATGACTCACGTCAACCGGTCAACAAGAATAACTTATTTTTGTCAGTGTTAAGATAATGGCTGGTTTTTATGTCCACTAAAATATTTATCTAAAAATTAGTATTTATCTAGCTTGTTGAGAGATCGCATCCTCCAGTCGGAGGGTAGAGAGAGCTTGCTGTGCCGTGGTATTTGACACACTCTCAGCCCCGTGGTCAAAGGGGGCCTTCCGCTTTGAGGAGACTTGTAGAACTGTAAGGCCTGCTGATATATTTCATTTTTTCTTTCCTTTTTTTTTTTTTTAAAAAAAAGAAACTTAAGTTTTAATTCTCTAAATGGGAAAGTTTTTGAAATAACCTGTTCCTTTAAGGTACTGAAGCTTTATCCGCATATTTATTTCAGATCTTGATGCTTTCGAGTAAACTTGAAAAGGGTGGGCACACGGCAACCGCTGTCGCCTGTCACCCCCAAGTCCCCGTGGAGGCTCTGTATTTTTGAGAACTATGTCGAGTGTACAGAATTTATTTATGCATAATTTAATGGGTTCTGTAAATACTGGTGCACTTCTTATGACTTTTTTGAGGGCTGGGATTCGATTTTAATACTAACTTTTAACGGTGATGGGGTAACCTATAACGCATTTAGATTGCCTTCATATGTACACAGGGTATTGAGATTTCAAAGGATGCTGGTCTTTGATCTTGGCTGGGCAGATTCTATTTAATTGCAGTTCTCTGTTCAGAAAGCAATAACTTGCGTCTCATTCCTGCGGGCTGAACCGGGAGTGTACAGTGTAGTTTGTGGGTGAAGTGGAGATGGTGAGTGGCTCTCCCTGCCTGTAACTGCTCCCTACGCTACTGTTGTGTGTATGATACCTGTATAATAAAAGTATTCTCGCTAGAATCTCTGACAGGCCTATGCTAACCTGATTCTTGTAGGTCTCCAGGATGAGTGAGGTGACTCAGAGCTAACTTAAGGCTCTACTGTGGGTTAGTTAACAACACAGCCCAGAGTAGGAAGGCTGTGGTTGTTCTGGAAGAATCAGAGTTTAAATTTCTCTCACTATTGAGACTGCTCAACTGCTCCTGGTCTTTAAACTGTTGTCGTGTCTTCCATGGGACCCCCACACACACTCAGGGTGGTGGGAAGTGTCGGGGGAGGTCAATTTGTTGTTTACGTTGAATGAGAGGTACCAGCTTTTTTTCCCCCTTAAATATTTATCTTATTTATTTATTTGGGAGAGAGAATGGGTATGCTAGGGCCTCCAGCCACTGCAATCAAACTATAGATGCATGTGCGTCACCTTGTGCATCTGGCATTCATGGGTAGTGGAGAATTGAACCTGGGTCCTTAGGCTCATGGGCAAGCATGTCTGAAGTGCTAAGCCATCACCCCAGCTTTGTTTTGTGAGGCGAAGTTTAACTTTTGCCCAGGCAAAAGCTCATTGTTGCCCCAGGTTGTTGGCCTGAGCTCGTGGGGATCTTCCCACCTCTACCACCCTAGTGCTGGGGTTATAGGTGAGAGTCACCATGTTCAACTTGTGTTTTTTGTGTTTTTGAGGCAGGGTCTCACTCTAGCTCAGGCTGACCTGGAGCTCACTCTGCAACCCCAGGCTGGCCCAAACAGAATCCTTCCAGCTTTAACCTACAGAGTGTTGAGGTTATAGGTGTGAGATACCATACTCAGCTTTGTTTATTTTTGGTGATGGGGTGGAGCACAGGACTCTTGGATATAAAGCTTATTTAAATGCCCAGGGTCGCTGCCTTGAAAACTGTGCAATCATCACAGGTATCTTGGACAGATGTCCTTGAGCGGACCTGGCATTCAGTCAAACCGAGACGAGGCAGTATGGGACGTGGGTCGAGTCAACGCAGGGAAAGTGTGTCTTTGGGAACAGGAAAAGGGTCACCTGCCGTGCACACTGTCCTTCCTGAATTTGTCTGCCTGTGGGGTGCGTTGGAGGTTGGGGCGTCATGTCGCATGGACTGGACAGGAGTCTGGCAGGTCTGTGTGCCTGGTGGGTGTTGGTGAGGTTTGTGGATGATTCTGCCGGCACTTGGTTTCAACTTGGAGTGGCCTGGCGTATCCTTCAGGAAGTGGTGTGTTTATAATTTGGCCTTGGTGGCTGGGCTTCAAAGGAAGTGGGAACAGAGGGATTTTCCACATTGGATAAGGCCATGGCTTCAACTCCACTCTCATAATCCTTAATTCATAATTCTCTCCCAAATGTGCAGCAATTCCTGACTCTGTTGGCATGGGGTATTCTTAGGTGATTCACACACTGCCAGCCTTGCACTTTGCTCCTGGGTCTTGTCCTTGGCCACTGCGCATTGCCACCAAGTTAGATTGGTCTGGGTGATGTGTCAGGATCACGGTTAGCTTTGAGAACAGAGAAAAGAGGTCTTGGTTGACAGTTATTTCTCAGTCAAGGCCTAAGACTTGGGATGTGAACAGGAAGTCACAGGGGCGAGAGGGTCATTCACCCATCAGCAAACCTGCTTTTGGACAGAGGCTGGGTTTTAGCACCTGTTCTGAATCCTGAATCACCAAGCTCTGGAAATGCCCCAGTGCCAACGAAGGCTTGGAGTTCCAAATACTGCTCTCAATCCTGGCTCCTTCTCTTTCCTGACCCCCCCCTTTCTCCCACTGCAAGTGCTCAGGACAGCCCCTGGACACTCTGGGTCTGGTGTCTTTACCCTCCTGTTGCCCTGTTCTACACATACCTTCCTTTAAAAAATGAAATATTTGAGGGCTGGAGAGATGGCTTAGCGGTTAAGCGCTTGCCTGTGAAGCCTAAGGACCCCGGTTCGAGGCTCGGTTCCCCAGGTCCCACGTTAGCCAGATGCACAAGGGGGCGCACGCGTCTGGAGTTCGTTTGCAGAGGCTGGAGGCCCTGGCGCGCCCATTCTCTCTCTCTCCCTCTGTCTTTCTCTCTGTGTCTGTTGCTCTCAAATAAATAAATTTAAAAAAAAAAATGAAATATTTGAGCCAGGCGTGGTGGCACATGCCTTCAATCCCAGCGGAAGGCAGAGGTAGGGGATCGCCATGAGTTTGAGGCCACCCTGATACTCCATAGTAAATTCCAGGTCAGCCTGAGCCAGAGTGAGACCCTACCTCAGAAAACCAAAAAAAAAAAAAAAAAAAAGATTTATTTGAGAGAGAGAATGGGTGTGCCAGGGCCTCCAGCTGCTATAAACAAACTCCAGACACTTGTGTGGGTCCTGCGGAATCAAACCTGGGTCCGGTCCTTTGGCTTTGCAGGCAAGTGCCTTAACCACTAAGCCATCTCTCCACCCCCCTTCCCCCCCCTTTTGTTTTTTTTTGTCTTTTTTTTCTCCAAGGTAGGGTCTCACTCTAGACCAGGCTGACCTGGAATTCACTATGTAGCCTCAGGCTGGCCTTGAACTCCCAGTGATCCTCCTACCTCTGCCTCCTGAGTGTTGGAATTAAAGGCATTTAACACCACGCCTGGCTATATATTTATTTATTTGAGATAGGTCTCTGGCCCAGGCTGATCTCAAACTCTTGGCAATCCTACCTCTGTTTGCCTCCTGAGTGCTGGGATTAAAGGTGTGCACCACCACGCCCGTCTGGCTGCCTCTTTGGTTTTTTAATGCCCACATGGTACCGCTGCCTTCTGGCTCCTTTGTCCTTGTTTGAAGGAAGCCCAGTCAGTGGTCTGAAGGCATACACTGCCCAGAAGTCCATGCCCATAAAGGGACTTGTCTGCAGGATGGTACAGCTGTTGACTGGTGTTTGGGGTCCCAGCACCTGGACAGTGCCCCCTTGCCCTGCAGATGGTCCACCTGTGTGTTTTGTGCAAAGCCAAGAGGATGTTTTCCATAGCAGTTCACGGTTGTCTTATCTTCCATGTGTGTGTGATTTAAGTAATGGGTTACCCAGAGAGGAGTCGGCTGTTTCTTATTTGACATTCCATAACAAAGGCCATCATTCTCTTGGGGGTCCAGGGTGAGGCTGAGCTCTGAGACATCAACTTCCTGGATTTGAATGTTAGAAACCAAAGCGAAACAAGGTAGGGTCATGGACGAGCAAGAAACAAAGAGACTTCTGGAGGCCGGGCAGAGCCTGCATTTTAGAGCCCACCGCCTGCCTTCCCCGCGGAAACGTCGGCTGGCATTCCTAAAGATGCTGCAGGTATTTGACCTCAGGCAATTTCTCTAGCTTTGCCTTTCTACAGGTGGGAAGAACTGTGTCCCGAAGTGGCAGTTAAATTGGCCTGCTTTTACCAGCCAGGGAGCACCTTTAAAGTGTTGGCATGGACTGCACCAGGAAGCGCTGTGTGTGGCTGACAGACGACAGGCCGCTGCTGACCCTGCGTGCCACTGACCCTTCGCAAAGTTACTTCCAGACAGCTGAGCCCAGTGGGCGGTGAGGTGCCCCCTCGTTGAAGATTAAGACCTGCCACCTTGCCCAGTTCATGCCCCACTTCCTTGCACTAGAGGTGGTTTTTGAGTGATAAATTAGTTCACTTTCTCAGATCTTAGATGCCTTGATTTTTCTCTTAAACTTCACAGCTTTCCTTTGTCTCTGTGACATCTACAGGTTGCCCCCCTCAGGAGATACGGTGACCCTTGGAGCTATCAAAACATGGCTTTTTGGCTTTATAAACGGAAGTTGGTGTGGTGCCCAATGGCTATTGTGCAGCAAAGCTGTGTATCACACCTTGAAAGTCTGTCTGTCTGTCAGTAACAGGAAACTTGATCTTCTGCAGGAACGAGAACTTGACCTTGAGCTTTTTAAAATTGCTATTCCACTAGCGCCCACAGTTCACGGAACGCTCAAATTATTCTTGGCACAGTGATGCGCGGTGTAGTTTACTTTCTTCTCTTGGACAGCGTCTTGGTGAGTGAAGCAGGCACTAATCCCAGGGACTTGTCCAAGGATGGCTTTGTTAAGAATGTTTGTACGGCCAAATCTAGCTTGTTTTTGTTTTTTAATATTTATTTGTAAGCAGAGAGACACAGAAAATGGGAGAGCAAGAGCCTCTTGATGCTGGAAACTCCAAATGCATGTGCCACGTTACGCTGGCTTTAGAACGGTACTGGGGAAATTGAACCCAGGCTGTCCTGTTCTGCAAGCAAGCGCCTTAATCACTGATCCTTCTGTCCAGCCCCCGGTTTTGTTTTTGCCACATTTTCTTTCCCTGTGTATGTGAATGTGGGTACAGACATGTCATGACGTGGGTGGTAAATCAGGACAGCTTTCAGCTGCCATCTCATTCGAAGTGGGAACGTTTTCGTTGGTCACTTACCTGGTAACGGAGCTCCTCTAGTCTTCGCCTCTCATCTGGAGGGGTGACTAGAGGCTTCCCACAGCTTCCAGCTTTTACGCGGGCTCTAGAGCTCTCTGCTCAGTGCTGGAGCCCGTGGACAGCTTTTCCCTGGGGAGACGTGGGACTGCTCAGAGAAGCTCACGGCGAGCATGCAGTTTGCAGAGAAGTCTCTAATGGGCAGGGAACCACTGACTGGCTTCCTTCAAACAGGGAAAATGGAGTAAGTTAAGTGCTTCTCCCAGAAACAAACAAACAAATAAACAAGAAGCCAGGTGGGTGTAGTAGTGCGTACCTTTAATCTCAGCACTCAGGAGGCTGAGATCAGCCTGGCCCAGAGACCCTATCTCAAAAAAAAAAAAAAAAAAAAAAAGGGTTTGTTTTGTTTTGTTTTTGGCTCAGGCTGACCTGGAATTGATTGTAGTCTCTGGGTGGCCTCGAACTTAAGGTGATCCCCTACCCCTGCCTCCCTAGTGCTGGGACTAAGGAGTGCATCACCGTGCCGGGCCAAAAAAAAAAAAAAAAAAGTATTTAAAGGCAAGTATTAGGTGGGCATGGTGGCACATGCCTGTAAACCTAGCCCTAAGAAAGTAGAGGCAGGAGAATTGTGAGTTTGAGGCCAGCCTGGGTTATATGACATAAGCCTTTCTCAAAAAGAAAAAAAAAGAGAGAGAGAAAGAAAGAAAGGAAAACTGTAGACCAGCAAGCCCATAGCAACAGGAGGGTAAAGATACCAGACTCAGGGCGCCCAGGGCTGTCCTGAGTGCTTGCAGTGGGGAACAAAGACGGAGGCAATGGAGAGCCAGGATTGAGAGCGGTGTCGGGGACTGCAAGCCTCCGTTGACACTGCCCCATCTTTCCAGCCAGGCTGGCCTCATTCATGACTACCCTCCCTTGGCCTTCAAGTGTAGGAATTGCTGATGTCAACTCCTACACCTGGCTCTTGTCAACATTTTCTTTTTCAAGGTAGGCTCTTGCTCTAGCCCCAGGCTGACCTGGAATTCTGTATGTAGTTTCAGGGGGGCCTTGAACTCCTGGCTATCCTCCTACCTCCGCCTCCCAAGTGCTGTGGTTAAATGTGTGCACCACCATGCCAGGCTCTTGTCAACATTTTTCAAGCAGAAGACTCAGCCCTAAGGAATGACCTTCCCACGTCACAAGATGGAGACATTCCAGCCTTTAGCCTTGCTGAAGCCTTTGGGATTTCATGGCTATTACAGGTTAAATTGTGTCCCTCAAAAGATATGCCGAAGTCCTGGTCCAGGACCTCAAAATGTGACCTTCCTTGAATAGGGTCATTGCAGACAACTGAGATGCGGGCATGGTGGAGTAAGATGGGCCTTAATCCAGTATCACCAGTGTGCCGTGAAGGCATGAGAAGACCCTGGTGTGACTGAAGCCCCAGCATTTGTGATTGTTGTGAGTTCGAGAAAAGTTTGGGCACTAGAGTGAGACGCTGGAGGGTGTGACAGAAGCAGGCGGAGGGGAGCAGCCATGAGCTGAGGTTGTCACTGCTCCTGAGCACTCTTTTTTCTTTTTCTCTCTTTCTTTTTTTATTTTTTATTTTTTATTTTCCAAGGAAGGGTCTCCCTTTAGTCCAGGTTGACCTGGAATTCACTACGTACTTTCAGGGGGACCTCGATGTCAATCCTCCCACCTCTGCCTCCCAAGTGCTGGGATTGAAGGAGTGCACCACCACACCTGACTTCTTTTTTTTTTTTTTTAAGCTTAGAAGTTCTCAGGCTGACCCAGAATTCACCATGTGAGAAGCTTTATTTTTATTTATTTATGTGTATGCGAGAGAATGGGTGCGCCAGGGCCTCTATCCACTGCACATGAACTCCAGACACATGCGCCACCATGTGCATCTGGCTTACGGAGGTTCTGGGGAATCGAACCTAGATCTTTAGGTTTAAGGCAGGTGCCCTCACTGCTAAGCCATCTCGTTAGTCCCAGAGATACTGTTTGCCGAAGGGAAGGGAAGAGGAGGTAGTGCGAAGGCAGAAGGGGGTGTGGTGGGGTGACTCAGGCGTCCCCATAAACTCAGGTGTTCGGAATGCTAGGTTCCCAGCTGATGGAGATTTGGGAATTAGTGCCACCTGGAGGGAGTGTATTGTTGGGGGCGGCCTCATGGGTATTATAGCCAGCTTCCCCTTGCCAGTGTTTGGCACACTCTCCTGTTGCTGTTGTCCACGTATATTGGCCAGGGGGTGATGTCCACCCTCTGCTCATGCTATTGTTTCCCCCTGCCATCATGGAGCTTCCCCTTGAGCCTACAAGCCAAAATAAACCTTTTTTTTCCCCCCCAGAAGCTGCTCTTGGTTGGGTGATTTCTGCCAGCAATGCGAACCTGACTGCAACAGGGGTAAAACGCCTCCTTTTCTGTTCGGTTTTGAGTCTAACGTGCTTGGGGTCAAACCAGGGTCTTGCACACTTGCTGGGCAAGAGCCCCTCCCCCAGCGTTCTGGAGTGAGTGTGTCGTCCAGGTTTATATCGCGGGCTGCGTGTGAGAGAGGATGACTTGGGCTATCCGTCCTCACTCTCCACCTTGTGTGGGGCAGATCTTTTGTCTCATTCTATTCTGCGTCTGCCAGGCTAGCAGCCCCTCAGCTTCCCGTGCCCTCCTCCCTTCTCCCATAGGTGCACTGAGATTACAGACACCAGTGATACAATGCTGGGCTTAAAAACATATCTATTATTTAGGGCTGGAGAGATGGCTTAGCTGTTAGAGTATGGCCATGCCGTGATCTGTGTGGCCTCTGTGAATGAGCTCCGGGAGTATGCGCCCCTTGTGCATCTGGCTTACATGGGTCCTGGGGAATTGAACCTAGGTCTTTGGCTTCGTAGGCAAACACCTTAACCTCTGTCTGTCTCTCTTCTATCTCTGCTTGCAAACAAATAAGCAAATATATACATACATACATACACACATCTGTGTGTGTGAGAAAGAGTATGGGTGACCCCTGTCCCTGCAGATGAATTCCTAACACATGTGTCACTTTGTGCATCTGGCTTTATATGGGTGCTAGAAATTGAACACAGGCAAGCAAGCACCTCTAGCCACTGGGCTACCTCTCCAGGCCCCAACAGTGAGCTTTTTATGTGAATTAGGATCTTGGATCATGCTCAAGCCTGAGCCATCTCCACAGCTCACGTGATCCTAGCTTTGCTTGCTTTTTTTCATCCTCGGGTTCTTTCCTCATCCTTTCCATTCTGTTGTCTTTCTGTCTTTTTTAAAAAAATTATTTATTTACAAGCACAGAGAGAGATAGAGAGACAAAGGGAGAGAATGGGCACACTAGTGCCTCCAGCCACTGCAAATGAACTCCAGATGCATGTGCCCCTTGTGCATCTGGCTTAGGTGGGTCCTGGGGATTCAAGCCTGGGTCCTTTGGCTTTGCAAGCAAACGCCTTAACCACCAAGCCATCTCTCCAGCTTTTGTTTTCAAGGTAGAGTCTATTCAAGCCCAGGCTGACCTGGAACACACCCTGTACACTCAGGGTGGCCTTGAACTCACAGTAGTCCGCCTATCTCTACCTCTCAAATGCTGAGATTAAAGGTGTGTGTCACCATGCCTGGCTAATTCTTTTGTTTGGGAGGTGGTGTGCATGTGTATTGTATGTGATGTGTGCACATGAACGTGCAGATGGGCGTGCACTGTGCAGAAGCCAGAGGAGAACGTCAAGCGTCCTTCCCAAGTCGTCTCACTGGCCCATGGCCCCAGCAATTCTCCAGTCCCTGATCCCCATAGGACTGAGGTTCCACGGATGCATTGCCCCCCACAGTTGACACAGATGCTGAGAAGTCAAAGTCAAGTGCTTGGAGGCTGGAGGCTAGATGGGAATTGGCCATGAACTTGGCAAAGGAAAAACTGCGGCTGGGGAGGCCTGTGCCTTGCACTTGGCCAGGTTCAACCAGTGACAGACTCTAGACTCACTTGGACCAGGGATTTGGGCTCTAAGGTGAAAGTGATTCCATGGCCCCCAGCCTGGCTGGAGGGCGACAACAGGAAGAACACAGAAAAGGAAGAGGTGAGCCCTGGCACCCAGAATGGAGTCAGAATCCCCCAGATAATTCATCTCATGGGCCAAGCTCCCAGGGCAGATGGTGCAGGAGGGACATTCCCCAACCACTGGACTAATGACTCAGCCATCCCACACTGAAATGTTTGCTCAGGGACAGGAAGGCGTATGTCCACATGCACACGTGTATATGACTGTTCTCAGCAGCTTTCTTTGAAAATAAAAATAAAAACAAAACAATCACCACGGCTGTCACCAGGGGGATTAAATAGGCAGGTCATGGAAGGTCTATACCGCTCAGTAGAGCTAGGCTATAAGAAATAGGCTACCAGCGCAGCCAGCACCAGGGACAGATGGCAAGCACCTTGTGCTGAGGACTGAAAAGAACTCCCCGGTATGAGCTTACTCACAGAATGTTCTGGGAAATGCAGTAAATCCCAAGTGACCGCCAGCAGGTGAGCAGTTGACTAGGGTATCACAGCGGGGACGGGGAGCAGAACCACGGGAGATGGTGCAGGCCTGTTATTTCTTCAGGACTTCAGAGGCTAATGCAGGAGGCCCAAAAGCTCAAGGCTGAGCTGGGCGCGGTGGTACAAGCCTTTAACACCAGCACTCTGGGAGGCAGAGGTAGGTTGAGTGAAGTGGCCATGTTTAAGTTCAGCTGGGTCTGAATGCCTGTTCACCTGTGGAGTGTGGACCTCCTTCCCCTTTTCCTTTTTCCTTCCTCCTCCTTTCTTCCTCCCTCCTCCCTTTCCCTCTTTTTTTTTTTCGCTTTTTTCTTAATATGTATATATGTATATTTTTTATTGACAACTTCTGTACTTTTCCACCCCTCCCCCGCTTTCCCCTTCATAACTCTGCTGTTTGTCATGTCCCCTCCCTCTCTCCATTAGTCTCTTTTAATTTGATGTCATCATCTTATTCTCCTATTATGAGGGTCTTGTGTAGGTATTGCTAGGCACTGCGAGGTCATGGATATCGAGGCCAATTTCTGTCCGAACAGTTGTCCAACAGTACTTTTTTCTTTTTCTCATCAAACAGGCAGGGAACAGATTTATTTACTTTTTCCTCTATCCAGTAACTAGATTACAAAATAAAAAACCTAAATTCTCTCAAAAGGAAACATAAATGACTTGATAAACATGGGCATTTATGCCTTAGGAGCATCAAGTTCATTCTTCTTGTTGTTAGCACTGCTGGTTCTGCCCACCCTATAGAATTCTCTGTTGGGAACGATACTGATAAAATGTGCAAGGCGATTGGCCATGACATAAAAAGCTGCAATGGTGGCTATGTCCCAGGCACCTTCTCGACTGAAACCATGTGCTTGAAGCTTTGTGAAATGGTCATCTGTTATCTCTTCAACTTGGGTAACAGCAAGTGCAAATTCCGGCATTGCTTTCTCTCGAGCAGGGAGATCAGACTTTCTCCAATTTACACAGACCTGGTCAGAGCACCGGATCTTCCAAGCAGACCCTATACAGGGCACTATGCACAACCGCATTATGTAGGCACTTTTCAGCCAGGCTGGTCACCACAAAGATGAGTTCCTTGTCAGCTTTGCTGAGCTGGCAGTACCGTAAGGTGTCTTTCAGGCCAAGATTTCAAATTTGCCCACATCCTCCTGTTTCTTTGTTGTAGATGGCGTTGTAATAAGCAAAGAAGGCTCTGAATTTTGATGGCCGGTGAGACAACACTTTAAGTATATTTTTTTCATTTTTTATTTATTTATTTGAGAGCGACACAGAAAGACAGATAGAGGGAGAGAATGGGCACCCCAGGGCTTCCAGCCTCTGCAAACGAACTCCAGATGCGTGCGCCCCCTTGTGCATCTGGCTAACGTGGGACCTGGGGAACTGAGCCTCGAACCGGGGTCCTTAGGCTTCACAGGCAAGTGCTTAACCACTAAGCCATCTCTCCAGCCCAAGAGACAACACTTTAAATATATTTGGTAAAAATCCTACCTGCTTTTCCATCTCCTCCATAAGCTCTACAGTGTTACAAGGCAGGTCTTTCACATAAGGAATGGGATAACGACTAATAGGTTTGGCCTTTTCTTCTTGCTGATCCTCATAAGGAAAAAGATTCAGATTCATCACAGGCAACTTTTCCCCAATCCTACTTGTCATGAGGCACCGGCTCCCCATGCGGAGGCCCTCAGGCACATCCGGTGGGTGGTGCCTGACTCCAACAGTCCTTTTTTTAAAGGCTATTTTGTTCATTTATTTGAGAAAGAGGCAAAAAGAGAGAATGGGCATGTCAGGGCCTCTAGCCACTGCAAATGAACTCCAGACACGTGCTAGTTTGTGCATCTGGTTTTATGTGGTTACTGAGGAATTAAACCCCTGGGTCCTTAGGCTTTACAGGCAAGTACCTTAACCACGAAGCAATCTCTCCAGCCCTAGAACCTTTTTATTTTGGATTTTCAAGGTAGGGACTCACTGTGGCTCAGGCTGACCTGGAATTAAATATGTAGTCTCAGGGTGGCCTCGAACTCACAGTGATCCTCCTACCTCTGCCTCCGGAGTGCTGGGATTAAAGGCATGCGCCACCATGCCTGGCTCTAAAAGCTATTTGTTTATTTGCAAGAAGAGAGAGTGGGTGTGCCTGGGCTTTTAGCCGTTGCAAATGAACTCCAGATGCCTGTGCCACTTTGTGCATCTGGCTTTACATGGATACTGGGGAGTGAAACCTGGGTTGTTAGGCTTTATAGGCAAATGCCTTACTGCTGAGCCATCTCTCAAGTCCAAGGCAATACTTTTGAAGTGGTGAATGTAGTTATTCTGACGTTTTCACAAAACATTGTTGTATAGTTTAAGTATGTGCCGTTTATTACATATAAATCATACTCTGATAAACCTGTGAGGTTTTTATCTATTTTTAAATAAGTGAGGGGCTGGGGTGAGTTTAGTGGTTAAGGAGCTTGCCTGTGAAGCCTAAGGACCCAGGTTCAATTCCCCAGGACGCACATAAGTCAGATGCACATGGTGGCGTATGCGTCTGAAGTTTGTTTGCAGTGGCAGAAGCCCTGGCATGCCCATTCTCTCTCTCAAATAAATAAATAAAGTATAGGAAAAGAAAGAAAGAAAGGAGCTGGGGTGATGGCTCAATTGATCAAAGCACTTGCCGTAAGTACCTGAGTTTCGATGCAATCTTCCTAGCAGCTAGACGCTGCGGGGGGAGCCCCACTGCGCCGGGAGGCACGCAAGGCAGACCCCGAATCTCCTCGCCGCTCACACAGGGTGTGATGACCGGCGAAGAGACTGCTGGTTTGAACGCGACGCCTCCATAAGCTCATGTGTTCTGAATGTCCAGCTGATAGCGACTGGGAGGTGGAGCCTTGCTGAAGGAGGCGTGTTGGGGGTCGCTTTGGGGTGTGCAGATCGTCAGTTCACACTCCCAGTGCTGTTTTCCACCTGCTGTGACAGAGGTGATGTCCAGCCTGGGCTCAGGCCATGCTTTCCGCTGCCACCATGACGCTTCCCTTGGAGACTGTAGCCCAGACCAGACCTTTAGCCCCATCGGCTGCTTTGGTTGGTTGCTTGGTCCCAGCAAGAAGCAGCTACAAGAGCCCCTACCTCAAAATATGAAGTGAGGCCTGGCACGGTGGTACCTTTAATCCCAGCACCCGAGGCAGAGCTAGGAGGATCACTGAGAGTTTGAGGCCAGCCTGAGACTTCATAGTGAATTCCAGGTCAGCCTGGGCTAAAGTGAAACCCTGCCTCTAAAAACAAAAGCAAAACAAGAACAATAAACAAATACATTTAGCAAAATATTTTAAAAAGTGCGTTTATTCACTTACTTGGTGTTGGTGTGTGGCGTTGGTTTATGAACACAGGAGCATGCAGCCACAGCTTCCACCGGTTACCGGTCTCTGGAGTCGTCCTTGAAGCAGATACCAGAGCTCTGAGTCACCATCCTGCTCTCTGCGGTGAGGCGTGCCCTGCCCGAGCTCCTGCCTCACCTCACCAGTGTCCTGGACTGAGCTGAACAAGCCAGAAGGGGTCAACAACAAGTAGTGTGCGTCTGGGCCACCCACACTCGGACCCCACGTAGATGTGCGCATGTGCGTGTGCGTGTGGCTACGCTCTGGCAAAGTTAGATTCTTGGACAGCAAAAATTTGAATTAAGCCGAGCGTGGTGGCACACGCCTTTAATTCCAGCACTTGGGAGGCAGAATTAGGAGGATCACTGTGAGTTCGAGGCCACCCTGAGACTCCATAGTGAATTCCAGGTCAGCCTGAGCTAGAGTGAGACCCTTCCTCAAAAAAACAAAACAAAAATTTTGAATTACATATAACTTTCACATGTCCTGAAATACTCCTGTTTTAATATTTTTTCAACCATTAAAAACTATGAGTACAGAGTCTGAGGTAGGAAGAGGATCACTTGAGCCCAGGAATCCCAAGCCAGCCTGTAAACATAGCAAGACCCTGTCCCCAAAATATACAAATACCAGCAGTGGAAGTACACACCTCTAGCCTAATGCAGAAGAGAATGAGGCAGGAGGATCATGAGTTTGAGGCCAGCCTGGACTACAAAAAAAAAAAGACAAGCTAGGTGTGGGTGCATGCCTATAATTCCATTATCTGGGTGAGGTAGCAAGTTTAAGGCCAGCCTGGGCTATCTAGTGAGTCTAAGCTAGTTTGGGCTACATGGTAAGACTCATAGGATGGTATTGTATATATGTAAGTAAAACAAATTTATGGGGGTGAAAGGCCTAAGTGAGGTCAGGGGAAGAGACTGAGTAAAGGAAAGGAGGATGGAGGTCTAATAAAAATCTAAGAGGATATAAATAAGTCATATGGAAACCTACTTTTATGGGAGAGAGAGAAATCACCAGTGGACACTGCAAGCTTTAAGTTTGACCAGCCAGGCCAAATAAGCCAAGGGGTGCAACAGTGGCACATCTGTTATGGGGGAAACCAGCTGCCCTCTAGTTTGACTGGAGGCCTGCTCCATGGGAGGGAATACATCCCTGATACTGAAAACCTACAACAGGGTTAGTCATGAACCCTAGGGGTGTAACATCTGCTGATATCTTGCTACATGCATATAGTATGTACACCAAACTGCCCAGTAAGCACTTCTTTTAATGTTCAAACCCATATATTAATGCTACTCTCACTATTGGTTAGAGAAGCTTCTCTTTTCAGATGGCAGTAATCTTGGGATGACTCAGAAGGCAGCATGATGCTGAGAAGTAACAGGAATGCTCAGCACTGAGACATCTCTATCACATCTTCAAAGGCTCAGGGTCCATTGCAGAAGAGGTGGCAGAAAGAATTTAAGAGACAAAGGAAGGGTAGGACTCCTTACAATGTGCTCCTCCAGACACAAAATGGCCTGGATATCCATGACCTCACAGTGCCTGACACTACCTACACAGGACCATCATAATAGGAGGAAAAGATGATGACATCAAAATAAAGGAGACTGATTGAGAGGGGAAGAAGGTATGATGGAGAGTGGAGTTTCAAAGGGGCAAGTGGGAGAAAAGGGGGAATTAGCATGGGTTATTGTCTACAATTATGGAAATTGTCAATAAAAAATAAATTAAAAAAATAATGCCAGGCATGGTGGTACACGCCTTTAATCCCAGCACTTGGGAGGCAGAGGTAGGAGGATCGCTGTGACTTCGAGGTCACCCTGAGATTACATAGTGAATTCCACATCAGCCTGGGCTACAGTGAAACACTACCTCGAGAAACAACACACACGCACGCACGCACACACACACGCAAAAAAAAAAAAAAAAAAAAAAAAATCCAAGCCAAGCCTCATTGGTGGCACACACCTTTAATCCCAGCACTTGGGAGGCAGAGGTAGGTGGATCGCCATGAGTTTGAGGCCACCCTGAGGATATATAGTGAATTCCAGGTCAGCCTGAGCTACAGTGAGACCTTATCTTAAAACTCCAAAAAATTGCCTAGTACCCACTTGTGGTGGCTTGATTCAGGTGTCCCCCATAAACTTAGGTGTTGTGAATGCTAGCTCCCCAGCTAATGGATATTTGGGAATTAATGCCTCCTGGAGGGAGTGTATTGTTGGGGGCCGGGCTTTATAGCCAGTTTCCCCATGCCAGTGTTTGGCACACTCTCCTGTTGCTATGGTCCATCTTATGTTGGCCAGGGGGTGATGTCCACCCTCTGCTCATGCCATCGTTTTCCCCTGCCATCGTGAAGCTTCCCCTCGAGCCTGTAAGCCAAAATAAACGTCTTTTTCCCAGAAGCTACTCTTGTTGGGTGATTTCTACCAGCAATGTAAATCAGACTGCAACACCACTTAAAGCCAGATAGACAAGGTGGCCTATGCATCTGAAGTTTATTTGCAGTGGCTAGAGGCCATTCTCTCTCTCTCTCTCTCTCTCTCTTCTGTTGCTTTCAAAGCCTGCTGGCCCAGGCTCAGGTCCCTACTAGTACCTGCATGAAGATAAATGCAGCTGTGGCACACACCTCTGGTGATTCTTTGCAGCAGCAAGAGACCTTAGAGTGCACTCATGTACACACATGCACGCGCAAAAATAAAACAAAATTGAGAAAAATTAAAAGCAGGGCTGGAGAGATGCCATAGCAGTTAAAGCGCTGGCCTGCAGGAAGCTTGTTTCAGCATCAGATAGGTCTGGCTGTGTGGCCTTAAGCAACTTCTGAGCATCTGTGGCCTTATCCCTTAATGGGGACTCTTGGAGGAGGACAAATAAGGAGGTGGGGGCCACAGAGCCCACAGCCTGGTACCTGCTCAGGCTCGATAAACAGCAGGTGCTAGAATCACTGACTCCTTCTCTCAAGAAGGGTTCAGATGGCGACAGGAACGTTTCTGTTCCTTACGGAAACCTGGGAAGCCACAGGCCGCCATTCCAGCGATGTGGAAGAAATGAGCAGGGCGGGTCACACACAGGCTGGGTCAGGCGCCTAAGGAGCGGGGAGAGGGTGGGTGAGTGGGGTGACAGGCGGGAAAGAGCCCGGGGTAGATGTGTTTTGCTGGTGGAGCTGAGGACTGCTGCCAAGGTGGGTGAGAGACAACTTTGGCACTCTGCAGCAGTTGTAAACCAAATATAGTGCCTTTTGGAATCTAGCAGTTCTCCTGACACCCCACCTCCCATGACAGAGGTGGTTTTTGTTCCGCCGGGAATAATGACCAGCCCACCTCCAGGGCCCCGGAGGTGAAGGGAGGGTGTGCTTTCTTCAGGTTGCAAAAGATGACAAGCAAGTCCCCGTGTCCCCACCCCTGCTCTTCTCTGGCCAGCTTACCTCGGGGTCCTCAGAAGGTTCACTTAGGGTTGGGGTTCAGTCTGCTGTGGGCCCTCCTCGCTCAGAACCTGAGCCAGCAGTTCCTTTCCCCTGAGCAAACTGGAAGACTCTTCCCCAGGCCTTATTTGGCCATGACTGTCTTGAAATCAGAGCAGCTAGGATTACCTCCAGGGAGACCTCACAAGCTCCGGCTGGGGACCATTACCTGCCTGGAAGGAGTTGCGGAAGGTCATCAGACCCTCACTCAAGATGGCAGCCATTTACACCTTCCTGCCTCTGCCCCTAGCCTCGCATGGTAATTCTGCCCCAGCCACAGGTGGTTTGGAGGGTGTGAGAGGTGGAAGGCTGGCTGAAGGAGGGAAGCTCCGTCCTTGGAGCTTTTGCCCGTCCTCACCCCTGCCAGCATGGACATTCAGCGATGCAGCTGCCTGTGAGTCACCACGTTCCTGTGAGCAATCCTGTCAGCTCACTGGTTCGCCGTCCTTTTGCAGGGGGGAATGTTGGCTCTGTGCCACAAACTGCTTCTGGTCGGGGTTTGTCGCAGCAACAAGAAGGTAACTGCATCGGAAAATTGGTGTGGTATGGAATCATTTCCTCAGTCTATGATTGCCCTCTCTGGGGTGAATAGTCACCCAAGAGTCACATTTGTGTCCTGGAAGACCCCACCTGCTAGATGATGCTTGGCAGTGCCCAGAGACAATTTTTTGTTGTTTTTGTTTTGTTTTGTTTTTCAAGGTAGGGTCTCACTATAGCCCAGGCTGACCTGGAACGCACTGTGTTGTCTCAGGGTGGCCTCGAACTCGCAGCGCTCCTCCTACCTCTGCCTCCTGAGTGTTGGGATTAAAGGCGTGCGCCACCACGCCGGGCTCCAGAAACACTTTTGCTTGCCATATGTGGGCGGAGGGGAGCTGCACCCAGTGCCGAGAAGCCACCATCCATGAAGGCACATGACAACTCCCCATAGCCAGCAACCCCCTCCCTACCCCAAATGTCAGCCCCCCAGAGGCTGAGGGTGTTTCTAAAGACACAGAGGGGCAGGAGAGATGGCACAGCAGTTAAAGACCCACTCGTTCCCAAAGCCTCACATCCCAAGTTCGATTCCACAGAACCCATGTAAAAGCTGGACACAAAATGGCACACGCATGTGGAGTTCCTTTGTCCTGGAGGCCCTGACACACTCATAACCCCCTCATTCTCACAAATAAATAAATAAAGTATTTTATTTATTTGTAAGCAGAGAGAGAGGCGAGAATGGATATACCAGGGCCTCTAGCCACTACAAACACACTCCAGATACATGTGCCATTTTGGCTTAATGTGGGTGCTGGGGAATCGAACTGGGGTCATTAGGCTTTGCAGGCAAGTGCCTTAATCACTAAAACCATCTTTCCAGCTCCTAATAAAATATTTTTTTAATAGAGTCAGAATTTTTTGTTTATTTTTATTTATTTATTTGAGAGAGAGAGAAAGAGGCCAAGAGAGAGAGAGAGAGAATAGGCATGCCAGGGCCTCCAGCCACTGCCAATGAACTCCAGTCACATGAGCCCCCTTGTGCATCTGGCTAACGTGGCTCCTGGGGAATCGAGCCTCAAACCAGGGTCCTTAGGCTTCACAGGCAAGCGCTTAACTGCTAAGCCATCTTGCCAGCCCATAAAATATTTTTTGAAAAAGAAATTGGTAGGGGAGAATGTAGTTCTGGGGTAGGTGGGAAACTTGCCTAGCATGCTTGGAGCTCTGGATTCCATCCTCAGAATTACCAGAAATATATATATATATATATATATATATATATATAGAGAGAGAGAGAGAGAGAGAGAGAGAGAGGCAATACTTCAACTCTTAATAGATATGATGGAGCCGGGCATGGTGGTGCATGCCTTTAATCCCAGTACTCAGAAGGCAGAGGTAGGAGGAACACTGTGAGTTTGAGTGAATTCCAGGTCAGCCTGAACTAGAATGAGACCCTACCTTGAAAAACCAAAAAAAAAAAAAAAAAAAAGATATGATGGGCTGGGCATTGTGGCGCACGTCTTTAGTCCCAGCACTCAGGAGACTGAAGTAGGAGGATCACTGTGAGTTTGAGGCCAGCCCGAGACTACATAGTGAATTCCAGGTCAGCTTGAGCTAGAGTGAGACTCTACCTCAAAAAACAACAACAAAAATAGATATAATGGTCTGAGGGGCTAATTATCATATCATTTTTTTTTTTTTTTTTTAGAGGTAGGGTTTCACCCTAGCTCAGGAATTCATTCTGTAGTCTCAGGGTGGCCTAGAACTTGTGGCGATCCTCCTATCTCTGCCTCCTGAGTGCTGGGATTAAAGGCATGCACCACCACGCCCGGCTCATATCACTGTTTTTTGAGGCAGGGCCTCATTGTAGCCCAGGCTGACGTGGACCTTGCTCTTTAGTGTGGGCTCACCTGGAACTCCCAGAGACCCTTCTTCAGCCGCCCACATACAGGATCACAGGTGTGAGCCACCACACCCAGCTTCATGTCACCTTGGATATGTGTTAGTTTCACTTAATTTTAGTTCCAAGGCTGAAGAGAGATGATGTGTGTTAGTTCTATAATTAAGAAACGCAAGGCTGGACATGGTGATATGCAGCTGTAATCCCAGCATTGAGGAGATAGAGGCCGAAGGTTCAAGAGTTCAAGGCCAGGGCTAGAGACACCGCTCAGTGATTAAGGCCCTTGCTTATAAAGCCTAACAACCTGAATTTGAATCCCCAGTACCCAGGTAAAGCCAGATACCCAAAGTGGTGCATGTGTGTGGCGTTCTCTGCCAGGTGTGGTGGTGCATGCCTTTAATCCCAGCACTTGGGAAGTCGAAGCCAGTCTGAGACTACATAGTGAACAGGACAGCCTGGGCTAGAGCCAGATTCACCTCAAAAAAACAAACAAAACAAATAAAAAAAGAGTTCAAGATCAGTCTTGGCTACATAGCCAGTTTGAGGCCAGTCTGGGCTCTGGGCTGCATGAGACCCAGGAATAAGGAAGGGAGGGAGGAAGGAAGGAAAGGAATATGGCGGCACACATCTGTAGTCCCCAGCAATTGGGAGGGAGACTGAGAGGAAGGACTGTTGAGAGTTCAAGGCCTGCCTGGGCTGCAGAGCAAGACCTGCCTCAATCCAAAGCAAACAGCCGGGCGTGGTGTGCTCACCTATAGTCCTGGCTCCAGGGGCCTGAGGCAGAAGTCATGTGTTCTTGGGCAACATAGTGAGATCCATGTTAACAATGAAAATCCAACTTGGTTCTGGGACGCGGATGTGTGCTACACCCCCAGAACTACACACAACACACATGGTATGAGGTAAAAGTTAAACTTGACAGGAATGAAGGGAGGGTGGTGGCTGGTGATGAGATAGGAGAACCTCAGGTTCAAGGTCAGCCTGGGAAAGAAACACAGGTCGCATGGTGAGACCCTGACTCCAAGAGAGAAGGAGTCCGAGCTTTGGGGAACGCATAAAGGACTTGTGCTACGTGACTAGTGTCTGCCAGCCACAGCTGGCGTCACGCGTGGACCCGTGGACTTGCCAAGTTCCTTCTCAGCTTCTTGTCTGGTGGGGAAGGGGCGTTGTGAGGCACAGGGGTCCACACAGGAGCGTCCCCACCCACTGTGCTACCTAATGCTAGCTGTGACAGAGGGTTTCAAATGTCACAAACAGCTCCTTTCAAG
Source organism: Jaculus jaculus (assembly GCF_020740685.1). Classification (NCBI taxonomy): domain Eukaryota; kingdom Metazoa; phylum Chordata; class Mammalia; order Rodentia; family Dipodidae; genus Jaculus; species Jaculus jaculus. The sequence goes on from NC_059109.1 coordinate 134,980,063, forward strand.
GTTTTTGACAAAATATTGCATATCCTGTCCTGAGCCTTCGCCGGGGCATCTTCCTGGGAGCGCAGAACCTCTGCAGGAGGGTAGGCCTCGGAGGAGAGTCTCGACAGCTGATCAGTGTTTCATGACATGGCATTCTGTCCAGTTTAAAGGGTTGAACCTGGGCTGGGGAGGTGACTCAGTGATTTAAAGGCATTTGCTTGCAAAGTCTGCTGGCCTGGGTTTGATTCCCTGGTAGCCACATAAGGCCAGATGCACAAGGTGGCACATGCATCTGGAGTTTGCAGTGGCAAGAGGCCCTGATGCACCCATTCTCTCTCTCTCTCTCTCTCTCTCTGTGTGTGTGTGTGTGTGTGTGTGTGTGTGTGTGTGTGTGTGCTAGGAAATAAGTAAATAAAAATATTTTAAAATAAAGGGTTGAGGACTGGAAAGATGGCTTAGTGGTTAAGACATTTGCCTGAAAAGCCTAAGGACCTAGATTTGAATCCCCAGAACCCATGTAAGCCAGATGCACATGGTGGTGCATGCATCTAGAGTTTGTTTGCAGTGGCTAGAGGCCCTGGTGCACCGTGTACCCATTTTCTCTCTCTCTCTCTCTCTTTCTTAAATAATGAATAAAAATAAAATAAAGGAATGAACTGATATGTAACAAATACTTTTGCTGGGCGTGGTGGCACACACCTTTAATCCCTGCACTCAGAAGGCAGAGGTAAAAGGAATTGCGGTGAGTTTGAGGCCACCCTGAGACTACGTAGTGAATTTCAGGTCAGCCTGGATTAGAGTGAGACCCTACCTCAAAAATAAAATAAAATAAAACTGGGTTAGAGGGCTAGTATACAATTTACATCCACTTATCCACTCATCCATCCATCCACCTACCCATTCATTCATCCATCCATCCAGCCATATAGCATTTTTCCTTCAAAATCCAACCTCCCCCCCACCTTATCTCCACTGACTTATCCACTCACCTTGCCAAGAGAGCTCAAGTTGTCCTCACCCTGCTTTGTGGATCCAGCTCAGGAGTCAAGCAAGCACTCACTCAGCAACCACAGAAGTGTTTCACAGTGAAGGCGTTTGCCTGCAAAGCCTAAGGACCCAGGTTTAACTCCCCAGGTTCCACATAAACCAGATGCACAAGGTGGTGCATGCATCTGGAGTTCATTTGCAGTGGCTAGAGGCCCTGGCATGCCCATTCTCTCTCTATCTCTCTCTCTCCCTTTCTCTCTATCTCAAATAAAAATAAATAGGCCTGGAGAGATCGCTTAGCTGTTAAGGCAGTTGCCTGCAAAGCCAAAGAACCTAGGTTTGATTCCCCAGGGCCCATGTAAGCCAGATGCACAAGGTGGAGCATGCATCTGTGGTTCATTTGCATTGGCTAGAGGCCCCGGCACACCCTTTCTGTTTCTTTTAAATAAATAAGTAAATAAAAATAAAATAATTTGCCGGGTGTGGTGGCACACGCCTTTAATCCCAGCACTTGGGAGGCAGAGGTAGGAGGATCGCCATGAGTTCAAGGCCACCCTGAGACTACAGAGTTAATTCCAGGTCAGCCAGAACCAGAGTGAGACCCTACCTCGAAAAACCAAAATAAATAAATACATAAATAAATAAATAAAAATAAAAAAAAATAATTTTTAAAAGTTAAAAAAATATATGTATATACAAAAAAAGAACCAGAAACCATACAAATGACTCTGCACCCCTAGGTTTCCTTCACAAGAGAAACCTCATATGTGTGGCGAGGCCCGTTGCTGGAGAAGCCAGTCTTGTGTTCATTTTTGCCTGAGGCAGTATTTACAGCACCCATGAAACCACGAAACGCTGTCACTCCACAGCCGCTCTGCACCCCAGGCAGAATCAAGTGTCCCTCCTGCAGACGTTTATACCCACTTGCACTTTGGGAGCCCACGGAATGCCTGGCATGCCTTAGAGAGGGACTGAGATCCTGTCACTGCGGCAGAGAGAGACATGGCCGAATTCCTCATGTTGGAAAATCACATTCTGGGCTGGAGAGATGGCTCAGTGGTTGAAGTTGCTTCCCACATAAGCACAAAGGCCTGAGACCAGCTGGGTTTGAATCTCCAGAGCCCGCATAAACAGCTGAGTGTGGCCACACTAGTCTGTAAGCTTCGGAATCAGTGACAGATGACATTGCGAGGAAAAGGAGGCGAGGGGGGGAAGGGGGACACGTGCACAGGGCCCATCCGCACATGCGCGCAGACGCTGCACACGTATCACACCACACGTACTACCCACACTCCAAAACCAAATCGCTTTATGCGTCACGCAGGAGTATAAGTTGGGGCCCAGCTAGGTGAGCCCACAGGTGCTAGGCTGGGACAGGTTGTAGCTGGCCCCCTGGGAGAGCCAAGAAGAGCTGGAGCGACGTGAGAAGCATCTGGAAGGCGGGGCTGACAACCTACTGAGTCAGGTGGGGCAGAGGAAGCACTGGGGGAGGTCGGAAGGGCCTTGGTGACAGTTACCACGTCAGGCAGTACCCAGTCCGTGGTCTGCGCAGGGACCCCATCTTCCGAGGGGCCTGTGTGGCTGGCCAGGGCCTGGGAAGGACTCAAATTGGCTCTTCTACATTCCTGACCCACCGCCAGGGAGGAGGGCCTTATGCAGGAAGGGAAGGGAAGCTGACCAGAGAGGTGGGGCACGGGTGTGAGCCCAAGGGTGGGGCTCACCGGGATGTTATTGACTCAACTTTGGGAGGAAACCCTAGGCTAAGTTGTGGATTGTGGGGAAAACGTGTAGATGGTAAATTCTTTTTTCGGGGGGGGGGCCTGGGGGAGGGTTTCGAGGTAAGGGTCTCACTCTAGCCAGGCTGACCTGGAATTCGCTCTGTAGTCTCACAGCTTGAACTCACAGCGATCCTCCTACCTCTGCCTCCTGAGTGCTGGGATTAAAGGCCTGCGCCACCATGCCCCAGCTGGTAAATTCTTATGTAAATATATATCGAAAAAATTAACAGGACAACAGATAGTTCGTGGGGCAAATGTGAGATGCATTACACACATTAGCTCATGTCAACTTTCCAGTCCATTAGGGAACCCAACTGCCTATCTCCCTCACAAGGGAACTAGGATTCTCCAAGGGCAGGTCACACTGACCAAGTGAGACCCAATCAGTGAGTGCCTATGTTCCAGAGACACAACACAGGCAAATGCTAGCACATTCTAATGCTCTGGGCTCGCCAGCCACCAGGACCCAGGAGAGGTTGACCCCAGAAATGCTTCTGCCAGCCCCACAAGGGCTGTGACTCCAGCTCTTCCCACCCTGAATAGATGGAAAGATATCTCAGTGTGACAAAGAATAGGGTAAAACTGTTGGTGGGCCACACTCACCCTACCCAGTGGTCCACACTGAGCCAGAGACCTTAGGCTTTTCTTTGAACTTACGCATACCTCGAAGCGCTGGGCCCTCTTGCAGTCCGTTTTGGAGGCTGGACCACAAGAGCCATGTCAAATACCATCTAGTGTTCCCCCTGGAGGGAAGTGTATTGGAGAAAATTTACAAGGTGTTTCTGGTGTTGGGGAACGGTCTCAAGGAGGAGAGGTGCGGTGGAGCACCTTGGAGAAACCAAGATGCCAACAAAAGCCAATAGCAAGTACAAAGGACCAGGGCAGGGAGGGAAAGCAGCCAGCCAACAGCCCAGCAGGTGTTAGGGATTGCGGGAAGATTGGGAGGTGGTCATCTGGGAGGGCTGGGAGCCTCCCCGTTCTGTAAGGATCTGATTTTGCTCTGAGGGGGGTGGAGCTTTTGAGAATTTACTTCTAGTAAGGAGGAACTTGGCTTTTGATCAGCTGGACCTTTGATAACTACAGTCTTGTAAATAGCTGTTGGGGTCAAGGTCGTAAAGACTATTTGAGCTTGGGCAATCCCCCAAGCAGAAGATGGTGGTAAGTTGATGTGCCTCTCCCACAGGGCCTTGTGGGGGTAGTGGCCAGAAGTTCCAATTCTGTCCATTTGAGGCAGTTTAGGGTGACAGGACCCCAAAGTGAGTAGCTTTCTTATTGACTAAGTGCAGGAATTGTCCTTGGGTCTGTAGGGAGGAAGTCTAGGTCATTACACTTCAGTACAGGGCAGAAGTGGCTGAAAGATCTGGTCTCTCCTTATCTCTACTTCCTCAGGGCGTCCTTCCACTCCCTTCTGAGAAGGCCCTTCCTAGAGAATTAAGATTTTTGGAAAGATTGCCCTTTTCCAGAAATACTAGCCCCAAACACTGATGTCAGGATCAAACTGGCTAAACCATCTGCCTATCCAGAGGGCTCATAAAATACCCCAACCTGAATCTTGGCGTGGGCTTCTCAAAGCCCTTCTTACCTCCCTGGACAAAAGCTATGTCTTCCTTCCTTCCTTCCTCCCTTCCTCCCTTCCTTCCTTCCTTCCTTCCTTCCTTCCTTCCTTCCTTCCTTCCTTCCTTCCCTCCTTTCCATCTCCCCGTCCCCTTCCTTTCCCTTCCGAAAGCTCTAAGCTCTCCCTCCAAAAGCTCTAAGCTATAATAAAAATCTTTCCGAACCTTATCCTCTGGCCTGTGGATTTCATTCATTGAATATTCATAAGACAAGAATCTGGGGACACTCCCTAAATTATCAGAGCATTGGCAGAGGAACCTCCAACTCCTGTGCCACATTGGTCACTGCGAAGCAGGGCTGCTTTACCAGTTCCTGACGTACCTGTGCAAAGCCCTGGGTCTCATGCACATCCGCGTCTCTCACTATAGTCTCTCCCGGAACAATGTTCCAGAGGCGGCAGACAAAAGGCCTTTGTGGATAGCGCTCGTTCCTGCGGCTGCCTTAGTCCCATCGCTCCCACAGTCCTCATTAGCACCTCAAAGGCTCTGATAAGTTCTTCAATAAGGACATTTTTGTGTGACTGAGCGCTGCCCAAATTTGAGGACCTTGTTCCCTCTGTCCTCTGTCCCGTCAGAATTCCCAGGGGCCGCCCCAGGCATCTCAGGCCCCGAGCGGCTGCTTTCATTGCACCAGAGACAAGTCAGGTCCCCTCTCCCTACCACCTCCTCAAGCAGCTTGGACTAGCTAGCACCTTTCTGGTCAGGCTCAGCACCCACCCTGGGGACAGTGGGAACAGGCAGCCCTGGACTTCAGGGCCCAGCAAGGGAGGATACACTATATTCTCACACCGGTCCCTGCCCACTACGAAAGGATCGATCGCTAGTGTGCCATGTGGTGCATCTGGAGTTACGTGGGTACTGGGGATAACCTCCGAGCTGTCTTCCCAGCCCAGCTCATGAACTTTCACTGTAGCCCAAGCCAGCCTAGCTCCCATTCTATAGCCCAGACTGGCCTCAAACTCACAACGACCCTCCAGCCTCACCGCAGCCTGCTGATTTCTTTTTTCTTTGTTTTGTTTATTCAAGGTATTTCACTGTAGCCCAGGCTGTAGCTCATTCTGTAGTCTCAGGCTGGCCTTGAACTCACAGCGATCCTCCTACCTCTGCTTCCTGTGTACTGGGATCAAATGTGTGTGCCACCACGCCCAGCCATTATTGTTTTTAGACAGTCTGGCTGTGTAGCATTGGTTGGCCTGGAACCTGGAAAGCTCTTCCTGACTCTGTCTCGTGTGTGCTGGGATTTCAGACTTGTGCTACCACACTTGGCCTGAGGGTGAGTCTTAAAAGATGAGGGCTGGAGAGATGGCTTGGCGGTTAAGCGCTTGCCTGTGAAGCCTAAGGACCCCGGTTCGAGGCTCGGTTCCCCAGGTCCCACGTTAGCCAGATGCACAAGGGGGCGCACGCGTCTGGAGTTCGTTTGCAGAGGCCGGAAGCCCTGGCGCGCCCATTCTCTCTCTCTCCCTCTATCTGTCTTTCTCTCTGTGTCTGTCGCTCTCAAATAAATAAATAAAAAATGAACAAAAAAAATTTAAAAAAAAAGATGAGGCAGAGGAAAGGGAGGGTCCAACAGAGTGTTCTTTGTAAGCAAGAGTGATTTTGGAGACCGCCAGGGACTTGGCCGGTTCGCTGTCTCTGGGGCAGCCTGCAGCTGGTGACCACATCTTCAGCTCTGTGCGAAGAACACCGCTGGGGGCTGGGGTCATTCCGCTCCGCGGGCAGAGTGCTTACCTGGCATGTGTAAAGCCCTGAGCTCCATCTCCACCCTGAATAACCTGGGCATAGTGGTGCACGCCAGTAGCCCCAGCATTTGGGAGGTGGAGGCAGAAGGGTCAGTTCAAGTTCATCCTCAACTACGTAGCAAACTATCTCAAAAAACAAAACAAGGGCTGGGCGTGGTGCAGCACGCTTTTAATCCCAGCACTCGAGAGGCAGAGGCAGGAGGATTGCCATGAATTTGAGGCCACCCTGAGACTACATAGTGAATTCCAGGCCAGCCTGAGCCAGAGTGAGACCCTACCTCAAAAAACCAAAAACCAAACAAACACACACACACACACACAAAAGCAAGGGCTGGAGAGATCGCTTAGCAATGAAAGCGTTTGCCTGCAAAGCCAAAGGACCCAGGCTCCATTCTCCAGGACCCATGTAAGCCAGGTGCACAAAATGGTGCGTGTGTCTGGAGTTTGTCTGCAGCAGCTGAAGGCCCTGGTAAGTCCCTTCTCTCTCTCTAATAAATAAATAAAAATAAGACCAGCACACAGGAGGCAGAGGTAGGAGGATCCTGTGAGTTCAAGGTCACCCTGAGACTACAGAGAGAATTCCAGGTTAGCCTGGGCTAGAGTGAGACCCTATGTTGAAAAACAAAAAAAAAAAAACCAAAAAAACAAATATATATATATATATATATATATATATATATAAACAAATATTTAAAGACTTAACTTGAAAACAAAACATAGCACCAGTGGTAAAAGTTTATAATCCCAGCACTTGGGAGGCTGAGGCAGGAGGATTGCCTCCAATTCAAGATTAGTTTTTTTTTTTTAATTTTATTTTTTTGTTTTTTTTTTAATTTATTTTTATTTATTTGACAGTGACAGAGAGAGAGAAAGAGGCAGAGAGCAAGAGAGAGAATGGGCACGCCAGGGCTTCCAGCCTCTGCAAACGAACTCCAGATGCGTGCGCCCCCTTGTGCATCTGGCTAAAGTGGGTCCTGGGGAACCGAGCCTCGAACCGGGGTCCTTAGGTTTCACAGGCAAGTGCTTAACCACTAAACCATCTCTCCAGCCCAAGATTAGTTTAGACATAGTGTCTCAAAACAGACAAAACAAACAAAAAATGAAAAGAAAAATCAATAAGACCAGCCTCCCAACCACAGTGGCAGTGTGCCCGCTGTGTCTCCCCAGGTTGACCCTCAGCAGCAGGGAGGGCGGCTCCTCCTGCAGCAGTTGATCTGGCCTCCCTGCCAAGTGGCCGAGACAGCTGCCGCTCCGTGCCTGGCCATGGGGGTCTGCCCAAGGCCCTGTCCTAGCTGGCCTGTCTCCAGCCGCCCTCTCTGCAGCCAGGCATGGAGTCAGCTGACTCCATTTCTGAGGTGGGTACCATGAGCAGGGCTTGGTGCGCACCCCACGGATCCAGCTCCCTAGGCTTCAAGGAGCCAGGCAAGCTGACGCTGGGGGCACGTGGGCTGGGTGAGTGTGCGTGATCCTCTCTCTGTTGGAAGCAGGAAACTCATTCAGGCAGCCCACAGAACATCCCTACACACATCTCCTTCTCTCGGCTGTGGTTAGTGTGGCTTTGTAAGTTCAGCGGCTAATACTCACAATTTCATGGGCTGATCAGAAAGTGACCTTTGGCACTTATACTAATTATGCAGAAACAGGTATAATCAGAGACTGTCCCAACACCACTGGGTCTTGTGGTCACCCTTGTGGTACACAACTGGCCAGAGCTCGCTTTCCTTCCTTCACTATACTGCCCAGGCTGGCTTGAACATCCTGGGCTCAAGGTGTCCTCCTGCCTCAGCCTCGGGAATCGCTCAGGAGACGCCCCGATCCAAAATCCTTAACTGCTAAGCCATCTCTCCAGCCCTAATTGACAACTTCCATAATCGTAGGCAATAAGCCATAGTAATTCCCTCCCTCCCCCCCACTTGCCCCTTTGAAACTCCACTCTCCATCATACCCCTTCCCCCTCTCAATCAGTCTCTCTTTTATTTTGATGTCATCGTCTTTTCCTCCTATTATTATTATTTTTAGAAGTTTTTGAAAAATATATTTTAAAGGGAAGAGAAAGGAAGGGAGGAGGGTACTGAATAGGTTGATATTGTATATATGTAAGTACAATGATTGAGATGGGGAGGTAATATGATAGAGAATGGAATTTCAAAGGGGAAAGTGTGTGGGGGGAGAGAGGGAATTACCATGGGATTTTTTTATAATTATGGAAAATGTTAATAAAAATTTAAAAAATATAGTTTATTTATTCATTTATTTGAGAGGGGGGAGAGACAGAGAGGGGGTAGGTCATGCCCAGCTTTTTTCTTTTTTTTTTTTATATTTATTTATTTGGGAAAGAGACAGAAAAAGGCAGACGTGAGGAAAAAGAAAAAAACTAGTCAGGCGTGGTGGCACACACCTTTAGTCCCAGCATTTGAGAGGCAGAGGTAGGAGGATCGCCATGAGTTCGAGGCCACCCTGAGACTACATAGTGAATTCCAGGTCAGCCTGGACCAGAGTGAGACCCTACCTTGAAAAACCAAAGAGAGACACAGAGAGAGAAAGGCAGACAGAAAAAGAGTGAACACAGGCATGGCAGGGCTTTCTGACACTGCAAACAAACTCCACACACCTGTGCCACTTTGTGCATCTGGCCTTACATGAGTACCAGTGAAATCAAACCCAAGCAAGCAAGTGCCTTAAACCACTTAGCCGTCTCTCCGGTGCCCCTTCCGTTTCTTCTGTAGCAGAGAACAGACTGGTGATCTCCAGGGCTTTCAATCTGAGAGGGTGTGTGACTCTTATTTTTTGCTCATTTTTATTTATTTATAAGGAGAAAGAGGGCGAGGGAACGGATGAATGAATGAGAGTGGGCGTGGCAGGGCCACTCACCGTTGCCAACGAACTCCATATGCACGCACCACTTCGCGCATCTGGCTTTACCTGGGCGCTCAGGAAAAGAACCCAGGCCGGCAGAACTTGTAAGCAGCACCTTTAACCATTGAGTCATCTCCCCAACCTAATTTTTGCTTATTTTGAAATGGTTTTAAGAACTTGAAGACCCGGACTCAGCTTGGTCGCATGGTTCATTTCCCCATCCTCTCTGCTGGCTGGATTCCTTCTGCAGCCCTCCTTTTCACAGATAAGGAAGCAGGGTTTGCTGGGGCTTGAGGACACAGGCCAGGCCCCACAAACTCCTGTAGCAACTGCTGGATTGACTTTGCACAGAGAATGCTTGGTTTCTAGGGAATGGGATGCTCCCCTCCTCCTTTCTGAGCAGCTCTGGATGGGGATGTGTTTGTTGAGCATCGCTGGCTGCCGGGCCAGGCACAGGCGCCACACGTGACAGAGACCCTACCTTCATACAAAAGTTTGAGTGGGTGCCAGACAAGGAGGGGTGCAGGATGCTGACGCCCTTGTTGGGGTTCAGTAAGCTGCCTGAGTGGGGCAGGGAGGCCTGCACTGGACCTTGGGATGGGTGCTGTGTTCTTTCTTTCTTTTTTGTTTTTATTTATTTATTTAGTTAGTTGTTTTTTTGGTTTTTTTTTGTTTGTTTGTTTTGTTTTTGAGGTAGGGTCTCCTTCTAGCCCAGGCTGACCTGGAATTTACTATATTCTCAGGGTGGCCTCGAACTCGTGACAATCCTCCTACCTCTGCCTCCTGAGTGCTGGGATTAAAGGTGTGTGCCACCACGCTCAGCTTAAAAATATTTTTAATATTTTTATTTTTATTTATTTATTTGAGGGGGAGAGAAGAGAGAGAGAGAGAATGGGCATGCCAGAGCTTTCAGCCATTGCAAAGAACTCCAGATGTATGCACCACCTTGTGCATTGGGTTTTCATGGGTCCTAGGGAATTGTAATGAGGTCGTTTGCTTTGCAGGCAAGAGCCTTAACTGCTAAGCCATCTCTCCAGCCCCCCACATTCCTTCTTGAATAGAGGAAGAGAATTCCATGCAGAGAGAAGAGGCTCCTTGAGCCCAGTTGGAAAGACCCTGAGGGACTCCCTGGCATCCCATTGCTGGGGCTTGGGAACTCAGGAGGGCTCCCGGTGAGGCTGGGAGGGTGACTGGGGAAGGGAGGAGACAGGTCGGTTCGGTGTCTTCTGGGGGTGAAATTGTCCTGGTGAGTCACGGTTCCAGGAACACGAATGTGGTTCTCTGCATTCCGAGACACCCTCGGCTTCCTCCACAGGTGGCACTGGGGCAGAGAAGGCAGGAGACGCTGGCATGGCCGCTGCTTGTAAGAGGCTGGGCTCAGTTGGGCATCTGGGTTAGTTGACAGACTCACGATGAGGGGAGTCTGGAAGGTTAGGGTGTGGGCACTGGCTTGGGTGGACTGCCTGCAGCTGGCCCCGAGAAACACGCCTGGGCTGTGGACTCCCCTGCAGGGACTTTGGCAGGGCCCCCAGCAGCCTCGCCTGTTAGGTAAGCACGTGGCTAGGAGGCGCAGAGGGATACAGCCAGGCCGAGGCCTGAGAAGGTTTCTTGGAGGAGCCCTGAGCTGGGTGAACTCTCCAGAGATATTCCAGACAGGTCTCCAGGTAGATACATCTGTGCCATAGGATGAAAGCTGCTCCTCCCAAGGGGGAAGGGACCACGGAACCTGATGAGGTCCCACTCCCTGAGGGTGGGAAAACCTGGCTGGGAGCTGCCAATGCCCCAGCACTAGATGGGGGACCTGAATAGCTCAGTCGCATGTGTGTGTGTGTGTGTGTGTGTGTGTGTGTGTGTGTGTGTGCGCGTAACCTGGGCCTTATGCTTGCTAAATAGGTGCCTTGACTCTGAGCTAGATCTGTAACCCTCTTTATTTTATTTATTTATGTTGAAACAAGATCTCACATAGCTGAGGCTAGCCTTGAGTTAGCCAAGGATGACCTCAAACTCCTGATCCTTTTGCTCTCTCCTTTGGAGTGTGGGAATTAGGGCATGTACCACCACATCTGGCTTTTTATGTGATGTAGTCCTATGAAGGAGTTTAAGCACTTTCCTGCACAAAGACCATGGCCCAGGAATCTGGAGACTGGTTCCGCTCCAGCAGTAATGATGGTGTGTCCACAGGGCCGCCAGTGGCCTTACATTTAGCTCTTGGCTCTTTGGGCCTTTATAAACTCTATCTTGTGAAGGAGGTGGGGTTGCATCCATGCTCCCTCCTCACAGGCCATGTCCCCACTTGGAGCGAATGACTGGCGACAGGGGAGATGGGCTCTTGGAGAGGGTGACATCAACAGAGTGGGCCATGCAGCAGGTGGCTCAGCAGCATGCTGCCTCTGTGAGGCAGAGCCCTGGTCAGGCCGTGGTGCAGCCTTGCAGCCCCGGTAGAAGTGCACTGCTTAGCAATGTACCACGGCCCCCACCAGAGCAAGCCACACACTGGGAGGCCTTGCTGTGTGCCAGCTGAGGCCCGATCCCTTCCCAGCCCATGGCCCCGCAGCACGGGGTTGCCAAGAAGCCGTTCGGGCAGCAAGGGAGGGGGCCAGTGTGCACGCAGGTCAGGCTGGCAATGCCATCTGCCGGCCTCTTGTCTCCGGCTGCTAGCCTGGGTAGAGCCACGTGCCTGCTGGAGGGAGCCAGCCGAGTGAATGGTGAAGGGCCGCCTTGGAAAGAAAGGCGAGCGGGCTCTTCACTCTGCCACCTCCGGGCCACGGAAGCCTCTGTCTGCTTTCAGTCTCGTATGTGACTTGGTCCCAGCTGTCAGCATGCATTAGCCATCGGTGGCTTGAGGGCCTCTGCGGAAGACACGGGTCCAGCATCCCTCCTGGCCTCAGCCCCTGGCTGGCCTCCTTCCTTCGGAGGGGCTCTCTGAAGCTGACCATTGTCCACGTGGGCCAGTCTCGGAGCACACGTTGTCACATGCCCAGGCTGGGCCCATGCAAGCTCCCTTGTCATGTTCTGCACCTCGACAAGGTCAGCTCTCCCCCCCTCGCAACTCCAGCGTCTCTTCTGGCTTCACCTGCCCTCCCCACTGCCCCGAGAGAGGCTGGCCGTGAGACGAGTGGAGAGAGCTCTGGCCCCGGGCTGGGGAGCAGTCCCTTGCAGAAATACCGCACCCCCTTGCCCTCTGCCGCAGTGTCTGAACTTTAAATCACCTGCAGGGAACCATGATTGCAAAAGAGCACAAGGAAAATTCCAGAAATATTTTCCCCCTCTCCCTTGGTTTCCTGCTTGCCTCTCCCTCACAGGGTCTGCTGTGTAACTCAAGCTAGCCTTGAGTTCACCATTTCGCTCCAGTGCGCCACTGTCTCTTTAAATTGTGTGACATTCTGAATAGCTGAGCGAGATCTGTGCCATCCTGCCTGGGGCGGAAATCAGCCCCCTGTCCATGGGTTGCACCCTGTAGAAGCTCCCCACCCACCCGTTCACCTCTTAGTGATCAGCTGTTACCTGTGTTTACATAGCCCTGTGCATGTGTACCAGGACCTTTTTTTTTTCCCTTTTTTTGTGCAGAATATTTATTTATTAAGGTTGCTTAATTGTACCAGGATCTTTTGCCACTGCAAACAGAACGCCAGGTACTTGTGCCACGTTTTGCATCTGGCTTTACTTAGGTGATGGGGAATTGAACTCAGGTCAGCAGGCTTTGTAAACATGCACTGAACCACCCCCCAGCCCCCTAATAAGTATTTGTCAATTAATTAATTAATATTTGCAAGCATACACGTGTGTGTGTGTGTGTGTGTGTGTGTGTGTGTGCGTGCGTGAATGGGCACACCAGGGTCTCTTGCCATTACAAACGAATGCCCATCCAACTTGATGTGGGTGATCTGGGCAATTGAACTAGGGCCAGGAGGCGTTTTTTGTAAGCAAGAACTTGTCGCCCGAGTCACCCCTGCCCGCCCCACATGTACACATTTTCACATGAATGAATGGATGAATGAATGAATGACTGGAGGCAGAACTTGAATTCAAACCCTGGCCTTCCTTACTCAGGCCCACGCTAGGACCCTTGCTATCTGTTGTTTACTAGTTACTCCCATCGGGTCACTCTTGCAACCAAGTGCATGAGAGAAGCAGCTTTCGGGAAGAAGGGCTTCTGTTGGCTGGTGGTTTGAAGGTGCAGTCCTCGGTGGCAGGGCGGGCGTGGTGGCGGGCGAGAAGCTGCTTGCTCACAACCTGCAGGCCAGGAAGCTGAGGCCAATGCTGGCTCAACTGGCTTTCTTCTTCCCTTTCTCTTTGCTGGGCCCTAGCCCAGGGGTGCTGCCTCCCACATCCGGGCAGTTAGTCCTCCCTGATAGATCCTCTGGAAAAGCGCTCCCAAACATACCTGCAGGTGTGGCTCACTGATGCCTTAGGCATCTCTCTCTCTCTCTCTTTGTGGTTTTTCGAGGTAGGGTTTTACACTAGTCCAGACTAACCTGGGATTTACTATGTAGTCTCAGGGTAGCCTCGAACTCATGGCGATCCTCCTACCTCTGCTTCCCAGTGGTGGGATTAAAGGCGTGCGCCACCACACCAGGCTGCTTTAGGCATCTCTTAATCTAATCAATGTGGCAACATGACAACTGTGTTCAGATTCAACTGAAAAGCACTGAGTCCATCTTATTCTAGAGCCTTCTGGAGTAACTTTTCATTTTTAAAATATTTCATTAATTAATTTATTTAAGAGAGATAGAGAAACAGGCAGATAGTGAGAATGGGTGTACCAGGGCCTCCAGCCGCTGCAAACAAAACCCAAACATATGTGCCATTTTGTGCATCTGGCTTACCTGGGCACTGGGGAATTGAACCTGGGTCCTTAGAACCTTAACCACTAAGCCATCACTCCAGCCTCACTTTTCCTTTCTTTTTCTCATGTGCGATGCCCGTATGAGCCTCCCCAGAGTTTTGGGAGCCCTCAAGTCCTCAGTGAGGCCCTACAGACATCATTTCCTTCTGCTCTTCTGTTAGAGTGGAGTGCAACAGTGCATAGATGGTTGCTGTGGCCCACTGCTTGTGCCTTGGCCGTGTTTTTGCTACGAACACCGGAGTCCTTTTGGGAGACTAATCTCTGTGATCCTGGGAGGAGTGACCAGTCATAGCCTCCTGCGCTTGAGCCCGCGCCAGGTGTTGCAGTCACCTTCTCCTTGCTGGGGACAAACACCCGACCAGAAGCAGCATGTGGGAGGAAAGGGTTTATTTTAGGCTGACAGATTCCAGGGCAAGTTTCATTGTGGCAGAAGAAGCTGGGTCCCTCCATTGTACATCCACAGCACAGAGACGATGCAGCCGGAGCTCAAGCCAGCTGTCTGCACACAGCCAGCACCAGCAGGATAAGCTGCCTTTGAACCCACCTAGGCCCCAGGATCTGTCCCAAAGTAACACACAGCAGAGCCCTGCTGGGGACCATGTGGGAAGCTTAATTGAAAGTATCGGAGGCAGTCAGGAGGCAGTGGTAGGTGGATCGCAGTGAGTTCGAAGCCACACTGAGACTTTATAGTGAATTTCAGGTCAGCCTGAGCTAAAGTGAAACCCTACCTCAAGGGCTGGAGAGATGGCTTAGCAGTTAAGGAACCTGCCAGCAGAGCCAAGGGGCCCAGATTCAATTCCCCAGTACCCACATAAAGCCATATGCACTAGATGGCACCTGCATCTGGAGTCCGTTTGCAGTGGCCAGAGGCCCTGGCACACCCATTCTCTCTCTATGTGCCTCTCTCTCTCTCAAACAAATAAATAAAATATTAAATAAAAGAAAAAAAATAAAAGACCCTACCTCAAAAAATAAAGTAAAATAAAATAAATAGCCGGGCATGGTGGCGCACGCCTTTAATCCCAGCACTTGGGAGGCAGAGGTAAGAGGATCGCCAAGAGTTCAAGGCCACCCTGAGATTACATAGTGAGTTCCAGGTCAGCCTGGGCTAGAGTGAGACCCTACCTCAAAATAAATAAATAAAAAAGCAGCAAAGACAAGACAGGTGCTATGAAGAGCCATGGCCCTTTTCCCATGCCAAGTGTGCCCACATTCTCCCTAAGTGTCTCCTGTTCTGTAGCGGGGACGGCGAGGCTCTGCAGGATGACAGCACTGACCCAGGATCTCAGCACGGTGCAGCCACGGCTCCCACTGAGACGCAAGGTGTACCCATGGGTCCTGTCGCCCAGGACAGCCTGTGGGCGGCTATGGTCTCTGCTGTAAGGCTGTTGTCATCGGTGAAACAAAGGGCTGACGTGCAGCCCAGGTCCCCATTCCTCCTCCCCTTTCTTCCTGGAGGCCAGATGTGCTGGGCACCTTCCGGAAGCTACTGTGAAGGAGAATTGTGGAGCCGAGGCTGACTCGTGGAACAGAAAAGTCTCTCCCTGTGGCACCAGCCCACCTGCCCGGGTGACCACGAGTAGCCATGCAGCGTACGTTTCAGAGAAGCCTTGAAACAGTCCGTCAGCCTCACCGGGCGGCGCCCACTCGCGGATGCCGGGCAGATGGGTCAGTCGCGGGAAGCCCCAGGAGCCGCTGGCTGACCGCTCAGAGCCGGGGCATCCCAGTTCAGGGCCCCTCGGCCACAGCCGAGGACAGGTGCGTACTCCTGAGGGGCTCCTGACCTCAGACCATCTGGAGGCTTCTCTGAAGACAGGAAGGTCCGTCTGTGCCAGCCTTGAAGCAACCTCAGGATGTGCGCCCAGCTCACCACATCCCCTTGGCGAGCGAGGGTAACAAACGCACCAGCTTTCGACACATGCTGGTTCTGCATCAATGGCTTCCATTGTGGGCATGCATCCCCAGCTCCAGGGGTTGGTTCGGTGCCCTGGATGGAGTTTGAAATTTGGACTCCTGCTCTGTTTTCTTCAGGGTTGGGAAGTATCCCAAATTCTGACAAAAGGGGGACTCCCCTCAGGAAGCTCCCCCTCTTGGTCCTCATTGGTCCAGAGAGGACAGCAAGTGAGGACAGCCGCTTGGCCATCCTCCATTGGGAAAGTGGGTTCATAGAGGCTCTGCCGTCACCCCCGCCTTGCTGCTCTTCTCTTGATAGCCCATTCTGGACTAGGATACAGATTGGCCTGTGGCCCGCCCCTTGTTCTCCTAAATAAAGTTTTATCAAAACACAGCCAAACCCTTTCACCTATATGTTCTTCATGGAGTTTTGCCTTACAATGGCTGTTTGTGAAGCTCTGCTTTCACTCCCTTACCATTTAAGGGAAAATGAGACCCTGTCACGGTCTATATCCAAGAGGCTGAATAGAATCTCCTGTTTAGTTTTTCTTATTGTTTGGGACAGGGTCTCAAGTTGGCCTGAAACTCACTACATAGCCCAAGCTGGCCTTGAACCTACAGACCTTTTTTTTTTTTTTACACTCCCAGGGTGCTGGGATGACGGATGTGTGCCATCGTGCCTGGCTGGTCTTTTCTTCTTTAGCTCTGCTGACAGATCGTTCAGTGACAAGTGTTTGTGGAGCGTCCGCTGCACATGAAGCTCTGAGCAGGAGCTGAGGCGTGGAGATGCCTCAGGCCAATGCGTGCCCGCCTCCTAGGGAAGCCGAGGCCGTGGCTGGCATACGAGCAGCTCACCTGTAACTCTGTGGTTGGGTTGCAAGTCAGTGGGGAGGGTGGCTTTGTGGCTTATGGCAGGAGTGACATGTGTTGAGGACATGGAGGGTGAGCTGGAGTCAGTAGGTCAATTGAGTGAGCGGGGAGGATGGCGCCTCCTCTGGGTGGGAGGTCCCTCTGGGCCAGGCAGGACAGAGCTGGCATGACAGGAATGGAGTGAGGTCCTTGTCCTTGGAGGGGACGTGAGGAATGAGCCCCCAAGATGGGGAGATCATGCCACCGTAATGGGGTCTGGGCAGAAGGGGACAAGCCTCTTTCCAGGAGGCACTCAGCTCCCTTCTCCCTGGCACAGAGCTCAGTCTTATTGGTGTGTGTGTGTGTGTTGCATGTGGGCACACGTCAGTAAGCAGGTGTGCCTGTGGCAGCCAGAGGTTGCTATCATCTTTAGATGCTCTCTATTTTATTTTTATTATTTATTTCGTTTTTTTTTTTTTTTTTCAAGGTAGGGTCTCGCTCTAGCTCCGGCTGACCTGGAATTCCAGGGTGGTGAACTCACTGCAATCCTCCTACTTCTGCCTCCCTAGTTCTGGGATTAAAGGCTTGTGCCACCATGCCCGGCTACTTTATTTTATCTTTTTTTTTTTTTTTTTAGGTAGGGTCTCACTCTAGCCCAGGCTAAGCTGGAACTCACTCTGTAGTCTCACGCTGGCCTTAAACTCACAATGATCCTCTTGAGTTCCAGGATTAAAGGTGTGCACCACCACGCCTGGCTTCAGAAGAGCTGGTGGCTGAAGGTCTTTCCAGACAAGGCGGTCCCAGGATCACCAGGAAGCTCCCGGAGACTCAGCTACGAGCCCGCGTCCTAAGCCTCCCCTTTCCCTCCCACCCTCTTCGCAGGGAAGCTCTTGGGGGACCGGACAAGGGAGGGGTGTGGGAGTTGAAGTGGTGGCTTCACAGCTGGGCCTTCTGGGTGAAGGACAAGGTACCGGAGTGGCAGAAGGACCCACACCAGGTTAACTCACAGGAGAGCTCAGAATCCCAGAGTTGGAATTCATGGGACGAAGGGAGGGCTTCGAACACCCACAAGATAGAGATATGAGAGGAGTGGTGGCATCTCCAGGGCCAGGAGACCTCTGTGGACACTGCGAGCCCTTCAGGGACAGGGTTCCAACCTCCCTCCTCAGTATGTGAAGCATCATATTCCAGGCATGTGGGCTGGTGTTGACAACATCCACTGGTTTGAGCTGGAGTCTTTTCATCCATCCATCCATCCATCCATATAGTAGGCAGTCCAAAATTTAGTTCATGTGTCTACAAACCTAGAGGAAAATTTTTTTTAAAAGTGATCCAGGCATGTTGGCACACACCTTTTTAAAAAAAATTATTTTAATTTATTTGAGAGTGACCGACAGAGAAAGAAAGAGACAGAGAGAGAGAGAGAGAGAGAGAGAGAGAGAGAGAGAGAGGGAGAGAATGGGCACTCCAGAGCCTCCAGCCACTGCAAACAAACTCCAGACGCGTGCGCCCCCTTGTGCATCTGGCTAACGTGGGTCCTGAGGAATTGAGCCTCAAACCGGGGTCCTTAGGCTTCACAGACAAGCGGTTAACCACTAAGCCATCTCTCCAACCTGGCACACACCTTTAATCCCAGCACTTAGGAGGATCATTGTGAGTTCGAGGCCACCCTGAGACTCCATAGTGAATTCCAGGTCAGCCTGAGCTAAAGTGAGACCCTAACTCAAACAAACATGAAAGACTTGAGTAAAAGAATAATAAACAGTGCAAGGAGACTCAAATCTGGCCTCAGAGGAAGCCAGGCCTGACTGGAAGGTTCAGAAAGGACCAAGTTTCTCTCTCCCGCACTTTCCTGGCCAGCTGAGCCGGTGCGAGCAGCTCGGGGCAGCGGGCGCTCCTCACTTCAGCACGAGGGACGCAAGAGCTCGGGGCCCAGGACCATCTGCTTGGGAGTCACTGGCTCAGAGGGGGCCACGTGGTTCCCTGAACCCAGGAGTTGAAGGCTTGACCTGCTCGAGCTGCAGGCTCCCTGTGAGCTGGGAAGATAACTTGGTTGAGCACAAGGTATTTAAGGGACAAGAAACTGGAAGAAGACTGAGTGGACACTGGACATGGACTGGCGAGTCTGTTATAATTGCTGTGCTTAGTGCCACAGGCTTGGGCTCCAGGGTGTTCCCGAAGCTAAGCAGAGTCTGCCAGGGCACTGACTTTCTTGGGGACCCTTACTGATGGCTCCCTCTCCAGCCCCCACCCTCCGCCACAAGGCCAGAGACGCGCCTCCTTCTCCTCCACTCCCGCCCCACTTCACCTCCTCCTGGTCTGAGTCCAGCTGGGGAAAGGAGTGAGGTTAACTGCCCATTGTTTCTGCACACTTCCTGGGCACAACAAAGGCCCTTTCACCGGGAGAAAGTGAAGCAAGAGGGTGGCCTGGAAGTCACAGAATTCTCCTGTTGAGGCGCCAGGTGGAAAACACCCAACAGGTCATGTTCGGAGTTGGAGCTGGAACAGATAGGTTCTACAAAAAGTTCATCTATGGCCAGCATTTCAGCTACACTGTTTTGAAGTGAAAGACGCTGGATGAGACACTCAGAAATGGAACACACATGGAAGGTTCTGGAAAAGTCAGTGAACAATGGGAACCAATTTTCTTTATTTATTTTTTTTTTTTTCTTTCTTTCTTTTCTTACTTTTTTTTTTTTTTTTTTTCCCAAGGTAGGGTTTCACTCTAACCCAGGCTGACCTGGAATTCACTATGTAGTCTCAGAGTGGCCTTGAACTCACAGTGGTCCTCCTACCTCTGCCTCCTAAGTGCTGGGATTAAAAGCGTGTGCCATCCTGCCTGGCTTCTTTCTTTCCTTTTTTTTTTTAAGGTAGGGTCTTCCTGTAGCCCAGGCTGACCTGGATTCACTGTGTAGCCCAGGAACTCACTCTGTAGTGTCCTCAAGGCGACCCTCCTACCTCTGCCTGGGATTAAAGGTGTGCACCACCACACCTTTCTAGGTTTCACCTTTACTCCTCTTGGTCCACAAGGGGACTTCCGCCTCAGTCCCCACCCTCAGCTGACACAGAGACCCTCTCAAGGAGAGTGCTGGGAAGAGAGATGTGTGACAAGTCTATGGAGGCACAGAACATGCCAGAACAAGGGACCGACAGCCAGCTGGAGGGAGTGTGGCCTTGCGGTCAGCCTTTTCAGTACCCGGAGCACTGGGCACCTCGGTGCTGGCAGGAGAGAAAGGACAAGGCCAGGGCGAGCTGCCTGAGGCCTCACTAGAGCTGCATTCATCCATTCTCGCACCGTCCTAAGGCTAGCACTGGGAGATCAGAGTAGGGGCTGGACCACGCTCGCCAGGAGTGCTCTAGCGGTGGGCTGTTCCTCCCCTCACCCATCTCCTGGGGGCTCCAGGTGATCCTCAAGCCTGCCCTGTGTCGCTCAGAGCCCTGCCTCTGTCTTTCCACCGCCTCATTAGTGTGTGTGGCACCTCGTCTTGTCTCATTAAGACGTCAGTCATTTAGTTGAGGGTTCCCTATAGTCCGGCATGACTTCATCTAAATTACAGCTGCAAAAACTACTTCCAAACAAGGTCATACTCTGAGGTCCAGGTGGGCACAGATTCTGGGGAGGGGATGTTCCTTAACACACGACAGTAGCTGGACAAGGTGTTCGCTCGGCGGAAGAGAATCCATCAGCAAGAGCAGTGGCTGAAGGAGCCAGTGTGGTCCCAGGAGACGATGGAGAAGCTGGGCGGGGGTGCAGGCGGGACGGGAGGGATGGGGGACAGCGGGTGGAGACAGTGAACTGAGCCGGACTGGACGATGACTGGGTCTGCAGGGTGGGGGAAAGACGGATCGTGAAAAGTCCTTAGAGTGCTGGTGGCTTCTGTACCGTGTCATCAGTGAACACAATTCAGTGAGGCTTGGGATGTGACAGAAAATTCACATGCAGAAGGAGGGATGGAAGAGCTTGGAAAAGGAAGAAGAGAAACCCGAGCTTGTACACGTGCCCCTGACAGCAGGAGCTCTCACCTGGGACACTCCACACCCCCTGGCTCAGCGCGTGGGCACCCCTCGGAACTGCTGATGGCCGACCTAGAGTAAATACCCCTCCCCGTGAGCTCACGCTTCAATTAAGCCTCCACCTCTTTCATGCCAGCCCCGTCATGGATGGCACGTTGTATCCTGTGGCCCTAGGGCTAGAACTGCCTACCCCCGCCCCCGCCCACTGCTGTCTGGGACGCTGGCCGGCTCGGTGGCAGAGCAGAGCACAGGGCCGGGCAAGGGGTCTCCGCCTCGGATGCCAGCAGGAAGCTCGGCGTGCTCTCTGAAGTCGGGTGTTTGGAGCTCTGGGGCTTGTTGAAATGATCAGGATGCTGGGCCGGGGCTGGTGGGAATTTCCTGGGTCTGCCACAAACACCCACGGGAATTTGGCAGATTAAACAACAGAAACTCACCCTCTTTCACAGCTCTCCAGCCGGGCATCTGAAGTCAGTGTTCCTGTGCTGAAATGGAGGTGCCCCAGGGCCCTGCCCTCCCGCCGGGGCTTCAGAGCCGGGCGCCCGCCCCGCCCCCCAGCAGCTACCCGCCCTTCAGGGTCTGCACTGCTTCTTCAGCCACTCTTAAATTATTTCTCAATTTCACTTTATTTATTTATAAACTCTTTTTTGTTGTTTGTTTTTCGAGGTAGGGTCTCACTTTAGTCCAGGCTGACGTGGAATTCACTATGTAGTATCAGGCTGGCCTTGAACTCAAGGCAACCCTCCTACTTCTGCCTCTCAAGTGCTGGGATTTAAGGTGTGCACCACCACGCCCGGCTCTATAAAATATTTTTTTGTTGTTGTTGTTTAAGGGAGAAAGAGAGAGAGAGAGAGAATACGGATGCACTAGGACCTCTTGCCATACTGCAAACCAACTCCAGATGCCACTGGCTACTTTGTGCATCTGGCTTTATGTGGGTGCTGGGGAATCAAACGAACCTGGGCCAGCAGGCTTTGCAGGCAAATACTTCAACTGTTGAGCCATCTCTCCAGGTCTTATTTTATTATTATTTTAATGTTTCTTTATTGGAAAGAGAGAGAGAGAGTGCTGGGTGTGATGGCGCATGCCTTTAATCTCAGCAGAGGCAGAGGTAGGAGGATTGCCATGAGTTGGAGGCCACCCTGAGACAACAGTGAATTCCAGGTCAGCCTGAGCTAGAGTGAGCCCCTACCTCAAAAAACAAAACAAAACAAAGCAAAAAGAGAGAGAGAGGGAAAGGTCATGATAGGGTCTCCTGCCACTGCAAACAAACTCCACATGCACAACCTTGTACATCTGACTTTACATGGGTACTGGGGAATTGAACCCAGGCCATCAGGCCAATCACTTTTAACCACTGAGCCATCTCTCCAGCCACCCCCTTTCTCCTTCTTCTTCTTCTTTTTTATTTGTTTTTGTTTTTTGAGGTAGGGTCTCACTCTAACCCAGGCTGACCTGGAATCCACTACGTAGTCTCAGGGTGGCCTTGAACTAATGGCGATCCTACCTCTGCCTCCCAAGTGCTGGGATTAAAGGCGTGCGCCACCACGCCTGGCAAGACTCTACCTTTTAACAAAAGGTCCTTCAAGCTTTAGTCAGTCATAAGGTCTCTTGAATAAAGTGTTACTTCCCAGGCTCTGTTGCCGCAACTGGAGCCCACACACCGCAACTCTAGGCGATGAGATCCAAGCCGTCCATAGGTGGGATTCCTGGTCCGCTGCTTTTCCCCTCCTTGTCTTCCTTGTGCGGTTGGACATTGGGTGTGATGACTGGACCTGAACAGCAGCGTGAGACCAGGGGCATCTGGGATTGAGGCCTTCACCTCACAGCTTCTTGGGAAGATTAGATAAGAACATGGCCGGGTGGGTGTGGTGGTGCACGCCTTTAATCCCAGCACAGGGGAGGCAGAGAGTTCAAGGCCACCTGAGACCACATAGTGAATTCCAGGCCAGGCGGGGCTAGTGTGAGACCTTTCTTTCTTTCTTTCTTTCTTTCTTTCTTTCTATCTTTCTTTCTTTCTTTCTTTCTTTCTTTTCTTTTTTTTTTTTTGTGTGTGTGTGTGATCCAAATCTTTATTTCTGCAAAACTTTGTCAACTGTAAAGCTCTTTCAGACATTATTAATCCATATACAATTCCTCTCAGACCTCATTTCAGTCTTGAATTGGTTTGGATAAGGATGGAGTTGCCAGATAAAATGCAAGATGCTTAGTTAAATCTGTTTCAAGTAAGAATAAATAATTTTTTTTTCTTTTTCTTTTTTTTTTTTTTTTTTTTTGGTTTTTTGAGGTAGGGTCTCACTCTGGCTCAGGCTGACCTGGAATTCACTATGTAGTCTCAGGGTGGCCTTGAACTCTCGGCGATCCTCCTACCTCTGCCTCCCGAGTGCTGGGATTAAAGGCGTGCGCCACCACGCCCGGCAAGAATAAATAATTTTTTGTTTCAAAGTGAGCAAGTTTACTAAGCAGAACTAAAGAACAGTATGTGTGTACATGTAAGCAGTGAGGTCCGAGAGCACCCGTGAAAAGGACATGAGTATGCACCCAAGACACAATGCTCAAGGTATGCTTAGATAGCTATAGGATACTGTGGGTTTCAAAGTAACATTACTCCAAGGATGGAATTTACAAGACAAGATTAAGCAATGTTTAAAAAATAAGTATAGGGCTGGAGAGATGGCTTAGTGGTTAAGCGCTTGCCTGTGAAGCCTAAGGACCCCAGTTCGAGGCTCGGTTCCCCAGGTCCCACGTTAGCCAGATGCACAAGGGGGCGCACGCATCTGGAGTTCGTTTGCAGAGGCTGGAAGCCCTGGCGCGCCCATTCTCTCTCTCTCCCTCTATCTGTCTTTCTCTCTGTGTCTGTCGCTCTCAAATAAATACATAAAAAATAAAAAAAAATTTGAAAAAAAAATTAAGTATAAAGGGCCGGGGAGATGGCTTAATAGTTAAGTGATTGCCTGTGAAGCCAGATGCACAAGGCGGTACATGCAATGGCTGAAGGCCCTGACATACCCATTCCTCTCTGCCTCTCTCTCTCAAATACACGAATAAAATATTTTTTAAAAATAGGGCTGGAGGGCTGGAGAGATGGCTTAGCGGTTAAGCGCTTGCCTGTGAAGCCTAAGGACCCCGGTTCAAGGCTCGGTTCCCCAGGTCCCACGTTAGCCAGATGCACAAGGGGGCGCACGCGTCTGGAGTTCGCTTGCAGAGGCTGGAAGCCTTGGCGCGCCCATTCTCTCTCTCTCCCTCTATCTGTCTTTCTCTCTGTGTCTGTCGCTCTCAAATAAATAAATAAAATAAAAATTAAAAAAAAAAATAGGGCTGGAGAGACGGCTTAGGGGTTAAGCACTTGCCTGTGAAGCGTAAGGATCTGGGTTTGAGGCTCGATTCCCCAGGACTCCATTTTTTTTTTCTTCTGTACTTGGGGTTGAGCCTATGGCCTCATCTGCTAGGCAAGCACTGTACCCGGGAACTATACCCCAGCCTAAGAGCAGTTCTTTTCCCTGCCCCCTCCTCTTTTCTCCCTCCTCCTTATCTTTCTCCTCCTCCTCCTTGCCATCATCAGAGCTGGTGCTGTTTTGTTTAGGAAGTTGCTGACTTGTAGGCATTCATGATGATGGTATGTGGCCCTGTGACAAGCGAGTGTTTCAGGGACATTTGCTTAATGTGCACCACATGCCACACCCACAGCATGCTTTTCTAATCCTACTTTGTTATGAATAAAAATAACCAATTACTAAGCGAGCCATCATGCTGGGTACTTCACATACCTGTGTTCAAGCTTCACAGCAATTACCCTGTGTGATCACTGTCACGCAGCAGGTCATATTATCTTTTTTTGTTATTGTTTGTTTATTTTTATTTATTTATTTAAGAGCGACAGACAGACTGAGAGAGAAACAGGCAGAGAGAGAAAGAAAGAGAGAGAGAGAGAGAGAATGGGTACACCAGGGCCTCCAGCCACTGCAAACGAACTCCAGACACATGTGCCCCCCCTGTGCATCTGGCTTACATGGGTCTTGGGGAATTGAGCCTCCATAGGCAAGCGCTTAACTGCTAAGCCGTCTCTCCAGTCCCCACGTCATGTTATCTTTGCAAAATCATAGCTTTCATCCGGGGTTCATGGGTGACAGCCAGAGGCTCAGAAAGTGGCATTCGTTCACATCGCACAGCCAGCTGGCAAGACCCGGAGCCGGCCTTGCTGGCTTTGTGTGCTCTCACCCAGACCTCTTGTGCTTCTCTCGGAGGCCACTTAGGGTCCTGGCAGTGGCCCGGCTCTGTGGTAGTGATGACCAGGGATGGTGATGGGAAGATTCTGTCCTGCCTGGAGGAATTCCTGATGGGGTGGGGTGAGCTGGTATTGGGAATCCGCAGGGCCCAGGCACCTGGGAAGGGATGGCTTACACTGGGCCAGGAAGAAAGGACAGGGTATAAGGAGACAACACGGGTGAGCTCTGGTGGCTGTGGCCAGCTGTGTGGGAGACACAGGGGTTTTGGACATCATGTCCTGGGATCAGGTCGCATGTGAATAAAGTGATCCTTCCTCGTTTAAATCAGAAAATTGGGAGTTTCTTTCTCATCTCAAATAGGTCTTTTGGCTTTTGAGGTTTTTAACCTCAAAAACAAAACAGGGCCGGGCGTGGTGGCGCACGCCTTTAATCCCAGCACTTGGGAGGCAGAGGTAGGAGGATCGCTGTGAGTTCGAGGTCACCCTGAGACTACATAGTGAATTCCAGGTCAGCCTGGGCTAGAGTGAGACCCTACCTCAAAAAAAAAACAAAAAAAAAACAGGTCATATATATATATATACACACTTGTGTGTTCCTGTGTGGGGTTGTATGTGTATGTTTCTTTTGCTATTATTTATTATTATTACTTAGGTTTTTTTTCTTTTTCATGGCAGGGCCTCATTCTAGCCCAGGGTAGCCTGTCAACTCACTCTGTAGACCCAGGCTGACTTCCAATTTATGGTAATCCTCCTACCTCTGTCTCCCGAGAGGTGGCATTAAAGGCATACACCGCCATGCCCAGAATTTTAAAATTATTTTTTAAATAAATATTTTATTATTTATTTAAGAGAGAGGCAGATAGATAGATAGAGAGAGAGAGAGAGATGCCGGGCGAGGTGGCACACACCTTTCATCCCAGCACTCGGGAGGCAGAGGTAGGAGAATTGCCATGAGTTCAAGGCCACCCTGAGACTCCATGGTGAATTCCAGGTCAGCCTGGGCCAGAGTGAGACCCTACCTCAAAAACAAAAACAAAAACAAAAACAAAACAAAACAAAAAAAAAGAAGCGATAGCACACGAGAGAGAATGGGCCCACAGGGCCTCCAGCCACTGCAAATGAACTCCAGATGCGTGCATCCCCTTGTGCATCTGGCTTACATGGGTCCCGGAGAGTCGAGCCTGGGTCCTTAGGCTTCACAGGCAAGCACTTTAACCTCTAAGTGTCTCTCCAGCCCCCATATCCCAACCCATTACTCTTCATGGGTATGCTTCTACGGAGAACAAGCTTTGCTTTGCTTTTCTGTGGGAGAAGGAACGCAGGGAACCAACGGTTTCAGAACTGCTGTTCTGACCTCAGGGTAAGCCGCAGATGGCGTTTCTGACCAAGCCTCCAAGTTCCGCTATGAGAAGCAGGCATGCACGCAATTAGACCAATAAATAAACATGTCGCCAGCCTCAGCAACCGTGGCCGTATTGTCCTGTCTTCTGTTTTATTTTTTGTTTTTGAGGAAGGGTCTCCCTCTAGCCCAGGTTGACCTGGAACTCACTCTGTAGTCCCAGGCTGGCCTCGAGCTCACAATGATTATCCGCTTCCCCAGGGCAGGGATTAAAGGCATGTGCCACCATGCCCAGCTCAGGTCACCCTTTAATTTTTTTAAAATTATTTTATTATTTTTACTTTTTAAAAAAACATTTGTATATTTTTATTTATTTATTTGAGAGTGACAAAGAGGCAGAGAGAGAGCAAGAGAGAGAGAGAAAGAGAGAGAATGGGTGTACCAGGGCCTCCAGCCACTGCAAATGAACTCCAGATGCGTGCGCCCCCTTGTGCATCTGGCTAACGTGGGCCCTAGGGAAATGAGCCTCGAACTGGGGTCCTTAGGCTTCACAGGCAAGCGCTTAACCACTGAGCCATCTCTCCAGCCCTAAAATTTTTATTTATTTCAGAGAGAGAGGAAAAGACAGCTAGAGACAGAAAAAAAGTGGGGGCACACCAGGGCCTCTAGTTGCCGCAAACCAATTCCGGATGGATGTGCCACTGTGTGCATCTGGCTTAAAAGTGGGACCTGGAGAATTGAACTGGGGTCCTTAGGCTTCGCAGGCATGTGCCTTAACCGCTAAGCTATTTCTCCAGCTCAGAATATTTTGTTTTAGAATTTCCCAGAATAAAGCTCATAGATACATAACCCCCCAGAGACTCCCAGGGGAGTAATGTTCTGACCGTCCTGACGGAGCCAGCATTGCAAGTGCACCCGAACCCAGAGTGCCGCTCTGGCTGTGGGAGCTCCCCCGAGGCCTTAAGCGGGCTTTTTTTTTTTTTTTTTTTTTTTTTTTGCGGGGGAGGTGTCCAGGTAGAGTCTCACTCTAGCTCAGGCTGACCTGGAGGAATTCACTATATAGTCTCAGGGTGGCCTCGAACTCACGGAAATCTTCCTACCTCTGCCTCTCAATTGCTGAGACTAAAGGTGTGTGCCACCACGCCCAGCTGATTAAATCAAATGTAATCCCCAACTGGTGGAACATTTGAGAGGCGGAAGCTTGGGGGAAGTGTGTGACTGGGGGAGGGGCCTTGGAACCTTAGAGCCCAGACCCCTGCCAGGGCTAGCTAGCTCCCTCTTGCTGCTTCCCTCCCTGCTGCTGTGAGGCCACGAGACCCAGCTTCCTGCCCACGCTATCCTCCCCCCGCCCCTGCTGTGGTGAAAGTTCTTGAGACTGTAAGACTTGCCTTGCAATATATATATATATATATATATATATATATATATATATATATATATACACACATACACTCACAGTGCTGGTATTAAAGGCATGTATTGCCATACCCAGCTTTGGTGAGTTTTGAGTCACCCTAGTGGACACCACCATCTGAAAAGAGAAGTTTCTCTAACCAAAAGTGAGAGTAGCTGTACTATTTGGGCACAAACATAAGTATTTAGAGGCAAGTTTGGTGGGCATAATATATTCATTTAACCAGAGAACAGTAATTATTCTCCACCTAGGACTTATGACCTCTTAAACATAGGCTTTTTTAAATTCTCTCTCTCTCTCTTTTTGTTTTTTTTACATGTATTGATTTACTTATTTGTAAGAATGCAGAGATAGAGAGAATGAGAATTGGCATGTCAGAGCCTCTACCCACTCCAAACAAACTCCAGACACATGCACTGCCTTATATATCTGGCTGATGTGGGTACTGGGTAATTGAACCTGGGTCCTTAAGCTTTGCAGGCAAGCACTTCAACAATTAAGCCATTTCTCCAACCCACTATAGACTTTTTATAAAATAATTATTTATTTACTGAGAAACAGAGACAAAGGGGGCAAGGGATAATGGGTATGTCAGGGCCTGTAGCCACTGCAGATGAACTCCAGATACACACACCACCTTGTGCTTACATGGGTCATGGGGAATCAAACTTGGGTCCTTAGGCTTCACAAACAAGTGCCTTAACCACTAAACCATCTTTCCAACTCTCTCTCTCTCTCTCTTTTGTTTTTTGTTTATCGAGGTAGGGTCTCACTGTAGTCCAGGCTGACCTGGAATTCTCTATGTAATCTCAGGGTGGCCTCAAACTCAAGGCGATCCTCCTACCTCTGCCTCCCGAGTGCTGGGATTAAAGGTGTGCGCCCCCACAGCCAGCAAGCCACACGTTTTTTTTTTTTTTTAATTTTTATTTATTTATTTATTTGAGAGCGACAGACACAGAAAGACAGATAGAGGGGGAGAGAGAGAATGGGCGCGCCAGGGCTTCCAGCCTCTGCAAACGAACTCCAGACGCGTGCGCCCCCTTGTGCATCTGGCTAACGTGGGACCTGGGGAACCGAGCCTCGAACCGGGGTCCTTAGGCTTCACAGGCAAGCGCTTAACCGCTAAGCCATCTCTCCAGCCCACGTTTTTTTTATTAGATTTTTAGTACCAGACCTGAATGTCCTCCGTGGAGTGGGCCTCAAGTCCAATCAGAGAGCAGCTGGTTCCCCCCACCGCCCACCGGCAGTCATGCCTCCATTGCACTGGTCGGTAGCTGTGGCCTGGCTGGCCAGCGGAAAGCTGCAGGCTCTGCTGCTGGTTAAGACTGCTGCTGCTGCCGGCTACACAGGCTGCGTAAGGGTTTCCAGTATCCTGACAGCTAGTCCAGAGGGCGGAGGCCTCCAGCTCAGTGACCTGCAGCCCAAGCATGTGGAGTCTTCAGCAACAAGGCTCTCGTGGGCAGCCAAGAGCCTTGACAATAGCCTGTCGTGTTTGGGGGGCATCGGGCATCTCCCTGGCCCACACCCTGGTGGGAGGTATCTCACCGTTGGCACCGCGATGCTTCCAGGCCTAGCATCGTCCCCCTGCACAAGGTGAGTCTGGCCCTTCGTCCTGTGGTCCTGCTCCTGCTGTTCTTGTTCACGACGCTTCCTTTGCCTCTCCCCTCGTCTGCTGAGTTCTCCCCGAAGACTGGGCTGTGTGGTCCTGGATGTCCCCAAGGGCAGGCTGCTGGGGGCAGTGCAGCCACAACAGCCCTCAGCTTTGGCTGGAGGCGGTGGGCGGCACCCTTCCGCGCTGTGTGATGGGGATGGACAGATGTTGCCAGCAGGACAGGGTAAGTGTCCCCAGGAGTGGGTAGGGGGCAGGGGTGCTGCCCGCACAGACACCCTGCGGCAGTTACTTTCTTGTTCCTGTGACAAAGCACCCGATCCAAGGTGGCCGATCAGAGGAAGGGATTTATTGCGGCCTACAGTCTCGAGGGGGGCTTCCTGAGGACCGGGGACAGCAGGGCACGAGCAGAGGCTGGACGTCACCTCTGCCGCAGCAGGGGAGCCAGCAGCAGGAGAGCGCCAGCACTGGCAAACCGGCTGTGATACGCCTCGAGGTCCACCCCCAGTGACGCTCCTCCCCCAGCAAGGCTCCACCTCCCAAATCGCCACCAGCTAGGGAGCAGGCATTCAGAACCCTTGAGTTTTTGGGGGGACACCTGATCCAAACCACCACGCACCCTAACGTGTGGTTTTCTCGTGTGGAACAGGGCATGCTCAGAAAGTTGTCCTGAAAACAGGGCCAGGACAGTGACTGACAAGGTAAGGTGGCCTTGCCAGGCTGCTGGAGGGCGCCGCTTCCATCAACCTTCTGGAAAAGCCCTCGCTGCCAGGTCGTGGTATCGAAGCCCAGTGCCGCTTGTTCAGCCTCCACTGTGGAAACGTCCCATCTTCCAGACGAGGAAAGCCAGCCTCGCAGACATGACTTAGGCAGCGGGGAACGAAAGCCTGGAGGTTGGCACTGAGCCCCCGTCTGTCGCTGCAGAGGCAGTAGGTCAGGCTGTGTTGACCCAGGACGGACTGAGAGTCAGGTGCTGCAGGCAAGACTCAGTGGCCAGGTGACAGCTCCCAGGGCCGGCTCTGTGACTGACAGAAGGGCCCTTTGAAGAATTCCAGCAGAGCAGGGCATTCAACCGGCGGGGAGCTCTGGAAACCGCCTGGGCCCCAGGCCACACTGCCTGTCAGCAAGCTACTTGGGCAAGGAGGGCAGTGTCAATATTCACACTAACTGCCCAGGGCTGAAAAGGGAGGCCCTGGAGCTGGGGCAGAGCTCAGACACTTCGCCTAGGAAGAAGCAAAGGCTGTACTTTCCTTTTTCTAACTTTCTTATCGACAACTTCCATAAATATAAACTATATATCATGATCATTATCCCCTCCCACTACCCTACCTTTATTTTATTATTTTTTATTTTATTTTATTTTATTTTATTTTATTTTATTTTATTTTATTTTATTTTATTTTATTTTATTTTATTTTATTTTATTTTATTTTATTGAGGTAGGGTCTCAATCTAGGCCAGGCTGACCTGGAATTTATTTACTATGAAGCCTCAGGGAGGCCTCAAACTCATGGCAATCCTCCTACCTCTGCCTCTCAAGTGCTGAGATTAAAGGTGTGTACCATCATGCTTGGCAACCCTAGCTTGTTAAAACAAAAAAAAAAAACAAATATTTACTTACTTATTTACAAACGAAGGGGGGTGTGGAGAATGGGTATGCCAGGGCCTCTAGCCACTGCAAACAAACTCCAGGTGCATGCACCACTTTGTGCAACTGGTTTTACGTGGGTCCTGGGGAATTGAACCCACGTCATCAGGCTATGCAAGGAAGAACCTTTAACCTCTGAGCCATTGCTCTAACCCTTCTCGACCTTTTCCCCCTTCAAGTCTCTCCACTGAATCCCTTCTTTCCAACTGGTCTCTCTTCATTTTTGATGTCATCTTTTATGTTTTCTTCCTATTTCGCAGGTCTTGCATGGGTAACACCAGCCACTGTCATGTCATGAATATCAAGGGCACTTTGTGTCTAGAGGACAGTATTTATTTATTTGAGAGAGAGAGAAGGAGGGAGGGAAGGAGGGAAAGAATGGGCACACCAGGGCCTCCAGCCGCTGCAAATGAACTCCAGACACATGCGCCACCTTGTGCTTCTGGCTAACATGGGTCTTAGGGAATTAAACTGAAGTCCTTTGGCTTTGCAGGCAAATGCCTTAACCACTAAGTCATCTCTCTAGCCCTAGAAGACGGTATTGTAAACATACCTCCCCTTCCTTTTTTTTTTTTTAATATTTTTTTGTTCATTTTTTAATTTATTTATCTGAGAGTGACAGACACAGAGAGAAAGACAGGTAGAGGGAGAGAGAGAGAATGGGCGCGCCAGGGCTTCCAGCCTCTGCAAACGAACTCCAGACGCGTGAGCCCCCTTGTGCATCTGGCTAACGTGGGACCTGGGGAACCGAGCCTTGAACCGGGGTCCTTAGGCTTCACAGGCAAGCACTTAACCGCTAAGCCATCTCTCCAGCCCGACCTTCCCTTCCTTTGGCTCTTTCTTTCTGCTACCTCTTCTGCAATGGTCCCTGAGCCTCAGAGAGTGTGATAGAGATGTCTCACTCAGTGCTGAACACTCCAGTGTCACTTCTCTGTACTTAGGTGAGTTTTGAGTCACCCCAGTGGTCACCACCATCTGAAAAGAAAAGTTTCTCTAATCAAAAGTGACAGCATTATTATATGGTCATAAAAATAGGTATTCAGAGGGCAGTTTAGTGGGCATAATATATCCAAATAATTTCCCCCTAGGGTTTATGACCTCCTGAGCCATAGGCTTTTTCTTTTCATTTTTGTTAATTTTTCTTTCTTTGCTAGCTGGGCGTAGTGGCACACGCCTTTAATCCCAACACTCGGGAAGCGGAGGTAAGAGGAGTGTTGTGAGTTCAAGGCCACCCTGAGACTATATAGTTAATTCCAGGTCAGCCTGGGCCAGAGTGAGACCCTACCTTAAAAAAAAAAAATCTTTATTTTGCAAGCTGACAGAGATAGAGACAAGAAAGGAAGAGAGAGAGAGAGAAAGAATGGGCACACCAGGGCTAGCAGCTACAAACTCCAGATACACACACCACTTTGTACATCTGGCTTTGTGTGGGTACTGGGGAAGCAAACTCTGGTGTTAGCATTTGCAAGCAAGCACCTTAGCCGCGGAGTCATCTCTCCAGCCCCCAAGCCAAAGGCTTTTTTGGGGGGGAGGGTTGCTTTTGGTTTTGGTTTTTCGAGGTAGGGTCTCACTCTAGCCAGGCTGACATGGAATTCACTATGTAGTCTCAGGGTGGCCTCAAACTCACGACACTCCTCCTACCTCTGCCTCTGGAGTGCTGGGATTAAAGGCGTGTGCCACCACGCCCGGCTGCCAAAGGCTTTTGATTAGATTTTCAGTACCAAGTAAGAATTCCCTCCCAAGGAGCGGGTCTCAAATCCAGTTAGAAAGCAGTTGGTTTCTTCAACAGCAGACATACCACCATTGCACCAGTTGGTACATTTGGCCTGGCTGGCCAGCCATAAAGCCTGCAGCGCCCGCTGGTTAAGACTGTTGACGACTTCTCTCCCCAGCAGGGTGTACAGCTCCTTCCCGCATCCTGACAGCTGGTCAACAGGGAGGAGTGGAAGGTTCAGTCTGGGTTATTTGCCACCAGTAAATTTGGGGTCAGGGAACTATAGAAGGATTCAGAAACATTGATGGAGCAGTTCCTCTCTCGGGGGCTGAGATGCAATTGCCAATCACAAAAAGGGCATGGGCTTGTTCC
This sequence comes from Jaculus jaculus, assembly GCF_020740685.1. Classification (NCBI taxonomy): domain Eukaryota; kingdom Metazoa; phylum Chordata; class Mammalia; order Rodentia; family Dipodidae; genus Jaculus; species Jaculus jaculus. Next base: position 135,012,935 of record NC_059109.1, read on the forward strand.
CTCACCTCAGCCAGCGCTCTGACTAGGACATTGGACCACAGACTTCAATCAGCTGGCTTCACACATGTGCAGATATATCTGTAACAGGTGTAGGGGAGGGAAAGGGGGAATGTTATGGGACTTTAAGTTCTTGTGGGTTTTTTTTGAGGGGGTGGCTTTGAACTCATGGCAATCCTCCTACCTCTGCCTCCTGAGTGCTGGGATAAAAGGCATGTGCCATCACACCTGGCTCTTTTTTAAATTTAATTTTTATTTATTTGAGACAGAGAGAGAGGAGAGAGAGAGAGAGAATGAGCACACCAGGGTGTCCAGCCACAGCAAATGAACTCCAGACACATGTGCTACCTTGTGCATCTGGCTTACGTGGGACCTTGAGAATTGAACCTGGGTTCCTAGGCTTCACAGGCGAGCGTCCTAACTGCTAAGCCATTTCTCCAGCCCTCTTGTCTTCTTGAAGGAAAGAATTTAATGAAGAGACAAAGTTTAAGTAGAAGCATGCGACACTCCACAGAGGGATCGCAGTGGGTAACCCGGGAGGCGGTGGGGGGGGGAAGAGGGCAGTGCGTTTTGAGCTGTGCACCGTAAGGAACGTTTATGAAGTGGGTGGCAGACTCATGGGGGAAGATGACCCTTTTTCCTTCTCAAGTCAAACCTTTTAAGGTATTTCTTTCTATGATCCTACGGTCAAGCTCCCCCAAAGCCACAACGCTATCAGGCCCTTAGAGAATACTCACCCTGGGTCAGTGTGGGCGTACCCCCCATTACCTCGGTTTCTATGTAGTGGGAACCCTTGAACTGCTGCTGCAAGGATGTTTAAACACGAAAGGGCCCTCTGGCCCTCAGGAGACACAGATACCCAGACATAGCCACAGTTTCCTTGGTGACCTTGAATCTGGTCCCTGCCTTCCCAGTGTCAGGGAGATGGAGATTTCTGGCCACTTTGACCAGACGCGGAGCCCCACAGCTTTGGGAGGGAGAACCATGGCTTTGAGAGGGAGCCCCAAGGCTTGAGCAGCCTCTTGCCAAGTGCCGGAGGGAGAGAACGCTGTCCAGGCAGAGGGCCATAGTCGCAAAGGCCCAGCGGGGGTCACTGAAAGTCTCAAGACCAGTCTGACCTGCCCGGCTAAGAAAAGCCTGGTGGGGGAAGAGAGTGTGCAGGGGCTAGATTAGGAAACCCTGTCTGGCCATTCCAGATTTTCTCCTTGGTTTGCTACAATGCCAGCGACGAGTTGAGCAGGTTTTTAGTGACATCTGTATTGGAAAGAGCTCATCCTGGCTCTTGTGTGACCGGATCCGAGTTTGCTGAAGACCCACGTGTTTTGTCTCCCCCCACCCCCACTGTGACCCTGCTGCTGCAACCTGGGAGTGGGAAGCTAAGATTGGCTTCGATGTAACAAGCATGACCTGCGTTCCATCCGACCAGACACCCCCCAGCCCAGTGACCCTCTGCAAAGCACCTCCCGACTTCCAGTGGTTCCCTTCTCACCCCACCAGAGGAACGAATGTAAGCACTGGATTTCCCTGGCCATCTGGACCTGGGACTCCTGTTGGACCTCAGCCCTAAGCACCAGCCTTGGGACTGATAGACAATGGCAATGTGGGTGGGGGCGGGGGGCCGCACAGCAGTGCCAAGTCCTGCAGTGAACCTTCAGAGCCGCGGGCCATCTGAGGAGGGGGCGGGGAGGCAGGTGGGAAACAGGACCCAGAGCCAGCAATGTGGGCAGCAGCGAGAAGCAGCAGACGTGAGCCCAGGCTGCCCTGTGACCACAGTCCGAAGACCACTTTGACCCAGCCTGCTTGCCATCTTGGTAGGATGGGCAAACCAGCCCTTGGGGTTCCCTGCACCCTTCGTGGGGTGCAGGGGGAGGTGGTGTGGGAAGCAGGGTGAGATGTTAGCTCTGTAGAGTGCACTGGGGACCGTGTATCTATCACCCTGTGTGACTGGAGATGTGAACTTGAAGATCCCTCGTGTCGCCAATGGCTACTTCCTGGCTGAGCAGGCCAGCTCTCTCGCCAAGTGTTGCTTGTGACCAAAACAGCTCAGCAGGCTGGACTGAGTCCTCATGGCTAGCCAGTCAGGAGGTCACGGAGCCACATGAGACCCCACCTGGGCCTGCTTTCAGCATGGCTTCTATCATCTGGATAGAGGACGAACACCTGTGGCCTCACCCCGCTGCACTCCTCGGGCGTCCAGCACCCCACTCTCAGCCTGGGCCCCACCTTCCATCCTGGTCTCTCAGTGAGGTCCCAGAAGGGGAACACCTGTGCCACCCTGGAGCTCTGCTGAAATATACGTTCGCAGGAGGCTCCCTGACCTATTGGATCAAGATCTGTGTTTTCCAAGTTGCCCCGGGTCTGTGGGCACCAGAACTTGGAGAAGGGCTCGGCTACGCGCCTCAGCGAGGGGCTCCCTTCCTGTGGCGCGGGGCAGGAGGTGCTCTATGCATGATCCTCTCCCCTTCTCTCCACTTGCAAGATGTCAGGGCAAACTGAGATGCGGACAAGGAAACTGAGGCTCGGGATGTCAAGTCCTTTGTCCAAGGCCGTCTAGAGGCTGGGGTCAGATCTGGGTGGTCTCAGCCACCAGGTTGGGCGCTTCTATGCGTGACATAGCAGACTGGGGCTTCCTGCCCAGAATCTGCCCTCTGGTGACAAGCCTGGTTCATCATCTGTCATGACCTTGAGGCCTCCTTAACATAGGAGAAGCTCCAGGACTTACAGAACGAGTGAGACCTCGCTGCAAGCATCCCCATTAAATGACGTGTGTCAGGGACTCACCTTCCTAAAGACCAGGCTGTGAGCAAATTTGGGCTCTAGCGATGCCAGGGGCAGATCGTGGTTCTGCCAGGCAGGCTGAGCACGTCCATGCGCAGTTATGGGGGAAAAGGGAGAGTGCCTCCCAGCCATGTGTCTGCATGCTCTAGATTAGACATGAGTGCTGTAGAAGGCAGTTGGTTGAGAGACAGACATTTTCCCCTGTTTTTCGAGGTAGGTAGGGGCTTGCTCTAGCCCAGGCTTACCTGGAATACACTATGTCGTCTTAGGATGGCCTTGAACTTATGGCAGTCCTCATACCTCTGCCTCCCAAGTTCTGGGATTAATGGTATGCACCACCACACCCAGGCCCTCTCTTCTTTTCTGTTTCATAAAAGCCTGGCAGCTGTCAGGGCAGATTTTGGCCTGTTTGTTGGCATCACGATGTTCTATGACCTCACTTCCACTAAGGGGCTTAGCTTGTTGCGTTTAGACAAGAACCAGGCAGGCAGCTGTGGCTACTTGCCTGTCTGCTGGGAGATTAATTCTCCCTCACCTGGGTATGATGGCATCCCACAAGTGCCTGGGCATTGTCATTGAGCAGACATATTCCGTATCAGGGGCTTGGAGCCTTGTCATCTATGTGGCACTTCAGAAAGCTGGGTGGGCATGGGACCTTGGCTGGTGGCGTGGGGGGTACATGGTACAGTGCCAGGGGCTGCTGCTGGGGCCAGGCAGGGTCTGGTGCTCTGGTTCTTTCTTTCTCTACCCCTTCCTTCCTTCCTTCCTTCCTTCCTTCCTTCCTTCCTTCCTTCCTTCCTTCCTTCCTTCCTTTCTTTCTCTCTCTCTCTCTCTTTCTTTCTTTCTCTGTCCATCCATCCATCCATCCATTCATCCATCCATCCCTGTGTCTTTCTCCTCTTTTCTTTCTTCTCTTCTCTCTCCCTGGTTCTCCTTCTCTGTCTCTGTCTCTCTCTCTACCTATCACCATGCCTTTGTCTTTCTGTCTCCTTGTCTCTGTTTCTCTTTCTGTCTCTGCCTATTTCTGTGTCTCTCTTGTTTCCTTGCCTCCCTCCCACCGCCCCCTCCACCACGACCTGTCAGTTTTTAAGGAGAGGCGAGTAAACTAATCCTATCGGGAATAGATGTCAGGCTCTTATTCTCCGTCATGCTTATTTAGCCAGAACACCCAAATTTATTTTTCAAGGATTCCGGGGAAAGACTTTAAACTCCTCAGAGAGATTAAATTTCATCTGTTGCAGTTTTCCAGGCTTGCGAAATGCTGGGATACCCACTGTCATTGCAGCCTGCCCTGTCTTAGGATTTAGGAAAAGGCAGGTCAGGTTCCCATCTGTCCTCTCTTCCTTTCTTTGCTTCTTCTTCTTTTTTTTTTTTTTTTAATGTTTTGTTTATTTATTTGAAAGACAGAAAGAGTCAGAGAGAGAGAAGGACCTCCAGCCACTGGAAACAAACTCCAGTCGTTTGCGCCACCTTGTGCATCTGGCTTACGTGGGTCCTGGAGAATTGAACCAGGGTTCTTAGGCTTTGCAGGCAAACGCCATTTCTGCAGCCCCCTTTCTTCTTTTCTTCCTTCCTCTCTTCTATCCTCCTTTCCTCCCTCAATCCCTTCCTCCCTCCCTTCTTTCCTTTCTTCCTCCCTTCCTTCCTTCCACAAAGCTGTGGGGAATGTGCATTGTACTCTGGCTGCTGTGGGCTCCTGGCTCTTCTGGAACCTTCATTCTCAGATGATATGAAGCAAAGCTCAGTGTGTAAGCCCAGGTCACTTTGGACTCATGTGCAATAGGACACTCAAGTGGGCACATGCTGGACGGAGGGGTCACCCAGGAGGGCTTTTCTAAGGAGGTGACCTCCGAGCTCGGACCTGCATGAGCAGAGGGTCTGGGAAGGACAGTCCAGCTAAGGCTTTAAGGAAAATCCACACAGAGGCCAAAGGAAGGAGCAGCCCGGCCTGTGGCGGGGACAGGCAGAGGCTTCCTGCCAAGGGAGATGGAGGCCAGAAGCCTGCAGGGCCCGATGTGCTTGCCTCGCCTCGCCTCGGGAAGGACTTTGGGTTTCATTTAAAGTGTGCTGTGCATAGCCTCATCTGACTGCAGGTTTAATCAATTCCTCTAGCTGCTGTTGAAAAGACTCTAAGGAGGGGCTGGGGGTGGTGGGTGCTGGGGAGGTGGCTCAATAGTTAAGGTGGCGCTTGTTTGCAAAACCTATCAGTCAGGATCAGTTCCCCAGCATCTACATAAAGCCAGGTACAAAAAGTGGCACAAGCATCTGGCACTCATTTGAGGTGGCAAGAGACCCTGGTGTGCCTATAAACACATTAATAAATAAAAAAAAAATTTTTTTTGAGGTAGGGTCTCACTCTAGCCCAGGCTGACTGGAATTCACTACGTAGTCTCAGGGCGGCCTTGGACTCACAGCAATCCTCCTACCTCTGCCTCCTGAGTGCTGGGATTAAAGGTGTACCCCACCACACTTGGCTAAAATAATTTTTATTTTGAGGTAGGGTCTCACTCTAGCACAGGCTAACTTGGAAATTACCATGCAGTCTCAAGCTGGCTTCAAACTCAAGGCGATCCTCCTCTCTCTGCCTGGGATTAAAGACATGAGCCACCATGCCCAGTAAAAGTAGTTTTTAAAAAAGAGGAGACTGAGGGGACGAGCTGGGACCTGGTGGCCTCAGTGGAACTCCATGGTAACTGTAGCTCAGTGGGGCATGGTGAGTGGGCGAGGCGCCCCCGCTGCCCGTGTGGCGAGGGCTCCCTCCACCTGCTGCCCAGCCTGGGCACCAAGACCTTGAAGGTGAGAGCTGAACGACAGACCTCAGTGGGTTTCCTGGCTGGTGGGAAAACGAAGTTCCCTTTGTCAACACATCAGGCATCTATCTGGGGAGGATGTCCTGAAGGCAGTCAGGTAATGGAGCTGTCAGTCATGGTCCTCTTCCTGTCCTCCACACCCTGGCTCACAGGACCGAATGAACTCACCTGTTTGTATATGTTCCCCTTGTCTTCTGCAAAGGCAAAATTTCCAAGTGGAGGAGTCATAGGTAGAGAGGAAGCCATGGTATGTCCCTTCCCTTTTCCTTCCCCTTCCCTTTCCCTTCCCCTTCCCCTCTCCTCCCCTCCTTTCTCTTCCCTTCCCGGCCCCACTCTGTTCCTTTCCTTCCCCTCCCCTTCCCTCTCCTCCTTTCCCTTCCCTTCTCTTCCTTTCCCTTCCCCACCCTCCCCTCCCCTCCTTTCCCTTCTCGTCACTTCCTCACCCCTCCTCTCCCCTCCCATCTCCTCCCCTTTCCCTTCCCTTCCTCTCTCTCCCTTTCTGTTCCCTGTGATGATTACATAGTAAGTCCATTAGCCCAGGGCTCTGTGCGTTGGCACTTGAGGCTAGGCTTAGCTTGATAACCCTTTGGGCTTCAGCAAGGACACCCTTATGCATACCAGGGTCCCCTACATGTGGTCCCCTTCTCTGAATTGGCTACAGTCTGAGAAACTTCAGCTTTTTCTATACCAGCTTCCTTTCCAGGACAAGCTGGCCCGTGCTGGTTTCCACAAGAGTTACCGTGGTCCAGGAGCACGCGTGGAAGATCCCAGTGCCCTTGACAACAAGCTGGCTGCCCACACACCATCACTTCAGGCACATTCTGCTTGCCAGGCAGGTCTCCAGCTGGAGGGGAAGGGATCTAATTGGGAGGGACTGTAAAGACACACTACAATGGATAGGGATTGGGGAAGCCCAAAGAGTTGGGAGCCATTGATGTCATTCATTCTGTAAAAGAAAGTCCGAGCGTCTTGCTAGAAGATGAGCAGGTGCCAAGCAGGCAAGAGCGTCCCCCCCACCCCGCCGTGCTCCCAGGCAGGGTAGAAAGGAGAGGGCTTTGCTTCCAGGCTGGTCTAACCCAGAAGCTTTGCTCCTAATCACTTACATAAAACTTTGTAAAAGAAAGTGTTCACTACAGAGGTTTCTTACTGCACCACTTAGCTGTGTGGAGGCTACGGGGCTCCACGATTATCTATGTGATAAAACCCTCTCGTCGGCATCCCGACTCCAGGTGTGATGAATTGTTGGTCGCAGTCCGTCACTGAACTTAACCCAAAGCATTCGCTTGCTTTTCCGACAGAGGGTTCCCTGCCTAGACTCTGTGACTTGCACATGGTGTCAGGGCAGGATGAGGTCGTGTTTCCTCTTCTCATCCAGATGCCTCACTCAGATCACCTGAGCGGCCGGGATACCCGTCACCTGTCTTCCGTAAGTGTAAGTGTCGAAGCAGGTTGGCTCTAGCTGCCACCTGTGACGGCACATCTGCTTGTTACAGTTTTGGAGACCTACCAATACAAGCGAAGTGATGGTGGTGGTTAATCTCAGTTGTCAACTTGACAGGATTTAGAGTTACCATGGAAATAAATCTCTGAGCATGTCTTTGAGGGAGTTTCTACATTAGGTGAATTCAGATGGGAAGACATGCCCTAAATGTGCTAGGCTGGGGTCCCATCTGTTCTATATATATAATTTCTTTATTTGAGAGAAAGAAAGAGGGAGAGAAAGAGAGAGAATGGGCATGCCAGGGCCTCCAGCCACTGCAAACAAGCTCCAAACGCATGTGCCACCTTGTGCATCTGGCTTACATAGGTACTGGGGAATTGAACCTGAGTCCTTAGGTTTCTCAGTCTAGCACCTTAACTGCTAAGCCATCACTCCAGCCCTAATATATATATATATTTGGTTTTTCAAGGGAGGGTCTCACTGTAGCTCAGGCTGACCTGGAATTCACTCTGTAGTCTCAGGCTGGCCTTGAACTCACGGCGATCCTCTTACCTTGCCTCCCGAGTGCTGGGATGAAAGGTGTATGCCACCACACATAATTTTTATTTATTTATTTATGAGAGAAAGGGAGAGAGGGAGAGAGAATGGCCCCATCAGGGCCTCTAGCCACAGCAAACAAACTCCAGATGCATGTACTACGTTGTGCAGCTGGCTTACTTGGGTACTGGAGTATTGAACCTGGGTCCTTAGGCTTCTCAGGCACCTTAACCACTAAGCCATCTCTCCAGCCCCAACAGCTTATGGTTTTTCCTCTCTCCCTTCCTCCCTCCCTCCCTTCCTTCTTTCTACCCTTCTTCCCTCCCTCTCTCTCTTCCTTCCTTTCCCTTCTTCCCTCCCTCTCTTTCTCTTTTTTCCTTCCTTCCTTCATTATTTTGTTTTGTTTTTTTTTTGGTTTTTCGAGGTAACGTCTCACTCTGGTCCAGGCTGACCTGGAATTAACTCTGTCATCTCAGGGTGACCTTGAACTCATGGCGATCCTCCTACCTCTGCCTTCTGAGTGCTAGGATTAAAGGCGTGCGCCACCACGCCCGGCTTCATTGGTTTTTTTGAGACAGGGTCTCATGTATCCAGGAAGGCCCTAATCTGAGGATGACCTATGACCTTGAACCTCTATGTATTCGCCTCATCTCCCTGGTGGTGCTGGGAGACAGGCATGTACCACCACATCTGGTTATGCCATGCTGGGGCTTGAAGGAACCTGAGCTTCCTGAATATAAAGTAAGCTTCCTACCCGAGCTATGCCCGCAGCTGAGTTCCACAGTTTAGCAGCTGCCTGATGTCCATGGACTTGGCTCCAAATTACCTCCTGAGAATAGGCTGAGAGTTTAAACGATTTTAGCATGCTGTCTTGTCACAGTGCCTTGCCTCCCTCCTGGATTTGAGGTGCCTTGGGCTTTGGCAGAGTCAAGTCACATTTCTTCTTCTTTTTGCGTTCTTTTTAAATTTTATTTACAAGGTGTCGGGGGGGGGGGGGGGCGGAGGTGTGCTTGGGCCTCTAGCTGCTGCAAACAAACTCCAAATGCATGTACCACTTTGTGCATCTGGTGCTGGGGAATCAAACCTGGGTCCTTGCTGGGCGTGGTGGCGCACGCCTTTACTCCCAGCACTCGGGAGGCAGAGGTAGGAGGATTGCCATGAGGTCAAAGCCAGCCTGAGACTACAGAGTGAATTCCAGGTAAGCCTGGGCTAGAGTGAAACCCTACCTCGAAAAAACAAAAAGAAGGGCTGGAGAGATGGCTTAGTGGTTAAGCGCTTGCCTGTGAAGCCTAAGGACTCCGGTTCGAGGCTCAGTTCCCCAGGTCCCACGTTAGCCGGATGCACAAGGGGGCGCACGTGTCTGGAGTTCGTTTGCAGAGGCTGGAAGCCCTGGTGCGCCCATTCTTTCTCTCTCCCTCTATGTGTCTTTCTCTCTGTGTCTGTAGCTCTCAAATAAATAAATAAATAATGAACAAAAAAAAATTAAAAACAAAAAAAAATGGATCCTGGGGCTTTGGAGGCAAGTGCCTTAACCACTAAACCATCTCTCCAGCTTTCAAGTCATATGTCTAGCACCCCCAAATGGGCCTTGAGAATAGAGACCTGAGGCAGGAGGATCACTGCTGTAAGTTGGAGGCCAGCTTGGTCTGCAAAGAGAGTTCCATGCTGGCCTGGGGTATGTATATATATGGATCTTGTCTCCAAAAAAGCAGAGAGAGAGAGAGAGAGAGAGAGAGAGAGAGAGAGAGAGAGAGAGAGGGAGGGAGAGAGAGAGAGAGAGAGAGAGGGACTGATCGTGGTGAGGAGTGGGCCTTCCGCAGCACACACCTCCTGGAAGTGTGCCCAGCAAGATGGCAGCCGGGACTGGAGGGGAACCTGGGCATGTTCAAGTTTGTTCGACATCTTGGGTTGTTTCATTCACTCTTCTTGCTGAGGGCCCGCCCCTCCTCGCCGGACTCTGTTTTGTATAAAATAAATTGGAGCGGCTGGCATCTGATTCATCTGCCTTGTATGTGGCAAAAACAGCTTTGTGTGAGAAAAGCTCACTGTCCAGCGAGCAGGCAGAGGCTTGTCCTAAACCCGCGCCCTGCCCTTTGTAAGCAGGAAGGTACCCAGGTCCCAGAGAAAGCCAGCTTGGCACTGGCCAGGCCAAACCCGATTCCCTGCACCAGTGCACTCAGCTGGCCCCATCCAGCACCCTGCCACCCAAGACCCGTGGTCCCCATGGAGCCCTGTCCACAAGGCCCTTCTTGGCTTGGTCTTTCTGGTGCCAACAATGTCCCTGTTCTTCAGAGCCTCTCCCATCTTCCTCCTTGACTCTCCTCTTGGCCTCTCTCTTAATCCCTGAAGTTCAGGCTAAACGCCGAGCCGGCTCTGCCCTCCCAGACTGAGAAGGGGTAGATGCCAGCTGTGTTCAGCCAGCAATCGAGTTTCTCGCCAGCCTGGCTTAGGGCTCAAAGGAGCCATGTGGGGATCACTGGGCGCAACCAACAAACCCCATGAAGTTCAACTGCAGATCGGCAGGAACTTTGTGTGGCCCGGATTAGGTAAGGGAGGCCGGCGGCTTCAGGAGCAGCTGGATCTGAAGTCCCCAGCAGCGGCTGCTCTCTGTTCCTCCACACGGCTTTCTTCCCTTGGCTTCAGTCTCAGGCAGATTATCCTCCTGCCGCTGCTTAACTCCAGCCACATGGGCCACTCAGTGCATCTGGCTTACATGGTGTTGCAGTCAGGTTCTCATTGCTGGCAGAAAACACCCAACCAAGAGCAGCTTGTGGGAGGAAAGGATTCATTCTGGTTTATAGACTTGAGGGGAAGCTCCATGATGGCAGGGGAAAATGATGGCATGAGCAGAGGGTGAACATCACCCCCTGGCCAACATTAGGTAGACAGCAGCAGCAGCAGAGTATGCCAAAAACTGGCAAGGGGAAGCTGGTTATAACAGCCATAAACCCGCCCCAACAATGCACTGCCGTCTCCAAGAAGCTTCAGTTCCCAAATTGTCACCAGCTCAGCGCCTAGCATTCAGAACACGTAAGGTTATGGGGGAATCTGAATCAAAACACCACACATGGGTGCTGGGGAATTGAACCTAGGCTGTCAGACTTTGCAAGCAAGCATAATTAAATGCTTTCAGGGGGCTGGAGAGATGGCTTAGTGGCTAAGGCACAGGACCCAGGTTCAATTCCCCACTGCCCATGTAAGCCAGATGCACAAGGGGGTGCATGCATCTGGAGTTCATTTGCAGTGGCTAGAGGCCCTGGCATGTCCATTCTCTCTCGCCTGCCCCTCTCTCTCAAAATAATAATAATAATAATAATAATTAAATTTAAAAAATGCTGAGCCATCTCACCAGCCTCATTCTTTTTAAAATATTTTATATTTATCTATTTATTTGAGAGAGAGAGAGAGAGATACAGAAAGAGGCAGGAAGAGAGATAGAGAATGGGCACGCCAAGGCCTCCAGCCACTGCAGATGAACTCCAGACACGTACGCCCCCTTGTGCATCTGGCTAACGTGGGTCCTGGGGAATCGAGCCTCAACAGGGGTCCTTGGGCTTCACAGGCAAGCGCTTAACAGCTAAGCCGTCTCTGCAGCCTTCCAGCCCCATATTTTCCCAGGCGTTAAACAGTGAACATGCCTTACTCAACTCTAAGGGGTGTAAAGCACAGGACCCTAATTTCAGCTAGCTTAGATGCAAAATATATTTTCTTATTTTCTTCTCTTCTCTGTCTCTCTGTCGGTGCTGAGGGTGAGACGCGAGGCTTGACATGTGCCAGGCAAGTGCCCAGCCACTGCGCCGCATCTCTCCAACCTACAAAACACCTTACAAAAGGAATCCAAGTATTGCTTGAGAAGCTGACTTCTTGAAGTGTGAAGAGGAAACCCGGAGTTCATTAACAATCAGTTCTCTCCTCTCCTTCCCTCCTTTTCCCTTCTCTCCCTCCCTCCCTCCCTCCCTCCCTCCCTCTCTCTCTCTCTCTCTCTCTCTCTCTCTTTCTCTTTCTCTGACTAGGCCATCCCAGGCAGCTCCCCATAGCTTCCTAATCACAGGCCCACGGGAAGCATCTGTGAACCCACATCCTGTCTCCAGGTCCCAGAAAAGAGAGGTGATGGGGACAGCTTGGGCTACAGTCCATCCCAAGATGGGCAGTGCTGTCGGAGGACAGAACCCATGGCCTCTGGCCAAAGCGATCAGATCTAATTCTGTGAGCCATCGGCACAGGGTGAGCGAATGAACCGGTGGACCTGACACGGCAGAGACACCCTGCTCGACCCAGGCAAACCCCAGTGCCCAGTGCCCTTGTCTGTGGCACCTGTTATTTTGGGGGAACTTCACTTCTAAAACGTCCCTCTTCCTTCCCCTCCCCTCCCCTGCCCACCCACTCTATAGATCCTGGTCTCCCCTCCTCATGGACATCCTTCTCTGTGGGGTTGTCCTGTCTCTGTGGCATGCTGACTGGCATCTCTGGCCTCCACCTACCTCACGCCCCCTGTGGTGTCAGAGCCACGAGTGTTTCTAGACGCTGTCTGATGTGCCTGAGGAACAAAATCACCCTTAGCTGAGAACCACTGCTGCCACCTTTCCAACGTGCATTGGGGTCTCCCGCGTTTAAAGGGGTCCTTGACCCCAGGCCCATGTCCACTTGTGTGGCATCTTCCCTGCTCCACTGCTGCCTGGCTTTAAAGAGAAATGAAAGATCATTGACTCCATCCTTCCATTTCCTCTGAACTTTCCGCCTATCACTGTAGGGAAACCTCACTCAGGTCAGCAATCTCTGCATCCTCATGATACATAACCTCTCAGAGCAGTTGGTGTGGTTGACAGTCCCTCTCTGAAACACCTTCTAGACACGCCCTGGGTCCCTTGGCACCTGCTGACCGTTACCGCACAGTCTTCACTGGCTCTGACTGGCGGCCCGCCTCTTTTCACTGGACGGTGTTACCTCTACCTGCGGCCTTCCGTGCTGCCTCTGCGTGATGACTTTCTGGTGGATCTTCTCCATGAATCTCGTGATGTTTACTTTCACCGCCAACTTGACCGGAGCTAGAATCATCTAGGAAACAAGCCTCCAGGCAGGCCTCAGAGGAATTATGGAGATCAGTTAAAATGAGGTAGGAAAGACCCATCTCAACTATCAGGAACACTGTTCCACAGGCGGGGGACCTGGACTGACTGAGAAGGAGAGGCCAGGTATGGGGGTGCACGCCTTGGGAGGCTAAGGTAGGAGGATCACCATGTGTTTGAGGCTAGTGTACAGCTGCAGAGTGAGTTCCTGCTCAGCCTGGACTAGAGTGAGACCCTACCTGGAAAAAAGAAAAGAAAAAAAAAAGAGCTGGAGAGATGATTTAGCAGTTAAGGCACTTGCCTGCAAAACCAAAGGACCCAGGTTCAATTCCCCAGGACCCACATAAACCAGATGCACAACGTGGCACATACATCTGGAGTTCATTTGCAGTGGCTGGAGGCCCTGGCATGCTCATTTCTATCCCTTCCTCTCTCTACCTAGTTCTCTCTCTCAAATAAATAAAAAAAGAAAAAAAAATAGAAAAAGCTGGGCGTGGTGGTACATGCCTTTAATCCCAGCACTCAGGAAGGAGAGGTAGGAGGATCTGTGAGTTTGAGGCCACCCTGAGACTACATAGTGAACTCCTGGTCAGTTTGGGTTAGAGCAAGACCTTACCTTGAAAACTAAAAAAAAAAAGAAAAAAGAAAAAAAAAACCAACCAAACAAAGAGCGGGGCGCCAGCGTCCATCCCTCCCTCTTCGCTCCCTGGCTGCACGTACAAAGTGAGCAGCTGCCCCGAGCTCTGCCGCTGCGCCTTCCCCACCGTGATGGCTGTGACCTGAAACTGTGAGCCCAAGTAAGCCCTTCCTTCCTTAAGTTGATTCTGGTCAGGTATTCAGTCATGGCAACAGGTAAAGTGGCTAACACAGACCCCTCCTTGAACTCTGGACTTGAACCTCCCCTTCCTAGAGGAGAACATTAGGCTGGGAGGCTAAAAGCATCTTATCTAAAACCACCCGGTCGGAGCAGAGGTGGACACGTCACAGCCCATGGTGCTGCTGTCCACCTGGGTGGCGGTCATCCTTATATGCCCTCCGCATATTTGTTTAGCCAGACATCCCTTTCTCTGGACACACCCATTCCTCCCTTCTTGCAAGTAAATTAAATTAAATTAAATTAAATTAAATTACATTAAAACAGTTCATTAAACATGTTTATCAGCCAGGTGTGGTGGTGCATGCCTTTAATCCCAGCACTTGAGAGCAAAGGAAGGAGGATCACTATGGGTTCAAGGCCAGTCTGAGACTATATAGAGAATTCCAGGTCACGAGATGACTTAGCAGTTAAGGCACTTGTCTGCAAAGCCAAAGGACCCAGGTTCAATTTCCCAGGACTCAGATAAGCCAGATGTACAAGGTAGCACATGTATCTAGAGTTCATTTACAGTGGCTAGAGAATTCTAGTTTAGCCTCAGCTACAGCAGGACCCTATCTCAATAAATAAATAAATAAGCCCAGGCATCGTGGTGCATGCCTTTAATCCCAGCCCTCTGGAGGCAGAGGTAGGAGGATTGCCATGAGTTTGAGGCCACCCTGAGACTACATAGTGAATTCCAGGTCAGCCTGGGCTACAGGGAGACCCTACCTCGAAAACCAATAAAAATAAAAAACATTTATCAATCAGATTTGGTGGCACATACCTTTAATCTCAGCACTTGGGAGGCAGAGGTAGAAGTATCATTATAAGTTCAAGACCAGCCTGAGACTCAGTGAATTACAGATCAGCCTGATGGAAACCACAACAGTTTCTTAAACTCTTACAGAAGAGGTGGCAGAAAGAATGTAAGGGCCAAAGGCAGGGTAGGACTCCTTACAATGTGCTCCTCCAGACACAAAATGGTCTGGATATCCATGACCTCACAGTGCCTGATACTACCTACACAAGACCCTCATAATAGGAGGAAAAGATCATGACATCAAAATAAAAGAGAGACTGATTGAGAGGGGGAGGGGACATGATGGAAAGTAGAGTTTCAAAGGGGAAAGTCGGGGGGGGAGGGAATTATCATGGAATACTGTTTACAATCATGGAAGTTGCTAATAAAAGAAAAAGTTTCTTAAACTGGAAGAATTTAGCACTGAATATTAACCAGGTATTTAAGGACTAAAAAGACAATAAATTAATAACCAAATAGGCATAACTTTTGTATTTTGGGGCAGGATCTCACTCTAGCCTCAGCTGACCTGGAACTCATTTTAGGCCCAAGTTGGCCTCGAACTCATGCATGGTGATCCTCCTACCTCAGCCCCTTGAGTACTGGGATTATAGGCATGAGCCACCACACCCAGCTAGGCATAACTCTTATAAACAGAAAAAGTAAAATTCAGAAGTTAACATTAAATGATAAGAAATGATGAAAACTGGGCTGGAAAGATGGCTCAGTGGTTGCCTGCAGAGCCTAAGGACCTGGGTTTGATTCCCTAGTACATGCATCTGGAGTTCATTTGCAGTGGCTGGAGGCTGTGTGTGCCCATTCTCTCTCTCTCTATTTCTTTTTGTAACCTTTTTTTTTAAAATTATTTATTTATTTATTTGAGAGTGACAGACACAGAGAGAAAGACAGATAGAGGGGGAGAGAGAGAATGGGCGCGCCAGGGCTTCCAGCCTCTGCAAACGAACTCCAGATGCGTGTGCCCCCTTGTGCATCTGGCTAACGTGGGACCTGGGGAACCGAGCCTCGAACCGGGGTCCTTAGGCTTCACAGGCAAGCGCTTAACTGCTAAGCCATCTCTCCAGCCCCTTTTTGTAACCTTTGAGGCAGCATCTCACTCTAGCTCAGGCTCACCTGGAATCCACTGTGTTCTCAAGTTGGCCTTGAACTCACAGCAATCCTACCTCTCCCTCCTGAGTGCTGGGATTAAAGGTATCTGGCCTCGTCATTAATTTCTTGTATTTGGTGTAGTCATGGGCTAATATTGACATACTCTTATGAACTAAGGGCATTGGTACAAATTTCCTTTGTTTCCCCTGATCCATATGACATTTATGCTCTTGGCTGTGATTCCTTGTTTTTGGCAACCTTGATGGGTGTGGTGATTTGATTCAGGTGTCCCCTATAAACTTAGGTGTTCTGAATGCTAGGTTCCCAGCTGATGTCAATTGAAAATTAAAGCCCCCTGGAGGTGTTGTATTGTTGGGGGCAGGCTTATGGGTGTTATAGCCAGTTTCCCCATGCCAGTGTTTGGCACACTCTCCTGTTGCTATGGTCCGCCTTATGTTGGCCAGGGGGTGATGTTCACCCTCTGCTCATGCCATTATTTCCCCTGCCATCATGGGGCTTTCCCCTCGAGCCTAAAGCCAAAATAAACCTCTTTTTTTTTTTTTTTTATTTCCCCCACAAGCTGCTCTTGGTTGGGTGATTTCTACCAGCACCGAGAACCTGACTGCAACATTGGGCTTGTGATGTACAGGCAGCCCCTCAGCCCAGAGTTGGTGGGTGTTACTCTCCAACAGACTAGCGTTGGGGTTGTGGAAGGCCAGGTCCCATTGTCATCGCTGTAGGAACATGTGCTGTTGACCTCGGTCGCCTGATGGAGCCAGGGTCCCCAGCACACAGTCCTCCTTCTCCCTTGTCTCCTAATCCTCTCCTCTAGTCCTGTCACGGCCGCTGGTCCTGAGCAGACGGACCTTGCACATGCTCGGGTGCTTGTGTGTCTGTGGGCGATGCAAGAAGAGGGCTGGAATTCCTATGAGCTGAAATGCATCTGGAGCTCTGAGTCTATTTTCTCTTCAATCCCCCTTTCACAATATGTGGTTTCCTAAGGGAAGGGAGTGTCCTGTCCCAAGTAGCACTACCCTCAAACAGGAGAATCTGGAAGTGAGCTGAGCTGTGGTTCGTCCCCTGGGGTGACCACATCCAGATTTGAACAACTGGTCACGTGATGGAGCTGTCCCTCGAATTTCTCATGTTCCAACAATGGAGGGGAGTTTTTCTGACAGCAGGCCACTCTTGAGTTCACACATGAAGTCTGCCTTTAATCCACGCTTCTTCAAAAAACTGATCTGCAAGCCTCCTTCACCCCAGTGGGACATCCACCCTAAACAAATACACAAATAACTCCCCAGAACGCCTACTCGATGCCCCCAAGAACTTGATCATTGTTTTTCCTGTCATCCTTCAGCTATTTTGGAACTAAATGAAAATTTTACATTCTTCACTTATGACAGCTCCTTTTGCTTTACTAAAGTTGCTAAATACTCCTTGCCTTAAAAAGGCATTTAGAGTCCCAAGGAACAGGAGCGCTACATGCATGGTTTTGAAGGGTGCGCTTATGAAAGGAAGAAGTTGTCTCTTGCTGCTGGTCCGATACCCCTGGAATGGTGATTGTGTCCATGGGCATCTGGGGCCCTAAGCACCAGCTCCCTGGTTTCTCCGGGCACCCATGAAACTCCCACGAAGCACCGCATCCAGCATGGACGGGATGTGGGAGTTCTTAGTCTTTGAGTGTCCTTTGGGTGGAAGACAGGCAGGGGCGACAGCTGAGTGAAACGTAGCTCAAAAATGATGGCCTGCAACCTCCATCCAACCGGTGGGGAGGAGTGAGCGTTCACAGAGTCTATGGGCACGTCTGGAACCAGAGATGGACCCACTGATGGTCTCGTGGCAAGAAAAGCACTGCCAACTTCCCACCTTAGAGAAAAAGAGCCTCCAGCTCCAGAATGACTCGGGGTCCTGGAACCCGGGGGGCGGGGGTAGGAGGGGTTCTCTTTGGCTCAGTTCAGGTCAGGTGATCACTCCTGGGCTAAGGGTTGGACCATCTAGTTCCCATGAGCAGGGGGTGGTGTGGACCCTGAACTGGAAGAATTGAGGTTTGTCCTGTCTTTTCTCCGTTGTTTCTGTTCTGCAGGCAGCCAGCCTTCCTGGGACCCTGTACCACACGGAGGACTTCCAGGCTGGTGCTTTTCCTTCCGGTCTTTTCTCACTCCTCCGTGCCCCAGGCTTCTAGGTTTTGCTTTGCAAGAGGTTGAACTGAACCCTGGGTTCTCAGCTGGTCTCCAACTCTGTGGAGCTGAGGTGGCATTCTCTCTGGCATGCTGCAGTGAAGTGGGACTCGGTGGAAAGGTTTTGTGGGTTCGTTTGTTTGTTTGTTTGCTTACGTGGGGTCTCACTCTAGCTCAGGCTGACCTGGAACTCTGTCGTCCCGGGCTAGCCTTGAACTCACAATGATCCTCCAACCTTGGCCTCCCGAATGCTGGGATTAAAAGTGTGCTCCACCACACCCTGCTCTATTGTTGATTTTTGTTTTTCTTTCTTGCCAATTTTAGTTAATCTTAGAATGTGCTTAGGACCGGGAAACTTGGCCACTTGGGCCTGTGTCATAGCCCCAAAAGTTGGTATGAATGTCAAAATCATTTCCTAAATTTTAACCCAGACATTGAAGTTTATTGGGCTTTCTGACCAGAGTATGAATGAGGAGTATGGAGTCCCCAGAAAAGTCGCATTGAGAGGTCACATCCCGACAGGGTGCCAGCCTTCCCATGCCTGATGGTGCTGCTGCTGTCCCTTCATCTTCCGTTCTTTGTAGCCTCTGCCTCCCCCGGAGGCCATCAGTGCATCAGGGGCATCAGGGGGTGGCTGAGAGCTCAGGTGGCTCTAATGGCCTGTCCAGTCCTCCTGTTGGGAACATCAGCAATCACAGCTGCTTCTCATAGCTGTTTTCTCTTGGGGTGACTGCATCACACAAAAGTTGCACTGGATGAAAACTGCACTTTAAAAAAAAAAAAATTTATTTATTTTTCCTTTTTTTTTTTCCCCCAAGGTAGGGTCTCGCTCTAGCTCAAGCTGACCTGGAAGTCACTATGTAGTCCCAGGGGGCCTCGAACTCATGGCAATCCTCCTACCTCTGCCTCCCAAGTGCTGGGATTAAAGGTGTGCGCCACCACGCTCGGCCCTATTTCATTTATTTATTTGAGAGAGAATGGACACGTCAGGGCCTCTAACCACTGCAAAGGAACTCCAGACACATGCACCATCTTGTGCATCTGGGTTTACGTGGGTGCTGGGGAATCGAACCTGAGTCATTTGGCTTTGCCAGCAATTGCCTTAACTGCTAAGCCTCTCCAGCCCTGAAAACTGCCCTTTAAAATCACCTGGGAAGTGACCTCTGACTTTATTTCCATGTCACTGCTCACTTCCATTATCTTCATAGTTGCACCACAGCAGGAAGGCATACCCTGAAAGGGTCACTAAACCTCAAGTGCAAAAGCTCACACTGCAGTGGGCGGGTGGTCTCCCTGGGTTGTTTTCATATTGTTGCTGGTTTTCAGAGTTTGCTGTCTTCCAGTCATAATGATGAGTGAGGATGGTTGAAAGGCAAGCAAGCAGTTTTATTGAAAGCCAAAGTGCTGGAGAGATGTCTAAGTAACAGTTAAAGGTACTGTAGGCTTGATTCCCTAGTGCTTATGCAAAGCCAGATGCACAAAGTGGTCATGCACCTGGAGTTCATTTGCAATGGCAAAAGGCCCTGGCGCTCCCATACGCACTCACTCTCTGTCCCTCTCTAAGTTAAGGAACACTCTCTGTGATGAAGAATGGAGGGGGTCCTGTTAAAGCAGGTGATTGGCCAGCATTTTAGAATGGGGTTTTCATGTATCACTGAGCAGGAGTTTGGCTGGTCCTTGCCTATGCATAAATTAGGTATTGATTTGGGATGAACTTTAAAGGTTAAGTTAAAATGCATATGGAGGACCTTGATTGGTTGGTGGTTCAGAGAGAAGAACACAGACTCCAAATGAACCCACCAGCAGGACCCCCTTGTCCCCCAATTCCTAAAAGGAGGAAGAACCTGTAAGAGATGGGGACAGAGGGCTGCCCCTGATGTCCGCCTGACAAGTCAGGTTGAGGCTCCTGCTGGAGTAATCTCCTAGTCTCATTAGGGCAGATGGACGTTTCCATTCTCTGGGGCTGTGTCCCTAACGAGCTCCCAATCACAGAGGGCTGCCTTGACCCTAACCCTATCCCTATGCCCACGTGCCCTCAGTACCCAGTGCTCCCTGAAGACCCAAAGCCTGTGCAGAATCCTGGGATTTTCATGGGGCCCTGAGATGACTTCCAGCTCTCTTTTTCTTTTTCTTAAGTTTTTCTTTTAGTTTTTCGAGGAAGGGTCTCACAATGTAGGATGTAGCCTCAGGCTGGCCTCGAACTCACAGTGAACCACCTACCTTGGCCTCCTGGAGTGCTGAGATTAAAGTCCACCGTGCCTGCCAGTGTGTGCACTATTTAGAATCTATCTGGTGGCTCCTGGGAAGACAGGGAAATTCCTGGGCAGAGAAACAGAAAGACAGACAAGGTCCAGGTCTGCCTGGACATACGTTCCACTGGGATTTCCAAGCTTAGCATGGTCAGGATTCAAACCCCAGGCTCCAATGGCATCGTATCTGTTATGCCCAGTTCTCAGCACCCCCAGTGACCACCAAGGAGAACCAAACACGTATGCAAAGGCAAGGAGCTTTATTTCGGGCTTCAGCTCAGACTCTTGACTTCACCAGCGCAGTGGATCCATACAAGAGCCCTGAGCAGCAGGGAGGCAGGTTTTTTTTAGGGATTTGAACAAAGAAGTAGGGGAATGGTTCCATGATTGGTAGATTTAAGTAGTAACTGCACTTGTATTTTTCTGATAGGCTTAGGATGCTGGGGGGCAGAGCTGGTGGGCAGGGGGCTAGGGAAAGTTCAAGCAGATTAGGTAACCTTTATTATGATTGGCTATGTGTGTTTGAGGAATTTAAGCAACTTGTCTTATGACTATAGAAATGTATGCCATAAGCAATTTGTGATCTTTTTTCAGTGACTGTTAAATTCTTATTTAAACCTTGCTGGGAAACAGAAACTTAGGCCTACTGGTGACTGAAGCCTGTCATGGCGTCCCTCTGGTTCCTGAGTCCTTCAGTATCTGCCCCTGTGTGAGGCTGAGGAATAGAGCCAAGTCACACCCACCTGGTGCCCACACCCGAGGAGACACTAGCGCCCCTTCAAGGGAAACCATGGCGTAACAGGAGACGAGCTGAGAGTAGTTTTCTGCTTGCTAGCTGGGTGATCTAGAGCATGTATTCAGCCTCTCTGAGCCCATGTCCTGGGTTCAGACGTCCAGACTCATCACAACGTGTCATGAGCATCCGTCACTGTTAGGAACAGCAAGAATGCCACTGTTCACGGGGTGTGCGCTCAACATGTCACATCCGTGATGTCTTGGTCCTGTCAGCCATCCTAAGACGGGTGCCGTTCTCTAAACTGTGCAGGTAGGCAGGCTGAGGCTCAGAGCTGGTCATTGACTGTCCAAGGCCACAGCTTTTAAAGGGCTGAGACCGGGCAAGGTGACTATCTAGATGAGGAAGGGAATTAAGAAGCATGACAGCTGTGGCCCTCAGAATCCGCTGTGGTGGCTCTAAACTCGCCATGCTGAATTTCACTGGGACAATACTGTGGGTCACTTACTCCACCCTCCCACCCAAATATGCACATAACTTGACAACGCATATTTTTGTTGATAATTATATTATTTATTTTATAAATAATTCATAACTATACACATGTTGGACCATGTGACACTCATCTTTTCATGGTCAACACAGGCCAATATTTTCCATTACATGTGGCTTAAATACTTGGCAATTTTGTGGGGGGGGGGTGTTGGGAGCCTTTTCTGTTTTTGAGACAGAATCTTATGCAGCCCAGGCTGGTCTAGAACTTGCTACATAGCCGAGGTTCACTTTGAACTTCTGATCCTCCTACCCTACCTCCCAAGGGCTGAGATTACACGTGTGCACACCACATGCAGTTCATGCAGTGCCGGGAACCAACTCTACATGCTAGGCAAGCCCGACATACAGCCCTGCAATTTGATCTTGTTGTTGGTTTTGGAGATAGGGCCCCACTGCTTAACCCAGGCTGGCTTGGAGTTGGAACTCGTTTTGTAGCCTACATAGTTCAGCCTCACACTTCAGCCTCTCAAGTACCAGGCATGAGCCACCATGCCAGCTTTTGGCAGCATTAATTAATTAATTAATTAATTGTGTTTTTTCAAGGTAGCATCTCACTCTAGCCCAGGCTGACCTGGAATTCACTGTGGAGTGAGCTTTTTTGAGTACGTCCACGTGAACTGCCGCCGGTTTGGTGACATGGAGCCATCCTTTCTGTGCTGCTGGGTAACCCAGCTTCTTTTTAAACGTGGGGCTGCATTTGGGGACAGTAGTCTACACTATTAGCGCCGTGTGCAATGACTGACATCGTGCTCATCACCTGAGATTTTAACAGCTCTTAAACTAAAACCAAGCGCGGTACGAGCAGGGTAGGGTGGCACACTCCTTTCATTCCAGCTCTGGGGAGGCTGAGGTAGGAGAAGCCCTGTGCATTAATTAATTAAGCCGGGGCTACAGAGTGAGTTCCAGGCCAACCTAGACCACAGCGAGACCCCGCTTCACACAAACACCAACTAAACCTCCATTGATGGCTGTTCTGGCCCTTGGACCCTTTAAAAATTTTTTTTCTTGTTCATTTTTATTTATTTATTTGAGAGCGACAGAGAGAGAGAGAAAGAGGCAGATGAGAGAGAGAGAGAGAGAAAAAAATGGGCACACCAGGGGCTCCAGCTACTGCAATCGAACTCCAGACGCGTGCGCCCCCTTGTGCATCTGGCTAATGTGGGTCCTGGGGAATCGAGCCTGGAACAGAGGTCCTTAGGCTTCACAGGCAAGCGCTTAACCACTAAGCCATCTCTCCAGCCTTTTTTTTTTCCTGAGGTAGGGTCTCACTCTAGCCCAAGTTATGTAGTCTCAGGTGGCCTCAAACTCATGGTTATCTTCCTACCTCTGCCTCCCAAGTGTTGGGATTAAAGGTGTGTGCCACCACGCCCAACTTTATTTGTTTTATTGACGGCTTCCATACTTACAATAAACCATGTTAATTCCCTCCCCTCCCCCACTTTCCCCTTAACAAATCCACACTCCATCACATCCCCTCCCCATCTCCATTAGTCTCTTTTTTATTTTGATGTCATCATCTTATCCTCCTGTTACAAGGGTCTTGTGAAGGTAGTGCTAGGCACTGCAAGGTCATGGATATCAAGGCCAATTTTTGTCTGGACGATTGCATTGTAAGCAGCCTCGGACCCTTTTAATACCCTGCTGGGTTTCAGGTGAGTCCCCAGCCCGCGCCATCCCTCCTCTGGCCCACCCTGCAGGCGCTTCCCTGCTTCTGGCCTCGTGGGGCATGGAGGCGAGGCTGGGAGAGGTGGCATCCAGACGCCTGCCCTGCCCAGGAGAGGAGGCTGTGCATGCTGATGGCTGCTCAGATATGGCGCCGTGAAGACTGTAGAGGAACCCTGCTTTGTGATGTTAATGTGTCCACACTCCACCCACCGCAGTTTGAAGGAGACAAGGAGCCAGAAAAAGAAAAAGTCACCCTTTGCTTTCTCGGACCTCCTCCCTGTGAGGACCTCCTCCCTGTGAGGTCTGGCTTAGTAGTTTCTTCTCAATCTAAACTGGCAGCTGGATGTGGGCACGGGCCTGTCATCCCAGCACTTGGGAGGCTGAGGCAGAGGCCAGCCTGGGCTATCATGACCCTGGCTCAAAAAAAAAAAAAAGTGCTCTTTCTTTAGAAAATGAAACATAAGACACGAATATTTTGGCCTATTGGGCCGGGCACTGTGGTGCACATCTTTAATCCCAGCACTTGGGAGGCAAAAGTAGGAGGATTGCTGTGAATTCAAGGCCACCCTGAGACTACATAGTGAATTCCAGGTCAGCCTGGGCTAGAGTGAGACCCTACCTCGAAAACCCAACAAACAAACAAAAAAAGTTATAACTCTGAGAAAAAAAAGTCACGTGGAGCCTCTCTCTTCATCTCTCTTCAGCCGGCCTGCGCATCCATGGGTGCTCATGCCTGGGCCCTGAGCCTGAACACCTGCTTGGGTGATGGGAAGGCCCGTCAGAAAAGCACACACAAGGGCTGGAGAGATGGCCCAGTGGTTAAAGCGTTTCCCTGCAAAGCCCCAGGACCCACCTAAAGTGAGATGCACAGTGTGGCGCTGGAGTTTGTTTGCAGTGGCTAGAGGCCCTGCACACCTATTCTATGTCTTTCTCTCACATAAACAAGTAAATAAATAAGTAAATAAATAAAAGTGGACACAGGCAGCCTGAGGGTCTCAGGTGCTTCCTTGAGCCCCAGTTTCCTATGTAACTGGAGGTGTTGAACTGCGAAGAGCCATCACGGGTGCCTGCTGCGGGAAGTCCCCATGCCTCCCCCCGCATGGTGCATGGTGGGCTACCACAAGGCTGCAGAGGACAGCACCCACAACCAGCCTTTGATGAGATCCAGGTCAGGTTCCCCAGAGGTGGCACCCAGCCCACAGGTGTGTCCCCTCACCTTTTCTCCTGGTCTCTCTGTTCCCCCCACAACCTACCACGAAGCTCCAGTTAACCACTGACAAATCCTAACTGGAGACACGGCCTTCTCGCTGGTGGGACTCGCTGGACCTCCATCTAGGACTGCAACTCCGAGCTTCCATGTGGCCTCATCGCCTTCCCTCTGCAGCCACTTCAGGGCTTGCTGACCTGTTTGCTCTCTGCTCAGACTCTTCCTCGCCTTGTCCACTGGTGTCCCCCCCCCCCATATTAGAGGGAGCCGTGTGAATCTATGCCCTGCAGTGTGAATGACCCGTAAACCACTGGAGAATCAGTTCAGAATCCAGCTCAATAGGTCCCGGGGTCCAGGATCCTGCACTCCTGACAAGCTCCCAGACGTGACGGGCACGTGGCGGGTCTGCTGTTTCATGCTTTAAGGTGTCACGTTCAAGGACACCCCGTACAGACGTTGTATGAGGAGCCAACAGAGCACTGCTTGGAGGGGGTCAGCTTGGGTCACCTTAAGACCCAATCTTACACACCTGAGTCTGCCCCTCTGGTCCCGGCCACATCTGTATGCCACGTCCACTCCCATCCTTACCCTCCACACCCTGAGCAGGAGGAGCTTCCTCAACACCCCCCTCCCCCAAGCTCTCCGAGGCCTGCCTCTCCTAGCCAGCCTGGCACCAAAGAGGCGCCCCCAAAACCTTTTGCTGAATGCAGGACAGCATGAAGTCCTGGAACCACAGTCACCTCCCGGGACTCTATTGTCCCTTCTGCTCCGCCTCTTATTTGCATCTGTGAGCTCCCAGTGGGACTGGAAAAAGGTTTAGTTCCTCTTTTATCCTATAAGTAAACTGAGTTTAAAACCTAAGCCAGGGATAAGCTGCCCCGCCCTTTCAAACTGTCCTGGTATCTGTCACTGACGCTTCCCAACTCCAGCACCACTTCCCCTTCGAGTCAAGCGCTCCAGGGGTTCAGGGCCCCCGGATTCAGGGCCAGCCCTCCCCCCGCCCTCCATGCTCTCTCGGTTTTAGCTCAAGTGTCTGGGCTTGTTCTTAAGCGGGGACAGCAAAGTCCACTTGGGAATATGGATGGGATGACTGAGCAGTGACCACGAGGTTCTCAGAACAGCACCTATAGGTTGTCATCTTTGAGTTGGGGACGAGGATCCTGAGAAGGATCCCTTCAAGCCTCTTCCCTTGCTGGAGAGAGCAAGGCTGGGGATGGAACCAACTGGTATTCATGGACAGGGAGCATGGATCCCAAATGTCCTTGAGATGTCAAGCGGTGGCCTGTGGTCCTGTTCCCACCGGACTTGGGAACATTCCCAGCTAATCCGGTGAGCAAGAACCAGCCTACATGTGCGCGCGCATGCCCTTGCATACATGTTTGTGTTTGGTTCTTCTTGGTGGTCACTGGGGGTGCCGAGAACTGGGCATAACATCTCTCTCTCTCTCCCTCCCTCTCTCCCCCTCTCTCTGTCTCTGTCTCTAATAAAGAAATAAAAATGTGGAGCATGGTGGCGCACGCCTTTAATCCCAGCACTTGGGAGGCAGAGGTAGGAGGATCGCTGTGTGTTCGAGGCCACCCTGAGACTCCATGGTGAATTCCAGGTCATCCTGAGCTAGAGTGAGACCCTACCTTGAAAAACAACAACAACAACAAAAAAACAAGTAAAATAGTCACTCAGTAATATACTGGCTAAATTAGCATAAGACTCTAGTCACTGCAAATGAACTCCAGAAGCATGTGCCACCTTGTGCACCTGGCTTACCTGGGAACTGGGGAATTGAACCTGGGTCCTTGGGCTTCACATGAAGCACCTTAACTGCTAGGCCAGCTCTTCAGACCTGTGCTTTTTTTTTTTTTTTTTTTTTTTTTTTTTTTTTTTTTTTTTTAATAAGAGCAAGAGAGAGGATTGGTACACCAGGGCTTCCAGCCATTGTAATAGAACTCCAGATGCACACAAGGTGACACGTGAGGAATCGAACATGGGTCCTTAGGCTTCGTAGGCAAGCACCTTAACCACCAAGCCATCTCTCCAGCCGTGGCCTCTTTCTTATGACCCTCCCTGACCCTCTAGGCCTGCCCCCTTTCCCCGGTCACTTGGAGACCCTTACTTAATCACATGTACCTGTGGAACGTCAGGAATTCCAAAGGTGTATTTGGGGACCATTATTCCAGTTCCTGGTTCAGGCACATGACTTAGACTGGTTATTTGGCTTTTCTGTGCCTTGGTTTCCTTGTTTGCTTCATGGGGTGAGGAGTGTGTTCTGTGGGGCAGCAGGAGGGGTGAGGGAGCCAATCACTGCCTCTGCACCCGCCCACTGCGATGTGGGCCGCTCTGCCTCAGCCCCCATCCTGCCTCACCAGCTATACCTATATGGGGGGGGGGGCGGGGGGGCAGCCCTGGCCACCTGCACCCTCCCCACTCTGCACTAGGAGCTGGCACTCACAAGGACTTTGAAGTTCTTTTTTTCAGTTTTGACGTGTCTCTGTGTGTGTGTCTTGGGTGAGTGGGACAGAGACAGGGAGAGACACTCTGTGAAATGTTTATATTCTATGCCTTTTGATGTAATTCCAGTCAAACCAGATCTTAAATCATGCAGCAGGAAGCTCCTTAAAAATTTTAATTTGTTGTTTTTCTTAGAAATGATTATTTCCACATTGAGCCCAGAGACACTGGAGTCGCATCCTGTTTCCCCTCCACTTATAATTCCCCATCTCCCTAGGCATGGTTGTTTGAGCCTGCCAATCAGGTGGGCTTTGCACAAACCCTCGTGGTCCGCCCTCCACCCAGTGGTGGGGAAGCTGCGGGCTGCTGGAATGCTCTGGACCTCATCCTGGCTATGCTCTCTGAGGAAACCCAACCTGGGGATTCCTGTAGAAAAAGCACACTGTAAACCGGGCGTGGTGGCGCACGCCTTTAATCCCAGCACTCGGCAGGCAGAGGTAGGAGGATCACCATGAGGTCAAGGCCACCCTGAGACTACCAAGTGACTTCTGGGATAGCCTGAGCTAGAGGGAGACCCTACCTTGAAAAACCCAAAAAGAAAAAGCACCCTGTTTTATACATAGGTCCAGAGGGGTGCTGGGGTAGGACGATGGAGCATTAGAGCATCGCGCAACTGGATGGCTCGAAAAGCCCAGAGTTTAATTCTAAAAAAAAGGAAAAGACAATTGAGCGTGAAACAGAGAGAGTGAGAGCGTACACCAGGGCCTCCTGCCACGGCATACAAACTCTAGATGCATGCCCCCCACTCACTCTGTGCATCTGGTTCTACGTGGGCACTGGGGATCCACCGTGGGCCAACAGGCTTTGCGTGCCTTTAACTCTTGAGCCCTCTCCCAGGTTCCCCCTAGACCCCTAAGTCATTTTAAAAGAAAAAAACTAAAGAAAAGGACGCATAGCTGGCAAGGCAGCGGGAAGTATCACGAAGGGATCAGAAAGAACAGCGTGCAGGCCCCATTTGCCAGCCTGGGAGAGGGTGTCAGGCACGTCCTCAGGTCCAGCCACAGCACCCTGTTTGCCCATGTCTCTGAGGGCTGCTGCACTCAGCCAGGCACGAGGCTCCTGGAAGTCAGGCTGCAGGCTAGGCCAGGTGGGCTTTGGCAGAGAGACCTCCTGGCTCCACAGCTGTCTGCTGGAGCCCTGCTGTGGCTGGATTTGCCTCTTGCCTGGTTTAGCCTCATTCCGCCATGAGCACCTCTCTTTTCCTCTTCCATTGACAAAGCTGCCGCTCTCACTGTCTCGGTCTCTGTGGGAGATCTTCTGCAATGCCCTTCAGGGCTTGGAGCTCTCCTGCTTAGGAGCTCCCCCATAGTGGGTGACAGAGAACAGCCAGGCATCTTGCTGGGCTGTTAAGCCTCTGTCTGCCCCAGGATGGCTGTCTTCGCAGTCCTACTGTGTGTGCCCTGGGCCTTCAGAAGCCTCTGCTTGGAGGGGACCTGCTGTCCTAGTCTGGAAATCTCAGTAGCTCTTCCCAAGTCCCTGTTTCACTCCGAGCCTGGAAAGTCTGTGACTGGCTCCAGCCCAGCCTCACACATCTAGACAGTTGACATCACCTCCAGGGGACGGGAGCCTCCCAGACCCCTGCGGTCCTGGGCATGTGCTCTTGACTCTTGGAGGTTCCTTTAAATGCCAGTCTGGGAGCACTGGGCCTGGGGGAAAGGGAGATGGGGAGTGGGTGACCAGGTCCTTCCTCTGATCCCCGCAGCTAACCCCCAGAGCTGGGCAAAAGCCGAACTTTCTGAAGGACCAGAGGAGAAGGTTCGCCCCATTGAACAGTACCAATGCCCACCGGGAGGTGTTCCTCGGGGCTGGGATTGGCTCAGCGCTGCCTGTTCAAGGAAGGTCCTCGGTTCCTTCCCCAGCACTACTGGGTGTGGGGGAAGAAAGACGTGCAAACAATCTACCCACACTCTTGCAAACCGTAAGTGCTGTGAAAGACGAGAGCAAAAGTGACAGCTGGGGCAGGGTGACTGGAGGAGGTTTGAAGAGATGTGACAGCCACGCCAGCGCCAAGGACACTGTGGGACAGCCCAGGACACAGGGACACACGAGTGAGAGTTGACAGCGGAGGGACTTTACCATCGTATTAGGATTACAATGTGCCGTGGTCCTTTCATAAGTGACTTTCTTTTTTTAAAATTCTATTTGTTTATTTGCAAGCAGAGAGAGATACAAGAGAGAAAGAGAGAATGGGTACACCAGGGCCTCCAGCTGCTGTAAACGGACTCCAGACGCATGCACAACTTTGTGCATCTGGCTTTATGAGGCATTGGGAAATTGAACTTGGGTCTTTAGGCTTTCCAGGCAAGCACCTTAACGGCTAAGCCATCTCTCCAGCCCACTGGTATGTGAAAGTCTCACTAGATGTGTCCTTAGGAGATGCGTGCTGAGCAATGGAGGTATGAAGTGCTGTGACATCAGCAGGGCTAAGCATGCACTCACACATGCATGAGTGCACACACATGTGGAAACACATGCCTCTCTCTCTCTCTCGTGTGTGTGTGTGTGTGTGTGTGTGTGCAACAGAAGCATTGTGGGGATACTGTGTCCTGTGGTGAGTACAGAGGAAGGTACATTGATGGTCGCTCTACTCTCTGGAAACAGCTTTTCCAAGTGGCATTGGGAGAACCTAGACAGGATCCTTCCTGAGCAAACAAGCGGCGCCGGGCCCATGAGCCCTGGGTTGCAGCGTTGGCGTTAAGTTACCTGATGCACAGAGATTTCCAGACCCCAAGACCGTGGGGCCTTGCACGGCACTTCCGGCCAGCGCGAGGACGCGTTAGGGCCGGCTGCTGGATGTCTTCTCTTTTTTTTTTTTTTTTCCGAGGTAGGATCTCACTCTGGTCCAAGCTGATCTGGAATTAACTCTGTCATCTCAGGGTGGCCTTGAACTCATCGCAATCCTCCTACCTCTGCCTCCCAAGTGCTGGGATTAAAGGCGTGCGCCACCACGCCCGGCTTGGATGTCTTCTCAGAAGTGATGCGTCCTGCTTGCTTGGGTGTCCTTCCTGCCTCCGCACCCCCGAGGGAAGGCCCCCAACAGAAGAGACTTGAGGACACCCTCATTGCTCTCACAGGCTTTAGAAGGAGAACCAGGCCGGAATCGCCCTTCTGCGCTCTGCCTGCCCCGCAGACTCAGCTAAGAGCGTCTCACGGAGCAAGCCGCCTCAGGGGCTCCAGCCACCGGGAAGAAGAACAGGGTGAAAGGAAACTGGGGAAAGCCATGTACTTGCTGCCTTTTTTTTTTTTTTTTTTTTTTTTTTTTGGTTTTTGAAGGTAGGGTCTCACTCTAGTCTGGGCTGTCCTGGATGGAATTCACTATATAGTCTCAGGGTGGCCTCCAACTCACAGTGACCCTCCTACCTCTGCCTCCCCAGGGCTGGGATTAAAGGCGTGCGCCACCATGCCTGGCTACTTGCTGCCTTTTGAGGAAGGTTTCTAGAAGCTTCCATGAACAAACTTTTATTTTTACTTTTTAGTTTTTCGAGGTAAGGTCTCCCTGTAGCCCGGGCTGACCTGGAATTCACTATGTAGTCTTAGGGTGGCCTCGAATTCACAGCGATCCTCCTACCTCTGCTTGCTGAGTGCTGGGATGAAAGGTGTGTGCCACCACGTCCTGCTTTCGTGGGATGCATCTGAGCACATGGACATGCTTAGTTTCAAGCAATTTAGGAATGTAGAATTTTTTGTTTGTTTGTTTTTGAAGTGGAGTCTTGTTGCAGCCCAGGCTGGCCTGGAATTCACTATGTAGTCTCAAGCTGGCCTTGAACAGTGATCCTCCTTTCTCTGCCTCCCAAGTGCTGGGACTAAAGGCATGTGCCACCATGCCCGGCTGAATACAGATTTTAATTCCAAGAAACGCGTGCCTGTAAGTGCATGTGTGCGATGTCAGGATGGAGAGGGGTGTGGGGAGGGCGGCAGAGGAAGGAGGGAGGGCCCTTCCCTTCCACACCTTGCCCGCAGCCAGCCTGTGGGCTGGATCTTTTCACCTGCTTGCTGAGTCTGTTTCCAGTAGCTTCTCGGATCCCACGAAGCAGCCATTTTGAATGCCCACTGTCCTTTCTTTTCATCCCCATTGCCTTCCTCTAAGTGTCTGAGGGGGGAAAAATGCAGGGATTCCAGAAAGACTGGTCCAGCCACATGGGAAACGGCCCAGGAAACGGCTTGGCCATGGTTGCAAATGCGTGAGAAGAAAATGATCTTGTAATTGAAGGGAAATTCTTTATGAGGGCAGTTAAAGGCTCCTCAACCTGCTTTCATCCGAGGCTTGCTCCAAGCTTTAATTAATTCTGACCCAGGAGGCTTCCTGTGCCTCAGGCTGCACCCACCTCTTCTGAGGACAGACCTTCTACTGCAGAGGGGGAAACTGAGGCTTGAGAGAGGCCCCAGAGGGCTGGGTTCTCAACGCTTCCTGCCTCAGGCTCTTAGGAAGGAGCCCAGAGCAAGCTCTTTCAGAGGACAAAGAGTTTTTAACTTTAAAAATGTGCTTTTGTTATAAAACTGGTTAAATCACATTTTCTAAGTGACTAGAAAAAAACAACACACAAACACATGAAAATTCATGACCTTTAAATTTTTCTTTTAGTGGACACACTTATGCATATTCATGAGGTACAGTGTGATAATTTGCCGCGTGTATACAATGTGTAAGGACGGAATGTGGGCGCAGCATTTCCACCTCTCAAATATTTATGATTTCTCTGTGTTGGGAACATGACCTATTTTATAGTATAACTAGGTTATTCTTTTTCTTGACTTTTGATTAAAACTCAACTTCAACTGGCTCACATTAAAATAGTAGTTCACTGGCCCCCATTCTAGGAAAGTCCAGGAAGTAGATCCATCTCCAGGTATGTTGGGCTCCAGGAGGTTAAGTGAGACCCCAGCACTCTCTGTTCACTCTGTCTGTCTCTTGGCCTTCCTGGAATTTCTTCTGCCTCTCTTCTGGACACGTGGCTTCTTTCTCCAAGTTTTCTCAGTCTCTGCTCTGCTTTCTAAACTCTCTGAGAGGCACCTTCAACAGCTTAGAGAGCTTCCTTGGTTTTGGAGCTGTGAGAGGCTTATCCTTCTGGGCAGAACCCCAAGACAGACAGGTGGGGAGGGCACGGGAAGGAAGGGCATCTCACCTCTGACAATATTCTTGCTTTTATTTATTTAGAATTTACCTTTTTAATTTTTATTTATTTATATTATTATTTTAGTTTTTTGAGGTAGGGTCTCACCCAGGCTGACCTGGAATCCCCTATGTAGTATCAGGGTGGCCTTGAACTCATGGCGATCCTCCTACCTCTGCCTCCCAAGAGCTGGGATTAAAGGCGTGCATCACCACGCCTGGCTTATTTTTATTTATTTGACAGAAAGAAAGAGAGAGAGAGAGAGAGAGAGAGGAAGAGGGAGAGAATGGGCATGCCTGGGCCTCCAGCCATTGCAAACGAACTTCAGATGCATGTGCCACTTTGTGTATCTGACTTACATGGGTCCTGGGAAATCAAACCTGGGTCCTTTGGCTTGCTTATGCAGGCAAACGCCTTAACTGCTAAGCCATCCCTCCAGCTCTTTTGCTTTTATTTTTATTTGAAAGAAAGAGGGGGAAGGAGAGAGAGTTAGAGAGGGAAAATGGTATGCCAGGGCATCTAACCACTGCAAATGAACTCCAGATGCACATGCCACCTTGGGCAACTGGCTTACTTGGATACTGGGGATCTAACCTGGCTCCTTAGGCTTCACAGGCAAATGTTTTAACCACTAAGCCATTTATCCACATCTGAAAAAATATATGTATTTGGTAGTGTTAAGTGATAATTAAAGATTTTCTGACTGCTTGCAACTATATTTTTGGGTCTGAAGTGTGTCTTTGAAACTGGAGAAAAAGAAGATGGTGGTGCAGGCCTTATAATCCCAGCCCATGGGAGGTTGAGGCAGTAGGATTATTGCAAATCTGAGGCCAGCCTGTGGCTTCATGGTGAGTTCCAAGACAGCTTGGACTACAGGGTGATACCCTGCCTCAAAAGATCAAACAATGGGGGCTGGAGAGATGGCTTAGCGGTTAAGCGCTTGCCTGTGAAGCCTAAGGACCCCGGTTCGAGGCTCGGTTCCCCAGGTCCCACGTTAGCCAGATGCACAAGGGGGCGCACATGTCTGGAGTTCGTTTGCAGAGGCTGGAAGCCCTGGCATGCCCATTCTCTCTCTCCCCCTCTATCTGCCTCTTTCTCTCTGTGTCACTCTCAAATAAATAAAATAAAAATCTTTAAAAAAAAAAAAATCAAACAATGGCATAGGAAACTATATGTCAAACCCCAAAAGGAACAAAGAAGCAACTGAAGGAAAACAGGCACAATGGCCCATGATCTTCCCAAGTTAACAGAAGCAGGGCCTTCAGGCTAGCGACGTAGGTATCCTGCTGTCTGGGCCTCAAGCAGGTGTGTGAGAGCACACATCCGTGATGGGATGCATTAGCTGCCCTCTCATTGCTAAGGCAAAATACCTAACATTAAAACCAGCGTGAGGGAGGAATGATTTACTTCTGCTCGCAGCGCCAGGCCGCAGTCCGCCACGGTGGGCGGGGAAGGCTGGCGGCAGGAGCTGAGGCAGCCGCTCACATTTGGTCGACAGCGAGGAAGCAGAGAGCCACGAACGCTTCTCCTCCAGCCTGGGGCCCCAGCTCGAGGGACAGTGCCACCCACAGTTAAGGTGGGTCTGTCCTCCTCAATTAACCCAATCACGATGATCTGCTCACAGACACGCCCTGAGGCTAACCTGGTCTACATAATCCCTCACAGGTGATTCTAGGTCCTGTCCACATAAACCATCCCAGGGAGTGTCTTGACTCTTACTCATATTTAACAAGGAAGAAACAAGAGTTTCTCCAGTGGTAGAGCAAGAGCTCCGCACTGATTGGGCCACCTCCTGACAAACAGCACCTGCTAATTGGCTCAGATCTGCGTTGCCGGAACCAATCGTCATGGGAGGCAGTTGCCTGTGATGGGATGGGCTGTGGGGGTGGGGGTGGGGGAGGGGACCCCAGCCAGCAGGTTCTCAGGAGCACATCGGTGGATCTGCCAGCCTGGTTGGGCTCTTCCTCCCAGGCATTGCCCTAGAGCTCTGCCCTCCACCTGTGAGCCTCTGCCCACCCAGCTCCTCTCTCTGAGCCAGGTTTCTGCCACCATCCCAGCCCACCCCCCGCCTCCTGGGCACAGGGAGCCCCAACTGCTTGTTTGGAGGACAGACGGTTTTTTGTTTTCTCCTTGGCAAAAGATGAATTCTCTTTTCTGAGAAAATAAAGGGATGGAGGAGGAGGAAGAGGAGGAGGAGGAGAAAGAGGAGAAGGGGGAAATCTCATAAAAACAAAAGCTCAGATCCCAACCCCAGCAGCAAACTGTACTTCAAATAGGTCTTAATGGACTGGGCTTGGAGCTGTTCTATGTGGAGGCCACCAGAGCACTAGGATTGTCCCATGTCAGCAGAGCATTTGCCAGGGGTGTGTGCCTGGCACTCACTCTCTGCCCCTTTGTCCCAGAGCTCCACAGTCACTGGCCTTGGCTGGCCCCCTCCAGGACCAATCTGAGAGTGGAGGAACAGTGAGGCTCCAGGGGTGAGGGTCCTGCTGCCGGCAGAGCACCCCCTCCTCATTTTCTGACTGCTCGGTGTCTTGACTTGGATTTCAGGGCTTCGTCAAGGTGACTGGAAAGGGGACCTGTCTTTGATTCTTTTGCTCCCTGAATTCTTCCAGAAAGCAAGTTGGCTCCAGCCAGCTGGGTTCACCTGCCTTCTGGGTTTCTAGAAGGGAGAGTAACGGAGGTGACCATTGCTTGGGGCAGAATTCCCAGACTAAGGAGACAGTCTGTGTGGGGAGAGGCAGAGCGGAGAGTGAAGGCCATTGCACTGGAGATGAGAGCTAAGACAAGATGGCAGGGTGGGAGGAAGGAGAGGGAGATGAAGGATCTACTGTGGGTGGCGGTCTGGGGCTCTCTCTTAAGAGGTCACACTCAAGTCTAGTCCTGAGTGACAGGCCAGTACCTCTCATGGGGAGGGAGCAGCGGGCAGGAGGACACCTCCCTGCAGAAGGAGGTTCCTGACACAGTGGAAAGTCCCTTCAGTCAGCAGATGTCAGCAAAGTCAGTCTGTCAGGACTACTCTGTCAGAAACCCAAGCGGGCGCGTTCGTGTCTTTCCACAGTGTCAGAATTTATTGAATAGCTATAAGTTTACAGCTATGTGGATTTTGCTGGCTGTAATTTTCCCAGTAGTTCTATTCCCTTGGTAGCCAATGTTGGCAAACACAGGTTCTTTTATTTTAATGTTAGTGACTAGTATTAACTCTCAGATCACACATTACATATTACACAGTAAATCTATAAATCTATCTGGGCGCATGCCTTTAATCACAGCACTTGAGAGGCAGAGGTAGGAGGATCGCCATGAGTTCGAGGCCACCCTGAGACTACACAGTGAATTCCAGGCCAGCCTGGGCTAGAGTGAGAACCTGCCTCGGCAAACCAAAGTAAGTAAATAAATAAATCCGTCTGCTATCGATCTATCATCTGTGTATGTATAGGTTGCAGAATGGCTGCCTAGGGTTAAAGAGGTCATAGCGGAGTTCAGGGAGGCCTTACTGGAGGCAGAGGCAGTCAGATACAAAGAGGGTTCGTGTGGGACTTAGGTGACAAACCCTCCTGGGGGACCTGCGGCCACCACCAGAGTCAAACGGTGAAGTCACCGGCTTGAGCCAAACCCCAGAGTCCAGTCCGGCTCCAGAGATGAGCAAGGCGCGGGACTGGGTCCAGGGGGGCAAGCAGGTGGGCCCTGTGGGACTAAGTGGGGATCAAAGCAAGTTGAGCTCCCTGGGACAGGCCAGCTGCCACTCTCTTGATGCACACACGGTGGTCAGCTGAGGCTGGTGGGGACGATTGCAGGTGCCATGTTAGGTGTCCATGTCTTTATGGGCCCAGGTGAGGGTGTTACAGCACGCTTTCCTTGGTGTGATGTGTTCCCAGGCCTGGTTTTCCTTGTATTGACTTTAACACACATATGTGCTCCGACAGCACCAATTTACTTGGATGTAGTTGTAAGAATAGGTTATTGATCGTTCTGTGTCTCATGGGTGGCGCCAGACAGATGATAGTTGCCTTCCCACCGTGGGGCAAAGTCATCCTGCCTCTGTGTGGGTTCTCAAAATGGAGTCAGATGCTGCCCGTGCAGTGGCATCTCCCAGGGCAACGCACAGCCTGGACGAGCGCTGTTTTACCCGCTACAGAGCGATGTGATGTGGAGCGGGGCGCAGCCTGGCCTCAACAGTCTCCACCCCCGGGGTCTCCCCAGCCTAGTGACAGGGGGCTTGGGAATACGGTCCCGGGACCAGCACGGGCGACCCACATGAGGCTGGCAGAGGAAGCAGCAGATGAGCACCCGGCCAGCATGCGGGCACAGGGACGTGCACCTCGGGGTGCTGAAGTGCGCTTCGCTTGGGGCGTGGAGGCCTCGGTCACTTGCACAGCGCTTTCTTGTCTCTTTCACTTCCTCTTTGCAGTTCCGCGCACAGGCGCTGCCTCACCCCGGAGGTGTGGGTCCAGTTGTTCTCCAAAAGTGAAAATTGATATTTGCCGAGCCTCACTTTAGGGGCCCTCCAGGCAAGTGACTAAGAAAACATGAGCTTCCAGGACCACATGCAATAATGGAGGGGCATTCACCCAAAATTTCACATGGCTGACTTCTTTGTATATTCATGGAGTCTGTTTAAACATTCCAGATAACCCAAAATTATACCCCGGGGCGGCCACGGGGAGTGTCCTTAGACAGCAGGGCACACAGAGCGTGGCAGCTTGGGTTTCCGTCCTGCCCGTGTCTTCTTGCCAGCTCCGGGGATTTGGGAAAGCTCCTTGTTGACCGTGGACCTTGGCTTCCTTGCTTCAAGCCAGAAGGTAATAATTCTCATAGAATTTTGCACAGGGCAGGCAGTGGACGCCCAGGACCTGGGAGGACGTCCACAGGGTGGCGAGTGCCCGCTGCAGGGGAGCGGCTCTCAGTTAACGCTGGCAGTGAGAGGGGTTAGTCCCGGTGCCAACGAATGTCAAAGCTCAGAGCCAGTGCCCAGGCCTTGCCTTGTATCATCTGAGTGACCTTAGAGAAATTAGTGGACTACTCTGAGTGTCAGTTTCCTTCCCCCCGCCCTCCTCCCCTCTCTCCCCCTCCTTCCTTCCTTTCTTCTTTGCAGGGACACACAAACACACACACACACACACACACACACACACACACACAGAATGAGAGTGAGGAGAATGAGCACAGGCATGCCAGCGTCTCTCTTGCAAGTGAACTTCAGATGCATGTGCCACTTTGTGCATCTGGCTTTGTGTGACAACTGGGGAATCAAACCTGGGCCACAAGACTTTGCAAGCAAGTGCTTTTAACCACTGTTCCATCTCCCCAGCCCTGTTTTTTTCTTTCTTCCATTTGTTCTTTCTTTTATTTATTTTGAGAGAGAGAGAGTGCGGGGGGTAGTGGAGAGGCAGATAGAGAGAATGAGTGCCTCAGGGCCTCCGGCTGCTACAAACGAACTCTAGACACATGTACCACCTTGTGCATCTAGCTTTTGTAGGTACTGGGGAATTGAACCTGAGTCCTTAGGCTTCACAGGCCAGCACCTTAACCACTCAGGCATCTCCCCAGCCCTCATTCTTTCTTTCTTTCTTTCTTTTTTTTATCTGCAAAGTGGAGTCAGATGACTACAAACAAGGCTACTATATATCTAAAGCAGATGGAATGAAAAAACGCAGAGACTGGTAGTGAGGAGTGAGGAGGGGGCTGCGGCAGGAGGCTCAGAAGCTCAGATCGCCTGTGGCTACTGTCGCAGTCAGGTCCTCATTGCTGGTAGAAATCACCCAACCAAGAGCAGCTTCTGGGAAAAAAAAATAAGGTTTATTTTTGGCTTACAGGCTTGAGGGGAAGCTCCACTATGGCAGGGGAAAATGATGGCATGAGCAGAAGGTGGACATCACCCCCTGGCCAATATAAGGTGGATAACAGCAACCAAAGAGTGTGCCAAACACTGGCAAGGGAAAACTGGCTATAACACCCGTAAGCCCGCCCCAACAACACGCTGCCTCCAGGAGGTGTTAATTCCCAAATCTCCATCAGCTGGGAACCTAGCATTCAGAACACCTGAGTTTATGGGGAACACCTGAATCAAACCACCACAGTTACATAGCAAGTTTGAGGCCAGTGTATGTTACATGAGACCCTATCTCAAAATAATAATAATAAACTGGGCATGGTGGCTTGCGCCTTTAATCCTAGCACTTGGGAGGCAGAGGTAGGAGGCCACCCTAAGACTACATAGTGAATTCCAGGTCAGCTTGGCGAGACCCTACCTTGAAAAAACAAAACAACCAAACAAATAATAATAATAAAAGGCCAGAAACAGAGCCAAAAATACAAACAAAAACCAACCAAACAAAAACAAATACCCAAACCAGCCAGATGTGGGGACACACACCTTTAATCCCAGCTATCTGGAGGCAGAGGTAGGTGGATCTCTGTGAATTCGGGGCCACCCTGAGACTACATAGTGAATTACAGGTCAGCCTGGGCTACAAAGCGTGACCCTACCTTGAAAAGCCAAAAACAAAAACAACAACAGAAACTAAACCCAAACCCAAAACAAGCTGGGATGATCACTGTGAGTTTGAGGCCAGCCTGGGCTAGAGTGAGATCCTACCTCAAAAATAAATGAAATAAAGCAAATAATAATATAACTTAAATAAAATAAACAAATAAGAACTTACAGGGGATCTGGGTACAGATGAACGCAGAGGGTCAGTAGATGGTTATTGGTCATATAATGCTGCTCTGTGGGTGGAGAATCTTCTCTCCTGGAGCAGAGACTTGGCGCTAGGCTCCACATCACGGTGTCTACAGTAAGCGTTTAGTATACTTCCGCCCACCCATGTTGAATAAATGAACCAGAAGGCCATGGTTTCTCTGCTGAATCAAGTCACTAGGACCTCCAGGCATTGAGCATTCTGGGAAGTCTAGATTAGAAGGCCCTCCCCTTTATCCCAGGCAGGTTCTTTGAGGCCCAGACCTCATGTCCCGTCATATGCAAAGGGCTCCTCATGCCCTGTGAATGCAGCGCTGAGGCTGTCTCTGTCTCCAGTAGGCAGCTCCTGTGGAATCCCCCTGCCTCAGGAGCCCGGGCCCCTCTGCGCTCAGCTCAGCCCGTGACTTCTCACTGCACAGAGGAGGCTCCCGGTGCATTGATAAAACGGTTCCTAGATGGTCCAAGCGTGGTGTTTGATTTTTCCCTCCAGCAGTCTGGTTGGAGCAAAGAGCTGAGGGCAAAGCTCCATCCAAGACGCCACAGACCCTCACCATGCTAAGGACACTCGCTTTCTTCCCCTGGACTAGGCAATGAGTGGAGAAAATGACATCGATCCAGCACGGTCCCCTCTGAGACAGTCTCAGGTGTCAGCTTTATAAGGAATGCTTTGCTGGTGCCTTGGTGGAGGAGGAGAGCATACAGCCCTCCCCCCGCACACACACTCAAGTACAGACTGTCCTCAGCGCGATGGGTCAGTGGTCAGTGGCCGAGTGCTGGGCACAGTGGACAAGCGTGGCGCCGGCTCCTTGGGGCCGTAAGGCTGAAGGGTACCCTGGGCCATGGCCCCTCGGCTTGACAAGCCAGTGGGAGTACCAGCCTACCTCCTCTGTGGGGCAGGCAGCAACAAGCCAGGGGGACATGAAGTCACACTTTCAATACGACATGTCTCTCAAAGCCAGTTGGCAATCCTTGAAAGACGAGTTAGGGCAAGTGTCTGCGCTGCGGAGTAGAACGAGAAGCATTTCCGTTGATTTTTCAGTTAAAACAGGGCTTCAGATGGATTTCCACCCTGCTTCAGTCAAGCCACGCGGAGCCCAGGCACTATGCCGCCGGGCTTTCCTCTAGCTAGAAGTGCTGTGGCGGCCATGGGCGTGTGGCGCTCATACTGCATTCTTAAAGCCCCGGGAGAGGGACCCACAGACCAGCCTCTTGAATGCCTCTCGAGAAAAGCTTTGCAAGGGGACGGCGTCTTTGCAGCTGCGCATGCTGGGCGGCGCAGCTGCAGTTTGGACTGTCATTGGCAACGGGGGCCAAGGGGAGGCACCTTCCTTTGGCAGTCAGACTTTCTGGGTGTCATAAGACCAAACCAAAATTCCCACTAGTTGAGGTCAATGCTAGGGATTCCCCCCGCCCCCCGGGCACCCCACCTGTGTTTTCAGAAGAGTGTTAACAGTTGAAAAAGGAAATAGATTTTCCATAACCAGACTATCACTGGTGCTGGTTTCTCAACGTGTCAGGAGATCAGAACTAGGTCAATGGCTCTGTGTCGTGTTGGATTTTGTGTGTGGGTCAGTGGACCTGGCTATTGAGGGACTGCTGGGCATCTAAACCAGCTATAAGACCAAGAAGGAAGCTTAATCAAAGTGGTGTGGTGGCTCACAAAGGCAGACCCAGCATCTGGGGGGCTGAGGCAGGAGGATCGCACAGAATTCAAGGTCAGCTTAGGTTACAGAGTAGGACTATTTCAAGAAAAAAAAAAAGAACAGGTCGGAATGAGATGGCTTAGCAGTTAAGGTGCTTCCTGTGAAGCCTAAGGACCCAGATTCTATTCCCCAGTTCACAGGTAAGCCAGGTGCACAAGGTGGCACATGCTTCTGGAGTTTGTTACCACATCATTGACCCAGAACTCGCAAATTAGGCTAGACTGGCTAGCCAGAGAGCACCAGGGCCCCTCCTGTCTCCTGCCATCCTCATCAGTGCGGATTACAGGAGTGTGCCACCATGCTTGGCCATTTTATATGGATGCTAGAGCTCAAACTCAGGTCACTGAGCCATCTCCCCAGCATTAAATTCTTAATAACTTTTTAACACTGGAGTCATGTACATGAATGACAGCAACAGTTACGCCACTGACCACATGGCAAGTCATCTCATTGGTCCTACGAGAACATTGTGAGGCGAACACCCCTGGGAAACTCATTCTTTAGGGTCAGCCAGGCGAGGAATTTGTCAGAGGTCACTGAGCTGGGAGCATGTGGTGTGGGGTTTGGCGATTTGCATTCAGAACTCTGGGGGAAAGCTCTCTCACCTCCTAGGTCATAGTTTTAAGGCCCAGACAATGGGAGCTTCCTTGTAAAGCCATTGTGTGGTGATGATGGAAGTGATGGTGGAGGAGGTGATGGAGGTAGTGCTAGTGATGATGGCCGTGACAATGCTGCTGCTGCTGCTGGTGACGGAGGTGATGATGAAGGTAGTGATGGCGAATGCGGTAGTGATTATGGTTGTCATGGTGATGGTGATAGCGGTCGTGGTGGTGATGAGGGTGGAGATGGTGACCGCAGTGTGACAGTGGCAGCAGTGATGATGGTTGTGATGGTGTGATTCAGGTGTCTTCCGTAAACTCAGGTGTTCTGAATGCTAGGTTCCAAGCTGATGGAGATTTTGGAATTAATGCCTCCTGGAGGCAGTGTATTCTTGGGGGAAGGCTCATGGGTATTATAACCAGTGTCCCCTTGCCAAAGTTTGGCACACCCTCTTGCTGACAAAATGTTGTTGGTCAAAAGATGATGTCCTCCCTCTGCTCATGCCATCGTTTTCCCCTGCCATTGTGGAGCTACCTCTCGAGACTGCAAGCCAAATTAAACCTTTTTCCCACAAGCTACTCTCGGTCAGGTGATTTCTGCCAGGAATGCGAACTTGACTGCAACAGTAAAGTTGGTACCAGGGCGGGGTTGCTGCTAGACACCTGACTGTGTGGCTTTGGCCTTTTGGAGCAGATTTTCAAGAGGAATGTGGAAGGATTTGAAACATTAGCCTAAGAGATGCCTTTCAGTGCTGTAAGTCCAGCTTGATGGACTATTCTGGTCAGAGTTGAAAGACCTGAATGCAGTATGAACTAAGGACTGTGAGGTTTGGCTTATGACAGTGAGAAAGAGCTTTGCCTGGACTGGGCTACAAGCAGTTTGTGTAAGAGGCTTTCTGTCATGCCCCTGTCCTGAGAATTTGTGCAGGGTTGCTTTGCATAGAAATGGACTGGTGTGAGCAGAGAAATATGGCACAGAAAAATGGACTCTTTGGGCTGAAACTTCTGCCTGTTCAGCTGCAATTATATGAGATTACAACCTTTGAGATTGGGCCAGTTGACCTGCACTGGGGCAACAAGAAGAATATAGACTTTTTGAAGGGGCCTGAGTGCTCAAGTGTCCTGTTCCCCAAAGTCTGCTTTATTCCCTCTCTGGATTAACAAATTGGGACCCTACCTGGTATTGTGGACTATAAGAAATGCAGGAAAGAGAGGGTCATTGAGTTTGCAGTGTGGTCTTGTGTTTTGGAAATGGCCATGGCAGTGTGAAACAGGTTTGCTGAATGCCTGCATGGAGACCTGATGTGGGAACCAGGATCCTCAGGGCTGCGGTTCCCTGAGGACATTCAGGCAACTTGCAGAGCAGAACCCATGTAAGCCAGATGGACAAGGTGGCACATGGAGTTTGTTTGCAGTGGCTGAAGACTCTGACATGCCCATTCTCTCTCTCTCCTCCCCTCTTCTCTCTCTCAAATAAATAAAAATAAATTAAAAAAAAAAACTGGTGGAGATGGACGGAGTCTGGGTCAGAAATGCTGAAGCCCTGGGGCAGAGCAAGCCAAGAGCTCTGAGGCATGGATTCCATAAGTGTGCTGCTCTGGGGTACCCTGGCTGGGCGGGGAAACTTGCTTCACATGGTAGGATGTTCCCACTTCTCATCTGCCCATGAAAGCCAAACCATTTGCCTCACAGAGTTGCTGTCAAGGGTAGTGATTTAGGGGCCTGTTGCTGTTGTCTCCTTCTGAGAGTGGACAGATTGGGACCCAGTGTCTGGGAAGCATGTTCACGGAGAAGGCCGAGCTACAGCCTAGAGAAGGCTCCCTCCTCCTGCTGCTGTCCTCCGGGAGAGGGACACACCTTGGCTCCTCCTGCCCTATGTCACAGGAGCCCAAGTCCAGCTCCAGGACTGACAGGTGTGACTATTTTGTGGCATTTATTTATTATTTTGTTTTGTTGTTTTTCAAGGTTGGGTCTCACTCCAGCCCAGGCTGACCTGGAATTCACTATGGAGTCTCAGATTGGCCTCGAACTCATGGCCATCCTCCTACCTCTGCCTCCTGAGTGCTGGGATTAAAGGCGTGCGCCACCACACCTGGTTTTTGTTTTATTTTATTTTTTATTGTTTTGAGGCAGGGTCTCACTCTAGCCCAGGCTGACCTGACACTCATTCTGTTGTCCCAGGCTGGCCTTGAATTCACGGCAATCTTCCAACCCCTGCCTTTGAGTGCTGGGAATAAAGGTGTGCACCACCACACCACACCTGGCTGTGGCTTTTGTTAAAAAATATAGATAGATAGATAGATAGATAGATAGATAGATAGATTGTTGTTGTTTTGTTTTGTTTTGTTTTGTTTTTCAAGGTAGAGTCTCACTCTAGCCCAGGTTGACCTGGAATTCACTATGGAGTCTCAGGGTGGCCTTGAACTCATGGCAATCCTTCTACCTCTGCTTCCTGAGTGCTCAGATGAAAGGTGTGCTGCACAATGTCTTGCTCTGTCTCTCTCTCTCTCTCTCTCCATATATATATATATATATATATTTAAATATTTTATTTGAGGGAAAGAGTGAGTGCACCAGGGCCTCTGGCCACTGCAAACTCCAGACACATGTGTCACCTTATGCATGTGGGTGCTGGGAAACTGAAGCTGGGTCCTTTGACTTTGCAGGCAAGTACCTTAACTGCTAAGCAATCTCTTCAGCCCTTTTTAAAAACCATTTTTTTAAGCTGGGCATCATGGCACATGCCTTCAATTCCAGCACTTGGGAGGCAGAGGTAGGAGGATTGCCATGAGTTCTAGGCCAGCCCAAGACTACATAGTGAATTCCAGGTCAGCCTGGGCTACAGCAAGACCCTACCTTGAGAAACCAAAATAATAATAATAATAATAATAATAATAATAATTATAATAATGGTAATAAACAGCCTTCAAGTTTCCCTTTGAGCAGAGCCACAGGGAGGACACCCTTACCCTTGTCCCTCTCTGTGTGACGCTGCA
The DNA here is from genome assembly GCF_020740685.1 of Jaculus jaculus. Lineage (NCBI taxonomy): Eukaryota > Metazoa > Chordata > Mammalia > Rodentia > Dipodidae > Jaculus > Jaculus jaculus. Next base: position 135,056,529 of record NC_059109.1, read on the forward strand.
CTGCCCCCTGTCATTTCCCTTTTCTACTCAAGGTGGCAAGGGCAGGCCAGGCTGGAGTTCTGAGACTCCTGTTTCCACATACCTGCTGGGGTCTCCCTGGACTGTCAGCCCCAGTTTGCTGGGTGTGAGGACGGGAGTGTGTGCTGGAAACCCAGCTAGCTGAATTTAGTGCGTATGTCCTGTCCAGGAAGGAGGGCAATTCTCCTCTTTCTCCGTGGTCAGTGGTGTCACATCTTCCCTCCACTATGTCAAGCGTGTGTGTGTGTGTGTGTGTGTGTGTGTGTGTGCGTGTGCAGGGCCAGGAAGGTTGGCCTCACCCACCCCTGTCTTGGCCATATGTATCTGGAAGCAGATGGGGTCACAGCTGCCTCTGGGTTGCTGCTTGCTTGGCCGTGTGTGGTGTGTGACTGTCATACCCAAGAGAGTCTTGGCTTAGCCATGCTCCTCTGGGGAACTTGCGCATCCCTCCCATGTCCCCGCCTCACTGTCACCCCTCAAGCTCTCTCCAGCCCACAGTAGTTCTCGGTCCTGCTGTCCACTGCCCGGAGATGCGGTGCTGGGCCTCATGCCTGCTAGGTAAATACTCTACCAAGTGAGCCGTGGCCCCAGAACTTGTTAGTAGTTCTTAAAATGTTGAGTACATGTCAGTTTGGAAATACTTTACAAATATTAGGTTAAATAAAATAGCTAATGAAATTAATTTTGCCTCTCTTATTTTATTTTATTTTTAGTTGTCTTTTTTTCAAGGTAGTGTCTTGCTCTAGCCCAGGCTAACCTGGATCTCACTCTGTAGTCCCAGGTTGGCCTCAAATTCACAGCAATTCTCCTCTCTGCCTCCGGAGTGCTAGGATTAAAGGCATGTGCCGCTACACCTGGCTCTTCTTGGTATCTTTTTGGGGGGAAGGGGGGAGGAGGTAGGCTTCAAGGTAGAGTTTTGCTCTTGCCCAGGCTGGCCTGGAATTCACTACGTAGTCTCAAGGTGGTCTCAAACTCACAGTGATCCTCCTACCTTTGCCTCCTGAGTTCTGGGCTTTAAAGGTGTGTGCCACCACGCCTGACTTTTTCTTGGTATCTTAATTGAGGCTACTAACTTTAATTTAATTTATTTGAAAGAGAGAGACAGACAGAGGGAGAGAATGGGCACACCATGGCATTTAGCTGCTAAAAAGGAACTCCATAGGCATGCTCCCCCTTGTGCATCTGGCTCACGTGGGTCCTGGGGAATCGAACCTGGGTCCTTTGGCTTTGCAGGTGAGCACCTTATTTGCTAAGCCATCCCTCAAGCCCCGGAACTACTAACTTTAAAACCACAGAACTGCCTCCTGGGGCGTTTCGTGGGTGGGCTTAGCTAGATGTCTACTCCCTGTGAACAGGGTTGGTTAGGATTTGGTTATCATGGCATACTGTTACCTTCTTGTTGCTGCACAAGATGCCTGGCAAGAATCAGCGTAAGGGAGGAAAGGTTGATTTCAGCTCACAGCTCAAGGACATGTAGTCCGCCATACCAGAGAAGGTGTGGGGTCAGGAGCTGGTCACATTCAGCCCACGGTGAGGAAGACGAGCAGTGAACGCTGCACAGCCAGCTCTCTCCTTTTGACACCATCCGGGAACCCAGCCCACGGCATGTTTCCACCTCCAGTGAGGGTGAGTCCTCTCACCTCCACCAACACAACCTGGAAAATCCCTCGCAGACATGAGGAGAGATTTGTTCTCATGGCAATTTTAAATCCTGTCACCTTGACAACTGGAGATCAACCATCACACATAGTAAGGGTAGCACTCAGCAGAGGCTCGTCACGTTCTGGGAGCTCAGTAGGTGATTGTGGGAGAAAGAAGGGAAGAAGGAAGTGGGAAGGATGCAGAAGGAGGGAGGGAGGTGACATACGGAGGGAGGGAGGACAGCCAGAAACAGAATGGAGGAAGGGTGGAGGAAGGAGAAAGAGAAAAATAGCCTGGGCTGGCCTATAACAGGGCCCTAAGAACCCGCTAGTGAGTCCAGAACTCTCTCCACACGCAGTACTTGAGGCAGCTGTCCAAAAGAATCCCTTTTCCCTGGAAGGTTCTCAACTTCCCATTGTCCCCAGATTCCTGTCCAGAACCTACTGGCTTTCAGCTGGGTGTGTTGGCGCACACCTTTGATCCTAGCACTCTGGAGGCAGAGGCAGGAGGAAGCACAAGTTCTTGCTGGGTCTCCTGCAATCCCACCACGACTGAAAGTGACCTTGAGTAAGTGGCCTCGAGTTCAAGGTTCCCCTCTGTCCTGTGCCTTACCACGGTCCTCCTCCCCAGAGTGCCATCTTGGCTTTGAATGGGGCTCTGCACCCAGACCCTGCAGCTGTGAGCCCAGACAGTAGGTACAGCTGTGGCCTTCTGTGACAAGAGCCATCTAGACCGTGCTTGATCTCCACACACACGGCACCTAAGTCTCAGAGGACAGAGGTAGAAATGCCCGTCCCATCCTGACAGTGGGCTCTCCCAGAATAATATCCTCTCTCCATCACTGCCCAACAGGAATAATGGGGCAAGTGTGAGCCGGTAGAGGCCAGCAAGGCTCACTGGCCTCTGTTTTCAGGGAGTCAGGTCAGCTCTCTGCTCAGCCTGGCATGGGGCTTTTGGGGTTCAGGCAGAGGTCTTGAACTCCAAACCCTGAGCTCGGGCCTGTTTGACCAAAGAATCAGGGTAAAACAGGACTGAGAATTAGGATAAAATTAGGACAACAAAGGATAATTATTAAATTATCACATTTACTGGGGGAAGGATGGAAGCAAAGGAAGGGAACTGGATGGCCCCACGGTTTTGAGAGCCCGTGTGGGAAGTGAGCGTGGGCCTGGACGAAACATGGAAACAGTTTAGAGAAGAAGAGAGTTCCTGCCTTGTGGGAGGCGGGAGGGGGAGAACCCGTGTGGGAGGAGGAGTTGGAACAACAAGGGGAGGCTCACCAGGGCAGGCACCTCGAGTTCAGGAGAGATGAACAGCAGGCAGAGAAGGCTTGATCGCCTGCTGAGCATCTATTTATAACCTTACTGTGGCCAGCCATGACGCCATGTTTAGGGCAGAGCTTACCCAGTTAGAATTCCAGGATCAGACTTAAACCTTAATTCCAGGGAAGAGACTCAGGTTGTTTACCCGGGGGGGGGGGGGGGGGGGGGAGGAACAGATCAGGCAAGAGAGAAGGAGAAGCCAGGTGATTCTCTGATCTCTCAAGAAGTGGAGACTTCAAGGACTGGCCCCCAAACATTCCTGCTGTTTACTTTGGGGCCTGTCCGTCACCCTAACTGCCTCAGGCCCTGTGAGGAGTATGGACTGGCCGAGAGGGGAGGTTGCATCCAGGAGGCACTGGGGGAGGTGTCTTGAGGATCCATATCTAATCATGAACCTGGTCCTTTGGTACATCTCTGTTTCAATACAGGAGGCAGCGATGGTCATGGATCAGCTAGTTTGGCAAGCGGAGTATGAACAGAGAACCCCTGTTTCCAATCAGATGGGAAACGAGGGCCAACTCCCAACGTTGCCCTCTGACCTCCCCACACACCTCCTGGCACGTATGTTTGCACTCGTGCACATGACACACGCACACACACCAAAACAATTTTTTCCCCTTAGAAGCTGAATGGCTCAGAAGTCAAAGGTGCTTGTGTGCAAAGCCTGATGACCTAGGTTTGAGTCCCCAGCCAGATGCAAAGTGCCCAAGGTACCTATGACAATGGGAGGTGGAGCCAGGAGAACCTAAAGCTTCAGGGTGGGCAAGCTGGTCTGACTTCCTTTGCAGCCTGGCAGGTCATTTGGAGTGGCAAGAGACCCTGTCTCCAAGAAGGTGGATGGGCTGGAGAGATGGCTCAGCGGTTAAGGTGCTTGCCTGGGAAGCCTGGGGACCCAGGTTTGACTCCCCAGAACCCATGTATACCAGATGTATAAGATGGTGCATGTGTCTGGAGTTTGTTTGCAATGGCTGGAGGCCCTGGTGTGCCCATTCATTCTCCCTGTTTCTCTCATAAGTAAGTAAATGAATAAATAAATAAAAGTAAAAATGTTTAAACTACATACAAACTCTTCAAACAAACAAAACTTGAACACAACAGTGAAAACAGCCGAAGGAAAAAAAAAATTGCAGGAAACACAGCAGCTAAAATGCAAATGGCATTTCCTGAAATGAAATGAAAACTGTGTCAACCCATTAGTCATCAAGCAACTGGAGTGAGAACGCTAATAGCATCTCTTGATGCTTTTCAGAGTCTCAGTACCACAGACGAGCGGGGGCTCACCACAGCAGCGGGACGGGGACACAGTCCCCCATACACGGCCCGGGATGGCCTCTCTGAGTTTGGGACTATGCCTTCAGTTATTACAAAGATATACTTTTACCGTGTCTGAGGAAGTATTTAGAAACTGTGAGGCAGGAAGCTTTTGCTCCCATCTTTTACATGGCAGAGGGTGATTGTGCTGATAGGGTTAGCAGTAATCAGATAGTGAAAGATTCGATGGTAGGAGGCCTGGGGTTCGATCCTCAACTTCCACATACAAGCCATGAGACACTGAGGAGGAAGAGACAAGTGTACCCCGGGGCTCTCCGGTTAGCTAATCTAGCCAAATTTGAGCACAGGGTTAAACGAGAACCTATCTCAAAATGGGGCTAGAGAGATGGCTCTGCAGCTAAGGCACTTACTCGCAAAGCCTGATGGCCTAAGTTCAATTCCCCAGTACTCACGTGAAGCCAGGCACACAAAGTGGTGCATATGCCTGGACATCTGGAGCTGTTTTTTTTTTTTTTTTTTTTACAGTGGCTGGAGGCCCTGATATACATACATTCTCTCACTCTCTGTCTCCTTGCAAATAAATAAGATGGAAAAAAAAATCTGGATTTGGTAGCTCACACCAATACCCCCCAATCCCAGCATTTGGGAGGCTAAGGCAGGAGGTCTGTGAGTTTGAGGCCAGCCTGGGGTTAGAATGAGAGCCTGCCATGGTGGCACACTTCTTTAATCCCAGTACGTGGGAGGCAGAGGTTCAGGAGGATTGCCATGAGTTTGTAACCACCCTGAAATTTCATAGTAAATTCCAGGTCAGCCTGGGCTAGAGTTAGATCCTACCTCAAAAAGCCTAGATAAATAAGTAAGTATGTAGCTGGGCATGATAGACACAGCTTTAATCCCAGCACTTGGGAGGCAGAGGCAGGAAGATCGATATAAGTTCAAGGCTAGCCCAAGACTACATAGTGAATTCCAGGTTAGCCTAGGCCAGAGCAAGACCCTACCTCAAAAAAAAAAAAAAAATCAATCAATCAATCAATAAAATTCAATGACAATATAAAGTTAAACCACAAATCTGGTTGCAATACCATATGTACCTATCACAGCATTTCTGAAAAATGCCTGTACATCCATGAGCGCCCATGCACAGAGAGAAACCCAGCAAAGGGTTCTGCTAATCTGCTAATGGGGCTTTCCTCCCTAGATCGAATTGCGAATGTGCGCCGGCTTCTCTGCATTTCCACTGCTAGACACCGGGCCAGCAAGGGCAGGGCGGGGCTGGTGAGGACAGGCTGCCGCTGGATACGGTGTTGGTCATACACTTTCCAGACAGTGACAGCCACACTTATCAAAAGTCTTAGTGTGCCTGAATCACGTCACCGGCAACTTTACTTCTAGGAATTTACCCTTAGGAAATAATCAAAGATGTATGCAAAGATTTATGTACAAGGATGTCCATGGCAGAGTTATTTACAATAGCAAAAAGTTGGAATCACTCTTAATATCCAACAATAGGGGATTGTTTAAGGGCTGCTTGGCCCTTGCAATGTTGTGCTGAGCAATCATGGAAAGTGATGTCAAATACTGGGTGGAGTAACAAAACGTTCACCGGGTAAGAAGTGTGAGGGCAGGGCCTGGGCTCAGTGGTGGAACACTTGTCTAGCATGTACCAAGCCCAGGGTTAGAGTGCCAGCAAGTCAAAAATTAAGTAATTAAACCAGGCATGGTGGCACATGTCTTTAATCCCAGCACTCAAGAGGCAGAGGTAGGAGGATCAGTGTGAGTTTGAGGCCAGCCTGAGACTACACAGTGAATTTCACGTCAGCCTGGGCTAGAGTGAGACCCTACCTTGAAAAACAACAACACCTAAAAAGGGGCTGGAGAGATGGCTTGCAGTTAAGGTACTTGCCTGCAAAGCCTAAGGGCCCAGGTTTCATTCCCTAGAAACCATGTAAGCCAGATGCACACGGTAGTGCATGTGCCTGGAGTTCATTTGCAGTAGCTAGAGGCTCTGGAGCACCCATTCTCTATCTCTCAAATAAATAAATAAATAATAAAAACAAAATATTGAGGGCTGGAGAGATGGCTTAACAGTTAAGGCACATGCCTGCAAAGCCTAAGGACCCAGGTTCGATACTCCAGGTCCCACATAAGCCAGATGCTCATAGTGGTGCATGCGTCTGAAGTTCATATGCAGTGGCTAGAAGCCCTGGTGCGTCCATTCTCTCTCTCTCTCTCTCTCTGACTGTAATAACCAAATAAAAATAAAATATAAAAAAGCAAAATATTGAAAATACAAATTGCTTTTAAAAAGGAGGGGGGCTGGAGAGATGGCTCAGCAGTTAAGGTGCTTGCCTGTAAAGCCTAAGGACCGGAATTTGATTCCCTAGTACCTGTGTGAAGCCAAATGCACTAGTGGCACAGGCATCTGGAGTGTGTTTTGCAGTGGCAAGAACCCCTGATGTGCCCATACTCACTCTCTCTGTGTCTGCCCCCACAAATAAATAAAAATTTAAAAATTATTAATCAATTAATTTTAAAAGCTTCAAATGTCTGTGGTGGTTTGAATGAGGTGTCTTCCCTAGGCTCCTGTGTTTTGAATGTTTGGTCCCCAGCTGGTGGCTTGGGGGAGTCATGTACCCTTGCTGGAGGAAGCGTGTCATTGGGGAATGGATCTTGAGGTTTATTAGTCCAGCCCACTGGGGGATATGTGTGTGTGTGTGTGTGTGTGTGTGTGTGTGTATGCATACATACATATATATATATATGTATATATATATATATATATATATATGTACATATATATCCTCAAAGACCACTTCCCAACAGAGCCCTTCTATACCAGGGGTAGGGAACCATAGGGAAAGAAAAAGTGGACGGCTAAACCAAACATTTCTGCATGCCGAAACATCACAAATAAATGAAAACCAAGAGAAATTAGTGTCCACCATTAATTCCTGGAGACTCCAACACTGCAGGTGATGGACCGGGGATTCCTACCAGGGAGGCTGCTCGCAGGGGCGACACCAGCCCTTGAATGAACGCCCGGTGGAGGGATGAATGGGTGTTGATGAATTGATGCATGAATGAAGGAAGGAGGAGCTACATCCAGGGCACGAGGGTGACTTCATTTGAGTCTCCTCTGAGGAGGCACCAGGATGGCTGGCAGCTACTGGGGCAGAAAGTGGTTTGGCTTTGCTCTGCACACTGCAGGGCAGTGCCCGCAGCCTCCTTGGCCTCCACGCGCATCTGGAAGATGGGTTGAGCATTGTTCCTCCCCCACCACCTCCTGCCAAGGATGTCAGCAGGGTGAGTCACAGCCCAGGTATTTTGGCCCGGCCGTTGTTTTGACAATAGGTTGGTTAAATAGACAGTTTGTTATTTCTTTTACTCTGTTTTTTTTTTTTTTTTAAGCCACATTTCCAGAAGGGCTTTGCTCCTAGGTGTCCACATGCGAGGAGCCTCCTGACAAGACAGAAACCAGTCATGGGGAGAAAGTGGGCGCTCCTCCGGTCAAGGGTTCCCACTGGGCTCTTCTCACCACAGATAAATCTTTCACCTGGCCTGGGTGACTGACCGGATGTCAACACTGTGGCCTCCATGACAGACCTAGAGACACTGTGTCCAGTTGCAGCATGAAAGATTCAGTTAGACCCAACAGGCACTTCCTGCTCAACAAGGCTGCTTCTTCCTGCGAGGGGGAGGTAGTTTTATAGGCCTCAGTCTCTGGCTTGTGCTGAGACCTCTCACCTGTGAGGTCTGGGTAGCAGCAATGGAAGGAAGCCACAGCTTTTCTGGAAGGATCTGGGAGGAAATGTACGGAATCTCTGCCAGAGAGTGCTGAGGGAAATTGAGGCAGGGCCATGCAACACATGCAGCGCAGTGCCTGTCATGCCGCCCTGTTCTACCTCTAAGGGCCCAGAGGAGAGCAGGACATGGGCAGCCATCTAGGGACCCTTAACTGCCCGCCCAAGAGCGATGGGGCCGGGCCGGGACAGGAAGTGGAGAGACGTCAAGCTGTCCAGTGGCCAGGACAGGCTCTGACAGAGTGTCATGTGAGACAACATGACTCCGACAAGGTCACCAGACCCAGATGCAACCCTTGGCTGCTTCCCTGGCTCCCGGTCACTCCTCTCTTCATGGTGGCTTTGGTTCCAAGTCACAGGAAGCCCCGTTCCGAAAGGAAGTTCATGGGCTGAAGCGTGTGTGGGCGGATCCCGCTTCAGGAGCCCCCAGGATCCAGGTTCTAAACCCAGCACCAGGCCCGGCTCGGGGACCCTGTCTCCCCCTGGCTTGCTGCTTAACTTTGCTTCTGAGGCTTCCTGCAGATCGTCGCCACACCTGTGTGGGAGGCTGAATCCCAGAGGAGAGAAAACTTGTCCCCCAGTTATTTCAACACAAGTCGTGGGTCTGACGCCTGCATCCATCTTTGGGACAGAAACACACTCGTTGCATCACCTTCTCATTGCTGGGACAAAGCACTCGACCAAAAAGCAGCTGGTGGGAGGAGAGGGTTTGTTTTGGTGTATGGTCTGTGGGGGAGGCTCCATGATGGCAGGGGACAGCCTGGCATGAGCAGAGGGTGGACATCGCCTCTGCCACTGCAGGAGGGCAACGGCAGCAGGAGAGAGAGCAGAGCTCTGGCAAGGGGAACAGGTTATAACACCCCAAAGCCTGTCCCCTACAATACATCTCCTCCAGCAAGACTCCCCCTTCCAAATTGCCACCAGCTGGGGACCGAGCATTCTAGAACACATGAGTTTATGGGGGACACCTAATTGAAGCCACCACAGCACTTCTGCCCCAATCACAAGGACTGGAGGGTGGGGGGCTTTTGAGCCAGGGGACCTGAGCCCAATGTAGAAGTAGGGGAAGGAATGCCCCAGGCAGGGTTTGAGCAAAGGAGAAGGGAAGGAGACCCAAGCTGGCCAGACCAGCTGTGAAGACACCATGTGGACACACTTTCCCCATCTGTCCCTGACCAGTGTTCTGATGGAGTTGTTTTAGCTCTAGTATCTCTTACACAGCTCAGCTTTTGAGATGTAGGAATCTCTTGTTTTGCTTCATCTTGATTTTTTTTGCAGTGTGTGTGTTGGGGGCACGGTGCCCGTGTGCCTGTGCGTGTCGGGGCCGGAGGCTCACATCAAGGTGCTCCTAATCTGCTCTCCACCTTACTCTGAAACAGGTTCTCTTGTGAAACTTCCTGGGGCTCCCTGATTCAGCTAGACTGGCTGGCCAGCTTGTCCCAGGGATTCTCCTGTCTCCGCCTCCCCCTCCCCAGTGTTGGGATTACAGGTCCATGTTGCCACCCCTGGCATTTCACACGGGATTTGAACTCAGGTCCTCGTGATTGTGCAGCAGGCACTTTCCCCCCTGAGCCATCTCCCCAGAGCTCTAGTTTGATACTTTGATATTTGAAACCCTCCCGGATCTTCCAATCTTCCATCTTGTTTCCTCTGGCTTGGGGCTGGTACGGACTCTCTAGGCATACCACAGGGAGGGGAGCTCTGGTGAAAGACAAGGTGGGTTATCAAACCTGGGTTTGACTCCCCAGGACCCACAGATAGCCAGATGCACAAAGTGGACACGCATCTGGAGTTCGTCTGCAGTGGCTAGAAGCTCTGGGGTTCCTCTCTCTCTCTCTCTCTTTGTGTAAATAAATAAATATTTTAAAAAAGGAAACAAGAGAAGAGCTGAGGATGTAGTTAAATGGGTAGAGTGCTGGCTTAGCATGGATGAAGCCCTGTGTTGTTTTTGTTTTTGTTTTCTTTTTGAGGTAGGGTCTCACACTAGCTCAGACTGACTGGAATTCACTATGTAGTCTCAGGGTAGCCTTGAACTCATAGTGATTCTCCTACCTCTGCCTCCTGAGTGCTGGGATTAAAGGCGTGCGTCACAATGTCTGGCACAAACCCTGGGTTTTTCCATCCAGCATTGCATAAATTGGGCATTGTGGTGCATGCCTCTAATCCCAGCACTTGAGAGGTAGAGGCAGGAGGGTCAGGAGTTCAAGGTCATCCTTGGCTATACAGGTAGTTTGATGTCAGTCTGGGCTACATCCGACCCTGAAATGAGGAAATAAGCAGAAAAAAAATGAGGAGGACAAGGAGGAGTCAATTTAAAGACTCTGGGCCTGTGCATTTCTTCTCTGGTCCTCAGTTTCCTTTCCTTTCCTTTCCTTTCCTTTCCTTTCCTTTCCTTTCCTTTCCTTTCCTTTCCTTTCCTTTCCTTTCCTTTCCTTTCCTTTCCTTTCCTTTCCTCTCCTCTCCTCTCCTCTCCTCTCCTCTCCTCTCCTCTCCTCTCCTCTCCTCTCCTCTCCTCTCCTCTCCTCTCCTCTCCTCTCCTCTCCTCTCCTTTCTTCTCCTTTCCTTTTGTAAAAATTAATAGTTTATATATTTGAGACAGACAGGAAGAGAGAGAGATAATGGGCACACCAAGGCCTCTAGCCACTGCAAGGAACAGACTCCAGACGCATGTGCCACCTTGTGCACCTGGCTTTATGTGGGTACTGGTAAATTGAACTTGGGTCCTTAGGCTTCATAAGCGAGCACCTTAACTGCTAAGCCATCTCTCCAGCCCTTAAAAGAAATAGTTTGTTTATTTATTTACTCAGTTTTCTTGTGTGTGTGAAGCACAGCTGAGAGTCATCTTCAGAGAGAATTTTGGGGAGCACTACTCTGAGAGTCTATTTGGCATTCAGGGTGGTGTCAGACGCAGGCGAGCTGTGACCCATCTGTGTTCTCTTCCACGGGGAGAGCGGAGGCCCAGAGGAGACGCGCGTGGCGGGCGGGACTGCTGCAGGATCGGTCCCTGGAGGCCAGGACTTGTCATCTTGTCATCGGGAAGGAAGCTCACAGGGTGAACACATCTCTTTTGGAGCTTATTTCTGGGGAGGTGGTGACCAGCCCGTCCCCATCTCTCTTCTTGTCCAGCTGACCTCTGGCCCACAGTCCATCCAGCCTGAGCCGGGCACGGTCTCCCTCCCCATCTCACATACAGAACTTCGGTGTGCACAGACCCCAGGAGCTCAGGCTCTGCTTCAGACGGTTCATCTCCGCTGTTTATCTTTCAGACACCATTAACCACAAATTAGCTGATTCTTTTGTGGCTATAAATTAATAGATTCCATTAGTGAGCAGTCAATTATCAGATGATTACTTTTCTCCCGGAGCCTCAAGGTTTTTCTGGCCATGATTCGGTCTCTTTCTCACCCCGTTCTCCTTCCTGGGTCCCGGTCCGCTGGCTCTGGTCATCCCCACCGACCAGGGAAGGTGAGAGCTGAGAGAGCGGCCTGCTTGACAGACAGAAACAAACCTGATGGGAGGCTTATTTTCAAGACAATTTCTATATCCAGCGTAATCCAAGCCATCAGAGTGGCCACCTCCCTTTATTCGCCTGTAGATGGTAGACATAGCAGCATTTGCTTGTCCTTCTGTTACTCTATGCCTTAGACCTCACTTTAACTAACCTTCAATAGACGTCTATATCCATCCAGCCAGCCAGCCACTCACCTCTCCACCCACCCAGCCCGGCCATCCTCTCTTCTTCTTTTCCTCCCATCCTCCCATCCCCCACCATCATTCATTCCTTTCTCCCTTTCATCCATCACCCACCTATATATCCATCTGCGTACTCTTCCGTTTGTCTGTCCATCCACCCCTCTTTCCTTCCCTCTCTGTCTCACTCTCTCCCACTTCCCTCCCTCCCTCAATCCCCTCAAAGCTCAGCGGAGGTCAGGGCTGGGGCCAGGAAGAGGTACATGGGTCCTGCTGCTGTCCCTCTGGGTCCTGGGACAGTCAGATAAATAAAACGGGGCCTTCTTTGGACCCCCACAGCCACACACTAGGTAAGGCATACGTCACTTGTGCCAGGAGGGCTGAGTGGCAAACTTGTAAGGCGTAAGGTAGCAGAGCACCCGCAGGCTTTGTGAGCACAAGGCGCAGTCCATGGCCGAGGCTCTCCGGCTCTTGTTAGGATCAGCAGGCAGCGTGTGTGGTCTGGGGCTCATGTCTTTGCTGGATCAGCCAGGACCTTCAGCTGTAAGCGACAGAAACACTCTCAGAGGGCTGACCGGGCTGAGCCCAAAGACGTCTGCACCTCGATCCCCAGAACACGGGAATATATGCCACTTACACAGCAAAAGAGACTTTGCAGATGTGATTAAAGTGAACGTCGTATCCAGGTGGCCTAGTATTGTGTCAGGGGTCCTTTACAGGAGGCAGAGGCCGTAGGAGGGGGACGTTGCAGTGACATGAAGAAGGAGCCACGGGCTAAGGGTTGCAGGAGTCTCCCGATATGGGAAAGGGTCACCATGAACCCTCCTCAGCTGTGTCCCACTGACCTTTGACTTTGGCCCAGGGAGATGAGTGACCACCAGCCCTGCAGAGTCTTCATGTGACTTGAAGTCACTGTGTTATTTTTCTAAGTGTTGTGACAAAAGCAACTAACTCGGGGAAGGAAGGGCTGATCGTGACACAGTCTTTGAGGGGTGCAGCCTGTCGTGACAGAGAACACCCAGCAGGGACAGGAAGGGGTTCATCCCTTCGCACCTGCAATGGGGAGGCCGAGAGCGGCCCGGAAGTGGCCCCGGCCATTGAGCCCAAAGACTGTCCCCGGGATCCGATTCTCCCGATGAAGCTCCCTCCATCACCTTCCAAAATCACCAGCAGCTGGGGACCAAATGTGTTTGAACTGTAGTAAAATTGTGGGGACATTTCACATTCAGACCACCACAGCCTCCCAGCTGGAGATGACTGGACAAAGTGAGGGAGGAAAGCCACACCCCAGGAGAAAGAGAATTCACTCAAAGGACTTGCCACCTCCCACTCCAAGAATAAACAAACCCAGAGAGGTCATTCCTGAGGAAGTTCTGGTACGTTCCAGAGCAAAAACCAACGAATGGTCCCTTGAACATGGTTAGAAACCTGAGAAAATAACTTACAGGGGGAGGATTGACTTTGCGCATGGTCCCCGAGGCTCCGTCCATCATGGTGGGAAGGCTTAGCGAGGCAGAGCAGCTTACCTCGTGACAGCCAGGAAGCAGAGAGGGCTAAATACCTGTGGTTGTACGCGTGCACGTGCATACAGAGGCCCGAGTCAACATAGGGTGCCTTCCTCAATTCCCAACTTAATTTTTATTTTTATTTATTATTATTATTATTATTATTATTATTGTCTTTTTGAGGTAGGGTTTCACTGTAGCCCAGGCTGACCTGGAATTCACTATGCAGTCTCAGGGTGGTCTCAAACTCATGGTGATCCTTCTATCTCTGCCTCCAGAGTGCTGTGATTAAAGGCGTGTGCCACCATGCCCGACTATGGAAATCCATGCTTTTTTTTTTTTTTTTTAGTTCCAACTTTATTTTTAAAATATAGTTTATTTATTTATTTTTAAACATATTTTATTTATTTATTGGATAGAGAGAGAGAGAGAGAATGGGCATGCCAGGTCCTCTAGCCACTGCAAATGGAAGTCCAGATGCATGTGCTACCTTGTGCATCTGCCCTATGTAGGTACTGGGAATTGAACCTGGGTCTTTAGACTTCACATGCTTGCACCTTAACTGCTAAGCCATCTCTCCAGCCCTTATTTATTTATTTGCAAGCAGAGGGATACACACAGACAGAGAGAGTATTTGGCACCTCAGGGCCACCAGCCACTACAAATGAACTCCAGACACATGTACTGCTGTGCATCTGGCTTACATGGGTAGGGGGAATTTGAACTTGGGTCATTAGGTTTGGCAGGCAAGTGTCTTAGCTGCTGAGCCATCTCTCTAGCCCTCCACCTTACTTTTTGAGATAAAGTCTATGATGATGGCTTATATTGATTGTCAACCTGACAGGACCTAGAATCACTGGTGAGGGATTATCTTGATTAGGTTAACTGAGGTGGGGAGACCCACCTTCACTATAGTTGGCACCATGGGCCAACGTCCTGGGCTATGTAAAAAGGGGAGAGCTGGCTGAGCAGCAGCATCCATCACTCTTGCTTCCTCCACACCGATGTGATGACGTGACACCAGCTTCCTTCTCCTGCCATGTTTCCCCTGTCCCAATGGACTCAACACTTGGAACTGAAAGCCTTGAGTTGCTCCTGGTCAGGTATTTTGCTCTACCAAACAGAAAGTAACTGTATAAGGGTCTCTCACTGAACTTAGAACTCACCAGTCCAGCTAGACTAGTTAGCCAGAGAGCCCCAGGGATCCTTCTGCCTCTGTCTCTGCAGAACTGAGATTACAGGTCTGTGTCACACCTGTCTGTAATGTGGCTTCTGGGGATCTGAATGCGGGACCTCATGTCTGCACAGAAGGCACCTTCCCAACACCTTCTTTTCTTTCATTCAGATATCCCTGTCAGGTCCCTCCCTCTGGAGTTAATACCTCTAGAGACACCCCCAAATACACATCCAGGGGTGTACCTCCCAGTCTTCTCCTCAGTGCCTGTCAACCAAATCAACCCAATCATCTGGGTCGACCATCAGAGGCCCCTCAAGGTAAATTAAGAATTTCCACACACAGAGAGACCTCTCACACTTCACATTTCATCCAGGAGAGTCACACTGGCTGAGCTCAAGGGCTAGGCTTATAGGTGGAGAGGTGGTGACCCTAAGATCCCTGAAGCCAATAAGGAGCAGGGACCAGAAGAGGCAGTGGGTGCCACCCTCTGGGAGGAGTCACCTTTGGAAGGACAGGACATAGGCTGCACACAGGCTTAGAATGTCCCTTCCTCTGTAGGCCTAGGTGTGGACATATCCCCGTTGAGGATTTTCACCCCCCCCCCCATCTGATAGGACAGTGACCCATCCAGTGGCCTCAGCCTGTGGGCTCTGCCCCTGGTGCACCTTTACCAGGGCCGGTGGACAGAGCTCCTCACTGGTCCATCTTGGTTTGTGTCTTATCAGCCACCTATCCTTCCCACCCATGCAGTTGCCTTTGAAACATGTACCAGTGCAAAAAGCCTTTCAACCTCACTGCTCTGTCTAGATCAACCTTTGTTGGTCTTTGTGGTCCCAGCCACTACATACAGCAGCCTCCCTTCCCCAAACTGTGACAGCTGAGTGTCACCAGATGTCACTTTCTCTCTACCAGACCCAGTCATCACGTGTGACCTCATCAGCTGTCATTATCTTCCCAGTGGTTCCGCTATTCCTGTAGATGCTGCCTGAGCCGTCTCCGGTACCATCACTACTGTCGTTGCTTTATGTGAAGCCCCAATGGATGTCTCTCCCGCTTCTCCTTCCTTCCCCCTTCTCCTTCTCCTCCCCCTGACCCCGTAACATTTTACCTCAAGGCTTTTGTACTTGCTTTTTCCTCTATGTGGATTATTTGTCTGCCACTCTGATTAGCATTTCTTTTAGAACTATCTCTGTGAAGAATACTTTGGGCAGCAAAGTGACAGTGGTTCAAATAAAAATAGACCTTTTTAGCTAGAGCTGAGATGGAAGACTCCTCTCTGTTGACTAGCTGTCAGGATGCTGGAAAGTGAGCCATGCAGCCTGTTGGGGGCAAAAGTCATCAACAGGATGAACCAGCAAGCTTTATGATGGACCAACCAGGCCAAATGTTCTAACTGGTGCAATGGTGGCATGTCTGTTATGGGGGAAACCAACTGCTCTCTGGTTGGACTTGAGATCCGTTCTCCAGGAGGGAATTCCTGCCTGCTATTGAAAACCTAGTCCAAAGCATGATAGTTAGGGAGGTCATAAGCCATGGAGGGGAAGATACTACTGTTGTCTGGCTAAAGGGGTATATTATGCCCACCAAACTTCCCTCTAAATACTTATGTTTATGTCCTTATAAAGGACACGCTCTTGAAGGATCACCACTGCCTGGGCAGAAACAATCTCTGGCATTTGTTTACTGAAAAGCTACCTGTTGTATCAGAGAAGGGCTGCGATGCAGAAGCCTTCGGGAAAGCACAGAGCAGGAAGCAGGAGCCCATCCGCTTCCCTCTCTTGGCGGCGATCTCCGAATGCATACTGGTCACCACGGCGGGAGTGCTGGCTGTGACTCTGGGAATAATTCTCCTCACCCACTCCTCTGACCGGGTGGCTTCCTCTGCTGGAGTAGCTGTGGCAGTGGCAGGCATTGTTTTCGCTCTCCTTAGTGGTGTGTTAGCTCTGCGCAAAGGCGAGGGCCCGCCGTGCTCCAGACTGGGGGCAGGAAGAAGGGCTGAGAGCCACGGGCACATCCCAGAGCCTTTGGTTATGGCCAGCCCCTGGCTGTGACTCTGCACTGAACTTGACTTCCTAGGCCCCGCTGAACTTTATTATTTTTTTTTCAAGGTAGGGTCTCACTCTAGCTCAGGCTGACCTGGAATTCACTCTGTAGCCTTAGGGTGGCCTCGAACTCATGGCAATCCTCCTACCTCTGCCTCCTGAGTGCTGGGATTAAAGGCTTGCACCAGCGCATCTGGCTCTCTAAACGTTTCAATAAACCTTTGCGCTTTGGAGGAAAAGTACCAGTAAAATTTGCCTTTTAATAGTTTGTTTTCTAATAAAGAAAATGACAAAATTAATGTTATTCTCACTTTTGCAGTGACCACTGGAGTGACTCAAAACTCACCAAAGCGCCGAGAAGAAGTGACAGTGGAGTGTTCAGCACTACGTGAGACATCTCTGTCACACTCTCCAGGGCTCAGGGCCCATTGCAGAAGAGATGGCAGAAAGACTGTAAAAGCCAAAATACGGTAGGAGTGAGTGCTTTGCAGTACTGTCTTCCGGACACGGTGGCCTTGATGTCCATGACCTCACAGTGTCTGATGCTACCTTCATGAGATCTGCATATTGCAAGGGGAAAAAAAACCCATGACATCAAAATAGAAGAGAGCAGGTGAAAAGAAGAAGGGGCTCAGTGGACGGGGGGTTCGGGAGAGGGAAAGGGAGGGTGGTGGGAGGGAAATGGGGTCGTGGTATATTGTTTATATTTCTGTGAGCTGTCAACAAAAAGTTGAACCAACAAAGCAGGCATTTTCTGCCTGAGTCATTTTGGAGGTGGCTGGTTTCTGTCAGGGCTCCTGTCTCGGATTCTCTTTCTCCTTCGCTCAGAGGCTCAAGGTGGCTGCTTCCGCTAACACCAGATGTTTCACCCCCACCTAAGGCAAGAAGGATCTTGGAACCTTGTGGACCCCAGCTTGCACCTCGTTCCTCACTGCGATTCTCTGGAAACCCCCACTGCAGTGGAAGCTGGGAAAGGAAGGGTTCAACCTTTGCATCCTTGCCAGGAGCATGAGGCCAGCAATGACTATCCGTTAGGTACTGGTTCAAGCATCACTTCCTCCAGGAAGCCTCTCCCCCAGTTCCTGGACAAGGCCAGATGGTTGTAGGACACGTCCCACTGGCACCCTGGCCCGCTCCCTGTACCATGCAGGTTACAACGGCAGTGTGTGAGCTAACTTGTAAATGGGCCCCTGGACCCCTGCTCTTTGGGGGTTTAGCTAGTAACTCCATGTCTGTGGCCCCAGCAGGCTCCTGCCCACAGTTAGGAGGTCCGTGACCAGTGGTTGCTATTCTAACTGCTGAGGTCTTCCTCCCGGCATGCAGAGGGGCCAGTGTCTGTGTGGCCCAGGACCATCAGTGTGCCCCCAAGGGGTGGGCACGCGAGAGCCGTCAGTTACCAGCTGCTTCCCTGGCGGTGACCCAGCCCTGCCTTGGCAGCGTTTCTGCCTGGCCTTGGTTTCTGGAATGGGTCTGTTGGCGTTTCAATTGCTCCTCTATCGTGCATGTGATAAGCAGAGGAAATGTGTGTCTAGATCAGTCTTGAGATAGACAGCTGGACAGCCCCTCCTGCCCAAGGGCACCTCAGGCCTTTAGTCCTCAGGCCCCTAACCCGTGTGTGTGTGTGTGTGTGTGTGTGTGTGTGTGTGTTTTCTAGGTAGTGTCTCACTTTAGCCCAGGCTGACCTGGAATTCACTCTGTAGTCAGTCACAGGCTGGCGTCGAACTCACAGTGAACCTTCTACCTCTGCCTCCTAAGTGCTGGGTTTAAAGGCGTGTGCTACCATGCTGGGCCCATTTAGTTATTTGACTTTGGGTCTCGTACATTAATATGTAAGGGGCACGGATTCATCCATGTGTACTTACTGAGCCTCTCTTCCAGGTGTAGTCCTGGGATTCACGGGTGGACAATCAATGCCGCTCACCTCTTGGGGCTGCTGTCTGGTGTGGGTTCCAGATGTCACCAATAAAGTTTTTTTTGGGGGGGGTTGAAATAGAGTCTCCTTAGCCTAGGCTGACCTAGAATTCAGTCTCAGGCTGGCCTCAAACTCACAGCGATCCTCCTACCTCTGCCTCCCAAATGCTGAGATCAAAGGCGTGTGCACCACACCAGGCACCAATAAATCTCATTTATTTTTGCAGTGTTGGTCCCTGGGCCTATGCATGCCACCCCTGAGTCACCCCCAGCCTGTCACCTGCCACTTATGTCAAGGAAGCAGTGAGGAAAAGTCAATTTATTCCCGCCTCAGCCTCCTGAGGGCTGTGACCACAAGTATGCGCCACCATACCTGCCTGGCTCTGAGGGACCGCTCCAAGGGAGGTTGGGGGCAGCTCCCTTGTGGTTGAGCTGAAAGGAGTTCAATAAGGATGGACTGCCAACGTCAGGCAAGGAGACTATAGGCCAGGCAGCAGGAGTCACTGGCCACAGGCTCCAGGTGTGGAAGCTTGGTGGGGCAGGGCAGGAACGGCACATTTCCCTGGGGAGTGTGGAGCAATGGAGACTGGTTCTCGGCCCCAGAGGCCAGATGTCTGGAGTCGAGGGGATCGGGTCCAGAGCAGAAGTCTCCAGGAGGAGACCCTCCATTGTCTCTTCCACCTTCTGGTGGCTGAGGCAGGCCTTGGAGCTCACTCAGTGTGTTACAGATCTTCTCCTGGTTTCTGCCATGTGCCTCCATGTCTCCCTATGGGCACGTGGTCATTGACTAAGGACCCACCCTCAGTGACACCTTCAATACAGAGGGTCTGTTTGGCTGCACACATACTCTTCAGGCCACAGCCCACCCACTCGTGAGTTTCTGGAGTTGGTGCAGACCCTGGGAGCGGAGTCTAAGAAGCCAGGGACACATCTCAGAGGTGTGGAGTTGGGGGAGGGGACCT
The DNA here is from genome assembly GCF_020740685.1 of Jaculus jaculus. Lineage (NCBI taxonomy): Eukaryota > Metazoa > Chordata > Mammalia > Rodentia > Dipodidae > Jaculus > Jaculus jaculus. The sequence continues at coordinate 135,075,869 of NC_059109.1, forward strand.
GGAGCCCCGAGGGAGTGTCAGCACCGTTTGCCCTTTGGGAGTCTGGAGGAGGGGGTCAAGGAACAGTCCAGTCCACATCTCCTCATCTGATGTGGGTATCCAGTGAGATAAAGGTTTCAGGGGGAAGAGTTTGAGTTTGCTTTTTATTAAAAAAAAAGTTTTAAATTTATTTTTGATTTTTTGAGGTAGGGTCTCACTCCAGGCTGACCTGGAATTCACTCTGTTGTCTCAGGGTGGCCTCGAACTCACTGTGATCCTCCTAATTCTGCCTACTGAGCTCTGGGATTAAAGGCATGCACCATCACGCCCAGCTGAGTTTGCTTTTTTCACATAACTTTTATTTATTTTACAGTGTGTGTGTGTGTGTGCATGCACGCGCGCATGTGCGCCGGTGTGGCAATCAGAGGACAAGCCCCGGATGTTGGGCTTTCTTCCACCTGGTGGGAGACAGGGTGATGCTGTTCACCACCGCGGTGGCTGCTCTAGCTGGCTTAGGAGCACCAGGTCTCTGACTCCTCTTCCCATTGCTGTAGAGGTTTTATGTTAGTGCTGAGGGATGAACAGTCCGCAGGCTTTTGTATTTATTTGAAAGAGAGAGAAGGAGACAGGGAGGCAGAGAGAGAGAGAGAGGGAAAACACACCACCTACCATTGTACCATCCAGGTCGTTAGGCTTTGCAAGCAAGTGCCTTTAACCACGGAGCCATCTCTCTAGTCCTAACCCATAGTTGATTCAGATTTCCTTCGATTTGTAAAATGTTTATTGGCAGATATTAATTACACATAGTGAAAGGCTTTGTAGCATTTTCAGTCAAGCACCTCATGTCCTCTGACCACACACACTTCCCCTATTACCCTCTCCTGTCCCCTCGCCCCTCCGGGCATCCTCTTCCTCTTCCCTTCTACTTTCACGTCATTAAGTTTGGCTTTGAGGTACTGGTGGCTGGAGGCTTACAAATGTGGCCCTAGTCATTTTCCAGGTGCCCACACCTCTGTGCTATGTGACTAACTCCCACCAAGGGAGGAGCTAACGTCTCCATCCTGTGTTTCCTGGTGACATGTGGAGTAGATGGTGCGTAGCCAAAAGGATACCTGTCAGCCTTCAGCTCATCTCAAGAGTCCTGCAAGCTTTCAGTTTCTCTCTTTAAGCCCCAGGATCCCAGGGGAATAGGCTTGTGCCACTTGGGGGGACTAGAGAGGGCATGGGGCCAGCAGATGTCCCAGCTGGTCTCACTGTGGACCGGCTGTGGTTGCCTGCTGCCAACTACTTCATATTAGGTCAACTGAGCCTGCCAGAGCCTCCAGCTGATGCCTGCTAGGAGCTGTTCAGTACGGCCAGGGGCATTGTTTTCTTTTTCTTTCTTTCTTTATTTAGGAGCGAGAGAGAGAGAGAGAGAGAGAGAGAGAGAGAGAGAGAGAGAGAGAGAGAATGGGCACACCTGGGCCTCCAGCTACTGCAAAGGAATTCCAGATGTATACGCCACCTTGTGCATCTGGCTTACGTGGGTCCTGGGGAATCGAACCAGGGTCCTTATCCACTAAGCCATCCCTGCAGCCCATGGGCATTGTCTTCTCTGCAGACATGGCTAGGACCCACCTTGAAGCTGCCAGGATGGGGGAAGGAGACAAGCCAGCCAGACAGCCGCAGGAGTGGAGCTCGGCCCAGAGATCGGAATGGTGAGACCTGACCCGGCGAGTCGCCTCGTGGAGGACGTAAGTTGTGATGATGGCAGATCAGGAGCATCAGGCGGGGGGCGGGGGGCCTGGAGAAGCCACCGAAGGAACAAGCTGTCCCTGGTGGCCAAGGCCGAGAAGGGGAGGCTGGGCTTGCCTGGTGAGGAGGAGACCCAGGAGGTGAGGGCTGGGTGAAGACAGCACGCACAGGCAGGCCGGAGGGTGCCCAGGAAGGGAACGTGGGCCGCAGTGCCCAGAGGGCTCGAGGTGCAGGCCAGAAAAGCTGGCCTTGAACTCTAGACTTACACGTCTGGTCCTCCTACCTCAGCCTCTTGAGTAGCTGGGATGACACCTCCAAGCCAGGCCTGAAGGCTTTTGATGGAGTTAAGGCACCTGACAGCAAGCACATGGAGACGGGACAGTATGGGTTCCAGGACACTATGGGCTCAGGTCAGATGAGGACCTTGACACTGGGTGCTGTTTCTGCCTGGATGGGTCCTAATCCCAAAAAGAAGAAAAAAAAATTTTTTTAACTCAGTATATTCACATTATATTACAAAAGTCTTTCATTTTTCCAGAAAGAACTAAAAATGTGCATTGCCATGTAGTGATCTTTACTGAAAAATAAAATTCTGGAATAGAAGCACCAGACATGATCTGGATAAAATGATCTCTTGGTGGCCTCCTGGTGAGCCTGCGCCTCAATCCCAGCTGGCCTGTGCCCAGGATCCTCCTCATGTCTTTATTTAGTTATTTTTAATCTTTTGAGGTAAGGTTTTGCTTGATCCCAGGCTGACACGGAATTCACAATGTAGTCTCAGGCTGGCTTCAAACTCTCAGCAATCCCCGAACCTTGGTCTTTAGATTTTTGCACATAAGCACCTTTGCCACTGAACCATTTGTCTGGCCCTCCTTTTCCTTCCTTCCTTCCTTCTTTCTTTTTAAATTTATTTATTAGACAGAGAATGAGGCAGATAGAGAGAAAGAAACAAAGAATGAGCACACCAGGGTTTCTAACCACTGCAAATGAACTCCAGACCCAAGTGCCACCTTGTGCATCTGGCTTTATGCGGGTCCTGGGGAATTGAAACCATGTTCTTAGGCTTTGCAGGTAAGCACCTTAACTGTTAAGCCATCCCTCCAGCTCCCCCTTTCTCTTTCTCACTCTCTCTCTCTCTCTCTCTCTCTCTTTTTTAAGGGCTGGAGACCTAGACAGTGGAGATTTTTTTTTGAAGTCTTTATTTATTTATTTGAGAGTCAAAGATAGAGATAGAAAGAGAGACAGACAGACAGAATGGTGCACCAGGGTGTCCAGCCACTGCAAACGAACTCCAGACACATGCGCCACCTTATGCATCTATCTGGCTTACGTGGGTCCTGGGGAAGCAAACCTGGGTACTTTGGCTTTGCAGGCAAATGCCTTAACTGCTAAGTCATTCCTCCAGTTCCCCCTTTCTCTCTCTCTCTTTTTTGCTTTTTCGTGGTAGGGTCTCACTCTAGCCCAGGCTGACCTGGAATTTACTATGTAGTCTCAGGGTGGCCTCGAACTCACAGTGATCCTTCTACCTCTGCCTCCCAAGTGCTGGGATTAAAGGTGTGCACCACCACACCGGTCCCCCTTTCTCTTTGGTGAATTTTTTTTTCGAGGTAGGGTCTCACTCTGGTCTAGAGTGACCTGGAATTAACTATAATCTCAGGCCTTGAACTCATGGCAATCCTCCTACCTCTGCCTCCCTGGTGCTGGGATTAAAGGCGTGCGCCACCACGCTGAACCAAAAAATATTTATAATATATTTTTATTTATTTATTTGAGAGGGAGAAAGAAGGAGACAGAGAGAACACCAGAGTCTCTTGCCACTGCAAATGAACTCTAGACACTTTGTGCATCTGGCTTTATGCACCCTCCCAGGACCTACTGGGGGATCAAACTGGGATGTCAGGGTCTGCAGGCAAATGCCTTTAACCTCTGAGCCATCCCTCCAGCCCTGTTCTCCTCTCTTGAAGGCACAGAGCAGGGGGAAAGGCGCGTCGTCACTGTGCAGCAACTAGCAGGGGCCTTCTCAACGCTCTTCAGAGCACCTGCCGGTAGAAGGGTCTCCCCTCGGCTCAGGTAGTGCGTCAGATATTGAATGTGGCTTTTAGACTGGAAGAAGCCCCTGGAGAGGTTTGGTTGGCCAAGGGAGCGGCTTAGGAGACCGCTTAAGGCTGGGGAGAATTCCTGCTGGGAGGAGGTGACTCCTGCAGCAGCGCAGCATTGCTGAGGAAGGACCCCACAGCCAGACATGACCTTGCGGGGGGCGGGGGCTCGTGCTGGATCTCATCTGTGCGCTTAGGGGCTGCGTCCCCACTGGCAATGGACCTTTGGCCCTGACAGCACCCACCCCAGTGTGGAAGGACCCTTTGCAGCTTCCCGAGTTGAGTTCTGCCAGCTCCAGTTTGCCAAGGAGAGAGACACCCGAAGCCACCGCTTTGGCCCGCTCAGCCACCATGTCATCCTGTCATCAAGGCAAAAGGAAACTCTAAGGGGATCAGACAGCTGGGGGCGGGCTCGAGAGTGGAGGCTACCCAGGGCAGAGGACGGAGTTGAGAGCACCCAGGAGGACAGCAAAGGGCTTCAGGCAAGAGGCGCCCCAAGCGAGCGTTCTCTGGGAAGCGGGCGCCCGCCTCCCTGTGCGCAAGGCCCAGGGTCTCAGAGCTGAGAGACGGCTCAGTGCGTGAAACACGGCCCAAGGACGGGGCCTGAGTTCCGGTCCCCAGAGTGTCAGTGGAGAGCCAGGTCGCATCCCGTGGCGCTGCGCTGAGACGGGGCGGTTACGGCCGGACCTCTGGGAAGCTAGTGGACACCTGGCCTGGCGAACAGGGTGGTGAATAATGGGAGACTCCAGACAGGCGCTCCCTCAGGCTCTGCACAGACACACACCTGCACACAATCGCTCACACACACTTCCACACAGACACTCCCTGACACACGGGTACAGACACTCCCTCACACACCCCACAGACACTCCCTAACACACCTGCACACAGACCCTCTCTCACATCCCACACAGACACTTGTTCACACACATGCACACTGACCCTCTCTCACACCACACAGATGCTCCTTTACACACCTGCACACTGACCCTCTCTCACACCCCACCCAGACACTCGTTCACACACGTGCACACTGACCCTCTCTCACACCACACAGATGCTCCTTTACACACCTGCACACTGACCCTCTCTCACATCCCACACAGACACTTGTTCACACACATGCACACTGACCCTCTCTCACACCACACAGATGCTCCTTTACACACCTGCACACTGACCCTCTCTCACATCCCACACAGACACTTGTTCACACACGTGCACACTGACCCTCTCTCACACCACACAGACACTCCTTCACACAGCTGCATGTTCACCGGAAGCCCCCTGGCGACTGTGGGGAGTGTTCTGAGCTCACGGTGAGAACCAAGAGAACTGAGTTTCCGCTACCATCACCCAGATCTAACTTTGTCTCTTGGGGCCTTGCTGGTGGAGTTGGTGGGACGGGGAGCCGAGAGGTGTGGCTGCTGAGGAAAAGACCACCACCCATATGTCCCAGTGTTGGCGTCACTGTATCCTCCCTCTAGACTCGGTTTCCTCATTTGAATTGACTTGCCCCCCCTTCCCTCCCTTCCTTCTGCAGTGCCAAAGGGTGCCCTCCTGACAGGTAGGTGCCACTATGGATCCAAATGAGGCTTTGGCCGAACAGGAAGTCGGCCACTTCCCCTGCTAGACGAGTGCTGGAGGCCCTCTCCCCCAAGGGTTACACACGTCAGCCACACTCACCTGGGACCAGATGGTGTGTGTTCAAATCGTGACTTGGCCCCTTATAAGCTGGGTGACCATGGACAGATAGGTAACCTCCCTTTGGTTGCTGTCCCATGGTATTCAGGCGATACCGGGTTTTCCGTCATGAACGTTACTCAGGTAACCTGTGGATGGCCATGAGGGTGTTGAGTGCCCCCCCCACAAGATCTGGCATTGGTCCCTGGCCAGCTCCTTCTTGCCAATCCCACATCATTTATCTGCCACCTCCTGGACAGGCCTGCCCGACTACCTGGTGAGGAGCTTGTCCCTTCATGCATTCTGTTCATTTCCTTTGATTAACTGAGCGCCTGGGTTTGTGTCTTTTCCTCCTAGCCGGCTGGCAGCTCCCTGACAGCAGGGACCAGCCTGTCCTGGCTGTGTCCTCAGAGCCCAGCATATGTCCTCTGTCCCTTTAGCCCCTGCTCGGGACACAGGAGGGTGCCAGTGCAGTTCCCAGGAGAGCCCTTAGGGGGCACTCTAGCAAGGGGCGCATGGGAGAATGAGATCTGGCCTTCCACCTCTTTTACCCCTGGTAGCCGTGTCTCGGCTTTACCCCCAGTGATCAGCTTATAGACTCTACCTGCTGCACATGCACAGGGAGAGGCACCCACAGCCTGGTGTTCTGGCTTCCATTCGGATGACCATCTGGGAATAGCACCCCACCCTGAGGGTGACTTCTCTAAGGATGGCCTCATAGTGAGTGCCCCGAGGCTGATCAGGAGCCTGGAGCTCAGACTGGGTACTGTGGGTGTCAGTGGCAAGAGAGGGGCTTGTGGGAGACTGAGGAAGGGGAGGGACCTTAGCGCTAGGAGGTTGGAGTGGACACTTGGGAGTCCAGGGACAAGGACATCAGTGCTCAGCCCAGACTGGGGACAAGATGCAACCCACACACGCCCAGCGTGCCGGACACCCCAGGGTACCCCGGAAGTGGTGAGATGCCACCAAGACACAGGAGCAAGGGGAGAGACGTGGCCAGTTAGGCATCCTGCAGCCTTGGACGGGTCTGCTGGCTCAATGTGGGGCATGACGACTCCAAGTCAAAGAGAAATTTCAGTGGCAGTTCTGCTAAGAGGGGACAAGACCTTGTTGAATCCCACCAGCCGCTCTTGGGGTTGCTGTCATTGCACCCCCATCCATTCCACACCATGATACAGCAGGGTTGCAGTTCCCAGCCTGACTCAGAGCCTGGAGCCCCTTCCTCCTGCCTCTCGGCCGAGATGGTAGAGGTGGGGGGCGAGGGGGTGGCTTCAGGAACACAGAGATGTTGCCATGACAAAAAGCAAGTGTGACAGACTCCTCACGCTCCCTACTGTCCCCAACAGGAGAGATTACAGAGAAGCTAACCCTTCAGCAACACTTGGCTCTTTTGTGGGAAACTTACTGAGGGCAAATATCTTGTTTGTTTTTTTTAGGTAGGGTCTCACTCCAGCCCAGGCTGACCTGGAATTCACTATGTAGTCTCAGGCTGGCTTTGAACTCTCGGTGATCCTCCTACCTCTGCCTCCTGAGTGCTGAGATTAAAGGCATGCACCACCACACCCAGCGACAAATGTCTTTTTAATTTTTTTTAAAAAATTACATATATATATATATATATATATATATATATATATATATATATATGTAACTTATTTATTTGAAAGCAACAGACAGAGAGAGAAAGAGGCAGATAGAGATAGAGAGAGAATGGGCACACCAGGGCCTCCAGCCACTGTAAACAAACTCCAGACGCATGGGCCCCCTTGTGCATCTGGCTAACATGGGTCCTGGGGAACTGAGCCTCAAACTGGGGTCCTTAGGCTTCACAGGCAAGTGCTTAAACACTAAGCCATCTCTCCAGCCCTTATTTATTTATTTTTAAGCAGTGAGAGATAGAAGAGAGACAGAGAGACTGGGCACACCTAAGCCAACAGTCCCTGCAAATGGTTTGTGTATCTGCCTTGATGTGGGTCCTGGGGAATTGAACTCCGGTCACTAGGCTTGGCAGGCAAGTGCCTTAACCACTGAGGATCTCTCCAGCCCCAAATGACTTTTGAAAATGGGTAAAATGTACCATTTTAACTGTTTTCAAGGACACAGCTAGGAAGGGTTAGGTTCATTCACAGGAAGTGACCACCTCCACCATTTGTCTCTGGAAGCCGAACTGAGCCCCTGAGGCTGTGGAACAATCACCTGTCCTGCTCTGATGACTTGAACATAATTCCCTCCTGTGACCTTCTTTTATGTTCTCCCAGTTCCCTTCCACCGAGCCCCTTCATCCCAACTCATGCCCTTTCTACTTTTTCTTTTTTTTTTTATTCAAGGTAGGCTCTAGCTCTAGCCCGGGCTGATCTGGAATTCTCTATGTAGTCTCAGGGTGGCCTCGAATTCATGGTGATCCTCCTACCTCTGGCTCCCCAGTGTTGGGATTAAAGGCGTGCGCCCCCACGCCCGGCTCCTGCTTTCGGCTTTGATGTCTCTCTTTTCTGCTGGCGCTTGTGGCCCGCTGCTGTGTTTAATCAGGGCTGTCTGCGTGCGCAGGGCTGAGGGATTGATTATTCACCAGAGCACATGCGTCCTCCTGGTTTCACACAACTAAAGAAAATGTCCCATTCTCCTCCAGCCATTAACTTCCAATAACTCCTCAGTGAGGGGTGGGAGCCTCGTGCCCTCCTCCACCATCCACGGTGGGATGTTGATGCGCCCATTATGGCGACATCTTGACAGTCACCGTGAGGTCATGGATGCCAGGGCCGTGTCCTGTAGGGAAGACGGCATTCCCCAGCACGCCTCCCCATCCTCCCTGGCTCTTGCAATCTTTCTTGTCACTTATTTTGCCTTGTTCCCTGAGCCTTGTGGGGTGTGATAGAGATGTAAACTTGGATAGTTGTCCTCCTTTTTTAAAATATTAAACTTATTTGTTTACATGGAGAGAGAGGAAAAACAAAATTTGTTTGCCAGGGCCTCCAACCACTGCAGATGAACTCCAGATGCATGCACCACTTTGTGCATCTGGCTTTTGCATGGGTAACAGAGAATCGATCCCCGGTTGTTAGGCTTTGCAGGCAAGTGCCTTAACGGCTGAGCCATCTCTCCACTCTTGTCCTTTAGTCTCTGTCTTAGACCCCAGCACTGTGTCTCCAGGGATGTCACATACCCACATTGAAGCAAGTGCCAAAACTTCTTTCCTTCTATGGCCAAATCGCATCCGCATCAGCATATGCATGCACCATACTCCATGACCCATGGCTGCACTGATGGACCTCTGGGCTGTTTCCAGAGCGAGGTCTCTGAGCAGAGCGTCCTCACCTCACCCTTCCTCAGCAGTGTGACCCGGCTGGGCATCCTGCCAGGCCCTCTCAGCTCAGTGATCCCATTGGCAAAGCAGACAGATTTAAGCAAAGACAATCCAGTACAGAGATGGCGGGCACGGGGCGCATGGGGCAGCACTAGTAACTTTACAGAACATTTCCAGCAAAGGAGACTAAGTTCTAAGAGGAAAGCCGCAGTGAGATACAGCCAGGGCTACAGTGCTGAAGGAAGCGTGGCTGTCAGGAGCGGCCTGGGAATCTTCAAAGAGCTGGAACGAAACAGAAATGCAGGACTTTGTTTTGCCTTGCCCAGAAACCACTCTTTCTGGAATCAAAAGGCTGCGAGGGTGAGACAGACCTCAGAGCATGAAATTGTATTACTGGAAATGGCTGGGTCTTTTGTTCTGGGGCCTCAAGAGGGACGGTTTAGCAACAGGCCAGGCCAGTTGCAGAGGGAGGAGGCCCCAGGAGCGGCTGTCTGGGGGCCCCCATCACCTCAGAAGCCCAAGACATGGGGCGAGGGGGACAGCCAGGGTTGGAGGCTCTGCAAGGACTAGTGTGGGCTCTGCCCTTGTCAAATGTATCAAATCAACTTTTTTTTTTTTTTTAAATGAAAACCAGCATGTTTAGACCCCAAACAGCAGCAGCAAGTGGTGGAACCAGCAGGGTGGTCAGAGGTCACGGGGCTGTGACCCCATGTTCACGTGGAGATGTTGTATAGTACAGAAGTCATAGCTTCCTGTTTTCAAAAAGGACCGTGAAGGCTCCAAGGCCCCCAGCTTCAGAACCTTCTCTGGCCCACAATGGCCCCTGGGATGCCTCCAGCAGCTACATTTAGCGCAGCAGACTGGATCTGTGGAGGATGGCCTGGGCCTTGTCTTTCCCAGCCTCCCGTCTCTCTCAGCACTTGAGCAAGTCACCTTTGCCTCCTCCCAGGAAACCAGGCCTGACTTGTCACTCATCCTGGCACACACTGACTCTTGCTCCATCGCTGCACACCGGTGGCTGTCACATCTCCACGCTCGGGTCCCCTGAGCTTTTCCCGTGGTAGACGGAGCTCAGGGCCATCACTGCCCTCAGCACTGTTGATGTCTGGGGCTGGGTCCTTCTCGGAGTCCCAGCTGTCCTGGGTACTGTAGGTTAGGCAGTATCTCTGGCCTGCGCCCACCCTTAGCCAGTGGCACCAGCCTCCCTCCCACCTCCAGAATATCTGCAGATGTTACCAGATGTCTCCCAGGAGACAAACGTGTGATGTTGATGGCCACAGCAGTAGAGGCAAGATTTGTCCCACTGTGCCCCCAACTCAACATGCAGTTGTTGGGAGATGGAATGAATGAATGCATGCCCATTGTGGAGCACCTGGAGGCTGCCGGTCTTGTAGGGATGCACCAGTCTTACTGGATTGTTAAGGATGCTGCCCTGTGTGCAGCCTTAAGTTTGGCCAGCCAGGCCAAATGAGCCAACGGCTACAATAGTGGCAGGTCTGTTGTGGGGGAATCCAACGGCTCTCTAATTAGATTGGAGGCCTGATCCATGGGAGGTAATACATGCCTGATACTGAGAACCTATGATGGGAAGTCATGAGCCCTAGGGGTGTAACGCCTGCTGTAATCTGGCTAAATGTATATACTGTGCTCACCAAACTGCCCGGTAGGCACTTCTCTTAATATTCACACTCATATTAATGCTACTTTCACTTTGGGTTAGAGAAGCTTTTCTTTTCAGATGGTAGTGACCTTGGGATGATTCAAAAGTCACCATAGTGTTGAGAAGAAGTGACAGAGGAGTGCTCAGCACTGCAGTATCTCTATCATACCTTCCAAGGCTCAGGGTCCATTGTGTAAGAGGTGGCAGAAAGAATGTAAGAGCCAACGGAAGGGTAGAGCTCTTTACAATGCACTCTTCCAGACACAAAATGGCCTGGATATCGGTGACCTCGCAGTGCCCGACACTATTTACACAAGACCGTAAGAGTAGGAGGAAAAGATGATGACATCAAAATAAAAGAGCCTGATGAGGGGGCGATATGATGAAAGGTGGCGTTTCTAAGGGGAAAGAGAAGGGGAGAGGGAATTACCATGGTTTATCGTCTATAACTATGGAAGTTGTCAATAATAAAAAAATTAAAAAATCAGGGGCTGGGGAAATGGCTTAGCTGTTAAGGCATTTGCCTGCAAAGCCTAACGACTCTGGTTTGATTCCCTAGGACCCACGTAAGCCAGATGCACAAGGAGGTACATGCACCTGGAGTTTGTTTGAAACGGAGGCCCTTGTGTGCCCATTCTCTTTTTCTCTATCTGCCTCTCTCTCTCTCTTTAATAAATAAATAAATAAATTTTAAAAATTAAAAAAATCAAGAGCAAGTTAGATATTTCATTAGTCATTTTCACGTAGAGAGAGAGCATGCTAGGGCCTCTTGCCACTGCCAACAAACTTCAGATGAATGCACCACTTTGTGAGTCTGCCTTTACGTGGGGCCTGGATGTTGCCACTGCCTTTGACCACTGAGGCGTCTTCCCAACATCCACATTGGTGTTTGTTTTTCAACTTTTGTTTACCTTTATTTATCCATTCGAGAGCAACAGACAGAGAAAGAGGCAGAGATAGAGAGAATGGGCACACCAGGGCCTCCAGCCTCTGCAAAAGAACTCCAGATGCATGCGCTACCTTGTGCATCAGGCTTACGTGGGCCCTGGGGAATCGAGCCTTAGATTTCATAGGCAAACGCTTAGCCACTAAACCATCTTTCCAGCCCCTAATTTAAGGTTTTTTTTTTTTTGTTTTGTTTTGTTTCTTTGTGTCTTTGAGGTAGGGTTTCACTCTATCCTAGGCTGACCTGGAATTCACTGTGTAGTCTCAGGGTGATCTTCAACTCACAGTGATCCTCCTACCTCTGCTGGGATTAAAGGCATGCGCCACCACACCCAGCTGTAATTTAAGTTTTTCTACTAGTCACAATAAGAAGTAATAAGAAATACACTTAAATAATTTGTTTAACCCAATACATACAAATTCTTATTTAAACATGTAATATTATATATATATAAACAGCCAAGCATGGTGGCTCACACCTTTAATCCCAGCACTTGGGAGGCAGAGGCAGGTTGATCACTGTGAGTTCAAGGCCACTCTGAGGATAGAGTGAATTCCAGGTCAGCCTGGGCTAGAGTGAGACCATACCTTAAAAACTAACAAACAAAACAACAACAATTAAAAGAAAATCTCAAACTGGGTGGCAAATTGGTAGACCCCCCCCCCCCAAAAAAAAGCACCAAACCTTGAAAGAAAAACAACTCCCTAAAAAGTTTTTGTGGGTGGATTGAGCCCAGATACTTCAACAAATTAAAAAATACTTTGGAGCCTTTGGAGAGATTGAAGATATTGAACATCCAATGGATACAGAAACAAATGACAGGAGAGGATTCCGTTTCATCACACGCACAGATGGAGAGCCAGTAGAGACTGTCAGAGAGCAGATAGCACCGCGTTGGTTCTGGGAAGTGTGAAATCAAATTTGCACAACCCAAAGAGGTGTATAGACCGCAACAGCAACAGCAGAAGAGCGGAAGAGGTGCTGCCGCTGGTGGATGGGGCGGAACTAGGGGTCATGGGCGAGGTCAGGGCCAAACCTGGAATGAAGCTGTTATGATCAAGGGCATGGACAGTGTGCCCACGGCGGAGACCAAAACCATAGACGCTGTGGTGGGTGTGATTAGCTGTGGAAACTATGGATACGGGCAGGGATATGCAGACTACAGGGGCCACAGAGCACTTACGGCAGCGCCTCTGGAGGGGCGGCCACCACCGAAACAATTACTAGCCACGCTGAGGGAGGACAGTAGAGAAAGCAGCGGGAACGTCATTGCAGGCCGCGTGTCACCGTAACCACGTCTGTCTCTGGGGGTTGCACGTTGTGGGCAGAGCACAAGGCAAACACCAGAAAACGCTGTCCTGTGGAGAAGTAAAGAAACCATTTGACAGGACACTGAAGATTGCTTGATCTTCTGTTGATCTAAGATGATTATTTTGCAAAAGACTTTCTAGTGTGCAAAGACACAGATGTGTCCAACTGTATATAGCTGGCGATTAGGTTTTTTTTGTTTTTTTCTTTGTTCTTTGCTATCTGTGTTATGACTCAATGTGGATCTCTGTTTATACAAATGTTATTTGTATGATTCCATGTTAAACCTTGAATAAATGCTTCCTTAAGTGAAAAAAAAAAAAGAAAAAGAAAACCAAACAAAACTTAAACTGGGGCCTGGTGGCACATGCTTAAAACCCAGCACTTGGGAGGCAGAGGTAGGAGGATCGCCATGAGTTCGAGACCACCCTGAGACTACATAGTGAATTCCGGGTCAGCCTGGGCTATAGTGAAACCCTACCTTGAAAAACCAAAAACTAAAAAAATGACAACAACCAAAAAAGAAAAAGTAATTATTTATATGACTCACACTGGTGGGTCTGACCATGACCCTGACAGTGATGGGCTTAGAAAACCAGTTTTCTTTCTGTTTTTATATGTTTAAGAGCTGGCCATACATCTTTGATTTTATGTATATTAATTATCTGGAAAAAGAGAATGTTTCATGACATAACAATTGTGTGCAGTTCCCGTTTCTGTATTAGGCAGGGTTCTCAGTGAGCAGAGCTGACGGAATCAACATGTGGCATGGAGGGGATTTATTGGATTTATCGTTGGAGTGGGCACTCCAACAATAGCTGTCTGCAGACTTGACAGTCAACCTGGTAGCTGCTCAGTCCACGTGGCTGGAGGCCTCAGCAGTCCTGATCCGGCGCTGAAGGCCTGGAAGCTTCCTGGAGAGCCTCTGGTCTTCAGTCTACCTCGGAAGGCTGATGAAACTGGGTTCCAGTGCAGCCAGGCGAAAGGTCCTGTGTTCGCCATGAGTTCAAGGCCCTTCTGGGACTACAGAGTGGGTTCCAGTTTCAGCCAGGGCTAGAGTGAGACAGTAGCTCAGAAAAACCAAAAAAAATAAAAATACAAGACAGTCACCGGGAAGACAGTGACGACAATGGTGACCTGTCACGCGCTGCTGCTCATTCTGCCCGCCCCTCCCCGCCCCACACCCCCCAGCCATGCGAAATTTGAGTGTGAGTGTCTCCTACCGGAGAGAAGGTTACACACACTGGCCAGGTTTATGATGATCAAGACTACGGGAGAATTAATTTTTTTTTTTGGTTTTTCAAGGTAGGGTCTCACTCTAGCCCAGGTTGAACTAGAATTCACTTTGAAGTCTCAGGGTGGCCTCGAACTCACTGCAATCCTCCTACCTCGGCCTCCCGAGGGCCGGCATTAAAGGCGTGCGCCACCATACCTGGCATGAGAATTCAATTTGTTGGTCGTCAGAAAGAGGTGAATGAGACCGTCACCACCGATTTGACCGCAGAGCAGTCTGCGTGTGAGGTGGACTATCGGGTGATCTCCTGTGATGGCAGGGGTGGCGCCTTGGGCCATCCTAGGGCGTACGTAAACTTGGACAAAGAGACAAAAACAGGGACGTGTGGATATTGTGGCCTGCAGTTCAGGCAGCACCTCCGCCGACGTGGGCAGCGCCCTGGTCGTCTGTGAGCAGGGGACATCTCCCTGGTCGCCCCTCAGTGTGAGGCTGCTGCTCCGCTACAGGTGCTCCCAGTGAAGAACACAGGACGTTGTCACCGTGAAAATAAATGAATAAAAACCACAAGACAAGCATCCTTTGCTCAGAGCGAAGATAGGGGGTGCAGATTTGCTTATTTCTTCTAGAACATGCCCTCCAGGGCCATGTCGATTACCTGCTTGGAATCTTTCCAAATAGGGGCCGAGCAGCAGAGCCTGCGCGAGCTCGCCACCCATCTCCAGGCAGCAGCTCGCACAGCACCAGAAGCTAACAAGATGCTGCCCTTAGGGCCACGGGCAGGAAGTGGAGGGATGGCTCCCTGCCTTCTAACAGGTGAGTGCGAACCTGCACCCACTCCACTGACAAGTCAACTTACGAAAAGAATATTTATACTCCCACGAGGGAGAGATCATTCTTCCCATTTTGCTGACAAAGAAACCGAGGTTCGGAGATCTGCGCCCCTGCGTCGGTACAGGTGCGGTGGCTCCTGTGTGTTACCCCAGCACTGACGCAGGAGGAACGGCAGATGTTCAAGGCCACATGTGCTGCAGTGACACCTTGGCCTAGCAAGGCGCCGTGCCCGGTTCCAGCCCTCCGCCGTGCTTCCTGCGCCTGTTTGATTGCTCTCCTTGGGTCGTGCTGGCCACTGTGTAAGGAATATCAGCCTGGCCCCTCAGTGGTGCCAGCTGCTTGCTTGGAGGGCTGAGGGCCAGTGGGAGGAGGCATAGAGGGGGGCACAGGAAGGCAGAGGGAAGGCTTCCTGGAGGAGGTGGTGTCACTTCGCTAGTGGCTGTCTGGGTATCTGTGAAGAAGCGGGGTCCAGGCACAGGACGCGGTGCCAAAATCCATAAGAGACCAGGAGCCAAGTCCACCCCAGCGGCTGCAAGCATCTGTAGGGGTGGGTGTGGGTCAGGTTGCGGAGGCTGTAGACAGGGTCCTATCCAGGGATTCGTGCTGGGGAGGGAGGAACTTTTGCTGAGGGTAACAGCCAGGCACTTGGGGCTCAGAGCTGGGTGCAAGCTCCCCACCACATCTGACTTTAGGAGAAGATGCAGCCAGAAGCATCTACTGTGGCCCAGGCATTGTACCAGGTCCTGGGGACACAAAGGGACACAGGACATAGTTCCTTTCCTCATATAGAGCTCACGTTCTAGCAGGGACACAGCCAGGTATCACATCAACATGATGTCAGTTTTATTCAGTAAGGGGTCATTAATGTCACAGGGAGGGCAGGGCCAGGACGGAAGGGTTGTGGCTGGCTTAGGCTGAGGTACACCCCAGACCCAGACCCAGACCCAGATCCCAGAGCCAGTGCTGCTCTGGGCCGGGACATAAACACTCCCACTGCACATATCTACTGGTGGTGAGAGGGGGCTGGGGGTCTCCGGCTGGGACCTCTGGGGTGCTGTGGGGCCCGCATAAACATTGAGTGGTCGATGTAGCTTGGCTCTCGCTCAACATATAAATATTGTCAAATATTCCATTTCTGAAAGGACCCTGTGATTTGTATAAATTTGGAAATGGAACCAAGGCTGCACAGGGAGAAAACCAAGTCCCTCCACCCTGGGGACAGGGCTAGGGTTTCTTTCAGACAAGAGCCAACTTCCAAGGCGGAGGTGCTCTGGGACCAGTGAGGACCGGGGAAGACCACGGGGTCCTGCATGCACCCACCCTCCAGGAAGGAGCTTACGGAATGCAGACGCCATGCCTCTGGCTCTAAGAAGGTGTGTGCGTGCGTGGCTTGACCTTAACCCCTGTGTCCTTCTTCCATCTTTCGGGGTTAGCATTCAGCACACTCTGGGGGACTGCCCCAAGAACTTAATCTTTTCCAAAATTAGACTTCGGGGCACTGACCTCAGGCATAGGAGCACAGTGTCTCAACATGGAAAGTGACCTGATTGGATGTATTCTCCCCCTTGGTGACCCTCAGTGGATGGTGAAGGCTGATGCTGGGGACAGTCACGGGTGACTGGTCATCTGGGTTCTGTGTGAGGGGGGCGAGATGGGATAATGTCTTCAGAAGGCAGGATGCAATAAAAATGTAAAATAAGCTTTTCCTCCACACTGAGGGGACTGCCTCGGGTAACAGAGAAGACATGTCTGCGATACAGAGAGACTTTGGGGGGGGGGATGCAGTGTTCCCTGAGGCAGCGTGCTTAATGGAACAACAACATGACCTCATCCAGCCCTGATTGGCGCTCTGCAGGTCCTTCTGTGGCATTGCAAGCATGAGGACCCGCAGCACTCATGTGAATGCCAGGGGGGCGGGGTAGACTGCCTGTAACCCCAGCATTTAGGAGACAGAGACAGGCAGATCTCTGGGGCAAGATGGCTAGCCAGAGTAGCCAAACTGTGGAGCTCTGGGCTCAAGTGAGAGATAAGTGTCTCAAGAAATAAGATTGAGGGTAATTGAGGAAGATGTCTGATATCAACCTCCCGGTCTCTACACATGTGTGACTGTCCACACACATGAACACAACACACACACACACACACGAACACACACACACGCACCCCTCCAGGCGACTGATTATACCTCCCTCAAGTTCACAGCAGGTCTGATGAAGGTCTCGGACAGGTGCCAAGGAAGGAACCTTCCATAGTGCACCTCAGCAGGAACCTCCAGCACGCCCAGCTCATCAGAAACAAGAGCGTCAGGAGACACATGACGGGTCTGCGGAGCCGAAGGGCGTTAGAGCTTCGCCAGGCAGCATGCATAAGGTCTGTGTTAGTTACTCGGTAACAAATTAAGGGAGGAAGGGGTTACATGGGCTGTGGTTTCAAGGGAAGGCATGGCAACAGGAGCCTGAGGAGGCCGGCCACACTGTGTCCATCAGCAGGAAGCACTCATCAGACAGGCAGTGGAGCTGGGCTGTAAAGCCTGAAGACCCGCCCTACTGACTTATTTCCTCCAATGAAGCACCACCGCCTAAAGGTTCCACAACCTTTCCAAACCTCCGCCAGCTGGAGACAAGTGCTCCAACCCATGAGGCTGTGGGGGATATTTCTGACTCAAACTGCTATAGAAATTCTCTGGAAAGATCTCTCCAACGCCAGTAACAGTGAAAGTAGAGGAGCTTAAGTACCCAGGGGCCGAAGAGCTTGAGAAAGCTCTCCAAAGAAGCTCTGACTTCTAGCTGAGATTTTATTTTCATTATGTAGTTTTCGTAGCTGGAGGGAGGGGGTAAGTGAGCCAAGAAGACATGGCAATTTGCATATCAACCATTTCTGTCCTCAGGCCACCCTAACAATGAACTCCATTTTACTTTGTTTTAGCCTAAACTGTCTTTTCATCTTATCTCTGGGCCCTTTTTGGACAGTTCTCTCTTGGAGGGTTGTTTCCATCTGCTGACAAAGATAAGTTTAGCTCTTTAGCAATTAATTCTTACCATAACTCAATGAATCAGTTCAACTTTTAGCTTCCTTTCTACCATAAAACCACAACAAGGTCTGATCTCAGTCAAGGGCACATCAGTACGGTTTCCTTTGTGAGAGCAAATGTGTGGCGCCAATGTGAGTTGTTGACCATGGGAGAGACTGGGTGGGGAGCATAGGGGTCACTCTAACTTTCTTTGAAGCTTTTCTTGGCAATCAAGAACTTCTGAAAACATAACTATTAAAAATTAGGTGGGGGCTGAAGAGATAGTTTAGTGATTAAGGTGCTTGCTTGCAAGCCTGATAGCCCAGGTTTGAATTCCAAATACCCACATAAAGCCAGATGCACAAAGTGGTGCATGTATCTGGAGTTTGTTTGCAGTGGCAAGAGGCCCTGGCATGCCCATCCTCTCTCTCTTTCTCTCTCTCCTTGCAAATAATAATAAATAAAAATTTAAAAAATGAGGTGGGATTTATGAATGAGTAGGAAGGCTGTTCAAGATGTATGATTCAGGCTGAACAGATGTTTAGCAGTTAAAGGTACTTGCTTACAAAGCCCAATATCCTGGGTTTGATTCCTCAGTACCCACATAGAGCCAGATGCACAAAGAGGTGCATGTATTTGGAGTTTGTTTGCAGTGACAAGACACACCCATTCTCATTCTTTCTCTCTGCTCACACCAGTCCATTTCAACACAAAGCACATCTGCACAAATTCTCGGGACAAGGGCATAACAGCAAGCCTCTCACACAATATGCTTCTAGCCTAGTCCAAGCAAAGCTCTTTCTCACCCTCATAAGCCAAACCTCATAGTCCATAGTTCTTACTGCATTCAGGTCTTTCTACTCTGACCAGAATAATCCATGAAGCTGTATTTACAGCACAACAAGGTGTCTCTTAGGCCAAGGTTTCAAATTCTTCCACATTCCTCTTGAAAATCAACTCCAAAAGGCCAAAGCCACATAGTCAGGTGCCTAGCAGCAACCCCACTCCTGGTACCAACATTACTGTTGCTGTCAGGCTCTCATCACTTGTAGAAATCACACAACCAAGAGCAGCTTGTGGGAGAAAAGGTTTATTTTGGCTTACAGACTCAAGGGGGAAGTTCCATGATGGCAGGGAAAGATGATGGCAGCAGCAGAGGGTGGACATCACCCCTGGTCAACATAAAGTGAACAATAGCAACAGGAGTGCGTGGTAAACACTGGCAAGGGAACACTGGCTATAATACCCATAATACCCGCCGTAACAATACACTGCCTCCAAGAGGTGTTAATTGCCAAATCTCCATCAGCTGGGAACCTAGCATTCAGAACACCTAAGTTACGTGGACTCTTGAATCTAACCACCACAGTGGCCCAGACTTGCAGTCCTGGGTACACTGAAGGCTGAGGCAGGAGGATTTCTTGAGCCCTAGTACTTGAGACCAGCTTGGACCACTAGTGAGACTGCCTCAAAGTGTGTTTAAATGAAAGCAGCAATCCCATTTTTCTTAGCAATCCCATTTTTGAAAAAGAAAGTTGTGTGTGTCTGCAGGGACAAAGTCTGGAAAGTTACCTTCCCTGCATTCTCCTCCCCCTGCAGTTTGGCATTTCAACAGCTCATGTGTGTGTGGTGGTAGTGGGGGGGGGGGGCATTTCGTGCACATTTCTATGGGAGTTTTGATTTTTCACTGTGTGTTATGGTTTGAGTGTGAAACACCCCTCATAGGTTCCTGTGTTTGAACACATGGCTCCCCGCTGGTGACAACCTTCCTGGAGGCTGTGCAACCCTTAGCAGGCAGAGCCTTTCGGCAGGAGGTGCGCTGCCGGTGCTGGCTTAGTAGGTACTACCCAGCTGCCTCCTGCCACAGGCTCACAATGCCACAGCTGCAGCCTCTGCAGCCACCAAGTGTTCCCGGCCACAAGGGTCTGTGTTCTCGGAAACCACGAGCCAAAACAAACCGTTCCTCCTTTAAGTCAGATATTTTTCACAGTGACAAGAAAATTAAGTGTTATGCTAGACATCTGCAGGAGTTTCATAGTTCAGATTTTCCAAAATGATCCCATAAATGTGCGTGGACACACACACACACACACACACACACACACACACAGCCCACGGAATAGTCCCCAGTGGCCAGGATGAGGCAAAGGGCGTTCTACAGTCTCTGCCAGTTTCGTTTGGCACCATCAGACCCGTATCAGCCTCCTTTGACTTAGAATTCATCACTAACAGCATTGGAAAGCTGTCTCCGCCAAGTTTCTGGGCACAGCAAAATGACATTCTTTCCAGGAAGTTTGTCTTTGACTAGAGTGCGGACTCCATCTCTGTCTAGGCATCTGAGTGACTTGTACTTAGTGCATACTCACTCCGTGGCCAGACGATTAAGGACCCCCTTATTCACGCCTCACTTAGTCCTCAGGCGTCCTCAAGGAGACTCATGTCACCATCCCACCATGTGAGGAACCCAGAGCCGAAGTCACTTGTCACCAGGATGGAGGGGAGCTGGAGCCCAGGCCATCACAAAGGCAGTCATTGGTCTGGTGATGAATTATCTCTCGGCCGGTGACATATTGTCCCACAAATGTTTCCAGTCCCAAGCCTTCCCCCAAAATGAGTTCCCTCCTCCAGAAGGTGGTTCCAATGAGCCTCTCTCTCTGCTGCCATTGTTTACATTTCTGGTGGGATGTTTTGGTCCCATAACCAGGTACACGTGGACTTTTGGCAGCGATCAAAAGTCTGAGGGCTCGTGAGACTTGGCAGATGTTTGGCCAAGGCTGCTCGGTATGGAAAGTGTAGGTTCTTCACGGGTGTTTATGCTTCTCTTATTTATTTTGCCTGAAATCCTTACAAAATAAAAACCAATCAGGTTGCCCCGAAGCCCTTTGTGACGTGGGAGCTACGTGATGCGTGGAAGGTGCGTGCTGAGCGGAACAGACCCCACTGTGACCGGGAGGTGTGTGGAGAGGAAGGTGAGCCGGGTGCACAGGCGTTGGGAGGTCACCTGCCCCTTGATGCTCCTTGAGGAAACAGTGTGTCTCCAACTCAAAGACAGCTGGCAGGGGCACACTGAGTGGGACAAATATTTTGGGCAACCACAGTGCACACTGGGCAACTTGAACTTGCCCCTTCCCTTCTGCAACCATACCTAGTGCATGCCCATCCATCTCTGTTCTCCCAAGTGCCACCAGACTTGTCATGGCTGAGACACAGAGTAACGGTTTGGGCGAGCGAGATGGCTTAGCAGTTAAGGCATCTGCCCGTGAAGCCCAAGGACCCAGGCTTGACTCCCCAGTACCCACATAAGCCAGATGCCCAAGGTGGCCCATGCATATGGAGGCCCTGGTACACCCATTCTCGCTCTTCCCTCTCTTTCTCTCTATCTGCCTCTTTCTCTTTCAAGTAAATAAATAAATAATAAATATTTTTTTAAGTGACAACTGGGTTCATACTTTGCCTTCCCTTTGTACTGGGCAGGCGTGTGGTGGCATTGGAAGCACACCTGGCACTCCCGAAGGACGCCATCCCTGGGTGGGTGGGATCCGGATGGATCGGACCTTCAGCTTTGCCTGGCACTCACTCCACTCAGTGCCATCTTCTTCCTGGGCAGAGACCACATGTCACATGACTCCCATGCGTGGGAACGGAAGCGTACTTCTTTGGTTGCCCTCGCTGACAGAGCATTTCTGTTCATTCTTTCTTTCTCTCTCTCTTTCTTTCTTTCTGTTTTTTTTCCTTCTTCTTCTTCTTCCATGTTCATTGTTGAACTTCATCTGGGGCAAAGGTCTCTTCAGAGAAGCGACTAGGAGGATGGCGCGTTTCCTTTCTTAATTGATCCCAACTGGGGTCCCGTCTGGAGAGCGCGCCCGCGCCCGATGGCTTCGTCGCCGCGCAGCCTCTTCCTGCCGCATTCGTAAACACCAGCCCGGGCAACCTGCTTCGAATTAAAGCCGCCTCGGGAGCAGCCCAGCTGTGCTCCTCCATCAGCCCTGCCAGCTCTCCAAAGCTTGTTAACATGCTCATATAAAAGGAAATAGGACAAACTTCAAGGAATTTACAACTGGTCTTAAACTTCAAAGAGCAAAGTTTCATCAACGCAACAACACACACTAAACCAATATGTCCCTCCATCCCGCCCCTCCTCAAACAGAACCCAACACTAACAAAACAAAGCAAAAATTCCCAAACTCATAAAAGTTCCTTCAGCAAACCAGGGGTGGCTCCGAGGGGCTGAAACACTGTGGCTGTGATCCGTGATGTCACAGTTCTAACATGGTGGTTTTTTTTTTTAAATATGTTGTGAAACAAGGCAAAATTAGTAGGTCTCATCGGAGAGGTGATCAGCAGCGGGGACTGGAGAGTGACATGCCTAAAATGTTGGCTTCCTCTTCTTCCCCGAAAGCAGAGGTGGCCAGGTGAGCTGGAAGGGACGGGGCAGCCCTCTGTCCTCAGTTCTCTGTCCCCTACCTGCCGCCTCCCTTGCCTTGAGTGCCGGAGGAGCCTCGTCGGGACACGTCCCCTGGCAGAGAGAGGGTGATTCACTTCTGCAGCCCGTCTCTTGGAGATAATGACAACAAACAGAGAAGCTTAACTTTTGAAAATATCCTTCCTTTCTCAGGAAGAACCAGCAGGAGGTCACATCGCTCAGCTCTCCGCGTGACTGGGGGTGGTGGGGGGGATGATGCTCCCTAACCGCCCTCCCCCAGCATTTCCAAATCAGACCCCGCCTCGTTCAACTGAAAAGTCTCATTCCTGGTGAGCTAATGGCTGTGGCCTGTGACTCCTTCCTTCCTCCCGCAGTCTCTGCTATCTGGGAGAGTGTTCACTGCTAGCCTCGGTGGGTCGGCGTAGGATATGCACGTGCACCGCTTTAGCTCGTCAAAATCACGGCAAGACAGCGGTTGAATCACTCGCTCAGGCGGGCGCTAGCCCCTCTGTGGTGGGGGTGTCCTGCTGCAGCTCTGGTCACCGAGTCCCAGATGACGTGGCGCTCTGCACCCCCAAGCCGTGACAACAGAACACGTCCCCAGACGCTGCATCGGCTGGAAATAGAGGCGCCTCAAAACGCAGAACGCTCAGTTAAATGTGACGGTCTGCTGGGGATTCCGTCCACCGCACGGCTTCCGAGCTTCTTAGAACACAGCGTTTGATTCCCAGTTCCACCGGCTGTGTCGAGTGTCGCCTGCTAACTGTGGCGTTCCGAGCAGGGAGAAAGCGTCCTCCCTAGAGAACCAGCGGCTTAGGGGATGAGCGAGTCTGGCGTCGCTCTTGTCATTTCAATTTTTTCTAGCTGTCCCGCTCCCCCCGGCACGCCCCGCCTTGATGAGAGGTCCCAGTGGGACCCAGTACATGTGATGCAGGCGGCTGCCAGTGTCCTGCCCCCTCCTCCCTCCCCACCATGAACCTCCCCCTGCCTCCAAACCAGGGTCCTCCTTGGGCTGCACCCTGGCCTCAGCCACTCCTAGCGTCACATTTTTCCAGGCACGGGTATCGGCTTTAGAGCGACCACGTGATGGGAGCAGAGCCGCTGGAGGCCCTCTGTGCTTTACGGGAAGGGTCACCTGAGGCGCCCACCTTGACCTCCTGAGTACCCTACTCGAGATGGGGGCACGCGCAGCCATGCCGCTCTTAATGAGTGGTGGCTGGAGTCACCCCGGGGTCCCCCAGCTCTTGTGTGGGGCTGGTCACCATACTGGGTCTCATGGAGCCGGGACCCCTCAGAACCACTCTGCTGGCTCTCAGGTTTCCAGGGCGCACTCCCTCCCCCAGAGCCACCCCGCTTCTCAAACCCCACACGGCTTTCTGTCACATCCCAGGGCTCCTGTTTGCCAGGGTGGGCCAGCCCAGGTACCTCAACCTCGTGGCAGTTGAGTGAATGGATGAGTGACGTAGCCGAGGTCTCCTCTGCCAGGCAGCTGCGGGCCCTGTGGAGAAGCCCAGCCAGGCACCAAGGTGGCCGCATGCAGGAGTGCCCGATGGGGACGAAAGCCCGGGCAGCGTGGTCTGCCCTCAGCCTCCTGCCCACCTGCCACAGCCAGCGTGTCACCTCCTGTCTCCACACAGCAGGACAGGAGGGGAGGAGGAGGGCAGAGGGAAGAAGAAAGGAAGTATGCAGATAGAAAGAAGGAAGAAAGGAAGGAAAATGGAAGGAGGGAAGGAGGAAGGAAAGGAGGAATATGGAAGAAGGGAGAATGGAAGGGAAGGAAGATGGAGGGAGGGAGAGAGGAAGGAAGGAATATAGAAGGAAGATGGAGGGAGGGAGGGAAGAAAGGAAGGTGGGGGAAGAAGTCAAATCCCCCCGCCCACTAGAGTTTCCCAAGTCCCGAGGGCCTGTGCCACCTGCTCCCCCCCCAACACCTCCCATTGCCACCGCGACACGGGCAGGACCTCGATCCCAGGTGGGCACGTTTTATTTTAAACAGGACAGGAAAAATGACAGTTGCTCGCACAGCCAAGCTGGTTTTCACACTACTCCGTGTGTGACAGGCTGGGGGGGGGAGGGGGGTGTCACTTAGACTTTTGTTATTCGGTGCTAATGAGAAGGTGTGGGCTGGGGCGGCTCCATTGTTGTCTGTGCAATGGGAGCTGGCAGCCCAGGTCCTCTGAGGTGGTGAGGCAAAATGTTTTTGGTTTTGTGCTTAAACAATTAAAATTACCTGGTTAATCAGACAGCATTGATGTGGAAATCATCAGGGAGAAAGTATCTTTTAATATTTTATTTATTTGAGAGACAGAAAGAGAGAGAGAAGCAGATAGAGAAGGGATGTGCCAAGGCCTTTAGCCACTGTAAACGAATCCAGACACACGCACCACCTTGTGCATCTGTCTTATGTGGATACTGGGGAATCGAACCTGGGCCCTTAGGCTTCTCAGGCAAGTGCCTTAACCACTAAACCATCTCATTTTATTTATATGAGAGAGAGAAAGAGGAGAGAGAGAGAGAGAGAGGGAGAGAGAGAGAATGGGTGCACCAGGGCCTCTAGCCACTGCAAACAAACTCCAGATGTGTGCGCCCCCTTGTGCATCTGGCTTACATGGGTCCTGGGGAATCAAACCAGGATCCTTTGGCTTTGCAGGCAAACACTTTAACAGTTAAAGTCTCTCCAGTTCCCCAGGGAGAAGGTTTTGAGGAACATCTGTGCATGTGCTCCTTTTCTCTGGAACAATTACAAGGAAGGTGACCAGGGAAGATGACTGAGCCACAAGGACTCAGCCTGTGTGCCCAGGCAGGGGCTGCACTACTTCAAACTCCACCATTTGCTCCTAGCTGAATGCCGTCTTCCTGGGGACAGCCCTGAGCTGTCACACGAGGCCACATCGCATTGCAACCTCCCAGCAGCCCATGGCATGGACATTCCCACACTATTCCCTTTTATTTTTTCTGCAGAAGAGTGAGACCCAGAGAGGCTAAGCGACAGGTGTAACGTCGCACAGCAGGCAAATGGCAATGCCTTGTTTCCGGCAGGGATGCAGGTCATCATGTTCTGGGGACGTCACGATTGTGTTGTTGCCCAACCGTGCAAATGGAGAAGCTTGAACCCAGAGGGACCCCAGCCCGCCAGAGGCCACACACTGAGAAGAGGCGGGGCTTCAGGAAGGAGGAGCCCTGGAGAGCAGGTGGAGGGGAGCTGGCGGAGGGCTCCCCGAAGTCACCAGGCTATGAGAGCTCTGCGTGCCAGCTGGGTGACTTTAGACAAATGACCTAACCTGGCTGTGCCTCAAGTTTCTCATTTGTAAAACGGGGTTTTTAACTGTGCCAGCCTCACTGGCGAGTGAGGGATGAGTGGAAGGACGTGGCCGAGTCCTCCCATGGCACAGCATTCTGCAGGATGCCCGGGAGAGCTGGCCAGGGCGCTTCCCATCACTTGCCCTTGCTGCCCTTCTGAGCACTGGGACGCTGCTGAACACACTTCCTCCTGCGTTCTCCTCGGGTCGCCCAGAGTGAGCCCAGACCCTGCTGAGGGCCCCACTGGCTTCCAACTGCAAAGTCTGTGCCTTGGGACCAGGGACCTCAAAGTCCCTGTGGTCCTCACTGCCCTGAGTCCTTATTCAGGCCCTTCATTATTCAAGGTCCTGACCTCTGCAGATTCAGCCAATCGTGGGTTGGAAGTACTTGGAGAGGCTGAGGTGATGGCTCAGTGGTTCATGGCGCTTGCTTGTAAAACCTGCCAACCCAGGTTCAATTCCCCAGCACCCATATGCAAAAAATTGGTATGTGTACCTGGCATTTATTTGCAATAGCAAGAGGCTTTGGTGCACCTACCCCCACCCTCCCACACACAAATGAATACATGTCTTTAAGTACTTGGAAAAGTTATGCCTGTACTGAACACACAGGATTTGTTTTGCGTGTGTGTATGCGTGTGTTTCACATGTATGTATGAGGCCAGAGGACAATCTCAAGTGTCGCTCCACAGGAACACTGTCCACTTCTTCTTTTTAAACATTTTTTTGTTTATTTTTATTTATTTATTTGAGAGCGACAGAGAGAGAAAGAGGGAGAGAGAGAGAGAGAGAGAGAAGGGGCGCTCCAGGGCCTCCAGCCACTGCAAACGAATTCCAGACACATGCGCCGCCTTGTGCATCTGGCTAACGTGGGTCCTGGGGAATCGAGCCTCGAACCAGGGTCCTTAGGCTTCACAGGCAAGCACTTAACCACTAAGTCATCTCTCCAGCCACTATCCACTACTTTTGAGACAGAGCCTCTGGTTGATTTGGCTAGATTGGCCGGCCAGCAAGCCCCGGGGACTATCTTGTCTTTGCTTCCACAGTGTTGGGATTACAAACACACACCACCATGTCCCCCTCCCCCACCGCCCCACCCTGTGAGGGTCTCACTCTAGCCCAGGTTGACTTGGAATTCACTATGTAGTCTCAGGCAGGCTGGCATTGGACTCACATCAATTTTCTTGCCTCAGTCTCCCAAGTGCTGGGATTAAAGTCATGCACCACCAAATCTGGCAGAGAGAGAAAATGAGAATGGGCACACCAGGGCTTTTAGCTGCTGCAGAGAACTCCAGACATATGCATCACTCTGTGCATCTGGCTTTACAGGGTACTGCAGAATCAAACTCAGGTCGTTAGGCTTTATGGGCAAGTGCCATAACCACTGAGCCATTTCTCCAGCCCATGCGTAGCGTTTTTATGTGGATTATGGGGAAAAGAACTCAGGTCCTGATGCTTGCAAGGCAAATACTTTCCAACTGAGCTATCTTTCCAGCTTCCTCTTTTTGCCCTTTTCTTTAAAAAAATATTTATTTATTTATTTACTTGAGAGAGAGAGAGAAAGTGAGAGAATGGACACGCCAGGGCCTCCAGCCACTGCAAATGAACTCCAGACACATGTGCCACCTTGTGCATCTGGCTTATGTGGGTCCTGGGGAATTGAACCGGAGTCCTTTGCAGGCAAATGCCTTAACTGCTAAACCATCTTCTCCAGCACCCCCTCTATTTTTCTTTTTGAAATGGGGGGTTGTCTCACTATATAGCCCAGGCTTAATCCCACAATCCTCCCATTTCTGCCTCTGCAATAGCTGGGCTCATAACTACACACTAGTACAACTGGCTGGTAATTTTAACTGAAGAAAGAAAACCAAGATATTTTTTCTGTGTCCCCACCCTGCAGACACCCCCTCATGTTTTAGTGATCACATCAAGGTCACATGACAGCCAGACTACAAGGGAGTCTGGGTAGGTGACTCATTTTAATTGGGCACACTGCAGTCCCAAATAAAAATCCAAGATGCGATCGCAGCGGCGGGGGAGTGGAGGACAATCTGGAAGCTGTGCAGGGCTCAGCCTGGAATCGCCGGGAGGAGAGAAGGCACAGCAAGCAGCCCGGCCCTGACCCGAGTTGTGAGACTGCCCCTCCCTCATGACCAGGCTGCAGCGCTCCCGCCCTCCATGTCCGGGAGCCTGCCTCTTCTGATATAACACACCCTGACGACCACCTCTTCCTTCTCAACCTGTGCGTGCGTTCAAGCCTCTGTCACTACCACAGTGAAGCCTAGAGCACTCCCCCACCCCCTCCCCTCCTTTCCAAGTCAGACCCACCATCAGGCTGTTGTGAGCTTAACTGAAGTGGGGACCCTGAGGGCATCTTTGGTTTGGGGGGTTTTCCTGTCTTTTAAAAATGTATTTATTTATTTGAGAGAAAGTATGGGTTCACCAGGGTTACAAACTCCAGATGTGTGCGCTACTTTGTGCATCTGGCTTTATAAGGATACTGGGGAATTGAACCTAGGCTGGCAGGCTTTGCAAGCAAGTGCCCTAAACTGGTGAGCTGTGTCCCCACTTTTGAACCTTCCCATCTGAGCAGGCATCCTGTGGGTCACAGTGTCTGCTACAGGCTAGTGGCACCAATTCTCCCTTCCTCATTGTGATGGTTAGCCTCTGGCTGTCAGCTCGACAGGCTCTAGAATCACCATGGAAACTGGGCATTGTCTCTGGGCATGTCTGTGAGAGTTTTCTAGGTTAATTAAGGTGGGAACACCACTCTAACTGCAGGTAGTATCATCCGATGAGCGGGGGTCCCAGACTGGATAAGAAGGGGAGAGCTGGCTGAGTCCCGGGGTGAGGGTTTGAACGTGTGTGGTGAAGCTGCTGGTGGTGTCTCTCCACTTGCGTTTACGGAAGGCAACCAGCTGCTTCTGCCATCGATGGGGTCCCCCTGCACTCTGCAAGCCTGAGACAAAGCCCTTCCTCCTCGAAGCTGCTTTTGGCCAGGGGTTTGTCCAGCAGCGCAAAGCTGGGCACTGCTCACTTACCTGCCGCTGCTGCTTACAGGTGGCTAGTGTGTGGGACAGATGGACTCGCTCTGTGGCCTTTGCTTTTTAACCTCAGGACTGCACCATGCAATGTCTCCTTGCTATTTGATTATTTAATATTAAAATTTTATTTATTGGAGACAGAGAAAGAATGGATATGCCAGGACCTCCAGCTACTGCAAACAAACTCCAGATGCATGCACCACCTTGTGCATCTGACTTACGTGGGCACTGGGGAATTGAACCTGGGTCCTTAGGCTTCGTAGGCAAGCACCTTAACCACTAAGCTATCTCTCCAGCCCCTCTCCTTGCTATTTTAAAGACCAGGACACCAGTGTTCCTATAATTGTTGACATGCTTCAATCACAGGAGCCTGGTCCTTATGGGACTCATGAATTGTCACTATCGCCATGGTCTTTCCTACCCGCCATGCATCCTTGATGCTGGCCCTGTGTCCAGAACCCACTATGATCCAGACAGGCAGGAGGCAGCACACGATTTCCTTGACAAGGCCAAGCAGGGGAAGCTTCATAGGGCCCAGACATTCTCCCACAGCAGTTTGCTTTGACCCAGTGGCTGACATTAGCATGCATCAGGAATAGACGTCAGTGGACAGGTCTTTGGGTCACAGGTCCAGAAGGGTCCTGAAAGTCAGGCAGAGGCGCTACACTGGGGTGCAGTAGCAGAAGGAGGTCACAGTTGCTTCCTAGGCAAAAGAAGGACGTGGAGAAGTGCATTCTGGGAAGGCAAGTGTTACTTGTGCATTGCTGTGACCACAGTGCCTGATTGAGACACTTAAGGGAGGTGCCACAGCTGCCTTCTCATTGCTGGGACCAAACATGCGACCCAAAGCAGCCGGTGGGAAGAAAATGTTGGCTTGGGCTTGCAGTCTCGAGGGGAAGTCTCACTGTGGCAGGACAAGCATGGCAGAGCAGAGGCTGGCATCACATCTTCTCACAGCAGCTGGGGAGTGTAGCAGTAAGAGTGAGCTAGCTCTGGCAAAGGGGGCTTGGGCTCCAGCAGCCTGAAGCCCGGCCCAAGAGGTAAGCCTCCTCCAGCAAGGCTCCACCTCCCAAACTGCCACCAGCTAGCGGAGGAGTGTGAGGCTTAATCACAAACACACAAGGCTATGGGAGGCGTTTCACATTCAAACCGACACAGGAGGGTCATACTTTAGGAGGCTGAGTCCATCATAGCAGGGAAGACATGGTGAGCTCATGGAGGTGAGAGTGTGTGATAGAGGCGCCCCATGTCACAGCAAACTGGAAACAAGAGGGCAGCTAGAGCCAGGGGTGTAACCTTCAAAGCCCAATCTATTACTTACCACTCCTGTCCACCAGGCCCCACCGCCTAAATATTCGACATGCCACATGAAGTGGGGGCAAGCATTCAAAACATGAGATAGTGTATGACATTTCACATTCAAATCATTACTGCCAAGGACTTCCCCAGTTTCCCCTTCATAACTCCACTCTCCATCCTATCCCCTCCCCCTCTCAATCAGTCTCTTATTTTGATGTCATGATCTTTTCCTCCTCTTATGATGGTCTTGTGTAGGTAGTGTCAGGCACTGTGAGGTCATGGATATCCAGGCCATTTTGTGTCTGGGGGGAGCACGTTGTAAGGAGTCCTACCCTTCCTTTAGCTCTTACATTCTTTCGGCCACCTCTTCCAAAATGGACCTTGAGCCTTGGAGGGTGTGATAGAGATGTTTCAGTGCTGAGCATTCCTCTGTCACTTCTCAGCACTATGTTGCCTTTTGGGTCATCTCAGTGGTCACCACCATCTGAAAAGAGAAGCTTCTCTAACCAAAAGTGAGAATAGCATTAATACATAAATATGAACATTAAGTTTAGTGCTTTCAGAGCAGTTTGGTGAGAATAATATATGCATTTAGCCAGATAAGAACCCTAAGGCTTATGACCTCCCCTGCCATAAGATTTTTAAAAATTATTTTAATTTTTTAAATTATTTATTTAGTTGAGAGAGAGAGAGAATGGGTGCACCAGAGCCACCAGCCACTGTGAACAAACTCCAGATGTGTGCACCACCTTGTGCATCTGGCTTATGTGGGTCCTGGAGAACCGAACCGGGATTCTTTGGCTTTGCAGGCAAACACCTTAACCACAAAGCCACTTCTACAGCCCCACCATTGGCTTTTGATTATGTTTTCAGTACTAGGCATGTATTCCCTCCCATAGAATGGGCCTACAGACCAATTAGAGAGCAGTCGGTTTCCCCCAGAGCAGACGTGCCACTGTTGCACCTGTTCAGTTATTTGACCTGTCTGGCCAAACTTGAGGCATCCAGTGTCCACTGTTTTCACCACTGATGACTTCTGTCTCCCATAGGGCTGCATGCAGTGCAGCTTTTTCCAGATTTCAATTGGCTGGTCTATAGGGAGAAGGTTTTCAGGTTAGTACCAGCTTGAGTTTTCAGTGACCTTGCTGCCCAGGCATGTGATGATTCAGCAATAGGGTGTTGCAGTTAGGTTTTCATAGCTGGTAGAAATCACCCAACCAAGGGCAGTTTGTGGGAAAAAGAGGCTTATTTTGGCTTACAGACTGGAAGGGGAAGCTCCATGATGGCAAGGAAAATGATGGCATGAACAGAGGGTGGACATCACCCCCTGGCCAACATAAGGTAAACAATAGCAACAGGAGAGTGTGCCAAACACTGGCAAGGGGAAACTGGCTATAACACCCATAAGCCCTCCCCCAACAATACACTCCCTCCAGGAGGCATTAATTCCCAAATCTCCATCAGCTGGGAATCTAGCATTCAGAACACCTGAGTTTATGGGGGACACCTGAATCAAACAAGGGTCTTACCATCTATTACTTGTGGGAAACCAAGGGCCTTGGCAATAGCCTATAATGTTTTAGAGGCAACAGGGGCCTCCCTGGCCAAAAATTCACTGGAAGGTATCCTATCCCTGGTACTGAAAACTTTCTAGTAGCAATCTATGGCTTCTGAATATGCCATTATCCAAAAAAGTAGGCTTTCATATGTCTTATTCAGAATATCGTGAATTTTGAATGACCCTTCCCCCACCCTTCTCTTACTCAATCTCTTCCCCTAGCCTCACTTAGGCCATTCCTCTCCCTGTTATCTGTTCTTCTATTCACATATATACAATACCATCCCCTAAAGTCCTTCCCCCTCCTCCCTTCCTTATAGCCTTTTTCTAGCTTACTGGCCTCTGCTAATGATGTTTGGTTCCCGATCACACACAAGTCTAAACATTTGAGGCTAGGATAGACATATGAGAGAGAACATAGGACGTTTGTCTTTCTGGGCCTGGGTTACCTCACTTACTATAATCCTTTCCAGATCCATCCATTTCTCTGAAAATTTCATAATTTCATTTTTCTTTACTGCTGAATATAACTCTTGTGTATAAATGTACCACATCTTTATTATTCATTCACCTGTGGAGAGACATCAAGGCTCATTCCATTTCCTAGCTATTGTGAATATATCAGCAATAAAAATGTTGTGCAAGTATCTCTAAGGTAATAGGAAGAGTCCTTAGGATATATGCCTAGGAGTGCTATAGCTGGATCATATGGCAAATCTATTTTTAGCTGTCTCAAGAACCTCCACACTGGTTTCCACAATGGCTGTACCAAACTACATTCCCACCAACAATGTAGAAGGGTTCCCCTTTTTCCGCATCCTTACCAACATTTATTGTCATTTGTTTTCTTGATGATAGCCATCCTGACAGGAGTGAGATGGAATCTCAAAGTAGTTTTAATTTGCATTTCCCTGATGACTAAGGATGTATAACAACTTTTTTTAGATGTTTATATGCCATCTGTATTTCTTCCTTTGAGAACTCTCTATTTAGTTCCATAGCCCATTTTTAAAATATATTTATTTATTTGAGAGAGAGAGAGAGAATTGGTGCATCAGGGCCTTCAGCCACTGTAAATGAACTCCAGATGCACGTGCCTCCTTGTGCATCTGGCTTACGTGGGTCCTGGGGAATTGAACCAGGGTCCTTTTGGCTTTGCAGGCAAATGCTTTAACCACTAAATCATCTTCTCCAGCCTGCATAGCTCATTTCTTATTTGGGTTGTTTGATTTCTTATTGTTTTGTTTTCTGAGTTCTTTGTATGTTCTGGATATTAATCTTCTATCAGATGTGTAGCTGGCAAAGATTTTCTCCCATTCTGTACGTTGTCTCTTTGCTCTACCCACAGTGTCCTTTGCTGTACAAAAGCTTTGTAATTTCAGGAGACCCCAGTCGTTGATTAGTGGTTTGTTTTTTTTTTTCTTTTGGCTTTTTGGGGTAGGGTTTCACTCTAGGCTGACCTGGAATTCACTATGTAGTCTCAGGGTGGCCTCAAATTCATGGCAATCCTCCTACCTCTGCCACCTGAGTACTGGGATTAAAGGCGTGGGCCACCATGCTTGGTTTATTAGTGGTTTTATTTCCTGAGCAATTGGGGTTATATTCAAAAAGTCATTGCCTATGCCAATATGTTGAAGGGTTTCCCCTACCTTTTTCTCTAGCAGTTTCAGAGTTTCATGTCTGATACTAAGGTCTCTGATCAATTTGGACTTGATTCTTGTGCATGAAGAAAAACAAGGATCTATTTTCATCCTTCTATATATAGATATCCAGTTTCCCCAGCACCACTTATTGAAGAGGTTGTCTTATCTCCAGTGAATTTTTTTGGCATTTTTTGTCAAAAATCAGATGACTGTAGCTGCCTGGTTTGACATCTGGGTCCTATACTCTGTTCCATTGATCTACGTGTCTGTCTTTGTGCCGTACCATGCTGGTTTTGTTACTATGGCTCTGTAATATAGATTAAAATTAGTGTGATACCACCAGCTTTATTTTTGTTGCTCAAAAGTGTTTTGGCTATTTTTTATTTTCTGCTTCCAAATGAATTTTAGGATTGTTTTTTCTATTTCTGCTAAGAATGCCACTAGATTTTTTTTTTCTGGCTTGTTTTTTTGAGGTAGGGGCTCACTCTAGCCCAGGCTGACCTGTAATTCATTATGTAGTATTGGGGTGGCCTTGAACCTACAGTGATCTTTCTACCTCTGCCTTCCAAGTGTGCCACCATGCCCAGCTGCCATTGGAATTTTAATGAGGATTGCATTAAATGTGTAGATTGCTTTTAGGAAGATTGCCATTTTCACAATATTGATTCTTCTGATCCAAGAACAAGGGATGCCTTTCCATTTCCTAGTGTTTTCTACAATTTCTCACTTGAGTGTTTTAAAGTTCTCATTGTAGAGATCCTTCACTTTCTTGGTTAGGTTTATTCCAAGGTACTTTATTTATTTATTTATTTTGAGGCAATCGTGAATAGGAGAGATTTCCTGATTTCATCCTCCACATGTTTGTTGTTAGTATATAGGAAGGCTACTGATTTCTATGTGTTTAATTTGTATCCTGCTATGTTGCTAAAAGTGTTTAGCAGCTCTAACAGTTTGCTGGTAGAGTCTTTAGGGACCTTTATGTATAGAATCATATTATCTGCAAATAATGATAGTTTGATCTCTTTCTTTCCAATTTGTATCCCTTCTATGAGTTTCTCTTGTGACAGTCTTTTTTTAAGAAAATCTTTGAGCAGGGCCAAGGGTTAAGGCCATTACATGCAAAGCCTGATGGCCCAGATTTGATTCTCCAGTACCCAAGTAAAGCCAGAATCACAAAGTGGCGCATACATCTGGAGTTTGTTTGCAGTGGCAAGAGGCCCTGGTATGCCCATTCTCTCTCTAAATAAATAAATACGCAAATAAATAAATAAACAAATAATTTTGGCACATACCTACAAAACCAGGGCCATGTGGATAGCAACAAATTCTACCGCAAGCTGAAGACATAGCCAGGCCCCTTGGGCCATGACTGCAAGGTCAGCCAAGCCCCTGGAAGGCAGAACCTCACGAAACACTTCTGTAGCCCTTTTAGGCAAACAGGGCACTCTAAGGCTGTCTTTTCAAAGGAAAAGTCTTTAGTTTTATACCCTGGAGCCTTTGGCAGGTGGGCATCTGGCCCTCAAGCATGTACTGTATTGCATCCACATAAAAGCAGCAGCGTCTCCTGAATGGCATCTAACGGCATTAATCTAAGGGTTGCAGCTGCCATGTCTGCCAGGTCACTCTTCTTTCCTAGTCAAGCCACATGCGTCTCACATTTTTCTGTTTCACTTCATGCTCCCACTTACTACTGCAAAGCTGGCTAAATGCATCCAGCAATAACCATGCCATAGCCTGAATGCTGTGCTGTCTTGAAATTTCTCCCACCAGATCAATGTGTCCATTGCTATTTAAAATTTTTTTTTTTATTTATTAAAGAGAGTGGGGAGGGAGAGAGAGGCAGATAATGTGAGAGAGAACGGGAGCGCCAGGGCCTCCTAGTCACTGCAAATGAACTCCAGACGCGTGTGCCACCCGCTGCATCTGGCTTACGTGTGTACTGGGGAATCAAACCTGGGTCTTTAGGATTTGCAGGCAAACTCCTAAATAGTTAAGCCATCTCTCCAGCCCTTTATTTATTTATTTTTATTTTTATTTTTATTTTTGAGTCAGGGTCTCACTTTAGCCCAGAATGATGTGGAAATTCACTATGTAGCCTCAGGGTGACCTTGAACTCATGGAGATCCTTCTATGTCAGCCTCTCAAGTGTTGGGATTAAAGACATGTGCTACCAGGCCCAGCTAAATTTTATTTTTATTTATTTATTTGCAAGGCAGAGAGAGAGAGAGAGAGAGAGAGAGAGATTGAGCACACCAAGGCCTCTTGCTGTTGCATGGCAGAGTGGCTCTTGGTGGCAGAAGAGGGTGGTTGAGGATCCCCATGTCATGGCAGACCAAGAAACACAGTACTGGAGCAGGGCTGGCTAACATACCCACCCTAAATGGCCTCCTTCTGTCAGCCAGGTCCACCTCTTAAAGGATCCACAGCCTCCCAGAATAGCACCACTAGCTAGGGAATAGGTTCACAATATGCACCTGTTGGAGACATTTTGGACTCAAACCATAGTGACAGATCTGGCTGCCATTTGCAGGATGGGAGGTGGAGTAAGGAAGAGATGGAGGGAACGCTGGAGAGAAGGGATGATGAAAGGAGCAGTGTGGGGCTTTGGGAAACACAGAGACAGTGAGGCACAGGTAAGTTCACCATGATCCCATTGCCAGGTCCAAGGTGTGGCCAAGAAGTGAGTCTGTTCTCTGCTTCCACCAGTGGGCTGAGGGCAAGGTTGCAGGAACTCCGAAAAGGCGTCACATGTTCCCCACTGGGATGTGCAGCCAGGGCCAGGACTCTGTGCTCTAGGCATGCTTGTCTAGAAACAGGACTGACTGAAACGTCCATTTATGGCCAAGGGGCAGAAGGTTCAGGGCAGCAGAACTGAGAAACGAGAACAAAGGTCTGACGTTATCACATGACTGCTCCGCTGGCCACGCCTGGGGACGCCTGCCTCTCAGCTTCTCACCCTAAGCCCAAAACATTCCTCACTGCTTTAGGTCAGAGATTCTGAAACTGGGCCCTAAGGCCTCTGACAGAGGTGCTGACCGGGAGTGAGTGGAAGTTGGGGAACAGGGCCAGAGATGGTCATTGCTGGGTGACCTCCTTAGCCCTGCACCTCACATTCCAACCTTAGCTGACTCCCAGCCCAGGCCACCACCGGCCACAGGGTGTCCCAACTGGCCAGCTGGTTTGACTGACTAGGTCTTCCCCACAGGCAGGCACTCGCACCATGGGCCTGAGGCACTCGCTCCATGGAGGGCCACATCTCCTGCTCCAAGTGGGGCTGCCGTCACTTCAGGCTCCACATGGGTCAAGCTTCAGATGGGAGGGTGAAAGAAGGTTGCTGTGAATGATAGAGACAAGGGGAAGAGAAACAAGGACAAAGGGGACATTGTAATCTGAGGGACAGGAACAGAGACAGAGGTGAGCCACAGGCAGCTCTCGGGGGACCGGGGAGCAGGTGGCTTCTGGCTCAGGCTCAGATCACAGGTGCAGAGTATTTCCCACCCTTGTTTCCGCACATGCCTATTGCACACGGTCTGGCTGCTGGGCCTCGGCTTCTCCAGAGTCCTGGGATCAGCAACCTCTGGAACCAGCCCGTGTGGTGATCACCAAGGTCCCCGGCACCCAGGAGAGTGCCTGGAATGTAGTATGGCCCATACGTGTGAGGTGGGCTGGTAGATGTATGTATGAATGGATGAGTGGATGGGTGATGGATGGATGGATGGATGGATAGGTGGGTGGATGGGTAGATGGATAATGGATGGAAGGATAGACGGGCAGATGTATGGGTGAGTGAAGGGATAATGAAACATGGATAGATGTATGCTGGATAGCTGGATGGATACAAGG
Source organism: Jaculus jaculus (assembly GCF_020740685.1). Lineage (NCBI taxonomy): Eukaryota > Metazoa > Chordata > Mammalia > Rodentia > Dipodidae > Jaculus > Jaculus jaculus. The sequence continues at coordinate 135,112,760 of NC_059109.1, forward strand.
CTGGGTGTGTGGGTGGAGGTTTGATGTGTGTATGGGTGGAGGGGTGAATGAATGAGGGATGAAACATGGACGAATGGGTGATAAGTGGAAGGGTGAGTGGGGGTAGATGAGCGGGTGGGGGTAGGTGGATGGATGGGTGAATGGGTGGCGGGTGGCCGGTCCTATGGTCTGGTCTTAGGTGACATTTGCCATTTGTCACCGCACTCTTCACCTGCTCACTTGCACTAGTCTCAGGTGCTACCTGCTTCGTCCCGGGCTCTGTGTAGGACCCTGGCACCTGTGGTAGGTTCATGGTCCTTAGTGGCTGGAGCTGTTAAAGCCTAGATTCTGGGACTACCCTCAAAGTTCTGGCTCCTCATTTGGTATAGCTGGGGTTCTGAATTATTTTTGTAATTTTTTATAAGATACAGAGAGAGAGAGTTGATGTGCCAGGGCCTCCAGCCACTGCAATTGAACTCCAAACGTGTGAGCCACCTTGTGCACATGTGTGATCTTGTATGCTTGAGTCACCTTGTGCGTCTGGCTTACATGGGACCTGGAGAGTCAAACATGGGTCCTTAGGCTTCACAGGCAAGCACCTTAACCGCCATTTCTCCAACCCTGAGGTTCCCATTTTTTTTTTTTTCGATGTAGGGTCTCACTCTAGCCCAGGCTGACCTGGAATTCACTATGTAGTCTCAGGGTAGCTTTGAATTCACAGTGATCCTCCTACTTCTGCCTCCCGAGTGCTAGGATTAAAGGCATGCGCCACCATGCCCAGCTCAGGGTTCATGTTTTTAACCCATGTGGGTATTGCTGGCCCAGGTTCACTACTACCTAAGCAATGGCTCTAGACCTTGCTCCCTTGGGGGCCTCCACACAGCTGTAAAGCAAGTGCATGGAAGGCATGGACCCGGGGCAGGTAGGACTCAGGCACCCCGTGCAGGGAGGAATGAATTCATCTCCTCATCTACTGTGACCCAAGGGCCAGGACATGAAGCAGCCTGATGTGAAGACAGACTTGTGGCCTGTGGTTTCCATGAGGCAGGGCCAACAGGCACTCACGAAATGTCCATGGGGCGGGGGAAGGTCCCAGACCGCGGCGACGCTCTGGGCAGGCCTTCAAGCCCTCCTTCCGTGGCCCTGCGCTCCCCTCGCCGCCTTCTTTTGCACTGACTGCCGTGGAGAACTGCCTTGAGCTCCCAGCATCCCAGAAGCCAGGTGTGGAGGCTGTGAACAAGCAGCCACCCTGGCCCTGACTCACAGTGACCTGGAGGGTTCGTAGGCTGGGGACAGCAGCCTTCCAGTGGGACTTCCCTTCGGGGGATCCTGCTGGGCCTCTCTGCTCCATGGCCAGCCATCAGCACGGCCTACAGGTCCCCGGCAGCAATTCCCTAACAAATCACTTGCTCATGATCCTGCCTCTGGGGAGTCCGACTCAATGGCCAGCGACCTGCAGGAGGACAAGATGCGGACAGGCAGACGCCAGGGTCAGGTGTGGGGGACAGGGTCAGGGCCAGCGCTGCACAAGCCTCAGGGTCTGCAGAGACAGCGCAGGTTGAGTAAGCCCCAAGGGGTCTTCCCGACGCCCCCTGGAGTACCTCAGGAAAGCCAAGGTGCAAAGGCATGAGAGACCCCCAGAGCGTGCTGTGGCTTGTCCATGGAGGGTATTCTGGAGTGTTCTGCCTTCCAATTTATCTCAAAGTTTTCTCACAGCTTCACTCCTCCTAGCAGATGTGACAAAGAAAACATTGGCACAAAACCAGGTTCTTGTTGTGGTCTGTCATTTCTGTCAGGAGCCACATGGCCACTCCAGGTATCCATGGTAACCAGGGACCAGAGCAGGGTCACCTGGGCTGGGCATCAGAGTCCTGGAGTGAGCATTGCAGGGACACCCTGGCCTCCTCTGCCTTTCCTGTGCCCATATGATTTGATGCCGGGAATGTCAATGGTCTTGACAGACAATGTTCTAGAAACTAAGAAAAGAGGACACAGACTTTTCCCCTGGGGGGCCACAGCTATAACTACCTGTTCAGGTGCTGCTTTGGGTGGCTCGGGGCAGGTGTAAGGGTCCCTCCACCAGGGCTGGAGGACGAGTTTGTGGTTTGGCAATGCCACTGTGTGGACACAGCTTTGCTTCAGGCAGACCTTGCACAGCGGATCCCGTCAAGACTAAATAATGCTCCTCTGGAAAAGGTTTGCTTTAGGCATCATGATAACCACCGTTTTCTCTACAACCTCAAATCTGATACTTCTGTTTCTTCCCGTCAGGGCCACCCTGTGCTCATCTCATTTTTTAAAATATTTTATTTATTTGTTTGTTTGTTTTAGAGAGAGAAAGGAAGAAAGAGAGAGTGCAAGAGTGGGCATTCTAGGGCCTTCAGTTGATGCAAGTGAACTCCAGACACATCTGCTACCTTGTGCATCTGGCTTTACGTGCATCCTAGGGAATCAAACTTTGGCTCTTAGGCTTTGCAGGCAAGTGCCTTAATTGTTGAGCCATCTCTGCAGCTCCCCTCTTCTCATTTTATAAGTGAGCATGTCAAGGCTTGGGGTGGCCTCGAACTCACAGCAATGCTCCTACCTCTGCCTCCTGAGTGCTGGGATTAAAGGCGTGCACCACCACGCCTGACTCATTTCTCCAAATTGTAACTGCACACATTATGGGGTGTCCAACAAGCCCGGCTTGTCTGGGGCAGGGAGGTTGCCACACTAAAGTGGCCATAGTCCCGGGGAAATCAGGATGGCTGTCACTTTCCTGACTTCACAGCTGTCAACAGAAGCTTATAAAGAGTGACATGGGGCGATGGGGGATTGTTTATCACATAGGTAAAAGGCCAGGACTCACGGACACTCCGTAATCCCCTTATACATGCAGTGTCTTTCCTCAGAGTCACCTTGTGATGGTCATTAGCTGTCAGCTTGACAGGACCTAGAATCATCTAGGAAACAAACCTCCTGTGTGCCTGTGAGGAATTTTCTAGACTAGGTTGATTGAGGCGGGAGGACTCAACCAGACCGCGACAGCAGCATTCCGTGGCTGGCTGAGCAGGAGCATTCCTTCCTGTCTGCCTCCTGACAACACACGTGTGACCAGCTGCCTCACTCTCCTGCCACCACGCCTTCCCCACCGGGATGGGCTGTACCCTTAAAGTGTAAGCCAAGCAAACCCAGGCTTCCTGAATTTGCTTCTGGCCAGGTATTTGGTCATATCAAACTAGAGGGCTAACTAAGATACGCCTCACGTCCCAGAATAGCTGCAACAGCTCCAGTCAGTGTGCCCACATTTCAGGCTGGGAAGATATGGGGAGATAGAGAGCCAAAGATTCTGGGTGTTGCAGTCAGGTTCGCATTGCTGGTAGAAATCACCCAACCAAGAGCAGCTTTTGGGGAAAGGGGGTTTATTTTGGCTTACAGGCTCTAGGGGAAGCTCCACCATGGCAGGGGAAAATGATGGCATGAGCAGAGGGTGGACATCACCCCATGGCCAACATAAGGTGGACAACAGGAATAGGAGAGTGTGCCAAACACTGGCAAGGGGACACTGGCTATAACACCCATAAGCCCGTCCCCAACAATACAATCCCTCCAGGAGGCATAAATTCCCAAATTTCCATCAGCTGGGAACCTAGCATTCAGAACACCTGAGTTTATGGGGGACACCTGAATCAAGCCACCACACTGGTTCACATCCCTCTCCAGAGCTTCCCCTGAAGTCCTCTCTGGGACTTTGCTCTAACCTACTGACCTGAACTGTATCTCATGAGCAGCGCTTGCTGCAAGAGAAGCTGAGAATACAGCATTTTATTAGCATATCTTGGGCAAAAGGGGTGTGTGTGTGTGTGTGTGTGTGTGTGTGTGTGTGTGTGTAAAAAGACCAGATGTATATTGTTAAGCTAAGGATGGCCGTTACAGCTTCCTTCTCATTGCTGGGACAAAACACCTGACCCGACGCAGCTGGTGGTGGGAGGAAAGTTTTATCTGGCTCACCGTCTGCAGGGGAAGCTCCACGGTGGCAGGGCAGCAGGGCACGAGCAGAGGCTGGGCACCACCTCTGCCACAGCGGGAGAGAGCCACGTGCTGACCACAGTGCTGGCTCGAGCGCTCCAACGCGACACACCTCCTCCAGAAAGACCCCATCTCCCAAGTTGCCAGCAGGTGGGGACCACGCATGCAGCACACACTACTGATTCACACCGACACACAGGCGTACCTGACGCTTGCCCAGTGTTGCCGCTGCGAGGTTTACATCCGGGAAACCCCTCCGTTCCAGGCAACTACAGGGGCAGCTGGTGCAGTTGGCCACTCCCTGGCAAGTGGCCTTGAGCTGCCCCCCTGCTACACTTCTTAGTTGGCCAAGGGCAGGCCCTCGGGAGCCCAGGCGGGATTTCCGCCCCACGCCCTGAGCTGCAACGCGTGTTTCCTCTGCGCAGAAACAAGCACGAGCCCCTCCATGACGGAGCAGAGGTTGCTGTGGGGACCTCGGGACTCTGGGTCTGCAGCCAGGAGAGCAAAATTAACCAAACAACGGTGACAGCCAGACCGATGGGAGGACGCGCAACACGGCTGTGGACGTCTTCTCAGGAGGAGCTGGAGGGTCTCAGGACACACCTGGGGCTCCAGCCCTGCTGCACGCCTGTCCTACCTGCCTGACCTCGGGAGGTGCTGGGGGAGCGTGCTAGGCGAGCGTGCTAGGGGAGCGTGCTAGGGGAGTGTGCTGGGGGAGCGTGCTGGGGGAGCGTGCTAGGGGAGCGTGCTAGGGGAGCGTGCTGGGGGAGCGTGCTGGGGGAGCGTGCTAGGGGAGCGTGCTAGGGGAGCGTGCTAGGGGAGCGTGCTAGGGGAGCATGCTAGGGGAGCGTGCTAGGGGAGCGTGCTAGGGGAGCGTGCTAGGGGAGCGTGCTAGGGGAGCGTGCTAGGGGAGCGTGCTAGGGGAGCTAGGACAGCTTCTGTAAGGCCCTTGGCCACACTGAGGGACTGTGCAGTGGCTGTTTGGGGGTTACCTGCCTTCACTTGCTGAAGAAGCCCAGTGAACTCGCTGGTCCACCAAGCTGGACGTGGCTGGATACTGGTGGTCCATGTAGGGTAAAAAGTGTTTTTGTCCAGGCCTCCCCAGGGAAAGTCACAACTTGACATCAAGACTGGCAGCAAACTTGACACGGCTCCTGTGACGCGCTAGACGTGATTTCAAGCCGGGCGTGGTGGCATTCGCCGTTACGTCCCGAACTGAGGCGGCGGGTGTAGGATGATCGCTGTGTGTTCAAGACCAGCGTGGGGCGTCAGAGTGCGTTCCAGGTCAGTTTGGGATAGAATGAGATCCTACCTGGAAAAAAAGTCAAAAACATGAACATCAAACGCAATTTCTTCTGGGCAATGGCAGCACATGTCTGTAAACCTGTCAGTGCTCAGGGGCTGAGGTAGAGAGGCCACGGTTAGCAAGGCCAGCCTGGGGTACGCACAGAGACATTGTCTCAAAAACAAAACAACACAGAAAGATTCCCACAGCTCAGTGCTGAGCTCCAGGGTGGAGCTGTGATTTCTGACACACTCTTAACAAGACAGGGAGCTGCCTTCTCGGGAACTGGGTGGAGCCTCCGAGCTCTGCCTTGTGGGAGAAATTGTTCCCCCTTTCCCCAGGTTCACTTAGCTGTTAGCTTAGCTCCTAAGACGTTCATTAAGATGATAGAATGTCCAGCTTCTGGGAAATCTCCAGAGAGATAGAAAAGATGAGGAAAAAGGGACATGGGACACACCAGGACTACAAGGCCACGAGTGTTCCAAAGCCATGCTTGACTCTGCCAGGGCATCTTAGCCAGGACAGATGGACAGAGAGAAGCAGCGATGGAAGAGCAAGAGTGGAAGAGGGGCTGGGTGGACCTCAGTCCTAGTGACGTAAGGAAGAGACACAGCGTGCAATGAAGAGGAGGAGAAGGGGTGGAGGAGGAGGAGGAGGAAGAGAAGGAAGAAGAGGAAGCAAAGGACGGTGAGAGGAACGAATCTGAGCGTCCGTGTCCCCACGACAACAGAGCTCGCTTATGGCACAGAGGAAGGGTCAGGGTCCTTTGGCTTCCTTTAAATACTTACATTAGGCCCAGGGCAGACGATGGTCTCGAATCCTAGTGATGGGAGCAGCTCTGGGAGCTCCAGTGACAACAAATGAAGGCCCCTTCCTCCTGAGGCTGTGGTGGCTATGAACAAGATCATGCTGAGTGAGAAACCTGGTGGGGCTTGCCAGATCGCAGGTTGTCACCACCATCGGGACAGGCCCTTGGGAGCTGACCATGAGGCCTTTGGGCATCTAGAACAGCGGGCCTGATGTCTTCGAGTGAAGGTATCGCGTGGACCATGTGTCTAGGGCGGAATAGGGACCCAGGGCCTGGCGCTTGTCCCCAGAGGTTTTGGCCTTCCCACCAGGCCTGTCCTGTGGCCCTGCAGCATCTCTCAGAGCCTCTTTTCATCAAAGGCCAGGGAGGCCCAGGACGGCAAGAGCACTGCCCCTGGGTGGTCCTCACAGTGCGGGCGGCCACTCTGCTGCCCCCAGCCCCCTGACATCTGCCTTCTGTAGAGCACATGTTGTCACCAGTTGACACAATCCAGAAGCGGCCCGGCCCACACTCATTGCCATAATAAACACATGCGGTGGTTTTGGAGCGCTGAGCTGTCCCATCCATCAATCCTCTATGACACCCCAGAGACCCTGGGAGGGGCGGGACTTCAAAGGACAGAGTCTCAGTGCTAGGTGTGTGCATTGGGGACATTGTCCCCTGGACTGTGGTGGACAGTGGAGGTGGCTGTGGAAATATATGCATGTGCACACATGTTTCTGCTACAGCTGTGTGCGTGCATGTGTTTATGTGTATATGCACCTGCATGTATGAGTGTGGTTTTTATATGCATACCATTATGCATGCATGTACATGTTAATATGTGTGTTTGTGCATACAATACACATGTGCGTGCGTATGTATGTATGTGCTTGTGCAAGGGTGCATTGGTGTGTGTGCCTCCAGGGCTGCTCCTGTCTGTGCAAACATAGTTGAGCAAGACCTGAGCATTCTGAGACCCTTGGGGCCGGCATAGTTGTGAGAATGTGAAAAGGGAATGGACATCTGGATGTGGGGATACATGCTTCTCAGCCTAGCACTCACGAGGCTGAGGCGGGAGAACGCCACATGTTTGAGGCCAGCCTGGGCTCCATAGTGAGTCCCAGGCTAGCCAGGGCTACCTAGCAAGACCCTGTCTCAAACAAACCAGCAGCTCCAAACTTACAGTAATAGATAAACACAGCGCTGGCCATTCAAACTTCAGGTCCCCTTCACTAGGGTGGGAGGGACAATGGCCACTGTGTATCTGGTGCAGTTGCGGTGTGAACTGAAGGCTCCCTTCCCAAGAGCGCTCAAGAAACGGGAGCTTGTGTCTTGGTGTATGAGACTCTGTTGCCTGCTGGTCAAGGAGCACTTAAGAGGTCTCCGGGCTCAAAGGGTGCCTAGGGCCTGACTTCAGCCTATGCACTTAAGCACGCCGGGTCTCCACGGGAGACCTGGCCAAGCCTGCAGTGCTCAGGGTGCTGGCGTCTGGTGGGACTCAGACGCAGTGCTGCAGACCGTCCTGGCTGTCGGAACTGGGCACGCTACATCAGAGCTCGAGTCAGCAGCGGGCAGGGCCCTGCCAGCGCCGTCCAATACCGGGACAGCGTCCTCTCATGCCCAGAGGCCACTTGGCTCCACGCGTCAATAATAAGGGGGTCAAGAAGCACTGGGTTAGAACCATCCTAAGAATATTCCAGAAGGCCATCTCCAGACACTGAGGCAGGTACATGCTTCAGTACCATCCACAGGTCAAGATGCAGCTCTGTGGCTTTTCTCTGTCTGCTCATGTTCTGGTGTCACTGCGGAGACTTGGAGAGATTGCACCTCACCCAGTCCACAGGATGGGTGGTTTTATTCCAAAGACGGGGTGAGCAAGATTTGGGGTCTTTTCTACTCTCCACCTCTCTCTCTCTCGCACACACACACACACATACACAAACACATTGAATGAGCTGGGATATAATATGCATAGCTAGGCCCCTAGCCCCCAAGCCCACCTTCCCTTTTTGGTTGTTTTTTTCCAAGATAGGATCTCACTCTAGCCCAGACTGAGCTGAAACTTACTCTGTAGTCTTAGGCTGGCTTTGAACTCACAGTGATCCTCCTACCTTTGCCTCCTGAGAGTTGGTATTAAAGGCATGGGGCACCACCCCTGGCTAAACACTCCTTTAAGAAATGTCTTTGGGGCTGGAAAGATGGCTTAGCAGTTAAGTCACTTGCCTGTGAAACCTAAGGACCTAGGTTTGATTCAGCAGTACACATATAAACCAGATGCACAAGGTAGCACAGGCATCTGGAGGTCCTTTACAGTGGCTAGAGGCCCTGGCACACCCATTCTTCTTTCTCTCTCTCAAATACATAAAATAAATAATTTTTTGGCTTTTCTTTTTTTTCTTTCTTCCTTCCCTTATTTATTTATTTTTTTTATTAATTAGTTTTGTATTCAGCAAATACAGTCAGTTTGGTACCATTACTAGGCTCATCTGTGACTTACCCCCTCCCCTTGGTCCCTCCTTGTTGAGGTATATGGGTCGTGCATTATGGAGTTAGCCACAGTTATGGGTAGGATTAATGTCTCTTCATATCATGACCCAGCATGTGGCTCTGACATTCTTTCCGCCCCCTCTTCTGCAAAATTTCCCAGAGCCATGTTGGGTTCATTTTTGGTTTGCTTCAATGATGAGGTGTTGGGGGCCTCTGGGTCTCTGTCCCTCTGATTTGGTAGGAGTTGATTTTTCTCTGTGTTAATCTCCTTCACCCTTGTGCTGGTATCTGGTTCACCAGGAAAACAGCACCCTTGCTTGTTTTGCCAATTTTTCTTAGTTTCAGCCGGGGCCCTCTTGAGGTATGATGGGGTGGCTCTCTCCTTAGGATCTACATCTATCTGAAAAAGAGAAGCAGACTCTCCAATGGAGAGTACGTTAGCACCAGGACAAATGAGATAACCCTTACTTTTTTACAGAGAATTTAATAGGTGTAGGCCCTCTTGTAGCCCACGATTGATGGTAGCTTGATAATGGAGAGTGGGTTTATGTTTGGATATGATTCTGACTTGTTTCCCAGCTCCAGCTATGGGTCTTGTACCACTGAGGGGATCAGTTAGCCGAATCAAGAGCAGTTGGTTCCCCACCATGGCTGTGTGCCACTATTGCACTTGTGTGGGCATCACAACAGGTTATTGCTGCCAAATAGGTTAGATGCTTGAACAGATATTGGTCATTGTCCCCCAATTCACCCATGTAGCACCTTCTGGCACTAGACACGCTGTCTGGGGACTGACTTTCTTCCAGCTTTCAGCCATGCCATTCCATTTTACTTGTCGACCGACCACATACAGTGTGTTCAGCAGTAGGGTCTTACCACTAACCTTTGGTGGGTCATCAAGTACTCGGACAGAAATCCATCTTTCTTTTAGGAAACCTTGTAGGTTTCTCTGATCAAAAGCTCATTGTGGATGATGGCCACATGCTGGTACTGGGAGTTACAGGTCAGTGCCCACTAAGAAAAGGAAGAAAAAGATAACTAATATGCAAGAATTAGAAAGAAGAGAGAGAGAGAAAGAGAGACGGGGGGGTGGAGAGGAAGGGAGGGAAGCTGTAGAAGATTAAGGTTGGTCTTCATACCCTTTCCAGTGTCTTGTGGCTCAGATGTTCCCATTAAGGGTCTGGTGCAGGTTCATCCATATGGTCTGCCTTTCTGTCCCTGGGATCTGCAGCGCAGCTAGGCAGTCGCCATCTTGGCTGGAAGTCCAATTTTTTTTTTTTTTAAAGAAATGCTTTTTTGGGCTTAAGTGGCGGCTTAGTGATTAAGGTGCTTGCTTGAGAAGCCTAAGGACCCAGGTTTGATTCCCCAGTACCCATATAAGCCGGATGTACAAGGTGGCATGTGCATCTGGAGTTTATTTGCAGTGGTTAGAGGCCCTGGCACACTATTCTCTCTTTCTTTCTTTCTCTCTCTCTCTCTCTCTCTCTCTCTCTCTCTCTCTCTCAAATAAATAAATAAAATATTAAAAGAGAGATGTCTTTTGAAAATTTTTAAATTTATTTATTTGAAAATGGGGAGGGGGAGAGAGAGAATGGGTACCCTAAGGCTTCCTGCCACTACAAACAACCTCGTGCGACACTTTGTGCATCAGGCTTTATGTGAATATTGGGGTATCTATCTAACCCAGGCCATCAGGCTTTGCAAGCAAATGCCTTGAGCCGCCGAGCCCTCTTCCCAGTCTCCCCTTAATGACGGCTACATGGTAGAAACACTGACATTTCCCTTCCTCCACTGGCTCACCTTACAGTTTGCTTTCTGCGCCTGGAATGTTCCCCTTGTGGGAAATGCTCACAAGTGTCTTGGCCCAACTTGAAAATAACCTTTCAGCTCTTTTCTGCTGGCTAAAGACACTGGGCCTGACATACAGCCTGGGGTCCCTCAGAACCAAGGTTCTCCCTGCCATCCATGCTTTCTCCTTCAGCTTCTGTCTTAATATCTAACAGATGCTCATCAGTGCTGGGCAGACTCAAGACACACACGGGGCATTAAGAGTCCAGTGAATAACAATGGCCGGGTGGCATCTCCAGCTTCCCAGGGTGCACTGCTTCTGAGTCTGTAGCGAGCTGACATGTCTCAGGGATGAACCAGATTTTTTATTTTTATTGTTTTATTTGTTTTTTAGTTTTTTGAGGTAGGGTCTCACTGTAGCTCAGGCTGACTTGGAATTTACTATGTAGTCTCAGGGTGGCCTCGAACTCACAGCGATCCTCCTACCTCTGCCTCCCGAGTGCTGGGATTAAACGCGTGTGCCACTACGCCCGGTCTTAAAGTGATTCTTTATGACCACAGGCTTCCAGAGACTTTCTTTGCCCATGGTTATACATTTACCCATACCTTTTTTCTTGTCCTTTAAACTCCCCCCTTGTTTTTAAATTTGCTTGCTGATCTTTTTTGTTGTTGTTGACATTTGGATCTTTGGCTCACCGAGAATAAGTTGTGGCTTATGGTGTGAGGCAGGGATCTCCTTTGCTTTTTGTGCTTATTTTATTTTCTTCACTAGCCCTACTTTTTACACTCCAGGTAAAAACTCACTGCTTTGGCTAAAGTAGACAGGAACACATTTTTAAAATATATTTATTTTTATTTATTTGAGAGCAACAGACAGAGAGAGAAAAGTGGGGGGAGGGGGAGAGAATGGGTACGCCAGGGCCTCCAGCCACTGCACATGAATGAACTCCAGATGCATGCACCCCCTTGTGTGTCTGGCTAACATGTGTCCTGGGGAATCGAGCCTCGAGCTGGGGTTTTTAGGCTTCACAGGCAAGCACTTAACCATTAGGCTATCTCTCTAGCTCCACAGGCACATATTTTTAGGGTCCATTTGAGTAGATGAGCTTGGAAACTGATGTGCCTCTCACTTACCTATGAAGAACTTGCATGTGTATGCACACACACACACACACACACACACACACACACACACACACATCCTAATTACTTCATCATGTCTGGAGGTGATGTGGCAAAGGTGTCTGCCATTTACTTGCAGGGAATTCAGTTTGTCTTAATTACTTTCTTGTTGCTGGAATAAAATACCTGGCAAAGGGCTGAAGGGATGGCTCAGTAGTTAAGGTGCTTGCCTACAAAGACTAAGGGCCTAGGTTCAATACTCCAGTACCTAAGTAAGCCAGATACACAAGGTGGTGCATGTGTTTGGAGTTTGTTTGCAGTGGCTAGAGGCCCTGGTGTGCCCATTCTCTCTCTATATGCCTCTTTCTCCCTCTCAAATAAATAAATTAAGCAGGGAGTGGTGGTGCATGCCTTTAATGTCAGCACTCAGGAGGCAGAGGTAGGAGAATCGCCATGAATTGAAGGCCATGCTGAGAATACAGGGCGAATTCCAGTTCAGCCTGGGCTAGAGTGAGACCCTACCTTGAAAAACTATAATAAAGAAATAAAAATCAAATAAATAAAATTAAAAAAAAACACCTGGCAACAATCAGCGTCAGGTGTTGGGGAGGAAGGGCATTCGGCCCAGTGTCGGGGGACACCCGTCGTGACAGAGACGGCGGCAGGAGCCTGAGGCAGCTGCTCACACTCGGCCCGGTGAGGAAGCAGAGCCATGAGCGCCGCCCGTTCTCTCCCGTATGCAGTCCAGGGCCCCGGCCTATGACCCACTGCTGCTCACAGTCAAAGTGCGACGTCCACCTTAGTGAAAGAAGTAAGACAATCCCTCAAAGGCACACACAGGCCAACCACTTCACACATCCCTCAGAGGTGGTTCCGGGACTGCCAGGCTGATAGTCAACAAAAATCACAGTTGCACCAGATGTTGGCATTTGCCCATTTTGTGCCATTCTTGCATCGGCGCCCCTTCCCTAACTTCGTAGCTGTGGAATCACCACTTTTTTTTTTAAAGTGACTGCTGGGCACCCCTAGACATCTATCAATAGCATGATGCCAGTTCTGGGGATCCTGCTGCAAAGATGAAAAAGGCAATGCTGGCAGCTCTTGCGGGATTAGGGTCTCAGGATCCCTGGCTTTGGGGGCGTTCGCATAGAGTGGGCTTTCTCTCATGCTCCGACTGCTGCATGTAGCTCTAGACACAACCCCATACATGACCCCACCATAGCCTCTTAAATCCTCACCCAGGGAGTGAGTTTGAAAAGGATGAGCTGCAGGTCCCCTTCAGGTCCTCTGGAGTGCTCCGGGCCTGTTCCAGTGACCCCAGGCAGCTCTCATCGCCTCAGCAGGGCAAGGGGCCCTGCCTTCTGCTTCGCCAAAAGGTTACTGTCTCCCATGTTAGTTTTACAGCCGCTGCGCAAGGCCTTCCAGACTGCACTCTCCACCACACTCCCCGGCCTCACCGCCACTCCAGCATCTACCTCGCCTTTCCCGAGGCTGACTCTCCTTGTCCTGAAGACATGTCCACCCAGACCCTAGAATGCAACTGGATCTGAATTCAGTTGCCCAGCATGGTGTGGCAGCACATGCCTGTATTCCCAACACTGGGGAAGCAGGGACAGGAGAATCCCTGCAGCTCCCTGGTTAGCTGGACTAGCTGAGTAGGCGGCCGCAGGTCCTGGGAGAAATCCCTGCCTCGAAGAATAAGATGGAAAGTGAATGAGGAAGGTTCCCAACGTTAATGTCTGGGCTCCGTGTCCGTGTGCACATACATCCACACACACACCAACGAGCCTCCACACACGCGCACACACACACACACACACACACACACACAGACATGAAAGACAGATGTAAAATTCTACACACCACACACTAGGCATTGTATGCACATAAATTCTCCATTTCTATTGAAAGCTAGAAACAAACAAACAAACAAACAAAAAACCCAAAGACGGGCTGGAGAGATGGCTGTAGCGGTTTAAGGCACTTGCCTGCAAAGCCAAAGGACCTTGGTTCAATTCCCCAGGACCCACGTACGCCAGATGCACAAGGTGGTGCATGTGTCTCTTTCTCTCAAATAAACAAAACTAATTTTTTTTTTTTAAATAAAACCCAAGGACTAGCCCATGGAAAGCACTTGAATTCATCCACATGGGGCAGGAGAGAGGGGAGGAGGATGTACAAGGGGAGCAGTAGCCTGGCCTCCGAGCTGGGGTCAGTCCCCCATCCGTTAAGTGCAGCAGCTAAGCCGTGGAGGCGACGCCGCCTCCTGCACACGAGCCACTCGGCCACCGGAGCCACCACTGGGCTGCGTTTCCCAGCTCTGCAAGGAGCTGCCAACCACACCTGCCTCAGGGAGTTGTGGAAGCCACTCAGCGCCACGCCTGGCACCCGGTGGGTGCCCGATCATCTCCTTCCACGTGAGACATGGACTTGTGGATCACCTCCGTGAAGAACAGCTTCCTGCCCATCCTTCCACCGTGGGGTCCCAGTGTTGAGCCCAGCAAACCTCACCCTGGTGGGGGGCAGAGGGCAGGGAGAAGGTGGGGGAGGGCATCGGGGCAGCATTCCTGGGGGGATGGCCCCATGACATCTGGCACAAGCCAACTTCCTGGTTCAAAGACCAAAGGCCTTGCACAAAAGAGGCTGAAGGGTTCCTGGACTTCAAATACTTTTGACAAACACTGCTTTGATGACTTCAATGTAAACGAATCCCAAACATGTGGGTTAAATTTCTCCTGATGGGCTTAAAAATTAAGGAGAAAAAACGGGAGTTGTCTCAGGCGAAATTCATGCTGATTTTTGCCAATTTCCAGGATCTTTGGGAAATAATTGGAGACATGTCCTCACACCCAGCCTGCACTGGGCTGTTCCTCCCCTCCCCTTTAATTGTTGCTATGACTCACTGTTGAGTTGGTGATTATTTTTATCCAGTTAATGAAAGTAATCTATAAATTACCACTGACCCAGATTCATTATTTAATAAGATTTAAATTACATACCGAACTTCGCTCAGAAACAGCCGCTGCAGCCTATGTGAACGGATGGACGGTCACATCTGCTTGTTCTCAAAGGGCCTGTGTCAGATGTCCTGGCTACCCCGCCCCCTCAGACTAAATGGCCTAGATAGTGTGACAGACCGGAGCCTGGTCGGTCACCGGGCCCTGTCACTGCACATGCTCTGGTACTGGCTTTGGACTCAGTGAAAAACCACAGATCTGGGGCTGGAGAGATTGCTCTGTGCTTAAGGCACTTGCCTGCAAAGCCTAATGACCAGGGTTCGATTCCCCAGTACCCACATAAAGCCATATGCACAAAGTGGCACATGTATCTGGAGTTCATTTGCAGCAGCTAAAGGCCCTGGTGTGCCCATTCTCTCTCTCTCTCTCTCTCTCTCTCTCTTTCTGCTTGCAAATAAATAAATTCATATATTAAAAAAAAAAACAAGGCTGGAGAGATTGCCTAATGGTTAGGGCGCTTGCCTGAGAGGCCTAAGGATCCAGGTTTGATCCCCCAGAACCCACATAAGCCAGATGCACAAGTAGCACATACGTTTGGAGGACGTCTGCAGAGGCTAGGGGCCCTGGTGTGCCCATTCTCCCTCTCATTAAATAAATAAAATTTATTTTAAAGAGCACAGATCTGAAGGCAGCTGCTCCACTCCTTCCTCTGCCAGTGATGCCCCTCTGGGCCTCAGTTTCCCCCTATGTAATGGGAGAGAACACTGACCTTCAGGGGGCTTAACACTGATACACCAGGGTAGGCTTTCCCAAAGGGTGTTCCGTGGATGCTGTCTGTCAGAGGTCAGGGGTCAGGGATCTATAAGAACATGAGAGAGGTCAAGGTCACTGCCAACTTCAATAGGGCTAGAGGTACAGATTCAAGGGGTCACTACCCCCCCCGTATGTCCTTGGTCCTATTCACATAGAGGTGACCCTTTGCAGCAGCTCCGATCCTGTCCTACCCGCTCAGTCCCTGTAAGGCTCTGCCTGTCCTTAAGGAGAAATCCACAGTGGAGCTTGGAAGACCCCGTGGGATCTGTTCGGAGCGGCTCCTGCACAGAGGCAACTAGTACTGGGTCCAATATTCTGCTGTCTTTGAAATTCCCGAGAGCTTTGCGCTGAGATTCTCAGTACCCTCACTTGACCCAGAGTCCTACAGACCCATCGCTGAGGCCGCTGCTCCCTGGGGCCCCCAGCTGGCCTGGCCTCCCGTCCTTTCCCTGCCCTGAGGCGGCTGTGTGTGCCCAGCGGGACCCTGCACCCCTCCCTCTTCCTCTGCTCAGGTAATTCATGCCTAGCTCGGCTCCAGTGTCCCCTCTTCAGGGAGGCCCTTCTGCTGTAGGTCCCCAACTTCAGCACCCCAGAGCTTGACCCTAAATAGAATGGATTGCAAAGCCTGGTGGCTTCCTGCTTCACTGTTGTCTATTCCCCACCCACTGACCTTGTCACTACATAGGGAGCATCCAGTGAAGAAACTGGCACACCCACACCACCCAGACCCCCCCACAACACCACACCACAACACCACCACACCACACCACCCACACCATCCACACCATCACCACCACACCACCCACACCACCACCATCACACCACACCACCCACACTACCACCACCACACCACCCACACTATCACCACCACACCACACCACCCACACCATCACCACCCACACCATCACCACCACACCACACCACCCACACCATCACCACCACACCATCACCATCACACCATCACCACCCACACCATCACCACCCACACCATCACCACCACACCACACCACCCACACCATCACCACACCACCCCATCACCATCACCACCCACACCATCACCACCCACACCACACCACTCACACCACCACACCACCACACCACACCACCCATACCATCACCACCCACACCATCACCACCCACACCATGACCACCCACACCATCACCACCACACCATCACCACCCACACCATCACCACCACACCATCACCATCACACCATCACCACCCACACCATCACCACCCACACCATCACCACCACACCATACCACCCACACCATCACCACACCACCCCACCACCATCACCACCCACACCATCACCACCCACACCACACCACTCACACCACCACACCACCACACCACACCACCCATACCATCACCACCCACACCATCACCACCCACATCATCACCACCACACCACACCACCCACACCATCACCACCACACCACACCACCCACACCATCACCACCATACCACACCACCCACACCATCACCACCACACCACACCACCCACACCATCACCACCACACCATCACCACCACACCACACCACCCACACCATCACCACCATACCACACCACCCACACCATCACCACCACACCACACCACCCACACCATCACCACCACACCATCACCACACCACCATCACCACCCACACCATCACCACCACACCACACCACCCACACCATCACCACCCACACCATCACCACCCACACCATCACCACCACACCATCACCACCCACACCATCACCACCACCACCACCATCACCACCACACCACACCACACCACCAGTACCACAACCATCACACCACCAACCAACACCCCACCCACACCACCACCACCCAGTCTGTCCACTCCTGAAGTGTCCCCAGGGAAGTGAGGGTGTTGAGACCCAGCTCTGCCCCCAGTGCTTGCCAAGCACCAGTGAGGCCTTAGGTTTCATGTCCAGTGCCACAAAGCATAAAAGTGGGGGAGAGAAGGGAGAGGGGAGAAGTGGAAGGGTTGTGACAGAACCATGTGGCCCAGGCTGACCTCCAGCTTGCATCGCTGTGGATGATCTTCAGCTCCTCAGCCTCCGGCCTTCACCTCCCCAGGAACGGGCTCACAAGTGAGCACCAGTGCACCCAGTTTACGGGGTGCTGGGGAGAGAGGCCAGGGCCTCATGCATGTTAGGCACACACTCTACCCACTGAGCCCTGAAGTGGGCTGCCTCGTGTGGCCCGTGTTGAAAGAGCATGCTGAATGACCTTTCAGAATGGAGCCTGATAGAACAGGTCTGGCATCCCAGCTGCTCAGGGGGCTGGGGGGGCTGGGGCAGGAGGATCACAGATTCAAGACCTGTCTGGGCTACAGAGTGAGTTCAAGGTAAGCCTGGGCAACTTAGTGAGATCTTGCCTCGAAATTAAAACCACAATCAAAATCAAAAGGCAGGCTGGGGATGCAGTTCAGTGGCAAGGTCATGAGCTTAATTCCCTAGCAAAACAAGATGAAGGAAGGAAGGAAGGAAGGAAGGAAGAGAGGGGACTAGAGAGATGACTCAGCAGTTAAGGCACTTGACCGCAAAGCATGACAGCCCAGGTTCAGTTCCCCAGTGCCCACGTAAAGCCAGGTGCACTAAGTGGCACATGCATTGAGAGTTCATTTGCAGCAGCTAGAGACGCTGGCAAGCTCATTCTCTTTCTTTTTCTCTCTGCTTGCAAGTAAATAAATAAAAGTTTTAATTAAAAACGAAAGGAAGGAAGGAAGAAAATGAGAGAAAGAAGAAGAAAAGGAAGAAGAAGGAAAACAGAAAAAGAGAGGCCCTGAGACTCTGAATCCATTGTTAAGATTCAGACACGTCCTGCTGGGCAGGCTCGACCTTCAGCGTCGCTCACCTCTGTCCTGAACGGGGCTCGCCATTGGGCTCAGTGGTGCCTTACACAGATGTGGGCACATCCACATTGTGTCTGGTCAAGAGTGACTCCATGTGGGCTGGGCAGATGGCTTAGTGGTTAAGGTGTTTGCCTGCAAAGCCAAAGGACCCAGGCTCGATTCCCCAGGACCCACGTTAGCCAGACGCACAAGAGGGCACACGTGTCTGGAGTTCGTTGCAGTGGCTGGAGGCCCTGGAGCGCCCATTCTCTTTATGTGTGTCTCTCTTCCTCTTTCTTTCTGTGAAATAAATAAAAATAAAAATAAAGAGTGGGGCTGGAGAGATGGCTTAGCGGTTAAGCACTTGCCTGTGAAGCCTAAGGACCCCGGTTCAAGGCTCGGTTCCCCAGGTCCCACGTTAGCCAGATGCACAAGGGGGCACATGCGTCTGGAGTTCGTTTGCAGAGGCTGGAAGCCCTGGCACGCCCACTCTCTCTCTTCCTCTATTTGTCTTTCTCTCTATGTCTGTCGCTCTCAAATAAATAAATAAATAAATAATTTTTAAAAATAAATAAAATAAAATAAAGAGTGACTCCAGGTGCCTGGCTGTCAGGCGTCATCTCCTGATGACCAAAGGCCAGTAAAGCCTCCTGGGGCCTTAGGCGTTTTCTTCGACGGTGAACCAAACTTGAATTTGCTGTGGTTAACTACTGTCTGTGAGATGGGAGCTCACTGTTCTAGGCCCAGACTAGACTGTGATCAGTATTTCCACCTGGAGTTGATGGGAAGTGGGCCTCTCAGGTCCCAGGTCAGGGGAAGAAGACTTTAGGTAATGGACAGTTTTTTTCTTTCTAACAAAGCTGTGCATATTTTAAGCATTTGTGGAAACATAGATGATCAGGAAGAAGCAAGAGAACCCCCTGCATAGACAGACATACCAGGAAGCACACCCCTCTCAACACACACACAGGCTGGCTTCTCCTGTGAATTTGCCCCAGAACTCTGTAGCCCACTTGGGGATGTGGCATTTGTTCCCCACGGAGGAGGCTCTGGAGGAGGGGGAGGGGCCAGGGCAACACTAGGAGTTTGCTGGCATCTGTTTGTGGAGGACTTATTTGGGCCAAATTGTAACTCATTCAATTAAGGAGCAGAACATGGAGCCCCAAAGACCCGCCCCTCGCTCCCCTAAGATCCAAGAATTGCCACACTGCCATGTCTGATCTTGCAAGGGGATGTTTTTGGATTTCCAGGAAATTGGCATGTTGTGGTACAAGACATATTTTAATGGGTTTTGTAACACTTGTTTTTATTTGTTCTAGAACAGAGTTTCTCAACTTCAGCGTTACTGTAGTTAGAGCAGAGCTCTTTGTGTGTGTGTGTGTGTCGGGGGGGGGGTGATCCTGGCCTTGGAGGACATCAGACAGTGTCCCTGTCTTCTGCCCACGGCACCTCTCCCCTCAGCTTGTCCCCCCACCTACATGAAAAACATTCTCCACACTAATGTCCCCTGGGGGACAAAAGTCACCCTCAGTGGAGAAACCACTGTCCTAAAGGTTTCAGAGAGAAATGGCTTGGAGAGATGGCCCAGGGGTTAAGGTGCTTGCCCAAGAAGCCTAAGAATCCAGGTTTGATTCCCGAGGACCCATGTAAAGCCAGATGCACAAAGTGGCACATGCATCTGGAGTTTGCTTGCAGCAGCGCAAGGCCCTGGCAGGCCCATTCTCTCTTCCTCTCTGCTTACAAATGAATAAAAATGTTTAAAAACAAAACAACAGTTTTGGAAATCCACTCCTTAGAACTCCCCAGGCATAAACAGAGGTCAAGGGATCCACTAAAGGGAGTGGCTCTGGGGACCCAGCAGATCAAGGTTGAGGATGTCAGGATCTTCCTCCACTCTGTGCCTACCTCTAAGGGCATTTTATAAATACTTTTTTCTAAAAAATATTTAGAAAAAAAAAAAGAAGAAAACATCTGATTAAACAAGGAAACTAGCAATAATGAGATAGGTACTGTTCCAGCCCGGGTGGTTGGTGTCTGTCTGGGTCCTTCCATGGTAATATCCATTACGGTTAATTACAATTAGCATTGTATTACATTTACTATTATGTTACTAATTTTATTTAACTAAAAAAGGGCTTTGGGAAGATTTAAGCTTTTTATTTATTTATTTATTTTCATGAAATGATCAGTTTCCTGCCTGAGGGATACTGTTACATGGGAGGTCCAAAGAGCATTGGCAGCAGACCTCCAAGGCGTTCGTGGAAGAATGGCAGACAGCCTCCTAAGAGACTGGCCGCAGGGGCTGGAGATGAGGGCACCCTGTGGCAGTAAGATGATGAGGGCACCCTGTGGCAGTAAGGACCGCTGCCGGGCGGCTCAAAGCCCGCACTACGCACGCGCCACCAGGTGCACAGCTGGTCCCGTCTCAGTGCTCCTGCCTCAGTGCTGGGATTACAGGGGTGGGCCACCATTCCCGGCTCTTGTAGAAAGCTTTTCACACTCAGACTTTTCTGGAATACTCTAGAAATAAAGAATGTTTAATGCAGCTGGGCCAACATGTGTGACAGACTCTCACTTGGCCAAGCTTGGAAAAGCATCCGCTGGGCAAGTGTGACGTAGCGTGCTGTGAGTAGCATGTGTGTGCATATGTGCGCTGTCAGTGGTATGCATGTGCACATGTGTGCGCACGCCCTCTGCGTTGGTGTGCGCGTGCTAAGCGGCAGCAGGAGCTGTGTCATTATTATTTCCCGAAGCCACATTGGCTGGGGATCCAAGAAGTGACATCGGCATCAGCCCATCCACACTGAAAAGGAAGACAGGAGCGCGTGACCGCCACCATCACACTAGACAGCGCCCGTCATGTCATGGTCTACATTGTGCACGTCTGACAGAACCTTTGGTGAGTTTAGAAAAGCATAAAAAAGAAAACGTCACCCCTAAATCTACATTACTTAAAAGGGGGCTGTGTTCCCTTCCTGTTGCTTTAGTTTTATTTATGTATCTATGCACAATTTCCTTTTGTTTGTTTGTTGCTATTTGTTTGGTTTGTGAACAACTTGGGTTTTTTTTTTAAAATTATTTATTTATTTATTTATTTGAGAGCGACAGACACAGAGAGAAAGACAGAGGGAGAGAGAGAGAATGGGTGCGCCAGGGCTTCCAGCCTCTGCAAATGAACTCCAGACGCATGCGCCCCCTTGTGCATCTGGCTAACGTGGGACCTGGGGAACCGACCCTCGAACCGGGGTCCTTAGGCTTCACAGGCAAGCGCTTAACCACTAAGCCATCTCTCCAGCCCCAACTTGGGGTTTTTGAGACAGGGTCTCATGAAGCCCAGGCTGGTCTGCAACTCCCTCAATAGCCAAAGCAAGCTTTGGACTCCTGATCCTCCTTCCTCCATCTCCTAAGTGCTGTATACAAACATTTCTAAACAAACTCATACCATCATATTCCCACTTTCGTTTTCTGTTATATCCTCAGCATTTTCCCAAGAACATGATTGGTTGTTGTTTTGAGGCAGCCTCTCACTCAAGCCCAGACTAACCCAGAACTCATTCTGTAGCCCCAGGCTGGCCTCAAACTCACACTGATCCTCCTACCTCAGCCTCACAGACTGCTGGGATTAAAGGATTGCACCATCAATGCCTGGTTTATGATGTTTTTTAAAAAATAGTTTAATTAATTAATTTATTTATTTGAGAGAGGGAAAGAGGCAGAGTGAGTTGCGGGGGAGAATGGGTGTGCCAGGGCTTCTAGCTACTGCAAATGAACTCCAGATGCACCTTGTGCATCTGGCTTACGTGGGTCCTGGGGAACTGAACTGAGGTCCTTGGGCTTTGCAGGCAAGCACCCCAACCACTAAGCCATCTCTCCAGCCCAAATTATTTTTAAATTTTTAATATTTATTTATTAGAGACAGAGAGAGGGAGAGAAAGAGGTAGAGACTAGGTGTGCCAGGGTCTCCAGCCACTGCAAATGAACTTCAGATGTATGCGCCTCCTTATGCATCTGGCTTATATGGGACCTGGAGAATCAAACCTGGGTCCTTAGGCTTTGCAGGCCTTAACCACTAAGCCATCAAGCCATCTCTCTAGCCCATGACTCTTCTTTTTTTTTTTGCATGTGTGTGTGGCGTGCATGCACATGTGTCTGCGTGTTTGCTTATGTGTATGGGTGTGTGTGTGTGTGTATGTGTGTGTGTGTGTGTGCATGTGGAGTCCAGAGGCTGACATCAGGTGTGTTCTTCACTCACTCTCCATCTTATTTATTGTCTCTCTTCATTTTTTAAAAAAATGTTTTTGTTTATTTTTACTTATTTATTTGAAAGTAACAGAGAAAGAGGCAGAGAGAGAGAGAATGAGTGCGCCAGAGCTTCCAGCCACTGCAAATGAACTCCAGACACTTGCACCCACTTGTGCATCTGGCTAACATGGGTCCTGGGGAACCGAGCCTCGAACCGGGGTCCTTAGGCTTCACAGGCGAGAGCTTAACCACTAAGCCATCTCTCCAACATAGGATTTCTCTCTTAAACCCTGTGCTCTCTGGCTGGTCTCGTGAGTCAGTTTGCCCCAGGGCTCTGCATGTCTCCCAGCCAGCATTGTCCCTAGCCTGAAAACACGATTCTTCAGAGAAAATGCTGACAGTGGCCAAAGCACAGAGGTTCCTGTGGCTTCAACAGACCGGGTCGGGCAGGGAGGGGGCCGCGCACACAACCCTGAAAGACTGCCGTGCCCAGGGTCCTGCCCAGAACAACCCACAGCTACTGCTAGACCAAAAATCTACCCCTGTAGACAACTCAGCCAGAACCATACAAAGAAGGTTGGTTTATTTATCTCCCGAGTAGAGCTAAGAAAATGTTGCTCCAGGCTGGGGTAAAAAACAGGGAGTGGTGGCGCGTGCCTTTAATCGCAGCACTGGGGGGGGGGGGCAGATGTAGGAGGATTGCTGTGAGTTCGAGGCCACCCTGAGACTACATAGTGAATTCCAGGACAGCCTGGGCTAGAGTGAGACCCTACCTCGGAAAAAACAAACAAAAAAACCTGGAGAGCAGCTGTGGAGAGGTCGGAAGGGGCATGGGGGCGACGTGGGGAGGAGGCAGCTGCGTGGCTGTCTGAAGAAGGGTATGACTCCCGTGGGATTTCACACTTATGAAGGATGGATTTGGGATGTCTAAATTACACTTCCATAATACTGGTTTTCAAAGAAGGGGCCAAAATCTGGGCCCCCCAATCACGGAGCAGCCCTAGGAGACAGGCACTGCCATTTGTGCCCCCACTGTCCAGATTCAAGAACCCAGCACGGCGGCTTTGTTACTTCCTTAAGGCCCATGCCCTGTGCCGTGGGCAAGACCTCATCCTGGTCATGGCCAGAGCTGCCTCCCTCGCCGCTGTCGTCCACCAAGGAGTAGCCAGGCCCCTGGGCTGCACCGCCCCGTCCTGGGTGTC
Organism: Jaculus jaculus; assembly: GCF_020740685.1. Taxonomy (NCBI): domain Eukaryota; kingdom Metazoa; phylum Chordata; class Mammalia; order Rodentia; family Dipodidae; genus Jaculus; species Jaculus jaculus. Next base: position 135,136,278 of record NC_059109.1, read on the forward strand.
AGACGGTTGTCTGCGAACCAGCCCCTCCCTCCCCACCCTGCTCCCCAGCTTGTCTGACACCCAGCCACAAGGGAGAGGTGTTTAGCAGCAGAAAGGGAGGAGATTGGCTCCTGCCCAAGCTGCCCTTGACCTGAGATGGGGTGACAGGGCCACTGGACCAAGAAGCCAGTCCCCTCAGGTTGCGCCCCCCCCCCCCGCCAAAGTGTGCTAGGTGGAAATGACTGATTCTGGTTGGGTTTGAAACAATGCTAAACACAATGCAGGGCTTCTGGTGACGTGTCTGAAAACACCCACAAGCCACGGCCCCGCTGAGTCACCCTCCTGGGGAAGCAGATCCCAGCTTCAAAGTGCCGACGGGGCTGGGAGCGTGTGAAAAAGCTGACAGAGTGTCATGGCCCCGTGTGGCAATGATCTTTGGGACAGTTTCTTTCTTTCTTTCTTTTTTAACTTTTTATTGACAGCTTCCATAAATCGAGACAATAAACCATGATGATTCCCTCCCTCACCCTCATTCTCCCTCTCTCAAATCCACCCTCCACTGAACCCCTGCTTCTTTCCAATCAGTCTCTTTTATTTTGATGTCATCATCTTTTCCTCCTCTTATGAGGGTCTTGGGTAGGCAGTGTCAGGCACTGTGAGGTCATGGATATCCAGGCCATTTTGTGTCTGGAGGAGCATGCTGTAAGGAGTCCTACCCTTCCTTTGGCTCTTATATTCTTTCTGCCACCTCTTCCACGATGGACCCTGAGCCTTGGGAGGTGTGATAGAGAATTTTCAGTGCTGAGCACTCCTCTGTCACTTCTTCTCAACAGTATGGTGCCTTCTGAGTCATCCCAGTGGTCACTGCCACCTGAAAAGAGAAGCTTCTCTAACCCAAAAGTGAGAGTAGCATTAATATATGGGTATAAACATTAAAAAAGTGCTTACTGAGCAGTTTGGTGAGCATAATATGTGTGTGTGTGTGTGTGTGTGTGTATATACATATATATAATATTATAATATGTGTGTGTGTGTATATATATATATATATAAAATATGTATAAGCCAGACACCAGCAGGTGTTACTCCCCCAGGTCTGACGACCTCCCCCCGCCATAGGCTTTTGACTAGGACTCTGGGACCATTTCATGTGGAACACCTGTTACTGTCTGTGTGTCTCCCGGGCTCAGGGGAAGCTGGGCTATGAGGACATGGGACTTGCCGCCTGGTTGTGGCCTCTGGGCTATGGCCAGAGAGGAGATGGTCTCAGGAAACAGCGGAGGGAGCAGGGGACAGGTCGGTGACTTGGATGACCAGCACAAGTCCTCAAGGGTGGCCTTCTCCTTCGTCCGGCTCTTCTTCAGGATCCTCTCAGGAGTGCTTAGACCAGACGTGGTGACGCACGCCTATTGTCCCAGCGCTCTGTGGGTAGAGCCAGGAGGGTCAGGAGTTCAAGGGCAACCTCAGCTACATAGTGAGTTTGAGGCCAGCCTGGGCTACATGTATGAGACCCTGTCTCAACAAACAAACAAAGCCGAGAACAGACACCACCCAGCAAAGCCAGCCGCACACGACGGTAACAGGAGCAGATGTGGGCTCTTACCCAGCAGTGAGGAAGCCCTAAGCCATCGGCAGTTAAAGATGCGCAGGAATCTGCCACTAAGCACATACTGCTGGGGTGGCCATGCCTCTTAAGTCAGTCTGAAGGGTTATACACTGGGGGCCAAGTACATGCAGTGTACCTGCAGTTGCAATGTTGGGGAGGCTAAGACAAGAGGGCCTGTGAGTCCCAGGCCAGCCCGGACTACATAGCGAAACCCTGTCTCCAAAAAGTACAGTAATGCACCAAAAAGTGACGATTTGCTGTCCGGGGTCGGAGGCCAGGGGCGGTGGGGAATGCAGAGGTGGCTCAGGAGAATTCCGTTGCTGCCAACTGTCTCCGTGGGCACTTAGGGATATGTGCATGTCAAGCAGGGCTTTAGCTAATCGTCACGTGCTGATATTGTCACCAGTCTTAGGTCAAGGGCAAAAGGGAGACTTGGAACTTTTTTTTTTTTTTTTTTTGGCTTTTCTTTTTTGGTTTTTCGAGGTAGAGTCTCACTCTAGTCCAGGCTGACCTGGAATTCACTATGGAGTCTCAGAGTGGCCTTGAACTCACAGTGATCCTCCTACATCTGCCTCCCGAGTGCTGGGATTAAAGGCGTGCGCCACCACACCTGGTGACTTGGAACTTTTATACTCACTTTAGACTCAGTTTTTCTGGAAGTTTAATGTAGCTATAAGAACTAGAGCCTGGGAGCTGGGAAGACGGCTTAGCAGGTAAAGGAATTTGCTTGCAAAGTTTGCAGGCCTGGATTTGATCTCCCAGTACCCACGGAAAGCCAGATACACATGGTGGCACAGGCATCTGGACCTCGTTTGCAGCAGCAAGAGGCCTCGGAGCTCCCATGGTCCAGCCTCTGTCTGTTGTAAATAGATAAATACGAAATGGTTTTAAACAGAAAACTAAAGCACATCAATGAAAAACTCTTATTTTTCTCAGGCTCAAGACCTCCCACTGTTGTCCTTGGACATGAATAAAATTCTAGGTCTTTCCTCATCCTTGTACAAAAGCTACAGTCCAGGTCTGAAGTGTCCCCAAAAGACTCATGGCTGCCAGCCTACAGGTGCTATGGGGAGGAAGAGATGCGAACAGAGGCCATTGGGACTCCGGCTTCTCTCTTCCTCTCCTCTCCTCTCCTCTCCTCTCCTCTCCTCTCCTCTCCTCTCCTCTCCTCTCCTCTCCTCTATTCTCCTCTCTTTCCTTCCTCTTCTATCTCCTCCTTCCTCCTCTCCTGTCTTCTCTTCTCCCCTCCCCTCCTCTCTTCTCCCCTCTCCTTTCCTCTCCTCTTCTCCCTTCCTCTCTTCTTTTCTCTCCTCCTTCTCCCATCTCTGCTTCTTCTCTGCCTTGAAGTGAACAGACTTTCTAGGCAATGTCTGTCCACCATGACACGCTGCATCCTTACACGCCCAAAGCAACAGAACCAAGTAACTGTGGGCAGAAAACTCCGAAACTGGGCCTGGGGTGATGGCTCAGTCACACGGGAGCTTGCCTGCAAAGCCTAACAACCGGGCTTTGATTCTCCAGTACCCACATAAAGCCAGATACACATACATCTGGAGTTCGTTTGCATCTTCTTGCTCTCTTGCTCTCTCTGCTAATAAATAAATAAATAAAAATAAATAAATAAAAAGTAAAAAATTTTTTAAAGTAAAAATTAAAAGTAGAGAACTCTGAAACAATGAGACTCACGTGTATTGTCACAGAAGCAAGGACAGCTGACCCACATGCAAACCAGCTCTCCTTGCCCTGCTCCTGTACCCGCTGCTATGAACCTAAAAGAGCCAACGTCCCGAACAGCGGGCACCTGCCTTTCGCACCGCGTGAGCCTGGCAGCCTGGCTCTCACACACTCGCGTGCTGGCTAGGCCCTCACAGCACAGGCAGATGTATGGTTGGAGGTCTGGCTTGAGAGCTGACTTGTGTCTAACAACGCCTGAGCTGTTTGTATCAGCATGACAGGCTCGGGGGGAACTGACCAGGTGGCTGTGCGCAGGATCGAGTAAGGTGTCCCAGGTGGGTGGCTGGCCAAGAAGGGAAGCCCACGGATGCAGGATGCAGCAAACACCTGCCATACTCTTGCGGACCACACACAGCCCCTGGCAATGAGCAAGAAAGATGAGACCAAGTCCTCAGGGAGCTTCATTCACCTCTGCCAAGTACAGACAGGGCAACCTGGTATGAGTGGCATGGGGGTCGGGGGCAGCCACTAGGAGGGGCAGCCTGAAGATGAGAATTCTCAGGACCAAGGCCTGAGAGCCAAGTTGAAGGCGGGTCTGTGGGCATGTGCCCATTGGCTGGAGTGACCTAATGTTCTCCCTACTTGGACAGACCCAAGCCATCCATCCGGTCAGTGACAGAACCCTGGGCCACTTCCCCAGCAAGGCAAGCAGTCCTTAGCATCAGATGCTTTGGGTCTTGCCAATCTCTCGAGCACTTCTGTCTACAGGTGAGACCTTTTGGTTTGCTGGCTTGTTTTCTTGAGACAGGGTCTCATGTAGCCCACGTTGGCCTCAAACTCGCTATATAGCCAAAGCTGGCCTTGAACCCCGGATCCTCCTGCCTCCACCTCCCCAGTGCTGAGATTACAGGGACAGGACACCACCACAGGGTGGGACAACTGCTCTGTCTCATCGAGAGGGCTGTCCCGGGAGAGTCAGTGTGACAGACAAAGGTGGAAATTTAATTATGATTGAAGTGAGGAGTAAAGGAAATTAATGGGTTTGGCAAAAAGGCCAGAAAGCAATTCTGCTGGCAGACACGCTCTTCCCAGAGAAGACAGATGGAAATAATGTGCAAGCATAACAAATGCCAAGGGAGCCAAGAAAGGCACCGGGTTGCTCTTTAAATAGTGTTTTGAAGGAAGTTTGTGTTTCACTGTGGCTACAAGATGCCAGTACATGCTATGGGTATATGGTGCCTAGCACAGCCCCCTTTGTGGGTGCACACATGGTAGAAGCCAAGGCGGGATGCCACAGAATGGCTCAGGGAGTAGACCAGTGTGTCCCCGGCACAGGGACACAAGTCCCAAGCTCCCGCTGCCCACCGCCTGTGTGTGGCACAGTTCAGCGTGCGGAGTTCACCAGGGTTCTTTCTTTGCTAGCTCAGTATGTTGCATGGGGCGCATCAGAGAAATAGATTTGTATTGCGACCAAAGTAAAGCCCAGTTTGTTTTTATTTTTATTTTTGTTATGTTGCTGTTTTGAGGCAGGGTCTCACTCTAGCCTTGGCTAGAACTCACATGGATCCTCTTACCTCAGCCTTTCATGGGCTGGGATTAAAGACATGCCACACCATGCCTGGTGAAAAGTGGACTTTTCAAAATAGGAGCATCCAAAGCCAGGAGACGGTCCTAGGAAAGTTAAGGGCTAAGGTCAACTTTGCTGCGTGCAACCAAAAGCTCCCACACATATTGTATTTGTTACATGCAACCAGAAGAGATGAGGTAGTGTCAACAGCATGTCCATCACACACTACTATGTCTGGAAAGAAAAGAGAATAGGGAGCTGGGGAGATGGCTTAGTGGTTAAGGCGTTTGCCTGCAAAGCCAAAGGACCCAGGTTTGATTCCCCAGGACCCATGTAAGCCAGATCCACAATGTGGCATATGTGTCTGGTGTTCATTTGCAGTGGAAGCCCTGGCATGCCCATTCTCTCTGTCAAATAAATAAGTATAAATGAAAATACTTTTTAGGGCTGGAGAGATGGCTTAACAGTTAAGCGCTTGCCTGTGAAGCCTGAGGACCCTGGTTCGAGGCTCGACTCCCCAGGACCCGCGTTAGACAGATGTACAAGGGGGCGCACGCGTCTGGAGTTCGTTTGCAGTGGCTGGAAGCCCTGGCGCGCCCATTCTCTCTCTCTGTCTCCCTCTTTCTCTCTCTGTCTGTCGCTCTCAAATAAACAAATAAAAAAATTATTAAAAAATATTTTTTAAAAGTAGAGGGAAAAAAGAAGTGAGAATAGGACTGGAGAGATGGCTTAGTGGTTAAGGTGCTTGCCTATGAAGCTAAAGACCCAGGTTCAATTCCCCAGTACCTAAATAAGCCAGATGCACAAGGTGGCACATGTGTCTAGAGTTCGTTTGCAGTAGTTAAAGGCCCTGGTGCATCTATGCTCTCTTTCTCTAAGATGAATAAATAAATAAAATATTTAAAAAAACAAACAAACAAAAGAAATGATAATAAGGAAGTGTTCACCAGGGTAGAGCGTGTATCCTCCTTGGCCTCCACTATGGGTAGCTGGATCTGAAGAGGAAGGGGCAGTGGTCAGGACAGACACAGGGATCCTGGACCTGGTCCAAGGGGACAGATATGGCATAGAGGGGAGCAGGGGTTAGTCTACAGGGAAATGGGGTCCTTGGGGCAATTTTGGTCCCTAACAGGGATGAGGAAGCAGATGTGTGACCCACCTCTGGCCCTGCTACTGATGTGTGCGTTCACCCCTGCCTGGCCCGTGGCTCACGGTCCCCCATATGCCCTCCAGCCACATTGTTGTCCACTGTACTGGCATCAGAAGATGAGTGTATGTCCAAAACACGCGGCAGGGGACACGTTCTCAGCAGAACCCGACGCCCCACCGCAGGGTCACAGGAGAGAGCTGGCATCTGACTCTGCCGGGTCTTACTGGAACTGTAAACTATGTGCTTTTAAAATTCATTCACTTGAGAGAGCAGGGGAATTGACTGAGTGAGTGGAAGAGAGCAAGAGCAAGTGAGCACGGGTACATCAGGGCTTCCTGCCACTGCAAAGGAACTCCAGGTGTATGCACCACTTTGTGCTCCTGGCCTTAAGTGGGCAATAGGGAATCGACCCCAGGTCAGCAGGCTTTGAAAACACCTGAGCTATCTCTTTAGCCTCGTCCCCTCGCCCTTTTAAAAATATTTATTTATTTATTTGATAGAGAGAAAGACAGAGTAAGGCAGAGAGAGAGAGAATGGGCACATAAGGGCCTCCAGTCATTGCAAATGAACTCCAGATGCATGCACTACCTTGTGCATCTGGCTTACGTGAATCCTGGAGAATTGAACCTGGATCCTTTGGCTTTGCAGGCAAGCACCTTAACCGCTAAGCCATCACTCAAGCTCCCACTCCCGCTTTTTGTAACAGGGTCTCATGTAGACCAGGCTGGCCGCAAACTTACTGTTTATCTTAGGACAACGCTGAATTTCTGATCCTCTGCCTCCATCTCCCAGATGCTGGAACTAGGCGTGGGTGACCTCACTACGTTTACGAGGTGCTGCTGGTGGGACTCCGGGCATAGTGCATGCCAGGCTAGCACTCTGCCTACTGTGCCCTCGCTCCCAGCTGGACTTTGACCCTCCCCGCCATCCCATGCAACAGACATGGCCACTTTCCCAGTTCACAGATGAGGAGAGTGGGGTCCAGCATGGTTACGTCCAGAGTAAGTAGCAGAGCGAGGACAGGCTTTGGGAAGTGTGTCTGCTTTGGAGAGCTGAGCTGCCTGTCTTATGCGGCCACCTTACTGTGTGCACTGGTGACAAATCTCCAACCAGACTCTTGCAGAGACAACGCAGTGCGGGTGTGAAGGAAGATGGCATCGTTGGGGTACATGGGTCTTGCTCTTCTCTGTGGATACCTAGTGAGTTTTCTCCTCCCCATGCCAGCTAAGGCGCTGTCTAGATCGTGCCCTTCATGTGTCCTCAGGCAGAGCTGCTCGTCGCAGCATGACTGGATAGCAAGCCATGTATGAGAACAACCCAATATGTGAGAAGTGCTTGAATTAGGTCACATAAAGGAGGGGCACCTGCAGAGTGGGACTCGCAGAGAACAATCATGTTCACGGTGGGCTGATTCAGAAAGCGGCTGCAGAATACAGTGTGTGCACACAGCCCTCCGCGCTCAGGGGACAGGGAGTGTGCAGGAGACAGGACAGAATACAGTGTGTGCACACAGCCCTTCCTGCTCAGGGGACAGACAGGTGGCCTAGTCATGTCAGTGATGCTCCCCAGGTGCCCAGGAGCTAGGAAGCACCAGTTATTTTCCCTTGGATGAGGAGTGGAAAAACTGAGATTCTCAGAGGACGGGAGGCTCCCGTTCTTGTACAAGGGCCTTTGGGGTCACGTTTGGAATTTGGGGGTATGGCCCCACGCTGCTCATATGTACATGTACTTCACGTACTTGCACGTTTATTTTGGCTTGTGGTTCGACGGTGTGGCCCGCCATGGCAGGGAAGGCTGTGGACAGTGTGACCATTCGCTCTGGGGCAGGACTGTGAGGCAGCTTGCTCACATCTGAGCAGATCCAGATGCAGAGAAAGACAAACACTGGCACATCATGTGCATGCTTTTAAAAAATATTCTTCTTTATTATTTATTTTGATAGAGAAAGAGGCAGATAGAGACAGAATGGGTGCACCAGGGCCTCCAGCCACTGCAATCGAACTCCAGAACCATGCACCATCTTGTGCGTCTGGCTTACATGGGTACTGGGGAATTGAACCTAGGTCCTTAAGCTTCACAGGGAAACAGCTTAACAGGGAAGCCATCTCCCCAGCTGGCCTTTATTTTAAAGTATTGAACCATACCCAGGAGAAGGCAAGATGCCCCTCGAGACTCAGAGGGACGCTGCTTCTCTTCCTTCCTCCTTTCTCCTTCTCTTCTCTCCCCTGTCTCCATCTGTTCCTTCTTCTCATTGTCCTGTTGCTTCTTCCTCTTCCCTTTTCTCCTTCCTCTGTATTTTCCTCCTTCTTTTCTGTTTCTCCTCCTCTTTCCCTTCTCCCCCCCCAGCCCCCCATGTTGTTGGAGGTGTTCCCCGGTAGTCACACGGTTATAGCACCCCAGTCGGTCTGAGGTCCTTGACGGAGCCAGGATGGGTCGGCAGCAGCAAGGTCTGTCTCAGCTGGTACATTGCCAGGACTAAAGACTGCTGGGTGTGAGCCGTCAGAACCCGCTCTTCTCAGCGGGTTAATCTGCTCCGACGAAGGCAGCCCCAAAGATGAAAGTTCTAACCTTGCCAGCACCCTTGGCCGGCAGCTCCAGGGTCCCTGGATTTCAGTGCGGGTCCCTGGAAGCTGAGCTCCAGAGAAGGCCTCCAAGCCCAAGGAGGGTGCCTATGGGCAGCAAGAGACCAGGTGAGGCTAGGATTTGGCAGAGGTTCACTCTTGGCCTCTTCCCATGCAGTCTCTGGTGTGAGGGACGCACACCACGGTTTTCCCCGCTTGAGAGCAGGGATCAGGCTCAAGCCTTACCAGTTACCCAGAGGTGTGAGGAGGCAGAGCAGTGCCCCCAGGAGGGCTCCACATGAAGTTGTCATGGATAGGCCCTATGGATATCAATGAAGGGGGGCAAGTAGGGCATCAGAAGTGCCTATGTGGCTCTCAGGGCCACTGTAGGGAGTGGAGGGTAGAGAGTTCTGCTCAGCAAGCAAGATGATACACCAGGCCAGCCCTGGCTATGATGCCATCCCGTCCCACCTGCTTAGTAACCCACAGAGAAGGGCTTCCGTTCTACAGAGGTTACTGTTGAGGCACTAAAGAAAGCAAAGACTCTTCCCAGAGGTTGGAAGTGGGCCGGCAGGAGCTTGAACTCAGGCCAGGATGACTTCAGAGAGCACCATGGGAAAGCAGCAAGGGGCACTGAGAGCTGGAAAGTGTTCAGCCTGTCTTCCTCCACCCCAGGCACCCACGGAGAGTCAGGACCAGCCAGCGAGGCCCTCTGCGCCCTGGCCCTTCACGCAGGAGCTCCTGCCCTTGATCTCCTGGAAGGCAGCGGGGCAGCTGAGCTGGCCAGAGGCTCTACCTGGTGCTGCAGACAGGGCGAGGCCAGCCATCCAGACACCTGCTTCTGGAACCCCAGTCCTGTGCTACAGGCTGTGAAATCACCTCTCTGACTCAGGGCTGTCCAGCCCTCCTGGGCTGATGGTGCAGGATGGCCCCTCCTGGACCACTGCATTGCTCATCTGAGGTGCTGGCTTCCCTGGGAGTGGCAGAGAAAGGGAGAGAACGTTGAGTCTGGGTTCACTGTCAGAGCTGGTCCCCACCTCCACTCAAAGAGCACGCAGAGTGCTGAGACAGCGCTCCTGTGTATCAAATCACCAACTCCCAAACCAGGTGTCTGGGCTCCAAACCCAGACCTGCCCCTTTCCAGCTGTGTGACCTGGAGCAAGTTGCTTAACCTCTCTGCGCCTGTGTAAATAATCCCAGGACCTTCCGCGTGGGACTTTTGTAAGAGTTGATTGAAGCAATGCATAGAAAGCGCTCTGTGTGTGCCTTTATGATCATGCGCTGGCCTCCACATGGCTCATGGGCGATCTTGTCTGGAAGGCTCCCCAGTCTGTGAGGGAGATGGGTCTCTAGGAAATCCCTTGCTCTGGCCTCATACCCCTTTACCATCTAGGTCCCAAAGACACAGTAGTAGGTACCCAGCATGCAACAGGTGGCTTTTCCTCATCTCATCTCAAGTGCTTTTATTTATTATTTACGTATTTATTTTTGGCTTTTCGAGGTAGAGTCTCACTCTAGTTCAGGCTGACCTGGAATTCACTATGTAGTCTCAGGGTGGCCTCAAACTCACAGCAATACTCCTACATCTGCCTCCCGAGTGCTGGGATTAAAGGCGTGTGCTGCCATGCCCATCTGTCTTTTAACTTTTCATGATAATATATGCCCAACATTTTCTTGTTCTTCTCCCCCTCATCCTTTCTTTTAGATAGCAACTCACTCTGTGACTCAGGCTGTCCTCCCGCCTCAGCCTCCCAAATGGTGAGATTACAGGCGAGAGCCACCATTCCTAGCTGTAAATCTCGCTTTCTCTATTTGATGGTTCTTGGGAGTCTGTGGTCCTCAGTCTGTCAATTACGTTGGTCACCGATGTGCAGTCTTTCTGCCATTATTTGAGAGTCTTCCTGCCCCACTTTCTCCCCTCTGTCCTTGGGACTAGGATTACCCATGATGTACAGTCTTGCTTGCTTGGGTTCCAGAGGCACCAGCTCAGTGTTTTAAAAACCCTTTGTCTCTGTTTTCAGACTACATTATTTCCGTGTGGCTCTTGAAAATCAGTGACTCTGTTCTGCCATTTCTAATTTTGTGACGCCCCTCCGTGTAGTTCATAACTTCAGAAATGGAATGCTTATCTTCCCTTCTGCTTCTTTTGTAAATTGCTTTCCTCATGCGCTAAGGCGTCTTCTCTGATCCTTCCTTACTTTCAAGCTCTCATTGACCGTCCCCCGACCTCAGGCCAGCTGCTCTGGAGCCCTTGTCTGATGGTTCTCCTCTGGGTCAACTTGGGTTTTTCTTTGCCAACTGCCTTTTTCTTAAGAATGACTCATCTTTATGAATTATTTCAGTAGACTCTGGATTCTGTTTCTCTGAAGAATATAGGATTTTTTTTTCTTTAAGTCTGCATTTTAGATTGTAATTGACCAGGCTCCATCTACACATTACTTCCCTGCAGTGGGTCATGGCTGATTTATCTAATATATATATATATATTATATATATTATATATATTATATATATTATATATATATATATATATATATACATATATATATATATATATACAGTATTGTTTCTATCATCAAGCCCATGTAGGTGAGACCTAACATTCTTTTAAAAAATATATTTATTTGAGAGAGATGGAGAATATGGGTGTGCCAGGGCTTCTAGCCATTGCAAATGAACTCCAGATGCATGGGCCACCTTGTGCATCTGGCTTTGTGTGGGTGCTGGGGAATTGGACCTGGCTCCTTTGGCTTTGCTAGTCATCTCTCCAGCCCAATACCTGACATTCTTAGTACCCTGTGTTACTCTTTACAAATGGGAATTAATTCAGTTGGCCATTTCTCTCTGCGCCACTTTTTGTGCCCAGCTTACATCGGTACTAGGGAATCAAACCCAGGCAGGAAGGCAGGCAGATGTGGAAAGAAGAGCCTTTAACCACTGAGCTACCGTCCCAGCTCCCAGTTTAACCTTTCTAGGCTAATATGGCTGTTAATTTCTATACATGCCAACTCAGCATGGAAAACTTGGAGACCCTTTCCTAAAGTGGATAGCACAGCTAGTTTCCATGAAAAACTCAAGTTGCATGCATGTTTGTGTGCCCTCTGTTTTCACAGAAGACAGGACTGCATGCACCTCCAGCAGCGGCAGCCTTCTCAGGCCTGGAACTCACCAGTGTGTTCCAGAGCAGTGAAAGCAAGAAGGAAACTGCAGACAGCACTGTGGTACTCTTGGGGTTTCCAGTACTAACATGCTTTATCTTTCTCCTGGCTCCTGTGCTGTCTGATTTGGGGGTCAGCTAGAGAGAGGACAGTTTCTCTATGTAGCTTAGAGCACCCCCTCTCTGCCCCTTTGTGAAGATCCCCAGGCAACTGTGAACCATCGAGGCTTTCACAGGGCAATTTTTTCAATAGTCTAAAAATGTCACAACATTGGAAGGTCACTGTGGTGGTTTGATTCAGGTGTTCCCCATAAACTTAGGTGTTCTGAATGCTAGGTTCCCAGCTGATAGAGATTTGGGAATTAACACCTCCAGGTGGCAGTGTATTGTTGGGCGCAGACTTTTGAGTATTATAGCCAGTGTTGCCTTGCCAGTGTTTGGCACACTCTCCTGTTCTTGTTGTTCACCTTATGTTGGCCAGGGGGTGATGTCCACCCTCTGTTCATGCCATTGTTTTCTCCTGCCATCATGGAGCTTCCCACTTGAGCCTATAAGCCAAAACAAACCTCTTTTTTCCCACAAGCTGCTCTCGGTTGCGTGATTTCTACCAGCAATGTGAACTTGACTGCAACAGTAAATGGTACCAGGAGTGGGGTTGCTGCTAGACACCTGACTGTGTGGCTTTGGCCTTTTGGAGCTGATTTTCAAGAGGAATGTGGAAGGTTTTGAATGCCTTGGCCTCAGAGACACCTTGCAGGGCTGTAAGTACAGCGTGATGGACTATTCTGGTCAGAGCTGAAACACCTGAGTGCAGTAATAACTATGGACTGTGAGGTTTGGCTTATGAATGTAAGACCTTTGCTTGGACTGAGCTAGCAGTTTGTGTGAAAAGCTTGTCGTTATGCCCGTGTCCTGAGAAATTGTACAGGGTTGTTTTGCATAGAAATGAACTGGTATGAGCAGAGGGATATGGCACAGAAAAAAAAAAACTTTTTTTTGAGTGAACTGCTGCCTGTTCAGTTGTAATTGAGAGATATTGGGCCAGCTGACCTGCACTGGGCAACAGGAAGAATGCAGACTCCTTGGAAGGGGCCTGAGTGCTCAAGGAGTGTCCTGTTCTTCAAAGTCTGATTTATTTCCCCTGGATTAACAAATTGGCACCCTACCTGGTATTGTGGAGTATAAGAAATGTAGGAAAGAGAGGGTCATTGAGTTTGCAACACGGTCTTGTGTTTTGGAAATGGCCATGGGCAGTGTGAAGTAGGTTTTCTTGTTGCCTGCATGGAGACCCCAAGGGGCCATAAAGATGAACCGTGGATTGTGGTGGCGACCCAGTGAAGATGCCAGGACCATGAGATGGCTGCCAAGGAGGGCTGTAGGCCCTGAATGAAGTTTTCCAGTGAAAAGTTTTCTAGTGAGTAGCCTAGCTGGAGGGGCAAAGTTGGAATACCATAGACTTGTTGCTGGTTAGAACTTTTGGACTTGGAGATTTATCACTGGCTACAGTTATTGGACTTGAAGCTACAGAGTTTGATGTTTGCCATGGTTGTTTAAAATCTTGTATTGGTTGAATATTTCTTTGCTATGCCCAATACCATCTTTTATACTGTGTGTGTCTATTCTGTGCCATTATGGGTTTTGAGGGGACTTTTTTGGTATTATGTCTCAGTTAAAAGATCTTGGACTATGGGGATGTATGAATATTGCTGGAATTGATAAAAACTATGGGGTCTTTTAAAGTTGGACTGAATGCATTGTATTTTACATCATTTATGGATATCAGTTTATGGGGGCCAGGGGCAAAATGTGGTGGTTTGATTCAAGTTTCCCCCATAAACTTATGTGTTCTGAATGCTAGGCTCCCAGCTGATGGAGATTTGGGAATTAACACCTCCAGGAGACAGTGTATTGTTGGGGGCGAGCTTATGGGTATTATAGCCAGCTTCCCCTTGCCAGTGTTTGGCACACTCTCCTGTTCCTGTTGTCCACCTTACATGGGCCAGGGCATGATGCCCACCCTCTACTCATGCCATTGTTTTCCCTGCCATCATGGAGCTTCCCCCTCGAGCCTACAAGACAAAATAAACCTCTTTTCCCCACAATCTGGTCTTGGTTGGGTGACTTCTACCAGCAACGCAAACCTGACCACAGCAGTCACCCTGAGCTGTCCCAAGCATTGAGAACCGTCTGCGAGTTTTTGTCACCTCCCCTTCCTCTCCTCTGCCTTGCTTTCAGGAAACTGGGGTCCTTAGGCTTCACAGGCAAGCACTTAAATGCTGAGCCATCTCTCCAGGCCCTCTTTCCTTTTTTTTTTTTGTTTTTTTGTTTTTTTCAAGCTAGAGTCTCACTCTAGCTCAAGCTGACCTGGAATTCACTCTGTAGTCTCAGGTTGGCCTTGAACTCACAGCGATCCTCCTACCTCTGCCTCCTGAGTGCCGGGATTAAAGGCGCCACCATGCCTGGCCCTCTCTCCTTTTTATACAGTCCAGGATCCCAGCCCATGAGATGGTACCATCCACAGATAGGGTGGGTCATCCCATGCCAACTAACCTAACATAGAGAAATCCCTCACAGGCATGATGATTTTAAAATCCTGTCAAAATGACAACCAGCGAGTGAGACCGTCACAGGTCCCTGCCTGCTGTGAACACCCAGCTCTGAGATGCTGCGGGGACTCGGCTCTGTCCGTGGGCAGGGCTAGTTCGTAGCTCCTCCTCACAGGGATTGAGGGCACACTGGGTAGCAGCTCTTATCCAAGGTTGAATGCCACCCTTTACATGCAAGAGACTCGCAGGGACTTTTAGCTGGAGTTAGAAAACGATGTGTGACGCTTGTGTCTCTGCCGCCCTGCTTACTGAGTAACAGGAAGACCCAATAATCTCATTATTTTAGGCTCAGAACACGAGAAACAGAAAATTCTGGGGCTGGAGAGGCTCAGTCAGTCAGGTGCTTGCTGCACAAGCGTGGGGACCTTAGTGTGATCCCCAGAGCCCACATAAAATGCGGGGTACGTGCTGCACACCGGTGATGCCCGCGCCGGGGAGGCGGAGTCAGGAGGACCCCGGGGGCTTGCTTTATTAGCCCGTCTAGCCCGATTGGCGAGCTCCAGGACAACGGGAGACTGTCTCACACACGCAAAAAGAGTGGACAGCAGTCCTGAAGAATAACACCCAAAGTTCTCTTCTGACCTCCACACACAAGCACGTAGGTGCACATGCACCTGCACACACACCCATGTGCACCCCGCACTCACCCACACATGCATACACACACTCACACACATTAAAAAACAAGAAATGGACAATAGCAAGCAGGTGCTCAGTAAATAGTAGCTTAACATTATCTGAGGTGCCCCTCCCTCCCCACCCTGTGAGATGGGAGAGGGTTCCAGGTACAAAGAGATGGGAGCTTAGAGGGGCACAAATGGGGCACTCAGATTCCAGACACATGTTGGAGGCATGGCCAGAAGGAACAAGTGATCCACGTGACATGTTCTAAGATGTGAGGCTGGAGTTCTTGGCTGTTCTAAGGTGGTCTACCCGGTGAAGCAGAGCCTGGTCTCTTGGCCACAGGCAGGGGTTGCAGGAGACAGTCACTCACAGACTGTGGCCATCAGCTGTTTTATTAACTGTGGGTGAGCAGTGACTGCCTGGCTCACTCCCCTTCCAGCTCTGAGGTGGTTTGAATCAGATGTACCCCGCCCCATAAACTCATGTGTTCTGAATGCTTGGTCCACAGCTGGTGGCAATTTGGGAGGTGGAGCTTTGCTGGAGAACGTATGTTGCTAGGGGACAGGCCTTGGGGTGTTATAGTCCAGCTTCCCCTTGACGGAATGCAGGTCACTCTCTTGCTGCTGTTTTCCACTTGCTGAGGCAAGGCGAGATGTCCAGCCTCTGCTCATGCCATGCTTTCCCTTGCCACCATGAAGCTTCCCCTTGAGACTGTGAACTAAAATATGTCGTTTCCTTCCATCAGCTGCTTTTAGCCCAACCTCACGAGGGTCACTACCAGCCCCAAGCTCACTGGAGTGGTACACTCCTTCCCCTTGCATTGCTATGGCCAAAATTCCTCAAGAGAAAACAAAAGATGAAGAATTTATTTTGGTTCACGGTTTCAGAGGTCTCGGTCCATCATGGTGGGCAGGGTGTGACAGAGCAGTTCAGATCACGGTGGACAGGAAGCAGAGAAAGAGAATGCCAGCTCACCAGCCTTCAGCTAGACTCCTCCTTTTCTCTTTTTTGTTCTATCTGGGCTCCATGGCATGGTGCTACCAATGTTTGGGGTGAGTCTCTGCCACCCTTAGTTAAAATCAGGTATTGTGGCCGGAGCTAATGTAAACGGAATTAATTCTGGGCTGGGCACTTTTAGTCCCAGCACTCAGAGGACTGAGGCAGGTGCCAGAACATGAGTTTGAGGCAAGCCTGGAGCTGTAGAATGAGTTCCGGGTCAGCCTGGGCTACAGTGAAATGCTGCCTTGAAAAAAAAAATAACAGCCTCTATATCCTTCAGCCCAGGTAGTCTGGACAGGTCAGTCCTGTCTTGCTGCCTTGTATATCCCCTCTAGAACCTTCTCCACTCTCCCCAGCCCATTTGACAACACACACACCACACACACACACACACACACACACACACACACTAATTCTCTTTCTAGAATTTTATTCTCTCACACATCTCATCAAAGCTCTCTCTCCCGTCATTTATAATCATTTGGCAAATTTCATTTAAAAAGAAAACCCAGTTAATGAAATATTTCTGGGTAAATACTAATGCATTCGATTTGCAAAGATGTGCCCATCTTGAATATACTTAAGCAAAAATCAATAAAGGTTAATAGCATGTTGCTAGAGTGTCCCAATGACAGAAAACCAAATAATCCCGTTTGTAATTGAATACCACCACTGGAGTGTGGGGCGAGCGATGACACATTCACTACACATTCTCAAATGGGGTGTGAAATGCATCCACTGGGCTGTGATAGCCACGTACAATTCAGATTTGACTAATTAGGTGAATGGTGCCATTTTCCATTTTTTAATAGGAAGGGGGATGGCGAGGCAGTTTGGAGAGGGCTGTGGGCTGAGAGCAGTGCAGGGAAAACCATGTGAAAATGGCAAAGTCTTTAACGACAATGCAATTTTTTGAAAAAAAAAAAAGAGATTTAATTGGAACCTATTAGGAAACAAGCTAGCTGGCATGAAGGAGAAGATGAAAAATATTTCACTAATGCACTGAGGACTTAGGGAGTCCACCGCCTATCTTCCTGCACCACGTACTTACTGCCCGGCATTTTCTCCAGAGGAGAATCTTGGGGATAAGCAAGTGGTGGTTAGCTCTGTTTACTGGTGCGGATTCTCCCTGGAAGCAATGGGCATCTGTCCTTCCTGCTGGACACCAGTCTGGCCTCTTCCTACCAGTGCCTGAGTGCCCTTCGGGAGAGCACGCCTCCCCTGCTCTTCCTGTATGGGGGTGTCAGCACCTGCCCCGGGGAGCCCCTCTTGGCTCTCACAGGTCGGTAACCCAACCTTTAACATCCTCATCAGAAAGGTGAGAAGATCATGCCATGGTTTCTTGCTCCCCTAGTTAAGAAGCCAAGAGGCCATGCCACCATAGTGATAAGGATGCCTGGAGCCCCAAGCTTATACAAAAAGGAAGCAGAGACCAGGCGAAGTGGCTGGCTCCATCGCAGGGCAGGAAGAACTGAAAGCCATAAAGCAGGATGTGCTAGACAATCAGTGGGGACTGCCAAAGGGACATAGGAGTTGGTAGAAAGAGCTCCCAGGGGTCACAGCTGGGGCAGTTTGAAAAGGGAACTAAAGAGGTGTTGGGTTACAACCTAAACTGGTTTCAAAGAAATCTGGTGTTCCTGCTATAAGTAAATGACTGAATAAATAAAGGTGGAAGGGGGATGGTCCAGTGTTATTGTCAAGTTGACTGCATTTGGGATCATCCAGCAGGCACAGCACTGATCGTGTCTGTCAGGGTATTTCCAGGAGGGAGTCACTGAAAAGAGAAGACCTGTTCTCAAAGTGGGTGGCGCTTTCCACTGGGACAAGGGCAGACGCAGGTAGATATAAAGAGCGGTGTTGCCAGCCTGCCTTCTCTCCTTGCCAAGCAAGTGTGCCAATCCCTGCTGCTGCCATCAGACTCCAGCTTCTTGGCCTTCCGACATGGACTGAGTCCTACTGGGACTGCTGAGATCCAGGTGTGTGGACTGAGCACGGTTCTCTGGCCCTTCAGATCTGGACTACTGAAGCTCCATTGTGTAAGCCCATGTAATGAATCCCAGTTACCATCCACATACATTCCATTTACTTGTGTGTTTGTAAGTGTGCAGGTATGCATGCACATGTATGCACATGCGTGAGGAGGCCAGAGGACAGCCTTGGCTGTCATCCTTGCTAATTCTATCCACCTGTTTTTGTTTTTTTTTTTTTTAAGATAAGGGTGCTCATTGGCCTGGAGCTCACCAGTTAGGCTAGACTGGCCAGCCAGTTTGGCTCAGGGCTCCTCCTACCTCTGCCTCTCTAGCGCTGGGATGACAGGCATTTGCCCAGAATGTTTATATGGCGCTGGAGATCGAACCCAGACCGTCATGACTGCCCAGATGCTTTGTTGACTGGGCCACCTCCCAAGCCCCTAGACATGCATTCTGCCAGCTCTCCTCCTCTAGATAATCTTGCCTGACACGGGCCGCGAGGGGGAATATACCCTTCATGCAGAAAACTACCCAAGGTTTTGGTATAAAACTGTGCCCTCGAGGAGAGGAACCCCCCCCCCATTCCTCAGCGTGGGCTGTGCACGGTGAAGACCTTCTAAAGAACACAGTGCGCAAATGCGGGAGGGGCGCCACTTTGGCCGCATATCTCAGCAGGTGGGTAAGGTCAACACCAACAAGACAGACCTGACCAGGTCATCTCAAACTGCCCAGGTCTTCGGAAACAAAAGGAGTCTCAGAAACTGTTACCACCAATTCAACCTGGAGAGACATGAGATCCTGGGTGGGACCAGGACAGACACAGATCATTAGGTAAAAGCTAAGGAAGCCATGTGTATTTAAGTGAGGACTTCAGTCGATAATAAATGCATTACCCTAAGTTTATTGATCAGGACAAATATACTATAACTATCTGAGATGTTCGTAAGAGAAGAACCAGTGTGGGGTGTGTAGAAATTTGTTATTTTTCTGTAAATCTAAAACTATTCTCAAACATGAAAAGCAAGATTCAAAAGCCGGCCACGGTGGCGCATGCCAGTAACTCCAGCACTTGGGAGGCAGAGGCAGGAGGATCTGGAGTTCAAGGCCAACCTCGATGACATACTGAGTTTGAAGCCAGCCTGAGCCACCTGAGACCCAGTCCCAAAACAAACAATAACAACAACAACAAAACTACTCCAGGGGCTGAAGACACGGCTTGGCAGTTAAGGGCTCTTACTTACAAAGCCTAGTAGCAAGAGATTCACAAAGTGGCATGTGTATCTGGAGTTCATCTGCAGTAGCAGAAAGCTCTAGAGGGTCCACTCCCTCTTTCCCTCGCTCTGCTTGAAAATAAATATATTAAAAGTTTAAAAAAACCAAAAACGGCTATTCTAGCTAGGGATGTCGCCCAGTGCCTAGCAAGAATGAAGGGCTTCCTCACCATCACTCCACAAGCCAGGCATGGTGCGGTATCCCTGTGGACCTAGAAATGTAGAAGGAGAGGCAGGTTGATCTGCAGTTCAAGGTCAGTCTTGGCTACATAGCAAGTTTGGTTTTTTTTGTTTGTTTGTTTTGCTTTTTGTTTTAACTGAGAGCAGCCTCGGATACGTGAGACCCTGAGCGATGGTTAAATTCTATCGTACACATTTTCAGATTAGGAATCAAGTAAGGGAAACCCTTCTTGGGTGGATCTGTGAGGCACCTCCAAGAAGGAGTGACAGAGGGAGAGGGGAAGGCCTTCCCCCAGAGTGGGCGTGGCATAAGGAGGGATCAAGAGAGGGTTCACAATGCCTGCTGCTTGTGCCACTTGCTGGTATCTGCCCCTAGCTTGTGGCTGCCACCCTTCACAGACATGGGAACCCAGCTGCTCCAGCCTTCCGACGTGGGCTGAAGAGCAGCAGCTCTCTAGCAGTCCTCGGGCCTTCAAGCCCAGACTAGGGCTGCCAAGGCCGCCAGCCCCGCGCACTGAGCAGCTCCTGGGCTCCCCAGCTCTGCAGCCTGCAGGTAGAGTCTCCTGGAACGCACCTAGCAAGTCCCATGTGTAATGTGCATTTGTTCTATCAGCCCTGCTCCTCCGGAGAACGGCAGCACAAACTCTGTTCTAAAACCCCCCTGAAGAGAGGCTTTCTCGAGGCTTCAGGCTCATCATGTGCAAACTCTAAGGACAGAGTTTGAAGCCAATGGTGTCATTCTGCTTCCAAAGATTAGGGAACCGGGGAGATGGCTCAGTAGTTAAAGGTACTTGCTTGCAAAGCCTGCTGGCCTGGAAGTCCAAAGTGGTACATGCATTTGAACTGGTTTGCAAAGCAGCAAGAGGCCCTGGCATGCACTCTCCTCCTCCCTCTCACCTCAAATAAATAAAAATAATAATTAAAGCAAATAAACAATAGGCTCAAGTTGCTAGAAGTTGCTGGGTACTACCTGGAGACAAAGTATATATCCAAAAGAAGAGCCGGGCTTGGTGGCGCCCGCCTTTGATCCCAGCACTCAGGAAGCAGAGGTAGGAGAATCACGGTGAGTTCAAGGCCACCTCGAGACTGCATAGTGAAGTGAATTACAGGTCAGCCTGGGCTACAGTGAGACTCTACCTCAAAAAAAGAAAAGAAAAAGAAAAAGAAAAAAAGAACAAAGAGAGGGAAGGTACAAAGATAGAATGTCCTTGGCTGGTATGGCCTTGGGCTGCTGGGTCCTTAACTTTTCTGATTCTGGGTTTGTTTTGTTTTGTTTTGTTTGTTTGTTTGTTTGTTTGTTTGTTTGTTTGTTTTTCGAGGCAAGGTCTAGCCCAGGATGACCTGGGATTCACTCTGTGTTCTCAGGGTGGCTTTGAACTCAACGGTGATCCTCCTACCTCTGCCTCCTGAGTGCCGGGATTAAAGGCGTGCGCCGCCACGCCCGGCTGATTCTGTTTTTGGGTGCAACCAACCTTAGGGTTATTCCATCCATCACTGAGAACCACTCCCCACCTTCTCTGATCTAAACAAGTGATCCCCAGATTCTGAACTCATATATTCTGGGGTGTTTGGTGTGCAAAATAATCACTGATCAAGCTTGAGCAGTCTGTGACTTGAGCAGTTGTCCCTGCTGCTTCCAAGGGCAGAGGGGTGGGTCAGGGGCCTGCGATGTGGGAATTTCAGCTCTTGCCAGTCCTGTCCCCTGGCAGAAATGGCCTCAGGATTAAGGTTTCTGTGCCAGTCCACTGAGCTTCTGGTGCCTCCCTTGCCCGTGCTTTGTGGCAGTCATTCTTCTTGGGGTTGGCAGGGCCTGGGCATGGCAGGGGCTTGGGGTTTTGTATCTGCTTTGGGCTCCCCTGGGAGCACACCCCTTTGTGTCCCACCACCCACTCCTGGTGATGTGCCTATCTGCTATTTTTAATCCTTTCCTGCCCTTTATTTGACCTGGCAACACCCCAGAAATGGAATGCCATTTGTGTAAACAAACAATACAGCATTTCTGAACTATCAAGCCACCTTGCTTCCCAAGGAATCTTTATTCTGTCTCTCTCTCTCCCTTGCTCCTCCCTCCCTCCCCACTCTGTCTTTCTCTCTTTTATAAATAGTTTTATTAAAGCTGGGCATGATGGCACACACCTTTAATCCCGGCACTTGGGAGGCAGAGGTAGGAGGATCACCATGAGTTCGAGGCCAGCCTGAGATTACATAGTGAATTCCAGGTTAGCCTGAGCTAGAATGAGACCCGATCTTGAAAAAGAAAAAACAGCAGCTAAAACAAACAAACAAACAAAATAGAAATAGTTTTACTTATTTGTAAGAAGAGAGAGGTTGGTTTAGCCAGGACCTCTTGCCACTGCAAACAAACTCCAAACACATGCACCACTTTTTGAATCTGGCTTTATATGTAGGCACTGGGGAATTGAAGCTGGGTCTTCAGGCTTTGCAAGCAAGTGCCTTTAACCACTGAGCCATCTTCTCAGCCCCTCTCTTTGTTTGAAGACAGGGTCTTTTGTAGACCAGGCTAGCCTCTACCTTGCTAGGTATCTTGAATTTCTGACCTTCCTTCTTTGATTTCCTGAGTGCTAGGATTACAGGCACACACCACCATGCCCGGTTTATATGGTGCTGGGCATTGAACCTGGGGTCTTGTATATGCTAGGCCAGCAGTCTGTCAGCTGAGCTACCCCCCCCCCCAGGCTGATGGCTGTGTTTTGAGCCTTGGATGTGGCTCATTTTTCATCAGAGGAGGAGTTGGCTAGGGAGAGCCTCTATGGATGTCCTGTTCCGTCCTTCCTCCTTCTCCCTCAAGTGCCATGGATTCTTGAAGTCTGCTTCCCACGGGTGACTTAGTGACAATGGATGGATGTTTCTGGATAACTGAAAAGAAAAAGGGTGTCTCTTCTTGCTTATAGATACTCCCACAATGCATCATGAGTGGAAGAAGTGTCAGGTGGAGAGAAGGAAGCATGGGTGGGGAACAGGCAAGGCAGCGCATCTGCTCCACCTAGCAAGGCGCTCGGCTGTGATCAGCAGTGCCGACCACCGAAGTGCTGGGATCGGACTCATCCTGACTGCCCATGGGCTGCACAGCGAAACCCCAATCTATTCCAGCTTCTCAGGAATGAATATTCCAGAAGGACCTGATGAGTGAATGTGGGCGGGCAGGGAACAGTAGCTCCTTTCCTGCCTCTATGGGATGGTCAGATGTGGGACATGGAGCTTGTGAACAGGGCCTGGCAGCCCTGAGTTCAATGGCTGTTATTCAGTTCCCTAGTCATGGGCCTCACGAGTTATGAGGCTAGTGTAAAGGCCCCGTGGCAGGTTTGTGCCCGTTGGTTGCCATACAGAGCCAACCAGTGAGGTCCGGGTGACCAAGGCCAACTAAGTCAAAAGGAGAGAAACAGAGGGTAGGAAGGGATGCATGCCGTGTGTGTGTGTGTGTGTGTGTGTGTGTGTGTGTGTGTGTGTGTGCAGATGCACACCTACACACTCATGCAGATGACAGACGCAGGGGTCCAGCGCCCTCCTCTTTCATTCTTTTGCCTTATTTCCCTGAGACGCAGTCGCTCGCTGAGCCTGGGGCTCACTGTTTTTCAGTTAGGTTGGTTGGCAAGTGAGCTCCTCAGTTCTCTGTCTGTCTCCCTCAGCGCTGGGTCACAGACACGTGTGACCATGCCTGGCTCGTTACGTGGGTGCTTGTACAGTGAGGCGGTTGGGATTGAGTGTCCCCCAAGAACTCATGTAGTTTCAATGCTTGGTTCCCAGCTGACGGTGGTTTGGGAGGTAGAGCTTTGCTCAGGGAGGCGGGGATCTTGTTGGGCTCAGGTTTTGGGGTGTGAAAGCCCTCTTCCTCTTGAAGAACTCACTTCTCTGCCACTGTTGACCACTTGCTGTGTCAAGGAGGTGATGCCCAGTCTCTGTTGATGCCATGCTTTCTTCTGCCACCATGAAGTTTCCCTCGAGACCATTTTCCTCCCATCAGCCGCCTTTGGTCGGGTGCTTTGTCCCAGCAACAAGACAATGCAGCTATGAGTGATGTTACTGGCCTCCGGTGGGGTTTTAAAGCACCCCATGGATTGCAACCTCCTGACTCGGGGTGGGGGTACAAATTTCTACTGGAAACAGTCTGCAGTGAGCAGAACGGTGGCCCTCCGTGTGTATGTTCTGATCCCCAGGGACCCATGGATAGGACGTACTACGCAACTGTTATAGTCACACGCAAAACTGCGGTAATAGTTACGTACCAAACATATGATAGGCTATCATCAAAATCCCTGACAGAGACGTGTTATTAGTCAGGCTTCACTAGGGGAATAGAGCTGATCGAATGAAGATATATCACAAAGGGAGTTTATTGGATTGGATTCATTGATAGACTGGGTACCTCAAAAGTGGCTATCTGCGTGCTGGAGGAGCTGAGAACCTTGTGGCTGCTCGGGCCACGAGGCTGGAGGTCTTGGAAGTCCCATGTGAAGATGAGGGGTTCCTGGAGAGCTGCTGGTCTTCAGCCTACGTTGGAGGGCTGAAGAGACTGGGTGACAGTGTCGGCACGGCACGGCGGCGGTGACAATAGACACACCCACCAGCAGGAAGTGAACGCAGGCAGGCAAGCCACACATTTTCCCCTCAGCTTCCTGTATCTGAGTCCCTCGCCAGAAGACGCCACCATTCTATCTTCTCTCTTTATGGAACCCTTCCTGGAAATGCCTCACAGAATGGCCCAGAGGTGTGTCTTCACGTCCAGTCAAAATGACAATCAAAAATGAGCCATCACCAGAAACCGCCTATGGGAAGAAAGATTCTCTTGGCCCCTGGCCCCAGCCTTCACAGCGGGGAATGCATAGCAGACACCTCAGGCTGGGGCAGCAAAAGCAGGTGACAGAGCTTGTGTCACGATGGACCAGGGAACAGAGTATGCTGAGCACTGGAAACTGGGCTCCTCCTAGCCCCCCACTTCCATCCCCCACTCCCATCAGCCAGACCCCACTTCCCAAAGGTACCAGAACCTCCCAACAGCGCCACCAGCTGGGGACCGAGCCCTCAAGCCTGAGGTGGTGGGTGGGTGATTCAAACCATAACAGTGGCAGAAAGAGACTTTAGGTGTCACTGAATTCAGGCGTGTGACGTGGGAGGCTGTCTTAGGTGGTCCTGGCAGATCCAGTGCCATCACAAAGGGCCTTATGGAGGAAGAAGGAAGAAGGGCGGCAGGAGAGAGGTGTGTCAGAGGGGCACGTGTGGCGTGAGCAGGACTCTGGTAGGCACAGCTGGCTTGGGAAATGGAAGCCGGGCACAGGGGCTGAAGCAAGGAGAAGATACTGGAAGCTGAGCCAGGCAAGGAGACAGATTCGCCCCTGGAACCTCCAGAAATGACACAGCCCTGGTGACACTCTGGTTTTAGAGTCCAGTTGGCACCAGTTTCCGGCTCTGGAAGGTCTAGGATTATAAGGGAATTCATCTGTGCCATTTAAGGCCATCCGTGGTCCTCTGTTACGGCGGCAGTGACGAGATAATACAAAGCCACATTGTGAATCTTTTCTGGGCCTCCTATGACCCCTGTCACTTCTCAACTCTGCCAGTCTTAAGTGGATAGCTGTGGCTGGGTTTGGCCCATAGGCGATGCCTCATCAATTTCCAATCTAAGGACACAGGCAAGAGTGGTGACAGCAGCCTACATCCGAACGTCGTTTCGCAAGCGTGAGGTGAGATGATGCGTCCCCGGGAATCAGCAGCGCCCAGTGAGTGACCGTCTCCAGTGCGGTGCCGCAGGGAGATGCGGCTTGGGTTTCCCAGCACTCGGCCTGTGCAACTGGGGCAAGAATGGGCAATGGGCACTGCACTTTTCAGGTATTTCTGATTAGCCAGCTTGGCACCACCACATAAGAGGGACAAACAGCTCAGCAAGGAGAATGAACAAGAGTGTCTTTACTGAAAACGACATCCTGGGACGAGACTGGGTGACAAGAAGCGCATCTACAAGTGGCAGGAGGGCCGTGGTTTTGAACGGCATGGGGCTGTCCCATCCGTGTTTCCCATCCCCGCATCGACATATTTTATTGCTAATTGCTTCTTCAAACCCCATCAATGATCTTTTGCACTTTCCTCAAAGAAATGTTGAAAGCTTTTAATGAAGAAATTAATTATGTGTAGTCTTGAATGCAAATTAGACTAATTAATTATAGCATTGATACCCTCTCCTAGCGCAAAATACGAGAACTGGCATTATACATATTTATAAGACGTGCTGAATTGTGACAGATGACTGCAGACTGTGATGAAAAGGTGGTCAAGGTGTCTAAAAAGGACGCTTCTCTGTGACAGATACATGTGGCTGCATTTTGTGAGAAGTTTAGCTCAGTTGTCAACGATAGTGACTTTGGAGTGTTGAGATATGAAAAACTTGGGGTATAAAATGGATTTTCACCAAGATGGAAACTTGCGTAGAGTGGAGGTGATTGGAATTAGCACGTCCTGGGAAAATGCACGACTTGGGTCGTGCTATGGTTTAGATAGAAAGTGTCCCCCCAAACTCTGATGTAAACTGTATTCAGAGATGGGACTTTGAGGCCTTCACCTTCATGGGTGGAATTAGCCATTGGCGGAGTCATAATCTGGGGCCCTTTATTGGGGTGGAGATTTGCTGAGGTGGGGCCTTTCTGCATACAGCAGGCCTAGAGGGTCATATTCTTGGGGGCTATGTCTGGTCCCAGGTTCCTTCCTCTCTCTCTCTTTCTCTCTCTCTGCTTTTAGTTCCCCTGGAGGGTAAGTGTGGGCATGTGACCCAATTATGGCTGGTGGGACCCAGTGAATTGGCTGGGGATCCTTGCCATGCCCCATAGAGACAAGCTTTTCCAGTGGTAGAGTTGTACCCCTTTGATTCCAAAATAATCCTTCTAAGATTTCTGGTCCGGGATCCCAGGACTGAGTGGAATGAGCTATCACACCCACAGCTGTTTACATTCCACAGCAGACGGGACTTGAGATGTGACAAGGTTCCTCATTGGCTGATCTTACTCTGTCAAAGGGAAGGGATGGAGACCGAGTGGCAGGCCCTCCTACTGCAGAGCCCCTAAGAACAGAGCATGGCTTCCAGCAGGAGGCTGGAGGTCCAGCTGAGTGAAGACCTCAGTGCCAGAAGGCTCTGTTGCTGGCCTGAGGATGAAGAGGCCTCGTGGGAAAGACCCAGAGTGGAGGCTGGCAGCTTGCAAGACAGAGGTTTCAGCCCTGCCTTCACCCCGGAAGGCCCGGCCTCCGCCCACTGAGGCTGCCACCTCACAAGGCCTCAGCACCGGGGGAGAGGTTTGAACACTGGGCCACGCCCCTGACACAATCGCTGAGACAGAGCGGGGATTGTAGAGCCCATCCCAGCCTCTCCCCACCCGTCATACCCTTGCCACTCACCTCCTCATGAGCAGGGTTCCGTCCAACACATCGTGTGTCATGTGAAGGAGTGGGTGATGAGCGACCTTAATCACGTTCTCCAACTTCGTCCAACACCCCAAACTCTATTCCTTCCACTTTCAACTGACCCCACCCGCAGGCACACGAATGCCCTAGACCACGTTGCTCGAGGTCACTTCAAGGCCTGTGTTCCCTGGAGGAATCGTCTGTAGTGGGGTACGGCTGATCTTCCTGGGACGCATGAGAGATCAAGGGTCCTTCATTTCCTAGAGGGGACCCTCTCAGACCCCTGTCCTCCTCCACACTCCTGCAACGGGCAGAGGAGGCTCACGTACACCTGTCTGTCCCCCGGTTTGTCAGAAGAGGATAGAGTGTTGGGAGGAGCTGCTTTCCACGGCGGCACTTCCCAAACCCCCAAACCGTGCTCCAGCCTCCCACATGCTGCTTCTAAAAGGCCTCATTAATGGGGGCTACTCCTATGTCCTGTGTCACCTTTCTGGACACCAGGTGGCAGAGAGGGATGGGACGTGGCATGCAGTGAGAACCTGAAAATGCTGGAAATGGGTCCACATTCTACTTTTTTTGTGGTGCTGGGGGATGTCCAGTAGGATTCCCCAAGGTCACATTGTCCCCAGTGTAACAAGGAATCCACGTTTGGTCACACTCGACCTGCAAACTCCTCACTGCTTTATTCTTACTTGACCGAAATCCTTGGCCTTTCAAGCCACTCGAGTCCTTTCTCCTCTTTTCCTCTCTCCCTTGTCCAAAGATTTAAGTCGCATGTGGTGGTGCCGGCCTGTCCCCCCAGCTACGTGGAGACTGACAGGGGGGCTAAAAACAGTCCAAGTCCAACTTGGGAAACTTTGCAAGACCCTGTCTCAAAATAAAACATAAGTAAAGGGCTGGGGAGGTAGCTCAGTGGTCGAGCATCTGCCTAGAACATGCCAAACCCTAGGTTCCACCCCCAGCGCTACAAAAAAAGTTGAAAAAAAAATCATCAAAACACTCACAAATCTGTCCCCACACAGCCTCCAGCTCTGCCCCCCACCTGTCCCCACACAGCGTCCAGCTCTGCCCCCCACCTGTCCCCACACAGCCTCAAGCTCTGCCCCCCACCTGTCCCCACACAGCGTCCAGCTCTGTCCTGCCTCCTCATCTGAAGTCATCCTTTCCAGAAACTCTGGGGAGCTACACACATTCACCCCAGCCTGGCTCACCTCCCCCATCCCCCTTTAGAGCAGAAAGCAAGGCAGTGTGTGGGGAAATGCCGGGCACTTTGTGGTGGTCAGGATGATGGGTTTATGTTAAAAATGTTCTGTTCTGGGTAAAAGTAAATAAAACAAAGCCCCATTCCTTAGAATTCACTTCAGTATTTATCTTCCACGCTGCTGCCGACAGCCCTGCCTTGTCCTCTGCGCCCCGCAGGCTGGTTCCCGGCCGGGCAGAGCGCTGCGCCTCTGGTCTATGCGTCGGCCCCCCAGCTCCCCAGCCCCCTCTGTGGGGTGCTTTTGACAGGCTCCATCTCTTGTTTAGAGGTTTCATGAAACTTTGCAGAGTCAGGAGTTCTGGTTTTCAAAGTCAGTTTGTAATGGGCGCCCCTCGGGTCTGCCAGCTGGGGCGCTAGGCTGTCTAGTTGCTGTGGGCAGAGGCAAAGCCCAGGCACACTGCATGCAGAGCCCACGGCATAAATGCCACCCAGACAAGAGAGCAAGGCGTCCAGCCTGCACTGGCAGCCAGGCCGACACAGCGTGGGGGTCGGGGTGCTAATGCAAGGAGGAGTCAGGTGGCACCATTATCCCATAGAACCTTCCAGAGAGCTTTTGTCTTTATCTACATCCCTCCCACCCCACTGTCTGCTGGTGGCTCTGAAACCAAGGACCCCAAATTTTCCTGTAAAGGATCAAGTTTTAGGCTTTGTGACTTGCCAGGAACTCCCTGTGTTTGAACATGAGAATTTGGTCAGTTGGCACATGTGGCGTGCCTGGCCACACGTAAAGGTTGCAGAGCCCAGCGCTGCTTCACACCGTTGGCGACATTTTCTCCTCCCAACAGCCACATGCTGCCCTGCTCTGCCCGGCACCCTGATAGCTGGTCCACAGGGAGGAGGCGTCTGGCTCGGTTCCAGCTTGATTTCCCAGTGACCTGCAGCCTAAGTATGTGGACTCTTCACTAATAGGGTCCTACCATCTCGTCTTGATGGGAAGCCAAGAGCCTTGCAATGGTTTGTAACGTTTTGGGGACATCAGGGGCCTCCTTGGTCAAACTCTCACTAGAAAGTATCCCACCCCGGCACTGAATATTTTTTAGCAACCACCTATGGCTTCTATGTCTTAATTGTATTTAGCCTCACTCACCACATTTGGTGGATCTCTGACTTCCAGAAGTATAAGATGGTCAATTCCTGTAGCATTGTATTTGTGGGGTTTGTGGTTGTTTTACACACGCACACACACACACACACACACACACACACACACACACACACGTACTGTGGCATGGTATATAGTGGATGGTTAGTGTATGCACATGTGTGCACAAATGAATGTGCCCTGTGCATACGTGTGTGGAGGCCAGAGGAGAGCCTCGGGTGGTCTCCTCTTTTCATTCATGTGCTGTTCCCTTGACTTGGGGTCTCTCATTCAACCCAGAGATGCCATTGTCACTATTGATTTGATGGGGAGCCCCGTGAGTCTCCTCTCTCTTCACTCCTCCCTCACAGGGCTGTGATTACAATCGCCCAGCTACTTACTGGGGCTCCAGAGAAACGACCTTGGGCGACTGCAGACCCTCGTGCTTGGGCAGTAAGCCCTCTTAGCCGCTGAGCCATCCCCAGCCCGACTCCTGTAGTTCTGATGCAGGAAGCACGATAATGTGTTGTGGCAGCCATGGGATGGTTTTTACACACGGGACAGGGTTTGATGGAGACCAACACTGAAGCCATGAGGCTTCAAGAGCCATCTGGTCAGAGGGACACTCCGAAGTGGACAGTGAGAGCAGGCACACTGGTGGAAGTTCTCAGGGACGTTCTTGGTGAGGCTCCTCCTAGTGTCCCCAACCTTGCCAGGGTCGAAGCAGTGGCCCGAGACAGCACACACAGGGCAGGAGGTGCCCATGGCCGCGCTCACCCCTGGTGCCCACTTGCCCCTGCAAGACAAATGGCATGTTCACAAGTGACGGGAGTGGAGTAAGGACGAGTGGAAATCATTTCCCTTGCTTCTGTTTTTTCCTGATGAAATCATGCAGACGTGGGAGCTATTGACACGGCCCGGAGGACTGGAGCTGTGAGACTTGCTCTGCAAAAGGTCACACCCATCACATGCGGAAACAGCTTTGGTCAGCACCTAAATGTCATTTACAGAATAAGCGGCACTGGACGTAGCCTGTGGACCATGTCTGGCCAACCTGCGCTTGAGGTGACAGGTCTTTCTGAATAACGCGTAGCCTGTGCACAGGAGGGTGATCGCCAGGACTCCCTCTGAGGGAGCACAACAATGTTTCTTCCATCCGCAGAGTCAACTGGGACAACTTGTGCTTCCTTCCAGAAGATTCTAGGCATATAAAAGCAGCTACCACCGCCTTTTCCCTTTCTTTTACTTGCCAAGGCAGAATGGCGAGATTGCTGAGCCCTCCTCCAGGTGGCTCCACCTGGACACCGGGTCACACTGACACAAAGCCACAGGGTCACAAAACCACAGGGTGTGTTAGTTACTTTTTTCATCTTGTCACCCAGAGAGGGAAACTTAAGAAAGGAAAGTAAGATTTGCTTGACTCTCAGTCAGAGGCTGCATCCGCTGTGGGGGGGAAGGCATGGCAGCAGGAGCATGAAACAGCCACATTGCACCTGTGGTCAGGAAGCAGACACAAGTGAGCGTCAGAGCTGGCTTTCTCCTTTTCATTCGATCTGGGACACCCGCCCATGGGATGGTGGTGTCCTTTGCAGCGAGGGTTATCTTCCCACTTCAGTTAACTTAATCTAGAGCATCCCTCACAGGCATCCCAGAGGTTTGACACCTAGGTGATTCTAGAGCCTGTCACATTGATAATGAAGATTAATCATTACATGAGGTCAACTCACTGCCCCTTCCAGTTCTGGCCCCCTTCCTGGAAACAAAGGCATGGAGTGTTTAGTCAGCTCAACTGAACGCTTTTTTGTTTGTTTGTTTGTTTTGTTTTGTTTTGTTTTTTTGAGGTAGGGTCTCACTCTAGCTCAGGCTGACCTGAAATTCACTCTGTAGTCTCACGGTGGCCTTGAACTCACAGCAATCTTCCTACCTCTGCCTCTCGAGTGCTGGGATTAAAGGTGTGTGCCACCATGCCCGGCTCAACTGAACTCTTGTAGCAAGGGACGGGGAAGTCCAGATGGACCCAAGTCAGCTCCTGAACTGTTGTCTGCCATTTGGCAATCCAACAGTGGATCCCCCAGAGCTCTTCCTGGCCCAGGAAGCACCTTTCGTTTCTGCGTGCATATCACAACAGCAATAGCAGAGTGGGTCTGCAGGAGCATGTAAGGAGTCTGGAGTACAGTAGGTCTTGTCGGTGTAGATATTGGGGTTACACTACTGTGTGCTCCTGAAACAGGCAGCAGGGGCTCCTGAAAGGAGAGGGTGGGCTGTGTGATGTGGCTCCATGGAAGAGTGCTGACCTCCTATATCCGACGAACTGGATTCCATTAATTAATGAGATAGCCAGGCATGGTGGCACATGCCTTCAATCCCAGCACTCAGTCGGGAGGCAGAGGTAGAAGTGCCATGAGTTCAAGGCCGCTGTGAGATTACATAGTGAATTCCAGGTCAGCCTCGGCTAGAGCGAGAACCTACTTCAAAAACCACCACCAACAGAAAAGATAATAAAATTACATCATAGTAGCAATGCAGGGCTGCCCATGACCAAGCACTGCTGTGTGCTGTGTGGTTTTGGCTGAGTGACTTACCATCTCTGTAGCTCAAGTTTTCATCTAGAAATGGGGTGATAATTATAGCTATTAGGCATTGTGACGGCTCAGCATAAAGTTGCCAAATAAAATACAGGATACCAATTAAATCTGAATTTCAGAAAAACAATGAACACCTTTTTTTTGCATTCATAAGCCTCAAACATGGAGTGTTTACTTACTAAGCCTGGCAGGCCCCTTTTAATACAAGAATATGCGTGGAGCATCTGGCCAGTGCCTGGTGGGCCGGCGCCTTAATCATGGTGGGACTTTTCCATGTCATTCCCTGGAAGGCTGCAACCCTCTGCATCTTCTTTCTTTCTTTATTTTATTTATTGGAGAGTGACAGAGAGAGAAAGAGGCAGAGAAGGCAGAGAAGAGAGGGAGAGATACAGAGAGAGAGTGGGCACATCTGGCTTACGTGGGTGCTGGGGAATCAAGCCTCCAACCGGGATAAGAATTAATTTGGCACAGAATATCACCAACTCCAAGTTGCCCAACCTGGCTTTGAATTCACTTTGTAGCCCAGGCAGGCCTTGAACTTGCCCCGCCCCCGCCCCACTTCAACCTCCTGAGTAGCTGAGATTGTAGGTCTGTATCCCTAGGCCTGTCTTGTTCTCTTGGTCTTAAACTCTCTTTCCTAATGTTCTTTTGTGAAAAATGGAGACTCACTTCTCATGTTGTTTCCGCTCCTCCTTCCCACCTCTTCCCTTCTTCATCTTTCAGCAGCACCACTCTGGGCTGGGCATATGTCCAGCATGTTGGCTATTACAACTTTCCAGGGACTGGCCGGCAGCTGCAGTCACCACCTATATACAACTATTGCTCAAGTCTTACACCCAGGATGCTACGGAGTCCTTGTGTGGCAACAAGGGATCCAGCTGGAGCCCTGGCACAGACACTCTTTGAAGGCCTTGGACATCTACACTGGACGTTACTTCTGGTGACATGTACACACAACCTGAGACTTCTGACGGGGATAGAAGGGAGACAAACTTGCAAACCATCGTGTCTCTGGCCTGGTGTCTCAGATCTCTCTCCACATTGCCCACAGGGCACCATAAAGCAGACTCCATAAAACATGGTGTTTATAGATCCCACAGTGACCTCAGGAATGGCACAGTTATAACTATATGTGATAGGAGAATCACTTTGCTAAATGTGTAGGGGAAGAAACTTTTCTGCTCTCGCAGGCTTTGAGGACAGATCTGGGGATGAACTGACGGGAGAGAATAACAGAAGAGAGTATAGATTTCGTTTGGTGCTACCACCTTTGTGTGTGCATGGAGACCTTCACAGATAAGAAATGCAGACCTAAGAGGCTTTATCTCATCTTAGCCGAGAACAGTTATGGAGATGACATCTGAGAACAAAGGAAAATGGGCTTGGGGGTAAGGGAAATAAAATATGGAGGCATGAATAGGAAACAGTTGAGATCCACTAATGTAGAACAAGGGTTATTTTAAAATATTTGTTTATTCATAAGAGTGGAGAGAGAGAGTGTGAGCACATCAAGGCCTCTTTTCACTTCAAACAAACTTCAGATGCATGTGTCACTTTGTGCATCTGGCATTATATGGGTACTGGGTAATCAAATCCAGGCTGGCAGGCTCTGCAAGCAAATATCTTTAACCACTGAGCAATCTCTCCAGCTTGACAAGGGTTATGTAAATAAGCTCTTTAGACAGCTTCATTGTGACGCTGACCCCACGTAACCAGTGATGACCATAGCTTCACCTCCTGGAGCAGGAGAGTGTCTT
This sequence comes from Jaculus jaculus, assembly GCF_020740685.1. NCBI lineage: Eukaryota > Metazoa > Chordata > Mammalia > Rodentia > Dipodidae > Jaculus > Jaculus jaculus. The sequence goes on from NC_059109.1 coordinate 135,169,710, forward strand.
CTCCACCGGCAAAGCCACAGCCAAGCATCTTGCGCCTGTGCCAAGTGACTTCTGCTGTTCCCTCTGCCCTCCTCTAACGAGGACGCCAACTGCTTTTAGAGCAACAAGGCTAATAGCAAAACATGTCCCCAGTTCAAGGTCCTAAGGTTAACCATACAGTCCCTTCTGCCCCATCAAGTTCTCGAGGTTTGGATCTGGATGTCTTTGGAATCATTAGCCAGGCTCCCGAAGCACCCTTCAAAAACCTGTTCCTTCAGCAAGGCTCTTACTGTGGCCCGTGAAAGAATGATGGGGGGGGGGTTTCCTGTCCTATAGAATCTTTATAGCACCAAGAACACAGTACCCAGGCAGCCTGAGGAGCAGGCAGCTTGAAGGAGCCAGGAAAGAGAGGTTTCACTGCCCAGCAGGGTCGCTCTACAGCAGCCAATGGGTAAAGGAGAGCGATGCAAGAGATGCCTTTGATTTGTTGTCTGTCAGGAATATTCGAGTCAAAAAGGGCTGGAGGAGGAGGAGGGAAGTCTAGGCGTATTCATGAAGACAAGGGGATAGGAGAAGGTGGAGGGAAGCCCTACAGATAGCAGAAGTGTGTGTTCCCGTGAAAGCAGGTGGTCTCCATTCTCTGGGCTTTCTCGTGAGATGGGAGCAACCCCAGGTCTTGCTTCTAGTAGAGGCTGCGAGGGCTTCTCACCCTGGGACAGCATACTCACAGCACGATTACTTTGTGACAGAGCTTCACATGTCAATAAACCAGTGACTCTCTAACATGACCGTTCAGGCCACCACCTTGGTCCCTGTCCTTAGTACCTATCACTCACCCGACCACCACCTCATTAGTAGGAGGACCTTATTTGTGCAACTTTCAAAGTTTGCACACCAACTTGGCAGTGCCTTTGTCTGAGCTACTATCCTCTGGCCCTGGGTTCTTGCAACAGCTCCTCGCATCTCCCTGCTTCCTTTGCCTCCTCCCGTCCCTCTCCAGCCACCCTCTCACTATGGCAGACATCGCCCCATGAGGCTCTGTCAGTTACCTGTGTCTGCCCCTAGAGAAACAATGCTCTAATGTAAATAGACATCAGATTGCAATCACTAAGTCCCCTGAGAAGATGTAAATCATCCTTTTATTTTTATTTATTTGCACAGAGGAAGACAGAAAGAGGCAAATAGAGGGCCTTCCAGTGCCTCTTGCAAGTACAAAGGAACTCTAGATGCATATATATATTTGAGGTAGGGTCTCACTCTAGCTCAGGCTGACCTGGAATTCACTATATAGTCTCAGGGTGGCCTCGAACTCTTGGTGATCCTCCTACGTCTGCTATTTTAAGGTATTTATTTGAGAGAGATTGAGAGACAGAATATGAGATTTCCAGGGTCCCTTGCTACTGCAAATGAACTCCAGATGCATGTGTCATTTTTGTGTCGGAGTTACATGGGTCCAGGGAGTTGAACTCAGGCTGACAGGCTTTATAAGCAAGAACCTTTAATGACTAAGTCACCTCATCAACCATGTAATTATTTTTTTAATTACTTTTATTTAATTTCAAGCACACACACATGGCAGAGAGAGAATGGGTGCATCAGGGCATCTAGCTACTGCAAATGAACTCTAGATGCAGATGCCACTCTGTGCAACTGGATTGACATGAGCACTGGGGAGCTGAACCCAGGTCATTAGGCTTTGCAGGCAAGCGCCTTAACCACTGAGCCATGTCTTCAGCCTCTGTAAATCATCTTTCTAATAAATGTGTATACTGGTGATATGATTTAATGAGAATATTTGGGGTGTATTAGATTAAATGAAATGCATCATTGAAATTCTTTTCATCTGGCTTTAAATTTTTTTCTCTCCTAAGACTATCTAATTTTGTTAAGTTAGGCTCAGGCCAATGTTTTCCATCTCACTGTGTCACCAAGAGAGGTGCTCCCTCGAGGTGAGATTCTGCACCTTCATACGAAATTTCAGGAGAGGGAGAATTGAGTTGCGTTCAGGGGTGCTTCCAGAAGGACTGAGAAGCAGTTGGTCTTCGAAGCTCAGTGCAAAATGCCAGGTTCGAAATCTAAGAAGTATGGCGGGGGGCACAGGGCTTAAGCACCCCATCAATGGAAAGCCGAACACCTTCGAACTTGATCTCTCTGTTCTCTCTCTCTCTCTCTCTCTTTTTCAAGGTAGGGTCTCACTGTAGCCCAAGCTGACCTGGAATTCACTATGTAGTCCCAGGGTGGCCTTGAACTCACAGCGATCCTCCTACCTCTGCTTCCCAAGTGCTGTGATTAAAGGCGTGCGCCACCACGCCGGGCCTGAACTTGATTTCTTTTATTAGAACCCAAGCGATCTGTCAGGGGAGATGCTGGGGCCTCAGGGAGGTGGCTCTGGCTCTGATGGGTAAAATGTCTCTCATTCCTTTGCTCTTGGTGACTTTTAAGGACAGAGATCTGGTTGGTCTGGATAGATATTGGTGAATGTGTCACACATGGCCAAGAGCATTTTGACACAAGAGAAACGCCAAGGGAGTCAAAGCACTTCACATCAGGGCTGAAGTCTTCCAACTGCGGAGAAGCACTCGCTTTGCAAAGAGACATTCTCCCTTCCAGAGTCTGGCGCTGGGCTTGCAAGGGGGATGGTGCCGTTCTCTGCAATCCCCACGGCCTCTGGTCCATGGTTGTTTTAACTGACACTCGAGGCAGAAGCCCCTTTGTCACATCCTTTCATTTCGGTTTTATGGCAAATTAAATTATGCTTGCGGTTAAACAAAATTACATTAAGAACCATATGTGACGAGGAAGTTTTGTGAAGGGTATCAGATTTAAACTTTAAAAAGCCTCAAACTTCTCTGTTTAAAGATCTTTCAGAAACTCAGTAAGTAACAAGAACATCCTTTACTGAGGCAAACAGCTTGGAGACACACACACACACACACACACACACACACACACACACACGGAAAGAAACACCAAAAAAAGATCATGAGGAACCGGCAGAGCAGCGAGCTTATCTGTCAAACCGCATTGGAAGTAAGGGGTTCGTGTGAACTGCCATCCATCTTTTACAGGAGAAAAGCCATTCCCCACACGTTCCGCGCTATCTGAACTTGTTGTGACATAAGAAAACAGAATCTTTTTAAACCTCGAGTTTAATTAATTCTGTTTTAAAAAATAATTTAGCAGCAGCATGTTAAAGGGGGGAAAAAGAGAAGGGGGGGGGGAAGAAGAAGAAGAAAAAAACCACCTCGATTAGCTCCAAATAAGCGTCCCTTAATCACCCTTATGAAGGCGTAATTTGCAAAACAGTGCAAGGAAGTTACATCTTTCTCTCCGTTTCGGAGGGGGAGGGAGAAAAAGCGCATTGATAAAAAAATAAATAAATAAGTAGAACATTTTAATTAAAACTCATAAAGTTGTGACCATCTGCTGGACTTTGTTGGGCGGGCGGTGATTAGCGGATGCCTGCGCGGGGATAATGAAGCGGGGCCGGGTTATTGGCAGGATGCTCGGGCGCTGTGAGAACGCGGCGGGCGCACTTTGTAGCCCATTACTTTCCAGTAAGTTTCTCCTGAGAGCGAGGGGGGCGGGCCGGGGCGCGGGGCGGGCGAGTTAAACACAGGAAACAAGCGCTGAGTGTGTGCCAATAAAAATGATCACAGATCAGCGCTGCTGATGTCAGAACCCGGGGTCGGGGGTCAGCCGAGTGAAAGCTCGGGAAGGGACCGGCGGGCGCGGGGGGCGGCGCGCGCACAATGGGCCCGGAGCGCCTCATTAGAGGCGCGTTTGATGGGCTCCCGTGCCCCACGGGGGCCCCCGGGCGATGTCAATGGGATAATTACGATGATCTAATGGCCGGTTCTTTTGCATGCAGCCCTCCTGAATGGGGACGCCTGGAGGCTGCATTGAGACCGGGCTGTGTAAACTGTAGGGTGCCTCGCCGACTTGGAGCCGGGGAGACTGGCGGCCGGTCAACTTGGACCACTTCGCATTCACGCTTTGAATAGGCCGAGCGGGAGGCGTCCTTTCCCGCGGCCGCCTTTCAGCCGCAGAGTGACAGATTGGAGGTCAGCGGCTGGCAGCGCCCGGGCCCAAGCTGGGCAGATGGACCCTCCCCGGAGCGGGGCGCCGCGCGCGGGGAGAGGGGGCCGTGGGCTGTCCCCAAAGTCCCCCCGCAGGAGCACCACGTGGCTCCTCTCTCGAGAGGTTCTGTCCACAGCTGACTCGGTCCTGGCCTGGCCCAGGCCACCGGGCCCCTCCTCACATCTCGGAATAAAAGAACAGGGCACTGCGTAGCTCAAAAGGACCCAGATGATTTGAGTTGAACTCGGTGAATTTGCCAGTGTCGGGTCACTTTGGGCCTGCCAAGAGACGATTTTACGTGGTTCAGTCTGACAGTGCTGCCTCCAGATCCTCGCAGTAAATTCGTTTATCTCAATTCCCAGGGGTCCTGCCCTTTAGCCTAGGTCTTTCTAGCCAGTAGAGTCAGCAGGGGAGGGAGGAATGGAGAAAACGGGTCCTGGTTTCTTTAACTGAGGGATCATCTGCTTTTTTCTTTCTCATTAGTCTTCTATTGCATGTGAATGTGTAATTTTCCCCTCGCACTTAAAAAAAAAATAAATCACTGCTTCGAAAGCTAACAATTCCAAGAAAATTTAAGTGTCCCTAACAAGAGTAGAAAAAGACACTTTCCTCCTTCCAGACTTGTGTGTACCGGACAGTTCCCCACACAGGATCGTGTGTGACACTGTACATTATCAGAGGACCCCCAACAATACATGACCGTTTAAAATCTAACGTGACACTGTTTTGTTCAGTAAATGCAGATGTTCATTCCCCTAGGAATGGCTGCCCCGGCGCTTGGAAACCAGGACTAATAATCCTGTCTTACTTAGGCCACCCTCCACTGATGGACAGTTTAGGTTATTTCCCGTTTTCTTCTGGAAACCAAGGTTGCTATGACTAGATCTGTACGTGTTAATATCTTTTATTCTTCCAATGATCTCTTTGGGATGCAATGATTTCTATTTCAAGCATAAAATGATACTTCTCATTTGCTTCCTATGTGGATCTGGAGTAGTCAACATTCTCGTCCCAAGGACAAACGGACGCGCAGAGAGGCACTCTGTCCCACTCCTAGCTGCCTCTCTTCAACCCAGGAACTTCCTTCTTGCCAGCAGAAACTGGGTGTGTGTGGCAGGGAGGGAGCCTGCAGGGGAAGGGGTCTCTGGTCCTGCTTTAATCCACTCAGTGAAATCCTGTGTTTACAGCCCACAGTGTGAGAATAATGTCACCTTGGATGATTTCCCGGAGTCATAACCCTTTCACAGCCGAGCTGAGGACCAGGTTACCTTGGGGTCCCAAAGCCACATTTGGAAACAATACTCTGCAGAGCAAATGACAGTAAATGGCATCCTGTCACTGACAAATGAAATTGTCAAGCCTAATAAGTTGCAGCCGTGCTTGCTCTTGACTGGATCGCTCCCACCACGGAGAGGGCTGGGGCCAGACAAGCTCATTTTCACACAGCAAACGGAAGCGGGACAGAGTGGTACTTAAACATTTTAAGTTCTATTTGACTTAAAAAAAATACATGCACAAGTAAATCATTTTCTTTCCTAAATAAAAATGGTGCAGCCGGGTATGGTGGCGCACGCCTTTAATCCCAGCACTCGGGAGGCAGAGGTAGGAGGATCTCCGAGAGTTCAAGGCCACCCTGAGACTACATAGTGAATTCCAGGTCAGCCTGAGCCAGAGTGAGACCCTACCTCGAAAAAACCGAAAAAAAAAAACAAAACAAAACAAAAATAAATAAAATAAAATAAAAATGAATAAAAATGGTGCAAACTTCCCCTCTCTCCCCAACTTCCAGATTTCTCTTCAGAGGGGGGGGGGAAATCCCACTTTTTTTTCTTGGAGGGGGTTGTTTTTTGAGGTAGGGTCTTGCTGTAACCCCCAGGCTGACCTGGAATTCACTATGTAATCTCAGGCTGGCCTTGAACTCACAAGGATCCTCCTACCTCTGCCACCTGAGTGCTGGGATTAAAGGTGTGTGCCACCACGCCCGGCCCATCATAGCTTTTGCAGCTCTGTCCATAGATATAGTCTGAGTGCACAAACACAGGGAAAGTTCTCATCTCCTCCTGTTACACGGTGAGTTCACACGCTGCACACGCTGTTCCGCCTTCCCCTGTTTTCACTAGAAGTGTCTGAGTCAGTGCCCTTCCCGGGGACAGGCCGCAGTTTAGCCAGTCCCCTGGAGAGAGCAGTGGGGCTCACCTCTGCCTGGTCTGCACGTGTGAGGCCATGGGAATGTTGGGCCACCAGCTACAGCCAACACCTCCACAGCCCTTGGGACTTAGCCTTCCTTTTGCACTGCCCAAACTCGCCACCCCTCCCTCATGCCTTTGCCAAGCCTCCAGTTTATGTAGTCTGGTAGAACACTGAAAATGCTTACACAGTGTTTGCCAATGTTAAAGAGCTCAGATGGGTCTCTAAGGGAGTAGGGGAACCCCACTGGGCTAGGGGTAAGAAATCCCAGGGGCCGTCTTCCCCTGGAATCCCTTCTCCAGGAGGGGAAGTGAGCTGCCCGAGGGTATGCTTACCATGCGTGAATGGAGGAGGGTCCTGGTCAGGAGTGTCACCCTCTCTGGTTGGTGTCACCCTGCCCCAAAGTCAACGTTTGACCTGGGGGCCAAGGTCCCCCAGCAACCCACCAGTGCTTTGAGAGTCCATACCAGGCCAGGACCTGACCTCACCATGACACACCTGCTTGGGAATATTTCACTGGGGAACAGAGTGGGAGTGGTAAAATTCCCTGTTCTCAGACTTCACAATCCCTCTCCCCGGCAATCCTTACTTCCCCAGGCCCGCCTCACTAATATACAGTGAAAATTGCATTGGAAATGAACAAAATTGGGATCTCTTTGTATAAACAAAGAGATTTGGGCAAGGACTCTTGCAGACACTATTAACAGCCCCCCTCAGTTTGTAGTCTTTGTACATAGAGGTGTGGAAGCCTCATGGAAGGACCTGATATGAAATTTCTTTGAGCTACGGCTTTGGACCAGGTTGTGGGAAGGTGGGCATCTCAGTTCATTAGCCTAATAAAGAGCCCGCTTGGCCGGTGCATCCTAAGCGCCCCATAGCAGTCTGCTTCCTGTTAAACGTGCCCAGGGGAGGGTGGGGGTGGGTGGGATGGGGAAGAACTTGGACCACTTTACTTCCAAGTTGCTCCTAACAAGATTTCCTTGCAGCTGGCTCAACCAGAAGCATTCTCTGTGAGCACACAGTTCTCGGGTTCTTCTTGGGATTGGTTGTTGTTGTTGTTGTTATTATTATTATTATTATTATTTTACCAGGAAGGAAAATTGTCCCAAGCATGGTTTCAGATATTGACACAAATCTAGAAACTGTGTCTGTGTTTGAAATTGTGAGGAATGTGGTGTCACAAAGTGATGTGTTAAAGTGCTGGGCATCTGCTACAAGGGAAGCTCAGCTTAACTTCGTTGCTTTGTGAGAAAGCCCTTAGTGTTGGTGTAAGAAGTGTGCATTTTTATTTACACCTCCTCTTCCATTTTGCTTACCTGGCTGTGGAAAGAACTGGAGACCAAGCATCTGAAGCTGGGATTGGGGGGTGCCTCCTGGGAGCGCAGGCACCGCAACCCCGCTAGCCAGTGAGAGCCAGACCAGCCTGGCCTGCGGTAAGAGACCCTGTCTCAAAACAGAAGAAGGAGAAGGAAAGAAAAGGAGAGGAAGAAAAGAGGAAGAGGGAGATAGAAAGTGAGAAAAAAAGAGAGAGTGAAAGATAAGTAATCAACCACCCAATTGAGGAAGCGTTCTGGTGTTGGAAGCCAGGAGTTTTCTCTCTCTCTCTCTCCAAGCCCCTAAGGGAGTTCTTGGGCACCACAGCGCGCGGGCGGGCGGGCGGGCGGGCGGTGCAGCAGCGCTGAGCTGGGTGGCTGCTAAGGGTTAACAGTAAACAGCTCCGGGCGGGATGCTGGGTTCCTGTGAAGTGGGTGGAGTTTGGAATCCCAGGTCCCTCGGTCCCCCCCACCCTTGCATTTTTGGTTGATGGTCTTTAATTACTTTGGAGGACTGAGCAAGGTTCCTCCTGCCTGCAGGCGTTCCTGACAGACAAGGAATGTTTTCAAATGTCATTTACAAGTGACATTGATTAAGCATCAAACAGAATAAAAATGACAAGAATAGCTGGGGAGTGAGAGTATCCCTACCTACACACACACACACACACACACACACACACACACAAACGCGCAGCGAGGCTCCAGAACAAGCTGTGGGGAGATTGTTTTGCTTGCTTTTTATTCCCAGAGGCATTTAGACCTGATTTTTAGGGTACTTGCCCAGGCCACATTTTCTCAGATTGTAGGAAGGGAGACAAACAGGAAGGAGGTACAGTGAGGGTTCCTTCCACCCTAGGAGGAACCGAGCGGGCTAAAAGCTACTTTAGGTCCCAGATTATGTCACAAACAAGACTGATCCCAGCACCACGGAGGCTGAAGCAGGAGATTGCAGCCAGAGCCTGTGTCAGGAAGAAAGAAGGCAGGAGGAGGGAGGGAGGGAGGGACAGGCATAATGGCTCACGCCTATAATCCTAACATTTGGAAACTGAGGCAGGAGGATTGTCATGAGTTCCAGGCCATGGTGCCTGAGCTACCTAGTGAATTCCTGAGGGTAAAGTGAGGCCTTGTCTGAAAATAAGAACAAAAACAAACAAAAGTACATCCTCCAAGCCCTGCCACTTTAGTATCAAAAGAGAAAGAGAATTTGGGATTTATTTTTTAAGAATTTCTTTCTAAGGAGAAGACCTAATATGGAGATGTTCTCTTGCTTCTGGGGTTGGATCCAAAAGCTTTAGCAAATAAATACACAGACATTCAGTTTATTATGGATTTCAAATAAACAAGTGATTTTCTTGTTTTGTTTTGGTGTTTTAAAATTTTATTTGTTTGTTTGTTTGTTTTTTGTTTTTTAGTTAGGGTCTCACTCTAGCCCAGGCTGAGCTGGAACTCACTCTGTATTCCCAGGCTGGCCTCGAACTCACAGTGATTTTCTTACTTTTGCCTCCCAAGTACTGGGATTAAAGGCATGCACTACCATGCCCAGCTACAAGTGATTTTCTTTTTTCTTTTTATTTATTCATTAGAGAGAGACAGAGGGGGGGGGAGAGAGAGAGAGAGAGAGAGAGAGAGAGAGAGAGAGAGAGAGAGAGAGAGAGAGGGAAAGAGGGAACGGACATGCTAGGACCAGAAGCCACTGCAAAGGAACTGCAAATGCCTGTGCCACCTTGGGCATCTGGCTTATGTGGGTACTGGAAAATTGAACCTGGGTCCTTCGGCTTCGCAGGCAAGCACCTTAACCACTAAGCCATCTCTCCATCCCTACAGGTAATTTTCTTAAGTGCTAGTGGGTCCCGTGCAGTATGTGTACAGTGGTCAGAAGGCTTCGCGGGATTTGCAGAGAGCTGGGCTTATCCCAGGAGCATGCTCACATCAGTGATGATGGAAACTGGTGGCCCCAGGATGCTACAAGGTGGAAGGAGACGGTGGGTGCTGAGGCTAAGGACTGTGGCCACGTGACTGGACGTGGACTCCAGGACGGTCCATGCTGCCTGCTGGTGCTGCCTCCCAGAAGCCACTTCTCTTCTGGGGTGGCAGGCTCCTCACCTGCAAGGCTGGAGTATTTGAGCCTCTGTCCTGAGCTTCTGAGTGATTCTCACCCAGGTGGAAGAGCCCGAGGCTCCGGATGGAGTGCTGGTCCTCTACAGGGGCAGGTGGATAAGAAGAGGCTTCGTCAAGGTCAAGGGCACTGGCTTCAGTGATGAGAGACCGGAAGAGAGGCTTAGAGGACCACAGGTGCACAGCAGCCACAGCCATGCTCTTAAAAGAGAAAGGGGGGAGGGCTGGAGAGATGGCTTAGCCATTAAGGCACTTTCCTACAAAGCCCAAGGACCCCAGCTCGATTCCCCAGGACCACGTAAGCCAGATGCACAAGGGGGTGCATGCGTCTGAAGTTCCTTTGCAATGGCTGGATGCCCTGGTGTGCCCGTTCTCTCTCTCTTTCTTTCTCTCTCTCTCTTTCTCTGCCTCTTTCCCTCTCCTGCTCTCTCAAATAAATAAATTAAGAATCATGGAAAATGTTAATAAAAATTAAAAAAATAAAATAAAATAAAAATAAAAATAAATTAAGAAAAAAAGGGGGTGGGGCATGCCTTTAATCCCAGCACTCGGGAGGCAGAGGTAGGAGGATCACCATGAGTTCAAGGCCACCCTGAGACTGCATAGTGAATTCCAGGTCAGCCTGGGTTACAGTGAAACCCTACCTTGAAAAACAAAAAAAAAGGGAAAGGGGATGTCAGTTTCCTGTTCTTACCTTCAGGTTCTCTGGCCTGTCCTCCATTCCTCCTTCCTTCCATTGACGCAGGGCTCGCGGGGGTGGCCTTACCCTCCTATCTAGGTAGCCAAGGTTGGCCTTGAATGCTAGCTCCTCCTGCCTCCACCTCCTAAGTTCTGCGGTTCCAGGCATGGGCCACCACGCCCAGCTTCCAGTCCTGCCTTAACTGGTTCTCTTGAAACAAACTAAGCCCGTGCCTCGACCTAGCAGACCCTTTGAGACACCACCCACGTCCTCACCTGGCTCTGACCTCCTTTACTTTTCCTGTCACTCTGGCCACCCTGTGTCTTCCTTCCTATGGTTCCCACTCTCCAAGAGAGAGGGGCGGGAGCAAGGGGCTTCCTGAGCAGTGAGGGCTGGGGGCGGGGGTCTGGGTGGGGTACCGTGCAGGAGCTCGTGCTTCTCTGTGACGGGTACAGAGGGTCCTATCTTCCTGTTCCTGGGCTACAAGGTGACCCCTGGCACCCTACAAAGTCTCTGTACAGAGGAGAATGGTTCTCCCCCGAGCAAGCCCTTGCGCTCCACAGTGGAGACCAGATGTGGGAGGTTGGAATCAAGCCACCGACTTGACTCTGCAAGTTAGTGGTTCACAGTGAAGCCCTGGCCACCTGCTGCTGTCCCAGGGCTCCCATCAGACACCGGCTAAGAGTCTAATTTTATGAAAAATATTTTATTTTGTTTATTTATTTGATATATAGAGAGAATGTGAGGCAGATAGGAAGAGAATGCCATGACTGAGCAGGGAGGAAATACAGTGGCACTGTGACACAATACTGTGACCAAAATCTCTAGCCACTATGAACTCCAGAGGCACGCGCCACCTTGTGCATCTGGCTTTATGTGCGTCCTGGGGAACTGAACTTGCCCGGGTCCTTTGGCTTTGCAGGCAAAGCGCCTTAACCGCTAAGCCATTCCCCCAGCCCAAGATTCTAATTTTGGGAGGGAGAATGCCCACGTAGAGGGTTGGCATGACTGGCATTGGCTGAGGCACCTTGAGCCCATCATCCCAGTAACACCAGTGTCTAGAGTTTGGCTAAATGTAAACATTTGGGCAGTAATAAATAGTGACCACCCCCATTGCACGGGTCAGAAAACTGAGGATCAGAGCAAGTCTCTGAGTGTGCATGTGCGCATGTGGGTGTGTGTGCAGGCAGCCCCAGGCATTGCTCATCAGGCTCTTTTTTTTTTTTTTTTTTTTTTGGTTTTCGAAGTATGGCTCTAGTCCAGGCTGAACTGGACTTCACTATGTAGTCTCAGGGTGGCCTCAAACTCACAGCGATTCTCCTACCTCTGCCTCCCAAGTGCTGGGATTAAAGGTGTGCGCCACCACGCCCGGCTCTGGCTCCTCTTTTATGTGAGTCAGGGTTTCTCCATTGACCTGGGCCTCGCGAAGCAAGCAAGACGGGCCGGCCAGCAAACCCCAGGCAGCCTCCGTGGCTGCCTCCTCAGCACTGGGCATGCCAGCATGCGGTAGCCCGCCCAGCCTTCCTACGTGGGGGTCCCGGGCTCAAAGTAGGGTCCTCGCACTCGCAAGGCAGGCGCTTCACCACTGAGCCATCTCCCCAGCTCAGTGGCACAGTCACGAAGTGACAGAGCTTGGGTTTGAACCACACGAACCCTGCTGCAGAGAAGGCAGCTTCCGACTTCATTCTTTTCCCTCTCAGACAAGAATCTCTGAATGAAAGTGCCTGTGTGAAACTATCTGAACTCCAGGGGATTTTGCTGGGAAAGTGGAGCTGGGGGGTTCCAGTGAAATCTCCCCAAACTCAGTGGTCAGGTCACCAGGCATGCCCTTAAGAGAGACTAAAGCCAACCATAACCCAGTGGCCTGAGACTGTCTCTCCCAGGAAAGTGGCAGGAAGGGAAGCGCCTGGGGCAGAAGGCAGTGACAGCCAGGTCAGCATCTGGTTGCATTAGATGTGTCTGCTCACTCCACTCTCAGCAGGACCTCGTTATTAGTGGGGCTCGCAGATTTTCCTAGTAACAGGCCTGCGTGACTGCTTTGCAGTCCCTGTCTGTCACAGCCATTGGCAGATTATAGTTCCAAGCAGCCAGGGAGAGTACGTGAACAGAGTGTGTGGAAGCCGGGCATGGTGGCGCATGTCTTTAATCTCAGCACTCAGGAGGCAGAGCTAGGAGGATCGCGGTGAGTTCGAGGCCACGCTGAGACTCCATAGTGAATCCCAGGTCAGCCTGGGCTACAGAGAGACCCTACCTTGAAAAAAAAACAAAAAAGAGTGTGTGGGTGTGTGCCACTGTCCACACCCAATCCTTGGATTCCGGGAAACTGCCCTGGAGCCCAAGATGGCAAAGACAGAGCCACTGTGCCCGGCGACGTGGAGGGCTGCGATTCCGTGAGCCCCTGGTCACAGATCGTGTCACAGTGCCGCTGTACTTCCTGCCTGCTCAGTCGTGGCATTCCACGAGCTGAAGGCAGATGTGTAGCTGCCCCTCAATGGGCCTGTCACAGCCTCCTTGCCCCAGGTGACGCCAGGCAGGCAGCCTGGCCTTACGCCCTACACTGGGGACTGCTTCGGCAGAACAGTGACGGCATCAACAAACGCACCAAAATGGGCAAACGGGCCCTACCCCGACCAGAAAGGGCCACTTTCTTCTACAGAGCGTCTTTGTGTAGGACCCAGGGCCTCACACATGCGGGGGCCGGTGTCCATCACCGAGCACGTCCACAGCCCTTGCGCAGCCAAGGACGACTTTAACTCTTGGCCCTCTCTTGTAGGAAACTTCTCTCTGCTAGACAAAACCCCTGACCAAAAGTAGCTGATGGAGGAGATTATTTTGGCTCAAGGAGAACTTTCTTTGTTTTATTTTATTTTTTTGAGGTAGGGTCTCAAGTCTACCACAGGCTGACCTGGAACTCACTCTGCAGCCCCAGGTTGGCCTTGAACTTGTGGGGATCCTCCTATCTCAGCTGCCCGAGTACAGCCTACAAGTGCTGGGCACCACCACACCTGGCTAAGGGGAAGTTTAATCATGGCATGAAAGCATGGAAGAGCAGAGACTGGGCGTCCCATCACATGGGTAGAGCCATGACGAGAGGCACCAGATCCTCTGGGTTGCTCTGGCCCTCAGGTTTCCCTTCTGCACTGGAGTGGGCAGGGCTGGGCCATTCCCAGGGCCCCAGGAAAGTGGCAGCCTTCACTCCATGACAGACTGAACTCTCTCTCTCTCTGAAACCGCAAGCTGAAATCAACCTTTCCTTCCTCCGCTGATCTCCCTGGCACCTGACTCCACCGTGGCTGTGTGTGGCAGAGCCTGAGGATTCCCTGCATTATTTTATTTTATTTATTTTTTGTGTGGGAAAAAGGGGTTTATTTTGGCTTATAGGTTCGAGAGGGGAAGCTCCATGATGGCAGGGAGAACAATAGCATGAGCAGAGGGTGGACATCACTCACTGGCCAACATAAATTGGACAACAGCAACAAAAGAGTGTGTCAAACACTTGCACGGGGAAACTGGATGTAACACCCATAAGCCTTCCCCCAATAATACGTTGCCTCCAGAAGGCATTAATTCCCAAATCTTCATCAGCTGGGAACCTAGCATTGAGAGCACCTAAGTTTATGGGGTACACCTGAATCAAACCACCACATTCCGTCCCTGGCCCCAATAAACTGATAACCATATATGATATATTCATATGAATGCAATGCATTCATCCAACCTTAAAATTCCCCATAGTTTTTATCAATTCCAATGATGTTCATGCAGCCCCATAGTCCAAGGTCTTTTAACTGAGCCATAATACAAAAAAAGAAAAAAAAAAAACCCTCAAGCCAGGTGTAGTGACTCACACCTTTAATCCCAGCACTTGAGAGGCAGAGATAGGTAGATCCTCGTGAGTTCAAGGCCACCCTGAGACTACATCATAGTTTATTCCAGGTCAGCCTGGGCCAGAGTGAGACTCTACCTCGAAAAAAAAAAAAAAAAAAAAAAAAAAAAAACTCGAAATACCCGTAATGGCACAGAATAAATAAACATTCACACTGCAAAAGATGGCATTAGGCATAGCAAAGAATATTCAGTCAATACAAGATTTAAAACAACCAGAGAAAACATCAAACTCTGTAGCTTCAAGTCCAACGACTCTAGTCAGTGACAAATCTCCAAGTCTGATAATTCTAACCAGCAACAAGTCTCTGGTATTCCAATTCCGCCCCTCCAGCTAGGGTAATCACAGTCCTGGAAAACTTCATCAAGGCCAGCAGCTTTCCTTAGCAGCCATCTCATGGTCCTGGCATCTCCACTGGGTCTCCCCTGCAATCCAAGGTTCATCCTCATGGCCCCATGTGTTCTCCATTCAGGCAACCAGCAAACATGCTTCACACTGCCCATGGCCATTTCCTAAACACAAGACCATGTTGCAAACTCAATGACCCTCTCTTTCCTGCATTTCTTAAACTCCACAACACCAGGTAGGGTGCCAATTTGTTAATCCAGGGGAATAAGGCAGACACTGAAGAACAAGACACTCCTTGAGCACTCAGTGTGATTCAAAAGAATCTACATTCTTTCTGTTGCCCAGTGCAGGTCAGCTGGCCCAATCTCAATGGTTGTAATCTCTCAAACGATTTGCAGGTGAACAGGCAGCAGTTTAGGCACAAATATTTTTCTTTCTGTGCCATATGCCTCTGCTCACACCAGTCCACTTCTATGCAAAGTAATCCTGCGCAACTTCTCAGGACATGGGATTAACAGAAAGCTTTTCACACAAACTGCTAGCCCAGTTGAAGCAAAGCTTTTTCTCATCCTCATAACTCAAACCTCACGGTCCATAGTTCTTACTGCATCCAAGTCTTTCAACTCTGACCAGAATAGTCTATCAAGCTGTACTTACAGCACTTCAAGGCATTCAAAACCTTCCACATTCCTCTTGAAAATCAGCTCCAAAAGGCCAAAGCCACACAGTCAGGTGTCTAGCAGCAATCTCACTCCTGGTACCATTTTACTGTTGCAGTCAGGTGCTCATTGCTGGTAGAAATCACCCAACTAAGAGCAGCTTGTGGGAAAAACAGGTTTATTTTGGCTTACAGGTTTGAGGGGGAAGCTCCATGATGGCAGGGAGAACAATAGCATGAGCAGGGGGTGGGCATTACCCCCTGCCCAACATAAGGTGGACAATAGCAACAGGAGAGTCTGCAAAACACTGGTATGGGGAAACTGGCTCTAATATCCATAAGCCCCTGCAGTATTTGAA
Source organism: Jaculus jaculus (assembly GCF_020740685.1). Classification (NCBI taxonomy): domain Eukaryota; kingdom Metazoa; phylum Chordata; class Mammalia; order Rodentia; family Dipodidae; genus Jaculus; species Jaculus jaculus. The sequence continues at coordinate 135,185,317 of NC_059109.1, forward strand.
GCTTGACTTTTCCCTTTCCTCAAATTGTCCTCCATCCTTGGATGATTGATAGATAGGCATTTTATTAGTTATTTTCCCCCCGTCTCTGTGACCAAATTTGTAATAATTTATGAGAGGAAGGGTTTATTTTTTTGGCGAGGGGGTTCCAAGTAGAGTCTCACTCTAGCTCAGGCTGACCTGGAATTCGCTATGTAGTCTCAGGGTGGCCTCGAACTCATGGCGATCCTCCTACCTCTGCCTCCTAAATGCTGGGATTAAAGGCGTGCACCACCACGCCCTGCTTGGGAGGGTTTATTTTAAATCTCACTTTGGGAAGATATAGTCTGCCAGGGTGGGAAGACATGTTGGATGGGGCATCAGGTAGCTTATTACATAGCATCTGTAGTCAGAAAACAGAAAGAAGCCAGGCTTGGTGGCACACACCTTTAATCCCAGCATTTAGGGGCAGAGGTAGGAGGATGGTCATGAGTTCAAGGCCACCATGAGACTACATAATGAATTCCAGGTCAGTCTGAGCTAGAGTGAGACCTTACCTCAAAAAAAAAAAAAAAAAAAAAAAAAAGCAGAAAGAGATGAAAGTTCGTTATTACCTTAGCCCAGGCTGACTGGGAACTCACTCTGTAGTCCCAGGCTGGCCTCAAACTCAAACTCATGGTGGTCATCCTACCTCAGCCTCCCAAGTGCTAGGATTAAAGGTATGTGCCACCATACCCAGCTAAGTTTCTCCTTTTTAATCGGTCCCGGCCCCCAGTTCACGCAGGGCAGGTTCTCCCCTCCTCATTAAGCCTCTCTGGAAGACCTTCATAGACACACCCAGAGGTTTGTCTCCTCATGATTCCAAGTCAGCCGAATTGACAGTGAGGTGTCACATCCTTCACCTTCAATGTCCCCTCTGCAGCCAGGCCAGTGAGGGTCCTGTGTGGCGCTAGCCAACACCACACAGGAAGGACGGTTTGCTGAACTGGCTCTGCCTCCTAAGGTGCAGCCCTCTCCTTGGCCTGTTTTAAAAAAGAGCTCTCAAGAAAAGCCCAGACATGTCAGAGGAGATTCCCTCTCAAACTGTTGCCAAAATAGATACAGGTTTGAAGTGGAAAAATCAAACTGGCATTTTCTCATTATGAAGCCATCACCTTCTCCTTGCTGGGACAGACACAGGACCAGAAGCAGCTTACAGGAGGAAAGAGCTGATTTAACCTGTGCTTTGAAGGGAAGCGTCACCTCAGCGGGAAAGGCACGCAGGAGCAGACAGCTGGCCATCACAGTTCCTCACCAGCAGGCAGGAAGGGGAGAGGGAGTGGGCTCCCTGGCCCTGGCTGGAGTCCCGAGGCCCACCTCAGTGACACACCTCCTCCAGCAAGGCTCTACCTCCCGAAGGCTCCACCAGCTGGGGCCTAAGCATGAGGCCAAAACCCCGACACAGGAGGCTGTGGGGATGGCTTACATCCAAACACCACACCCACCAGCCACGTCAGCTTCCAGGTTAAGAATTACCTGAACTTTTTTCCTCCCCATCCTGAGGGCTGACAGTCAGCTGGCACCCTAGAAGGAGACTCTTGGGAACCATCCTTCCTTCATCCATCCAGCAACAACTTCCCCAACGTGTACGCTCTGTGAGGGACTCTTCCCAACTCTGAGGAGCAAGGAGGTGGAGGATAAATGTCTTCTGCTATGTCCACAACAAAGGCCTTGCCCAACGTAAGTATCCAGAATTCTTTCAAGAGTGTCTTTTGAAAAATCTCATCTCAGCCAGGCATGGTGGCGCACGCCTTTAATCCCAGCTCTGGGGAGGCAGAGGTAGGAGGATCACCATGAGTTTGAGGCCACCCTGAGATTACATGGTGAATTCCAGGTCAGCCTGAGGTAGAGTGAGACCCTACCTCGAGAAACCAAAAAAAAAAAAAAAAAATCTCATCTCATTTTCCAATAGTTTATAGATCAACAAGTGACTGTGCCCCATGCACACGTGACGGGGACAGCTGGAGTCTCTCATTTTTCCCTCCCATACCAGTCCTTCGGAAAACAAAAGCTTGACCTTACTCTTGACTGCCATCAAATCAGTATAGCATTACATTACTCTGACAAAATTTCCTCATTAAAAACAAACACAGAGAAACACACACACACACACACACACACACACACACACGGCTGGAGAGCTGGCTTAGTGGTTAAGGCACTTACCTACGAGGCCTAAGGACCCAAGTTCAATTCCCCAGGACTCACATAAGCCAGATGCACAAGGTGGCACATGTATCTGGAGTTTGTTTGCAGAGGCTGAAGGCCCTGGTGCACCCATATTTTCTCTCTCTCTCTTTCTCTCTTTGCCTCCTTCACTCTCTCTCAAATAAATTAATTTAAAAAAATTAAAAAACAACACAAAAAACCAGAACAGAGTAACAATCCTCAACTATGGTGTTTCTGAACCCAGGGACCTCTTCTCAGTCTTTCCCTGAAAGCTCGAATTTGTTGAAAGGTTTATGGGATGTATTGTGTCTGTTCTGTGCTCTGTGAAACTTGCCTTTGGCCAAAGCCTAGAATTAGTTGATCTCACACAACCTAAAAGCAGCTGGTTTTAGCCACTTCTTCGCAAATCTCCAGCAGACGGTGGGGGCTCTGTTCAGCAAAGTAGGATTTGAGACATTAGAGGTTCCTGCACCTCTGTTATTCATCCATCTGGTGAGGGGATCACCCACAGACCTGACTCACTGACCCAGGGGCTCGAGGAGTCCTACCCCAACATGGTCTAACCCTTCCCTTTGATTTATCACATGTCTTTTTCTTTTATTATTATTATTTATTTATTTATTTGAGAGTGACAGACAGAAAGAGAAAGAGAGAAAGAAGAGGAGAGAGAGAGAATGGGCACGCCAGGGCCTCCGGCCACTGCTGACGAACTCCAGACGCGTACGCCCCCTTGTGCATCTGGCTAACGTGGGTCCTGGGGAGCCTCAAACTGGGGTCCTTAGGCTTCACAGGCAAGCGCTTAACTGCTAAGCCATCTCTCCAGCCCATATCACATGCCTTTTTCAAAAGCTACACTGTATATGGGGCAAGTGGACAGCCCTGGACAGAAAAGAAGCAGATCTCTCTAACCATTTCAACAGCTCAGCCATCTCTACACAGCTCACCAGGGAAAGCATCTAAGTCAATTTCTGCAAGGAGGAGCCGTCTTCCTCCCTGAAGGGCGGATAGCAGCATGGGGCAGGAGCCACCACTCTTGGGACACCAGCTCTCTGGTTGGGGGCTGTTGGCAGAGTCTGAAGGTATCTTAAGCTGTTGCTTAATATGTTTGGACTGATTTGGAACTAGAATTCTGGCTCTCTCAGGTCTGAGTGTCTCACAGAAAGGGACCAGAATACAGATGTGTAGCTTGGCACATGTGGGGAACGATGCTATGGCGTGGGAAGAATCTAATCCTTGGGAACTGGGAGAAGGGCCAGAGACTGGTGTCATCTTAGATGGAGCTATCTCAGAGGTGTGGTGATGTGCACAACCAGAAACACACCCCCACCCCGGCTCTGTCTTTGAGAGGAGTCCCCTGACTCCAGCCTGCAGCCTGCGCTGTATAAACCACAAGTGGAAATGTCTGTTCGACTGGCTGACGTATCAACATGATAAGAACTTCACATGTTAGCCTCTATAAATAAGGAACAGTCAGTATGCCGCTACACTACACCTTGTCTGCCGCACCAAGTATGTGCAGTGGAGACTGTGTCCATGGAGTCTGAAGTGGTCACTCTCCAGCCTTTCCAGAAAGCATTTGCTAAGCCCTGATTTCAAGAGGTGCATTCTAGGGAAACAATGGAAAGCAAGCCCATCACTGGGAGCCTCCCAGTAGACTGTGACGCTCTGGTTCACTGGCAGTGGGGAAGGGTGTCCCTGTAGCTGGTTCTGTTTCCACATCTTTGGTCCTGCTGGTAAAATGTTAGCTGCCACCTACACTGCCCTGTGTCACTGGTTTCTGCAGTGCGTGTCCACTGCATGGCCCAGGAAGTCAATGCTGAGGTTAGGCCAGGGAACACAGATGAGGTAGGAGAAAGTCTGTAGTGGGCGTGGGGTTTGAATGTAAAATGTCCCCCATGGACCCGTGTGTTTGGATACTTGATTGCCAGTCAGGGATGCTGTGCAGAAAGGCTGTGGAACCTTTCAGGAGGAGGTAGAGCCTTGCTGGAAGACGTGTGTCCCTGGACATGTCACAGCACCAACCACTGTCATTCTCTCTGCTTCCTTGCTGCTGATGTGGTGGTGTGACACCAGCTGCCTGCTCCTGCCGTGCTGCCCCCACCACGATGACGCTTCCTCTTGAAGCTGCAAACCAGAAATAAACCCTTTCCTTCCCTGAGCTGCTTCTGGTCGGGCGCTGTCACAGTCAGGTTCGCACTGCTGGTAGAAATCACCCAACCAAGAGCAGCTTGTGGGGGATAAAAGAGGTTTATTTTGGCTTACAGGCTCAAGGGGAAGCTCCACAATGGCAGGGAAAATGAGGGCATGAGCAGAGAGGGTGGACATCAGCCCCTGGCCAACATCATCAGGTGGACAACAGCAACAGGAGAGTGTGCTGAAGACTGGCAAGGGGAAACTGGCTTTAACAACCATGAGCTCACCCCCAACAATACACCGCCTGCAGGAGGCATTAATTCCCAAATCTCCATCAACTGGGAACCTACCATTCAGAACACCTGAGTTTATGGAGGACACTTGAATCACACCACCACAGGTACTTTGTCCTATCAGCAAGAAGGTGGTGGATACAGTGTATTAGTAGATGCAGTGAGCCAGTCCTGATGATGGCTCACTAGACAGAGAACCTAGAGTCTGTGGGGAGGGGCAGTGGACTGGGAGGGGGCAAGTATTATTTGCAGCTTGGAAAATCCAAGTAATGCTTTAAGACACTATCCTGTCTCCCCAAGATGGACAGTGTCATGTCCTTGGCCTTAGGTGTCTTTGGCCCAAGACATAGAGGTTGACCTTGTGTCTGTCCTGTGAGCGGTTGTGAATGGCACTGTGTAGACCAGTGAGTGTTGTGTCAGTCCCTGGCTCACCCTCAGCAAGGGTCCCTGTAACCACACTGTCTTAACTTTGGTTTTAGTTTTGCTATTTGAGACACATCTTCCTATGTCACTCAGGCTGGCCTCGAACTCCCAATCTTCTTGCCTCAGCTTGAGTGCTGGGTCTACACCTGTGAGCCACCACACTTAAAGCTTAAAGCTTGTTTGTTTTATCTTATCGGCAGAGTGTCCCACCAAAGGCACAGTCTCTAAAATACTTGACTAGTGCCTCTCAAAACAGTCAAGGTCATTGGAAAACCCGAGACGTTGTCATAGGAGCCTGAGGGGACATGATGGCATGGGGCGTTCTGGAACAGAGGAGAACTGCAGAACTTGAGGTCCAGCTTGGACCGTAGCTGTGCATGGTAGATGGACACTGACCCATCACTGTGGCACATGGGACACGGGAGTGAGGACTCCAGCTCTCTCTTCTGTCCTCCACCTCTCCCCTAACAAAACAGAAATATAAATGTTTATGATAACAAGGGAGAAAACAATATTTCTGTCATTTTTTTTAAATAGTCCAACCACATCAAGCAGGACAGATGGAGGTGGCATTTGGGGGTGGAGGATTGAAAGCTGAGGGTCTGGAACTGTGTTTTGGAGTGAGGAGGTGGCCAGTGTGTCAGGGGCCGGGCTCCGTAACTGATTTCCGCTCTGGGGCTCAGCCAGCACGTGGGACATCTCACTGTGTGGGAGGCTGAAGTCCCATAGGGTCACGGGTCCACCAGTCTGAGTTCCAGGTTTCAGCAGGATGGCCTTCCTTCCAGGCCCTGTGGGACTTTTCTGCTTCAGAGGTGCCTGCAGAACCCACTCTTGGCAGCCACGTCTTCAGCCAGAAGCAGCAGCAGGGGCAGCTCCAAACGCGCCTCGCCAAGCCTGTGACCCTCTCGCCTCTCTTGCAAAAGGACATGCGCCGACATCAGCCTGGCTGGATAATCAGGACCCTTCCCATCTCGAGATCCTCAGAGGTATCTGCAGACTCCCCTCTGTCACAAAAGGTCACGGTCACGGGCTCTCCGGCAGGGCTGCTTTTGGGTGCCATAAATCTGCCTGCCACACTGGCGAAGGACATCTTTCCTCTATGCTGAGCCTTCTCTCTCTTTTTTTTTTTTTTTGGTTTTTTGAGGTAGGTCTCACTCTGGCTCAGGCTGACCTGGAATTCACTATGTAGTCTCAGGGTGGCCTTGAACTCTCGGAGATCCTCCTACCTCCGCCTCCCGAGTGCTGGGATTAAAGGCGTGCGCCACCACACCCGGCCATCTTCCCTCTTTTTAATTTTTTTTTTTTTTTCGAGGTAGGTCTCACTCTAGCCCAGGCTGACCAGGAGTTCACTATGTAGTCTCAACGTGGTCTCAAACTCATGCCAATCCTCCTACTTCTGCCTCCCAAGTACTGGGATTAAAGGCATGCACCATCACGCCTGGCTTAAAAAAATTTTGTTTATTTATTTGCAAGCATAAAGAGATAGGAGAGAGACAGACAGAGAGAATGGGTGCAGCAGGACCTCTGACCACTGCCAACAAACTCAATGCATGCACCATTCTGTGTATCTGGCTTTACATAGGTACTGGGGAATTGAACTTGGGTTATTAGGCTTTGCAGAGAAGTGCCTTAACCACTCAGCCATCTCTCCAGCCCTGACTTCTCTTTCTGAATTAGTTTAGGAGAGAGAGAATGGGCATGCCGGGCCCTTGCCACATATGCAACCACTTTGTGCATCTGGTTGAATGTGGGTGCTGGGGAATCGAACCCAGTCTGTCTCAGGCTGGCAAGCTTCACAGGGAAGCATTTCTAACCCCAGCCCTACATTGTGACTTCTAAACAGGAAGCTCAGGGTGGCACTGGGAAAAATGTCCCTACCCAGCCTCAGTGTCCCCTCTGGGAAATGAAGCTTCCTACAGCTGGCCCATTAGTTCCAGGGTTGCTCCAGAATGTTCCCATAAAGTGCCTTTCTGAAGCAGCGCCTGCAGTCTGTGTTCAAGAGACACCCCGAGTTCCTGATATCAGACGGGACATGCCATACCAGGACTCGGCCCGCCCAGGTCTGCAGCGGGGGCCTGAGTGCTCCTCTTCAGGTGGGCTCTCAATACTGCCATCCGGTTTGGTTTCTTTTATTACTACTCTTTCTTCACAGGAGTCCTTTCCGACAGAAACCTAGTAGCGGCAAGAAAATCCTGAAGTACGTGTAAGTCTTGCAGGCAGTGATTTCTTCTTTCAGGGCAGAGAGACCTTAGCTTTGGAATCGCAGCTCCATCCCTCACTGGTAAGGGAAACGTCAGCTGCTTTCTGAGCGTCTTAATCTCTGAGCCTAAAGTGGAGATAATAACGCCATGCCCAGTGAATGGGCCTTTGTGAAGCATCGTGAGGATTGGTACCTGGACAGACGCGCACTGCCCCAATGTCCCCGAGCGCGCCTCAGGGTGCTCAGGCTCGCCTCCTCTTCCGAAAATAAAACTCCAGCATTTCAACCTCAACCATCGCCACACGAAGCAGGTTCCCCTGAACTGCAGCTCCTTTCCCTGAGCAGGCGGTGGGAGCCTCTCAGCTGTGGTTTGAAACAAGACAAAACAAAGCAAATCCCCTGCCGGAAGGGCCTGTGAGGCATTGGCTCCCCCGGGTGTCTCTGATGCCACCCCAGAAGAAACCGCACGCAGCCGAGCCACCACGCCCATAAGACAGGATGGCTGCTGTGTTTTAAGTTGCTGAAGGGGGTATTTATTTAGGCAGAAAGAAAGAAAGACTGGGAAAAGTACCAAACCTCATTCCTTTTATCTTCCTACACTACACTACGGGCAGAACTGGAAAACTGCAGAAATGGCTTGGTGGAGGGATGACGATGAGGCCAGCCTTCCTCACTCAAGTCCCAGCTGTGTGTCCTCAAGTTAGCGACGGGGCCCCTCTGTGCTTCCAAGTCCTCCCATGGTGACAACCGCTCTGTCTGCTTCCTGATAGGAAGGTGTGGTGCCAGACTGTGGCACTGGTGAGTGACCTTCACATCGCTGGGAGGAAACACCTGACCGAAAGCCGCTGGGGTAGGGACGCTTTATTTTTATTTTAGCTTCCAGTCGTGAGGGCTCCTCATGGCACGAGAGAGGCCAGACATCACCTCTGCCAAAGCAGGGGACGATGGCAGCGAGACGCTGGGCTGCACTCTAGCAACGGGGAGCTGGCTATGACGCTCCTAAGCCAGCCTCCAGCAACACACCGCCCCTGGCAAGGCTCCTCTCCCAAACCACCATCGCTGAGGTCCAAGCGTAGAGAACACATGAGTTTATGGGGGACGTCTGACCCGAATCACGACAGGCACAAAGCTTTCAAAACCTCACGTCTTAGTTGCCAGTTCTTCCCATACATGACAAGCTGGTGGACCAACTCCAGTGGGGATCTTCATCATGAAAGCAGAAGCCTAGCCCGAAAGAGTAGGTGGTGATGAGGGTAGGTTAAAGGGCAGGAACAAGTGATTTAGCGATGGGATGCAACAAGCCAAGCGTTTGTTAAAAGCTGTCCTGGGGTTGGAAAGATGGCTTAGCGGTTCAGCGCTTGCCTGTGAAGCCTAAGGACCCTGGTTCAAGGCTTGGTTCCCCAGGTTCCACGTTAGCCAGATGCACAAGGGGGCGCATGTGTCTGGAGTTCGTTTGCAGAGGCTGGAAGCCCTGGCGCGCCCATTCTCTCTCTCCCTCTATCTGTCTTTCTCTCTGTGTCTGTCGCTCTCAAATAAATAAATAATTTAACAACAACAAAAAAAAGCTGTCCTGCCCACTGGATGTCAGGATACAGCCCTCACACCCAAAGCGTGTCAGCTTCAGGCTGGCTGAGGTTTCACTGGCAGGGACCTCAGCTTCTTGAGATGCCGCCTGTGTTTTGGTACAGCTCCGGCAAGAATAGTGCCATCCAATAGTGCCATCAACTCCTGGAGCAAGTGGCACTCTTAGTGGGTTCTACCCTCGCAAGAGGATAGGGTGTTCCGTGCAACATTGCTGGGCATGCCAGGAGACATCCTGGTGTTAGAGCAGACTGATGAACTGCAGCTCATCCACCTTCTGGAATGTTCTGCCTCTACTGAGCCACAGGGATTGAGGATCATAGCGGATATTCTTCATACAGCCCCTTATCTCAGCCATGCAGTGACAGCCCCTCCCCAGTTACGTGTGCTTTCTCTGCAGCCCACGCACATATCCAGCTGCTACCTGAGCTGCATAGTTACAAAAGAACCAACGAACAAACGAGGCCCCAGTGGAAGAAGCCGGGTCTCAGTCTTCGTGCGTGGCGACTGGATTTGAGCCTACTACCTGGTTTCTGAATCTGCTCCCTGCAGTTCTGGACCAGGGGCTGGGCGTGCATCTCGGTGGTAGAGCGCTTACCTAGCATGTGCAGAGGCCTGGGTTCTATCCCTAGCACTACAAAATAGTAATAATGGTAAATAAGTAAAATAACACTCTGGACCAATGGGGGCCTCTTGTCCCAGAAACAGCAACCCCCTCTTCACTCCCTGAGCTCATTTCCCACCTTCATTATCTTCATAGCCTCACCCCCTCCCCACTCAGCACATTCCTAGTACCCTCTTGTACAAGACAAGCTTCATACACACAGGCCTTGGGGGCTGGAGAGATGCCTCAGCTGTTAAAGGTGCTTCTCTGACAGCCAGGGTTCGATTCCCCAGTACCCATATAAAGCCAGATGCGCAAAGTAGCACATGCATCTGGAGTTGGTTTGCACTGGCAAGATACCCTTGTACATCCATTCTCCCTCTCCTTCCCGCCTTCTCTTTCTCTCTCTCTCTGCTTGCAAATTGCAAATAAATAAACAAAATAGTTTTGAAAGGCCTTGGAGCCTGGTGTGGTGTGTGGCACATACCTTTAATCCTAGTACTCAGGAGACAGAGGTAGTAAGATCATTGTGAGTCTGAGGCCAACCTGGGACTACAGAGTGAGTTCTAGGTTAGTCAGTCTGGGCTAGAGTAATACCTTACATCAAAAAATAACCCCCCCCAAAAAATGAGGAAGGGCTTTGGATGTTTGTTAGTGCACAGGGTGGAAACTGGTACCCTGTCCACACTGGGTAAATGCATGTTGGATAAATGAGTGACCCTGATTTACCATTCACTTTAGCCACAGTCCTGACCAGGCCACCAGGTGAGTTTAGGAACAAAGCCCCTGGATAGTCTGGCATCAGGTACAGAAGCTGGGAGCATAGACGGCCCCAGTAGCCAGCACCCCCTCCCCTTGGTACCCACCAAACATTTGCCGCAAACTAGCTGACAAACAGATAGGTGTGGGAGCCAAATGTCTTTGTCAGCAGAGCAAAAGAAAGACGTAGGTGGAAACTCACAGGTGTGGCAATTAAACCGGTCAGCGGTCTTTTTAAATAACCTTTGCAAACAAGCAAACCCTCAGGTCAGTATCCAGCGAGGGGTGCCACTAGCTGCCCGAAAACAGCCAAAGGTGTTCAGAGGCCCTGGCAGTGAGACCCGGGGCATTCAGCTGGGTGAAAAGCTCGGTTCTTCCTGGGGAGCTCTGGAGAGAGCTGTGTCCCAGCGTGTCGCCCAAGGAGAGTCTCCACCACAGCCAGGCACCAAGGACTCTGAGCATGATCTCTGGAAGACAGGACAGCCCCAAGGCCCAGGCTGACCGCAGCTGCAGTCAATTTCCTCTGAATCGCCCAACCTTTCCATCTGAGGAAGTGGCTTAGTGGGATGAGGGTAGCCACACTGGTATTTCATGAGTTTATCTCCAACCCAGGGAGAACTGGTTAGAAACATTTATGCACCTTAAAAAAAAACAAAAACACCTCAGCCTATGTTGGGAATGTATTGCTTAAAGCCAGATGCACAAGGTGGCACATGCGTCTGGAGTTCGTTTGCAGTGGCTGGAGGCCCTGGAGTGCTTGCAAGCCTCGAACCGTGTCCTTAGGCTTCACAGGCAAGCACTTAACCGCTAAGCCATCTCTCCAGCCCTCCATCTTCTTTTTGAGAAAGGTTCTCTCTTGCTGCTGCCCTGATAGCTTCTGGATTCTCCAAGCCTCCCATTGCCTTAGACACACGGGGGGGTCAGACATGTGCACCATCTTGTGCCTGGCTTTATGTGGGCACTCAGGATCAAATCTGGGTCAACTGGGGCTTGCTTACAAGCCTCTGTAATGACTGCACCATCTCCCCAGCCCTAGAATGCAGCTTATGGGCATTGTGATGTCTCACACTGGTTATTCAAGCACTCAAGAAACTAAGGCAGGAGATCAGCTATGAATTTCAGGCCAACCTGGGTCACATAGCGAGTTCAAGGCCAGCATGGGCTACAGAGAAACACCCTGTCTCAGAACAATAGAATGGAACAGAACAGAACAGAACAAAGCAAACCAAAACAAAATAAAACTGTGCTGAGCAGAGTGATATGCCTCCTCCCCAAAGATGCCCAAGTCTGGATCCCCATCAGATGCCAACATGGGACCTTCATGGCGAAGGGAAGTAGAGCTGCAAAAGCAGGAGAGCATCCCGGAGGTTTGCCTGGCATGGTCCCAGGCAGTGGGAGGTGGAAGGGGAAGGGAGGGAAGGTGGAACCAGGAAGAACAGAGGGATGTCACAGGGTAATGTCATGGCTTTGGACAGAGGAGGGGCCATCGTCCATGGAATATGGGACAGACAAGGAAGCAGAATGTCCCCCAGAGCTTGCAGAAAGCCTCTAGGCCTTGCTTGTTGCCCAGCAAGGCACACTTTGGACTTCTGGCTCCCAGAACCACACAGTTTAATCACTTTGTGCTGTGTTAATCTCTGAAATTTCTAGCCAGTGCCTGTAAGGACTTCAAGGGTTGGGCTAGGTGGCTGCTTTCTACATTCTTGTCCCTGGTCCTTTGCAGATTCCCAGTAGGTCTCAAAGGACCTGGGAGTCCTTAAGGCTGCCTGATGTCTTTTTGTTGTTGTTGTTGTTGCCAGAGGGCCCTTGATTTCAATGTTGAACAAAACAAAATTACTGAATACAAAGTTAGTTCTTGCCAAAAAGAAACACCCTGAAGCACCATTGAAATTTGTTTAGAATTGCCAGGCAATGATACCCAATACTTTCATTTCTCTCGCTTCTGTTCACTGAGTGCCCGGACCGAGGGGCGGGGCTCTTCCCCCCACATGGCAGGTGCCAGCGCGGGCTGTCAGAGGACATCTTTCTCTTCCGCCACCGGTGTTCTTCAGAGATCAGTCACATGCTGACATCTCATCGCACACGAGGTTGAGACGTAGTGAGAATGTAGCCCTGAGCGCAGTACAGAAATTCAGAATCAGGAGGAGGAGGGGGAGGAGGAGGGGGACAGGTGCTTCTGGAAGCTCCACAGATTGTCTGGGGCTCTCACTGGCTGCCTGTGTTCTCCCAGTGGCTGGAGAGATAGTGGGCCCAGCCTCCCAAACTGTAGGTGGGGCCCTGGATCTCCCGGCCTGGCTGTTGGGTTTCTGGGTCCCAGGACTCAGAAGGCAATCGGGGAGCCTCCCCACCAGCCCACCCGGAACACCTGCCAAGAGAAACGCACTCGTCAACAGGAGGCCTGTGATGGCTTCAGCACGGTCTCTATGGGCTTGTGACACTCGAGGCATAAATTAAACCCACAAGTGACTGCTCTGCTGACAGTACGTGATGACAGGTGCTGTGAACAAGCTGGCACCATGGCCACTGCCCCGCCTGGCAGTTGTCACTCATGGCCACTCCCTGCTCCTCTTCGGCCCACCAAGGGGCAGCTGGTCCAGCCACAAGGGCACCGTTTGCCCTTTCCCGGTGAGTGCCAGCTCCTGCAGCACACGGCCGTGGGTGAACTGCAGTGCCTCCCACATGGTAGCTCTCGCCACAGCCCCCCTGCCCAGGCGGCTACCCCCCTCGCTTCCCCACAGCGCCTGGGCAGTCTCGCCCGTTCCCACTACTTTGGCCAGAGACGAAGGCACACGCCGACAGCAGCAGCAAGGCGGACACCGCACGGAGGAGCCAATACAACGTGTAAGACACTGGGAACTAAAAAATAGAAGCAAATGGGCTGGAGAGATGGCTTAGCAGTTAAAAGCTCTTTCTTGCAAAGGCCTGATGGCCTGGGCTCGATTCCCCAGTATCCACATAGAGCCAGCCGCACAAAGTGGAACAGGCACGTGGCATTTGTTTGCAGGGGCAGGAGGTCCTAATGTGCCCATTATTCTCTCTATCTGCTTCTTTCTCCCTCTATCTCTCAAATAAATAAATTTAAAAAATTTTGTTTACTTTTATTTATTTATTTGATAGTGAGAGACAGAGAGAGATAGAGGCAAAGAGAGAGAGAGAGAGAGAGAGAGAGAGAGAGAGAATGGGCATGCCAGGGTGTGCAAATGAACTCCAGATGCATATGCCACCTTGTACATCTGGCAGATGTGGGTCCTGTGGAATGGAGCCTCGAACCGGGGACTTTAGGCTTCACAGGCAAGTACTTAACTGCTAAGCCATCTCTCCAGCCCAAAAATATTGTTTAAAAAACAGCAAAGGAATAAGCCACATTGAAACCTACTTCTTCTCTATCTTATAATATATGTATGTTAAAAAAAAAAGAGTTTGGGAAGAAATATCTTGTGGAAATGGATAATGTTGTGCCTAGAAGCCACAGGTTGTTATTAGAAAAATGTCTAATTTTTAAAAACTTGGTTACCTACCAGAACTAGATGGTAAGACCTTATTGCTGAAAATGCCACATTGTTGGGCTACAGAAATCATATCAGTCACTGAGAAATCAAGCTGGAGCTGAGCTGGAAGCCTCCTCTCTGTTGACTATCAGGATGCTGGAAAGTCTATGCATCCAGTAGTGAGAGAAAAGTCATCAATGGTCTTAGCCAGCAGTGGACCCTGTAAACTTTATTGCTGGCCAACCAGGTCAAATGTCCCAGCTGGTAAAATGGTGGCAAGTCTGTTATAGGGAAAACTGACTGTTTTCTGACTGTACTTGAGGCCTGCTCCATGGGAGGGAATTCCTACCTGGTACTCAAAACTTAATCAAAAGCCTATGGGACTGGACAGATGGCTTAGTGGTTAAGGTGTTTGTCTGCAAAGCCAAAGGACCTTGGTTTGATTCCCCAGGACCCACGTAAGCCAGATGCGCAGGATGGCACATGCTTCTAGAGTTCATGTGCAGTGGCTGGAGGCCCTGGTGCACCCATTCTCTTTTTTTCTCTCTCCTTCTTTCTTTCTCACTGTCTCAAATAAATAAACAAAGAAAATTTTAAAAGTTTATGGCTGCCGGGCATGGTGGCACACGCCTTTAATCCCATCACTTGGGCAGAGGTATGAGGATAGCTGTGAGTTTGAGGTCAGCCTAGGACTACAGAGTGAGTTCTATGTCAGCCTGGACTAGAGTGAGATCCTATCACAAAAAACCAAACCAAACCAAACAAACAGAAAGCCTATGGCTTGGAAGGTGATAAGCCCACTTACTATTGTTGTCTGGCTGAACACTTACGTTTATGGTCACGTGTTAGAGCTACTCTCACTTTTGGTTAGAAAAGCTTCGATTTTCAGATGTCAGTGACCACTGGGGTGACTCAAAATTCTCCAAAGTGCTGAGAAGTGTTCAGCATTAAATAAGACATCTCTGTCACACCCTCCAAGGCTCAGGCACCAATACAGAAGAGATGGCAGAGAGGATGTAAGAGCCAATGGAAGGGGAGGGGTGCTTGCAATACTGTCTTCCAGACACACAGCGGCCTTGATATTCATGACCTCACAGTGGCTGATGCTACCTACACAAGACCTCCATGACAGGGGGAAAAATGATGACATCAAAACAGAAGAGAGACTATGTGGAAAGAAGGGATTCAGTGGAGGGAGGATCCACGAAGGGCGAAATGGAAGAACGCATGGGCCGGGGGAGGCGGGGGTGGACTGTGATCATGGTATTTTGCCTGTATGTACAGAGGTTGTCAAGAAAAAGTTTTTTTAAAGAAAAGCAAAGGTATTAACATGGTGTCCTGGGCAATGTGGGAACTCAGATGGACATTCTCCTTTTGTGAGAATTGTATTGTACTTACCTTCTTCTTGCTGGGACAAAATGCTTGGCCAAAAGCAGCTGATGAAAAGAAATCTTATTTTGGCTAACAGTCTCGCTCGAGGGGAACGCTCATGGGGCTCAGCAACGGGTGGCAGAGCAGAGGCTGGACAGCGCTTCTTGCCTCAGCAGGTGGAAGACGGCAGCAAGAGAGTGAGCTGAGCTCTGGCAAGGGGGAGCTGGCTGTGACACTCCAAAACCCTCCCCCAGCAAGACATCGCCTCCAGCAGTGTTCCACCTCTCAAAATGCCTCCTGCTGGGAAGCCAAGCCTTCAAAATACACGAGTTTATGGGGGCCATCTAGTTCAATCCACTACAAATCCATTGAGACTTCTCGTATTGCAGAGAGCAGCAGCGCCATCCTTCATCCACAGTAGGAATGTGCCCCGGGGCGCAGCAACACCACACCTTCCGCTCCTATGGCCACATGGGCTCTATCCAGGTGCTTCTGACCCCTACCGACAGGTCTGACGCAAAGCTGCAACCTTGGGCTGGAGAGATGGCTTAGCAACTAAGGTGCTTTTGCCTGCGAAGCCAAAGGCCTCGGGCTCGATTTCCCAGGGCCCACGTAAACCAGACGCATAAAATGGCGCATGCATCTGGAGTTCGTTTGCAGCCATTGAAGGCCCTGGCATGCCCATTTTTTTTTTCTCTCTCTCCCTCTTTCTTAAATAAATAAACAAATCATTATTAGAAAGCTGTGATCTTCTAGGGGCCCTGGGAGGACATCCGTGTTAAAGCTGGACAGGCTCATGGCTGGCTGTGATGCCATCTAGCTCATTTTGTCTTACCACTCGTCATGCTGAAATTTTCATCTGACTCACTGTCCACCACGAGGGAGAGTGAAACCCTGGGAGGACAGGATGGTCACTTGCTATGACGGCCTAGCACAGATTGAAAGCTCTGTACAGCTCTGGGGTGACACGAACCGACAGAGAAACTGAGCCATCTTCTGTCCCCAGGCCCAGTTCTTGCTCTTCTGCTCAGAGCCTTTATAGCATCCTGACCCAAGAAGAGATGTGACAGCTGTCACAGCGTGTTACTGTCACTGTGGGCCAGGTTTCACCTTGGGCCATGCAGAACCCAATAGCACCAGCCCCACACGTCTGAGCTCTGCCTGAGCCTCACCTCCAGCCACAAAGTCTGCCCCTGTCCCCGTGGCAGGAGGTCCCAGAACATGAGTTCACAGTGGCTGGCTGAGCCACTTTTAGCCACCTCTACCTGAGTCCCCATGGGTTTGGCAAGGCTGGCATGGGCCAAGGGGGACCTCAGCAAGTGGTTTCCAAGAACCCGAACATGCAGAGACAGAGCAGTGGAGCCCAACAGTCACACAGACAGTCAGACAGTCCTGTGTGCTGTCAGGAGAGCTGGTGTAAGCCAATCTACTGTAAGTAAGCCACCAACAGATCAGCCTGCACGGGCACGCTGCCGCTCGGAGACGGGCTGAGCTGCAGATGCAATGCTAGTTGCCTGTACAGAGGGATCCATTTGGCCATGGGTATGGTTATTCCTTTCCCCATTGCACAGCCTTGGAGAGTTCCAGAAGCCTAAGAGAGGACTCGGAAGAAGGGGCAGGGGTGAAGCACAACACTGCAAGAGGAGAGTGCGCTGGAAAGTCCTGCGGACAGGACCTGCACAGGAAAGGAAGGCATTTCTCCTTGGGGTCCAAGTTATATTTCTCACACTTCAGTAAGATAAGTAAAGAGACTGTCCCTGCCTTGGGCTCTGACAGCAGAAGCCTCTTTGGTCAATGTTGGGACAGTGGCTGTGGCCCAAGCCAGAGCTAAGGCAGATGTCTCCGCTCTCAAAGGTCTCCGGGGGTGGGGGGCTGAAGGATCCGGTGCAGAGGCGGCCTCGATCTCAGGCTGCAGGGTCAGCTCCTGCAGTCTTGCCTCTCAAAGCCTATTAAGGGCTGAGGCAATGGCTCACTGGTTGAGAGCGCAAGCATGGGGCCCTGAGAAGGCCTTGACCTGTGGCAGTTGGTTATCTAAGCACTGCCATAAACAGCTGGGCATGGCCACCCACATCTGGAGCACCAGTCCTTAGGAAGGGTGGAGGTGAAGACTGGAGAGTCACTGAGGCTTGCTGACTGAAAAAAAAAAAAAATATGAAGGGCTGGAGAGATGGCTTAGCAGTTAAGAGCTTGCCTCTGAAGCCTAAGGACTACAGTTCGAGGCTCAATTCCCCAGGACCCACGTTAGCCAGATGCCCAAGGGGGCGCACACGTGTCTGGAGTTCCTGTGCAGTGCCTGGAGGCCCTCATGGACCCATTCTCTTTCTCTCTGTCTCTTTCTCTGTGTCAGTCGCTCTCAAATAAATAATAAAAATAAAACAAAAAAATTGTTAAAGTCTATTTTCTACCATACGGCCCAGGTCTACCACTCCCAGGCATATATCCTAAGGACTCGTCTCACTACCTTAGAGGTGCTTGCTCAACCATATTTATTGCTGCTCTATTCACAATAGCTGGGAAATGGAACCAGCCTAGATGTCCCTCAACTGATGAGTGGGTAATGAAGATGTGGCACATTTATACACTAGAGTTCTATTCAGTGGTAAAGAAAAATGAAGTTATGGAATTTGCAGGAAAATGGGTAGATCTGAAAAAGATTCTACTTAGTGAGGTAACCCAGGCTCAAAAAACCAAATGTCACATGTTCTTTCTCAGATGTGGATCCTAGCTACAAATGATTGGGCTTCTATGTGAGTAGGAAGAAATGTCAGTAGCAGAGGCCAGTAAGCTAGAAAGGAGATATAAAGGGAATAGAAAGGGAGGGGAGACTAAATAGGATGGTATTGTATATATGTATGTAGAAGAACAGGTTAATGGGGGTAAAAAGGCCTAAGTGAGGTCAGGGGAAGAGACTGAGTAAAGGAAAGATGGAAGGAGGGCTAATCAAAATCTAAGAGGATATAAATAAGTCATATGGAAACCTACTTTTTTTGACAATGGAACACTCAGAAGCCGTAGATTGTTACTAGAAAATTTTCAGTGTCAGGGATGAGATATCTTCCTGTGAGTTGTTGGCCAGGGAGGTCCCTGATACCCCCCCCACCAAATTATAGGCCATTGCCGAGGCTCTTGGATTCCCACCCGGATTAGATAGTAAGACCCTATTGCTGAAGACTCCATATACTTGGGCTGCAAGATCATCTAGAAATCTTGCTGGAACTGAGCTGAAAACTTCAGACCAACTCACAGAAAGCTGGAAAAAGCTATGCTGTATGCAGTTCCATGGGAGAAAAATCACCAGTGAAGATACTCAACAGTAGACACTACAAGCCTTAAATTTGGCCAGCCAGGCCAAATGAGCCAAGGGGTGCAATTATGGCACGTCTGTCATGGGGGAAACCAACTGCTCTCTAATTGGATTGGAGGCCCACTCCATGGGAGGAAATACATCCCTGATACTGAAAACCTAAAACAGGGGTAGTCATCAGCCCTTAGGGGTGTAAAGTCTGCTGCTGTCTGGCTAAATGTATATACTATGTACATCAAACTTCCCAGTAAGCACTTCTCTTAATGTTCATATCCATATATTAATGCTACTCTCCCTTTTGGCTGAGAAGCTTCTCTTTTCAGATGGCAAGGACCTTGGGATGACTCAGATGGCATCATGGTGCTGAGAAGAAGTGACAGAGGAGTGCTCAGCACTGAAATATCTCTATCACACCTTCCAAAGCTCAGGGTCCATTGTAGAAATGGTGACAGAAAGAATGTAAGAGCCAAAAGAAGTGTAGGACTCTTTACAACGTGCTCCTCCAGACACAAACTGGCCTGGATTTCCATGACCTCACAGTGGCTGCCACTACCTACACAAGACCATCATAATCAGAGGAAAAGATCATGACATCAAAATAAAAGAAAGACTGATTGAGATGAGGAGGGGATATGATGGAGAGTAGAGTTTCAAAGGGGAAAGTGGGGGGAGGGAGGGAATTACCATGGGATATTGTTTATAACTATGGAAGTTGTCAGTAAAAATTTTTTTTAAAAAACACACTTTTCATCACAAATTCTTTCTGAAATCCACTTTCCATCTAGTCTATGAAGTTCAAGAGGCAATGCCCACTCCACTGAGAGGCTTAAGATGGGAAGGGTGTGCGCATACCAGCTTGCATTTTGCTGCCTCAGTCCAGGCCATCTGTGATCAAGTGTCACGATGTTGTCATACGAATCAGAGGAAAATTTTGAATATTATATGTGCGTGTGTATATATATGTGTGTGTGTGTGTGTGTGTGTGTGTGTATGCAGGTACTACATGTTTTTATAATAGCTTTTGAATGACATCTTCCTAATATTGGTATTGGAAAACAATTTTATATTACCTGTGCTATTAACATATAAACACATATTGAATAAAGTTTTCTCAATAAACTACACTCAATAAAAACAAAAAGTCTATTAATATGGTGCTACCTCTCCCCCACCTCAGCAGAATTGGGGATCCCAGTGGGGTCTCCCTGCTGTCCACAGAATTAAAAAACTTCCTGGTTTTGAGTGTAAATCTAGTTTGGAGCTGTGTGTGAGAAACAGAACTCCAGTCACAGATGCAAATTTTCTCTTCTAACAGACACATCATTAAAAGTGAGAAGACACAGGTGACAGTAAGGTTTTTTCTTGTTTTGTTTGGGTTTTGGTTTTTGGAGGTAGAGTCTCGCTCTAACCCAGGCTGACCCAGAACTTACTATGTAGTCTCAGGGTCGCCTCAAGCTCAGAGCACTCCTCCTACCTTTGCCTCCCGCGTGCTGGGATTAAAGGCATACGCCACCACAGCATTGTTTTTATTGTGGTAAAAATACAGATTATCAAAGTTGCTATGTGAATCACTTATCTATTAATTTATTTGCAAAGAAAGAGAGAGAGAGAGAGAGAGAGAGAGAAAGAGAGAGAGAGCGAATGGGTGTGCCAGGGGTTCTAGCCATTGCAAACGAACTCCAGATGCATGTACCACATTGTGCATCTGGCTGTCCATGGTGTACTAGGGAACTGAACCCTGGTCATTAGATATTGCAGGCAAGCACCTTAAGCACTTGGCAATATGTCCAGCCCCTAAATCACTTTTGACTGTACATTAGCAGTATTCCACATAATCACACTGTTGGGCAACAAGGGCAGGTATCATGAGCTGTAATAATAATAATACAGTTTATTATGTTTTTAAAAACTTTTTTATTTATTTGAGAGAGACAGCGCATGAGCGAGGTCATGTCAGGGCCTCCAGCCACTGCAGACGAAGTCCAGACGCATGTGCCACCTAGTGCATCATCTGGCTTACGTGGGTCCTGGGGAATTGAACCTGGGTCCTTAGGTTTCACAGGCAAGTGCCTTAACCACTAAGCCATTTCTCCAGCCCCTAGTTTATTATTTTTTAAAATTTTATTTATTTATTTATTTGAGAGCGACAGACACACAGAGAAAGACAGATAGAGGGAGAGAGAGAGAATGGGCGCGCCAGGGCTTCCAGCCTCTGCAAACGAACTCCAGACACGTGCGCCCCCTTGTGCATCTGGCTAACGTGGGACCTGGGGAACCGAGCCTCGAACCGGGGTCCTTAGGCTTCACAGGCAAGCGCTTAACCGCTAAGCCATCTCTCCAGCCCCCTAGTTTATTATTTTTAATGTGTATGTGTGTGCATGCATGTGTATGTGATTACATGTGTGAGTGCACATGTGTGCCAAGCATACATGCCCATAGATGTGAGTGCATTGGAGGTGAGGGGCTCACGCTGGGTGCATTCCTTGATTACGTTCCGCCGTATTTGCTGATGCAGGTCTCTTACTTGACCGCAGAGCTCCCCGGGTCCCTTCACTAGCTGGGCAGTTTTCTCAGGGACTCCCCAGTCTCTGCCTCCCAAGCACTGGGATGACAGGCAGGCTGCCATTTCCACTGGGCATTTTTGTGGGTACTGGGTAACCGAACTCCAGTCCTCAACCTTGCATGGGGTTTTACCCACTGAGCCATCTCCCCAGCCTCAATGACACAGTTTATTTCACCTTTTCTGTAAATCCAGGTGCTACAATTTCAACAGGCAATCAAGAGAAACACTGAGATGTCTGACTTTGAAAATGTGGTTTCCACCCCATCTCAATACAAGTGTCAAACTTTCAAGAGACCTGTAAGTCTTATAATAATAATAAAGTTTGGATTTCCGAGTTCTCTAAAATCTGCAGTTGAAAAAGAGCAGAGTCACACACCCAAGTTGTTGCCTGCATTTCCAACCCACTGAACTGTCCTGGCTAAAAGGTGACGGACCGTCAAAGCTGAGCAGAGGCGCTTCAGGGCCCGGCTGGCAACAGCTACTGCTCTGAGTGCCAGGTCACAACCTTCTAGAAGGAGCTTTGTATGAGGAGCTGACCCGATGACAGGTGACAGGAAACTGCAGGCCTCACCCCCAGATGGGGACCACCCCCGGCTAGAGAGCTGGACGGGTCATGTCCTCGATCCCAGGACTCTTCGGTCGGGGCCACTCCATCCTGGACAAAGAAAAATGGTTCTCCGGTTGGACTGCCATCCTTCCCTCCCCCACCCCCCACCTCCGCCCCCAGGGAACCCCCAGGGGGTTCTGCCTGGAGCTAGCAACCCCAGTTAATCAGGAGCTTGTCCTGAAAAGGAAGGGGCTTCCGACCGAAAGTTAAGTCACCTGGCTCCCTCACTTCACCACTTCCTCCAGGAAATTGCGAGGGGAAGTCATTACCCCGCCGCGCTGGGGCGGGGGCAGGGCCGCGCTCGCGGGGTCACCGCCGAGCTCCTGCGCGCGGGTTTCCCTCCCGCGGTCCCCGCGGCCTCTAATTGCTTCCAGGCCGCCGGGACGCGCCCCTGCGCTTCCGCCCGCCCGGCCGGGCCCGCGCGCGCTGCCGCCTCTCCCCTCCTCTCCCGGGCTGGCCCATTCCCACGTACGCCCCCAGAACCGTCTTGAGAGAGGGGCGGCCGTGCCCAGCTGACGACATATGTCGGCTGCTTGCTGAGGTCGGCCAAGCGTGCAATATCGCATTACATGAATGGGGAAGGTCAGGCCCGAACAAGCGGCTTTTACAAGCGCTGGCTTAGCGATCCAAGGCTAAATGGGGTACCGCGCAGGGGGGCGGGTGGGGAATCTTCTGTCTTCCTCTCGCATTGATGAGAAGGTTTCCAGTCTCCCAGGACAGCACTCAACATAAACCGCCTTTGCGGAGGCCACTGGGGTTCCAGGACCCGGCTGGGAACCTGCACCTTCCGCGCGAGGGCTGGATTGGGGGTTCAGGTCTCCCGAGTCTGTGAGGCTGCTGATGAGAGCTGGTGGAGATGTGGCCACGGGCTCCCTGCTCGCTCACGAGGACATTTGTGCGCCATTAGCCTCGCAGGCCCCCGGGGCCGAAGGCCGCCAGGCAGGGGACAGAGGAGCCCAGAGCCTGGTGCGCAGTCCCGCTCCAGCTGGAGGTAGACACAGGTCTGCTCACCTGCTGGGGCGCTACCCTCACCCCAGTTAGCCAAATGCCCCTGTCTCAACTCAACTCCAGAAATGACCCAGACCAGTGTCCAACCTGAGCAGCCAGCCGCGGGCTCGGAGACTATCCTGCATGTGCATGAAAATGGTATTCTGGATTTTCGTTTCAAAGCAGGGAGAAACCGTGCGGTGGCTGATAGGCGGATGCATTGTGCTGTCAAGGACCAGGTTAAAGCTGAGAACAGAGTTCAAAGATTTCTCCGTCTCTCTCCCTTTCTTTACTCCTTCCTTAATTATAGAAGCTGCCTTTAAAAAAAAAAAAAAAGACCTGGGCTGAAGAGATGGCTTATCAGTTAAGGCGCCTGCAAAGCCTAAGGACCCAGGTTCAATTCCCCAGGAGCCACGCAAGCCAGATGCACATGGGGGTGCTTGCATCTGGAGTTCGTCTGCAGTGGCTAGAAGACCTGGTTGGTGCGCCCATTCTCTTTGTCTCTATGTGCCTCTCTTTCTCAAATAAATAAGGAAAGAAAAAGAAAGAAAGAAACTTAAAAAAAGACCTGGCGATACAAAAATGAACAGATTAAGATGGCAAAGTGTCCCTGACTGTGCCATCTTTCTCCCCGACACTGCTCACCACCAGTGATTACAGAGACACGTGGGGTCACGGTTCTGTAGAATGACTACTTGATCTAAAGCCAAAACAATCAACTTTTTAGGGCTAGGAAGATAGCTCAATGGGAAAAGTGCTTTGCTCACGAACATGAAGCCTTGACTTCCAACCCTAGAACCCATGTGAAATGCCAGGTGTGGTGGCATAGGCTTATAATTCCAGTGCTGGGCATCCCAGGGACTTCCTGGGCAGCCAGTCTGGCCTCACTGGTGAGCTCCAGACCGATGAGAGACCACCTCAGAGGAAGTGCATGATACTTAAGACCATTTTCTAGCCGGGCATGGTG
This sequence comes from Jaculus jaculus, assembly GCF_020740685.1. NCBI lineage: Eukaryota > Metazoa > Chordata > Mammalia > Rodentia > Dipodidae > Jaculus > Jaculus jaculus. Next base: position 135,208,781 of record NC_059109.1, read on the forward strand.
GCGCACGCCTTTGATCCCGGCACTTGGGAGGCAGAGGTAGGAGGATCGCGGTGAGTTCGAGGCCACCCTGAGACTACATACTGAATTCCAGGTCAGCCTGGGCCAGAGTGAGACCCTACCTCGAAAACAACAACAAAAAAGATTGTTCTCTAGCCTCCATCTGTACACATGCACGTGCACACATGTTTATGAGCCACTCACGCACACTCACAGATCAACTTTTGTACCAGACTGAGCTGAGGGCTCGGCCCGGCTGCCATCCCCCAGGCTCACCAAGCCTCAGCCTCCTCCTCTGTGCACCAGGCTGCTGTGACTGGGAGGGAGCGAGCAGGCCTGGGAGAGCCCTCCCCCACAGCAGTGCCTGCCAGGAATAAATACAGACCTCCCCGCACTCGGGAGTTGACTGACGGCTGTGCACAAAAAAGAAGAAGCAGGTAAGCTTAACTTTAATAATATAACTTATTTAGTTCAAAACGCTGGGCTGGAGAGATGGCTTAGTGGTTAAGGCGCTTCCTGCGCAGCCTAAGGACCCAGAGTTCAGTCTCTCTTCAGATCTCAAGCAAAGGCCGTGGCACCAGGGTGAGGCAAGTGCAAGGTCGGACGTGCCCACTAGGTGGCGCACGCACCTGGAGTTCAATTGCAGTGGCTGAGGCCCTGGCCCACCAATTCTCTCACTCTCTCTAAAAATAAATAAATAAAAAGTTATCATTTCCACATAAGTTAGTATGTATTACCTTTTTGTTGTTGTTGTTGTTGTTTTTTCGAGATAGGGTCTCACTCTAGCTTAGGCTGACCTGGAATTCACTCTGTGTTCTCAGAGTGGCCTCGAACTCATGGCGATCCTCCTACCTCTGCCTCCCGAGTGCTGAGGTTAAAGGCGTGCACCACTACACCCAGCCATTCTATTAAAGAAAAAACTTACTGACAACTTCCATAAATATGAACAACGTGCCTTAATAGCAATCCCCTTTCACCCCTCCACCCCCACCCCCGCCATAGAGTCCTTCTTTCCAACTAGTCTCTTCCACGGCCATGTCGTCATTTTCCCTCCTGTGACGCAGGTCTTGTGTAGGTAGTGTCAGCCACTGTGAGGTCACGAATGTGCCTGGAGGACAGTACAGTAAAACACCCCTCCCCTTCCTTTGGCTCTTACGCTGTTCCTGGCACTTCCTCTGCGATGGCTCCTGAGCCTTGGAGGGTGCGACAGAGGTGTCTCAGTGCTGAGCGCCCCACCGTCACTTCTTCATTCTGTTTTTTTTGTATGCTGCTTTCTAGGAGGTCTTTGAGCTCTGGCATGCCTTTCTCACCAGCGTGATCACACCAGCCCTGTCTTCAGCTTCTGGCTATGTGACTGCCTGGCGACCTCTACCCAGGGCAGTGCCAGTTGGTGTCCCAGCACACCAAGCAAGGTAGTTCCTCGAGACGACTTGAGGAGCAGTCGCCTCACCCCCAGTGCCAGCCAGGTCTGAGACCCCAGGAGTCAGTCTTCTGTACTCGGTGGGCCATTCCAAGTCTCCCCTCCACCTCCGCATAGAAAGGCTCATAGTCACTTGTGCATGGCCACAGAGCACACAGGTCAGCCCTGGCTCAGGCTCCCCCACTGAGAACCAGTGAGGCTCCGGAAGAGACAGTCAAGGTCAGAGCATCGTTCTCTAAGTAGACCCCTTCCTCACTTCCCGGGACACCGTCCACTGCGGCACGTTCTGGAGGTAAGACACATCCACCGCTGCTATAGTGAGGGCATAGCAGTTCTGCCCCTTACCTGAAGTTGGCCATTCTGTGGGTTCAGTCAACAGCAGGTCGAAAAGATTTGATAAAGCCAGACGTGGTGGCGTACGCCTTTAATGCTAGCACTCAGGAGGCAGAGGTGGAAGGATCGCTGTGAGTTTGAGGCCACCCTGAGACTAAATAGTGAATTCCAGGTCAGCCTGAGCTACAGTGAGACCCTACCTTGAAAAAATGACAAAGAAAAGTCAAGATTTGATAGAAAGTTTTAGAAATAAACTCTGACTTCTAAATCATTTTTGTCACAGCGAATTGTTGTAACTGTTCTATTTTACTGTTGTTAGTCTCTGGCCTTGCTTGCTTTACCGGTTAAACTTCACCGCAGGTATGTATGAGCAGGAACAAGAGCCCACACAAGGTTTGGTGCTGTTTGCCATTTGGGCATCCTTTGGAGGTCTTGGAGCTCGGCCCTTGCAGATGGCCGGCGGGTGGGGGGGGGGGTGTTACAAAGCTACGTCATTAGGGGAAGAATGACAAGAGGTATCTAGCTACCTGGGTTCAAATCCCAGCTGTATCACTTTCCCCCTGAGAACTGGGAGTGCCGTGCTTCCCTGGGGGTGGGGGTATCGACCTCCTTGAGGCCTGAAGGACCGCAAAGCTACCTCAAGGAGCCCAGCAGGTCACAGTCAGACGCCAAGGGGCCGGCATCTCCGTATCTCTCTATGTACACTGACTTGTACAGATTCTAGCTGTCATTCCTTCTCCGGGCCCCTCCCTATCTGCCTTAGAGCTCCGTGCTGCACCCTGCCTCTGCTGCACGTGGCTTCCCTAGGCCCCCTCCATGTCTGCCCTCAGAACTCTGGGCCACACCCTGCCTCCACCACAGTGGCTCCTGCCCAGCCCCAGAGAACCCTTGCCAGCCAGCTCCATCCCTGTTCTAAGGCATGGAGCTGCCCAGGCGTCTGCTGGCATGACCTACCCTCCCCAACACTTGTGTCTGGCAGAGGTGGGGTGAGCAGGTATGCTGTGTCCCTGAGCTCAGGTCCGGAGTGGGGGGCAAAGCGGGCAGACCCGGTCCTTGGGGTGGGAGTGTTCACACACACACCGCACTGACATCTGCCAGCCTCACTTCCCCACGCCCCTCACCCCCACGCTCCTGTGCTCACACCCGATTCACACGCTTCCTTCAGTCTCCTCGGAACACTCGAGGCAGTTACCCCACTCTGACCCGGCGGGGATACACATGGCCTTGCACCTGGAGCCTCAGCTCTATTTCTGTGTCCTGCCCTGCACTGGAGACAGCTACAGTGACTGTGGGAGCCATGGCATTAGTGACAACAGTCAAGCCTACACTGAGCTGAAGCTCACTTCACACACACACACACACACACACACACACATACATGCATGCACACGTGCACACAGACACACACGCTCGCGTGCACACACACACACACAGTCTTTCTCTGCCTGGCAAGCATGGGTGGTGGCTTTATTTATTCATTAATTCATCCATTTTAATTTTCATTAATTAGAACTTTGTTGTATGGACTAATCATGTGATGGTCCCATTCTCCTATTATCCTGTTCTATCCCTTCCTTCCCACCCCCATCCCATGGAGGGCCTTCCTCAATGGGGTTGCTGTTATGCATGTAGCAGTCAGTCACTGTGTGTGGGGGGAGATGCCTCTAGAAACTCCTTCTCACCCTGTACCTCTTACAATCCCCCCACACACACACAGTGTTCCTTGGGTCTTGGCAGGTGGGTTGGGAATCTAATTTAGAGCTGAGCTCTCAGTAACTTCTGGGTTCCTGCTTTGATATGTTTTGAGGGTCCTCAGTGGCTTTGTAGCATATTGATGATGAAACCAAGGGGCCAGGAGAGTAACTTGCCTGAGATCTCCAGCCAACAGACCTCACCCGGCTTGGTGTGCTGTCTTGTTGAATAAATTCCAAATAAATGAATAAATGTGAATGCTGAAACCCTGTGCCCCACGGCATGACTTTAAAAATAAAACAACTGTTTTTAGTTTCTGATTACTAAATAAAATAAGTTCGTTATAGGAAATTAGAAAAGAATCACACAAGGAGAAAAGAAAAGTCAGCCACAATATTTTGGTCACAGTCATTTCCAGTCTGTCTGCCTGGCTGGGTCTGTGCATTTGCCAGGGAATTAAATTTAAGTCCTAATTTGTAATGGCTTGCAGGTCTCTAGACTTCCCTGTTTAGACATCCAGTTATATCTGGTTTTTCTGCTAATATAATATCTGGTGGGTATTAAGCATGTGTCTTTGGGCAGTCCTGTGATTTATTAGGATGAGAATATTAACATACACAATGCCTAGTATCCAGTGCAATGGTTTATATTGATGGTTCACTTATCAGGATTTAGGTTCACTTAGAAAATGAGCCTGTTGTGGGCTGGAGAGATGACTTAGTGGTTAGGGCACTTGCCTGCGAAGCCTTAGGACCCACATTCTACTCTCCAGATCCCATGTTAGCCAGACGCACAAAGGTGAGGCAAGTGCAAGGTCGCACATGCTCAGTAGGTGGCACAAGCCTCTGGAGTTCGATTACAGTGGCTGAGGTCCTGGCAGGCCAATTCTCTGTCTCTGTCTCTCACACTTGGGAAGAGACAGAAGTGACAGTTAGGTAGGATCCGGCATATTGTCTCCTCAGCATGGGACAGGGATCCTCGGTGACACCGTGTCCTCAGCACTGCCCGTCCCAGCGGGACATCTGCAGTTGTAGCTCAGAGCCTGAGAGCCACCAGCGTGAGTGTCCCCGATCTGGACACCCCTGACCATGCCACCTCCAAGTACCTGGCAGTCATTCCTGAGGCCCGGGCTGCTCCTCAAGGCTGGTGTTTCTGCAAACACAGAAACCCAGAGGAGCTAACCTGGGAGATGTTGGGAGCCCTTCCCTGTGGGCTTCCCCTCCCGCCCCCACCACATCCAGAGAGCTCCCCACCCCCGGAAGCCCTGTGCGCAGGCTTGCTTCCCAGCCAGGAAAGACCAGGACAGCCCGCTCGCCGAGCCTGTGGGAGCACTCTGCAGAGACAGCCACTTGTCATTTTAGGGTCATTATTCCTGTCTTGTTCTCAGCAGTCAGGAGTGAGGGAGGCCCTGGCTGGCTCCAGGAAAATGCTGTCTGTGTGGCCCAGAGAGCCTGGGCGTGGGTGACAGACTCTTGTTTTCCAGGGATGGACATGCCGGTCACTTTTCTTCAGCACCAGGGACTCCTTCTGCTCAAGCCCAAACCACCCTCTCTACCTTCCAAGTCTAGGGAAACCCTGGAAAGGATGCCACGGGTTGGTGGCAACAGGGAGCCAGCAGTTTCTGTTCCTCCTCCCGCGTCCCTGGGAAAGGCCTGTCACCAGGGCACCAGTGTGAGGGTCAGTGAAGGGTTAAGCTGCTCAGGTTGGCTCTGGGTCCTAGTTTCTCCCTCAGGGGATTTGGACAGTGGGTACCGCCAGACTCAAAGCTAGGAACTCTGGGAAAAGAGAGGACACAGGGTACCAGCCAGTCTGATGGAGTCGAGAATTGGGAGCCACAGGCTGGAAGCCCCTGGGGACATTCAAATCCCAGCAGGAAGATGGTGGCAGGTGGCCAGACCCCCCTGGGAACTTCCGTCCATAAAGTAAGAATAGCGCCCCTAAAGGCATAAGGGGCCTGAGGACCAGGGCGTTGTGTCCTGTCTCTTCTATCCAGGGCACCGTCCATGAGCCCAAGCCCTCCAGTCTGCTCTTGTCACCCTTAGCTTACAGATGAGGAGGCCCAGAGAGACCGGGAGACTGCCCGGCCACACACCTTGCCCGTTGCTTTTGAAAGCCAGCTGTCCCGGACCATTCCCACCGGCGCACCTGTTCTGCTTCGGGAAGGAAATTTCACAGAAAGTTCTGAGCATACCCACCTTATCTTGGTGTCCCATTATCATCTACTGTGGTCAACTTTGTTTTGGGTTTTGGAACAGTAAGAGCACCTGGCCCTCCAGCTTTTATTAGCAGATAATTACTGAACGGCTTGGAGGACTTTAGGCCCCCAGCCTCCACGACAGCACCCCAAATCCTCAGGTAGGAGGCCTGCCCTGCAGACTGGCAGAGCCATTCCACCGCAAGAGGCCAGTGTGGCCCATGGGACAGTCCCTGCCCTCAACCACCTCGCCCCAGCTGGCTGCCCTGCACAGCCTGTCGCTTAGCAGGGGCACTCTGCCCCCTTCTGGCCGGACGGGCAGTGGTGGCCCAGGCAGGGTTCCAGGCTAATGTGAACTTCATTAACCGCCAACAATGGGGGAAGAGCGAGGGATAAAGTAGGGCAAGCCAGGCGGCCGAGACAATACTGGGGTGGAAGGAAAGATTTTATGATGCCCTCTCTACTCGTAGAGACTCACGGTCCCGGTGGGCAGCAAGCACCTCGGCCACAGTTTGCACAATCCTGGTGCTAGATACCTACAGACTGTCCGGGCCGAGACCACGGATGTGTCTTTTGGCTCAGAAGAGGGAATCATGCCACAGAGTCAGCTGTGACCTCCAGAAGTGGCTCGAGCGGCTCTGGAGGCAGGACCGAGGCAGGAGTCCCCCGGCCTCAGCACGGCCCTGGGGCTGGAAGGAAGGCCACGCCCCCGCTCAGCGCTCCTTCGCCCAGTTGCGAAGCTCCCACCTGTCTTTCTCCACACCAGCCAAGCTGGCAGGGGAAGCGGGAAGCTGCCAGCATTGCACAATGCCCGCTAGCTGCCTGCTCTGCCCGGTGAGGAAATGTGTGTGAGGCTCTGGCTGCTGGAAGATTCCCGGCCTGCTCCCCACCCCATCCGGGGAGTCTGAGTGAGTGTGTCACCGTCTGTAGGGCAAAGTGTGAGGAGGGCAGGGAGGAAGAGGGTCTTAGGACTTCCCTGTGACTTGGGATCCTGGTTTTCCTCTCGTGGGCTGAACTCAAGGCAGATGGTCCTTGCAAGGAAAGTCCTGGGGCCACCTGCAAGAGTCTGGGGCATGGCTGGTGGGGGCAAGAGACTAAAGGTGGGGGCGGGGAAAACAAGGGACTCAGGTGGAGGAGGGATATGGGGGGTCGGATGGGGAAGGAGATCAGGCGAGGGGGCGTGGGATAGGATGGAGCACATGGGGCCTTTTAGGGGAGAGGCTGAGGGTCAGTGTGTGGGTGCAATCCTGTGTGGTTTTGTCCCCCGTGTCCTCTTTAACACCGGGCTATCTTGGCAGCTGGTGAGCTCTGTGTTACTGAGAATGTCGACCTCGGGAGGACAGCCCAGTGCCCAGTGGGACCAGGGCACAGAGCAGCTGAGACATCTTTGTGGATGGCATAGTAATGTAGCCGGCAGCCAGTCTTCAGTCCCTTCCCACAGCTGGGCCCTGATGGCCATCTGGGACAGCAAGGGAAATGACAGGGTTGTAGGTCCAGCCTGGGAATCTCACACTCAAAGCCAGCCACGGTCACGCCACCCCCACCTCCTTCAGGGGAGGAGCCAAGAGGGCCTTTGGATCACCCATGAGCACCAGATCCCAACCCAGCCTGGCGTCCAGACACTCCAGGATGCCCATGTATCACATTATTTATGTCACAATTTATATCACATTATTTTATTTATCATCACAGGGAAACTGAGACCTGCCTCCAGGTGATTGTGGCACACTCAGGCCGTTGTCATGGGAATCACAACTGGGCTCTGACTGTGTGCCTGGTTCCGTGTGGGGCCCAGGGGTTAGTAGAGTGAGCAGTCTCTACTCCCGTGGGCTTCCCAGCCCTCAGGGGACACCGAGATTCCAGAAGTTTTTTTGCACACACTCAATTACAGGCACTGAAAGTGCACCTGGAGGGGCGTCCAGGCGCCTCTGGGAACTGAGAGATGGCTCTGAGGAGGAGCAAGTCCGGGAGGGACGAGCTCTCTCCTAAGAGTAGCAAGGACAGAGGCCCTGAGGACGGTTCTAAGGAAGCACGTGGCAGGGAGACAGGCAGCTACAGCACCTGGTCCTTCCTCAGAGATGGTGCCTGAGGTGGCACCAGCCGCTTCCCAAGGGAACCCGGGATACCAGCCTTGAGCTGCTAGGCCGGTCCCCACAGCCACCTCCTTCCAGGTTCTCACCCTGTGCGAACCAGATTTTTCTGTCATTTGCAGCCCAGCACACTCTTAAATAAACAGGGGTGTGTGGGGGGGAGCAACCAGCCCGCCCTGGGAATGTGGTCAAGACGTCCCATCCTTCCCCAAGGTGGGGTTCAATTGCAAACGAAAAGCTCCGTGTTCCTATCACAGCTGGGAGGCTGTGCCACTCTTTGAGAGCCCCTTGCCACCTCTGGAGTTGGGCCAGTCCTCACTTTATGTCCCTGCCCATTCTGTCTGCCCCAGGAACTCTGCCTCAGTTTCCTGGAGGGCTCTAGGCCCAGTTATCCAGATTGCTGACAAGATCCAAATTCCTCTCTGGTTTTTCAGCTCTTGCCTCCTCTGCTCTGTGGGCCAGTGTCACAGCCTCTCAGGGTCACTCACTTCTGTCCCATTGAGCCACAGCACGGCATTGCCTGTGAGCAGTGAGGACCACTTCACTGTTAGGACTGCGCCTCCTACGGACGTCTGCCTCCCACATAGGACACGCAGCATTCCTGGCCACGAGTCCCTTGGCCGGGCTGCTCTCTGCTTGGACCTTAATTACTCTGGGATAGTCCCTCCTGAGCAGAGAAACTTCTATAATCTGGGTAATAAAATATCTCTTTGAATTTCTTCCGAGTCTGTGTGATTAGGCCAATAAAACACGCGGCACGCTTAGGGACTTTCACTGCTGCAGTCCTTCAGCCGGAACCAATAAATCATAATTAAGCACCTCAAGAGCCCCCCCTCACCTCAGTTCCCAATGTGGAAACTGAGGCAAAAGGAGGTCAAGTGTCTAGCCCAAGACTGTGGCTTCTCACACTGCGCCCCTCACTCCAGCCCTTCTGGGAAGCCATGGGGAGTTGGCACCAGCTACCTGAGACCCCGGCGCTCAGCACCTGGCACATGGCATCCTTGGATGGAGACAGAAATGGACTAACTCCAGCTGGACGGATACCTTCTATTGCCTGAGCTATGGGTGGCCTTGGGACAGGTGCTGTGCAGTGTGATTTATGTAAACCCAGTGTGGGAGGAGGCATGGTGGGACAGGCGTGGGGCCCAGCGTGGGAAGGCGAGGCAGGGAATGGCAGGTCAGGCCAACCTGGTTCCGTCCAGTAGATGCTGTCACAGACAAACACCGAAGTGCGGGAGGTGCGGGATGGAAATGCTGCTGTGTGTGTCTGTTGTTGGGTGAGGAGCACTCTAGAGCAGGGGTGGGTCTGAGCCTTGGCTCGACTGGCCCTGTCCCCTGCTCTGCCAAGAGTGGACGGCAGGGCGGGGCCTGGGGCCGTGTCTCAGTGGTTCTTCCTCCTGGTCTGCCTCTCCTCTGGAAAACGGTGAGACAGGGGAGAGATGCTTGCAGAGGCCACACCCCACCCGTGTTGGGATTCTCCGTGTCCGGGGGTGTTGGTTCAGAGACAGGACAGAGGAGTCCGTGGACACTTAGTTCCCAGCTGTCTCTTCCCACTGCCTTGCAGGATGACCTAGACAGCAAGAAAGAAGGCACCGGGAACGCAGCCTGACCTGCCGCTTACGGTGTTCGCGCCTTGCGCTGGCTGCCCGCGGCCTGAGTCTCGGGTCCCACAGCAATTAAATGAGGAGGCTGCGCAGTACCTGGGCGGGACCAGCAATGACACTCGGGGACACAGGATCCCTGCCAGGCGCTGGACAGCAATGCTAAGTGGCCAGGGAGTCCAGGCCGCCTTGGAATTTTGAGAACTGCTCTCGAGGCTTCCTGCCAGGCCCCGCCCTCCACTTCCCTTCAAACTTGCTCAATGAAAGCACAACATGACGGGTAGCGACACAACCCTGGACGAGTCACACACACTGGACACAACCCTGGACGAGTCACACACACTGGCACACAAGGACTCGACCGCATTGATAATGTATTTGGTTCTGCAGGCACTGAAATAAGCAATCGCCGGTCTGTATTGTGTGATACTCTTTGTCTACTGAAAGCCGTTTGCCTTTGACCTGGTAGACCTGGGAAGTGAGGAGGACAGACGGGGCTCGGCGTCCCCAGTCTGGGGTAGCCGAGGCGGAGCTTTAGCCTCCCTGTTTCTCTGGCTGCAGGGCTCAGGGCTTCGTCCCAGGTAGCCTTTGGTTATGGCCTGGTGAGCCACAAAAGTCTTTTCATGCTTTTGCTTGCATGGGGGTCAGTGGCCAGCCCCATGTGAGGATGGCGCCCAGGTTGCCCAGCTCCACATCTGATTGGCTTTGTAATGCCAGTGGAGCGCTGTGGTGGTTTGAATCAGACGTCCCCCCTAAAACTCATGCCTTCTGTCTGAATGCTTGTTCCCCAGTGGGTGGCAATGTGGGAGGTGGAAGCTTGATGGAGGAAGTGTGTTGTTGGGGATGGGCTTTGGGGTGTTAGCCAGCACCCCTTTTCCAGAGCTCAGGTCACTCACTTGCTGCTGTTTCCCGCGTGGTGTGGCAGAGGCCATGTCCAGCCTCTGCTCATGCCACGCTTTCCCTGCCGTCACGGACTTGCCCTCGAGACGGGGAGCCCGGGTAAACCCTTTCCTCCGTCACCTGTTCTTCGTCAGGAGTGCTGCCCCAGCAAGGTAAAGGTGGCAGCAAGTGCCTAGAGCAGGAGGATCCAGTAATTGCCCAGGTGAGCAGCTCGGAGCCCAAGGCTGTGCCTTTGGTGGGAGGGAGAGATAGGAGCAGGGGCAGCCATGGTGTGGATGTGGGTTCCCACAGCTCTGTGCTGGAGGCGTCCCCGATAATTAGTCACTTCGCAGCCTTCCTCAAGGGAGAGAAGGTCTGAGAGCCAGGGCAGACCAGTGCTTCTGCCTTGACTAGGGACTCCCCAGGAAACAGAGATGGCCGGTGGCTGTCCCATCCAGCCCGAGACCTGGCCGGGAGACAACAGCTCTGCTGCTCACCTCTCCAGAGGGCCCCACTGATCTCTAGGAGACAGGACTGAGACCACCCCCCCACTGGATGGCTGCCCCCAGGTGTCTCCTTTGCATCTCTGAGCTTGCACTTTGGGGCTATTATTAATAAAAATAAGGGTCACCGAGACTGGGGAGATGCCTTAGCAGTTAAGGGGTTTGCCTGCAAAGCCAAAGAACCCACGTTTGATTCCCCAGGACCCAAGTAAAGCCAGATGCACAAGGTGGCGCGTGTGTCTGCAGTTTGTTTGTAGTGGCTGGAGGCCCTGGTGTGCCCATTCTCTCTCTTGCTATCTGCATCTCTTTCTCTCAAATAAATAAAAATGAAGGCCATTGAAGGCAAGCACTACAATGCCAGGGCAGTCGGTCTGATAACATAACACATGACTACAAGTGGGTAACGGGCAGGTAGCATAGACAGCGTGGGTGCCGGGGAATCAGGGACGATTCATGAATGAGACCTGGCACATGGCAGATCGCAGGGTGCCCCTCAGGATGGCACACAGTTGAAAACTTACAGATCCCTTATGGAACTGCTCTTTCAATATTTTCAGTAACTGAAACCCTGGGGAGAAGCTGCAGGTGAAGGGAACGCTGGGTAGTCCCTGCTCTCAGCTGGGACGGACCCTTGTCCTCTCAGAGGGCCTCCTCAGGACCCTACAAATGTGTCATGTGAGAAGAATGACAGAATGTTCAAGAATTTGGCCCAATCCTCAACCTGTTTGTCCATTAGCCTCTCCTTAGACTTATCCTTACCACGAATCCCAGCATTGATTCCTTCTTAATAGTTTCTTTCTTTCTGTCTTTTTTTTCTCTTCTTCTTTTTTTTTGTTTTTTGTTTTTTTTCTTTTTTGTTTTTTGAGATAGTGTTTTACTCTAGCCCAGGCTGATCTGGAATTCACTATTCACTATTCAGTATGGAGTCTCAAGGTGGCCTCGAACTCACTGTAATCCTCCTACCTCTGCCTCGCGAGTGCATGGATTAATGGATGGTGCCACCACACCCCGGCTATGATTCCTTCTTAATAGTTTGTCAGTGATTAAGTGACACATGCTCATTGCTTTTTACTGACAGTCTCTGTGCATGTTCATGCTGTATTTTGATCACAATCCTCACCCACTACCTTCTCTGTCCTCTCTCCTCCACCCCTCCACAGAACCCCTTCTTCCTTCCAGTGAGCCCCTCTTCCGCTTTGATGTCCTTTTCCACATTCCCCCATCCGTGCATGTGCATGTGTCTGTATGTGTGTGGGGCACATGTGTGCTGTGTGCATGTAGAGGCTGTCAGTGTTCTTCCTGGTGAAACAGGATCTCCTTTGTTAATGATTTTGCTGCTGGATAGGCCACAGTCCCCAGGCTTCTGGATTCTTCCATCTCTGTTTCCTGTTGCCATAGGTGTGTTGTGATTATGGATGCACGTGCCACTTTGCGTCTAACCTGATATAGGTGCTAAGGGATTGAATTCAGACTGGTGGGCTTGCAAGTAAGTTCCTTTGACCACCCAGCCATCTCTCTAGCCCCTCTTTCCCCCCGCCCCACCCTCCACCATCCCTGATGGAAGGTTGATGGCCTCCACATTGTGTAGGTCACCCAGTGTCTGTGAGGTCGTGAATGCAATGGTTCACTTCATGTCCAGAAGACAGCGTTCCACAGCCCTCCTCTGGCTAGTACATTCTTTCTGCCTCTTCTGCTAGTCTTCCACAATGTTCCCTGAGCCTGGGAGGGTGTGATAGAGACGTCTCATTTAGCTCTGAGCACTCAGCTGTCACTTCTCAGCACTTTGATGAGCTTTGAGTCTTTCTAGTAGTCACTGCCAACTGCAAAGATAAGGTTCTGTGACCAAAGGTAAGGTATGTAGCCACACAAAGCAGGGGTTCCCAAGGGCACCCCCAAATGAAGCCTTAATCAACTGAATCTGAAACCATGCCAAACTCAGCTCGAACGAGGCTAGTAGGTCTTGGTGTATGATTTTCCCCACCTGGCTCACCTCCCTTCCTTCCATAAAGCATAGGCAGGCCGGGGCCAGGCGGGGATCTAGAACTTGAAGGTGCTGAGTTGTTTAGCTGGTAGAAAGCAGCTATGAGGTGGGTAAAGAGACTTCGGAATATCCAGCATGGGGACCAGTGTGATCTCATTCTCTGGGGGCCAGGGCTTTCATTGCTTTGATTGACAGCATGCAAATGGATTGCCCATAGAAATGCAAATGAGCTTTGCTCCTGGGAACACTATTATCCCTCTGCAACTACTGACCTGTTTTGCATCTATTTGTAAATTCATGTCAGCATTTCTGATGGTGTGTGTGTGTGTGTGTGTGTGTGTGTGTGTTGGAATTCTCCTTTGAACCCCTGGTGACATCTTCCCTTGTTAATGGATGAGTGATAAAAACGTTGACATCATTAAGTTTGATTTGTGTCAGACATAATTTTATTTTTGAAATTCCCCTCCTTTACTAACATCTATTTGCAACCCCAGGAGGTTGCTACATCACCCCATCTTACAGATGGAAAAGTGAGGCTTCAAGAGTCTCCAAGTCTGCCCAAGGCCACACATGATCGTTGTTCAGCCAGAGCTGTGCACTTGGGCTGTGGTGGTACTTGGCCAGGCTCTTCCCTGGTGCGTCTTCTCACGCCCATGGTTCCCCGGCCTCCCTGTGGTGCAGTGGGGTGGCTGTCGCGGGCCATGGCAGGCTCATCCTTCCTGTCCCGGTGGGCTCCAAGCTGATGTCCCAGGCAGTGGTTGTGGGACTCTACAATGCACAGTGACTTTGTAGCTGGCTGGTGTGACCACAGCTTCCAAGGACGGGCATGGGGCCGCCTCCTCCTCGGTGTCATAGGTGACCGCGCCCCGAGTTGTGAACACTTGGACAGCCATTCTCACTTCGACATGCAACTTCCCGAGAGTCAACCCTTGCTGCCAGGGACCTTTAGGCTCTACTTCAATTTGTCTATGTGTGCACATGTGTGTGTGTGTGTGTGTGTGTGAGCGTGCGCGCATGCCCATGTGTATGCATGCCCACATGCTACAGCTTCCATGCATCTGTGGTCTGCCTGCTTTGCGACAGGTTCTCTTCTACTGCAATAGAATGCCAGTCCAGCTGCCCACCGGCTGTGGGTCCGCCCGCTTCTGCCTCCTTTGCTGAGGCACTTGGAATCACCTGCACGCTCCAGCTCCACTTGGCGTTCGGCTCCACACAGGTGCTGGGGATGAACTCAGGCTGGCGGGCTCTGCAAGTAAGCGCCTTTAACTGCCTTCTCGGGTCCCCACTGGGGTCATGTTTGTGGAGTGAGGGGAAAGAAACAGTGGTGATTGCTGTCAAGGGAATGGTGCGGTCTCTAGGGGACAGCCAAGAAAGCCATGATCTGAAAACGTCCCTGAGCTGTGGACTCAACTGTTTTTTAAAACACCCAGGAACTGGCTTAAGCCAGAACTGAATCAAGTGATTCTTTAAAACTACTGAACCACAAACGTTATCTTCGGGATGAACAAAGGCGTTTCTCGTTTGGCGGCTGCTCTTGTGTGAACAAGTGACTGGGCGCCCTCGTGTCGCCGTGCGGGCATGCGTGCGGTGCCTTCACAGCTGCCAAGCACTTTGCACCTAGCTCTTCGGTGAACTTACTGACGCTCAAGTCTGAGGGCGGCGCTGTGGGCCAGTGCTAACGCCAGCCGTGGTCCACAGAGCAGGTGACGGGGCCACAGTGGCAGCTACTCTCCCCAGGCAGCAAAGTCCAGACAGGTGGAGCCCCTAATGAACCCCAAATGCACACACATTTAAAAAATATTTAGTATTATCATTTAAATTTTATTTTACTTTTTTATTGACAACTTCCATGATTGTAAACAATATCCCATGGTAATTCCACTCTCCATCATGTCCCCTCCCCCTCTCAACCAGTCTCTCTTTTATTTTGATGTCATGATCTTTCCTCCTATGATGATGGTCTTGTCCGAGTACACGCACATGTTTTAGGAGCATGGGGAGGGTTGGAGAGGGGCTAGCTCCATGGAGCCCCCTTCCTGTGGAAGACCCTGATATCTCCCTGCCAGCGGCCTTCCCAGTTCCATTTCCAACCCCTTTGTTCCCAGTGGCCCAGGGGTCAGCCCTGCCTGGTCCCCAGGCCCTTGCTTGTCCTTCCTGCACTGGATTCGAGCTGACATTGGGACTGCAGTGGGGATTGGAGTGCAGTCCTGCTTCTGCTCTGGCCTCCTGGGTGCTTGTCCTGAGAGAAGCCAGTGTCACAAGGCTACAGCCAGGTGCAATGACAGAGTAGGGGAAGGGCGCTCGGTCTTGGAAGTGCGTTGCTTGTCCCCAACAGATGACTGTGGCCCAGCTGGAATGTGACTGGAACCCAGAGCGCCCAGGGCCACCAGGTCATATTCAAGTTGATGAACCCAAGAAGCTCTGCGAGATGCAAATGAGCATTTCTCTTTGATGTTCCTAAGTTTTGGGGGTCAGCCTGCTTTGCAACAATATTGAACTCCTCAGGTTCCTGGAAGAGAGGTGTCACTCTAACAAAGACCTAATGTGGACTCGCCTAGGGACCAGGGAGGGGCAGAAACAGGCCTTGGAGGGCGGGTTCGTGGACACCTGGATGGTTCATGTGGAAGCTAGCTTTACTCACTGTGCAGTGAGTGATTAAAGGAATTTTGGCCAGGCCTGGGGACAGACCTGTTACCTGGGGGGGGGGGGGGGGGGGGCTAGGAGAGAAGCACTTGTCGGCTATCTCTCAGAGCTTTTCAGGTTAGAGGATCACAAGCCTGCCTGGCCTACAGAGTGAGGTCAAGGATACCCTGGAAAACAAAGGGAAAACCTGTTTCAAAATAAAAAGTGAAAAGAGGGAGGCCGGGCGTGGTGGCACTCGCCTTTAATCCCAGCACTCTAGAGGCAGAGGTAAGAGGATTGCTGAAAGTTTGAGGCCAGGTCAGTCTGGGCTAGAGTGAGACCCTGCCTTGAAAAAACAAAATGGGGCGGGGGAGAGGGAGAGAGGGAGAGGGAGAGGGGGAGGAGACTGGAGACTTGGCTCAGCAGTTAAAGGCACTTGCTTTGCAAAACCTGAAGGCCCAGGTTCAGTTCCCCAGTACCCACGGAAAGCCAGATGTACAAAGTGATGCATGTGTGGAGTTTGATCCGGGATGCCCATCTCTTTTTGTATCTCTTTCTCTCCCCTTGCAAATACATAAATATTATTTTCTTATTTTGGTTTCTTGAGGTAGGGTCTCACTGTAGCCCAAGCTGACCTGGAATTCACAATGTAGTCTCAGGGTGGCCTCAAACTCACAGCGATCCTCCTACCTCTGCCTCCCAAGTGCTGGGATTAAAGGCGTGTGCCACCACACCCAACTAAAAATGACATTTTAAAAGAGTGGGCTGGGTAAACTGGGCTTGGTGGCACACGCCTTTAATCCCAGCATTCGGGAGACAGAGGTAGGATCACCATGCGTTCGAGGCCACCCTTAGACTGCATAGTGAATTCTAGGTCAGCCTGAGCTAGGGTAAGACCCTACCTCGGAAAACAAACAAAAACCAACCAAACAAACAAACAAAGAAAAGGTGGGCTGAGGATGGAGCTCAGAGGTCCAGCTTACCTGACATATGAGGCCATCACTTCTATGCTTAGTGCCCTGCCTCTCAACAAGCAAACGCGTGATCTTACTACATAGCAACAGAAAGTTTTGTACATTTTGACACTGCAGCTAATAGGAAATAGAATGGATAATCTTTTAAGGGCGGGTTCGAAGCACTGTGGACAGATGCTACCTTAACTCTCGCTGCTGCTTAATGACAGAGAAAAGAGATCAGCTATAAGTAGCAAACCTATTTATTACAAAGCTCACAGGCACCCCCTAGGTTTGAAAATTCCCTGCCTCTCCAAGTAGCAAACAAGAAACAATTAAAGGCTCAGGGGCAAAATTAAACCCAAAGTACAGCCGGACACAACCCACAGTTGAAGAGAGAGCCTGGCTGTAAAACTCCGTTAGGACCTCACCTCGGCGGGGTGGCCCTGTGGTTGTCACAGAACCCTGAAACAGAAAAGACATGTGTGGGTGCGTGCACGGAGACTCACAAAGTGTTTGAGAGAGTTTTACTGGCAGAAACAGTGCCAGCCTGGCTCCATGAGTAGCGCATGAACGGAGCCACCTGTGGACTAGTGAGCTACTCAGCTGGAAAGGACGGTCCCCGGAGAGAACTCTGAGCTCTGGGGGTACAGCCTGCACCACGTGGGTCCCCAGAGGCTGAACGCACTCGACTCCTGTGCCTTGTCGGACTTTATCACGAGGCCAGGACTCGGGCTCACCCCAGGACTCCAGGGGTGCCACACCAGCACAGGCCTCCAGCATGGACTCTGGACCCCTAGCGGGTCCCCAGCATCTGCAGGGATACGAGAATCAGGGAAATTATCCAGGATGTGGGAAGAGACGATTCCCAGCTGTAAACAATTTATTGATGTGCCTGTGTTCATGATTTATGGTTTTATAAAAAGTAATTAAATGTGTGCACGTGTGTGTTCGCACCTCCAGGTACGCCATGGCACAGGTACAGAGGACAGCCTCTCGGGTGTCTTTCATCACCCTTGTAGCTCATTGGAGAGAGCGTCCCTTTCATTCTCACTGTTACTCTAAACTTCTGGAAAACTCTCCTGTGTCCAGCCCAGCATCTCACCTTCAGTGTGCTGGGAGTACAGGCCAGGGCTTCTGGATTTGCGCATTTGTACAAGTGGAGGTACTTTTAGAGTTTTTTCCCTTGCTTTGCTCGTCAGATGCAGATAAGCCAGACCATTGCTTTTCAGACTGACTCAGTAATAAAAAAAAGATGCTGAGGGACTGACGTGTGGATTTCCAGGTAATACTGAGGCCTTGCTTCTGATCAACAGATTAGTGTAGAATCCAGGTTTGAAACAAGTATGTGATTAAACATTACAAAAACAGACAAGAAGCCAAGTCTTCCCCTGCCCCAGTTCCAATTTTGTTAACGAACAGTAATATTATTTCCTTCATGTACAAATATATGTGTTGTTTGACAAGCAAGAGCCTTTAACCACTGAGCAATGTCCCCAGCCCTATGTATGTTGTTCGAAAAGTATTATGTCATAAGGTAGCCATTGTTTTTCATACTGATTATTTTATTTTGGCTGGGCATGACAGCTCACACCTGTCATCCCATGTGGCAGTTTGATTCAGGTGTCCTCCATAAACCCAGGTGTTCCGAATGCTGGGTTCCCAGCTGACGGAGATTTGGGAACTAATGCCTCCTGCAGGCGGTGTATTGTTGGAGGCGAGCTTATGGTTGTTAAAGCCAGTTTCCCCATGCCAGTGTTTGGCACACTCTCCTGTTCCTGTTGTCCACCTTATATGGGCTGGGGGTGATGTCCACCCTCTGTTCACACCATCATTTTCCCTGCTATCTTGGAGCTTACCTTCTAGCTTGTAAGCCAAAACAAACCTTTTTCCCACAAGCTGCTCTTGGTTGGGTGATTTCTACCAGCAGTGTGAACCTGACTGCAACATTCCAGCATTTGAGAACATGAGGCAGGAGGATCACCATGAGCTCAAAGCCAGGCTGGGCTACAGAGTGAGTTCCATCCAGGTGAGCCTCGACTGGAGACCCTGCCTCAAACAAACAAACAAACAAATGACACTTTTTGAATCACAAGAAACTACTCTATGCTGAGCCAGGATGCCTAAAATCAAATAAGAAAAACAATGACTGTCCAAGCATGGTGGCACACAATCTGTAATCCCCGCTCTCAGGAGACCGAGGCAGGAATATCACAGATTGGAGTCCAACGTGGGCTGCATCGTGAGTTTGAGGACAGTCTCATAATTAGAACACCCTGTCTCAAAACACTGAACAAAAACTGAACAAAACACTGGCGACCAGCTGCAAGTGCCCTCACCCATTGCTCCTGTGGGGACACCCTTGGGTTGGGGCACTTTGGAAAACTTAGGCATGTTTTCTTAACATAGGCCCTACTCAGCAATACTCAAGAAAGCTCAGACCACCTTTACTCCTGTCAGTAAAAAAGTAGAAACCCAGAGGCTCTTCCTGGGGATCTGAGAGCTGCATCCTTCAAGAAAGACAGGTGGGGATGGAAGGGTCTCTGCTCTCCAGGAGTCTGAGACATTATAAAATGTCCTTTTTCTTTTAAAAAGTTAAAAATTTTTTTAAAATTATTTATTTATTTATTTGAGAGTGACAGACACAGAGAGAAAGACAGATAAAGGGAGAGAGAGAGAATGGGCGCGCCAGGGCTTCCAGCCTCTGCAAACGAACTCCAGATGCATGCGCCCCCTTGTGCATCTGGCTAACGTGGGACCTGGGGAACTGAGCCTCGAACCGGGGTCCTTAGGCTTCACAGGCAAGCGCTTAACCGCTAAGCCATCTCTCCAGCCCTAAAAAGTTTAAAAATTTTTATTTATCTATTTTAGAGAGAGAGAGAAAGAGAAAGAAAGAAAGAAGCAAATGGAGACAGAGAATGAGCATGTCAGGGCCCCTAGCTGCCACAAACAAACTCCCGACATATGTGCCACCTTGTGCATCTGGCTTATGTGGGTCTTGGGGAATCAAACCTGGGTCCTTTGGCTTTGTAGGCAGGCACCTTAAGCACCTAAGCCATCTCTTCAGCCCTCTTTTTGATTTTTCGAGGTAGGGTCTGTCTCTGGCTCAGGCTGAATTGGAATTCAGTAGGCAGTCTCAGGCTGGCCTCAAATTCCTAGTGATCCTCCTGCCTCTGTCTCCCGAGTGCTGAGATTAAAGAGGTACACAGCCATGCCTGGCTATGCCCTTCCTTAGTCCCTCCCCTGCCCCTCTCTTTCTTTTTTGAATAGTTGTGTTTTTTTTTTTTTTTTTTTTGTTTTTGTTTTTGTTTTTTTTTTTTGAGGCAGTGTCTCCCTCTAGCGCACCTTGAACCTCTGAGCCATCTTTCCAACCCTTAAAAATTAAAAAAAAATCTTTGGCTTGTGCTCCCATGTGTGCATGCATGAGCACGTGCCACCGTGCTGAGGAAGTCAGCAGACAACTTCTGTGTCAGTCCTAGCCTTCCACTTCATTCGAGGCAGCCTCTTTCTGTTCACTGCTTCGCTATGGAGATTCTGGAAAGTTCTTCTGACTGCCTCCCTTCACTGTGGACACACTGGGGTCACAGAAGCCTGCCGCAGCTTGTACATGGGACCTGAGGATCAGATCTCGGGTAGTCAGAGCTACAGGGCAATTGTGTTATCCTCTGAACCACCTCCCCAGCCTTGCGTATTATTTTTTGAGACGCCATTTTTCACTGAAGCTAGAGTTTACCAATCGGGCTAGACTAGCTAAGGCACAAGCCGCAGGGCTCCTCGTATCTCTGACTCCCCAGTGCTGGGATTACAGACATGTGCCACCATGCCCATCATTTTAAATGATGAGGATTTGAACCCAGGTCTTCATGCTTGTGTGGCAACACTTTACCCATTGAGCCACCAGCCCCAGCCCTGCATAGACTGCACATTAGAAACCAATAAGGCCCACATGGAAATGGGTGGCAAATTTTAGGGAATGGAAACCCTGCATGGGAAGACGACTTGGCAATGAACGAGAAGTTGCAGCATGCACACAATGTGGGAGAACTTCAAAGAAACGATGCTAAGCTAAATACTAGGACTGCAAACGCAGGGATCCCTTTACTCCGAGGTTCGGGGGCAGACGGAAGGTGGGACAGCAGACACCTTGGCTGCTGGGTAGTAGATGTGGTTTGGACTGAACAAGGGACGGGAGGAGCTTTCCTGGGGATGGAAACATGCAGTGTCTGAATGGGTCCATGGAAAATTTGCTCGAGCTGAACCCTTAAAATCAGAGCACTTTGCCAAGTAAAAGGTTACCTTTCCATATTGGCACATTCAGGTCTGATTCATTCTGTTGAAAATCACCAGAGCCCCGGTGCATGGCATTGGCTTGTTTTTAACCCCTCGTCTGTGTGGACTTAGCGTCTTGGTTGTTCCAGAAGACACTGCGACAAGCTTCGTCAGGCACATACAGACTTGGACATCTTCTTGTGACTCCGTGTGTCAGGTGAATTTCTGGTCGTGGTTTTGCTGGGACACAGGGAACGTTGCTGGTGACAGTTCAGACATTACCCAAGAGCCCTCCGAAAATACTGCTGCAACGCACGCGCTTGCCAAAGCCTCAGTCGTGGGAGCGCCAGTGTGCCCACACCCTTGCCAGTGTTGGATATGATCAACTTCTGTGCTTGCCCATCTGATAAAGAAAAAAATATTTTATCTTCCCAAATGTTTGTTTTAGTTTTTCTTTTTTAATTAGGAGTGGTGCTGGGAAGATGGCTCAGTGGGTAAGGGTGCTTGCCGGGCAAGCGTGGGGGCCCAAGGAGGCCTGAGTTCTCTCTCCACCATCCATGTAGAAAACCTGGGTGGAGCCATGCACACCCATAGGCCCAGTCCCGGGGGAAGCAGAGGCCGGAGAACCGCTGGGACTCACTGGTCAACTGGTGTGTCTGAAAACAGCAGCTCCAGGTTCAGGGAGAGATTCTGCCTCAAGGAAACCACAGGAAGAGTGGTAGAGGGAGGGCACCCGGTGCCGCCTTCTGGTCTCACAAGCGTGCACATGGGAGACACACCTGCACATGCAAACGTACACGCCACACACACTACACACACAAAATTGGAAAAATCAGAAGCTTCTCTATTTTTCTTTCTTTCTTTTTTTCTTTTTTTCTTTTTTCTTTTTTTTTTTTTTTTGGTTTTTCAAGGTAAGGTCTCACTCTAGCTCAGGCTGACCTGAATTCACTATGGCGTCTCAGGGTGGCCTCGAACTCCCAGTGATCCTCCTACCTCTGCCTCCCGAGTGCTGGGATTAAAGGCGTGTACCACCACGCCTGGCTAAGAAGCTTCTCTATTTTTAATTTTTTTTGTTTATCATTTTTATTTATTTATTTGAGAGTGGTAGAGAGAGAAAGAGGCAGAGAGAGAGAGAGAATGGGCGTGCCAGAGACTTCAGCCACTGCAAACAACTCCAGATGCGTGCACCCCCTTATGCATCTGGCTAACGTGGGTCCTTAGGCTTCACAGGCAAGTGCTTAACCGCTAAGCCATCTCTCCAGCCCAGCTTCTCTATTTTTTTAACCCATATTTTTAAAATTTTTTATTAACATTTTCCATGATTATAAAATATATCCCATGGTAATTCCCTCCCTCCCCACCCCCACACTTTCCCATTTGAAATTCCATTCTCCATCATATTACCTCCCCATTACAATCATTGTAATTACATATATACAATATCAACCTATTAAGTATCCTCCTCCCTTCCTTTCTCTACCCTTTATGTCTCCTTTTTACCTTACTGGCCTCTGCTACTAAGTATTTTCCTTCTCACGCAGAGCCCAATCATCTGTAGCTAGGATCCACATATGAGAGAGAACATGTGGTGCTTGGCTTTCTGGGCCTGGGTTACCTCACTTAGTATAGTCCTTTCATGATCCATCCATTTTTCTGAAAATTTCATAACTTCATTTTTCTTTACCGCTGAGTAGAACTCCATTGTATAAATGTGCCACATCTTCATTATCCACTCATCTGTTGAGGGACATCTAGGCTGGTTCCATTTCCCAGCTATTATAAATTGAACAGCAATAAACATGATTAACCCATTTTTTTACATTGAGTTTCTGCATCTGATTTTGTCTGAATAGAAGGTTTGTTGTTAAATGTAGAAAGATCAAATTCAATACCCGGACACAGAGGGGATTGCCTTTCCTGAGACTTGACTGACTGTCTGCCTGCCTTTAGGGCTCACTGATGGAATGGCGGTTGGCGAAGAGCTCAGCTCGGCGGCGAACCCTGGACGCCACTTCCAGCTTTGGGGAGACTCTTCGACCGTCGTGCCTCTGTGAGCTGTGCGTGCATTGTGTGTGAATGCGCATCTGCGCATGGGCACTGCCAATCGTATTACTGCTGTGCCCTGCCTGGGGTGTGCTTGCACAGTGCCCGGCGGGGTGTCCCAGGGTTACCTAGGCCCGGATTGCTGGGATCTGCCAGCGAGCTTCCCCTGTGGGCGCTCATGTCCACCTTGAGGATCGAGGCCGGGAAGGGACATGCTGTTCCGGCCCCCTGCTCCTTCCTTCTCTCCTGCCCAGCCGCCTCTGCTCTTGGTTCCCCAGGTGAGAATGTTCTTTCTCTGCCTTGGGCATCGTGTCCCGGTCTCATGAAGTCACCTCAGTGTGACACCCAACTTGCCTTGCCTCGCAGCCATCTCTGAACTCCGAGACATACTTGACGAGCCGGCCTTCAGCAATGAAACAGATTCCACAATCACAGACTCCCAGAGAGAAAAGAGCCAGCCCCTCACTGTGTGTGTGTGTGTGTGTGTGTGTGTGTGTGTGTGTGTATGTGTGTGTGTGTGCGTGCGTGTGTGTGTGTGTGTGTATGCCTGTTTGCATGTGGTTGCGCGTGGGGTCCGAGGTTAACGTCAAGTGTCTTCCTTTATCATTTTTCACATTGTTTACAGAGGCAAGGACTCTCTTACTTAAGCCCAGAGCTAATTCACCTGGTCTAGCTGGAGTACCTGCCCAGGGGACCCCCTCCAGCTCTGGGGTTACCCATGTATGCTGTGGTTCTTAACTCTGCTCCACATTCATACATAGCAAGTGCTTTCTCCACGAAGCCATTGCCTTAGTCCCTGACTCCTCTCAAAGGAACAACCTGTGGGGTTCACAGCTGGACAAACGCGCTTATCCTTTATGCCCTACAGGCGTTTGGACTTCAGACTTGTGCTCCCAGTAGTGACGATGCCCTGAATGGATCCTGCAGGAGCCTCCGCTTCAAGAAACATAGCCTCTCCGCTTCACGGAACTTCAAGAACTGGGCCAGTCCCAAAGGGGAGGGCTCACCTCCTCCTCACACTGAACTGGGCTCTGGTGGCCACATACCAGACCCTGAGAGCCAGATGCCCTCTGAATAATTTCAACACCAGCGATTACTGCTTCTCACCTCACTTCACCTACCACCAGCTCCACCCACCTCTGTGGGTTAACCAGCCATGCTTCCTGGCTGCCAGAAACCCCATTCTTTATTTATTCATCTTTTTCCTTTTTTTTTTAATTTTGGTTTTTCCAGGTAGGGTCTTACTGTAGCCCAGGCTGACCTGGAATTCACTATGGAGTCTCAGGGTGGCCTTGAACTCATGGTGATCCTCCTATCTCTGCCTCCCGAGTGCTGGGATTAAAAGCGTGCGCCACCACACCCGGCTTATTCATCTTTTTAAAATTTTATTTTTATTTACTTGAGAAAGAGCAGGAGAGAGAGAGATAGAGAGAGAGAGAGAGAGAAAGAATGGGTGCGCCAGGACTTCCAGCCACTGCAAATGAATTCCAGATACATGCACCACCTTGTGCATCTGGTTCACGTGGGTCCTGAGGAATTGAACCTGGATCCTTAGGCTTTGCAGGCAAGCACCTTGACTGCTAAGTCATCCCTCCAGCCCTCATTTATTTTCTAACATGAGTGTGTGCGTATGTGTGTGTGTGTGTGTGTGTGTGTGTATGCATGTGAGGCCCAAGGTCAATGTTGGGTGTCGTTCTCGTTCATCCATCTTATTTATTAAGATAGGATCTCTCACTTAAACCCACACCTTGCTGGTTTGGGGCTAGTCTAGCTAGCCAGCTTGCCCAGGGCACCCCTTGTCTCTACCTCCTGAGCACTGGGGTTACAGGTGGCCCACCACATCCGCCCAGCATTTACATGGGGGTCTGCTCTCAGTTCCTCACCCTTGCATGACAAGCATTTACCAGCGAGCCACCCCTCCGGACCCCAGGAAGCCCTTTCTCAACCCACCACCCAGGCAAGCGTGAAAGCTCGCCCCCTCGATGTCTGACTGTGCCAGGCGACGCGGCTCGTGACAAAGCACCTCTACCTTAGCCTTGCTCACCGCCTCGCTGAGCCATAGTCCCGTTCTCCCCTTAGGCCATCCCTTGTAGACGCCCATGAAAGTGGGCTGTGGGAAGGGCGGGAGGGGACAGACGGGTCCTCACTCACTCTGTGCCCACGCTGAAGTGCTCTTGGCGCCTCTGCTGGGGAAACATGGCCGGTTGTGCTGGAAGTACCATGATCGCATGAGATGTGGGCACCAAGAGGCACGCTCAGAGAAAGAAAAGCCATTTCCACCAGCTGCTGCTGAGGCTGCCTCATCTCGTAGATGCGGGAGCTCCCTGGGCCAGGGCTCTGCTGCTTCTGGTCTCTAGGCCCACAGGCTCGCCAAAACCACGTTCATTTGCACAGAGTACTAGAGAGACAGGCGAATGGTAACGTGATGGCCGCTGGGATCATCTGAGGACCTGTTGGAGTCCAGACACCTGCCGAGTCACTGGTACCGCGACCTGACTGGGGAGGAATTCCGTTTCACAAAACCCCTATTTACAGGTGAGAAAAGTGAGGGTCAGAGAGGCTTAGTTCAAGGTCACACAGAAAACCAGAAGCTAAGTTTAGGCCTCCTAATTCTGAGCCCCAGGGCTTCTCCATCTCAGGTCAGTTCACCCTGTGGAGGGGAGCTATCCAGCGTGCCTGGCCTCCACCTACCAGATTGTCAGTCAGTAGCACCCTTAGCATGACAACCCAGTATATCTGCAGACATCGCCAAGGGTTCCGTGGGTGCAACGTGACCAACCTTGAGCTGAACCTTCTCTGTGGCTCTCTGCTCTTTGTGCGTTTGGGACCTGCTCTTGGGCCCCTCTGCAGGCTGAGGGGTTCCTTGGTCATCAGTCAGATATTAAACCTTGCGGGCCATCTGCTTGGCGGGAAGACTGCAGGTCCAAGACCTGTCACTCTGCCCACCATTGTGTGCCCGAGAGTGGCTTAGGGAGATTACAGCAAAGCAGGAAGCCGACCTCGCTCACCAAGTGGAGCAGAGGGCACCGTGTGAGCTGCAGCCAATTCTAGCCTAGGGAATGTTTTCTTTATCTTGCAAAACACATCTAAACAATTGAATTGGAGACCAGTGCCTCAAGGTTTGGAGCTTTCCTATTTACTTTAAAATTAAAAACATGGGGCTTATGATGAAAACTCAGAAGACCTCGCCAATGCCAAGGGTGGAGAACCCGCTGCTCTGTCCCATGCCCCCCTGCCCCATGCCCCCCTACACAACTAAACACTGGGCTGGAACAGAGGCTCCTATAGGCTATTGGCAGCATCTGTGATGCCAGGGAGGAGCCCTGGGTGGGAGCGACAGATGGTCAGACTCTCAGAAGAAGGCCACTGTCGTGGGCCCTTCAGGAGAGCTCCCTGGGACCGGTCCCTTGATTCTGGGCAGGGGGCAGGGGAGGGTGATGGTAGCTCACAGGAGGAGAGGCTCTATCTAAATGGTGCATGCCAAAGGAGCTCTGCGTCCGGAGAGGAGCTGGCAGGAGGCAGGCAAGCCAGAGGGGCCAACAGCAGTGGCTGTACTTTTGCTCTCCTGGGCCAGGCAGCGGGAACAGCAGCGGTCCCCAGACCTCCCCAAGTCAAGGACTCAGAGAAGATTCTAGAATGGCATATTGTGGCGGCTTGATTCAGGTGTCCCCATAAGCTTAGGTGTTCTGAATGTTAGGTTCTCAGCTGATGGAGATTTGGGAATTAACACCTCTGGAGGCAGTGTATTGTTGAGGGCGGGCTTATGGGTGTTATAGCCAGTGTCCCCTTGACAGTGTTTGACACACTCTCCTGTTGCTATTGTCCACCTTATGTTGGCCAGAGGGTGATGTCCACCCTCTACTCATGCCATCATTTTCCCTGCCATCATAGAGCTTCCCCTTGACTCTGTAAGCCAAAATAAACCTCTTTTTCCCCACAAGCTGCTCCCTGCTGGGTGATTTCTACCGGCCATGTGAACCTGGCTGCAACACATATTGAGGAGGATTCATGTCGGCTCAGCGTCTCAGTGGCTCAGTCCGTGTGCACTGTTCACTTGGTCTTGCGTGCTTGGCTGGCATCGTGATGGCAGAAGCATGTGGTGAGTGGGTGAGTGGGTTCTTCAGGCCGTGGTGACAGGAAGCAGAGGAAGGGACCAGGGACAGCCCCCGGCAACCCACTTCTAGTTCCCACCTCCCACCTCCACTGCCTCCCAGTAACATCTTCACAGTATGTGTCCATGGGGGGATCCGTCCTCTGGGGAGACCAGAGCCCTCAGCCCGCAGTGCACGAGCTGGTGGGGGATATTTCTTATCTCAGCCATGATGAATGGGTCAATGCAAGGCGTGTCAGGTCTTCCCAGACAGGGTCAGAAGTCAACCTTTTAGTCACTCTTTTTCATCTTTAACCCATTCCAATGGAGACATTCAAACATTTTCAAACATAAATGGACTTACTGGGCATAGTGGCGCATGCCTCTAACCCTAGCACTCATGAGGCAGAGGTAGGAGGATTGCTGTGAGCTTGAGGCCACCCTGAGACTCCATAGTGAATTATGTGTCAGCCTGGACTAGAGCAAGACCCTCCCTCAAAAAACAAAACAAAAAAACCCAACAAAACAAAACCTGGACTCATGCAATGAATTCATCACCTGACGTCAACAGCAGTCAGCCTGTGTCTGATCTGGCTCTGTTTGTCCCACCATGACTCCCAAGAAAATCTGAGGCTCTCTCGGCTCTTACTCTCAGTCCCTGGGGAGACAGTGTCCTCTGCTGTCCCATGCTGGACAGAGTCAACCTGCCCTCTACAGGGTGCAGTCTCCTGTTGCACTTCCCAGCAAGACACAGTGGATGGTGCCTCCTGTCTCTGAGCCCTAGGTTCCCGGTGTGTAAGAGGACTTGGTGATTGATGACATTCACCTCCCAGAATGCTCCGAGGGTCAGAGTGGAGCAAGCAGGCTCCCTATGCAGCAGGATGTGAGCCCTCATGCCCAGGTGGCCACACTGCTTCGCTGAGCATCCCTGCCATCCAGGACAGCGCTGGGGACGTATGGACAGTGCTTCATTATGGTTTAAAGGTAGAGTGTCCCTGCCAGGGCCTCACGTGTGGAAGACTTGGCTTTCAGCCGGTGATGCTCCTGAGAGGCACGTAGCTAGGGCGAGAACTTCACCCATGGCTCAAGTCCGTGATGAGCTCGTATTGAATGGGCAGTTGGAAACATGGGGCCTGACCACTGAGAGTATGTCCTGGAAGAGTATATCTTTTTTAAAACATACATATGTAACTTTTTATTGACAACTTCTATACTTACAGACAATAAACCATGATATTTCCCTCCCCTGCCACTTTCTCCTTCATAACTCTGCTCTCCATCATACCTCCTCCCTCCATCCATTAGTGTCTCTTTTAATTTGATGTCATCATCTTTTTCTCCTATGAGGGTCTTGAGTAGGTATTGCTAGGCACTGTGAGGTCATGGATATCAAGGCCAGTTTCTGTCTGCACAGCTGTATGAAAGGAGTGGTACCCTTCCTTTGGCTCTTACATTCTTTCTGCCACTTCATCCGCAATGGACCCTGAGCCTTGGAGAGTGTGAGATGTTTCAGTGCTGGACACTCCTCCGTCCCTTCTTCTCAGGGCTATGTTGCCTTTTGGGTCACCCAGTGGTCATCGCCATCTGAAAAGGAAGCTTCTCTAACCAGAAGTGAGAGTAGCAGTAATGTACGAATATAAACATTACGTGTAGTGCTTTCAGGGCAATTTGGTGAGAGTGATGTATGCATTTACTGGAAGGGTATACCTTGCCCCTAGTTCCTGCCTGCCTTGCTCTCTGCTTCCTGTTACCATGATGCTGTGCAGCAATGGAACCAGCCAACCACTGAAGGGTCTGTAATGTGAGCTGAAATAAATCTGGCTTCCTTTTTAAATTGCTTTCTTATGTATTTTGTCAGAGATGAAATGGCCACGCAGCATCTTTGAGCTTTTTCCTTTTGGTCAGTGGCGAGTCTCTAGAGATAAAACTTGGCTCTGATCCTCAGCTGGTCCTGACCTCCTCAGGCCCAACTGGCTCCCCTGCTGTGGAGGAATGAGAACAGGGCGGCCAGGTGTCAGGTTCCCCAGGGACGTCCCCATTGCAAATGCCTTTTCTCTTAAGCCTCTCCGTGATTGCAGTCTATTCATGTCAGTAACACATCAGGCTCACAAGTAGCTAATTCAGGGACCTATGAAGGAACCCCAGGTACTCATGTGACCAGGGAGAGTTCAGGCCACAGAATATGGGGATCCTTGGGCACAATGGGAATAAGAAACCAAGCATAAGGAAGCACTCCCTGCCCTCCAGGGTGACAGTCAAAGGAGGACGATCTGACGAAAGTAACAGCTCTGCTGGGTGTGGTGGCGCACGCCTTTAATCCCAGCACTCGGGAGGCAGAGGTAGGAGGATCACCTTGAGTTCAAGGCCACCCTGTCCTCCCTGCCCCCCATAAAAAAATAACGTCTTCCTCAGGCCCTCCAGGCTGTGGGAGGGGAGTCACCTATTGCCTGGCTCTGTGGCAAATGCAGCCATGTTCCTTTCTGGAAACGGGGCTGGTGATGACCGCTCCGGGACTGCTGCATTCGCTGGGCATCAGGTAGGCCGTTAAGCTCTGGACAGGTCAGAGCAGGCCTGGGTCACAGGAGATGAGCTCACCCCAGGGCTGAGAGCACGGTACGGAGTAGGTCTTCCCCAGCAAGTGTGAGGGAGAGGGAGGACTACCCAGCGCCCTGGTGGCCTAATGACAGAGTTGGTGAGTGGGGCTGAGATCCCCCGCAGAGCCACCCGAGAGGACCACCCCCAAGGGGCCCCGCCCTGCTCCTCTTCAGAGCTGGCGCCTCGGGCTGCAGGCCCCAGACCTTCTCATGCAGGGCTAACGTGTGCCGAGTAGAGGAAGGATCTAGACTTACCTTCTTAGTATTCTGTTTTTCTCTTTGCAACATAGACTCATGTAGTACTGGCCGGTCTCAAACTAATTATGAATCCAAGGATGACCTTGAACCTCTGACCCTTCTGTCTCCATGTCCTTAGTGCTGGAATAACAGCTGTGCCCCATCACACCCAGTTGATGCATGCTGGGAATGGAGCCCAGGGCTTTCCGCATGCTGAGCAAGCACTCTAGTGACTGAGTCACGTCTCCAGCTCTCACAACCAGCCACATTTAAACACATTAGAATATTCTGAACGAGGGCCAGAGAGATGGTTTAGTAGTTAAGGCACTTGCCGACAAAGCCAAAGGACTGGGGTTTAGATTCCCCAGTAATCAAGTAAGGCCAAGTGCACAGGGCAGTGCATGCTTCCAGAGTTCATTTCCAGTGGCTAGAGGCCATGGTGTATCCATTCTCTCCCTTTCTCTCTCTCTCTCTCCCTTTTTCTCTCTCTCAAATAAATAAATATTTGTTTGTTTATTTTTATTTTTTTATTTATTTGAGAGTGACAGACAGACAGAGAAAGAGGCAGAGAGAGAGAGAGAATGGGCACTCCAGGGATTCCAGCCACTGCAAACGAACTCCAGATGTGTGCACCACCTTGTGCATCTGGCTTACGTGGGTCCTGGGGAATCGAGCCTTGAACCAGCGTCCTTAGGCTTCACAGGCAAGCGCTTAACCACTAAGCCATCTCTCCAGCCCCCTAAGTAAATATTTTTTTAAAAAATATTCTTTTTTTTATATATTTTTTGAGGCAAGCCCAACAGACTAGCCTTTTATTTTTAAGTGAGAGAACGAACATGAGAGCAAGAGCAAGAGAGAGAGAATTGGCGCACCAGGGCCTCAGCCACTGCAGTCAAACTCCAGACGCGTGCACCACCTTGTGCACATGTGTGACCTTGTCCACTGTGTAACTCTGTGCGTCTGGCTTACGTGGGACCTGGAGAGTCGAACATGGGTCCTTTGGCTTTGCAGGCAAGTGCCTTAACCACTAAACCATCTCTCAAGCCCAAAAAAGAATATTCTGAATGAAAATGAGCAAGGTTTTGGATATTCCTCCTGCTCTGGGATCCCTTCACTCTGATGCCCCTGACCAAGACACAAACACAAAATTGAGTCTCATCCTGATAGCACGGAGGATAGCTGTCAGTTTTGCACATGAGAAACTGAGGCACAGAGGACAAAGTAATGCACTCACAGCTAGTACGTGGCATAAGGCAGGATTCACCCTGTGGTCTCTTTAGGGTCCACTGTGTGTTTTCCACCCATGGGGGTCTCTGCAGCGAGTCCGGGCATGAGTGCTTTGAGCTGGCGCACGCTGTCTCTCCCAGGCAGTGTCTGGAAGCCTGGGCTCAGACAGGCATATCACAGAGCTCACCTCACACACAGGACTTTTGGGCCTGGGGAGGCCTCTAGACACCCTGACATTTAGTCAGCCAGATCTGCCTTCCTGGAGCTAGCAAATCGAAGGATAGCAACCATCTCCAATTGTCACTGAGCTGCTTTTGGCCCAGGTGTTGAGGGGTTTCCTGGGAGCCGATGGAAGAGCTCTCTCTCTTGGCCTTCCTCAGCCCCATGTACATCCTGAGCCCGGCAATCATGAGAGTCACTCTCTGTCACAGTGCCCCTCCCCCCAACAGGACTTAGCCAATGGCAAGAGCCTCACACCACCTGCCGAGCAACTCTGCTCCAATGGGAGCAGGGGACTGTGGGAGAGTCTGTGCATCTGCCCTCTTCCAGGTCAGCCTTCCCAGGTCCGAGGTCTGCAAATGGCATTGGACATGGCCTGGAGTCTGGTGCCTTCCTCAGAGAGTCTGTGAGGTTCAACCAGGCCACCATCGAAGGTGTCTGGTCTCTCCTAGAAGCCAGGGATGGCACTGGGTGCCAGGGCTAAGAGAGTTAATAACAGCTGGCCAGAGTCCTTGCCCAGTCAGGCATGCGTCCCAGAGGCCAGACAGACGATTCAGGAGCAAGCTTGCGACAGAATGAACATGCCTCATTGCTAGTCACAGGGTCCTCTAGCTTGTGGCAAGGGTGTAGAAAAATAAAGGGAGAATTAGTTAGAGACCGAGAAAACATCTGAGACCAGAGGCGGGATCCAAGGTCCAAAACCAGCTTGGTGGCAGTTTAAGACTTTGATATGCATTGACTTTCTAAGCTAGGAAGGCCGATCATCTGCAAGGTGAGACCCAGTTCCAGGCTCTTGGCTGAGGAGGGGCAGTCAGAGCCGAGGGTGCCCCCACATATCCCTCAGGAAACACCCTCCTGGTGTGAGAGGGGGTGCTCCAGGTCTGCACTTTCACTTTCTGGGGAGCTGCTGTGTGTCAGGATCCCTGTGTTACCTGGATGGGGTCAGATGATGAGCTGATGGACTGGACCTCTGTCCTATTCCGCCCACCTCTCGGCGTCAGCTGCCAAGGAAAGGGGGCGGGCACCCAAGGGTAGTAGGTCCAGGAAAGGGATAAACATGTCTTTGGGTTCACTCAGAATGCTGCTCAATGACACAGTTGTGTCTTGTGTTTTCTGGGCATCTGCTCTCAACCAGGCATGGGCTGTGTGGGGTTAGACTGTGGTCACCAACTTGGCAAAGGAGGAAAAAAAAAAAAGGTCAATTTTGGAGTCAGGAAAACACCATCTGACCAATAGTTCGGAGTATCCTTCTTGCAGGCTGTGAGGCAAGTGCCCTGGGTCCGTGTTTGTGCCCTGAAGTGGTGGGAAAGAAGTCATTCGAGTCACAGCAAAGAACTTGGGGTGCCTCACTGTGCCGCCTGGTGGCAAGATCAGTCACCACACCCCAGCACCCGGAGGACACTCCCGCCAAGGGCTTCCTGTCCCCACTGCCCAGCACGTGCGTGTCCCAGGGGAGGAGCACTCCAGGCCTGGGTGTAGACAGAGGCGGCGCCTGGAACCCCGACTCTCAAGTGCTGCTGTTCCAGGGCTGTCACCCCAGCTCAGCAGGGCCGGAGCAGCCCCAGGACAGGCCCAGCAGGGCAAGCCTGTCCTTAGCTACCTGGTTTAGGACAGTTGCTAGTTCCTTCACATCCCCACGTGGTCCTTAGCCAAGGAACGTACCCCTGCTTCAGTAAGAAGGGGTCTGGACTGTATCAGGGGTGCCACAGCCCCCAGGAACTCCTAATGCAGCAAAGTTAAGCTGTTGGAACCAGAGACACCCGGGGTACAATTGCTCTTTCACCTCGTCCTGTGTGGCTTGGGCAAATTGCTTCACCTCTCTGAGCATAATTATTTGTTATGAGAAGAATGAAAGTGTCCTTCTTACACAAAGAGTGCATGGAGTAAGTGAAGCGGGGTAACCAAAACACACAGGCTGGGGCTGGCAAGAGGCACCGAGACATAAAAGGTTACAGGTGGGATTTTTATCTTTTGATCTGGGCACGGACACGTGATGAACAGAGTCGCAGTGTGTGATCGCGTGCGAGCAGGGACCGGAAAGCAAGCCTCCGCGCACGTCCCCGCAGCCTCCCGACCCTGTGGTGCAGGCTCCAGGTCGCCCTCAGTCGCTGATGAGACAACCAAAGCCCAGAGAGGCTAAGTGACCTACACAAGGTCATGCAGCTAGTGGGGGTTCAAAGGTGAGGTTAGGATGCAGGACCATCTCCTGTAAATGGCTCGTGGGAGTTTGAACAGACACCCCAAGGTCTCACTGCTGAGGTCTGTGGGAAGGGGTGCTGCTCAGAGCCCCAGGAATCCCACTCTCCTCCCCTCTGACGGTGTCTGTCGCACTCTCGCCCGGGGCCTGCTGCAGCCCTTGGTGGCCCTCCTCCCCAGTGGCCTGGGTGGCACGGCTTCTTTGCAGCTGGCGCTCGGGAGTGCGAACCCTCTGTCCCATGCCCATGCCCTAGCTGCAAGGGAGTCTGGGAGGAAGGCAACCGTCAGTTTCAGCCCTATAGGAAGAGAGACCGCCGTCTCGCAAGAAGGAGGACTCCTCAGACACGCATAGGTGTTCCAAGGGTCACCGCAAAGGGCCAGCTGGCGGAGGGGACTAAACAACCCACAATTCCACCAACATCTGCCGGCGCAGCTTGACTTGGGATGCGTGGACGTTGCGACTGCGGCCGCCATGGCGATGGGTTTAGCCGCATTCCCAACCTGTTGGCCACCACAGCACAGCTAGCCCGCCTTGAGCATGCTCAGGACCGGGCCCGGGCATCAGGGGAGCAAAGCCATCAGCACAGATCCTCTTTCGCTTACTTTTAGTGTTATTTTGAAACAGGGTCCCACCAGGTAGCCCAGGCTGGCCTGGAAGTCATGACGCTGCTGTCTCCGCCTCTTGAGCGCAGGATGACAGGAGCTCACCACGAGGCCAGTCTACAAAGCCTCTCATTTATTTTTACATTTTTATTTACTTATTTGCAAGCAGAGAGAGAAATAGAAGAGAGACAGACTGAGAGAGAACGGGCACACCAGGCCCTCTAGCTACTGCAAAAGAACTCCAGATGCATGTGCCCCTTGTGCATCTGGCTTACACGGGTCCTAGGGAATCGAACCTGGGTCCTTTGGCTTTGGAGGCAAATGCCTTAACTGCTAAGCCATTTCTCCAGCCCTTTATTTTTTCATTATAAAAAACTTTTAATTGACAACTTCCATATCTATAGATGATATATTATGATCATAGTCCCCTCCAACAATCCTCTCTTTTCCCCTTCCCCACCCCCTCCACCTAATCCCTTTTTCTTTCCAACTAGTCTCTTCTCTTTTATGATTTATTTGAGGGGGAGGGGCAGATAGAGTGTGGGTGCACCAGGGCCTCCAGCCACTGCAAAAAAGGTCTCCAGACACAAGCACCACCTTGTGCATCTGTCTTATGTGAGTACTGGGGAATTGGACCTGGGTCCTTAGGCTTCACAAGTAAACACTTCAACTGTTAAGCCATCTCTCTAACCCTATTTAGGTATTTATCTCTTCTATTTTAAATATTTTTTGTTTATTTTTATTTCTTTATTTGAGAGTGACAGAGAGAGAGGGAGAGAAAGAGACAGATAGAAAGGGAATGGGCACGCCAGGGCTTCCAGCCACTGCAACTGAACTCCAGACGCATGCGCCCCCTTGTGCATCTGGCTAACGTGGGTCCTGGGGAACTGAGACTCGAACCGGGGTCCTTAGGCTTCACAGGCAAGCGCCTAACCGCTAAGCCATCTCTCCCGCCCATATCTCTTCTATTTTAATGTCATCATTTTATTTTCCTCCTACTATGCAGGTCTTGTGTAGGTAGCATCAGCCACTGTGACATCATGAATATCAAGGCCACTTTGTCTGGAAGACAGCACTGTAAGCACTCTTCCCCTTTCTTTAGCTCTTAAATCCTTTCTACCACCTCTTCTGTAATGGTCCCTGAGCCTTGGAGGGTGTGACAGAGATGTCTCACTTAGTGCTGAACACTCCAGAGTCACTTCTTCTCAGAATTGTAGAGAGCATTGAGTCACCCCAGTGGTCACTACCATCTGAAAAGAGAAGCTTCTCTACCTAACAGCGAGAGGAACATTAACATATGGGCGTAAACATAAGCATTTAGAAGGCAGTTTGGTGGGCATGACATGTCCATCTAGACAATAGTAGTAGTTTCCCCACTAGGGCTTATGTCTTCCCTAGCCATAGGCTTTTGATGAGGTTTTCAGTGCCAGGCAGGAATTCTCTCTCATGGTATTGTTTTAAAGTGTGTGTGTGTGTGTGTGTGTGTGTGTGTGTGCACATGCACACACGCAAGGCAGACAACAGCTTTTGGACAGGCCCTCATCTTTCCACCTCATCTGATGCAGGGTTTCTCTCTCTGATCTCGCTCTGTTGCTATTGGTCTTTGCTCCAGTCTCATAGCTTCCAGGAGCTTCTGTCTTCTGCCTCCCATCTCACCGTCAGCATGCTGGCATTACAGACTCCCTTCATGGCTTCTGGCTTTTAACGCCTGGTCTGGGATCAAACTCGGGTACTTGGGCTTGAGCAGCAAGCTCTTTAGCCGCTGAGCCATCTCGCTGGCCCTGCAAAGCCCATTTCATAACCTAGTGTTGCCCATCGTGTGTGATTCTTCGAATACCTTTAGCCAGAGGCACTGGCCACTTGGTAAGTGCTGGGCTTTTCCCCCTCTGGCCATGGACTGCAACTGCCCAGTGCTGGGGCAAAACCTGACTCTCAAACTGGAAGTATGGCTCCAGTGGAATTGGTGGCCTCTATGAAACATATGGCTCCCACGGACCAAGGGCTCCTTGGTAGACATGTGGCTTTCATGCGTGGCCTCCACAGAGCACGGATGGCTCTCACAGAACACAGGCTTTCTTGGTAGACATGTGGCTTTCATGCATGGCCTCTACAGATTGGTCATGACAGTTGAACCATCACAGGTTGAGACCCCCTGCCTTGTCACGATCATTCCCCGCTCTCAATTCCCTAGGAGAAAGCTTCTGGGTCCTCTTGACTCTTGCTGGTGTCCCAGTGCAGCAAAGACAGTCAGGTGTCAGGTTCAGGCCTGGGGCAGGCTGGGTGTCCAGCTAAAATCTGAGACTTGTTTTCACAGTTGTCTTTCAAGGGTCCTTCGTAAACCTCTTTCCCCTAACTTCCCCATTATGTAGGTGTGTGTGGGGTGTGTGTGTGTGTGTGTGCCCTGTGGGCATGTCCATGGAGACCACAGAAGGCTGTCAGGTGTCCTCTGTAGCTCTTCTGTCATGGCTCCTTGAGACAGAGTGTCTCACTGAACCTGGGACGTGCAGTTTCTCTGTTAAAATGGATGACCAGAGAGTCCCCATCATCCTTGAGTCTCTGCCCCTCTCCCCCATCAACCAGCACTGGGGGTAAAATTTCAAAATTTTACTTGTTGTACGTGTACCTAGGCATTATTCACAGAGGAGCAAGACCCCTACTCACCATCCCCAGTCAACCCCCCCCACCAGCAACACTGTGACCTGTGACCCCTGAGGAGATGGAGTGTGGAGAGCTGGCGCATGGAAGGCATCTCTACCAGCTCCACGTGCAGCTCCCTGAAGATCCTTCTTGAAGCGCCCATTTCCTGGCCTTGATCCAGACACACGGGTTCAAACCTGCGGGGAGGCCAGATTGAGAACCCAGAGCCATGAGAAGAGAAGGAAATTGCGGTGGACCAGGGCTGGCTCCCATTCCCTGTTCTCCTGCAAGCCACCAGCCTCTGTGGGCCAGACGTCTTTACTCCTTGGATGAGGCATGACCAGGCTGGAGGGGCAGATGCAGAACCCTGGGAGGTGGTGAGGACGCATCTTGAGGACCCGGTGGCCGCCGAGCCTCGTGCTCTGTGCCGCAGCCAGGTGTGGGAACAGCGTAGCCCAGGTGGGCCGCACCGAGGAGAATGCCAGCCATTCGCTCAGCAAAGGCTCTTGGAGCTGTCTCCTCTGCCCCGACTGAAGGGAGTTGGGTCTTAAGTCGTGTGCAAACACGTCTCATGTCTGCAGCTGTGTGTGTCGGAGTCTTTGAAGGGAAACGACCCACGATGGCAACAGTAAACAGACGTGCCTGTGAACCAGGGTAGAAGTCATGCATCTAACTCAAGAGGACACACACGTGCGCACGTGCACACACACACACACACACACACACACGTCTTGTGCACGGGACAAGTTTGAGAAAGTCCATTAAAACTAGGGGCTCCTGAGTGTGCAAAAGGCCCTGGATGTTGTATGGCGCGGCATGTCACATGTCCAGAGTGTGTCACTGAGACTCTGGGCTGTGCGTTTGGCCCTTCTCTTGCCTGTGCAGCTCCCATTGACCCTAGACCCTCACTTCCTCTGCGACCAGCAGGCACGGGGTTCTTAAAAGAGACAACAGCATCTGGCGGGGACCTGCTGGACACAACTTGCCTTCTACCCGGAACACGCTCCGTGTCGTGAGAGGGGACTTGCTCCAGAGGACGGTGATTGATACCCAATTCCCGGAGCCAAGAAGATCCTATCTCTGTGCACAAAAGGGCTTCTTTAAATATGGTTTCCAAAGGCACCAAGAAGTTCAAATTTATGGCTGAAAAATACCTTGGGTACTGAAGGACTTCTAACAGAAAGTATGACCCCCTTCTGTCCTTCCTTCTCCCCCCACCCCTGGGACAGCTGCAAGGAAAGGTCCCTGCATAGTTTCCCAGGCTGTGCTGTGATACCTACAAGGCTAGAGAGGACCTTCCAGCCTTCTGTGTGGGCTCGGAGACAGTGGGTGACAGTGAATTCAGTGCACCCCACCCAAGCCTCCTCCTGCCCCTGCTACACTCCTGGTGCCGCAACGCATTTGGACATGTAGACATGACTCAGCTTGTTTTTTTGTTGTCTCACCTCGACGGGACCCTTGGCCTCCACACGCGATCAGAGTGACACTAACTACTAACTCCAGTGACTCGAGGGTCCATCTTCAGACTGAGGTGCCAATATCAAGAGCAGAAGTGATAGAACTGGGGAGTTGGTTTTGACCCCAATCAGCCCCTCTTCCACGCTGAACCAGAAATCTAGATCCATGCCCTGCCTCTCACCCGGGCAAGGCTCCTCACCACCAAAGCCCTTAGTGTCCCGTCACTACATGAGCAGTCTGTGTCCACACTTGACATATCTGGGGGCCGGTGACAAGGGTTTTCAGCATCTACAGCACAGCCATGATGAGATTTCCTTGGGAACATCACCAAGAGGCCCTTGTGCCCTGGAGACTGCTCAGCCCCTCTCCAGCTGGCGTGTGGCCTGGCCTTTCTGCCTTCACGACCGCTGAGACCTTCTGCTCGTCTGTCCCTCAGAGGCCAGCAGCCAGGGAGAGACGCCGAGACTGTTGTGCTGGCCAGAGGGAAGCCATCCACTCTCCCTCTGCGAGTGACCCTTGACTGTGACCGCTTAGCGCTCCTGAGGCCTGTCCTTTCCCCTGCTGTGCCCACTCTTCCCATGGGTGTGGGTGGGGGTGGTGGGCACACAGAGAGGCCTGCCTGTCTTGTTCACCCCCATCTCTCTTGCTGGCTAAGAAACCTTGGGTATCTCATTCCCTGGTAGGCATCTCATTCCCTGGTGGGCTAGCCCACTGTGTCTAGTTACTGGGCACACACTCCAGGACAAACAGCTCTCAGGGCAAGCCAGCCCAAGGAGGAAGGAAGAGAGGACCAACCACTGAGAAGCCAAAGGTGGTGGACAGGCTGGGCTAGAGAATGCCCTGTGGCCATACCTGCCTGGGTCTCTGGTCACCTGGACAGTAAGAGCCCCATTTTTTTTGCCAAGACCCCCAGCCCCCTCCTGCTTCCCTGTCCAGTCACACCCTGCCTGCCTCTCTGCAGCTCAGCCACACTGAACCCCCACTTTTTGCCCCGCCGGTGTGCCCAGGGCCTTCGTGGCTGCTAGTCCACTGCGTGGAATCCCCTCATTTCCTTACACTCTTACCTCCTCCGAGAGGCTTTCCTTGACCAGGCCCCCACCCAAGACTAGGAACCCTGCTCCACCCAGACACTGTGGTGTCCCTCCTGGATGGTGGCTGACTGGATTATCAGGGACAGTGGCCTCCTCAAACTACCCACTCCTGGTGGTCAGGCTCTTCCCCTGCGTCTGCCGCCTGCTCCTCCTCCGTCCCCCCTCTGTGTACGAGGGCGTCACTCCGACCTGACCTCAGGGCCTCCATGCTAACCCTTCCCCTGTGTGGAAGGAGTTTTCCTCTCAGGTGAAAGCAGGGTTCCCTACACCCTTCCTTCAGACCTTTCCTCAGCACGTCAGCTAAGGAAGTCCCTCCTGGCCACATGTCTCTTCCTATTACATTTGTCCCCACTTCTCCTGGAGGTGACACCTCGAGTCGTTATGTTTGTTGACAGACTCCTAGAATGAAAGCTCTCGGGACACTGGGTTTTGCCTGCTACTAACATCAAGGGCTCTGTGTCGACAGATTTTGGACCCTGGCATGGCAGGAGCTTGCTATACCGTTCTACCAACAAATGTGCCACAGACCGCGAATTAGGACGTTCCATGCTTTCTTCAGTCAGGGTTTTATCAGCTCCTGTTTTTAATATTTTCCCTATAACCATAACCGTACCATAGCATTCAAACCCTGTTGTCTGTAAAAACTAAGCCTGGAGCCGGAGTCATGTTTTCATGAGAGTAAGGGTCTGGCGAGGGGAGGGCAGCTGCAAGGTCTATTGGGAAACATCTTAGCCATCCCCCCACCCCATAAGTCAGGCTGTGTTGTACCCCAACCTCTGGAGACTCTGCGGGGTGATGCCAGACCCTAGGAAGAATCCTTGTTTCTTACATTGTTGCTGCTTAGGTCTAAGAAATGATAAGCTTTCTGAATAGCACCCCTCCCCCAGCCCAGGACAGAGGCCCGCCTCTTACCTTGCCAGACTGGGAGCGCTGGGGTTTCCAGAGTAATTCCTCAAACTCCTTGTGACAAGAGCAGCGGCCCAGGGGTGCTAAAGCCGAGCCTTCAGGGTGCAGACCCAAGGACATTCGCCTCCAGAGCTCCAAGGAGAGGGTTCGCTGTGGCTCTTTGCAGAAGCAGAGAGGCCTCTTCTGTCTTAGACTGTTCTCTGCTTGAGGTCTGGGATGGGGGGAAGGTGACATGGAGGAGCTGGTAGGTTTGTGGGCTAGAACAACGGCCCTGGACCCTCCAGACCTCGCTCCCCACTCCAGACCCCTTCCGGGAAGGTCTGGCTCCAACTTTCCTCTCTCCAAAGGTCCCCCTACAGTGTCTTTTTGCGGGCACAAAGCACAGGATGGCCAGGTCACAGAGTTACAGCCATGTTTGCAAGAGCCAGAGGAGAAGCCGAGAGGGGGCTTCGCGGGCCTGGAGAGGGCACCCCCCCTCCACCGCCCACCGCTCCTCGCCAGCGGTGGAAGCAAGAAGTTACCCAAAGGCCTGAGTCATTCAGGACTCCGCAAACTCACTTTGTAGGAATTCACTTCCAGAAACTCATTTTCTCCTTCCTTCCTTCCTTTCTTCCTTCTTCCCTTCTCCCTCTTCCTCCATTCCTTCCTCTTGCCCTCATTCTCTCTTTCTCCCTTCTTTTCCTCCCTCCCTCCCTCCTTCTTTCCTTCTTTTTGCAGTGGTAAGAATGGAACCCCAAATCTTATGCATGGTAGGAAGATGCTCTACCACCAACCTGTACACCAAGGCCCCTTTCTAGATGTTTCTAACTACAAGTAGGGAAGGAAAAGGCTTTTACCTGGGCACAATACCTCAGCTCAACTTGTTGAATTTTTCCTCGAAGTTGTCATAGCAGAAAGAAAAGTTTCCATCTTTCTTTTTTTCTTCTTCGACCTAAAGATGATATTATGGTGACTAACAGCAAAAGGTATTCTCGGATGCCGGTGTGGGTTTATGAGCTGTTATATATTAAATGTCGCCCCTTTGGGGAGAGCTGTCAAAACAGCCTCATGTAATCTTCCCTGGGAGAGAGATCTTTGAGAAGCCACATAACTCAAATTATACAAATACCTGTCAGAAGCCATTAGCATCACCGCAGCGGCAGGTGGGGGAGGAGAGCCAAGGCAGAAGCACGGAGCAGAGATCACGGGGCCGGGTGTGTGCTGGTGTGTGTGTGTGGGGGGGGGGCAAGGAGTCCTCGCTGCCTGGATTCCATGGATGAGCAATTTGCCAACTTGCCCCTCTGACCGGGAAGATATTGAATTGGGGTGACAGGGGCTCTTGGTCCTGAACTCTGGGGTCATCATTCACACCTCATGTGACCTTGGATGACCTTCTAAGCACCTGCAGTATGGTTTCTGGCTCCTTTTTTCTTGTGTATGTTAAGCGCACCCTCTACCACAGAGCTGTACCCCAGCCAGCCCTGGATGGATTTTAACAATGGGGCCCAAGTCACCGGAGGAGATAGCTGGGGAGAAGGCGGTTGGGGCGGTGTGACGTCTGGAACCACGGCTCTGCTCCTTGTGTGTCGGAACCCTATCCTTGAGGCTCATGGCAGAGGTCTGTGAGGCGTGAAGTCTGACCGCTCTTGGATTTCCAGAGACGCAATGAGACCTGAGCTGAGGCGCCTGCCATGCTGCGGGCGGCGAGAGTGAGTGCCAGGCACCAGGCGGAGCCACCGAGGCCCAGGTACAGACAGCAGCCATCCCACGCCCCTCTCCTCGTGCGCACAGTGGCCCACAGCAGGTCATGGCTTCCTGACATTATTCCCAGGAGGGACAGGAGAAGGAATCTCCCCACCCCCCGCCAACACACCCCTGTACTCCTGATGGGAATACATGGGACTCCAGTGACTAAAACCCCCATGGCGCCAAGCTCCCCTCCAGCCTGGGTAGTAAGGAGGGGATTTGCAAGAGGCACGTCGTTCTCAGCCCCAGAAGGTTTGCTGGGGGGTCCAGGCCTTAGCCTGTTCTCTGAGTACCGCCAGAACCTCGCCACCTCTCTGACTGGCCTTTAGATAAACACAGGTTGGTCCAGGTGCCATGTGGGGCCGCAGTGACCTTCCTGAAAAATGACCCTTTCCAAGCCTTGCAGCTGTCACGCACAAGCCGTCGTGGCCCCTCTGCACTCCGGGCCATGCCGGGCCCTAACCGCTCTTCTCCAGCTACAGGTCACCACTCACCCTTTGAAGTCCTGTGATCCCCCGTATCCCAGAAGCCCCTGCTCCATCTCGGACCGTGGAGGGGACATACAAGGGGACATTCTCCTCCTGGATGGTTTAAAAGAGGTTTCCTTTTGCCACAAACTCTTCTCTGTGCCTTTTAGTCTCTAACTCTCCTTCCCATCAGAAAGCCAAACCCAGAAATGCTTGTGGGTCATTCTCTGAGGACCTCACCCCTCAGCGACAAAGGTGCTCAGGAGGCAGGGTGAGGAGAGCAGGGAGGGAAGGGAAATGTCCCTTCAATGTCACCCACTGCAGTTAAATGATAGCTAACAGTTGCATTTCCTCTTCAGACATGCTGTGTCCGCTGCTGCTGGGAGAGCTGAGGCTCAGAGCGGTGAAATCACCTGTCCAGAGCCACAGAGCTCAGACATGGAAAGGCCACTCTTTGTTGTTGTTGTTTATTTTGTTATTTTGAAGTTCGGGTCTCACTCCAGCCCAGGCTGATGCAGAATTCACTGTGCATACTCAGGCTGGCCTCAAACTCGTGGCAATCCTCCTACCTCTGCCTCCCGAGTGCTGGGATTAAAGGTGTGCACCCCCACGCCTGGTGAGAAGCTCACTGTTTATACACAGGTACACAGAGACCCTGACTTTCCATATCACAGAGTCTTACCCCAGGAGAC
Organism: Jaculus jaculus; assembly: GCF_020740685.1. Classification (NCBI taxonomy): domain Eukaryota; kingdom Metazoa; phylum Chordata; class Mammalia; order Rodentia; family Dipodidae; genus Jaculus; species Jaculus jaculus. The sequence continues at coordinate 135,251,500 of NC_059109.1, forward strand.
ATTAATCATTCTTTGGTTAAATCATTCTATTTAAGAGAAAGCTCTATATTTCTATTTTTATTTTTGTTTATTTGTTTATTTGGGGGGTAGGGTCTCACTTTAGCCCAGACTGATCTGGAATTCACTCTGTAGTCTCAGGGTAGCCTCGAACTCATGGCGATCCTCCCGAGTGCTGGGATTAAAGGCATGTGCCACCCCGCCTGGCTACAACCTCTGTCTTTCCATTGTGGTTTTCTTTTCTTTCTCTATTTCGCCCTTTCTCCCTTTCTTCCTTCCTTCCCTCCTTCCCTTTTTTATTGACAGGGTATATGTAGCCCAGGCTGGACTTGAACTCACTGTAGCTGAGGAGTACTGGGGTTGTCAGCATACACCACACGCTGGTTTATTCAGTGCTGGGGAAGGCAGGCACTCTACCAAGTGAGCCCCGTCTGCAGTCCAAATTCTTGTGTGTGTGTGTGGGGGGGAGGGTGCTGGGGATTGAACCCAAGACCTGTATAGTATGTTTTCTTTCTATAATCATAGTTGTGTGTGCTTGCATTTATAGTCAACTTTAAGTAATTCATTAGCATCCAGACAGCATCTGAAATGTCAGGGTAAAGAATGGAGAGAAGTTTCACAAGTCAAAGTGGGTTTTAAGTGATGTAAAGTGGCATGCTTACTTCAGTATGACGTTTTCGAAGGTAGTTTACCCATAGACAATCAGGTCTTGGTCATAAAGGGTCTGGATGCAGTGCCTTTCAGCTTTGGAGAGAGTGAAAACAAATTCATGAAGCTGTCTCTTATTCCCGGTCCCCACTTAAACTTTTGTTTCTCTAACTTGTGGTGAATCTCAAATGCACCTTCCTCGAACGCCAGCAGTCTTGTGTACATAAGTGTACGCATGTCTGTACGTCTCTTTTCAGTGCCCTGGTCTGGCATGTGCTGGGTAGGTATCCAACTACTAAGCTACATCTCTAGTCTTTGTTTTTTCTTTTAAGAGCAAAACTAATTTTTTCCAAAAGTGTGCACATGCCTTGTACCCTGCACTTCCTCCCATGTTTCCCCTTGCTCTTGGTTTCTGACTTGATTCCTTTAGTCACTTACAAAAATACACATATTTTTGCCCAAGTCATTCTGTTCAACTTCAGTATCTCTTTTCCAGTGTTTGACATTTGAAAAACGTTAATCTGGGTCAGCGAGTACCTGCTGCTGGAAAGAATCTTCTGGAATGCCATTTTGATTTGGTGTGACCTCTGTCGGCAAGTTCATGTCAAAGGTCAGTGAACACACAGTGCGGGAGGGACGGCAGAGGCCTCAGAAAGTGAATATATGTCAAAAGCAATTCTCTGACAGTCTCCGCCTTGATGAGCAAGCCCCTGACCTGAGCAGCCAGCAGCTCCTAGCACGTTCCAGATGTTTCTCCTTGGGCTGGCGGGTAGTTCCCTCCAGGTGTCTTCTGAGAGACCCTGACTCTTCTTGAGGACCTTAGTGGGTTCCGAGTGCTACACAGACACGGAGCTCTGGCAGAGCCACGTCAAGGCGTGGCTGTGTCGCAGGTCCGGGAGTTGGAGCCTCAGGACACCTGCTCCCTTTGCTGTGCGCGTTACCCACCCACCTGTTTGCAGGTCTCCGTCCCCACCGCTGCCCCAACTGCTCCACTCTCTCATGCCTGCAGCCCCATTCCCAGCAACGCCTCTTGGGGTGGAAAGATTGGCTCACCTTTCTTCTGAATAGATTATTTTCAAGTTATTTAATGCCCAAGGGTGCTAGGGAAACACCCGCTTTCCCCTTTATTCTAGCCAAGGATTGCTCCATGTGAACCATTGCCCTGTGTCCTGTCAAACATGCATCTACAGTTTGAATCTGAATGTCCCCCACAGGCTCAGGCTTGAAGAGCCGGTCCCCAGCTGGCTGCACTAATTTGGAGGCTCTGGAGCCTTTAGGAGGTGGGGTCGGGCTGGGGAAAATAGGTTACCAGGGACAGGCTTTAAAGGTTACGTTGGCCTTGGTTCCTATTATACTCTGTTTCCTGGTCCTCCATATTGTGAGCCACACACACCCACCACCACGCCCTCAGAGATCCCAGCCCACCTGCCTTCCCACCATGCTGCCCTGAAACCATGAGCCCAGATAACTCTCTCCTCCCTTAAGCTACGCTCAGGTATTGTGGTCACAGTGATGCAAAAGTCACTTATGGAAGTTCCAACACATATGTGCTTGTTCTTTGTCCTTTAAAAAAATATTTGTAAGGAGAGAGAGAGAGAGATTAGAGAGAATGGGCACTCCCGGGCTTCCAGCTGCTGCAATGAACTGCAGACGCATGTGTCACTTGTGCATCTGGTTTCATGTGGATACTGGGGAATCGAACTGGGGTCATTAGGCTTTGCAGGCAAGTCCCTTAACTGCTGAGCCATCTCTTAAGCCCCCTTTTCTCCTTTTTATACACATGGCAGCATGCTATAGCCACAGCCCACAGGACGCCGGGTCATGTTTTTCAGGGGCACCATCAGCTCTCAGTGGGGACTGTGCCATGCTCAGAGAATAACAAGCGAGGCAGCGAACATCTTCTGGGGCTTTCTGCGTCTCACATGAGGCTCTGCCTCTCCCAGGCATTTCTTCACTTCCTTCTCATGTAACTTAATGAGGCGGGTACTATTCTACCCCCACCTTGTGGGGGGACCAGTATTCGGAGAGTTTGTGACATGTCTGCGTGGCAGAGTTCACAGCTAAGAAGCATCAGGAATGAGACTTGAACCCAAGCCAACCTGATGTCAGAGGTGCAAATCCGAGTTCCTTTTCTGGTCCAGAGTTCAAATTCACTTTTACATGATTCTGTGTTATATTAGGTCACGTCACGTTCACTGAGAACCTGTGGTGTGAAGACCCAGTACCAGAGCCTGCACGCAACAGCAGACAGGTGGCAGCTCTGTTCCTGTGGTGCTCAGTGCCCGTGGGCAAGCTAGAGCTGTGAGGGGAGAACGTCCCCCTAGGTATGCATCCTTCCATCTGGAACCTCAGGGGTGACCTTATTTGGAAAAAGAGGAGATGTTGACATGAGCTCACACAGGATGAGGACAGGCTGTAGATCCAGTGACCGGTGTCCTTGTCAGAAGAGGAAAAGACATCCAGGAGTCAGGAATCAGAGGGCAGAGTGGAGGTGTGGCTACCAGCTAAGGGACACCAGGAGCCACCAGGCCAGGCAGAGACAGCGGGATCCTGCCGAGTCCTCGGGAACACAACTAGGAACACCTCAGCTTCAGGCTTGGGGCCTCTGAAGCTACGCGATGACACGTTGCTGTCACTGCCAGCCAGCTGGGCTGTAGGCCCTAACAAGCACCTGCAGCTGTGATCAGCTATGAGGGGCAAGTGTAAGGCTACAAAGGGTTTGGGGAAGGGTGGCATTTAAACCAACGCGTGGCACGGAAAAACCCGAGTAGGCCTTAGGAGAAAGAAGAGAACATTCCAGAGACCCAACCTACTTATTCTCTCAGTTCTTCTTTCTAGGAGCTGTGTTCACAAAACAAAAACAAAAACAAAGCTCCAAGAAATGAGTGAGTAATCCTATTCATAAAATTATTTCACGAACAACTCATATTTATAATTTAAAAACAGTTTTACTTAACCAGCCTACCTAAAATATCACTGCTTTAGCATGAAATCAACACAAACATAATCAGTGAGATATTTTAAGTTCTTTGAGCTAATTTCACTTTGAAATCTAATGTGTGCTTAACACAGGGCACAGGCACATTTCTGTGCCCAGTAGCTGCATCTCGCTTCAGTGTTAAGCAGTATGATCTAGAAAATTCTAGCCCTTTATGGGTTTTCACTTACGCCTTCATCTAAAAAATAGAGTCGCACATTTGTTGAGCCTGCTGTGTTCCCAGCCTTGTGCACTGGGGTCTGTGTATTGTCTCAGTGTCCTGTTACTTGAACTGGTTCTCAACGATGACTTTATGCACCGGGGCCGGGGCGGGGGGGGGGGTGCTCCCTGGGGAGGGCGGGGTCAGTCAGGCTTGTAGTAGTGATGGGAGCAAATGTCCTGAGACAGATGGGTCTGCCTGTCCCCACTCCCCTAGGAGCAGGTGTCCCAGATGACTGACACCGTCAGGTACTGAGAGTTCAAAGAATCCCTCCCTCCCAACCATGAAAGCTTGAAGAGTGTTGGGCATTGTGAGTAACTGTGAGAAGGTCTTGTCTCGGTTGTCTGCTTCCTGGGTGAACCAACACATTCAAAATGAACACAACCCTCAGAGTTATGACTGTCAGGTGTGTGGAAGCGAGACCATGGATATCTGGGTGCATCTGGAGTCGTCCATCCAACAGCGGGAAGGAAAGGGATTGTTCTCTGGGAGACTGCAGACTTAGGTAAATCAGCCATGAGGGATGCAAAGATCCTCAAGGGACGAACAACGTTCCCTGTGCAGTAGAGTATGGGGAGCAGAGAGCCGGGGTGCAGCAAGAGGGAACTTCCACTGTGGGACCCTGAAGTCCCCTTGCTGGGCTCAGCTTCCTTGCCAGCTCCCCTGCGACATCTTCCATTGTGACGGCCACACACAGTGGGCTTCCCTCCGCGGCTCGCGTACGCCCTCCACTAACTGTGGTCTGGCAGAATCTGTAACTGCCTGTTTTACCAGAGTGTTCCCTATAAGTCAGAGATCTACAAAACTTCTTTCGTTCAAATCCAGGGCCAGATGATTAAACAGTCTGGGCTTTGCAGCTGTGTATTTCTGTCACAGCCAGTGACAGAAGTAAACAGGCTAGGCTTCGTCCCCAGAATGTAACTTCCATGTAACTTCCATGCAGAACATTGTGCTTTTTGTGATTTTTTTTTCCCCCCCTAGCCATTTAAAGTAGTTTGAACCTTTCTTAACTGGTGGCTTGTTGGAAGGCAGGTGACAAGCTGAACAGGGTGTATGGCCCCAGTTAGCTGATTCTTTTTCTCAGCTATGAATGCAGTAGGGCCCAGTCTTAATAGAACTGTCACTTTTATTATTATTATTTTAATTTAATTAATCAATTAATTAATTAATTTGAGAATGAGAGAGAGTGTGTGTGTGTGTGTGAGAGAGAGAGTAAGAGAAAGAATGGGCACACCAGGACCTCCAGCCACTGCAAACAAACTCCAGACACATGTGCCCCTTTGTGCATCTGGCTTACCTGGGTCCTGGGGAATCGAGCTTCAAACTAGGGTCCTTAGGCTTCACAGGCTTAATCACTAAGCCATCTCTCCAGCCCCACTTTTATTATTTTTGATCTTTTTTTTGCTTTTGGTTTTTTGAGGTAGTTTTACTTTAGCCCAGGTTGACCTAGAGTTCACTTGTAGCCAAAGCTGTCCTTGAACTCACTGCAATCCTCCTACCTCAGCCTCCTGAGTGAGTGCTGGGATTATAGGCATGCGCCACCACATGGACTACATGGGATTTTCTTTTTTATATCACAGTATTGGGGACTGAATCTAGGGTCTTACACAAATTAAGCCAGCACTGACACTGACTTCCACCCCGTTCTCTCTTTAAATTTCGTTGTTTTTGTTTGTTTGTTTGTTTGTTTGAGGTAGGGTCTCACTCTAGCCCAGGCTGACCTGGAATTCACTATTCACTATGTCGTCTCAGGGTGGCTTCGAACTCTCGGTGATCCTCCTACCTCTGCCTCCAGCGCCACTGCGGCTGGCTCCCATTTCCTCCAGCCTCCCGGGTCGCTGGGTGACCAGCTCCTCATCACCTGTGGATTCCCAAGGGGTAATGCCAGGCCCATAACAGAAATACTGGCCGAGGGACTTCATTCCAGCGAAGGAAAGTAGTGGTTAGAGACATTAGCTTGTCAGAAAAATATTAAATTTGCAAGTGGGTTTTATTTGCTCTGAAGTGTCACTGCTTTTCCCACCCTGGCGGAATGTTATGAAATGCAAATTAGCTCCCATCACAACCTCGTCCTCAGATCTGCCTGACGGCCTGCGCTGCGGCGCCTGCCCAGCCTCCACGCCGCGCCGCGGGAGCTCACGCGGGGGTGGAACCTGGGACTCAGCAATGCACGCAACAGAGCCAGAGCCGAGCGGGAGGCCGGGGGGCTCGCAGGAGGGGGAACTGGCCTCCGAAGTAAGACAGACTCTAGAAAGAGCTGCTCCGACTCCCAACTTCTGAGCTATTGGGCCTGGGAAGTTGTTTGAAGCACAGGAAGTGAGGGCTCTGGGCTCCCCTAGGTGCAAAGGCGCCCTCTAACATCGCTGTGAACACTCCGGAGCACAGACCTGCTTGTCCATTCAGCGTGCACGTGGAGGTGCTGACAGATGACACACTTCCTGCCCTTCTAACAAACTCCACCTGGCACAGGGCACCTTGCCCAAATCCTCAGACCTTCAGGCACCAGGCAACCCAGCTCTGCACCTGACATTGGGGGCTGGGCACCTTTATATTTTGGGGGGCCATTCTGGACCACTTTAAAGGTGTTATTGGTGTGCAATTCCAGTCTAGAAAAAGGCCAAGCAACTGTGGGGGAGGGTGGGACCCCATTCCCTCCTGTGAAAGCTCTGTGGACGCCAGCTGTCACCTCTATGTCCCTAGTGTGGAGTGCAGCCATCTTGGTGCCCACCTGGGCAGGGGTGGGAGGGACTAGAATCTGACACCACCGAGCTTCCAGCCCCAGCTTAGTTTATATCCAGAAGATCTCTGGGCTTAGAGTCTGTAGTTCCCCGGGATTCCTGTAAGCCAGGATCGGTGTCCAGGATTACGGTAATTGGCATCTGCTAATGCTGCTGGGTAAGGAGGGAGTGCTTGTGCCCGCCTCACCCAGGGCTCAGTTTCTGGCACTTCCATAGCCTGGCACACAATCCGTGCAGAATCCAGCAGGGACTCCGTGCTCAGAGACTGCGCACTGGGGACTCCCCGCCCTCACTTCCTCCCCAACCTGTCCAGCACAGTCAGCGTCAGAGAGCCAGGGAGAGGCGTAATTACCCACCCAGGCTTCCGAAGCACCAGCATGCCCGTGCTGGCAGTGCCCTTTCAAGACGCCCGTCATTCAACATGGCCACTGCTAATTATGGAGTAGGGAAGATAAAAGGGGAGGGGAGCGGTGGGGTGGTCAGCGGCCTCCCTCCCCCTCCCTTTTAAGTGCTCATTATGAAGTATTTATCTGATTGACAGCCTTGGCAGCTCTGCCCCCCAGCCCCTTTCATGTTGGATGGTTCTGTGGCCCTCGGCCCAGCCAGGGCCTCCCAGCCAGGGGCTCCGCCTGGCTCCAAGCCCTCCTCAGTATTGAGAAGGGAGGGGCTCCGGGGAGGCCTTGGGTGGGCAGTCGAAGGAACCCTTCTGGGTTGTTCGACCCTTGTCTCCTTGAAGTTTGAGGAGCTTCATTTTCAAGTCACTGTTGACACGTCTGCCTGATGCCCAGATGCGCAAAAACGGGGCCATGCAAGAGGGGATATTTTTTTCTTAAGAGAAACATCTTTACAAATTTACTTATTTATGAGGAGAGAGAATGGGTACACCAGGTCCTCTTGCCTCTGCAAACGAACTGCAGACCACATGTGCCATGTTGTGCAAATGGAATTACGTGGGTCCTGAGAATAGAACCCAGGCCAACAGGCTTTGCAAACAAGCAAGTGACATGTCCTTAGTCCTGGGAGGGGTGGTGGGCTTTTCATCGATGTTTCATACATGAAACAGCTCACCAAGAGCCCAGGCTTAAGGGGCAAGTACAAATGCCTCAGAAGCATGCAGATAGACTTTGCTCGAGCAAAAACAACCCAAACGTCAAACAAAATGCAGCTTGTCTGCTCTGGCCTGAGCAGCCTGGAAATCGGGACAGCCTCAGAGCCTCATCCCAGGAGGATTTGTCATTCGTTACTCACTGGCACTGTGTCCTACTGCGTGCCTAGCACTATCCAGACCTGGGATCTAGACCCAAGGGGGCCTTCGTGACCTGAACCAGGCCTGAGGACTCAGTCACCCTTCCCCAAGCATCCCTTAGCCCTCATGGGCACCATTCGGGCATGGCACTTGACAGGGTACACATATTCTCATGCCACATGGCCAGCAGCAACCTCTGCTTTACCAATGGGCCAAGCTACGCAGCTCCTATTGGCTAAGTGACTTCTTCAAAGTCACCCCGTCACCCAGCTAGCATGACACAAGTGGAAGCCAACCCCAGGACTTCTGCCTCTAGGTCTGTGTTCTCTCCAGAACCTTCTTCTGACATGGAGGCTTCTCCTACCTTCCAACACACACACACAGAGAGAGAGAGAGAGAGAGAGAGAAAGAAAGAGAGAGGCACACAACAGCTTTGCACCCAAGGACAAGGCCTTTCTGGAACCTCTCCTAGGAAGTCATGGAGAGTAGAATATTGCCTGGTCAACAGCCTAGGAGCTGAGCATGCAGTGAGGTCACGATAGCAACATAGCCGGGCGTGGTGGTACACGCCTTTAATCCCATCACTCGGGAGGCAGAGGTAGGAGGATCACCTTGAGTTCAAGGCCACCCAGGGAATACTTAGTAAATTTCAGGTCAGCCTGGGCTACAACGAGACCCTACCTCGAAAAGCCAAAAACCAAAAACCAAAAACCAAAAAAAAAAAGCAACATCGTACAGAGGAACCGTGAGGCTTGACAGCCAAGGAAGGCTGCAGGAAGTGGCATTTGGGAGCAGCTTGGATGGGGAGATCTAGGGCATGCACAGGAAAGGGTGCAGGGGTATCTCCTTGTGCCAACCCCCTCACTTCTCTAGGCTTTGGAAAACCTATTCTTGTCCACAGCCCATGGCTCTTAGAAGACGGAGCGCTTTGTCCCTGGGTCAGGGTGTGCCCCTGGCTCCCATGCCTCCTCCCAGCCTGGGGATGCCATCTGTGAGGAAGGCTGAGGGAAACGCTTGCTTTTATCCTGCTGCAGGAAGACAGTCTGCTGCGGCATTCCCCGTGTGTGAACCCCAGCTTCCGCCTCTCTTCTCCCCACCCTTGCCTCCATTCTAAAGCCGGGACCTCCAGGCTGTCATCTCCTGAAGCCACTCGACTCATCTTTGACGCTGCCTTTGACACTGACCTCTCCACCTTTAGTGTTTGTCTGCTGTGTGCGTGTGCATGTGTGCATGCGCGTATGTGTGTATGTATGTGTCTTCTGTATGTATTGTGCCAGTGAGTGTGTGTGTGTGTGTGTGTGTGTGTGTGTGTGTGTACATGTGAAAACCAGAGGTCTCCACTTTGTTCTGTAAAACAGAGTCTCTTGCTGAATGTGAAGCTCGTGGGTTTGGCTAGATCACTGAGCAGCGAGTCCCAGAGACCTCTGTCTCCGCTTCCCCAGCACGGGGTGACAGGCACATTCCACCGTGCCCAGCACTCAGTCTACCTAGTTAATGGGCATCTAACTTAGATCCTCATGCCACATAGCAAGCATGTCCCCTGCAGAACCATCTCTCCAACCTCTCTGAGAAAGTTTTAAGGGAACTTGCCTAATGCTCATTCTAGAAAATTCTATCACCTGCTAGATCAAGAGAGAGACAAGTTTTTGTCTTCTTGTATACATCAAAAGTTAGGAAACCTTTTTCCCTGTGGCAGGTCAAGTAGTAAAACACTTCAGCCTGTGCGCCAGGATCTCGGTTCAAACATGCAGCCTGTGCTGAGCCGCCTCCACAGGCCAAAAGCAGCCGTAGACAACAGGAGATGGACAGACCGGCCTGTGTCCCAGTAAAACTTCATTCATGACACGGATGGCTGGCCTTAGAGGTCCAGCTCGCAGGCCCATGTTCTGCACACTCCCCGCTTAGCAGAGAGACGGGGAAGCCAAGAAGTCTCGCCAAACCTTTCCCCATCTCTCTGTGGGCGCCTGGCACTTGGTGCCATGGACAGGTTTAAAAAAAATGCTGTTTAAAATCTATCCACAATTTTTTTAAAACGTGGGTCTTTGCAGGTACAGTCAAGGCAGAGCTGGAGATGAAGTCGCATTGGATTAGGGTGACCCCTAAGTGGCCTTCTACCAGGTAGAAGAGGATCCTGGGAGACGGAGCCACTCGAAGCCTGGTGGGTGCTGTGGGAGTTGGAAGAGGAGGGGCAGACCCAGACGCAGCCCTCTGCACAAGCCTGCCGCCAGGCCCCCCACACTGACCTCCTGCTCCCCAAACCAGCAGAGACTTCAGCTCCATTGTCTTCAGCCACCCAGTGTGGGGTCAAAGGCCACAGTGACCCCAGAAAGCCAACAGGACTTGTGAACTGAACTTGTCCCAACATCTCTCACTTGAGTCTCCTGGACAAAGCAAAACAAAGCCCGGTCTGGGTTTACGCGCCCGCCATGCGCCGTGGCCTCTTGCCACAGGTCCTGACTGAGAGTCACCGCTGGCTGGCTTTGGAGCTCCCCACCTGAGGGCCACGTGGAGGTCCCCCTCCGCCCACACTCACCCAAAAGTAACCAGAGGGCAGTCAACCAATAGCCACTCCGCTCCCATCCACTCGGGGATAAAGATGAAGCAGTAAGGGGGTCTCGCTGGGACTGACTGATGTCACAGCCTGAGGAGGAGGGTGGCCAACCCGAAGCAATGGAGCGGCCATCTTCCTGTGTTCTGTCAAACGGTGATACGGTTCAGAGCCCCAGCTTGCCCCGACACCTCCTGGGTCAGCTGCATCTCAGCTGGGAAGCGGCTGAAGGTGACAGTGTCACTGACGTGCATGAAGAACTGGGGCTTCGCCCGGCCTGGAACCCCTCTTGAGTGGGCGAGTTGCATTCTTTTGAAGGAAGGACACGTGAGACCGTTGGCTGGAGTGGGGGGTGTCTTCCACACCCTTGTGCACACGTGTGTGCACTCTCAGATGCCCTGTGGCTGCAGGCAGGACCCTCAATTCATAGAGTCCTGGAGCTCAGGATCTGTGGGTGCCAAGAAGAGGGAATTGGGGGGACTGTCCATGTATGCTCGCCACGGGTGTTCTGCGAGTCCAGGGGGAGTGGCCAGCTGCTCCCCACTGTGAGTGAGCTCCTCCACCTGTATGAGCATTGTGCAGTGGGGCCTCGGGGTTCCTGTGTATCCTCCTGAAGGGACAGCAGTAGTGCATCTCTTTCACCCTCAGGAGTCATCACAAATGTTTATAAAGTCCCCCGGAAACACTAGACCTGGTCTAAACGGAAGAAGTACTGGTGGCAGGCTGGTTTGGGGTGTTTTACTTGGTAATGGTGAGTTCACACCTTTCACCAGGAGGCAGGGGCAAGCAGTGCAGGCCGCCTGCCCAGTTACCTCACCTCCCTGAAAGCCTGACCTCGGAACATCCCGAGGCCTCTTCAGGGAAGTCTCGGTGGGATGCATGGACATCAGTCTCCCATTCCCCACAACTTCAGCCGCCCCGAGAGCCCGACCACCTCATCACAAAGCTTTCAAAACATAGGCTGCAAAAAGAAAAAGGAAAGAAGGAAGGAGAGGGGGAGAGAGATTAAAAGTCCGAAACCTGGGCCACGAGGCAGAGCTCCGCTCCCACTTTTTAGCTTTCAGAAACGGCCTTTTCCTCACCTTGCCAACTTCAGTGTCTCAAATTTTTGGTAGGACCCACGATGGCGAGGGTCTTGATTTGATAAGAAAAACTAAACATCAAAGGGGGGGGAAGCTGGGCATTATGTGCACCCCTGTAATCCCAGCACTGGAGAGGTGGAGCCAGGAAGACCAGGAGTTCCAGGTCAGCCTTAAGTCCATGACAAGTTTGAGGCCAGCCTAGGCTGCAGGAGATGCTGTCTTAAATCCAAGGGGTGAGACGCGCTCCTTCGTCTGCGCTAGGGTTCTCCGCTCCTCCCAGGTACAACCCCCGAATCTCATCTCTTCCTCGGGGAAAGGACGCGCCTTTGCCACATAGCTCACCTCTCTGAACCCAGCTGAAGTCAAACAGCCAGGGAGCCACGCCATCCCAGGAAGCAGCCGTCAGAAGGCGGTTTCCATGGGTACAGATTTGACATTATCAGCTGCAAGCATTCGCCACCCCAAGATGACAAAACTCCGGGAACTTCAAAGCTGTTAAGGATAGCTTGAGGCGAATTTTAATTAAAATTAGATAGCATATATGAAAAGCATCTAATTTGTACTCTATAAAGGAGTTTGAGAGGCGCAGCGCAGAGCCTCAGGACCGCGGCTGTAACAATTATCCTGCAACTTTTCACAGCAGACTCACAACATGTTAATTTGTTAATGAGTCAGTCAGAGCAGAAGCAGGCTCTGACAGCAGGGAGGAAAACATACACATTACATTCAGGTTTCTATTTTTAAATAAATTAAATGCTTCAAGTCAAACTCAAGCTTCCTTCACATGAAAGTTTCAGTTGCAACTTATTTTAAAAAAAAAAAAAAACAAACTTGATTTGTCTGATGAAATGCAAGTGTTGAGATTCTTAGAAGTTTTCCAGAGAACAAAATTATTTCATTATTTGAAACTGGCGGCAACTGCATATGTGCTAAACGCAGCCATTTAGAGGAGACGAGTGGCCTTGTTCTCCCGTCTTCTTTTGTGAAGCTCTGGCTCTGAGGACAAATGTGCATTCAGGAAGGAGAGGAAATTTCGTGAGAAAAGAGATTGCTAGAAATTGCACAGTGGGAGACTGCTTTTTTTTTCCCCAGTACAATGTGAAGAAAGATGGCTGCAAGAGGAAGGCCACGGGAGGAACAAGCAGCATGCCAAGGGCATGCATGAGCAAAGGCCGTGGCACACTCTGAGGCCTGCAACGCCCCTGACACTGGACATCTGTGTGGCATCCTTCGTGGGAACCTTGCCCTGGACCACCAAGGCCGAGCTTTCTAAACCCACACTCCGTGCATGCAAGAAGCCTGGATCGCCAACGCCGTCACGTCGCACTGGGCAGCATGCCAGGGAGCTCAGTATGGAAAGGCAGGTGGAGGCTGGAGGGAGAGGTGGCTTGGCCATTAAGACACTTGCCCGTGACATAGCCTTGATTCCCCAGAACCCATGTAAGCCAGATGCACATGGTGGCATGTGTTTCTGGAGTTCATTTGCAGTGGCTAGAGGCCCTGGCATGCCCATTCTTTCTCTCTCTCTCTCCCTCTCTCTTTCTCTTATGACTAAATAAAAAAAAAAGTATTGGGGCTGGAGGGATGGCTTAGGAGTTAAGGCATTTGTCTGCAAAGCCAAAGGACCCAGGTTTGATTCCCCAGGACCCATGTTAGCCAGATGCACAAGTGGGCGTACACATCTGGAGTTTGTCTGCAGTGGCTGGAGGCCCTGGCGTGCCCATTCGCTCTCTCTCTCTCTCTCTTTCTCTGTCAAATAAATAAGATTAAAAATATTGTTAAAAAGAAATGGAGTCACTGAGCATCTGAAAAGACCATAACACTCATGCTGTGTGCCACACATGCCTGTGATCACACACATGCCCATGAGAACATACATGCTCCCGAGACCATGCCTACCTGCAAGAACACACATGACCATGAGAACACAGACACACATGCCTGTGATCACACACATGCCCATGAGAACATACATGCTCACGAGGCCATGCCTACCTGCAAGAACACACATGACCATGAGAACACAGACACACATGCCTGTGATCACACACATGCCCATGAGAACATACATGCTCACGAGGCCATGCCTACCTGCAAGAACACACATGACCATGAGAACACAGACGCACATGCCTGTGATCACACACATGCCCATGAGAACAAGCATGCCCATGAGAATATGCACGTCCATAAACACACTCACGTCGGGCTGGAGAGATGGCTTGGCAATTAAGGCGCTCGCCTATGAAGCCTGAGGACCCGCGTTCAACTCTCCAGATCCCACTTAAGCCAGATGCACAAGGTGGCACATGCGTCTGGGATTTGACTGCGGGGGCTGGAGGCCCTGGTGCACCTATTCTCTCTCTCTCTCTCTCTCTTGCTGTCTTGTATAAAACAGGCCAGTCTATTGGGCTTGTCTCAAAAAAAAAAAAACAAAACAAAACAAAAAAAAACACCAAACACCCATTTCCACAATAACAGACCAGGAATGCCGAGAACACGGTGCCCCAGGGCCTGGGAAGGGCCACACTCTCCATCAGCTGGCTTCACCGTCAGACCATCTCATCTGCTCCCTCCCCCAACCTGGGTAGACAGATCCTGCTACTAACGGGCACCAGAGGGAGGCCGATACAGGGCACACCATGATGGCTTACAGAAAACTTGTCTCTCACTTCTGTGGCCCCTGGGAAAGATCTCTGCCCTCAAACATCTCAAAACAAGGGAGGACAGGAGTGTGGCACGCACGGTGTGATCAACACAGGTGTGACAAGGTACAGGTGGGACAAGAGCAGGAGGCAGAGTCAAGAACACAGACATGGCTAGCTGGTAACAGGCGTCAGCAGCAGAGGTGCGAGATGTCAAGGACATTTGCCCCACATTGGATATGAAACTCGATCGTGCAGGAGAAGAGCTGTTTTCATCAGTTACTTTCTCAGTGCTGGGGGGGAACATTCCTGGCAAAAATTGATGTGATGAGAGCCGCAGAGGTGGGAGGATGTTGTGAGTTCGAGGCCACCCTGAGACTACATAGTGAATTACAGGTCAGCCTGGGCTAGAGAGAGACCCTACCTCAAAAAAAAAAAAAATCAGTGTGATGGAAAAGGGGCTTATTTCAGCTCACAGTTCAAGTCACAGTCCATCACGGTGGGAAAGGTAGGTGGCAGGAACTTGAAGCAGAGCTTGTCACATTCAGCCTATGGTGAGAAAGTGGAGTCATGAATGTTGGTTCTCAGCCAACTCTCTCCTTCATAGGCAGCCCGTGGAATGGAGACCCCACAGTTGAGGCGGGCCTTCCTGTCTCCATTCTAATCCACATAGTCAAGATAATCCCTCAGGACATGCCCAGAGGCCAACCTAACCAAGTTAACCCTTCACAGGTGATTCCAGGTCCTGGCAAATTGAAGTGCAGTATAGACTATCATGTGCCTCCCAGGGCTGAGGCAGGAGGAGGCGAGCAACCCCTCTGGGAGCTGATGGGGTGGCTGTCCTGGAACCACTTCTTGTCCTTTTGGATAGATAAGGTTGTAACAGTGCCCATCTCTGAGGGCACTGTGCTTCTGGTGGCTAGCGAAAGGGTCACCTTCTCTGTCCATGAGGAGTGAGGACAAGGGAAGACGCATAGCAAGGCAGAAGTAAGAGTTCATTGATGGACATAGGGAGGGCGTCTTCACTGGGTTGCCCTGACTCTGGCAGGGGATCTGGCTTCTATTATTTTGGAATGTCTCCCCCCCCCATCCTTGGTTCTCAGGGGTGCAGGCTCTGTTCTTGCACAGTTTCTGGGCTTGTGATGGGATTTTCCGCTTTGAGAGAATGGGACCTGATGGTGTTTTGGTTAAATAAAAATTGATGGGGTGGGCTGGAGAGATGGCTTAGTGGTTAAGGCACTTGCCTGCGAAACCAAAGGATTTGGGTTCAATTTCACAGTACCCACATAAGCCAGATGCACAAAGTCTCCCATGCATCTGGAGTTCATTTGCAGTGACTAGAGGCTTGGCATGTCCATGCTCCCCACCCCCACCTGCCTCTTCTCCCCTCTGTCTCTCAAACAAATAAATAAATAAATAAAATATATTTACAAAAATAACACATGTCTTGGAGCTGGGTGCTGTCATCTCAGAACCAGGAACCAGAACCACACAAGAGACCCTGGGAGCTGGGCCGGGTGTCATCTTGCCCCAACAAGGTACCCATCAATCTGGAACCCCTGAGATTCTGGGGCCATTGGTCTCCTTAGGAAGGCTCCCTTGAGGAACTTCCAGGCAGTAGTCAGATTATTTTCCTTTAATCACCCAGTCTGGACTCTATGTGGTCCAGGTTGGATATCACTCTCCACCCAAGGGGTGGGCACAGACTCTGGTGGGCCAATGAGAGTGTTCTATTTCCCTGACTGCAGGGGACTCAAGATTCAAGCCGACCAGTCAGAGTCCTCCCTTGAGTGCAAGCGCAAATGTTGGTGTAGGTGATGGCTCCTTGCCCTTGGGAAGGGAAACCGTGAAGCTGCTCTGGGGTTGGGCCATGGGTGCCTGTCTCTTCTTGCTCTGAGTTGGAAACTCGATAAGAAAATGAGGCATGAACATGGGAGGGAAGCAGATCTGTGACAAAGGAGGGAAGGAGGAAGAGAAAGAGAGAGAGAACGAATCTTGGCAATGCCCCTCGAGCCGAGCTTGAAGCATAGCCCACTGAATCCTCACACAGTCCCGGCATGTCCCAATCATCAACCCACTCTACATGGAAAATTCCAGAACAGGGTAAAGTTTATCACGTGCTCAGTGCTCACAGGCCAGCTGTGCCGTGAAGGCCAGCGCTGGCCTGTAGTACGGTCTGAATATGAAATGTCGTCTTCTGGGTTTATGGGTTTGAATACTCGGTCCCCAGGCGGCGGCACTGTTTTGGAAGTGGGTGGGGTCTTTAGGAGGTGAAAGAAGTGAGTCACTGGGGGTGGGCCTTGAGGTTTGACAGCCCTGCCCTACTTCTTTCCATTCTCTGCTTCCTGACTGGGGATTCAATGTGACCAACTGCCTCACCGTTCCTGCCACCCGGCCTTGCAGCCATGGTCAGCTGTCCCTTGAATGCTGAGCCAGAATACCGTCCTTCCTGCGCTGCTTCCTGTCGGGCCCGAGGTCACAGCAATGAGAAAGTAACTGACGTGGCCTGCAGGTGCACACAAGGTCCTGTGCAGCGCTGCCCTGTGCCTGGTGCCCGTGGCCAGCTGCGCAGACCCCTCGGACGCCGCCCCTGGGCAGATGGTTGGGCTAGTGGTCCCCTTTGCCAAGGTAGCAGTGGTGTGGCTGGTTCCAGGAGATCTGCAGAATGAGACACTGAGCCAGGCCAAGGGCTCGGAGGAGCCAGGGTGTGGGAGCTGGGGATGGAGACGTGGGCTATCGCTGAGAAACCATCAAAGGGGCCCGATGATGAAAGGGTGACATGTTGGGTGATTTTAGTCATGGGTGATCCTCTCCACACCTAGCAAAGGGGCGTGGATGGCTCAAGTCACTGGCAAGGTCCTGGGGCAGGCTCACGAGATACAAGAGAACTTCTTCCTCCCTCCCCCTCCTCTTCCTCCTCAATGCCTGCTCTCATCTCTGAGGCTCAGCTGGGCATCTCTGCCTCAGTTTCCCTCTAGCCAGCCGACTTCCTGTAGTAGCTTCTATAAGTTTCCAGCTTGCAAGTTGCAATAAAAATGATCCCTTCTCTCAATAAACCACCACCAGTCCCAGAAAATTACTTACTGGTTTTGCCTGGGTCTGATTGGGCTTCTATGATCAGTCAGCTGAATCTTGAAGTCTGCCTTGACCAGGGAGCAGCAACCAGAGAAAGGAAATCAAAAGCTTGGTGAATAACAAAATCTATCTATCTATCTATCTATCTATCTATCTATCTATCTATCTATCTATCTACCTATCTATCTATCTATCATCTATCATCTATATCAGTCATCTATCCATCAGATCTATCATCTATCTCTGCGTCACTCACGTATCTATTCTGTGATCTCTCATCCATCTATCATCTATCTGAAAGTGAAAAGAAAAACTACAGAATGGGAGAAAATATTTTCCAATCATATCTGACCATATGGGTCTACATCCAGAATATATAAAGACTTCTTATAACTCAACCAAAAACAGCACCATTTTAAAAGTGGACAAGAGACTAGACATTTTTGGAAAGAAGATCACAATGGCAAATGAGCCCCTGGGAGATGATGACTATCATTAAGGGAATGAACATCAAAACTTCAATGAGGGTCCGAGTCAGAACATAGGATAGTCTGGCTATAACCTTTTTTTTTTTTTCAAGGTAAGATCTCAATCTAGTCCAGGCTGACCTGGAATTTCACTATGTAGTCTCAGGGTGGCCTTGGACTCAGTGATCGTCCTACCTCTGCCTCCTGAGTGCTGGGATTAAAGTTGGGTGCCACCACACCCAGCACTGGCTATAAGTTCGAAAGATGGACAAGTGCTGGGGATGAAGTGGGGAAGCCAGAACCCTGGTGCATTGCTATGGCAACAGCATGGCCGTTCTTCAAAGGGTTAAATCCAGATTTCACATATGACCCAATAGCTCCATCCCATATTCCAAAAAAAATTGAAAACAGGGATTCAGACACTGTGCCAATGTTCAAGGCAGCATTATTCATAAAAGCCAAAAGGAAGTACCCCATGTCCGTCAACAGACGATGAATGGCGAGAGGTCGTCTCTCTGCACAATGGGGTACTATTCAGCCGTAGAAGGAAGCAAGCTGTGGTGCGCGCTACTTTGTGGCTAAACTTTGAAACTTAAGGTCTCTTTGTCCTAAGTAAAATAAGCCAGATATAAGGACAGGTCCTTTGTGGTCCAACTTGTATTCATAGGGACAGAGGGGTGAGTGGTAGTGGTGGGGGAGGGGCTGGTGGATGGTGAGCTGTTGCTCAATCAGAACAGTTTCCATCTGGGGTGATGAAATCGTTCTGGAAATAGACAGCGGTCATGCTTGCACAACACTGTAAATTTAATTAATACCACTGAAATAATTAGAAAAATTTAATATATTTTAACTTTTAAAAATATAATCTCTAAGGTCCATACTAAAGACTCACGTTCACAGGTTGAAAAACCCCCAAAAGTTGGGCATGGTGGTTCACACCTGTAACCCTGGCACTCAGGAGGCAGAGGCAGGAGGCTCATGGGTTGGAGGCCAGCCTGGGATACATAGTGAGTCTCCATCTCAAACGACAAATAGCTTCCAAGGAAAGTCCCAGAAGAAGTTCTCAGACTCCTTCCTTGCTTCTCCTCCCTTTGTCTGACCCCCCCCCCCTCCCTCCCACAGTGAGTCGCAGGAGAGAAGCCATGCCCAGCACACACCATGTAAACTTTTGTTTTGAAATGCCCTCGTGACAATTTGAGTGGAAGTCAAGCCAGAAAAGAAACGGATCTTCTGGTCTAATTTTGTTGAGTTGTTGGTGATAGAAAACAGAAAGCCAGGCTGTCCAGGCTGCCTTCTAGCTCCTCTGAATAAACCCAGGCTTCCTGTAGCTGCGGCCCCAGCTGGCTTCACCCATTTTTGCTCCAGAAAAAATATAGCATTGTTTATTAAAAAAAGAATCCAGCTGAGCATGGTGTTGCATGCCTTTAATCCCAGCACTTGGGAGGCAGAGGCAGGAGGATTATAGTGAGTTCGAGGTCACCCTGAGAGTATATAGTGAATTCCAGATCAGCCTAGGCTAGAGTAAAACCCTGCCTCAAAACAAACAAATAGATAAGTAAATAAAAGTCCCAGGCTGGGGAAATGGCTTAGGGGTTAAAAGTGCTTGTTTGGGCTGTGTGTGATGGTGCACGCCTTTAATCCCAGCACTCGGGAGGCAGAGGTAGGAGGATCTTTGTGAATTCGAGGCCACCCTGAGACTCCATAGGTCAGCCTGGGCTAGAGTGAGACCCTCCTTCAAAAAACCAAAAAAAAAAAAAAAAAAAAAAAAAAAGTGCTTGTTTGCAAAGCCTGCTGGTCAGGTTCAATTCCCCAGTGTTCATCTAAAGCCAGATGCACAAAGTAGTGCGTGGTTTTGCAGAGGCAAGAGGCCCTGGCATACCCATTCCCTCTCTCTCTCTCTTTCCATCCTTCTCTTTCTTTGCTGGCAAATAAATAAATAGAAATATTTTTAAACAATAAATAAAAATCCCAAACCAGTCCTACTGATCAGGCCTGTCATCTCAGCCGCTCAGGGGAACGTGCAAGAGACCCCAGAGTTCAAGGCCTGCCTGGACCAGAGTGAGCTCAGGGCCGGCCTGCACAACTTCTGAGACCCTGTCTCAAAAATAAAAAGTAAAAAGATGTAGCTCAGGCACCTCCCTAGTATCACAAAGTCAGTCAACAAGAAGGGGATCTGAGGCTAAGAGGCTGAGGAAACCAGAAATGGTGCTACCGCAGGAGGAGCTGAGGCAGCAGGAAGCTGACGTGCTGAGCTAACACCATCAGCAACCCTCCTGTTGCCTGTGCGGCCTTTTATTTTGTTTAAATATTTTTTTAACTATTTATTTATTTGAGAGAGAGAGAACGGGCATGCCAGAGCCTCTAGCAACTGCAAACGAACTCCAGATGCATTGCCCCTTTGTGCATCTGGCTTACATGGGACCTGTGGAATCAAACCTGGGTCCTTAGGATCACAGGCAAGTGCCTTAACTGCTAAGCCATCTCTCCAGCCTTTTATAGGCAGCTGCACATGAGTCTAGCCAACAGCATGCTGATGCAGCTCCCACAAACAGCCAGTTTACAAAAGGCTGAGACCACGGTGCAGAGCGATTATGTCCCACCTCACACAGCCAACCTGGTGGACCCAGGCCATGAACCCCTATCTGCTGGGTTCTATAGAGGAAAGCATCTACTGAGGTGGGAGGTCCTCATGATGTAATAAGTGGGAATTTATTTTTTTTTTAATTTTTCACATGTTTTAATGAGAGAAAGAGAGCAAGAGTGAGGGTGTGAGAGAGCATTGGTGCCCCGAGGCCTCTAACCACTGCCGTCGAGCTCTAGATGTGTGCGCCACCTTGTGTACATGGGCAGCCTTGAACTTGTGTCACCTTGTGCATCTGGCTTACCTGGGTTCTGGGGAGTTGAACATGGGGCCTTAGGCTTCACAGGCAACTGCCTAAACTGCTAAGCCATCTGTCCAGCCCTGTTTTTCAAAATAGTTTATTTATTTATTTATTAAGTAGAGAGGGAAGGAGAGAATAGGTGTGTAAGGACATCCTGCCACAGCAAATGAATTCCAGGTGCAGTGCCACTTTGTGCATCTGGCTTTATGCATCTGGGAATTGAATCCAGATCAGCAAGCTTTGCAAGGAAGCACCTTTAACCACGGAACCATCTCTCCAGATCCGTCATTCTGTAGGTGGGAGAATAAAGCATGTTGTTTTCTCTGGAAGAAGCTAAGCTTGGATGGTAGGGATAGGATACAATGTGCCAGGGTTGAAGTTTGGGGAGTGCTTTTTCGTTTTGCCTTTCTGTAGTGCTGGGATGGCATCCGGGGCCTTATGCACGCCCGGCACGTGCCCACCACTGAGCCCCATGCACAGCTCTCAGTCACGAGTTAAATGTCAGCTGGAGCACAGAGGTGGGTGTGAATGCATGAGATCTAACCATTCACTCCTGTGCTGTCCCGCACGGTAGTGCCAACTCACATGTGGTTACTTAAAATTATAATTTAGGGGGCTGGAGAGATGGCTTAGTGGTTAAGTGCTTGCCTGTGAAGCCTAAGGACCCCAGTTCAAGGCTCGGTTCCCCAGGTCCCATGTTAGCCAGATGCACAAGGGGGCGCATGCGTCTGGAGTTCGTTTGCAGAGGCTGGAAGCCCTGGCGCGCCCATTCTCTCTCTCCCCCTCTATCTGTCTTTCTCTCTGTGTCTGTAGCTCTCAAATAAATAAATTAATTAATTTAAAAAAATTATAATTTAGGGCCGGGTATGGTGGCACACACCTTTAATCCCAGCCCTCGGGAGGCAAAAGTAGAAGGATCACCATAAGTTTGAGGCCACCCTGAGACTACATAGTGAATTCCAGTTCAGCCTGAACTAAAGTGAGACCCTACCTCGAAAAACCAAAAACAAACAAACAAAAATTTATAATTTAAATTCAGGACAGTAAATACTGAGCTCCTGGAGTGGAGGGTGGGGGCTGGGTGGGTGAAGTGCTTGCCCCATGTGAGGCACTGAGCTCAGTCTCCAGAACCACGTTAAAATGTTGGGGGTGTGGCACGCATCTGTAACCCCAGTGCTGAGGAGGCAGAGACGGGAGGACCCAGGGGCTTGATGGACGGCCAGTCTAGCCTGATTGGTGAATACCAGCTCAACGAGAGACCCCGTCTCAGAAAAAAGCAGACAGTGTGATTGAGGGAAGACACGCAAAGTCCTCCTCAGGTTCTACACACACACACACACACACACACACACACACACACACACACACACGTACATGTATGAACACCTTCACACACAGGTGAGCCCATGCATGCACACATACACTTAAGAAAAGATCTGGGGCTGGAGAGATAGTTTAGTGGTTAAGGTGCTTGCCTGCAAAGCCCAAGGATCCCAGTTTGACTCTCCAGGACTCAGGTAAGCCAGATGCACAAGGGGGCGAATGCATCTAGACTTTGTTTGCAGTGGCTGGAGCCCTGGTGTGCCCATTCTCTCTCTCTCCCTCTCTCTCTTTCTCTCTCTTTGTCAAATAAATACACAAATATTTTTTTTTTTTAAAAAGAAAAAGATCTGGCTTTCTCGTGACACTCTCCACATCACAGGTGTCCAGTGTCACGAGGGCAGTAGCTCACGGATCAGTGTAGACAGAACACCTCCCTCACCATGGCCACCCCATGTTTGGAGTGAATCACACTTCCTGAGATACCTCCAGGCAGGAGAAGCAAAGGAAAGGTGGTTTAGAACCCGGTTTTCCTAGTACAGGCCAAACTGTGCAGCCCCCAAGGAGGTAAGCAAGGGCCCCTATATCTGGTAATGGGATTTGGTGAGGAGCGAGGGAGCCTGGGCTGCGAAGGAAGGTTCAGCTTCTCCAAGGCCCTCATGCTCCAGGCTGGCCGCCAGCTCCTCCCCCTCCGCTTCTTATCCCAACATCACAAGGTCCAGAAGCAGAGAGACTGGGGCTTCCTATGTACCTATGTTCAAGGACAGTGATGTCCCAGGAGCCTCCTCTCCCATCCACTGGCCCCCAGTAACTTCAGATGCCCATGCCTGGTATAGGTTGGATGGTATAGATGGGATGGTCACAGTTGGCCTACAAGTGTCAGGATGTGGGTCTGAGCTGGGGGTGAGGACCTGCAGTGACCTTAGCTAGGAAGAAGGAAGGGTATGACGCTTCCCTAGACAACCACTGGAAATGCACTACTGACTGCCGTGAGAAAAGGCCAGTGTGGCATAAGTCGATTGAAAACAACGTGTGACATCCCCCACTGGCACCTGCGCAGCTCAATTTTTGGACCCAAACAATGTCGCTGGCATTGGAGTCGTGGTTTACCTGATGGCAGAGAAATCGTGGATGGCCTACCCTCCCCAGTCCGCACTGGAGGGAGGGAGCTGGGCCCACTGCCTTCCTTCCATCACCCGCCTCCATTGTCCTTCTGGTCACTCAGTGACCATCAGCCAATCACTGAAGCTTGTGGTTCTCCCCCAAAACCTGCTAAGAACGAGAGGGGCCGGGGACTAATGGCACTGAGTGCTCGCTTTAGCTAAGTATGGAAGCTGAGCAGGCAAAGGCAGGTACCCAGGGCAAGATGGCCACCCATATTAAAACCGAGAGGGGCTAAGGCTCGGGACCACCCCACTTCCCTCTCACCCCGACTGTGGGAACACCCACTATAGGGTGCAGCGAGAAGGGGCTAAACACTTTGTTCCCAAATTTAGTGGAAGTGGAATTTTTCTGGAATGTCTGGAGCAAGGACAGAAGGAAAGAACGTGTTTCTGAACCACCCCTCACCCCAGCGAAAGAGGCCGTTGCCGTGCGTGTTTGTGTAACCTTTCCTGTGAGCAGGAACTCGAAATGGGATTAGCAGTCTTCGGAAGGGAGCTCTCTGGGTGACCTTCTCTGGGGCACATTTGTGAGGCCCCGTGCGCAGGGGCCTTCTTGTTTGCCTTAATGGATTATGCATGGCCAGCAAGGGATCCTTCCGCATGTTGCTGAACTCGCTCCTGCTTCTTTCCGCCTTGCCCATTTCCCTGTTTGGGTCAACGGGTGCTCTTTTGTGTAGCCATCCCTGCAAACTTTTTAAAAAAAAATACTTATTTGTGAGAGAGGAGAGAGAAAATGGTTGCACCAGGGCCTCTGGCCACTGCAAATGAACTCCAAATGCATGTGCCACTTTGTGCATCTGGCTTTATATGGATACTGGATAATCGGACCTGGGTTCTTAGGCTTTGCAGGCAAGAGCTTTAACCACTTAGCCATCTCTCCAATGCCCATGCAAACTTTTTTAACAATTTCCATGATTATAAAAAATATCCCATGGTAATTCCCTCCCTCTCCCCACTTTCCCCTTTGAAACTCCACTCTTCATCATACCACCTCCCCATCTCAATCAGTCTCTCTTTTGTTTTGATGTCATCATCTTTTCCTCTTATTATGATGGCCTTGTGTAGGTAGTGTCAGGCACTGTGAGGTCATGGATATCCAGGTCATTTTGTGTCTGAAGAAGCACATTGTAAGGAGTCCTACACTTCCTTTGGCTCTTACATTCTTTCTGCCACATCTTCCACACTGGACCCTGACTGAGCCTTGGAAGATATGATAGAGATATTGCAGTATTGAGCACTCCAGTCACTTCTTTCTAACATCATGATACCTTCTGAGTCATCCCAAGGTCACTTCCATCTGAAAAGAGAAGATTCTCACCAAAAGTGAGAATAACATTAATATAAGGGTATGAACATTAAGAGAAGTGCTTCCTGGGCAGATTGATAAGCATAGTATATACATTTAGCCAGACAGCAGCAGACGTTACACCCTTAGGGCTCATGACTACCCCTGTTTTAAGTTTTCAGTATCAGGGATGTGTTTCCTCCCATGGAGCAGCCCTCCAGTCTAATTAGTGGGTATTTGGTTTCCACCATGACAGACGTGCCACTATTGCACCTACTGGCTCATTTGGCCTGGCTGGCCAAATCTAAGGCTCACAGTGTCCACTGTGGAGTATCTTCACTGGTGATTTCTCTTTCTCCCATTGAACTGCATGCAGAATGGCTTCTTCCAGCTTTCTGTCAGCTGGTCTACATGGAGAAGGTTATCAGCTCAGTTCCAGCAGGATTTCTCAGTGGCCTTGCCCATGCAAACTTTTGACCTGTGTTTTTATCATACTGATGAATTTTCATCTACTGAGGTGTTGCGCCCCTCCCGCCAGCAGGAAGAACGACAACAACAGGATTCTTCTCAAGCACACTTTATTGGGAGCTCCTAGCTGATAGAGAGAAGGACCCCGACCCTACGGAGCGCCAAGCTTATATACTTGTGGTCATGTGGATGTGAAGTGTCGTCTGATTGGCTTAAGTCTCATCAGACGACTTTGCATCACCCAATCGGGATAGGTGAGCAGCCATGTTAGGATAACGTCATATGCTCATGTGTAGATGATTAGGATACAAAAGCAGTAAACAAGCTGACGTAGCAAAGCCTGACGAAGCCAGCGCGGCTCCCAACACTGAGGGGCTCTCTGAGGCATGGCTGATTCTCTTCCCCTCACACTGCCTTACCCCGAGTGGACACTGCTTTATCTCTTGACTCCCCACAGTGAGTTGGAAGCTGATGGTGATTTTTGAGTTTGGCTGATGTCATTGAGTGTCCACTCCAGCTGGGAGTAAGGGTGTGGCAGACTCAAGGAAGCTGCATTAGATGGGATGACCATGGGGACAAATGCCAAGACGGCCATGGGGGACCTGGGGAGGAGTTGGGAGGAGTTAGAGGCACTCACCATAGCAGCTTCCCTTACAGAGACCCTCCATGTGCGTTGGACAGAGATGGGGAGGTCCACCGCAGAATGGAAGTGGGGACCTTCCCTCCAATGCTTTCAGTTCCTCATGTCATTCCTGCACATTCCAAAGTCTGTTTTCCTGGTAGAGAGACCATAGCTCCTAAAAGCTATGTATCGGAAGCTCAGCACCCCAATAGTGCTGGGCCCCAGGCTGTGTGGAAACTGGGGTAGTTGTGGTCTTTAGGCAGAAACCCCTTTGAGAATTCTGTGTGTGATGATCTCCTTGGAGGCTATACCGACACCCCTGCCTCACCCAGATGGACCCCTGGGGGGCTCAGATAGTCCATCCATACAGTTGCAGAAGGAATGACCAAGAGAGGAAGGACCGTTACAGGAGAGGCAACTTATAGCTGTAGGAAAAGAGCAAATTCAAGGATGAGTTCATCCCCACTGGAAGGACTGAACAAAAAGAATGAATGAGGGGACAGTGCACAGATAGATAAGCAGGCCTGGGAACCTCTGGATTTTTTTTTTTAAGGAGAGAGAGAATGGGAACACCTGGGCCTCCAGCCACTGCAAACAAACTCCAGCCGCATGCGCCACCCTGTGCATCTGCCTAACGTGGGTCCTGGGGAATCGTACCTGGGTCCTTAGGCTTTGCAGGCAAAGGTCTTAACTGCTAAGCCATCCCTCCAGCCCTGGAAAAAATTTTAATAGCCGGGCATGGTGGTGCACATCTTTAATCCCAGTACTTGGGAGGCAGAGGCAGGAGGAGTGCTGCGAGCTCAGGGCCACCCTGAGACTACATAGCGAGTTCCAGGTCAACCTGTTTGGACTAGCATGAGACCCTACCTCAAAACAACCAAAGAAAAAATTTAATCCCCACTCCAGTTATGCTGTATGTGGTCCCAGGTGGCTCTCCATCTCTATAGATACCAAGAGCAGAGCAAAGGAAGTGATGGCTTTCAGCAAAGAGGGCTTTGACCTGTTCTTAATTTTTTGAGTCAATTTTAAACCTCACAGAAAGGAATCAGAATGGAAGGTGTACAGTAGGTGTGGCCGCCCTTGGAGGACACGGGGCAAGCCCGTGCTTAGAGGACCCTCCTGGCCTCTGTTTTGCTTAGCACCTTCAAACCAGCCTCCAACTGACCCACCCGGGTCACACCTCTGTGTTCTGGGTTCTAACTCCGCGTTGCTAATGCTCCCAGAGCTTTGGAGGTTCCACGGACACTGGTGGTCCCTCAACCAGGGCCATCACCTCTAGTGACAGGGATGGAGGGTGCCGATGGGTCATGATGGCTCTGTTCTCCAGAGACCCTCCCTCAGCCAGCTGAGGTGCCTGGGAGGATCATTGTCACTGTCGCTCCTGGGATTGGCCCAAAGCTAATGACAGACAGGCTGATGCAGAGCATACTGCCTCAAGGCGGAGGGCAGAGGGGTTATGCACACTCCGGAGCTCCCTTCTGCAGGCGCTAACTCAGGTCACGCTGCTTAGTGTCCACCTCGCTTTGTCCTCTATCACTCCTTGCTGTCATTTTTCTTCTCAGAGCTCTCCATCCGGAACTCACGTGAACAGGGTTTCCATGTAACTCCTCTCTAGGGAGCCTGACGACGTAAGGCAGCAGTGGGGGAGGTGGGGCTCTGGCTGTATATTTGAATAAGTAAATGGACCTAATCTAATGGGCTCTTCCAGAGAAAGTGTGAGCACACACTGTTGCCCACCCACCCACCCAGCTCCCTGTTTATCTTGGAATGACCTTGAGTTTGTCCCAGAGTCCACTCTCTGGAGAGGAGAGGCCATCCCACCAGTCCCATTTATCCACAGCCCACCCCCAGCAACCCCATTCTCTCTGCCAGGGGCTGTGTTAGCTTGAGTGGGTCCCCTGATCCTCTCCCAGGAGCTTCTGGGAAATCCTCTGCTGCTAAGGAGACTCAGAATGAGGTCATCACCTGTGGTTGCCACGTGTCTCACCGTTGAGCCTGTGGCAGTCAGGTTCCCACTGCTGGCAGAAATCACCTAAGGGTAACTTGTGGGGAAAAAATATTATTTTGGCTTACAGACTCAAGGGGAAGCTAGCTCCATGATGGCAGAGAAAAACGATGGCATGAGCCGAGGGCAGACATTAATCTCCTGGCCAATTTCAGGTGGACCACAGGAACAGGAGAGTGTGCCAAACACTGGCAAGGGAAAACTGGTTTTAATACCTATAAGCCTGCCCCAAACAATACACTGCTTCCAGGAGGCGTTAATTCACAAATCTCCATCAGCTGGGAACCTAGCATTCAGAACCCCTAAGCTTATGGGGGACACCTGAATCAAACCACCACATTCTGCCCTTGGCCACCATAACCATCCATGATGTAAAATACAATGCCATAGTTTTTATCAATCCTAATGATGTTCAAATATCCCCATAGTCCAAGTTTTTTTTTTATCTTACTGTTTTTAATTTTTTTATTTATTCATTTGAAAGGAGAGAGAGAAAGAGAAGAGAGACAGAGAATGGGCACACCAGGGCCTGTAGCCACTGCAAACACATGTGCTCCTTGTGCATCTGGCTTACGTGGCTCTTGGGGAATTGAACCTAGGTCCTTTGGCTTCACAGGCAAACGTCTTAACTGCTAAGCCCTGGTCTGAGATTTTTTAATTGAACCATAATACCAAAAAGCCCCCCCCCAAAAAAAAAAAAACCATAATGGCACAGAATAACCATTCACACTCAAAAGATAGCATTGGGTATAGCAAAGAAATATTCAACCAATACAAGATTTGAAATAACCAGGGAAAACATCAAACTCTGTAGCTCTAAGTCCAACAACTATAGTCAGTGACAAATTTCCAAGTCTGATAATTCTAACCAGCAACAAGTCTCTGGAGTTCCAATTCCACCCCTCCAGCTAGACTACTCATAGTCCTGAAAAACTTCACCTGGGGCAGTAGCTCTCTGTAGCAGCCATCTCATGGTCCTGGCATCTCCATTGGGTCTCCACTGCAACCCACGGTTCAACCTCACAGCCCTATCAGATCTCTATGCAGGCATCCGGCAAACCTGCTTCACATTGCCTATGGCTGTTTCCAAAACACAAGACAGTGTTGCAAATTCAATGACTCTCTCTTTCTTGCATTTCTTATACTCCATAATACCAGGTAGGGTGCAAAATTGTTAATCCAGGGGGGAATAAAGGTGACTTTGAAAATGGATACTCTTTAAGCATTCAGGCCCCTCCAAAAGACTGCATTCTTTCTGTTGTTCCAATGCAGGTCAGCTGGTCCAATCTCAATGGTTATAACCTCTCATAGAATTGCAGCTGAACAGGCAGAAGTTTTGGCCCAAAGATTCCATTTTTCTGTGCCATATCCCTCTCTCACACTAGTCCATTTCTACACAAAGCAATGCTGCACAAGTTCTCAGCACACAGGCATAACAGCAAGCTTCTCACCCAAATTGCTTCTAGCCCAGTCCAGACAAAGCTCTTTCTCACTCTCATAAACCAAACCTCACAGTCCTTAGTTCTTACTGCATTCAGGTCTTTCAACTCTGACCAGAATAGTCCATCAACCTGTACTTACAGCACTGCAAGGCATCTCTTAGGCCAATGTTTCAAATTCTTCCACATTCCTCTTAAAAATAAGCTCCAAAAGGCCAAAGCCACACAGTCAGGTGTCTAGTAGCAATCCCACTCCTGGTACCAATTTTACTGTTATAGTCAAGTTCGCATTGTTGCCAGAAATCACCCAACCAAGAGCAGCTTGTAGGGAAAAAAGATTTATTTTGGCTTACAGACTCAAGGGGAAGCTCCTTGATGGCAGGGGGAAATGATGGCATGAACAGAAGGTAGACATCACCAACATCAGATGGACCACAGCAACAGGAGAGTGTGCCAAACACTGGCAAGGGGAAACTGGCTATAACACCTATAAGCCCGCCCCCAACAATACACTGCCTTCAGGAGGCGTTAGTTCCCAAATTCCCATCAGCTGGGAACCTAGCATTCGGAACACCTAAGTTTAGGGGGGACACCAGAATCAAACCACCACAGAGCCTGAACAGAAAGGAGCTAGTCTAAGGACGCATCAACACTGGTGAGGGAAGGTTTGCCACTTTGGGCCACTGGGTGAAGCCACCTTTGTATTTAATATGAGAATTCTTCAGTCTTAAGCCCCATAAAGATGATGTTTTCTGCTACTGTAGGTGAAAGATCCAAAGCTAATGTCAAATTTCAACCTCCAAAATTACCATCATCTGGGGACCAAGGAAGCATTTTGAACACATGAGTTTGTGGGGAACATCTGATTCAAGCCACCACAGTGTATGTGTGTGTGCACACGTGTGTGTGTGTGTGTGTGTGTGTGTGTGTGTATGCAGTGGCCACACCCATGTGTGTGGAGACCAGAGGAGAATGTCAAATGTCCTCCTTCCCTATTGTTCTTCTGCCTTACTTCCCTGAGACAGAGTATCTCACTGATCCCCACCATTTCTTGGCTAGACTGTGGAGAATTTCCTGAAATACTCTCTGTAGGTTTGGTTTTGTGTTCATATAACTGTAAAGCTGAGTTTTGTCATGGAAAGTTTTTCTTTCACCATCTGTTATGAGGGATACTTTTGCTGGGTAGAGTAGTTTGGGTTGGAAGCCATAGGTTCTTAGACTTTGGAGTGTTTCTTTCCAGGCCCTTCTAGCTTTCAGGGTTTCCATTGAGAAGTCTGAAGTAATTCTGATGGGGTTACCATTGAAAGTGGAGTGCTGCTTTTCCCTAGCTGCTTTTAGGATTTTCTCTTTGCTGTTAATGTTTAGAGTCTTAATGATAATATGTATTAGAGAGTTTCTCCTTTGGTCCAGTCTGTTTGGAGTTCTGTTGGCTTCTTGTATCTTGATGGGCCTTTCTTTTAAGAGACTAGGGAAGTTTTCTTCGATTTTTTGTTAAATAAGTTCTCCATGCCTTTGGTCTGAAATTCTTCTCCTTCTGGTATTCCAGTGATTCTGATATTAGGACGTTTAAGTGTATCCCACAATTCCCTCATGTTCTGTTCACAGGAACTTTTGAACTTACTGAAATTTTTGAACTCTCGAACTGATTTTTCCATCTTGTCTTCCAGATCAGAGTTTCTATCCTCCACTTCTCTGACTCTATTCTTGAGAGCCTCTAGAGAGTTCTGGACTTCTTCAATTAAGTTTGCATTTTCTACTACTTTTCTATGTATCATTTTCATCCCTCTTTCAAGCTCCCTTTTCATATCATTTTCTGATTTTCTTGATGATTCTTGAAATTCATCCTTGCATTTCTTTATGTCTTCATTTAGTATGGCCAGCTGATTTTTAAGGTCTTCTTTTTTTTTTTTTTTTCACTCTCCCTCAAATCTATTAATTCTCTTTGAACTCCTTCCAGTTTCTTATCTATTTATTCTAGCTTAGTGATGGTAGCATCCACACGATTATCGGTCCTTTGCTGCTTTCCTGCAAGTTCTACCAGAAGGTTGGTCAGGGTTGCATTGCTCATAGCTTCAATTTGATGTTCTGATCCTAATGACTCTTCTATGTTTTGGTTAGATGTACTTTTCATTGTAGGACTGGGTGATCTAACTGGATTTTCTTGCATTTGATTTTTCATGTTATTTCTTTTGCACTGTGGTCTGCCTATGACAGTGTATGGGCACGTCGGTGGGTGGATCAGCCTGGGCTCAAGCGCAATGGGAATCTGAGGCAGCCTGGGGCAGTTGCCAAGCAGCCTGGGCTTTGGCTCCCACTTGCCAAAGCCGCCTATCTACTGCCTGACAGGGGCGCCAAAGTTGCCTGAATTCTCAAGCGGTTAATGCGCCAAAGCTGCCTGCGTTTGAGCTTGGAGGGGGACTGAGGTACCAAGCCCTGAAGCAGCCCAAACTCTGGCTGGGAACACTGGGACCCGATAGTCTGCGCTCCCCTGCCACAGGAGAATGGGGATGGCTGGCATGGCAGACAGGTAGGGGATGGCACCTGAGCTGTCGCAAGTGAGAGACGCAGTCTGGGCTTGTGTGACAGTTGCTGTGGGACGGGGCTCGCTGAACGTGCAGCGGCAGGAGCAGTAATGTGGGCGAGTGTGCAGAGCAGTTTAAGCTTCTGCACGCAGGGATCGATCGGCGCGCGGCCGGGTGCAGCAGCTATTTGGTGGGAGGGGTGGTCAACCCGCCCACGAGGGGAGCCGCGATTCCCTGTCCCCCCCCCCCCCGTGCCCTCCCACTGACAAGAAGACCCAGAAAAGCCTTAATGTCTAGTCTTTCTTTCCCCGGGATTTGCAGTGCAGCTAGGCGGTCGCCATCTTGGCCGGAAGTCCTTCCTTTATTCAGGCCTAGCGATTTGAACATGAGTTCTTTCGCTTTGCAGGCAAGCTTCCTAACCACTAAGCCATCTCTCCAGCCCCTATGGGCCATGTTTTATCTTAACTGAAAATGTCCTTCCTAGGGAGGCAGGCATGTCAAAGCAGTGTTCCCTTTGGTGACATCTTTGCAAACGAGGGAGCAAGCTGGACAGTGTTCTACTGCCTGAGGCTGGTGCTTTCTCTGGGGCCTGGTCCAGGCCAGAGGCAGCTTATGACTGGTCAATGTAGACAGGAAGGCTGAGGCCCAAAGAGGCATAGGACATGGCTTGGGTCACCAGGCAGGATGGAGCACGGAGGAACCCTTGCCCTGTGGCCCATGTCTGCGGCATTTCTGGTCCTGAGGGTGGGGTCATTCTTTGTGTTTGGACCCATGAGATGTTTAGCAGTTCCCCTGGCCCTAGCAGCCCCCTAATGGTGACAATCAAATTGTCTAGAGACATCACTAAATGTCCCATGGGAGGGAGGAGGGACAAAATCACCCTTACTCCAAAGAGAACAGCTGCTGTATGTGAATCCCAGCAGAGCCTGGGAGGGGCCAAGCTGAGGACACAGTCCCACCCCTGGCAAGTGATGACTGCCAAAGGACACAGGTCAGCGCATCTGGGCTCTCTCTCTTTTCTATGCCTCCATCACTATTACAACTGGGTAAACTGAGGCCTGGGAAATTATTTTCCAAGGGATTGGCAGCACCCCGAGGCCCACAGACCCAACGGGCTCAGCCTCGGCACTGGCTTTGCCCCCAGCGGTGTCCTGGCAGTTAAAGGCAGGAAGACTTCACCCAGGAATGTCAGCGCCTGCTTTTGTTTGCAGAATGGCGAGTTCTGGCAGCTCTCCCCGTGCTGAGGCGTGTGAGTCCTGCAGAGCCCTGACCTGTGAGGTGGGCTCGTGGAATTCCGTTCCCTGGCTCCTTATAAACACTTGAGGCCTCTGGAACCCCACTCCTCAGGGGACTCTGGACTAGGAGCCACAGCTGGGTTCGGCAGGCCACTCCTCACGCCGGGTGGTCCCCGCCATCCACCCCTCTCCCAGCAGCCCGGGAGATGAGAAGCCTGACTAGGCAGCAGACCCCGGCTCCCTCACCCCAGGTAAACCTCACACTCTAGGGCCTCAGGCGGGGTGACAGTTCCAACAACTCCAGTCGCTTTTAACTTCTTTTTCCTTTTTCTTAAAGTTTTTCCCAGGCTCGCTCAGCTCTCTGTTTATATCTGCTCGATTTTATCTCATTGGGACAGCAAAACACACACGAGGGTTTGGGGAATTAAAACCAAATGTGCAGTCGAAAGGCAGCTTGTACAGACGCATGGCTCCAGAGATGTCAGCTGGGCAAGTGGGGCTCACAGGTCTGGGGCACGTCTGCTGGTGGAAGCGAGGTAGGGACTGGAACCCAAGTTTAGTGCGGCAGCACAGGTGTTTATAAATCACTTCAAGTAAGCTGGAGAGATAGCTTAGTGGTTAAGGCACTTGCTTGCAAAGCCAAAGGAGCAAGGTTCTATTCCCCAGGACCCATGGAAGTCAGCTGCACAAGGTGGCACATGCATCTGGAGTTTGTTTTCAGCAGCTGGAGACCCTGGCACACCCATTCTCTTTCTTTCTCTCTCCCTCCCTCTTTCTCTCTGTCTCTCAAGTAGATAAATAAAAATAAAATATTAAGTTGGGCATGGTGGCGCACGCCTTTAATCCCAGCGAGGCAGAGGTAGGAGGATCAAGCTCAAGACCATTCTGAAAATACATAGTGAATTCCAGGTCAGCCTGGGGCTAGAGCGAGACCCCACCTTGAAAAACCTAATATACATATATATATATATATATATATATACATATATATATATATATACACACACACACACACACACACACACATACACACACACATCACTGCAACTGTGACAAGTTTGAAGGGAAGAAAGCAAGGCATGTACGAGAAGATGAAAATTGTCATTATCACCCCAAACAGCACAGGAAAGAGCCGGGGTGACAGGTCAGCTTCCCCCAGGCTTCTTTTCTGTTGGTTATATGCAATGGAGGTTTCTTTTCAGGAAACTGCTTTGAGTCCATTTTGGCTTTGGGATCAGGTCTGTGTTCAGACTCCATCTAGGCAGCTATAAAACTCACCCCATGGTCTCAAGCATCAGTTTTCTTGTCTATAAAGGGAGAGGCTTCTGCGGTGTGCCCCAGTTGGCTCGGGGGGTTCTAGTGGGACCGATCTGGCTGTGAGCTACTGAACTGAGTGCTGGTCCTAAAGCACAAGATACCAAGACTGCTGGCAAGAGCTTCTAGAAGCCACCAGGCAAGAGTTCACTGAGAAACGACTACACCCAATCCCTTACTGCCATCCTGCAGGTGCTGAACACTTCCCGGCAGGCCAGTCTCTCTCTCTCTCTCTCTCTCTCTCTCTCTCTCTCTCTCTCTCTCAATTGCTCCCTCTCTCAGCAATCCCCAAGTAACATCTGTTGTGATGTGAATGTGAAATGTCCCCCACAGGCTCCTGTATTTGAAACACTTGGTCCCCACCTGGTGGCGCTGTTCTGGAAGGCTGTGGAACCTACTGGAGATTGGACAGCCCAGTTCCATTTCCTGCCCATTAACTAGTTCCTGGCTGTAGTCACGAAGTGGCTTCTGCCTTCCCCCTTCCGTGCCACGATAGACTGTATCCGCTAAAACTGGGAGCCAAAGCTAGTGTCCTCTTTTAAGTTACCACTTGTGGGGTGTTTGGTGACAAGGGGAAGTATCTAGTAATCTGGGAGGGCAGCTGGACGGATGATGGCTGGGGAGGGAGCAGTGAAAGTGAGTCCCATCAACTTTGACAAGCTAATGACCCTCAAGCAGAGGCTTTGTCCCCTCCCCTGGCCCCAAGGGACATTTTGTAGTATCTGGGGACACCTTTGGTTGTAAAAACGGGGGTGACTCATTACTAATGGTATCTAGTGCACTTGTTTCTCTGGAAGATGTGAAGGAGGAAGTTCGAGATCAAGACTTACAGGGCTTCCCACCTGCCCATCCAGCCTCCCCCAGCAACATGCAGCCTTCTCATGCAGGGCCGTTGGAGTGGAGGGGAAGAGATTGCATCACACTTTGCAAGAGACCCCGCTCTTTTCTTGGTTTTCGGGTCGAAGATCAAATGGAAAGGGACGGGCACTGCGTGGAGGGACTCCTGGTCTCACGTTCCCATGACGGGTACCTGTGTCTCTCGTGAGTTGCACGGATATGCTTTGTTAAGGGAAAGAAGGAAAAAAACATGCGGTGAGGGTCTCTCAGGAAAATATTAAATAGGGAGGTGGGCATGGTGGCGCACGCCTTTAATCCAAGTACTTGGGAGGCAGAGGTAGGAAGATCACTGTGGTGAGTTGAAGGCGAACCTGGGGCTACATAGTGAATTCCAGGTCAGTCTGGGCTAGAAGGAAACCCTACCTTGAAAAATCAGAATCAAAATAATTCATTATTAGTCGGGAAACCCCAGATGGGAACTAGACCCACTACGTGGATCACCACAGAAGCGGGGTCCTCAGGCCTCTTGTGTAGCTGCTCACTGTGTCCACCGATGAGATAGCGGCACGCACGGCCTCCACCCCTCCCACAGCCCGAGTGTTCCAGGCTCCAGGCAGGACGCGGGTACAGACCAGAAGCAAACAGTCCTGCGTGGGACACTCGAGCAACACTGCGTCCCCGTCACCTCACGCCTCCTGGAACTCTGCCTGCTTGCTGGCTGGATGCCTTGTGTCCTGTTTCCCTCCCAGCGGAAGGGCTCTCCCCACCCTGCCTCCTGATCCTCTGCCTCAGCCACAGCCCTTCCCCTCCCCCCAGCCTTCGCAGGTAACCAGTGTCTGGCTTCTTGCTGATAGCACATGGCGGAGGTGATGGGACATCACTCCTGTGATCGGTCACCAAAGATTGTGGCCCCCCACAGACGCCCTCCCCACCCTGCCACACTGCCCTTCATTTACTCTTCACTTGTACCAGCAGTTGGGGAGATGCTGCACCTGTCCCAGAGTCCTCCTCCTAAGGGACATTTTCCCTGATGTCACTGTCCAGTGATCTTGTTCTGTCCCTGCTTACCCGCCGCACCTTTGTCTCACACCGTCCCCTGCTCTCTACTTCCCCAGGGCTTTGGATGTTGGGTACCAGGAACTGGTCCAGGGCCCCATTTCTCTCTCTCTCTCTGTCTCGTTCCTTCTCAGGGTCTTACGCTGTGCCCAGGACCATGGCTCACAAACACACCCGTCCCCTAGCCTCTCCACCAGCCTCTTGGGTGCACACCCAAAAGCCTGTAGGCGCCCATACCCGGGCTCATGTGCACCTCAGGCTGATGTTATCAAAGAACCGAATTCCTGACTCTCCCACAGACCTGCGTCTGGGCCTCTCCATGCTCCTTGCTAGTTGAGAGGGCCACTGCCCGTCCTGCCAAGAAAGCCTGGATGCCAGGCTCTGAGCGCTCTTCTTCCTTTTGTGCCCCCATCCTTCCCACCTTCCTTTTAGAAGTGGCCTTGAGTTTCATACCCTGCCATTGGCTTACATGGCCACTCAGTTCTACTTGCTCAGCAACAGCCTGCAGGCCTCCACGGGTGGCAGGTGAATCGTGTCTGGGTAAACATCAGGCAGCTGCGCCCCCTTGTGGGAAAGCTATCCACACGTGCCAGCTGCTCTTGGCATAAACATCAAACTCACAAGGAAAGATCAAACTCCCTAAAACGCTCTATAAACGCCCCTAGAACCCGCCCCTGCCTGCCCTGCCCTGCCCTCCCTCATGGAAAACTCCCAAGGCTGCCAACCCCCGCCTCCCCCCAACCTCATGGCAGCCACAGCCACCTTCTCTGTCCTCTGCCTGATGGTGCCAACGGGAGGGAACCTCCTCCTGCCTGGCCTTCCTTTGATCTCAGCTCGGACTTCACCTCTGGAATTACGTCTCTTGTCATGGACCCCCCAACACTGTCCTATGGCCATTGTCACTGTATTGATGTCTCCGTTTGCACACATTAGTTAGTATCCACGTCTCCCGGATGGTGGCCCCCATGAGAGAGAGCTGCAGCTTCTATGTGGTCCCTGGGGTTGGAACAGTGCCCACGGGGAGCTGGGGCAGGAAGGCCTCCTGCCCCCTACCTGGAGGATTAACTACAGCCTCAGATGAGAACCAGGTGAGTCCTCCGGGGCTCGCTGCTCCCAGTGCCGTGAGCTCTCGTCTTTGGCACCTGCTCAAAGCTCCCTGCAAGCCTGGGCTCTGCCCCACTCCTGAGCTCCACACAGCGTGCACCAGCCTCGGCAGAGCTTGCGACCTGCCCCAGTCACCCTCTGCAGGTGAGGTCGGCTGGCTGGAGGCCCGTGGCCGGCGTGGCACTGCTGCTGCGAGGCCCACCCGGGCACTGTCGGATGTCAGTAGCATCCGTGGACCCTCGCAACCACAGCCCCTCCGTTGTGTCAGCCTGAAAGGTCTCCAGATACGTCCAGATGTTTCCTAGGAGCAAATCCATGCCTCATTGAGAGCTATCATTGCTTGGAGGGTTATGCATTCATTCATTCTTGAGCTGTCCCCACGTGCCAGCCTCGGAGGATGCCACAGCAAACAAGACAGGGGAGCCTGAGTGGAGCAGGAGGCAGGAGAGGCGTCTAGAAGCAGGAAGTGGGCCAGAGAGGCAGGGAGATGTTCAGCCGGTAAAGGGCAAGCATGAGGGGCTGGGTTTGATCCCCAGAACCCACGTCAATGCTGGCCGTCCTGGAGAGCGCTTGTAATCCCAGTGCTGGGGCAGTAAAGAAACAGGATCCCTGGCGCTGGCTGGCCAGACAGTCTAGTCTAGTGGTGGAGCTGCAGGCCACTGAGAGACCCTGTCTCCATAGGAGGTGGATGGCGCCTGAGAACCAACACCCAATGTGGTTCCTCTGACCTCCACATGCAGGCATACACACATGTACACACACCTGCACACACATGTGCCTCTGCCCAACATGGACACACATGCACACATGTGTGCATACACACACACACACACACACTTAGAAAAAAGAAAATAAGTTGCCTGGTGGTGAGGACTCCAAATGAGGTGAGGGTACCTCACCCCATGAGCAGATGTTACAGCATCTCTCCCAGTGACCGGCACAGAGCAAGTGACCAGTGAAAATGGGTCATAAGGCGATAATCTAAAGGACTCATTATTGACTTCCAAGGGTAGCCACTGGTGGGGGTGCTGTCAGAGAAGCTCCCCTACGTAGGCAGTACCCACATCTGGCTCATCGCTGTCTAGAGTGCAGGAGGGCTCCTGAGAGCAGGGGTCAAGGGTCATGTCAGAGCTGGGGGGCTCTGGGCGTTCCCAGAACTCACCTGCTCTGTGCTCACCCCTCTCGCTTGCCCGGCTAAGCACCACTTGCTGCAGGGGCTCTGCCCTGTGTCCCTCAGCACTCTGCCCTTCAGTATGTCAGTGGGCACAGCCCAAGCACTTGTCTTGTGTCGTGATGGGAGGTGAGGCTGCCAAGGCCACCAGTGGACTCTGAGCCTTAGAGCTGTCCCCAGCACAATAGGCAAGTGTGTTGTAAAGGGACAGATGGATGGATGGATGGATGGGTGGGTGGATGGATGGATGGATGGATTAGATGGATGACGGATGGCTGTATGGGTAGTTAGATGGATAGAGTTAGGTGGATGGATGATTGGACAGATGGAGGATATTTGGAGAGATGGACAGGTGGTTGGGTGGGTACATGGTGAATAAACAGATGGATAGATTATTGGATGAGTATATGGCTAGATGGTTGAAAAAACAGATGGATGGTTAGATGGTTGGATAGATGTACAGACAGGCAGACAGAAGGATGGATGGATGGATGGATGGATGGATGGATGGATGGATGGATGGATGGACAGACAGATACACAGACAAGCAGATGGCTGTCTGGCTGGAAAAACAGATGGTTGGGTGAATGGAGACTGAGATGAAGAGCTGCAGGTCAGATGGTAAGTGGGAGGTTGGATGAATTGGTGGATGCATGGAGGTTAGAGACAGATGAGTCAGTACTGGGAAAGATTGAGGGATGCTTGGGCAGAAGAATGGAAGAATGGATAGGTGATTAAATGGATGGATGGATTTATGAATGGATGGAGTAGAAAGCACCAAGATAAAACCCAAGCTGTGAGATCCAAAAGGCCCATAGAAGATTGCCTGAGGCACCAAGTCACTCTCAGCCATAATAGACACCCTGAGCTCCACACACCTGCCTACACCCAAGTCCTCCCTCCACCCGCTTCACTGACACATGAAGAGAGCTGAAGAAGACAGGAAGTGGATGGTACAATACAACATCATCAGAAAATAACCTTGCTGTTGTTAGGGGAACATGACGTATCAGAGTGCCTCTCTCTCTCTCTCTCTCTCTCTCTCTCTCTCTCTCTCTCTCTCTCTCTGTCTCTCTCTCTTAGCATGTGGTTCAGGCACATGGCCCAACACTGGAGAGGATGAGAGTCTATGTGATATTGATGTATGTATCAAGAGGATGAACTTGAACTTAATTTTCAAATCCCAAAGTACTAAGTCTCAAGAGCTTGATTTGGGGACAAAGCAATATTCCCTAAATAGCCACGTTACTCTGGAAGGGTTCGAAATGGGGAGAGGGGCTTGCCAGCACAGAGGGATGCCATGATATGCCTAGGTAGGGGGCTTTGCAGACAGGCATTTGAAATCCAAGTTCCTAACTCAAGCTCACCACTCAGCTTGGTTTTGGACAATGACTTAGGCTCTTCAAATCTTGAAGATAATCCCTCACTCTTAAGGAAACAGCCATAGGAAGGGCCAACTGTTAAACGGAGAGGGCGTAGGCAAATGGCCTATGGACACTTGGGAAGCATTTTATAGACAGCAAAGACAGTACTGTGAGATTGGCAGGAGGGCGCACAGAAGCGAGACTCCGCAGGGCCTACTGGGGCAGAGTGGTAGAGGATGGCAGAGGATTTGATGTGCATCCTAAGAACACAGTTCTCAGGCTACAGGCCCAGGATGAGGGTCCTCAGGAACCTGCAGAAATACAAGTTCTCAGGGCAAAGCCGCCCACACCTACAGAGTCAGACGCTGCAGGAGAGGAACCAGGCTCTGGGTGTTTCCAGCCTCCGATGCACCTATTCAGCGCACACTCAGAGTGTGCAAACCAGTGCTGGGAGTGACAGGCAACTGTTCAATCGTTTGAAGAAAGAGTGTGAGGGAGTGTAAGGATCATATGTGGATTGGAAAAGTCCTCCTTTTTGATGGCCTTTTACCTTTGTTGAAGGAACAAAACTTGTCTATGAGTACCATTGCCAGATAAAATATAGGAAGCATGGTTAAACTTGAACATCAGATAAACAAGTACTTTTTTTTAGCATAACTATGTCTCATGTCTATGCCTCGTATTTTGTCTGGCACCCCTATTATAGCCACCAGATTTGGGTCCACCCCCTTCCCACCCAGCCTCAGCAAAGGCAGGGCGGGCTGTGTACAGCGTTCTTGGAATCTGCTGGAACTGGGCGTGGACTTTGAGATGAGTCCGTTGATACAATTACTCCATGGGCCATCACTTCCCCCGGGAAGACGGTCCTCAGCTCCTCCAAAGTGACTCATACTGAACCTATTAGTTTCAAAAAGAAAAATAATAATAAAAATGACTGAGGGTTTGTTTATTGCTGCCGTGCTTCAGACAGCTACTGTGGCGCAACACCCTGATTTATAGCTTCTGCGGGGCCAGCCCCCGGCTGCCAGAGGAGGCTGCTGCCGTCCCCTGGGCCTGCTGCTGGCTCTCTTCACCTGCTGGGGGCGATCCTGCAGATGTTGCAGCAGGCCTGGCCAGCTACACAGTGAAGGGGCGCCCTCCCAGGGACTCCAGGGAGAAACCCCCTTCCGTGGTGGAAACAAGCAAGCCTTCCCTCACCTCTCTCTGCCTGCGTTCTTCACTCCACCTCTGTGCCACGCTGAACCCACCTTGAGCCCCTGACGCACAGTACCGTCCTCCAGACCGGGGCCCATGTTCCATGCAGACACGTACCCAGGACTCTGTCCAGCCAGGGCCGTGGGCCGGGGTGGAGATTCTGAACCGATCTGTAAGGAAACGTAACTGCTTCTAAGTACGGCCCCCACTACTTCTTCGTCAATCCTTCCCTGCCTCGGTTGCCACCCTGGGAATGAATCCCTTCGTAGCATCACCTGGGTCCCAATGAGGAAGTGCAGGCCAGCCAAGAGCATCTTTGGGGAGGGAGTCACTGAAGGTCCCGGAGGTGGGGACAGGTCACAGGCAGCCACCCCATGATGTCCCAGAAGAAAGAGGTGGGGGTGACACAATCCAGAAGGGGTGTGGACTTTGGGAAAACGGGATGCATTGGGAATTAGAGGCCTTTGCCCCAGTTTTAAACAATAGGTGGGAGAGGCAGGAAAGGAGGAACGTAAGACACAAAGTCTCTTTTCTGTGCTTTGGAAAAATCTAAGTAGATTAATCTTTTCTTTGGGTTGGCATCTTGTTTAATGTGCTTTGTGCTTTAACATCTTTCAGGAGCCCAGGATTACTGCGTGCCAGTGTGTGCCAGGGCATTTCTGTGTGTGCACCTTTCAAAGCCCCAGGCCTCCTCCCTTGCTCCAGCTCTCTCCTTGAATAAGGCTTCATCTTACTTCTTCATGCTCTGTGGGACACACCGCGGATTCTTTCCGTAGAAAATCCAATGGAGAACAAATCCATCCTCTGTAAAGACAGGGTGGTCGTGACGGAAGTCAAGGGCAGCGAGACAGGAGGAAAATCACTTCGCCCTCACCCCGAAGGGCTGCTCCTACTTAAGACAATCTTTTCCTCCTACTGACTCTCTGAGTTAAAGATGAACGCAGTAGAAGATGCAGACAAAAATCTTTTTTTTTAAACTTTTCTTTATTTGCACGTATGTGTCTGTGTATGGACGCACCAAACAGCCTTGCTACTAAAAATAAATATCAGACGAGTGTCACTTTTTGTAACTGGCTTTACGTGTGTGGCTGGGAATTTGAACCCTGGGACTGGCAGCCTTTGCAAGCAATCATCTTTAACCACTGAGCCACCTCCCCAGCCCCTAAATGCAACCTTTAATTGCAATGTATACTTCAATAACCCTTAAAGCATTTACCAAAAAAAAAAAAAAGAAAGAAAGAAAGAAAATGTAAAATCTCCTACCCAGCCGTAACTAATGCTAAGGTCTCTTCCTGCTGGGTCTCACACACTCCAAATTTGAGATGTAATTATAAACTCTTTCATTATCCAGTTTAGAATGTAGTTTTTAATCGTCTCCTTTTAAGCCCTGAGAATGTTCCCATGTCATTCTGTTCTCTTGGAAAACGGTTTCCTCTGTGGTTAGCCAACAACCCGCTCCACACCGGGAGTGCGCCAGCACGTAGCCACCCCACTGCCGGCACATGGGTGTTGCGCTGTTCACCTTTGCACAGCTCTCCTGTCCAGAAACCGCTCACCTGCGTGTGCTCTGCCTGCACTTCTCAACACGGCCTAAGGAAGGGCACACTTTCCCGATGTCCAAGTCTTTGCAGAATGGAACTGTCTTAAAGTAGAAAACAATTGAACACAAACCTGCTAATTCCATGGGGAGGTTCAGAACTGACTGGGATTCCCAGCATGGGGTCATGGAGGAGGTCAGGACTGAATCTCTCTCTTCAAATGCACTCACTTCTGGGGGTGAGGGTGGCGGGGGAGTGGTAGCCAAATCTGCCCGAGGGAAGGAGAAAGGGGTTCATAGCATGCTCTAAAACTGGGTGTGTGTTTTACAGCCAGGCTGCAATGGCACCATGGTGGTCCCGCTGGTTCCTGACACCGTGGCAGTCAAAGAGGCTCGGGAGCCCAGAGTCTGTTCCCAGAAAGAAGCGCCTTGCTCCCATTGCAAAATGCCTGGCTGGAGTTTCCTCATGCGCTTCCTGGGCTCGGCTCCTGCTGACTGCAGCCACGGGTTGGCCCTGCCCAGCCCCAAGAACTGGGCAGCTGTCCCAGCTTCAACCGTCTGCAATTTGGAATAGCTTGAATGGCTGATTTTTATCTCCGATGAATAATGCCAGGTTTCCTGGGATGAAAGAGAATGAATCGCAGGGAGAGCCAGCCCACTTTGGAGTCTGTGCACGTGCTGTGGCCATGCCTCGGCCTGTGGCCCTGGGTTCTCAGGATATACGCCCCTGCCATCCTGCGAAGACCCCAGCTCGGAGCACCTGTGCCTCTCTGCAGATGCCTTTGACCCCAGACACTGCTCCCAAGCCACCCTCTCCTTCCTCTGTCCTGTCCCTGAGAAAGACAGTGAGAACAGCACTGTTCTGACCCCAGGACCCACCATGTGACCCCCGGTGAGTCGCTTGACAGCTGAGCACCAGCCACCTCCCTACATCAGGACAAC
This sequence comes from Jaculus jaculus, assembly GCF_020740685.1. NCBI lineage: Eukaryota > Metazoa > Chordata > Mammalia > Rodentia > Dipodidae > Jaculus > Jaculus jaculus. The sequence goes on from NC_059109.1 coordinate 135,294,603, forward strand.
ACTGCTTTAGTAAGTTAAGGTGTCAAAGGCATTCAGAAGCTGATTGCCATGAAGTCTTTGTTAATTAACTAACGAATTAATTAACCAAATTTGGTTTCATTGTGTGGCTACAAGGTCTCACTATGTCCCCCTGACTTGTCTGGAACTCACTATGTAGACCAGACTTACCACAACCGTGTGCAGTCCCCCCGCCTCGGCCTCTCACAGCAAGTCTTTGCTACCCATTTCGGTCACCAGAGTGTGAGTCCTATGGAACGGGCATTCTGCAGGCATCCTTGATGCCTAGCCACGGCCTGCCGAAATCAGCACACAGGATGTTCCTCTGCATGCATGAGATGTGGCTCACCTGGCCCCAGAGTCTGAGCCAAAAGCCTGGCATAATTCCACATGTGCCACCCTACCCATGAGTTTTGCACCAGCTCCTGCAGGGCTGGGGTTGCCTCCCCTTGGGCTGGGTGTCTCGATCTCCCGTGTTACAGACTGGAGAGAGACAGGCTCACATGGGCTAAGTGCTAAAGCCTGCTGCATCCCGTGGGGCTGCCGGTGTGTGCCAAAGCCCTCGTTCTCTCTCCGGTTTACTTCTGCTCCCCAGGCCTTGTGCGTGCAGGGCCCAAGGCCCCACCTCCTCTGCAGCAGATCTCCCTGCGTCTGGCCCCGAAGCTCTAGGGGGAAGACGGCCAGGTTTACACACAGGGTCTGGGGTTGGCCAGACGGGTGTGAGACAGCTCTAAGGACGTTGAGGAAACATGCCATTCCATGTAAAATACTCTAATCAGGGACTCTGGTTAAATGTGCTTCCCGAGCAAGCACTAGGGCCTGAGGAGGTCCGAGCCTAACCAAATTTGAATCTTCAAAACACATAAAGAGCTGGACATGGCCCTGAAGACTTACAATCCCAGCCCCATGAATCGCCAGAGCTTGGAAAAAAAGGCAAGCTCCATAATTGGTAAGAGACTCTGGCTCAAACAAAAATGGGAGGAAGAAGAACCGAGTGGGCAGGTTCTGTGCCAGCAATGGCACATGCATGTGCATTGGCCACACACACACACACGCAAGCAAACAAACAAAACAACAACAACAAACTTTACTTACGGTCAGGAGGACAAAGTGCAAAAGACTGTGGGGTGTATTTAACAACGAGTTTGGTTTAAAATGTCCAAGTAACATCTTGTCGCCTTAAAATCATCTTGAGCTTGTGCCCATTACTCTAACTAGCATGTGTCAGATTTGAGGCTTGGCCTGACAGCATGCGATTTCTAAGCGAGAAACTTGCAGAGAGATTCTTCAACTATATCATCAGGTTCAAATAAATATGGAGTTGCATTTTATAACAGCTTGTGGAACAACATTCAAAACGTGACTCAAAAAGAGCAGAAAATTATATAAAGAACACAAAGAATTTGCTTGCACACGTGTGCGTGCACGTGCAGGTGGAAGCCAGAGGCTGATGCAATGTCTCTCACTGAAGACTCAGCTCGCCCACTCAGCAAGCCTAGCTAGCTAGCAAGCCTGTTTCTGCCTCCTGAGTGCACTGGGATCTCAGGTGCATGTTGCCATGCCTGGCATTTAGGTGGGTGCTAGGGGCACTTATCTGGGTGCTAAGGACCCAAACTCAGGCCTTCACGCTTGCATGGCAAGCACTTTACTGACTGAGCCATCACTCTGTCTCCCATAGATTTTTTTTCAATTTTTATCTATTTACTTATTTAGGAGAGAGACAGGCAGACACACACAGAGAGAGAATGGGTATACCAGGGCTTCCAGCCACTGCAAACAAATTCCAAATGCATGTGCCACCTTGTGTACCTGGCTTACGTGAGTACTGGGGAATTGAACCTGGATCCTTAGGCTTCACAGGTAAGTGCCTTAAGTGCTAAGCCATCTCTCCAGCCCCTTACCCCTTTTTTGAGCTGGGTCTTGCTCTAGCTCGGGCTGATCTGGAATTCACTATGTAGTCTCAGGGTGACCTCAAATTCATTTTGATCCTCCTACCTCTGCCTCATGAGTGCTGGGATTAAAAGGCATATGCCACCACGCCTGGCCCCAAATATGATTTTGAAAGGACAGAAGGGTCAGGGATCTAGTTCAGTGGTAGAGCACCTGCCTAGTCTTCATGAAAGCCTTGGGTTTGATCTCAGCTCTGTTAAAACAATAAAATGAAGAAAGATAGAGAGGAGAGGTAGGAAAGACCAGAGCCTCATAGTGTTGGGTGTCTGACACCCCCCCCCCCTCCGAGGCCTGAGTGTGGTGAGACCCTCAAATCAACACCGTCATGATCTGGCAGAATCAGCTGGACAATGAGAATAGAAGTTCTGGAAGTGGGACCAGAAACACCAGCATCCCCTGGGAGCCCGGCCCCAACCCACACAATTGTTTGTTGTAGTTTTGTTTGTTCGATTGGGTTTTTTTCTTGGCTGTACTGAAGATTAAAACCAGGGCCTTGCACATGCACCCAAGCACCCTGCCACTGACCTACGTCTCCAGCTGTCTTTAAAATTTTTATTTTGAAGTGTGGCCGCTAAGTTGTCCAGGCTGGCCTTGAATTCACTCTGGAGCACAGGCTGGCTCCAGATGTGCCATCCTCCTGCCTCAGCTTCCTCAGTAGCTGGGATTATAGGCCAGCGCCACCAACCGGGGAAGCACAGTGTCTTCCTGAACTCTCCAGGAGCTTGATCTTAGGCTCAGATCCGAGGAGTCCAGTTAACTCACATTGCCGCAGCCTTCTCCTCTGCTGTCTAGACCCCTGACATCCCCTCGCCAAGGGTAAGATCCCATGAAAGAAGCTTTGCTGTAGGTGCCCTGTGGGCTGGCAGAACCAGCATCCGCTCCCCATTGGAAGTGCAAAATCGCAAGCCTGCTCCAGACATACGCATGAGTCTAGCGAGTCTAGCATGCTTAGAGGTGCGAGCATGGCGTCCTGTGAAAGAGCGGGTTCCCGTTCTGCGGGCCTGCAATGGCGTCTGGGGGAAGCTGGGGCCAGCAGCTTCAGTAGGAGCCAAAGGCTAGGTCATGTCTTATCCTTTTCTGGGTGTGAAGCTTCCAGAATGTGGTTGGAGGGCAAACTAGGAGATAGGAACCTCAGGTAAGCTTTTGCCTTCCAGGTCTTCAGGTTTGTGACCTGAGCACTTCTGGCACGTGCTGGGTGGCCTTGGGCAGACGACGACAGCGCTCTGGTCTTCTGGGCCTTCAACAGCAAATGGGTATGACTGCTGCAGAGTGGGTTTGAGGAGAGACAAGCTGGTGAGATGGTGGTCTGGGGCCCATGTGAGGGGGCTCCACTTCCTTCTCCCATCCTTTCCTCCCAGTGATGTGGGTGGAGGGCAGAAGGTTATGTCACTGAGAACCCTCATGTCAGGATGGGGGGGAAGCATGACAAAGCCTCCTGGGGATGTGCCCTCCTAACCCCTGGGGACTTCAAACACCCTGCCAGTCATAGACTGTACCTGAGAGTCCACCTGAAGCTTCGGCCTCCATGGTCCTGAATGTGGGGTGCAGGAACGCTCTCCTGGATCCCGGGCCAGCATGGCCACTGACAAGGATGGTCATACGCCCACTCGAACCTGACTGTGTTTTCTAGTTACCTTCACGTGGCTGGGACAAAGCACCCAACCAGAAACAGCCAATGGCAGGGAAAGATTTATTTCGCCTTATAGACTAGAGGGGAAGCTCCACAATGGCAGGGAAAAGCATGGCATGAGCAGAGGCTGGACGGCACCTCTGCCATTGCAGGTGGGCAACAGCAGCGGGAGAGACAGCAAAGTTCTAGCAGAGGGGAGCTGGCTATAACACCCCAAAGCCTGCCCCCAACAACACACATCCTCTAGCAAGGCTCTGCCTCCCAAATTGCAAATAGCTGGGGACCCAAGATTCAGAAAACATGAGTTTGTGGGGTCTTCTGATTCAAACCACCACAATGCCAGATTCAGCTCCTCACCTGATCCCACCCTGCCCCACACGGAGAGACCCTCCTCTCCCCTGGGGCCTCCACTCAGTAACCACCCCAGAAAGCCACCATCTGTGGAGCCAAGGCCAGAGGCGGTGTAACACACGGGAGTTGGCAGCACAGCCTGCCACAGAGAAGGTGGCAGCTGCCCAGAATGTCACGAATGCCCCAGGGCTTCTTTTCGTGTCACTATGGCGACCTTGGCCATCCATGCCCCCAGGACAGGGGAACACTGCCCCCTCGTGCTCTGAGGCCACGTTAGAAGCAGGCCCTGTGCAAACAGGTGACTCTGGGACCAGGATGGAAGTGGGAACCTGGGAGGAGCTGGAGCAAAGCCCAGGGGAGGAGGGTGGCCCGGAATAGCCAACCATGGATCCGAGTCCTTGCCTGTGATCTCGGGCTCTGACCCAGCAAGTCCACACCTGGAGAACTGGCCCAAGGAGAAGGGTGAGGAGTGTGGGGCCCCTAAGGGAACTGATTAAAAACACAGTGTTATGACAGAAAGACAAAATGAGAGCTGAGGGGCTGGAGAGATGGCATAGTGGTTAAGCGCTTGCCTATGAAGCCTAAAGACCCTGGTTTGAGGCTTGATTCCCCAGGACCCACGTTAGCCAGATGCATAAGGGGGCGCACATGTCTGGAGTTTGTTTGCAGTGGCTGGAGGCCCTGGCGTGCCCTCTCTCACTCTCTCTCTCTGTCTCTCTCCCACTCTTTCGCTCTGTTGCTTTCAAATAAATAAATTAATTAAATAAACAAAAAAAGTTGTAAAAATGAGAGCTGAGGAGGTAGCCCAGCCACTAAAGGTGCCAAGCCTGATAGCTGTGGTTCAATTCCCCAGCACCCATGTAAAGCCAGATGCGTAAAGTGATGCATGCATCTGGAGTTCATTTGCAGCAGCAAGAGTCCCTGGTATGACCATTATTTTTCTTTCTCTTCTCTCTCCTCTCTCTCTCTCTCTCTCTCTAACAAATACTTCTTAAAAAGAAAAATTGGAGGAGAAACATCCATCCAGCACCGGAGCTCCCAGAGGCGAGCTGAGCCTGTGCGTGGGCCAGGGAGGCTGCTGGCTGCTGTGTGCCCGACCGTGGTGAGGGGCTCCCTCTCCGCTGGCTTCTGAAGCCCCCGTGGAGTCCTGGCCCACTCTCAGGAACTTGGGGTGACCACATAGCAGAAGTCAGACCCACGGGCTAGAACACAAGGCTGCATGGCGTCTTTGTGGGCTGGGGAGACGGCTTGGCAGCTATTTTGCTGCATATGCATGAGGACCTTAAAGGGTCCGACACACCCTGAGTTCAAAGCCCAGCGTCCACGTAGACAGCTGGGTATGGTCATGCACACCTATGATCCAACCCCACGGGCAGCGGAGACCAGAGAATCACTGGGCTTTGCTGGTCAGCCAGACATCTCTGGGCTCCACAAGCAACTCCTTCTCACAGAAACACCTGGATGAGCAAAAGAGTAGGAAGCCCAGAGTGCTTTGGCCTCTGCGTGTGTGTGCACAGGGTGGGGTCATCCATCCATACACGTGCACACGCGTGTGCAGCACACATGCCCCAAACAAACAAACAAACAAACAAACAAACAAACAAACAAAAGATTGTCTTTGGCTTCACAGTCTAAGTGGGAAGTTTCCAGAACATGTGGGCAGGCCCAGGGAGCCACCCACCACACCCACGGGAGCCACATGGGGGAGGCCTGAGGCACCCATCTGGGTTAGGGGGTTGGGATGAGGGCGTGCTTAGCACCCAGTTTTGCTCTCTGAAAGCCTGGCCCCGCGGGTCTCCCCTCTGCTCCTGTCCCTTCCCCAGCCCTGCGGCCCCCCACCCCACGCCCCACCGCCGCCTTGCCGCCCGCTGCGGTGTGATGAAAGTTCTGAGCTGGGCTCGGGCTGAACAAGTGGGTACAAGGCTTGGGTTTGGCCTGCCTCGGAACAGCGGGAGGCGTTTCCAATAAACCTCTGCGTCTTTAATGAGTCCTTCCTTTACAACTGCTAAATGATTAAGCCAAAGATTGACAAGAGTAACTGGTAGCCCCAACTTGGCAGCAAATCAGAGGCGCAGGCCCCGCCCTGCCCTGCTGTGGCCCGGGGCGCACCTGTGAATGATGGCACCAGTGCCCCCGGAGCTGCGGAGGGCCGCAGCCACCGGCCACCACGCCGTGCAGGTTATTGAACTCATGAGCACCTATGTGTGCCACATTACCGGGAGACCTCTACCCCATGTGTGAAGGGACCAAGCAGCCAGTGCTGGGGGCAGATCATGCCTGCCGGGGAGGCATGCGTGCCAAACACAGATATAACACTGGATGCCCAGGTCACCTGGAACTTCCAACCAGCCTCCAGTCCTGTCTGTCTCCAGCAGTGCACAAGAAATGCCCAGACCAAGAGATTCCTTGTTGTTTTAACTGGCAACTGGGTTTCCTGTGGGTGGACTGCCTGAAAACAGCAACAGCAACAACAGCAACAAAAAACCCTTACTGCGGCGCTGGTGAGGAGAGTCCACAAAGTGGCCACTGCCCTCTCCGCAGGACCGTCCAGGGCACGAAGCACTCACAGGAGTGGACACTGAGCCTGAGCGGTGGGACACACCCAGAGGTGCCTGAGGAAAGGGCGTCGGGCCTGGAGGAGCAGCTCAGAGATGGGGGGCTTTTCAGCACTTGTACACAAAGCCTCAGATTCCATCCTCGCCACCACAAAAATCAGTCATCAACCAATTAAGAAGGGCTTTGGGGGCTACGGACACGGCTCAGTGGCGGTGGGCTTACACAAGGACTTGAACTCCAGCCCCCCCCAAGCACTCCAAAAATGGAAGGAGGGAGGGAGAAAAGGAAGGAAAGAAAGAAGGAAGGGAGGGGATAGATGTAAAGAAGAATGGAGGGAGGGGAGAGGGAAGGAAGGAAGAAAGGAAGGAAATGGGAGGGAAGGGAAGGTAGAGGCAGGAGAGGGGAGGGAAGGGAAGGGAAGGGGAGGGGAGGGGAGGGGAGGGGAGGGGAGGGGAGGGGAGGGGAGGGAAGGGAAGGGAAGGGAAGGGAAGGGAAGGGAAGGGAAGGGAAGGGAAGGGAAGGGAAGGGAAGGGAAGGGAAGGGAAGGGAAGGGAAGGGAAGGGAAGGGAAGGGAAGGGAAGGGAAGGGAAGGGAAGGGAAGGGAAGGGAAGGGAAGGGAAGGGAAGGGAAGGGAAGGGAAGGGAAGGGAAGGGAAGGGAAGGGAAGGGAAGGGAAGGGAAGGGAAGGCTTTAGAGCCCAGGCTGGAAACCTGCTACTTCCCTCAGCAAGTTTTGAACCTGTGCACCCCTCTGTGTCTCCTGTGTCCATGGACACAAGGTCTATTTCACAAAGTGGTTTTGTGAACATCAACATGTCCTTCACCAGCTGCCTAGCGCTGGCTCCCCTGAGGCCCCAGTCAGTGCTGATTGGGACCATTTGTCCCTTTTCTTTCCGTCCACACTCCAACCCTGCAGTGTCTTCCCTGGTAAAGGGACAGAGCAGAATGCCCATGCTGGAAGACATGGCCCCAAAGGCAGGACAGAGCCGCTGGTTTTCAGGCTCCAGGCAGAATCGGAACTCTGCTCTGAGGGCAGCCTGGTGGGACCATTGCTGGCCAAGGCTCTCTGTACAGAGCCAGGTCTCAGGGGAAAACAAGACCCAGATGACCAGCAAGTAGCCAGCTAGGACTCAAACCTGGGCTTGGGGCAGGTTGAGGCATTGAAGTAAAATGTAGGTCTAAAGGAAATAAAGGTGTCTAGACAAAGGGACATTATGCTTCTTTCAAAGAAGACTGGACCCTCTCAATGCCAGACCATGGCCATCAGTGCACAGGCTCACACTCAGACACCTTAAAACACAAGGAATCAAACATCAGTCCCTTGCTCACACCTGTCCAGAGGCAGAAGCTCTGCCACCTCCTGGGCAAAGCAGGCTCAGAGGCTACCCCACACCACAGCAGGTCCCGCTGGTGGAGGACCCCAGGAGAAGCAGCCCACTGTAAACATGGATCTAAACGCCCCGAGCAGGGTTCACCCAGGGTCTCCTCTCGGTGGTAAACATTCGGGTCACCTAACTTGTGGACAGGGACCAGGCTGTGGGTCCTTGGGAGGGGCACACAGCCCATTGCTATGTGGGCACCTTGGGAAGGGCAGGAGCAGTCGCGTCCCAGCCTGCCCCCTGTAGCCATCTCTCCCAGCTTCTGGGTGTGTCACTCTGGGGACAAGCCCAGTCTCAAAGCTCGGGTCTGGGATCTGAGGGCCTTCGCCACACAGATGGACTGCCTGACCTTGAAGAACGAGCTTCAGGAAGGGCCTCTGGACCTCCTGCACGCTCCCTAGGGGCATAGCCCGGGCCAATGTGACAAGTGTCATGGAGTGCCCCACCCCGCCACCATTTCTTCACCTGCTAAATGCCAGTCAAATGCCACTCACACAGACAGCCCTTCTGCTGAAAAGAACACCAGTGAGAGTTCCGCAATTGGTTTGGCTCCAGCTTCCGGTGGCACCAAGCAGTCCTGATGTCAGAGGCTGGCCCCAAACCAGCAGCAGATGGACACCGGCCTCCTCACCTGCCCTCTAGGGAGCACAGGCCATCCACCAAGCCCCTTACCTACAATTTTTTGAAAATATTTTATTTATTTATTTAAGAGAGAGAGGATGGGCACACCAGAGCCTCCAGCCACTGCAAACAAACTGTGGATGCATGCACCACCATGTGCATCTGGCTTACGTGGGTTCTGGGGAATTGAACCTAGGTCCCTGGGCTTCACAGGCAGGTGCCGTAACTGCTAAGCCATCTCTCCAGTCCAAATCTCTGACTTTTGACATTGATTTAAGTTTCCCAGAGGGGACCATAGACACCTTCTGCCTGCACTGGCAAAGGTTCTTATGGCCTGGATGTAGAGTGCCCAGGATACAGAACTTTCCCCTGTCAACTGGGACGTCTGGACCCTGACCACAATCGCTTCTCGTCAAATGGCGTTCCAAGGACAGGGCCAGGAAGCCAGTGGCTACCTGCAAATGGGTGTCGTGGCTGAGGTATCTTGGAGGCGCCTGAAAGCCAAACTTCCGGACAAGAGTGTGGCATCTCCGTGGCCTGCAGGACGCCACAGGCAGCTGGAGTAGGGGCAGGCAGCTCCTGTGGGAAAACATGATGGGAGAATCTCATCTCAGAGGCTTAAGAAAATGTTGTCTTGTTTTGAGACCCGAAAAGATAAAACCTACTGCCACTTGGGCACAATTTGCCTCTGGCCCCTGGTACAAGGCAGAGTGGAATGTGCATGGGGCACGATGCCATGTCTGCCATCAGACAAAACAACCAGCAACGTGGGCACTGTGGGCTTGTGGTGCCCAGAGAGAGCAGAGGTCACAGCAGAAAGCTGGGGACTCCAGGACGTGGCCACTACAATCTACTAGCCTATATTTTTTGGAGCTTAAATCTGTAAGGCTTCAAAAGAAAACTAAGACATGTAGCTTTGAATGCCTCCTGCCAAGTTCCCATTAGCCATTTGTAAAAAAGCCAATGTCCCCGTCAAGGGAGAAAGAAAGCTGGGGAACTGATGGGGGGGGGCGTGATTGCAGTACAAAGCTGGGGATGTAGTGGCACAGTCCTTCACCCCAACTTGAAGCTGAGGCAGGAGGATCACAAGTTCAAGGCCTACCTGGGCTAAAAAGTGAGCTCAAGCTGACAGCTGGAAAGAGCCATTCTGCACGCAGCTCAGTGGGAGAGAGAAACCACCAGGGAAGACACTCAACAGTAGACTCTGCAAGCCTTATAATTGGCCAGCCAGGCCAAATGAGCCAATGGGTGCAATAGTGGCATGCCTGTTATGGGGGAAACAAACTGCCCTCCAATTGGACTGAAGGCCCGCTCCATGGGAAGGAATACAACCCTGATACTGAAAACCTAAAACAGGGGTAGCCATGAGCCCTAGGGGTGTAACATCTGCTGCTGTCTGACTAAATGTATATACTATGCTTATCAAACTGCCCAGGAAGCACTTCTCTTAATGTTCATACCCTTATATTAATGCTACTCTCACTTTTGGTGAGAATCTTCTCTTTTCAGATGTCAGTGGCCTTGGGATGACTCAGAAGGTATCATGGTGCTGGAAAGAAGTGACTGGAGTGCTCATCACTGCAATATCTCTATCGCACCTTCCAAGGTTCAGGGTCCATTGTAGAAGAGGAGGCAGAAATAATGTAAGAGCCAAAGGATGGGTAGGACTCCTTACCACGTGCTCCTCCAGACACAAACTGGCCTGGATATCCATGACCTCACAGTGCCTGACACTACCTACACAAGACCATCCTAAGAGGAGGAAAAGACCATGACATCAAAATTAAAAGAGAGACTGATTGAGATGGGGAGGGGGTATGATGGAGAATGGGGAAAGTGGAGGGAGGGAGGGTATTACCATGGGGTATTTTTTTATAATCATGGAAGTTGTTAATAAAAATTTGGAAGAAAAAGGTAAAAAGAAAAAAAAGAGCGAGTTACTGGGCAACTCAGTAAGACTCTCAAAATGAAAAGCAAAAAGAAGGCTGGGGATGTAGCTCAGTAGTAGGGTCCTTGCTTAGCATATGTGTGAGGCCCTGGGTTTGTCACCAGCATAGTCAATAAATAGACAAACAGGGCATGGTGGCACAGCCTTGTCCGCCTAGCGCTTGGGGAGGACTGCAAGTTTAAAGCCTGCGTGGCCTACAGTTACCCCACGGCTATCCGGGACAGCACCCCGAGACATCCCACACAATGGAAAGAAGCAAGAGGACAGGAATGGGGCTCAGAGGTGGCATGCGTGCCAAGTGCACAGCAGTGAGCCCCCCAACCTGCCCAGGGCTCATGCCAATTAACACCAAAACACTTACTGCCCAAGTGTCACAAGCAGTATAGGAGAGCTCACCCCAAGACAGAAAGAAAGGCTCTGCCTGGAAGAGAGAGATGAAGGGAGCAAGTCAAATTTCCAAGCTAGATTCCCAATGGAATCAATCTACTCTCTTCTGTTTGGGCTTTAACATTCCTCCTCAAAAATAAATAAATAAATAAATAACATATATATATATATATATATGCCCCTCACCACCACCCTCCTTTCCCCCCTTCCTTTTAAAATTGACCTATATGGAATTTCTGACTGGATGGGCAGGTGGGCTCCTCTTTAATCCACATGGAACAAGGATGTGCCCACGCTCACGGGTCTGCCAGAACCGCAGAGCTCTCTCTGATCGGCCACCTCCCCCGTGCAAAATAGGACAGAGTTTACACACCTTCTCAGGAACAACTCCCTCGTGTAATTAATTAAGCCTGTAATTATAGGCCAATCTTTAAAAATGTAATTTGTAGTCTCCCCACGATCCTCATTTCAAATCCAACTTCTGATGTGGGCTAAATTATATTGGAACCATTTTTTACTACTTGGAGACTTGAAGCTGGCTGCATTGACGATTTGGCTGGAACACACTGCCGTTCCCTTATTTTATTGCTTAATAGTAGCTGGTCTTTCTGGAGCCCTGGATGTGGGCTCTGCAGAGGGTGTTCGGGGGCACCTGCTGCCCATGCTCTCTTCCTGCAGCTAGGGATCCGGAGCCTTTAGAAAGAAGTGGCCTGCCCAAGCGCAGGCTGAGGTCCTCAGGGAACCGGGCTGTGCTGCGGGTTCCCCATAGCTGGGAGGAGGGGGTGGGGTGCTTTCTCTGCTTGGGTTCTCTTTATTATGCATGAGTTGTTCATCTTCCCGCTGCCTTCCACTGTGGCATTTTACGAAGAGCTTCTGGTGTCTGGGTGGTACAGTATTTGCCTAGCATGCACAGAATCCTGGGTTCGAGGCCCAAGACTGCCTAGCCTGGGTATGGTGGCACGTGACTGTCATCCCAGCACCCGGGAGGTGAAGCAGGAGAATGAGGAGTTCAAGACCATTCTCGGCTACATAGTTCCAGGTCAATCCAGCTACATAAGACCCTGACAAAGCCTAAGGACCCAGGTTCGATTCCCCAGTCCCTTCGTAAGCCAGATACACAAAGTGGGGCATAAACTGGGATTAGTTTGAAGTGGCTGGAGGCCCTAGCGCACCCAATCTCTCTATCTGCCCTTCCCTCCTACCTCCCTCTCTCAAATAAAAAAATTAATAAAATATCTTTTAAAAAGAAAGATCAAATAATGCTACTGAAATAAGATTAAAAATCCTTTGGACTTGAGCAGGAGTCTGTGCACGTACATTAAAGGAGTAGGGACCTAAGAAAAGAGATGGGGTCTCTGCCTGGCCTGACCCTCACGCCCCATTGCGACTGGTAGGAAAAATAGTGACCCAAGCGCTTTGCACCCTGGGATATGACTGCGGGTTCGGGCTCTCCCAGATGGTCTTGAAGTAGCAAGGCCGTGCGAGAACACAGGCTGCCTTGGAGAAGAGAGGTCGGGAGAAGCTGGTGAGGCAGGCTGGGCGTTGCCTGCATTTGCTGCCACCTCCAGTAACAGAGAATTGGGAGATTAACTGTTACTCAAAGGATCTGCTCTCGGAGGGAGACAGGTCTTCCTTTCTGCTGTCCAGGCCAATAGAAGGAGGCTCTTTGGAGCACTTGCGGCCGGCTGGCCCGTTTGCAGTTGCTTGGCAAGCCCTGGCGGTGAGGGTGGCGAGGGTCCGGGGCTGGGTCAGGGCGGAGGAGGTGGCCTGCCCTGCCACCCTGGGGAAGAGCCTGAGCCTGCGAACGCCTGCCCAAGGGTCTCAGCAGCCCGGGCCCCTTATTTTGAATTTTTACCCTGGAGACAATTTTCTTATTAAGTGCCTGGTAATCTCTCAGGATTACTCATCCCAGCCAGAGGGAGGAGTCGCTCCGCTCCCAAAATACCTTTTGAGTCACTTGGGTTTCTGTCGCCTTGCATAAACTTTGAATTACTCTTTTTGTTGGGAAGATTATCATTAGGAAACACGTCCCCGAGTGGCCTGTACTTGCCTTCCCGCCGAGCTCGGCAGCGAGCAGGCCAGGTGGTGTGGAAGGCGGCTGCCCCGCTCCCCGGGGCTCCCCACGTGGCCCAGCTACCTCGCTGCACAGACCTCAGCAGGGGTCTGTCCCAGACGCGGCGACCTGGGGGTGCATGAGGGTGGAGACTGCTCCGGTGCCCTTGGTGCCAGCCCAGCAGTGTCTGGTGCAGACTGCCCTTCCCTAAGAATGCAAGAAGGAAGTTGTTCTCAGCAAGGGAGTGAAGACAAAAGAATTCATCCCCTCTCCCCAGATGGGAGTGTGCGTGTGTGCGTGCGTGTGTGCGTGCGTGTGTCTGCACGAGCGCTCATGTGGAAGCCACAGGTTGGCATCAAAGGTCTTTCTCAGTCACACTCCAGGACTTCTCTGCCAGCGGGCCAGGGAGCCCAGAAGTTTCTCTCCCCACTCTGGGATAGGAGTGAGACAGCGCCTCTGACTTTTAAAAAGTTAATCAATTTATTTATTAGAGAGAGAGACACAGAGAGAGAATGGGCACACCAGGGCCTCTAGCCACTGCAAACGAACTCCAGACGCATGTGCATCTGGCTGATGTGGGTTCTGGGGAGTTGAACCCTGGTCCTTTGGCTTCTCAGGCAAGCACCTTAACTTCTGATTCATCTCTCCAACCCACGTCTCACTTTTACATGAGAGCTGGGGGTCCGAATTCAGCTCCTCGTGCTAATCCAGAAAGCACTTTATCTACTGAGGCATCTCCCATGCCCTGACAGAATTGCCACGCATGGTAGCCCAGGTTGGCCTTGAACTCAAAATCCTCCTGCCTCAGCCTCCCAAGGGCTGTGATGACAGGCCTGAGCCACACACCTGGATCACCATTATTAATATTTTTTTTGAGAGAGAGAGAGAGCAAGAAAGAGGGAGAGGGAGAGAGAGAATGGGCGCACCAGAGTCTCCAGCCACTGCAAACAAACTCCAGACGTGTGCTCCTCCTAGTGCATCTGGCTTTATGTGGGTCCTGGGGAATCGAGCGTGGGTCCTTAGGCTTTGCAGGCAGGCCTTAACCGCTAAACCATCTCTCCAGTCTTTTTTCTTTCTCTCTTTGGCCTTAGCTTTTATTTATTTATTTGCATGTGTGTGTGGAGTCGGGGGGGGGGGGGGGGGGTGCACCAGAGCCCCACTTCCTCAGCATGCCCCAGGGGAGCTCTGGGCAGCAGGTTTTAAAGGTCTCCACTGGGCCCCAACTTGCAGCCCAGTCAGTGATTTAAGGCCAGGAGCCTTTTCATCCGGGAAGGGAGTTCAAATGCAGAGGGAAGAAGGTCCAAGCTCTGGAAGACTTGCAGGATTCAGGAAATCTTCACAAGCGGAAGAAGGCAGACAGCCTCGGGACGCACCCGTAGGTCCACATGGGATTCACGTTCCTGTGGCGCCCTCTGCTGGCCATTGCCACTCTCTTCCAAAAGGGACACAGGAGCCACACAGCTGTCTTTGGCAGCCGGGTCCCCCAGCAGGAGGGCAGGTGGACTGGGCCATGGGACCTGTGCCACACACTCTGGGTTTCCTAGGGGTCCCGAGTGCATCCTGCAGGATCTGGGGAGTAAGCGCTGCCTGGGAAACACGCCCCTGGGGACAGTCCTGGCAAGAGAAGGCAAGGCGTGACCTCCCACCCCTCAATTCCTGTGGGAGATGGCTCTGAGGGACCGCAGCCGCCGACGGAAGCATCCCAGGAGAGGACGGTCATGAAGTGGGCCACTCCACCTGCCCCAGGGGTGGCACGCGTCACTGAGCAGTCTTCACGCTCACCTCTGGCACTTACCATCACTGGAAGAGCTTCTGCTGGCTGGGTCACCCTGTGGCCACCCGGCACAGCACATGGGAAGGGGGTGTACTTTTTTAAAATGACACTTATATTGTTCCCTCTGACAGCCAGGCGTGGTGACGCACGTCTTTGATCCCAGCACTTGGGAGGCAGAAGAATCGCCATGATTTCAAGGCCAGCCTGAGACTACAGAGTGAATTCCATGTCAGCCTGGGCTAGAGTGAGACCCTACCTCGAAGAACTAAAAACAAAAACAAGAAAGTTCTCTCTTTCTCTCACTGAGAAGCCTAGCTTCAGGGTGACGCAGCTGGGAACTGAGATGGACCCACAGCACTTCTAGCTCACCTGAGTGCCCGAGAGGGTGTCCACCTCATTATAGAGAAAAGGTGGGGGAGGCTTCAGAGGGTGACCTGCCTGGACAGAAGGGAGGCCACCAACTCCATGGCCTTCATGGTGGTTGTGGGTCAAGTGCTCCACGTAAGAGCCTTGCACCCCATGGCATCGCAGGATAGCTCTGCCTGCAGAGCACCTGTGCAGCAACAGCCCATGATTCTGTGCTTCAGCCCTCACGGGCTTCTCCCAGGGTGTGGGCCACACATCCATGGGCCTCTGAAGGAGAGAAAGAATGAGCTAACACTCCTCCCCATCCCTCCTCCCTCCTGGTCCTGTCAGCCCCACACAGCAGGCAGAGAGTGAGGAATTTCTCCAGCTCCCTCTGGTTTTCGGGCAGAGGAGGGGTCAACACAGGTGCTGGTGTCCTGTCATTGGGAACTCTATCTCAGAACTCGGTGCCAGGCCACTGGCAGTGATGCACCTTCCTTGAGGTTCTGCAGGGTCACGGTGTCATGGCTGGAGAAACATCCCAAGCAAAACTTGCGGGTGGATTCCACCCTGGTAGAAAAAATCTGGGTGCATTGTCAGAGTCCCAGGGTCCCCATTATGGAAGCACCCTTTCTATTTCCTGTTTGCAGCTGTCTGATCACAGCCAGGCCTTCCCCTCAGCAGCTCAGGGGCCAGGGCTCCCTTGATTATAGCTGTCCTCAGGGAGACAGAGTTCAGGAGGGGCAGGGTGTGGGTCTGGAAGGTCACCAGTGCTCAGGGACCTGTGGCAATGATCTGACTCCTCTGAGCCTTGGTTTCTGCCACTGGAGGGTGAGGCCGGCCGGGGTACTCGGCTGGCTCATGGTTGGAGAAGCAGGGCAGAGGGCAGGGGCACATCAGGAGTAGCCAGTACTCCTCAACATCGCCTGCTGGAGCCCAGGATGACACAGGATGACATCTTCTGCACACAGGCACGGAGCCGCGGGTGAGAATGCCAGTCCAGGACCTGGGCTTGAGTTGTCTGCTCTGTCAGGCTGGAGGAGAAGGGCCAAGTCCATGTCCTTTCTCCTTCAAGGACCTAAAAGGCACCCTTTGACACACATTTGAGTGCCTGTCATCCTAGCACTGGGGAGGCTGAGTCAGGATTGCCATGAGTTCAAGGTCACCCTGGACTATAGATTGAGACCTTGTCTCAAAAAAAGAAAAGAAAAAAAGAAGAAAGGGAAGCAGGAAGACAGGAAGGGAAGAATGAAGGAAGGAAGGAAAGAAGGAGGAAGTAACAGAGGGAGGGAGGGAAGAAGGAGGGAAGGAAGGAAGGAAGGAAAGAAGGAGGGAGGGAAGGAGGGAGGGAAGAAAGGAAGGCATTCACTGAGCAAAGCCATTAACTGGTAGGTATCAATAAATGTTCATCTATTTGCCATGCATCCAATGGCCCAGCCCCGACCACACAGGGTTGGATTATATTCTGTTCTTCCTAGGAATCTTGGATCGATCTTGCCACTGGTAGTCTCATTTAATACAAACATTTCTGGTTATTATTATAGGAATTTGTTTTAAAAAATTCATCTTGGTGGCTTAGCGGTTAAGCACTTGCCTTTGAAGCCCAAGGACCCTGGTTCTGGGCTCGATTCCCCAGGACCCACGTTAGCCAGATGCACAAGGGGCCACATGCATCTGGAGTTTGTTTGCAGTGGCTGGAGGCCCTGGCATGCCCATTCTCTATCTGCCTTTTCCTCTCTCTGTCTGTCGCTCTCAAATAAATAAATAATAATTTTTTAATGTTAAACATTTCATCTTGGGCTGGAGAGATGACATAGTGGTTAAGGTGCTTGCCTGTAAAGCCAAAGGACCCAGGTTCAATTCCCCAGAACCCACATAAGCCAGATGCACAAGGTAGCACATGCGTTTAGAATTTGTTTGCAGCGGCTGCAGGCCCTGGTGTTCCCATTCTCCTTCTCTCTCCCTCAGTCTGCTTTGTTCTCTCCCAAATAAATAAATAAATAATTTTTGAAAATTTATCAAAAATGTTGTCCAAAAATAATTCTTATACAACCAAATGAAGCTGGTGGACCCTGAGGGGACAATGCAGAAGAGTTGGTCCTGTCACTTGGTAGTTTGTCAAAATGGGTTGGGAGAAGTTCTGCTTGCTCCCAGGTGTGGGTCCTAGCTCCTTTAGGTCTCAGAGCTGGGCTCCAGCCCTGTGCCCTGAGCGGACGGTCTCCATCAAGGGCACAGAGATATGCCATCTACACCAAGACTCGTCCACCTGCAGTGCGACAGTGCTCACCAGACCTGACCTCAGCTCTCTGACAAGGGTTGAAGGCCGAGAAACATCCTACAAAGGGTTAGGGCACCTTCCAGGCCTGGGTATCCTACCACATGGACGGTCAGCCCCACCCCCACCACGTGGACGGCCATCCCCACCCCCACCACATGGACGGTCATCCCCACCCCCACCACATGGATGGTCATCCCACCCCACCACGTGGACGGTCATCCCCACCCCACCACGTGGATGGTCATCCCCACCCCCACCACATGGACGGTCATCCCACCCCCACCACATGGACGAACATCCCCACCCCACCACGTGGACGGTCATCCCCACCCCCACCACATGGACGGTCATCCCACCCCCACCACGTGGATGGACATCCCCACCCCACCATGTGGATGGTCATCCCCACCCCCCACCACGTGGATGATCATTCCCACCCCCACCACGTGGACGGTCATCCCAATAGGAGCTCAGGACCCGCTCCTGGTCTCAATCCAGGGCTAAAGGGCAGAAGTGCAGAACAGGTCAGAGCCTGACCACGGCTGGACCTCAGGAAGCACAGCCCAGATGCAGTTGGCTCCCTGAGGAGGAATGACATTTCGTTTTGTCTCTTCCTTGTCCAGAGCGCCCAGTGTCTCATCAGCCTGAAGGCAGGGAGCTTGGCTTTGGAGACTGCAGACATCTCCTGGGGCATCCTTCCAGCTGGGGTTCTGGCCCACTTGCCAATGGCTGGAGTTTCTTCCTAGCCCACCTTACCCGCTGTCCCCACCACCACCTCCGCCATTAGATGAAAAGGAATGTGGCCTCGGTCTCTGGAGTCACGTGCTCTGTCCTTTCTCAGCATTGTAGGACTGTCTCCCTGCCCCAGAGCTGACCCCAAGGCTGGGAACAGAACCTCCAGAGCTTGCTCAGCCGCGAAGTCTCCCATGGGGTCTGGTTCCCTCCGAAGTGCTGTGCTGGGCGGCAGGAGAGACAGCTCCCAAGGCTCTTAACCAAGATGGACCCTGAAGGTTTAGGGACGGGTCCCTAAGGGCTCCACTATTATGGTTTGAATGTGAAATGTCCCCACAGGCTCTTGGGTTTGAGCATGTGGTCTCCAGCTGGTGACCATGTTGTGCAAAGTTGTGGAACCTCTAGGAGGGGGCCTCCCTGGAGGAGGTGGGCTTTCCTTCCGCTGCCATGGAGCAAGCTCTCTGCCGCGCCTTCCCCGCCATGGTGGACTCCGACTCCCTGAGCCATGAGCCAGGACACAGCCTCCTTCCTTAAGTTGTTCCTGTCAGGTATTTTGTCATGGGGGAGAAGAAAGGAACAAATACACCAAGTCTTAGTAGGTACCCCAAGATCTTGGCTCTTTCATAAGCCAAGTGCCTGCAAAGCTCCAAGGTGCCATGCTGGGCACCTGCCTAGTGGCTCACGGGCTCCTAAGTCAAAGTCTAGCCGTAGAGTGGGGCCAGCTGCCAAAGGTGATGCTTCCCGAGGGGGCCGCTCCCAGCCCCCAAAAGCGGGCTTTCAGGAGCTACGTGGAGAAGCACAGAGTGAGTGACCGACCAGCAGCGAAGTTTCCAGATCACAAAACGTGTGCATTCAGCAGACCTCTGAGGGGTTCTTAGCTGCCTACCGGAGCACGAAGCAAGCCTCGGCTACCCCAACACAAAACATGGCTTTTTATTAGAATGTTAAACTTAGAGGGAAAAAAGGCTTCATAAAAGTCAAAGAACATGAGCTGTAGAGATTATACCTGTAGAGATTAGTGGTTATGGCGGTTGCCTGCAACACCTAATGACTCAGGTTCAATTCCCTAGAACCCACATAAGCCAGATGCACAAAATGGCCCATGCATCTGGAGTTCATGTACAGTGAGCAGCCCTGACATGCCCATTCCGTCTCTGCCTCTGCCTCTCTCTTTAATTGTAAATAAATAAAATTGAAGGGGGGAAAAAAAGCAAAGAACACAGTAAGTGACTCAAAATCTTGTGGCTGAGACACAGTGTGATTTCAGACTTTGATGACCAGTCCACGGGCATCTGTCTTGTCAACAGTCACAGGATGTGCCCATGCCCTGGACACAGTGAAGCCATGAAGTCCTGGACCATCACGCTGCCGCCCTTGTCCATGAAAAGACATGGATACTACAGCCATTGTCAAACAAGCCCCGGATGTCCCCCGTGATTTCTAACACGTGTGCCCAGTGTTCATGGATGCCAACATGTGCACACGGACACCCTCGTCCTCCCCCTGCAGGTGACCTCCCCCCGCCCCCAGGCCGCCTGAGGGACGAGAGCACTTCTGCCTCCTCTGGTGCACTCGGCCTCCCCTCCCTTCTGCCCTCCTGACACCCTGGCCTCGAGGTGTCGCGGTCACCCTCTTGTTCTTAGGACAACGTACCTGAGCAAAGGCAGTTGGTG
Organism: Jaculus jaculus; assembly: GCF_020740685.1. NCBI lineage: Eukaryota > Metazoa > Chordata > Mammalia > Rodentia > Dipodidae > Jaculus > Jaculus jaculus. The sequence continues at coordinate 135,314,275 of NC_059109.1, forward strand.
AGAGGGAAAGGTTTTCATTTTGGCTTACAGACTGGAGGGCAGGCTCCGTGATGGCAGGGGCAGCTGGGCATGAGCAGACGCTGGGCACCACCTCTGCCATGGCACGTGGAAAATAGCAGCAGGAGGGTGAGCTGAGCTCTGGCAAGGGGGAGCTGGCTGGAACACCCCAATGACTGCCCCCAACAACACGCCTTTTTCAGTAAGCCTCCGCCTCCCGAATTATCACCAGCTGGGGCCCAAGAATTCAGAATACAGGAAGTTATGGGGTGCATCTGATTCAAGCCACCATAACTAGGAGCACCTGCGGGAATACAACCTAAGACAGGGTGGCCCTTCAGCTCTCTCCCCCCACCCAACCTTATGGCCCCGTAACCTTGGGCTGTTAAGAAAGGCAGCGTCAGACTGGGGAGAGGGCTCAGCTGTTGAAGGCACTTGCTTGCAAGTCGGCCAACACAAGTTTGATCAGCCACAGCCCTCACATAAAACAGGATGCAAAATGGCACATGGGTCCATAACCTCAACACAATTGTGACAGTGAGAGGCAGAGCCAGGAGAATCCAGAAGCTAAAACAAAATCTCTAAAACCAATGACGGTGGACTCAGGGGAGGGAGTGGGAGAGAGAAGGGGAAGGGAAGGGTTAACCAAAGTTAAAGACTTTATGGTAAAAGTCATATAGAAACCTACTCCCTTGTCAGCTAACTAAAACTAATAAAATTTTAAAAAGAGAATGTTGGGGCTGGAGAGATGGCTTAGCAGTTAAGTGCTTGCGTGTGAATCCTAAGGAACCCAGTTCGAGGCTCGATTCCCCAGGACCCATGTTAGCCAGATGCACAAGGGGACACACACGTCTGGAGTTCATTTGCAGTGGCTGGAGGCCCTGGCGCGCCCATGCTCTCTCTTTCTCTCTGTCTCGCTCTCAAATAAATAAATAAAAATGAACAAAAAAATTTTTTTAAAAACTTAAAAAATTATCTATCTATATGTCTATATAACTATATATATGTGTGTGTGTATATACATATACACATATATATATATATACATACACACACACACACACACGAGAGAGAGAGAATGTTTAGGCAAAAACTTCCTGTGGGGGTGAATAACCCTACTGTCAGAAGCCATAGATTGTTGCAGGAATATTCCAGGGCAAGGAATCAGATATTTCCTGGTGAATAGTTTGTTAGGGAGGCCCCTGAGCTCCCCCAAACAATACAGACTTCACCAATGTCTCTTGGTTGCTCACCATAGCCAGGGGGTAAGAAGACCCTGTGTTGGTTGCTAGACGCTGCAAAATCAAGCCCGAACTGAGCTGGAAGCCTCCTTCCTCTTAGCTAGCTGCCACAGCGCTGGAAAGAGCTGTTCATCCTGCTTGGGGACAAAAGTCACCAACAGTCTCAAGCAATGGACCCTGTGAGCTACACAATTGTCCAGCTAGGCAGGCGGTGTCCACTGGTGCAACAGTGGCATGTCTATTATGGGGGGCGACCAACTGCTCTGTGGATCTGAGACCCGCTCCGTGGGAGGGGACTTGTGCCTGGTGCTAAAAACTCAGTCAAAAGTCTGTGGTTTGGGGCTGGAGAGATGGCTTAGCGGTTAAGCGCTTGCCTGTGAAGCCTAAGGACCCCGGTTCAAGGATTGATTCTCCAGGACCCACATTAGCCAGATGCACAAGGGGGCGCAAGTGTCTGGAGTTCGTTTGCAGTGGCTGGAAGCCCTGGCGCGCCCATTCTCTCTCTCGATCTATCTGCCTCTTTCTCTCTCTGTCACTCTCAAATAAATAAATAAAAATGAACAAAAAACTTAAAAAAAAAAGTCTATGGTTTGGAAAGCCGTAAACCCAGTGGGGTGGGACACATTACTACTGAGGTTTGGCTAACTAAGATTTGCCTATCAAATTACCCTCTAAATATTGGTGTTCATGTCCGTGGATTAGTGCTGCTCTCATCTTTGGTCACAGAAGCTGCTCTCTTGTCAGTGTGTGAGCGTGTGTGAGTGTGTGTGTGTGGTTAGTGTGGTATGCTGGAGGACTTGCCACTGCACACACCTGCCGTGCCTCACTCCCCACCCCCCTTTCTGCAGAGTAGAAAATTTAAACAGCCCATTAACGTTAAGCAGGCCCAAATCCAATGTCACTGGTGTCCTTGGAAGAAGTGACACAGAGAGACAGACGCACAGGGAGGCCACCTTATGATCACAGGGGCAGAGGAAGGGACACAATTAGAATATGTTATTTATTTATTTGTTTGTTTGAGAGAGAGAGAGAGAAGAGGCAGATAGACAGAGAATGGGCACATCAGGGCCTCCAGCCACTGCCAACGAACTCCACATGCACGTACAGCGTTGTGCATTTGGCTTACATGGGTACTGGGGAACCGAACCTGGGCTCTTAGGTTTTGCAGGCAAGTGTCTTAACTGCTGAGCCAACTCCCCAGTCTGGAAGGGACACAAACATTAACCAAGGAGGGTCAGGAAGCATCCGGGAGTGAGGCCCAGGATGCCTGGCAAATCTCCCGAGGACAGGGACATCAAGAGCCAACGGCGTGGGCACATGGTGAGCAGCAATGCTGCAGCCATCCAGGGGCCAGCGAGTGCAAAAGCGCTGAGGTCAACCTGGGCCTGGGGTCTGGAGAAGGTCAGGAGACCAGTGTGGCCAAGGCAGGGTGGGTAAGATGGACAGCAAGAGGCAAGGTCAGGTGGGGGTCAAAAGGAAGGGGAGGGCTGAGTGGGTTAGGCCTTCCCTCTAAAGGAAGGGTCCCCTGTAAAGTCAGAGTGGCTAAAGGTGGCTGTGCCTCCTAAAGTGTCCATGACAATGTGAGTAGTCACAAGAACCTCAGGGAAGGCGTCTGCTGAGAATCTCTCTCTCTCTCTCTGCGTGTGCGTACGCACGCATTATGTGCATGGGACTATATGAGCTGAGTGCGTAAGTGTGAAAGTGAGCGGGTGTGGTGGTTTGAGTCGGGGTCCCCCATAAACTCAGGTGTTCTGAATGCCATTTCCCCAGCTGGTGGAGATTTGGGAATTAACGCCTCCTGGAGGCAGTGCATTGTTAGGGGCAGGCTTATGGGTGTTATAGGCAGCTTCCCCTTGCCAGTGTTTGGCACAAACATTCCTGTTGCTGTTGTCCACCTGATGTTGGCCAGGGGGTGATGTCCACCCTCTGCTCATGCCATCATTTTCCCTGCCATCGTGGAGCTTCCTCTAGAGTCTGTAAGCCAAAATAAACCCTTTCTTCCCACAAACTACTCTTGGTCGGGTGATTTCTGCCAGCAATGAGAACCTGACTGTAGCAGTGGGGTACACAGGAGGGATCACGAGCCTACATCTGAGTGAGCACATGAGAATACGTACATGTGAGTGTGCACACGCACGTGTGTGTGCTCCTCAAGCAGCACCAAGAATCTTGCTCAGCATGGTTCTCTCATGTACAAGCTGTGTGGCCCCGTGGGGGGGGGGGGGAGTCTTCCCCAGGGCGGCTCCTGGGCCTGCAGCAGCTGTCTTTGGCCTGGGGCTTGGATGAGTGGGGGAGGAGAGATCCAGTCAGGGGCCCTGATGGTGGGAACCCTGAAACAGAGCCTCTCCCCTCCTTGGGAAGTGGCCACAGCCCAGCCCATGCCAGGACATTTCAGGGCATCCAAGTATTTCTGGCCTCAGCCAGGAGCTGAACAAGAGAGAAGCCACTGGAATTGGGAGGCTTGCAGAGGGAAGGGGTGGCCTCCCGCTGCTGGGAACCGAGTGTCCAGCTGGCCTGGGTCCCACAGGGCTCAGAAACGTGGGAGGACGCGCTGCCTGCCTGCTCCAGTAGCCTCTGGTGGTGCTGGTAGGCGCTGAGTCTCTGCCCCAGAGGAAGTAGCTCTGCAAGCCATGCCCCTGGCTATGGACCCTCAGAGGCCAGTAAGGCTCACTGTAGCCCTTGGGCTCAGATGGAGACACTTGGGATGCCAGCATTGCCTGGACGAGCCTGGAATTGTCTCTGGGGCCCCACAGAGCTGCATGCAGGAAGCCCCAGCCCCAGCCCTGGGCAGTTTCAATCCAGAGCCAACCTCGGGTCCCTGGACAATTGGGCTCTTTCTTGCTGGTACTTAGTGTGTCTTTAATTGGAATAACAATTAACATGAAAGGCTTCATGAACTGTGGGAAGCTCTTCTTTTGTGCCACAAATAAAAGCAGGCAGTGCCAGGGGACAGGGACGGAAGCACCACATGGAAAAGTTCTGGCTTCTTGTCAGCATCCGTCTCAGCAGCCTGCGGCATCAGAGACAGAGCTCAGTCCCCTCTCCCGTGGCTCCTCTCCAGCCAGGCCAACAGTAGTGATGTCACACAGTGGCAGCTAATGGGACACTGACTCGGCCCCAACCCCAAGGTGAGAAGCACCCCCTGAGAGCCAGCACTGAGGGACAATATCGTTGGTCCCAACAGAAGGAACTTGGCAGGTAGATTCTCTCAAATGCCTCTTCCACGGACGACATACGCATGTGGAGCAGCTACTGTAGGCACCTTCATGGTGGGTGCCTCTTAGACCACCTTTGGCTGCATGTGCCCAGTTACAAGTAACGGTAACTTCCACTTCCGTCAGCTGAAGCTATCAAGAAACTCATCAAGGAACCCTCCACCCTCCACAGGTCACCCTTGAGAGCCGTCTTAAGGCAACATGGAGCTGAACCAGCTCCACCCGGCACCTCCTCACCAGAAGTATTCAGGCACAGCGAACAAGTCTGTATTTCTAGGATACCTTTAAAAGAAAAAAAAAAAAAAAGCTGGGCGTGGTGGTGCACGCCTTTAATCCCAGCACTCGGGAGGCAGAGGTAGGAGGATCGCCATGAGTTCTAGGCCACCCTGAGACTACGCAGTAAATTCCAGGTCAGCCTGAGCTAGAGTGAGACCCTACCTTGAAAAAAAATAAAATCTGAGGCTGGAGATGGCTTAGTGGTTAAGGCACTTGCCTGCAAAGCCAAAGGACCCAGGTGATATGTATATATCTGCCTGTATCTGTTTCTCTCTCAAATAAATATTTTTTTAAAAAAGGCTTTCCCATAATCCCTTTAGGGGACATGCCCTTTCCAGAATCTGGCCTGTGTTCTTTCCTGACAGCCCACAGCTAGAGGAACTGATTACCTGAGTATGTTAAGACCAGAGAGAGGCTGGAGAGATGACTCAGCAAGACCAGACAGGGGCTGGAAAGATGACACAGCAAGACCAGATAGAGGCTGGAGAGATGACTCAGCAAGACCAGACAGGGCTGGAGAGATGACTCAGCAAGACCAGACAGGGGCTGGAGTGATGACTCAGCAAGACCAGATAGGGCTGGAGAGATGACTCAGCAAGACCAGACATGGGCTGGAGTGATGACTCGGCTCTGCAAAGACAAATGACCTGGGTTCAACTGTCCAGAACCCACATAAAAAGCCAAATGCACAAAGTGGCCCATGCCCGGGTGTGTCCCCCCATTCTCTCTATCTATTGGGTGTGGTGGCGTATGCCTTTAATGCCAGTACTCAGGAGGCAAAGGGAGGAGGTTGCTGTGAGTTTGAGGTAAAACCCTACCTCAATTCTTCAAACCTCCTCACCCCTCAAAAAAAAAAAAAAAAAAAAAAAAAAAACCAGGCTGCTGGGTGTGGTGGCACAGCCCTTTAATCCCAGCATTTGGGAGGCAGAGGTAGGAGGACTGCCATGAGTTTGAGGCCACCCTAAGACTACATAGTGAATTCCAGGTCAGCCTGAGCTACAGTGAGACCCTACCTCAAAAAACCAAAACAACAACAACAACAACAAAAAAGCATGCATAGCCAACCATGGTTGAAGTTCACCTACCACCTATTTTTGTAACCAGCCACACCCATTCACTTACACAGTACCACAGCTAAATCCTACCATGTCCTATACAAGACATTGACTAGATGGTCCTTCCTAGAAAAGTTCACTGGCTCAGGTGCAGATTAACACAGGCGGATGCTGGGCCGGGGGAGCCCCCTCACCCAGCACCTAGTCTTGTTTGGGAAGGAAAAAGTCCTTAGGGTGGACTACAAAAAGCAGCCCCTTAGCCTGGCCATGTGGTTTTGAGCCAAAGGCTCAGCTCCCTGTCCACAGTTACAGAAGGGAGAGACCTAAAGCAGCTGATAGTTACTCTGCACTGTTGTTTATCCCTTCCAGAATCTTCTAGAAGGTTTATGCTATGAGACTCACTCCAAAAGACTACCATAGGAAGTTGTACTAAAGAGAGTCAGAACTCTATGTACATGCTGACAAAAATCCAAGCTTCCCCAGCAAGCCCTGAATTTTGCAGCTTCTGTAAACTTAAAAAGAACTGGGGCTGCAGAGATGGCTCAGCGGTTAAGGCGCTTGCCTGTGAAGCCTAAGGATCCAGGTTTGATTCCCCTGTACCCATATAAAGCTAGGTGCACAAAGAGGCACATGCATCTAGAGTTTGTTTGCAGTGGCTAGCGGCCCTGACATGCCCACTCAAGTTCTATCTGCCTCTTTCTCATCTCTCCCTCTCAAATACATACAAAATAAATATTAAAAATATTTTTTAAAAATTAGAAAGAACTGACATTATACCCAAAGGGGAAGGCTTTGCGACCACAAGGGTGGGGAGGCAGGATCCAAGGATCTCCAGCCCCTCTCCTCAGGCTTTGAGGCAAGGCAGGGGTTGGGCAAGGAAGCTCAGGATGTTTGCCTACAGTGACAAGCATTAAAGGACGAGACATCCCCCTCTCTTGTGTGTCCAAGGACCTTTTGAAATGTCCTGGCCACCCTGTATTTGATGAGGAAATAGCCATAAAACAAAACGCTTTCATTATGTCATTTATTCTGCCCCCCCCTTTTTTTTAACAATCAAAAGCATATGTATTGGCCAACCTGGGCTTGTGCCAGGCCACAGACCAAGGGACAGACAGTAACAGAAATGGCTGTGTGTCTCGACAGTACCGGATTTACACCCTGCTTTTTTGTTTGGGCTGTGGCAGGAGGCGCCCCACCTCCAAGACTCAGTTTCTCCGTCTATACAGAGGATCCCATTCCTAAAAAGATTCAGTGAAAGCAACTGAGGTTTAACAGGGCAACACAGCAAGCAACTGGCCCAGGGCCCACCGTCTATGCAGCACAAATCCTGAGTGGCTGACTCTAAGTAATACTCAGGACCCGCCCGCCCCGCAAGGCAGGTTCCCATCCCGATCCGATCCCCTTTTCAGAAGGCATCAAGAAGCAGGAAGATGAAGTAATTCGTCCACTGTCACAGAGTAGGACTTGGCAGAGCCCAGGTTTGGGAGGCCCTGGAACAACAGTAAGTAGACCCTGGGCTCCTGTACCCCTGACTTTCTGTCCTTTCTGCCCAAAGCCAGGAGCTTGTAGCTGTATGGCGCCCCAAGGTGGGGACCATTAGGGTCCGGGACAGAAGAGCCAGGAGAGGCTAGGAGCAGCGGTAGGGACCTGCATGGCCAGCAGAGGGCAGCAGAGGCATGAGGGAGGAGTCATTGGTTGCAGTCCCCTTGGGCCTCTGGTTCTTTCTGACCAGGGACAATGGTGGTGGGGACTGTCAGGGCCCCGAGATAGAGCTGAGACTCAGAACAGAAGCAAGTCACCCAGGTGGCTGTGGCGCAGTGACACCTGAATATCCACCACTTGCTCCCAGAAGAGCGCACACCCTTGAGGGGTAGCTAGGACTTGGCCGTGGGCCTCTGGCATCCTGCGGGCCTGCTGGCTGCTGCCAATGGCTGAGGCCCAGCTGGGCTGCTCCTAGACTCTGCGTGGCAGAGTGGGGCAGGCCCTGGGGTCCACACGACTTGTCCTCAGGGGCCAGAGCTCTGACCCTCTCCTGTCCCCGCGTCCGTGGTTCTTTCATTTCCCCAACAGGTGCGCTTGTGCTGAGCGCTGACTGAAGTGCCCGGGGCTCAACAGCGACCCCGGCAGATGGTCCGGAGTGGGCACCGGGTCCCCGGCTAGGGGACACGGACTCCACGGTGGAGTTTCTGGAGAGGAAAATGTGTCTGTGAATGGCCAGGCAGCAGCGGAGGCAGAAAGGGGGCCCATCAGTGACCGTAGGCTTGGCTCCAGGTGGTGGCCAGGCCTGACGGGGAGGGAAGGGGGCTGGGAAAGGAGGGTCTCGGGAGGCAGACAGGGTCGAGGTTGCGGGCACAAAGTGGGGCTGCCTCCTTGCTGGGCCCTCTCTAGCTAGGGCGCGGGGCTCCCGGTCTCAGGGCTTCTCCGAGCCTCGTGGGGATTGCGACCTGGTGCTCAGTAGGTGTTCTATGCACGCCTGCCAGGGGCTGCGGGCTCCATGGAAGGCCAGGCCGACCTCGGCCACACAGGCCCACGGGACAGGGAAGTCCGACAGCTAGGAGCGGTGCCCACGTCCTCGGTCTGCATCATGGTTGTCCTGAGCCCAGACGAGGGGCCCAGTCCTGCTCACACCCAGCCCCACCCTCCCCCGTGTCTCTGTCTCTGCTCTGTGCGTCTCTCGTCTCCTGTGTCTCTCTGTCTCCGTGTCCGCGTGTCTCTCTGACCCCCTTGTCTTTCTGTAGCTCTGTCTCTCTCCATGTCTCCGTGGTTCTGTTTCCGAGCCCCCTCTCGTTCTCTGTGTCTCAGTCAGTCTTGTCTCTCTGACTTTCCCCATTTCTCTGGGTCTCTCTATCTCTGCTCTGTGTGTCTCTGAATATATATATATTAATCTCCCTGGGTCTCTGCCTCTTCCGTCTTTCTATGTGTCTCTTGTCAGTTCATTTCTCTGTCCCATCTCGCTTCTTGTCTCTCCCGGTCTCTGTGTGTTCCTCTGTCTCTGTTTCTGTCTCTCCCAATGTCTCCCTTGTCTCTCTGGGTTTCCCCATCAGCTCATCTCCCTCAGGCCTCTGGCCATGTCTTCCCCGTTGGCCTCCATGCCTAGTTTCCAAGTGTGTTTCCACCACTTGTCTCTCCAGCCCCTGTCATGCATCACCCTGTTGGGAGACAGACGTGACCTCCCGTCACCTAGCTGGATGGATTCTGGGCTCTCCATGCAAACTGTATCTCTGGCCTCTGCAGGTTTCCCTTATTGAGGGCCGCATCCAGGTCTTATTGGAGGACAATCAGTGAACGGGTGTCCGTGGGAACCCTCCTGAGGGCTCAGCCCCAGCCGCCTCTGTTCTAGCCTAGCCAGCCCACCACGCCTGGGGTCCCCGCACCAGAGCCTTCCTCCATCTTCCTCACACACGGGGCCAGGGGTGGAATCAAAGTTGTAAAATCATGCCCTGGAATTTGCTGTAAGCAGAAAAGCCCCCCGTAAAAGTCTCCCCACCCCCCGTACTAGGTTTCATGAGCCAGTTGCCCGGGTAATGGCCAGGCACAGCCCAGCTTCAAAGCGACAGCGACAGCTCCAGCCATGCCATGCCTCTTGCGCGGACAGGACACTGTCCACTGTCACCACTGTGGGAGAGCAGCCCCACTCCACACGGCCCCCCACTATGTGTCTGGAGCATGGAAGGACAGTCATGAAGACCCCATGGGACCCACGATGGCCACCTTCTGGCTGAGCCAGTGTCCTGGTCTAGACTCCACTTTCCTCTCCCTCCAAAGCTGGTTCAGTACTGGAATGAAAACCCCGGCTGCTCAGATAACAAGGTGGCTCCTGACGGGCAAATGCAGAAGCAGCAGGGGCCACGGAGGCAGGGGCCGCGGGGGCAGGGGCCGCGGGGGCAGGGGCAGCCTGGCAGGCTGCGAGTCTGGGCTGCACAGGTCCGTTCTGTGAAGTGTCTCCTTTTGTCTGGTCTGGGGACGGAAGCCCAGGCCCCACACATGCTAGGCAAGCAGTCTTCCAAGGAGCCACACCCCAACCTGTTTCCTATCTGTCATTTCAAGACAGGGTCTCCCTAAGTTACCCAGGCAGGCCCAGTTGGTAAAGTGCTTGTCTCTCAAGCCTCAGGACTCACTAGACGTCGCAGCGTGCCTCTCTAATCCCAGCACTGGAGAGGTGGAGACAGGAGCTTAGGGCTTGCTGGATGGCCAGTCTAGCCTAATTGGCAAGTTGGCTGATGAAGACCCACACACTCACAGGAACCCATGCATGTGCACAAGCAGGTGTACACACACACGCGCACACTCTCACACATATACAAAGATGGTGACCAAAAAGGGTTCAATGCAGAGGGGAACCTTCTGAGCCTATTACCTGCGAAGCTTGGCTCAGCTCCTCTCCCACCCCTCACCGACCCACCGAGACTGTCCCAGCACACCACATGATCTCCCAAAAGCCAGGACTAGAAGGCGAACTCCCAGAGGCCCTCCCTGGCCCACCCCTGCAACCCAGACAGACGGTTCAGGATGTTAGTGCTTCTGTGTTCTCCATTGAGAACCCCCTTGAGCCCCCTCACAGAAGTGGTTTTCAGTAGCAAGGATTCCTGAAGAGGACGTGGGTGTCGGGTTATGGAGGGGGCACCAGCTCCCACAGCTTTTGTCAGGATGAAAGCGCATCTAGAAGCCAGGCATGATGGTGCAGCTATAAGCCCAGTTACTCAGGATGCTGAGGCAGGTGGATGAAGAGCTCAAGGTCAGCCTGGGTAATTTAGGGAGACCCTGTCTTAAAATAAAAAATGGTGAAGGGCTGCGGGCACAGTTCAGCGGTGAAGCTTCTGCCTAGCATGCTAAGACCCGACGTTAAACTCCAGTATCGCGAAATAGATGAGTAAATGAAGAAATGAATGAGTGAATGAGTGAACCAACCCACCAGCCAATCAGTCAACCAGTCGGTTGAGAGATATGTCTATAACAAGCAGGGCAGCTGAACTCTGGCCAACAGAAGTAATCATAACAGCAGCATGAAAAGTCAGAACATCGGGTTTAAAAGCGCCTGCCTGTATGTAATCCTAGCACTCAGGAGGCTGAGACAGGAAGATGGTGAATTCCATCCCAGCCTAGGCTACATAGCAAATCCCTCTCTCTAAACAAACGAAGTCTTAGAGAAAAAGACCACACGGGGGATCTGACAGTGTCCTCCTAGGCCTGGGGTGGTCAGCAGGTGGACCCTAAGCCATTTTGACCGAGGTTATGGGGCTGCAAGGGCTGGGGCCCATGCCTTCCTCATCAACTTGAAGTGTTGGCATTGGCTGGCTAACAATGTAGAAAGAACTCTTACAGGTCACTAATGGACAAGGCAAACCATCTATTTAAAAGAATGGGTGAGAGCTTTGAATGGAGACGTCTCCAAAGGAGACGGCATTATCACTTGTCAGGGACACGTGAACTAAAGCCACGCCATACAGATAGCTATGATGAAAGAAGTAAGAAATAACACACTGACAAGAATAGTTCAATGGTCAGTTTTGTTATGTGAATGTTTTTTATTTATTTAATTTATTTATTTTTATTTATTTATTTATGTTGGTTTTTTGAGGTAGGGTCTCACTCTAGCTCAGGCTGACCTGAAATTCACTATGTAGTCTCAGGGTGGCCTTGAACTCAGTGACCCTCCTACCTCTGCCTCCAGAGTGCTGGAACTAAAGGCATGCGCCACCATGCCTAGCTTTACTTTCTTAAAAAAAAAAAAAACAAAAAAACAACTTTATTTATTTATTTGAAAGAGAGGGAGAGAGGCAGATAGGGAGAGAGAATGGGTGCCCCAGGGCCTTTAGTCACTGCAAATGAACTCCAGATGTGTGCACCGCCTTGTGCATCTGGCTTTACATAGGTACTGGGTAATTGTACCTGGGTCCTTTGGCTTTGCAGGCAAGCGCCTTAGCTGCTGAGCCATCTCTAGCACCTCCCCCCAACTTTTCCTTTCTATGTAGCCTAGGCTGGGCTTGAACTTTTGACCCTCCCGTTCTAGCTTTCCCAGGACAGGGATTACAGATATGCACTATCATGTCCAGCTTGGGAATGCATTTTAAAATATTTTATTTTTATATGTTTATTTATTTGACAGGGAAAGAGAGAGAGAAAGAATGGGCACCCCAGGGCCTCTAGCCATTGCAAACAAACTCCAGACTCATGCACCCCCTTGTGCATCTGGCTATCGTGGGTTCTGGTGACTCAAACCTGAGTCCTTCGGCTTTGCAGGCAAACGCCTTAACCACTGAGGCATCCCTCCAGCCCAGGATGTATTTTAAATTTCATCACACACCCTACTCAATAACAGTGCCCACCCATCAGCACTTTCTCTGACTCATGATGGGGCTTCTCAGAGGTCTCAGCGTTAACCAGCCGCCTGGCAGGCAGGACTCAGCGCTGACTCCCAATGATCCACACCTCTGTCTAGCTCCCAGCCCCTCAGTGTGGCCAGAACCCTGGGATCCAGCAAGCTGTCCCTCCCAGGACTAGTGGACCGTAAGGAAGCATCAGACCCTGGTGGCCTGGCCTAGTCAGGAGAGCCCTGCCGAGGGACAAGACCTTTCCTGCACAAGGAGACTCAGAGCCTGAAAGACCTGACTTGGGGGAGACCGTCGTCACTCCCGTGGACAGAACAGAAGGGCCGTGTAGCACAGAGTGAGGGCTGCCAGCGGCCCTTGCCTGAGTCCTCCCACAGCCTGTGAGGAGAGAGACCGATGCCACCCAAGCACAGCCCATGAGCCCTGCGCCCTGAGCCCCTCCCCCGGCGTGCCACTTGCAACCCCAGACAGACCAACTGGTGACTTCTGATCCTGCTCCGGGGTCACCTGTCTGCAGCTTTGAAAGCTAAGGCAAGGGGGCGGCCTTGAGTGTCCACTGGGCTGGGAAGGCCATCCCCACGTTCCCTGCTCCTCCACTGCCCTGGACCGTCCCATTCCCAGCGCTGTCTTCCTGACGCCATCTTCCTGCCCACCGAGGCCTCTTGGCTCCCTGGCCACCATGGTAGGTCCTTGGACATGGTGTGCCATGTGACAGCTTCTGTGCAGGAGGGACGAACAGAGACCTAAGCTGCCAAGTGAGGGACTGCCATGGGTGGCGAGGGCAGCCCAGCTGGCAGCCTGGGGGTGCGCGGGTTTCAGTGTGAAGGAAGCTCTCCCTTTGCGGTCAGCTGCCCACAGAGAGGGCTTTGTTCTAAGGGGAATTTAAGATTATCTCTGGGTAGAAAGAGGGAACAGTGACCCCCCGCGCAAAGATCATTCAGTGTTATTCTGGATCAGTGGAAACCTGCTTTTCAACTTGCTGGCAAACGTGGACCCGTATCACGTTGACACACCACACACCCGTTCCAGTGGTGACTGGGTCCTTGGTGTCGCATGTTGTGGACAGACGATCTCTTCAGAGACCTGCGCGGCTGCAGGTAGATCCTGGCACACTGAGCCTCACTCTGTTCTCACTGGTCCACCTTCCCTGCTATCAGGGAAAGAAAAACAAATCCTTGAAATTCAACATGTGTGCAATTTCCCAAGGGGTCACAGCCTGCAGGAGGAAGCGCAACTCCACCAGGAATCCAGGAATGTCTGTGCAGAAACAGCCCCCCCCCCCCCCCCCGTCTTGCCTCGCCTCCTAAACGGAGCTGGCCCAGAGCTCAGCTGAGTGGCCTGGCCCTGGGGAACACACACACCGACTGACCCCGGGGCTTTGCGCGGCCCTCTCCTGCCGGGACTCTGCTCTCCCCCTGGACGCAAACTGAAGACCACCCTGGTCTACCTAGCCAGCTTGGGTTACCATCTGAGATCCTCAAAAAAAAGAAGAAAAAACTGCAGGGGTTCTTGAAATCAACATGATTGCATTTGGCATCAGGTCGTGAGCCTTTGGACCATCTCCATTGGGGTCAGGGCGGAATGTCATGATTTGAAACTAAACCACCACGGGCTCGTGTTTTCAACACTTGCTCCGTGTTGGCTGCGCGTTCTCACAGTAGACATGGCCGCCGCAGTTGCTCTACGTCCTAAGCACACAGTAATGCTGACAGCCCCTCTCCCAAGTGAGTCGGTCTGCTACTTCTGAACTCAGTCTCACTCCATTTCCAGCACAAGGGCAAGACCCACCAAAATCTTTGCCAGAATGTAACACAAATGGCCTCAAATCCATCCCCATAGAGTCCTGATTTTCATCAAAAGGCCCATGAACTGTGGTGGTCATGTATGAAGTCATCTATGGAGGTCATCTGTGCAGGTCAACTGTGATGGTCTGTGGAGGAAATATGTGGAGGCATCTATGGTGGTCGTCTGTGGACATCGTCACAGCACCCACTGTGAGGATAAATCTGATAGGGAGGCTGGAATCTGTGTTGTGCATTGTATTTTGGTTTCAGGGTCACATTGCAGGGTGTTTGTCAGAACTCACTGAGTTGCGTTTACTGAATAAAAATTTTACCTAGTAGGGCTGGAGAGACGGCTAAGTGGTTAAGGTGCTTGCTGTAAAGCCTAAGGGCCCGGGTTTGATTCCCTAGTACACATAAAGTCAGATGCACAAGGTGGCTCATACATCTGGGGTTCCCTTGCAATAGCTAGAGGTCCTGGCACCCCCATTGCCTCTCTCTGTCTGCCTCTTTCTCCCTCTCTCTCCCTCTCAAATAAATAAATAAAGTATATATATTTTAAATTCTACTTATACATAAAAAGCTCATCGTTTCCCTCTGCTGCATTGACTAGTCAAGGGGAAACAACTTCACGTGCTGTGAACATAGGCCCGTGCAAAACGACAGGGCAGCTGGCATTCAGTCTGAGTTACACCTGCTGCGACCAAAGCCAAGGAGGGTCCTTCCTCACATGTGTCCCTGGTGAACGAGACCCTCTGTACACCAGGAGTCACCCGGCCGCAAAGCCAGCTGGGCACCACGCCTTGGCCTGCCTGCACCTCCCTGAGTTCCACTTGCTCCTTCCCCAGTGCTCTCCCTCAATACCGAGACCCAGTAGTCTGTGTCCCCTGCAAAGAACACTGGCACTCTTTATAGGAAGTGGGGCCCAGACCCCTTTAATGGCCATTATTCTGCCACTGCCAAGATCATCTATTTATTCTCCTGCCACCGGCCCCCTCCCCGCTCCCTGACTAGGCCAGCAAACACTGACTCTGTCTTGCAGTGGAGGCAGCAGAGTGGAACTGCACACTCACACACTCACACACACTCAGACACACGCTGACCTTAACCCTGGGGTGATGTGGAGGTGAAGGAGTTTACAGCCCAGCACAGGGCAGACGCATGAACCAAGGAAGTTCTCTCTAACCCATCAACTAAGCCGTTCCACTTACTCTTAAAAAAAAATTACTTTTATCTATTTATTTGCAAGAAGAGAGAGATCGAAGAGAGACACACAGAGAGAATGGGCGCACCAGGGCCTCCAGCCACTGCAAATGGACAGCAGGTTCATGCGCCACTTGGAGGGTACTGGGGAGTTGAACTGGGGTCATTAGGCTGTGCAGGCAAGTGCCTTCACTGCTGAGCCATCTCTCCGGCCCCTCCACTTACCCCCCCCCTTTTTTTTTAAATTTAAGAGAGAGAGAGAATGGTCATACCAAGGACTCTAGCCACTGCAAATGAACTCCAGACGCATGCACCACCTTATGCATCTGGCTTATGTGGGTCCTGGGGAATGGAACCAGATTTTCAGGAGTCGCAGGCAAACACCTTAACCGCTAAGCCATCTATCCAGCCCCCCACTGACTCTTCAAGCCCTTCGCTGAGCCATAGGGGGTGGTGGGGGCAGAACCAGCCACGTCCTCCTGTAGGGTAAGTCCAAGATGCATGTCAGGTGATGGCACGTGCAGCTGTAGGGGAGGATGGGTGGAGAAGCAGCTCCCTTTCTTGTTGCTGAGGTAAAATGCCTGACGAAGCCCCTTCAGGAGGGCAGGGTTCATGTTGGCTCACAGTTTGAAGGAGTAGAGTCCATCGCGGTGGCACACTCCCACCATGGCAACGTGGAGGATGGAGGCAGGAGCCTACAGCAGCTGCTCCCATTGCATCCACAGTCAGGAAGCGGAGAGCGATGCATGTGCGCTCAGCCAACCCTCTCCTTTATATGCAGTCCAGGACCCCAGCCCACGGAATGGGGCCACCTGCAGTTAGGGTGGGACTTCCCACCTCCATTAACCTAACCTAGTAACTTCTTCATAGATATGCCCAGAGGTTTGTCGCCACAGTGATTTTCCAACCTGTCAGGTTGACAATTTTGACTACCTATGTAGTAAAATCGTTTGAATGGATGTCCCCTTATAGATTCAGGAATTTAATTAAAGCTTCTTAGATCTCCAGCTACCTGGCTGGAGGAGGTTTCACTGTGGGAGGGTCCTAGCGTCCAGCCCTCAGGTGCGGGGTCGATTTGGCATTCCAGCCTAAAGATACGCCAAGTTCTTGGGCTCTGCCTGGAGTTCCTGGAGTGGGCTGGCTTAGACCATTGGTGTTCACTTTTCTTTCTGCCTGGGCCTGTGGATGTGGGCCAGCTTCTGTCATTACGGAACTTCCCTTGGATCTGCAAGCTTCAGATAAATTCCCTATCTTCATAACTGTGTCTGGTTTGGAAGTTCATCCCAGTAAGGTGAAGCTATCTACTACAGACACAAAGGAAAATCAACCCAGACCGGGGTTAATGAAAGGAAGGGATGGGTGAGTACCAGTTACCCATAGCTGTATAAAAAGTCACCCCAAGGGCTGGAGAGATGGCTTAGTGGTTAAGCGCTTGCCTGTGAAGCCTAAGGACCCCGGTTCGAGGCTCGGTTCCCCAGGTCCCACGTTAGCCAGATGCACAAGGGGGCGCACGCGTCTGGAGTTTGTTTGCAGAGGCTGGAAGCCCTGGCGCGCCCATTCTCTCTCTCTCCCTCAATCTGTCTTTCTCTCTGTGTTTGTCTCTCTCAAATAAATAAATAAATAATTTTTAAAAAAAGTCACCCCAAAACTTTGTGACATCACCACAGTTGGTGTCATTTTGCACAAGTGTGCCGCTCACTGGAAAGTTTCACTGGCCCAGGCTGGTCTCCACTGGTCAGCATGGGTTTGAACTTGTGTCTCTGTTCCGCTGGATAGAAAAAAAATAAATAAATAAATGGAAGGGCCAATTCTAAAATGGCCTGATTCAGGCCAATGGCAGTTCCTAAGTATGGACAAGGGTAACAGTGTGACCCCATTTGGACCTCCTGTCCCAAAGGCCAGCTGGGGCTTAGAAACAGCGGTGACAGAGTCCTGAGGATGGAGGGGAAACACAGGTCCCAGCGTTCCAGTTCTCCACAACCACCTATGCGCTGTTTTTAACTCCCATTTTATAGGTTGAGAAAGTGAGGCCAAGAGAAGAAGTGAGACAGTATCTCTGCCCTCTCAGGCTGGTAGCCCAAGCAGGTCAGCGGCCAGCTCATTTTCCAAGAGGATGTGACAGAGCTCATCTGTCTCTGAGAAACACAGCCTTGTCGTGCAACCAAGAAAGAGACGGCGGGGTGTTAGTGGCAAGTCGCTGTTTAACCAGTCTGCCAGGACTACGATGGTGGCTGCCTGCCCCGGGACGCCCCTCTGCTCCTCAAGATCATGGGAGCCTAAGGCAGCGCTCAGCTTCCAGTCAGACGGACAAGATCCTCTCTCTGTCTCCAGTAACCTGGGCCCACCGCACCCTGCTGGGCACACTGTCCTAGAGTTGATGGGCCAAGCCCCCCACTGCTCCCGCAGCCCCGGCCTCCATGGAGGCCGAGATTCCTCTGCTGGGCCCTGTCTTCCCACGCCAAGTCCTGAAGGGCTCTGCCTGAGCAGCCAGATTGGCAATAAAAGCTGACCTGCGTTTCAACTCGGCTGAATGAGTACGTGAAGGCTACAGCGGCCCCAGGCAGCTTCGGGGTGAGGACTCAAGCCGGGGCCAGACTTGCGCGTGATCTCAGTGCCTCTCCCAGTCCCCATGGAGCTCGCTGTGGCAGCTGTGACCCTGCAGCTTGGGGAGGAGACCGGGGCCCACATCACGAGATGACCTGGGGGGAGACCGAGGCCCCTCCACGCGGTGACTGGGGGAGACCGAGGCCCCTCCACGCGGTGACTGGGGGAGACTGAGGCCCCTCCACGAGGTGACTGGGGGGGAGACCGAGGCCCCTCCACGCGGTGACTGGGGGGGAGACCGAGGCCCCTCCACGAGGTGACTGGGGGGGAGACCGAGGCCCCTCCACGAGGTGACTGGGGGGGAGACCGAGGCCCCTCCACGAGGTGACTGGGGGAGACCGAGGCCCCTCCACACGGTGACCTAGGAAGGAGACCGAGGCCCCCTCCACGAGGTGACTGGGGGAGACCGAGGCCCCTCCAAGCGTGACCTGGCTGGAGGGTCTGGTAGTTCGCTAGGCGGGCTCTGCGAGGCGAGCTGACAGAGCGCTCTCTCTCTTGCAACACTCCACTCTGTCCCCACTGAACACACACTAAGGCCTGCAGTCCCAGCCCTGACACACCCTGGCTTGTGACTTGGCAGGTGGCCTGGCCTCTCAGAAGGCACAGGGGCCATCTGCAAGATGCCTAGGGCCGCTTGGAGGATGGAAGAGGAGGCACGCAGGGTTATGCCATCCACATGGCGTCTAATTGTTTCACAGTTTTGCAGGCCAGACACACCTCGGTGTTCGAACAGCTCAGTACAGGAGAGCCGCGCCCAGACCAGCGCTCAGGACTAGGCGTCCCAGTCCCAGTTCTGGTCCTGAGGACTCAGGAGACACGCCCTGGGAAACAGTGTGCACCCCTCCTGTCAGTGAGCAGAGCCAGCAAGAGAGGCCAAGGGCGGGATCCAGGCCACCCAGTCTGGACTTGAGGGTGGATCTCTGGCTCATCACGCACACTGCACCCACTGGTGACGACCACAGCTGAGCCCCAGAGCTGCGCGCCTCACCTGCGTCAGGAAAGATTAGCAAAGGAATGGCAGGGAGCCACCAGCCCCCGCCAGCAGTCATGGGACCAGGCCGGACTCACTTGTGGAGTGCACTTGAAGTCCAGGCAGCTGCCCCTGCAAGAAGTCCCCGCTCCCAGAAACTGCAGCCCCAGCTTAGGGGACGGAGCAAGGCCAGCCTCCACCAGCTGCCTGGACAGGAGCTTCTGTTCACACAAGAGGATAAGGGCAGGTGCCCCGAGACTGCCAGTGACGTGTGCCGAGAGTGACCAATTGCTCCTCAGTGTGCAGTGTTTGATGCCCAAGACGCATCACCTCCCTTTCCCTTGCTTTGGCCTTGGCTGGGCAGGACTGTTTGGTTTCAGTTGACATCCCTGTTCGGGGCGTGCACGCAGCAGTGGAGCTTTCCTCCTGAGCCCCGTCCGGGCGCGCAGTCCGTCCGCTACCTCGACACTCAGCGCAGTCGACCCCACCAGCCGCCTCCAGGTGCTTTTCACCTTGCAAAGCTCAAGGCTATCCTCAGCAAACACACACTCCCCCGCCCCTCCCCCAGCCCCGTCACGCACCGTTCTGCAGTCCCTGCGTCCTGCTTCCAGCTGCTTCTGGTTAGAGCAGTCCCACAGTGCCTCCTGCCCTCGTGTGACCGGCTCCTCTCACCGTGACACAGGTTACTGTCTCCAGGCTCATCCGTGTCATACCACGTGTCACAGTCCCCGTCCCCTTTTTCGAGGCTATTTAATATTCTGTTGCAGCAGTCTGCTTCCCGCTGCTGGGCAAAATACCCAACCAGGAAACAGCTTATGGGAGGAAAAGGGTGTATTTCAGGCTCACAGATTCCAGGGGGAGTTTTCTTCCTGGCAGGGACAGGGTGGCCTGGGCAGGACCTTGTGACAAATGTGGGTGGAAGTAGTCCACTGACAAGCTGGGCTAATCAAAGGTCCTCCCCCAGGGACACCCCTCCTCCAGCAAGGCCCTAGCTCCCAGACTGCCACCAGCTGGGGACCAAGTATTCACAACACATGAGGCTAGGGGGCGACATCTCACTCAAACCATGACATCCATGGTGTACCTGCCCCATGTTTTGCTTAGACATTGCTCGCCCATGGGTGAGTGCAGGAGTCACCTCCGAGGCTCATTTGGTGGCTGCTGTGAATATGGATGTATGAAAGTCTCAACAAGACTGTTTCCTGCTGGGTGGGGTGGCACATGCCTGTACGCTCAGCACTCAGGAGACTGAGGCAGGAGGAGCTGAGTTTAAGACCAACCTGGGTTACGTAGTGGGACCCTGTTTCAAAAATAAACAAATGGATAGATAAATGATAGCTACGATGTTACTATATTATACACAGATAATTTTTAAAACCCTGCTTCCAGTTCTCTGGAATATATAATAGAAAGTGGGGCTACCAGGTCATGGGGTAGGGCTAGTTTTCAATTTCTTGTTTTTGAGGCAAGCCCAACAGACTGGCCTTTCTTGTTGTTGTTGTTAATGAGAGAGAGAGAGAGAATTGGCATGCCAGGGCCTCCAACCAATGCAATCCAACTCCAGATGCGTGCGCCCCCTTGTGAGCATGTGTGGCATTGTGTGCTGGCATCACTGTGCGTCTGGCTTATGTGGGACCTGAAAAGCTGAGCATGAGCCCTTAGGCTTCCCAAGAAAGCATCTTAACCACTACCTGTCTCTCCAGCCCCCTAGTTTTCACTTTCTGAGGGGCTGCTGGCTCTTTTTATAACAGTAGCATCATTTTACATCCCAACAGCTTATAAGGTTTCTCTACATCCATTTCACAGTAGGGGAAACTGAGGCCAGGAGAGGCCAGCCCACTTGCCTCAGACCCTTTAGTTAGGAGGTAGCAGAGCCAAAAGTCACCCCCATAGGCACAACCAAGCCCTTGCGCCCCACTTGCCCCAACACTGTCAGAGGTGCGCGGTTCTGTGGCCCTGTTTGTCACGCTAGGCCCGCACGTTTTGAGGCTGCTGGGCTGGTTCAGCCCCGCCATCTACTCAGTCTGGTCCTTGGCCTCCTCAAGTACATGGCGGAATATAAAGTCCTTAGTCCCTGGCTGCCACTGCGTGTGTTGCTGGGCGTGGGGGACGCGTGGGTGGGATGAGGTCACCCATGGCTGTGTGGTGGAAACATCACGGCTGTCGCTAGTGTTCTGTTGTCATGTGGGGAGGTGGCAATGGTGTCATGTGTGTGGTCATGTAGTGATGTCACTGTGTGGTTGGTTGCTGGGAATGGTGGCGGCGGTGATGGAGGTTGTGTCACTTGGGATTGTTTAGTCACTGTAATAAATATCTCAGTCAAGCAGTTCAAAGGGGGGAAGGTTTGTTTGGCTCATGGTTTCAGAGGCGGCAGTCTGACAGGGTAGGGAAGAGAGTGACAGACCCCAACCTCTCAGCTCACGGTGACCAGGAATTGGAGAGAGAACACCAGAGCTAATGGTCTTCCTCCTCCCCCCCTTTACTCCAAGCTGGCCTGTGGGAGTCATCACCTCTGTACAGGACGGGTCTTCCTCCCTTAGTTAGCCCTCTGTGAAAAAGACCAGAGCCACAGCCAGAGGTGGGCTTCCCAAACCTCCTGGCTGCTTCCCAGTTCAGTCTAGATTACCACAAGTGGCTGTGGTAGAGCTCGCCTGTGACCCCAGCACTCCGGAGGCTGAGGGAGAAGAACTGAGAGTTCAAAATCAACCTGACTTATACAGTGACAAGAAAGAAGAGAGGGAGAGCGAGAGAGAGAAAAGAGGGACTCGGGAGATGGCTCAGCAGCTAAAGGCACTTGCTTGCGAAGTCTGATGGTCAAGGTTCAATTCCCCAGCAACCATGTAAAGCTAAACCAAAAGTGGTCCATGCATCTGAAGTTCATTTGTAGTGAGCAGTAGGAGATCCTGGCACACTCGTACATACACACACATGTGTAAATAATAAATAAATAAAATTTAGGCTTAGCAGTTAAGGCACTTGCCTGCGAAGCCTGAGGACCCATGTTCTACTCTCCAGACCCCACGTAAGCCAGACGCACAAAGGTGAGGCAAGCGCAAGGTGGCACATGCCTATGAGGTGGTGCAAGCGTCTGGAGCTCAATCGCAGCGGCTGAGGCCCTGGGCACCAATTACCTCTCTCTAAAAAAAAAAAAAAAATTAAAAAGAAAGGAAGGAAAGAAGAAAGAAAGATGGGAAGGAAAAGATAGATTAAAGGGCTGGGGAAAATGGCTCAGTTGGTAAAGTGCTAGTTTTATAAGCATGAAAACTTGAGTTTGATCCTTAAAACTCACATTAAAAAAAAAATCTGGGTATGACTATATACACTTGTAATCCCAGCACTCGGGAGGCAGAGACTGGAGGATATCTGGGACTCACTGGTCACCCAGTCGAGCTTAACTGGTGAGTTCCAGGCCAGTGAGAAACTGTCTGAAAGGAGGTAACCTCTACACCACATGCACACACATGCACACACATGCACACACATGCACCCACACTGACACTCACCCTGACCCGTAGGTGGTAGTGGTAACAGCAGGGTTGCTATCTGCTGGGGACGTGCTCTCGTTCTTACTGCCGGTGACTGGGGGGTCGGGCCGGTGGGGTCGTTGGGGTCACTGCTGCGGAGCAGGTGTAGACTGTCAGAGGTGCTATTTTCTGCTTTGTGTGGTTTTTGGTTGGTGGCCAGGCACCAGCTAGGGATGGTGCATAGTAGTAACTTGTGGACCCACTGGGTGTACGCTGACTCCTCACTTGACCAATCCACTTGCTCCTGGTAAAGACAGTTGAGGGCTCCTGAGCCCTGCACCCCACCCAGTGGGTCACACCGGACCCAAAGGCTCTGGGTGGAAGAGTCTCATCACGCTTGGGGGAAGGGCTTCCATTGGCAGCCTGGAAGGTACCCTCTGAGAGCTCTCCTGAGCTTATGGGACCATGTGTTCCCTCTTCTTCTTCTTCCTCCTCCTCTTCCTCTTCCACTTCTCTCATCCTGCTGTGCAAAGGCTCTCTACAGGTGGAAACAGCTGACCCCTGGCCTCTGCCCTGCTCTCCCATGGTACC
This sequence comes from Jaculus jaculus, assembly GCF_020740685.1. NCBI lineage: Eukaryota > Metazoa > Chordata > Mammalia > Rodentia > Dipodidae > Jaculus > Jaculus jaculus. The sequence continues at coordinate 135,337,001 of NC_059109.1, forward strand.
CTACTTTCTGCTTTCTGTTTATCTTCTGCTGCAGGAGACAACTGTGACCCACCTGCCCCAAAGAGGGTGCTAACACCAGGTCCCCAAGCGCCCGCTCCTCCTGCTTCTCTGGGGCAAGTGCAAAGGTGCCACCTGTAAGTGGGTCCTCGTCCAATTCCAAGCTTCCGGGACTGGCGATGCCCTTCTGTTCCTGGCATCTTTCACAGCAGTGGCAGTGGCCTGGTAGAGTTTCTGATCCTTTGAGGTCTCGGGCTGGCCCCCCAGGAGCACCCAGGGCCTGCGCTGCCTCTGGTTTCAGATAGAATGAGGTCAGCCCCACCAGTTTGAGTTCTGTGGGTGTCTGCCACTGTCTACCCATATACCCCACTCTGGCCTCCATGCCTCTCCCGCCCCCAGGCTGCGCCCCAGCCTGAGTCCTTCCGCTTCCGCATGGGGAGGCTCCTGGGTCTCACTCCATTACAGAATCTAGTCTGACATCTTGATGGTGTCCTGCAGAACCTACCAGCTTCCCTGGCACAGGCAGGAGTTGGCTCTTGAGAGCCTCCAGGGGTTACACATTCTGAGGTGGCCACACTTCACACTAAGCAGGTGCTTGGCAGACTGCTTCCCACTGCCTGCCTGCCTTCAGTCACCCTTAGTGCCCATCCGCCTCCTGCCCTGCTCCCCAGAGCTCAGGGTGAAGGGTGTGAGGGCAGGGGAAGAGGGGCAAAGCACACTGGTGATTAAAACCGGCGCAGAAGAACCTGAGCCATGTTTGAAGAGCCACAGTCACCTCCGGTCTGCAATGCCTTTGAACTCTGGAGCGGGGGAGGGGAGGAAGGGACCTTGGAGAGGATAACATCCTCTGAGAGAAATTTTACTTGTGTTCTATGGTGTTTTAAAAACTATTTATTTATTTCCAAGCAGAGAGAGATAGAGGTAGAAGAAAGACAGAGAGAGAGTGAATGAGCACGCCAGGGCCTCCAGCCACTGCAAACGAACTCCAGATGCATGTGCCCCTTATGCATCTGGCTTATGTGGGTCCCAGGGAATTGAACCTGGGTCCTTTGGCTTCACAGGCAAATGCCTTAACTACTAAGCCATTACTCCAACCCATATTCTATAGTTTTAAAATGAAACCCCCCCCCCACACACACACACATTTCAGGCCATGGCATCCTCAGCCAGCAAGGCAGATATGAGAAACACGTAATCTAGAAACTGGGGATATGCTGGGTGTGGTGGCACACACCTTTAATCCCAGCACTTGGGAGGCAGAGGTAGGCGAATCACTGTGAGCTCAAGGCCACCCTGAGATTGCATAGTGAATTCCAGGTCAGCCTGGGTGGCAGTGAGACCCTACCTTACAAAAAGAAAAACAAAAATTGAAGCTGGGCATGGCTCTGAGGCATAGTGCCTGTGGCTGTCTGCCTGCTGGATCAGGAGCTGAGTGGCTCTAGTTACTGGGAGGAACTTGTGAAATTCCACTGCCTGATTTTATCTACCTCTTATAAAGGCATAGTTTCATTGACTGTGGAAGGTTGAGAGGAGAGCCTAGAGATCATCTGGGTGGTGGGATAAGATGAGAATCTTGGGGGACAGCGGCCTGGGCCATCACACTGTGGAGGAGCAAAGCTGACACTTGATTGAGTAGGTGGACTACTGCTGTGTCTGTTTAGTCAGGTCTGCTGTGGGCACAGGCGGGTATCGGAAAGTCTGCGTGTTACTCGTTTTCTGGCCATGAACTTGGCTAAGCCCCCCATCCTGGGAAGAAAGTTTCTGTGGAGAGCTGGGTTATAACTGAGTGGGACTTGAACTCAGCTGTTTCCTGGGTCTGACTTCCTTTTACCTTTACCATCAGAGGTCAACTGGAACTTTCTCCAGAGCAATTCCTATTGGTCATTCACGCTCCACCAAAGAGGAAACCCTGTCCTACAAGGAAACCCACTTCCGTTTTCCTTAATTCTTTTTTTTTTTAATTATTTATTTATTTATTTGAGAGTGACGGACACAGAGAGAAAGACAGATAGAGGGAGAGAGAGAGAATGGGCTCGCCAGGGCTTCCAGCCTCTGCAAACGAACTCCAGACACGTGCGCCCCCTTGTGCATCTGGCTAACGTGGGACCTGGGGAACCGAGCCTCGAACCGGGGTCCTTAGGCTTCACAGGCAAGCGCTTAACCGCTAAGCCATCTCTCCAGCCCCGTTTTCCTTAATTCTTACTCAGGTCTGAGCATGGCGCAAGTAAGGGCTGGAAGTGCTCGACAGCGGTAAGTGGGCCAGTATGGAAACCAACATCCACGCAGCACGGTGCTTTGTTAGGGTGCAGCAGGCTGCAGGGTGGCCCCTCCAGGGTGACCCCATGTCCGGACCCTTCAAGCACAGCACTGTGTATGGCAAAAGGACCTTGAGATGGAAGGATTATAAAGGCGGCGTGAAAGCCAGACGTACCAACTGGTGCAACGGTGGCACGTCTGCTGTGAGGGAGACCTGACTGGACTGGAGGCCTGCTCCAGCCAACTGCCCTCGAATACTTACGTTTAAGATGATGGTGACCACTGGGGAGACTCAAAACCCTACCTGAGTTCTGAGAAGAAGAGACAGCAGAGTGTTCAGCACCAAGTAAAACATCTCTGTCGCACCCTCCAAGGCTCAGGGGTCATTATAGAAGAGGCAGCAGAAAGAATGTAAAGTCCAAAGGAAGGGGAGGAGTGCTTTGCAATACTGTCTTCCAGGCACAAAGTAGCCATGGTATGTATGACCTCACAGTGCCTGACACCACCTACACAAGACCTGCATAATACGGGGGGAGGAAAATGATGTCTTCAAGATAGAAGAGAGGCTAGCTGGAGAGAAGAAGGGATTCAGCAGAAGGGAGATTCTGGAAGTGGAAAGGAAGGGTGACAGAAAGGGATTATGATCATGGTATATTATCTAGATGTATGGAAGTTGTGAAGAAAAAGTTAAAATAAAATAAAGGGGCTGGAGAGATGGCTTAGTGGTTAAGGTGCTTGCCTGTGAAGCCTAAGGACCCATGTTCACTTTCTTTCCAGATCCCACATAAGCCAGACGCACAAAGGTGAGGCAAGCACAAGGTTGCACATGCCCACTAGGTGGTGCAAGCGTCCAAGTTCAACTGCAGTGGCTAAGGTCCTGGCCTGCCAATTCTCTCTCTCTCTCTCTCTCTCTCACTGAATAAAATAAAATAAAGGAGGTGTGACCTGACTAAAGGGAGGCAGGGGCAGGTAACAGGAGGTGGGGTGAGTACAGCAGAGAGGCCCGGGGGCTGGAAGGTGGTGAGCTCCTCACCTGGAAGTCGGAGAAGGAGCTGGGAATGCAGGGGCGGCAAGAAGCAGGAAGAATGCGGAAAGTCCCTGCCTTGCACCTCTGAAAGAGAAGACAGCTCTGTCTCCGTTCGCTCTGGCCTTTTCTGACCTCTCAGTTTTGCTGGTTGAGCCGCTAAGCTTCAGATCATCAGTCCCAGCAGCCCCTGGGCACTGGCGTGGTAAGAGCTGGCGCACACTTCTGTAACCATGTCCCACCGCCTGGGGCTCTGATGGGCTTGCACCACCACGCTGCCCAGCTCTGAAGACAGAGTGTGAGGAAAGGGTCCCACAGGAGACCCCTTGTGTCCAGCCAGGCAGCGCCCAGCCTCCACCACTCCGTAGCTAGCAAACCAGCCGCACCAGGCCACAAAGCCGCAGACGCCTCTGTGTGGGGGAGTTGATAGGGGAAGCCGAGGCTCACGTGGCGTGGCCTTTGCTCCGACCCATCTCTCCCTGGCCATGGTGCCAATGCCTTGGGTCCTTGAGCACCCAGCACTCCTGGCTCTGATTCCAGCTTGCCACGCCTTGGCTTTGAGCTCTTCACCGGGCCTCTCTGACCCACTGTATCCTTATCTCGAGAAAGAGGAAGGGCAAACAATTACTGTGTATCTGCCAATATATTATATTCTTCTCCAAGTCATAGAAATAGGTATAAATGTTCAGTGGGATGGTGGGATGGTCTATACTGACTGTCAACTTGACAGAACCTGGAACCACCAGTAAGGGATTAATGCGTATTAGGTTAGCTTCTGGCCTGGCTTACGAGGGGTTGTCTTGATTGAGCTGGGAAGACCCGCTTCAGCTGTGGACAGCATCATTCCGGGGTGGTCGCGGGCTGCCTCGCAGAGGAGCTGGCTGAGCAGCGCATTCATCCCTCAGCTTCCTCGCTGCGCACTGACTGTGAGCAGCCACCTGGAGCAGCTGCCACCGCCTACCCCGCTGTGATGGGCTGAGACCCGGAGCTGGGGGATAAAATGAGCCCTTCTTCCCTTCGGCTGGTTTTTGCCACGTACTCTGCCCCGTCCTCAGAGGTGCCTGAGGGTGTCTGCAAGTGAGTTGGGCAGGGTAGTGAGGGGCGGGGGCGGCTGCCTAGATAATTCCAATGCTGGGCAATTACCCCATAGGCCCTGGGCCACAAACTGGGAACTTAATACTTGCACGAAAGGGTCTGCATTGGTCATTTGAGACCTCTAAGCCTCCCAGGAGTATTTACAGCATAAATCTGAGAGATATTGAAGACTTTGAAACTTTTGTGCCAAGTGACAGGAGCTAGCCACACAGGCTGCGTGTCACAGCACCCTATTCACAGCAAACACCTAGACGAGGTGTCCCGGGGGCAGGAAGCAGGAGCTGGGCCGGAGGGAAGGAGAGAGATGCTCAGCAGACACAGGGTTCCTTTGGGGCCGATGGACGGTGAACATATACGTCATGCTCCATGGCAGAAGCTTCGGGCTGTATCAGGAAGCCAGGATGCCCCCCTAGGTGGAAAAGCTGACGGTGGCTGGGGGTGTGATAGACACCCCAAAGTGAGTTAGTTACTGGTTGAATGGTGGAAACTTCTAGCCTAGACGTGGGATGCTGGGGCTCCGAGAACTTGGTGTCAATGAAGTGCAGGACCAACAGAAGCTTCACCTGCTACAACAGTGGCCTCCACATGACCCAGAGGCTTCAGTGACAAAGACATGTGCTTATGAACTCCCCTGAGACACGAAAGCTTCATCAGAGCTTTAAGGAAAGTTGAGAAAGACAGCAGACTCAAACTGCGGCTGAAGGAAACCGGTGTTTGTTTGTTTGTTTGTTTGTTTGTTTGTTTGTTTGTTTGTTTGTTTGCAGGCACAAAAACGGGGAGGGGCAGAGGCCCCTGTATGTATTAGTGTCTCTTTGCATCTCACCAGAGCTGAAGGGAGACTCAAATGCATACAGATCAGAGGCAGGTGTGGGTGGGATTCCAGGGGGCTATTGAAAGTATTTTTGAGAGGTGATTCGGGGAGCATGATTTCTGAGGAGTGACGCCCCAGAATGCATTTCAATGCCACTACGGGTTGTTTGTGGGTCAGGATATACGTATGGATCGATTGTTTCTCTGAGATTTATGGATGGCTTAAGTCGATGTTGGTTCATGGGCCATGAATTCGAGGAGACCCTGTTTTTCTTTACTGGGACGGAAGAGAGTCCTTCAAGAACTGTCAGGAAAGCAGATTTGTCCAGGTGGACAGGAGAGGGGAGGCCAGGGCAGAGTCAGGCAGGTCAGGGACAGAGGAGGCGGGCAGCATCGGGCTCCGGGGAGCTGTCCCCTGCTCACTGCTTCATGTCGCAGAGCTCTGCCTCGCATGGCTGGGAGCAAGGCTCCACTCACCTGTGACCCTGACTCTGTTGTTTTTGCACCCAAGCCTCTCTTTTGATCATGCCCCTAAGGCCTGAACTCAGGTGGATCGTTTTATGGGCTCCCTGTGACTCCCACCAGAAAATACAGGCCCTGGGTGGCCTCATCTTTCCAGGGTCCTGAGTTTCCCATGCCTCTCTGGCCCTGTCTCAACCTTTGACCCGAGCAGAACCGCCCTTGCTGTCCCCTCTTCACCAGAGCCTTGCTGGTGAAAGAAGAGACCCTCACCGTGGGCACTGCCTCTCGCCCACTCCATGGAAAGAATCTAGGGGGCCAAAAATGACTTTCTGGGGGAAAAAAATCAATCATTGTGAACGTTTATAAGAGACCCTAAAGTGGGGGGGGGGAGGGAGGGAATTAACATGGGATTTTTTTTTATAATCATGGAAAATGCTAATAAAAATTTTTAAAAAAGAGAGACCCTAAAGTTTCAGAGGGCACTAAATGGTCTGGGGATGGGCCAGCAGTGGTAAATGCAGTGGGAGGCCCTTCCCAGAGCGACAGGGAGCGTTGGCACAGGACATCCCTTGGTCTGAAGAGGAGAGGTGGGTGTGGACAGAGAGGCGCTGCACCTGCTGCTGGGGTCTCAGGCCTCCCGCCCCTGCTGTGGGGTCTATGCTGGGGAGAAACCAGAAGCTGGGTGGAGGGGAAGACACTGTCCAGGGAATAACCTCAAAATAGCTGATGGGCCTGGTGACTGGCTGATACCCAACTCCCTCCCCGTGGCTCTGAGGTGCTTGTCTGCCTCCTGGAGCCATCTCCCAGCAAGACTGACTGCCCCCCACGCCCCTGGACTTCCAGTACAGCCCAGTTCACTTCTACTCAACTAACTTTTTCTGGGTTCAAATCTTAAACTGGTCACCTGCTAGGAGGGGTCCCTGGGCTCTAGGACAAGGGGACAGAGGTTCTGGGTTTGGGGCTGGCAGTGGGGGTTTTGCTGGCAGTGGTATGGGGAACACAGAGGACGTGGCCATCCGTGCCTACAGAGAGTTGTGTGCAGTCAGAGCCATGGGCCCCTGGGACCTGGATTGGATCCCTGCTCCTATCCCCAAGGGACTCCAGCCCTCAGCCAACATTGGGGCCCCCAACCACACTGCTAAAGCCACAGGGCTCAGGCTTCATCCTCCTGCCACATCATCCAAGGCCAGGGTCCTGTTCCCCTCGCACCCCCCCCCCGAGCCTGGTTTGTGCGGGGACCAGGGACGAAGAGACCGAGATGCTCTAGGGCACAGAGCTCACTCAAGGCTATCCCTTGAAAAGCAGAGGGCTGGCAGTGTGGGCAAGGTCCCTGGAGACCCTCTGGAAGCACTTGGGCCATTTCTTGGGACGACAGGGTCACACCGCTGCCTTCCGCTTGGCTATCCTTAGATGGCAAAAAGCCACTACTCTCCTGGGGATTGAACCCAGGGCCTCACACGTGCGAGGCAAGTGCTCTGCCACTGAGCTACCATCCCCAGCCATCCTTCTTATCCCCCAAATGCCACAAGAAAGCACCAGCGCCTGCACAGCCTAAAGCCACGTCCACTGCCTCTCTGGCTGCTCAGCAGTCCAGCAGGGCTGACTCAGGCTCCAACGTGAGACTCCTGCTCAGGGCTGCCTTCAGTGCCTTGCCTCCTAGGGCTCTGGCCCCAGTCCTGGGCACGAGCAGGACAGGGATGCAGCTAGAGGGTAACCCCGTCTTCTTATGTCTCCTGGGCATCCCTGGGTCTTCCGCAGACTTGGAACATCTCAGGTTTCCATTTTGCTGGCTGTCCCCTTGTGTGCAGTTGGAGAACGATCTCTGCTTTGAAAGGCTCCTGGGATTACATTGGACTCACCTCAATCACGGTCTCTTTGCCATGTACTCTGGCACTGTCACAGGCTCCGGAGGCTGGGGTGTGGACATCTTGGAGGGAGCCTGGTGTCCACAGGATGCTGGGCCTCAAACAAAAGCTGATGGGATTTCTGGTCTTTGCAAAGCTCTTGGCTTCAGAGCTTGTGTGAGACCCACAGCAAAGATTTTCCTCCACGACGGAGCGAGTCCAGGGAGGAAAGGAGCCTTCCGGGTTGTCCCGCCTGGGCGGCTGTGGTGGAAGGGCGCTTGATCTGGAGCCTGGGCTGCCGTGAGGCCACCATGACGTGCCACCAAGCGCTGAAGACGGCAGGCCGGAAGGAGCCCTGGAGTTGTCCGGCAGCGTGGGTGAGACATCCATGAAGCCTTGAGGTCACCGGTCAAAATGCCTGATTCGAGGTATATTTAAGCGACTGCTGTGTTTCTTGGGGAGACGTTCCTAGCAGACATGCGTGGTCACTGTTTGCGTCTGAAACGTCCCCCACAGGCTAATGTGCTTAAGACCTACCCCAGCTGGCGCAGCTCTGCTGGGAGGCTGTGGAATTTCTGGAATGTGGGGCCTAGCCCTTACAGTGGGCTACTAGGGGCCGCCCTGAAGGTGATGCCCCCTTCTGGTACTGACTCGCCCTCTGCCCACTGGTCCAGCCACCGCGTGAGCGGCTCCTCCACAGGCTTCGATGCCACAGACCGAGCCACTGGAACGCCTGAGGCCATGAGCTACGGAACTGTAAGCTACAGTGAACCTGCCCTCCCTTAAGTCACTTCCATCAGGTGTTTGGTCACTGTGACAAGAAAAGCATTAAATAACTCAGACGTGTGTGATGGCCTTGAAGGCTTGGGCCACTGCTCCGCCCGTGGACGGTGCCCTCGCCCTCCCATCCGGGCACGGTGCACGGCCGTGCTGACGGCGGCCTGGCTACTCGATGTGCTCATAAGGACGAATGTTAGTAGATGAGACCGGCAAAGTTCTCCAAAGTCCTCTCACGCATTAGCTCGGCTCGTGTCCCAGCGTCTGGGGCACCACGGGAGACTGCGCAGGATAAGGCGCTGCCCTGCTCCTGAGCCCCGGAACAAACGCACCCCAGCCAGGGAGCCCTGTGTCCTGTCACCAGGCTCAGCAGGCCTGCAGCTTAAGCAGAGGCCCCTCTCAGGCAGGGCCAACAGCTGGCCTATCTTCCCGTTTTGTCTATAAGCACCTAGGCTCAGGAGTGACATATGACGTAGCGTCACCAACTACCTCACGATGGCTACGCAGGGTGTCTGCACCCTCCTCTGTGCCCAAGACTGCAAAGTTCAGGAAAAGAGGGAGGCAGAGCCTCAGTATGCTTTTAAGATCTAAGAGCAAAGGACACCTGTGCCACTGAGGTTGGCTAGAGAGACACAGGAGAACAAAAGGCATGGGGGTTAGAGGCCAGTCAGCCACAGAACAGTAGGTCATCAAGACGTCACGTGACTACCCTAACTGTAAGAGACAAGACCACCCAAGGCCGTCTAATTGGCCGGGACCAACATAGCCAACAGAGACTACAGCTAACTGTCCTCTGCTTCATTCTAATGCATCTGCACGTCATTATGCTTGTGAGCTGCCCACTCCCATCATGCATCCCACCATGGCACACGCCAAAACCCCACATAATGACAAGAAGGGAGTAGGTCCCATTCCAACTCATTCCAGAGTTTCTTTCCTGCTCACCCAATTAACAAATAACTCTTCCCTTCACTGAAGCTCATCCCTAAAACACTATGCAAGAGACTATCAATTGAAAAGCTCCCACACCCTATATTTTTGCATTTGCATGTGTATTGTGTGTGTGCTTGTAGACATGTCCATATGTTTGGGGACCAGAGTTGGATATCAGTGTTGTCCTCAATTGCTGTCTGCCTTATTTTTTAAAAAATATATTTTTACTTATTTGCAAGCAGAAAGAGAGACAAAGAAGAGAACCAGGCAGAGAGAATGGGCACACCAGGACCTCCAGCCACTGTGCATCTGGTTTTATGTGGGTACTAAGGAATTGAACCCAGGGGAATCAAACCCAGGACGTTAGGCAAGCACCTTAACTGCTGAGCCATCTCTCCAGCTACTCTGTCTTACTTTATTTGAAAGGGAGAAAGAGACTGGCGAGAGAGAGAGAGAACGGGCATTCCAGGACCTCCAGCGCCACCTTGTGCATCTGACGTGGGTCCTGGGGAATCGAACCAGGGTCCTTTGGCTTTGCAGGCAAGCACCTTAAGCACTAAGCCATCTCTCCAGCCCTCTGCCTTATTTTATTTTTTCTGAGGTAGGGTCTTACTTTAGCCCAGGCTGACCTCGAACTCTCTCTGTAGTCCTAGGCTGGCCTTGAACTCATGGTGATCCTCCTACCTCTGCCTCCCTAGTGCCGAGATTGCAGGAGTTCGCCACCACCATGCTTGGCTTTGCCTTATTATCTATTTATTTATTTTTATCCATCTATTTTTATTTTTTTATTTGACAGAGAAAGAGGAAGAGAGAGAGAATGGGCACACCAGGGCTTCCAGCCACTGCAAACAAACTCCAGATGCATGCGCCCCCTTGTGCATCTGGCTAACGTGGGTCCTGGGGAATTGAACCTGGATACTTTGGCTTTGCAGGCAAACGCCTTAACCGCTAAGCCATCCCTCCAGCCCATGCCTTATTTTTGGGGTTGAGGTTTCTCATTGAATCTGGAGCTCACCCGCTAGGCTGGCCTGGCCAGCAAGCCTCGGGAGTCCTTCCACCTCTGCCTCCACAGCACGGGGGTGACAAGCATGAGCCACCACAGCCAGCATTTTACATGGGTGCTGGGGGTCTGAGCTCGGCTCCTCACGCTGGCGCAGTAAGCACTATACCCATTGAGCCATCATCTCTCCACTTCTGCCCTATAATTCGACTTCCTCCCAGGTTCTCCCTTTGAGTATCTCTGAATTCTCCCTCCGTCGGTGACAAGAGCCCAAAGCACCGGGTAGAGGTGTCTGTCCGCGCTCCATCTCTGAAACCTCCCCAGCCTTCACCACGGCTCCCACAGCCGTAGGCCCACAGCAGCAGAGACTCCATGGAAAAGCCAGCATTCCTCAGGACACGGAGGAGCAAGTTGGGAGGAAATGTCTGCCGGGATGCTCAGCGGCCTCACAGAGGTCAGTCAGCTCAGAGTGTCCAAAGAAGCTTCCATGGGCTCAGAGAGGACGGCACCCAAGGGGCGGCTCTGCCCTTGAAACACAGCAAGCACAAATGTGGTCTGAGGACTGGGGGCTAAGCTGTGAGGAATGGGTGCTCTCTGGGGTGCCGGGGGGCCTGGGGCAAGGCCAGGCCGGAAGCCGCTAGCATGCCTGGGACTACCTGGGTCCACACAGATGCAGAGCAATGCTCAGAGGACAGACCCTGAAATGGGTCTTGAAAAAGAAACGAACTTCCGTGAGTATTACCTGCCTTGCACACCATAGACCCAAATCCCTACTCGCCACAGAGCCAGAGAATTGGTTTAGCCCCTGGATAACACAGTCAGGCTGCTTCAATTTGCTATTCTGTTCCCCTGGGCCTACACTGAGAATTGCAAACTAGGACCTAAGGACCAGATCTAGGCAACTGACCGTTTTTATAAGTAAAGTTTTATTGGGACAGCCCATGATAGAACTGAGCAGTGACATCAGAGACAGCTGACCTCAAAGCTGCCAGCATGCACTTCCGGAATCCCTCCCTGCCTGCTTCCGTAGAGGAGCCTGTCCTTTCCTGCACCATGGCCTCAATTCTTTCTTTTTTAAAATATATTTTATTTATTTATTCCAGAGAGAAAGAGGGAGAATGAGAGAGAGAGAGAGAGGAGAGAAAGAAACTAAGGCCACACACCAGGGCCTCCTGCTACTTACTATAAAAGAGCTCCAGACACATGTGCCATTTTGTGCATCTGGCTGCATGTGGGTACTGGGAAATCAAACCTAGGATGTCAGGTTTTGCAAAGAAGCGTCTTTAACCACTGAGCCATCTCTCCAACCTCATGACCTCAATTTCTTACCAGCGTCACTTTCTGGATCCTGGCCTCACACTCTGCTTCCTCCATAGGAATCGGCCTATGCCTGGGAACAACCCCCCAGCAGACAAGAACCCAGACCCTGGCATGTGCAGGAGTCACTCCCCACATCCCCAGGAACTCTTCAGAGCCACCCTCCAACTAGCCAGATACATCAGGTCTGCCTGGGTCACGTGGCGTTGGTACCTACTCCCATCCACACAATTGGTAACTTCTGAAAAAAAAATTATTTATTTATTTGAGAGAGAGAGAGAGAGAGAATATGGGCACACCAGGGTCTCCAGTTTCTGGACGTGAACTCCAGATGCATGTGCCACCTTGTGCATCTGGCTTAGGTGGGTCCTGGGGAATGGAACCTGGGTCCTTTGGCTTTGCCTTAACCACTAAGCCATCTCTCCAGCCCAGTGACGTTTCCTCTCACCGTTGCCTCATCCTCAGGTACTCTTAGCCACCCTCCCTCACCCCATGTCCCCATGAAGAGGCCATGAGGAGGAGAGAGGCCTCAGGCTCCACGCTCCGCACGGAACTCTGCTCTGGCGGACTCCACCCGCAGGGAGGCCAGGAGAAACCCCATGTTTGCCTCTATTAATCACAGGCCAAATCTGCAACTTGAGCCCCACGCAGCAGACATGGATGGAAAAGTGCAACCTGACCACGAGAGTATTATTTCATAACTAAGGCCCTTCAGTGGGGGCTAATTGGATGCACATTTTGCAAGATTCGGGAAACATTAAAAACTATCATACTCAAATAGGCTGGGTGGGTTCCAGTTACAGCTGGGGCCATTTTCTGCCCTGTGCCAGGCCCCAGGTTGCAAGTTCTTCACTCGAAGACTTTATTTTACCTTAGGGAAGCTGCTTCTCCAGCCCGCCTTCGGGCTGAAGTTCTGTGTGCTTTGCAGCTCCATAAATCACGGGACTCCCCGGCCTCCAAATCCCACCAGCGAGCAGCCAGCGGGGCAGAGGACGCCTGCCGGGACACAGTTCAGAGGCCTTGATTCCCGCACCGCGTGCGCTCCTACTGTGTGCCAGCGCACACCTGGAGTGAGAGCGTGGGGGAGTGTGTCCCCACGTGTGAGGAGAAGCAAACCGTGGAGAGCCAGAATTAGAAGACGATGTTGAAGAACACAGTTCGCCCTCAGCATGGGGGAGTGGAGGAAGTGGGGAGTCCAATATCAAAGCCAGTGTGTGTGTGTGTGTGTGTGTGTGCGTGTGGTATGTGTGGGCACATGTGTGCCACGGCGTGCATGTGGAGTTCAGAGGCGTCACCGGGGGCGTCAGGTTTTGCTTCCCACCTTATTGGAGACTGGGTTTCTCATTGTTTGCTGCGGGGGACACCAGACTACTGGCCTTGGGGTTCTCCTGACTCTGCCTCCTGTCACCAGAGGCACATTGGGAATACAAACAAATGAGCTGCGAGTGTCTGGGTTAGTGTAGGTTCTGGAGATTCAAAATATGGCCATCAGGCTTGCGTAACAAGTGCCTTTAACCACTGAACCTTCTCCCCAGCCCTCAAGTCTTTTTGTTGTTGTTGTTTATTTTTATTTGTTTATTTGAAAGTGACATACAGAGAAAGAGGCAGATAGAGAGAGAAAGAGAGAGAATGGGCGCGCCAGGGCCTCCAGCCACTGCAAATGAACTCCAGACGCATGCGCCCCTTGTGCATCTGGCTAAAGTGGCTCCTGGGGAATTGAGCCTCGAACTGGGGTCCTTAGGCTTCACAGGCAAGCACTTAACTGCTACACCATCTCTCCAGCCCCCCCCCCAAGTCTTTTATATTTTATTTATTTAAGAGAGAGACAAGAGAAAGAGGCAGAAAGAGAGAGAGAGAGAAAGAGAGAATGGGCATGCCAGGTCCTCTAGCCACTGTAAACCAACTCCAGATTCCAGACACATGAACCACCCATGCATCTGGCCGATATGGGTTCTGGGAAATCAAGCCTAGGTCCTTAGACTTCTCAGGCATGCACTTTAATCACTAAGCCATCTCTCCAGCCCACCCTCGAGTCTTTTATATAAAATGGTGTAATCTAGGCTTGTGGTAAAGGCCTGTCATCCCAGCTAATTCAGTAAAAGGTGCTTGTTTGCAAAGCCTGTTAGCTTGGGTTCAATTCTCCAGTACCCATGTAAAGCTGGATGCACAAAGTGGTGAATGTGTCTGGAGTTCATTTGCAATGGCAAGAGGCCCTGGCATACCCATATTCTCTCATAAATAAATAATCTCTAGTCTAGGCAACTCAGTGAGACCCTGTCTCAGAATAAAAAGTAGAAAGAAGGGGTTGAAGAGATGGCTTATCAGTTAAGGCACTTGCCTGCAAAGCCTAAAGACCCATTTACGATCTCTCTCCAGATTCCATGTAAGCCAGACGCACAAAGGTGAGGCAAGCGTGAGGTCACACATGCCCACTAGGTGGCGCAAGCATCTGAAGTTCAACTGCAGTGGGTGAGGCCCTGGAGTGCCAATTCTCTCTCTCCCTTCCTCTATCTCTAAAACAAAATAAAATAATTTTTTAAGAGAAAGTAGAAAGAAGGCTGAGGATGGAGTCCAGTGGGAACTGCTCCCTAGAATTCACAAGGCCCCCAGTTCAACCCTCAATGCTGCAACAAGAGACCCTCAAAAGAATGTACTACTTCCACAGTCTATACCCATCTCCTGAATACTGTGCATATAAATGGTCTCAATTCTGTGTTGTTTGAGGAATGACAAGAAAAATCTGAGTATGCTCAGTACAGACACCATTTATGTCGCAGATATTTTCAACGCAGCGTCTGTAGAATCCTGTGGACACAGAGTCAGTTGCACAGGACGCCAGCAGGGGACGCTGCATCATGCGAGCCTGCCTGGGGTGGTTTGAAGCTCTTCCGTTTCTTGGGGAGGGAGACTATGCAACCCAAGACCAGCTTTGGGCCTTTGTCCTGTTCTGCGGAGCTCTGCATAGGGGAACCTGGGGGTCTGGGGGGGGGAAGGGCGAGTAGGGGAGGCCAGACTGTAATGAATGGGCAGGTGTAGTAGTTTGAAAGCATGACCCCAGAGACTGCAGGGTTTTATGAAAACTGAGTTTGCAACTTCAGCCCCTAGCAGGCCGCCTCCCGCTATGGGGGGCGCGTCACGGAGCCAGATCTGATTCCAGCCCAAAGGTGTGCAGAGCGGTCCGCGCTCTGGCGGGTTCCGCGTGCTGCGCGGGCGCTGGGTCGCTGCTGCTGCCGCTGGATGCTTCCTGCTTTTTGGTGTTTGCTGGCTGGGATTTATGAACGGGAGCCATCCTCTTCCACCCTTGATGGAACGTCTCCGGATCTGTAAATTGGAAAGAAATCCCTTCCTCCCATAATCTGTGTCTGGTTTGGACGTTCATCCCAGAAACGTGGTGCTGTCTACCACAGCAGGTGTGACCACAGCTGGCTCTAGAGGTGACATGGGCAGCTGAGGACCTTATCCCCATGCCGCCCAAGCTTAGCATTTAAAGCAGGGGAGAGCGGTGGGGGATGGGGGGGATGGGAAGTCAGAAAGACACGGGGAGCAAGGCAGTGGACAGAGCAGGTCAGGGGAGGCCAGAAGGTCCTTGTGCCTTAGAACAAGATGTCTCCTGGAGCCTCACTGCCCGCTGGGAATGCCATGAGCATGGTGGTACCCTCCACTGAGGACCTGAAGCCACCACAACCACCAGTCTCACCCGCAGATGGAGAGCCCAAGTCATTTCTCGACTTTCCATCCAAAGGGTGAAGAGAGAAGAACAGGAGCAGGTCGGCCAAGGCCCCTGACGGTCTCCTGTTCTGACACTCAGTGACTTGTACCTGGCAGACAGCAGCAGGACTCTGGGCTGGTGGCGCTGGGCCTCTGCTCTTGCTCCTCCTGCACAGCGTTTCTATGTCTTCACCACCTTCCAACACAGACTTTCAGGTGCTCTTGAAAAATGGTCCCACTGTGGCTATAATCTGCACAGTGGCTCCTTCTGGAAGGGCAGGGTTCTGCAATTCACCACGGTTGACAGTACTCGCTAAAGTCGTAGAGCAGGCCTGGGTCACCGGTTTGTCTATTCAGCCAGCCTCTGGCGCAGCTGAGATGTGCTCCTGCCTCAGAACTATCAGTGTTTGGGGTAGAAAGTGCTGGAAAGTCGTGAGGTCTTTCCTGAAGATAGGGAGAGGAAGGAAGGAAGAAAGGAAGGAAAGGAGGGAGGGAAAGAGGGAGGGAGGAAGGAAGGAAGAAAGGAAAGAAGGAAAGAAAAAGGGAGGGAGGAGGGAGAGAGGAAAGAAGGGAAGGGAAGGGAATGGAAGAAGAAGGGAAGGAGAAGGCGGGGAAGGGGGACCATTCACAAAATAACCCTGCAGAAGGGAGATAGAATTCATGGTGTTGGTAGATGAAGACTTCTCATTTCCTGTCGCCAGCCCATGCTGCTCAGAGTGATGGATAGAGAACCTCATTTCCTTTGGTTGGAAAAGAAAAAAAAAACACCCAAAAAGAAAAGGGCAGCATTCAACAGAATGTGGAGTGATGCCATGGCGCTTGGAAGCTGTGGAGGGAGCTGCTAATTGCTTCCTTCCCGGGGAGGGGACCCCACAGAACCCCTCCTGGACTCGGATGTCCTCGGAAAGAGCAGCAGAGCCCCTTAACTCTTTGGAATGACGCGACACATCTCTTGAAAGTGAGCTGGGATCAACACGTTGTTAACTGTTTGATCTTGCAAGTCAGAATTAATGATAGGTATTTTGCACAAAGGGAAAAACTGAACGTTAAGAGGCTATTTACGTTAACTGAAGACATCCTGCGCCATCGGTCGACTTGGAGGCGGTTTCCTGCGGCGCAGCTGGTCCACGTTTGTGTCTGCGGGTGGCTGGCAGCAACCGGTAATCCGAGCCAGACGGAGGGCGTGGGGGACCAGGGAGATGGGGGACAGGACTCTTTCAACAGGAAACTCCAGAGACCTGCTACAAAAGGGGGTCCCAGGCTGGATTCAGAGGGACACCACCAGAGCTTCGTGGAGTTTCTTCGCCTGAAAACTTCATTCATTCATTCTAAAACTGATCACAGAGCCTAGGCTGTGCTCTGGGATCCAGATGGCCCCATAAATGACCTGGGTCCCCATGCTTGGGAATCTTACCTTCTGAACAAACCCTTTAACCAATAAGCACACAGATTCACAACTCAAAATCAAACAAAATTCAGAACCCAAAATCAAGATCTCCAGGTCATGACCCCACTATGGAGCACACAGAGCAGAGTATTCCCAACAGGACTGGAGAAGGGGGTCGCCTTAGCTCCGTGGCGAGGGAAGGCCTCTCTGAGGAAGAGAGTTGGGATCTGAGCCCTGCGTGACGTGAGGATGAAGCAAGCCAGGCAGACACCTAGAACCAGAGGCTGCAGCCAGTGCAAAGGCCCTGGGTGCCCCAGACTCAACAGGGCTGTCCATGAGCTGGAGGCAAGAGAGGGACAGTGGGAGGAGAGGAAGCTACAGAACAGGCCCTGACTGGTGAGGTGTGGGAGGTGCAGCATCTGACTGTTCCTCTGAGCATGAAAGCCTCCAATGGGCGACTTTGTAGCTGGGCTTGCGGGTGCACATCTATAACCCAGCACTCGGGAGGCTGAGCGGAAGAAGATGGATAGTTCAAGGCCAGCCTGGACTACAGTGAGAGAAATGGAAGACAGTGCAGACACCAGAGTCAATTTGCCTTTTGAAAAATCTCTGTGGCTCTGGTGCAGAGCTCACAGTGGGGACAGTGGAGTCAGGATGGGCGCGGGCTGCTGGAGGCAGGCAAGCTGGAGAAGGAAAGAGCCCTGGGCTGCACCCCTCAGCTGTGGCTAAGAGTGGGGTGAGACCTGTGAGCCTTTCACCTCAAGCCTCAAATTCCAGATGCATGAAGGGCCGGCCACACACTCAAGGCCCGGGTAAAGAGAGGCGCTGTCTGAACCCCTCCCTCAGGCTCAGTCCAGTACAATTCAGCGTCCAAACTGACCCCGTCTTTCTTTAAGGTTTTGATGTTTTGTTCTCTGTGGACCGTTGGTGTTGTGTGCTTGAGTGTGAGTGTACACACACGTGTGCAGGTGCGTGGGGAGCACAGGACACAACCTCAGCGCCGCCCACCTTTTGTTTTCTTTTTGGATTTCTTTGTGTGTGTGTGTGTGTGTGTGTGTGCTATATCGATTCTGTGTGTGCTATGTATGTTTGTGTGGTGTGGTATATGCACACGCATGTGCCTCTGCAGTGCCTCATGTGCTTGCCTGCAGGGGGTACACTCACCTGCGGGGGTTACACTCACCTACAGGAGTACACTCACCTGTGGAGGTACACTCACATGTGGGGTACACTCACCTACAGGGGTATACTCATCTGTGGAGGTACACTCACCTGCGGGGGTTACACTCACCTACAGGGGTACACTCACCTGTGGAGGTACACTCACATGTGGGGTACACTCACCTACAGGGGTATACTCATCTGTGGAGGTACACTCACCTGTGGGGTACACTCACCTTCGGGTGTACACTCACCTGCAGCAGCAAGTGGGACATGGAATATCCTAGTCCATTGCTTTTCTGCCTGTTCTCATTTGAACCAGAATCTCATTCTGATCTTGGAGCTTGTCTGTTTTTTTTGTTTGTTTGTTTTTGTTTTTTCCTTTTTTTCGAGTTCCAGTGATTCTTGGGTCTCTGCTGCCCTACAGGACTGGGGTTCCAGGCACACGTGGCCATGCCCAGCTGTTTCTGTGAGCTCTGGCAATTGAACTTGAGTGGTCTCTCAACTTTCTTAAGGGCCCTGTTACCTGCACAGAAAGTGCTCATAACCACTGAGCCATGTCTCCAGCCCTCATCCACCCTTTTTTTTTTTTTTTTTTGGCCTCTCATTGGCCTGGAGCTGACAAAGTAAGCTCAACTGGACTGGCTGGCCCGTGATCTCCAACAATCATTCTGCGTCTGCCTCTAAAGAGCTGGAATTACAAGCACATGTCGCCATGCTTGGCTTATGTTACATGAGTTCTGGGATGGAAACTTATCCTTATATGTGCCAATTTTGCTATTTTATTTTATTGCTTTAATACATATTTATTTGAGAGATAGAGAGAGAGAATAAAAATGGGTGTGCAAGGACCTCCGGCCACTGCAAATGAACTCCAGATGCATGCACCATTTCATGCATCTGGCTTTACATGGGTACTGGGGAATCGAACCCTGGTCCTTTTAAGCTTTGCAAACAAGTGCCTTCAACTGCTGAGCCATCTCTCCCACTCCAATTTTACTATTTAAAAATTGGTTTATGTTCATTTTTATTTAATTATTTATTTGAGAGTGACAGACAGAGAGAGAAAGGGGAAGATAGAGAGAGAGAGAATGGGCATGCCAGGGCCTCCAGCCATTGCAAACGAACTCCAGATGCATGTGCCCCCTTGTATATCTGGCTAATGTGGGACCTGGGGAATCAAGCCTCAAACTGGGGTCCTTAGGCTTCACAGGCAAGTGCTTAACCACTAAGCCATCTCTCCAGCCCAATTTTACTATTTTAAAACATTACATAAGGCCAGATGTGGAGGCACACACCTGTAATCCCAGCATCTGGGCGGTGGAGGCATGAGGATCAAGAGAGTTCAGGGTCATCCTGAGCTACGTATTAAGTTGGAGGCCAGCCTAGCCTTCAGGGGACCCTGTCTCAAAATGCTTCTCTCCTTCCAATCTCATCACTGTGGTACACAATCTTCCTGGCTTTGTTCTTGTTTGGGGGCAAGGCCCCTCCCTGCAGGCCCAGCTGGCCTCATGTCTGGGCTTGCCTCCTGAGAAGAGCTCCTTTCTCCCTGAACCACAGGGCAGATGTGCTTGGAGAACCCTTTCATTTTCCAGTTAAGTTCTCCATGTCCCCTCAAACGGATAAGAACTTTCTGGAGAGAGTCAGGGTCCATCAGAAGGGATTTCCCAGTTTGGCTCTCCTGAGTAAGGACAAGTTTCAAGGCTAGGAGGCAGGCCTCTATTGGCCAAGGATGAGGCAGGTCACCACCACAGCTTCCCCTATAAGGACAGCAGGACCTCCAGGACTCCGCATCCAGATGGCAGGTGTGTATCAAGAGCCACGGCAAAGGGCTCAGCCAGCGGCCGCTCCGCTTGTGAACATGCATCTGCTGCAGCCAGGCCTGTTATCAGACATTGTCGCAGTCAGCCAAACTGGAGTCTTGGTGATATTTTTGAGAGAGAGAGAGGGAGAGATGGAAAGAGGCAGAGAGAGAGAATGGGCGTGATTGAACCTCTAGCCTACTGCAAAAAAAAAAAAAAAAAAACTTCAGACATGTGTGCCCCCTTATGCGACATTGCACACTGGCATCACTGTGTGTCTGTGAACATGGGACCTGGAGATTTGAACATGAGTTCTTTGTTCTTTTCCTGAAGTAGGGTCTCATTCTAGCTCAGGCTGACATGGAATTCACTATGGAGTCTCAGGGTGGCCTTGAACTCACGGCGATCCTCCTACCTCTGCCTCCCAAGTGCTGGGATTAAAGTCAAGCGCCACCATGTGTGGCGAGTTCTTTTTTAATTTAATTTTTATTTTTATTTATTTCTTTTCAAGCAGAGAGACAGAGAGAAGAGAAACAGAAAGAATGGGCACACCAGAGCCTCCAGCTGCTGCTAGAAACGAACTCCAAATGCATGCACCACTGTGTACCTGGCTTGATCTGGGTTCTGGGGAACTAAACCTGTGTCATTGGGCTTTGCAGGCAAACGCCCTGGCCACTGAGCCATCTCTCCAACCCCTGAATATGAGTTATTAGACTTCACAGGCAAGCTCTTTAACCACTAAGCCATCTCTCTAGCCTGATATTTTTAATATTACAAATATTTAATAATGCTTTTCAGCTGTGAGGGTTTTTTTGTAGAGTATTTTATTTTTATTTACTTACTTGAGAGAGAAAGAGATAGAGAGAGAGAATGGGTGCGCCAGAGCCTCCAGCCAATGCAACTGAACTCCTTTTGTATCTGGCTTACACAGGTCCTAGGGAATTGAACCTGGATCCTCTGGCTTTA
The DNA here is from genome assembly GCF_020740685.1 of Jaculus jaculus. Taxonomy (NCBI): domain Eukaryota; kingdom Metazoa; phylum Chordata; class Mammalia; order Rodentia; family Dipodidae; genus Jaculus; species Jaculus jaculus. The sequence continues at coordinate 135,357,540 of NC_059109.1, forward strand.
CAGACAAGTGCCTTAACCGCTGAGCCATCTCCCCAGCCCTATATCAGAGTTACCGGAAGGCTGCAGGGAGTGACCCCGTGGGACGTGGGGTGGCTTTAGGTACCTGTGGGGGTTTGTCTTCATGGCCAACTTGATTTGACTGTTACCTAGGCAACACACCAGTGTCTGTGAGGGAGTTCCTGGGCAGGTTTAACTGTGAGGGTCCCCACGCTGTGGGTATGAGCAGCGCCATCGCGCTGCCCAGAGCCCTGACTGAATACAAATGCAATCAGGAGAAAGCAAGCAGTTCCCCAGCATGGAGCGCTCTCCACCTCCTGACCGCAGGCACGTGTGACCGCCGCCTCCTGCCCATGCCTCCTGGCCTCCCTGCCACGGTGACTGTGCCCACCTCGCACTGAAGAGAGCAAGAATGAACTTTTCCCTCCCTCCTTAAGTTGCTTTGCCAGGTGTTCTGTTGTGGCTACAAGGGAAGTGACTAACACCACCGAACACTAAACCTTTGCTGTCCTTTGAATTTATTTTTCTTTTTTTAAATATATATTTTTTAAATCAGCAGTTTTTATTTATTTATTTGAGAGAGAGAGGGAGAGAGAATGGGTGCACCAGGATCTCCAGCCACTGCAAAAGAACTCCAGACATATGTACCACCTTGCATCTGGCTTACATGGGTACTGGGGAATTGAACTTGGGTCCTTAGGCTTTGCAGGCAAGCACCTTAACTGCTAAGACATTTCTCCAGCCCCAAATATTTTTAATTAATTTATTTATTTGAGAGCAAAGAGGCACATAGAGAGAGAATAGTGTGCCAGGGTCTCTAGCCACTGCAAACAAACTCCAAATGCACGTGCCACCACTTTGTGCATCTGGCTTACGTGGGTATGGGGAATCAAACCTGCGTCCTTAGGCTTCACAGGCAAGTGAACTTCATGTGTGTGTGTCAGTAACAGGGGGAGTTGGGGGTTCTGGGGTGCTTTCTAGAACCCTAAGCCCAGAGTTCATATCTGCAAACTAACCAAATTGGCAATTCCAGATTTAAGAAAATGATTTTTAAAATACCACATTTTATTCAGGTCTTACAAAGATATGGGTAAGGGAGAAAACTGGGGTTACGGGGAGATAAAGTGCGGAGAAGGGAGATATGCCATGTGGAACCCAGGAGCCCGTGTATGCTGCATGGACCCCATGAGCCCAAGTAAATGAGCACGGATCTTAAAAGAAAACACAAAAAGGGATTTTAAAAAAGCATATGCTTTCAAAAATATTAACAGTAAAGACAGTAATAAAAGAGTTTTTAAAAAGTGTCCCTTCCCATCCCAGCCAGGGTGGGAGAGAATCCTGAGCCTTGGGAGACTCAAGAACATTACTGCCACTTCCGGTGAGAGACAGGAAAATGCCCTGCTCTCCCCACAGTCCGGAAGGATATGCTTTCAATTTTCGCCACCACACCTGGATGCACGTAGACAGGTGTCCCAGCCAATCGGCCTGGGCTTACAGGAGAAACCCGCCCCCACCTAGGCAGGGTGCATGTTCAAGAGAGAGATCAATGGGGTAAGAGGGGCAAGCAGCAAGGCCTGTGGTGGACACAGCAGGGCGGGCTGAGACAGGGTGTGCTGTCCTGAGATCCCTGCCCTTTGAGGGCCCTCCTGGTCCTGCCTAGTTAAACTAACTAACCGCCTATCACGGAGCCCCCACAGGTCAGAGGACAAATTTCGGGTGTCAGTCCTAGCCCTTCGCCCCCTTTGAGGCAGGACCCTATGTTGTTCTCTGCTATTTTTGCCAAATGGCCTGGTGGATTCTCGTGTCCTTCTCTGCCTCCCTCCTCACCCACGGGCCCACGAGGATGACACATACCTGCCACGGTGTTTGACTGTTTTCCAGGGGTGCTGAGAATCTGAACTTGGGGACTCATGCTTGCATGGCAACTGTTTTCCCCATTGAACCACTCCTTCAACCCCCCAAAGTTGGTATTTGAATGAGAGGAAAGGAAGAGGTGGTGTGAAGTGAGAAAATGGTGTGATCACAACAGTGGTTGTTCTATGGGCAGAGGTAAGAGTCACCGAGGTGACTGAGAATCGGGCAGCGTGCATTCGCCCAGCGGAGGACCACCAGTTCCGGAGAGCCCTGCAGATGTCTGCCAGGCGACGGGTGATGGGAGGCCACCGTGTAGCCCGCGACTCAGGTTGGGCACCCACACTCAGAGGCAGGGTAGCCAGGCTGGTGGTAAATCCTCAGCTCTGCCCTGGAGGCCACGTTTGACCCTCCAGCCCCCCCAGAACAGTGTGAGGCCCGTCGTGGGAAGATTATATTCATTCTGCGGGACACACTTTAAGGGCTTTTGTTATTAAAAGGGGAAAGCATGCCTGTGTCATGTTTTTATGTGTCCTGAGTTGTTTTTCAAGGAGGAAGGAGCGCTCTCACCCCCCTGCAGTCTCCCCGTTTGGCTTTCATTTCCTTTCAGTCCTCGGGTGCCGTGTAAAACGGGGCTGAGGAGTTCACGGCGAGGACTCGCGCGGCCTCCCTGCCCGAGCCAAGTTCTCAGCCTGTCCTCCGCATGTGTGGCGAGGGCTCCCGGGCGGGAGCGGAGACGCCCGAGGACCTTCTGCCAGGAGACCTGGGCCCATAGAGTCCGCTCGCAGGCTGGGCCCCACTGCCTGGCACCAGAACCCCAGACACTGGGCCTCCAGCATAGGTGCTTGACCTTCACAGAGGCTTGTCACGATGTGAGACGGGGGTGCAGTTAGGGTAACTGGAGCCCCGAAGGTAAAAAAGGCAGGGAGGTTTGCCCTTGCTAGAAACCAAAGATGATCTGACTTATCTCTTGCCTAGACCTGTTTGTCCACAAACAACCAGAACCCCCTCCTGGGAGGGCGGTCTTTCACAGGATTTAAACATCATGGTTGGTCAAGTTCAGCCCCCAGACCTTGGTGCCAGGCTAGCCTCTTCCTGAGATAGCCCCTGTCCTTAATCAACCAGCTGTCCCTCTGGTTCACCTGAGCTGAAAGACAGCCCACCCCCACTAACAGGTGATAGATATCTTTGTCAGGAGAAGGCAGGCTCTCTGATCCCTTGGGAACTTCCAGCCGTGGGTGAGTTCCTCCCCCAGCCCTTACTCTCCACATGGGCTCCTTACCCTCCGACTTCCCACACGGCAGGAGCTCCTTGAACTGTCCTTTTTCTTTCTGTGCTTTTATCCCCCAGGCCCTCCCATGAGATCTCTAGCCACGTGGGTGCCTTTCCTTAGCTCTGTACTTCCCTCAATAAACATAATAATTTAATAATTACCTCTCTCAGTCTTCTTTTTTTAATTCAATTCTTTGATTAAAATTAGAAATAAACCACCTAGGGTTTGGGGTTCAAGGGCTTTCCTGGATCCCGAGCACCCCATTATAGATAGATAATGCCATGGACACCCTCATCTGGAGAACTAAAGGCTGAGGGGACCTCATGTGGACACCAGATCAGGAGATAAGTTTCAAACTCAGCCCCCCGCCCGGCTTCCAGAAGGCGCACACACTGACAGCCCACATGGGGACCCTGGTGTCTGTGAGGTGGAGAGAGACCATGACTGGAGACGGTGGCCTGTGTGGGGCGGAGCGGTATAGTCTGTCCAGCCTAGAGAGTCCCTCCACCCTGGCCACTGGTCTTGACAAGGATGTTTCCCAGAAGATTTAGCATCTCCCACTTGGAACAGGTGGTTTGAACGCAACGTGTCCTCCGTAGCCTCGTGTGTCCTAACACTTGATCCCCAGTTGGCGGCACTGTTTGGGAAAGTTGAGAAGCTTCTGGGTGGTGGAGCCTTGCTGGAGGAGATGTGTCCCTGGGGGTGGGCCTCGGCACATGACGGCCCAGCCCCACTGGGTGCACGCCAGCCTGCTCCTGTGTTTTCTCCCTGCTGCTGGGAAGGCGTGACGTGCATTGTCTGCTCCTTCCATGAGCATCTTCCGCTCACGGCTGTCAGCCAGAAAAAAACCCTTTCCTTCCATCAGCTGCCTCTGGTTGATACTTTGTCCCAGCCAAAAGAAAGTAACAACAGGTGTTGCAGTCCTGGTGATGGGTGCTGGCCCTTCACACACTGGCCTGAGAGAGAGAGATCCTGGGCAGTGGGGTCCCAAGGGCTCAGAGCCAACCCTGCCAACTGGCAGCCTTTAACAGCAGCCACGGCAGGATCCGGCCCTTCCCCACTGCTTGAGAACAGCTGGGAGCCAGTGTCCTTTGTCCCCAGGAGACGCCCTCACACCCCCCACGGAGCTCTGCCCAGGAGGACAGAATCTGGATGGCAGCGGTGGAGAAGCGCCGAAAAGACACTGCGGGACGGGCACGGGGACATGGCCCTCCATGTGCAGGCCAGATGCAGGCCAGGGAGTCCAAACCACATCAAAGTGACCAGAGCCTGGGCCAGAGAGGGAGGCTCTGAGGAGTCACCCAGTTTGAGGACAGAACCCCAAGCCCTTCACAGCCAGGACCAGGGACACTGAGGTGTAGGAGAGATCCAGTGTGGGGCTGCTGGGGAGGAGGGCCTCACACTGCCCCTACCTCCGAGCCTGGGGGCGAGTCCTGGCTCAGCCTTGGCAGGCTCATGAGAGTCACAGCTCCAGCACAGCCCGGCTCATTGATCACCAAGCTGTTCTGCCCCTGGGCCTCAGTTTTCCCATCTTTAAAAAGAGAGTAATACTATCTGCCTAATGGTGTTGTTGGAAGAGTGAGTTACTACAAGCGGCACATGACAATGGCTCCCTGCGGGCTCTCCTCTGCGGGCAGCAGACCTCAGCTGTGCCACCAGCCTCTACTCTGTGTGGTAAACTGAAGTCCTTACAGTGTCCCCCCAGTGTCCCTGTGGCCATGACCTGCCCTCACACGTGGCCTTGGTGGCTCCCTCCTTGACTCGCTTCCTCACACCGCCCTCTGTGGCAGGGCTGGTCCTACGGATGACGCGGGCTCCGGCCAACAGCGTGGCCCCTGCTGCCTCTTGCAGGCCAGCTCACACTTCCGGCCTGATACGGGTCCTGGTGACCCTGGTCTAGGAGTCTCTACTTGTCACCTGGAGGACACAAACCATGGGGGCAGCCACCTCTCAGAGGAGGTGTCCCGAGGGTCAAGAGTGTGATCCAGACCCCGCACACTGGTTGTTACAGGTCCACAAGGGTCAGGCATGTCGTGTGCTTGGGGTTCTGTGTTTCTGACAATCTCACAGGGTTCCATGGCCCTTGTCAAGCTTTCCTTACCATGTTCCTGAACTGTTTTTTAAGTTAGTTTTGCTTTTTATAAAAATATTTTCATTTTTATTTATTTATTTGACAGAGAAAGAGGGGGAGGGAGAGAGAGGGAGAGAATGGGCACACCAGGACCTCCAGCCATTGCAAACGAATTCTAGATGTGTGCACCCCCTTGTGCATCTGTCTAACATGGGTCCTGGAGAGTCGAACCTGGGTCCTTCAACTTTGCAGGCAAACGCCTTAACCACTAAGCCATCCCTCCAGCCCTAGTTTTCCTCTTTGGGATAGGATCTTGTGTAGCCAAGGATAGACTCAACCTCACTATATAGCTGAGGCTGGCCTTGAACTTTCCCAAGTCCTAGGATTTATGGAGTGGGTCACCACACCTGTCTGGGTCTTGAATTTCTTAATAGTTTCTCAACCAAAGGCCAAGTTCTTATTTTGCACTGAGCTCTACAAATTGTGGGACTGGTGCCAGCAAGAGCTCTCGGCCTCCTCTTCCTTGTCGGTGAGGTGACGGTGACAGAGGACGAGGGCCCGGGCCACAATCTGGTCAGAAGAGAGCATGCCCGGAAAAGCTTTCCTGTGAGGAGAGGCGGTGCGGTGGTAAGTACGCTTCCTGCGCAAGTGTGAGAGCTGCGGGGGGCTGAGACCACCACATTCGAGTGTGCAGGATCCGTGAGAACAGCTGGGTGAGGACACCCACGTCTGTCACCCCGGTCCTGTGGTGAGCAGAGACCCGAGAATTGCAAGGAGCCTGGAACGGCAAGCTCCAGAGTGAGCAAGAGACCCCATTGAAAGAAGAGACTGAGGGGCCATGAAGCACCTGACCGAAAGCGGCTTGTGCGGGGAAAGGGTTTATTTGACTGATAGACTGGCGGGGAAGCTCCATGGTGGAGGGGCAGTTGTGGCATGAGCGGAGGGTGGACAACATCGGGCAGACAAGTGTAGCAGGAGAGCGTGTCAGACGCTGGCAAGGGGAAGCTGGCTACAACACCCATAAGCCTGCCCTCAACCACACACCACCAGCAGCAGGGCTCCAGTTCCCAAATTGCCACCGGCTGGCGACCCCGCATTCAGAGCACGTGAGATGATGGGAGGCGCTTAATTCCAACCACCACCGAGGGTGCAGCCAGGGTTGCAGGAGAGCTCAGGAGTGCTGCGGTGGTACGCGAGAGTGCACACACCACACACACACACACACACACCATACACCCCCCCACACACACACCACACACACACACACACACACACACACCACACACACCACACACACACACACCACACACACACACCACACACACACACCACACACACACACACACACCACACACACACACCACACACACACACACACACCACACACACACACACACCACACACACACACCACACACACACACACCACACACACACACACACACACACCACAGACACACACACACACACACACCACACACCCACACACACACACACACACACCACACACACACACCACACACACACACACCACACACACACACACACCACACACACACACACACCACACACACACACACCACAGACACACACACACACACCACACACACACACACACACCATACACACACACAACACACACACACCACAGACACACACACACACACACCATACACACACACACACACCACAGACACACACACACACCATACACACACACACACACACACACACTACAGACACACACACACACCACAGACACACACACCACACACACACACACACCACAGACACACACACACACACACCACACACACACACCACACACACACACCACACACACACCACACACACACACCACACACACACATACACACACACCACACACACACATACACACACACACACCATACACACACCACACACACGCACACACACACACACACACACCATACACCATACACCCACACCACAGACCACGCACCCACACACCACACACACACACCACACCACGCACACCGCACCACACCACAGTGCATGCACCACACCACACACACCACACTTACCATGCACACGCAAAAAGAACAAACAGCTTTCCCTGTCAAATAAAAGCCCACCAGTGTCTGGTGGACATCTTTCCCAAGAAGGTGCCCAGGTGGCCAGGAGGCTCACGGAAAGACTCCGCATCGCAGCTCATTACGGAAGTGCACATCAAACCATTGCTCCCATGCCTGTCATCTCCGCTCTTGGGAGGCTGAGGCAGGAGGATTGCTATGAGTTGGAGGACAGCCTGGGCTACATAGCAAGACCTCATCTCAAACAAAAAGGGGCATGGCTCCGTGAGCCAGGATGCCGCTGCCCTCAGGACGGCGGGAAGGAGAAAGGGAATGCCGCAGGTGCTGGAGAGGGTGAGGGAAGCCCCCCCTTCACACGCCGAGGCGACAGGGGATGGTGCTGTCACCCTCTGGGGAGCAGGCTAGCAAGTGCTGCCCGAAAGCTGCACGTGGGCTTCCCGTGATCCAGCGCTGCGCTGCGAGGCATGAGCCGCGAGGGAGGAAGTGGACGGCTGCGGCCAGCTCTGCTCTGCTGGACCAGCACGCAAACAGCGCGGCTCCGGGAGGAAAGGGGTTACTCAGGCTTACGACCGCCAAGGGACATCGTCAGCGGTGGACCAAGCTGGTTCCCTTTGATAGATCCAACGGGAAAGAGGAAAAAAACCAAACCAAAGCAAAACAAAAAAACCTACAGCAGCAAACACAAATAGCCAGAGCTCAAATTGACATTACCGTCCCTAGTAGGGCTGGACTGAAGGCCCCCAGGCAGGGGCTTGCCTGCTAGGGACCAGAGTTGCAAGCTCAGTCTTCATAAAAATGCCCAGCTATGAGGCCATACGCTCAAACCCCCACACGCACCCAGGAGGAAACCTGTGCATGAGAGACGGGGAGATGCTCCAGTGGGCCAGAGCTCGTGGCACAAGCATGAGGGCCTAAGCCGGACCCTCGATTCTCATGTAAAAACTGGCTGTAACACTGCGGGTGTGTAATCCCAGAGCTGGGGAGGTGGAAGCAAGAGACTCTCGGGAGCCTGCCCAGTAGCTACGCTAGCCAGATCAGTGAGCTCTGGCCTCAGTGAGAGACGCTGTCTCAAGACACAAGGTGAAGAGCAATTGAGAAAGACCCTTGTCAACCTCTGGCCTCCACGTGCATGTACATGTGCACCCACACCCACACACGTGTGCCCACACACACTTGAACACACATGTACACATGTCCACTACATACACATGAAGAAAGAGGGACTGAGAGGATGGCTCGGCAGGTGACCGCACTTGCTGTGCAAGCATAAGGACCCCAGTCTGATGTGCCCCAGTACCCACGTAAAAAAAAAAGCCAGGCGCGGGGCTGGTGAGATGGCTCAGAGGTTAAGGTACTTGCCTACAAAGCCTAACAACCCAGATGCAATTCTCCAGTACCCACGTAAGGTCAGATGCACAAATTGACACATGCATTTGGAGTTTATTTGTGGTGCTAGAAACCCTGGCATACCCATTCTCTCTCTCTCTCCCTTCTCTGTCTCTCTCTCTCTCTCTCTGCTTGCAAATAAATACATAAAAATACTTCTAAAAGCTGGGCATAGCCTCATGTAACCCCAATGCTGAGAGGGGCAGAAGGAGACAGACAAGGAAATGAAACAGAAGAGCAAGCGGGGACCCCTGACACTCTCCTCTGGCCTCTGCATACATGCACATGGAAGTGTGCGTGTGCCACACATACAATTGAAGAAATAAAAACATATTTTTAAAAAATATGCGTGAGAAGGAAAATACTTAGTAGCAGAGGCCAGTAAGTTTAAAAGGAGATATAAAGGGAAGAGAAAGGAAGGGAGGAGGGTACTTAATAGGTTGATATTGTATATATGTAAGTACAATGATTGAGATGGGGAAGTAATATGATGGAGAACGGAATTTCAAAGGGGAAAGTGTGGGGGGGGGAGGGAATTACCATGAGATATTTTTTATAATCATGGCAAATGTTAATGAAAATTAAAAAAAAAAGAAAATCAGATCCAATTTCCATATGTACTGGGTGTGGTGAGTGCTTGCTGGGAAGCTAGGAGCAAGAGCCTCTTGAATGTCCACAATATCTTGTATCTTTATCCATATTTTGTTACACAGGTGTGTACGTTTGTCAGAACTCAATAAATGATACACTTATAAAAAAAATGATGCACACAGGCGGGTGTGGTGGTGCACGCCTTTAGTCCCAGCACTTGGGAGGCAGAAGTAGGAGGAGCACCATGAGTTTGAAGCCACCCTGAGACTACACAGTAAATTCCATGTCAGCCTGGGCTAGAGTGAAACCCTGTCTCAAAAAAACCAAAAAAAAAAAAAAAGATGCACACAAAGTATTTACAGCAAGCCAGATATTCAGCATGTACATCCACACGGGACAGTTATTCAGCCAGAATGATGAAGGGAATATGGGCCCAGGCTCAGCATGAATGGAATCACCCTGCAAACACAATGCTAGATGCAAGAAGCCGCAGAGCCACACATACAAGAGCTCCCTTACGTGACACGTCTACGGTGGGGGTGGGAAGCCCACAGGTACCGGAAGTAGGTGTGTGGGTGTGGGGCCTGGGGGGGAGGGGCGGAGGTGGAGACCCTTGAGTCCACCCAGGGCGCCCCAGTGACATCACCACAGCCAAGCAGCTTATGACCGCTGCCTTGCTTTTTCCCCAGCTCTGGGGGGAGGGAAGGCTCTTGATCAGGTGTGGCCCCTGCTGAGGGACAGGCTGCCCACTTCCTCCTCTGTCCTTGCAAAGAGCATGAGGAAGGAGGGCTCTCCATAGAACTCAACTCTGGCCCTAGCCACCCTTCTGTAGACCCTACCTGCGCCAGCACATTGTGGTCAGACTCCAGCAGAGGAATTCTAGCATGATATTATTAGTCATAACACTTGGTATCGATGGAAGCAGGACTTCCTTGGGGACAGGAAAATGTCCCCAGATGATTGTGGTGAGAGTCACTCAGCTCTGAACACATGCCGCCATGGACTGCACAGGTCAGGGCGAGCTGTACAGCATGTGAACTGTAGCTCATGAAAGCTGGACAGACCTACATGTGTTTAGAAGTGTCTGCAAACTCGAAAGCACCAGGGAGGGTTGTCGTGATCACAGCACTGTGTTCCTGCTAACCACGTGCGTGCACACACACACACACACACACACACACACCACACTCATGTCCCTGTGAGTGTCCACCCCACTTGAGCTGCACACCTGACCAGCTGCACACCTGTCCTCCATCCTTCCGGGAACGTCCCTGTTGCCTTGTCCCCTGGGAGAGGCCCCAGATAAACACCCAACCAGGAGGACTCAAGAGCCCCGCTGCAAGACTTCTTGTTTTTGCTATATCCTACGTACTGAGGCAGAAACTGGCCAGACAGACACGTGTCTAGAAACTTCCTCAGGGCAGTGCCAGCTGTATCTTTTCACTTTGATTCCAAATGCAAGTGACAGCTGGATAGGGACAGAAATGTCAGACGGGGATGGGGATTCAGATGGGGTGGCTCCCCTGCCCCCCCACCCCAAGATTGTGCGTGTCCCTCTCAGCGCTCTTGATTTTAGTCTCGCAGTTGCAGGATGGCTCAGAGACAGAGGAGGGGCCACAGGGGTGGTTTTCCTGGGCCAGGAGAAGCTGGGCTTTTCTGAAACCTGCTGATCGCTTCTCTAAGATATGGTTCTGGGGAAATTGGAGCTCGGTATGTGGAAGAATGAAAGTAGATCCTGACCTCTCCCCATGCATGAGAATCAAGTCCAAATGAATCAAAGGCCTTTACATGATTCCCGACACTTGGAAAGTACTAGAGGGAAAAGTAGGGAGAACCCTTCAACATACAGACGTAGGCAAAGGCTTCTGAATAGAAGCCCAGTCATTCAAGAGGAAAGACCACTAATCAACCACTGGACCCCACGAAATCAAAACGCTTTTGTGCAGCAAAGGACACTGTAAATTGAGCAAAGAGGCAACCTACAGAGTGGGAGAAATCCTTGCCAGCTACACATCTGACAGAGGATTAAAATCTAGGATATGCAAAAAACTCAAAAAAAAAAAAAACCCTAATACTAAGAAATCAAACAACCCCCCCCCCAAAAAAAGGGCTATTAAAAACAACTGACTTGTTTTTAATGAGCATTTAAAAGAAGAAATACAAATGGCCAATGATTATTTTTAAAGATGATACCAACATCCTTAGCCATTAGGGAAATTAAAACTACTTTGAGATTCCATCTCACTCTGTCAGAACAGCTATCATAAAGAAATCAAATGAGGGCTGTAGAGATGGCTTAACAGTTAAGACACTCACCTACTAAACCTGACGACTCATGTTTGATTTCCCAGTACCCAGTAAAGTCAGATGCACAAAGTGACATATGCATCTGGAGTTCAGATGCAGCAGCTGAAAGCCCTGGTGTGCTCATTCTCTCTGTTTCTCTCTCTTCCATCACTATCTGCTTGTAAATAAATAAAATAAAATTATATATATATATATATATATATATATATATTTCCAACTCAATGAAAAAAAAAATAAATCAAATGACAGTAAATGCTGGTGAGGGTACAGGGAAAAAGAAACCTTTCTATAATGTTTGTGGAACGTAAATTAGTACAGCTATTGTGGAGGTTCCTGGGACAGCTAAAACTTGATTTACCACCGGGCGTGATGGTGCATGCCTTTAATCCCAGCACTTGGGAGGCAGAAGAGGATCACCGTGAGTTCCAGGCCACCCTGAGACTACGTAGTGAATTCCAGGATAGCCTGGACCAAAGTGAGACCCTACCACGAAAAACCAAAAAAAAAAAATTGATTTATCATATGACCTAGCTATACCACTCCTTGACATACTCCCTAAGGACTCTATTCAACACTTGTCCATCTATATTTACTGCTGTTCTAGTCAAAATACCTAGGCAATGGAACCAGCCTAGATGTCCATTAAATAATGAATAGATAAGGAAGACATGGTACAGATACACAATGGGTTTTATTCAGCTGCAAATAAAAATGAAATTTGCAAGAAAATGGATGAATCTGGGAAAGATTATAGTAAATGGGGTAAACCCAGGCTCGGAAAGTCAAACGCCACACGTTCTCTCTCTAGCTTCAAAGTGTTAGACTTGTGTGTGAGCTTGAATAAGAGTCAGCAGTAGAGGCCAGAAGGCTAGAAAGGGGTCATGAGGGGGGAGGTGTCGGGAGCTCTCTCAAAGATGATTGGTTGAGAGGATTCCGCCCACGAAGGTCAATGATACGGAGACACTGGTATACTTGCAAAGGAGTTTACTGGGATGAAAGTCACACACAAGCAAGTCCAAACTATCACAACTAATATTATAGCTAATATAATATATAACCAAATCATATTCATCACTACTAACACAAGAATATTTCTAACGAGTCTAACATGTATACGACCTGATATCGCGAGACTTGGGTTGCGACATCTCTGACGCTTTACGACCTGGCAACGCGGGGTCCGTGCTGCGACTTTTTTTTTCTCGGTTCGCGGTCTTTTCTCGGTTCGCGGTGTTTCAAACCGAGTCTTGATCGTTCGGACAGCGTGTCGGGCAGATGAATTCAGATTGGTGATGCGTCTCGCGGAGGTCTCGGTCCGGACTGCTGAGCAACCTTTCAGTCAGTCATAGTGTCGGGAAGACTGAGCCAACGGTTGCTGAGCAGCTGGGGTTTTTATACCTTCCACTACTTGTCTAGAGTTCCACACACACACCTGCTAATCTCCACTATGTCACCGCACACAGCTTAGTCTTAGTTTTGTTTTTTACAAGCTTTGACTTTGCACTTTTTACTCTCACAACAAACTTGTTTATCCTAAACTGGCCCTGGACCATATGCTGGTCCTTACATGCTCATAACAGGAGGAGCGGGGAGGGCTTAAAGGAGGCGTAGAGAAGGTGTTCCAGGAGGGGCAGGACACCGGGAATGGCGAGGTCTAGCAGGGTCAGGGGAGGAGGTTTAATCAAAATTAAAGATTTTATGAGTAAGCCACATGGAAGCCTACTTTGTTGCTGGCTAAATATATATTATTATATTATATTATACTGTATTATATATAAAGAGTTTGGTGTTGGGAGTGCTGCTGGCTCCTGGCCACTTTCCCCACTAACCCATGATACGGGGCAGCTCGCTGCTGCTGGCCTGTCTGTGATCAAGACCGTGGACTTGTCTGGACCCCTGTCTACCCAGAAGCACTTGCAGCTTCTGGAGGGAACATGGCTTGCGGACAGGAGGCAGGCACACAGCGTACACCCCTGCCATGCTCCATGGCTTCTAGGCCTCCAGACAGTACCATGGCTCAGTGCCCACTGGGCCATGGGGTGCACAGGGTACAGAGGGTGGATACAGGGTGTGGGAGAGTGGGGTCTGCTTAGCATGGCAGGCCGAAGCTTTGAGCAACCATGACTGTGGCCTCGCTTAGCCCAGTTTCACTGAAGGTCTGTTCCCATGAGGAGCGGTGGCACGGCAGCCTGTGGCCTCCACTGCCGAGCAGCGAACTGAAAGCGACCATGATGACAAAGGGCACACGGTCTCTACCTTTCTTCCCACCCTCCCAGCAGCCTGGTGCAGGGGGTGATAGAATTACACCCACTTTGTACATGAGAACGGTGAACCTCCCAGGGGTCAGTAGCGCGGTCAGCAAGCAGGTGAGCTGGATCTAACCACCGCAGAGCCTTGGGGATGGATGGGTCTCACTTCTAACAGCCACCACCACACCTCCATGGCACCCCCTGGACCAGGCTCCTCTCACATGGAAATGAATCCGCTCTGGTGTGAGTGTGCGGTAGGCTCAACTCACCCTGACGTTGTAGTTACTTGAACTTTATGAGCCAGGTCACCCAAAACACTTTCATGGCTGATATGCAAACAAAGACCTCCCATAGGGGCTGTCTATGACTGCAGGGTGCCTGACTGTTCAAGGAAGAGAGCCTCGCTCAATGAAGGGCCTTTCCCACAGGCCCATGTCCAGAGGGAAACCGGGGAACTGATGAAGTCCTTCTGTCTACAAGCCTCACTACCCACGCAGAGGCGGAGGGACCAGCCCAGGCATGCCCAGCCTACTCCTCCCCGCCGTTCCTCTCCAGGCCCAGCCTGCTCCCAGCTCCCAGCTCCCAGCTCTGGTTTGGACTGGGCCCTTTGAAATGCTGTCATAATTACAGAGGCACCGGGCCTGTGCAGCTCTGCTGTGGCCAGCAATTTCAGTAATGACAGTCCTGCGTGTGGTTTATCTTTGAGGTTTCCAGAAATACAGGGACTTTTCCAGACACTTGCGAGTGTCTACCACTAGTGACCGGGTCAGCATGGTCCTGGAAGGCCATGGTGATACGGGGTGTTAGGAGTTCAGGAACAGGGTTCTTGAACCCCAAACCTTTAGTTTGTGTCTACTTTTAACAAAAGCATTAGATAAAATAAAGTCTGAGAAGGATAACTATTAAATTATTGTATTTATTTAGGAAAGTACAAAACCAAGGAAAGGAAAATGAAGACACCCATGTATGGTCTGAGAGCCCGTGTGGATCCAGAAGAAATGTGAAACGAGATTTGAGAGAGAAAAGGAGAGAAATCACAGAGAGACCCTGCCCCGTGGCGGGCACGAGGGGTAGAGAGCCCATGTGGGAAGACACAGGAGTCTTCCCTTGTCTTGGCGCAGCCGGGCAGAGACAAGGGAAGCCTGCCAGACCTCCATGTTCAGGAGCCAGCCCCGAGAGACTCGCCCTCCCCTGGCCAGTGTACCTGTGACCTTATGGTGGCAGGCCCTCCCTTCTGGCTCAGGTGAGCCTCAGTGACACCTAATTGGTCTGGGCTAGATGCTGGCTCAGGAAGAGAGTAGCCATGATGCCAAGTTCTAGGAGCTGAACTTGACCAACCACAATGTCAGGATTTGATTTAAATTCTAAGAAAGGGGACCTCATTCCCAGGAGAGGCTCAGATTGTGGGGAAAAAAAAAAGAAAAACAGATCTAGGGAGAAGATTAAGAAGACTGCAAGGATTGCAAGGATAGGCCAAAAGACACTCCTGTTTTTACTTTCAGGGCTCCTGTCACCCTAAGCTCATGGGACATGCCCCATTGTCCCAGCAGAGTCCCTTGTTTTTATTTTAATCCTCACTCCCTCACTCCCTCTCAATGGGGACAGTCCCCTGGATGAACTGTGTGTTCCCTGGGGTGGCTCTTGGGGAACCCCAAGTGCAGACAGTTCTTGACAATCCATCCTGTGGAGCAGAGACCCAGATGGTCCAGCTAGAGGGATTCTGGGCATGGTGGGGATTTCCTGGGATGGAGTACTTCCTGTTTCAAAACCAGCAAGTCTTGGGCAAACCAGGACACCCAGTCACACTATTTCTGTGCCCCCTGGGAAGAGAACACACGCATTTCCTTTGATCCAGGCACAGGCCTTTCTTCAAAGAACTATTAAGAAGAGAAAAGGAGCCTGGTGTAGAGGTGCAGGCCTTTGATATCCCAGTACTTGGGGAGGTAGAGGTAGGAGGATCACCATGAGGTCGAGGCCAGCCTGAGACTACATAGTGAATTCTAGGTCAGCCTGGGCCAAGGCGAGACCCTACCTGGAAAAACCAAAGAGAGAAGGAGGGAGAGAGAGAGATGACCCAGCAGATGCAGGGGAGGAAGAAAATCGCAGGGGACAAGCCAGGAGCCCAAGGACAAAGCTGCAAGCACTGCCGAAGCTGAGGAGGGCGCTTCCTAACCCTGCACCTTCCCAGAAGGACTGCTCTTCAGTAACCGGCCAGGAGGTGATGGGCAGACCTGCTGTAGGATTTTTTTTTTTTTTTGGTCATCCTATTTGTTTAGATTTGAAGTCTAAGGCAAGGGTCTATCACACTGGCACTACAGAGGAAGCCATCAGTGAACACTTCACTCAGGTCTGCATAGTCAGAGCACAGTGCAGGGCTGAGCCGGTCACTTCTCCATCTGCTGGGCCCTTAGAGCAAAGGGGCTACTTTCTCCTGGATTATCAAGGTTGCCCATTGGGAGTGGCCAGTGAACAGGAAGTGTACTATGTGCTCATGGGACGTGCCCAGTTGTCACAGCAGAGTCCCTTGTTTTTATTTTAATCCATCCCTACACAGGTTTGGGCAAGATGTTCTTTCTCTGGAGTCTAGTTGAAGTTTTCAGAACATGGTCCCTGAGTGTGTCATGTTTATGGCCCAGGACAGATGCTAGAAGGAATAAAGTGTCACCATCAGTCTGTGGGAGGATCTAGGTCTCCCCTGTGTGACAGGAGACCATACTGACAGGCAGAATAGTGTAGGGAATAGGTTTGAATGGGAAACAAACCTAGGTTCACAGCCACATTCCTAGCCATGTAGTCTTGGGACAGTATTTTTCTCTCTTGGACCTTCTCAAAGCCCACCCAGTGCCTTTGTGTAAGTAGGAAAGAGGTGACCATTCTGGGTAGGTACAGCAGTAGTTGGCCTGGCAGTGGAGCTGGGCTGCTTGGTAGAGGGAAGTGCAACATCTTCCATACAC
Organism: Jaculus jaculus; assembly: GCF_020740685.1. Classification (NCBI taxonomy): domain Eukaryota; kingdom Metazoa; phylum Chordata; class Mammalia; order Rodentia; family Dipodidae; genus Jaculus; species Jaculus jaculus. The sequence goes on from NC_059109.1 coordinate 135,374,293, forward strand.
AGGTTGGACCAGCAGCAAGGATGGAGATGCTCAGACAGACTCACAGCCGAAGGCTTGAAACAAGAATACACCTTGTCACGTTTCTGTCTCCAGCTCCAACGGTGCCCCTAATAAGTCAGGTGAGATTATGAACCCTCCCCCGATTTGATTTAAGTCAATAAATTCAAAATTCGATGGATTAGGATTGGGCAGTTGGCATGTGCGTGAGGCCCTGGGTTCAATGTTAGCACTGAAGAGAAGACCCTCCACTCCCTTCAAAGAGCCAGAAGAGAGTAGTGAACTAACTCACCGGAAATGAGAAAGATGCTTTCTCAGGAAACCCTTTCCTTGGTGTGGAGATCAAATTAATTGGAAAGCTAATTGGATGGAATAAGGCTAATCTTTGCACAGGCTGGGTCTGGGGACACGGTAAACCATGAGCCTTGGATGGAGCTTCGTGAAGATGGGGAAACTCACAGCTTCTCCAAGGATTTCCTGATGAAATAAACCTAAACAAACCACTCATGATCTGGCCTGATGTGAACTTGTGATCTGTCTTACGCTCAGACTCTCCATTGTTTTGACTGCCTGAACCTAAGTAAAAGCTGTGCGTACAGTCATTTCGGGGAGCAGTACAGTGCACCCCCTGACCCTCCTTTAACTCATATTTTGCCTGGTGAGTGTTCATTTCACGTTTATCCAAACACCACTGGACAGTGTTGCCGCACCTTGAGGTGACATGAGCACACATGTTCTCCCCACATAGGGCACCGATGACAGGTCAAAGGACAAGTACACCAAAATCAGTTCTGGTGAACCAATGAGCTTACTCATCAGCGCTACTCACAGAGCGGGGTGAGGGGTCGCTTCCAGGAGCAACAGATGACTCAAGGCAGCTGCATCACTGAAAAGCCCAGCCCAGCACAGGTGACGAATCACGGAAGCTGTGTCTGGAGCTCACTGGACAACACGCAGGCCGCTCGCTGGTCAGTCTCGAGCACACTGCACCACTTGGAGGCTGCGCGATTGGAGAGTTTGGAGCACACTTCATGGCTTTCCCTCAACTCAGTCATGAAGTCTCAGCGAGCCATTGGTTTGCCTTTATGCAGCCTTAGGGGAGGGAGCATCAAGGCAGTCTTCTTTTTTTTTTTTTTTTAATTTTTATTAACATTTTCCATGATTATAAAATATATCCCATGGTAATTCCCTCCCTCCCCACCCCACTTTCCCCTTTGAAATTCCATTCTCCATCATATTACTTCCCCATTACAATCATTGTAATTACATATATACAATATCAACCTATTAAGTATCCTCCTCCCTTTGTTTACTTTTTATTCATGCGTGGGTGTATGCTGGGGGGTTTGTGCACCACAGCACATAGATGGAGATCAGAAGACTGCCTTGTAAAGGTAATATGATGGAGAATGGAATTTCAAAGGGGAAAGTGGGGTGGGGAGGGAGGGAATTACCATGGGATATATTTTATAATCATGGAAAATGTTAATAAAAATTTTAAAAAAATAAAATAAAAGTAAACAGAGGGGCTATAGAGATAGCTCAGCGGTTAAAGTTGCTTGCTTGAGAAGGCTGCCACTTTGAGTTTGATTTCCCAGTGCCTGTGCCAAGCCAGATGCACAAAGTGGCACATGCATTTAGAGTTCGTTTGCAATGGCAAGAGGCTCTGATATGCCCATTTTTTTTTCTCTCTCTCTCTCCTTGCAAATAATTAAATATTTTTTAAGTAAAAATACTTGGAATCACATTAACAGGTACCTGCCTCCCTGCGGACAAAGCCTGCGGGGTCTGGGATGGGGACGGTCCCCCGTCACGCTGGTCTCAGCGGCATTGTCACCTCTCGGAAGGGCCATCCCCTCCAAACACACCTGTGGGAACATTCCACTGTCTGTCAGCCTCCCTGGGTGACACTTCCTGGGCTGGTGGCTGTCACACACTTGTTTGGGTCTGTCTCCCTCCTGGACTGAGAGTCAGAGAGCTGGGTGATGTCTGTCCTATTTCCTGTAGCATGTCTTGTTTCTAGAATAATCCCTAGTGCAGAAAGTGGAACGAGTGCATGTGAACGTGGATGTTGAAAGGATCTGTCAGACGTTTATCAACAGGACGCAGGGGTGGAAACATTCTGGCAAGCATGAGGTCTGGGGGCCAAGCAGGCCAGAGCAGGCAGGGGCCTCAGGCGCTTGAGGGATGAGGCCAGAGGCAGGGTGTGAGAGGGGGTTGAGGCTAGACGAGGGAGGAGGGCTCATGGGGCCTCAGGGAGTACTGGGACCTTGCTTTGAGGTCAGCAGGAGGTGACCAGTGTCTTCCCTCTTAAAGTATCATCTTATCAGTATATATTTTAATAATTTATTCGTATTTATTTATTATTAGAGAGAGAGTTTGTGTGATAAAGAGAGAGAATTTGCACACCAGGGCCTCCAGCCACTGCAAACAATCTCCAGATGCGTGCACCACCATGTACACCTGGCTTATGTGGATACTGTGGAACTGAACCTGGGTCCTTAGGCTTTGCAGGCATGTGCCTTAACCACTAAGCCATCTCTCCAGCCCAGTGTATTTTTATTTTACACATATGTACTTCATGTACACATTTTTTGTTTGGTGTATGTAGCAGGTATGTGTGTGGCATATACACACGGGTGTGCACATACACACAGACCTGTAAGAATGTGAGTGGAGGCCAGAGGAAGACAATGGGTTCTCCTCTATTACTCGTTTGCTTTTTTTCCCCTAATGCAAGGTCTCTTGCCGAGCCTGGATCTCCCCATTTTGCCAGTAGAGTGGCTGACCAGGGAGCCCCGGGACCCTCCTGCCTCTGCCTCACTCAGCACTGGAGTTATGGGCATGTGTGGTCATGCTTGGATATTTTAAATATTTTACTTTTCATTTTTTAAAATATTTCATTTTTATTTATTTGTGTGTGTGTGAGATAGAGAGAGAAAGAGAGAGGGAGACAGATAAAGAGGCAGATAGAGAATGGGCACACCAGGGTCTCCAGCCACTCTAAATAAACTCCAGCCTCATGTGCTACCTTGTGCATCTGGCTTACGTGGGTCCTGGGAAATCGAACCTGGGTCCTTTGGCTTTGCAGGCAAATACCTTAACCGCTAAGCCATCCCTCCAGCCCTGTTTATTTATTTTAGAGAGAGAGAGAGAATATGAAAGAGGGGGTGGGAGAGAGTGAGAGAATGGTCATGCCAGGGCCCCTGACCACTGCAGATGAATCCAGATTCATGCACCACTTTGTGCATCTGGCTTTATGAGTGTACTGGGGAATTTAACCCTGTCCTTAGGCTTTGCAGACAAATGTGTTAACCCCTGAGCCATGTCTCCAGCACTTATTTATTTTTTCTGTTGTTATTAGTTTTTGAGACAGGGTCTCATGGAGCCCAGGTTACCCCAGAACTCATTATGTAACTGAGGATGACCTTGAGCTTCTGATCTTCCTGCCTTCACCTCCCGAGGAATGGGATTATTGGCTCTAGCTTAATTGTCCATGCAAGCCCCACTGTGGGGAAGGCGGTAGGACGCAGGTGTCTAGCAGGAGACTTCGCCGAGCCAGGCTGGCTGCAGGGGAGAGGCAGGGTCCGGGATGCTCGGGAAGGCTGGGTGGGAGTTCAAGCACAGACTGGAGGCAGTGAGGCTGGGGAACAAGCTCTGCTGAGACTGACTTTCCGAAGTGGGGCTGATTGGATGGGGCTGGGGTTGGGGTGAAGGGAGAAGCAGGGGCTAGAGATGGAGGTGCATCAGGCTTGAGGTAGGGTGCAGCTTTGCCGTGCAGACATCGTGGGGCCAGCAGGATCCCCACGCCCAGAGGGCAGCTCTGCAAGTGAGCAGAGAGTGGTCATAAGCCACTGCAAATGCAAGCGGATGCTTCTATGCAGCCCTGCAGGGCGTCCCCACGTAGACCCAGTGGTTGGGTGGCTTCGCGTGGATGCTGTGCTGGACGAGACAGACACACCCACTCAAGGGTGTCGGAGTCCTCAAGGGGACATCTCTCCCACAGGGGCCAAGCCAGGTACAGGGGACCCAGCTCCAGGCCTCCAGAGCAACTTAAGGCAGCTGTGAGGAGGCCAAACTCCAGTGGCCCTAGAACTGGGCTTTCCGCAGATGCCATGCTGTGCACCAGCTGGCTGAGCATGTCAAGGGGAGGCTGTCACCTCAGGGCACACAGACTGCCACGGGGGCTCACGGAGACCCAGGAGAATCATTGTCACGGTATGAGCAAGAGGGACGAAAAACCCATGGGCAGTGTTCTGTGTAGGCAGAAAACACGAAGCACAGAGCCACGTGGGCACAGCAGACACCCGCAGGCCTGCCCGGGGCAGCAGCAGGACGAGCCGCTGCTTGTCACAGGTCACCGACGCCCAGCAGCAGCCCTGAGAGATCAGCCTCCCTCATCTCACAAGGGAAAACTCGGAGGCTTGGTGCGTCGCCAGCCCTTAGCTAAGACTGAGGGCCCAGCCTTCAGCCTGCTGCTTCATACTCACCGCCTGACCACTGGCACTTCCTGCCCCTTCCCGGCCTCAGTTTCCCTACTTGTGTGTGGGGGGACCGATGTGCAAACAAGTGTTTACAACAGTGGGGGGAAGTGCTGACCTGGGTTCCCCCAGGGCTCTGAGCAGCCTGGCGGGCCCTCCGGGTTCCTAGCTTCTCTCCTGCGGCCTGGACAGCATGCACTGTGGCCAAGCCACCCACTGCTTAACTGTGGCCACACTGGCTGCCCACTGCTTTCAGATGTGGTCCCTTGACTTGGTCAAGCCAGTAAAGTACTCACTTCTCTGCTCAAAAGCTACTTAATAGTATCATGAGTGTGGAGAACAATGGGCAAAAGGAAGGTGATGGTGGTGATGGTGGTAATGCTGGTGGTGGGAATGCCAGCGATATTTATGGTGGTGCTGGGGATGTGACGGTGGCGGAGATGGTGGCGATATTTATGGTGGTGGTGGGGATCCCAGTGATATTGATGATGGTGGAGGGGATGTGATGGTGGTGGGGATGGTGGCAATCTTGATGATGGTGGTGGGATGGTTGCAGTCATGATTGTGATGATGATGGTGGTGGTGGTGATGGTGGTGACTCAACGTCTCTTCCACATTCACTATGAGTCAGGTAGTCCTCTAAACACTGCATGTATGCCTCACTCAGTCCTCCCAACTCTCTCAGGAGACTCAAAATGAGTTTATGCAGGAGATCCTAACAGAGAGATTAAGTAAGCACCTTGCCCAGCATCCCGCAGCTGGCAGATGGAGCGAGGATATAAGCCCAGAAACCTCGAGATGAGATGTCTCAGTCAGATGGCAGGTGGCCACCCAAGACAGACCTGAGCCTACATGGAGGGAGACTGAGGCCAGAGGAGGATGAGTTCGAAGCCAGTCTAGGCTACATAGTGAGACCCTATCTCGGAGCTGAGAAGGCTGAGCCTGCAACAAGTGGAGGCACAGTGGCAGGAGGGGCTCACAGAATCAGAGAACAATCCCTACTTACTAAAATAAGATTAAAAACAAAACAAGTCCGCCTATGAGTAGGGGTGGGAAAGTTCTGGAAAGAAGCACAGCTCGCATCCACAGCGCTCAGTGAGAGTGAAACGCTGCTGCATGTGCGGTTTCCCCTCCACCCTGGAGATGGCTCGTAGTAATTGTCAACTTGACAGGACCTAGAATGTCCTCCGAGAGATTATCTAGACCAGGCGAGTCTCTGTGTATGCCTGCAACAGGTTATCTTGTTCGGGTTCATGGAGCTAGGAGAGCCCACCTTAGCTGTGGGTGCTGTCGTCTCATGAGCTGGGGCCTGCCCTCGACAGACAGGCGAGAGCTGTCTGAGCAGCAGCTTCCGTCGTTCTCCGCTTCTCACTGTCCTGAATGTGACCAGCTCGGCCTCAAGCTCACGCCTTCCCCCGACCAAGGTGGAAATGTAACCTGGAAACACGAGCCAAAAGAAACCCTTCCTCCATTAAAACTGATTTTTACTGTTGTTGTTGGTTTGAGTCTGGCCCAGACTGTCCTGGAATTCACCATGTAGTCTCAGGCTGGCCTCAAACACACAGCGATCCTCCTACTTCAGCCTCCCGAGCGCTGGAATGAAAGGCGTGCGCCCGCCACCACGCTGGGCAAAACTGAATTTTGTCATAAATCACTGCCCGCATCCTTGTCGCAACAAGAAATTGACTAATCCAGCCCTCACACCATTCTTTGTTTCCAAATCAAGGCTGGAGAAGTGAATAAGGGCAAGAGGTGACCATGGGTGAGCCAATGGAAGGCTGCGGCGTGATGCTGAGTGACCACCCCTGCCCACCCACCGCTCGCCAAGGGCTGCACCCTCAGTCAGCTCCCAGGTGTCCCTGGAGCTCACAGGCCCCACCTGTGACTGAGGACCCACGGTCAGAACCACAGTGTGCTTCTTCTAGGTGGGTGTCACACAACAAGTGTGCCCACTTCATTGCCAATGTCCCGCTGCATGGCAAGTGTCCAGCCTGCCAGGCTGTTTACACTCTTTGGGATGCCATCCACTGGGCAGTCGGGGGAAAGCCCGTGCTATTCATCCCAGGCACACACTGCCACCCCTCTCTCCATCTGGGCCCAGGGCTTCTGTGAGGACTGGCCCCGCGTTATCAGCAGGCTCACACCAGAGATAAGGAAGCTCTGGCTCAGCCCGCTAATGGTGTTATTTTAGGCAGCACTCAAAGGATGGAGATAAGGTCAGCAGTTGTCCCCTTCCTTCATCGACACCCCAAGCGGGTTAGATGAAGACAGGTGCTGGGTTTGAAGGTTGGAGTGGACTCAGGAGCCCAGAAACTGTCCTTCCCAAAGGCAGCTGGAAAGGAATTTCTCCAGAGTGATTCTACCTCTCACAGCACCACCGGGTGACCAACTCCTAAACCACGGTGAGAATGACCTTGCAGGGTGGGAGAGCCAAACCATGGGACTCCGGGTGAAGGATGTGGGCGGTGCCTTATGCTAATACCTCCTCAAACAGAGAGATCCCAGATTGACCTGGATTCCATTAGAAAGAGCCAAAGCTGGGCTGGAGAGATTTCTTAGTGGTTAAGGCTTTTTGTCTGTAAAGCCAAAGGATCCTGGTTCAATTCTCCAGGACCCACTAAGCCAGACGCACAAGGGGCCTCATGAGTCTGGAGTTCGCTTGCAATGGCTAGAGGCCCTGGTGCACCCATTCTCTCCCTCTCCCTTTCTCTCTCTCTGCTTTTTTCTCTCTATCAAATAAATAAACAAAATATATTTTTAAAAAGAACCCAAGGAAAAGAAAAAGACACAATTTTTTAAAAACATTAAAAAAGAAAGAGCCAAAGCTTACATAGAACTGATTTCTCTGTTGCCTACAGCATGTCTGTGACATCAGTAACTTAGATGAGCACCCTGAGGGTCAGACCCGAGCTCATTGCGGCCAGTCTCTGCCCTCCACCCACCTCTACCTCCCCCGCCTTCACAGCCCCTATGTGCGTATAAACTGTTCTTGGGGGTTATTTAGTCTGTTGTTTGTGGCTTGCTTGCAGCATTAAACAATGACGTGAGCTTGGGCAAACACACCTCTAAGGTCAGATGCATCATTCTATGCCCCGTCCCCGCCACTTCCTCTCCCACAACAACATGCAGAAACACCAGCTACAGCGTGGACTGGTCAGCGGGCAAGATCACAGCTCTGAGACCACGACTCCCTTGGAGCCCCTCCTGGGCACACCCTAGAAGCCTCACGGATGACCTCTAAACACTGGCTAGTTCTACCAAACAAATGCCACCTAAGCCCAGCCAGACCTGAAGGGGGAGACCCTTAAAGAAACACCAGGACTCCCTCCAAGGTCAGGTGGCTAGTTGAGGCGGGCAGAGCAGAGGTCACATTTCCTGATTCCCGGCCTGTGGGTAATAATGGCATCTGTTTATCAAACGCGGCCAGTCAGCTGTGTTGCGTTCCATGATGTAAGCACAATGGACGAATCACTGACCGCCTGTGACGGCCTCACCCACAGCCCCTCTCCCTTCCTGTAGGCTGGTGGGGCTGAAAGCCCAACACATGTACCCCAGGCTTGGTTCACTGGCCATCCAAGTGCCGCACAACCACCACAGCTCAGGTACAGCAGACAGGGCCTGCTACGAAAGACCACATCTTGTTTTGTTTTGTTTTTCGAGGTAGGGTCTCACTGTAGCTCATGCTGACCTGGAATTCACTATGTAGTCTCAAGGTGGCCTTGAACTCACGGCAATCCTCCTACCTCTGCCTCCTGAATGCTGGAATTAAAGGTGTGTGCCACCATGCCCGGCTTTTTTTTTTTTTTTTTTTTTTTTTTTTAATGACACCTGCAAAAGAGACTTTGCAGTTGGAGACAGGCTGAAGTTCTTGAGCCCGGAGATGGTGTCCTGAGTTCTGAGGTTATGCCCAGCTCATCACAGGCCTGCACACTCTGCGCTGCCCTCTTCCGTGTGTGGCCTCTGCCCACTTCCTGCCACCCACCTCTATGGGCCCTAGCCACTACACGCCAGACACATGTGCCACTTCGTGCATCTGGTCTTGTGTGGGTACTGGGGATTTGCAGACAAATGCCTTAACCACTGAGCCACATATCTCCAGTGCCCCCTTTTTTCTGCTGTTATAGTTGATTTTTTTTTTGTTTTTGAGGCAGGGTCTCATGAAGTCCATGTTACCCTGGAGCTCACTATGTAACTGAGGATGGCCTTGGGCTCCCTGGGCAAGTCCCACTTCCTTCTGAGATCCCTGGTTATGTCCTACCCAGCCCCGCCAGGGTCAGGACTTTTCCTCGGTGGCTGTGTCCTCATGGTGCCCTCTGCCACCGGCGAGCAGGATGTCCTTGTGGAGTGGCATACGTGGTGGAGGTCCTGCTCCACCCCTCAGGCACAGGATCCAGGGCAAGAAGAAAAATGTAGGGCTCGTGTCCAAAGGTACTAATCAACTCAAGATGGCCACGGTGGAATGTGAAACCACACTCGGGAAGGGGCCTTCAAAGGGTGGGCTGTGGTGCCCTGACCGGTGGGTGGGTTGTACCTGACCTGAGAGGGGCCCATGGAGCTGAGCGGCTGATCTGTAGATGCACGTCAACCCTCGGAGCTACTTGGGGGCCAGCTCGGGGCTTCCGTCACAGGGTCAGGGAACAGCTCTCTCCCCACCCCCCGTCACTGCTCACCGTGCAGGGCTGTGGGGTGGAGGAGCGCCGGACTCAACAGGGGTGCCGGAGTGCGCCTCTCCCCGCCAGGTGCACCCCGCCTCCATCCAAACAGCTGTCGAAACTGAAGGCCTTGGAAAGTGGAGTGTTTTCCTCTTCTATTTTTATTTCCTCAAATCTGGGACCAAGAGAGGCCAGTGCCAGAGCACTGAAGGGCCTGAGCCAGGAGGATGGGGCCCGCAGGCCAAGGGGAAATGTCTGAGGAGGTCACTGTGTATGTCTTTGGCAGGGATGGACATTCACCAGCCCAAGTATGGGCTGGGGTCTGGCAAGGCTGGGTCCTAGGAGAGAGGGTCCATCCTGGGGCTGGTTAGGACTGCCCACATGCCCACACTTGAGGCATCATTTTCATTGATATTATGCAAGCAGTGCCTCTCGAAAGCACCTTTTTACATTGCCCCTGTGTGGATCGCGCCCTCTGGAGGCACCTTTAGATTTTATGTGGATAACGCCCTCTGGAGCCAGCTGTTCAGTGCCCCACCCATGGAGGAATCAGTAACATCCTGCAAACATTATTCCCACCTGAGTTCAAGGTGGGAAGGAAAGTCAACTGCTCACTCAGCTTCCAGGCCTGTAACTGAGTGTGACTGAAAAGTGCAAAGTTCTCTGTGCCCTGGGCAGTTCCCCTCCTAGAGAGAGCCATCAGGGGGCCTGCTCTGGGATTACTAAGACTCTGATGACCCAGCATCCAGGCACACCAAGGAGTAGCTGGGAGATGGGTGACTTTCTTGGACGACAGTCATCATCATAGGCACATAAAACTAACCACCCAAACTGAGTCTGGCAGGAAGGAGCACGGACTGAGCTGCAGCCGTTACTGTAATGTACATGCCTTGTGCCCTCACTCCTTCCCGATGTGTGTGTCGGAACAGCTTTCTAAGAAGGCCCTCAAGAGACCAGGCCCTCTGCCTAATCCTTTTTCATTAGTCCTGTGGGGAAGGGATTTGCAAATGGGACCCCTAATCAGTTACTTAAGACTAATCAAAGGGGCATAGAATCTGAAGATACCCTTATTTTGGACATCTGGCCCTAAGACTGGGAGAATGAATTTATGTTGTTCTGGGCCACTAGTTTGTCAAAACTTGCTAGGCAGTTGCAGAATACTTCTATAGTCACCTTCAAATGGTCTATAGCAAAGGACTTGATGTCCACATGAGAAACACCTACACGCGGACCCGGATGACCCACTGCCAACCCTCCCTACCCCCACACCATGATCGCCAGGCATGAGGATCAGAAGAGGAGGATCACCCCAATTCAGGGGACTCAGAGTTGAACCCAAGCTTTGGAGTTCAACTCTCAGGCTCAGCAATTACTAGCAGGGGATTTTGAGCAAATTCTGTCACCCAAGACTGAATAGGGCTGGGTGAGGAGTGAAGGAGTAAAGGTTTTGAGGTGCCAATGGACAGAGAGGAGGACCCCAGCAGAGGATAAAGTGACAACAGCGAGGGCGAGGCCACGTGAGCCACAACACATATCTGCAGGGCCATGGGCCACGGGAGTGGGAGCCACGAGGACTCCCCTGCCCAAAGCTCTTGTCTCTCCCATTGTAGTTTTTACATGCCCACTCTGCCAGACGCTCGGGGGCAGGTAGATGTGCATCTGGGGACTGGGAGATGGCTCAGTGAGCAGAGTCTATGTTCAGATTCCCAGCACCCACATAAAATGCTGGGTGTGGTGGCTACCCCTGGAATCCCAGCACTGGGGAGGTAGAGTCAGGAGGATCTCTAGAGCTCACTGGCTAACCTGACTAACCTAGCTGGCAAGCTCTGGGCCAAGAGACCGTGTCTCAGTAACAGATGGGTATGGCCAGGCGCGGTGGCACATGCCTTTAATCCCAGCACTTGGGAAGCAAAGGTGGGATTGCTGTGAGTTGGAGTATAGCCTCAGCTGAGTGAGACCTTACCTTGAAACAAACAAACAAACAACAACAATAAACAAAGCCCCTGTGCTCAGTAAACCATTGAAGGCTGGAAAGATAGCTCAGTAAACGTACTTGCTGGCAAAAGTCTGCAGCTCCAGGTTCAGTTCCCCACTATCCATATAAAGCCAGGTGCACAAAGTGGAACATGCATCTGGAGTTTGGTTTCAGTGGCAAGAGGTCTTGGTGCACCCACACTTTTTCTCTCTACCTATGTATCTAGGTCTCAAGTAAATAAAATAAAACAGGTGGGACGCATTCCTAAGGAATAACACCTGAGGCTGTCCTGTAGCCTCCAGACACACACATGTGCACACCTGCATGCACAACCACACGACACGTGCCCACACACATATGAACACGGCTACACACGCACACACACAACACACACAAAATGTGCATCTGCTATTTAAAAACGGCTGTTGGCCCTCACCCCTCGGTGAGAGGCAGCAGGGTGTGCTGGGGCCTGTGGAATACTGGTCACACTTGTTCAGTCAAGAGCAGCGTGCAGGAAGGGCCCAGATGGCCAACTCTGGAGACTGCTCCAGAGGAGCCCAAACTTCTGACTTTCAAAAACATGTTGGCAACAAATTCATGTTTTAAAAAATGTGTAAACACCACTCGGGGGGAATAAGACACGTCTGGGAGGCTGCATCTGGACCTCCATCCGGTTTGTGGTTCTGCTCTTCGGCCTGGAAAACAGAACAAAAGCTAAATTGTGTGTCAGGACAATGACAGGAGGGTTTGGAAATTGCAGGGGCTGGAACTTGTTAGGAGTGGCCGCTGGGTCTGAGTCAATAGAGGAAGAGAGTGGCCTGTCCAAGTATCAGCTGAGATTCTAGAAACATCCATCAGGTGACCTCAGTGCATACTTCAAAGAGAAAAGGAGCCCAGATGAACGCTGCTCCAAGCACGATGGGGCATGTACCTTCCCCAGGCCCACGTGGGCCATCCAACCTCCGCAGCTGGCCAGCCACGGCAGCCCCCCGACTGCCCAAATTGACACACACAGGAGGACGCCAGCTTTGGGGCCAGCACCACTTTCAAGCTTTGGATGTGCGGGAGGCCCCTCTTTCCTCTTGTGCCTCTACTTTATTGGGATGACTGAATCCTTCAACTATGTTAGCAGTAAACACAGCTAATTTGCCCCCTGCCTCTTTGAAGCAGCTGCTGACAGCTGGGCTGTAATTCAATCAAGGACCTCTGCAGTCGGGCCTACCAGAGTCACATTAGTTGTTTGGTCCCCCCTCCTGCCTAGAGCCCCACACAGCTGCACCAAATACTGACGAACGCCCGCATCGCCCCAGGCCCGGATGATGCATAGCGGGTTATAGCAAAGGCCAAGGCCAAGGGCTCTCAGCCGATGGAGACTCCAGTGTCCAGGAATAGAGAGAAAAGAAAGAAAGAAACCAAAAACAAAACAAAACAACACAGACACATCGGTCCAACAACCAGAACCAAATGTCTCCTTTTATTGCAAAGTCAAAACCCTTTTTCTTTGTCTATTTATACAGAATTTTCACTAAGGACCACTTTATTCGACAGCCATGGGTCCATCGGTCCAACTGTTAATAAATAGTCTTAAATAGGAAAACAAACGTGGGGTGTGGGGGGGGGAGTGAGCTTGTCCTCAACAAGGATGAAAGGAGCATTTTGAAAAGGGCTTCTGGTGGAAATAAATAATTTCTTTGTCTTGTCACAACTATTTACATGTTTAAATGTACAAATGATGCTATCCAGGGGCCGCCTGGGGCGTTAAGTAGTAAGAAACTTATGCCAAGAAGGAGTCACGCAAAAAGCCCCGGATCTGCCAACACATGTAACAAATGACAGCAGGATTCTCTTCCCCAGTGACCAGGCGGTGGAGGTTATAACCCAGGGTACTGAAGAGGAGAACTAAGCAACAGAGAGAAAGAGCAAAAGCGCCCAGTGTTTCCCAGAACCCACCTGACAGAGACGGAGACCCGCTCCCCATTGGACCGGTCTCGCCTGGATCATCTCATCCTTTGTGGATGAAGGAAACGTTTTCAGACAGTCAGGACTCCCCACAGCTTCATATTGCGGGCGGGGGTGGAGCTGGTGCTAATGCAGTTATGGGACCACAGAGCCACACAAGGCAAGGAGTGGTCTGTGCCCAGAGCCACATCCCAGTCAACAAGTATGGTCAGGAGGTGACCCACCGGGTCCTTCTGTTTGTGAGTTGAGCCCAGCACATCCCACACCCTCAAGACTGCCCAATGTGCTCTTCCTCTCTCTCATGTTGGGGAGCGAGCCTGTTTGCCAGGCCCTCTGACAGAGGTCAGAAAGTGAGGCAAGGCTGTCACAAGGAGAAGGCTCTGCTCCCACTGTCAGAGGCGGGGGGGTGGGGGGTGCTTGGAGGACAGCGTCCCGCACACCCTATACCCGAACCTGTACCCATGGGACCTAGTAATCCTGTTTCTACTCGGGGTTGAGCTGCAAGGTTTGTCTTACTGTCCTTCCTTGCCCACACTGCTGCAGTTTCTCTCTGATTTCCTACCCTGGGGAGGGTGTGTGTGTGTGTGTGTGTGTGTGTGTGTGTGTGTGTGTGTGTGTTACGCATGCGCGCTCGTTCATTCCCGCCCCCGCATGCATACCTCCTCAGCCTCCTCCTCTGAGCAGACATTCCTCTTTTCCCCTCCCTACATCTCGAATTTGGGCAGGTCTGGGTAAACACAGGGCCCTTGAGGCTTCAGATTGAAACCCAATGGGAAGGAGGGGTCCTCCCCGCCTTCCATAGGCCCCAGCTTCTGTTTATTGAGGTTAGAATAAACCAAAAAGAAAAAAAAAATCAGGGATTAAATTGTTTAGGAAAATATATCTGTAACATCCTAACCATTTTCACTCATGGGTTTTATTGTGACATTTATTACAAGGACTTCCGCTTGACTTCCCTTTAGCACAGAGACCGAGCGCCCACCCTGGCCACACCTTTCCTCCCGCGCGGCTCAGGGCCCGGCTGAGGGGAACTTGTAATTACCTCGGGGAGCCAGAGCACCTCCGGACTGCGTGGCGGGCCGTGGCCAGGACTGGTTCTTTGGAGGCATTTTTTTTTTTTTTCCTGTTAGGCGCTGCTTGTCACAGCATGTAGGGTCTTGTCCATAGGATGCCTCTGATGACAATCTGCTTGCCAACCACTGGGTGCTCAGACCCTAATGCCTTCCACCCAGAGATCGCAGAGGAGGGCTCAGGAGAGGCGGCTGGTCTTCTGGCTCCTTGCCAAAGTGGGCAGTGGCAGATGCTGGACGGTGAGACACCGCAGATCCAGAGAAACGTGGCTCCCCCCTCCCAAGGGTCAGACTCCTGGCAGGGGCTAGTGGCAGCCGCAGGCCCGCACCACCATGTTCCTGTATTTCTTCAGGATGACGTTGGAGCTGTCGTCAAAGTAGAGGACGGAGATGGCGTTGAGCTGGGTGGGCGCGCAGCAGGGCTTGGGCACCGTGTCCGGGTTGATGAAATGGACCTGCAAGACAGCCAATGCCAAGAGCACTGAGAGGCGGTGGGTGCTGGCAGTCTGGCCTCTGGACTTCTCCAAGATGGCCACGTGGTTCACGTTCAGAGCACACCACGAGACCTAACCAGGTTTAGGACATGTCCCCATGTCACAGATGAGAGATCCAAAGGACAGTGTCCAGGGTGCACAGCGGGGGCAGAAGCAGCGGGGAGATGCGCGTGCAGCTGGGGAGCGGTGGGGCTGCCCCGCACCGCGAGGGGTGAGGCCTTCCCCGACTTAGGCAGAGGGAGGAAAGGAGCTTTGTCTTAAGGACTTGCCTTGCATGTGCAAGGCCATAGGTCCAACTCCCAGAACCTCAAAAGAAAGAAGAAAAAGCCCAAAAGCTCTTCCGTCGTCAAAGGTAGAGCTTGGACCAGAAGAAATGACGGGGTGAGGTTTCTCCCCAGGACTGAAGTAGACGGGGGGGGGGCACGGGACAAGGAGACAGCGCTCCTACACGGAGGGGCCGGGGAGGGGTGGCCCTGGCGGTGAGCGCTGCGTCACCAGAAACATTCAAGCCAGGGTATTCGAGCAGGTGTCATGACAGGCTCAGATGATGCTGGTGGCAGGGAGCTGAACCTGGGACTCTAGGCTGAAAGCAAGGCCCATCACTCTTCCAGAGGCTCTTGTTGGTACAGTGGGAATTACAGCATCTAGCCGGGCGTGATGGCATACGCCTTTAATCCCAGCAGAGGAGGACTGCCGTGAGTTCGAGGCCAGCCTGCGACTACATACTAAATTCCAGGTCAGCCTGGGCTAGAGTGAGACCCTACCTCACAAAAACCAAAAAAAAAGGGCTGGAGAGATGGCTTAGCAGTTAAGCACTTGCCTGTGAAGCCTAAGGACCCTGGTTCAAGGCTCGATTCCCCAGGACCCACATTAGCCAGATGCACAAGGGGGCACACGCGTCTGGAGTTTGTTTGCAATGGCTGGAAGCCCTGGCGCACCCATTATCTCTCTCTATATATCTGCCTCTTTCTCTCTCTCTCTCTCTCTCACTCTGAAATAAATAAATAAAAATTAACAAAAGAAAATTTAAAAAAAAGAAATAAAGAAAGAAAGGGGAGGGAGGGAGGTAGGGAAGAAGGAAGGAGGGAAGAAAAGAAGGAAGGGAGAGAGGGAGGGAGGGAGGGAGGGAGGGAAGGAGGGAGGAAATAAATTACAGTGTCTTCCCAGAGGCTTCGTGTGGGGTGCTGACTTCAGACCCTTGTTCTCGTCTCACGGTCCCCAGTGATCCTACAGAAGGTTGACTTGAACTAGCCATCTGTCCACCCCTTCACTCTGGCACTTTGTCCCTCTGAAACTCCCCCTCCGCCCACTGGACAACTTCCTCCCCTGGAGAACGACACCCTGTGGCCAAGGGTGTAAGGACTGCTCCCTGCAGAGTCCCCAGGTCCTGGGGCTCAGTAGACAATAAAGAGCTTGAAGGACTGAACCTCAAAACTGAGTCCAAGAGCAGGCTGGGAGGGGCAGCCACGAGCCCCTCAAGGGGCCTGTGGTCCTGACAAACTAAAGCCTACACCCGTTCCAGGGGAGGACCAGAGGCCGGAGGCTGAGTCCACAGCCAAGTCCATCTCAACACAGAGTGGCGTGTCAACACTCAAGAGTGTGGTCCCCAGCTCGGGCCACTGCTCAGTGAGGCACAGTGACCAGTGCCCACACTGCTGTAGGAGCCCAAGGAGTGGGAGGGTCTGAGGCTGCGTTTATTGTCACTTGCATAAGACATCGTCTTCAGCCTGCAACAGACATCACCGTGTGGCAGAGAACTGCTCATGCTCCAAGTTGGAGGCAACAGAAGCCACCTGGACCAACCCCCTTGCACTGATTACACCTCTGGGTGGCACCTACCAGTGTCTGCACGATGGCATGGTTGGTGGCATTCATGTAGGAGTTCAGAGGGAAGGCACACTCCCCCTCACAGTAGTAGGCGGCATAGCCTTCGGGCGCGATGATCCAGTCCTGTGGAGAGAAGAGAGTGGGTGTGGGGGAGCAGCTCCGATGTGGACAACCTCCTCCTGTCCAGGGGACCCAGGGTCTGGTCACGGGCCTCCTAAGCAGCAAAGGGGTCCTGCAGGGCCAGGAGAAATGGCCTTTGGTGACCCCAGCAGACAAGTTAAGGAAGATGGAAAGAAAATGGTTCCTGAAGGGACATCTCTGAGGCTGTGAGTCCTGGACAGGAGGTGGCACAGCAAGGCAGACTGGTGTGACAGAGACCACCCAAGGAACCAAGTCTGCCCCTGTGAGGTGGTGACACACCCAAGCCCGCCTGCATAAGAGACTGGTGACCTGCCGAGGCTCAGGTGACCATTGCAGACAGGGCAGACTCCGAGCCCAGGCACGCTGATGGCAATATACCCTTCGCGCTGGCGCCAGTGTCTGCTCGCACAGCAGTGCTGCCCAGCCCACCTTTAAAGTCCTCGCTGACCCTCGGGCGCGCGGGATCTTCCAGCAGCAACCCTGGAGTCCGGTTTCTGCTCTAGCTCCACAGTGCAAAGCCGCTCAGCTGCCCGAGAACGGCGGGGAAGGGCCCCGTGGCTTTCTGCATGCCCCGTGCGCTGCAGGCAACTAGGCGCTGTACCAGCAGAAGGGCCTGGACTCTCCTAGCTAACGGGCAGGACATCATACCCTCATGATCTCGCGACGCCACACTGGGCAGGGGCATCTGAGCTGTGTACAGCAGACACAGAGTCAAGGGCACTGCTATGGCTCCAGACCCCACGGCGGGGGGAAGGGGTGGTGTCCATGAGCAGATGCTGGGTCCTCAACATGCAGGAGACCTTTGTCATGCATAGGACCTTCCCTGTTGTCCCTGAAGCCACAGGTTGGCTCAGGAGCAAGTACCTGACCCCATCGGGAATCTGAGTCATGGGAAAGGGTAGGAGAGGCCAGGGGAGGGAGCCGGCTCTCCAGGCTGGGTCCAAGATTCCAAGCCCCCAGTGTTGGGTTCCAGGTGCCAATGATATTCCTGCCCTTTGGGTCACATGGGATGTCCACAGGCCCAAGTCCTACTCGGCCGTGGCTGGACACGCGGGGTGACGGGGACTGCGGCAGCCCCTGCCCTTACCTGCCAGCCCAGGTCTCGGAAGCTGACAAACAGCTCGTGCTTCCTGCAGGCCTGCCTCTGGTCGCCGCTGCTGGCTTCTGTGTTGACAAGGAGGAGAAAGAAACACGTGTTTGGGACCCTCTGGCTCTGGCAGTGGGGGAGCAGCCGTTGAGCATGGCGCTCCGAGCTGTGTGGCCTCAGTGGGGCCTCCAATCCCGCTCAGAAGGACCTGCCTCTGGGCGACCTTGCCGGGGCGGCCAGCCTGACTCAATCCCTGCAGGGCCGGGAAGAGCAGCGCTTGGGCCTGGGGCCCAGGCCCTCCCTGCCACCATGGGGAAGACCCTGGAAGGCATCGAGTCAATGCCCCTGGCCCTCCAGAAGTGCAATACTGAGGGTTCTCTAAGAAGCAAAAATAGTGTGCTGGGGGGTTTTCCAGAAGGACATAAGCTTGTCATCATTTGGGTCAGAGATCAAAAACTTATAAACATGGCCCGAATGTCTGTTTGTCTGTCTGTCCATCTACTCTCCCCACACCAAGTTGTTTATTCTTCCCTCCAAGCAACTACAGGATCGGCCTTTTTCTGAGCTTCCCATAGCATTGTGTCACACTCAGCGTCTGAAACACCAAACCTTCCCGCCACCGCCAGCCTGGGCCCCGGCACTCTCCTATACTTGAATGCCTGACCTGCAACCTGTATATGGCTGGCTCCTACTTGGCAATCTAGCCTGGGTTCCAATGCCACCTCCTCAGAGTCCTCCGATGTCACCGCTGTGTCCCTAAAGCCTAGTGCTTGTCGGGGGAGCGCACGGGTCCACAAAGACACACCACAGCTTCGGCCCATGCCTCTGATGCTCTGCACATGGGAAGGCCCGGGAAGGAAATGAAAGCAGTGGGGGAGGTGGCCAGGGGCAACTCACAGAACAAAGTGGGAACGTCCAAAAGAGCAAGGAGGGCTTCCTTTGCTGACCTGACCCCGGGTGAGTCCCCACGGGCTCTCACGTGGACCTGGACGGAACAGCTCATGTCGCAAAGGCCCCTGGTGGCAAACCCACCTTTCCCCAGCAGCTGGTTCCAAGGCTGAGGACTGCCAGCACATGCCCTGCCCTGAAGGCAAGGGCAGGTGGCGCAAGTCAAACCTCAGAACCCAGGGGTCCGCCCCCCCTGCCACGGCCTGCAAGAAGAGCACGGCTCCGTGTGGCTGCGGCCTCAAGGCCGAGCACGCTGAAGACGGGCCGGGCAGCAGCTGCAGGCACTGGGCTGGGCTTCCACTGCTCAGCTTTGGGCCGGCCGAGCCCAGATCTGACCTGCCTGCTTCTGTAGGCTAAAGCCCAATGGGCTTGGGTTTCTGTGGCTTGCAGCCCACCTTTCTCAAGGGAAGCCCATCCCAGTACAGGGAGTGGGTCAGCTGGAGGCCAGGGGAGGATGATGGAGGGGAGAGCCAGAGTCAAGCCAGCCTGTACGGTAAGGCCTGACCCCAGAAGGCAGGGCCAGCAAAGGGGCTGCCCCAACCCCGGATGCCACGCTGCCTCCCCCAGCTGTTCTGCTCTGGGGGAGAGCCCCCCCTGCCCAGGTGCCTGAGTACTCAGACTGGCGGCTTAGCCAGCGTCTGCTTGCAGCAGGCGACCTTTCCCTACACACCCCTGTAAACATGTGAATATCATAGCCTTTTCCTCTGAGCCCACTGACAGGCCACTAGGTGTCTGTGAAGGGTGACACTCCTTTGGGGTCTGTCTTCTTGAATCACAGGTAGCCCACCTGCAGGAGGCTTGGAGGTTAGTATGAAATGGTGCAAGGCCAGGCAAATGCTAACACTCCAAGGTCAAGACCAGAGCACCATGAGAGAAGAGCCCACAGAGCTGGGTGACGTGGTCTGCCCTCTGGAACAGTTGCCAAGTGGACATCTAAGATGGCATCCATCCATCACAGAACCAGAGCCTGGGGCTGCAGTTGGCTCTGCAGACCCCACAAGCCCATACCCCTCCTCCCTGTCCCGGGACACCGTGCTTTGCTCCACACACTCAGTTAAGTAGGCTCTTTTAAGCAGGACTCGAGAAGAAAGTGCCACGATCGATCAGCAGCCTCCGCCAGGAGTTCAAGAGGGCGAGTAGCGGCTGAATCACTTTCTCAACTCTGTCTTGAAGTCAAGCAAAGATACATGGCTTCATGTCCAGACCTAAGGCCCAGCAGGAGGGGCCGGGGGGGGGGCAGTGTCCGAAGCTAGTTGTGGGCCTGCTGTGGAAGGCAGCCCTGTACTTCCACCCTGGGACCGTGCTGCTCCGGGAGGAAGTGGTTAGAACTCCTGGTTCTAATCCCAGATCCTTCTCCACAACAAAAAAGCACCAGCCACCAGCCATGGTGCAGCCACCTCTGCCAAACCCTGCCAGGACAGCTGACAAGTTAAGACAGGTGTTCAGCCTCACGGCCACCCCCGTGGGTCAGCTGAGGAGGGTGGCCGATTGCCAGGGTGTTGGGTTGAAGGAAGTGAAGGGCCCAGGTTCCCCACCCAAGCGGCAGCATCTCAGGAGCAGTCGGAGTCCTGAGGCGGGGAAAGAGAGCTTCATGCAGAGGCATGCTAGGACCCGGGCCCCTCCCCGGGCCGTGTGCGTGCGTGCGAGACAGCAGTCGACCTGTGTGGCCCTCCAGCAGGATTCCTGGCTGGTGGTCACGTGAGGAGGTGGGAACACTTCAAAAGGTGCTGGGCCCACACCCACGCCAGCGCCTTCTCACCAAACCCAGGGGCTTATTTATTTATTTATTGTTAAGTTAAAGTTCCAGGCAGGGTTTGGAAGCACTTAAAACAAGCATAGAGAGTCGGAATCCACAAGGACACGGACTTCAAGCCAGGTACAGAAGCCACCTGTGAGGTAGTGGCCGCCCCACCCTGGGGCTAAGGTAAGTGGGCATCCTGTGGGAGTGGGAGGGGCAGTGTGGGGAGGGCAGCTGCGAGTCCTCAGGCCCAGGGCACACAGCTGTAAGCCGAGGGAGACTTGGCTTCGATGGGACTTGCCAGCACTTCTAGCCAGGTGGGTTTGCAAAGGCCTCTGGGTCGCCTCCAGCGGGGAGCCACACCCTCCCGTCACCCTGTCCTGTTCCCTTCTCAGAGCAGCCAGCCTGGCCCCACACCTGCGCCACACTCCTCAGCCGGAGACTAAAACTCCCACGTGTTCTTGGGATGGATTTCACACCACGTTTTAGTTCCCAAGAGAATGTTCTAGCCGCCCACACTTCCAGCTCACTCTCTGACGCAACTACTCTGACTTAAGGTGCCACGGAGCCTTGGCACCCACAAGGCCAACAGGCCACTACAGTGGGACCAGCCTGGCCTCGCTCAGTGCCCTCGGCTCACTGCCCATGGGAAGTCTTGTCTGCACCCCTGGCATGAGCCTGGTTACCTAGTCGTTGCCCTGTTGACGGTTGCCACACACAGGTAAGGGTAACAACCACTTTAGCCTGTGCCACACAGCTCCTCGGGGCAGCTTGCACCCAAACCTACCACTGAACCCCAGTCCCAGCAGCCCCCAACTATGAAGGGGCTCAAATAGGTTCTAATTTGGGGGAAAGCCTATGAAAGGCTCCACCGGTGAGAGAGAAATCCTTGTGAAGTCCCCAGTCACACACTCTGGAGTCACGTGGGTCACTGGCAGAGAGCAGGAGGGCCACCCTGGGTGACACTGTCTCACGAGCATCAGCTGCCACCCTGAGCCTCGCCTTCAGTTACTCCTGAGTGGCTCCGTCTCGGGCAGAGGAGTCCCGGGCAGAAGTGAACGGCCGCCATCAGCCAGCACACCAGCGGGCTCAACTCACAAGTAGCTTACTTGTGCCAATAAATATCCGACTTGTCAATATGCCTAATCATATCAGAACCACCAGACACGAGCTGATCAGTCACACGGATGAAACCCCTGCACCCGCACTATCAAAGAAGGAGCACCCCAACACTGAGACATGGCAGTCACCCGGTCACGCCATCGCGAGCCTCGCCCAGTGAAATAGCCACAGTGAAGGAACTCCGCCTCTTGTCCTCGGGCTCCGACGTGAGCGCAGTGCCTCCCGTCTGACAGTGAGCCCGCTTCAAGCTGACCCTTGAGCCTGCCTCCCCCCAGACTTGAGTTTGACAGCACTGCCTGGAACAGCTCTGAGCTGCCTTTGGTAACACAACTTCTCTGTCCCCACAGTTCCCCGTGGGCGCGCCAGCTCTCTGCCACGAGCTTCTGGTCAGCCTCAAGCCCCACAGCCCTTTAACCCTCTCTAAACCACTGTCGTAGCTGGCTAGCTGGGGCTGGTTACCTCCAGACCCTTCCCTACCTCTGGGGCCAGGAATAACCGCCCCCCCCCCCCCCACTGTGAAAGGGGGTTGCCAGACAGACACGTCCTCGCTGGCAGATGAGAGAGAGAATCACTGGGTTTACAGCACACTCACTGCTCTCCAGTGCTGTTTCAACTCACCACACCGTGGTGGCTTTATGTCACACAAATGTCATGACCATATCCTCTCACAGCTTAGGAGCTCAAAAGTCCAAAACTGCCCTGCCAGGGAAAGACCCAGTGTCCCGGGCGCCTTCCTTCCAACGGCTCTGAAGATAGTCCCTTTTCTGCCCCTTCTGTCTTTGAGAACCGCCCACATCATGCCTCGCGCCCCTGTCCCACCTCACGGCCCCATCCGACCTCCAGAGCCAGCTCCCAGCGTGTCTGACTGTCCTCGTGTCTCTGACCCCAGAGGCAAAGGTTCCCTCGCTCGAAAGCCCATGTGATTGCTGTTCCACTGGGCCAGCTCCTTATTGTAAGGGAAGAAGATGGCACCCCTAATTCTCCCGGCAACCCTAGCCCATGGTCAGAACCTATACACATGTTCTTGACACACATGTTTTTGAGGGGCCACTGTTCCATTAGCCACAAGTGGCTTCCCAAGGAGCCAGGAAAAGAGCAGCTCCCAGGTCACCCAGCCACGTGACGTGACAGGGGTTTCTTTTAGCCACACTCTGAGCTCCTGGGATCTGAATAGTCACCTGTACTGTCTAACAGAAAGTGGTTTCCTGGTGACATTAATTGCCCAGAGCCTTGCTTTCAGTCTGGGAAACCGAGACATTTTCCTACTTGTGGAGGCAGCCCTCTGCGTGAGGCAGCTGAGGCAGTGTACGAACTTGAGCACAGAGGTTCACAGCACTGGCCTCAGACCCACTCCAGACCAAAATGTGCCACCACAGGACCCTGGCAACTCAGGCGGCCAGGTGCCATCAATGTCCACCCCCTCGTCAGCGTGTGTGCCAGCTATGCCTCAAGTGCCACGATCAGCCCAGCCATGTGGAGCACAGTAAATACCCGGCAAATTAGAAAGTACTTAATAGGTATTGTGGGGGGGGGGAGCAACAAAATTCACCTAAGATGGGCAGATGCCACCAAGCAATGCCGACTAAGGAAATGCGTGCAGTGTGAGGGACAGCCCTGGCCCTAGATTCCAATGCCAGATCTGCAACCCCACGTCCCCAGGCAAGCTGCTTAACCTCTCCAAACCCCAGCTTTGCTCCTCTGTAAGGCAGGAGGCCATCTGACACTGGCCTCAAGAACATTACACTCCCGTGCAAAAAGCTGTGCCCCAGCCCCCAGGAAAGACTGAACCCTGCCGCCCCCAGCAGCGTCCCTCCCGGAAGGCCTTACCTCTCATCCTTCAATGCATTTCTGAACTGTTTGCAATGAAAATGTCACTTTGATTTGGAAATTTTTTTTTTTCCTGATACTAATGAAACATCAGATAAACCTAAAAGTATCTTAAGTAATACATATTTTAAAAGCCTTGTTACCACTACTGAAAAAGTATTCAAAGCAGTCATGAGGGTCAAGCTGTTTTATATTTCTGGAAACAAAATAAAGACACAGCACTGTTTCTCCTTGGCTCCCTCTCCAGGCATGGCCTCCCCACTACTGGAAAGCATTCCATGCATATTTTCATGCTCTCCTCTGCATGCAAGTGCGTGTGTGTGCGTATGTGTGTGAGTGAAGTGTGCGTCACGTATGAGCAAATGTGTGTGTGTGCGTATGCATATGTAAAGCAGAGGTCAACGTCAGAAGTCTTCCTCATCATTCTCCATCTTATTTATTTTATTTTTTGGTTTTTCGAGGTAGAATCTCACCCTAGCCCAGGCTGACCTGGAACTCACTATGGAGTCTCAGGGTGGCCTCGAACTCACGGTGATCCTCCTACCTCTACCTCCCAAGTGCTGAGATTAAAGGTGTGCACCACCATGCCTGGCTTCCATCTTATTTTCTGAGAAAGGGTCTCTCACTGAGCCTCAAGCTCACCATTTTGGCTAGACTAGCTAACCAGTAAGCCCTGGGAATAGGTCCCCTGCCTCTGCCTCCCCAGCACTGGAATTATGAGTGCACCCCCATGCCAGGCACTTTACATGGGTGCTGGTCGTTTAAACTCAGGTCCTCCTGCTTTCATGGCAAACACTTTACCCACCGAACCATCTCCCCGAGCCCCTAGCTTATTGCTTTCACAGAATGGAGATATATGCTGGGAGTGGGAAGGGATTTGGAGATGGCTTTGGGCTGCCTGTTTTTTCAGAGGGATACTCCAACCACCTGCACAGATTCCAAGTGGCCTCTCTGCTTGCTGGGCCTGCTGTCCTCCCGCTCTGTCCACTCAGACCTCCCATGGGAGTGTACCTGTCACACTGGCCATCCTTAGCGCCTCCTGGTTCTTGGGTGTCTTGGAGCGATTCTGGCTACGCTGCTTGCCGCCTGTGGACCGGATGCTGCGGAGATGGACTTCGGTGGCCTTAAAGAAGGCCACCATGAAGGGCTGCTTGTTCTGTGGCCCGTGCCGCCCAATCAGTCCGGCCAACTTGGGGTTGATGCTCTGCCCTGGAGAGGAGTGGGTACAGGGGAGGGGTGAGCCGCTGTGTGAACAGCCATGACTCCGCCCACACCCCGCAATCCATTCATGCACCTGTCTGAGTGCCCACAGGCTCCAGGAGCTGTTTTAGGGGCACAGTGTTTTCTGGTAGGCCCTGCCAACGGCAGGAGTCAGCACGCACTGCCCCAGGCTTGCAAGGAGGTTATGAACAGTAAGCCAGCACGGGGAGGGCTGCAGAGCCAGGCTGAGGCTTACCTAAGATCTCAGCCTTGCACCCCATGGAAGCACCACTCACGTTTCACTGGCCAGGGCAGGTCCTGCAGCCAACCTGATTTTGGGGAGCAGCGAGCATGCCCGTTGTGTGCCTAAGAGGTAGGCCAGTCACCAACAACCCCAATGATGGTGGACAGGCCATTTGAGCAGAGACCAGATGACAGTGTGTAGGGATGGGCACTCTAGGTGCCCTTGGACGAGGCCTTGGAGGACAGAGAGAAGCTGGCCTCCAGGAACTCAGGAGTCTACTAGGTAAGAGGGTGTCAGGGGATAACTGATAAGGGGCAGGGCACACAAACCTCCCAAGGCCCAGGGGCAAGAGCGAGCATTTTGCCGGAACTGTTTGCTGGATGGATGGGTATTCCTTAAAATCCACGTACTCCAGAACCTTAGAATGTGATTGGTATTTGGCAAGGCCATACTGCACCCATGAAGAGCCATGGAAGGTAAGCAGACAGACACAGAAGGCAGAAGCCAGGACTTGCCAGGCATGCTGGGAGCTGCCTGCAGCAGAGAGGCCAGGTCTGGCCAATCCCCCACCCCACCCCGAAGGAGCACAGCCAATGACACCTGGGGACTTGGAGCCTCCAGGCTGTGGGACCTTGTCACAATCTCTTCCAGGTAGGACAGGCAGACAATGCTACTGTAAATGAAAGGCACTGGGCTTGAAGACTGCCTCAGGCCCCCTCTGGAGGCTGAACGTTGGGCTCAAGGACAAAAGCAGGAGGCCAGTAAAATAACCGGAGCTGGGACCTGGGAGCCTGGGGCAGCAGGGGAGAGTGGTAAACACGCCGGATTTTGAAGTTCGTGCACATATATATTGTTTCACACGTGTGTGTGTGTGTGTGTGTGTGTGTGTGTGTGTGTGTGTGTAGAGAGAGAGAGAGAGAGGTGCACCAGGGTCTCTTACTGCTGCAAATGCATACCAGATGCATGTGCCACTTTTTTGCATCTGGCTTTATACAAATGCTGGGGAAATCAAATCCAGGCTAGCAGGTTTTGCAAGCAAATGCCTTTAATGACTGAGCCATCTCCCCAGCCCAAAGTTTGCTTTTGAAGAGCACATTTGGAATGTGTTTTAGTTTCAGTTTTATGTTTGGAAATAAGTTATAAAAGCTGAAAACTTCTGGGCCCAGTAGCACCGACACGGCAGTCACCGCCATGACTCCAGAGGTGGAGACCAGGGGATCCCAAATTCAGGGCCCAGCCTGAGCCTGGGCTGGGAGCGCGGCTCGGGGGACAGCACTTGTCTAGCACATGGGAGGACCTGGCTCCACCCCCAGCCCCACCACACAGACAAGCAACGAGAAAAAGGAGGATATAAAATGTTCACGGAAGCGCCACCATCACCCGGCTTCCGCAGGGGTGATGCCTCCGCCACAGTGGTGTGAGTCCAGGGCTGGAAAATGGCAGGTTCTGATAGTCTTTGAAGGAGTGTGTTGAGAGACTATGGAAGGTATGTCAAAGAAGGCAGTTCTGGGCTGGAGAGATGGCTCAGTGGGTAACCCTGCCTTAAAAACAGTGGGCAACACCCGAGTCCACACCACACAAGGTTGTCCTGCGGCCTCCACATGCACACCTGCTGTGGCATTTTGAATGGGTGGCCTCCCGACCCCCCACCCTGCCTTTTTGTTTTTGGTTTGTTTGTTTCTCAAGCTACGGTCTCGCTCTGGTCCAGGCTGACCTGGAATTCACTATGTCGTCTCAGGGTGGCCTCGAACTCCTACTTCTGCCGGTATTAAAGGTGTGCACCGCCGCCGCCACCACCGGGCTCGATGTAGGAATTTTATTAAAGCTTCTTGGATTTTTAGCTACCTGGCTGGAGGAGGAGTCACGGTGGGCGGATCTGAATTCCAACACAGGACATACAAAGTGTCTGAGTCCTGCCTGGGCTCCTGTGGTTGGGCTGGGTTTTCTTTTCTTATTTTTTTATTTTCTCTCTCTTGCTTTTGTTGGTGGGTTTTCTCGTTTTCGACATTATGGACCCTCGCCTAGACCTGTAAGCTTCAAATAAAATGACATTCCTCCCATAAACTGTGCCTGCTTTGGAGGCTCGTCCCAGAGACCTTCCGCTGTCTAATACACCTGCACACATACAAACATGCATGCACAGACAGACAGACAGACAGACAGACACATGTCCCCCCACATGCCCCCCCAAAAGGAAGGCAGCTCTACAAGACCACCATGTGCTTGGCCTAAGCCCCTTCAAGGAGGAAGGGCCTTTACCAAGGTGGAGAAACTTAGGGGTGAGGAGGGGCACACAGCCCGCAGAGCGTAGGTTGGCATCACAGATGTTCTCTGAAGTCCCTATTTGGCACCCAAGGGACGCAGTCAGGCGGGCAGCAAAGGTTCCCACCTGAGCTAGATGGGCTCTGGCCGAGGAAGGAACAGTTCTTGTGAGTTGAGGGGACCGGGCACAGAGAGGCGGTGGACGAATGCCAGCCCCTCAGGGCGGAGGGAGGCTGCCGCCCACGGCTTGAAGGGTCTACGCCGGGAGGCTGGGCGGGCTCACCCGAGACAGCTTGGGGCTGGTTGACAATGAGCAACAGAGCCTGGTGCCCACTCTCTTCCACGGACAGCCCAAGGCCCATGGCAGATGGCATGGAGCGCCCAGTGTGGAAGGATCTAGAAAGGATAGCATAGAGGATTCCAAGAGAGCCTGAGGGCTAAGGAACCCAAGGGAGAAGACGGGAGTGATGCCCAGACCTGTGGATCAATGAAGATGATGTCAATGGACACAGAAATTTAATCTGGTGGCGAGTATTCCGGAAGGGGGGAGCATCAGATGGAGAGCATGCCCTCGCACACGCGACAGGATGAGCTCACAGGCCTGCCTGGGAACACGCAGCTTAGAGGCAACAACACGAACCTGAACCCACACGAGACTGGCTAGGACAGCGTTTATGACCTCAGCTGCGGCACCTCCACATTTAGCGACAGTGCCCAAGGCCAGCAAAAGCAATGGTTCTGGAGGCCACTGGCCCGTCCACGTCTGAAAGTGACTTCATCTGGGGTCTCCAGATAGTTTAGAAGTCAGAAGCCCAGCCTCCCAACCTCAGCTCAGTACTGGGGGCGGGGTCGCATGGGGTTTACAAGAGTTCACGTTTAAGAGAACAATTTCCCCCGCCCCTACAATCTACCTCCCCACCTTTAATGCCCAGCATTCCTGCATTCTTGAGTGAGGGTCCTCCAAGTTCATCCCTCTATACTGGGAGCCAGTCTATAAAGTGAAACCATAAAGCTGGGTCCCGAGGAACTGAAGGCTTTTAGGGCAGAATAAAAATGCCTCGCCTGAAACCCCAAGGCCACCACAGAACCTTTAAATCCAAGCATGGGAAGCAGGCCCCACTGTGCAATGGGCTGGCCAGCACCCACCGCATCCGTGTGTCCATGGGACCCTTTCCCTGGATTCCATAGACAGCTGTGGCCAAGCTGACCTGACCCTGGCCCCAAGGGTGGGAACCTGGGGTTTGACAAGAGATGCCTACTACTTCCTGTACGGTCACTGCTCAGGATTGGGACATGACTAGTTCCGTCTGTGCATGGAAGGGAGGCATCCTAGAAGTTTCTAGCAAACACAACTTCCACTCTTAACTGTCTCCAAGCAACCTCCATGGCACGAACAGCAGAGACAGGGTCTCTGGTGACAGTGGGCCACCAGAAAAAAAATGGCTTCCATTCTTACTTGCATTCAACTCATGCACCTCCTCAAGACGGCTCAGTCTAAGCTGATGTCTGGGGTTGTCCTTAGCCCTTCCCCCGAGGCTGATGTCAGGGGACACGGGCACAAGCTGCCACTGGGCTGGTGTGGAGCAGCCCCTCCCCCCCACGGGCAAGTGCTGACTCTGAACCTCTGACACCTATTTTGGGAGAGATTCGGGATTTCTGCCTAAAGGCTGGAAGACAGCCCAACAAACATCCCACCCGCGTCCACAGAAAAGAGCCTGGCAGGTCCTCGGATTGGTCAAGTGCATGGTCAGCACAGGTGATGTTATCTTCACTGTTAGTTTGAGGGGTTTAAAAAATCACCTGGCAGCCAGGCGTGGTGGTGCACACCTTTAATCCCAGCACTCGTGAGGCAGAGGTAGGAGGATTGTCATGAGTTCAAGGCTACCCTGAGATGACAGTTAATTCCAGGTCAGCCTGGACCAGAGTGAGACCCTACCTTGAAAAACCGAAAAAAAAAAAAAAAAAAAAAGAAAGAAAAAATCACCTGGCAGACACACCCCAGGTGTGTCTGTGAGATTACTGCAAGACAGATTTACATGGACTGGGGAGACGCTCAAGGGATAAACTGCTTGCTACCCAAGCCTGAGTACCCGAATTGACATCGCCAGACTCCAGGTAAAAGCCAGACACTGTGAGGGCCTTTCTGCAAACCCAGGATGCCATGGCAAGATGAGAGGCACAGACCAGAGAATCTCCCAGAGCCCGCGGGCCAGCTGGCCTTGTCAACGCAGAATGGAGACAATGAGAAGAGACCCCGCCTCGTTAAAATGAGGTGGAAGACTTATGAAGTTGTCCTCTGACTGCCCCACATGAATCATGTCATGCACAAGCCCCTATCACCCCCCACATAAATATATGCTGAAAAAAGTTAAATAAAAAAATGTTAAGAGAAAGTTTTAGCTGAGGAGAGAAGATCCACGCTGCACGTGGGCAGAACTGTCCTGTAGGCCTGGGATTCTGGACTGAATGCCCAGGAGAGCTGGCTAAGAGCCAGCGTCCACCTTCTGCTTCCTGACTGTGGGTATGGGAAGCTGCCTCACTCCTGCCGCCGCCACGCTTTCCCTACCACGATGGACTGTGTGTCCCCAAGCTGGGAGCCAAAATAAACGCTTCCCTCCTAAGCATTGCCAAGTACTTTGTCACAGCAGTGAGCAAGGTGACCGACAGACACCAAGGATGACCAGAACCGCTGCAAACAAGCTCACTCACAGCACACCTCCCGCCCAAGCGTTCACGGCTGCACTGGTCCCAACAGCCCAGAAATGGAACCTCGAAGGGACCGCAGACACTGCACGGGGCAGAGGGGAGTGGACAGCTGGAGCGCCGAAGGGCATTTTACACAGTCTCAGGTTCCTGACAACCGTCAGCATCCTCGGGCAATGTCACGTGGTCCCTGACAGGCAAAATATCCCCATGGAGAGCCATAGCTGTCTCCTTATTCAGTCTGCTTGATCTTTCTTTTACTATTTAAAGAGATTTTTAAAAAAATATTTTACTTATTTATTTATTGGGACTGACAGAGAGAATGGGCATGCCAGGGCCTCTAGCCACTACAAATGAACTCCAGATGAATGCACCACCGGGTGCATCTGGCTTACGTGGGTTCTGGGCAATCAAACCCAGGTCCTTAGGCTTTACAGCAAGCACCTTAACTGCAAAGCCATCTCTCTAGTCCTTTTGTAATATTTATTTAGATATTAAAGAAAGGAAGAGGGAGAATGAATATGAATGGGCACACCAGGAACTTGCTGCTGAAAACCAACTTCAGATGTTGCACCCCTTTGTGCATCCGACTTTACGTGGGTACTGAGGACTTGAACCCAGGCCAGTGGGCTTTGCAGGTGCCTCTAACCTCTGAGCTATCTCCCCAGCCCCTGCCCTTGAACTTTGATCCTCCTGCCTCCACCTCCTGAGTGCTAGGATCACAGGTACAGACCACCGTGTCCAGCTGTATTGTTGCTTTTGGATTTTGTTTCTTTTCTTTTTTTTAACTAGGGTCTCCTGTAGTTCAGGATGACCTTGAACTCGGTCTCCACCCTACTTCATCACAGCAGCTTTGGTGTGGAGCTGGCACTCAGACTCAGCACGCCGCATGTGCCAGGAAAACACTGTGCCAGCTGAGCTCCATTCCTAACTCTGTTTTATTGCTTTCTTAAAGTTTATTGTATTCCTTTTGAAAGTAAGAGATACTAAACAATGACCTCTTGGGGTTTGGAGTTTCTCTTTCTTTTGTTGGCTTGCAAATCCATGTGTGTTAACAACATGTGTTAAACAGCTACTAGAATGAGGACACACAGCCTTCATGCACACGCAACACACACGCAACACACACGCACACACACACGCACACACACGCACACACACTGTGTCTTCTCACTGCTCTCAGCAGCTAACTGCTCTCAGGCGCTGTGTCTGGAGACAGTTGTCCCAGCTGGCCTGACACCGCTGCCCTTGCACAGTAGAGACCAGGGAAGCGGCTGTGTGTCCTGTGGAGCACTGCACTCTCAGGGTCACGGCTGCAGCCTCTTGAGGCTCTAGCTAGTCCCCATGGTGATCCATTCACCTTCCTGGGGCTCGGCATCTTCTAGCCTTGCCACGCAGATGTGCCCCTGCAGGCCTCTGTGTTGGCTTATTTCAATCTGCCTAATGTCTTGCAGGTTTGTGTGCAGAGCCCTGTGTCCCTACTGCTTTTCCTTCGTGTTGCTGAGCGGTCTGCTTACCCGGTCACCTGGCTGGGTCCCAGGCGGTGCCCAGGCTTGGGGGTGTAATAGGAAACAGCCCTGCGCAGGTTGTCGTGGGAACTGCCTTTGTGTTTGCCCGAGACGAAGCTGAAGCTAGCTCCTTCCTGCGTCCCGCTTTCCTCAGCCCTCTGCTGGCTGTAGGTGGCCTCAGGTCAGCGCACCTGCTGTCTGGGGGGCCGGGGCAGCTGCTTGGCCAGGCCCGCCTGAGGATGCAGGCTGTGGTGAAGGTGGCCATCTTGCCAACTGTGCTGGGATGGGGCCCAGGACAAAATTCCAGGGCTCGAGATGACGGAGCAGAAGCTAAAAGCCTGGCGACACACACACTGGCCCAGGAGCCAGCACACTATAGCCTGCAGGCTGCACCCGGCCCACTGCCTGCTTTACCCAATAAGGTGGGTCTTTTTGTTTTGCTTTGTTTTTCCTTTTGTTTTCAGAGAGACATAGCAAGAGCTGGGGGGGGGGGGGGACAGGGAGAGAACTGACACACCAGGGCCTCAGCCATTGCACTCGAGCTCCAGACACGTGTGCCACCTAGTGGGCATGTGTGACCTTGCTCCTGCCTCACCTTTGTGCATCAAGCTTATGTGGGATCTGAGAGAGATCGAACCTGGGTCCTTAGGCTTCGTAGGCAAGTGCCTTAACTGCTAAGCCATCCCTCTAGCCCCCAAATAAAGTTTTATTCAACCAGCCAGTGCACATTTGCAGATGTAGTCTGTGGCTACCTTCCTGGCTAACTAGCACTGTGACAGCAAGCACCTCCCCCCCACCAAAGCCACACATCTAACCTATCCTGTTATGCTCCAGAAAGTACTTGCTGACCCCCAATCAGCTCACAAAGAAAACCACGGATGGCCCCATGAGATAAAACAACACTGTGTTCTGTTAAGTGCCAGCATGACCATCCTTCACACAGACGTGAAGTCACCGGGTCAAAAGGCTGGCCCACTCAAGAGGACACATTTTACCACTACACTTTCCACTAAGGAGTCCAAGTAGATGTTGAGGGGAAAAGAAGACCCCGGGCCTGGATGTGAGGTACTTACAAGACCTCCCAAAGGTAAGGAGGACCCCCCAAAGATGTATTCCAGGACGTGAGCAGGTAGACAGGGGCTCCAGGGTGGAAGAGCTGAGGACAGGAACCAGCAGGTACTCTGTGGTCCCAGGGGCCATGAGCAGAGTCAGGGAGCCCGACCCAGAGCATCTAAGGAGCGCTCTGAGAAGAGCCCAGCTCAGGGAGGGAGCGTGGAAAGGGCCTCCCGGGAAAGGCGGGGTGCGCTCTGCTCAGGGAAGGGCGGCAGCCCAGCTTTCTTGTGGCTTCTTCATTCTCCAGGCCCTGAGCTGCCCTCTGAGGCCCACAGCCTAAGAACATTCCTTGTTAATTGTGGAAAACACATTTATTCCAGCCACTGCTCTTGATGGGCCGTGGACGGCCCCAGTGACAAGTGAGAACATAGTTAACACTTGTCACATCTGCTTGGCACCAATGACCCAATTCTATCCAGGCCAACACTTCCTGCCAGGCCCTGGGAGGACAGGTCACAGCCGCTGGACCACTGAGCCTCTTCCTTTCTCTCTGCCATTTGGGCTTCTGGACAGACAGGAAGTGAAGCAATGGCAGGGAGCCAGCTGCACCGTGGGCAGGACCGCCCGCCTGCCTTCCTGGCTTTATGGTTTAGGGTCGCTCACCTCCTGCTTTCTTCCTGGTGGCTAAAGCAGGCATCACACTTGGGCAGCACGTGCCCTTCAGTCCGTTAAATGTCCCTCAACCACATCCGACCCATCTGGGACGGTAGGAGGGAGGCTCATGTGTTCTCATGGCCTGAGGAGGGAGGCACGGGCTCTACACACACGGGCAGCACATGCGTGGATCTGAGCCTGGCTGGCTTCGGAAGGCAGAGATGGGGTGGGAAGGAGAGGTTGCCCCTGTGGCCTTAGAGCTGGGGAGTAAGTCCTGGAAGGTGCTAGAGAAATGGTCCGTGAGAAGCATGGGGGGCCACTAGATCATCTGCCCGGATGGGCAAGGCTGTGACGGACGGTGTCTTCCTGAGCCCCCAAGTGAACAGGGAGAGGGAAGAGGACCACAGATCACCGCATGCTGGGACCCTCATCTTGGGGACCCAGGACCAGAGTCTGCCTAGCCTGAAGTGTGTCATCGTGGAGACAAGTCAAGTGTGGAGAGCAGCTTGGGAAAGTGGCATGTCCGTTCCAAAAGCAGCAGGAACCCTGTCAGAGGACACGTTTGAAGGCAAGGACTTGTCCACATGACCCTGTCTGCTTGAGACCCATCACTGTCCACCTCTGCCTGGGAGGGGGTGGCCACATGACAGCAAATCGTCAGCTTCTTCAGGCTGTTTGAGTGACTATATGGGCGTCCAACATGCGCCAACAAGCTATCGGCTGCAGAAAGCTACTTCTAACAAGCAGGGGAGTGGAGCGGGACCAGCAGGACCTCCATGCTCGTTCACTGTCGTCCCCAGGTCACCAGGGCATCTAGAGGCCCGTGAGCAACATGTTTTCTATTGTCTCTTTGAACACAGTCAGAACATGGATACATTTTTTGTGCTTGTGAAACTAATTTTTAAATATTTTATTTATTTGAGAAAGAAAGAGAGAGGGGCAGATAGAAAGTGAGAGAGAAAATGGGCACACCAGGGCCTCCAGTCACTGCTAACAAATTCCAGATGCATGCGCCCCCTTGTGTATCTGGCTTATGTGGGTCTTGAGGAATCGAACCTGGGTCCTTAGGCTTTGTAGGC
This sequence comes from Jaculus jaculus, assembly GCF_020740685.1. Classification (NCBI taxonomy): domain Eukaryota; kingdom Metazoa; phylum Chordata; class Mammalia; order Rodentia; family Dipodidae; genus Jaculus; species Jaculus jaculus. The sequence goes on from NC_059109.1 coordinate 135,408,314, forward strand.
CAAGTGCCTTAACTGCTAATCTCTCCAGCCCAAAACATGGATTTTTAGCATTGAAGAAATAGCTTTTTGTTTGCTTTTTTTTTTTTGGTTTGTGTGTTGTGGGTTTTGAGTCAGGGCGTTCTTCTATGGCCCAGGTTGGCCTAGAACTCACTATGTAGCCCAGGCTAGCCTCAAACTTGTGGCGATCCTCCTGCCTTAGCTTTCCAAGGTCTGAAAGTCTGGGATTACAGGTGTGAGCCATCATGCCTAGCCAAAAAAATGTTTGGACTTTTAATCCAGCCAGGATTATAGTGACCATTAATGCCAGCATGGTCATAATTAGACTTCTTAATATTTTTGTTGTTGTTGTTTGTTTGTTTTTTGAGGTAGGGTCTCACTCTAGCTCAAGCTGATATGGAATTCACTATGTAGTCTCAGGGTGGCCTTGAACTCTTGGTGATCCTCCTACCTCTGCCTCCTGAGTGCTGCGATTAAAGGCGTGTGCTACCACTACCATCTCTCTTAATTTTTTTTTTTAATAGAGGAGGTCTCACGAAGGTTTTCTATTGCTTGTTCCCAGGGAGTAGGCACGGTGAGACTGGTTGGGTGAGACCAGCTTGCACAGGGGCCTGGGTAGACCTCAGGTCTGTATGTCTCAGCCAGGCCCCAGTGTGACACCTTAGTTCCCAGCAGTACCCTCAAACCCACCCCACGCCGTGCATTCCTCCAAAGTGTTTCTGGTAAAGGAGGGGCTGGAGTCAGGGTCCTTGGTGACTTAATGCCTGTACTCTCTCTGCCTTGGTTTCTCATCTATAAAAGGCTGTTAGTAACAACTGCTCCCCAGCAGGGTGACTGAGAACTGAATAAATCGACATTAATACCCACATCTACCACTCGTGCAGTGGCCAAGCTGTGCTGGGGACTCAGCGTGTCCCACAAATGCACCCTTTTCTTCCTCCTAGCTGCCTACAAAGCAGGTGATATCATGATCCCAAAGCTGATGAAGGAATGAAGCATCAAGAAGTCAGACAGGGGCTAGAGAGATGGCTTGGCGGTTGTGCGCTTGCCTGTGAAGCCTAAGGACCCTGGTTCGAGGCTCAATTCTCCAGGACCCACGTTAGCCAGATGCACAAGGGGCGCACATGTCTGGAGTTCATTTGCAGTGGGCCCTGGTGCGCCCGTTCTCTCTCTTTCTCTCTGCCTCTTTCTCTCTTTGTCTGTTGCTCTCAAATAAAAATAAACAACAACAACAAAAAAGAAGTCAGTCAGGCTGCCAAGGCCACACAAGGTCTACCTGAGGAGCACGGTGGGACTCCACAGGACAACTGGCCTGTCCTGCTTCCAGTAGCTATGGACAAGGTAGAACCAAGAGGTCCACCAGGACGAGCTCACCAACACGAGCAGACCCAAGGCCACAAGAGCTTGCCCACCCAGGGCTGCACGCCTCTCTCCTCTCCTGGGCTACCCAGCCCCCAGCATGAGCCCGGTGAGAAGGGCGAGGCGGAGCAAGGGAAGGGAAGCACAGGCCGTGGGTCTGGGTGAGAGGAACAGTCACCCCTTCCGTCTTCTCCTCCATATGCAGGGAAGGACAGAACCAGCCGGCGCTCGCCCCTCCCATCACCACCATCTCTCCCTCCCCGGGGAAATGAGGCCATGCTGCCTGGCTGTCTTCCGAGAGCCGCAGGTGCCCGGGGGGGGGGGGGGTAGTGGCTTCCCTCCCACGCAGCACGCGGGCCCCGAGCACACTGCCAGCTGTGCCGCTCCAGTGACTAGCAGGAGAGCTGCAGCTGGAGGACGGGGAACAGAGGCCGGCTTGCCTGCTGCCTGGGTGGTCTCAGAAGGGCACCTCTGACCCGGGACCTCCCCCAGGGCCAGATGGCAGTGAACACACTCGGGGTGGGGGTGGTGGGGATATGGGAGTTTGGCAAGCTGCAAAGACTGGGCTAACAGGCCCAACATGAGGCTCCCAGAAAAAAAGCTGATGCTTCACCAGCACAGAAGCAGCTGGGCCATGCATGTGGGGAAACTGAGGCCCGAGAGGCAACCAGAACCAAATTCCAGCCACCACTGGGGAGACCTTCTCCATCCAGGCCATGTGGTCTCAAGGCCTGGTGGCCACGAGATGCACTCAGAGTCAGGGTGAGACCTGGCGCCTCTTACTGATGGGACTACGCACTCTGGTGTCACCCCTGCTTCACCTCCTCAGGGATGGCCACGGGCACTGAGGCGATTCTGAGTCAATGCTAGCAGGAGGTGACCAGGGAGAGTACCAGGGACTCTGCTGCCAGCTCAGGCCTTGGCACCCCTTAGACTGCTGACTGATGGATCTGACTTCCCCCGCAGACCCCAAGGGCCTTTCCCCTGCGTGACATGTGACAGGAGCAGAGCCTGCCAGTCACTCAGCGCTCAAATCTAATAGTTGTCAGGGATTCACCATCTGTGTGCTGGGGGGGGGAGGTAGCACCCAGACCAGAAGTCTGTGTGTTCACAGGATCCCCATGGACCCCATGCTGAGGAACGACCAGGTGCAAAAGACCATGAACCTGGGGCTCAGAGGTGTTGGACCAAAAAATGATAACATCAGAATAGAAGACAGACTAGGTGGAAAGAAGAGATGCAGTGGAAGAGGATTTGGGAAGGGAAAGAAAGGGTGGTGGCAGGGGATTGTGGTCATGGTATATTGTCTATATTCATGGAAGTTTAAAAAAAAAAGAAGAACAAATGTTGGACCAAGACCGGGAAGATGGCTCAGTGGATAAAGGGTTTGCTTTACAATGACGAAGACTTGAGTCTGAACCCCCAAAACCATGTAAAATTCCACGTGTGGTGGTGCTTTCCTGTAACCCCAGGGCTGGGGCATACACACTCTTTAACAAGAGCTGAAGAGCTCTGTAATGGACAGAATAACCTCCGAGACAAGTAGCTGAGAACGCTGAATAAACTACGCTATCATTCCCAGAAGGAGAAAGAACAGCAGCATCTATGCTTAAGTGACAGGATTCTGACAAGGTCCCCAAGCAATGGGAACCTCTGGGAAGTGGAACTCAGAAGCTGAAGGGAGGAAGTCAGAGGGAAACCATTTACTGTCACACATTTCCACAGTATTTGATTGTGGAGCTGTGGGTGGGTATTCCAAAGTAAATGAAAACAACGGAAAGAAATTATACACGCAAGAGGCACCCTAATTTAATTAGAAATACACTGAGAGAAGGAGAAATTGGCTGAGGATGGCACAACCAACCCCCAATAACTCCCACTTCCCTTCTTCTTGCCTGCCTATCTCAAAGGAGGTGGATTGTGGGAGGAAGTGTAATGTGCCAGGGAAGACCAGATGACAATGGAGTCTCTAAGAATTTGGATCTCAGAGTCACTAACGTGGAGGGCTAAATACCTTAATCGGTAAGTTCAGAGGTCTTTGACCAAGGACAATTCTGCCCCACAGAGGACACTGGCAAAGTCTGGAGGTATTTTCTGGTATCAAAACTGGGAGCTGCTACTAATGTCCAGTGGGTAAGAGGCAAGGGATGCCAACAGCCACGTCCAGGGCCAAGGACACCCGAGGGCCACATTAGGAGGCAGAAAGGCTGTGCTGGCACCTCTGACACTGCAGCGAGCCAAGGTCACCTCAGGGCTCTGGCTCATGTGCAGTTCTCATGTAGCAGGTCGGGGTGCCCAACACAAGGAATACCAGCCCTGTGCTGCTGTGGGCAGCTTGGAGCAGCAAGGCTCTTATCCCACCTTCTCATGTAAAGGCAAAAGGGCTATTTGGGATTCGGAACTAAAGGTGGGGCACCAAGTCCACATGTTTGGGAGAGGTGGGGAAACACTGCTCACTGCAAACACACGGCTGAATCTCTCCTGAGGCCAAGAAGCACTGCCGGAGGGGAGCACTGCCGAGGGGGGCCCAGCACTCACCATCCAGAGTCTCCACAGAGAGCTGCAGGCCCAGGTTGTGCCGAGGGTTGACCACCCAGTGGTTGCTCGTGGCTGTGATGTCGAACACCAGCCAGCCCTCCTCGGAGGCCCAGAGGGTGCGACTGTCCAGCAGGAAGAGGTCCGACTCTCTGGAGAGAGGAGAGGAGAGAGAGACAGACTCCGGGTTAGGCAGACCACGACTCAGCCACCCCAACAGCCAGCAGTTGACCGGTCCCACCCAGCGGGTCTACCAAACTAAGGTCTAGGTCTGACAAACTGAGCAGCTGTGATGAGGAGAGAAAGTGCAGAAGAAATCTAGATGCACACAGGAAAACAGGGAGCTGCCACAAGGCAAGAAAACATCTGTCAGGATGGAGCAGAGGCAGGCAGCAACCCCACTGCCCGCGAGGTGCTGGGAGTGCAGAGGGTGACACTGGGCAGGTCATCATGACTGCCTGACAGCATCCCAGTGGAGCCACACACACCACTCATCCAGTTCTCACACCCCGGAGCTGTGGGGAGGCCAGCAAGGCTCAGCGCACACAATGCAGGATGTGCTCGAGGTCATTCATCCGGAAACTGCCGGGCTGGAGTTGAAGCCCAGGCCACTGAGCACCAGGACAGATGCTCTTCACCCCAACTCCACACAACTTCTCCACCCGCCCACCAAGTCAGGACCTGGACTCTTGGACCTACGTGATTAAGAGAAGATGTGCTTTCATTCTCTCAGTCTTACTTTTTGCGGGAGCAAAATGGGTAAGATCACAATTCACACTGTGAGAGGTAGAATGTAGATGGATGCCTGCATGGACAGGTAGACTGGAGTTGGAGAGGTGGCTACATTGATGGATAGAGGGTAGATGGATAAGTGTGTGGATGGATAAATGAATGGACAGACAGATGCGAGTTGGAGATAGGTAGATTAACCAACAGAAAATGGATGGACAGAGGAGAGACTGGATAGATTGATGGACAGAGATGAATGGATTGATGGATAGACAAGTGGGTGGGTGGGTGGATGGATATGTGTATGGATAAGTGACCTCTTCCCCACCTTGCACACCAAAGACTAAAGTCATAATAGCATCTCATGAATTTTTCTCATGAAGACTCAGTTCCAATACATTGAGCCCTTCAACAGGCAATTAAAATATGAGACCCCTCCCACTGTGTGCAAGGCACTGGGGCAGGATGGCCACCACGCGGCGAACCCCTGCCCCATGGCACTACCTCCATCATTCCTGGAGCTCTCTCTTGCCTAGGAACTGGCGGAAGTTGGTATCAGGCTCTGGGCTGAAAAGCCGGACAAGCATCATACCACTGGTCCTTGCTAGAAACCAGTGAGGGCAAGAATACACCCCACTGTGCAGATCTCAGGCTGAGGCTAGGAAAGGTGGAGTTGTCTGCCCCAGGTTGCATGGCTGGGACTGGGCCCAGAGAGGCGGAGCCCAGCCAGGCTCCCTGCAAGCCTGCTCTTGCAGCCACCCATGTGGACCAGGTCTTCTGAATACTACCTCTGCTCAGATCTCAGAGCCTGTGGCGAGTTTGAGCCGTGGCAACATGTCCCCCTAAGCCAGCAGCTGGAGCCAAAGACAAGATGCCACTTGGGATGAAGAACATGTCTCCAGCTGGCCCCAGTCCCCTCTTCTTACTAAAATACTGTCAATCACCCTCTCATCTACCATTCCCGTCCATCCTGGAGAACCTAGGTTTGCAATGGGTGTCACAGTGCATTATATAGCCATGAGGCCCATCAATCAACACACAATGCAGGAAACAAATATAGAATGTAAGCTTGTGTTTTCCATCCATTTTCACTCAGAACCGACCAGCTTCATGTTGGCAGATGGTTAGTCACTCAGAGAAGCCAACATGGGGACAGGAACCAGGCTCAGACACCTAGCGCCAAGGCAGATGTGAGGGAACAGGAAGCCTCGCTGAGCCAAGTCTCAGAGGGACCAAGTCTAAGCTGGCTTTCCTTCCCACGGCTCCAGCCAAAGTCTGGGCACCGAGAACCACGGTGGCTGAGGCAAGCTGTGTGGCCAGGCCTAGGGATGGTTGAGCAGGCGCTCCAGAGCTGGACAGCATCACCAGGATCTCATGGTGGAGACCAAGGTCGTCTCCACTTATTTCCCCAAACCCCATGTTTAATTTTTTTTGCATGTGTATTTGTCTGTGGTGTGCATGCATATGTAGGGGGGGGGGGGTGTAGAGGCCAGAAGCAGGCCTTTTCTTCAGTTGCTCTCCATTTTTTTTTTTTTTTTTTTTTGGTTTTTCGAGGTAGGGTCTCACTCTAGCCCAGGCTGACCTGGAATTCACTATGGAGTCTCAGGGTGGCCTCAAACTCATGGCAATCCTCCTACCTCTGCCTCCCGAGTGCTGGGATTAAAGGCGTACGCCACCACGCCCGGCTTTCCATTATTTTTTAAGACAGAGTCTCTCTCTGAATCTAAAACCCACCAATTCAGCTATGCTAGCTGGCTGGCAAGACATAGGGATTCTCCTCTCTCAGACTCCCCAGTGCAAGGATTACAGGTATGTGTCACTGTCTGAATTTTTTTATGTGGGTGCTGGGATCCAAGTCCCCTATGTCCGCATGATCTCCTTAGTCCCCAACCCCCATTTTTAGAAAAATAACCAATGACCTGTGAGCCCCATTGAGAAAACGTTTAATACATCACTGCTCCAGCCTGTATGCTTTCATATCTCTTTCCAAACTCATGGGGAAATTTAATTGTCAATGTCACAGCATCAGGAGGTGTGACCTTTCTGAGGTGATCAGGCCATAAAGGTCCTGCACCTGTGACTGATCTGGAACTTGGGTAGAGGCTTCAAGGGAGGGCATCTGACTCCTCTGTGTTTCAGCCTCTCGCTGTGAGAGGATACAGCAATAGGGTGCCATCTTAAAATAAATAATGCTCACCATTGAGCCCATCAATGCCTTGACCTTGGATCTCTAGCCTCCAGAAGTGTAAACCACGAACTTATGGGTTTTTTTTTTTTGTAACTTACCCAGTCTGGGGTGTTTTGTTACAGCAGCAGAAATAGACTGAGACAGTTATGCTCCGTGAATGTTTGAATATGATGATTTCTGACCTGACAATCAGCAGAAGAACCACCACACAAAAGACCATGTTGTCTCCTAGTGGGGCAAACCAAAGTCCTGCAGGATCTGTAAGAAGGTTGGTGCTGTCAGTAGTAACACAGTGATTACAGAGGCGGGAAGTCTTGTTAGGGCCACACAGGATTTTAGGTAACTCAAGTTTGACTTTCCTGTCAAAACTGAATGAGAACACTCATGACCCATTTGCCTCTCTCCCAGTGGCCTTTGAGAACTCATATGGGAGCATTCCAGAGCTCTCAAACCCACAGATAAAACTGTTCTACTGTCTTCATTTGAATTTGCCTGAAGGCACCCCAGGCTCTGGAGAGTTCCCAGGACCCTCCGTGAACCAGCAGACGGAAGCAGAAACCTCCCTGGAGTATAAACAGAGCTGCAGAGAAATCAGAAGCCTGTGTGGCAAAGTTACTGGGAAATGGTTATTTACAGGAACATGTGAGCAGATATCTGGTCCTCATGCACAGTAAACAACGCCTGTGACCAGGGGACGAACCTGGCCTTCACACACAGACGGCCCTGCCCATCGATGCTAAACCTTCTTTTATGACCAGCCAGATGTGACAGGCCAGCGCTGACTCATCCCCAGAGCATGGGAAGGCAGCCACTCCCCACCTCCAGTCAGTCTGTAGTTGTCCCAGGCACGCAGGGAAGAGCCACATCTTCGTGTGTGCGTGTGAAGGCACAGGAATGAGAATAGGTAGGAGATGCTGGCTGCTTTTAGAGCCACTGTGATGTGAGGCGGGGCCTCACAGATGGACAGCAGGGGACCTGCTCAGCAGCTACCACCCTGTCCTTGACCCAGCTAAGAAAGGAAGATTCCTAGTCACACCCAGAGCATGGCTCCAAATGTGCCCTCCGTGGCATTTTTATTTACCCTGAGCAAAATGGGCCTACCTGCCCGGCCCAGGTGAAGGCAGAGGTGTGGATGGATGTTGAGGCGTAGGGCTCCAAGGACCAGGCAAGCATTCTCTGCATTCGCCACTCCTGAACCCTAGGTCCTTACAAGCCTGGAACTCTGAACCTCCTGGCAGGCACATCTGTTATCCTAGAACATGGGAGGCAGAGGCGGGATTGCTATGAGTTCAAGGCCAACCTAATCTACATGATGAGCTCCAAACCAGCAGATAATGGTTCCTGTTTTACCGACTTTCCTCATCCCTGTGATAAAATGCCTGACAGAAGCAAGTTAAGAAAGGAAGGGTTTATTTTAGCTCCAAGTTTGAGAGTGCAGCCCATCATGGCAGGAAGACATGGTGGTGGGAACTCAAGGCAGTGGCCACATTGCATCCACAGTCAGGAGGCAGAAAGCAGCTGCTTTCTCTTTTCAAATCAGTCCAGGGCCCCAGTCCATGGAATGGTGCCACCCATCACACCTCAGCTAGCCTGATCTAGAAAGTCCTTCACAGTCATGCCACAGGTTTGTTTCCATGGGGACTGTAGATCCTGTCAAATTGACAACTGAGATTCACCATCATGGTTCCCATTTCAAACATGAGCACAGTGACAGATGGACAGTGAGGTACAGCCACTGTCCCAGGGACGGGCTTTAAAGAATCAAGTTGTGGCAAAAGAAATCATACTCCAGGACTTCTGAACCTAAGCACTATAGCCTCCTTAGCACACTGTCTCACCAAGGGATGAGAGGAACGCTGGAGTTCCTGGGCTCCACAAGATGGATGCTATTGTCATAGCACTGTGTGGGCCAGAGAACTGGGAAGAAAGAAGGCAGGGTTCAGACAGCTAATACTGGGCCTCCGTGTGCCCCTTGGAAAAATGAGGGCAAGGTCATCTTTGTCATCAACTTGTGAGAATCAAGTGAAGATGAGGCATCCTCTCCAGAAAAGTGTCTATAGTCACACAGTGCCGGTTATGGCACAGCTGGTGAACCTCCTGGCTACATGGTAGAACACTCTAGAATGGGCATGCAGTGAGGCTTGGACTCAGAGGTTATGACTTGCTTGAGATTTTTCTTATCCATATTCATCCACCCAAAGACTGTCCATCTTGGATTCCAAAATTCATCACACAAGTGCACAAGGATGCTCCCTCTGTGCAAGATCCTAGACAAAGATGGCCACTTGCAGTTCCTCCCATCTGTGCCCATGATCTGCTGGCCCCTACAGCAGTGGACTAAACATGTGACCAGTTATGAACAGAAGGCTCTGGGCCAGGCCTTAGGAACCTTAGTGGCTTCTAGTTTGACTCTTAGCAAGCCACTGAGTCAGAAAGCCTGACACTGCAGAAGAGAGGGGCCTTCTGGAGGGAGAGGGTCAGGCACTGGCAGTGCAGAGTAAGGGAAAGATTGAGACTAAGCCATCCCCAGGTGAACCCTCAGCTTCAACAGTGACCACAACAGCAAACCCAGGAGCAGAAGAACCACCTATCTGAGCCGTGCCCAGTTCCTAAGCAACAGAATGGCTACTATTTCAAGCCACTGATGGTGGACCGTCAGTCCGAGAGAGAGAGAGAAGCCAACCAATATTCACACTGCTTATTACAAAAAGGCTAAATAACAACCTCTCCTTAAAGGACTGGTTAAAACATCATGACATAGTCAAAGGAAAACAAGACTACATGACTGCTTCAGAGGACCACATATACCTACATGTTGGCAAGGGGAAATATGGCACTAAGCAAAGTGCTACAAAAACAGAATGTGGAGCTGGAGAGATGGCTTAGCGGTTAAGCGCTTGCCTGTGAAGCCTAAGGACCCTGGTTCAAGGCTTGATTCTCCAGGACCCACGTTAGCCAGATGCACAAGGGGGTGCATGCATCTGGAGTTTGTTTTTAGTGGCTGGAGGCCCTGGCGTGCCCGTGCTCTCTATCTGCCTCTTTCTCTCTCTGTCTGTCTCTTTCAAATAAATTAAAAAAAATTTTAACCCAGAATGTGTACTATGTAAATTTCTGGGCAATTACAAAATAGCAAAGTCCAAACAAAAAGAAACGGAAAATTTGAACAGCCATTTGAACACACTGAGGTAGGGATAAAAGGTCTTTCTTATCTTCACACCTAAGTTTATATCTTTTTAAAAACTAATATTATCAAATCCATAGTAATTCCTTGTGTGTGTGTGAAAGAGAGGGAGGGGGATGTGCATGCAGAAGCCCAAGGTCAAGGCTGGGTGTCTTCTTCCTTCACTTTCCTCTTCGCTGACACTTGAGCCAAGAGTTCCCTGATTCAGCTAGTCTAGCTAGCCAGCTTGCTCTAGGGATCCCCTGACTCTGTCTCCCCAGTGCTGGGATCAGAAGGGGCTAGCGCCCCTCCCAGCATTTAAGCGGATGTGGATGCTGGAGCCATGGACTCTGTCCTCACGGTTACTCAGCAAACACTCTATCCACTGAGCCAGCTGTCTAGCCCCAGGAACTTACTCTCTTTTTAGGAGATGAGGGATTTCGAGGTAAGGTCTTGCTCTAGTGCAGGCTGACCTGGAATTCACTATGTAGTCCCCAAGTTGGCCTCGAACTCACAGCAATCCTCCTACCTCTACCTCCCAAATTCTGGGATTAAAGGCATGTGCCACCATACCCAACCCAGTAACTTCTTCTTAGACAAACTGGCTAAGAAAGTGGAAGAAAGGTGAGTTCCAAGCACCTACAGTAAAGCTGGCATTCCACTGACCCCCAAGGGCTAATGAGGTCAGTTCGAAAAGACCTTTCTCTATAGATGTCCAAATGGCCAGTAGACACAGAGAAGAGGCTCCACAATGTTAGCCATTAGGAAACGGCAAATCTAAACCACCATGGGATGTCACTTCAGCCCACTGGGACAGCCGGATGAAAGGCACCAAAGACCCATCCCACACCACTGGAGGGTGCAAGATGACCGGACACAGCCGGGCTGCTTCTCAGAGGTGAGCAACAGAGCTGTAATGGTTGAATGAGAAATGTTCCCCACGGGCTTGAGCACTGGGTCCCCAGCTGGTGGCGCTGTTTGGGAAGGTTGCGGAATCACTAGGAGGTGGAAACCTGTGGGAGGAAGCTGGCCACTATGGGGCTGGCCTTGAGGTTTTAGAGTCCAGCCCCACTTCCTGTCCGCCCTCTGCTTCCTGACTCTGGGTGAAACGTGACTGGTCCCCCGCTCCTGCTGTGCCTTCCCTGCCGTGAAGAACTCTTGCTGCTGGGATTGTGGGCCAAAATAAACTCTGCTTCCCGACGCTGCTTCCAGCCAGGTATCTGCTCACAGCAATGAGAAGGTAACTGATACCAACGTCATGACCTAACTCATCCTGTCTGAGAGAAATGAAGACTTGTGTGCACACCAAATCTTACACACAAATGTCGCCAGCAATGTTAGCCAGCATGGCCCAAATGTGGGGAAGACCCAATACGCCTCCATTGAGAGTGAACAAAGCGTGGCATAGCCATACAGTGGGGCAGCATTTAGCAATGAAAATGAATGAAACACTGACATTGACTACAACATGCTACAGGATTCGGCCACACGCAAGGTCCACAACAGGCAAACCAACCGAGACAGAAAGCATACCAGGCGGCCTAGTAGCTGGGCACGGGAGAAGGGCAACGCAGAACACGGTGCCATCACAGAAATACCTTCCATATCCCAAAGTTTGCTCGTCTCATACAAGACACACACTTCCCCACACGCTCAGCATGGAAAGTGGGCAGCTCGGGTTCCATTTAGCAAGCACACTGCCCAGTTCTGCCAAAATAAAATAAAATAAAAACACCCTGGGACAACCCATTCCCACGTCCTCTTCAGCTTGTGGGAAAGCCCCGGGTGTGGCTGGCCTTGTTTCCCCCACATGGGCATGGATAGATAGCGTGGGCCTGTGTGCAAAGCTCAGGCGAGCCGTTAGAGCCAGGTCCAGGTCATGCACTCCCTGTATGTTCCTCCCACCTTCTCAGGCAGCAGCAGCAATACCCAGAAAGCCAGCTTCTCCCTCCCCAAAACCCAGGTTCCCCCAAAGCCCTGCTCAGCAAGGCGTGAACCCCAGGTGACCCCAACCTGCTGGCGCTGGTCATGTTAATAATTAACCGTCAGGCTACGGATGGCAAGTTGCTGGGCTCCAGGGTCCCTCCTCCCAGGGACACGGGGTGAGCAACTGAAACCTGACCCTAGGGGGAGTGGGGGAGGAGCCACACACAGCAGCACCACCCCTGGAAAGTTCTACGCATGGAAAGTGGGTATTTTCAATCACACGTGTGGGAGGGGGACAGGCATGTTTTGAGCATCTGGCTACTTAGAGGCTATTCTGAGACTATGATCCTCAAAGGCCTTCGCCCACAACCCTCCCTCCCAGGAGGACTGAGGCTCCCCTGGGGGTTGGTGACTACATGACCCCTCAAACCACAACCTCGAGAACCCAAGGTTTCCTGTAAACACAGCCCTGGGGAGGCAGCCCTGGACCTGGCCCCTGGAAACCAAGGGTAGGTGTGGAAGCCTCCAGACTGCCCACTGCACCAGAGCCCTTAGCCTCACCACCCTGGCCGGTCCATGGCCTGGAATCGCAGGACCCAGCCTCGGGCCCGGAGGACAAAACCTCCAGTAGACCCTACACCCAGCATCTTAGCCACTAGGCCCCTGCTGTCCCCCACAGTTTCTTAGGGGCACCTGAAGACAGGGGGTTCTGTCTCATGCACAGGCTGCTGGTGGCAGGATGGGAGGCAGAATCCAGTTCTGGATCAAAATCTTGAGTAATGTGATCGAAAGCATTCTCAACACCAGGCCTGGGCGGGGGAGGGGGTGGGGATGAGGAGGGGGAAGACCTGTAATTCCCACATACTCAGGATGCTGAGGCAGTACAATTCAAGTTCAAGGCCAGCCTGGGCAACTTAGCTAGACTCTGTCTCAAAATAAAAATGAATGGAGCTGGGCATGGTGGCACACGTCTTTTAATCCCAGCACTCAGGAGGCAGAGGTAGGAGGATGGCCGAGAATTTGAGGTCAACCTGAAACTTCATAGTGAATTCCAGGTCAGCCTGGGCTAGAGTGAGACCCTGCCTCGAAAAACCAAAATAAATAAAAATGAATGAATGAAAGGGGAATAGGGAGATGGGTCAGCAGTTAAAGGAACTTCCTTGCAAAACCTGCTGGCCCAAGTTCGATGCCCCAGTACCCATGAAAAGCCAGATGCACAAAGTGGCACATGCGTCTGGAGCTCATCTATAGTGAACGGCAGTAGGCTCTGGCACACGCATTATCTCTCTCTCTGAAATAAACAATTTTTAATTTTGGGGGGGTTGGTTTTCCAAGGTAGGGTCTCACTCTGGCCCAAGCTGACCTGGAATTCACTATGTAAGTCTCAGGGTGGCCTTGAACTCACAGCGATCCTCCTCCTTTGCCTTCCAGGTGCGCCACCGCGCCCGGCTATAAAATAGATAATTTTTTAAATGGATGAGTGAACGAACAAGGTGAGGAAAGGGAGGGAGGAGAATGACAGAGAGAAGGAAAGGAAGGGAGGGAGAGGGGAAGCCTGGCAGAGGGGTATAGTTCAGTAGTGCAGTGCGGGCTGGTGGCACGCCCAGAGGGCAGGTGGGCATCAGCTGTCAGTGCCACAGCCGGAGACCTGGCTGCAGCTCCCCAGGGAATTTCAGACTCAGCCACTACAGCAAGACAGCAGGAACACGCGGGAGACAGGCAGGACTGCTTTTGGAATTCTTCAGGGTCTCTCCAGGAGGACTGACTGGGGGGCCAGGGATTTCCCGCTGGTCGCTCTCTTACCTAATCCTCTCCCCCAGTTTAACGGCTGATGTAACTGAGTTGTGAGAGCCAAAAGCCCCACGCCTGGACATGCCTCATCAAGCCCTCTCCACATGGGTGACGGACTAACGGGGGCGGGCAGAAGGGGATGTGGCTGAGGTGGGCTGAGTGGCTCCTTCACCAAAGAACGAGCAATGAGTTTCAGATGAGAGCTGAACAGACAGTAAGTCCCTGGGAGAAGTCCCCATGCTCAGCACCGGCACCTGAGTATGTCACCCGACCCAGCACAGGGGCCTGTAGGCAGGAGGAGATTAAGGCTTCTGCAGATGGTCCCGAGGGACCTAAAGTTATCACAAGTGTCCTTGTGAGCGAAAGAGGCAGTCAGAGAAATTGGGTCCCCAAAAGCTGAGATCAGAATGACGTCGCTCTTCTAAACCAGCAAATAAGGAAGCTTTTAGAAGCAAGACAAGGCCTGGAAACAGATTCTCCCCTGGGGTCCATTTCAAACTTCAGACCTCACATGGATAAGAGAATAAATTTGAGCCAGGTGTGGTGGCACACGCCTTTGATCCCAGCACTCAGGAGGCAGACATGAAAGGATCACTGTGAGTTCGAGGCCAGCCTGGAACTACAGAGTTCCAGGTCAGCCTGAGCTAGAGTGAGACCATACCTCAAAAGCAACAACAACAGAAGAGTAATTTGTGTTTTGAGCCAGTAAGTAAATGAGTGGCCACTTATTAGTGCAGTCTAAGGAAATCACGAGCTCACTCATAAAGCCCTCAGGGGACACCTCATTCCCTTCCTTGGACCCACGCTAGGAGCTGGAGAGCCAGTGGTGGCCAGAGCAGCCTGGGAACCAGAGGCACAGACAGCTATCACACGAGACCCCTGTACTTAGAACCCCACAGAAGTGGCTGGACAGGACATAGACCAGTGCAGACGCCCAAGAAAAGGACGGACACCTGCGGTGTGGGGGTGCACGGGTTACCCTCAGCGGGGCAACCAAAAGAGGCCAGGGCAAGTGTTCCCCCACAGGGAACAGAGCATGCGAAGTGGGGTGCAAGGTAAGTGAGGAGGGAGGAGAGGTGTGTGGCGACATGCTGGGGAGTGGGGCAGGTTCAAGTAGGATGGCATTTCAAGCAACCCTCCCTGATCCACCTGGCTCTGGCCCGCAGCGATCTCACTCCACTGGACATTCTGAAGGGCCGCATGCTGCAAACTCCTGCTGAGCCTCAAGAACATTCCTCAGCAGGCGGGGAGGTGGGGGCAGGGAGAGAGCAGCCAGTGTTCTCAGGGAGCATGATGTCATGTGGGCAGAGCCCTGGTTGACTCAGGCTGGAAAGGCAGAGGTGCCTCCAAGCACCTGGATGGGCCTACGGGGAGCCCCGGAGGGGAAGATCAAAGCGCCCGGAGGAAGTGAGCACTGCCCACCCACCTGGGTCACCCCGGGTCCGGAGGACTCCCACCTCAGCTCTAGGAAATGCCCAGTTTCCCGGCAAGAGCCCCAACGGTCCTGGCGTCCCTGAGACTGGGCAGATGGAGTCAGAGGGCCTGGGGAAATTTTTTTTTTTTTTTAAACTACTTTCTTAAGGCCCTGCACGTCCAGGAAGGCTAAAATTAAGTCACTTGGGTGAAAGGTGGAAAAATATACAAAGAACCACAACACCGGCCCCAGAACATGCTCGGGGCCACCCACAGCCTTCCCACTGGAGTCTGGACCCACCGCCCACAGAGGGAGACCGCCAGGTATGTGTGGAAGGTCTGGGACACTCCTGGCCAGTGCATGTTGAAGGGCTGGGCTGTGTCCTGAGGGTCAGGAAGCAAGAAGCAGCCACACATTCAAGGCCTCAGGTGCCTGCCTATCTGCAAAATGAAAGGTTAGGGTTCATCAAAGTCTCAAAAACACACCTCATTAACAAAGGTCAAAGGTCAAAAAGGCTCTGTGATGAAATAAAGACCAGGTGATGATGGCATTTAGAAACGTCTCACCGCCCAATAGCACACTAAAGATTCTGAGAAGTTCTGCAGCAGAGAAGTGCCTATTCCAGCCAGGAGGCCGGTGAAGGAGCTCTCAACCTTGCCCGGGATGTGGCTCACAGGGGCACAAGTGGTCGGGAATGGCAGTGTAAAATGGAAGGCTCTCGTCGTCAGAGATATGGTACAGAGCCAGGACCTTCTGTGTGAAGAAATCCCCAGGTGGTCTTTGGGTCACACTGTGTGCAGTCAGGGAGTTGCAAGCTTAAGGCCAGGAGAATCACATCCCAATGGAGAGCTCTTGAGTCACTTACATTCTTTCTTTTCTTTAAAAATATATATGAGAAAGAGAGGCAGAGATAGAGAGAGAGAGAATGAATGAGTATGGGCACGCCAGGGCTTCCTGCCACTACAAACGCACTCCAGATGCATGTGCCACTTTGCGCATCTGCCTTTTACTGGGGAATCAAACCCAGGGCCATCAGGCTTTGCAAACAAGTGCTTTGAACCACCGAGCCCACTTTCCAGGCCCTATGTGATTCTTTATTGGTGTGTGAATGTTTCTGTGTTTGAGTGGGGGGGGTACACACTACATCATTGGTGCGGAGGTCGGAGGAAAAGCTGAGGTGTGGTGCTTACCTTCCCCCTTGTTTGAGGCATGGTCTCTGGCTCACTGCTGTGTTCGCCAGCGCTGGCTGGCCCAGGAGTTGCTGGGGGGCTCTTCTGTCTCTGCCTTCCTTCTCTCTGTAAGTGCACTGAGGAAAGGACGCTCGCCCTGCAGCGCTCGGCTTCACTGGATTCTGGGGATCTGATCTCAGGTGCACCTGCACGGCAAGCCCTTTTCCTTTGAGCCATCCACTTGTTACCTGCCAGTTACCTCTGCTTCACAAATGAGGGTGACTGTAATGATCTCAGCACAGAGCCAGGCTCCTGGGGCCTCAGAGCAGATCTCAATGTCAGTCTTCCAGACCTCAAGGTCAACATGAACTTTTTCATGGTGGCCTGACCCTGCTGAACCCACATGACACTGACACTGACCTTGATTCCAGAAGCCGCCACCTGGCCTGACACAGAGGAGGCCATTGAACCCTAGACCCGAGAGGGAAGAGACCACGGCTCAGAGAGGCACAGGTGTGTGTGCAGGTGGTAAAGGGATTCCTGGAGGAACCTCTGAATCCTTCCACTGTTCCCACACCACGCACGCCATAATCCCGTTCCTAGTAGCTTTCACAGGCAAGAAGCCAGTGGCCTGCCTGAAACCCCTTATTAGCCCTTTGGTTAGCAAGTAGCCCCCACCCTGTTCCATAATTAGGGAGATCACGTAAGTGGCCAAGAAACTTTGGGGGCAGAAGGAAAACAATATCAATTTCCCAGGAGCCCACAGGACTCTAGACCGTTAGAGTCCGCCTCTAGACGGTCTCCTGCAGGCTCATGCTTGGGGCTCGTGGCCTCCGGTCTGTGGCACTAATTTGAAGGCTATGGAGCCTGGCTGCGGAAGTAGGCCACATCCACTTCTGGTTGCAGTGTACGCTCTGCTTCCGGGACTGCATGAAGGAATCATTGCTAACGGCTCCCACCACCGCCACCGCCACCGTGAATGCAGCCGCCGTGCCTTCCCGGCTGCAGTGGTTAGAGCCAGACATCCCCCATGCACTCGTGTGTTCTGAATGCTTGGTCCCAGCTGGTAGCAATTAGGGAGGTGGAGCCTTGCTGGAGGAGGGGTGCTACGGGGGCTGGGATTATGAGCGTTACAGCCAGCTTCCCCTCAATAGAATTCAGCTCACTGTCCTGCTGCTGTGTCCCACCTGCTGTGGCAGAGGTCAGGCCCTGCTGCCCCCTGCCTTCACGGAGCGTCCCTTCAACACTGCAGCACAACATAAACCCTTTCCTCACATCAGTGGCTTTTTTAAAAAGTTTTTATTTATTTATTTGAGAGCGACAGACACAGAGAGAAAGACAGATAGAGGGAGAGAGAGAGAATGGGCGCGCCAGGGCTTCCAGCCTCTGCAAACGAACTCCAGACGCGTGGGCCCCCTTGTGCATCTGGCTAACATGGGACCTGGGGAACTGAGCCTCGAACCGTGGTCCTTAGGCTTCACAGGCAAGCGCTTAACTGCTAAGCCATCTCTCCAGCCCGCATCAGTGGCTTTTGATCAGGTGGTCTGTCCCAGCAACAAGGAGGGAACAACACCCACTATGACGGACTACCCCGGCTGAAACGGAGTCCAAGCAAACCTTTCTCCTGAAGCCACTTCTATCACAGTTTATCACCAGTGATAAGAAACGTAGCTAGCATTCACCCTACTTGCTGTGGTGGCCGGGTCCTCTCAACACCTCCTCCTCTCCCACAAATAAGAAAAGATTCTCATTTGCAGTGGACCCTAGCCCAGGACGGGCCGAGGCACGTGCTGTTCCCACTGGGTGCAACACTGGTTCTTGCCTTTCCACTCCACCAGCCCGAGTATGCCACGCAGCTCCTCATCCTCAGGCACCCCACAGCCAAGCCCGACACCTGGAGCTGGAGGCTGGAGGGAGTCACACCAGCTCTGAGGTTAGGAGCCCCCTCCTTCCCGCGTGATTTCAAGTTTGCCACTGGGGGGACCCCATGATGTTCTGCTCTGCACTGTGCTGGGCCAGCACCCAGCAGAGGTCACAGCGGGTCTGCAGCCCTACTGAATGAATGCGCAGGTATGGGGGAGTCCTCACCACCAGACAAGCTTGTCCCTTTCATCCAAGGTTGTTTGTAATAATTTTTTTTTTGAAACAGTCTCATATAGCCCAAGTTGGCCTCAAATACCCTATATATCCAAGGGTGGCTTTGAACATCTGAACATCCTGCCTCTACCTCTCAAGTGTTGGGATACAGATGTGCATCGCCACACCCTGGTTTTTAAATATTTTATTTATTTATGAGTGATAGAGGACAAGAAAGGCAGAGAGAGAAAATGGGCACACCAGGGCCTCTATCTACTGCAAACAAATTCCAGATGCATGTGCCACCATGTGTATCTGGCTAACATGGGTACAGGGTCCTCAAGCTTTGAAGGCAAGTACCTTAACTGCTAAGCCATCGCTCCAGCCCATGACCTGCTCTTAATGCAGTGCTGGGGACGGAGCCCAGGGCCTCGCGCGTGCTAGACAAGCACTCTGCCTACCGAGCCATTTATACTATTCAAGGAAGAAACATGACTTGTTTTGTTTTTGTTTTCTTTTTCAAATTCCACAGGTGCATCCAGAAATGCACTGGACCCCAAGTTGCTTGGGGCCTTCATCTATCCATCCTACCCTGAGCCCCCTGGGAACTCAATCCTAGGTTCACCGGCTAAGGAAAGACCGTGGTCAGCTCTAGGTACTTAGGCTGGAACTGTGTGCTTAGGGGCAGGGCATGTCAAATTATCCCAAAGTGGCCCCCAGGTGGAAATTGCTAGAATATTTGATTTCCCTACTCCTGCTGCCTCTTTGTGTCCCCTGTGACCTAGGCCACTCCTTCCCCAAGTCAGAAAAAAAAAATCAAAAAGACTTGGACAGGCCAGGGCAGCCTGGAAAGAAAGAAGGTCTTTCATTTGCTTTCGGACCAGCTCTTGCCTCCCTTGCATAAGACTCCAGAGTTCAGACCCCACAATTTCCAGAAAACTGGGGGGCCTGTCCTTTCGTCGCACCTGGGTGGGGTCGTATGGGGACAACAGCGGCAAGGGCTGAGCCACTCCGTCCGTTCTATGGGCACATCAGGCAAGTGACAGCAAGACATGGAAACCTTGGGAGCCCCCCGCCCCCGCAAGAAACCCCATGGGGAGCACCACAGGGAGCCCCACGGAGTTTCTGAATCAGCCGGTGACTCCTGCTGCCCGACGCGGAGGTGGATCTTTCTAGACTTTCCCTGTTTGCCGCATTTCCTCCAGCCTCCAGCTCCAGACCAAAATAGAGCAAGATAACCTCACAGCCTTCTCAGGGACACCAAGGAATAAACAAACCAACATGGTTTTCTAGCCTTTAAAAAAAAATTTTTTTTTCCTAAAGAACCACAGGCTGTTTTAAGACTCCACAGCAAAAGAGGAGGAGGGACAGAAGATGCTTCAGGAAGGAAATGAAGGGACGGCGAGCTGCGTGACGCTGCTGGCCGAGGCCAAGAGGCCGTGCCTGGCCCTGGGTCCTCCGCGGCACAGGGACAGCGGCTCTTGGGTTGCGCTAGACTCTGAGTCCGAGTCATCATATAGAACTTTGCACCACTTTCAATGCAAATGCTGAGGGACAATGATTCTGCACTAGATTCTTACAAGAAAACCGCCACCACCTTTCCAACCAAAACCTCTCGGCACAGAGTGACAATAACATCCTGAGGCAAATAAAGTGTCATGACCGATGTTACCGGACGAGGCCAGTGACTCACGGACACACGGGCATTATCCAAACCGTCTCTGAGGGACCAGGCCAGTGAGCACATGGAACAAGCCAGAGCCGGGAATGCTACAACCCCCCGACCTAGGTCATATAAAATAAAGGGAGACAGGACTGCAGGGATGGCTTAGCGGTTAAGGTACTTGCTTGTGAAGCCAAAGGACCCAGGCTCAATTCCCCAGGACCCACATAAGCCCGATGCACAAGGTGGCTCATGCATCTGGAGTTCGTTTGCAGCAGCCGAAGGCTCCATCATACCCATTCTCTCCTCTATCAAATGAATAAAATAAGCAAAAAATATTAATAAAAAAATGGGAGACACCTAAGGCTGAAGCACAGTGGCTGCCACTGATCTGTATACACTTGGATGCTGAGGCTCCATGGGTCTCACCGTGAGGCATCTATAAGCATCCTGGTGGCCCTCTGGGAATGGCAGCCTCCTATCCATGTGGCTTCTCCACCATCCTGACCCCAAGGAACACAGCAAAGAGAGGTGGCTCTTCTGGTTTAGCCTCTGAGTGCTGGGGTGAGTCTGAGAACTCACAGGTCAAGGCCAGGGCCACGCGGCACATCGCACAGCACAGCCCTCCTCAGAGAAGAGTCCAATGCCAGCAGCGCCCAGGCTGGGAAACTGCCTGAAATGACACCTGACGGGGAAGGGCGTCACAGGGGGAGGGTCCAACTGTGACTCGGAACCTCTGCGGGGGGAGTGGACCAGTTACTCTCCAGGGGTCCTTCCTTGCGCAGTACCATCCCTTCACCTGGCCTCTCTTCCTCACCCCACGGCCCTGTGCTCCTGTGGACCTTTCCTGCGAACATTTCCTGGGGATTCCACATTCATAAGTCTTCGTTTCACAGTCAGCCTTGGAGAAGTCCTGGCCTCGATGGCAGCTTCACTCCATTAGCAGTGGCTGTCTCCTTTGGTGGAGATGTACTAAGGCTTTGGGAAGGAGTGCTGTGATCCACTAGTCATGCCTGCCTTGGCTCCCAGAGGAAGGCTAGTGCTACCCATGCTGGAATGGAGGCCAGATGTCAGCTTGGTTTCATCCATCCTCAGGCAATGTGGAAAGCCATCACTGAGGAGAAAGATGGCGGCCCAAATGGGGACACCAGCAGGAAGTTGAAGGAAGAAACCAGCGTTTGAAAGAACCTTGAACATCCGCCCAGACCTGAATTTGAAGTCACAGAGGCCCAGACCTGACTTTGAGGCCTTGGTGAACACAGTTGAGTTCTTAGAAACAGTACATCCCCAGGGGTACCTGATTCCCATCTGCAGAGCTGGTATCTGAGCAGGCACTTTTTTTCCCCAGCTACACATGACTGCTTATTGACCAAATTGAAAAATATTAATTCTCTTTGTCTCCTGCCAAAAGGGCTAAAACAATTACAGGCCCTGATATGAAACCCAGATGTTAATACATTTGGAAAAATAGGTTCCTATAGCCGAGCAGAGGTCCTGGTCCAAGAGAGAAGTGCTTTTGGAATTAAAGTGTCAGGTCAAGTTATCCAGACAGCCCCGAACCTAAAGTCCATCACCCCCAAATGCATTCCAGAGTCAAGACCGGGCCCAGCACACGCTGACATTTCCTCATGGCCGGTGTGGACCAAAGTACCCCGGGATACCCAGGGCCCCCCAGCTCTGCATAATATAATTATAACCATCATAGGAAGACTTGCATGGAATCGAAAGTAGTCTAATTACAGGCAATTTTCACTTTTTGGAAATTGAGCTCAGATGCTGAAGAAACACTGCAAACAAGGCGTGCTGGAGCCTCGTTCTGGGAAAGAAGCCCTGCGAAGTCTGCTGGGAAGGACCAGCCCACCTCCAGAGGCTGGTGGCAAGCACACGTGCGACAGGCAGGTACGTCTGTCCTCATACCAGACCGACACCCCCACGCGAGAGGAAGCCCACATTCCACACAGAAGGTCAGATCAGACTCTCGTTCTTCCTCGCACCAGGCATAGCATGGAGTGTCTACCACGCACCAGGCTGGTCAGGGACTTCACTGCAATGATGTAAACTTCTGTTGTCATGGCCTCTGCGAGAGGTGGGGGTGGGGTCACCCTCAAAGCCACTGCAGTTCTTGCTCGGACCTTCACCGTGGGCCTCTGCCAGGCTCACAACCAGCCGAGTTCCCGCAGCTCCGCGTCGGCAGGCGGCAGCCTGGGCCACTTGGCTAGAAGAGGCTAAGCAAGCTGCCTGTCGTCTCCGGCTCAGTTACCTCGGGTGTCACTGCGATCCGACCCACGCTCACTGTGAGCAGGACGGCAGTCAGGGGAGTGAAGGCCGTCCCCACAGGGTGAGGGGGAAAACCTCATGTGGCCAGGGAAAGATGAGTTTTTTCCATCATGTCTGACTGGGCACCAGGCCTGTTTCCTCATCTGCAAAATGCGCGGAAGGGAGCCTCCACTGAAGACTTGGTGGCAGCTGCCCACCGATTCTGTCACCATTGCTGGTCCCAAGGGCAACGGTGTCTTCCCATGCGCAGAGATGCACGGCGGGGCAGAGGCGGCAGCGGACTCTACCTTGAGCTGGGCAAAGTCGATCCAGCCCCAGAGAGCAGCCTGTTCCCATGGAGGGTTTTCAAGACCACCAGGCATGGCCAGAGACCCCTGCCCAACCTGACTCCCTGTCACTCAGGAGACTCTTCCCTGCGAGGAGGCTCAGAAAACAAGACAACCCCACCAAGGACGGCAAGGAGCTCCGCCTTCTGCAGACCCTCACCAACACTCCTCAGACCCAGCCTGTTCCTGCTCTGCCGATGCTCACCCACACCAGAAGCCAGGCTGAGGAGGAACGATGGAAGGAAATAAAAGGCAAAACAGATCAAAACAGCCACCAAGGCTCACCACCCAACCTCAGACCACGGGACAGGAAGGCAGCTTCCTGGGATGCTAAACAGGGCTGGTGACCGCATTTTCTAGCATTAACTGGATTGGATACAGGGCAGTCCTGCCCTGCTGGGAGGCAATGAACTGGGGGCTTTTACCAGAATGACCCTAGCAAATCAGTGAGAGGGCCCCGAGAGCATCCAAAAGGCACTAGCCGGCACTAGGTCCAAGCAGCTGGGAGCTGGGTAATGGGGTGGCCCTTAGAAGGTGCCTCAACGGAGACACGTCCAGGGTCCTCAATCAAGTATGTTTCACAGCCTTCTCCTCTGACCTCCCAAGACAGACTGGGAGCTTACAATCAGCTGCTCCCTCCTGCTAAGGTGGCTCAGAACCCAAGCTCATGCCCTGGGACTGAGGTGTTGTGGTCGAGTCAGAAGGTTTGGCCTTCAGGAGCAGGGAGAAGGCTTCTGAAGCTTCTGGTACACTCTCTTCCCTACACTGCTGAGACTGACAATTGTAGTCCACACAATGAGTTGGGCTCCAACCTGTGAGAAGAAAACTAGTCAAGAGAACAAGCCACAGGCTGCAGGGGCTGCACCAGAAGACGTGACCCCCCTCCACCTGCTGGGCACCCAGCTTTCCCAGGAGCACCGGTGGCTCCCTGGCTGCCCAGTTCAACCCCCCCCCCAAGTTCTCCCAATGCCATATCAGCAACTTGGATAGATCCGATCCACTTCGCTGATGCTAATGCACAACCAAGACTGATAAGCTCACAGCAGCTCCGAATGCAAGCCAGATGATCTGGGAGACTGGGGTTCAAGTCCCCCTCTGCTACTTAGAAGAGTCACTTCCCATCTCTGAGCCAGTGGGAATAGCATTGTCAGGGCCTATTATAAAGATGGGCTGCCTGCGACATGGTTGCAAAAAAGTAAACACCAAAACTGGAGAAGCCCCAACCCTACTGGTGGGGACATTGTGACCTGTAACCTCTGCAACTCATGGTGACAAAAGTCAGATCCAAGCCTGCCCAGAGTCTTATCACCAAGTCTCAGGCCTACACCCAATGCAACAGCCACCTGAATGTCTCCACCGAGGACTGGGAGACTGAAAGTCAACAAACCATCTCCTCAGGGCCACCCTGAGGCCGCTGGTAGGGTTCAGGGCCTGCCTTCTGCACCTAGCATTAACGACCTTCTCCCACAGAGCTCCGGAGCGCAGCCTTGCCGTGTGCGGCTCCACCTGTCCTGCAGTGGGTCCAGAGCCGCTGCTCACCCGGGCTGGCCAAGGAAGGGAAGCTGAGCTGTTAGGGAGGCCGGGGCTCCACGGCCCACCGGGCAGGTACCAGTCACCTTCCTCATTACTGAGACAAAAATACCAGGTAAAAATTCAGTTACAGGAGGGTTTGCTATTTTGTCCTCATGACGGGGAAAGCCTGGTGGTGGGAGCTGGCAGCCGCTCGTCACATTCAGCCCCCTGTGAGGAAGCAGACGGTGAGGAGCGCCGGTGTGCAGACAGCCCTCTTCCTTCTATGCAGCCCAGGGTTCTGCCCACACTTGAGGTGGGTCTAATCAAGAGAACCCCTCACCAATATTCTAAGTCCTGTCAGGTTGACAATCAATATAAACCATTCTGGGGCAGCTCTGCATGATGCATCCTTCTCTAGAGCCACGGAAGAGCCACGGTAGGTGTCTGTCAAAGACACCTTTTCCACGGCAGAGCAAGAGCCAGGCACCCTGGGGAGGCCACTGTTGCCACCCAAGGCAGCTAGAAACAAGGGCACTAAGCTAGCCTGGACTGAGGAGAACTGGCACATGGTCCTCTGGCCTCCTCTGCCGACCTCTCTCCCTGCAAGGACAGGCAGGGAACAAGGCCCCTCTGCCTAGAGTGACTCAGGCTGCGGCTAATCCAAATCTTGGCACCAGAGACATGTTGAGGTCACCTTCCTGGCAGCCAAAATCCTTGGGATGGATCAAGGGACATTTTTCATCCAGCTGCCAACATCATCTCAACCTTGGTGGTGATGAGGTCTGGCCTCCCAGGGTTCTCAGTGCAATCACAGCCCTCCAGGCAGGGCAGGGCAGCAGCCCGCACAGGCCTGCCAGCTCCTAGGACGGAGGGGGAGGCTGGGACGGAGCGTGCAGGGTAACTCCTGCCCCAAACACCCTGCCCTTCAGCTAGAACCACAGCACGCACAGAGACAGAGGCAAGGCCAGGTCCTGAAAACCAGGCCCCAGGACCAGCAGGTCCAGCCTCAGGCCCTGAGCTCAGGAAATGAGGGGTACGTCTCAGCCCCGTCCCCAACTCCAGCAAGGCTTCTAGAGCCGGGGCCACCATCCCCTGGCCCACCTCTGAGCCTCTGCTCACCCTGCAGCTGGCCAAGGGCGGCTCCGACACGACTTTCCAGCTGTCTGGGGCCTGGCTTGAGGCAGGGCCCAGGGCCATGGAAGGCCTCCAGCTCAGCTCATTATCGGAATTTAATCTGGATTCTGAAAGATCAAGAGGATGGGCTGGAAAGTGACTCCCACAGGGAGAGGGGCTGAGGCCAGCCCACAGCTGGCTAATCCGGCACCCCGGGAGTGTCCCCGGGGCTCAGCAGAGCCTGCCAGACAGCCAGATGTCCCAGCCCAGCACAGCTGGGCAGCTGGTGGCAGCAGGAGCACAGCTCCCTCAGCACAAACACCAGACTGGCTCCCTGGCCACGAGAGGGGTGATGGGGCACAGGATCTGGGCTTCTCAGAGGACACGGGAAGTTAGGAAGCTTTGGGCTGGAAGAAGATGTACCGCTGGGGAGATCAAAGGAGCACCCCACCATGTCCCCACTGGATAATGCAGACGGGGGGGGGGGGTTCAGCACCGCACAAGGGCACAGGAGGTGGTAACACAGCCAAAGCGGAGGTCCTGCCCGCTGCCCTCCGGACTTGCTCCCACAGTGAGGAGCAAGGGGAGAGTGTGTAATGAGCACTCGCGACACAGGAGACACTGTTCTAAGTCCCTTGGCTGTGTCCCGCCCCTCCAAGCACACCCCTGGGTATCTGAGTATCACCCCCAGCACAGAAGACGAAACGGAGGCTCTGTGGTCACTCTGTCCCCACGCTACACTGCGCCTGGTGGCAAGATTCAAACCCGGGTTCTCAGCGCTCACTTAGCCTACCTAGGGAAGTACTTGCATTCCAAAGCAACCCAGGTGGTGAACGCACACTGTTGTTGCTTTTTAATTTACACGTTTATTTTGATGTGTGTGTGTTCACGTGAGTGCCAGCGTGCGTGTGCCACAGCATGCACGTGGAAGTCAGAGGGTCAGGCCTTGTGCCTTCCACCTGGTTTGAGGCAGGGTCTCCCTCTCATTCATTTGGCTGTTCACCAGGGTGGGGAAGGGAAAGCTCCCGGGCACCTCTCCCATCTCTGCCTCCCAGCTGCATTGACGCACTGGGATTACAGATGCCTGCCACAATACCAGACCGTTACTGGGGATCCAAACTCAGGTATTCACAGCTGCCCAGCAAGCGCTTCATCCGCAGAGGCAGCCCCTGAACACACAATGCTTTGGTGTCTAGCTGTCTAACGTCTCGAAAGGGGAGAGCTGTTTCCAGCTCTCGCACTCAGGAAGAATGTTTAGAAACCTGGGAAACACAGCGCTTTCCCTCCCTCCCTGCCTTCCACCTGCCAGGCCCACCCTCTACTAGATGGCCCCTCCTCTGCTCAACCAGGAGCTCCCAGAGGGCACAGCTTGGCACTGGCTTTGCTTCTGATTAGTTCCCCGGTGTGTGGCACGGCTGGTGAAGGACCCTACAAGTCACGTAGTGCCCCTGAGGCCACCAGTTCTACCAGCCCGCCGGGAGCTGAGGACTCCGGGACCACACGTCCTTCTGTCACCTACAACGCTGAGACCTGGTCTTCCCTGAGCACCAGGATCCAGCCATGGAGCTCGGTGGGAGGCAGCCGCTCATGCGTCAGGGACGGGAGGACTCAGGAAGGAGAGGAACCGCTGGCAGCAGGGTGGGAAGGAGGACAGCCTCCTCCCAAAGGCCTGTGTCCTTCCAGGAAAGGACTGCACGGTTCACCCCGTGCACTGAACTTCCCCGGTCCACCTTGAGGCAACTTTAGGGCTCTGGTGGGTCCCGAGACACTTCTCCCCTAACCTCTATTGCCAGAACCCCTGATTGCACAAATGTCGTCAGCTCCACAGGCCACGAGTGACCATACCACCGAAAGGACACTTGCCACACTGTTCCTTCCCCAGAAGTCCTAAGTCATTAGCTTCTCTGTTCATTAACTCCTAGGTTCACATCTCCTCCTCAGTCAGTCATGTTGCTGTAAAGGCAGATTCAGTTCCTAAGCCCCAGCACCTAGCAGAGGAAGCATGTTTGGAAACAGCCTGTCTATGGACATAATCAGCCAAATGAGGTCATAGGGGAGCAGTGAGGGGCCCTTATCCTGTGTGAGACAACCACGGGTGAAAACAGTTGGGACCCCACGACAACACAGGTCAAGACTAGTCTGAAATATTTGTAAAAACTAAAAGCTGACGGCCATCCCCAGATGCTGGAAGAGTCAAAGAACCCCACACAAACCCATGTAGGTTTCAGAGGGGACAGAGCCCCAACTGACACAATGATTCTGGAATTCCAGGCTGCAGAATAAAGTCTTATTTGTATAAGGCCCTTTGTCTATGCTACTTTGTTATGGCTGCCCTGGGAAACTCAGACATGCCCCCAGAAAAATTTTAGGCAAGGCCCCCACTCACATGACCATCTTTATGTTTTTAATTTTTATTTATTTATTTATTTGACAGAGACAGGTAGAGAGAGAAAGAGAGACAATGGGCACACCAGGGCCTCCAGCCACTGCAAATGAACTCCAGATACGTGCACCACCTTGCACATCTGGCTTACGTGGGTCCTGGGGAATAGAATCTGGGTCTTTTGGCTTTGCAGACAAGCACCTTAACCACTAAGCCATCCCTCCAGCCCGACTGCCCTTTATCTTTACCTGTTGTCTGGCCTCTGAGAACAGCACCTGGCATGTGAAAGGTTAACATTCGTTGACAAATGAATCATAGTCCACCTGCCTACGTTAACACCGTAACCTTGACCACCATGAGGGCAGCTTAGTCCTGAGTGTGGGTCCCAGACTTCCAGCACCTTCTACCACAGGGCAGAGATGGGCACTAGTGTGGGAGCAGCGGGTGGAGATGGCCCCTCGCAGGAAGAGCAGCATCTGGGGTTATGAGGTCAGGAAGTGAACTCATCATGGGAAGGGGGAGCTCAGTACTAGAAGTGACCCTCCCCAAAAAAAGCCAATGGCCACTAGCTGCTGGAGGGCCAGTGTTCCTACCAGAAGGCTCAAAGAGGACCGTGCAGGAGGCAGGCTGACCCTCCCCACTATGTTGGGCCAGACCCACTCAAAGCTTCCACACTCTGGAAGTTAGGCCTCCACAGGGCTTTTGGAGAAGCAGGTCTGAGGACCCACCTGCCAGGACCCCGGGGGAGTGAGCAGACCCAGGGTTAGCACAAGTGGGTGACCCACTTGTTGGCAAACAGCCTCCGAGCACCCATCTCACTCCAGGAAGACCAAGCGCGTAGTTAGGTCAAGAGTCCTTGGGGGTGGAGAGGTGGCATCGGGGTACAACACCTGGTACTGAAAAATGAACACGCATACTGCACTGTGGGTGTCTAACTCAGAGAAAGCACCTCTCACCCCCAAGAATGAACTCAGTGTCTCTCCGTGAGGCTGTGCCAGGGACTGGGGCAAGGCCAGCGGGCACCTGGGTGACTGTGATAAGATTCAGAGTTGATCCTGAGGCTGCCTTCCGGGGACCCATCCACCTCAGCGCCCTCCCTGGCCACACCCTCCACTCCAGGGAGCTGCTCTCTAGCAGAGAAGGAGTGCACATGAGCACCTGGTGGGGGCGCTAAACACCAATGCCACCTACTGCCCATCACACTGAGATCAAAACTACTCAGCAAGAGACCTTGGTGAATGTGTGGTGACTGAGCCTCGCCTCACTGTCTGGGGGGTCCTCGGTGAGATTTGCCAGAGCCATTTGTGTGTGTGGTGTGTGTGGTGTGTGTGAAGGGGAGTGCATATATGCCCATGCATGAGTGGTCTATGTGCACACGTGTGGTGTGTGTGCCTGGTGCCTGTCTGCACATGTGTGTGGCAGGAATTGTACAGTGTGTGGGGTGCACATGTACACACATGTGTAAGGGGTATGGTGTGTTCTGACCACAGTTCTAGAACTTTAGACAGACATGCACAGAGCCACCCCACAGCACCATGCACACCAGCAGAACGGAGGGGCTACCGGACCCAATGACGCCACTCACAGCTGGAAGAACTGACACCGGAAACTGACCAACAGGGGAGTGGATGGCGGTCTCCATGGGAGCACATGGGTTCGTGGATGGCTTGTGGAGACTCCAGACGGTGGGGGCGGGGCTGCCTCAGGACAGGGCCTGGGACTTGGTAGCCTAGCTTTCCACAGTGTTTACCATTCTCTCTCTTAAATTTTATTCCACTCAAGTGTCTTATCTATCCAAAACCTTTTATTTATTTATTCGTTTTTCAGTACTGGGGACGAGCCCAGGGGCTTGTGCATGTCAGATAAGCATTATATCACTAAGCAACATCCACGGCCTTCTTTTGAAATTGCCCACACTAGCCTTGAACTTGCTCTATAACCCAAGCAGGTCTTGACCTTGTAATCTTCTTGTCTCAGACTCCTTAATAGCTTGGGTGGTGGCCTGTGCAACCAAGCCCAGCTCTAAACCAGTTAATAGAGACCCAGTTTGTAGACCTGGGGTCCAGCCATCCTTACCAGTCTTCATGTGAATGCCCCCTCAATGGGCAGCCTACCAATGCTGGTTTTAGGCCACTTGAGTTCTGCCCACTTTGCAGACAAGTTACCTCAGAATGTATATAAAACTGACAGGTGGGTGTAAGACTGGAAATCCTCCACCAATGCTGTTTTCTTAATAGCCAAGATGATCCCCAGAACATCCGTTTGGGGGCCAGGATTCCTCAGTCCCTGACTGTGGTCACAAGTGCCCTCTAGCTGAATAAGAGTAACCACCACCTTCCTCTAAGTACCAAAACTTACAGTCTCTCAGAACAAGCCTTTGGGGCTGGACAGATGGCTTAGCAGTTAAGGCACTTGCCTGTGAAGCCTAAGGACCCATGTTTGACTCTCCAGATCCCACATAAACCAGATGCACAAAGGTGAGGCAAGCGCAACATCGCACATACCCACTAGGTGGCACAAGCATCTGGAGTTCGATTGCAGTGTCTTAGGCCCTGGCACACCAAGCCTCCCTCCCTCTCTCTCTCTCTCTCTCTCTATCTCTTTCTCACTCTTCTAAAAATAAAATGAAAATGAAAAAACAAGCCCAAAGGGTTGGAGTTAAGGTTCCTCGCCTAGTGATTCTTGGAAGGCTGAGTGCCTCCATCCCACCTGTTTGCTTTCAGTCAGGGTTTTCTCCCTTGAACTTCTTATTTTCACTTAGTGTCTGGCACAAGGCAGGGCTGCGGAGTGGAGCCATACCAGCTCTTCCCCACTCCTCGTTCCCAGCATGCCTCCGGATGCAGGCTAACCATACACTCCCACTGCACAGGGCCACACAAGCTGAGGCTTCCCGACCTCCTGGGACTCCTCCCTGGTCACACATCTTTACAGCAGTCCTTTTGTCCAGGTCCAAATATGGCTGCTCCTCCCTGGAGGAGGCACCATGACAGGCCCTGCCCCTGTCTGCCCCAGCCTGCAATGGCCCCTGCTTCCACTGCAGCTGAGGGAAGCCCCCAGCACCACAGCACCCACCTGCCCAGGTGCTCCTGCAGCACCTGGTACACACTGATCCGGAAGGTCTCGTTGTTGAAGCGTTCCCGGATGTAATCCTTATAGATCCGGAACTCGGCTGCGGTCACCGCTTCCCCTTCCGGGATCTTGGAAAGGTCGAAGCGGAATTCCCGGTGGTGGTAGCGTGGGTGGAAGAATTCCTTGTCGTGCTCCACTGCAAGGGAAAAGCACACGGCAGCACCAAAGCCCGTTAGTCTCTGGTCTCTCTCCCGGCACAGGGTCTACAGCGGACGCCCTGCATGCAAACAATACCTTCCCACCTCCACATGGATCCAACACACAGATGACCTCCAAGCGAGTGACTCCAACGTGGGGACAATTCCCGGCACGCAAAGGACCCCCGACACGCAGATGGCCTTGTCTCCGCCTCTCGTGAGCCTGGCGCTCCTGTGTACAATTCCCTCTTATCCCCTCTCACCGTAGGCCTCACAAAGCAATTCCAAGTTAGTCCCCCATAACGATTCCTAAGTCACCCTTGGCCAGACCCGGCTGTCTTCCAGTGCCTCCTCACTTTGGCGGAATGGCCCTCAGCATTTCTCTGGCTCAGTAGTGTCCCTGAGGTCACCTAGATATGTCATTCCTCTCCCCTGCCCCCCGCCACATTCTAACCTCACACCAAGTTCTGCTAATCTTAGCACTTTGATGCCTTCCTTTCTCTCCAGCTACCCAGAGCTGAGTCTCGACGATTCTGTTCACAGACAGACCGGGCTATGGTGGGACTGTCCCCCGAGAGCCCCATGGTACAGTGCAACGTCAGGATTTTGCTCACCGTCCCACCACCCCACTGCTGACAGACAGCACCCATACTCTTCCAAGCACCTTCCCTGATCCTTGCCCAACAGAAGATCACCCGGAGCATCACAGGCCCTATCCGAGTCCCTGACACACCTCACACCTTGGCCTTCAGAGCAGCCCTACTGGCTAACGCAGCCAGAGCAGCGGAGAGCGGGTGGAAACCGTGCCCTCGGCTGGGGCTGCCCGACGAACCTGGAAGTACCAAAGGGATGTGCCCAGCCTGCAGCTCTGTGCCACCCAGCACTGACCCCTCTTAGCCATTGCCGGATGGGGCCTGTGAGGCTAAGGGGATCCCCATTTTACAAGAGAAGGTCGAAGAAGCCAGGTAACTTCCTCACTGTGACAGGTGAGCTCGGAACTCTGAGGCCGACACCCTCTGGAGCCACATTACTTGAGCTTCCCGGTCCTCGGACGAGAGCAACAATGGCTCTGGCAATCATAAGGGTGTGGCTCTTACATCAGCACTGGCCACAAGTATAAGCAATGTGTGTCTGCCCCTGTCATGGGACCTCAAAATGATGAACCAGAAACATGCCCGTCAGGACAGAAGCGGCAAGGTAGACAAGGGGGCACTTACGTCAACCTGTTAGCACAGGCTTACTCGCAAAAGAAAGAGAATTGCAATAAGGAAGAGAAAAGAAATAAGAAGGGACACAAATAGGAAAGCAAGAAGTCAGGTCATCCCCACTTGCACATGAGGTGACCCCATCCTTCTTGGACCCAGGAGTCCTCACCAGAAGACTCAGGTCCCATCAGCACACTCAGCAAGAGGCGGAATACAAAGTCAGTGGCCTTTCTACATACTAATAACAGACGTGTTGAGAAAGCAGCCCCACGCAAAATGGTTTGAAAAAATCTAATTTTAAGCTGGGCATGGCGGCACATGCCTTTAGTCCCAGCACTTGGGAGGCAGAAGAAAGAGGATCACTGTGAGTTCGAGGCCACCCTGAGACTACATAGTAACTTCCAGGTCAGCCTGGGCTCAAGAGAGAGACCCTACTTCATAAAAACCAAAAAGGGGCTAAAGAGACAGCTTAGCGGTTAAGGTGTTGGCCTAACCAAGCCAAAGGATCCTGATTGGATTCCCCAAGACCCACGTAAGCCAGATGCACAAGGGGACACATGCATCTGGAGTTTGTTTGCAGTGACTGGAGGCTCTGGCGTGCCCATTCTCTCTCTCTCTCTCCCTCTTTCTCTCTCAAATACATTATACACACACACACACACACACATACACACACACACACACACACACACACACATACACACACACACACACACACACACACACACACACACAAAGAAAATCTAATTTCAGATGGCGGTGCCCACTAGGGTGACTCAAAACTCCCCAAAGTACTAAGAAGTGACAGTGGAGTGTTCAGCACTAAATGAGACATCTATGTTTATCGCATCACCCAAGGCTCAGGGACCATTGTGAAAGAGATGGCAGAAAGAATGTGAGAGCCAAAGGAAGGGGAGGAGTGCTTGCAACATTGTCTCCCAGACACAACGATGCCTTGATATTCATGACCTCACAGTGCCTGGCACTGCCTACACAAGACCTTCATAATAGGAGGTAAAAATGATGACATCGAGATAGAAAAGAGACTAGTTGGGAAGAAGGGATTCAGTGGACAGGGACTTTGGAGGGGGAAAGGAAGTGGTGGGAGGGGAGTATGATCATGATATATTGCCTATATTCATGGAAGTTGTCAACAAAATGTTTTGTTTTGTTTTCTTTTGTTTGTTTGGTTTTGCAAGGTAGGGTCTCACTCTAGCTCAGCTGACCTGGAATTCACTATGTAGTCTCAGGGTGGCCTTGAACTCACAGCGATCCTCCTACCTCTGCCTACCGAGTGCTGGGATTAAAGGCGTGCATCACCATGCCCGGCTTAAAAAAGTTGTTGTTGTTTTTTTTAATCTAAGGATAAATCTAACCATGGAAGTTCAATACCTCAAGGAACAAAACATTCCGATTAGCCAAACAGTGATGAAAGGTCTCCCCGATGGGGCAGAGAACAGGAGCGTTTGCTGCGGTCCCACGCCAGCCAGGAAGAGAAGGCGGCTGGGAATCGCACAGCTCCACGCAGCCATTCATGGGCAGGGGACGTGCTGAGAAGACAGCGAAGCTATCACGATTATCAAGTGTTGTCTTAAAATTAAACTCACAGGTGAAGTGGACAACTGAGTGTCTTGCAAACATGCGTGAGCTCGTGGGAATGACTTTCTGAATGAATTTCCTCCATTTTTCCACTGCTTAAAGACGAGAAAAGCAAGAACCGTGATGTCCTCTTACTCCTGAGACCCACATGTATCGTTGAATGGCCTCAAAATGGAGGGCCAGAGAGACGGCTTGGTGGTTACAGGCCCTCGCTTGCCAAGCCAGCTGGCCCAGCACCCACGTAAAGCCAGACGCGCAAGGCGGCACATGTGTCTGGTTCATTTGTGGAAAAGAGCCCTGGTGCGCCCTTTCATTCTCATTCATTCCCATTCTCTCTCTCTCATAAATAATATATTTTTTAACTCCATGTGTATCAGTTGCCCAAACAAGAGCACTCTCCCCCAGATCACCAACCCAAAAAGAAGAGTGGGGAGTCACCTGAAGTCCAAACCCGACTCCAGCTCGGTCCTCCCAGGGCTCTTTTCCTGGGGAAGCCACTCCGTGGGCGCTCTACTCACTGCCAGCTCGGCACCCAGATGGCTCCGTTGCTCAAACGAAGGCCTCGATGAGGGATGATGCGTGTCTAGCCCTTGCACATGCTTTGTCCTTCCTGCACCCAAGACAGGCGTCACTAAACAATCTCCCAACTTTCCTTCCTCCGGGCACTCACTTGGATTGCCACTAACCAAGCCTGGCTGACGCCCGAGAGGATGGCTGGACTTGCCATCTTCAGTCTGGACAACGGACAGCAGGGTGGACAAAAAGCCTCCTCCAGGGAACAGACGAAAGCCAGCAGCCGATTCAAGGCAAGGATTGGAAAAACAGGAAGAGAAGAGGGGCCCAGAGCCACTAGGGAGCCACAGTGCTGTGGGGACAGAGAACAGGGAGGTGCAGCTCAGGAGGAGAGACTGTGCTGTGGCCGGCAGGCTCGAGGGGTGGTGTCCTGGACATGTGACATCTGCAGAGAGGTTCCAAGCTACTGCACGCTCGTGGCTGTGGCTGTTGAACTAGCTTTTGGGAGTCATGCACCAAAACCGCTTTGACAAGAGCCTGGAGACAGCACTGCTGGGCCATGTGGAGATGGAACCAGGGCCACCATGAGAACGTGGCCAAAGGGTGGTGGAGACGCCCAGCCTGCAAAGGGCTTGCCTTGCAAGCATGATGACCCAAGTCTCATCTCCAGAACCCATGAGAAGGGCCGGGTGTGTTAGCACGCATTTGTGATCCCAGTGCTGGGGAGGTGGAGACAGGAGCAGGCTTGGGGTTCCCTCACCAGCCACTCTAGCCTACCTGGGGAGCTGCAGGCCAATAAAAGACTTCGTCTCAAAAAGGGAGGACAATGCTGTGGGATGACACCTGAGGTTGTCCTCTGGCTCCCACATCCACGTACGCATACACACGTACATCTGCACACACACACACACACACACACACACACACACACACACGCACACACACGAGGAATTTGGCCAAAGCAGAGGCAGGACCAGAGGACAAACCTGGCATAGTGACCCAAAGGTGGCCCATTCAGATAAAGAGGCCTCACTCACTGGGTCTTGACCCTGGCTGCCGGAAGACCTGAGAAGGCAGCCTCGATGGGGACGGCAGTGTAGAGGATGGAAGAGAAGCGAAGCCAGTTGTGAACGAGGTACCCAGATGGTGGAGGGGGGCCGTCAACCCCGCAGACAGCCAACTTCCTCCACCGCAGCTGGAGGAACCCAGGTGGGGAGCAAGCAAGTCCATCACTGGGCAACTCCTTCCAAAATTTTAAAGTTTTCAGGAGACAATGGTCACCCTTCCAGACCTCTGTGGTCCTCTCATTGCCCCCAAAGGTGGCACAGAGCTGTCCATCAGAGAGAAGAAATGAGTTAGGGACACAAGGATGCTTCCAGGCAAAAGCCACAGGCCCGGAGCTAGAACCTGACCCCTGAGCTCAGACCCTTGCAAAGTTTATCAGCCGCTGTGAGGCTAAAATGAGGAGGACCCCCAAGGAGCAAGAGACCCAACAGAAGTCCACAGTGACCATGGCTCAAGGTCCCCTAGGCCAGGGCTTCCTGTCCCTAACTCAGAAACAACCCTCTGAGGCCCCTCCTTTCTTACAAGGACACAAGTTATCTAAGGGTTCTGGCACACAACAGAACTCCCCAGGGGCCAACATATCCAGGCTGCCGTGGAGAGGTGATTTATGGCCCCATAGCTTTGGGGATGTAAACTAGGAGGATGGCTCTTCATTCTGAGATTCACCTGGCAAGATTATGGGGCTTGAACAAGCCACCAGGGGCCTGCGGTGAAGTGGGAGGCAGAGGACTCTCACAGGAGGAGGCGGTCCCACTAATGAGCAGTGCCACACCTGGAGATGCCAGGCTGTGACACACTGCTCATGGGGGAAAGAGAGCGCCCGGCACATGAGTCTGCAGCAATCACACTGCCCAGAAAGCACCCACAGCCCCCCATCAACACATAGCTCTTGCCTGTCCTAGCAATGAAACAAGACGTTGCTATAGGAAAGATGCAGGTCGCAGCCAGTTCACCTACTGCGCCTGCAGCAGGAAAAGCCCCTACTCCGGGTTACACCACCACCGTGCTTTTTGAATTTTCATGCCTTGCTATGTGGTAACATACACCCTTCTCAGGCTGGAGAGATGGCTCATTTAGATACCCAGAGCCCACGTTAACAATAATAATAATTAATAACAATAATAATAATGAAGAAGGGGCTTGGCAGCATACATTCGTAAGTGCTGGGGATGTGGAGACAGGCGGACCCCGGGGTTCACTGGCAAATTTCGGACCACGGAGAGAGCCTGTCTCAAGAAAAGTGGGCATTGCTGGGCATGGTGGCACATGCCTTTAATCCCAGCCCTCGGGAGCCAGAGGTAAGAGGAGTGCTGTGAGTTAGAGGGCAGCCTGGGACTACACAGTGAGTGTCAGGCAAGCCTGGGCTAGCATGAGACCCCACCTCAAAAAGAAAAAAAAAACTGGGCAGTGCCAGAGCAAGCCACCCAAGGTTGTCCTCTGGCCCCGCACGCACCTGGACACACACATGCATAATAAAATGCGCCATCTTACCACCTTTACATGTGACACGCACGTGTGACACACATTCACGCTGTGCAACCATCTGCAGAAAAGCTCACCTGGCAAAAAAAACGCAGCCCTGTCTCCAGTAAACACGCTGCACTCCGCGCCCTCAGCCCTGGGGCAGCCGTTCTACTTCCTGTTGCTCCGAACCTGACTCCTGGGGGCCGGCCTCTCAGTGGGGACAGGTCGTTTCTGCCCGTCCCTGACTGGCTTGTTTCACTGGGCTCCGCGCCGTCAACGCCCCGCCAGGCTGCGACAGGAGTCACTCCTGCTCAAGGCCAAGTAACATGCCCCGCATGGACGGACAGCCCTGGGAGCTGGCATCCTCGGTGGGACCCGACTGTGGCCGCCTCTCGGCTGCTCTGACGGGCACTGCTGTCAACATGGGCACACGAGTTCTTCGCGAGGCCCTTGCTCCGGGTTCTTCTGGGAGGAGACCAGGAGGCAGAACGGCTGGGCCATGCGCTGAGTCTGGTTCCGTGATTGTCGGGAACTGCTGGCCACCAGAGCTTGCCCCATCTTTACCTTCTGACCAATAGTGGCCCACAGCTCACTACCAGGTGCTTTTTGCTCTGTCTGCCGGGGCCATTGTGACGGACGGGTGTGAGGTGGACAGCCATTGAGGTACAAAAACCCTCTTGCTGGTCTGGCTGGGCAGCCCGTACAGTACCCACCATACCCTTGATCCCTAGAGAAGCTCTGCTCACGGCCCAGGACGCCCTAAGGCTCGGAGCCTGCGCCTGCCCAAGGTCCCAGGGCCGCGAGCCCCAGAGGCCTGTGCTGCAAGGGAGCCCCCCCAGGCCACTCCGCGCCACCGACGACCTCAGCCCGGGGAGACGGAAACGTACGGGATCTCAGCAGTACACAGAGCCCCTGGCATGCCAGACTTAGTGCCTCCAGTGCCAACTTAGGCCCCTGAGAGTCCTGCCGGCCACCATGTCATCTTGAGACCCAGGGCCTCGCGAGCAGTCAGGAGCCGCACGGGCACCTTGGGTGTCTTTCTGACCCACGTCTGCAGCCTGCACAGATGCCGGGCGGGGGCGGGGCCGAGCATGATGGCTTTGCCATAAGATTAAACACTTCACTGTCCACATGGGCTCGGCACCGTGCGAACAATGTGACCGTTGTGAACTGCGTAAGCCAGAGGTTTGGGGCCGGGCTGGGGAGAGGAGGAAAAGATGGGTCTAATTATCTCTCGAGGGCTAGGCCAGGCACTGAAGGGCCGAGAGCGAAGATGGGCTATGAGAACGCAAGCCTTCTTTCCTCCACAGTCTTCTCGACCCTCTGTCCGTCCCTCGGGGAAAGGGGCCAAGCGTCCAGGGCTCTCCGGGTCCCAGCTCCATCCTTACTTAGCACATGGAAAATGAGAGAAAACGTCAGAAAGCAGTGTCACTGGGTCTCCAGCAAAGAATGGTCTAGGGGTGTGCTGACCCAGCCTGAGACCCCACATATGAGGGAGGCTGAAGCAGTAAGAGGTCATTTGAGCCCAGGGACTCAGAGACACTCCGGCAACATGGTGAGACTTGTCCCAGATATTTTTTGATTTTTGTGAGACAGGGTCTCATGTAGCCCAGGCTGGATTCAAATTCACTGTGTAGCTGAAGATGACCTTGAACTCCTCACCCTCCTTCCTCCACCTTCCAAGCGAAGAGATAACAGGCATGCACGTCCCCCCAGATATTAACTGCTGCATTAGGGCTCCTGGGCTAGCCAGACCTCAAGAAGTCACAGATACTGGGCTTGGTCCCCATCTTGGTGGCCAACTGGCAGGATAGGACCCCAGCCTCACCAGGCCTGTGCTTCACTCGGAAAGGATTGTCTCTTGTTTACTCTGAAGTTTCCTGTCTCCTCCAGTAGCTTTTTTCTGTATAAAACCTCCAGCATCCCACCAATGTTGACTTACATGTGCCTCAGGGGCCACTCTAACCCTGGGAACTGCCCAGGACAGACCGCATGTGGCCACTGGGCCCTTGGGATGTGACATCTGTGGCTGGGGAACTGAGGACTTCACTTGATCTGTTATAATTAATTTACATGTAGTCACTTGAGGCCTATGGCCTCCCTGCCGGACAGCCTAGGGACATTTGTATCACGGTGGAAAGTTCCGTGGGTCACCTCCACAGGACCCGGGCAGTGCCCACTCCCAGCAGCCCAGTTCACACAGCTCGCATGTGAGGGGACCCACACTATGCTGAGATACACGAGGCCATTTTCTTCAAAAGAGGCTCCAACCTTTAATTCCAGCACTTGGGAGGCATAGGTAGGAGGATCACCATGAGTTCGAGGCCAACCTGAGACTACATAGTTAATCCCAGGTCAGCCTGGGCTAGGGTGAAATCCTACCTCGAAAAACCAAAAAAAAAAAAAAAAAAAAAAAAAAAAGAGGCTCCAGAGTGAGAAGTGTGGACACCAGAAGAGTCCCATTCCGGGGCTGAGGAGGTGAGGATGTGAGGCCCACACACGGGTTTCATGGACCCTGGCGGCTGGTGGCCTCATGGCTTCTGGGTTTTCCCATAAAACAGGCAGAAAGACCCCTGCTCTTGTCACAGGCACACATGTGGTGTCCTTATGAGGACAGCTCTAAGAGGTGCCAAGGTCAGACGTACAAGGGCTCTGTTCAGGGCCTGCCCAGCACCCCCGACCTTCTCTGCCTAAGCAAGCCTCCAAGTAGTGGACACAACGCATGGCCACCCTCTTCTGGCCCCTGTCGTTTCCTTCCTAGAATACAGTGACTCTTTCTCGGCTGCCCTGCTGACCTGCCATTCACTCCCCAAGGAGGGAACCGGAACTCTGGGTTTCTACCAGGAAGCGGGGCTGCAGAATGAGCCCCAACTCACCCAGCCTGGGCACAAGGCGCTGGCCCGTGCATGGGTGACTGGGGCCACAGGAAGAATGGCTCTGGTTCCCCGGGCTGCGACAGGGTTGACTTAGGCCTGGGATTCTCAAGCTTCAATGTCACGGGTCCTATGCTGAAGGCTGAACCCCATCCACAGTGTAGCTGGCTCAGGTCTGAACTGGGGCGAGAATGCTGGCCTGAGTAACCCACTTTGAGAACCCCAGGGCACACACCATCTGTAAAGTGTCCAGCACAAAGGCCATCTCAGATTGCCAGCCGGCATTCCATCACCTGACCTCTGTGCCACCAGCCACACTCTCTCACCTGGCACTTGCTAGATTCCCCAGAGACTTGATGTTGTGCGGGGGGGGGGGGGCATGAGCCTCATGGTCTGGTGGGACACGGGCTCTTCCAACTTTCGGCACAGGCTCAGGACAAGTTAACCCATCTCCAGGGAGCTCAGCTTCCCCCCAGAGGCCCGTTACAAGTCTGCGGTGGGAACTGGAGGCCACACGGGCCGGCCAGCACACAGTGTGGTGGAGCTGTGGCCTCACGCCGTGGTCAGCCCAGCGGGCGCCCAGGAGCAGCAGGGTGAGTCACGGCTATGGCCTCTCCTTTGGGCAAGAGGGGACCCAGACCCCCACTATCCCCAGGCAGCTGGAGCCCCAAGCTCAGCTGGGCAGGCACAGCTGCTTCCAGGTATTTTAGCAGCAAATCAAATCAAATGAGAATTTGTAATCCTTCCTGGGGTCTGGGTTCCATCAGCCTAAACTCATTAGGCCAAGAGATGCAGGTGCAGAAGAGGAGAGGGCGCCCACCTCCCCTTCAAAATAAGAGTCTGCCCTAAGGCTGAGCTCTGTCTCTGGACATGAACACCCACAACAGCTTGATCGGCTTCGTCCCTGAAAACAGAATGGTGCAGACGTGCCACCGAGGCTGTCCTAGGGGCTTCTGGGAGATGGCTGGGTAAAACTGTAAATTTCCGTGAGCCACAGTAAGTGTTTAAGTTCCCATTCTAACAAACAGCAACTTGAATCCCTAGTTTGAATAGTCAAAGTACCCTTAAAACTGCCTGCGGCCCCTTGGACCTGTTTGCAGCATGAGAAAGAGAAGGATCTTTTAAGCAACATTCTGCACGCCACCCCCCCCACCCCGCAACACACCACCAGCTGAGCTTCAAACAGACTTCAAAAGAGGATTCTCAGACAATTAAAATTACCTAAAGTTTAAAAGAAGCAGTGACAGGCTGGAGGGATGGCTTAGCGGTTAAGCACCTGCCTGTGAAGCCTATGGACTCTGGTTCAAGGCTCAATTCCCCAAAGACCCACGTTAGCCAGATGCACAATGGGGCACACGTATCTGGAGTTCGTTGGCAGTGGCTGGAGGCCCTGGCGTGCCCATTCTCTCATTCCCTCCCTCCCTCTCTCTCTCTCTCTCTCTCTCTCTCTCTCTCTCTCTCTCTCTCTCTCTGCCTCTTTCTCTCTCTGTCACTGTCAAATAAATACATAAAAATAAACAACAAAAAAAAATGAGGCAGTGACCACTGGGCGCAGGAACATGGGGATCTATCCCCAAAAGGGGACACACCATGTCTCCATCAGCACTTCTTTGGTGTGCACATTCATGGGGACACACAAGTGTTCCTCATTTGTACAGGCTGCGCCTTCACAAACAGTTTTATCAACAATGAGGCCCGGCACATGTCACCATGCCTCCTGTGTTGTAAGAAACACAACTGACCCAAGGGCAGATCCTTGGGAGATCCGTGCTCTCAGTGGCAAGGTAACAGACGTGGGCAGCCCCGTCTACAGCACCTGAAGTGCAGGCCAGCTGTGTGTGGTCCTGCGGTCCCCACACAAGGCTCTCCCTTAGCCTGGCCAGCTCTTGTCCTTCCCTC
This sequence comes from Jaculus jaculus, assembly GCF_020740685.1. Taxonomy (NCBI): domain Eukaryota; kingdom Metazoa; phylum Chordata; class Mammalia; order Rodentia; family Dipodidae; genus Jaculus; species Jaculus jaculus. The sequence continues at coordinate 135,449,816 of NC_059109.1, forward strand.
CAGCTGGGGATGCAGCTCAGATGGGGAGCCTCAGATGCCAGACCTCCCAATTCAGACATACTGACTGGCTGCGCAACTTGGGGTCAGTGATTTACTGCTCTGTGCTGTTTTCAAGTGTGCAAAGTGGGGTGATAATAACAGTCCTTGCCTGAAACGGCTGTTAGAAAAACAAAGTGCTATGCGCCAAGAGGGGAGCTGGCATGGAGTAGCCCTTCAGCAAATATTAACTTCTAAGGTCATCATCATTATGATTATGACTAACACAGCTATAATCAGCGAGTACACACACCCCTCCATCCCCAATCCAGCCACAGGGGGCCAGAGGCTGACTCCCCATTCATGTGGTGAGATCCACCTTCTAGACCAACTGAGTCATGAGGGAGCGTGTGGTGATTCAAGCAGCTTGAGTCTCTCCCAGGACTTCAGTGACTACACAAGGTCAGCCATGTCATCAGGAACTCAGGTTTCTTGCATCTCCCTGGCTCTGCTATCATTTGCACACTGACTTCTCGCCGCATGGTCACAAGATGGCTGCCATGGCTCCACACATCATCACATCCGCCCAGAACCACGTCCAGGGCAAGAAAGGGGAGAAGGCGATAGTCCTGTTTGCTCAGCTGTCACTCGGCAGGGAGCAAAATATTTTTTCTCTGAGCCACCTCCTAGCCCATTCTACCACCAGCGGGCTTCCTGTTGTGTCTACTGATTGGAACAATATCCCAAGGCCATTCCAACCTTCAAGGGAAGCTGAGCAAGCGAGCTTGGAGCCAGTGAGGTCCCGTCCCTAATACTCACCGGGAGCATGGAGGAAGCCGCTCAGTGAGAGGTGGGCATGACGAGGGTCCCCGGGCCCTCCAGGACCTTGTAGGCACTGGGCTTGGTGTGTGCACGTGCGTGTAGAAGCCAGAGGTCAACACCAGGTGTCTTGCTCAATCACCCTCCACCATGTTTTCTGAGACAGGATCTCTTACTGAACCCAGAGCTCACTAACCTGGCTAGTTAGCCAGCAAGCCCTAGGGATCCTCCTGTCTCTGCCTCCGATGAGCTGGGATGACAAGCGCATGCCACTATGCCCAGGGTTTACGTGGGCCTAGCGATCCGAACTCAGGTTCATACTTGTACAGCAGGTGCCTGACCCACTCAGCCATCTCTCCTCACACAGCCAGAGGATGCAGACAAGTGTGCTTTTGTTCAGAACAGTCTAGGTTTAAAGAGAAACTAGTGGGCGGGGGGGGGGGGCGGCTCAGTGGATAAGGCACTTGTCATGCAAGTTTGAATACTTGAGTTTGGATCCCCAGACCCCACAAAAAAGCTGGAAGCTGTGACAGGTTTCTGTAATCGCAGCATGCCTACAGTTCAATGAAAGGTGGAGACGGGAGGATTTCCTGGAAGCAACCCTGGAGGGAGTTGGAGACCCAGTCCAAAATGAAGTGGAAGGTGAGGAACGACCCAGACGTTGTCCTCTGACCTCCACACGGGCATCATGGCATATGTGTATTATCCATACTAACAAACAAATCTTACACACATGCCAAAGAATAAACAAGCAAAGCAGGGGCAGTCTGTGAACTGCAGAGGGTCATGTTTGACTAACATGAGCACAGGAGGGAGGGAGGGAGGGATAGATGGATGGGTGGATGCTAGAACTGAGGATATAGACCAGTTGGTAAAGTGCTTTCCTATCACGCACAAGACCTCAGCTCCCTCCCCAACATGGCATAAAACCAGATGTGGCGGCAAACACCTGTAATCCTGGCACTTAGAAGGTCGAGGCAGGAAGATCAGAAGTTCAAGGTCATCCTCAGCCGCACAGTGAACTGAGTCCTGACTTAGCTGCATGGACCCTGTCTCAAAGAAGAGGAGGCAGAGCACTGGCACATGCCCAAGGCTTACAGCATGTCCTCAGCAACAGAAAACCATGGTCTGAGGCAGCCTGCCTGCCGCAGACGCTCACAGTGGCATCTGCAGGCAGAAGTCAGCTCTGGCCTCCACTTGCCCGTGCATACAGCAGAACTAAACCACATGTGCCAACGGTGGGGTAAATTCCATGCGCATACTCCTTCAATCCAACCCCCTGACATGTAGGAAACCACAAAGGAGAAAACTCGAATGTTCTGAATGTGTCTCCCAACAACCAGCTCCAGCCCCTCACCCATTGCTCCTCCTGGGCCCATGCAGGCCAGAAGCCAGGCCATGCCTTCCTGCCCTTTCAATAAGACACATCCTTATGACCCAGTGTGGCCTGTGAGAGTCAAGGCGGTATCAAGCGAACTCCAGGGAGTCACCATGCCATATGTGGGGTATACCCCCAGCTGGTCCTTAAATCCTGCACCACTAACAGATCCTAATCAGAGAGACTTTCCAGTATAACAGGATTTGCCCAGTGTGGTGACACCTGTTTTGCCTCGTGCCCTGCTGAGGCAGATCAGCTTCCCATCTGAGCTGGTGGCCCAGTCAACCACCCAGATCCAAATGTCCTAGATGTGAGGCTGAGGTGCGATGCTCAGAGCCTTGGGCACGTGTACAATATGCTCTTGGTCCAGAACGGGCTGGGCACTGTGCCCCATCGCCCTGGGTGCCCTGGAGGGGTCTAAGGTTTAGCTAGTGGCAGCACTGCAGCCTGCAGCCAGGACAGAGCCCACCCTTCCTCCTTCCTCCACGTGCGGATCATCTAGGCACCCAGGGGCCACGCAGCCACGGCACCTGTAGAGGGACCAGGACACCAGTGCAAAACCCTGCCCGAGGTCTCAAGTTAGACTCCTGTGTTCTGACCCCAGAGGCGAAGCTGAGCTGCTTAGGAGAAAGTCTCCATAGATGGCCCCCTAGGATGGGACACAAACCGGAAGTGGAAGAGAAGCCAAGTGGGGCAGAGAAAGGACTGGCTCGTGGGGACAAGATGCCACCAGGAGACACGTTTCAACTCACCCAGGAGGAAGGCCACCGGCAGAGAGAGGAGGGGGTCCCCGCAGAGACTAAGCAGCAGGGAGAATGCTCACTTGCTCACAGACTGGGGACAGCAACAGCAGAAGGCAAAGGTCCTCAACCACCCACGATAAGCCAGGCATCAATGCTCCGGGTTTGGGCCACCATGCAGTCTGACAAAGTCATGTTGGCCCCTGGCTGCAGACAGAACGGCAGTAGATAGCGTAGCATTCCCAGAGTGTGTGCCAGAAAACTTCATTTAGAAACTCTGATACTTGGGCTCGAGAGATGGCTTAGAGGTTAAGGCGCTTGCCTGTGAAGCCTAAAGACCCAGGTTTGACTCCCAGGAATCAACTGATGCACAGGTGGCGCATGCATCTGGAGTTTGTTTGCAGTGACTAGAGGCCCTGGCACATCCATTTTCTCCACCCCCCCCTTTCTCTCACTCTCATATACAAATAAAATATGCCTTAAAAAAATGAGACCCTGGGCTGGAGAGATGGCTTAGCGGTTAAGCGCTTGCTTGTGAAGCCTAACGACCCCAGTTCGAGGCTCGATTCCCCAGGACCCACATTAGCCAGATGCACAAGGGGGCGCATGTGTCTGGAGTTCGTTTGCAGAGGCTGGAGGCCCTAGTGCACCCATTCTCTCCCTCCCTCTCTCTCTCTCTCCCCCTCTGTCTCTGCCTCTCTGTCGCTCTCATATAAATAAAAATAAACAAAAAAAAATTTTAAATGAAACCCTGATACTTGAATTTCATGTAAGTTTCACTTCTTTTTGCTACCAATACCATTTGGAGATCACAGGGTGATCAGCAGCTGGCCACAGTGAACTCGTGGGGCAACCATAGACTAAAGCCAGCTGGAAGGAGCTTGAAGGCGTCCTGAGACCTGGAAAAATGCTGCCCACCCCTCTGTTACCTGGAAACATTATCTGTCAAGAGAGAGGAGAAGGTGAAAGAGCCTGGCCCAGCCAGCCTCTTTCTGGGGAAAACCAAGGTGCAGGCCCAGGTGTGGTCCAGGGACCCACTTTAGCATCTTCACCACCATGGAGTCCAGGGTGCAGTGAATGTGGGTGAAAGGGAGAGGACGGCTGGCCGGTGGTCCTCTGAGTCTGCTGGGTGTCTTGGCAGGCAGATTGGCTCCCAGAAGTCCCCGTGCTTAGACTCCCGCTGCCTGCCCTCCAGCCGGGAGGAAAGGGAGCCCTCTGCTCCCCTCCCCCGCCCGAGAATGCGCAGCGCACAGGCCGCTGAGTAGACGTCAACTCCCAGACAGCGTCCCGGGCTGCAGAAAAGTCATCTGAAGTCGGTGATTCTCAACTGGAAGGCAGCTTTGTCCCCTCCAGGAGGCACTTAGCAATGTCTGGGGCCTTATCTGGGCACCCCACCTTAGCGCAGGAGTGCTCCTGTTGTGGGGAGGCCTCAGGGAAAATGGCCGTGGCCACGGGACCTGGCTGGAACACCTGCCTTGTGTCACCCTACGCAGGGCACTCCCGTGGTCCTGGGGTCCTCGGCCAGCACAGGCCCCAGGCATCCTGGGCCCTCCCCCCCCCCCATGGGACATTAAGACAACCCGGAGCAGAGCTGAGTAGGCACCAGGCAAGTGGCTTCATTTATTGTTTCCTCCTGAAGGAAATGACCAACCAGCGCCTCCATCCCATAAACATTTACTGGCCCTGGAAGGTTCCAGGTCCCTCTGCCATTTTTAAAGGCACTCTCAGCAAATGCGAAGGTGGAGTCAGTCAGAAAATGGAACTTGAGAAGGGGAAGGTGGGGGCATTTTACAAAGTTCAAAACTAAGGAGAACATTGAAAGACCCCCAAACAACCTCCTACACACACACACACACACACACACACACACACACACACACACCGCTCTCTTGCCCATTAACAGCCGGCTGCTTTACATTAGACATCTTAGGAGCAGAGCAAGCCAAGATCGGGAAAGGTCTCCAGACACCACCCTGTGGGGTTTTCATTTGCTCGCTGGTCTCCACCTTGTTAAGGCGTCTGACGATTGATTGGTTATTGGCCTATGGGGTGCAATGCCCCAGCACTGCACCTAGACTGCTCTCAGGGGCCCCAGCTTGGAAGAACCGCCAGACGGCCTTGTGACCCAGCCTAGACTGCACCAGGCAGGCTCTCTCTCGTAGGAGAGGCTCTGGTTTGCTGGGGCCTGAGAAAAGTTTAATCACAAAGAAAATGCAGAAACAGAGCTGGAGCGATGGCCTAGTGGTTAAGGCACTTGCCTACAAAGCCAAAGGACCCAGGTTCAATTCCCCAGGACCCACATCAGCCAGATACACAAGCCGCATGTGCCTGGAGTTTGTTTGCAGTTGGCTGAATGCCGTGGCGTTCCCGTGCTAACTTTCTCCCTCCCTCCCTCTCCCTCTCTCTCTCTCTCTGTGTGTGTGTGTGTGTATGTATTTCCCCCTCTTTTTCTCCCTCTCTCAAATAAATAAGTATTTTTTAATTATTTATTTATTTGAGTGAGGGAAAGAGGCAGACACACACAGAGGGAAAGAGAGAGAGAGAATAAGAGCACCAGGGCCACCAGCCACTGCAAACAAACACCAGACACATGCTCCATTGTGGGCATCTGGCTCACGTGGGGCCTGGGGAATCGACCTGAGGTCCTTTTGCTTTGCAGGCAAATGCCTTAACCACTAAGCTATGTCTCCAGCCCCAAATAAGTATTTTTTAAAAAAAAAGAAAATGCAGAAATAAATACCACAGATATCCATGTATCCAAGGTAGAACATTTTAGTTGCCTTCTGTTTGTTTCTTTCTTTTTTCTTTATCAAAATATTTTTAAATAACTTATGTATTTGAAAGAGACAGAAAGAAGCAGATACAAAGAGAATGGACCCATGAGGGCCTCTAGCCACTGCAAACAAACTCCAGATGTGTGTGCCTCCTTGTGCATCTGGCTGACGTGGGACCTTGGGAATTAAACCTGGTCCTTTGGCTTTTCAAGCAAGTGCCTTAACCACTGAGCCATCTCTCCAGCCTTTCTCTCTCTCCTCTCTCTCTCTCTCTCTCTCTCTCTCTCTCTCTCTCTCTCTCTAACTACATGATCAAGGATGGCCTTGAACTCCTGACCCTCCATCATCTATTCCTGAGTGCTGCAATTGCAATCATACACCACGTACCTAGTTTGTGGAGATGGAACCCAGGTTTCTGCATGCTAGGCAAGCACATTACCACTGAGCCTCATGCCTAACTAGCCCTGGTCATTTCCTTTAAAACAAAATAAACTAGCCAGGCATGGTAGTGCACACCTTTAGTCCCAGCACTTGGGAGGCAGAGGTAGGAGAATCGCCGTGAGTTCAAAGCCACCCTGATGATACAGAGTGAATTCCAGGTCAGCCTGGACTAGAGTGAGACCCTATCTCAAAAACCTAAGTAACCTGAGATACAGAAGAAAATCACAAAGCTAGATACAGAGGTGCCACATGGCCCCTTCACCCACTGTCTAGGTAGGGGACATCTGTCAGAACTGAGGAACACTGAAGTGTCACAGTAACTGGTCACCAGGAGCTCTGTAAGCTGCACCAGCATGCTGTCCCCCTGACTGGCTTGTCCCCAGACACAGCCCAGGATCAGTCACTTCCTTCCCTTTGGTCTCCTACTGTTAAAAGAAAGGCTTGTGGCCGGGGAGCTGCTTGGTGGGTAAGAGAGCCGTCCACACGAGCTTGAGGGCCTGAGCTCGGGCCCCAGCACCAGTGTGGAAAAAAAGTCCACGCATGGCAACTGACATCTGTAAGGCCAGAGTTCAGGGAGGCAGAAGGAGGAAATCACTGCAACTTCCTGACAGAAAAAAACGGCAGCTCGGGGTGCAGCGAGAGACGCCATCCCAAGGAAAGGACAATGATGAGCAACAGAGGACTCCCGTCGTTCTCTTCAGACCTCTGCACACGTGCGCACAGGGATGCACAACTATGCACACACCTGCATATATGTGTGTGTGGATATGCATACATACATACAACATTCCATACATACATAAACACGCATAGTAACAGCAGAATAAAAATAAAGACGACTTACCTGGAACAGATGTTTACTGAAATATCTCCCTGTCTTTGTCCCTTGCCTAACACCAAGCCCCCACCCCTGACAGGAAGCTGTCATCCTGAAAGCCACCGGTCCTCCCACGATCCATGCTTCATGGTGTCACTATACTGGATGAGCCACAGTCAACAGTGGCCTGACGCCCTGTGAGCATGTGCTTGGCTGACCAAAGGTTGAAACCTGAGCATGTCCTGCTCTCTGTTCTGCTCCTCGAGTCCTCTGAATACACGCATGCATTCCTTCCCAGGAGCCAGCCCAGCCCCTCAAAAGGTGGGGGGTTTCCCCTATTCAACCTGCTTGCAATGGCAACCCCGTAGGTGCTGAGGGTCACTGCCCCAATGCGCTCCTCCAAGCCCCTGAGGCATTGCTGTTGACAGACCGATTTGCTGCTGCTCACAGAGCTCCTTGTGAAGGGCTGCAGAGGATATGTAGGGCAGCGCACATTTTAGTTTTTTGAGGTAGGGTCTCGCTCTAGCTCATCTTGACGTGGAATTCACTCTGTAGTCTCAGGGTGGCCTCGAACTCACAGTGATCCTCCTATCTCTGCCTCTCGAGTTCTGGGATTAAAGGCGTGCGCCACCACACCCAGCCAGACAATTCTTTCAAGAAGCAGGATGGGGGCCATTTCTGCTTAGATCTCAGTGGTCAGGCCCACAGAGAGACAGAGTAGAAGTCAAGGCCTTGCTTCTGTTGGCACGAAATCCACTGAACCTCCCCGCTATTGCCAGACAGCAGTACCCAGGAGGCCAGGGTGGCTAGGCCTTCGTTCCCACCAGGCAAGGCAGAGACACGTCAGACCTCTCTTCCCTCCACAGTCATAATGCCATGTCCCTTGCAGAACAGAGAGAGAATGACTTAGGCACAGCACTGTCCAACCCAAGGACCGCTTTGATCTGTGTCCATCTATTCCAGTGACACACTTGGATATCAAAGTCTCTGAACTCAAGTTTCTGGAGTCAGCCATGGAGGGTCCTGAGCAGGTCAGGAAATGTCTATAAGACACATGAAATTGATGCGGCTCTCCTAACTCAGGCCAAGGTTTGGGGACAACAGCAGTGGCCTCGGTCACTAGAATCTCACATAACAGGATTCTGGGCTCTCTGAGTAGAGAACCCAACTAGGGCCAAGGGCCACCTCAAAGATGGTCCTAACAAAGGTGGAATTTTCCATGTGGAAATTGGAAAGAAACTATTACTCCTACTGAACCATGTGTGTATACCATGGAAGCTTCTAAACACACTGGTCTCTAAAATGGGGTGTCAGCCCTTATGAATAAAAACAAGAAGGACCCATGATATTCAAGAAACAGATAGACATATTCCATTATAATTAATTAGTCACTAAGTTTCATGGAAATTTACCAAGTTTCAACAATCTGTGTGATTGACAGCTGGACTTCAAAGTGAGATGCATATGTCTTGAACCACAGGCAACTTTTTGTCACTACTAACTCCCTGTCTTTTTGGTTTTTTGTTTTTCCACTCAAGGGTTTCACTCTAGCCCAGACTGACCTGGAACTCACTCACTCTGTAGCCTCAGGCTGGCCTCTAGCTCACGGCAATCCTCCTACCTCAGCCAGGACTAAAGGAATGCATCAACATGTCTGGCTTAGCTCCTTGTGTTGAGCCACGCTTCCTCTGGGACACTGGTCAGGTGGAACCCTTCCACATCCTTCCCAGAGCTCTGCCTTCCAACGACGAAGGCCACAGCCTCCTGCCCACCCAGGACCAGCCATGACCAGTGAAATGTGGAAAGAGGAGTGGCGCCAGTGCCACAGGGAAGTCTGAAAAGACAACGCACCACTCATAGCACATCTCGGGCACCGGACGGGCGACATTCTGAAAACCAGAGCCCCCACACCCATGCCAGCAATGTACAGAGCATCGCCCTCAACCCAGGACACAGCCCTGACTTCCTGCGAGTGAAAAGCAGGCCTCTGTGGCTTTAAGGGGTGGGGACAGTGGGGTTCTTTGTTCCCAGGCAGTAACTTCATTTATGCTGACTGGACAATGGGTCAACGTCTTACAAATTTGGAGGGGGGGGGCCGTGAGCTCTGTGATGTCATACTTCTAGACCATGATACGGGAGGGAAAACAACAAGATTCCCCCACATAGCAAACTTCAGTGACAGGAACAATCAACCGCCATGGTTTTGTTAGTTAGCATTCTGTCGATTAAAATTACATTCGTAATGGCCAATTAGAATCTATCAGTTGCCACATTGCGGGGCTGAGGAGATACTCAGTTGGTAAAGCATTCTTGTGCAAGTATGAGGACGTGAGCTCAGTTCCCCAGCGCCCATGCAAACGCTGGGCACAGCACGTGCCAGTAGTACCGAGGAGGTGGAGACAGGAGGAGCGGCAGCGCTGCTGGCTGGCTACTTTAGTCCACGCCGTGAATCCGAGTTCAGCGTGACATGCTGCCTCAAAAACTAAGGTGGAAGCCGGGCGTGGTGGCGCACGCCTTTAATCCCAGCACTCGGGAGGCAGAGGTAGGAGGCTCGCCATGAGTTCCAGGCCACCCTGAGACTCCATAGTGAATTCCAGGTCAGCCTGGGCCAGAGTGAGACCCTACCTCGAAAAAAGGTGGAAAGGGACTAAAAGCGGGCTACTCTGCCCCACACACACACACACCTCACACACTCACACATGAAAAATAAAAAGTAGCCGGGCATGGTGGCGCATGCCTTGAATCCCAGCACTCGGGAGGCAGAGGTAGGAGGCTCGCCATAAGTTCAAGGCCACCCTGAGACTACATAGTGAATTCCAGGTCAGCCTGAGCTAGAGTGAGACCCTACCTCGAAAAAGAAAACAGAAAAACAATAAAAATGTAGCAACGACTGTATTATTTCTCTCTTTGTTGTGATGAAAACCCTGCTATGAAACAACTCAGGAGAGGAAGGAGTCACTCCGGCTCGCAGGGTGAGAAAGTGCATCTGTCGGAGTGGGGAAGGTCAGTGGCAGCAGAAGCTCACAGCTGTGGCAGTGGGGACCTGAGGCGGCTTGCTCACATCTTGGTGGCTCACAGTGGAGACAGAGAGAGAGACTCAGGCCAGAATCAGGCTGGGGTGTAACCCCATAAATCCTACAATACAAACCCCTGTGTTGCGATGATTCCACAACCCCCCAAAACAAAGCCACCAACTGGGGAACCAAGTGTGCTGACACGTGAGCATAGGGAACAGGTAACATCCAAACCACAAGCGCTGTGCAGGAGATTTTGTCCCGGTTAGTTTGCATCTTTGGGACACCTACCTGCTTCCTTTGTCACCTGTGTTTTGATAAACGATCTAGATACAGTGATCCCTACATGGTTCAGTGGTGTCGGGAGCGTGAGATCAGACACAGCCAGAGGACAGTGCCTGGAATGCGGCACTCCACCTGCACAGCACACGGCACACGGCCCGACCATGGACATCTGATGCACCCCGGGACTCGTCTAAGGCAGTGCCTGAGTGACGCAGCAGGGAGGGCTGAGAAAACAGAGGAGTCGCTCGTCAAACACCAAAGCAACCAGATGCCCTGGGCCGTGTGTGCGCGCGCGTGTGCGTCGCGGGGTGCGCGTGCATGAGTGCGCGTGCACGCGTGAGAAGCCACTGGGCAGGTGAGCACCTGGCCCATCAGATGCCTAGGGTCCCGATCAGACATGCAAGTGAGAGCAGCCGGCACGACAAGACGGTGCAAGCCTCAGTCCGGGGCTTCAGAACACAGGAGCCCTCGGTTCTGGAAACAGTGCCAGGTTTTATTCCCAGCCAAAATGAATGAAGCCAGACAGCAGAAGACTGGAACTTAAAAGCTACTCGGAGGAGATCAAGATGGGACAGATTGTGTGACCTCAGAGAGGCCGAGAAACCCAATACAGGCTCGCCCGGCTTCTCCAAGTAGCACAGAACGCTGGGGGGAGTGTGGTCAGGCACCTGGAGGGAGGACGCCCACCCTCTGCCTCGGGCCCTGGACATGCTCTCTGGTCCTGTGGCCTCCCTGGAACCCACACACAGGGCTTTGTTGAGGTTTCCTGCTAGGATCCAGCTGCAAGAGTGGGGGGCCGCCTTGCACCTGCTCCCATAAAAGTGGGAAGTGGCCACATTCTGTTAATGAATGCTTCGGGCTTGCTACTCCCTTGGAGGAAAAGACCATCTGTACTTTGACCAGCTTCCAGAAAAGGGCGGGAAGAGATACTTCAGTAATAAGAGTTTTTTTAATTAAACTTTCTAATGTTGGAATAAGTTTTCATTTGAAGTAGCGGAGTTGATATTCAAGGCTCCTATATTGCCCCAACTCTCTTTCAGTCTCTCAGGTAGCAACATTTTAAAATAGCCATAGATGCAGAGCCAGGCGTGGTGGCACACGCCTTTAATCCCAGCACTTGGGAGGCAGAGGTAGGAGGATCACTGTGAGTTCGAGACCACCCCGAGACTACATAGTGAATTCCAGGCCAGCCTGGACTAGAGTGAGACCCTACCTCGAAAGACCAAAAATAAAGAAATAAAATAGCCAAAGATGCTGATCCCAGAGAGACCGGGCAGCAGTACCCTCTGTTCACCTTTGCCGATCCCCACGTGGAGTGGCTCAAATTTAATGAGGGCTCAGAACACCAGTTTCATTAATCTATAAAAGAGAAAGGATACTCACACACAGACAAACCTCAGGTCACCTTCTTATTTATTTATTTACTTGCAAGGAGAAAGACAAAGGGAGAGGAGGGAGCGAGGGAGGGAGAGAATGAGCATCCCAAGACCTCTTACCACAGCAAACTAACTCCAGACGCATGCACTACCTTGTGTAGCTGGCTTGAATGGGTACTGGGGAGTTGAACCTGGGTCGTTAGGCATTGCAGGCAAGTGCTTTAACCACTGAGCAATCTCTCCAGCCCAGGTCATGGTCTTAATATCTTTAAAATACCTGTGATCCCAGTGTGTATGATGTGTATTCACATGTATGTGAGTGCATGTGTAAGGGGTACATATGTATTCACAAGCAGTGCACACAGGCCAGAGGACAACCTCAGGTGTAGCTCCTCAGGAAAGCCACCCATCTTTTCGTAAAACAGGATCTCTCATTTGTCCTGGAGCTCGCCAATTAGGCTAGACTACGTACCCCACCAACCCCAGGGGCTCTCCTGTCCCTGCTTCCCCAGAACTGGGTGACAAGGACACGCCACCATGCCTTGCATTTTGACTTGCGTACTGGGGATTGAACTCAGGTCCACATGCTTGAGAGGCAAGCTCTTTTATCAATTGAACTACATCCCCATGGACCTCAGTATTTTAAGTACTCAAAAACTGAGGTGGGCTGGACAGATGGCTCTGCAGTCAAGGCACTTGCCTGCAGAGCCTAACGATCCGGGTTCCATTCCACAGTACCCACATAAAGCCAGATGCACAAAGCGGTGCATGCATCTGGAGTCCGTTTGCAGCAGCAGCTGGGGGCCCTGAGGCACCCATTCTCTGTGTGTGTGTCTCTTCTATGTCTCTCTGCTTGCAAATAAGTCAATAAATAGTTTAAAAGAAAAAACTGAGGTCAAGCACGCCTTTAGTCCCAGCACTCGGGAGGCAGAGATAGGAAGATCACTGTAAGTTCAAGGCCACCCTGAGACTACATAGTAAATTCCAGGTCAGCCTGGGCTAGAACCAGACCCTAACCTTGCAAAAACAAACACACACAAAAAAGTTTGTCTTGCTGGGCATGGTGGTGCATGCCTTTAATCCCAGCATTCAGGAGGCAGAGGTAGGAGAAGTGCTGTGAGTTTGAGGCCAGCCTGAGACTACATAGTGAATTCCAGGTCAGCCTGGGCTAGAGTGAGACTTTACTTAAGGAAAACACACACACACACACACACACACACACACACACACACACACACGGAGATGGAGATGAACAGACCGCAGGGAATGTCACTGTGCCCAGTAAAATAAGCACTACTGTGCATCTATTTCCCATGGCACATGGATGATACCCAATTGTTGTTTCCTTGGGATTGCTGAGGAGGGATCACCCAGCCTTTATCAACTGAGGAGACAGACTCAGAGAGGCTGAGCAGCTCTCTCGGGGTCACCCAGCTACTACACAGCCACGATGGAAACAGACATGGGGACTGGAGCGATGTCTGAGGAGAATCACTGTGAGTATTGTTCCATTCTCCCTTGCCAAGCCACACCCACGGCTGTCACCAAGAACTTCCGTTACATGGCAGGGAAGCCCCCCCTCAGGCCCCCACTCCATATATCACCCAAAATTGGCTGCAAAGTGTCAGGAAACTTGGCCCGGCAGCCCCAAGCATGAGTGAGGGCTGGAAGCCTTCACTGTGAACCCTTTATAGAAAAGCCGGTTGGCAGCCCAGGCTCCTGCATGGGAACAAATTAACATTGGCATTCCAAGCCCAGGAAAGGAAGGAAATTGGAAACACAGTTTATGCTTGGCCAGCCCTTTGAAATATTGTACCATGCTACCGCCATCAATTAATGAAAAGCAGGGCCGTGCTCAGAGCCTCTCGTTTGGAAGTGCATTAACACGCGTTAAACATGTTTGTACAGGAACTAGATTAGAAGCACTCTGGCTCCCAAACAATAAAGCAGTTACTCAAAACCCGGTGCTCTCTGAGTCGTCATTAATTCGACCCACTCCACAGGGATCAGCGAAGGCTTTGCGCCCTCCCCACAATGCCTTCCGACAGGAACGCTGGAAGGACGGCCGGCACATGCTGCTCTGAGCCTCGCATCGGGGCGTGTCAGGCTCTGCGCACCCCTGACATCCCCCAAATCATAAACACTCCGTCCCGGGAGGGAGGGGCCGGGGGGTACCCAGCCCCAGCCCTGTGTTCACTGGCACTCCCGCTGCACTTGGGGTCGGGTGATTTTGGCGCCCGGGAAAAGCTAGCCATGAAATGTCTGTTCCACATTAAGAAATCCCAAGTCACATTTTTTGTCAAATAGTATTTGTCAAATGCCATTTGCTGCAAAACCCGGAATTCGATCCCAGCTGAACGCGCAGCTAAGACCAACCGGCCCACATAACAGCCGTGGTTGTACATGCGATCATTGGCAGTGAGCAAGCCCTCCTGCCTCTATAAACGGTTGCAGGAACTGGGAAAGCAAGCTCTGGAATAAATAAAGCACATGCCTTGAGTTGCCCAGCACAAAGAATCCCAACTGCTGGCAGGACGGAGTCACAGCCGGCCCAGAGCAAGCGCCCCCTGCACAGCTTTGCAAGGGAATGGGCTGAGGGCTGTCAGCCTTTCTGACCTCCGAGACAAAACCCAGGTTCTAGAGCCTCCTACCTTCCTAGGAGCTGCCTCCAAGGACACGCGTACCTGTGTTCCAGCATCGAAGAGGCCCAAGCCCCAAACGTTGCTGAGGCCCCCTCCCGGCGCCTCATCCTGCTGCCCTCACCCCTCCCGACTCCACACCAATCTGCGATCTATCAAGTAAAGCCAATGGAGTGTGCAAAGCTAAATGTGTTATCATTTGCACCACAAATTAACAGTTTCTATATAAATATTGGTGTTTCCTCACCCCACGGAGGCGAGGGGAGGTGAACGGCATGGGTGCGTTTGATTGAGACTAATTAAAAGCAGAGGGCTGTGCAACTCAATATATTGATTTTACCAGTGGGACTTAAATCTTTTATAATAAGTGTACACAGCTGTGGTTCCCTCCCTCCACCATGCTCTCCGGCTAATCCTCACATTCCTTCTGACAATAACATGACAGGTTCCACACATCCCTGCCTCTGCCTGACCCCAGCGACACTGCAGAGAAAGCCAAGCTGGGCAGCCACTAGTTAGATCCCCCGTGTGTCCCCACGGTCCCCAGGACATCTGCAGAGCGGCAGCTGGGGGAAGGACGATCCACCCCACAGCTCTGCGAGGGAGGGGGTGGGGGAGGCAGCCTGCGGACACACTGATGCTCTCCTTGGGCCAAATATGACCTTACTGAACGGGGTGGGTAGATATGAAAGCAATAGGCGCGATCAATCAACTTTGATGGGACTCTCCCCGGAATGAAGTCATCACTTCATTCTCGAAGTTCTATGGACACGTGACATGTGTTCACGTCGCAGGCATGCCAGCGGCCAGGGGATCGTCCACTGGCTGTGTTTATCTGGGCAGAGGCTAGATAGCCGTCACCACCAAAGTCAGGTCGAATCCCAGCTCGCACGAGCTGCATCTCAGATACACTTTTCTTTTCCTGCACTCAATCATCACACACCACTTTTATCGGTGTCATCCCCCCATTACTCGTTCCATGGGGACCTCATAAACAAATGACAACCATGAAATAAAAAGTCCCGAGACAGCCACCCAAGCTCGCATCCAGGGCCCACCATTACCTTGCCTGCGTACAGAAGGGAGGCTACACAGTAGAACCAACAAGTTCAAATCTGGGTCACACAATATCCTTGGGAAAAGGGGCGGTGGGGGGGGAGAAGCCTTTGATTTATAGATGTAGGAAAATGAGGTTTAAAAGAAGTGATTTTGAAAGGGTTACTAAAAACACAGCTGTTGGTACACTCCTCTAGTGAGCTTGCTCTGCAGAGAGAGAAGGGAGGGCAGTAAGCCGGGGAAGGCGTGAGAAGTCGGCATTAGCTCGCAGAGAGGGCCGCGGAGAAGGCCGCCAGCTTCCAGCTGCAGACGCCTGCAGCCAGGCTCAGGGCGCACTCCCTGAAGGAGGTTTCTAAATGTAACACAATCTTTCCCTAATACTCCACAGTGGTAGGGCCTGTTCTGAAGGGTAAAGGAGAGATCTTAACGCCAAACACTTGTCAACAAAAAGGACAGCCAGATGGGGTAGAGCGAAAATCAAACCGCTCAGCCTTCTCCCCACTCTCGGGCCACATTAACAAAAGCTACTTTTTATACACTGGCTCCAATAATGACAGGCTTCTAACTTTCTCCTTTGGCTAACTTAGCTCCAAGGATTCAACCAAATTCATTCCTTCAGAACCTGGCCAAGAGGTACACAGGAGTCACATCCCCTCCCACCCCCCACTTCATGCCAGCCAGCCTCTCTAGAAGATTCCAAACAGAACTGCTGCATTTTCCCAAAGAAAGTGGTCCGGGTTAATGGCTACACTGAGAATGGAGAATCGTCATGGCCTGGGGACTGTTTAAGAGAGCATGGCCTGTTTTGAATTCCAAAATTAAGTCTACATGGAGGAGTCAGGGGCTTGTTAATCTAAGCCAGTTTACAGACCCTGCCATTGAACTTTGGGGCCTGGGCTGGGAAGATGGGAGTTCCACTCAAGTCGCTAAGTGGCGGTACACCGGGCTTTATGGTACAGGCTGGTCTTTGTCATGGTGGGGGGCAGTCTCAAGTCCCCACTAGAGCACCTGGTTTTGTAGTAAATGTCCTTCTACTGTAGATCCCACTCAGCCTGGCAAAAGGCTTAAATTCCAAGGGGAACGACTTATAGGAACAAAAACCAGCTTGGCTACAGACCGAAGGAAGAATAAAGGCGTAGGGTCTGCAAAAACCTTCAGGACTCAGGCAGGGGTCCCCAGACAGGCGGGCCTGAAGGACAGCAGAGGTATGTGGGAGGGGGAGGGGCGGCTGGAGAAGTCAGCCTGCCCCCACCCCCAAGATCCTCACCAAGGCCCCTGAGGTCCCTGCAGTAATAACAAGGAACAAGTGATGTTTTCCCCTTCCCAGGCAAAGGGTGAGAATTAAACTTGGCTTTAGAAAACCTTGTGTATTACCGGCCCACGTGATTGGCAGCCCAACTGTGCTTTCTCAAACACATTGTCAGGCCAAATCTCCCCAGGCACCACCCCTCTCCAACCCAAATACCACCAAGTTCCTTCCATGGAGAAATACCCAGCCATTCATGACGGGAGGGACAGATGAGACAACACACTTTATTCCTGCACGGAGGCTGAGCAGAAGTTAAAAGACCATGGGCAGAATCACCTACGGGAAGTTCTCACCAACTGGTCCCGGGCTTCCCCTAATTACCTCGCTTTTAGCGACAGAAAAAGAAAGAAAACAAGGTCCAGGGCCCTGCGTGCTCTTAAAGGCCCCTCTGCTATCTAATTCAGAGCGATGTTCCAGAAAGCCAGACCTGAGAAAGTCAGGAAGGTCCCACAAAAGCCCAAAGCCAGCCCAGCTGATTAAGAGGCTCAGACAAGCCGGTCTTTGTCCTTTCAAGATGAAAGAACTGGATTGAAAGGTAGTTTGCAGCCACAGGAAGCCACCAGCTGAGGCCTCCCCAGCATGCCCCAGCTTGCACCCAAGGCCCCAGGAGAGGGTGGGGGGCAACTCCCCCCCACCACCAAATTCCTAGTGGAGCCGCCCATGAGCCACCTGGTCCTCCGGGATGCTGGGGGCCACTTGGGGCCACACCACCCCTGTTCAAAAGCACCAGGGCAGTCTTGGTACTGGGATTGCCCAGCCTGTTACCACCAGAGTCGTCAAAGGGTACAGATACCTTCTTAATGAACCTAGTCGGGTACTGAAAGCTGTGGCTGAGACCTGCTGTATTCAGTGGAAATCACAGGACTGAACAGCACTCACTGGAAATGCCACCGCTCCACCTCCAACTCCCCCCACAAAGGACCCAGTTAACCCTGGCCTCAAGGACAGCTACAGACCGACAGAATGGTAGGTCGTTCCTGTAGCAACAGGCATGTTATTTAGGAGCTGTCTTTAGTTTTTGCTTTAAGTTATAAATCTGCCCATAAAAATCACAGATATAAGCAGAGACAATAACGTATTAGACCCCCTCGCATCACACACCCCTCTAAGCCCCACCCCCTCAGGAGACTTCCTTCCCAACTCGTGGCGTCTTCTTCCAGTGGGACACACCTTGCTGTCTCCCTCCACCCCTGTCCATCCTGGGGGGTGTTATTCTAAACCAGTTCCTGCGGCGCTGACTCTGGTCTTTAAACGTTCTTTAAGTTACCCTGGCATCTCAATCCCCCTGGTTCCATGAACGTCCTTTCACTCTTTGATTTTTGACCATTATTCGGAACAGACAATGGCCTCCCGGGAACTCCAGGGACCTTATCTGGAGCTGGAAGCCTTAAGGTGGATCCTCCGCTTCCCCGATGCCCCCCTCCAGGCCCCAAGCGCCCAGCTGGGGGGCTTCAAGCTTCATTATTTCCAAGTTGACACAGCGCCCCTGGGTGTGTTTGCTGTCGACTTGGTCGGGGTTTTCGCAGCAACTTACACAAGTAGAATGAAAGCGGCTCAGGAAACAGCACTATCGGGGCGTGTTATCTCCAAAGCCAAATATTTGATCTTCAGCCCTACAGCGCACGGTCGGGGGTTAGTTTGAGCAAGTTCGAGTGAATTTGCGTGCAGAGACGAGAGGGAACGACATAGACACGCCACAACCCAGCCTCGCGCCCTCCCGTCCCGGGGGTCCTTGTGACCTCAGCCCCCCCTCCCTCCGCAGCGTCTGCGCCAAGATCCCACGCCACCCCATTGCCAAAACCCGTGGTTTGCGCGCCACACGTGATAAACGCTGAAAATGGATGCTGCCTGTCCGGGACCTATCATTAAATATTTAAAATAGAAAACTTGCAATGGCAACGTTTTCTTTCCCCAGCTCCAGCTTGGAGAGCTCAGAGGTGGGCGGCTGGCGGCTGGAAGGGGGACCCCGAGGCGCTCGGGGTACCCAGCACGCAGGGGCAGGCGCACCTTTGGGGCACAGGTTGAATTGGCCAGGGCGGAGATGGGAGGGTGATGCCCGCGATGTCAAGGCCAGGCCTGTGCTCCGAGGGGCCGAGGAAGGGCGGGAAGGCAGCTTCGCCCACAAGGGCCCTTTAAAAATCCAGGTAGCGCGGGCCACCGCGGCGGGGGCAGCTCACATTACCCGGCCCGGCGCTTTGAACTGAGCCGCGGGCGGGCCGGCGCCTCCTGCCGCCCCAGAGATGCGGCCGGCGGTGGAACGGCGGAGACTTGGGACGAGTCCTACCCACCCGGTGCCATACAGGCCAGCTGAGACTGCGTGCCCCAAGGAGGGGGGTGGGTGGAGGGGCTCGCGCAGCTTGGAGGCCACTAGGAATCACCACCACCAGCCCCCCTCACTGTGCGTTCAAGTACTGCAGCTTTGCAAAGGGCCGGGAAGGGGAAGGTAGCCGGCTGGCTGAAAGCAGTAGTCTCCCACCTTGTCCCATAGCATCCCCCACCCCGGAGACGCCTCGCACACACCCCCTGCTCCCGTCGTCGCTCACCGAGATTGACGAAGCTCATGACCATGTCGGCATCGGTGAGGAAGTGGCTATCTTGCAGGCTGGCCAGAGGGGGGCCCTGGGTACTGAAGACGGCCTTGTAGGGGTAGGAGAAGCCCTGGCCGTCGGGCCCGCCGCCCTCCTCCACCGCCATCGCGTTGTAGAGGTCCAGCATGAACATGGGCGCGGAGTTATGCTTGCCCTGGAGGTGGGGACGAGGACGATGGGGCAAGCCCAGGATGGAGAGGATCTCCCGCTGCATCTCCCGCCGCTCCTGGCTGCGGAGGCGCCGGTGGATGAAGCTCGAGTGCACCTCGTTGTCCAGGCTGAAGTCGGCCAGGGCCGAGCGCAGCAGGAACAGGGGCGCCCAGAGCGCCACGAAGCTGTGCGGCGCCGCGGCGCGCAGCGAGCGCACGTGCATCGCGCCGGCTCTGCGCGCGGCCGGCCGGGGCACCGGGGCCCCAGGTGGCAGCAGAGGGGGGCAGGGCGGCCGTCCACGCCGCTCGGTCACTTGCTGCACACGAGCCCCACCGCGCCCGCGCCAGACATGGCCACTCCCCGGCCGGCTGCTCTGGGGCCCGGACCCCCGCCCCCCGCTCGGCGCTGAGCCCCCCCCCTCCCCGTCCCCGGGCCCCCTCGCCCCGCACTGGCCGGGACGCACCGCGCCGCGCCGCGCCGCACGGCTCCGGGGAAAGCAGCAGCTCCCGAGAGCCAGCGATCGGGCAGGCGGGCAGGCGGGCGGGCGGGCAGGCGAGCGAGCGAGCGAGGAGGCGGGCCGGGTGTGGGAGGAGCAGCCGCCAGCAAACCTAGGAGTCCCGAGAGCGAGTGCCGGGGAGGCGGCGGAGGGCGGACGGGCAGCGAGCGCGCTCTCTCTTCCCCAGCTCCGTCCGTCCGTGCGTCCGCGACCCACCCTCGGCCAGGCTCCTGCGTGGACAGCGGCCGCCCAGGCTCGCCCTGGCAGCCCCGAGCACCCTCGATCGTCTGCGAGGCCGCCCGGGAGCCCTGGAGTGGTCCGCGCTGGGGCCTGGGAAGAGGAGGAGGAGGAGGAGGGTGGACTTCCAGGGCCCCTCCCGCGCCCGCGGCCTCCCACCTGCGCTCCGCCACGCCCTCCCCCCCCCCCCCCCAAGCCCAATGGCTTCATTCATTCCTCGCTAGGGCGGTCTACAAATATTTACCCGGAGTGCCCACTGGCTGCCCCGTACCGGCACGGTTGCCGCCGTAGGAGTGAGCAGAGAGAGGAATCCTAGAGGCAGCCTGGCCCTCTGCAGACTCGCAGCTGAGACTTTGGGAGACCAGAACGGACAGATGAGATTCAGGCTACGATAGGAAGAAGCATCAAGAAGCGTGGGAATCAGAGAAGGCTTCCTGGAGGCAGTGACCCTTGGGCCTTTCTAGACCCTCGGTTTCCCCAACGTGTCGTTTACTCCAGCTCAGCTGACCCCTCCCAGCCTGCTGCCAACTCGTCTGCCCCTGCCATTCCTCCACCCGGAGCTCACCTCGTCCCCTAACCCTCTGCCATGGTGCCACTTCCTCTGAGAGACCTGAGAAGATAAAGGGACCTCCTGCACTTACCCAGGAACACTTGTTTTATTTTCTGGACTTTTGTTTTCCCCTGTCTGGAATCTCACTCTTTACTGTACTGCCCCCTCACCACACACACACACACACACACACTAGGGCATCCAGAGTCCAAATCTTCTGAGCCTGTACTCCTTAGTGCCTGGAACCCAGACCCGGGGCACCCCTGTGGCTGTGTTTGTTCAGTGCATCCATGTTATCCGGGGCCAGGGAATACTCCCACCCCTCCGTGTTGAAGCTAAATATTTCCACCCAACCCTCAGCAAGGAGGCAGTCCCTCAGTCCCCGTATCCCCCACTGTCTGACCTACACCCCCTCTCAACCCCTCCCCCTCAACTCCCCCACCCCCCGCAAGGTCCTCGGAGTAGCCTGCTCTTTGTATCCAGTTCATGGCCAACTGCCTCTGTGGAGCCCTTTCCCTGTCTCAAGAAGACCCGGACACCTTCTCCTCACATGGCCCCCAGGCATTAGAACTACCAACTCCTATGCCAAGTGGTTCTGACTTCAGTTTCCTCGTCTGAAAAGTGAGAGCAAAACAGCTCTCACCCAAAGTGGCAGCGGGGCTGTGGGGTTAAAGGTCAGGTCTCCCAGCTCTCCTGAGGCTATCTGGGATGGGGAGCCTTACTTGGGGGGTATCAGACCTAGAAGGCTGAGGGGGGCTGGGCGCCCTGGTTTTTCAGTTTCCTGGAGCAGAGATGGCTGCCTTGTCCCTTTGGAGCTTTGGGCCCACGTGGCCACCTGAGGGCTCTAGGTGGAGAAAGGAAAGGCTTGGGCGGCACTGGGAGCAGCAGCGTGCCAGCCTCAGGCCCCAGCGGGTCCTTCTCAGGGCCAGGCCTCAGCTGCCACAGGTGCTGCACCGCCTTCCTAGCCCAGGCCCAGGACAGCCCCCTGCCTCTGCTCCGTTTCTGGGAACTCCTGTGGCCACCCTGGAGAGCAGTAGGTGGCTGATGACCCGCAGCCTGTGCAATGGCCTTGTGGTGACCACACTGCAGGTCTAACAATAGATGAATAAAGGGCTCCGGTTCCATTTGACACCAGATCCAGAATATCCCGTGGCCAACCCGGCTGGCCCGCACAGAGCTGGGCAGGAGGACACGATGGTGAGTCAAGCCGACATGGCAGCCTCCCTGGCTTGGGAGAACAGCAGTGACCCTTAGTGAAGTCCAGGATGGGAGACGGAGCCATTCATGTCCTTTGCTTCTCTCTGGGAAGCACTCTAGAGCCAGGCAGAGGCTCCAAAGCATGGGGGACAGTGACAGGACACCTGGCCGCGGGGCACCTGACCCAGGAGCATGGGTGGTAGCAGGAGAGCCCCTGCCCCATGGACTTGGGGCAGCCTGTGACTCGAGACCCCCAGGTCATCCTAGTCTCCTCGGGGATAGGGGACACATAGTGAGGTAGCCACATGGGGCGACTGGAGGAGCAAGACCTGTGCTCCCGAAAAGGCATCCCGGAAGAGCCCGGCCAGCGCGTGAGTGCATAGCAGGGGCAGAACTCGGCTGTCCCCCTGCGACCCCCCCCCCCCACGGTGTTCCAGAGCAGACACCCAGGGCAAGACCACTGCAGCCATCCTGCCACCCCTAATGCCAGCCGTGTGGAAGGAGAGGGCTTCCTTCCGAAGTCTGAAATGTTGGACTCACAACAGCCTCCCTGCTCTTAAACGCCCTCCCTGCTTGGGGACATCTCCACAGCAAGCAAAGTGGGGACACTAGGGGTGTGAGGCAAGTCTGGGTGATGCTAATTTGCATATTAAAAACACCGCTTTGTCCTCAACTACTCACGCCCCATCAGCCCACGAAGTCCTGGAGGCAGGACCCTAGTGTGCCCAACTTGGTACATCCCACCTGGGCCTTCCCTGAGCTCCATACGCAGTGCTCAGGAAGAACTCCCGTAGGTGAGGGTAATTGGCACAGCCGAACCCGGAAACCCAGTGACTGAGGGGAGCTTGTGGGTGGCTTTTCCTGGGGAGACATGAGCCATCATCTCCTCTCCTCAGATAGGCTATCAATAACCAAAGCAACAATCTGTTGAGGTTAGCTTCTTGTTCCTGGGACCAAACACCCAAACAAGCAGCTGAGGGGGTGGTGAAGGGCTGATTTCGGGTTCTCGGTTGTGAGGGACACTTCACCACAGTGGAGGAGGCTGACTCACGTCATCCGCATCCACAGCAGAGAGACGTGAGCTGACTGTGAACACACAGCAAGGGCAGCAGGACCCCCCCAAGCACACCTGCTCCAGCAGGGCTCCACCTCCCAAAGACGCCCCCAGCTGGCTTAATCAAAACTACTGCCAGGCGTGGTGGCACACACCTTTAATCCCAGCACTCGGGAGGCAGAGGTAGGAGGCTTGCCATGAGTTCGAGCCACCCTGAGACTACAGTGATTTCCAGGTCAGCCTGAGCTAGAGGGAGACCCTACCTCAAAAAAGAAAAGAAAAACTACTGGAGGTTGGCTGGGCGTGGTGACGCACACCTTTAATCCCAGCACTTGGGAGGCAGAGGTGGGAGGATCACTGTGAGTTCGAGGCCACCCCGAGAGTACACAGTGAATTCCAGGTCAGCCTGGGCTAGGATGAGACCCTACCTCAAAAAAAAATAACAATAATAATCCTGGAGGCTATAAGGGACATGACATTCAAACCACCATATGATTCCACCGAAGCCCACCAGTGAGTTTAGTGGGCATGAGTGGGGGTTACTTGTAGAGCATGGGTGACCCCAAAGCAACTACATCATTGAAAGCCTCTCCCCAGCCTGGTTGACAACTCCCTGTGGCTACATACATGGAGTGGCTCTCAGTCAGCCTTCGGGACTCTGCACACTTCACGGGACACAAAAGGACCTGTGCTGGGGCAGGGAGGCGCAGGAGTGGCTGTGAGGTCAGGTGAGGGTCTGGTGACCCTCCCAATGCTCCTTCTGTGAGGGAAGGTCAGTGGGGCCTGATCTTGGCCTCTCTCGGGAGTAGTCCCACCTGGTTATGGCTGGCACTCTGCATGGCTACACCCGGCTGAGGCGTTCCCAGGCCCCTCCCCCCGCACCCCTCCCCACAGGCCTCCTCTCCTCATTCCTCAAACCCAGGACCTGGAGATAAGAGTTCTTCTGAACTCTCACTACCCCCTAGTTAGCCTTATCTCTCTGATCACTCTGCAGGGAGGGTGGGAGGGCTCCCTTTCCTGCACTTTCTTCCCCAGAGGCATTCCCCTAGAGCCCAAGCAAGCAGGAGAGAAGCACCCACGGGCTCCATGTGTGCTCTAGGGAGCTGCAGGCACCCCAGGGAAGGGTTTGAAATTGCTCGAGAAAAGCCTTGTTGGGGGAGGGGAGGTGGGAGGGGAAGGTGGCAGCCTGAACTCTGGGAGCCTGCCCATGGATGGTGTCTCCTCCTGTGGTCAGTGAGGGACTTGGACTTCTCCTTGACTCAGTTTCCCCATCTATAAAACAGAGAACTAGGAACCCATGGAAAGGGCTTTTCTGGGTGCTTGGAGCCCAGAGGATGCCCTTGGGAAATGCTAATTGCCATTGAACATAAAAGGGAACCATGCCGGGCATGGTGGCGCACACCTTTAATCCCAGCACTGGGGAGGCAGAGGTAGGAGGATCGCCGTGAGTTCAAGGCCACCCTGAGACTACATCATGAATTTCAGGTCAGCCTGGGCTAGAGTGAGACCCTACTTCAAAAACCAAAAGAGAGAGAGAACTATGCCAAGGACAAAACTTCTGAGGTTAAAAATAACAGCCAAGGGCTGGAGAAATGGCTTAGCGGTTAAGCGCTTGCCTGTGAAGCGTAAGGACCCCGGTTCGAGGCTCCCCAGGTCCCACGTTAGCCAGATGCACAAGAGGGCGCACGCGTCTGGAGTGCATCTGGAGTTCGTTTGCAGAGGCTGGAAGCCCTGGCGCGCCCATTCTCTCTCTCCCTCTGTCTTTCTCTCTGTGTTTGTCGCTCTCAAATAAAATAAATAAAAAAAATTATAAAAAAAAAAAAAAACAGCCAAGGGCTGGAGAGATGGCTTAGTGGTTATGGCACATGCCTACAAAGCCAAAGGACCCAGGTTCAATTCTCCAGGTCCCACATAAGCCAGATGCTCATGGTGGCACATGTTTTTGGAGTTCATTCGTGGTGGCTGGAGGCCCTGGCATGCCCATTCCCACTCTCTCCTTCTCTGTCTCAAATAAATAAATAAATCTTTAAAAAATAATAATAATAAGAGCCAAGGGGCTGGGGATACGGGCTGGTGGTTAAAGGCACTTGCTTGCCAACCTTCTGACTGGAGTTAGTTCTTCTTCGGCACTATGGAAACGGGATGCAAAGTGGCACATGGGCCTGCAACCCCAGTGTGCCTGTGGCATTGAGAGATTGGAGCCAGGAGAACCCAGAAACAGCAACGGGAAAGACGCAGGAGGGTAGAAGGAGAGGAGAAGGTCCCGAAGTTGTCCCCTGACCAGCACAGGTGTGCTATGGCACACTACAGCCACATGTGTGTACACACACACACACACACACACGCAGAGCCAGGCAAGCATGCCTGGACTGCTGGAGAACAGCCATGGCACAAGAGGGAAGGGGGCCCAGCCAGGGACAGAGATACAAACTCTAATCGATTCGTTCGTTCCTATGGCCCATCTGCTTTTGGCCCCCAAGGCCCCACCCCAGGCCGGGCAGACCCCAGCTGCGCCACCCCCACCTCCATGCGCCAGCGTGGTTTCCCCAGCCAGAGCACCCTTCTTGGCTCCGGAGCCGTAATTCGATCCCCCAGGCTGCTCCACACCTGGGCCACCTGGGCCTGGGACTGTGAGGGGTGTTATTGTGTCAGAAGCCCCCTTCCCCGCCCGCCCGCCCCCATGGGGTCCACGGCGCTCGCTCACTTGCTGGCTTCCCTCTGCCAGGCCAGGAGTTTTCGTTTCGTACATCATCAGCCACATCTTGCAGAGGTGATTCTGACCCAGTCAGCATATGTCTCCCAGGCAATAAAAAGAAGAAAAGAATTCTGCTGACACACACATTGCTGAGCGAGGTGGGCCCTCGCTCTCATCAGCAGAGTCTGTTCCATCTGCCCAGGGAAGTGGGAGCCTCAGGGGCACCCTACACAGTGAGGGGGTGGGGGGCTGGGAGCAGCTCCCCCTCCCACCACGAGGCTGAGGCCAGGGGACCTGGACCTCACACCAGCGAGAGCACCCCCCGCACCCCGCAGAGGAAATGTTCCAGCACACCTGTAATGCAGTTCTCATGCCTGGCAGGCCCTGGGGAAGCTGCAGCTGCCTTTCCGATGGAGGCTGTCTTATGGGTATTATAGCCAGCTCTGCTGGAGAAAGGGTGGCTGGTTGCCTGCATTAGCTGCCCTTGGTCCCACTTTAGAGGGCGCCCTTCCCTCTCTTCCTATCCAAAAGTGACCCAGATTCCCCAACCCCAGGGAAGCAGACAGCACCTGTAAAGCCACATCGTCTCCCTCGTTCGGTCCCAGCGCTGTGAAGAGACAGTCAAGATTCTGAGGGCCTGGCCCCAGCGGCACAGCTAATCGGTGGCAGAATCAGGATCCCACGCCTCCTGTGCAGACAGCCCACTCCACCTGGGAATCCAAGGCCTCCTGTGGGGACAGCCTACTGCCCCATGACAGTCCAATACCTCCTCTGTGGACAACCCACCTTGTGAGAGTCCAACGTCTCCTGTGGGGACAGCCCGCCACCACCCGAGAGTCTAACATCTCCTGAGGGGCCAGCCCGCCGCCACCCGAGAGTCCAACGTCTCCTGTGGGGACTCCCACCGCCATGTGGGAGTCCATTGACTCCAGCCAATAATTCACACACAGTCATACATGCATGCAACAAAACAAAACAACAAAATCGAAAGCTCGGTTTCCTTATTTGCAACAGCTCAAACTTTTGGTTGGGGTGCTGTTCATAGATGCTCAACATGAAACTGGACACACAGCCCCTCTGGTTAAATCCAGCAGGGACAATGACCAGGAAGACTCATTTATAGAAGACAAATCAGCTGGTGGCATGGCACTTATGAGAGGTGCTTTGGACACAACGGCACTAACCCCTTGGATCCCTTCTCCTGAGGGCCATCAGGAGCTGCCGTGTACTGTAGGAGTGGGATATGCCCTCCAGGGGTCTCTCTTGTCCGCTGCCCAGTATTCACTCTTTGCTTCCAGGCAAGGGCCTTCATAAGAACATCACTCTCCCACTCCACGTGGTCCCACTCCCAAGGTGCTCTGCCTCATGGCAGGTCCAAACCAACGGAGTAAGCTGGCCAGGCGCCGAATCCTCCCTCCCTTCAGTTGTTTATCTCAGGTGTGCTGAGAAAGCATTATAAAGTTAACTAATGCAGGGTTGGGGAGATGGCTTAGCGGTTATGGTGCTTGCCTGAAAAGCCAAAGGACTCAGGTTCAATGCTCCAGGATCTATGTAAGGCAGATGCACAAGGTAGTGCATGCATGTGAAATTCATTTGCAGTGGTTGGAGGCCCTGGCATGCCCATTCTCTCTTTCTCTCTTTATCTGCCTCTTTCACACTCTCTCAAAAAATAAATAAATAATGAAATATTTAAAGTTAACTAATGCAGGGCTATCTAATTCAATGTGGGTTTCATCAAAGGGCCTCAGTTGGAAAAGAGAGCATGCACAAAGCCCTAAGTTCAAACCCTGGCACCACATAAACCAGGCATGGTACAGCATGCCAATTATCCTAACACTTAGGAGGTGGAAGCAGAAGAATCAGGAACTCAAGGGTGTCCTTCACTGAACAGGGAGTTTGGAGACAGTCTGGCCTAGTGTGGTGTTTTGAGTCAGGTGTCCCCCATAAACTTAGGTGTTCTGAATGCTAGGTTCCCACCTGATGGAAATTTGAGAATTAGCACCTCCAGGAGGCAGTGTATTGTTGGGGGCTGGCTTATGGGTATTATAGCCAGCTTCCACATGTCAGTGTTTGGCACATTCTCCAGTTGCTATTGTCCTCATGTTGGCCAGGGGGTGATATCTACCCTCTGCCTATGCTATCATTTTCCCCTGCCGTCATGGAGCTTCCCTATGAGTCTGTAAGCCAAAATAAATCCCTTTTTCCCCAAAGCTGCTCTTGGTTGGGTGATTTCTGCCAGCAATGCAAACCTGACTGCAACATAAAGTGGTACCAGGAGTGGGGTTGCTGCTAGTCACCTGACTGTGTGCTTTGGCCTTTTGGAGCTGATTTTCAAGAGGAATGTGGAAGGTTTTGAAATCTTGGCCTAAGAGATGCCTTGCAGTGCTATAAGTACAGCTTGATGGACTATTCTGGTGAGAGTTGCAAGACCTGAATGCAGTAAGAACTATGGATGTGAGGGTGAAAAGGAGCTTTGCCTTGACTGGGATAGAAGAAGTTTGTGTGAGAGGCTTGATGTTATGCCTGTGTCCTGAGAAGTTGTGCAGGGTTGCTTTGCATAGAAACAGACTGGTTGAGCAGAGAGATATAACACAGAAAAAAATGAAATCTTTGGGTGAACTGCTGCCCATTCAGCTGCAATTGAGAGATTACAACCTTTGAGATCGGTCCAGCTGACCTGCACTGGGACAACAGGAAGAATGTAGACCCATTTGAAGGGGCCTGAGTACTCAAGAAATGTCCTGTTCTTCAAAGTCTCTTTATTTCCCCCTGGATTAACAAATTGGCACCCCACCTGGTAGTATAGAGTATAAGAAATGCAGGAAAGAGAGAGTCATTGAATTTGCAACACTGTCTTGTGTTTTGGAAACAGCCATAGGCAATGTGAAGCAAGTTTGCTGGATGCCTGCATGGAGACCCAATGGAGCCGTGAAGATGAACCCTGGCTTGCAGTGGAGACCCAGTGGAGATTCTGGGACCACAAGATGGCTGCCAAGGAGAGCTGACGGCCCCAGATGAAGTTTTCCAGGGCTGTGAGTAGCTGGAGGGGCAGAATTAGAAATCCAGAGACTTGTTGCTGGTTAGGATTGTCTAGAGACTTGTCACTGGCTAGAGTTGTTGGTCTTGGAGTTACAGAGTTTGATGTTTACCCTGGTTGTTTTAAATCTTGTATTGGTCGAGCTGGGCATGGTGGCGCATGCCTTTAATCCCAGCACTCTGGAGGCAGAGGTAGGAGGATCGCCGTGAGTTCCAGGCCACCCTGAGACTACATAGTGAATTCCAGGTCAGCCTGAGCCAGAGTTAGACCCTACCTCGAAAAACAAAAACAAACAAACAAACATATCTTGTATTGGTTGAGTATTTCTTTGCTATGCCCAATGCCATTTTTTGCAGTGAGAAAATTTATTCTGTGCCATTATGTTTTGGGTTTTTTTTTTTTTTTTTTTTGGTATTATGGCTCAGTTAAAAGACCTTAGATTATAGGGATGTTTGAACATCATTAGGATTGATAAAAAAAAAATAATATGGAAACTTGAGGCTTGAGGGATGGCTTAGCGGTTGAGGCCCTTGCCTGCAAAGGCAAAGGACCCAGGTTCGATTCCCCAGGACCCACGTAAGCCAGACGTACAAGGGGTGCATGCATCTGGAGTTCGTTTGCAGTGGCTGGAAGCCCGGGCACACCTATTCTTTCTAAACTCTTGCTCTCTCTCTTTCTGTCCCTCTTTCCCTCCCTCAAATAAATAAATTTTGAAAAAAATATGGAAACTTTTAAAGTTTGACTGAATGCATTGCATTTTACATCATGTATGGTCATCAGTTTATGGGGGCCAGGGGCAGAATGTGGTGGCTTGATTCAGGTGTCCCCCATAAGCTTAAGTGTTCTGAATGCTAGGTTTCCAGCTGGTGGGGATTTGGGAATTAATACCTACAGGAGGCAATGTATTGTTGGGGGCAGGTTTATGAATGTTATAGCCAGCTCCCCCTTAATAGTGTATGGCACAGTCTTCTGGTGCTATTGTCCACCTTATGCTGGCCAGGAGGTGATGTCCACCCTCAGCTTATGCTGTCATTTGCCCCTGCCATTGTGGAGCTTCCCCATGAGTCTGTAAGCCAAAATAAATCCTTTTTTTTTTTTTTTCCCAAAAGCTGCTCTTGGTTGGATGATTTCTTCCAGCAATGTGAACCTGACTGCAACACATAGGGTATCGTTTCCTTGTCTAATTGCTGTGACAAAATTCCTGACAAAAGCAACTTAAGGGAGGGTTTACTTTGGCTCCAAGTATGAGGGTGCAGTGCAGCATGTGGCAGGAGCATGAGGCAGCTGGTCACATTGCATCCACAGTCGGGAAGCAGAGCGCAGTGAATGTTGGTGCTCAGCTCTCTATCTGGAACTCACTCCATGGCCTCAAGCTGTCCTTGACACATGGTGATCCTTCTACCTCATCCTCCCAAGTGCTGGAATTAAAAGCATGTACCACCATGCCCAGCTTTCTCTCTCCTTTTTATTCAGTCCAAGATTCTAGCCCATGGAACGGTCCTGCCCACAAGGTAGGGTGAGCAGGGGAGTCTCCCAACCTCAGTTAACTCAATCTAGAAAACTCTCTCCCTGACATGCTCAGAAATGTTTCTTATAGGTGATTCCGATCCTCTCCAGGTGACAATCAACGTCAACCATCACAGACGAAGGCCAGAGACAGCTGGTGGAAGGAAAGAGTTATTTTGGGCTCAATATCTTGCTGAGGAAGGCCTGGCAAGAGCAGACAGGAGTGCCACATCTTCACATCAGCCGGAGGAAAAACAGAGTCAAATGCCAAGCAGGGCTGGACTATAAACACTTAAGTCCCAGTCTCAGTGACTCTTCTTCCATCAAGGCCACAGCTCCACAACCTTCCAGAACAGCACCACCAGCCACGAATCAAGCACTCAAATGCAGGAGGCTCTGGAGGACATTTTACATTCCAACCACCACAGACCCTAACAAAATAATTTTCCCCCACATATACAATAAATGAATTTTTACTTTAAATGTGTCCTATGCACTACTGGGGACACATGCATAAGAAAGCTTCATTATTGTGTGTGTCAGAAATGCATACTAACCAGTCATCCCACATCTTGTCTGGGAACCCTTGGCAGGGTTCAGGCCAGTCCAATGTGGCTTTCTTTTCTGCCCCCTTCTCCCCACCCCCAGGATCCACCAAAATCCCTTTGAGACTCACACAGCTAGTCTGAGCCCCCTGCCTTTCCCCTTCTGTGTACAGGCCTTCTGTTTCCCCCATGGAAGGTCCCTTCCTCACTCTTTTCCTTTATGAAAGGTTAGATCACCCCATACCCAGTTTCAAGGACAGGCCTGAGCAATCAAGAGTAGTGAATGTAACAGGTCAGTGGTGGTCCTATGTTTCAGTCCAGGCCAGGAAGGCTTGGCTTTAGGACTTTTGCTGGAAGTACTGGGTGAAGGGGTGGTGGGGGAGATATCTCCTTCACTGTGGCTGACAGGGGCTACTGGCAGAGGTTTCTACCCAACAGGGAAAACCTACC
The DNA here is from genome assembly GCF_020740685.1 of Jaculus jaculus. Lineage (NCBI taxonomy): Eukaryota > Metazoa > Chordata > Mammalia > Rodentia > Dipodidae > Jaculus > Jaculus jaculus. Next base: position 135,480,945 of record NC_059109.1, read on the forward strand.
TGAAAGAAAAGCTATGGGACAGGAGAATGGAGGATGACAGCATTCACTGGTGAGGCCCTGGAGCCCTCCTTGACTGAAGTAGACTCAGCCAGGACATTCTCAGGGCCAAGGAAGAAAGAGAGAGAGAGAGAGAGAGAGAGAGAGAGAGAGAGAAAAGAAAATGAAAACTGTGCTGTGATCCTTCCTCTTAGAGATGGAGAAATAGAGACCACAGAGAAATTGCCGGGCCCCGAGTCTGGCCAGGGTCAGTGCAGAGCCGGGGTTAGAACCTGAGCACAGGCTGCTGGGGTCCTGGAGGTGTGTCACCACTTCACACAGCGCCTTCCCACGGCTGGTCACTTCCTCTGCTTCCCACACTCGCTGTGCTTCCACTCATTTTAAGACAATACGGTGCTGGGGAGGTAGCTCAGTAGTTAAAGGCACTTGCTTGTAAAACCTGACAGCCTGGGTTTGATTCCTTAGTACCCACACAAAGCCAGATGCACAAGGTGGCACATGCATCTGGAGCTCATTTGCAGTGGCAAAAGACCCTGGTGCACCATTCTTTCTCTATCTCTCTCACAAATAAATATTCTTCAAAAAATGATATGAGGCTGGGCGTGCTGGTGCACGCCTTTAATCCCAACACTTGTGGATCGTCGTGAGTTTGAGGCTACCCTGAGTTCCAGGTCAGCCTGGACTACAGTGAGACCCTACCTCGAAAAAACTGAAAAAAAAATGATATGGGAGCTGGAGAGATGGCTCAATGATTAAGGTGTTTGCCTGCAAAGCCAAAGGACCTCGGTCCGATTCCCCAGGACCCACGTAAGCCAGATGCACAAAGTAGTGCATGCATCTGGAGTTTGTTTGCAGTTGCTAGAGGCCCTGGCATCCCCCCCCCATCCCCGCCCTCATAATTGTTAAGCTTCAGGCCAAGAAGAGACCCTGTCTCAAAGGAAGTAAATAGTACCTCTGGTCCATACACATACGCACACACGCACACATGCACACACGCATGCACACCCATGCACCTGCACACTCATGAACAGGCACACACATGATAATTATAACAATAAGACAGTATGCTTCCTTCTTTGGCTTTGTAGTTTACTGTTACTGCCTCCCACTCTAGCGGGGTCAGGGCTGCCTCATGTGAAAAAGATAATGCAGGAGGATTAGCGAATCCTGAACTTGATGCAAAGCCTCCTGAGAGCTGATTAGTGACAGCTTCCGGTGTCAGCGCGTTCCACCTCGTCTCTAGCCTGACGCGCGGCGCCGTGTCTCCCGTTTCACAGATAAGAACGGAAGGTGTGCAGGTCCGGCAGTGGGGCCACAGGTGTGTGTGTCAGCCGGGAAGCCAGTGTTCAAGTCAGGACCCCTGACTCTGTCACCCCGTCCCCTGCAGGTTCTGACTGCCGCAGCTCTCATGATCGCTGACCGGGGGTCAACAGATTTAGCAAATGAAAGTGTGTTACCCTCAAATCTAAACTTCAGATGAACCATGACCAAAGCTTTGAGTATAAATACATGCCAAACTGCGAGGGACACGCTTATGCGAAAGTTAATCACTGCTTATGTGAAATCCTAATGTAACCAGACTTCTCTGGTAAGCCTACACTGTGGGGCTTCTCCCTAGAAAGCAAGGAACATCAGCTGGGCTCTAGCTTCTGACTTGTAACAAATGCCTACCTTAGGGCCTTCATACCGCTGCTCTGTCTGTCTGGGGGTCTGTCTGTGGATGATCAGACCTCCCAACTCCTCTGGCTCTCACCACTGATGCCTTCCTTACCACCCCATCAGGAGCGACCTATGGCTTTCTCCGCGACACAGTCCATCACCCAAAATATTAGTGTACACTTGCTTGTTTACTGTCTTTCTTCCCCCACTGAAATGTGGGTGTAGATTCTGCTGTGATTTGCTCACGGCTGCGGTGAGGGCCCAGAAGAGTGTCCCAGCTCTATCGGATATCCAGCCATGAATGAATGAACGAGAGAGCTTTCTGGAGCACCCTGTGATTTCTCTAGAATGACTCTTGACTCGGAATCAAGAGCCTAACTGCCACCCCCACACACTCTGTCACTTCCTCCCCTCCTTTGAAAGGGATTGTCAGACAATCCTTTGTCCTGGGAGGATTAGGTGACAGAAAGGCCTAGAACTACATGGAGTCATGCTAGGCATCAGGTGGGCCCTCCTTCCCTTCTGCCCAGCACACACGCCACAGCAGAGCCTGGGGACACGGCCCAGAGGGTCCACCACCCTCTTTTGCCTCTGGCACATCGGCAGACAGGCCAGCACAAGGAGCACAAGGCAAGCGGGGCTGTCAGCAATTGGCTCCCAGGCACAGCGCGGACTCTGATCCCTCGGAACTCCTCGCTGCTTTTATTCTAAACCGGTGCCATTGTAGGCCCATTTTACAGAAGAGGGATCTGAGGTTCTGAGAGACTAAGCCACGTCTCCAGCCAGAAAGCAATGAACCCAGCCTGACTGCTGTCCTGATCGTTCTCCTACTGATAAATAGGGTTTAATTATAGCGCCACCTTCTGGTAGTATGGAATAAGGCAGCATTATGAAGTGCCTGGCAGAGCCAGGTGAGCTGCAAAGGGGATCCTTAGCCCTCCTGACCAGACACAGTCAGGCCAGAGCATGTCACGCCAGGCCCACAACTCCAAGCCGAGCAAGCCATCCAATGACACAACTCAAAACAAAACAGCTAGGCAGATTTGTGACATCCACTCTTGCACATCTGAAGTAGCAAATCCTGTGAAAATGATGTCTTAGGAGGGAGAGGCCAGAAGAGATAGGAAGTAGGGCCGGCACAGCCATGATGAGGGATGATCAAACCCAGCATGGTAGGGGAGGCCGGGACCCGAGTGTGCAGAGATGCCCTTCCTGCCTGGCACGCTGGTCGGTCCCTGTTCTCGTGATCGTCTTTGGAGCGACGACCTCTCCTGCACCCGGCAGCCTTAGAGCGACTCACTGACGATTCCTTCACACGCAGCTATTTCCCGCCATCCTTTCGGGCTGGCAGCAGAAACAGCAGAAGGACCTGCATCACCACTTCCTTTTCCGTTTAACCTGGGGGAGAAAGACAAGAATGAGAGCCAAGGAGAAGCCCCAAGGGAGGGCCTGAAAGCAGAGTGAGGAGTGAGGGCGACCTCCCTGGGGACAGGACTCCTGCCAAGGAGCCCGGGAGGTGGCGGCAGATGCGGAGGCCCTACAGCGAACTCTTAAGACAAAATGGGCTGCTGGGTCCAGAGTCACTTTCTAGTTATTGTAACATTTTTATTTATTTGTTTATCTGCAAGCAGAGAGAGACAGAAAGGAGAGAGACAAACAGAAAGAATGGGCCACTGCAAATGAACTCTAGATGCATATACCACATTCCACATCCAACTTTATGTGGGTACTGGGGAATCGAACCCTGGTCATTAGGCTTTGCAGGCAAGCACCTTTACAGCTGAGCCGTCTCTCCAGCCCACCTTTTTTTTTTGAGTCCAGGTGTTAAGTAGCCCAGGCTGGTCTTGAACTTGCTATGTAGATGAGGACAGGTTATAGGTACGCTATGCCTGGTTCATGCAGCACTGAGGCTCAAACCCAGGGCTTCATGCATGCCAGACAAGCACTCTATCAAATATGCCATAGCCCCAGAATCACCTTCTAACTCTGGCTTTTCTACATGCTCTCATCTGTACCTTGTTCCTCACAGTGGCTAGAATGAGGACTGACTTTCTTTTCTTTCTTTTTTATTTTGAGAGAGAGACAGAGAAAGAATGGCACACCAAGGTCTCAGCCAGTGCAACCGAACTCCAGACACTTTCGCCACCTAGTGGGCATGTGGCACCTTGCACTTGCCTCACCTTTATGTGTCTGGCTTACGTGGGATTTGGAGAGTCAAACACGGGTCCTTAGGCTTCGCAGGCAGGTGCCTTAACCACTAAGCATCTCTCAAGCCCCCCAGTTTCTACCACCAAACTAAGCTGAGACTCTCAGGCCAATGTCTCCCAAGGAGTAAGTTTCAGACACAGCATTGCAGGGCCTCATCTTTTGCTTCTGGTTGAGGGGAAGCCAAATCCTTCTCTAGTCTGCTCTAGCCAGCATGCTCCAGTAGGCCTTCCATCCATCCATCCATCCATCCATCCTTCCATTCATCCATCCAACCCCACACAGAGCCAGGTACCAGGATTGTGCCAGACATCAAACAGCCTGAAAAAGAGCTATCACAGTGGTCTCACACCAGACCCACACACTGAGGCCACTGACCTGTGAGATTCTGGGCCAGGCTCTTTCTCAGGGAGCCCACAAAGGTCAGAAGGTATGACTGCATCCCACCCGGCCAGGGTCTGTGGCTCCCTGCGCCCCTCTGTGTTTCTGGCACTGTGGCCCTAACTTTGTTTTTATGGGATAAAAATCCTTTGATTTTTCAATGCCATGTGGGAATTTGCTGGGGGCCTGGGGAACCACAGAAACAAAAGAATGATTTGCGGGGCTTCAAAAGCCTCGTTATAACCAGAAAATTTAATTTGCAGACATTTGGCTCTTTCATGTCCATCTTTGAAGAAGGAAGGAAATCAGCAGAGGGCAGCCATCCGGGGTCCCCAGCTCTGAGGCTGGTTTTCAAGCATCTGGGCCTTCAGATGCTGTCTCGGAGGAGCAGGAAGCAGAATGAGCATGGGAAGCCACCCGGTGTCACCCACATTTTTATAGGGAAACAGCACAGCAGGGGGTCAGAAGTCCTCCTGGGAGAAAGACCCCATATGGATCCCAAAGTGGTGTCTCGGGAACTAGGTGAGCCCCACACAGTGTGGGCAGGGCTGGGCGTTGAGAAGCTGCTCTGTGTGTCTGCCTTCTAGCCAGCACCTGGAAGCTCCACTGTCCTGAAGAAGGTTCTGTTTTGCTGGGACAGTTATTTATTTGTTTTGCTTTTGGAGTGTTTTGCTTTTCGGTTGTCTCTTTGTTTCTGTTTTTTATTTGTTTTAAATATTTTTATTTATTTATTTGCAAGAAGAGAGAGGGAGAGGGAGATTGAGAATGGGCACAGCAGGGCCTCTAGCTGGTGCAAACAAACTCCAGATGCATGTGTCGCGTGTACATCCAGAGTTATGTGGATCCTGGGGAACTGAGCCTCGGCTGCCAGGTTGTTGGGCTGTGCGGGTAAGCACCTTAGCCACTAAGTCCTCTCCAGCTCTTGCTTTTTTTGTTTGTTTTTGTTGTTGTTACTGTTTTTTTTTGTTGTTGTTTTTTTTTCTTGAGCAGGGTCTCAATGTGTAGCCCAGGCTGATCTGAAACTCACAGCAATCCTCTTGCCTCAGCCTTCCTGATAAGTTTTTTGCTGCATATCCCACATCCACCAGTTAGCATGGTATATGATGTGTCCACCATCGGGACACTTACACAGGTCACAGGGGAAAGGGTTTCTTGCCCAGTGAGTGAAGAAAGTGATGGTCTCCAGAAAAATTAGCAAGTTTGTAGGTGATCCTCCACCTACAAATAATGAGGGGACAGAGGGTGCCATGTTTCTGAGTTTTCTGTTTGCTTGGAACCCAGGACTTCGATGCTGAGCCATGCCCTCAGCCTCTCATTGGTGGATTCAGAGCTAGCCATCTTCCAGCGAGTTCCCCAGACGCTACGGTGATCCCAGTCATTTCCACTTCCTGGTGTCCCTGCGGTGTTACCCCTCCCCTTACAGTGTGGGCGGGACCAGAAGGCAAAGGCGATAAGGGGCCACTTCTGTGATTACACAGTGTGGCTCCTGTCCTAATGGCTGACTCACCTCTGTGGGTGCTCTGACGGAACCCTAAATGACAAGGAACCCAAGATGATAGCCAGCCCACAGTCAGCAAGGCACCAGTTTGCACCCATGTGAGGGTGGATGCCCATCTTCCTTAGGTGAACCTTTGGTGAGAACCCAGCCCCAGGCATGCCCTGACCACAGCATGCTAAGGAAGCTGCCGCCACCAAGCCATACCAGACACCAGATACCCAACCCTGGAGCCGGAGCTGTTTCAAATCCACAGCAGTAGAAGGTCCACACGGGTGAGGACTCTCAGTCTAAGTCTGGAAGTCCTTGGAGGGGCCTAGAGGGAAAGGAGCATTGTCAGAATAGAAGCGTAAAGGTCACCCACAGGGGCTGGGGAGATGGCTCAGTGGATAAATCATGTGCTGTGCAAGCATGATGACCTGAGTTCAGATCCCCAGACCACACGTGAAGCTAAACACGGTAGCATGGGCACCTGTAATCCTAGTGTGTTCATGAGGAGAAGGGAGAAGGAGACAAAAGGATTGCTCTGAAGCCCATAGGCTAGCTTACCCTGATGAATGCAGTGGTGAGTGGGAGACCCTGCCTCAGACAAGGTGGAAGGTGAGGACTGGCATCTGGGGTGGTTTGATTCAGGTGTCCCTCAGAAATTCACGTGGACTGAATGCAAGGTCCCCAGCTGGTGGATTTCTGGCAGTGGTGGATTACTGGGGGCGGCCTTATTGGTGTTCTAGCCAGCTTCCCCTTGCCAGTCTTTTAAAAAATATATATTTATTCATTCATTTATGAGAGAGAGGGAGAGAGCGTGTTGCGCTAGACCTCTAGGCACTGCAAACAAACTCCGTAAGTATGTGCCGCCATGTGCATCTGGTTTATGTGTTCTGGGGAATCAAATCTGGGTCTTTAGGTTTTTGCAAGCAAGTGTCTTAGCCATTAAGCCGTCCGTCCAGCCCCCACTCGTCACACACACAGACCAGTTTTTGGCATACTGTCCTGCTGCTGCTGCCTACTTGATGTTGTCTAGGAAGTGATGTCTAGCCTCTCTGCTCACACCAAGCTTTCCCCTGACATCACGGAGCTCCCCCTCCGGTCTGTGAGCCAAAATAAACCCTTTCCTCCCACAAGCTGCTTTGTGTTGGGTGCTTTCTGCCACCCACAAGAAGCTAACAACAACAGTAAAGTTGGTACTAGGAGTGGGGTGGTTCCTGCCAGAAACCTGATTCTATGGCTTTGGCCTTTCGGAACTGGTTTGTAGGAGGAATGTGGATGAAGTTGAAACCTTGGCCTAAGAGATGACTTACAGTGCTGTAACTACAGCTTGATGGACTATTCTGGTCAGAGTTGAAAGAACTGAATGCAGTAAGAACTACAGACTCTGAGGCTTGGCTTATGAGAGTGAGAAAGAACTTTACTGGAATGGGCTAGAAGCAATTTGTGTGAGAGGCTTGCCGCATTCTGCTTGCCTGTGTCCTGAGAACTTGTGCAGGGTTGCATTGTATGCAAATGTACAAGCGGGAGCTGAAGGATGTGGCACAGAAAGAAATGAAAGCTTTGTGCTAAAGACAACAGCTCAGGTCAGTTGCAATTGTTTCAGAGGATACAACCATTAAGACTGGGCCAGGTATTCTGCATTGGGACAGCCAGAATAATGGGATGAAAAGCGCTCCATTTTCCAGGAGATCCTGGGGCTGTTGAAAGGAAAGGCTTGCAACAAACCTTGAGGCCCCTGCCTGGGTCGGTTTCAGTGGTAAATCATCCACTCTGGTCTGCAGACATCTCTGCCAGGGCCGGAATCAGAGGCCTGCAGCTTCCAGATCTGAGGCTGATCAGATCGACTTTCAGCTGCTGAGTCCAAATGCAGCCAGGGGGACAATAAGAACAGACGGGCCTTTGTTCTGATTAAACTGTTTTAATAGTCCCTTCCAGGCCAGCCGCAGCGGAGGCTCAACAAGGGGGCCCATTGAGCCAGCCTGAGAGCACCAAGTGAGGCTGAGCAGGAGAAAACAGGGAGGGCCAGCAGCCTTTGCTCGGCTTTGGTGGTCCAGCCACGAGGGAGGCAGGGGCTCTTTTATTTGTTGTCTAGGATGGAAAGGGGGCGGGCACCAGGCAGACAGAATTGACCCACAAATTTCCATAATTAGTGCCTGCAAAGTGTTAGGGATGGAGGCACGCATGTGTAAACTGCCTCATGGACGTCCTTCTGGAGGAGACAAGGGTACCCAGAAGATGACAGAGTAATTTCACTGAGTGGGGTGGCTTGTGGTGCTACAGCCAAGCAGCCTGCAGGCATCAAGAGACCCACAGTTCTGACCCTTCACTGGTCATCTGGAGGTCTCCAAAACCCTTGACCTCAGACAACCCAGAGCCCAGAAGAGAGGACACAGACCTCATTAGGCCAAAGGCTGTCAGGTACGAGTTGGCTGCCTGCTCGGTGCCCTATTAACACCCGCATCTGTGTGAGGCATCATCCATGCCAGGCGTGGTGGTATATACCTATGATCCTAGCACTCTGGCGGTAAAGCAGGAGGACTGTTATGAGTTCAAGGCCAGCTTAGACTCCATAGACCTTGTCTCAAGCTGGAGAGATGGCTCAGTGGTAAAAGGCACTTGCTTGCAAAGCCTGACAGCCTGGGTTCGATTCCTCAGTATCCATGTAAAGCCAGATGTATGAAGTGACACTGTGTCTGGAGTTTGTTTGCAGTGGCGCTAGACCCTGGTGCACCCATTCTCATCCTCTCTCTCGCTCTCTCTCTCTCTGCCTGCCAATAAGTAAAAAATATTTTTTATTTATTTATTTGGACAGAGAGAGAAAGAGAGAGAGAATGAGTGCACGAGAGCATCTCCCCACTGCAAACAAACTCCAATGCATGCATCACTTTGTACATCTGGCTTTACGTGGGTATTGGGGAATTAAATCCAAGTTATTAGGCATTGCAGACAAGCACCTTAACTGCTGAGCCATCTCTCCAGCTCCCCAAATTTTAAAAAATTTCTTAAATTTTTTTTTCATTTACTTGCAAGTAGAGAGAAAGAGAGAATATGGGCATGCCAGGGCCTCTAGACACTGCAATTGAACTCTAGGCATTTGCTTCACTTTCTATAATTTTTTTCATGAGAGCAAGAGAGAGAGGAATGATGCACCAGGGCCTTAGCCACTGCAATAGAACTCCAGATATGTGTGCCACCTTGTGTGCATGTGTGACCTTGTGTGCTTGTATCACCTTGTGCATCGGGCTTACGTGGGATCTAGTGAGTCAAATATGAGTCCTTAGTCTTCACAGGCAAGTGCCTTAACTACTAAGCCATCTCTCCAGCCCCCCAAATGTTTTTAAAGAGGAAATACCTTGTCTCAGAGCAGAAACCCCTATCAGCAAGTCAGACCTCAGAGGGTCTCCAGGTGGTATCAAGGAGCCACTGTCCCTACGCACAAGACACAAGAAAGTAAAGCTGTGTTTCGGCCCCTGGAGGCGGCTCCCCTCCCACGGCACCAGCGAGGCTCCAGGGTGTGTGGAGAGCACGTGCCTGGCTCGCACGCTCATGAATTCCAGATGCTTCTCCTCGAGGACAGTCATGCCCCCACAGAAGATAAAAAGCAATTGTTGGAAGCCAGGCGTGGTGACACACACCTTTAATCCCAGCACTTGGGAGGCAGAGGGAGGATTGCCTTGAGTTCAAGGCCACCCTGAAAGACTACATAGTGAGTTCCAGGTCAGCCTGAGCTAGAGTGAGACCCTACCTCGGAAAAAAAAAAAAAAAAAAAAAAAAAAAAAGCAAAGCAATTGTTGGGATGTTCCTGAGTGTCACAACTTGGGGGGCTGTCACTAGAGCCTGGCTTGGTGAGGAACACAGCTTCACAGTCTGAGGGACACTGGGCAGGCCCTACATCCAGAATGAGAAGCCCTGGGAAGGATGAGCTGCCCCAGACCCCATTCCAGCTCCCATTCCCAACCATAGACCAGATTCTTGGGAACTTGGAAGGTCAGGTCACTGGGAAACCTGTGCGAGCTTGGTGGCTCTGTCACAGCGGGGCCGGGACAGCCAGAGCCTGGGGCTTCATGAAGAAAAGGCTTTGAGGTCCCTCTTTGTGACATTAAGTCATCCTAAGTCATGTGGGGAAACAGAATCCAATTCAAGTTGCATTACTAAGGAGTCCTTGAGAGAAATAAATCAGTTACATGATACTGGATGAAATCTGTGAGTAATTAATGGCCATGCACACTGGGTGGGAGGAACATCGTACTTCCGTCAAGCTTTGTTCGAGCCCATTCTTCCCCGAAATGCGCTTGCTTCTATCCAGGAACTGTCTGGACCAGACACAGATTTATTGATTACCTCTGTGTCCCCTCCCTCCCTGATGCCACGTAAGAACAAGAAGGGTTAATATCGAGAGCAAGAGGGTGAAATAGGACCCTGAGGTTTGAGTCCCAGCTCTCCAGCCTGGGGCAGTCTCCCCCTCACCTCCCCCTTCAAACTTTGTTTTTTCTCATCTGTAAGAAAGAAGAAAAACAGTTCCTTCTTCTCCTCCTTGTGCTCTTGTGGGGATGAGATTATGGGTGAAAACTGCTTGTCTAATGTCCACCCTGGCCCAGAGACATCCTGGCCAACCTTGTCTGTCTCTCGACAGGCTCAGGGAAGCCCAGAGGGACAATCTACTCACTGTGCTGTGTGTTCTCCACACCTGAGCAGGGACAGCATGGGGGGGGGGGCATGGGTAGTGTGCTGAGGGAGCTGGGGCAGTGCAGATCGGGGCCACCCCAGACCCAGGGACACAGGAAGCATTCTGTGAAAACGTGGGGTGAACAGGGAAGGGGCCTGGACCACTGTCAGAGCCCAGGCCTGTAGTCCCTTCTGTTTGGGGATGTCCCCCCATGGGTTTGGAGAGCGCAATAGCAGCCTTCTCTTACCCTGTGGCCCAGGGAGCCCAGCAGTGACTCAATCCCCACCCGGCCCCCGCTGTGTCTCCCTTCCTGGCCCAGAGGTCCACTCCACAGTCCACAGCTGCCCTGGCTTTCTCCCTCTCCCCCTCTAACCTAGATGCCCACTCTTCCTTGGTGTCCCTTCATCTTCCCTAGCATCTCCTCAAGGTGCGTCCTCTCCCGTCCATCACTAAGCAAACCGACCTCTGCAGATACCTCCTGAACAAATGACTGGCAGTTGGTTCCTTCCTTGAAGGTCAGCGACACGGCTGTGAAGCAACACTGCCCAGGGGAATCCGGAGTACCTCATCCTTCTCGTTAGACATGTGGAGCCCACGTCTTCCTCATCCCGTGCATGGGACAGCAGTCCTATGTGCCTCTGGAGTCAGCATAATACCAACATGGGCCGGCTCAGCCCCACACTGGACCTCACAGTGCTTAGTGGCTGCTGTAGGGTTAGCACATGATGCTCTGGACCCCACAGGCCCCCCAGGCCCAGCTCAGGGGAACTCAAGTATGGAAGGAATGGTACACTGCCATCTGCTCCACAAACACGGGCGTGTCATAGGCTCAGTCTACGAGGTGGGCAGGACACGCACATGACTGGCTTGTCTTGTAGATGACTGGAGTCGCTGTGAAGTAAACATGCAGGACGTGTCCCAAGGCCACAAAACAGACCCAGAAGCCTGTGTCAGAGCTCTGGCTCTGAGAGCTTCCTGATTCCCTTGGTCTCTTTAGAAGGAGCTGGTTGACGGGGCCTGGGTGGGGAGAGGATGGCAGAGGACAGCTAGCTGAGAAGGGCCAGGCTCCCTTGGCTCGGCCAGGAAGGACACGGATGTACACTGAGGTAGAGATGTCCCACCCAGCCTCAGTCCCACCTCCAGACATGTCACTCAACTCCCTTCTTTCTTCCTTTTTCCTTCCCTTCCTCCTTCTCTCCTTCTTTCCTTGCTTCTCCCTGTTATTATTATTATTTTCTTCTTCTCCTTCCTTCTTTCCTTCATTCTCTCCTTCTTTTATTTCTTCCTCCCTTTCTTCCCTCCCCTACCCTTTCCTCCCCTCTCCACTCCCTCCTTTTCTTGTCATCCTTCTTTCTTCCCTTCATTCTTTAATTAAATGGGAACCGGATGCCTTTCCAGTGGCTGCACCAGGAGCAGTGTCTTGGCAACCTGAATTATTCCCCGTGGCTTTGCAGGGCAGGAGGCGGCTCTGGGCATGGCTCTGGTTAAGCTGCTCCGAGCGGCTCTCAGGCAAATGAAATGACCACCAAATGCCTCTCATACTTTCCTTCTCCCTGGTTTCGTGTGCCCCCAGGCGCCCCTAATCTCCCCCAGCCCATGGCAAATACTGAGTTACGCTGCTTACTGGCCATGGCTTCAAAGGTTTGAGGGTTTGAATTCCAGACTTCAATTACTTTCTTTTTTTTTTTTCTGCTCTCAGACACATCTACCACAGATAGGAGAAATGTTAATTTTATCTTCACATAAAAGAGAAAGAAATAGGGTCTGGGAGTTATGATCAGTGGTCAATGCCAGGAGCAGAACCCTCCCCCACCAAGGATCCCTGGATGCCACTGACCAATGGCAGGGAGGCCAGCCTCGTGCTGACAACCCCAGAAACAGACAGGCCTCAGCGCTGACCAGGGACTGACACTGGGAAGAGCCCTCTGGAAGGAAGGTGCCACTGCAGAAGCTGAGGTAGTGATAGGTCAAGCGACTCACCCTTGGTACACAGCTCCACACCCAAAGGTGGTTTTTCTCCAGAGCCTGCCTGCCTCCCCCAAGTCTACTCCTTGCACTGAAGGACTGACTTGCTATGAGCAAGCAGCTATAAATCAAGATGAACCAAATATCTGCTTTGAAGCGTTGCCGAGGTGATTCAACAAGATAAAGGGCAAAGAGATTGGACTGTGAATTCCCAAGGAACATCTTCCCATTTCCTGCCTCTCCCAGCTGGCAAGGCACATCCGTGAATACCAAAGGCAAAGATTCCGACAGATTAGGGTTCACGTTGGACACCCATCAATGCCTGGCCATTTGACCCTGGGTGAGTCACTTAACTCTTTCTGAATTTAACTCTTGCTCCTAGATGGGAAATGGGGTGAGGGAGACTGATGGCAAAGCCAATCTCAGTTGGTGTGGGAAATAAAGATAGGGGCTCTGAAATGCCATCTACATTTCAAAACAAAACAAAACAACAACAAAATAGGCATGTAGCCTAGAGAGATGATTCAGTAGTTAAGGCACTTGATTTAAAGCCTAATGACCTGGAGTTCGATACCCCAGTACCCATGTAAAGCCAGATGCACAAAGTGGCATATGCATCTGGAATTTGTTCAAAGTGGCCAGAGGCCCTGGTACATCCATTCTTTCTCTCTGCTGGGCATGGTGGCACACACCTTTAATCCCAGCACTTGGGAGGCAAAGGTAGGAGGATCACTGTGAGTTTGAGGCCAGTCTGAGACTACATAGTGAATTCCAGGTCAGCCTGAACTAGAGCAAGACCCTACCTCAAAAAACCTAAATAAATAAATAACTAAATAAATAAATACTAGTCATGCCAGCCTATACCTATAGTGCCAGCTCCTCAGGAGGCAGAGACAGGAGGATTGCTAAAGTCCAGGAGTTCAGAACCAGCCTGAGAAACATAGGGAGACCCTGTCTTAAGGTGAGAAACTGGAGAGGAATTGCTTTATTGGGGCAGGGGCTATACCTCAGTGGAAGAGTGTTCACCTAGCATGGTTGAAGCCCTGGGTTCTATCCCCAGCATCTCAAACAACATACATAAAAAAAACATAAACAACAAAAACATAAGAACATGGGCTGGTGAGATGGCTCAGTGGGGAAAGGCACTTGCATGCAAAGTTTGCTAGTACAGGTTTGATTCTCCAGTAACCATGTTAAACCCAGATGCACAAAATGGCACATGTATCTGGACTCTGTCAAGAAGACTCGATGTCCATAGTCTGTCGTCTGTCTGTCTCTCTGTCTCTCTCTCTCTCTCAATTAATAAATAAAAAAAATTAAAAATCACATAAGAGAGCTGGAAAGATTGCTTAGTGGTTAAGCCTAACAACCCAAGTTCAATTCCCCAGTACCCAAGTAAAGCCAGATGCATAAAGTGGTACACGCATCTGGAGTTCATTTACAGTGGCTAGAGACCCTGGCACACCTGTTCATTCTCTCTCTTTCTCTCCTCTCTCTGTGCATGCAAACAAACAGATAAATAAATAAATAAAGTAAGTAAGTAAGAAAGATACTATTACTTTTAAAATACACATAAGGACCCGGTGAAGCTGAAGTGTCTGCTCAAACAGAAACTGTGTAGCAGCCTCAGATTACTTTCCTGGGTGCCCGCTTGGTACAGGGCATGGGGCTAGGCTGTGCCTTTCAACCAGTCCAAGAGAGTTGCTACTCTCTCCTTTGTAACCCTGGCAATGACCTAGCAACCAGGTCCAGGTATTATAAATTCCTGGAAGGTTTTTTTGTTTGTTTGTTTGTTTTAATTGACAAGTTCCTAATTATAGACAATACGCCATGGTAATTCCCTACCCCCCTCCCCCCCCGCCGCCACTTTCCCATTTGCAACTCCACTCTCCATCATATCCCCTCCCCCTCTCAATCAGTCTCTCCTTTATTTTGATGTCATCATCTTTTCCTCCTGTTATAATGGTCTTGTGTAAGTAGTGCCAGGCACTGTGAGGTCATGGATATCTAGGCCACTTTGTGTCTGGAAGAACACATTGTGAGGAGTCCTACCCTTCTGTCGGCTCTTACATTCTTTCCACCACCTCTTCCTCAATGCACCCTGAGCTTTGGAAGGTGTGCACTAAGGTGTTTTCATCTGTAGAGAAACTGACTCTTGAAGAAAAGTCACTTCCTCAAGTCCACACAGCAAGGGTGTGCCCATCAGGCTTCCAACCTAGGCCAGTCCAAAGAAGGGCTTCGGGGCCCGCCCCCCGCTGTCCCTCACTGCTTGGACACCTTTGCTGCCTTGAGGGACAGGAGGGCATTACCGTCTGTGATGAGGAGGGACCTCTAGGATTTTTCATACCACTCCTGTAGTAACGGGGTTGGCAGCTTCTTGCCACTGTCAGGAAACGTCACTCACACTCGCTGCAACGAGAAGAAAAGCAAATCCCCACATTGGGGCTCCCCCCCTCCCCCCGCTCACCCCTCCGCCCCTGCCAAGGACTGCCTGCCAGGCCATCCAACTTCCCCTATGCCTGGAGACCTGCAGCTCCTCGGCATGTTAATGAATCATTTTAATTGGGTGTTTGAGCCCGGACATTCATCACTTCTCCTTTAAGGATTTTCATCTGTATTCCACTTAAACCCTTAAGGAGGTGATAAACACCTGTCAGCTCCAGGGTACAGTTTGGGGTTCCCCTCCCCCCAAACCACAAATCATAGGAACGTTATACCGCCCTGATAAATTTACACTGTGAGCTGGTGATGTGGCACACACCTCATCATCCTAGCACTTGGGAGGCTGAAGCACAATTGCTGCAAGTTTGAGCCCAGCCTGGGCTACCAAGTGAGACTGTCTCCAAAAGACAGATTAGGAGCCGGGCGTGGGGGCACACGCCTTTAGTCCCAGCACTTGGGAGGCAGAGGTAGGAGGATCGTCATGAGTTTGAGGCCACCCTGAGACAACATAGTGAATTCCAGGTCAGCCTGGGCTAGAGTGAAACCTTACCTCAAAAAACAAACAAAAAGACAAGCTAGGAGTCTGGGGAGATGGCTCAGTGGATAAAGTGCTTGCCACACAAGCATAAGGACCCGAGTTTAGATCCCCAGCACCTATATAAAATGCCAGACACAGGCTGGAGAGATGGTCTAGTGGTTAAGACACATGCTTGCGAAGCCTAAGGACGTAGGTTCGATTCCTCAGTATCCATGTAAACCAGATGCATATGGTGGTGAATGCATTGAGAGTTAATTTGCAATGGCTAAAGGCCCTGGTGCACCCATTCTCTCCCTCTTGTCTCTTTCTATATATAGAATAAATTAAATTTTTTAAAAAATTTACAAGGAGACATAAAGGGAAGAGAAAGGAAGGGAGGACAGTACTTAATAGGTTGCTATTGTACATATGTAAGTACAATGATTTGAGATGGGGAGGTAATATGATGGAGAATGGAATTTCAAAGGAGAAAGTGGGGGGGGGAGGGAATTACCATGGGATATTTTTTTATAATCATGGAAAATGCTAATAAAAATTAAAAAAATAAAAATAAATAAAATTTAAAAAATTTAATATGCCAGATACTGAGAAGGTGGAGTTAGGATGCCTGGGACTTGATGGCAGTTGGAATCAATGAGATCTGGGTTCAGAGGACACTGGAGCTCCCTGGGATCAGACAGCGCCTTAAACCACTTCAGTTAGCAAGGCTTCCTCCTCCCCCGTCCCGCGCCCCACCCTGCAGTGGCGGCACCTCCTGGTCCTCAGTCAGTCAGCAACATGTGAACTCAAGGTCTCAGGAGCTACTCTGAAGGAATACATAGACATGCATCGAAACACTTAATTTTTGCTTCTGTTTCAGATTTTGTTTTGAGTCAGGTTCTCACTATCTAGCTCAGGCTGGCTTTGAACTCTCAACCCTCCTACCTTCCCTTCTTGGGAGCTGGGGTTATAGACATACGCCATCATGCCTGACCAGACCAGCACATTCAAGTAGCAGTTTAGGAGGCTAAATGACAGCATTAAACATTTAGAAATCAAGCCCAGGGTTATCAGTGGGCAACAGGAACTTATTTTAAGTGATACCCCATTAGGGCATGCTTTGCGTTAAAGAGAGAGACTCCAGGCCAGGACTGGAGGACACTGATGCCTTACCCACCAGTACTTATAGCCACACAAGTTCCCACCTATGGGACATGTTGGGGCTGAAATCAAGTCCACTGAGATGGCCAGGAGGCATGGGCACCTTTGTGTGGTTTATTTATTTTTTTATTTTGGAAATCATTTTAGGCTTATAGCAGAGATGTGGAACAATGTGGAGCTCCTATGCACCCCTCACCTTGCTTCCCCTAGCGTTCACATCTTCCATGACCACATCCAAGGCCATCTTTAAAAGTCCACAGTGAGAGTCCCATAGCTAAACAGCTGGACTCTGGCTGCAGTGAGAGGGTTGAGCCAGGCAGCAGGTCACCTAGAGCTGAAGGATGAGTACCCTTCACAACTTGAGGGAAGAGAAGGTGCCCCAGAAGGAGGAACAGCTTTGGCAAGAGCAGAAAGGATGTGGTGGGGGCAGAGCTGAACAGGGCTCAGTCAACAGTGGGAGCAGTTTGCAGTTGCCAGGCCATCAGGGGGTCTGTGGGTCTACTTGGGGGATGGAGGGCTCAAACTGGAGTTTGTTGTCCTCCTTGCAAGGGGATGAGTAAAAAGATGGATGAGGGCTGGAAAGGTGGCTTAGTGGTTAAGGTGTCTGCCTGCAAAGCCAAATGATCCTGGTTCATTTCCCCAGGACCCATGTAAGCCAGATATACAATGGGGCGCATGCATCTGGAGTTTGTTTGCAGTGGCTGGAGGCTGTGATGTGCTCGTTTTCTCTCTCTCTCTCATCAATAAATAAAATATTTCAGGCTGGAGAGATGGCTTAGTGGTTAAGGTGTTTGCCTGCAATGCCAAAGGATCCTGGTTCGATTCTCCAGGACCCAAGTAAGCCAGATGCACATGGTGGCTCACGTGTCTGGAGTTCGTTTGCAGTGGCTAGAGGCCCTGGCGTGCCCATTCTCCCTCCCTCCCTCCCTCCCTCTCTCCCTCTCTCCCTCTCTCCCTCTCTCCCTCTCTCTCTCTCTCTCTCAAATAAATAAGTTAATTAAATTGAAAAAGAAAAAATATATATATTTAAAAAGATGGACAAATCTTGAGAGATGAGAAGAATCCCCTGAGAGGCTGGATTCCAGGGCCAGCCCTATAAGCAGGAGGTGCAACTTTCACGTGGGCAGCGCCAGGCTTTTGTGACGCCGGAAGACAGCTCTGGGCGGGCTGCCTTCGAGGGCTCTGGGCCTCCCACACGCTGCCCCAGTTGCTCTGACTCCGGCTCACCTCCTTCTTCAGTGGTCTTGAGAGATCCTTCTGGAAACAGCTTTGTCTCCACTTGATCAGCTGCTCACCCCCACTGCTCCCCAGCAATGAGTTCATCTCCTTCCTGATAAGCTCTGGGGGGTGGGGGCGCCAGCTTCCACCTTCTCATTTCCCACTAGGGCCTCCAGGCAGGGAACTGCGGGGTGGGGCGAGGGCGATGATCACATTAGCTGAGTAAAGCAGTTGCCAGGGAGGTGAGAGACTGAGTGACGCACCTTCAGGAGGGGAGGCAAAGACGCAGATGGAGGCGACCACAGTGTTCTGATAGACTCACCCCCCACCCAGCCTCCTCCATGCCAGGCCTACCCCGGCCTAACCCTGGGAAGAGGTTTGTCTTCACGGGATTCTGCCCAGCTCAGAAGTCAGGAGCCTGTCACCCAGCCACCCTCACAGACCTCACGAGCCTTACCACTGCTGCTCACAGTGACACCAAATCCTCAGTGACATGCAGGGAATGACTTGAGGAATGAGTCACCTGAGTGGTCCAGAAATTACTTGGTTGGTCAGAAACGTCTTAAAACCATTTGCATGTAAGTCTGTGTGTGTGTGTGTGTGTGTACATGTATGTGGTGTTATATGGGCATGCACATGTATACACACTCTATTGGTCTCCACCATTTTTTAAAGTGGGGTGATAGTGGCTCCTACCTAATGGGCTGGCTGTGATGGCAATGAAACATCTAAGAAGTGGTAACTGAGCTTCTGCCCTGCTGTCTTTGGACCAGGGAGATAGACCTGATGGCAGGAACATATTTGGATAAGACTGTTCTGGAAGTCAATATTAGGACATATGCCTCTTACCAGCAGTATGATCTCACTGTGCCTCAGTCTCCAGAACTGTAAATGTGGCTAAAAGCACTTGACTCATAGATGATTGCAAGGTTCAAGTTCACTGGTAATGAGGAAGGTACTTTAAGCAATGTCTGGGACTTTGTAAACACATGGTTAATAGCATGACTGTATAACCCAATAAGTCTACTTTTCCCATTGAAATTCAAATTTTCAATTTTATGAATCAGTGAGTGTCTTGGTTCGGTAAATATTCATAACAGCAAAGTGTTGGTGACCACTTGAGCATGTACTCAGGAGGCAGGGACAACGCCTCACAGGTCACTCAGTGTGGGAGTCTCTGCAGCCGTTCCAGGAAAATGCCTTTGGAATGACATCCAAGAAATGCCTTTAAGTGAAAACAAGAAGGTGGCTAGCCATTCTTGTTTCAAAATTATTATCAGGAGGGGCTGGTGGGGAGACACCTTAGTCAGTGAAGTGCTTGCCTTATAAGCATGAGGACCTGCGTTCAACTCCCAGAACCTGTGTTAAAAATGTCAGGTGTGATGGCACATGCCAGCAAGCCAGGTGGAGACAGGTGGGTCCCTGGACCTCACTGACCATCCAGAATTGCCTATATGGCAAGTTCCAGGCCAATAAAAAAAAAAGAAAAACTGTCTCAAAAAGGGCAGATGAAGCCAGGTATGGTGGCGCACATCTTTAATCCCAGCACTAGGGAGGCAGAGGTAGGAGGATTGCTATGAGTTCAGGGCCAGACTGGGACTACATAGTGAGTTCCAGGTCAGCCTGGACTAGAGTGAAACCCAACCTCAAAAAAAACAAGCAAACAAACAAAAAAAAAATAAGTAAGTAAAATAATAAATAAATAAATAACAAGCAAACAAACAAAAAAAAAAAGGCAGATGGTTCCTAAGAAGAACATCATCTGAGGTTGTCCTCTGGCACACACCCATGAACACATATACATTAACATGCAAACACACACACACACACACACACACACACACACACACGTTGTCAGAAAAGGCAAGAAGATTTTACAGAAATTTTCCTAAACTGCTCATTTCTGGAGAAAGGAATCTGCTTCATACATTCATGTTCAGTATTTATGCAATGAGAATATGCACAACTAAATTGGGAAGTAATGAACGGGTGTGCCAGCAGGAAGGACCTGAAGCCGCGCTCCTAGGGGTGGGCGGGTGACCCATGCAATACTGGGACTGAATGGGGTGAGAGTGGGGCTCAGAGGTCACATTCCATGGCAGTGACCTGGAAGGGGCTGTCACATACTTTTCAGAAAGAATCTCAGAGTGTCCAGTGTGGCTTTATGTGGGTGACCCGAGGGTTGGCTTAGGAGTGTCTTCCTGGTTGGAGCCAAAGGCTTGGAGGTGACAGCCGGGGCCAGCCAACTTGGGGGTGACTGTTTCACAGCGGAGAGGAGAGGGAGGGGAGGCCAAGGCAGTCACGGTCCTCCACCCCCCCAAGAACCTCCTTCCTCAACCTTTTGGGGTTCTGAGGTGGCTGGTAGGGGTCATGTTCGTGTGTTACAGCTGGCATTGGCCTGCAGGGAGGCCAGCCCGTGAGCTGAGCACTTTTCAAGCTCCCTTCCCTTCAACCCCCTAACAAGCTTCCAGGCTGTGTCACTGTTCCCCTCTCACAGTGAAAAACCTGGTGGCAGGGTGCTGTGGTACAGCCACAAAGGCTTGAGGTGCAGGAGTGGGGAGTCCCGACTACAGCCAGGGCATAGAGCTCAGCGGTAGCCGAATGGAGACTGGAGCTACATAGCGAGCCCTGTCTGGAAGGGAGGCGTGGAGGGCGGGGACAAAGCCATGCTTGGTGCAAAGGGTTTATGTCAGAGGGAGAGCCCTTGCCTAGCTTGTGTGAAGTGCTGGGTTCCAGCCCCAGCATCACAAAAAAGAATCAGAGGGCTGGAGAAATGGCTCGGAGGTTCAAGGCAATTGCTTGCAAAGCCTGCCAACCTGGGTTCAAGTACCCAGTACCCACATAAAACCAGATGTACAAAGTGCCACATGTATCTGGAGATTGGCAGGAGACCATGGTGCAGCCGTTCTCTCTCTTCCAGTCTCTCTCTCTCCTTTAAAATAAATAAATATATTTTTTTAAAAAGCGTAGCAAGAAGAAAGGGAAACCTTTAGGGGCACATACCAGATTTACTGATTCTGATTCTTGGGACTCGGGAACCTGAATTTTCTGGGGGTGGTGCTCAGTGTTCAGGGTTCACATGCATGAGGCCTGGGTTGAAGTCCCAGAACTGGCAAAACCGAGCAAAAGAAAAAAGCTGGAAGAGACTTAAACCATATAATCCAAATCCAGCAAATAACAAGTGGTGGAATTTACAAATTTAAAGATTTAGGGTACATTTTCAGAAACTACATTTGAAGTTTGTCTCATCAGACATTTAAGCCATCACAAAACCAAACAATAAGTAAGGTTCAAATGCAAAATAGCGCCCCTAGGCTAATGGGGGGACTTGGGAGTTTCGTAGTTCAACCCCACTGGTGTTCTCTCTCGATCCTTCCTGCTGAAAGAACAGCATGATGTGGGTTTCCTGCTCCAATCATGCTTCCCGCCACAATGAACTCTACTGTGGACCCTGTAAGCTGAAAACACACCCTTTCCTTTCCTAAGCTGCTTCTGCTGAGGTATTTTGTCCCAGTAACATGAAGGTGACTGCTCCACTGATCAACGAACAAGGGTGTTTCTGTTGGGAAGATGTTTTCAGATGTGTTTTCTTCAACACTCAACACATTTTTACTGATAACGTCTGAGCACCACTTCCTGTCTGACTCTTCTAGGTTCTCCAGGTGCAGGAAGACCCTCACATTGAACTGGCCTTTCCAGGACTTCCGGTAGGAATGTGATGGATTGATAAATGGGGGAATGGGAATTTTGTGTATATACTTATTTTTTTAATTTCTAGTATTTTAACAAATAATTTATTATTTTATTTATTTACTTGTTGGCAAGCAGAGGTAGAGAGAGAGAGAGAATGGGCAAGCCAGAGCCTCTAGCCACTGCAAATGAACAGAAGCATGCACCACTTTGCACATCTGGCTTTACTTGGGTACTGGAAAATTGAAACCAGGTCCTTAGGCTTTGCAGGAAAGTACCTGAACTGCTAAGCCATCTCTCCAGCCCAATTTTTCATTTAGTTATTTATTTGAGAAAGAGAGAGATGTACAGACAGCCGCACGTGTCAGGACTTCTTGCCACTGAGATGAACTCCAAACTCATGCACCACTTCATGCATCTGGCTTTATGTGTGTACTGGGAACCAAACCCTGGTCCAGCAGGCGTTGCAAACAAGTGCTTTAGCCACTGAGGCATCCCCTAGCCCTAGAGTCACTTAAAAAAAATATTTGGTTATTTTTATTTATTTATTTGAGAGTGACAGACAGAAAGAGGCAGAGAGAGAGAGAGAATGGGCGCACCAGAGTGCACTGCAAATGAACTCCAGACACGTGCGCCCCCTTGTGCATCTGGCTAACATGGGTCCTGGGGAATCGAGCCTCAAACTGGGGTCCTTAGGCTTCACAGGCAAGCGCTTAGCTGCTAAGCCATCTCTCAAGCCCTAGAGTCACTTTTAAATCTAGATTTCTTTATGCTCATGCTTTGAACCTCTCATTGAATCAATTCCAGAAAATACAATAGAAGATGGATGGAGAGAGGAAGAAAGCCTGGCATAAGAAAAAGCAAACTGGGCTGGGTGGATGGCTCAGACGTTAAAGGTGCTAGCTTGCAAAGCCTGCCAGCCTATGTCTGACTCCCCAGTACCCATATAAAACCAGATACACAAGGTGGTGCATGTGTCTGGAGTTTGTTTGCAGTGGCAAGTGGCCCCCAGTTTTCTCTCTCTCTGTGTCTCAAATTTTTAAAAATTTAAAACAAAGGAAAAGCAAGGGGCTGAGAAGATGGCTCAGCAGTTAAAGGTACTTGCTGACAAAGTCTGCAGGCCTTCTGGGTTTCCATAGCTGGGTGAAGTGAGCAGTCTCACGAGAGTCCTCAGGCAAGGAATGAAGGAGTGCGGTCCCAAGTCCTACCACGCCTTGATGAGCTTGGAGACACGACCACCCCAGTTGCTTTTGAATAACTGTTTGCCCCTCCTGCTCTGAAGGCAGCTTTGGGAACCTGAGAAGCAGAATCTAGTCTTAGCTGAGCCCCGCCTCTTGACCTACAAAAACTGAAAGAGTAAATGTATGTTCCCTGGAGCTGTTCAATTTGTGGTCATTTGCTGTATAGGAATCCATAGCTAACACCTGGTACAGGCCATTTGTTCTGTCTTCAGTGGGAAGGATTCTAATCTGTGGTGCTATAACACTATAATACCTTGGAGTGGATACTTCATAAACAACAGAATTTAAATTTTATTCTATTTTTATTTATTTATGTGTGTGTGTGTGTGCATGTGTGTGTGTGTGAGTGAGAGAGCGCGCACAACAGGGTCTCTAGCTCAGGCTGGCTTTCAACTCACTATGTAGCCAAAGATGACCCTGAATGCCTGACCTGCCTGCCTTTACCTCCCAAGTGCTAGGGACACAGTTGTGCACCACCATGCCTAGCTTTCGGTAGGTTTTGTTTTCCCTCACAGTTCTGAGAAGTCCAATGTCAAGTTGTCAGTGCTTGGTGTCTGGCAAGGGCCTGTTTCTCATATACTCATCTTTGTGTCTCTTCATTCACTGAAGACAAAAGGCCAAACACTTTCCTGTCAGTCTCAGGGGACAACATAAACCCGCTTTTGACGTGCAGTTCCTGCTGCCTGGAAATCTCTTCTCTGCTTCCTTCAGGCACAGCTCAGCTCGATCATCCTCCTGGGAGAAGCCATTCATGACTTCCCAGAGGGACTGTCCCCAGGGGTGGGTGGCCCTCAGGTGTCCATGGTGTTCTGTGTGATCATCTCCTGTCCATCAAGCTAAACAGCGAACTCCAGGACAGCAGCCCCAGGCCTATTCGCTATCCAAGGTATGCCCCTACTGAGCTCAGAGGCCCCAGCAATGGTCAGTAGTGACCACTGCAGGCAGGGCAGCCTAGAAGGAAGACAGGGAGCCTACAGTGGCAGGAAGGGGTGGCTGCTCACAGCTGACAAGCACAGGGGACGTGGGCTGGGCAGCATCGCAGGAGGTGGCAGCAGGGCCCGTGCGGCACTTCGAAAGGCCCAAGTACACAGGAAGGTCCAAGCACTGTCACGGCTTGCAATGTCCCTGCAAGACTCATGTATTAAAGGCACGTGTGTTAGTTACTTTTCTCATTGATATGAGAGAATACCTGAGGACAGCTACTAATGGAGGAAGGGGGCTAGAGGGGTGGCTTAGCGGTTAAGGGGCTTGCCTGCAAAGCCAAAGGACCCAGGTTCGATTCCCCAGGATGCAAGTTAGCCGGAAGCACAAAGGTGGCACATGCATCTGGAATTCATTTGCAGTGGCTGGAAGCCCTGGCACGCCCATTCTCTCTCTCTCCCTCTTTCTCTCTGTCAAATAAATAAATAAATAAATAAAAACATTTAAATAAAACAAGCACACAAAAATAATAAAGGAGGAAGGATTGATTTGGGCTCACAGGTTGAGGGCACAGTTCAATCTGGCATGGCTGTGGGCATGTGAGGCAGCTGGCCACATTGGGTCCACAGCAAGGAAGCAGAGAAAGAGGGCACCTAGTGCTTTCCATTTTATTCATTCTAGGGCACCAGCTCATGGGACGGCACCTCCCACAGTTAGGGCAGGTCTTTACCTCCCAACTAACCCCATCTAGAAACCTTCTCACTGTCATGCCCCAGGCAGGGGAGCTGTCTGCTGGGTGATTCCAGAACCTGTGCAGTTGACATCAATCACTACAGCATGGCTGTCAGCTCATGGGCAGAGGGCTCCGGCCTCACCAGCGCATTCATCCACTGAGCTCTCTTCACTCGATGACACTGTTGGAGGTGACAAAAACTAGGAGGAGGGGCCTGATTGGAGGAAGTAGGTCATGTATGAGCCAATCAGAGGATGGCATCCTGCCTCTAACCACAGTTAGTGGCTCAAAGACAGACACTGCACTGGCTTGGCGGGGGTCAGAATCAATGTCATTCTGTGCTGGGATTTCTTCTGAAAGTCTTGTGGAAAGGTTTTGTCCAGAGGAGTTGCTGAGCACTGCACATAGCAAGTCTGCAGCAGCTGGCCACACCACCTTGCAGGCCGAGTGGCCGCCTGAGTCAGAAGATGGCCGCAAGAAAAGCACCATTTGAGTTCCCGGAGCCACCCCTGCTTGAAGCTTCCCAGTTACATGAACTGATGCTAATTTTTCCTGCTGGGTTGTTTGCTTGGGTTTCCTGTCATTTCCAATCTATTGAGGCAATGGCTTTTGACTGGGTTCTCAGTACCATACATAAATTGCCTCCCATAGAACTGGCCTCAAGTACAATCAGAAAGCAGTTGGTTAACCCCATGGTGAACTCCAAGTCAGCCTGGTCTACAGCAAGATCCTATCTTTAACAATAAATAAAATAAAATAAATAAAAGAATAACGTTAGATCAGTTACAAAAAAAGTATTTAAAATTTTTTTAGGGCTTGAGAGATGGCTTAGCAATTAAGCGCTTGCCTATGAAGCCTAAGGGCCCCAGTTCTAGGTTCGATTCCCCAGGACCCAGAATTAGCCAGATGCACAAGGAGGCACACACGTCTGGAGTTCATTTGCAGTGGCTGGAAGCCCTGGCGTGCCCATTCATATTCTCTTTCTTTCTCTCTTTCTCTCTCTGCCTCTTTCTCTGTCTGTTGCTCCCAAATAATTAATTAAAAATAAACAAAAAAATTTAAGAATATATTTTTTTTATGTAGACAGACATGGTGGCACACACCTTTAGTCCCAGCACCTGGGAGGCAGAAGTAGGAAGATCGCCATGAGTTCAAGGCCACCCTGAGACTACATAGTGAATTCCAGGTCAGCCTGGGCTAGAGGGAAACCCTACCTCGAAAAACAAAACAAAAAAAAAAAAAAAAATTTGCAAGCAGAGAGAGATAAAGAGAGTCAAGACAGAGAGAATGGGCATGCCAGGGCCTCCATCTGCTGCAAACTACAGATACATGCATCACTTTGTGCATTTGGCTTTTATGTGGGAACTGGGGAACTGAAGTCGGGTCGTTAGGCTTTGCAGGCAAGTGCCTTAAGTGCTACACTCTCTCTCCTGCCCCTCCCCCAAAACTCTTAAAATGTCTTAAGTAGGTTTGTGATGTTGCATCAGGCCAGATGGCTGTTTGAGAAGCCCCAGGGTTGCAAAGTAGAATCGTTACACAACAGCCGCTCCTCCCGGCTTTCAGGGCAGCACAGGACGAGGGCAGGAGCGGTGTCCAGGCAGGACTGGCCACTTGCACTGGGATTGTGCCTAACGTCGGGCCAGTGGACATGGGATCATTTACCTATGACCAGCAGGTAAGAACCTACGAACCCCTCATGGGATTGTCCACATTGCTGGACAAGTCCAATGTCACCCCATTTTGCCACATGTGGCAGAAGACAGCTATGAATATGGCCCAACATACTTTGTAAACTGATTTAAAACATTCTGACATCTTTTTCACTTTTTTTTTCTAACCCAAATGTGTAGTTCTTGAATGAGAACTTCGTAAATGACAACATTGTGTTGCAATGTCAGGAAGTTGGACATGCCTGGCCCACAGGGTCCAAATGCAGATACTGCCCTCTACCCCCTCTCCTGCTGGACAGGGAACAGGAGGCCATTCCCGAGGGATAGCAGCACGTGACAACAGGGACCGCTTTCACTGCTGCACATGATACAAGTAGGGCGGGTGTTGTAGAGCTATGCACGTGGACGAGACGAGAAGAGCGAGAAAACAGATCTGTGGGCAATTATCCTCCAGCCTGAGTCACGAGGCTCAGCGGCCCTTGGGAGGCTGCTGACCTGGGCTGCCGGCCTCTGCCATGGCCTCCTGGAGCCTCCGGGGAGCTCCGTGGTGACTTCATTAGTGTCCCGCTCTGAGCTTCAGAGACAGCTCGCTGTGCAAGGTCCAAGTTGGAGGCCGCCAAGGACATCTGCAGGAAGAGGAGGGTGGGACTGAAAAACAAGCAGGACCGGTGGCTTCTAACCCCAGGTCTTCCCTGGGGTCCCACGACGCAGGTGACACAAAGCTCACAAAGGAACCTTGCCCCCGGAGTGGAGAACCTCACTCCCTTTCATGGGTTGATTAGCTGAAAAGACCCTCCCCACCACTGGAGTGAGTGGGGACGGTCCCATGGTCTGCTACCCCATTGACTGAGGTCTCGAGAACGGACAGCGAGTGTGAACTCGGCAGCAGAGGTGAAAAGACAGAGGCATGGTGACAATGTCCAAAGATCTGATGCAGACGCCACCTGACACTAAAGATGTGCCAGCTGCCAAGGCCGAGTCCGTCCGGCCCTTGCCTCGCGCAGCTGAGGACATGGCTTGCTTGTCCATCTCCAAAAGTGAGCCTCCCAGGTGCGAACACCCCAAGTCTGAGCCAGGAGCCTGACTGTTCCTCCCAGGAAGCAAAGCCAAGCACAGCAGCCACACCAGATGGACCTGGGCTCTGCAGGATCCTGGGGGCCATGCCACCCTACAGGATCTGCAGCTGCCACCAAGTGCTCCGCCCTGGGAAGAAACCAGTAGGGCTACTGCGCTGGGAGAAACCGAGAAACTCCAGTGTTTGGGTGGTAGGCCTGGATTCAGGCCTCAGCTCCCTCCTCTGCACAAAGCAAGTTTTGGTTTTTTTTTTTAAATTTTTATTAACATTTTCCATGATTATAAAATATATCCCATGGTAATTCCCTCCCTCCCCACCCCCACACTTTGCCATTTGAAATTCCATTCTCCATCATATTACCTCCCCATTACAATCATTGTAATTACATATATACAATATCAACCTATTAAGTATCCTCCTCCCTTCCTTTCTCTACAAAGCAAGTTTTAAAACAAAAGTATGTCCCAATTACTTGGGAATTAGTTACCCTTTAAAAAAAAAAAAGTACTCAGGCTGGAGGAGATTGCTTCGTGGTCAAGGCACTTGCCTGCAAGGCCTAAGGACCCAGGTTTGATTCCCCACCCACATAGGACAGTTGCACAGGGTGATGCAGGCATCTGGAGTTCATTTGCAGTGGATAGAGGCCCTGGGGCACCCATTCTCTTGTCTCTCTCTCCTCCTTTCTCTCTCAAATAAATAAATTAATATTTTTAAAAGAAAAGTTTACCTAAAATTGAAATTTGACTGGGTAACCTGAATTTTAACTTGCAAAGTCTCACAGCCCTCAGCACAGTGGACCTAGGGCTTTAAGGCAGGGCTACCTTTTTCTACTCTGCGGAACTGGAATGATGAGAAGAAGGTCTTCTGGAGATAGTTTCTAGGGAGGAGTGGGAAGGGCCGTGTAAGGCCCCTATCCATAAGGGGACACTTTCAGAAGAGCTGTGTTTGTCTTCCTCATAGCAAAATCCAGTGTCCAGAGAGATACATCTCCAGATTTGCTGGTGGTGGACACAAAGACCAACCCAAGCTCTGCCCTTCACCTACACCTGTACCCCAGGGCTCTTTGAATGAAAAGTTACAGGTGTTATTTTACCTATAGATCCTCCACCTCCCCCCCGCCAAAAAAAAGGAAAAAAAGAAAATTGGACGTGAGAGACAGCTCAGAAATTAAAAGCACTTGCTTGGAAAGCCTACCAGCCTGGGCTCGACCCCCCAGTCCCCAGGTAAAGCCAGATGCACAAAGTGACCCATCTGTCTAGAGTTTGTTTGCGGCACCCATTCTTTCTATTATTAATAACCAAGTAAATTTTTTAAAAAAGAAAGTAATTAAATGAGCTCAAGCACAACTCAGCCTACCAGTCCCTCAACATCTGCTACACATGTAACTGCGAATGACCGGGCCGCACCACAGGGACACATGGACGCCTGCGCCTGCGCAGTAGTGCGCATGCCGCTTCCCAGAAGGGGGCGCTGGTGCTGTGTGCGCATGCGCGCCCGGCCGCGAGCGCGGGAGAGGCCGGCCTTCGCCACAGGCCTCAGCGGCCCTCATGGCGTTTGCGCCCATGGGGCCCGAGGCCTCGTTTTTCGAGGCCCTGGACCGGCACAGGGCGTCCCTGTTGGCCAGCTTGCGGACAGGCGCCGGGGAGAGCCCTGCCGGGGGC
Organism: Jaculus jaculus; assembly: GCF_020740685.1. Lineage (NCBI taxonomy): Eukaryota > Metazoa > Chordata > Mammalia > Rodentia > Dipodidae > Jaculus > Jaculus jaculus. Next base: position 135,509,630 of record NC_059109.1, read on the forward strand.
ACCCGCGTGGCCTCGAGGTAGAGCCGGAGGCGGCTGGGGAGGCCGCGGCCTGCTGCGCCCTCCGTCCTCCTCCTCCCCTTCCCTCCCCGGCTCTGCCCTGAGCCTTTGCCTTGCATTCAAGCACCTGCTGCCTTCTAGAGTGTTCCAGGAGTCTGGTTCCAGCATACTGCCTTCTAGAATGTTCCAGGAGCCCCAACCTGCTGCCTTCTAGAATGTTCCAGGAGCCCCAACCTGCTGCCTTCTAGAATGTTCCAGGAGTCTGGTTCCAGCCTACTGCCTTCTAGAATGTTCCAGGAGTCCACCCCCTCTTCCTGCTGCCTTCTAGGGTGTTCCAGGAGTCTGGTTCCTGCCTACTGCCTTCTAGAATGTTCCAGGAGCCCCAACCTGATGCCTTCTAGAATGTTCCAGGAGCCCCAACCTGCTGCCTTCTAGCATGTTCTAAGAGCCCCACCCCCAGCCTTCTAGAATGCCCCTGGAGCCTCACCCCAGCCACTGCCTCCTAAAATGTTTCAGAAGTGTCCCTGCAAGCAGACTAAAATGTCTCCCGATTCCTTCCAGTCAGGGAAAGTGGGACTCAATCCGATTTTGTGCCTATAACTTCAAAAACATTTTTTTGGGCCCGCATGGTGGTGCGTGCCTTTAGTCCTAGCACTTGGGAGGCAGAGGTCGGATTGCCTTGAGTTCGAGGCCACCCTGAGACTACACAGTGAATTCAGATCAGCCTGGGCTAGAATGAGACCCTACCCCATATTTTTTGGTGCTAAAACTAAGTTTTCAGGATTTTTGGTGGGGGTTGGGGGAGAGAGGACAGAGAAAATGTTAGGACTGCACGAGTGAAATGATGGCTTTCTCGAGTATGTCAGCCTTTTTTTTTCCTACTTATTTGAGAAATAGAGGCACAGAGAGAGAGAGATTTTTTTTTTTTTCCTACTTGAGAGATAGAGACAGAGAGAGAGAGAGAGAATACCTGCGCCAGGGTCTTCAGCTGCTACAAACAACTCCAGACACATGTGCCACCTTGTACATCTGGCTTAAGTGGGTCCTGGGGAATCAAACTTGAGTCCTTTGGCTTTGCAGGCAAGTGCCTTAAATGCCAAGTCATAGGTGAGGAAAAAGGAGAGAGAGGGAAGTTCCTTGTTTTTTACAATAAAGTTGTAGATTCATCTCCTTATATCTTAAAAAATTTTTTGAGGTAGGTTCTCTATCCCAGGCTGACTTGGAACTTAAGTCTGTAGACCAAGGCTGTCCTCGAATTCACAGCGATACCTCTGCCTTCTGAGTACTGGGATCAAAGGCACATGCTACCATGCTAAATGTTAAATTTTTGATGGCATTGTCCTGAACGTCTTTTTTTCAATACTATAAAAAATTGAGATGGTGGGAGGAGGGCCTAGTTTTTATTTATAAATATTAGACATATTAAGCATCTTAAAATTTGTTTTCTGGCTGGGTGCGTGGTGGCACATGCCTTTAATGGCAGCCCTTGGTACACAGAGGAGGAGGATTGTTGTGAGTTCCAAGCCACCCTGAGACTACATAGTGAATTTCAGGTTAGCCTGGCCTAGAGTGAAACTCTAGCTCAAAAACCAGAAAAAAAAAAAAAAAAAAAGGTTTCTGATATGTTTTTAGTAAAAGCTCTGTAGTTTCTGCAGAAATTAAAACTGGACATTTTGTGTATATCCTAGAATAAATTTAGTTTCCTTTTCTAAACATGACCTTTTCTTGAAGCTGATGGTTGGTGAAATTAGTAGCCAGCTGACAGAAATCCAGGCTCCATCTTAATATTTTGCAGTAACATAGCATAACAGTCACCAAGTCAGCCATTTTATTGTAGAACTCATGATTTATTCGTTTCCTGATAGTGATTAGGCTTTTTTTTTTTTTTTTAAGGTAGGGTCTTACTCTGGTCCAGGCTCACCTGAAATTAACCATGTAGTCTCAGGGTGGTCTGAAACACTCAGTGAACCTCTTATCTCTGCCTCCCAAGTGCTGGGATTAAAGGTGTGTGCCACCACACCCAGCTTTGATTAAGCTTTCTTTAAAAAAAGAAAATTAAAACAGTTGATTTTTAAAGCATGAGATCAATTAGGACAACGTGCTACAAAGAAGTATTTCTTTTGAAATATTTCTGCATTGCATGTTTTGGGGAAAGAAATTCAAAACCAGTCTTGCATCATTGTTAATTAAAACATTTATCAGTAGCATTTCAAGCCAAGTATGTATTTTAAGTTCAGTTAGCTTAAAGCAGACTAAGTATCTGTAAGTTTATTAGTTTATGCAAAAGGGTAATTTGAGAGATGAATTTCCAAGGCACATGAATTTCTCTGTAAGTTACCACTGCAAGTAGTTGTTTTAATACATACTGAGGTCAACAGTTAGTGGGAGAAATTGTTACTGATAGGGATTTCCAAGACTTAAAAATCAAGTAGAAGCTGGTTATGGGGGCTCATGTCTGTCTAAAATAGGAAGCTTGGGGCAGAATCATCAGTTTGAGACCAGCCTGGACTACATGGTAAGCTCCGGGCTAGTCCCAACCATCTAGTGAAACCTCCTCTTAAAAAACAAATTGGGGGAGTTCTACTCAGCAGTAAAGAAAAATGAAGTTATGAAATTTGCAGAAAAATGGATGGACCTGGAAAGGATTATACTAAGTGAGGTAACCCAGGCCCAGAAAGCCAAGCGCCACATGTTCTCTCTCATATTTGGATGCTAGCTACAGATGATTGGGCTTCTGCGTGAGAATGAAAATACTTAGTAGCAGAGGCCAGTAAGTTAAAAAGGAGACATAAAGGGCAGAGAAAGGAAGGGAGGAGGGTACTTAATAGGTTGATATTGTATATATGTAAGTACAATGATTTGAGATGGGGAGTTAATATGATGGAGAATGGAATTTCAAAGGGGAAAGTGTGGGGGGGGAGGGAATTACCATGGGATATATTTTATAACCATGGAAAATGTTAATAAAAAAAATTAAAAAAATTAAACAAAAACACACACACAGATGCTATGAACTTACAATAAAGATATCTTAATGTATAAAAAAAATTGGGCTGGGAAGATGGCTTACCAGTTAAGGCGCTTGCCTGTGAAGCCAAAAGACCAAGGTTTGATTCCCCAGGACCCACATAAGCCAAATGCATGAAGTGGACATGTGTCTACAGTTCATTTGCAATGGCTGGAGGCCCTGGCACACCCATTCTCACCCCCTCAAATAAATTAATAAAAAATTTAAAAATAATGACATCAAAATGAAAGACTCATTGAGAGGGAGAGGGGATATGATGGAGAGTTGCAAAAGGGAAAGTGAGGGGGGAATTATCATTGTTTAGTGTCTATAATTATGGAAGTTGTCAAATAAAACAAAGCTGGGCATGGTGGTGCATGCTTTTAATCCCAGCACTTGGTAGGCAGAAGTAGGAGGATCACTGCAAGTTTGAGGCCAGTCTGGAACTACAGAGTGAGTTCTAGGCCAGCCTGGGCTAGAGTGAGACTCTACCTAGGAAAAAAATGGGCCATGGTGATGGCTTGGTGGTTAAGGCACTTGCCTGCTATGTGTAAGAACCCAGGTATGATTCCCCAAAACCCACATAGGTCAGACACACATGGTGGTGCATACGTCTGGAGTTCATTTGCAGTGGCTAGAGACCCTTTTGTGCCCTCCCTCCCTCCCTCTCTCTCTCTCTCTCTCTCTCCCTCTCTCTCCAAAAAATAAATATATTTTTTTTTAATTTTAGAGAGAGAGAATCGATATGCCAGGGCCTCAGCCACTGAAATCTAACGCAAGACACTTGCGCCACCTAGTGGTCGTACGTGACCTTGTGCTTATCTTACCTTTGTGCATCTGACTTGGTGGGATCTGGAGAGTCAAACATGGGTCATTAGGCTTTGCCCACAAGTGCCTTAACTGCTAAGCCATCTTTCCATCCCTAAAATATTTTTTTAATTAAAAAAAAAGGGCTGGAGAGAGAGCACAGAGGTTAAAGGTACTTGTTGGTAAAGCCTGAAGACCTGGGTTCAATTACCCAGTACTCACATAAAGTCAGATACCTTAAGGGAACATGTGTCTGGAGTTTGTTTGCAGTGGCAGGAGTGCTGGCATTCTCATTCTATCTACTTGAAAATAAGTTTTTTAAAAAATGGAAACAATAAAACAAAAGTTATCTTTGTATTGATAGTATATTGAGCAAAGGCATACTTTGTAACTAAAATCTAATCATGGTGTGTTCATTGTTTCAGTTCTGAGGTTCTTACATCTATAGAAAATATTATCCAAGACATAATCAAAAGCTTGGCAAGAAATGAAGCGCCTGCCTTCACAATAGACAACAGATCAAGCTGGGGAAACATAAAGTGGGCATTTTGTGGTTTTATGTTTATTTTTTTGAATTGAGTATATTTTTAATTAAGTCTCCACAGGAATAGGTGTTTAGAATTTTTGACAGTTTTATATATGTATATATAATGTATTTTTCTCACTCCTATTACCTTCTCTTTTCCCAACCCCTCTAACCTCCTTCTCTTCACAGCTAGTCCCTCACTTTTTTTTTTTTTTTTTTGAGTTTAATACGGGTGGCCTGCATGAGCATGGGACTGGGGGGAGGTTACTGACTGTGCATGGGCGACTTCCCTAGGGCTGCACCACTGAAGAAAATGTCTCAAAGTTTTATTTTAAGTGTAGTTATTATGTTGTTGTTGAGCTAGAGTTTTAGGTTTAATTCTCTTTGCCTCCCCACCTCACCCCCCAAAATTAGCAGGTTTACAAAAAAACACCACATATGAAGGGTGTCTGAATTAAAAGTTTGGATGAAAGATAAAGCAAAGGAAGAGCAAGGTTAAGCAAACAAACAGAGCTTTAAAAACAGCTGGAGAGATGGCTTAGTGGTTAAGGTGTTTGCCTGCAAAGCCAAAGAATCCAGGTTTGCTTTCCCGGGACCCATGTAAGCCAGATACACAAGCTGGCACATGCAACTGGAGTTCATTTATAGTGGCTGATAGCCCTGGCATGACCATTCTCTCCCTCCCTCCCTTTTCCTCTCTATCTCTCAAATAAATATAATAAAGAGAACAGAATGCAAAATGCTTTTGCCCTGCCTCTGCCCTTGCAAACCAGATTTGTGAGAGTGACAGAAACACAGCAAGAGGCAGGGAGTCCTTACTAAGTATCACTTTATCCCATACGACAAAGAGACACTGCACTTGCACATCAGGGCTTCAAAGACAGAGTTCATCCAGCTTGAAGAAGCTGCCATGGCATCTTTGCCTGGCACCTTCTGCCACCTTTAGGAGAAGTCTGGAGGTTCAATTTAACAATACACGGTCAATTGTGATTTCACATAATGTCATATTGTAGGGAAACTAGAAATAAAATATGTCAAAATGTATTATTAAATTGAGCCAGACTGTTAATGAGTAAGAGTAACAGGCGTGGTGGCGCACGCCTTTAATCCCAGCACTGGGGAAGCAGGTAGGAGGATCGCTGCAAGTTAGAGGCCAGCCTGAGACTACATAGTGAATTCCAGATTAGCCTGAAAAAAATAAAACTAAAACAAAAAAGAATAGTAACATAGTGGTGAAATATGTGAAAACATTTCACAAACATTCTTCCAAGCAAAGAAGTGTTCATGCATGTGTGTACGCATACCATAATCAAGTGTGTTTGATGTTTTTAAACATTTTATCTTAGTTCTGTAATGACTCATGAAGCTCATTACCTAGTTAACTCCTGCACTGATCTATGCCTTCAAACCAGGTGCCAAGCTCCCGTGTTTGTGTTGGAAAGAAATGGGTTTCTATGATCTGCATTGTGCATGGGAAGTGTGCTGTTGACTATTCAGAAGTTAAGTCTTTCGTTCTCTTGGCTTTAAACACAACAGGTTTGAAGAGTCTGTCGGTTTGCAGATGATACCACAGTGCAACACAAGAAAAATTAAAAGTGATTCACCAAAATCAGTTAAAAAATTTGGTAAATTAATCTTTCTTAATGTTGAGCAATAAAGAATGCATAAATTTGGGGGGCTGGAGAGATGGCTTAGCAGTTAAGGCATTTGCCTGCAAAGCCAAAGGATCCCGGTTCCATTCTCCAGGACCCATGTAAGCCAGATGCACAAGGAGGCGCATGTGTCTGGTGTTCGTTTGTAGTGGCTGAATGCCCTGGCGCACCCATTCTCTCTCTCTCCCCCTCTTTCTCTCTCTCAAATAAATAAATAAAATATATTTTTAAAAATAATACATAAATTTAGTTTATTTTTTAAATGTTAGACAACTTCACTTGATTTTTTGTTTGTTTTTCTGAGGTAGGGTCTCACTCTAACCCAAGCTCACCTGAAATTCACTATGTGGTCTCAGGGTGGCCTGAAACTCATGGTGATCCTCCTACCTCTGCCTCCTTAGTGCTGGGATTAAAAGCATGTGCCACAATGCCCAGATTTAAAAAAAAAAAAAAATATATATATATATATATATATATATATATATATATATATATATGCACACATACATACATACATACATACATACACACACATACACATATATATACATACATATATATATATATACACATACACATACATATATATATATATATATATATATAGTATTTATTTATTTGAGAGAAGGAGAGAGAAGAAGAGGCAGATAGAGAGAGAATGGGCACACCAGGGATTCCAACCACTGCAAATGAACTTCAAACACATATGCCACCTTGTGCATATGGCTTCCATGGGTACTGGAGCAAGTGCCTTAACCACTAAGCAATCTCTGCAGCCCTCACTTTTTTTTATGACTTCTTAAAGTAATTTCTTGTAGCTTTGCATTGCCAGTAACAATGGCGTCAACCTTCACTTCATGGTATCTGTGTTCTCCAAGGCAAATGGTTATATGCAAGAATATTTTGTCTGTGCTGCTGTCCAGAAACCTATAACTTAATCTGATTCTTTGGGCAATTACTATGTTCTTATCCCTTCTCTTTTGTAAAGTTAATTCTCAGGCTGGAGAGATGGCTTAGCGGTTAAGGCATTTGCTTGCAAAGCCAAAGGACCTTGGTTCAATTCCTCAGGACCCACGCAAGCCAGATGCACAAGGTGGCACATGCATCTGGAGTTCATTTGCAGTGGCTGTAGGCTCTCATGTGCCCATTCTGTCTCTCTTCTCTCCCTCTGTGTGTGTCTGCCTCTTTCCCTCTCTTAAACAAATAAATAAATACTTAAAAAATATATAATTCTTAAAGTGTTATGGAGAATAACTGGGGACAGTTAAAAGTTTCGATAGCAGTGCCTTTAGGATTAGTAAGAGAAATGAGTAAATTACTTATTACATCTTATTTTCCAGCTTTAATTCTTAAAGTATTGTCCATGATTTATAAATTAGTACAGACCAACGCTTATGCAACTAAAAGGTAAATATATTGTTCGGAAAAACTCACCTGTGAATGTGATGTGAGGGTTAATTGGGTTCACTTCTTTAAACATGCTTTGAAAAGCCACTTAAGACTAGACCCTCGGTAATAAATCAACTTCCCTATAAATAGTGTTTCATTCAGTGAATGTTTTGTTCAAGTAGCACTCCGATAGTTGTCATATTCAAGGTAGATGTGGCTAATGAAAAATGTCTATTTTAAATTTTTTAGAGACATATATTATACAGACAGCCAGCTCTTTGGCAGCCAGACTGTTGTGGACAACATTGTAGATGACATTTCCTGTCTGCTGAGAGTACCAAGGAGGAGTCTGCACGTGGTGAGCAACATGCATACAGACATTTGGTCGTAAAATCAAGTGTTTGGATCAGAACTGTAATGAGCTAGGTGTGGTGGCACATACCTTTAATCCCAGCACTCGGAGGCAGAGGGCAGAGGTCACCGTACATTTGAGGTCAGCCTGGGCTAGAGTGAGACCCTACCTCAAAAAAGAAAGAAAGAAAAAGAAAAGAATTATAATGAGGGCTAAAGAGATAACTCAGTGGATAAAGGCTCTTGCCTGCAAAGTCTGATTTCCAGGGTTCATTTCCCTGGTACCCACATAAAGCAGATGGGCAAAGTGGTGCATGTGTCTGAAGTTCCTTTGCAGTGGCAAGAGGCCCTGGTGTGCCCATTCTCTCTTTCTCTCTCACTCCCTCCTCCCTCCTCTCTCTCTCTCTCAAGTAAATAAAAAAAAAAAAATTTTTTTTTTTTTTTGTTTTTTTGAGGTAGGGTCTCACTGTAGCTCAGGCTGACCTGGAATTCAGTAGGTAGTCTCAGGGTTGCCTCGAACTCACGGTCATTCTCCTACCTCTGCCTCTGGAGTACTGAGATTAAAGGTGTGCACCACCACTCCCAGCTAAGTAAATATTTTTTAAGGAATTGTAATGATAAGTATAATTCTGCCTTTTCATATTTTCATATCATTTGCTCCTGTATTTTCTTGTTATAAATTTAAATAATCCCTTTTATGAATGGGCCAAAACAGGAAAATTGTCAAATATTCTTTTTTTAATATTTTTTGGTTTTTCAAGGTAGGGTCTCTCTCTAGCCCAGGCTGACCTGAAATTCACTATGTAGTCTCAGGATGGCCTTGAATTCATGATGTTCCTCCTACCTCTGCCTCCCAAGTGCTGGGATTAAAGGCGTAGTGCACCTTTAATATTCAAATATTCCTCAAATATTCTTAATTCCTAAATACCTCTACATATTTTCTCTTTTGTTGATTTTGATCTGAGCTAAAATACAAATAGTTTAGCAGGGGAACATGACACGTGGCATTTAGCAAGTTTCAAGTATGTCTACTAATTTTTTCCAGTTATCCACATCCAAAGGGCTAATTGCTGGCAATTTAAGATTCCTGGAGGAAGATGGCACCAGAGTGAACTGTACCTGTGGCACCACGGTGAGCAGCCTCTCATGCTTAGGTCCACCCACCTTCCCTTCCGTTTTAGAATGCATTGTATGTGGGTTGGAGAGATGGCTCAGTGGTTAAGAGCACTTCCTGTGCAAACATTAGGGCCTGAGAGACCACTCCAGTTCAATTCCCCAGGACCCACATGAGCAGAGGCATAGCCCCATGTGTATATAACCCCAGTCCTGTGGGAAAAAGAAATTGTCAGAGCTCAAAAAAAAAAAAAAAAAAAAAAAAGCTGAGGGCTGGAGAGATGCCTTAGTGGTTAAGCGCTTGCTTGTGAAGCCTAAGGACCCCGGTTTGAGTCTCAATTCCCCAGGACCCATGTTAGCCAGATGCACAAGGGGGTGCACATGTCTGAAGTTCGTTTACAGTGGCTGGAGGCCCTGGTGCACCCATTCCCTCCCTGCCTCTTTCTCTCTCTGTCGCTCTCAAATAAATAAACAAAAATTAAAAAAAAAAAAAAAGCTGGAAGCTGGGTGTGGTGGCATACTTGATACCCAGCACTCGAGGCAGAGGTAGGAGGATTGCTGTGAGTTTGAGGCCACCACCCTGAGAATACAGAGTGAATTCCAGGTCAGCCTGGGCTAGAGTGAGACTGTACCTCGAAAAACCAAAAAAAACAAACAAACTGGAATCAGTAAGAGATTCCACCCCAAATAAAAACAGGTGATGCCAGGTATAGTGGTATATGTCTTAAATCCCAGCACTCTGAAGGCCAAAGTATGAGGATCACTGTGAGTTTGAGGCCAGCCTGAGACTAATTCTAGGTCCTTCTGGGCTACAGCAAGACCCTACCTTGGGGAAAAAAAAAAACATGAAAGGAGCAATGGATCAGGACACTCCAGCCACCACAAGCAAGTGCTCCCCTAAGGGCACATACATATACACTCACCATCTGCACACAAGCTACCAAAAAAATACAAAATAAAAGTGCTACTGTTTTCAAGCAGAATATTGCCTGCCTGTTTTTGTTAAAAATATTTTATTTATTTGGGCTGGAGAGATGGCTTAGCAGTTCAGCACTTGCCTGTGAAGCCTAAGGACCCTGGTTCAAGGCTCAATTCCCCAGGACCCACGTTAGCTAGATGCACAAGGGGGGTGCACGCATCTAGATTTTGTTTGCAGTGGCTGGAGGCCCTGGCACACCCATTCTCTCCTCTCTCTCTCTCTCTCTCTCTCTCTCTGTGTGTGTGTGTGTGTGTGTGTGTGTGTGCCTCTTTCTCTCTGTCACTCTCAAATAAATAAAAATGAATAAAAAATATTTTATTTATTTATTTGCAATCAGAGAGAGATTGAGGAAGGATGAGAATATGAGTGTGCCAGGGCCTCTAGCTGCTGCAAATGAACTTCAGATACATGTGCCACTTTGTGCATCCATCTTTACATGGATACTGGGGAATCCTTAGGCTTTACAGGCAAGTGCCTTAACCGCTAAGTGATCTCTCCAGCCCTGTCCATTTTGGCTTGGCGTCTATGTTATCTCAGTGAAAATGCATGGCCCTGAAATCAGCACATCTAGTCTTTTGTTGCTGCTGCTGCTGCTGTTTCTCATGGAAGTGTGTCGCTGTAGCCCAGTCTGGCCTGGAACTCATTCTATAGCTCTAGGCTGGCCTTGAACTTCACACCTTTAATGCTAACACTTTGAAGGCTGAGATTGGAGGATTGCTATGAGTTTGAGGCTACGCTGGGCTACAGAATGGGTTCCAGGTCAGCCTGGGCTACAGCGAGACCTTGCTTCAAACAAAAAAACAGAGAGAGTGATAAAACTTGTCTCAAAAAATAAGGTGATGGCTGACTGCTGTTCTCACAAGTCATAAACCACAACCCCATGGTGAATACTAGCAATCACACTGAGGAGGGTCTTCAGTGGAATGGGGGCGGGGAGTAGGGGAATGATGGTACCAAAACATGATGTGTCCACAAATAAAAAATAAATAAAATAGACTGGGTATGGTGGCACACGTCTTTAATCCCAGCATTTGGAAGGCAAAGGTATGAGGATCGCTGAGACTGTGAAGCCAGCCTGAGACTACATAGTGAATTCCAGGTCACCATGGGCTACGGTGAGATGCTATCTTGAAAAACTAAGATAATAACAATAATTAATTAATTAATTAATAAAGAGCCAATCTGTGAGGTGACACATGGAAGTTTAAAAAATAAGGTGGCATGGGCTTCTGCGTGAGAAGGAAAATACTTGGTAGCAGAGGCCAGTAAGTTAAAAAGGAGACATAAAGGGAAGAGAAAGGAAGGGAGGAGGATACTTAATAGGTTGATATTGTATATATGTAAGTACAATGATTGTAATGGGGAGGTAATATGATGGAGAATGGAAGTTCAAAGGGGAAAGTGTGGGGGTGGGGAGGGAGGGAATTACCATGGGATATTTTTTTATAATCATGGAAAATGTTAATAAAAATTAAAAAAAAAAAATAAGGTGGCGGTTCAGAAAGATGGTTTGGCAGTGAAAGAAGATTGCTTGCAAAGCCTGATGACTCAGGCTTGGTCCCCAGCATTTCTTAGTGCCTATGTAAAGCACACACATTTGCAGTGGCCAGAGGCCCTGGCATACCCTCTCTCTCAAATAAATAAAAGAAATATTTTTAAAAAAATAAAGTGGAGGACTGGAGAGATGGCTTAGCAGTTAGGCACTTGCCTGTGAAGCCTAAGGATCCCGGTTCAAGGCTCGATTCCCCAGGTCCCACGTAAACCAGATGCACAAGGGGGCACATGCATCTGGAGTTCGTTTGCAGTGGCTGGAGGCCCTGGCACACCCATTCTCTCTCTCTCTATTTGCCTCTTTCTCTCTCTGTCTGTTGCTTTCAAATAAACAAAAAAAAAAAATTTTTTTTTTTAATAAAGTGGAGGCATACTTGGGCTACAAGTTCACTGAGAAATCCTGCTGGAGCTGAGCGGAAAACCTACTCCATGTAGACCAGCTGACAGAAAGCTGGAAAAAGCCATGCTGCATGCAGCTCAATGGGAGAGAGAGAAATCACCAGTGAAGATACCCAACAGTGGACATTGCAAGCCTTAGATTTGGCCAGCCAGGCCAAATGAGCCAGTGGATGAAATAGTGGCACATCTGTTATGGGGGAAACCAACTGCCCTCTAATTGGACTGGAGGCCCACTCCATGGGAGGGAATATATCCCTGATACTGAAAACCTACAACAGGGGTAGTCATGAACCCTAGGGGTGTAATGTCTGCTGCTGTCTGGCTAAATGTATATACTATGCTCATCAAACTGCCCACTAAGCACTTCTCTTAATGTTCATACCCACATATTAATGCTACTCTCACTTTTGATTAGAGAACCTTCTTTTCAGATGGCAGTGACCTTGGGATGACTCAGAAGGCACCACGATGCTGAGAAGAAGTGACAGAGGAGTGCTCAGCACTGAAATATCTCTATCACACCTTCCAAGGCTCAGGGTCCATTGTGGAAGAGGTGACGGAAAGAATGTAAGAGCCAAAGGAAGGGTAGGACTCCTTACAATGTGCTCCTCCAGACACAAAATGGCCTGGATATCTGTAACCTCACAGTGCCTGACACTACCTACATAAGACCATCATAATAGGAGGAAAAGATGATGACATCAAAATAAAAGAGAGATTGATTGAGAGGGGGAGGGTATATGATGGAGAGTGGAGTTTCAAAGGGTAAAGTGGGGGAAGGGAGGGAATTACCATGGGATATTGTTTACAATCATGGAAGTTGTTAATAAAAATAAATTAATTTTAAAAAAGAATGTGGAGAGCTGGAGAGATGTCTTAGTGGTTAAAGCATTTGCCTTTGAAGCCTAAGGGCCCAGGTTCAATTCCCCAGTACCCAAGTAAAGTCAGATGCACCAGCAAGGTGACACATGCATCTGGAGTTCCATTTGTGGTGATTGGAAGTCCTGACATGCCCATTCTCTCTGTGTGTCTGTCTGTCTGTGTGTGTATGTGTGTGTGTGTGTGTGTGTGTGTGTGTGTGTGTATGCGTGCATGCATGCCCACCAGGCATAGTGGCACACACTTCAAATCCTGGAACTCTGGAGTCAGTTCTAGGAGGATTGTGAGTTCAAGGCCAACCTGAGACTACATAGTGAACTCCATGTCAGCCTCGGCCTAGAGCAAGACCCTACCTTGAAAATATAAAATAAAATAAAATAAAATATAAGCTTTTGTTTTTTCCCACTTAGGCTACTGCTGTGCCATCTAACATCCAAGGAATTCGGAGTATCCTTTAAGTGGTAAAACTAAAGTTCTGGAAATGTGTTGCAGTTTCCTTCTCATTGCTGGGACAAAACAGCTGACCAAAGGCAGCGGATAGGAGAAAAGTTTTTATTTGGGCTTGCAGTCTCAAGGGGAAGCTTCATGATGGCAGGAGAAGGCATGGCATGAGCAGAGGCCAGACATCACCTCCTGTCACAGCAAGTGACAAACAGCAGCAGAAGAGTGAGCCAAATACTGACAAGGGGGAGCTGGCTGACTATAACAACCCTAACCCCACCCCAACCACACACCTCCTCCAGCAAGACTCCACCTCCAAAATTATCATCAACTAGGGACCAAGCATTCAAGACACATGAGTTTATGGGGGACACCTGATTCAACCACCATAATGTCTCTTGTTCTTTTGATCAACCAAGCTTTTCTGGTGTGTAACACACAAGTCTGTGACTATCAGAGGAATACCCATAGTCCCTTCTTTGGGGCTCTCAAGAGCTCACCATAACAGTCACTAAATATCTGGATGGATGTGTTTATAGATTTAAGGGTAAAGTGGAAACATTATATACCGTGTGTGGCTGGTGGTTTAGCTGAGATACTCTTGCCTTTGGTTTCCTTGGCCTTAGCTTCTCAGACCTAATTACAGATGCGAAGTTTCTGTTAATTGTAGAAAAAGATGCAACATTCCAGCGGCTCCTAGATGACAACTTTTGCAGCAAAATGTCACCATGCATCATGGTTACGGTAGGGCACCTACTATAGCATATGTACTAATACTGTTCCATAAATACTGCTCCATAGGCACTAATGCTATCTGTAAATGCTATACCATATGTAACAATATTGTACCATATGTACTAATATAACAGCTAATACTAAAGCCATAGGTGTAAGAATACTGGACCCTATGTACTAATGTAATACTGTACATACTAATATAATACCATATGTACTAACACTAATACTATACTGTACTATATATACTAACATGCTTTGCTCTGGTGATTGTGGGCATGTCCTTAAAACTGTCTGGGTATAATATTCTATTTCTAGTACTTCATAGAACAGGAATGTCCAAGACATTTCTTTTCTGCAAGTACTATGTGTCTACTCCAGGGCAGTCAGCAGGGTTGACTACACAGGGATACTCCTCATCCTTCCTCACGCTCACTGGTTCAAAGGAACTTACTTTCTATAAACGCAGGCAGGCAGAAAGTAGCAGAGAACAGAAAGCGTATGTTAAGAGTCACTGCTGCTGGCCGTGGTGGCACACGCCTTTAATCCCATCACTCAGGGGCAGAGGTAGGAGGATCACTGTGAGTTCGAGGCTACCCTGAGACTCCATAGTGAATTCCAGGTCAGCCTGGCTACAGTGAAACCCTATGTCAAAAAAAAAAAAATGAGTGCATTGCTGAGGGACACAGGGACTGTAGGCATCATTCAGTAGAAGGGATTGTCTTAATTAGCCCACACAGCTATAATAGAATGCCAGAGGCTGGGTGGCTTATACAGCAAACATTTACTTTTCACAATTCTGCAGCCTGGGGAGTCCAAGTTCATGGTGTCTGCAGGTTCACTGTCAAAGGCTCAATTCCTGGTTTACTAGGCAGCTATCTTCTCATTGCATTCTCACATGGTGGGAGAAATACAGACAGAGACAGAGGGGCAAGGGCCATTCTTGGGTCCCTTTCATAAGGACACTAAACCCTCGTGACTTAATCCCAAAAGCCTCACCCTCTCCATGACACTGAAGGGGAGGATTTGGCATGGATGTGGGAGAGACAAGACTGTGCTTCATGATGATGTGGATGGTTAAGAAACTCGTGAGACTGGCTGCAGGTGGGAAGAAAGAGGTGGAAAGAAGACAGCTTGGAACATGCAGAGGAAGTGGCTCCAGAGGAAGAGAATGGATCAGGTTCTGCTATTTCAAGGAGAAAGGCACTTCCACTTACAGTCCCCGTGGCTGCCACGCAAGCACAGTGTGGGTCTGTGAGTTGTATCTGCAGTGCAAGCAAGGAGAGCAGCTGTAGGGAGGCGTGGAAGGCCTGACCAATCTCAAGTAGTGTCCTCACAGAACAAGCAGATGGAGTGCTCACAGCAGGCCTCACCCACAAGGGTAGTGTGCAGCCTGCGGGTCAGACCATGGCCGGGACAGCTGGGGCCCTTGACTTAGTGCCAGAGTATAGAGGTAGGGCTGAAGGGAGAGAACTGAGCCCAGCAAGTCCACATGGCTCTGACCTGCAGGCCTCAGTACAGCATTACTCAGTGCGGGAGCGCAAAGGTCTTCCTGGAAGAAAGGTGTCAGGGTGAGCTTGAGGAGATGGCAGGAAAGCCTAGTGTCATCTGCCTGGGTGTAAGAGACAAGAGCTGAGAGAAAAATGCACACAGAGTTCCCAAGAAATAGAGGCCATATCTGTGCCCTTAAAGTGGCCAGTCTCCAGGTATGGCCTGTGGCTACTGTAACCAGCCCTTTCTTTTTTTCACATCTGAGTGCTGACCCAGAGCCAGACGGAGCTGCCACGGTCAGGGCTCTGCTCAGCCATCACAGTACACTGGGGTGGCTGCTTTGGGGTACAGACACATGAAGCATGCTCAGTGTCGAAGGAGGGTGAGAGAGGGTGTGACTGTGGTTGTAAAGGGAAGATGTCATATGTTATTCTAGCCCTTGCCTACTGCACACCTCCTCGTCCTTACGGTCAGCATCATGCTCCCCACCTAAAAGTCCAGGGTAGGCTCTCACCTTCAAATTCTTGTTGAAGGGTGGAGTGTGTCATCCACTTCCTCCTGCTGGAATTACAAGGCCTGCTTTCTGTCCTGCTTTCAGGGGAAGGGAGTTCCTGATTTGAACACAAGACTCTTAGTCAAGAAGCTGTGGGACACATTTCATATCCCTGTCCTCACACTGGTGGATGCTGACCCCCACGGTAACCTGTCCTATAGTCATGATTAAACTGTATTGCAGCTGTGCTTTTCCGCTTTTTGAACAAATAGGTCAAGGGCTGGAGATAGCTCAGGGTATATTGGTCTGGTTCAATCCCCAGTGTAGTAATAAATAAATTGATAAATTATTTAAGGGAATATTAATACATTCAAATTAAAGACTATAATCACTTAACCCAGGCAGTGGACATAGTTACATTTGCCCTGTTGAAGTGAGGGCCATACCATTCACTGTTAATGTGCTCTGAAGTTAGAACGTTTGCATGTTGAAGTGAGGGCCATACTGTTCACTGGTAGTGTGCTTTGAAGTTAGAACGTTTGCATGTTGAAGTGAGGGCCGTACTGTTCACTGGCAATGTGCTCTGAAGTTAGAACGTCTGCATGTTGAAGTGAGGGCCGTACCGTTCACTGGTAATATGCTCCAGAGTTAGAACGGCGCTGGTAAATGAGGTGTGAGTGCAGATGAGCTGAACTCTGGCATGAGTCTAATCTTGCAGTTGACTCTCAACAGGCATAGAGATAATGTGCATCTATAAGTACGGGTCGATGGTAAGTACAACACTTCTCCCTCCCACTAGTCATGCGGTTTATGTTCATTAAGATTGATTCTTTGTTTACTTGTCAGCCTCTGGTAACCTAAAGCCCCACAGAATGTCCTAGGGAAAGGGTGTCCCTTCTGTACAGGGCATCCACAAGTGATAGAAATATGAGCTGCAGGTAAGAGTCAAGGAGACAAACCTTCTTGAACAAGACTGTAAATGTCAAATGTAGCCTCAAACTCTGGGTTTCCTGATCCCTTGATTCACACCATAGAGAAAAGAGAAAACAGTACCAAATCCCCCATCCTGCCTCCAGAGCATACGTGAGTGCTTCAGAGTGTGGCCTCAGGCCAATGGCATCAGCCTCACTGTTCCCCCTAACCTGCTGAGCCTGAATGTCCAAGAGTGCTGGAAGCCAGGCCAGGTTAACAGATGTAAGCAACCAGCAAGGTAGGGTGAGAGAGCCAGGACCATAGGCAGAAATGAGTGGAGGTCAAGGGAGGAAGTCACTGCTACAGAGCAGCTTAGCACCTTGCCCTTAAGACTTTGGCCACCAAATAGGAAGTAGGCTAGCTCTTCCACAAGCTAGCCTCCTGACGCTTCTGCTCTTTATTTCAGGCCATGTCTTTTGAAGCACACAGTCTCACAGTTCCGGCTGTGAGATGGCTTGGTCTCCTCCCTTCTGATATTAAAAGGTGGGTCGGTAGGCCGGGCGTGGTGGCGCACGCCTTTAATCCCAGCACTCGGGAGGCAGAGGTAGGAGGATCACCGTGAGTTCGAGGCCACCCTGAGATGACAGAGTTAATTCCAGGTCAGCCTGGACCAGAGTGAGACCCTACCTCGTAAAACCAAAAAAAAAAAAAAAAGGTGGGTCGGGCTGGACTTAGCGGTTAAGCGCTTGCCTGTGAAGCCTAAGGACCCGGGTTCAAGGCTCCATTCCCCAGGACCCATGTTATCCAGATACACAAGGGGGTGCACATGTCTGGAGTTTGTTTGCAATGGCTGGAGGCCCTGGCGCGCCCATTCTCTCTTTCTCTTTCTATCTGCCCCTTTCTCTCTCTGTCTGTCGCTCTCAAATAAATAAATAAAAATGATAAACAAAAAGTATTTTTAAAAAGGTGGTGGCAGAAGAGAACCCGGATATGTAGAGTGATGACTTCTGGCAGTATGTAACAATAAACTCAAGTTACTAACTAACAGGAAAAGTCCCTACTAAGCTTACTCATACCTTCCGCTATGACTCAAGATTCATGGTTATGAGTTAAATTATCAGAGTTTCTCTTACTAAAATGCTGTTTGAGTTTAGTTCATTTCACCTTCACCCAGCTACAATTATTTGTAGTTAAAACATTTTTGTAGGACTGGGGAGATAGCTCAGTAAGTAAAGTGCTTGCCTTGGAAGCACGAGGGCCTGGATTCCATTCTCAGAACCCTTTGTGGCAAGAGCCAGTAATTCCAGCACTGAGGAGGTCCAGGCAGGAGATCCCTGGGCTTCTCTGATCAGCCAGCCTAGCCTAATTGGTGGGCTCTAGGCCAATGAGAGACCCTGTCTCAAAGGAGGTGGATAGCATTCTGAGGATGACACCCAAAGTTTTCCTCTGGTTTCCACACACATGCATAGACATGCATAGATATGTATGTATAAAATAACATTATTCAAAATAAAAATAAATCATTGTGGCTAGAGAGATGGCTTAGCAGTTAAGGCACTTGCCTGTGAAGCCTGAAGACCCAGGTTTGATTCCCCAGTACCCACATAAGCCAGGTGCTAAAGGTGGTGCATTCATCTGAAGTTTACAGTGGCTAGAGGCCCTGGCATGCCTATTCTTTCTCTCTCTCTCTCTCTCAAATAAACGTAAATAAATAAAATTAGAACAAAAGTTTTTTAAAAAGTAAATGCTTTGTAAATTTTCTATACTTAAAGCCAAGTATGCTGGTGTACACCTTTAATCTCAGCGCTCAGGAGGCTGAGGTAGGATCTTTGTGAGTTTGAGGCCAGCCTGGGGCTACCAAGTGAATTCTAGGTCAGCCTGGACTACAGTGAGACCTGCCTTGAAATCTTCCCCAAATATTTTCTAATATCTAAAAGTATAATGCATGATCTTAGGTGTGATAGCACATACCTGTAATCCCAGCAATAGGCAGTTGAAGCTCAGGGCTCCTGAGTTCAAAGCCAGCCTGGGATGCAGAGTGAGACCCTGACTCAAAAACTCAGAAGAGGAGGGTTAAGGAGATGCCGCCTCAGGTAAGCGTGCTTGCTGTGCTAGCATAGGGACCTGAGCTTGATCCCAGTGCCATTCACTCCTGAGACCCCGCGCTGAGGGAGGCAGAGGAAGGACTGTGGAGGGTCCCTGGTCAGCCAGCAGGAGACTTTGTCTCAAGGACATAAGGCAGAAGAGTGATAGAGGGGACACCAGAGGTCCTCCATCTGATGTCCTCCTCCGGCCTCTGCACACATGCATGTGTATACCAAATGAACATGCATGCACACACATACTATTCACACCCACACCAAAAAATTAACAAAACAGAAAATGAGTCTAACCAACAGTCCAAATAAATGGTTGTCATTGACTGCCTCACTTGCAATGACCCAATTTCATCATAATTTAAGATTTTGACTTTATAAAAGTATCTCATTTTGGAATTAAAGCTTAGAGCTCAAATCATTTAAAGTAAAGGATGATTGAATGCCTGGCTCCCATATGTGGCAAATCTAATTTACAAGTTCCTTATGGAAAACTGCCATTGCGAGTAAGAGAAAATGACCTACAGTGGAGCAGCTTTTCCTCTGCACAAAGAGCTCTGGGCATAGCCTCTTCCCAAAGATGTAGCCAAGTGCTACTGCTCTTCTGGGGTTGCTTTTCCCACACATCACAATGTGATCACTTCTCTGGAACAGTAAATACAGTTCTCTGGCTCCCACTCCTGAGTTCCAACTCTCAGTGGGATGAGTTTGCTCAGTCCCTCTCAGATTGTCTCTGTTCAGATAGATGTCCCACTGATGGGTCCTCTGGAACTAAATCCTCCCTGGTGCTAGGTTCCCAGATTGGTGGGTCAGCGTGTGTGTGCGTGTGTGTGCGTGTGTGGCTCTGCCTGCCCTGCACAGCTTAAGTGATTTGCTCTCCCTGGAGAGCCAGCGCACTGGGCCTTCAGCCGCTGAGCGCTCCAGCAGCGCTCTACCGTGGCCTTCTGAGTGCTCCCTCAGCGCTTGTTCACTGGAAAGCAGGAACATCAGGGCTTCGTGGGGTCTCTACGCAGTGAGCAGTCCTTGCTCATAGATGCTGTGTCTTATATTGAGAGCACACGAGGACACAGCCACTTCCAAGTTCTGAGCATGTGTGTCCAGCAGATTAGAGTTTAGTCATAGAGTGTAGAGTCACAGTCCTTAGGAGGTTACCTGTTTGGTCTGTGAAGGCCATTTGTAACACAGATTTAGGACAAATGGCGTGATCATTTTTAAGGCAGGAGTCTTGGAGAAACTCCAGCTGCATTCATAAATTCTACTGGTGGGCTAGAGAGATGGCTCAGCAGTTAAGGAACTTGCCTATAAAGTCTAATGACTTGGGTTCAGCTCCCCAGTACACACATAAAACCAAATGCACAGGTGGCATCTATAGCTACAGTTTGTTCATTGCAGTAGGTAGAAGTGCCCATTCTCCCTACCCCCTGCCTTTCTCTCTCTCTCAAATAAATAAATAATATTTTTCAAAAAATTTTGGCCAGGCGTGGTGGTGCATGCCTTTAATCCCAGCACTTGGGAGGCAGAGGGAGGAGGATTGCCATGAGTTCGAGGCCACCCAGAGACTACATAGTGAATCCCAGGTCAGCCTGGACTAGAGTGAAACCCTACCTTGAAAAACCAAAAAAAAAAAATTATTTTTTTACTGGTTCCCTCAAGATCACTCCAGATAGACAGCCGATCAAAGGACAGACATGCTGTGAGGAAACACGCTAGGCCCATGTTCAGTCACACACATTCAGGAGCTGCTACTGGAAAATGCTCATAATTATAGGGACAGTGACAGAAACTGAAACTGGAGTGCTTCTGGGAATTCTCCAATTTGTGACTTCAAAAAGTATATTACACCATATATCAGACCTCTCATGTACTATTTTTAAAGCATATACAAGATAAAACTGCATTCTACTTTTTCAAATAATCTAAAAGTAAATAGTCACAAGTACATGAAAACCACAGACAAATGCTTGGTCTGAATGCTCGCTGAATTGTGAAGCTGTAAGCGCTTAGTGACAAGTCCCTCCTGAATCCTAGCTGCTGGCCACGTGGCTTGGAGCTCAGGCTCCACTACAGCACCACGCTGGCTTGACCGCACTCACAATGGCAATGCCACGGGCACTTGCTGACTAGCCAGTGTCTGTCTTCCTGTAGTCATCCTGTGAGGCCGAGAATGGAATCTGTTTGTAAGAAAACAAAAACTTCCACTTTAAACATGAAAACTTCTTGGCCTACGACATGGCAGAGCCCCAGATGCTGAGCTTAGAGGAACATTCAGACTAACTTGCTTATCTGTTTTTCTCAGTTCATTGAAATAATCCAACAAATAAAGGGTAAAATCCATGTGCTATAAAAACAGTGTTTACGGGCTGGAGGGATAGCTTAGGGGTTAAGGCATTTGCCTGCAAAGCCAAAGGACCCAGGTTCAATTCCCCAGGTCCCACGTCAGCCAGATGCACAAGGGGGCACATGCATCTGAAGTTCATTTGCAATGGCTGGAGACCCTGGCATGCCCATTCTCTCTCTCTCTCTCTCTCCTTTCCTTCCTCCCTCCCTCCCTCTTTCTCTGTCAGATAAATAAATAAAAATAAAATATTCAAAAACAACAATGTTTATTAGCTATTTTCACCTGTGTTTTCTAGGTTAAACATCCCTAAAGAGAATCTGCTTCCATTAACAAAACATGACCACATGAAACTGGACAGCATCCTGAAGAGACCTTACATCAGCAGCCAGCCGCTCTGGAGGAAAGAGGTGGGTAGGTGGGTGCACAGTTGACTCCCATTTTAGGTGGCTGTTTACGTACCTTGACAATATCCTTGAAATTTTGTTTCTTTTTTCATAATTGCTATTGATTTTTTTACTCTTCCATAGTTATGTACACTTGGCCAGTGCTGGTGCCATAGCTTATAAGGCAAAAGAGAAAATCAGAGAATCCCCAGACCAGTTCTAGCTATCAAAGCCAACACACTGGGGATTCCCACCTCTGGCATTCTGGCCTATAGCAGCTCTAGAATACTCTGGCTGACCCTAAACACAAGCTGGCCTGTACTTCCTGACAGTAACATACCATTAGATTGCCAAGCTTGCTGACAGAACTCGAGAGCAATGCTGTGGTCCTTTACTGGCAGATGGAAATGATGGCAGACTCTAAGATGAAGGCAGAAATACAAGCTCTGACCTTCCTGTCGTCGGACTATCTTTCCCGAGTGTACTTACCCAACAAACTGAAGTTTGGAGGATGGATCTGAAAGCCCAGCCGAGGAGCTTGTGCTTGCTTCTGGTCAGTTTGTTTAACTGGTGAACACTGTGTGGAAAAAATAAAGTTTTGATTCTGTAAAGGTAAAATTGATTCCCATTAATTCTGCGTTTTGTCAAAGCAACCACTGGACCCTAATTTTCTTGAGGAGCTTTTGTCCTCTGTGAAGATTGACTCCTGTTCTATGTTTGAACATCACAAAAGAATACATTTAATATTGATTCTTAAATCTTACTTGAAAAATATGCTGTATGTGTCATAAACACCCACAAAATATTTGACTTACTTTCTACAGTACTAACATAAGGTATGACAAATCTAACTGTGAGCCGTTGCCAAGGAGCCGTAGTGTCCAGAGACTGTTCTTCTTGTATGGTCGTTGGCCTTGAGAGGGAAGGGATTTGGCCTGGGTAATCCTCTTGTGAAGTTAGTAAAATTGACTGTGAACAAATTCTTGAGCTAATATGGTCTTCAGTGCTTTGCTTTACAGTGTTTGGATGTTTTGTTTACATGTTTTGGCTTGTGTATGTTGGTGTGTATGAGTGCATGTGTGAATGCATGTTCACATGTGTGGGGGTGCATGTGGCGGACAGAGGATGATATTGGCTGACTTCCTCAGTCACACCCCACCTTATTTACTGAGGCAGGGTATCTCACTTGAACACGGAGCCCAACAAGTCAGCTAAGCCAACTTACTCCAGAAATCCCTTCTCTGCCTCTGCAGCACCAGGATTACAGGTGGGCTGTCACACCACCCAGTATTGACATGGTGCTGGGGATTTGAACTCTAGTCCCCACATTTGCCTGGTAAGCACTTTATCCACTGAGCCATCTCCCAACTCCTTTTACTTTTTAGCAATATTATTTATTGGAAATTTTCCTCCAGGGTGTTATATAGTTCCCATTCCAACCCCTAGATTTTTCTCTAATCTAGGGCTAGAGGACAAAGAATGTTTCTTCTTTCTTCAATGTTAAGATTTACAGAAGCCTCAGTTTTTTTTGGGTGGGGGACGGGGTTGAGGTACAGTCTCTCTCTGGCTCAGGCTGACCTGGAATTTCACTATGTAGTCTCAGGCTGGCCTCAAACTCACAGGGATCCTCCTTCCTCAGTTTCCCAAATGCTAGGATTAGTGTGTCGCCACACCTGGCTCAATTTATTTTTCAAGTTAGAGTCTCAGTCTAGCCCAGGCTGACCAAGAACTCACTCTGTAATCTCAGGATGGCCTTGAACTCACAGCAGTCCTCCTACCTCTGCCTCCCATGTGCTGGGACTAAAGGCATGCACCACCATGCCTGGCTAGAAGCCTCAAATTTCAATAAGGTGTTTCTCTAACAGTAAGATTGAATCTTTTATAAACCTATTACAATTTTTCTAGAGATGAGTTTCATTATTTTATTCTGAGCTTTCGGTAAGGCTTAAACTACAATGAAAGTTTCTTATGATTATAAACAAGACTATATTTTCAAAAGTACAGAAACATTGGGTTAATTTATAAAGATAAATGATAGCTATGATACGAGGTACCAATACTGAAAACATGTATGTGCCAGTCACTGCTAATTTGTAATCTCACTTCATTCTCCCAGTGATTTCATCATTACTCAGTAATGACACTGCAGTTGATAGGTGACAAACTTCAAGATGTTACTCATCCAAACCCACAAAATACTGTCCACATCAGGAGCAGGACCAACTACAAAATGTGATGGGTCCACTGTAAAAAGTAGACAGGGCCCCTCATTCAAAGTTAAAAATTTTAACAATGCCCGGCGTGGTGGCGCACACCTTTAATCCCAGCACTTGGGAGGCAAAGGTAGGAGGATCGCCGTGAGTTCGAGGCCACCCTGAGACTACATAGTTAATTCCAGGTCAACCTGGGCCAGAGTGAGACCCCACCTTGAAAAAAAAGAAAAACTTTCCACAAGATAACAGTAGAAAATTAGGTCAAGTCTGAGATCTTGTGTGACTGCATAGGCCACACATCTGTGACACTCGCCCTACCCAAGAAGTTCTGACATGGACCTGAAAAGGCAGGATGGCCAAAGAAAGGGCTTAGATAACACATACTCTACATATGGTATGCCAGGTATCCTTGTTGGGGCTAGTAAATGCTGACTCCACTCCCTCTTCACACTCATAAACTACACACCTGTCTTATCATCCCCACTCTTCAGCACATTTCCAAGGGCATGGGACAAACAGGCAGTAGAGCCTGGACTCAACCTGAAGGCCTCTCTGGGGACTGCTGCACTAAAACATGGGGCATGCTTCCAGGTGGCCTTGCAAACACACTGCCAGGGGAAGGTGTTGGCTAGATGCTCAGTCAGATCCTCTGATGCCACATCTGTGATGGTAGCATGGCCCCTGGACATATGGCATACCCAACATCTTTCTGCTGTTGACTTACTTGTGAGATTATTTTAAAAAAAAATTATTGGGCAGGAGAGATTACACAGTAGTTAAGGAATCTACCTGAAAAACCTAACACCTGAGTTTGACTCCCCAAGACCCATATAAGCCAGATGCACAAGGTGGCATGTGCATCTGGAGTGCATCTGCAGTGGCTGGAGGCCCTGGCATGCCCATTCTCTCTGTCTGCCTCTTTATCTCTTTCACTCTCTCAAATAAATAAATAAATAAATTTTTTAATATTAAAAA
The DNA here is from genome assembly GCF_020740685.1 of Jaculus jaculus. NCBI lineage: Eukaryota > Metazoa > Chordata > Mammalia > Rodentia > Dipodidae > Jaculus > Jaculus jaculus. Next base: position 135,534,357 of record NC_059109.1, read on the forward strand.
AAAAAACAAGGGCTGGAGAGATGGCTTAGCGGTTAAGCACTTGCCTGTGAAGCCTAAGGACCCCGGTTCAAGGCTCAATTCTCCAGGACCCACGTTAGCCAGATGCACAAGGGGGCGTATGCGTCTGGAGTTCGTTTGCAGTGGCTGGAGGCCCTGGCATGCCCATTCTCTCTATCTATCTACCTCTTTCTCTGTTACTCTCAAATAAATAAAACTGAACAAAAATTAAAAAAAAAAAACAAGACTTCCAGCTAAGATGGTGGCAGAGTAGCCACACCAAAGCAGCCCTGGGGGGTGGGGGGTGGAATAAGCAGAAAACTAGAAAATTACACTCTTCTACCAAAAAGTAAAGGTGTTTAAGGAACTGCCAACCATAGCAGAGAAGCAGGAGAGACTCTGAGCTTTTAGGAAGCAGGAAAACAGCCAGAATCCCACCATGGCACCAGCGGCTCCAGTCTGCTTGCCCAACTGGCCCAACACAGAGCCACAGCAGCAGAGGCCAGGTGAAGGAATTTCCCACTCACACCAGCCTCCTCAAAAGGTCAAGAAACCTGAAGGAGAAGACAGAGGGAGCAGCTGATCAGCTGCTGAACACAACTGGAACTAGATGAACAGCTCTGGTACCGCTCCAGGCAGCCTGCACAGCCTTCCTTCCCCCAGCTCCCAGTGCCACGAACCACCAGAGAACTCAGCCATCCCCCGGCCACATGGCATCCAGCACAGCTGATGAGAACACCAGATCCAGCCACCCAAGCAGCCAAACCCTGTCCACAGAGCGACAGAAAGAAACTGAGGTGGGCACTCAGCCTTGATGAGATTGGAAGCCAACCAGGGCCTACTTACACAAAGCCAGGTTCATAGGCCTACACTGGAAGTGCTAATTTCACCTGCCATGTCAGAACAGGTTATGTGTTAGATTTGATTGATTTATTCTTGGTCAGTTTACCATTCTCAAATAAGCTTTATTTTGGTGTTAACTATTATTGCCTTTGATGTTTCCTGGTTTATAGAGTCTTTGTCTCTTCTGTCATCACTAGAGGCAGAGTCTCACTCTGTAGAAAGTCTCACCAATAAAATGGAAGGAGGAGGGCTGGAGAGATGGCTTAACAATTAAGGCATTTGCCTGCAAAGCCAAAGGACCTCGGTTTGATTCCCCAGGACTCATGTAAGCCATATGCACAAGGTGGCGCATGCATCTAGTTTGTTTGCAGTGGTTGAAGGCCCTGGCACGCCCATTTTCTCTCTCTCTCTCTCCCCCTGTCTCTTTCTCTCTCTCAAATAAATAAATAAATAATAAACTATTTTTTAAAAGAATGGATAAAGGAGATAACAGAATATCTAAACTGCAAGACCAGGTGGCAAACCTAACACAGTCCAACAAAGAGAAAGACAAACCAATAGGAAGGCATGAATGGGAATTTCAAGGTATTCGGGACACAATGAAGAGACCAAACATAAGAATTCAGGGCATAGTAGAAAGAAAAGAACTCCTCTTCAAAGGCATAGCAGGTATTTTCAACAAAATCACAGAAGAAAATTTCCCCCAAATAGGGAAAGAGATGCCAGTACAGATACAGAAAGCTTTTATAACATTAAACAGACAAAAATCAGGTAAGACCCTCTCATCGTCATATAATAATTAATCTACTAAACACATAAACCAAAGAAAATATATTGAAAGCAGTTAGAGAGAAAAATCAAGTCACATACAAAGGCAAGCCCATCAGGATAACGTCAGATTACTCAACACAAACTTTAAAAGCCAGAAGGGCTTAGAATGATGTATTCCAAGTTCTGAAAAATAACAACTGTCAAAAAGATTTTTTTAAAAAGATAACAACTGTCAACCACAGTTGCTTTATCCTGCAAAGCTACACATCCAAATAGGTGGAGAAATAAGGACATTCCACAATAAAAATAGGCTAAAGGAACATATGACTACTAAGCCAGCACTACAGAAAATATGTGACAGGATCCTTCATGCTGAAGAGAAAGGAAAGCACATGCATAAGGAAACAAAAAAAAATATTCAAATAATAGTTAATATAAGAGAGTAAAGGAAAAACACTAAGAACTACAAAGCAAGAAGAATGGCAAGAATAAATGCATACTTTTCAATAATAACTCTTTATTTATTTATTTATTTATTTATTTATTTATTTGAGATACAGTCTCACTCTAGCCCAGGCTGACCTGGAATTTACTCTGTAGTCTCAGGGTGGCCTCGAATTCATGGTGATCCTCCTACCTCTACCTCCTGCGTGTTGGGATTAAAGGTGTGTTCCACCACACCCAGCTGTCTTTTGTCTTTTTTATGAGAGAGAGCAAGAGAGGAAATTGGCATGCCAGGGCCTCCAGCCACTGCAATTGAACTGCAGACCTGGGTAGTCAAACATGGATCCTTTGGCTTTGCAGGCAAGCACCTTAACCACAAAGCCATCTCTCTAGCCCTCAATAATAACTTTTGTTTGTTTGTTTGTTTTTTTGTTTGTTTTCAAGGTAATGTCTTGCTCTAGTCCAGGCTGACCTGGAATTCAGTATATACTCTCAGGGTGGCTTTGAACTCGTGGTGATCCTCCTACCTCTGCATGTCCTGCCACACCCAGCTTCAGTAATAACTTTTAATATTAATGGCCTCAATGCCCAAAAGACACAGGCTTGCAGATGGGTTAAACAGCAGAATCCTTCTATTTGTTGTCTCCAAGAAATTTACCATTCCATAAAAGATGGACACTATCTTAGGGTGAAAGGATGGAAAATGGTATTTCAGGCAAATGGGCCTAGAAAACAAGCAAGTGTTGCTATTCTGTGATCTTACAGGGTAGATTTCAAACCAACATTAGTCAGGAAAGATAAAGAAGGTCACTTTACATTGATAAAGAAACCATCCAACAGAAGAATATTACAATTCAAAACATATATGCACCCAATATGGGGGCTCCCAATTTCATCAAACAAATGCTATTAGACTTAAGGTCAGAGATAACACCAAACATAGTTGTATTGGGTGACTTCAACACCCCACTCTCATCAATTGACAGGTCATCCTGGCAAAATAAATAAATAAATAAATAAACAGAGAAGGATCTGGATTAAATGAGGTTATAGAACAAATGGGCCTAATAGATATCTACAGAACATTCCATCCAAATGCTGCAGAATACACATTCTTTTCAGCAGCACATGGAACACTCTCTAAAACAGATCATATATTCTCTAAAATAGACACAAAGCATATCTTAACAAATACAGGAAAATTGAAATAATTCCTTGCACTCTAATCACAATGGGATTAAACTACAGATCAACAGCAAGAAAAGCTATAGTGCATACACAAAATCATGGAAACTAAACAGTATCAAAATATTCATAGAATCAAATGATAATGAGAAAACAATATACCAAAACCTTTGGGACACAATGAAGGCAGTCCTAAGAGGGATATGCATAGTTTTAAGTGCCTATACTAAGAAATTAGAAGCCGGGCGTGGTGGTGCATGCCTTTAATCCCAGCACTCGGAAGGCAGAGGTAGCAGAATTGCTCTAAATTCAAGGCCACACTGAGACTACATAGTGAATTCCAGGTCAGCCTGGACTAGAGTGAAACCCTACCTCGAAAAACCAAAAAAAGAAATAAAAAGAAATTATAAAGGGCACAAGTAAATAAATTAATGCTTTACCTTAAAACCTTGGAAAAAGAACAAGACAAACCCAAAATCATTAGATGGGAAAAAATAATAAATATTAGGGCAGGAATTAATGAAATAGAAACCAAAACATAGTACAAAAGATCAATGAAACAAAGAGTTAGTTCTTTGAAAGGATAAATAAGATTTATAAACCCTTAGCAAATCTGACCAAAAAAGAGAGAAGAGGGCTGGAGAGATGGCTTAGCCGTTAAGCGTTTGCCTGTGAAGCCTAAGGACCCCGGTTCGAGGCTCGATTCCCCAGGACCCACGTTAGCCAGATGCACAAGGGGGCGCACGCATCTGGAGTTCGTTTGCAGTGGCTAGAAGCTCTGGCGTGCCCATTCTCTCTCTCTCTCTCCCTCTCTCCCTCTCTCTCTTCTCTCTCTCTGTCACTCTCAATAAATAAAAATGAACAACAACAACAAAAAATTTTTTAAAAAAAGAGAGAAGAGACACAAATCAATAAAATTAGAGATGAAAAAGGCACCATTACAGATACCAATGAAATTCAGAAAATCATGAGGCTATATTTTAAAAACATATACTCCATTAAGTTTGAAAATTATTGGATGTGGATGAAAAGTGAGCGCTAGGAGCTGTTAAGATTGCTATTTAAAAATGGCTACTTTAAGTGGCAGCTGGTGACAGAAGTCCCCTCAAGTTACCATCATCTACTGAGTCCACGTGGGAGAACACTGGGCTGGAGTCTGTTTGCAGTTACAGTGAGTAGCAATGAGAACAACAAAAGATGTCCAGAGACTCTTGGTTTTTCCTTAAGGGCTCATAATAACCCTCATAAAATAAAAGCTGCTTGCAATACTCTGTTTTCTAAAAATGTTAGCTGTCATCATTGATGACATTAAGTGATTTCAGAAGCCATGCATTCATGGGGGGGGAGGGCAAAAAACAATACACTATACAAAAATAAGCAAAGTTCCCAGGATTTCTACCTGTGGCATCTTTGGGCCTCTTGGTTGGCCATTTGATGTAGGTATCTGATCTGCCTGTTGCCGCTGCTCACAGAGCAACACCGCAGTAAGAATGCATTAAAGAATTTTCAGTGGTCAAATACTGTGAACAGACTTTGGTTGGCTAAGTGGACCTCTGTCCCCTGGTATATGTCCTGTGAATATAATCCTTAAGACATGACAAGGGTGCCCTCTGCTGGCAGCTCACTGTTTGCTAAATTCTTCAACTACTTTGGGTGGGAATTTCTTTAAAATATTTTCAGTCCAGGCATGGTAGTGCACATCTTTAATCCCAGCTCTTGGGAGGCAGAGGTAGGAGGATCGCCATGAGTTCGAGGCCACCCTGAGACTACATAGTGAATTCCAGGTCAGCCTGAGCTAGAGTGAGACCCTACCTCGAAAAACCAAAATATATATGTATTTTTTTGCAGGTTCTTTTTTTAATAGAGTAGATAGAAAAGTCTGAGAAAAGTAGGAGACTGTGAGGATTTCTGGGTAGTTATGAGTTCTTTTTGTACAAATATACTCTGGATGCTCCAATTCCCTGTGAAACTATGCATAACGCAATCAGCCTGTTTGCAAAACTTTAAGCCAACCTGCTAGAACTCTTAAATAAAAACTCCAAATGAAAGCGGGGCCTAGTGTCACAAGATTTTAATCCCAGCACTTAGGAGGCCGAGGTAGGAAGATCACTGTGAGTTCAAGGCCACCCTGAGACTACAAAGTGAATTCCAGGTCGGTCTGGCCTAGAGTGAGACCCTACCTCGGGAAACAAAAACAAACAAACAAAAATATTTGTGTTGAAATGGCAGAAACGTTGTCCAATGAGAGCAATAGCCATAACCATAATTCAACGTTCATTTCTTCCTTTGAAATCATTCTTCCCTATGCTGTTTGGCTCAGTCATATGCCAGGAACAAGCAGTAGGACTCCCTCCCTGGTTTCTGGGGGTGGGGAGGTGCATGGCTCCTGCTTTCCATCTCTGACAGTGCAGCTTCCAGCTTTGGAGTGGGCGGCTCTTTCTGCCTCTCTGCCAGGGATGAGTTAGATCCTGATCTCCACACAAGGGGCATGGCGACAGTAACAATGCCCACCCTCCGTGGTCATTGTGAGAAGAAAGTGGGATTATTTATGTTTGGTGTGTTTGAAGCTGTCACAGAATGTGAGTTACTATGTTTAGTTTTGGTTTTTGAGACAGGGTTCCATATATCCCAGGCTATCTGCCAACTCATATTTATTTGAGGATGACCTTAGACCTCTGATTCATCTGCCTTTACCCCCCAGGTGCTGAGATTACAGGTATGCACCACCACGTCCAGTTTATGTGGTCCTGGGTATTCAGTCTGGGGCGTTGTGCATGCTAGGCAAGTGCTCTACAATTGAGCTGTATCACCAGTCCACTTGGCTGCATCTGAGGGCGCACACTGCTGTGGGTCCACTGACGGGACATGCAAAAGCTGCTTTTCTGTGATATGCCCTGAAGAGCAGGAGTCACCTTAGCATAATCTAGGAGTTTTTAGAAAAATACTTTCCTGGGTTCCACCCAGGCATTCTAAATCAGAATCTCTGTGGGAGAAGTCCAGGCATCAGGAATTTTAGAACTGCCTGATTAGAATTCTTGGTCCTAACTGGGAACCTGGTAGAAATGTGTGCTCTTGGGCACACCCTGGACCTGCAGGATCTACACTTGATCACAACCTCACAGATCCCAGTGCTCTGGGACGTCAGGGTCTTGCAAGCAGGTGCTCCAGCACATGCACAGTAACCCCTTGACGTGAGGTAGCTGGGTGGATACTGACAAGCTTGAGGCCGCTGGGGCTGAACCCACTTCATAGTCAACAAGCCTGGAAAACAGAGGCCAGGAGCAGCTGGGGGTAATAAATGTAAGAAGGCTGTGAGAGGGAAAATGACCTCCCAGGATGACATAATTTTCCCCAAGGTGCAGTGAGATTATGAATAAATCTCTATGTGGGAGATGGAGAAATGGCTTAGTGGTTAAAGGTACTTGCTAGCAAAAGCCAGATGGCCTGGGTTTGATTCTCCAATACCTATTAAAGCCAGATCTACGAAGTGGTTTATGTGTCTGGAGTTCCTGTTTGTAACAGCAAGAGGCCCTGGTGCACCCATTCTCTGTCTCTTTCAAATAAATAATTTAGAATCACTGTGGACCAGGCTCCGTGGAGTCCTAACTCTCACAAGATCCTTGTATAGCAAGAGGCATTTTTTTTTCAACAAAAGCAAGTTTGGTTTATTTGAATGGTTTCATTAAATAAGTCTACAAACTGAAGCACAAAGCACAATCTTACAAGAAGTGCTGGGCTGGAGAGATGGCTTAGTGGTTAAGCACTTACCTATGAAGCCTAAGGACCCCGGTTGGAGGCTCAATTCCCCAGGACCCATGTTAGCCAGATGCACAAGGGGGCGCACACATCTGGAGTTCGTTTGCAGTGGCTGGAGGCCCTAGTGTGCCCATTCTCTCTCTCACTCTCTGTCTGTCTGTCTGTCTGTCTGTCTCTCTCTCTCTGTCGCTCTCAAATAAAAATAAAACAAAAGAAATTTAAAAAAAAAGCGCAACTCCCAGAGTTAGTGCAAAATGTACAATTATTGGCTGCTGAGAAACCCCTAGAATTGAATTCAGTTTTGTAAAACAAGTGTACATTGTTAAATAATGTAAGGAAAACATTTATAGTTCAGAAAGTTCTTTATAATGTGGAAAAGATACTCAAAGTGTACTATTAACACGAAAATAATTTAAACAGTTCAGTAACACTAGCTCCTTCTGCAAGAGGCATTCTTGTAAGAACACACACACTCTCCTATGCTATGCATCAACCTCGTCCTGTAAGTGAGCAAGCCTTAGGCCAAGCAGACCTATGGCTCACCCAGACAGGACAAAGACCCTACAGGAAGCCAGTGACTATGGATATTAGCAAAATAAGTTAAATAAATGAATAAGTAAAAAAATAAAGACAAAAAGTTGTTTTTAAGGCCTGTCAAGTGTGTAGATTAGAACAGTGGTCTCTTTGGCCACAGTCCACTATCCCCCTTGACAGTACATGTCTTTGCCTTGCCATGAACCCTGCCTGTCTTCTAACTGCATTCCATCTCCCATGAACATTTAGATAGAGATCACGAAACTAGGGAGACAGGGGAATCCAGATCTCCTCCCTCTCCCCTTCCTGTCCCCTTCATGCTTCTATTTGTTTAAAGTGGGCCTCTATGAGCCCTAGTAACAGCCCCCTGATAAATACAAATTATCGGAGGCCACAGCTTTGGACGTAACTCCTCCACTGACCCCTAACCAAACCACATGAGACTAAAAATCAAAATGCAGTCACTCATGTTAAAGTTCCACGTAAACAAACTGTCAAATAAAGCAAATTGAGACAAAAAATAACCTGATGATAACCAACCATTTTCTCTATTTTGTGGTCCTTTAATTTTGGAATAAACAATTCCTTTTTGCTCTTTGTGACACTCAGCCTTTCTCTGTCCCTAAAACCGCCTTATATTTGGCTCATTGGGACTCTCATTCTAGGATCAATAAGCTGAATTTGCCATTTTGTCTTTTGACACCCTGAACATACATGGAGCAAGAGTCTTCTGCGTGTGATTTGAGGTCTCCTAAAGGAACAGCCCTAACCAAGAAAAGGAAGAAGAAGAAAGAAGGGGCCAGGCGTGGTGGCAACAGAGGTAGGAAGATTGCTGTGAGTTTGAGGCCACCCTGAGATTACATAGTGAATTCCAGATCAGCCTGAGTTACAGCTGCGGGCGGCGGGGGGTGGGGGAGAAGAAGAAGAAGAGAAAGAGGAAGAAGAGGAAGAGGACGAGGGAAGAAGGAAGAAAGAAGAAAGAAGTAACAGCCCTGGAAGCTCCAACCATTGTCCTACTGTGCTGCAGGGAAACAAATAAGCCAGGTGAGGTTCAGGATGCCCCACTCTGCAAACAGGGGGGCAACTTGAATAGATAGTACTCATAGTTTGGGTTTTTATTTTATTTTATTCATTTGAGAGAAAAGTGGAGGCAGAGAGAGAGAGAGAAACAGAAAGAACAGCACACTGGAGCCTCTAGTCACTGCAAACGAACTCCAGACGCATGCGCCACCTTTTGTATCCGGCTTCAAGGTACTGGGGAATTGAATCCAGGTCCTTAGGCTTTGCAGGCAAGGGCCTTAACCGCTAAGTCATCCTCCAGGCCAGTATTTTTATTTATTTATTTACTTATTTATTTGCAAGGAAAAAAGGAGTGAGAGACAATGGACACGCCGGGGTCTATTGCCTCTCTTAAACGAGCTCCAGATGCATGAGCCAATTTGTGCATTTGAGTTTACGTGGGCACTGGGAAGTTGAACCCTGGAAGTCAAGCTTTGCAAGCAAATGCCTTAACCGCTGAGCCATCCATCTCTCCACCCCAGTTTTGTGGGGTTCCCCCCCCCGAGACTTCTAAACGACAACTACGATGATGAAGCCACAAGCAAGAACAACTGTCTTCAGGAGCTGGAGCCGCGGCTTTGGTCACCCGGTTGCCTGGCAACCGCAGCGGCGCACCACCTTCCCACCGATTCACAAACTGCTGGCGTAAGGACATTCCCTTGACTTCAACAGTTCTACTGCGCATGTGTCCTCCGCCGGAAAGAGGCGGAGCTTGCTTTCGTGACGCCTTCCGGGCGACACCGGAAGTGGCTCCTGGCGCACGCGCCCTACTTCCGCGGTCCCCGGCGCAGCGTCTACCCCGGGCTTGAGGAGGTTCGGGGCCCTCGGAACCCGCCGCGCGCCGAGCAGGTCAGTGCGGGGCAGCCCGGGCGGCGCGAGCCGCGGCCCGCCGCCGTGCGCCCGGAGGGGAAACTGAGGTCACAGTGCTGAGGGCTGCGTGGGCCTGCTGTCCCCTCCCCTTACGTCTGGCCGCACGGCACGGGTAACCTCGGGGAAGCCGTCCCCGGCCGGTCCAGCAGCCTCTTCTTCCCTCGTAGCACTCTGCACCCTCTGGAACGAAGTCCGGCCCTGGCCGTCCTCCCTGGCCAAGCCCTTCCCGCGTACGGGCGAGCGTGCACCGGGCTGCGGAGCGAGTGCATGTCCAGGGCACGAGCGGCGGCTCCCTGCGCCGTGCAGCCTGCGGGGGCAGAGTTAGCGGGAAAGGAGGCGTTGCAGATGGTGCAGGGGCTCTGGAGGAGAGGGAGGGCTCGTGAGCAAAGGTGGAGATGCTGTTAGGGCTTTGAAAAGAACTCATGGCCCGGGCGTGGTGGCACACACCTGTGATCCCAGCACTTGGAAGGCAGAAGCCGGAGGGTGGCCAGGAGTTTGAGGCCAGCCAGGCCTGCACACCGAGAGCCTGTCTCTAAAGTAAGTAATTTAAGAATACATCCGGCAACTTTATGGAATTGAGTTTGGGGAATTTTACACTTTCACACTGTAGCATCACTACAGTGCAGTTTTAGAATATTTCTAGCGCTCCAGGAAGTTCTGGAGAGAAAGGCCAAAATACAGCCCAGTCGGTACAGTGGTTACCTGGCATGCAGGACGCCCAGGGTTCTATCCCCAGCTGGGAATGAACCAGGCTGGGTAGCGAATGCCTGCCTCAGTACAAGGTCATCCTCAGCTACACAGCACGCTCAAGGCCAGCGTAGGCTACGTGAGAGACTGTCGCAAAACAACAACACTCATGACTGAGTCCCTTTTTGAACAGGGGCCTGAAGATTCAAACGGAGGTATTTGGCATAAAGGTGGGTCAGCCGTCTTTGGTTGAAATAACAGTTAGTAGGCATGTGCTTCCACAGGGGTGAGCCGTGTGTTCACAGCTAGCAGACGGTGGCTGGAGTGTGGGGAAGGGGTCAAAACTGCCTGTGAACGTGGGGCTTCCTGTTGCCCAGCACAACATAGGGTTCCTATCAGCACTTTAGTACTGGGTGATTCTTGCGTAGAGCCCCTGGAATGGCAGCGTGAGTGTAGAGAAAGAGGAGTGGAGCAGAATCACAGTATTAGAACCTGCTGTGTTTCTGGCCGTTCTCATTATTCTGAAATAGATATTAGTGTTGGTCCTACAGATGAGGAAATCAAGGCACAGTAATTCTCCAGGTCAACATAGCTGCTGCCTGCACTGATTGTAGAGGTCTGCCCCTTCCTCTGCTTGGTCATTTAAGTAGTTCACTGGCATTTCAAGTGCATCTCTACATTTAAGGGCAGGACCTGTACTGAGCAGATACTCAGTTGTCTCACAAAGTCATTTCTGAGATATTAATGTGCTTATAGCTGTGATTTCTAACTTGTTATGTCTGCATAATTCCTCACACTTTCCTCTTTCTATGTGGTCTCATTGAAGGCTGCTACCCTTGTTAGCAAGCAGAAAGCGCAGGTATTAGGATCCTTTTGACATGGTAGACTTCTGGGTGTAAGCATTTGCTAATGGGTAACAGCTGGGAATGTGACAGATACACAGGAGTCACTTAGAGTCACAGAACACAGACTTTCTTGGGAGAAGAAAGAAGGTGCAGTTCTGGGATCACCTTCACAGGCACCACCCCCTTTACCTCTTTGTTTTGAGTCAGGCTCTTATGTAGTCCAGGAGACCTGAACTCCTCATCCTCCTGCCTTCGCCTCCTACATGCTGGGATTACAGGAGTCCACCACCATGCCCAGCTGGCATTAATCCATTTGTACATAATTTGTGAGTCTCAGGGCCCTACTGAGAACATGCAATTTTCTCTTTGTGGAGCAGAAAATGAGGCCTGGTCAGTGGGCCTGCCAGACTGATGCCCAGGACAAAGCTGTTAGTTTTCTCATTGCTGTGGTGAAATCCTGACAAAAGCTACGTAAGAAGGAAGTTGTTTATTGTGGCTTCCAGTGCAAAGGGAGACATTCCATCAGGTGGGGGAGTCATGGTAGTAGATACATAAGGCAGCTGGTCACATTGTGTCCATGGTCAGGAAGCAGAAGGCAATGAATGCTGGTGCTCAGCTCGTTTTCTACTTTTTGTTTTGTTTTTGAGGAAGGGTCTCACTCTTGCCCAGGTGGACCTGGAACTTGCTCTATAGTCCTACCTGGCCTGGAACTCACAGCAGTCCTCCTACCTCAGCGTCCGGAGTGCTAGGATTAAAGGTGTATGCCACCATGCCGGGCCCGCTTTCTACATCTTACTCAGTCGAAGACCTCAGCCCATGGCATGGTGTTGCCCACAGTTAGGGTGGGTCTTCCCACCTCATTTCACCTAATCTAGACATGCCCAGAGGTTTGTTTCCGTTGTGGTTTCAGTCCACGCAGGTTGGCCAGTTTAACCATCACTCAGGGTGGAGAGTTGCTTGGTGAATGTCTACTGCATGATAGAGACGTTTTGGTATTCAGGTGGACCAAAGTGGGATGCTTTTCTTAAAGTTCTCCTAAAAAGAAGTGGAATTCCCACTTGGAATGGTGGTTTTCCTAGATATTTTCATGCTGGTGGTTTTTCTAGATATTTTCATGCAGTGTCATTGACCTAAACCAGAATACAGAAATAGGAAAGTAAGCTCCCACTAGGGGAGACTGAACAAATGAGACCTTTTCTCTTTGCTGTTGGGTCCTGGTGTACAGCTCAGAATCTCTATATAACTATCTTTACTGTTAAGTCCTGGTGTCCAGCTCAGAGTCTGCTATGTAGAGAATGAACACTTTTCCTAGCTGGTTGACTACAAGCTGCTCTGTTGTAGCATATTGATCGATTCCTTGGTGCTGGCAAGGGTATCTTGCTGTTAGAAGACAGTAAGACTAGAGGAAGCAACATGGAGTGTGTAGGAGTTCTCCTGTCTTTGCAGTTTTCTCTGACTCGGTTCTAGATCAAATTATTTTTAATATGATGAAGAATGGAATTTCAAAGGGGAAAGTGCTGGGTGGGGGGAGGTATTACCATGGGATATTTTTTATAATTATGGAAAATGTTAATAAAAATTGTGAAAATTAAAAAAATATATTTTTTTTGTTTTTGTTTTTTTTTAAATATATATTTTTAAAGAGCACTCTGCCTGTTGCATATTTAGATCTCTTCTGAAGAGACACTTGCATTTGAGTATTTCGTGTTTGCCTTTTATGGTGTGATCTTTTCCTATCTTCTCATTACCTCCCTGTGGTATGTATTCACTAAGAAAGGACCTGCCCTTCATATGTCCTACTTTATGTTTTAGGGTCAACATGAGTCTGTTTGGAACAACATCGGGGTTTGGAACTGGCGGGACCAGCATGTTTGGCAGTACAACTACAGATAATCACAACCCCATGAAGGTATCTCCTGATGCTTTGGGGTTACTGGGAAGAGCTCCATGTACCATAGCAGAGATGGCTGCAGGAGAAGTAGATGGCATGCATGGGGACCTCCTTTGGGATCAAAGCCCTGGCACTTTGTCTAGCCAGACTTTCTCAAACTCAGAGCACAGCATCCAGCCCTCTTCTGGACCAGTATCCTGATCCTCATGACCTGCAGGGTCACCAGAATGTTGTGGGGGATTCCCTGTGCCAGAGCCTAGCTGAAGACTGTTCATCACATACTTGGGGCACATGAGCTGGTGGAAATGTCCTTTTTGGTCCTTTGGTTAAGGCTCTAGTCACAGCAGTGCTGGCATTCCCTTGGCTTGTCTGTCGTCACTCCTGTGTGTGGCCAGAGGCCAGACCGAATCCCATTGGTGCTTGGGGCAATAAGTTCAGTGAGAATGAAAGCACTTTTGACATTGTAATGAAGAGACTGTTTTAACGTTGCCATTCCTCCCCCCCCCCCCCCCCCCAGGATATTGAAGTCACGTCCTCTCCTGACGATAGCATCGGTTGTCTGTCTTTTAGCCCGCCGACCTTGCCAGGGAATTTTCTTATTGCAGGATCGTGGGCTAATGATGTAAGTGCTCCCTGGTGACCTCTGCATAGTGTCTCTGGCCAGGTTTTATCCACCTAGCACTGTTCTGTACTCTGAATAAGGGCTGGGGTCTGCTTTTCCAAGAAGCCACTTAAGAAGCCTGAGCCCTCTGAACAGCAGCACCCCGGCCGCATGCGTCGCTCACAGCCCCGCCAGCCCTTCGCAAGCCCGCACGCTGTTTGTGCTGCTTGCTCAGGAGCTTTCTTGGTCTCCAGAAACGTCTCCAGGAACATAACCAGTTGTTTCCATTTTAACAGCACAGACCAATAAGGTATGGTGTATAGAGAAGAAAAATGGAATGCTCTGGTAGGATACAAGCACACGATGTGAAGAGATGCTTCATATGAAAGGAATAAATTTAGACCATTTTGTCACATTTGTAATTGGAAAACTTAACATAGATTTGGTTTCCTTATCAAATTGGCAAAACTAAGAATCTTTGCTGAGGAACAGTGCCCACAAGGACAAGTTACCCCGACGCGCTGTCGGCCGTATGAGGTGAAGCGGCACCTCGGGCAGAGTGGCGCGCGCGCTTGTGGGAGCTCCTTCAGCTTTGGCCTGGGTCCCAGTGGCTCGCCGGGGACAAGTCTTGACAGCAGCTAGAGCGCTGCGTGTGTGTATCCATGTTATGAAGCAGGATGCAGGGGGTTGGGGGTGCTTAGAGAAAATCACCAGCCAGGTCAGCAATGTGAGGAAGCTGGGAGTGGTCTGCACAGCTCACCTGGGGACAGCCAAAGCTCCGTGGACGCAAGCTGCCTGCAAGAGGAGAATGTAGAGAAGGAAGCCAGGGCTAAGCACTCCTGCTTTTTATATGTGGTTTCTAGAAATACTTTTGGTTTGCTGCTGAGAAATGTTAGAAGACTCAAGGTGAGCAGGGCGGCACTGTGGTCACAGAATAGAGGCGCATGTCGTCAAGTTCCTTCAAGAAGAACAGCAGGGTAGCAAGGTGGACTGAAGGTACACGGGACTGTACCTGACTGCCAGGGTGGGGTTAAAGTGACTGTTAGCCGGGCGTGGTGGCTCATTCCTTTAATCCCAGCACTCGGGAGGCAGAGGTAGGAGGATTGCCAAGAGTTTAAGGCCACCCTGAGACTACATAGTGAATCCCAGGTCAGCCTGAGCTAGAGCGAGACCACCCTACCTCAAAAAATAAAATAAATGCTATTGTCCTGTCATAGTTAAAAAAATCTCTAAGTAAAATGCATTACTTTAACAAGTACAGAAAGCATTTAGAGTAATAAGATAAATTTCCGCTTGATTCTTTGAGAAAGTCTGTATATTCTCCTTCAAGAGACACATTTCTAGCCAGGTATGGTAGTTCATGCCTTTAATCCCAGCACTTGAGAGGCAGAGGTAGGAAGATCATGAGTTCGAGGCCACCCTGTGACAGCATAGTGAGTTCCAGGTCAGCCTGGGCCAGAAGACCCTGATTCAGAAAAAAAAAAAAAAAAAAGAGCTGTTTCTCATAGATGTGGGGTGTAGTGTGCGTGCATGCCTAGCTGTAAGCAGTGGAGCATGCTGCCTTCATGGTTCGGGCAGAGAACAGCCACTCACTTGTGCGTGACAGTTGTTCTTTTCTTAGTTAGCTGAGGGGAGTCTGGTAAAATCCACCAGCTCCAAGGTGTTGGCACTGCACCACGGTGTGCCTCGTGTGCGCTGACTCTCTTGTCTTTGCAGGTTCGATGCTGGGAAGTTCAGGACAGTGGTCAGACCATCCCAAAAGCCCAGCAGATGCACACTGGACCTGTGCTGGACGTCTGCTGGAGTGACGTATGTATCCCTCCATCCTAACATGCTCTTCCACTTCAAGCGCTAATTCGGATGTAATAGCTTGAATACAGACACAGTTTAAGTAGCCTTTATCAAAAGGCATGGGACCTTAGGTGTCTCAGAAAAATTTCATAATTTTTTGGATTTGGTAAGTGGTTGAGTAGTGAATTGGCACAGAACATTTGGAGCACATCAGCCTGAAGCACGTGTGTGTGTGTGTGTGTGTGTGTGTGTGTGTGTGTGTGTGTGTGTTGTAGGAACGCTGGGTTTCTGGTCGTAGATACCTTGCTTCCTTCCCTGTTGCTGTGGTGGTTCAGATGTGCCTTTTTCTTTCTCTGTGTTCTGGGAATTGACCTTAGGGCCAGTGCACATTCTTAGGCAAGTGCTGTATGACTGAGCTGCATTCCCTCTCCTTTAATAAAGTGAAGAAATTATTCTTCTCTAAATTGCCTTGGTCAGGTTTGTCACAGTGAAGAGGAAAGTAAGACAACATGTTACCTTGATTGGTGTATATCATTTTTAAACCTTGCATTATGTCTGCCATGAGCTAAAGTTGTTTGAAGATTAGAAACTTTACTAACTCAGAAGATACTAGCAGAGCCAGGTGTGTTGGCATACACCTGGGAGGCAGAGGTCAAGGATCCCAGCTGAAGTAGGAGAATTGCCATGAGTTTGAGGCCAGCCTGAACTTACAGAATAAGTTCCAGGGGTTGGGGAGATTGCTCAGTGGTTAATTGCACTTGCTTACAAAGCCTGCTGACCTAGGTTTATTTCCCATACCTATGTAAAGCCAGATGCGCAAAGTGACACATGCATCTGGAGTTCATTTCAGAGTGAGTTCTAATTCAGTGTGGGTTAGAGAGAGACCCTGCCTTAAAAAAGCAACAATAGGGTGGGAGAGATGGCTTAGCAGCTAAGGCGCTTGCCTATGAAGCCTTTACAGATCCCACATAAGCCAGATGCACAAAGATGAGTCAAGTGCAAGGTCGCACATGCCCACTCAGTGGCACAAGCATCTGGAGTTCAATTTCAGTGGCTGAAGCCCTGGCACATCACTTCTCTCTCTCTCCCTCTCCCTTTCCCTCTCTAAAGTTAAAAAAAAAAATTTTTTTTTTTAAAGCAACAACAAAAAATTACAAAATAAAAATATTTAACCTAAGGTCTGAATTTGAATGTTTGCAGAGATGATTTTGCTTAGAAAGCTAAATTTTTTTCTTAGGACGGAAGCAAAGTGTTTACAGCATCATGTGACAAGACTGCCAAGATGTGGGACCTCAACAGCAATCAAGCGATACAGATCGCACAGGTAACAGCAGCCCTGTAGACAGGCTGGCGAGAGGCTGCCCAGAGCGTGCGTGCGGGGCTGTGATCGTCCTGTGTTGTAGAAATACGGAGCTCGCGGCCGCACCCGTGGAGGTGTCAGCACACAACGGTGTTTGATAAGCATCCTCATTCCTGCTAGTAGTTCACAGACTTTGCCATAAATCTTGGTATAAATATACGTGTGGTATTGACAAGGAGTTGGTGGCATTAAGATATTTAAGAGACAAGGGGGCTAAGTGACCCTTGATAATCACATTTGGCATTGTAACAGTAGGATGTGATTTGCCTTTTTCAGCTGAATTTGGCTACTTGTCATCAGCCAGTGTTTGTTGAATGCTTGTCCTGTGCTGAGCACTGTCATTGGAGGGTACTGTGAGGAAGGGTGCCACAGAGCTGCTGTACTTTCAGGTGTGCACATTCTCATGTGAAACCATTGAGATTAGAAATGGGCTAGAAGGATGGCTTAATGGTTAACTTTGCCTCAAAGCCAAAGGACCCAGGTTCGATATCCCAGGATCCGTGTAAGCCAGATGCACAAGGTGGTGCATGTGTCTGGAGTTCATTTGCAATGGCTGGAGGTCCTCGAGTGCCCATTCTCCTCCACCCCCCCCCCCATAACAAAAAATAAAATAAAAATAGGCTGAGGAGATAGCTCAGTATTAAAAGTGCTTACTTGCAAAGCTCTCTGGCCCGGGTTTGATTCCCAGTACCCATGTAAAGCCAGTTATATAAAGTGGCATATGCCTCTGTAGTTGGTTTGCAGTGGCAAGAGGGCTTGGTGTTCCCATACTCACTCTTTGTTTACATATATAATATTAAAAAAAAAAAAAAAACAGGAGCTAGAGAGATGGCTTGGTGGTTAAAGGTGCTTGTTTGCAAAGCCTATGGTCTGGCTTATGTTCCCCAGTACCTACTTAAAGCCAGATGTACAAAGTGCTGCATGCATCTGGAGTCCGTTTGCAATGGCAGGAGGCCCTGATGTGCCCATACTCACAGTCTCTTCCCTCTGCCTCTTTCTAAAGTAAATTAAAAAAATATTTTTGCCAGCATGGTAGCCCTCAGGAGGCAGAGATAAGAGGATTGCTGTGAGTTTGAGGCAACTCTGAGACTACATAGTGAATTCCAGGTCAGCCTGAGCTAGAGCAAGATCCTACGTCGGGGGAAAAAAAAGAAAAAAGAAAGAGAAGGGGGAAAAAGTATATATAATTTTTTTTTTAACTTACCTGTTATGAGAGAATGTAAGAGAGAAGAGGCAAATAGAAAGAATGGGAGCACCAGAGCCTCCAGCCACTGCAAACAAACCCCAGATGTATGTGCCCCTCGTGCATCTGGCTTATGTGGGTCCTGGGGAATTGAACCTGAGTCCTTTGGCTTTGCCGGCAGCACCTTAACTGCTAAACCATCTCTCCAGCCCCCCAAATACATATCTTTTTAAAAAAGAAAAGAAAGGCCAGGTATGTGAGAGGATCTCTGTTTGAGGCTATACAATGAATTCCAGGTCAACCTGAGCTAGAGAGACCCTACCTTGAAACACCACCCCCAATAAACACGAAAGCAGAAGTGCAGAGATACGAGAGCTTACGCGAGAGGGCGCTCCTGACTCACGGGCCAGGACGGCCCTGCGGAGACCCTGCTCGGTCTCCCCTCGGTGTTTCTGCATGTCTCCATAGGGGCCTCACTGCCACTTCATTATCAGTGAGAATTTGCTAGAACAGAGGGCAGCTTAGCCATGTGCTCCTGCTCTGATTGTTGGTCATGGAAAAATGCTAAGCCATTACTTGAGTGTATAGCCCCAGTATTTATACTGAATTTCAAGCTATTGAGCATGGTGTGTTTTTTTGTTGTTGGTGGTGGTGGGTTTTTTTTTTTTGTTTTTTTTTTGAGGTAGGGTCTCACTAGCCCAGGCTGACCTGGAATTCATTATGGAGTCTCAGGGTGGCCTCAAACTCACGGTAATCCTCCTACCTCTGCCTCCTGAACGCTGGGATTAAAGGCATGCGCCACCACACCGGAGCATGTTGTTATTTGATCTGTTTGTTTTTGTCCTGTTGAAAGCACGATGCTCCTGTCAAAACCATCCACTGGATCAAAGCCCCAAACTACAGCTGTGTGATGACCGGGAGCTGGGATAAGACCTTGAAGGTGAGCATGCACGTGAGGAATGTGTCCCCAGTGAGGTGGGTCTGTCCCCCTTCCATGCAGATGCCAGCTCTCAGCAGTCTAACTGCTCTTCCTTTCTTTAGTTCTGGGATACACGCTCATCAAACCCTATGATGGTCTTGCAACTCCCTGAACGGTGTTACTGTGCCGATGTGGTAAGGAATCTACTTTCTCACCTGTGGACGACCTGTGGTGAGCAGGAGACTCCGCCTTGCTAGTAGATGTGGGGTCCGGTCCTGATGAGTCTGGGTGGAGTGAGAGGTGGAAAGCTGTGCCCGGCCTGCAGCTGCGCCGTCCCGGGGGTATGGGGGGCACGTAGTATTGCTGTGGTGGGGAGCATTCGGGCACAGGGGTGTTGTGTAGCTTGATTGTTGGAGATGGCTTAACTGGACCTTGCAAGCTTGCTTGAAGGTTCTAGCAGGGGAGCGCAGCTGCTCATACCCTTGACCAGTCCCCCTCTGTTGGGGGACGGTTGTCCTCTTCGGCCAAGTGCACAGCTTTGGGAGGGATGCACTTGGAGTGGTGAGGGAGGAAGGGAACACCCGCCTAGCCAGCCAGGTCAGCTGAATCAACCCTGGTGGTCAGTGAGGTGGCAGATGTCGCAGCCAGACAGCCTCACATCTGAAACTGTCTAATTGGGATGGAAACTGAAGAGCTTTCTCTGCCTGTTCAGTTCTAAGTCTGAAGGTTTTGTATCTGCTGCCCCAGTCATCCACACTTAGGAAATTTTCCCTAAGAGGGTCATTGTGTTATTCTCCAAAAAGTGCTTGGTGGGGGGTGATTCTTAGAAAATATGTTTTAAGTAAAGATTGCAGATTATACTGAAATGTGCACACAGAATGTCAGGGTTGACTGGAGTAAAACACACCAGAATTGCCACTTGAATGCTGGGGAAAGTCTTGATTCCTCGAAATATTTTCTTTCTTTTTAAATTTTTATTTATTTGGGGGGAGAGAGAGGGAAAGAGGCAGATAGAGAAAGATTGAATGGATGCTGCAAACAAACTCGAGATGCATGTGCCACCTTGTCTGACTTATGTGGGTCCTGAGGAAATGAACCTGGGTCCTTTGGCTGTGCAGGCAAGTGCCTTAACCGCTAAGCCATCTTGGCCCCCCTCAGAATATTTTCTAAATACTCACGTGTTACAGTGTTAAAAGTATGGTGGGAGACGGCGCAGTGATAAGGCACTCACTGCTCAAGCTAGAGCCCCTGAGTTTGGTCCACTTCCACAGTCCCAGCACACTAAAGCCAAGTTGTGAGGGGGATTGGCTTTACGTAGGAGGGTGGGGATTAAGACCCGGTTGGTGACCTTTGCAAGCAAGTACCATAAACTGCTGAGCCATCTCCTCAACACCTGATTTCTCTTAAGTTTTTATGAAGCATTTTGTAACTAAAATAAGTAAATATATGACATTGGCATAGAAAGCCCTTCCTTCATGTCCAATACATCCCTTTTGTCTTCCTTCCCTAGATCTACCCAATGGCCGTGGTGGCCACTGCCGAGAGGGGACTGATTGTCTATCAGTTGGAGAACCAGCCCTCCGAATTCAGGAGGATAGAGTCTCCGCTGAAGCACCAGGTGAGTGCTGGCCCTCAGGGAGCATGCGTCTGCACCTGTCACACACCACATGGGGCTCACATCTGGTGCGCAGTTGTAACTGTTTTGAATGTGCAGGGAGTGAATTTAAGGAGAAAAGTTCAACTACTGAAGGAGCATTGCCTGCCCTCCCTGATGAGCTGAGCTTGCCTGTCCTTCCGTCATCCCTGGGGGCGGAGTCAGTCAGGGTGGGTTTCCATTGCACGTTCATCACTGCCAGCTTTAGCGCTGCCTTGATGGTTGCTGTGTTTCCCCCCACACACACCCTGGGCTCCGTCCTCGGCCCTGGACTGCAGGCCTTCTCCTCTCTCTCCACCTCCAGGACTCCTGAGATTTTGTGGCTGCAGCTGTGGGATCAGTTCTCATCCAACAGAAGTTTTAGGTCAAGTTTTTTTTGGGGGGGACCATCCTCACCTTCTGCTGGGCATGCAAATTTGTGCCAGCAGTTTCCCTGCCTTCCCCTGCTGTGCACAGGCCAGGCTTTCTGGTGGCCAGCTTTGTGGTGGGCCACTCTTAGAACTTCACTAGAGTATGCCCAGCTCTGGTTCACTCTGGGAAGCACCTCTTCCTGAGTCCACCATGTTCCAGAACCTTCTGCATCCCTTTCCCATCACAGTCCAGAATCTGGCATGACCTGTCATTGTTCTGAATTTTTCACTTGTTTCACCCTCTCCTTTGTTTTTAATTTAAATTTATTTTATTTATTTACTTATTTACTTGAGACAGTGAAAGGGAGGGGGGGAGAGAGAGAATGGACGTGCCAGGGCCTCTAGCCACTGTAAATGAACTCCAGACACATGCACCACCATGTGGATCCGGCTTACGAGAAACCTGGAGAATCGAACCTGGGTTCCTTTGCTTTGCAGGCAAGCACCTTAACCACTAAGCCGTCCCTGCAGCCGTCTTCTCGCCCCCTCCCCCTTCAAGACCACTGCACCCACGGCTTTGCTGAGGCCGCTTTGGTGTAGCTGTAGCTTCCTCAGTAATCCCATAGACACTGCTGATGTCATCTCAGGGGAGCTGAGACTTTCTCCACCCTCGCTCCTGGAATGTTAGCCTCTCCCACCTCTGGCTGCTGCTTCGTGGTCCCTGTGACTCTGCAGAGTGTCCACCTAGGCCACTAGCTAACCCAAGCAAGGTTCCCTTCCCATCCACCACTGCCACTCACTCATGCCTGGGCCTTGGAACTCAGACCCCAGCAGCCCGACTCTGTGCTCCCAGTGACAGCGCAGGGTCTGGTGGCTCTTTGTGTTGCTCCCAGAGGTCTTGGCCCAGTTGCACCCCATATGGACCTGGAACCCCATTTGCAGCTCTGTGTCAATGTTGCCCTCTCTGTCCCAGCACTGTTGTTTCTGTGACCGTGGATGCTGGTTGAGAGACTTGGTAGGCTGCCCGCCCCTGCTCACGTCCCACTAAGTGGGCCTGTGTCTGGCAGTCAAGAAGTTAGCCTCAAGTCACCTCCCTCTCATTTGTTCATCCCGCCAACCAACAGACCTCCTCAGTTGCATCACAAACTGTCCTTTGAGAATGTTTCTTTCTCCTCCTCCTACCATATCCAATGCAAGCCTTCAAAAACAGTTAGGTGAAAGCATCATGGCATAAGTCTTGACAATGATTTCTTGGATATGACACCAAAAAACATGGGCAGTAAGTGCAAAACTAATCAAGTGAAACTAAAAGGCCAAACTATAAATCTTGTGCACATCAAAGGAGGCAGTCCACAGAACGAGACAGGGAGTGGGAAAGAGTATTGGAGCAGTGTGGGTCTGGTCAGGCCTTGCATCCTAACAAGGGCGCTCACAGCAGAGCATCAGTGACCCACTGAGGCCCTTCTCCAAAGATGGCTGCTGGCAGGCAGGTGTGTGGGGCACCAGCACCGTCACTGCTTACAGACGTACAAAGGAAACCGCAGGACAAGCTGCCCCTCACACCCGTTGGCACCACAGCCAGCAGACAGCAGGTGTGGACGAGGACACGGGGCTCCCAAGCACGACAGTGACAGTGCAGCCACCATCGATCTAGCGGAACCCGCGGTGCTCATTTCAAAGAAAACAGCCGTCCACACGGGAGAGCTCGACTTCGCCTTAGGAAGGAAGGAAGGCTGCTGTTGCCACAGGGACGAGCGTGGGCGCTGTCCTGAGGTCAGCTAGGCCTGGGAGCACAGGTGGTGCCTGGAGCGCCGGTGTCGCGCGCCGCTCGCCCATGGTGAAGAAAGGCACGCGCGCTCTGCAGTCCCCTGCACTGCTTCCCCTCTCCGCGTGGGCTGGCAGCAGACCTGGCCTCCTGGCCAGGGACTTGGGCACATAAATACCAATGACCAAATGGAAGGGTGCCTGCTGCTGAGGAAAGGGCGCCCCACAGCCCAGCAGGGTCAGGTGCGCCAGACTCTGGGCTTTGAGGCTGTGAGTCTCCCGCAGTGATTGTGGCCTTCAGAGTGGCCGGAGAGGAGCAACTAGAGGGACAGACAGTGGCAGCTGTGCGCAAGTCCGTTGTAGTCATGTGACTATTGGGACATTGGAAACTAGTGCTTGCTGGGGAATAAAATGCCGTCTTTTTCGTCAAACCTCAGAATAACATGAGATAACAGTTATGTTCTTAACTAAGCTTCACTTACATGTGATGATGGGTTTTTTTTCTATTTTTGTTTTTTTCATTTTAAACTATAGCATCGATGTGTGGCTATTTTTAAAGACAAACAGAACAAGCCGACTGGTTTTGCCCTGGGGAGTATCGAAGGGAGAGTTGCTATTCACTACATCAACCCCCCAAATCCGTAAGTGGACTTTACCAACTGGAGTGTTCTCTTGAGACATTCTTTAAAGGAAAACTTAGACGGATCTTTGTTTTTTTAGGGCCAAAGATAACTTTACCTTCAAATGTCATCGGTCCAATGGAACCAATACTTCAGCGCCTCAAGACATCTATGCAGTACGTTCATGGCAGCTCAACTTTCCCCTTGAAACACAGACACCCCTGGAAACTAGCCATGGACATGGCTGGTGAACAGCTCCTGTTGCAGTCCCCAGCTTTTCTGAGAAATACCAACTGCCTTTGTCTCTGCTCTCATGGTTCCCATCTACTTGGCAGGTGAATGGGATCGCCTTCCACCCTGTTCACGGCACCCTGGCCACGGTGGGGTCTGACGGCCGGTTCAGCTTCTGGGACAAAGACGCCAGGACAAAGCTGAAGACCTCGGAACAGCTGGACCAGCCCATCGCAGCATGCTGCTTTAACCACAATGGGAACATTTTTGCCTATGCTTCCAGCTACGACTGGTCCAAGGTGAGTCCAGACCATGGCCACCTCAAGCAGCCGTGCATGACTCTGGGACTCATCTGAAGGCCTGGTCTGTAGACTTGCTGCATGGCCTCAGGAAGGTCATCGCCACCTCCTTGTAAAGGGAACTAATAGGGCCTTCATCACAGCGCGTGGGATCTGATGCCACCTTGAGGCAGAACCTGGCACAGAACACGAGAAGTGCTGTTCTGGGTCACTGAGAGCTGCCGTGAGCTTCTCTATTCTTGGGCAAGCTGGGGGCCCATGCTGCGAGGAAGGAGGGGCAGGAGCGCAGCATGGAGCTGCCACCTGGTGGCGGCATATGCTTCATTGGTTTGGGCAGGGGAGTTAGCAGATGGCAGGGTTCTGGCTGCATTCTTTACTTTTTTTGTTTTCAAGGTAGGGTCTCACTCTAGCCCCAGCTGACCTGGAGCTCACTCTGTAGTCTCAGGGTGACCCCAACTCATGGTGATCCTCCTACGTCTGCCTCCTGAGCACTGAGATTAAAGCTGTGTACCACCACACCCAGCCTAAAAATAATTTTACTTATTTATTAGAGTAACAGACAGGCAGAACAGGGCACACCAGGGCCTTGTGCCACTGAAAACCAGCTCCAGATGCATGTGTTGCTTGTGAAACATCTTGCTCGATGTGGGTACTGGGGAATTGGACCACCGTGTTTTGCAAGCAGTACCTGTAACTACTGAGCCACCTCTCCAGCCCCTGGCTGCATTTTTGAAGCACTGAGTGGTGGAGCCACCTGGGCTTGGGGCCTTGGTGAAGCGCTGTCTGCCAGTAGGTACCCATCTTGCTTTTCTGATGTTGGTGCTGGAGAAGATGCCTCCATTTACTCAGGGTTCATGTCTGTCTTGCCATGTGCCCTCTGCCAGTCTCTGCACTTGGCACTAGCCTTGCTTCTCTGCTGTCTCGCCTACTTTTCTTGCCACCCTCCCAACCACATGAGGCCTTCACTCCCAGTTTGTTTCCTCCTCCCCCTTCCTTCTTTCCTTCCTGTACTAGGGAGTGAACCCAGGGCCTTGTGCATGCCAGTCAGGTGGCTCTGCCAATGAACCACACCCTCACCACTCCAGTTTCTTGATGCTGTCCCCGGGCTTCTGAGTCCTCACCCTGTGTACACATGAAGCCATTGATTTGCTTTCTGTCGCTGCGGTCGGGTGTGTCTGTAGTTTGTCACCCATGTGCTCTGTCTGGGCTCCTTTGCCAGCCGAGCAGCTTTTGAATTCCACTGCCTGCTGCATATCTTGTTCATCCTCCTCTTTTTTTTCTTTTTTTTTTTTTTTTGAGGTAGGGTGTCTCTAGCCCAGGCTGACCTGGAACTTACTATGTAGTCTTAGGGTGGCCTTGAACTCACACCAATCTTCCTACCTCTGCTTCCCAAGTGCTGGGGTTAAAGGATGTGCTACCACGCCCATCTTATTCCTCTTTTGAGCTGTCCTCACTCACCTGTGGAAGCCACCCTGTTTTGCAGCGGCATACTCTTGCTTCTGCCTGACTAAAGTTGTTCTGATTGTGGTCTGCGTGGGTCCGAGGCCTTGCCTTCCCCCCCCCCCCCCGCCTCCACTGTAGCTGAACCTTCTCAGGTCCACCCAGCTGTCACATCCAATCTGGATTTTGCCAGACATGGTGGCTGACACTTCAATCTCACCACTTAGGAGGCTAGAAGAGGATTGTCAAGACTGCATCTCAAACTTGAAACCAGCTATGCATGTGTAGCTGGGTGGCAAAGAGCTTAGCACGGGGAAAAATAAATCTGCAATTTAGCTTGTATTTCACTGTATCCCTGGACCTCTGCTGCTCTCCTGGGGTCTCCCTCTGGGGTGGACCATCTAGGGCCTCTCCCATGATGCCTCACAGGCGAACTGGGCCTTCTTAAACCTTTGGTCAAAATTTATGCTGACCGCTGGGCATGGTGGTGCACGCCTTTAATCCCAGCACTCGGGAGGCAGAGGGAGGAGGATCACTGAATTCAAGGCCACCCTGAGACTGCATAGTGAATTCCAGGTCAGCCTGGACCAGAGCGAGACTGTACCAAGGACCCCAGTGGCCAAAAGACTGTGCAAGGCCACCTGCCGCAGGGTGTTGCTGACAACGGCCCCGCAGCCTCCACCCTCTCTGGAGAGGCTGTGTCCACCCAGGTGGCCACCTTTACTTCTCTCCCTCCTTGTTCTGCTGCTGCTGCGGCCAGTACGTAACGTGGGACTTGGCCCAGGTGTGAGTGTTGTTTTTAATAATACGGTCACTGGATTTTTTTCCTCTTTAGGGACATGAGTTTTATAACCCCCAAAAGAAAAACTACATTTTTCTGCGTAACGCAGCTGAGGAACTCAAGCCACGGAACAAGAAGTAGCTGGAGCCACTCGACTGCCTCTTTCTGCACACTCGGCCTCCGCCCAGACGGCGTGGATTTGCGCCCTGGAGGAAACAGTGCTCTTGCCCAGGAGTCAGACTGGCTTTCGTTCCACCCACTCCTGGCTGCCAGGCTCTGGGGACTCATGTCACCGAGGTTAGATTCGGGCGGGCAGCGCACTTGATTCAGCAAGATTGGAAGCCGTCTGTGAGCCCCGTACTGCATTTTATAATAAAATACTTGGAAAACGGCCTGGTGGCTCTCTTCATTTGTCTTTCCCTTTGCCCTGCCCCTCAGCAAATGGACATCCTGCCCAGCATCAAGGCTGGATTTAAATTTTTGATTTCTCAGCCAGTCATGGTGATGCACACCTTTAGTCCCAGCACTTGGGAGGTAGAGGTAGGAGAATTGTTGTGAGTTCAAGGCCACCCTGAGACTCTGTAGTGAATTCCAGGTCATCCTGGGCTAGAGTGAAACCCTACCTTGAAAAACAAACATCTGATTTCTGACCCTTAATGCAAAAATCTTACCCCTTAAAGAAGTCTCACGTTGCCACCATCCTTCCCATGAGCAGTGACACCCTCCTGCACTGGTCTAGTTTTTCTTCTGTGCCCCTCATTCCCATGTGTGTGTGTATTTGCAAACAGAGAAAGAACATGGGAACATGGGCATGGCAGGGCCTCCAGCCACTGCAAATGAACTCCAGATGCATGTGCCACTTTCTGCATCTAGCTTTACATGGACACTGGGGAGTCCATCACGGGTCACTAGGGTTTGCAGACAAGTACCTTAACCACTGGGCCATCTCTCCAACCCCCTCATTCCCTTCATCATCCCAGTGTGTTCTTGTCCTGCTGGGTAGATTTACTGGCCCCTCCAACATGGGAACTTGGTCTTCCTGAGAGACAGCCTTCTGTGGGCCGTGTTGCAAGGCCTTAATGGGTTGCACTTGCATGGTCTTTGAATTGGAGCCCATGTCAACCGCATGGGAATTGCTTTGAACTCATAGCCCCATGATGGTTATTTTGAGTGTGGTAAAAAAACTCCCTGTGGGCAAATATCCAAGAAGAAACTCCACATTTGGCTTTAGCACTTGGGGCATTTTTACCTGTGATTCTAAGTGCTTTGTAGGGTAGCTGGTATAAGGTCTCACTGATGTGAAAATTTGCTATCACCACTACTGTATAATGGGTTCACCTGCTCATAAAAAGCAAGGATCTCAAAGAAACTGGCTTAAGTGTTTTGGTAGACCATAAAAGAATTCAGACCCATTAATTCTTGGCCCCTGTTTTTCAGTCGGAAAATTTATTTTTAAGTGTACTAGAGAAGTGTGGTTGTCAAGCTAAGCGCCTCCTCTATGAATCAGTGCCGGGGTTTTCTGAGCAAGTAGAAAGATCTGATTATCTCTGTCGTCAACTTTCGTGTGAGGTGGGAACAGACTCGTCAGCCAGTTTCAACGTTGTTTTCACACGCTGGTGACAGGCAGCAGTTGAGAACGCAAGGAGGCTGAGCCTGGGCCTCCACTGTGCTGCAGCAGTCCCTCCTGTGATGGGCAAGGGTGGGAGGGGGTCACCATTTTCAGAAGCCCAAGGTTGGACCTGACCTGCCAAAAGTGAGAGCTCCCTCTGCCCACCAGGATGAGCACCGTAGTGGAGGAGACCGATTCCCCCAACCCAGAGCCAGGACCCGGGCAGGAAGTGTGCTGAGTGTGTGCTCAGAGCAGACCAGAGTGCCGAGCTCGCCAGAATAACTGTTTTCTCACAGTGTGACAATTACGTGGAGTCTGAGGCCCACGCCACCCTGCAGGCACCTGAGTGGACTTTACATACAGTACATGTTGCCTTAGGACAGGTAAGTTTGATGACCTCTTCTGGTTCAAAGATAGCACATCTCATTCTGCCAGTCAGGCTGCTGCTTTCCTTGAAATGCACATTTGGGCTGCACACAGGAGACAGGTTTCACTTCATTTTTTTCTAACACTTTTTGTTTGACCCCATGTCTCACTCTGTAGGCCAGGCTGGCCTCAACCTTAGCCATCCCCCTGCCTCAGCCTCTCCTGTGTTGGACTTACAGTCACCGTCTCTGGCTCCAGAAAATTTTCAAACATACAGTCCTGTTGGAAGACCTTGAACCTCCACGTACTGCTTGGATCCGAGTGTAACAGTGGACCCAACCTCTCCGTTTGTTTGCCTGGCCCTTCTGTGCCCATGGCAGCTCCACCTTGATTTTCATGGGGCACGGCCTGCTCAGGAGAGCAGCTGAGAGGGAGGCTGAGGCATCTCTGCTCCTGTCGGGCTTGGTGTGACCCGTGTGTTTGAGGTCAGAAGCTGGAAGGAGCGAGGGCATCAAGCTGTATATGCACCTGTCCACATGCCCCCATGTGCCCAGTGCATCGCATGCCCACGTGTACTCAATGCACGTGAGCCTGCTTCTGAAAACCCTTCCAGCAAGTGGTCCAAGAGAGCGCTGCCTGCCTTGTCCCCCTTGAGGCCACTCCATGCCAGAGCAGCCTTTTTCTTAGGGGGGTGGTTAATTTGGTGGACAACCACTGCAGTCACCTAGAGTTCTGACCATGTCTGTCCTCCAGCAACCCACAGTGCCCCACTGGGTTGACATTTACTTGCCAGCTGTTCCCCAAGTACTGACCAGCTACCCTCTCACCAGTATCCCCTAACTCCAAACTCAGGAACATCTAAGCATTTTCCAAATTAAGCCATGGCCCGTTTTACCAGCCTCTCTTTAAAATAGAGCCTTGGAGCCAGGCATGGTGGCGCACACCTTTAATCCCAGCACTCGGGAGGCAGAGGTAGGCGGATTGCCGTGAGTTCGAGGTCACCCTAAGACTCCATAGTGAATTCCAGGTCAGCCTGGGCTAGAGTGAGACCCTACCTCGAAAAACAAAAATAAATAAATAAATAAAATAGAGCCTTGGAGGCTGGAGAGATGGCTCAGCAGTTAAGACACTTGCCTGCAAAGCCTAACGACCAGGGTTCAATTCCCCAGTATCCATGTAAAGCCAGACACACAAAGTGACACATGCATCTAGAGTTTGTTTGCAGTGGCTGGAAGGCCTTGGTGTGCCCATTCTCTCTCTCCTCTCCATCTCTCTCTCTGCTTGCGAATGAATAAATAAAAATACTTTAAAAAGTAACAAAGCCAGGTGTGGCACACGCCTTTAATCCCAGCACTCGGGAGGCAGAGGTGGTAGAATCACCATGAATTTGAGGCTGTCCTGAGACTCCATAGTGAATTCCAGGTCAGCCTGAGCTAGAGCAAGACCCTACCTCAGGAAAAAAAAAAAAAAAAAAAAATGTGCTCAGAAGGCAGAGCTAGGAGGATCACTGTGAGTTTGAGGCCAGCTTGAGATTACATAGTGAATTCCAGGTCAGCCTGGGCTAGAGCAAAACCATGCCTCAAAAACCTCAATAGATATAGCTGGGCATGGTGGTGCACACCTTTAATCCCAGCACTAGGGAGACAGAGGTAGGAGGTTGCTGTGAGTTTGAGGCCACCCTGAGAATACAGAGTGAATTCCAGGACAGTCTGAGCTAGAGTGAGACACTACCTCGGGGTAAAGGGGGGGAACCTAAATAGATAAATAAAAATGAACAAATAAAAATTGGGCCTTGGAGGCTGGAAAAATGACATAGCAGTTAAAGGCACTTGCAAGGCCTAATGACTTGGGTACAATTCCCCAGTAGCCACACAAAGCAAGATACATGTGGCACATTGTCTTGAGTTTGTTTGCAGTGGCAAGAGGCCCTGGCACACCCATACTCACACTCTCAGATAAATAAATGAAAATGTTTTTCAAGCACATTTCAGTTTTTAAATTTTTATTTCTTTATTTGAGAGAGATAGAGGCAGATAGAGAATGGGCATGCCAGGGCCTCCAGCCACTGCAAATGAACTCCAGACACATGCACCACCTTGTGCATCTGGCTTACATGGGTACTGGGGAATTGAACCTGGATCCTTTGGCTTTGCAGGCAAGAGCCTTATTGCAATCAGCTTTCCATTGCTGTCAGAAAACACGCAACCAAAACCAGCTTGTGGGGGGAGGGGAGTTTATTTTGGCTTACAGACTTGAAGGGAAGCTCCATGATGGCAGGGGGAAATGATGGCATGAGAGGAGGGTGAACATCACCTGTTAGCCAACATCAGATAGATAACAGCAACAGGGGAGTGTGCCAAATACTGGCAAGGGGAAACTGGCTATAATACCCATAAGTCTACCCCCCAACAATGCACTGCCTCTAGGTGTTAATTCCCAAATCTCCATCAGCTGGGAACCTAGCATTCAGAACACCTAAGTTTATGGGGGACACCTGAATCAAACCACCACATTCTGGCCCTGGCTGCCATAAACTGATAACCATCCATGATGTAAAATGCAATGCATTCAGTCAAACTTTTAAAAGTCCCCTAGACTCATGATGGCACACCTCTTTAGTCCCAGCATTTGGGAGACAGAGGAAGGAGGATCGCCGTGAGTTTGAGGACACCCTGAGACTACATAGTGAATTCCAGGTTAGTCTGGGCTAAAATAGCCCAGTGATATTCAAACATTCTCATAGTCCAAGATCTTTTAACTGAGCCATAATACCAAACAAACAAAAAAATAATGGCACAGAATAAACATTCATACTGCAAAAGATAGCATTGGGCACAGCAGAGAAATATTCAACCTCTCTCTCTTTCTATCTGCCTCTTTCTCTCTCTGACTGTCACTATCAAATAAATAAATAAAAATAAACCAAAATTTAAAAAAAAAAAGGGGGGGCTGGAGAGATAGCTTAGCGGTTAAGCGCTTGCCTGTGAAGCCTAAGGACCCCGCTTCGAGGCTCGGTTCCCCACGTCCCACGTTAGCCAGATGCACAGGGGGGCGCAGGCGTCTGGAGTTTGTTTGCAGAGGCTGGAAGCCCTGGCGTGCCCATTCTCTCTCTCTCTCTTTCTATCTGCCTCTTTCTCTCTCTGACTGTCACTATCAAATAAATAAATAAAAATAAACCAAAATTTTAAATATTCAACCAATACAAGATTTAAACAGGGCGAACACCAAACTAACTCCAAGTCCAATTGCTAACCAGCATCAAGTCTCCAAGTCCGATAATTCTAACCAGTGATGAGTCTCTGGAGTTCCAATTCCACCCCTTCGGCTAGGCTATTCACAGTCCCAGAAAACTTGGTGCCAGCAGCTGTCCTTGGCAGCTACCCCATAGTCCTGGCATCTGCACTGGGTCACTGCTGCAACCCGTGGTTCATCCTCATGGTTCCATTGGGTCTTTACACGGGTACCCAGCAAGCCTGCTTCACTGCCTCTGGCCATTTCCAAACACAAAACCGTGTTGCAAACTCACAGCCTCCAGAAAGGTGTTAATTCCCAAATCTCTATAAGTTGGGAACCGAGCATTCAGAACACCTAGGTTTATGGGGGACACCTGAATCAAGCCACTACAAGCTAAGACGTCTCTCCAGCCCCAGATGAAAATATTTTAAAAAACAAAAATAAGCTGGGTGTGGTGGCGCACGCCTTTAATCCCAGCACTCAGGAGGCAGAGGTAGGGGGATTGCCATGAGTTCAAGGCCACCCTGAGATGACAGAGTTAATTCCAGGTCAGCCTGGACCAGAGTGAGACCCTACCTCGAAAAACCAAAAAAAAAAAAAAAAAAATTAACTTAAGTAATAAATAAAATGGAGCCTTTGCTAGGATGACGGCTCAGCAGTTAAGGTACTGGCCTGCTCAGCAAGTGTCACAGCAGATAAGCACTTCCATCTCCACTGTTACCGCATAGCACAGGAAGCAAAGCACACTGGGTATAGAATTGTCATCAACAAAAGAACAAAAGGTACTGCATTTTTTTTGTTTTCTATGAACTCTTCAAAAATCGTCACAGACCACTGGAATGACCCAAAAGGCAATACAGCGCTGAGAAGTGACATAGGAATGTCCAGCACTGAAACATCTCTATCACATCCACCAAGACTCAGGGTCCATTGCGGAAGAGTGGCAGAAAGAATGAAGAGCCAAAGGAAGGGTAGGACTCTACAGTGCAACTGTCCAGACAGAAATTGGCCTCGATATCCACAACTTCGCAGTGCCTAGCACTACCTTCACAAGACCCTCATACTAGGACAAAAAGACGATAACATCAAAATAAAAGAAAGACTAACGGAGAGAGGAAGGGGATGTGATGGAGAGTGGAGTTATGAAGGGGTTAAGTGGGGGAAGGGAGGGAATTATCATGGCTTATTGTCTGTAAGTATAGAAGTTGTCAATAAAAATATATACACATAAAAAAAAAGGAGTCGGCTGTGGTGGCGCACGCCTTTAATCCCAGCACTGGGAGGGAGAGGAAGAAGGATCGCTGTGAGTTCGAGGCCACCCTGAGACTCCGTAGTGATTTCCAGGTCAGCCTGGGCTAGAGTGAGACCCTACCTTGAAAACCAAATTAATTAATTAATTAATTAATTAAAATATTGTATATAATTGTCACTGTTTCTCCACCTAGCTTGCTAAGTCAGATATTTATGATAATAATGAGGTACCAAACCAGGATCGCTGTGGACTAACTGGTCCTGAAAAAATGAATCACGTGAGTAAAGAGCGTCACAGCCGCCACATACTTGGGCCGCAAGGCCACTGAGAACTCCTGCTGGAATTGAGCTGAGAACCTCCTCCATGTAGATCAGCTGACAGAAAGCTGGAAGAAGCCATTCTGCATGCAGCTCAATGGGAGAGAGAGATACCACCAGTGAAGATACTCCACAGTGACACTGCAAACCTTATATTCAACCAGCCAGGCCAAATGAGCCAACAGGTGCAATAGTGGCATGTCTGTCATGGTGGAAACCAACTGCCCTCTAATTGGACTGGAGGCCCATTCCATGGGAAGGAATACATCCCTGATACTGAAAACTTAAAACTGGGGTATTCATGAGCCCTAGGGGTGTAACGTCTGCTGCTAAAAGTATATACTATGCTCATCAAACTGCCCAGTAGCACTTCTCTTAATGTTCATACCCTTATATAAATGCTACTCTCACTTTTGGTAGAGAACCTTCTCTTTTCAGATGGCAGTGACCTTGGGATGACTCAGAAGGCATCATGGTGCTGGGAAGAAGTGACCAGAGTTCTCAGCACTGAAATATCTCTATCACACCTTCCAAAGCTCAGGGTCCATTGTAGAAAAGGTGGCAGAAAGAATGTAAGAGCCAAAGGAAGGGTAGGACTCCTTACAACATGCTCCTCCAGGCACAAAATGGCCTGGATATCCATGACCTCACAGTGCCTGACACTACCTACACAAGACCATCATAATAGGAGGGAAAGATCATGACATCAAAATAAAAAAGACTGATTGAGATGGGGAGAATGGAGTTTCAAAGGGGAAAGTGGGGGGAGGGAGGGTATTACCATGAGATATTTTTTTATAATCATGGAGGTTATTAATAAAAAAAATTGTTTTAAAGAGCGTCACTGAGTCAGGAACGCAGCCAGGAGGCTGTCCTTGGTCACACTGCCTAAGGTTTCCCTGAGCACCCCCCCTTCCGGAGGCCGGTGAGGATGGGGGAGCCCCCTTTCAGCAGTGTGTGGACACTACCGCGCTCTGGTCACTCCTTCCTGCCTGGACTCAGCCTGCTTCTCAGCACCACCACAAATTGTCCCCGTCCCCGCACACGTGCCCTGGCTAATGGCTGAGCAACTGGCCACCAGCCTGTGTGTTTAATGGCACGATCGGGTCGTGGGCTAGTCTCGAGTTCAGCAGCTCATAGTAAACGGCCACCGCCGGGCCTCGCTGCGCACGCGCTGCACAGTGTGCTTTGCAGCAGATGACCAAGCGGGCCAGGTGGAGAGGGGTCTCTGCAGTCTGCCGGCGACCACGGGGCGCAGATGTCACAGAGGCCCCGGGAACTGAGGGCAGCTTCCTTCCCTGCCTCTTATGCGTGGACAGCTCTCGGCAGTGTGGCATAAGGCTGTGTTCTGATGAGTAGAACGCAGGTGGCGTAATTGTCCAGAAGGCCTTACCCGCTTGAAGTTATTGTTTACACTGGGGACTGTATCTCGGATTCTGAAATAGAAGAGTCATGCACAGACGTAAGAATGAATGCTAAGATTTTCATTCGTTCTAAACAAGTAAATGAAGGGAGCACTGCGTAAAGTGGCTGATGAAGGACATTTGGAAACGTTTTTCATGACATCTCTAGCCTGGTGTGAAAGCGCGGGGCACCAGAAAGTAACATGTACTGGAGAAGGGTGTGTTTGCATGTGTCCTTATCAAATCTATTCTATAATGAAATAAAATCTGCACAGTGAGGGGGAAAAAAAAAAAAAGGTACTGGCCTGCAAAGCCTGCTGGCCCATCTTTTTCTTTCTTTCTTTTCTCCAAGGTAGGGTCTCACTCGAGCCCAGGCTGACCTGGAATTCACTGTGTCGTCTCAGAACTCACAGCGATCCTCCTACCTCTGCCTCCCGAGTGCTGGGATTAAAGGTGTGCACCACCATGCCTGGCTCCAGGTTCAACTCTTAAACAACCCACGTAAGTAGGACACAAAAAGTGTAAGTGTTCATCACAGCGGTGGGAAAGAGAGACACAAGTGCAAATAAAGAATAGTTTTTAATGAAAATGAGCTTAAGAAGCCAGAGCGACCCAAATGTAACATGAGGCGATAATAAGTGGTATGATTCTGCTCTTGTTACCTACATGTGTGTGTGTGTGTGTTCTGTATGGTAGTGGCATGGGTTGGTATTTTCCTCTCACTGGGGGTAAGTCCAAGTGCAGGCCCATAGCTGTTCCCTTGCATTCTGCCCAGAGTATGGTCAGGAGTGGGTGAGTCATACTGATAATGCCCACATTACTGGAATTAAGAATACGTGCTCAGGGCTGGAGAGATGGTTTAGCGGTTAAGGCGCCTGCCTGCAAAGCCAAAGGACCCAGGGTTGATTCCCCGGGATCCATGTAAACCAGATATGCACAAGGTAGCCCATGCGTCTGGAGTTCGTTTGCAGTGGCTGGAAGTCCTTTGCGCACCTATTCTCCTCTCTCCCTCTCTCTCTCTCTCTCTCTCTCTCTCTCTCTCTCTCTCTCTCTCTCTCTCTGTCTCTCCCTTTCTTTTTCTCCCCGTTCACAAATAAATAAATACATTTTTTAACATATGTGCTAACTTCTCTTAATGTTCATACCCTTATATTAATGCTACTCTCACTTTTGGCAGAGAATTTTCTCTTTTCAGATGGCAGTGACCTTGGGATGACTCAGAAGGTATCATGGTGCTGGAAAGAAGTGACAGGAGTGTTCAGTACTGCAATATCTCTATCACACCTTCCAAGGCTCAGGGTCCATTTCAGAAGAGGTGGTGGAAAGAATGTAAGAGCCAAAGGAACTGTAGAACTCCTTACAACATGCTCCCCCCAGACACAAAATGGCCTGGATATCCATGACCTCACAGTGCCTGACACTACCTACACAAGACCATCATAATAGGAAGGAAAAGATAATGATATCAAAATAAGAGAGTTAATTGAGAGGGGGAGGGGCTATGATGAAGAATGGAGTTTCAAAGGGGAAAGTGGGGGAGGGAGGACATTACCATGGGATATTTTTTATAATCATGGAAGTTGTTAATAAAAAAAAATTGAAAAGAAAAAAAAATGTGTTCAGGGGTGAACCAGTTACCTCCACACCCCAATCTTGTCGCCCTTTGTGACCTTGAGTATGTTGGCTAAAAGTCTGGGCCCTGGTGGCCTGTGTAAAATGGCTGTGAACAGCCAGACACTTCGCAGGACAGAAGGAGCCTCCAGGGCCCTCCTCCCAGGGCCTGCTAAGGGCCTCCAGCCCTGGGGTTCAAACTCTCTTGAGATTGAGTTCAGTGGGGAGGCTGGCTTTCTGTCAGGCCGGCAGGTGGCGCCCTTGCCCCCCCCATGATTGGATAGGTGTTCCCCCACTCTACACAGCTCAATTTCACAGATGTGCTGGATGGAGATAAAGGGATTGAGTGTCCCCTCAGTTCATGACACAAAGTGAAATTGAAAGATTGTGCTGGGTGTGGTGGCGCACGCCTTTAATCCCAGCACTTGGGAGGCAGAGGTAGGAGGATCACCATGGGTGTGAGGCCACCCTAAGACTACAGAGTGAATTCTAGGTCAACCTGAACTAAAGAGAGACCCTCCCTACCTGGGGGCGGGTGGGGGAGGGGAGAGCTGGGCATTGTGGCACATGCATTTAATCCCAGCACTCAGGAGGCAGAGGTAGGAGGATTGCCTTGAGTTCAAGGCCACCCTGAGACTACATAATGAACTCTAGGTCAGTTTGGGCTAGAGCAAAACCCTACCTCAAAAAATAAAACAGGACTGGAGAGATGGCTTAACAGTTAAATGCTTGCCTGTGAAGCCTAAGGACTCAATTCCCCAGGACCCACGTTAGCCAGATGCACAAGGGGGCGCACACATCTGGAATTTGTTTTCAGTGGCTGGAGGCCCTGGTGAGCCCATTCTCGCTCTATCTGCCTCTTTCTTTCTCTGTGTCTGTCGCTCTCAAACAAATAAATAAAAATGAACAAAAACAAAAACAAAAAAAAGCCAGACGTGGTAGTGTACACCTTAAAAAAAAAAAAAAAAGCTGGGCGTGGTGGCACAGGCCTTTAATCCCAGCGCTCAGGAGGCATAGGTAGGAGGATCGCAATGAGTTCGAGGCCACCCTGAGACTACATAGTGAATTCCAGATCAGCCTGAGCTAAAGTGAGACCCTACCTTGGAAAACCAAAATAAATAAATAATAAAACCAAAAAAGAAAGAAAGAAAGAGAAGAAAGATTGTTTTTCCGGTTAGAATACTTTTCCATACGATATAGTACACAGGGAGATACACTTTTTGGAAAAATTTAAGGTTTTAGAAAATGCTATAAGAGCCGGGCGTGGTGGCACATGCCTTTAAACCCAGCACTAGGGAGGCAGAGGTAGGAGGATTGCTATGAGTTCGAGGCCACCCTGAGACTTCATAGTGAATTCAGCCTGGGCTAGAGTGAGACCCTAACTCGAAAAGCCAAAAAAAAAAGGAAAAAGAAAAGAAAAGAAAATACTAAGATAGCCAGACCTGGTGGTACAGGCTGTAGTCCAAAGAGACTGGACCCCTTCTCAAGGGCGCTCACTCCTAGGGATGACACCACAGCCCAAACACCTTCTGCTGGCCCCGCCTCTTGAAGAGCCACCACTGAGGGTCAGCATGCTGGGCACACCTGCAGCATATGACCCTTGGGGGACAAGGCACAAGTGGAAGCACCTCCTTATATATTTTTTAAATATGGCTACTAGAAAATTGTTAATGCCAGGGTTGGAGAGCTGGCTCAGCAGTTAAAAGTACTTGATTGCAACGTCTGTGGCCCAGGTTCAATTCCCTAGTATCCACATAAAGCCAGACACAAAAAGTGGCTCATGCATCTGACATTTGTTTGTAGTGGCAAGAGGCCCTGATGTGCTCATTCTTTCTTTCTCTTTCTGCTTGCAAATAAATAAAAACATTTTTATTTATTTATTTTGCATTTGGCTTTACAAGGGCACTGGGACCTTGAACCTGGGCCAGCAGGCTTTGCAAGCAAATGCCTTTAATCACTGAGTTCTTTTCCCAGCCCTAGTTTGGTACTTTTTTTTTGAGTCAGTGAAAAAAAATTGGGAGGCTGGAGAGATGGCTTAGCAGTTAAGTTCTTGCCTGTGAAGCCTAAGGACCCTGGTTTGAAGCTCGATTCCCCAAGACCCACATAAGCCAGATGCACGAAGGGGCGCACGCATCTGGAGTTTGTTTGTAGTGGCTGGAGGCCCTGACGCGTCCATTCTCTCCTTCCCTCCCTCCCTCTCTCTCTCTCTCTCTCCCCCCCCCTTGGTCTGTCTGTCACTCTCAAATAAATAACTAAAAATAAACAAAACAAATTAAATTTATTTATTTATTTTTTTGCTGCGCGTGGTGGCATATGCCTTTAATCCCAGCACTGGGGAGGCAGAGGTAGGAGGATTGCCATGAATTCAAGGCTAGCCTGAGACTACAAAGTTAACTCCAAGTCAACCTGGGCTAGAGCAGGATTCCACCTCGGAAAAAAAAAAAAAAAAAAAGTTTTTAAAAAGCCAGACACGATAATGTCTGTAATCCCAGTGCTGAGGAGAGACAGAGACAGGAGAATCACAGGGGCTCGCTAGTCAGCTAGTATAGCAGAAAAAAATGAAAGAAAGAAAATTGTTACTGGCAGTTGAAGCCTCTGGCATGTGTCTGTAGAGTGCTGCTGGTGCGGGTCCTCAGGCTTGGACACTTCCCCACTTCTCATCAAATGCTACTAAACAAACAAAAACACAAAACAGGGGCTGGAGGGATGGCCTAGCAGTTTAGGCGCATGCCTGTGAAGCCTAAGGACTCAGGTTTGATTCTTCAGGTCCCATGTAAGCCAGATTCACAATGGTGGCACATGCACCTGGAGTTTGTTTGCAGTGGCTAGAGGCCCTGGCATGCACATTCTCTCTCTCTTTCTAATAAATAAAAAAATCTTGGGCTGGAGGGATGGCTTAGCGGTTAAGGTGTTTGCCTACAAAGCCAAAGGACTCAAGTTCAATTCCCCAGGACCCACATTAGGCAGATGTACAAGGGGGAGCACGTGTTTGGAGTTTGTTTGCAGTGGCTGGAGGCCCTGGTGTGCCAATTCTCTCTCTCTTTCTCTCTCACTTTCTCCCCCCTTTCTTTGTCAAATAAATAAATAAAAATAAAAGATTTTTAAAAAATAAAATATTTAAAAAAATCTTTCTCAGCCTTTAAAAAATCCATGTCCTAAACAAATAAAAAATGAACAAAAAAAATTTTTTAAATGCCCTTTTAAAAAAAATAAATAGATAAAAATAAAAAATTCATGTCCTGCCTTAAATGCACATTCTTTTTTTAAAAAAAATTTTTTTTTTCTTATTTGTTTGCAGAAAGAAAGAGAATGAGAATGGGCATGCCTCCTGCCACTGCAAACAAACTTCCAAAGCATGTGCCACTTTGTGCATCTGGTTTTACATGGGTACTTGGGAACTGAACTTGGGCCACCAGGCATTACAAGCAAGTGTCTTTAACTACTGAGCCACCTCCCCATGCCCTTCAATGCATGTGCTTTTGGAGAATTTCTAATTGGATTTAGGTTATTTTTGTGCAGTGCTGGGATTGAACTTCATGCATAGTAGGCAGGCACTCTACCACTGAGCTATTTATTTATAGGAAGAGATAAGTAAAATACATTTATTTTAGTAAGAGATAGATAGAGAGAGAGGGAGGGAGTGAATGGGTGTTCCAGGGCATCCAGCCACTAAATGAGTCCTAGACGCATGCCCCACCTTGTGTATCTGGCTTAAGTGGGTCCTGGGGAATTGAACCTGGGTCCTTAGATTCAGAGGCAAGCACCTTAACCGATAAGCCATCCCTCCAGCACAGTACCAAAGAAGATTTTCAGTGGGGTGTGGTGGTGAATGCCTTCAATCCCAGCACTCAGAAGGCAGAGGTAGGAAGATCACGGTGACTTCAAGGCCACCCTGAGATTACATAGTGAATTCCAGGTCAGCCTGGGCTAGAGAAAACCCTACTCACACAAACAAACAAACATTTTCATATTCCTGACACAAGTGACAGGAAGTTAATTTACACTGCAGATGGTTCTTAGCCTTCCCCTTGTCTGCTAGGGAGTTTCTCAGTTTCCCTGAGCTACATGGTATTTGCAGATGCGCTGAAGTTAGGACAACGAAACGCTGTGAGGATTCCTCTATTATGTCTGCAATGGTGACCCTTGGTTGTGTCAGCATGACAGGATTTGGAATCACTGAGGAGACATGTCTCTGGGCCTGTGTGTGAGAGCATTTCCAGAGAGGCTTAACTGCGGGCAGCACTACCATAGGCTGGAGTCCTGGGTAAGATAAATGGGGCACAGAGCCAGGCATCGTGGCGCATGCCTTTAACCCTAGCACTTGGGAGATCAAGGTAGGAGGACCACTGTGAGTTCAATGCCAGCCTGACATATTACATAATAAGTTCCAGGTCAGCCTGAGATAGAGCGAGACCCTACCTCAAAAAAAAAAAGGGGGGGCTGGAGAGATGGCTTAGGGGTTAAGCGCTTGCCTGTGAAGCCTAAGGACCCCGGTTCGAGGCTCGGTTCCCCAGGACCCACGTTAGCCAGATGCACAAGGGGGCGCACGCGTCTGGAGTTCGTTTGCAGAGGCTGGAAGCTGTGGCGCGCCCATTCTCTCTCTCTCCCTCTATCTGTCTTTCTCCCGGTGTCTGTCGCTCTCAAATAAAAAAAAAAAAAAACAAACCTGCTGGGCATGGTGGTGCACCCCTTTGATCCCAGCACTTGGGAGGCAGAGGTAGGAAGATGGTTGTGAGTTCAAGACCAGCCTGAGGCTACAGAGGGAATTCCAGGTCAGCCTGAGCTAGAGTGAGACCCTACCTAAAAGAAAACAAAGGAAGAGGAAGAGGAAAGCCAAGCATATGGTGCACATCTGCCATCCCAGCACCTGAAAGATGGATGAGAGAGTTCAAGGTCATCCTTGGTTACAAAGCAAGCTCAAGGCCAGCTTGGGCTACATGAGATCTTGCCTCCAAAAAGGAGGAGGGAGGAGAAAGTGAAGGGAGCTGAAGCGCTCAGGTCACTCTGCTTCCTGACCGAGGATACAGTCTGATCAGCAGCCTCACATTCGCACCACCACGGCCATCCCCAGGATGGACTCACTTGAACTGTAAGCCAAAATAAACCCCTCCTCCGGAAGTGGCTTTCCCCAGCTATTTTGTCACAGCAACAAGAAAATTAGCTGATACAGTTAATACTGGTTATGCAAGACCAATTCTCTCATCCTCTCTCCCCACTATTGCCCTTCTTTCTTCCTGTCTTTCCCTGTCTCCTGCTTGTGTACCCCCCCCCACAGCACGTATGTGGTCCCATGAAGAGCTGTATGAGTCCCACACTCCCCGCCCCAGGGCTATGGGAAGGTGGTTTAGTCAAATCATCCTGTTGCCCTGTAAGGTGCTTCCATGATGTCCAGAGAGAGGCCCTCCTTCACAGCCCTGTGGTGCTTCCTGCTAACGACAGTCAGCCTGCTTCACAGCTCTTATCCCATAGGGATGGGAGAAGGTCTGCCTATTATGGTGGCATGCACAGGGAGGCAACTGCCAGAGAGACAGAGGCAGGAGGATCAGGAGAGAGGGGAGAAAGTAGAAAATAGAGCCCTGAGTAACTGTAACCCTGTCTGAAGCTTTTCTTTTTAAGATATTTTATTTACTTTTTTATTTATTTGACAGAGAAAGAGGGGGAGAGAGAGAATGGGCGTGCCAGGGCTTCCAGCCACTGCAAATGAACTCCAGATACTTGTGCCCCCTTATGTATCTGGCTAACGTGGGTCCTGGGGAATCGAACCTGGGTCCTTTGGCTTTGCAGGCAAATGCCTTAACTGCTAAGCCATCCCTCCAGCCCTGTCTGAAGCTTTTTGCTAAGCTGTGTTAAGCTGGGCCCAGTGGCATGTCCCTGTGATCACAGATTCTCTGAGACAGGAGGATTGCCAGTTTGGAAGGTCAGTGTGGGCAACTCTGAAGACCCTGTCTCGGGTTGGGGGTGAAGTGTAGTGGTGGAGCACTTGTCAGCACTCATAGGCCCTGGCTTGAATTTCCAGCAGCTGCTTGCGTGAGCACACACACAAACGTTAGGTTACTGCAAGGCAGATTCGGAGAGTAAATCATTGGGCAGCCCGTTGTAAGTTTTCTGTGGATTTCGTATACATTTACTGGCTGGCATCCTGGGACTGGCTGCTGGTGTGGTGGAAGCAGTTTTGCCGGTGCCAGGCCTGCTTCCCTTCCCTGCAGCCTGTGTGTGATACATGTCGCCCTCCAAAGTGCCAGGCCTGCAAGGTTATATCACGGTGATTGGCAGTATCAGGCTCACTGGAAGGAAACCCAGGTCTTTGTGGCAGGTTCTCTGCCTAGCAAAAATTGTCCTAAGCTGGGCATGGTCACACACACCTTTAATGCGAGCACTCAGGAGGCTGAGGTAGGAGGACTGCCATGAGTTCAAGGCCAGCCTGAGACTCCATAGTGAATTCCAGGTCAGCCTGGGCTAGAGCGAGACCCTGCCTCGGGGTGGGAGCATGGGGAGGAACTGCCCTGCGTTTCTTTCCATCACTGCCTTGAAATCATAGCAATCCTCCTACCTGCACCTCCTGAGTGCCGGGATCAAAGATGTGAGCAACCACATTCAGTTGACTCATGTGTTTGAATCCTTAATCCCCAGTTGGAACCATTGAGCGGTTTTGTGAAGCCTTTAGGAGGTAAAGCCTTGCTGAAGGAAGTGTGTCACTGGGGACAGGCTTTGGGGTAGTTATTTGTTATTTATTTTTGAAGTCGGGTTGAACTCTAGCCCAGGCTGACCTGGAATTCACTGTCTAGTCTCAGGCTGGCCCTGAACTTATAAGGATCCTCCTACTTCTGCCTCCCAAGTGCTGGGCTTAAGGTACATGCCACCATGCCCTTCAGACTTTGGGGCGTTATAGTCCAGCCCCACTTGGTGTTTTTGAGCTGTTCT
This sequence comes from Jaculus jaculus, assembly GCF_020740685.1. Classification (NCBI taxonomy): domain Eukaryota; kingdom Metazoa; phylum Chordata; class Mammalia; order Rodentia; family Dipodidae; genus Jaculus; species Jaculus jaculus. Next base: position 135,576,945 of record NC_059109.1, read on the forward strand.
ACTTCCTCCATGCTGGTGTGAAGATGTGACACTGGTTGTCTTCTCCTACCATGCTTCCCACCATGATGACACTTCCCTACGAAACTGTAAACTGTAAGACACCGTTTCCTTCCCTCAGCTGCTCCAGGTCAGACATTTCTTGGTCTCCTGGAACTTGTTTGCAGGAGGAACGTGGAAGGATTTAGAATTTTGTACTAGAGAAAGCTTACAATGCTGTAAGTAGTAGGTCATTCTGGTGAGAGTTTAGAAGATCAGAACGTAGGGAGACATGAGGACTGTGGAGGCTGAGCTCATGAGGTTTCAAAGGGGAATAAGGACTCTGTTAGGAACTGGGCTAGAAGCAGTTCATGTGATATTCTGGCAAAGAAGCTGGCTGCATTCTGCCTGTGTTCTGACCTTGAGCAAAGTTGAATTTAAAAGTAATGGAGTAGGCCAGGCATGGTGGTGCATGCCTTTGATCCCAGCACTCGGGAGACAAACATAGGAGGATGACCATAACTTTGAGGTCATCCTGAGACTACATAGTGAATTCCAGTTCAGCCTGGGCTAGAATGAGACCCTACCTCAAAACAAAACAAAACACAGTAATGCGATAATGTATTTGCCAAGGAAATTTCAAGACAGGAAAGCAGTGCATGTGTGGTTTAGCTTCTCTATTTCTCTTATTTGGATTTGTGGTGAAAGAGAGGAAAATATAAATCAGAAAGAGATATAAAAGAGAACATCTGTCCTGAGCTTGAGTGAAACCCTACCTCAAAAAAAAAAAAAAAAAAAAGGGTAAATAAATAAATATAATGTTTGGCCCAGAAAGAAATGTAAGCAAATTTGTAGTCCCAGGTCCAGGAACTGCAGCCCCTTTAGCTATAATTGTTAAAGAGATTACCAGGGTTGAAGATACGATAACTGCTGCTCCCTGAAGGTAAGATCCAAGCCAAGGGAAGGCTCAAAACTAGTAAAAATGTGAGTTCCTTTGAAAGAAGGCCAGAAGTAAGAATGCCAGAGGAGTTCCCTCTCCTCAGGTCAGCCTTTGTTGCAGTCAGGTTTGCTTTGCTGGTAGAAATCACCCAACCAAGAGCAGCTTGTGGGAAAAGAAAGAAAAAAGATTTATTTTGGCTTACAGGCTCAAGGGAGAAGCTCTATGATGGCAGGGGAAATGACAACATGAGCAGAGGATGGACATCACCCCCTGGCCAACATAAGGTGGACCATGGCAACAGGAAAGTGTGCCAAACACTAACAAGGGGGAGCTGGCTATAACACCCATAAGCCCGCCCCCAACAATACACTGCCTCCAGGAGGCGTTAATTTCCAAATCTTCATCACCTGGGAACCTAGCATTCAGAACACCTAAGTTTATGGGGGACACCTGAATCACTCCACCACAAGCTTCCTCCTTACATGACAGAAAAACTTGGCAACATGGTCCACGTGCCACTAGTTTTATTTATTTATTTATTTATTTATTTATTTATTTATTTAAGAGTGACAGACAAAGAGGCAGAGAAAGAGAGAGAGAGAATGGGCAAGTCTGGGCTCCCAGCCACTGCAAAGAACTCCAGATGTGTGCGCCCCCTTGTGTATCTGGCTAACGGTGGTCCTGGAGAATCGAGCCTCAAACTGGGGTCCTTAGGCTTCACAGGCAAGTGCTTAACTGCTAAGCCATCTCTCTAGCCCAGTGCCACTAGTTTTTGAAGCATGAAAAATGCTAAGCAACGTGTGACAGAGGTGAAGTGCAGGTGGTAATGGAGATGTCCTGATGTAGAAGATGCCAGGCGGCGGGATGTCTGAGGAATATCTTCGGGCTTGAGCAGATCCTGCCCCAGACAGGTGTTCCAGGGAGCACTGCTGGAGGATAGAGCTTCGCAGGTTTCTGGAGCCTAGACGACTTCATCAGCAGACCCAGGCGCTGGCACAGAGCTTTAGGATTTGATGCTCACCCTGCTGGTTTTCAGTCTTGCATCTGCCCTGTCTTTTCTTGCTGCACCTCATTCCTCCATTTTCAGGGCGGGAATGTTTGCTCCATGCCACTGCATGTTGGGAATGTGTAAACCTATGCTTTGATGTTACAGGGATCATAGTTAAGAAATTACCTTGGGGGGAGGGAGAGATGGCTTAGATGTTAAGGGCTTGCCTGTGAAGCCTAAGGACCCTGGTTCGAGGCTCAATTCCCCAGGACCCATGTAAGCCTGATGTACAAGGTGGTGCATGCATCTGGAGTTCGTTTGCAGTGGCTGGAGGCCCTGGAACACCCATTCTCTCTCTCTCTCACTCTCTCTCTCTCTCTGCCTCTATTTCTCTCTGTCTGTCTGTGGCTCTCAAATAAATAAATAAAAATAAGCAAAAAAAAAACAAACAATTTTTTTTTTAAAGAGAAGGTACCTTGGGGACTAGGGCAATGGCTTAGCAGTTAAGCATTTGTCTGAGAAGCCTAAGGACCCGGGTTCAATTACCCAGGGCCCATGTAAGCCAGATGCACAAGGGGGAACATGTGTCTGGAGTTCATTTGCCATGGCTGGAGGCCCTGGTGCACCCATTCTCTCTGCCTCTTCCTCTATCTATCTCTCTCTCAAATTAATTAATTAATTAAAGTACCTTGGACTGCAAGTTCAAGGCCACCCTGAGCTTACATAGTGAAGTCCAGGTCAGCCTAGGATAGCCTAAAGGAGACCCTTCCTCAAAAAAAATTTTTTTTAATTTAAAAGAGTGAGTCCCAGATGAGACTTTGGGCGTTTGAACAGTGTTGGGACTGGAAAATCTATGGGGACTTTTACCGTTGGACTGAACACATTCTGCATCATGAAATGGCCAAGACTCTACGGGGGTCAGGAACAAATGTGGTGGTTTGAACATAACGCCTCTCCCCCATAGATAGATTCATATTTGAATATTTACAGTCCAGTTGGTGGCAATGTTTGGGAGATTTGTGGAGCCTTGCTGGAGGCGACGTTCTTGTGGGTGGGTCTTGGGGTGTTACAGGCCAGCCCTCCTTTGCTTTTAAAGCTGCGCACTACCACTACTGGCTCCGTTTTGCTTTTGAGCTTGTCTATTTCTTCCCTGCTGATGTGAAGACGTGATGCCAGCTGTCTGCTCCTGCCGTGCTTTTCACACCATGGCAGACTGCCCTCAAAACGACACGCTGAGAGCCTGGTGTGGGACTCACGCCTTTAATCCCAGCACTCAGGAGGCAGAGGCAGGAGGACTACCATGAGTTTGAGGCCACCCTGAGACTACCGAGTGAATTCCAGGTCTAGCCTGGGCTAGAGTGAAACCCTACCTCAAAAAAAATCAAAAGAAAAGAAAGAAAAAAATAAAAGGTGTGTACCAACACACCTGGCAAAACTATATGCTGAGCCAGGCATGGTGCACGCCTTTAATCCCAGCACTTGGAAGGCAGAGGTAGGAGGATCGCTGTTGGAGGAATTAGCAAATCTCTCTAACACGTCTCCCTCCCCACTCTCCTTGGACACACTTGCCTCCGCCCCACGCACTACTCAGTGTTAGGCAAGCACCTCACATTTCCAGGTATCTCTCCATGACTAGACTCTCCTCTAATGAAGTCTAACTTCTCTGTTATAGATGACTACTTGACTCCACTTCTTTTTTCTAACAGCCATGAGTTTGAGGCCGTCCTGAAGCTACATAGTGAAGAACAGAGATATCACAGACTGTCTCCTGGAAGCTGGGAAGGGAGAGAGGCTCCCTCGTGAGGAACAATACAACAGGCCCCTAGGGACCAGAGCCATGGTGCCCATCCCTATGCACTGGCAGGCCAAGGGGTGACGTAGGTGCCTTTGCCATGGGGTTCGGCCTCGATGGAAGGTCCAAGGCCTGCTCATCCCGGGCTTCCTCTAATGGGATGCTGTTTTGCTCCGGGACACTGTGACTCAGCTTTGGCTGGGGAGGTGCAGGGGGCACGCCCTGTGGCAGGGGCTGTTCTGACTACATCCATGAGAACCCCGGCAAGTCTTCCCTGTCTGCCACATCTGCACTATGAGTCTGGGTCACATCCACAGGGGGGAAAAACCAAAGAGCCAGAGCCAGGCAGCTTCAGTGGGCCTTATCCCATGTCACCATGCTCTCAGTCCTGCCTCCAGACCTCAGTGCCCATTATACCACCGTTAGCCTATGGGAAAAGGGACACGGCAGTTCAAGAGCACAACCAGATGGGACTGAGGTCCATGTGTAGGCTGATGCCAGTCCCTATGGCCCAGCAAAGAGAAGGATCGGGGACAAGACCTGCTTCCAAGTCACACCAGCCCCCCCCCAGTGTCTGTCATCAGATGCACCTGCACCATTTGGGACACTTTTGGTTCACGGAACACTTGGCCAGCGTTCAAGAGGCTGAGGTAGGAGGAGCGCAGTGAGTTTGAGGCCAGCCTTAGAATACATAGTGAATTCCAGGTCAGCCTGGGCTACAGTGAAACCCTATCTTGAAAAAAAAAAAAAGAAAGAAAAGATATTTTCAAGCATTTCCAAGTGTCCTCTAGGTTTAATGGCATCAGGACCAGTATCTGCTTTTCCTCACAGCCACAAAGTGTCCGCCACAGCACGAGATGCCCCACCCATGCTCAGGACAGTAGGAAACTGGGAGCTTCCACAAAGCGCCATCCTCTGGGGCAGTGGGAGAGAATGAAGATGCCGTCAGGTAGCCCCGGGCCTCACAGTTGGGATTTTACAAAAGGCCCTTTGTTTCCACCACCATTTGCACTCAAAACCTGGCTGTTTGTGTGTGTGTGATGTGGGCACACATGTGTGCAAGCATCCCTGTCCCATGAGCATTTGTGCAGAGGCCAGAGGAGAACGTTGGGTCTCCCTTTCCTCACTCTTTCGTGTACACTCTTTCGTGTACTTGCTTGAGACAAGGCCTCTCCCTCAGCTTGGAGCTGTGTCCATGTGGGAGCCCTAGCAAGTCTCCAGTCTCCACCTGGAATTACAGATGTGTCTGGCCATGCCAAACTTTTTACGGGGGCCCTGGGGAGTCAAACTTGGTAGAGGTTCTCATTTTTTTTTTTTTTTTTTTTTTTTTTGAGGTAGGGTCTCATTCTAGCCCAGCCTGACCTGGAATTCACTATGTAGTCTCAGGGTAGCCTTGAACTCATGGCAATCCTCCTACATCTGCCTCTCGAGTGCTGGGATTGAAGGTGTGCGCCACCAAGCTCAGCCTGCCTGAGGTCCTCATTCTTAAGCAGAAAGCTCTCTCTCTCTCTTTATTTCATTTATTTCAGAAAGAGAAAGAGGCAGATAGAGAGATACATGTGCCACCTTGTGCATGTGGCTTATGTGGGTTCTGGGGAATTGAACCTGGGTTCTTGGGCTTTGCAGGCAAGCACTTAAACCACTAAGCCATTTCTCTAGCCCGCAGAATGCTCTCTTAACTGATGAGCCATCTCTTCAGTTCTAACTCCCAGGGTCTGGAAGTGTCTTCAGAAAGCTAGCTTGTTCCAAGGCTCTGCTTCTGGTTTCCAATGGCTCAGTCCCTGGTCCCTTGGTCCCCTCACTTGGTCAGGGGCACTTTCCCAGTCTTTGCCAAACAGTGGGGCAGGACTTCTTGACCGGGAAGCTAGAAGATCCTCATTGGGCAAGGCCCAGCAAGGGAAGTGCTGCAGGGTTGGCGAGGCCCCCTGAGGGGTGCAGGGCCTATGCCCAGAACTCCGCCTCCCAAGCCAGAGAATCTTCCCACCCACCATGTGAGAGCTATAATTATCCCCTGGGGGCAGGAGGGCTGCTGAGGACTGCCAGCGCCAGCCCCGCCCCTCGTCCTTCCCAGCCAGCTGGGGCAGCCTGTCCACCGCTCTCTGTCAAGGCTCCTGACAGCTGCTCTTGCCAGCTGGGCCACGGGGCAGGGCCCACAGATTTGAGGGCTAGGCTGCGGGTGCCTGGAGCCTAATCTGTCATGAGCTCATGAAGGGCCTCTCCTTCCTGGGTGCTGTTGGGCCCATTCAAACACTAGTTGGGACTGACCTTGACTGACTGATTACTGCTCCCCATTCCAACCCAGGAGATGAGCAACTGATGGAGTTCTCCATGTCTAGGTTCCAATCCTGACTCTGCTTTGCCCCACTTGGCTGTGTGGCCCTGGACACTTGGTTTCACCCGAGACTCTTCCAGTCTAGCCCTCAAAGCAGGGGGACCTGTCCTCTGCATCCTGTTGGGACAAGATGGGACCCTGGGTTTGGCCTGTCATTTACTGGCTCCGTGGCTTTGGGGAAGTTACTATGCACCTCAGTCCACTCCCACTGCAAACTGGGCCCATGGATAATAGTGATGCAATAGTTATGACAAGCGTGGTCTCTGGGTCATCACCTAACATAGGGAACACCCCCCCATGAGGACCTGGCACCTAAAAGTACTCCAAGGTAACTGGCCTTTATTACTATTTGTAATGTGAGAGGATAGTGGCACAAAGCACCTAAAACCTGGGTACTTTGCATTGGGCATGGTGGTACACACCTATTATCCCAGTCCTTGGGAGGCACAGGCAGAGCAGTAGAAAGTTCAAGGCAAGACTGGATTACATAGCAAGATTCTGTCTCAAAAAAACTAGCCAGCCAAAAACCAAAACAAACCCAAAAAACTAGCCAACTGTGGTGGCACACACCTTTAATCTCAGCTCTCAGGAGGCAGAGCTATTAGCATTGCTGTGAGTTCGAGGCCACCCTGAGACTACATATTGTATTCCAGGTCAGCCTGGGTTAGAGTGAGACCCTACCTCACCTCAGCAGCCCCCCCAAAATAAACAACACAAAAAGAAAACAAATTATAAAGACTTATAAGGTCTGGAGAGATATTAAAGACCTTGCCTGCAAAGCCTAATAACGCATGTTCAATTCCCTATTACCCACTTAAAGCCAGTGGCACATGTGTCTGGAGTTCATTTGCAGTGGCTGGAGGCCCTGGCATGCTCATTCTCTTCCTTTACCTCTCTTCTGTCTCCCTTTGTTGCAAATAAATAAAATATTTTTAAAAATAGGGCTGGAGAGATGGCTTAGTGGTTAAGGTACTTGCCTGAGAAGCCTAAGGACCCAGGTTCAATTCCCCAGTACCCATGTAAGCAAGATGCACAAGGTAGCGCATGCTTCTGGAGCTCATTTGCAGTGGCTAGAGGCCCTGACACGCCAATTCTCTCTGTATATTTTCCTCTTTCTCAAATAAATAAAAGTCTTATAAGAGCAGAGCATGGTGGTACACGCCTCTAATCCCAGCACTTGGAGGCCCAGGTAGGAGGTTCGCTATGAGTTCAAGGCCAAAAAAGAAAAAAGGAAAAAGACTCCTATGAGATGGCTCAGCAATTAAAGGCTCGTTCGAGTCTCCAGTACCCAGGTAAAGCCAGATGCACGAAGTGGCTCTTGCATCTGGAGTTTATTTGCAGTGGCAAGAGGCCCTGGGGCTGGTGCCCATTCTCTCTTTTGCTTGCCAATAAGTAAAAATAAAGAAAATTTAAAAAGACATTAAATAATGGTAGCTGAATCTGCTCCCTGACTTTAAAGGGCACGGGACCGCTCTTTCTTTTTCCCCTGCCCTCTCCCCTCCCCACTCAGTCCAGCCAAACACAACTTTTCCGAGTGGAATTTACTGCATAAAGTCATTCATGGTCGCTACATCCTTCTGACATGGAAGACCTGGGTGTGTGTGGGGGGGACCGTTAGCTGGTGTGCCGAGATGAAGAGCGGATCTTTCCGCCGGAGACGCTGACACGTGCGACGTGGGGCCGCGGGACAGGTGCAGAGACTGCTGATGCAGAAACCCAAAGGGGACGGGGCGGGACGGCGTGCAGGGACTGTCCCCCGGCGGGCCCCGGGTCCAGACGCTGGGGCTCCTCCCCGGGCCCCCGGGCGCCCCGCCCCGCCCCGCTCTCGCGCCGGCCGCGTCCCCTCCCCCACCGCCCGCCAGCACGTGCCCGCAGCGCCGGCCCCGCGCGCGCCCCGGGGGGCGGGGCCGCGGCCGGGGCGGGGCGGGGCGGGGCGGCGGCGCGGGCGGCGCTGGGACTTGTAGTCGAGCCGCTACTGCCGGCCCCAGCGCACCGGCTGCCGGGCCCCAGGCGCTGAGTATCACGGAGGGGAAACTGAGCCCCCGAGAAAGGAAACCCAAGCGGGCCCAGGTCTCGCGGCCAGGACGTAGCTACCTTCTTGGGCCCTTAGGAAGGGGCAAGTCAAGGTCGCACTTTAAGCAAAGTTTTCAAGAGGAAACTTCAAAACCCATGCATGGTGGCCCACGCCTTTAATCCCAGCACTGGGCCGGAAGGCAGAGATAGGAAGATCGTTGCGAGTTCAAGCCCAACCTGGCATTATAGAGTAAGCTGCAGATCAGCCAGGGCTGGAGTGGGGCGGGGCACCTCAAGCTGAGAAGTTTTCTTAGCCTCCTGTGTTCTGTCTTGGATTCTTGCAACAAACTGGTCCCAGGATGGCCCGCTGCTTACCAGACCCGACAGTTAGAGCAAAACCTGCAAGGTTCCTGTTGTCCAGGCGCTCCCCTAGCAGCAGCCGGGAGAAACCCTTAGTCAAGCAGACACTGCCGTGTGCTGTGTGATGGAATGGACTTACACCCAAGAACGGGAAGAGGGAAGGGGCAGAGTGGGGAAAAGGAGGCCAGCCAGATGCGCCCCTGACCGGTTCCCTGAGAGCGCTAGGCCGGGCGTCCCGGATCTGCCGGACAGGAAGCACTCTGGGCAGGGTCTGTGCCGAGAAGGAGCTAGGTAAACAGGTAGGGTTGAAACGACCAGGAAACCCTGCCTGCTGCCCCACTGTGCCCCTCGCTAATAGAGTTGGGCCAGGAGTAACCCTGCTTAGGGTGAAGCGCTGGACCAGGGCTCCTGTGCATGGCCAGGGGTGACAAGGCCCTATACCTGCTTTGGTGCTGTTTGTTGCAACCTTAAAACCTCTCCACCTTTTTTTTTTTGAGACAGGGGCTCATGGAACTGAGGCTGGCCTTGAACTCCTGATCTTTCTGCCTACACTTCCTAAACCCTCAGATCACATTTGCCACCATGCGTCCTAATTTCCTTTCAACATGAGGCACCACATTAACATTTGAGCTGGGCCTAGAGAATTCTGGGGACCATCCTGATTCTAAGCATGCCCTCCTCTTTATGCATGCGGACAAAGATGCTTTCTACTTGCTTTTGTGGCCCCACTGGGTTCCCCAACACCAGTGACAGCTCAGTAGGCCTTCCTCTTCAGGGGGCTTCGGGGACCACCCACCCATCTTGCTGTTCCCTCCTGCATCCTGTGGTTTTTTTTTTTTTTTTTTTTTTTTTTTTTGAGGTAGGGTTTCACTCTAGCCCAGGCTGACCTAGAATTCACTATGTACTCTCAGGGTGGCCTCGAACTCATAGCGATCCTCCTACTTCTGCCTCCTGAGTGCTGGGATTAAAGGCGTGCGCCACCACACTCAGCACATTCTGTGTATCTCCTGTGAGGTATTCCTCTTAACCAGGGGTTCCGGGGTGTGCTTTGCTATAACCCCAGGCTTACAGGCTTACCTCCAGGCACCTGGGAGGCCCTGATAACTGACGAGTAAATCATATCTACCTACACACACACACACACACACACACACACACACACACAGGATAAAAATTCCCCCAGGGGCTGAGGATGTGGCTCAGTTGGGAGAGGGCTTGCCTTGCACGTACAAGCCCTGGGTTGGATCTCTAGTACCACAGTCACTCACGCCTGTAATCCCAGCCCTTGGAAACTGGAGGCAGGAGGATCAGAAATGGAAAGCCAGCCTGGGATACATAAAACCCTGTCTCAAAACAGAAACAAGGGCTAGAGTGATGGTTTAGCACGTAAGGCGCTTGCCTGTGAAGCCTAAGGACCCAGGTTCGATTCCCCCATACTCATGTAAACAAGGTAGCACAAGTCTGGACTTCATTTGCAGTGATTAGAGACATGGGTGTGCCCATTCGTTATCTGTCTTTCTGCTTACCTATTGATAAACTTATTTTATTTATAAAAACGTTCTACAAATGACCATCTTATTTCCCTTCCACTATTTTTTTTTTTTTTTTTTTTTTGGCTTTTCGAGGTAGGGTTTCACTTCAGTCCAGGCTGACCTGGAATTCACTCTGTAGTCTCAGACTGCCCTCCAGCTCATGGCGATCCTCCTACCTCTGCCTCTCGAGTGCTGGGATTAAAGGTGTGCGCCACCACAACCGGCTCCCTTCCACTAAATTTCATAAAAAATACTATGTGGTAGGAGGCTAGCCATGAGTTGGAGGCTACCCAGAGACTACAGAGTGAATTCCAGGTCAGCGTGAGCTAGAACGAGACCCTACCTCGAAAAACAAAACAACAACAACAATCTGGGGCTGGAAAGATGGCCTAGTCATTAAGGGATATGCCTGCAAAGCTTAAGGACCCAGGTTCAATTCCCCAGGTCCCAAGAAAGCCAGATGCACATGGTGACATATGCGTCTGGAGTTTGTTTGCAGTGGCTAGAGGACCTGGCGTGCCCATTCTCTATCTCTCTCTCTCTCCCTCCCTCTGACTGTCCCAAATAAATAACAAAATGTTTAAAAATTATATCTTTAAAAATATTATATAATTTTTAAAAAATATTTTTTGTTCATTTTTATTTATTTATTTGAGAGTGACAGAGAGAGGGAGAGAGAGAGACAGATAGAGAGAGAAAGGGCACGCCAGGGCTTCCAGCCACTGCAAATGAACTCCAGACGTGTGCGCCCCCTTGTGCATCTGGCTAACGTGGGACCTGGGGAATCGAGCCTCGAACCGGGGTCCTTAGGCTTCACAGGCAAGCGCTTAACCGCTAAGCCATCTCTCCAGCCCACTATTATATAATTTATTAATAAGTAAATAATTTATTTAAAAAACAGGAACAAGGGGCTGGAAAGATGGCTTAGTGGTTAAGGTACTTGCCTGTGAAGCCTAAGGACCCCAATCAATTCACTATTACCCACATAAGCCGGATGCACAAATTGACGCATGCGTCTGGAGTTCGTTTTTTTTTTCAAATCTTTTTTTGTTTATTTGAGAGCGACAGACAGAGAGAGAAAGAGGCAAATAGAGAGAGAGAGAATGGGTGTGCCAGGGCTTCCAGCCACTGCAAACGAACTCCAGACGCGTGCGCCCCCTTGTGCATCTGGCTAATGTGGGTCCTGGGGAATCGATCCTCGAACCGGGGTCCTTAGGCTTCACAGGCAAGCGCTTAACCGCTAAACCATTTCTCCAGCCCTGGAGTTCGTTTTTAAAAAAGAAAAAAAAAAAGCAGAAACAAGACAACAGCAACAACAAAAGCACTTCACCTTTGAGTATAGGAGGTTGCTACACAGTCTCTATGGATTAAATACTAACTCAAACTGGCCGAAGCCAATCATACAGGTGCCGCCATCCACCAGGCGGGGCAGCCCTCCAGGTCCCGGGCCGGCGCGCAGCGGGAGCCCGGGAGAGGAACCCGGCTCTCCCGCGGCCTCGCGCGCAGGGCGTGCCTGGGCGGGGCCGGGACTACATTTCCCGGCGGCCCCCGCGCGCCGGGCGTGCCCAAGGGGAGGGCGGAGCGTGAGGGGGCGGGGCCAAGTACAAAGCCCCGGGGGCGGCCGGCCGGCGCGGAGTTCGCGCATCGCGGGCGCGGAGCGTGGGTCGGAGCGCGAGCGGACGGGCCGGGCGGCTGGCTAGACGCTCCCTGCCGCCTCCCATGAGCGCAGCCCCGCGCCGCGGCCCGGGTCCGTAGCGGCGGGGTGCACCCCATGCTGCTGCAGCCCGCGCCGTGCGCCCCGAGCGCGGGCTACCCGCGGCCGCCGGCCGCCCCCAGCGCCATGCACGGCTCGCAGAAGGACACCACGTTCACCAAGATCTTCGTGGGCGGCCTGCCCTACCACACCACCGACGCCTCTCTCCGAAAGTACTTCGAGGGATTCGGGGACATCGAGGAGGCCGTGGTCATCACCGACCGGCAGACGGGCAAGTCCCGCGGCTACGGCTTCGTAAGTGACCCAGCGGCGCGGTCCCCTGCTCGCCCCAGGCGCTGAGTCCACTCCGGGGCGCACGCCGGCCGGCCGCGCACCTGCCACCTTCCTCCCGCCGCCCGCCCCTCCCCCACTCCGTGGAGGGAAGATCCGCTGTGCTGAATTAGGACTCTAGGGTCGGCCGGCGGAGAGGTGCTTGGGGCCCCGTGGTCCCCGGGGGTTTCCCGGAGCAGCCAGTGTTGGGGCCCCTCGGCCCTTCCATATTTTCCAGCTGCCCCAAACAAGCATCAGTTCAGTTTAGTTCAAACGACTCGAAGACCTGTTTCGTAGTTCCCTTCCAGTATACTATTGCGTCCTCAGACTCCTCCCCTGCCGGGGCAGAACGAGCTCTGTAGGGGGGCTCCCCTTGGGGTTCATTTTTTTTTTTTTTGCTCCACCTCCCAAGGGATTGTGGCTGCCCTTGAAGGCTGGATTTCCCAGCGCTTGAAGTTAAGGGGAGGAGCTGCAGTTGTGGAGGCAAGCTTGTGGGCTGGGGTCAGGGAGGACAGGGCCCAGGGGTCTTGAGTACCAGATGCCCTCCTGGGGGAGGAGGAAGAATGGGCAGGCGCCAGGGTGGAGCCCTCTGTCCCTCTCTCTCCTCTCCGTCCCTAAACCAACCACCGAAGCCCCTGATCGCCCTGTGCTTCTGCAGGTGACCATGGCCGACCGGTCTGCAGCTGACAGGGCTTGCAAAGACCCCAACCCCATTATCGACGGCCGCAAAGCCAATGTGAACTTGGCCTACCTGGGTGCCAAACCTCGGAGCGTGCAGACGGGTGAGGGATAGCTTGTTTTCCGCCTGCCTCTCAGTTTCTATATTCAGCCTTGGTATCTGTGGGGTGGAAAAAGCACCCCCCCCCCCGCCCGCCCTTGCCCGGGAGTGGCAGCCAGCTATCATGTGCCTGCAGAGCCAGCCCAGAGCAGCCACCCCAGCTTGGAAACTGGACCCCTTTCTTAGCAGTGTGTGGCTCCAGGGAGCCTCCATTGTCAGTTGTTCTCTTGGGGGGGAGGGGGGGAGGGAGGAAGTCAACCCCCAGGCCTGGAAGTTGGGAGGCCTTGAGGGTTCACAAGAGGTGGGGCAGAGGTGGTGACCTGGGAAGGGAGGACAAGCTGGCTGTCCTGAGGATTAGGAATGGTGTCTGTGGTCCTGCCTTCCTGTGTGACTGCCCGGGGACCTTGCCCATGCGGTGTGAAGTCCCTAATTGCCCTCTCCTTTTAGGGTTTGCTGTCGGTGTGCAACAGCTCCACCCCACGTTGATCCAGAGGACTTACGGGTGAGTGGATGTGGCCGGTGTGGGCAGCGATTCTGGGGTCTCTGTAGTGGCTAGGGGCTTCCCAGATCTGAAAGGCCGCTGAGGTGGCCCTTTTCAGAAATGAGATTGTGTTTGAGGGGTGAAGCCTACTGTGTTTCACCCAACTGAGTGGGGGACATGCGCCTTGGAGCCCACCTACCTGGTGCACTCCACACTCCTGGTTGGTGACCTTGAGTGGCTCACAGGGCCATATGTGCCTTGCTCCCTGTCACCTGCCCAGTGAGATTTCATGGTGGGCGTGGTGACCGCCCATCTGGGCTCTGAATGAAGAGGTCTGGCTGCTTCTGGTGTAGGCAGTTCTGGAGAAGTGTGCTTACATGCGGTGGGCTGGGCTCTTCCCAAGGCTCCACTGACCAGGCCAGAGCCAAGAAGGTGACTGAGTCGAGTCGCCGTCAGCTGGTGTTTGGGAATTCTGTGGCAGGTGGGAGGTTGCCACGGTGGTTTTCTGGGTGACTTGCCTAGCAGTGTGTCCCACCTCCTCCCCTTTTAAACATCTGACAAAGCCCGGCAGCTGCTGGGGAAAGAACATTTCAGGGACACACAGTCGGACCTGCCACTCAGTCTGGCTTCAGCCTGGTGACTGGTGGTGTCTGTTTGCCTCATGCAGGCTGTGCGGATGGGGTCAGCCTGGAGCACACGTGGCTCCTTTTCCAGCGAGTACTTCTGAATTGTCACAGCCCAAATCCCACCTGTGGGTTTTGTTGCCCTGGGTTGCAGGGGGGGGGTTGGTGTTTGTCATCAGGCTGCTGTGTGGGTGACTCCGTTGTCTGCAGAGGGTTCTCTGTGCCCCCTCTTGGTCACTTGTCCTCGGACAGTGCTGTGCTTTCCTCAGCAGCCTTGTGGACTGGGCTTGTGGGAGCTGGGTGTGTAGCCTGTGCTGCCTGTCTGAGGGTCTCCTCCCTCCCCCCGCGGGAGCTTGGAGGAAACAGGGTGGATGGTATGGAACCCCCTTTTCACCCTAGGATCTATTTCCTAGATGTCTGGGGCTGTCTGGAAGTCAGGGAACACCCTGGCCTTAGTGTCTTCGCCCCAGCTTCTCCCCCAGCCTTGAGGCCATGCCAGAAGGGCGTGCAGAGCTCTTCCCTGGCTTGCTGTGCCTGCTCCCAGGGCTGGGCTACAGCTGGCTCTGCCCAGGGAGCAGGCATGCGCACACAGACTGTCCTGCTTGCAGGGGACAGGCCTGCCTTCCCCCTGGGTCCTGGCACTGCTCTGACTGCGACAGATACCTTGGGGACTCCAGGAATGGCCTTCGCTTGCCCTCTGTGGCTCGTGGCCTGGGTTCTTGTCCTGATTCTGCCAGTGACCAGCTGGGGTCCTCTAAGCAAGTGGCCTTCATTTTTCTCAGTCTGGAAAATGGGGGTGGTGCCACCACATGGGACAGTGCCTGGCATGGGTTATCTGTCACGGACTCCCCACAAAGGTCTTTCCCCTGTCCTCACAGTAAGTCTCTGGGGTTGGACTGATGTCATCCTCATCTTATAGATGGGGAGATTCCAACCAAAAATTATGGTAGTTTCGGTGCTGGGGCTGAGGGGATTGAATCCAGGCTGCCGGCTTCTCTCTCCCTACCAGTTTTCTTGGTGACAGGCAGAGTCCAGGAGTCCTGTGAGCCATGGGACCTTGAAACGTAGGGGTGGGTGGTGGATTCACTGTGTGTGCACCTGACTTCAGGCAACAATAACCTGTAACTAGATCCATGGGCCATTTAATACCGTGACCACAGAGAGACTCAGGCTCTTGTTTGTTGGTTGCCAAGAAGTAGAGACCCAAACAGGGATGAGGGACCAAAAGGGACTGTCCACTTTCTTTTCCTCCAAGCCTTGAGCTGAGGCCTCTGAGCAGCCCTAGGGAGACCCAGGAGGTTTGGAGGGGTCACTGGCTTGCCTGAGTGAGCTGCCAGCGCCCAGTTCCTCCCTCTGCCTGGGATGCAGAGTTTGGCTGTCAGCGTCCCCTTTGTCTTTGCAAACAATCAGGCCCTGGGCCGCTGGGCCTGACTCAGCGGTCGGTTTTGTCTGCTTGGGGCTGGCAGCAAGGCCCAGCCTGCCATGGCTGAGGGCCTAGTGGGAGGTGGGGCCCCGGGAGCTCTGAGCTAGGGGTGCCTGGCTGCACTTCTCCCAGGCTTCCTTGCCTCCTGAGGGTTCTGAAAGACCCCATGGCCCGCTTGTAGGCCAAGCCATTGTGTCGTCCTGGTCCAGCTTGTCAGAACCTCCTAACAGCTTAGAAATATTTCTGGAGAGCTCCGCCCATGCCTGGGTCCTCGCCCCATCTGAACAGGCCTTGTTGGACTCACACACAGTCTGTGCCCATCCAGTACACAGCTGGTGCCAAGGTCTGGTACCTGGAAAAGTTTTCCTCGTGTGCCCATCCCCAGGCTTGCATGGTGGGGGGGGGGTAGCATGTGGCTCAGGCCATCCATTTGAGGATGTCTGCCATCCCTGGGACACAGTTAGTACCCCGGGTGGAAAGTGAGGAGCAGTTGGTCATGGCTTTGCTGAGGCAACAACACGTCCTGGCCTCAAGGGCCAAGTGTGTGTGCTTGCGCTTGGCCTAGAATAGAAGGGGAACCCTTCTCGTCCCTGGCATGGCCGTACTTGGATCTCTCCGGGGTGGTTTGAACAAAACCAGCTGTTCTTAAGGGGACCTTGATGTGGGCTGGATGCCCACTCACTTGGAGCCTTGCTCCAGTCCAGGTGTGGGGATGGGGTCCTGGGGCTGCTGGGTGGCAGGCACATTGGCTGGACCATGGGCTTGGGGTCTTAGCCAGCCTCCAGGGGCCACCTCCAGAACTGAGCGAGCACCAGAGTTGTGACATGTTGCTCCCAGGGCCATGGGATGCTTTGGGGTATGTCCTGCAGCAAACTGTGCCGACAGACTGACCCTGAGCCTATGGGGAACCCAGCTCCAAATCCCAGAGGTGGGTGCTCAGGCCCTTGTCCCAACCCAGGGCTCCAGCTCGTGGATGCGTGAGCTCAGGCGCTGTTGCAGAGGGCCACCTGGCCCAGCCTGTACCTCTCCCGTGCTCATATTTCAGGGATCCCTGTGTCCTCTGTGAAGGTCCTGAGCCAGGTAGAGACCTGCTCTGTCACTGCCATGGGTGTGCACACCCAGAGTGGCACTGAGGAAGGGTGATGGACAGGTGTCACCCTCCACAGACAGTGGGGTGCACTTGGAGGGAAGAAAGCCAGCGCTGCTCCAGAGCTGTCCATGAGCCCAGGTCTGCCGTGAGCACCACACACCAGGCTTGGCCTGCCTCTGGGTGAGACACTCCCTGAGCCCAGGGGACCAGGGCCTTATGAAAGCCAAACACGGTATTGCGGGAGGCCTGGGCGCCTAACAGTGCTGCTTGTTGGGTTTGATGGAGGCTGGCGAACCTGTGTCAGAATGGCAATGGCCAGCAGAGAAGTTAGCACTTGCCAACTGGTGCTCCGGCCTCAGGCCCCGGGTCTGGGTGGCGCACGCACAGGAGTCCTCCGCTGCTTCTGCAGCCCCTGAGGGATCTGTCCTGGCTGCACGGGGCACAGAGAAGAGGGTGCCCCGGGAGGGTTGCAGGGATGTGACATCAGGATGCAGGGTGATGATGAGGGTCTGGCCCTCGAGTTGCTGTGGGCAAGCCCCCAGGCAGAAACAGCAGCTGTGAGAGCGCTGCCTGGCCAGAGACTACAGGTCTGCCCGGCAGCCCATGCCCTCCCTGCTACCTGCGGGGTATTGTGGGGTGGCCCCACTGCTCCCCCACCGTCACTTCCTGTTTGGCAGCCCGTCTGGAGCCGGGCGTGGGCGGCACCTGGCCCTCCCCGCGGCGACCCGTGCTGCACCTGTTGTTTGTCTGTCTGCTGACAGAAGCCAGCTTCGGCTGTTTTGGGTTCCTCTGCAAAGCTCGTTTTTTTGTCCAGTGCCCGTGACCCTAGCCAGAAGGACCTATTCTCATTCAGACTGGGGGACCTGGGCATGGACTCCTGAAAGGCCTGAGCCAGCCCCGAAGCTGTGTGCAAGACACGGGAGGGGTACCAGAGGGCCTCCTGCCCAGGAGTTTGGACACGCCCTGGAGTATTGTCCACCCAAGCCCTGCTTTGGGCCCTGACCCCCTTGGCCTCCGAGGCAGGTAGGCGGGCAGGGAGCTTGCTCAGTTTGTCCCATAGGTATTTGGTTTTGTGTCGGGCTGAGGGCCACAGGGGCCTGGAGGGTACTTCAGCTTTGCTGGTGACTAGAGTGCCCCTGCCCGAAGGGTGGCAGGCAGCAAAAAGGAGACAGATGACCACACAGGGATGGGACGGGAGCTGTAGAGGAAAAAGGACCTTGGATTGGGAAGGCCCAGGCGGTGGGGGAGGGGCCGCAGCTGCTGCGGGTCTGTAATCACAGGGACACTGGTCTCCATCTGAGTGACCCAGGCCACATGGCAGGTGCTGAGCCAAGTGGGAGAGTGGGTTGACTTTGGATATTTAAATTCTGGATTTTTGGTTTTTATTTTATTTTTTTAATTTTTATTTATTTATTTATTTATTTGAGAGCGTCAGACACAGAGAGAAAGACAGATAGAGAGAGAGAGAGAATGGGCGCGCCAGGGCCTCCAGCCTCTGCAAATGAACTCCAGACGCGTGCGCCCCCTTGTGCATCTGGCTAACGTGGGACCTGGGGAACCGAGCCTCGAACCAGGGTCCTTAGGCTTCACAGGCAAGCGCTTAACCGCTAAGCCATCTCTCCAGCCCTGGTTTTTATTTTTAAAAGTTACATTTTATTTATTTATGTGAGAAAGAAAGAGAACGGGCACGCCAGGTCCTTTTGCCACCCTAAACAAACTCTACATGCATGTGCCTCTGCATCTGGCCTTACATGAGTACCTGGGGATTGAACCCAGACCAGCATGCTTGGCAAGCAAGCGTCTTTAACCATCCCTCCAGCCCCTATTTTTTCCTTCCTTCTTTCTTTTTTTTTTAAGTTTTTGGAGATAGGGTCTCACGCTGTCCTGTATCTCACTCTGTAGTACCAGGGAACTCACAGTGATCCTCCAAGTGCTGGGATTAAAGGTGTGGACCACCATTTCCAGCAATTTTATTTTTATTTTTAATTTTTTGTTTTTCGAGATAGGGTCTCACTCTAACCCAGGCTGACCTGGAATTCACTATGTAGTCTCAGGGTGGCCTTAAACTCATGGCGATTCTCCTACCACTGCCCAAATGCTTGGATTAAAGGCGTGCACCACCACACCCTGCTATGTCCTGCAATTTTTAAGAGCTTATTTATTTATTTGCAAGCAGAAAGAGAGAATATGAATGTGGGTGTGCTAGGGTCTCCCACTGCTACGCTGCCGCGCCGTCTTTCCAGCCTCTATTCTGGATTTTTTTAAAAAATTATTTAATTTAATTTATTCATTTGGGAGAATAAATAGATAAGTAAAATAGTTTTTTATGTTTATATTTTTATAATTTAATTTTTGTTTTTCTAGGCGCCACAAATGAACTCTAGATGCATGTGCCACCCTGTGCTTGGTCCCACCCTGTGCTTCTGGCTTACGTGGGTACTAGGGAATTGAACCTGGGCCCTTGGGGTCTTGCTGTGTAGCCCAGGCTTGTCTGGAACTTGCAACCAGCCTCCTGAATGCTGGGATTCAGATATGGTGATGGTTTTTTCTGGGGAGTGGAGTTGGAGGTAGAGCCTCACTCTGTAGATCCAGGCTGACCTTGAACTCACAGGATCCTCCTACCTCTGCCACAGGAGTGCTGGTATTAAAGGCATGTGCTACCCTGCCTGGCTTCAGATACGTTTTTTAAAATTTTATTCTTTTTTTTTCACTTTTTAAATTTATTATTGACAACTTTCATGATTGTAAACAATATCCCATGGTAATTCCCTCCCTCCTCCACTTTCCCCTTTGAAATGCCACTCTCTATCATATCCCCTCCCCCTCTCAGTCTCTTATTTATTTATTTAATTTATGTTTTGGTTTTTCGAGGCAGGGTCTCACTGATCCAGGCTGACCTGGAATTAACTATGTAGTCTTAGGGTGGCCTTGCACTCTCGGCAATTTTCCTACCTCTGCCTTCTGAGTGCTGGGATTAAAGCTGTGTGCCACCACGCCCGGATCCATTCTCTTTATTTATTTATTTTTTAATTTTTATTAGCATTTTCCATGATCATAAAAAAAATCCCATGTTAATTTCCCCCCCCCCCCCACACACTTTCCCATTCTCTTTATTTTGATGTCATGATCTTTTCCTCCTATTATGATGGTCTGTGTAGGTAGTGTCAGGCAATGTGAGGTCATGGATAGCCAGGCCATTTTGTGTCCGGAAGAACACAATGTAAGGAGTCCTACCCTTCCTTTGGGTCTTACATTTCCGCCACCTCTTCCGCAATGGACCCTGAGCCTTGGAAGGTGGGATAGAGACATTTCAGTGCTGAGCACTCCTGTTACTTCTCAGAACCATGGTGCCTTTTGAGTCATCCCAAGGTCACTGCAAGGTCTTTTTTTTTTTTTTTTTTTTTTTTAAGGCAGGGCCTCACTCTGAGCCCAGGCAGAGGCATTTCTAAGTCACCCTCCAGCACCTGTCTGTGCTCTGCGCAGGCTGTTGAGGCCTCCCCTTGGGGACAGTATAATCACCCACCCTGAGACAGTTGGAGTCACCTGGACCCTGGCTGTGGGTATAAGCCCTGGGACCGCAGATATGTGCCTTACAGAGTATTTGAAAAAGAGGCAGGCCTTAACTATAAAGCCTAGGGACCCAAGTTCAGTTTCTCAGTACCTACAGAAAGCCAGATGTACAAGGTGACACATGCATCTGGAGTTCGTTTTCAGTGGCTAGAGGCCCTGGTGCTTTCATTTTCTCTCTCTCAAATTGTTTCGTTTTGTTTTTGTTTTTTTGAGGTAGGGTCTCACTTTAGCCCAGGCTGACCTGGAATTCACATGGAGTCTCAGGGTGGCCTCAAACTCATGGCAATCCTCTTACCTCTGCCTCCCAAGTGCTGGGATTAAAGGCATGTGCCACCACTCCCAGCTTCAAATAATTAAAAAAAATTTTTTTAAAGGCATTGGAAGATTCCAGAGTGGTTTAGCCTTGGAGGAGGAGGCCATTGTGGAGTGCAGCGTGGTGGATACAGTTAACACTGGGAGTTTGGACACGCTCTGACAGAGCTGCTCTTCACGGATGGCATCCCACAGAGAGTGTCTGCAGCTCTGTTGGGCCCCACAGAGCCTGGGTCCCCCCAGCACAGGGGGTTCCCGGGAGGCCCATGTAGCCCCGTCCTGGTTTCCTGCTTGCCAGGCAGCCGCACACAGCCCTCCCTCCTGAGGCTGAGCCTGCTAGCCAGCCGCCAAGCAGAAAAAGTGAAATGGGCTCATTTGCCTTTCTCATTTTCATAGGTGGCTTCATGTTCAGGAAATGGGTCCTGCTGGGCTGTGCTAATGATTTTTCACTGGCAGTGTGGCTTCAAGTGAGGGGTTGGACGTGCAGCTGCGGACTCTGTTCTCCTTTGACGTTTGTGAGTCGTGGCCCTCACCCACAAGGCGCCCAGTCTCAGATGCCACTGCACAGTGTTCCCATGAAGACTCCAGAGGAAGTTCTGCCGGGCTCTCTGGTGTTTATAGATAGGGAAACTGAGGCAACTGAATCTCAGTGTGGGCTTCTGCCCCTTGGTCTCAGTGAGGTCCAGTCAACTGGGTGCTCCTGGCAGTGTCTTCCTGATCCTGGGCTTGTTGGGTCATGTCCCCTCTCAGTGGGATGTGGCTGCTGGGAGGGGCAGAGGGAGGGCATCTCTTCAGCATGTCGCCTGGGCCAGGTTTGCCTGCTGCAGTCCCCATATGATTTGAGGCTCAGTACTGCCCAGGTCCTGCTATTAGGGAGAAACTGAACCGGTGTCACCCTTCCCTTAGCATGGGCCTGTGTCCGGCACCCTGTGGGGTCTGCGTGCTAGGAAGGAAGCTCCCAGACCCTCAGGACTTGGGTCCCTATACTGGTGTGTGCCCACATCACTTGCTCTTGAGACTTGGCTCTCACTCCGCCCACCAGCACACAGTGGTTGGAGGGAGCACGGAAGCAGGACTCTGTGTCGTGGAATGAAAGCCAGAAGAACCAGGAGCTGGTGCCTCCTGCTTGACACCCAGGCCTATGTGGGATCCTAGGTGGGGTTGGGTGGAGGCTCGCTGCAGAGCACCGTTGGCCGGTGATGAGGGCTCATCCCAGAGGGATCCAGCCTTGCAGGGCTATAAGCACCTAGTGGCGGACTACCTGCCTTGCTGTGGACATGCTGAGCCTCTGGTCAGTCTTGAGGCTGAGGCCTCTGGCCCAGGAAGCAGCAGCGTAAGGGCTGGGGGTGGGGGGTCTCTCTTTTGCAACCCAGATGACTGAAGGCTGGCCTGCCTCCGACATCTGCTCGGTCTCAAACTGGGATGCGGCAGACAGGGAAAGCGCTGCCTCTCTGGGTCACACAGATGTGTACAGGGTACATGACAGGGTGGCTTCAGGTGCAGAGGGAAAACAAAGCAGTGGGTGGGGGTAGGAATGAGTGGCACAGCTGTGGGAAGAAGCCTTCAGTCCAAGTGGACACCAAGTGCCAAGGCCCGGTGTGGGCAGAGCCCAGGTAGCGGGAGTAGCAGAGCGAAGGGGACCTCGGGTGGGAGATGGGTGGAGAGGCAAGTTGAAGCCTGTTCGTGCAGGATGGCATGGGGGGCAGTTTGGGTTTGATTATGGGCCCTGCGGGAAGGTGCTGGAGAGTTCTGGCCCAGGAGGAATATGGCCCTGAGGGCTTAACTAGCTGAACGGGTGAAGGCCTGGGCTGGAAGAGGCAGCAGAGAGGTCTGCTGGAAAGATGGAAACAGCAGGGAGCCGGAGTGGCCAGGAGGTCCTCGTGATGGGTGGGGGAAAGCGGGCATCCGGTGGTCTGGTGGCTGAGGCAGGAAGGGTAGCAAGTCCGCTGCCATGTTCAAGGAACACCGTGTTACTATCGCTTGATGGACTGGGCAACTTGGGTCTTAGCAGGTGGAGATTGGCCACTGGCCTCCTGGACCTGGATGAGGGTGTGGAAAGCACTGGAGAACCTTCTGGGGAAGGGGGGCAGGGGCCATTCCAGAACGTTCGCAGTGTGCAGCCCTGGACACGAATGGCCTCAAATGGGGCTGGCTTTCTCTTTCTTGCCTAAGAGCCAGGTGGGGTCTGTTCATTTTGTTTTATTGTTTTGATTTTTTAGGTAGGGTTTCATTTTAGCCCAGGCTGACCTGGAATTCACTGTGGAGTCTCAGGGTGGCCTCAAACTCATGGTGATCCTCCTTCCTCTGCCTCCTGAGTGCTAGGATTAAAGGTGTGCATCATGACACTCAGCTGTCTCCAGGTGGGTTTTTGTGTACACACGTGTCGTGGAAATAGGTGTGCCCCTCTAACGCTGTCCCTGCTGTTTGCCTGTTCTGGCCTGGGCGTCCATTTGCAGTCATTTTTTATGGCATAGAAAGCCATCGCAGGGTTGGCTCTACACCATGACACAGGTGTCATTTAGGGCTGAATAATTCTGTGTAGTTGGACTGTCCCTGGTTGTGGACGTTGGCTGTGACCTTGACCATACTCATGAGGTACCAGGAGGAGCATATACCAGCCCTGTAGTTGGACAGTCAGCAAACATTGCCCAAGTTTCACAGCACAGTTGCCATGGTTTCAGAGGAGTCTGAGTGTCTGGGCAGGGATGTGCTTCTCTGAGAGCCTTGTTGGGCAGGTGCAAAAGCTCAGGTCTGAGGGCCTGTGACTTGCCTGCAGAGCTGGGCACAGGTGGGAGAGAGGGCTTACCCGGACACCATGGCAGAATTGCCCACTCTCTGCTGCTGCTCTCTTTCTGTCCCCATCTGGCATCCTTGGGAGCACAGGTACCATGCACAGGGGCCCCTTCAGAGTCACGGTACCCTGTGACTTTGCTGGCCCTTTGGGCCTCTCTGAGCACTGTGCCTTCTGGAGCAGAGCAGAGCCCATAGCATTGCGCCTGTCATGTGGCCCCAAAAGTCTTTGTGAAGTATCCCAGACTTGTCCTCACCGGTACCAGCAGAGCCCTTGCGGAAAGCAAGTGAGCAGAGCATGGACACACGGTGTCCCTGAGGACCGTAGAAGAGAAGGCAGGCTTGTGGTAGCTGAGCCCTTTCCTGATGGCTATGGGCATTGGGAACCAGGTAGGTGGCAGCATGTGGCCAGCCCAAGCCCTCCAGATGGGTGGAGCCAGAAGTCCATTTTGGACCCTGATGTTTTGCAGGCCACCTGATGTCGTCAGCTGCCATTACATGTGATGATGGGTCAGCGATGGGGGCCATGCCTGGCCTTGCAGGGAGCCATGGCATTGGTGTGTGGGTGTGCACACAACACGCGCACACACACCCCACCAGTGTGTGGAGAAGCTTTGAGCTCAGCACTGCCAAAGCCTCACGTGCTAAGTGTTGTTTTTGAGGTCTTGAGGGCCAGGTAGGGGCTCCTCAGGTTGGAAACTGCTCTGGGAAGACCTCTCTGTTCCCAGCTTGGGCCTTGCCTCCCACAGGCTTGCCAGTTAGGGAGCAGGCATCCACATCTGTAATGCCCTCCACCAGAGCTCTCCATCCAGGGGGCAGGCCACAGGCAGTTCAGGGTGGTGGCACTGGGCCCAAAGCTAAGGCACTATGGGGTTTGCTGCAGTGTAGGCTTGGGTCACTGGAGGCCTCAGGGCTCCATTGGGACTCCAGACAGCAAGGCCTGCCACCCAGTACAGGTCCCTCTTCCGATCCCTCCTGCCTAAGCTCTGGTTTGGGAGTTGCAGGGTTTTGACCATTTTGTCATCCTAGAGAACCAGGCTGCATGCTATGTTCAGTGCTGTCTTGGCAGGAATGTGAAGAGGTGGCATGTGAACCCGCCTTGTTCTCGTGGAGGGTGCCGGGCACCACTGTGAGGCTTAGCCCACCTGCACTTCTGCCAACTGCAGTCAGTTCCCCATGTGATGTGCAGAGTATTTCCTGCTGCTGGTGTCCTGGTGACTGTCCCGCCTTGAAAAGGGGAGCTGGGAGGGAGTAGGGCTCCAAGCTGCCCACGTGGGGCTCACGGGGTCAGGCCTGCATCGCATGTTTCTATAGGCCTTAGTGCTCTCACCTCTGGCTTGGGGCCAGGCTTGTCCTGTGTCGTTGAGGTAAATGCTCTACAGAAAGCTGCTGGTGAGCCCACTCAGTATGAGATTTAGTGTCTTTGCAGATTGGCACCTGTCCCCTCCACCTCATTTCAGACCAGTCTCTGTTCCCCTGCCCATGTCCTGTAGTCACCTTCTTCCTCACCTCTCTGGGTCTGCCCACGTGGTCCTCTGGGAGGAATGGACTCAGACATGGCAGCCCCGCCCGTGGGGCTCGCGCTGCTCCTTGAGGTGGGCCCGACTCTGTGCCACCTGCCTGCGGCCGACCATGCTCTGCTGCACCGAGGCTCCGTGTCACTTGTCCGTTACTGACTGGATGCTGGGCCCCTGCCCCTCACATGCACCTAGAGCTCTGATGTTTTCACATGTGCCTGGTGTTTGTTCCTATGTATGTACGTGTGTGCATGTGGAGGCCAGAGAGGTTGATGGGTGTCTTCCTCACACCAACCCATTAAGACAGTTTCTTCCTGACCGTGGAGCACTGACTTGACCATGCTAGCAAGCCTCAGGGACCGCTCGTCTCTGCGCTTAGTGCTGGGACTACACCATTCCCTTGTAGGGTTGTTTTTTTAAATGTTTTTATTTACTTATTTGGGAGAGGGACAAAGAGAGAATGGAATCGAACCTGGGTTCTTTGGCTTGGCAGACAAGCACCTTGACCACTAAGCCATTCCATCAGCCCTTTATTTATTTTATTTGAGAGAGAATGGGCATACCAGGGTTTCTAGCCACTGCACAAAACTATAGACACATGCACCACCTTTTGCATCTAGCTTACATGGGTCCTAGGCTTTACATGCAAGCACCTTAACCACTAAGCCATCTCTCCAGCCCCAAGAGCTCTTATTTTTATGTGTGAGCCCCCTGGGCCTTACAAAAGTTCAGACCACGAGCCCCCAGCCACCTTCCTCTTCTCCTTGTCACCTCTTGGACCTTGTGTGTAAGGTGTCCTTGTTCCCCATTGCAGGTCAGCTGCTCCTTTTTTTCTTCCTAAGGTGCTGCAGGGGTAGAAGCCACCTTACTTGGCCCTGAAGGGATGTTGGATACCATTCCTTAGCTCCGACTGATCCCCTATGGGTGCCCTTAGTTCATGGCCCCAGATATGCTTGAGGGGTGCACTAAACACATCTATCTGGGGGTTCAGCTCCCCCATTGTGCAGCAGACTAGGGGAACGAGCGCCTTTGTGGGCTGGGATGCTCTTTGTGGGCTAGGATGCTCCCTGCATCCCTGCTTAGCCAGTGGGCGGGGCTGCAGGGCGGGGCAGATACCGGGGATGGGCACTAGGAGGGAAGGACAGAATGCTGGGCTCACAGAACTGGACAGGACAGCCTGCTGGAGGGGGCGGTGTACCTGGGGCTGTCCAGCTGTCATTTCAGAGGGAGACATCTCTGGAGTCTCACTGTGCTGGACCTGGACCCTGCAGGCACGGGAGGCAGCAAGCTCCCAGCTTGTCCCTTGTCACTCCTGAAGGTGTGAGAGGAGCTGTACACTGGCTTCTGTGACGGCAGCATGTCGTCCCATGTGGTCAGTCTGCTCAGCAGTGTCCTGAGGTGATCAGTGGCGGGTGCTACAGACAACCTGGAGGCGCGGAGGTGCTCAGTATTTCACCCCGGGCTGCCCTGCGCTCTGCCCGGCCCCTCCCGCTGCTGCCACCCAGCCGGGTCCTCCCCTGGATCCCAGTGCGCTGCCTGCCGCCCAGAGGGGCCGCGCCTGCGTCGCAGCAGCTGCTGTGGGCTCGGAGCTGGTCTGCCAGGGTCCCCGCCATCAGCTGTGGGACCTCAGTGCTGGTCACCGTGGCCCAGGCGCTCAGCTCTCCTGACCGAACAGTGGGTGTTGTGTTGGGCAGAGGGTTGAGAGGCTTCGTGAGTGGAGCACGCCGTGGGTAAGCGCGGCATGGTGGTCTGCAGGTCCCTGGGGGTCACCCGCCTGCTGCGCACCAGTGGCCCTGTCACCCGTTGTCCTCACGCGTCCTCGGCAGCACACCCTGTGCTGCTCCTGCTGACCAGTTTGCCCCAGCAAGGAACCGGGTGAAAGCTGGCCGAGTGGCCTGCACAGGTGTGGGTGGGAGCGGGGCCCCCCCCCATGTCTTCAAGGTCACTGGCTGCCCTTGCAGCCAAGGTTCTCAGTGGTTTTTAAACAAAGATCCTGTGCTTTTATTATTTTATTTTATTTTATTTTCAAAGCAGGGTCTCACTCTGTCCCAGGCTGACCGGGGATTGATTCCGTAGCCTAGGCTGGCCTCGAACTCACAGCCATCCTCTTGACCTCAGCCTGCCAAATGCTAGGCACGCCGCAGCACATTTGGCTGCATGTTTCCTTGTGGCCCTGGTCCCCTCCCGTCACGCAGTGTGTCCTGCGGGAGACTCACGGGCCTGAGGAGGGAGTCCAGTCTGGGGAAGCCTCCCTGAGGAGGACGGGGAGCCTGTTGCTCCCCTTCCCCCATTTACAGGTGAGGAAACGGACCCAGGCAGGCTAGAGTGTCACCCGCGTGTGTGCCCCTGGCTCTCCTCAGCCATCTGTGTCCCCAACTCTTGTCACTTGCCCTGCTACCCTCTGCTCACGACCCCTGATGCTCTGCTTGGCCCACAGGCTGACACCCCACTACATCTACCCACCAGCCATCGTCCAGCCCAGTGTGGTGATCCCTGCTGCTCCGGTCCCGTCCCTCTCCTCTCCTTACCTTGAGTACACGCCAGCCAGCCCAGCCTACGCCCAGTACCCACCAGCCACCTATGACCAGTATCCATACGCCGCCTCGCCTGCCACGGCCACCGGTTTTGTGAGCTACGGCTACCCAGCCACCATGCCACCCGCCCTCCCGGCTGCAGCCCCTGCGGGCACCACCTTTGTACAGTACCAGGCGCCGCAGCTGCAGCCCGACAGGATGCAGTGAGGCAGCAACCACCACCTCGGTAGCCACCAGCACGTGGTTGAGTCACCACAGGCCCAAGCCTGCCTTTCGTGGGATGGCTCTCTTCCAGGCTGAGTCCTCGTGCTTTGAGGGAGGACTTCAGGAGCTCTTCAGCGCGCCTGGGCTCCTCAGCCCCTCCTGCCACTCACAACAGGTGCCTTGCTCCGGGGGCTGGGGCTGTGCGCCGCCCTCCCCTCCCCCTCCCCCTTGATGACTCTCCTGGGTGACAACGGGTTTACAGTCACAGCCTGCAGTTTGTCTTGTTGGAGTTTTTCTAAGGAGATTTCAAATTTTAGTCTATGTTTTTCAAGAACAGCTACCACCAAGAACCCCAAACCTGCTTTTGACCTAGAGTCTTGCTCTGGTTGATGGCGACAGCCATGGAGACAGTGACAGTGTTTCCCTGACAGTGTCTGCTGGCTGGCTGCCCAGAGCACATCTCCCGGGGAGGGGCCCCATGAGCAGACGTGAGCCCCCGCAGAGCCTGATGATGCCCACCAGCCTCAGAGGTGCCCCTCCAGGGCCAGTTCTCAGGTGTCTGTCGCTGTGCCGCCGTTCCAAGACCTCCCAGGCCCCACACCCTCCTAACCGCGGCAGCTCTGGCTGGCAGGGTCTGTGCCCGCATTTCCTCCTGCTGCCTGTGTGCCAGTCTAGGACACAGCCTGGCTGCCTATGGCTCTGCAGAGAAGGGGCTCTGGCAGGGGAGTGGCAGGTGCTTCTGGCAGAGCGGGCTGCCCGCTGGCTGGGCAGTGGGTCCCTTCACACCTACCTCAGGGAGCTAGTGTGCACGTGCTCCACGCCACACCTGCCAGTCAAGACCCGAGGACGGAGGGAACTAATGTTATAATAATATTTTTATTAGAATGTTCTGATTATAAAAATAAAACCTGTTTACTTTAAAGAGAAAGCTGGTCTAAGGGCCTGAGGTGTTTTCTTTCCCTTGAAGCCCTGGGGTCACGGTTTCAGATAGCTGGCCACCAGACAGCTGCCTTGGGTCAGTCTGCTGGCTTCAGAGTGACAGGCAGACCCAGCCCCATCCCGCGAGTCGCCAAGCTGAGCCTGGGAGAACCCGGGCTGTAGTCACATCGAGAGCATGCCAGCCGGCTCTAAGCAGCGTCCCCATCAAGCCCGCATGCTCAGTCCTTGGAAGACCCCAGCACGGGGTGGACTTGAGGTGGCTTTTCTTCCTGCCTGTGAGGCCCTCAAGGGGCCTGCACTGGCTTCTGTTGTTTATTTGGCTTTGAGACTTGCCTCCAGCCCCAGTGTGGTCCAGGCCCAGCCTCTGCCCGGATTTCCAGGGCTGTCAGTGAGGCCTGTCAGGTTTGGGTTTGCCTTCCTCCTGGGCCTCCTCTTCGGAGTGTCAGTTTGCAAACACAGGGTCAGGGAGGTCAGCTTGGGGCTCCCAGCCCAGAACCAACATTTGCTGCCTCTGATAAGGGTGCAGGGTTGGGGAGGGCGGCAGACGCTACCAGGGTAATCAGGAAGGCCATTCGCGACCAGTGTATTTCCTGTCCCTATCGGCCAGTGACAGCTGCTAGGACAGACCCTCAGGAAGGCCCTGAAGCCTGGGCCCAGGAGAGAGCTCCCAAAGCCACTCTGCTGCGAAAGGAGCAGAGGCTGGAGTGTGCCCATCCCAGTCTGTAAGGACAATGACATCCAGGGTGCTGGCTGCGGGCCAGGAACCTCACAGGGGCTGCTGGCAGGGTGGGGGACTCTCCCAGGTGCAGATGTCAAGCCTGAGTCACCAGTGCCTAGGTCCCCACAGCACGGTGGTGAAGGTCCAGCCCTCAGGATGAAAGGTGGTAGCCAGCCTTGGGCCCCTTGCTGTGTGGGGGTGGAGATCACTCCCTCTCCAACTCCCTACCCAGAACATGTAACTGCCTGTACTCTGGCTTGCAACGCTGGGGATCCGTGTCCTCGCTGTTCCTAGATGCCCACCCATACCTGACCCACAGTGACTGTGGATCAGAGAGGGGCAAAGTCCCTTCCCATCCACTTACCTTGTGCCTCTGCCCCTGTCCCACAGCCTGGGGCGACACACACACACACACACACACACGCCCTGCCTTTACACACTAACACTTGGTCTTACTGCCACACAGGAATGGCCAGACTCGGTCAAACACATGCCGGCATCGGGAACACAAACTCT
The DNA here is from genome assembly GCF_020740685.1 of Jaculus jaculus. Classification (NCBI taxonomy): domain Eukaryota; kingdom Metazoa; phylum Chordata; class Mammalia; order Rodentia; family Dipodidae; genus Jaculus; species Jaculus jaculus. The sequence goes on from NC_059109.1 coordinate 135,606,396, forward strand.
GAATGCATCAGTGTGTGTAAGCATACACAATCACTAATTTACTTCCTGCCAAGCAACACTTACACACTTGTCTATGAAGCAACGTGTGCATCCAGGTACATGTGTGGAAGAAGAGACAGTACCTTTGTGCACAGGCATGTTGGATGACATGAACACAGCCTGTGACCTTCGTGTGGGCTCTGCTGAAAGTCACGACCCTTGAGCTGCAATCACTTGAGAGGTGGAGCCTCAACCAGCTGGCCTCCCAGCTCAGGGAGGGAAGGGCAGGCACCAGGCCCTGGGCAGCCGCAGCTGAGGGTCGCCCGCCCGTCTCTGCTGGAGCTTGTCTGCCTGTGAGCTGTGTGCAGGCCACTGGGAGGGCCTGGGCCTGTTCCAAGCAGGCCAGGTGGGAGTGGGACTAAGCCCCTGTCTGGTCTGCAGAGACCGCTTTGTGGTGAGTATCTCAGGAGCCCTGGTGGGCCACAGCCCTAGCCGCCTCCTGATGGCTACCTGTATAGTCCACCTTTCCCCTTTGCCTGGGAACTAACCCTGCTCCTGCACGTGAGTCACGGCAACTCCCTCTTGCTGCTAAGGCTGAGCTCTTGGTGTGGGCAGTCTGCAGCTGCTGCCTGTCTGCTGTGTTGAGGGGTGGAGGCACCTTGGACTTCAGGACAGAAGGAGTGAGCCTCGAGGACAGGCTAACTAGGGGTAGGGATGCATGCATCAGAGGGTCCTGAGACCTCGCTCATGGTGGTTTAGATGTGAAGCTTTTTGACCCAGAAGGGCAGAGTCCGTGGGAAGTCTTTCCCTCACTTGTCCAGCCCCACCAGCACATCACCTTGCAGAGGAGCCATGAGCCCCAGAGAGCAGGAGTGTGATCACGAAGGGGCACGCGAGGGGAGGGGGGCTGGGGGAGGAAAGCAAGCTGTGGGAGCCATAGCATGGCCAGGTCACCTCTGCTGTCTCAGGTCTGCGCTGTCCCCTGTGCCCCTTGCGTGCGGATCCTAGTCCCTCTCCTGCGTGGGCCCGTCTCCTCCTAACAGTCTGCAGGTCCTGCCTGCCTCGGCTCAGCCCTCTCTCAGCAGCTCCTTGGACCTAGTGGCTTGGTGAGGTCAAAGGTGCCACCCCACCCCGTTGCGTACTCCCTAGCCCCACAGACTGGTTCAGGGGTGGGTGTGGACCTCTGTCTGGGTCTGGAGAGCCAGGCAAGGCCTTCTGTTGAACTCCTTAGGGAAGGGAAAGGAAGGGAGTCATCTCTGAGGGAAGCCAGGCTGGGGACAAAGCTGCCAGGAGCAGGGAGGAGTGTGTTTAGGGAGAGGCTCCCTGAAGAGGGAATGTGAGCTGGGAGTGAGGAGCAGAGAAGAGCCAGCCTGGCCCTGGTGACCTCTCCGGGGCGCCTGGATCCTGCTACGCCTGAAGCTAGAACCGAGATGCATCCCTTTCACTTCACACCCATTCACGGTGGCTTTTCTCTTAGTGCGAGTAGTGAGGTCATATTGAGGGAGCATCCCTTTGCTGGGTGGGGGCCTATTCACAGTCCTGGGCTGTGCAACGCTGGGGGGAAGCCTCCCTGGCTCTCCTGCTGCCTCACTTTCTCATCAGGGCCCTCCCGTGCAGCATGGCGGCAGTCCTGTGTTCCAAGGAAAGCCTTGTTCCGTTGGCAGGAGTGTGCAGATCCCCCCCCCCCCCCAGGCTTCAGCTGGGATCTGCTGCCTCTAAACCTGTGTTGCTGCTCTTGGGCAACCAGCCTCGGCAGCACATGGTGGAATATCTTGGCCAGGGTTTGGTCGCCCAGCTCCGGCCATACCTCCTACAGCCCTCGCCTCAGGGCGGCTGCCCGTGGGGCACAGTGGCAAGACGGGCTGGCTGCTCAGCAGTCTCCGGCCCTGCCACTCTGGAACACATACATGATGGCTGGAGCTCTTCCAACCACCTTCTCTGTATGAGTGACCCAGTCATGGTGGCACCACCTGTAAATGTGTCACAGACCTTGGTTCTGCCTCCCTGAGTGAGTTGTCACTGAGATGAAAGGGGCTGAGTTAGGCGACCTTCCCAGGAAAGGGAGATGCAGGATAGGCAGGAAGCACAGAGCCCCCAGCAGGAAAGGCTGAGCAGCCCAGGGGGGCTGAGCAAACACCCCGTTCCTGTGAATGCCTCTTGCCCTTGAAGCCGAGCTCCAGGAGGACCACCCAGGCAGCTGCCTCCTTGCTTCGGGCTTTCCCTCCTTAGAACTTGAGCTGTTCCAAAACCAGTGGGCTCTTGGTCTGGTATCTCCCTGAGACCCAGGCATTTAATGTCCCCATTTCAGATAAGCAGCCAAGGTGGAGAGTATCTAAGTCCTGAGGCCAGGGTGCTGGCGAGGGGCCCAGCAAGATTTAAATGGGATTTAAATGCAAAAGAGCACCCCAAATCTGGAGCCAGACACTACCCCAGACCACCTCCAGCTAAGGCCTCATCTCTCACAGCAAGTTGACATTTCTTCCCTGCCCGCTGAGCTGAGTCACATTGGTGTTTTTCCCCAGGGTTGTAAACACTGAAGCGGGACCCCAGGCAACAGGTAGGGGCATCTTGATACAGCTGCCGGGTGCACCCTACACTGGGTGTCGCTATGGGCATGCGAGGGTGGCACCCAGCTCTCCAGATACCTGCTGTACCTCCTGGGGCTGCTGATAAATTCTGGGCTCTGCTTATCAACCTGCTACCCTGCCTGTACTCTGCTTTGGTGCTCACGGGGGCTCTGCCAGCAAGGACCAACCACACTCAGAAGGTTCTGGGTGCCACCTGCTGACTGCCTTGCCCAGAGATGAGGCATTTTTAGAGAAGTTTAAAAAGCTGATTTTGGTGGCGCACGCCTTTAATCCCAGCACTCGGGAGGCAGAGGTAGGTGGATTGCCGTGAGTTTGAGGCCACCCTGAGACTCCATAGTGAATTCCAGGTCAGCCTGGGCCAGAAGTGAGACCCTACTTCAAAAAAGCCAACCCCCCCCCCAAAAAAAAGCTGATTTTGGGCTGGAGAGATGGTTTATCGATTAAAGCACTGACGTGCAAAGCCAAAGTACCCAGGTTCAGGTCCCCAGTACCTGTGTAAACCAGACGCTCAAGGTGACACATCCATCTGGAATTTGTTTGCAGTGGCTAAAGGCCCTGGTGTGCCCATTCTTTCTCTCAAACAAATAAATAAAATATTTTAAAAATGAGGAAGGGGGAATTATCATGGTGTATTGCCTATAATTATGGAAACTGTCAATAAAAAAGTAAAAAAAAAAAAAAAAAAAAACCTGGCCTGGTGTGGTGGCACACGCCTTTAATCCCAGCACTCAGGAGGCAGAGGTAGGAGGATCACTGTGGGTTTGAGGCCATCCTGAGACAACATAGTGAATCCCAGGGTCAGCCAGGACTACAGTGAAACCCTACCTCAAAAAAACAAAACAAACAAACCTTTAAAAAAAAACCTTTAAAATAAAAAAACTAGACTGAACATGGTGGCTCACACCTTTCATCCTAGCATTTGGGATGACAGATAATGTGATAAGGAGGGAGGGGCTGGGCAGGAATAGCTGAAGGCCGGGCCTCCTTTTTCTTTTCTTTTTTATTTTTGGTTTGTTTTTGTTTTTCGACGTAGGGTGTCACTCTAGCCCAGGCTGACCTGGAATTCACTATGGAGTCTCAGGGTGGCCTTGAACTCAGGCTGAGCTCTCTTACCTCCCCTTTCTGGAATCCTGGGGTAGGCTCCAGGGCTGGGGGCAGCTGCCACCCTTGTGATTTTGCTGGGCCACCTGGAGTCTTGCTTCTGGGTCAGGCAGACAGGGTGGGGCTCATTCTCTGCAGGCCTGGGGCTGAGGGCCGGCGGTCTCTGGTTGTGCTGTGTCCTCAGCCACAGGTGACTTCAAGCGCTTACCGGTGGGATGTGTGGCCCTCCCATGCTGTCCAGCCTGGCCGTGGAGCTCCTGGTTTTGTTGGTCATTTCTGGCACGGCCAGTGGCACCAGCACCTCTGTCCCGCAGTGGCTTCTGGGCTGGCACACGCAGGACCCAATGTTCCCAGTCCTGCCCACCCTGGGAGGGAGTCGGCCCGTGGCAGGTGGGGATGGCTTGGCCAGAGGATCAGCATAATAGGACCTGAGTTCAGACCCAGAACTCCCTGGAAGCCATGCAGGAGTGTGTGCGCGTGCGTGCGTGTTAGTGCCAGCTAGCTTGTGTTACACACACAGCCAGCGAGCAGAGATCCTGCCTCTGGGTAGAAGGATCTTCATTCTAGGATGTTCTCTGATGTCCACACACGTACTTGCAGACACACACAAACACTCACACACATGCTTCAATCCCTGGCACCATACACACGCACACAAAATAGCCCTTGGTGTTCAGCTCAAACAGGCTACTCCCAGACATTGTTACCTATGAATGTGTGTGTTTAGGGTTAATTCTTTTCTCCCTCAGGCTTCCAGCATGATCCTCAAGATTCTCTGGCAGGATTTGGAAGGACCACCCGGGCTGGGTGGGGACTCGGGACCCCTCCGGCAGTCGGGTTTTCAGACATGTCAGGAAGTGGGTTGTGCAGAGCCTCCCAGCCCAGGCTGGTGGGTGTCCGTGTGCCCCAGAAGACTAGGCCCCCACTGCCCGGGACGAATGTCAGTGGTGCTTGGTCACCCCTAAGCTGCCCCAGGGGGAGCCACAGGTTCTGCAGAGAAGCGACCTTAGAGAGCTGTCAGGAGCTGTCTAAGGAGCAAAAAGAGCCACAGATATGATATCTGAGCAAGTGCTGTGTGCCAGCACATTCCGGAGTCCAGGATATGCCATCCGTGCCCCCAGGAGACCCTGGTCTCAGCAAGTGGCTCAGAAGCTCGTGTCAGAGGAAGGTGAGTATGGGAAAGGGTGAGGTGGATGAGGCAAGGGAAAGGAGGGACCGACTGCTCTCCTCCGGACAGCAGCCGTGGGCGGTGACCCCAGAAGAGAGTTTGGGCAGAAAGAACTGTGCAGGCAGCGGGCTGAGGCAGGGCCCACTTGGCACCTTAGAGGAGCTGCAAGGTGTCCACTGTGGCTGATGGGGGGGGGGGGGCCAGACCTCGTGGGGCGTGGTCAACAGATGCTCCTGGGTCAGAGTAAAGGCTGATGTGAGCAGACGGTGACAACTGCATCAGTGGAAAACAGGCCAGAGTGTAATGGGAATTTTGGGGCTCCTTGCCAATTCACCAACATGCCAAAATACCAATAAATTTAGAGTACCCCAGATTGGTTTATTTATTGTTTTATTTATTTATTTATTTTGGTTTTTCCAGGTAGGGTCTCACTCTAGTCCAGGCTGACCTGGAAATCACTATGTAGTCTCAGGGTGACCTTGAACTCAGGGCGATCCTCCTTCCTCTGCCTCCCAAGTGCCACCACGCCCGGCTCAGTACCCCAGATTCTTCCACCCCCAGAGTCTTATCTCATGAATTTAGATAATTAAAATCCATAGGCCAGAGGGTAAGATTTGGAGAGACTGTATTAGATTAAGAGAAGGAAAAGAGAAGTCTAGAGAGTTCTTGTCATGTGGAGGGCAGGAGGGGTAGAGAGCCCATGTAGGAGTAAACGGGGTCTCCCCCCACCTCAGCCCAGCCGGGTCAAGACGAGGGAAGCTTACCAGAACCTCACAGTTCAGGAGCCGGCCCAGAGTGGCCTGCCCTGCCCTGGTAAACATATTTATAACCTTACTGTGGTGGGCTCTACCTTCTGGCTCTGATAAGCCAGAGAGTTGACTGGTTTGGGTAGGGGCTGGCTCAGGAAGAGGCCAGCCATGATGCTGAACTGGGGGGCTGAACTTGACCACCACAATGTCAGGATTAGGTTTAAATTCTAGGAAAGGGGACCTCCATCCCAGGAGGGGCTCAGATTGTTTGTTGAAAAACAGATCTAGGGAAGAGATAAGAAGACTGCAAGGATAGACCCAAAAACATTCCTGCTTTTTACTCTCGGGGCCCAGTCACTCTAAACTACCTAACAAAGCCACCTGACTTCCTCTCAAGAGAGGGAGAGGAGCCAGCCAGGGGCCTAAAGGCGGGTAAGAGTCAAGGAGGTCCTACTGAGGCTTTTTGTTTGTTTTTGTTTTTTTGAGGTAGGGTCTCACTCTAGCTCGGGCTGACTTGGATCTCACTCTGTAGTCTCAGGATGACCTTGAACTAATGAACTCATGGTGATCGATCCTCCTACCTCAGCCTCCCGAGTGCTGGGATTAAAGGTGTGTGCCACCATGCCCAGCCAAGACTTTTTTTTTGTTTTTTTGAAGTGGGAGCAGACAGGCTAGGCTGGTGGGTAGGGTGTGGGGTGGAGACAGTGAGAGGTAACGAAGTGGCATTCTCCATCCCTGAGCTGCAGAAAGCATGGGTGTGCCACACTCATGGGGACTGAGAGCATTCTGAGCGGGGGAGGTGGACTGCTGCCAGCTACCCCAGGGTAGCGCCGGGCCCCGGGAATCACCGAGCCAGCTGACCTGGCAAACACAACCGCCCATCCTGAGGGCCAGTCACCTGACCTCGCCCGCACTCTCAGGATGAATTTGCCAGGTGCTGCTAGTGGGGAGGTCACGACGTCAGGAAAAACAGTGACTCCTCCTGCCCTCCCCCCCCCCCCCCCCGGCCAGGGTGGAGGTTGAGTGTACCTCTGTTCACACCGCCAAGGCAGGTGGCACAGCCCCACCCTACTTTGCCTTGGTGACAGGCAGAACACCCTCACGGGCCTCCAAACGATCCCCTAGTGTCTGAGCAGCCCAAGTGGAGGACACCTCGCAGCCTTCAGCAGATGGATGGCATCGTCATCCCCAGATCACCTGAGGCCACATGGCGAGGAGGAGGGGTCCCGTAGGATTGTCTTCACCTCAGGGCAGGACCAGCACCTTGGAGAGCGATGAGCCTGAAAAGGGGCTAGGGAAGGCCAGTGAGATGTGGCCATGTCCAGCACCTCTCCACCCAATCACCCACACTACGAGTGCAGGAGCTGAGGGCGTGTGAGTGGGCAAGTCCCCTGGCTTGCGACCCTGAGAGCGAGGAGGGGGTGGGGCTATGCTCAGCCTGTCACCCTGGTGCCTAGCTTGGAACACAGTTGGTGCTCAATAAATGCCAGTGAAGGGCTGAAAGGATGGCTTAGCGGTTAAGGTATTTGTCTGCAAAGCTAAAGAACCCAGGTTCGATTACCCAGGACCCACGTAAGCCAGATGCACAAGGGGGCGCACGCGTCTGGAGTTTGTTTGCAGTGGCTGGAGGCCCTGGCGTGCCCATTCTCTCACTTTCCCTCCCTCTTTCTCTGTCAACTAAATAAATTTTTTAAAAATTTGAATATGGGGCTGGAGAGATGGCTTAGCGGTTAAGTGCTTCCCTGTGAAGCCTAAGGACCCCAGTTCGAGGTTCGATTCCCCAGGACCCACATAAGCCAGATGTACAAGGTGCCGCACGCATCTGGAGTTTGTTTGCAATGGCTGGAAGCCCTGGCGTGCCCATTCTCTCTCTCTCTGTCTCTTTCTCTCCCTCTCTCTGTCACTCTCTCAAATAAATAAATAAAAATGAACAAAAAATATTTTTTAAAAATTTGAATATGTAAAAATAAATAAGTAAACATAGTCAAAGGCAGGGAGGGAATTACCATGATTTATTGTCTGTAATTATGGAGGTTATCAATTTAAAAAAAAGGAAAAAATAAAATGTAGAAACCTTTAAAAAATGCCAAAGAACGGGTGAGGTGAGCAGTCAGAATGAATGTATAATCGATGCCAACTCCTCCCTGCCACAGGCACGTGCAGTTTCCTCTGTCCCAGTGCCCTTCTTTGGGAGTTTATGCCACACTTCTGGGCCCTCTCTGCGTCTGTCACTCACTCTGTGCGTCCTGCTTCCTTGGTCTTTGTGGTGGGTTTAGCCCTGAACCCTTTACTACCCATCCTGTGCCATGAGCTGAGAGGAGGCCGGTGTTTCAGGCCCAGTCATGACAGGCCTGGCCTCTAAACTGTTTGACTGCCCTGAGGAGACTTCCTTCATGAATGACCTAAAGAATTTTAACTAGAACCGGGTGTGGTGGCGCACACCTTTAATCTCAGCGCTCGGGAGGCAGAGGTAGGAGGATCACCGTGAGTTTGAGGCCACCCTGAGACTACAAAGTGAATTCCAGGTCAGCCTGGGCTAGAGTGAGACCCTACCTCGAAAAAACAAAAACAAAAATCAAAAAAAGAATTTAACTTAGGCCTGGAGAGATGGCTTAGCCGTTAAGGTGCTCGCCTGCAAAGCCAAAGGATCCAGGCTTGATTCCCCAGTACTTACTTAAGCCAGATGCACAAGGTGGCACATGCATCTGGAGTTATTTGGAGTGGCTAGAGGGCCTGATGTGCCAATTCGCTCTATCTGCCTCTCTCTCTCTCTCTCTCTCTCTCTCTCTCTCTCTCTCTCTCACCACACACACACACAAATAAATAAAATATTTTTAAACAAAAGAATTTAACTTAAATGGGTTTCAAAGTCCCCCACCCCCAGCAGCATGTGCCCCCTGTAGCCGCCCCAAGGGCTGATTCTTCAGAGCAAGGCAGGGTTCGCCTGGGGAAAGGGGTGCCCCTCGTCTGGGTACAAAGGGGCTCCCAAGGCCAGAGTGCAAGATAACTTCCCTACTCCTAGGACCGTCCTGGGAGAGGGCAAAGGTGCCAGTGGGAGGCAGGGCGTATTCTCCTTGGGACTGCCCAGCTCTCCTAAGAACTTCAGTTCTCACCATATTTGCTTAGAGCCATGTGGCTGTGGCATAAATACCAGTTTACTTACTCTACATCCCAATAAAGCCACAGAGGAGCCAGTGGCTTCCCTGGGTGGCAGCGATGCAGCCCCGGAGGGAGGTGTGTCCCGGCTGTCAGGGCTGGGTGTTCCGAGCCAGCTGCGGTCCCTCCTTCTCACTGGCCTCTCTCTGGGTCCCACAGCCAAACCTCGTGCCTCTGGCTGCGTTGGGGCCCACTGTGGAGGTGGGGGAGTCATATGATCCAGAGCAGACTAATCAGGGCTAGGCTCAGACAAGGACTGGTAGCCCAGAAGAGCCAGTGAGATTTTTCTGTGGGGAAATCAGGACCAAGGCAGGTCTTGCTCTCCTGGCGGCTTGGAGCCTAGAACACCAAGAAATGCTATGGGTTGAGAAGGGAGCCAGCTCAGGAGGTAGTAGATGGTAGAGAAAGAGAATGAGCTTCCGCTGCTTGATCTGGCTGTTCTGACGCCAGAGCTGGGATTAGATTGGAATATATATATACGTGCATATTTTTTTTCTTTCTCTTTTTCTTTTTTGCGATGCTGGGGATGGAATCCAGAGCCTCATGTATGCTAGGCAAGTGCTATAATGCTGAGCTACATCCCTGTGTGTGTGTGTGTGTGTGTGTGTGTGTGTGTGTGTGTGTGTGTGTGTGTGGTTTGTTATTGTCATTTCAGACCTTATCTCCCTTTGTAGCTCAGGCTGTCCTGACCTCACTTAGCCTAGGCTGACCTTGAACTCATGGTGCTCCAGCAGCCTGAGGGCTGGGATTACTGGCATGAGCTATCACATCCAGCCCCAGTTCTTTTATTTCTAAATTACTTTACTTTATTTATTTGAGAGAGAGAGAGAAAGAAAGAGGTAGACAGAGGGAGAGAGGGAGAGAATGGCCGGGGTGTGGTGGCCCATGCCTGTGGCAGAGGAGCTAGGAGGATTGCCATGAGTTCAAGGCCAGCCTGAGACTACAGAGTGTGTTCCAGGTAGCTTGGGATAGAGCGAAGAGAGAGAGAGAGAGAATGGGCACACCAGGGCCACCAGCCACTGCAGATGAACTCCAGACGCATATGCCACCTTGTGCATCTGGCTTACGTAGGTTCTGGGGAGTCAAACCTGGATCCTTAGGCTTTTCATGCAAGCACCTTAACTGCTAAGCCATCTCTGCAGCCCTGCCTCTCTCTCTCTCTCTCTCTCTCTCTCTCTCTCTCTCTCGCTCTCTCTTTCTTTTTAAGGTAGGATCTCACTCCAGGCCTGGCTGACCCTGGGCTGGAATTCACTATGTAGTCTCAGGGTGGTCTCGAACTCACGGTGATCCTCCTACCTCTGCCTCCTGAGTGCTGGGATTAAGGTGTGTGCCACCATGTCCCACTCTTAATTTACTTTTTGACGCTTTATTTTTATTTATTTATTTTTTTAGATTTATTTATTAGAGGGAGTGAGAATGGGCGTGCCAGGGCTTCCAGTCACTGCAAACGAACTCCAAATGTATGCGCCACCTTGTGCATCTGGCTAACGTGGGTCCTGGGGAATTGAACCTGGCTCCTTTGGCATTGCAGGCAAGTGCCTTACTGGCTAAGCCATTCCTCCAGCCCACTTTTTGACAATTTTATGTCATGATCATGTGCTCTCTTCTCCCCCTCCTGCCCCTGCTGAGTCCCTTCTTCTAAACCAAGTGCCTTGCTACTTTCATGTCTCTTTCTTTGCAGCCCACTGCATTGAATTAGGGGAGTTTGTACCACCGTGGGTGGGAGCATGGACAACTTGCCCGTGGCTACAGCCCTGGAGAGCACGACCCCTCCTCCCTGGCAACCATTAATGCTGAATGACGCCTCCGGGAGGGGTAAGGGCCTCGTGAACCCTCCTTGCTGGTTTTTTTGGAGACAGACGCTCACTGTGCAGCCCAGGCTGGCCTCCAACTAGAGATGCTCCTGCCTCCCACACTGCTGAGCTGACAGGCCCGTGTCACCACACCTGGCTAGAGTGTCGGCTTTCTATTATGAATCCTCACGAACTTGCCTCAAAACAGCTCTCATTGCAGTTTTCTAGCAAAGAAATACAGAGCAGCGTGACCCCTTTGGCTTTCCGGTGGGGGAGTCCCACAAGAGCAGATTCTGCGTGGTCAGGACCCAGTCCTTCCCAAGAGGCTGAGCTGGATCCAGACCCATGTATCCCTGGACAGTCAAGGAGATCATGTCTTGGGCTTTGGTGGCAGGAGCCTGGGGGTGCCAGGAAGGTTGGCGCATTGAGAAGCGGGTCCTACCGTAAGTGAACCTGAGCCTGGCTGTTGGCATATCTCCGGAGCCCTCTGCTGTCCGCCCCTCCCCCCCGCCCCCTGCCCCTGGCTCGAGTCCTGAGCAGGTATCAGGGGCGTGGTGGTGGAAGTGCTCCTCTCACGTTCCCCCATCGGGACACAGCCGGGGTCACACAGGGTCACTGGGCCAGGTGCCTGCCCATGTCCCTCCATCACATCTGAGGCCCCATTTGCTTAGCAGAAACAGACCGCAATTTCTTCTCGATCAGTGGCTGGAGTTCCCAGGGCGGGTGGGCTTTGTGACCACCTTGGGGTGGAGGGGACGACTGGACGGTGCCGTGTGCCTGTCCATCTGCCATGGGCTTGTCAGCAGCGCCCACTGTGTGCCAAAGCTATGCTGCTCCACGGCATCTGCCTCAGGGCGCATGGGCACCAAGCCACACTGGCTTAATTCTTTTCATTCATAATTGGCATGACCCTAGGCCCCCAGACAGCTGTGCTGTTATTTCAAAGCCCCCAAACCTCCCTAGAAGAGCCCCACAGGGTGCTCCCTCTGGCTTTGCCTTCTCTGTCTCTCTCCCATGCCTGCTGTCCCCAGTCTAGGACGCCAGTGCCGTCACCAAGGTCTGGCCTTCTGGTGCCCTGACCAGAGGGTCAGAGAGGCTGGGCATGGAGTCCCCTTCCTGGCCAGCTCCTCCTTCCTCACCTCGCTGCTCCCTTCCTTGAAGTCCTAGGCCCACATAGGAGTGGACGCCGGGCCCGAGGCAGCTGGCTGCGCTGGACATCCCCTGCAGTAGAGCAGCGCTGGTTAAGTCACTCCTCTCACAACCTTCACTCATTCATTTGTTCATTCAATTTCTTTTCCTGTTTTTTTGAGGTAGTCTCGCTCTAGTCCAGGCTGAGCTGGAATTCACTATGTAGTCTCAAACTGGCCTCAAACTCGTGGTCATCCTCCTACCTCTGCCTCCCAAGTGCTGGGATTAAAGGCATGCACTACCACACCTGGCCTTAATTTTTTTTTTAGTGTGCATGCATGTGTGGTACACGTATATGTGTGTAGGTGCACGTGTGTGAAGGTGTCTATGCATGTGTGTGGAGGCCAGAGGTCAGTCCTGGGTATCTTCCTCAGTTTTTTGTTTTTTAAGACATTGACTTTCATCGAACCACAAGCTCAGCGTTTCCGATAGACTAACCTGTGAGCCCCTGGGCTCGTCTTTGTTGTCACAGGCTGGGTGATGGGCACACACCGCCACGCCTGGCTTTTATGTGGGTGCTGGAGGTCTGAACTCAGGTCCTCATGCTTACAAGGCAAACCCTTTACCCACTGAGCCGCTCCCCAGCCCCGGCTCATTCAGGTTTTGCCCATTACCTACTGAACACCTGCCCTGAGCTGGTCAAGCACTCAGCCGCTGGGGAGGAGGATGTCAGAGGTGTGGTTTCAGCACTGCACGACAGACAGGTCCAGCTCAGTGGGGCCTGACATTTAGACACTTTTGGTCACAGTCTTTAAGCAAAAGAACATTTAATCACATAGAATTGGAGTCAGGGTTCACCTTAAACTTGCTATAAGCCACGTATGGTGGTTTGAATTAGTGCCCACCTCCCCCCCGGCAAAAACATGTTTTTTTCTTTTTGGCTTTTCCGAGGTAGGGCCTGGAATTCACTATGTAGTGTCAGGGTGGCCTTGAACTCATGGCAATCCTCCTACCTCTGCTTCCTGAGTGCTGGGATTAAAGATGTGTGCCACCACGCCCGGCTAACGCGTGTGTTTTGAATGCTTGATTTCAGCTGCTGGCAACTTGGGAGGTGGAGCCTTGCTGGAGGAGGGGAGTTGTTCGGATGAACCTTGGGGGTCATTAGGCCCCAGCTTGCCAGTGTGAGTCAGCTCCCTCTCCTGCTGCTGTTTTCTACCTGCTGTGGCAGAGGTGACGTCCGGCCTTTGCTCGTGCCGTGACTTTCCCCTGCCGTCATGGGGCTTCCCCTCCAGACTATGAGCCAAAATAAGCCCCTTCCTCATATCAGCTGCTTCTGGTCGGGGGCTTTGTCTCAGCAACACGGGGGTCACGACGGCAGTGCATGTCAGCCCCTCCTGCAAGCCCTGGTGAAGAGTCTGCCTCAGATGGGAACAGTGTTCCAGGCAAAGACTCCATGCCCAGGAAGCGCTGGGGTGCAGAGGTGCCTCAAGAGGGAGAGCTGGGGAAAATAGTGCAGATGGCAAGGGAACCCAGGAGGGCTAATCTAAGAGTGGCGTGTGTGACGTGGTGTGGTCCTGCTTTCCCAGACATCTGAAGAGAAAGTGCAGCAAGATGCCTGGGCTCCCGCGGGATGCCTCTCTTGCCAGCCAGTTCCTTTCCACTCATTCTTGGCCCTGGCTTTCTGGCTCTTGAGCCAGAACCTCACTGCCCAAGCTCCGGGTCTCTGCTCACCCGACTCTTTGGGAAGCACCCTGAAGACTGGTGGGGGAGCCCCCTTCCTCCCTGAGCTCTGCTCAGATGAAAAACTCTGGGGTTCCTGCCCTTCAGGGGTGGATACTGCCTGCCATCTGCGTCACAGACAAAGTTGGACAGGTTCTTGGGCACAGGCCAGTGGCCTGGTACTGCCCTGGGTGACTTGAGGACATGGGCTAGGCTCCAGCCACTGAACATGCCACCCTCCCCTCTCAAACCTCGTCCCTAGAGAAGGGTGCCCTAGTGGGGACCTTCTGACCCAGCTCCCCTCCCCCCCACACACACCCACCAGCTGGGGAGGGGTGTTTGCTAGCCCGTGGGACCCAGTGCTGGCCCTGGAGACCCAGAGCTCAGCGGGAGTTCTCCCCTCCATCTCTTTAGGGGCTGGAGGAGAGAAATAGAGTGTGCAAAGTGCCCAACACTGCTCAGCTAACCCCTGTGTGGTGTGAATGTGAATGTGTCCCCCATGGCCTAAGGTATTTTAAAAATCTTTTATTTTGGGTTGGAGAGACGGTTTAGTGGTTAAGCACTTGTCTGTGAAACCTAAGGAACCAAGTTCGAGGCTCAATTCCCCAGGACCCACTTAAGCCAGATGTACAAGGTGGCACATGCATCTGGAATTCATTTGCAGTGGCTAGTGCCACCACGCCTAGCTCTAAATAAATATTTAGCTGGGCATGGTGGTGCACACCTTTAATTCCAGCACTCAGGAAGCAGAGGTAGGAGGATCACTGTGAGTTCAAGGCCACCCTGAGACTACATAGTTAATTCCAGGTCAGCCTGAGCTAGAGTGAGACCCAACCTTGAAATCCCTCCCCCAAAAAAGGAGAGAAAGAATGGGCACGCCAGGGCCTCCAGCCGCTGCAAACTCCAGATGCATGCGCCCCCTTGTATGTCTGCCTTACCTGGGTCCTAGGGAATTGAACCTGGGTCCTTTGGCTTTGCAGGCAAGTGCCTTAACCACTAAGCCATCTCTCCAGCCCCTGATTTATTGTTTGTTTAGCTTGCAACTTCAGTCTCTAGCAGCCTGCTGCAGGAAGCGTCACTAAGAGCAGATCTTTCCGTCCAGCCCTAAAGCGTGCCCCGAGCCAGCTGGAGCTCCGGCCATTCATGCTTGTGGCTGTTTGGCCGTGTCTCTCTGTGAGGATGTATGGAAGCAAGCCAGCCGCTTCTGCCGTAATGGAGTTTCTCCTGGAATCTAAGCCTGAAACGAACCACTTCCTCCCACAAGCTGCTTCTGGTCGCATGTTTGTGCCAGTGAGGAAAAGCAACTGTAACACAACGCCTGTTGCAGTTCCCTTCTTGCTGCTGGGACAAAGCACCCAGCCAAAAGCAGGTGATGGCAGGAAAGTTTTTTATTTTGCTTTATAGCCTCTAGGGGAAGTCCTATGATGGCGGGACAGCAGGGCACGAGCAGAGGCTGGACGTCACCTCTGCCACAGCGGGTGGACGCAGCAGCAGGAGAGACAGACGAGCCAGCACTGGCAAACTGCTAGCCAATAAGCTCAAGGTCTGCCTCCAGGCCGCACCCCCTCCAGCAGGCCTTGGCCCATGCCATCCTTTCCTCTGCTATCATGAAGGTTCCCCTCAAGACTGTGAGCCAAAATAAATCCTTTCCTGCCATCCAGCTGCTCTGGTCAGGTGTTTGTCCCAGCAATAGGAGGGTAACCACAGCACGCAATCAGAGACCCAGACTGGTGCCTTTTTTAGTTTTTGTTTGTTTGTTTGTTTCGTTTTTTGAGGTAAGGTTTTCCTCTAGCCCGCTGACCTAGAAATCACTATGTAGTCTCAGGCTGTCCTCCAACTCACAGCAATCCTCCTACCTCTGCCTCCTGAGTGCTGAGATTAAAGGGGTGCATTACCACACTCAGCTATATATATATTTTTGAATTATTATTTATTAGCAAGAAGAGAATGAGTGTGCCGGGGCCACTGCAAATGAACTCCAGTTGCATGCACTACTTAGTGCATCTGGCTTTGTGTGGGTACTGAGTAATCGAACCCAGGCTAGCAGGTTTTGCAAGCAAGTGCCTTTAACCTCTGAGCTATCTCTCCAGCCCCCTTTTATAGGTTTTGAATGGGGGCCAAGCCAAGCAGCTCTGATGCCAACTTTCTCCCTAGGAGATCAGGTTTAATCTTTCTAGGAAGTCTAACCTTCCAGGAAAGGGGAGCTCCTTTCTAGAGAGGGACTCAGGTTAATTCAAGGAAAAGTAGGTCTAGGGAACCCCGTAGGCAGCGAGATCCCTGTCTGACCTCTGGCAAAGTGGAGACTGCAAGGTCAGTCTCAAGGACATTCCTCACTTTTCCTTTCCGGGGTCCCTGTTGCCCATAAACTGCCTCAGAGTCATATGATGATAGCCAGCACCTTATAACCCTCACCCAGGCCAGGCTAGTAGGGGAATTGGGGTGTATTTAAGAGCAGTGGAGCCATTCTTGGCTCTGGGTTGGGCTGTAACCTATGAGTTGGGGTGCCAGACAGTCACAGAAGCTCCACTGAGCCCATGGCCTCCACATTCTTGCCTATGATTGTGAAAAATGAAATCCACAGACCATCGAGGTGAAGCTTGGAAAGGTGCTGTCCTGGAGCTGACAAGACAGGAGGCAGGCAGAGCTCGTTAAGGCAGGAGGGGTCCCCAGAGATGGGAAAACCTGCCTGGTGATTTTGATGGGAGGCTACAAGAAGGGGGATTCCTTTAAGGAAGATGATGTGATAGTTTGATTCAGGTGCTCCCCATACACTTATGTGTTCTGAATGCTAGATCCCCAGCTGGTGGCAATTTGGGACTTGAAGCCTCCTGGAGACAGTGTATTGTTGGGAGTGGGCCTATGGGTGTTATAGCCAGTTTCCCCTGCCAGTGTTGGGCACACTGTTTTGCTGATGTTGTCTACATGATATTGGACAAAAGGTGATGTCCACTGTCTGCTGATGCCACATTTCCCCTGCTATCATGGAGCTTCCCCTTGCAGAAACTGCTTTTAGTTTGATGCTTTCTGCCAGCAATGAGAGGTTTATTTGACTGCAACAATAAAGTGGTACCAGAAGAGTGGGGACATTGATGCTAGAAACCTGTCTGGGGCTTTGGCCATTTGGAACTGACTTGAGGGGGGAATGTGGAAGGATTTGAAACCTTGGCCTAAGAGATTCCTTGAACGCTGTAAGTACAGCTTGATGGACTATTCTGGTCAGAGTTGAAAGACCTGAATGAGATAAGAACTGTGTACTGTGAGGTTTAGGTTATAGGGAGAAAAATAGCTTTGCCTAGACTGGTCTAGAAGCAGTTTGTGCCGGGCATGGTGGTGCATGCCTTTAATCCCAGCAGAGGGATTAATTTAATTGTCAGGCAGAGGTAGGAGGATCACCGTGAGTTCAAGGCCTCCCTGAGACTACATAGAAGAAATTTGTGTGAGAGGCTTATGGTTCTGAGAACTTGTGCAGGGTTGCATTGCATAGAAACAGAGTGGTGTGAGCAGAGGGACACAGCACACACGCCAAAAGGAAATCCTGGGGCCAAAACTGTTGCCTGTTCAGCTGAGATTAAACATTTGAGAAATTGCAGCCATTGAGGGTGGACCAACTGATCTGCATTGTTTCAACAGGAAGCATGCAGACTCTTTTGAAGTCAGGTACCTGAATGCCGAAGGCGTGTTCTGCTCTTCAAAGTCAGATTTATTTTCTCCCTGGATTAACGAATTGATAGACCACCTGCTACTATGGAGTACAACAAATGCAGGAAAGAGAGGGTCAATGGTTTTGCCTTTTTGGAAATGGCCATGGGCAACGCGAAGCGTGCTTGTTGGATTACCTGCATGGAGGCCTGGTAGAGCATTGAAAATGATCCGCGAGTTGCAGTGGAGACCCAGTGGAGATGCCAGGACTATGAGATGGCTGCCAAGAGCTGCTGGCAACGGATGGAGAATACCTGGGGCTGTGAGCAGCCGAGCTAGAGGGATGGAATTGGCACTGCAGAGACTCGTCACTGGTTAGAATTATCAGACTTGGAGACTTGCCACTGGTTAGAGTTGACACACTTGGAACTAAAGAATTCGACGTTTGCCCTGTTTGTTTTAAATTTTGTATTGGTTCAAGTTTTGCTTGTTATGCCCAGTGCCATCTTTTGCAGTGTGAATGTTTATTCTGTGCCATCATTATTATTTTTGGTATCATGGCTCAGTGAAAAGACTTTGGACTATGGGGATGTTTGAACACCATTGGGATTGACAAAAACTGTAGGGGGCTACAGCGATGGCTTAGTGGTTGAGCACTTGCCTGTGAAGCCTAAGGACCCTGGTTCAAGGCTTGATTCCCCAGGACCCATGTAAGCCAGATGCACAAGGGGGCACATGCATCTGGAGTTCTTTTGCAATGGCTAGAGCCCTGGCACACCCATTCTCTTTCTCTTTCTATGAAATAAGTAAAAGTATTTTTAAAAAACTATAGGGACTTTTTAGGAATTGAAAACTCCTGGAGACAGTGTATTGTTGGGGGCGGGATTATGGGTGGGTATTACAGCCAGCTTCCCCTTGCCAGTGTTTGGCACACTCTCCCACTGCTGTTGTCCACCTGATGTTGGTCAGGGGGTGTTGTCCACCCTCTGCTCATGCTGTCATTTTCCTCTGAGGTCATGAAGCTTCCTCTTGAGTCCGTAAGCCATAATAAACCCTGACTTCCCAAAGCTGATTTTGGTTGGGTTGTTTCTGCCAGCAACAGAGATAAGGAAAACTCAGAATAATCATGTTTCAAAGGAAAGTGTAATTTTATTTACATCTTTAAGCCAGGTTTCTAGAAAAGAATTCCTATAGAGACAAAGAAATCAGGAAATGTCAGATTCCCTATATAGGCTAAGGGAAGTTTCCCACTTACAAAAGTAGCCAGCTCAGGGGTGGCGCATGCCTTTAATCCCAGCAGTCCTGAGGCAGAAGTAGGAGGATTGCTGAGTTTGAGGCCACCTTTTGAGAATACATAGTGACTTTCAGGTCAGCCTGGGCTAGAATGAGCCCCTACCTTGAAAAAACAAAAACAAACAAAAAAGGGCTGGAGAGGTGGCTTAGCAATTTAGGTGCTTGCCTGCAAAGCTAAAGGACCTCGGTTTGATTCCCCAGGATCCACATAAGCCAGATGCACAAGGTGACACATGCGTCTGCAGTTCATTTGCAGTGGCTGGAAGCCCTGATGCGCCCATTCTCTCTCTCTCTCTCTCTCTCTCTCTCTCTCTCTCTCTCTCTGCCTCTTTTCCTCTCCCAAATAAATTAATAAAAACAAAATATTAAAGAGAGGCAGTCTGAGGAAGGAGTTCACACCCCAGAGTGTGGGCCTGGCCTTCTCTAGAAAGACTCCTGTATCTTTGCAGCAGTCATTTCTAGGATTATGGTGGCCACTGAAGTTATATCCTTAAGGGTAGCCATTGGAATGCTGAAATTAAAGACATGAAGGGCTGGAGGGATTGCTTAGTGGTTAAGGCAGTTGCCTGCAAAGCTAAAGGAACCAGGTTCGATTCCCCAGTACCCACGTAAAGCCAGATGCACAAAGTGGCACTGCATCTGGAGTTTGTTTGCAGTGGCTGGAAGCTCTAGAACACCCATTCTCTCTCTGCCTCTCTCTCTGTCTCTTTGTTTGTTTTTCAATGTAGGGTTTTGCTGTAGCCCAGGCTGACCTGGAATTCACTATGAACTCAGGGTGATCCTCCTACCTCTGCCTCCTTTGCTGGGATTAAAGGCATGTGCCACCACTCCCAGCTCCTCTTTCTCTCGTAAATAAATAAAAAGATGTGCACTACCATGCCCAGCTTTTTTTTTTTTCTTGTCCCCAAGGTAGGGTCTCATTCTAGCATAGGCTGACCTGGAATTCACTATGTAGCTTCAGGCTGGCCTCAAACTCATAGCAATCTTCCTACCTCGGCCTCCAGAGTGCTGGCATTAAAGGTGTGCACCATCATGCCTGGCTGTTTTCTTTTGAAGATTTTTATGACAATATACAATTACATACAATATACCAGGAACATAATTTCCCCCAACCACCTTTCATTTCCCCCTCCACTAATCCCTTCTTTCCAAATAGGCCCTGCTCTCTTTATGTCATCCTTTTCCCCGCCTAGCATGCAGCCTGTGTGCGCTCTTGCTGTCTCTAGGTGAGGAGTGTTGTCTCCGCGAGCTGCCTTCACAGCAAGACTCACTGTGCTGGGGTGCTCCACTCAGCTACAAAGAGGCTTCACCCAGACTCCGGAGCCACGGGTCCTTTTCTTCCCATGCTCCCTTAATCCTCCTTGTCTTCCCATCCTGCCTCCAAGGGTTTCTGACTGGAGCCACAGAAGACAGCACTTAGAGCAGAGAGATCCTCAGATACACCCAGAGGCCCCTGCCTTGTGGGCCATTCTCCTGCCTGTGGGAGGACCAGACCGGTGGAGTTCATTGCACCATTTCCTCCCCCAGGGCTGGGAGTGCTCAGCGAGGTAGGAGGTAATCAGAGCAGTTTCCTCAGTCAACATGAATCTATATTTAGACCTGGGGCCTAGCTCCGGGCTGGGCCAAGGCCAGGGTGTGGCTGGGCCTGTGGCTGTTTCCCCCGTCTGGGGCCTGAAGGAAGCTTCCACCTGTTCCCCCAGAACCCCAGGCTGCCGAAGCCTGTGGAGCCGCAAGCTGTACATGGGACGCTGAAAACACCAAGTGAGTGGCTGGAGAGATGGCTCCGCAGTTAAGACACTTGTCTGCAAAGCCAGTACCCATGTAAAAGCAGATGCACAAAGTGGCACATGCATCTGGAGTTCATTTGCAGTGGTTAGAGGCCCTGGTGTGCCCATTCACTTTCTCTATTTTTCTGCCTCTGAATCTCTTTGCTTGCAAATAAATAAAATATTTAAAAACACACACACCAAGTGAGGACTCCTCCAGCCTCCTTCCCTTTTCCACAGCCACATGGATAGGCAGGATCCCCTTTTTAGACACAAGGGGACCCCTCCCCATCTAGTCGTATTTCTAGGGACCCATGTTTTCTGAGGGTCTTTTGTGCCCTGGTGTCAGCCATGGTACCGTGAGTGTAGGACAGTGAGTGAAACAAGGCCCTGGATAGAATTAGTATAAATAAAAGCCGCCAACATGATGATTAAGAAAGGCCAAGGAGCTGGGCTCAGTGGTTAGTGTTTGTCTAGCACACATAAAGAGGTGCTGTTTTTCTTCCACATGCCTGGAGGCAGGGAAGGGTGGCCAGCTGGTGGTTTTGCAGTAGTCCAGAGTGGCTTCTCCCCTAGTACACTGCTGCTCCCCAGGAGACACCAGGGATGTCTGGGGACACTCATGGCTGTCACAGATGGAGAAATGGCCCAGACATGTGGCCACCAGACACCCAGGGATCCCAGCACCATCCTGAAAAGTACAGGACAGTCCCCGCCACAAGGGAGGAGCGCCTGGTATGTGGAAGGTGCTGTCTGAAGTGGGGGAGTCCTGGTCCCGTGGGAGGAGGGTGGCCAGGACTGGGACTCAGAGAGACCAGAGATGACTCCAAGGGTCCTGAACGTGAAGCACCGAGTCTCAGTTATTCTTGAGGAGCCGAATGAGAAGCTGGGAGGGGCCTTGGGGCATGGGTCTGACTGAGACGGAGGCCCCCAGGGGAACGCTGGACGAGGAGCTCAGAAGCAGAATGGGGACAGTGTGTGCCTCTGAGACCCAGGGCCGAGCCAGGTGCTGAGGACGTGGGATGCAGCAGGGGCGGCGGGTGATCAGGGGGTCACAGGCCAGAAAGGCAAAGGCTGCGGTGTGCTGAGTGAGAGCTGCTAGCTGGCGGGGTGTCCTCAGCAACCAGCCCTGGGGACTGGGGAGATGGCTCAGCGAACAGACCGGAGCTCAGACCCACGGCGGCGTCATAAATGCTGGGCTGGTAGGCATGGTGGCAGTCTGCAAACCCAGGAGTTAGGAGGTGGAGACGGGAGTGTCCCAGGGCAAGATGGCTGCCTAGATAGCCAGGCTGGAGAATTCTGGGTTCAACTGAGAGACTCAGCCTCGGTAAGTAAGGTGGAGCATGCTCAAGGACGATGCCTGCTGTTAACCTCTGGCCTCCACAGGCGTGTGCCGTGCATGCATACACAACACACTCATACACAGGCTGATACATAAATAAACAAAGCTAACCATTGTGTGGGAGCTCCAGCTCCTGTGTTCTCAAGTAGCAAGGCTGCCTTCTGCCTGCACCCTGAGGAGCTTCCCCCCACTCCCCACCCTAGGTGGGGTCTCGATCTAGCTCAGGCTGACCTGGAATTCACTATGTAGTCTCAGGGCGGCCTCGAATTCACAGCGATCCTCCTACCTCTGCCTCCCGAGTGCTGTGATTAAAAGCGTGCCCCACCATGCCCAGCCTGAGGAGCTTTTAAGCAGAACAGGTGGGCGAGTGTGTGCCTCAGGGCATGCAGGAAGTGTGTGACTGGACATTTCATACACAAGAGCTGTGAGCTTGAGAGCCAAGTGTTGATGGACTCCAAGACCGAGGCAAGGGCCCAGCCAGTATGGCCACTTTGTGGGGTACGTGTGTGTCCACAGGACTTTCCTGACCAACCCCCAGGGCACATTCCCACATTTTGGCAGGAAGCCACATCAGTGGTGAAGTTTGGCTGTGGACCAACCCCTCCTTCACCTATAGCCAAGGCAGACTTCAGGATTCTGAGGCGATTCACAGAGAGAGAAAACTCGGGAAAGAGACCGAGGTTCCTTGGTCATACAACATCTGATGCCCAGTGGGTTAAGGAAAACAGGGATGTTGTCATCTGGGGTACATCGGAGTGGCTTACTCTGATCTCTGGCCTCAGGGGTTTCAGCAGGGGGTGGACCTGGATTCAGGGATGGTGCCTGGTGGACTTGTTCTTTTTTTTTTTTTTAAGATTTATATTTATTTATTTATTTATTTATTTATTAGAGACAGACAGAGGGGGAGAGAGAGAAAATGGGCACCCCAGGGCCTCTAGCCATTGCAAATGCATGTGCCACTATGTGCATTTGGCTTACAGTGGATCCTGGAGAATTGAATCTGGGTCCTCAGGCTTCATAGGCATGCGCCTTAACCACTAAGCCATCTCTCTAGCCCTTTTTTTAGAAAGAGAGAGAGGGAGAGAGAATGGGTGCCCCAGGGCCTTCAGCTGCTGCAAACTCCAGACACGTGCGCCCCCTTGTGCACATGTGCAACATTGCGCACTTGTGTCACTGCATCTGGCTTATGTGGGACCTGGAGATTCGAACATGAGATCTTAAGCTTTGCAGGCAGTCACCTTAACCGCTAGGCCATCTCTCTATCCCTGGCTGCCCCAATTCTTGTGGTCATTCCTGTCTTGGTTCGAGCCTTACTATGCTTGGATGTGTCACCGCCAGCTGTCCCCCACCCTGAGGACTTCCTCACGGCAGGCTCTGAGGACCCTCCTATGCACAGGGCAGGGTATGGCATGACTGGTGAACCATCAGTTCCTTCCACAGTGTCAGGTTCTTCCGCAGCCTCCCACCCACAGGTCTCTTCAGGGGCTCTGTGACTCTTCCCAGAGGCCACACAGGAAACGGTGGCGGCATGCCGGCATCTTAATCCCGAGGAGCGGACGTGCTGACTGGTGAAATGTCAAATGACGACCCCATGCACACCACCGAAGCCACCGTCAAAAGGACAAGCACAGGTTGGGCTGAGGTGCAGGGAAGGGCACGGCTCTGCTGTGCGCCAGGTCAAATTTTGACGTTCAGGATGAATGAAACAGGCAACCTAATGTTGTCCCAGCCTCTGGCCCAGCCTGTCACCTTGCGGCAGACACCCAACCAAAGAGAAGTCCAGCCTACCTCAAGATCCTTCAGGTGGTGAGTGGCAGAGCCGAGGTTTGAACCTGGGCACTCTCGCCTGCAGTGGAGTCCTCCCTCCGCAGGGTTCCTTGGTAAAGGAACGAGGTACCTCAGCTAAGACAGAGTTGGCAAGCAGCTCAGGGAGGGTGCTATTACCAGGATGCACCTGAAAACAGAGGAGCCTTTTCCCTCTGCCTTGAATGCAAGCCCACTACCCGCAGGCATGCCGCAGCCTGGCTCCGGAATGTGGACACACCACTGGTTCCTGGAGACCTGCGGTTGATGGAGGATCTGGAGGGGTCAGGCCAGCATCAGACCTGGCTGGCTCTCTCTATTCACCTGAGGAACCCCCTTCACACTGCCTGAACTGAGTGGCCACCTGGACCATGCTCAGACCCTGGGCTTCCCCTGGTTTGGCAACCCAAGTAGTGGGTCAGTGGATAATGCACGTAGTAGGCCAGCATGGGTCCAGAACCTGCTGCCTGAGGTGGGAGTGGAACTCAGAGCTGCTCTTGGCACAGGGAAGAGGGCGGGACTCCCTGGGCTCCTGTGAAGGGGCAGGAGGGGACACCAGGTATCAGGCAGATGTGAGTATGTAGAGACCACTCAGAGGAAGAGTGACTGTGGTTCTGGGGCCAGTCTCCTCATCTCTGAAGAGCAGTGGTAGTCGGGAGAACCACGTCAAGGTGGGATCCCAGTGTGCAGGGACATGTGTGGGATACTAGGACAGCCACACCTTCCTGGGGCGTCTTCTGTCCTCTTGGAGTCTTCTTGGTGCCTGTGCATCCTTGCTACTGGCCACTACCTGCTTACTGTCGTTTTGACCCCAGAGTGCAGCCTTGGCTCACCTTGCGGGCAGATGGCCACCTGTATGGTGACCATTGCTACATAGTATCAGATGTGACCTGTCCCTTATGAGCTGGATTCATTATCACCTATGGTAATCCACACAGGTCTCAAGTCACAGGCTGACCTGACACTCAGTAGCCTCAGGCTGGCCTCAAACTCATGATGATCTCTACCTCCTAAGTACTGCGACCAAGGGCATGCACCACCACGCCTGGCTTAGGTGAGTCTTTGTTTTTGTTTTTGAGGTAGGGCCTCACTCTAGCCCAGGCTGACCTGGAATTCACTATGCGGTCTCAGGTTGGCCTCAAACTTATGGCAATCCTCCTACCTCTGCCTCCTGAGTGCTGGAATCAAAGGTGTGCGCCACCGTGCCCAGCCTAAGGTGAGTCTTTTAAAGAAGATGATGAAGCTAAGGACAGAGGTGATGGAGTTGGAGTTGACCAAAGTCATCAAAGTGCCCTAAGAGGACAAGAGCCCTTCTCAGAGACCAGCAAGGTGGCCCAGGGGGTGTCTGCTCCGGAATCTTTGGCCGGGGGGGAGAGTGACTTCCCTCTCCTTTTCCACTTTTATCTTCCTTTCTTTTTTCCTTTTTGATTTTTTTTTTTTTTGAGATAGGGTTTTGCTCAAGCCCAGACTGACCTGGAATCCACTATGTAGTCTCAGGGTGGCCGCCAACTCATGGAGGTCCTCCTACCTCGGTTCAATCCCTCAGGACCCATGTAAGCCAGATACACAACATGGCACACATGTGTCTGGAGTTCATTTGCAGTGGCTAGACGCCTGGCATG
The DNA here is from genome assembly GCF_020740685.1 of Jaculus jaculus. Lineage (NCBI taxonomy): Eukaryota > Metazoa > Chordata > Mammalia > Rodentia > Dipodidae > Jaculus > Jaculus jaculus. The sequence goes on from NC_059109.1 coordinate 135,631,242, forward strand.
CTCATCCTCTTCCTCTCCCTCTTTCTCTCACTCTCTCTGCTTTCCTTCTCGCTCTCTCAAATAAAAAGAAAAATTTAAAAACAACATTAAGAAAAATGAAAGAGGTATGGATGAGTCTCCAGACCCTCTCACATCTGCAGCCTCTTTGGGCATGTACTGTTAAGAGATTGCTAAGAATGATGGGGTCTTTTGGGCTGGACTCGAGTGGCTAAGGCACTTCTGTCACACACACAAGAAGAATTAAGAAATGTGAAGCTGGGCATGGTGGCACATGCTTTTAATCCCAGCACTCAAGAGGCAGAGGTAGGAGGATCATTGTGAGTTCAAGGCCACCCTGAGACTACAGTTAATTCCAGGTCAGCCTGGACCAGAGTGAGACCCTACCTCGAAAAACCAAAAAAAAAAAAAAACAAAAACAAAAAACAACCCAGGCATGGTGGCGCACGCCTTTAATTCCAGCACTCAGAAGGCATAGGTAGGAGGATCACCATGAGCTTGGGGATACTCTAAGACTATAGAGTGAATTCCAGGTCACCCTGGGCTACAGTGAGACCCTACCTCAAAAGCAAAGAAAGAAGAGGGCTGGAAAGATGGCTTAGTGGTTAAGCGCTTGCCTGTGAAGCCTAAGGAACCCAGTTTGAGGCTCAATTCCTCAGGGCCCACGTAAACCAGATGCACAAGGTGGCGCACACATCTGGAGTTTGTTTGCAGTGGCTGGAGGCCCTGGCGCACCCATTCTTTCTCTCTCTCTCTCTCTGTCTGCTGCTCTCAAATAAATAAATAAAAATAAACAAAAAGAAAGAAAGAAAAGAAGGAAGAAAGGCAGGCAAGGAGGGTAAAAGTAGACTTTATTAAGAAAAATATATAAAATGTAGACGCAAGCATTTAATCATATTTGGGGACTGGAGAGATGGATTAGTGGTTAAGGTGCTTGCTTGCAAAGCCTAATGACCCCACTTCAATTCCCCAGTGTCCATGTAAAGCCAGATGCACAAAGTGGCACATGCATCTGGAGTTCATTTACAGTGGCTGGCGGCCCTGGCATGTTCACTCACTCTCTCTGTGTTTGTAAATAAATGTTTAAAAAACTTCATATTTGAGAGGCGGGGGACATGGCTCAGTAAGTGAAGTGTTGCAACATGAACATGAAGAGCTGAATTCAGATCCTGAACTAAAAGCCAGGTACAGCCATGCACACAGAGACTGAAGGAGCTCCAGGGCTGGCTGCCTGGCTGGCTAGGTGTGGTGGTTTGATTCAGGTGTCCCTTCTAAACTCAGGTGTTCTGAATGCTAGGTTCCCAGCTGATGGCAATTTGGGAATTAATACCTCCGGGAGGCAGTGTATTGTTGGGAGCCCTGGCGAGTGGAGCCCACGTCTGAGCCCTGGGAGGTGGGGGGAGCACGGAGCCCACGCAGTCCTGTGGCACACGGTTGACGTCCGTGCCTGAGGCAGGTGGTCAGAGGCGCAGATCCGCATCCCGCGGCCGTCAGCTGTGTGGCTCAGAGCCACCGCATCAGCCTCTCTGGGCTTTGCTCCCTGTGTGCACGTGGCATCAGAGCTTCCTTTCTCCGGAGGATGCCAAGCACTCCAGGAGGTAGGCATGGCTCCTGGCATAGTGCCTGACTGCCAGCAAAGCCAGGCTGTTGCTGGCTGCTTGACAGATAAGGGCTCAGGGGCGATGCAAGGTCATGAGCCTCAAGGCTCAAAGACAGGCCTGGGGGATTCCAAACCTGCCCGGGATGGGGGTCCCATGGTGCCACACACTCTTTGTTTCCATTGTCTGGTTGGCGCTGCCCGGGAGCTGGGGATGCTGGGTGGCCACGGGGTTGCTGTTTTCTTCCTGTGTAGAGGAGCTGGCTGTGGGACAGGTGTGTGTGTGGGGGGGTCAGGCAACTGGCTGTCCCCTCCTCTAAGCTCATGGGGGGCTGACTGGGACAGGTGGCAAGTATCCTGTTTTCCCAGAAGGGAAGGCTTCCTGGGGGACATCCCAGCAACTTGTCACTCAGCTGGAGGAGAGCCTGGGGGAGCAGAGGGGAGGCAGCAGGCGCTGGACCTAGGACGGATGCTCCCTCCCACACAAGAGGCTCCTCAGCTGGCCACGCCACCGGCAGTTTCTGCACCTAGCCTGTCTTCATTCCAGACACAGCCAAGCCCCATACTATCCCTTCCTGGGCTCTGATTGGCAAAATGGAGATAAGGGTCTCCCCGCCGGGCATATGGGAAATCAGACCCCCAGAAAAGGACATCCAGCCCTTAGCCAGCTGTGGGTGTCTGGTGTGAGGCAGATCACATGACCAGGCTTCCTGCCCTTCTGCTCCCCCTTGCTCCCCGTATGCCAGCCTGGCTGGACTGTACTGAACCGGCCTTTTCTCTGCCTCAGGCCTCTGCATGGGTCATGTCCTCTTCCTAGAGCACCAGCCCCTTTCTCAGGACTGGCCCCTTCTCATCTTCGGGTCTCAGCTTGAAAGTTACCTACATGAGCCGCCTGTCATCCCAGCACTCGGGAGGCAGAGGTAGGAGGATCGCCGTGAGTTCAAGACCACCCTGAGAATACAGAGTGAATTCCAGGTCAGCCTGAGCTAGAGTGAGACCCTGCCTCGAAAAAACAAAGCAAAAAGATAAGATAAACACTATTAGACTGGCTCAGCGGTTAAGGCGCTTGCTGGCAAAGCCAAAGAACCTAGGTTCAATTCCCCAGTGCCCACGTAAAGCCACATGCGTCTGGAGTTTGTTTGCCGAGGCTAGAGGCCCTAGCATGCCCATTCTCTCTCTACCTGTCCTTCTCTCTCTCAAATAAATAAAATATATATTTTTAAAAGCCTGGCCAAGCATGGTGGTACACACTTTTAATCCCAGCACTTGGGAGGCAGAGGTAGGAGGATCGCTGTAAGTTTGAGGCCAGCCTGAGACTACATAGTGAATTCCAGGTCAGCCTGGAGTAGAATGAAACCCTACCTCCGATCAATAAACAAAATAAAAATAAATAAAAACCCAGTGCTGAGGAGAGTGGAGGCAGGATCACTGTGGTCACTGCTGGTCATGGGCAGCCAGTCTACCTGAACAGAGAGCTCCAGATGCAGTGAAAGTCTGTCTCAGGGAAATAAGGCTGAAGAGTGACAGAGACATTTGTACAGGTGTGGCGTGCGTGTGCGCGCGCACACACACACACACACACACACTAGTCACCTACATGGAGAGGCCTTCTCTATCCCCTTGTTTGAAAGAACCTCTGTCTCTCTGTGGGGACAGATCACCTCTGGGTGGCTCACTACTGCAGCTGCCCGTGGTCAAGGTTAAGGCCAGGCCCTGGGCAAGGGAAACTCAGTGGGTGAATAAATGCTCAGGACAGAGCACTTTCCAGGCCCGAGGAATGCGCTCGGTTCCACGGCCAGTCATGCAGATGTGACGTCTGTCTTTTCTCCTCTGTCAGGGCCGAGGAGCAAGGCCGTTCCTGGCCGCATACCTGGCTCGCAGTCTGACCCAGGGGCTGGCAGCCCAGCTGTTGCGTCAGGTTCACACTTCTGGCAGAAATCACCTGACCAAGAGCAGCTGTTGGTAAAAAAGGGTTTATATTTTGGCTAACAGACTCCAGGGGAAGCTCCACGATGGCAAGGGCAAATAATGGCATGAACAGAGGGTGGATATCACCCCCTGGCCAACATAAGGTGGACAACATGAAACAGGAGAATGTGCCAAACACTGGCAAGGGGAAACTGGCTATAATGCCCATAAGCCCACCCCCAACAATAGACTCCTTCTAGGAAGCGTTAATTCCCAAATCTCCATCAGCTGGGAACCTAGCATTCAGAACACCTGACTTTATGAGGGACACCTAACTCAGACCACCTCAGCCAACAGCAGGCACACTCTTTACCTACCTTCCTGCCAATGTCCTCAGGAACCCCACTGCACACAGACTGAGGGGTGCCTTGCTAGCCCCAGCACAGTGCCATAGCTCACCCTCCCCTCGCACAGGGGCCGTGGCTGCCAGAGCTCCAGAGATGTCAGATGCCCCAGGGGAGACTCCAGCACACTGTCAAGGTTGTCAAACAACATCCCCCACCAGGTCTTTGCAAGAATCTACCGGCTCGGTGCCCAGTGCCAAACACCCACTTAAGACAATACCTCGGGGCCTGTGGGCCTGCACTGGCGCCCGTGCTTCTCCTCGACCTTATATAGGCAAAGGCTGGGGAATCCCTGGTCAGGTCTGGGACGGAGTCCCAAGGGACTTGTGTGACTCTAGAGCTCTCTGCTCCTAATCCACCAGCCTCCGGCCAGGTGGGTGGGGGCGGCTGTCCGTCTGGTGGCTCTGGGTCAGCCGAGGGCCTCCTAGAGTTCCAGTGGCCAAGCCAGTGCAAGCTCTGACCAAATAAGGCTGGGGCAGCGAGGCCTGGCCAAGCTCTGCCCGTCTCCCATGTCCTCCCAGCCAGGCCTGGGCCAGCTGCCCGGAGCAGAGACAACCTCCCCTCAGCCCAGAGCAGCATGCGCTGAGCAGTGTCCCCTTTCACAGGCGCTTCCAGTCAGAAGCTTTGAAATATTCCACGGAAGCACTGCAAGGGGCCAGATGGAGGGGTGCTAGGTTCAGGCTGCAGTGGGGACCCCAAACACGCAGAGGTGTGACCAGGGATATCCAGAAACCACCAGTCCCTGCTCCCATGTGCCAAGTGACTAGGTCAGATTGGATATTCCCTAGAGATGGATCCCCTTCTCTGAGTGAGGTTTGTGGGGTCAAGGAGCTTGGTAAGGTGACTGGTGGGGGGAGCTCAAGAGCAAACCGAGGCCTGAGTCCTTCCCGTACATGCAGTAAGGAAAGCGTAAGAACCTGGCCAGTGAAAGACCCTGGGCTGGCCCGCAGCCATCTGGGAACATGCCCTGCAGAATAGGGGAGCAGAGGCAGACCTTAGGGCCAGGCAGGGTGCGCCTCAGAAGTTCCTTTGGCCACAGAATTCCCCTTCCCACCTGCCTCAATTCCTGCCAGCGACTCTGCTTCCTGGACCTTCAGCTTTGCCATCCTTAAAATGGGTATAAGCCAGCTGGGCGTGGTGGCACACACCTGTAATCCCAGCACTCGTGAGGCAGAGGTAGGAAGGTCGCTGTGAGTTTGAGGCCAGCCCGAGACCACAGAGTGAATTCCAGCTCAGCCTGGGCTATAGTGAGAGTCTAGCTTCTTGAAAAACCAAAAAACCAAAAAAAAAAAAAAAGGGGGGGGCATACAAGCCAGACCCTGCTTCAAGGTGGATGTGGGGGTGGAGGGGGTATGCATGTGAGGCAGAGGTCTGCTGTCCTGGGGGCGGGGGGTGCAGGGTGCTCTTCCTCAGTTCTCAAGCTCTTTACTGACAAGGTACTCAACTGACCCTTCTGGGTTTGTTTATCATTCATCTCCCCCCCTTTTTTTGTTGTTTTGAGGTAGGCTCTCACTCTAGCCCAGGCTGACCTGGAATTCACTATGGAGTCTCAGGCTGGCCTCAAACTCACAGTGATCCTCCTACCTCTGCCTCCCCAGTGCTGGGATGGAAGGCGTGTACCACCATGCTTGGCTATTTTATTAATATTTGTAAAAATTTATTTATTTATTCAAGACAGCGAGAGAAAAAAAAAAGTATATGCCAAGGCCTCTCAGTGCTGCAAATGTGCACTCTAGGTGAATATACCACTTTGTGTGTCTGGGTGGTCGGGCTTAGGCAGCTAGTGCCTTCAATTACTGAGCCACCTCTCCAGGCCCTCCATCATTTTGAAATAAAAGGAAGACCTTTTCTGGGAGTGTGGGAGGGACTCTGTGGATGTGACTCCCTTGTCTGCCTTTTACGGGATCTTTTTTTCTCTTTTGGTATGCGGAGGGCTTGGATTTTTCTGAGGCAGAGTATCACTCTAGCCCAGGCTGGTCTTGAATTCCAAAAAGGTGTGCACCTTTTTTTTTTTTTTTAAATTTAACATTTTATTTATGAGAATGGGCACACCAGGGCCTCTAGCCACTGCAAACGAACTCCAGACGCATCTGCCACCTTGTGCATCTGGCTTACGTGGGTCCTGGGAATTGAATCTAAGTTCTTCGGCTTTGCAGGCAAACACCTTAACCACTAAGCCATCTCTCCAACCCAAGTGGGCGCCTTTTTAACTCAGAGGTAGGAGTGTGTTTGTGGAGACCCTGAGCCCAGGGGGCGCTAAGCAGCTTCCCGGCTTGCATGTAAACCTGTCCTTGCAATGAATGCACTAGCTGAGATTTCTCTGGATGAAGGCAGAGCTTCAGCTGAGCACTGGGAACAGAGGCAAGTGATCAGAGGCACGTTTCCCAAGTGTGACTGGGTTCATTTTCTGTTTTACAAATGCAGAGACCAAAGTCAAAGAGACTGTGTGGGTCACTTATGACCACGTAGCATGGGATAGACTTTGGCCTATAAGAACATTCACCGGGGCTGGAGAGATGGCTTAGCGGTTAAGTGCTTGCCTGTGAAGCCTAAGGACCCCAGTTCGAGGCTCGGTTCCCCAGGTCCCACATTAGCCAGATGCACCAGGGGGCACACGTCTGGAGTTCGTTTACAGAGGCTGGAAGCCCTGGCGCGCCCATTCTCTCTCTCTCCCTCTATCTGACTTTCTCTCTGTGCCTGTCGCTCTCAAATAAATAAATAAATAAATAATTTTTTTAAAAAAAGAACATTCACCGCAGAAGCTAGTTGGAGAAGATGGGGGTACCGGAGCTCATTTGTCTGTGAAACTGGGGTGGAACCTTACATCCCCAAAGACTGAGTGGGTTTCCTCCACTACCAAGAATTGAATTCTGATCCAGACACCTGCTTTAGGGCCTCAGTTTAATGTCTGTAAAATGGGAATAATTATTACCACTGGCTGAGTCACTCAACAAACACTTATTATGCTTCCCTTATCACACTAGCTGTTGAGATGTGGCCGTGAGTCACACACTCCCCAGAAAGGCTAGTTTGGTATTGGCTGTGTGGCCAGAATGCATGGGTCAGCCAGTCTCGGTGTGAGTGAGACCCCAGGGTGCAGGCAGGTAGGATTAAGTGACCTGGACTGAGGAAGAAGAGGGGTGGCTGGACCAAGGAGTGGAGCAGCTCTGAGCAGAGCTAAGGGGGGGCCCCAGAAGACAGGACTTGGTGCAGGCTCCAGAACCTGCGCCTTCGCAGTTGCTCTGCTCACCCTTTGCTTCACAGCCCGCAGACCCCCAGGAGCACCCCAAGGGAGGGCACTTGACAGCTGTGAAAGCTGAGGTCCCGGGGAAGAGGTCATTTCCCTAAGGTCATGCAGCTCGCGAAGATGCTTGGCATGGTGTGCCCAGTTTATTTATTTATTTATTGGTTTTTTGAGGTAGGGTTCTACTCTAGCTCAGGCTGACCCGGAATTCACTTTATAGCCTCAGGGTGGCCTCAAACTCATGGTGATCCTCCTACCTCTGCCTCCCAAGTGCTGGGATTAAAGGCGTGCTCCATCACTCCCAGTTTTGCCCAGTATTTAAAAAAATTTGAGAGAGAGAGAGAGAGAATGAGTGTACCAGGGCCTCAAGCCACTGCAAATGAACTGCAGATGTGTGCACCACTTTGTACATCTGGTTTTACCTGGGCACTAGGAAATTGAACATGGGTCCTTTGGCTTTGCCAGAAAGTGCCTTAATTACTAAGCCATCTCCAGCCCTTGCCCAGGATTTATTTATTTTTTATTTTCACAATTTTTATTAACATTTTCCATAATTATAAAAAATATCTCATGCCTCCTCCCCCGCACTTTCCCCTTTGAAATTCCATTCTTCATCATATTACCTCCCCATCCCAATCACTGTACTTACATATACACAATACCAACCTATTAAGTACCCTCCTCCCTTCCTTTCTCTTATCTTCATATCTCCTTTTTAACTTATTGGCCTCTGCTACTAAGTATTTTCCTCCTGCAGAAGCCAAATCATCCGTAGCTAGGATCCACATATGAGGGAGAACATGTGGCGCTTCCTTGCCCAGGATTTTAATGGCAGATATAACAACAGAAGAAAGGAACAGGATTTGGGACAGAGAGGAAGGAGAAAAGGGAAAGGAGGCTTGGAAAGAGGGCATTCTGGGGTTTCTAGCATTCCTTGTCCTCCCTGGGGGAGGGGCCTGGTTCCATCCCACCCCTTAACAACAATTGCCCATGGCTTGCCTGCATGCGTCTTTCCATCCAGCCAGAGGGCACTGGGCACAGCAGTGGCCTCCAGGGATGACAGTGGATCTGCCTTGGGTGAGCTTCTCTCTGAGCTGGGGACCTCACATGTTCAGCAGCCCATGGGGCTAATTTTATTTTATTTTATTTATTTATTATTTATTTATTTATTTTTGGTTTTTCGAGGTAGGGTCTCACTTTGGTCCAGGCTGACCTGGAATTAACTCTGTAGTCTCAGGGTGGCCTTGAACTCACGGTGATCCTCCTACCTCTGCCTCCCGAGTGCTGGGATTAAAGGCGTGCGCCACCATGCCCGGCTTAATTTTATTTTATTTATCTATTTATTTTAGAGAAAGAAAGAGAGAGAATTGGTGGGCCAGGGCCTTGCACTTGCCTCACCTTTGTGGGTCTAAGGTGGGATCTGGAGACTCAAGCATGGGTCCTTAGGCTTTGTAGACAAGTGCCTTAACAGCTAAGCCATCTCTCCAGTCCTGTAAGGCTTTTTTTTTTTTTTAATTCTGTTACCAGGTGTGGTGGCTCACACCTTTTTTTTTTGTTTATTTTTATTTATTCGAGAGCGACAGACACAGAGAGAAAGAGGCAGAGAGAAGGGGGTGGGGGGCGAATGCGCACCAGGGCTTCCAGCCTCTGCAAACGAACTCCAGACGCGTGCGCCCCCTTGTGCATCTGGCTAACGCGGGACCTGGGGAACCGAGCCTCAAACCGGGGTCCTTAGGCTTCACAGGCAAGTGTCTAACCGCTAAGCCGTCTCTCCAGCCCCTGTAGGGCTGATTTTAAACCTGAGGTAGTTTATTAGTCACCAGTGACCTGGGCACGTGGAAATCTAGGGTTCTCTCAACGTTCTGGACAGACTGGGCCCAGTAGCAGGGATGATCCTGAGGGAGGTGGAGGCTCAGAGACATGACACTGTGCTCTCTTCCCACCAGGACCCCAGGAGGCAGGAGGATGGAAGAGCCTGCCTGCCTCAGGCCCAGGGCTCCCCGGGCAGCTCATCAGGCTTAGGGAATGCCCCCAGAAGATGCATGCTGAATCTGAGACAGGCGGCAGGGAGTCGTCAGCAGCCCTGGGCTCTGCTGCAGGCTTCTCTCCGCCTCCCTGCAAGGCGTAGGTAGGGCACACGGGGCCTCAGCAGCAGAGCGAGGAGGGAGGATCGACTGGCCTTTACTAAGAAACAAGACGCAGTTGCCTAAAGTGTCTTATCTGCGAGTTGAACCACCAGCAGGAAGGACCTTCTGTCCTGAACAGGCACCCTTACGCATTTGTGGCCAGTGGCTGGGATGGACTATTCCTGACTGTCATTGGAGTGATGGGGACAGCTGGCTGGCAGGTGTCACATTCTCTGCAGACTCATTCTGATGGAGGCAGAAGAGAAAAAGAGAGGAAGAAAAAGAACAAGAACAGATTCAAGGCCACTGGATGCCTTGGCCTTTGGACTTTCTCATCCCAGCAGCTTTGCTTGGCCAGCAAGCCCCCAGATCCACCCTGTTTGGAACTCCATCTCCCTGTATAAGGATGAGAGGGGCTGCCCAAGGACTCTGTACAAGACCATGCTACAGGGAGGGAGGGAGGAAGGCCTGGGGTCGTATTTGAAATCAGAGTGCTACACTGAGCACCTGCCAGCCTCAGTTTCCCCATTTGTAACGTGCCACCAGCCTAGTGTCTCACAGAGTGGGGACCAGCAACCGCAGAGGCAGGGTGGTGAAGGAAAACCTGTCCCTGCCTCCCTCCCTCCCTCTCTTTTTCTTTCATTTTTTAAATTTTTGTTTTTTATTTTTACAAGGTAAGGTCTCACTCTGGCCCAGGCTGGTCTGGATCTCCCTCTGTAGGATCATGGTGATCCTCCGATTTCCCAAGTGCTGAGATTAAAGGTGTGTGCCACCACACCCAGCCTTTTTAAAAAAAAAATGTTATTTTTTATTCATTTATTTGCAAGCAGAGAGAGACAGAGAGACAGACAAAGAGAGAATGGGCACTCCGGGGCCTTCAGCTATTGTAAAAGAACTCCAGATGCATGTGCCACTTTGTGCACCTGGCTTTATGTGGGCGCTGGGGAAACAAACCTAGGTTGTTAGGCTTTTCAGGCAAACACCTTAACTGCTAAACTATCTCTCCAGCCTACTTCCTTCCTTTCTCTCTCTCTTTTTTTTAAGGTAGGGTCTCATGTAGCTCAGGCTGGCTTCAGACTCCCTATGTACCCAAAGATGACTTAAACCACCTCCTGCCTCCACCTCCCAAGTGCTGGGATTCAAGGCGTGCAATTCCATGCCCAGGTTATGCAGTGCTGAGGATGGAACCGGGCTTTCCTGCGGGCCAGACAAAATGAGCTCCACCCCCCCCCCCCCCCCCCCCCGACTCCAAATGCTGTCCGCAGGGTGTCTGAGAGCGCCCCACCCTAGCTCAGCTTCTCTTGCTACACGGCATTTGAGGAACCTTTTCTGATGCCCTGAACTCTGCCTTGACCAATTTCCTTTCTGAAATCCGACTTGGTCACTAACCCTGAGCCAATGCTGCCGTTTAACTTCCTGGAGGTCAAGCCTCCCTAAGGCCCTGAAGAAAGACACTGGGTTTGGGGGGATGGGCTGGCCAGAGCACCCGTGTTTCAGTGTGGGCGCTTCCTTCCCCAGAGACCTCTCTCCCTCCCACAGACAGGAGGCACCACTGGCGAGTGTGGGAGGAGAGGGCGTCTGTTCCAGGAGTATTTGCCCGAGTGTGTGCCAGGGAGAAGCCACGGGGAAAGAGGCACGGTAGAGATAGCGTGTGGGAGGCAGAGCTGGGAGTGAATTCCCTGTACGCATGCTGGCACATCTCTCCACCCTGTGCCCACATGTACAGACTGCCAGCTTGGTCGATCAACCTTTCTGTGCCCACATGCACAGAGGATGCTGGTGAGAAAGCCCGTGAGGTGGTGCTGATGACGTGTGGAGTACCCACGCTGGTGAGCCCGGGGGTGAGCAGTCTCTGCCCTGGACACACAGGGAGGCGCTCCTGGACAAGCCTGCGCTGCCTCTGGCTGTGAGAGGCACTTCCTATTTGAGTAAGTCTGGAGGTTAATCTTGCACAGCAGCCTTGCTCTTCCTGGAAGAATCAAGCCAATGTTTTCCTTCCCAGAAAGCAACTTGCAGAGAGGGCTGGCCTCTGCCCAGAGGCCCTTGCAGAAGCCTGGGGTCCTTTCAGTTTGGAAGCTCAGTAGGTCAGAAGCTGAAATTTGCCACAGATGGTCACAATGGGCTCTGCGTCTCCCCTCAGTTGGTCTGGTCCCGCAGAAGTTCCTGTACTCACCTCCAAATAGCTTATGGTGTCAGTTGTGACTAGACTGCTCAAAAAGTCCTCTGTTCTAACTTCCAGTGAGTTGTTGGCCAGGGAGGTTCCTGGTGCCTCCAAAACATTATAGGCCGTTGCCAAGGCACTTGGTTTCCCACCAGGAATAGATGGTAAGACCCTATTGCTGAAGACTGCAAATACTTGGGCTGCAAGGCCACTGAGAACTCCTGCTGGAACTGAGCTGATAACCTCCTCCATGTAGATCAGCTGACAGAAAGCTGGAAGAAGCCATCCTACATGTAGTTCAATGGGAAAAAGAGATAGCACCAGTGAAGATACTCAACAGTGGACACTCCAAGCCTTATATTTGGTCAGCCAGGACAAATGAGCCAAGGGGTGCAATAGTGGCACGTCTGTCATGGTGGAAATCAACTGCCCTCTAATTGGACTGGAGGCCTGCTCCATGGGAGGGAATACATCCCTGATACTGAAAAGTTAAAACCGGGGTAGTCATGAGCCCTAGGGGTGTAACATCTATTGCTGTCTGGTTAAATATATATACTATGCTTATCAAGCTGTCCAGTAAGCACACTTCTCTTAATGTTCATACCCTTATATTAATGCTACTCTCACTTTTGGTAGAGAATCTTCTCTTTTCAGATGGCAGCAACCTTGGTATGACTCAGAAGGCTTCATGGTGCTGGAAAGAAGTGACCAGAGTGTTCAGTACTGCAATATCTCTATCACACCTTTCAAGGCTCAGGATCTATTGCAGAAGAGGTGGCAGCAAGAATGTAAGGACCAAAGGAAGGGTAGGACTCCTTACAGCGTGCGCCCCCTAGATACAAGATGGCCTGGATATCTATGACCTCACCGTGCCTGACACTACCTACACAAGACCATCATAATAGGAAGAAAAGATTATGATATCAAAATAAAAGAGAGACTGATCGAGAGGGCAGGGGGATATGATGGAGAGTGGAGTTTCAAAGGGGAAAGTGGGGAGGATAGAGGGTATTACCATTGGATTTTTTTTATAATCATATAAGTTGTTTAAAAAATTTTTTTGAAAAGAAAAAAAAACCTACCCTGTTGGGGGCTGGAGAGATGGCTTAGCAGTTAAGGTATTTGCCTGCAAAGCCAAAGGACCTTAATTTGATTCCCCATGGCCCATGTAAGCCAGATGCACGAGGTGGCACATGCATCTGGAGTTTGTTTGCAGTGGCTGGAAGTCCTAGCACGCCCATTCTCTGTCTCTCTCTGCCTGCCTCTCTCCGTCTCTCGCTCTCTCAAATAAATAAATTAAATTAAAAAAAAGCCCTCCATTGGGCTGGAACGATTGCTTAGTGGTTAAGGCACTTGCCTGCAAAGCCTGAGAACTCATGTTTGGATCTCCAGGTCCCACGTTGCCAGATGCACAGTGATGCAATTGCACATTGTTGCACACGTACACAGGGTCGCACGTGTCTGGAGTTTGCTCACAGCAGCTGAAGGCCCTGGTGCGCCCACTCAACTCTCTCTCTCAAAGAAGAAGGGGGGAGGGCCTGGAGAGATGGCCTAGCAGCTAAGGCACTTGTCTGCGAAGCCTAAGCACCCGTGTTCTACTCTCCAGATCCTACCTTAGCCAGACACACAAAGGGGAAAAAAAGCTCCAGGCTGCACACCACTAGGTGGCGCCAGCGTCTGCAGTTCAATTGCAGGCGCTGAGGCCCTGGCACGCCAATTCTCTCTCTTTCTCTCCATAATAATAATAATAAAATAATAATAAAAGTCTTGCATCGCCTTGGGTGTCATGTGTCATACACGGGAAGGGTGCCACCTGCAGGGTGACTGCTGTCCACTACACCTTACCTGGGCCATAAAGAGATGGACTGCAGGCACCAGTTTGCAAACGTTGAATCTTTCCAGCCAGGGCTGCAAAGATCTCTCCCTGCCCCCATGCAGTGGCCTGGGTCCCAGCTGCCTCAGGGAGTCCTGCCTTGGGGCATGTCACTTAAGGCGCCCTCTGCCTTCCCCCAGCCCAGCCCCTCACACACCTCCATGTCCTCTGAGTCCATGCAGCCTCTGCCTGGGTCTTGTCGGCCTCCACGGTGGTGATCTGAACTTATTTTAGCTTTCCGGTGGATGACAGCTGTCATTTCCAAGCCCCGTAAGAAACTCCTGTGCGTGTCTCCTCACGTTGAGTGGTCCTGTCAGTATTACTGGACCCATTACATGGGGCGGGGGGGGGGGTGCGTGTGGGACCCTGCAGCTGAGGGGTTGCAAAGCCACTCTGCCAGTATGCACAAGTGGGCTTTCCTCTCTCTTCTTTCTTTTCTCCCTCCCTCCTTGCTTTATTTATTTATTTAAAAATATTTTAGTTATGTGCAAGGAAAGAGGGAGAGAGAAAGAAAGAAAAAGAATATGTGTGCCAGGGCCTCTTGCTGATGCAAACAAACTCCCCATGCCTGTGCCATACTGTGTATCTGGCTTTACGTGGGCATATTGGGAATTTGACCCTCAGCTGGCAGGCTTTGCAAGCGAGTGCCTTTAGCCACAGAGCAATCTCCTCATTCCCGCCCCCTTTAGAGAGGATGGGCACGCCAGGGCCTCTAGCCCCTGCGATGAACTCCAAATGAATGAGCTACCTAGTGCATGTGGCTTTACAAGGGTACTGGAAAATCAAACCTGGGTCCTTTGCTTTGCAGGTAAGTCCCTTAACCATTGGGCAATATATATTTATGTAATTTATTTTATTTTTTTTGAGGCAGGGTCTAACTCTAGTATAGGCTGACATGGAATTTACTCTGTAGCCCCAGATTGGCCTTGAACTCATGGCGATCCTCCTGCTTCAGCCTCCTGAGTGCTGGGACTAACCGTGTGCTCCACCACTCCCTGCTCCTTCCTTCTCTCTCTCTCTCTGTTTTTGTTTTTCGAGGTAGGGTCTCGCTCTAGCTCAGGCTGACCTGGAATTCACTATGTAGTCTCAGGCTGCTCTTGAACTCCCAGCAATCCTCCTATCTCAGCCTACTGAGTGCTATGATTAAAGGTGTGCACCTGGCAGAGAATGAGGGAGGGGGGAGGGAGAAAGGAGGGAATGAGAATGGGCACACCAACTGCCACAAAGGAATTCCAGATGTACACGACACACTCCACTTTGTGCACCTCTCTCCCTCTCTCTGCTTGCAAATAAATAGTTAAAAAAATAGCCAGGGGTGGCGATGCACGCCTTTAATCCCAGCACTCCGGAGGCAGAGGTAGGAGGATCACCATGAGTTCAAGGCCACCCTGAGACTCCATAGTGAATTCCAGGTCAGCCTGGGCTACAGTGAAACCTACCTCATAAAAACAAAAACAAAAACAAAAAAAAAACAAAAACCCAGGTGTGTTAGTGCACATCTTTAATCCCAGCAGAGGTAGGAGGACCCCTGTGAGTTCAATACCAGCCTGAGACTACATAGTGAGTTCCAGGTCAGCCTGGGCTAGAGTGAGACCCTACCTGGAAAAAACAAGCAAAAAGATAAGATAAACACTATTAGACTGGGTGTGGTGACACAAATTTTTAATCCTAGCACTTCAGATTGAGGTGGGCCGGTCACCATGAGTTCAAGGGCAGACTAGAGAAACCCTGCCTCAAAAAACAAAACAGAAAGCCGGGCGTGGTGGTCACGCCTTTAATCCCAGCAATTGAGAGGCAGAGGTAGGAGGATCGCTGTGAGTTTGAGGCCACCCTGAAACTACATAGTGAATTCCAGGTCAGCCTGAGCTAGAGTGAAACCCTACCTCAGGAATTAAAAAAAAAAAAAACAACCAACCAACCAACCAACCAACCAAACAAACAAAAAATGCAAAACAGGGCTGGAAAGATGCCTTAGTGGTTAGTGTTTGCCTACAAAACCAAAGGACTTTGGTTCAATTCCCCAGGACCCACATAAGCCAGATGCACAAGGTGGTTCATGTCTGGAGTTCATTTGTACTGGCTAAGGGCCCTGGTGTGCCATTCTCTTTCTGTCTACCTCTTTCTCACTCTCTCAAATAAACAAATAATTTTTTTTAAAAAGCAAAACAAGGGATGGGATGTCTCCAGTGAGTTGTTGGCCAGGGAGGTCCCTGATGCACCCAAAACATTATAGGGCATTGCTGAGTCCCTTGGTTTCCCACCAGGAATCGATGGTAAGACCCTATTGCTAAAGACTCCACATACTTGGGCTGCAAGGCCACTGAGAAATCCTGCTGGAGCTGAGCTGAAAACCTCTTCCCTGTGGGCCAGCTGACAGAAAGCTGGAAAAAGCTACACTGCATGCAGCTCAATGGGAAAAAGAGAAATCACCAGTGAAGATACTCAACAGTGGACACTGCAAGCCTTATAATTGGCCAGCCAGGCCAAATGAGCCAATGGGTGCAATAGTGACAACTGCCCTCCAATTGGATTGGAGGCCTGCTCCAAGGGAGGGAATACAGCCCTGATACTGAAAATTTAAAACCGGGGTAGTCATGAGCCCTAGGGGTGTAACATCTGTTGACATCTGGATAAGTGTATATACTATGCTTATCAAACTGCCCAGTAAGCACTTTTCTTAATGTTCATACCTTTATATTAATGCTACTCTCACTTTGGGTAGAGAATCTTCTCTTTTCAGATGGCAGTGACCTTGGGATGACTCAGAAGGTATCATAGTGCTGGAAAGAAGTGACTGGAGTACTGAGTAACATCTTGATCACACCTTCCAAGGCTCAGGGTCTAATGTGGAAGAGGTGGTGGAAAGAATGTAAGAGCCAAAGGAAGGGTAGGACTCCTTACAGCGTGCTCCTCCAGATACAAAATGGCCTGGATATCCATGACCTCACCTTGCCTGACACTACCTACACAAGACCATCATAAGAAGAGGAAAAGATCATGACATCAAAATAAAAGAGAGACTGATTGAGAGGGCGAGGGGATATGATGGAGAATGGAATTTCAAAGGGGAAAGTGGCGGGGGAGGGTATTACCATGGGATTTTTTTTTAAACTTTTTTTGTTTATTTATTTATTTGACAGCAACAGACAGAGAGAGAGAAAGAGGCAGAGAGAGAGAGAGAGAGAGAGAGAGAGAGAGAGAGAGAGAGAGAGAGAATGGGCACGCCAGGGCTTCCAGCCACTGCAAACGAACTCCAGACGCATGCGCCCCCTTGTGCATCTGGCTAACGTGGGTCCTGGGGAATTGAGCCTCGAACCAGGGTCCTTAGGCTTCACAGGCATGTGCTTAACCACTAAGCCATCTCTCCAGCCTGGGATATTTTTTATAATCATGGAAATTGTTAATTAAAATTGAGGGAAAAAAGCAGAACAACAGCAGCAGCAACAAGATAAACACTATTTGAATGCAAAACAATAAATAACTGGGAGTGATAGTGCATAGCTCTAATTCTCACAGTTTGGAGGCTGAGGAAGATGTATTGTGAGTTCAGGACCAGTTTGGGCTATATAGAGAATTCTAGGCAAGCATGGGCTACATAGTAAGATCTTGTCTCCAAAATAAAATCAAAAAGATTAAGTAAAAAAGTCCCTTATATACAAAATACCAAACTATTGAGCCAGGTATGGTGGCACACGCCTTTAATCCCAGCACTGGGGAGGCAGAGGTAGGAGAACTGCCATGAGTTCAAGGCCACCCTGAGAGTGCATAGTTAATTCCAGGTCAGCCTGGGCTAGAGTGAAGGCCTCGAAAAACCAAAAACCAAACAGACAAACAAACAAACAAACAAACCAAAAACCCAAATATTAATGACAGTCCCAGCCTGCCTGCCCTTCCCCACCCCCATCCTGACTGGCTGAGTGCTGTTTACAGAAAGAGATGGCCATCCCAGGCCCAAGTTCAGAGATCCGAATGCTCAAATCAAAGATAAGATAAACACTATATGTGTTTCTCTCTCCAAGCCCCCACGTGTGCAGGAAAGTGAGGGGCTCGGCGTGGTGAGACCCTGCACAGCCTCGATGTCCCTGCCCGGCCGGCCAGAGTGAATCATGCCCACGAGACCCCGTGAGCCTTGTCCCGGGTGGTGTGGCCCTCCCTGCCTCCACGGCCTGGGACCCTGGCTCACTGCCATCAGGCCTGAACCTTGCAGCGCTCCTCGGGTGGCACAAACGTTTAGTGTGGGTGTCTGCTCCCGGCCTTCATGTGCCCTCACCACGCGTGTTCCTGGGGCCCCTCCCTGCATGGAGCTCACGTGCCACGCATGGAAGGAAGCTCGCTCGCGGTGCCCTCTGCTCACACGCGTGTGGAGACTCTGCACTCACTGGTTCCTGGACCTGTTGACGCCTTTGATTCTCTGACTTGAGACTGTGCTAAATGCTCCGTAAGAGCACTCTCAACCCATCCTGACATTCACCCTCACCTCATCACTGTGCGTAGACATTTAGCTGTTCAGGATTGGCTTGACTCCAATGGCTGATAAGCGAACCGCAGCTCTCTGGGCCACCCTGGGACTCCAACCCCGCCGCACGTTGCCTGCACACACACAGCAGTCCTTTATACCCAGCACTGAGGGTTAACTCGGGGCAGAGCCTGGCTTTGCATGTGGTTTCTCTAAGGCCTCTAGCAACGGCCAGGCAAATGTAGGGAAATGGGTTATGGAGGAGGACCGACCCAGCCCTGGGGATCCTGGAGGGGGCTGTTTCCTCCCATAGGCTGCCAGCTCCGGCTCCCACCTGCACAGGATGTCCTATTTATAGCCACTCCTGCTGTCCTGACAGTCGCCAGTCCCAGTGTGAACACTCCTGGGGCCTCTCAGATGGGGTTCCTCCAGAGGGGAGATGGAGGCCTCCAAACAGGCTCAGCTGCAGCCTAGGGGGGTCCTGGCAAAGGCACTGTTTCTGCTAGTTTCAAGTCATCAGTCCTTGTGAACACAGGTCATGGGCCATGTGGTCCCCACACCCATCCTCTGTGAAACCTCTAGCTCAGGGGCCCAGGTGCCTGCCTGTCCCAGAAAGCTAACCAGGTAAACTGTGGCCCTGGTCTTGGGCAGGACTGTGTCACAAGCAAGCTGGGTGGCCACAGGTGCCGCTCAGGCTCTTACCCGAGTTGTTAGGGTCAATGCCTGGGTGCTGGCAGCTCTAATAAGCTAGGCTCAGCCGCCTGTCCTCAATAGGACAATTACAGACAAATAGTGAAAAGCAGAGAAAAGAGATGTATTCAATGTGGCCCCACTGGGAAGAACAAAAGGCCCAGTGACCCACCTAGTCCATCTTTGGGGTTCCAACACTAGATTTGGGCTTAAATAGAAGGTAGGTGCTATGCGTAGCTAAGCAGCCCTTGGCAAGGTGAGGTCCTGCCCATCACTGACCACCATGTCTGGCCTCCATCCTCTCCAGCATGGGGGACGGGGGTCTGACAACTTGTCAGAACTGGGTCTCTTCCCGGGAGACAAGGCCCTCCTCCATCCAGCAGGCGCCAGGATTCACCTTTTCCTTCCCCCAGCCTGGGCCCCCGCAAGTTCCAACCTCTTGGTGTCTCTCGTTCTAACAGTCTGATAGCCAAAGGCACGGGCACAAATGTCTCTTTGCAATATCTTCCTCCCTGCCCAGCTGGTTCCACGTGCTTTGCGTGTGCCAGCATGCCCTCCGTGCGAAACCAGTCACCCTCGGGGCGCTCAGGCCTAGCCTATCTTTTTCTGTTTTTTTTTTTTTTTTTTTTTTTTTTAATTTTATTTTATTTTTCAAGGAAGAGTGTTGCTCTAGCCCAGGCTGACCTGGAATTCCCTCTGTAGTCTCAGGGTGGCCTCAAACTCCCAGTAATCCTCCTCTGTCTCCCAAGGGCTGGGATTAAAGGTGTGTGCCACCACGCCTGGCCTTTTCTGTTTCTTTTAAAATAATATTTAAAAAAATCATTCGCATGGGCATATGTTCATGTGCGCACATGTGTGTGTTTGTGTGCATGTGGTTGTGCCAGAATCTCTTGCCCGTGCAAACATATACCAGATGCGTGTGTCACCTTTTGCATCTCACTTTTATGTAAGCGCTGGGAAATTGAACCCAGGATTTGCAAGCAAGTGACTTTAATCACTGAGCCATCTCCCCAGCCCTCATTTTCCTTCTTTCTTAAAATGTTATTTATTTATTTATTTATTTATTTATTTATTTATTTATTTATTTGAGAGGGAGAAAGAAGCAGGGAGTGTGGGGAGAGAATGGACACGCCAGGGCCTCCAGCCTCTGTAAACGAACTCCAGATACATGCACCCCCTTGTGCATCTGGCTAATGTGGGTCCTGGAGAGTCGCACTGGGATCTTCTGGCTTTGCAGGCAAATGCCTTAACCACTAAGCCATCTCTCCAGCCGTCTAAGTTATTATAAATATGACTTTGTGCCAGGCCTCCCTCCCTATCTATCTAGTCTCCATATCTGCCAAAGCCTCCCTTGCCCTGGTCCTTTTGTGCCCTCTGGGCACCTCTGCCACCTTCTGGGGAAGGAGACAGCTGTTCCAAGTTCCCTCCAAGGGGAAAGGCCCCTGAGCTGGTGCCTGGAGCCTGCTGGCTCGCTCCTTCCTCCTCCACCCCCTCCTTCTTTCCTGGACGCCTCTCTCCATGGCCCTCCCCCACTTCCTCTGGCTCCGTCCACCTGCACTCACCACAGGGTAGTCACAGCTGGCCCAAGCCCAGGGGGCTGCAGTGAGAGGCTTTGGGATCCGTCCCACTGCTGGGGTGGGTGGGGATACAAGGATTTGCATTTGCGGCTGGTAGCGCACTATTCTTTCTGCAGTGAGCCTGTGAGCAGGGCTGGCCACGGAGCGCTGAGGGAAGGTTGGCCGGTGATGGGGGCTGTGGCTGCTATTATCCTGGGACCTCCTTCTCCTTTTCCTTCTCCTCTTCTTCATTCCTCCTCCTTCTTTTTTTTCTGAGGTAGGGTCTCACTCTAGCCCAGGCTGACCTGGAATTCACTATGTCATCTCAGGGTGGCCTCAGACTCAAGGTGATCCTCCTACCTCTGCTGGGATTAAAGGCGTGCGCCACCACACCCGGCTTCTTCCTGGGACCACTTCTATCACTAGTGACTCTAGTGGGGTAAGGATGGGGTGGAATGGGGAACCCCCCAGGTTCCTACTAATGTTACAATGTCCAGATTCTGGGGCTAAAGGAAACAGCCCCCGTTGGGACCCACTTTTCCTGCTGCTGGGTCAAAGGTGGCACCTGCCCCCAGGATGTGGAAACCATCACCTCGCCCAGCTCCTGAGGTTGAGCAGGAGGAGGAGCACCGAGGAGGTGGAGGCTGTGATGGAGGAGAAGGACATCTGACCCTTCAGGCTGCCCTCAACGGATAACGGAGGATGGTCTGAATACCCAGCTTGCTCTTTCTGAAGTAAGTCTCCATGAAAAAGCCCCTCAGAGCTCCGACAGGGACAAGAGTGAGGTCCCAGCCTTCCCAGTGCCTCTATGGAGGAGACTCAAGGGTGCTGTGAACCAGCCTGAACCAGGCTGAGATATTCAGACCAAGAGGAAAGGAGTCAAAGCATTGGCTTGTGATGGGCAGAGCCTGGTCTTTGGGGCCAGATGAACCACGAGCTCCAGCAAGAACCCCCTGAGCCTCGTGTGTGTGTGTTCCACCGTCCTTGACCTCAAGGTGCTGTGAGCATCTCACACATTCCAGGGCCCACCTCAGGGCCTTTGCACCTGCTGTCTGCCCTGCCGATGTCCCGTGCCCCCCACTGCACACGCCACGAGCCTCATTTTTCGCTCACCCCCCTCCTGCCTTACTTCCCCTGCAGCTCCTGAACCACATTTTAGTGTTTGCTTCCCGTCTCTTTCTGCCAGGACACTGTGAACTGGACCAAAGGCCTCCCCTTCCCCACTTAGAATGGCACCTATGCCCAGTCACTTGGGCATGGCTTACTGCCCAGTGGGAGCCATGGAATCTAGCCAGAAATTGTAGAATCATCGGTATCGGTTCTGCAGTCTCTGGGATGAAGGGCACAAGGGTTACTCAGAGCCTGGAGGGTCCTGTGGGCATTCCCTTACTTGACATCCACAAAGAGGCGAGATGACATCAGTCACCCCACAGGGTAATTTGAGTGTTGGAAGCTTCCAGAAGGATCTGGCAGCCCTCAGTCATCTGCAGCAGGAAGCGGATGTGTGGCAGGGTGGCACATTGTCACCATCATGTTTCATGAATGGTTTCATAATCTCTGTGTTCGCCTCTCTTCCTCTTGGAGGGGGGAGGCGGCTCATCTCCCCTGACATCCGATGTTACCCTGGAACGCTGGCTCTCAATCCTCGTGTGTTCTGGGAGAGTTGGTCTACACGTGGCATGGACACTGAGATTATTTAAGGTTCCCTAGGAGCCAGGTATGGTGCACACAACTACATTCCCAGCACTTGGAAGGTAGAAGCAGCAAGGTCAGGAGTTCAAGGTCAGCTTTGCGTGAGACATCGGGAGTTTGAATTAGCTGAGTTACACTAGGCCCGGTTTCACTACTGCACAGGGTCTTTACCCTGCCAAACTTCTGGTTAAGGGAGCAGAGCTCACATGTTGAGACCCTCTAGGAAGCATCTTATATGGGTTGGGAGCGCCCTCTAGGGACCACGCAGGGCATGTCACTGGGGGAGCCCGCTGAGAGAAAAAGCAAATGGGGAGGCCTGGGGTGAACTGGGGAGCTCTTCTGAGGTGGCCTTGATTTTGAAACGTCGCCAGTCCCTGTACACTGGGCACTTGACTGCTGCCTTCCAAGGGGTAGTTCCTGGATGTCCACCCCAAACTCATGGGCAGGGTTGGGGGCAGGAAGTTACCCCCTTCCCCTGAACGTGAATACTGCTGGAGTCGCTGCACAGAGCTCTCAGGTCCCCTTGCATGCGGAGGCTTCTGCGCTGCACACTCTGCGGCCTGATTAGACTTCTTCCGGTAGAGCTCAGAGGACGACCTCGGCTTTGATCCGCTGGCTTCTGCTCATCTTAGGCCTGGCGTCGATGCATGCCAGGCCATGCCAGCTGCTTCTGTGAGTGCTGGAGACTCAAGCTTGACCGGCCTCAGTCCCCTCCAGGCCTTCATGCTTGCGTAAGCATGCTTGTGAGCATTTCTCCAGTCCTATTCTTATTCATTTATTAGAGAAACAGGGAGAGAGAGAAGGGCCTCCAGCTACTGCAAACAAACTCCAGACGCATGCGTCACCTTGTCCATCTGGCTTACATGAGTTCTGGGAAGTCAAACCTGGGTCTTTAGGCTTCATAGGCAAGTGCCTTAACTGTTAAGCCATCTCTACAGAGAGCCCGTATTTTTATTTTTTTTTAATATCTATTTGTTTATTTATTTGTAAGCAGAGAGAGAGACAGAGAGAATGGGTGTGCCAGGGTCTCCTACTATTGCAAACGGACTCCAGATGCATGTGCCACTTTGTACATCTGGCTTTATATGGGTACTGGGGAACCATAGCTGGGCTATCATTCTTTGGGGTGCTGGGGAAACCATAGCTGGGCTATCATTCTTTGTAAATAAGTAAGTACCTTTAACTACTAGGCTATCTGTCTAGTCCCCTTACTATCTTTAATTTTTTTTACTTTATCTTATAATTTTATTAATAATGTGTAAATGATTAATGAACAGACAGCATAACTTGACTGACCAATCTTAGCTTTCCCTTTTTCTACATTATCCAACTTACCAAATGACTATTAAGATGGTTAAAAATGTCATTTTGGACCACAAGTTTATACAATAAATAAATCTGACTTATATAATCATTCATTAAATCTTTTTTTAAAAACTAAAACTAAAACAGTATCACTTTTCTTCTCAAAAAATTTTAAATTGTTTTCACTTTTATTTTATGTTTTAGAGTACTTTTTCAAAAAATATTTATTTATTTGAGAAAGAGAGGGAGGGAGGAAAAGAGAGAGAGAGAGAAAGAAAGAAAGGACATGTCAGGGCCTCCATTCACTGCAAATGAACTCCAGATGCATGCACCACCTTGTGCATCTGGCTTATGTGGGTCCCGAGGAGTTGAACCTGGGTCCTTTGGCTTTGCAGGCAAGTGCCTTAACCACTAAGCCATCTCTCCAGCCTTATATTTTATATACCAGGTTATACTCTTCTATCCTCTTGCCCCTACTACTGTTATCTTGGATCCCTCCTCAGTGGGATTATGGTATTCACTGTGAGGTTACTGGTTATTACGGCCTCAGTCAGTCCCTGTAGGGCAGCAGGGAACCATGCCTCAGGGTATTCCTACCCACTCTTTGGCTCTTACAGTCTTTCCACCCCCTCTTCCGCAATGTTCCCTGAGTCATGGCAGGCCTGTTGGCAATCTGACTTAGTGCCGAGTTCTCTGTAGCCTCTGGATTTCTGCTGTGATGGGTTTTGATTGATCACCGTGTCTGTTACCATAGCCCCGGAGCTTGTTGTCAGGCGAGCAGTAAGAGGGGTGTTCATGTTGCCACTTCCTCTGCAATTTCTCCTCTGCCCTGGTAGACGTGGTAGAGGTGGTACATCTCGTGGCAGGCAGTTGGCTATCTTCTTGTCTTATTTGTGGATCTTGGTTCTCTTCCATTTTCTCTGCCATCTGTAAAATCAAACAGATTCTCCATCCAGAAGTGAGCACAGCCTGGGTTAGGGCATATGCAAGTTTATTTGAGAGCTCACGCCTCTTCTCCAGAAAGCAGTGGGAGTTTCTCTGTGATGTCCGAGTTTCCCGACCATGGGAATCTGGCCTGGTTTCTAGTACCAGCTGTGAGTTCTCTCCCACTGAGTGAGCCTCATGTCCAGTCAGAGAACAGTTGGTTACTCAGAGAGGTCACTACTGCACAAGGGTGGTCTTCTTGCCTGGCTGCTTGATGCAGTCTGCGGGGTCTCCTGCTTATTCATGTTGTGGGCGGGTGTTGTCCTCCAGAGACTCCCATGGGGCTTTCCAGCGTTCTGAGGGCCAGCCAGGACTACCACCACATATGGCTTCCTTAAAATCTTTTTAAAAGATATTTTTAGATTCATAATTTGAGAGAGAGAGTTCATGAATGAGAACAGGCTCACCACAGCCTCTTGCTGCAGCAGATGAACTTCAGATACATGGTCCACTTTGTGGTCTGGATTTTTTTTTTTTTTTTTTTGGCTTCCTGAGGTACTCACTCTAGCTCAGGCTGACCTAGAATTCACTATGTAGTCTCAGGGTGGCCTGGAACGCTCGATGATCTTCTTATCTCTGCCTTCCAAGTGCTGGGATTAAAGGTGTGCACCGCCACACCTGACTTAGCCCTTCTTTTTTTAAAAAAAATACTTTTATATTTATTTGAGAAAGAGAGAGACAGAGAGAGGAGAAAGGAAGGAGAGAGAGAAAGAGAGAGGAAAGAAGGAAGGAAGGAAGGAAGAAAGAAAGGAAGGAAGGGAGAAAGGCATTTCAGGGCATCCAGCCACTGCAAACGAATTCCAGACACATGTGCCACATAATGCATCTATCTTACGTGGGTCCTGGGGAATCAAACCTGGGTCCTTTGGCCTTGCAGGCAAATGCCTTAACTGCTAAGCCATCTCTCCAGACCCCCTTTTTTCTAATATATTTTATCTATTTATGAGAGAGAGAGAGAGGGATAGAAAGATGCAGATAGAAAGAGCGAGAATGGGCACACCAGGGCCTCTAGCCATGCAAACGTCCTCCAGACACATGTGCTACCTTATGTATCTGGGTTACATGGGTACTGGGGAATTGAACCTGGGTCCTTAGACTTCACAGGCAAGTGCTTTAACCACTAAGTCATCTCTCCAGTCCTCTTCTTCTTCTTCTTCTTCATTTTTTTAAAATTTATTTGCAAGCAGGGAGAGATAGAAGACAGACAGACAGAATGGGAACACTAGGGCCTCCAGATGCAAGTGCCACTTTGTGCATCTGGCTTTACGTGGGTACCGGGGGATCGAGCTCCAGATGAGTGCGCCCCCTTGTGCACATAGGCGACCTTGTACCCTTGTGTCACTGTGTGTCTGGCTTACATGGGACCTGGGGAGTGGCTTCACAGGCAAGATCCCTAACCGATAAGACATTTCTCCAGCCTGGCTGAATTGTTCTGAAAATGAATTGAAGGTAGGTCCCAGAGCTGCTGACCCCCAGGCAGCCGGGATCCATAGGTGGGTATTAAGCCCCTGGGTGGATGACCAAAGGGGAGGCTTCTGTAACCTGTTCCCTGCTGCCTAACACGGGGGTGGCCCGCTGCTCCATGAGGCTGGCTGCCTGCATGCGGTGCAGAGACACCAGACTCCAGAGAACAGGACACTTTGTCTGGGGCCCCACATGCTCCCCATCAGTCTTCTGCCTGAGCCACTCAGCATCCACCGGACCTGGCTGGTATTTTTAGCTCATAGGCACCCCACACGGCCTGCACACTCTGACCAAATTTAGAAATCTCAAGAGCCTGTGCTGGAAGGAAGGCGCGATGAATGGACAGGCCTCCGGGCCCCCAGCGAGTGACCCTGCGGTTGGCAGGGTTCTGTTTGGATGGTGAGGCAGTGCGCGATCACGTGCACCGAGGAGAAGCAAGACTGTGGTACCGTCGGGCTGGGGCACAGCCAGGTAAACCCCACGGGCGGTGGGCTTGGTCCACTCCCTGCAGGTTTAAGGGTGCAAGAGGCGCCCATAGGGTATGCACTGGGAGATTGCGGGGCGGGGTGGTGGTGGTGATGAGGAGCTTTGCCTGTGGACTCTGGCCACTGTGGTCTTGGTTAAAGTAAACATACATTTCTTCTGAAACTGGAAAAGCTTGAGCGACACAAAGCTGAAAACTGTTTTGGCTGGAGAGATGGCTCAGTGGTTAAAGGCAATTTCTCTAAGGCCTGATGAGCCAGGTTCCATTTCCTAGTGCCACATAAAGCCAGTTGCACAACATGGTGCATGCATCTGGAGTCCATTTGCAATTGCAAGAGCTCCTGGTGAACCCATTTTCTCTTTCTCTCTGCCTGCAAATATATATATATATATATATATATATATATATATATATATATATATATATTTTTTTTTTTTTTGGTTTTTTGAGGTAGGATCTCACTCTTGCCCAGGCTGACCTGGAATTCACTTTGTAGTCTCAGGGTGGCCTTGAACTCACGGTGATCATCCTACCTCTGCCTCCCGAGTGCTGGGATTAAAAGTGTGCACCACCATGCTTGGCATAAATAAAATATTTTTTAAAATGTTCCAAGATGAAATTCAACATGTGGTGGGGGCTGGAGAGATGGCTTAGCGGTTAAGGTGCTTGCCTGTGAAATCTAAGGACCCAGGTTCAATTCCCCAGTACCCACATAAGCCAGATGCACAAGGTGACACTTGCATCTAGTGTTTGTTTGCAGCATCTAGAAGCCCTGCTACATCCATTCTCATTTTCTCTCCATCTCTCTCAAATGAGTAAGACAAATAACAATTTAGAAATGCATCGCAGGGAACTGGGCATGGTGGTGCATGCCTATCATGCTAGCATTCTAGCATGGCACTCTAATAGCGCAGAGGCAGGAGGATCAAGAGTTCAAGGTCAGCCTTGACTACACAGAAAGGCTTGAACATTAGACACTGTCTCAAAACACTAAAAGGAATCAAAAGACATCACTGGAATTTGAGGTGACCTGGTTCTTTTGAGCTGGGTAGTGGCTTTTGCTCTTGTCTGCTGAATGTCTATACCTTCTCCTCCTGATGCCACCAGCTGTCCCCCACAACACTGTGGCTCCTGCTGTTCCACTGGGTGCGACCCTGCTCTCAGCCCCATGACTGACCAATCAAAGCGATGTGTATGTCCCCACCCTCCCCTGTTCTGGACAGCGCTGGGAGCCAGTGGCCTACATGTGCTGGGATTCCTGGCAGACGGGGGCATGCTGGGATCTACCACCGTGGAGACTTACCTCGGAGCGGTTGTGGTGAGATCCTACTGTAGAGCATCTGGCCACATGTGCCACCTCAGTCCTAGTGGCCTTTGCCAGGGAGAGAGGCCGTGTGTATGGGGCTGGCTCCCATAACCCACAAAAGGCAGTGGCCAAGTGAGTGGGAATTCTGTATACTGTCAGTTAATTGTGGCTGGTGTGAGAGTTCAGTTGTGCACATGAACGACGAGATGGGCTCTGTCAGACAGGAAAGGGGGGAGCTAGTGTTCCCCGTCACTACGCCCTGTGTTCCCGGGGCCGCCTGCTTCCTTTGTGTCCTTAGGCACGAAAGCAGCATGATTCCGTGTGGTGCACGTGAAAATGCCACATGGACCACTGGGTCCCATAAGATTCTCTAGCCTAGTGATCTGTCACAAGCAATGATGCTGGCACAATGTTGTAGTTGCCCTCCCTTTGCTGGGACAAGGCACCCACTCAGAAGCAGCTGACGAGAGGAACGTTGTTCACTGTGGCTCACGGTCTTGAGGGGAAGCTCCACGGTGGCAGGGACAGCAGGACCTGAGCAGAGGCAGGACGCCACCTCTGCCACATCAGGTGGAAAACAGCAGCAGGAGAGCGAGCTGAGCTCTGGCAAGGGGGAGCTGGCTATGACACTCCTGAGCCCGTTCTCCAATGACACCCCTCTCTAGCGAGTCTCTGTCTCCCAGATTGCCACCAGCAGGGGACGACGCATTCAGGACACATGAGTTTATGGGGACATCTGATTCAACACCCCCCCCCAAAACTCTGATTGTCTTGTGACACTTCTCAGACAACACTCCTGATGTGTAGCCTCTGGGGATGCCTCCTGTGTGTCTCCTCTCAACTCGCTAATCAGTGGCCTTTGCCAGGGAGAGAGGCCGTGTGTTTGGATGGTGAGGGCAGCTTGGAGGACCGATGTGAGGTTAGTCGGCGAACACCCTTGCACCTTGACTCTGCACCGCTCGGAGCTGCTCCTGTCCACTGGCCAGAGAACCTCGCACTCACGCAGGGCAGCCTCTGCAAGCGAGGCCCCGGGCAGAGGCAGGCAAGGGGTGAGGGTTTTTTTGGGGGGGGCAGGGTGCAGAGAAAGCAGGTGTTTCTCTCCCAGCTTGCCCGACATCCAGTACAGGCACAAGTCAACGACACTGGCTGACGTGAGGCAGGCCTGGTGCCAGAAGCGAAGGGCTGTGCCAAGGGCCAGCTTCTCAGTGATGAGGCAGTGCCTGGGCACAGTCTATCTTCTGAGCCACTTGCTGTAGAGTCTTGTCTTCCTTGCCCAGCATTGCCAGCCTCGCCACGAAGCCACTCCTCTGTGCACGGAGCGTCTGCTTCTCAGCAGCTCGGTCAGGTGAGCTTCAGGACAGCTGAGAATAGCGTGTTTTGTTTTTTTATTTTTCTTCGAAGTAGGGTCTCACTCTGGCCCAGGCTGACCTGGGACTCACTATGTAGTCTCAGGGTGGCCTCGAACTCACGGTGATCCTCCTACCCCTGCCTTCCGAGTGCTGGGATTAGAGGTGTGTGCTACCACACCTGGCTGAGAATAGCGTTTTTGCTGGGGAGACAGCTCAGCACTTAAAGGCACTTGCATGCAGAGCCTGCCAGCCTGGGTTTGATTCCTAAGTACACAAGTAAAGCCAGACACCAAAAGTGGAGTATGTGGGCTGGAGAGATGGCTTAGCAGTTAAGGTGCTTGCCTTCATAGCCAAAGGACCCTGGTTCGATTCCCCAGGACCCGCATAAGCCAGATGCACAAGGTGGCGCATGTATCTGGAGTTCATTTGCAGTGGCTAGATGCCCTGGCATGCCCATTCTTTCTCACTCTCTAAAAAAAAAAAAAAAAAAAAAAAAAGCGAAATGTGGAACATGTGTCTCGAGTTCATTTGCAAAGGCAAGAGGCCCTGATGCTCCTGTACACACACACACACACACACACACACAAATAAGTAAATTAGTTAATAAATAAATAAATGTATAAAGGAGAATAGGGACTGGAGAGATGGCTCAACAGTTAGATGCTTGCCAGCAAAGTCTAACAACCCAGGTTTGATTCCCCAGCACGCAGATGCACAAAATGCTATATGTGTTCGGAGCTCATTTGCAGAGGCTAGAGGCTCTGGTGTGTCCATTCTTTATCTCTCTCCTTGCAAATAAATAAAAATATTTTTAAAATAAAGGCATAAAAAGGGAGAATAATGCTTAAAAACATGGAGCTCAATGGTGCATGTTTGAAATCCTGTCACTCAGGAGGCTGAGGAAGGAGGACTGTGGGTTTGATCTCAGCTGGGGATACACAATGACTTTCGGGCCAGCCTGGGCGACAGGGAGACCTTGCCTCTAAAATCAACCAGCCATTCACCAAGCCCATGGTGAGACAAGTCATCCCTTTATAATTCCCTGCTGGACTTCCTCACTGTGAAGTGAGTGGCTTAACTTACGGTGAGCTTGACCTGGACACTGCAAAACCCTGGATGAGACTGACTTCAACATCTAATTCTCACACCTGGACCTCTAAAATCAGGGATAGGAGTCATTGCTGCTAACTTTCTCTTTGTTAACTAAAAAATACCAACTTACAAGTGAACAGGAATGGAAGAATCCTCCACACAGCATCAAATTCTCATAACATATCAGGACCAGGGGATATTTATCCTGAAGGCATGGTTGGTTCAATCCCCCCAAATCTATCAATGTGTTCTATCCCAGACATTAGACAAAAGCCTACAGTCATCTCAGTGGATGCAGAAAACACATTTGATAAACTTTCTTGTGCATTCATAAAGAACTCTCATCAAACTAGTAACAAATTTAGCTCAGAAAAGGACATTCAGGGCCAGGCGTGGTGTCGCACACCTTTAATCCTAGCACTCGGGAGGCAGAGGTAGGAGGATCGCTGTGATTTTGAGGCCACCCTGAGACTACATAGTGAATTCCAGGTCAGCCTGAGATAGAGTAGGACCTTACCTCAAAAAACCAAAAGAAAGGACATTCAGTACTCTAGCATAACTAGGCATCAAGGAAAAAGCCATTTACTCTTACCTTTCAGGTGGCATGAGGCTGATGCCCCCTGGCAAAGGAAGAAACAAGTACACATGATTAGAAAGAAAGAAAGGAAAAAAAAAAAAAAAAACTGCCTCAGCTGCAGATGACACTTGTCCATGTGGAAAACCCCAAGGAATTCCACAAACTGTAAAAACCAGTAAGTGAGTCCAGTAAAGCTGCAAAATCAATACACAGGAATGAGACACTGGTGTGGGGCACACATGTAATCCCAGCACTTGGGACTTGGGGGGTAGAGGCATGAGGATCAGGAATTCAAGGTCATT
Organism: Jaculus jaculus; assembly: GCF_020740685.1. Lineage (NCBI taxonomy): Eukaryota > Metazoa > Chordata > Mammalia > Rodentia > Dipodidae > Jaculus > Jaculus jaculus. The sequence continues at coordinate 135,661,809 of NC_059109.1, forward strand.
CTCTAAGCCTATATATGGCAACTGACATATGAACAGGAGTGGAAGAATCTTCCACACAACTTCAAATCAGAGGCTTGTCTGGACTGTGTGAAACCCTGTCTCAAAAAACAGAACAAGCGCTGAGAGATGGCTGAGTGTTTAAGGCGCCTGCTTGCAAAGCTTGTTAGCCCGGGTTTCGTTTAACCGTACCAGAATAAAGCCCTCCTTCCACCCCTCCTCCTTCCCTCCCACCCCTCCAGTGTTTCATGGATCTCAGTCTGGCCTCAAACTCCCTACAGAGGGGAGACTAGCCTTAAACTTCTGATCCTCCTGCCTCCACCTCCCAAGTCTTAGCATTCTGTGTGGTCCTACCCCAAAGTGGCTGTGACCTCCCTAGAGGCCGGTCAACTGCTTTGTTCCACACGGAATGGTGGGAGGCAGAGCCTGTGTGTGGATGTGTGACCTGGGTCATGGAATTTGCCAGCCTCTTCCAGTGTGTGCCACAGTCATGTGCTCAGGTGACAGAAGCAAGCCAGCTGCTGGCCGTTGACAAAGCAGGGATCCACCACATGGGACCTGGTGGGTCATGTGAAGCAGATGTCAGGGAAAAGTGTGGAAAGTCCTTTGTCTGCCTCTGGAAAGTTGCTTGTCCTCCCCTGCTCACAGTCCACTTCCGGCATGACATTCACTTCCGAGTGAGAAGACTGGCTCGTTCCCCGACTATTCCTACCCTTCACTAGAACAGAAAGAGCAGCTTGGATGGGTGGCTCTGATACCTGGCTGACACTTGAAAACAAAAACAATTTCAGAGCCAGGCGTGGTGGCGCACGCCTTTAATCCCAGCACTTGGGAGGCAGAGGTAGGAGGATCGCCGAGAGTTCGAGGCCACCCTGAGACTACATAGTGAATTCCAGGTCAGCCTGAGCCAGAGTGAGACCCTACCTCGAAAAACCAAAAAAAAAAAAAAGTAGAAAAAAAAAAAAAACAATTTCAGAGCCAGGCGTGGTAGCGCATGCCTTTAATCCCAGCACTCGGGAGGCAGAGGTAGGAGGATCGTCATGAGTTCAAGGCCAGCCTGAGACTAGGGTGAATACCAGGTCAGCCTGGGCTAGAGACCCTACCTCGGAAAACAAAACAAAACAAAACAAAACAAAAACAAGTTTGGCCTAGTGTGATGGCTCATTCCTATAATCTCAGCCCTTGGGAGGCTGAGGCAAGAGGACAGTTTCATGAGTTTGAGGCCAGCCTGGGACTACAGAGTGAATTCCCAGGCAGCCTGGGCTGGAGTGAGACCTTGTCTTGAAAAAAAAAGCCACAAAGGGACTAGGAGATGGGTGGTTAATCGTCCTTGCCATGCAAACGGGACCACTGGAGTTCAGATCCTGGCACCCACAGAAAGCCAGACAGCACACATCTGTGACCCCAACATGTCTACAGCAGTGGGAGGTTGGGTTCAAGAGAAGCCTGAAGTTCATGGGCCAGTTAGTCCAACCCTCCTGCAGCAGACACAAGAGAGACCCTGTCTCAACAACGGAGAAGCCGAGGACAGACTTCAAAGCGGTCCAAGGTTCAAGTTTCAAGTAAGCAAAGGACTCTGAGGAATAGCAGAGGAAACGCCTTTCTGCCCCAAATAGTAACCGGTGTCAATTACTATAAAGTAACTGCATTAATCAAATACATTAATCAGGGCTGGAGAGATGGCTTAGTGGTTAAGCGCTTGCCTGTGAAGCCTAAGGACCCCGGCTCAAGGCTCGATTCCCCAGGACCCACGTTAGCTAGATGCACAAGGGGGCGCACACATCTGGAGTTCATTTGCAGTGGCTGGAGGCCTGGCGCGCCCACTCTCTCTCCCTCTCCCTCTTTCTCTGTCACTCTCAAATAAATAAATAATAAACAAAAAAATACATTAATCAAGTCAAGACCTAGCTGCCCAGTGGATTATTTTCTGTTACCGTACTGCGTGGTTATTGCTATTGGTGGTGCTGCTGGGATGGGCTCCGAGTGCGGCACAAGCTTAGCTAGGAACGCAAGCTCTCTACCACTCAGCCCCCTCCCCTCCGGTCCCATTTCACTGTTCCGTTCGCAGTTATGGCCTTGGGGAATAATTATGGTTATCATAAAGATGAGTCTTCGATTTATCATCTGTCTATTTACCTACCCATTTTTAAAAATTCTTATTTATTTATTTGTGTGTGCATGCGTGTGTATGTGTATACACCAGGGCCTCTTGCTGCTGTAAACCAACGTCTGTCTGGTTTTACATGGCTGCTGGGGAATTGAACCAATGCTGGCAGGCTTTGCACAAGCAAGTACCTTTAACTGTTGAGTCATCTTCTCTGGTCCTCTATGGTTATTATGGAGATGGGTATAGCTATATAGACCAGGCTGGCCTTGAATTCACCAAGTCTGCCTCTGCCTCCCAAGATGAGTCTTTTTTCACACATATATTTTGACAACTTCTATACTTATAGACAACAAACCATGGTGTTTCCCTCTCCCACTTTCTCCTTCATAACTCTGCTTTCTGTCATATCCCCTCCCTCTCTCCATTACTCTCTCTTTTAATTGGATGTCGTCATCTTTATCTCCTATTATGAGGGTCTTGTGTGGGTATTGTTAGGCACTGAGAGGTCTTGGATATTGAGGCCAAATTCTGTCCAGACAGTTGTTTGTAAGGAGTGGTGCCCTTCCTTTGGCTCTTACTTTCTTTCCGCCACCTCTTCCTCAATGGACCCTAAGTCTTGTAGGGTGTGAGATGTTTCAGTGCTGGACACTCCTCCGTCCCTTCTTCTCAGCACTATGTTGCCTTTTGGGTCATCCCAGTGGCCATTGCCATCTGAAAAGAGAAGCTTCTCTAACCAGAAGTGAGAGTAGCATTAATATATGAGTATGAACATTAAGTATAGTGCTCTCAGGGCAATTTGGTGAGAGTAATACATGTATTTATCCAGATAAGAGCAGGCTTTATACCCCTAAGGCTCATGACCTTCCCTGCCATAGGCTTTTGATTAGGTTTTCAGTACCAGGCACGTATCCCCTCCCATAGAGTGGGCCTTCAGTACTATTGGAGAGCCGTTGGTTTTCCCCAGAGCAGACATGCCACTATTGCACTCGTTCAGACATTTGGCCTGTCTGTCCAAGCTTGAGGCTTGCAGTGTCCACTGGTTTCACTGCTGATGACTTCTGTCTCCCATGAGGCTGCATACAGTGCAGCTCTTTCCAGTTTTCAGTTGGCTGGTCTACAGGGAGAAGGTTTTCTGCTCAGCACCAACTTGATTTCTCAGTGACTTTGCCGCTCAGGCATGTGAAGTCTTCAGCAATAGATCTTACCATCTCTTTCTGTGGGCAACCAAGGGCCTTGGCAATAGCCTGTAATGTTTTGGAGGCAACAGAGTCCTCCCTGTCCAAGAACTCACTGGAAGGTATCCCAACCCAGCATTTTATTTTTTAAGTAAGGTCTCTCACTAGCCTAGGCTGACCTGGAATTCACTATGTAGTCTCAGGCTGGTCTCGAACTCATGGCACAACCCTCCTACCTCTCCCTTCGAAGTGCTGGGATTAAAGGCATGCACCCAAGACGAGTCTTTTCATTGCCAATGTTTGGTTTGTACTCACAGTCACGCGTGCTCTGGCTCGCAAGAAATGACTCCACAGCGAGGCGCTCTTTCAGCCCATTCTGCTGCTCTGGAGAGACCGTTTCCCTCTCCTTGTCCTCCCTCTCCCTCAGGTCGCCTTCCATCCACTGTGTGAGGGAGATTTTGACTGCACTTGGGATGTGGAGAAGGCAGGAGTTGAAGTCTTCCTCAGCCTCCTAGTGAGTTGCAGGATAGCTTGGTCTACATGAGACCCAGCCTCAGAAATAAAAAATAAAATAAGATCCATGGTTGTCAAAACAACCAAACCAAACAGTATCTGGGGAAGAAATTCTTGCCGTTTTTCCAGAAGCCCACAGTGCATCCCCTGGTCTCAGGTTTGCAGACTCGGGCGCCCTCTTCTGGCAACATGGAGGATTTACACTGGGCAAGAGGCGAGCGCTCCAGACCCACTTCCTGCCCAGTCGCCAACTCTCCAAATTGTTTATTTTTAAAAAATTTTTGTTTGTTTTTTTCGAGGCAAGGTCTCACTCTAGCTCAGGCTGAACTGGAATTCACTCTGTAGTCTCAGGGTGGCCTTGAACTCACGGCGATCCTCCTACCTATGCCTCCCGAGCGCTGGGACCTTTTTGTTTTTTAAAGAAATATTTATTTATTTAGAGAGAATGAGTGCACCAGGGTTTCTTACCACTGCAGACACATGTACCACTTTGTGCATCTGGATTTATGTGGGTACTGGGGAAAGGAACCCAGGCATTAGGCTTCACAAGCAAGTAAGCAAGTACTCTCCCGAAGGCAGGTCCGTTTCCAGGCATCCTTCCTTACTTAGAGCCAAGGAGAGCATGCTCACCCGCAGGTTCTGCGAAAATGAAACCCCTCTTTTAGCAACCTCAAGTGCAAGGAGTCCCTGTTACTGTCAACGCAAGGCCCCTTCATTTCTTTTATTAATGCGCAAAAGTTAGCTACAACTTTGGACCCGGCGTGGTCATGGCTAGTGAGGTAGGGAGCCTGCCTCTGTGTTCTGGAAGGAAACGCCTGCCATCTAGTGGGCAGCGCAGACACTGCTATTGTCTCTGCACAAATGCAGGGTGTGTGCATGGTGTGTGTGTGGACACGCACTCGTGTGCACGTGTTGATGTGGAACGAGATAAATGTCGATGATCTCAGCTGAATCTCTCTCCACATAATCTCCAGGTGTCACATTTGCAAAACATGCCTGGAGACCCTTCAACTCACTATGTAGCCAAAGATAACCTTAACTTCCATCCTGCTGCCTCCACCTCCTGAGCGCAAGGATTACAGACATGCACCAGCACACCCAGTTAACGCAGCGCTGCGGACTGAATGCAGGGATGCATGCTAGGCGGGCAGTCTACCCCTGAGCCACACCCCCAGCCCCATGGTAGCTCTAATGAAGGGTACATCGGGGGGTTAAGTGTGTTCACACAGGTGTGCAACCATCACCCCACTCGCCTCCAAAACTCTTCATCAAATACCATCAAATACCTCATCAAATACCAAGTGTGCTCCCCCAGTTCCTGGCCACCACTGCCTTGGCTCCCCGACCCCCAACAGCCCGTGGCCTCAACCTCCCCTGGGAAACTCACATGCTGTGCGAATGGCTCCTCCCACTCTGCAAGATTCAGCCAGGCTGTGTGGCACGGTCTCCCTCCTTGTCAGAGCTGCGCAGTGCCCTGCTGTGTGGCCGCGTTTCACCCCTGCCGCTGCTGAGCCGCCTGAACTGTATTACTTTCTGAGGACTTTTGTAGTGGCCACACCCATTTCCATTCCCATCCACAGTGCACCAGGACTCCAGTCCCTCCCCATCCTCCCAGGACAGAGAAGACATTTGCAAAGACCATGTGGGGGGGCGGGGGGCTGGTGGTTAAAGGTACTTGCTTCTTGCAATGCCTGTTGGCTCAGGTTCAACTCCCCAGAACCCATACAATGCCAGATACACAAAGTGATGCATAGATTACCACGTTGGGGAATTGCTCAGTAGTTAGAGGCCTTGGGTTCAATCTCCAGTACCATCAAAACAAGTAAAAGTAAAACAAAACAAAACAAAACGAAAAAAAGGCTGAAGAGATGGCTTAGTGGTTAAAATGCTTGCTGTGAAAAACAAGGACCCAGGTTCGAGTACCCAGTATCCACATAAGCCAGATGCACAAGGTGGCACACGTGTCTGGAGCTCGTTTGTAGTGGCTGGAGGCCCTGGCATGCCCATTCTTAATCTCTCTACTGGCCTCTCTCCCCACCCCACTTCTTCCCTCTCTCTCATAAATAAATAATTTTTTAAAGTAAAAAAAAAGGACACCACAGAGAACAAAGGTAGCCATTTAAAGTCAATTTTATTGAGTTATGCAAAACAACTTTAGACAACAGATATAAAACAGTATAAAATTCAGTCAATGACAGCACAGAGCCGACCACAGGGTCAAGGCTGCTGCACACTGTGTGTGTCACACTGGCCTTCCTACTGCGGTGCTTCCCGTCCACACGGGCCGTTTTGAACAGTGCCAACATTTCTGGAGCTTGAACACGGGGACTATGGGAGATTCTGAAATGTGGGAGTAGGGGAGGGTCCACAGGAAAGCTAGCAAAGCAAGGAGGTGGCTCTGGGCCACTAGGAGGTAGTAAAAAAAAAGTGCATGTTGCTCAAAAGTACGCATCTCATTATCAGACTTTCAAATTTCCTTTCATAACCAATTATCAAAAATGTAAAAAAGGCAGTTTAGCAAAAGGGTTATAAATTAAAATGCACAAAAGAAGCAGTACACATACATTACATTTTGCTTTTTTGGGGGGGAGTTAGGGAGTCTCATGTTCCCCAGGTTGGCCTCAGATTTGCTCTGTAGCCAAGGGTGACCTTGAACTTCTGATCCTCTTGCTTCCGCCTCCTAAGGGCTGGGAGCACCGGTGTGCACAACCACACCTGTCTAAGAAATAGTACTAATAATACAGGACATTTTCATATCCTCCAAAGAGCGTAATTAAGAAAGAATCCAACCCGGGTCTGATGATGCAGGCCTGGAATCACAGCACTGGGGGGACTGAGGCAGAAGAATTGCAAGTTTAAAACCTGGAATCACACTACTGGGGAGACTGAGGCAGGAGGATTTCAAGTTTAAAACTTGCTTAGGTTACAGAGTAAATATAAGGCTATGTAGTGAAAGACAGTCTCAAAATCAAAAGTAGGACGCGGGCTGGAGACGTGGCTCAGTGGTATAGCACTTGCCTAGCATGTGCGAGGCCCTGGGGAGGGGTGGGGTCTAAATTCTAAGGATGAGCCTTGCTGTACACCAAAGAAAGACATAGGACTTATTTTCTTCTGTCTAATATGTTGTTTATCAACTTTACTCTGTTTTCTCTTTTTATAACATTAAGGTCATTCTAGTTGAATTTAGAATTCACTACAAGCATTCTGGTAGCTTTATATTATATGAAAAATTCATATTTATATAAAATTCATATAAAAAAGATATAAAATTAATCTTTAAGCTTTGAAAAAACATATCATTAGGAATATCATGGGTTTGTATGATTCAATAAAAATTTAACTTGTTTTGTTACTTGTTTTTTGAGGCAGAGTCTCACTCCTGCTCAGGCTGACCTGGAAGGACCTCAGCCTCCCAAAGTGCTGGGATTATAGGTGTGAGCCACCACATCTGCTTTACAAAATTTTTTTTTAAGTTTAGAGAGACTTCATTTGTTTAAGGGAAGGAAAGAGGGCATAGTATTGAAGAGCTTCTGCCCATGAGAAGGCAGGAGGGTAAAGCCACAAAACATTATTATTAATATTATTTCAGCTGCCCAGCTTTGAGTGCTGTGGTACTCGCTGGTCTAAATGCTTACAGAAGTAAGAATTATCCAAAGATTGTCCCTCGTCATTGTAGGCCAGTATGGAGTGAATTCACAAGGTCAGGATAACCCCTTCAAGGTTTACATCATCTTTCCTGAAATACCTACACTTTTAAAATTTTTTGGCTAACAGTTGTACACACTACCTCAAACTCTGGGAAGATGGCAACGGCCATGCGGTGAATGAACTTGCTTTGAGGACTGATGCTGCAGCAGGAAGCAGCTGTCACTTATCCATCATGTTGAGGATCGCCTCACAGGTCATGCCTTCACAGGGGTCCTCGCTGCCAGCCTCGCCTTCTCCGTGGTGGGTGGGAGTCGGCTCTCCAGGGACGGGGGCCTGCCTCGCCATGGCGCCCTCCTCAGCAGCAGCATCTTGGGGAAAGACAGGGATAGAGAATGTTGAGCGAAGGCCACGGCTCTGAACTACCAGCCAGGCAAAAGTCGCCTGGAAACGTGCTTTACAGTTAACCCGCAGCCAGCTGGGCACACAGCCAGACTCCGGACGGAGCTCGCCTTGTGCCCTCAGACCCCTGCTCTGAGTCACGGCTTCGCAGTGCCATCCCAGGGGCCAGGGTCCTCTGTGGGACATTGTGGGACGCCAGCAGCTTCCTGCTCATGAGATGTTCGGGGCACACTCCTCCTCTTCAGCTGTGGCTATCAGACTCGTCCCCGGAGAGTGCCAACCTGTGGGGACAGGTTGGCTGAGAGGCACCGTGTGAGCAAAGTGTACAGGTTCCACAGAGCCCGTGTGGCTGCACTCATGTTCTGGTGCCTAGTGACACTGCCAGGTGGGAAGAGCCAGATGCTCGCAGGACGAGTGTCCCCTCGGCCATCAACACAGACGGAGGACTTACTCTGGTCAAGTGTCCTGGGCCGGGTGGCGACAGGGACAGATGCAGGTCAGGGGATTGAGTCTCACATGCGTGGGTGGGAAACGCTGTCAGTTATGGGCATGAGCCTGTCTGCAGGGGACAAGCAGAAGTCAGTGGGCAGTGGGGAAGGCCAGCTCGTGTTCTGTTTTGGATGGACTGAGGCCAAGGCATGGAGGCCAGAGGCACCCTGCAACCAGCATGCCCTGAGCCATGCCCAGGTCCCTGGCCCATCTGCACCTGCTAACCAGGCAGGCTTGCGAGCTTGGGCAGGGCAGAGGTAGAGACCGCCGCTGGAGACTGAGCGGTTCCGCCCTGCACCGCGGTACACGACCCACCCAGGACACACAGGGAGCCCACACTTCCGAGTGCTACTCCTCAAGTGACCTCCACGAGGCCAGTGGTCATTTCTGCCTGGGACTCCTTGAAGCACTGCAGGGCAGGGGACAGTACCATTTCAAAGGAATGCAGACAGATACAGGGGCTCACGAAAGTGGAGTCTTTAGGCGGTGATGCATAGAGCTCTGAATAGGCTAGTGAGAGGCCACCAGCGAGGGACTCGCCAGCGAGGTGAGAGAAGTGACAGCTGCAGACTGACAGCGGAGGTCACACAGCCCTTGGAGTGAGGACTCGGCTGTGGAGGTGGCTGACATTAGCCAAACCGTGCGATCCATGGGTCTCTCTGGCGCAGTAGTGGACCACCTGAGCGCCAAGACACTAGGATGTCCAGTCACATCGGTGTCAGTTTCCAACCCACAGGGGCTCTCTCACCCCTGCCCTTCTGGGACTGAGGACAGGACGAGGCAAGCAGCACTTCCTGGCACCTTTCTCACGGTCTGTCATAAGTGACACCCCACCCCACCCCCACACGTAGGTAGAAACCCAGAAGCAGCATCTCGGCCCGCCTCCCTCTGCTTCGTCCATGGCTCCATGCCAGTGGCCAGGATGTACACGCGGGAGCTCAGGGCACGCTGGACTCACAGGTGGAGGCGGGTACACCCCGCCTCCCGCTCCCACAGCTCCAGCCTGCCGCCTCTCCGAAGTCGTGCCGAGCCGCGTGCTGCTGCTTTCGGCTGCAGGGCTGGAGAGGACCCTGGGCCTTGCTTGTGGGAGGGCAAGCACCCCAGCACGGAGCCGGCTCACCTCACGGGGTTACAGTGCACACCTCCATATTTGGTGAATACCACCATCACAATCTCTCCAAAGGTTTTTAAGGCCTATATTAAGACAGAGACAAGCCAGCTATGCTTAGCTGGGTTCTTTGAGCTGCAGGAGAGCCCTTTAGGCGCCTCTATCTGCCCTACACGGGAACCGAAGGCCTAAGCCGGCCTCGGAATCACTGCTGTGGTGGCTGAGGGACGATACCGACTTCCGCTTGTCTTTTCCATTTAAGGGCTGACTCTCTTGTCATTTTGTGCTGCCTGGATGAGCAGACAATTCTGGGGCACCTGTAGTGGCCGGTGCTGTCAGCAGGGAACAGCTGATGGTTCAGCTCAGCACTGCGGGTCATGGGAGTCTGGAGGTGCCGGGACGGGCCAGAACCTTGTCTGAGGATAAGGGGAGCAGTGGCTGGGGGTGGGTCCTGGCCTTCAGATCCTTTCGTAGCAAGGAAGGTGTTGGTGGTAGTCAGGGAGGGTGCAGGGGAGGTCCCAAGACTGGGTCTTGCAACAGTGAAAGATGGGGTGAACACAGGTGCACATGAGCTGAATGAAGGTCCATGCTAGGGGACAGGGCAGGAAGGGGCTGTCAGTGAGTCATGTGTGGTCAGTTTGCAGGGTCCTGGCTGAGACCAGGGAACAGTGGGGAGAGTTTAATTCTAGATGGTCTGAGCCCCAGAGAGCGAGATGTTCCCCAGCCAGGGGCATTCTCACCAGCCTTCACAGCACTCCTGTGAATGTCTAGAGGGAAGAGCTCCGGGCAAGGCTGTGGTCACCTAAGGTGTGGGTGCCAGGCCAGCTAGGTCCCCTACGAATGCCTGGCTGGCGGTGGAGGCAGAAGACGTGGTGGCAGAAGAGGTGTTCCGGGAGGCTGGGCGGGGCGTGGAGGTCGGGGGAAGGGTGACAGCGCAGCGAGCGCGCGGGCGGCGCAGTGAGAGGACAGCTGGCGGCACACAGGCCACGGAGCGGCTGGAGGACAGAGGCAGCCGGGGACTGGCTCAGGCTGCCTGGGGTGGGCTCTGCCAATGATACTGTGACATGGTTGGGGTCGAAATGAACTGTGCCAGGCTGCACCTATGACATTACCCACTATGGTGACAGTCACGTTCCCTCTGCTGACCCTACAGGGCTGCTGAGAAGACCCCAGAGCTGGCGGATGGTAATGGGGAGGAAGAGGCCGGAAGGTCCTGGCAGAGGGAGAAGGCTGCACAGGGCGCCCAGGAGGGAAGGCATCAGGAAATCCAGGGACAGGTCATGGTGTGCAAACTCAGCATTAGGATTTAGGGCTCAGACACAGCTCATCCTCCTGGACCAGGTGACGCTGAGCCTCTGCCACCCAGTTCTATCCTGAACATGTGAGGACAGTGCCCAAGGCCCAGGGGCTTCTGTCAGCATGAAGGACGCCCTTGAGCCCTCCTGGTGAGTGTGAACTCCCAGGGAAAGAGGGTGCTCATGGGACTGGTGATGTGGCCCCTCTGACAGGAGACCCCTCCCTCACTCCTGTCTAGTACCCTCCCAGCAGGGCTGGCTGCACGGCACAGGAGGATCTGGGAGCCTCCAGGGTGAGTGTGGACAAGTGAACGACACTCAGGTAAGAGCTGGGGGCAGGGGCTGGCAGAGTAAACTGGGACCCAGGGCCTTATCACACCAGGTTAAATGCTGAGTAGTGTTTAAGGCAAGTATATTCCAAAGAGTGCCTGAGGCGCACTTATGCCAGCTGTTATTTGGTGTTCATCTGCAGTTCCAATCACGAGCATCCTGGGTGTGATGGGGCCACTCTGAAGGAAGGGCGGGGGGGGGGCGGGGCTCCGGGGACATCCCCGGTCGGGTTCTGAGCTTGCACTTTAGCCTGAGTGTACAGCTCGGGGAGGAGTAAGAGTCTTCTGTGTTAGGTCGCGTGCTTCCCGTCTCCTCAGTGCTAGGGTTCTCCCAGGAAAGGATCAAGGGAGAAGGGGACAGAATCTACGTGATGCCAGGCCTGTCCCCAGAGCAGTCACTCAGGGCACATGGGTGACAGGCAATCTGGGGCCACCATGGGGATCATATCAGCTTCCCGGGGCTGGAGGGCAGAGACTATGATGCCCAGAGTGGGCGCAATGGTATCTTATGACACGTTCCTCCACCCCACGACCCCATCCCGAGCCTTCTGCTGTGACCTTCCATGGAAAGCAGAGGTCATGTTGAAGTTCCCAGACAGGCCCCACTTCCAACGACAGACTGAAGACAGGACAGGCAACCCCCGTGCAAGGGAAGGAGAAGCCAAGTGAGGGAGATGGAGGTCAGAGCAAGGAGGCCACTCGCAAGGACAGCTGGTGGCCACTAGAAGCAGGGCAAGCCGGAGACGAGCCCTGTGCATCCCAGAAGACCTGCTCTGCTGGCCCGCGCCGTGCCTTTGCACTTCTGGCTGCTGGGCTCAAAGGACATCCACGTTTGTTACTTAGTGAGTAGATCAGAGAGGACTCTAAGGTGAGGGGGAGCAAGGGAGGGAGGGAGGAAGTGTGTGTATGCGTCACGCGCACACGTGGGGACATGCAGAGGTGTGTCTGTCACACACAGGGATGTGGCTCACACTCCCATGTGATGGAAGTTGTGCTCACTCTGACCTACTGACTTCCCGGCAGGAATTTACAACGAGGAAATTACTGTCAAGTTAAAACAGAAGTGTCTAGAATGGAGTACCGTGGTCCTGCCCCACGTCCCCCGGCGCTGCCTGCTCTCTCTCCTGTGTCTGATCTTTTTGGGGAGTGGCTGGTTCCTCTTGCTTCAGGTCACACTTCTTCTTGTGTCTCGTCAGGTTGCTCTGCGGGAGATGACAGATCACATGTGAACATCACCGCCCCAAATGCAGTTTGTAGCACTCTGTTAAAACATGGGCTTCTGGCCGGGTGTGGTGGCGCACACCTTTAATCCCAGCACTTGGGAGGCCGAGGTAGGAGGATCGCTGAGTTTGAGGGCAACCTGGCCAGTGAGCTTCAGTGATTTGCTGTCTCCTCCCCCCACAGTGTTTGGATCACAGGCACTCAGCACCACACTGGGATTTTATGTGGGTCCTAGGGTTCAAACTCAGGCCCCATGCTTGCATGGCAAATACTTTACTCACTGAACCATCTCTCCAGCCTGAAGATGACCTTTAAAAAATACTTTTAGGGCTGGAGAGATGGCTCAGTGGTTAAAGGCGCTTGTTTGCAAAGACTGATGGCCTGGGTTTGGTTCCCCGGTCCCTGTGTAAAGCCAGATACATAAATTAACACACACGTCTGGAGTTCGTTTGCAGTGGCAGGAAGCCGTGAACACCCATATTCACTCAAATAAATAAAAATATATTTAAAAAGTATTGATTTGTGAGGATGGATACATAGATATTGGGTGTGCCAGAGTTTCTTGCATTATTGCAAACAAATACCAGACATATGCACCACTTTGTGCATGTGGCTCTACATAGGTATTGGGAAATCAAACGCAGGCCATCAGGCTTTGTAAACGACATCTTTAACCACTAACCCATCTCTCCAGCTTGAAAATGCACCCCCCCTCCATTTTTTTTAAGGCAGGGTCTCACTCTAGCTCAGGTTGACCTGTAATTCATTACATAGTCTCAGGATGGCCTCGAATTCATGGTTATTCTCCTATCACTGCCTCCCAAGTGCTGGATTAAAGTGCAAAGATGACTTTTTTTTTTTTTTTTTTGGTTTTTTTGAGGTAGGGTCTCACTCTGGTCCAGGCTGACCTGGAATTAACTGTCATCTCAGGGTGGCCTTGAATTCATGGCAATCCTCCTACCTCTGCCTCCCGAGTGCTGGGATTAAAGGCGTGCACCACCATGCCCGGCTTGATGACTGTTTTTTTTTAAAGGGGATTATTTCTGCTGTAATTAGGACTAGCTAAAATCCAGCATGTTTTTTATTTTTTAAAATTTTTATTGGCATTTTCCATGATTATAAAAAAAATTTCCCATGGTAATTCCCTCTCATATTTTAAAATATTTTTTAATATTTTTATTTATTTATTTTTTAATTTATTTGAGAGCGACAGACACAGAGAGAAAGACAGATAGAGGGAGAGAGAGAGAATGGGCACGCCAGGGCTTCCAGCCTGTGCAAACTAACTCCAGATGCGTGCGCCCCCTTGTGCATCTGGCTAACGTGGGACCTGGGGAACCGAGCCTCGAACCGGGGTCCTTAGGCTTCACAGGCAAGCACTTAACCGCTAAGCCATCTCTCCAGCCCTCATATTTTAATTTTTTAAAACTTTCTTTATTTCAGAGTGACAGACAGGCAGAGAGAGGGAGGGGGGATGAGAATGAGTGTGCCTGGGCTTCCAGCCACTGCAAATGAACTGCAGATGCGTGCGCCCCCTTGTGCATCTGGCTAACGTGGGTCCTGAGGAACTGAGCCTCGAACCCGGGCCCTTAGGCTTCACAGGCAAGCGCTTAACCACTAAGCCATCTCTCCAGCCCCTTAATTCCTTTTATACTGAATACCATTGAAAAGAACAACCTTTTGTTTGTATTTTTTTTCCTTTTTAATTTTAATTTTTTTATTAACAATTTCCATAATTATAAAAAATACCCCATGGTGATACCCTCCCTCCTCCCACTTTCCCCTTTGAAACTCCACTCTCCATCATACCCCCTCCTCATCTCAATCAGTCTCTCTTACTTTTGATGTCATGATCTTTTCCTCCTCTTATGATGGTCTTGCGTAGGTAGTGTCAGGCTCACATTGTTTTTTATTTTTATTGATTTGAGAGAGAGAGAGAGAGAGAGGGAGGGAGGGAGGGAGGGAGGGAGGGAGGGAGGGAGAATGGGCTCGCCAGGGCCTCCAGCCACTGCAAACAAACCCCAGACGCGTGCACCCCCTTGTGCATCTGGCTAATGTGGGTTCTGGGGAATAGAGCCTTGAACTGGGGTCCTTAGGCTTCAGAGGCAAGTGCTTAACCACTAAGCCACATCTCCAGCCCCCCCTTTTTAAAGCAGTGAAGCTTGACACTCAACCAGATGCTCAGCGTGTCATCAGTTTCTATGTCAGCACACCGCGGAGTGGAGACTGACCTGCCCGCTGCTCTCCTGAAAGTCCTGAGCACAGGACAGGGTGGTCCTGCGCACACCACCCAGCACTCAGCGAGAAGGAAATGCTGGCGTGGTGCCTGTGCCCACAGTCCTAGCACCAGGAAGCTGAGGCAGGACTGCCATAGATCAAGGCCAGCTTGGGTTACACAGTGACACCTTGTCTCAAGAAAGAAAACAAAATGAAACAAAACATAAAGGAAAAATTAAGAGCTGGGCATAGAGGTGCACAGCTTTAATCCCAGCTCTTGGAGGCTGAGGTAGGAGGATCTCTGTGAGTTTGAGGCCAGTCTGGGCTGCAGAGTGAGTTCCAGGCCAGCCTGGGCTAGAATGAGACTCTGCCTGGGGAGTGGGGGGAACTAGAAGGAAAGCCAGGTTGCCTCAGCCACACTTGCCAGCCAGGACTTATGAGCAAAGGCAGACCGCCCCTGCTCAGAAACTCACCTGCAGCAGAGGCAGGCCAGCGGTGGGCAGAGCGTAGCAGACACACGGGCAAGTGCTCCCACTCCCTGTCGGAGCTGCAGGGTCTGTCCTGGCCAGCGTGTGAGGGAATGCTGACTCCCGTTTAATGCTTGGGCTGGGGTCAGCCTAGCTGCCCAGGGACCTCTACAAACCAAGATTCCTAGAAGCACAGCGATGTCTGTTCATTTGCAAGCTCTAGAGACAATGGAAGACTGAAGTTTGGGGGCAAAGGCTGGATAAAGCAGCTGAGGGCAATCTGAGGCTCTTCACAGAGAAAGTCCGCTGAGCCTTTACACAATAGCGGAGCGTAAGAAAGCTAAAACAACTGAATGAAGCCATACGGTGGTCCTTCTGGCCCAGAGTCCTACTATAAAGAAAAGCCTTTGTGAACATGGGGTCCTTTGCGGCCTTGTGAGGCAAACCAGCTCCTATGCTGCGTTTGTAGGTTGCAGCAGCTAAGTCAGTGAAAAACTGAGCGAGCTGTGTTAGGGACAGCCTTTAAAACAAGGCATGGTGAGGTCCCTTGTGCTGCTGAGGCACACTTTGCTGGCTACCCTCTTGGCCTGTGTCTGGCACCTATATCCTTAATTATTCTTTCTGATCCATTCTGGATTTAAAAAAAATAAAATATGGAAAGAAAAAATTAAAACAAGCTAGGGCTGGAGAGATGGCTTAGTGTAAGGGGCTTGCTTGCAAAACCAAAGGACCCAGGTTCAATTCTCCAGGTCCCATATAAGCCAGATGCACATGGTGGGTCATGCATATGGAGTTTGTTTGCAGCAGCTGAAGGCTGTGACACACCCGTTCTCTCTATCTGCCTCTTTCTATCTCTCAAATAAATAAAATAAAACCAGCTGCTTTTGAGGGGGATGGGTTCAAGGATTCCTGGGGATCTGAGACAAGCAAGGCTGCACTGGCTCAGTGCTTAGAGCAACTCTCCATCTGCTTGCAGAGCCCCTGAGGACCGTGAATCCCCAGACAACAACCCTTGTAGCAGCAGCAGAGCATAGCAGCTAAGCTAAGAAGTCAGGCTCCTCTGAGACAGAAGGTAAAATCTCCCCAGAAAGGAGCTGCCACCCCAGGTTGGGATAGGTGGGGGATAGCAGTGTTGACTGTTACCCCTGTGTGCTAAAGAAAAGCTTCTGGATACTTTTTAAAAGTCAAATTGGGGAGAGGTTCTGGAGAGATGGCTAGGAGCTAAGGAGCTCACCTGCAATGTCTAATGACCTGGGTTTGATTCCTCAGTACCCATATAGAGCAATATGCACAAAGTGGCGCACACATCTGGAGTTTGTTTGCAGTGGCTAGAGGTGCTGACCCACTCATTCTCTTATTCATTTTCTCTCTTCCTCCTTCCCACACTGCAAATAAATATTATATATACATATATATGGTTCTTTTTGTTTTTTCAAGGTAGGGTCTCACTCTATGTTGGGCCCTGAAAGGCCCGGGTGTGAGGCCTAGTGGAACTTCCTGAGCCTAGCTGAAATTTGGCGACCTGTCTCTGGCCAGCTAGGACTCAGCAAGACGCCTAATGGCTTCTTGCCTGCTATTTCTGCGCAGGAGTTGGAATTATCATTTCAATAGTCACAGTTTACTTACCTCTTCCCCCATCATAAAGTCCCCACCTTCGTCCCCAACATTATATAGGCAACTGCTTCAACAATAAAGAGAGTTCCTCTGAGTCCCTGCTTCCCTAAGACTCCTGACTCTGTGGTTTTTCTCGGGTGAATAGGAGAGGTTTCTGAGTCATCCGACGCTCATCTTCCTCCTCAACCCCTTGGGAGGAACCAGCGGGCCTGGTCCTTCCTTCAGCACTACCTACCTGCCAGAGAGGAGCCCAGCCACTCTAGCACAGCCTGACCTGGAATTCTTCAGTCTCAGAGTGGCCTCCAACTCATGGCAATCTTTCTACCTTTGCCTGGTCCCAAGTTCTGGGATTAAAGATGTACACCACCATGCCTGGCTGTGAACACATTTTTAAAAAGTCAAATTAGCCAGATGTGGTGCAAAAATGTCTTTAAGCACTCGAGAGGCAGAAGTAGGAGGATCACTGTGAGTGTGAGGCCAGCCTAGGACTATAGAGTGAGTTCCAGGTTAGCCTAGGCTACAGTGAGACCCTACCTTGAAAAAACAAAAGTTAGATTGGATCCACTTATCTAGATTTTCTTTCAGATTTTTTTTAGAGGGACAGAGAGAGAGAGAGAGAGAGAATTAGTGCACCAGGGCCTCAGCCACTGCAATTAAACTCCAGATACTTGCACCACCTAGTGGGCATGTGCGGCTTTGCACTTTGCCTCACTTTTGTTGGTCTGGTTAACATGGGATCTGAAGAGTTGAACATGGGTCCTTAGGCTTCACAGGAGTGGTCAGATTCAGGTGTCCCCCATAAACTTAGGTGTTCTGAATGCTATGTTCTCAGCTGTTTGGGACTTGACACCTCTTGGAAGCAGTGTATTGTTGGGGGCAGGCTTATGGGTATTATAGCCAGTTTCCCCTTGTCAGTGTTTGGCGCACTCTCCTGTTGTTATTGTCCACCTGACCAGGCCAGGGGGTGATGTACACCCTTGGCTCATGCCATTCTTTTCTCCTGCCAGGGGCAGAATGTGGTGGCTTGATTCAGGTGTCCCTCATAAACTTAGGTATTCTGAATGCTATGTTCCCAGCTAACTGGGAATTAACACCTCCTGGAGGCAGTGCATTGTTGGGGGCTGGCTTATGGGTACTATAGCCAGTGTCTGGCACACTCTCCTGTTGCTACTGTCCACCTGATGTTGGCCAGGGGGTGATGCCCATCCTGTACTAATGTCATTCTTTCCCCCTGCCATCATGGAGCTTCCCCCTCAAGCCTGTAAGCCAAAATAAATCTTTTCCCACAAGCTGCTGTTGGTTGGGTGATTTCTACCAGCAATGCGAACCTGACTGCAATAGCAGGCAAGTGCCTTAACCGCTAGGCCATCTCTCCATCTCTCAATTTAAAAAATATATTTATTTACTTGAGAGAGAGAGAGTGGCTGGTAGAAAAGGAATGGGTTTGGCAGGGTCTCCCGCCACTACAAATACACTCCAGATACATATGCCACCTTGTGCATCTGGCTTTATATGGTTACTGGGAAATGAACCTAGGTCTTTAGGCTTTGCAGGGAAGTGCCTTAACTGCTGAGCCATCCAGCACTTTCTTTCAAATCTTAATAACTTTGTGAAACAGAGTTCATCTACCATCTTGTGGGCAACATATGCCTTTTCTGACCTTGGACAGAAAGAAATGTCTTTTCTTTTTGCATGTGTATGCCGTGTGTGGTATAAGCATGTTTGTGTAGGTGTACACTGTTGTCCATCTACAATGTATGGTTTTTAAGCTTATTCAGAGCTTTAAGACCATCACCACCATCTGAGAACACTTCATCACTCCAAAGAGAGAGCCCACCCTTGGCAGGCCCCTGCCGCCTCCCTCACACGCCCTCCTGGCAGCCCTCAGGCCTAGTTTCCACCTCGACTGGGAAACAGAATCGTTCAACATGGGGTTCTGTACCTGGCTTTTCTCAAGGTTCATTCTGCTGAAAGCAGATGCCAGCTTTCCATTTACTTCTCCCAGCCGAGTAACACTGTCCCGCGCAGACAGACATGCGCACAGCTGTTTGTCCACCCAGGGCAGGGCGGCTGTCTGTGCGCCCACAGTTCTTCTGGGCTTATAGGGGCTCCAGCTGCTGGGTCATGGTGGGACACTGTTTGCATTCTGAGGACCTTTCGCTTCCCCAGGCAGCAGCTTCATGGTGAAAACCTAGCAGTGACCTAAGAGACGCCATTCTCCCATCTTCACCCTCCTTAACAACGAACTAAGGACTTACACTGCTGGGCTCGGGCAGTAGCTCAGTGGGTAGAGCACTCGCCATGAAAGCTTGAGGACCCGAGTTCAGATCCCCAGGGTCCACGTAAACTGCCAGGCATGGCGGCCTGCCTGTAATCCCAGAACAGGAGAGGCAGAGACAGGAGGACCCAGAGGGCTTTCTGGCTAGCGAATCATGCCAACTGGTGAGCTCTAGGATCTGCGAGAGACCTTTTCTCAAGTGGTGGCAACTGCAGAAGACCCTGACACTACCTCTGGCCTTCATGTGCACAGGCACACATCCACACTCACCACACAGCCTGCTGGAGCTCTGTGCTGAGGACCGAGAGTGTGAAACCTGGAGGGACCCCTCACTCAGGGCCCCTCCCTCAGCCCGAGATCAAGGTGTGCCACCATGCCCAGCTTTCTTGGCCAAGTTTCCCAGTTATGTCACCTCCTCCCCACTCCCTGGTGTGACCGTGGCTTGTGAGTCAGGCGCTTCTAAGGGGCTCTCTTGCAGCCTGGGATGCTCACCATGCGCGAGAAGCCTTTGCCGCATGCGAGGCATCCATAGGCGACGGGGACGTTGCCCGAGTCATGCTGCTTCCTCAGGTGCTCCCTGAGCAGCTGCTTCTGGAGGAAGCCCTTGTTGCAGGCGAGGCAGGTGAAGGGTCTCTCCCCTGTGTGGGTGCGCATGTGCGAGGTCATGCACCGCTCCTGGGGAGAAGGGGGACACAGCTGATACACAGGCTGGAAGGGTCTCTCAGACTGCAGGTTATTACGTAGCCTGTGCTCCCCTCACCCCATGGGGAGCACAGTGTGAATCACTCAAAGGTGGCCCTGCCATCCAGTTACAGAGTTCTCCCCACAAGCACCTGGCTGGTTCTCAGTGCCGTGAGGAGAGCGGGCCTCCCACATTGGGACCAACATGACCACCATCCATACTCTCCAAGAATGAAGTCTCTGGAGTCCCACTTAGGGACCAGTCTCCCGAGGTTACACAGGACGGGCAGAGCGGCAAAGGCTGAGTCTACTGCGGCGGACACGCTGGGCTGGAAGTGTGGTGGGACTTCCAGGCCTTTCCACTTCCCAGCAGAGGGACACTAGATGCCCATAATGACATTTTGTGTGCGTGTGCATGTGCGTGAGGGGGGGGGGAGGGGGAGAGAACTGGCACACCAGGGCCTCCAGCCACCGTAATCGAATTCCAGATGCATGTGCCACCTTGTATACATGTACATCCTTGAACATCTGAGTCACCTTGTGTGTCTGGCTTATATGGGATCTGGAGAGTCAAACATGGGCCCTCATGCTTCACAGGTAAGCATCTTAACGGCTAAGCCCTCTTCTCCAGCTCTTGATTTTATCTTTTTAAAAATATTTTTATTTATTTCTGAGCTGGGTATGGTGGTGCACACCTTTAATCCCAGCATTTGGGAGGCAGAGGTAGGAGGATCACCAAGAGTTTGTGGCCACCCTGAGACTACATAGTGAGTTCCAGGTCAGCCTGAGCTAGAGTGAGACCCTACCTCAAAAAATGAAAAATATTTTTATTTGTTTATTTCTACAAGAGGAGAGAGAGAATGTGAACAAGTGAATGAGGGCATGCCAGAGCCTCTTGCTGCTGCAGATAACTCCAGACGCATGCACCACTTTGTGCATCTGACTTCACGTGGGCACTGGAGACTTGAACCTGAGGTGGCAGGATTTGTAAGCAAGTGTCTCTGAATCATCTCCCCAGCTTTCAATACTGCATTTTAAGTATGATGGTGAGTGTTTTCAGTGAAAGAACCACCACCAGAGTTTGAAGGATGCATACAAGTAACGCTCTTGAGCACCCGGCCCCAAGTTGGTCTGTAACGCACATACTTGATGTTTCACTGAACTCACTGTGATTATTCTAATTAAGTGTGTGGTCACTTCCGTGTGACTCTGTTTCTGAATATTTAATTTTTATTTATGTGTGCATGGTGAGAGGTAGAGTATGGGCACATCAGTACCTCCAGCCATGGCAAGCAAACTTGAGAAGCCTGCACTACCTTGTGCATCTGGTTTATACGGGTTCTGGGGAATCGAATCTGGGTCCTTTGGCTTTGCAGGCACGCTCCTTAACCACTAATCCATCTCTGGAGCCCCTGTGTGAGTCTTAATTTACCCACTGTCCTCTCTTTCCTCAGGTCCTGGGACACCTTCTTTCCATGATATCTCCTGGGGCAGTTCTCCAGCAGCAGGGCTGAGAGCCCCCATCTGCTGCAGCCACAGCAGTATGCCCAGCTGCTTCCTGCTCCCCAAGTTCACAGGGTTTAGTTCCTCATCTTGCATCCCTCCTCCCTACCAGTCTCATCCATGTTTCAGAAAACCCTCCCAAGCTTACCTAACACACTGGTCTGTGGCCTCATGATAACTGGAAACTGAGACACTGTCTAAGCTGGGCATGGTGGTGCACACTTGTAAACCTAGCAGTTGGGAGGTGGAGGCAGGATAATCACGAGTTAACAGTCAGCCATAGGTATGCAGTGAATTGGAGGTCAACCCAGGCTGTGAGATTCTGTCTCAAAAAAAAATTTTTTTTCAAAGGTGGGGGATGTAGCTCAGTTGGTAGAGTGCTTGCTGGGGTGTACACATCTTTAGGCTTGGTCCTCAGCACTGCATGAACCAGGCATGGTGGCACACTAACCCCAGCACTGTGGAGGTGGAGGCAGCAGGGTCAGAGCTCAAGGGTGTCCTTGACTACAAAGAATGTATTAAGGCCAGCTTGGGATATAAGAGTCTGTGTCAGAAAAAAAAAAAAAAAGTCTCTTAGCTGATCTCAGTTTGAAGCACTATGTATGGAGTGGCACCTTTGGTGGCCAGCAGTCACCATGTCCCAAGACACCTTGGGGCTGCTACAGCAGTAGAGACTACCACAGACATCAAAGTGCTTTTGTGAGTGACACACCAATAGTCACCATGTGATAAATCCAAACTCAGGAATTTACAAACATTTTGAAAAGTTAAGCGAAAGCTTATCTCATTTAAAAAGAACAAACTAAGGGCTGGAGAGATGGCTTAGCAGTTAAGGCATTTAGGATCCTGGTTCGATTCTCCAGGACCCACATAAGCCAGATGTACAAGAGGGCACATGCATTTGGAGTGTTTGCAGTGGCTGGAGGCCCTGGAATGACCTTTACTCCCTCCCTCTCTCTCTCTGCCTCCTTCTCTCTCTCAAATAAATAAAAAAATATTTTTTTAAAAAATAACAAACTAGGGCCGGGTGTGGTGGCGCACACCTTTAATCCCAGCACTTTGGGAGGCAGAGGTAGGAGGATGGCTGTGGGTTCGAGGCCACCCTGAGATGACATAGTGAATTTTCCAGGTCAGCCTAAGCTAGTGCAAAAGAAACAACCAAACAACAACAACAACAACAAACCCCCTCAAAACAAAACAACCCACAAAAAACAAACTAGGGCTGGGGAGATGCCTTAGTGGTTGAAGCACTTGCTTGCGAAGCCTAAGGACTCATGTTCAACTCTCCAGATCCCATGTAAGCCAGACACACAAGGTGACAAGTGTGCAAGGTCACCTATGTGCACGTGGTGGTGCACACGTCTGGAGTGCGACTGCAGTGGCTAGAGGCCCTGGTGTTCCAGTTCTCTTTTCGCTCTCATAAAAAAATGCAAAAAACAACAAACTATATCTGTGGTAGTTTAAATAGATGACCCCAATATATTCAGGATTTTACTGAAGTTTGTAATTTACATCAGCAGCCACCTGGCTGGAGGTGTCACTGGGCGGATCCTAGGTTCCAGCCCTCAGGTGTGGGGGTGGATTTAGAATTCCACACTAAAGACAGGCAGAGTACCGTAGCTCTGCCTGAAGTTCCTGCAGTGTGTCGGCCTGTGCCGTTGATGATGCTGGTCTCTCTGCTTGGACCCGTGAAAGTGGGCGGCTGCTGCTTCTTCCATTACAGAATGTCCCCTGGGCCTGTAAGCCTGGATTAGAAGTTCATCTCAGCTGCCTGAAGCTGTCAAGTACATAATTATTGCCAAGAGTAGGGTGAGGTGCATCTGACCACCTGGATTTTGGTCATTTTTTTTTTAGTGTTTTAAGGTAGGGTCTCACTTTCTAGCCCAGGCTGACATGGAATTCACTATGTAGTCCCAGGGTGGCCTTGAACTCACAGAAATCTACTTGCCTCTGAAGGGACCAAACTGATGCCATGACAAGCTTCAATAAGGTGCTACCCTAACTAGGCCTAAGTTTCAGTTTCCCGGAGAGGCAGGCAAAACTTCTGGGAAAGGGCGAGCTGTTACTCAACAGAGACCCTGCATGTGGCGGAGAAGATAGCCGCCCAGGGGCTGCGTCAATTCCTGGAGACATGTCCAAATATGCCCAGACATGTCCTTTTTGCGCCTTTCGCCCCAACCAATCAAAGATGTACAAATGTAATTGCTGCCTGCCTAGCCAATCATGATAAAGGGTTACCCAATCTGCCTGGAATTTCCCCAGACCTAGCCCACCAAAACTTTAGGACCAATCAAAGAAATACAAGTACAGTTACTGTTCAAATTAGCCAATCACGTTAGAAAAGACTAAGCGCGCCAAAATTCCTGCAGCTGTGCTTAAAAGGAGCCTGTGGGCTCCTCTAAGGGTCACCATTTTGTATGAATGGTTGACCCCCACGTACTGTCTGATTCTGCAGAATAAATGCTCTTTGCTTTTACATACTATTAGAGTCCGGGGTCTTTCTTCAGTGATTTTCGGACCCTTATACCTCTGTCTCTCAAGTGCTGGGATTAAAGTCATGCATTATCATGCCTAGCGATTTGGGTCTTTTAGAACTTTGTTTTGGAGGAATGGGCATGGACTTGTTACTTGCAACTGAAGATGCCTTCTGGAGAGGTGATCCAAGTATTATGGAGTAGTCTGATGAGAGTTTGAAAATGCTAAGTACAAAGAAAAATGAACTTGCAGGCTTTGCTTACAAGCTTTCTAAGGGAAAGAAAGACTGCAGAAAACCTTGTTGGAACTGGGCTACTGGCATAACGGCTGGCTGCATTTGGTGGCCCTGGCCCAGAGAGTTTGATCAAGGTTAAATTTGTAATAGACTGATGTGCTTGGCTAAAGATATCAGACTGAGAGATTTAAGATTTTAAGTTGGGAAATCTCAAGCAAGTTAAAATTACTAACACAGAAACTGGCTGGAAGGTGCTATTGTCAAAAACATTAGCAATTGGAAGGAAGAAGGCCAAATTACCTGTGCAAAGACTATGGTAGACATGCAAATTGTTTTGTAAAGAGCTGACTGAAGAAGGAACCTGCTTTTGTAGATTACAATCTATTTCATCTCTGAATTAGGAATACGGCTGTGTCCTACACACCTGGTATTGGCTTCAGAAGCATGAAAAATGTATGGAGTGGGTCATGAATTACACATGATGCCAGGAGCCCCTGCTGAGATGTAGTATGAGGCAGGGCCTGATGACCCTGAGAAAGAGGCTGGCAAAGCCACTGAAAGATACACTGTGGTTTGCATGGACACCCAAGGATGTTCGGATATACCAGGACTGTGCAAGGGCTACCACGGAGGCTGGAGGGGTAGAACTGGAAAATCCAGAGACTGTCAGTCACTAGTTACATCGAACTTGAACTGGAGGTGTTTGATGAGTGCTTGGTGTTTACAGAGTTTGCATTGTTCCAGTCTTTCCTTGCTATGCCTTTTAGCAGTTGGAAATGTTTACTCTGGGCCTTTATGTGTTGAAAGTATATAACTTGTTTGATTTTATAGGAATCACAGCTAAGAGACAATCTTAAATCTCAGATGAGACTTAGGACTTTGGAACTATCTTAAGTTGGTAAAGACTGTGGGGGACCTTTGAATTTGACAATATACAATGTGAGATAGTTATGAATCTATTGGGGACCAGGGGCTGAATGTGGTAGTTTAAATAAATGGCCCCCAATATATTCAGGATTTTATGAAAGTCTGTAATCTACATCTGCAGCACCTGCCTGGAGGTGGTATTGCTGTGGGTGGATCCTAGGTTCCAGCCCTCAGGTGAGATGAGGAGCTGGAATTCCAGTCTGAAGATACTCAGAGTGCTCCAGCTCAGCCTGGGGTTCCTGGAGTGTGCTTGCTTGTGCTGGCGATGGTCTCTCTGGGCCTGTGAAGGCAGGCCAGCTTCTTCTGCCATTTATGGAACTTCCCCTGGATCTGTAAGCTTCAATAACTATCCCTTCCTCCATAACTGTGCCTGGTCTGGAAGTTCATCTCAGCAGCCTGAGACTGTCTACTACAACATCCTAACTTACTTATGTAAAAGATGTCATTTTTAAAACTGGTATTTTATTTTTATTTGCAAGATAGACTGTGGTTTGCATGGTGATCCAAGGATGTCTGAACATACCAGGGCTGTGCAAGGGCTACCATGGAGGCTGCTGGTGGGGGAGTAGGGAGAGAAAAATGGGTGTGTCAGGGCCTCGTGCCACTGCAAATGAACTCCAG
This sequence comes from Jaculus jaculus, assembly GCF_020740685.1. NCBI lineage: Eukaryota > Metazoa > Chordata > Mammalia > Rodentia > Dipodidae > Jaculus > Jaculus jaculus. The sequence goes on from NC_059109.1 coordinate 135,687,108, forward strand.
ATATATGCACCACTTTGTGCATCTGGCTTTATGTGGGAATTGAGCCCAGGCCATCAGGCTTTGCAAGCAAGTGCCTTTAACCACTGAGCCATTATTCCAGCTCCTGCAAGTCTATTTATTTGAAAGCAGAGAGAGATAGAAAGAAGAGTGACAGAGAGAATGGGTGTGCCAGGGCCTCTACTGCAAATGAACTCTAGCTGCATGTGCCACTTTATGCATCTGGCTTTACATAGGTACTGGGGAACTGAACCTCAGATGTTAGACTTTGCAGGCAAATGCCTAACTCCTGAGCCCTCTCTCCAGACCCCCCCCTTTTTTTTGAGGTAGGATTTCACTCTAGCTGAGGCTGGCCCTGAGCTAGCATTCACTATGTAATCTCAGGGTGGCCTTCAACTCACAGTGATCCTCCTACCTCTGCTTCCCCCAAGTGCTGGGATCAAAGGTGTGCTCCACCAAGCCTGCTTGCATGTCTATTTATATATATATATATATATATATATATATATATATATATATATATATATATATATTTTTTTTTTTTTTTTATCAGAGAAAGGGAGGGGGTGGAGGGAGGTAAGGAGAGAGAGATTGGGTGCGCCAGAGGCCCCAGCCACTATAAACGAACTCCAGACGCTTGTGCCCCCTTGTGTATTGGGCTAACGTGGGTCCTGGAGAATTGAACCTGGGTCCTTTGGCTTTGCAGGCAAATGCCTTAACCACTAAGCCATCCCTCCAGCCCCACATGTCTATTTTTAAAGAGCAAAACAAAGAAAAACTGAGTGTCTGCCTTAAAAATTAGTTTTCAATTGTGGCTGTAGTACTTGGGGCATACAAAACCATTCACTATCTTTTAAATAACATTTAATTTTTTAAAACAATTTTTATTAACATTTTCCATGATTATAAAAAATATCCCATGGTAATACCCTCCTCCCCCCCACTTACATTTAATTTAAATATACTTATTTGAAAGAGAAAGGGGGGAAAGAGAGAGAATATGGGTGTGCCAGGGCCTTCAGCCACTGCAAATGAACTCCAGACGAGCGCACCCACTTGTGCATTTGGCTAATGTGGGTCCTGAGGAATCAAACCTGGGTCCTTTGGCTTTGCAGGCAAATGCCTTAACTCCTAAGTCACCCTTCTAGCCCCCCATCTTTTTTTTTTTTAATTGACAACTTCCATAATCATAGATAATAAACGTAATTCTCTTCCTTCCTCCCTGAATGGTCAGGCTGTAAAAGCAAGTACCTTTAACCTTTGAGTCATCTCTCCAACCCCTAAAGCCTGGCTTTCTTGAAATGATCCCAGTCACCTCAGAAAATTCTTTCAGGATTAGAGAGCTGTAAAGCTCTGATTATAAATTTTCCAAAATCTTTATTTTCTTCTGAAAGATGAAATTCTAACAGTGATAACATGCTTTCTGTGGGTGGCACCACTCATTTTGTGAAGAAAATGTCTTCCCAATTCCCACAATCACATGCACAGTTTGCCTCCCATGTACTTGCTCGCATGAAAATGGTGGTCTGTGGGCAGTGGCTAGTTGAGCTGGTAACTCAAACCATCCAAAGTTCTTTTCCTCCTGACAACCCCAGGACTGCAGGATGTGCTTGATGAAGCTTCCATCTCATCTCACAGCAGTGTGTGTGTGTGTGTGTGTGTGTGTGTGTGTAGACTAGAGGACATCAGGTATGTCACCTGGTCTCTCTCCCACTTTCTCTTTGATACAGGGTATCTTGCTGAATATGGAGTGCACTAATTCAGTGAGACTGGCTGCCCACAATTCCTCAGGGATCCTCTTACCTTGGCCTCCTCAGCAGCTGGCATTGCAGGCATGCACCATTACATTTGGCTTCTTGGGATGTGAACTCAGGTACCCACTGCTTGCATGGCAAACTTTTTACCCACTGAGCCATCTCCTCAGTTCATGTCTCACAGAATACTAAAGAGAAGGTTTGTTGGCTCAGGACTTAGTGAGGGTGGAAACTTTTACCATTTACAGAAGACGTCCTTGAGCAGCGTGGCTCTTTGTTTCTGCTTCCTGGTGGGAAGACCTTGGCCACAGCCAATGGGTCAAGGCACACATCTGCTCCGACACCAGATGTGCTCCGAGAAGGGCAAAGGTCACCTTGGCATCACTGTAATGAGGGCCAGGCTGAGGTGACCTTGACTGGTTTCAAAGTCCTTGTGGGCCTTTGAACACTGTGGCTTCCAGCAGCGAGCCTGGAGCTGCTCTGGTCAAGCCTGAGACTTTCATGGTTTCTAACAGGAGGACCCCTCTCTAGCCTCCTTTCTACTGGCAACACCACCTCCTGTACTTCCCCAACCCACTCAAGCACCATACCTTCCTGCAGGTGTAGTCACACTGTTCACATCTGAACTTCTTCTCGTTCTTATGGGACTTCTGGTGCTGAATGAAGGCACAGCGCTCATGGAAGACGGCGTCACAGTAGCGGCACTTCAGCTCCTTGGCGGTGTAGGTGTGCATATTGTGCAGGTGGACGCCTGGAAGGGTGGCAGGGGACAGTGCTGAAGACTTGCTCCTGTTGGGCCAGGTTCAAGCTACATCTGGGTATCCCACCTGTGGTACGAGTTTCTGGAGCCTTCATGGGTGGGATGCACAGCAGGTGCTCTGCAACACCCCCTCAGGGACTGCAAAGAGTCTCCAAGCACAGGCGAGTGTCCCCTAGGGCACAAGTGTACCTGGCTGAGCACCACTGCTGTCAAGGAACAGATGGCTGAGACCTTAGTCCACACTCCATAAATACGGGGCTGAAGGCTACAGGATGGTCATGCCAGCCCCAAAGTGTATTCTGAGAACCTTAGCATGGTCCAAGTTCAGGCTAACAATGAGGGTTTGTGTACATGTTTGTATGTACGTGTATGGGGAAGCCATTGTGTGTACAAGCGCGCGCACGCATAAGGAGGCCATAGGTCACTGTTTGGTAGCTTCCTCAATTGTTGCAGATCTTATTTTTGTTTTTCAAAGTAGGGTCTCACCCTAGCCCAGGCTGATCCAACACTCAGTCTGTAGTGCCAGGCTGGCCTCAAACTCACTGTGATCCTCCTACCTCCTGAGTGCTAGGATTAAAGGTGTGAACCATCGTGCCCAGCTGGACCTGTTTTTTTTTTTTTTTTAAGAGTATTTTTTGTTTTAGTTTTTTGAGGTAGCATCTCTCTCTTGTCCAGGCTGACCTGGAGTTCACTATGTAGTCTCTGGGTAGCCCTGAACTCACAGCGATCCTCCTACTTTTGCCTCCTGAGTGCTGGGATTAAAGGTGTGTGCCACCACACCTGGCTGAAGATTTATTTGATTTAGAGAGAGAGAGACAGAGAGAGAATGGGCACACCAGGGCCTCTAGCCACTGCAAGTGAACTCCAGATGCATGTACCATCATGTACATCTGGTTTATGTGGGACCTGGAGAATTGAACCTGGGTCCTCAGGCTTTGCAGGAAAGCACCTTAACTGCTAAGCCATCTCTCTAACCCTTTTTTTGGTTTCTCGAGGTAGGGTTTCACTCTAGTTCAGGGTGGCCTGGAATTCACTATGTAGTCTCAGGGTGGCCTCAAACTCATGGTGATCCTCCTAACTCTGCCACTGGTTAAAGGTGTGAGCCACCACGCCCGCTGGACCTTTTTTTTTTAATGATGAGAGAGAGAGAGAGGGAGAGAGAATTGGCACATCAGGGCCTCTAGTCACAGTACTAACTCACTCCAGATGTATGTGCCACTTTGTGTATCTGGCTTACATGGTAAATTGAACCTGGATCCTTAGGCTTTGCAGGCAAGCACCTTAATTGCTAAGTCATCTTTCCAGACCCTGGATCTTACTTTTTGATAAGAGTCCCTTGCTGAGTCTGGAGCTCACTGACTTGGCTAGACTAGCCAGCCAGTAGCCCCCAGGGATTCTCCTTGTCTCCTCCCTGTACTGGAATGGCTTGGGTGCTGGGGTCTGAACATGGGTTCTCCTGCCTGCAAGGCAAGAACGTTACCAACTGTCATTTTTCTCAGCCCCCGAGGAGGTTAACGTAACAAGGACACAAGCAATGTCCTGCTGACCTGAGAGAGGTCCACCCTGCTGGACTGGGCACTCTAAGATACACTTCCCTCAACTAAATGCCAGGTCTGGTAGGTGTGTGATGTATTCCCACGTGGACACCTCCAGATCAAGGATTCTCACAGGGAGGAAAACCAGCATCTTGACATGGCTCCTACAGAGGCTTCAGAGTGTCACCCCAGCACACAATCCCATGCCATTCCTTCCTTTCTTTTTTGAGGTAGGGTTTCACTGTGGTGTAGGTTGACTGGAATTCACTCTGTAGTCTCAGGGTGGCCTCAGATTCATGGTGATCCTCCTACCTGTGCCTCCCAAGTGCTGGGATTAAAGGTGTGTACCACCACACACCACCCATGTCCTCTTTTGGCAACTGGCTCCTGGTCTTGTGTCCTACCAAGTCCCACTGGGCTATGTTTTGTGATGTTCTGGCAACCCAACCATGGCAACACTGACAGAATATTCCAGATGAAAGAACAAGAAGCTAAGATCTGTCAAACACCTTTACAACTTTAGAAATATTTCCAAGATCTCTCAGGGAAAATGGATTTTTAGTTTTGCTAGCACATTTTTTGTGTGTAGTGTGCAGTGGTGTTACCATATGTGTGGGTGAAGCCAAGTATGGTGGCACACACCTTTAATCCCAGCACTGAGGAGGCGGAGGTAGGAGGATTGCTATGAGTTCGAGGCCGCCCTGAGAGTACAGAGTGAATTCCAGGTCAGCCTGGGCTAGTGAGACCCTACCTCAAAAACAACAACAACTGCATATATGTGTGGGTACCCGTGTGTAAATGTGCATATGTGGGACAGAGGACAACCCTGGGTGTCATCTCTAAGATTTGTTAACATATTTTAGTGTCTACCACAATTCCAAATGTTTAGGAAAGAGAAAAAGAGAGAAAAGAAAAAAAAAAAAAAAAACAACAGGTGTGGTGGCACATGCTTTTTATCCCAGAACTCACATGGCTGAGGCAGGAGGATGACCATGAGTTCAAAACCACCCTGGGGCTACAGAGTACATTTGAGGTCAGCCTAGGCTACTCGAATGAGGGGGGTGGGGTGGGGAAAGGAGAAAGAGAAAGAAGTAGTGAGGGGCCGGGGCTCCGGAAGCTTTCCCTCCCTTCATGGCAGGCTCCCAAGTGCACGCAGAGCCCTCTGTAGCAAGCCCCTCCTCTCCTGTGGTGTTCCTGGATGACAAGGGCTCACCACAAGAGAAAGTGGACTTCATCACAGTGCCTCCTCCTGTTCCTGAGGGAGATCCATGGCTTGGTTCTCACTCTGTACCCTCAGCTCCCAGCAGAGTGTACATAGGCCCGCGGAGGTGCTGGAGGGAACATGGGTAGAGTGAAACTTACAACCCAGCCACCTTGTTATACCTAGGTATGCTACCCTGGCAGGTCACTGTGTCTCTGAGACTCAGGGTGCTTATCTGTGATAATAATCTGAACATGGGATAAAACCATCTCCACTAGCATTCTTGTGAAGTCACATGTCTGGGAAATCTTACATGTATGTGAACAAACAGGTCCAGGCCAGGACTCTTGTCTGCCACAGAGCTGCACTTACTCATCTTGACCACCAGATGGCGCCACATGACCACTGGAAAAACCATCCTCAGGAAAACAAAACAAAACAAAACAAAACAAAACACAAAACTGATCCCAGTCAGTCCCTGAGAGCTGCCTCACAGACCCAGACCAGTGCTGTGGATTTGCAGGCATTGGAGTCTAAAGGGCAGGTCCACACTAGCCAAAGAGACACTCACGCAGGTCACTCTTCCTTTTAATGACGATGGCACAGTGGGGACACTGGTGTTTGGGCACATTCTCGCAGTGTTTCTGAAGGACATGTGTTTTCATGGTCCCACTCTGGCTGAACCGGACGTGGCAGATGGTGCACTCGTAGGGCTTCTCACCTATGACATGGATGACAAAGGACACTCTAGAATGTGGCTTCCCTTTAGCCCCAGTCTTCCTCAAAGGACACCACCTGTGCTGGGGGCTTTACCCGTAGCAACCCCTTCCTCAGAGGTCTCAGTCCTGTTGGCAGACAACATGATGGCAAGCACAGCAGTGCCCACGGGGTCAAGACACAGCACAGACACTCCCTGACACCCCTCATCAGCTCAGGAAGGTACAAGTTCTCAAGCTTGGGGCACACAGAGAACAGATGTACACACATTCTTCACACAGCAAGCCAAGCTCACCATGCAAGTCTGTACCCGATGCTGTGATGCTCTGCTATGTAACAGTGGAGGATACATTGAGGAGTGAACTCTTAAAACCCCCCAAAACCAGCTGTACCAGGTGCAGGCCTGTTCTCTAAGCTCCTTGAGAGCAAGTTCAAGGCCTGCTTGTGTTACAGGCTGAGCTCAAGAGCAGCCTGGGCAACTTAGCAAAACCCTGTCTCAAAGTAAAATGCAGCAAGACGGGGCTAGGGATAGGACTCAGTAGGAGAGCCCAGGCTTAGCAGCTCAAGTTGGGGTTCAGTCTGCAGGACTGCAAAAACAAACAGGCACCCTGAAAAGCTGAGAGGGCAATGCTTTCTGCATTGGTGGGTCTCCAGGGGTGGTCATGTAGTACTGTGTCTCCATGACTGCTTATAATCACAACATTATGGATCAAACCCCGTGTTAAGAAGGCTGGAACAGGGCTGATGACATGGGTTAACAGTTCAGGCAATTACCTATGAAGCCTAAGGACCCAGCTTTGATTCCCCAGGATCCACGTAAGCCAGAGGCACAAGGTGGCGAATGTGTCTGGAGTTTGTCTGCACTGTGGCCACAGGCCCTGGCGCACTCATTCTCTGGCCCCCTCCAATAAATAAATATATATATTTAAAAGTCTTGGACAGGGTTACACTCCTGACTCTGCCTGGAGAGTGGGCTCTGATGCTGCCACAGCCAGTGGCAGCGCTGTGCCCACCATGGGGCGGGGCGCTCACCTGAGTGGGTCCGCATGTGGCGCTTCAGCTTGTAGGCGTCCTTGCTGGCGTGGCTGCAGAGGCTGCACTGGAAGGGGCGCTCACCCGTGTGTGAGCGCATGTGGCGCCTCAGCTTGCTGGCCTGCGTGCGTGAAGAGAGTCATTCAGTAGGAGCCCAAGAGGGCTTTGACAGTGGGCTCAACAGAAGAGGTATGGACAGAGCCACGGCCGTGGCTCACGTCTGGAATGCCAGCACTTTGAAGCTGAGGCAGGGGGATTGCTGAGAATTCAAGGCCAACCTGGCTACAAAGTAATGTTATGTCTTAAAAAACAAAACAAAACAATAAAAAGAAATTTAAAATGGATGAAAATAAATTCAAATTTGATTAACTATATACTGCAGGCTATTAAATAACAAGCAGTGTGAGGCCGTTCATTCACGCGTGGGACCTTTCTGGCTCTAGAGTGACTCTCGGGCCATACTCCTCACTGCAGGCCCTTGCCACATGTCCCAGGATGCAGAGTGGTCAGTCACGCCTGGGCTGGGGGAGCAGGAGCCCACACTGTGCTGCTGACCACCTCAGGAAGAGAGAATGTGTCTTCCTTGGTGTGTGGGAAGCACACTTAGGTCTGAAGAACATTCAGGAAGAGAGGAAGGTTTAGAATGAAAAGTCAGACACCCAAACTGGGCAACTTAGCAGAGACTTTTTTAAAAAGGTCTCACTCTAGCCCAGGTTGGAATTCACTATGTAATCTCAGGGTGGCCTTAAACTCACAGCAATCCTCTTAACTCTGCCTCCCCACTGCTGGGCTTAAGAGTGTGCATCATCACGCCTAGCACACAATTTTTATTTTTTTATTTAAATTTAAATTTTTATTCATATTTACTTATTAGAGAGAGGAACAGAGAGAGAGAATGGGCTCACCAGGGCCTCTAGCCACTGAAATGAACTCCAGGCACATGTGCTACCATGTGCATCTGGCTTATATGGGACCTGGAGAATGGAACCTGGATCCTTAGGCTTCATGGGCAATATTTGTAGGGATCAAAGCCAAAAGAATTTTTTGGCTGGGGAGCCAGCTCAGTGGATAACGCACTTGCCATGCAAGCATGATGCCTGTGGTTCAAAGCCCCAGTACCCACAGAAGTGCCAGGTGGGCACTGGATGGGGAATAGAGGATCACTGGGACAAGCAGACTTGCTGAATCTCCCAGCTCTGAAGAAAAGTGAAGAGGAGAGTCACTGAGCATGGTATCTGACATCAACCTCTGGCTTTCGGATGTACACCGCATACGTACACATGCAAAACATTTTTAACATTACAGCACGGGAGGTTTTGGTGAGGGAAGATGTGAACTGTCAAGGCACAATGTTAAGGTCCCCACATCGGCTCTCTGAGGAAGTGGGTGCATGCTGTGGCATGGAAGCTTGAGAATGGTGCCTCTTTTGCTCCTGCTGGCTCCCTTGGAAGGGCCTGTCACCCTGTCTCAACACTGTTCAGCAGGCAAGACTAAACCCGCTCACACCAGGGGCCCCATGGCAGCAGAGGGACCAGTACCCCAAAGGACCGTCCTTGGGCTTCATAGTCATTCTGCCATAGGGCATGGTCTCCAAGCCTGCATACTTTTTGTTTTTTCAAGGTACGGTCTCACTCTAGCCCAAGTGGGAAGTGGCCAGCCACCAACAGCAAGTGCCTTTCTGGCTGAGGCTCCTCAGTGTGCTTTATTGTCTAAAACTTCTCGTGTCCTCGTCTAACTGCCACAACCTTTCCCTCAGATGAGAAATAGTCCTTTAAAAATAGCCATGACCAAAAAGTTTCTGGAACGAGATTCTGAGCTTGTGTGTGAAATCTAATTTATGAAACACGGTTGCATCACGTCTACAGCTAGACTTTCACCATCCACTTTTGCTTAGTTTCTATTTGAGGTCTTTATTTATCCCTTTTCTGGACTTGCAACCAGGACCCCACAGGCCTCCTCTCACACAGAGGAACCTTTGAAAATGGACTGCTACAAAACCGACCTCAAAAAGAAGTCGTGATTGGGCTGGAGAGATGTCGCAGTGGTTAAGGTGCTTGCCTGGGAAGCCCAAGGACCCAGGTTCGATGGCCCAGTTCCTACCCACACAAGCCAGATACACAGGTGTTGCATGCGTCTGGAGTGGCTAGAGGTCCTGCATGCCCATTCTAACCCCCCTTAAATAAGTAAATATATAATAATAAAAAAGAATTCATGACATGCCTCTGTTTTATTGGGAAGTCTGATACTCCTGCTGGATGGGAGAAGTCAAGTAACCTGGCTGAAAAGCCAGGCCTGGAGACAGAGGCCTGTCATCCAAGCTACTCAGGAGGCTGAGGCAGGAGAAGTAAAATTTCAAGGCGAGGGGCTGGAGCTCAGCAGCTAAGGCACTTGCCTGCAAAGCCTAATGACCCCAGAACCAACACAAAACCAGATGCACAGTGGCACATGCATCTGGAGTTCATTTGCAGAGGCCGGAGGCCCTGATGTGCCCATTCTCTTTCTCTCCCCCCTCTCTGCTTCAAAATAAATAAATAAAATTAAAAAAAATTATTTTAAAAAGTTCAAGGCTAGCCTGGGCTAGAGAGAAAGTTCAAGGGCAGCCTGGGTAATTTAGTACAACCGCCTCAAAATGGAAAGTAAAGAGAGGGCTGGGGGTGAGGGTCAGTGGTAGAGCGTGTAAGATTCTGGGTTCTATCCTCAGCACTAAACAGACATAACCAGGCCCAACAGGATCTCTCAGGAGGCAGAGTGGCTGTGTTTACGGCTTCAAGCTCATTGCGTTGCTTCTGGCCGGCGGTGCTGGGGTAAGTTCAAAGTTTCAGCCCGCATTCAGATTAGATCCACGTTAGACCAAGTGCACTTGGACTCTGTGACCCTGAGTGTGACATGACATATGGAGGGAGACTCCTTGACCGTGAGCTGTACGCCGCTCAGTCCTGCTTTCACTGATGAGTCACCAAGGAAACTAAATCCAGTTTTCTTACTTAGTTCTTCTTCCTCTTCCTTGGGTTCTTTTATTTATTTATTTATTTATTTGGTTTTGCAAGATAGGGTCTCACTCAAGCCCAGGCTAACCTGGAATTTGCTCTCTAGAGTCTCAGGCTGGCCTTGAATTCACAGCGATCCTCCTGCCTCTGCTTCCGAGTGCTGGGATTAAAGAAGTGTGCCACCACGCCCAGCCCTTGGATTGTTTCTGGTGTGTGCGTGTATGTGTGCACATGCATATGCAAATGCATCCACCCCATACACATGCATGTGGAGTCCTGAGGAAGACGTCATGTGCAGTCCTGAGGATGATGTCATGTGTCCTCCATAGCTCTTCTACCTTATCTCCCTGAGACAGTCACTAGCTGAACCTGAACTTGCTGTTTGTCAGTCAGCCCGGTTGAGCAGCAAGCCCTAGAGACGCTCCTGTCTCCATTCCCGTCCGCAATGGCGTTGCAGGCGCGCACATCCGCCGCCGGTGTTTCACTTGATGCTGGGCTCACGCTCAGCTCCTCACGCGTGTGTAGCACATGCTGTTACCCAGCAGCCATCTTCGCAGCACCTATTCATCTGGCCTTTGTGACAGGCATTATTATGTAGCCCTGCTGAGCCTCGCACTTGCAGCAACCCCCTGCCTCAGCCTCCTGAGAGGTGGGATTATAGGTGTGAGGTATCATGCTCAGCTTGTTTTCTATTTTGAATTTAGAAAATGAGTCTGTTACTTCCAGCCCAGATGCTGCAAGAGTCACAGCTTTAGTAAAACCCACTGTGTGACAAGTGTCCCAGGAAGGACTTCGTGTTACGTGGTGAGATCTTGCAAGGGTGCAGGGACTTACCTCCACACTGGCATACTTGCACATGGAGCATCTGAAGGGCTTCTCATGCGTGTGCTTGTAACGCTTGTGCCGGACAAGTTCTCCGCTGGTGACAAATGCCATGTGACAGTCCCTACACTTGTTGGGCCTGGTTCCTGAAAAAAAAAAAATCACACAGTTGACACTTTAAAAAAAGTTTTCAAAACTTTATAGCTTTAAAATCACACTCAGTCTGAAAAGGTTTCAAAAATGAAGAAGTTCTCTGAACTATAAATACCACAGGTGCATGTGAGAGAACTCTTTGTAACAGTCAATGCTGTTAATTGAAATTCAAGGGGAAAAAAGAGTAAAATGAAGCCGGGAGTGGTATGGCAGGCTTGTCACCCAGCACTCAGGAGGCTAAGGCAGAAAGACTGGGAGCCAAGAGGTCAGCCATAGCTACACAGTAAAACCTTGTTTTAAAAACAAAAACCAGACAGGTGTGGTGGCACACACCTTTAATCCCAGCACTCGGGAGGCAGAGGTAGGAGGATCACCGAGAGTTCAAGGCCACCCTGAGATTACATAGTGAATTCCAGGTCAGCCTGGGCTAGAATGAGACCTTACCTCAAAAAGAAAAATCCAAAAAGCAAACAAGGAAAAGACAAAATTATGTAAGTATAAAACACCATGTGACAATCGTCCCCCCATCCTTGGAGGGAGGCTCCAGATGCACCTCAGAAGCCTGCAGCAGCACAGAATGCCAGACCCAAGGCAGATCCTGTTTTCCCTACTCACATATACTTATGATAAGGTTTAATTAATAAATCAGAGATCAAAACAAGAATTAACAATAAGAGACAGACAGACAGTAAACCAGGCCTGTCATTCCAGATCCGTGGGAGGCTGGGCAGGAGGATGGAAAGCTTGAGGCCAGCCTGGGCTCCTGAGTGAGTTTAAGGCCAGCCTGGACAAGTTAGTGAAACCATGTTCCAAAATAAAAAGTAAGAGAGGTGCTGGGGTTCTTCTAGCCCAGTGGCGGAGTACTTGCCTAGCAGGCTTGATCCCTGCAGGATCACAACCACAACCATAGAGAACCTACAAGTAACATCAGCAACCACACCTACCGGTTAACACGTGATATGAGATCAACTACAAAAAACAATTGATAGAAGAATAATTCATAGAACAAACTGAACTAAGAGTCATTCAAACTTATGTTTTGTTTATTTCTGAGATTTTCCTTTAGTTTTGCAGTGGTGAGGAAAAATCCTCATCTTCACCTTGTACATGCTAGGCAAGTTCTCTTCCAGTGGCAGACTGTGGCTGGTCATCAGTTACTGACACCACAGAGATTGAGTGAGGCCTCAGGTGAGGGGACCAAGTGTCTTAATGTGGAAGCAGGCGGCTCTCCATTCTTACTGGGCCTAGGGACATGCTCCGGGAAAGCACCTCACCTGTGTGGGTGTTGATGTGGTTCCGCAGAAGTGTGACAGTGCGGAAACCCTTCAGGCACAGGTGACACAGGTGAGGCCTCTCATTGGTGTGAGTTCTCATGTGACGCTTGTATCTGGAGGACTTGGATGAGGTGAACTGGCAGACATCACAGCTGAAGGTTTGCTTTGTTCCTATGGGATGACACAGAATGCACCGTTGAAAGCATCTGTGGGCTGGAGAGATGGCTTACCAGTTAAGGCACTTGCCTGCGAAGCCTAAGGACCCACATTCAACTCTCCAGATCCTACGTTAGTCAGATGCACAAGATGAGGCATGCACAAGGTTGACATGCTCATTAGGTGGCATTAGTGTCTGGAGCTCAATTATAGTGGCTGAGGCACTGGCACAGCAATTCTCTCCTTTTGTCTCTACCTGTGTCTCTAAAATTTCTTTTTTAATGCTTCCTGTAAGGGGAAGCTTATCTGAGAAAAGCTCTGCACAGCCCCACCAAGCCTCACAGGCTGAATTAATCACCAACACACTGCTTACCACTATGAACTGGTCTGAGCCACTCAAGACACTGTGTTCCTGGATAAAGAGCAATGGACGCTCATTACCCGACAGCTTCTGTTTATGGCCACATGGTGATTCAGGTTCCCAGCCCATGTGGTGGTATGAAAGGTGCAACACTTAGAATGCCACTAGATCAAAGGGGACAGGAGAAAAAGTGACTGAGCAAAACAGGGGCCTAAGAAGTGAATCTCCTATCAAGATGGGCCCTGAAGATATCTAGTCCCTTCCTCTTCCTGGCATTTTCCACCTCAGCCAGGAGACCTGGAGGTCACTGTCTAGATGGTTCTATCTAAAATCATAGTCACCAGCCACGTGACTACTTAAATCCAGGTCTAAGACAATTAGAACCAAACTGTGTCCCTTCTGTTGTTGTAAGCCACATCTCAACTAAGTAGCTGCTGTGGGCAGCACAAACACTGACCACTGCCAATGTCACAGAAAGTTCTAGTGGCCAGTATCTGGCCAGTACAGAACAAGGTGAGAAGAGGCTGAAAAGAAGGGATTCAGCACCAAGTAATTAAGATTTTCTAACAAAGTCCATGGGGAAATCTGGTGTGGGGCAGTTTCTGACCATCACTGACTGGCAGGAGACCAATACATAGTACCACTCCAAGAGCCTGCTTTTGCCCCAAACTTTGAAGAATTCCCACAGAAAACACTAAAAATTCAAGTTCCGAGTGAATCAGTAGATGCCAATGTACAAGCCAGCACCAACCGCACTGTGCTGCACATCAGAGCCGGAGTGCCACCCTCCAGTCAAGCAATGCAAACTCTAGCAGAAGCTACCAATCAAAACCTCAGGACATTCGGGCTGGGTAAATGGCTTAGCGGTTAAGGCGTTTGTCTGCGAAGCCTAAGGACCCCGGTTCGATTCCCCAGGACCCACATAAGCCCAAATACACAAGGGGACGCAGGTGCCTGGAGTTCATTTACAGTGGCTGAGGCCCTGGTATGCCCATTCTCTCTTCTCTCTTCCTCTCTCTCTCTCAAATAAACAAATAAATATTTAAAAACACACTTCAGGACATTAGAAATGATCAAAGATTTGTAGCAACCAGAAGGCTTAGTAAAATCTCCTAATTCTCAGGAATAAGAGATCTTGTATAACTGTAGTGCAGTTTGGTCCCAATCTCCACTCCCTAGTTTCGTCTTGAAAGTAAAAATCTCAGTGTGGGCTGGGGAGCTAGGTCAGTGGTTAAAGGCACTTGCTTGTAAAGCCTGACAGCCTGGGTTCTAACTCCCTAGTACTCACATAAAGCCAGATGCAATCTGAAGCTTGTGGTTATGGCAGCAAGAGACCCTGTCTCAGAAGGTGGAGCCCTGATACCTACCTCTAAGTTGTCCTCTGACCTACGCATGTGCACAACGGCATGTATGCACCCACACACGTGCATGCACACACTGACACACACACAACGAACACCTCATTAAATTTAAAAAATCTGGGCTGGAGGAATGGTTTAGCGGTTAAGACGCATGCCTGCAAAGCCTAAGGATCCAGGTTAGATTCTCCAGGTCCCACCTAAGCCAGATGCATGTGGTGGCGCATGAGTCTGGAGTTTGTTTGTAGTGGCTAGAGGGCCTGGCGCGCCCATTCTTACTCTCTCTCTCCCCCCTCCCTCAAATAAATAAAAATAAATAAGTCTTTAAAAAAATCTGAATATGCCAGGCGTGGTGGCATACACCTTTAATCTCAGCACTTGGGAGCCAGAGGTTGAAGGATTGCCGTGAGTTCAAGGCCACCCTGAGACTACATAGTGAATTCCAGGTCAGCCTGGGCCAGAGTGAGACTCTACCTCGAAAAACCAAAACAGAAAAAAAAAATCTTAATAATGTGAGCTGAGACCAATGGCTCACACCTTAATCTCTGCATTTGGAGACAGAGAGGCAGGAGGATCGCTTTGAGTTTGAGGCCACCCTGGGACTACATAGTGAGTTCCAGGTCAGCCTGGGCTAATAAGTGAGACCCTACCTTGAAAAACAAAAACAAAAAATCCCCAAGCAACAACAATAAAATCTAAGTGTAGTCAAGCAGCATGGTGGCACACACCTTTAATCTCAGCACTCTGGAGGCCAAGGTAGGAGGATCACTGTGAGTGTGAGGCCAGCCAGAGACTACATTGTTAATTACAAGTCAGCCTGGGCTGGACCCTACCTTGAAATACAAAAAAAAAAAAAAAAAAAAAAAAGTCTGAATGCATCATACCAGTACCCAAGAGAGGATGGACATCAATCACAAAAGATGATATTTATTTTGACCTGGAAGGTAGCTTCCTAGAGAACCTTGTCAACTGGTTTGCCCTATTTGCTTGGAATTCACTCAGTGCTAAAGTGGCTTCCTGGGGTGGGGTAGGTCGGCGCTGGCTGGGAGATTTGTCTACGCGACAGGAAACGAAATACCGACTGCAATGCACTCTGCAGAGCGTGCCAAGGAAGATGAGCCTCGAGAACAGAGGTCATGAAGAGCTTCCCATGTGCCTGGAGTCGAGAGGCCCTGTGTATGCCCAGGGTGTAGGACTGGGCTGAGAAGGCTCTAAGCTCTCATCTCTGACCTGTAGGCTCTGACGAGGCAGGAAATAAAGGTGAAAGAGATGTCAGTTTCATGCATGGGCACTGGGAGACCAGATCCAACAAACACTGGTTTCAGATGTTGGAAGGAAATTAGCAGAGATTTTAGTTGCCACCAAAAACAGTGACTACAGTTTATAAAGTTAGTCCAAAAAAGCTGATTAATACATAGCAGGTAGCAACAATCCACCCTGGGGGAAGAATTTTATTTACAGAGTTTCAGAGCTGCCTACTGTGAGACTCTAAACATCCAGTTTTCAGCAGAAATATATAGCATATGTATATTATATATATTTATATATATATATACATATAATATTATATATATATATATATATATATATATATATATGTATGTATGTATACAAATTACAAGTAATGCCCTCCCTAAATCAAGCAAATGTGCCAGAGAGAAAAATGAAGAGAAACTACACCTGAAGAAGTCCAGATATTGGACACAGAAAATAATTTATTTTAAATTTTATTATTTATTTGCATGGAGAGAGGGGAGAAGGTTGCAAGGAAGGAGAGGGAGAATGGGTGCCCTAGGGCCTCTTATCACTGCAAACAAACTCCAGATGCATGTACCATTTAATGCATCTGGCTTTATGTGGGTCCTAGGGAATCAAAGTCAGGCCATTAGGCTTTGAAAAGCATGCTTCTTTAACTGCTGAACCATCTCTCAAGTCCATAGGAATGCTTTTATTTAAAAAAAATATTTATTTAAGCTGGGCATGGTGGTGCACGCCTTTAATCCCAGCACTCGGGAAGCAGAGGTAGGAGGATTGCCATGCGTTTGAGGCTACCCTGAGACTACATATTGAATTCCAGATCAGCCTGAGCTAGAGTGAGACCCTACCTTGAAAAACAAAACAAAACAAAAAAAATCATTTGCAAGAGCAGAGAGAGAGAGAGGGAGGGAAGGAGGGAGAGAGGGAGGGGAGACAGAGAGAATGGATGCACCAGGGCCTCCAGCTGTTGCAAACGAACCCCAAATGCATGGAGGAGCACTTTGTGTATCTGGCTGGTAAGACCAGCAGCTGACTTATTATCAGAAACAATGGAAGTCAGCATGTACTGGAATACAATATTAAAAGTGCTAAAAGAAAAAAAAAAGTCAAATGAGAACACTACTTTTGCCCAAACTATCCTTCCAAAATGGAGAAACCCTTTGAAGTTCCTGGATAAAAGCTGAGAAAATCTACACTGGTCAGCATGTGCTACAGAACATGCTAGAGAGACACCTACAGGCAGGTCAGAAAGGACCCTAGTCAGAAACTTCCAGTGAGACACTGGAAGTAAGGAACACTGCTGGAGGTTACTACACAGGTAAGCATGAAATCAGTTTCATTTTATTTGAAAGTCCTCTTTTCTCCTATTTGCTTCAAAAGACAGTACCAAGCAGAAAAACCTATGTTGCTGGGCACAGACTGTATGAAGACTATTTTGTGATAGTCACAACAAGAAGGGTTGGGGAAGAAAATTATACAGAAATAGGTGTTTTTTAAAAATATACTATCGAGCCTAGCATGTACCTGCATTCAATACTCAGTACCATGAAAAAAAAACACTAGTGAAAATAAACTGGCTTTAATCAAAACTATATTGTTAAATGTCTGCCAAAGGGCAACTTAAAAATAACTGAAAACATTAAGTAAATGAGGCAATACTTACTCAACAGGAAGTATAGTAGTAGAATCATCGAAGAAGAAAAGGCTGGGGGGGGGGGTCTGAAGGGCAGAGGATTCTTTTGAGGGGTGACAAAAATATACTAAATATATGGCTGGAGAGATGGCTGGGCAGTTAAAGTGCTTGCCTGCAAAGCCAAAGAACTTCGGGTCAATTCCCCAGGACCCACGTTAGCCAGATGCACAAGGTGGTACATGTATCTGGAGTTCATTTACAGCGGCTGGAAGCCCTGGCACACTCATACTCTCTCTCTCAAATAAATAAATAGAAAATAAAAATGAAAATATAAACGAATTAAAATATATATACTAAATATAGATATCCTCACTATGTAAACTAGATATATTACATATAATATATATACTAAATACTTATGCAAATATTCTAAAACCCTGAAAGTGAGCTGGGAATCAGGAATGAGTGTGTATGTGGGGTGTAATTTCTCAAGTGAATGTGTAAAAAACTCCACACAACAAGGCACAAACTCTACCTCCAGAAGCTAGAGGCAGGACATCTATACACACGGTCCTGACCACATGTAAAAGGAACAAGGCAATGACAGTGTAGCTGGTCCCTTTGTAAATGGAGTCACTTCCCAAGGCCAGTCACCTGGTACTAGAAGGAACTAGAAGAACACCGTTGGTTATTATCAGTTGATGCCTTTGGCGTCCCCCGATCCCTTCTTTGGATAGTTTTCTTATAGTGCTGAGGATGGAACCTAGGGCCTCATGGAAAGTGTTCTATCTATCACTCAACCACATCCCCAGCCAAATGTGACCTTCTAAAAGTAGATACTGGAATAAAACCTCTTGGTTTAAGTAAGTGAAACATGAAGATTTTATTATTTATTTTTCTTTTTTTGTATATTTGACAGACAGAGAGAAGGAGGGAGGGAGGGAGGGAGGGAGGGAGGGAGGGGTGTATATGGTCTCAGCAGGGTCTCTTGCCACAGCAAAGGAACTCCAGATGCATGAGGCACTTTGTGCATCTGGCTTTATGTGGGTACTGGGGAACTGAGCCTGGGCTGTCAGGCTTTGTAATCAAGCACATTTAACCACCGAGCTCTTTCAGCCAATACATGAAGATTTTAAAACAAACAGTCTAACAATTCATGGTGACAAACCCTCCCTGGGGGGCTACTGGGTGTGACCTATCGTAACATGACACTAGTGTTTCCACAGAACTTCTGAGGAGCTGACCCACCTGCCCCTGATCATCCATCTTGCTCTACCCAGACAGAGCTGTATGTCCACATAAGCAGCCCACCCTTGCGGCAGCCTGGACCTGTGTTCCCAGCTCCCAGGATCCCCAAGCCCTTCTTCCTAGCCCCCAGCTTCCTGCTGGCAGGACTTTGTGTCCCAGGCCATGGAGTGTCTGGTCTTCCTCTAGGGGCAGGGCTCAGCCCTCTCTCCTGAATTACCTGCCTTTTCTAACTCCCCAGGGGTTGCAAACCACAGAGCAAAAAAGCAGGGCCCAGTCTGCTATTTATATGCACAGTGCTTTTTGGAACATTTTTTACCGTGCTTTTAAAATGTCGTGTGGGGGGAAAAAACCCTTTTGAATGTGATTCACAATACTGAACATTAGTTTAAAATTTCTCCCATCTCCTGACGTTTTAAAAGCAAGTAAAAGTCAACCACTTAAAACTTCAATTACTGCCACTTTCCCCCAAAGACAAACAGCAGGAAGTTTTATGACGTCTTGTGCAGGACCGCCAGCCTACCCTTTGTCTTTTTTACGGCATTGGCTTTTCCAGTGTCTTCTGGCCCCTGGGCCGGTTTAGGGTTAGCATGCTGTTCTTCCATGCACAAATTTGAAATGGTCAGAACGATCTGGTCTTTTCCTTCCTCTCCCGATGTCATTTCCACAAGGAAGAACTGCTCTTCTCTTTTAGCCAGTGCTCCTCCTGGCAACAGCTGGTCCTCCTCCTGTCCTCCCTCAAACTGAGCAGCAAAAAAATTAGTTACAAGCCGATTAATGCTTTGCTCTGGTGAACTATGCAATACATAAAGAAAAACATAAATGAAGGGTTATGCATTGCCATGAAATGCTTAAGCTGTAATTATTTAATGTCAAGGTTTTGGTGGCAAAACAAAACTACCAACCTACCTATTTGCCTCTGTCTATCTACCTAATCATCTGTTTATCTACCTATCATCTATCTATCTAATCATCTGTCATTCTATCAATCCATCCATTCATCTATCATCTATGCATCTCCCTACCATCTAGCTATGTATCTACCAATCAATGGACAGAGGTTCACGTAGCATATCCTAGTGGCTATATAGCAGGGGGTGACCTTGAATTTCTAATTCTGCCTCCACCTCCCAAGCACTGGGATGACAGGCACTACCAGCAGCTGCAGTTATGTAGCGCTGGGGATGGGACCCAGCACCTGGTGCCAGCTGAGCCCCAGCCCCAGCCCACCATTTTCCTTTTTTAAAACACAGCACACTTTATAATACTCCGGTTATTTAAAACTCTTTACACAAGCATAGTATGGAAAAATGTTTTTTTTTTTTTCTGTTTTGAGGCAGGCCCAACAGACTGGCCTTTACGGTTGTTTTTTTTTTTAATTTTTAAATTTTTATTAGCATTTTCCATGATTATAAAAAAAATCCCATGGTAATTCCTTCCCTCCCCCCTGACACTTTCCCCTTTGAAATTCCATTCTCCATCATATTACCTACCCATCTCAATCATTGTACTTACATATATACAATATTGTGTGTGTGTTTTTTTAAGTGAGAGAAAAAGGGGGAAGGAGAGAAATGGCATACTAGGGCCTCCAGCCATTGCCATTGAGATGGAGAAGTGTGCACCCTCTTGTGTGCATGTGTGCGGGGCTTACAGGGGGCGTGGAGAGTAGAACATGAGTACTTAGGCTTCATAGGCAAGGGCCTTAACCGATAAGCCATCTCTCCAGCCCTAGGTTTTTTAAACATTTTTATATTTTCATTTATTTATTTGCAAGCATACAGTAGAGAGAGTGAATGAGAGAAAGAATGGGCACACTAGAGCCTCCATGTGCTGTAAACAAACTCCAGATGCATGCGCCACACTGTGCCCTCTGGCTTTATGTGAGTACTGGGGAATTGAATCTCGGTCACTAGGCTTTGCAGGCAAGCACCTTGACTGCTGAACCATCTCTCTTGTTCTGCTATTTTATTTATTTGCTTTGTTTTTCGAGGTGTTAAGGTCTCGCTCTAGCCCAGGCGGACCTGGAATTCACTACATAGTCTCAGGCTGGCCTCAAACTCCTAGCGCCCAGTGGGAATTTTATTTTTAAACTGTAAACATACATAACATTGCACAAAGGCTGAGGTTAAAAATCTTGTTTTGGTCTAGAGAGATGTCTTTGTGGTTAAGGCACTTATCAGCGGAGCCTAATGGGAAGGGTTCAATACCCCAGATGCATAAGGTGGGGCTCATGCGTCTGGAGGTCGTTTATAGTGGCAAGAGGCCCTGGTGCACCCATTCTCTCTCTCTCTCTTTTTAAAGCCAGGCGTGTGGGTGCACACCTTTATTTATTTTTTTATTTACTTGAGAGCGACAGAGATAGAGAGAATGGGCGCGCCAGGGACCCCAGCCACTGCAAACGAACTCCAGACGCCTGCGCCCCCTTTTGCATCTGGCTAACGTGGGTCCTGGGGAATCGAGCCTCGAACCAGGGTCCTTAGGCTTCACAGGCAAGCGCTTAACCACTAAGACATCCCTCCAGCCTCATTCTCTCTGCTGACAAGCAGAAACATTTTGTTTTTTTAAATCTAGTTTTATTGTCCTTTTCAGCGTTAAGGCGGCTCGTAAAAACCTTGGTACCTTGGTCAGTGGCGAGCTTCCGCTCAAGGCCGGTGGCGAGTGCGGGTCCTGCAGGGCCACGGCGGCCGCCACGTTCTCCACCAGCAGGTGGAAGCGCATGAGCTGCAGCTCCTCCGGGGGGCACGGCTCCGGGGCGGCGGGCGGCTGCGCGAGCTCGTCGGCCAGGGCCACATGCGCGGCCTGCACGCTCAGGACGGGGCCGTCGCCGTCCGCCCGCTGCCCGGCGTCCCAGGGCAGCGCGGGCTCGGCGCCCACGGGCCTGGCACCCGGCGGCTGCCAGTCGGCCTGGGGCTCGGCCTGGCCGGCGCCCTCCGGGGCCTGGGCGCGGGGCGCACCGCCCTCCCTGTCGGCCGCCGCCTCCCCTCGGGGCGCCTTGATTTTGGTGAAGGGCTCTGACGGGCCGCGGGCCTCGGCGGCCGCCATGGCGACGCGGGGCGGGCGACGGGGCGGCCGTGCTGGGGGGCCCGGGGCCAGCGCCGCGGGCTCGGCCTCGCACTCCTTCCTGCCAAAGCAACAAACGACAGGCGAAACGAAACGTGAGGAGGGAAGGGGCGGCAGCGCGCGGGCGCCCGGCGTTCTAGAACCCGGCCCGGGCCCGCGCCTCCCGCAGCCCAGACGGCCGCCGCGTGCCGAGCCGCCCGCGCTCCCCGCTCACCGCGTGCTGCTCCTCGCGAGGCCGCCACCGCCCCGCCGCGAGGGCGAGGGCGAGGGCGAGGGCGAGGGCGAGGGCGAGGGCGAGGGCGAGGGCGAGGGCGAGGGCGAGGGCGAGGGCGAGGGCGAGGGCGAGGGCGAGGGCGAGGGCGAGGGCGAGGGCGAGGGCGAGGGCGAGGGCGAGGGCGAGGGCGAGGGCGAGGGCGAGGGCGAGGGCGGGCAGGGGGCCCGGGGGGCGAGGGGAGGGAGGCAGGGAGGGGGAGAGGCGGGTGAGGGGAGCGCGCGCGGCCGCCCCGGGTGGTGGATGACGAGCAGCGAGGAGGAGGCGGGCTCTAGGACCCGGCGATGGAGCTCTGGGAAGGGAGGGCGATGGTGGAGGGGTCCGGAAGGGGCGTGGCCTGAGCTGGGTGGGGGCGTGTCCTGAGCTGGTGGGGGCGTGGCCAGAAGGAGGACAAGGAGCTCTGGAGGATGATGGACGGAGGGGACGGGGGCGATGGAGCTCTGGGAAGGAGAGGAGATGGTGGATGGGTGCAGAAGGGGGCGTGGCCGGAAGGAGGACAGGGAGCTCTGGAGGATGATGGACGGAGGGGAAGGGAGGGATGGAGCTCTGGGGAAGGGAGGGGAGATGGTGGATGGGTCTAGAAGGGGGAGTGGCTGGAAGGAGGACATGGAGCTCTGGAGGATGATGGACGGAGGGGAAGGGAGCCATGGAGCTCTGGGGAAGGGAGAGGAGATGGTGGATAGGAGATGGTGGATGGCTCTAGAAGGGGGCGTGGCCGGAAGGAGGACATGGAGCTCTGGAGGATGATGGACGGCGGGGACAGGAGCCATGGAGCTCTGGGAAGGGAGGGGAGACGGTGGATGGGTCTAGAAGGGGGAGTGGCTGGAAGGAGGACATGGAGCTCTGGAGGATGATGGACGGAGGGGAAGGGAGCCATGGAGCTCTGGGGAAGGGAGAGGAGATGGTGGATAGGAGATGGTGGATGGGTCTAGAAGGGGGCGTGGCCGGAAGGAGGACATGGAGCTCTGGAGGATGATGGACGGCGGGGACAGGAGCCATGGAGCTCTGGGAAGGGAGGGGAGATGGTGGATGGGTCTAGAAGGGGGAGTGGCTGGAAGGAGGACATGGAGCTCTGGAGGATGATGGACGGAGGGGAAGGGAGCCATGGAGCTCTGGGGAAGGGAGAGGAGATGGTGGATAGGAGATGGTGGATGGCTCTAGAAGGGGGCGTGGCCGGAAGGAGGACATGGAGCTCTGGAGGATGATGGACGGCGGGGACAGGAGCCATGGAGCTCTGGGAAGGGAGGGGAGACGGTGGATGGGTCTAGAAGGGGAGTGGCCGGAAGGACAGGGAGCTCTGGAGGATGATGGACGGAGGGGAAGGGAGGGATGGAGCTCTGGGGAAGGGAGGGGAGATGGTGGATGGGTCTAGAAGGGGGCGTGGCCTAGGGTGGGTGGAGGAAGGGTCCGAAGGAAGGGAGCTCTGGAGTATGAGGGGCCAAGGGGAAGGAGAGGGCCCTTGGAGGCGGCGCTGGAGCCTCGGGGAGGGTGGGGGATGTCTGCAGGGCGCCGATGGAACTCTCAGTGTCGCATGATGGCTGCATCACGGGGTGGAGGAGGGGCCCTGAAGGCAGCTGGCCGGGTAAGGTTTATTAGCACCTAAGTGGATGGGACCTGCGTGGTTTTGGAACCAGTGAGGAGGAGGCCCTGCAGGAGGCAGAAGAGCGCGGGGTGTTGGGAGCCTAGTGATGGAGCCACTTGGGGGTGTGAGGTGGAAAAGGAGCTTTAGAGGGTGAAGGATGCGCCCAAACAAGAAACCACCATTACAGTTTTGGAATAAAGGAAGAAAATGAAGAAGCGGGGTGTGGTGGCGCACGGCTTTAATCCCAGCACTTGGGAGGCAGTGGTAGGAGGATCGCTGTGTGTTGAAGGCCCCTGAGACTGCAGAGTGAATTCCAGGTCAGTTTGAGCTAGAGCGAGACCCTACCTTGCAAACAACAACAAAAAGTGGGGGGAGAAAAAAACAAAGGCTTTGTTCACCTGGGGGAGGGCTTCAAACTTGCATTTTGCCTGGCTTTTTCTGGCTTTCATTTGGCCTTTGCTTAACTGAGTCTGCCTTCTGCATTTCCAGCTCTTTCCAGTAGATAAAAATTCTTTCCTGGGGCTGGAGAGATGGCTTAGTGGTTAAGCGCTTGCCTGTGAAGCCTAAGGACCCCGGTTCGAGGCTCGGTTCCTCAGGTCCCAAGTTAGCCAGAGGCACAAGGGTGCATGCGTCTGGAGTTCGTTTGTAGAGGCTGGAAGCCCTGGCGCGCCCATTCTCTCTCTCTCTCCCTCTCCCTCTATCTGTCTTTCTGTGTCTGTCGCTCTCAAATAAATAAATAAATAAATATTTAAAAAAAATTCTTTCCTGAAAACATTGTATTTTTTTTTTTAATTATTAGAGAGAGAGAAAGTGTGTGTGTGTAAGTGTGTGTGCCTGCAAACCAGTTGCAGACACATGTGTCACTTTGTCCATCTGGCTTTCCAAGGCTTTACTGGAGACTTGAATTCCGGGTGGCAGATTTGGAAGCAAGTGCCTTTAACTGCTGAGCCATCTCTCCAGGCCAAGTAGATAAATTTCTTTTCTTTCTTTCTTTTCTTTTTTTTTTTTTTTTGAGGTAGGGTCTCGCTCTAGCCCAGGCTGACCTGGAATTCACTATATAATCTCAGGGTGGCCTCAAACTCAAGGTGATCCTCCTATCTCTGCCTCCAAGTACTGGGATTAAAAGCGTGCGCCACCACGCCTGACTTTAGATAAAACTCTTAGCAGAAGCATCACTTGTGGGCAGGTGGGAGTTGACTAAGAGACATGAAGTTTGGAGAGGATTGAGGAAGCGCAGTTGTAAACCCAAAGGCGCTGTTTGACAGACCCGCTGATTGTTTGCTTTGAACTGGGCAGTTTTAGGGTTGGAGATGTCTTCTTGGTGGCACAGCTAAACAGCCCAAGGTCCTTGGTGCCATCTCCAGCACTACAAAAAATAAAAGTATTTTCTGTATTGCATTGCAGAAAGTCATTTTGAATGGAAACTAATCATTGTGACAGATTCCAAGAAAAAGTTTGGCCATACTTCTAGCTAGATGATGATGATGATAATAATAATAATAATAAATTCGAGTTTGAACTGGGATGAAGTTCACTGCTCCCTCCTCCCGTTCTTTGAGGCAGGGTCTTGGTTTAGCCCAGGCTGACCTGGAATTCACTGTGTAGTCTTAAGTTGGACTTGCACTCACGGTGATCCTTCTACCGCTGCCTCCTGAGTGCTGGGATTAAAGGCGTACACTGGGCTAGAGAGGTGGTTTAGCAGTTAAGGCGTTTGCCTGCAAATCCAAAGGGTGTGGTTCCATTCCCCAGGACCCATATAAGCCAAATGGACAAAGGGTGCATATATCTGGCGTTCATTTGCAGTGGCTGGAGGCTCTGACATGCCCATTCTCTTTCTCTCTCCTTCTCTCTCTCCCTGCCCCCCCTCCCTCCCCTCTCTCTCTCTATATATATATGTTTTAAAGGTGTGTACCACCATGCCTAGTCCTTTTTGAAGGTTTATAATTTTCCAAAGTTATATTTCAAAGGATAATGGAATTTTCCTTGTCCGTGGTGGTGAACTTGTCTCTATGTTGGGAAACTCCAAGGAGGAAGCACTGCTTGGGGCTTAGGCTTCTGGATGAAAAGGTCCTCCATGCTTCCCAAGATCTAGGTGGGGGTTCTCCTCCCATCCACAGCCAGAGAAATTTTCTCCCTTCCAAGTGAGAGCCAGGCCTCACCTTGCTTAGCTTCGGAGCTCAGAGGAGGTCGCCCATGTTCAGGGTGGTGCTGTTTCCTGTGACCATGACCAAGCTCTGTCTATCCCAAACTCCTCCCCCAGCTGTTCTAGGTCTTTCCCTCTTATTTGCCTCTAGTACATATGCAGCGCTTCCCCCCTCCATCTTCATTACTACAAAGGATAGAACTAAATTCAATTTTAAAAGAAACTCTTGGGCTGGAAGGATGGTTTAGCAGTTAAGGTGCTTGCCTGAGAAGCCTCAGGACCCAGGTTTGAGTCTCCAGATCCCATGTAAGCCATGTGCACATGATGGCCCATAAATCTGGAATTTGTTTGCAGTGGCTTAAGGCCCTGGGGTGCCTATTCTGTCTCTCTTTCCTTCACTCTCTTTCTCTCTCTCTCTCTGATAAATAAAAAAGTAATTAAAATAAAAGAAGCTGATATACTGGCAGTCATGTGCCTGTGAGTCAGGCTCTTGGATAGTTTTAACATGGTGTCTGGGATTTCTGTTACATGGTAGGCACTGTACAGGGAAGATAAATATTTGAATGTCACTGGAAAGACAGTGTGTTATAATAACTTCTTTTAATGAGTTTTTCTGCTTGAGTACTTGCCACCTATCCCGTGTCTTCCTGGGTCACTTCACAGCTGGTGTGTTTTCTTAGGGTTTATATTATGGGTTCACATTTGGAGAGCTCAGAACTCAGTTGAAAGCCTTTTTCTCTCTCTCTCTTTTCCTTCCTTTCTTGTCTCTCTCTTCCCATTCTCCTGCCTTTCTTCCTTCTCTCCCCTCTCCCCCCCCCTTTTTTTTTTTAGACAAGGTCTCACTGTATAGTCCAGACTGGTCTCTTAACTCATTTCAATCCTCCTGCCTCAGCCTCCTGAGAGCAAGGATTATATATATGCTTGTAGGTCATTCACCCTGCTCAAGAGAACATTATTCAAAAGAGATACAAGATTGGGCTGGAGAGATGGCTTAGCGGTTAAGTGCTTGCCTGTGAAGCCTAAGGATCCTGGTTCCAGGCTCAATTCCCCAGGACCCACGTTAGCCAGATGCCCAAGGGGCCGCATGCATCTGGAGTTTGTTTTCAGTGGCTGGAGGCCCTGGCGCGCCATTCTCTCTCTCTCTTTCTCTCTCTGTCTGTCTCTCTCAAATGAATAAATTAAATTGAATTAAAAAAATTTAAAAAAGAGATCACAAGATCACAGTAGGCAGTGGTGGACATGGAAAGGAGTCACACTTGGAGGGGCAGAGTGAGGTTTTGCTACAAGCAGAAGGCTGGCCTGGGGGGGAGGCACTGGAGAGGGTCCCGCAGTAGAGGGGCAAGGAGGCGGGGGTGAGTCTTCGAGGTTGTGACTGTGTTTATCTTCCTGTGGTGCTAGAAGATGATATTTGGGGACCTCCTAAAGATATACTACATTCCTTCTAATAGACCAAGGACCTCAGGAGACTGTTGAGAAGAGTGAGCTGTGACCCTGTTTGTACTGGGCATGGAGTGGTTTCTGCCAGTTCTACTGTTCAGCTCTGCATTTTAGGGAATTGAGGTCCATTCACGACAAGGCCAAGTTTCTTGCATGTCTCCCAGGGTGTCAGGCCCAGCATCTCATACTGGCTCCAGGCTCTCCTTGGTCTGCCCAAGCCTATTTATAGCCTTTTCTCCTGGGAAACTCCATCCATGCCTTGTCCACCTGGCCCCTTCTCTGGATGGAGTGGGACTGTCCCATGATAAGCAGGAAGCTGATTTGAAAGCAAGTGTCTTGGGATAGCAGCGGATGTAGGAGGCTGGTGAGTTCTGTCATGACCTTTAGTGGTTTTGGTATTGAGGCAGGGTGCCATTCTGTGACCTGGGTGCCCTCAAACTTACTCTGTAGCTCAGATTGGCTTCCAATTGACAGTGACACTCATGCGTTGGCCTCCTGAGTGCTGGAATTACAGGCATGTAAAACCACTACATCTGGTTGTCCCAGTCTTTAAAAACCTTTTTAAAAACCATTATCAGATGCATGCATCATTCTGTGCATCTGGCTTTACATGGGTTCTGGGGAATCGAACCATGGTAGTTAGGCTTTGCAGAAAAGCACCTTAACTGCTACACCATCTCTTCGGCCCTCAGTCCCAGTCTTAAACATTCCCATTTGCTCTTTGCCTCCAAAGGAAGTACCTCAGAGCTCACCACCTAGCTCTTCCCATCCCCTACCTGGTACCTGCTCTCTCAGCGGCGTTTGGTAAGCAGGGAGAGTCTGAGCTCCTTAAGTGAGTGAGGAGCTGGATGACGAGGGAGCGAGGGCCGTACGCCGGAAGCTAGCACCCTTCTAAAGACCCTGTGAGGACGTGCCTTAGTCCTCCTCTCACAGAGAAAGGACACAAAGGTGGGGACCACAATTCATAGCATCTTTATCTTTTCTGTGTGTCCATTTAAAAATTATTTTAAAAATATTTTTATTTATTTATTTGCAAGGAGGGAGAGAGAAAGAGAAAAAAAAAAAGAGAAAGAACATGAAAATAAATGGGTATGCCTGGGCCTCCAGCAGCTGCAAACAAAATCCAGATGCATTCCCACTTTGTGCATCTGGCTCTTTGTGGGTCCTGGGGAATCAAACCCGGGTTATTAGATTTTGCAAACAAGTACCTTAAACACTGGGCCATCTCTCCAGTCCTCACTTTGACATTTAAAAAATATATTTATTTATTTACTTATTTGACAAAGAGAGGGAAAGATTGAGAGAATGGGAGCGCCAGGGCCTCCAGCCACTGCAAATGAACTACAGACACATGTGCGTCCCCTTGTGCATCTGGCTAATGTGGGTCCTGGGGAATGGATCCTGAGTCCTTTGGCTTTGCAGGCAAGCACCTTAACCACTAAGCCATCCCTCCCGCCCCTTGACTTTTTAATACATACATATCATTTGCCCCTTACTGCCCTCTCTATCGCTCTTCCCCCCAAATACCCCTTTCTGACTTCATGTCCTATGTGTAGTTAAATGTTGATTTGTACATAAGGGAATATTCTGTGATAGTCTGTCTTTCTTACCAGTACCCACACCCTCTTGCTCTCCCTCTTTTGTTTTTTTAATTTTTATTTATTTATTTGAGAGTGACAGACACAGAGAGAAAGACAGATAGAGGGAGAGAGAGAGAATGGGCGCGCCAGGGCTTCCAGCCTCTGCAAACGAACTCCAGACGCGTGCGCCCCCTTGTGCATCTGGCTAACGTGGGACCTGGGGAACCGAGCCTCGAACCGGGGTCCTTAGGCTTCACAGGCAAGCGCTTAACCGCTAAGCCATCTCTCCAGCCCGACGCCTAGTCCCTCTTACCCTCCTTCCAGCATCTCAGTCTTACACACTGGATAAGGCTTACGTGTTTCTTGCTTTATTGCGATCATGGAAGTTGTAGATAACATTTTAATTTAATATCTACAATTATGTATATTTAATCTAACATACTTTTCTTTTAATACATAGTTATGGGAATTAAACTATGCAAATGTATATTTGCATGCAGTGTGCATGTGCAGAAACGGCCCCATCTTACCAGTGTGGAATGAGCAGGGCAGGAAAGTTCTTGGTGGACAAGAATTTCTGCCACTTTTGCTGAATGCATACTGGCGGCCTGGGCAGTGCCTGGGACTGGCCCCGACAGCTGTCAGTGGGGCAGCTGAGCTCTGGTGCCTAACCTGGGTTCTAGCCTTGAGTCCTTTCTTGTCACCTTGCATGAAGAGTGCAGACTCTTTGCATATCTATAGTCTCACCATTTCATAGTTAGCTTACTCTTGTCCTGTGGTGTATTTTTTTTTTCTGGAGCTATTTTTAAAATATTTATTTATTTGCAAGGAGAGAGAGAGAGAGAAAATGAGCAAGGCAGGACCACTAGCCTCCACACATGAACTCCAGATGCATGCACGACTTTGTGCATCTGGCTTTATGTGGGCACTGGGGAATAGAACCCAGGTGTTTAGGCTTTGCAGGCAAGTGCCTTAACTGCTGAGACATCTCTCCAGCCCCCTTTCTGGAACCATTTGACAACATCTCTGACCAAGTGTTCATTTTAAGAAGACTTCCAGGAGCACCCAGCTTTGCTCGGTAGCCGCTTGTTCGGGTGCTAGGTGGGGTCGTCACCCTGGGTGTGGACTGTGGGAAGTGGGAGCCTCGAAGGCCAGTCTGCAGAGTGCTGCGGCAGCCAGCGCCTCCAGCTTGGGACTCTGTGTGTGCCGTTTCCTGAGACAGACTGCAGATGTGTGTACAGTGGACTGTGCACACCAGGCCAGGAGGGTGTCCTTAGGGTTAGAATTTATTCTATTTCATTATTTAAATCAAAACTTAAAAAAATACTTTTATTTGAAAGAGAGGGATAGAGGAGAGAGAGAGAGAGGGAGGGAGGGAGGGAGGGGGAGAGGGAGAGGGAGGGAGGGAGGGAGAGGGAGAGGGAAAGGGAGAGGGAGAGGGAGGGGGGGGAGGGGGAGGGGGAGGGGGAGAGGGAGAGGGAGAGGGAGAGGATGTGTGGGTGGGCCAGGGCCTCTTGCTACTGCAAATGAACTCCAGACACATATGCCACTTTGTGCATCTGGATTTATATGAGTTCTGGGAAATGAAAGCCAGGCTGTTAGTTTTGCAACAAAGTGCATTTAAATACTGTACCATCTTTCCAGTACTCAAACTTTAAAAAAAAGGCTGGAGAGATGGCTTAATAGTTAAGGCACTTGCCTGCAAACCAAAGGATCCAGGTTCAATTCCCCAGGACCCACATAAGCCAGATGCACAAAGTGGCGCACACAGCTGGAGTTCTTTTGCAGTGGCTGGAGGCCCTGGCATGCCCATTGTCTCTCTCCCTTGCTCTTTCTGTGTGTCACATAAATAAATAAAAATTAAAAAACTTTTTATTGACAACTTCCATAAATTTATGCAATATCCCATAATCATAAATCCCTTCCTTTTCCTCCCAAATCTTTCCCCCACTGAATTCCTTCTTTTTTCTTTAAAATTTTTTTTCTGATTATTTTTATTTATCTAGGGGAGAGAGAAAGAGAGAGAGAGAGAATGGGCACATCAGGACCTCTAGCCACTGCAAACGAACTCTAGAAGCATGTGCCACCATGTGCGTCTGGCTTACATGGGACCTGGAGAATTGAACCTGGGTTCTTAGGCTTCACAGGCTAGTGCCTTAACCGCTAAGCCATCTCTCCAGCCCTCCATTCTTCTAACTATTCTCTCTTCTATTTTAATGTTATCATTTTTTTCGTCCTATGATGCAGGTCTTGTGTAAGTAGCATCAGTCACTGTGACGTCATGAATACTATGGCTACTTTGTGTCTAGAAGACAGCACTGTAAGCCCTCCTCCCCTTCCTTTGGCTCTTACACGCTTCCCGTCACCTTTCCGCAGTGTCTCAGGGCTGAGTACCTCACTGTCGCTTCTCTGCATTATGGTGTGTTGGGAGTCACCCAACCCAGTGGTCACCACCATCTGAAGAAAGAAGCTTCTCTAACCAAAAGTGAGAGTAGCATTAACATATGGGCATAAACATAAGTATTTAGAGGGCAGTTTCGTGGTCATAATATATCCATTTATCTAGACAACAGTAGTAGTTTCCCCTTTAGAGCTTATGACCTCCCCAGTCATCGGATTTTGATTAGGTTTCAGTACCAGGCACGGATTCCTTCCTATGAAGCGGGCCTCAAATCCAATCAGAGAGCAGCTGATTTCTCCAGTAACTGACATGCCACCATTGTACAAGTTGCTCTGTTTGGTCTGGCTGGCCAGATAAAAGGTTTGCCAGGTCCACTGCTGGTTAAGACCAATGATGATGACTTTTGCTACCGAGCAGGCTGCGAAGGTCTTTCCAGCACCCTCTCAGCTAGTCAACAAGGAGGTGGTTTTGGACTTGTTCTTGCTGCCTGGACTGTGGGTGCTCCGGTCGTCTGCTGGAGTCCGTGAAAAGAGCTGGAGCATTGGCTGCTATTTTGTGGTAATTGGAGATCAGATGTCAAGATTTTGTTTTGCATGATAGGTCATTTCTGTATTTACTTCTTATTTCTGAGTCTGATCAGCAGTGGGCATGTAGAATGTTTTCTCATCAACACTTACCTGGAAAATTTGGTTCCTCTTGGTGTTGAAGATAATTTGTACCAAAAAGGCAAATAGCCTAGCTCACTGTTGTCCAGAATGTTCCTCTGGGAACTCTGATTTCAGCCAATGGGTGGCCCACAAGTGTCCATTTTGGCACGTGTCAATGGCCTGTTGGGCAAGCATTGTTTTTATACAGGCTGTTACACTTTGAACTTTGGTATGAACATGGAGAGAATGTACTGACTCAACGAGCTGCTCAGCATTACTCTTGGACTTGGCTGTGGCACGGGGAGTTTGGGGACACAAGAGGCAAAGGATCCTTAAAACTGGAAAGTTCATGACAGGCAGAGACAGCATGTACCTGTGTTCCAGAACCCTCCAGAACTTTACTGGTGGAACCTCCATTTTGTCCTGTCCACATACGCAGAAGAAGCATTTGGGAAAGGCAGAAGGGTTTTGCTGCATTTAGATTCCAATACAATGGAAGGGGAATACAGAGACTGGAATGGGTTTCCCAGCCTGTGAATGGTAGGTAGTTTGAATGTTGGGGTCTAGAAGCTTCAGTGATGGAGGGAGATACTGGAAGCCAAGGAAAGGATAGGCCTCTAGAGACTGTAAATGATCAAAAGAGGGACTTTCCTGTCCTTCAGAGCCTCCAAAAAGAAAGAGTCATGGGTTGGAGAGATGGCTTGGCGATTAAGTCACTTGCCTGAAAAGCCTAAGGACCCAGGATCTATTCCCCAGGACCCACATAAGCCAGGTCTGGAGTTTGTTTGCAGTGGCTGGAGCCTGTGATGTGCCCATTCTTTTATCCCCCCATTCTTTCTCTTAAATAAATAAGTAAATAAATAAATAAAATATTTAAAAACATCATTAGTTTTTGCTTTGCTCTGTGTGTGTGTGTGTTTGAAGGAGAAAAACATGGGAGTCAAAGGACAAAGAGGTGAGAGGAGGGGCTGGCAGACAGTTCTGCAAACGTCTGTAATTCAGCTAATGACAGTTCATGAAGGAAGGCTTGCTTGTGTCTCCCGCACATTGCACGTGCATTACTGTGTGCCCAGGCCTTGGATGTGTGTGTGTACACCGGGCCTGCATGCTCATACAAGTGTCTCTCCCTTGTGTACCCAGCATAGTCAGATTAAAGAACAGCTTCCCCCCAAGCATGACTTATGCTTACCTCTATCCACATCTATCAACCTCCCCAGCCCCAACCCCAGCTAGAGGACAGGGGCATCCTGGGAAGGGCACTGGGAATTTCCATAAGACTCACAGGGGAGGTTCGCGCCTATCTTATCTGGCTAGGAGGGCCTCAAGGTTACTGTGCCATAACCTAGCACATGCTGATGCCACAAGAGATGACACTAATCTTAACCCCGAGGACTTCTGCTCCAAAGTCTTCTTATTCTATTAGTCAGTGGAGCCAAGCTTCTGCCAACAGGGCAGGTGAAGTGTGAGGGATGCAAAGAGACCAGGGCCCAGTGCCCATTGCCCAGTGTATCTGTAGACAGAGGTCCACCCTGGCAGGTGTGGGAGTCCCAGGGTCCCTCTGAGTAGACCCTTCCCGCTACAGCAGTACCCCGGCTGGCTCAGTGGGCAGTACCAGCACTTTCCTACGTGCAGAGGTGCCTGTGTTGTGGACAAGTGATATTTCTGAATCTAGGACAAAGGTTGCACAGTGATTTTCCTGGAGGGACCAGGCAAGTCACTGGCTACTGCTGGAGAGGGATGGGGTCTTCCTCGTGGGGGTCTCTGTAGGCTGCAGCAGGTAGGAGTGTCCTCATGCTGTTTTCTGGAGATGCAGGTAAAGTGTGTCCAGTTTGAAACCTTGGCAACAAATCAAAAGAGTGCTCATGTCAAAAATCAAAACAGCTACATGGAGCCCAAGCCAGTGGCTGACCTCTGCTCTGGATATTTCTCCGTTGGTCCTCTTTTCCCAAGTCACAGAGCAAGAAAAGTTGGAGGAAGCTGGACGGTGCCACTGAAAGCACTTTAATACTTCATTAAGTCATTGCTTCTCTGAAGCCAGAGTTCTGGAAGTGATAATGATTAACATGGTACAAAGCCCCAGAGCTTTCCAAAGGGGTGCTGGGGTCCACTTCCTTGACTAACCCCTTGGGGAGACGGGACAGGAATAGCATGTCCAAGGTCTGGGGCTTGGAGGCAGGTGGTGTCACTGGGACTCAGCCCAGAACGGCTTCAGAGCTTCAGAGCTGTGCTCCCAAGCTGCGTGCTGAGCTC
The DNA here is from genome assembly GCF_020740685.1 of Jaculus jaculus. Lineage (NCBI taxonomy): Eukaryota > Metazoa > Chordata > Mammalia > Rodentia > Dipodidae > Jaculus > Jaculus jaculus. Next base: position 135,720,724 of record NC_059109.1, read on the forward strand.
TTCACTAGCCAGCGCTCCTGCCTCTCGCCTCAGGCCAGTGCACAATGGAGCAGCCCCTGGCTTTCGTGCTTTTTGACCCTCTTCAGTCAGCCATGACAGGGAGGATCCCGTCTATCATTCCATGAACTGTGCCCAAACCCAGCAGAGCGTGAAGTCAAGACCACAAACAGCGGCTCCCCTGACCATGTTCTTGGTGTGGGGTGCGTCGGTGTGAGGGGCTCTTGCCATGACCATACTAGCCACCGGTCATGGTCCTGCCTTTATTTGGGATGCAGGGTTAAGAGCTGAGGGCTTGATGTTGCCTCGTTATTCAGGGGTTCTAGAAGGATGAGAAGTGGGGGAAATGACACCTGGATGAAGGGCAGACCAGTGAAGGGTGGGTGATTGGGGATACTGGTTCCCTGGGGGAACCTGAGAAGCTGCCACAGGGACACTGGGTGTCAGCAAGGTGCAGGGGGCACCCAACCAGATGCCACAGTGATCATTTCCAGCTGGGGGTGAAGTTGTCCATGTTGAACCTTTTGTGTTGAAATTAAGAGGCGTTGTAACTGCTCAGGCCATTCCCCAGGCAATTGAGACTATCTGTCATTTTAACTATTCAGAACCTGACCCACACCTCTCCTGACGGGAAACAGTTAAGCACAGCTTACTGACACTGCTGATGGTAGCCATCTGTCGTGAGAAACTTCTTCCCTAGGAAGATGCGACCACATGTCTGGTCACCCCAGATGGGGCACAGACAACAGACCGAAGCGGGATTGCACTAAACACGCACACATGCACACACACCACACACACACTCTTCATTTACTCCCTGGGTGGTTTGCTCACTTGTGTCTCTCTGAAGCCTCTTTTAGGATGCCTGCAACCCCCCCATGTCTGTCTGGGCCACCTGAATGTCCTGCACCCCTGAGCCTCTGTGACCCCAGAGCCCACAGGAAGTTGGGAAAGAAACTAGGCCAGCTCCTTCAGGCTGGAGTCAGACCTCAGGAGGGGACTTGGACCCTATTTCCGTTTGCCAGGGGGACAGCCGCTACAACTTATGCTTCACAAACGTCTTCACTGCCATCCTGGACTATTTCCTAGTGAATTCAGAGCCTGCCTGAGCTGCACAGGGAGACCTTATCTCAAAAATCCCAGGGCTGCAGGAATCCCAGTGACAGAGTATTTTTGCCTAACATGTGCAAGGCTGTTAGTACAAATGAATAAATAAACAGAAAGTTCTTTGCTTTTTTATTTTTGGCATGTGCATGTGTGTGTGGTAAGCATGCATGTGTATAAGCATATTTATGTGTGTGGGTGCATGTGTGCTGGTATATGTGCGTGTGCGTGCGCACATGTGTGTAGAAGCCAGAGGACAACCTTGGTGCTAATCTTCGGTACACTCTCCAGTCCCTTCTTCTTCTTCTTCTTTTTTTTTTTTTTTTTTGTTTTGTTTTTTTGAGGTAGGGTCTCTCTCTGGCCCAGGCTGGCCTGGAATTCACTATGTAGTCTCAGGCTGGCCTCGAACTCACGGCAGTCCTCCTGCCTCTGCCTCTGCCTCTGCCTCTGCCTCCTGAGTGCTGAGACCAAAGGCGTGCACCACCACGCCCACCTCCAATCCCTTCTTCTGTCAGGTTGTCTCATTGGCCTGGATCTCATGAACTAGGCTAAACTGGCTGGCCACTGAGCTCCAGGGATCCCTCCATTTCCACCTTCCCAGCACTGGATTTCAGGTACCCAGATATCTGGCATTCTCCCATGGGTACTGGGGATCCAACAAGGTGCTCATGCAAGCACTTTACCGATGGAATCGCCTCTCCAGCGCTCCTGCTTTTCTCATCTGGTCTCATGGCTCTCTGGACACACACTTCTGCTCCCGTGGAAGGGGGAATGCGTGGGGTGAGGGTGAGGCTGCATGGGCACTGCTAGTGAGTGAGAGAGGTGGTGGCATCAAACTTCCTGACCTCGAGGTAGGTGGCTGGCATGACTACACTTCTCTCTGCCTGAATGGCAGTGACAGCCTCGGCAGTGGGAACTCCTTTTCCCAACCCTGGTATTCTTAACGACGGTACCCACGAGGCATCTAATTGGTCTTCAGTGTTTGAAACAGCTGAGGCTGCATGAGAAAGATTAGTCTTGATGTGTTGAAGTGAAAAATTTGGTCTATGAGGAGGTCAAGATGTTGGCTTCCTCTTGCACACAGGCTCACATGTCTAGGCGTCCCAACTCTGGCTGCAGATTCTAGGGTCCTCCTCCTCCTCATTCTTCCTCCCCGCAGCTCCTCAGCTGCAGCTTCCTAGCCCCCTCCTAGCTCCTCCGTGCCACACTCGGGCCCATTTCTGGAGGGTACCTCACTTCGGATGCACCTGTGGCCAGTACTTGTCCTCTGGGGCCGCACGATCCCCAATGTCATGGTGAGTTTGTGCTCCTCCCCTCTCACTTGGGGACTTTGCCTCCCCTGTGCTCTATCTTTTTTTAAAAAACATATTATTTATTTATTTGTTTGAGAGAGAGAAAGAGGCAGAGAGAGAGAAAAAGAGAGGGAGAGAATGGGCATGCCAGGGCGTGTAGCCACTACAAATGGACTCCAGATGTGTACACCCCTTCCTGTATCTGACTTATATGAGTCCTGGGGAATCAAACCGGGATCCTTTGGCTTTATAGGCAAACACCTTAACTGCTAAGCCATCTCTCCAGTTCCTGCTATCTTTTTTTTGTCTGAGTTCTCAGAGTTTGTTTCCCTGGGAGTTCAGACTGAGGAGGGCAGGGCTGGCCATCTCATTCTCTCCCTCCACCCCACAGCCTCGAAGCCCAACTTGCTTTCTCCCACTGAACAGACTCAAGGGTTCCACTACTGAGGACACTGGAGTCCCCAGTACCCCATTCCTGTTCCCGACCTTAACAGCAGCGGGCATGGAGTCTAGCAGACGAGCTCGGCCGTTCTGCACCTTCTGAGGGGCAGACATGGAGGTGGAAGGTTCTGGGCCTTCATGCTGCTGCTGTGTTCCCATGCACTTCAGATCAACCTTCGACATTTTTCCAAGGAATGTTCTCTGGCCATTTGCCAACAGTCTGTCAGGATGTTATAGACTAAACTACCCTTCCGCAATTAGACTGGACTTTAGCTGTTCTTGAAAGATGAGTTTAGAGGTAATTTTCTAATTACCAACAGTTGTCAGACACAGAGACAAAGGACTGGGGGGCCTCTGCCTTGGCACACCGGAGCCCGCAGTGCAACGGGGGCAGCTCGGCTTTGGTGATAAATGCAGCGAGGCAGCAGCTCAGAAACCAATTAGCTTTCGACTTCTTTAGCTCATGGGGCGGGGGGCACAGCGCCTGCCCGGCAGCGTTAACTGCTGCAGAGTGGAGTTCAAACAGGGCCAGCCCAGGAAGTTGAGCTAGTGGAACTGATGAAGGGACGCGCTTCAAGGACGTGCCCGTTCTCAGCCATCTCCACGCGTCCATCTTCATTTGATGGAGAGCTTTGGAGTTTGCATCGCCAGGACCCACGTTTAGGATGTAACAGCTGCCGATGGCTGTTCTAGCTCGTAATGCCTGGAGGTGTCACCAGTGCATTCCCCATAGAACTTTCACCTGCAGGGGAAAGTTTTTCTGAAGAGCGGCTATATGTAAAACTGTCGAACTCGGGCCTAGGGATGTTTATAAGGTGGGTTTTGTGTTTTACCTGCCTTTGTTTGTGTGACTTTTTTTTTTTTTTTTCCTAGTAAAGGAATTGAATCCAGGGCTTCTCACTCATGAGGCAAGTGCTCTCCCACTGAGCTATGTCCCGGGCCTCCTTCCTACTTTTTATTTTGAGACAGAGTCTCCTTGAGTTGCCCAGGCTGACCTTGAGCTTGTGATTCTCCTGCCTCAGCCTCCCAAGTTGCTGGAATGACAGGCCTGTGGCACAAGACCTGGCTGAGGTTTTGCTTTGTTAACTGATAGACTTGGTCTGGGGTTGATGTCACAGGGTCACTAATGCCACAGAAGGCCTAGGGGTCAGCTTGGTGCTGTTTATTGGCTCGGGGCCCAATTTGCAACTCTTAAGTGCCAGGAGCATGAGTTTTTCAGAGGCATCAGCCAGGGGGCCAGCTTCTTACTACACAACAATGGCGCCAACTCTCTAGGGAGACCGAGGCCAACTGGTCATCAGGGTGCCCTGTCCTTTGCAGCGACTGCTAGAGACATGATTCCTTCTCAACTGCTCTGCTTGGCTGGGGAGCAAGGCTTAGTCTGGAAGGCTGGTCCTATCTTCACAATGACCTCTTGAGCCTCGGTCTCTGCAAACTAATGATGCTTCCTCCAGTGAAGGTTGTCAGAGGATTCCAATGGATGCGTATGTGCGCTGCTGTCTGCAAGCCATCGCTCTGAAGAACTGTGTAAAGTGGGCCAGGCAGGTACGGTGACAGCGAGCAGAGACTTGGAGTCAGCCTGTGGATCCCGTCTCTGTGGCACAAGCAGCTCCAGACGTCTAGGATTCGGTGTCTAAAACCCACCCTGGGTCCCCATGCCATCGCCCTCCTCAGCTCGGCAGTGCAGCTGGTTATCATATGAGCTGCCGTGGGGAACACGCCTCTGCGGTGACTTCCGGGCCTGGACTTGAGGAGGACACCCATGCGGGAAGCTGCCTTGTCTCTAGGAGCACACGTGGTCATGGGAGCAGCCGGGACACACTGGCCGTGAAGCAGAAGAGGCAGGCGGTGAGCGGCTGTCGCTGAGCATCGAGGGGGACAGCGGAGGCCTTCTCAGGGACTGATGCTGTGGATTCATTCTCTGTCATTCAGGTTGTCCTGGGCGCTCAAGAATGCTCTGTGGTGTTTCTGGCCTCTACTCACCGGGTAACTATAGCAGCAGCAGCTGTGACTACCAAAGGTGTCCCTGGACATGACCTGTGACCCTGGCAGGGAACAGAATTACCCTGGATTAGAACCACTGATCTAGAGGAATATTTCACCTTGACCCCAAACTGACATAGACTCTTCCCTGCCCAATGTGCTATTTTGATTTGCCTTTCTCCAAACATCACACACACACACACACACACACACACACACACACACACACACACACTTTTGTCCACTGGAGACAAAGGCTGAGTGGTTACTAAGAACAGGATTTGGGGCATCATCTAATGGGGAACAAGGCTCAACTTCTCCCTGTAGGAAACCTCAGACTTCTATTCACCCCCTTCTTAGTACCCCTTGACTGTTGTGGGTACAGCACATTGGTCCAGCTGACCACCTTCTGAGCTGGTCTGCAGCAGAACACTGCTTGGCCTCAAGGTGAAGAGACTTCCACAGCGAATCACTGCTCCTGAGAGCACAGGCCCATGCTATCTAATAGAATCATATTGTTGTAGGCAGGGGTGAACCACTCTGGCCCTCAGGCTCCCATGCAAATGGCAATGGTGCCATTCCCTACAGTGGGGTGCTGGTGAAGGGACCAAGACTCTCTGGACTCTTTTTCTATCCACTCCTCTGAACGATAAGTTGATCCCAAGCTCCAAGGCCGCTCACCCCAAGAGCATTTGAAGGACAGTATTTCCTCGCACGTATGTGTCTAGACTTAAGTGCTTCACTGTATTATCTCAATGGCTATATTTGTCTGCGTTACTGTCCAATTTAAAATGCTGAGTGTTTTACCCACAGAGCTCAGTGGCCTGGAAATCTCTCTATCATGACCGGAATGGTCTATTTCATTATCATCATTTAAACTGATGTCTGAGAAGGCCTGGCTGAATGAGTAAAAGTTCAAATTGCTTTCCAATTAAAAAAAAAGACATTTGGTTACTTTTTGAGCCAGCAAGAATAGGACTAGGAGACTATGACTTAGTAAAATTCTTTAGGGAAATGGGAAAGAGACATCAGAGTGATCCAGAGCTCTTTGCAAGGTTAATATTGACCGCACCCACAAGGATTTGTATCTCTAATCCCTGCTCCACTCGATGCACTTAAAAACATCTTGTGCTTTTTAAAGCCATTTCAAGAGGCACCAGAAATCCTGTTGACAGTGTTAATTTGCTTAGCAAAGGCTTTCTTAAAGATATTAAAGGGTAAACTTTAACCTGGCCCCTATCAGGATGACTATAAATTAGAAGTGTTCAGATCAATGAGTTTTGCTTGGCGCACATCCACTGTGTGTCCTTAACACGCGTAAGAGGTGTCTACACTGCTGGCGAGTGCAAGGTTGACATCCTGGCTCTCTCTCTCTTTCTTTTCTTTCTTTCTCTTTCTTTCTTTCCTTCCTTTTTTCTTTTCCTTTCTTTTCTTTTTTTTAAATACAAATTCATATAATTTTTATTTGTACTTTAAAATTTAAACAATTTGCTGGGAACATCCTTTTTGAGGCAACGTGGTCTTTTTTGAATTTGAACCTATTTAAAACTTCATGATAGGCTCACTAATTCCTTTTTTTTTTTTTAAGAGCAATCAATACGTTAGCTAAAAATAGCCAACTTAATGATTACTTGTGACACAGACTTGATTATGTGAGTCTAGAGAGCCGCCCCACTTCTGTGGCCCTGGTAGAGGAAGGGGTCTTTGTGAGTTTTTCTCTGTGGGTTCCACTGAGTTCATGACAATGGAGATGGACACATGGTACTCATAGCGATCCAGCATCTGAGCAATCTTCTTCCGAGACACACCGTGCTTATTCCTCTTTTCTAATTCTTCAGGATCAAATTTCCACCAAGTTTCAGGTTCATGAAACTCTACTCTGTATCCTTTTCCTATAGCCATTTCCACATATGGTTTCATTTCCCAAGCTTGTGTATTAGTATTGTCAATTATAACTGGAGATCTCCCCTGATTGATAGCCTGTTTCGCTCTGTTCTGGTTCCAGTCATGGGTATCACCAAGTTGATTAACATTATACCTGTACCCATCTTGATGGTGAAAATAGTCATCAGTGCTGAACACAATGCCATCACGACTCTGACCAAGCAGAATTCGAGACAACGTTGTTTTCCCAGAACCAGGCAGACCTCGCAAAAGAATAAGTAACTTCTGCAATTTATTTAACTTTTCCTCCTGAAGCTGCTGGTTCACAAACCCATCTGTTCCATTATGTTTGTCCAAGAAAGGATCTTTCCAATATCCTTCTCTGATTTCACAGAAACCATTGGTTACATATGCATCCTGCACACTGTGGCCATTTCTAGAGGGATGTGCACTACTGCTATTCTCAGTATAGTTACTGTATTCATTGCTGTGATCAAAAGTCAAACAATTCCTGTTATCCAGGTAACTATTTACACAACACCCATTTTGCATCCGAGAGTCATCTTGGGCATGAAAAATGTTTGGTGGTGGATGTGGTGGAGCACTGAATCTTTGAATATTTAGATGATAGTTCAAACTGGGAGGAGGAACATGGGGTATGATAAAAGGACGCACTGACGGCCATTCGGGTCTGAAGGGAGGAAATGAAAAATCACAGAACGTGGGTATTGGTGGTTCAACGCAGGGGTATTTGCCTGGCTCATTCTCAAAGTACTGTTGATAGCCACTTCCTGCATCAGAGCTCAGGACATCATTATAGCCCTGATACTGTGGAATGACTTGTTCCTGAGCAGGCTCCGGCTCCTTGCAGGTGTCTTGTGAAGCATCTTTTTCATTTTCAAGCTCTTCAATTTCTTTATAAAACTGGGATAATTCTGTGCCAAGCTCTGATTTTTTTTTTTTTTTTTTTTTTTTTTTTTTTTTGGTTTTACGAGGTAGGGTCTCACTCTGGTCCAGGCTGACCTGGAATTAACTCTGTCATCTCAGGGTGGCCTCGAACTCACAGTGATCCTCCTACCTCTGCCTCCCGAGTGCTGGGATTAAAGGCGTGCGCCACCACGCCCGGCAAGCTCTGATTTTTTTGAGTTAAATGTCTGTTTCTCCTCCCGTCTTCCTTTGCCATTGGTACTATTGAGAGTGTCTGTTTCGTTCTTCCTTTTATTACTCTTTTCTCCGCGGGGGAGGGGGGTTGTAAATGGGTCCTATGAATGCCTTACTTGTACTATATGTCATCATTGCTGCATATTAATGGAGGGTTTCCATCCCGTAACACTTTTGAATCAACAGCTTCAATAACATCTGGTCTATCGCCAGGCACCTCATCATGAGTAGGGTTTAGGAATTCTGAAGTTCTCTTACTGTCCTCCTGTGAACTACATCCTCTGACATCAGTGACAGTCATGGGGACCCAACTATTTCCAGTTTTCTCTTGGATTCTGTGGATATCTGGACCACCATGATGGGGGAAAACACGGGCATCTGCAGTTGACTTCAGCTTTTTATAGCATGGTTCACTTGTGAGTTTTTCTCCAGGTCCCAAGAACTTAGCTTCAACTTCACTATAAGGCATCTCAAGCTGGAGAGATGGCTTAGCGGTTAAGGTGTTTGCATGCAAAACCAAAGTATCCCGGTTCAAGTCTCCAGGACCCACGTAAGCCAGCTGCACAAGAGGGCACATGTGTCTGGAGTTCACTTACATTGGCTGGGTGCCCAGGTGCACCCATTTTCTCTCTTCCCCCTCTTTTAAATAAATAAATATATTAATTAATTTTTTAAAATATATAATTATTTTAAAAGTAAATACCTCCAGGTAAATACCTCCAGGCCAGCCTAGGCTAGAGTGAGACCCTACCTTGAAAAACAACAACAATAATAAAATAAATACCAAGCCAGGCGTGGTGGCCTACTCCTTTAATCCCAGCACTCGGGGACAGAGGTAGGAGGATCACCATGAGTTCGAGGCCACTCTGAGACTCCATAGTGAATTCTATGTCAGCCTGAGCTACAGTGAGACCATGTCTTGAAAAACCAAAAACAAAACAAAATAAAAGAGAGACCTCAAGAGAATCCCTTTCTTTTCTTTTCTTTCTTCCTTTTTCTTTTTTGAGGTAGGGTCTCGCTCTAGCCCGGGCTGACCTGGAATTCACTGTGTCGTCTCAGCCTGGCCTTGAACTCAAGACGACCCTCCCACCTGTCTGCCTACAGAGAGTGCTGGGATTTAAGGCGTGCCCCACCGTGCCCAGCTTATGACACTGTGTTTTATAGGTACCTCACACACACCTTGGAATGGGGGACACTCATTTTTAATTCTGTCCTGTTCACCTGTTGAATTTCCACTGGCCAGTAGATAATTTTGGAAGGATGTTTTAATTATTTTAAATTGGGAAAAGGGGTTTTAGTGGGAGTGGGAAGAGGATAAGAGAGGGGTAAATGTGTAATATAAACAACATACCGTGATCATACCCCTCCCACCACTTCCCCCCCGAGTCCCCCCTCCACTGGATTCCTTCTTTTTTTCCAGCTAGTCTCTCTTCTATTATGTTTTTACATTTTATTTTATTTATTTATCAGAGAGAGAGAGAGAACAAGAATGGGCATGCCAGGGCCTCGAGCCACTGCAAACGAACTCCAGACACACATGCCCCTTGTGCATCTGGCTTATGTAGGTCTTGGCTCTTACATTCTTTCCATCTCTTCTGCAATTATCCTTGAGCCTTGGAGGTTGTGATAGAGATGTCTCACTTAGTGCTAAACACTCCATCGTCACGTCTCAGCATTTTGGTGAGTTTTGAGTTTCCCCAGTGGTCACCGCCATCTGAAAAGAGAAGCTTCTCTAACAGAAAGTGTGGAGAAATGTTTAATAAGAACAAAATACATTCTATGGGGCTGTAGAGATATCTCAGTGGTTAAAGGCACTTGCTTGCAAAGTCTGACAGCCAGGTTTGTTCCCCATTTTTATTTTTATTTTCAGAGATAGAGAATAGGTGCACCAGGGCCTCCAGCCACTGCAATCACACTCCAGATGTGTGCATCACCTCATGCACATGTGAGACCTTGTGTGTTTGCATCACTGTGCATCTGGCTTATGTGGGACCTAGAAAGTCCTTAGGCTTCTCAGGCAATGCCTTAACCGCCAAGCCATCTCTCCAGCTTTGATTGCCCATTTTTAAAAATTTATTTATTTGAGAGGACAGACACAGAGAGAAAGACAGATAGAGGGAGAGAGAGAGAATAGGTGTGCCAGGGATTCCAGCCTCTGCAAACGAACTCCAGACGCATGCGCCCCTTTGTGCATCTGGCTAATGTGGGACCTGGGGAACTGAGCCTCGAACCAGGGTCCTTAGGCTTCACAGGCAAGCGCTTAACCGCTAAGCCATCTCTCCAGCCCTGATTGCCCATTTTTAAAGTTTTTTATTGACAACTTCCATGACTGTGAATAATATCCCATTGTAATTCCCTCCCTCCCCTCATTTTACCCTTTGAAATTCCACCCTCCATCATATCCCCCCTCTCATTTTTTGATTTGATTTCCCACAGAAATCCAGATGCGCAAAGTTGTGCGTGCATCTGGAGCTTGTATGCAGGGTTAAGAGGCCCATGTGTGCCCATACTCTCTCTTTCTCAAACATAAATTTAAAAAGCCCTATACACGCATCACATTATTAAAAAGTAAAATAAGGGCTGGAGAGGTGGCTTAGCAGTTAAGGCGCCTGCCTACAAAGCCTGAGAACCCAGGTTCCATCTCTCACGGGATCCCATGTAAGTCAGATGCACAAAGGTGATGCAAGCTCAAGGTTGCACCTGCCCACTAGGTGGCGCAAGCATCTGGAGTTTGTTTGCGGTAGCTGAGGCCTTGGCATGCCAATTCTCTCTCAAATTAAAAATGAAGAGAGAGAGTGAGAGAGAAGGGCCACCTGGATTACTCACACCAGCCCTCACATGGAAATAGGGCATGCGAATATATATCTCAGCCAAAGTATAATGGGGTGTGGTGAGAAACCATGGGCACGAGGGAGTTATGCAAGTGAAGGGAGAGAGAGAGAGGTTCTACTGATCACAAAGTGGGAAACCGGATGTCTTTAAATAATTATTTCTAATCATGAAAATTAGGATCTGGGGGCGGGGGGGGGCAAGGCTTTGCTGGGTATATTGCTTTTTAATATTTTCTTTATTTATTTGAGAGAGTAAGAGGCAGATAGAGAGAGGGAAAGAGAGAGAGAGAGAGAATGGGAGTGCCAGGGCCTCTAGTACTCCAGATGCATGTGCCACCATGTGCATCTGGCTTATACAGGTACTGGGGAATCGAACCTGGGTCCTTTGGCTTCATAGGCAGGAGGTTTAACTGCTATGGCATCTCTCCAGCCCTCATGTTTGTTTTTATGTCCAGTGGATCCAGAAGACATCAACTCCTGGGAAGGTGGTTAGCTGGCCTCACTCCAGATAACCGTGTTTTGAAGCCCTTCTTGACTTAGCATTTTTAGCCAGAACTTCATGCTCATAAGGAGTGATGGTGTGCTGGGGTTTAGGAGCCTAGAGATGAGGCTCCAGGATCAGGTATGCCCCTTAACCTCTCAAGGGTATGGTAAGTGATCCATGGGTCTCTTTCTGTCTTTTCAACCCTTTAATACAAGATTTTCTTCCCATCTACTTCCTTCCAGCAAATTCCATGTCGATAACTCTCTTACAGGCAATTTCTTATGTTGCATAACTTCAGATGTTTCGTATCTTGAGTGGAGCATCTTTCAAAAAATGTTCCCAGGTGCTCTTAAAGTGGTCCTTTGAGGGTGTGAAAACACTTAGGAGCCCTGCGCACGGCCACAGGAAGCTGAACCTTGGCCTCTTTTCTTGGGTACTGAAGACGCAGTCATGTGGTCAAGTCCAGATTACAAAGGGGAAAGTCCTGACTTTTGTCTTGGTCCAGGATCTGCCCAGGGGACCAATGTATCACCTTGCTTCCCTTCTCAAGTCCTGTTTATCTCTCTTGTTTTGATTCCAGGAGACCTGAGCATATTTGATTAAGCGATTGGTTGTGTGGAAAACCAGGCCACAGGGCTTGGGGCAGCCAATAAGTCAGCTCTGCCGTGCCATGGCCACACGGGTTCGAACAGACACTGACTTCAGAAAGTTAAGGAGTGAGGAGGCTGCTGAGGAGGAAAGAAAGTGGCAGAGGAGTTATGTTACAGCAGTAAAGGTTAGAGATGAATCAGAAGACCAAGGTAGGAAACCAAGTAATAAAATAAGTGTGTAATAGTGGGTTGCCAAGCAGACAGTGGGCTAATACGAATGTGACAGGTGAATGCAGTGAGGAGGCTGAGCGAAGAAACGAGTGGGTGACGTGGAAAAATAAAGAGAGAAATAATAAAAGCCAACACAAAGGGGGAGAGCTGGGGAGCCTGTCACTTTGTCTTAGGAGAAATTAAGAAGCCAGACAAATTATAAGTGTACTTGCACTTGGATACATGATCAGACAGTCTGGGAGTGGAGCTCCAGGGAGGGGTCCTGTGAGTGGCTTCAGCCGACTCAGTCTGGGAGCAGCCAGGAGTTGACAAAGTTTGCCGGGGTGATGCTTGGGGAGCAGGGAGGGAGACCCCATCTCCTTGATCTTCCCGCTCAGAACGAGGACAGTAAGTCAGTCGACATTAGCTCGACCCTCTGGCTGCCGCAGACAGCCTTGCAGCAGGCGCGCACTGTATTTCACATGGAGAAACTGAGGCCAGACATCTGTAGCAGGTCACACACGTGGAGGAACTCTGGCTTCTGACCTCCCAGCCCCTTCCTCCTTAGGGCTCCTTCCAAAGCCATCAGGTGTCTGGCTGGGGACACAGCCCCAGGGAGGGGACTTCATGGGCTCCTGGAGCTGAATGACCTTCTACGGGAGGGCGGCCTCCTCCCTGGCTTCTGGTCGCCTCTTTCCTCTCCGCTAGAAAAGGTTCCATCAGGCTCCCCTCACTGCTCAGCCAGGGCCCAAGTCGCCCTGAGTCGCAGGAATGAACTGAACGGCGCTCTGCCACTCGGGTGCAGTTCAGATCAGCTCTGGGGTGGTTGTAGTGACAGGAGTGAGGACCCAGGAAACCCCTTCGTGCAGTCAGCCAGTCACAGACCCAAATGAAAGGAAAGTACCTCTATGCTGTGACCAACACCAGTAACCTCCCCGGGGAACAACCTGCAGGGACAGCCACTGGTCAGGACAGAGAGCTGGGGCCTGGCCCCTGGAACGGCCTGACGAAGAAGCCCTGGGTTGGTCTTGGCCCAGCGTCGTGGCGCTGGAGGCACAGGTAGGAGGATCGCTGTGAGCTAGAGGCCATCTTGGAACTACAGAGTGACTTCCAGGTCAGCCTGGGCTAGAGTGAGGCCCTACCTAGAGCACCCCCCCAAAAAAAGCCATAAAGAAGCCCTGGAGGCACCAATAGTCAGCCCCAGATAAGAAAGATCCAGAAATACAGATTATTTCGGCAGCAAGGCTGACCCACCTTTTCCCATTTGGGGGAAGGGAAGGAAAAAGACTGCAATCCTAATTGAGGGTCCTAACCAGACTGACGGCCTCTCCTTTGGACCAATCAAACTTCCTTCTTTGTTCTCCAACATACATAAACCAGAGAGCTATTTGACAACCTGTTCAGGCCCCCTGTCTGCTCAGAGCTTTTTTTTTTTGTGTTTGGTTTTTTGAGGTAGGCTCTCACTTTAGCTCAGGCTGACCTGGAATTCACTCTGTAGTCTCAGGGTGGCCTCAAACTCACAGTAATCCTCCTACCTCTGCCTCCTGAGTGCTGGGATTAAAGGCGTGCGCCACCACGTCTAACTGCTCAGAGCTTTTTTATTCTTGCTTCTTTATAAACTTACTATGAGTTTTGTCTCTAAACTCATTTTCTCTGTGTCATAAAGTTCCTCCTGTTAAACACATCTTTGGTTATCTGTGAGATTCATTCTTTTTTTTTTTTGCTTATTTTATTCATTTGGGAGAGAGAAAGAGAGAGCAGAGAATGGGTGTGTCAGACCCTTCAGCCACTGCAAATGAACTCCAGATGTATGCGCCATCTTGTGCATCTGGCTTACATGGGTCCTGGGGAATTGAACCTGGGTCCTTAGGCTTTGCAGGCAAGTGCCTTAACCGCTAAGCCATGTCTCCAGCCCTGTGAGATTCATTCTTGAGTTTTACGAGACAAAGGACCTAGAGTCTCTGACTCAGGAAAGCACTGGTGACCACTGAGTCGGGCACCTTAGTTCCTGAGTCACCCACCTAAGAGCTGATACAAGGCTTTGATGCTCTCATAGAAACCCGTGGCAGTGTGAGAGGGTTCTGGAGGCTTGCCCCAGACCTGACCTGGAGCCTGTGCGTTCTCAGAGCAAGGAGGGATCCGTTGCTCTTCCAGAAGTTTCTTTTCAGGTCTCAAAAGTTGTGATCTAATGAAGGAAGGGACATTTCTTTTGAAATCAACCAACCCCTAAGCTGGCATTGGCGGAGCGATGGGTCTGTGCATGGTGCAGTGTGCTTTTCTCCCTATGGCCCAGAAACAAGACGTTAGCGTGTGCTCGAGAAGCCAGCAGCCTCTGGGCAGGCTCCTGGTGAAAGAAACAAACACCTGGCAAAACAATGGAAGCTTCTAGAGCACCGTCCAGGACTAGCTAATGTTTCATGAGCACAATAGAAGGCTTAATTTGTTTTCAGAGGGGTAATCTTATTATCTTGTAATGCAAAAAAGGTAAGATAAATTCCCTATTATTTCATAATAACCGTCTAAGTTTTATAATGCCACATTGCTGTAATAACCAGCCGCAGCGAGTGATGAATATGTAATTGCCTTTCTTCCACATTAGCATATTGTAATTTACCGCCTCCATTGTTGGAGATTTGGTTTTTTTTCTCCTTAATTTCAGCACTTTCAATATTGATAAACCCTGCATTCTTTTCTAAAGTGGCGCAGATGTAAACTTCTGCCATCGGCCTGTATTTCTGCCATCACCTCTCTTTTCAGATGGTAAATTACCCTGAAAGGTTTATTGAATAAATTCATTCATAATGACCAGGGAAGGGTCTCATCAGAGCAGCGCGTGTTGGGGGTGCTCAGCTGGCCTGGGGCGGATGGCAACTGATGGACTTATGATAAAAGATGAACTTGTGCCCCCCACATGCAGTCCTCCTGACTCCTAAGAGGTTTGCTAGCCTGGTTGTGTGTGTGTGCCAGGGTTGGGGGGCGCGGGCAGGAAGTTATTGTTTGATTTCAGAAACATAAATGAATTAATTGCTGAGAGGAAATGGATGCTGGCTTCATGCTTTGGAGCTGGGGGGGGCACTCATGGCGGGCATCACACTCAGCACAATGGGGTGAGGGCAACTGTGCCCTGGTAGAGACTGTTACATCCTTCTCAGAGTTGGGAAGAGTCTCACCCTGTGAGCAGTGCTCATCCCACAAAACCTCAGGGGTGCAGAGGCTCCTCAGGGGGGTTCTCAGGAGCTGGGGACAGGCCTTCGCTGGGTCAGGCCACTCTGCAGGAAGTGGAGTATCTCTGACCCTTGACCTCTCAATGTTCATAGCACTCTTGTGTCTCTGTGACAACCCCCAAACTTCCACGCATTCCCAAAGGATCCTGGGGAGGCTTCTGCTTTTGGGAGGGGTGGTCAGAGTCACACTCTGCCAAACCCTGCTGTTAATGCAGGCAAAGCCCCCTTGTCCCTCTTGAATCAGCTGCTTGACTGCCTTACAGTCAGTCACCTAACACAGTGCCAACCCTGGCAAAACATTTTTTTAATTATGGGATTTTGTTTCATTTCATTTTTATGTTTTTGGTTCATGTATGGATGCCATGGGTATGCATATTTGTATATGTGTGGACACACTTCAGTGTGTATATATGTATGAATGTGTGGAGGCCAGAGTCAATGTCAAATATCTTCCTCAGTCACTTGCCCACCTGACTTTTTTTAAAAAATTTTTTATTTATTTATTTGAGAGCGACAGACACAGAGAGAAAGACAGATAGAGGAAGAGAGAGAGAATGGGCGCGCCAGGGCTTCCAGCCTCTGCAAACGAACTCCAGACGCGTGTGCCCCCTTGTGCGTCTGGCTAACGTGGATTTGGGCTGGAGAGATGGCTTAGCGGTTAAGCGCTTGCCTGTGAAGCCTAAGGACCCTGGTTCGAGGCTCGATTCCCCAGGAACCACGTTAGCCAGACGCACAGGGGGCGCACGCGTCTGGAGTTCGTTTGCAGAGGCTGGAAGCCCTGGCGCGCCCATTCTCTCTATCTGCCTTTCTCTTTGTGTCACTCTCTGATAAATAAATAAAATTAAACAAAAAATGTTTCAAAAAACACTTTATTTGACAGAGAAAGAGGGAGACGGAGTGAGATAATGGGCGCACCAGAGCCTCCAGCCGCTGCAAACAGACTCCAGACACTTGCACACCCTTATGAATCTGGCTAATGTGGGTCCTGGGGACTCGAAGCTGGGCTCTTTGGCCTTGCAGGCAAATGTATTAAGCACTAAACCATCCCTCCGGCTCCCGCCTGAGTTGTCGAGACAGACATTTTCACCGAACCTGGGACTCGTGGGTAGAGCTAACCTAACTAGCCAGCGAGCCTCGGGGGCTCATCTTGTGTCCACCTCTCCAGCGCCTGGGCTGCAGGCACTCACCGCCGGGCCAGCGCTCATGTGGGACCTGAGGACCTGCAGCACTGAGGTCCTCAAGCGCTTTACCCGCTGAGTCACCTCCCCTGGCCTTATTTTCTTTACAGAAAAAGAAGAACAAAGAAAGACGGCAGAAAAGGCAAGCCTTGTGGCCCAGGCCTGTTATCTCAAGCTACTCTGGGGGCTGAGACAGGAGGATCACAAATTTTGAGGCTTGCTTGGGCTACAGAGTGGCCAGCCTGGGCAACATAGTGAGACCTTGTCTCAAAATAAAAAGTGAAAAGGGCTGGAGGGATGGCTCAGTGGTTAAGGCGCTTGCCTGTAAAGCCTAAGGACTGCGGTTCAATTCCCTGGCGCCCAGTGCACAAGGTGGCGCGTGTGTCCGGAGTTGGTTTGCAGTGGCTGGAGGTCCTGGTGTACTGATTCTCTCTCTGTGTACCTGCTTCTCTTTCTCTCTCAAATAAATAAAAATATTTTTTTAAAAAAAAGGTAAAAACAGGGTTGGGAATATAATACAGTGTTACAGAGATTGTCTAGCATGTTCAAGGCCTGGGTTCAATCCCCAGTTGGGAAGTGGGGAGGGAGGGGAACGGGGAGGGAGAGGAGGAGGGAGAGGGAGCACTCTAGGCTCTGGGAAGGAGGGGCCAAGCCGCTGCTCGGGCACATCAGTCAGAGAGTGTGGCCGAGCAGCCGTTGGCAAGGCAGCATCCTTGGGGAAGCCAGGAACCCCTGGACCAGGCTGAGCCTTTCACCCACACAGCTGTGCACCTTTGAGGTTCTGGGCAGTGAGCACGGCCCACAGGGAGAGAGTGCTCCTGACCCTGAGAAGGATGTAACAGCCTCCACCAGGGCTCAGTTGCCCGGCCCCCACTTTCTGTGCTGAGTGTGATGCCTGCTGTGAGCCCCTCCAGCTCCAAAGCATGAAGCCAGCATCCATTTCCTCTCAGCTCTTCATACCCCTGAACCTGACACGGCAGACTACCTGGGCATGGATTCCTCTGAGAGGTCGTTCCATCTTGGGGGCCCTTTGGGGGGTGGTTGTCTAGCTGAACACACCCCCAGCATTGATCTACAGTGTTGGCTCCCACAGCTCTGACCTTCACCACCCACAGGACCTTCGGAAACCAAGTTCCAATCCCACTATGCCCAAGAGCCAAGAATTCTGTGAAGGTGTGGGTCAGAAGAACTGAAACCACACACTGGCTTGTTAATAAATAAGATGGCTATATTGTATTAAATAATAAATGAGATGGCTTAGCTGTTAAGGTGCTTGCCTGCAAAGCCTAAGAACCCAGGTTTGATTCCCTAGTATCCACATAAAACCAACTGCACAAGGCCATACTTGCATCTGGAGCTTATTTGTAGTGGCTAGAGGCTCTGGCACACCCATTCTCTCTCTGTATCTACCTATTTTTCTCTCTCAAATAAATAAATAAAAATATTTTTAAAAGACCAAGGGCTGGAGAGATGGCTAAGTGGTTAAGGAGCTTGCCTGCAAAGCCAAAGGACCCAGGTTCGATTGCTCAGGATCCATGTAAACAGATGCATAAGGTGGCACAAGGATGTGGAGTTCATTTACAGTGGCTAGAGTCCTGGCGTGCCCTCTCTCTCTCCTCTCTCTATCTCTGCCTCTTTTTCTCTCTTAAATAAATAAAAAAAATAAAATATTAAAAAAAAATAAAATAAGATTGAACACTTTGTGTTGACCAAAATCTTGTTTCCAGGGCTGGGGACACAATCATGGCCAAGCAAGATGGAAGTCAGGAAACATGATGAGGGCAGCTTATTGGAGAGGGCTGGGAAATGCCGAGACTTGAATAATAGGAAGGCCTTTTTTTTTTTTAATTTATTTATTTATTTATTTGAGAGCGACAGACACAGAGAGAAAGACAGATAGAGGGAGAGAGAGAGAATGGGCGCGCCAGGGCTTCCAGCCTCTGCAAACGAACTCCAGACGCGTGCGCCCCCTTGTGCATCTGGCTAACGTGGGACCTGGGGAACCGAGCCTCGAACCGGGGTCCTTAGGCTTCACAGGCAAGTGCTTAACCGCTAAGCCATCTCTCCAGCCCTAGGAAGGCCTTTTTATGCATAAACCAGGAAGGGGCTCCAGGCAGGAGGCTCAATAGGTCAAAGGCTGTGAGGTGGACACGAGACTGGCTCCAGAATGTGGTCAACTCACTACTGGGAGGCTGAGCTTGAAATTCTTTTAAAAATATTATTTTATTTATTTATTTGTTTATCAGAGAGAGAGAGAGAGAGAGAGAGAGAGGGAATGGGTGAACCAGGGCCCCTTGCCGCTGCAAACAAACTCCAGACCCATTCACCACTGCGTGTGTCTGGCTTTACCTGGCTTCTGGGAAATCAAACCAGATTTTTGGGGTCGAAGGCTTTTGTGAACAAGTCTTTCACCACTGAGCAATGTCCCCAGCTCCGGAGTTTGAAGTTCTGAAGAGATTCATGAAGCTCCTGACAGATGCCCACCTGCAGTGACAAAGGGACAGTCAGCATGCAGGCTGTGTTTCAAGACAGTGGACTGAAATGTTCCTGACTGCGAGCTTGCTTTCCAGTGTCACACCCACCCTCAAACCGTCTGCACACTGCCTGGCCTTGTGGGCTGCACCCCGAGCTAATCACTAAGTGGCCAGGTCTCTGCAGGACACGGGATAGAGGGACATGGAGTGCCAGTCACAATTGCAGCCAACCTATGTCCTTCGCTGAAATCCAAGTGTCTGCGGCCGGGCACACTGGATCTCTTGCCCGTCCTGTACAGGCCTCAAATTCCTGTGAAAAGTTAGATTTCATCTCTGACTGTTGGATTTTTTTTCCCCTTAAAGAACAGCACATGTCACATGAAACTTTTTGACATGCCCATACCTGGAATAATGAGACACACAGGGAACAATGAGCAGCAGGCAGAGCGTTCCTGAGTGTATTTTGAGCACTGCTTACCCACCGCCCGAGCTTTTCAAATGTCACTTGTGGAGTGCGTTCGCCTGTTTGTTGTGAAGCACAAAACTTTCTCTCTGTTCTTTTCCAGAGTCTTTGAGAGCATTTTCAATCTCTGTGCAGAACGGTGGCAAGTCACTCCAAAATTAAAGTGCTCAAAACCTTTATTTTCAAAGCCCAAATGGTGCCCATCAAAGTAGAGCTCATGAGCTCTCCTTGCCATGCGCTGAGAGCATTCATCTGCAAATGTCAGATAGCTCTCATCTAAGTAATGTGACAGCTTGCTCGCAAGAGGTTGTCTGATGAGTGAGGATCACACCCAATTGTTCAAAGTACAGCAAAGAAAGTCCAAGAAGTTTTTTTTAAAATCCCCCAAAAGAATGTATTATTAATAATTCACAGCAGGGACTTCTGATGTGGTCGCCCACTGAAGGCAATTTCCGTATCCGCTCTCTCCTTTTTTCCTCTTTTTCCAAATGGAGGTGACAAGGACCCATTTTCACATGAGGATACCTGGGACTTCCACCTGAAAGTGGGGGGGGGGGCGAAGAAAAAATAGAGCCATAAATAAATGGAATTATTATGTGTCAATCAAAGCTAAAATAAAGAACTTTGGAAAATGACTACTCTCTGGAACATAAGAACATTCTAAAGAGACTTGTAAAGCACATCAAGTTATAAATGTTAAAATAAGAAAATAAAGATCTTTCTCAAAAAAGATTTCTCCAATAGGCTTCACACATTCAACATGTCTGCAGAAGTGGCTAAACACAGAAGTACTTGGTGTATATGGTTTCAAAAACATGTATTGGTGAAATACGTTGTGATCCAAAGCATCCGACCTTCCTGTCTAACAGCTGGGGCAGCCCTACCAACCCAATCTCACTTGTTTCGTGGTTGTCCCCCATTTCCTCCCACTAGGGCCTGTGACCTCCACAGGCAAGTTTACAGTGCCAGATGTGAATTCCCTCCTGTGGAGTAGGCTTCAAACCCAACCAGGAAGTGGTTGGTCATCCACATAGCAGACATGCCACTATCACACCGGCGGCCGGTTGTGGCGCACACAGGGCCCATAGCTGGAAAGGGCTGTTGGTGACTTGTTTCTCATAGGACCCTGACCCCTGAGCACTAAGAAAGCTCTCCAGCAGGGAGGAAGTTTTCTGTTCAGTTCCAGCTTCATGTCTCCACGTTCTGCAACCACAGTGTGTGTGTGGGGGGCGGGGGTGAGGGAGAGGGGGTTCTTCAGCAGCAGGATCTTTCTACCTAGTTCTGATAGGCCAACAACAGTGCAATTACCTGTAATGTTTGGGGGGGGCTCAGGGACCTCCCTGACTAACAGTTAATAGGGAAGTAGCCCACTCTTGGCACGAGATTTTCATTTAAGTAACCTATGGCTTCTGGGAGTAGCTTTATTCAACCATTTAGGGTACCATTCTTATTTATTTATTTAATTATTTGAGAGAGAGATACAGAAATAGGAGGGTAGAGAGGGAGAGAGAATGGGCATGCCAAGGTCTCCAATTAGTGCAAATGAACTCCAGATGCTTGCATCCTCTTGTGCATCTGGCTTACTTGGGTCCTGGGGAGTTGAACCTGGGTCCGTAGCCTTCTCGGGCAAGCACCTTGACTGCTAAGCCCTCTCTCCAGCCATTTTAAAAGAAGTCTCAGGAAGCTTGTGTACCTCCTAAAGCTTTTATCCAGGACGTGATGCTTTGAAGGATGGAAATGGCCATGAGTGTCTGGGCGGATGGTCTTTGGAAGTCTTCTTGTTCTCAGAGTATCCCAGGGATGACCAAACCTGAGGCTACTTTAGATTGTGATGTTCTGGGTAGGGTAGGTATGGTGGATCTCCAGGACAGGCACCCAGAGGTGGGACAAAGATGAGAGCCCTCTACGGCTGTTCCGTGATTCTCCGCCTCAGTTGGTAAATTGCCTCACAGGCATGACTATCTGCATTCAAACTCCAGAAGCCATGCAAATTCCAGATGTGCTGGAGTCCTTCTGCAATCTCAGCCCTGAGGAGTCAGGGATAGGCAGAGCCCTAGAGCTCACTGGGTAGTCAATCTAGCTTAACTGGTGAGCTTGAGACCCTAACTCAAAACGAGATGGACCTGGGCTGGAGGGATAGTTTAGTTGTTCAATTGCTTGCCTGCAAAGCCAAGGGACCTGGGTTCAATTCTCCTGGACCCATGCAGGCCAGATGTACAAAGTGTCTGGTTTGTGTGCAACAGCCAGAAGCCCTGGAGTGCCCATTATCTCTCTCTCTCTCTGTCCCCCTTAAATAAATAAAAACAAATATGTAAAAACAAAATAAAACAAAAAAAAAAAAAGAGATGGACCTGAGGATAATATCCAAGGTTGTGTTCTGGCTTCCATATGTATCACACACACAAATGTGCATATGCTCTCATACACATAGAGACACACACATGTGCATACAGCACACAAATACACGTGCAAGAAGAAACCCCAAACATGACTCTCCGCTTTGCATAAAAATAGAGATGTCTGACTTTCTTGACCTTCTCGGTTTCCAGGCTGGGCCAGTTCACCCTCCTTAGGCAACTGGTGGTCACCCGCTCCTGGAAGCTAAGCTTTGTGCAATTAGCTGGTTGGCATAGCTCAGTGTAGCCCGGAACTGCTGGACTCTAGCAATCCTTCTGCCTCCGCCTCCCAAGTAGCTGGGACTACAGGTATGCTTCATTGTCCCCAGCCTTTCTTGTTTAAATTTGTATTTTATTCATTTATTTTGAGAGAGGAACAGCACACAGAGGAAGGCCCAGTCTTCATGCCAGGTTTATTGGGGTGAGGTGACTCACCCTCTGCCTATGCCACAGTAGGTCGCAGCCACCAACTTCACCCAGAGAGCTGGGTGTGCCAGGGATGACCCTGAAGTTGAGACCAGCCTTCGTCAGTCATTCGCACAAAGCTCACAGGGGAGGGCCATGTGAGGGACAGCCGTGTTTCTTTTCACTGTGCTTAAACTAATTTCTTCCAATGTTCCTATTAGCCATGACTGATAGAGGGAAGATATTATTAATAAGCATTAGGCCCCCAGCTTGGGGGTAGACTTTTATTCATGCTAGCACTTAGTAGAGGACAGATTAAAAAAAAAAAAGAAGAAATGGTATTTTCAGTAACCTCCAGGTGGAACTTGTCAGACCAGGTGGAAAATGAACCTGGTCATCCATCAAAGCTGCTGAGACCAGCCTCCCCAGAAGTGCTGACGACATGTTCAAGAAACACCCAGTGCTGCACATGGGAACTTATCTGGCTGGGACTCAGAGGACTCTACAATGTCCCGGTGGGCTGGGGAGATAGCTTAGTTGGCCAAGTGCTTGTTCTGCAAGAATGAGGACCCAAGTTCAATTCCCAGCACCCACATTAAACGGTGGTGGGTGTGACGTCTGAAATTCTGGTACTGGAAACAAGAGGATCCCTTAGGCTCACTGGCCAGGCTAGCCTGATTGGTGAGCTTCCGGCCAATGAGAGCTGCTATCTCATAGACCGTGGTTGAGGTTCCTGAGGGAGAAACCCAAGACTGACCTCTAGTCTCCACACACACATAGATATATAAATGTGCTCACCTGCATATGTGTGCCCCATACATGCACCCAAATCCTTGCACACACACGTAGATGATCACATATGCAAAATAAACCCGAACAAACAGAGAAGAGAGCCAAGCTACTTAGTGTGCCTATCCTATGCGGCACACGCTCTGTGTTTCCGCACTCTCAATCGGTACCCCACAGTGGGGTTTCCCAGAGAGGAAAAAGCGAGGCTCAGACAAGCATCTTCTGTCTGGGGAGCTGATGAAGGACGAAGATGGTGACATCACAGGTGAGAAGCTGGTGCTGATGGAGGGCGAGGATGGCGATGCCACAGGAGAGATGCGAGTTTGTATTGCGCACCCAGGATAACACAACTAATCAAGGACAGAGAAGGTGGGAAGGGCGAAGCAAACCCACGAGACTGTGCCGTCCTCACTGTGCGTTCAGGCATTTACAGGGGGGCGTCCGTGGATCCATGTGTGTTACCAAATCTATGAAGTTCTTGTTTTACAGCTGAGAAAAGCGACGAAGCGAGGAGGATGTGGTGAAGGCAAGGATTTTGGGTTCCATATGTATTGATACCCGAAGTCCACCAGGCCACATTTGGTCAGAAATACCAAATCTGTTCTTATTCACTTTTTCTTACTAGCTAGGTAGAATTGAAGGCTTATGGGAGTTGGTGAGACCCCGTATGGAAGCCAGTGCTAAAATCCCTGCTCACTGCCTTCCTGTGTTCCAGCAGTCAATCTGTCGGGCGTGGGGGTGCACACCTTTAATCCCAGCACTTGTGAGGCAGAGGTAGGAGGATTGCTGTGAACTCAAGGCCAGCCTGAGACTACATAGTGAATTCCAGGTCAGCCTTGGTGAGAGTGAGACCCTACCTCAAAAAGTCAGGGAAAAAAGAAAAAAAAAAAAAGCACCTGATCCTGCAATTTGGAGAGAGGGCCAGTGGCCGGGAGCTCGGGACAGGTCCTGAGGCAGACACCACGCCCAGGGCCCTGCAGCTCGGCTGGGTCAGTGTGGGGCAAGAGAGGCCAAAGGGAAAGTGGCCTCTTGCCCCAAAGCTGTTTTAATGCCAAGCTCGCGAAAGAACCTTGCACAACTTCAGCCAGATTTTGGTAAGGCAGAATGTGACCTAATGGAAAATGGAAGCGCTACAGTCTGGTCACGTATGAGAACTGGCGGCAGGTGTCCCAGACCCTGGCTCCGCTTACCTGCCCGCAACACGAGTTTATCGGGAAGACAAATATTCACATGTGTGGGCAGGGCTTTCACGGCATGCTTTTCATGTACCCCATCGCCGGCTGCTCATCTGCAATGCCGCGTGTGTGTGCAAGGGGGTGTAGGCACACCTGTGTACAGATGCACTCTCTCCATGTGCACACATGCAGAGGCCAGAGTAAGGGGCAAGGGAGTCTTCCTCTATTACAAAGTTATCACAGAGCCTGGAGCTCCCTGTGTTTCTATTAGGCTGGCTGAGCAGGGAGTCCCTGGAATCCTTCTGTCTCTGCCCACCCCAGCCCCCGTCCGCCCTTGGCACTTCCATGGGTACTGGGGATTGAATTTAGGTCTTCATGCTTGGGCAGAAAGTGCTCGTACCCACTGAGCCATCTCCCCAGCGCAATGCTCTTTTGAAACATCCCATGCACAAAATGCAAGTCCTCTCTTCCTCTTCTGATGATCTGGTGTGATTGCCTCTTAGCACTGTGGCTACTTTGGGGAAACGGGTTGTTGCAGTCAGGTTTGCATTGCTGGTAGAAGTCACCTGACCAAGAGCAGCTTGTGGGAAAAAAGAGGTTTATTTTGGCTTACAGGCTCAAGGGGGGCTCCATGATGGCAGAGGAAAACGATGGTATGAGCAGAGGGTGGACATCACCCCATGGTCAACATCAGATGGACGACAGGAACAAGAGAGTATGCCAAACATGGGCAAGGGGACACTGGCTATAATACCCATAAGCCACCCCCAACGATACACTGCCTCCAGGAGGTGTTAATTCCCAAATCTCCATCAGCTGGGAACCTAGCATTCAGAACACCTAAGTTTATGGGGAACACCTGACTCAAACCACCACACAGGTGAACTGGTTGTCACCTTTTCCTGTTAGATCTATGGCTTTGTTTTTCAGAAAAAGAGGGATTTAAAAAAAATTATTTATTTATTAGAGACAGAGTGAGGGAGAGAAAGAGGGACAGAGAGAATGGGCACACCAGGGCCTGGAGCCACTGCAAATGAACTTCAGATGCATGCGCCACCTTGTGCATCTGGCTCTCATGGGATCTGGAGATCTGAACCTGCTTCCTTAGGCTTCACAGGCAAGTGCCTTAACCACTAAGCCATCTCTCCAGCCCAAGAGGGATTTTATGTGTGTGTGAGTGTGTGCATGCGTGTGTGTGTGTATACACTGTCTGCTTCAGTCCCAAGTGGGCTCAACTTTCTCCGTCCCTGCTTTCACAGGCTAAGTTCAGCACTCCAGTGCCTGCCCGGCTTTGCTGGCCAAACCTGGACCATTACCCCTGGGTCTAGGTGAGATAAATTCTGGCCCCGTTCCTCCCCACCATGCCACGCTGGTAGAAGTGCTGACAGGGTGCATTCAGTTATTGAGTTGTAGACATCATTCCCAGCCTGGATCACAGCAGATGTTTTTGTTCAGAACAGCAGCAATGGCAGGCAAGGGGGGACAGTCTGCATGGTTATGGGGAGCTGGGGGGAGTGCCGTGATTCCCGAGAAATTGCCGTTCCTCTCCCAAAGCTGCAAAATAAGTGTGTTGTATTGTTTTTATGGTAACCTTGCAATGCATTCTTTTTGCCCTTACGCTCCCCCACCCCACACCTGATATTGCTGTGGCTCTCAGAGTGTGTTTTAACACCATTCAGTGACAAATTAGTTCTCACTGTATTTGATGCAAACTCTCAAAAACTGAACTTGCTGACTTGACCTATTTGAAACCGGGGTTGGGGTGGGCAGCTCAGTCTGGAGAGCCATCCCTGTGGTAGAAGAAAGGGAGCTGCCTAGGGGCTCTGAGAGCCAGGCACATGAACAAGGGGCCATGACCTGTCTTCTGGGTCATTCTCACACTGACCTAGTGTTTTCAAATCGAATCCCAGCACTCGGGAGGCAGAGGTAGGAGGATGGCTGTGAGTTCGAGGCCACCCTAAGACTTCATAGTGAATTCCAGGTTAGCCTGGGCTAGAGAGAGACCCTACCTAGAAAAACAAACAACAACAACAGCAAAAAACCATGGGGCTGTGACACAGCGGCCCTTGCATAAAGAAGCCCAGGCCTCGGGTGGCCGTGCTGCTTGTAACTGAAAGCATCCCAACCAAGACAAGGTGCCATACAGAGTCAACCAAGGGTGTCCAACTTTTGGCTCCTCGAGGCCACATTGTCATCTACAGAGTTGACACTCTAGAATTGCATAATCAAGTTACAAAACAAATTGCAGAGCCTGTCTCATACTGCTTGAAGTAACTTTATGATTTTGCACCAGGCTGCATCCACAACTCTCCTGGGATGTGTGCAATCCCCCCAAGGGACTGGGGGTCCTGTGCAAACATACAGTGGAAACCACATGCAAACAAGGGGTCACAATACATTGGAATGGGGGAATTTTTCTTAAAATCTGGGTTCACTTTGTCTGGAATATGCAAACAGGAGAGAATAAGGCAAGGTTGAAAGGCAATAATTAGCACAAACGTGGATGTTTAATTTGGTTCTTTTTTACCCCAGTAAGGATGGGCTACTCCTTCCTGCTAACTCTGGCAGAGCTGTGCACGTAAGTCCCCTGGGAGGACCCCTCAGCAACCATGTAGCATTGAGACAAGGACCCCCTAGCTGGGCATGGTGGCTCCCACCTTTAATCCCAGCACTTGGGGAGCTGAGGCAGGAGGATGGCTGTGAGTATGAAGCCAGCCTGAGCTACAGAATGAGACGCTGCTTCATGAAAGAAGCCAGGGGTGTGAGGAGGTGGCTCAGTGTGTGAAGTGCTTGCCACACAAGCGAGAGGGCCAGGCCTCGAGCGCCCAGCACCCATGTGAAGGCAGAGTAGGTGTGGCGGCCCGCCCATCACCCCAGCACAGGGAGGCGGAGGTGGGCAATTCCCAGAGCAAGCTGGCTAGCTAAACTAGCTGAATGGCTGAGTTCTGGACTCGAGCGAGAGACGCCGCTTCAGTGACACACTCAGGAGGCTGACTGAGGAAGACGCCAGTGTCCACCTCTGGTCTACACACGTGCACACGCACATACACACGGACAGCACGCACACACGGTAGTATGACTCTCAGCGATTCAAGGCCCTGAGCTTTCAACTGGAGTCCAATTCTCAGAACCTTCCAGGCTGTGTGGTAGAGCATAAAGGACTGGACTGAGGATGGGTAGGTGGGTGGGTGCTAGAGACCCTTCTGTACCTTTGTGTGGGCTTTTGATGTCCCCCTCTTACTGCTGCCCCCTTCTTCCTGCATCCTCAATGTACAGGACGAGACAATATGTTTTCTTTGTTTGTTTATTATTTGGAGACAGGGTCTCATATAGCCCAGACTATCTTTGAACTTGCTATGTGTAGCCAAGACTGACCTTGAATTCCTGCTCCTCTGGCCTCTGCCTTCTGAGTGCTGGGAATACATGTGTGTGACACAGCACCTAGTTGCATAATATTTTTTAATGGAGATAAAATTCACACAACATAAAAGTAAGACGCACACGTGAGTGGCAATCGTGCTTCATGGGCTGTCCCATCACTCCTCTGTCCAGTTTCAAACCATCTTCATCATTTCCCAGGGAGACCCAAGCCCACTCGGGGGCAGCGGGGCATCACCGAATTTGCGGTCATATTATTCTATGGCACCAAACCAAAAATTCCATTCATTCAACTTTGCAAATGCCCCCAGACTGCAGAGCCGTTGTGTTCACTCCATCAATGTGAATGTCTAAATATTTGTCCCTGACAAACAGCTGGGGTGGTTGACCTGAATCATCCCGGTGATGAGGCTAGGGCTGACCTCTGTGGGGCTGAGCTTGTTTTCCTGTTCTTGAGAGCTTCCATGAAGAGGTCAGCCAGATGACCCTTGAGGAGAAGCACATCTCCACAGTGACTTGCGTAAATACCTTTGGCTCCAGTGTGTGGGAGTCACACTGTTTATTGTCACCTTCTAGCAAACCATTGTCACTTGTTGCTTTGTGAAGAGGAATCCCTGTGAGTTCAGATTCCTGGAGCTCAGGCCTCCTTACATCGCCATCAACCACTGTCACCTGGGTGGAAGGAACCTGTGCGTCTGTGGCTGGAGTAGACTGAGGAGGCTGTTGTATGGGTAAGAAATGCAGCTTGGGAAAACAGTGGGTGGCTCTCATTGCCAGTTGGGGCCGAGTAGACCCCCAGTTTGTGGCCTTGAAATTCTTACTCACACGGAGATCTGGTATGGGAGCCTAGGGCACCGCACTGGTGGAGTCCAAGGTCTGTGGACAAGGGACCCAGGTCATGTCTCACTGGGCCTTCCCTCCCTCCCCTGGAGGAGATGCAGAGAGATCCCCAGAGTCCCCCAAGAGCAGGCTCTCGACTCCCGCGGTCTCCAGGCCCTGAGGCTCAGCTTTGAGACTGCTGTTCTTTTATTGGTCTCCAGGCAGCCAAAGATCTCCAAGGTGTGTTGCAATCAGACTGTCGTCAGGCTCTTCTGCCCAGCGATTGTCAAGTTCATGGCTTCGTTCTCCATTGTTCCCTTGGCACACAGCCACTCCCCACCCCACGACTCATCTATACCACCTGTTGGATTTTGTCAGGATTTGCCCTAGGTCCAAGCAGTTTTTTTTAATTTTTTTTTTTTTTTTTTTTTACTCACAACTTCCATACATACACAAAATAGACCCTGATCATTTTTTGTTGTTGTTTTTGTTTTTTTTATTTTGAAGTAGGGTCTCACTCTAGCCCAGGATGACCTGGAATTCACTATGGGGTCTCAGGGTGGCCTTGAACTCACGGCAATCCTCCTACCTCTGCCCCCAAGTGCTAGGATTAAAGGCGTGCGCCACCACGCCTGGCCTTGACCCTGATTTTAAACCCCTCCTACCACCTCCTTTGTTCTCCCTCCCCTCTTACCTCTCGACTGAATCCCTTCTTCTTTCCAACTCATACCTCTTCTATTTTATCAATTTAAATTTTTTTCATTTATTTTTATTTATTTATTTGACAGCAACAGAGAGAGAGAGAGAGAGAGAATGGGCACACCAGGGCTTCCAGCCATTGCAAACGAACTCCAGATGCATGCGCCTCCTTGTGCATCTGGCTAACATGGGTCCTGGGGAATCGAGCCTTGAACGGGGGTCCTCAGGCTTCACAGGCAAGCCCCTAACCGCTAAGCCAGCTCTCTAGCCCTCATCAATTTTTTTGACCTCCATGTAGCTTACAGGGTCCATTGCTGGTTATGACCTGCGATGGTGACCTTTCTCCCTGAGCAGGCTACACAGCACTTTCCCACATTATGACAGCTCAGCCCCCATTCTTGCAGAACATCTAAGACTCACTTTCAGAGTTCCTCTGACAGCCCGGTTCTCCCCCCACCTCAACTCTCTTAGGCCTCAAATCAGCATGAGGATGGGCCAGGCACGCACAGCCTCTTCTGTGACAGGACCATCATGTGGGGTCAAAATCGTATTTTGCTGCCTCTGCCTCCTGTCCTGGGAGTCCAGGCATGTGCCGCCACACCCAGTACTCTCAAAGCACACCACAGAATGCAGGATGGCTCCATGACCCGTGGGTCCAAGTGCAGAGTGAAAATTCAGGGCATGGTCCTAGAAGGACAAAACAGCGTTTCTCTTTCTTCATGTCTCTCCACCTGCCACGACATGTATAATTTAATTTCTCTTTTTAAATTGAAAAAATATTTAATTTATTTATTGGAGAGAAATAGAAAGAGAGAGAACAGGTGCACCAGAATAGCCACACTGCAAACAAACTCCAGATGCATGTGTCACCTTGTGCATCTGGTTTATGTGGGTACTGGGGAATCAAACCTGGATCTAAGACTTCACACGCAAGTGCCTTAACCACTAAGCTAACTTTCTAGCTGATATCACACTCCCTCCGGCACCAGGACACCCATAGGAGCCACTGCTGATGCTGCTCTAAGGCACCTGCCTTTGGCCCCACACCCTTCAGCTGCAGCCTGGTGAGTTACTGGGCAAGGTGGACACGAAACCCCAGGTGGAAGGCATTCCCCTCCAAGGGCCAGGCATGCCATCATGACCCCTTGAAAGTAGCCCTACGGGAGAGTCGGTAGTAGGTGTCCAGTATGTAGAGGAAGGAAGGGTAACAGGCCCACGGTTCGTGGTCACATCCAGATATGTGCTTGCTCGGTGGTAATAGCAGGTGCTCAGCCACTGTTTGCTGAGTGACTGCAGATGGTTCTTTTCTTGGGCTTCAGTTTTCTAACCTATGAAATGGGAACAACGCTAAGGGCAAGTATGCATCAGAGGGCACTACGTGACACCCAGGCCTGGAGCCCGGTGGGAACTTGAGAAAAGGTGCTTTAACAAATGGGCAGGGGACACCTTGATTCCCAGCCAGAGCTGCCAGATTACTCTGCTCGGAGTCTGCAGCCTGCGCGAACACCTCCGAGCACCCAGCCAGAGAGTCGCCTCCGGAAGGTGCAGGATCTCTCGGTCAGGTCACCCAGAAGCCACAGAGGAAAGGCCCGTCAACACAGCGGGAGTCGCCGGGCCCCAGGCGCCCTGTGCAGACGCGGAACACGCATGCAGGGTGGGCCGAGGGGCCCCGGTCAGACTCCGGCCAGGCAGCTGTTTGGCCAACCTTGTTTCTGGAGGCAGCAGCAAAGGCGTAGTTTGAGGCAAGTGCGGAGAGAGCACGCTTGTGGGGGCGGCCCCAGGGAAGCGCTGCCCCTTCCGAGCAGGGAGCCTCACAGCACAGGGAAAGGCGGGGGCCCCAGGCTGTCCTCAACTAGAGGTGAGGGAACTTTATCCCGTTTTGCCACAGTGTCCCTAGAGCTCTTCTGCAGCCCTGTGCCTGGAGCAGTGTGGACTTCGAGATCAGTTTACAGCACAGTGTTTGCTTTCTGACATTTTTGACAAGTGGAGGGTGGATGCGTCCTTGGTCAGTGTCCACGGGACCTAGGGGGTCAGCTTGTTAGGTGGGGGTTGATAGGGATCCCCTGCTCCTCCGGGATCACTTGTCCAGCTCTTCCCCTCCCCAAGAGACTCACAAGAAAACTACCTTGGATTTATGGGAGGCAATTAAAACTCTAGCTGAGTTCCGACCTTTCATTTCTTTTGCTGTTTTTTTGTTTTTCCATCTATGGGCTCTTGCTGGGACTCAGACTGGTGGTTTTATCAGCAAAGTAGGACCTTGCCAGTGTGGGGGATGAGCTCAGAAGGGTAAATATGGGTGTCACAGACTTGTGGTTGTATACGGCTGATGTCACCCGTATTTACTGTGGAGAAAGGACTCCTCAGCAGCTGAATGTGACTCAATACAAGTGTCAACACAACCCCTAACCCTCTCAACAGAAGGAGAGGTGTTACACTCCACACTGCTCTCCAAAACTTGGTTTGTTGAATAAAAGAATCTGAATGAAGCTGGGTGTGGTGGTGTACCCCTTTAATCTCAGCAACCCTGGAGGCTGATGTAGGAGGCTAGTTGTGAGTTCGAGGTCAGTCTGGGACTACAGAGTGAGCTTTAGGTCAGCCTGGGCTGGAGTGAGACCCTGCTTCAAAAACAGAACAGAACAAAACAAAATGTCTTTGAATGAAAGCTGCAAGGGGCTGGCAATTTCTTTAGTTAAAAAGATTTGCATAGTGTGTGTGTATGAATGTGTTTATATAGAGGTTAGAGGTCAACAACAGGTGTCTTATATCATTTCTCCATCTTATTTTGGTGGGCAGGGTCTCTCACTGAATGTGGAACTCACCCATTGGCTAGACAGGGTAGCCAATACACCCTGGGGATGCATCTGTCGCCTCCCCAGCAATGGGATTACAGGTGGGTGCCACTACACCTGGCTTGTCTGTGGTACCGGGGATCTCAAGCTAGCGTGACCCACTGAACTGTCTCCCCAGCCTCGAGGTTGGTAATTTTGATGCAAGAGGTGGTATGTGCTCCCCTAATGTTGCAGAGAGCCACGTCCACAGTTTAGTCCCAGAAACCCCATTTACAGTGGCCACTCACAGTGCTTTGAACATGCCACGAGTTCCTTGTAAGCACAGTCACAAAGTTGTCTATCATATCTTCCCCCGGCCCACAGGGAGGTACGTCACATCCCTCCCACCTTCCTCCCCACCTCCCTTGAGGGCGGGTGTGGGAAGCTGGGTCTGGCAGATGACCCCTTCTCCTGACTTCTCACTCACTTCCCTCTAAACCCCAGGAAGCAGTCTCAGCAGCTCATTAAACTGAAGGCCTGGTGACTTGCAAAGCCAAGCCGATTCTCTACAGTCGTGATAAAGGTCTCCTTGCTCAAGCGTGAGCCAGCCAAACCTCCAAGCCCCTTCACGCCCCAGACTCTTCTTGCAGGGAAGTGAAGTGTCCAGGCAGTTCCAAGGGTAACTATGTCAAACCCAGAGCAGCTTGGGGAATACATCGAAGGTCCCAGAAAAGGCAACAGTTCCTTACACAATTAGCCCGGTTTGATTGCATTCAGGTCCTCCCGACGGGTCCCATCGCTACTGGATCTTTCTGCCTCAGTTTCCTGGTCTATACAGAGGGCTGTCATCACGTCATTTTAGGCAGTAAGACGGAATCAGCCGGAGTGAAGCACTCAGAGCAGGGGCCGTATGCGCACATTTTACCAGGCATTGTGGACACACTCAGCAGGGGTCAGTATGCGGACATTAAGTGCCTATGGTGCGCTAGCCACTGTGGATGAACAAAGCAGGCAGGAGTCGGTGACCTCCGTCTTTACACTTAGGGGTGACTAGCAGACACCCAGTCAAGCCATGCGCGCTCGGTTAGCTCAGCTGCTGGAGACATTTGCCAAGAAGATATATATTCTCACAGTGGCAGTGTTTTCTTCTCATGAACTTTGACTGCAGGGTGACACCTCATGGCGGTAGTGTTTTGACAACCAGAAGTTGCTGGCACACAAAATGTGCTGCCAACAACATGTAAAGTCCAGGAGGTGCCCTGGCCAGTCTTGTCCTTGACCCCACCTGCCTGTCAAGGAAAGGGTGTGCGTTTTGCATCAGCAATGAACAGGGTCAAAGTTTAGTCAATCAAAATGTTGTGTAAGGACTCACTATGTCTGGTTAGGTGCCGAGGCTCCCAACATTCATTAACAACTCGCTGTTCAATCATTATCTCCCAAATTAGTCCCAAACCTCGCTGGCCATGGCCATGATCCAAAGACCTGCCCCTGACGTCAGAGGCGAGCCTCCGGGTGCAGCTATGGGGCAGGGCCACCCTCTGACACAGTATTTAAAGTCAGGAGGCTAGGCCACTAAGCACTGCCTTTCCTTTGGGAACACGCCCTCGCCAGCAAGGAGAACCCAGCAAGGGCCTTTGGATCTCCTCTTCCGACCTTCCCCAGAAGGAAAGGTAGGCAGGGCCTTTTCTCCACATCTCCGAAAATCACAGTGACAGTATTAACTCACTTGCTTTTATCCTCAGATCCACAACTTCCTGGCCACATGCAACCCACACAACAGCTGTGGAAGGGTCTGGAAAGGCTACGTGGGGTGCTTGTGTTCAAGAGCCCGTGTTTTCTGTTTCAGGTGACCTTGGCACTGGTGCCCCTCTGACCAGCTGCAGACATGCCTCCTCAGCTGCATAATGGCTTGGACTTCTCTGCCAAAGTTGTTCAGGGCACTCTTGACAGCCTGCCCCAGGCAGTGAGGGAGTTTGTGGAGACCAGTGCCCAGTTGTGCCAGCCAGAGCATATCCACATCTGTGACGGCTCGGAGGAGGAGAACGGGCGGCTTCTGAGCCGTATGGAGGAGGAGGGTATTATCCGGAAGCTGAGGAAGTATGACAACTGGTGAGTCCTGTGACCTCCCATGCTCCTGCCCTGGGCTCCTCTCTTCCCTGTCTGTGGAGTCCATAGGAAGAGGAGAATGAAGACTCCTGGAGTTGCAAACTCATGAAAAACTTAGCAAAAACATCCGAACCCCATAGCTGCATGTACATCCCACGATGCTGGCAGAAACACCAGCTCCTAGATGAACAAAGTGGGTTTCCGATAAACATAGAGGGCATTCCTATTCTCGGGGGTCAGCTCACGGTTTAGCAAATGTCCGCCTGGTCACATGCGGATCGGCTGAACTTCCACACTTAGGGGAACATGGCCAGTGCTCTCCACATCTGGAGAGACTCTGGAAGAACATGGCGATGGGTAAGATGGGTATACACCTAAGGGTGTTGGGCTGAAGGAACTCCTGTGACTTTTACAGCTGGCTGGCTCTCACTGACCCCAGGGATGTGGCCAGGATAGAAAGCAAGACTGTCATCGTCACCCAGGAGCAAAGGGACACGGTGCCCATTCCCAAAACTGGCCCCAGCCAACTGGGCCGCTGGATGTCAGAAGAAGACTTTGAGAAAGCTTTCAACGCCAGGTTCCCGGGGTGCATGGAAGGTGAGGAGCACAGTCACCCTTGGTGGGACCAAAGACCAGGCTGTCACTGTTCTAAGTGGCAACGGGCAGTCCTGTGGCTTCAAGAGCCTTTTAATCCATATGTGAAACCACTTACCCAGTTCTGCTTAACAGGCGATGCTATGAGAATATTAAAATAATTTCTGCTAGGCCAGGTGGCTCAGGCCTGCCATCCCAGCTGCTAGGGATGCTGAGGCAGGAGGATGACAAGCTCAAAGCCCGCCTGAGCTACAGAATGAGATCAGAATGAGGTCCTGCCTTAAAATAAAAAAAAATAGTTAGAAAGATGTAGCTCAGCAGTAAAGTGCTTGTCTAGTATGCACTAAACCCCCAACAAACAAACAAATGTGGAGTGGCCGTGGGTCCCTCTGGGAAGACAGTGCTAGGTGCCTTCCTGAACTGAGGTCACTTCTCACCCGTCCCACACATCCGTTTCTGCAGGTCGTACGATGTATGTCATCCCGTTCAGCATGGGGCCGCTGGGCTCCCCTCTGTCTAAGATTGGCATCGAGTTGACTGACTCACCGTACGTGGTGGCCAGCATGCGGATCATGACGAGAATGGGCACAGCTGTGCTCGAGGCTCTGGGCGATGGGGAGTTCATCAAATGCCTCCACTCTGTGGGGTGCCCCCTGCCTTTAAAAAGTAAGTACATTGTTTCCAAACCAGCAGTGAATGGAGGGCTGGGGTGTGGCTCGTGGGCTAGAGTGTGTGTCTAGCATGTATGAGAGCCTGGGTTCGATCCCTAGCACCTCATAAGAGGGGCGTGGTGGTGCATGCTATCACCCTAGTATTCACGAGTTAGAAGCAGGAGGACCAGAAGTTCCAGGTCATCCTAGAGTATACAGTAAATTTGAGGCAAGCCTGAGCTACGTGAGATCCTGTCTCCCCCCGCCCCACCAAAAAAAAGATGGATAGAATGGAAAGTTGAATGGGAAAATGCAGGCAAGATTCCTGAGCAGGAGCGTGCATGGCTCACTCATATGGGCTGGATGCTTGTTTACAGAACCTCTGGTCAACAACTGGGCCTGTAACCCTGACATGACGCTGATAGCCCACCTCCCGGACCGCAGGGAGATCGTTTCCTTCGGAAGTGGGTACGGCGGGAACTCGCTGCTGGGGAAGAAGTGCTTTGCCCTCCGGATAGCCAGCCGCCTGGCCAAGGAGGAAGGGTGGCTGGCAGAGCACATGTTGGTAAGTGGGCAGGAAATCTGTCACTGGGGGCTTAAGGGCTTGCGGGGGGGGGGGATGAAATATATAAGTCACGTGGAAGCTCCTGTCTGTGCGTGGTGTGCGTGGTGTGCGTGGCAGTAGATTGGGAAATCCCCTCACTGCTTCTGAATGCCCCTTTCAAATGGGCTTGGTCACAACGGGGACTTGATTCTTTTGAACTCCTTAGTCTGGCCTGATACCTGAAGGACAGACCTGGTGGATCTGTCCTTGGGGAGATCCTAGGGGGCGTTTCTAGACCTCTGGGGCGGACGGGAGCACAGATCTCTCTTTCTCCCTTCTCTCTCTCTCTTCTTGGGAAAAGCCAAGATATAACCTCTTTCTCTTTGTGCTTTGTTAGTAGAATGTGATTAAAGAGTAATGAGTTTCTTTGTGACAACCTCAGACATGCATGTCAGGACCAAAGATTGTACTGAAGAGCCTTGTCCCCCTAGATCCTGGGCGTAACCAACCCTGCGGGTGACAGGAAGTACCTGGCAGCAGCCTTCCCCAGCGCCTGTGGGAAGACCAACCTGGCCATGCTGAGCCCCACCCTCCCTGGCTGGAAGGTCGAGTGCGTGGGTGACGACATTGCCTGGATGAAGTTCGATGCTCAAGGTGAGTCTCCAGGGACCCGGTGAGGTGCTGGCCTTCAAACACCAAGCTCCTCTGAAGTCCACAGCACTGGACATTGAATGCAGAGTTCAGAGTCTGCAAAGCCCTGGGAACATGTGTCCTGCAGGCAATCCGTGAGAACCATCTGGATGAAATGGCCTTACGTGGCCGTTTGTATCCATGCATCCATCTGTCAAAGTAGTGTGAGGGAGCATGAAGAGGGAGGCCGAGCTATGGGAGGCTCAGTGAGTCTGATGCTTGGATCAAAACGGACAGACGAGGCTTGGGCGGTGGGTGGGGGGAGGCTCAGTGTGTAGAGTACTGGCCCTGCACGAGGACCCAAGTCCACATCCCTAGCACCTACACAGAAAGCCAAGCATGGTAGTAGTGTGTGCCTGTGACCCCAGGGCTGGGAGGTGGGGACAGGGGGGTTCCCTGGGACTTTCTGGCTGGCCAGTCTAGTCAAACTGGTGAACTTCAGGTTCAGTGAGAGACCCCATCTTGAAAAACCAAACAAGACATGATAAAGTACGCTGGAGAGTCATTGTGGGAGACGCCCAGTGTCAACTTTCTGGCCTCCACAGGAATGTGCGTACACACTTGCCGATGCACATATCAATATGCACGCACCCACAGAACAACAAAACCAGACAGGTGTGCAGTGCAGGGTGGCAGACAAAGACATGTGGGAATGGGGTCCGGGCACCAGCCTGGAAGGTGTGAGAACTCCGTGATGATTTACTCACGTTCAGGACTCCTTCTCTGACTTACGACTTTCCAGGTCACCTAAGGGCCATCAACCCAGAAAATGGTTTCTTTGGGGTGGCTCCTGGCACCTCTGTGAAGACGAACCCCAATGCCATCAAGACCATCCAAAGGAACACCATCTTCACCAATGTAGCTGAGACCAGTGATGGGGGCGTCTACTGGGAAGGCATCGATCAGCCTCTGCCCTCAGGTGTCACCGTCACCTCCTGGAAGAATAAGGAGTGGAGCCCACAGGATGGTGCGTCCCTTCCCGGGGCGCTCCGGGAGGCCAGTGCTATTTGTGTGAGCCACACCCTGAGGGAAATCTCTCTCTTGCTGTAGAGGAGCCTTGTGCCCATCCCAACTCGCGGTTCTGCACTCCTGCCAGCCAGTGCCCCATCATCGACCCTGCCTGGGAATCTCCAGAAGGTGTGCCCATCGAAGGCATTATCTTTGGTGGCCGTAGACCTGATGGTGAGCCTCATTCCATCTGTGCTGGGTGCCCAAGGTGTGGTGGCCCAAAGCCATCAGGGAAGCCTGTCTCACCATGACCTGGTTGGAGGGCTCCAAAGATCTCTCTTGAGACCTGTGGTCCCCCTAGGTGTGTCTGGATCTGTGAGCCAGCCTTCTGACTCACTGCACAGCCTAGGTGGTGTGAGAGGCCTTGTATGCTAACTTGACAAATGCAAGCCCAATTCAATTAAAAATATGCTACTTGACCATAAGGGTGGCTCACATCTGTAACCCCGGCACTTGGGAGGCTGAGGCAGGAGATTCATTGTGAGTTCCAGGACAGGCTGAACTACATAGTGAGTTCAAGGCAGCCTGGGCTAGCCACACTATGAGACACCCTCCTCCATCCAGAACAAAAATAATAAAAAAAGATCCTGGGACTGGAGAGATGGCTTAGTGGTTAAAGTGCTTGCCTGAGAAGCCTAAGGACCCATGTTCGACTCTCCAGATCCCACACTAGCTGGACGCACAAAGGCGAGGCAAGCGCGAGGTTGTGCATGCCCACTAGGTGGCGCAAGCATCTGGAGTGTGATTGCGGTGGCTGAGGCCCTGGCATGTAAATTCTCTAAAGAAAAAATTTTTTTAAAGATCCTGTCTGGCTGAGAGGTGACCTGATATCACTAACCCTAGTGTGCCAGTGTCAAAGTGTCTAAAGATGTCTTCTCCTTGCACCAGGTGTGCCCCTGGTCTATGAAGCACTCAGCTGGCAGCATGGAGTGTTTGTGGGGGCAGCCATGAGATCCGAGGCCACAGCTGCTGCAGAGCATAAGGGTACGTCAGAATCCGGCCCCAAAGCCCCGGGACAGTGATTAGAGTCCTCCTCATGGCTGTCTCTCTCTGTCCCCGTGGAGGGAGGGGGCAGGGAACCTAGCAGGCTGGGCTGAGTCCGGGATGATGGGCGCGTTGCTCACCAGCGCGCCTCTCTGTGTGGCAGGCAAGGTCATCATGCACGACCCCTTCGCCATGCGGCCCTTCTTTGGCTACAACTTTGGCAAATACCTGGCCCATTGGCTGAGCATGGCCCACCGCCCCGCAGCCAAGTTGCCCAAGATCTTCCACGTCAACTGGTTCCGGAAGGGCAAGGACGGCAAGTTCCTCTGGCCGGGTTTTGGCGAGAACTCCCGAGTCCTGGAATGGATGTTTAACCGGATCAACGGGGAAGACAACGCTAAGCTCACAGCCATCGGCTACGTCCCTAAGGAAGATGCCCTGAACGTGAAAGGCCTGAGGGGTGTCAACTTGGAGGAGCTGTTTGCCATCTCCAAGGAGTTCTGGGAGAAGGAAATAGAAGACATTGAGCAGTATCTGGAAGACCAAGTCAATGCTGACCTCCCCTGCGAGATCAAGAGAGAGGTTCAAGCCCTGAAACAAAGAATTAGCCAAATGTAATCACGAGCATGTGGGGGGTCTTCCTCAGAGTCACCCCTTCTCATCACAGCACACGCTGGGAGCCCGGGAAGCCAGTCTGCCCAGGCGGCCTAGCTGCGAGGTAGTCACCACGCCATGCGGCACATTAGAGAGGCACTTTTAATTGTTAAGATGAGAGCCACAGAGAGCAGGCTAGGAGAGAATGAGATCAGGAGGAGAAATCATAGCGCACCTCCAAAATCCACATTCAATGCATGTTTGTTTGGTTCAAGGTTAAGGTCACTCAGGAATTCAGTTTTTCACTTTAGTTATATCAGTCAGCTGGAGTGCACAGAAACCAGTACTTGAGTTGTGTGTGTGTGTGTTTGTGTGTATGTATGTGTCTGTCTGTCTGTCTGTCTGTCTGCCTGCCTGCCTGCTTGTCTGTCTGTACCATTTTCTACAATATATTTAATACCTTTGGGAAAAATCGTGGGCAAGTTTATTTCCTAGTTGTTACTAGAAAGAAGTGTCACTTTGTTACTAATATGTGTGTTTAAATTATTTTTATACACTGCCCTTCCTTACCTTTACATAATCACAATAGGTGCCCTGACCACTTCTTGGGAGAAAAAAGTTATGAAATAAACTTTTATAGAAAAGAAATTTTACCTTGCTTTTTTTTTTCTTCTTACTAGAGCCGGGAGGGGGCTAAAAAGTACTCTGATTAAACGCTTTGCTGTTCAAATCCTGTCCCTTTCTTAAGCAGGCAGGGACACGCAAAGTCGCCATTGAAAGGGGGTGGATGGTAGTGGTCGGGGAAGGAGGAGGGCTGGGGGTGAGTTGCTAGAGGCAGAGGTGAGAAAGCAGAGAGATTGAGTCCCGCTTGCTAAGTTCGAGGTGCCACTAGTTGGCGCCCTTTAACTGTTCTGCAGGCCAGTAAAGCTTGCACAGCCAACCGGGAGTTTT
Organism: Jaculus jaculus; assembly: GCF_020740685.1. Lineage (NCBI taxonomy): Eukaryota > Metazoa > Chordata > Mammalia > Rodentia > Dipodidae > Jaculus > Jaculus jaculus. The sequence goes on from NC_059109.1 coordinate 135,760,590, forward strand.
TGATGGAAATTGGAGCCTGAGGGCTCTGCCTTCAAGAATCACATTGCAGATAGTCATAGGATGTTGCCTTTTTAACTGTCTTTTTAATAAACTCTTAAGCAACGTTTTTCTCAACTGTCACAGGTAGGGTGGAGGGTGGAGAGACAAGCAGGAAGAAGAGAAAACTGGCCGTGGCTCTGCTTTACAAGCATTAATTGCACTCCTTCTGTATACTGAGCGTAATGGCTACACCGTCGGTTGGGCCCGTGTTAGCCTCAATTCCTTCCCCAGTCCTCCTCTGTTCCACACGTTTATTGGTTGTTACAGAACAGTCCAAACAAATCATAAACTTTATACAGTGCGTTCGCCCTGCAGATAAGGCTCATTTCCCCCTAGCTCTGTTTTCCTTTCCGGGTGCAGCCTGTGAAATCGCTCCTTCCCGCAGTGATCCCACACCTCTCTTCACACCTCACCTCCACAGACCTGCTCTTCTTCTTGGCTTCTTTGCTTCACGTGGAAGTTTTGAAGCTAAGATCACCCCACCTTTATAGGTGGGGAAACTGAGGCCAAGAGTGTGCACCAGCACAGGAAACTCAGCAGCCTCCCCTCCACTTTTTGTTTGCTTGTTTGTTTTTGTTTTCCGAGGTAGGGTTTCACTCTAACTCAGGCTGACCTGGAATTCACTATGTGGTCTCAGGGTGGCCTCGAACTCACGGCGCTCCTCCTACCTCTGCTTCCCAGGTGCTGGGATTAAAGGTGTGCGCCACCACGCCTGGCTCTCCTCCCCTCCACCTTTAAGGAAGGCAAGTCAGATCCAGCTCTTAAGACCATCTGGCCCATTGCAAGACCAAGACGCTGGTGGGAGAAGACCTCCCTGTGAGGAATGCCGTCTGAGATGCGCATTTCAACCAGCGGCCCACGCGCTTGTCCCTTCCGCTCTGCTCACTGTAGAATTCTTAGCTCTGAGAAAGACAAAAGGAGGTGGTTGGTTCGAGGCTGGGATGGGGGCTGGCCCCAGTCCATTTCCTGGTAGCTTGTAGGACAGTATATGGGACCGAAGACGCAGCACCAGGCAGTAGTTGGTTACATATCATGGCAACCCCTGCAGGACATTGTCCGTCGATCTGTTCAGCGCCCCGTGTGTGGCCACGTCGCCGCCAGGCCCTAGACGCCTGGGTGTGGCCTGGAGATGACTGATGCACACTAAGTTTGCAGGGCTCTTTAAAAAGAGCTCATGGCTGGTCTCCGACTCAGTTTCCCAGCCAGGCCTCCTGACTGGCCTGTCGTCCCCGAGTGTGCGGTGCCTGTGCCGCTCCATGCTTCGCACAGCCAGAGGACGGAAGATGAACGGATATTTCCAGACACTTCTATGGCCAGCAAGGTCCGGCAAGCTTACTGTAAGGCGGTAATGGGATGAGTGTAGGTGACGGGACGCACATACTTCTCCCCGCGGCCCGACTCTGTCTCCAGCAGCTGGCTCTCATTGGATGGGGGAATACGCCCACTTTATCCACATTTCACCATTCTGTTGTGGCCATGGCTGCTCGTCCCATGGGCTTATTCAATTTCAGTGACAGAGGAGAAAGAGAAAAGAGAAGAGGGTGTGGGTGGGGGTGGGGGAGAAGGGTGTGTGCAGCCACTGAGACCCGAGAAAGGCGAGGACCCATGCCCATGCTCCCAGCCCATCTTCCTGATGTCTGGGGCACAGAAGGGGCTTCGAAGCCGGAACATTCCACAGGTGTTGAAGAGCTGCTTTGACTCTCAGCAAGTCCCCTTTATTCACGCACCCCACACCCTTCTCGGAGCCCCTAGACCTCCCCCCACAGATAAGCACCTGGCCTTGATTCTGGAATAATCTCTGAGTGGCCATGGCCTTCACTGACAGCGGCTTTGAACATATTCTTATCTGTCCTGACCCCCACATCCTGCTGTTCCGCAAGAAACCCCAGAACGTTGCTGTAAACTAGGAGCATGGCCAGGGGCTGCTCCTAAACTGAGAGACCTCGGCTTCCAGAGCCTGTCCTCTGCCCACTGGCAGAGGTAAGGTTTCCTTCAGGGGAGAAGAGGAAGCTTGAGACAGACACGCCTGGGTTGTAAGCCAGAGCAGTTTCTTTGCTCTGCCATTTTGAGTTTGGCCTGGAGTTTTCCAGCAGGAGGCTCGACTGAGCAGAGCTCTCAGGAGGGTCTCAGAACGTGGCCCCTTGCTCAAGGCCTCCCCTCCCCCAGTAGCACTGTACCCATTGTGGGAAGGGCGGCTGAGCGCCATCCACGTGGGGCTGGTTATCACGGAGCCGCGTCCACAGGCTGCGCTCCCTCTGCCACCTCGACCCCCGGAGCGCGGGAACAAAAGCGCAGCGGTCTCTGTGATGCACAGAGCGGGGACTCGGGGCCACCGCAGCGGAGCAACGGACGTCACTCGGTCCACAGCGGCCACACACTGGGGCCGGAAACACATCTGCGTGGCTGACACCTGCCAGGGTCTTTGTGCCACTTCTCCCCTGGGTGCCCTGCCCACACAGCCCGGGTCCCACAGCTTGGCTGTGCTGTGAACCCCTAGGTAATGGGATATGCAAATGTGCCAGTGTTTGCCAGCCTGAATGGCAGACCTGCTCTCCAGGCGAAGCAATTTACAGCAAAATCTGCCGTAAATATTTGTTCAGCCCAGGAAAATGACTTTAATTGCATAATTGGACTTGCTGTGGATGCTGCTTCCGGATGAAATGACGGGGTGGGAGCGCGCAGCCAGCAGCTGGTCTCGTAGGTGGTTGACAGTGGGCCGTCCCGCAGGCTCTGTTCTGACCCTTCTTCCCTGGGCACAGTGGCATCTTGGAGAACAGGAAGGGAGGGCCAAGGAAGGAGTGAGTGGAGGGCGGCTGTGGGAGAGAAAATCCTGAGTCGGGCCATCTAGGGCATGGGGGCAAGCAGGCCTCAGGCAGGACTTAGCCCTTGTTTGCAAACATTTCCTCATCCGCAGTGAGGAGGAAAGGTTAGTTGACTTCGGTGGAAAATATCAGTAGAAACTGGGCCTGGTGGTGCAGACCTGTCATCCCAGGCACTCTGGAGGCTGAGGCAGGAGGATCACAAGTTCAAAGCCTCTCTGGAACACCTAGTCTCAAAATAAAGAGTAAACAGGATCAGGAATGTAGCTCAAGTGCTTGGCACCGTCTGTCGAGTGAAGCACTGGGTCCCATTCTCACTGCTGCCGAAAATAAATAAATAAATAAAATAAAAAAGATAGTGGAAGAAATTTGTTTGGGGAAGAAAAGTATTGACCCAAATGCAACATTCCTTGCTGAAGTAAAGACATTGTTTTATTTTGTGGCAGGGTCATTTATAACCCAGGCTGGTTTCTAATTCACTTTATAGCCCAGGATGACCTTGAACTTTTTTGTTGTTTATTCCTTTTTTTTTTTTTTTCAAGGCGGGGTCTTGCTGTAGCCCAGGCTGACCTGGAATTCACTATGTAGTCTCAGGGTGGCCTTGAACTCACGGCAATCCTCCTACCTATGCCTCCCGAGTGCTGGGATGAAAGGCGTGCACCATCATGCTTGGCTATTCTATTCTTTTTTAACATTTTATTTATTTATTTATTTTTGGTTTTGTCGAGGTAGGGTTTTACACTAACCCAGGCTGGCCTGGCACTCACTCTGTAGTTTATGTTATTTTTAAACACTTTTCACATGTGTATAATTGTTATGCATATACATAATGTATTTTGATCACAATTCTCTCCAGTTGTTTTCTTTTGCTCCCCAAATCCCCTCCACTGAACCCCTTCTTCTTCCCAACTAGTCCATCTTCTACTTTAGGGTCTGTCTTTCTTGTATTTTGATCACAATTCTCTCCAGTTGTTTTCTTTTGCTCCCCAAGTCCCCTCCACTGAACCCCTTCTTCTTCCCAACTAGTCCATCTTCTACTTTAGGGTCTGTCTTTCTTTCTTTTTTTGCTTTTGGCTGCCCTCCTCCATCATCCAACATGCTGATGAGCTCAGTATTGGGCAGATCACAACAGCTATTGAGAGGTCATGAATTCTTCAGGATCTTGAACTTTTGATCCTCCTACCTACACCTCCCGAGTGCTGGGATGACAGGCACGCACCACCATGCAGTTTGTGTGGTACTGGGGCTCGAACCCAGGGCTCTGTGCTTCCTAGGCAAGCACTCTACTAACTGAGCCACAGCCCTAGCCCAGCAACCATATTCCGTATTGTAAGTTAAGAGCCACCAAGACACGAGTGCTTTCTGACTCTGTTTTCATGAAATTCCTCGAGCACAGGGGTTGACAGACAGACAGCAGTGTAGTGCTGACCAGGGGCCAGAGGAGCAGGAGGCACCGAGAGGAAGAGAGGCTAATAGGGTGCAGGGGTATTTTGGGGGGGGGGTGATGACAATATCCTAAAGCAAACTGTGATGAGGTTGGCATGATCTCATGAAGACACTGAAAACCACTAAATTATGTGGCGGAAGCTACTGGAATGGAAGAGCCCATCACAGCTGCTCAACTCCTGATATGTTCTGTGACAGACCCTTCCTCTTAGAGACTCAGTTTCCCCAGATTCACAAGAGTTCTGCCTTGTTTTAGGAAGCCTTTCTTCTCTGGGGCTGGAGTTCTGGGACTCCGAAGGACCAGTTGGAAGGTGAAACTCACACTCATGGGTGCACCCCAGAGGCCCTCCTTCCTCTGCCTGGCCCAAGGCAAGTTCTAGCTCCAGGTCACAGAGAACAGTTAGAGACACCAGCCCGCTGACATGAGACCCTAGAGGGGCTGCTTAGCTCTGCCAATGAGACATCAGGCTGGCTTCAAGAGAAGCCTTTAGCATCCAGTAGGGTGGCAGGAAGGAATCTATTCCATGGTCCAGAGGCTGGCACCAGGGCCTTGCCACCCAGGAAAGTCAAACCCCAGAGCTTGAGGGCTGTTTTCCATTGGGTTGGGTATAGGCAAGTCACTGCACCCAGAGGAGACCAGTTAGGTTTGTTGGCAAGATCCATGCCCTGGCTGAAGATGTGGGTGCAGGTGAGTGAACCCTAAAGGCTGAGTTGCCCAGGACTGGCCCCTGGCGTACTGGTCTGATCCAGTTGAAACCTCCTGTACTGAGCCCAGCCCCTAGGGTTGGCATGCACAACCCCCCTCCCTTGCCTCATGTCCTACTAGAACATTCTACTCTGAGGGGTGAACTCAGGTCTAGCGTGGTGGGCAAGGAGGCCACCACTGTCTATTGAAAGGATAGCACGGGTTTCATCACCGTTAAGGACTAGGACAGGGAGCCAGGGTCCGGATGACTCATGTTATGTAGAGCAGAGCTCAGAGCCATTAGCTGATAGAAGATGAAATTTACATTTTGAATTAACTCGGATCATCAAAAGGTTTCTTCTGCACACAGGGAAATTAAACACAAAGTTGGAGGGAGCTGTGGGCAGAAGAGGCAGGGGCTCAGCCAAGCATGCCAGATTGGCTTTCTCTTTTTATTTTTTATTTTTTCAACAGGCTGCAGGCAAAGGGGATGAGAGGACACTGCCGCAAAGTCAGCCGCGGAGAGAGATGGGAGGTTGAGATAGTCATTCTGCCTTTTCCTTGGGCAGAAGCACAGTAAATCTGCTTGCACGAATTACTTTCTCATCTGTCCGATTTCCTCTGCCGCATCCTCCCCTAATAATGGTTATTTATTGAACACTTATTATGTGCCTGGTACTTAGCTAAGCACTTTATAGGTAAGGCAGAAGTGAGTTTGTCTTTTCTTTGATTCCAACCTCCCTCTTCCCGCCGACTTCTGCTGGGGAGGGGTGTGACCACAGAAAGAAAGAGAGTTTTCTGAACGGCTAGGAAGTTTGGCTTAGCTTTGAGATGTGACACTTGGGAAACCAAGGCCCTAAGCCTCAGATGACAGTTCTGAAGTATGACACCCACTTCCTTGCCCCCAAGCTTATGTGCAAGCTCTTGCCCAGGTGTACCATGCTGTCTCCCTGGTCAGTGTCTCTGCAACAGTTTTGAGTCAGAACAGCCATTGGCTGGGACTGGACTTGGGGAAAATGACAGTCTTTGGCTCCTGGTAAGTTCTGTCAGGGTGACCCTCCTTGGAAAGAGTCAGGGTTTGATGTCCTTCTAATTATATAGAGCATCCATCTGTCCATCCATCCACCTACCCACTCATCTATTCATCTATTTGCACATCTACCCATCTATTTACCTACTTACATGTCTGTCTGTCCATCTGTGCATCCATCTGCCACTCCTATGCCCATTCATCCATTTATCTACTCATCTATATATCTATTCACCCACCATCCATTCATTTTATTTATTTATTTATTTGTCTATTTATCTACCTATGACAGAGAGAGAGAGAAAGAGAGAGAAGCACACACAGAGAGAATGGGCACAGTATGACCTCCAGCCGTTGCAAACAAACTCCAGACACATGTTCCACCTTGTGCATCTAGCTAACGTGGGTACTGGGGAATTGAACCTGGGTCCATTGGCTTTGCAGGCAAGTGCCTTAACCGCTTAGCCATCTTTCCAGCACCCATTCATTTATCTACCCTGGCAGTCACCTGCTTATCCACTCACCCACCCAACACGCCATTACATCTGCCCAACCACCCACTCACAATTTACCCACCCATACATTTCCCAGTCATCTACCCATCCATACGTCCACTCATTCAACCTCCTGCTCTCATTCTCCTTTGCGCTTTCCTTTCTTCAGCCCCTCCTTCCTGCTTGCCTTCCTTCCTTCCTTCTCCCTTCATTGATCTAGCTCTCTGCCTGCTACTTGACCACCCCGTTGTTATTCTGCAACTGTTTGTGTGTGCCTCTAGACAACCTACGGCCCCTGGCAGCACCCACTCAGCAGTAGCTTCCCCCAGCCCCTCAGCTGATCTCTCCCAAGAAACCAGTCACAATCTTTAGACGACAACAGAACCTTCCTGACTTTCCCACATGCTTCCAGGGCGCTGCTAAAGCAGACAAGGTGCCCAGGAAAAGCGGGGGAGCTCTGCAGAGTGGCATTTTAGTAGGGTCTGACATGACCTGGAAGACTGCTGGATGAGGAGACCCCTCATACTTTCAGTTGAGCATGAGAGGAGTAGAGGGGAGAGGGAACCTCAATGGATGCAAGGTCTGTCCGATCAAATTAAAGGCCTTGGGGATGGGAGGACGGTTGTCACCCCACTGTGCTGGAGCAGATTACAAAAGACAGTCTGTTTAGCTGAGCCGGGCTTCATTGAGTTCAGCTAGAGGGCATAGGCTTGCCAATGGTGAGGTCTCTGCTCCGCTCCATTCTTCTTAAGCTGGGGATGGGGTCAGCACTGCCCCTGAGTCCAGGCCCAGACTGCCTGGCTACCTCCACATGCCCTCAAGGACTCAGGCCCCAAGCAGCAGCCTCAGGGAGACCAGAGAAGCCTGTAGACAGAAGCCAGCTGTTGTCAGGGGTGCCTGGCAGCTAGGAGGGGAGCCAGTCTCCCCCCGACCCCCGTCAGCTCCTAATGGCCATTTTGGAACAAAGGCTGAGGAAACCACACACCTCCCAGTGCCTGCCTGTGTCTGGGGAGAAACGGGGGCCTTTGATGGCTTCCCACATAAGTGCTGGCCTGCTGTTAGGCGGAAATTTCCAGTGTCTGAAAAGTTCCAAGCTAATTTCCAGGGGGGAAATTAGATGACAAGCCGCTTTTAAAACAGAGAATCTTGTGTTTAAAAAACTTGGTTGCCAGGGCAACTTTCTCCAGCACTTTGGCGGCGCTGTGTGACAGATGAGGCCCTGACAGAAGGGTTATCACGGGGATGGAGCTGCAGAGGCTGAAGCCGGGAAGCTGTAAGGGGGGGGCCGAGTCTTGGGGGGCACCTCTTGTCCTGGTAGCCAAGCACATGACAGCTTGCAGGCCCCTCCAAGGGGAGGAAAGCCAGCACACAGCTAGGTGTCATGCTCAGGGAAAGGCCAGGTGCTGCTGTCACGGGGAATGTGAAATGTCACGCTACCATGCCGTGAGCTCCAAGAGGCGGCAGAAGCCCGGATGCAGGAAGGTGCAGCTTGCTCTCCACAGCCAGCTAATGTCTGTGGTGTAGGAACAGGCAGAAACGGAAGCCATTGTTATCTGCCATGGGAGGAAACGAGGCTATTTAGCATGGAGTGAGGGGCCCCAGCCATCAGTCCACCTCTTGGTTCATCCATCTCTTCCACCTGTTCATTCATCTGAGCAGCATTCAACCCACCATCTATCTGCTTGCTAATCCAGCCATCTCCTTACTTCTTCATTCGTTCATCCATCTATCTGCCTGTCTTACGATCGTCTACCAGCCATATCGCTGCCCCCCTCCCGACACAGCTGAGTTAATGAACATGACTGACTCAAGTGGATAGGCAGGTTGATGGATAGGTGAGCGGGTGGATGGATAGATAGGTGAGTAGATGAGTGGATGTGTGCATGGATGGGTGGACCGGTGGATGGGAGTGTAGATGAATGGATGGACAGATAGGTAGATGAACGAGTGGATAGATGCATGGTGTATGGATGAGTGAATGGATGGATAGGTAGGTGAAAGATGAATAGACAGATAGGTTTATGAGTGGGTAGATGGCTGAGTGTGTGGATGGATAGATGGATGTATGGATGGACAAGCTGAATGACAGATAGATGGATGGGTGGGTGAACAGACGACTGGATATTTGGCTGTGTACTGGAAAGGATGTATGAATGGAGGAGTATAATGGGTAGGTGATGGATAAGATCACCTGTCTACCTCCATTTACATATCTAGGCATTCAATCATCCAAGCCTCATAACTAGCTTTGTTCTGGAAGCTTCTGTGCGTCACAGACTTTCCAGCCATCGTCTCTACTTCCATCATCACTGTCTCTGGGTGTCTGTGTTATTCTTTTTCTTCAGGGGAGGGTGCAAGGGCGCCCAGGCTGCCCTCCATTTCTGCAGTGTGGGTGCCAGACCCCAGGAAGTGGTGGGCAGTAAGGTCCTCATAATTCACTTGTCAGCACATGGGCCCTGAAAACACGGTGGGGACGGGTGATGACCAGTATCCCAGGCTGCCCTGGCTCTGACCTCCTGCCCCACTGGCCCGCCCCCAGCCATACTCTAAAGGTTCCACCCTCCTGGGCAGTAAACACCGCCAGCGCCAGCGTGGTCAGCAGCAGACAAAAGTCCAGGGGTCAGGAACCTCAAGCTGTTCCCAGAAGCCAGGACTTTGGTCCTGTGACTCTTAGCCTCTTTCTGCCCCTTTTCAGGAAATGCCTGGCAGACTTCACCACCCTTCACCTCCTTCCAAGGGCCCCTGGTCCTAGAACTGGGTCCATCTAGGAGGTACATAGGTGCCCTGACTGTGAGTTCATATCAGAGTGGGAGATATCTATCTATCTCTGTGTGTCTGTGTGTCTGTCTGTCTGTCTGTCTGTCTGTCTGTCTGTCTGTATCTATCTATCTATCTATCTATCTATCTATCTATCTATCTATCTATCTATCCATCCATCCATCTATCTATCTCCTATCTATTTATGGAGAGATTCTACCAGCTGAGACCCCTCATAGTCCAGAACTGTGCTAGGGGCTCTGGATGCTTCTTTGGAGGACCAATCAATGACTCAGCTAGAATGGGGCTCATACTTCTCATTTTGCAAAGGAGAAAACTGAGATTCACAATGGTGGGGTGACCTCCCCCCACCCAGAGTATTCAGTTAGTGCCAAAGAAGAGAATCTCAGCTTCAAAGCCGATGCCAGCATGCAGTGGCTGGGACCCACCCACAGTGGCAGGGTGGGTGGGTGAGTGACCACGATGACCTGAGGGAGTCATTCAGCCCTTCAATGCCTCACTTTCCTCCTCTGCACAAGGGGATAGGAATGGAACCTCCTCACAGGGCTGAGAGGATCCAGAAAAAGGGGTGCAGTACCCTATGGGTGGCCAAGTCCTTTGTGTCCCTAGCTCTGCGCAGAGGAATTTGGGGACAGAGGAGCCCAGCTCCTGAGAACTCGTCAGGTGCCACAGCCACACTGCAGGAGACAGGCGAGCCGGGGAGCTGGCTCCGTCTCCTGTGACTCAGGTCCGGAAGGGCACCCTGAGGCCTGGCAGCACCTTACTCTGCAGCACATTGCAGTCCTAGGGGAGACTGGGTCTCACAGAGGCACTATGGCCTTGCAACCTCCCTTGCAGGCAAAAGCTGGGGATGGGTGCTTGGAGTACTCCATGAGGGAGGAAGGATGCCTAGGGTTGTTGAGCACGCCTTGGTGAAGTAGGATGTCATATTATCCCACCTCCCTGGTACCCAGTGCATGGGCCAGGGCCTGACAGATATTTGTGACCCCCCCCCCCCGAGGGGCTCCATGGCATGTAGGCCCAAGGAAACTCAGCACAGGCTGCTGTCTAAGACCCCAGTCTCAGTCTCCCCGGGAGATGGGCTCTGGGGCATGAGCTTCTGGCCCAGGTCGCCAGGTGGGACTTGTTTCCTAGGGCATCTGACCGCAGTGGCCTTGCCTTGTCGCTCAGCTCCCCAACTGCTGATGCCCCTGTTCTTGCAAGAGTGGACAGTGGCTGGGCAAAGGTTGGCCCATGCAGGAGTCTTTCCAATGTCAGTACCGTGGCAGGAGTGGGGGCACCTGGACCCAGGTGGATGTGGCCTGTCTTTGCCTGACAGGTTTTCTCGGGGGGGCCCTGCCTGGAGGCCGGAGGAGGCAAGGCAGGATGGGCAGTGGGCTCTGTACTGAAAGACTCTAGAGTGGCTCGTGGACTCCCAGAGGTCAGTCTTGGGCCAACTGCCCTTCCTGGGACAAACCCTGTGGAGGGCTGCCCTTCGTGCGAGGAGAGCCAGTGTTGGGGAGGCGTTGTCGCAGGGGGTCTTTCGTTACTCAAGCCCCCGTGCCTCACTTGCCAGCAGCATGGCTAACTGCAAGACCTGCGTCCCAGGGCACGGCACACTGTCCCTGCCTCAGACCCCACCCGGCTAAGCAAAGGGACCTGGTCTGTACACAGCGGTGGTCTCCCCATCGGCTGGGGAAACTGAGGCTCGGGGCCGAGCTAGACAATTCTCAGGGTCTCTGACTGACGCTGGCTTTCTGAGAGTGTCATCCAAGGTCACCGAGCCGCCATGGCAGCAAGACAACAACAGTGTTCTGACTTCTGGTCAGGTCCTCCCGCCGACTCGCGCGGGGCGGGCGGGGAGGCGTGGGGGCCGCCAGGGGCCTCTTTAATTCCTGAGTTCCTGGCAGAGGCAGCATCTCCAGGGAAGATTGATGGCCGGCTGCAGGTATCGGTGGGCGGATTCATAAAGCTGTTGGCAGCGGCCGTAAATCAGATGAATATGCAGGATGCAGCCTCGCCTCCCAATTCCCCAGCCGACCGTGACAAGATGGATGGCTGCGGGAAGGTGGCACGGTGGCCTCAGAAGCCCTCGGCTCCCCCGCCCCGCCCCAGAAGGGAGGCTTGTTGGATGCCCAGAACTTCTGCTTCTGCCTGGACACTTGGGCAGAGCTGACTGCAGACCCCCAGTCCAAGGCGGACCCCATGGGAAGATGCCTTGGGTAGAATATGTGGGTCTAAGCAGGATGAGGGCTGGCTCTGAACACCTGTGTGCAGCCAGCTCTCAGACCAGTTCTAGAACTTTCCATCATCACCCCTGAGTGTTTCCTGTGCATGTGCCCACCAGCCCCCACCTCCCTGAGCCCAGCAAGCCTGACTCTTCTTTCCTGGCTTTGGTGGGATGGGGGAACTGCCACCATTCATTCTGCCATGTCCCCTGTGTCCCTCAGCGTCCTCTGAGTAGCCACGCTGTAAGTGGCTCGCCACCCTACATCACACGCGCCATCTCTGTCCCCTTCTCATGGCCCCCAGGCTGTGTCCATGAGGCCTGCTTGGAGAAGGCTGCTGGGAGCGAGCTGTGTGCTGCTCTTTCTGGCACTTTCTCTTGTGAGTGTCTCTGAGCAGAGCACTGAGTCACAGGGCAGATGTGGTTTGAGCTGAGTGAGGAACCGAGGCAGCAGCCCCAGGGGCCAGGCCGCTTCCACTCCCACCGGCAGTGGCCGGGAGTCCAGGGACTTCTCCCGTGTTCACCAGTGTAGCAGGTGCTGGCTGCTCACAGGCCTGTGTGTGTGTGTGGGGGGGTGCACAGGGGCCGCGCAGAGACACAGGGTCCTTGTTAGCCCGGTGGGTAAGGAGCCTCTCCCGGTCCTACAGGCTGGTCAGGAAGGCTTTTCTCTGAGGCTGAGTTCAGGAACTCTGTCCTCAGAACTTCCCCCCAAACAGGGCTGCAGGTGGCCTGGGTCTCAACTACAGAGGTTGAGACCCAGGCGCCTCTGAGGAGCCTCACGTAGCTGTGGTACCAGTAGAGTACCATGGCGCCTAGTGGCCCAACCCCCCCCCCCCCCCGTCATCTCAGGTCACCATCCCACTTCCCAGTCCTCCTCAAGTCCCCTGACCAGAAGCCAGCTTCTACCCTAGGGCCTTTGCACTGGCTGTTCCTTCTGTCTGGATCCCACCTGCTGGCCAATATGTGCCCTCTGCCTTTGACATGATCAGCCTATACAGGTTCAGTGCTGGGTGAATCACCAGGGTATCATGAACTTTATGGTACACGTCAGAAAACAGACTCAGCAAGGGCACGCAGCTACTCAAGGGCACGCGATTACCCAAGGGAATGCCACTGTGGAGGCCGGCAAAGGACCTGCTTCAGCCTCTAGCCTGCGGGGTCATAGACTGCCTGGAACGGGCCAGCATCTTGCCCAGTAAGGAAGCTTCCAGTGTGGAAGGAAGTGAGATACAATGTCTATCCCCAGGGAGTCAGCATTCTTCCTGTCTGGCAAAGGAAGACAGAGAGAGCTGGCACTTCCTCCCACTGGGAGCACTTCTCCATTGCCCAACTCAACTGAGGACCTTGTTTTCCAGTGCATCTTGATTCCTCGGAACCAGCCAACACAGGGTGAATGTTGTCGTGGGTCAGGATGGGTGAGAGATAGCCTTGCTGGACTTCCCATGTATCTCGAGCCCCCAGAATGCACCAGTATGCTGAGAGCCCAGGCCCACTATGGGAAGACCCATAGCCAGTGTCACCCATAGCAACTGTCATCAGGCACAGGTGTCATCCTGACAAGGACATGGCTCCCACCCCAGGCAGCTGCTGGCTCTACCCAGTGTCAAGAATGCTAGTAACCCCCAAACTTGGAGGCAGGAACCATGCCCTGGGGGTCTCTCAGCGGACCCCAACCCAGCCCTGATTTCTCTTGCAAATGCAGAGACCATCACTCCCTCCCCTCCTCAGCTGCCCCTCAGCAGTCAGCCCCAGATTCTTCCCTATGGGGGCAAAAGTTTCTTGTGCTAGACTTCTGAAGTCCGAGCCAGCCCCTTAGCAAGCTGGGCACGTCGTGGGCAGACATGTGCGTCATGGATAACTTGGAGGCCGGGGATTGGCTGATCTCTGCTGCAGCCAAGCGAGTCCCCGAACGCTCTGGAAAACAACATAATGTATTCCTGTCTGCAGCTCCGAGCAGAAGCTCATTTCGTGTCTTGTGTTTCCATTTCCTGAGGATTAATAAGTGTGGAGGGACGCGGGCTTCGTGCCGAATATTTATTTAGTCAATATACACATCAATTTAGCAAATTAGAGATTGCAAGCCATTTCTGAGCAATGCTGTAAAAATAATAGCTGCGCTTTAAGCTGGTAATGGATTTGGGGTGGGAGGGGGACGGCTACTACGTGCCTGGCACTGCATAAGGACAGAAGTTTAGTTTTCTTAACTTCAGAGAATGCCTGAGTCACTGTGGGTATTTGTGAGGAAAGCAGATGTCTACATGCTTGTATTGACGCTTGGGGAACGGAGCTGGAGGGTCTTAGAGGGCCAAGGAGGGGTCCTGAGACACACTGGGAGGGGCTGAGCAGGGGCCGAGGATAGGTGTACCCTGGTTCCCCTCATGACAGTGTGGGGCAGGTTTGCTGAGCCCTGGCACAGTGGGTACGTGGGATGGATGGTTCTCCACCCACAAGATGACAGTGGAAGCAGCCCCCTCCCAGAAGTGACAATCCCACATGTCCCCAGACATTGGCTCCGTCCTCAGAGAGGACAGCTCTGCTCCAGCTAGCGCCTGTGGGGTAGGACAGGGTCCCCAGGCCGCCTGGCTCACGTCCTCATGGGGACCCTGCATGTGAGCAAGATCGCCGTCCGCAGCATGGCCAAGGCACCATGCAGGCCGGGCAGCCTGGCGAGGGCACGCGTGTCAGAGCGTGTCATGCAGCACAGCGAGGGCACGCGTGTCAGAGCGTGGCGCCGAGCCGGGGGCTGTGGACTAGCCCCATCTCTGGGACGCCTCCAGCCTCTGCTCAAACGCCCTCCTCAGATCTGCCCCCGGCTGCGTGCCTGACGGAGCACCCCTCACTTCCTCTTCACCCGCCACGTTCTCTCAGGCCCAGGCACAGCAGGGTCATGCGGTGGGGTCCGGCTGGGTTCTTGTCTGGCCCGCTCAGGAGCCTTCCCCAAGCTCGCTCTTGGTGTTTCCCCGGCCTCTGTCTCTAAGCTGATGATCCAGAGAACTCCGAACTGGCTCATATGGAAAAGGTATCAGGGCCGCTCCATACCACCCATTGGCCCACACTCTTTGTAAAGCGCCCCCCAGTTTCAGCTCTTGAGCACATAAGTATATATCCAAGCACTGGCTAGGGAGATGTGACCAGAAGACATGTGTGGTATTTTGGGGGAAGCCCTTTCTTGGGCCATTCTCCTTTCTGATGGTTGGAAATGGGGACTTGGATGGAGCACAAGCAGTCACATTGGACTATGAGGTAAAAGCACCATATTAAGCATGGCCAGTCAGCAAAGAAGAAATCTTGTGTCTGATGACTTCTGGAAGGAGCCTTACTCACTCCAAGCTTTCTCCTATCAAGCATGGAGTGTCAGCAAAGAAGGAATCTTGGGCTGGCGAGATGGTTTAGTGGCTAAGGTGCTTGCCTGCAAAGCCTAAGGACCCAGGTTCAATTCCCCACGACCCAAGTTAGCCAGATCCACAAGGTAGCACATGTCTGGAGTTCATTTGCAGTGGCTAGAGGCCCCAGTATGCCCATCCTCTCTCTCTCCTTTTCTTGTGCTCTCTCTCAAATAAGTAAATAAATACTATTTTTTTAAAAAGAAGGAATCTAGTCTTTGGTGACTTCCGGAAGGCACCTCACTCCCTCTTAGCTTCCTTCTGGGCATATTATCTAGAGGTGAAATGTCCAGTCTTGTTTCAGCTACTTTTCCCCAGGGCTCTGTTCCACGTATCACCCTCTCTTCTACCCCAGGTCTCAGGCATCTGGGGGGTACTGGGGTGGAAGACGGAGAAGACCTTATTCTTTCTGGGCTGTTCACAGATTAGTGGCTTCTGTGGGTGAAAGCCAGCCTGTGCTGTCAAGATCAAATGTCCAAGGTCAAGGATTATTCATGGCCCCACAGGCAGTCTGATGGTCAGAGGAGGGCCATGGGATGGGATTCATGCTCTGTGATGCTGGATCGGATCACAAGCCAGCCTTCCCTGGGTGGCATTGGCACCTGTCTGACTCTCAGCTCTAATTTCTTTCATCAATCTACCTCTGCTCTCCCCCCAACACTGTCCCTGCTCCTCCGTCAGGTCAGTGACTAGCAGCTGGGCAGATAAGCAGTTTGCACAATGGCTCTAGAATCAGACAGAGCAAGCTGGGCCCAGCAAACGAGAGAAACAGGCCTGGAGATCCCAAAACAGGGTGTCAGGGTGAGAGTGGGGAACAGAATGGAGAGCAACCAAGTGGGGCAGCTTTGGGGAAGTGAGCCCCTCTGGGCTTGGAAAGTGAGCTTTTCTTGCTTTAGGGAGCAGAGAGCTCTCACTGGGCAGCTCAGCTGGCCTGGTGCTCACGGTGCTGGTGCTGGTCCTGAGCTCTCAATCTTGCGTCAACCTCTTCCCACTGCTGGGGTTATAGGCAAGTGCTAACCAGGCCGGCTCTGGAAAAGTGCTCTGGAGAAGAGGACGGGGTGAGGATGACCTTGGAGAGCCAGGAATGACCCTTCAGGGAGAGGGAAGGGCTGGGCATGGGCCCTTGCCTCACCAGTCTGTATAGGGACCTGCCTCCCTCACCAGAAGATGCGAACAGCGGAGGGGGGGGTTTGGGGGTGCCTGCTCCTCCCACCTCCTCTGTTCATCCCTCTTGCCACTTCCAGCACTGACTGGGTGGTGACCACAGCAGGCGCCTGTCATCCTGGCCTGATACCCTGGGTCATCGAAGCTGCTGTCCACACATGAGTGAGTGGCTGCTCTCACTCCCCTGGGAGCAGCTTCCAGCCCAGGACTGCTGACGACAGCGGGAATGCCCAGACCCCCCTGAACTAACCAGCGCTATGCTGTTTCCAGAGTCCCCAGGGAGCGCCGAGCCCTCGGGGATGCCCGCTTTACTTTCCTCTTTGCTCCTGATGGGCTTACCTGGGTCCCCTGTGCTGCGTCCCCGATCAAGATGGAGAATTTTGCCCACTACAATTCCATTCAGCCCTCGCATGGAGGGACCATCACTGCTCCCACCTCACAGGCACAGAGACGTGAGGTCACTGGCTCAAGGACACACAGGAAGCGGCAGAGCCAGGATTTGAACCCGAACAGTCAGGCTTCCAAATCTGTGGCCTGGCTGCAGGTGGCTCTAGTTTTGGCTTGAGGTCTGTGTGGAGCTCCGTGGGGCCCGTCTTTCTCCACCCGCATCCTTCAACAGCTGGAACAGCTGGGTGGGGGCGGGGCTTGCAGGCCTGCTGAATGAAACCCTGGGCTGGGCTCAGGACCACCCTGCAGGGCAGACTCTGAGCTTGTGTTCAGAACCGCCAGTGTAAAAGCCATGGGCCTAGAGTTGGGAAGGATGAAGGGGGCCGCAGGCAGGATGGACTTCAGGGAAGGGGGGTGGGTTCCCTGGAGGCTGAGCCCACAGACCAAGAAGTGGGCGGTTGCTAGGTGAGGCGGAGAAACCCAGGCCACCCAGGTTCTTTTTTTTTTTTTTTTTTAATTTATTTACTACTTAAGAGAGAGACAGAGGAAGAGGCAGAGAGAGAGAGAATGGGCACACCAGGGCCTCCAGCCACTGCAAATGAACTCCAGATGCATGGACCCCCTTGTGCATCCAGCTTATACGTGGGTCCTGGCTTCACAGGCAAATGCCCTAACTGCTAAGCCATTTCCCCAGCTCCCACCCAGGTTCTTGACTCGGCAGCCGGTAGGCTGGGGCTCCTCACTTGGAGTGGAGAGCTCTGGGGGCGGCGGGGACCTGGCGGCCTCTTATGGTTCTGTTTTTCCACTGGGACCTTGAAGTGAGGCGCACTCTGAGGACACCCCCCCCCACACACACACACTGTGGATTTTGCAGCCTGCTCTGGTGACTCGGGAGGGCCAGTGTAGGCAGAAGCCTAGGGCAGTCAGGGAGAGTCCAGCGTCCAGCCCCGTGGCCTGTGAAGGAGCTGATCCTGCCTGATCACTCGGCCAGGACTGTCTGGCTTGGGCCAGCTAGCTTGGACCTCCAATGCGCTGCCCGATCTCTGAACACCCAATGCTCAGGGAAAAACAGATTTTCAAGGGGAGTTTTGCAATTGCATTCCAGAACTTTCCAGGGGATCCTGGTGCCTCTTGGGAGAACCATCTGCTGGCTATCCAGAGAATGTGTGGGCTGGGACCCCAGCAAACACTGAGTGCCCACACTGGCAAATGGTCCTTGTGTTTGATAGATTAAAAAATAGGAGACTTGGGCTGGAGGGATGGCTTAGCAGTTAAGTCATTTGCCTGCAAGGCCAAAGGACCCAGGTTCGATTCCCAGGACCCACATTAGCCAGATGCACAAGGGGTCGCATGCATCTGGAGTTCATTTGCAGTGGCTGGAGGCCCTGGAGGGCCTATTTTCAATCTCCCTCTCCCTCTTTCTCTGTCAAATAAATAAATAAAATTATTATTATTTTTTAAATAGGAGATTTGTGGCTGGAGAGATGACTCAGCAGTTAAGGTGCTTGTCAGCAAAGCCTAATGACCTGGGTTCAATTCCCCAGTATCCACATAAGACCAGATGCACAAAGTGGCGCATGCATCTGGAGTTCATTTCCAGCAGTGGTTGGAGGCCCTGGTGCACCCATTCTCTTTTTTTGCTATCTTTCTATGCTTGCAGATAAATAACTGTTTTCAAATGGGAGATTTTATTTATCTACTTATTTAGTGTGTGTCTGTGTATGGTATGCATGTGTGGATTTGAGTGGGCACACACATGTGGAGGCCAGAGATGGACATCATTTGCTTTCTACCTTATTTTTTGAGACAGGATCTCTCAACTTGACCCTGGAGCTCACTGATTGGTCTAGAGTAGCTAACCAGTGAGCCCCAGAGATTCTCCCCAGTCTCTTGTATGTTGGTTTTTGAGACAATCTTGCTACATAACCCAGGCTGGCCTCAAGCTCCTGCCTCAAGCTCCTGAGTGCCGGAACTACAGGCGTGTGCCACCTCACCTGGCTTGCAGGGGATTCTGTTTAAAAAGCGTAATTTCTTTATTGATGGTGGGCACTATCTTAACACCCATGTGACCTACCTTCAGTCTCAGAAGGTGAGAGCAGGAGGCAGGTACAAGGTGGGTTGTCTGGGCTTCCTAGAAAGTTGGAATGAAAGCTGGGCATGATGGCACATGTCTTTAAACCCAGCACTTGGGAGGCAGAGGTAAGAGGATCGCTGTGAGTTCAAAGCTACCCTGAGACTACGCAGTGAAGTCCAGGTCAGCCTGGGCTAGAGACTCTACCTCAAAAAAACAAACAACAAAAAAGGAGAGAAAGTTGGAATGAAGACAGGAGGCAGGAGAATAGAGAGTGGGAAGGCCAGGGGGCAGGAGGATGGCAGACAGGGCTGAGGGGCAGTTTCAGTGGCCAGTGTGAAGCAGTGGCATGTGTTGAGGATTCAATGACAGAATATGTGTAAATGCCTTAGAAAAAGCCTGGTATCTGATAAGCTATGATGGTACAGATGGAGAGACTGAGGCACAAAGGACTATGGGAACAAGGTCGGATTTATGATGAACCCGGGACTCCAGTGGGGACCTATATCCTACCCCAGATCCCGGGCAAGTGTCCAGGAAATCAGGTCAACAAGGATGGTGGTCAAAACGAGGCCACAATGCCACCAGTGGCTCCCGGGGCGGGACATTAGGCGCCTCTTTCTGACCGTGCCCCGTGAGGCAGGGCTAAGGCTGTTATCTCTGTAGGGGCGGAAGCAGCTTGCTTGACTCAGGGAGCCCGGATGCAGCCTGGGGCCACACCCAGGAGGCAGAACTTGAATCCAGTTCTCAATCAGCAGCTCATGGTGCTCAGCAAGGCTCACTGCTTCCTTCCCCCGGCAGGCATCAGCTGCCTGCAAAGGCCAGCTCCCAGAGCGCGCCCTCTCTTCTGAATCCCCAGGACATGCTCGAGTTGGTACTGGCACACGCTTCCACTGGGCGAGGGCACGTGGGACCTCCAGGTGCACTTCATGGCTCATGACTCTCTTTCTGAAGGGCCTCTGTCTTGCTCTGCGACAGGGGCCAGGCCTCTGTCCTCTCTGGGACCTGTGATAGGTCAATGTGCCCATTTTACAGAGGAGAATGTGGGGTTGTTGGGCTCCTCACAGCACCCCCAGGTCCCTACTATGTCCTGGGCAGGCCTCCCTCTCAGGCCTACAGCTGGCTTACAGGTGTCCAGGGCAAAAGGACTGTACAGGAGCACTGCCTTGTAAGATGTTGACCCCCTGGACTCCTGTCCCTGGCGTGCCTTGCAGTTCAGGACAACTGGGTGCTTAGGGAGACCCCTACCTGTGCCATCCAGCTTGGGGTGGCTTGCTGTGCCACCCTGTGCCCTCTTGGCTGACTGCCTTCCTCACACAGCTTTGCAATGCCGTACTTGTCTTTACCGGAGTCCTGAGCTTGCCCAGCGACCCCGGGCCGGTCTGAGCCACGAAACCTCCGGCAGGACCAGCTAAGCCGCCCGTTAATCATTGCCGCCCTCCTGGATGACCCGGGCGGACTCTCCAGGACCATGAGCGCAGCACGAAGGCTGGTTGTGACTCCCACTGGGGTCCAAGAGCCAGCCGGTGGGTGGGTTGGGGTGCAGTCAGCGACGGGGAGGGACCCTGCTGGGCTGCCACAATAGTGTGCCCACATGCTTTCCAGAGCTGGGCGGCTGTGGTTAACTAAGAAGGGGCTGGGCAGAGGCTCTGCAGGCCAGACTGCTGCTCTGGAGGTCGTGGGGCCCTCAGAGTCCTTACACACCTGGGAGGGCCTGGTTCCTGGGATGTGCCAGTCACAGGAGACCCAGAAATGAAAGCCTGGTGAAGGGTGACGTGGCAGACAGGACATATCTATGGTTTTTGTTTTTCGAGGTAGGGTCTCACTCTGGTCCAGGCTGACCTGGAATTAACTCTGTCATCTCAGGGTGGCCTTGAACTCATGGCAATCCTCCTACCTCTGCCTCCCGAGTGCTGGGATTAAAGGCGTGCACTACCACGCCCGGCTGTTTTTTTTTTTTTTTTAAAACAGCATCTTTTTATTTTTATTTATTTATGAGAGAGAGAGAGAAAGAATGGGTACAGCAGGCTCTCTAGCCGTTGTAGATGAACTCCAGACACGTGTGCCACCTTGTGCATCTGGCTTTACTTGGGTACTGGGTGCTTCTCAGGCAAGCACCTTAACCGTGAGGCCATCTCTCCAGCCCCTTGTCTGTGTTTTGAATGCTCACACGCAAGGGTATTTCCTGGGAGTCCCACAGCCGCCCACAGTGCCTGCTCCCCAGGCCGAGCCCAGTCACCGTGCCTCACGCGGGGACCCTCGCTCGCTCGCACCCGTGGTAGGGTGACGTCCGCTCCAGGGTTGAGCCCCGGGCCTCTCGGCTACTGCTGAGTCCAGATAGGCCCTAGATGAAGATGGACCAGGTTCATGTGACCTCCCAGGGACCCACAAGAACCATGTTGGTTCTGCACACCCCTGCTCCTCTGCTCTGGCCTCCCTCGTGGGACCCCTGGCTTCTTGCATCTGCTGTCACAGGTCCCCAGCCAACAAGGTTGGCGGCATATTCCAAGCTGGAGCCTGGGGACAAGATAATTCTCCAAGGGACGCTGGGAGGAGCCCCCGAGGCCAGTCAGAGAGAGCTGCTCAGGAGAGGAGACCTGGGCCTAGAGACTTGTGGTGCTGAGCCACAGAGAGAAGTTGGGAGGTGCTCCAAGAGGGAGCAGCGCTGTGAAAGGCTGCCAGGCAAGTGCCTGGTCAGGTGTGTCCTTGAGAAGGGTGGGGAGAGGGGGAGGGTCAGATCTGTCTGCCAGAGGGCCTAGCTTAGGGCTAGTGTCCTGATTGTAGACTAATGGGGAGCCATGGGTGGTTAAGGAGAGGGTCGGGACTAAGTTTGTTATCCCCCTGCCCCCTGGTTGCTGAGTGGAGACTGAAGAACGCTAAGGGCCATAGCAGCTGCTTCCATAATAGATGGGCGTGGTTTGGCCACTGTGGCATAGGAATTGGGGGAAGGGGTCTCCTGAGTCCTGGGAAGGGGGAAGAGACAATGAGCAGAAACCAGGGGTACTCACAACCACCTGAGCCAGGCCCTTCGTTGATCCTAGGACAGCCAGGGCCCCTCTGTCTTACCAAGAACAAGGCAGAGTCTTTAGAGCTGCAGGATAGGGGAGGACCTCATTGCCTGACCTTCTCCAGGACTCCCTGGGCTATGCTCAGGCTCAGAGTTGGGGCAGAGAGACAATTTGTCTGGATCTTGAATACAGACAGGGTCTGTCATCCCAACAACCTGCCATGGGGTTCCTTGTCTCAGGCAAAAGGCTTTGGGTGAACATAAGCCATATCTGGCCCTCTGGTCTTAAGATGCCTGTTGTCTGAAGCCAGAATTGACCAGAAAAAGCACCACTTTAACCCAGTGTCTCTGAGAGGACCCTCGGCCCCTGGCCACCACATCAGCACTTGGCAGGATCCCAGGTCTCTGTAAACAGCCAGCCTGGGCTGAAGTCCTGACCCAAAGTCCAGGGCCCCCACGCAGGTGCCTATCAGTAAGGAACTGGGTTTGTAGACTTGGGGGTCACAGGACATTGTTATCCTTGGGGTGAAGCTATGGCCCTGAGAATCCAAGCCTCGAGGGATTGCGGTACATGAGGGGCAGTCTAGTCGGCGAGGGACTTGTCCCCAACCCCAGTGAGGACTCTGGGATGCGGGGCTGGGCACCGCAGGGGAGGATCCTGTTCATGAACTGTCACTGGTCTGCCACTGAGTCCTGAGGACAGTTGGGTGGGGACCCAAAACCGACAAGGGAACCCAGGTTGGGGCTCTGGGTGCCTGGCAGGTGGGTGGCAGAATGAAACATGGGCAGGTGATTGGCACTGTGTTCCTATTGTCCCCTTGGATGGATTTAACCCCACTTGGGTTAGCCCTCTGCTCCAGACCGACTTCTGGCCTGACAGGGTTCAGCCTCCCGGTCAGGCGCTCTCTGCGCCCCACAGCACGGGCAGCAAAGCACGGACAGGGAGGGCACTCGCTTGTGGCCCCACAGCCCGGGGTTAGGTTTACACCTCCCAGTAGCTCCTTGGCATAGTGGGCAAGGGGCCCTCCATTTGCTAAGCCTTGCAAAGGTCAGAATGCTCCCTCGCTATCTTACCCCAGTTCTAGGCAGGGCAGATGAAGCCTGAATTGGGGTGTCCTGAGGAGGTGGTCATGTCCACCTGCCAGGCAGTGTCTAGTACGGTCTAGGTGACACATCTTGTCTGCTGGCAGACGCTGGCCTGCCTGGCTCTGGGGACAGTGGTTCTAGCCCAGGATGCTGCCCACGCTAGCTGGCCAACATCTTCGGCTAGACACAAGGGCACAGAAAGGAACATGAGGGGATCACAGGACAGGAAAACACAGACTCTAGTGAAGAGCCAGGAAGCCTTCATGGAGGAGGAATAGGAAGAGGAGGGAGAGGCCAGGTGAGAGGGAGGACGTCCAGGGGAGGACACCATCCTAGCCAGGGCCTGGAGGCTGTGCAGGACTTCCAGTATGAAAGACTCTGGTCCCTGAGATCATGTGGGGAAGGTGGAAGAGACAGGAGGCTGTGAGTGGGGCTGGCCACACCCCAATGGGCAGCACAGTCCCCCGTGAGCTTCACCACTCATTCGCTCACTCAAAGAGCACAGTCTTTTCTATGAGAGAGAGGCGATTGGCACGCCAGGGTCTTCAGCCACTGCACTCACACTGTAGATGCCTCGTGCGCAGGTGCGACTTTGGGCTTGTGTCACCTTGTGCATCTGGCTTATGTGGGCCCTGGAGAGTCAAACATGGGTCCTTAGGCTTTGCAGGCAAGTGCCTTAACTGTTAAGCCATCTCTCCAGCCCAAAGGGTGCATTCTTTGGTCCCAGTCCCACTGAGAACTGGGGACACAGAGAACCTGGGATGCTAATAGGGAGAGAGAATAAGAAAATTATGTGACTGGTGATGACACTGGGCTTTCAGAGGGAAACAGGTCACAAGGTGTGGCAGACTGGGGGTGCACCAGAAGAGAAGAAAGGAGCACCCACAGGCCCTAGGGTAGGGGTTGAAGAGAGGCTGAGGGTTGGGGATGGAGGCTGAAAGGAGTAAGGAGAGAGGCCAAAGGCTGCTGGGGTCAGCCAGAGACAGGTCAACAGCCAGCCAGCCAGGGACGGATTGCTCTGGGCAGGCTACAGAGCAGGCTCAGCATGGGGGAGGAGAAGCAAGACAGGGCGGGGACCCCATGGGGAGAAGGGTCTCTTTCCTGACAACCTCAGAAGGCACAGATGGGAGGCAAAGGGGCCGAAAGCCACTCTGGGTCCACACTTGGGGCAGAGGGAACCTGCGATCAGTCACCTTGGTCTCCATGGCTGTGCGTCATAGGAACTGCCTAACCTGAGATCACAGAAGCCAGCACCTTGCGGTGGGGGGGCTGGGGGGGCGGCTGGGGGGGCTCCCAGCCTTGGCCAAGCAGCCAGGCCCTGGCCCACTGGAGGAGTTCCTTCTCAGCTGTTTACAAACAAAGACCCATGCTGCCACCTGGTGGCCAGAGCCTTGGCAATTGGCTGCCCCAGCCCAGACCTGGGTCCAGGTGTGTCAAGGACCCCGGGGTGGTCCCAGCAGCACACCTGAGCTTGTGTGGAGTATGTGCCTCTCCAGCTGCTAGGGATGTCTTGCAGGTGATGTAGAAAGCAGGGGGAGGCCTGAGGAGCCCATTTGCTGGACTTCACACCCCGTGCCGGCCTGCCCCGCTTTGCCTGGTCTTTGATTTCCTTCCAGACTCTTCCCTATGCACCCAGGTATTTTGTAATGTAAAACGTGATTTGTACCCCACAGTCTGAAAGCTGCCAGGTTAGCTCCCACGCACCTAGATGGTGGTTCTCCCCCCTCTGTGTGTGTGTGTGTGGGGGGTACACCGAGATTCCTCCAGGCCCAGCAGTCTCTCACACTCTCTGGGATGGTCAGTGCGGTGGTGAGTGGTGAGGTGCCCAGCTCCCCTGAGGATGACACGCGCCGCAGCACCTGGGAAGGTACCCATCAACCTCCCTGTGTTCCCAAGGCAAGCACCACTGCATGCACAGTCGCCCAGGGCCTTCTCAACCTAGGGTGCTGCCTTCTGTGAGAGAGCCATTGGGAGCCAGCTCACAGCCAGGGGAGGGTCAGAACAAACCTCCTTCAAAGAAGGAGACCCCGCCCCAGCCAGCGCCAGCCCCAGCAACCCTGCAGGGCGGGTCTGTGTGGTCTGCCCATGGCATTGGGTGTGGAACGACTCTGGCTGGTCAGCCTTCCTCCGCTAAGAGAGCCAAGAGCACTGAGGGGCACGTCAGCTGTGCTCTGGATCTGGGATGAGGGAGGGTAACTCTACACAGCCACCAGCACACTCTTGTCACCTGCAGAAGGGGCCAGGTGGGGACCCAGTGACAGGAGGTCCTTGTCACAGCAAATAAAAGATCAGCCTACTGGGAGGCTGTGGCTGTGTGGGGACTGAAGGCATGAGTGACATGGCTGTGGCCACCCATTGCCACTTCAGGACGCCCCAGGCGTCTTTTGTACCCAGAGGAGTTGTAAACGTGTCCCGAGTTTAATACCGGTGGGCTTGTCACTGACTGT
Source organism: Jaculus jaculus (assembly GCF_020740685.1). NCBI lineage: Eukaryota > Metazoa > Chordata > Mammalia > Rodentia > Dipodidae > Jaculus > Jaculus jaculus. Next base: position 135,785,632 of record NC_059109.1, read on the forward strand.
GTGACTTCTAGCTGGTGGCTTACCATCTCTGTGCTCCCTAAAATGGGCAGAAGAAGTTCCTCTCTCCAAGGCCTGGCCCACACCTGGGCTGGTCCTGTAGCTGTGATGTCTAAAGTCACTGTAGCGCCCCGAGAGCAATGCGGCAGCCTGTGGGTCAGCAGGTGCGTCCTAGGAGTTCCTGAAAGAATGAGGGGGTCTTGTCGGTGGCGGGCCAGAGTGCAAAGGAGTCGCCACAAGAGGAGAGCAAGCCCTGCAGAGGTCTGGGTTTGAGTCCCATCCCTAGGCTTTGGGGGTTGGTATCAGCTGGAGGGCTTGGGAGGAACTCAGCCTGGAGTCTCTGGATGCTTTGGGTATTGTGACCCATCCCAGACCCAGAGCACAGGCCTTGCATCTGGCTGCTGCTGAAGGAAGAAGGGATGGAGGGGTCTCTGGGGATCTTTGGCTGGGCCCAGCTCAGACCCTGAATGCCCACAAACCTAGCCTAGGGTACAGGGACCAAGTGGCCTATGGCCAGCAGATGGCGCTCAGCCCAAGGCTGAGAATCTGCTGGAGCCCAGATCTGGCTGGTCTGTTGGCCCAAGCAGCTCTTCACATAGTTGCCAGAAGGTGGCGCTGCGTGCTGGCTCGTGCCTCCACATGGCTCCGGGTTCACTCCCTGCCCTCTTGGGTCCAGCTTGAAGGGACCGGGTGGAAGGAACAGGAGGGACATCTCAGCCTGGAGCTGCCAGGGCCAGCCTATCTGTCCATGGTTCTGGGGTGACACACAGCTGCTCAGGGGTGTGCCTTCATACTCAGCATGGATTCCATAAAGAGGCTGTCTGTGTCCCCACCTCTGACCCGCTTTACAGAGGAGGAGCCTGCAGGTCAGAGAAGATGCCTTTTTCGGGTTACAGTTGGGGACACCCACCCACCCAAAAGCAGCTGATGGCAGGAAAGGGTTTTCTTTGGCCTACAGTTTCCAGGGGAAGCTCCATGATGGCAGGGAAAGAATGGCTTGAGAAGTCTGGACATCACCTCCTGGCCAACATCAGACGGACAACAGCAGCAGGAGAGTGAGTCAAACTAACACTGGCAAGCCAGGGCTAATAAACCTCCCGGGCTACCCTGAGCACCACACCTCCTCCAGCAAGGCTCCACCTCTCAAACTGCCATCAGCTGGCGGCCAAGCTTTCAAAAACACAGTTTAATAGTTCTAAACCACCACAAGGGTCTCTATGTGGTGCCCGAGAAAGCTGTTTATCTGTGGGAAGCCAAAACAACTGATGAGAGTGGGGTGTTGAAGTCGCCCACTACCACTGTGTTTGGTGTTATCTGTGACCTTAGCTCTAATAGTGTTTGTTTGATGAATTTGGGAGCCCCCATGTTAGGTGCATATATGTTTAGGATTGTAATGTCCTCCTGTTGGAGTGTGCCTTTAATCAATATAAAGTGACCTCCTTATCTTTCTTAACTAATGTTGGACTTAAGTCTACCTTAGGATTAGGACTAGGATAGCAACCCCTGCTTGTTTTCGAGGCCCATTTGCTTGAAACACCGTTTTCCAACCTTTCACCCTAAGATAGTGTCCATCCTTTGTAGAAAGGTGGGTTTCTTGGAGGCAACAAATTGAAGGATCCTGCTTCTTAATCCAGTCTGCAAGCCTATGTCTTTTGGTTGGGGCATTGAGGCCATTGATATTAAGAGATATTATTGAAAGGTATGTATTTTATTTTTGCCATTTTTTTTTTGTAGTTCTTCTGGTTTTACCTTTGCTCTCTTGTGTTAACTAGTATTTGAGTATTGTTTGTTTTTTCCAGGTTCCTTATATGTGTGCTTTTCTTTCTCTTCAGCATGGAGGATTCTTTCAAATATTTTCTGTAGAGCTGGTTTTGTCTTCAAATACTCCTTTAACCTGCTTTTGTCACGGAATGTCCTTATTTCTCTGTCTATTTGAATGGATAGCTTTGCAGGATAAAGTAACCTTGGTTGACAGTTGTTATCTTTCAGAACTTGGATTACATCATTCCAAGCCCTTCTGGTTTTTAAAGTTTGTGTTGAGCAATCTGCTGTGATCCTGATGGGCTTGCCTTTGTAGGTAACTTGATTTTTCTCTCTAACTGCTTTCAATATTTTTTCTTTGGTCTGTGTGTTTGGTAGTTTGATTATAATATGGCGAGGAGAGGTTCTTTCCAGGTTTTGTCTGGTTGGTGTTCTAAAGGATTCCTGTATCTGAATTGGCACCTCTTTCCCAATTTGGGGGAAGTTTTCTTCTGTGATTTTGTTGAAGATGCCTACCATGCCTTTGGAGTGAAATTCTTCTCCTTCTACTATACCCTGGATTCTTTTTTTTTTTTTTTTTTTTTTTTTTTGGTTTTTCGAGGTAGGGTCTCATTCTGGTCTAGGCTGACCTGGAATTAACTCTGTAGTCTCAGGGTAGCCTTCTTGAACTCATGGCGATCTTCCTACCTCTGCCTCCCGAGTGCTGGGTATAACCTGAATTCTTATGTCTGATTGTTTCATAGTGTCCTGAATATCTTGAAATTCCCATTCATACTTTCCTATTAGTTTGTCTTTCTGTTTGTTGGACTGCATTAGATCTGCCACCTGGTCTTCTAGCTTAGATATTCTGTCCTCTCCTTCATCCATTCTACTGGTGAGATTTTCCATAGAGTTTTTTTTATTTCATTAACTGTGTTCTTCATTGCTAGTAATTCTGACTAGTTTTCCTTTATTATTTCTATTTCCTTATTTATATCTTATATTGACCTCTTTATTTCATTAAATTGGTGTCCTTGTCCTGTATCTTCTTTGATTCCTTTGATTTCCTTTTTCATTCCTTTGATTTCTTCTTTGACTTCTTTGAGCATATTTATAATCATTCTTTTGAAATCTTTCTCAGGCATTTCCTCTAACTTATTCTCACTGGAGGTCATTTCTGATGCATTAATACTTTTTGGTGGATTTATATTGTCTTGATTTTTGGTGTTTCTTGTGTTATAATGTGTATATATTTGCATCTTGGACTAATTTAATGCTTGGATTTCCTAGTTAGCTGCAGTATTATTAGATGTGTCAATCAATCTGATATTATATATCTTCAGGGTAGGAGCTTAAGGTGCTCTCAAGAGTATCTATAAAAGTGACCCTAGGTGTTGGGTTTGCCTGCTAAGAGAGTATTCAAGTAGGCTGAGTGGAATAAAATACAAGCAGATTCTATAATTTAACTAAACAATATACATTTTCAATGAAAAACAGTACAAAGTATTTATGCAAGAGTAGGTATTATGACAACCAGATCCTCTATCAACAAGGAGGTTAAGATTTCTGGTCTGTTGAGGGTTCCAAGTCAGCCTGTGACCCAGTGAGACCCTTCCTTAATGTACAACAGAAGAGGAAACAAAGCCACTATAAATCAAGAAGCAACAAATAACAAGCCCAAAATATAGCTTATTTAAGAATGGCAAATCTGACTATCCATCAGATTTAACATATAATTTATCCTGATATGGAAGGTGCAATTAGCACTTCCAGTTCAGGGCTATGTACCAGGCTTATTTGGCAGGTACTAACCTGGTGTAATCCCAGTTACCTTTTGGGGTGATTTTGGTCTCAGTTATGCTGCACTCCTGCTTGGGTCCCTCTTTGGTGCACTGTGGGTTCAAGTAGGCTGGCTGGGTCGCTGGACCACTGCTCTGTTCACTGGAGCTGGGCACTGGTGGTGGGGGAAGGGAAGCTGTCGATGGTGGCTCTAGTTCTCTCTCTGGTCCACGTGATCCTCTACCTCGTGATCTGCTCCTCTGGTGTTCACTGCCGTTCTCCCTTCACGTTTCTTGAGTTTGCGAAGAGCTCCGGTGTGAGTGGAAAATCCCCTCCCCTGGCTTTTCCTGCGGCTCAAGTTGCGCCTTGCAGCTGTGGCCCCGCGGACCTGGTGCCGCCGCTGCTGGAGCCGCTTCGGCCAGCCTGTGTGGGTGCTGGATCTCTCCTACTTCTCTGCTGCCATTTTAATTTCTTCTACACCTCACTTTTTAGTAGAAGAGTGTATTTTGCTGTTTTTTTGTTTTGTTTTGTTTCTTTTTGGCTTTTTCTCCCCTAGGCTGCTTTGGTGTGGTTCCTATGCTGCCATTGTAACCGGAAGAGGGAAGCCAACACAAAAGAAGGATAGCAGCTCCTTGGTCACATTGTCCCAATGCCTCTACTCCTCTGCCCCACCCATAAAAAACCAGACAAACAAGAACACTGGGGAAGGAAAGTACTTCATTTTTGCTTTAACTCCAAAGTGTCAAGAGATGCATGATATTCCAGATTCTGGGCTTTTGTTGTTGTTGTTGGTTTTGTTTTTGCTTTTTGTGTTTTTCAAAGGTAGGGTCTCACTCTAACCCAGGCTGACCTGGAATTCACTATGCAGTCTCAGGCTGGCCTCGAACTCACGGCGATCCTCCTACCTCTGCCTCCCGAGTGCTGGGATTAAAGGTGTGTGCCACTATAGTTTTTAAGCATAGTGTAAATATTTTTAGTTTCTTTGTCTTGCTCGAAAAAGATGGAACTCTTCCCCCACGTTGTGGCGACTCCTTCCCGGGCCAGGCGGCTTGTTTCACCAGCCAGGCCCAGCACCTGCTTCCCAAGTCCTCTCCTGCTCCCAGCACTTCCTTTCCTAGCCAGCTGCTCTAGGAGCGAGCATTCTCCAGGCCAAAGGCACGGAGGGAAAGCCCTTGACATTAAAAAAAATTAGTTGTACGTGTGTGTGTGTGTTTGCGCGCGCACACACACACACACACACACACACACACACAGAGACATGCATGGGTGCACTAAGGACTCTTGCTTGCAAATGCCGTATGTCCTGCTTTGCCCCATGAAGGAGACAGAGGAATCTAGTGTTGCCGGGCATGGTGGCGCACGCCTTTAGTCCCAGCACTCGGGAGGCAGAGGTAGGGGGATCGCCGCGAGTTCGAGGCCAGCCTGAGACTCCATAGTGAATTCCAGGTCAGCCTGGGCTAGAGTGAGACTTTACCTTGAAAAAAACAAAACAAAACAAAACAAAACAAATCTAGTGTTGATTAGGGGACCCAGGGCAGACCAGATGATCAGAGCAGTCATGGGAAGGCTGGGCACCCTGTGCTAGAAGCTGTCACCTGGACCGCTCGGTCCCTGATGCACTGTCTGTCACAGGCATGTCCCTCAGGTGTCTCTAGCCCACAGCCCAGGACCCACGCACAGCCCTGGCCTTGCCTCATGCGCCCTGGGCCTCAGATGGTTCCTCCTGTTGTCCTTTGAGCAAACACTTTTTTCCTTAAGAAAGCCCTTGGAGCTGGGGAGGATGGCTCCGCGGGTAAAGTGTTTACTTCTAAAGGATGAAGACCCGAGTTCAGACCCCCAGAACTCATATGAATGTAATGCTGGGCACGGTGGTGCCCACCTGTAACCCCAGTGCTGGGGAGGTGGAGACAGGAGGACCCCTGAGGATTGCGGGCCAGCTAGTCTAACTGAACGGTGAGCAGCGGGTGATCTCTCTTGAAAAATAAGGTGTGGAATGACTGACAAGGACACTGACATCAGCCTCGGCCTTCACGAGCACACGTGTGCATCTGTATGGTGCCCACACGCATGCAAACACACACCTGCTTTAAAAAAAAAAAAAAAGGCCTGGGTCTAGGGAGATGGGCCAGTGCTTAAAAGACACTTGCCTGCAAAGCCTGCCCGCCAGAGTCCAGGTCTCCAGAACCTGTGTAAAGTCAGATGCACAAAGGGATACATGCATCTCGAGTTGATTTGTAGTGGAAAGAGGCCCTGGTGCCCCCATGTGCTCTCTCTCTCTCCATCCAGACAAATAATTAAAGATATTTTTGGCTGAAGAGATGACTCTGTGGTTAAAGGCACTTGTTTGCAAAGCCTGACTGCCCGGCTTTGATTCCCCAGGACCCATGTAGAGCCAGGTACACAAAATGGTGCATGCGTCTGGAGTTTGTGTTTGCAGTGGCAGGAGGCACTGGTGACCCATACTCACTCAGTCTCTCTCTCTCTTTTTCCAAATAGATAAACATTTTTAAATAATATTTTTAAAGCCCCACCGTGTTTGGGGAGTTGGAAGGTACCTGGTTTTTGCTAGTCCCTCTTTCTGGGGACACACTTGAGGCTGATCTCACCTCTATCATGGAGCATCTTTGGCTTCAGAGTAACCATTCTGTGCTCCATCCTCTGACTGGTTCAAGGACTGGCACGTGACCCATGCTCAACCAATAAGAATTCTCCTTTTGTTGTGCCTCCCCCCCCCCCACCCCATTCCACCTGGAGAAATGTCTTCTGGGCTGGCTAAGCTGGTTTGGCTACAAGCCATGGGTGGCTGGCGGACCTCCAGAGAGCTGAGCAGGAGGAAGCCAGACACAAGCCTGAGTGCCTGGATCCAGCCGTTCCTGAAGCTGGGGATCCCATGGCATTGAGGCTTGTCAGACAATCCAGTCCCGGTTGTTGTTGAAGCCGGACAGAAGACGAGGCTTCTGTCGCAGGAAGCTGGGAGACTTCCAGATCACTCCCCGGTTCCCTGTCAGCTTCCAGCGCTGGCCAGAGGTTTGGAGGTATCCTCTCTGCACTCTCCCCAAGAAAGGCGCGCAGCGGGGATGAGACAGTCTGCGGTGAGCAGGTCACAGTAGGTGGGAACACATCCTGCTCCCCCAGTCCAAGAGCCCGGCTCATGCCGCACCCCGGTAGGGGTGAGCGGGGGCCAGGGAGTGGAGTGCTCAGTCTCTCTGCTCTGAATGGAGGCTGGTTAACCTCCTCCCCTGAGAGCCTTCGCTGGCTTCCTCTTCCAGTCTCCATCACACTGCGACCGCACAGTTATGGCACGTTAATTACACAGGGGGGTGTCACACGGGGAAGTGAGGGTCTGGCTTGGGCTTGGGGTGGATGCAGTTTCTTGCTCTTGGCGGGTATGGGGCCTGGTTAACCACAGGCCATTGGCAAACCCTGAGACTTGAACGTGGCTTTCAACCGGATGCAGAAGGAAGGTAACCTGGGGACAGTAAGGAGCCCTGACTGTGAACCCCTGTGCATGGCTTACATCTGAATATGGGATGTCCCAGAGGGACATGCTCTGGTGACGGCAGCCCACTACTGTGCCTGGGTGGTGGAGTTTCAGCTTCCACAGATGCTGCCTGGCTCCCTGCCTGGCTCCCCCCAGACACGTACATGGGTCAGGCTGGCTTGTGGCCAGATCTCCTGCAAGTGGCCTGACTCTGGCTAACTTTCCCACCAACTTCACATCTCCATTTTCATAGTCAGGGTGCCCGGCCACCTCAACAGACCCTCCCGTGTCTATGGATGTTACCCCACTCTGAACTGTGCCCCAAAGAGACACTGTTCCCAACCTTCATTGTTTCCTTTGCTTGGCCTCCGAGACCAGCTCTAGTGCTTCTGGCTCCCCAAAAGTCTCCGCGGCCCCAGGGGCTGTAGAAGCCCTGCTCCACATGCCCACAGTCCCGTGTGGTCAGAGACGCTGAGGCCCCAGCGCCATCCGTGTGCTTGGCTGGCCTGTGGTATCGTCAGCTCTGGGGCTTGGTGAAGGCTTTGGCCTGCAGGAGTTGGTCTGCAAGGGGCCCTGCCCAGCACACTTGGGTCCTGGAGGTTTAACAATGGAGAGATAGGAGCTTTAATTTCCCACTCAAGAGGCTTCTGGTTTCCTGTCCAGAACTGTTCTCCTTGTGGCTTTAGTGACCCACTCAGGCCATGCCCTCTGATGCTGTGACTGTGTGACTCCCAGAGCACACCTTATGATATACTGGCCCATCGCAGCATCCCCTTGCTTTGGCCCGTGATGACCCAAAGGTTTCCCAGTGTGGAGAAAGAGGCCTTGCTATGCTAGGGCATGGGGCTTGGGGCATGGATGGCCAGGGGCCCTTGTTGCCAGCTCAGAGGAAAGTAGAGAGAGGAAAGGGCTAGCAGAGGCTGAGGCCTGAAACACTGCAAGCTCCTAGAACCCACAGAAACTGACTTAATTTGCTTTAACATGATCATCTCCAGTTGCACCCATCTTCCTGCAAACGACGTAACTTCCTCCTCCTTTATGGCTGAGAACTCCGGTGTGGGTGTGGACCTCGTCCTTCTGACCGCTCCTGTGCTGCTGGACACGTGGTTGGCTCCAGAACTGGGCTGTTGAGAAGAGTCTGCAGCCAGCATGTATGGGCGGGTATCTCTGTGGCATGTCCACTGGGAGTCCTTCTGCGGACATCTGGGTGAAATGGTGGACCTGCTGTTAAATTTTTGAGGCAGGAGTGGTTGATTTGGGCTCATGGCATTAGAGGTTTCAGTCTGTGGTGCCCTGGCTCCAAGGCTTTTCGGTCATGAGCAAGGTAGGTGGCAGGAAGCATGGTGGAGGAGGCCTGTTTACCCCTTGCTGCCAGGAAGAGAGAGAGAGAGAGAGAGAGAGGGGGGGGGGAGATTGGGGCGCGCAGGATGGACCGCCACAAGATCCCTAGTGACTCATGTCCTCCAGTCAGGCCCACTTCATAAAATGTTCACCTCTCTTGACAATCGCAGCAAACCAACAAACCCCTCTGTGGACTGATCCTTGAATGGGATCAGAACCTGGAGTCCATTCTGCTTCATGGAATGTGTCACTGAGCCCTGGAAGAGAGGTGCAGCTTTGCTCCGTCCCCCACAGCAGCCTGAAGTGTGTCCCTTTTCCCTTAGGGACCTCCATGGAGACAAACCAGGATTTGTGACTGTAACAAAGAAAACAGTTTTAGGGTGAGACACTATAAAACAAAGTTGGATTTATTAAAATCAGAAGGAGAGAGAGCGAGAACAACCTCTAATAGGACAACTGTGGGTTTCCCAGGGAGAGGGTTCTGGTGACTCTCCGGTCACAGTTCTAAAGGTCTAAAGCTTACAAAAATGGCTCCTCCTTGCATAACATTCCCCGAAGAGTGTACTTTACAATGCGGGGCTTCGAATAGCTGATGTGGTGGCACATTCCTGCATTCCTAGCACTCTGGAGGCTGAGGTAGGATTGCCATGAGTTCCAGGTCAGCCTGGGCAAGAGTGAGACCCAAACCTTGACAAAACCCCAAACCAAGCCAAAACAAAACAGAACAACGTGGTGTTTTGAATCAGATGACCCTCATAAGCTCATGTGCTTTGAATGTCTAGTCCCCGGCTGGTGGCAGTTTGGGTGGAACCTTGCTGCAGGAGGTGTGCCACTGGGGACAGACCTTGAGGTCGACCAGCCCCCGGTTTGCCAGTGCTGGCTTAGCCCACTCTTGCTGTCTTCCACCTAGTGTCGCAAGAGGGGCTGCCCAGTCTCTGCCATCTTTCCAATGCCATCATGAAGCTGCCCCCTGAGACTGGGAGCCAAATGAACACTTTCCTCCCCCGTCAGCTGCGTTTGGCTGGCTGCTTTGTCCCAGCAGAGAGAACGTGGTGAGGTGGGTCTGTGAGGGCATGGTTTAGATTTAGGAAGGGGAGGGGAGTGCCAGAAACCCGATGTTACTTATGACTTTGGCCCTAGGTATGCAAGTGTGTTTCCTGTCCTTGCCTCCTCGGCCGGTGCTTCTGGGATTGTATCACACAGCCCTGAGTGAGCACTTGATACCACCGTGTTGACAAGTTGTTTCCTGGAAACTGCACAAGGCCTCTCTGGGCCATATGGGCTTTATCCAGATGTCTGAAGTTTCTCGAGATTTCCTGAACTTTCCTTGGTCTGTAGCAGGACAGGCAGACCAAGACCCCAGGGGGACGCGCCGTCTTCCTCCCCACACTTTCCTTCTCACACACCCATAGAGTGCCCTGTCTTTCTACCCTGCCTCAGTTGGATCCACCAGCCGAGGGGCAGAGGAAGTCCTCAGTGACCCTTTGAAGGGGACACTTTGTAGGCACACCACGCGGTGCAGGGGAGAACCACGCGTGTGGCCACACGAGGCACTACACCAGGGGCTCTGCTGTCCTGTGGCTGCCAGCAACCTGCACGGGGGAACTCTGTCCACTTAAAGCCTGGGTCCTGCTGTCTGGAGGAGGCTGTCTCCCCGGGCTGCAGCTCTCAGCTTGGGGCTGAGCTGATGGAGTTGCTGGAGGGAGGATGACAGCTTCCAGAGCGTGTGGCTTTAGAGCTTGGACCTGGAGGAAGAGCGGGTGTCAACATACGACCAGGGAAGTGCCTGGCTGGGTCCCCACAGGGATTTCGCTCACGGGGGCTGCCACCATGCCACTCGGGCTGGTAACAACGGGCCCTCTGGTTGCAGTGGCTTCCTGCTGCCTCCATGCTCCATTGGCTTTGTCCCTGTAGCATCTTCAGGGAGCTTTTAAATATCACATCACGTTACTCTGGTTCAGAACCCTCCAGGGGCTCTCCGGTTCATTTCAACTATGGTGCGGGTGGTTTGCCCAGACCTCCCGGCTCTGGGCTACAGGGCACCAAAGAGTCTCTGGGCTCATGGATCCAGTTCCCTCTCACTCCTCAGGCTCCTGCCTGTGCCCCAGATTCCCACCTCGGGTCCTTGGTGCCTGCTGTTCCCCTGGCTATATCTTCTTCCATGACTGTTCCTGCTACCCCGGTCTTAGCTCTCTCCCAGAGCCCCCTCCCCCCACTAACGACAGGGACCAAACAGCTGCTCTCACCACGGCCATGGCACATCCTTCCCCAAGTGTCACAGGCTCCAAAAGACACCTTGCCTAGACTCTGATGGGACCTGCCTTTTCCCCACACCCAGTCAATTGTCACTGACACATGGGACTCTCGGGGGTTACTGCATGGATTGCTGGAAGATTAAAGTGAGGCCTGGTCTTCTCACTGTACAAGCCATAGAAGACACCACCATTAGGATGGGGTGCCCACTTGGTGCCCAGGACGGATGTTCCTGGACTCTCAGTGCTGATTGGTGGATTCTGGCATGTTTGACAGACTCTGGCCACTCATGGGTGCATCAGGGTGAGAGCTCCTTATTCCAAATCCCAGATGTCCAGGGGCTGAGTCCCTCTTCCTCCCTTCTTCCTATTGCCGGGAGAAATTTCATGGCGCTTCTATGCTGCTCAGAGCTTTTCCATGGCTCCCCGCTTCCTGGTTGCAGACTCCGACATCCTCCTGGCAGCCTGGAGCCACGTGTTCCTCCCCGCCCTCAGCTAAGGTTTCCTACCAGAAGAAGAGGAGCCTGCCACCCAAACTCGCCCCTCAGGCAGAGCCCATTATTTTTCTCCTGGGATTCTCCCACAGCCCTGGCTCTGCCAGCTGTTTGCTGTGTGTGTGTGTGTGCCTCAGTTTCCCCACCTGTAAAATGCCATTCCAGCAGCGACTGCTAGAGTTATGTGGGGATTTAAAGAGGAAATGATAAAATACAAAAAAAAAAAAAAAAGAAAAGAAAAGAAAAAGAAAGAAGAAAGGAAGAAAGAAAGAAGAAAGCATATTAAAGGAACAAACCAAACCCCTCCCATAGGCCCCAGCCCTCACCCTCAGCCCAGTTTATCACCCAGCAGTTGCTCAGGGCTGACTGACCTCTACAAAAGAGAGGGCACATGCATATCAGATCAAAGCCACAGTGATCTGTGACACCCCAGTCACCCAGCCTCAGTGAGGGGAGCTGTTAGGAAAGTCAGGAAGTGTGATGCAAGAGCCCGGAAAGAACCTGGCTGTTCTGCCCTCCAGAGGGTGACGTCCCTCAAGGTATTTACTTACTGCTGTTCTATCAGCCATGGAAAGAGCTGGAAAGAGACAGGTGCCCCACTGCTTCCTGGAAGGGAGAAGCCCTGCTCACCTCCTGTGTTGGGTTCAGTGGGGACTTCAGCCATGCACACAGCAGCGACGGGACAGGCGAGTTACGGGCCTGGAGGTGGCAGGTTCTTGCACCGGGGCCTTGGGAGGGTGGTTGAGCTGAGCTGGTGTCCTCAGGGGGCCAGACTTGGAGTTTGGACCTGACAGGTGGCAGCTGCTTACACCCCAGAAACAAATATCTCTCTCTGTCAGCTTTCTGGAGAAAGAAAGCGAAACTTTGATGTGGCTTTGGAAAGAAACAGAGTTGAAAGCAGAACCGATGAGCTAGAGACTGTCCCCCCTCCCCTGCCCCACCCCATCCCAGTGACGCCAACAGGGACAAGCTGCCTGTGGGCAGACCAGAGTGTGAGGTGAAGTTGTCACTGGGGCAAAAAGGTTGAGCGGGTGACTGGGTACCCTGAAAACGTCCCTGTGCAAATGAAGATGGAGACCTAGGGAAGCACCTACGATGCGCCCTCCCATCAGTCTATGTGGGCGGGGGCTCATACTGTTCGCTTTTCTCAGAGGGGAAACTGAGGCTCAGGGCGGGGATATCTGTTCCGTAATACCCGGAAGCATGGGTTGCCCTGTTTCCAGCCTTGCTTTAGAGCCTGCATTGCGAGTTCAGAACCCACCTTTCACAAAGATGCCCCCAGGGGTAACATTTGGGACCAGACTGCTGTGTCTTTAGGAACAGGAGTCTGGAGTGAGGAGGTACGTGTTCAAACCCAACTCCATTTTGGGGGTGTAATATTTGGAGTGAGCACGTGTGTGTGCATGTGTGTGTGCGTGTGTTGTAGACACATACGTGGTGTGTGCACACACCCTGTGCACGTAGGGGGTTGGCCAGCGAAGACATCAGGCGCTCTCCTCTTTTGCTCATCTACCTTTTTTCCCCTGAGGCAGAATCTCAGTGAACCTGGAGCTCACTGGTTTTTCAAGTTGACTGTCTGACTAGAAAGTCCCAGCCATCCCACTGTCTCCGTCCTCCCCTCAGTGAGCTGGGGTAACAGGCACGTGGGGCGGTGCCCGGCCTTTTGTGTGGTGCTGAGGAGTGAACTGAGGACCGCGTGCTTGCCCAGTGAGCACTCTGACCCGCTGAGCCATCTTCCCGGCTCCGGGCTCCGCTTTCTACTGGCTCTGTCCCTGGGCTACTTAGCCTCTCTGACCTCTGTTTTCTAGTCTGTAAAGCCGGGTGTCTGAAAGTACCTACCCTGGGGGGTGGTGATGAGAACTAAGGCGTTTAGCTGAGTCCTTCCCCCTGGGGGAGGGTATGTCTCCCAGAGTCACAGGTATAGGTAAAGCCTGGTTTTCATAAATTCCCAGAGACAGATGATTTCTAAGAACGAACTCCAGACTATTTTCTTCCTGGCTACAGAAGGGGAGACAAAGGCTTACAGAGAATGGCCTTCTGTTAAGAACTCAGATTCTGAGGTCCCCAGAGCCCCGCTGCGGAAGATAGAGGATGATAGGTTGAGGACCCTGGTATTTGTGCACAGAGGGGCTACAGGAGCAGCGCACAGGGGACTGGAAGCTATTTGCAGAAAAAGCTATGGGCCCCGGGGGGGGGGGGGCGGCAGGCCCCAGCTGCCCATTAGGGAAGTTAAAAAACATCATTTAAGCTGGGCGTGGTATTGTGCGCCTTTAATCCCAGCACTCGGGAGGCAGAGGTAGGAGGATCACTGTGAGTTTGAGGCCACCCTGAGACTACATAGTGAATTCCAGGTCAGCCTGAGCTAGAGTGAGACCCTACCTCAAAAAACCCAATAATAATAATAATAATAATAATAATAATAATAATAAAAAAATAAAAAATCATTTAAACAAGTTCTGAATGGGCCCCCTAGAAAATTTTTCATGCTTGTGGAGAGAGAAATAGTGTGTGCAAAACCTGTGGAGGAACACAGCCAACTGCATTGTGCGTCACTGTCCGAAATAGACAGTCACCCTTTAAACTTGGACAACGTGGCTGCTTGAGTTCCGGTTTACCAGGACGCCCTCCGCAGGCTGGAAGCGCCATGCACGGACTGGCCACCAGGTGGCACCCGCTCGCCGACCTGGCTCCCCCCCCACCATGGTCCCTGGGACTTAAGGGGAGGTCCTGCCACTGTGGAGTCAGCTCCAGAGAGAGAGGGCGGGGCGTGCAGGACGCACCACCTCCCACTGCCCTCTGCACCACCTTCCTTACGCCTCCTCTAAAACCACCAACCGTTGTTCCTTTTCCCAGGAGTCTTGGAAGTAATCAGATTGGGTCGACTCCCTGGTCAGTTCCCAGTGTCTTCTTCTTCCTTTTAAACTTTTTGTTATTTTTTAAATTAATTAATTATTTTTTTACATTAAATTTTTTTAATGCCAACTTCTATACTTACAGACGATAAACCATGATATTACCCTCCCCTCCCCCATCTTCCCCTTCACAACTCTCTCTCCATTATATCCCCTTCCTCTCTCTGATAGTCTCTCTTTTATTTTGATGTCATCGACTTTTTCTCCTATTATGAGGGTCTTGTGAAGGTGTTGCTAGGCACTGCGAGATCACGGATATCAAGGCCAATTGCTGTCTGGGCAGTTGCATTGTAAGGAGTGGTGCCCTTCCTTTGGCTCTTGCATTCTTTCTGCCACCTCTTCTGCAGTGGACCCTGAGCCTTGGAGGGTGTGAGATATTTCAGTGCTGAACACTCCTTTGTCACTTCTTCTCAGCACTATGGTGTCTTTTGGGTTGTCCCAGTGGTCACGCCATCTGTAAAGAGAAACTTCTCTAACCAGATGCAAGAGTAGCATTAGTATATGAATGTTTAGCCAGGCGTGGTGGTGCACGCCTTTAATCCCAGCACTTGGGAGGCAGAGGTAGGAGGATCACAGTGAGTTTGAGGCCAGCTTGAGATTACATGAATTCCAGGTCAGCCTGGGCTAGAGTGAGACCCTACCTTTAAAAACAAAAAATAAACAAACTACATATATGTATGTATGTATGTATGTATGTATTTACAGTATCCAGTTCTTATCCCACAGGTTCTCAGTCACACCAGGCCTTGGTACCCCAGCTCTGCCCTTGCTTGCTGCTTGCATCTGCATGCTGATGTCTTTGGTGGGCTGAAGGTCAGACTGGGGACTCAAGCCTCACTGAATCTCTGTTCCTTTAGGCAGAAAACATGAATATGATGGCGAATATTGTCAACCTGATGGGATCTAGAATCACTGAGGAGACACACCTCTGACCATGTCTGTGAAGGAGTTTCTAGACTGGGTTGAAGTGGGGAGACCCACCCTCACTGTGGGTGGCCCCATTCTGTGATCTGGAGTTCCAGAGTGCACATAAAAGAGGAAGCAAGCTGACCACCAGCATTCATCACTCTGCTTCCTGACAGTGCAGGGGAACACAGTGGACTGCTGCGTGCCCCTGCTGCCATGATGGGCGGCACCGCAAACTGTGAGCCAAAAGCAACCTGCCTCCTAAAGTTGCATTTTGTCACAGTTATTAGTGCGATGAGCAAGAAAAGGCATTTCTACCAAACTGATTGTGTGCTCACAAAGAAGAAAATGTATGAAAATCCGCAGGCCCTACATAAAAGCAAAAAGAGGAGCAGAGGAGAAAAAAAAAAAGAAGAAAAAAAAAGCTTTCCACCTTTGCTGGCATTCCATGACATGACGGGAGCTTGAATTCAGATTTCCTGTGGATTTCCCACCTTGTTCAACAGGATTCTCACTGTTTATTTTCAGATGTTGAGACTGGGTCTCACTCTGTCGCCTGGGCTGCCCTTGGCCTCCACACTCCCACCATCACCTCCTAAGTACCGGGACTGCATCGTAAGGCCTGGTGGGATTCCTACTTTGCTTGTTTGTTTTTGTTTTTCAAGGTAGGGTTTCACTCTAGCCCAGGCTGACCTGGAATTCACTATAGAGTCTCACGGTGGCCTAGAACTCACGGTGATCCTCCTGCCTCCCTGGTGCTGGGATTAAAGGTGTGCGCCACAATACCCAGTGGGATTCTTACTTTTAAAGGTTTGGATTCTCTTACATTCTTCCTCCTAAGAAATTTCTGGGCTGGGGACATTGCTCAGTGATTAAAGGCTCTTGCTTGCAAAGTCTGTCAGCCTGGGTTTGCTTCCCCAGCACCCACACAAAGCTGGACACAAAATGACACATGCCTCAAGTGTTGGTTAGCAGTGTCAAGCAGCACAAGACCCTGCTCTTTCCCATGTGTACAGACACACACTCAAATAAATACATAAAGTTGTAAAAATAATAATAAAAGAAGAAACTTCCAAGCTACGTCTGACCCACAGAGATGATCTCTAACGTCAATGGCACGGGCTTAAGCAGTTCACCTGTGTCCTTCCACTGTCTTGTGACATCAGGGTGGTCACCAGGCCTAGCTGCCATTTGTGACCTCTTTTCCTGGATTTGCCTTAAGCTCTAGAGTGGCTGCTAGAGTTTGGGTCATCACATCTGCCTCTTATCCCACAGGAAGGAGTAAAGGCAGGTGTCTAACTTCCTTTGAAGAATACACCTTGTGGGCTGAAGAGAAGGCTTAGTGGTTAAGACACTTGCCTGCAAAGCCAAAGGACTTAGGTTCCATTCCCCAGGACCCACATAAGCCAGATGCACAACGTGGTACATGTGTCTGAAGTTCATTTGCAGTGGCTGGAGACCCTGGTATGCCCATTCACTCTCTGTCTGCATCTCTCTCTCTCTCTCTGAGTTTCTTTTTCTCTCTCAAATAAATACAAATAAAATGTTTGGAAAAAATACATCTTGCAAGTTGCACATACTTTCCACTGAGGTCCCATTGGCAAGAACTTGGTCTTGTGGTCCTTATGTGCAAAGGAAGCTAGGAAAGGTAGTGTTCTCATTATCTGGGGCTTGGCTAATGTTAGGGGTGGGTTACTTCAAAGCAGGGCACAGCAGATAGTGGTGGAGACCTCCATGTCCCTGACTGTGATGGTCTATGTCAACTTGACAGGACATAGAATCACTTGTGGGGAATGATCTTGATTAAGTTACCTGAAGCGGGAAGAGCCCCCCCACTTAACTGTGGGTGCCCATTTCATGATTAAGTTACCTAAAGTGGGAAGACCCCCGCCTAACTGTGGGTGTCCCATTTCATGATTAAGTTACCTAAAGTGGGAAGACTCCAGCCTAACTGTGGGTGCCCCATTTCATGACTAAGTTACCTAAAGTGGGAAGACTCCCCACTTAACTGTGGGTGCCCCATTTCATGATTAATTTACCTAAAGTGGGAAGACCCCCGCCTAACTGTGGGTGCCCCATTTCATGATTAAGTTATCTAAAGTGGGAAGACCCCCCACTTAACTGTGGGTGCCCAGTTCATGATTAAGTTATCTAAAGTGGGAAGACCCCCCACTTAACTGTGGGTGCCCAGTTCATGATTAAGTTACCTAAAGTGGGAAGACACCCCCCCACCTAACTGTGGGTGCCCCATTTCATGGGCCACAGTCCTGCACTGTGTAAAAAGGAGAGAGCTGCCTGGGAATCAGCTTTCATCTCTGTCTGCCTCCTCCCTGTGGATTCAATATGACCAGCTGCCTCCAGCTCCTGCTGCCACGGCTCCCCCGCCATGATGGTCTGTAACCTGGAACTGTGGCCTGAATTAATTTACTTCTGGTCAAGTATTTGGTTGCAGCATTGAGACAGTAGACTGATGTTTTGAGATTCTCCTCCAAGGAGGCAGCAAGGAAGTGACTTGTTGTCTGTTCCTTGGTCCATCCACTAAGGCCTGTTTCTTTAGCAGGTGCTGCACTGAGCCCTACTGAGGCAGAAGAGAAAGGCAGCTCCACAGCTCCTAAAGTAGGAAGACCCCCCCCACTTAACTGTGGGTGCCCCATTTCATGATTAAGTTTTATTTTATTTTATTAAGGAGCTGGAGAGATTAGTGGTTAAGGTGTTTGCCTGTGAGGCCTGGACCCAGGTTCGATTCCCCAGAACACCCGTAAGCCAGATACACAAGGTGGCACATGCCTCTGGAGTTCATTTGCAGTGGCTGGAGGCCCTGGTGCACCCATTCTCTCTCTCTCTCTGTCACTTAATCTGTCTCAAGAATAAATAAATGAAATTATGTAAAAGGAAGAAGGTCAGCTGTATGACCTCGGAGCTAGTGGGGAAATAAAGGAGACTGGAGCGTGGTGCTTCCTCACTCAGACTAGGAAGGGCTGAAAGACCCAGAGACTCAACATGGCGCCATCGTCTGCAGAGCCAGTGTCTCTTTTTGCCTTGGAGAGCACAGTCTTGCATGGCTCATGTTTTTCTGGAAACTATTAGAACTCACCGCCCAAAGCAGGAGATAATTACATGTTACCGATCTCAACTCTTCAAGTTTTGCTCGCTCTCTTTTAAAAGAGAGATATTTTTACTGCACATCGTGTTGGCAAACCCGACTCCTCTCTCCTGGTACCAGCATTTCATTTTAAGAGTCTTCTGTGAAGTTCTTGGGGAGGGGTGGAAACCTGTGGTCCTGGGCAGTGAGCTGGGCTTTGGTCAGAGACCCAAAGGTGGCTGGCCACAATGTGGGGATCACCAGGGTCTCTCTGGACCCTGAAGAGAGTGAGACACAAAGATCTCACATGTTGGCGTGTCCCCTAAACACTCAGACAAGTGGGTCCTACCTCTGGTCTCTTTTCCGTACAGCAAAATTATTGGTGGGCCTCAGTGCCCCCTGTGTCCACTGGAGTCAGGGACTCTGGGCATCTCCACTTGTTAACCTAGGCCTCAGTTTCCCTTTGAAAGCAGGATCCCATAGCACTTACCCCATAGGGTGTAGCAGAGGTTAGAGGGTGTGATAGCATACAGAATCCATACATAGAGTTGAGCAGAGGCAAACCCTTAAACATGCATTGAATGTCCCCGGCTGTTCCTCTTTGCTCAACAAAGCCATCCTTTTATCTACCCAGTTACTCACCAACAAGTTCAGACACCTTTGTATCAGGAGGATGTGGACCAAACTAGAAACTTTAAGCTAGCACATCAAGAGACTCCAGGGACCCAAGACTGCCCCCAAGGCAAAGAAGATGCTCACAGCTCTCCTTCTCAGTGAGTTGAGGCTTAGAACAATGGCTCTGAATGGTGGCAAGAGATCCACAGGATGTGCAGGAACAGGTAGGACAGCAGTGAGTGAGAAAGATCCACAGAAAGTGGCGCGGGACACAGGGAAGACGGCCCTGAGTGAGAGGGGTCCACGGGAAGTGGCACGGGGCACAGGGAGGACGTCCAGTGGACGGATTTCCCCCTTATTCTGTTCCCCACACTCTCTTGGAAATTCCTTCTCTACCTTTCCCAACATGTGGTCTGCACTGGCCTCAATTCACACTTGATTTTGGTTCTTTGATTTTTGTTGTGTTGTTTTGGGGTTTTTTGTTTGTTTGTTTGTTTTTCGTGGTAGGGCCTGCTGTACCCCAGGCTGACCTGGAATTCACTATGCAGTCTCAGAGGGGCCTTGAACTCATGGTGTGCCTCCTACCTCTGCCTCTTGTTTGCTGGGATAAAAGACATGCACTACCACGTCTGGCTGACTTTGTTTTATTTTATTTTTATTTATTTGACAGGGGAAGGAGAGGGGAGAGAGAGAGAGAGAATGGGTGTGCCAAGGCCTCCAGCCACTGCAAATGAATGCCAGAATCATGCGCCCCCTCGTGCATCTGGCTAACATGGGTCCTAGAGAATCGAACCTGGGTCCTTTCACTTTGCAGGCAGACATCTTAATCACTAAGCCATCCCTCCAGCCCCTGACTTTGAATTTTTATTTTATTTTATTTTTGTTGTTGTTTTGAAGTAGGTTCTCACTCTAGCCCAGGCTGACCTGGAATTCACTATGTAGACTCAGGGTAGCCTTGAAGGTGATCTTCCTTCCTCTGCCTCCGGGGTGCTGGGATTAAAGGCATGTGCCACCATGCCGGGCCCCTGACTTTGATTTTTATAATTGAATAAAAAATTTCTTTTTGGCTTTTTGAAACAGCGTCACTGTAGTCAAACTTGTAGCAATTCTCCTGCCTCAGCCTCCTGAGTGCTGTTATTACAGTCATGTATCACCTGAGCAGCTATGGTTTTTAAGAATAACTTTGCACCCCAATTATTTGTCCGTAAGAAATCCATTTAATCACAATCAGTTGTAATCTCGCTATCAAGTGTTATTCTTGGGTACTCTCACCAAGTGGAGGACTTAAGCTATAAATTCCCTTCAAATATAATGAAGTATCATGAAACTTTTATGATGATTAAATGGAGCAGTTAATGAACCTGACATGATCTTTGATTTTCCAGAGATTTAATTAAACATTTATTGATTCTATTTTGTAGTGGTTCCCCTCTGCCCTCCATAGATTGGCATTCAAGCACACTCCCTGCCAGTTACACAACCAGCTGGTCACCTCGGGAGCTGGGGGAGCTCTGTGGTGCCGTTACCAACCAGCTGCCTTGGGCCCTTTGCTCCACCCACGTAGAGATTCCTAGTGGGCAAGGAACTGGCAGATCACGTGTACCAAAGGCTAGGAGTTGGGCTACCAGACTCTGCGGCATACAGCTCCAAGCCCGTGAGTCCAGGGGCTCATGGCTGCATCTTAGGAGGCTTACTGCTCCGGGCTCTGCTGCCCAACGGCTCAGCCCCCAGTGGCTGGCAGAATCCTGGACAGCAGGTGGTGGCAGCAGTGGGCAGCCCTGGGGACTTGGGCCCTGACTGTGGCGAGCAGTGCAGCTTTGGGCTTTGGGGCTTAGCGGCTACCCGGAGCTCTTCCGCTGAGCACAGTCCACCATCCCTCCCTTTTCAGCTCTGTATCTCTTTCTCTATAGATTTCTCATCATTGTCACCTCTGCCACCAGCTCCTCTGTGAAACCCTTCGACTGACCTCTTCGTGTTACCAGCTCAATCCACTCTGCTTTTTTTGTTTGTTCGAGGTAGGGTCTCACTCTAGCCCAGGCTGACCTGGAATTCGCTATGGAGTCTCAGGGTGGCCTCGAACTCACGGTGATCCTCCTACCTCTGCCTCCAAGTGCTGGGATGAAAGGCGTGCGCCACCACACCTGGTACATTCTGATTTTGATAAAAATAGGCAAGGCTACTTGGGAGGGGCCTTTTTTTTTTTAAGCTTAGTGTCATAACCTCCTGGGTAATGCAGGAAGGTATCTTCCAGCTACTTGAAAAGTGAGCGCATAGGGTGTGGAAACTGCTCAGTGGGTAAAGTGCTTGCCATGCATGCGTGAGGACCCGAGTTCAGATCCCAGCACCCGCATGAAAGCAGAGCATGATGCTGTGTACCTGGGCCTCCAGCTCTGGGGAGGCACGGACAGGTCCATTCCTAAGGCTTACTGGCCAGCTAGACTAGATGAATTGCTGAGCTTCAAGCTGAGTGAGAGACTGTCTCAAGAAAGAAGTGGAGAATGACTGAGGAAGACACTCAGTGTTGACCTCTAGCCTCCATATACATGCACACACATGAACAAGCATGTACATACACACACACACACACACATTCATGCACACACACAGAGTGAGCTAACAGCTTATATAGCCAGGAGGATGTGACATGCAAATGAAAGGTTGTTTTTGTACCAATCATAGCACAACTTTCTGTCGCACCAATCACAGGGTTTACACAAGGACCAATCATAGACCTGGAATTGCACAAATCACAAGCTTTCTGCTGAGCTACCAGCAGGCTCCTGTGGGCCTGAGTGAGAATAAGTGCAGGTGGGCAGGTTCTCAAGAGTTCAGCAAGACATGGCTGTCTTTCAGGCTGAAGTAGTGGGGATAGGGTCTGCAAAGGTACCACCGGGTTCTCAGTGCGATGGTGAAGTGTCCAGTGTCTCCAGGCTGCCAGGAGGGCTGTCACTATGGTCCATTGCTAAAGAGGAGGCTGTTAGGCTATTGTCCTCACTTGAAAAGCTGCTGGGTGGAAGGGAAGGGTCTGTGGCCTGAGCCGCCATGCCAGGCTGTTATGCTCACAGGGAAAGCATGATAGTTCGCTTATGCTAAGAAACTTGGGGGCTGGAGAGATGGCTTAGTGGTATAAGCACTTGCCTGTGAAGCCTAAGGACCCCGGTTCAAGGCTCAATTCCCCAGGACCCACGTTAGCCAGATGCACATAGGGGCACATGCATCTGGAGTTCATTTACAGAGGCTGGAAGCTCTGGCGTGCTCATTCTCTCTCTCTCTCCCTCACTCCCTCCCTCCCTCCCTCCTTCTCTCTGTTGCTCTCAAATAAATAAACAAAAAAAAATTAAAAAAAGAAACTTGGTAAACATCACTAATTCTCAAGAGCATGTCTCCATATGAGCCATGTCCCTAGGCCCCAGGGGACAGCTGGACTTCTGCTATGCCCTACAGAGGCGGGGGCCAGGACTCAGGCACGAAGGGGCCTCCGGAGTGCTTGGACTCCTGCCTTTGACTGTCATCTTCATGGAGGATGATGATACTCCACTCCCACCCCCCAGTCTTCTGTGTAGGCTGTGGTAGGCTGTGGAATGAAGGTTCTGGAAGCCAGAAGAAAGTCCTAGAAGGATTCCTCTTAGCACCCAGGCCCTGCACAGAAACTTAGCCTGGGCAGCAGCTGGAGGAACTGAACATACAGCAGTGCTTGCAGAGCCTTCCCTAGGCCTCACTCTGTGAACTTCAAAAATTCATTGTTGAGGTGGGCATGTACACTCCTACAATCCCAGCATCCAGGAGTCTGAGGAAGGAGAACCGTTAGTTTGAGGTCAACTTGGACTACTTGGAGAGATCCTCTCTTAAAACAAACCAAATAAAAACAACCAGGGTCATGCTTAAACTCAATCAGAACAGATGCTTTTAAAGAAAATAAAATGCCTTTTAATAAGTTGAGCATCAGTTACAGCTCTCTGCCCTTGGAGTCCTCTGGAATGGTGGGGAGGGACTCAGGGGGCATGGGTGGAAGTGGGGGCAAGAAAAGCTATACAGGAGGGGCCCGTGTGCAAGCACACAGACACACTCAGATGCACGGGCACACGCAGGTAGACTCAGATAACAGGCACAGACATAGGGCTGGAGAGATGGCTTAGTAGCTAAGATACTTGCCTGCAAAACCAAAGCACCCGGGTGTGATTCCCCAGGACCCACATATGCCAGATGCACAAGGTGGCACATGTGTGTGGAGCGCGTCTGCAGCAGTTGGAGGCCCTGGCGCACCCATTCTCTCTCTCTCTCTCTCTCAAATAAAGAAAGAACAAGCTGAAAAAGGCACACACATAAAACACAGACACACAGATACAGACCCAAGACACATACACACCCACCCACACACAGCCCCCCCCCAACACACAGAGACATTCAGGCACGCACAGGTGTGCCTGCACGCGGATGTATGTTTATTTCTTCAATTGATTAACACATTCAAAGTTGTTCCAAGTTGCTGGATCGGAGGCTTTTATAGAATTTTGCTTTATTTTTAGAGAAAGCTCTCTCCCTTCGGAACAACTGCACGAGGTGTGACGGCAAGCACGAAGCGCCTGGCACCGCCCCGCGCTGCCCCGTTCGCCGGCTCACACGTTCTTCCTCCGGGGATGTTCCGACTGGGCCGCAGCTGGGCCAGGGCGCCAGGGCGCGGGCTGAGATGATCTCAACAAGTATCAGCAGAGAGTCCACAGGAAGCAAAGCGCCTCGTTCCCAACTCATCATGGGAACGGCCTCCAGTGACCGCCGCCGTCCACCGCGGGACGACCGGCCCCCATCGCCCCGCACGACAGCCTCTCCGTGCTTGGACCATGTGGCCACCGAAGCTGGCGCCAACTCCACGCTCCGGATTGGCCAATGAGAGCGGGCCATTCGGGTGGCTGCAGTGATTGGCTCAGGCCCGAGCACATGGCCCCAGCGAGACCAATGGGATTGCAGTGTGCTTTCTCCTCTGTAGGATGGCTGAAAGGAGGCGGAACCCCAGCGGACCTGAGCGAGGACCGACATCAGCCCGGCCTCTCTCTGCGTGGGCCGCGCAGGCGTGCGAAAGTTGCTTTCAGGGTGCAGTATTTCCGTCCACGTGGGCTGGTGGGCGTGAGTTCCCACCGGAAGTCCACCCTTCCAGAAACCATGCTTTCGCTCTCTGCAGCCACTCTTTTTTTTTTTTCTTTTCAAATATATATATATTTTATTTAGGAGCCAGTGAGAGAGAAATGGCATGCTAGGGCCTTTATCTACTGCAAATGTACTCTAGACGCGTGTGCCACCATGTGCATCCGGCTTATGTGGCTACTAGGGAATTGAACCTGAGTCCTTAGGCTTTGTAGGCATGCACCTTAACCACTAAGCCAGATCTCCAGCTATTGTTTTTGTCCTCACCCTGGTGAGGAGGTGTCAGATGGAATCAGTCCCTGAGTATCTTCCAGTGCCATGCTCAATACTTGGCACTCAGCACTGCTCAAAACACACACACACACACACACTAAAAAACAAAACAAAACAAAACTTGGGGATGAGTGGAATATGAGGGCATCCCCAATATTGGAGCTGCCAACTTCAGATGTGGTGCTGGGCACCTGGTTAGGACCAGCAGTCCTCACCTTGGTCATTACTCGAACTGAGGCAGCTGTCTGCTTGAGTAACGCCTAATGGGCTACTCCTTGATTCGAGCCCAAGTACCAGATTCCCTGCTGTCTTGAGTTGGGGGTGGGGGGGACAGTCCTACATGTGCCCAGCAGAACCTCCAAACAGCCCAGAAGTTCAAGGGAGCATCTCACTGATGGAAAGCCCTCAGGAAGCTGGGAAGAGGGGCTGATGTGTGTGGGGGCTGGCATGTGCCATAGACACCAGGGGCAGCCCCTTATGGCCTGCTACAACCCACTTCCACAGGTTCAGTGGTTGAGGGTCTGTGGGGAAGACCCCAGTGAGGGCTGGGATTAGGAGCTACTGGGGTGCCCAGGAGGTCCCTAATTCATGGGGAAGAATGGCTCCTCTCCAAGCCTCTGTAATCCTTGCCTAGCAGGAAAGGAGAAGGGAAGGTGGATGGTTATGTCCCTGTGGTCCAGAGCATAGACGTCCTCAGAGCATCTGTGGACTAGAAGTGGAGAAAACTGTGGATTGAGGCTGAAAGGGCAGCCACCCCTGGGGTTTCCACGTCTGTATTGGCTGATGGTTTGAACAACCCTGTCAAACATTAAAGATGGTTCTATACAGAGAAGTAAATGAGACAGATTCTGAATGCCATTCTGACCTCAGTGGAATCTTTTAGGGGTCCATGTGCCCCATCTGCCAGCTTCCAAGGGCCCTGTGATGAGGCCTGACTCCAGGGAGGGCAGCTGGTGGCTGCTGGGAACCCTCTCTGCTCTACTTTTGTACACCACGAGCCAGAAAGGTCCATGCCTGGACTCCAGCTCCCCGCGGGCCATGTAAGAGCAGAGCTTGGCTTTACCGCCCCATCTCCTTGGCTTCCTCTCCTTCTTCCCCAGGGTGGGGTATGTCCATACTGGATTCCCTTGTGCACAAGCCCATGCCCTAGGGTTTACCTCTGGAAGAGTTTCTTTACTGCACACCTAATAAGAGCTTTCACTGGGCAATGAATGATTTCCCAAGAGGGCAGAAAGGTACATGATGTTTGTCACCTCTTAGCTCCACTAGCTTTTCATTAGAACCACCGTCCAGAGCAAGTGTTTGTGTTGGCGTTCCGGAGTACTGTCGGAACTGAAGCAGAGAAGTT
Source organism: Jaculus jaculus (assembly GCF_020740685.1). Taxonomy (NCBI): domain Eukaryota; kingdom Metazoa; phylum Chordata; class Mammalia; order Rodentia; family Dipodidae; genus Jaculus; species Jaculus jaculus. The sequence continues at coordinate 135,810,991 of NC_059109.1, forward strand.
GCCTGAGGAGATGGCTGGGTAAGCGAAGGACTTGCCACAAAAGCATGAGGCCCTGAGTTTGGGTCCCCAACATCCACGTAAGAGCCCACTGTGGAGGTGTGTGCTTTAATTTCAGGCAGAGGCAGGTGGATCCCCAGTACTTTACTGGCTAGGCAGTCTAGCTGACCCTGAGCTCAGGGTTCAGTGACAGAACTTGTCTCAAAAAATAAGGGGCCAGAGAAATGACCTCGTGGTTAAAGGGGCTTGCTTGCAAAGCCTGACCGCTTCGGTTCAGTTCTCCAGTACCCACATAGGGCCAGATACACAAAGTGGCACACGTGTCTGGAGTTCATGTGTGGCAGCAGGAAGCCTTGGCACTCCCAATCTCTCTCTCAAATAAACAAATATTAAAAGAAAATAAGGTGCAGAGAGACTGAGAAAGACACCCGGTATTGACCTCTGACCTCCAAAGGCACACGCACACACGCATGTGCATCTGCTCACACACACACATTTGTCAGAGGCACTCGTCAGCTCCGTGTTATCTCTACATCTGCACCGTGCGTCCTGGGATGGCCAGAGTGGGAGGGGGAGCAAGAGAAGAGCACCCCAGACAAAAAGAGGCGAGAAACACCTCGCTGAATGTAACTGTAAAATTTATAGTGCAAGTTCTTCAGTTTTGCAGAGTGGTTCCGCCACCATCAAGGAGAATGGGTACATGACTGGCAGCTGCCTCTGGCCTGGAGACGGGCATCCTGCAGCAGACACTCAGCCATCGCACAGGCATGAGCAGAGAGCTCTCAGATGCTGCCGAACCTGGGACAGGGCTGTGAAGGAGCTTTCTGACACCAAGATCAGGCGCAGCAGGTGGGACAGTTGGGGCGTCAGGCAGCAGTCCATGACCCTGTGAGCACCTTGGGGCAGTGACAGAGTCCGGACCACAAAGCAACCGAACAGAACTGTCTTCCCTACCCTTGGGGTAGTCTGTGGTTTTGAAAGCTAAATTATATGTGGAAAAAAACAGAAACCTGTAGTTCACCAGGGTGACCGACAGGGCAGGAAAGGGCTCCAGTTCTGTCCCAGTCCTAGTTTTTGCTGCCTGTGTGGAAGAGGGGGTCGCTGCTTAAGCATTGTCCAAAAACACTGAGTTTTTCAAAGATGAATGTTCCTTAATGCCACTTGCCATGTCGTATGGTTAGACGGACTATATGGGGGGGGTGATTTTTCTAGGGGGAAATGTAGGGTAGATAAGGCCCAGGGTTGGCACTTTCTCTGAACCCGGGTGGGGGCAGACTCCACGTACAATCCACTGACTGCCTGACTTACTCACGAGAACAGCTGTGGGATGGGGAGGGGTGAGCAGCCAGGCCTCGAGCTGCGAGTCCAACCCCAGGAGGGAAGAGCCAGAGCTCAGCCTGTGTCCCCGCGGGACCCCGCTGCGCACCGCCTTCCTTCCTGCGCACCCGCAGCAGGGGTCCCACACCAAAGACGCGTGTGTGGCCTGAGCCTGGTGTCCAGGATCTTGTAGGAGCTTCTGGAAGGATGAACTCCAATTGGTTTTCTGGGAAGGGAGTGAACATGTGGGGAGGAAGGCAGGGGCTTCTAGACCCCAAAGCCTGGTTTGCTTTGACTGTCTCTTTCCAAGTTCACGCTCTTGGGCATTCTGGGAGAAACCTGGGCTTGTCCCCTATCATTGGCCTCAGCAGTGAAAATGAGGTTGGGAAGGAAGCAGGCGAGGATGGGGTGAGGCCGCTGATACTCCCAGCCTCTCCGCCAGAACCCTAGGGCCGGCCAAGCCCCGACAAAGCCTCTGCCACCTTGCCCTTTGGCTTCTGTCCCTGGCACCACAGTGTGGGAGCCTGCAGCTCCAGGAATCACCTTGCTTTTTCCCACGAGGCTCTTCATGGTGTAAGAAAGAGGAAGGTAAAGGGTCAGACACAGCACTCGGGAGGCAGAGATAGGTGGATCACCATGAGTTCAAGGCCACCCTGAGACTACATAGTGAATTCCAGGTCAACCTGGGCTAGAGTGAGACCCTACCTCGAAAAAAAGAAAGAAAGAAAGAGGAAGCTAGACTAAGATTCCTTCAGTAACAGTTTATTTTCATGTTGGGAAAGGCAAAACCCACCGTGTAGGACTTGGCGCCTCTGTGGGGACACTCTTGATCCGTCTGCAAACCGGAGGGACAGCGTGGGTCCCCTTTGGCAGGGAATGTGTGACTGCTCACAGCCCATTTGGACAGAAGCATTGGGTCTGCAGGAGGGTGGCCCTGGGGTCCTGCCCTTCCTGTACTGGGGGGCCCCTTTGCAGACCCAAGGGGACCCCTTGTACTTAGCCTCTGACACTCGACATTTCTCCTTCAAGTCTCAACACACGCGATCGAAGTTTCCACCACACAAGCACTGATATATTTATATTAAAAAATAGTGCAAAATCTCAACATTTATATAAATAGCTCTAAACCCCTGCTTTGTGATTTTTTTTTCTTTACAAGGTAATACACACTTTCTGAGTTGGCACTCAAAATTTGCCATTTTTTCTTTTCTAGTTCAGAAAACAACTTTTTTTTTAATAGGCCTCTTCTAATACAAAAATACTCCTGCCCTCCCACATACAGTTTCTCTTATTTTATATATATTTATATATATAATATTGCAGATCTTTAAACAAAGGTTTTGTGCAAATATGTCTTTAAAGTTAAGTGAAACCATCATAAACAAAAGGAAATTAAGCATTCACACACACAGCTCAACTAGAAAGAAAAAAAAAAATAGACTACTGGAGAATTTTTTTTTTCTCTTTTGCCTTCAAGACACAGCTTAACAAAGAAACGTGGAATTTTTTTTTTTTTTTTTTTTTTTTGCAAGCTTTCTGAGCTTCTGCATTCAGACCAGACGAGACATGTAAATATTTATACATGGAGAGGCGGTGTGGCCCACGCTGCATTCCCTGTGAGGCCCCTGCCCTCCTCTCTTCTCTTTTAAGAAGTGCGGAGTGTCTTTTGCTGTATTACCTACAGGTGCCCTGGTCCTCGCTCCTAGAGTGGGTGACCTTTCTGTTTCTCCTTCTCCTTGTTCTCCAGGGGGGTGATGTGTGGGTGGTGGAGCCGGGTCCCTTCCAGCAGGGAGGAAGACCCACTGCTCAGCTGGTGCTGGAAGGAGGATCCTGGGTAATGACCGATGACCTCGCTGTAGGTGGGGGGAGGCCCTTCCATGCGCCCACCGCTGCTGTAGCTGGTGGCGCTGATGCCCGAGTTACTACTGGGGGGGCAGGGGCCACCCAGCATGGTGCTGTCCATCAGGTCACTGTCGAAGATGGTCCTATTGGGGGGTGCGCGCACAGACTCGCGGTTCAGTTCCAACTGCTGCTCAGGGTCCCGCAGCTGGAGGGTGCAGGGGCCCTGGTAGGGTGGGGGCTCCTCCCCGTCTGACAGTGAGATTGTGGGCGGCAGGGCGATCTCGTGCTGCAGGTAGGGGTAGGTGGGCTGGAAGCGGTGGAAACGGCCTCGTTGGGTAAAGGGGGGCACGGCCAGGCGGTCAGCAGGCCGAGGCGGGGCGTAGACCTGTGGCTGGAGGAAAGAGAGGAGGAAGGTGAGCGAGGGTGACAGGCTCAGAATGGGGTCCCCCCAATGCAGAGCTGTGCTTCAGGGGACAGTAGGGGCAATAGGACAGTAGGCTGGGAGGGAGAAGGGCCGGTCGGCATGAAGTCTCAGCTTGGGGTTGTCCCAGGCTGAGCCCAGAGACTCCTGGGAATAGGACCAGTCTCCATCTTTTCTGTTGCTGATGCCGCGGGTGCCTCTCAGGACAGAGGCGTGTGATCGCGAGCAAGACTCTGAGCCTGCAAGTACATGTCTCCCAAAAGATGCCGGGAACCTCAATGGCCAGCACCGGGGCGGGGGGAGGGAGCAGGCAAGGCTGAGGCGGGGGTAGGTGAGGGAAGGAAGGCTGGAATGGGTCTCACCTCTGGGATTCCGTTGCCTGACACGGTGCTCTCGGAGGGCCAGAGGCATCCTTCCTGCAGGGTGGACAAGGACACAGGTCAGCAGGGTGGACAGAGTTGGTGGGGAGCAAGGTTCTATCCCCTTTAGAATCTGGATGCGGAGTGAGGAGGTCTGGGCCCGACATGTCCTGCTCCTCTTTCTTGGTTGCCTCATCCTGGCAGTGGCCCTTTTGTTTGTTTTCCTGAGGGAGGATCTCACTCTAGCTGAGGCTGACCTAGATCACATTCTGTAGTCTCAGGGTGGCCTTGAACTCATGGCGATCTTCCTACCTGTGTCTCCCGAGTGCTGGGATTAAAGGTGTACGCCACCGATCCTGGCTGGCCACTTTTTAAAAACATTTTATGTACTTGAGAGAGAGTGTGAGAGGAGGAGGAAAGGAGAGAGAGAGAGAGAGAGAAAGAGAGAGAGAGAGAGAAAGAGAATGGGCGTGACAGGGCCTCTAGCCACTGCAGATGAACTCCAGATGCATGTGCTACCTTGTGCACCTGACTTAAGCAGATACCGGGAAATTGAACCTGGGTCCTTTGGCTTTGCAGGCAAACGCCTTAACCACTAAGCCATCTCTCCAGCCTGGCCCTGGCCATTTTTCAGAGATATGGCCACACTGATCTTCTTACTGCTATTTTTTTTTTAATTTTGATTATTTTTTTAGGCAGGTTCTCACTGTAGTCTATGCTGACCTTGAACTCACTCTGTAGCCCCAGAATGGCCTCAAATTTAGTTATCCTCCTACCTCAGCCTCCCAAGTCCTGGGATTAAAGGCATAAGCCACGACGGCCTTCTCACTGACCTCTCTCTCACCAACCACTGCTGCCCCATCGTTCTCCCCCAAACACAAATCTGCTCTGTGGGCCGCCCCACTCAAAAAGTCTGTGTGTGGGCTGGAGAGATGGTTTAGCAGTTCAGGCGCTTGCCTGCAAAGCCTAAGGACCTTTGACTCTCCAGATCCCACATATGCCAGACTTACAAAGGTGAGGCAAGGGCAAGGTCGCACATGCCCACTAGGTGGCGCAGGCATCTGGAGTTTGATGGCAGTGGCTGAGGCCCTGGCACGCCAATCCTCTCTTTAAAAGCAAAGAGCCTGTGTGGGCAGCAGCTTTGGAGCTTAAAGTAAATCTGCCTTATAAGGAAGCCCAGCCTGGTCTCCCCTTCTCTGTTTCCCAGCCCCACCTGGGACTACTTTCACACTGTGTGACCTTGGCCACAGCAGTTCAGCATCTGAACATGCAGATGACTGAACACACTGCATGTCACCATCACCTGGCCCTTGGGAACCGTTAGACGATGTTGGGCGTCTGCCACCAGTCAGCCCCAGTCACAGGGACCAGGTATGGCCTGCCTCGAGGCATGCGCCACCTCCCTGTGGACTTCAGTCTCTCCAGACTCTCTGACGTCCTTATTAACAAACATGGACACAGTGTCACTCTGGGCCAGCTCTGGGCCAGGCACACGGACACGGCTGTCACACCATGGAAATGTGTTATCTACTTTGGGATCCCAGCAGGGAAACAGCATCTCCCAGGAAAGAGCGACTCCGTTTTAGGACCTCAGTTTGTCTTAGTTTCCCTACTAAGAGTAGACGGGGCTCCCTCCTATCTTATTGTAATTTTCCTGTCATTGGGATGTAACTGGTGTATACGCTTGGACATACGTATATACCAACATCCTACTACCACAAGCAAGGTAATGAATCCACCAATCCAAAACTTCCTTTGCTGGGCACTTCTCTGAGGAAGGGTTCCTAGGTAGGAAGTTGTCTCCTGTCAAAGTCTGGGCGGACTGAAATGGCCCAGGACTGCAGTTCCCTAAATGGCCACTAGGGAGTCTGGGCCAGCACGTGTCAGTGGTGGTCAAGCCTCCTCACCCTGCGGGCTTGGCTCCTGGCGAATGGTGATGGCAGCCGTGTAGTCACATAAGCCAGAACCATGGGTGGCTTCTGTCAGATCGCCCCCCACTGTCCCCATCCCACCCACCCGAGCCTCCCTCGATTCTCCCTCTTGTATGAGCTATGCTGGCCCACTTTGCTGGATGGAAGACTGAGTCAGGGCCTCTGCAGACAAGCTGGCTGCAGAGCGAGGGAGATGCAGGGAGCTATCAGAGAGCTGGGAGGGCTGGCAAGAGGCTGCCACGGGCCCACACGTGATGCTGGCAGGGCCCTGCCTCCGCTCTCACCACGCCTCCTCCCACAAGTTCCTCCAGCTCACACTTCCCCACCCACACCCGCTCCAGTCAGTCCTCTGCTTAAACTTCCCGGAGCTCCTTGCTGCCTCCAGGGTTCCAACCACGCAGCCAGCCCTCCCCCACCGCACCCCGCCAAACTGTTCCAGTGTCTCCTGCCCAGGGCTTCCCCTTGTAGAATGTGCAACGCGTGTCCCCAGCACCTCGGGTGGGGACGGCATATGCTCAAGTTATGACCCGAATGTCTAAGTTGCTGGGTGACACTGTGTCATCCTCTGGTTGTGACCTAAGCAATAGATTCAGAATTCTCCAAACTTCCTGGGAGGTGGAAGGCAAGGTCTGTCTGTTTCTGTGGAAACTGCTGCTTACCTCCCATGCCAGCCTTTCCCTCTGAAATTATGTCCCCATTATCTCCCCATTGCCCCCCGCAACCTCTGTGAGCTCCGTCTGTCTCCTCTTGCCTGCCATCAATCTCTGGTGGGGTTCTGGCTCCTGATCTGAAAACACCTCTCATGTGGGCGTCCAGTTCCCCCACAGCTATTCCACCTCGCCCGTCCACTGCCTCTCCCTCTGGACCCCTCCTAGGCCAGGGGTCTGCCAGCCATCGCCATAGGGACCAGAGGAAAGTCATTTCTGCTGGCTCACCCCAGTGGTTCACTTGGTGCTGCGCACAGGCAAACTGGACACTCAGGGTCTTTGACTCAAGAGCCAGCCGGGGCTCTGAGTGTCTCCTTTAGCTCTGCGGTGGCCATCCTGTCCCCCTTGCTCACAGCCAAGCAAGAGCAAGAGTTCAGTGCCATCTGTGACAGTATGAAGGAGAAGGTGTCCCTATCTAGGATGAGGGCTGGGGAGGGTCTGCATTCCCTTGGAACCTTGGTGCAGATCCAGACCTGAGTTCCTGCCTAATTTTGTCTATTTATTTAAACTCTATCTGAATGTGACATAAGAATCAAAACTAAGCCTTCATTTTGTTACATAAGACACCTGTTTCAACTATAGGAATTTTTTTTAAAATTTTTGTTTATCAGAGAGAGGCAGAATGGGTGAGTCAGGACCTCTTGCCACTGCAGACAAACTCCAGACATACGTGCCACCACGTGCATCTGGCCTACCTGGGTACTGGGGACTCAAACCTGGGTCTTCACGTTTCTCAAGCAAGCACCTAACTGCTAAGCCGTCTCTCCAGCTCCAACCTGGTTTTTCTTTAAGGGCAGGAGTTGTCCAGGGGAGCCACCCCCTTCTGCTTCAGGCCTGCGCAAGCTCTGACCCAGCCAGGACGCAGTGACCGACACTGAGAGCCGCAGGTGTCTGGGAACCTGCAGAATCCTGTGGTCTTAGCTGCCGTGTCTAGGTTCTGCCTAGGGGCCATCTCCCGGCCACAGTGGCAAGGAAAGGTAGACATGCCCCATGGCCCCAAGTCTCAGCAGCGCATGCTCCCCACCCTGGGCTAAATGGGCTCTCCCCAGGTGGACCCCACAGACAGCCACGTGGCCGCAGGCAAGCGTTCTGGCCCTCTGAGCCCTGGCTTCTCCTCTGTGGACTGGGTGAGCCCTGCAAGTCACACAGGCAGCAATTGTGGCACGTGGGCCACTCGCCATGCTGACGGCTTCCCTGTTGCCCAGAAACAGTGAAAGCGAACATGAGCCAGGCGGGCCGGCTTCGGAGGAGGGATTCCTTCAGAGCAGAGGTCTTGGACCCATGCTGGGCTGACAGGAGTGCCCGAAGCCCCGTCCCAGGTGCCGGAGCTAATAAACGCTCTTGCCCTGACGACCTGGTGACGCACTGAGGCCGGGCCTGACGCAAGCAGAGATGTCCACACCTGTTAGGGACAGCCCTGCTGGCTCAGGCCGCATCTTGGCTCAGAAGGCACACACTGGGTGCTCCTGCCAGCCCTGGCTGGCATCCCCCCCAAACTGGAGAGCCCTGCCCAGTGCAGTTCATTTTGTCACCATCCTTGCACCTGATGAGCTCCAGCCCGGGGACAGGCTGCTGCCGTGAGCTGTTAACATGCTGCTTCTCCCTGCCTGCCCCGTGTGGAGGACTCCAGGGCCTCAGACACACAGCAGGAACCACGGGGACAGTCTGTTGCGCTGTGGTCCCGAGGGCAGCGGTAAGGAGCACCCTGTGGGAAGACAGAGCTGTCACACTGAGGCTGAGTTTCCACCCAGGTTCAGAATCCGTGGACTCCTGACAGGGCGCTACTGGGTTCCAGCGAGTCACCGATGTCCACAGTGCTGATGGGCCAAGACGCAGGCTTGCCATGATGCCCAGGGTTCCTTTGGTACAGCGTGAAGGCTATTGATAACCACATGGTGGTGGGCTCCACGGCCCCCTGGCACCTAAATCCGCACTGCTCAAGCCCTTTCCATATTTGCAGAGAGCCTAAGCCATCTCCCAGTCTTTAAATCACCTTCAGGTGGCTTATCCCAAGGCAACATAAGTGATGTCACTCAGAGCGGAGTAACTGTTAGCGAGGATGCTGGTCTTTTTTTGTTGCTTTTGTCTCTGAGGGTGGCTGAGTCCCAGTGGGTAAACCTGGAATCCCAAGGGCCAGCTGTCCATGCACAGGACAGGATGTAAGAGTTCCTCACCTAGTACTTCAGACACTGCTTCCTGGTTGCCCCCAAAGCTCAAGGCCTCTTGGAGGCCTCTGTGTGCACTTGCCCTTCTGTTTCCTGGGCCACCTCCAGCGTCAGGGGAGCTTGGGCGTACCCGCAGACAGCCATGGTGTCACATGGATTAGGGGTCTTCAAGCCGGCTAGGGCCAGTTCTCTAGGCTCAGCCTGATTCCCAAGGAGGAGTGGCCTTCCTTGGCCCCTCTCATACCCAAGAAGCTGGGATGAGACTCCAGCCAAGGGAGAGGCCTCTCGGGTGTCCGGTTGCTGCACAGCCTCTGAAGGCATGATGACCACATGGCCCAGATGCTGGTGTGTTGGCGAGAGGGTAGGACTGCCACCCCCTTCTATCTGGGTCATGGCCACAGCACCATGGGCACCTTTCCCGCACCTCTGTCCTGGTGGGCACAGAGTCAAGTGCCAGCTGCTTGTCCCTCTGCCTGTCCATTAAGCCTTTCCATGTCCCCGTAGTGCCAATTCTACCACCACTGGCCCCAGCTGCCCCCCTGCTCGCTCCTCATTCTGCCCCCCACCCAATCCCGCCATCAAGGTGAAGAAGGATGTCAGCCTGCTGTCTCTGGCCCCCTCCCTGCCTCTCACACGGAGGCTCCTTGCAAAGGCTCTGACGGGCCCCAGCACACACAGTATGACTGCATCTGACACCTTCCGGGGCAGACACCTCCCCGAGGGTGCAGACCGCTCAGCCTCCCGCAGCCTCTCGGCGGGTGTGCAGACGTGAGGGGGCCCGAGCACCCACTGAAGCCACTGGTGGCTTCCACCCCAGCTGATGAAAGAAGCTGGCAGTATTCTGGGGCTCCAAATCCAGGTTCCTGCAGGGACTCGGGACAGGGCGCTACAGGCTTGGAGACACTCACCGAGGACAGCCCGTCGTCTCTTCTCCTGCCCTGACTGTGGCGGCTGATGAAGGAGCGCGCAGACAGCTTGTAGTGACTCAGCAGGCAGGTGATCACCACCACCATCACCATCATCACCACCACGATGACCACGATCTGCACGAACTCCAGCTCCGCTGTGGGACAAGGGCACACGTGAGACCTCAGGGGATGGGGACCACCCGCTCAGGGCAGCCCTCCAAGATCTCCACCCCTGGGACCAGGAAGGCTCAGGACTGGGGTGTGGGTTCCGGTGCATGGAAGTGTGTGTGTGGGGGTCTCCTGGTGGAAAGGATGCCTCAGAGACCCTGTCCGGGGCATAGCCTTTGGCCCAAGACCTCGACTATGGTGTCAAATCCCAGCCAGGCACATGTGGAGAGCTCGGGGTTTCTGCCCGAGGGTCCGCTGGTAAACTTTCCTCTCCATGTTATGCACAAGTGGATCATAGAAAGGAACCCGTGTCCCCGCCTTTGTGGCTGGGGTCCCATCACCTGCCAGGGGACCTGGAGAGGGGCCCGGGGGAGGAAGTGGTGGCTCGAGTGGACAGAGGAAACGTTGGAGCGGATGTGGACTGAGTGCAGGGAAGGCACGTGTGGACACGTGTATATGAACCAAATATACCTTGGTGCTCACATCTATCCCAGCACCCCCACACGCCCAGCACTCTTACAGCACCCCCAAACAACAACACACTACTCTGCCGCTACCCAAACAGTATCACAATATTCTTGTACACCCCAACGTTCCCATACACCTAAATAAATACCTCAAGCCTTCTACACATCACAGATACCCTAACAGTCCCACAATACCTCAGGAATATACACCTCAACCCCCTTACACATACCAACAAACACCCAAAACTCCTACACACATCCCTGCAAGTAACGGCCTGACCCTCCTACTCCCCCCGAAACAACCCCCCCAACTTCCTACACACTTCAACAAAGAACATGGCAACCCACCTACATGCATCACAACAGGCAGACACACAGACAGCCACTCCACATGCACTTTTCTCTGTCACCTCCACCCCCAGCCTCCAGAGCACAGGGTTTGTGGTTCCTTCTTGAAGAGGACTCAGGAAAACCACATCCCAGACACCGCAAATGCTGCAGCTCTCATTTGTTTTAGTTTTTTTCTTTCCTCCTTTTTCTTTTTCTTGGTCTGGGGTTATTTCTCCCCCAGAAGGCAGAGTAACCCTCAAGGCGAACAGGAAGAGGTCTATTTTGATCCTGCCTGAGCGGGCGGTTTTGCTGACTCAGGCGGGCCTTGGCCCCAGCAGCTGGCACCAGCTGGTGCCAGCAGAGCCCCCCGGCAAGATGCCTGGTGCCTCAACTGGGACGCAGCGAAGGGATAGCAGCCATGCTGGAAGTCTCCAGCTGAGGCTCAGGGATGGGCTTCCCCAGCCTGGCAGGAAGACTCTGCCCAGCGCCACCGGCAAGAGATTAGAGAAGTCCTCGACCCCCAAGGCCCAGGTTCAAGTGCACGGCCGCTGGCTCAGCTCCCTGTCCACCCGAGACAGGGACTGGGCAGTGGCTGCTAGGGCCCACACCTCTCTTGCCAGCCACCAGTCTCTTCGAAGCTTTGGGCAGGGCGAGGGCGGTGCTTTACAGCAAGTAAGTGGACGGAGGACTCTTGCCGCAGAGCTGGCTGCTCACCCATGTCCCCCAGACTCCGCCCTGCCTGTCCCCAGCAGGTCTCCAGCCTCCGCCTCCTCCCTCTGCTCCCCTCACCTGCACCAGTGTCCACCCTGGCCATTAGGTCGCTGCTTTTCTACCAGTGTGACAGTGCTGGGGACACTTTTAGTGGCACAGCTGAGGGATGTGACAGGCATCTAGTGAGAGTCCACAGATGCCGGTAAGCAATTTCACGCTGCCCAGGAATGTCCATGACACAACCGGATCGGCGCACAGCCACGCAGCCCAGCATGCAGGTGCTTTACCCAGCCCATCTGGAATGTTCCAGGGAGGATGGGCTCACCAAGGAAAGGACTGCAAAGCCTAAATACCCAGAGTTAGAAGTCAAGCTCAGCGCAGCTCACCCTGAAGGGGCCAGGCAGAGGTGAGCTGTAAGAATTATGGTGAGAAGACAGGCGTGGTGGCGCATGCCTTTAATCCCAGCACTTGGGAGGCAGAGGTAGAAGGATAGCCATGAGTTCGAGGCCACCCTGAGACCACATAGTGAATTCCAGGTCAGCCTGGGCTGGAGTGAGACCCTACCTTGAAAAACAAAAACAAACAAGTAAAAAAACTGTAGGAATATGGTAAGATTCCCTAATACTTTTGAGAGGAAGGTCAGGGGCCCTGTCCAGTGGGTACTCAGGCTCCCCCCATGTGCTTGTGGGACAACCCTATATGCTCACTAAGACCATAGAGCTTGGCTGGGGCTAGGTCCCCATGGCCCCCCCTCCTGTCTCCCTGCCTCCTTGGGAGAGGAGGGTGCAGGGCCAGGGCCGAGCAGCCTGGCTACAATGTGCCGGGAATGCAGGTCCGGCTGTTGGGCCCGAATAAAGCTCTGTATTCAGAGGACATACAGGGCTGCATTGTGTAACACCCACGCTACCCCAGAGGGCCCGCAGCTCCTCCCAGACCCCTGTGCCCTGTGCACTGTTCACCCCGGCTGGGACACCCCCTTTGGCTGTGTCCAGGGCCTCTGCCCACGCCTGGCCCCGGGCAAGGGGGATGTTGTGGGCTGTCTTTGTTCCTATCCCAAGTGGGGAGGGGGGTGAGGGGGGTTGAGTGTGTGCTGAGGGACTCTGGTCAACCTGTTGTGTTCCTGGGAGTGGTCTGACGTCCAGACAGTAGCTGAGACAGCCGGGCCAGCAGAGGCTGACAGGACTGGGGACAAGGGACAGACCCCTGTAGGTCCAGTCAGGGAGAACAAACCCAGGTCCTTGTGTCCAGACTTGGGAGCATTGTTTCCTGAAGAGAGGGGAGGGCTCTATAAGTACAAATGTGGCCACGTGGTCCTCAGGCCACCAGCTTCATTTAGATATGGACCTGGAAAATCCGTGAGTAAGAAAGGACACCTTTTCAAGAAGAGTAACTGACGTGGCTGCTGGGCCACATGGTACAAACTGGCTCGCGGGTGTGTGGGGTCTCAGCCCGGCTCAGTGGCCACCTCTGAGTCCATCAGTCTCCCTGCACCCACAGAAGCCCCGAGGAGCAGCTGTGCTTTTGCTAGGATGTCTCGGCACGAGCCGCCCACTGGGATGCACAGCTGTGGAGCTGCTGAAGAAGGTCGTCAGGAAGACTCAAGAAGGCCTCCTGGGGCTAGGAGGGGGCTTGGGATAAGGTGGTCACCACCCAAGAATGAGGAGCTGAGCCTTGCTGGTCTGCTAGTCCAAATCAGTGAGCTCTAGGTTCAGTGAGACACCCAAAAAGTAAGATGGAGAGAGACTGAAGATAGCTGATGTGGATCTCTGGCCTCCACACGCAAACACACACACACGTGCACACCACACACTCAGAGAAGGGCTGGGAAGACAGGTCCAGGGAGAAGGTGGGCAGCAGGAAACTGAAGCAGAACTGTGCTGACAAGCAGTCCCAGACACAGGAGTTGTGGGGTGCAGGAAGGAGAGGGCTCCCAGCCAGCAGGGACAGGTAGCAGCCCAGATCCCAGAACCAATGCTTGCAGATCCCTCATGCGTGCAGGAAGGAGGTGATGGAGGTGCTAACGGGCAGTTACTGGGTAAGCTGTCAGTCGCCAGGCTCTTCTGGGGACAAAGTCTTCCTTATACCTGCTAATGGCCCCTGGAAATGAAGAAAAGCAGCCATGGTCCAGAACCCTCACAGCCCTGTCCCCTGAGGTGGAGAGTTTCCACTGAGGGCATTCTGAGGGCCTGGCTATGTAAACCCTTGGGAGAGAAACAGCATTTCTTCTGATGGAGTCCTGTGCTGCACCTTGTGATCAGTGTGGGGAAGGCCCAGTGCTCAGAGTGGCACCTGCTACGTTTATCATTTTCCCCTTGGGATGGGGGATGAACGTGGCAAGGTCTCAGGGGCAACAAAGCCCATCTTCCCCACGCATGGTAAGGCTACTGTCATTCAATGTAGCGTCCATTTTCCTGTGACTAAGTTCAAATAAACAGGTCCATCTGCTCCTTGGAGTGACCTGCGCCCCCCCTCCACCCTTGGTGGTTCTCTAGAGGCAGTGGGCACTGTGTGAGTGTGTGTCCCCTGGCCAGGTCCTGTAGTTGTAAGGAGTCACTGAGTGTCAAGGGTCGCTAAATGCCAGGTAAGGGTCTGAACCATGCACCTTCATTCTGTGAAGTAGATTCAATAGGAGTCCTCTTTACAGAGGAGGAATACAGGGCTGGGAGAGGTAAGGCGACTGGCTAGAGGCACAGATCAGGAGCCCAGAGCCCCCATTTGTGTGCCCAGGCCTGGGATTCTATGGCAAGTGCCCAAAGCGCTGTCCTGAGTAGCGTGGTGTGGGCCAGAGAAGGGCTCACGTTGGAAGTGACTGTGACAAGTGAAGTCGAAAATGCCAGGAACAAGGAGCGCTGAGCACTGCAATATCTCGATCCCACCTCCCAGGGCTCAGGGTCTGATGCGGAAGAGGTGGCGGAAATAACGTAAGAGCCAAAGGAAGGGCAGGACTCCTTACAACGTGCTCCCTCCAGACACAAAATGGCCTGGATATCCATGGCCTCACAGTGCCTGACACTACCTACACAAGACCCTCATAAGAGGAAGAAAAAAGATCATGACATCAAAATAAAAGAGAGTCTGATTAAGACGGGGAGGAGATGTGGAGAGTGGAGTTTAAAAGGGGAAAGTGGGGGGTGGGGAGGGCTTTACCATGGGATATTGCTTACAATCATGGAAGTTGTTAATTTAAAAAAAAAAAAAAAAGGTCTGGAACAGGGGCTGGAGAGATGGCCTCTGGAGCCCAAGAACCCAGGTTCGACTCCCCAGGACCCATGTAAGGCCAGATGCACGAGGTGGTGCATGTGTCTGGAATTCACTTGCATTGGCTAGAGGTCCTGGTGTGCCCGTTCTCTCTATATATCTGCCTCTCTTTGTCTCCTAAATAAATAAACAAAATATTTGACAAGTATATCTGGAACATTTTGCCCCATAGGGTCTTCAGGGGTACCTACCACTGCCAATGCCGAGCAAGAAGCCTGGCTTAGAAGAGACCAACCCCAGGGCCCAGCCACATGCAAGGGGCCTTGACCAGGAATAAGATGCTGTCCTCCCACCACATGGGGACAGCTTCCCCTCTGCTGATTCTTACCGCCACAATCGTCCCAGGCGAGGCGGCAAGACAAGCAAAGACACAATGTCAGGCCCATGTCACCTCCATGTATGAAACCGCAAGCATACTCTTTTACCTAACACTGCTCTCATGACAAAATGCACAAGTTAAAGAAACAGGGCATGGCTGGAGAGATGGCTTACTGATTAAGCGCTTGCCTATGAAGCTTAAGTATCCCAGTTCAAGGCTCAAAATTCCCCAGGACCCACATTAGCCAGATGCACAAGGGGGCACACGCATCTGGAGTTCGTTGGCAGTGGCTGAAGGCCCCGGTACACCCATTCTCTGTCTCTCTCTATCTGCCTTCGCCTCTCTGTCTGTCCCTCTCAAATAAATAAAAATAAAATAAAATAAATTAAAAAGAAACAAGGCATAGTGGCTCATGCCTGCCTTTCCAACACTTGGGAGGCAGGCTAAGGCAGGAGGATTGTTGTGGGTTCAAGGCCAGCCTCGGGTACAGAGTAAGACCCTGTTTCATAAAAACTAGAGACAAAGCCGGGTGTGATGGCACATGCCTTTAGTTCCAGCACTTAGGAGGCAGAGGTAGGAGGATCGCCATGAGTTCGAGGCCACCCTGAGACTACATAGTGAATTCCAGGTCAGCCTCGGCTAGAATGAAACCCTACCTCAAAAAAAAAAGAACAAAACTAGAGACAGTAACAAAAAGGAAGACAACAGCATCAAAATACAGTTTTCAAACCCTCAGCCAGGAGAGAGGGAGGATGACGGGTGTGTGGCCATAACACGAGTGAGATGCCCCGGGTGCTGCTAATGTGACTGTGAGCCAAGTACTGCACTTCAGCGCGGCTGCGCAAACGCAGTTCTGGGTCAGTCGAGATAAAGTGCGGTCTCCATCCACGTCTTTGGAGTTTGCTCTTGGTGGAGGACCTGGGTTCGAATTCCTGCCAGCTCCAACGGGGGAGGGCCTTGCAGAGGCCTGGGTCACATCTAGCTACCACTGGAGCCCGGTGGTGCATAGCTCAGGCAGCTCCCTCAGCGGGAGAGCTGGGCAGAGAGAGTCCCCCGGTTCCCTCCAGCCTTGAGAGGGTTTTCCAGCCCATCCCTGGGTCTGGGCAGGCGGTGGTGCTCTTTCTGGTTAACCAGCAGGCCCCACGTGGTCCTGTCTGGCCTCCTGGCTGCACAGGGAGGAATTAGGAATGACACTGTCTGAGATTTATGAAAATCTAATCTCGGCAGGACTGCCTGGCGGGCCTCATTGTCATTCTTCTGAGCCCCAGCCGCTCCAGGACCACCCCTCCCCCACCAGCCCAATGGTATTTGAATATACACCCTGCTCCCCCACCCACACCCTTAAATTTCAAGTAAAATTGGACCAGACGTCAAAGGAATAACATTGTGATTACTCTGGGTGGTGGTTCAAATACACCTGACTGAACATTGATTTCTTAGGGTAAGAACTTTTATGAGTTTAAAAAAACAAAAAAAACTTGTTTCTCTGGAGGCTTGGGAAGCAGGCAGCAGATGTGGGTCAGTGTTTTGGTTTGGAGACAGGCAGGCGAGCCTCCCCAAGGCCACAGGTAACCGAGCAAGCAGAAGCTGAGGGCTAAGCCCCACGGGGTCAGTGAGAGGCCTCGGACCTCCTGTGTACTGTTCTTGGTGGACTTTTCTTTGGTGGAGGGAGATCCAGTTTCACGTAGTCTGGGCTAATGTTAAACTCACTATGAAGCTGACGATGACCCTGAACTCCTGATCTTCCTGCTTCTACCTCCCAAGTGCTAGAATAAAGAAGTACACCACCAAATCCAGCTGTCATAAAGGACATTTGCTTCCTGGGGTCTTGGGTTCGAGTCTCAGCTCTGCCACTTAGTCTGTTTGACACTGGAGTTAACTTCCTGGAGGAACTTCTTGGGCTCTGAACTCCAAGCTTGGGGCAGATTTCTCCCACACCTGTTCTCAACACAGGCCTGGGGCTCTGCAAGGGGTGGTGCCAGCCCAGCAATTAAGTCCGGTGTGGGCCTTTGCAGGTCAACTCAGCCCGGGTGTCCACTCCTCCTGAGACCCTGCCTTGGCCCGCCTGGTTTCGGTGCTGAGAAAGCTCGACCTCAGGCGTTCGCCTCCCACTTCTGCTCCCAGCAATGGTGGTTCCGTGAACTCACAGCACTCCCTCGCTTCATTACTTTCCAGCCGCTGCTCCAACATCTCTGCCTCAGGCAGGGCACGCTGCCTAGAACAGTCTCCTGTCTGCAAACCCCAAGACTCCACGCCTTACGTGTGACTTCCTTCTCACCACAGCACTCATCCCCAGGGCTCTATACGACCCAGCAGGTCACTTCCTGCCTCTCCCCTCCAGAGTGACTGTGTATAAGGTACGCCAATGAACACATGTTTTCTTCCTTCCTTCCTTCCTTCCTTTCTTCCTTCCTTCCTTCCTTTCTTTCATGTTATTTTTTTGAGGTAGGTTCTTGCTCTAGCCCAGGCTGACTGAGAATTCACTATGTAGTCTCAGACTGGCCTCGAACTCATGGTGATCCTCTTATGTCTGCCTCTGAAATGCTGGGATTAAAGGTGTGTTTTCTTATGCAAAAGTGAGTGTGCCTTCAGAAGTTTGCACTAATGGTCAGAATCTTCTAGGAGCCACTTAACCACTCCAACAAGGGCTGGGCACAATACAGGAGGCCACTGCATACGCAATGACAAGGGGAGACAGGATGAAACCTTTGGCTTTAAGAACTGCGAATGTTATCCTTCTGAAAGTACAGGTGGAAGCCGGGCGTGGTGGCACACACCTTTAATCCCAGCACTCAGGACACAGACGTAGGTGAGTTCAAGGCCACTCTGAGACTACACAGTGAATTCCAAGTCTGCCTAGGTTACATGCAGCAAGACCTCATCTAAAAAAGAAAAGAAAAACAAAAAACACAGGTGGAACTTCTCAACACAGAGCTTTGCTTAAGTAGGACCTCTGTGCCACCCCACACTCTGTACCAACACACTACCACCTGTGGGTTCCAGAACACACTGCATATTCTCAATTGCTTCAAGCACACGATTATATTTATAGTAAAAGAGAAAAAAGTGTTTAAGAAACATCTGTCAGTATCCAAAACAGACCCACAGACCCATCTCTCTGCAGAGGTCATTCCCACGTGACAGGGACAGCTGCAGGGCACTGGGATCGAGGGTGGGGAGGTCAGGACATCAGGTGGCCTCTGACTGGCTCTGGTGATATTAGCTGTCACACAGTGAGTGCCCTCAGTGGGGCAAGGAGTGACACCATCCCAAGGGGACATCTAAACACAGGCCACCTCACTTCTCCCCTGAACCTTCCCTCTCCTTGCCAGAAGGGGGCAGTGGCACACGCAGCTGCATTCTGGCCGCCCTGTGATGCCCGCTGCTTCTCTCCGACATGGGCTCTTTTAATGCTGGGTGGCTCCGGGGGAAAGGTGTCCTCTAGAGCCTCTGTGTGCTATACGGTGAGTGGGGATGAGAGAGGAGGTTGAAGGTGCCACCTCACCAGCACACTCCACACTGGAGCTCATTCCACTCTGCTGGGGGCCAGGCCCAACCGGGCCTCACTGAGCTCAACAGGTTCTCCTCTCGTCCATCCATGCATGTATCTACCCACCACCCACCTGTTCACCCATCTTCAACTGATCCACCCATCCATCCGTGCCTCTATCCCCTCAGGAATCCATCCACCCGTGGATCCATCTATCTTCCTTCCCCCTGCTCTCCACACTCCGGACCCTCCCCACCAGGTCAGCCCTCTCCTGCAAGCTCCCAGAGTAAACGGGCGCCCTGGGCTCCCTCCACACTGCAGTGCATTCCACCGGGGTCCAGCAAGGACCCCCAGGGGTCAGCCCTGGTGGGGGCAGGGGCACCAGCAGACCTTCGGGGGCCAGTGGAGGGACAGCCACTGCGCCACGAGGACAGGGCCCACGGGGAGGCTCCTGGCTCTGCTTCCACGCACTCAGGAGTTTTGCATGCTTCTCCTAAACTGCCTGCAACTGGCTGGGGGTGGACCTGTGAGGTAGGAGCTGGCTGCCTTCTGCTCCCCTGGTGACTAGGGGTACAGAGCCCCACTAACTTCACAGCACTAGGGACTCCGGCCTCCACCCCGAGCCGCGGAGGCCATGCTGCAGAAAAGGTGGCTGTTGCCTCAGCCGG
Source organism: Jaculus jaculus (assembly GCF_020740685.1). Lineage (NCBI taxonomy): Eukaryota > Metazoa > Chordata > Mammalia > Rodentia > Dipodidae > Jaculus > Jaculus jaculus. Next base: position 135,830,049 of record NC_059109.1, read on the forward strand.
TGAGGGCATGGCGTCCTTGTGTGTTTGTGTTGTGTGCATATGCATGTGTGTGTATGCGTGTGCAAATGTGTGTGTAGCAGGATGGGGAAATAAGTTCTGGGAGGCAAAGGGTCTGTCTCATCACTTTAGAGCCTGTGATTAAACACGTCTTCAACGCAGAAGGACAAAGCTGGGCCTTTTATCTTGCTTGCTGTTAGCCCACAGGGAAAGGACTAATGTGGTTTTTTTTCTTATTGTCACCAACATGGACCGTCTTGAAAGGCCTTCTGTCAGCACAGCATCAGTTCTGTCCGTGAGTTATTGGCAGGGTGGAGGGACTTCACGGCAAGAGCCGCTTCCACTGACGGGCACGTCAGGGCGCAGTGCAGAGTTATTTTAAATAAGCCAGTCGAGTTTGCTGAGGAGGCCAGAGGAAAGGACAGTGGGCAGTGTGCATGACCACCCCCCACCACGGACAATCAGACACTATTCAAGGTCACCAGACAAACCCAGTGCGTGACATTATGGGATATAATGGGACGAGTCACAGGATGACGTAAGTCGCTCAGCCTCAGCCAGCGAGGTGCAGGGTCCCAACAGACCTTCCTGTGGGGCTGCTCTGTGCTCTGAAGGTGTTGAGTGGTACCCCTGGCCCCTGACCACCCACCAGATGCTACAGACACTGTCATAAGCATCTGGAACGCTATTAGCTGTCCTCTGGGAGCAGGTCACTAGCTGAGAACCACTGGCTCGCAGGTGTGCCAAGCGACGGCAGCCGGCAGGGACAGGCGAGCAGAGAGGAGCTGGGCAGTGCACAGAGGTGGAACCCATCCTTATAACTAAAAAGAGTCAAAAGGACATTAATTTGGCTACTTCTGGAAGAGGGAGGCTTTTTTCTATATAACTTTTTTTTATTGACAACTTCTATAGTTATAGAAGGAGGGAGACTTTTTAGCTGTTATATATTCCTATGTCCATATCTTTTTAAAAGCAAAGCATCCCTAATTTTAATTTTAGAAACGCTGACAGCCCCCCGTGTGCACTGTGTCTGCAGGCGAGTTTACAAGTACTGGCTGTATAAGAGGCCGCTCCTTGGAAGCTTGCAGATGTCTTTCACAATGAGTGATTTTCTAGTGCCTGGTGTTTGCTGACAAGAGCCTGGACCTGGGCCCCCAGGAGAAGGGAAGGGAGCTGGAGCTCTGTGTCTAAGCCTAGGGACAAAAGCTGGGCTCGGAAACCTGCGGCACAATGCGGCTGGTATTGAGCCCCTTTCTCAATGTCTTCATTCAGCGCCTCAGCCTCACTGAGGCCTGCCACGTGCTGAAGAGCCAGGGGTCAGCCTGCAATGGCCTCTTGGTGCTGACCCAGGGGCGGCTCTGCCTTTTGGGAGTGAGAGGGACCAGCTGTTCTTGGTCTTGCCTGGGACAAAGTGGGAGAGGTGGGCTGATGACCAAAGAGACGCTAAAGGGCAGTGAGGAGCTGGACAGGACCCACCCGGAGGCACTCAGGGACTGAACTTGACTCGGGAGACTCAGGGCAGTATGGTCAGGTCCACTGGTCACAGGGAGCCTTAGGGGGGGCCTGCCTGCACCCAAGCCCACCTCTGCTAAAGACCAAGAATGTGACATCAGGATGTCACTTCCTCCCTGGGCGTCTTCTCCATGTGGACAGGGCAGAGTGCCACAACTCCATGTTAAGGGATAGCCCTGTGCAGAGAGGTAAGTGGGCGACAAAAATCAGTTGTCTGGGGTGAAGAGATGGCTTAGTGGCTAAGGTACTTGCCTGTGAAGCCTGAGGATACAGGTTTGATTCCCCAGAACCCGTAGAAACCAGAAGCATATGCATGTGGAGTTTGCTTGCAGTGGCTAGAGACACATCCATTCTCTCTCTCTCTTAAAAAAAAAAAAAATCAGTTGTCCTTATTGAGGTAGACTTGCCAGGCCCCGCAGGGCACCCCAAGAGCCCTTGAAGTATGCCACTCTTCTTCATAGGTGGTCTTCTGGTGGCTTCACTGCCAAGTGTGCAGGCCGCCGGGGACAACTCCCTGCTGGCCACCTGGCTCTTTCATGGCCCAACAGTACAGCCACGACCTTCCTGTCTTTGGCAGTTTTAAACTCTCTCGCCTGAGGCCTAGTTTGTAAACACCACCTGGGCCATCTGCTTAGGCATGTTCTTAGAAAACGTTAAGTCAGGGGGCTGGAGAGATGGCTCAGTGGCTTAGGTGCTGGTCTGTAAAGCCTGAGGACCCAAGTTTGATTCCCCAGTACCCATGTAAAGCCACATGCACTAAGTGGTACATGCATTTGGAGTTTGCCATAGCAGGAAGCTCTGGCATGCCAATTCTCCCTGTGTCTACCTCTCTCTGTGTGTCTCAAATAAATAATTCTTTAAAAAAAGAAAAGAAAATGGTAAGTCAGAAGTGAGAGCTTCCCAGCCTGTTTGGAAACCTGTTACTACAGCCACTCAGCCAGGACAGTTTGGTTCAGTGGACAGCGTAGCCGGAATAAGCCTGGCAAGCGGGAACTCTCCTGTCCAGGCTCTTAACTGGCCAGACTCCTCTCCAACCCTCAAAACCAGCACTAGGTGCCTGAGAGCAGCTACACCTCTCAAGACGGCTATGGTGCTGCCCACCCCGTGACCTTCGAGGAAGGCCCCACTCCCCAGGACTTCTTAGAGGCTTTCTATCCATGATTCTTTTTGTAAGAGAAATTTTTACACAATGTCAGGTCTATCAGTATATAAAATAGGTACACAAATCAAACATTTACTGATCATGAAAAAATTAATTTTAAAACAACTCTCTGATACCGATAATTTTGTCATCTGTTAAACAGGGAAGTAAATTCACATGCTAATGAAATGATGAGCTTGTTGACTTTTACATTAAGAATGTCTGGGATGGGGTTAAGTGGTTAAGGCACTTGCTTGCAGAGCTTACAGACCTGGGTTCAATTCCCCAATACCCAGGTAAAGCCAGATGTACAAAGTAGGGCATGTATCTGGAGTTCATTTGCAGAAGCAAGAGACCCGTGTGCCCATTCCTCTCTAATACATAAATAAACATATGTAAGAACAGAGTATTTAACCCTGAAGGACACAGCACATCGTCAATATTGGGAATCCTGCTTTGCATGCACATACAGCTCAAAATGGCAGAAATAAGTTTAGGGCCACTTCAGAAGTTGTTGGAAATTCTGTCCTAATCCAAGTCAAAATTCAATTCACATTTTTTTTTTTAATGAAATACAAGTCAGCAACTCAAACAGCTATTTTTAAGACCAAGCATTCTAAGACAATCCAACCCAAAGATATACTAATTTGATACTTACATGCTGAGAAATGACAGTAGGAAAATATTAAGTCTTTGTTTTCTGTAATTAATCCACCGTGTTTCCACAAGAGCAGAAAACGGTTTAAAAAAATAAAAAAGAACAAAACACAACCCTGCAGTTGCTAACACTCGGGAGGTAGTGTGGGATCCGAGTGCAGGCCTTCCTGGCAGTGTTCGCTGGCTTTGCACCATGCGACAGAATGCGCACCTGTGTGTCGCACCCCAGGCGGCAATGACTTCATGTGTCACACCCCAGGCGGCAGTGACTTTGTGTGACGCCGCACAGGCGAGTGTGGACAGAAAACGTGCAGGGTCAGCGAACCTTGCATCGTGAACCACTTTCGGATCATTGTGCGCTTCAGAAACCATTCTGCTTGCAGACTTCCTCATGACTCCTACCCATATCATCGAGCCATACATAGGTGGTGCCCACCTCCGTGGTAAGAAGCTGGGGGTTCCCCACCTCCAGACCCCACTGCAAAACGGTGCTTTGCTCATGCCACAGCCACAAGAATCTCTTGGGAAAATGAGTCACACAGTGCCCCTCTCACAAGAAACCCTACAAGGTTTACAGCATTTGGTGGGTGGACAGGTGTGGTGCATGCGACTAATAACGCAGGTGACCCCTCACGCTTACCTCCCCGAGAAGGGAAGGAGGCTTGTATTATACATCTGTCTCCCCAGAATCTGTATACTGAAACCCTCTCCCCACATTGTGGCTGTTTTCAGAGATGGTACGTGTAAATATAACATAACTTCTCCTACCTTACCAGTACACAGCAAGGAAAGGGTGGGGTAACAGGGTCACCCTAAGTGTGGGACTCTGACCCAACAGGATTAGCGCCGTAGTGAAGACTCCAGAAAACTCAGCTCTCCTCCTCTCTCCCTCTTTCCACCCTGCCTGCACACACGAAGGAAAAGCCCCTTGGACAAGTAGCCTTGCCTGACCCCACACTTACCAGCCCCTTGGTCTTGAACTCCCTGTCCCGGAACCATGAGGGTATAAACTATTTGTACTACTACAGCCATAAGGCCTGTGGCATTTTACATAGCAGCTTCAGGTGACTGGTGACAATGTGTAGACAGAAGGGACGTCAGCTATGATTTGCAGACTCAGGACCTTTGCACAAAACGGCCTCATAGTGACCACTCCCAAGCCGTCCCCCTCCTGGGCTTTCCCGCTACCACTGCCTAGAAGCGGCCACAGGGGCTAGAGGTCCAAGTCCCGGGAGCCAACTGGACTGGAAAGCCATGTTCACAGGGACACAAATGTCCCCAGGCTAACCTGTTAGCCCCAGGCTGCACCCAGCTTGTCCCCTTATGAACCTGAAGAACAGACTCGCCTTCCTGCCCGTGAGTGTCAGGTTTGTGAGGAAGGTGCCAGGAAATAGTGCAGGGTCACATTGAGGGTGGCCACCAAGTGGGACTGGGGCCCTGGCAGGGGGAGGTGCGGCTGGGCAGGTGGCCTCACTACCAAGACGGACTCAGAGATGCCAAGGGCAGAGCTCACGTGTGAGGGCTTCTGAGGACCTGGGGGTCCCTCCTGCCTGCAGGCCTGTCTGTCTCCTGTGTGAGACCGTCTGAGGCCTAAGCCAGTAGGGCCTCCCTTGCACCTCTGACGGTGTAAAGCTCTTCCTGTTCCTTTCCACACAACTAGAAAACCAGACCCCAAGAAGGTGTCTAGGATGACCCTGCCCCAGCCACTGTTTCCTTTCCAAAAGGGAATTCCACAGGCAGAAAGCCTTTGTCATGGGATGAGCAAGGCTCCGACTTGACTGCCAAGCTCTGATCCCACAGAAAGGCAGACATCCCTTCACCCAGAACCCCGGGCTGGCACATCCACAGATGTCTGACTGATGTCTAGGCCCAGCCCAGGTCAATGGTGAGACCAGCTGGAGAAACACACATCACCCTGGACTGATCTTAGCAAATTACATACTGTGTAATTCCATTTATGTAACATCCTTGAAATGACAAAATTATAGAGAAGAAGGGTAGATTAGATGTGTCAAGAGAGGAGGAGGAGGCCATGGGTAGAAAAGAACAAGAATGTGTGTGTCTCGAGTGTTACAGTTACACAAATCTCCATGTGTGATAAAATGGCACAGAACTGAATACGCACACACTCGTGTGAGCGCGAAACCCAAATAAGGCTGATGGATTAGACCAGTGCCTGCTGCAGGCCAGTGCTGTACTGGATACAGTCACAGAAGATGCTGGAAACCGGACTGTGGGGACATCGCATCTCTCCCGACTTCCCACAGTCACATGCTGTCCCATCAGCAGTGACGTCACATGAGAATCTCTTGCTTTTAAGTGAACTGTCTGGGAGGGTCTGTCCAATCCTGTCACTAGGGTTACCCTGACACTGGGACTCACCTCAGTGGTACTAGGGTACCAATCAGCCTGCTACGCTTCAGGAAGAGGGCAGGAACCGAACGGATGTCCCTTCTCCCCACCCCAGCCTCGCCCTCTCTGTCCCAGCCCCTCCCTGTCTCCACACCAGCCTCCTCTCTCCATCTCAGCCTTCTCCTCCTTCCACCCAAGCCTCTACCTTCTTTCCATCCCAACTTCCATCTCTTTCCCTCCTAGCCTCCCTCTCTGCAGCCCAGTCCCCCCTCCCCTTCTCAGCCCCTGCCATCTGGCCACTGCAGCTAGCCACGTGGAACCAGGCTTTGGCTGTCATCCTTCAGCTGGAAGTCTGGCTCTCAGGTTTGAAGATTAAATTCTAAGCACACCACTTAAAATTTAGACACGAAGGAGCCTTTACGTCACCTTTATGAAACACTGGCACCTACCATCTTCCTCAGAGCATCGTCAGAACCTTCAACCTCACTCCTAAGGGCAGAGCAGAGCCTGGGAAAGGAGAATAGAGTGGGCTCCCTCAGGGAAAGCTACCACGACACTCTCCATTCAAGTACCTCATGTCAAAACAAAGTGTCAACGCATCAGCAAAGCAGACAGTGTCATACAGAAAAAGTCCCCCATAAGCTCGAACAGCCACAGACAACGGAGCAAAGCCCAAGCTATCTGCGAACTGCCAGTGTGTCTCCGGGAGGAGCTCATCTTGGATCCCATGTGTCAAGAGCATGCTTGCGTCCTTCAAAGAGACATCTTGTCGACCATCAAGGACCCCTCAGGGAGGCCGACTGCGCCCTCCTCATCGGGTTCACAGTCATCATAGGGTTCAGAGAAGCCAAGACTTCTGGGTTTTCCAAGCCCCAGTGTCTTAGGAGAGGAGGTCTCGTTCCCTGTGGTCTCAGGAAGCCCCAGCCCGCTGGGATTGCTCGATGAGTGAGCATCCTGGAGGACAACGTCCTTAGACGGGGTGGCCTTAAACTGACGCCTGAAAGATGGCGGATGGGTGGAGGTAGAAGGGGACACCCCCGGACAGACGGTTTGCCTCATTCAGGGAAAGGAAGTGGAGGTTTCTGGGGCACGGATTGAGGAAACAGCTGTGTAGGGACACTGACTAAGTGGTGGTCCTGTCTCTGTATTTAAGGGACACACAGCATAGATAGCTGTTGGTAAACCATTCAGGCAGAATTTTCCAGTGTGTTCCCAGGCCAGGCTGCAGAGCAGCACTGATGGGGCGTCCCATGTCCAACAGCAGATCCATCCTCCAGACGCAGGGCTGATGATCTCCCAGGCTCAGCCTCTAGGACAGGAACGACTAGAGCCAATAAACCGGGAAGGACCCAGGGGACGGTTCGGGGGGTGGGGGAGAGCAAGCCTCCAAGAGGATAGGTCTCTCAGGGGTTGGGGGGCCTGAGAGCCCTGGAAATGGGTCAAATAAGAAACATGAAGAGACCCGAGAGGGGAACAATACACCCAGAGTCACAGGGCACTCCGAGCAAAGCTGGTCCCCTGTGCACAGGATACCCACACTGGCACCCGTGCCCAAAAGGAGCACTGCGAGGCAGGACGCGCACACAGCACACTGCCTGCTTCACACTGCAAGCCCCAGAGAACCCCGAAAGGACTTTAACTCATCAGACACTCCAATGGGGGGAAATGCCGCCGTCAGCACCGTGTCACCAGATGGTGAAGAGCATCACATGAATGTCATTCAAGGCTCCCAACTCCTCCTTATCACCTTGGTTGGACAGATGAGCAACTAGGTGGGCAGCCTGCCTGGACCTAGGGGGTGATCCAGAGGCAGCTGTTAGGAGTAAGACAGTATGCCCAGGGGTCTGTCTGCCCCACAGCCCAAGGGCCAGCAGTAGCAAGTGGAGGGAACTCTGGCCTTGGGGGATGACAGTCGATACACAAAGCAGAGTCTAGACGCAGCAAACTTAGCTGACACCAGCCGGGCTCCTGACAAGTCTGGTATAAGGAGCAGCAGGGATGACAGTCATGCACGCCACAGGCTTAGAGAATCACAACCAAAGACCACGGCCCCCCAATCCCTGAAAGCTTGACCTCAAAGCCATGAGGGAAGGTGCTTGTTCCTCACCTCTGGAGTGGAAATTATGGGGTCTGGAGCAGAGCTGCCCCTTCTACCACCATAGCAGAGCCTGGCTGGGGACACTGCAGGAGCCTCTAAGTGCTGGTGACATGGCGGCAGGAGGTGGGATGAACTTGGCCTCACAGGCCCTTCTCTGAGGATGGAGGGTACAAACCAACATGTGCAGGTAATGGGAAAGAGTGGAAGACAGGTTTCTGAAGAGGGGGTGTCACATATGAGACCAGGGTTTGGGTTACTCCTGGTCCCCACCATTGCAGAAAAAGGATCCCTGAGCCCCCACCCCCCAAAACTGACTGTATGAAAGAGCATCGGCCTTCAGGCATCTCGAATTCAACCAACCTCAGATCAACATTGTGGGGAAGTGTTATGTTGAACATGCATGGCCGTATTTTCTGGGTCACTCTTCCCTAAGTAATCTAGTGTGACAGCTACCACGTAATATTCACATAGTCTTAGGTATCCAAGTCACCCAGAGACACTGGGGAGCTGGGGACACCTCAGCAAACCTCACAGCATCTACTCAGACTGGAGTGTCTGTCGACTCCACATTCCCAAGGGTCCCAGGACCCAAATCCCCAGGCACACAGAGAGCCAGCTGGAATGATTACACTCCTGTCTTCAAATGCTCAGCAATCCCCTAGCCTCGGCCTCCTGAGTTACAGGATTATGGGGGCGGGGGACACTGTCATCTCCAGTCTTTTTTGTTTGTTTTTTCGAGGTAGGATCTCACTCTAGCCCAGGCTGACCTGGAATCCACTATGGAGTCTCAGGGTGGCCTCGAACTCACAGTGATCCTCCTACCTCTGCCTCCCGAGTGCTGGGATTAAAGGTGTGTGCCACCACACCTGGCTCAATTGCCAGTCTTTATAAAGACCCGCAGTGGCCCTGGGTGGCAAAGTCATATACACTGAGCACCTACGGATGGTACTGCTGGGTTGCTATGGTGATAGACCCATCCACCCACTTGGTGCTCCCAGGGGAAGTGTTTTGTCTCACCTACTCCCCCCCTCCTCAACCCCGTGTTGGGAACAACATCCATGGCCTGAGCCACACCCACAGCCCCACCTCACTTCCTCCAAGTTGTGCGGCATGCGAGGAATGAGTCTCAGGCTGCATCGGGGCCAAGCAGCAAAGCATGCCGTGACTGACTAGGGACGTCTGCTCGGAGGGCAGCATGGCAGGTGTGAAGCAAGTGTCTATGCCTCAGCTTCTAGGGCTCAACTCAGTCGACCCACACGACGGCAAGGTCGAATAGGAAACTCCAGAGTTCACCACTGCTACTGCCCGCCCCATGCTCCCTAAACTGGTCACCTGTCTGGGACCCCTGGAGCATTGTGTCCCAGTGTGGACTTCCCTCACCAAGCAAGGAGCAGCAGGCAACCTAAACAGAGCCCAGAGCTGCTGCCTGCATGGGCCAGTACTCAGGCTCTTCCTGAGACCTAAGGGGGACGGCTCGGGAGGCCAGAGGCACACGCCACTTTGTGCATCTGGCTTTATGTGGGTACCGGGGAATCAAACTCAGGTTGTTAGACATTGTGGGCAAGTGTCTTAACCTCTGAGCCATCTCTCCAGCCCTCCAACTTTTTTTTTTTGAGCCAAGAGTTCTCTCACTTGAATCTAGAGCTTGACAATTTGTAAAGTCAAGCTAGCCGGGTTACCTTGGGGATCCTCCTGTACCCACCTCCTAAATGCGAGGGAGTCAGGCGCAAACCATCACAGCCAGCAGTTACATAAGCGCTGGGGATGCAAACTCGGGCCCTCACACTCCTGTGGCAAGCACTTTACAAAGCAAGCCGCTTTCCCAGCCCTCCAACATACACTGTTAAGATGCCCTGACCCTTGCCCCTGCTCTCCCCAATCATGGCATCACTGAAGCTTTCTCAGACAAATCCTAAACGCCTGTGTTTTTAAGCCAAGTCCTGCTTTTACACAGGAAGGTTCTGGAAGCTGGCCAGTCCCTCCCCAAGGACTCACAGCTGGCTGTAGACCTGGATAAGCAGAAAGATGTTAGCTGAGCCCCAGCCCTCTTAGCCTCTCCCTCGGCCAGACACTGTCTCTGGAGATCTTCCCACAGTCCGGCTAAGCCCACGCCCCATCCCCGGAACACACACACAGCCATGCCACGCTGTCACATGACAGTGCTCTGCCTGCCTCCCACCTCCACGCCAGAGTCCCTGTGGACAAGTGTTCACTGCCAGCAGCGCAAACTCCAGACCCCTCGGCAGGACAGAGCCCACCTACTGGTTAGGTTTGCTCACGCTGGACCGTCCCTCCCACACCACCTTCCATCTCCCTCGACACACACAACATGCCTGTCCACACGGACTGGAGATGGCATGGTCACGGAGGCCTGGCTAGCGTGGAGCTTTGTGTGGAATCTGAGGGGTCTCAGAGGCAGGAAGCCCAGCGAGAGCCCCTCGGCAAGCAAGTCTGGGTGTTCTCACATAGGAAATAAGGACAAGTTTCCTTTCAAACCCCAAGCATAAGATCCCTGTGCTCTGGGGGTTCAGGTCCTGCATCTTCTTGTAGCATCAGGTGCCACTGCTCCCCCAAAGTTCAACGGCCTCAGCCAACATCCCACAACCCGGAAGACCCATGTCAGACAAGGGCCAGCTGCCGCCGCCGTCGCCCTTGCCCATTACCCCGCCCCCAAGAGGCTGGGTCCCCTCTGCAGCCAAAAGCAGGCCTTCCTGGAGGAAAGAAAGTTCAATCGTCTAGCTATAAATATTTCTGTTACAGGCTGCTTGGGGAGTCGGGCTTTCTGCATGAGCAGGCCCCACTGAAAAGGAAGGCGGCTCGCCAGATTTGTTTCGAATTATGAAAATAGATGTTGTCTCCCCGCCACATCTGTTTTGCCTGACAAATGAGCAGAAATTTGCCTCCTAAGTAAGGCGGTGCACCAAGACCGTCTGGTTTCTCAACTCTACAGACAAGAAAGAGGGAAGAAGAAAGCCCAGGCCTTCCAGATTTGAGCTGCAAAAGCCAGACCTTTCCCAAAGTCATCTCTTGGGGTGCTTTTGGCCTGAGCGTCCTCCTACAGCTCAGGCCTCCTGGCAGCAGATGATCACATCTGAAGGAGCACGGACCCCCCCCCCCGACCCCGACACACACATACTTGATAAAAAGAACAGGAGACATAGGACCATCGTGAAAAGTGTCAAAAAAAAAAATCTCGTGGCCCTTCAACTCCAGCTGAGGGTGCAGTTTTAATGTGCTGAGCAAGGCCAGTGAGGGGAAGGAAATCTGAGCACGGGTGCCACTTGCCCTTCTGTGCCATGCTGGCTTGGTGACTGGGTCACTGTCATCTTGCTCCTTTAATTACCCCAGGACAGACCCAATTAGGACACAGTCGTCTGCCAGCCTGAGGATCTGGAATGTCATGGCCCGTCTTTCTGAAGGCAAGTTCCAGCTGAGGAACACCGAGAGAGAGCATGAAGGCCAGCCACGAGCATGTGTGTACACGTCACACACGTACACGCACATGCACGCACACCCGTGCACACGCACACTCCTTACAGACTTGGGATGATGTCTGGCCTCTGAGTTTTGTTTCTAAAACCACCTTCCCCTCAGAAGACTTCCTTTTGGACTTTTGAGACATTATAGCTATAAGGGTCAGGGAGAAAACCCTAAGGGATTTCACCCCTGAGCATGTTGAAAATCTGGCGGGTGAGTTCTTTGTTTCAGTTCCCCAGGAAGCCGCGGGCTGTGCAAGACTGCCTTGCCTTGAGCCCACTGGGGGGCTGCCCCATAAGGCTGCAATCAACCCATGCGGGGCACAATGGGACGAAGACTGAACAGCCGGGCCCTGCCTGAAGTTAGACACAGAGGATGAAATAAGGGGGTCAGGCCCAGGAACTGGGAGTGCGGACCTGAGGCTCCTCCATCTCCTGCAGACAGACAGAAAACCGACCGCCACGCGGACCGGCTTTGTGGGGCAGAATGAGATGCAGCCCAGGGGTCTCTGGAGACATCTGGTCAGCCACACACCCCCGGGTCCCTCCCCACCTTTTGTGCCTCTGACTATGTTAAAAAAAAAAAAAAACAGACAGGAGATTCATGATAGCTGGTTGGGGTGGAAATTTATGGCTTTGGGGCTGGTCAACAGTAATGACAATAGTTCTCAAGGGAGGGAGTGGGGTCTGGCTGGGAACCTTGCAGAGCAAGGCCAGTCCTCCATCCTTAGCCATCCATCCAGAAGGGACTCTCTGGAGCCTGCCAGACCACAATTCTACTTGGGTTCCCCAGTCCACGGGCTGTGGCGACCCCACAGGGACGGGGTGCTTAAGACTCACCCCCACTCTCATCAGAGTGTCTGAGAAAGCCTCGGGGTGCTGCTTCTCTGACACGGGGGTGGGGGGGAACGACTTGGCCAGTGCGTTGGCTCCTGTGGGGATGGGTGGTGGGTGGCTAGGGAACCCACACTCTCTACTCCAACACTCACCCCATTTCCACTAGGACAACAATAATCGAGTACTATGGCAATTAGACCAACTAATGCATTTACTTGGCAGAAGAAAAAAACCTTAGACTCATTTAAGTAGCCTCGATAGTTTCTTCTTTAAAAAGCCAAGTTCGGTTGCAAAAGAGAGAAAGAAAGAAAGGCCAAACAAACAAACAAAAGAAAAGAGAAACAGGACAAAAGGCAATGAGAAGTGAGACAAGTTGTGGAGGAGGGCCGGTCCCTGTCCACCACTCAGAAAGGAGAAATCTTAGACTGTCCTAGAATCAATCAACTCCTTCCCTCCTCCCTCTCTTTCTCTGGTATAAAATTAGCACAGCCAAGTAAATGTGTCATAAACACAAAGACCCTGCCAGGAGGCAAAGTGCTTGAATTTAAGTGAGGAGCGCGGCTAGGGAGAAGTTTTGGGGAGGGGCAGGGCAGTCCACCAGGGAGCGCGGCCGCAGCTCCAGCCTCCCCACTTAGTGCAGGCAGCGGGAAAAGCCATTTCCCCCAGAGCGTACATCTGCGGGACGTCTAGACAGTCATAAAGAGGACAATTAAACAGGAAGAACGCTGCACAAGGCGGTCCCTCAGCCCCGGCCGGGCCGCCGCGGCACCCGTCGCTAACGGCCCAAGCAGGCGAAAAATTATTCCGACGAGAAAGGCCAGGGTGGCCCCGGTGGAAGCCAAGGAGAGAGAGTGGGCCCACAGCAGTCTATGAGCAAGTGTTTTGAAATCCCACTTGAAATAAGCCGGTAAATGAATCCAACCTTGTCAGGTCTCTTTCCCCTCACATAGACCAAATATTCCGCTGGCGTGCTGTCTAGACACACAACAAAAGACTTTTTACAGCACGCAGAGACACGCTGACAAAGTAGCCATTTAAAGACACAGGATCACTTTCTCGGGCTACAGTTTGTCAGATGGACTTAAATGAAAACGCTAAGTTATGGGTCTGGTTTTGGGGTCTGCTGGTGGGCAGGGAGGGGGATGGAAGAAATAGAAAACGTCACCTGATTGCCCCTGAAACAAGACTGTCTGTGGCTGCCTCGCCAGCAGTGAGAAGTCACTGCTGAACAGCAAGGCTGCAGGGCGCTACTGCCTCACCTGAGGGCGAGGGTGGGGCACAGGACTGGGGTAGGGCGCGCAGGAGAGCACTGGCCTGCACAGGCCGCGGGGGACACAGCAAGGACGGGAGGACAGCTGTAGCGGACCTCCAACAACACACTCTGCATTGGGGCCCTGGCTCCGCGGTCTGAAGGGTCACTACAAAGAGTTACCTGCTGGAGAGAAAGATGGCAGTCAAGGCATTTGCCAGCACAGCCTAATGGCCTGGGTTCGATTCCCCAGTACCCACGTAAGGCCAGATGCACAAAGTGGCTCATGCATCTCAAGCTTGTTTGCAGCAAGCTGGAGGCCCTGGTTTGTGCCCATTCTCTCTCTTCTCTCTCTCTGCTTGCAAATAACTTTTTTTTTTTTTTTTTTTTTTTGACAAAGGAGTTACCCCTCACCTCAGGAAGGATGGTACTGGAGGTGCAGTGAATGCACCGTGTCTCTGGGGCGCATTCATGATGACCCTAAGCCCTCTTCTCAGCTGACCTGGAGGAACCGCGCCCAGCAGCACTTGGGCCCCAGCACAGGCTGTGTGCCCACTTCCACCCAGTCACAACCTAGAGGCTGCCAGAAACAAAACCCCCAAATGAGGGTCTCTCATTTCTTCCCCTTGGATGGATGACCTCTAAAGCAAGGCTCAGTGGCTCTTGTCAGTGACTGACGAGAATCATTTGTTCCTATAGTCTCTGCTACCTTCTATGCCAAGGTGCGGCTACATGGCATCTAAAAGGATGTGGCCACAGAGCCATGGGAGAGAGCTGCTTCTGCCCTTTGTCCTCCCTCCTCCCCGTTTCCTCCCTCTCAGAGGTTAGGAATCCTGACATGGGACCAGACCCACACAGACCAAAGCCTAGCTCCACCACCACAGGCTGTGTTCTCCAAGGAGCAGTCACTCCTGAGCTTGTTTCTCCAACTGTAGAGTCATATTCCAACCACCTGGAGGACTCTCGTCAGAGCTATAGCCCTTGTATGAGCAGCCCTGTGCTCAGTAGACCGCTAGCCTCTTTCTACAACTAGGCTCTCATACCTGTGTGCGGCTGGCATCATCTGTTAGGAAGATGGCAGTGAGATCTACCTTGGGTCCCACATGATGAGGAAGATGAAGTGGGAAAACTCAGAAAGTAGGAGAGTACTGGGTGCTGGGAGCACCCTATAAGCTTCAAGGTCCTCAGACCCAGGATGTCCTGGCAGGGAATGATGGTCCAAAACCACTGGGGAACGTGTTGTGTCTCTCTCACAGACCCTTGGAGAATTCTCAGTGTTCCTTCTCCACGTGGGGAAAGGCTACAGACTATACCTGTCACAAGACAAAGCCTCGACTGCTTGTCCAGTTTTGTTTTTCGGTGTCTTCACTCTCATTTTAAAGTTGTGACTGTGGCTGGAGGGATGGCTTAGTGGTTAAGGCATTTGCCTGCAAAGCCAAAGGACCCAGGTTTGGTTCCCCAGGACCCACGTTAGCCAGATGCACAAGGGGACACATACATTTGGAGTTCCTTTGCAGTGGCTGGAGGCCCTGGCATACTCATTCTTGTTCTCTCTCTCTGCCTCTATCAAATAAATAAATATAAATAAAATATTTAAAATATTATTAAAGTTGTGACTAATGTATTTTTCCTGTGGTAAGCCGATAGCCCCTGGGCTCTGTTGTCTTGGGGCTAACACCCTGGATCCTCCAGGCAGGTCCCCAGATAGCATTGCCCATGAGAGGATATGAATCAAGACTTGTCAAGGGGCTTAGCAGGAGAGACTTCCTTCTCCAAACTGTGTCCTAGACCTGCCCCAGCCTCTCCAATGATGGACATCAGACCTAGCAAGGCTAGCTCATTCAGTCTGCCATTTAGCAGCTGCCCATCAAAACCAGAGGGGCTGTGACTTACTCAGGGTGAGCCAACCTCGATGATAAAGAACCCATTTCTGTTATGCACTTGTGAGTTCCTGATACACACACTGACTGCCATTTCCTTGTCCAGTTACCAGGGCAGACATAACTAATCAATTACCACACCTTTCTCAAATAGCTCAGCCAAGGACTCAGGAGCTCCCCTCTCCAATCAGACAAATAAAGCCTTTCTGGCTAAGTCTTCCCCAAACACAGCCATGAGGTCTCCAATCTAAAAGGGAGATGTGATCACTTGGGGAGCAAAGGAAGCAGGTGGACCCAGAGGCCATTTGGAAACAGGTGGCAAAGCCCAGGCACAGCAGCCTCCCAGCCCAGCGGGCTTCTCCAAGCCCACGGTGGCCCCATATACCTCTCCTCTCCCCACCCTGTGGGCTCCTCATCGGGAACGCAGGTCTATTCTGGGCCTGGATCCAGGACCATGCTCTGACCTCACAGGGGCCTGGGTGTCTCAGGTCTCTCTGTGGCCTCTGTCTTCACTGAATCTCCTCTTTCACACGGCCCAGGCACCACCGCGGTGTCTCGGAGCACAGCATGCCCACCTCGCCGCAGCCCTGCTGCAGCCCTTCAACTTGAAGCTACTGGAGGTGGCACCGACAGCCCCCCCCGCCCCCCCCCCCGCTCTGAGCCTGCAGGGCTTTCAGTAGCCAAGCGGCTCCAGGGCTCACAGCCATTCCTCTAATGTGTCTTCCATCTGCTCCAGCCACCCCGAGGCTCTGGGCACAGACCTTCAACCCAAGATGAACTGCTCCCCTCCTCCAAGGTACTAGCCTTGCTGGATAATGAACTCCTGTGACACCCCCTTCCCTCGGAGCTCCCTCTAGACACGGCAGAGCTGCGAGGGGCCTTCTGGTAGGGACAGGTCACTCAGAGAAGGCGACTGAGTGGTGTCACAGTGGCTCACCCGTGTTCCACGGAGCCTGACTTCTGTCCTACGGATGGACGCCTCCACAACACCCTCTTCCTCTAATGCCCCAGCCTCCAGATGGCCCTCTCTGATGGCAGCCGGCCGCCTTGTCCTGGCCTCTGCAGATGCCCCATGGCATGCTTCTTCCCTGCTCTAAGATGTCTCCATGAGCCTGCCGAGCTAAGAACAACCTTCACTTAAGTGACCATGACCCAATCAAGTTGTGGGCGGGCTCTCTGGGGCCCGGATTGTGTGAGATCTGAGTTCCTGGGATGACGGCCCTTGGAAAGGGCGCAGTCTGCGTGGCCGCGGTGCGAGGGTGCCAGAGCACTCGGCTGCACCCCCAGGCTCTCTCTGCGGGGTGCTAGTAACACCCTGCACGCACCACCCTCTCGGCATGTGCAGGCTTTGCCAGTACCGAGGGGGCGCAGGGGTCAGGGGAGGTCTGGCCGATTACAGTCTCAGCAAGCCGCTGGGGGTGGTGCCAGGAAGGGTTAAACAATAACAGCAAACTCCAGGTGAGAGCGAATGAGGTCGCCACCCTCGGGCCCCTTCTCTGGATACTGTGGCAATGGGCCCGTGCTCATTGCCACAGACAGTGCAACTGAGGCCCTGCTGGTGAGGAAATGGGCGGCGCACCTAACTGGAGATTCTGCCCACCCACCCCACCCCAGGCCAGCAGTGGTTCCCATGTGGCATCCTCTGGATCTTGCCGCCTATGGCCATGGTGACAAGGTGGCTTTATGGTTCCTCTCACTGGGGACTTTCCTGCTTGCCCTGCTCTTTCAAAGG
Organism: Jaculus jaculus; assembly: GCF_020740685.1. Classification (NCBI taxonomy): domain Eukaryota; kingdom Metazoa; phylum Chordata; class Mammalia; order Rodentia; family Dipodidae; genus Jaculus; species Jaculus jaculus. The sequence goes on from NC_059109.1 coordinate 135,846,980, forward strand.
ACCCAGACACCCTGGCCTCCCCTGGGCGGTGGAGGCGGGTACAGAATGGCTGGACTGCCTGCTCCCCTGGGGTGGGGGGGGTTCTTTGGCACAGCCCTGAATCGGCGCTGCCTCTAGGCCTTTGGTTTCTCTGGCAGCCTGCCCCAGACTTATTGGCACAGGCCGTAGGTTTTATTTAGTTGGTGTCAGCGAAGCTCTGAGCACACAGGCCCAGTGGGCGGCCACTGGATTGGGTTACTCAGGGCATTTCTGGTGGGAGCTGCCTGGATCCCTATAAATCCTGAGTGTTCTAATGGCGGGGCCGGTCATGCGCCAAGCTGCCCCTTTTGAAGCCAGCTTCCCTCACCCACCACCCACCCTTTACTTGTCTCGGCCCGAGTCCCACTTTCTGGGGCCCTCCCCCGAGTTCTGACCCTTCAGAACAAAGGGAGTGACTGCGTCTAGACCGCCAGTCTCGATGTGAGACGGGCTTTGTGTGATGGGACAAGGCCTTTCCAAACAGAAAGGTTGGCTGGGGAGCTGGGCGCAGTGTGAGGGAAGGAGTGTTTCTGGGGTACACCATCTCTGGGCCAGCACCTACGGCGTGTCCTTCTGGGCCAGACACGTGACTGGAACCCAGCAGAGGGACTCAGTCTGGGTACTGTTCACTGCCACGTCCTCCAAGCAGTGCCTACAGCAGGGCAGCTTCGTGCACAGTCCCACTCAGCTTAAGAGCCTCCGGGAGTCAGGCCAGGGTGACGCAGGGACCCAGGGGTCTTCCTGTACCTGGTTTTGATGCTTCATGCAGGGCAGGGGCTATGTTAGTTACTGGACGGCTGTGTGATCTCAGGCCTCTATTCACCCTCTCCAAGTCTCAGGGTCTCTACCTGTAGAAACAGGCTCTGACCACATCTCAGGCTTGAACTTCTGGCTTTGAATGAAGGCCAGACTTGGGAGCACCATTTGCCACATGGGTACAGAATGGGGTCCCGGGGGTAAACCTTCATCGCCAGGTCTCCCCTGCTGCTCTAAATACGTGAGTTGCCCTGTTTGGCAAGCCATGGTTCGATACTGTCACCCATGTGACAGAGAAGGAGGCCAAAGGTCCAGGACAGCCATCTAGGACTTCAAGAGCCTTGTCTCGCGCCACTTCCACACTAGGGGCCACCAAGCTGGACTCCCTGCTCCAGCCAGCCTGCCACCAGGGAGTCCCTCGTGGAGTCCCCAACCACCCACTTGCAAGGGAGCAGCCCAGAGGCAGTAGTGACTGACTGGGGCACTAGAACCCGGTGCGGACATGCCCTGCTCTTCCCAGAAACTGCTATGGGGGGGGGGTCTTCTTTGTATTTGCCCATTCCTGTGGCTTCTGGCTCCCTGTGGCCGCTGGTGGCCCTGTGGCCCCTCACGTTCCGGTGTCTATCGACCCCCTGCCAACCACAGGGCAGATGCACTGGAGAACACCGTCTGTAGAACCGTCCCAGCTCTGCCCAAGGCCTGGGCACTCGGACTCTTATCGAATCATTTACCAAATTCTTAAGATTTTCATTGGGACGAGGAGGTCCACGCAGATGGCTCGGTGGGTAAGAACACTTTCTGGCTGTGCACGCGTGAAGACCCAAGTTCAAGCCCCAGCTCATAAAATGCTAGGCACGGCCATGCATGCCTGGAAGCCCAGCACCAAGGTAGCAGCAGAGATCAGAGGGACGCGAGGACTCCCTGGTCGGCCAGCCTAACCAAGAAACAGCAGCTCCAGGCTCAGTGAGGCACTTTCTCGGAGACATAAGGCAGAAGAGGGGCAGAGAAGGACACGTCATGTCCTCGTCTGGCCTGTGCATCGCATGTGTGCACACGAGGTGCATGCGTACACACACCCAAACAATATACAAGTTAAGACGTGAAAGCAAAGCCGGGCCATGTTGATTGTGCCGCTAGCTCACAGGTAGAGGGTGGCCAGGTATGGGTCACTTGAGAGAAGAGTCCCTCACTGTCCACAACCCTCCCCTGAACCTTAATCACCTCTAGATGACTTAAAAGTCCTGAAAGAATGGGAAGGGGGAATGGAGTGTCACTGGGGACACAGCCCTTGCCTGCCCCACTGGAGGCCCTGGTCCTGGCCCTGGTACCGTAGCGGCAGTGTGAGCGCACACGTGTCACATGGGGTCCTTTAGGGAAGGAGAGCGAGGGGAAAGTCTATATGTGCTCAGTAAAGCTTCTTTCCAGGTATTTTCCATGTGTGAGGACGTGGTGGGCTGGCTGCATGTGTCAGGCACGCACGGTGGCCGGGATTGCACTGGCTGCTGGGATCTGTCTTAGGACACACGGGGGCAGGGGACAGGGGATGTCTCTGACCTTTCTAGGTGAAAGGTCTCCAACCCATCACCACCTCTGGGTGGCACTGTCATGTCTGGAACTGCCACACAAGTGTGAGGAGCCAAGTTCGGGTTTCTAGTGCCCACATAGGGCTAGATGTGGAGGGAGGCCCACCTATTATCCCAGCGCTTGAAAGAAGGACAGGAGAGGTGCCCAAGGGCAGCCTTGCCAGCTAGACTAGCCCTAGAGGAAGACAGCTGATGCCAACCTCTGGCCTCCACACATGCATGCACATGGTACACATGTGCACCAACACATGAGAACATGTGCATACGTCACATACACATATAAAAGAGAAAAAGAATGCAGGTCTATCCCTCCCATTTCACAGCCATGCCTGAGCTAAGAACCAGTGTGCCCCCCAAAACGATAGTGCTTCTCAGGATCCCGACCCCAGCTTACAACATGGAGGGAAGGAGACCTCAGCAAAAGTCAGGCCTGGTGCTGGCGGCCTTTCCTGTAGAATCCTGTGGCCTGGAGCTGAACACTCACAGGTTTCCTGTCTGCCACCCTGGGCAGCAGGCTTCTCCAAGCCCACGGTGGCACTTCGTGGCTAGATGCTTCTAGAATGAGCCGCGACACACAGTAGGTGCTCAATGCATGTGTTAATCCACGAATGGAGAACCTCCCCAGCAAGGATGCTGGGACGTGAGAAGCCTCCCCCTTCCAGGTCCAGTCTGGAAAGAGCCATGGAGTCCCCTCAGCAGCAGGGCCACACTGGGTCCCAGATGGGCTCAGGAGGAGGAACAGAGTGGGGACCAGAGCTGAGCTAGGCTTGGTGACAGCGGGGGCCTGATGAGCCCAGGCTGTGGTCTGCAGTGCTGTCTGCTGCCTCTCACCCCCTCGGCCGATGCCACCTTTTTTGTACCACAACGCTCCTCTCGGTCCCCAAGGGTGGGATGAGGAGCTTTTTCCTAAAGGTGGTTTTTACCCTTTCTGGAAAACTCAACAGACTGGGGGTTACCCTCGTCTCTCACAAAATGGGGGGAAGAACCCAGGCCCCACAGCGGGCAGAGGCCAGTCACAATACTGCCAACACTTGACACGAAGGCTCGGAGCCGCCTTGCTGACCCCACAGACTGGATTCTGGCACCACCCCCGCCATCGTCTTCAAAACATCCTTTCTCAGCAGAGCGGGGAGAAAGGAATCCTGGTGTGACTGGGGGCCACTGGGCCCGCACGTAAACCAAGGACTGGCCTCTCCCTGGGTGGAATTCCTACTCATCCCTCAGAACCCTATCACCTCCTGCCCCAAGAGTCCCCTCACTTTTTCCATCAAAGCCAGAGGCTCCCTACCTCTTCCATTCTCTTTTCGTAGGAAAGTCTTGGGGCTCACGTAGCTGTTTCTTCCTGCATCCAGGACACCGCGTAATAGAAAAAAAAAAAACTTCCCAGGCTGTGGAGCACCTAGCACCAAGCCACACGCTTCATCACAGTACCATCGGTCTTCCAGAAGACTCTCAAGCCAGCGTGATGATCATCACACCCGCTTGACAGAGGAGAAAGGGGGCTCATGGACAAGCTCCTGGGGAGGCGTGGGACTCAAGCGCACCATCACCCGGTCATCACGCTTCCTTCTTAGGTCTCACTGGCTTGGCATGGGTTGGGCCTCTGCCCTCACCTGGTGCGGATGGCAACTATTGCAGAGGGCTGTGTTCAGAGTGAGTGTGTTGATGGAATAGTGAGGCTGTGGGGGGCTGCGGGAGTCAGGAACCCCAGGAGCGAAGGGTGGACGTGCCCCTGAAACTAGGGGCAGGGCAATTCTCCCTGTCTGGTACCCCTGGCCAGCCAACCTGCTGCTGTAAGATCCAGCCCCTGCCTCAACAGTCCAGGCTGGAGAGAAGAGGGAGAGGCAGAAGCAGGTTAGGGTCTGTTCAGTCCCTTCTCTTCATGGTGCCCTGGACCACTATCGATCCCAGACCCACACTGACTGTTCCTTGGCCCACACTTACAAAAATTAGTGGATAAGTGAACCAGACTGTGGGCCTAAGGCACCTCCCAAGCCTCAGTGTCCACACCATAGTGGGGCCCGAGACAGCCTCGCTCCAGAGATAGAAGGGGCTTCCTACACGGCTACTGTTGGACCTGTTGTCCTGGGTGGCCTCACTGCTCATCTCAGCCCCCAAGGTCACAGTCTCCCATGAAATGGTCAAACCAAAGTAGAATGCGAATTCACCTGGTAGAATCACAGCACAGAGTAAAACCCAGACATGTTCTGAAGCAGCAGACCCAGGACGCCCCCGCCAGACCTGGGAGCTGAACACGGGCCCTGGGCCTCTGCTGCGGCCAAGCGCCAGGCGCTGTCTGTCCAAAGCCAGCTCCAGGCCTGCCAGAGCCAGGAGCGCTGGCATGCCAGTCAGCCAGCCTCAGTGCCCCTGTGGGCTGCAATAAAAATTCCTAGACAGGTAGTCAGGTAGGAGGCCGGATGAGCAGGGCGGGAGGCACGGGAACTCCCTCCTCTGCCCACAAGGGCCAGAGGAATCGCTCCAAGGATTCAAGGATTCGTGCAAGGCTTAGGATCTGAGGCCTGGCTGAGGAAAGTCTATAGAAGCCAGGGTTGGTTGTGGGTCTTCCCGCCTCTCCTTGCAGAATCAAGAGACGAGGAGAGAGGGGCCGCGGAGGCAGTTGCAAGACCAGGAGCCGCTCACCCCTGGAAGCCCAGGGCCAGCACAGGTGCTTTCTCAGATACCTCCCTTGTCCCAGAGATACACAGGGACACCTTAGGAATCTGGCTGGCAAGTCACACGTCCATGCTGGGGAACATTTCAGGCACTAGCACAATTTATGTAAAATGATTTTCCCCCTTTTCCAGAAGAAAGAGATCAGGACCTCGCACAGCATGCTGGGGCCAGGTGCGGAGGTTGGGGGGGCACTGGGCTGGTGATGCAGGTGGGGCACACGGTGGCACACTGAGGACTCCATCTTATATGCCATCCGAGGGAAGGCAGTCCACCCCAGCATCTCTGCTATCCCCTTGCAGGTGAGGGAGGCCCCTGTACTGTCCACATCTCCCAGAACGCCCCACCCCATACCTCACCCCCAACGCGGGGCTCTGGTCTGGGTCACACCCCCCTCTCCCACATTCCCTCAGGATCTGGCCCTGCAACCTTGATCTCATTAGAATCAAGTTGCCCCTGACCTTCGCATGGCTGGCGACCTCAGAAGGTCAAAGAGCAAAGGCTTCCCTCTTGAAAGAGAACCCTGGGTGGTACAGAGGCTTATTAAAGACCCAGGAGGCGCTCTGCATCCTGGAACACAGCTCCCAAGCGTCACTGAGCCTTCCTGATTTGGGGCACCTCTAGACACTCCGTGAAAGGAATTGAAACTGCTCAGCACGCAACCGAAACAAACACTTGATCGATTCACTTTTACTCTTAAGCCTTGTCTTAAAACAGAGATCCTTACAAAAATCAATACTGTGCTTGCCAAGTTTTCCTAGCACACACCTAACATGCATCGTGGACACACATGACTGTAAAAGTTTCGGTGCCCACCTGTGTGCCCGGAGGACCAGCCCATTTTGGGCTCATGAGCCCCCACAGCTTTGGTGGAAGGTGGCAAGGGCATTATGTAACTCCAAGATCCAGGTCAGCCAATCACCAGCCACCTGCCCTTCTCTTTTTGAGCCTCAGTGTCCTCATCTGTGAAATGGGTGCAGAGGTCCCCACAGGGGCAGCGCTGTGCCACAGCAGTCAGCTGCATGCTCTCCTCACAGCCTCTGGAAGTGGGGCTGACTTCCACTCAGCACACCCATTTCACAAATGAAGAACTGAGGCCTGAGAGCCACAGCCCTGAAGCCAGGGGTCTGACTCTGGGGCCACTCTGTTGTTATATCAGAGAACGTCAGAGTGGAGCGAACAAAGACCACAGCGGGCCAGCCTCACCCACTCCACAGAGGTGGATGGTCATGTCCCGGACCGGCTCCTCCCCTCCCCCAGGACGCGTGGCTCCATCCCGCTGCCCAAGCCGTCTGGAAGCACGGCTTGGTGCTTGCCGCCCCTGAGTCAGCACCTCCCAAGACATGACTCACACCCGTCTGGGGTCACCCACGTCCTCTTCCCTGCAGAGGCACGCGGGCCAGGTGAGGCAGGCCTCCAGCAGAGGTGCTCTGGGCTAGCACGCTCAAGTGTCAGCGGCGTGCAGCCCCAAGGGTGCTGGGCTTGCTCCACCTTGCTGAGGGCCCCAGCCGGGGCTGTCCGCGGGGCGTGGGGTCAGGATACACCATGTTTTCCCACAGAGAAACCTGGACTTCCACCATGGTCATTCCTCCCAGCCCAGACTGGTCCTCACAACCCTTCTGCCATGTTGACAGTAGCCACTCCCTGGGTCTCACTCGGGTGTGACCAGAGCAGCAGTGAAGGCCAACTGGATGGGTCACTAAGTCATGAGGCCAAGTGACAGACAAGGAGCCAGGCAAGAACGGTAAACACAGTGTGGTTTCCTTACGCAAAGTGGCCCATGGGGCCATGTCCTGTAGGACCACAGAACCCACAGCACTGGGGACATGTATGAAGCAGGACGGATAGGTGCCCTCAGGGGACGAAGGCAGTGGCTTTGCACACGCACAACTGGCGAATCGGTGGGTGGCAGACAAGCGTGCCTTGCATCTGTACTTCACACCGAGAGACTGTCACAACAGGCAGCCTGGGCTCTGCAGAGACGGGCTTCTCACGGGCCTCATTGCACACTGCCTGCCTTGGGACTTGCTTGTGTCCATTTGAAAAGAAAGAAACCTAGAAAAAAGAGAAGGAAGAAGCCGGGCGTAGTGGTGCACGCCTTTAATCCCATCACTCGGGAGGCAGAGGTAGGAGGATCGCCAAGAGTTCGAGCCGACCCTGAGACTACAGAGTGAATTCCAGGTCAGCCTGAGCTAGAGTGAGGCCCTACCTTGAAAAACCAAAAAAAGAGAGAGAGAGAGAGAGAGAAGGAAGAGACAGAAGGAGGGAGATAGGAGCCTGCAGTCATCATGTCCCACCTATCAGCCACAATCCCGAAGCTTCCCTTCCAGAACATTCTCCGTCATAGTGGGCTTGTCAGCGTTCCGTCCCTGCTTCATGGTGGTCCTCCCTCCACTTCGTGCCCATTGGCCTGTGGGTCACAGTGACTCCTCTTTCCTTCAGCTGCAACCCGATACTGGACAGTTCCCGCTCTCTCCTGCTCTAAGCCACTGGCCTGGTGATCTTTCCAAGAAGAGAAGCCTGTGGAGGAGGGGAAGGTTTCTTGGCCAGCCAAAAAGGGACACACACACAGGCCGGGCCCAGCTGGAAATGTCGGAGAGGGCAAAGGAGCAGAGCTGCCCCAAGTCAGCCCCACGGCTCACACCCCCGACAGGTGGCTCTGAGACCCAGCCCTGCCTGGATAAGCAAATACCAGTCTTGGGAGTCCACAGCCCAAGTTCAAATCTGCCCTGCCACACCGCTGACTGATCTTTGGCAAGTGACTTGGCTCCGCCTCCTCGTGTGCGCTGGGGTTGCCATGAGGATTAATGAGGGAGGGCGTGCCAAGCGCTCCAGGAGCGTCTGCTGCAGTCGGTAGGAGTTGCTAGGGTTTAAAAAGCCACCACGTTGCCGTGGGGAACTCTTGAGAGCAACCCCCAGCAGAGAGAGAACTGTCAGGTTTGTTCCCTGAACCCTGACTAGGCCTCCTAGGGTTTCCCTGTCTTGTCTTCCTACAGCCCACCCTTTTCACCTCGGAGCCTACTCTGGGGACTGGGGACAGGGACAGAGCTTGTTGTCACTGGAGTGTAGAGGAATGCGGCACAGTGCTTAGGTGCAATTCAAGATTAAAAGTTAAAACAGAGGCTTCTGTGTGCCCTAGTGGTTTGTGACCCACGCTTATGAAAAAGGCACATGAAGCCGGACGTGGTGGCACACGCCTTTAATCCCAGCACTCGGGAGGCAGAGGTAGGAGGATCGCCGTGAGTTCAAGGCCACCCTGAGACTCCACAGTGAATTCCAGGTCAGGCTGGGCTAGACTGAAACCCTACCTCAAAAAACCAAAAAGAAAAGAAAAAGCACATGAAGCAGGCTCAATCACGAGAACTCACTACCACCTTCCTTCTGATCTAAACGTGACCCCGGAATCGCACCCGGATGTTGCGTTGAAGGAGGGGCTGGGAAGTCTCATATCCCACGCTAGCCAGGGTGATCTGGGGTGAGTTCCAAAAACCCAATCTGCACTTTGAAAGTCACAAAACAGGTCAACAAACCCTGGCTGGGCCCGCCTCTAATTAACAAGTCACCAGCACATCTCCAGTGAACTTTCTCACGCCTTCAGGCCCGTAACTGGAGACTCCTGAGCACCCTTCAGTGCGCAGGGTGGTAGCCGGGGGCTGTGGAGCTGCTCCGATGGGGATTCACGAGGCGGCCCCGCGGGAAAGACATCCCACAGGAAGACATGTCCCTCAGGTAGCCACAACAACTCCTGGATCTGAACTTACAGGCAGTGCCTAGATTGACGGGCTTACTGGAAGCAGGCTGTATAATTACACCTCTGGGCCACGTGGCAAGCAACTTTAATTACACTGTAGATAGGACCAAAGTGACCATTTTATTTAGGGCCCAAAGCAACTAGTAAAATTAGGCAACATCAGGAGCCTCTCATATAAGTTCATAAACTTTGCAGAATAATACGCGGAGCCCACCACCTTGAACACTGAGGCATTAGAGAGGCAGGGTGGCAAGATCAGGGCCCTCACTACACTTAGGCCCCTTAACAGGTGTTTTTTTTTAATTTTGATTTATTCATTTATTAGACAGAAGGAGGGTTCAAGCAGATAGACAGAATGGGCGCGCCAGGGCCTCCAGCCACTGCAAACGAATTCCAGAGGCATATGCCACCTTGTGCATCTGGCTTACATGGGTCCTGGGATTGAACCTGGGTCCTTAGGCTTCACAAGCAAACGCCTTAACCAGCTAAGCCATCTCTCCGGTACAAGTTAACAGTTTTTTTTTTTTTTTTTAAGGCAGCATTCTCTGAATGCGTGGCTCATCTAAAACTCCCCTCCAAGTTCAGTGAGGACCACTCTACTGCCAGCCTGTGGACCCCCGAGCCATGCTCACGGAGCAGAGACACATGTAGCTGGGCTCCGTCATCCCAGCTAGACACCAGTGGGCATTCAATGCCCGGCTTGGTGGTCATATTCACCAGTGGAATTGACGCTCCTCAGCTCATCCTCCCACCTCTTTCTCCCATCCCATAAACAGATTAGAGAGGCCGTTTCCTCCAGTGGCCATGACCCTGCGGCGGCTAAGCTCAGCGCGGCATGGAGTGAATCACTCGTGGCTCACCGCGGCGGCATCTGAAACGAGTGAATGATACAGAGGGGAAGCAGACACCCAGAAATGAATCACGCTGTCCGCAGGACCAAACCTCTGGCTTTTACAGACACCAGTTACAGCAGGAAAAAAAAAAAAAAAAAAGAACAAAGAAGTTACTCAGGGTGTTTGCACGAAGTTGATTCACAGGCTTGCAGAAGGATGACCCACTACATTGTTTTTGTGGGGGGAGGACAGAGCTGTGACCCGCTGGATCTCACCAGCCAGGATGTGAGGAATCTGCAAAATGGGGAAGGGGCGTTTCTTCAAGATTTCTTGACTGGGGGACCTCCTCCCTCCCGCCTCCCACTTCACTTTCTACCTGCTACATACAAGCTGGCCAGCGGGCTGCCTGCCACCTGTGGGCATGGGGTAGTCAATGCTTAGATACAAAGTATCGGTGAGTCCTGGGCACACAGTTACTTTTCATTCTTTAAATTAGCAGCCAATATAGGACTGGGAGGTTTGCCTTTATCTAGTTGGGAAGGGACTGGAGCTTCCAGTTGCCTGGCCCTTTAAAGCAAGATCCCACTCCCCAAGGCCCAGCTACCTACACCCCCATTTGCTGAGTACTCTGTGTGCAGGCAGCTGAGCCCCGTGCTAGGAGCTGAACACATGATTTCTTCAACTCCCTCAGAGCAGGAATTAAGAACTCTCCTTAATAAACAGTCAGCTACAAAGGGGAGAGGAACCAGCTCGCCAAAGCCCACACTGCCAGTGTTTTTGCAAAACCCTGCCCTGTGGGACCCCACGGCCTGGGAAGTCCCTTGGGTAGGGGAGGTGAGTGGATTCAAGTCGCCCGTCTCAGAATCTAGCCTTGGTGAGCAGTGGGTAAGCTGGCAGGGCATAATCCCTGGGCTGAAAGAACCCTCAGAAGAAGGGCAGATTACTTTGCCCAAATTTTCTGGGAAAAAAAAAAAAAGGACACAGCTTCCCACTACCCTGCCACTGAGGACAGAGCTGGGTTCTCAGGCTGGCAGCAGAAGGCTCAGGACCACATCAGGGCCTACTTGCAGGCGGTAAGTCGTGGGCTCCAGTCTAGGACCTCCGAGAAGCCTCCAACCTCGGTGGTGTAATTCGCACACTGCTAACCGCCAGTATGAACGCAACGGACCTCATACAAATTACAGAGCACGTGAGTCTGGTTTAAGTACCTACACATAGGCCATTGTTCTTAGGACACCGCAGTGCATCTTTCAATAGTGTTCACTGACATCCAGCCATGGGGTTTGTCACTTTTGCCCACCTCAAAGCCAGACTTTAGGGTCAACAGACTCTCCTATCCTGGACCGATGGGAACGAGTGTCACTGTGCTGGGGACAGCTGCCGCTGACAGACCTGTGCGGTGCTTCACAGAACCACACTCAAGCCACGGGGAAACTGAGGGACAGCATAAACCCATCCACTCACCAGCTGCTCCTCGGCCAGCTGGAGCACAGCACAGCCAGTGTTCGGTCCTACTGGCCCAGCCCACGGCTGGTTCGAACTCCAGCCTTAGCGACAGTCAAGAGGGGACAGCTTCTCCAAACCCAAGCCATGTGACTCTGCAGGTTCGAGCTGCATCTATGCAGACCTACCTCCACCGCCCAAAGGAAGGGGACAGTGACATTGTTTCTAGTGGACAGTGGAACTGGAAGGGTCCCCTGGTGAGGGCCAAATGCCCAGTTCATCCAGTGTCAGAGTCGGGGGGTGACTTTAAACTCCTGACACATATCTAGGGCTGGGATGATGACACTTGCCATATAAGGGTAAATGCCTGACTTTGGACCCCCAGAACCCACATAATGCACAGACTCTGTAGCAGAGGTCTGTAACCCCAGCATACCTATAGCGAGAAGGGAGGCTGAGACAGCACACAGACATATGCACACAGACTCGAGGACCAGCAGCACACACAAGGGGTCCTCTGACCACACACATGCTGTGGCACACAAACACACACACACAAGCGTGCACACACACGCGCACATGTGCACATACATACCAAACAATAAAAAGTGCACATATGTACAGCTGCTTTCTAGCTGGACACGGCGGTGGTGTCTACACTCCCAGGACCTGAGAGGCTGAGCTAGGAGAATCACATTGAGTCCAGCCTGGGCTAGAGTGAGTAGAGTCTACAGCTCTTTTCTGCCATTTCCCCAGCCGACGGACACAATGTGACTGAAGGAAAAAGTTAACACAGCCTAAGCTTCCAGCCACCCTCTTCCTCTTATCTCCACCCCAAAGAGAAACCAACACATATGCAAAAGCTGGGCCTTCTTCATACAGGTCTACTGCTGTGGAGGCTGAAGCAGGAGGATCACAAGTTCAAGGCTTGCTTGGACTATCTAGTGAGTTTAAGGCCAGCCTGGGCCTCCTACTGAGCCACTGTCTCAAAGTAAAAACTTAACAAAGAAAAGAAGAGACTGGGGGTCAGGCATGGTGACTCATGCCTTTAATCCTAGCACTGGAGAAGCTGAGTTAGGAAGATCTCCATCCATGAGTTTAAGGCTGTCCTGGGCTACAGTGAGACTCCGTCTCAAAAAAACAAAATAAAGTAAGGGCTGGGGGTGCAGCTTAGTAGCAGAGCCTGTGCATCAGCACTTGACCCCTTTCGTAAGTCACAACAGCCAAGAACTCCCTTCGAATTAACGGGGTCTGGACATTGTGTTGGGAGTCACTAGGACCTCCATCCATGAGGCACACAGGTTAGAAAGACAACCAAAAACCACCCATGGTATGGGCTGTAAAAGGAGGTCCCTGCCTCTCGGGTCAGCTGCGACATCTGAGTGGAAGGCAGGAATCCAAGGCAGCTTCCCGCCCAAAGTCTGGGAACTTCTTCAGAACATGAGAAATGACTTGTGCCAGGTGAGCTGTCATATCTCAGCTGCTGTCTTCATAAACCCACGAAGTGGGCGCTGGTCCTTCCTCTATCTTAGGGGGCTGGTGGGGATGCAGGAAGGACCCTCTTACTTGCTTCTAACCTGAAGCTTGACTGAATACTGGCCTGTTTGGAATATTCTAGAAGTTTGCCTAATCTCTCCATGCTTGGTGACCAGAAAGAAAATGGATGTCACAGGACTCATCACACAAATAAATACAGTCTCAGATAGATGTGAGAGTAATGGGATGAAGATCCTGGGACCCACACAGGGTCTCCTCCACAGAAGCTTGGAGGGACCCCGCTTTTCCTGCCTGACTCCTCCCTGGAGTTCAGCAGCTCTGGGCAAGCACAAGTTTGCCCGTGCTGTTCCGGCACCTCGACACCACAGGTCAGCAGGTGCAAGACAAATACAATTGAGCATTTGAGTGCCTAAGGGCGCCCCGTGTCCCGTGATGTCCCCAGATCAAGTCTGGATTCGGCCCTCTGGAGACAGACATTCATCAGCCACGTGTCAAGTTCAGCCGTGACATCTGCTGGTGCGGGTGTCCTGGAGGCAGAGTCTCTGGTTCCGCGGCCTGACGGGACACACATTTCCAGGGAATGGCAGCCATGCTCGGCCAAGTGGAATGGCCCCAGCTGCTGACGGCTCATTGGTCGGTGTTCTTCCCCAGCAAACAATCCAACTTGAGCCTGCCGCCTTGGAGCAGACCCAAAGGCACCTCGCAACGGCCAGTCTTACAGAGACAACAGGAGCCTGGGGTTGCTGGGGGGGCGGGGGCAGAAGCAAGCAAGTGTGGGTGGTGTGCAGGGCCAAGAATTTAGGTCGAGCATTAGCTCCTGGCTATGTGACCTGCAGCCAAGTGTCTTCCCCTCTCTCACCCCATATATTTTTTTTTTCCTTTCTTTTTTTCTTTTTTGCATCTGCAAGTTGAAAACAATAGACCTCTCAGAGTTGTTTGGAGTACTGAATAAAATGCATCACCACTACCTGGCCCATAGAAGTCTCCACATCCAACTAGGAAAAGGAGAACTGAGAGAAGCCACTTTGCAGATCTCAGAAAGTTGATGCCTCAAACTTCTGCAGGCTCTGCCGGGGTGCTGAAGTCCCCACCTCTGTGAGCATGCACCCTGAGAGTTCTGCAGGCTCCCCAAGCGGTACTGAAGCCCTTGGCCCTGTAAGCATGCATCTCAGGAATGTCCCCTAGCCGGGTGACAGCTGCTTCTGCTAGTGACTGGTGAGACCCCCTAGGTGTCAGGGTTTGGCTTTGTAGTGTCACCCAATGGGAAAAGGCTGCTGGTTGCCTGGCTTCACAAAGGCAAGGAAATGGGGCTGGAAGGCTGGGGGAAGTGGAACTGTGGGGACCTGCCCTTCCTATCCCACCATCCCTGCAGAGAGAGCTATGCAAAGACTGGCCCTTCATGTTGACACCTTAACTACTTACTGACCTTGATTTCCAAACTGCAAGCTTCCAACCCTCACAGCTTCCGGCTCTCTCCTCCTCTGGTATTTCATGAACTGGACCCAGTGGGGTACTTGGCTGCCAGGGTGGTTGACTTCACAGCTCATGACTGCCTGCTGTCTCTACCCCAGCCTCTGTACCCCAAAGCTACCGGGATTAAGGGAGCACTGCTGCCTGGCAGGCCTTAAGACACTGGGCCTCCTGCGATGCTGGGGTGAGCATCTGGGGCTTCTGCCAGTTCTGTCTGCGGTGGACCTGGCAAAGGCAAGGATTATAACACCACTATTCAATTACCTCCACACTCAAGGTCGGCGTGCCAGGTGGGCCTGTGGATTCCAACATTCTCAGCAGGTCCCAGGATGGGGAAACCTCTCCCTGGCGAAGGCGTTCGTTCTCATTAGTCACAGTGCCAGGGAATGACCACCGGGAGACCAGGCAGAATACAGTCGCATCTAACCCACGCCCATGCCCATCATTCCACCCCCAGAATATATACCTGTGCCAGTCACCTGTGCCCACCACAGCAACATCCACCAGATCCTCGCCCCATCTTGGCAAGGGCAGTGCTGCGACCCTACAGGTCAAACAGGCCTTATGACATGCAAAAGGCGATGCAGAGGCAACTTTGGTCCCCTCTGGCCATTTCAGCTACCCCGCAGGACAGTTCACTCACAGCACAGACCGTGGAGACGTGCAGCTCTATAGGGCTTCCCAGTGGCGTTTAATACCCAGGAGCAGCCGAGGCTGTGAGAGTTTGCCTAGCAAGGTCCTCGGTTCCATCCTGTCCATCCAAGAGTCTGACCAAACACTTAGCACCCTGGGCTCTTGGTGCCTGAAGACCTGACCTACACAGGACACCATGACAGTGATGGGCTGAGTGGAAGTGGAGGGAAAACTGTCCAACAATTAATTAATTACTAGCGCTAAAGATGGAGCCCACAGCTTCTCACACTCTGGGCAATTACTCTACTGCCCAGCTATGCCCTTGCTCATGGGAGCCCCTTTAGGTGAGAGTCCTGCTCCAAGGGCACTATTAGATGATTCTTATTTTTGCCCAGGCTGACCTAGAGTTCGCTATGTAGTCTCAGGGTGGCCTTGAACTCACAACAATCTTCCCACCACTACCTCTGGAGTGCTGGAATCAAAGGTGTGCATCAGCCTGCCTGGCGGTTTTGATCGCCCTGAACCGTGCAGTCATGGCCTCAGACAGGCCCCAGATAGCACCGTGGCCTCCCCGGGACTCCCCAGGACACTCAAACAAACCGCCAGCCCTGGCTCTTCACGTGTACTCACCACGCCCGTGTTACACAACGCCTTTCAGAAAGCAAACTTGGGAGCTCTGGCTTTGGTCTTCTTTCCTCAGCATGGGCACCATGCAAGAAGCTGGCGGGGGCTCAGCATCCCAAATTCAGTTGTAGGATTTGCTTGCCTTGGGCAAGCTCCTGGCTCTGGAGCTGTCTGCAACCCTGACTGGATGGCAACAACCGAAGAGAAGCCACACAGGCCCTTGGGTTCCATCAGCACCCACCTCTCAGGCATTTTTTTTTGGGGGGGGTGTTGAGGTAAGGTCTCTCTCTAGCTCAGGCTGGCCTGGATTCACTCTGTATTCTCAGGGTGGCCTCAAACTCATGGTGATCCTTCTATTTCTGCCTCCCGAGTGCTGGGATTAAAGGTGTGCACCACCACACCTGGCTCAGACATTTTAAAACTTTTAGACAATTGGCCAATAACTGGCAGGCCTGAGGCAGGGCCCTGGGGATGTCTGGGTGATTGCATCTTAAAAGTGGGGCCCTTGGGAGAAGACTCTAGTCCTGCTGACAGTTGCCACTTTTGGGGTCCTCTCCTCTTTACAAGAGACAGTGAATAATCGTGCACAACTTACAGAGGACAAATGTACACACTCCCCCTTTTCAGCACCTTCCTCCCTGGATGCCTTAGGCATTTCTAACCCAGAGAGAAACTCACAGGGAAGGCAGAAAGTGATAGTGGCTGTGTGTGTGTGTACATGTGTGCAAGGTCATGTGTGCGTGCAGAAACTGTTATTTCACATCTTGACAAATGCTAAACTGGTCCCTGACCCAAGGTCATGCTGCGCTCGCTAGTCGCTGGATGATCCCAGACCCGGGGACACCGGAGCCACCGTCTGACCCAAGACTACAGTCACCACATGCAGCTCGCTCGCTGCACCAGGACCTAAAACCCAGACAGTAGGGCCTCGGGGGCTACAGACCTGGCTCAGACACCCAGAGGGAAAACAGCTGTGTCAACACGCGCTCTTCAACAACAGATCTCGCACCACCCACCTTCCCTGGTGACTGAGTATCCTTCCGAGACCATGCCCTTGCCAAAGAGCTAGAAACGACAGCTCCAGGAGGGCCGCCCTTGTCCTCTGTGGTACACATCCGGCTCTCAATAAAGGCTGAGTTGAACAGTGGCAGGTGCCAATTTCAAGGGCATTGGCCACAGACCTTCTGAGGACCATTTTCTTTTTTTAAAATTTTTTTTTGTTTATTTTTATTTATTTGAGAGCAACAGAGAGAAAGAGGCAGAGAGAAAGAGAGAACGGGCGCGCCAGGGCCACCAGCCACTGCAAACGAACTCCAGGCGCGTGCGCCCCTTTGTGCATCTGGCTAACGTGGGTCCTGGGGAATCGAGCCTTGAACCGGGGTCCTCAGACTTCACAGGCAAGCGCTTAACCACTAAGCCACCTCTCCAGCCCTAGGGGACCATTTTCTCAGGGGTCTTTCTTCTCTTCAGTCCTCATCTCTCTGTGGTGAAATCAACCATGGTGCTCAGCTAGAACGTGAGCTCTAGAACTCAGACAGTTTAGGTTGTCACAACTGGAAGAGGAGTTCTGGCGTCCCAGTGGCCACCTGGATGGGTCAGCCTTCCCCTCCCTCCCTCCCAACAGAATGATCTGGCCCAGAACATCCCAGTGCAGAGGCTGAGTCACCCTGGACTCAAGTAGAGTTAAACACTGGTATGTGCCAGGCAAGCCACTGGAAAACTGAGCGTCCTGTGAGTGGCTAACCGTGGGAATGGTTTGGGGAGCAGCTTGGAGAAGGCTAGAGTACTTTGGCCAGCCAGTGAAGTTAACCATCAAAACTACCCCGCGAGAACTCACCACCAAGGTGAGCTTAGGCCATTGGCAGTATGTGCCAGCCAACCGAAGTGGCTGACCTTAGAGTGGCCAGAGAGCATACTTGACAGTTGGCAAAACCAAAGGAGAAAGACAGGTTTGACTCTGAGATGCCACAGACTGGAGATGAGAAGGTGCCAAGAAAACCGTGTGCAGGTGAGTGTCCCTTCCTCAGAAGCAGCTGCCTAGAGCTAGCTCCCTGGCTGTGTCTAAGGTGGGGAGGGGAGGAGGGCATTAGGCACTTAGTAAAGCAGGACCCCTGACTTCAACTGTTTAAGTTGTGTGTTTTGGGAGCCACCTTCAGGAAGTACCTCCAACCTCTCCCCTCAGAAGAAAGATCTCCTTCAGCTCCAAGTTCGAGACAAACCTGTCCCCAGGGCCATGTTCCAAATGTGAGAGGGTGCACGGGGGTCCTCAAGAAACAACTCAACCTGGGACTAGAGTGGGCTGAGATGGGCCTTGCCACCATCTCCACACCAAGGCGCCTTCCCAGGCCTGCAGGGCCGCACAGATGCCCATCACCCGGGCAGCTGGCACTGTTGGCTTTGACTGGAGGAGACCCAGAAGATGGAACCTGGAAGACCGTGGAAGCCTGTAGAAGGGGGCCGTGTGGTGTCGCTTTTCACGAGAGAAACTGAGGCCCAGGGAAGCTTAAGGTACGGGACAAAGCGGGTCTCCTTCTGCAGAGCGTCTTAGAAGAGGTAGTCCAGCTCCAAGTCCATGCGCTAAGCTCTGGCCACAGCTGCAAACTCCCAACACACACCAGGCGAGGAGCTCCGCAACCCACTAGACTCCTGAGAGTGATACAAAGAAACTCCAGGAAACACCAGGCCCTGGGGCTTCCTACCCCAGACTCTTACCGAATCTGATTAACACTTGGTCCCTGCCTTGCACTTTCCTTCAGTAGGTAAAAAAGCAACGTGGAGCTTGATTCCTAACTGGAGCACAAGAGAAACCACCCAGGGTTCCCTGCACTAACCCCAAGGGTCCCACACAAATGCTGTTGGGGGGGGGCACAGGACACCTGTAAGGACTTTCACAAGACGTCTTGGTCTCTGCCTCATCACTAAGATTTGATTAGACGAAGGGACAAAAATAAGCAGGGTGTGTTTTGTTGTCTCAAAGTCTGGAATGTCCCACTGTGCCAAGATCTTGGAATGCTAAGACAAATGTGGACCCTTAGGGAGGGGATCCCCTAGGTAACCTGAGGGGGAAAGATAAGACAGAAGTACAGAGCCAGCAATCTACAAGCCACACTGAGCCCCGCCCCAGACATGTGCGGACAAACATTAATAATATCCGCATGAACTTCCTGAGCCTGTAGAGTTCACAAAGGGTTTCTGGGGAACACCCAGGGTCCGTGCAAGTCAATTTCACAAACACTGGCTCTGGGTAGGCGCTCCTGGCACCTCCCAGCCTGGTTCAGGGCAGCTGGGCTGAGGGTGGGGGTAGGAGACAAGACTGCCAATTCCAGAATGGGTTAAGTGGGTTGAAGTGGGTGGGGAAGGACCCTCCATCCACCGTCTGGGCCATTCTTGACCAGGTTGGGCTGGTCCTGGGGTATTTTTACCTCCTGTGTCTCACTGTGCAGGCTCAGGGGCATGAGTCACTTAGCAGCTGCCCTGTTGCCCCTGGGCTCCGGGTCTGGACGGGAGGGTGGCTGGGTGGTGGAGGCGGAGGATCTTGTGCCCTGTGCCTGGGATGTTCCGGGATGAGAATGAGAAAAGTAAAGCTCAGAGAGGTAAAAGGTCTTCAAAAAAGGTGGGCTGGGGTAGAGGCGCGTGTGGAAGTGGGTCGGGCAGCCGGTGAGGACTCAATCCTGCGCCCGCTCTCATGTCCACCTGGGTGGGCCACGGAAGAAGGAAGTAAAGACTTCCTGGTGTCAACTTCTGGTGGTACAGGATGCTGACGTCAGCACCAGGTTCAAGCACCCCACTCACCACCCTGGGTCCACCGGGCCCCGGCAGAGCAAGGCTGTCCCGTACACCGACAGCCCCGAACTTTCACTCCTTCGTATCCACCCGTCCCGGCCTGGGTGAGCCAAGCTGTCCAGCAGACAAAGGTTATTTATAGGCGCGTCGGGGACAGACACTCACAATGACACACTCTCACTGGGGAATCAATCCATGGTGGGCCAGGCGCAGCCCCAGATTCAGAAACCTGGGCACAGATGGTCCTCGGATCCGGCGGGGCTCAGTTCAGACCCCCGCCCTCCCCCATGCCCACACGCCAAAACGCAGACACCCACAGACGCAGGGCGACTCGGGGACACACACACACACACACACACACACACACACACACACACACACACACACTCGGCCGACTCAGACCCACGGACGACCAGAGACGCGCTGAGCCCTAGGCAGACACGCAGAGCCGCGCACTCGGCGCGCACGCACGGGGACCCACTCACGGAGACCTGGACACCGCACCAGACACTCCAGACACCTCGCCGGCCAGACAGTGTCTCGCACGCCACCCCCCCCCCCGCGGTCCCCTTCACCGCCCAAAGTTGATAGAGAGAGGGGCCAGCTAGCTCCCTTGCCACGACCCCTTGGGGAAGCCAAACGGAAACTTCATCGGCGGGCCCGGCTGCCCGGACCCTCCCTCCCCGCATGTCGCCGCAGAGCCCCGGGTGCGAGTCCGGACGGGCGGGGCGCCGGGGACCGTGGCAGGCTCTCAGCGCCGCGGGACAAAGCCGGGCCGGCCGCCAGCTGCCGCGAGCCTCCAGGAGGGCGCGCCCGGGGCGCGGCGGGCACAGCCGGGAAGCCCGGCCCGAGGGGGCGCGCAACGACCCGGGTGCCCAGCCCCTGCGCGGTGCCTCGATCCCCGGGTGTGGGTGGTGCTGGGGGGTATGTGTGTATCGGGGGGGGGAACCCCGCGGGGGCGCGGGCTCACTCACTGATCTCCATGCTCTGGAACAAAGAACGCTGGCAGTTACACGTGCAGGAGACATTGGGCTGCCCGGCGGCGGCGGCGACGGCGGTGCCGTTGACCCCCATCAAGCGGTACATGGGCGGCGCGGCGGGGCGGCGCGGGGCGCGGGGACGGCCGGGGGAGGCTCCGGCCGGCGCCCGGTGCTCGGGCCCCGCATGCAGGAAGCGCCCGGCTCGGGTGACCGCCAAGTATCCCGGGGACGCCTCCTGGGGCTCAGGGCGCGCAGGACTCCGCACTCCCCGGCCGCCGATCGGTCGTCCCGGGGGCGTGGGCCGTACCCGCGGGTGGCGTCCGGAAAATGGGCCGGCGGCCGGGGCGCGCTCCGCCACCCGGGCTGAGCCTGAGCCGCTGGCGTTCCCCCGCCGAGCGCCGCCGCCGCCGCCGCCTCCTCATTCAAGTCCAAGGAGATCGGGTTTCGCCGCGCGCCCGCGGTCGGAGGCAGGCAGACGGTCTGACGTCAGCGCTAGACGGGGCTGCCGGTTCCCACCGCGCGGGGGCCGGGGAGGGGGCGCGCGCTGCGCCAATCCCCGCCGAGGATCCCCCGCACCCCCCTCCCGGCCCGGGGGGCGGGGTGACCGGAACGGGGCGGGCTCTTAAAGGGCCAGAACCGGGCGGTCCTCAGGGACCCGGGACCCGCGCGCGGTGGTGGCGGCCGTGGCGCTGGAGTCCGCCGGGGTCCCGCGCTCTGCCCTGGCCGCGCCCCCACCCACCCACGAGTGACACCTCCGGTGGATGGCCGGTGTCTTCCCCTCCGCCCCTGGGGTCTTGGGGTGCTCTTCGGGGTTCCTAGGGGTCCAAGGCAGGGAAATCGGAGGAAGGGGAGGAGCCCCCGCAGCGTTTCCCCCCACCACCCTCTGCTGGATTCTGCAGGAGACTCCCCGCCCCCGGCTCTGCGGCCGCCCGGGCATCCCAGCCCGCCACGTCCCCGGCGCTCTGAAGCCCCAGCCCGAGGCGACCGCTCGGGAAAGACTGGAACTCGCGGGACCCGCCCGGGACCGCTCGCAGAAACGCCCGGGGCTCCTTGTCTTGTAAATTCGCGTCCGGGAATAGGGTATTGTCAACTGCCCCAGCCTGCGGAGCCCCGGGCGAATACACACCCATTGTCTGCGGCCCGAGGGGCCACTGGCTGGGGGGGCGTGGCTCGAGAGCCCAAAAGAGGGGCGGCTTTTAGCTCATTAAGTTTTAATTACACAAGAGTTACAGTCTCCTCCAGATACATATATGCCATTACGTAAGAGGCCTCCCTCCCTAGCACAACCTCTCAAAGATTCGGCGAGGTGACTCTTTGATCCTTTGGCTAAATCTCCACGTAACAAGCACTTATGGTATGCCTACTGTGTGCAGAAAAGCTTCAACCAGGAAAACCGGCCTGCCAAGTGGCTGGTTGAGTTGAGGTGCCGCAATGGGGGAGACGGAGTTCTGCCCAGGTCCGTGGAGCACCCAACCCCCCTCCGCCACCACCACGCATTTTCAACTCTTTAAATCTCCACGTGCAGTGATGCAAGGAGTCGTCCTCAGAGGAAGGGAGCCTTTACAAGTTACTGTTACTTCATTTTTAAAAGACTGAAGAGGAGTGGAGAAAGTGGCGGGGGCAAGAACCGTCCCCGCCTGGCAAAGCATCCCGGAAGTGGGCTCGTTTCTGCCCCGCTGGGATGCTGTGAACCACAGGTCCCCTCTGGAAGCCTGCTGGACTTCCCCCAAGGGTTTGAGCTCATGGAGGGAACCAGAGCCAGGCCCCGAGGGAGGCTCGAGATGTCGCTGAAGAGCAGCTCAGTGTTAACGCAGCAGCCCACCCAGGTCAGGGTGCAGTTCCCCCACCAGGACAGGCATACTCCAGCCCAGCTGCTCTTTGGGGTGGGTCCCTGCACGTTAGAGGTAAAATTTTCAGTTGAGCTTGTCCGTGAGGACACTAAAAGTGTGGGCTGGCCTTCCTTGGGGTGACCTCGGGTCGGACTCAACTCCAAGGCCAACAGAGATGGCTAAGCCTGCGATCTCTCATTCCTTCACTCATTCAATCAACAACCCCCAGGCGCTCTGGCCCTGAGCATGGGAATTCACTAAAGCCAGACTCAGCCCTGCCCTTCAAGAAGTCTGCAGGACAAGCTAAGCTGGCAGTGGGAAATCTCACTTTGATTGTCTTGGAAATGGGGAAGCTCTTACACAATGGAGGCTGAAGTCAGCAAGCAAAAATAACCAAGTTAATGCAGTGCACTGAGAAGCAGGCAGCCTTCCCCAGGGCCCTGACCTACCATTGATCGGTCTGGGGCAACAGCAATGACCACCGTTTACTGAGGGCTACAGTGTGACCCACTGTGCGGACCTGTCACCTGCGACCCACTTCATGGTTTCTGGGTGTTCTGCTTGGGTGGACATCGCTGTGGCCAGAGCGGGAACCACAGACTGGGCACACGTGGCTGTGTGACCTCTGCTGAGCGTCTTCTTTCTGACCTCGGTTTCTGCCTCTGCAAAATATGGCAGCAGAGAGAGGGTGCCGTCAGGTAACATGATAGCAGGGAAAGAAGGTTCTGGTGCCTTCCAAGTGTTAAGAGGAGGCTGGGAGGTCAGCTCTTACACCATATACTCCTCATGACATACCCAGAAGGGGAGGGCTTACTGGCTGTGATGGTCCATTTTACAGGTAGGCATGTTCGTTCATGACTGCACTCAGTTCCTCTAGAAGGACCATCTGCGTTCGTGGAGGGTGCACTGGGCTGCCAGCTATAAAACACGAGAGAAGCCGGGTTAGGTCTGAATTCCATGCAGATAAACCACAGGTACTGTGCAGTGTGAGGATGCCCTGTACAAGATCTGGGGCATACTTACATTACAAATGTATGTCGTGTCGTGCACCCCAGAACTTCAGAATAACTGCGTGTTCCATACTTGTACTTGCTGACTCTGGTAACCGTGTGTCTGGCATTGTGGTGCTGGGCATCCAGCTGTGAGGGGCAGAACCCACCCACAGTCAGAGTCCACTGTACAAAGCCCCTTGTCAGGACGGGCACATTCGGCTCAGAATGGATCAGGCAGGGCCCGGATGATAGGTGGGAGCCCACAATAATGGTGGTGGGTTTTCTGGGCTCACTGAGGAAGCTCGTGTCCCACTAGAGGGAGGTCCCCAGATCCTCATCAGGCTAATTCCAGAGTCCTCCTTGGGAGAAAGAGATGAGACAAGCCAGGGGAACAATTTTTCTTTCTTGATCTCCTCCCTCCTTCCCTCTCTTACTCCCTTCTTCTTTCTTTCTTCTGGTACCTGGGATTGAATTATGAGCCTCTCGCAGGCTAGGCAAGCACTCTTTACCCCTGGGACTGCTCCCCACCTTGTGCCTTGATCTCCCTCTTCCCCAGGACCCTCAGTGGGGCAGTGGGCTCACCCACTGATCTCAGTGCCTGGGACCTCAGGGTTCTGGTAGTTACCCGCACAGGGGATGTTAATGAACTAGAAAAATGTAACTGACCTATATCCCCAGCCCTCTTTTTACTTTTTATTTTGAGACAGTCTCATGGAGTTGCCCAGGCTATCCTAGAGCTCACTCTCAAATTCGCCATCCTCCTGCCTCAGCCTAGGGACGACAGGCAGACCTTGCTGCCGGTTAATTGTTCATTCAACAGGTACGGCCCACCTAATCCACACTGGGCCCAGTGCTGGGCTGAAACAAGCTCCTGGTCCTCAAGGAAGGCTTAGTAGAGCAGAAGGGACCCAAGCAGATCCACAGTCCACATGAGGAGGCAGGGGAGGCCCTCTGTCCTCCCTGAATCTCTCTGGATCCTATTTCTGAGCACCGTTCTAGGGTCAGGTGTCCGGTTCTCCTGGGGTGCATATGCCTCCTGGTGAGACACACACGTAAACTGTGCTTGTGGGGCAATGACAGGAGCTGGAGGGAGGGGTCAGAGAGCAGGGGGTCTGAAAGTGCCCTGTGCTGGGGGCGGGGGGTAGGGTGGCCTCTCCCCGGGGAAGTGGGAGCCAGGTATGCGAGGGGTAGCTGAGAGGGTGCCCCAGGCCAAGGGCAGCAGCTGCC
The DNA here is from genome assembly GCF_020740685.1 of Jaculus jaculus. NCBI lineage: Eukaryota > Metazoa > Chordata > Mammalia > Rodentia > Dipodidae > Jaculus > Jaculus jaculus. The sequence goes on from NC_059109.1 coordinate 135,871,069, forward strand.
AATAGTAACTCTGTGGGTGGTTTCAGAGCTAAAGGGCCTTCCTAGTCCCAGGAAGTCTGGAGTTCGGGATGCATTTCCCAACCCTGCTATGGTCTCGGGATTGTGAAATGGGTTTATGTCCCCAAGGAGACTGCCGGGACAGGCCTTTCAGGGACTCCAGACAGCATGGCCCTGTGCCCTGGGCTGGATCTGCTCCAGAGGAATAGTCAGAGAGAAAAAGGTTTGTCCAGGCTGGTGAGGGGCTTTGCTCCCACTGGCACAGAGTGGGCTGGGGTGTGCACGGCTTCACATTGTGTCCCCCCCACAATCACTGAGCCCCAGCTTGCTTCACTGTTCCACTGTCGAATGCTGTCGGAAATGTGTGATCATTAATAATTTTAAACAAGGGTCCTCGGAAACTCGACAGCCAGTCTTGTGTGTATGCCAGGCCCGAACTGGCTGCCAACTGGGGATGGTGGGAGCCAGCGTGGGTTTTGGCTGCAACTAATGGGGGCTGGCAATGTCCTGATGGTGCCCAGGGTGCCCGCTAGCCAGTGGAGGCTGAGTCAACAAAGGGCCTGCTTTGAGAGGGCTCCCTGGGGCCAGTCCTGGCCCCTCACCTCTGGCCACTGCCCCCTGCGCCCCTGCCTAGAGACAGCAGCCTTCTGAGAAGCCGTTCTGGGCTGCCTGCCGTGGTTAAACAGCACACCCAGCACTTCTCCAGGCTTATCACCTTCGAAACTCTTTCCAGCTGAGGCATGTCAACCCCAGTTCTTCAAGGGGCCCAGTCAGCCTTGGCCAACATCTTTGGACTTTTTCTGGTTTTGCTTTCCTTTGTTTACTGGGGACCACCATGCTTCTGGTTCTCCCACCTCATCCTCTTCCAGATCATCATCCAACAAGTGTGCATTGGAGAGCCGTGGGAGCTGTCTTTGCACACTGGCTGTCCCCACCACCCGCCCTGGTCCCGTCTGTCAGCATGGAGGACGCCGAGGCTGGGAATCCATGAATGAGGTGGGACAGAAGCGAACATTGGGTAGTTGTACCCTACAGTCCAGACAATGCCCTGGCTTTGTCAGAGACACTTCCTGGGTCTGGAGAGATGGCTTAATGCTCAAGGCACTTGCCTGCAAAGCCAAAAAAAAAGCCCCAGTTCAATTCCCCAGAACCCACGTAAGCCAGATGCACAAGATGATGCATGTGTCTGGAGTTCATTTTCAGTAGCTACAGGCCCTGGCGTGCCCATTCTCTCTATATATCTGCCTCTCTCTCTCTTTTAAATAAATAAATAAAACATATTTTAAAAAATTAAAAAGAAATAAAGAGATGCTTTCCATACCCCAGCCCAGGCCTGACCCTGTCTCTGTGATTCTGACCATTCCTGCTGGGCTCAGGCTACAGCCGCCCTCCAGACCCCATCGGCGTTTGCCTTCCTGAGGGATGGTTCTCCTTTACAGAAGCTCACTTAAGAGCCTGAGCAGCCGGCAGTGGCTGGGGAGGTGAGAGGAGCCTCTGGCTGCTGCTCCTGAGTCCCAAGTAGGTGACCAGCCTGATGATTTCACCTGGAGGAAACTGTGCAGGGCTGGGACAAGTGGTGGCTCAGCACACTGGAGCATTCATGCCTGTGAGCTCATGAACTCCTCCGCTTAATCGGCAGTCCAGTGGGGCAGGCCCAGAGGGCTTGTTCTCTGGTGGTTCGGGTGGCCTCTGAGATCTCTCCTGCAGCAGGGGTTTAGCAGTCCTCTGTGGAGTAGAGGCCTGAGCACCGACTGCTCACACTCCACATCGCTGCATTTGGGACTCCTTTGTGACTTGCTAACAAGTCTTTCTTCCCCTTTCCCCATCTCCTCCCACTCCCAGCATCAATCCCGAGCAAGGGTGCAGAGGTCAGCAGCCCAATCAACATGTCCCAGAAAAGAACAAGGGTTTACCTGGTCCCAGCACCATAGGTCTTACCTATGAAAATGCACAGGGTGTGTTACACATGAGTGCATGCATGTATATGTATAATGAGTTCGTGGGTGCATGTTGTCCACAAGTATTTGTATACAGTGCATTTTCTTGGTTATAGTGTGTGTGTTAGATGTGGACATAAGAGCTTAGCTGTTGGACCAGTGTCACATGGTTGAATGCTCCAATTCCCCGCCAAAGCTTCTTGGCTAAATGGTCACACATTCCTAAACCTCCTTGTCTCTCTCTTCCTGGGAAGGAGAAAGCTGATTCAAAGAGAAGGTGCGGTTTGGGACTCCAGCAGGAAGGTGGGAGGCAGGCAGAAAGGAGGAACAGAAAAGAACATTAGAGTCAATCTTGGCTTATGACAGATGAGAAAACTGAGGCCCAGGAGTGGGCATAGTTTGGTCAAGGTCAAGGTCCTCCTGAAAGGTCAAGTTGAGCCCGGTACCCTTTCCTGGCTCCAGGCCTGTGCCCACTGGGCTTTGCTCACCGTCAATAGCTTAGTGCATTACCTTGACACTTTGAGACTGAGATGGGCGAGAAGGTTCCAGTCATTCTGCTTGCATCTAAAACACCTCCAAACAGAACTATTTCTCATTTAAGCTGATTTCATGGACCATTACTACCAGAACAAAACAAAAACAAAACAAAACACAAAAACAATGCCTTGAATCTCTGTTCTCATGAACAATAGATAACACCGTTGTTATGAGTAATAAGGTAAAATGGTGAATTTCTTTTGCGTGCGTGGCTTCCTTCCTTCTTCCCTCCTGCCTTCTTCCTTCATTCTCTCTGTTTGGGGTAGTCTCCAGGCTACACTCAAAGTGACTATCCTCCTGCCTCAGGGCTGGGGCTATAAGCATGTGCCACCACACCCAGCAAAAATTGTGATTCTCAATGGCCTCAGGGTACTGGGGCCAGGCTGGGGCCTGGGGCCTTATCACGGTGTTGGCGGAGGGAGGTAGAGAGGGCCCAGGGTGCCAGCACAGGCCAGTCCACCGCAGAGCACGTGCATGGTTGTGTCTGTGGCTCTCGGTCCTATGCTGATGTAGATTTCACACCACATGCCAGGTTCTCCACTAGGCTTGGGGGACCGGGGCGGGGGGGGGGGGGGTGGATGGGGTGGGGGTTGGAGGACACAGCAACCTTGTCAAGCCAGGCTCTGTCTTTGCAGAGTTTGCCCTCTGGGGGGCTCACTCATTTGTGGGTTAATTTTCCAGCCTTTAGTTCTGAGTTCTCAGAATGGTGATGTCGTACAAGGATCAGTTATGACTATTAATAAATAGTATCGCCTTCTTTAGGAGCACCAACTGACTGCGCTATGCCTCAGTTTCCTCCTCTTTATAATGGGAACCTGAAAGGTACCTGCTGCCATGGGCACTGGAGAGATAGTGGGGGGCGGAGGGAGGACACAACCCTGCCTCTCGCTGGGAACCAGCTTTGGAGGGAAGGTACCTGGGTGCTCCTGGCAGCTTCTGCACACAGGGCTGTCAGTCCCAACCACGAAACATTGAACTTAACTCCTCTCTTCCCTTTGCAGAACTCGCCTCAAACTGTACGAAGTTTGGCATGTGAATGTGTGGTGTGAGTGCATGTTCCCATGTGTGCACACACATGTGCATGAGGAGGCCAGAGGCTGAATCAGGCATCTTCCTCGATCATTCAGCACCTTATTTACTTATTTATAAAATTAATTTATTTTTTATTGACAACTTCCATGATTGCAAACAATATCCCATGGTAATTCCCTCCCTTCCCCCACTTTCCCCTTTGAAACTCCACTCTCCATCATATCCCCTCCCCCTCTCAGTCTCTCTTTTATTTTGATGTCATCATCTTTTCCTCCTATTGTGACGGTCTTGCGTAGGTAGACAGCACCTTGTTTATTGAGACAAGTCTCTCACATGAACCCAAAGCTCATCTAGTCAGCTAGCCTAGCTAACCAATTTGCCCTGGGGATCCTCTGTGTCTACCTCCAAAGTGCTGGGGTTACTGGTGGGCCACCACACCCACCTGGCATTTACATGGGACGAGGGATCCAAATTCAGGTCCTCACTTCTGAACAGCAAGCTCTAGTCCCCAAATGGCAATTTTTATGCATTTGCGATTTGCTTTGTTCAGTGCATGTCGCCCCAGCTGACTGTCTCTGCATGCCCGCTAGTGTCTAGTCCCAGGAATAGATGTCCCCAAGGCCTTCAGAGTGCCAGGCAAATACTGTCAGAATCCGGAGAAATCTGTCACCACAGTCCCCAAAGAGTGCGGTGCCAGGTCAACACGCTGGGCTCTGTACTGCGGCTCGGTGCCTGCTGGAGGCACTCAGCCCTGAGCACGGGCACTGGGATCCTCCTGTGGGGTGACACTGCCCTGTCACGAGAGGACTGCCTCGGACAAGAGTGTCTGCACGCCAGCGTCACTAAGAAAGCGTGCTGCACTTTGAAAGAGGTGTTGCTTTCTGCTCTGTCCTCCAGCGCCCATGTGGCTCCTCACAGTGCCAGCGCTCAAGTATGCAGCAAACAGATGCCCAGTGAACGAGTGAAAAGCATTTGGGGGGGTTCTAAAGAGAGGGCTCAGTGGGTAAGAGTTGTTATTGGGGCAAGCATGAGGACCCCCGTGTTTGATCTCCAGCACCCACATAAATGATGGGTGGGGTGCCAAGTGTAACCCCAGTGCTGGGGGTGGGGAGAGAGACTGGAGGATTGCTGGTCTGTTGCTGATAACTGGAAACTGGCAAGCTCCACCTTCAGTGAGAACCGTTGATTCAAGGAAATAAGACAGGAGAGAGACAGAGGAGGACACCTAAGGCCCTCTGGCCCTGTACGTGTGCACACCCACACACCTATACACCACACACGTAAGTGCGCACACACATACTACACACACGCACCCAGAAATTCAGTGTATCAAAGTTTTAAAAGCAATTTTGCAGCCAGGTGTGGCGCTATATGCCTGTACCCCAAGTGCTCAAGAGTCTGAGGCAGGAGGATGGCTGCAAGCTCATAGTTAGGCTGTGCCACAAAATTCTGAGGTGTGAATCCTTTGTCAACCATCTCCGCCCCTCCCCCCAAATCAATTTTAAATTGCAGACATGAATCTTAAAGCACTTCCATTTCTACTGTGTATCTTAAGAAAATAATCCCAGCACAAAAATGGAAGGCAGGAATGTAGACCCCGAGCTTCATTTGGAAAAGCAGCAATGCAGCCAAATGAAGAAAAAATTATGTCACGGTTGCTCAAAGATACTACAACTAGCTGAGCTCTTGTAACCTAGAGCTCTGGAGGCAGAGGCAAGAGGATCGAGAGTCCAAGGTCAAACTCCACTACACAGCCTGTTCTAGGCCAGTCTAGGGCATTTGAGATCTGGTCTCAAACAAAATGAGCTTTTTTTTTTTTTTTTTAAGTTAATGGAACTGCTCACAATCAAGTTTCAAAGATTTGAGGACACACACAGATATCTTTTATAAAGTAATATTTTAAAATAGATTACAATTTTGTGTAAATAAAATTAATAGGAAAAAGGCTGAAATGTGTTAAAATGTTAACACCGGTGGCTTTCTGTAACTATTTCTGTTAGTTTGTCTTCTCTGTTTTCTACAAAGAACATTAATTTTAAAAAGTTCAAGGTGCCGAGCGTCTAATCCCAGCACTTGAGATGCAGAGGTAGGAGGATCTCTGTGAGCTCGAGGCCACCATGAGATTACATAGTGAAATCCAAGTCAGCCTGGGCTAGAGTGAAACTTTACCTCGAAAAACAACAACAACAAAAAATTAAATAAAATAAAATAAGTTCAAGGCTTCTTAAACGTGCCTCCACCCAAGTCTCTTCCTCTGTGGCCTCGCAAGGCGGGGGTTGCCAGACAGCAATGACGTCACGGGCAGCCTAAATGACACCGGGGTCCGACCAATCACAAGTTCGGATTCCCAGAGAGGCCATTTCGATTGGACGCCAGTGTTGGTTGCATCGACCAATGGAAGGAGAGGGGCGGAGCCCGGCGGGCGCGGGCTTAAATTCACGTGGTGGGGCGGAGCGGGCGGCCAGTTCAAAGGCCCGGGCGGCCCGGCGGCGGCGGCTGGCGGCTGCGGCAGGTGAGGCGGGTCCCCTGCCCCGCTTGGTGACTCAGCCTTGCTCAGCCTGTTCGCGTCAGCAAGGGTTTGTGAGGCTCCTTCCATTGGGCCGACGTTCCCCGGAGTGCCTGGATGGGCACGCCGCCCAGGGATGGGTGTGCCCGACCTGGCTGGCTGTACCCGGGCCAGCGGCTTGCCTTGGTCTCCTGCCTCTGTCTGCTGTTCTGTCCCATCATAGCTGCCACTCCGCAGAGGAGGCCGTGGCCTACTTCTTGAGTAACGATTTCAAACGCCAGCTTTTATTTTTATTTTTTTTATCTTTAGGACAGGGTTTAATACATGGGCGGCGACTGATGGAGGAATAACCCTGGGGGATTCACTTTATTGTGTAAGCAGAGGCTCTGGACACTGTACGAGGGCATTATTTGCCTCCATGCGCACCAAATTTATACAAGTCCTAACTCATTTACTATTCACAAGGAATAAATTAGGTATTACCATAGTTCCCACTTTATGGTTCTGGAGACTGAGGCTTGGTGAGGTGCAGTGAGAGGCACTGGATCATATTCAGACCTCCTTCTGTCAGCTTCGCTTTTGTTTTTGAGATGGTCTGCCCCCGACTGGTCTTAAAGTCCGATCCTCCTGCCTCAGTCTGGTGAGTAATTGGATCATGAGCTTAGATCACCAAGGCCTAGCTAGAACTCTTGTACCTAACCACTGGGAATCCCAGTCTTTATCTGCCACTCAGCCTTCTGTTACCCACTTGGAGAGGCTGAGATCGGAGGATCTCTTTGCATTCAAGGCCAACCTGGGACTACAGAATGCAGTGTGAGTTCCAGGTCAGCCTGGGTTAGAGTGAGACCCTAGTTCAAAAAAAAAAAAAAAGAAGGAGAAAAATAAAAATGAGACTGGTGTTTTGGGGAAGGGAGAGAACAGGGAAGGAGGGAGCAGCAGTCAGGCCAGCCTTGTGGGCTGGTTCCTGCTCTCTCCCACTGCTCAGCTGGCAGGATGGTGGTGTCAGGAAGAGGCGAGATTAGGCTGGTCATCATGCATGGGGCTTTCCGTTTGGTTTTCATGCTTTCCAAACAGTTTCTAAACTTTTCCACCATCCTCACCTTTCCCTGTTACACTACGTCTGTCCGTTTTTATTCCAAATGCCTGTAATAAAGTAGCTGTGCCTTCTGGTCTATGCGTGAACAAAAGCCCATAGGCAGGCACCTCTGAGGCTGGCACTCCATGACTGGCCTGGCATTCTTCGCCTTACCTTCTGTGTGCATTTGGAATTCCAGAATGTCCCTGGAGCTCTGAAGGCCTCAGCCAATGAATGGTTTCCCATTGGCCCTGCAGACTTCAGCGTATGTTGGAGGACTCTGGCCATGAATGGCAGTTCTGTCAGTCAGGCAGCTGAGGGCTGCTGGGCAAGGTGACATAATCTGCTGTTCCTTTGCAAAATGGGACCATGGTGTCCTCCTCATAGGCTTCTTGGGCAGGTGAGCGCTCTCTCTCTCTCTCTCTCTCTCTCTCTCTGTCTCTCTCTTCACAGGCTTCTTGGGCAGGTGAGCGCTCTCTCTCTGAGACACACACACACACACACACACACACACACACACACACACACGGGAGAGGGCTCAGTCAGGGCTGCGGTTTCTGGTGGGAAGTTCTCCACGCTGCACAACTGGCAGTACAAATTGCTCCTTCCACAGAGCAGTGCTTCAGAACCGTGACCCCGCCGAACACCACACGGGGGGAGCTGAGCGCAAACTGAAAACTCAGGGCTCTGTTCAGAAATCCCAAAGGCCAGGGCTGCAGAGAGAAGGCAGTTGTAGCATGCAGGAAGCGCTGGGTTCCAGCCTCAGTACCACGTAAACTGGGTGTGGCGGCACACTGCAATCCCAACACTCTGGAGGTGGGGCAGGGAGGATCAGGAATCCCAGGTTGCCTTCATCTACAGAGAGGATTTGAGGCTAGCTCGGTCTACATGAGACCCTGCCTTCCCACAAAGGAGAAAAGAAGATGTCACAAAAAGCTTCAAGATGGCAGCAGCTTTGCCCAGGGCAGGGCAGGGCCCCGTGTGACAGTCAGCCCCACACCCATGAGTGGTCCATGAGCTGTCAGCACTTTCCAGAACCATTAGGGGTGGGGTGGGCTACCCGCAGATGGACAGAGGTGACCCGGGCCTGAGGAAGGGAACCAGGGTCTCTGTGATTCCCTGCGGCTGCAGCTTAGGTGAATCCTGGCTTCAGAATCCCTCCCCACATCACCCCTGTCCACACAGCCTCCCTCCTGACCTTCTTCCTTATTGTGGTGGGGCTTAGATAAAATGCTCAGGTCTAAAGTCAACAGAACGATGCCACCCGCAGGCAGATCAAAAGAGAACATTCCCATCCTTCTAGAAAGTTCCCGTGACTCCTACCCTGATGCTGGTGCAGAGGGAACCTGACTTCTTCCCCTGTGAATTTCTTCTGTCTGCTCTTGAACCCACAGAGATGGACTCACACACACCCTGAGTGTTTCTCAGGCCCCGTGTCTCTGATCCTGTGGTTGTCATGGCGCCTGCTGCTTCCTCACTGGTCAGTAATATTCCTTGTGTGACTGTCCCGCCACCTGACCCCTGTCCTGCTGACAGCACTTGGCAATTTCAGCCATGCTTCATTCCTTGACGTCCAGGCCCCAAGCCATAAGATTGTGATGAGATTGTGAATAGAACAGACCACTCTTTGATTGTGAGGCTTGTGGTCCTGAGAACAGAAGGGACTTCCACGTGTGCCCCCCACTTTTGCTCTGTCCTTGTCCCTTTGGTAGCAGTAATTTTTAGGAAAACCGGCAAAAGCAGAACTGCTTGCTCTGGACCAAACTGTACATTCTGCTCCGTTCTCCTCCCCCAAAGCCTGACCCAGCAACTTGCAACTCTAGACCTTGACCACAGACAGGCAGGAAGGTCACCTTTCCCCGACTCAGAGGCAAATCAGGTTTGACTGATGTGGTGTCTGTGAGGCAGACAAGGACTTCTTTCATCCAGGTGCCTCCAGGTGACAGGGTGAGGAGCCAAGAGAGGCTGTGGCCCTGGGACTCCACCCCTTAGGTTTCAGCAGTGTCCCCACCCAGTGCCCAGGGCTCAAGCTATCACGTCCCAGCTGCCACCTGGACCACCTGATTTCCTCACTGTTTTCCTTTTACACAATGCCCACTGTCAGACAGCTTTGAACACGACCCACTTCTTCCTATCCCCAGGCCTTGCTCTGGCTGTAGAGTGTGTGTCTGCAGTGGTCTCATCCCGTGGGCCTTAGTTCTAGAGTCACTATCTTGGAAGTCTCCCCTACCTCCCGCTACTGTGCCTGTCCCCTGCACCTCTGTTCCTTTCCCTCGGGCCGTCAGAAGAACCTGTGCATGCATTCTTGTTAATGTGCTGGCTGTCTTTCCTCAGTCCCTGCGAAGACGGGAACATGTCTGGTTCACTTGTCACCTTAGCTTCCAGCCCAGCACAGAGAAGACTCGGTGGAGCGAGATGTGGGTGTGGGGTGAGCATAGACCTGGCTCTCCAAGAGAGGCCACCCCATGTGCAGCTGTCTCCTGTGGGTGGGTCATTACCCACATTTACAGCACCATTTGCTCCATCCCCCTTCTGGTGATACTTCAGGTCCAAAGTGCCTGGGCAGCCTGTGTGGGAAAATGGGAAACAGCTGTCCAAGGTGAACGGGGCTGCGAGCCGCTCCACCCTTCCTCGTCGCTAGAACCGAAAGCCAGGGTGAGGGAGGTGGGGACGAGAACTCCCTTTCCTCGAGCAAGGCGGGCATAGGCTCACAGCAGGGGCAGCCTCAGGGTTCCATGTCCCTGGACATAGGTTCAGAAATACTAGCAATTGCCCAGGGGAAGAGTGATTAGAAGGACAGAGAGCGAGTGTGTTACCCAGAGCACACCTGTTGGGTGAGGAGTTCAGCAGGGAGTGCGTATTTCTGGTGACAGCAGAGACTGAGATGTCCAGCGACACACTGTCAGTGTGTCCCAGGGCTGGAAGTACGTCCATAGAAGGGGACACTATGATTGGCTCTGGGGGAAAGTGCCTTCAGGCCCAGTCTAGTGAGCTGGTGGTTTTCAAAGGCTGCAACCCACCCAGCTGAAGTCCCTTTGCACATCAGGTCACCTCTGGGGACTCAGCTGACACCTGTCTGAGAAGAATAGAAAACGGAAGGTGAGCTCATGGGTTAGGGACCTCCGAGCTACAGGAGGCTCAGCAAAGTCTCCTTCCTGTGGAGGAAGGGCTGGATCCACCCCCTGTCCATCTTCACCCCTCATCCTGCTAGAGTTGGCAGAAGGGATGGGAGAGGTGTGCATAGGGGCCCTCTCTGAAGGGAAAGATGCTTGGAATAGCAACTGCCCAAATCTGACTTCTATTTTGTAGTCAGTCTTTAAAAAAAAAAAAAAAAAAGAACAGGGCTGGAGAGATGGCTTAGTGGTTAAGTGCTTGCTGGTGAAGCCTAAGGACCCAGGTTTGAGGCTTGATTCCCCAGTATCCACGTAAGCCAGGTGCACAAGGTAGCACATGCATCTGGAGTTCATTTGCAGTGGCTGGAGGCCCTGATGCATCCATTCTCTCTCTCTCTCTCCCTCTTTCTCTGTCCATCTGTTGCTCTCAAATAAATAAAAATAAACAAAAAAATTGAAAACAGATCCTTTTTATGGCTTAAAGAGATTTTGTTAGATTAAGAGAAGGAAAGAGCGTACTGAATGCTCCTGCCTGTGAGAAGACAGGAGATAAAGCCCAGAGCTCCTGCCCAAGCCCCTAAGAAAACTGTTTTTGTTGTTGCTTTTTGAGGTAGGGTCTCACTCTAGCCCAGGCTGACCTGGAATTCACTATGTAGTCTCAGGGTGGCCTCGAACTCATGGCGATCCTCCTACCTCTGCCTCCCGAGTGCTGAGATTAAAGGCGTGCACCACCACCATGCCCAGCCAAGAAACCTTTTAACTGACAATTCTCGTACATGTCCATAATGGATTTTGAGCACACCCCCTCCCTTGGCTCCCCCCGCCACCGTACCCCTTTTGTTGTACTTATCTTCCAGTTGCCAGGACAACATGCCAGACCAAAAGCAGCTGATAGGAGCAAAGGGTTTCTTTTGGCTCACAGCCTTAATGGAAACTTTCAGCGTGGCGGGAAAGCATGGGAGAGCAGAGACTGTACATCACAGCTTAGCTGGCAGCGAGCAAGAGTGAGCTGAGCTCGGGCAGGTGGGAAGTTGGGCTATTGCACCCCGACAACACTCCTCCTCCAGCAAGGCTCCACCTCCCAAATTGCCAGCAGCTGGGGACCGAGTATTCAGAATGCATGAGTTTATGGGGGAACATCTGATTCAAACCCCCATACCCTTCTACCGAACCCTTTTTTCTTTCCAGCTAACCCCCTTGTATTTTATACTTATATCTTTTTTTTGTCTACCTCCATAATTCATGGCAATATGTTAATGGGCAAAGTGTTGTGCAGGTAATAAGAGCAGCTGTGAGGTCCGAATGCCACAGCCACATCTTGTCTAGCGCACTCAGTCTTGGATTGACAGAACCAACACTTCTGGAAGAGCCACATGATGGAATAGTGGGGATATGGACCTCACTGTGCAGCTGGGGGTGCAGTGGCTGTGTGCAGAGCGGTGTAGACGTGACTGTATGACTGGACCACACTGCACACTGGCTCCTGAACCCTTCTGTTGTATTCTCCCTCTGCTCTCCAGATACACCATCTATGCCCCGTGCCTGCACATAGCAGATGCTAGGTGCATCGAATCAAAGTCACACATTGAAAATGGCTCCTCCATTCTGCTGCCTGTCAGGGTGAGGCTCATTAGTGACACGTGACAACTGAGGGCAGTTCTGTGTCTATGAATAAAGTTTTATTGGATCATGTGTGGTGACTTTTGAGCCACAGTGATAGAAAGGAGTAGTGTGACAGAAACCTTTTGTCTCATTCAACTTAAAATATGTTCACAGGCTGGAGAGATGGCTTAATGGTTAAGGCATTTGCCTGCAAAGCCCAAGGACCCATGTTTGACTCTCCAAAGCCCACGTAAGCCAGATGTACAAAGGTGAGGAAAGCGCAAGGTCACACATGCCTACTAGGAGGTGCAAGCATCTGGAGTTCCATTGCAGTGGCTGAGGCCCTGGAATGCCAATTGTGTGTGTCTCTCTCTCTCTAAAACTAAAATCCATTAAGGAAACACTATCCACCCCAGATTATAAACTACAACGTGGCTGCTGCACAAGGGAGTCACCATGACCAGTGCCTTAGGCCTGCTTGCAGAGATCTTTAGAAGCTTAAGGTGCAGCCTGGGCATGGGAATCAGAACTTCCAGAAGATTCTGGTGGAGCTGCGAATGCCATTTAAGGAGCTGTCTTGTAGCTATATTCCATGTAGCAGACACCACAATTGTGGGGTTATCAGGAAAAACCAACACAGGTATGAAAGGCAGGCAAGAGCACACAGGCCAATCTCAGCCAGTTGGTGCCCTGGGCTGGCTAGGATGGGCCCTGGAGCTGAGACAACAGGTGCGTGGATGCATCGCCATGTGGGCAAGTGATAGCGGTGCCACTGTAATAGTGACCTGCCTGGCCATCTGAGCCTGTGACTAAGGGGTGGTGTGGGTCAGAAAGTGTCTCTAGGTTCTGGACATGGCACCCTAAGCCTCCAGCGTCCTTCTCGGTGAGCAGGTTTTCCTTGGTCTAGCAGAGAAGGTAAGTGTCTGAGTGGGTCTTCATCTACTCCGTGTGCTTACCACCCAGGCTGGGTTTTGCCTCCAGGACCCTTAGTCCCTGTACTGTGCTCAGAGGAGTGAGAACCTGGCCTGTTTCTCAAATGAGGAGCATTACCGCAGTGGCCGTGGCAACGTCCTGTGGCTCCTCTCTCACAAATCCTTTATTTTTGGCCTGAGACAGCTAGTGTGTGGCCAAGGTATCCAAGGCAACTAGGATGCTCAGAGCAAGCTGTACCAAATCTTCATGCTAAAACCACCAGACGGCTAATTCGGGCCTCTCTAGTTATTTATTTAATTATTTTTAGAACCCTGCATATCATCTTACACTTTCCTGACAAACGCCGACGTTAGTTAGGCACACGTGTGCGGGGTCTGCAACCATGTGCTTGCTCTTGTGTGTGTGTTCTGGGTAGCGTGTGCTATGTGTGTGTGTGCTGTGGGTGTTGTATACCTACTTTGGGTTCAGATGCCTCCGTTGTGTGTCTTTGTTTTGTGTTCGTTTCTGCATTATGTGGTCTGTACATGTTACATGTGTCACTGTGGGCTTATATGTGGACATGGGCATGTGTTGGGTGAGTACGCCTGCTTATATGTCATGTGTCTGTTATAAGCATGTATGGGATTGTGTGTATATGTTGTGGTGGTTGCTTATACACTGTTGGCATTGCATGTACACGTGTCTGGTACATATGTGGTCTTGTGTGTCACATGCGTATACATGTGGAATATAGGCACTGCTGTGTGTTGTCCCATGCGTGCTTGTATGCATGTGTGTATGTGCTGTGTGGGATGTGTAACTTTGCTCTGTGCCACGTATATGTGTGCTTTCGTGTGCAGGTGGTGTGCATAATTTTGTCTGTGGATTAATGTGGCATGCATCATGAATGTGAACATGTCATGCACCTGAGTCTTTCTGCCCACATGTGTGAGTGCTATGTTGTATGTGCACATGTGCGCTGTGTGTCTCTGTGGGCTTCTGTGTTGGGTGTGTGTTGTTTGGTCTCCGTGTGGTGTTTGTGTGTGATGAGTGGTGTGTGCTTTCTCTGCAGTGATTAATGTGTCATGGGTATGGTTTCTGGTCTATGTGCTGTGGGCTGTGAGTGCATGGGATCCCGTGTGGTGCCCGTCTGTGTGTGTCACATGTATCCCACATGTGGCTCACATGCTCACACACTCTGCTCCTCACTTGTCAGCTTGCGTTCCTGGCTGACAAGTGACCCGTGGCTGGGTCTAGGCTCCTTGTCTGCTTCTCCTCGCCCTCACATGCACATCTGGGATTTTGCCATTCACGTCCATCTCTAGGTGACAGGGTGTCATATATCCCAGGCTAGCCTGGAACTTGCTATGTAGTGGGATGACCTTGAATTGGTCCTGGTGCCTCCCCTTCCTGAGTGCTGGAATCACAACCAGATGCCACTAAGCTTGACTAGGTGAAGCTTTCTTTTAAAGTGTATGTGTGCGCGCGCAAGCACACTCAGGTCTCTTCCTGCTGCAAATGAACACCGGACTTTTGTACTACATTTGCATTTGGCTTAGGTGAATGGCTTAGGAATTGAACATGAACAGGCAGGCTGTGGTGGTTTGAATGTAAATACATGTCCCCCATAGACTCAGGCACTTAAAAAAGTATTTATTCACAAGCAGAGAGAGAGAGAGAGAGAGAGAGAGAAGAGACAGATAGAATGGGCACACCAGGGTCTCCAGTCACTGCAAATAAACTCCAGACGCATGTGCCACTTTGTATAACTGCCTTTATGTAGGTACTGGGGAATCAAACCTAGATCATTAGGCTTTGCAGGAAAGCACCTCAACTGCTGAGCCATCTCTTCAGCCAGAACTATAGTACTTTTGATTAAGCTTTCTGTTTAGTTTTCAGCAGGCAGAACCCTGCTGGAGCCGGTATGTCACTGGGGGCTGGATCTTGAGAACAGCCCTACTTACTTGGTGTGTTCTGAGCCAGTTGGAACTCTGGCTAATCATTCAGACTTGCAGGTGCTGTCTTTAGTCTCTCTGCTATGGATGTATGATAGAAGTGAGCCAGCTTCTCCCCCCATGGTGGAGCTTCCCCTGGAACTTGTAAACCTGAAATGAACCTTCTGAAATAAATCCTTCTGCTGCTGTGAGCACAGCCACACTTTCCCACAGTGCACAGATAAGCTCTTCTTCCCCAAAGCTGTTCCTACCTATCAGGTATGTTCTGAAAGCAATGCGAGAATTAACTAATACAAAAAAAAAAAATGGCACAAGGAATGGAGCTATTGCTATGATAAACCTGACCATGTTGGTCTTTGGAATTGGTTTGTTGGGGGGTAATGTGGAAGAATTCAGAATTTTGGGCAAGAGCAGCCCCAGAATACTATGAGCAGATCTCAAGGAGTCATTCTGGTGGGAGTTTGAAAGACCAGAGTGCCAAAAGAAATGCAGACAGTGAACAAGGACTCTTGGGAACTGGGCTCGACATCATTCTGTGATCTTTTGGTAAAGAACCTGGTTGCATCTGGCATGTGTTCAAATCTTGGAGTGACTGAATTTAGTCTGATTCTAGGCTGAATTTGAAAGTACTGGGCTCATTTGCTTGGGAGAGGGCATTTCAAGCCAGTGTGGCATTCAGGCTGAGGTATGGTTACTGCTCACTGGTTTTTTTTTGTTGTTGTTGTTGCTGTTTTTGTTTTTTGTTTAAAAGAAGATGAGAAAAATCTCCAGTTTGGTTAGGAAAGGAGCATGAATGTGATTAAAGTTTTGGACAAGGTAGACAGCAGTGGTGCAGACAAGGTGGCTGTAATTGTTCAAGAGATTAGTAGCATTAAGGGGAAACCTTATACTCTGCACTGGGACAAGAGAAAAGGTGTTCTGAAGATAAACCCTCACCCATGGCAGGTTCCAGCTTGTGAAAATGCAAATGCATTAGAAAGGAGACAGGAGAAAGAGAGAGAGAGAGAGAGAGAGAGAGCGCCTGAGCTGAGAATGCTACCACAAGGGTCTTCTGTTCCAAAGCAGCCTAGTGAAGTGTTTTCCTGGGCTTGATGGCAGTGGCCCTCTGAGAATGCTTCAATTGAGTTTCCAGGGGACAGGTAGCAGGCTTGGTGTCATTCACATGGTCTTGGTTTCCAGCTATGCAAGATAGAGTGTTGTGGAGTCATGGAGTCTGGCATCAAGGTTCCAGAAAGCTGTGCAGATGTGCAGTCTCCCTGCAAGGAGGTGCTGAGAGTCCACCAGGGGAAGCTGTGCAGGTAAGAGGTCTACACTGCTGTGGAGACCCCAGCGTGTTGGAGATTCCAGAACTGTGGGATACCCACTGAGGAAAGCTGCAAGCATGGAGGGGAGTAGACCCCAAAGAGAGGCTATATGTGCTGGGGGTGACAAACTGGTATGTGTGTGGAGGGTGCTGTCATCAGCCAGATGATGCCACTATAAGCTGTGGGTACCAGATAGGGAGCTGTTTGCCCTGCTGGTTTTTAAAAAAAAATTATTTTTATTTATTTATTAGAGACAGAAAGAGGGAGAGAGAGATAGAGAAAGTGGGAATGAGCATGCCAGGGCCTCTAGCCACTGCAAACAAACTCCAGATGCATGAGCCATCATGTGCATCTGTCTTATGTGGGACCTGGAGAATCAAACCTGGGTCCTTAGGCTTCACAGTCATAGGCCTTAACCATTAAGCCATCTCTCCAGCCCCCCTGCCGGGTTTTGGTTTTGCTTTAATACGATCTTTCCCTGCTGCGCCCCCACTGACTTCTTTAGGAACAGGAATGTTTACATTGTGTCATCATGCTATTGGAAGTCTTTAACTTTTTGATTTTACAGGATCTTACGGTAAGACAGTGCTTGGGGTCTTGGAGTCTTCAGACAGCTGCAGCATGAATGCCATCCCATGAGACCTCAGGAGCTCCCTGGGGCAGGACCATTTGACCACACCCTCCTGAGTCCCTGATCCACACAAACTGTAAGAGTAAATGCCTATGGGCTGAATTTTTGGGTGAGCCCCTGGGTGATTTTAATGGGCAGGATGGCAGCGACGGCATCAGTGGAAGCTACAGGCAGCTACTAGGCCACTGCGTAAGCCATTGGCTCTCTGAGTGACCCGCGAGGCCTGATGACCTAAAGGCTCCAGGAAACGTGGGCTGCTTTGGACAAGCAGAGGCCTCGGGACCGCGCCTGACTCACTGCTCAGGCTGCCCTGACCTGATGCACTTGGTCTCTTCCTCTTCCCCCAAGACACCCCTTTGTCTCCAAGATGGAGGCATCCTGAAGCTCTTCCCTTCCTCACATGACTGTCCATCCATTGCCTAGATAGGGTAAAGAAAGCTTCGTGCCCCCGCGGCTGTAGAGCTAGGCCCCGAAGGACAGACGGCAAGCTGCACATTTCTGAAAGGGAAAATAGCTAAGTATTTTTTTAAATCTCTTCCCACCCCCAATTATAAAAGCAGTATGTGTTCATGGTAAAAAAAAAAAAAAAAAAAAAAAAAAGAAAGAAAACAGAAAATTATAAGGAAAAGGAAAGTGGAAAGGATTCAGGATTTCAGTGCCCAGCAACGCTACATTTAACATTCCGATGCTTCTTTTTCCGGGCTCATTTCTATGCATCTTTGCACACATGGGTGGATATGTGTGTGTTTAAATATATATTGAAGCAAAAATAGAAGCACACTGGGAATGCTTTTTTCCCACTTAACTCTCACAGTTTTCCATGCTAATGAATACAGGTATGTCGTCATCTTTCAGGGCCAAGGAGCACACGCCTTTGGCAACAGCAGCCATGTGGGACGCCATCTCCTGTGGCTGGACCCTCAGGGTGTTGTAACAGAGCACACCCATCCCCATTGCTCTGCAGGTAAGCGTCTGACCTCTGTCTTGGGATGAACCGTCACAGGAGAAAATGCTGTGTCCCAGGATGTTATCGGGTCGTGTGCAGTGCCCTCTTGTGGATTCTAGCCCCGGGTTCTGGAGTCAAGGGTGTGGTGGTGGGTCTGGGCTTGTCTTATCAGCTACCTTACTTGAGGCATACTTCTTAAAATAAAACCCGTGTGTGTGTGTGTGCGTGTGTGTGTGTGTGTGTGTGTGTACGCATGCCAGATCCTCTTGCCACTGCAAACGAATGCCAGACACTTGCACATCTTTTTACATCTGGCTTACAAATGCTGAGGGAATTGAATCCAGGTTGACAGGCTTTGCAAGCAAGTACCTTTAACCACTGAGCCATCTTCTTAGCCCCTCAGGCATGTTTCTTACTCAATCTCAGGACCTCAGTCTCCTTATCTGTACCATGGATTAGCTTGGTTGGGTGGAGGGGTGCATGCCTGCAGAAGGTCTCAAGACTCTGAGGACCGATATCCACCAGGCCCTTGAAAACCCAGAGGTCCCAGTTGGCTCAACTGGTTGGGTGGATGCTTTGGACCTGCCAGGAAATGGAGGCTCATGAGAGCATAATAGTAGCTAGGTGTGTGTTCCTGGTTCTCAGGGAGCTGTTTAGAACCCAGTACCAGTTCATCCAGCCCTTGTAGGAGCCCAGAGGATGGGCACCATGGTCCATGTTCAAGCGAGGGCCATGGAACCCAGAGATGTTGATGTCAAGCTTGAAAGACTGGAACTGTGACTTGTGGTGGCTCTGTGGCTTGATCTGTCATGGTTGGCATGCAGGGGCAAGGTCAAATCCTGGCTCCACCTCTTCCAAGGTGAGTGAGTGGTTGAGGTACTGAGTGAGCATTTAGGAGGAGGAACAGGGCTCTGGTTGGAGCCTGCACCAAGGTTTTGGAGATCTGTGCGGGCCAGGAACTGTGTGGTAGGATTGGAATCCCTGTGTGGGGGCCCAAGAGGCCGTCATGTGAAGCTAGGAATGAAAACAGTGATGAGCTCAGGGCGTCGGAGGTGCCAGGACTCTGGGATGTCCACTGAGGAAAGCCAGTAGCACCTGAGAGAGGGGCCTCCCTGAAGTTAAGACTTCTGAGCTGAGCTCAGCCAGCCAACAAGGGAAAAGGAGTTGTGGGAAAGCAGCTGGGGTGTGGGGACTCCTGGCATGATGAAGGCCCTGTGGCAAGGGTCAGGTTTGGTGGGTGAGGAACTGGAAGGAAGAAGGAGGCCTGTTGTGAAACAGACAGCGAGTGGAGGAAATGTACAATCCTGGTGGCCTGGGATTTCTGTAGGGGAAGCTGAGGCATGACTCTCTGCCACAGTCACAGCTGGTCAGCATGCAGCTGGCCTTTCACTACAGATGTTTGGGAGCCGAGTCTGTGCTCTTCACAGGTCATGCTCCATACCCACACCTTCTGGAGATGCAAAGGAAGATGAAATCCTATTAAATGTCCTGATATGTCAGTTTTGGCCACCAGTTCAAAGTAAGTTACAATAAACCATGTGTGGAGGACCGACTCTGTGGGCCAGCTGCAGCCGTGGGCTGTGACTGGGCATGTTCTGAGTGGTGATAGGTTATGCCCCTCTGTTTAACAGTGCATGTGATGCTGGTCCCCACCTTGGGGAATGGGTACAGTTGGCTGTAGTTATTTGAGTGTGTGCCCTGTTTCACCTCTGCCCACCACCTCTCATGCACCACCATGTTCCTGAAGTAGCCTTGACTCTTGTCCAGGAAACACCTGGTTTCCTGGACCCTTTAGCCTGGCTTTGCTTTCTGCCTGTAAATCCCCTCTTGATAGTCACGGGGGGGCGGGGGGGGGGCGGCAGCTCCTCTGTGAGGAGGTCACTAGCTTCACAGACAGCAGGACCCTGTCTGAGGAAGACAGGTACCCCATCTCAGATCCTCTCCCCTTCAAGGAACAGAACTTAAACCTCAACACACAACAAACACACATACTCTCTCACACACACTCTCTCTTTCTTTTGTTTTTTTGAGGTTGGGTCTTGCTCTAGCCTAGGCTGACCTGGAATGTTATATGTAGTCTCAGGGTGGCCTCAAACTCACAGTGATCCTTCTACCTCTGCCTCCCAAGTGCTGGGATTAAAGGCATGCACCACCACGCCCGGCTGCAAACACTCTTCATGTGGGCATTTGTTTCCTTATGCATGGATACATTCTGTGATTAACTAGCAATTATTAAGCACCTGCTACATCCTGGGGACAGTTCTTGGAGCTGCAAGTACAGTGATAAGGATACGTCCCTTCTCCCTCCTGCCCTGTGAGACAGGGCCCCACACCCATTTTCCAGCATTTGAGGAGGAGGACACTGTCTCCTGACACAAGTATCCAGAGACCTGGGCCAGCAGTCTAGAGCCTCATTTGGAAAGTCACACTTGGGAAGTCACCTAAATGTCTACTAATAGGAGATGCATCTAAGGAGCACATAGTGGACAGTAGAAGCTATCCACAGGGGCCGAGCTGGATTGAGCCCCAGACTATGGCCCTCAGCCCTGGCCTGGCCCCCTGCCTGCTTCTGTCCATAAAGTTTTATTGGGACATAGCCACGCCCACTTGTCTCCGAAACTGTCTCAGACAGTTTTCTGTCTGCACACTGAAGAGTGGCTGCCACAGAAAACAAGTCTGCAAAAGTTAACATGCTAGCCTTTTATCTTTTGCTCAGAAAAAATTCTGTTGACCAACTGGGCAACATCAGTACCCACCAACGTGGAAGGCTCCCTGTTGTAATTACCTTGTCCTTAACTGGGGCAGAGCATGCCACCAAAAGCAGCTGATGGGGGGAAAGGGTTTATTTCGGATTAAAGTCTTAAGGGGGAAAACATGGAAAGAGCAGAGGCTGGACATCACCCCTGCCATAGCAAGTGGAAAACAGCTGCAGGAGAGCGAGCTGAATTCTATCGAGGGGGAGCTGGCTGTAACAGCCCAGATCCTGTCTTCCTCCAGGAAGGTTCCACCTTCCAGACTGCCACCAGCTGGGGACCAAGCATTCAGAACACACGAGTCTGTGAAGAGCATCTGATTCAAACCACTGCTCTCCTCATGGCCTACTATGTGTGGGAGAAATACCAAAGACAGGGGTGTAGCGGCAAGTACAGGGCGAAGCCACTGACACCCACGTGTGGGTCAGCTTGCTGGGCGCACGGACTTTTGAGCGATCGTGCTGTGCTGCGCCTGACTGGCACCTCTGGAGGCCAGACATAGTACAGCTTGCTGAATTTCAACTAGACACGAGACACTCTGCTGAACTCACAGTCTCTTGCTTAATTTTGATTTTTTTTTTTTTTGGTTTTTCAAGGTAGGGTTTCACTCTAGCCCAGGCTGACCTGGAATTTACTATGGAGTCTCAGGGTGGCCTTGAACTCATGGCAGTCTTCCTACCTCTGCATCCCAAGTGCTGGGATTAAAGGCGTGTGCCATCATGCCGGGCTCAAAATTTCTTATTTTTTTTAATTTGAGAGAGAGGGGGCGGGGAGAGGTTCACCAGGGCGCAATGAACTCCAGACATATGAGCCACCTTGTGCATCTGGCTTATGTGGGTCCTGGGAAATTGAACCTGGGTTCTTTGGTTTGCAGGCAAGCGCCTTAACCGCTAAGCCATTTCTCCAGTCCACTTGCTTAATTTTGCAAGATAGATGTCCTTTCCACACAAGAAAAGGTACAGACAGGTGAAGTCACCAGCCTGAGGCCACACAGCTTTCAAGTTGCAGAGGTAGGGTTCCAACCTGTGTCTCTTGGATCTTTAACTGTGGGGGGAAAAACACATTTTAGTTTGCAGATGTCTATATGTTTGATAAGTATGAAAAATGAAATATGACTGGGCCCATATAACTCTGATACAGCATTCTGTCCATTCCTTGGCCACACCCTAGAGGTTGGTCTTATCCCAAAGCCTCAAGTATGTTCTGTAGGAAGCTCCTCTTTTAGTCTGGGGCCTGCCAACCTGAGCTGGCATGTTTGCAGAAGGCACGGAGAGACTTCCTGAGACACTGCCTTTCATGAGTGTTCTCAAATGCTGACATTTTGGAGTGATGTCTGCTGCTAATATGGCTTTAATGGTGCTAAAATGATTCAGTGTGACAGGCTTGTAGACAACAGGCTCATAAAAGGTGTGAAGAACCTCTTAAGTGCCTTAATAATATCTCTGCCTATCACAGACTACTGCTCCCAATTAGTCCTCTTCTCCAGTCTTGGCCCAAGGAAGTGAGGAATTCACCAGAAGGCAGACAGAGAGCTCTGGAACCTTCTAGAGCCTAGGAGAAGCCATGCCTGGTTTGGTCAAATTAAAAATTAAGGGAAGCCACCTGTACATCCTGAGGAGAGAGCCCTTTTCTGGCTCCTCAGGGAACCCTGGTCTCCCAAGTACAGAGCAGGTGGGAAGGGCAGGGGCCTGGCTCCGCGTGTCCCTGGCGCCTGGGCTCTGGCTGTCACTTTGGAACACAGGCCAGGCCTCTCCCTGCACATGTGCCTCACTGCTTACACAGTGTGAGCATGTGGCCCCGGCTAGCACTGACCAGGAATTTTGAGAGGATGACAACAGAACTGTTCTGAGCCTGGGGCCTGTGCAGCCAGAAGGATCTCCTGCCCATGAAACTGCTCCCTGCACCTGTCCCCTTCTCTCTTCTCCATGTCCACAGTTTCTTCATCAAGAAAATGAACGTAAACACATCTGTCACTTAAACATTTCCAGTACCCCTACTTAATCATTCCTTGTTTTTTCACGTGTGTATGTGTGATGGGTGCATGTGTTTGGATGTGGGTGGGCCCACAGGACAAGCTTGGGTGTCGTCCTCAGGAATGCCACCCACCTCCTTGAGACAGGGCTCTCACTGGCCTGGAGCTCACCAAATAGGCTAGACTAGGTGACCAGCGAGCTCCAGGGACCCTTCCATCTCTGCCTTCCCACACCTAGGGTTACAGGAACACAATGCCATGCCTGGCATTGTATGTGAGTTCTAGGGATTAAGTTTATGTCCTTATGCTTGGAAGGCCAGCCTTTTACCTATGGAGCCATTTCCCAAGCCATCCAGTGGACATATTTAAAAGTAAAAGACCCTGGCACACCCATATTCTCATCCATTCTCTCTCTCTCTTTCTGCAAATGGATAATATTAAACTATTTTTAAAGACGTGTTTAGGAGTTGGGGTGGCAGCACACAGCTTTCATCTCACCCCTGGGGACACTGAGGCAGGAAGATTGCAAGTTTGAGGCCAGCCTGGGCTACATAGTGAGAGCTTGGCTCTAAAATAATAGCAACAAATGCTATATAGGACTTAATATACTCACAATGTTTTCACTTCCACATGCAATCAAATAAGATATTGTCAGAAAATACCTAATATTCCTTTTGTTTCCAAACACTTTGTGAGAATCAGTTTGTCCCCCATTTCATTTCAGATGAGTGACATCTCACGTGGCAACCCAGACCTTCACATATCGAGCACGTAGACCCAACCAAAAGCAGCTTGCGGTAGTAAAGGGTTTATTTTGGCTTACGGTCTCCAGGGGAAGCTCACAATGGCAAGGGGAAAAAGCATTGCATGAGTGAAGGCTGGAAATCGCCTCTTTGCCACAGCAGGCAGAACACCACTGCATGAGAGTAAGCCAAGTTCTAGCCAAGACAAGCTGGCTACAACACCTGTAAATCTGCCCCTAGCCACACACCTCCTCCAGCAAGACTCCCCTTCCCAAGTTGCCATCAGCTAGGGATCAAGCGTTCAAAACTCATGAGTTTATGGAGGACGCCTGATACAAACCACCACACCATCCCAGTGGGCAATGAGGCTCCAAACACAGGGCCCTCTGGTGATATTTGGAACTTGGCAGCAGCCCTTGACTTTGGAGCCAGGTTGGTTTCTTTCTGTGCCTCAGTTTTCTTAATTTCCAAAGGCCCGGTTATATGGCACTTGCCTCCCTGGCATGCTGGTGCCGCAGATACTGGTTGTGGCCTCAAACTCATCTATATCAGTTTTTTTTTTTTTTTTTTTTTTCCTGGAGGGGGAAGAAAAGACCTGACCAGAAGCAACTGAAGGAAGGAAAGGGTCTCCTTGAGCTCACAGTTCCAGAAGTGGAGTTCACCGTGGTGGAGACTGCATGGCAGGAGCAGAAAGCTGGTGTCAGGTCATCACACCTGTAGGGAGGAAGCAGAGAACAGTAAGCGGGGGCTGGGCTGTAACCCCTCAGCCCACAGGCCTGCATACTGTGACACAGCTCTTCCACTAAGGCTCTGCTTTTAAGCGTTCTACGACTTTCCAGAAGAGCACCGCCAGCTGGGGATTAAGTGTCCAAACACACGAGTCTACAGGGGACATTTTTACACTGAAACCACCGCACCGTTACTGTGATCACACAGACCTACTGCTCTGTATACACCAGCTGAGTGGCTTTGGACAAGTGCTTGCTCCTCAGCTTAGCATGTACAGCCATTGCCTCATGAGGTGGCTGGCGGGTGAAGGCTCTGAGGTGCCACCGTAGGTCAGTCCCTGTGGCTCTGACTGCCTTGCTTTCCTTCAGAGCTGCCATCATCTGCTAGTGCCTCAGTCCTGTACCCCTACATGAGGCAATGGTGGACCCTGTCACCCCCTCAGTGTTAGGGTCATGGGATGTATCTTTTTTTTTTTTTTTTTTTACTTTTTTTTATTGACAACTTCCATAGTTGTAAACAATATCCCATGATAATTCCTTCCCGCCTCCCATTTTCCCCTTTGAAACTCCTCTGTCCATCATATCCCTTAACCCTCTCAATTAGTTTTTGTTTTATTTTGATGTCATGAGCATTGTCCTCCTATTATGATGGTCTTGTGTAGGTAGTGTCAGGCACTGTGAGGCCATGGGTATCCAGGCCATTTTGTGTCTGGAGGAGCACATTGTAAGCAGTCCTACCCTTCCTTTGGCTCTTACATTCTTACATTACCTCTTCTGCAATTAACCCTGGACTTTGGTAGGTGTGACTGAGATATTTCAGTGTTGAGCACTCCTCTGTCACTTCTTCTTAGCATCATGGTGCCTTCTGAGTCATCCCAAGATCACTGCCATCTGAAAAGAGAATATTCTTTAGCCAAAAGTGAGAGTAGCATTAATATATGGGTATGAACATTAAGAGAAGTGCTTACTGGGCAGTTTGGCGAGCATAGTATATACATTTAGTCAGAAAGCAGCAGACGTTACACTCCTAGAGCTCATGATTACCCCTGTTGTAGGTTTTCAATATCAGGGTTATATTCCTTCCCATGAAGTGGGCCTCCAGTCCAATTAGAGGGCAGTTGATTTCCCCTATAACAGGCATGCCACTATTGTAACTGTTGGCTCATTTGGCCTGGCTGGCCAAATATAAGGCTTGCAGCGTCCACTGTTGGGTATCTTCCCTGGTGATTTCTCTCTCTACCATTGAACTGCATGTAGCATGGCTTTTTCTAGCTTTCTGTCAACTGGTCTACACGGAGGAGGTTTTCAACTTAGCTCCAGCAGGGTTTCTCAGTGACTTTGCAGCCCAAGTATGTGGAGTCTTCAGACAGGGTCTTACTATCTATTCCTGGTGGGAAACTAAGGGCCTTGGAAATGGCTTGTAATGTTTGGGGGCATCAGGGACCTCCCTGGCCAACAACTCACTGGAATGAATCCATGTGATGTATCTTTATCAACATACTTACAGCTCCAATAACCACACCCAGTATGCTGCAGACACTTAATAATTGCTAGTTAATAATAAAATGTGTGAAGAAACTAATGCTCACATGAAGGGGGTATTTGTTGTTTGGGGGGCTTGAAACGCTCTTGGGAGGGGCTGAGGTGGAAGGAATCTGACATGGGGGGCAGGAGGTGAGAAACCTCATGTTTTTTCTAAAGGGCTCCTGGTATGCACTCTGTGAGGTCCCTAGGCCACTCCAAGCTCCAGCAAGAGCTCCGCCCTCCTGGGATCTGGGTGCAGCAGGTCTGTGCACGGCCATGCCGCTCACCCCTCAGCTGCACAGGGATTTTCCTGGGGGCGCTGCCCTTTGATATCATTGAAACAAGAAGACAGGGAGATTCTGCTTCCTTCCTGCCCTGCCTTGAGATCTGCAGAGATGACAGCAGACCCCCCTATCTAGGGACCACCAGGGCCAGGGTGGAGAGCTGCGGAGGAGCAGGTGAGGTCCATGTCCCCTGTTCCATGGAAGGAAGAACAAGCGGAGTTATGGGAAGCCCCTACTAGTCATTTGGGCTCCATTGTCATAGCTGCAGTCATTTGTCCTTTTAACTGCTTCTTGCTGACCCTTAGGATCATTTCTTTTTCTTTTTAAGATGTATTTATTTATTTATTTACTTATTTATTTATGAGAGAGAGAGAGAGAGAGAGAGAGAGAGAGAATGGGCACTGCAGGGCCTCTTGCCACTGTAAACAAACTCTGGACCCATGTACCACCTTGTGTATCTGGCTTATGTGGGGCCTGGAGAATTGAACCTAGGTCCTGGGAAGCCCATGGTGGCTGGGTGCTGCGCCGAGCACCCCATGGCCTGATGCCCAGGCAAAGGGAAGTCAGCCTCAGGGGAGCAGTGTGGCTGTGAGGTGACTGTGGGTGGCTCGGATCCCAGTGCACCCCTGCCTTACTGTGAACTTGGGCCTTCCTGTGTCCCAGTAGAGACAGGGGCAGCCGTGGCCCTTGTGAGACTCAGGCATGAAATTCTAAGGTGAGTGTTGGGAACAGTGTCAGGTGGCGTTGGAGACAGTGCCGGGAAGAGCGAGCCTGCGACAAGCGCAGACTCTCCTTGATACTGCTTTTGAAACTTTATTTACTTACTATTATTTGTTTGTTTTTTCCAGGCAGGGTCTCACTCTAGCCCAGGCTGACCTGGAGTTCACTATGCAGTCTCAGGGTGGCCTCGAACTCATGGCGATCCTCCCACCTCTGCCTCCTGAGTGCTGGGGTTAAAGGCGTGTGCCACCATGCCCGGCTTTTGAAACTTTATTTATTTATTCATTTAGGTCAAGGCGGAGTCTCACGTACCTGAGGGTGGCTTCAAACTCACTCTTCAGCACAAGATGACCTTGAATTCCCGGTCCTCCAGCTTTTACTTTCACAGGGCTAAGATCACAGGCGGCTGCAGTTACGCAGTGGTCAGGATGGAACCCAGGGCCTCATGGCTGCCGGGCAGTCCCTGTGTGCACTGCGCCCCAGCCCGCCTCTGCACTATTATTATTAGGAGCCAAGAACTCCTTCCCACGTGCCCTGAGCGATGGAACCCCAGTCCCTTTTCATCTCATCCTCCCACTGCGGAGGGTCTCCTGGCGGCTGAGTCTCACCTTACTTTTGGAAGCATTTTGGCATTTGTGACCCTGAAACTTTGAGCCACATCTGGGGCTGTTGGGCACCTCTGAGCCCAGCCTGCCAGCCCATGAGTCACCTCTGCCTTTCGGGAACACCAGTCAGCCCAGAAGACAGCCCCATTCCCCCAGGATCCCCAGCTGCGGTCCTGGCAGGAGCAGTGTCACCCGCCACCCCCATCCCTGCCAGACACTTGGGCAGGCTGCCAGGCCCGGCGCTGAGTCTCACCCGGAAGACAGCAGACAGCCCCCACCAGGTCTGGCTGTGTTCGTGTGCACGTGCCTGAGGGTGTGTGTGTGTGAGAGTGTGTGTGTGTGTACTCATGCACATTGCTTTTTCTCCCTTCTCTGGGATAGGTTGTTGAGCTCTGGGCTGCAAATTCATTTTTAGACTCCAGCCTCCTCCCTCCCCACCATCTCTCATTTCTATTCTTAGAAAGCGAACCAGGATGCGTTTAGTCTTCGTGGTGAAGTAGACAGAAGTTTGCCCACGTGCTCTGGCCGCCTGAGGTAGGAGCTAATTAAAAGCGAGGCTTTGGGCTATAGCTTCATGGGCCAGAAGCACAGCTGGCTGGGACTGGGCCACTGCCCCAGGTGCCTGCTGCTGGGGCTGCCTCTGTGGTGAAGGAATGCCGCGGTGGCCCTACCCCGCCCAGCCCCCAGAGCCCAAGGATGCTCCTGGAATGGGCCATCCATCCTGGTGTGCTATTGGTTCAACTTGAAGCAGTCTCCAAGCATGTTGGGCTGCTGAGAGATTTTTAATTAGGTAAATAAATTTTAAATGTTTTGAGAGGACTGTTGCCTCCAAGAACTTGATCTAGCAAAATGTGCTTTGTCTGCCCAAGGAAGCTGACATCCCTCAAGGCCAGTCTGGCAGTTCTAAGGAAGGAAGCCAGAGAGAGGGGAGAGGCTAGAGGCTGAGCGCAGGGAGAGAGATGGAGGAGGAGCAGGCCCGGGGGTCAGGGGCTTTGGGAGGAGTGAGGCAGCAGAAGGAGAACCCAACCGCGGAGCCGGGCGAGGGGCTTTAAAATCCCACCTCTGGGCTCTCCAGCTGTGTGATCTCTGGCAAAACACTTGACCTCTCTGCGCCTCTGCTTCCTTATCTGTAAAACTGAGGCATTAATCATGATAGACTTCCTCCTTGAGTTCAGACAAAGTGCTTCTCAACCCTCTGGCACAAAACAGCGACTGTTAATTAATCTAAAGCCCCGGCGATAAGAGAGACAGATGCGTGCCACAGGGAAGAGAGGCAAGGACAATGGGACTGGGGTTTGCAGGCGGTGGCCGCCCTGCGGTCCTGGCTGGACCAGTAGCATGATGCCGCTTCTTGTAGAAAGCCCTGTGCCTTCTTACTTAAAGCGCTTGGTGAGCATGGCGCAGGCTAGTTCTCGCTGACGACGGGAGGAACTTCAGAAGCGAGGGGCAGATGAGGGCTCCCTGGGAGCCCCCCCGTGGGTGCTCTCGCCGTTATGGCACCTGTGTGAGCGTGCGCCCGGCCGTGGCCCTGTGGCCAGCAGAATGGCCAGCCTCCCAGTGCCTCAGTTTCCCTCCAGAACAGTGCTGGCCTTCTTATTCTTTCACTGTTAATTTCTTTAAATGTTCTCCTGGCACCTGGGACATAGAAATAAAGTGATAACGAAATACTTTATTCCGAATGTAAGAGCCAAAGGAAGGGTAGGACTCCTTACAATGTGCTCCTCCAGACACAAAATGGCCTGGATATCCATGACCGCACAGTGCCTGACACTACCTAGACAAGGCCATCATAATAGGAGGAAAAGATCATGGCACCAAAATAAAAGGGAGACTGATTGAGAGGGAGAGGGGATATGATGGAGAGTGGAGTTTCAAAGGGCAAGTGGGGGGAGGGAGGGAATTACCATGGGATATTGTCTACAATTATGGAAGTTGTCAATAAATTTTTTTAAAAAAGCTGGGCATGGTGGCACAAGCCTTTAATCCCAGCACTTGGGAGGCAGGGGTAGGAAGATCGCCATGAGTTTGAGGCCACCCTAAGACTACATAGTAAATTGCAGGTCAGCCTGGACTAGAGTGAAACCCTACCTTGAAAAAACAAAATATCAAACAAAAAAGAAAAGAAAAGAAAAGAAAAGAAAAGAAATACCTCTTTCCCTGACTAGGTCCCTGCCACTCTTCCTCCCCCAACCCAGGCCAGCCTGCCGCTCCTCCCCAGACACGCTCCTGAGCAGTGTGCACCTGAGTTTCCCTGTGACGTCCACGCACGTCAGAGCAGTGACCAATCAGTCCTTAGTAGCCTCACCTTAGTACTTTAAAGCTCAGCCTGTTGTGAGTGACTTAATACACTCATGGTGGGCATGCGCCTTTCAGACTCCACTCCTGGACTCTTTGCTTTCGCTCTCTGGAAGTCCCTGTGCCCGGTTCCTGGACTATGGTGGGCTCGAAGCTGCTGGAACCAATGGGTTCCGGCAGAATGAAATGGTCTGGCTCCGTCGTGGGCTGTCAGTGGCCATGGGGCTTCTGCCTGCACGCTCCAACACTCTGGGGCCTCTGGGCCAAGAGGAAGGCAGAGCTGGGTTGTTCCTAGGCAGGTGCTTGGGCTCCTGAACCCAGCTAGGTCTAGTCTATGTGCTGCCCCAGCCCAGTAGCCAGGTACATGAGGGAAGAACCTTCCAGAAGAATCTCTTCTCAACTGAGTTCCCATTTGCTTTAAGGTACTTTTTTAAAAAAATTATTTATTTATTTAATAGAGAAAGGGGGGCGGGGAGAGAATAGGTGTGCCAGGGCTTCCAGCCACTGCAAGTGAACTCCAGATACTTGTGCCCCCTTGTGCATCTGGCTAATGTGGGTCCTGGGGAATTGAACCTGAGTCCTTTGGCTTTGCAGGCAAACTCCTTAACTGCTAAGCCATCCCTCCAGCCCAGTACTAACTTTAATTAATTAATTAACTTATTTATGAGAGAGAACAAGTAAGCTCACCAGTGCTTCAGACAAACTCCAAATGCATGCAGCAACTTGTGCATCTGGCTTTACATGAGCACTGGGAAATTGTACCTGGGTCAGCAGGCTTTGCAATCAAGTGCCTTTAACACACTGAGCCATCTCCCCAGCCTGAAGCTACTAATTTTTGGGTAACTTATACCCCACAAATAAGGCATCAGAAAGTAGGTATGTTCGTCAGCTTGTGTTGCTGTGACAAAATGTTTGAGGCACAAGGTTTAAAGCAGGCAAGGTTTGATAAGGTTTGTGGTTTCAGAGGGTTCATTCTTGGGCTCCAGCCTCATTGCTTTGCTCCTTCCTGGATGGAAGCCCACAGTGGGGAAAACTTCCTATCTCTGGGCAGGAAAGAGGAAGAGAAGTATGTGGGGTAGGAGAGGAAGGGGACAGTTTCTTAGTACTCTAAGAACATGCTACCTGGGTGATCTCATCTTCTCCCACTAGGCTCCACCTCCTAAAGATCCCCATTCTCTCGGCATGTCAAGGCAGCGGATCATGCCTCCAGAGAAGAGCCTTTGGGGGACCTTTAGGGCCAAACCATAATATCTGTGTCTATGAGTCCTTGTCCACTTGCTAATCCCCCTCTGTGATTTCTCAAATAGGAATTTATTCGTACTGGTTTTTAAAAATCAGGGTGAAATTAGCATAATGCAAATTAACTATTTTAGAGGTTTCAATTTTTCATAATGGTCTAGAATGATCATTTCTGTCTTCCATCATTTCCATCCCCCCCTAAGAAAACTGGTACCTGGTGAGTGGACATTCCCTCATCCCACCTCAGGCCCTGGCCTCCTGTCTATGGCTTTTCCCCTTAGGTGGGTTTCAGATTGCCAGAATCACGCCACAGTGCTCGGGGAGCCTGGCTTTCACCCAATATGAGGCTTATGCGGATCCTCCAGGTTATAGCCTGAAGCCATGCGTCTCTCCTCTTGGATATGGGAATTTCTCTGCACTTGTCCATTCACAAGCCGATCTAATGGATGTGGGATGGTCTGTCCCTTTTGGGTAGTGTGCACAGCACCATGGGAAGCATTGGTGCATCCACAATTGTGTGAGCACCTGTTTTAAATGAGTGGATATGGGAGCAGAGTTCCCACATCGCCCTGGAATTCTCTGCACCTTTCCAGGACTCACCAGCAGTGTCTACAATGGCTGGACTGTTTTGTATACCTATCAATAAGGTATGAAGCCACCAACTTCTCCATGTCCTCCCCAGCCTTTGTTGTCGTCCATTTAAAGGTCAGTCAGTGTAGCCACCCTCGGGTGGTGTACAGGGAGGGGAGTGGGGAGTGGACTGATTTTGGCTCATGGTTTCAGAGGTCTCAGTCTGTAGCTGGCCAGCTCTGGGCCTGTGTTGAGCTAAACGTCATGGCTGAAGGGTTTTGGTAAACAGGGATACTTACCTGACAAGGCCAAGAAGCAGAGAGAGGCTGGAAGGGGGCTGGAAGGGGGACATGACCCAAATGACTACTCCAGCAATACTTCTCCCAACCAGGCACCAATCAGGCCAACAATGCCATCCAACTACTCCTCCATAAAAGGAGGGACACATTGATGGGATCAGAATCTTCCCGAGACATTCACCTCCCCAGAGCCCTATTGGTTAGCCACAAGCTCTCCACAGAGGAGCCTTCAGCAGGCACTACCAAGTCAAACCTAACTGAGAGCCCATGGGCTTTGCATTCAGGTGCCCCTGCAGCGTTTGGTTTGGTGTGATTCAAACTGTGCCCCATCTTCTGGAGGGATCTGGCTTCTGGGCTGAGGTTATCCACAGACTCACCTCAGTTCCGCTCCTTTAGGAGGATGGTCCCCTTGCAGAGAGGTGGAGTTTGACTAAGTAGCTAGACCCTCCTCCATTCCTCCCACAAGCCTGGAACTTTCTCTGGGCTGAGAAGCTGTGTTTCAGCATCCACCTCTGGTAACATGCTCAGCATCTTCTTTGCTGACCTTTCCGGAGGTGACGTGGGGTTCCCAAGCTGATCCTCATTACCACCAGCCTCCCTCAGTGTGGGGCACTGTTGTCCCTGAAGAAGCCGGGAACCACAGGTGCGAGACGGCTGTCCCGTGTCCCGTGATCTGTGTGCAGCCTCATCTCTCCCGAATGTCGATGCCTACATCGGAAAGGTTCTCTTTGAGAGGAAATCTTCTCAAAGAGTTTAACCTGTGGGTTCGGAGTATCATGTTCTGGACTTGTGGAGCCCCTTTGGGGTGAGGACGTCACAAACTTTACTTACATACTTGTGTGTTTGTAGCACTGGTGGGCAGGGGACACATAGGAGCCACGCACGTCCCACTTTGCGTCTGGCTTGATGTGGGAAATTGAACCTGGGCTGATAGGCTTTGGAAGCAAGTGCCTTTAGCCACTGAGGCATCTCCCTAGCCCTGGAGAGACGTTTTAGGAGGAAGTCCTCTTAGCCCATCGAAGCTGCTGACTTTAAGGGCACGCAACTGCTCACGGTTTCTGTTCACCACCCACATCACGTTTGTGGGTTTGTAGTGATCACTATAGAACATTCCAAAAACTAGCTCCTGGCTTCACCAGTTGCCCACTACATATTTTTTTTTCCCTGATACATTAAGTTAAGATCTTCTTGTCATTTTCCTCCTTATATTACTATAGGATTAATCTGTTCTATCCCTCCTTCCCTCTCTCTCTCTCTCTCTCTCTCTCTCTCTCTCTCTCTATATATATATATATATATATATATATATATATATATATATATATATATATATACATATACACACATACACATATACATACATACACATATACATACATACATATACATATACATATACATATACATATACATATACATATATATAAGTTTGAGATAGAGTCTCATACAGCCCAAGCTGGTTTTGAGCTCACAGTGTAGCATAGGCTGGCCTTGAACTCCTAATCCTGTTGTCTCTAAATCCTGTAGGGATGACCACCATGCACCACCATGTCTACCTTCTCTTTTCTTTCTTAAGACTACCAGAATTATTTTATTTTAATTTGTGTGTGTGAGAGAGAGAGAGAATGGGCATGCCATGGCCTCCAGCCACTGCAGGTGAACTCCAGATGCATGTGCCACTTTGTGCATCTGGCTTACATGGGTCCTAGGGAATTGAACCTGGGTCCTTAGGCTTTGCAGGAAAGTGCCTTGACTGCTAAGCTATCTCTCCAGCCCTACCTTCTAATTTCTTAAGATAGGAACTTATATCACTGATCTTTTTTCTTATATAATTATTGAAAGCTGTTCATTTTTCCGGTAAGCACTGGTCTGGCTAGGCCACACACATTTTGACTTGCTGTATTTTCCTGTTCATACAGTCAAAATACTTGCAAGCTTCAATTGTGGTTTATTGTCTGTAGATTAATTGGAGAAGTGTTACTTTCCCAATATGTGAGATTTTCTTGATGACCTGGTTATTGATTTCTAATTTAATTCCATTAGAGTCAGAGAATGGACTCTGTGATTTCAGTCTTTTAAAGAGTCACTGAAATTTGTTTATGGCCTGGCCTGTGGTCTGCCCCTGTGAACGCACACGTGCGCTCGAGTGTGGGTCTGCTGGCGTGAGTGTGGTAGTCTCGGTATCAGTGGAGGTGGTTTGCGGAGGTGTTTGTGGTACCGCGTTTGCTCACTGTTATTATCTTTATTTTTTTTTTTTTTTTTTTTTTATTTTTTGTTCATTATTTATTTATTTATTTGAGAGCGACAGACACAGAGAGAAAGACAGATAGAGGGAGAGAGAGAGAATGGGCGCGCCAGGGCTTCCAGCCTCTGCAAACGAACTCCAGACGCGTGCGCCCCCTTGTGCATCTGGCTAACGTGGGACCTGGGGAACCGAGCCTCGAACCGGGGTCCTTAGGCTTCACAGGCAAGCGCTTAACCGCTAAGCCATCTCTCCAGCCCTTATCTTTATTTTTTGCCTACTTATTTTATAAGTGCTGAGAGAGGGGTACTAAAAAAACCCCACTGCGATTATGCTATAATTTATTTCCCCCTTATTTTTGCTTCATCTAATTCATGGCATATTAGATATGTTCATAGCTATAATCATTATGGCTTTCTGAAGAATTGGCTCATCATCTTGAGCTTTCCATCTTTATATCTGCTATACTTTTATTTTTTAAAGACATTTTATTTCCAAGGAGAAAGGGAGAGAGAGAAAGAGAATGGACACACCAGGGTCTGGCAGCTATAAACAGCCTCCCGGTGCCTACATTACTTTGTGCATCTGGCTTTACGTGGCAAGTGCCTTAACCACTGAGCAATCTCTCCAGCCCCAGAAATACTTTTAGACTTGATATCTATTTAACCTACTATTAACCAACCTCCCTCCTTTTTTCCTTCCTTCTACCCTCTCTTTCTCCTTTCTTTTCTTTTTTCTTCCTTCTTCTCTCCCTCCCTCCCTCCCTTCTTTCCTTCCTTTCTTCCTTCATCTTCCTCTTGAAACACATTCATAGTATGTTGCCCATTGCCCAGGCTGGCCTCCTGCCTTTGCCTCCCCACTGCTGGGATGACAGAAGTGTGACTCCACACCCCACAACACAGGCACATTCTGATGCCTACGCTTTTCATGTTGAATTTTTTCCTGTCCATTTACTCTGAGGCTGTCTGAGTCTGACTGTCCCCTTGAGGGTCACATAGTTTTATCCCCTCATCCTTCCTTATGTCTCTAGCTTTTACTTGGAATGCTTGTTTCATTAATATTTAACTAAATTGCTGATGTGGTTTGGTGTATTATTGTATTATTTTTTTATGTTCTTCTCTCCTCTGTTTTGTTTGTTCCTCTTGTGATTTGATTTTTGGATTGTCTGCACATTTTTAGAATTCCATTTTTATTTTCCTGTTAACATTTTAGCTGCACTTTCATAAGCTTTTTTTTCTTTTTTGCCGTGCTGGTGATTGAACCCAGGGCCTTGGGCCCGCTAGACCAGCACTCCACCACTGAGCCATAAGCCCAGCTCCTCCCCATTGGTAACTGTTGCTACGGCGATTCGAGTGTACACACCTTCACAGTTCATGTCCAGGATTACATCTGAATTTGCATCTCTGCATTCTTCAGTTCATATTTCCATACACAAATTAATAAGCCCCACAACACAAAGTTGACAGCTTTTCCTTTGAGTAGTTCCATGGTGTTTTTAAAAAGAAGTTCAGAAAAGAGAAAGGGGAAGGAGATCATAGCACCACAGCCTACTGTAGATACCCATCCACCCAGTACTTCCTATCACAGACACCCACAGACATAGTACTTCCTGTTTCTGAAGATCCACCGTCCGTCTGCCATCACTGTCCAAGGGTCAGAACTTCCTCCAGCATTTTCTGCGGGGCAAGGACAAAACATGGGGCCAGAAGCAGCTGGCGGAAGGCAAGGATTTATTTTGGTTTACAGTTTCGAGGGGATGTTTCGCTGTGGCGGGGAAATCAGGCCAGGGCAGAGGCTGGGGAAATCATACCCTGGCACATCTTCTGAGAGGAAGTAGTCGTGGTGCCCAGCTAGCACACAGCCGGTGGGCCTGCATCAATAGCCCTCAGGACTCGATCCGGCTCCGCCTCCTCCAACAGGCCCCACCTCCCAAATTGCCACCAGCTGAGGACCAAATACTCCAAACACCAGGGACAGTTTACGTTTGAACTAGCACAGCAGATGAGTTGGCAGTGGTGGCTTGAGCTTCTCTTCTCTGAGATGCTCTTCCCACAGGGCGTTTTCCCTGGGTAGATGGCTCTCCCTTGGTTGTTCCCTGCCCATCGCTGTGAAGATGTGTTCCACACCGCAGGACTCCCTGTCTCGGAGACCAAGCCAGCTGCCGACTCTGCCCTCTCTCCTGGGATAAGGCGTGCTGTTTTCTCTTGTGGCTTTCAAGTTGTGTTGCCCACTTTGGCTTTGGGCAGTCTCACCAAGGCCAGGGACTCTGTCCTCAGTGTTGAATTTTCTGGGTGTTTGTTGGACATTTCACATTGGCCCATGTCCGTCTTTCAATGACTTGGGAAAGTTGGGGCCGTTATTTTTTCACACATTATTCTGCAGCATTCTATTCCTCCTCTCTTTCTAGGGTCCCATTTATATGTATTTGGGGCATTTTATTATTTAAATGGATTCTTGAGGCTCTGTTCCTTTTTTAAAAAAATTATTGTTTCCTTTTCTTTTTTTGCAAGTGTGTGCAGTGTGCATGGAGGCGACAGGACGAGCCTGGGTGTCATTGCTCAGGAACACGGCCCTCTTCTTTTGGACACAGCGTTTCTCCTTGGCTCGGAGCTCGCTAATTAGGTTAGACTGTGGGTCAGCAAGCCCCAGGGACCCTCCTGTCTCTGCCTCCTCGGTGCTGGAATTATGGGTGCATGCCACCAAGCCTGGCATCTTACATGGGCCCTGGGAAAGGAGCTCAGGTCTTTGCATGCAAGACAAGCACTTGACCAACTGAGCTATCTTCCCAGCTCTCTCTTTTTCGGTGGATCTCATATAGCCAAGGCTGGTTTTAAACTCATTATGTAACTGATGAATTTGAACCACTGATCTGCCTGTCTCCACCTCTTGAGTGTTGGGATGACAAGCATGCATCACTTACCAGACTCAAAATTTCTTTTTGCAGTGCTGGAAAATGAATCTAGGACTTCATGTGTGGGAGACAACCGCTCTGCCCTGCGCCATACCATACCCTTGGCTCTCTTTTTCTCACACTCAACAATCGCTATTGCTTGGGCCTCACACCAGCTCACTCTTTCCTCTGTTTTTTCCACTGAGCTACTAAAGGGTTTGGGGCGTGGGGCGGGGAGGAGCCTGTGCTGCGCTGTTTGTGCAAGTCCAAGAGCCTGAGCTGCCTCCCTCAGGGCTGGAGCGAGAAGGGCCTATTGTGCATCTAAGCTGCTACCTGGGGGAGTGGAACACCTCCACCCCATCTGATTAAAGATGCTGAGGAAAGAAGTCACTGGATTGTCCTGTGGGCTCACTGTCACCACATCTTCCCTTTCTGGGGAACAGGAGAGCCAGAGGCAGGGGAGAGGGATGCAAGGCCGTGAGCTGAGGAATGCAGGCTGCCTCTGGGAGCTGGAAAGGGGAAGGAAATGGAGTTAACCTTAAAGACCCTAGAAAGATGGCAGCCTTTTTGATTACTTGTAGACTTCTTTTTAAAACATTTTTTAACTTATTTATTTGAGAGAGAGAGATACAGAGGCAGATAGAGAGAGAATGGGCACACCAGGGCCTTGAGCCACTGCAAATGAACTCCAGGCAAATGCTCCACCTTGTACATATGGCTTACGTGGGTCCTGAGGAATTAAAGCTGGGTCCTCAGGCTTCACAGGCAAGTGCCTTAACCACTAAGCCATCTCTCCAGCCCTCATTGTAGACTTCTAACAAAGTGAACTGTGAAGTACTGAAGGTGTGTTCTTAAGACATCAAGTTTGTGGTGCTGTGCTCTGTTGGTGACAGGAATGAACGACACTGACCTGGGATGTTGTTATCACCTCTCTGATGAGGGAAGTTCCCTGTATTCCGGCAGGTACATATGTGCATATGCATACATGTGTTTATGTATGTGTAAGCATAGGCATGTGTGTATTCATGCATATGCACATATATATTTGTTTGTGCATATGCACACATGCATGTATGTATGCTTGCATGCATGTGTGTATGTCTATGTATGTACACACGTGTTTATGTGTGCACACATGTATAGGTGTATGTGTCTATGCATGTGTGTATCATGTATTTTTGGGATACAGTGTCATGTGGCCCAGGCTGGTGTCAAATTATGTAGCTGAGGGGCTGGAGGGAAGGCTTAGCGGTTAAGGTGCTTATCTGCAAAGCCAAAGGACCAAGGTTCAATTCCCAGGACTCACATTATCCAGATGCATAAGGGGGCACACGCATCTGGAGTTTGTTTGCAGTGGCTAGAAGCCCTCACTCTTGCTCTCTCTCTTTCTCACTCGCTTGCTCTCTGCTTCTATAAATAAATAAAAAAGAATTATGTAGCTGAGGATGAGAGTGAACTTCCAATCGGCCTGCCTCTGTCTCTCACACGCTAGGGTTACGAGCGTGCACCACAACCTGTTTATGTGGTGCTGGGGATGGACTGTGGCCTTCGTGCCCTCTAGACAAGGCCCTCTGCCCACTGGGTCACATCCCCAGCCGGTGGGGGAGTCTGTGCGTCACGTTCTGTTTCTAGGCTGGCAGTTCTGGTCCCAGTGACTGGGTCTGTCTGTGTGTGGTTGGGTCATCAGAGAGGTGGGGATCGACTGTCGTTACCTTTGCCAGTCAGAACCGTCTGGTTCTCTCTCCTCACCAGTCCCAGTTCTGGTTATAGGGGTTATATGTGGTGGTGTGAATGAAATGTCCCCCACAAGCTCATGTGTTTTAAATATTAGATACCTGGAGGGTGGCAGTTTGGGAAGGTTTTGGGACCTTAGGGAAATGAATCCTTGATGGAGGAGGTGTGTCCCTGGGGGGGATCTTGGGGGTAATCTAGCCCAGCTCCAAGCCTAGCAATAAGACTAGCTCTTTCCCTCTGAAGGAGAGATGCGACGCAGGCTTCCTGCTTAGGCCTCTGTGCCCTCCCTCCCCTGATCGAACTTCCCCTCAACACCAAAAGCCAAAGCAAACTCTTTCCTTCCATAAGGCGCATGTGGCTGGGGCTTGTGTCCTCATATCAAGGTAATTATAAGAGCATTATTGGTTACTTTCCTCATCACAGTGACAAAATAATTGGCAGAAGCAACTTAAGGAGGAAAGATGTATTGTGGCTCGCGGTTGCAGAGCATTTCTGTCCATCGTCACAAGGAGCAACTCCACCCACAGGGGACTGGACACTCACACTGTGGCCCTGGACCAGGACATAGAAGATGCTGAGCTGGTCTACCCACAGCAACTCACTGCCACCAGCCGGGCCCCACCCCTCAGTGCCCCTTTCAAAACTATGGCATCAGCTGGGGACCAAGTGTCCAAGCTTGGACCGTCACAGTGAGCATCTTCCCGGTGTCCCTGCAGCCCTGGGCTCGGCTCTCGGCCAGCTGCACTTAGCCCCAGGTCAGATGCCTCGAAGCCAAGTGCTCCCGGCGCTGGCTGCCTGCATGCAGGCCTTGCGGTGCGCTCGGCAGCTTCCCAGTGGCGTTGTTCTGGGCCCCACGCCTGCATCTGTCACAGGGGATGGCCAGAGTTCATCTCTGCTGACAACTTGACAGGACTTACAATCGCCATAGGAACGGATCTGTGGGCATGTCTGTGAGGGAGTTTTAGACCCACACTGACTGCGGGTGGCACCATCCCATGAGCTGGGGTCCTGGACTGAGAACAGAGGAGAACACTTCCATCTCTGCACTTCCAGGCGTGGCATGCCGTGTGACCGGCGCTCCAGGCTCCTGCCCTGCGCTTCTCTGCTGGGATGGACTGCACCTGGTTTTTTTGTTTGTTTGTTTTCTGAGGTAGGTCTCACTCTAGCCCACGCTGACCGGTTACTATGGAGTCTCAGGGTGGCCCCGAACTGTTGGCGATCCTCCTACCTTAGCCTCCTGAGTGTGGGGTTAAAGGCGTGCGCCACCACGCCCGGCTTGCCAGGGTGTTTCATCCGAGCAGAAGGAAAAGTAACGAGGGCATTCTGCTGATGGGCTCAGGGACCAGAAGTGGGGTCCTTCTCTGCTACTGGAGAGCAGGGCTGTCAGCCCTTTGTTCTGTTCTATGGTTTCATTTATTTATTTGTTTGAGAACAAGAGAGAGAGAGAGAGAATGGGCATGTCAGGGCCTCCAGCCACTGCAAATGAACTCCAGATGCACGTGCCCCTTGTGCATCTGGCTAACATGGGTCCTGGGGAATTGAGCCTTGAACCAGGGTCCTTGGGCTTCACAAGCAAGTGCTTAACCGCTAAGCCATCTCTCCAGCCCCTGTTTTATGGTTTTTACTTGCTCAGCCTTAGGCTGAGGAGCCCACAGTGTCTGGATTTCTCTGCTGTGGGGTCCATGCCAGTGGCACGGTCTGAATAGTGGAGGAAGTGTAGTGTTCCTACAGTGCTGGGCCCAGGCTTGGCCCTCTCAGTTCTCACAGCACCCCTCTGCTGCTCATGGAAGAAGAACCCCAAAACTAAATGCCATGCAGCTCTCTAGCTGGTAAATTCCTCCTTGTGGGAAGCTCTTGGGAAAGGGGGATGTTTTTGCTGCCACAAAAAATGAAACTTTAAAGATGGTGTCCTGAAGGAGCCTGAGTTCTGATGCAGTGCGGTGACACATTTCCCCAAGCCAGCTATGTACAGTGGGCTCTTCCCCAAGACACTTCCCAGGGCACTGAGAAGGGCTCTGGATGTCTCCCCACTCCATCTTGGACCCTTAGAGCCTGTGGAATTGGGCCCTGGGCCTGGGTGGGGTCTCTTCCTCAATCCACTCTTCAAGGCCAGGCCTGGATTTTTCTGCTTGGTGGACACTTGTCATGGAAGTTGGTCATGTATCTGTCACCCTGCTGGGCACTGGAGATATGACAGCAAATAGGACTTTAAGAATGGACATGTGGAGCTGGGTGCGGTGGCGCACGCCTTTAATCCCAGCAGTTGGGAGACAGAGGTAGGAGGATCACTGTGAGTTCGAGGCCACCCTGAGACTCCATAGTGAATTCCAGGTCAGCCTGGGCCAGAGTGAGACCCTACCTCAGAAAAAAAGAAGAAAGGACATGTGGGGCTGGGGAGAGGGCTCAGGGGGTTAAGCATCTATCAAGTGTGTGAGAACTGAAGTTCATTCCCACATGAATGCTGAGCAGTACAGCAGCCCACTTGTGATCTTAGCACCTGGAAGGGCTCAGTGGAGGAATCCCGGGAGCAAGCAGGCTGGCTAGACTAGCCGAATTGATGAGCCTCGTTCGTACTCAGCCAAGAGACCAGACTCAATAAATAAAGCGGAGAGTGGTCAAGAAAGACGCCCGACATCAAGTTTGGGTCTCCACACACCCCCACGCACACGTGCCTATGCATGCACTAATGTTAAAAAAAAAGAACATGGGGCGGGAGAGGTGGCTCAGCAGTTAAGACGCTTGCCAGCAAAGCCCAATGACCTGGGTTCAATTCCCCATCACCCATATAAAGCTAAATGCACAGGGTGGCACATGCATCTGAAATTCATTTGCAGTAGTTAGAGGTCCTGG
This sequence comes from Jaculus jaculus, assembly GCF_020740685.1. Classification (NCBI taxonomy): domain Eukaryota; kingdom Metazoa; phylum Chordata; class Mammalia; order Rodentia; family Dipodidae; genus Jaculus; species Jaculus jaculus. The sequence continues at coordinate 135,912,064 of NC_059109.1, forward strand.
CACACCTGTTCTCTCCCTCTATCCCTTTATGCTTGCCGATAAATACATAATTAGTAAATAAATATAAAAAAAGGAAAGTTCCTATTCTTTAAGGGGAAAAAAATAAGGACACACAAGCCCAGCATGGTGGCGCTTGCCTGTGGCCCCGCCCAGCACTTGGAGAAATAAAAGCAGGGATCAGAAGTACAAGGTCACCCTTGCTACGTATCACTGGAGGCCAGCCGAGGATACATGAGACCCTGCCTCAAAAAACAAAAGGAGGGCTGGAGAGATGGCTCAGTGGTTAAGGTGCTTGCCTGCAAAGCCAAAGGACCCAGGTTTGATTCCTCAGGACCCATGTAAGCCAGATGCACAAAGTGGGACATACATCTGGAGTTTATTTGCAGAGGCTGGAGGGCCCTGGCGTGCCCATTCACTCTCTCTGCCTCTTTCGCTCAAAATAAATAAATAAATAAATAAATAAATAAATAAATAAATAAAGTATTTATTAATAAATAAATACATAAGTAAACAGAGTGGACATTTGGTGTGAGAGCTGGACATGAGAATACTCATGTACATGGGAAATGGTGGGGAAGGGGCACCTGTGTGGTTAAGACACGGCCCTGGTATGTTCAGGGACAAGAGGAGGTGATGCTTGGTGAGCTCTGAGGGTGAGTGGCCAGGCAGGCAGGAGGGCAAGGATTGGAGAAGGCCACAAGAGCCTGGGCCCAAGCCCTGTGGCGAGAGGGCATCATGGGTCCTAGAAGTAAAGGCAGGTCAGGGGCCCTGGAGCACGTGTGGGAGGGGCCGAGGAAGGAAGGCGTGACTGGAGATAGAAAGGAGGGGTGACGAGTTAGCAAAGAAGAACACAGGCTGAAAACCCTGTGGAATCTGATTTTCAGGTGAGTGCCAAATACCTTTTTGGTGGAATCATGTCTCAAGTGCTGCGTGGGACACACTTAGATCATGGGTACACTAAAAATGACTGGTGTTTGTCTCCAATTCAGCGTTCCCCAGGCGTTCTGGCTTGCCTGGTGAAGTCTAGAAGGAGCGAGCCCAGGGCCCGGGTGGCAGGGCTGGGGCAGTCGGGCTCAGCGATCAGCTGCCAGCCGCAGGAAGTGGGGCAGGGGGCTAACGGGAGCCGAGGCGGTGGACGGCAGGGGAAGTACTGGCCAGGGCTCCCGTCAGCGTCATCTTGCCTGGTAGCCATCACTTGCCAGCCCTCAGTGGTTTCATGTCCCTTGCAGCCACCACTCTCTGCCCCTCCTCCCCTCCAGCGAGAGCCACCTGGCCAGACAGGCTTCTGACCCTCTGTTTGTTTTTATGATTCAAAAATGAGTCATTCCCGCCGGGCCCAGTGTGCCCAGGGCTTCCTGGCTGGGAGTGGTGCCTCTCCAGAGCTGCCAGGGTTCAAAGGTCAGCATGGCATCTGCGGGGTCAGTTCATCAGTGTGAGAACCCAAAGGGCTGGAGGGCGCTGAGGGCGAATCCTCACTCCTGGGGCGCGGGGGGGGGGGGGATTATTTCACCTTCATGTGACTCCGTTTCCTGGTTGTAAAATGGTAACAGTTGTGTCTCTCTCAGGGCTTGTCTGAGGACTAAGAGAGGTGGGTTTCACGGTGACCTGGAGGTGGCAGGTGCTCCGTCAGGGCCATTTGCTCACTCCATCCCTCTCCAGATGTGTCTCCAGCACTGCTCCCGCCCCTTCTTTTTTTTTTTTTTTTTCGAGGTAGGGTCTCACCCTGGCTCAGGCTGACCTGGAATTCACTATGTAGTCTCAGGGTGGCCTCGAACTCTCGGCAATCCTCCTACCTCTGCCTCCCGAGTGCTGGGATTAAAGGCGTGCGCCACCACGCCCGGCCCGCCCCTTCTTAAAGTTCTTTCCATCTGGGGCCTGAGTTACAGATCTCTGGCTGCTGGGCCCATGAAGGTGGGACCCTGACCCTCTGTACCTTGTTTCTGGCCATCAAACAGGGCCCGGCAGGTTGTCTGCACCCAGTGAACTAGCAGCAGGTCGACGTGGGGCTTCTCTAGACTGACTGGAGGTGTGACAGAGCGGGATGTGATTTGAACAGATGGGGGACATTGAGGCCCGGGAGGGGGGGGGTGAGCAGAGTCAAGTGATCAGTGGCCAAAGAAGGCTTGCAGTTCTCCGTGGTGTCTCCGGAGAGGAAAGGAACGGTTTCTGGGGAGGGGCCGATGCTGGTCCCGCACCGGAGAAGGTGAGGGGTGCTTTAAGCCTGGGCTCTTTAGAGCCCTGCCGAGGTCAGGACCCCTCAGTTGAACCCCAGAAGTAGCACAGGCCTGTGGCTATGTGGCCAGTCAGGAGCCTCCTGGATGCCCTGGGAGCTATTGAGCAGGGTACTGGGCCCTTCCCATGCGGCCCCCTCCCCCCAAAAGCACACAGCTGCTGGGGGATGGGGAAGAAGCGAGGCCAGCGGAGCGGGCTGGATCTGTGACCTGTTGTTCAACTTGCGGTGCCCCAGGCCAAGCTTGGCAGCTCTCAGGCCCTGCAGGGACAGATGCCCAGGGAACAAGGCCTCTTGAGTTGGCATGGCCTCACAAACTATCAGAATCAGAGTAGCCCCTGGCCTCCAAAGGCAAATCCAAGCACTCGCTATGGCTGTCCAGGCCCGAGGGCCCGTTCCCCTGGCCCATCGCTGCCATTGTGTGCCACCCTGCCCCTGATAACGTCCTCCATCTCATGGTCATTTCTTTCAGGCACTGCTACTGTGCCTGTACCCCAGGGCCTTTGCATTTGCTGTGGGCTCTTCTCAGAGAGATGGGGTACAGTGGGATCATTTAAAAAAATATTTTGTTATTTATTTATTTACTTATTTGATAGAGAAAGAGGGAGAGAGATTGAGAGATAGAATGGGCACGCTAGGGCCTCCAGCCACAGCAAACGAACTCCAGATGCGTGCGCCCCCTTGTGCATCTGGCTAAAGTGGGTCCTGAGGAATCAAACTTGGGTCCTTTGGCTTTGCAGGCAAATGCCTTAACCGCTAATCCATCCCTTCAGCCCTGGTTTTATTTATTTATTTATTTTTTGAGGGATGTGTCTGGTATTTCCCCAAATGGCTACATAACTCACATTCCCACCAACAGCATGCAGGGTGTCCTTTGTGCAGATCCTGCCCTGTCCTTCTACCTTTCTTCATGGCTCTGCCAGCAGTGTGAGGTCGTCTCTCATCCGGATTTTAATCTGCATCTCCCTGGGGCTTGGAGGTCTTGGGCATTTGGTCCGGTGTTTGGTGGTTATGAAGTTCTTCCTGGAACTGGAAGCAGTGATGTATTCTGTACTCCTAGAACCCTGGAGGTGGAGACAAGAGGATCAGAAGTTCAGTGGCAGAGCTGGAGAGATGGCTTAGAAGTTAGGACACTTGTCTGCAATGCCTAAACACCCAGGTTCAATTCCCCAGGACCCACATAAGCCAGATGCACAAGGTGGTGCATGTGTCTGGAGTTCGACTGCAGTGGCTGGAGGCCCCGGCATGCCCATTCTGTCTTGAATAAATAAATAAATAAATAAAATATCTTTAAAAAGAGGTTCCGAGGCATCCTCTTTCTGCTATGTAGTGAGTTTGAGGTCAGCCTGTATGAGACTCTGTCTCAAAATAAACAAAAAACAAACAGCAAAAAGCACCTCACGACCCCCTCAAAACAAAACGCAAATGCTATAAATAAATACATCAATAATAGACTTCTGCTTGGTTCCTGGTGAAGTATATTTTGTTCCAGGCACATCTTGTTTCTGGCCTCACTGGTGGTCTCTGTCCTCAGCTCTGACATCAGGGCACTGCTCTGTGTCTGGCCCTCTGCTGGGCCCTTTACAGATGTCACCCACCCCGTGCCACAGGCAGGGCCTAGGGACACTTCAAGGGAACTTTCTCCACCAGCTGGAGGAAGGGGCTTTGTGCCAGGAGAGCCTGCTGAAACTGAGTGAGTGACCTCAGGGACAAAGACCTTGTCCCTCTGTGCAGAGGCGTGCGGTAGTTGAGAGGTCAGCCTGCTAGAAGAGGCAGCAGTGTCTTGGCCAGACCCACACCCAGGTGTAGTTAACCCGACCTTCCCACCCCAAAGAGCGCATGGCCCTCACTCCTCCCCCAAACTTGGTGCGCTCTCTGTGAGCTGAGGCACACACTGGCTTTTCTTTCTCACGTAGTGACACGGTTTGAATGTGGAAGTCCCTCTGTCCCCAGTTTGTGGCACTGTTTTGAAGGCTGTGGAACCCTGTGGACGTGGGGCTTGGCTGGTGTAAACAAGTCACGAGGGACAGGCCATCGAAGCTGACACCTATCCCTGGTATTGGCCATGTCTCTGCTTCTTATCCATGCCATGTGACAGCCATGGCGTCATGTTCCTGCCACAGTGCCTCCCCACTGTGACAACGTGGGACTCACCAGAACTGTGAGCCAAAGTAACCCAGTCTTCCCTTAACTTGTTTCTGTCAGTTGCTTTGGTTCTAGGGACGGGAAAGTAATGAATGCTTGCAGGGCAACTGTTTTTCTGACATCACAAGCAAAACTTGGGGGTCCTAGTTTGCTTGTCCTGGAAATGAGGGAGGGAGGAAGGGAGAAAAGGAAGAAGGGAAGAAGAAAGTGAGGGAGGAAAAAAAGAAGGGAATGAGAGACTGAGGGAAGGGAAGGGAGAAACAAAATGAAGGAAGGAGAAAAGGAAGAGAGGAAAGGAGAGAGAGAAGGGAAAAACAACAGGAGGAAGAAAGTGAGAGAGGGAGAAAAGGAAGGAAAGCAGGGAGAGAGGGAGGGAAGAGTAGAAGGACAAAGGAAGGAATGGAGAGAGGTAGGGAGCAAGAGAGTGGGGAGGGAAGGACAAGGGCAGATTATCGTGTGACGTGGAGACACGATGAACTCACAGCTGGACTGTCAGGACAGACCTAGAGTCAGGGCAGTCTGCGTAGAAATGGTGCTGGAAAACAATACCGCGTTCAGAACTACGAAGGTGTGGCCTTCCTCACTAAGGGACAGCAGCTCAGAATGGACTAAAGACCCGAAACAATAAAACTGCTAGGAGAAAACACGACCTGGGCCAGCTGCCTCGGCGAAGGCAAAGCTGACAGGTCAAGCGACATCAAACACCGGCCTCTGCTTGGTGCAGAGAACAGCGACCACAGATGACCCGTGGGTAGGGAAGATATTTGCAGACTGCGAGTCTAGCCCGGGATTAATATCTACTTATAAGAAATCCAAACAGCACGATCAAAACAAAATCATGAATAATCGTAGTTTAAAAAATGTCTTCTTCATAGATATTTCTCCAAGAAGGAGCTATAAATTGCAACACAGATATATGATTAAAAAAAAAAAGTGGGGCCTGGAGAGATGGCTCAGCAGTTAAGGTGCTTGCCTGCAATGCCCAATGGTGCCCCAGTACCCACATAAAGCCAGATGCATAAAGTGGTGCATGCATCTGGAGTTCCTTTGCAGTGGCTAGAAGCCTTGGTGCACTCTCTCCTTGCAAATAAATAAAATATTTTAAAAAGTGCTCCGTTGATCCGGGCATGGTGGTGCATGCCTTTAATCCTAGCACTTGGGAGGCAGAGGTAGGAGGATTGCTGTGAGTTCAAGGCCACCCTGAGACTACATAGTGAATTCCAGGTCAGCCTTGGCTAGAATGAGACCTTACCTCAAAAAAAAAAACAAAAAAAAAAAAACAAAAAAAACAAAAACAAAAACAAAAAAACCCAGAAAACAAAAAACACTCCACTGGCTAGGGAGATGGCTCAGTGGGTAAAGCACTCGCTGTACAACGCTGAGCCTCTGAGTTTGGATGTCCAGACCTCATGTAACAACAGGTCGGTGCTGTGGCAGGCTTCCATAGTCTCAGAGCTCCTGAAGTGAGAAGGCCGATGAAGATAGGAGGATTCTGGGAGGTTCATGAATGGAGCTGTGACAGCCACATGGAAAGGGAGGACTGACCTGAAACCTGTCCTCTGATCTCCACATGTATGCAGTGGCATGCATGCACCCACATTCACATCTGTGAACATACATGAGCATGTACACACATATGCACATGCTAAAAAAATAAAAATAAAATAAATGTGCTTCATGACACTGAGCATCAGGAAACTGCAAACAGAAGCTATGGCGACATATGACCTCCCTCTACCTGGAATGACTATGATCAAAAATAAATCAATACCGCCAGGTGTGGTGGCACACACCTTTAATCCCAGCACTTGGGAGGCAGAGGGAGGAGGATCACCATGAGTTCAAGGCCACCCTGAGACTACAGAGTGAATTCCAGGTCAGCCTGAGCTAGAGTGAGACCCTACCTCAAAAAACAAAACAAAATAAAATAAGTAAATAAATAAATAAGGAAATCAATAAATATGGGTGACGCGGAAGAAAGGGAATTCTTTTTTAAATATTTTTATTTATTTGCAAGGAGAGAATGGGTGCACCAGGGTTTCTTGCATGTACCACTTTGTGCCTCTAACTTTACAGGGATATTAGGGCACTGAACCTGGGCCCTCAGGCTTTCACTGCTGAGCCGTCTCTCCAGCTGCACAGGAAGGGGGCTGTTATTTGCTCTTGCTGGAATGTAAATTAGTGTCACCATTATGGAAAACACGATGGAAATTCCTCAGAAAACTAAAAGTTAAAACGATGATAGATTCAGAATCCTACTTCCAATAGAAATGCCATCAGCATGCTGAAGAGACACAGGCTGTTCTTGTCCACTAATTCTGTTCACCACAGCCAGGATGCCACATCAGCCTCAATGGCCATGGGTGGATAAGGGCTAAAGAAAATGTGGTCTCTATCCATAGCAGGATGTCATACAGCAACAAAAATAATGAGACCCTGTCATTTAAAAAAATTATTTATTTGAGAGCGACAGCCAAAAAGAAAGAGAGAGAGAGAGAGAGAGAGAGAGAGAGAGAGAGAGAGAGAGAGAGAGAATGGGCGTGCCAAGGCCTCCAGCCACTGCAACACTGCAAACAAACTCCAGACGCATGTGCCCCCTTGTACATCTGGCTAATGTGGGTCCTGGGGAATCGAGCCTCGAACTGGGATACAGACCTGTGTCCTTCCCACATTTCCCTCCACCATGGCAACAAAGACACCTCCGTGTGGCTTCGCAGACCTCCTGCTTCTCAACCTTCGCCTCCTGATATCCCTGCAGTCCTTGTGCCAACCACCGCCAGCCTCCCGTGCCTGTAGGAAAGCCCAGAGGGCGGCCCAGTGGGAGAGAGGCTGCAGAGCGAGCGGAGGGGCATCCTGCTGTGTTTGTGGCTGCACCTTTCATGGGGCCTGTGCGTTACCTCTGGTCTGGTTGTCTGTGAATGTGGAGTTTATGGGCGCCACCCCCCCTTCTGCCCCTGGGATGGTGGGACAGTGGAAGTGTTTTCACACCTGCTTGTAAACTCCTGTCTGGGGAACCCTTGTGTTCTTAAATAGGAGTCACAGAGTTGGAAACAGCCTGCATGTCTTAATCCTTTTCCTTATCTTCACCACACGTATCAGTCATCTCCCCGCCCCCTGACGCCATGGACAGCTTTGTGCTTGTGGTCTCTGCCTCCTTTCAGTAGGGTTTTACACATCTCAGGCTGTCCTCAACCTGGATACGTAGCCTCAGATGACCTTGAGCCCTGACCCTCCTGGCACCACCTCCCAGGTGCTGGATTACAGGTGGACACTACCACACTCAGTGCTGGCGATGGAGCTCAGGGCTTCGTGCATGCCAGGCAAGCACCCTACCCACTGAGCCACACCCCCAGCCCCTTGTGTTGTGTGGGATCCCTTGAGGAGTCCCCTGGGTGGGATTATAGCACCTGTTGCCTTTGGCCCCTCCGAGCCTTAGGAAAGTGGGAAGCACTAAATCTCCACTTCACTAAGTCACATGGGCACAGAGCACTGGCAAGACATATAATTCAGGAGCTGGGGATCTGGCCCAGTGGGTCAAGTGGTAGCTGTACAAGTATGAGGCTCCAAGCTTGGATCCCCAAAACGAGTGTAAAATGGTGCACTCCTCCAATCCCAGCACTGGAGAGGCAGAGAAGGGGCTCGTTGGAAAGTTAGCGTAGCTGAATCAGTGTTCTCTAGGGTGAGTGCGACCCTGCCTCAAAAAATAAGGCTGGGGCTAGAGAGATAGCTCAGCAGTTAAAGGAACCTGCCTGCAAGCCTGGGGGCCTGGTGGCCTCGTTTTGATTCACCAGTACCCACATAAAGCCAGATGCACAAAGTGGTGCATGTGTCTGGCGTCTGCAGTGGCAGGTGGCCCTGGTGTATCTATTCTCTTTCTCTCCCGTGCTCTCTCTCATAAATAAATAAATCATATTTAAAAATAAGCCTGCGGGCTGGAGAGATGGCTTAGTGGTTAAGGCATTTGCCTGCGAAGCCAGAGGACCCAGGTTCGATTCCCCAGGACCCATATAAGCCAGATGCACAAGGGGCACATGCATCTGGAGTTCGTTTGTAGTGGCTACAGGCCCTGACGTGCCCACTCTCTCTGTCTCTGTCTCTCTTCTCTCTCTGCTTGCAAGTAAAGAAATAAAAATAAAAATAAATTATTTTAAAAAATAAGCCAGGGGCGATGGCTCGTGGCTAAAGGCACTTGCTTACAGTTCTTCGGTATTCATGTAAGACCAGACAAAACTGGCAGGGGCAAGAGACCCTGGAGCGCCCCAGTGCAGGCACCTTGAACTTGCAGCACTCTTCCTGCCTCAGTCTCCCCAGGGCTGGGAGTTCCTTCCCCTGCTTTCCACTTGACTCTGGAGCTATGCTTCCTCACTTGTCCCCTTCCTGTTGTGATTATGTCAGGAGCCGGTGCCCCAGCGCCTGACATGAGGCCTTGTGTGTGTGTGTGTGTGTGTGTGTGTGTGTGTGTGTGTGTGCGCGCACGCGTGTGTGCCAGGAAGTACACTCATCACTTCTAACCCTCTGCCTTGTGTCCGCAGCTCCTCTGAAGCTGGAGTTCCCGGGAGGTTTCCTGCTGGCTACGCGGTGCCTTTCTTCTAAGTTAACTGCTAGACCTAATTAAACAGCTCCATCTCCTCCGAGTGGCTCATTTTCTCCCTGTCTGAATACAAATGAAACTCCCCAGCTGTTAGCATTCAGGTCAGTGGCTTAGAATCAACCTCTTTTAAATCGCAAAGGCCAAAATGATTTCAAGGTCACTCCCATGCAGCCCTCCCGCCTGCAGGGGAGAGTCCCCCACAAGCACTTTAGGGGTGACTTCTCTTGGAGTACCAGGGGCCAGGGCTTGTTCACACCTGCTCTCTGGTGGGCACAGGCAGCCCGCTGGGTTTGCTCGGGCCGCAGATGAGCAGACCGATCGTGCCCTGTCTCACTCGTTCTCTGCTTGGGGGGGGACTTGCGGTTCTCTTTCTTTTCTTTCCAATATTTATTTATTTGAGAGGGAGCGCAGAGAGAGAGAGAGAGAGAGAGAGAGAGACAGAATGGGCATGGCAGGGCCTCTAGCCACTGCAAACAAACTCCAGATACATGTGCCATCTTATGCATCTAGCTTATATGGGCCCTGGGGAATCGAACTTGGGTCCTTTGGCTTCACAGGCAAATGTCTTAACTGCCAAGCCACCTTTTCAGCTCTCTTTATTTTCTTTGCTGACTCACTTCATGGAGTCAATCTTTTTAGCAGTGTTATCAGTGCCCCCCCTTACTTTGAGGCTCTCTCTGACGGTGCTGGGGCCTGGGGGCTGCTGTTGTCTCTCATGTTTGCTCTCTACGGCACCACCCAGCCTGCCTGTGGGGACAGGGCCAAAAGACACCGCTGGGAAGCAAAGCCAGGGCCAAGGGAAGTGGCTCCGTCAGTAAAGCCAGCAAGCGTGAGGACCCACGCTCCATTCCCAGATCCCACATGGAAAAGCAAGCCAGGTGGTACGCCTGCAATCCCAGCACTGGTGAGCCAGTGCCAGGAGGAGCCCTGGGCTTGCTAGAGCTCCAGGTTCTGCTTTGAGACCCTGTCTCAAATAATAAGGTGGAAAATGATTGCAGAATGCACATGATATTAACCTCTGGCTTATACACACACACACACAAACAGGCATATATATCACATACACATACATGTTTACAAAAAAAAAGAGAAAAAAGAAGTGGGCTTATTTACTTATTTGTTACTGTTTGTAGAGGGGTGCATGTGGAAAGAGGTCAGAGAATGTTCTGACAAGATATATTATTATATGTTTTTTTGATGAAAGTGATATTTATTACATTAAAACATAATCTTTATGTTAAGATACAATCTTTCTTTTCTTAATTATTATTTATTTATTTTGCTTTTTTTGGTTTTTCGAGGTAGGGTCTCACTCTAGCCCAGGCTGACCTGGAATTCACTGTGTAGTCTCAGGCTGGCCTTGAACTCTCAGTGATCCACCTACCTCTGCCTCCCCAGTGCTGGGATTAAAGGCATGCACCACCACACCCTGCTCTTAATTATTTTCTTATGACAAAGGTTATTATAGTTTTTTGCCCTCTCTCCCCATCCCACTTTCTTTTAGTGGCGTGTGGTGTTCACTGTTGGGTGATTGAGGCCTCACCCCAATCAGTCTCTGAGAGGAGGCTGTTCCCCAGGCCATTTCCACACACTCTGTTACTCTTACAATCACTCTCTCTTCCTCAGTGGCCCCTGAGCCTGAGCGGGTTAAAGCTATCTGGTTTTCTGATGAGTTCTCTTTAGGTTCTAAGTTTCTGGTCTGATGTGTTTTATTTTATTTTATTTATTTATTGTTTGGTTTTCCGAAGTCAGGTCTCACTCTAGTCCAGGCTGACATGTAGTCTCAGGGTGGCCTCAAACTCATGGCGATCCTCCTACCTCTGCCTCCCAAGTTCTCTGCCTCCCGGGATTAAATGCTTGGTGAGATGTTTTATTATTATTATTATTATTATTTATTTGAGAGCAAAAGACAGAGTGCAAGAGGGAGAGAAAGAGAGAGAATGGGTGCATCAGGGCCTCCAGCTACTGAAAACAAACCCCAGATGCATGCGCCACCTGTGCATCTGGCTTATGTGGGTTCTGGGGAATCGAGCGCCGAGGGTTGAACCAGGATCCTTACGCTTCACAGGCAAGCTCTTAACCGCTAAGCCATCTCTCCAGCCCTGCCATATGTTTTGATTGACTGGCGTTGGTCATCTTTCCTCTGGAGCCGGTTGCCAGGGGGAGCTAGACTGTTGTGAGTGCTTCCTGTGCCATTTGTCATGGTCCCCAGAAGCTGCAGCCAAGAGGGCACTTCCCATGGTAGGCAGTCAGCTATCTCATTGTGTTGTGTTGATGGATCCTGGGTAGCCTGAATTTGCTTTGCCATCTTCGTGCTTTGAGAGAAGAGACTGTTTATTGTGTGTGGCCTTGTTCCTATTTTTACCTGTTGCTTTTGGTCCTATTCCTTCATCTTGACCAGAAACCTATTATATTTAAAAGTACTAGAACAGGGCATGAATGCATTAAGTGCCTTCTTTTGGTTTGTTTTGGGGTTTTCTAGATAGGGTCTCACTCTAGCCCAGGCTGATTTGGAATTCACTAGGTAGCTTCAAAATGGCCTCAAACTCATGGCAATCCTTCTACCTCTGCCTCCTGAGTGCTGGGATTAAAGGTGTGCGCCACCATGCCTGGCAAAGCGTCTCATTTTTATCAGGATTCTGATATTTCCCTGCTTGTGGTAGGGGTTACATAGTAACCATATTTCCCTCTCTCCCTCCTTCTCTTACTCCATCTCTGATGTAAACATAGGACAGTCAAGACTCAAGGGAACTTCACTGAATCCTGCTTTAACAGCTGAGCCATCTCTCCAGCCCACTGGGTGGCCTTCTTGATTGCTCTCCACCTTAGTTTTTTGAGATGGGGGTCTCTCACTGGACCTTGGGCTCACCAATTTTGCTGGAATAGCTGGCTGGTGGGCTCAGGGGTTCCTGGTCTATTCTCGCAATATACTGGGGTAACAGGTACTCACCATGAAGCCTGGCACTTTTAAAAAATATTTTATTTTTATTTATTTATTTATTTGACAGAGAAAGCTGGGGGAGAGAATGGGTGCACCAGGGCCTCCAGCCACTGCAAATGAACTCCAGACGTGTGCACCCCCTTGTGCATCTGGCTAAAGTGGGTCCTGGGATATCAAACCTGGGTCCTTTGGCTTTGCAGGCAAATGCCTTAACCGCTAAGCCATCCCTCCAGCCTGAAGCCTTGCATTTTTATGTGGGTTCTGGGACTCTAAACTCAGGTCCTTATGCTTGTGTGGCAAGCATTTTACCCACAGAGCATCTGCCCAGCCCTGGGATGTTTCTTTCCTTACCTTTTCTCCCCAGGGCATTCCCTTTAGAGAGAATACTTGAGACAGGGTCTCACTAGGCAGCCAGGACACCCTGAACTCAAGGTCCTGCTGCCCCTGCTTCTCAAGTGTGGGGCTCACAGCCTGTGTCTTGACTTCTTGAAGTCAGCAGACCCAAGGTGCTGTATCCATCTGTGTGCTCTGGGTTGTTCGTGTTTTCTATCTATCTTGCTTTGTGGGGCTGGGTGGTGTCTGAGCAAGCATCCCTTCTCAGAGCCTGGGGGACACCGCGGCCTCTGAACCATGGGCCTTGTGGAGGCTACTGCCTGTCTTTCTGTCTGTGCGCCTGTCACCAGACTCCACTGTAGGGAGCTGCCCAGACTTGGGAAGAGACCACTGGAGTTCAGAACTCTCTGCGGAGGTGGCTGGTCATACCTGGTGTTAGTGCCCAACCTCAGAGATCCCTGCTCTGTGCCTGTCTCTGTGGGTGTATGCTGGGCATACAGGACTCATGCTACAGGTGGGGAAAAGCAGAAAGCCCCAGTCCAGTGCTAATGGCCAGGATGTGAGCTGAGGGGTGGTTCTCCAAGCTTTGTGCATGAGCTAAGGGGCCCTGGGTCAAACCTGGTGGATGGCCATGGCTCGGGGGAGCAGGGATCAGTGTCTGGACTAAGACGCATTGTACCTTGACCTTGGTAGCAGCCACTGGTCCCCACCAGGTGGTCAGTGGGCCTCTGCACGAATTTCTCCACGGTAGGATCCTGCTTTGTTCCATCCCCTTTAAGCTCAAGTTCAATCCTCAGAGTCTCTGGGAGCTGCCATGCACTCTGTGAACGACTTCTGTCCTGATGGACAGCAGCGGTGTGCGTCTTAAACTCAGGATCCGCCACTGCCTTGGCACCAGGCCTCTCCATCCAGCTCCCGGTGCCAGCCTCCAGGAGGGACGGCACATAAACACCTCCCTAAGACAGACGCCTATCCAAAGAGGATCGTCTATCATTCTTGCCTCCCCGGTGAGGAGACTGAGGCACAGGGACATGCTTACACATTCACGGGTGGAAAGTGCTCAGCGGCAGTTCAACTGCAGGGGTCTGCCGCTCGCTCTCCTGCCCTGACTTCAGGCCCTCACAGAAGCCAGCAGAGCCGTTTCTCAGAGCCACTGCTACCTGCCCGAACGTTTTGTCCCTCACTGGGACGAGTCTATTTCCTTCAACTCCCCAGGTCCCCCCTTCACCCCGCACGTGTGGCTTCGGTCACACTATCTGTGGGCCACCCTTGCTATTTCCAAAAACCCACTCACAATTCTGGCTTCATCCATGTTTAATTTGTTCTCCCATGGAGACTAGAATGTTGATCTTGCCCGGTGTGGGAAAGCTTAAATAAAGTAAGCTTTATCTGCTAGAAGCTGTCAGCTGATAAAAAGAGAATTAGTGTGTTCCCGCATAAGAAGCTTCCAGACAGCCGGCTGGCTGGCCTTCCACTCCAGGTCCTCGCCCCACGCAGAAGCCACCACGGGACTTCAGTGTCTGATCCCCCAAACCTGTCTAGACAGTTTAGACACTCTGTAAACAAATAAATTGCCAGGGAGGCAGCTGGAGCAGAGCAGGGGGTGTCTGCCACCTCAGGCTGCTGGATGAAGATTCACACCCCGCTGGGCACCGTCTCCTGGGACAAAAACACAGCAGCTCCCCATTGTCCAGAAGGTTCTTTCCTTGGGCTGGTCTGGTTTGGTGGAGCTGAGTCTCTCCTGAGAGATACAAGTGCCTCATTTGTGCCCACCCTGCCCATGGGACAGAATATTACACTGCTTTGTTGTTTTTGGTGTGTGTGGCAGGGCCTCACGTATCCCAGGCTGGCCTCAAACCTTGAACATCTGTTCATCTTGCCTCTGCTTCTCAAGTGCTGAGATTTTAGGTGCGTACCGTCACACCTGGTTATGGGCAGTGACATGGAGGGCACTCAGAGAGCTTTGTGTGTGCTGGGCAAGTTCCTGCCAACTGAGCCACACCCCCACCTTGACTCTTTTTTTTTTCCTAACTTTTGTTTGTTTGTTTGTTTTTTTGAGGTAGGGTCTCGCTCTAGCCCAGGCCGACTTGGAATTCACTATGGAGTCTCAGGGTGGCCTCAAACTCACGGCGATCCTTCTACCTCTGCCTCCTGAGTGCTGGGATTAAAGGTGTGCGCCACCATGCCCAGCATTTTTTAAAATCTTTTTAATGACAACCTCTGTATATATAAACAATGTACCATGATTAAAATCCCTTCTCACCACCCTCTTTCCCCCCCTCCAAAATCCACTGAATCCCTTCTTTCCAACTAGCCTCTCTTCTGTTTTGATGTCATCACTTTCTCCCCTCTTGTTATGCAGGTCCCGTGGGGTAGTGCCGGCCTGAGAGCTCAGGAGTGCCGCAGCCCCGCTGTGTCTGGAGGACAGAACTGCGATGCACTCCCCTGTCTTACATTCTTTTCCACCACCTCTTCTGCTATGGTCCCTGAGCCTTAGTGGCGCTGAACACACGCCACTGTCATTTCTTTTCAGCACTTTGGTGAGTTTTGAGTCTCCCTAGTAGTCACTGCCATTTGAACAGAGAAGCTTTTCTTTTTTTAAAAAAAAAAATTTTTTTTGTTCATTTTTTATTTATTTATTTGAGAGTGATAGAGAGTCAGATAGAGAGAGAGAGAGAATGGGCACGCCAGGGTTTCTAGCCACTGCAAACGAAATCCAGATGCGTGTGCCCCTTGTGCATCTGGCTAACGTGGGACCTGGAGAATCAAGCCTTGAACCAGGGTCCTTAGGCTTCACAGGCAAGCGCTTAACCGCTAAGCCATCTCTCCAGCCCGAGAAGCTTTTCTAACCAAAAGCGACAGTAATATTAATATATGGGCATAAACATAAATAGTTAGAGGGCAGTTTGGTGGGTATGACATATCCATTTAGCCAGACAACAATAGTAGTTTCCCCTTAGGGCTTATGCCCTTCCAGCCATCATTTTGTGATTAGGTTTCCAGTACCAGGCATGAATTCCCTCCCATGGAGCAGGACTCGAGTCCAGTCAGAGCACTGCTGGTCTTACCTTTGGCTCTTTTTGAAAGCCACTCAGGCCACGACACTTCTGCCACTTCCAGAGCTGCCACCAGGGTCCAGCCGCCAGTGTTACTAGAGCTAGGGTCAGAGACTGGCCCTGGCTGCCCTAACATACCAGGCTCAGTCACCCATCCTTCAAAAGCCAACTCAGACCCAAATCAATAGTGAAAAGCAGAGAAGTGAGATTTAGTCAATGTAACTACACTGGCAAGAGAGACCAAGTGATTCAAGGAGCCCTCCCCCAAGTCCATCACTGCTGTCCTGACATGGCATTAAGGTTTAAGTAGAGGGCCAAAGGTATGCATAGCTGAGCACTACTGGTCAAGGTATGGTCACCCTAACACTGTCTGGGCACCATTTCTCCTGGAAGGTAGCCTGATGAGTTGTCAACACCGTGTGAAGTCCCTTTCTGGAGTTTTCCCTCTGACTGGCACCAGGCAGGGGGGATTTTCTTTCTCACAACATGAGGTTCCTGGGGAAATTCCAGTTTCTTAGGGGTTCATTGTTTCAGTAATCTGACAGCAGAAGGAAATGAGGACATGTCTCTTTAAATCCCCGCCCCCCCAACCAGGTAGGGTCTCACTGTAGCCCAGACTGACCTGGGATTCACTATGTTGTTTCTGGGTGGCCTGGAACTCAGGGAGGCCTTATACCTCTGCCTCCCGAGTGCTGATTGAAGGTGTGCACCACCATGCCGGCTCTCTCTCTTTAGAACATTGTAGCAGTTGCCTTGTCATTGCTGAGAGGAAACACCAGCTCAGCAAGAGCTGATGCAAGGAGAGGGTCTGTTTCGCTTGAGGTTTCCCGTGGAGTTTCTTCGTGCAGGGAAAGGATGGCAGGAGCAGGAAGATGGCTCCCATTGTCACATCGGCAGGAAGGAAGCAGCCGGCACAGGCTCACTGGCACCAACAGGGGGCAGTGGAGAGACACGCCTCCTCCAGCAAGGCTTCCCCTCCCAAAGCTCCACCGCCGCGGGATTAAGCATGAAGCTTACTCACAAACACGTGAGGCTATGGGGACACTTCACATTCAAACCACCATAAATATCCTCTATTCGGTTGGCTGGGTAATTAATCCCATCCCCTAGCTTGTGCTGGTAGCCCCTTCTGAAATGTCCATGCCCAAGAGTCAGAGTCGGTCACTCCACTGCTGGACAAACTCCTCAAGTTCCCATTTCACGCCCTTCCCCCCACTTGCCACCTGTCCCAGTCCGCTTCCTTCTGCTCCCCTCTTGCTCATGACATCCAGTGCCACAGATTTGCCGCAGTGCTTGAACATGCCAGGCACTTAGCGACCCCAAGGCTTTTGCACTGGCTGTGCCGTCTGTCCTCAGATAACGGCCTAGCCCCTCTGCATCTCCTTCAAGTCTCGGCCACCTTCTCTCTAGTCCCCCCTGCCCACCCTTTCTGCCATGCACCTTTGACAACCATTGTTTCCTTATCTGCTTGCTTTTGCCCAGGATCTGTCTCCATTCGCCCCAAGGCAACACCCTTGCCAGGTTTGGAAATAGAGGACTGAGGTGGCGGCTTCCTTGGACAACGGAGGTTTTCTCTTACGTCAGTGTGACAGTGTCATGGCTCAGAGCAGGAGGGGGGAGAACATCAGACTTCATGCCAGTGAGAGTGTGGCATGGCTCAGAGGGGGAGAGGAGGGGTGAGCCTGATGGGGGGAGGAGGTGAGGCTGTTACTGGCCCAGTGGGGGGGCAGTGGGGTGGCTTGGGCAGGTCGAAGGAAACTCTCCAGAGAGCAGGAGGTGGAAGAGGGACTCTGAACTTGACAGGACAGGACAGAGGGAAAGAGGGAGAGAGAACAGGAGGGCTGGGGATTGATGCAACGGGCACGTGGTCTATCACTGAGTTACATCTCCAGTAGTTTTCGTTTCTTTAAGAAGTTATTTTTGCCGGGCGTGGTCATGCACACCTTTAATCCCAGCACTTGGGAGGCAGAGGTAGGAGGATCAAAGTGAGTTCAAGGCCACCCTGAGACTACAGAGTGAATTTCAGGTCAGCCTGGGCTAGAGTGAGACTCTAACTTGAAAAACAAAAAACAAAAAACAAAAAAAAAAGTTATTTTTTTTCCTGTGTCTAGAAAGATACCTCAATGTTTAAAGGTGCTTGCTTGCAAGGCTTCAGGCCCAAGTTCAATTCCCCAGCTCCCGCATAAAGCTGGATGCAAAATGGTGCATGCATCTGTGATCCCAGGGAACGTAGAGCAAGGGGAGGTGGAGCCAGGAAAACCTGGAAGCTCACAGACCAGCCAGACTGCATGCTGGGAGCATGTGGAGTGGCCCTGATCCACACTCCAAACTTTAAATGGAAATACTTTTTCTTTCAAGTTTAGTTTTGATTATGTGTGGACAGGTATGGTGTGTGTGTGCCACAGAACGCATGCAGAGGTCTGAAGACCGCCTCGGGGTGTTTGCCTCTCCTTCCACTTTGCTTGAGACAGGCTCTCCGTTCTTCCTGTTTGGGTTTTGCCACTGCACAGACACGGGACCTGAGTTCAGATCTGCAGACTCATGTTAAAAGCAAGGTGCGGCGACACGCACTTGGGTCCCAGCACTGGGAGGTGGAGACAGAGGCTGCTCAGGGCTCGCTGGCCGGCCAGGCTAGTCAGGGCTGTGGTCTGTGGGTTCAAGGAGAGACACTGTCTGAACAGAGACAAAAAGGATGGAGAGCAACTGAGGAAGACATCGTCTGGCTTCCTCATACATGTACACATGTGTACATGCACCCATACATGTACATACACCATACACACATGCATATGTGTACCATACATGCACTTGTACCCCTCCCCACACACTCTCCTACATACCATATACGCGCATGCACACCACGCACACACATACACAAACGCAAATTGAAAACGTGCCCTTCTAGGCTCCCCTCATGCGTCTGCGTCCTGCACCCTTGTAATCTCACGCTGGCTTTAAACGCTGCATGGATGTTGTTCATGACTTTGCTTCGCTGCCTCCCTCCCCTTCGCAGAGTTTGAGCTTCCTTCATGTTGCATGACCTCTCCTGGGAGAAGTGTGCGTGTGTCCATGCACCCCAGCTTGGGCTGTAACCACAGAGCAAATACGTGATCCCACGCAAGGCTGTCTTGCATGGGTGAGTCCACTGGGGTCACTTGCAGGAGCATGGGTGACTCAAAGACAGCTACTGCATCACCGAAACCCCACCCCAGCGTGGGTGACGACCTTCAGAGAGATGCAGAGTGGAGCCTTCTCCCAGCTTTCGTTAACCCTCCCGTAAACTCTAGAGCCTCTGGAGACCTCGTGAGGCTGGGGCAGTGTGACCAGCAGCTGGTGAGGGAGAAGGGCGGGAGGCTGGAACGTTAGGTGAGGGTCTTATGACCGACCACTCTCTCCTTCTCCCAGGGAACACAAGGGTCTCCTGTGGGTGACCAAGTGGCCCTAATTTCAAGATGGCAATGGCCGTGGCTTAGTCAGAGGACAGTGTCTTTTAACACCTTTGAGCCAGCTCTTAGGAACGGATGTCTGCTGGCCATTTGGCTTCTCCTTTGTTTTCTGTGTTGGGTCACTTGGGCATGGCAGCCGGGAGGAGGGTAGGGAGGGAAGCCCATCACTTTGGCTGCCTGAGTTTCCACTTCCCCAGGCCACGGGCAGTTCCAGACATCACCCATCTGAGTACCCACCAGGCCCGGCCCCATTTAGCTTCCGAGATCAGGGTGCTCAGGGCAGAGTGGCTATAGATAGTTCCAGACATCTCTGTTGTGGAGGCAGGAAGAGAAGCAGGCTGACCAGCTGCGAGGGCAACCACAGTGAGCAGAATGCGGAGTGACGGAGGGCGGGACGTGGCACAGACACACAGACACACAGACACACAGACGTGAGCCCTTGCAAGCACCGCAGGGCTTCTCTGGTGTTGAAGTCACGTGACCTGCAATTCAGGGTAAATGTTTTACTGCTCCGTCTTGCAGGTAGCTTGGGAGAATACCGCGGTCTCAGAGCAAACGAGTCCCCTGACTTATTTTATTTTTAAATAACCCTGGCTGTCAGCATTAGTCTGGAAGGATACGGCAGCCACCGCCGCGGCCACAGGGACAGAGGAGGGGCTGATGCCGCCAAGTGGGCTGGGGACGGCGTCTCAGGTGAGGGGCGGGTCAGGGGCTACGCAGGATCTGTCCACCCCACTGCCTGCACTCGTCACCCCAGCCCAGCGTCCACCAACCCCAGATTCCAGGGGGAAGCGAACCAGCTCAGCACCTAACTCAGAAACCAGGAGCCCTATTTACATGTGAAATAAACCACCAGGCAGCCCAGGCTGGTCTTGAGCTCTGGTCGCTTTATGGTGAGGCGTGGTCACCTTGCCATCCTGGAGATGGGGTGTGAGTGGGGGAGGGTCACATGTTCCCTAGTGCTGCCCAGCCTCCCCTGTCCCCCAGGTCTAGACAATATTCCCTAGCATTGCACAGTCCTCTTTCCGGGGTGAGAGAAACCCGGCTCCTGGCTGGACCTCATCTCTGCACCTGTGTCCTGTGGAGGAGCGTGGGTCTTGGGCGTATTGTACCCACAGAGGTTCCAGATGCTCCGGTCCCAGTTTTGTCTAGAGGGACCCTTACATACTCTACTTTTACACAGGCCATTCCAGAGTAGAGTAACATACCCCAAAAGTCAGAGAGGAGAATTAGACGGGACAGGACAGAACTCTGAGCAAGACGAGAGATGGTGTGCAGGAGCCTAAAGGCTAGTCCCTAGCTAGCCTCTGGTCTGGGTCTGGCTGGGATAGGATGCAGGGATTTCAAAGGAGCTCAGGGGACATCCAGTCTGGCTGGAAGCATTCCTGTCTTCTAAACCACCCATGGCTGGTGGGGTCACACACCCCCGACTGTTCTTCCTCCTCTGACCTCGCACCCCCTCCGATCATCCGCACTTCCCTGGGGCTCCTCCAGGAGTGAGTGGGCAGCTTTGCCTCCAGCTGTTTCCAGGGAGTTCCTGCTAAGCCGGTCACTGTGACTGCTCTCTCTCTCTCTGTCTCTCTCTCTCTCCCTTTGTCCTTCTGTTCCTCTCCTCCATGTGTATCTGCCTCTTGGCCTCCCCAAAGCAGTCTGGGAGGCAGGTACCCAATGACTCTTCCTGCCCTGAGGAAGCTTCCGCCCCTGCGGGGAAGCAGTGCGCCCAGGCACCAGCATTGATGTGTGTGTGTGGGGGGGGGGTGGCGAGGGGTGACCAGGATATGACCCCAGGAAGTTCAGGGCCAGAATACTTAGTCAACTGTTTATTGTGATATGAGTCAGGGAGTTAGGAGTGAAGGCTGGTAGTCACCTCACTGTGTCACTGTCCACATGGCCTCCCAGGAGTTTCCTGTAGTGTCCTGCTCGGAGGGGGCCCCATGATTCCTGTTCTGCAGGGGAAGGGAGTGTGGCTCAGCCACTGTCTGCTGGGCACGTCTTCCATTCCAGCTGCTGTTCCAGACTCTGGGGTGCAACCGATAGCAGGGGGCTCCAGGTGTGTGTGTGTGTGCGTGTGCATGCACACACTTATAAACGGACAAGCAATGTCAGCAAACAAATACCGAATAATGACAAACTGGGATTGTGCTGCCAAGGCCACCTTCAGTTGGGGCAGAGAGCTCTCTGACATCTGGCTCTCTGTAGTCTGCAGGGACCAGCCCACAAGTGGAAACAGTCCAGGCAAGGAACAGCACGTGCAAAGAGCCAGGGGTGCGAACCCCTTCAGAAACCTCCAGGAAAAGCGAGATGGCTATTGAAGCAGGAGGGTCTGGGGAAAGAAGGAAGGGTTGGGGAGTAGGACTTGGTCTTTACTCCAAGGGTGATGGGAAAGAGAGAGAGGAAATGTCCCATCTGCTGGTCTTGTGGGGTGGGTCTATGGAGACTGGACTAGGGGATTCTGAAGAGGAGCTTCATGGGACCCAGAATTCAGTGCTCCACCTTCATGCTGGAGAGGAGCCTGTGCTGGCCCCATCCTATATGACCAGGAACAACCGCAGCCCACGGCCTTGGGCAATTCGCTATTTGAGAAACAGGGGCAAGGACGGAGCCATCTTCAGGAGGGTTTGGCACTTCCTTGTAGCACTTCCAGTGCTCTGAGATAAAATCTGGAACATGGGGATTCATTACAGGACCTCCGGGGCCCCTCCAGGGTCTTCCAAGGTCTCTCACTTCCTCCTCCCTCTTCTTCCTGTCTGCATATTTCTTCATCTCAGTTTTAGGGGCCGAACCCATAGACCATTGTGATGTTTAATATTGATCTTCATCTTGACAAGATCTAGAGTCATCTAGGAGACAAACTTCTGGGATGTCTTGGAGTCTCCAGATCGGGCTAATCGAAGTGGGGAGACTTACACAAGATGTGCGTGGCACCGTGCCATGGGCAGTGGTCCTGGGCTGAGTCAGAAGAAGGAAGTAAGCATGGAAGCATGAACACCCACCTCTCTGTTTCCCCAGATGATGGACTGTGTCCCCTTGAACTGTGAAGCCGTTTCTCTCTGAAGCTGCTTCATGTCAGGTGTTTTGTCATAGCAAGGAGACAGGTGACCAATACAGAAAAGTGGCACCAGGAGTAGGGTTTTGTTGCTGTGATCAGCCTAATCATGTGGTTCGTAGGTCTTTGGAGCTGGTTTGTGATAGGAATGTGGAAGAATTTGTAGCCTAGAAATGCCCTAGAATGCTGTAAGCAGAGCTTAATGTGCCATTTGGTGTGCTTGGAAAACAAGGATGCCAAGAGAACTTAGGAGAGAGAAGGCTCAGCTCATGAGGTTTCTCAGGAGCACAGGGACAATATTGGGAACCAGGCTGAGACCATTCATGCTCTCTTCTGTCAGAGTGTAGCTGCCTTCGGCCCATGTCCTGAGAACTTGAGTGAGGCTTAATTAAAAATTAATGGACTAATGTGTTTGTCGGAAGAAATTGCAAGACAGGACAGCATTCAGGCTGGGGTAAGGTACTGCTCACTATCTCATCCAGGTCTATACTGAGAGAGCAGCAAGTTGAGCAGAAAGTTGTAACATCTGTGCTTTGGGAGAGAAAGAGGAGTTTTTAAAGTCGCAGGAGAGGTTAGTGCTAAGAAGCCAGCTGTGATTGTTAAAGAGATTAGCATCGTTAAAGAAAAAGCCTTTTGCTCTGCCCTGGGACAGGAGAGCCTGAACGAGAGTATCACTGAAAGAGCTCCCAAACTATGATAGTTTATAAAGATTGTCAACTTGATATGACCTAGAATCAGCAAAGAAACTAGCCTCTGGCCACACCTGTTTGGTTACTTGAGGTAGGAAGACCCATCTTAACTGTGGGCAGCACCATTCTAGGGATGGCATTTGGGGCTGCAAGCAAAGGGGAGAGCTGACTGAGCATCAGCATTCATCCCTGTCTGCTTCCTGACTATGAATGCAATGTGACCAGCTGCTCCAAACTCCTAATGCCAAGTCAGCCCCTCCATAGCGAACTGAAACCTCAAGCTCTAAGCTGAAATTGACCCTTGTGGTAGTTTGAATGTAACATGTCCCCTCTAGCCTAATATGTTTGTGATTAAGCCTTACACCCAATCCACAGCTGGTCAAACCTTGCTGAAGGAGGCTTTCTCTCTCAGGCTGGTTTTTGTCAGGTGTTTTTCCCCCACAGCTAGAAAGGTAGCCATCACACCAATCAAAAACAACCGCCCAGCCAGGCGTGGTGGTGCACACCTTTCATTCCAGCCCTCGGGAGGCAGGCAGAGGTAGGAGGATCCTCATGAGTTTGAGGCCACCCCGAGACTCCATAGTGAATTCCAGGTTACCCTGCCTACTGAAGAGCTTCCCTAGGGTCAGCCTGAAGGAAAGAAGCTGATGCAACTGGGGTCCAAGGTTCAGGATCCATTCCAAGATGGCCGCAGAGCTTGGCAGCAGCATTCCCATGGTGCTGGTCTTACAGGAATGATCCGGGCAAGCGCAAGGGGATCATGGTGGTTTCTGGGAGCGGCTGGAGCCCTGCAGAGCGAGTCCTCACACGGAGTTCCTGAGAGGTTGTCAGAAGCTGTCAAGGTGAGCTCTATAAAGCAGTGGAGATGATGAATCAAAAAGAGGAAGCGAAGTGAGCCCCAGCATTCACCCATCTTTGCTTCCTGACTGCGGCCTCAGTATGATCTGCTGCCTTGTGCTTCCTGCTTCAGTGCACAGCCCCAGCCAGCCAGAGACCGCTGCCATTTCAGCCCCGTGACCTAACCATCTAGCACTGGGGTCAGATTTTTGTATCCTATTTGCAGAAAAAAATATTCTGACAACTCATATTAAGAAGAAAATGCATATTCTCTACCTAGCAATCTTATTTCTAAATTTAATTTAAAGGAATAAAATCATGTTTGTTTTTTTTCTCCTTCCTTCCTGCCTTCTCTTGCTCTTTCTCTGTTTCTTTTTCTTTCTTTCACTTTCTTTTTTATTGGGGATTGAACTGAAGACCTCTAGGACATGCTAGGCAAACACTCGACCCCTAAGCTGCATCCTTATCCCGCTTTGTGCTTTTTATTTTGAGACTGGATCTCACTAAGTTTTTCAGGCTGGCCTTGAATTCATTCTGGAGTTCAGGCAGATCTAACTGGCTATCCTCCTGCCTCAGCTTCCTGGGGCGATAGACCTCCACAACCAAAGGTGGCAGAAGTCATGGAATCTTGTACACCGAAGTTCTCCTCAGAGTTGCGAACTGCCTGCCGGCTCGTTCTCCAGGGCATGGAAGACCAGCGATTCCGGCTGCCACGTGGGGGCCTGGGCCAAGAACAGCTGGTCAATCTCATGACCTGGACACTTGTGCACAGATGTTGATCGCATGGTGTCTGTGGCCCAAACAACAAAACCAGGAGCACCTACACCTGATGCATGGGGCAATCTTGACACACGTGTTCTCAGGCATGGTGGCTGCTAGGAAGAGACACATCAGTCATACAGAAGGATGAGGAAAGATGTCATCACAGAGCTTTAAGGAACAATAGCAATTTTGAGCAGTGTAGGAAGTCTGATTACCACTTAGGGATCACCAAGGAGGATGTGGAGGAAGTGTGATGAAGGACATGAGGCTTGCAGGGTGGAAGGGAAATGGGAGTTACCAACTTTTCTTTCTGCATTTTGACTTTTTTCTTTTCTTTTTAAAAATTGATATTTATTTTATTATATTAGCACAACTTTCAGAAATGCCCACTGTGAATGTCAAAGTATATTTTAAGTATTTTGTACTTAATTCTAGTTTTTTTTTTTCTTCAGAAGTCTTGGTTTATACTTGTTAAATTTAACACAGATTTTGGATGTCTGGATATTACTTTTCATACGTGAAATAAACATTTTTATTTTTTAAAGAAAAGAAATTATTTATTTAGAGAATGGGTGCCCCAGGATCTCTAACCACTTCAAACAAGCTCTAGACACATGTGCCACCTTGTGCATCTGGCTGACATGTTTTGGGGGTGAATCGAGTCTGGGTCCTTAGGCTTTGCAGGCAAGTGCCTTAACCACTTAGCAATCTCTTCAGCCTGACTTTTCTTTTTGATATGAAGTTTCATGTAGCCCAGGCTGGTCTCAAAGTTGTTATTTAACTGAGGGTGACCTTGAACTCCCCATCCTCTGTCTCTACTTCCCAAGTGCTGAGATTATAGGCATGTGCCACCACACCCGGCTGTGTGACTTGTTTGGACAAGTGGGTCATATATGTACAACATTAAAATAGAAGAATAAGCCTGCATATGGTTCTCTGCATGGTGAGTGTCCAGGCACACATGGCAAGTCCCAACGAGTCCCTGTCCCAGGCCTGCTGGAGAGTCAAGGGCACCGCAGAGCTCTCACTAGCCCAGGAATATGTTTTCATTCATGCAACAAAACCTGCCATGTCTCTCCAGTGGGTGAGCCTTCTTCACACCAGAGATGCAGCCAAGTGGTGGAGTCAGAAAGGTAAATGCTGGCCCAGGGGGATGGCTTAGTTGGTAAGTGTTTGCTGTGTAAGCTTGCGGACCGCAGCTCAGGCCCCAGTCACATAGGTGAGAGTCAGCTGTGGCAAGTGTGCCTATGTCTCGATCACTTGGAGGCGGGGAGAGGAGAGGAGGACCCGGGGCTTGCTGGCTAGCTACTCTGGCTGAATTCATGAACTCTGGCTCCAACGAGAGATGCTGTTGGAAAAAAAAAATAAGGTAGAGAGCAATTAGAGGAGACACCCAATATCAACTTCAGGCCTGCACCCACATATGTGTACCTGCACACTATACAAACATGTGTAAACCCCCCCCCCCCCACATGACAGAGAAAGAGAAGAAAGAATGAAAAACAGCCTAGGTAACCTGGTGGACTGCAGCTGTGGTTGGATTCATGCAAGGCCAGCGCCCCTCTCATCTGCTTCTCATTTGACTGACGAGGCTGCCCTGTGGTTGAACTCCAGAATTCCCGAAAGTGGAATGTCTCTTCTGCCCCCACCCACATCCAACTTTTGGTTCTGAACCTTTAGGCTGAGACCTGCCTCCCTCCTGGGACGCGGACCTGGGCTGGATGCCTGCGCGCAGGTGAGGCATTCTCCCAACGACAACTACTGTTGAGTGAAATGGCCCTGTGTCGATCTAAGCGTCCGAGTGCGGACCCAACCTCCAGGCTCGGTGAAGCCCAAACTGATACAGTTTAATCTCCAGGCCTCCGGGGAAGATGTCTGATTGTGGCAGTGGCCTGTGGGGTGTTTGGGGACAGAGAGATCCTCTGTGGGCATCCATCTTATCTGGATGCCGGCCTGGGCTGCATCAGGTTCCTGCTGGCTGGCTTAGATGGACTCTTCCCAGAACTCCCTGATAGAGCTGACTTCATTACTCCGGGGGATCCACGGAGCTCTGCGGTCCTCCGGGAGTGCAAAGTGAGAGTTGCTTTAGGTAAGGGTCGGCACAGCTGATCCAGTCCTCCCCGTCTGGCATGCATGGCATCCTCTGAACATCCCCCTCCCAAGGTGACACCCAGTGCCCCTTGTGGTGTGCCTCCAGGGTTAGCCATCCTCAGGAAAGACAGATTATTCCTCATAGTCATAGCACCTTGCTGGCCTCCACAGACCCTTCCTGGCTAGGGGCTGTGTTGAAAGCAGCCATACAGCTAGGCCAGGCAGGATGTGTGACATTGGCTAGGCTCACCCTCAGAGAGGGTACAGTCACACTTAGCTGGGATGGCCACCACCAGCAGCAGCAGCGGACTAAACAGCAGGGCGTCAAGGTGAACTTCAGACTCCAGAGAAAGAGCACGGCATGCTTTGCTGGAAGATTAACATGCCTCACGCATAAGCTAAAAGTGGTTAATCTGCATTGTATCTGCTAAAACACACAGCACATGCGTTTACATTTGTGCGCTGAGAGTATACAGTTAAGATGGAT
Organism: Jaculus jaculus; assembly: GCF_020740685.1. Taxonomy (NCBI): domain Eukaryota; kingdom Metazoa; phylum Chordata; class Mammalia; order Rodentia; family Dipodidae; genus Jaculus; species Jaculus jaculus. The sequence goes on from NC_059109.1 coordinate 135,938,718, forward strand.
GTGTATCTGGACATATTAAATCTGAAATTCAAGTTGAATTTGGTGTTCCATTTTGGGCCTGGTGATTTTGTCTGGATGGGGTGTTTCCAGGCTCTTGGCATCTTAAGCAAAGAGCTGAAAATGCGCACAGGAGTAGTGATGCGGCGAGAAGGCTTGTCACAGAACAAAGCAGGAATATAAGCGAAGGAGCGGCTGGTCCTTCAGTCAGAGTTCCAAGGGTGGGGGCTCCTGCCGGGGAACCTCCCCTGGGGCCTAAGAGGAGGAGGAGTTGGTTGCTAAGGGAGCACTGAGGATGGTTTTCTGTCTTGATTGACATGCTTGGCTTATGTAAGCCTTTGTTTATAGCACGCGCCCATTTCCCTGATGCTCCTGATTTTAATTATATGCCTATCCCACCACGCATAGGGTTAGCATGGCAAACAGGGTGTTTTCCCTAAAAGTTCACTTAGAGGACACAGTTTGCACCCACAACCAGTTCGGGCCAGCTTGGCCTTGGCTGTAGTTTCTGGATAGTATTGGAATGGAAACTGACTGGGAAAGGGGTTCCAAGGGTTGCCGGGGAGCTGAAGGTCAGTGACCAGCATCGCTGTGTAGAAAAGGGTATGTGGCAGCTTGATGTGGGTGAGGGTCCCAGACTGCTAAGTGCTTTCCCGGCAAAGGGGCCACGTGTAGCTTAAGTCACACAGAGTCCCGCTTGCTACGCTTTCCGTAAGTTTGCCTGGGCCTCCATCTTTAGGTCTCGCCATCTCCCCCGCCATCCTTCCCTCTTCGTCCTGGCATGTAGCTTTCCTCACCCAGTGTGGACAGGGCTGCGTGTGCCATAGGAAGTGACAGCCCAGGGCTCAGTCTTGTTGAGGGAGCAGGCGGGTGCCCAGGCCTGGGGTGAGGGGTTCGGTGAGACAGTGTGCCCCTGAACAACAGAACCATAGTCCTGGAACACGCTGCTGGCGGACGAGGGGTGCAGGTGCAGGTTCCGGGGAGAACTCAAGACATCAGCAGAGGGCGTGTTCCTGCGTCCACCCTGTTTTGTCACCAGAACCAAGGGCTGAGGCCATCGAGTGCGTCTGGGCAGAGGTGGAGGGCACTTCCTCCACCAGGCTGGACCAGGGCTGTGCCTATGGTGCTAAGCAGCCCACAGACCCCTAGCATTTTCCCTATGACTGTCTAGTCTTTCAGGGCCATGGATAAGACACCACAAACCATGACTTACTGGAGAAATTGATTCTGTCCCCCCGTTCTGGAGGCCAGAATACTGAAGTCAGGTGTCTGAGAAAGCCTCTTCCCATGCCTGCCAACAGCCATCAGGGGCAGTTCCGGGTCTAAAGTCCCCTCACTCTACTCTTTGCCTGTGTGGTTACGTGGCTTGCCCTACTGTGTCTTTTTCTGTCTTTCTGTCCCTGCATCTCTATGTATTCTCTCCTCTTCTTTTTTCATATTTTATTTTTATTTATTTATTTGAGATACAGAGGTAGAAGGAGGGAGAAAGAGAAAGAGAGAGAGAGAGAGAGAGAGAGAGAGAGAGAGAGCATGCCAGCACCTCCAACCAATGCAAACGAATACCAGATGCAAGTGCCACTTTGTGCATCTGGCTTTATGTGGGTCCTGGGAAATCAAACTTAGGTCCTTGGGCTTTGCAGGCAAGCGCCTTAATGGTTAAGCCATCTCTCCAGCCCTTTCCTCTTATTTTTTAAAAATTTTATTTATTTGAGAAAGATAGACACAGAGAGAAAGAGTGAGGGAGAGAGAGAGAGAGAAAGAGAGAGAGAGGGAGAGAGAATGGGTGCGCCAGTGTCTCTAGTCACTGCAAATAAACTCCAGATGCTCATACCACCTTGAGCATCTGGCTTACATGGGTCCTGGGGAATTGAACCTGAGTTCTTAGGGTTCACAGGCCAGCGCCTTAACTGCTGAGCCCTTTCTGCAGCCCTATTTCCTCCTCTTCTAAGGACACCTGTCACACATAAGGACCTCCCTACTCCAATATGGCTGCCTCTGATCTCTCACATGTGAAGTGATCGTTATAAACACTGTGGCATTCTGAGGCTCCAAGTGGACATTGGTGGTGGTACTTGGGGGGGGGTGTTATTCCACCAAGCACAGTGGCCACCTTGTTATGGCCCTGCCAAACCCTGCAAGGACCCGATGACATCAGCATTATTACACATTTTCCAGAGGAGAAAACTGGGGCCCACACAGCTGTCGGGGAGCTACAGCACCTGTCCCAAGCCGTTGGAGCCCAGGACACGGCGGCAGAGGCCTGGAGTGTGTGGTGCAGAGTCACCGCGCAGGGCCTCTCTGGCTGTGCCTCGTGTGTCTGGTGGAGAGAGAAGCACAAGAGAAGAGGAGGAAGGGGTCCTGGTGGGCTTCGCGTGTGCACAACCCTGGGCCCCTCATGAGAGCGGAACATGTGACGTTTTAATATGTCAGGCAGGTAGCACAGCCTCCCGTCTAGACAGACGTGCTCAGAGGAAGAACAACGTCCAAGCCACAGCCGGTGCGGCAGCCCCCAGCGCGGGGAGGTCGTTAACTTTGCATTTGTGAACAGGCATCACCAAGGCCCCCGTGGCCCGCCTGCGCGGTGCAGCGTTGCGGGGGACCCTGGAGACGCTGGCGGTGCGCTGGCTTTTCTCAGACAAGTTAACTGCTCACATCAATAAAAACAAGGTGGCTGGGGGCACGGGCTTCATCCTCCTCCAGGCAACACCGCTGTTGCTGTGACCGCGCAAGTGGGACCATTAAACTCCTCATTAGCTTTCAGAAGTGCTGGGCTGGGGTGGGGGGAGCGAGGGAGGTGGGCCTGGGCGGGTGCCACCAGGTCTCGTTTTATTTGTCTCTTTTTTGCTTTCCAGGAGAGAAAAGGGAGCTCCCTTCCCTCTGTCACATGTGGAACGAAGAGGGGGCCACAGCTCTAGCTCTGACTGTTGCTAAGCCATGTGCCTTCCAGCCAGTTCTTTTCCTCTCTGTGCCTTAGGTTCCCTCCTTATGGATGAAATGAGCTCTTGGCCGCCTGGGTCTTTGGTCATGCCGTTCCAGAAAACCGTCGTCTCTCACAAGCAGACTCTCATCTCTCAAAGTGGACCTGGAATTCAATGTGGACTTGCCAGGAAGCTTCCTGCAGGATTGTTTCACTGTCACCCCATGTTAGACTCTGGGGTCACCGGAGATGTGAAGTGACCACCCCCTGGGAAGAGGCAGCACAGGGGTGGGGGTGGGAGGCCCATCTCCTATGGAAGAAGCAGGACGGCCAAGTAACCTGCTCAGAGACACGCAGCAAGCCGTGGCAGCGGTGGGGTCAGCCTGCGAGTTTTGTGACTCTCACTTAAAAATACTATTTTTTAGGGGAAAAGGAGAGAGAGAGAGGGAGAGAGAGAAAGAGTGGGTGCACCGGGGCCCCCTGCCACCACAGATGATCTCCAGATACATGCACAGCTCTGTGCATCCGGCTTACGTGAGTGCTGGGGAGTTGAACCCAGGCCATCAGGCTTTGTGAGCCAACACCTTTCACCACTGAGCCATCTCTGCAGCCCTGGGCTCTCACTTGTTGTTTCTTTCCTGGTCTAGCAGGTAGGACAGTCACTGCCATGGGCCATGTCCCTTCTGAGTCCTGCTCCAGGACAAGGGGGCTGGAAGCACACCCTCTTGGCACACGACTGGCGAGATCAACAAGAAGACTGTCTTTTGTGTGCACACATGTGTGCCCGTGTGTGTATTCTGTGTGGGGTGTGTGGAGACTGGAGGAGAGCCTCAGTGTGATGCTCCCGGGAACATCATGCACCTCTCATTGGGACAGGGTCTTGCATTCGCCTGTGGTTTGCCAATTAGGCTAGATTGGTTGGCCAGCGTGCCCCAGGCCAGTGTGCCCTGCTTATTTTTTTCTTTTCCCAGGGTTGAGATTCCAGACACACACCACCATGCCCGGCACAGTCTCCAGCTGAGTACCCCAGCCATTAGTCACGGGGATGAGGAGAAGGACACTTAGACTTAAGGCCTGCCAATCATGGCCACATATAGCACGTCACGCCACCCTGGTGGCAATTAGCGCGGCGGGCACTCTCATTGTCCCATCATCGGAGGGTCAGCCTGTGAGCATGGCCCAGGGACGCCATGGCTGACTGGGCATCTCCTTTGGTCTGCGCAGGTGGCTGCTCTTTGTGAACCCGCGGAGGGAATGTGCCCAGCGTCTCCGCTTTGCTCTCTAACAGCATGGCTCCACTTCTCCTATTTCCAGCCAAACATTTTGGAAACGCGTGGAGGCGGCAGCCCATACAGTCTCGGAGGCGACAACTTCGGAGCTGCCTGCGCACAGCCGGGGGAGCGTACCCTGGCAGCTCTCCTGGGCTGGGGCTGCTCCCGCTGGCTCCTCCGCGGTGGGTCCGGGAAGCCGCTCTCCGGGTACAGGCTTTGTGGAGAGTGTGAACAACACTGCCCAACAGAAGAAGAGGACAGCGGGCACACTCGCCCGCGGTGCTGGCAGGAAATGGCTCCGACAGAGGGCTGCAAGTTCGGGCACCTGGCCCAGTGGCTCCCTGCATGCCTCTGGTGCTGCCCCACTGAGAGGCTTTTCTGGAGCTGTCTGTGTCTAACGCCTTCTGTGCTTGACCCCGGGGGGAAGGAAATGGGCTCAGACCCCCCACTCAGGAGTTGCTGTGGGTGGCGGCGGGCAACTGGGATGCCACATAGAGTGTCAGTTTCTTCACTCAAAAATGTTTATTGGTTCCGCTTGGGCCTGTCTCTCCCCCAGTGCAAACCTGCACAGGACTGAAAAATGTCTTTTTGCAAAATATTTTAGATGGCATGGTGGCACATGCCTTTATTCCAGTACTTGGGAGGCAGAGGTAGGAGGATCGCCATGAGTTCAAGGCAGGCATTAAGTGGCTTTGGGGGAGGCATAAGCCTGGGGTAGTGGACATGAAGGACGAGAGAGGTGGGGTGTTCAAGGCCATGCAGCCACCATGACGTATGTAGGTGGCACTGGCAGCCGCGCCCCTTCAAGCTGGAGAGCACTGACTGGCAGACTTCTCAACAGAAGACTTACTGGGCAATGGACTTGACTGGAAAGGCTGAAGGAAGCACAGCTCAGTGACCCTGGGGCTCAAGACATGGGGGACAGTGGAGAGACAGGGTCAGGTGCACAGGGACTGCGACGCTGCAGAGAGGATGGAAGAGCAGCTCGTTCAGTCCGCGAGCCCAGACGGCCTAGCTTCTGGGGGAGATGCATCCTGATACCCGGCACTCAGGAGGCATCTGGCCTGGGCAGATACGGAGTAAGGAGTAAGAAGCCAACTCGGTAAAGGCCAGTGGGCAGAGTGGGAGTGTGGGCCCAGCAGGGTGGATGGCCAGGAGGATGGGCCTGCGGGGGGCGGGGTCCCTGCAGAAGGGAGAAGGATCAGCAGGAAGAACCCAGGTAGTGGGCACTTCTGTCTGAAGGTAACAAACAATCCACTTTTTCATTCTTCTTTTTCTCTTCCTTTTTGTTTTTGTTTTTCGCGGTAGGGTCTCACTCTGGTCCAGGCTGACCTGGAATTAACTCTGTCATCTCAGGGTGGCCTTGAACTCATGGTAATCCTCCTACCTCTGCCTCCCGAGTGCTGGGATTAAGGCATGCGCCACCACGCCCGGCTTTCTTTTCCTTTTTTTCTGGGCCTGGAAACCAGGGTAAGATCAGATGGCAGCTAAGCCAAGAGCTAGAACCCAGCTCCTCTGCTGGTCCAGTGTGGAGAGGAAAGGAGAGGAGAGCTGCATGCTGGGGGCAGGCAGGTGGGGTCAGCCTCTGGACGAAGGACCCAAGCCCTGGGAAGGCTTTGCTGCACTGCCCCACCCTCCCCACCGGGCCGCCGCAATTCATGCTGGAGGAGCCCAGCTGTGATTGCCAGGAGCCCCTCCCCCACCCCACAGTGGCTGCGGTCATGTCCCAGTTCACACGTGCTGACCGAGCCCAGCAGGGTAGCCTGTTCCTCAGGCCTATGGGACAGGCAGGGATGGACATGTGACCCAAAGAGAACAGATCCGGAAGGGCAAAACAGCCAGCTGAGGAAGGAATGAAGGGGTCCCAGGCTGACAAGTAGCCAGGTCTCTGGGTCTGAGAGGGAAAGCGTTGCCAGTCAGCCACAGTACAGAAGGACTTTGCATATGTGGCTAAGCAAATAGCTCTGAGATGCGAGGGTTATTCTAAGTCACCGGAATGGACTCTGTGAGGTCACAGGGGCCATTGCAAGGGATGGAGGAGGAAGAAGATAAGAAGCAGAGAGAGAAAAAAAAAAGGAAGGGAGAGAGAGGAAGAAAGAGAGAGAGAGAAAGTGAGGGGGAGACAGAGAAAAAGAGGGAGAGATAGCGGGGAAAAGGCACAAAGAGAGAAAGAGAAAAGACACAGAGGGGGGAAAGGAGAGATGGAGAGCGATAGATGGAGAGGGAGGGTGAGAGAGGGAAGGGTGGAGAGTGACAGAGCTGAGGTTGGAGTGACGTGGCTTTGGCTTTGAAGATGGGGAGGGGTCACGACCCAAGGAGTACAGAACTCTCAGTCCTGGATGAGGAATGAAATTCTCCTCCAGAGCCTTCCCAAGAGAAGCAGCCTTGTTTCTATCTGCAAGACCATCTCAGACATCGGATCTTAAGACCAACGATTAGCATCAGGTGTGTGGATTTGGTCTGGGCGTCAGGAGGAGGGACACCCAGGCCATGGCAGCCTTCTGCCCAGAGCCCCTTTGTGGTGGTTGGAATGGATGGTCCCCAGTATATTCAGGATTTTATTCAAGTTTGTTATTTAGAGCTGCAGCCACGTGGCTGGAGGAGGTGTCACTGTGGGTGGGCCGTAGGGTCCAGCTCAAGGTGTGAGGGGGGATTTGGAATTCCAGTCTAAAGATCTGCAAAGTGTGCTTGTTTGTTTTTTTGCTAGTGGTGTTTCTCTTTCTCTCCTTGGTCCTGTGAAAGAGGGCCAACTTCTTTTGCCATTATGGAACCTCCCCTGCCTCTGTAAAGCCCTTCCTCCCACTACTGTGCCTGATCTGGAAGTTCATCCCAGCAATGTGTAGCTGTCTACCACACCCTTCACTTCTGCAGGTCACTCCTGAGCAGGGTCCCAGGCTTACAGGACTCTCAGGTTGGTCCCCAGGACTGTCCCGGATCTGTCAGTTCCTCTGCAGCTGGGAGTCTGCTCTGCTGGACTCCCCAGAACCCCACGGGCCCTCAAACTGCTGTTCTCAGTGGGAATACCCCATGGCCGCCTGTGGCTAGTGTGGGTGTCCTTGTCCCCCGTGTCGTCAGGGCCTGATGATGCTTCAGGGTTAGAATCAACCCTCACTGGGCTGTGTCACCTTGAGACTCCCTCTTCTGCCTCTGGCTGTGGCATGAGGACACGGCCTGTCATCTCTCTTCTGTGCACCATGGGCACAGGGCACAATAAGCTCCCACTTGAGCACACCCCCATGTGGCCTCCTGCCAGGTGAAACACTCACACCCCCGGCAGCTCTGTCACCCTCTCAGCTGGCCCTTGGCCGTTGCAAGTTCACCTCCATCTCACTCTGCCCTCCCCCCACTGCCCCAGCTGGCCTGTCTGCAGCCCCCATGAGAGCAGATGCTCATGGTGCGCGTGGCCTCTCACTTGGTCCCTTATCCACATTGCTGTGTGTAGCCACGGTCCATGCATCTTACCTAGTAACAAGTGGCCCTGCAGCTACATCACACTTTGCTCAACTATCTTTTGGATTTCTACCTTTGGGTCTGTTGTGCTACAGCAGGTAAGAGAACTTTTTCTGCATGATTGAAGGTCTGAGAGGGTCTGAGTTTTACTCCTTAACACGCATGCTAAATAGCTGGCCATGACAAAATGCACTTGCAACTCCAGTGCTATGGAGAGTAGAGACCAGAGATGAGTGTGTGTGTGTGTGTGTGTGTGTGTGTGTGTGTGTGTGTATGTATATATGCATATATATGTGTGTATATATATGTATATGTATATATATATATTTCCTCCCTCCCCCAAGGTAGAGTCTCACACTAGCCCTGGATAGCTGACCTGGAATTCACTATGTAGTCTCAGGGTGGTCTTGAACTCATGATGATCTTCCTACCTTGGCTGCCTGAGTGTTGGGAATAAAAGTGTGCACCATCACACTCGGCTTCATTTGAATTTCTTACAAATATTTTTCATTTATTTATTTGCAAGAAGAGAGAGAGAGAGAGAGAGAAGAGAGACAGACAGATAGAATGGGTGCACCAGGGTCTCCAGCTATGGCAAATGGACTCCAGAGTAATGCGCTACCTGTGTATCTGGCTTTACATGGGTACTAGGTAATCAAACTGAGGTTAATAGGCTCTGTAGGCAAGTGCCTTAACCTCTGAGCCATCTCTCCAGCCTGGAATTATATCTTTATAATACATTTTTATAATAAATGTCACTGGGGCTTTTCACTAAGGAACCCAAACCATTATACTTTATTACCTACAGCAGGCTTCCATGCCTGTGCACTTTCTTCATGCCTCTAACCACAGAACAATCTTCCAGCCTCAGAGACAGCCACTCTGACCAAAAATGACAGCTCCAGGTTTAGTGAGAGACTCTGTCTTAAGGAAACACACACATGTGAAACAGAGAGGATGTTCTCCGCTAGCCTCTTCATGAGTAGGCATATGGTGCACACATCTTCACACACACATCTGCACACACCACACACAGCACACTTGCTACACATACTATACATACAAAATAAATAAAAACATTAAAACTTTTTTTGAGGCAAGCCCAACAGACTGGCCATTTTTTTTCATGATTGAGAGAGAGAGAGAGAGAGAGAGAGAGAGAGAGAGAGAGAATTGGCACACCAGGACCTCCAGCCACTGAACTGCAACTCCGGGTGTGTGAGCCACCTTGTACACATGTGTCACCTTGTATGTCTGGTTTACATGGGACCTGGAAAGTCAAACATGGGTCCTTAGCATTTGCAGGCAAGCGCCTAAGTGCTAAGCCATCTCTCCAACCCTAAAAGAATTTTAAGTGTCGACTATGACATTTTCTGCTACCATCTCAGAATAGGTGAAAACTGTACAGTTTGCAGTGAATAGAAATCTACTTACTGTCTGTTGGTTCTGAAGGCTGAAACTCCAAGATCAAGGAGCCACATCTGTCCAGGACCTTTATAATGTTTTTTTCTTTTTCTTTCTTTTTTTTTTTTTTGAGGCAGGGTTTCACTCTAGCCCAGGCTGACCTGAAATTCACTATGTAGTCTCAGGGTGGCCTTGGACTCACAGCAATCTTCCTACCTCTGCCTCCCGAGTACTGGGATTAAAGGTATGAGCCATCATGCCAAGCTTTTTGTCCAGAACCTTTCTGCTGTGTCATCCCATGGCAGAAGGTACAAGGACAAAGAGAAGGCCAGAAAGCTTGTGATCTAACTTGGTCCTCAAACTTTTAGAAAAAATATATTTTAGGACTAGAGAGATGGCTTAGTGGTTAAGTGCTTGCCTATGAAGCCTAAGGACCCTGGTTCAAAGCTTGATTCCCCAGGACTCATGTAAGCTTGTTTGTAGTGGCTGGAGGCCCTGGCACACCCCTTCTTTATCTGTCTCTGTCTGTCACTCTCAAATAAATAAAAGAAACAAAAAAGATTTTTAAAAATATATTTTATTTATTGATTATTTGAGAGAGAGAGAGAGAGAGAGAGAGAGAGAGAAGCAGACAGACAGAATGAGAGAGAATGCCAGGTCATCTAGCCACTGCAAATGAACTTCAGATGCATGCACCACTTAGTGCATCTGGCTCTACGTGGGTGCTAGGGAATAGAACCTGGGCTGTCAGGCTTTGTCAGCAAGTGCCTTTAACCACTGAACCATCTCTCCAGCGCCTGTCCTCAAACTTTTACGACCAGCATTCATCTGCTGGCCAAGGCAGAGCCCCACCCCACCATGCCTGTAGGCCCCACCCCCCAGCACGATTGTTCTAGATTACATTTCCAACATGGGCTCTTTAGGGGACACAGACCACATAATGAGTCAAACTGCTCAGAGCATCATTGTGGATCTCTCAATGCGGGTAGATCTATCCACAGGAGTGTATAGAATCCTCTGGCAGTGCTGTGGGATCCTGGGCTGGTCTGATCTGGGATCGTTCTTCGGCTAATCTCTTACTGGTTGAAATTCATCATCAGGAGGTTCACTTCAGGCTGGGGAGAGGGAAAGCGCTTACACGCAGGGTGAGAACTTGAGTTGAAGACCCCAAAACTCCCGCGTTGTGGTTACCATGTCACTGCTGGGACAAACACCCGGCATCAGCAGCGCAGGGAGGAAAGGGTTCATCCTGGCTCACAGTCTTGAGGGGAGCTCTCACCATGGAAGGGAAGGCATGGCAGAGCAGACAGCTGCGCGTCACGTCTTATCTCAGCAGCCAGGGACAGAAGTAGTCCCAGTGAGCTAGCGCTGAACACCCAGTGGGCTGTTCTCTGAAGTCCCAAGGCCACCCCAATGACACACCTCCTCCGGCAAGACTCCACTTCTCAAAGACCCCACATTTTCCCAAATTGCCACCAGCAGGGAGAGGGAGAAAGTATTTAAAATCCACGAGGCTACTGGGGACATTTTACATCCAAACCACCACATCTCATAAAGGCAGAGGGTTGTACCCTGAGGGTGTTTGTTATCCCAGGGTGCCTAGCATGAGAAAGGAAGCAGTGAGAGGAGAATCTTCCAGAAGCTCATGGATCAGGGCCAGCTAGCTTGGGCTACACAGTGGGAACAAGAGACCCTGACTCTAACAAGATGAAAAATGAGAATTGACACCAGAGTTGTCCTCTGACCCCCACGTAACTGTGTGTCCCTCACACGCACACAAGTGCACTCACAAGTATGAATGTACACATACAAGTTTGCCTCAACTTTCTTCAAAAACCCTCTCTTCAGGGCACGTCTGCCTGAGCTGCACATGGTGGGTGCTTGCCCCTGCTGTGCCCGGCTCTTGACTGATTGCAACTGGCGCTGCCCTTTCTGGGCACACTCTGGTCATGGACTTGGTAGGAGAGTCACTTGTGTCCCTGGCTTTGGGTGCTGCTGTGGAAAGTTGAGCAGTCTGACGCTCACAGCTTCTTTTAATTGGTTGGCCTGCCTGGATAGTTCACAAATTCTTCTCAATTCAGACATTCAGTCAGGATGTGTCTCAATGTGGAACATTGTACAATTTTCTTGGGAAATACAAAGTATTTGAACTGTTTCCTCATTTCAGGGAATCTTTGTGCATTATATTGTTTAAATGTGTTGTCACTGGGACTTTCACTCAGGAACCCAGACCTTTGTACTGTGTCATCACCTCCAGGCCATATGCTTCAACTCTTACTTCTTCAGTTTTACCACAAATCGTTGTTTGTTTGTTTTAGGTTAATTTGATTCTAGGGCTGGAGAGATGGCTCAGTGGTTAAGAGCACTTCCTGTGCAAGCATGAGGGTCTGAGGAGACCTGAGAGACTGCTCATGCGCGATCCCAGGACCCACACAATCAGCTGGGCGTGGCCATGCAGGCCCGGAACCTGTGGGGGGGTGCAGAGACCTGAGAATTGCTGAAACTTGCCAAGACAAAACAAAACAAAACAGAAACACCCTGGCAAGCTCTGGGATCAGTAAGAGACTTCAGCTCAGGTATGAATGGGTGGAAGAGCATCGGAAGTTGCAAAGGTGGTGCTTTTGTTTTTAATCTGCTTCCCTTGGTCTGATTCCCTTGTAATCTAAATAGGACTAGCTGTTGTTCTGCTTAATTTTTCCTCGAACCTTTGTTTTTGCTGAGGGCATCATGTTTTTTAAGTTTGCCTGTAAAAGGAAGGTTTCATTGGAACACACTTCTTGGCCAGGTACTTTTTGTGTATTTTTCTCTTTCCCACCTTCCTCCTCTCTCTCTTCTTCATCTTGCCCCTGACTTCTGCTCTTCTCCTGATGTGTGTGTTTGCTTGGTCACCATCTGTTTTGGCTGACCCTGATTCCCCTCAGAAGACAAGCCAAAGCCCTCATCGTCAGAACGCGGTGCATGTGCAGATGTGTGGGACGGGGTGAAAGCGCGGCTCTGGGTGAGCTCCAGTCCTCCAACTGCTGTGCTCGTCAGGAGAGGGAATTTGGATAGATGACGAGACACCAGGAGTGGGTACCTGGGGAGCAGACCATGGGATGATGCGCCAAGGAGGTGGCGCCTGTGAGTCCTAAGTAGACGCTGGATGATTTCAGTGCTTTGTCTTGGACATCAGGCCTCCAGAACCAAGAGGAGATATGCGGTTCAGTGGTCCTTTGGTGTTATTTTGTTGCTGCAGAGCTAGCCAGCTCACCTCCCACTCCAGTTCCTTCAGTCCCACCTGGACTTCAGTAAAGTGCCCAAATCGTCCTCTTCTGTCCCCTCCTGCTATACCTGAGACCATTGTTGTCTGTTCCCAGTGGCACACACTGAGACGTGGGAGGTTCATGTGTGTGGCCACATCTTGAAGCTTGGGAGTGACTGGAGGAGAGGTGGAGCTCTGGGAGGCTGCCTGTGGCCCTGTGGACACCTGAGCTCTACTTAACCGCTATGCTGGCTTGGCTGGGTGCTGACCCCACCCGTGTGTGTGTGTGTGTGTGTGTGTGTGTGTGTGTGTGTGTGTACTCCCAGGAGACATCTATAGACTCAGGCCGTTCTCCCAGTTAACATGCAGCCCTGGCATACTAACCTTGTGCCCTCTCTGGCTTCCATCAGAGGAGGCAGACAGCCAGTGTTTCCCCAGGTTGATTTGCTGGGCTGCAGTGGGGACTGCAGCAGAGGGCAGGGAGCGGGGTATAGCCTCCTGCTGCAGTCCAGTTTGCATTGCTGGCCGGAAACACCTGACCAAGAGCAGCTGTGGGAACACAGGATTTACTTTTGGCATTCAGACTTGAGGGGAAGCTCCATGAAGGCAGGGGAAAACGAGCAGAGGATGGACATCATCCCCTGGCCATCATCAGGTGGACAACAGCAACAGAAAAGTGTGACAAACACTGACAAGGGAAACTGGCTATAGCACCCATAAGCCCGCCCTCAACAACACACTGCCTCTAGGAGGCGTTAAACCCAAATTGCCATCAGCTGGGAATCTAGCATCCAGAATACCTGTTTACGGGGGACGCCTGAATCAAACCATCACATCCCTCTCACATTTACTATTAATGGAGTACAAGCCACTGCCCAGGAGATTGGTGGGAGGAGAAGTCCAGGTTTCCCTGTAGGACCTATGGGCTCTGAGCTGATCCCGGGGTTAGCATCCAGGGTGCAGTCTAGGGCCTGGGAGCTTGCGCTCTGGATTGGGCTGAACTGGCTCCCAGCAGCAGCTCTGCCCTGTGCTCCTTTCCTGTGCGACGCTGAGGAAGCTCAGTGTCCACCTGTGGGAAGTGTAGGCTGTCGCAGCTTGCTTTATAGCTCAGTGTCTGGAGTTGTCATCAGGCTGATGTATTATTTCCTGTGTCTATCCCTGTGACAGAAACAACTTAAGGAAGGGTTTACTATGGCTCGCCATTCAGGGGTCACGATCCATCGTGGTGAAAAGGCTCTACAGCTGGGACAGCTGCATCTGTGGCAGCAGCAGCTTGTGGAGCCGCTCTCACATCCTGGCTGACCAGGACGCAGAGCTGGGCTGGCCAGATATCACCTACAAGCTCTGTCCTTAGCTCCCAGGTCTAGCAGCCAGGCCTCAGCTCCCCAAAGCTGTGCAGCTTCCTAAAAGAGTGTCCACAGCTGGGTACCAAGTACCGCTGGGGAAAGGCGGAACCCCCAGCGTGTCACGTGATGCAGATAAGCCAGCCATACGCAGTGCTGCACACCGGTGGCCATGATGCATCCATGCCTTTGAGAACAAGCAGGAAGGGCCGATGAAAGGAGGAGGAAGGAAACCCCGTGGTGTTTGTTGCAGTTCTGAGGTTCTACTGCCAAAGGGTTTCTGGAACTTCTTCCCTCAGGTCTATTCTCTGCATGTGTGTGGTGGTTTGATTCAGGGGTCCCCCATAAAGTTAGGCATTCTGAATGCTAGTCTCCCTAGGGGATGGAAATTGGAAATTAAAGCCTCCTGGAGGTAATATATTGTTGGGGGCGGGATTATGGGTATTATAGCCAACTCCCCCTTGCCAATGTTTGGCACACTCTCCTGTTGCTATGGTCCACCTTGTGTTGACCAGGGATGATGTCCAGCCTCTGCTCATGCCATCATATTCCCTACCACAGTGGAGCTTCCCCTCAAGTCTATAAGCCAAAATAAACCCCCCTTTTTCCCCCAAAAGCTGCTCTTGGTCAGGATGATTTCTGCCAGCAATGATAACCTGACTGTAATAGTATGTGTGTGCATGCATGTAAATATGCACATTTGTATATATACATGCGTATGTGCAGGTAAACATGCATGTGGAGGCCAGAGGGCTATGTCAGGTGTGTCCTCTCTTATTTTTCCACCATAGTTTTACGAGACAAGGCCTCTCACTGAGTCCAGAACTCACTGGTTTGGCTAGACAAGCTATTTGACAAACCCCAGGGATCCTCCTGTCTCTGCCTCCCCACAGGTGGCATGTACCCAGCATGTTGTGGGGGTACTGGGACTCAGGTTCTCATGCTTGCATGGCAAACACTTTACCCACTGAGCAATCTCTCCAGCTCCTCTCTCCAGGTTTATTCTGTTCTCCCATTGCAATGTTACCTGCCTTCTCAGAATGGCCTCCAAGGCACCTATGTTATTTCCCCACCCAGCAACTGGGCCCTGGGCAGACCCTGTGTCTAGGCAAATGTCCCAATGCCAGAGCCTGGTCACGCAGGCAGCGTCCAGCAGAAATCCTAACCTGGCACAGTGGCCTTTCACACACCTCTCACTCAGTGCCCTTGTGGCATGTGACTGCATGACGTTCATCAGCAAACATCTGTAAAGGGTCACCAAGCTCACACTCAGCCCAAGTGTCTAGAGTGGCCTTGTGTGTCACACTCCCACCCCAGGGAGGGGTCGTCATTGCCACCCTCACACCTCTCATCCGGAAGTTGGGGCTTGCAGAGGCTCTTGACTGTCCCTGTGACCCTCCCTGCAAAAAGGAGGCCCCTGGCCCCTGTGCATGGCTAGGAATTCTGTGCCGGAGGCCAGGGCCATGGTCACTCTGCGTGTCATCTGTCCTCACTGCTGGGATGGGACAAGTGAATAAATGATGAAATGTGCCCATGGGTGCATGGAGAACCTAGGATCATCATAGCCATGGCACGAATCGTCCCAAGCAGGAAGGCACTCACCGGTGGTGGGCTAGACCAATACAGAGACAAGTATTCACACAGCCAAACACATGCAGCAGGGAGAGTGAGTGCGTGGCCACACCAAGTGATGATCACAGTGGACTGCCGAGAGGGGAGCCCAGGCTCACGGGAGTATGGATGTACCACGTGATTCCATCTATGCCAAGAACGCAGGCGGGAGGTGGGGAGTGGGAGCTCAACCAGGCTCTTTGAAGTCTGGGTATAGTCCCCCTGTGGATGGAAGGCTGGTGATTGGGCAGAACAAGGTGTAGGAATTGAGACAACAGCTGAGATTCCAAACCTGGATGCCTCTAAGGTAATTTAGCAATCTGAAAATTTCTCCCATTGCCTTCTTTTTCCAAATCTTTAATATGGGCTAAAAGTCATGTTCCAGAGTAAAGATATTTGATGAAGGAAGAGTTATTTCTTTGTTTTAATATTTATTTGTCTGTAAGCAGAGAGAAAGACACAGAGAGAGAGAGAGCAAGAAGAGAAGAGAGGCAGGCAGAGAGAAGGGGCACGTGGGGGCCTTCAGCTGCTGTAAATGAACTCCAGATGCATGTGCAATCTTGTGCATCTGCCTTTACCTGGATACTGGGGACTCGAACCTGGATAGTTAGGCTTTACAGGCCAACGCCCTAACTGCCAAGCCATCTCTCCAGCCCAGAAGGGTTATTTCCTTGCTTCGTCTATTAGTTCCTTTTCTCATTGCTGTGACAAAATGCCTGGCAGAGGCCACTTAAGGGAGGAGGGATTCATTCTTGCTCACAGTTTGAGAGGGAACGGTCTATCAACATATGGAAGGCGTGGTGGCCAGAGAGGCTCAGTTCCTGCCGGCTGCATTGAAGCAGCTGGTCACTTTGTGACAGCCAAGCAGGAATCAGGGCAGAACTGGGTTTTAACCTGCAAAGGCCCACCCTCAGTGGCCCACCTCTGTCAGCCCGCATGTGGAAGGGCCCACCGCACAAGGTTCCACAACCTCTTACAGCAGCCAGACTAGCTGGAGACCAGGTGTTCAGGTGCAGAAGCCTGTGGAGGCCATTTCATGTTTTTGTGGCTTGAGTAAGATGTCCCCCATCAGCTCACATGTGCTGAATGCCCCATCCCGAGTGTGGTGGCAGTTTGGGAGGTGGGGCCTTGTTGGAGGAGGCCTGTTGCTAGGAGCGTGTGCATAGTGTTGTAACGAGCTCCCCCTTGCCAGTCTGGCTCAGTCTGTTGCTGCTGTTTTCCACCTGCTGTCACAAGAAGTGACGTCCAGCCTCTGCTCGTGCCATGCTTTCCCCTGCCATCGTGAAAACCCCCTTGAGACTGTGAGCCAAAATGAATCTTTTTCTCCTGTCAGGTGCTTTGTCCCAGCAATGAGAAGGTGATTACAATAATCAAGCCACACACATTGTCAGTCTCTGCCTCTCTCCTTTGTCTTTCTCTCTCAGTAGCTTTTACACACAGGGACCAGAGTTTTTGTTTCCTGCTATGTCCTCAGTCATAAACTAGAGCTTGGCCCATAGTCAACAATCAATAAGAGCCTGTCACATAAATAAAAAAAATGAATGGGGGAAGCATGTGTTATTGTCTTCCTCCACCATCAACAGCTCTCTCTCATGAGCCACCGCCTCCCAAAGCTGGTGAGCCACGAAGAGCAGTGTCCACTTCTCCTGGCTGTGTCAGCCCTTTCCCCCTGGAAGCCAGCCCCCTTCCCCTGCCAGCTTCTCGAGTCTCCATCTAGGGGACAATGGGACTGACAAAGCCACCATGTTCCCAATCCTTTCCTCCCCAGGGGTCGACCCAGAGCCACCTGACTAGGGCTCACTCAAGGCCTGGGGCAGATGACAGATGCTATGGCTGATATAACAACTCCTCACAAGCGGCCTTGGATGAGACCTGTATAGTCTCTTACAGCTCTGCCCATCAGGAGCCCAAAGCAAGTTTCACCGGATAAAAATGAAGATGTCAAGGATGTAGAGGTGGCTCTGTGGGCAACGTGCCACACAAACATGAGGAGCTGAGTTCGGATCCCGAGCACCCTTGTAAAATGCTGGCAGTGAACGCCTGGATCCCAGCGCCTGGGGGGGGTGGGGTGTAGAGAATTCCCAGCACTTGTCAGCCAGCCAGGCTAGACAAAGCAGTGGGCTCTGGATTCAGAGAGATCCTGACTCAAAAACTCAGGTGGCAGGCTGGGCATGGTGGCACATGCCTTCAATCACAGCACAGAGGTAGGAGGACCAATGTGAGTTCGAGGTAATTCAGGGCTACAGTTAGACCCTATCTCGAAACAACAACAAAAACCCCAAAACACAAAACTACGGTGGAGTGTGATACAGGAAGACATTCAACATTGACCTCCAGCCTACACACACACACACACACACACACACACACACACACACACGCACTCACACACACGCAAAGACCCAAAACCCGAGACATCAGCAGGTCTGATCCTAATTGTTCTTCTGTCTTCTGAAGAGGTTGCGGCCCCTCCTCCATCTCCGAAGTCTGCAAGCCGAACCTGCAAGCACTGGCCTCTGTCCTCTGTCCTCTGTCTCCCCTTGCATTCCCACCTCTCCTCTTTAAGAAGAGCCCGTGATGATCCAAACTCATCTTCAATGTCAAGGCCCTCCCTCTGTCCTTACAACCTCATCACAGGTTCTGAGACTTGGGACCTAGTCGCCATGGGGACAGGATTCAGCTGAACTTAGCAGGTCACTCACACCCAGCTTGGGTCCCCAGGCTCTGCTATGTCCTAAAGTTCTGGTGTTCAGGGCAAGAATTCAGACTCCTCAGAGTGCCTGGCTCTGCTGTGGTGATCTCTGGGTGACCAGCATGACACCGAGCCTCAGTTTCCTTTCTGTGCAATGAGATCCATGGTGACCACAACACAGGGAGGGTGTTCCAGTGAGGCAGGGATGTGGAATGGCCTTGTGGGCCGGGAAACATTGTACACTGTCTCAGAACCGCTGCTTTCCCTCGTGGGTCGTGACGGAAGACAGCTGCTCAGGCGGGCACTTTCTTTTGCCAGGCAGTCAGCTAGGGAGGGCCTAAGGTCTCCTAGGAGCGGGGAATGGGGCTTCATGGAGCTTGGAGGAAAATCCAGGGAGGCACTGACTTCTGCCTCTTGAGAGACTCTCAAAAACTTTCTGTCCATCCTTGGTGACCCCTTTATGGCTTGATTACCCCTTGCTGTCCAAGGATCTCATGCCTTCCCTGACTCTGCAGGCCCTGAGGTGACTTCAGCTGCAGATGCTGTAGGGAGAAGGTAAGGGTTCATGGTGAGAGCGTCCCATGGCAGCTGGCTCCACTGTCCAACTGCGTGGGGTTCTGTTTTGTCATTCTTCTGGGCCCCCACACTTGGTTCCGACATCATTGCTGCTTGCCTCATAATCACAAATATCCCAGACAGTGTGCGTGTGTCACAGGTCCGAGAACTAGAAATGCGGCTCCAAGTGGCTTAAGAAAAAGCACAGGGCTGGGCATGCAGCTCCCCCCACATGCTCACCTGGCATGCACGAAGCCCTGCGTCCCCAGCACCACAGACACAGGGCATGGGCGCCTGTATTTATGATCCCAGTCTTCAGAAGATGAAGGCAAGAGGTCACAAGTCATCCTTGAGTGTGTAGCAACTCTGTCTCAAAAAACAGAGAAAGAAACGCACACATTATTCCCACCAAACTGCCCTCTGATGACGTATGTTCATGCCCATACGTTGATCTTACTCTCACTTTTGGCTAGAGAGGCTTCTCTTTTGAGATGTTGGTGACCACTGGGTGACTCAAAACTCACCAAAATGCTGAGAAGTGACAGTGGAGTGCTCAGCACTGAGACATCTCTATCATACTCTCCAAGGCTCAGGAACCCTTGCAGAAGAGGTGGCAAAAAGGATGTAAGAGCCAAAGGAAGGAGAGGAGAGCTTACAATACTGTCTTCCAGACACAAAGTGGCCTTGACATTCATGACCTCACAGTGACCGGCACTCCCTACATTAGACCTGTGTCATAGGAGGGGAAATGACAGCAAAGGAGAAGACTAGCCAAAAAGATTCACTGAAGGGGGATTTGCGAGGAAGGACTTGGAGGGGATTGTGATCATGGTATATTGTCCATATTTATGAAAGCTGTCAAGAAAAAGTTAAAAAAGAATTAGAAACTAGAAAATTCAAAACAAAAGAGAGAAAGAAGACAAGGAAACAGTGCCCAGAGGCTCAGGTTCAGCTGTAGCAGGGCCCAGAGCCTTTCACCATAGCTCACTCCGGTTTTCTACTCCGTCCATCTTCCTGCGCTGTCCTCTGTGTGGGTTCCATTCTCCAACCAGGGATCCTCATGCCACAGCTCACGTCTGCTCCCAGATGACATGCCTGCGGTTGAACAGCAAAGGGAGGGGCCTTAGACAGGCCCGGAGTGTCAGGTGAGGCCAGGCAGGAACAGGATTGAGAACCAGGCTGTTCCACTTGGCACATAGTAGTTGCAGTTCGGATTGGAATGCCATGACTGTCTCCAGCTCCCTAGGGCCTGTTGGAGCCTTGAGAACATTCTGGCTTTCTTCCCTCAGCCGCAGTTCCACACCAGGTCCCATGACAGAACTTCCCACTGACCAGGAGCTCACCGTTGACTCTGTGATGACCAGTCCAGCCTTTCCCACCTCCAACCTTGCTGAGAACAGCCTCAGGGGAAGCTCAGGGTCCCCAGCCAATGCAGGAAGGATTCCAACGGGGCTCTGGCTGTCACACTTATGACTTACCTTGGGGAGATGTGACGAAACCATCTTTCCATCCCAGATGGAGCTCCGACCACAGACCCAGGGAATGATCCTACCCAAGTCAAGCTTAATGAGCCAATAAGTTTATGGAGGTTATTTCCAGGGCATGGTGAGCTCCAAGGCGACTAGATACTAAACAGCCCACCCCTGCCTGGGTGCCACTCGTGACGGCCGCATCCCTGGAGCCCCCCTGCCCAACTTGTAGGAAGCTCCACTGGGAAGTCGCCTATCTGGCAATCGTTACTGTTTATGTAACCTGGGGCGGGGAGGGGCCTTGTAGATCTCGAAACTTTCTGAGCTTCCAGAGCCTGGGACTTTGCCTGAATTTCCCTCCTCCCTCAAGGCGGGGGTGGGGAGATTCAGTTTGAAGGAAAAGGCTACATAGCATGTTAGGGCCAGACAACTGGACGGGCTGTGCAGTCAAAGGGCCGAATCAGTAGTGGCCAAGGAGCCCAGCTACACAAATGTCCCTGGGACGCCGCTCTCCAACCATGATCGTGTCGGAGTCTGCCCCGAGATGCACCTAGGATCCTACGTTGCTTCCTAGGGACATGTCACAAGCTGTTGGGAGCAAAGACGGATCAGGCCTGAGTCCCTTGTTGGTCCACTTGGCCCCTGGACCTCAGCCCCTCATCTTCCTCTCCAGACCCCTGTCCTGCAGGGGCTCAGTGACACTGGCTTGGAATAGCTGAAAGGTATTTGCTTGTAGTTCAAGGCCTAGAGTCCCAGCCAAGGTGTCCGCAGGCGGCCCTCCCTCCTGAGAAGGCTTGTTCTACTCCCTGTAAGCTAGGAAGGGTCCCGCTCCCTGCCTCCGTCTTGCTGGCCTCTCCTCTGTGTCTGCTATGAAAACACTCATCATTGTCGGGACCAGGGCCCACCTAGGTAGCCCAAGAGCTCCTCTGTGTAGATCCCTTGCCCATTCACACACCTTCAGATTCCCTTTCCCAATCATGTCTCCTTCCCAGATCCTGAGACCTGTAACCTACAAGGTAAAGGAGAGACTCGGGAGTCAGGGTCCTGGACTTGCCATGTCCTCTGCCCTCAGACCCCTCTCTGCTTTAGTTCTGCAAAGGGAGGGAGTCTAATAGGATATATTTCAGGGGCTGATTAAATAAACTAACACAAGCCCCAGACCTAGCCCGGTCCTGGCCACAAAATAAAATGACACTAAATAGCAGCCAGGGTGCTTATTTTAAGAGAAGATTGGTATTTTACAGCACAGTGCCTCAGCCCCTTCCACGTTATTTCCTGTGGCTTCGTCCTGCGAGCCTCCACCCCATCTGGGGACAGCTGCTTCCCCAGGAGCCCTCTGGTACCCAGGCCTGTCTGGAGGGGGCAGGGCGGGCTGCAGGGCAGAGCAGCCAGGCAGGCGCGGAGCCTCTGACATGCGGCGGGTGAGCGCTGGGGCGTAGGAGTAACTAATTCCCAAGTCTCTGCACATTTTTCTAACTGTATCTTTTTGTGTCGCTGTCTCAGAATAGACACCCTTGTGGGCTTTCCTGGGCTCAAAATAGTTGTGAGATAGGGCTTGCCATCGACATCTGAGTTTGAGTTTCAGCAGCTTGCTTACCACTTCTGATTGGCTGCTTCCCTCGGTGCCTTTTATGGAAGAAGACGCCCTGGGTGCCAACCGCGCTGCGGTGACAGCTGGCCAGGCTGACCACATCTGCTCTGGACAGAGCCTTGGGGGCAGACAGAGCACCTGCGGAGGGCTCGGGGTGCTCAAATTTGACAGGGTTGCCCTTGCTGCACGGGCTGCCTGGAAAGCCAGACCCACGTCACAATATGGCACGGAGTGGGAGCTCAACCTGGGCGGAGAAATGGGTTTGAAGTGTGTTTCTTCCACCAGGGCCGTCACGGCTGTGGGCATCTCACTCTACTTCACCATGCCTCCTTGTCCCCTTCTGTCCAGGTGGGGGCATCTTGTGCACCTCTGTCAGTGTGGTCTGAAGGAAGAAATGACCTGGCATGTGCCTGGCGCAGCACAAGAGTTGGTAGCTTTGATTGCCTGACCCTCGAGAAGGTTCATAATAAATGACTGTGGACTCAAACAGGCTTCGAAGTCACTGTCTTCCATGCTGAGGCAAACCTCCAATCACCATCCAAGGTGTCTCCAGAGCCAAGGGGTCTCCTGGAGATGCGCATGGCTGCGTGAAGCTATCCAGGAGCCTTGCACTGGGGGGGGGGGGGGGACACAGCACAACTGTGTGAGAGGGAAAGGGGGCATTTTCCACTGTGTACTCTGTCATTCCTTTCTTCAGCATGACAGACATGTACTGAAAAGACTTAAAGTGGGGCTGGAGAGACGGCCCCGTCAGTACAGAGCTTGCTGGGGTGGAGCCTCGCTGGAGGAGGTGTGGCGTGATCACTAGCTAGCTCACCCTACACCCATACCAGCTCCCACGTCAACGCCAGGCATGGAGGTGCCCACATCTGACCCTAGCACTCAGTGTGCAGACACAAGAGGATCTCTGCAGCAAACTGACCAGCTAGTCTAGCTGAATGTGCTCAGGCTCCATGAGAGACCCTGGCTCTACAGAGAAGGCGGTCAGTGATGCAGGGAGACACTCAGCAGTGACCTCTGGCCTCCGTGTTCATGGCGCTCATGTGCCATCGCAGTGACCTCTGCCCTCCGCGTTCATGTGCAGTGCACTCACGTGCCACCGCAGTGACCTCTCTGTGCTGGACCAAGACAACAACCAGGAGCAGCGGGTGAGTGGAAAGGATTTATTTCTGGCTCACGGGCTCGAGAGGAAGCTTCACTGTGGCAGGAAAAAGCATGGCAGAGCAGAGGCTGGGCGTCACATCTTGTCACATCAGCTGGTAGGGAAGCGGTCAGGGTGAGCTGGACGCATCGACCTGTAGGTCTGTCCCCAGTGTCACACGTCCTCCAGCAAGGCTCTCCCTCCCAAAGGCTCCACCAGCTGGGGGTTGACATTGAGGCTTCGTCACAAACCCACGAGGCTGTGGGGGACGCGTCACACTCAAACCACCACACGAACCTACACACACAGGAAGATGCATTTCCACACACACACATATCGCATACACTTGAAAACAAAGGCTTAAAGGAAGAAAAAGTCAAGCTGTCTGGTCTCTGCCTTATTCTCATAGACAGACTACATCTACAAGGGGGGCACATCCTCGCTCCCCTGGGCAGCGGCTTTGCTGCAAGGGACCTTCAGTGTTGGCAGAGTCCCGGGGAAACCCAACAGTATAATGGAAAGATGAGGTGCTTGGTCTCCAAACAATATTTTATTGATTTAATTGAGAACATCTATCTGGGGGCTCTCCCCTACACTTGCCAGGTTCATGTGGGGATGGGAAGAGCTGTCTGCATCCCTTCTCAAGCATGGCCAGGAGATGGTGATGCCATAGGAGAGGAGAGCAGGTGGGGGCAGGCCCGGTGGCACCCCTACATGCCGCCTGGGTCTATCTCTGCTTAGTGGGTTCCTCGGGGGTCGGCTGAGGTCTCTCCAGATTGCCGAATGCCTGACACTCTGAGCTCAAAGAGAAAGGAAAGGCGTCACACCAGAGCCTTTTCCTCTCCAAGGAAGCAAGGGAGACAGACAAAGAAGCCAGGCGACTGGCCTGGCAGCAGCCGGCCTGTGGAGGTTGTGTCCTTGTCACAGCCAGGGCTGGATCTTCAGGAAATGAGACAGTCCTTTGCCTCTGCAGCATGATGGTCCCACACACTGTCTCCACTTCCACGCCTCCGAGTCAAGGAAGACACAGGGATAAACTTGGAATTAAACGACAAAGGGGCCCAGGTCCTCGTCGCTCCCAAGGAAACTGCAAATTGCTCTTTTAAAGTCATATGTCCCTACCCTGCTGTCCCTTTGCCAATATGTTTTGGGCTCAAAGCTGCAAAGCTGTCTTTCTGTCCAGCTTCTCAGAGCTTTTGGTGAGAGGGAATCAGCATGTGAGCAGCAAGGAACATGAGGAGGAGTCAGTCAACGAGCCACTTTGAGAGCCGCACCATGCGGGCTCCAGGAGAACTGCCGCTACGGGACCTGGAGCTGGCCGTTTCCATTTCTAATTGAGGGGACCACGGGCAGGCCCAGGGGCGGGAGCAGGTGTTCTGGCTTTGAGATGTTGTAACATCTGTCTCACGGGATTCATGGATCACCAGGGCCAAAAGATTTTTCTCCCAAGAGGAAATCCCATAAGGCCCTTGTAGTTTCCATAGAATGAAATGTGTGCAATAATTTCTGACCAATGTGTATTTGTTAGTTGTGACTCCACCTGGATCTAAGTTTGTACAACACTCCAGGGGGTCCCTAGCCTTCTGTTACTGAGAGAAACCATTAAAAAATTAAAAACAAAACCAGAAAACTGTTTATTTGTGCATTTAAAATTATATGTGTATGTGGGGGGGGTGGGGGGGTGGGCACATACACACACACACATGTGCATACACACTTAAGGCCTGAAGTCCTCTAGTTAGCTTTCAGGACAGATGCAAGTTTGTATGGTGAGACTCCTCCACTGAGGTAAGGAGGGTGATGTGTGGTGAGACTCCTCCACTGAGGTAAGGAGGGTGATGCGTGGTGAGACTCCTCCACTGAGGTAAGGAGGGTGATGAGTGGTGAGACTCCTCCACTGAGGTAAGGAGGGTGATGAGTGGTGAGACTCCTCCACTGAGCTAAGGAGGGTGATGCGTGGTGAGACTCCTCCACTGAGCTAAGGAGGGTGATGCGTGGTGAGACTCCTCCACTGAGGTAAGGAGGGTGATGCGTGGTGAGACTCCTCCACTGAGGTAAGGAGGGTGATGAGTGGTGAGACTCCTCCACTGAGGTAAGGAGGGTGATGAGTGGTGAGACTCCTCCACTGAGCTAAGGAGGGTGATGCGTGGTGAGACTCCTCCACTGAGGTAAGGAGGGTGATGCGTGGTGAGACTCCTCCACTGAGGTAAGGAGGGTGATGAGTGGTGAGACTCCTCCACTGAGGTAAGGAGGGTGATGAGTGGTGAGACTCCTCCACTGAGGTAAGGAGGGTGATGTGTGGTGAGACTCCTCCACTGAGGTAAGGAGGGTGATGAGTGGTGAGACTCCTCCACTGAGGTAAGGAGGGTGATGAGTGGTGAGACTCCTCCACTGAGGTAAGGAGGGTGATGTGTGGTGAGACTCCTCCACTGAGCTAAGGAGGGTGATGTGTGGTGAGACTCCTCCACTGAGGTAAGGAGGGTGATGAGTGGTGAGACTCCTCCACTGAGGTAAGGAGGGTGATGAGTGGTGAGACTCCTCCACTGAGGTAAGGAGGGTGATGAGTGGTGAGACTCCTCCACTGAGGTAAGGAGGGTGATGCGTGGTGAGACTCCTCCACTGAGGCAAGGAGGGTGATGCGTGGTGAGACTCCTCCACTGAGGTAAGGAGGGTGATGCGTGGTGAGACTCCTCCACTGAGGTAAGGAGGGTGATGAGTGGTGAGACTCCTCCACTGAGGTAAGGAGGGTGATGTATGGTGAGACTCCTCCACTGAGGTAAGGAGGGTGATGCGTGGTGAGACTCCTCCACTGAGGTAAGGAGGGTGATGTGTGGTGAGACTCCTCCACTGAGGCAAGGAGGGTGATGTATGGTGAGACTCCTCCACTGAGGTAAGGAGGGTGATGCGTGGTGAGACTCCTCCACTGAGGTAAGGAGGGTGATGCGTGGTGAGACTCCTCCACTGAGGTAAGGAGGGTGATGCGTGGTGAGACTCCTCCACTGAGGTAAGGAGGGTGATGAGTGGTGAGACTCCTCCACTGAGGTAAGGAGGGTGATGCGTGGTGAGACTCCTCCACTGAGGTAAGGAGGGTGATGCGTGGTGAGACTCCTCCACTGAGGTAAGGAGGGTGATGAGTGGTGAGACTCCTCCACTGAGGTAAGGAGGGTGATGAGTGGTGAGACTCCTCCACTGAGGTAAGGAGGGTGATGAGTGGTGAGACTCCTCCACTGAGGTAAGGAGGGTGATGCGTGGTGAGACTCCTCCACTGAGGCAAGGAGGGTGATGCGTGGTGAGACTCCTCCACTGAGGTAAGGAGGGTGATGCGTGGTGAGACTCCTCCACTGAGGTAAGGAGGGTGATGAGTGGTGAGACTCCTCCACTGAGGTAAGGAGGGTGATGTATGGTGAGACTCCTCCACTGAGGTAAGGAGGGTGATGCGTGGTGAGACTCCTCCACTGAGGTAAGGAGGGTGATGTGTGGTGAGACTCCTCCACTGAGGCAAGGAGGGTGATGTATGGTGAGACTCCTCCACTGAGGTAAGGAGGGTGATGCGTGGTGAGACTCCTCCACTGAGGTAAGGAGGGTGATGCGTGGTGAGACTCCTCCACTGAGGTAAGGAGGGTGATGCGTGGTGAGACTCCTCCACTGAGGTAAGGAGGGTGATGAGTGGTGAGACTCCTCCACTGAGGTAAGGAGGGTGATGCGTGGTGAGACTCCTCCACTGAGGTAAGGAGGGTGATGCGTGGTGAGACTCCTCCACTGAGGTAAGGAGGGTGATGAGTGGTGAGACTCCTCCACTGAGGTAAGGAGGGTGATGTGTGGTGAGACTCCTCCACTGAGGTAAGGAGGGTGATGAGTGGTGAGACTCCTCCACTGAGGTAAGGAGGGTGATGAGTGGTGAGACTCCTCCACTGAGGTAAGGAGGGTGATGTGTGGTGAGACTCCTCCACTGAGGTAAGGAGGGTGATGTGTGGTGAGACTCCTCCACTGAGGTAAGGAGGGTGATGTGTGGTGAGACTCCTCCACTGAGGTAAGGAGGGTGATGAGTGGTGAGACTCCTCCACTGAGGTAAGGAGGGTGATGCGTGGTGAGACTCCTCCACTGAGGTAAGGAGGGTGATGAGTGGTGAGACTCCTCCACTGAGGTAAGGAGGGTGATGAGTGGTGAGACTCCTCCACTGAGGTAAGGAGGGTGATGAGTGGTGAGACTCCTCCACTGAGGTAAGGAGGGTGATGAGTGGTGAGACTCCTCCACTGAGGTAAGGAGGGTGATGTGTGGTGAGACTCCTCCACTGAGGTAAGGAGGGTGATGCGTGGTGAGACTCCTCCACTGAGGTAAGGAGGGTGATGTATGGTGAGACTCCTCCACTGAGGTAAGGAGGGTGATGTGTGGTGAGACTCCTCCACTGAGGTAAGGAGGGTGATGAGTGGTGAGACTCCTCCACTGAGCTAAGGAGGGTGATGTGTGGTGAGACTCCTCCACTGAGGTAAGGAGGGTGATGTGTGGTGAGACTCCTCCACTGAGGCAAGGAGGGTGATGTGTGGTGAGACTCCTCCACTGAGGCAAGGAGGGTGATGCGTGGTGAGACTCCTCCACTGAGGTAAGGAGGGTGATGCGTGGTGAGACTCCTCCACTGAGCTAAGGAGGGTGATGTGTGGTGAGACTCCTCCACTGAGGCAAGGAGGGTGATGTGTGGTGAGACTCCTCCACTGAGGCAAGGAGGGTGATGTGTGGTGAGACTCCTCCACTGAGGTAAGGAGGGTGATGCGTGGTGAGACTCCTCCACTGAGGCAAGGAGGGTGATGTGTGGTGAGACTCCTCCACTGAGGTAAGGAGGGTGATGCGTGGTGAGACTCCTCCACTGAGGCAAGGAGGGTGATGTGTGGTGAGACTCCTCCACTGAGGTAAGGAGGGTGATGTGTGGTGAGACTCCTCCACTGAGGCAAGGAGGGTGATGAGTGGTGAGACTCCTCCACTGAGGCAAGGAGGGTGATGTGTGGTGAGACTCCTCCACTGAGGTAAGGAGGGTGATGAGTGGTGAGACTCCTCCACTGAGCTAAGGAGGGTGATGTGTGGTGAGACTCCTCCACTGAGCTAAGGAGGGTGATGTGTGGTGAGACTCCTCCACTGAGCTAAGGAGGGTGATGTGTGGTGAGACTCCTCCACTGAGCTAAGGAGGGTGATGTGTGGTGAGACTCCTCCACTGAGCTAAGGAGGGTGATGAGTGGTGAGACTCCTCCACTGAGGTAAGGAGGGTGATGTGTGGTGAGACTCCTCCACTGAGCTAAGGAGGGTGATGTGTGGTGAGACTCCTCCACTGAGGTAAGGAGGGTGATGCGTGGTGAGACTCCTCCACTGAGCTAAGGAGGGTGATGTGTGGTGAGACTCCTCCACTGAGGTAAGGAGGGTGATGTGTGGTGAGACTCCTCCACAGATAAGGAGGGTGATGCATGGCGAGACTCCTCCTCCATTGAGGGTAGAAAGGTAATATTTTCATAGTGGCCAAGCAGGCAGGTGTTTTGCCAGGTCTGACTCTGAGTTCTAGAGACTCACCATCTGGTCCTGGTTGACCCTTTTCCCTGCTAAACAGATGCTACAGATGTTCTGGGTCCCGAACACTCAAACCTTGTTCTGATACCTTCCTGCCGCCTTTCCCTGTGTGGAGGACTCTATCCAGTCTTAGACGAGCTGGGAACAGTTGGCTCTGGCCCTGCAGTGAGCGTGGCCCACAGGAGGCAGTGGGATTGAGGCACAAGAGTGGCCTATCCTCACCTTTGGAACCCAACTCAATGTTACTCTTGCCAGCTACCAAGACGGGGATGGGATGGCCATAGGCAGAGAAAAGGGAAGCTGCAGCCCGGGGACGGGGCAGCGCGTGCTGGCGAGTGTCTGGTCAGGAGGTGTGACGACACTGTGTTAGGACTGCCAGACACACAGAGGCAAGGTGTGATGCTTCTGTGAGTGCAGCTTCTGAGAGACCTTGGGCTGGGCTCTCCCATGTGCTTGAGACGCTGTCCCTGTGGTTTTGTGGGCCTAGAATATTCCTTCACATCCCTCAAAAACCCGCCCTCACAGACTTGCTCCTATGATCTTTGGTCAATGCCTCCAACTTCTCTGTTCTGTAATTCTGCAAGATTATTTTGTTTTATGAGTTTACTTCCTTTTTTTTTTTTTTTTGAGGTAGGGTCTCGCTCTAGTCCAGGCTGACCTGGAATTCACTATGTAGTCTCAGGGTGGCCTTGAACTCATGGCAATCCTCCTACCTCTGCCTCCCAAGTGCTGGGACTAAAGGCATGCACCGCCACGCCCGACTTTTACTTCCTTTTTTATTTAAATATTTTATTTATTTATTTGAGAGAGATTGAGCCACAGAGACAGAAAGAGGAAGAGAGAGAGAGAGAGAGAGAGAGAGAGAGAGAGAGAGGGAGAGACATATGGGTGCACCAGGGCCTCATGCCACTACAAATGAACACCAGAAGCATGCGCCACTTTGTGCATCTGGCTTTACATGGGTCCTGGGGAAGAGAACTCAGGCTGTCAGGCTTTGTGAGCAAGTGCCTTTAATCACTGAGCCACCTCCCCAGTCCTGCATTTAGTTCCTATAAGTTGGAATTGTCTCTTCAATTTGCTTTCTGGGTGTGGCGGGCAGAGCTGTGAGTTGACCTGTGTTTTGCTCAGAGCTCTTTGTCTGCCCAAAGTCTCCTCTTGCTCCCTGACTGACTCCCTCTCTGTGTTCCTGCCACTCCCCACCCACGCCTGCTTCCCTCCCCCACCGGCACACCACTCCCCACCCACGCCTGCTTCCCTCCCCCACCGGCACACCACTCCCCACCCACGCCTGCTTCCCTCCCCCACCGGCACAACCCACGAAGCTGCGCCCTGGACTTCAGCCACGGGCTGTTGTGTTCTCAGAGAGGAAAAGCTGGGGGGCACAGAACCACACAGAGCTGATGTCCCTGGGCCTCCACCCCACCTGGCATAGCCTCTTGCATAAGTTCAGTTTTATGACCAGAACTCCCACTGCTGTGATTGGAGCCCAGAGGCCAGGGCTTGGGGTCTGCAGCTGCAGATACCTCTCCTCTTCCACATCTGGCTCGGTCTGTTTGGATTTTATTACTATAAAGTCCCTCCTTCCCCCAGGACCGGGTGGCCACCATTCCATCTTGCATCTGGCTCCAAAGTCTCTGGTCTAACCACCCTGGAGGTGAGCCGAGGAGAGGGACTCCAGACCTTCCAATAATCAGTACGAGCATCTCAAATGAAGGCCGTCACCGCTGCACTTGGTCAGATGAGTTTCCAAGAAGAAATTCTGTCTTAAATTATCTTCATGGCTCGTTGGGGTTATAAGCGGCTGTTTAGACTTCAGCTCACAAAAACCGCCATCTTCGGGGTGGGAGGGAACTGGCTTTCTCCTTTGACAGTTTTGTCTCTGTCAGCATTTCTAATGGCAAGAATGACAAGCTCTGCTCAGGAGGGGCCCGGGCCCAGCTGTGTCTTATTATTGAATATTTCTGGTGGTGAGGCTGGCCCCACTGCGTTTATGCTGCTTGTAAGATTTCACGCGAGGCTCTGCGAGGGCCTGGGCTTCAGCCCGAGTGTATGATCTGCGGATAATTCGTTCCATCCCTCCGTTCCCTTCTGATTTGCTGCCAAGTGCATACTGAGCTCTGCCAGAGAGTGGAGCAGGGCGGGTGTGGACCAGGGGTTCGTCCTCAGGGTGGAAAGACTGTCCTGCCCAGGTGCTCTGGGGAACACAGCCTGCTTCTCCACAGAGCTCCGGACCCCAAGGTGGAGCGAACCCACTTGTCGCCTGTCCTGAATGGCCTCCCCCTCCCACGAGCCATGGGCTCCTGCTGCTGAGGCTCCAGGCTTTGTCCTGGCCTGCCGGTGGGGACATGAAGCTATACACTATGTTGTCCAACGCTTGTGGCTTGGCCTGAAGCCAGCCTAGCTACCTGCAGGTGTGAATGAGTTCTGGGTGCTTTGGAGGGTATCTTTCTCCTTCTCCTTCCTAAATGTGACGAAGAAAAGTTGGGGCAACAGTCTTCAGAGAGCTGGTCTGCCCCAGCACTCCATTTCCGCTGTCAGCAGATGAAACAGCTACTGAGAGTGTGTGTGCACATGCGTGTGTGCGTGTGTATATTTGTTGGTGCATGCATGTGCTCAAACGAGCGTGCATCTGTATCTTCGTGTGCGGCTATGCATTTGTTTGCATGTACACCTGTGTGCATGGATGTGCAAGAAATGGAAAGCAGACATCAACTGTGCTCTCCCTGTACCCCAGGCGGAAAGTGCAGATGCCTTGGACAGCGAGCTTGGTGTCTGCGAATTTGGGGAGTAAATTTTTCAGCCCCATGGTCTGTTCTCATAGCGTGCTGGGTCTACTCTCCATCCACATCTTCATTCCCCATGGTGCGGTTTTACCCAAGAAACACAGCTTTCTCCTGTGTTTCCCCAGCATAACTGTCACAAGCCATCTGTAGGGGCTGGAGATGGTCCCCAGGACTGGGGAAATGGAAAGCATAACCCAGAAAAACTAATGACATTTAATTTCCTATTCATACCTCTGTTTCTCAGCTGTGAGAAACACGGGCTGCCTGCTCCACTCCACGGCAAGAGACAGGACTTTAATCACTGTGCACTTCTGTCTGTGCACTTTATACTGTTGAGTACCTACTGAGTGCCAGGAAACCTAAGGCCTCTGACAACCAGCCCTTCTAGCCCTGACGACCAGCTAGGGTGGGCGTGCCAAGCTATGGTGGGAATTTGGAAAACATGAAGCAGGCAGCGAGGTCAGCGAGGATCTTCCAGGCAGGCCCTGCAGGGGGAGGGGCTTCGAGCACCAGCTACACTTAGACCTGGACAGGGCACCAGGTCCATGGCAAGATGTGAGGTCAAAGCTCCAAACCCTCTTTCTCTTTCTCCTTCTTCCCTGGCTCTTGGGGGCAGTGCTCCCTGCCCTTCCAATGACCCCAGAGAGCAGCTACAGGGATTTATTTTTTTCTCCCACAGGAACACAAAAGGGCGGCTCCAAGAGAATAGTATAGCCAGGAGGGAAAGAAATGCTAGTCTGGGCTGCCAGAGGAGGCATTCCTTCCTGATGGTGGAGCTCCAGAGCTCAGTCCTGGGAAGCTGGTGGAAGGACACAGGTCCCTTCATGCTTTCTGTCAGGAAGTGTCTTGGGTCTCCCCATTGGAGGGGAGCTGTTTTCTTGAGTTATTTTTTTAACTAGCTCATGTTTTCTCACCTATGAATTGGGATAATGAGAGGGCTGGGGTCGCTGTGATGACTCAAAGACTCAAATGACCCACAGGAGCTTGCTGCCCTGTGCCTATGACCTGGAAAAGCACAGTGATGTAATGATTGAAGTCCCCCCCCCCCAAACAACACAGGGCTGGTGGGAGAGAAAGTCACCTTGTGTGTGTTGCAGGAGGACGTGCCTAAGGAGGAGAGAAAGCCACCTTGTGTGTGTTGCAGGAGGACGCGCCTAAGGAGGAGAGAAAGTCACCTTGTGTGTGTTGTGGGAGGACGCGTCTAAGGAGGAGAGAAAGTCACCTTGTGTGTGTTGTGGGAGGACGCGTCTAAGGAGGAGAGAAAGTCACCTTGTGTGTGTTGTGGGAGGACGCGTCTAAGGAGGAGAGAAAGTCACCTTGTGTGTGTTGTAGGAGGACGCGCCTAAGGAGGAGAGAAAGTCACCTTGTGTGTGTTGTAGGAGGACGCGCCTAAGGAGGAGAGAAAGTCACCTTGTGTGTGTTGTAGGAGGACGCGCCTAAGGAGGAGAGAAAGCCACCTTGTGTGTGTTGTAGGAGGATGCGTCTAAGGAGGAGAGAAAGCCACCTTGTGTATGTTTTAGGAGGACGCGCCTAAGGAGGAGAGAAAGTCACCTTGTGTGTGTTGTGGGAGGACGCGTCTAAGGAGGAGAGAAAGTCACCTTGTGTGTGTTGTGGGAGGACGCGCCTAAGGAGGAGAGAAAGTCACCTTGTGTGTGTTGTAGGAGGACGCGTCTAAGGAGGAGAGAAAGTCACCTTGTGTGTGTTTTAGGAGGACGCGCCTAAGGAGGAGAGAAAGCCACCTTGTGTGTGTTGTAGGAGGATGCGTCTAAGGAGGAGAGAAAGCCACCTTGTGTATGTTTTAGGAGGACGCGCCTAAGGAGGAGAGAAAGTCACCTTGTGTGTGTTGTGGGAGGACGCGTCTAAGGAGGAGAGAAAGTCACCTTGTGTGTGTTGTGGGAGGACGCGCCTAAGGAGGAGAGAAAGCCACCTTGTGTGTGTTGTGGGAGGACGCGTCTAAGGAGGAGAGAAAGCCACCTTGTGTGTGTTGTGGGAGGACGCGTCTAAGGAGGAGAGAAAGCCACCTTGTGTGTGTTGTGGGAGGACGCGCCTAAGGAGGAGAGAAAGCCACCTTGTGTGTGTTGTGGGAGGACGCGCCTAAGGAGGAGAGAAAGTCACCTTGTGTGTGTTGCGGGAGGACGTGTCTAAGGAGGAGAGAAAGTGACCTTGTGTGTGTTGCGGGAGGACGCGTCTAAGGAGGAGAGAAAGTCACCTTGTGTGTGTTGCGGGAGGACGTGTCTAAGGAGGAGAGAAAGTCACCTTGTGTGTGTTTTAGGAGGACGCGCCTAAGGAGGAGAGAAAGTCACCTTGTGTGTGTTGTAGGAGGACGCGTCTAAGGAGGAGAGAAAGTCACCTTGTGTGTGTTGTAGGAGGACGCGTCTAAGGAGGAGAGAAAGTCACCTTGTGTGTGTTGTGGGAGGACGCGTCTAAGGAGGAGAGAAAGCCACCTTGTGTGTGTTGTGGGAGGACGCGTCTAAGGAGGAGAGAAAGCCACCTTGTGTGTGTTGTGGGAGGACGCGTCTAAGGAGGAGAGAAAGCCACCTTGTGTGTGTTGTGGGAGGATGCGCCTAAGGAGGAGAGAAAGCCACCTTGTGTGTGTTGTGGGAGGACGCGTCTAAGGAGGAGAGAAAGCCACCTTGTGTGTGTTGTGGGAGGACGCGCCTAAGGAGGAGAGAAAGCCACCTTGTGTGTGTTGTGGGAGGACGCGCCTAAGGAGGAGAGAAAGTCACCTTGTGTGTGTTGCGGGAGGACGTGTCTAAGGAGGAGAGAAAGTGACCTTGTGTGTGTTGCGGGAGGACGCGTCTAAGGAGGAGAGAAAGTCACCTTGTGTGTGTTGCGGGAGGACGTGTCTAAGGAGGAGAGAAAGTCACCTTGTGTGTGTTGCGGGAGGACGCGTCTAAGGAGGAGAGAAAGCCACCTTGTGTGTGTTGTGGGAGGACGCGCCTAAGGAGGAGAGAAAGCCACCTTGTGTGTGTTGCGGGAGGACGTGCCTAAGGAGGTGAGATGTTTTCTCCAGGTGCAGGTTCACCTTAGCAAAAGATGAAACAAGTCATATTTCTCCTCCCTTAGGAAGTGCACACCAAGGGCACTGGAAAACACTCCTAGCATATCTAGAGTGCAGAAAGCCCTTGAGAAGGTGCAGAATCACCCCCGCATGGGCTGGGCTGCGGGGGTGGAAAGTGAGAGACCCAGAGAGGGAAACAAAATATAAACAGGTCGAAGGGAGAAGATGGCCGCACGAGTGGAGCTGGACAAAGGCAGAAAGTTGGACATTGCTTCCAAGTGTGGAAGGTCATACCTGGAATCCTAGTACTTGGGAAGCAAAGGCAGGTGGGTTGCCACAATTTCAAGTCCAGCTTGGGTTACTTGGTAAGTTCCAGGCCAGCTTGGCTGCAGAGTAAGACCCTGTTGCAAAACATCTAGCCCTGGGGAATGCTCCGCGGCGAAGTGCTCACTGCTGCGCAAGCGAGGGCCTGAGCTCGGGTCTTTGGTACACGTGTGACTTGTTGAGCATCATCTAGCACTGAGGCAGCAAAGCCTGGAAGCCAGGCTGCCTGCCTAGCTGAACCAGTGAGTTCCAGGTTCAGTTCGTGGCCCTATGTCACAGACTAATCAAGGAGTTTCTGGACATGGACCTCTGACATCTACATGCTTGCACACACATGTGCATGCACACCTGCACCCATATGCCCCCACACATATGGACATGCATACAACATTCTCACGTCTACCACACATACGTCTATTTTTAAATATCTGGAAAGAATCCTGAGCCCCACGTCTGCGTGGCCGATGCTTCCCCGGCCCTGCTAAGTCCTTCTGGCAACATTGCTCGGACCCCGCTCTGAGCCCCCACCTCTTGAGTAGCGGGACACTGGGCAGTCCATGCTGGCCAGCGTTGGGCAGAGCCTCCTCAAGGAGAGGCACAAGGGAGGCAGGGGTCCCTAAGACCCTGTTCTCCCAGGAACGGAGGCCCTAGTCTTTCAACACTGGTTTTTTTTTTTGCAGTCACTGCGGCTAGAGAACGAACCGGAAGTAGGCAGATGCACCCTGCTGTCCCCAGGGCTGACCCACTGCTGGCCCAGCACTCAACAGAAGAAACAGCCCTGTCCGTGGTGATCCGCACCTGCGCCGCCCCCAGCCTGCGGCCAAGGCCTCCTTCGGGCTTCCCGGCCCAGCCACGTGGCATCTTCGAGACTGGGGAGGATCCGGAGTCCTGCTCCCAGATCTGTCCCATGAAAAATCTGCATTATAGCAAGACCCCCGGGGGGTATCGTGGGTACAGTGAGGTCTAGACAGCCCTTACCTTGCCCACTTAGCTAAAAGTAAATAAATAGATAGACAGATGAGCCATGTCCAGGAAGCCTGGGTGAGAGAGCAGTTTCTTCGTACGCATGAACTTCAGGGGCCTGAGCTTCTGTTCTCTAGCAGCCCTGGGCAGCCTGTGAGGACAGAGGAGCTGAAGGTCGCAGCATCTGAGTTCTGGATCTTGTGTGGCACTGAGGGTCGCCGCCTGCATCCCAGTGAACTGGAATCAGGGAGGAGACCCAAGGCAAGACTTGGGAGGAGCTCCTTTGTCACCAACAACATAAGGAAGGAGGGGCTGGGGAGACGGCTCAGCAGGGAGAAGTGCTCGCCTGCTGACTCAAGTTTGATCTTCCCCAGCACCCACATAAAGTCCGAGGCAAAGTGGCACTGTGTCTGAAAATCCCCAAGACGGGCAAGGTAAGGCGAGGTGGAGCCAAGAGAATCCAGAAGTTCATAAGCAACAGCAGGGGAGACCCTGTCTCAAGAGGGAGGAAGCCACAAGCCCAGACACGCACGCCTGGGCGTGCTCATCACACGCGTGCAAGTAAATAAGTGGGGCAAAAGCAATAGCCCAAGACACCTGGGCCCTTGGGGCAAAGCCAGCCGCTCCTCTTGGCAAGTGCCATTTGGTGGGCAGGGTCTTCTCCCTTGGGGGGACAATATGGCGCTCTGTCAGAGGAAGAGTGGCAAGAGGACACACGGATGGGGCCAGGTCCACCCACACTGGACTCCTGGAGACCCAGGGCAAGGCGGAGAGGACACGCACCCGATGATCCTGGCCGTGCCGCCTGCAGATTCTGTGGCAGCCTAAAAGAAGGAACATCGGGTACAAAGGGGAAAGAAGACATCTTCTTTGGGATGGGGAGTTGAGATCAGGGGTCCTGGGCTCTGTGATGAAGTAAGAAGGGCTTGGGGTTCCTGAGGGGGTCTGAAGCCCTCGACTCTTTCTCTTTGTGCCTTGTCCCCCTCTCCCCCCGCCCCTCCAGCTCTTTCTCTGCCTCGTCCCCGTGTGTTGCTCTTGGAGTTCTTCAAGGCCATCATCACCTTGACGTGTGACATGCCATGTGCTTATCTGTTAAGCGTACCTCCTGTCTTCACATGGGAGGTGCGGACGCGTTGGTCCTGTCCTGAGGCTGACCACCTAGCAGATCGCTGCAGCGGCTGTGCTCCGCCGAGCCACCCACGCAAGGGGCCGCGGGAGTGTCCTGAGAACACCAGAAGCTGCTGCTGGCCCCGTGGAGGTGGGACGAGGCTCCTTACACCCCCTTCCCTGGCCTCTCTTTTTGTGGTTTTTGTTTTACATTAGTTTACTTTGCTCTCTATGTAGCCCAGGCTGGCCTGGAGCTCATGAGCTTCCTGCCTCCACCATCCCCACATGCCTGAGGGCTGGAATTCCTGCCATGGGCCAGCGTGCCCTGTCTTGTCTGGGAGATTGGGTAGGTAGGAAAAGACACAGAGGTTCTTCCTTGGCCTGTGCCTGAACTTGGCCTCGTTCAACACAGGTCCCTAGAACCGTTCCTTGGGATGGTCAGATGGAAACACCCCTGTGAGGGGCCTGTGAAGGCCTGTGAGGTGCAGAGTCTCTCTGTCACCCATGTGTCTAACTCAAGACCAAAGACAATCAGGAGGACTTGCTCAGCACTGCAGCTGGACATCGTGTCTCTGGAGCTCACAGAGGCCCTTGCAGGACGTGCTCTTCTCAGCTGCCCCTCCAGTGCGCCAGAGCCCCCAAGTCCATGCTGGCGGTGCTGGCATCGGTGCCACCTTTGCCAAGCGGGAAGAGAAGATCTAAAAGGCAGCAGGAGGCCAGAGGCCCAAGGATAGACACCCAAGGACCAAAGCCACATCAGAAGGGCAGGGACAAGGCTGTGACCCACACAGGTGTCTGTGGGACATCTTGATCCGTAGCACTTCCCAGCACCACCGGGGCTCATCTTGCAAATCGAAGAAGCCATGAAGAAAAGAACGATGGAAGAGAAGTGGAGAGTCGGTTTGCCAAGTGGGGCCCCTGCTAGCGCCCAGCCACACTTTTATGGCCAAGTCATAAAGCCATGGAAATGGGGGCTTCAATGAGAATGCTGTCAAAAGGTGCCTCGTGGGGAAGGCGGCCAGCTGACCACAGTGGTGGGCAGAGGCTGTATTTCAGCCACTGCCCCGACTTGACACCCACGCTGCACACTTGCTCCCAGGGCTTATCTGTCTTCCTGGGTCATAAATAGTGAGCAAACCAAACTTGTCTTTGTGACTTGGTTCTGGAGTTCCATTCCCAACACGGCTCCTCTGGGAGCTGTAGCAAGGGCGCTGGGCCCTGGCATTTCCTACAACAGGATGGCAGTGGCGTTTCAGACCCTGAGGAGTGCCCCGTGCAGGTGTTTTCTCTCCAGAGGCCGCCGGTCTCCCTGGGAGTAGGATGGTCAGAGTCCCCGCTGGTTCCTTGTCCCCTGGCAGATGACAGTAGAGCCAAGTGTCTCGGTGCTACTTTGTCAAGGGCACAAGAGAACTCTCTCCCCAGAGGCTGTCTATGTGGGTAGATACTCTCAATTCACTGGCCGAAGCTTCTGGGGCCCTTGGTGCTCACCAGAGAGGCGGGAGGTCCTTCAGTCTGACATTCCAGCTCGAAGTTCAGCTGACATTTCCACACGTGTCTATGGTGTGTCTACGTCTGAGCACGGGCTCCTGTGTGCACGCACGTGAAGGTCCTGAGAACAGGATCGTCCACGTTTACACTCACATGGACGAGCGGAGCATGCAGATGTGTGTGTGCACACACGTGTATATTCTGGCATGTGTCTGTGAGCTGTGTGGGTGAGCCAGGAGGAGTGAGTTCCAGCCCAGGTGGCTAGGAGAACTCAGAGGCCACTTGCCTAGATCCGCGAAGGCCCTGGCCAATCCGGCCTCTCCGAGCCACCGTGATGGCGCTGTGACACCTTTCCAAGCAGCTTCACCCTCTTCCGCTGCCCGCTCACCCCACCTGCTCTCTGCACTCAGTTCTGCCGCAGGCCCTGCCTGGGGACAACTCCAGCCCAGGCCATTTCTCCTAATGTGTTCTTACCCACCTCACTGGGACACTGGGGCCCGATGGCCTGTGGGGCCTGCTCTGCGTAATGTGACATCCTGGTCTCCGTCCTCTAGATGACAGGAGAAGCTCCCTGTGTGACGACCAAAGTGTCCCTGGCATTGGGTAGTGCATCCAGGCAAAACTGAGTGGCCAAGAACCGCCCAATAACAGGTTGGAATCGAGTGCCCACGTGACCCCATGCAGGATTACAGGCCAGGGAGCTCTGGAGACTGTGGCAAACTGCGAAGATGCATCCCCGGGGGAGGCCACCGAGGCTCTGGTCTTGGGCCACCTGTGCGACACAAGTTCAGCGCTGCAGGTCCCACGTACCCTGTGCTGCCATTGGCAGAAGCAGAAGTGGGGTGCACATGCTCCTTTGATCTCAAAAAACCAAAGAAAACTCACTTGAGGTCCAACATTGGCCTTGGCCTCCACAGAAGATCCCTGCCCCACCACAGTGCAGGTTCTCAGCATCCTGCCCCACTTCCCCATCAGCTTGGCCCTTGTCCCGGTCTTAAAGTGTTTCAACAATGACCCCGGAACTCGAAGGCCTGGTGTCCCGAGCTCGGAGGGCGATGTAGGAGGACCTTCAGCTGGGAAGCCGGGCTGTGTCGGCGTGAGGCTGAGGGCTGGAGCCATAACCCTGAGGAGAGGGGCCAGCATGCAGCGGGCTTTGGGAGAACCTGCATGTGAAGTTCTCAGGTGTCTTGAAAAAACCCCAAACCTGTCCAGTGTCTTCCTGGGCCAACCAAGCCTCCCATGAAACAAGCTCCCACTGCTGGTGCAGAAAGGTTGGGCCACGGGAGTGTGAGCAGAGCCCTGTCCCAGGTACCATGCCCACTGTTCAGGACTGGCAGGGGACTCGAGGCCAAGCCTGCCTGATCCCTGTCAACCTCTGGAGCCTCTCTGGCCTCGGCAGCGAGGGGGTCTTGGGCAGCGCAGCTCGGGCTCCGACTGTGTACCCAGTTCTGTGCTTGCCATCTGACAGCATTCTGATGCTTAACCTGTGTGTGTGTGTGGGGGGGGAACATCTCTGCAAAGGCCGGGACTTTAGTTTTATCATGTTACGTCCTTGGTACCTCGAGTGGTGCCTAGTACACAGCAGATGAGGTTGAGGGGAGACGGCCAGACCCCACCCATTCATAGAGGCAGGGAAAATTGCATCCCCCCAAGTTTTTATTTTCACCGTGCCTGGCCTGTGTGATGGGCACAGATCAGATGAGGGCACAGCATAAAGGCCACCTTGGTACAGGTAGAGTCAAGGCTCACTGGGCTGGTGAGCTGGGGTGATTCACATGGATGCTCTAGGCAGAAAGACGTAGGGAACAGCATCGAGCCTACATGCTCTTCATACTCCCTCCTGCCCTCCTTCTTCACCCCATGGTTCAAGGTCTTTTGCCATCTTTGTATGACATAAGTGAGGAAATGACACAGAGGTCCCCATGGGTTTTAGCTTGCCATGCAGATATCATTCTCCTCGGTGACATCGGGGCTTGCCCTGGGCTGGGGACAGGACTGCAAGGAGATGGAGACGAGCCCCCACTCTCTTCATTGTTTTTAAGATCTAACTGGGTCTCCCAAGCATGCACACCTGCTTCCAGATGGGCCACTGGTGCCAGGTAGAAGTGTCTGAGCTGCCAGGACCTTCCTTCCCTCCGTCCTCTGCTATAGCCTTGCCACCCCAGATGCCCTTCCGGCTCCACGAGGGCACCAAAGCTGAGGCCCTGAGGTCCAGACACGACGTGGATGGGGAAGTCTGAGTACCTGGCTGGCACCCTGGGTCCCAGGGTGTGTTTGACGGTGCTCCTCAGAGTTGCCAAGTTTCCTTCCCATAGTCCCCTCTCCCCACGAGACATGTGAGCTTTTCAGAAGGAAAGAAAAATGAGGGGCAGGAAGAAACAGTACCTTGCCAAAGTTCACCACAGTGATGGTGGGGTGGGGCTCTGGCGGGGGCTTCTGGAAGATTCTGAAGTAAGGTTTGTTTTGCTCTCTGTTGCAGTCACCTTCTCCTTATTGGGGACAAACACCCAAGCACAAGCAGCTTATGGGAGGAAAGGGCTTGTTGCAGGCTGGTCACTTCTCACACAGTATGTCTCCTAGCGGGAGACAGCCACCAGGAGCAGCCAGTGGAACAGCCGGCGCTCGAGCTGCCTGTTTGCACACCCAGTTGGGCTGGACTCAAGATCCGCCCCTAGTGACGCTTCGGCTCTAGCAGGGCTCCATCTGCTGAAGACTCAATAGGAAGTTTAACTAAAAAGACCTGAGCTGTGGGCTAGAGAGATGGCTCAACAGTTAAGCCCGCAAAACCAAATAACCAGGGTTCAGTTCCCCAGTCCCCACATGAAGCCAGATGCACAAAGTGGTGCATGCATCTGGAGTTTGTAGCAGCTACAGGCCCTGGTGTGCCCATCTCTCTGTCTCTCCTTGCAAATAAAGAAATAAATGAATGTTTTTTAAAACTGCATGGATCTATGGGGGGCATGCATTTACATTCAAAGCGCCACATGCCCCATGCCCAGCACACATCCTTCCAGGAGAAAAACGCCACCATCTGCGGGCTTGGTTCAAAGCGGACACGGGGTCACATAGAAAGAAGGAGGACCGAAGGGGGG
The DNA here is from genome assembly GCF_020740685.1 of Jaculus jaculus. Taxonomy (NCBI): domain Eukaryota; kingdom Metazoa; phylum Chordata; class Mammalia; order Rodentia; family Dipodidae; genus Jaculus; species Jaculus jaculus. The sequence goes on from NC_059109.1 coordinate 135,979,708, forward strand.
TGCTCCAGGTGGTCACGGAGTCTCCAGCCTGGAACAAACCAGCCTGTGTTGCCACAGTGGTCATGGTGACTGTTTCTGAACAGACGCCCCGCACTGGGAAGGAAGGAGCTTCGAGGCTCAAACTTTCAAATTCACTGCTGAGAGAACCAGAAGTGAGGCGAAAATTCTCAGCAGTGTCCAGTGGCTGTGGCTATGATTCCTTTGGAGATACAGAGATTGGAATTTCATTGTTTCCTTTTTGATTAAGCCACACTTCTTTGACCAACAAGGCCTGAAGCTTGTGGAAGCTGACAATCATCTGGGCTGCACTGGACGCTAAATTTGGGTTCTGAAAAACTGAGGGGTTGAAAAGGAGCTAGAAGTGAAGGAGGTTGACACGATGACTCAGTCTTCTCCTTTGGGACGATCCAGGGAGAACTAAGCAAGTTTGCTTTCAAAAGACTTTGAGGAAACCTTGGACACATAGCTCTCACGTAAGCACAGCACCCTGTGGTTTATTAGTTTATTTGTTTGTGAGACAGCTAAGCAGAGCAATAGTGCTGGTTAGAGGAGAGATGGAGAAAAAGAATGGAAACAACTGGTTGCTACCCTGTGTCCTACAGGGCCCAGTCAGTCATTCATAAATCAAGAGTGGCCTGACATTGCTTTCCTGTCCTGGGAACACACTGTCAATCTTCTTCAAGTCGACATCTAACTTCCCAGTCTGGGCTCCGATCAATACTTAGTGCAGGAAGCCAAGGCCATCACACGAGGAAGTCGGGGAGTCAGCTCGTCCTTACAGATGGTTCTGGAAGAGTAACAGGAACCTCTCTTGTTGCCATGCCAGAATAGCTCGTCTGAATTTCATACAAGGGGTGGAGGGCAGCCCTCTGAAATGGAGCAATTGGGAGACGTCCCACTCTGCTCCAGACACCCCCTTGCACAGGGGTGCATGTGTGGGCCGTGGTGTTAGCCCCTCTGCCTCTCGGGCTTTCTGCCGCCACGTGGGGTCCTGCTCTTGCACGTGTTCCCACCGTGGTGATGTGGTCCAGGGGCCTTCGCCCGAGTGAAGCCATGCTGTGTGAACATCTGACCTCCAAAACTGTAAGGTAAGTAAGACCTGTCTTTCATTATTTCTTTTTGCACGTCTACGTGTGTATGATGTGTGTTCGTGTATGTGTGCAGGTGCATGCACATGTGTGTGCACACACGTGTGGAGGCCAGAGGTCGATGGTGTCTTCCTCAGTGGCTCTCCTCCTTCTTCCCTGAGTAGCGTCTCTCAGTGAACCTAGAGCTCACCACCAGTTCCACTAGACCAGCCAGCAGTGAGCCCAGGGATTTGTCTCCGCTTCCCCAACACTGTAATTATGGGCATGCTCCACCACGCCCAGCATTTACAGACATTCTGGGGACCGGAACACAGGTCCTCATCTTGCACAGCAAACACTTATCCCACCAAGCCATCTCCTGAACTCCAAATAAGCCTTTTCTTTCGAAGTATCTCTCCTGAAAATAAAACAGATGAACACAGAAGACTGGCACCGAGAAGGGGTGAGACCAGTTTTGTGATTTCTCGTTGAGCCCTTCCTCTTCAAGGTCCTGCCAGGCTTCACCAGGGTGGCCTGATCTGGGGCAGAGCTGACGACACATGGGTCCCTGAGGGGCACACTTGGGCCGCAGGGAAACCGTGGCAGCTGGGGAGAGGAGCAGCCTTGGATGGAAGTGTGTAGTCCTGAGACCCTGAGGCCCCCAGCGCTAGCGGATATACTTAAGCTACTGGACAAACGTGATCAGGAGGGATTTGAACAGTTATCTGTGTCTCTCTAAGAACCTAAGGGGATTCAGTTCCCAACAAAGAATACAACTTGTCCCTGGTAAGGATCATTTTCTAGAAGGTTCCAAGTACTTTTTTGGCTTACTGCCTGTTGAATTTTTTTTTTTTTTTTTGAATTTTAGTCTTCCCCCTTCCTGCTGCTACCTTCTCACCAACTATATTAGTTAGTTCTCATTGCTGTGAACAGTTACCTGGCCAGAAGCAACTCAAGGAAGGAGAGGGCTTGTATCAGTTTACGTTTGGAGGATGTATAGTCCGTCACTGCTCAGAAGGCACAGCTGGCCCGCTGGACTCCTTGCAGCGTGAGTCAGGAGGCAGAGAGCGAACAGGAAATGAGGCCTGGCCATCAAACCTCAAAGCCTGACCCCCGTGACCCCTTCCTCCAGCAAGGAAAGTTCCGCCTCCTAAAGGCTGTACAACCTTCTGAAACAGCGCCACCAGCTGGGGACCACAGTTCAGGCGCACGAGCCAGTCAGGGACCTTTCATATTCATCTTCACACTGCGCCAAAGGACTTGGCTTCTCTGGCAGCTCTCTTCCCACCCAGCTCCAGCTAAGTCCATCCTGCAGCACGGAATTCTGGAAGCAGCTCGGGAACAGGAGCCCAGGTCAGGAGGTGGCACTAAATAGATCTGACTTCTTTTGTTATTTTTATTGCCATGAGTTCAAAGCCAGCCTGGGCTTCATAGTTAGTTCCAGGTCAGCCTCGGGCTAGAGTGAAACCCTCCCTAACAATGGAACATAAAAATTTATTTGTTTTCATATGTGGCAAGGGGCATACCATTGCCTCTTGCTGATTTAAAGGAATGTCAGACTCTTGCACCATGCTTTGGGCCCCACTTTACATGAGGAACTTGGGAACTGAGCCCTGGCTGGAAGGTTTTGCAAGCAAGTGCCTTTAACCACTAAGCCATCTCTCCAGCCATTCTTTTAATGAATTTTTTGTCATGTGTGTGTGTGAAAGGGGTAACATAGTGTATGTATGTATATATCTGTGCAGAAGTGTGTGCTCTGTGCACACTTACAGAGTCCTGAGGAGAATGTTGGGTCTCCTCCATTATTATCCTGCTCTGTTCCTTGAGACAGAATCTCTCGCTGAACTGCAGCTGCCCTTTTCCAGTCAGATGGGAAGCCCCGTGCTTCTCCTGTCTCCTCCTCCCATAGGACTGAGGCTTTTTATGTGGTCACTGGGGGTCAGACTCAGGCCCTCATGATTCATGGCAAGTGCTCTTACCTGCCAGCCATTTCTTTAGCCCCTGCTCTGACTTCTGTCACAGGACCTGGGACACCGTTGAAGAGTGCAACCCATTCTCTCTCCCACGTGCTCACACTCACTCACACCCATCTCTCATACGCCTGCTCCTGCTCACAAACAAGCGCTCACACCTGCACATAGTCACACCTCCGACACTTTCGTTTTCACACACACACATATGTACGTACACCCTCACATGCACTCACGTGCGCGTGCAGACACACACACACACTCACGCGGGGTCTCACACACTCACTGGGAAACTGACGAAGACCTGTTTTGTAGGCCCTCACGTACACAGCCCCTTCCCAGGCCCAGGGATGGGTCCTCACAGGTCTATGTCTAGAACTTTGTACTTTATTATTTTTTAATTCAAGAAGCTTTAATTTTTTTTCACTTTCTAAAAAACTGATTATTGACAATCTTTATGTATGCATACACACAATGTTCCCTGATCACAAGTCCCTCCCCTAACCTCCTTTGTCCCTCCTCCCCATTCCCTTCCACTGAACCCCTATATTTCAACAAGTCCCTCATGTATTTTGATACCTTCATTTTAAGCAGGTCTTACATAGGTAGTGTCAGCCACTATAAGGTCACGAATGTTACTGCCACTTTATGTGTGGCTCGGTGTCCCCTAGAGCAGCCCACTCCTCCCCTTCCTTGGGCTCTTACATTGTTCTTTTTCTTTTTCTTTCTTTTTATTTTGCTACCTTTTCCACAGTGGTCCCTGAGCCTTGGAGGGTGTTATAGGCATGTCTCACTTTGTGCTGAACACTCCACTGTCACTTCTCAGCGCTTTGATGAGTTTTGAGTCTCCCCAGTATGTACTATTTTTTTCTTGCAAAGCCCACAGGCAGCCTGAGCTTCATGCCCAGCAGGCCTTCCATACTCCCCATCTCCAGTAGCAGATCCAGGGGGGCTCACAGGATGTGAGGTCTGTCTGTGGTTCCTCTGCAGCTAACGTGGCTATGGTGGCAGGGGTTGCCAGGACCGTGCTCCTTTTGACTCATCTTACCCAGGTCACGTGCAACCTGCTGTCTATAGATCACCTGAGTCTCTCTTTGTCAGGCTGCATCTCCAATGCCCTTAGAGGCCCAGCCATGATCCACAGCTTTCCAGTCTTTGGAGAGGCATCCTTTGCCACCTGACAGCTAGAGAGGGGAGAAGGGATGGCATATGGCTGTGGAGGGCATGGTGGAGGGTTGTGGAAGGACTTCGGGTGATGTCTTAATTCCCCAGGTTACTCCCCCTGGCCTCAGTGCATGGGGCTCACACGAGGCTGCTCCTGAGGGATCTATGTGCTAATTGATTGTCCCTGGCCCGAACGGCTCTCGGAGCTCCTCGGGCCCCCATTGCTCACTGTCAGGGAGTGGGAGTTATCTTTCAAGAACAGATGGAGAAGTTCCTGCTGGTTTGTTTTTTTAAAACCCATCATTCAGCACTGCATAGACGAGCTGCCAGCAGCTGTGAGAGCAACTTCCATGGCTGCATTCACGCAGTACCTCAGCTGTCCAGCCAGCCTCGCTCTCCTTCCTTCTCCCATGGCGTCGTCTCTGGCCAAGTGCAGGTGTCCTGTCAATAGCCAGACAGAGCAGCTTGAGGGGTGGCCAGACTCCAGGCCCTGGGCATGGGATGGGGAATTACCCTTTTGTCTTTGCCAAATGTCCTGCCTACAGTTGTCCTTGGCCAGTGAGATGAAAGGATCAGGTGCCCAGGACCAGCAGTGATGTCCACTCAATGTCCACTTGAGCAGACTGAGGTGTGCTGGAAACTTGGAGCTTCCCTCTCAAGCCCCTACCCTGTCCATTACAAATCCCTGGGCTGGTGGTGTCTCACTCATGCATTCATTCACTCTACTGTCACTCATTCATTCATTCACTCCACCTGTCATGCATTCATTCACTCTGCCTGTCACTCATGCATTCATTCACTCCACCTGTCATGCATTCATTCACTCTACCTGTCACTCATGCAGTCATTCACTCTACCTGTCACTCATTCATTCATTCACTCCACCTGTCATGCATTCATTCACTCTGCCTGTCATCCATGCATTCATTTGCTCTACCTTTCAGATGCTGTGCTGCTGGGCAGGGACTGAGCCACAGTTAAGACTAGTGAATTCCAGGTCTCACTTCAGACAAGACTCCTTTTGCTCCATACAGTGGGGCTCAGTGGGTGCACTGGATGGTATCTGGAGTGGAGTGCTACTGGAGACTAAACACCCCATACCACCCAGGGTGGCCTCTACAACAAAGAGGTAGTCCCAAATGTCCATAGTGCCAAGGCTGGGGAATCTCACTTTTATGGAGAAGATTGCAAGGCGGTGTTCTGGAAATGGGGACCAAAGTCCTATGGCCTGGCTCTGTGGCCCAGGACAAGCCCTTGCTGGTGAAAAGCCCCGTTCTCTCTGTCTCCTCTCCCGTCGAGAGGACTCTACAGCAAGGAGGCGTGGTGCTTTTCTAGGGATGAGGCTTTGTGAATACAGGCCCAATTTGATGTCACTGCCTAAAAGAATCTGGGAGGAAATACAACTCAAAATGGAACCACCTCTGGCTCAAGCCTCATTTCTTTCTAGAATAATCTATGGCTAAACTCAGCTAGGCAGTGGGCTCCGAGCAGCCTGCCTATCAGGCTCAGGTAGTGTGAAAGAAAGGAAGAACGTCCAGGGAAAATAATCAAGTGCACCTAAAAGTGGTTTCTGAGATTTGGGTAGAAAAATAAATAATAAATTCTGAGACCGTATGGGAATAAATGAGACCTATCTCAAAAATTGATACCAGGCAATTTCCAATAGATTAAAGGTCCATCCACAAAAGAACAACACACGCTGCTGTGGAAAGATTAACCCCCAGGAAGAAGCTCAGTGGGTAAAGCGATTGCTGCGCCAGCAAGGAGACCTGAGTTCAATCCTCAGCGCCCATGCAAATGCAAAGCGTGCCCGTGCCCGCCTGAATCCCAGAGCTCCGCAGGCAGAGGTGGAGGGATCTACGGGACTGTTGGTGAGCTAGTCTACAGGAATCTGTGAGCTCTGGGTGCAGCTAGATGGCCTTTCCCGATAATAAGGGGGAGAGCAAATGAGGGAGACCCCAGCGTTGACCTCTGGCCTACACATACATGTACTTACATGCATCTGTACATATGCATGCATATATACATACACATACAAGCACGTGCACCCACATCTACATAAACATGCACACATATATACACATATATGCACTCATCCCCAAATAAAAAAGGTTAACCCATTGTGCTGGGGTCAGGGGATGGAGCTGTTGTGAAACCCCTGCCATGGCCTTGTCTCTGCTCCTCCCAGTCGTGTGGGCATTTGGGTTTGTCTTTGCACTGGTCTGGGGGAGTTCGATGGCCCCTGTCTGCAGGTGGAAGGAAAACTATTGCTCTCTACACAGCATTCTACCCAGGGCTGTCCCACCATTTTGCTTAATTCCTGCATCTTTTTCCTTCTGGATTTCAGGTGTCCATCTTTCTCTGGTTGTGACCCCAAACTCCAAGCAGCAACTGGCACATGGTAGTTCTCCATTAAAGCATACCGACTCCAGCTGGGCGTGGCAGAGCACACCTTTAATCTCAGCACCCGGGAGGCAGAGGTAGAGAAGATGGGTCCCGCACTGGGGACAGCCGACCCAAGAGACCCGTGATCACGGCGGGGCCAAAAGGAGGACCAGCTCACCTGGGGTACTTTGAGCCCCACTCACCAGGGACTCTGAAAACACCTCTTGCCCTCCTCCTCAGCAGCCGTGTCAGGGGCAGAGAGGGCGCTAGAGTGGAAGACCATCGTGCCAGGATGCCAGGCTTTGTTGTGCATCTGGGAAGCCCTGGGGAGAGCAGAATTGCCTCAGCACAAGCTCACAGGCACACACCAGCACCCAGCACAAAGATACAGGCGCATTCTCATGTATGTATACATGCATGCATAAACTTTTATCTCCCCACCTGCCTGAAGAGCCATATGTACCTATTTACACGCATACCCATCGGCACACACACACAACACACATATATGCACAGGCACATGTGCGTACTGGCATATGTACATTTTCATGTGCATACACGTGAACATTTACTCTCCAGGCACATACACAAGTGGACTTCTATGCATACACGTGCACACTCTCACACACGGCCAGTTTAGACCTGGCATTCCTGCTGTCTCCGTATAGCTGGGAAACAAAGGGTCCACCACTGTGCGACTTGAGCCCCTGGATGCTTGCTCCAGGTAACTGGCCCTTATACTGGAGCCCCCAGCTAGACCACCATACCTCCATGTCCTGCTGTGGGTCTAGAGTCAAGAAGAAGGGGGTCTCCTGGCAGGTACCAGAGGCCATCTCTGACAGGCAGGAGGGAGAAAATGTGGGTGCAGACACGGGAGCCTCCTTAAAATATTCCACTCACATCGCTGGCGGAGGCCGTGCCCGGGTGCACCGCAATGGGGGGGGAGAAATTCATTCTGTTTTTTGAAATGCTGTTATTACACACTTAGCAAAGCCACAAAGGCACCTTGGCAGGACAGATCAAATAAATACGTGCACCGGAGCCCAGCAACATTTACTTAGCAGGTGACATTTGAATGCTATGAGTCCATTTACATACTAATTAAAATTTCCCTTTAAAACATTGAGACTTTTGGCCCCGCTGCCTACCCACAGTGACAAAGATTAAAAGATTTTTCATTACGTCCTGTCAGACAGCTTCCTGGGAGTGGTGGGGGCCCCTTCTCGAGATTCCCTGATGGCCGCTGTGCCCACCATGCTGCCCACCTCTCCAGGCTGGCTGAAGCCACGCTCCCGGGCCAAGGCCCATTACAACGTGGAGACTTTGCCACGGTGAAATTGAGGGATGCCTGCTGGGATGGGCGCAACCTGCGTAGATGAGTTTCATACCCGAGGGAACATTCTTTCTGGTCTTCAGAGCATTTATTTTTTAAGGGAGGAAGGATTTGTTTTGGCTCATGGTCCATCGCAGCAGGAGATGCCTGACATGTTGGCATCCCAGGAAGTAAAGAGCTTGGCCAGATCATACCCCAAAGCCTGCCCCCAGTGACCAACCTCCACTGCCATCCCGACAGCTTGAAACAGGGCCCAGTGCCCCTGGCAGGAGACTTGCCCTGTGGGCTGGTCCCTGGCCACAGGTGGCCTGGTGTGCAGGAGAAGGTGTCCCAATCCCTCCGAGTCCTGCCTCTCCCCTCCTTCCACCTTAGGGAATGGTAGGCTTTTGGATATGGACATATAAGTGGGGAGCCAGGTGGTCCCCACATCTACCTGAGGCCACGGATACCCTCCTCTCGTTCAGCTCTTCACTGGAAATGGCCTCCACTTACCTGCTCTCAGGAGACAGAGGTTCTGCCTCTAAGGCTTCTGACACCCCTCCCCCCCTTCATGAATGCTTATGAAACATTCGACAACAGCCCAGCATTGAGCTGGGTAAAGCCAGGGGGAGCCCTGAGGAGACTTCACTCCCTCCACGTTTGCCTTTTTGCGTCACTGCGTCATCACCTGCGCCTCACAGACAAGGGAACTGAGGCACAGCTGCTTAAATTAGTTTCCCTACCTTACACAGCATGTATCATCACCAGCTGGGAGAAGAGACTTGGGAGGAAGAGGCAGGAGGATCTCGAGTTTGAGATCAGATTGTGCTACATATGGAGTCCTGTCAAGGACGGAGGGAGAGTGGGAAGAAGAGGGAGAGAGAGAAAGAGAGAGAAGGAGGAAAGAAAGGAAGGAATGAGCCAAAGAAGGAGAGGGGAAGAAAAAAAGAAAGAAGGAAGGAAGGAAGAAAGGGAGAAAGAAGGAAGGACAAGGAAGAAGAAAGGAAAAGAGGGAAGGAAGGGTAGGAAGGAAGGAATGAGAAGGAAAGGATAAAGAAAGAACAAGGAAGAAGGCAGGGAGGGAGGGAGGGAAGGAGGGAGAGAGAAGAAAGAAAGAAAGGAAGAAGAGAGAGGGAGGGAGGGAGGGAGGGAGAGTGGAGGGAGGTGGACTCCGGTCCTCACAATTTCAGCCACCAGTCTGCCCCACCCGAGCCACCGTCCGCTGGGCTCTTCCTGTGCCGTGCACACCCGGAATCCATGTGGCTGTGACTGTAAAACCCCGGCTTCTCAGCCCTCCTCCACTTCTGAAGCACACCATGGGAACCTTCCTCCAGTCGGAACACCAGGGCTTGTTCCAGTTTGAAGTGCAGCCTCCACTCGGCCACCAGAGCACAGCCACACTGCTCAACCTCCACAGGGGAGGTGACAATTTCAGACATTCAAACAACGCCATCACCACCTAACTGACCTCGCCTCCTCCACTCCATGGAAGCGGAGATAGTGGGCCGGGTTAGGACAGCGCCCGTCAGGGGACAGGCTATGGGCAGAGAGGGGAGGCTTCAGAGCACCCCCACCTCGTGCTCTGGAATGCTCTGCTCCTGCTGGGCATAGTTTTCTTCCTCTTCTTAATTTAAAGTCTTGAAATACAAGGCTTGCATTTTAGACTTTTCCAGCAGTTATAAGGGTAATGAAAACCAACCGAGAGTCTGTTCTGGAAAAATAAAAGACCACAGGGAAAAACCTGCCAAAACACACAACCAAAGGAATGTCTTTGCCCCGTGGTCCAGATGCTGTCAGAGAAGACTGGGTCTGCTTACTTTTACACAGAGGAGCTCTCCTGGGAGGATGGGCACATGTGACCAGTGGGGGTAGGGTGGCGTCTTTGAAATGATGGGAGACATCATTCCCTCTGTCCAGGCTGCAGGGTCCTTGCCCTGGGTTCCTACTGCTATGCAAACAGCTGCTCTGGCATCACAGCTCGCCAAAGCCACTGATTGTCAAGACACATGGACAGTGCTCCGCAGGAATGGGGCCTGTTGGGATCTTGGCGGGAAAGATGCAAACTGTGCATGGATTGGCCTGGAGCTCCTGGGGGTCAAGGTAGTGGGACTCCCTTCGTGGTGGCCCAGGGTCCCAGGAAGAAGGTGGAGGAAGATGGCCGACCCTTGAGGGAAAGCCTACAACCAGGTGGTGGGGCATCGGTTACCACCCCCAGCTGTTCACGTCAATGCCGGAGCAGCCAAGACATGAGAGGAGAGAACCTGAACGGGACTGCTCAGGGCATGGGAGGAATGTCAAAATAATGGACCCTCAAGAACCTGGAACTCAAGTGGCAGCAGTGACAAGGGCCAAGCATGAAATAGAATAGTCAACGAAGTTCACAAAATAATAATAATAATAATAATAATGTGATATGTTGCTTTATATATCCCAGGTGAAAAGTGAAAAACATTTCCTAATATTGCCTGCTGAACTCTTTAGTCAACTGGGCAATGCTGGTGGACCCCTCTATGGAAGCCCTGTTCCCAACACTGTAGATACAGAAATAGATAGGGCAGGGAAGGGAATGCTCCCCTAGAATTTTAAGAATTGACAGAAAAGGAAGCTGTGGGATAGAGCAGTCACTGTGCACGCGTGAGGGACTGAGTGCAGATCCCCAGCACCCATGTGAAAATCTGGCCTGGCGACATGCCTGTAATTCCAGTGCTGGGGAGATGGAGACAGCCCACCCCTAGGGCTCACTGGGTAACTAGTCTAGCCAAACTGATGAGTTCTAGATTTAACAAGAGACCTCCTTGTAAAAAAAAAATAAAGTAAGGTGGAAAACCATTGAGTAAGAACATTAGCTCAACCTCTGGCCTCTCTGGAAGAGCTGGGGAGGACATCAGGAGACAGAGAAGTGTCTGCTGAGGCTGGTGGGGAGGTGACTGGGGTGGAGGGATGTCGAGAACATTCGAGCAGTTGACTCAATGCTGTAGTGATGTTGAAGCTCAGGTTCATGGCACGTGCTCAACTTAGAATGACAGAGCAATGGACAAGTGAATGATTGGATGAGACATCAGAGACGAGGCCGCTGGGGACATGGTTCCGCCTATGAGGTCTTGAGTCTGGAGCCCCAGAGCTCACATAAAATTCTGGGTGGGGCGGAGACAGGAAGACCCCAGCGCTTGCTGCCTTGTTTGTCCAGCTTCATGGAGGAGCTTCAGAGAAGAGGCCTGTAGGAAATATAAGGCAGAAAGAAATGAGAGGAAGACATGATGTTGATCTTTAGTTTCTACACACACATACACACACACACATATACACATATATACATGTACACACACACATACACACACATATACACATGTACACACACATGTACACATACATATACATGTATACACACATGTACACACATACATACACACATGTACACACATACACACATATACACATGTACACACACATACATATACACATGTACACACATATACACATGTACACACATACATACACACACATGTACACACACATGCATATACACATATACACACATATACACACACATAAACATACATATACGCATGAACATACCAAAGAGAGAGAGAGATGACAAGGGAACATAGGGCAAACTGAGGGTTGGAGCCCAAGTGGACTTGGGGTTATTGGGGGGAAGAAGTGGAAAGGAAGGGTGTAGTTTAGACCCAGGACTTTGGCATCTAAGAAAGAGCCATCCCACCCAGCAGGAGGCTTCCTTGGGGCTCTGGGCCCTGACAGCTTCCTTCTGGCTACACACTGAGATAGACCGACCTCTTGTGCTAAGCCAGCCACCACACGCTCTGAGATAGACCCTCTCTTGTGCTAAGCCAGGCTCCTGGCTCCAGCGCAGCTCCATCAGAAGGCGGGGGACGTGGGATAATGCCCAGCGCAGGCTTCAGCAGACCACAGCCTGACTCCGGGGCATTGAGACATCTGGAGCTAGCTGAGGTCAGGCCCCACTGTCAGATGATGCTGGCTCAGTGGGTGCCACCCCAGCCTGGGCCTCCAGCCTTAATTACACCGGAGACTGTTTACAGTGTGTAATTAACACCATTAAGTGACTGAGGGAGGCCTTGTTCCTGCCCTGCAGCTGTCTTCCCCACACTGTGATCTACACACCGCACATCTGCCTGCTCAGGCAGGAAGCAAGGTGCCTGGGTTCTACTTTATTTACGTCTCTGCTCTTTCTAGGAGGCGGAGCATCACAGTAATCAATAAAATGAAACACGCACACACGTGTGCACACGAACACACACACACACACACACACACACACACATAACAGGAGCAAGCTTTCATTCGTTGCTTGAATTTGTATATAAGCAAAATGGTTCCTGGAGCTGCGGATGTGGCTTTGTGGGTAGAGAACCTGTCTAGCATGCCCAAGGCCTGGGTTAAGTCCCCAGAATGGTACAAAAGTGGGCATGCTGGTGCTCTTATAGTCCCCAGGACTTATGGGTAGAGGCCAGATGATCAGAAGTTCAAGTTTAAGGTTATCTTCAGCTACGTAGCTAGGCCAGCCTGGGCTATAGAAGACCTTGTCTCAAAAGCAGATAAAAAGAAACACTTCCTGCTGTCTATGCAATCAATCCTCAGCTTCCCGTGGAGTATCATCTGGGATGTCTTCTCAACATGTCCGTGATGGCTATGAGTTCCTTTGTCGCCTGACTTTCTCCCTCCGAAGGGGAGGAGTTCTTCCCTGGCTCTGGGGAAGAGGAGCTGAATGGCCTATGTTTATTTTCTGAGGTGGGAGAGGCCCTCAGTACATTGCCAAAGCCGCATCAGGCGCAGCCCCCTCTGCTAGACATTGCGTAGGAGCTGTCACGCTGGAATTTGGGTAGGGATCCAGGGCTGGTGGAGAAAGGGGTTGGCAAGGCAGGTACAGAACATGTGGGACACAGCAGGGTTTGTCCCTGCCCACTGGGTACCATATACCCTGTGAATACCTCACACCACACATGCCAAGGGAAAAAAGCTCTCTTTTTACACGGAGGTGGGTGTGTCATGCTAAAGGAAGAAAGGCTTACCACTGCCACAGGCCGTCATCACTGGGCTCCTGGGCTACACAGAGGATGACAGTCCCAGACCTTCAAATGGTCCATCATCACCTACAGCTGACCTTTCCTCCACCACTCCATGCAGGCCATGACAGGGACTCAGTCTGGGTCCAGGCCATGAGCAGAAATGGGGAGCCTTCTGGCCTCAGAGCACCCCTACTCTGTGTTCTGTAACACCCCACTCCTTCTGGACATAGTTTTCTTCATCTCTTTCTTTAAATATTTTTATTTATTTACTTAATTAGTTATTTGCTAGGAGAGAGAAAGAGAGAGAGAGAGAGAAAGAAAGGGGCACCAGGGCCTCCAGCCACTGCAAATGAACTCCAGATGCGTGCGCCCCCTTGTGCATCTGGCTAACATGGGTCCTAGGGACTCGTGCCTCGAACTGGAGTCCTTAGGCTTCACAGGCAAGCTCTTAACTGCTAAGCCACCTATCCAGCTCCTTTCCTCCATTCCTTAAGTCTAGGTCTTAAAGTACAGGTGGCTTGGAGAAGTCAGTCAGAAATGGTTTAGGAGAAGGGAGAGAAAATGGAAGTCCGTTTGCTATAGTCAGCTCTGTGAGCTCAAGTGACGTGGGTGGTCAAACAGTCACTTCCAAAATAATTTAAAACTTTAAAATCCAATATTTCATAAGAGCGCTGGCCTTGGGATTGGACTGACCAGGGTGTGGACTTGGTACAAATGATGATATTGCTCAGCCTAGAGCAACTGCACCACCTTGCTGAGCCTCAGTGTCGTCCTCTGTAAATGGGGACAGTGGATCACCTAATGAGGTTGTGGGAGGGCCCGCTGGGACAATGTCAGGGTCGTGTCCAGCACAGAACCTGCTGGGGGACACAGTGGGCAAAGGGAGTGTCCTCTCATCTGCCTGGTGCAGCCCTTGCTGAGCGTCCCCAGGGTGGTCCCCACTGCGGTCCCTCGGCTCTGCCGGGGCCTCCAGCACTGCCCAGGCTTTCTCTTTTCTCTCACATGTCTCCATCGAGCTCTCACTGGGAGCACCACATCCCATTGGCCTGTGGCCCTGTGATTGAGTAGGGCTGGCTGCTTATACTCGCTGAGGGCCAAGGAAGGGGGCTATGTGAGCGCTGTACCTGAGACTTCAGGATGGGAGACAAAGACCTGAGGACGAGGGCCTGTGGGGTGCAGGCTAGGGGGTGAGGAGAAGCCTTGGTAGGGGGTGGGTTACGGCTCAGGGCTCTCAAGGAGTCCCTGGCTGGCCTCTAAGAGTCTCCCTTTTCCATCACAGCTTTGCGATTTGCCCTCTTGCTACGTTAGGAATTGGCCCCGCCCTACGCAGAGCCCTGTACTAGGAGGACAGTGCTTTACCACTGGCCAGTGAGTGGTAGAGTCAGATTTCCTGTCTGCTGTGGCCCAATCTTTCATAAATAAAACAATCAAAACCTGTGAAGGGTGGGGAGGAAGCAGATGAGTAGCTGCCGACATCAGAATTACTATGCCATCTGCGTTACCGACAACTTTCTGATTTGCAAGGAGCAAGCCCACATCCTGGTGGACAAGGGCTGTCCCTCCAGGTCAGATGGCGTGACGAACCCGTCACTGCCTAGACCACAACTGCTCCTGGCATGCCTGACACTCTGTGTGTGGATGTCCCGGCTCGTTCCAGAATCACAGAGGCCATCAATAAATTGTGTGTGCTCTCCTTCTCTCTCTCTCTGTCCTGGAACCAGAGCAGAGACTTGAAGCTCCTCTTATGCTGGGAGATAATATAATTATTGATTCACAGTGAGATTTTTTTTTTTTTTTTTTTTTTGTCAAAGGAAGCTGTGAACCAGGGTGGGGACAGTCAGGTTGTGACTGAAGTTGGGGATGACGTGTCTCCAGTGGGAAGCCCATCAGCTATTTTGTTCCCGGAGCTGATTCATAGGGAGCAACTGCGATGCTGGTATCTTTCCAGAAGTATCTGTAGGTCGTCGGGTCACATCCGTGACAAATCGAAGGCTGGCTCGTGGGCTCTGTGGAACATCGGCTGGTACCGTGAAGAGCAGAGGCGGAGGTGCCCTGACCCCTCAGCCTTCCCATCTGCATGCTGACTTAGCCCCCCTCACTCCTACCCAAATCTCCACTGGCTTAAACACCTACCACAGTGACGCCTCCATGAAAGTCACTTAGGTCCCCGTGTGGATCAGGACTCTCCATTGCAAGGGATGCAAACCCACTCACCGGGATTTTAACCAGCCAGTGTGCTGGCTCGCAAAACTGATCCACTCTGCTGCCCAAAGACGCCAGTGGGAGTCTCCCACCCTTGGGGGCTAGGCACAGAAGAAAATGTCTACCCTCAGTGTATCCAGGGCTGAGACCTCGGGAAAGGACAAGGACTGGGGGTGTCTTTGCTCCCCATTATGCCGTGGGGTGAGGGAAAATTCTCACCTGGGGAAACAACAGAGAGGGGTACAGGGCATGCTGGGAGGGTCTCTACGGCATGATCAGGGTTTACTTGGTCTCTCCAACCCACCAAGAGCCCCCTGCAGGCCGGGGGGGGGGGTCCATTTGTTTAGCCCATGCTTCAGAACTAGGCTCTTACTGTGAGCTGGCTGGTAGCAGCAGCGTGGAGAGCTGTTGTCTGAAAGCCGCGCCCTCCCATCCTGAGATTTGACAACTGGAGGAGCAGGTCCTAGGGGTGTAAGGTTCAGGCAAGAGAGGAGGCAGCCCTGGGGTGCTATGGCTTGGGGGGCAGCTCCCTGGCTGCCCCAGAGCATCTTCCTTTTATTCACAGATTTGTATCTGGTGTTAGGGACTGATTGTCCCCCCACCCCCCGCCCCACTGCATGGAGCTCAGTTCTGTTCATCACTTTGGCGAGGAGCTGAGCAGCTGTCCCCCACCCTGAGGAGTCACAAAAGGTCCCTCTCTCCTTCCTCTGGCACACTGCACGCCCCGACAGCCGGTAGCCATCACTCTGCGAGGCCCAGGGAAAGGAGAGGCGGCCCGGTTCTCAAAGCTGGCACGGCCCGAGCACCAAGCTTGCTTTGTGGTTCTCAGGGAGGCCCGTGGCAGCCATCCATGGTCAGGTGGACTCCTTGTCCCTGCCAAGGAGTCTGCCAGAAGAGGGACATTAACGTGTCTGAGCCAACACTGTTCTGATCAAAAGTCACCCACATCCTGGACTGGCTCAGGCCCAGGGCCTATATGGATCCAGGAAGGGGTGCTTTTGCCGGCCCCGAGACAGGCTATTTAGGGTTTCGCATGGTGTGGGATTCTTCTGGCTTCGACAAGATACGTGACCAGCAGGGAAGACCCAGACCAGGGTCTGGAGGTCCAGAGGGAGGCAGAAGTACCAGGAAGACCACTGGCCTGACCGTCGGGTCCTCCTATCTTATAAGACCTGTGGAATACCCTCCGTGTCTCCTCACCAAAAGCGAATCCATCTCAGCAGGGCTGGTGGGCGGATGGATTTCTTCAGCTCTGTCAACGTGCCCATCAGATAGCTCCCTGTCTGGAAGGTTCGTGCAGCTGAGCCAGATGGCTGCCCTCGTCTGGGTTCCTTAAGTCTAGATTCAGTTCACCTGCCAGGGTTAGGCACTCGTGGTGACGGAAGAGGAAATGAGTTTCAGAGCAGGGCTGGCTGTGTTTGCCCACGTCTCCACCAGCCTGCCAACGAGCAGCCGGTGGTGTCAGTGTGGGAGCGAGGGTGCAGGCACGTAGCTGTGCCCGGATGGTAAACACAGCCCCAGGCAGACAGTCCCCAGGGAAGGACCTGGTGCTGCTGCATGTGACCTATAAACAGGCTCTGCAGGGCTGTTCTTAACCAGGTGTACCTTAAGGGGCATCTTATGGGGCTATGCCTGGCAGGTACCTGTAAACCTGGCATACCCACCCTGGCAGAACTCCAGATGCAGAAAGACAAATAATCTTGCCTGACGGTCACCTTTCTGATTGTCCCAACAAAATATCATCTCCTGGGGGAAGGTGGCTGCTTGCAGCTCTCTGCAAACCTGGGCCTGGTCCAGAAAACAGGTGTCTTGGCAGCCCTGGCTGGGGAGCACGGAAGAGCAGGAGATCCAATCCACCCTGAGCCTGAACGTGCAGCCAGGCTTTCTCCACACATGGGCACTCTCCTCCACAAGGGGCCCATGTGATGGTTGCCTCAAAGAGCTCCAGAAAGCCTGTGGAAATGCCACTTCCTTCCAAATGGCTGTGGACAAAATGGGGTCCCCGGGTCGTGGGACAGACTTCCTCTGCTCCGGTCATCTTCGTGGTTCAGCTTTAGAATCAGGAGGGGTCTGCCCAGGATGTGAGGGGGTGGGGGTGGGAGCATTCCCCCTTAGCGTGTCTACCAGACAGCGATACGTGGAGGGCTTCTCTCTCCACACGACCCTTGCCACTGGGTCTGTACTCACTCCGGGTCTCAGATGCCACCTGTATGCCCCTACTTGAGTGGGCTCCCAAGATTCCCCAAGAGGGTCCCAGAACTTCCTCACAGACCTATGTAAGGCACAGCGGTAGCTTGAGACCCCCGTAATGCACCTCATAGACTCTATACTCCATATGTGAAATGGGCACTCAGATGAGATGTCATTGACTCGGATGCCTCCTGGGCCCCTGCACTCAGTGCTAAACAGGTGGGCTTAAGAACTCCAAATAGTTTGAAGACTCCAGAGTACTTTGTCTACGGAGATTTTATTTATCAAGATCTCTGGGTTAGGAGTTGGGGAGATGGTTGAGTTGGTGATGGAGTGCTTGCCTCACAAGTATTAAGTCCTGGGTTCAGGCTCCCAGCATTGTGTAAAAGCATGGCGTGGTAGCATGTTCCTGCAATCCGAACACCGGGGAGGTATAGACAGGATGAGCTTCAGGCCTTTCGGGCTAGCTGGGCTAGATGAGGTGGTGTCCTTTGGATTTAGTGAAATGCCCTGTCTCAGAACAGAAGGTGGAGGGCAAGCAGGGAAGACACCTGATTTCAACCTCTGACCTCCACACCTACGTGCACACACATTCATTGAATCCACAGACATGGGAACATGCATACACCCATGTACACATGCATACCACATATATGCAAAGATATCTGGTTGGAAATGAAATTTGATACTGTTCTTTTGAGATAGAATCTCACTATGTGGTTCACATAGCTCAGCCTGGCCTTGAACTTGTGATCCTCCTGCTTCAGCCTCTCGTGTGGTGTGTGGGATGTTATCATGAAGATGGGGTCGCCCTGTGGATCTTAAAGGCCTTTCAGGAAGCCCAAGGATCCTGGGATCACACTATAGGAATTGCTACACTAGGTCATCTACAAAGACACGCAGGCCTTTTTGGAGCTGGGAAGCTGGAGGGTGGAGAATGGGCGCAGGCTGAGCGCAGGGCTCTGCAGCTGAGTGATTGGAGACCTGGTCTTGAAACTCCAGAGCCTGAACATCTGTGTCCCAATGGCTCCAGTAAGAGTGGCTCAGGAGGCTGGGTACAGGCTGCTCTATGTCACCCTCCCTCTTTTTTCTGTATCCCTCAGTGCCCAGGTCTTCTGCACCAGACCAGGGAGGCACTGGCGCCCCTGCCTTGCAAGGTCCCCCCTCTTCTTCTTGTTGTCTATGAGCAGGAGGTGCCTGGAGGTATTGTCCAGAGAGGACAGGCCACACCCAGCGCTGTCTGTCCACAGGTTGAATGCCACCATGCTTAGACAACTTCCTGCCAAGTGCCACCTGCAGGGTCTATTGCCACTTGTGATGAACAGTGAGGACTTTGGCTTTCCTATGAACCTGACTTTGAACACAGGCTCCACACTGTCTGTGAGGTGATGTGGGACTTGTGACTTTCCGTTTCTCTCTCCCTTTAAAAAAAAAAATATTTTTATTTGAGAGAGAGAAAGAGGCAGATAGAGAGAATGGGCATGCCAGGGCCTTCAGCCACTGCAAACAAACTCCAGACACATGTACCACCTTGTGTTGTGCACCTGGCTTACATGGGTCCTGGGGAATTGAACTTGGGTCCTTTGGCTTTGCAGGCAAACACCTTAACCACTAAGCCATGGTGACTTTCCTTCTATCAGCTGTCGTTTCCCTTATGAAAAATGAAACTACTAATAGCTGTAGTCATCTTCTCATTGCTGACACAAAAGCAGCTGATGGGAGGAAAGGCTTTATTTTGGCTTACAGTCTTGAGGAGAAACTCCGCGGTGGCAGGGGAAAGAGGGCACTAGCAGAGGCCGGTCATGACTTTTGCCACAGCAGGTGGACAGCTGGAGCAGGAAAGTATGCCAAACACTGGCAAGGAGGAGCTGGCAATAACACCCATAATCCTACCTTCAATAACGCACTTCTGTGGGCAAGGCTTCAGCTCCCAAATTACCACTAATGGAGGACCTAGTATTCAGAGTACATGAGTTTATGGGGACACAGACCTCAAACCACCACACTAATAAGACTGTATTGTGGGTCAGGGGAAATGGCTTAGCAGTTAAGGCATTTGCCTGCAAAGCCTAAGGACCCTGGTTCAACTCCCCAGGGCCCACGTAAACCAGATGCACAAGGTGGCACATGCATCTGGAATTCATTTGCAATAGCTGGAGGGCCTAGTGTGTCCATTCTCTCTGCCTCTCTCTCTCAAATAAATAAACAAAATATATTTTTTAAATGTATTGGTTATTGTTGCTGTGACCAAATACCTGACAAGAAGCAACTTAGGGGAGGAAAGGTTTATTTCAGCTTACAGTTCCAAAGAGCACACTCCATGGTGAGAAAGGCGTGGTTACAGGACCATGTTGCAGCTGGTCTCATTGTGTCCTCAGTCAGGAAGCTGAGAAGATGGATGCTCGTGTCAGCTATCTTTCTCCTTTTTATCCAGCCTAGGACTCCCAGCTCATGAAGGATACAACCCATAATTAGAGTGGGTCTTCCCACCTCAATTAACCTAATTTAGAAACTCCTTCATCAGACCAGCTCAGAATTTTGTCTTCTAGGTGATTCTAAATCTCATCAAGTTGGTAATACTAACCATTACAAGTCCACTTCTTATCAGTTTAACACCCAAACATATCACTTTTCAGCTATAACTTTCTACACTTTGTCCCCATAGCCTAGCTCCTGAAGGTCTTTGTTTCCCTCTGAAATTTCATGAGCTGGACCTCCACTGTTTGCACTTCTCTCAGCATTCTGGAGTCATAACTCCCATGAGAATGGCTCATAAAGCTCTGGTGACAGCATTATAGCACTTTTTTTTAAGGCCAGAGTTCTAAACTCCTCCACATTCCTCTTGCAAGTCAACCCCAAAAACCTATGAATCAGATAGTCAGGTTTATCAGAGCAACAACCCCACTCTTGGTACCAACCTTCTTGTATTAGTTACTTTTCTTTATTTTTTTCAAAAATATTTTTTAAAATTTATTTTGATCAGAGAAAGAGAGAGAGGGAGAGAGAGATGGATAGATGGATAGATAGATAGGAAGGGGGAGAGAGAGAGAGAGAGAGAGAGAGAGAGAGAGAGAGAGAGAGAGAGAGAGCGAATGGGCATGTCAGAGCCTCCAGCTGCTACAAACTCCAGATGCATGCACCACTTTGTGCATCTGGCTTTGTATGGGTACTAGGGAATTGAAGCCAGGTCATTAGGCTTTGCAGACAAGTGATCTCTCCAGTCCCTTAAGTTAGTTACTTTTCTTGTTGTGACAAAAACCCTGACCAGAAACAAATCAAGGAAGGAGTTATTTTTGCTCACAGCTCAAGGGTGGAGCCAATCATGGCAGGGAAGGTGCAGGAGCAGAGCGTGGGGCAGCTGGTCACGCTGCAGTCAGGAAACAGAGAGGGCGAAGGCTGCCGCTTGGCTCAGTTTTTCCTTTTTACTCAGTTCAGGACCCTGGCCCATGGGAGAGTGCCACCCACAGTTAATCTCCCCGCCTTAATTAATCAAATCAAGGAACTTCTTCATAGTCATGCCCAGAGGTGTGTCTCTTTGGTGGCTCTAGAGCCTGTCAAGTTGACAATCAATGTATTTTTATTTGTGTATGCATACACGTGAGTATGATGTCTATGTGCATATAGGCACATGCGTGACATCGTGCCTGTCTGGAGATCACAGGACAACCTTGGGGAATTGGTCCTCTCCTTCCTTCTTATGTGAGACATATTCTCTCTCTTACGTTTTGCTGCTGAGAAGGCCAGGAAAGTTGCCCGCAAGCTTCAGATTCTCCAGACCCCACCACCCATTGCCAGAGGCACGTTGAGACGGCAGGTGCCAGCGCCCGTCTATGCCTGGCTTTACATGGGGTGGAATGCCAGTTGGCCGACCAAGTGCTTTTAACCATGGAGCAAACCCCGCAGCCCTAGCTGTCAGGATTAACATCACGACGGGTCTCCGTGATCTGACCCACACCTACCCTTCCGTTTCCGGACTCGCTTTTCTACAGCCTACCTGGCTTCACTCAGTGCCCAGGTGCACTCTCCTGTGGGGCTCCTGACTTCGATCACAGTCTTCTACAGCTGGCAGGCCCTGCCCGGCGGGCTCTGGGTCTCAGGGGGACCATGCTTGCTGGGGCACCACGTTCAGGAGGGAGGCTCAGCTTCAACAGCCCGCCACAGCACTCGTAGGTACAATTCACTCCCCTGCTGTCCTCTCTCAAGCTGTGCTCTCCCACACAAGAGCTGCTGGCCTGGATAAACCAATTACAGCCGGGCGTGGTGGCGCACCCCTTTAATCCCAGCACTTGGGAGGCAGAGGAAGGAGGATCACTGTGAATTTGAAGCCACCCTGAGAGTACATAGTGAATTCCAGGTCAGCCTGAGCTACAGTGAGACCCTATCTCGAAAAACCAAAATAAATAAATAAGCTAATTACAACAGAAAAAATTTGTATTTCAGCTCTCAGTGTTCCACCCCTCCAGCGTGATGCACTTGGACAAAATAACCCAGTGGCCAGCCAGCGGCAGCACGTGAGGGTGTGCAGAGAGATTTTGCAAGCTCTGTGAGCTGCTGTGCCCATACACAGGGCAGCTGCGAGGTGGCCAGGAGCCACCCAAAGGAGACTGGGAGCTAGTGTGTGACTCCCTGTGCCCTCCTCTCCAAAACGTGCTAAAGATGCAATATGAGGAGGGAGAGGAGCTGCCAAGGGTGGAATGCACAATATTTGGATATTTGGTAGCATCTGTCAGAAAAAAAAAAAAAAAAACAAAAAAAAAAACCCCAGATTTTAGAATTCAGGTCAAAAATAAAGATCACACCAGAGTGGTAGTGCACGCCTTTAATCCCAGCACTCAGGAGGCAGACCTGAGAGGACCACCGTGAGTTCAAGGCCACCCTAAGACTACATAGTGAATTCCAGGTTAGCCTGGGC
This sequence comes from Jaculus jaculus, assembly GCF_020740685.1. NCBI lineage: Eukaryota > Metazoa > Chordata > Mammalia > Rodentia > Dipodidae > Jaculus > Jaculus jaculus. The sequence goes on from NC_059109.1 coordinate 136,001,955, forward strand.
TAGGGTGAGACCCTACCTTGAAAAATACCAAAAAAAAAATAATAATAATGATAAGAGCTCAGTAGGACACTGCTTTCCCTGGGTAGAAGAAAGTGGAATCATTGTCCCAAGGCCTCACCTGGTGCTGCAGTGCACAAGGGACGCTTGTGCTCCCAGACCCTGCAAGGCACCCCTCTTCCTGTCTTCCTGTCACCCAGACATTCCACGCCAGCTCCAACCTCAGGGCCTTTGAAGTCGCGGCCGTCTCTCACCTGCGTTCCTTTGTCATCCACGCTCATCTGCAGGGTGCAGAGGCAGTTCCAAGACAAGGCGCTTGGTGCTATGTGTCTGGTAGCTGGCTGAGGCACCTGTGCCATCTAAGGAAGAGGACAGCCCCTGCCAGGGTGGGCAGGGCGTGAGCGGTCCCGGCCTGCACCACACGTGGCACTCGAGTCAGGTGTAAGCCGTGCTGCTCTGTGCTCAAAAGAAACCAGGGTCAAGCCAGGTCTGGCGGCACAGGCCTGCCACCCCAGCTGTTTGGGAGGCTGCGGCGGCAGGAGGATGGCAAGTTTAACACCTGCCTGAGCTATAGAGTGAGTTCAAGGCCAGGCCAGCCTGAACAACTTAGTGAGACCCTGCCTCAAAATAGAAAGTCAAAAGGATTGTGGATCTAGCTCAGTGGTGAAGCTTTAATCCAGCATGGGCCAGCCCCTGGCTTCTCTACTCAGTATTGCAAAAACAAAACAAAAAAGCCAGGCCCTGTCTGCCTCCCAACGCAAGCCTCCACTGCAGCTACCATATGTCTCCATGGGGTCTTGGTGTTGTCCATGAACTGTGACCCGACCTCACTCTGTAGCCATACACGCTCCTCTCCCGGCTAAGGCACTTCGCCACCTCATTCTGCAAGTTGCTGTGACCTTAGGTGACCATTGTTTCAAAAGAGAAGTCTGCCCAGAGGAGGGCCAGGAGGCTGGAGCCTTGCAGGCCCCAGCCATGCATGTGGAGGCTGGACAGCGTGTGGGCTGGCAGAGGCTGGAGCCCTCAGGCGATGGAGGGCCATGGATGAGGGTCATGGGCGGGATGCTCAGTGAGGGGCTGGTGCCTAGGTGACGAATGTGGCTGGAGGGTGCGGGCGCAGGCCTCCTCTATCTACTTCCCACTGGCAGAAAACTTAGGAAGACTTGTGCTGTTCTGGCTGCCTCAGCTTGACTTTCACTACCCAGCTGTCCGCACTATGCTCCTAACAGGTCTGGAAGCCTGACACCTTGCTCAGCACAAGGCAGGGACAAAGGGCTGTGGCCAGATTCCAGCACAAAGGGCAGTAAGAGAGGAGCCCTTGTGTTCACTCCCCACCCCCCACTTCACCTCCAGGAAGCCTCCACAGGCCTTGTTTGTCCCCCACCGGGAGTCTACAGTGTCCCCCACAAGTCGAGCGAAGTCTGTCTGGAGCCCACAGCGTGCAGCCCTGGCAACTGCGCGGGGCCGAGGCGCGGCCATATGGGGATGCGGCTGTGGAAAAAACATTCAGAAAATGGCTTTTCCAAGTGTTTAATCCACAGCAGACGTGTCGTCTTACATTGGTCTGTTTGCTTGGCTTTCTCTGTGGGGAGGTGCTTCTCTGTCTCGCCGGCCTCCCGGAGTGCAGGAAACTGGGGCTGCCAAAGACTCATTGCATGTGACTCACTGGAGAGGAAGTGCCTGGGGACGGGGACTGGCCTGGGGACGGGACTGGCCCGGGGCAGGTGGGAGGGTGGCAGACGGGAGGTGCAGGGCAGCGACCAAGGGGAAGAAGCTTCCTGTAGCCCCAGTGGCTCCTGGAGCCCCCCCCCCCCCACGCCACAATTCATTTCCCTTGCCTGGATGCCAAGTGTTTGATTTCCCCAGAACCATGAACTCCCTCCTGGTCACAGCTCACGTGAAGACACTGCACAGTCACTTTGCCTGAACTTGAGTAATGGCGCCCACGCTCATTGCAAATTATGGAGTTTCCATGATTTTTGCAACAGAGAAACAGCCTTTCTTGAGAGTGCTTAACAACACCAAAGGTTGCTCCTAACATCTCCAGCTGTTTCTCTGTGTGGCTTAGTCATCTTTACCATGGCTGAGTTCCCAGAACCCAGGACCAAGATGCCTCAGGACCTTTGCATATTCTTTTCCCTCTGTCCCCCTTTGCCTGTGCAAGGCCTATTCCACAGTTCCTGTCAATTCCTCTCCGGGTGGTGGCAGCCTCCCCCCCCACCAAGTGTGTGGGCCTGCGTGTCGATATGCATGGCACTGTGATCCCCCCACTCTGCATCTGACCATCATCGTGCCCCACATTTACATGGACCTGGGCCAGGGGAACAGCCAGTCACAGGCCACCCTGTGCTGATGGAGGATCCGCAGAGAGGAGGAGAGGAGGCGGGCGGGGCAGCAGGTGGCCCTGCATGGAGTCAGTCCTGAAGACCCGTAGCCACAAGACAAGAGCAAGTGAGTTTCTTGAAGATGCCCAGCTCCTCCGGGTCATGGAGTGTCCCGTTTGAGGAGTGAGTCGAACGCAGAACGGCTCCTCGAGGACTTCTGCAGATTCACTTCCGGTTGCCCAGATGGGGGAAGACAGGTGTTGGCCCCCAAGATGCTCTGTGAATCTATGAAATTGTCACCGTACATGGCAGAGTCTTTGTAGATGGCATTGACTTAAAGATCCTGCAGCGGGAAGTTGCCTTGGAGTGTACCCTCTTGGTCCTTGGCTGCCCAGCCAGCATCTCCCAGGAGCCCTCCTTCAACACCCCTCAGGGGACAGTCCACAGGTCCGGCTCCCAGGAAGCCCAATTCAAGAAACCCTCCTGTGGCCCTCACATGGCATTCCCCAGAACACCCTCGGAGCCCGAGGGCGTTTCGTGCCATTTGCTGGTTGAGATCCTTAGTTTGTGACAAAAGTTTCCCATGAGCGCCAGCCAGAGCACACACAAAGAACTTGACTTGTGAGTAACAAGGCCAGGTTGCTGAGCCCGTGTCAGTCCTCAAGAATGTTTCTAGCCCCTCCATCTTTCAGGCAAGGCCCTCCCTCTTCCCCCCAGGAGGCAATTAATTTTTACAACCCTTTGCTCTCTGGGGCCATGTGGCCAGGTGATCTCACTCTTGACACTTTATTTTCATCTGTTTTAAAGATGTGATGTCTGGAGACTCACAGGTCCTACCCCCACCACCACCCGTGAGATCTCAGATCCACCAGAAAACAGCCTCTGCTGAGTGGTGACTACGCAGAGCCTGGAGGGGACAGCAGCGTCTGCCCCTAGTGCTCTGTGGTTTAAAGTCACCCTGTGCCCTCATAGACCAAATGTGAAGCTTCAATAAAGTTATCGTTCTGGGAACTTGGGGCATGCCAGAGCCACTACAGGCTTTGCCTGCCACCTGCTCCCGACCTCAGACACAGGCTTGTCTGCACACAGCCTTCCGCTCCTGGGAGAAGGAAGCTCAGGGTCACAGCCCTGCCTGGACATCAGCGTTCCTGGTGACGTGTAACCAGAGGTGTTTGCGAGACGCAGGGACTCATGCCTGGAATCCTAGCGCTCAGGAGGCTTGAGGGAGGTGGATTGCTGTGAGTTTGAGGCCAGACTGGGCTATAGAGTGAATGTTCTGGGTAAGAGTGCGGCCTGCCTCAAAAGGAAGAGGAGAAGAGAGGACGACAAAGGGGGAGAAGAAGAATGAGAGAGAAAAGGAAGAGAAGGAGGAGGACGAGGAGAAGGAGAAGAAGGAGAAACTACAGAAATAGAACTAAATGCTGTGGACACAGAGGCCATGGATGAATTGTAGCCATCTCCTGCTGCCTGCGGAAGAGACCCCCATTTGCTGGCCTTGCTGGAAAGGGTAGTTATGGGACCCTGGTGCTTGATGGAGGGGTCCCCTCCAGCTGCTTCTAACACCGCCTCTCTAGTGGGAGGAGTGGGAGGAGAGCAAGTCTGCACTTTCTGAACCAGGCCTCCCAGCAGCCTGCACTTGCAGGATACGGTCTCAGCCCCTCCCCATGGAGCTCCCCTGGCCGTGTGTGGGCATCCGGAGCTCCACCGGGCTCCTGACCCCTCCGCTCTGCAGCAGCAGTCCCAGGGTGGCACACCCCCCTCCTGTATTATGACCCTTCCGGAGCCAGGTAAGAAAGGAGCCACTCCTGGGCTGCACTGCAGACCTGCAGCCTTTACTTCTGGGATCAGGGCTGCCCAGCACCGGAGTGTGAGGGCGCTCAACTCAAGTTCAAGTGCAACAGGACGGGCACCTGTCAAGCAGCATCAAGAGCAGACCTGACTTGAAAGTGGATGGAAAGTCACCTAAAGGTGCGGGAGTGGAGCCGGCTCTCAGTGTGGGCAGCTGCCCTGTGCATGCTTGCTAGGCTCCTGCGGGCAGAGAGGGGCAGAGCTGGCAGACCCACCCCAAACCAACAAAGAGGCTCAACCCCTCCAAACCTTTCCTCTGAATGATGTGGAGGGAACCTACTGTGCATGCTACAGAGCCAGCGCAGGGTCGGGTGTGATGGAAGCCAAGCAGTTCCTGTGTGTGTGTGCGTGTGTGTGTGCGTGTGTGCATGTGTGTGTAGGCCAGAGGTCAATGTCAGGTGTTTCCTCAGTTGCTCTTCACTTTATTCTTTTTTAATTCTATTTTAAAAAAATATTCACAAGGAGAGAGAGAATGATGCACCAGGGCTCCTTGCCACTGCAAATGAACTCCAGATGCATGCACCAATCTGTACATTTGGCTTTATGTGGGCACTACAGAGTAGAGCCCAGGATGGCAGGCTTTGCAAGCAAGTACCTTTAACTGCTGAGCCAGCTCTCCAGACCCCCTACTTGAGACATGGTCTCTCACTGTGCCTAAAGCGCACTAATTCAGCTAAAGTAGCTCAACAGTGAGCACCAGCAGCTCTCCTGCCTTGTTCCCCAGTGCCGGGATGACAGGACAGGCACACCCTGCCAAGGCCCAGCACTCACATGGGTGCTGGGATCCAAACTCAGGTCCTCATCTTTGTGGAGTAAGAACGTTATCCACTAAGCGATCTCCCCAGCCTCGTGGTTTCCTTGACTGCACTAGAGGCTATCTCTTGCCCAACAGCACGGGCACTGCCGTCACCCTGTTCCGCCAGTGGCGAAACCTCCTAAGTCCACCTGGTCAGGTACGGACTTGGCCTTTGCAGACCCCATGCCCGCTGACTCCCAAACCTGGATTTTCGATTGGTTCTTACATCACTCAGCCCCATGCAACAGCACCAGGGAGGATTCTTATTTTCTAATGTGTCCCAAATCTCGCAAAGTTTCTAGATCATAGGAAATGGTCCTACCTCAAGAGAAGAAGGCACTACCAGCATTCTGTGAATTCAGAGCATTTGGGAATTTCAGTTCCTTTATTTGTTGGTCTGATAAGTATATCTTGAAGAGTTACTGTGTGTCCAGTGTGGGCCCTGTGGCCTCAGCTCTGTGTGCCAAAGCCCTGGAGGACATGGTCAAGGGAGTTCACAGAGAACAGAGGATATGCCATGATTAGTCTAGGACTGGTGGCTTGGAGCCCAATCAATCTATTTTGAGAAGTTTCTTGAAAACTCTGAGTACATACCCTCTATCTATCTATCTATCTATCTATCTATCTATCTATCTATCTATCTATCTATCTAACAGGACATCTTGCTGTCTTTACTCAGCCTCTTCGATGACTTCAGTTAGGCTCCACAGTGACACTTTTCCAGGAAGGGAGACAGAGCTGCCCATCTGGTTCCTCATAGTCCCCTGGGAATAGAGATCTGATGTGGTCGTGAGCCTGGAACTCAGGAGGCTTTTCCGGGGTCCACTCCTCAGCCTACACATGCTGGCAGTGGATGAATCCACGCCTTCTTGCTGCTGTCAAGACTTGGGACCTTGCAGGGTCTAGGAGACGTCAAGATAATAAAACCAGAAGCAGGCAGTCTGAGAGACGGGATTCTGTGACATCTCCCGGCAGGGTCTCAACTTTAGTTCTGTAAAGAGAGAGAAGAACAAAGGAAAGAAGGGACAGAGGGAGGGAGAGAGGTAGGGAGAAGGAAGAAATGGAGGGAAGGAGAAAGGATCAAACAAGTTTGAAAATAAAAAGGAAAAGCTACTGTGTTTTGACTTTCTTGGTTATGAAAGCCAACCGAGTTTTCTTAAGAACTTGAAACCTGAGAGAATGAGCTGTTTTTTAGCCTGCACTGCGCATAGGAGATGATCAAACCAAAGCCTCGGGCCAGATCTGCAGTGGCACGGGCGAGGTGGCCCTCAGGAGCACACTGAGAAATGCTGTCATAGCCAGTGTGAAGCTGGGTGGGGCGGTGCACACCTATATTCCAGCACCCAAGAGACTCGCAGTCCACCTGAAGCTGGACGATGGCAGAGTGCAAGGCCAGTCTGAGCTACATCACTGCAGAGAGGGTTCCCTGCCAGCCTGGCCTACAGGAAAGAAGGAAAAAAGTTCAATAGGAGAATTTTCAGGGAGAGAATCTTCCACCCGAGAGGCAGACACAGGGGAGTGGGGCTTCCCAGGGGGACAACAAGTGTCCTAGAACTTGCGAACACGATGTTGCTGCCTTCTGGAATGATCCTTGGATACCTTGGGGACTCTGCTGTGGGTCAGCACCAGCGCAGAGGTGTTCACAGAGACGCCAGTGTCATATCTGGGCACTGTGTGGAGCATAGCTGTTTAAAACAGAACAGACCATGCAAGCTTGGCAAAGGTCCAGTACCTTGGAGCCTGGGGCAAACACAGAGAGAGTGGCTGCAAGCTGAGCATTTTCAAGAGCCTCCAAAGCTTCCCTGTTGCTCCTTCAAATCCCCAAACACGCTCTGTGCTTGTTCTTTTTCTATACCTGGACATTTGTCACGCTGTCACCTCCAAGTGTCTGTCCTTTCCCACTACAAATGCTCCAGATCATTCTGTTTCATCGTTCTATGAGCAAATCATTCCCCTGGCTCTCCCAGGATCATCCAAGGTGGGGCCGGGCAGGGCCGGACAGGTGTGGGGATGCTCACATTCCAGCTGAGGTTGCCTTGTCCCTGTGTGATGAACAGAATCCTGAGGACATCCACGCTAAACAGAAGAAGCCAGTCACAATGTGCAAACGCAGTGTGATTCCATGTGTAAAAGGCCCCCATGGCTACTTCCTAGAGACAGATGGGAGGCAACTGGGGACCGATGGTGAGGGATGGGGACAGCAGTTGAGCTTGGGACAATGACACAGTTCTAGAGATGTTTGGCAGAGACGGTGGCTTTGCAAAGTGAGCAGTAATGTGACAAACGTGCACCCTTAACAATTCCATCTTATGCCAACTTTACCACACTTGCGAAAATCTTCCGAAAGCATACTTTGAATTTGCAAAAAGTTTCTGCCAACGGCTAGGATGTCTCAGACCCTTGTCTGGAAGCTTCACCATTAAAAACTTGGGGCACAAGGTTCTCAGGTCCTTGTGACCCCACCATTACTCCCACAAACTTCACCAACTCCCAACAACTGAGGCCATACCCACGGCTGCTGTCCACTTCCCTGGACCAGTGAGGACCAACCAGCCCTCATCAACAGACAGTTACCTTTGCTACCTGGTTACCAGAGCCTGGCTAGAGCGGATGGATCTCACCCAAGGGATCTGGAAGTTTCCATTCTAGCATTTTCAAAAAGTGGTTAGCTGATGCTGGGGCCAAAAATGCCTCAGGTAAATATTGACCTTGGCTCTCTGTGTCCCCAGGAGACCAGGCCTGGGGCCAGAGGAAAGAGACACAGAAAAGGGAATTTATGCATCAAACACTATGGGTCAAAGCGAAGAGACAGATGTTCTATCCAGCTGTTCTGGTCTCAGCCTACCATGCCCTTGGGACAGTGCTGGTCCTTTTTTCCAATTGAGAAGGGGGACCCTTTGTGGGAGGAAAACTCATGAGTGATTGATCCTTTTTTATACAGATTAGATAGGGAAGCAAGACTGCCCCAGTAGACATGGAGAAAAAGCACAGTTTGTAGAGAGCCAGCCCTCTGCAGACCAGGAAGGAAAAGGACGGCTGGGCATGCAGACGAGGAGGAGCCCATTCCTGCCATGGGTGTGCGGACAGGAGAGGAGTTTGGCAGCAGCCTGGGGTGGTCAGTCCCCACCAGTCAAGCTTGCCACTGGGGCCCAACCCCAAACAGCTAAGAAATGAAAGGCAATTTACTGACCTTCTTCTAGGTGTCCATTAAGACCAGTAGAAGGTTGCTAACTGTCAGGAGAGACCAGGCCAGGCTAGCCGGCAGGTGAGTGCAATTCTCTCATTTCTAGTGTCGCCTCAGTTCAGTAGTACCCTTCTTTCTTCCCTCCTTTCCCCCACCGCCCTCTCCTCCTCCTCTTCTCCTTCCTTCCCCTCCCCTCCTATTCTTCCTCCTCCCTTCCCTTCCTCCTCATTATTGGTCCCCCTTCTTCTTTTACGTTTTTTTTTTTTTGTTTTTTGTGTTTTTTTTTGAGGTAGGATCTCACTGTAGCTCAGGCTGGCCTGGAATTCACTGTGTAATCTCAGGGTGGCCTCAAACTCACAGTGATTCTCCTACCTCTGCTACCCGAGTGCTGGGATTAAAGGCATGCACCACCACACTGGCTCTTCTTCTTTTACTTTAAGAAAATTATGCATTGCAGAGAGATATAGACAGAAAGAGAAAGAGAGAGAGAGAGAGAATGGTAACACCAGGGCCTTCAGCCACTGCAAACAACTCCAGATACATGCACCACCTTGTTTATCTGGCTTATGTGGGTACTGGGGAATCGAACCTGGGTCCTTAGGCTTTGCAGGCAAGCAGCTTAACCACTAAGCTATCTCTCCAGCCCTCTTCTTTTTCTGAGATGAGGTTTCACTGTGTAGCCCAGGCTGACTTTGACCTCATGGAACAACTGGTACCTCAGCTTGCCAAGCCCTGAGATTCCAGGCGTGAGCTTCCTCACCCAGCTGAGAGTCATTCTAACTGCAGGGACAGGTGCCTTCAGGATGCAGGGGATGCTTTGAGGAAGCTGGTCATGACTCCAGATGGAAGGGGAACATGGATGGTGTCTTATTTTTCACTCGTGCCCTAGTAAGGATGCACCAATGGGCAATGTCCCCAAGGATGCTAATGGTCCTGAGGACAAATCTAGAGACCTCCTCTGTCCTGTGATTTTCCTCATCACTGCGACCAAAATGCCGGACATAACCTAAGGGAGGAAGGGTTGATTTGAGCTCCTGGTCTCAGTGGACTCCATCCTTCATGGTGGGAAACGTGGTGAAACAGCCCAGCTCATGTCATGGTGTTCACAGGGCTGAGAAGAAGACAGAAAGTGGATAAGGACAATGCACCCCAAAGAACGCACACCCAGTGAACTACTTCCTCCAGTTAGTCCCACCTCCTAAAATTTCGGTGACCTCCCCCAACAGCCTCCAGGTAGGGACCAAGCACTTAACCGTCAGCATGTGGGGACATTTCAGATTCAAGCGGCAACACCTGGGTTTGGGTCTCCCAAAGCTCTGTCTTAGGCCCTCGCAATGGTGGCCTGGCCAAGCTCTCCTGAACCTGGAGCCAGCAGCTTGCCCGCTCCTACAGGATACATAGCCAGCTCTCAATGTTGACCTTGCCTTACGTCTCAGCCTGCCACAGAACTGCTCCATGCTCACAGTGGTGGGCCCAGGAGCGAGCCGGTGACCACAGCCAGGCCCTTCAGGTCTCTCCCTAAAGTGGCTGCGTTTCGGTGCAGGTCGGGAAGGAGCTCTTCCATGAAGTGAGGAGGTGGGAAGATACCACAGACTTCAGCTGAGCCACCATTCTAATCCAATGACGGAGAGAGACACACAGACAGACTATCACAGGCAGAGCTTGAGTCCTGGATCCAGTCGTACAGGTAACCATTTGCCTGAAGATTCCTGGTAAAGCAAACCAGCCAGTTCCCTTCAGCTTCCTAGCTACTTCGCACTGGGCTTCTGGATTTGCACAGGGAGCCTAATTGGTCCAAAGACTGTCTGGAAAGGATGACCTGCCTAGGGCAGGAGGGAGGGACATGGTCTCCTCAGAGTGCTGTCTGGCCTAACCAACTTTTAATTAATTAATGGATTGATTAATTTTAAAATTTATGCTTTTCAATAGGGCCTTGTGTAGCCCAGGATAACCTTGAAACCACTATGGAGCTGAGGATGACCTTGAACTTCTGATTTTCCTGTCTCTGTCTCCCAAATGCTGGGGCTATAGGTGCATACCACCACATCTGGCGTATGCAGTGCTGGGGGGATGGAACCCAAGGTTTCATGCAAGCCAGCTTGACTGAGTTGTACCCCCCCCATCCCTGACCATGTCATTCAGCAACTTACGAAGATCAGGACACAGAGACAGGGCTGCTGACGGCGACCCCACGGGCACTGCAGCTGTGCCAAGGCAGGCCTAGTCTCTAGCACACCTTGACTCTGACCTAACACAAGCGATGTCCCCTCAGTGGCCACCAAGGACAGCAAGGGTGAACAAGCAACCAGGACCCCCTTATGCCTCCTGAACTGCCCTCCACCCCGTCAATGCCATGTCACACTTCAACGGAGTGGCCCTCCCACTTCCCACTGGCCTCTTGCACTGGGAATTCCCTGAGGACAAAAGTCCTGTCTGGGGCTGGAGGGATGGCTTAGCGGTTAAGGTGTTTGTCTGCAAAGCTAAAGGACCCAGGTTCCATTCTCCAGGACCCATGTTAGCCAGATGTGCAAGGGGGTGCATGCATCTGGAGTTTGTTTGCAATGGCTGGAGGCCCTGGAGCGCCCATTTTCTCTCTCACTCTCTGTCAAATAAGTAACTAAATAATAATAAAATGTTTTTAGGAAGTCTCCACTTTTGATGGTTCAGCTCCCAGTCAATAAAACCTCTGCTGGATGTGAAATGGAGATTGGGTCTTTACTTCATAGTGGGCAAGCTGCTGGTGTCCCCCCCCCCCCGCCTCAAGTGCTTAGGTATGATCCCCAGGAGTGAGGTCACCTCCATCCTGAAAAAGGACCACAGAGCCAGCACCCTTCTGGCAGGGGTCTGGCAGCCAGCATGGGCCCAGTGTTCCCTGTACACATGTACGGTGCTGGCTGCTGTCAGGTTAGTCCTAAGAGCACAGCGTCATCCTGGGCTGTCATCACAGAGCCTCGCTTGAACATACGTTTCTGAGGAACTGTCTTACTTTCTCTGGGGAATTGGGACAACAGTGGGTGTGAAGGGGACCTGAGAGGCTGCTTGGAAACCACGATGGCCACTGAAGTTGGAACTGCACATGGCCCAGCCTGGGACGGGGCAGTAGAATGAGGAGAGTGGAAGACCTCTGTTCTAAGGCCAGATGCCTGAGGAAAACACGGGCACAAACCATCTGCTCATGCACCATCTTTGGCCAGTGACTCAAGTTCTCTGGGCCTCAGTTTCCCCATCCTTGACACAGTACCAATGCAGAACTTATCTTGTAGGGGTGCTGTGACAACTACCCAAGCTAACACATCATTGTGATAGCTAATATCAATTATCAACTGGACAGGCTCTAGAATCGCCTAGGAGACAAATCTCTGGGCATGTCTGTGAGACAGGTTCAAATGAGGTTTACTAAGGGGATAAGACCCATGCTGAATGTGGCAGCACCTTCCCGTGGGCTGGGATTCCAGACTGAATAAAAAGGAGGCAATGAGCTGAACATGGGCAATTACCCATCCCTCTCTGCTTCCTGACTGTAGACACAATGTGAACAGCTGCTTCCTGCTCCGGCCACCACACCTTCCCCGCCCATGATGGACTGTATCCTTCAAATTGTGACACCAAAGAAACGCTTCATCCCTAAGTTGTTTTTATCAGGTACTTTGTCATAGCAATGAGTATTAACTAAAATTGTCACAATGCATAGAGTGGCTCTTGGCCACGTGGGTGTACTGTGGGCACTTCCTGAGAGATCCACCCACTGCTACTTCTTTTTTTTAAGGTTTTTATTTATTTTATTTTTTAAAATATTTTATTGACAACTTCCATGATTTTAAACAATATCCCATGTAAATTCCCTCCCTCCCCCTGCTTTCCCTTTTGAAACTCCACTGTCCATCATATCCCCTCCCCCTCCCATCAGTCTCTTTTTTGTTTTGATGTCATGATCTTTTCCTCCTCTTATGATGGTCTTATGTAGGTAGTGTCAGGCACTGTGAGGTCATGGACATCCAGGCCATTTTGTGTCTGGAGGAGCATGATGTAAGGAGTCTTACCCTTCCTTTGGCTCTTTCTGCCACCTCTTCCGCAATGGACTCTGAGCCTTGGAAAATGTGATAGAGATATTTCAGTGCTGAGCACTCCTCTGTCACTTCTTCTCAGCACCATGGTGCCTTCTGAGTCATCCCAAGTACACTGTCATCTGAAAAGAGAAGCTTCTCTAACCAATAGTGAGAGTAGCATTAATATATAGGCATATATAGTAATATGTAGTAAGAGAAGTGCTTACTGGGAAGTTTGGTGAGCATAGCATATACATTTAGCCAGATAGCAGCAGACATTACACCCCTAGGGCTCATGACTTCCCCTGTTGTAGATTTTCAGTATCAGGGATGTATTCCCTCCCATGGAGCAGGCCTCCAGTCAAATTAGAGGGCAATTGGTTTCCACCATGACAGACATGCCACTATTGCACCTGTTGACTCATTTGGCCTGGCTGGCCAAATATAAGGCTTGCAGTGTCCACTGTTGAATATCTTCACTGATGATTTCTCTCTTGCACATTGAACTGCACGCAGTGTGGCTTTTCCTAGCTTTCTGTCAACTGGTCTGCTGGAGGAGGATTTCAGCTCAGCTTCAGCAGAATTTCTCAGGAAGGTATCCCATCCCTGGCACTGAAAATTTTTTTTTGAAAATTTTCTAGTAACAATCTATGGCTCCTATGTGTTCAATTGTCCAAAAATGTAGGTTTCCATATGACTTATTTATATCCTCTTAGATTTTATTAGCCTTCCCTCCACCTTTCCTTTATTCAATCTTTTCCCCTGACCTCACTTAGGCCTTTTCACCCCCATTAATCTGTTCTTCTACTTACATATATACAATATCATCCTATTAAGTCCACCCTTCCTCCCTTTCTAGTCCCTTTATATCTCCTTTCTAGTTTACTGGTCTCTGCTAGTGAGTTTTCTTCCTACTCACAAAGAAGTCCAATCATTTGTAGCTAGGATCCACATCTGAGAGAGAACATGCAATATTTGGCTTTCTGTGCCTGGGTTACATAACTTAGTATAATCCTTTCCAGATCCATCCATTTTCCTGCAAATTTCATAATTTCATTTTTCTTTACCACTGAGTAGAACTCCATTGTGTAAATGTGCCACATCTTCATTATCCAATCATCAGTTGAGGGATATCTAGGCTGGTTCCATTTCCCAGCTAATGTGACTAGAGCGTCAATAAACATGGTTGAGCAAGTATCTCTAACGTAATGAGACAACTCCTTAGGATATATGCCTAGGAGTGCTATAGCTGGGTCATATGGTAGATCAGTTTTTAGCTGGCTTAGGAACCTCCACACTGATTTCCACAATGGCTGCACCAGATTGCATTCCACCAACAGTGTAGAAGGGTTCCTGTTTTTCCACAACATCACCAGTATTTGTGGTCATTTGTTTTCATGATGGTGGCCATTCTGACAGGAGTGAGATGGAATCTCAATGTAGTTTTTATTTATTTATTTTTATTTTTTTAAATTTTTATTAGCATTTTCCATGTTTATAAAAAAATATCCCATTGTAATTCCCTCCCTCCCCTTCATCAATGTAGTTTTAATCTGCATTTCCCTGATGGCTAGGGATGTAGAATATTTTTTAGATGTTTATATGCCATCTGTATTTCTTCTTTGAGACCTCTCTATTTAGTTCCATAGCCCATTTTTTAATTGGGTTGTTTGATTTCTTATTATTTAAGTTTTTGAGTTCCTTGATAACCTAGATACTAATCCTTGATCAGATGTATAGCTGGGATTTTTTCCCATTCTGTAGGTTGCCTCTTTGCTCTATTCACAGTGTCTTTTGCCATACAAAAGCTTTGTCATTTCATGAGATCCTAGTGATTAATCTGTGGTTTTATTGCTTGAGCAATTGGGGTTATATTCAGAAAGTCTTTGCCAAGACCAATATGTTGAAGGGTTTCTCCTACTTTTTCCTCTAGCAGTTTCAGAGTTTCCGGTCTGTTGTTAAGGTCTTTAATCCATTTGGACGTAATTCTTGTGCATGGAGAAAGATAAGGATCTATTCTCATCCTTCTACAGATATGTATCCAGTTTTCCCAGCGCCATTTGCTGAAGGCGCTGTCTTTTTTTCCAATGAGTATTTTTGACATTTTTGTCGAATATCAAGTGGCTATAGCTACCTGGACTTACGTCTGGGTCCTCTATTCTGTTCCACTGATCTACATGTCTGTTTTTGTGCCAGTACCACGCTGTTTTTGTTACTATGGCTCTGCAGTACAGGTTAAAATCAGGTATGGTGATACCACCAGTCTTATTTTTGTTGTTCAAAACTGTTTTAGATACTTGAGATTTTTTTGTGATTCCAAATGAATTTTTTCCCCTATTCCCACAAAGAATGCCATTGGAATTTTGATGGGGATTTCATAAAATATGTAGATTGCTTTTGGTAAGATTGCCAATTTCGCAATATTGATTCTTCCAATCCAAGAACGAGGGATGTCTTTCCCATTTCCTAGTGTCTTCTGCAATTTCTCGCTTGAGTGTTTTATAGTTTTCATTGTAGAGATCCTTCACTTCCTTGGTTAGGTTTATTCCCAGGTACTTTATTATTATTATTTTTTTGATGCAATTGTGAATGGGGGTGATTCTCTGATTTCATCCTCTGTGTGTTTGTTATTAGCATATAGGAAGGCTACTGATTTCTGTGTATTTATTTTGTATCCTGCTATGTGGCTATAGGTGGTTATCAGCTCTAACAGCTTGATGGTAGAGTCTTTAGGGTCCTTTATGTATAGAATCATGTCATCTGCAAGTAATGATAACTTGTCATTATTACTTCTCAATGTGGGACACCAAGGAGGCCTAATGTTCTGGGCCAGAGCCTTTATCACCCCTCCCCTGACATTCTGGGTCAGGACGCTGCTCATCCATCACCCAGTGTGCTGGGCCTGGGCTCTTGCTTTCCACCCTTATTCCCCAGTGGCTGAGACACGGGGATGCTGCGCTGTGCGGCCCAGAGGGGGAGACTGTGGGAAACCCCCCGTGGAGCCAGAGCCCTCCTCTGTTGAGGCCGTGTCCCCTCAGCCCTGGTAGTCCCCTAAGTGGCTTTGACTATTAGGTCCTGGAGATGCTAAGTGCCTGCTCTTCCATTTGTTCCAAAGAACAACAGTCACAGTTGTAATTTACAGGTTGTCTGCAAGTTACTGATTTATAATTCATAGTACAATATTTATTTCTAACAGGAAATTAATTTTGGAAACACAGTGGGTGATTAAATTAAATTGTAAAACTCTTCCGCTGGAAGGGAGGAGGGGAGTGAGAGATGGAATGCGAGTGGCCAGGGGTGGGGGGGAGCCCCACAGCTAGAAACCCTCCCAGCCCAGCCCAGAGGGGAGGCTGCTTCTCTAGCACACTGCAGACCACGTGTGCGGTTCCTGGGGAGTCCCACAGAAGTGCCTACTCTCTATAGATGGGGCAGCAGCAGACAGAAGAAGTGATCCCACCCCAGTCCAACTGGTGAACCAGTGTTTATTGGACTTACTTACAAAGCAGGAATGACGGTCACTTACAGGACTGTGGATGGGTCCAAGGCAGCTGCATCACCAAAAAGCCCATCCCAGCCCAGGTGACAACTCAGAGAAGCTGCATCTCTGGGGCTCCTGGCATAACTTGTAGGCAGTTCTAGCACATGTTTTGGGTCCATATAACCTTGGCTAGAGACCTGTGAGTCTTTTAAGTTTCCTGCAAATTTCACAAGTCTGAAGAACCACACAGCCTCACCTTTCATCCAGAAGGGAAGGTTTCAGTTCAAAGGAAACCAGTTGCACAACCATGGGAGGGCACAACTAGTTCCTTTCCCCAGTGAATTTGTCATTAAGGGAAAGGAAAGTGTTGGTTGGAATTACTGCTTCCTGGCCAGGGTCACTTACCACCTTTCCTCTACAACTACCACCCGAACCTCGGGATGAACAGAGGGTGAAGGTGTGTGTGCCACAGGGCTAAGACAGTCAGCCCCAGGGCCGGAGAGACTTGGGGTCAGATCAAGCTGCAAAGGGTGCTGTAAAAGCAGTGTTGGGCTGGAGAGCTGGTTTAGCGCTTAAGGCAATTGCCTGCGAAGCCTAAGGACCCATACTCGACCCTCCAGATCCACCGTAAGTCAGACACACAAAGGTGACGCAAGCGCAAGGTCGCACATGCCCAAAGGTGGTGTAAGCCTCTGGAGTTTCATTGTCGTGGCTGAGATTCTGGGGAGCCAATTCTCTCTCTGTGTCTGTCTTTCTCTGACTCTCTCTGAAAATAAAAAGAAAAGAAAAAGAACATAGTGTTTCACTCCAAGAAAGTTTCCAATCCTAGTATGCCCCAAAGCTTTTAGATTTCTTATACATTTTCCTTGGCAATTGGACAGTCTTTCTTTCTTTCTTTCCTTTCTCCTCCCCTCTTTTTCTTTCTTTCCTTCTGTTTCTCATCTCCTCCACTCGCATTTTACCGTAAGCAGCTGGAAGAAAGCACGAAGGATGAGAAGATGCCATGTCGGGCAGTCAGGTACCTTTGCCCATTGCCTGTTCGCCAGTCCCCGAGGTGAGGGTGCAGCAGCTGGTGGGACAAGCAGTGGAACCCTTCTTCCTACTGTGGTGACACTGTTCTTCTTTCCTCTACGTTCTTTCTAGAAGCCTTTGGCAGGTCCTCCAGACTGGCCTAACACCCCACTGCATCATCTTCTGCCCACAGTGGCTCAAAGCCAGTGTCATGTGTACTATAATGTCACATCATTTGGTGAATGCTCCACTCCTGAAACAAAAGCATTGCTGTCCACTGCTGTGTAACACAGCGCCCCAGACTCAGGGCTTTAATAATATTGGCCACTTCCTTAGGACCACCCCAAATTCTCTCGACGGGCCAGCCTTGGCTGCAGGCAGGGGCAGGGCTGGATGTAGGTGGTCCTCCCACTTTCAGCTGCTGAGGTCTGTCTCTGTTTTCCTCCCATGGGCAGGGAAGTTGCCTGCAAAGGTAGCGATCACAGGCTCAGCTTACCCAGCATCCCCCGTGTGCTTCCCGCCCTCCCAACACAGCCCGTGGGGGACATCTTAGAATGGCTTCCCAGACAAACCACTTGTACCCAGACCCTCATCAGAGCACAGGTTGGGTCAGCCTTGCAGAGCTAGGGAGCCAGGTCCAGAACCGGAAAGCATTGCTAGCGATTGGACGGCACGCACTCTCGTGTGTGCGCACAGAGCATCCCGCAGCCACTAAGCGAGTAACAAGCCAGGCGGCTTTTCTCTGCCCAGCAGTCTGGGTCATCCATCACAGGTGGCCAAAGAGCGGCCACGTGTCTACGAGTGGGGCGCTGGGGTCATTTCAGGATCCTATCTGCCGCGAAAGGGGAAGGGAGCCCCTTCTCTTCTACTTTGTCCCCCACCCACACCATAAGCCAACCAGTGTCTGCTGGGGGACTTCCCTCCCCCACAAGCTCACTAGCTGGCCCCACCCCAGCCCATCTGCTGGGCATGTGTAAGCATTGTCAAATTGTTTGAATAAATTGTCACTCTGATTAAAATGTTTATGTCTGCAGGATGACTCGTTTCTACTAAATTGTACTAAATAGTCTCACATGCACTGCAGAGTTTGACATCTGTGTCTGCCTTCCCCGCTGATGGCCAGACAGAGGCTGGAGGGTGGGGGAGGAGTCCTGTCTCCCCTCCCGAAGCTGCTGGCAGGCGAAGCCACTTGGAGCCCAGCCACGTGGGTGGGAGAGACAGACAGTACTGGGTGTCTTGCCCTTCAGATGCAATCTCTCTCACCTCTCTGTCTCTGTCTCTGTCTCTGTCTCTCTCTCTGTGTCTCTTCCTCTCCTTCTCTTCTGCCCCTCTGTCTGTCATCCACACATTTATTTCTTCTAGATCAGGTTTAGATGGCAAGACCCTCAGCCCCTTCTCAGAGCTGGTCAGTGTTCACTGTACACATACACACGCAGATAAGGAACCCAAGTCATCAACTTCCAGATGGCTTAAAGCACCCACACTTCTGCAAGACCCTGAACTCCTGGTCAGCCTTGCTCCACACGATGGATGGATGGATGAGGGCTGGATGGAAGGATGGATAGATAAATGATGGATGATGGGTAGAAGATGGAAGGAAGGAAGGAAAGAGATAGATAGATGAAGGAAAGAAAATGGTGAAATGAGAGAGAGAGAAAGAGAGAGAGAGAGAGAGAGAGAGAGAGAGAGAGAGAGAGAGAGAGAATGTGTGTGTGTGTTGCAGCAGGAGGGGCTGTGTGTGCTGGAGTTGGGGAGAAAAACAGTAAAATAATAACCTTTACAGACTAGGCCCACGTAGGAAAAGAAATGAATGTGAAAGCTGGAAGATGGAGACATGTGCTCAGCTGATCTTCTGAGTATCTTAACAAAACACAAAATAGTTGGCGAAAACAGAGGGACTGTGGAAAGGATGGGAGAGTGTTGGCATAGGGCACGTTCCTGTCCCATGGCTCAGTGGGTGTGAGGAGAACCGTTTCCAGCTCCCAGGTGTCCGCCTCGTGGTTGCTCTCCTTTGTCACTGGGTCACTATTCTGTGCTGTAGGACGCTTGATTCGTCATGGTGTCCGTCACGCGCAGCTGTGGGAGGGCCTCTCCCGAGACCCTGAATTCAAACAGTGCTTCCCGACTCGTTCACTCCCTCACTCACTTATTCATTAACTTACTTATTCATACCTTCATTTTCCCACTCATTCACTCCTTCCTTCACTCACTCATTTATACAGTCACTCACTCATTCATTCATTCACTCACTCACTTATTCATTCCCTCATCTTATTCATTCTTATGAGACTGGAACCCCAAGACTTGAAGGTAGTACGACACATGCCATGCACTCCGGAATTTATAGGGGTGCCAGAAGAGTCAGTAATGAAGATGATTTCAATACATTGTTTACAATCAAAGTTAAAGCAGTGGAGCTGAGGAGATGGCCCAGTGGCTAAAGACACTTGCTGGCAAGGCCAGTCAGCCCCGGGTTCAACTCCCCAGCACTCATATAAAGGCAGACAAAAATAAGTGGCAAAAGTATCTGGCATTCCCCTGTAGCAGCGCGAGACACTGGTGTACACACACACACACACACACACACACACACACACACACACACAAGTGAATTCTTTTAAAAATCAAAGGTGTAAATCCATGCGAGAAGAACCTCCACATTGTGAGCCAGAGGGTGGTGCAGGGCCAGGGAGAAGGGCATCAGAGGGCGGCGCAGGGCCAGGGAGAAGGGCATCAGAGGGCGGCGCAGGGCCAGGTAGCAGGGCATCAGAGGGTGGAGCAGGGCCAGGTAGCAAGGCCTCAGGTCAGGTCAGGGATAGTTCTGACCTCAGGTTTCAGAATCATGTAGTTTTGGAAGAATTGTCATTTGGAAGCACTGCACCAACGCACTATTGATATTGGTTCTGGGTGCTTGTGTACCTTCCACATTTGTGCACGTAAGTTCAATGTCTCATTCTACTTCCCCTGGTCCAGCCCAGGCAAGAACCAGAGGCTGGGGAGGAAGGGGAAGGCTAGACCGCAGCAGGGCCCCAAGGTCAAGCTGGTGGTGTCACCTAACGGGCAGTGGGGAGGCATAGGAGGACACATCCCCAGTGTGTGAGAAAAATCCCTTTTAACAGAGGACTTGCGGGGACCAGAGAGAAGAGAAGAAAGAATGCAGTCGATCCAGCACCGAGGGAGTCACGGTAACTGGGCAGGAAATGCAAGATGCCAAATCAGACCTTGCAGAGGTCACATCAGTGGCCTGGAGTCAGGGTTGGAACCCGCAGACCAAGGAGGGCTACTTCGAATTTTCTAATGGGTGGCTCTGTGGGATACATGGAGAATCTGGGGTCAACCTCCTCACCCTTCAGTCCATGTTCAAATCCCAGGATGGTCACTAGGCAGTAGGTCACAGGCACAGCTGATCAGAGGATGGGTGGGTTGAAGGACTTGGTACACAGTGATGGAAGTTAGGGGACAGCCCCAGTGACATTGGGAAAGACTCAAAAGTGACTTGGGCTGCATCTCCAATTCTGATTTATCCCAGTACCCTGTGTCTTTATCCTCTAAGTCTAGCCACGGCCCAGGTGGTAGTTGGAGCCACAGGCTAGCGGAAGCTTAAGAGCGAAGGACAAGGGGGCCAGGGGAGTGGACTGGTGTGCTGAGAGGGCAGTAGCCTGCTGGCCTGGCATCGAGGCAGCGTGGGCCATGGCTGGAGGGAGGGCTGCCCACAGCACCAAAGCCAGAATAAATGAACACTCACTCAGGCATCTAGCTGACCTAAAGCCCAAGTAAGGGACACTGAGACCATGCCTGGGACCTGGACATATGAAGGCCAAGGGCCTCAAGCGTGACTTCTACGCAGGGATGAGGGGTGCCACTGAGGACCCAAGGAGAGGCAGCGGGACGGAGAAAGGTTGCGAGAGAGCGAGCGTACGTGCAGCTGCCCAAGGAAATGGAACCGCGGAGTCAGGCGCACCCTCAGGTGGCTGTCAGTGTCTTGGGGTCTGTCTGCACGTCCGAGGCACCACCCAGGCCCTGCCCAACCCTCGGTCTCTCTGGAGGGGGCTACTGGACTCTGTTCACTCCCATCCAGCCTTGCCCGTCCAGCTCCATGCCTCCTCCCTGTCCTGACCCCTCCCCAGTGTTTCATCACAGGCGCTCCAATGTCTGTGTCCCTGCTTTGGTTTCTGACCCTCTAACATGGCTTGGGGACCCTCCTCCACCTATGCCGAGCCCTGTCACCATTCAGGCCTCCAGGACAAGCACAATCTCAGGGGCAATAATACCCTACAGTATCTTACAGTACCCTCCAGCACCCTGAGAGAGTCACTTCTCTTCCCTGCCCTGACACTGCTCCTGTTTGCTGACCTGCGCAATGGCCGCCAGACAGCCAGGCGGATCTGTCCCAAGAAGACCAGCCTTGGCATCCAGCCGTGATGCTCACTGAGGGGCCTTCTCTCCCTGTCAGCAGTAAGTCGGTGGGAGGTCGACATTTGGTGTTCATCAGCTGTTCTCAGACGTTAACATCATTAAATCAACTTCACACGCAACTTCTAAATAACACCAGAGCTAGGCAGAGCAGGACAACGAGCTCTCTGCAAGCGGGGGGTCTTCAGGAATAGCAGTTTTTCTCTCTCTCTCTCTCTCTCTCTCCCTCTCTCTCCCTCTCTCTCTCTGTGTGTGTGGGCTTATATGTGTGTGTGTGTGTATGTAAAAATTCATCAAAACTGGGCGTGGTGGCGCACACCTTTAATCCCAGCACCCGAGAGGCAGAGGTAGGAGGATCGCCATGAGTTCAAGGCCACCCTGAGACTCCATAGGAATTCCAGGTCATCCTGGACCAGAGAGAACCCCTACCTGGAAAAACAAAAACAAAAAAACCCAAAAACTGTTTATTTACTTTATTTGATAATTTCATTTTTGGCAAATTGGTCTAGAAAAATAATCAGGAGGGGTCAATACTTGGGAGGTAGACGCAGGAGGATCAGGAGTTAAAGTTCATCTCTACTACAGAGCAAGTTTGAGGTCACCCTGGAATACATGAAACCTTGTCTCAAACAAAACAAAACAAAACCTAGAATTAAATAGGTATTCATTGAATCACCTTATCAGAGAGGTTTTTTTTTTTTAAGAAGTTTGTAATTATGACCAAATCATGAATACAAAAGGTCTCATAGCTGGGTGTGGTGGCTCACATCTCTAATTCCAACACTTAGGAGGCTGAGGTGTGAGGATCGCAATGAGTTGAAGGCCAGCCTGGGACTATAGAGTGAGTTCCAGGTCAGCCTGGGCTACAGTGAGACCCTGCCTCAAAGAAATAAAACAAGTTCCTGTAACCTATTCCCCAGAAGAGCATGTCGTTCACAGCAACGTAAATCTGTGTTCTTGGGCCTTGCTCACTTATTTTTGGCTTAGAACAAGCTATCACTTATTTTCTTTGGAAAACGTTTTTAAAGTTAGACAATTGAGAAATGTAATCATTTCCTACTTAACAGCAGTAATCTGTTAGAGAAATTGGTTGCTCTGCATGAAAATGCTAACCTTCAGCCTCTTTTTCATCTTATTTTAAACAATTAAAATTACATTATGTCAAAAGAAGAAAGTAGTCAGGAAATGAAAGCAGGCTAATATCAACAACATTAATCATGACGTCCTTTGACGTTTAAAAAAGTTAAGTGTCCAGCACCACAAAAATGATCACTTCTAGAATGTCCTGGTGTGGATCTGCATACATTTATCCGGGCTGATAGCAGCAGACGAATTCAGCACATGGCAGGCTAAGACAGTGTGGGGTGGGAATTGTATGCACACCACAGAGGTCCCACGGCACAGGCATGTCTGAGGGAAGGAGAGGGGTGAGATCTGTGTGTGTGCTAGGGTCAGCTGACCACGCGAAGCTCCTCTAGTCTCCCTGATGCTTTTCTTGCTTTTCTTTGATGGTCTCAAATTTAGCTTGAAGCTGGGCATGGCTTCACACCTGCCATCCCGCAACCCAGGAAGGCTGAGGCAGGAGAATTGCTGAAAGCTTGAGTCAGCCCTGGGCTACAGAGTGAGACTCTATCTCAAAAAAGAAGGAAAGAAAGAAAGAGGGAGGGAGGGAGGGAGCACTCCAAAGAATGTCCTAGGACAGTCCATCCTGGACTGCGAGTGTAATGACTGACTGGGGACAAAACAGCCATTTCACGCTTACGAAGATGCGAATCGCGCTGTCAGGATGTGGAAGAGTGGCTGGGTCCTCACTGTGCCGTGGAGCCGTGTTATAACGGGGACTGGGCGTGCAGACTGGTGTTGAATGTCTGCTCCACAGAGCCCTAAGCAGCACACCGTCAGAAAGCCAGCTGTGCTTTGGACCAGAGGGAGGGAAGGAAGAAAGGCATGAAGAAAGGAAGGGGAAGGAAGAACGGAAAAAGGAAGGAAAGGAAGGAAGACAGGAAAGAAGAAAATAAAGAAAGGAGACAGGAGAAGAAGGGAGGGCGGAAAGTAGGAAAAGAAAGGTCAGTTTTTATCTGATGGGACACAGAGCCCCCAAGGTCTCTGTGTACAACAAACACTGTACACTGGGATCTGCCAAGACCCCTGACATTGACCATTGACCATTGACACTGAACCTCCAGGGTGTCCAGCTATGCAATGAGATGGACAGAGGTGGGAAAGAGTCCCGCTGCAAGACCTAATGACACTCATGGCTAGAGATCCCCCGGTGGCCCCAGGACATGTTGGAACCCAGTCTGTGAACAACCCAGCCCTCAGATGCCAAGGCCAGCCTCTTACTGTCCCCTAAGAGGCAGACGTAGCTGTTACTATACTCATTTTACAAATGAGGAAAATAATCTCTCAAAAGAGCAGGTGGCCGGCCCAGCTCACATCTGGTGAGTTCTGCTGTAAGGTGACACATGGTTCTAAAAGTCACCAAGTGTTTGCAAAAGTCACATGGTAGAACCGCAGGGTTTGTAGGAGAAGTGAGATTTGTCACAGCAATGAGAAGGTCCTCTCCCTCCTCTCCATCTGAGCTGGCCTCAACGGCCAGCAAACAGCACTGGCTCTACTGAACGGTGGACTCGGGGTGGCCAAGCACAGTGGCAGGAAGGAGCATGGACCCCATCAGAATCCCTGGAAGCAGGTGGCATGGGTTGTGGCTGCCATAGCCAGGGCAGGCCTGGGCCACCTACGCCACCCAAGCCAGCTGCAGCCTAACCCTCCCACAGGGATTCTGAGTGTTGAAGAGGTTAGACGTGTAAGGTGTTTAGCAGACATTGCATGCCAGGGGGGTCCGGAAATGGAACTCTTCCTCCGAAGTCCTCTTTTTCTTACTGGTATCCTCTTCCCTTCCCTTCCCTTCTCTCTTCTCCTCTCCTCTCTTCCGTCTCATTGTCTCCATCACAGTCCTTTATCAGAGTCGTCACACCATCGTTATCACCCCTGTCATCTCGCTCAGAGCAGAAATCACAACGCCTCAGTCCCTGAATTGCTGACAGCTGACAGCAGCCTCGAAGGCGGCTTCCCAGCAGCAGAGTTCTCCGCGGACCTCGGGCCCTCGGCTCCAGGCCCATCGTGTGCTCCTGCAAGCAGCCGGGCTAGACCTCGGCCCAAAGCCAGGCCCTGGCCGGAGAAGAGCAGCACGGACAGAGCTGGTGTCGCCTCCTTGTCACCCCTCGGCAGAGTTTTCCCGCTGGGCCCTTGTGGGGGTTTGACTCAGGGGTTCCCCATAAACTTAGGTGTTCAGAATACTAGCTTCCTAGCTGATGGGGATTTGGGAATTAATGCCCTCTGCAGGCAGTGTATTGTTGGGAGCAGGCTTATGGGTGTGATAGCCAGTTTCCCCATGCCAGTGTTTGGCATATTCTCATGTTGCTATTGCCCACCTGATGTTGGCCAGGGGTGATGTCCAGCCTCTGCTCATACCAGCATTTTCCCTGCTATTGTGGAGCTTCCCCTCTAGTCTCTAAGCCAAAATAAACTCCCTTCCCCCCCAAACGCTGCTCTTGGTGGGGCTATTTATGCCAGCAATGTGAACCCGACCGCAACAGCCCTGAACGTCGGCTTTTCCCGGGATCCCCATCTGTGTGGCTCTCCGGTATTGCCAACACTCACCATCCGTATCTTCTGTGCTCCAGGGAGCTGGGAGGGGCCCGCGAGGTGGCTAAAGGCTTGACCACCGATGTTCAGTGCTGAGGCTGAAACCCTGGTTGCTTGGGAGAGTGGAAGAAGCTCAGGACTGGGGCTGGGGATGCACCAGGGGTCAAGTGCCCGCCTTGCAAGCATGAGAACCTGAGCTCTGTCCTCAGCACCCACGGTGCCCACCCGCAATCCCAGTGCTGGGGAAGCAAAGACAGAATCCCTGGGGCTTGCTGGCCAGTCAGGCTAGCCTACTTGCCGAGTTCAGGCCAGTGAGAGACCATTTCAAACAAGGTGGACGGTACCTTAAGGAAAACACGTGAGGTTGACCTCTGGTCTCCCCATGCACATGCATGTGCATACACTTACACACATGTGCGCATGTACATACACACACACACACACACACAGAAATGTGGAATTGCAGGACTTGTCAGGAGTCCTGTTGTGCATTTGAACAGGATCCTGGGAGATTCCACACCTCATTCTTAAAAGAACCAGGTGTCTGGCCTCCAGTCTGGGCAAGAAGGAAATGACTCCCGCTGCTTCCACTCAGGTCCGAGGGCTTGCTCTCTGTGGTCTGGGGCCTCAGGCAGATGACCGCCTCTCGGGCCTCAGTTCCTCGGTCTGTGATGTTAGCGGTGGTGAAAGCCCGCACAGGGGTGACGCAAAGCAGGCAGTGGATTTAGTGCAGGTCCCCGTTTGTCGTAGAATTCTCCAGAAATGGTGTCCTCTCTACCCGGCAACTGCTGCTACGGACACTGCACGGCCATTCCTTTTCTTCTTCATAGAACCTTAGTTTTACCCAAGAAGCAATGTGCCTTGTGCAAGCCTTCACCTCCCAGGTCTCCCTGAGGTTGGACGTGACCATGTGACCTAGTTCTGCACAGGGAGGTGTTGGGGACAATCTCCGGGCAAGATTCACCTTCTCACTAGGAAGAAAAAATGATTGCAGCACTCCCCCTCCTCTGCAGCCCCCCTTCTCCCGTCCGGGACTGTGAATGTCATGACTGGGGACAAAGCAGCCATTCTGCTCTTGTGAAGACGCAAATGGCCCTGTAGGGGTGTGGGGGAGTGACTGGCTCCGTGGTGCTGTGAGCCACGCTCACAGGGACTGTGCGTGCAGGCTGGCGCCGAGTGTCTGGGGCACAAAGCCCTAACCAGCGCACCGTCAGAAAACCAGCTGTGCTTCTGATCAGCTCTGCCACTCGGGCTAAACCTGGGTTCTTGGGGGTGCACTTGCTAATTTCAGTTGAGCTGCTTAGAGGAGCGTTGTCCTGGGAGGCAGAGTTGACCACCAAGCTGCTTTGAAAGGAGATTCAAAGGGAAATAGAACCCCACTGTCTGTCAGTAATGCGTGCCAACTCCTTTTCTTCTTCATCTTCCCATTTCAGCATGCAGACACTTGTGTGGTAGAGCGCTCCGCAGTGTTTGAGGCCCTGATAATCGTCACACAATCTATTGGCCAATGCCTTTTCATACTGTTGCATTTGCTCTGACATTGAACATAATGCATGAGTTAGTGAGATGGGCCTCATTATTGCTCTTATGACTTTCTTCCTTCCTTTCTTATTTATTTATTTATTTTTGGTTTTTCAAGGTAGGGTCTCATTCTAGCCCAGGCTGATCTGGAACTCACTATGTAGTCTAGGGTGGCCTTAAACTCATGGCGATCCTCCTACCTCTGCCTCCTGAGTGTTGGGATTAAAGGCGTGCGCCACCCCGCCCGGCTCCGGTGGCTTTCTAAGACTCATGTTGTCCCAGCCGACGTGCACTTGCAGAGAGAATGAAAATTTCTCCATCCAAAGCTGCACCTGGAAGGACACCAGAGCCTCTGGTGAAGATGTGCTCAGGTGGCTCTCTGGGACGCTGCGAAGGACACACAGTTACCTTCCCCTCAAGTGTCACTCTCCGGCTTCCTCCACGGGTGGCTATGAAACACGCCCACACAAAGCAAAAGCAGGCAGATGTGAGACCGCCACCCTGAAGGCGTGGCTCACAGCCGTCCAATGTCCCCTTTCTCCTCTGCTGCAGGGCCCCACAGGCATGGGAGTTCGCCCTCCAGGAAGAGCCGTGGTCTCGAAGTGACCCGGGGACAGGAATCATGGCCAGAACGCTTGCTCACAGCAACACGAGGCTGACTCAGAGTCCCTGCCGGAACCGCGGGCGCTGGCTTATTGTGATGGCTGCTGGAGGGCTCCTGGTGCCAGCTGACCCCACCTGGCCCCTCTGTACCCGAGACCAGCCTGTGCACAGCCCAGAAACCATCCCTGGGTCAGAAGGCCCCGGCAGTGCTCTTGCATGGCCCGAAGAGATTAGAAATGGAGATTTGTATTAAGTCTTTTAAAATGTGGGTCACTTCTGAAAAACACCAGGAGGGAAAACATTTAAAACACTGGGAAACAAAAGGCGATGCAAGGGCTGAGCATGACCACCGCTGGCCCTGGCATGGGAGCGTCCTCTGCCCGCCTGTCTAGTTAAGGGAAGCTGGCTTTCAGACGAGACAGTGCCGGAGGGACAGGCATTATGGTAATGGCCTTTTTGCTTAACATGACTCGCCGACACTAAGCTTTAGGCACAAATGAGACAAATTAAGAGCACTCGGCTGGGAAGAGCACATTTTTTTTTTCCTTTAAGGAGCTGAGGAAGTGAGTCATTAATCGCCCAGGGCTGGGGGAAGGCGGGAGGGGGGCCCACCCCAGACCCAGGAGGTGCCGAGAGCCCATGACCTCATTCTGTCCCCAGCCCGGTTTTTACCACTTCAGAGTGGAGTGACAGCTTGCTTTCTCTAGCCCTGTGTGGAAGAAGAAAGACCTAGTTGGTTGGAAAATGGCTCTTTTTGTCCCCTGGCTAGCCAAGGCTACCTACCCAGTCTGGGGCAAACAGAACAAACTCAGAAAACCAAGCTTGGCCTGCTCGTGCTGGTGTGAAGCACTGGGATCTGTTTCTTTATTCCCCATATTCAATGATCCCTGGTGCAATGGCGCCAGAGTTTCTGCCGAGCCGCCTTGCGTAGTCTGCAGGCTGTAAGGGGTCGCTGGAGCACTGAGCATCTCACAGGCAGGAGCCTCTCCTGGGCAGAGTGGCTGGCTGGTCACTCCAAGTGTCTGCCAGGTCCAGGAAGCAGATGGTGTAGCCCTGTTCCATTGCAGAGGGTGTAAGCTAAGAGACACAGGACGAGGCCATTTCAGCTAAGACAGGTGGAAGTCCAAATGTCAGACAAGGTTCTGGTTCAAAGGATAGTCAAGTGGACAATGAGACTGACCACTAAGGGATGAGGGTGGGGGGAAGATTGGATGATCTTAAATACTGTTGGCTTCCCTCCACTGCCTTGTTGTTCGAGGTGCAGGCCTCCGGGC
This sequence comes from Jaculus jaculus, assembly GCF_020740685.1. Lineage (NCBI taxonomy): Eukaryota > Metazoa > Chordata > Mammalia > Rodentia > Dipodidae > Jaculus > Jaculus jaculus. The sequence goes on from NC_059109.1 coordinate 136,030,098, forward strand.
CAGTGGTATGACTCTAGCCGGGAGCTTGTCGGAGAGGCCAGGACATATGGAGTCTGAACCTGAACTCTTCATGTTGGTTTGAGGCGCCCCGCCCGGGGCTAACCTGGTGGAGAGAATGTGAGCAGGCTCAGGAGAAGCTGCGGGGACATGGAGTGCACTGGGCTGCTCCATTTCCCATACTCCTGGGCTAAAATGTTTCACGCTCCTGGCAGTTGAATGCTTGCTCTGTCAGGATCTGAGAGCATAAGTAAGTGACTGTTGTCCCACGCTCTATGCCCCTTGACTGATCGTGAGTCTTTCGGGACCAGAGAACATGCATCTGCCTATACTTTGTAGAACTTTTTGTGGAAATTTCATTAACTGCTGTCTCATGTTAGTATACTGTAGGCAGGGAGTTTATCGTTCTCCCATAGTGGCGGGTGATGATCGCTCAGGGCCTGACTTGGTGACACCAGCAGGGAGAGAAGCTGTCCCTTTCCTCATCTCTGGCATTCCAAGCCCAGTGACTTTGTCTTTCCGTGGACAGCCTCATGGCCTCAAGAAGGCTGCTGTGGCAGAAGTGTCCTGTTGTCAGTGTTTTCGTAATGAGAAGAGGAAAGGGCAAGGCCGAGGAACATAGCCCTTTCTCGGGAGAGAAAAAGATTTCTCAGAAAATCTCTGTGATTTCAACCTAAATCTCATTTGGGGTGCCACGGGGCCACTTTGAATGCAGTAGATTGGCCATCAAAGAGGATGGGTGTGATGGGCTTCAACCCACGCCTGGATCCAAAGAGAATGGGCCACGAAGAGCCCACTTTTCCAGAGGCCCTGAGAGGTTCTGCTGGGTTTTTGCATAACCACCCCTCCTGTACTGGGTTGGCCAATGGTTTATAGTTCCAGTACTGATCTTGAGGACAGACCTTTAAGAACAGCCAGCATGCCTTAACCACTCAAGGGATGCCACACCCCGGGGCAGAGTAGGTGATCAGTGGACTTTACCAAGCGAGTAAGTGTGGGTGTCCTCGTTGGCCAGGAACCTTGAGCAAGGATCTCTTGTCCCCAAATATTATAGGCCACTTCAGACTCATACCTTTGAACATTTGGTCTCCACATCGTGAGGCAGTTTTGCGAGGCTGTGGGACCTTTTGGAGGTGAGGTTTAAAGGAGGAAGTGGCTGGCAGCGCAACACGCCTTGAAGGTCAGAGCCTGGCCACTTCCAAGCCAGGCTCTCTGCTTCCGGGTCCACAGAGAGGTTACAAAGTTGGCCGCGAGTTCCTACTGCCATGACTACTTCCTCTGCCATGACTACTTCTGCTTCCCTGAGCCATGAGTGCAATGGACGCCCCTTCCCTCTAGGTGTCGATGTTGGGCATTTTGTCACAGCCATCGGATGGTTTTTTTGGCTTTATCCCTCTGCAAACTTTATCTTCATAATGACCAGCTTTTCAACTTGCAGCCATGTTTCAGAGAGGTGAGACAAAGCCATAGAAAATAACTAAACTTAGCCAGGCGTGGTGGCGCACGCCTTTCATCCCAGCACTTGGGAGGCATCGGTAGGAGGACTGATGTGAGTTCAAGGCCACCCTGAGACTTCAGAGTGAATTCCAGGTCAGTCTGGGCTACAGTGAAACCCTACCTAGAAAAAACAAAGAAAAAGAAAAAAATAAAGAAAGGAAGAAAAGAACTCAAGTTCAGTGTGAAGTTTTGGTTCTGTGGATCGGGGTTTGGAGTGTGACCAGAAATGCTCAGGAGCTGGCAAACCACAAGGCCAACCACATGAAATGAAGGACCAGAATCAAATTGAGCCTCTCACCCTGGGGTGGGGCGCAGGCAGAGCCAAGCCCACTCCTTGGAGTACCACAGCCACCAGTGATCCACAAAGCACAGTAGGACAAGATGAATCAGACTTTTTATTTTTTTTGCCAATGGGGACCATATGGCAGCCATTAAGTCATTTGGTCAGGGTGTGGCCAAGAGCCCAGGTTGCTGGAGACCAGAGTTGTTAGAGTGGTGGTTCTCATTTCAAGAGCCAACTCAAGCCTTACAATTCTAGGAGGGAAGGAAAAAGAGGGGGAGAAAGGAAGGAAAGAGAAGACACGGGAGGGGAGGGGGGAGGAAAAGAGAGTTGGCACGAGCAGTGTCAGCATAGATAATCAATGTCTCCAAGTCTCTCAGGCAAGGCAACCAGACTGCGGTGTCTGTAAAGTTCTCAGAAGAAAGAAGGAAAGGCTGGAGTGAGGGAAGGAGTGAGGAGAGAAGAGGAGGGGAGGGAAAAATATAGGGGAGGAAGTAGGGAAGGGAGGGGCTCCCCAGACACTGCTCGGGGTGGTGAAATGAAGATCTCATGGCTGCACAAAGCCGGAGAGAGGATCAGTGGGGGCGGAAACCCGAGGCCGGGGGGCAGAAGGGAGGAAGCGGTCCAGCCCCAGGGGAGAGGAGGCCGGCAGAAAGTGGGAACCCAGGGTCTCAGCTCCATGGGGATTTCAACGACATGTCTGGACAACTTCCCCTCTGGGGCCCACAGTCTCTACATCTGCACAGTGGCAGAAAGATTACAGGCAGGAGGAGATCCAGGGGTTTAGTACAGAGCCTGGCACAGGGCTGTCACCCGGCAAATAAATCGCCATCATGGTGTCAGGCAAGTCCCCAAGCCTCGGCGGTTTGCAGTGGCAGGGGCGGGCGGGGGTGGGGGAGGGTAGGTTGAGGTCACTCCCTCCCCACGCCATGTGGTACAGTAGCTAGAAGAGAAAATCAAAACACACATACCCGGTAAAAATTAAATTTCAGAGAAATTTATATGTGTGTGTGTTCTCAGTAATGTCCCTAGTATTTCATGAGGTATCTTTTAAGTCTGAAGTTCAAGTGTAAGCAGGCCTCTCTCATGTCATCTGGCAGCTGTGACAGGTAGATGTCAGCTGAGACACAGAAGACACGCCAACCCTGCAAAGCCTGACCGACCACTCACACTAAAGGGACCTGGCTGGGAGGATTCGAACTAAGGCTCCTGAGCCACGAACTCTAACTCCCAAGGTCAGAAAGAAAGCTGAGCCACCAGGACCGAGCGCAGATCAGGCAGGGATGGGAGCTGCTGGGCTCCTTCAAGCTGATGGCCAGGCTGACAACCCTTTGGCAGGTGGCTCTAGCTGCCTTGAAGGACCACAGACTGCTCCCTACAGTAGGGGACAAGGCCCTCAGAACAGGGCAAGTTTCCTAGCATGTTAGTGTCTCAGCTTTTTTTTTTTTTTTTTTTTTTTTGAAAGAGAGAGAGAGAGAGAGAAAATGAGCGAACCCTAGACGCATGTGCCACCTTGTGAATCTGGCTAATGTGGGTCCTGGGGAATTGGACTTGGGCTCTTTGGCTTTGTAGGCAAGTGCCTTAACTGTTAAGCCGTCGTTCCAGCACTGGCCTTGACCTCCGTCTGTTGAGTGGAGACACTTGGTCGACCACCCCTGGAGCACTGTTGGGTGTAAGAAGTAGTGCTCCTGTGAGTAGGCAGAGACTGTGTCACAGTCATTATGGACACAGGAAAGTCATGTCACGTTGAGCTCCACATTACCTCTTCACACACCCAGGCTTGTCTAGGGCCCCAGTTTGCCTCTCCAAGGAATGGGGATTTCATGGGACCAGCCTCCCAGAGCAGGTAAGACCAGACACACACCCTGTGCCATACACAAGTGAGCACCCAAAGTGTGAGCTCTTCTATTTTCAACTTGGGGGGGCGGTGAGAGATGTAGCTCAGTGAGTGTCTAGCATGTGTGAGGACCTGGGTTCAGTCCTCAGTAGCACACACACACACACTTACACACTCACTCTCACACACAGAGTCAGGGGACTGGAAGGAGGGCTAGCAGGCTCTCAAAGGACCCCTGGAACCCCTCCACATGATGGACCTCTCTCCCAGCATCCCACCACCCGCAGGGCCCTCACCCATGGCTGGTGGCACTCCTTTCTCACGCTTCCCAGAGGGGGTCCTCCTGGCCCACAGCAATGAACAATGCAGACTGGGGGCTGGGAGGGGAGGTCCCATTTGAAACTGGATCTAGAGGAAAACAACTGTCTCTCTGATGAACCCTTGCACATCATCGTTAATGACCTGGACCACGCTGCCCACCCAGCGTGCCTGCGCTTCCGAGGTCAGATGGCGGTTAATGAGGCTGCCGTCGTTAATTAATCCACCGGGCCACGCTCCTCTCGCTGCCCTGGCGGCCTACAAGCGGTGCCCGGGCCCCTGGGATGGCCGGCCGGCCTCCTCGCTGCATCTCTGCTCTCCGGGGCTTCCTGGATCAGCCTGAAGTCCGCCTTCCAGTCTTGAGGGGTTGTGTGGCTCACAGACACCCCTTCAGTTTCATAGGTGTTTCCCCCAGGAATGCCCGTCAGCCAAAGATCCAAGCCTCATTCTCTCTGGGCTGGGGAGACCCTAGGAGACAAGGCAGCCCAGCCCTCCCCCGACCCGTGGGAGCTGTGAGCCCCAAGCAAGGAGGACGAGGAGCTCCACCCCGTCCACCTTCAGAATCAGGAACTGCCCCAGACCCTTCGTACCTGTGCTGACCTCCGCACATGCGTGCACATGCGTGTACATGCACACACAGTCGGGGACTGGAGGAAGGGCCTCACTCTCAGCTCCCCACCGCCCACAGGGCCCTCACCTATGGCTGGTGGCACTCTTTTCTCACACTTCCCAGAGGGGCCCCTGTTGCAGTCAGATTCGCCTTGCTGGCAGAAATCACCCAACCAAGAGCAGCTTGTGAGAAAAAGAGTTTGATTTTGGCTTACAGGCTCAAGGGGAAGCTCCACGTTGGCAGGAGGAAATGATGGTATGGGCAGAGGGTGGACATCACCCCCCTGGCCCACATAAGGTGTCCAACAGGAACAGGAGAGTTTGCCAAACACTGGCATGGGGAAACTGGCTATCACACCCATAAGCCCTCCTCGAACAATACACTGCCTCCAGGAGGCTTTAATTTGCAGTTGCCATCAGCTGGGGAACCTAACTTTATGGGGGACACCTGAATCAAAGCACCACAGGCCTCTGAAGTCAGGCTTAGAGGCAGATTTCGGCATCTTTGTTAGCTAAGGAAGAAACCGTGGCGTCCAGAAATGACACCCACCGTCACCCAGCAAGTCAAGGATGGAAGAGAAAGGAAGCTGACGCCAACCTTGAGTGTTTTCAGAGTTGCTCCACTTGGTCACACTGGGCTCAGACCGGTACTTGCAGCTCTCTGCCAAGCCATGCTCCAGACCTCAGCGTCGCTGTGGCTGCCTCAGTGCACACAGAAGTCACAATAAAGTCCCTTGAACTCAGAGTAGTCAAAACCAAAGTTCTAAGAACATGGAGGGCATCGACCTTTGTGTGCATGCCATGACGCTTTCTTTGTGTTTTGCTGGTTGGCTTTTCATAATCATCATCTTATTTGAACTCTCCCCATTTTTATACTCCAGCATTTACAGTTTCTGGTCTTTTTACATGAAATGAAAACAAGGGTGTCTACAAGTCTACAAGTAGGTTTGCATATAGCTTATACATAGCATCATAATTTTTTTTTTTTTTCGAGGTAGGGTCTCACTCTGGTCCAGGCTGATCTGGAATTAACTCTGTCATCTCAGGGTGGCCTCGAGCTCACGACGATCCTCCTACCTCTGCCTCCCAAGTGCTGGGATTAAAGGCGTGCACCACCACGCCCGGCTAGCATCGTAAATTTTGATTAACCCTCCTCTCTCCCTATCCTCTTCTGGCCCCACTGAGGCCATTTCTCTCCCAGTATTCTGTGTCCCGCCCATCTACTTACATGTGTACTGGGCCCTCCCCTCAAGTCCTCCTCCCTCCCGCCTCCTTCGTGGCCCCTTCTAGCTTCCTGACCTCTGCTGCTGATTTTTGGTTCCAGCTCCCATACAAGTCTAAACATATGAAGCTAGGATCTGCATATGAGGGAACATGCAGCATTTGGCTTTCTGGGCCTGGGTTACCTCACTTAGTATAATTCTTCCCAGATTCATCCATTTCCCTACAAATCTCATTATTTTATCTTTCCCTACAGCTGAGTAAAACTCTGCTGTGTAAATGTACCACATCTTCATTATCCATTCATTAGTTGAGGGGCCTAGGCTGGTTCCATTTCCTAAATATTGTGAATGGAGCAGCAATAAACATGGACGAGGAAGGAACTCAGTAGTCATGCATAGGGTAAATGTCAAGGAGTGGTATAGCTGGGTCATGTGATTAATCTGTTTTCAGCCGCTCAGGAACCCCCACACTGATTTCCATAACCTATACCAGTTTACATTCCCACCAACAGTAGACATGGATTATTCTCTTTATTTTCACATCCACTATTTCTCAGTTTATACAATTACATTGAATTATGAAAGTTAAATTTCCATTACCACTGCCATAAGAAAGCTTGGGAAGAGTATGTCTAACTCTTGGGGGGCCTAAAGGCTTGCTGGGTGGAGGCAGACAAGGGCCTTTCTGAACGATACTGATTCCTGTCTCATACTTGGCCCAGCCTTCTTGAAGAGCACCAAGCAGCGGCGGTGAGAGCACCCAGGTGAGGCATCTGTCCTCCCTGCCATGAGACCTTCCCCAAACCTGCTGTCCCAGTCAGGTTCGCATTGCTGGCAGAAATTGCCCGACCAAGAGTAGCTTGTGGGAAAAAAAAAAAAAGGATTTATTTTGGCTTCCAGACTTGAGGGGAAGCTCCATGATGGTAGAGGAAAACAATGGCATGAGCCAAGGGTGGACATCACTCCCTGGCCAACATAAGGTGGACGATAGCAACAGGACAGTGTGCCAAACACTGGCATGGGGAAACTGGCTATAACACCCATAAGCCCGCCCCGAACAATACATTACCTCCAGGAAGTATTGATTACCAAATATCCATTGAACCTAGCATTCAGAACACCTGAGTTTATGGGGGATACCTGAATCGAACCACACACCTGCTCAGGGCCAGAGGAGACATATGATATGGTGGTTGGAAGGCTCCCTGGGAGGGAGGAGGCAGCATGTTTTGGGGACAATCTTTAGAGCAGGAAGCATTCTGTCCGTAGCAGCTATGGATTAGAAGTATGGACCACCAGGCTAGGAGGCTACCTGTCTGCTGGGGGTCTCTGGACCTTCTCCTTGTCTGATATACAGGCCTCAGCTTCCCACACACAGTGAGCCTTCCTAAGGGAAATGTCACCTTCCTTCAGTTACTTTAACCAGCACCTAGTCACAGGCACAGCCCTGTGTGTGAAGATGGCACCTCCTGTATCATGTCCGAGACACGTGGCCCTGAGCAGGGCATTCATCCTCTCTGGGCCTCAGCCCACCCCCACTGGGAGCGAGAAGAACAATTAACAGTGCCTGGGGCTTGGGTGGCGTGTGGAGAGCTGAGCAGAGGGTGGAAGGAGTGGGGAGGACTCGACTTCTGGCAGCAGCAGCCCTGAGCCTCCCACATCTCTTGATTCACTCTCTCTACACCATATTTTGCATTAAAAATACTGTTGGAGGACTGGAGAGATGGGTTTGTGGTTAAGGAGCATGTCTGTGAAGCCTAAGGACCCATGTTTGACTCACCAAGTCCCACGTAAGCCAGATGCACAAGGTGAACCAAGCATAAGGTCGCACATGCGCACAAGGGGGCACACGCACCTGGGCTTTTACTGCAATGGCTGGAGGCCCTGGAGCACCAATTCTCTCGCTCTCCCTCTCTTTCTCTTTCTTGCATTAAAAAAAAAAAAAGGTCAGTCTGTTGGGCTTACCTCAAAAAAGAAAAAAAAATACCTTTTGAAAGTTGGGGGAGGGCTGGAGAGATGACTCAGTGGTTTAGCACACTTGTTTGCAAAGCCAGACAGGATGGGTTCAATTCCCCAGTACCCACATAAAGCCAGATGCACAAAACGGTGCATGTGTCTGGACTTCATTTGCAGGGGTAAGAGGCCTAGCACTGTCTCTCTCTTTTTCTCTCTCCTTGCAAATAAATAAATAAATAATTTTAAAAGGTAAGGGGAAATCCCCAACAGTGGCCGGAATATCTACCTATGGGAGAAATGACACCCTCTGACACTCTTGTGTCCTGTTAAAATGTACCCTGGCACAGAGAAGGAAGGAAGTGCCCCAAACCAGCTCAGCACATGCTCATGCCAGAATCTTGGTGTCAAATATCTTAGCATCCATGTATTTCTTCAGCTTTCTCTGTTTATCAGACTTTTTAAAAAAATATTTTATTTTTATTTATTTATTTATTTGGCAGAGAAGAAGAGAGAGAGAAAGAGAATGGGCGCTCCAGGGCCTCCAGCCACTGCAAAGGAACTCCATATACATGTGCCACCTTGTGCATCTGGCTTACTTGGGTCCTGGGGAATTGAACCTGGGTCCTTAGGCTTTGCAGGCAAATGCCTTAACCACTAAGCCATCCCTCCAGCCCATTTCTTAGACTTTTATAGCAAACCGTTTTGAGGTTCAGCCTGACCTAGCGATGTCCCTCCACTACCCAGAAGACAGTGACCAAAACATCCCATTCTTATATTTTTGTTGGTTTCTTAGAAACTTATGCTTGCAAGCCCACTTCAGCAATGTCTGAACAGTCACTACTTCAGATGTCCACACAGCAGCCATTGTCCCCCACATGGGCAAGTCAGTGAGATTAGATGATTTTTATTTATTTTGGAGACAGAGTCTCACGTAGCCCAGGCTAGCCTTAAACTCATGATGTAGCTGACAATGATCTTATAATGCAGACGCTCAGGTCTCCACCTCCCTGATATCAGGTCAGCAGGCATGTACCGTACCCAGTTTATGCAGTGCTGGGAGCAAACCAAGTGTGTGCTAGACAAGCACCACCAACTGAGACCCATCCCCAGCCCTGACTTTTTTTTTAAATCTAGTTTGAGGAGGGTGGAGGAAGAGTGTGTGTTGATAACGAATGTCCTCAACCTGGGCTTGGGGACAGTGGCATTGGTCACCTGTGGCTCCCAGAGGTTATTGGGACAGTTTCACTCTTCCTCACTGAATGGTCTCTTTAATCAGTACAAAACCCTGTTTTCTAAACTCAGATGGCTTCTCCGGGTCAGCGACAGAGCCTTACCTAGTGTGGGGTCTTGAGTCGGGTCACAGCGGGCTTAGGGCTGGAGGGCTTCAGACTGCCTGGTTTGACTTGCACTCACCTCGTGACTGGCCCCCGACCCTCAGTGCTCTCAGTTAGAAAATGAGAACAGGGCTGGAGAGATGGCTTAGTGGTTATGCCCTTGCTTGTGAAGCCTAAGGACCCTGGTTCGAGGCTCGATTCCCCAACACCCACGTTAGCCAGATGCACAAGGGGGTGCACACATCTGGAGTCCGTCTGCAGTGGCTGGAGGCTCTGGCACACCCATCCTCTCTCTCTCTTTCTCATCTGCTTCTTTCTCTCTGTCTGTCACTCTCGAATAAATAAATAAATAATAAACAAAAAAATTTTTTTTTAAAAAGGAAAATGAGATAATCGATGAGTTGCTGAAGAATTAATAGAGATAGACCACATGAGGCCTGCACAGCAACTCACTATTATTAATAGCTGAGTGGTTTTTCTGAGCCTCAGTTTCCCCATCTGTGAATGTCAGTGGAGCTTATATGCTGGGTTATTGTAACGATAGGGCTGCTTTGTAGGGCAACCGGGAAGATGAAATGACATTGACCACATGGGGGAAATTGCTTAATAGAAGGCTTTGGCTCAGCAGAAGATTGCTGCATGAAAGCTCTTATTTAAGATGTACAATGCGTTCTTGTTCTTGCCTTTGTGACAGGAAAGCCACATGCCTTAAGCTAAAGCCGTATGTAACACCGTGAAATGTATGAAAAGAAAGAGCCACAAAAGCAGCCCGCCTGTCTGCTCACACACCTCAGCCAGGTGAGCCGGCTCCCAGACTGTGACCCCGACCCGGCGCTTCACCCTGCGGCGCCGCCGCCGCCGCAGGCCGGCCTGACCCAGGGCCTGTGGCCGCAGCCGCGCTGGGATGACCTACATTTCTACAGCGGCTGCTCGCGCAGACATTCCAGGGTAATTAACATCCGCACACGGGCACCCACAGGCACACACAGACAGCAGCGCGGGCCAGCCGTGGCTGGCAGCCTGGCTGTCTAGACAGGGTGGGAGCTCAGCGGCCTCCCGCTGAGGAGGTATCTGCTTGGAGCCACAGCCAGGATGGCGGAGGTGGGGAGAGGGAGGGGAGAGAGAGGAGGCTGTCCTTGAGAGGATGGGTGAGGGTCTCGCCCCACCTCAGACGAAGCACCCATTAGCAGCCTTATGAGGAAAGTGACCTCAGGAAGGCTTCCAGCCAGGCGGTCAAGATCCCCACACAGGCAAGCTGGGTACATGCATATCCCGGGCAGAAGTGGGAACCTGTCCTGCAAGGAGGAGATCAGCACCTCAAGGCCTTCAGAAGAGGGGCCGGGACGCCCCTGGGGACAGGCACTTGAAGAGCCAGTTTGACTGCATGTGGTGACTGTCATGAACTATTAAGTTTCAGAGGTGCGAGACTCAAAATGGCATTTTCAGGGTCAGCAGCCATGTGCATATCAGTGGCACTGGAGGACAACCCGAGAGAGCACTTAGTCTCGCACTTGGCGTCCGGGCAGGACAGCCACTCCCAGGGCCCGCTGCACATGCCCATGCACGGTGCGCGCAAGTGCTGAGCCAAGTGCCTCAGACACCTGTCCCGACCCCAAGGTCCGGTTCCTCCCTGACCCCAGTTCCAGTATGCCTCTCTGCTGTTTTCCAAAAAACAACTGTGTCGGGACTGCCTTCAAGAAGTGGGTTAGCTGGTACCGTAATTTACTTAGAATGCTTCTTGACTGACTCAAAACTTCCAGTTTAAAATAATGGCCTGGCGAGGTGTGTCAGTGGGGATCATGCAATCATTAGGTCCTGAGTTTGGATCCCAGCATCTAGGCAAAATGGCAGTCACTGTAGGCCCAGTGCTGAGAGGTAGAAACAGGAGGGTTCCTGAGGCTTGGTGGGTGGCCGCTTGTTTAGTCAGTGAGCTCTGGGTGCAGTGAGAGACCCTGAATCAAAACATGAGGTGGGGGCTGGAGAGATGGCTCAGCAGTTAAAGGTGTTTACTTGCCAAGCCTGTCAGCCCTTGTTTGAGTCCCCAGTCCCCACGTAAAGCTAGATGCATAAAGTGGTGCATGTGTCTGGAGTTGCTTGCAGCAGCAAGAAACCCTGGTGCACCATTCTCTCCCTCTCTCTGTATCTCTCTGTCTCTGTGCTTGCAAATAAATAAAAATAAAGTGAGGAAGTAAGATAGAAGTAATATAGAAAACCACCTGCACACTCACACACCCCGGCACACGCACCCTGCATGCATGTGCCCATGCACACGTGAACGCACAGGTACACAGGCACACTGCGCACACATACACATGCAAACAAGGAAGAAAACCTTGTTACAGCCGGGGCCAGAAAATGAAAACAGAAAGGTGACTGTAAGGAAAAAGGTGACTGTAAGGAAAAAGGCATCAGGGTTAATACTCTTAAACATCTTCTCGTCACTCATGGTGCGTGTGACAAATGTTGGCCGAGATTGTTTTTGTTCATCACTTGACTTAAAAATCGAGGAAGCTGTAGCTAGGAGAATTTCCCTCCAGTCATTCCCAGAGGGCAAGAGTTACTTTGCTACTTACATGGGAATACGAGATGCTTATCTCTTGTCAATGTGGCAAGAGGCAAGTTAATGGAGGAAGGATTTCAGTTCATTGTTTGAGGGTACGCTCCTTCATGGCAGGAAAGGCATGGCGGTGGGGTAGCCAGGCTGTGGCAACAGGAATGTGGGAGCCTCTGTCATCCAGGCAGCAGAGATGCACTCTGGTCTCGGTACTTTTTCTCCCTTTCCCCTTTGTATTCCATCTAAGACCCCAGCCCAAGGGATGCTGCTGCCCACACTGAGGACGGAGTTTCCTCTCTCAGCAGTTAGATTTCCCAACACTGACGATCTCATAGCCTCCCTGAGGCTATATGCCTTTGGGCATTCCTTAATCCAATCAAGTTGACAATAAAAATCAACCATAACAGCAGGGTGACTTTATTATGACCTTCCCATCCACTCTAGCAGCAATTTCCAAGACAGAAAGTTTGTCTCCATGGAGACAAGAGCCATCTTAGCTCTGGCCCTGGACTGTCATTGAGTTCCTCGGCAGCCCTAAGGGTGCCACCACTGAACAGAGGATGGTGTCCTACATAGCACAGCCCCGCATTGCTGAGCAGCAAGCTGACAAGCTCAGCAGGTGTCCTCCCAGATTACCTTCAGGGCATAGTATCATGGCATCAGATCCAGTCAGCGAATTCCATGTCATCATCAAGGGTCCTGTCAACCTGTCTCATTCTTTTCTCCAATAGGTCTACTGCACATGTGGAGATCATTGGACAACTGTCCGTCCTCACCTCCCACCTTGTTTGAGGCAGCGCCTCTCAATTTCTCCTGCATTTACCAAGCTAGCTATCTCAGGGGCTTCAAAGGACTCTCCTGTGTCCACCTCCCGCCTCACTGTAAGTTAGGTATGCTCATGCTGCCCACCCACCTCTATGTGGACCCTCGAGATATGAACCCAGGTCCTCATGCTTGTGTGATGTGATGCCTTGAAAGTAAAATGTTCCTCAAAGACTCATTCAAGTGCTTAGGTACTTAATCCCCAATTGGTGGCACTGTTTGGAAAGTCTACGGAGCTTTTAGGAGGTAGGGCCTTGCTGGAGGCGTGTCATTGCAGGCAGGCTTTGGGGTGTTATAGTCAAACTCCACTTGGTGCTTTTATGCTTGCATACTTTCTTGCTGCTAACGCGGAAATGTAACATCCAGCTATCTCTGCTCGTGTCATGCTTTTTCCCACCATAGAACCTTCACCTCAAAACTGTAAGCCAAAAATAAAGCCTTTCCTTCCAAAAGCTGCCTATGGACAGGTATTTGTCCCAGCAATGAGAAAGTAACAGATACAGAAAACCGGTACCTGAAGTGGGGTTATTTCTGTGATACATGACCCTGTGACTCTTAGTATTTTGGAAATAATTTATGGGAAGAATGTGGAAGGATTTCAGTTTTGGACTAGAGAAGCCTCGCAATGCTGTAGACAAAACTTGATGGTCTATTCTGGAGGGAGTTTGGAGAACTGAAATGCAGACAAAAATGTGGACAGTGGAGGCTTCGCTCAGGAGGTTTTAGAAAGGAAGAGGGACTTTGTCAGGAGTTCAGATTGAGGCAATTCATGTGACATTCTAGCAAGGAAAGTGGCTGCATTCTGTCTGAGTCCTAAAAACTTGAGCAAATTTGAATTTAAAAGTAATAGACAGGCTGAAGAGATGGCTTAGTGGTTAAAGCACTTGCCTATGAAGCCCAAGGACACAGGCTCCATTCCCCAGCACCCATGTAAATCATTCAGACAAGGTGGCACATGTCTGGAGTTCATTTGCAGTGGCTAGAGGTTCTGGCACACCCACTCTCTCTCTCTTTCTCCCTTCCCCTCTCTCTCTTCCTCCCCTTTGCCCTCTCCCTCCCTCTTTCTCTCAAATAAATAAATAAATAACTACAATATTTTTTAAAGTAATAGACTGATGTGTTTGGTAGAGGAAATTCAAGACAGAAAAGCATATGGTGTAGAGTTTAGCTTCTCTTTGCTACTCTTGCTTAGATCTACAGTGAAAGACGGTAAAATACAGAATACAAAGATATGAAACTATAAAGTTGACACAGAAAGAAATATGAACAAGTTTCCCATCCCAGGCCCAGAGACTGCAGCCTCTTTAGCTGACATTGTTAAAGACATTACCACCACTGAGGGTGAACCAACTGCTCTGTACTGGGACAATGGGTGTACCTGCCTGGTGTGGGCATCTAGCCAGGGACAAAGGACTTTAGCCCACATGCACTCTGATCTTCCACACTACTGAGGAGCTGCCTGGCCCCACTGAGAAGGCTGGTGCTGCCTGCATGGTGCAAGACTCAGCTGAGCCCCTGAGAGCTAACAGTTGGCTCACTAGTCTCCTTAGGGTGCCATTACCCCAGTTTCTGCACACACACTGTCATTTATTAAGTGTGCATGCACAAAGCATGCCAGAGTGCCGTGGAAATGCCTTGTTTTCACCCAGAAATCTCCCGAGATGCACAGAGGTTATCAAAAGCTTGGAGCTCAGAAATGGCATCACCCAAGGCTGGGGGAGGTACCTCAGTGGTTAAAAACTCTTGCTGAGCAGGCCTGACCACTGGAGTTCAGAGCCCCAGAACCCACATAAAGCCAACACAAAGTAGTGTCCCCACCTTGGGAGGTAGGACTGGGAGAGGACAGCTAGTCTGGCGTTTGCAGTGACAGACAAGGGAGACCATGTGTCACACAAGGTGGAAGGCGAGACTGACACCCAGAGGTTATCCTCTGACCTCTACATGTTTGCGTGTGTGTGTGTGCGTGTGTGTGTGTGTGTGTGTGTGTGTGCGTGCATGCACACACATACACACACAATCTTGCCCAGACTGCACTGCACCACCAGAGACTCCTTCATTTGTCCCTCCTGCTGCAATAGGATGTGATGCATGCCATTACTGAGGTTGCTGGGATTCATTTGTTCATTCCTTCCTTGTTCATTCAGTATTTATTCAGTGCCTGAGAAATTTTACCCAAAAGATTTTACCTACTGCTGCTGCCTCCCGTGTGCTCTGTGAGGATGTCCTTTGTCCCACGCAGGCACGGTTCCTGCTGTAGCCACTCCTGTCTCCCCCACAGCACTCAGCCTCTACCCAGGAAGGCAGCCCTCACTCATTCAAGGTGAGTCCACTGAAAACGTGTCCTCCCTAGCGATATGCTTGGGTCTGAAGGACAACAGGACACTCTTATTTCAAATAAACTTTCTGGGGTTACAAGAGGAGAACATGTTCACCGCCAAGCCTTTGCAAAGTGTGAAATATCATCTGATGACCAGCAATTCTATGATAAGTGGATACTGGCTATTCACATGTTTTTTAAACTTTTTATTGACAATGTCCATACATGTGCATAATGTGTGTTGATAATAACCTCCTCCCATTACTTTTTTTGAGGGGCAAACTTCATCCCCTCTCCACTGAACCCTTCTTCTTTCCAACTAGTCCCTTTTCTACTCTGATGCCACTTTTTTGCCCTCCGCCATCATCCATGAGAACTTGTTGAGATTATGTAGGTCCTGTGCACGTAATGAAAGCCACTGTGAAGTCATGAGTGTCCAGATGGTGGTGCCCTGAAGCCCTTTCCCCATTCTTGGTTCTTCATTCTTCCTGCCCTTCTTCTGCTACGATCTCTCAGGCATTGGAGGGTGAGCGAAAGATATCTCATTTAGCCCACTGATACATTTTGATTCTCTCAGTGGTCACCTCTATTTGAGAAAAAGAACTTCATCTCATCAAAAGCAAGAGAAGCACCAGTATATGGGCATCAACCAACATGAATATTTTGAGGACAATTCAGTGGACATGATATATCCATTTAGGCACACAATAGCACTATCTTCCTCCTTAGGGCTTATGATTATTAATACTTTAGTATGTTTATACTCAGGTATTTTTCCATAAGCAAAAAGCAAGCATTTAAAAACCTACTGTCATCACTTAATAATGCATCTTTGAACGTTTCCATGTTACGAAACATTTTTACATTTTCTTCAATTGCTTTCCTCCTTATTTTAAAAAATATTGTTTATTTGCAAGTAGAGAGAGAGGAAACAGACAGAGAGAATAGGCATACCATGGCCTCCAGCTGCAGCAAATGAACTCCAGATGCCTGTGCTACTTTGTGCATCTGACTTTACATGGATACCAGAGACTCAAACTCTGTTAGATTTTGTAAGAAAGTGCCTTAATCACTATGCAATCTCTCTAGCCCCTCCACCTTAATAAAAATATTTTTAAATATTTTATTTATTTATTTATTTGAGAGAATGGACACATCAGGGCTTCTAGCCATTCCAAACCAACTTCAGACACATGTACAACCTTGTGCATCTGGCTTACATGGGTCCTGGGGAATCAAATCTGGGTCTGTTGGCTTTGCAGACAAACACCTTAACTGTGAAGCCATCCTTCCAGCCCTAAGTTTTTCATTACTAATTAGCAAGCAGAAATCCCATTCAGAAGGAATATGGGCATGCCAGGGCCTCTTGCCACTGCAAAGGAACTTCAGATGTATGTACCACTTTGAGCATCTGGCTTTTACAAAAGTGAACCCTGGGAAATTGAACCCAGGTGTACAGGCTTTTCCAGAAAGCTCCTTTAGCCATGGAGCAATCTCCCCAGCCCCTCCAGCTCATTTTTTGGTTTTTGAGGCAAGATCTCTTGATGAACCTAGGATTCACTGGTCTGGCTAGCTTAGCTAGCCAGCAAGCTCCAAGAATCCTCCTGTCTCCACATCCCCAGCGCTGGGATGACAGGCATGTGCTACCTTGAGCGCAAGAATCCAGACTCAGGCTGTGTAGCAAGTGCTTCATCTACTGAGCCATCTCCCCAGGCCCCAATTGTTTTTATGATCCTGAATCACTACAGTAAAATCATTTATTTGGTTCATGTTTGCATATGTTCATGATTAACTACCAAGGACAAATTCTTGGAAGAATAGCATGTCCCAGTTCTTTTATGGCTTTTCTCTTTGGTCCCAGAATTGTTCAGAAGATAATGTTTTATAAAGTTCGGTTTGCTGTATTTATCTTATTTACAAAGCTTAGATTTTTAGTGTACTTCTAAATGACAATCAGCCTACCGAAATGTATCGAAATCATAAACATCACCTCAGTGGATGGCTGTGTGGACACAACTGCAGAGTTAGGGCTTAAATACAGGATAATGTTGGTGGCATCACCTTGGGAACCCCGTATGTGTCATCCAGACACCCCTAACCCGCCCGGTGGCTGTCATCATGAGTTCCGACATGGCAGCGAGCTCTGCCTGCCTTTGCACTTCGCAGAGACGGGGTTCTCTGGTGCACAGGCTGCGGCGTGTGTGCAGCTATGCTCACCCTTCCATGCGTCCGGGAGATTCATCCAAGTGGTCAGCGGTAACTTTCACAGGGTGCCACCCACCCGGAGTGCGAGCGCAGGAAAGACCATGATGCGTCCAACCTCCCACTGCTTACCGGACGCCAGGCGCATCACTTGTGGAAGTAGTTTATTTTCTCTACCTCTGAGGTCTACTCAGTCGTGCAGAGCATCTGTGGATGCTACAGGAACCAGACCCCGGATCTGTGAAAAGTCACTCAAAAGGTGTCTAGAACCTTCTGCTATGTGAGGGACATAGAGGGGATCAGCTGAGGGCAGTCTGCTATGGGTAAGGAAGTGTGAAGACTCCCAGTCAGATGGGGGAACATTTGCATGTATAAACACTAAGGGTTTTTTTTTTAAGTGTGTATGTGTGTAAATGGGGGGGGGGCAGAGGTCAACATAGTGTCTTCCTCCGTCACTCTCCCCCTTGTTTACTGAGATAGAGTCTCTCACGGAACCCAGAGCTCACCAGTGTGGCTAGTCTACCTAGCCAGCTTGCCCAGGGATCCTGTCTCCACCTCCCACATGCTGGGATTGCAGGCAGGCCACCACATTCGCCTGGTGCATATGTGGATATCGTGGTCCAAACTCAGGTTCGTACACCCACATGGCAAACACGCTACCAACCGAGCCATCTCCCCAGCCCATTTTCTCAGCATTGACTGTCATTTTCTTCTTTTGAATACACATTTACAGGACAGCAGACGCTTGTTTATGGACAAGAAAAGCCATCTGCTTTGGGAGCCCACAGCTCTGTGGGGTGGCCTCCCTTGGGGCAGCAGGCTCTGTCCAGTCCTCCACTGGGTGGACTGAGGAGGCAAAAGCCTTGTCCCCACAGCTGTGGCCGCCAGCCTAGCCTGAACAGGGCATAAGCACAATAGCAGCATTGTGACCATGTCCCATCCCTCCATGGTCCCAGTTTCTCATCAGCAATCTTGGCTGGCCCGCCCCGGAACACAGCGTCCTTGTCCCTCCACGGAGCGGAGCGGCAGACAGGCTGCCCCAGCGGCCCTGCGGGAGGTGGCAGGCGCAATCACCACAGGCCATTCAGAAGGCTCTGCAGAAGATGGGTCAACCGGAGGTCATGCGGGTGGTCCCCTCCTGTGGCCACCCCAAAAGGAAATAATGACAATAGTCTCTCCCCTAGGAGGAGGAGTGTCCCAGACAGCCCCATGGGGAGGGTAGCTCTGTGGCATCCTGTGGAAAAACTGAACCACTGTGTGGAGGGACTGGCTTGCTGCTATGCCCTTGCTGACCCCAGGCCCAGGAGCTCCTGCCACACATGCAGGGGGAACGAGAGCTTCACCAGTCACCCCCGGATCTCCCCACTCACCCCTCTGGACATCGTGCTCTGCTCCCACGCCTATTTCTGCCCCTAAACTCAGCACGAAGTGGCCTTACCAGGACTCTTCTGCCTGGACAGGACCTTGGGTCCCCACCCTAGAGGAGCTCTCTAATGGTTTCTGCCAGACGTGCCCAGCTCATCCCTGTACCTCTAACACTTGGAGCAGCCCCTTCCCCAGAGGGGCTGTTTACTAAACAAAGGGACACCCCTGACCTCGAGCACAAGCCTGCACTTAGTAGGTGCTCAGTGAATATGGAAAGAAGGGAGGAAGGAAAAATGGAGGTGGGAAGTGATAGTAATAGTATGCAGGAAGTGAGACAAAGAAAGAGGCTCTGAGCCTGGTGCCTGGCCCCCTGCCGTGGACCGACAAGGCGCTGGCCACACAACAGAAACCCTAACCCATCCTCAGGGAGCCCCGTCAGTGGGCCGGGAAGACAGAACACGCTCAACACATAGGATTTGGAATTTGTCACCAAGCTTAGTCTTACCTTTGTCATTAAACCAGCCCTTTGATAATGTCCACTGGGGCTGAGCCTTGTCCTCGGCCACCTAATGGCAGACAGGCTTGAGGTCAGGGGAGTGGCAGTCTCCCTCTGTTTGGTAACAGCAGAGGCTCATGCAGGGCACTAGTCAAAAGCTGGACTGGGGAGAGAATGGACAGTGCAAGTGTGATGACCTGAGTTTGCACCCCAGAACCCACATAAAGCCAGACAGGTGGAAGCTGGTCAGCCAGCTAGACAGGCCAATGCAGTGGTGAACAATGAGAAATGCTGCTTCGAACAAGAACAAGGTTGGCCTGTAAGCCAAATTGAACCACTTTGTCCCAGCAGCTTCTCCTGGTTGGGTGATTTCTACCAGCACCTACTAGAACCTGACTACAACAGATGCACATTACTGAGCATGCTCAGTTTAAGGTCGTAACTTAAGAAGAGACAGCAGGCACAGGAATGCCTCTGGACATGCTTAGCTTGCGCCATCGAGTTCTAGCTGAAAGTAAAGGAAGAGATAGTTTGAAGGTGTGTCCACACATGAGTCGGCCCCTGAAGGTACCTACCTTGCTTAGTCACTAACGAAATCACGGCTGCAGCCCTGGCCCACCCAGCCTCCAGGTCCCCCCTTAACCCCCTCTAATTCTCAATCCCTAGTCTGGATGGAGCGCTGCCCAGGACAGGCAGGCAATCTCGATGGAGCAGACCCAGATCAGACGTGGACTGGAGATGTCAGCAGCTCCCAAGGAAGGGCTGTGCTGGGAATGAGGAAGCAGGCACACCGAGACAGCGTCCAGGCACTGACCCGACAGGGCAGACACGGCAGGCCTGCACCATGTCTCAGTGCTTGAGAAACCAGTGTGCTGCCTCTACAAGCAGCCAGCTGGCAGAGGTGCCAAGATGGGCAAGGCCTCATGGGCAGAGAGAGCCTGTAGGGGAAAGGTCCCCATTGCTTCAAAACTTGTCATGGCTGAAAACTTCAGGGCACAGCTACGAAGCTCAGTGAAATCTTTTCTTTCCTATTGCCTTTCTCTCCCTTTCTCTTCCTCTCTCTTGCCCTCTCTTTCTTGTCCTCTCTATTTTGGAGTGTGTATGTATGTATCTATGTATGTATGTATGTATTGTGTACATATGTGTAGTGTTTCATATGTGTATGTATGCATGTAGAGGCCAGAGGTTGAAGTGGACATCTCCTTACTCACTCTCTACCTCATTTTTTTTTTTTTTTTTTTGAGGTAGTCTCACTCTAGCCCAGATTGACCTGGAATTCATTATGTATTTCAGGGTGGCCTCGAACTCTCGGTGGTCTTCCTACCTCTGCCTCCCCAGTGCTGGAATTAAAGGCGTGCACTAACATGCCAGGCTCCACCTTGTTTTTTGAGATAAGGTTTCTCACCGAGCCTGGAGCTCACTGATTCAACTAGAAGAGCTATCCAACAAGCCCCCGAGATTCTCTTCCCTGTCTCCCCAGTGCTGGGATTATAGGCACACACTGTTATGCCACAATTTTACATAGGTGCTAGGGATCCAAATTCGGGTCCTGCCGCCTGTGTGACAAGGACTCTACCCACTGAGCTGTGTCCCCAACCCTCCACCATTGCCTCTCTCACGCTCTCAGTCAGGGTCAGAGAAACAGGGCGGTAGGAGGTCTGTGTGAAGGAGTTTATCACAAGGAGTTGGCTTAGGCAGCTGAGTGGGGTGGGGGGTCCCAGTGGGCGAGGCTGGACCTGAGCCCAAGCTGGTCTTTCTGGCAGAGCTATCACTGTACCCAGAGACAGAATTGCACCTTTTCCCATGAGTCCTAAGTTGTTCCTGAGACCTTCCCCTGCTTATGTCTGGCCTGCCCAGGGCACCCAGAACAATCCACCTACAGTCAGCTGATGTTGGACTCAGAGCCACCCGGGAAAGTTCTCCACTGTAGCTCCAACATAACTGACTGGAGTTCACAGGGTCTTGCTCTAACCCGGGCTGACATTCAATTCACTATGTCGTCTCAGGGTGGCCTCTAACTCATGGCGATCCTCCTACTTCTGCCTCCCCAGTGCTGAGATTAAAGGCGTGTGCCACCACACTCGGCAATAACTGACTAACTAGGTCCTCCAAAGTGGATATAGTAAACTCAGGGGCACAATGACCTAATGACACAATGATTCAACACAATAATTCTAAGGTCATTCAAAAGTTTTCAGGTTGGAGAGATGGCTTAGTGGTTAAGGCGCTTGCCTGCAAAGCCAAAGAACCCAGGTTCAATTCCCCAGGACACATGTGAGCCAGATGTACAAGGGGGCACATGTGTTTGGAATTCATTTGCAGTGGCCAAAGGACCTGGCATGCCCATTCTCTCTTTATCTGCCTCTTTCTTTTTCCCTCTCTCTCTCAAATAAATAAGTAAAAATAAGGAAAAAACTTTCAAAAGCGTTTCAACTTTCTTGTAGAGCCTGGGAAGTTCTGGATCCCCTGTTATGGAAATGTGATAACTAGCCTCTGGTTGACAACTTGACAGGATTTAGAATTACCATGGAACCAAATCTCTTGGCCTGTCGGGTAGGGACCGTCTAGCGAAGATTAAGTAAGATGGGAGGGCGTACTCTAACTGTGAGTGGAGCCCTTCCCTTGCCCGGGAGTCCTGGACCATATGAGAAGGAGAAGGTCGGCTGAGCCGCAGCGTTCGCCTGTCTCTATCGCCCCCTGAAGGTGTGACAAGGAGGCCTGGCCTTCTGCTCCTGCCGTGCCTCCCCGGCCCTGCTGTGCTTCCCGCAAAACTGGGAGCTGAAAACAAACCCTTCCTTCTTTAAGCTGTTACTGCTCAGGTATTTTGTCTCAGCAACAAGAAACTAACCAATACAGAGGGGTTCCAGAGTGCTGGCCCCCAAGATAGTGACTCACTCAGAAAGCCCCACCCCCCCACACCCCGTATCACCATCCCTGGGGCAGAAACCACGTGGCTCCTTTGAGGCCTCTGCACGGCGGTGGTTGGAATGCGAAATGGCCCTCACAGCCTCATGTGCTTGCGATTAAGCCTCAGGTGGGGCTCCTGGGAGGTGGGCTTTGCTGAAGGAGGTGTGTCTCTGGGGGCCAGCGTTGGGGTTTAATAGTTCAGCCCTGCTTAGCGCCCGCCAGCTCACGCTCTGTCCCTCCGGCCTGTTGATGAGGAATTGTGACTCCCGGCTCTCTGTCCCTGGCCTGATGAAGCCTCCTTCAAAACGACACAGTGAAGCAAACTCCTTCTGGAAGGCATAAATGGCTTCCAGTCAGTTGTGTTGTCCCAGCAATGAGAGGGTAACTGGCATACCCCAGAGTTATATCAGGACCCCCAGCAGACTCCATTTTAGAAAGGGCTAGAATGTTCTGAGACACTGTCATCACCATCAGAGGGATGCTCTTAAGGACATCAAAAACCTGATCACCAAATGCCTCCCATGGTACAGGGATGCTCATCAAGTTTATAATGAGATTGGAGGCGCTCATCTGTAAGAATGATTTCACTTCTTTTTTTTTTTTTTTTTACAATTTGAAATATTCATTTAGGCCAAGCAAAGACACGACTATCAGACTCACAACACTTGGAAGTGGACATTGCCTCACACTGTGTGCAGGGCAAAGACACAATCACCCCTTTGTTAAGGACAGCTCTGTTGTGTGCTTCCAGCCTTTCTTAAAGTTGTGCACGTGCTGAGAATCTCTTCACAGTGTTGTGATGCCCCGTCTATAGAGGTCTAGAAAGAAACTCTAGAGAATCCTTTACATGCCTAATGAAATTTGCTTTATAGTTTTCTTTGGTGGGGGGGAAGCCCAACAGACTGGCCTTTTTATATGACAGTGAGAGTGAGAGAGAGAGAGAGAGAATTGGCACATCAGTGCCTCCAGCCAGTGTAATCAAGTTCCAGATGCATGTGCCCCCTTGTGTACATGTGCAACCTTGCACACTCATGCCACCTTGTGTGTCTGGCTGACATAGGATCTGGAGAGTTAAACATGGGTCCTTAGGGTTCACAGGCAAATGCCTTAACCACTATGCCATCTCTCCAACCTTCCTTTATAGTTTTGACATTTGCAAAAAGCAGAGAGAGACTGAGGAAAGAGATACAGAGACCATAGGTGTGCCAGGGCCTAGGGCCACTGCAGATGAACTCCTGATGCATGCGCCACTTTATGCATATGATTTTACATGGGTCCTGGGGACTCAAACCTGGGTTGTTAGGCTTTATAGGCAAGAGCCTTAACCATTAAGCAATCTCTCCAGTCTCTCAGGGGTTTCTTTGAGGTTCCCAAATTCTATGTAGTGTGTATGTGTATGTGTGTGTGATTGGCATGCATATGTGAATATATGTTTATCGCATGTGTGCATGTCTACCTCAATTGCTCTTTACTTTATATTTTGAGACAGAACCTGGCAGTCACTGGCTTTTCTAGGCAAGCTCACCAGTGAGCGCCTGGGATCCTCTTGTCTCCTCCCTGCCAGCTCTGGGATTACAGGCATGAACCACAAGTTGACTTTTCATGTGTGTACCAGGTATACAACTTCAGGTCTTCATGCTCATGTAAAGCAAGCACTTGACTGAGCCATCTTTCCAGTTCAAAGTTCTCAACTCTTTATTGGTAATATAATGTGGTTTATAGAATTGATTCCAAATTTTGGTAAACCTCTGTTGAGTTTCTTCCCAGTGCAATTACAAGATTTCAGAACATTCCAGATTGTCTATGGCACACGTGCTCTAAAATAGCCCTTTCCCTGACTTCATTCAGACTCTTCCTGGAAGATATGGTGGTTCCTTTTCTTAAAAAATTTTTTTGTTGATTTTTAGTCATTTATTTGAGAAAGAGAAAGAGGCAGGGAGAGAGAGAGAGAGAATGGGCACGCCAGGGCCTCCAGCCACTGCAAGCACATCTGGCTAACATAGGTCCTGGGGAATGGAGTCTCGAACCGAGATCCTTAGGCTTCACAGGCAAGTGCTTAACCACTAAGCCATTTCTCTAGACCCCCCCTTTAAAAAATTTTTTTTGTTTATTTTTATTCATTTATTTGAGAGAAAGAGGCAGATAGAGAGAGAGAGAGAGAGAGAGACAGAGAGAGGGTGGTTCCTTTAAATGAGATCAGGAGCTGCCCACATAGCTGGCTAAACATAATTCCTGTCTGGGAGGGTGTATCAGGAAGCAATAGCCTTTGAACTGGTGGAGTGAGCACAGAGGGCCCACCATCACCAATACCAGTAGGCCCCATGCAGTCCACCGAGGGCCTCACCCCACATAAACACAGAAAGGTCAAATCAGCTTGCCCTTCCTGAGCTGGGACACGATCCGCCTTCTGCTCTTAGAGGTGGGACAGCCTGGCTCTCTTGCCTTTGACCTTGGACTGGAGCCGTGTCCTCCGTTCCCCCTTGTTCTCCAGCCTGCAGAAGGCAGTCACGCTGGCTTGAACGTAAGATGTCCCTAGACTCATGTGTCTGAGCGCATGATCCTTAGTTGGCGGCACTGTCCGGGAAGTTTGTGGAACCTTTAGAAAGCAGAGCCTTGCTAGAGGAAGTATGCCGCTGGGGGCTGGCCTCGGGGTGTTACATAGTCTAACCCCACTTGGTGATCTCGTGTTCTCTGCTTTCTCCCTGCTAATGTGAAGACAAGACACTGGCTGCCTGCTCCTGCCACATACTCCCCACCATGAGAAAACGTCAACAAACCCTCTCCTTCCACACACTGCTTCTCGTAAAGGATTTTGTCCCAGCAACTCGAAAGTAACTGCTATAGATGTCTTAGTCTCCATAGTGACATGGGCCACTCTCTTACAATAAGCTCTTTCCACATGTGTGTGTGTGTACTAATGTTTCCATATATACATACATACCACATGTATATGGAAAGACATGTATGTGTGTGCATGTGTATTTATGTCTCCTATTCATACTACTTCTCTGGGGTACCCTACTACACATGTCTGTGAATCAAATGATTTCCTTACCTTTGTGCTTGCATGAATATTAGAAATGGATCTAAAATAGATGAGCAAGGGTTTCATTTGAGGAATAGCCTTTTATGTAACCCACTAACCTCGGTGGCTCGTGGCCTTATTTCTGAGACATCGTGTGTGTTTCAAGGCAGTACTCTGCTGTCACCGGCACGGCAAAGACCTCCATTTCCAAACCCCAAATGATCTGGAAGTTATGGGATCAATTTGATTAGTTTGTCATTTTGTTTTCAACTTTGGGTTGTCTCTCATGTGTGAATTCTCTACATAATGACAGTGGTTAGTACTAGCTGGGTGTGATAGTGCATACCTATGATCTTACTATGAGGGAGGCTGAGGCAGGAGGATTGTGAGTTGGAGGCTAATCTGAGCTACATAGCAAGACTTTCTTTCTAAACATAAAGACTATGGGGGGTCGGCTGATAGTTTTTATTGACTTAAGTCACTATAACAACAGCAGTAGAGGTGGGTCTCGCTGTCTTCAGTGCGTTCGTGGTCTTCTTGGGCTTCCCTTAAGCAATGAGCACTCTGTTCAGAGATGTCAGCAACAGAGAGCCATGAGAAGAGGCTCAGGGTCCTGTCACTGGTGGTCACATTGTATGGCTGGCTGACGTGTTCATTGGCTCTGCATTTCTTTTATTTATTTATTTAATTTTTTTAAGACCTAGGAGGGACCGTGATAAGGACATCACCTTTCACAGGCTCTCTGCCCTCCTTTTCTCTCTTTCTTTTCTTTTTCTTTTTTGTTTGTTTATTTATTTGAGAGTGACAGACAGAGAGAGAAAGAGGCAGATAGAGAGAATGAGTGCGCCAGGGCCTCCAGCCACTGCAAATGAACTCCAGATCTGTGTGCCCCCTTGTGCATCTGGCTAACGTGGGTCCTGGGGAATCGAGCCTTGAACCAGGGTCCTCAGGCTTCACAGGCAAGCACTTAACCACTAAGCCATCTCCCCAGCCCTGGCTCTGTATTTCCAGAGCATGAAAACGAACTAAGCAAGGGTGACATGAATTCCAGGCCTTTCCTTGGGAGCACCAGCACCCCTGTGAAATCCCCCGAGACAGATGCTAGTAACCCCAGCTTCTAGATGAAGGAGATGCCACTCAGACCTGTGAGGAGTTTGGCTATCAGCAGAGACTTTATGGAGCCAATTCTGGCTCTCACTGAATCCCAGGTCTGGGCTTTGATACCATCCCCCCTGCTTCCTGAGGAGTGGGACTTTCAAAGAGGACGGCAGAGCCTGGCCTGAGGCCCACGTGGCCGTGGGAAAGACACAGTCCCATGGGAACACGGTCAGCTGGCCTCATTCAGCTGGGAAGCCTTTGAAGCTGGGAAGAGTCCAGTACGCAAGAGAGTTCCCGGGGCTCCCAAAGGCTGGGAACACAGGCCTCCCTCTGACTCAACGCGCCCACCAGGCCTTTTGTGAAGGAAGGGACAATCCCACAGCCATTGTAGTGGGGATGGACAAGAAGAATGGCGATCCAGAGATTTTATGATGACGTGTGCCTCAGAGCAAAGGACCAGTGTCAAACCAGCCTGTACCAGGGGTTGTTAGCAAATGCAGTCACCCATGCGCCTGTCCCCATCCCCGTGAACCCACTCATGTCCCCATGCAGCTAGACATCCTCGCATTCATCAATGCGCCCATCTATCCATATGTATCTATATTTACTCACCAGCATGCATGCATGCATCTAGCTATTCATAAACCTACTGATCCGCTTCACACTCATCATCACTGACTCCTCCACCCACCCATCCATCCATCCACCCATCTTTCTATCTATCCACCCATCCATCTTCTCTCCCATATGTCTATACATCCATCCATCCATCCACCCATACATCTATACATCTATCCATATATCCACCCATTCATAATACATCCATACATACACCCACTCACCCATCTATCCACCCACCCATCTTTCCGTCTATCCATCCATCCACCCACTCACCCATATGTCTATACAGCCATTCCTCCATCCACCCACCCGTCCATCCACCCACCTACCCACCCATCTATCTACTCACCCATACATCTATCCATACATCCAGCCACTCATAATATACCATGCACCACTCACCCATCTATCCAACCATTCGCCCACCCACTTACCAATCCACTCAGCCATCCATCCACCCATCCATCTATCCCTCCCTCCCTCCCTCCCTCTATCCATCCACCCATCCATCCCTCCATCCCTCCATCCCTGTATCTATATTATCAAGGAACAGAGCCTGGCTGTCATATGCTGAGAACAGGAACACAGAGATACCCAGGTCATGGTCCCTAGCTTGCAGAAACATACTCGACCATCTGCCTTGACTGTGACATTTCAGCCAGTTGCTTGGAGGAGCTTGAGGAGGACCGTCAGGCTCTATTTCCTAATTTCCTGGGGTTGCAGTCTGGCATGGTTTACTCTTCATTGACTTCCAAGTTCCAGTGCTCAGTGAGTACTCGATATGAAGTTGTAGGGAGTCCCCTCAGGGGCAGCAGGGAAGCTGGACTCCATCTAAGCATTCAATAGATATTCCGTGGGTTCTAGGCACCAGGCTGGAGACAGACTCCATGAAGCACAGTGAAAATCTTGCTGGGTATCTCTGTTTCATACACAGACAAAGCATGAACAAGTTTCAAAGTTCAATATTCACATGAATAGCAATATTAATTACTGATTTGAAAATATTTACAGTTTTCTGTCTTTTGCATACTTTAATATACTTCTGAATTGTTAGGCTTCACTTGAGGGCTTTTTAATATATTTGGGTAGTCTCTTTATTAAAGGTTACTCTTATGTATTTGGTTACTCTTTTTAAGTAAGTAAAAAAATATATTTTATTTATGAGAGGGGGATAATGGGTGTACCAGGGCCTCCAAGCCACTGCAAACAAACTCCAGACACACATACCACTTGTGCATCTGGCTTATATGGGTACTGGGGAATCGAACCTGGGTCTCGAGGCTTGTGGAAGCAACTGCCTTAACCTCTAAGTCATCTCTCCAGCCCTATTTGGTTATTCTTAATTAGGTGAAGTCTTTAAGACATTGAAGGTATTTGTAAAGCCAACACTATTTTTGACTTTTCAGTTGAAGAAAACATAAGCCCAGTTGATATATATGTATATTTGTTTACAATACATATATTTTCCTTTGAGACAGGGTGTCATGTAGCCAAAGATGACCTCAAATACATCATGTAGCCAAGGATGACCTTGAACTTCTGATATTCTTGCCTCTATCTCCAGAATGTTGAGATTACAGGCATGCATCACGCTGCCTGCTAGCGACCAAACTCAGAGCTTTGTACGTGATAGGAGTCACTGGACCCACCGAGCAGCAGCCCCGGCCCTGGCATGTATTTCTGAAACTTGTAAAATGCTAGCTTGGCAAGGTCCGTGATGCCTGGAGATGCCAGGTGCTGAACAAGACCAGCTCTGAGCAGCCGCTTGAAGCAAGCACCTGGCAGGTGACTGACTCGCGGTCCTGTTTACCCCCCACAGTGGCAGGGCTGCAGCAGATGGTGTTAGCCAAAGGGAATGTGCAACTTGTGTCATGCATCCTTGTCCTGCCTTTTACTGAGGGGGCTTGGGTGCAAGAGGGAATGAGAGGAGTTTGAGTCCCCCCCCGGCCAAGGACAGGGTCCCCCACAGAACCCAGGCTGCGGCCACTCAGCATACCTCCGACCTCAATGCACTGAGCGTCTGTCCACCGCCCAGCCGCGTCTCTGAGCCACCCACACTCCTGCCTGGCCGCCCCTCCGCTTCCTTCCTGCTCTGATTCCCTCTACCAATCCATTTCCCGGCGGACTGAGCTGTGTGCACAGAATTAGCTTTGTCACCCTCCAGCCCAGACTCTCCCTGTGGTCTCACGGTGACCTGAGGACAAAGAATCCACAGGCAGCTTCCACCCGTCTTCTGTCGTTCTGTCTGAAACAGCGCCTCCACGCGGCGAGGGATCGGCTCTCCCCACCACACACAGCCTCATCTGGCGGCTGGTACCGTTGGATCCCCCGACCTCTTGTTTTCTTCTAAATTTTATTACATCTTATTTTTATTTATTTATTTTTACTTTTTTTGGTTTGTCAAGGTAGGGTCTCACTCTAGCTCAGGCTGACCTGAAATTCACTATGTAGTCTCAGGGTGGCCTCGAACTCACGGTGATCCTCCTACCTCTGCCTCCCAGGTGCTGGGATGAAAGGCGTGCGCCACCACACCTGGCTTTTATTTTATTTCTTGAGGCAAGCTCAACAGACTTACCTTTTTTTTTTTTCTTATGCAAGAGAGAGAGAGACAGACAGATAGACAGACAATCAGCGCTCCAGGGCCTCTAGTTGCTACAATCGAACTCCAGATGTTTGCGCCCCTGTGTGCATGTGTGACCTTGCATGCTTGCCTCACTGTGTCTGGCTTTCATGGGACCTGAAAAGTAGAACCTGGGTCCTTAGGCTTCACAGGCAAGCACCTTAACAGCTAAGCCATCTTTCCAGCCTTTGTTTTTTTTGACAATTTCATGAGTAAGTATTATATACATGTAAGTATATGTATATAGGTGTGTGTATGTATTCAACTCATTGTCCCCTCGTATCCCTCTCCCACTCCTCCTAAGCCCTTTCTTCCCAACTCGTTCTGCCTACTTCCATGTCTTTTCCGTAGTCATTCAGTTTAGGCTAGTTAAGGTTGCTTGCATGACCCTTCCCAAAGGAGGGGGGCTGCGGGGCTGCAAGGACCAGACCCAGGACATGCGGGACAAAGAAAAAGAAACCAACTGAAAGTGGTCTGCTCACTCCCAAGGGGCAAGACACATGACTTTACCACTACTATGTGGGAATGACAGGACAGGAAGATCTGGAAGCCACGCCTCTTCCCAAAAGTTTGGGAAAACTAAAAGGCAGCAGAAAACCCCCAAGGCCAGGTCCCATGAGGAACCGAATACAGTGCAGGAAACGATCAGCAAGAATAACCAGCAGCCAGGAGGGCCCAGCAGCGTAACCCTCCCTTTCCAAATGAGCCAAAAGATTCAGAGAAAGCAAGGCTGGACCTTAAAGACAGTTTACCAGGTTAGGAAAGCTTGGGAATAAAGGGATATATCTCAGCAAGGAACTAGAAGCAAAAGGAAAAAAAATGTTACGAAATTGAGGACTGACCAAGAAGAAACACACAATGAGCAGCGTAGCCCATCCTGTCCCGAAAGAACAGGCGAGAGGGAGCGGCACCCTAAAACTCAGAAATAAAAAGCTTCTGGCCCCGGCAGCAACAGGGAAGCAGTTGTCCTTTGACCTCCACATATGCACAACGGCACATGCCCCTCCCAACACATATAGACACAACGGTGTGTTTCCATGCTGATTTGAAATCCCATCAAGTTGACAGTAGTAACCATCACCCTGACCACAGAGGATCCAGGGCTCTGTGCTGGGAGGGGGTGTTCCAATCAGCACCGAGGTCACTGTGAGTTTAGGAAAAAAGATGACATAGAAGCTTCTAGGAGGTCAGCAACATGCTAGAACATGCGACAGGGTCCTAGAAAGGAGAGCGTCACATAGAAAACTCCAGAACCCCAGAGGCTTCAGACGTACGCTGACCCACGCATGCATATGAACCAACGGCCTGGATCTAATGGAGAAGCTGGAGACGGGCCAAGCGCACAGTTGCTGGAGCTTACCCAGCAGTGAGGAGAAGCTGTGCTCCCGCCAGCCAGCACGGAGAACCTTGTAATACAGGGCACAGTGAGCAGAGCTCTCCCACCGACTTGGCGTCAAGAGTAGGGCCATCATGGGCTGGAGAGGTGGCTTAGCAGTTAAGCGCTTGCCTGTGAAGCCTAAGGACCCGGTTCAAGGCTTGGTTCCCCAGGACACACGTTAGCCAGATGCACAAGGGGGCACACGCATCTGGAGTTCATTTGCAGTGGCTGAAGGCCCTGGTGCACCCATTCTCCCTCTCTCTCTCTATCTGACTCTTTCTCTCTCTGTCTGTTGCTCTCAAATAAATAAAAAGAAATGAAATTAAATTTTAAAAAAATCTTAAAAATGAGTAGGACCATCATGACCCATGGCTGCATTATCTTGGTCTCATAACAACAGAGGTTGAAAACAAACTTCAGAAAGCTTAGAGAGTTCCTGAGTAAAGCCCATGAGTTTAAGGAACACAGAACTGTTCAGTCCACACAGTGTGGTAGAATTTATAAATCCAATTTAAATGTTCTAATAGCAAGAGGGAAGGTTAGTCAGAAAACACATAGATCCAGTAGATTAGACAGAAAAATCATAACTACATTCGAGAAGATAGAGGGAACCCTTAAGAATACACGGGGGAAATATTAAAAAGCCCAAATCAAACTTCTACAAAACAAAATAATGTCTGATATTTAAAATATATAAACTAGACAATAGGGAAGAAAAACCTGGTGAACTTGAATGCATAACAATAGAAAATACACAACATGAAAAGGGGAGGATGTGGAAGTCTGCGGGGGTCCCTCGTCTTCCTGCCCCCCTCACCCAGAACTACTCGGTCAGAACCTAACCTTGGGACCCAGGAACAATGTCTTGCCCTTCACACCACAGCCGACAGCCTGGGCTGAGTGTCTGTCACAGCTGCTGGGCTGAGGCACAAACAGGCACATGAAGGGTCGAATGGAAGAAGGTCTGACTGTGTGGTGAAGTATCTGTTGGTACAATTTTCTGGGGTGATGGTCTCCTCTCTTCCCAGGTCCCAGCCCCCTCAGTGGGAGTTCCTAGCTCTCTGGGAGTGTCTAAAGGCCAGTGACATACTCCTCAGCTCAAGCCCACCCTCTGAAGGTTTCCAGCTGGCTGGATCTTTGGAAGTGGTCTCTTTCCAGTCCTCTGAAAGCCTGTCTCACCCAGTTCTGGCTGTGGAGGGGAGTGCATATTGCTCTTAGTGGTCCTCATCCGTGGCAACCCGTTTCTTTCCTTTTTCCAGCCTACTGAGCTATTAAGACGTTGACCAACAGCCACAGAGAGAGCGTGAGCCAGAGGCTCGGCTGCCTGTGATCTTGAACCCTAAACAAAGGGAGCAGAGGCCAGGGAGGGCCTGGGAAGAGGATGCGTGGCCAGGGACGCTACCCGCGGGCTCTGAATTGCCCTTTGTCTTTGAGCTCTGCCCTTGGACCGCGGGAAGTTCATGTCCAGTCCATCAGCCAGTACCCCAGTGGCTATTAAAGACATATTTCTATGAGAAAAGCGGGGCCCAGCCCCCAGGGAGTGCTGGCAGGCGGGGGCCTCTGAAAAGAAAGGCCCCTGTCACAGGAAATCACAGAGCTGCTGTTACCAACGCGTGCCCCTGGGTTCGGAAGTGATTATCTCAGAGAGAATAGCTGGCAGATCATGACCTGCGTGGGCAGGGAGGGGCCAGCTCCCCCAGGCCGTAGGGGCGGCATCAAGGAAATAATGGCCAGACAAGGAATCCAGGGTGGAGCCAAGGGCAGACACTGGGGAGTCGCTGCTGTTGGCATCACGTACGGTGGTGCCCACTGGGCATGTGTGGTTAGTGTTCCCAAGGGTCCCACACAGAGGGCCAGTTGTGCCTGAGCGAGACGGGAAACCTGGGCCTGAACTGAGTCCACGAGGCCAGTGAGGAGAGACCAGGCATTTCCACAACAGGGGAAGCCTGTGCCCTGTCCCTCCCAACCCATTTGCCGCCTGCGGGCTGGTCAGCTTCCCAAAACTCCAACCTGGTCGTGCCCCTGCTTAATCGCCTGCCATGGCTCCCAGGAAGAGAACAGTGTCCCTTGAAGACCTGGACCCCAAATGCTCCCATCATCCCCCCACCTGCCTCTCCACCCCCGGGACGCTCATGGCTCCACAGGGCTCTCTCCCTTCCCATGTCCCTGGCTCTGCTCTCCATGTTCCTTGTGCTTGTGTGCACTCAGCTGCCAGCTCCTTTCTCCTACCCTGGCATTTATCAAACCGTGGGTGAGTCCTTTGCATCTTGTTGGTACCCCCCCCCCCCCATCACCACCACCACGTGCAGACACGCAATGTGAGGAGGCCTGGGGAGTCTTTCTGCCAGTCCCTCCCTCCGGGGTGCCCACACACACCCTGGGGAAGAGTAGGGAGGATGCATCAAATCCTACAAGACCTTCATATGTTGAAAGTGACCTTCCCCTGTTCTATTTACTTACTTGTGGTGTTAGACAATTTTCTTTCTTTCTTTCTTTCTTTTTGTTTTTTAGAGGTATGGTCTCACTCTAGCTCAGGCTGACCTGGAATTCACTATGGAGTCTCAGGGTGGCCTCGAACCCTCGGCGATCCTCCTACCTCTGCCTCCCAAGTGCTGGGATGAAAGGCGTGCGCCACCACGCCTGGCTTACATTTGACAATGTTCATACGTGTAATAATGTTCCCCTTTTGTTCCCCTTCCTTCATTCCCCTTGCATTGAATCCCTTCTTTCCAACTAGCCCCGCTTCCATTTTCCTTTCCTTTTTGTTTGTTTTCCCCTCCTCCGTCATCCATGGTGGAGTACTGGTGGGCCCCTCCTCCGTCATCCATGGTGGAGTGCTGGTGGCCCCCCTCCTCCGTCATCCATGGTGGAATGCTGGTGGGCCCCCTCCTCCGTCATCCATGGTGGAGTGCTGGTGGGCCCCATCCTCCGTCATCCATGGTGGAGTGCTGGTGGCCCCCCTCCTCCGTCATCCATGGTGGAATGCTGGTGGACCCCCTCCTCCGTCATCCATGGTGGAGTGCTGGTGGCCCCCTTCCTCCGTCATCCATGGTGGAGTGCTGGTGGGCCCCCTCTTCCGTCATCCATGGTGGAGTGCTGGTGGCCCCCCTCCTCCGTCATCCATGGTGGAATGCTGGTGGGCCCCCTCCTCCGTCATCCATGGTGGAGTGCTGGTGGCCCCCCTCCTCCGTCATCCATGGTGGAGTGCTGGTGGGCCCCCTCCTCCATCATCCATGGTGGAGTGCTGGTGGGCCCCCTCCTCCGTCATCCATGGTGGAGTGCTGGTGGGCCCCCTCCTCCGTCATCCATGGTGGAATGATGGTGGGCCCCCTCCTCCGTCATCCATGGTGGAGTGCTGGTGGGCCCCCTCCTCCATCATCCATGGTGGAATGATGGTGGGCCCCCTCCTCCGTCATCCATGGTGGAGTGCTGGTGGGCCCCCTCCTCCATCATCCATGGTGGAGTGCTGGTGGGCCCCCTCCTCCGTCATCCATGGTGGAGTGCTGGTGGGCCCCATCCTCCGTCATCCATGGTGGAGTGCTGGTGGGCCCCCTCCTCCGTCATCCATGGTGGAGTGCTGGTGGGCCCCCTCCTCCGTCATCCATGGTGGAGTGTGGGGGGCCCCCTCCTCCGTCATCCATGGTGGAGTGCTGGTGGGCCCCCTCCTCCGTCATCCATGGTGGAATGCTGGTGGGCCCCCTCCTCCGTCATCCATGGTGGAGTGCTGGTGGACCCCCCTCCTCCGTCATCCATGGTGGAGTGCTGGTGGACCCCCTCCTCCGTCATCCATGGTGGAGTGCTGGTGGGCCCCCTCCTCCGTCATCCATGGTGGAATGCTGGTGGACCCCCTCCTCCTTCATCCATGGTGGAGTATTGGTGGGCCCCCCTCCTCCATCATCCATGGTGGAGTGCTGGTGGGCCCCCTCCTCCGTCATCCATGGTGGAATGCTGGTGGGCCCCCTCCTCCGTCATCCATGGTGGAATCCTGGTGGGCCCCCTCCTCCGTCATCCATGGTGGAGTGCTGGTGGCCCCCCTCCTCCATCATCCATGGTGGAATGCTGGTGGGCCCCCTCCTCCGTCATCCATGGTGGAATGCTGGTGGCCCCCCTCCTCCATCATCCATGGTGGAATGCTGGTGGGCCCCCTCCTCCGTCATCCATGGTGGAATGCTGGTGGACCCCCTCCTCCATCATCCATGGTGGAGTATTGGTGGGCCCCCCTCCTCCGTCATCCATGGTGGAGTGCTGGTGGGCCCGCTCCTCTGTCATCCATGGTGGAATGCTGGTGGACCCCCTCCTCCATCATCCATGGTGGAATGCTGGTGGGCCCCCTCCTCCGTCATCCATGGTGGAATGCTGGTGGACCCCCTCCTCTGTCATCCATGGTGGAGTATTGGTGGGCCCCCTCCTCCGTCATCCATGGTGGAGTGCTGGTGGGCCCCCTCCTCTGTCATCCATGGTGGAATGCTGGTGGACCCCCTCCTCCGTCATCCATGGTGGAATGCTGGTGGACCCCCTCCTCCGTCATCCATGGTGGAGTGCTGGTGGGCCCCCTCCTCCGTCATCCATGGTGGAATGCTGGTGGGCCCCCTCCTCCGTCATCCATGGTGGAATGCTGGTGGACCCCCTCCTCCGTCATCCATGGTGGAGTGCTGGTGGGCCCCCTCCTCCGTCATCCATGGTGGAGTGCTGGTCTACCCCCTCCTCTGTCATCCATGGTGGAGTGCTGGTGGCCCCCCTCCTCCGTCATCCATGGTGGAGTGCTGGTGGGCCCCCTCCTCCGTCATCCATGGTGGAGTGCTGCTGGCCCCCCTCCTCCATCATCCATGGTGGAGTGCTGGTGGGCCCCCTCCTCCGTCATCCATGGTGGAGTGCTGGTGGCCCCCCTCCTCCGTCATCCATGGTGGAGTGCTGGTGGGCCCCCTCCTCCGTCATCCATGGTGGAGTATTGGTGGGCCCCCTCCTCCGTCATCCATGGTGGAGTGCTGGTGGACCCCCTCCTCCGTCATCCATGGTGGATGCTGGTGGCCCCCCTCCTCCATCATCCATGGTGGAGTGCTGGTGGGCCCCCTCCTCCGTCATCCATGGTGGAGTGCTGGTGGACCCCCTCCTCCGTCATCCATGGTGGAGTGCTGGTGGACCCCCTCCTCCGTCATCCATGGTGGAATGCTGGTGGGCCCCCTCCTCCGTCATCCATGGTGGAGTGCTGGTGGGCCCCCTCCTCCGTCATCCATGGTGGAGTGCTGGTGGGCCCCCTCCTCCGTCATCCATGGTGGAGTATTGGTGGGCCCCCTCCTCTGTCATCCATGGTGGAGTGCTGGTGGCCCCCTCCTCCGTCATCCATGGTGGAGTGCTGGTGGGCCCCCCTCCTCCGTCATCCATGGTGGAGTGCTGGTGGACCCCCTCCTCCGTCATCCATGGTGGAGTATTGGTGGGCCCCCTCCTCCGTCATCCATGGTGGAGTATTGGTGGGCCCCCCTCTTCCGTCATCCATGGTGGAGTATTGGTGGGCCCCCCTCCTCCGTCATCCATGGTGGAATGCTGGTGGGCCCCCTCCTCTGTCATCCATGGAGGAATGCTGGTGGACCCCCTCCTCCGTCATCCATGGTGGAGTGCTGGTGGCCCCCCTCCTCCGTCATCCATGGTGGAGTGCTGGTGGGCCCCCTCCTCCATCATCCATGGTGGAGTGCTGGTGGGCCCCCTCCTCCGTCATCCATGGTGGAGTGCTGGTGGGCCCCCTCTTCCGTCATCCATGGTGGAATGCTGGTGGGCCCCCCTCCTCCGTCATCCATGGTGGAGTGCTGGTGGGCCCCCTCCTCCGTCATCCATGGTGGAGTGCTGGTGGGCCCCCTCTTCCGTCATCCATGGTGGAGTATTGGTGGGCCCCCTCCTCCGTCATCCATGGTGGAGTGCTGGTGGGCCCCCTCCTCCATCATCCATGGTGGAATGCTGGTGGGCCCCCTCCTCCGTCATCCATGGTGGAGTATTGGTGGGCCCCCTCCTCCGTCATCCATGGTGGAATGCTGGTGGGCCCCCTCCTCCGTCATCCATGGTGGAGTGCTGGTGGACCCCCTCCTCCGTCATCCATGGTGGAGTGCTGGTGGCCCCCCTCCTCCGTCATCCATGGTGGAGTGCTGGTGGACCCCCTCCTCCGTCATCCATGGTGGAGTGCTGGTGGCCCCCCTCCTCCGTCATCCATGGTGGAGTGCTGGTGGCCCCCTCCTCCGTCATCCATGGTGGAATGCTGGTGGGCCCCCTCCTCCGTCATCCATGGTGGAGTGCTGGTGGACCCCCTCCTCCGTCATCCATGGTGGAGTGCTGGTGGCCCCTTCCTCCGTCATCCATGGTGGAGTGCTGGTGGGCCCCCTCCTCCGTCATCCATGGTGGAGTGCTGGTGGACCCCCTCCTCCGTCATCCATGGTGGAGTGCTGGTGGGCCCCCTCCTCCGTCATCCATGGTGGAATGCTGGTGGGCCCCCTCCTCCGTCATCCATGGTGGAGTGCTGGTGGCCCCCCTCCTCCGTCATCCATGGTGGAGTGCTGGCGGGCCCCCCTCCTCCGTCATCCATGGTGGAGTGCTGGTGGGCCCCCTCCTCTGTCATCCATGGTGGAGTATTGGTGGCCCTCCTCCTCTGTCATCCATGGTGGAGTGCTGGCGGGCCCCCCTCCTCCGTCATCCATGGTGGAGTGCTGGCGGGCCCAAAGTGGCACGGCTCTTGTTAGGAGAGTCACCGGGGGGTCATGAGTGCAACTGTCACTTCACGTCCAGAAGGCAGCGTTGATGGCACGCCTCCCCTCCTCTCCCTCTTGCATTCTTTCTGCCTCCTCTTCCTCAATGCTCCTTCAGGGGAGTAAAGATGTCTCACTGAGCACTGGGAACCCCACAGTCACTCATTCTCAGAACCCCAGCAAGAACATTTGAGTTCAAAGAAGTTATAGCTTGATCATGGCCTTGACCCCAAACCTCCCCACATAAATACGTACATACATCAGTGTCCGCAGCCCATCGAGGCTGAAATGGATGGCGCAGAGAGCTCCTAGGGCACAGCCTCCCTGGGTCCTCCCAGGCTCCTTGGTGCCCAGCAGTGGGGCCAGGCCAGTAGGCAGCCCCCATCATGCTCTCAGGTTACAGCCTTTCAGCCCCCGTCCCGTGCAGGTTCAATGCCGCACGAGCTTGGCTGGGAAAGCCTGGCGGTGTGGAGCCGTCGCCACCCTTCCTGGCCGTCACCAGCCTCAGCTCGCAGCACGAGAAGGGCTTTGCTCTGCCATCATTACCTGGAAAACAATGGAATGAACACTGGACCCTTCTCTGTCGAGGGTCAGGAGCTGGCCCAGCTCCTCCCGCTGTCCACCCCCTGCCTCCCTCAGCCTTCACGCAGTCAGAGCTGCAGGGGATCAGGGAAAGCTGGGGCCCAGCTCATCACCGCCAGCGCATCACACACTGGGCGTCCAGGAAAGAGAGAGAGCTTCAGAGCCATCCTGAAGGCGTACTGAGAGGTCCCCTGCATGTTCCCCTGTCTACCCCACCGTCCTCTGGGATGACTTCAGGGAACAGCGAGCCTAGTTATCAGGTCCGGTGGGTGTGCTCATTCTGGAAGGGACCCGGTGGCTCCATGGGGCAACAAGAGGAGGAATAGAGGACCAGGCACCCTTAGGAGGAGGGAGCACAGGGGTGTCAGAGCTCAACAGGCAGCCCTGGGAGGCAAAAGCAGGGGCGTCTTCACGTCATGCTAGGATTGACATGTTGCAGTCCTGCTCTGATGTGCACTGTGGAAAGGCGGCACAGCCTGCTAGGAGAGGGACATGTGCCCTAAGGAAGGGGTATAGTCTGTCTGGGCAACAAGGAGCCACAGTCCAGTCTGGCTGGAACAGGGAGGGTGGCCTACAGGGACTGTTCTTCGTCCCACACTGGCAGTGTAGCAGGGTCATCCCCCAGTGTGGGTGTTGCACAGTCAAGCGTGCCTAAGGCTCCTGGGCAGAGGGACACCATGCAGGAATATCTGTCTGAGTTCAGGAGTGCTGGGGACAAGGCATGTGCTGTCTTTATTTTTCCAAACCTGAGACTTTGCAGGCTCAGAGGCTGTAACCCTGTAGTGATAGGCGGAGGGAGATGAAGTGGCTATGGCTAAGTCCAAGTGTCCCCTGTGGTGTTTTATTAGAACGATTCATCAGGTGGACAGGGCAGGCGAGCTGAGGAGAGCAGAAGGTGGACAGGGGAGGGACCACTGGCCTCCGGGATTCACCAGCTGCCCTTGGAATTCTGGGTCCCAGCGCTTCGGAACAAAATAGACCTGGCTCTTTGTGGAAAGGAGTGGGGTGAAGATGAGGGAAGACATCTGCATTGTGGAGCGTATGGACAGCATGAAACAGGCACATGACGGGTGTCTCACGCCAGCGGCTTGTCTGGCCAGCCATCAGAACGGGCCATCATGACCCCTAGTGTATAGGACCTGAAGTAATGCTGAGCACAGCAAAGAGGCGTCCAGGGCCTCAGAATGACAAAGACAGGGTCACAATCCAAACCCAGTTCTGGAGAGGCGAGAAGCCCTCATTCCAGCCTGAAGGCGCCAGTCTGCAGCTAAGAAGATGGAACCACATCTGTGGGGAGCAGAGCCGCATGCCAGGTCGACAGAGGGCAGTAGCTAAGCAGGAAACGACCAAGCCCCCAGAGAGGCCCCCATCTCTCCGTGCTCACCTCCTCCAGCCACGCAGGTCAGGTGGGGGGTGGGACTTTAAGACGCCGGTGACAGGTGATGGCCTCTGCTCCTGGGAGGGTGAAGTTGGGTCCTCCTCCTTATTCTGTCTTGTGGGTATAACCACAGCGGTGCATGCACATTATGCCATCATGTTTTAGGAGCTGTGTTACTTCCGAAAAGTGGCTTCACCTCTATTTTCCTACTCTGTGAACTGTAAACTGTAAATCATTATAACAGATACTGTCTAGAGCGGTGGGGGTTAAGTGCATCAATCTAGGCAAAACAGAATAGCTCCTGGTATATATGAAGTGCTTAGCATATGCTGGCTTCTGCTTTCTGCTTTTTTTTTTTTAAAGGTATGTAGAGAGAGAGAGAATTGGTGGGCAAAGACCTAAGCCACTACAATCGAATTCCAGACTCTTGCGCCACCTAGTGGGCATGTGCAGCCTTGCGTTTGCCTCACCTTTGTGCATCCAGCTTACATGGCATCCAGAGAGATTGAACATGGGTCCTTAGGCTTTGCAGGCAAGC
Organism: Jaculus jaculus; assembly: GCF_020740685.1. Taxonomy (NCBI): domain Eukaryota; kingdom Metazoa; phylum Chordata; class Mammalia; order Rodentia; family Dipodidae; genus Jaculus; species Jaculus jaculus. The sequence goes on from NC_059109.1 coordinate 136,069,780, forward strand.
GCCTTAACCACTAAGCCATCTCTCCAGCCTGCTTCTGCTTTTAACCAATACTATTAATTCTCCTAGTAAATGTGCCAGCAGGTAATACCAACGCCTGCCACCCACAAGGGCAGGAGCAGCCTGCGTGTGGTTTGTTCTCTGACTTAAACTGCACAGTCCCAGAAGGGAAGTCTGACCGCTCCTCAGGGCACAGAGGTCAGAACCATCCGACCGGCCTCTGAAGCTCTTGCCTTCACCATGCAGATCGCATAGCTAAACCAGCCTGAGCCCAGCACAGGCCATCAGAGTGCTCTCCGGGTATCACCTACATTCAGACCTCACGAGGACAGGATGGATTCGTCATACCTCTTGTCTCCATGGCTGTTTCTGTCACCTAGAACTAAGTGACTCAGCCACTGTCATGATCAGAGGCATGGAGCTCAGGACGGGGCCGGGTCCAGGTTCTGACATCATATACCCCTGGGGGCCTGGCAGCTCCTGGGGACCATTTGAGATTTTATCCAAGGTGCTTCCATTTTGACCACAGCAGCTTAAGGAGATGGAGGCAGCATGCGGCTGAAGCCCGAGCCCCTTCTTTCACCCTGCTGAGCTGTAGGCACAGAGGTGGAAGGCGGCAGCAAGCAAATGAGAAGTCACAGAGCCGCTAGTTGTTCCAGGCAACCGGGGCCCAGAACTTACGCCGCAGTGAAACTTCCCTTCTGGTTTTAGCGCCCACAGTGGTCGACGTCCGGGCAGGGGCAGCAGCAGAGGATGAGTGGGTATCTGACGTTGATTGGCACCCAGCCTGAGTGACACATCGAGGTCAGATGACCATAAAGGCCAGCTGCCTCCTTCAACCAGGGAGAGCCTTGAGAGGTGTCTGCGATGGGAAGGAGGGAGGAACAGCCCTAAGAGACTCTTAAAACTGAGGGACAACGGGGGGGGGGGGGTAGGGTCACCCTCAAGGCTCCCAGCGCTCCCCACCTCCTGCTGTGCCCCATGTCCTGGGAGGGAATTTGCTGCATCCACTCCACTGCGGACCAGTCCCCGGGAAAGATGAGGTTGCTGCTGTCTGCGAGAGAGGTGGGCTGCTGAGGAAGGGGATGTGGCCGTGGACTTCCAGGGCCGGAGCCCGTGCCATAGGCTGACAGCCATGAACCTGTCTCCCTGCACCTTTGTTACTCCTTCGAACGTTCGCGGGAGGACTGCACCTGTGTGAGAGATACTGTGCTGGAAACCAGAGAGAAGACGAAGCAAGATGACTCTGGCCCCATCCACTCCCACACAGCCACACCTCATCTCCCCACTCCTGTGGACCCCGTCCCCCCATCCTGTCCTCGTGAGGTCTGAATGTAGGTGATACCCGGAGAGCACTCTGATGGCCTGAGTGAGCTGAGCAGGCATTGGAAAGCTAGGAGGTGACCCACCTCAAGGTGCCTCCGCATACACACCTCCTCCAAGGTTCCACCTCCCAGATTGCCACCACCTGGGCACCAAGTATTCAAAACGCGAGTTTACGGAGGACATCAGATTCAAACCATGACCCACGGCCACAGCCACATGGCCCATGCACACCCATGCTCCTGCGCTCACAGCCACCTGGCCCCGCCTACACCCACTTGACCACACACGTGCAAAGGGAGCTTTGAGACAAAGACAGTGATGTCAATAGACATGTGACCTTGCAAAAATTCCTGCGGTGCTCCAGGTCTGCCCCTCCCCCCATGTCTGTTTAGCTTCACACGAGAGAATTAAAGCTCTCCATGAGGAGATGAACTCAGCTGCGCTCTGAGTTCCAAGACAAAGCTAGCCCAAACCCGACGCCATGGAAAGGACGCCGAAGCCCTTGGCTTGCTCTGTCAGAGCTCGTGACGGAGCCCCAGCTCGCTGCCGATCAGGGCGGCCACAAGCAATGAAGGGGGCAGCCGGTATGGCGTGGTGGCAGTCGTTCTCGACAAGCTAGAGAGCTTTCTTCTCCAATTCACGGTTTGCTCAGCCCCCAGCTTCTGACTTGAGACCCCCTGCGTGTCTCGCCTCTGCTTTCCCTGTCCACCCAGGGAGGCCACGTCTTGGCTGACGGACACCTTGCAGTGGCGGTCTCAGCTGTTTTCTGTCACCTGCTTGTTCCCACCTTGCCCTTAACCTTTGATGTACAGCACACTAACTTCCAGCTCTGACTGGCGCAGCGTGCACAGCTCTGCCAGATCTGCAATCACTGGTCAAATACTGCCATTTTCATCCAGCATGCTCGGCTCTTTCCTTCTTTGTCTTGACTTAGAGGCTCACGTTTGCATCATGATTCCATGTCGGTTACTCACATCCTTCCCACACTTCTTTTCTGCCAGGCATCTATACCACCTCCTAATTCCATGCAGAATACGTTTCCTAAAATCAACCATTTCAAAAAAAATTAATTGGCCTTGTTTATTAAGGAGTTTTAGATTTATAGGGGAACTGAGCAGTGCCTATAGAGTTCTCACTACCCTTCTCCTCCCTGCACACATTTCCCTGTTATTTCAGATCTTTTCTTAGAGCCAGTGTTGATGTCTCACTACTAACCAAGGAATGCCTGCAGTGAATCCCAGGGTTCGCGTTGTGTGGGGAAGTTCTATGTGTTTGTGGCAATGCATGTCATGTGCCCACCATCGCCATATCTTTTACAGTGGCTTCACCCCATAATTGCTCTGTGAGTTCCCCTAACTCATCCCTGCACACGCTTGACCCCGGTCAACCGCCGATCCCTTATTATCTCTCCAGCATTCCCTTTCCCAGAATTCCACAGTGTCCACTGTGCGGCTTTCTCGGCTCACTTTCTTAGATCCATAAATCACTTAAAAGGGAGATTTTCCCACCGTTACCACCACAGGGTGGGTCTCCAGATTCAAATACCACAACAAAGAGGAAACACTGGGGTGTCAGCAAGAGGAAGGTGCCTCTTTTCCGCAAACATCATGACAAAACCAAATAGCAAAGACACCCCAAGGCGACTTTTTCAGAACTTGGGGAATCTGGCCAACAGAGACAGTTCCAGGCATTCGAGTGCATCCAACAATTAATTTGTAAGTAAGCTAGCTGAACTGAGCTGATACCCCGGGGACCACGCATGAGCGGTTGACAGAATCAAGGGAGAAAAGCACACGTTCTCAGAAAACACCTGACGAGAGCATTCGGCAACATGGCACTACAGGAGAGGCCCTTCACCAGGCAGAGGCCCTGCGAGGGACTCGCGGCTAAAATCCTGCTCAGTGATGCAAGATGGAAGCCGGGCGGCTCCCCTGGCCACAGGAACAGGGTAAAGGTTGTACTTTTGCCATTCCTAGCTTCCCGTTGTACTGAACACTCTAGCCAGGCAACTGGGCATCTGATTTCCCCAACCTTCCCTGGGATGTTGAATTTGTCCATGTGACTCCTCCAAACAACCAGCCATCAGACCCCTTTCCATGACGAAGAGAGAATAGCAGTCATTTTGTAAAGACATAACCAGTAACTTTTACTCATGTAACTGGCTGACACATGGTCATTTGGCCACCACCAGCTGCAAAACAGTCTGGGAAATGTAGTCTTCATCACATAACAAACTAACATTCTTTTTTTTTTTTTATGTGCATGTGGTGTGCGTGTGTGTGTGTGTGTGTGTGTGTGTGTGTGTTTGTGTGCGCACGCGCACACACGTATTTGGGTGTGTGTGCCCATGGAGGCCAGAGGTCGACACTGGACATCTTTGTCACTCTATAGCTCCCCTCTACTAAGGCGACGTCTCTCACTTTAGCCCACAATGCACCGGTTTAGCTCAATAGCCAGCCAGCCAGTTTGCCAGGGATCTCAAGCCTCCACTTATGCACTGGGATTATAGGTGGCTATTACACCCACCTGGAATTTACAGGGGTGCTGGTCCTCCTGTGTGGCAAGTACTTAACTGACAGAATTAGGTCCCCAGCCCCACAAATATCCCAGTGGTGAGAAAAGAGAGAGGCTGCTATGGAAGCAGAGGGCAGATGAGCCACCCTGAGAGGGCAGATGAGCGACCCTGACTTGGCCACGTGGAGCCACTGGGAAACAGTTGAGTCTGAGAGGCCTGCCCAGACCAGGGGCAGCTGACCCCGAGTGGGAAGAACACAGTGGCTGAAGTCAGTTTTCAGCCAAAACCGTGTTCTAAGTAGCCGATTTTGTCTTGAAGTCTGAATGACAACACTAGGGGGAAAAAAAAAAAGCACCATCAGTGTGTTTTTGTCTCTGCGCGGGAAGTTCCGGCAGGTAGGTTCTCCTGCTCTTCCTACGTTTCAGAAGAAGCGGCTGAGATGTTGAAGGTCAAAGAGGCTTGTTCAAGGTCACCCTGCCTGGAAAGCAGCCAGTACGCCCAAACCCAGCACCACTGGCCACAAAACTTGTGTCTTGGCCTCCTTAGGGGCTGTTTCAGTTGGCGGCCAGCCCACTGGCTCCAGAGCTAGACGTGGACACCAAGGTCAAGGTCAGACCTGTGCAGAGCTTCCCTGGGCTAACCCAGCAGCCACAGCTGTCTCTGCGCATGCCCCATGCGAGGCCAATGCCAAGGTGAGCCAAGCTTGGCTGGACTACTTTCCAGCCGGGTTTCTGGGAATCAAGTGTCCAAACTGTGCCCTTGATGTGCCCCTGAGTGCATCTTCAGGTTTATAATCATCAGGAATGAGGAAGAATTGGCATGCAAAGCACTCTCTCCATCAAAGGCCACCAGCCTCCGACATTTGACCACTCTGGCACCGTTGCCCCAGGGTGCCTGTCCTGCGTCTGCAGGTCTTGTATGAGTCAGACACACAGCCAGCCAGCACACCACCAAAGGATCGTTTGTCCTGCAAGGACGAAGCCCGGTGCTCACAAGAGAAATATTCCCAAGTCAGAGAGAGATGAGTTGGGACCCAGAGCCATTTGAGTCCCGTGGAAAAACGAGACAGCAAGATCTTACTGGAGGACAGCGGTCATCCCCAGGTGGAACAGGACAGTCACACCATGTGACCTTGAGCAGTAAATCCTTCCAGCAAGGGCCTTTATGTGGACACTGGGTAATTGAACCTGGGCTGCCAGTCTTGGCAAGCAAGTGCTTTAACCACTGAGCAATCTCCCCAGCCTCCACTATACACTTTTCACCAATGAAGAAACTGGGGTACAGAGAGGAAAGTAATGTGCTCAGACTCAGCTACTAAGTAGCAAAGTGGCCCCAGAGGCCAAAGCGGCCTTCCCCAGTGGCCTCACTGATGCTTAATAATCACACACAGGGCTGGGAGTTGGCTGAGTGGACAAGCCGTTTGTGGATGAGGGCCAGAGTTTGTATCATCAGAACCTACATAGAACCTGTAAGCCTGGGGCTGGAGAGATGGCTTAGTAGCTAAGGCACTTGCCTGCAAAGCCCAAGGACCCATGTTCAACTCTCCAGGTCCCATGTAAGCCACGTGCATAGGGTAACACAAGAGCGCAAGACGGTGCACCTGTCTAGAGTTTGACTTCAGCAGCTGGAGGCCCTAGCATGCCACGTCTCTCCCTCTCTCTCTCCCTCTCATTAAAAAAAGAAAAAAATCACCCAAAAATCCTGTAAGCATGTAATCCCACAGTGCCTACCATGCAAAGAGATGCAGAGACAAGAGGATTTCCCAGAAGCTCATGGGCCTGGCAAACAGTAGTGAGCAATGGGAGGCCTTGCCTCAAACAAGGTGGGAGGTGAGAACCAGTGCCCAAAGTCATGCCCTGAGCTCCACATGCACTTTGTGGCACTCACGCCCCCCCCCCCACAAAATCAAATGCAAATTACGTGGGCACTGGTTCCCTCAGGGAAAGGTATTTGTTCATGTCCCCTTCTCTGCACTCTTCTGAGGCTGCGTGACATTCTGCCACCGTCAAAGAGAAGTGTCGCTTTTCTCTGTCTGGGTGTCTAGTCTGCTTCCCAGAAGACCCAAGCTCAGCGAGGTCATGCCCAGAACCGCTGATCCACAGCCCCGGGTTGGCTCAGGAGTCTGGAAACAAGGCACATGTTGGAGCTCCCCTGTGCTCAGACTCGCCCCGTGCTGAGTGCCCTCCGTCCTCGCCCGGATCCTTCACCCTTCTCTTCCATTTCTAAATGATTATATTTTGAGACAGGGTCTGATGTAGCTCAGGCTAGCCTTGAGCTCTCTGCGTAGTTGAAGGTGGCCCTGAACTTCTGGTCCCCCTGCCTCCATTTCCTGAGGGCTAGGCTTGCAGGTGTGGCCACCATTTCATGTCGTATGCAGTGGCGGGGGTCGAAGCATAAAACTGAGGGGAGGGCGAGTCAGGTCCAAGAGAGACACGTGCTGAAACCAGTCACCCCTTCAGCCAGAGCTTCATGGGGACAGCTATGACCTTGTGCATGGGCAGCATGATGGGTCCTAACTCCAGGGGCAGGGGGGCTGAAAATTCAAGGAAAAAAGCAAGGAGTGCATTTTTGTGAGCGTCCTGCGGGGCATAGGCTACGTAAGAGCATGCACGAGGCGATGGAGAAATGGGAGCTCCTTCAAGGTCTCTAGGGGAGGAGCTGTTCTGCCCCGCCGCCCTGCTCCGGCCTTCAGGAAGGCACTGCATAGAGAACAGTTATAATTCAAGGCTGTCTTGGCCCAGGTAGCAAGGCCTCCTAAAGTGACTGCAGCTATGTTCCGATAGAAAGCAGGGCCTCGAGCGTGCAAGAGCCGCATCCCCACCCCCGCTCGCCTCTTTCCTCTCCACCTGCAGGTCTCACCTGGCAAAGGAGAGGAACTTACTCTCTCAGGAGCCAGCCTCCTCTTCCTCTCTGTGTCACCTGCTACGTAGCCGTTCCTACAGCGTGAGATTACGCCGACGAAAGCAAGAGTTCAAAGGAAACCTCAGGCCTCCCAGAGTAGCTAACAGCAGCTAGGGGTTGCTAGGAGAGGGGAGCCAGACCCGTCAGTGGTATAGCCACCGGCAAGTTGTCCAGGCCACAGTAAGTACGTTCACCCAGGATCATGCAAGCAAGTGTAAGTTAAGCCAGTGTGTAAAAGACAAGGCATGAAAGCAACATGGGACTGCAGAGATGGCTCAGCGGTTAAAGTGCTGGCGTGTGGAAACTAAGGATTCAGGTTCAATTCCCCAGAACGCATGTAAGCCAGATGCACATGGTGGTGCATGAGTCTGGAGTTGGTTTGCAGTGGCTAGAGGCCCTGGTGCACCCATTCTCTCTCATAAATTAATTAATTAGATAAAATATTTTTTAAAAGAAAGTAACGTGGGGATTAAAGAGGAAGAAGAAGGGTGTTAATGGGAGGGATAAGAGAGGTTAATTGGAGCCAGACATGGTGGTACATGTCTTTAATACCGGCACTGAGGACACTGAGGTAGGTTCCCTGTGAGTGTAAGACCAGCTGAAGACTACGTGGTAGATTCCAGGCAAGACCCTCCCTCAAAAAGAAAGTGAGAAAGAGAGAGAGAAATTAGAAGGAATAAGTTCAAAATAGATATTAAAATTTAAAAAATAAAAATTAAATTTACTTAAATATTTTTTTTTTTGTTTTGTTTTTTGAGGTAGGGTCTCACTCTAGCTCTCTAGCTCAGGCTGACCTGGAATTCACTATGTAGTCTTAGGATGGCCTCAAACTCACGGTGATCCTCCTATCTCTGCCTCCCAAGTGCTGGGATTAAAGGCATGCACCACCACACCCGGCTCTTAAACATTTACTTTTAAGTAAAGACAAATTTAAAAAGAAAATAAGAGCTCAGATGTTACACGCCTAAGAAGCCCCAGGAAAGAGTCTTAGCCAGGCCAGGCTCAGAGATCACAAGATGGCTGAGGCCAACCTGCACTCAGTTCCCACTCAGCCCTGCACTGCTGAGGGACATAAGGACCTTACCCTCTCTGAACCTGTCACCCCATCTTGAATACGGCACAGTCAGAACATCACAACACAGGGCTGCAGGGAAGCGCAGGCGAGGTGACAGAGCAGAGCAAGCTTGCAGCACACAGCATGGTTGGACTGTTGCTGCAGATGGCCCTGGGACAACTGTCATCATTACATTCAGTACACCCAAGGGGCGTGGCCAGGGGTCTGCCAGCCATTAGGTGATCTGGTGTCACAGCTGAGATCAAGTCCACTGTTTCCTGCCACAGACTGGCTATATGACCTTGGGCAGGTTAATGCACCTCTCTGATGCTGTTTCCTCTCACCAGGAGTGCCCACTCATTCATGTAAACCAATCACAACAGTAGCCACTACAAACAAATGGTGGACATTACTAGTAACAGTAGTTGTTTGAAAGACAATTATCTTGACCAAGCTAGTTTCCACGGGTCTCCTAAAAATCCCAAAGTTCAGACCAGGATCTGGCCCGTGGGCACGGTCACTGCCCTGCTTCTGGGCCAGAGAAAACCCCCCAGGTCCCACTGCCCACTTTGGTCTCCTGTAGGGAGAACTTCCCTGTGCACCGCCCCATACTTCACCACTGGGACCAGCAGGCTCAGCCACACACGAGGGTGGTCAAGATGACTCCCTGGCTCTCCCTGTCTTGGCCTGAGGCATGAGGGGACTATGTGAGCTGGTGGTCCTGGAGTCCAGACCCTAGGGGAGGAGGCCTGTGGGGTGCAGGGAAGGACCTGTCCAGGGCCCCTTGCTGCAGTGATGTGTCCCTCAGCCAAGTCTCACTTTGTGGACTTGGGACAAGATGGAACAGAGCACACCTCCTACACAGCAGGGATCAGCCAAGTGAAAAAGCAGAAAACCAAACTCCCAGCTCTCCCTTCACCCTCCAAGAGCGTTGGGCTCAGCCTCCCTTCCGCTGTCAACACCATTAAAACGAGACATGGTGCTCTTTTTGTCTCTCTCTCTCAAATAAATAAAATGATTAAAAAAACAACTAGACATTGGACTGGAGAGATGGCCCAGAGGTTAAGTGTGTTTCCTGCTCAAGCATGAGGGCCTCCGAGGGCTGAAGACCACCTGCGTTCAACTCTCTAGAACCCCTGTAAATAGCTGGGCGTAGCCACGCATGTCTGCAACCCAGTCCTGTGGGAGCGAGGGGAGAATCGGCATTCTGCCACAGGGAAAAATAAAGAAACACAAACAAGCAGGTGAGTGATGGAGGGAGACACCCAACATGTCACTTTGGCTGCCACAGGTGAACCATGGGCCACCACGTCAGTACATACACACTACCTCACGTACACCATGAGCAGACAAACACAAATATGGGGGGAGGGACTAGACAAGGGAACAATTCCTGCTGGGCATCTAACAGATGAGCCCAGCCTCAGGAGAGGGCAGGGCGCAGAGGCAAGCCCTTTCCAAGCACGTTCCAAACCGGGTGAGGCTGTCACTGAGCAGAGAAAACACAACGGACAGCAAACCCACTCTCAGAAAGGAGACGGGAGGCTCGGGTCCCTCTCTTGACTAGCTTCATGTGATTCCGGTTTAGATGATGCTCCAGGCAACAGAGAAATTCTCGTGTGATTTGGGGCCGGGGACGTGGCTCGGTGGGTGAGAGCACTGGCTACACAAGCAGGGGAATCGGAGTTTGATCCGATCCGGGGCGCGAGGCTCTGGCTCAATGGAATAAGGTAGAATATAGGAGGACTCTCACTGCCTTGCTGTGTCCCCCACACAAGGTGCGTCATCTGCACTCACATGGGTATACACTGCACACACACACACACACACACACACACACACACACACCAGGAAAATTTTTTTAAAAAGAAATTTCATGTTATTTTCAAACTATCAAAATAGGCCATTCTCTTAGGTAAATATGTCTTACCCAATTTTTAGAGAATTTGAGCCATCTAGACAATAGCCCACAACCACAGTGGAATTAAGTTAGAGATTGGTAGCTGAAGCTCTCTGGAAAAAAAAATCACCAATTACTTGGAAATGTAATTAAATACTTCCAAACAACCCAGAGATCAAAGAAGAAATCAGGGAGGAAATTGGGACGTTTTGACCTGGACTAAAATGACATGCCACTTCATCAAAACAGAGAGGAAGCAGCCAAAACAGTGTGGCAGGGAGCATTCACAGCATTAGAAACCAAACCTCCAAGCCGCATTTCTCCGCTTTAAGAAACAACAGATGAGGGATAGTCAGTTAAACCCCCAATAAGCAGAAGAAGGAAATAACACAGGTAGGGGTAGAAAAACAGAAAAATCAACCAACAAAGACAAAACGATGAGGCTTTGAGAGAACCGTAAAGAAAAAACAGCCACTGTGGCGGCACAGCCCAGAAAGGAATCACTGAAGGAGCAGAAACAGGAGGATCAGGAGTTCGAGGGTAGCCTGGGCTACACCTTTGGGTCTGGGGTGTTGGCCCAATGATTAAAGGTGTTTGCTTGCAAAGCCTGCTGACCCACATTCAAATCCCTTGTCACCCACATATAAGCCAGATGCAAAAGGTGGCATATTTATCTGGTGTTTGCTTGAATTATCAGGAGACCCTGATGTACACACACACTCAAATAAATAAATGAAAGTTAAAAAATTGGCAAGATGTAAGTAGAAGGGCAAACTACTGGAAGTGAAATGATTTAAATGGGTCAGAGGAGGGGATGGAAAAGAGGAGCCAACAGGAGGAACATTAATCAAAATTTAAGATGTTGGGGCTGGAGAGATAGCTTAGCAGTTAAGGCGTTTGCCTGCAAAGCCAAAGGACCTCGGTTCGATTCCCTGGGACCCACGTAAGCTAGATGCCAGGGGGGGCGCATGAGTCTGGAGTTCATTTGCAGTGGCTGGAGGCCCTGGTGTGCCCATCTCTTTCCCCCTCTCTCTGCTTTCTCTCTCTTACTCTCAAGTAAATACGTAAAAATAAAGTTTAAAAAATTAATATGTTATGATAAGCCATATGGAAACCTACTTCTTCACTAATAATAGCTAATAATATATGTGTTAAAGGAGAAAGAGAGAGAGAGGAGGTGGGTAATGTTGTTCCCAGAAACCATATATTGTTATTAGAAAAATTTCAGTGTCAGGGGTGGGATATCTTCCAGTGAGTTGTTGGTCAAGGAGGCCCCTGATGTCCCCATATACTGCAGGCTTATTGCCAAGGCTCTTGGTTGCCCACCAGAACTGGATGGTGAGACTGCATTGCTAATGATTCCACAGGCTTAGGTTGCAAGCCTGTCACTGAGAAATCAGGCTGGAACTGAGCTGAAAGTCTCCTCACTGTTGTCAGAATGCTAGAGAGGCCTACATAGCCTGTTGGGGGAGAAAAATTATCAATGGTGTTAACCAGCAGTGGACCCTGCAAACTTTACGGCTGACCATCCAGGCCAAAAGCTCACTGGTGCAAGGGTGGCACATCTGTTATGGGGGAAACCAGCTGCTCTCTGACCAGACTTGAAGTCTGCTCCACAGAAGGGAATCCTGCCTGGCACTGAAAATCTAATCAAAAGCCTATGCCTGGGGAGGTCATAAGCCCTAGGAGGAAACTACTACTGTTGTTTGGCTAAATGGACATATTATGCCCACCAAACCACCCTCTGAATGCTTATTTTTGTGCCCATATATTAATACTACTCTCATTTTTAGTTTGAGAATCTCCCCTTTTCATATGGTGTAACCACAGGGGTGACTCAAAATGCACCAAAGTGCTGAGAAGTGACAGTGGAGTGTTCAGCACTAAGTGAGACAACTCTATCACACCCTGCAGAACTCAGGGATCATTGCGGAATGGGTGGAGGAAAGACTGTACAAGCCAAAGGAAGGGGAGGAGAGCTAACAATACTGTCCTCCAGACACAAAGTGGCCTTGACGTTCATGACCTCACAGAGGCTGATCCTACCTATGTAAGACTTGTGTAATAGGTGGGGGAAAAAAACCCTGATGATATCAAAGTAGAGGAGAGACTAACCAGAAAGAGGGGTTTCAGTGGAGGGAGGATTTGGGAGAGGAAAAGGGGTTGGGATGAGAGGGGATTATGATCATGGCATATTATCTATATTTTTGGAAGTTGTCAGTAAAGAAATTTTAAAACAAAGAATGGATAGGCACCTAACCAGACTAATCATAAATAACTACATAATATGAGAACAAATGGTACTCTGTAAATATTAAAATGATAAACAGGGGCCCATGATAAACAACTTCATGCCAATAAATTGTAGAAATAGGATGAAATGGACATATCCCTTAAAAAAAACTACACACAAAAAAATAAATAAATAAGGTTCAGGCCACAAAAAGTCAATGGTCTTCATAGCCCCACATTTATTAAAGAAGTGGAAGTTGTGATTCAAAACCTTGCTGAGAAGAAAGCTCCCTTCACTGGAGAATTGTTGCAAACACAAGGGAAAAATAATTCTAATTTTACCAGACTCTTCCAGGACAGCTAAGTAGGGAACACCCTCCAAACCCTTCAGAAGGTCAGTATTACATCTGACACCAAAAATAAAGAAGCAATCACAGAAGGAGATCAATGGCTCTTTTAAGAATTCCTAACCAAAGGTCATACAAAAAAATCCTCAGTAAATTTTTAGTAAACGGAATACATAAAAGGATTAATGCATTATGACTGTAGTAGACAGCCTCACATTGCTGGGATGAACCTCCAAACCAGACACAGTTTATGGGAGGAAGAAGGAAATTTATATGAAGCTTGCAGATCCAGGGGAAGTTCCATAACGGCAGAGAAGCTGGCACCCCTTACAGGACCAAGCAGAGAGAGGGAAAAGCCAAAATCAGCCTCCAGCAGCACCAGCAACCACACTGCAGGAACCAGGAAAGGCTCAAGCACTTTGCACATCTTTAGACTGGAATTCCAATCCCCCCACCACACACACCTTAGGGCTGGACCCCAGGATCTGCCCAGTGACACCTCCTCCAGCCAAGCTTGTGGCTAGAGATCTAAATTACAAACTTTAATAAAATCCTGAATATATTAGGGGACAACGATTCAAACTACCACAATGACCAAGTAGAATTTTCCTCAGAAATATGTGTTTGGTTTAATAGTCAAAAATGCCTGGGCTGGGCTGGAGAGATGGCTTAGCAGTTAAGCGCTTGCCTGTGAAGCCTAAGGACCCCGGTTCGAGGCTCAGTTCCCCAGGTCCCACGTTAGCCAGATGCACAAGGGGGCGCACGCATCTGGAGTTCGTTTGCAGAGGCTGGAAGCCCTGGCGCGCCCATTCTCTCTCTCCCTCTATCTGTCTTTCTCTCTGTGTCTGTCGCTCTCAAATAAATAAATAAATTAAAAAAAAATGCCTGGGCTGGAGAGATGGCTCAGCAGTTAAGAAGCTTGCCTGCAAAGCCTAATGAGCCAGGTTTGATTCTCCAGCCAGATGCATAAAGTGGCACATGCATCTGGAGTTTGTCTGCAATGGCTGAGGGCCTAGTGCCCATTCTCTCTCTCTTTCTGCTTGAAAATAAGCAATTAAACATTTCTTAGGCCGGGCGTGGTGGCGCACGCCTTTAATCCCAGCACTCGGAAGGCAGAGGTAGGAGGATCACCGAGAGTTCGAGGCCACCCTGAGACTGCATGGCGAATTCCAGGTCAGCCTGAGCCAGAGTGAGACCCTACCTCGGAAAAAAAAAAAAAAAAAAAAACATTTCTTAAATGCTGAGGGGACCCGAGGATCTCCAGGACCCATGTAAGCAGCTGGCCTTGGTCAGGTTTCCGTAACCCCAGTCTCATGGGGAGGGGAGACAGGAGAATTACTGGGGCTCTGGGATTCAGAAACTCCATAGCAAGCAGAAACAGGAAAATGAGGGATAGAGGCAGCCACCCAGTGCTCTCCTCTGGCCTCTGTAGGTGAGTGCATGGGTCATGACATTAGCACGGATGCCTGAATACACCACATGGACCACATCACCCATACAGTGCATATGTAAAACCTGTGACCCATCTTATCCCATATATTAACAGCCTATAAGAGAAAAAAATGTATCACTTTAGCAGATGCAAAAAAAAAAAAATCCTATAATCATGTCTGGTTAAAAATAACACTCCATCTAACTAGAAATAAAATTTCTGCTTTTTAAAATTAGCATACAAAATGATGGGTTTCCTTATTGTATTTCCACATACACTTTATTTTTGTTGATCCTCTTCCCCACTCCCCTTCTCACCCCCTCCCACCGCACCTGTTTATCCCCTTCCTCCCCCAGCAACTAACCACATTCCTCATGCTGAAAGGCTGAGCATCCTCCCCCAGAGAGCAGAAAACAGCAAGGAAAGTCATTCTTTCTCTGCCAAGTATCCAATGTTGTGCTTAAGTTTCTATCCAGTGCAATAAAACAAGAAAGTGTTATAAAGGCACATAGAGTACATAAGATCATTGCATAAAGAGAAAAGACTGAGAAACATACCTTAAAAACCTACACTAAGAGCATTTGCCAAGCTCAAAAGACACAAGATTAATTCACAATTTACTAATGTCTACTATGTTTCAAGAGACTAGCAATAGACAATTACAATAGTGTTAAAAATATAAGAATTCTTAGGTAAATTGAATAAGTGACATCAGGTTTGTCAACTTATAGAATAGCCAGGCATGGTGGCGCATGCCTTTAATTCCAGAACTTGGGAGGCAGAGGTAGGAGGATTGCCATGAGTTTGAGGCCACCCTGAGACTACATAGTGAATTCCAGGTCAGCTTGGGCTAGAGTGAGACCCTACCTCAAAAAAAAACAAAAACAAAAACAAAAAAATAATGCAGTAGAAATGAGAGACCTATGTAAGTAAAAAGATGTAGATGTTTATGGATTACACTTAGGTAGAGTTCTGCTTTTTTCAATAAAATTATTTTTATTTGGCTATTAGAGAGAGAAAGAGAAAGAGAGAATATGGGTGCACCAGGGCCTCTTGCCACTCTAAACAAATTCCAGCTGCATGCACCACTTTGTGCATCTAGCTTTAAGTGGATACTGGGGAATTGAACCCAGACTAGACAGCTTTGCAAACAAGTGCCTTTAAACATTGAGCTACCGCTGCAACCCAAATTCTTTTTATTCACCCAAAGTTGATCCACAGAGTCAATACCATCCCAAACAAAATGCCAGCAGGGTTTTTGTCAAGACAGACAAGCTATTCTGAAGCGTGTCTGTGAGTAGGAAGGGTCTGGAGTAGCCAGAACAGCCTGAGGAAAGAACAACGTGGACCCTGTCTGAAGTGAGATTTACAATGAAACCTTCAGTAGTCAGGCCAGTGGTATTGACATAAGGATAGACAAACAGATCAATGGAACAGAATTAATTTGAGAGATAGACCCTGATTTACAGAATTGACTGATTTTCCACATGTCACCAGGGGAATGTAACAGAACACTTGCATGATCCCAAAAGCGAATGTTTTCTTAAATTTTATGTCCCAGGTGCCTCATTTGCCTCCTCCAGTTCCAGTTCTGATCTTAAGTGACCAGTAAGGAGCTAGGACTGGCTCTGGAGAGATGACTCAGTGGATCACTGCACTTCCTGGACAAGCATGAGGGTCCGAGACTGCCCAAGTTCAAATCTGCAGCGCCCACATTAAACAGCTGGGCGTGGCCGTGCACACCTGCAAGTCCAGTCCAGTACCGGAGCAGCAACCCGAGAGCCACAGGCACTTGTGAAAACAACTGGCGAGTTCCCGGATCGTAGGAAACTCCGGCTCAGAGAACAACGGTCAGAAGAGCCGTGGAGCAGAGCCCGTGACTTTTCCTCGGCAGCCACTCTACCCGGCCACTCGGCCTCCCTCTGTGGCTTTGCTTCTCTGGCTGCCCAGAGCCTTTTCACGGTTTTCCCTTTCTACATACAGACTCAGCTTCTGCCAGAAACACACCTAACCCCACAGGCTGGGCACCTCAGCTCCAGCGCCTTGACCAACCTCCCAGAGGCCTCCATGGCTCCGACGCCGCAGAGGTATGGTTTCATGAGGCCGTGGTGCCAGCCGGTGTGACTCGTGGCATCCACCCTGGCACACTCGCCCCGGTCTGCTCCTGTGGAACGGTCCACAGCCTCAGAGGGGCCCAGGAAGATGGCCCCCCAGTGGCCCCAGCATCATTGGCCCACGAACTATGCTGCCTTGTCTTCCCCACTCCCTCACCCAGCTTCCTGGGTCACCTGCCAAATAAACTACTTGTCCGCAAAGTTTGCCTCCAACTCAAGCAAGGCTGAACACCACATCCTCTGCCCGTCACCCTCTGGAGGGGAGTTCAGGAAAGAATGGAAACCCACGGGGTGCCCACTTCCACTCACCTTTCACAGGCATGGGAAGTCAAGCTGTGTGTTGTCTTAGCTGCTGATGTTTGCGGCCACCACACGCAGCTATGAGAGAGGACACCACACTTTCATCGCGTCTCAACCGACCCCGTCACCTGCTGGTCACAGCTTGTGCCATCTAGCTTAAAAACACAATGTCCTATCCATGTGAACTCTCATGTTCCCACTGCACCAGGCTGAGTGACGTTTGAGGAGGAAGGGGCTTGCTGGGGAGGAGGACGAGACAAGCTGGGCATATGGGGAGCAATCCCTCCCACAGAGGGACGGAGGAGCTCAGCAGGCCAGAGACCTTGAGAGACTCCCACGATTTTGCTGTGTAGAAACCGCAGGGGAGGGCTGGAGAGATGGCTTAGCGGTTAAGCGCTTGCCTATGAAGCCTAAGGACCCCGGTTCGAGGCTCGGTTCCCCAGGTCCCACGTTAGCCAGATGCACAAGGGGGCGCACGCGTCTGGAGTTCGTTTGCAGAGGCTGGAAGCCCTGGCACGCCTATTCTCTCTCTCTCCCTCTATCTGTCTTTCTTTCTGTGTCTGTCTCTCTCAAATAAATAAATAAATAATTTTAAAAAATATATTAAAAAAAAAAGAAACCATAGGGGAGCAGTGTCCCCGCTGAGGAGGTGAGGAAGCCCATCACCCCAGCGAGGTTTACCCACAGGGGTGTGTCCAAGTCATTTGGACCTGGGATGCAGAGATGGGAGTTAGAGCGTTTGGTGGAGGGAGATATCCTTAACCCTTCCAGTACATTCCCCTGGGGGGGAGGGCTCTCAGAGAACTGAGGGTAAGTCCTCATATACATCACCAAGCTTCTTTTTGTAAAACAAAATTTATTTATTTGAGAGAGAGAGAGAAAGAGACAGAGAGAAAGGAAGAGGGAGACAGAGAATGGGCACAATAGGACCTTCAGCCACTGCAAATGAACCCCAGATGCATGTCCCCCCCCTTGTGCATCTGGCTTTTTATGTGGATACTGGGGACTGAACCTGGGTCCTTTGGCTTTGCTGGCAAGCACCTTAACCACTGAGCCAGCTCTCCGACCCATCACTGGACTTCGGAATGTAGGCTCAGTCCCCCAGCAGCTGGATAAGGTAGCCTGGCCAGCCCACCGTGCTCACTGCCCCTACTGTGCCCTCAACACACCGGGCACTTGCTGCCTCCTACAGGCCCCAAAGAGCCAACAACGTGGTACAGATGGAAGGCTGTACGTAGGCATTCCCCTACTACCACTGTTTCTCCCCCTGCTTTTGCCAAGGAAGCCACCGAATCCTCAGTCCTCAGAGACCCTGAAAGTCAGCTTCATTAGAGAAAGAGCCAACTGAATTCCAGCCCAGCGACGTGGCTGTATATCACACACAGCATCTTCTGGTGACCCTGGTGCCTTCCTGTCTGTCACAGGGAAGATTGGACCGCCAAGCATTTATTGATAGAGACGGCAGATGGACATTGATTAGGAGCAGGGAGCCGGTCTCCATCATTACCAAGGCCTGGCTGCAAGAGGTGATGGACAAGGCCAGGGAGCTGTGTGTCTCGTCATGCAGAATGGCTCTGGGTGGCCGGAGCTGGAGGTCTGCCTCTATCTGGTCCATGGGTATCATCAGGCGCAGCCCATCACTGACCTTTAGAAGGAGCGAGAGGACAGTAAGCCCCAGCAGCCTCCCTGACCAATAGGTTTATAGCACTGTAAATGCGCGAGTTAATGAGGTGAAGAGGTCTCCGTCGCGCCCCCCCATTTCCAAGGCCTGTCTCCAGCCTGCTGTCCTGTACAGCCAGGTCTGAGGCTGCCGCAAGGGGCAAAACTACCTTCATAGCCCTCTGCTCTGAACCACCCAAAGTGCACGCAGGGAAGAGAAGTGAGGTGCTCACACCCACACAGAGAAAAACGGGTTCCAAGCAGCCCCAACTGTTGCTCCCTACACCCACCGCACCCTGTGGACTGACTCCAAGGCTTCAGATGGAGCTGAGGCCACGCCTGCTCTACCTCATTCACCAGCCCCTCACCTCCCTTAACGGCACCCCTCCCCGTCTGTCACCACAACCCCTGGGGTATAGACTTGCTCCTGTGTTCATGTCTACATTTTGTATTCAGAGAAGAGCTTCATGAGGACAGAGACGACTTCTGTCTAGCTCTGCCCAGTATACACCACGTAACAGAATACACTCAGCATCTGCTGAGTTTTGTTTTACTTTATGAAAGAACATCTCACTAAAGAGCCCAGGCTGACCTCAAACTCTCAGCAATCCCCCTGCCTGCATCTTTGGAGCGCTGGGATCACAGGTGTGCACCACCACATCTGTAAAGCTCCGATATTTTTCTTTATTCCTTTTATGTATGCGTAGGTGTGTGCAGTGTGCATACACATGTTTGTGTATGGGGGCACATGTGTGTGTGGGATGCACATGCATCTGCATGCATGTAGAGGCCAAAGATTGATGTCAGGTGCTTTCCTCAACCTCTTTCTACCTCATTTCCCCTGCCCCACTAGGGTTTTTATTTGATTTGTTGAGATTTTTTATTCTCAACATTTTTATTTGTCCTACCTTATTTTTTGAGACGGGTTTTCTCACTGAAACTGAAGCTCGCCAATTCACATAGATTAGCTGGCCATCAAGCACCAGAGACCTTCTTGTCTCTGACCCAGCACTGGATGACAGGCATAAGCCACCATGCGTCCTATGTTCAAGGGCACTGGAGGTCCAAACCCAGGCACTCATGCTTGGGCAACGGTCACTTTGCCCACCGATCCATGTCTCCTAACTGCAATCCCGTTTCAGAAATGCACTGACCAAGACCGCTAAGGTGAGGGGACACTGTCTACAGACACATGGACACCCACTGGCCCTGTGTCCACCAGGCAGGAGGCTCCTCCGGGCCAATACAACAGTGACTGCCGTGCAGGTCAAGACCCTGAAAATGTGCCACAGGATGGAGGGCTCTCGGCCACTGCTTGGGCAGGGGGTGATTTTGTGCAGGTTTATTACCTTTGGCAAGAGATAATTAAATGTGTTTTTAAATCAACATGCTGGATGAAGCTTGGCCTCGGTGGCTGCCCAGAAGGATTATTATTTAGTATGAATATTTCATGAGGCTGCCTGCCCGGCCCATGGTCACGAGATGTCATCCTGCAGCCGAAATCCAAACTTGGCAGAGTCCCGAGTGGGCAGGGGAGCTTTCACATTCACTCAAGATCACAGGTGGTTCTTTTGAGGTAGGAGGAGGGAGAGAGAGGGGAAGAAGGAGATACAATATCGCTAAAGTGTCCCAGTGAGCTGGAAAATATGAGGCGTGGTGCCGTGACTTTCTCATTGCTATGAGTACACATACCTGTCCAGGAGCAACTTAGCAAAGGAAGGGCTTGTTTTGCTCACAGTTTGGGGTTTCAGCCCATCGTGGTGGAGAAGGAATGGCGTCAGGATCCAAAGCGACTGAGCACAGCACGTCCACGGTCAGGGAGCTCAGCTCGCTGTCTCCTTTCTATTCAGTCTGGAACCACAGTCCACGACGTCGTGATGCCCACATGTAGAGCAATTCTTCCCACCCCAATTAACCTAACCAAGACATGTCCTCACAGACATGCCAAGAGATTCATGCCCACAACGGCACTGAATCCTGTCAAGCCGACAGCTGGGACTGACTCTCACAAATGAAGCCCCCAAAATTCACGTCTATATGCAGCCCCAGAAATAAACTGCTCTGAAAATAGAGTCTTCGGGATGCCACTAATCACACTGGATTTTGGGGGACCCAAGCTCACTCATGGGTAACTTTGTAAGGAGAAGAGGCACCCAGGGGTAAGAAGGAAGACAAGCCAGGGATGCCACCTCAAGCCAAGGGACACCCAAGTCAAAGCTGAGAGGAGCAGGATGTGTCTTCCCGTATCAGTTACCTTTCTCATGGCTGTCACCAAATGCTTAACAACAGGCAACTTAAGGGAGGAAGCATTTATACTTTTGGCTCCCTGTTTGAAAGGATCCAATCCAGGAAGGCATGGTGATAGGCGTGTGGGCAGCTGGTCACCCGGCATACTCAGACAGGAAGCAGAGAGTCCACTGGAAGTGGAGCCCAGCTAACAAACCTCAAAGCCCACTCTCCCACCCCCACCCCCATTACACACTTCCTCCAGCAAAGTTCCACAACCTTCCAACACAGCGCCACCAACCGAGAATCAAGGAGGCGCATACATGAGCCTGATGGGCCACTTCACATTCAAACCACAAATACCAACCCTAGAGCCTCAGAGGGAGCAGGGACCCACCCTCAGCTTGACTTTGGACTTCTGGCCTCCAGAGCTGGGAAAGAGTCCTTTCTTTTGTTTGGAGTCATGGGGATTCTAGTGGTTTGTGGGGGCAGTCTTGGGAAATACACATAGACATTCAGGAATGTTCTTGCCCTTTCTCCTCCCTCCATCAGAGAGCTCTGCTTGTGGTTTCCAGGGACCGCCATGGCAGGAAGGCAGGAAGCCTGGACGGGACAGGGAAGCTCTCTTCCCTGGTGTTGAGGTCCTGCTGTCCTCTCCCAGCTCACATGAGCCTGCTTGGCAAAGAGGTCTCCTTCTTCCCTCTCATCCAAGTCCGAACCAGGCCTGACCCTGCTTAGCTGCTGTGATCACATGAGATTTGGCACATTCCTGGTGGCATGGCTACAGACTCTCCTTCCTACCGAGCAAAGGGGTGGGACAAAGAGCTTTGACAATTTATAGAGACATTCTAGAAAGTTCTTCAGCTTCTGAAAAACATTTCCTCACCTTTTAAAAAAAATTTATTTTTTCATATTAGAGAGAGAAAGGCAGAGACAAAGAATGGACACAAGAGGGACTTCAGCCACTGCAAACAAACTCCAGAAGCATGTGCCACCATGTGCATCTGGCTTACGTGGGTCCTGGGGAATTGAACCTGGGTTCTTTGGCTTTGTAGACTAGCACCTTAGCCACTAATCCGTTCCTCCAGCCCACAGCTCCTCACCTTCTAGTCATGCTCACAGGGAACTCAGTGAGGGGGAGAAGCCCCCCCAACACACACACATCAGCTTTACAGATCACAGGAACTGTGACCTTTGGGAAGCTTCCCAGGATGGCTCAATTCCCCCCTTCCTCCCCCCGCAGGGGCAGTGTGAGGACAGCCAAGGCCAATCAAAACCCACTGTGGACTCAGACCTGGGCCTGACCCCAGCCACTACCGCCTGCTGTGTGACCTGGGAAGCCGGCCACAGCCTCTGCTCTATGAGGGAGGTGACACCCTGGTCTCACACTGGGTGCTGTGAACACTGTGAGGAAAGCATCCCCAGCGTGGAGGCAAGGGCAGCCTGGGCGCAGTGAGGAGGTTTGTTGGTTTTGTTTCTTCCAAGCTGCTTCATAGAGTAATCACCTGCCCCTAATGGAAACTCAAACAACCGAGTTTGCCACAGTTCATAAATACAAGTGACAAGCCAAACCATGGCCCCGAAAGACCTCTGCAACAGAGCCGTTTCTACCCAGGCCACAGTCTGCCCGTGCGCAGAGGGCCTGCCCCAGGCAGTTCCCACAGCCTCCTTAGCCAAGGGTTGCTCTTCTGTCAGACCTCCGTGTTCCTGCCACAAGTCAGTTGCCACAGAACAAACCCCGACTGTGAGCTCTGGAAGAACAGGGCCCAGGGAGGGTGCCCATCTCACCCTCTGCACCAACAGCTCGCCATCAGCAGCACAGAGCCTGGCCTGTTGAATGCCCTGATAAATGCATTTGAATCTATGCCAAAGTGAGCGGAGGCCTGGGGAGATGGCTCGGTGATTCAAGGTGCTTACTTGCGAAACCTGCCAGCCCAGGGTGGATTCCCCAGTAACTACGCAGAGCCAGATGCACAAAGTGGTACATGTGTCTGGAGTTCTTTTGCAGAGACAAGAGGCCCTGGTTTACCCCCGCTCTCTTTCCCTTCATGTATGTGTATGTATGTATTTATATATGTGTGTGTGTGTGTGTGTGTGTGTGTGTGTGTGCATGTTTGTTTGTTTTTTTTATTTGAGGTAGGGTTTCTAGCCCAGGCTGACCTGGAATTCACTATGGAATCTCAGGGTAGCCTTGAATTCATGGCAATCCTCCTACCTCTGCCTCCCAAGTGCTGGGATTAAAGGCATGCACCACCATGCCTGACTCAAATATTTATTTTTTTGTTTTGTTTTTTTGAGGAAGAGTCTCATTCTAGCCCAGGCTGACCTGGAATTCACTATGTAATCTCAGGGTGGCCCAGCTTCAAATAATTTTTTGGGGGGGGTTTTTGATGTAGGGTCTCACTCTAGGCCAGGCTGACCTGGAATTCACTATGAAGTATCAAGGTAGCCTTGAACTCAAGGTGATCCTCCTACCTCTGCCTCCCAAGTGCTGGGATTAAAGACATGTGCCACCATGCCTGACTCAAATATTTATTTTTTTGTTTTGTTTTTCAAGGTAGGGTCTCGCTCTAGCCCAGGCTGACCTGGAATTCACTATGGAGTCTCAGGGTGGCCTTGAATTCATGGCGATCCTCCTACTTCTGCTTCCCGAGTGCTGGGATTAAAGGTGTGTGCCACCACGCCCAACTCAAATAATTTTTTTAAATTATTTATTTATTTATTTATTTGAGAGTGACGGACACAGAGAGAAAGACAGATAGAGGGAGAGAGAGAGAATGGGCGCCCCAGGGTTTCCAGCCTCTGCAAACGAACTCCAAACATGTGCGCCCCCTTGTGCATCTGGCTAACGTGGGACCTGGGGAACCGAGCCTCGAACCGGGGTCCTTAGGCTTCACAGGCAAGCGCTTAACCGCTAAGCCATCTCTCCAGCCCTCAAATAAATTTTTTTAAATTTTTTTAATTTATTTATTTTGAGAGCGACAGACACAGAGAGAAAGACAGATAGAGGGAGAGAGAGAATGGGCGCGCCAGGGCTTCAAGCCTCTGCAAACGAACTCCAGACGCGTGCGCCCCCTTGTGCATCTGGCTAACGTGGGACCTGGGGAACCGAGCCTCGAACCGGGGTCCTTAGGCTTCACAGGCAAGCGCTTAACCACTAAGCCATCTCTCCAGCCCTCAAATAAATTTTTTTAAGTGAGCATGAATGAGAAGCACAGCCAGAGATCTTTTTAATTAATTAATTTATTTATTTGAGATGAAGTCTCATGTATTCCAGACTGGTCTTCAGCTTGCTTTGTGGCTGAGGATGACACCTTGGGCTTTTTGTCCTCTTGGTGGTGTTGGGGATCAAGCTCAGGGCCTCATGTATGCTAGGCAAGTGAGCCACACTCCCAACCTGATAACCTTCAATTCTGGCCCTCTTGCCTTCTCTTCCCAAATGCTACGATTACAGGTGTGCACCATCATACCCAATTTATGTGGTACTGAGGAGAGAACCCAGGACCTTGGGAATGCTAGGCAAGCACTCTGCCACCTGAGCTACATCCCCAGGCCCTGCCCACCCCCCACCCCCCGCCCCAGGTCTTGAACGAGCAGCCCAGGATGCCTTAGTGAATTCTCCAGCCAGGATGGTGCCTGATGCTGTCACCAAAGCACAAGGCAGCCAGGGCGGGAAGTAGTGTTTAGAGGCCCCAGCCCGCATCACTAATTCCTTGCCTTAGATGCAACTGCACTCTGTCTCCTCCAACAGAAAGGAACTGATCTCCCTGTCAACCCAAGGTGAGCTCACTCATTTCGAGCAACCCGAGGAATGAGTAAGAAAATGGATCAAAGCTCGCAGCTGTGATGCTTTCCTGGTGACGTGACTTGGGTCTCCAGCTGCCTTATTAGACCTCACTGATTGTCATTGCTCACAACATGGGAACTGCTTGTTTATAATTTATGGCCTTTATGCGTTTGGTTGTTCATTTGTAAAATGGGAGAAAACTTTTGCCGGACAAAAAAAAAAAAAAAAGAAGAATGGAAGGGCTGGCGAGATGGCTTAGTAGTTAAGGTGCTTGCCTGTTAAGCCTAAGGATCCAGGTTCAATTCCCCAGAACCCTGTGGTGGCACATGGGTCTGGATTTCATTTGCAGTGTCTAGAGTCCCTGGTGTACCCATTTTCTCTCTCTCTCTCTCTCTCTGCCTCTTGCTCTCTCTCCAACAAATAAGAAATAAATAAAATATTTTAAAATATATTACAAAAATATATCCACTATCGGATGCCACATAGGATTCACACAGCTCTCTTCGTGAGGCCTTTCCCTGCCACCAGTGTCATGGCATTACTCAGGCCAGCATGCCACAGCACAGCCCTTGTCTGCCCTTACCACCATCGACTATACCAACCATTCAACACGTTTGCCCTTGGGCTGGTCAGTTCATGCTGCAGTGCCTGCTCCCTGCGGACACATCCCTTTCCAAGGTCTGTTCAATGGCCAACCCCATGTGGGTGGTAATTCGCAGTCATTCAATGCACACCTGCTGTCTGAGGAAGCCCGCTGCCGTAGGGAGTGTGTCCTGCTTCAGGAAGGACACGCTGAGCAGCAAGTGAGAGTTTGGGCTTCTGAGGCCGGCGTGTGAGGCAGGATAGAAGGCAGAAGAGTCATGGGAAGGACAGAAGCCCCCTCTCCAGCGTCTGGTTGAGAGTTACGAACTCTAGCACAGTTCACAATATGTGCTGTGGCGGTTGCCACCACAGAGATGGCATTTCTTTTATGTGGACACATTTTCAAATAAGAATGTTGGAGTAGCAATAACCATGCTTTAGGCTTTAGTTTATATGACCCTGAGGATGGCTTGACTTCTCCTGATATTTTCTGAGCATCTCAAAGCCAAGATCTTTTTGAGGTAAGATCTTACTCTGTAGCCTAGGATAGCCTTGAATTCCTCCTACTAGAATTATAGGTATAAACTATCACATCCAGCTTAAAAACAAGAGCATTAGCTTTATTTATTTATTTATTAAAACATTTCATTTGGGCTGGAGAGATGGCTTAGCGGTTAAGCGCTTGCCTGTGAAGCCTAAGGACCCTGGTTCGAGGCTCGGTTCCCCAGGACCCACGTTAGCCAGATGCACAAGGGGGCGCAGGCGTCTGGAGTTCATTTGCAGTGGCTGGAAGCCCTGGCGCGCCCATTCTCTGTCTTTCTCTCTCTCTTTTTCTCTGCCTCTTCCTCTGTCTCTGTCACTCTCATATAAATACAAATGAACAACAACAACAAAAAAAAAACCATTTCATTTATTCATTTGTAAAGAAAGAGATCGATTGAGAGAATGGGCAAACAAGGACCTTTTGCCACTACAAATGAACTCCAGAAGCATATGCCACTTCGTGTGTCTGGCTTTACATGGGTACTAGGGAATTAAACACACACTGCTAAGCTTTGCAAGCAAGTGCCTTTAACCATTAAGCCATTTCTCCAGCCCTTATTAACTTTATTTATAATGAAGAGCTCCCAACTTCCTGAACCGGTATTGTGGTGGTTTGAATAAGATGTCCCCCACAAATGGATATGCTCTGAATGCTTGATCCCTCAAATATGGTGTAGTCAAAACCAGATCCAGGGGCTGAATGGATTACTTAGTGGTTAAGGCTTTTGCCTGTGAAGCCCCAGGACCCAGATTCAGTTCCCCAGAACCCACATAAGCCAGATGAACATGGTGGCACCTGTGTCTGGAATTCATTTGCAGTGGCTAGGGACCCTGGTGTGCCCATTCTCTCTCCCTCCCTCCCTCTCTCATTCTCTCTCATAAATATTAAATTAAAAGACAAACACCTGAGCCAGGCGTTCTCAGATGAAGAGGTTCCTGGCCTTGCCGAGCAAGTCCTCTTAGCTGTCCCACTCACTAGCCTCAGCAGGGAGCCCGCTCTGCAAACACAAGCAAGGCTTTCCACTGAGGTGTGATGAGCTTTAAAACTGAGCAGCAGGCTGGGGAGGCAGCTCAGTGGACACCGTGCTTGTCTCACAAGCATAAAGACCCAGGCTTGATCCCAAGTAACCACGTTAAAAACAAAATGCTGCACCAGTTGTAATTCCAGCACTGGGGAGGCAGAGACAGTCAGATCTCTGGGGTTCACTGGCCACCGGTCTAGACTAACTGGTGAGTTCCCGACCAGTGAGAGAGACCCTGCCTCAAAAGAATGTAGACAGCATTCCTGAATGTCACTCGAGGTTGTCCTTTGGCCTCCATGTGCGTGCATATCATGTGCATGTGTGCACACACACGTACCTACACACATGAACTCATGTACACACAACAACAAAAAACAACCTTGACAGTAAAATACTTTCTCATGAAGATATGTTTATTGTTTTAAGGGGTTATTGCACTCATTTTCTCTGTTACTGTGGTACACAGCTTAAGATGTGCTTTATCCTCCAGGTCTGGACATCAGAAGTCTTGAAGGTTAACTTGTAGAGCCTCCCTGTCAATTCCGGAGGCTCGAGGAACATTTCCTTCCCTTCCTGTCCCAGCTTCTAGAGCCCGCCCACATTCTCCAAGCCTCCTCTACCATCGTCCAGCCAGTCACAGTGCACCCTGGACACTTCTACCTCAAAGATTGGTGTCCAGCCCTGGCCATGAGAGTCCACTTTACAGATCATTGTGACTACACCAGGCCCGTTTGCTGATCCGGGGTCAGTTGCTCATGAACCTTGAACACACTTGCAACCTCCATTCCCTTTGCTGTCCACGGTTTCTGGGGGCAGGGTAGAGTTTGAATCTGAGTGTTTCCCACAGTGGTTTTGGATGTTTGCTCCCCACCTTGTGGCACTATTTGGGGAGGCTGCAGAACCTTTAGGAAATGGAGCCTGGTGGGTAGAATTAGGTCACTAGGGCTGGGACTTTGAAAATTATGCCCAGCCCTGAGTTCCTGTCTCACTCTCTGATACCTGGTCCACCATGATGTGAAGAGCCTCCAGCACCCTCTCCCACTGCCATGACCTGAACTGCTCCTGCCATTGCACCTTCCTGTCAATGTGTTGCCAGCTCTCTAAAATTGTGAGCCAAACAAATCTTTGCTCCCTAAAGTGGTTTTGTCAGGTATTTTGATCCCAGCTATGTACTGATTTAGCTAGATTCACTAGCCAGCAACTCCAGGGGATTCCCCTATCTCCCCACCACGCCTGACTTTTATGTGGGCACTGGAGGTCCAACCTCAGGTCCTCATGCTTGCGTGGTAAGCACTTCACTCACTGAGACATCCCTCCAGCCCCCAAATTGACAGTGTTTTATGTCCTTTATGTTTGATTTTTGACAAGGTGGTGATCTAGCTTCTGTTTCAAAGAATTCTTGAATCAGAGCTGATGCTACAGTGTGCTTCTGTAAGACTCCTACAGTGTGCTTCTGTAAGACTCCTTCATGACTCAGCCATGCAAGATCACGGAGTTCATCGTCTCCTGTTTCCAGCAGTTCTGTAAACATGGGGTGACTCACGGCCTGTGCATGCAAACATTACTGATTCTAACCACAGTATCCATGGCACACTCAGAATCTGCTCCAGAAACCTGAACCCAAATATTTTTCATATGCATCATACAGTGGAGCCAAGTCTTGAGGGAAACCCAAGTCTGCCTCTTAACCTTCCAGCAAATTGGATTCTTGATGTAACAGAGCTGACTTCTCTTCCACCAAGATGGAAATGTTTTCTCATTTTCAGCAGAATTCTTCCTTGACAGATATAGGTCACTCAGAAGTATTTATGTTATAAGCTCCATTTTTTTTTTTTTTTTTTTTTTAGGCTTTGAGTCACTATTTCCTTGTAAATTTGAAAACCCTTTGAGCCAAAATGTACTCAAAAGGTTTACTGGGGACGGAGGAGGTGGTTCTGGGGGTGAAGTGCTCACTGCTGAAGCTAGAGTACTCGCGTTCAATCCCCAGACTCCACATAGCAAGCCAGAAGTTTCTATGATCTCAGCATGCTGACATTGACATGGAGATGGACGCAGGGGCATGAAAACATCCCAGAAACACGAGGAGCCCAGCAAAGGACAGCAGAACCAGAATCCGAGTAAGAAACCCTGTCTCAAATGAGGCGGCCAGGCAAGGATCCTCCCAAAAGGCGTCTTCTGACCGCCACATATGTGCCATGTATGTGTGCGCCTGTCCCCCACCACAAATAATAAATAATAATAAATTATAACAATGTTTATTGGGCAGAGACCAATGCAAAACTGAAACAAAGCACATAGCACTTTTCACACATGCACACACACACACACACACGAACATGCATACGCATATGCATGCATACCACACACACATATGCATGCCAAAGAAGGACAATTTGATTTCAAATTTTCTCACTGAAAAATTCATGTAACTGGTTAAGCTATCTCTCCAGCCCATGGTGAAAGAGCTAAACCTGAAGTTTGTTAGTGACCTTGTAAGATAGCTACCAAAGTTCATTTTCAGGGCTAAAGAGATGGCTTAGTGGTTAAAGCACTTGCCTGTGAGGCCTAAGGACCCACATTCAGTTCCCCAGGACTCACCTAAAGCCAGATGCACAAGGTGGTGTATGTGTCTGTAACGTGTTTGCAGTGGCTGGAGGCCCTGGCATGCCTAGTCTTTCTATATATATATATATATATATATCTGCCTCTCCTTCCTCTCCCTCTCTCTCTGTCTCTCAAATAAATAAAAGAAGTCCATCTCCAAAGCTGGTTGTGCTGGCTCATTCTGTTTTCTCAAGCCTTAGAATGCTGAGACAGGAGGTTCACTGTGAGTTCCAGGCCAGCCTGGACTACAAAGTGAGATCCTATCTCAAAGAAGTTGATAATAATCACAAAGTTGCAATGTAGACCTTTTGTCATATGAATTAATAACCATGATTTTTCATTTTTTCCAGACATGAATATGCAATTTGAATGCAAATTGGTAAAATAAAAACAGAGAGTTGAGGAATGCCATGCTGGTTCGTGTCAGTTTAGAGTTTGGATTGACGTGACGTCCCCTTGGTATGCAGTGTATGTAATGACGACTCAGCCCAAGAGTTAGTAAGTTTCCTGATTGAAACTGGCAGACTTTGCCTTCTGACTCTAATCACTTCTCTTCAAGAAAGAAAAAGAGGGATCCCAGAGATGGTTCAGTGGCTAAAGGCACTTGCTTGCTGATGACCTGGGCTCAATTCCCTAGTACCCAAGTAAAGCCAGACACAAAACGTGACACATGCATCTGGAGTTTGTTTGTAGCAGCAGGAAGCCCTATTGTACTCATTCTCTCTCTTCCTCTCTCTCTCCATCTCTCTCTTTCTCTCAAATAAATAAATATTTTTGTTGTTTTGTTTTTCAAGGTAGGGTCTTATTTTAGTCAAGGCTTACCTGGAATTCACTATGTAGTCTCAGGGTAGCCTTGAACTCACAGTGATCCTCCTACCTCTGCCTCCTGTATGTTGGGATTAAAGGCATGCACCATTATGCCTGACTAAAAAATATTTTTTAAAAAAAAGAAGAAAAAGGGAAAAGGAATACAAACTTTAATTCAGTTATGAGAAAAGCTTTCAAGTACATCAGGAACCATGTGGTATGGTAATCTACTTTTTCAACTAGAAACTTCACAGCATCTAAATACCAATCAGTGAATCAAAATAAAATGATGATATCTAAATTGGAATGTGGTGTAATTAGGAAATATACACTAGGCTTCAAAGATTTAAATCAAAACAAAAAGAATGTAAAAATGTCACACTGATTATTTCATTATTAAAAATTTAAAAATACAATTTCATTATTGACAATAATGATTTCAAATAAAATGCTAAAACAAAAATATCTTGAATATAAATAGTAATTATTTTAGAATTAACCTCACCTGTTTCTAATAATTCTTTCTTTGCATTAGGGTCTTCCTCTGTACCCCAAGCTGGTCTCAAACTCATGACAATTGTCCTACCTCAACCTCCAAACTGCTGGGATTAAAGGCCTGCACACTGTGGTAGTTTAAATGTATGTCCCCCAGAGACTCAGGTGTTCTATTAAGCTTGTAGCTTGGGTCTCAAGACACATGGCTAGAAGAGGTGTCACTGCAGAGAGGAGTGTGCTCCGTGGGGTCCTGCCTGCTGCTGGCTTGTGCTTACTGCTTTTGGTGTTTGCTGGCTGGGGGTGGTCTCTCTCTCTCTGCTTGGATTTATGACTGGGAGCCAGCTTCTTCCTCTATAAATGGAACTTTCCCCTGTATCTGTAAGCTTGAAAAAGTATCCCTTCTTCCCATAAACTATGTGGTTTGGATATTCATCCCAGTACCTTGGAACTGTCTCTAATAGCCACCACTCTACATCCTTCTACTTAAAAACAAAAAGCAAAACAAAACAACAGCAACAATAACAAAAAACAAAAAAGAACTGGCCACTGGAATTTTCAAAATTGTGCCTACAGTCCACCCAGCACTCCTGTAGGGTGAACTCACCACAAAGAAATTTTTGCCCCTGCTTTCTCATGCCAAACCATGGGTGCCAACCCGTTTCACTAAAAGTTGCCACATCCAATCAGCAAATCTGATTTGGTCCAAGCCGGGTGTTGACAATGCTGGCATAGGAAAACCGGGAAATGCACTCAGTTCTTGGCACCTTGGGATGTCAGACCTGGCCAGCGCCAGTGTGCCTTGCCGAGTGGTGCCACCTAGGCCAGACCCCAGTGCCCTCATGCCCCCCGGCCCAGTGAAGATCCATGTGCGCTACTAGCTCTTCTCCAAGGTGGGTGTCTGCTACATATCAGCCTCAAAATTAATTGAAAAAACAATCTCTCTTTATCGACTGTGTGATAAGGTTTAAATGGAATTACCTCTTCTTTGAAGATTAGCTCGAACTCACTATAAAATTCATTTAAAGGATTTTTTTAATGTAGATCTCTGATAAAGGTGACTCAGGGATTAAAAAAAAAAACTCCTGAGTCAATTCTTCATTTTTATATCATTCATGAGTCGGTTATTTCTCTACATTTTAAAATCTTTTCTTATAATTTTACAAAGCTTGTCCATACCTTGATTGTTTATCCTTTCTTCCTTCGCCCTCCAGGTGTTTTTCTCCTCTGTTTGCTGTACAGATTCACCAGGGGGATTTCTAGATCATTCATCTTTGAAGATAATTACCTCTAGTTCAAACATCAACTCCACTGCTCTCGTAACGAACTTTCACTTTTGTCTCTAATAGCACAATTTATTGTTTTTTGTTCTATGTATTGTTCTCCTCCTCAATGTTCATTACTTGAAGTATTAGTCACTCACACATACGTCCTCTTATTCTTCTTTCCACACAATGCAAGCACTGAAAAGCAGAGGTCTCCTCTGAATAAGGCTTTGGCTTATATCGGAAATGTTGCTGTAATCGACTAACACCTAGATAAGCCCAGCTTTCATTTTTATCACCTAGTTAGTTTAAAAATTATTTGGAAGTCTGTAGTTCTGTGGCAAAATTCTTCCACATTGAAACAGTGAACAACTATTCCCAGCTTCAATCAAAAGCAGCTGGCGCCAGGTATGGAGGCACAAGCCTTTAATCCCAGCACTTGGGAGGCAGAGGTAAGAGTATTGCCATGAGTTTGAGGCCATCCTGAGACTACATAGTGAAGTCCAGATCAGCCTGGGCTAGCAAGACCCTACCTTGAAACAAATAAACAAAATAAAAAAATCAGCTGGGACAGGCTGGAGAGCTGGCTTGGCAGTTAAGGTGCTTGCCTGCAAAGCCTAAGGACCCATGTTCAACTCTCCAGATCCCACATAAGCCAGACACAAAAAAGTGAAGCAAGCACAAGGTCACACATGCCCACTAGGTGGCACAGGAATCTGGAGCTCAATTTCAGTGGCTGAGACCCTGGCACACCAATTCTCTCTCTCTCTCTCTCTCAATCTCTCTCTAAAATAAAAAAAAAAAATTAAAAGCAGCTGGGACAACTCACAAGAGAAGGTGTAGTGAGGGTCATCAGACCCCCACCTGAGATCTCAGTTGCCCCCTTTGCCAGCTGTATGCAATGACACATAAGGTCTTGTGACCTCAGAGGGAGATAGGGTATATAAAGGGCTAAAGATCAAGGAACAATGAACTCCATCAAGGTGGTTTCTTTGTAGTTTTCATGCTTTTGTAAGTCCTTACCCCAAGACTGAGGGAGGAGCATCCTCGGAGGTAACCCCGATACAGTGAGTCCCACTGAAGTTCTGCTCTGGGGTCTCACACTCCTGGACAGGAACAAGGAGCTTCTGGAAGTGGCCACGGAGAAGTCATCATGCAGGGTAGGATGAGACTTCTCAGTGGTACCGCTGCACTGGGGTCTCGATGCTCTGTAAGAAAGCCCTTATCCTGAGGCTGAGGGAGGAGCATCTGAGGAGTAAGCTTGACACAGGAAGCCCCTGCTTCAGAGACGCTGCTTAGGAGTCTCCACATTCCCGTGAATAACCCCTCTCCAGGCTCTGTAAGTGATCCCAATAAACTCATTGGTCCACCAAACTCGTATTGGTGTAATCATACTTTGGTCTGCCATCTGAGCCCTATTTGGGGTGAAGACATGTTCATGTCTCCTCCAGGGAAACGTTTCACACTACACTACACTGTAAAGTTTTCCAGTAAAATTTTGATGGGTTTGAGAAGAGATAACAAAATTGTGGAAAATTACACAAACACTATGCAGAGAACAAGCTAATCCCTGGAGTAGGGACCAGAGCCTGTGCCTACGGGGAGGGAGCAGACTGAGGTGCAGAGCAGGGAGGGTCAAGAGACTGTCTTGGGGTTTTCATGCTTCCAAATCGCCCAAGTGTACACTGAATGCCTACACTGTATGCTAGGTAAGGCACACCTTGGTTTTGTTAAGAGGAGGAAATCCAGTTTACTGACAACTATAAAAGAGGCATTTTTTCCATTAGTTACTTCTGTAATTGCTGCTGTGAACAAGTATGTGGCAACAAGCCCCTTAAGGAAGGAAGGGTTACCTTGGCTCACAGGCTGTGGGGACACAGTCCATTAGGTCAGGAAGGAAGGGTTACCTTGGCTCACAGGCTGCGGGGACACAGTCCATCATGTCGGGAAGGAAGGGTTACCTTGGCTCACAGTCTGAGGGGACACAGTCCATCAGGTCAGGAAGGAAGGGTTACCTTGGCTCACAGGCTGTGGGGACACAGTCCATCAGATCAGGAAGGAAGGGTTACCTTGGCTCACAGTCTGAGGGGACACAGTCCATCATGTCGGGAAGGAAGGGTTACCTTGGCTCACAGTCTTAGGGGACACAGTCCATCATGTCGGGAAGGAAGGGTTACCTTGGCTCACAGTCTGAGGGAACACAGTCCATCATGTCGGGAAGGAAGGGTTACCTTGGCTCACAGTCTGAGGGGACACAGTCCATCATGTTGGGAAGGAAGGGTTACCTTGGCTCACAGTCTGAGGGAACACAGTCCATCATGTCAGGAAGGAAGGGTTACCTTGGCTCACAGGCTGAGGGGACACAGTCCATCATGTCAGGAAGGAAGGGTTACATTGGCTCACAGGCTGAGAGGACACAGTTCATCAGATCAGGAAGGAAGGGTTACCTTGGCTCACAGGCTGCAGGGACACAGTCCATCAGGCCAGGAAGGAAGGGTTAGCTTGGCTCACAGTCTGAGGGAACACAGTCCATCAGGTCAGGAAGGAAGGGTTACCTTGGCTCACAGTCTGAGGGGACACAGTCCATCAGGTCAGCAAGGAAGGGTTACCTTGGCTCATAGTCTGAGGGGACACAGTCCATCAGGTCAGGAAGGAAGGGTTACCTTGGCTCACAGTCTGAGGGGACACAGTCCATCAGGTCAGCAAGGAAGGGTTACCTTGGCTCATAGTCTGAGGGGACACAGTCCATCAGGTCAGGAAGGAAGTTTTATCTTGGCTCATAGTCTGAACAGACACAGTACATCATGTCAGGAAGGCAAAGCTCTTGGCTCTGATTCCTCATTTCCTTACATCTTAGCAGAACAGGAAGCCAAAACCAGACAGGAAGTAGAGTTGGCTATCCCCCACTTCCTCTAGGAAGTTCCACCTCCTAAAGGTCCCACAACTTACCCAAACAATGTCCCAAGCTTGGAATCAAGGGTTCAAACACACACAAGCCTATGGGGGAATATTTCAAACTCCATGATTTGCAGAATTTCTATGAGAGAATTGACCTGGAAGTTACCTCCTTTCTGAAATTTTTTAACAGTTTCTTCTTGGCCAGAGTAATTTTCCCTTTCTTCTTTTCCAACCCAACCCCAACTCAGAAAGTTCTCATGGAATTAAACACAGAGCTCATGGGGAGGCAGCAACCCACCCCAGAGGCAGGGCTGGCTGGGACTCATCATGTGATAACTTCATAGGCTCCAAGCTCAAGCCCGTCTGTCATTCTTCTGTCATTCTTGGGCAGGTGACATTGCCAATCCAATCTAACTGGAAGGCAGGACTTTTATTATCTGGGAGGGGAACCAGCAGCCTTTTGCTTCAGTCATTTTGTCCCCACCACTGACCTGAGGAGGGAGGCAGAGTGAAGGTCCAGGGTCCACTGTGTGCTTTTACTCAGCCTACCTTCCCTCCACCCTTCCCAGCCTCCCAGAGCCATGCCCACACTTCAACTCCGGGTTTAATTCTATCATTCCTGTGTGTTGTAGGCAAGAACTCCACTCACTGGGTAGGAAGAATTTAAGAGTGAAAGGAAGGGGAACGAGTCTTTGCAATACTGTCCTCCAGATACAAAGTGACCATGGTACTCATGACCTCACAGTAGAAACTCCCTACACAAGACCAGCATAATGGGGGGGGGGGGTGATGACATCAAAATATAAGAGACTAGTTGGAAAGAAGAAAGGATTCAGTGAAGGGGTGTAGGGGAGAGGGAACGGCAGGGTGGCGAGAAAGGATTATGATCGTGTTATAATGTCTATATCTGTGGAGGTAGTCAATAAAAAGTTCATGAAAAGAATTCCACTCATGAGCCAGGTGGGAGGCTAAATGTGGGGAGTGCTCAGTGCTCCATAGACCAAGGTAGAGACTGTCTGCCTTTGAATACAATTGTATTAATTGTTAACAAATCAAGCTCACTGATCATGTGGCTCAAATCCCTTACCTGTGATTTGTCCCCGTGGTCTATGGAATTGTGGGAGAAATGTCACAGCTGGTGCAGCAAGTGTGAGTTCACTGAGTGTTGTATGAGAGTCTTCCGTTCCGTGATCTGGCTGGGTATAGATGCGTGCCCGTCACACCCTCTTGATGGATCGCAGATTTGACCAATGTCAAGCGCCCTTTATCTCTGTGTTCACTGCCAAAGTCTCCAGCTGCTTTCTCTGAGACGAGCATCTCCACATTAGCTCTGTTCCTCTGTGCTCAGTGCTTTCCCCCTGACTGTCTAGGCCATTCTATTTGGGGTGGATTTGTGCCTCTAATGAATTGTTCATAGTTGGGTGCGGGGAGACAGCTCCATGGTTAAAAACATTTTCTATGCAATCTTAACAACTAGAGTTCAGATCCCCAGAACCCATGTAAACCCAGCCACAAGTAATGCATGCATCTGTAATCCCAATGTGCCTACAGCGATAGGAGGCAGAGTCAGGAGACTCCTGGAGCTCACAGGGCAGCCAGTCATGTGTTCAGTGACAAACAACAAAAGGGACCCTGTCACAAACAAGGTGGAAGGAGAGACCCAACACCTTGCAGTGGTTCCCTGACCTCCACGCTGGCACCACGGCATGTGCACCCCATACACGCACCCCAGGCACACATACATATATGTGCCCACGCACACACACACATGAAGTTATGAGTCACCTTCTGCCTTTTAAGTCAAATCTGAAAGCACTATACACACTTCGTAGAGATCTTTATCATCTGAGTTAGCTTTCTGGTCACAGGGGTCTTTGCTTTCTTATTTGTTTCACTGAATTACACTTTCTTTTCTCCCCATTTCATCTCCAGATTTGGACACTGGATTATGCTTCCCTTAAGGTTTCATCAGCACATCTAAGCCTATATGCCTCTGTTACTATCAAAATTACCCAGCATGGGGGCTGGAGAGATGGCTGCAAAGCCAAAGAACCCAGGTTCGATTCCCCAGGACTCACATAAGCCAGATGCACAAGATGGCACATGTGTCTGGAGTTTGTTTGCAGTGGCTGGATGCCCTAACATGTCCATTTTCTCTCTCCTTCTCTCTCTTCTTCTCCATCCCAAACAAATAAATAAAAATAAAATATTAAAAACAAAATAATGACCCAGAATAACTGCTCAGTACCCTGCAGCAGGCCTCTGGCAGGCAGGTTCCTGGCGCCATGAGCAAATATGCCCCTCAAGTGCTTCTCCTGCTGTTGTCGCTCATCCCTGGTCAACCTTCTCTATGAAGCTGTGGCCCACTGGCCACTCCCGATGATCTTCCTTGGTCTTCTCTCTCCACAGTGACCCCACCAGGGCAGGACCAGCCTGCTTCTGCCCGTGGGCTGAGCCCAGTGCTGGCCCCACCCATGGTGCTTCCTAAATGAAGACCCCTTAACTGTTCCTGCACTTCTCCCAAATCATGCAACAGTTGGAATTTCAGTCCCAAGACAGAAATTGTTTTGTCCTTACTCATGTAATTGGTCACAGAAAAACTCAACAAGGTTGAGTCTACTTTGTGGATAAGAAAACTTAAAGTCAAAAATATTATACAGGGGCTGGAGAAATGGCCTAGCGGTTAAGGCACTTGCCTGCCTAGCCTAAGGACCCAGGTTCAATTCCCCAGTACCCACATAAGCCAGATGCACAAGGTAAAGCATGCATCTGGAATTTTTTTGCAGAAGCTAGGCCCCGGCATGCTCATTCTCTCCCCCATCCCTGCCTCTCTGCCTCTTTCTCTCTCAAATAAATAAATAAATAAAATATTTTTAAAACAATATTATACAGTCCCAAGACAGCACCATGCAGAAACGAGGAGGATGATTTGTGAACTCGGTTTTCCCAGTCCTGAAGTCTGCCTTCTGAACTAGCGCCTTTACTCCCTGGGGGCAGAAAACTCCTGATGAAAGAAGCCTAAGGGAGGATTTATTTTGGCTCGCACCTTGAGGTTCACAGCCCAGCATGGTAGAGGAGTCACAGCGACAGGAGCAAGACGCAGCTGGTAACATGGCATCTTCAGTCAGGAAGCAGAGCGACAGGAATGCACTGATGCTCAGCTCCCTTCTTCAGTCCAGAGCCCCAGCCCAATGCATGATGTTCCCCACATGCAGGGTAGATTTTCACTCCTCAATGAACTGAATCTAGAAACTTCCTCATAGACATGCCCAGAGGTTTGTTACCTAAATGACTCTAAATCTTATCAAATCAAAATTAACCATATCTTCTTAAGCTCTTTACCCAAGTCTCACACACACATAAACACATACACAATGCTATAACTTTGTCGCCTCAGTAAATTGCCAACACAAACACCACCCACCCTGAAAGCTCACCTTACCTGTCTTCAGATCCCATCCGTCTAATTCCAAACTTTCTACTTTTTGCCTCATCACTTTTTGTCTCACACGACAATGCTGAGGGCATTTCCTTCACCTCCCAGCTCAACCCTGTCCTCCCTGGTCCATCCCATGCCTTCCTTGCTGTCTGCATGTAGGCCTGGCCCAGGTGCAT
This sequence comes from Jaculus jaculus, assembly GCF_020740685.1. Classification (NCBI taxonomy): domain Eukaryota; kingdom Metazoa; phylum Chordata; class Mammalia; order Rodentia; family Dipodidae; genus Jaculus; species Jaculus jaculus. The sequence goes on from NC_059109.1 coordinate 136,107,398, forward strand.
TTGCTCAGGTGCTCAGGCAGCTGAAGTGAATTCAACTGCTGAGGCTGACATTGGTCTGACCCATCCAGATCAAGGTTCACCTCCTCCAAGCAGCCTACTGGAACTACTCGCTGCCCCCTACCTCCCCTTCTCTGTCCAATAGCAACTAGGAGATTTCCTTCAGTCTGAGAACTTTGGTTTTTCTTGGATGAAAGAAGGAAACAAGCCAAGGGTATCCTTTAAGGAGAGCCCAGGTACAAGCCGCACCTCTCAAGTGCTGCCCCCTGGTGGCCAGCGCTGGGAACTCGGACCAGAGAATCAGCTCTGAAGTTCATTTCTTATTCCTAGATCTCCTGCTTCCAAAAGTCATTACACTTTGTTGTATTATTTAAAAGACCCTGCTATGATCAGAGCGCTGTGGTTCATGCCTTAACCCCAGCACTGGGAGGCAGAGAAAGGAAGATCGCTGTGAGTTCAAAGCCAGCCTGGAACTACAGAGGGAGTTCCAGGTCAGCCTGGACTCCAGTGAGGCTCCACCTTGAAAAAATAAAACAGGGATGGAGAGATGGCTTGGCGGTTAAGGTGCTTGCCTGTGAAAGCTAAGGACCACGATCAACTCTCCAGGGCCCACATAAGCCAGACACACAGTTCACACAAGTGCGCAAAGTCGCACATGCGCACAAGGCAGCACACACACCTGGAGTTCACCTTCAGTGGCTGGAGGCCCTGGCACGACAATTCTCTCTTTCTCATAAGAAAAAGGCCAGAGTGTTGGGCTTGCCTCATAATGTTGAAAGAAAGAAGGAAAGAGAGAGAGAGAGAGACCAAAACAAACAAAAGTCCCTGCTAAAAGTAGAAGGTGCCCATGTAGCCTGCACCTGCTTCAGGAGACCTAGGCTGGGAACACATTTGTTTTTAACTATTTTTTATTTTTATTTACTTATTTATGAGACAGAGAGAAAGAGAGAATGGGCTCACCAGGGCTTCTAGCTACTGCAAACAAACTCCAGATACATGTGCTACCTTGTGCATCTGGCTTGCATGGGTCCAAGGGAATCAAGCCTGAGTCCTTTGACATTGCACTAAGTGCCTTAGCCACTAAGCCATCCATTTCTTTTTAAAGAGACCCACTGGTAGCTGACAGAAAGCTAGAAGAAGCCATTCTGCATGCAGCTCAATGGGAGAAAGAGAAAACACCAGTGAAGATACTCAACAGTGGACACTGCCAGCCTTATATTTGGCCAGCCAGGCCAAAGGAGCCAATGGGTACAATAGTGGTATGTCTGTCATGGTGGAAACCCACTGCCCTCTAATGGGACTGGAGGCCCGCTCCATGGGAGGGATACATCCCTGATACTGAGAACTTAAAACAGGGGCAGTCATGAGCCCCAGTAGTGGAACGTCTGCTGCTGTCTGGCTAAATGTATAATCTATGCTCACCTAACTGCCCAGTAAGCACTTCTCTTTATGTTCATACCCATATATTAATGCTACTCTCACTTTGGGTAGAGAATCTTCTCTTTTCAGATGTCAGTGACCTTAGGATGACTCAGAAGGTGTCATGGTGCTGGAAAGAAGTGATTGGAGTGCTCAGTACTGCAATATCTCTATCACACCTTCCAAGGTTCATGGTCCATTGTGGAAGAGGTGGTGGAAAGAATGTAAGAGCCAAAGGAAGGGTAGGATTCCTTACAACGTGCTCCTCCAGACACAAAATGGCCTGGATATCTATGACCTCACAGTGCCTGACACTACTTACACAAGACCTGCATAATGGGAGGAAAAGATGATGACATCAAAATAAGAGAGAGACTGATTGAGATGGGGAGGGGATATGATGGAGAGTGGAATTTCAAAGGAGAAAGTGGGGGGGGGGCATTACCATGGGATATTTTTTATAATCATGGAAGTTGTTAATACAAAAGAAGTTGGAAATAAAAGACCCACTGGTGAGAGGCTTAAGCCAGTGAAAGGCTATCACCACAGTGTAAAATGTCCTGGGGTTTCACAAGCAGGTAGATTCCTGAACCAGAGGATGCTGAATCACAGCCAGCATCCCAGAGAAAAAGGGCCAGATACAGTGGTTGGGAGCCCAAGCTTGAGGCTCAAACTCTGACCTTCTTTCATGCATTTGACCTTGGGAAGGTTATCCTAAGAGCCCGGGGTTTCCTTCTGGCTATAACAGAAATAGTAAGAGCAGCTTCTCAGTCAGGGCCTAGCACTCCACAAGAACGTTATAAACTCCGTCCTTCCTTTACACCTCCTGGCATGGCGTCCCCGTTGCACAGTTCAGAGCTGGTGTAACTCCTTCCTGAGTGGCCTGCAGCACGAATGCACAAATAGACTCTGTCCTACGCCAGCAAACCTCACTTACCTGGAATGTGGCGGGTCACTGTTGGGGACAATGTCCCGTGGGAGGAGGCCTCTCGCTTTCCTGAGAACGGATTTGGGCAGCAATGGCCTGGCTGGAGCTCAGGAAACATTTGAGCCAATTCAAACTCCTGTTTCTCATTTCCCCAGCCTCCTTTGCAGGAAGAAGTGGCCATATAATTCTACAATGGAAGCTTTCCTGGTAAAGCCTTTTCTTTTTCTGAAAAATCAGTCACATGACCATCACATCCTTTCCTCTGCATTCCTACCTTGGACTCAGATAGGGCACCTGGAGCTATGGCACCATCACGATTGCGATGCAACAGGCCCAGGGAAGAAAAATCAATATCCTAATGATGGTGAAACAGAAATATGGTCAAGACTGGATCCCTGAGAATGTAACTGACACCTCAGCCAGAACCACCAACCCGCGCCCGAGCGCAGAGCAGAGCAGGCAAGCCTTCCCTCCACGCAGCCACTTCACATGGCCTGCAGGCAGCTTTCCCTCCCCTCCCCTCACCTCAGGGACCTTCTTCAGAATGCTTTGTCCCTCTCATGACCGGTTCCAAGTCAGACTTGGAGGTGTGGTCCTTCATCTGCCCAGACAGAAGTGGCCATGCGCCATGAGTCAAGGGCAGCTGTTGGTTGGCGGGTGTATTTCTCCATCTCCCCAGGACCTGCAGTACGACAACCTGAAGGAAGATTCCAGAGCAATGAGCAAACTGCCCTTAGTCCCAACCCACCCAGATTCTTGACTGGTAACACACAGCAACCTCAGCGACCCCAGAGACAAACCCTGGGCAGCCCTGTGTCCCTAGACGACCCACTGCGGGGCTTGCCTCCTCCTGCTGGGGGCTCCTGGTTGTCCTTATAAGAGCTCATGGGGCTTAGCCAAACTCATGAGCTACAAGACTCCCAGAGTCAGGGCAGGGGGTGACATGCTGAAGTAATTTTGCCGCTGTAGGCTTCTCTTCTCAGTAAACACAGTAAGCCCCCCCCGAGGAGCACAGTGAAACCCCACACACCCACATTGAGCACAGATGCCCATGGGGGCACACCCAGGCCGCACTGCAGATGCCCTGCATAACAGCTATGACTCTCCACATGCAACCCAGCCTGCCAAGGTCACTTGACCTCTGCTTCACAAGGCACCACCAGTTGGAGGTGCAGAACTCTTGACTCCCACCAACTTCAGACCTACCCCTGTGCAGCCCCTCATATCGGTCTCTGGGGTCAGCATCTGCCTCCTGAGCCCCCATGATCTCATCCATTCATGCAGTACCATGCCAGTCTTTCCCACCACACCCCCACACACCCACTGACACCCCCCATCTGTGACTCCACAGCTCCCACCCAATCCAGCTCCCTGGCCTTGCTCACCTGTAGAGAGGTACCTCTTCTAATCCCACATACCTACTCCTCCATCTGCTTCCGCAGTGAAGCCCAGGTGTCTCTATCACCCCGCCTGCCCCCCCTGCTGAGCCTCCCAAAGACCCACTTCCCAGCGGGAGCTCAAAAGCTCCCGGAAGTCAGCTCAAGTCAGCAGGCACACCCTCCTTCCCCCCTGCCTTTGGTTCTGCCTTTAGTCCACTCGCACCCCAGTAACAACTTTTCTCCAGAAAACGTGGGGACAAACACTGCTATCACCCCAGGGAGGACAACACCAACAAACCAATGACTCCACCAAATCTGGTTTAGTGAGTTTACCGGGGTCCTACAGGAGCATGGGTCCTCACCCATGGGTGAAGGATACTTATAGGAGCATGGGTGAATGCTTACAGAGCATGGAGGAGAGCTTACAGAGAATGGGTGAGAGCTTACAGAGCATGGGTAAGGGCTTACAGAGAATGGGTGAGAGCTTACAGAGCATGGAGGAGAGCTTACAGAGAATGGGTGAGAGCTTACAGAGCATGGGTAAGGGCTTACAGAGCATGGGTGAGAGCTTATAGAGCCTGGATGAGAGTACACAGAGCATGGAAGAGAGCTTATGGAGAATGGGTGAGGGCTGACAGAGCACGGGTGAGGGCTTGCAGAGCACTGTGAGGGCTTGCAGAGCACGGTGAGGGCTTACAGAGCATGGTGAGAGCTTACTGAACAGAGTATGGGTGACTTACAGGCATCTGCATCACTGGAAAGTTCACCCCATCATGGGTCAACTCACAAAAGCTGCCTTCCTGGGCTTCCCTGCACAAGGGTTAGGCGGATTCATCGCCGTCTCCCTCCCCTAGCCGTTGTTACTGCTTGTGGTAAGGCCTTGTGAACAGTGTAAGCTTTAGGAGCCTCCATCCTTCCCTTTCCTTTCCTCCTTCGCCCTCCTCCTCCAGAGGGATTAGTTCAATTCCCAGTGAATTGCCTCACCACAGCACCACAGGCGGAACAGAGCGTTCTCCACACTTCCAAAGGCTAGAAGCCCAAGGTCAACATGTTGGGCAGAGGTACCGGCCTCACAGAGGTGCAAATGAGCTCAAGAGCCAGGCCAGAGGTCGGCCTTGCCCATCGTGAAGAGCAGTGGCAATGGGCTCAGGGGGACAGGGGATGCTGGCTTCGGGGTTGTGGGGAGGGAAAGGCCGTGGCTGGGGAAGCAAGTAGTCCCAGGAAGTCGTGGCAGGTTGGAGGGATGGTGTGGCCCTGCCACCAGGGTGTATTTGTCTCTCTTTGAACTGGGGCTCAGGGAGGCACCAGGGGCTCACAGACCAGTCCGGGGAGGGGAGGGGAAAGTGAGATGAGTGCTTCTTCTCACTCCACCCAGTCACCTGCAGCAGCACCTCCAGGTGACACTGACTGGGTCCATTTATCAGCTCAGAAACTGAGTGTTTGAACAAGAACTGGAAATGGGCCCCCAGTACCAGACAGAGAAGCTGTTAAACTTGACCTTGGCTCAATTCACAGAACCTCACAGCGCTCTGAGCCAGCAGGTGGGGAGGCCTGGAGACCCGCATTTCTAACAAGCTTACAGATAAGGATCACACTAGGAAGTGTAGACAGAGAACTACGCATTTCCACAGGCCACACCCTGTTCTCCAGGCATTACCCAAAGCCCTTGCTGGCTTTTGCTCCACGTTAAACACCATACTAAACTAGTGGAGAAAGTAGGCATCCTTTAACATGGTCATCTGTGAATAAAGTGCTCTGTCCCTATCACCTGCCTTCAGGTGGGCACCCCTTGGCCACTCACCTGCATACTTTGCCACATCAGGAAGCGTAGACAGAGCCCAAGAGGGGTCCACCTTCATCTCCCCCAGGGGCCCATCTTCATCTCCCCAAGGGCCCCATCTTCATCTCCCTTGAAGGTCCACCTTCCTCTCCCCCAGGGGCACACCTTCATCTCCTTGAAGGTCCACCTTCATCTCCCCTAGGGACCCACCTTCATCTCCTTGAAGGTCCACCTTCATCTCCCCTAGGGACCCACCTTCATCTCCTTGAAGGTCCACCTTCATCTCCCCTAGGGACCCACCTTCATCTCCGAAATGTTTGTGACTTGACTGATGCTCTCTGGAGACAGGTCCAAGCTGCAAGACCCAGGTTAAGCTTCCTGGCTTCTCTGTGCCTCTGTTTCTTCACCTGAAAATAAATAAGCTAACAGCTCCTACCTCCAAGGAGTGCTTTCATGAGATTTAACTGACATAAAATGTTTGGCACAGTGATTGACAAGTGCTATTATAACATACAACACCCTTATACAATTATTCACTAAATATTTACCTAAATGACTCAACCCCTAATTTTCCCACTAATGAGAATAAAGGACATTTTTTGATGTCATTTTTATTAGTGTCAATGGAACATGACTGTGTTAAAAAAAAAAACTGCTTATAAGGGACACCTTTAGCACCAAACAACCCCCAAAGAATAAATATGCTGAGAAAGGGGAGATCACAGGTAAAGTTACAAGCATGCACATAGTAGCGTGTGATTCAAAGGAGCAAACATGGTAAAGATGATCAGAAATATTTACCACCAGTCAAGTCACAAACATTTTGGAGGTTTATTTTATATTTATATTAAGCTAGCCACTCTTCACAATGATCATATAATACTTCTGAACCTTTATTCATTAAATAATACAGTGTTATTCATATAGCAAATGGATTTGAGATGTTATTAAGCTTAGATGCTGCTTCTTAAAGAAAACAAGCGGGCTTTTCAGGAACCACACTCTGTCTTATTCCAGCACTTATGGTCAGAAGTTGTGATTACCTACCTGTTTAGGCCCTTCCCCCCCCCCCCCCATGCTAAAAGAAGCTCTGAGGGCCTCAACTGTGCCTATCTTACACACTGGCCCAGTCTCACCACTAGCAAACAAGTAGTGAATCACAGCTTTAAATGCATAAGAAAGAGACACAGATTCAATCCCATATCCCTACAACAGAGAACCTACTTTTTTTTTTTTTCAAATTTTCATGGATGTTTACAAAACTCCATCATCCACATTTGTTCAGAAGGAAATTTTTAACAAATTTCATAATGTAGAAATGGCCCAGAGAGTGACACATCCTCTGGCTTTATAGCAAAAGAAGAAATAAAAAGAATCTTACAAACAAAAAAGCCCAATAGGCTGGAAATTAAAAATCATTTCATGAAATGGCTCCAGTCAAGAAAAAAAATCAAAACTGCAATTAGAGATAATTTATAAAGTAAGATATAAACCGTGATCCACATAGAAATGTGTGGGATGTGGCCAACTCTTGAGTAAAGCCTAGGGATTGAAATAGTCTCAGATTTGAATAACAAATAATTAAGGAAAGAAAGCAGGCAAAGCAGAGGCCATAAAAAGAACAAAATAAACTGAAGAAAACAGAAGGAGGGAACTCAGAAAGACAAAATTAAAGCACAGAAATTAGAAAACAGTGCAAAACACAGAATTTACAAATATATTTAAGAACTTATTTTTAATATTTATTTATTTATTCTTAAGAGGGAAAGAAAGGACATGCTAGGGCCTCCAGTCACTGCAAACAAACTCAGACCATGAGCCACCTTGTTCATCTGGCTTATGTGGATACTGGGGAATCAAGTCTGGGTCCTTAGGCCTCTTGGGCAAGAGCCTTAGCCACTAAGCCATCTCTCCAGCCCTAAGAACTTATTTTTAATACAGCTCTGTAAACCACTTGGCCACACTACCACAACGAAAACATTGTTTCCTTTTTTTTTTATTTTGCAAAGAGAGTAAGAGAGAGAGCATATGGGTATACCAGTGCATCCTGATATTGCAAACAAACCCCAAATGCATTTGCCACTTTGTGCATCTGGCTTTACAAGGGTACTGGGGAACTGAACCTGGGATGGCATGCTTTGCAAGCAAGTCTTTAACCACTGAACCATCTACATAACCCAGAATTTACTTGTGAAGGACAAAGTAGATATGCAAATACCAAATTTAACTTACAATCTCATCACAATTCATTTTTTAATTATAAAATATTCAAAATCAGGCTATGAAATAACTCAGAAAATCTATTATAGGGAGAATTACAAAATTTCCCTTTAAAAGAATGTTCTAGAAGACCAAAGCAGGCAGAGCGAAGCCATGCTAATGGACAGGAAGACTCGCTGTTTTGTGAAGTAAAAAAGGGACCCAATATGCATAGTCTATTCAACATTACAAACTAGACCAGCCTACCTGAGATGCACTCTAACACTCAGGCACTACCCGCAGCTGTACAATTCATCTGCATAGTCTGTCTGTGGTGAACAGCAGAGCCTCATGTGCCATCAATGTGTTAGAGCACAGTTGTCATGAGTGTTGTTGAGATGTGAGGAGCACAGTTCTCATGAATGTTGTTGTGATGTGAGGAGCACAGTTGTCATGAATGTTGTGATGTGAGGAGCACAGTTGTCATGAGCGTAGATTGTGAGGTGAGGAGCACAATTGTCATGAGCGGAGGTTGTGTTGTGAGGAGCACAGTTGTCATGAACGTAGGTTGTGATGTGCGGACCACAGTTGTCATGAGCAGAGGTTGTGATGTGAGGAGCACAGTTGTCATGAGCGTAGGTTGTGATGTGAGGAGTACAGTTGTCATGAGCGGAGGTTGTGATGTGAGCAGCACAGTTGTCATGAATGTTGTGTTGTGAGGAGCACAGTTGTCATGAGCGTAGTTTGTGATGTGAGGAGTACAGTTGTCATGAAAAATGTTGTGATGTGAGGAACACAGTTGTCTTGAGTGTAGGTTGTAATGCAAGGAGCACAGTTCTAATGAATGTTGTCGTGTGAGGAGCACCGCTGTCATGAGCGTAGGTTGTGATGTGAAGAGTACAGGTGTCATGAATGTAGGTTGCCTCCCCTTGTGACCCATGGCTGACTTGGAGCTTTAAGGATGGCAGAGGTCCTATATAGCAGGTGTGAGGCAGTTTGTTAAGGGTAATAGTACCTCACCCCTTGAAAGTAAAAGTGAGGAATGTCCTTGAGACTGACCTTGCAGTCTCCACTTTGCCAGAGCTCAGACAGATATCTGGCTTCTCCTTATCTCTCGGTGCCTACAGGGTTCCCAAGACCTGCTTTTCCTTGAATCAACCTGAGTCCCTCCCTAGAAAGGAGCTCCACTTTCCCAGAACTTTACAATTCCTGGAGAGATTAACCCTGTTCTCCTAGGGAGAAACCTATCCTGGGGTTGGTTAGCTCAATCCTCCTCCTCTTTCAGAACCTAGAAAAGACCCCAACAGTCTGGATTTCTAAGTGGACTTCCCCATTTTCTCCAACCCTCCTCTCTTGCCATCACTTGGGCATGAGCCCCACCTTCCTCACAGTCACCTCTCACCCCCAAGTTCTCCATGCAGGTGGTCTGTTGTCCTGAGACCCATGGGACCAGCTGCTGCCAGTGTTCTTTATTCACAGATCATCACTGTGCCACTGACACTATCCATAATCTAATCATCATCATCTAATAATATATATATGATATATAATCTAATAATAATAATAATCCCTCTAAACTTACCCTTTGGTCTGTGGGTTTCAATTCTTTGAATTCACTGACTCAGTGGACGTTTTGTGGACCGTGGCATTCTGGCACCCTGACTTCTGGGTCACAATCCAACCAGGAGCTGAAAAAGGCTCCATCACTCTCAAAGCCACCGCAATTCCAGTAACACGTAGGTGCATTGGTGTCATATTGGCAGTGGCTGAGAATCCACCTTCCTGTATCAAGGCAAGGCAAGTAGAGTAGGAAGCTCTGAAATTGGGAGGGATCCCAAGCAGGTAGTCTGTGTGAAGACTTGGATCAGGCTTTCTCATAGGAACAAGACTTTGCTGGGTGGGGCTGAGCTAAAGAGTCCACTTCTCATGCCACATGTCTAGGTGGCTCACAGTCCTAGTCACATCCTCACATCTGGTGTCTAGGAAAGGCGAGCTACTTTGGGGATAAAGAGCTAAGGAAAAAAAAACAGAACTTCCCTTTAGACATTTCTGGCCTCAGACAGGTAGAGGCTGCTAGGACTGCTTTAGAGAAAAAGAGATAACAGGAAGTAGAAAACTGGATCACCCTTTATAGGCCCAGAGATATTTCCTGCATTTTAGCCAAGAAAAAAAAATCTGCTCACTTTCTGGACCTTGATTACCCTACACTGCCCAGCTAATATCTCCTGTTCATCATCAATACCATCACAAGGTTGTCATAGTAAGTTGAACCATTGTAAATTCAATCACCAAATTAATGGGCTTAGGCAATCAGAGAAAGTCAGGTTTAATACAAGGGTGTAAAAAGAATAAGGAGGGAAGCAAGATGAAATAAATGCAGAGACCCTCCACATAATGCACAGGGCAAGTGTGGTAGTCTGAATTCATGTTCCCCATAGACTCAGGTGCTTTCTTAAAATTGAGTTTGCAGGTACAGCACCTACAGGCAGACTCTGGATACAGTGAGGGCATGCCACTGGGGGCTGATCTGAATTCCAGACCAAAGCTGTGAGGAGAGCAGTTTTGAGCTCTGGCAGGGCATATGCTGCCCACTGATATTGGTGTTTGCTGGCTGCAGTTGTTTCTTTCTGCCTTGTTTTATGGAAGTAAGCAGCTTTCTCTGCCATTGATGAAGCATTCTGTGGGTCAGTAAGCTGAAACTAACCCCTTCCTCCCATAAGCCATGTCTGTTTGTAAGTTCGTCCCAGCAACCCGGAGCTGACAACAACACTAGGAATGGAGCAGTGAGGTGCTCACTGTCTTGGTCATCCAGTTCTCTGGTCCTCATTCAGCTTTTCTGGTCAAACACCCAGTCAATTCATGATCTCACAGTCCTTACCAAATAAGGCTCATTTCTGCTCCCAGCCCTCATTTGTCTTGACATCTGCCAAAGTTGTGAACTTGGTGCAGGTGTTTGAGCTCTAGGGTTTCCAGTGGGGACATGTGGCTGTCACCATGCAGCTGGAGGGAAGGAAGATAGCCATCAAATTCAGGCCATCCCAAAGAAGGAAAGGACAGCATGGCCCATGCCGATCAGTCACACGGAGGATACTTAGAAGGATACTGACGCCAACCTTGCTCAGGTTGTTGCCACCCACAAAGATGACAAGACTAGGTTGGCACACTGTGTCAGTGGCACAGTGATGATCTGTGAATAAAGAACACTGGCAGCAGCTGGTCCCATGGGTCTCAGGACAACAGACCACCTGCATGGAGAACTTGGGGGTGAGAGGTGACCGTGAGGAAGGTGGGGCGTTGAACAAGATGCTCACATTGTGGACAGATGGGAAATGAGCAGCTTTAGTTCCAGAGCACTGAGAGAATGTCAGAAGACAGAGTGTCACCACAGTAGACATAATAAGCACCAGATGTGACAAAGGCAAACAGGAAGTTCAAGGCCGGTTTTTCAGTCCACACATAACTGGCACATCGAATAAACTAAATATGAATTCCAGGATGCTTGAAATGAAAAGAAGTGGCCTGGTGTCAGCTTCTCAGGGCCTCATCCCAAGAATGAATTGAAAGTCCAGGTTCTCTCTTCAGAACACTAAATTAGGGTTAGAATGCTGAGACTACAGAGCAAAGAAAGAATATTAAAAGCCACAAAAGAAAACTGTGAACTCATCAGAATGACATCAGTCCTTTCAGCAGACACATTTAGAGTCAGGAAAGCAGGAAATAACATATCTCAAGTCCTGAAAGTAATTGTCAAGGAAGATTACAATATCCAGCAAAGTTATCCTTTAAAATCAGCAAAGAAATGCGGACCTTCCAAGATAAGCACCAACTGAAGCAATTCACAACCACCAGAGCAGCACTTCAGAATACACTTCAAGGTCACACAGATGAGAAAGGAAAAGTTCATGAGAGGAATAGATAAACAAATGTGAACTGGGAAACAATCATGAAAACCCAACTCAGGGGTTGGAGAGATGGCTCAGCAGTTTATGTGCTTGTCTCAGAGCCTCAAGACCTAGGTTTGACTCCCCAGTACCCACTATGTAATACTAGATGTACAAAGTGGTGCATGCATCTGGAGATTGTTTGCACTCTGAAGTTCCTGGCATGTGCATGCTCTCTCTGTCTCTATCCGACCCTCTCTCTCATAAATAAATAAAAATAAATAAATAAAACAAATCCAACCCAGGAAACTGGCAAACTTCCTACTATGAATAGGAAAAAAGAAAAGAATGACTGAAGAGATGCCTCAGCAGTTAAAGGCACCTGCTGACCCAGGTTTTATTCTGCAACCGCCCATATAAAGCTAGATGCACAAAGTGGCCCATGCATTTGGAGTTCATTTGCAGTGGCGGGAGACCCTAGCATACCCATACCCTCTCTCTCCCTCTCATAAATAAGATATATATAAATTATTCATAATACCATATATATGGTGTCATAATATATATATAGTTGAATGTTTGAAATTAAATATATTTTTGAATATATTTGAATATATTTGAATATTTGATATGAATATATATATATTCAAATCAACCAATAAGGGGGGGAATTATAGAAATCAGAAAACCCTTCTCAAATAACCCCAAATTTAAAAGAACTTGACTCTTTCATTAAGGTAGTTTATTAAAGACTAGTCAATTGAGCCAAGCGTGGTGGTGCACATCTTTAGTCACACCACTTGGGAGGTAGAGGTAGGAAGATTACCATGAGTTCAAGGCCATCCTGAGACGACAGTAAATTCTAGGTCAGTCTGGGCTAAAGCAAGACCCTACCTTGAAAAAAAAAAAAAAAGACTAGTTAATTGGATGAACAAAACAAAATCCATTGTCTCCAAGAAACATACTTCACTGGCAAAGAAACACAGGTCAAAAAATGAAGAGCACACAAGTGAAAGCTGGAGCCAGGCAGGAGCAGCTAGGTTCATGGCTGACAAAGAGGATGCCAAGCCAAAACTAGTCAGAAAACAGAAAGAATGCATTATATATATAAATAAATGGAAATATCCACCAAGAATGCATCATACTGTAAAACTATACTTACTGAATATTGATATACCTAATTTGATTAAAAAACAAATAGGGCTAGAGATTGGTTAAGGTGCTTGCCTGAAAAGCCTAACAACCTGGGTTTGATTCCCCAGTACCTGTGTAAAGCCAGATGCACAATGGCACATGTAGCTGAAAGCCATGGTGTATACATTCTTTCTCTCTCTCTCTCTCTCTCTCTCTCTCTCTTATCTCTAGCTCTGCTTGAAAATACATTATTTATTTATTTTTAAAATATTTGTGCCAGGGCCTCTGGCCACTGCAAACAAACTCCAGACATATGTGCCATCCTGTGCATCCAGCTTACACGGGTCCTGAAGAATCAAACCCTGGGTCCTTTAGCTTTGCAGGCAAGCACCTTACCCATTAGGCAATCTCTCCAGCCCAAATAAATAAAATAAAATAAAACAAATAAAAAGCCAAACAACAAATAAAAGGGTCAGATAGGTCCAGATACTATAGGAGCAGGTAATTTTAATTCTCTACTCTCATCAATAGTACTATCATCCAAACAAAAATATCAACAAAGAAACTTCTGGATTAAATAACTTAACAGAAATCCATAGGAAATTCTACCCAGCAGATGTAGAAATTCATTCTTGTCTCAGCCCATGCATATTTTCTAGAACAGATAACAAATTTTTAAAAAATATTTTTTGTTCATTTATTTATTTATTTATTTGAGAGCGACAGACACAGAGAGAAAGACAGAGAGGGAGAGAGAGAGAATGGGCATGCCAGGGCTTCCAGCCACTACAAATGAATTCCAGACGTGTGCGCCCCCTTGTGCATCTGACTAATGTGGGACCTGGGGAACCGAGCCTCGAACTGGGGTCCTTAGGCTTCACAGGCAAGCGCTTAACTGCTAAGCCATCTCTCCAGCCCCAGATAACAAATTTTATGTCGCAATGAAGCTCTCAGCCCAATGTGGCAGTGCACTCCTTTAATCCCAGTACTCTTGAGGCAGAGGTATGAGAATTGCCAGGAGTTTGAGACCAGCCTGGACTACAGTATGAGTTTCAGGTCAGTCTGGACTAGAGTGAGACTCTAACTTGAAAACAAACAAACTAATGAAAAGCAAACTGAAAGTCTCTCAACAAATATTTTTTAAAAATCAAAGAAACTTTTTTTATCTTATCAGATTATAATGGAATAAAACTAAGAACCAAAAGAAAGAGAAACTACAAAAAAATTATTTAGACACAGAAATTGAGTGAAATGTTCCTTAATTATGTCTGAGTCACTGAAGAAATTGGGAAGATTTTTTAAAATTCCTAAAATCAAGTGGAAATGAAAAGGCACTTTCTAGAACCTTTGGAGGATGAAAGGCAGTTCTGAAACATTGTAGCCACTAGAACATCGGCGGAGCTGGGGGCGTGCTGCAGCAGGTAAAGGTTCTTCCCTACTTGCAAAGCCTGCCGGCCCAGGTTGTATTCCCCAGGACCCACAGAAAGCCAAATGCAAAAAAAAAGCACTTGCATATGATGTTTGTTTTCAGCGGCAAGAGACCCTCATACACACACACTATGCACACACACACACATACATACACACTCACACGCATATGCAAGTAAATAAAAATAAAATAAATCAGAAAATGCAGACAAATGGCTTACTGATGCTCCTCAAAGTCTTCAAAAAGCAAGAACAAACCAGATCCAAGTTCAACAGATGGAAATAACTTTCAAAGCAGAAATTAATGCAATGGAGAGTAGAAGAAAGAATTCATATAGCAAAAACCAAGAGTTGGTTCTTTGAAAAGATAAACAGGATCAATAAACCTTAGCCATACTAACCACAAAAAAAAAAAACTGCCCAAATTAGTAAAACTAGAGATCCAAATGAAGAAATTCTAACAGATACCAAACCACTAGAAATACTTTGAAATTTTACATTCACAAAAACTGGAAAATCTAGAAGAAATGAGCAAATTCCTAGGCATATATAACCTACCAAAATTAATTTAAGGTGCTATAACAAGTTTGTGTGAGTGGGTGCCTCTGAGCAGGGAGCCAAGGCCCACATTCATGACCTTTGGGAGCGCAGAGCCCGGGGCACACCAGCAAGGAGAAAGAACAGACTGTTACCCCAGAAGGTAGCAGAGGGTGCCCCAACCTGCAGCCTAGCGCTGGCAGCGAAACATTCCATCTGAGCCTTTTAATTGATGAATTTTTTATCCACTGGTGTTGGAATGAATAGGATTTTATTGGAACAAATCAAATGTTCACGGAGACAGTGAACACAGTGTCACTTAGAACAGAACCTGCCAGCCAGTCAGGAAATAGCAGTAGACAGGTGTTGATCAGTGTTCCCGTGGGACCCCCCCCCCCCAACAAACACACAGACCTCCCTGAGAGTAGCTGTTACCTCGTGTGGCCTTGAGGGGGACAAGCCTGGGAACTCAGGGATTGCAGTCATGTCTCATGTCTCACTACCCTTAGAGTTCTACTTGTGACCCACATAATGCAGAGGACCAGTCAGTGCTTGCAAGTGTGTGCATGTGTGTGTGTGTGTGTGTGTGTGTGTGCACGCACGCACAAGGAAAGAAGGAAGGAAGATAGGAAGGACAGAGAAGGAGGAGAGGAAGGGTGGAGGAGGAAGAACACTGGTGGTTTGATTCAGGTGTCCCCCATAAACTTAGGTGTTCCGAATCCCTGCTGATGGAGATTTCAGAATTAGTGCCTACTGGAGGTGTGTATTGTTGGGGCAGGATAATGGGTGTTATAGCCAGTTTCCCCTTGCCAGTGCTTGGCACACTCTCCTGTTGCTATTGCCCACCTTATGTTGGTGATGTCCACCCTCTGCTCATGCCATGGTTTTCCTTGCCATCGTGGAGCTTCCCCTTGAGCCTGTCCTGTGACCACTGGCCTGCTGTGACAGCTCCCAGGTCTTCTTCAGGAGACTTGTCCTTCCCAGCTTTGGTCTCGGAGCTCCACTGGGGTGCACATGAAACTTCTCCACCTGGCCATAGTTCTTGGAACCCCAACTGCTTTGATTGGCCCAGGGGTGGCTTGTGACTCAAGCAGTCATGGAGGTTTCCTCTTCCGGTTTCAGCTGGAATCCTCATGTCCATCTGAACTTGCCTCCGCAGGTCGCTCTGCCCAGGCAGCATGTCAGGGTTCGCTGAGTGTGGACAGCCTTAGAACCGTAGTAACCAGCCTCACTGGGCAGACCGCAGACCACCCTGGGCGAACTCTTGCTTCCTGGGCAGCAACGCTGAACCGCTGGCTGGAAAGATCCCGCACGCTTCACCACCCACACACAGCTAGCCGCCCGTCCGGGAAGGTGGCGGCAGCTTTGCACACTGTCAGGGGGCTGGGTTCGCTCTTTGGAAGCAAGCTAGGAGTCTTTTGTACATGTTGCCCCAGAGTCTTACCACAATCTGTCCCTTTTTAGCTCTTGCTTTTGATTCAGCTCAAAAGCAGAGCAAGGCCAGATGTGGGGCCAGCACACAGGCCGAGCCCCAGGCCCTGCTTTCAACTCAAGCACCAGCCCTTCAGCCTCCTGCCTGGCCGCAGGACAGCGGGAACTTCTGGCTCTCCAAGATAAGCCCCAAGACAGAAAGCCCCTGTGGCAGGATGACGAGAGGATGACCAGTCGGAGCTCCCAAAACCACGGAGGCTCCCCAGGGCTGAATCCGTGATCTGAGGCTGCCCGGCGGGCTGTGGAAGGATTGACTCAAAATGGTTTCTGAACTTTTGTTTTTTTAACCGGACAGCTACCTTGTTCCTAATCTCCTTCTTCCTACGACAAAAGCAAAGTCCGTCCCAGGAGCTGAGACCGCAGCCATCCGGCAGGAGCAAAGAGACACTTGTGCCCCTCCCTTCGGCTGTGAGACTCTTACAATAGAACTCAAGGAGCTGGAATTTCCCCAGGAGGAAAAGTCTGAAGCCTGGTGCCAGGCAGAGAGGGAGCTTGTCTCCCAGGAGATGTCACACAGTCCTGACCGCTCGTCAGACCACTTTGCAGGAGAGACTGGCACCCAGACAGTGATGGACGGGTCAGTGAGGGGGCAGGGAAACCACACCTTGAACACTGCCAAGCTACACATATCTTTTGCTTGTGTTCAAACCCTCATCTTGGGTCAGGGCTCCCCGAGATGGTGTCACTGGACCTCTTGGTTCATTCCTCTATGGCCACATTGAATAAATGTCCTTTCTCTGCGTTTCATTTTTACTTGTCTCTTTGATTGGCCGATTGAGGATGGGTGGCCAAGCCCAGCTTGTTACGGTTGCCAGGACCCAGACTCGGCCTCTGACAACTCCAGTGACAAGACCTGGGCTGAAATTTTCAAACATCCCGAAGAGCTTAATGTTTCTTGAAAAGACCGATATTTCTTCCTCTGGGATTGACTGGGTCAAAGTCAGGCAGGGAAATGCTGCCTGCTGCCAACTGAACCACCCAAGAGCCGGGCTGTGATGTGGCCAGTGGCTGACGTGAGGACACAGAGGCTGGGATAAGTGTGTCAACAGAAGGCCCGTGCACGGCTGCAGACGGCGTGAAATACAAGTCGTCAGAGCTTCTGACTTCGCAGAGGCCGGAGTGTGCACTTCAAACAGCAGTTTCCCACCGCAGGACCTCACAGGAGCCTGGCCCAGAGAGCCCGGGAGGGATTGTACCCCGGGCCAGATAACATGCAAGGGTTTGTGCAATGAGATTTGGAAGTCAGGCATGAAAGGACCAAATGTGTACGCCTGTTACCTCAACCCTGCCTTAACCCTGTCATTCTTTGAGGCTTACTTGAGTAGAAAACGATTATGCCCACTCTGAGACATCTATCCCAGAGTCTGCTCAGCCAGATGAGCGACAAATGAGGGAAATTCGGCTACCCTGTAAAAACTTCTAGAAAGCTGCTACTAGCTTCACTCAGCCCCAACCTCTGTCCAGAGAGGGCCAACGCTTTCTTATGTTGACCTCTGTCTGTGGGGAGGGAGTACAGCTCCTTGCTTATGCTCTGGGTAGAAATATTTGCTCTTAGCAGCCTCATTTCCACCCAGCAAGACGCCTAACTATGAGAGGCAGGTTCCCCAACACCCCTCCTGACTTCCAGCATGGGAAACCTGAGCTGTCCCGGGGAGCTAAAACGTGTATTTGAACAAATAGCACAAGGACCAACTGATCCTGGTTGGCCGGGACTATCTGAGGTTTGTTTGCGTGGCTGGTTGGGTTTGGGCAACACTAGAGACGAATCTGGAGCCTTGTGCTTGCTGAGCTACACCCCGAGTCCTCTTTTGACTCTAATGGGGAGGCAAGGTCTCCCTAAGTTGTCTCTGCTACCCTTGAACCCCTTGTTCCGAAGCACAGGCAGACCTAGAACTAACAAGCCTCCTGCTTCAGCCTCTTCAGAAGACGGGATTACAGCCCTAAACCACCAGGCCTGGCTCACACAGGGAGAGGCACCAGGAAAAGAAGAGGGGACAGGGCTAGATGAAGATGTCACAGACCCAGGATCCAACAGTGAGGGCTTTGAACCACAACATAAACCATTCTTGGGGGAAAATTGTTGGAGTACCTCAAAGTTCACATGCCAAAGCCCTCACGACCACAGTGGTGGTATTTGCAAATAGGACGTTCGGGTAGGAATTAGAGCTGGAAGAGCTCACGAGGATGGGGTGTTCCTAGTGGGATCAGCGGCCTCACAACAACAGGAAGCCTAAGATATCCCCCCACCCACATGCCACTTCCCACGACAGAAGGGCACAGTGGAGAGGCCACGTGAGGACAAAGCAGAAAAGCAGTCGTCCGTCAGCAACCTTCAGTGCCTTTGCCAGGCAGCCTCCCCGCTGGAACCCTGACCCTGGGCTTCCAGACTCCAGAACTGTGCGCGGCCAGTGCCTGACACCGTACGGTGCTCTGTTGGGCCAGCCAGAGCCAGTTTTGCATCATGTGGCGTCTTGGCTAGGAGTTAAGAAAGAAAAAGTATGTTTGGTAAAATCTAAGGAAATCTGAATAAATCATGTGCTATAGATAATGACAAAGGACCAGTATTGGTTCAATAATTTTCACAACTGTGCTATACAAATATAATTTGTTAATACCGGGGGGAATAGGATATATGGGAATTCTGTGGAGTCTTTACAAATTTTCAGCAAATCTGAATCTGTTCTGAAATAAAAGGATTATGTTTATGTTAGAACAGTTTTTGTCTTGCAGTGGTGGGTTTATTTGATTGACTGTAGCTGATGACAAATCTCCGTCCCCTGTGTCCACATCACTTTGCAATGTCTCTTTGAAGTAAGTGTCTCCAACTAAGTGGTTCAGTCTATTTCCACATGGCATCACTCTGCCTTGAGCTGCATCGAAAAGGACCATGTCTCCTCTGTGATACAGTTTTTCAGGCAAAGATGACTTTGTGCTACTTCCAAGAATAGACTTCTATAGAATTTACATTCAACATTTTTTCTTTGATTTTTTTTTTTTTTTTTTTGCTTTGTTTTTCAAGGTGAGGGTCTCACTCTAGCCCAGGCTGACCTAGAATTCACTGTGTACTATCAGGTTGGCCTCGAACTCACAGTGATCCTCCTACCTTGGCCTCCCAAGTGCTTGGGATTAAAGACATGAACCATCATGCCTGGCTTCAGCCATTTTTCCTGAGGCTCTACAATTACAAAGAAATAAGTCCAGAAGAGATGTAGCACCTCTGTCAGGCCAGTTACCAGCTCACACAGCCCTGGGTAGAGACACAAAATTTGGTTTAGCCAAGACTGAAATTGCTCATTTAATCCAGCCTGACTTGCTAACTTCCAGAATGTGAGCCACATGAATGGCTGCTGGCTTCAGCCCTCATATGGTGGGTTGGTTTGTTACACAGCAGTTGCTAACAGTTATAAACATCTTCATCTTTGTAAATGGAAGACTTTGAGAAGCTACCCTACAACATGTACTCGGGATACGAAATGAACACACACATGCATGGACACACATGTCGAGAACACCCAGCCCATGCAATTTCTCCTTCACAGCCAACCTACGTGTGCTGTCAAGGTGTGTCACACAGGCCACTCTCAGCCACTGGGCGTGCAGAATCTGGGGACATGCAACTTCCCAGGTCTCATAAGTAACACCCAGACCTGGACGCCTCAGGGACCCAGGATTCAGCTCGTGGTATGCTCAGGAGCTAGCCCCCAAACCAGTCTTGCTTGAGCAGATATCTTTTCTGGCACACACCCATTTGTGGCTACAGTGTCATCAACCAGGGACATCTCCAACAGCTTTGCGCCCTGAGTGGCCGCTTCGCATAACATCTTGGTACATTCAGACTTGCCCTTTCCACTTTCTCCAAGTTCAATGCTTCTATTTTATTTTATTTTATTTTTTAATATTTTTTGTTCATTTTTTATTTATTTATTTGAGAGCGACAGACACAGAGAGAAAGACAGATAGAGGGAGAGAGAGAGAATGGGCACGCCAGGGCTTCCAGCCACTGCAAACGAACTCCAGACGCGTGCGCCCCCTTGTGCATCTGGCTAACATGGGACCTGGGGAACCGAGCCTCGAACCGGGGTCCTTAGGCTTCACAGGTGAGCGCTTAACCACTAAGCCATCTCTCCAGCCCTTATTTTTATTTTTAAAGAGAGAGAGAGAAAAAATAGGCACACCAGGGCCTCCAGCCACTGCAAACGAACTCCAGACACATGCACCACCATGTGCATCTGGCTTAGGTGGGTTCTGAGGATTTGAACCTGGGTCCTTAGGCTTTGCAGGCAAGCACCCTAACCATCAAGCCATCTCTCCAACCCAAGTTCAATATTTCTTGATATATTTACAACTCGTGTTTTATACAGATCAGAGTGGCAGGTGCAGAGCACTTATGTGACAGGAACAGAGCTGGAAGGTCCACGGTCCTGGAAGAAACAGACACTATACTAAGAGGGAGGCTTCCCACTGCCTGGCCTATGTCTGGCCCCAGTGATGCTTCAGCCTTGCCTAGGCCCCCCCTTTCAGACTGCCCCCTTACCCCTCCCAGCTTCGTGCACCCACTCTATTACCCACTCTGCTACCTCCAGGGGTTCACCCCTCTACCCTTACTGGTGCCAAAGAACATCTCACTAAACAGATCACTGAATTACATGACGTTCTCAAACTACAAAAGGATATTGCTCGGCTCTCTTCGGATCTAAACTTATTACAAAACTCCATTAATGAAGCTATACTAAAACCCCCTAAACAGCCCTTGGCCAAAAATGTTTTAAAAAAATCTCCCATTTCACAACGTCCTTTAGCTTTTCCGGTGCTTACACGCTCCACCGCCACGCCCCAAATTTCTTCTTCAGATGCCCCATTAGAAGACCATGATTCTCCTCTGGCCTCTGATAACGAGGATGAAACCTCCGAGGCGGAGGAAGGCCCCGACGACCCTTTATCCCCGCATTAGAATCCCCGCTGCTACTCCAGGTGCTCAGACCCTGGAGACTCACTATCACCCCCTGTGGTTTAAGAAAATAAAAGAATTTCACTCTGCAGTACAGGCATATGGTCCAACCGCCCCCTTTACTCTCTCCCTCCTTGAGGACCTCTGGGGGGGGGGGTCATTTAACCCCTGGAGAGTGGGCCCGAGTTGTCCAATCAGTTCTAACCTGGGGTCAATTTCTATCCTGGAAGGCGGACTTTTTGGACAGATGCCAATCAATTGCTACGGCTAATTTAAGAGACCCCAATTCACCCACTGCGAGTTGGACCCTTGATAAATTTGCGGGTCAAGGTAGATATGCCACTGAGGCTCGTCAGCGGGGCTTTCCTCCCAGCCTCCTGGCACAAACAGCCAATGCAGCTCTTGCTGCCTGGCGGATGATCCCTACACGGGGCTCGGTTACCTCCCCTTTGTCAAAAATTACTCAGGGTGCCCAAGAGGATTATACTGATTTCGTGGGCAGGCTCACTGAAGCAGCAGAACGTGTTCTCGGGGGAGGGGCCGCACGGGGGCTGCTAGTTCTCTTTTTCTTTTGTCCCAGGGCAGCCAGGTCATGGTCTCTGACATATGTAAGCAAGCCACAGCCCCCCGGCTCTAGGGTCCCCAACCGGTCAGCTGAGCTGCTCATAACACCAGCCACAGGGCAGGCCGCCACTGGCAACAGGACATGACCCGTGCCAATGCTGTTGTCACCAGCGTGCTCTGCTGAGGGACTCGTGACTTTCAAAGGGCTGTATAGACGCCAGAGACCAGAGTGGCTGCACCGCACTGAGCTCTCTGGTTGGCTGGCATGCTTACATGCCTTTAGTGTGCCCAGCAGCCCTTAGGGACCTGCCGCTCTCATCTCTGCCCAACCATCCAGGAAATAGAGGCCTAGGGCAGGTCCACCCCAGACTGCAGCTCCGTCCACTCTTCCCCTGCTCAAACCATGGGACTGAGTCAGGAGAGCAAAGCCTTGGGAGACATGAAGACGAGGGTTCACATTTCTGTACAGCTTACCAACTGGGTACCTGGCCTTGCCTCACCCTTTCCACCATAGAGCGGGGTGGTCATCATGGATGGGACCATGTATGGCTGTCAGGAAGTAATGAGATTCAGCATGCATTCACTACCAACCTGTCTGGTAAAGTAGGGTACACACGTCACATGAAGCCACCTTATCACTTACAGACAGGTAGCAAGGGACAGCAGCGGCCTGGGACGCATCAGAAAAGTTGTTTGGGGTGGATGGAGGTGCAAAGGTAAGCACCCACTCACAATGGAGTTGAGAAACCCCCAAAGTATCCTTTCTTGGGTTTCATATCCTGCAGACTGTCTGGCTCACCCCCACTGGAAATGAGGTACAGGGCCCAACCTCCCTCTTCCCTACTTGCAGTTAGCTAAGGATGTTGCTCATCCCCCCACAATCCCACCCTTCCACACAGACCTTGCTTTTGTCTTGCCCGCCCCTGGCAATCTGCCCACCTCGACTCAGTCCCCACACGTGCTTTCCTGGAGCCCTTGCCCCTGTCACCAGCACAGCTGACATGGGACTCACTATCACAAGCCCTGGAGTCAGCCATGCTGGCAGCTGGGCCCCACTGATGGCTTTATTTCACAGATCTGGGTCCTGGCATGAGAGGCAGCCCCCTCCTGCCCTTTGATCCCCCCTCCCAGAAAAGGACCTCGGCATGGATTCCTGTGAGCAAGTCACAAATACACTGACCACCCCAAACTCCAAAGCCCTCCTTTTCCAGTTTCTTTTTCTTTTCTTTTCTTTTTTTTTTCTTAGTTTTTCGAGGTAGGGTGTTACTGTAGCCCAGACTGACCTGGAATTCACTATGTAGTCTCAGGGTGGCCTCGAACTCACGGTGATCCTCCCACCTTTGCCTCCCAAGTGCTGGGATTAAAGGCGTGCAACACCACGCCTGGATGTTTTTCAGCTTTTTAATAGTCAGAGCAGGAGGGTGTGGAGACACTTGCTAAACATGTTTACTTAAACCTACGTCCATTCCAAAGTACTAGCTTTGCATCAGGTGCTAGCCAGAAGGAAAAACTTCTGTTGCCTGGTTCCCAGTGCTTGGCATAGGATAGGTGTTGAATTCATGTTGGAGGATGGACAGGGGGTGTCTGCAGGTTTGGATGGATGAATGCAGGCAAGGAAGGAAGGAAGGAAAGAAAGGGGAAGGGAAGGAGAGAAAAGAGAAATAAAGGAAGATGGATGGGATAGCCACATACTTTGATGTGTGCATGGGTAGTGAACAAATGGGAGCTATTTGCTTGCATGGATGGATAGATGCATATGGGGATAGATCCTTGGATGGATGGACAGATGCACATGTGGAAGGATGTTTGGATGGATGGATAGATGCATATGTGGAAGGATGTTTGGATGGATGGATAGATGCATATGGGGATAGATGCTTGGATGGATGGATAGATGCATATGTGGATGGATGTTTGGATGGATGGATAGATGCACATGTGGATGGATGTTTGGATGGATGGATAGATGCATATGTGGATGGATGTTTGAATGGATGGATAGATGCATATGTGGATGGATGTTTGGATGGATGGATAGATGCATATGTGGATGGATGTTTGGATGGATGGATAGATGCATATGTGGATGGATGCTTGGATGGATGCATAGATGCATATGTGGATGGATGTTTGGATGGATGGATAGATGCATATGTGGATGGATGTTTGGATGGATGGATAGATGCATATGTGGATGGATGTTTGGATGGATGGATAGATGCATATGTGGATGAATGTTTGGATGGATGGATAGATGCATATGTGGATGGATGTATGGATGGATGGATAGATGCATATGTGGATGGATGTTTGGATGGATGGATAGATGCATATGTGGATGGATGTTTGGATGGATGGATGGATAGATGCACATGTGGATGGATGTTTGGATGGATGGATAGATGCACATGTGGAAGGATGTTTGGATGGATGGATAGATGCATATGTGGATGGATGTTTGGATGGATGGATAGATGCATATGTGGATGGATGTTTGGATGGATGGATAGATGCATATGTGGATGGATGTTTGGATGGATGGATAGATGCATATGTGGATGGATGTTCGGATGGATGGATAGATGCATATGTGGATGGATGTTTGGATGGATGGATAGATGCATATGTGGATGGATGTTTGGATGGATGGATAGATGCACATGTGGATGGATGCTTGGATGGATGGATAGATGCACATGTGGATGGATGTTTGGATGGATGGATAGATGCATATGTGGATGGATGTTTGGATGGATGGATAGATGCATATGTGGATGGATGCTTGGATGGATGGATAGATGCACATGTGGATGGATGTTTGGATGGATGGATAGATGCATATGTGGATGGATGTTTGGATGGATGGATAGATGCATATGTGGATGGATGTTTGGATGGATGGATAGATACACATGTGGATGGATGCTTGGATGGATGGATAGATGCATATGTGGAAGGATGTTTGGATGGATGGATAGATGCATATGTGGATGAATGTTTGGATGGATGGATAGATGCATATGTGGATGGATGCTTGGATGGATGGATAGATACACATGTGGATGGATGCTTGGATGGATGGATAGATGCATATGTGGATGAATGTTTGGATGGATGGATAGATGCATATGTGGATGGATGTTTGGATGGATGGATAGATGCATATGTGGATAGATGCATGGATGGATGGATAGATACATATGTGGATGGATGTTTGGATGGATGGATAGATGCACATGTGGATGGATGTTTGGATGGATGGATAGATGCATATGTGGATGGATGTTTCGATGGATGGATAGATGCACATGTGGATGGATGTTTGGATGGATGGATAGATGCATATGTGGATGGATGTTTGGATGGATGGATAGATGCATATGTGGATGGATGTTTGGATGGATGGATAGATGCATATGTGGATGGATGTTTGGATGGATGGATAGATGCATATGTGGATGGATGTTTGGATGGATGGATAGATGCACATGTGGATGGATGTTTCGATGGATGGATAGATGCACATGTGGATGGATGTTTGGATGGATGGATAGATGCATATGTGGATGGATGTTTGGATGGATGGATAGATGCATATGTGGATGGATGTTTGATGGATGGATAGATGCATATGTGGATGGATGTTTGGATGGATGGATAGATGCATATGTGGATGGATGTTTGGATGGATGGATAGATGCATATGTGGATGGATGTTTGGATGGATGGATAGATGCATATGTGGATGGATGTTTGGATGGATGGATAGATGCATATGTGGAAGGATGTTTGGATGGATGGATAGATGCATATGGGGATAGATGCTTGGATGGATGGATAGATACACATGTGGATGGATGCTTGGATGGATGGATAGATGCATATGTGGATGGATGTTTGGATGGATGGATAGATGCATATGTGGATGGATGTTTGGATGGATGGATAGATGCACATGTGGATGGATGTTTGGATGGATGGATAGATGCATATGTGGATGGATGTTTGGATGGATGGATAGATGCATATGTGGATGGATGTTTGGATGGATGGATAGATGCATATGTGGATGGATGTTTCGATGGATGGATAGATGCACATGTGGATGGATGTTTGGATGGATGGATAGATGCATATGTGGATGGATGTTTGGATGGATGGATAGATGCATATGTGGATGGATGTTTGGATGGATGGATAGATGCATATGTGGATGGATGTTTGATGGATGGATAGATGCATATGTGGATGGATGTTTGGATGGATGGATAGATGCACATGTGGATGGATGCTTGGATGGATGGATAGATGCATATGTGGATGGATGTTTGAATGGATGGATAGATGCATATGTGGATGGATGTTTGGATGGATGGATAGATGCATATGTGGATGGATGCTTGGATGGATGGATAGATGCACATGTGGATGGATGTTTGGATGGATGGATAGATGCATATGTGGATGGATGTTTCGATGGATGGATAGATGCACATGTGGATGGATGCTTGGATGGATGGATAGATGCATATGTGGATGGATGTTTGGATGGATGGATAGATGCATATGTGGATGGATGTTTGGATGGATGGATAGATGCATATGTGGATGGATGTTTGGATGGATGGATAGATGCATATGTGGATGGATGTTTGGATGGATGGATAGATGCATATGTGGATGGATGCTTGGATGGATGGATAGATGCATATGGGGATAGATGCTTGGATGGATGGATAGATACACATGTGGATGGATGCTTGGATGGATGGATAGATGCATATGTGGATGGATGTTTGAATGGATGGATAGATGCATATGTGGATGGATGTTTGGATGGATGGATAGATGCATATGTGGATGGATGTTTGGATGGATGGATAGATGCATATGGGGATGGATGTTTGGATGGATGGATAGATGCATATGGGGATGGATGTTTGGATGGATGGATAGATGCATATGTGGATGGATGTTTGGATGGATGGATAGATGCATATGTGGATGGATGTTTGGATGGATGGATAGATGCATATGTGGATGGATGTTTGGATGGATGGATAGATGCATATGGGGATGGATGTTTGGATGGATGGATAGATGCATATGGGGATGGATGTTTGGATGGATGGATAGATGCATATGTGGATGGATGTTTGGATGGATGGATAGATGCATATGTGGATGGATGTTCGGATGGATGGATAGATGCATATGTGGATGGATGTTTGGATGGATGGATAGATGCATATGTGGATGGATGTTTGGATGGATGGATAGATGCATATGTGGATGGATGCTTGGATGGATGGATAGATGCATATGGGGATAGATGCTTGGATGGATGGATAGATACACATGTGGATGGATGCTTGGATGGATGGATAGATGCATATGTGGATGGATGTTTGGATGGATGGATAGATGCATATGTGGATGGATGTTTGGATGGATGGATAGATGCATATGTGGATGGATGTTTGGATGGATGGATAGATGCATATGTGGATGGATGTTTGGATGGATGGATAGATGCATATGTGGATGGATGTTTGGATGGATGGATAGATGCACATGTGGATGGATGTTTCGATGGATGGATAGATGCACATGTGGATGGATGTTTGGATGGATGGATAGATGCATATGTGGATGGATGTTTGGATGGATGGATAGATGCATATGTGGATGGATGTTTGGATGGATGGATAGATGCATATGTGGATGGATGTTTGGATGGATGGATAGATGCATATGTGGATGGATGTTTGGATGGATGGATAGATGCATATGTGGATGGATGTTTGGATGCATGGATAGATGCATATGTGGAAGGATGTTTGGATGGATGGATAGATGCATATGGGGATAGATGCTTGGATGGATGGATAGATACACATGTGGATGGATGCTTGGATGGATGGATAGATGCATAAGTGGATGGATGTTTGGATGGATGGATAGATGCATATGTGGATGGATGTTTGGATGGATGGATAGATGCATATGTGGATGGATGTTTGGATGGATGGATAGATGCATATGTGGATGGATGTTTCGATGGATGGATAGATGCACATGTGGATGGATGTTTGGATGGATGGATAGATGCATATGTGGATGGATGTTTGGATGGATGGATAGATGCATATGTGGATGGATGTTTGGATGGATGGATAGATGCATATGTGGATGGATGTTTGGATGGATGGATAGATGCATATGTGGATGGATGTTTGATGGATGGATAGATGCATATGGGGATGGATGTTTGGATGGATGGATAGATGCATATGTGGATGGATGTTTGGATGGATGGATAGATGCATATGTGGATGGATGTTTGGATGGATGGATAGATGCATATGTGGATGGATGTTTGATGGATGGATAGATGCATATGTGGATGGATGTTTGGATGGATGGATAGATGCACATGTGGATGGATGCTTGGATGGATGGATAGATGCATATGTGGATGGATGTTTGAATGGATGGATAGATGCATATGTGGATGGATGTTTGGATGGATGGATAGATGCATATGTGGATGGATGCTTGGATGGATGGATAGATGCACATGTGGATGGATGTTTGGATGGATGGATAGATGCATATGTGGATGGATGTTTCGATGGATGGATAGATGCACATGTGGATGGATGTTTGGATGGATGGATAGATGCATATGTGGATGGATGTTTGGATGGATGGATAGATGCATATGTGGATGGATGTTTCGATGGATGGATAGATGCACATGTGGATGGATGTTTGGATGGATGGATAGATGCATATGTGGATGGATGTTTGGATGGATGGATAGATGCATATGTGGATGGATGTTTGGATGGATGGATAGATGCATATGTGGATGGATGTTTGATGGATGGATAGATGCATATGTGGATGGATGTTTGGATGGATGGATAGATGCACATGTGGATGGATGCTTGGATGGATGGATAGATGCATATGTGGATGGATGTTTGGATGGATGGATAGATGCATATGTGGATGGATGTTTGGATGGATGGATAGATGCATATGTGGATGGATGCTTGGATGGATGGATAGATGCACATGTGGATGGATGTTTGGATGGATGGATAGATGCATATGTGGATGGATGTTTCGATGGATGGATAGATGCACATGTGGATGGATGCTTGGATGGATGGATAGATGCATATGTGGATGGATGTTTGGATGGATGGATAGATGCATATGTGGATGGATGTTTGGATGGATGGATAGATGCATATGTGGATGGATGTTTGGATGGATGGATAGATGCATATGTGGATGGATGTTTGGATGGATGGATAGATGCATATGTGGATGGATGCTTGGATGGATGGATAGATGCATATGGGGATAGATGCTTGGATGGATGGATAGATACACATGTGGATGGATGCTTGGATGGATGGATAGATGCATATGTGGATGGATGTTTGAATGGATGGATAGATGCATATGTGGATGGATGTTTGGATGGATGGATAGATGCATATGTGGATGGATGTTTGGATGGATGGATAGATGCATATGGGGATGGATGTTTGGATGGATGGATAGATGCATATGGGGATGGATGTTTGGATGGATGGATAGATGCATATGTGGATGGATGTTTGGATGGATGGATAGATGCATATGTGGATGGATGTTTGGATGGATGGATAGATGCATATGTGGATGGATGTTTGGATGGATGGATAGATGCATATGGGGATGGATGTTTGGATGGATGGATAGATGCATATGGGGATGGATGTTTGGATGGATGGATAGATGCATATGTGGATGGATGTTTGGATGGATGGATAGATGCATATGTGGATGGATGTTCGGATGGATGGATAGATGCATATGTGGATGGATGTTTGGATGGATGGATAGATGCATATGTGGATGGATGTTTGGATGGATGGATAGATGCATATGTGGATGGATGCTTGGATGGATGGATAGATGCATATGGGGATAGATGCTTGGATGGATGGATAGATACACATGTGGATGGATGCTTGGATGGATGGATAGATGCATATGTGGATGGATGTTTGGATGGATGGATAGATGCATATGTGGATGGATGTTTGGATGGATGGATAGATGCATATGTGGATGGATGTTTGGATGGATGGATAGATGCATATGTGGATGGATGTTTGGATGGATGGATAGATGCATATGTGGATGGATGTTTGGATGGATGGATAGATGCATATGTGGATGGATGTTTGGATGGATGGATAGATGCATATGTGGATGGATGTTTCGATGGATGGATAGATGCACATGTGGATGGATGTTTGGATGGATGGATAGATGCATATGTGGATGGATGTTTGGATGGATGGATAGATGCATATGTGGATGGATGTTTGATGGATGGATAGATGCATATGTGGATGGATGTTTGGATGGATGGATAGATGCATATGTGGATGGATGTTTGGATGGATGGATAGATGCATATGTGGATGGATGTTTGGATGGATGGATAGATGCATATGTGGATGGATGTTTGGATGGATGGATAGATGCATATGTGGAAGGATGTTTGGATGGATGGATAGATGCATATGGGGATAGATGCTTGGATGGATGGATAGATACACATGTGGATGGATGCTTGGATGGATGGATAGATGCATAAGTGGATGGATGTTTGGATGGATGGATAGATGCATATGTGGATGGATGTTTGGATGGATGGATAGATGCACATGTGGATGGATGTTTGGATGGATGGATAGATGCATATGTGGATGGATGTTTGGATGGATGGATAGATGCATATGTGGATGGATGTTTGGATGGATGGATAGATGCATATGTGGATGGATGTTTTGATGGATGGATAGATGCACATGTGGATGGATGTTTGGATGGATGGATAGATGCATATGTGGATGGATGTTTGGATGGATGGATAGATGCATATGTGGATGGATGTTTGGATGGATGGATAGATGCATATGTGGATGGATGTTTGATGGATGGATAGATGCATATGTGGATGGATGTTTGGATGGATGGATAGATGCACATGTGGATGGATGCTTGGATGGATGGATAGATGCATATGTGGATGGATGTTTGAATGGATGGATAGATGCATATGTGGATGGATGTTTGGATGGATGGATAGATGCATATGTGGATGGATGCTTGGATGGATGGATAGATGCACATGTGGATGGATGTTTGGATGGATGGATAGATGCATATGTGGATGGATGTTTCGATGGATGGATAGATGCACATGTGGATGGATGCTTGGATGGATGGATAGATGCATATGTGGATGGATGTTTGGATGGATGGATAGATGCATATGTGGATGGATGTTTGGATGGATGGATA
Organism: Jaculus jaculus; assembly: GCF_020740685.1. Lineage (NCBI taxonomy): Eukaryota > Metazoa > Chordata > Mammalia > Rodentia > Dipodidae > Jaculus > Jaculus jaculus. The sequence continues at coordinate 136,138,461 of NC_059109.1, forward strand.
GATGCATATGTGGATGGATGTTTGGATGGATGGATAGATGCATATGTGGATGGATGTTTGGATGGATGGATAGATGCATATGTGGATGGATGCTTGGATGGATGGATAGATGCATATGGGGATAGATGCTTGGATGGATGGATAGATACACATGTGGATGGATGCTTGGATGGATGGATAGATGCATATGTGGATGGATGTTTGAATGGATGGATAGATGCATATGTGGATGGATGTTTGGATGGATGGATAGATGCATATGTGGATGGATGTTTGGATGGATGGATAGATGCATATGGGGATGGATGTTTGGATGGATGGATAGATGCATATGGGGATGGATGTTTGGATGGATGGATAGATGCATATGTGGATGGATGTTTGGATGGATGGATAGATGCATATGTGGATGGATGTTTGGATGGATGGATAGATGCATATGTGGATGGATGTTTGGATGGATGGATAGATGCATATGGGGATGGATGTTTGGATGGATGGATAGATGCATATGGGGATGGATGTTTGGATGGATGGATAGATGCATATGTGGATGGATGTTTGGATGGATGGATAGATGCATATGTGGATGGATGTTCGGATGGATGGATAGATGCACATGTGGATGGATGTTTGGATGGATGGATAGATGCATATGTGGATGGATGCTTGGATGGATGGATAGATGCATATGGGGATAGATGCTTGGATGGATGGATAGATGCATATGTGGATGGATGTTTGATGGATGGATAGATGCATATGTGGATGGATGTTTGGATGGATGGATAGATGCATATGTGGATGGATGTTTGGATGGATGGATAGATGCATATGTGGATGGATGCTTGGATGGATGGATAGATGCATATGGGGATAGATGCTTGGATGGATGGATAGATACACATGTGGATGGATGCTTGGATGGATGGATAGATGCATATGTGGATGGATGTTTGGATGGATGGATAGATGCATATGTGGATGGATGTTTGGATGGATGGATAGATGCATATGTGGATGGATGTTTGGATGGATGGATAGATGCATATGTGGATGGATGTTTGGATGGATGGATAGATGCATATGTGGATGGATGTTTGGATGGATGGATAGATGCACATGTGGATGGATGTTTCGATGGATGGATAGATGCACATGTGGATGGATGTTTGGATGGATGGATAGATGCATATGTGGATGGATGTTTGGATGGATGGATAGATGCATATGTGGATGGATGTTTGGATGGATGGATAGATGCATATGTGGATGGATGTTTGGATGGATGGATAGATGCATATGTGGATGGATGTTTGGATGGATGGATAGATGCATATGTGGATGGATGTTTGGATGGATGGATAGATGCATATGTGGAAGGATGTTTGGATGGATGGATAGATGCATATGGGGATAGATGCTTGGATGGATGGATAGATACACATGTGGATGGATGCTTGGATGGATGGATAGATGCATAAGTGGATGGATGTTTGGATGGATGGATAGATGCATATGTGGATGGATGTTTGGATGGATGGATAGATGCATATGTGGATGGATGTTTGGATGGATGGATAGATGCATATGTGGATGGATGTTTCGATGGATGGATAGATGCACATGTGGATGGATGTTTGGATGGATGGATAGATGCATATGTGGATGGATGTTTGGATGGATGGATAGATGCATATGTGGATGGATGTTTGGATGGATGGATAGATGCATATGTGGATGGATGTTTGATGGATGGATAGATGCATATGTGGATGGATGTTTGGATGGATGGATAGATGCACATGTGGATGGATGCTTGGATGGATGGATAGATGCATATGTGGATGGATGTTTGGATGGATGGATAGATGCATATGTGGATGGATGTTTGGATGGATGGATAGATGCATATGTGGATGGATGCTTGGATGGATGGATAGATGCACATGTGGATGGATGTTTGGATGGATGGATAGATGCATATGTGGATGGATGTTTCGATGGATGGATAGATGCACATGTGGATGGATGTTTGGATGGATGGATAGATGCATATGTGGATGGATGTTTGGATGGATGGATAGATGCATATGTGGATGGATGTTTCGATGGATGGATAGATGCACATGTGGATGGATGTTTGGATGGATGGATAGATGCATATGTGGATGGATGTTTGGATGGATGGATAGATGCATATGTGGATGGATGTTTGGATGGATGGATAGATGCATATGTGGATGGATGTTTGATGGATGGATAGATGCATATGTGGATGGATGTTTGGATGGATGGATAGATGCACATGTGGATGGATGCTTGGATGGATGGATAGATGCATATGTGGATGGATGTTTGAATGGATGGATAGATGCATATGTGGATGGATGTTTGGATGGATGGATAGATGCATATGTGGATGGATGCTTGGATGGATGGATAGATGCACATGTGGATGGATGTTTGGATGGATGGACAGATGCATATGTGGATGGATGTTTCGATGGATGGATAGATGCACATGTGGATGGATGCTTGGATGGATGGATAGATGCATATGTGGATGGATGTTTGGATGGATGGATAGATGCATATGTGGATGGATGTTTGGATGGATGGATAGATGCATATGTGGATGGATGTTTGGATGGATGGATAGATGCATATGTGGATGGATGTTTGGATGGATGGATAGATGCATATGTGGATGGATGCTTGGATGGATGGATAGATGCATATGGGGATAGATGCTTGGATGGATGGATAGATACACATGTGGATGGATGCTTGGATGGATGGATAGATGCATATGTGGATGGATGTTTGAATGGATGGATAGATGCATATGTGGATGGATGTTTGGATGGATGGATAGATGCATATGTGGATGGATGTTTGGATGGATGGATAGATGCATATGGGGATGGATGTTTGGATGGATGGATAGATGCATATGGGGATGGATGTTTGGATGGATGGATAGATGCATATGTGGATGGATGTTTGGATGGATGGATAGATGCATATGTGGATGGATGTTTGGATGGATGGATAGATGCATATGTGGATGGATGTTTGGATGGATGGATAGATGCATATGGGGATGGATGTTTGGATGGATGGATAGATGCATATGGGGATGGATGTTTGGATGGATGGATAGATGCATATGTGGATGGATGTTTGGATGGATGGATAGATGCATATGTGGATGGATGTTCGGATGGATGGATAGATGCATATGTGGATGGATGTTTGGATGGATGGATAGATGCATATGTGGATGGATGTTTGGATGGATGGATAGATGCATATGTGGATGGATGCTTGGATGGATGGATAGATGCATATGGGGATAGATGCTTGGATGGATGGATAGATACACATGTGGATGGATGCTTGGATGGATGGATAGATGCATATGTGGATGGATGTTTGGATGGATGGATAGATGCATATGTGGATGGATGTTTGGATGGATGGATAGATGCATATGTGGATGGATGTTTGGATGGATGGATAGATGCATATGTGGATGGATGCTTGGATGGATGGATAGATACACATGTGGATGGATGCTTGGATGGATGGATAGATGCATATGTGGATGGATGTTTGGATGGATGGATAGATGCATATGTGGATGGATGTTTGAATGGATGGATAGATGCATATGTGGATGGATGTTTGGATGGATGGATAGATGCATATGTGGATGGATGTTTGGATGGATGGATAGATGCATATGTGGATGGATGTTTGGATGGATGGATAGATGCACATGTGGATGGATGTTCGGATGGATGGATAGATGCATATGTGGATGGATGCTTGGATGGATGGATAGATGCATATGTGGATGGATGCTTGGATGGATGGATAGATGCATATGGGGATGGATGTTTGGATGGATGGATAGATGCATATGTGGATGGATGTTTGGATGGATGGATAGATGCATATGTGGATGGATGTTTGGATGGATGGATAGATGCATATGTGGATGGATGTTTGGATGGATGGATAGATGCATATGTGGATGGATGTTCGGATGGATGGATAGATGCATATGTGGATGGATGCTTGGATGGATGGATAGATGCATATGTGGATGGATGTTTGGATGGATGGATAGATGCATATGTGGATGGATATTTGGATGGATGGATAGATGCATATGTGGATGGATGTTTGGATGGATGGATAGATGCATATGTGGATGGATGTTTGGATGGATGGATAGATGCATAAGTGGATGGATGTTTGGATGGATGGATAGATGCATATGTGGATGGATGCTTGGATGGATGGATAGATACACATGTGGATGGATGCTTGGATGGATGGATAGATGCATATGTGGATGGATGTTTGAATGGATGGATAGATGCATATGTGGATGGATGTTTGGATGGATGGATAGATGCATATGTGGATGGATGTTTGGATGGATGGATAGATGCATATGTGGATGGATGTTCGGATGGATGGATAGATGCATATGTGGATGGATGCTTGGATGGATGGATAGATGCATATGTGGATGGATGCTTGGATGGATGGATAGATGCATATGTGGATGGATGTTTGGATGGATGGATAGATGCATATGTGGATGGATGTTTGGATGGATGGATAGATGCATATGTGGATGGATGTTTGGATGGATGGATAGATGCATATGTGGATGGATGTTTGGATGGATGGATAGATGCATATGGGGATGGATGCTTGAATGGATGGATAGATGCATATGTGGATGGATGTTCGGATGGATGGATAGATGCATATGTGGATGGATGTTTGATGGATGGATAGATGCATATGTGGATGGATGTTTGGATGGATGGATAGATGCATATGTGGATGGATTCTTGGATGGATGGATAGATGCATATGTGGATGGATGTTTGGATGGATGGATAGATGCATATGGGGATAGATGCGCGGATGGATGGATAGATGCTTACGTGGATGGATGATTGGGCAAATGCATAGACATAGCATGGCTGTATGTTTGGATAGATGATTGCATGCATGCATGGGTAAGAGGTTGGATGGATGCATGGATGTGCCCAGAATGAGTATATATTTAGCTGGATGAATGCCTGCATGCATAAACAAAAGAATGGTTCGATGGAATGCTGCATTTGGATGCCTGGCTGGATGGATGACAGAGAAATGGCTGCCTGTCTGGGTAGTGCATTAGTTACGTTACTCATTGCGGTGACCAAATACTCTGACAGAAGTAATTAAAGGAAGGAAGGAAGGAATGATTGATTTCAGCTCCTAGTTCAAGGTTACAGTCCATCGGTGTGGGGAAGGTGTGGTGGTGGACTTGAAGCAGAGCTGAACACACGGGAGTGAGGAATGCTTGTGCTCAGCGTTTCATGCAGTCCAGGATGCCCAGCCCATGGCATGGCACCACCACATTTAGAAAGTGTCCCCATCTCAACTAACCTAATGTGAAAACCCTCTCACAGAGATTCCCAGAACTTGTTTCCATGGTGATTTTATATCCTGTCACGTTGACAGCTGAGATTAGCCATCCCAGGTAGATAGATGCGTGTCTACATGCCTACAGAGTTTGTAGGCTAACCAAGAAGGTAGAGATGCCATCTCAAGGGGTCTACCCTCTGCAACACTCCTTGGCCATCATAACTGTGCTTACACACGTGCCAGAAGGGAGGGTTGGGAATAGAAAGAGGGCTGGGGAGGAGGTGAGACTTCCCAATCCCATCCAACCTGTCCCCAACTTTATGGAAACAATTAGTCTTTACTGGGGACCACCACAGGACCCCTGAGGCCACTGGTTCAGTGCCTACTGCAGAGATGACAGTCCACTGAGGGAGACAAAGGAAGAGAGACTTCTTTACTTAATATTTGATTTATTTATTTGCAAGGACAGAAAGAGAGAGGGAGAGAATGGGTGTGCCAAGACCTCTAGCCACTACACACAAACTCCAGATGCACGTGCCACTTTGAGCATCTGGCTTTACATGGGTACTGGGGAATTAAACCTCAGGTTGTTAGGTTTTGTAGGCAAGCACCTTGACCAATGAGCCATCTCTCTGGTCCAGGAAAAGAGACTTTGATGACTAGACCTTCATTTTGCGCTGGAAATGAACGCTGCCTTTCCCTGCAATACCTGTGAGCCACAAAACTTCACCGAGTGGCCAGTGCTTCCTTTATTTAAAAACAGAAAAGGAAGGGTAACTGTCACTGGCCACAGTCAAATCTCCCTAGGTATTTTGGTTCATCTCTGAGCGCTGTGCTGACACCTTGAGGGCGTTAGCGCATCGCACTGGAGGTCCACGAGCATTCGGTAGCGGGAACGCGCACGCTCGCCTGGAGGCCGAGCTCCCTGTTGGGGTGTGCCTGCACGAACAGAAAACTGTGGGCTCTGGAAGGTGCAAGGCTGCATCCCCCATGGTGTGGGTGTCAAGGTGTCTTTCTCCTCCCACCCCACAGTTCTTGGAGGGGAGAACACAAGGATCATGAGGTGGTCAGGGGGCACGGGTGGCATCAATGATCAGGCAGGGATGATCGTACATACCTCTAATCCCGGCACCTAGAAGGCTGATGTGGGGTGACCTCACTTGGGGGCCAGCCTGGGCTACGAGGCCCTGAGCTCACCATGAGAAGGAAAGAAACCACAGAAATGTTCACAAGCAAGGCGATTTTGCCCCAGTCCATCCAACGACACTGAGGACTGTCTCCACAGGCATGGGGCAGTTCGTCAGCCTTTAATAGTAGAACTAGGGATGTAGCTCCTTGGTAGAAACACTTCACTATCATGCACGAGGCTCTAGGTGTAAAAGTAAAAACATTGCTGGGCTTGTTGGTGCACGCCTTTAATCCCAGCACTCAGGATGCAGAGGTAGGAGGATCGCCATGAGTTCGAGGACCACCTGAGACTCAATAATGAATTCCAGGTCAGCTTGAGCTAGAGTGAGACTCTCCCTCAAAAAAACAAGTTAAATTAATAACTGTTTCTCAGCCTTTTGGCTAACATAAAATGTAAAAACCCCTGACCTCCTCACCCTGCCACTGCCCTTCTTTTTTTTCTTTCTTTTCTTTTTATTTATTTATTTTTTTCAAGAGGCAGGGTCTCACTCTATCCCAGGTTGACCTGGAACTTACTCTGTATTCTCAGGGTGGCCTCAAACTCACAGCAATCCTCCTACCTTTGCTTCCCAAGTGCTGGGATTAAAGGCGTGCGCCACCATGGCCTGCCCAACTGCCCCTCTTAATAACAAGAGCCAGAAGTCACATTGAACTGGAGTCTGATCCCATCAGGTCAGTGACTCTGTAACCTCAACCTTCCACACGTGCCTCTGCTGCTCCATTTGTAGTGATGAAACTGAGCTTTCTTTTGAAATAACTGTATTTTGAACATGTGTAAATTTTTAAAAATATTTTTATTGTTTATTTACTTGAGAGAGGGAGAGCAAAAGACACACACACAGAGAGAGAGAGGGACATGAAGAGAGAGAATGGGCACACCAGGGCCTTTACAGCCACTACAAACGAACTCCAGATGTGCATATGGCTTTACGTGGGTACCGGGGAATGGAATCCGGTTCCTTAGGTTTCGCAGACAAATGCCTTAACCGCTAAGCCCTCTCTCCAGTCCCAACATGTATAAATTTAAAGTAAAAGATTAAGTCCATAGCATTAGCGATTTGGCAGATAAGGTGTAAATGGCAGGTGTGAGAGAGAACGCAGAACAGAAATAAATCAACTTGGTCACGGCTTCGCGTGCTGTGTCTCCAAAGAAAACTAAAACCAATCCCCTCTGCAGCGTAACAACAGGGTATCCAATAGAAATTCTTCTGCCACTGGAGAAAGAGGCCCAGGAAATACGTTTTACTTCAAACACATCAGGCTTTAGTTACATTTTGGTAGTGTATATAATTAAAGCCCTTTTTAAGCACCTTCCTCAGATGGACCCTGTGTGCCTTACCTCTGGGATAACTGCCCTTGGTGAAGAGACGCCACCTTAGAGTCGCGGCATCCGTCTCTCCCTGCAGCCACATCTAGTCACATCCTACAACACGACTGCTGCACGATTTGCAGGAATTAACCCTTGCGAGTTGCTGTCTGTCTATGTGGATGACTGGATTTGTTTTCTTTCTCCTCCATTTGCGGAAAGTCCATCCTTCCTCACCCGACAGAACACTGCTTTCTTCAAACATGCTTTCCCAGGCAATCACATGGCACAAATGCTCCATCAAGCCAGTTGCCAACTCATTCACTGGCACTGAGCAGCCACGTATGTTAGTGTCTGAAGGGTCGAAGCCTGTCATTCATTTGCCATGCCTTCCCCTCTATTCTGAAAGCATTTTTCATCCACACAAACTCTAAGCTCTTACTTTAATTTGAGTGTGCATTTCTTCAGTAATTTTCCAAATAAGAATCTTTTATCACTGGGGTTGGAGAGGGTAAGGGATGTAGCTCAGTGGCAGAGGGCTGGCCTGGCAAGCTTGAGGCCCTAAGTTTCAGTGCAAGCATCACGAACAAAATGAAAAACAGCCACATGTAGTGGCACATGCCTTTAAGCCTGGCACTCAGGAGGCTGAGGTCAGAGGATCACCATGAGCTGAAGGCCAGTTTGAGCCTACGTGGTGAATTCCAGGTCAGCCTGGACTACAGTGAGTTCCTACCTCAAAAATAAATAAATAAATACAATATAAGTGCAAATAAAAGAGGGAGAGAGGCAACAACACATGCTGGCTGGCGTGTGGGGCACCAGAGACTCCCAGTCAGTCTTGGCAGAGAGGTAAACTGGCACAGCCCCTTGGGAAGACAGCTTCATAAACTCTCATAGAATCAATATCCAGCAATAATTGGGCTCCTGAGCACTTATCTAAATGAGTTGTAAGTTGATTCTCATCAAATTCTCACATAGAGTTGTAGAGCAGTTTTGCTGGTAAGCACCAAACCCTGGAGGCCACCAAAGTGCCCTTCAGCAGGTGGGTGGGGGACGCAGGAGACGCTCCTCAGATGGGCTTGTAGTTTCATCGCTCCAGCAACGCTCTCTCTTTCCCAGCACCCAGTCGAGGGATGCTGTGGAGAAAGAGCATGGTAAGCCACACAAGGGCCTGGAGGCCAGTAATGGCATCTCACCAAATGAAAAAAAGCCGGTCCAAGGAGCCGTAATCTAGAGCACTCCACAGAAGGCAAATCCACGGGCACCACAGAGAGATCAGCCACTGCCAGGGCTCCGGGTGTCAAGGTGAGGCAAATGGAGCCCGGAGGATGCTGAGGGCAGTGAGCCCCACACTGTGAGGTGGCCACATAACGTTCTACAGAGGGAGTGTACCTGACACAGAGTGGGGGCTCTGAGTGGCGATGTCTGTCAAAAGTAAATACATCAGCTGTAACATATGACCACTGTGGGGAAGTCGGTGATGGGAAAGCTGTGCCTACCAGAGAAGGGAACTGTGGGAACCCTATCTTCTGCTCAATCTTGCTGTGAACCTAAAACTTCTCTTTTAAAAAAGCCTTTGGGGGCTGGAGAGATGGCTTAGTGGTTAAGGCACTTACCTGCAAAAGCCAGATGCACAAGGTGGCACATGCATCTGGAGTTTGTTTGCAGTGGCTGGATGCCCTGGTGCACCCATTCTCTCTCTTTCTCTCTCCCTCTCCCTCTCTCAAATAAATAAAAATAAAAAGTATTTTTTAAAAATAGTGGGGGAGGTCATGAGCATTAGGAGTATAATGCCTGCTCTTGTCGGGCTATATGCATATATTATGCCCACCCTACTGCCCGCCAAGCACTTTACTTGATGTTCATACCTATATATTAATGCCACTTTCATATTTGGTTAGAGAAGCTTCTCTTTTCTGATGGCAGTGACCACTGAGATGACCCAAAAGGGATCGCAGTGCTGAGAAGACATGAGAGAGGAGTGTTCAGCACTGAAACATCTCTATCACACCTTCCAGAAGAGGGGGAGGAAAGAATGTAAGTGACAAAGGAAGGGTAGGACTGCCTACAATGCAAACAACCAGACAGAAATTGGCCTTTATATCCATGACCTCACAGTGCCTAGCACTACCTTCATAAGACTCTCATAATAGGAGGGAAGGATGATGACATCAGAATAAAAGAGAAACTAATGGAGAGAGGGAGGGGATATGATGGAGTGTGGATGTTTGAAGGGGAAAGTGGGGGAGGGGAGGGAATAATCATGGTTTATTGTGTGTAAGTATAGAAACCATCAATACAAAGGAAAAAAATAAGACTTTTGGGCTGGAGAGGTGGCTTAACAGTTAAGACACTTGCCTACAAGGCCAAATGAGCCAGGTTCAATACCCCAGGACCCATATAAGCCAGATGTACAAGGTGGCACATACATCTAGAATTTGTTTGCAGGGGCTAAGGCCTGGTATGCCAATTCTGTCTCTCTCCCCCTCTCTCCCTCCTTCTCTCTCTCTCATAAATAATATAAATAAATAAATAAAACTTTAAAAAGTATTTTTATTGAGCCAGGTGTGGCACCACCTTTAACCCCAGCACTCAGGAGACAGAGGTAGGAGGATCACCACAAGTTCAAGGTGACCCTGAGACTACATAATGAATTCCAGGTCAGCCTGGGCTACAGCGAGACCCTACCTCAGAAAAAATTACGTATTTGCAAGCAGAGAGAGAGAAGAGAGAATGGGCATGTCAGGACCTCTAGCCACTGCAAACCAACTCCAGACACATACACCATTTTGTGAACTTGGCTTTATATGGGTACTGGGGATTCCAACCCTGGTCTTGTTAGGCTTTAAAGGCAAGTGCCTTAACCACTGAGCCATCTCTTCAGCCCCCACCAAGACTTTTCTAAAGAGAGGAGAAAGTCTTTTATGTATCTTTTTGGTGCATCAAGAGCTAAGAACGGGGAATGGCTGAAGGCACATCCAACCAGCTGGGACTCACCTGCTCGACTCCTCACTGAAACTGGCATCATGGCTGGGAGGGCTGTGTGAGAGGGAGAGAGTGTCCACCTCCAGAAGCCCCCATCCCCATGCCCAGCTCTCCTGTCAAGGCCCCCGTGGAAGGCACACATGGTGATATGGGGACTGCTGCATGCACTGAGCACATCTGGACCATTTTCATGGCGAGAAGCCCAAAAGTGCTTGCTCAAACAGCGTGGACTGATGCCTGGAAGCAAAAACTGGGATTCTAGAGAAATCCCAAACTTGCAGAGAAATTGAATGCAGGCTGCAGATGCAAAACAGCTCTGTGGTGGTTTGATTCAGGTGTCCCCCATAAGCTTAGGAGTTCTGAAAGCTAGGTTCCCAGCTGATGGAGATTTAGGAATTAACACCTCCTGGAGGCAGTGCATCATTGGGGGCTTATGGGTATTATAGCCAGTTTCCCCTTGCCAGTGTTTGGCACACTCTCCTGTTGCTATTGTCCACCTTATGTTGGCCAGGGGGTGATGTCCACCATTGGCTCATGCCATCATTTTCCCCTTCCATCATGGAACTTCCCCTCGAAGCTGCTCTTGGATGAGTGATTTCTGCCAGCACTGCAAACCTGACTGCAACAAGCTCTCAGGGCTAGAGAGATGGGTCAACAGTTAAGGCTCTTGCTTGCAAAACCTCATGACCCAGGTTCAATTCCCCAGTACCCACATAAGCCAGATGAACAAAGCAGTGCATGGATCTGGAGCTCATTTGCAGTGACTAGAGGCCCTAATGCACCCATGCTTTCTCCCTCTCTCTCTCTCTCTCTCTCTCTCTCTCTCTCTCCCTGCGAATATATATATCAGGAAGGACAGAGGGAGGGAAAAACCACTGACAGCACCTAAAAAGAGGTTAAGGCCACTGGGTCTACCAAGAGCTAGAACACTCCCCCCAACCCCCCCCCCCCGTGCTCCAATGGTTGACACCACCCCTGCTGTGTAGATTCATGCTGTTTTACAGATAAGCACCCAGAAGCATCAGTTACTTGACAGGTATGCACTGCCGGAGCACCTGGACTTCTCAGGCCTCTCTCACCTCGGATCACTGCCATCACCCCGGAGGGCTGACTGCGTGGTGTATGCGTGGCATGAACTGAACGCCAGCACATGTGCAGACTCAAGAGTGACTGGGCCTGAACCATCCCTGGAGGAGCAAAGGGGATTGCGTAGAGTCCTGCGGGCCCTTTCTAAATGTCTCTGCATCTACGTCAGTATGTCTGTCCAGCCTCCGCCCACCACTGCTAAGCAGGTCCAGTCCTTGCCATGCATGGCACAGGGCCATTCTCAGTTGTGCAGCCTGTTCTGTTCATTGCCCCCATGATGGAAGGCACAGGCATGGAAGAAAGGAAGGATACAGGCTGCTTTTCCACTTACAACTTTATAAAAACTTTGGTATCTCAGTGACTTGACCAAGCCAGACCCTCACAATGATATTTTGCATAGAATTCTGGGATCAAAATATAATTTCAAAATAATATATTTTCTGACATCCCCCCAAGGAAAATAAATTACTGGTTTCTTCCCTCTAAAAGGATTGAGATGGAATCACATCTGTGCTGAGAATGTTGTGAGTATGTTAAACTGACAGGCGGTCTCTAAGGCACTCTGCTCATTAATGCTCTGTGCATAAAATTAAAACTTGAAATATATTTTTAAATCCATTTTGAATCATTTAAGCAGTTCTCCCGCAAAGAAACTATTGTGTTGAAATAATATATTTGAAGTGAGGAATATGAAAGCTATTAAAATGTCTTAAGACCCCCTGCCTTTCACGGGAAGAAAAGGAAGGGGGGAAATGCTTTCCTTTTATTTGAAACATGCTCTGTATAAAATATCCCCACCCCCGAAGAAAATTACTTTGAAATAACACTAAAGAGTTTGACTTAAACTCACAGGAGCCGAGGAATTCAAAGTTGGGTCTTCGTATTTCTGCTGTCTGGAGAACAGCTGAGAAGGAGCGCCTCAGAGGTGGGGGTGCAAGGGCCCAGCGAGGGCTCAGCTAGAAGTGAGAAACTGTAAAGGGGGGAAGGGGGAGGCAGAGCCTGGCGCACAGCAGACCACCTGCTTGGTACCCACAACAGCAAACACTCAGAACGCTGAAATTGGGCTGGTTCTTTAGAACCTACTGGTGTGTGTATATAATAACAGACTAACGCTTCCCAGAATCCTCTTCCTTCTCTCACTCAGTCTCATTCTACTTGTCAAATGGTAGCCAAGAACTACCCGGTCCAAGATGCTAAGATGTCTCTGTTGAGTGAATTCGACTTAAACCCCACCAGGGAAGAGCACCACTGGAAAGGGAGGGGAGGGAGCTGAGGGTCAGCAGTGTCTGCCTCTCTGGCCTGGGAAATGTCCTTGCAGGGAGGGTCAGCAGACTGTGGCCCAAAGGAAGGGGAAGAAAGGGAAGGTATATGTCAGGCAGAAATGGTAGTTGGTACAAAGGCCCTGTGGGAGGAATTTGCCAGATGTGTGTCCTTGGTGGGAGTCAGCTCCGGGGCCAGGTGCCAAAGAAAAATAGAACAGGACAGGACATGCAGTTTGGTAGAAGAGCGCTGAGGTGGACTGCTTGTTTCGGGGGGAAGGGCTTATTTAGAGGGGTTAGCACACCATGAAAGAGCGTGGCAAGGTCCAGCTTGCAAGGACAGAGTTCCACGTCATGCTTCCAGAACCTTTCTGGGGAGATGTCTCCGTGCTGGGAGTCATGGATGCACCAGATCGAACCCAAGGCCGAAACCCAGGTGGACTAGGGTTTCCCTGGCAACAGAGGGCTGTGCTGCTGCTGCAGGGGTAGGGGCTGGGACGAGGCAGAAATGCACTCAGGGGAGTTAGTTAGCTAGTTAGGGATACAATTGATTCAAGATTGTCCCAGCTCAGCTCCAACAGGGGGCCAGGCTGGGGCACCCGAGGGACCACATGTGTTCTTATATGGAACACGGTGCCTTTGGGCTGGTGTTACTTCTTGTATGGCACGAGCCCACTTTGCAGGTGAGCAAAGAGCTGGTAGGGAGGAGGGGCTTCGAGCCCACCCCTCGCTGGTCGGCTCCGCTCTGACGCCCCCGCACTCACGCTCAGGAACTGAAGGGCTTGTCAGCGTGGCTGTCTCCCACCTGGCTGCAAGACCTGGGAAAACTTCTCCCAGTTTTCTAGCACTGGCTTGTAACTGTAACACAAGGACAAGCCCGCATTTTCTCATCACTGTGTCCAAATATCTGACCAGCAGGCACTTGAGGGAAGAAAGGTTAACCTGGGCTCATGGTTTGAAGGGGTGCACCTGTCACGATGGGGGACCATGCAGAGTTCATGGGGATGGGAGCCAGCAGCCAGGACTCCTCCCATCTCAGACATGAAAATCTCTGAGCTGAAACTGGGGGGTCACCTCCACCCAGAGACCCACTTTCTTAAGGCAGAATTGACCTCCTCAAGGTTTTACAACTGCCCAAAATAGTGTCACTAGCTCAGAACCAAATGTTCAAACACAAGAATTGGAGGGGACATCCCATATTCAGACCATGACAGTCCCCTTGACAAGGACAGGCTGGCCCTCAGGTAAGTAAGTCCTGAAGGCCTCCTTCGGTGTCCACATGGGACTGAATGCCACATCCATCCCTCAAGCCAGGAGGTCTTGGAGGCCCAGGCTAGGCTCACTGAGCAGGTTCCCTGGCAGCCTGCAGCCACTCACCAGAGCTGAGGGGAAGGAAGGATGGAAACAGCACACAAGGGTCCGCCCACCTCTGCCCAAACGTGCATGACGTTCATAAGCACGTACACATGAAGGGGTGGATGAAGGGGTGGAGGGACGGTGGGAATACGGATGACGGGTGGACAGATGGATGATTGAACACCTGGAGGTGGTAGAAACTTTAGAAGTGGGGCCCATCTGAGGAGGGAGGTCCCTGGAAGTGTGCGAGGCCCCGGATCACACCGCCACAGGATGCCCCTTCCACCACGCTCTGTCTTACCACAGGATGCCTCTTCCACCACGCTCTGTCTTACCACAGGATGCCCCTTCCACCACGCTCTGTCTTACCACAGGATGCCCCTTCCACCACGCTCTGTCTTACCACAGGATGCCCCTTCCACCACGCTCTGTCTTACCACAGGATGCCCCTTCCACCACGCTCTGTCTTCCCACAGGATGCCCCTTCCACCACGCTCTGTCTTCCCACAGGATGCCCCTTCCACCACGCTCTGTCTTACCACAGGATGCCCCTTCCACCACGCTCTGTCTTACCACAGGATGCCCCTTCCACCACGCTCTGTCTTACCACAGGATGCCCCTTCCACCACGCTCTGTCTTACCACAGGATGCCCCTTCCACCACGCTCTGTCTTACCACAGGATGCCCCTTCCACCACGCTCTGTCTTACCACAGGCCCAGAAACATGGCACGGGGCGGGTATGGACTGAAGCCTCTGAAACGATCCCTCCTTCTGAGCCATTCTGACAGGCATTTTGACACAAGAAAACACTAAAGCGGTGACAGAACCCTGCAGCTGTAGGGAAAGGAGGGGTAAGCGCCAGGCCTCAGGAAGCTCTGGGGAAACTTGATCCCAGTCTAGGGACAAAGAGAACTTAGTAGCTGTAAGATATCGGGGAAGACACTGACTGGCTCTGATGGGAGTCACATGACCCCTTGTGGGACCAACTGCTGCAACTAGGGTGGAGCCTGATGATCGGCAGGCCTATAGCTCAGCTGAGTGCCAAGAAGGTGCCAAGGGGCAGCAAGGTCACCACTACCCCAGATGGAAAGGAGAAGCTCCCCCCCACCAAGTTTCCAGAGCAGCGTGTCCTTCAGCCTCTCTCTCAACTAGTGTCCCTCAGTCCTGAGGCCTTAGTGGCCAACGAGCGGAAGATCTGAAAGCTGTGGCTGGGGTAGTAGGGGCATAAGAGAGGGCGTCCCCTGTGAGGTGCCCCAGGTTTGAAAGCCTGTATACAGCAGTTACCTTCTTGTTACTGAGGCAGAACACCGCCAGGAGCAGCGGCACGTGAAAGGAAAGAGTGTATCCCGGTTTACAGTCCAGAGGGGAGGTTTCATCACAGCCAGGAAGGCATGGCAGAGCAGAGGCTGGGCACCACTTCTTGTCCCATCAGCTGGGAAATGGCAGCAAGAGCTGCGGGCCCAAGAAACCACTTTTCTTAACAAGTTACCATCTTGGGACATTCCGTTACAGCGATGGATCAATATGCACAACCCAACGTGCAAGGCCTCCCAGGTCCGGCCCCTCAGCTGTTTCTGGAGGTGGCTTCTCTGACCAACCACTTGGGGGACGTCTGACTCTCGCATCACTGTTCATATACTTCTAACACTGGTACCATTTAAAACGGCTTGGGTACACGTCCACAGGGTGCTAGGAAGCTGGCACGTATGACTCAGTGGTGTTTGTTGGGGGGAAAAAAATGAGTGACTGAATGTGAGACTTGACGCTGCAGCAAGATTGGGGTCCACCTGGTGCCACAAAGTGATGCAGAATGTCACTTTGTGGAAGAGGACGCAGCAACCATCCCCCTCCTCCCCCTCCACCCAACAAGCCTGCAAACAGCCTGCCTGGTCCTCTGGGGAAAGCATTCCCCCTGGACGTCAGAGCCCACCCCACCCCGCGCCAGCCCTGCTGGGGAGTTGTCTCCCCCCTTGGGTTCCCACCCAAGTTCAATAGCAGCGGTTCGGCCCTTCAGTGCGCGCACGCTTTCATCCGAGACTGCTCCTCTGCTGTGCGGGAACCGCGGCCGGCTTTGGAAGGTCTGGCCGTCAGAAGCCGGCTGTTGCCTGTCTTCCTTCGGGGCACTGACCACCTCAGATGGCTGCAGCGGCGCAGAGCGTGGCGTCCACGGTGGCTCGCTCTCTCTGGCTTTCAGCTCGCTTTCCTCTGCAGAGCCATCTAGGGAGCTGCACAAAGGAGGCTGGGGGAAGGGGGAAAGAGTGGCTGGCTGCCCTCAGCCTGCTGTGGGGGCCTAACAGGAGCAGCAGCTGGGTACTTAGGCCAACTGAGGAAGGCTGTGTGGAGGAGTTTCTAGACCTTCGCCTCTTTTCATAAGCTCCCAGGAGGGGGCTAGCTGCCATGGTAGGTGGGTGTGCAAACCCGTGAGTCTGGAGGAGCGCAGTGGGCATGCAGAGCCAAGCTCGGCCTCCTAAGCCGCAGCTCACTGGCTTAAGACATCAGTGCACAGCCACGTGGCGCTTTTGTTGGGGTGATCGTCACCATGCTGTGGAGACGGGCCTGCCGGCAGCAGAGCGTGCTCCCGCAAAGCACTCTTTGGTTAAAGGGGAAAAAAAATCATCCAGCAAAAAAGAAAACTGTTTAAGCTTAAAAACTAAAAAAGAAGCAGTTGGCTTCAGTTGTTGAAATGTTTTATAAAGCAACAGCAAAACGGGGAAAAAAAATGTAAAAACTGTCCCAGAGAACTGAGAGAGGGCCAAGAGTATTAATACATGGGGACATGGCGAACCTTCTGTAAGCTGTAAATATTGTCTTAGTTTCCCACGTGTAGTCAGCAAGAGTGCTGGGCCTTGTTCCTCTCCCCCCTCTCTCTTCCTGTTTGAAATCTATGAATAGTAATTTTGCCAAGAAAAAAATATTAAGAAAACTATTAAGTAATACTGTCTGCCAGAGCTCTACAAGTTGTTTCTTTCAAATTTCAGAAGGGCTTCAACCCTTAGAACCAGGACGAAGGAAGAGGCTACAAGAAACAAATTTAAAAGGGCCACCAGAGCTCACAAATGCAGTCGAACACATATGTGTGAATGGGTGTCGTACAGACATCCTAAGAGACGAGACACCAGCGAGATCTGGCCCACAGGGAAACAACGAGTTCTTAGAAGTCCAGAAACGTGGCCCAAAGGGGCCAAGGGAGGGCATGAAATGTGCCCGCATCCCATATTTTGACTGCAGCCACCTTGCTGGCTGGGAGGAGTGGCGTGGAGTGGCAGGCAGAGACTCTCCCTGTGACTCATGAGTACGGACTGATAAGGTATGCCTGGCTCGCACAATCTGTCCTCAAATGTCCCCTCCTCAGAGAGACCCACCTTGGCCAACTTTTCATTCCAGTTTTTAATTTTTTTAACACTTTCAGACCCGAATATGCTGTATTATGAGAATTCATACGCCCACAATTCCCGCTTATCCCCTGCTACTGCTGCTGAACCACTAACCAGCGGTTACACCCCTGAAGAGAACGACTCCCCTCCCCCAGCCACTATTAACTGGGGGTCTCAGTGCCCCTCCCTTGTTCACGATGGAATGTTGATGGGACCAATCTTGTTGTTGTTGTTGTTGTTGTTTCATTTTGTTTTTGTTTTTTGAGGTAGGGTCTCGCTCTAGCCCAGGTTGACCTGGAATTCACTATGTAGTTGCAGGCTGGCCTCAAACTCACAGTGATCCTACTACCTCTGCCTCCCAAGTGCTGGGATTAAAAGCGTGCGCCACCACACCCAGACTGATGGAACCAATCTTATGCAGCCCTTTTAAAAGCACCCCTGCCCTCTTCACTTTGAGCCTCACACCTGTCTCTTCCCTAGCTTTTGGTACCAGGGTTTTGTTCTCTTCATCCTCACTCCCCCTCACTGCTGCTCCTTCAGCACCCCCAGCACTCAGCTGTCCTGAAATACAGCCAGGAATTCCACAAGCCTCTGTAGGAGAGGCAACCCTTAACCTCACACTGAGACACACATTCTTTTTTTCTTAATCCATTAAATGAAAATATCTTAGAAGCTTCCCAAAGAAAATGTGGAATATTCCCTAGCTGCCTTCAATTCACTCTTACCAGAATGTCTCCCCCCACCCACCCCCATCATAGGAATGGTGACATGGACGAAAACCTGACCAAATTGGAGGCCTGTCCACTCTTGAGCAAGTAGACCCAGCCCACAGCCTGCATTCTCTCAGCTCATCCTTGGCACAAACGAGTCACAAGTGTCTAACAGAGCCCTGGGTGCAAACTTTGCCCAGCCCAGCACTAAGAGTGCAGGTGCAATGTCCCAGTCATGGCACTTCCCACTGCCCGAAACCCTGGGGCCCAGGACTGGGTATGTGATTATGAGAAACCCATGTCCCAGCCAAGCTTCCCTGTAACCAGTAGCAAAACCCCATCAGCTGAAAGGGGCGAGCCAGGGAGATTCCAGAGAGACACAAAGATGGAAACATGCATGCCTTGGCCTCAATGATCACCCAGGACAGCACACTATAAGCCCTCCCAGGAACACTGGCCTCATCCCACATTCCCTCCATCTTCCACTCTCTCCCTTCCCCAATCCCACCATCCCCTACTCCCTCCATCCTCCACGCTCTCCATCCTCCACTCTCCATCCTCCACTCCCTCCATCCCCAACTCCCTCCATCCTCTCCTCCCTCCATCCTCCACCCCCTCCATCCTCTCCTCCCTCCATCCTCCATTCCATCCTCCACTCCATCTTCCACTCCATCCTCTCCTCCCTCCATCCTCTACTCCATCCCCCACTCCCTCCATCCCCCAGTCTCTTTATCCTCCACTCCCTCCATTCTCCACTCCCTCCATCCCACATTGCCTCCCTCTCCCTAGGCCAATGAAGAGTGGACACCTGTGTGTCTTTTATTTGCTCAACTCAAAGTGTCCCCTACTTACACAGTGATCCCCTGCTGTTGTCTTAGGCTCCTGACAATGTGATCTTGGAGGCAGTCAACCCTGGTCAATGCTGATGAGTGTGGAAGGAGAGTGTGAGTCTTGTTGGAGCCTGTGGCGATGAGAACTACGAATGTGATTTTTATACAGTGCATGCCAACAGAAACGTGTGCAAACGTTCTCCAAAAGACACGTTCTGTACTCTTCACAGCTGCCTATTCCCAGTGAGCAAACCTCAAGCCCCATCCCTGAGTACTGGGGAGGAATCTCTTCACAGGTAGAAAAGCAGACACAACACAGTGGACCGTAGAAGCCTGTCTGGGGGCGCCAGATGCAGCTACAGCCCCGCCACGCGCTGCAGAGGAGTGAGCAGGGCCCAGGGAGTGGTGCTGGCTAACATCACTGGAGGTGGCTGGCTCTGCTGGTCCGGACCCCCACCGGCTGCTTAGGAGGAGTGTGTGCGTGTCTGCACACGTGTGCGTGTGTGTGTGTGTGTGTGTGTGTGTGTGTGTGTACGTGCATGTGTTGGGTGTTTGGGATTTTGGCCCCACATAGGTGGACACAGTCCCATTGCAGGCTTAAGTTTTAAAGGGAACAGGTCAAAGCCTGGAGATGCACGCTTGTCATCCCGGCTCCTCAGGAGGCTGAGGCCAAAGGATGGCGTTCAAGGACAGTCCAGCTTGGGCAATGCAGGGAGACCCTGTCTCAAACAGAAGAGGATTAGGGTGTGGTTCAGTGGTCAGTGCCTCGCATGCTTTCACCTCCAGGTTCGATTCCTAGTACACAAAACAACAAACCCAGCAAGTAGGCATTGAGATATTGATGTCTGGTCCAAAGAGGTCTCTTTTCAAGGAGTGTGTGGCAGGTGGCAGTGCGCAGAGGGCAGGCGCTGGCAACCAGCGGCCGGGCACCACGAGCCCCACCCCCACAAGAGCCAGTCTGCGCGTCCTGCGTTGCCTGGCAACTGGCCTCGGAGCCAAGCCCGGCCCGAGTTGGGAGCGCACAGGGTTTGCGGAGAGCAAGGCCCATGGCGCAGAAACCCATCAGCACTGAGGCTGCGCAGCGCATGAACCTGGTGGCCCAGGACGAGCTCTGGTAACTGGGGATCCTCTGACCCGCCGGGCGGGGCCTTCTCACCTGCAGTGTGCACACCTTGTGACCTCAGTTTCCCCACCAAGTCCCAGGGACCGCCCACCTCTGGGCGCTAGGGGCGTGCTCTGTGGATCCGCGGGGACCCTTTGGGGAACGACTACCACTTCCTGCCCACTGCAAAGCCGGAAATGTTTCAGCAATGCACGCTCCTGCTTATTGAGACAAATTAAGAAACTTTCTAACTTTTAAGAGCTACCGAATTTAAAAGAAAGAAACAAAACAAAAGATGTTAACATCTGTCCAATTTGGAGGGATCTATATGCCCTTTCCTGATTTTATTTGATTTTTATGCAATAACACATTTTAATGAATAGGTACATTTGCTTTAAAACTTGTGTTTAGCAGTCCTCTGTAATAAAGACTTTTAATTGGTATCCAGTTGGATTGCTAAATATTATCCCATTATTTGACATTTTAGGCAATATGGGAAGTGCCTGATTTTGATTTTAGACACAAGAAAGTTTTCTAAGTTGTCGATTCTATTTTTTCCAGCACTAGGATATGAGGCCAGGGCTTTGCACGTGGTAAGCAAGCACTCTGCCACTAAGTTACATTCCCAACCCTCTTTTCAGTAACTTTCACTTTTGGCTCAGGGCCTCATTAAATAGCCCAGGCAGGCCTGGAAATAGCCATCCTCCCGCCTCAGCCTCCAGAATGGGTATCTGGGATTCTGGGAAATTCTCATAGCAACTCAACATAACTGCTTCCCTCCTGAACTTCCGTGCCTCAATTACCATCTCTCTGACTTTCAGCATTTCCTTATAGCCCCTGTATCGATAACTGCTAACAGAGGGGCTGCTTATATTTATGCTTAAACTGAATGCTTCACAAATATGATTTTATAGGAAACTTTATATCTCCCATAAAATAGAAAACTAATAAAAGAAAACCTTTTTTGTGTCTAAAATCAAAATCAGGCACTTCCCATATTGGCTAAAATGTCAATGTTTCACAGGGATGATTTTATAGAAAACTCCTACACATCTTTCAAGAGGCCTTCAATCAAAGGGCCTCCTCCGTGAACTGGGCCTGTTGACCCCTTACACTGTGTTGCTCAATGTCCAACAAAGCTACTGAATGCTTAAACTAGAAACTGGTCCAAATTCAGATTAACTAGCAGTGAAAAAAAAAAAATACACGAGAGATTTCAACGATTCGTACCCAAAAGAAGTATTATTAACATAAATGCAGATTGGTTAGTTCTACTTTCTTTTGATGTGGCTACTGCAAATTTTATAACCATGTATGCAATTCCTATTTGAGACCCGAGCGACATCTTTATTAGAAAGAGACTCAGTCTTCATGCTGAGTTGGGGAGGATGAGAAGGGCCTCCAAAGCTACAGCGATTCCAAAATGGCAGCTTGTCCGCTACAACTCAGCTCACTGTCGCTATCCAGAAGTTAATGTGGAAGGAAAGCAGGGCCAGACCAGGGTGCAATGAGCTGGACACTTAGTTGCGACATTTAAGGAGGGACTGCACATCAAAGTCATACAAGGACCGAGTTTGCCCCTGCAGGGACCCAGGACTACGTACTTCCTTAAATTTCCCAAGGGGAGGGTTGCCCAGCCTTACACTAGCTAGTCTTTGCCTGGAGACAGGCTATTCACGGGGATATCTAATGACTGTGGGTCTCAGGGGCTCCGGAATAAAGGGCCTAGTACCCAGGTGGCCTTCAGACCCCCTGCTCCCCACACACCATCCCCCTGTCGCAGCCCCAGCTCCCCTGCTGCTGTGACGAGGGTCTCCTCCGATGGGGGGGCTCCACGTGGCAGGACCCCTGGCTGCTCAGAGCAGGACACATAGGAAAGGAAGTTTGCATATTTTTCCACTTGACAGGAGGAGCCCCTTAGCAACAGTGCCCTGCTTAGGAACGTCTGTCTTGCAGGAGATACCGTCTGAAGGCCGAAACTGAAGCCAGGCAGAGCTGGGACCAGAAGTGGGGGTTTTTAAGAACTCCCCTTGCAGAGGTAACTGGAAACGTCAACAGCCCCGAGCTTACAGCAGACCGTCTCAGGAAACAAGTGGCTATGACGCGGATAATTTGTAATAATAAGATGAAAGAGCACACTGCAGGCAGAATACACATACTAACACTGCATGGCCCACCTCTGAGGGGTCACTGAGCGCTCACAAGGTGCTGTGTGCGTGCCGGGAGCCAGCAAGGCTCCACCAAAGAGCTCTGCGCAGGAGATCTGAGCCGCTCCCACTTCACAAGATGGACCCTGAGCTCAAAGAAGAGCAGGCTGCGCTAGTAAGGGACACAGCCAAGGTGATATGCCGGCCAGTCTCCCTCCAGAGCCACCCGCCTCAGGCTTCCCATCTGTGAAGTGGTCTGCAACCCTCACTTAGCTGTGACCACGGGTATAAGTGGGGTGAAGAGGCATGAACCCCTCCTTAGGCCCAAAGGCCAAGGGACCTGTGAAGGGCAACTGCAACAGCGTCTTTGGTGGCTGGGTGTGGTGGCGCATGCCTTTGATCCCAGCACTCGGGAGGCAGAGGTAGGAGGATCACTGTGAGTTCGGGGCCACCCTGAGACTCCATAGTGAATTCCAGGTCAGCCTGAGCTAGAGTGAGACCCTACCTCGGGAACAAAAAAAAAAAAAAAAAGTGTCTTTGGTGTTCTCCAAAACAAAGGTCACAAGTCCAGAAATCAGGAAGGGACCAGACAGGTGACAGAACAGAAGGAGCCAAGTGTCACGAACAGAGAGTGGCAAGGACACAGAGGCGGCCACCATCAGGCATGGGGCACGTGTCCATTGTTTAGGAGGCTCCACAACTCCCAGCTTCCCATGCATTGTCTGTGCTTTGAGAACACCACACAGCATGCAGAGTGCTTGTGTGGGCCACCGTGGGGTGACCCACTGGAGTCCTCTCCCACGCTCTCTGGCTGGAGCCCAGGCAGGCACCTTCCTCAGGGACACACGGGAGCTACATCACTCCTGAGCCAAGGCGGTAGGATCCCCTCCCTCCCTGCAGCCCACCCCACCGCCCTAGCATGGAATTATGCCATTCGTATTGAGGCTTTTTTTAATTTTTAGAGTTATACAATTTGAATTTTTATGCATAAAGTGAGGCCTTTATAATATGCATAAAATGAGTCGATATTAATATTCTTTATATGTAATTAAAGTGGATTTTCAGAGTGTTCAGAATTGCTTTAAAAATCCACAGGGAGATGAGGCTCTCTTTATGGCTTGAAAGCTTCACCCTGCATCCTTGCTGGCCCTTTTCAGTTTGAGTCTGTGAACTGCACTGTCTTCACAAGCCTCCCAGGGGGATTGTGACCTACTGGGTTGCAAAGGCCCATAAGAGGGGTCCCATTAATCGCAACCTTAGCCCAGGCTGCAGCAAGTCCCTGTTCTGTTGTCCACCTGTGCTGGGAACCACTTCCGCCTGGAGCCTCACTACTGTCCCCCATCATACCGGGCCTTCGAGGCCAATCAGTGAAAGACCCCTGTCCTGGAACTGAGGCTGAGTCTCTGTCTCTGGGGATTTGTTTCAGCTACTCAAGGATGAGGAGCAGCAACCCCCAAAGCCCAAAATTGAGCTGCCCAGCCATTTCCGCATCCGGCCAGTGACCCCCGTGGACAAATACATCAAGGTACGCAAAGCCGCTTTTAACCTGTTTCCTGAGAAAGAAACATGTTCCAGCCGCCGACTGTGGCTCTTCATACTGCCAGTGGCCGGAACTCTGCCACGCAGGGCAGGCACACAGTCCTATGTTCAGACCTACAACCTTGCTGTTGAAATGCCTGCACCCATACACAAATACACACAGGCACACACAAACATGAGCACACACACGTGTATACACACAAGCACGCACACACCTACCTACATATACACACGCATGCACACACATGCAATCCTGCTGTGTGAACAGGCGAGGATCAGGTCTGCAAGGAGACCCAAGTTCTAGTCCCACTTAGTCCCTAGGTATGTTCTTGAATAAGTGGTTTGACCTCTCTGTCTCCTATTACTCCCTGGCATTCTTTCTCAGGTTACTAGAGCACCTGCCTTGGGAATTCATGGGATGGGGTGTGTGAAGGACCAGAGACAGGAGCCAGCAATGAGAAGGTGACACCAGCAGTTATTACTAGCTGTGAGGTGAGGGGCTGGGCACTGAGGTGAGCTAAAAAGGGAGAGGTATTAAGCTGGAAATCACTAGGACTGCAGTGGACAGGAACAGCACAGAAGATTGAGCCAACTAGCTCTGGCAAACCGCGGGATAGAAAGCCTCAACGTCAGCCCACAGTGAGGCTCCACCTCCCAGATTGCCTCCAGCTGGCAACCAGGCATTGAAAACATGGGAGTTTATGCAGACCTCTGATACAAGCCACCACATTCTACCTCTGGCCCCCATAGACTCGCAGCTATATCAAGACGCAAAAACTTATTCAGTCAAAAGTTAAAAGTCCCCATAGTCATCACCAGTCCCCATAACCCAAAGTTGCTAAACTGTAAGCTTATAAAATCAAACCACAAGTTAAGTAGACATAATAGCACAGAGTAAACACTCCCAGTGCAAAAGATGGTGTAGCAAGGAAAGCCTGGAAAAATGCATGCTCTAAACCAAGCAGGGAAAATATCAAATCATGTAGCTCCACATTTGACATCTGGAACCTGTGATGCCCCTCCCGCTGGGCTGATTTACAGCCCAGGGATAAATCTGTCCCAAGCTAGCAGCTCTCCTCTATTATCACCCCATAGGCCTGGCATCTCCAAAATCTTGGGGTCTCCACTACAACCCATGGTTCATCCATGTTGTGGCCTTCCAGGGCCTCCACACAGGGACTAAAACAACTCTGCCTCACATTGCCCAGTGGCCATCTCAAAAACAAACAAACAACCCCACATTGCAAATCCAATGACCTTCTCTTTCCTACCTTTTGCACACTTCTAAAACCAGTACCAGGCAGGCATCACTGCCAAATTGCTAATCCAGTGAGGTGGGTGAAAAGCCAATTTAAGAAGCAGAAACTTTCTTCCTCATTCTCCCTTCAGGCCACCTCCATGTAAAGTAGTCAGTGTCCTCCTACTGTCCATTTGCAGAACAGCTGGCCCAATCTCAGTGGCGGTGATCTTTCAAACAATTGCAGCTGAACTGGGGCCACAATCTCTGGCCTGAAACTTTGTTTTCTTTCCATGCCCTATTCTTCTGCTCATACCAGTCTATTACTTCTAAATTTAGCTTTGCTGACATTCTCGGGACTTGGGAAGACCACAGCCAGCCTCACGCACAAACTGCCTCAGGCCCAGTTCTAGCAAAGTTCTCTTCCACTTCATAAACCAAGCTTCACAGTCCGCAGTTCTTCTATAATTAGGTGTTACAACTCTGAACACAATGGCTCATCAAACTCTTCTTACAGAACTGCAAGGCATCTCTTAATCCAAAGTTTCAACTCTTTCCATATTCCTCCCACAAATCAGTTTCAAAAGATCAAAAACCACACAGTCAGGTTTCTAGCACCAGTGACCCCACTCCTGGTACCAATATTTTGTTGTTATTACTTTTGTGTTGTTGGGACAAAACATTCAACCAAAACCAGCAGATGGGAGGAAAGGGTTTGTTTTGGCTTACAGTCTGGAAGGGAAGCTCCATGGTGGCAGGGAAAAGCATGGCCTGAGGAGAGACTGCACATCACCTCTGCTGCAGCAGGTGGATGGCAGCAGCAGAAGAGTGTGCTTAACTCTAGCAAGGGGGAGCTGGCGATAACACCTCTAAGCCTGCCCCCAACAACACATCTCCTCCAGCGAGGTCAGCCTCCTAAAATGCTACCATGCATTGAAAACACATGAGTTCATGGGGGACACCTGATTAGGCCACTACACTCACTGTGATAGTCCCTTACAGAAAAAGCTTGAGGAAGGATTTATTGTGGCTCATGGTTCAGAGGGTTTCCATCTGTTAGGCAAGTGGAGATCAGTTCATGATGACAGGAGAGTGTGACAGAGACTGTTCACATTATGACAGGCCAGGAGGCAAAGCAACGAGTCAGGAAGTGGCACTGATGACACACATCCCAAGAACATGCCCCCAGTGACCTATTTTCTCCAGCTGGGCCTCACCCCTCAAAGTTTCCACAACTTTCCAAAATAGTACCTCGAGACTACACAAGCCTGTGGGAAACACTTCAGATTCAAACAATAATGTACAGTGACTAAACCCACACTAGTGGGCTCACATTTACCACATGGTCTTATGTCCAACAGGACAGTGGTATGAGCAGTCTGCCTCACCTGCTTTTGGGAGCCATTGTCACCCTCTGCGATGTGCCCTCCATAGATAGTGAATCTCTGACTTTCTCCTCACTGGGACCAAAGGTCTAACAGCACACTAATGGAGGAAGGGTTCCGTCTGGTCCAGGGTTCAAGGGCATACATCCATCACAGCATGGGAAGGCATGGAAGTGGGCGACATCATGGCAGCAGGAAAGTTGGTTACATTGTGTCCACAGAAACAGACTGTCAGAAGCAGAGGTGGTGAGCGCTGGCATTCTACTTGCCTTCTCCTACCCACGGGTTTCCAGAAGCCTTAAGCCTGCTGAAGGAATTGCTGAGTGGCTAACCCTTTTAGTGGCAGCCTTTTCCTTAGACCCAGTAACTTCTCATCCCATGGATTCTGCAATTTGGAGAGTGTGATGCAGGTGAGCATGTGCAGAACCTCTAGTCAAAGCAAGAAGATTCACGGTGGCCACGGAGCACCCAGCAGTGTGACCCACGCTGTAAAGGGCCACGCAGGCCTTCCTTGCTAATCTTTCTGCGCCTTACCTTGTTTATTTCTGTCTTCTCCTTCACTAAAAAATATTTTTCTAGAGGCTCACTGGGTAAAGAACTTGCTGAGAAAACATGAAGACTTGAGTTTGGATCCTCAGAACCTATATAAAGCCAGGCGTTATATTATGCATGTGTAACCCCAGCCCTCCTAACACAAGACGCAAAGTGGAGATGGGAGAATCCCTGGAGCTCTCATCCCACCAGCCTGGCATATGCAGGGGCACAAGTCAAGAGACTGCCTCAAAAAACAAGGTAGAAGGCAAGGACCAACACCCAAGTGTATCCGGTGGCCTCCACACGCACACTGAGACACACATGTACCCCCAGTCACGTACATGAACACACATACACACACACTCATCACACACATATATACAAAGACTTAACAAAGGATATCTAAAAGCATTTGTTTATTTACTTGCGAGAGAGAGAGAGAGAGAGAGAGAGAGAATGGGCAGGCCAGGGCTGTCAGCCGCTGCAAACAAACTCCAGATGATTGTACCACCTTGTGCATCTTGTTTATGTGGGTCCTGGGGACTCGAACCTGGGTCCTTTGGCTTTGCTGGCAAGCACATCAACTGCTGAACCATTTCTCCAGCCCCTCTGAAAACATTTTTAAGGAGGCCGTGAATTAAATACACAAGCATAGCAAGATCCAGAACCGTGTGAGGCTGTCATCAACTTCAGGAAGGGCATGTGCTCCAGTCCCCCGCTGGTGGGAACACAGTGGTCTCACCGCTCACTGGTAACAGTGGGTTTTCTTCCTGTCTTCGCTTCGCCACAGCTCACACGGCCATCGTGGGGCCTGGGTGGATACTCTTCGTGTGGCTTTGGCCCCAGGAGACTAACCCCTTTCATTCCTACCCTAGATCCTGCCATCCCCTCCGGTTCCTCAAACCACCCAGGGCTTCATTGGCTGGCGGTCTGGGGTGCCAGGCCTGAACAGGAGCCTGGAGCACGACAGTGAGATCCGCAGCTGTAAGGGGGCCTACGCCCACGAGCTGCACTGGCCCGAGCAGGGCGTCTACTAGCGCCCCCAGGCTCCGAAGGGGCCTGGGCCGCCTGGACGTGGGCCCGTGCCTGAGCGAAAGGAGCCCCGGCTGCTAGCGAAGCCGAGAAGAATAGCAGGCCTGCCTTATGCGTCTCATACCTCGGTGTCTCCCTTCTGGAATGTTCCTGTGACGCGGCATTCTTGGCTAATGGAATGAATAATGGTACCAGGAGTGGGGTCACTGGTGCTAGAAACCTGACTGTGTGGTTTTGCTTTGTTTTTGTTTTCAAATGGGGATTTTATTGTTTTTAGTTTATTTATTTCAGAGAGAGAGAGAAAATGGGTATGCCAGGGCCTCTAGCTGTTGCAAATGAACTTCAGACACATGGGCCTCCTTGTGTACCTGGCTTACGTGGGTCCTGGGGAATCAAACCTGGGTCCTTTGGCTTTGCAGGCAAATACCTCAACAGTTAAGCCATCTCTCAAGCCCTATGTGTATGCTGAATGAGAGAAAAGGACATGCAGTTCTCCTCTGGCCTCCACACACATGCACATGGTGCACACATCTGCTCACACGTGTGCATGTGCTATACGTTACACACCCCTTGTAAGCACACGGTGCGTGCATCTGCATGCTGGGGGTGTACCTCAGTGGTATAACACTTGCTTAGCATGCACAAGGCCCTAATACTGCAACAACAACAGCAAAAAAAAAAATCTTGTCTGGCCTTCCATGGCCCTTGTGCCCTGCTGCTAGAGAGGAGGTGGAAGTGCCTGACCAGCGCCGCTGTGTCCAGCAACCGGGCTGTGATCAGAAGGAACGAGAACTCAGGGAGTCAGGCTCCTTGCTAAGGTGTCTGAAGTAACTCAGCAGCTTCAAGGGCAGAAAGCCAGCTGAGGCCAAGGCCGCTGGGTGTGAATTTCCCACAGCTCCTTCCGGAGAGT
Organism: Jaculus jaculus; assembly: GCF_020740685.1. Taxonomy (NCBI): domain Eukaryota; kingdom Metazoa; phylum Chordata; class Mammalia; order Rodentia; family Dipodidae; genus Jaculus; species Jaculus jaculus. Next base: position 136,167,884 of record NC_059109.1, read on the forward strand.
GTTCCGCCCACAGCCCTGTGGCCGTCCTGGCCTCCCCATCCGCTGGCATGGGCGCTGGGCTGGCCATTCCTGGACTGTGGTAGCCCACCCTGCCGCATCTTCTCTTCCCTGCCCAGTCCTGCAGCTTTCCTCCTGACCCTCAGACAGCAGGTGGGAAGGAGTGTCCAGGTGAGGGAGGGATACCCGGGTGAGGTGGGGAGAGGTGTTCAGGTGGCCAAAGAGGAAAAGCCAGCATGTGTCAGGAACCCTTGAACTGTACCCTGAAAAGTGCAAGAGAGCACGCGCTTATGGGACGCTGTGGGAGCCGGTTCCTATTTCCTTCCTTCCTTCCTTTCATTTGCGGCGCTGGGAGTCAAACCCAGGGCCCCAAGCATGGAAGGCAGGCGCTCCGCCTCCAGGCGATAGGTACAGCCCTCGTGTTCTATTCCAGGTTGCAGACGGTTGGTGCCATTTTCAGACCAGCCTGGGCAGGGCGGGACAGCCACACACCGCCCCCTGCCTTACACTGAGGTTGCACGGCCTACTGAGTGGGAAGAACTCCCCTGCATCTGGCTCATGGGGTCTGAAGAGCCCCACCTGCATCTGCTCACCTCCCTGTCCAGGCATGGCCGGCCTGCTCCACACCGGGTTTCCCTCTTCCTCAGGTCATTTGATGACATCCCCCAGTCTAACACTGCCCTTACCTCTCAGCCACATTCCAAAAGGGACTCTATGACCACTGGACACCAAACACCAAGGGACAGAAGTCCTGCTGCACTGGGCAGTCCTTGCAAGCTCTGAGCCAAGAGCCTCCCCACCCAGAAAGCCCTAGTGGATGTCATTTAGTCACTTGGAGACTCTCCCCTCACTAGGAGCCTCCAGATGACTATCAGAGCCAGCAGCTCTCTGACCTTCCAGGTGCCGGTGGCCAACTCCCCTGAGCCAGCCTCTGGGGAGATATAGGCCTTCTCACAGAAGCTTCCTCTGGGTTCCTGATTGTGACGGCTCTCTGCCTCCCTGTTCCCCTCCTCCAGGGGTTTCATGATCTACCCAGCTGGAGGGGCTGGTTCTCAAGAGAACAACCCTTTGGGAGCAGTGTCCCCACCTATGAGTATGGTGCCAATGCTCATTGCCAGTCATATGGGCTGGGCACACCTGGAAATGCCACTGCTCCCTGAGTCTGATGAAGGGGAAACAGGGCATTATGGGTTGAATCACGACCTCCTCTTTCAAAAAAATAAAACATGTGGAAGTTCTAATGTAGAGTTCAGGATATGAGGGTAACTAGAGATGATGTCATGGCAGATATGACCAAGAAGAGGTCATCCCAGGTTTTACAGCCATATGAGAAGGGGTGTGTGTGAAAGAGAGGTACCAGGTAACCCCAGGGTTGGCAGGAAATAGAGTGACACATCTATAAGTCAAGGACTACCATAGAGCTCGCCAGCCAGCCTCCAAAAGCCAGAAGAGACAAGGAAGTTTCCTTCCTCACCAGCGTCAGAGGGAACATGGTTCTTCGGTCATTCCACAGGGAACGTGCCCAATCCTGTCTGAGCTCAGAAGCTAAGCAGGGTTGGGCCGATTTGCACCTGGATGACAGAGGGAACATCAGAGCCCTTATCAGTGGTGAAAGCACCAGCTTGTGCTGCCCAGTGTGCTTCTGTGGGGAAGCAGCCCTGGGAAAGGGCGGCGGCTGGGGTGCAGCTGTCTCCTCCTCTCCCTGAGTCCTCAGGCCGTGTGGCTTTATCGTCTGCTGATCCAGCAGCCTGCGCGTATGCTGGACAGAGTCATATGGGCTGTTGAGCTCCAGAGATGTTCGCAGTGACCCAGATATTTAGCCTGAGGTAGACGCCACCATTGGATACTTAGCCAACCCACCTCTACTGAATACCAGTGTTGTTGTGTCTCTGTCATTGCTACTGACCCGGCATCTGCCCTTGAAGAAATGCCTGTCCCTTCTTGTGATCACATGTCCCCACAGTTGAGCAGAGTGGTCAGGAAGAGCAATGGCCTGTCCCATCTCCTCCTCCACCTTGCAAGGATGATGCTCTTGCATTGGGCTGACCCTCCCATGGCAGATGTCATTCACCTTTTTTTAAAAAATTAGTTTATTTTTTTGTTGAAATAAAAAAGCTTTGTTTAAAAATTTACGAAATCCAGCCGGGCATGGTAGTGCACACCTTTAATCCCAGCTCTTGGGAGGCAGAGGTAGGTGGATTGCCGTGAGTTTGAGGCCACCCTGAGACTACATAGTGAGTTCCAGACCAGCCTGGACTAGAGTGAGACCCTACCTCAAAAAACCAAAAAAAAAAAAAAACAAACCAACAATAAAATTTACAAAATCCTAGCTGGGCGTGGTGTTGCATGCCTTTAATCCCAGCACTCGGGAGGCAGATGTAGGAGGATTGCAGTGAGTTCAAGGCCACCCTGAGACTACATAGTGAGTTCCAGGTCAGCCTGGACTAGAGTGAAACCCTACCTCGAAAAATAAAATAAAATTACAGAATCCTAAGCATGAGCGCTACTCTCAGTGCTCGGCTGAGGAGCTCCTCGGGGAAGGTGTGGCAGGAGGCACTGAGGAGACTCAAAGCCCATCATAGCAGAAAATCACAGGCCGCTGAGAGCTGAGCACTAGAAAAGAGACTCTACGTGCCTTTCAAGGCTCAGGAAACATTGCGAAAGATGGGGCAGAAGAAATGTGAGAGCCACGTGGTGGGAAGGTGCAGTCTGAGGCCTTCATTGTCCTGCCTCAGGGGCTGACTGAGTGGTGCATTCATGACCCCACCGTGAAGACTGGTCACTCCACTGAGGAGGGAGAGGAAACAAGAGCACAACCCAGTAGGAATATGACAAAGTTGCAATATGTTCATATATCAAAGTTCTCAAAAGTGATAAAAAAGGAAAAAAAAAAACATAATCCCCTTCCACCACACTCTTTTTCTCCCCCTTTCCCATTCCCCTCTACTGAACCACCCTCTTCTTTTCTGCTATTCCCTCATCTACACTGATGTGTTTTTTTTTAATTTTATTTATTTATTTATTTATTTGAGAGCGACAGACACAGAGAGAAAGACAGATAGAGGGAGAGAGAGAGAATGGGCGCGCCAGGGCTTCCAGCCTCTGCAAACGAACTCCAGACGCGGGCGCCCCCTTGTGCATCTGGCTAACGTGGGACCTGGGGAACCGAGCCTCGAACCGGGGTCCTTAGGCTTCACAGGCAAGCGCTTAACCGCTAAGCCATCTCTCCAGCCCACTGATGTGTGTTTTAATTTTGCTCTCCTCCATCATCCGTGGGAAGCTGTGACTGCTGTGCAGGTAGGGACGGCGGCCGTGAAGTCATGAAGACAACCCCCACCGATCTGAAGCGCCCTCCCCATCCTTTGGCTCTTACCTTCTTGCCGTCTTCTCGGCCACTGGAGGGATGACAGAGATATCTCACTAAGTGCTGAGCACTCCACTGTCACTTCTCAGCACTTTGGTGCAGTCATCGCCATCTGAAAAGAAAAACCACTCTAACCAAAAGAGAGAGTAGCACTAATAAATCGGCAAAAGCCCAAGTATTTAGGGGCAGTTTGGTAGGCATCGTATGCCCATGTGGCCGTGCTGTAACTGTTACTTGCAAAACACACCTGGGAGCCGTCTTCTTGGTGTCTGCGTGCTCACAGCAGCGGGGCAGCAAAACCACCCACGAAAAATATGCGGGCATCTGCACCTGTTTTCACCTCAGATTGGACAGAAAATCAGCTGCCAAGGGGGCTTTTTTTTTTCCTGAGGCCAGCCCAACAGAGTGCCTTTGTTAGAGAGAGAAAGAGAGAGGGGAAGAGAGGAAGAGAGAGAGAGAGAGAAAGTGAGAGAGAATTGGTGCACCAGGGCCTCTAGTTACTGCAGTCGAACTCCAGACATGTGTGGCCATTCTGTTTGTCTTTTTCTCTCTCTGTCTGTCTCTCTCCCTGCAAATAAATAAATAAATAAATGTAGGGCTGGAGAGATAGCTTAGCAGTTAAAGCGCTTGCCTGCAAAGCCTATGGGCTATGTTCAACTCTCCAGGTCCCATGTAAGCCAGACACACAAAATGATGCAAGCACACACAGTCACACATGTGCCCAAGAGGGTGTGCACGTCTGGAGCTTGACTGCAGTGGCTGGAGGCCCGGCACGCCAATTCCCTCTTTCTCTCTCTGTCATACAAAAGGCCAATCTGTTGGACTTACTTCAAGAAACAAAAATAAATGTAAATAAAAAGTAAAAGAGGGCTGGGCTTGTGGCTCAGTGGTGGAGGGCTCATCTCGCATGTGTGAGGCCTATACTCAATCCCTAGGGCCAGGGAAAAATACAAGTACGCCTTTTGCTCCACTTTGCTCCTGTCAGTACATACATGGTTAGAGTTGTGTATATAATATGCATGTGCAAGTACAAGTGTTCATATGTGTGTGGGTATGTGTGTGGTTGCACATATGTGTGCATATACATGCCCACATGTGTTCACATGTATGTGAAAGCCAGAGATGGCAGTCAAGTGCCTACCTCAATCATGCTCCATTTTAAAAAAATATTTATTTAGGAGAGAGAGAGAGAGAGAGACAGAGAATGGGCATGCCAGGTTCTGTAGCCACTGCAAAAAAAAAAAAAAAAAAAAAACTCCAGATACATGCATCACTTTGTACATCTGGCTTCACATGGGTACTGGGGAATCGAACCCAGGTCCTTAGGCTTTGCAGGTAAGCGCCTTAGCAGCTGAGCCCTCTCCTCAGTTCTCATGCTCTAGTTTTACTCTTTGAGAAGGGTCTCTCAGTGAATCTAGAGCTCACCGATTTGACCAGCCAGTCCTAATGCTTCCCGGTCTCCGTCTCCCTAGTGCGGGATTACCATGGTGTCCAGCACTTAGATGGGTGGGCAGGGCCTCGTGCTTGCCCTGCAAAAGTTTTCCCCCCTGAGCATCTTCCCAGCCCAATGGTTAGGTATTTTTAACTGACCAACATCAAGGAAACCCTCCCAGCCATGATGGTTTTTTGTCTTCAATAATTTATTTACCAACTAACCACATTGTGCTTTTGATTTAAATTGATGAACATGAGATGTTTCTGCCACCATCCTTCTGGGATTCCTCTCTTCCTGGCTGACCTCTGACCTAGAACAATCCGGGTCTACAGCCAGCGGTCCGTCCAGAGACACAAGCCCCCGGTTGAGAATCCAAGTGGACAACATTGAAGGACCCAATCACCCTGCTGGTTTCAAACTTGACCTTTGATCTGTGGAGATCATTCTTTCTGTGGGAGTTCAGAAGCGTCACCACTCCCTGTGAAGCACCACAGCACTTTCAAGGCTGAGACACTGCTGGTGAGCCAGGATGCACATGTTCAGCACACCTCCGCCATGGAGCACCAGCTGAACCTTGGTCAAATGAACACACCTCTGAAGACCTAACTGGTCTGGGGACTCAGAACAGGTTCTGTCACAGGTACATTTCTCTCTAAAACAAATTAGAAGCTCCTAGACTTGAATTACAAGAAAATAATATCATTGTATTGAAAATAAACCATTAGACAATGGACTCATATTGCAACACACTCCAGGACTGCTATGCCCAGGAACTCCGGGCTTAAGGGTCCAAGGGGAGTTTAGAAGTCAGGATGTTTCCGAGGTTGCATGGACCCCTCAGGCCAGGTCTGGCAGCCCTGCAAAATTAAGTACATTCATATTTTTGTTGCAACTTATGAATATCCTCACCAGTTGAAACAGCTTCAGGCCAGTTTCATCTGGGCTTTGTTCCTAGTGAGCACTGGGGTCACACTAAGAACCCATTCCTGGGGTTTGATCCATTTTGGAGTTTGGAACTGGTAAGAGGCTTTGTCAATAACAGGTTGTCATTGCAAAAGAGACTATGGGGACAGTTCGATGGATTGAAACCAGGGCTATCTTAGTGGTGAGAGAAGTGACCCCCCCCCAAGCAGCCAGCGCACAGAGAATGCGTCCATTTCCACACTGCCACAGTCAGGTTCACACTGCTCGTAGAAATCACCCGACCAAGGGCAACTTTGTGTGGGGGGGGTGGTGGAGAAAAAGGTTTATTTTGGCTTACAGGCTCGAGGAGAAGCTCCGTGATGGTAGGGGAAAACAATGGCATGAGCAGAGGGTGGACATCACTCCCTGGCCAACATCAGGTGGACAATAAGAACAGGAGAGTGTGCCAAACACTGGCATGGGGAAACTGGCTATAACACCCATAAGCCCGCTCCCAACAATACACTCCCTCCAGGAGGCGTTCATTCCCAAATCTCCATCAGCTGGGAACTTAGCATTCAGAACACCTGGGTTTACGGGGGACACCTGAATCAAACCACCACAGGTACTAATTACTTTCCTTGCTCTGCTGGTCAAAAAGCCCTGAGAAACCTAAAGCGGGCAGGTAAGCTTGGCCCGCGGTCTGAGGGACACAGTCCATCACGGCGGAGAAGGGCCTGGTGGCAGGAGCAGGAAGCAGCTGCTCATCATCAGCCCAGAGTCGGGAAGCCGAGGTGGTGGGTGCTGGTACCCTGCCTGCTTCACCTTTTGGTTCATTCCAGGTCCCCAGGCCACGGGATGATCTTTCTTAATTACCTCCACTGTCCTAACACCTTCAGGTTCAGGCAGAGACCCTAGCTCAAAAGAGCAAAGTAGAAAGTGATTGAGGAACACGCACCCAACATTGACCTCTGGCCTCCACACATACATGTGCATGCACACCTGCACACATACATATGCACACCATCAGCACACACGTACATAAAATAAGAATTAAACAGAAACAAAATTCTGGGTGGGACTAATTTCAAGTCATTGTTCCCTGCTGGAAGGAGGTCTGGGCTCAGGTTGGGGACACAGCAGAGGCTCCCATGAAAACAGGGCTCATCACTTCCCTCAGTTATGCTCATTTTGTTCGTTTTAAAATGTGGCTTGAGGGACTCAGCTCAAGTTCAACTCCCCAGCATCTACATGAAGGAGACACAAAGGGGCACACAAGTCTGCAGTCCCAATGTGCCTGAGGCAATTGGGGGTGGAGCCGGAGAATCCAGAAGCTCACAGTGGCCAAAACAAAAGGGGAGACCTTGTCTCAAGTAAGGAAGGAGAAAGTGAACACTCCAAGATTGTCCTCAGACCTCCACACCTGTTCTGTGGCACATGCTCACCTACACACACACACACACACACACACACACACACACAGTCAAAGGGAGGGGCTTTAGGTAGCTGGAAACCTCTAGAAGAGAGAAACACTGACACCGGGCACAGCACAGGGAAACTCCACAACACGAAAGAAGCCGGGAGACACAAAAGCCAACTGTTGTGTGTTCTCCACGCAGGAAATGTTCACAGCAGGTGAATTCACAGGGACAGAAAGCACCTTGGGCTGGCCAGGACTGAGGACGCCTCATGAGCTTGGGGTGTCCCTTCAGAGTGACAGTATTTTGGAACTAGCCCAGCTAGGCTGGGTAGTGCCAGGAGTACGTGGCACCGGGTTACACACTGTAAAATGGTTAACTATCTGGAATGTGAATTCCATAAAACAACTGGAAGTGTTTCAACTTGTCAGTTCTGGTTAATGTGCATACAATTATTCCTTTGCATATTTTCCCAATTCCCAAAGTATATGGGAATATATATCACCTGCCATACAGGTCAATTAAACATAATGGAGGGCCACTGTGGGTCATCCTGTGGCCATCTGGTTATTCCTTCTGTCAACCATAGCAACCAAGGGACCTATTTGTGGGACTCTTTCCCAGCGGCAGGAAACCTGCTATGGTGGAATCAGAGATAAAAATAAATCCACAGAGTGTTGGGCCAGAGATGCCAGACACCAGAGAGAACGCACTGTCTGGTTCCATTTATATAAAGTGCAGAGACGGGCAGAGCTCACAGATCTGGGGGCTCAGGGTGGGGTCTCTGTGGGGTAGCGGCTGGAGAGCATGGGGTGGGACTTCAGACACTTTCTGACTCTTTTTTTTCTTCTGGTTTTTCAAGGTAGTGTCTCGCTCTAGCCCAGGCTGACCTGGAATTCACTATGGAGTCTCAGGGTGGCCTCGAACTCACGGCGATCCTCCTACCTCTGCCTCCCAAGTGCTGGGATCAAAGGCGTGCGCCACCACAGCTGGCTCATGTTCTGGCTCTGAAGGCACTGGAGCACAGCCGTGTCCTGCCTGTGACCACAGGGCCGTCAGACCATGGGCACATAGCTGCGTTACCTCAGCTTCAAAAGTGTTCAAAGAAACAATAAGCGTGTAAATCCAGTGGATACATTTAATTCCTGCCACACTTCTGAGAGGAGCAGAGGCCTTGGCTTCAGGTTGCCAGGTGTCCGAAGGGGGACTCAGGAATCAGAACCTCCATGGCGTGGGGAGCTGTGGGGCCAGATGGCAACTGAAGTGACTAAACCCTGCTCAGAGGCCCTAAGCAACAGGGAGAGGCACGAGGACACCAGTCACGCCACACAGGGGACAAACACGCCTGCCCTTCCTGGGGACGCAGAGGCCGCAGAGCTGGGGGCATTTCCAGCCCAGACCAAAGCTGTTCTCCACCTCAGAGTCAGGGAAGTAGAAGCCTAACTGCAGAGGACTCACTTTTCTCTAGTGTTCTGGAAAGAATCCAAGTCACTGACTTGTGACTGAGTCCCGGGAGAAAGCTGCATCCCACACCTGCCCATCTTTATCTCCTCCGTGGCCAGCCAGGAGGGAGCCCAGAGCGGAGGCCCTTGCACAGCCGCCCCTCCTTGCTGAGCCCAGCCAGCCGGCAGCCCGGGCCTCCCAGCGTGTCCCGCAGCTCCCCGGGGAAGGGCGCATCTGAGGCAAAGAGCAGGCAATGTCGGGGGGTGGATTATATCAGCTAATGACCCTAGTCCTCCCCTAGAACAGAAAAGGTCAGGTCCCCATCATGTCACCCACCAGAGGGTGGGAGGGGACATGAGGAGAGGTAAAGAGGAAGGGGGCGGGGACATAGAAAATGAAGGAAAGATATCCAAAAACAGGATAGGGAGGGGAGGGGAGGGCCTCGCTGCTGTCCTGGTTCAAGCCTCCATCCTAGGGGACAGGGACCCATGCAGAGAGAAACGGCTGAGCAGGACCGCTCTAGTGGGCACCAGGCAATGGGCTGCAGCCAGACTCTGCAGGGGCTAGTGGCCACCGGCCACTCTCGGCCACCTCGCCTGCCGTCCCAGGAAAATGAGCTGTGGTGGGTGACGGCAGGCTCTCCTACAGGGCGGGGACGGAGGGATCCACCCCCTGCCGCACAGCAGCAGGCACAGGGAGCCTCACCAGAACCCACTCCTCACATCAGCGCAGTGCTCCAAGGAGGACCTTGTCTCCACCTTCCCAGGCCTGCCGCTGTTGACACCATTTGGTGTTCATCCCCGGCCCAAGTGTCCCAGTGGGGCAATATACTCCACCCCCGGGCAATGGGGAAAACGGGGATGGTGGTACTGGTCAATACTGGTCCCCAGCTGGGCTCTGGCCTGGCTTTGAGTCCTACTTCCGCCATATACTCAGACCGGACTAGGCATTGGGGCTTAATATAGGCTTTTGCATAGTTAGTTCTATCCCTGGAGACCCCGAGCCAGGTTCTCATGGGAAGTCAGTATCCACAGAAAGCCAGCTGGGTGTCATCTGAAGAGGCTCTGTACCTGACAAGCGCCCAGTGTCCTGAGCCCTGAGTCTGGAATCATCAGTCATAAATATTGAGCAGCCCTTGGCAGTGGTCCTGGGTCTCTGATTCCTGATTATCAAAATGAGGCTACAAAGCTCACTTCCAAAGAAACTAGAAAGGTTCTCTGGGAGGCTGGTCAGGGTGGGCTTTCAGCAGGAGCCAGATGTCCCCACATCACCTTGGAAACCACAGGGCCAGCCCAGGGAGCCTCCTGCAAGACGGGATGGGACACACTCTCCTAGTCGGCCACCAACTCCCACTCCACGTGGGAATAAGGGAGCTTTTATGACTGGCTCTTCCTCAAAGCCCCACGTGAGCCTCATTCCCCAGGCAGCAGATCCACAGTCTACACTATGGAGAGATTGGCAAGAGCCAGCACTGCCTGAGCACCAACTGTATACCAGGCATGCCACAAAACCCTGATAAAGGGGGCTGCTACCTTTTAGGCAAGGAGGAAAGCAGCATTCAGACACACACACACACACACACACACACACACACACACACACACACACAGGCTCACAAACAAGTCACCAGTTGCCATCCCAACACATCACACAGGAGCATTTTCTGAGGAAACGCTTGGGCTCAGGAGCCTGTCAGATCTCAACCTGCGCCCTGCCAAGATGCACTTCCCACTTCCAGCAACTGAAGGGGCCTGACATTTAACAGAGAGGAGGCGACCCCCTCCTACGTCTCTGAACTGAGCCTCAACAAACAGCAGTCACTTCTGAATCCATTTTTCCAAAAGGTCACCAGCCAGACACCCTCAGAAAATCCAACTGTCATTGCCGCCAGCTCAGCGGCGCCCTGCCGTCCATCTCCCCACAGCATCTCTTTGCCCCTCTGTGTGCCTCATAGATCTATGCTGAGGGAGGAGGGTGCCAGCCGGGCCCCCACTGCTAGGCTCTGTCACCCTCCTAACTCCCAGCGTCCTCTCATTCTCTGCTCAAGAAGGGGGACAGGGTGGTCTTCACAGTGAAGGTGGTTCTGTCACACATACAAACTTGATGAAAAACCAAGGGACCCAGGGTCTGCCCTGAAGCCTAAGTCCCAGAGCCATACAGAGTTTCGTGTCCTGGGGAGAAAAAGCCCTTCAAATAAACTCAGCAAACCCAATCCCACCTCCCAAACTCCTCACAGTCCTTGGCCAGTTCTAAATGTGCCTGGAACTTCCTTGGTGTGCAAGACAGATCATCCCCTTGGCCCGCTAAGTGTTGGCCACCACAGTCATGAGGGACAGGGGACAGGGTCCAGAGAGGGGTTGGAGCTTCCCATCTGCTTAAGAAGGAGGGAAGGCAGACCCCCAACCATCAGAGGAGGGAAGGTCTTCTGGGTGCAGGTGGGCCAGTCAGCACAGAGGCAGGAGCCCATCCATGGCCCGTCAGCCCGGAGCTTCTCCCGCCCGACCCCGGGCCAGAGCCTCACCCGCTTCCGTCACTCATCAGTTCTCCCTTCGCCCTTCCCGCACTTCCTGAGCAAGATGAAGTCAGGTGGTGGAGCTGACCATCTTGTAAAGACAGAGCCTCAGGCTGGAGAGATGGCTTAGCGGTTAAGCGCTTGCCTGTGAAGCCCAAGGACCCCAGTTCAAGGCTCAATTCCCCAGTATCCACGTAAGCCAGATGCACAAGGCGGCACATGCATCTGGAGTTCATTTGCAGCGGTTGGAGGCCCTGGTGTGTCCATTCTCTTTCTCTGTGCCTCTTTTTCTCTCTGTCTGTCACTTTCAAATGAATAAAAATAAAATTAAGACAGAACCTCAAGGGAGCCACAAGTTGCATCCACACCGGAGGCCGAAGCCATGGGAGTCCTGCATGTAAATGAGCGGTGACGTGTGATGCTTTGCACTCTACAAAGACACTCTGATGTTCCTTGTCTAGGTCACAGTTGAGTGGATGGTGTGGTCGAGGGTCAGAACAGTGATGCACAGAGAGGAGCTGGGGCATAGGATGGTCGCCAAGGAGCTGACATCCCCAGCAAGTCCCACTAAATTCCAACACCTCAAAGCCTGGGTTGAGGGCAACCAGGGCCAGGCATCAAGTCCACCCCAGTCACTGTTTTCTCTGAGCTTTGGTTTTGCCCCAGAGAAGGCAGAGGCAGGCCTGGTACCCCAAGTATCATCTTTTTTTTAAATTTTTTTGTTTATTTTTATTTATTTATTTGAAAGTGGCAGACAGGGAGAGAAAGAGGCAGAGAGAGAGAGAGAGAGAGAATGGGTGCACCAGGGCCTCCAGCTGCTGCAAATGAACTCCAGATGCATGTGCCGCCTTGTGCATCTGGCTAACGTGGGTCCTGGGGAATCAAGCCTCGAACCGGGGTCCTTAGGCTTCACAGGCAAGCGCTTAACCACTAAGCCATCTCTCCAGCCCCCCAAGTCTCATCTTTTGATGGCCACCACGGTCTGCTCTGTCAGAAGTGACGCTTCCCAGGTAGAGACATGTGCTGCTGCACGGCCCAAGCAGAACTCACTCCTGTAGACTTGATGAGGGAGAAGTCCAGGGACCCCCCACCACCACCACCAGAAGGGGCCAAGAGCTAGTTCTGAGACTAGAGTTCTCCTGTGCTGCCGGGTAATTACTCTGCCTCTCCGGATCCCCATGTTCCTATCTCCCCCTTTTTGTCCTCACTGGAGGAGACCTGCCTTAGGGTCTCTGCAGGATTTAAGGTGTTAAAGGTGGGGCAGCTTTCTGCCCTACAGCGGGGACAGGAGCCACACTAAGGGTCGTGGTCCAGAAATTCCCTGACTAGCCGCCTGCTCAGAGCTCAAGTCAACTCATTTAAGTCTAGATGGACTTTTACCTGAACACCTCGGGTTTTATTTCATGGTTTTGTTTCCAAATTATGAAGAGAATGTCCTCTTGCCGATGAAGAAAACGAGATCACAAAACACACCGAGAGGAAAATAACATCTCTTCCCAGAATCAGGCCAACCGGGGTGTGAGCCTATGTCCAGAGTGACTGTCACATACCCCGGGCAGCCCTCTCGCCCACCATGTCACCAACTGTCCTGAGAGCAGCACAAGCCTGCGCATCACGCGGAGCCTCACTCACCAGTTTACTCTCCCCAGCCTGCGCTAGACCGGCTGTAGCCTCGGGCCGTCACTTCTGCCATCCGGCTCACAGCTGGCCAACGGTCATTGACCGCTGTCCACTGTCCATCAGAACCTGATGGACACCAACCCGCCTCGGCCACTGTTCACAGTTTAGAGCTGGGCATGGTTTGAATTGCTATCGCCCACTGTTCTGGAACTGGAGCCAGACACCCCGTCTGTCAGGCTCAGCAGCCATATTGGGCAAAAACAGAGCCTCTTTTAGGGTCACTGTGTGTCCCGGGAAGGGCAGGAAAAGCCTGGCAAGGAGCTGATATTCAATGCACATCTTTCAAAAGTTGGGGAGGTGTTTTATTTTTGCTATTTAAACCCATGAGTAGCCAGCAGTAGGGCTCCCAGCCTCTTGGCCCTCAGCCAGGGCCTGACTCGCAAAGGGTGATGTGCAGCTCGGCTCCCTCCGCCACCAGGGTCTTTGCAGGAAGTAACGTTGTAAAGGCAGCCCCAGGCACAGGACCCGCACACAGTGCCACGCCACCCCCTGCTGGACACTCTTGGCACTGCAGGAGCCCAGGGTTGGTGAAGTCAGGGATCCAGACCAGGGGAAAGAAAGGACGCTTCCCAGAGGCTGGCTGGTAGCCTTTGGCAATGCCTCCCCTCTGGGTAACTGGTCGCCAAGGTCTGCACTCCACAAGCTAGACTTGGGGAAATAAGAGTTGGAAAATTAAAGGAGGTGCAATAAAAATGAGTGCTCAGATCAGTAATATATTTTTAAACCCAGGATCAGTGCAGACATACCCACGATGCATGAACTAGTGCACGTTTTGATGAAGGCAGGATCATATCATTGAGCTGCTCCTTTCTCTCTCCAGCATGGCTCGGCCCAGCACTGTAATTCATCTGTCTTTATTTAAAGTCTGATATTTTGTTAGCATGAATTTTTAATTGCATTAAAATGCCATGCATCTCAATTGCAAGTATGATTTTCTGTTTTGGCATATGACTTTATATTTTGAGCCAAAGGCATGGGGTCACCTGCCTCACACTGGTCCCGACCCTACCCGTCCCCTGTCTTTCCTTGCTCTCTGCCTGTGTTAGCCCCCATGGGCCCCAGAACTCTTCATTCTTGTTTCTCTGACAAGGAGACAGACAGCACTTCCTCTCCCTCCACAGCCCTGAGAGAACAAACTGGACGAGGAATGGGACTCTCCTCTGGACCCCCAGAAAAGAACACAGAGAAAAGAAGCCAAAGCCCTAAGAGACCTTGATTCCAGCAGAGACCCTAGACTGCTGGCTTTCAGAGCAGAGAGGCCATGCATTTGCCTTGTCTGAGACCCTGAGTTGGTGAGACCTTTAGAGCAGTCATAGGAGCCCAATGCAGCAAACTCCAGGATCCCCAGGGAGAGCTGGGGTGCCTGAGATGACACCAGGAGAGGCAGAGGAAGGAAGGCGAGTAGCTATTTCACCTGTGGCCAGGGCCTTGTGCGAATTCCCCATGACTGTAATAGACCACCACGGGCTGAAGTTTCATAGCAACAGAACAGGACTGAGCCTGGAACCCAGGCAGGGCCTCTCCCCTTTCTACAGCTCCAGGCAGGCCCGTCCTGCTGAGTCTTGCTCCTGGCAGCTTCGGATCTGCCTCACTGGGTTCGTGGTTTCATCGCCCCCTCCTTCGATCGGCCTCAGATCCTCCTTCCCTCCCTCTTTTAGGGACATTTGTGATGAACAGCTAATGTGGGATGCTCACTGAGTCTCTGGATTTAGCCTGATTGCATCCAACCCTTTTTTCAGTCAGGCTCTCACTCTAGCCCAGGCTGACCTGGACCTCACTCTGGAGTCCAGGCTGGCCTCAAACTTAGAGCTGTCCTCCCAGCTCAGCCTCCCACATGCTGTGATTACGGGTGTGAGCCACCACACCCCAGTTCCAAGTCAGGCCACATTTACTGCTTCCCAGGATGGGATTTAAGATGTCTGAGACTATTGCTCAACTTTCCATAAGTCCTGTGACATGCCAGCTGTTTTCTGAGGCAGGTGAGGGACAGTCATCTTCGCACTTGAAAACCTGACTGAACACAGAGCCCAAAATCTCCCACTTCCCGCTGACCCATGGAACCCGGGTGACCCCTAATGGGCCATGGGAATGCCAGTCGTACCCCACACGGTCCTTCCAGCAGGAGCTCAGAGTCTTGGACCCCAGCAAGGCATGGATGGACGAATGCACAAATTCGCCTTCATTAGTGTCATCACAAGTGATGTGGCCGGCTGATAGCCCGGAGGTAGGCCACCCATTGCTGCTGGGGGCGGTGGCTCATGCCTAGAATGCCAGCAACTTGGAAGGTTGAGGTAGGAGGATTGCTATGAGCTTGAGAACAGACTGTGCTCTAGTGAGACCCTTCCTCCAAAAGAAGGAGAAGAAGAAAAGTTCCCACTGATGGCTGTCTCTCTGGATTTCATATCTCTGAGCCTCAGTTTCCTGGTCTTGCTGCTCAACACGCTTGCTTGAGGGATTAAACGAGAGGATGAATGGACAAAGTCAGCCCGTCATTCTCACAGAACTTGTCCCCCAGGGCCTACAAGTAGAGGCCACCCCCACTCGGGGTAGCAGGAGCTGCAGCTGGGGGGCCCTTGTGGGAGCTCAGTCCCCCTGCAACACACACACCCAACTGCTGCCGCCACAGACACCACGGCATCATTTGAATACAAGTTGTGTCACATTTTCAACTGGTCAGCTGTCATTTCATGAAACTTCTGGCGACAGGAGCTAGCCCCGCAGGACTCCTGTCCCCCACTCACGCTGGGTGGTTTACGAGCCCCGCAGATGGAATTACAGTTTTAGCTCAGAGCATCGGCCACATGGGAGCCCCGGGTTTCATTTGTATTTATCATTGCTGCTAATTATATGGGCCAAGCCTTGTCACTGGGGCAAGCACATAAATTATGTCTAAATCACTTGTGCAGAGCTGATTTCCAGAGAGTCAACAGACCCATCTGGCTTGAGGTGGGTGGAGAGGGGAGGGTTTTATACGCATGCAGATAGCACACAGAAATACATGCGTATTTATCTATTCATTACACACAGACTCGTATATAAACCTTTATGCACCTGTCTATGTGGACATTTATACATCACATTTATGGCCTTCCTTTCCCCCTCCCACTCCTGGGGTCTGGGGGTATATTTCACAGGAAGTTAGTGCAGGAAACTTTGGGTTTCAGCTTGACAGGTTATGGTACCAGCTGCTCCATCGGACAATATCACAGGGGTTACAACGGAGGTGTTTTGGAGCTGTGATCTGAGTCCACCAACCACTGACTCTAAGGAGATTATCGAGCCAGGCCAAGATAGATGAAGCACTTAAGACCAGCTAGGAGCTCCCTGGCTGATATGCCATTATGTTCTTGTTGCTGGGACAAAGCACGCAGCCACAAAGAGTTTATTTTTGAGGTTCCAGAGGGTTAGGCACAGGAGGAGCAGGAAGTCAGCATCACACCATCATATTAGCAAGATGGACGTAGAGAATGGGGACCAGAGCAAATGGGACCAGGCTAAAAAACCCCTAGGCCTAGCTGGAGGCAGAGGTGGGAGGATCGCCGTGAGCTTCAGGCCACCCTGAGACTACAGAGTGAATTCCAGGTCAGCCTGGGCTCGAGCAAGACCTTACCTTGAAAAATAAAAACAACCAGACAACAAAGCTCCAAAGCCCACCTCCAGTGGCACACCTCCTCCAGCAAGGCTCCCCTCCTACAGGCTCCACAGCCTTCCCAAACAGTGCCACCAGCTGCGGAGTAAGTGTGCAAGTACGTGAGTCAAGGGGGGGACACCCCATGTTCAAACCAGCACAATGAAGAGGCAAACCTTCTCCCGTGGATGCAGCTGTGGCTATGGCCAAGAGGTCAGCTTGTGCCCTAAGCCTGGTCCACAGGTCCCCAGGCTGCCCAGCCCAGCTCCACCGAAGCAAGCTCTTTGTGATAAATACCTCACACTGACTTCCTTCTGCCTGCCTGATCACAACTGAGCCAGGCAACGCAGCGCTGCACTTCGCCAGGGGAGCTCAGAGCTGACTCAGAACACGGACTGCGTAGATGTTGTGCACTTGGGGCCAGGACACCCAGGACAACCACAGATAGATCCCAGAGGCCATCATTTGGTGAAACATGTATGAGATCCTTTGGCCCTCTATCTCGGTGGGTGAACTGAGGCTCGGAGAGGATGTAGCAAGAGCAGTGAGTGGGGTGCTGGGCAGAGGACATGGGCACTCTATTCTACTGCAGTTCTAGGGACCCGTCCTGAAGCATGAAACTTACTGGAGGCTTCACAGTGAGCCAGTGAGGGACATGGCTTCTCTGAGAGCCTGAGGCACTGAGCTCTGCACACTGAGACCAGCCACTCTGCTGGGCTTCCTGGTACTCAGAGTAGAGAAAGACCCAGGACCACAGAGCCCAGGCAGCCAGGACTAAGCACAGCAGCTTGGAGGGGGATTAGTATATTGCAGGTGGGGCAACTGTGTCGCAGGTGTAACGGAGGGCAACATGTCCCCAGGGGTAGAATAGCAGCTGGACGAGCCAATATAACATTTAAGCCAAAAGATGCCAAGCCAAGCCTGGCGTGGAGCACACCTGCAGTCGTAGCTACTTGAGAGACCAAGGCACAGGGATCACTTGAGCCAAGTTCAAAACCAGCTTGGGCAATATAGGAAGACTTACCTCATAAATAAGAAATAAAATACAGTCAGGAGTGGTGGCACACACCTATAGTCCCAGCGCTTGGAAGTCTGACGTAGAAGGATCACTGTGAGTGCCAGGCCAGCCTGGACTACAGTGAGACCCCACCTGGGTGGGGGGGAGAAGAAATAAAAATACAAGTAAGTCCAAGCAGACCGAATTTAAGGGTGAACAGCAGAACCCCAGTATGAAGCAGTATGTGCAGTCTTGACCTCAACCTTCATCCGATGCTCCCGCAGCCCCTCGTTCCTGGATGTGCCACTGATGGGGACACATCATGCGCATTTCACTGGCAAAAGCTTCGCATGGGCTCCCTGCTGGCATGGAAGAGCACTTGCAAAGGGACAGGTCACATAGAGGCCCTAAGTCCGCCACTCAGCTCAGCCAGCATAGTTAGCCCCTTCCTGGACCCATAAGCCAGCAAGCTGTATGGGAGACAGAGGTTCAGTGAGAAGTGGCTGTGCTGGCCCAGCAGATAGAGGGCAAGACGTGGGTGCCTTGGTGGCGCTCATGGAGCAGAGGGGCAGACAGGATGTGGTGCAAGGACGTGGTGGACCGCTCTGCAGGCCAGATGTGGCCAGAGACCTGCGGTGGCACCTCCAAAGCATGCTGTCAAGGCCTCTGGGTGGGGAGGCAGTACCCTCCCACCTGCAAGGGCTGGTCCAACTCCAAGTCAGGAACTAGGAAGACCGTGCAGCAGGTCCAGCTGCAGTCCAGGGGCCTCTGCTGCCCAGGCTGAAGCCTCCATGGTAACGAGAAGCAGAGAAAGATGCTGTGCAGGGGTTGGGGAGATGATGCAGCAGTTAAAGGTGAGAGCTTGCAAAGTCTGATGTCCCAGGTTCAATTCCCCAGTGCCCACGTAAAGCCAGATGCACAAAGTATGCACTCATCTGAAGTTTGTTTGCAGTGGCTGGAGGCCCTGGTGTGCCCGTTCTTTCTGCCTCCCTTCTATCTCTTCTGCTTGAAAATAACTGCATAATTTTTTTTTTAATTTAAAGAGGGCTGGAGAGATGGCTTAGCAGTTTAGGTGCTTGCCTGTGAAGCCTAAGGACCCATGCTGGACTCTCCAGATCCCACATAAGCCAGACGCACAAGGTGAAGCAAGCGCCCAAGGTCGCACACGTGCACAAGGTGGCACAAGCATCTGGAGTTTGATCGCCATGGCTGGAGGCCCTGGTGCGCCAATTTCCTCTCTCTCTCTCTCTCACTCTCACTGTCTCACATTTAATAAAAGACCCATCTGTTGGGCTTACTTCAAAAAAAAATTTTTTAATTTAAAAAGATGCTGGGCAGAAAGACATTGTCTCACATCTGCCTGGAACCTACATGCGTGGACCTGTGGCACAGACAGCAGACTCGTGGTCACCAGGGCTGAGAGAGCGGAGGGCGGGAGCGGTAACACAGCCTCTGGGGGCTGGGCGGTGGGTCAGTGGTTAAGGCCCTTGCCCGTGAAATTCCCCAGTACCCCCGTCACATGCACAAGGTGGCATATGCGAATGGAGTTTGTTTGCAGTGGCTGGAGGCCCTGGCATGCCCATTCTCTCTTTCTTCTTCTCCTCCTCCTCCTCCTCCTTCTCCTTCTTCTTCTTCTCTCTCTCTCTCATAAGTAAAATAAATTATTAAAAACTAAAAGACTTCGGGAGGCAGAGGTAGGAGGATCGCCATGAGTTCGAGGCCACCCTGAGACTACATAGTGAATTCCAGGTCAGCCTGGGCCAGAGTGAGACCCTACCTCGAAAAACCAAAAATAAATAAATAATAAAAGACAACCTCTGGGATAGCAGTGTCCCCATGTCCCCTTCGCCTAAGAATAGCCCTGAACCCTAGAGTCATGGCTGGGAGAGGCTGGGTCTCAGCGAGAGTCGAGGCTGGCAGCTTGGCAGTGACATGGAAGGCACCAATTCAGGACAGTGTGGAGACCTCATGAAGACAAAAGCCTGCTGAGTGGCTGACGTGCTTGGACAGAGAGGAGGCAGGAGTGGCAGGCACAAAGTTGAAGAGGAAGCACGTTTATACAAAGCTACAAGCAAACAAGAAGTTGGTGGCTGTGAAACTCAGTGGCAACAAGGTCAGTCAAGAAAGTGAAGCCTTGTTCCCTGCGTGGCCTGATATACTTACAAATCAGTACTTCTGGGCACTCATTGGCTTTCTGTCCTGTGATGAAATACCTGAGTTGGCTAAGTGATAAAGAGAAAAGACAGGCTGGAGAGATGGCTTAGCAGTTAAGGCGCTTTCCTGCAAAGCCTAGGGACCTATGTTTGACTCTTCAGACCCATGTAAGCCAGACACACAGGTGACACCAGAGCACAAAGTCGCACATGTGCACAAGGTGGCGTGCGCATCTGGAGTTTGATTACAGTGGCCGAGGCCCTGGTGCGCCCATTCTGTCTCTCTCTCACTCACTCTCTTGCATTAAAAAAAGAAAGAAAAAAAAAGGGCTGGCCAGCCAGGCCAAATGAGCCAATGGGTGCAATAGTAGCACATCTGTTATAGAAGAAACCAACGTCCCTCTAATTGGACTGGAGGCCTGCTCCATGGGAGGGAATACATCCCTGATGCTGAAAACTTAAAACAGGGGTAGTCATGAGCCCTAGGGGTGTAATGTCTGCTGCTGTCTAGCTAAATGTATATACTATGCTCATCAAACTGCCCAGTAAGCATTTCTCTTAATGTTCATACCCACATATTAATGCTACTCTCAGTTTTGGTAGAGAATATTCTCTTTTCAGATGGCAGTGACCTTGGGATGACTCTAAGGCACCATGGTGCTGAGAAGAAGTGACAGAGGAGTGCTCAGCACTGAAATATTTCAATCACACCTTCCATGGCTCAGGGTCCATTGTGGAAGGGGTGGCGGGAAGAGTGTAAGAGCCAAAGGAAGGGTAAGACTCCTTACAACGTGCTTCTCCAACACAAAATGACCTGGATATCCTTGATCTCCAGTGCCTGACACTACCTACACAAGGCCATTATAATAGGAAGAAAAAATCATGACATCAAAAGAAAAGACTGGTTGAGAGGGGGAGGGGATATGATGGAGAGTGGAGTTTCAAAGGGGAAAGTGGGGGGAGCGAGGGAATTACCATGGGATATTGTTTATAACTATGGATGTTGTCAATTTAAAAAAAGGGCAGGGATGGAGAGATGACTTAGGGGTGAAGGTGCTTGCCTGAGAAGCCTAAGGACCCATGTTCAACTCTCCAAATCCCACATAAGCCAGATGCATGAAGGTGAGGCAAGCACAATGTCACACATGCCCACTAGGTGGCACAAGTGTCTGTTGAGTTTGATTGTAGTGGCTGAGGCCCTAGTGTGCCAATTCTCTCTCTCCCTCTCTCCCTCTCTCCCTCTCTGTCTCTCATTCTCCCTAAAATAGAAATAAAAAAAATTAGAGGCCAACTTGTTGGGCTAGCCTCAAAAAACATAAAAAGAGAAAAGGTTTTTGGAGTCACAGTTTGACAGGCTCCAAGTCCAACATTGGCTTTGGCTCCAGTGATGGGTTAGGGATGCAGACGGAGGTTTAGCATAGGTGCACTTTTAGGCAGAATGATCATATCTCAAGCCAGAGCAGAGGGGCTGGAATTATCCCACAAGCGCCTCAAGAGCACTCACTCAAGGACATAAAAACCTCCCACCAGGCCCATAAAGGGTCTTACAGGTCCATAGCTGCCCCCATAGCACCTCAGTGAGGGCCAAGCCTCTGCCACAGGGACCTCTGGGAATGCTCACACTCAGAACACAACCCACAGAAAACTGGCCTCGACACCGTCACCACATAACCCAGAATGGGGAGGAGATGGGACATAAGCTTAGGTGAAGGGAGGAAGAAGAAAGAGAGCACAATCCTCGTTTCTGGGGTGAGCAATGCCCAGTTCCACTCCGTGGAGAAGGAGCCGGGCAGGTTCAAGGCGTGCGTGGAAAGAGGAAGTCAGGTGAAAAGGGTCTGGTCAGGCAGGTGGGAGGCAATCTAACAAGTGTTGTAAAACAGTTAAACAGTTGGTTGCACGTGTAGCAATTCCTTTGATTAGAACATGAGATTAAAAACAAGACACGCTCCCATCTGACTCCCCACTATATCGTGTAAACCATGCCAGGTCCTCCACAGTTTATGAAGCAAATGAGCGGGTATTCAGAGCCCTCACACCAAACTAAAGGCAACATGGCTTTCCTGGGAAAGGAGAAGTGGCGAGGAGGCTGCCCTCACTCAGGGTGGTCTGCTGCACACCTATTATTTGATCCCAGCAGGTGGCACCCTTCTCTATCTCTCTCTTTCTTAGACACACACACATGCATACCTGTGCCCCCATACTGCAAGGATCCTGGGGAAAGTGAGATCCCCAAATCCCTTGATCATCCATGATCCAGGCTCTCTCCTGTGGCTCCCAGGATCACAGGTGTAGCACACGGAAGGACTAGTATGGTTTCACCATTTCTCCTCGGTACGGGCCCCTCAGCCTGGGACCTGGACTGAGTAAACCTTCGTACACTTCTCCTGAATCCCCATGGGGGTCTAACAGAAGAAATTCCTCATTGCGGAGCCTCTCACAAAGGGTGCTATGACATCAGCTGCCTGTAGAAGTCCTTTGCTGTGGACCGTGAGGCTGGGTTTGAGGCAGACACTTGTCTTCTTGAGACAGGAAGGGTGTCCCAGTAAAACCCCTCGTGGAAGGTGGCCTTGATAAAGACACCCACCCGCATCCGTAGTCACCAACCAGGATCATCTACACATGGACTGTCACCGGTACCCCTGGGAGCCAGAAGGCAAGGCAGATTTTAGTGGTTCTGAGATGACCCCAAGGGACAAGGGCTTTGTGTTTCCCTCCCAGGGATGGATAGGGGCTGGCTTCCAAAAAACAGAACAAGGTGAGTTCATGAACATCACTCCCAAGATCATGTGGTGTCATGGGCAAAGGTGAGTGGATCCCACCAGCGTATTCAAGGTCCCAAACCAGTTGACTTAAAGCTTCTGGTCCTTCATGGGTCTGACCCAATCCAGATTCTGATAAAAAAGAAAAAGAAAAGTTCAGAAGTAAGTCTCTCTCCTGTTTACAGCGACAACACAGTGAATTCTGGCAACCACCCAAGCAAGTGTGGGGCAGGCCCTTCCCCAGCCAAGCCTCAGGGTAGGTCACAGCCCTGAGGACACTGTCTGTTCTGAGGGAGGAAAGAGCCCAGCTAAGCTACGCCAAGCTTTGGACCTAACAGTGGCCAGATGATCCATGGTGGTGATTTTAGCCAGTAACTGATATAAAGAGCCTATTAAAACCTCTTTAAAATGCCATAAGGAATTATTCCACCAACATGAACCCATAGGACAAGTGGGGGAAGGTCCTAAAATGATGCGTCTTCTCTCGGGGAGCAATGGTTTGAGGACAGCTCTTGGGATCTGTGAGGCGCTCTGCCTGCCGTAGCTGTGGAGGAAGTGAAGACGCAAACGAAGCCATGGCCATGACCCTGCAGGGCCCACTGGACAGCCAGTGTGTCCCTGATCCATGGGCTGGGTAAAACAGCTGTGTCCCCAGAAGGGCCCCTTACCTGGGAACCACATGGTTTAAATGTGGGTAAGAACTGGTAGGGAAGCCTTTCCAGGGGGCTCAGACTGCTTGTCTACTTCTCTTTGTCTTCAGATGGTATTAGACAAGTGGAGAGACCCTCTTCCTGTTCCAGATCGCTGAGAGCAGTGTTAGCACTAAATGGGGATCTACTGTTCCATTGAGAGGTATCAAGGAGCTTGGGAGCAGGAGAGCAAGATGCAGAGAGATCGCAGTGAACCCAAAGGTTTAAGGAACAGCCTAAAAAAGGAGTTGGGTGGACATATGGGACACCAGGAGCTTGGAGGTCACCTGGGGATATCCCCCAGACAGTGTTGGGTGATTGGACAGAGCCCTGGTTTTGTTGCTCTGAATCTAAGAGTGCTGTGGGGTAGGGGGTAGGGAGTAACATGACCTGCCATTCTTCTCTCCAGAGGAGTCATAGGCAGGTCCCTCCTGGTGCTGCAGCAGCCAAGGGGACAAGAGCTGCCTGACCTACTTCCATGGACATCCAGTCAGTACTGCTGTGTACCTCCCAATTAACAAGGAGGCCCACACCTGGCTCCTGGCCCCTCCTCAGTCCCCCATCAAGCCAGGCCTCTCTGACTGCTATACCCAAAAGAAGCACAACTCACTGTGTTGTCGCTGAACACACAGACACAGAGGACAGGCTGTGTGCAAGCACAGGCCCAGACTCATGGCCGTTTACACTCACAAAGAAACACATGGACACACACACACACACATACACACATATACACAGAAGTCCACAGATCCATGAACACATACATTCAAACACAAGCAGAGAGGAAGGGATCAGGAAGGTGAGAGGAGAGAGAGGGAGGAGGTGGAAGAACAGGAGGGGAAGGAAGGAGAAAGTGCTCACATGGGAAGGCACCCTCCAAGGCTCTGAACTGTGCAAGCACCTGTCCCACGGCATAGTTACTGTAGCCTATGTCAGAACACAAGGACACCAGCAGAGGGCAGTGGCAGCCAACAGAAAGACCTGCTCAGGAGCATGTCTGTGACAACCAGAAGCCCCTAGGAAGGCCTGGGGTAGAAAGGGTATTCGGGGCCTTTCTACGGGCCAGGAGAGCCCGTGAACAAGGCTCAGTGACTTCCTAGCTGTGAACATGGTGCATCCTGAGCCCATGTGCTGGGGGCAACATGCCTCATTCCTGATGCCTGAATAGGAAGAATAACCCAGAGTAGCATCTGCTTGGGAGTGGGGACTCCAAACCCCATGCGCATGCCCTGTGCAAGCCCCAGGCTCCATGGAAGAGACCTCCTCATATAGGTACCAGCCTGGTGCCAAACCCTGATGTTCCTGCCTCACCCTCCCAGTCCTGATACTGGAGCCCAGCACGGTGGAGGTGGGGCAGAGCAGAGAACAAGCAACAAGCCCATGTCCCCTAGCTGGGCAGTAGAATCTCCCAGAAGGTTTGTATGGGAAGCAAGTTCCACCACCTGGATGCTCACACACTTGTGTGTTGGCAGAGACCCCATGGTCCTTCCCAGGTGTCCTTAGGTATCCTGTCTATGCCCCACCACAGTCCCAGGACACTTGTGCTATGGAGAGAAGTGGCAGGGGTCCCCAAAGACACCTGTATTGCAGAGCCCAGACCTCCTGCCACAAGGCCACCCCCAGTCTGACTCCAGCTCACATACCAAGCCAGGATCAAGATGTCTGTGACCCAGAATGTGTGAGCATCCCAACTCTCTGGCCAAAGAAGCTGAACATAGGCCCCACAAGTGATCAGGGAGAGATTCTCCCTGGCCACAGGGTGCTGAAGGCCACCCCTCTCCACACTGTGATGTTCAGAACACTTCTGCCTCCCCTGCTCTGCCCAACCCTGAAGGGCCACTTGCTTTACTGCTGAGCTCAGCCATTCTAGCTACTTCCTGCCTACCTGAATCCCTTAACCATGAAGCACCTCAGTCCCAGGCTGTGTTCTTTCCTTCCCAAAGCCTTTCCCTGGATGACTGTAGCACTCAGCAATTTCCCCTTAACACTGTTCCTCTGACTGGAGAACCCTCTGCCTCTCCATGCCTGGCAAGTCCCACCTCACCTTCCATTGTGCAGGCTCCCTCACCACATGTTGAGCTCAGATGTGATGACTGGAAACAAGGCAGCCATCTTGCAACCTTCAAGACCAAGAAAATTAAGAGAATTGTCACTCACATGGAACTGTTTTTCTAATCTTTTTCTAATGTGAGGAAAAGTCTAAAAAGCCACATTCATGGATTCCTGTGTTCACACAGCATAACAACCAACTGCAGAACTCAACCAACATATAGTTCACATATCTGTGGGTCATTGAAGATCCTGCTGTCCATAGCTGGATCTGGCTGGGGTGGTCTACTTCCCCTGGCCTCTCCCCCTTCTCCCTGAACTAGTGGAATATCTGGGGAGGAGAAGAAATGAGGCCCCTAAACCCCAGGCTTGGGACTATCAAATTATTTTTTCTGCCTTGCCTTAGAGGCCAAAGCATGGCCCCTGGCTATATCTTGTATTAACAGCCTTG
Source organism: Jaculus jaculus (assembly GCF_020740685.1). Taxonomy (NCBI): domain Eukaryota; kingdom Metazoa; phylum Chordata; class Mammalia; order Rodentia; family Dipodidae; genus Jaculus; species Jaculus jaculus. Next base: position 136,193,362 of record NC_059109.1, read on the forward strand.
TGGCAGGAGCCTAAAAAGTTATGGGGGAACAGAAAGTATGGATTTGGGGAGAAGACATTGAAGCCAACATCTCCTAGAAACTTTGATGTATAATGTACAGCCCTGTCTATAACCTGGCTTCAGTGGGATGGAAAGGTGTCTGCCTTAAAACCTGATGCTCAGAAATGTATAGTATAAATTAATATTGGTATCAATTAAAGATGGATATTCACATAAACACTTAGAAAGATATAGACTGTATCAAGTAGGTCTTAGCTGAAAGTAGCAGAAGAATCCACAAATGGGGCTATTAAATTTTAGTTTCTCTCATTAGAAAAAGGTAGGTAACAGCTGCCAGCCCTGGCTAAGAAGTTCCATAAAAAGAGAACTGGGATCACCACAGTTTTCCTGATCTTAATGGTTGCAGGATGGTTGCCTTATCTTTAGACATTATATCTGAGCTCAACGTGTGATGGATGGCAAACCAGCTAAGAAGGCAAGAAGGGGCTGCAGAACTGAGAGTGAGTTGGTACCAGCCAGGCAAAGAGAAGCAGTTCTTCCTGGGCCACAGAAACAACTCAGGTGAAATGTGTAATACAAGAAGAAACTAGAAAGAGGCTACATTCCTGAGACTCACAGAGAAGTGAGACCTACAGTTAGATCCACAAATAAGTCAGCGGTGCAGAGAGCCACAAAACCTCAATTTCAAGTTGAACTTTACCCAAAGAGCAGCAGAGAGCCATGGAGGTTGGAAGCAGAAAAGTGGCTTGGTCACACATTCTTTCAGAATGATTCTTTTGATGGATGAGAGGAGAATGAGGACAGCTATATTCCCCCAGAAAGATGGTAGAGAGAAATGGGCAGTGGAAGGGATGGGACACAGAGGAGAGAGGAGGGGCAGGAGGGGGATGAGTCCTGAAGGAAGACTCTGTGGCCTGGGATGCCCTCAGGTCATTGTGTCCTGAGATCTTCTGAGGCTGGAGCCACTGGTGATTTTACCAGACACACCCCAGCCTCAGGTTCCACCGGCAGACCACTCTCCAACCATGCTGGCATCACCTCATTCTGGGTGACTTAGAATGAATGCTCCTGGCCACTCTACCAAATGAAGCAACCAGTTTATGCATCGCACTTAAATGTCTTCTAGAACTGTTCCAGGGCTGGGAAGATGGCTCGGTGCTTGCTGCATGAGCCTGACTACCAGAGTTCACCCCCCAGAACCCAAGGAGCGCAAGATGCAAGTAGTACATGTGTCTATAATCCCAGCATGCCTACAGCATTGGGAGGCAGAGTCAGGAGAATCACAATGCTCTCAGCCAGCTAGCCTGGTATTCCTAGAAGAAAACAACTAGAGAGACACTGTCTCAAAGAAGATGGGAGGTGAGGTCTAACACCACAAGGTTCTCCTCTGACGTCCCCACACATGCTCTGGGCAAGGATGCTCATACACATACACAGTAGACGACTGATGATAGACGGTTGGTAGATAGATGATAGATAGATGGTGGATGATAGGAAGGTAGATATATAAGCTAGATGTAGAAGATGATAGATACATTTTTATTTTTTAATTTATTTTTTATTTTTTATTGACAACTTCCATAATTATAGACAATTACCCATGGTAATTCCCTCCCTCCCCTGCCTTTCCCCTTCACAACTCCACTCTCCATCATACCCCCTCCCCCTCTCAATCAGTCTCTCTTTTATTTTGATGTCATCATCTTTTCCTCCTATTATGATGGTCTTGTGCACGTAGTGTCAGGCACTGCAAGGTCTTTCCACACAAAACTTTGGTTAATTTTCCAATTGATTTCTTGACCCAATTTATTACTGGGCCTTGATTTAGTCAACACTGGCTGACTTGTGCAGCAGGCTCTCCTGGGGTGATTTGAGGATTCACTAGTGCACCCCAGACCTCCAAAACTCAAGGGTATGTCTCACTGCAGAGCAAAGCCACAGTCCTTCTCTCTGGGAGGACACCCCGAGGGGACCACAGCCCCACCATCTTCTGGCTGGACTGGCCCTGACCTCCAAGCTCCCTGGAGGAAGGAAAGTGGCAGACGTTCGTGTGAGTGGCTGGTTCTGAGAAGAGGGAAGACATGCCGGCCCCGTGGGAGCTGTCTCGTGGCACTGGGGTCACAGGCCACACTTGATGCTTATCTCTTGTTCAGGACCTAGAAAAACAGGATGTTGGGATTTTTGTTCCCAAGGATTTTTGCAAGGTTTTGCTAAATATATACATATATCTATAACATATACAGTGAAAGATGCCAGCCAAGATATTTTCTGCTCTCACGCGGTCTGAAGCTGACCCTGAGAGGTCAAGGTCTTCCCTCCTGATCGAGCTCTGGCAGGAGTCCCACAGTCATATCCTCTGGTTTTAATTCTCAGCTTCCTGGAGGATGGACAGCAGGGGCCCAGCTCCATCCACAGCCTTTCCCAAAATAAATCACCCGCCTTCTCTGGCAGCAGGAATATGAAAATATTAAACTATCTGGTGGCTCCATGTTCTTTATTTCCTCCTCTTCCTCCCTTGGAGCAGACTTGGAAATGCCTTCAGCAGGACAAAAAGCTGGAACTTTCTAGAAGCCTAAACCACCTCCCAAGTACAAAAAATGCCTTCTGGGCAAGTGGGTAAATGGCTGGCCAGCCAAAGAGGCAAGAGGGGCCAGTTAGTGGGTTCTGGAGTAAACTCAGGTAGGGAGAGACACCCAGGCCACCACCACAGCCTGAAGGAGAATGCCAAAAACTGTGGTCCTGGGCCTTACCAAAGACTCTAAGGACTCCACAATGGGCATACACGTCCTGGCCATGTAAGGACCAAGTGTACTGAGCCTACAGGCATCTAATCAGTGGCTATAGTCAACCTTCGTGGGCACTGGAGGGCACACAGTTGCCCACTTGTGGTAGACACTGTATTTCCTCTCTGCCATCCCCTCTCCTCTGCCCCTCATTCAAGCATCCAAGAAGGTGCTTGGGGAAGCAGTGGGAACCTGAGATGCTTTTTGGTTTGGGATGTCAAGTCCCATTCTTAACAGGAGAGTTCAGAGGTCACACTGAGAATAGTTCAGGGAGGCCGATCCCCAGGAAGCCCATGCCAGGGTGCCTGTGCTGTGCTGGGGGGCTTGCTTGGGTGGTGCAAACTTCCAGGGAGGCGACAGACGGTTCATCCACTAGGAACTACATGCCATGGGTTTCTGGAACATGGTCTGCCTTGAGATGGAATAGACATCAACCAGAAAAGCCCAGCTGTCCCTTTGACAGTGTGAGGACTGGGCTGGGATGAAGCTCAGAGCTAGAGCAGCTCTCTAGAATGTGCAAAGCCCTGGGTTTTATTCTCAGCACTACACACACACACACAAACACATGCACGCACACACATGCACACACACACACACACACACACACACACAAAACCTCTTAACTCGGATTTTCATGATTGCACAAGTCTGTGAATTTTCGAAAAGTCATTGAATTTTACCTTTAAAAATACGTCACTAACTACTGGATAAAGTTGGGGTTATCTGAACATCAGAAATAAAAGTAACTGTTATCAGTTGAGGCTTGGGGCAGTGGGACACAAATGACCAGGCAGGCAGAGTGACAGACAGCTAAGTGCTTTTTTTCCCCCTTCCATGTGAATTTCCTTTCAGGAAAACCACAGTTCAAGGACAAAGCCACACTTTCACTTGCTATTAACAGAGCCACAGAGAAAGAAAACAGCCACCATGTGGTCATCACCCACAGGCTCAGAAGAAATGGTTGTGACTGAAGGGTCAGGGATAAGCCAAAACGGAGGACCAAGGCGTAGTCGTGAGGGTGACCTGCATCCAGAGAAAACGGAAAGGTCCCATTGCACACAGTACCGGCGGGGTATAAACAGTGAGGCAGCATTCGGGAGGTTGTGGTAGCAAGATGGCAGTGAATTCTGGAGTACAAGGAGAGTCCCAGGTCAGCCTGGGCTGAAGTGAGACCCTGCCTCAAAACAATAAGATCTAAACAGTGAGTCACTTTGGAAAACAGCCTGGCAGGACCTCGAAAAGTAAACAGGGAGTTACTGCAAGTCCATCCAGTCCACCCAGGAGAATTGAACCCCAGACCTGCACAGGCAGTGTGTGCAGACATGGTCATAGCGCCTTCATCAGTTGTCACCAAAAGGCAGGATGGGGTGGGATGGGTACCCGTGAGCAAATAGAAAAATCTACGCAATGGAAGATGCCCACACAAAGAAACATTACCCAACCACAAAAACCAAGGAAGTGCCAACCCACACTGTACCAGACAACCTTGCAAACACTGTGCTTAGTAAAGGGACCAGACACAGCCTCAGGTCGTGTGGAGGACATGTCCAAAACAGAAAAGTCCATCTGCCATCAGAAACGGGCCAGTGGTGGCCAGGGTGATGAACGGCAGAATTAGGAGTGGTTATTTAATGAGTATGCGATCCTCTTCAGGAGTGAGACGTTTGTCTGGGAATTAGGTGGAAGCGACAGCTATGTAACACGTTAGAGACCTGCAGGTTATGCGCTCAAATAAACTAATGGTGTGGATGTGAAGGTATCTCGCTGAAGACCCTGGGAGGGCGGGGAGGGGCGTTACTGCCCAGTGGTTATGGTTTTTCCTCTCAAGAGACAGCAGAGCTCTGGTGCCTGGTGCCGATGGTGACAGAACAACCCAGATGGGCTTTGGGCCGCTAAGCCGAACACTCCTGCATAGTCAGTGGTCAAGTTCACACTGTGAGTTTTAACACAGTGACGACAACAGGCAAATGGGAAAGAGAACGGGGGAGGAAGGACCTTCCAGAACCACAGCTCGGCCCCAAAGGAGGAGGAGAACTCCCTAACGAACAAGTGGTCACCAGATCCCCAGCGCCACATGCTGGCGGGGGCCACCTGCCGGAGCCCTGCAGGACGTCCTTCAAGTGTGCACGGCCACCCACAAAGTGGTCTCTTGAGAAATTACCAACGTAAGCACGACACTCTCTAGAGATCCACATTCAGTTCACATAAAACATGGGGAGCGGAAAATGGGCTGAAGGACCCCAGGGGGTCACAGACCCTCACTACACCTCAGTGGCCTTCTCCACTGGCCGGTGTCGGAATGACACACTGAGGGCAGATACGTCTTTCTGAGAAGACTCCAGATGTCACAGCCCAGGCCACAGCTCAGGGATGGGAGCCAGAGTGAAACAGCAGCTGTGGCATTCATCCGGGGACCCCAGGGGTGCTGACTTCAGACTGGTTCTCAGATGCTGTGAAGTGAGCAACATGCCTGTGTCCCGACCCCCAGAACCTGGGGTGCCACCTCGGGTGAGAGAAGGGAGTCTACACATGGGTTGCATCCAAGGCTGGGGAAGACCTTGTCCATCCAGTCACAGGGTCTTTATGAGAGGCATGCTTGCAGAAACAGGAGACAGGGCACAGACAGGCCACCACAGAACTTGGTCAGGTAGATGCCACATTGCTAGTGGAGGAAGAGACTGAAGCCTTGTGGGACCCCAAAGACCAGTAAGAGGATCTCCCTGAGAGTTTCCAGAGGGAACGGCTCTGCAGTGGGGAGCCCCCCGCTGGCCTCTGGCTTCCAGAATAAAGACCTGGCTCTGTTTCAGACCGCTGAACTAGTGGTCAATTGTCACAGCAGCCTTGGAAAGTAAACACAGGCACTATCTGGGAAGCACGCGGCCACTGGGTGTGTTTGGGGAAAGGTCCTCGTTCTCAGGCAATGCTGGCAGGAGGGTGTCACCATGCAGGGCACACCAACTCCCTGCTGAGTGACAGCTGACGCCACTTTGGAGACCCACGAGCACCCTGCCTCACCCCACCAGCCCTTCTTTCCAATAGTGAAAGCTCTGTGCAGCCAGAAAACTTCTAGAGAGGGTGGGGTGTCATAGGAAACTCTGGGGCATGTCCTCACCCTCGGCATGATGAGATGGTGAGGGGTGGTGAGACCAGGGCACAAAGACTGGCAACAGTGGTGTCACACCCCCATCTGAGCTGGCTCTGGGACAGCCAGCACTTCAAGATCCTCTGGGGATAAGGACAGGGGCTGTTTTCCATGCCCAGGGACACACACATGAGGTGGCAGGCGCAACGAGAAGGAAGAGTCTGAGAGCGTCACCTGCCCGCACAACCCACAGAGCTGAACACTTAGCAGGGGATAGGGGTTGTGGCCATCATCAGGAGAACATGCCCGTGAGCAGAAGCCATGGGAAGGGGGCCCTAAGGAAATCTCCAAATACCCACAAACACGTTGCTCAGAGCCCACTAACTGAGGGCACTGGATGACTGAGGGAGCCACATTTGTCCCTGCTCCCTCTCTGCTTCGTCTTGGGGCATGAAAGGGGCAGTGGTGTACTGATCATCACTCTCTGATGCCAGGGCCCAATGTCCAGGCAAGGTGAGTGGCCAGTGTGATGTCATCTGCTAAATGGCTGGTGGCAAGGAAGACTCCTACCTCATTTGGAGAGTGAGTGTCTCCCTATCTGGTTCTGTCAAAGCAGCCTCTACCTCCCACTGTGGGCTGAAAGTCCACCTGAGGGCTGTCAGGCTTTGCAAGCTAGTGCCTTTAACTGCTGAGCCATTTCTCCAGCCCAGCAATATAATTCTTGAGTCCTATGTGAAATGAGCTGGGCTCAAAATACACTCCCTTAGGGTTTGCATAAAGTTGTACATCATCATGACTCTCTGTGAAGGTATAACTTGCTAAAAACTGTAATTTATGGGCTGGAGATATGACTTATCAGTAAGGCATTTGCCTGTGAAGCCAAAGGACCAAGATTCAATCCCCAGGACCCACATAAGTCAGATGCACAAGGAGGTGCACACATCTGTAGTTCATTTGCAGCAGCAGGAGGCCCTGACATGCCCAGTCTCTCTTTTCCTCTCCCTCTCTCTCTCTCTCTCTCTCTCTCTCTCTCTCTCATCTCTCAAATAAATAAATTTTTTTTTAAAGCTGTAATTCCCGAGCCAGAGAGTGGCATCCTGGGTCAGATTTCCCAGTGCCCATGTGCCCATGTGTTGCAGTCAAGTTCACACACTGGCAGAAAACATCAGCCCAAGAGCAGCTTGTTGGAAATAAAAAGGGGAATTCATTTTGGCTCACAGACTGGAGGGGAAGCTCCACGATGGCAGGGGGAAATGATGGCCCGAGCAGAGGGTGGACATCACCTCCTGGCCAACTTCAGGTGGATCACAGCAATAAAAGAGAGTGCCAGACACTGGCAAGGGGAAGTAAGCCCACCCCAACAATACACCGCCTCCAGCAGGCGTTAATTCCCAAATTGCCAACAGCTGGGGACTTCGCATTCCAAACACCTAAGTTTATGGGGAACACCTGAATCAAACAACCATACCATGTAAAGCCAGATGCACAAAGTGGCACATGTGCCTGGAGTTTGTCCACAATAGCAGGAGGCACCGGTGCACCCATGCTCACAGTCTCTTTCTCTCTCATAAGTAAATAAAAATTTTTAAAGCTATTGTCCTGACAGGTTCGGTGTTTCAAATCTCACTTGACATCTTTGCCAGAGAAAGAAGGGAAGAAGACCTGAACTTCAAAATGCCTTCTTGCCTTTGGTAGCAACCCCTGCTGGCAGTAGAGACATTAATTAAAATGTGGAATTAGAGTAGAAAGATCTTGGCCTTTTCTGTGCTTGAGAGTGAAACATGGAATTGGCTGCCCCTTAGCCCAACTGAGGCCCTGATTCAAAGCCCTGAAGTCTCTAAGCATCCTATAAATTTTATATGGAAGCATTATCCACGTAAAGTTAGGTACTTTTAAAAAATATTCTCAGGTGTGCAAAGATCAAAACAGCAGGCAGGAAAGGACCAAGAAGCCTCCACCCCAAGGCCTCAATTAGGGCAAAGGGGAATTCAGAGTTCTCAACCATCCCGAGCCCAGAGTCCATTTGCGGGTTGCTGGCCGCCACGCCGCCCGTGTGCAGAAGCATCGCGCCACAGCGCCACCTGGCGGGAACCTACTTGGAGATGACCTGGAAGGGTTTTCTTACTGAGAGCTTCAGAAAGTGCTAGAACTCTTGGGGATTTGTGAGAAGGTGGCTCTGAAGGGCCCAGGTGGAGGTGTTTCCGTGTCCGAGGGGACCTAAGATGAGCTCTCAGAACCTGAGCCTGGGCTTTCTTACTCTGCACTTAGACCAGCAACTAAGGTCACAGCACTACCCAGTCTGTCCTCTAGAGGAGCATGGGAGCTGACTTTACACGCTGTAATGGTTTATATTGTCAACTTCACCGGTCCTAGAATTACCGCTGATGGATTATGTAGATTAAGATAACCTCTGGGCACATCTGGGAAACTCGCCCCACCCATTTTGCGTCCATCTCACTGCAGGTGTGTTGGGGTTACAGAGCCAGGCTTTCATGTGGGGTACAGAGATCTGACTCCGAACCCCCTGCTTGTGTGGCAAGCTCTTTATCTGCTGAGCCATCTTCCCATTCACTTATATTGACTTGCTGGATTTCAGGAGCAAAAAAAGAATTGCTACATGGCCCAGCAAGTCCCTACCAGGTGTGCACCCCAAAGAATGGAAAACAAACGGAGGCCATATTGCCAGCATCGGTGGCAGCGACACTCACAAGAGCCGAAAGATAGAAGTGACCCGAATGTCTCTAAGGTTGCAGATGGGTAGATAAAATGTGATGTGTCCCTAAGTGGAGTATTAGAGCGCGTAAGTCATGAGTGAGCTATGCAGAGAAGTTAGATGCAAACAGCCACATGTGTGAGGGTCCATGCAGGCAGAAACAACCAGGACTGGGGAGGAGGTGACATGTGTGAATGGATATGAGGCATCTTTGGGGATTGACAAAAGTATTCTGGAAGTCTACAGTGCGATGGTTACACAATGTTAAATGTGTGACATGTTCTGAATGCTAAGTTTAAGGTGTACTTTGGCACAATCCAAAAATGTGGCATGTGTGTTTTCAAAGCCAAGTGTATAAAGCAGTCCTGCAGCCCTGAAGCCAGTGGTCCTGAGTTCAGTATGGCTCTTTGGGGTCATTCTCATTCCTTATGTCATTAACTGGGATCGCGTCTTTCCACAGCAGTGCTCGGCAGTCACGTGCCACTGCTGTTTTCTGAGTGACCAACCTTTGGCTTATATACATAGGCTAAGTTGTTTACTTGGGGTTTTTGTTTGTTTTGTGTTGTTTTGAGTCAGGGTCCCATGTAGGTGAGGATGGCCTTGAACTCCACCTTCATCTCCCTGCCTCCGCCTCTCAAGCGTTGGCATCTGTTTATGAAGTGCTGAAGATTAAGCCCAAGGCCTCACACCTATTAGGCAAGCATTCCACCAACTGAGCTGTAGTCCCAGCTCCCCGTCATTTCTTTTTAAATTTTGCCTGTGTGCGTGGGGGTGGTGTGTGCTTGCCACAGTGTGTAGAGGTCAGAGGACCTTGGGGTGCTGGTACTCACCTTCCAGCTTGTTTGCAACAGGCTCTCTGATTTGCTGCTCTGACCACGACTGGCTGACCCTGGAGCTTAAGGATTCTCCTGACTCCTGCACCGATTAGGCTCAGTGTGGTTAGAGATGTGGGCACCACTACATCTGGTTTTCTGGGGAGCTGAACGCTGGTTGTCAGGCCTGCACAACAAGCACTTTTAACCACGGAGTAGTCTCCTCAGCCTCCAGATCATTTTATTTTATTTTATTTTGTTTTGTCTTGTTTTTTTTTTAATATTTTGGGTTTATTTTTATTTATTTATTTGAGAGCAACAGACAGAGAAAGAGGCAGAGAGAGAGAGAGAATGGATGCGCCACTGCAGATGAATTCCCAACGCGTCCACCCCCTTGTACATCTGGCTAACATGGGTCCTGGGGAATCGAGCCTCGAACTGGGGTCCTTAGGTTTCACAGGCAAGCGCTTAACCACTAAGCCATCTCTCCAGCCCAAGTTTTGTCTTGTTTTGTTTATGAGAGGGAGAGACAGAATAGGCACACCAGGGCCTCCAGCCATTGCAAGCTAATGTCAGACGCACGTGCCCCCTGATGCATCTGGCTTACCTGAGTAGTGGGGAATGGAACCTGTGTTCTTAGGCTTCGAAGGCAAATGCCTTAATTTCCAAGCCGTCTCCTCAGTCCTCCCCCACCCCGAGTCATTTTTAATGGCTGCAAAATGTACCCCAGCATTCCCCTGGGCAGTCACTTGCCACCATAAGCAGCTGTCACGAATATTCACAAACATGTCCCATTATGTCTCGGGACTTTGTTCCCACAGGATGATCTGTCCAGATCAGGGCATTTGATATGTGTGGCTCTTCATAATCTTGCAGGGATATAGGATTCTATAAACTCCCCCTGGGTACCACTGGGACATTTCTGAGACACAGACATGCACACGCATGCGCCATGGCCCCAGATGTTATCAGTATTTATCACTTTTCCGATTTTCCATGTAGAATGCAGAGCCACTGAGCACGCCGAGGGTGACGGTGCACAATGACGTAACGAGATGCTGTCTGTGGTAGCCGGCATAGTGGGGCTTCTTGGAGAATCTCTGAGTGGTGGAGAGAGACCCTAGGCACACATGCCCCCAGGCCTACTCCGCAGGCCATTGCCAGGGTCCAGGCAGAAGCTCCCTAAGCCCCTGAGCCCAGCCCCCCGCCCCCACCCCTCCTGCAGACTGCAGCGTCTCTGACATTTCCCAAGAGCACAAGCGGCTGCCGCTGTTTTGCTAAAATGTTAGTGGGTTTCGATGCCCTCTGCTGGAGGCTTCTGGAGTCAGTGCGCACTGCGGAGACTGGAATTTTCCTCTTCCCTGAGAGCCTGCTGCAAGGCCGGGCCTGATGGCGCAGGCTCAAACGCACTTTCTGCAAGTTGCTGAGGACGGCTTCTACTTAACATCCAAATCAGCAAGTTTACAGCAAGTTATTTATCTCCCACTTTGGGAGTTATTAGTTCTGGATGGAGACTCTTATTGTATAAGGTTTGCCGAGAATTTATGAGTCTCTCTGGAACCGGGGAGGGTATTGATCTTAGTGAGTAAACATTTTAAGCAAATTAAGTGTTGGTAGTAATAATACTAATAATGCCTACCATTTTTCAAGTGTCTGCTCCGTGCCAGCCATTTAATCTCTCTGGTGGCAACAGAGGGCAAGTTTTATTACCCAAACATCTCGCATGAGGAACCTGAGATCCCCCTCCCCAGGAGTCTGCCACTGATTGGCCCAATGCCACATAGCTGGTGGCAGAGAAAATCTGTAAGCCAGGTCTACCAGGGGGCAAGGCCAGCTTTCCTGCTAGGATCTGGTTAGTAGGTTCTGGGGTCTTGAGACCGTAATTCCCACTGGTCATTCCTTTCACCAACATGACAGGGTTGGGAAGGTAACAGACAAAGCGAGAGGGTCTCAAGAGGTGGCTGTTGGTCTGGAAGTCACAAAACTAATGAGGAGAGAAAGGTCTGGAACCCTAGTCCACAGTACACTGAAGGGAAGACAACATTACCAATGCTGGCAAAAAAACAGTTTTACTCACACGTCTGCTCTAGCCAGGGCTAGGGAAATGACTCAGCAGTTTAAGGTGCTTGCTTATCTGAGCTTGAGTCCTCTGTGCCCATGTAAAGCCAGATGCAAAAAGTGGTGCATACATCTGGAGTGTGTTTGTGTTTGTAGCAAGAGGCCAGAGCACCCATGTTCTCTCTCTCTCTCTATTTCTCTCTCCCTTTCTCTCTCTCTCACCCACACACACATAAATGAATAAAAAAATTTTTAAAGCATATCTTGTATGGCTTTGTATAATACAAAACATACTTTGTATTGGCTTACAGAAGAGAGGCGAGTTACAATGTCACACACGGCGGGGGTTTGTGAGAGGAGGACCACCACTCTCCCAGGGGTCAAGCAGAGAGGAGGGCCACGGTAGTTTGTTTCTGACCGCTCTGCAGCCAGGGAAAATCGAAACGCCATGGCCCATTCAGCCATCATCTTCTCTGCATCCGCAAATGGGTCCCAGTTCCCCAGACTGCTTCCCGGGCTGGCACGAGGCTCACGAGTGAGTGAGGAAGAGGTAGGGTGGGCCTCTTTCGATGCCCTTCACGGCAGCTGGGGGTGCGCCATGACCGTGTGTTTGCACAGGGCCCTGAGCTCGAGGGCCTGTCATCAGGCTTTTGTGGGTTACAATACCTGGGAAAGGGCCCCCGCCCCAACAAGTGCTGAGATTCTCAAAAACTAAGGATCTGCAGGACCCAGTAGCATGCTCAAATGACCCTATCCCATACTGAGAAATATGTCAACGCAGAGAGTTTAGAAGTTACGCCATGTCTAGCCAAATATCTAATTGAATTAGAGGCAAATGAAGATAGAGTGCTTGTCCCCAAGATTGTGGGTCCTGGTGCCAGGCAGTTGGCTCTCCCAGTGACAAAGACTGCTTAGCACAGCTCTTGGCAAACGCAGGGCTTGGAGAGACACCACTTGTTAAGTTAAAAGGGTACCCAAATCACCACCCCCCGCACACCTCATTAGCTAAGTGACCTGGCCATGGGATCGGGGTTGTTTAATATCTGCCTATTGATTTTGGAGAGTGCTTGCCAAAAACAAGATCTCCATCTTGACACAGTTGATGCTGAGATATTTTTTCCTGACTGTTATTTGTCAGACATAGCGCTGAGCTGGGTAAGGCCACGTAGGCTGGTATGAGAGCGCCGTCAAGCAGACCCCACTTACTATGACAGCAGGAAACTCGGGCCACTAATCTGAAAGCCAGATACTGTTTTGGGGAAGCAAGTGAGAAAGTAGGGCAGACAGGATACAATGCCATTCTTGGTCCCCCGAACAACAACGTGACAGATGTTCGGGAGACCTCTGGGTTCCGGAAGTTGTGTTAAGATACAGGGCCTGAGGGAACATCGATGGCCTGTGGGGGGCGACAGGATGGACGAGGTGTGTCACTGCAAGGGCTGTGGTTATGGATGGTCCTAAGGGTCTTAAGTTCTTTCTAGCACTTTCCCAGCGAAATGAACAGTTGGACAGCAAGGCGTTGTTCCATGGTATGCCTCGTTTTATATCATAAGTTTTCTTCAAAACATCAAGCCAATATTTTAAAACTTCGAATGGTCAAAAAAAAAAAAAAGTTAGGTTTCAGTTCTGAAAGTTCTAGAATAATCTAGCAGTCTTTTGCTTGCCTTTCTGCTGGAGCTGGGTCCCCCGGTGCTGTCCTCAGTGTCCTTGCCCCTGTCCTTTACTGAGCTGGCTCACCCACTCCTGTGCTGTGGCCTTGGGCCATGTGGCATCAGGGCCTGGGATGAAGCACAGATGCTCAGAAGTGGTCTGCCACAGGGACAGAAGGCCACGCGGGGGGGGGGGACGGTGGGGAGGCTGAAGAGATAGCTTAGCAGTTAAGGCACTTGCCTATGCAGCCCAAGGAACCATGTTCAATCCCCAGATCCCACGTAAGCCAGATGCACAAGGTGACGCATGCACACAAGGTGGCTCCCGTATCTGGGGTTCAGTGGCAGTGGCTAGAGGCCCTGGTACACCAATTCTCTCTCTCTCTCTCTCTCTTTCATTTAAAAAAAAGAAAGAAAGGAAAACGTCTGAACAGAGAATGCTGCTTAAAGGACTCTCTGCTCAAAACAAAGCACGAGTGCCTTTGGGAAGAGAATGGAGGTACTCTGGGGGCATTAGGCCTGGCAACCAGGAAGAAGCTGCCAGCCCATGCCCCCGTGTGAGTTCACCTTTGCCTCGTACCCTGTTTCTTCCACATCTGAGCCCACTTGTCACCTTGCCACTGGGGCCACAGCGTCCTCTTGGGAGAATGTGTTTCTGGAACCACATCCCCCCAGCTTCTCCTCTGCCCTTCCTCCCCGAAGCAGCAGCCAGCCCCCTTAGAGAGAGCTCCTTAGAGAGAGCTCAGCCCAACGTGTGCCGCGTGACAGGCCACCGAAGCTCTGAGATGCTCTGGTTTAACAAACTGAAATGCACAACCCACGCAGCTCACGACCTCCCACCGTGGGCTGGCGCTCGCTCCACACAGTGGCAGCGAGGCTGTTGTCATTACCGTTTTCACCCCTATTATCCTGGTGCATTAGACGCCTGAAAAGGGAGGGAAGGTAATGGACTCCCATCAACCCAGCCCCATAATTGGGTGCCGTGGACAATGAGCTTGAAATGAAAGCCTGCCGTCGGCTCCCGGTGGGGCTGGGCTGGACTACAGCGGGTCGCGACCTCACCTGGTCTATCAACGCCTTTCTTCAGATCATCACAAAATCTGGTGTCTGAGTCACATCAGTCCCTCCCTGTCTTGCCCAGTGAGTTCTGTGGTGGCCACTGTGAGGCTGAGTGGGTTACCTGGGGGTCTTCTTGGACTTGCCCGAAGGGCTGCTTTTCTTGGACTTGCCCGAAGAGCTGCCTTTCTGGAGGACCTCCTTCAGCAACAAGTCGTTGGGGTCCTTCGCCCCGGACTTGGCCAGCCAGTACAGGAGGAACATGGTCCTCTCGCTCTGCCTGCGCTTCAGGCGGCGGGCGATGGCGATGGGCGTCTCGCCCCTGGCGTCCCTGTCGTGGATGGAGGCGCCGTACTCCAGCAGGGGCCCGATGCAATCCAACCGACCCATGGCCGCAACCACGTGCAGCGGGGTCCTGCCCAGTGGGGTCCTGCCGAGGCAGTCGGCTCCTGTGAAAGAATGCAAGCGGTCTGGGGCGGCCCCTCTCACAGTCATGAGACCGGCTGTGGGACACTCACTTGGGACAAGAGGAGGGAGGAGGCAGGGCTGTGACCAGGGACACTGGACACCTGCTGCCTGCTCCCCTGGGAACATGGGAGCCCTCTCCAAGCCCATCACCCCTCCCCCTGCTCCAGTCTTCACCTCCAGCCTGGGTCAGCCACAGGCTTTGATCTTTCCACAGGGTTCATGTCGCTCTCCCACTTCAACTACACCGCCGTGTCCTGCGCTGAAGTAATGTCCTGGGTCTTTGCTGGTCTGTCTCACTCCACCTCCCCTTAATTACCCCAGCACCATCCGTCTTTTTCCAGACTACCTCTCCCAAGCTCCAGATATACCTACCTACCCTTTTCTACCTTTTTTGTTTAATATTTATTTAGTTAAGAGAGAGAAAGAGAGAGAGAATGGGTGTGCCAGGGCCTCCAGCCACCACAAACCAACTCCAGATGCATGCATCACCTTGTGCATCTGGTTTATATAGGTACCGGAGCATCAAACCTGGGTTCTTAGGCTTCACAGGCAAGAGCCTTAAGCCATCTAAAACCACTAAGCTATCTCTCCAGACCCTTTTTTCTATCTTTACCGTTAAAGACAGGATCACTTCAGATGGGGCTGGTATGAAGGCCAACCACTTGGGGACAGTCCCAACAGTATGACTGCTCGGCAGGAAGCAGTCGGGAAACGTTTTAACTGCTCCTCCGTGTCTTGGTGGTCACCTATTTCTATCCCATGATATCAAGAGACTGGACTTGGCAAAGGGCACAGCCTCTGTCTGGTATATCCTAAAGGATTCCAGTGGGGGTCATGTTTGGTCATGATAAGACTGGGAACCAAGAAGACTGGACAGGACATTCTGTCTTCCCCAAGTAGAACGCACTCTACTTCCTGCCAGAGTTACCATGTTCTAGGAGGTACCGCACAGTGTCCACATGGCCTCTGTGAGAGGTGATGTACAAGGCCACACATGCTCTCTGAGAAGTCCACTGCTTCCACCTCTCACCCTGAAAGTTCTGCGAATTCGCCGTCCGGTAGAAGGACTCCTCACTGATACCAAGACAGGACAGCTGGGCAAGGGACACAGAGCAAGGGCGGTGTTCTTGAGAGTGTGGCCAGCGGTGGGCCATGCTTGGGGGGAGCTATTGTGACTGCAAAACAAGGTGCGTGGTGGAAAAGGAGGGGTGCTGACCCTCTGGAGAAGGTGAGATGCCCCAGTGGAGGATGGTGGGCGTTGTTCAGTGGTCTTTACATGTCCAGGAAGCCTGGAGTCGTATGCAGGAAGGTCTTCCTTGCCAATGTTTGGAAGAGAGAAAATAGCTAGCTGGTGTCCAGAGGAAAGTGGTTGTGGCCCTCTGGGAAGACACCAGCCAACACGACGTGGCCCCCTAGAGGGAGTCCCAAGAGGGGAAGTCCTCTTGGAGGGGTGCTGGACTCTGGTCTTCCGATCTATTTTTGTGCCCATTGTCCATGGTGATGTTTGGAACACTGAACTCTGCCCATCATAGAATCATCTGGGGTGAGGTCAGTATTTGGACACAGGGAGGAAGGCTATGGGATCTCGTAGAGAGGAACTGTGTCCCCAGATGACAGGGACAGGGACAGAATGGCAGGGAGGAGCTGTAGGAGCAAATGCATGGGATATATAGAGTACATCAGTTATTTAGGACCTTGTAGGGAAGAGCTTACCCCAGGGCACAGCAAAACCCAGAAAATAGAAGGGAGGCTGGAAGAGAAGTGGATAAGGAAAGAAAGAAGGAAAGAAAGAAAGGAAAGAAGGAAGGAAGGGAGGGAGGGAGGGAAAAAGGGAAGGAGGAAGGGAGATTGTGTGGATGAGCTACAGCTGGGGTGGGACCAGCCCTTGCTACCAAGGCCAGTGTGGACATAGGTATCCCATGGTCACTGCGCCTGCTCTTTCCTGGATGAGTTCCAACACCCCCTCCTGTACCCAACCTTCCCCTGACCCCTGTTCCACCAGGAAACTGCCTCTCCTCCCCCTCCTCCTTGGGAGCTCAGAGTCTTCCCAGTGTCTCCTATGCAAAGCACAGGAGCTTGCCCCCATGCCAGCCATTCATCTTCCCTGATGGGTAAACATCCTGATCTTTACCCTCTTTCCCTTCCCACCCCACAGGCAACGTCAGCGGGGAACTCTGCAAACAGCAGGGCCTACTGCTGGCCAAAGAGACTGGACACCTCCCTCCAGGACTGGGACAAGCGCTCTTCCCTAGTATTACATTTGATTTTCAACTTTAGGGAAGATGTGCTAGCTGGGCTCCTTTGTGGGGTTTGTAGGTCATAAGTAAGCAAGCCCAGGGAAGTCACAAGCCCAAAGTGACTGGAAACACTACATTGGTGGCCTATATTTTTCCTGCCCTAAAGTCTTTGTTCAAATACCAACGTCAAATACCCCACCTCTATATATGTATGATTGCTTAGTAGACAGTCAAAGAAGCATGAAACCACCTTACTGGGATCCCCTTCCACGGCTGCTAAAACCAGCTCCGTCCAACCATCGTAATGCCAGATACATAAAGAAATAACCCCGCCGGGAGCGACATCATGGAACTTCAGCGTGGAGTTATCCATCAAAACTCCTGCGGGGAAACAATTTTTTGTTTAAAAAACAAACATGGAGGTCTTGGAGAAAAATCATTACATCAGTGGAGAATGTTTGACCTTGGATACCACAAAGATACTTTTAGAATCTTAAAGAAAAGTCTCACTTGGCAATTCTGCATGATTCTGTTTGTTGCCATTAATGCTTTTTAGAAAATTAATTTGGCTCAGTTTAGAGAGAAGCTGGGCACAAAGAAATAGCAATGATTTATAACAACTTGTAATTGGAGCTTGTCCTGTTGGGGGAAAAAATCATGAGTCAGTAAAGTTGTTTTATGAGGCAAACTCTACAAACAGCATTACTTAAATCTGAAGTGACTTTAGACCACAGGCATGGCAAGTTACCTACGTTAGCCAAAACACCAGCTCTGGGGAAGGTTGTCTCAGCTAGTTAAGACATGGCCAAGACAAGAGCATCACATCTTGCAGACAACAACCTGTGACAGGGCTTTTCCACTCTGGGCACAAGAAGGCAACTCTCCCTCTCTATCCTGAGCACCACAGCAGGATGCTTAACCATTTCCCCAGCCCTTACTCTCTGTATGCCAACTGCACCTGTTATGAATGTCCCTGGAAATTGCCTTTGGAAGACAAGATGTTCCCTGTACGGGCACACAGTCATGCCAGAGGCCAGAGTAGACACCGATTGTATTTGGATTTGAGCGTCAGAGCTGTTATGTGGTTACACGACCCAGCATCTAATTCGCTGGGAGGACAGGTGAACTTATCCGTGTGTCCTAAACCCAGGCTCAGCCAGGCTGGGCACCACACGCCTGTAATCCCAGCTCCCAGAGCGGGGACGGAGGAGCAGGAGAGTTCGAGGACAGCCTGGGCTACTGTAGCTCAAGAGAGTAGTAGCAGTCGTGGCTAGCGGGCAGGGGAGTAGCAACAGCAAATAAATCCAGGCTGGGGAAGATGGTCAGAAGTCAGGGCAAAGCAGCATATGGGACGCCATACTCGTTTGCCTCTTGAAATGTAAGCACAGTGTCTTCCTGGCCCCCTCCCACCTTAGCAATGAGAGCAGGCTGCCTTGTATAAGCACGATCTTGGGGCTGCCTGGCTGTGTCAGCACCCCCGTTTGCAAGTGACTTTGCCATGGTGTCATTGCTCTTGATCCACGAGTCCATATAGTTAGCAATTCTTGAATTCTCAAAAGGATCCTTCAAGATAGGTGGAGTCACCACCTGCTAGGGACAAACTGAGGCTGTCCGGGCAGTTCAGGACATGGCAAGGCAGTCTCCTAGGGACCTGTCAACACCATGCAGTGACAGAAATCTCCAGAGGGTGAGGCAGGCAGAGAACAGCGATCTGCAGATCAGAGCCGGGCCCTCCTTGTGGACAGAAGATGGAGGACTGACAGTAGTTAGTCTAGAACTTGACTTCGAGCCACTTTATAGGAATGAAGGAGAGCTCAGTTTCCCTGAGAAATACGTGACTGTGCCTCAGTTGCGGAATAGTTTCTACAGAAATCTCGGTATATCCTCTTTGCAGACAGATGGACGGCCAGTGCCTTGGGCTCAAATACTAATTATCGGTAGCTAAACAAATGATCAGAGCCAACAACAGACGTGTGAGGACAGCCCTTGCCCACAAATTTACTCGCCCATTTTTAAATGTGTGCTCCCCCAAGGTTTTCACACCATGATCTCACTGACTCTCCCTTCTGTAGCCTTTGAGGTGGGCAGATGTGTCTGTCAGCCGATTATTTACAGACAGTAGCCCAAATTTCTCCTAGCAACGAAGAGCACCTTTTGTCTTCCCGCCAGCCACAGCCAGGACAACACAGCACAGAGGTCAGGCCCGGAATGGTTGCTAAGTGACAACACCGTGACGTCAGTGTGTGAAGTCACCCCATCTCTCATTCCTTCTTTCACTGTCTTGAATTTATAGCTCAGCAGAGCTCATCAGTGGAAATAAATGAACAGAAGGGGTCCAGACTGTGGTAGCTAGGGAATACATAATTTCCAAACTACTTTTTGGGGACCTCTCACTCAATCCTCCAAAGACTCACCCCCACTCTTAACATGTTAAATCCAGATTGGGACTCAAGAAAGACACAACTTCTTGCTAAACAAAGCCATAAAGAAAAATGTCCCGGAGTGTCTTTCACAAGAAAACACACATGTTATAGAAGATATTTAGCCTAGTTTAAAAAGTGCTAAGGAAAGGCGTTTGGCCTTGCCTGCAAGCTCGCAGTTTGCAGAGTCATCCCTGGGCACGGTGGGGGCGGGGGCACAGAATTCTAGAGCAAATGGGGCTGTGCTCTGTGGATTAGGAAACTGAGCCCAAGAGGACAACATCTGCGAGGCGGAGTGCAGGGACAGGCTGCTCTCAGAGCTGTCCCCATCACTCCTGGCCCTGCAGTGCAGCCGCAGGACGGCTGGCTGCTCATATCCCAGGCAGCAGCCCAGAGATTTTTATATATACAGTATATATACTGTATATACAATATATATAATGTGTATATATATGTACATATATATACCATATATATATATTTCATATATATATATATATATTCTTTGTTTTCTTGAAGTGTTTTGTGTTGATTTCCACCAGGTGGGGCAATGATGGAGCCTGGGGGCTTTGATCCTGTTTTCATATCCTAAACATTGTAGGGAACTGGGACAAGGAAAGATAAGTCCTCAGGTTGGGGGGAGTCTGAGGAAGGAGGGACAGGTGGGCTGTAGAGATGCTGGCCTCCACTGGGTGCCGCCCCCATGGGATTTGTCTGGATAAGGGGCTTGGGGGGGGTCCTGATTTAGAAGAGCTTCAGGTTCAGGGTCCTGATGCTGGTGGGCTCGCTGGAGCTCCTGATGTGGGCAAGGACACAGCTTGGAATTTGGGGTTCTGATACAGACTGGTTCAGTGCTAAGACTGGGGGCTCAAATGTTGGCAGGGTTTGCTTGCTTAGAGCTCTGGGGTCTTGATAAGGATAGAATTTATTCTATTTTGGGTTTCTCACAAAAGCAAGGGTTGCTGTGTGTTTGGAGGTGATGGCTTAGAAAGGCTCTGTTATAAGACTTGCAGTCCTTGTATGATCAGAACTTGGAATTTGGGGTTCTCGTCTAGCCCTGAGTGGTGAGCAAATGGGGCGACTGGGCAAGTCTGCCCTGAGGTGTGGGGTCTTGATAGTGATAGAGTCTGCTCCAAGATTGGGGTCCTGATGGAGGCCAGGTTTGGTCTGGACTTTAGGATTTTGATGTGGGTAGGTTTGGCTAAACAATCTGAGTTTCAGATGTAAAGTTTGTTCTGAGTATTGGGGTCCTCAAAAGGTAAGAATTATTCTTAACTTCAACTTCCTCCCAGGGTCATAGTTGGCCTCAGCTTTGGGACCCTCATGAACACATGGCATGCTTGGATATTGGGGTTCAGAGAGGGTTTTAGTTTTGGGTGTCCTGATGGGAGGGTTTATCTCATCTTTGGAACCCTCCTGAGGACCCTTGGCTTGGACTGTGGTTTTGATGTGAGCTTGGGACTAACTTTGAGATGTTGACAGAGTAGGCTTTGGGTTTGAGGGATCCAGATGTGGGCAGGTTCGCTTTGGGGTCTGGCAGCCTTACATAGACTGGGGTTTGGCTGCACAGATGTGTGGTGGGAGATGAGGTTCAGAATGAGGGAGCTGTGTTCTGGGTTGACAATTGTGATGTGGGCAGAGTCTGCTCTGGCATTTCCAGGGGCTGGTGTGCTCAGGGGAAGTTGGGGAACTTGAGAGTCAAACGTGGGGTATGTAAACAGAGCATGGGACTCTGAGGTGCTTATCTCACACAGGGTTTATCTCAGCCTTCGGCATCCTGGTGGACTCAGCTGTGGAGGATTCTTGATCCTCTTGGTCACATAGTTAGCCTGGGGACTTGGGGCTCAGATTTGGCCATACTTGTTCTTAACATGGGGGTCCTAGGTGGGCAGGGTTTGTTTTGAGTGCTTGTGTTCTCACGTAGACACAGTGACTGGAAGATTGGGATTCTGAGGTAGTGATGGCTAGACTGAAGGTTTGGGGGTTCAGTCTTGAGCAGGTACATTCTGGGTTTAGGGGAATGGGTAGCATCTATTTTCATTTTGGCACTCATAAAAACAAGTTGCTAGAGGACTTTGGGTCCTGAGAAAGTGGTAGTTAGCCTGTAGATTTGGGGCTCAAATTTGGAGATTAGATTTTTTTTTCTGGGTTTTGGGATCCTGGGATGGACAAGGTTTGGGTTTTAGCATCTTTGTATGGGCACCGTTAACACAGGAACACAGTTCCTTGTGTGGGCACAGCTGATAGAGGTCTGGGGGTTCCTTGTCTGGGCACAGCTGACAGAAGTCTGGGGGATGGGAGAGGCATGGTTAGTGTGTAGAGCTGGGAGTTGTCTGGTTGAAGTTGTGAGTTTTGGTGTCCTGGGATGCACAGGCTTGTCTTCGGTTTGAGCACAGCGCGGTATGTTTCCACATTCTGAGCAAGCCACAGATCTCCCGGAGGTTCTGGGCTGGGCCTTGGTAGACTTCTTCTGTGTCTGGAGGTCAGCCCCTGGCATCTTTCAGGGTCAGCCTGGCTAGACTACTTGTGCTCTGACATCCACAAGCCCAGCTTGAGATCTGGAGGTTTGCTTTGAGACTGGCGTGCTGACAAAGGTGGGCTTACCCTCCGTTTGGGGCGGGGGTCTTAATTGAGGACGGGCTTCGGTTCAAGTTTGCAGTCTTGCATGGATGTAGCTGGCTTGGCCACTTGGGTCTCTTATCTAAGGGCCTGGGCTGCTGTACCTTTGAGATTTGGAGTCCTGAGTGGACAGGACCCTACTTACTCAAGTGATAAAACCTGATATAGGTCGGATGTTTGTGATCAAGGTTCCCCTTGAGATTTGAGTCTAAGACTACCATGTCTTTGGAGCTAGAAGTTCCTAAAGGAGCAAGACCTCGAGGGACTTTTTCACGGTGGTTGGGGCTGACTTGGACACTTTGGAGTGGGCAGACTTCCCATGGGGGACTTGGGGCAGAAGTGGGCCAGTGGCCCTGGGTGGAGGGAGCCCGTGGGATGTGGGGAGGGGCTGGGCAGGGGCCACCTTCATCCAGGTACTGCAGGCGCTGCAGGTTAAGGGGGATGCCGACCATCAGGTCCAGCTCCTCCTTGAGCTCGCGCACGGTCATGTCGCTGCGGCAGTTGGCCACGCGGAACATCTCCCCGGTCTCCTCCAGCCGCACCCGCAGGAAGAAGACGTCAGGGATCGAGTCGGGGGACACCGACAAGCTGCTCGAGGCCCGCGGCTCGGTGACGGCTACCCGCTTGCTCTGGCGACAGGCCCGGCCCTGGCGCTGTACGGGGCGCTCCTCGGCCTCGGGGTCCAGCGGCCTGGGGGACCGCACGGCCCCCGTGTCCGCCGCCGCCGCCCGCATGGCCCCGTCCCCGTACCCCCCCACCCCCTCCGCGGCCCGGGCGCATCACCACGCCCGCGCGGCCTCACTGTGATGCGGCCGGGTCTTGACCCTGAGCCTCATAACGGCAATGGCCGTGCTGCTCCCAATACAACCTTGGCGTCATTTAGGGGAAACTGCCTGGGAACACGTGGCGCGCTGCCCCCAGAGCCCGGAAAGTGTTTCCAGCATGGACGGAGAATGGCCAGCTGGCAGAAATATGCCTCCCTTTAGTAGGTTAAGGGCTCTGCATGGGCCACGGGTTTTGCAAAGTGGCCACAAACCCATCAGTTTTGAAAACTGCTCTGAATTCTGGGATGGATGAGCAAGAGAACCCTTGGGCCAGCCTGAGAGGACACCAGGTCAGGATGCTTTTCTGAGCAGTGTCTCCCATCAATGCTCTCCAGTGCTCAGACCAACAGGACGATTCCAGGACCTCCAGCAGGTACCTGTAAAAAGTCAAAGGAGCCAAGGAATGGAGGAAGTGCCAGGGCTCAGAGCCACCCTTGAAAACTTGGTTGCTGTTGAGAATAAAATGTAAGTTTTAAAAATACTTTGGGGACTGGAGAGATGGTTAGCGGTTAAAATGCTGCCTTTGAAGCCTTAAGGATCCAGGTTCAATTCCTCAAGACCCACATAAGCCAGATACACATGGTAGAGCATGTGTCTGGAGCTCATTTCCAGTGGCTAGAGCCCTGGTTCACTCATTCTCTGCAATAAATAAGTAGAAATAAAATATAAAAAATACTTTTGAGAGAACTTTGCCACAGAGCCCCTTTTGGCACAGCACAGTGACCCATGGCTGCACCCCGGCACCTGGGGGTGGAGGCGGGAGGGTGAGCAGTTCAAAGCTGTCCTTGAGCTGCAACGCCAGACCTGCAAGTTCTAAGACTCAATCTCAAGAAAGCCAAAAGCAAACAAAAGAGAATGAAGAAGGGGGAAAAAAAGAAAAAGAAAGCTTTTAGTCAGGCATGGTGGTGCACACCTTTCAGTCCCAGCACTCGGGAGGCAGAGGTAGGTGGATCACCGTGAGTTGGAGGCCACCCTGAGACTACAGAGTGAGTTCCAGGTCAGCCTGGGCTAGAGTGAGACCCTACCTCAAAAAAACCAAACAACAAAAAAAAAGTTTTTGTGTGCTACTGGATGACAGAAAACTACTATGAGTGGAGATTGCGCAGATAGCCAAGCTACAGGGTCTTAACAGCCTTCCCAGACAGGCTGTAAATCAGCATAGAAATCATTCCTCAGAACACAAATAGAAACTTGTTTCTCTTCCCTTGTTAGAAAATCACACTCTCTATAGAATACAAGCTTCCAGTTGGAGAATTCTCACTGCTGTTCCATTGACACATTTTAACAAGACAGTCTCACTTTCTAAGAATAAAAAAAAAAAAAAATGCTTGTATTAGAAACGAAAATAGTATGTCCACCTATTTACTTAAGCACACATTAAACACAGATGGACTTAAAAAAAAAAAAAAAAAAAGAATGGTGCCTCTAATTTTAGAGAACTCATTCTTTGCCAAAGTTGGCTGAATGCTACCCAGAGTTACAACTTGGGACTCACAGAGTTATCATATTTTCTTTGGCATGTTATAGACTCCGTCCTTTCTTTTTAAAGAATCAATTCAATGGTATTTGGGGGCCAGAGGGGGGACATCCTGTATGCCAGGAAATTCAGTATTTAACATCAGTAGTTTTTTTTAAAGCATATGTGAAAAAGATGAAAGGGAAAAAGGCCACAGCTCTCATACCCTCTGCAGTCAGTTCCTGAACCCCAGCAGTTTCTGCTCCCTTGGGACTACCTATGGCACCTGCAAGTCAGAAGCAAGCCTAGTGTGAGCAGCCATGAATGCAGAATTCAACAAATGTTTACAGAACCTTGAACTGTTTGTTAAGCAATGAAAAATCTGTTTAAGTTCCTTTAATGCATCTTTCTCAGTCTAAATTTTAAGAGCATGAAATCTACATACTGTGTACATAGATTTAATGGCCAATTTAATGAGCACACAGTTTAACCCTCAAATCACTGTTATTTGTGGGCAAGTTCTGATCAAAACTAAGGATTCTTGCCAGTATGGTGGCACATGCATTTAATCCCAGCACTTGGGAGTCTGAGGCCACCCTGAGACTTCAGAGTGAGTTCCAGGTCAGCCTGAGCTAAAGCGACCTACCTCAAAAAAACAAACAAACAAACAAACAAAAACAACTAAGGATTCTTATTTTTGGATAAGATGTTAAAGCATTAGATGTAAAGAGATACCCATGTGTCTATGATTAACTTCCTTCCTGAGTTCTTAAACATATGACAACATGTCTGTATAAAAATGAAAATCTGGCCAGGCATGGTAGCACACACTTTAATCTCAGCACTTAGGAGGCAGAGGTAGGAGTATTGCTTTGAGTTCGAGTTCGAGTTCGAGGCAAACTTGAAACTACCGAGTGAGTTCCAGGTCAGCCTGGGCTAGAGTGAGATCTTACCTAAAAAAAAAAAAAAAAAAAGAAAAAAAAAAGAAAAGAAAAACGAAAAGAAAATCTGGGACCTGGGCCTGGGTGATGGATCACTAGTTAAAGACACTTGCTTCAAAGCCTGGCAGCCCAACTTCAATTCCCCAGAATTCATATAATGCCAGACAAGCATTTCTCTGTAGCAGCAAGGAACCCTGGTACATTTGTACACATACATGTACATACATGCACACACAAACACACAGGCAAATAAATTTTAAGATTTTTTTAAAATGGGAATCTTCCAGCTTTATGACTCTCAAAGGCCAGCACCCATGTTTAAGAGTTTCTGCAATAAGGGGAGGGTAGGGCTGGAGGAAATGTTCCAAGTATGCTTTGTAACAAAAGCACAGCAATAGAAAGGCTGGTATAAATCACTCTTTACTGGGTTTGTTTTACAGTTTTCACAAGAAAACAGATCAGATCATATTCACAGCAACTCTAAAGTGGGATATAAATTTAAATGACATTTGTTCAACTCACTGACAGGAGGCCAATATTACAGTACTATATTTTCTTCCCATCATTTTATTTGCATATGTACAATCCTTCAGTTGAGAATAAAACATCATCTTACACTATACTATGTAGGAAAGCCTGAGGGAAGTGGGTCTATTAAAGGCTTACAAGCTTCTCGTGGACACTTTATTGGCAAGGGAGGCGTTATTTACTTATATTTTATGAGGTTTTTGTTTTTGTTTTTTGAAACAGGGTCTTATTATGTAGTTCAGCATGCCTGGAATTCTCTATGTAGCCCAGGCTGGCCTTGAACTCACAATCCTCCTGCCTCAGCATCCTGAGTGCTGGAATTACAGACGAGTGCTACCATGTCTGGCTCCGAGGGGCACTTTAGACAATGCAGTGTCTCCTAAAGAAGACAGACTGCTGGTTGCAACCTGCACCCCAGCCTCCCTACAGGACTGTTCCAGAGCAGGCTCGGAGGGAAAGCGGCATCAGCTCGGCCACCTAAAAGAAGCCTCTGCTGGTCTCAGTGGCCTGGGCTTCAGACAGGTAGATGGTGACTTGAGGGTCTGACGTGAAAGTTTCAAAATTCCTCTGCGGGTTATGGTGAAGTGAGTCCCCTTCAAGTGGCATCTTGGGGAAGTCAGCTCTGCTTCTTCAGGACAGTGGCGCCAAGGACATCCTGCTGCTTTGGCTCTTTGGTGGCAAAAAAGGCAACGTCTTGGTCCCGGTCCGACTGCAAAGCCGACAGGCTCTTCAACTCGTTCAAGATGAGGGTTCCCAGCATTTCTAAAATATGCTAAGGAAAAGAAAAAACATAAGTTGGGTTCACAGGTGCCATGAACTGAGTTCTAGAACATATTCTAGTTTTACTGTTGTTCTAAACCATGTTCAGACAATAAATCATTTCTCCTAGAGCAGTCATACCTAAATCCTTTCAAATGATAAAAATTCCTTACTGTGAAAGTATTTCTGGAATTTTAAGGATGGATTCCTGGTAGTAATGTGTATTTTAAAAATTGTAGGAACTAATTTTTTTTTTTTCCAAAGCAGGGTCTCACTCTAGCCCAGGCTAACCTGGAATTCACTATGTAGTTTCAGGCTGGCCTTGAACTCATGGCAATGCTCCTTCTTCTACCTCCTGAGTGTTGGGATTAAAAGCATGTGTGCCACACCCAGCTAGTAACTAAATTTTTAAATATTATTTTTGCTCCCAAAACATGAAAGGACTGGCAGTATACAGGGAGACGCAGGAGGGGCAGAGAAGGGTGGAGGACATGGCCAGAAATGGCCAAGCAGAAAGGAATGTGGAGAGAAATGAGCCCCAGGAACATGGCTACTGTTGGGTCAAAACACAGTACTGGTGTTGAGGAGATCAACTGCTCTGAAGTTAAAGGTGCTTGTTTGCAAAGCCTGCCAGCCACAGTTCAATTCCCCAGTACCCTTATAAAGCCAGATGCACAGGAGTCTAGAGTTTGTTTGCAGCAGCAAAAGACCCTGGCACACCCATTCACATTTTCTTTTTCTCTCCCCTTACAAGTAAATAAAGTAGATTTAAGGTTGACAGAAGCACACTGCTGACTGCAGGCTCCGTGGGGGGGGGCTGCAGCTATGCCGCTCTCCTCTCCCGTCAAAGCTCAGAACCCATCAAAGCCTCCCTCCTTTCCAGAAAGCTAAGCAGCAGTCTGTACTTTGTCACGTGCTAATTAATCAGGAATGACTTATAAACAACAAATGTGCAAAGAAGGTGCCTTGTGCCTCCATGAGACCTGCCTTGAGTTGTCAGGGGTCTCGATGGGGGCCAGGGAGGACAACACACCTTTCTCCCACAGCGTATGCCACAGGGCCTTGGCCAGCCAGGACTCAAACGTTTGGCACAGGATCTGATGCCAGGCTCAGAAGGCTGGGGAGCAAATGCTCGATGAACTGGTCCACAGGGACACACTCTTCACTCACCACCACCTGGGAGGGTAAGAACATCCCAGCTAAATGAGTGACTGTTCAGAGTTTCTGAGCACACGCACCGCTGCAGGTCTGAGAGGGAGGACGCGACTGAATGTTTAAACCTCAAGCACCAAACCGAGTTACAACGCTGCTGCTTTATAACCTACTCCCAAGGCCTGGCTTATAAGGAGCATAACATTCAAAGGAGAAAGCAAGAGCTTTTGAGCCAGAGACAGGTAGGCTTTAGGCCTGACTGCTCACTGTGTGGCCGACGGTACGTCACTTAGCCTTTCTGAGCCTCATTTTTCTCAACTGTACCTTGGTAGATCCTTTCTGCCAATCACGACACAGGGCCACCACCTCACATGACTATCCTAAAAGGGCCTCTTCAGAACCCTCACCTCTGGGAGCAGCCAGTTAGCCCTGGTCTGGGTAGCAGCATTGTAGGCACGCAGGGGTGGTGAGAAAATTCTATCGCAATGTAGTGATGGCACCAAAGGTCTCAGGACCAGCAGGTAGGCAGGGCCAGGAACGGAGCATGTGTGAACTCTGGGCCCCGTATCCACCAAGAGCTGGGAGGGTTGCCGGGTGAGGTCTGTGTATGTAGGGCACCCAGCCTGCATCAGCCCATGTGGCCTGGGACTATGGAGACAGGCCGGCTTACCCAGGGCTCTGGCAGGGATGGGCGCC
Organism: Jaculus jaculus; assembly: GCF_020740685.1. Lineage (NCBI taxonomy): Eukaryota > Metazoa > Chordata > Mammalia > Rodentia > Dipodidae > Jaculus > Jaculus jaculus. Next base: position 136,221,615 of record NC_059109.1, read on the forward strand.
ATATCTGCCCTTGCCACTTCCAGGAACCCTCTTGCCAGCAGTGGTTGGACACCAAGTACAAAGACTCCTCCGACATCCTGGTGCTTTTCTGGGTGTTCTACATCTTGAATTAACTAATGAGAAAAAATTTTAAAAATCCGTTTTTCTTGACCTAAATAAGTTGGTATTTCTTTTGCTTCTCACAGTTTTCTAAAACACAGATGAAGAACTAAAAAATAAAAGCAAAAATATTTCATTTCTGCTTTCACTGTGTAATGATTTGGAAGTGACTTTTTTCCTCAGAAATGGCTGCATTGTGAAAAGGCGCTCTGTGATACCTTTCGTTTCCAACAGGGGGAGCTGGCGAGTCCTTTGGTGGGAGGGGCTTATGTGGAGGAAAGGGGGTTTGTGGCCTTGGGGTTAGAAAGGTAACACCCACTTTGCTGGGCAGCAGGCTCCAAGACATGTAACTCCTCCCCCCGCCCCACCCGTACTTCTGTGGTACCTGCAAGTAACAACACAATACTTCAGAGGAGAAAAACACACTTCCTGTGTGATCCTGACCAAATTACTTAACCTCTGTGGGCTTTGATGCTTCAACTAAGCACTCATGTACGCGATAAATGAGTGTGTCACGACGTCCAACCCAGGAGCATTTCCTGGAGAAGTCAAAGGAACTGGCACCATCACCACCACCGCCCCCGCCACACGCATCCTGGTTTCCAAGGTGCTCAGCAGTGCGGATTGTGAAAGGAGCCAGACCCGGAACCTACTGCAGACAGAACCACCAGGGGGCCCTGTGGGGGGGTGCAGAGGGGTGAACCCTGGGCCTGGCCTGACAAGAACACGCAGGGCCTTTTGAGATGTGGCACACAACAGGTACCAACCACTTTCTGGGGACAGCACCTCACACAGCCAATCCGTTCCTGCGGCATGAGGAAGTGGGGAAACTGATCCCCAGGCTCCAGCTAGTGCACAGGCCTGGGGACCTCACACGGTCCCAGGCAGGCCTGGCTCGCCTGACAGATGAGGGTGAAGGGCTGTCTTCCAACCCACTGAGGGCGGTGATGGAAGCACGAGACGCGACCCTGCACGAGGTCCAGCCCCAGGGCACTTGCGCTATGCAGAAGAACTTGGGCAGAATGGCCACAACCTGTGAAAAGTAGGGAAGGAGCAGAGAGAGAGGCTGCCATCCGAATCCACTCTTCCCTCCTAGTGAACTTAGGTGAGTGAGAAAACAAGGGCTTTCAGTTATCATAACTACACAGAGGAAAAAAGATGTGTAAGCCATGGTATACACTTGCATACACATAAGACTCTCCAAAAAAGAGTGAAATTAACACGACTGACATTAGAAAAAAAATGCATCATTAAGTTTGAGGTTCCAAATTTTAGAACACGTCACCTTGTGTAATAGGTGTTACTTTTCATGACATGTTGTTTTTGTAAAATCTTAGTGCCATGAGAGCACCTTAAAATCGGGATTTTTCAGGAGACATTTTCTGTCTGTGCAGCCCATAGAGCACACGGCCTTCAGGGCTGCTGTTCAGCGCGCCCGCCGGAGCACTGCAGACGCAGGCCTTCCTCTGCGGCGTGGTGTGCGCGAGGCTCGGCTCCAAAGCATAAAGCTAACAACACAAGCAATCCTGCAAGTTACAAAATGTAGGAGAGGTCCTACTTGCAAAATTTAAAAGCTGGTTTTATGGATGAACTGACCAAATTAAGCCCCGGCAGGGAAAAACAATAAAGGAGCTAAAATGGAAAAGACTAACGTTAGGGCGGGAGAGAGAGCGCCGCAGCCCGACGGAGAGCCAGCCGCGCACCTCCGCACCGCGGGCACGCAGCCCGGGCCGGTGTGCGGTGCGCTCCGGGTAACCGTGCACATCGCTCGGGTCACAGGGCTGCAGCGTCAGGATGAGCTGCCTAAACTCCAAACACAGTCGTGTTTTGTTTTCATCCCCAAATACGACATGCACGAGCCTCGGCTCTCGTCCCCCGTGAGCCCGCACGGGCCGCGGCGACGGCAGACTTGCCGAGAGCCGCCGGCGCCGCGGGGAAGGGGCCGTGGGAACCGGCCCGCGCCCGCGCGCAACGTGAGCTCTGCCCCACGGGGGCTGAGAATTTGCGAACACCGACTGGGCACCGCGGTGTCGGGTTATCGGCAGAAAATCAGAGGGCGTAAAAATAGCCGGGCCGCCGCGGTTCCCAGGCCGCGGGGAGGAAGCCGAGACGGCGCTGCTCCGCCCGCGAGGGGCCGCTCGGCTCCGCGCCGCCCCGCGCCGCCTCTCCCGCGGCGGGGACCGGCGGCATCATTTCCACGCCGGTGCCCAGAGGAAATGAAAAAGGGACGGGGAGGCGGCTCGCGCAGGAAGCGGGAGCGCCGGTGACTGGTTTCATTTGGAGGCTCGGTTTCCAGGAAGGCAGCGCGGGCCCTTATCGGCCGCAATAAGCCGCCGATGGCAGATAGCGCGGCCGCCGCCCGCCGCCCGCCGCCGCTAGAGGGCGCGCGGCCGCCGCGCAAGGCCCGGCCGGCCTGTTTTTCTCAGCTCCTTTGCAAGAGAAGACTGGGAACACGGCATAATGACTAAACCTCAATCTCTCAAATTAAGCATAATGATTAAAGCTCACAGCAAAGAGAAAATCTTCCAGTTTGCCCCTGGCATCGGCCAAATCATATCCTGAATAGCTGCAAGAGCCTGATGGATTTCTTCGGGGAAGACAATTATTTGAGCGATCTCTCGTTGTGGATAAGAAAAATGAAAACGAGAGATACGGAAATGAATCTCAACAAGGTGGAAACAAAAGCCCAAACAAGCAGCGCGTATCGCAAACAAATCGGCTGCACACCAGCCAGGCATGTCCTTCACTTGGGGAGGGGTCTTTGAAAGGGCAGTGCCACTCTCTCAGCCTCCCTCCTTCACACGACCACCCTGCACACTGGAAGCCATCTGGGGGACATTTTTCTTTAAAAATCGTTTCATCCCGATGAGACCTTTTCAGATCTTTGGAAACTGAAGTGCGTGAGGCACCATGTACCCTACATGAGAGGGCTGCGCTCAGAATGTTCAAGAAGCCTTGCAAAACCACTCAGATTCACAGGAAAATATTGAAGAGTGGGTGATTCATCTTTTATTTGGTTCGAATAAATTGCCTTACAGAACAGCAGAACACTCAATCCCAGAGTGACTCCAGCCCTGTCTGCATGTGGAAATGAATGTCTCCCCGGAGACGGGGGGACTTCTAAGTCAGAGCTTTGGAATTCGGTTTATACCTTAATAAAAACATAATCTCTTTATCCAAAAGAACACTATTACTGCTGGCTTTGAAATCAATTATGTGGTAGGAAAATGAAGAATTATTCCACATGATTTGCTTCTCACAGCCCCAGGTAGGCAGGTCCACGCTCTCTCGGCCAGTTCATATCGAAGCCCCCCATTCCTGCTGTTGTCTGTCACTCACTATGAACTCTTGGAGTTAATAAAGATACTCTCCTCTTGTCTTCACGGAGCAAACTGTTTTTAAATGTAGACAAAAATGAATAGATGTCATCCCTCAGTGATCTCAGTAACCCCTTTTCATTTTTTTTTTCAAGGCTGTTCCCCTCACAACTCACCCAGTCTCATTAACTTACATCAAGCGCACCCACCTTTCCCCTGGTGCATGGGTATGTCATATGTTCCTAACACCCTATCCTTGCTTCTTTTCTAACTTCCCACCTAAGGAGGCATGTCTGCAAGCTCAGTGGATGTAGGCTCTGCTGCCTCTGCTGCCAAGAGGCTACTCTGAGGTGGGACAGGGACCAGTGTCCCTCAGCACAGCCTTTGGTCATTTGAACAGGAGTAATTAGTTTCTCTAGATCACTTCTAAACTCTCTTATTTTTACATTCAGTATTCCTTTAGGAGAAGAGGGGAAGGCAGGAAAGGAAGTAGCAAAATCTTGGGGGAAAAGAAAAAACAACAACAAAAGGCCCTTCATGCAGAACTGAGGTTGGATGAGCCCAGGCTCTTCCCCGGGTGACCTGTGGGTAAGTCACGTCACTCCTGGGGAGCCTCAGTTTCTTCTTCAGAATGCACTAACCTTTGTCTACCCACTCTCCCCGGAACCACAGCCCTGCAGGGCAGGAGCCGCAGCAGACGCATAAAATCCTCCTACTGCAGAAGGCGCTGGCCTGTCTGCCACGGCCCTCAGAAGTGCAGCCCTGTGGGACGGGAAGCAGCGCAGGTACAAAATCCTTCCATCAATGCGAGAATGAGCACTGTAAGGTTCTGGAAGGTGCATTCTGGCTTTGGTGGAATCCAGACAACAGAACTGCTGTTTTCACTGATGCTGTGAAAATCCAAGGTTTAATATAACTGACTGTAGAAAGCAGAGTTTTTTTAAACCCTTCTTCCTGCGTTTAGGAAATCATACAGATGTTTAAGAACTCCTATGCATATTTCATCCAGGTCTTTTAAAAACCCATTGAAGACAGGTACAAGGTCAGCTGCCATCAACTGATCCCCAATCATCACAGCCAGCTCATGAATAGAGAAGGCAAGGGTCCCCCAGACCTTACACTACGGGTGCAGAGCAGACATGAGTCACTACCAGCAAATGTAAGTCAATGTTCCAAACCTCTCATGTGGCATTTCCAGAGCAAAATGAATGCTGCCAGGTGATGGCCAGTGAAAACCAAAGAGGCCTCCTACTTAGGCGACCCCCACCCCCTGCCCAGCCTTGCTGTGTGAGCCTCTGGAGACGCTTCTTTTACCTGTACATCAGCAGCCAGGGTTGCATACGTTATCTTTCAGGCAGTGCCAATTCTGCCTGCCAAGGGTCAGGACCACCCCGGGGGAGGCTGTAGGCACAGTGCTTGACTATATCAGAGTGCACAGTCTGAGCTCGAGCTGGGTCAGTCATGGACACAAACTGATCAAGCAGAGGTTGAGGGATTAGGTCCTGGGCAACGAGAGAAAGGAAGCCACTGCACCAGCAGGAAGAGGCAGGGACGGCAGCACACCCATGAAGCAGAAGGCGTCTGGCAAGGTCAGAGCAGCGCCGCAGGAGGCAGACGGGAAGCAGAGCCTTCCCAGGGTGGCTGGGCCATCTCTCCAGTGCAGACACCGTGAGGCAGAGCCGGGACCGCACTGCCATGCTGGGGCTCTGCTCTCCTCCTGAAGCTGCTGGGTCCAGGGCCCAAGACCCACACTGCAGATTGCTAACACAATTCCCTAACTGAAGGGTGGACTCCATCATGAGTCACCCAGTTACAAGAACAAGGCAGCTGGATGAGACTTCAGACCTCCCAGAGTAGCAAGGCAGCCAGGGGTTGCTGGGAGAGGGGAGTCAGGATCATCAGTGGTGTCGTCACTAGTAAAGTCTCCATTCCACAGCAAATCCCTTCCACTCATGACCGTGCCAGCAGCCATAACTGATGTCACTGAGACAAAGGCAGGCATTAAAGATGGGGATTCACAGGGAAGAAGAATGTGAAAGGGAGAAGGAGGGAAGAAGAGAGGATAACAGAGGAAATAAGATCAAAATATACATGTAGGAAAACATCAAGAAATGGAAAAAATAAATAAAAATTTGAAACTAGTTAAGAGAACTTCTAGGCACAAGAAGCCGTTCCATAGACAACAGGAGTCAAGTTCAACACAGCAGCCATCAGCTCTCTGGAGAAGCAAAGGCAACTCTTGCAGACAAGCAAGACGACGTCAGTTCGAAGAACTCTCTTTTACTGGTTAGCTTTGTTAAAATACAGTTGTAGATTGTTCAGAAGATTTTAAACACGACTTCATAATTATTTTTAAGTTAGAGAGGAAATGTCAACATAATTAACTAAAGACAGTTGGTGAAAATATTTGGTTTCAATAGCTGCTCTCAACTCTCAGAAAAATGTCGAAGTTCAAATTGCTATTCCCCCCTTCTTCCAAAGATGACACCTGGGCTTCAGGCTTAGTCTCCTCACACATAGTCAGTTCAGTCCTCTGCTCAGCCTCCAGCTGGTCCCTGGCTCCATGGAGGTCACCTGGCCCCTACAGTTCATTGGATTAGACATATTACCAATTTACTCCAAAGGAGGAAGCTGTCTATACCCACACCCACGAATGAACCATCCTTCGTGACAGAAATAGCTTCTATAAGCCATGACAACAACTTTTCTTAGAGTCAATGGCATCCCACTAGACAACAGAAACTACCTTTGCCTAGTTGTAGAGGGGACTGAAGAGGCCAGTCACTGTGAATACTTGAGAAAAGGATCTCCTCACTTTAGAGATTGCTTGAGGTCCTTGCCATGGTTAATGTTCCAGCAGGTAAGGCTCCGGCAGGTGAGAGAACTAGCAGCGCCACTTTCTGGGAATTCCGGGCCGCAGCTGGTGGGCCTCAGAGGGACAGGGGAGTGGTGAGTTCCAGCACAGACACGGCTGTCACGAGGTGTTTACTCAGCAAGCACTCACTCTCACATGTACAAACTCTCCTCATGGTTGCTGATGAACCTTTCCATTAGGGAGCGATTACAATGAGCACTGGCGCTTGGCAGTGGCCCTGGTCCTGACCACTGACCCACACTGACTGCAATGGACCTGGCCTTCCCCATGAAGCAACTTGGATTTGCAACTTGCACTTGAAATGTCATGCTGTCACCAGCCTAATGAATCCTGACAAATCGGCTCAAGCTATGATCTAGGAGAGTTGATTCATGCCCCATAGAAGCCACGTCTGCTCCAAGCACATGACAGGGCATCCGACCCAAGGTTTGCACAGAAATGCACTATTTATTTTACCAAGGTACAAAACAAGACAAAGATTTCTCTCAGGTGTCATGACCTCGACTTCTCCGTGTTAGTAAATCTGCATACGCTAGTGAGATGTGGCTGAATGGTTGTATTTTAGGAATTCACTTTGTTCTGGATTCTGCAGAGCACTTACTTCAGTGGCCAAGTCACACTGTAATCGACCATCCCCACCACCCTATAAAGATACTTCCCAGCAGGAGGCCCCCACCCTCTCGAAAGACCCTCAACTCCTCACCACTTGCATGGGCAGCTGTGGCAGGGAAGGACATGGGGAGACTGAGGTAAGATAGGCTTTGACTACCAGCCTTCCCAGCTCTCTTCCAGAAGCAGTGGAAGACGCTTGGCCCTTCTTCCCCCAATGCTCTATGCAGATGCGGACATCTCGGCAGTATAACAGCGGAGCACGTGGAGCGGCATGCAAAGCCAGAGCAGACCTCAAGCTGCAAATCCATGAGCTCTGCCACCCCATCCCCACAGCACAAAGCCTCTCACAGCGCACCCCAGAAGGCCCGCTTTAGTGGGATCTGTTCCAGTTTCTGCATCTGATGTGGAAGCTCAAAACTATCACAGCCCCACTTAGGTCAAGGCCTCGCCTTCTCCTTCGCACACAGCTGCAGGGAAAATGAAAGGACGGCAAGGACTGGCTCCTCTAGCAACAACCACCCTCCCAGGACTCTCAAATAACCCTAGAGGATACGGGGTCATTTTTCACTAACCAAAGGTAAACCTCAACCTCTCAAGCAGCTTATGTTTAGATCTGTATAACTGCTCTTTTATTTTGCTTTATTTAAATAAGCTTATGGGGGAGGACCGTAAGCTAATCAGTAAAACCAAATCGTAAACTATAACAGAGGAGGTGTTGTGCACAGGGTACCAAGGACCGTGAGTCTGGAGTGCTTTAGTCATGGTCCATGATCAGGAGGAGACACGTTCACTCAGCCCAGCCATTCTACAGACACATACCTCCCTCCCCCCCCCCCTTTCTGAATTTTCAACTCTTGACCCCTAGAGAGACCCACTTAATGGTCCAGCTGCAAGCTTTGCAGGAACTAGGAGCTCAACAACAAGACGGTTCGTTAGGAAGATTCTGGAAACTTGAGCAAGAAGTGAGTCCAGAGCCCTCCCCAACCACAGATGCAAAGTGGGTAGTGCTAGCTTCAAAGTTCACCTCCAGGAAGTGGCAGGCCAGGACCACTGGGGTCACTGGGCACTAAAGGGTGTCTGTGAAATGGGAGACAGCCACACCGACTGCCCTTTGCGGCCTCTGTCAACTTTAAATTCTTGGAACTGCATGAATTTGCCCTCTGCTATTATTAAAAGACGTGAACGACTGCTCACAGCGACCTGGAACATTTATATCGTTAATCCCCCCAAAGAACCAGCACTTGTCATCTTCGATGGGGGGGTGCTTTCGGGTGCCCACCCGGAATCCGTGGAGGAGAGTCACTGTGATCAATCACCTGATTGATTGGTTGTCTAGTTATCCAAAACATGACCTTAAGAATGAAATGAAATGTGCCATCCATCTTCTCTACAGGGACGTATTAATAAAGAAAGCGCAGCGTTGTGATTTTGGTCACATCCTCGCTGGCAGAGGGCGAGGCAAATACTCACCGTGCTCTGTAATATCCTGGTCGCAGAGGAGAGCGCGTTCCAAGATGAAGCTGGTGGGGGCATCTGATGGCAGCGGCAGGCTGGGAGCTGAGGCAGACACTCCATCTAGACCTCCTGTCGGCTTGTGCTCAGGCTCAGCAGCACAGTCCAGCCGGGCCACTCTCACTGCAGCTGGTAACCTCAACTTGAGCTGCAGAAAGAGACGTTCCAATGACCCTCACGACTTCACACGTTTCCCCTGGGGCCCACTCAGGGAGGGGCGCACCATGCCCTGGCCTGGACGAGCCCTGCCGAGGCACAATAATGGAGACAGTGCAGTAAGAGGTTCTGGAGGCCCAAAACAAGGAATTATCAAGGGGTGACACTGGTTACTGATGGTGACCATGTCACCTGAGTACCAGCCATGCATGCAGCAGCACAAACATATTCAAAAAGCATCCACCAGGCAAAACCAGCCTGGATCCACCACACCTCACAAAAGATGCCATGCTACTGAGCAGGAGAGCTACCTCATCCACCACACGCGTGTGCACAAGGGAGTCTACTCACACACTGCTGTACCCATCCTCCCATTCCTCCACCACACGCGTGTGCACAAGGAAGTCTATTCACACTGCTGTACCCATCCTTCCATTCCTCCACCACACGCGTGTGCACAACGGAGTCTATTCACACTGCTGTACCCATCCTTAAATTCCTCCACCACACGCGTGTGCACAACGGAGTCTATTCACACTGCTGTACCCATCCTTAAATTCCTCCACCACACGCGTGTGCACAAGGGAGTCTATTCACACTGCTGTACCCATCCTTCCACTCCTCCACCACACGTGTGCACAAGGGAGTCTATTCACACTGCTGTACCCATCCTTCCATTCCTCCACCACACACGTGTGCACAAGGGAGTCTATTCACACTGCTGTACCCATCCTTAAATTCCTCCACCACACGCGTGTGCACAAGGGAGTCTATTCACACTGCTGTACCCATCCTTAAATTCCTCCACCACACGCGTGTGCACAACGGAGTCTATTCACACTGCTGTGCCCATCCTTCCATACCTCCACCACATGCGTGTGCACAAGGGAGTCTATTCACACTGCTGTACCCATCGTTAAATTCCTCCACCACACGCGTGTGCACAACGGAGTCTATTCACACTGCTGTACCCATGCTTCCATTCCTCCACCACACGCGTGTGCACAAGGGAGTCTATTCACACTGCTGTACCCATCCTTCCATTCCTCCACCACACACGTATGCACAAGGGAGTCTATTCACACTGCTGTACCCATCCTTCCACTCCTCCACCACACGCGTGTGCACAAGGGAGTCTATTCACACTGCTGTACCCATCCTTCCATTCCTCCACCACACACGTGTGCACAAGGGAGTCTATTCACACTGCTGTACCCATCCTTCCATTCCTCCACCACACGCGTGCGCACAACGGAGTCTATTCACACTGCTGTACCCATCCTTCCATTCCTCCACCACACGCGTGTGCACAAGGGAGTCTATTCACACTGCTGTACCCATCCTTCCATTCCTCCACCACACGCGTGTGCACAAGGGAGTCTATTCACACTGCTGTACCCATCCTTCCATTCCTCCACCACACGCGTGTGCACAACGGAGTCTATTCACACTGCTGTACCCATCCTTCCATTCCTCCACCACACGCGTGTGCACAAGGGAGTCTATTCACACTGCTGTACCCATCCTTCCATACCTCCACCACACACGTGTGCACAAGGGAGTCTATTCACACTGCTGTACCCATCTTTCCATACCTCCACCACACGCGTGTGCACAACGGAGTCTTTTCACACTGCTGTACCCATCCTTCCATTCCTCCACCACACGCGTGTGCACAAGGGAGTCTATTCACACTGCTGTACCCATCCTTCCATTCCTCCACCACACGCGTGTGCACAAGGGAGTCTGTTCACACTGCTGTACCCATCCTTCCATTCCTCCACCACACACGTGTGCACAAGGGAGTCTATTCACACTGCTGTACCCATCCTTAAATTCCTCCACCACACGCGTGTGCACAAGGGAGTCTATTCACACTGCTGTACCCATCCTTCCATTCCTCCACCACACGCGTGTGCACAAGGGAGTCTATTCACACTGCTGGACCCATCCTTCCATTCCTCCACCACATGCGTGTGCACAAGGGAGTCTATTCACACTACTGTACCCATCCTTCCATTCCTCCACCACACGCGTGTGCACAAGGGAGTCTATTCACACTGCTGTACCCATCCTTCCATTCCTCCACCACACGCGTGTGCACAAGGGAGTCTGTTCACACTGCTGTACCCATCCTTCCATTCCTCCACCACACGCGTGTGCACAAGGGAGTCTATTCACACTGCTGTACCCATCCTTTCACTCCTCCACCACACACGTGTGCACAAGGGAGTCTATTCACACTGCTGTACCCATCCTTCCATTCCTCCACCACACGCGTGTGCACAAGGGAGTCTGTTCACACTGCTGTACCCATCCTTCCATTCCTCCACCACACACGTGTGCACAAGGGAGTCTATTCACACTGCTGTACCCATCCTTCCATTCCTCCACCACACGCGTGTACACAACGGAGTCTATTCACACTGCTGTACCCATCCTTCCATTCCTCCACCACACGCGTGTGCACAAGGGAGTCTATTCACACTGCTGGACCCATCCTTCCATTCCTCCACCACATGCGTGTGCACAAGGGAGTCTATTCACACTACTGTACCCATCCTTCCATTCCTCCACCACACGCGTGTGCACAAGGGAGTCTATTCACACTGCTGTACCCATCCTTCCATTCCTCCACCACACGCGTGTGCACAAGGGAGTCTGTTCACACTGCTGTACCCATCCTTCCATTCCTCCACCACACGCGTGTGCACAAGGGAGTCTATTCACACTGCTGTACCCATCCTTTCACTCCTCCACCACACACGTGTGCACAAGGGAGTCTATTCACACTGCTGTACCCATCCTTCCATTCCTCCACCACACACGTGTGCACAAGGGAGTCTATTTACACTGCTGTACCCATCCTTTCACTCCTCCACCACACACGTGTGCACAAGGGAGTCTATTTACACTGCTGTACCCATCCTTTCACTCCTCCACCACACACGTGTGCACAAGGGAGTCTATTCACACTGCTGTACCCATCCTTCCATTCCTCCACCACACACGTGTGCACAAGGGAGTCTATTCACACTGCTGTACCCATCCTTCCATTCCTCCACCACACGCGTGTGCACAACGGAGTCTATTCACACTGCTGTACCCATCCTTCCATTCCTCCACCACACGCGTGTGCACAAGGGAGTCTATTCACACTGCTGTACCCATCCTTTCACTCCTCCACCACACACGTGTGCACAAGGGAGTCTATTCACACTGCTGGACCCATCCTTCCATTCCTCCACCACATGCGTGTGCACAAGGGAGTCTATTCACACTACTGTACCCATCCTTCCATTCCTCCACCACACGCGTGTGCACAAGGGAGTCTATTCACACTGCTGTACCCATCCTTCCATTCCTCCACCACATGCGTGTGCACAAGGGAGTCTATTCACACTGCTGTACCCATCCTTCCATTCCTCCACCACACGCGTGTGCACAAGGGAGTCTATTCACACTGCTGTACCCATCCTTCCATTCCTCCACCACACGCGTGTGCACAAGGGAGTCTGTTCACACTGCTGTACCCATCCTTCCATTCCTCCACCACACACGTGTGCACCAGGGAGTCTCTTCACACTGCTGTACCCATCCTTCCATTCCTCCACCACACGCGTGTGCACAACGGAGTCTATTCACACTGCTGTACCCATCCTTCCATTCCTCCACCACACGCGTGTGCACAAGGGAGTCTGTTCACACTGCTGTACCCATCCTTCCATTCCTCCACCACACGCGTGTGCACAAGGGAGTCTATTCACACTGCTGTACCCATCCTTCCATTCCTCCACCACACGCGAGTGCACAACGGAGTCTATTCACACTGCTGTACCCATCCTTCCATTCCTCCACCACACGCGTGTGCACAAGGGAGTCTATTCACACTGCTGTACCCATCCTTCCATTCCTCCACCACACGCGTGTGCACAAGGGAGTCTATTCACACTGCTGTACCCATCCTTCCATTCCTCCACCACACGCGTGTGCACAAGGGAGTCTGTTCACACTGCTGTACCCATCCTTCCATTCCTCCACCACACACGTGTGCACAACGGAGTCTATTCACACTGCTGTACCCATCCTTCCATTCCTCCACCACACACTTGTGCACAAGGGAGTCTATTTACACTGCTGTACCCATCCTTTCACTCCTCCACCACACACGTGTGCACAAGGGAGTCTATTCACACTGCTGTACCCATCCTTCCATTCCTCCACCACATGCGTGTGCACAAGGGAGTCTATTCACACTGCTGTACCCATCCTTCCATTCCTCCACCACACGCGTGTACACAACGGAGTCTATTCACACTGCTGTACCCATCCTTCCATTCCTCCACCACACGCGTGTGCACAAGGGAGTCTATTCACACTGCTGTACCCATCCTTCCATTCCTCCACCACACGCGTGTGCACAAGGGAGTCTATTCACACTGCTGTACCCATCCTTCCATTCCTCCACCACACGCGTGTGCACAAGGGAGTCTATTCACACTGCTGTACCCATCCTTCCATTCCTCCACCACACGCGTGTGCACAAGGGAGTCTGTTCACACTGCTGTACCCATCCTTCCATTCCTCCACCACACGCGTGTGCACAACGGAGTCTATTCACACTGCTGTACCCATCCTTCCATTCCTCCACCACATGCGTGTGCACAAGGGAGTCTATTTACACTGCTGTACCCATCCTCCCATTCCTCCACCACACACGTGTGCTCAAGGGAGTCTATTCACACTGCTGTACCCATCCTTCCATTCCTCCACCACACACGTGTGCACCAGGGAGTCTATTCACACTGCTGTACCCATCCTTCCATTCCTCCACCACACGCGTGTGCACAAGGGAGTCTATTCACACTGCTGTACCCATCCTTCCATTCCTCCACCACACGCGTGTGCACAAGGGAGTCTGTTCACACTGCTGTACCCATCCTTCCATTCCTCCACCACACGCGTGTGCACCAGGGAGTCTATTCACACTGCTGTACCCATCCTTCCATTCCTCCACCACACGCGTGTGCACAACGGAGTCTATTCACACTGCTGTACCCATCCTTCCATTCCTCCACCACACGCGTGTGCACCAGGGAGTCTATTCACACTGCTGTACCCATCCTTCCATTTCTCCACCACACACGTGTGCACAAGGGAGTCTATTCACACTGCTGTACCCATCCTTCCATTCCTCCACCACACACGTGTGCACAAGGGAGTCTATTCACACTGCTGTACCCATCCTTCCACTCCTCCACCACACGCGTGTGCACAACAGAGTCTATTCACACTGCTGTACCCATCCTTCCACTCCTCCACCACACGCGTGTGCACAAGGAAGTCTATTCACACACTGCTATACCCCCCTTCCACTGTAAGAATGACTGGCTTAGACCTACTAACCATGAAGAAGACCTACTTTATACATCTTTCTACAAAAAACAGAGCAGCTGATTCCATGTTTCCAACCTCCCCACAAAGCACACCTGAGCCTCCCTGCACACAGTTTCTAGCAGTTACGTTCAACAGCCCAAAGATTCACCCAACTATTTAGATATTGTATCTGGTTCCCACTGAGCTTACCTCTAAGTCAGCAAACTGGCTCTTCATAGTGGCCCATGGATATTTCTTCCCATTGCCAATTCTCAAATAAACTGTCTCATTGGGTCTGAGTCTTTAGGGTTACAGATCCTGTTGAAATCTAAGGAAAGCTAGGAGTCCTTTCTTACAGAGAAATAACGCTATGTAAATACACACAAGATGCTACACACAGCAGCTTCCAGGAACTAGAAATGTCCTCTGAACTCATCTCTGACCTCAGCCAGCTGTGTTTTAAGCCTCAAATGCCACCTACATTTCCAATTCTTCTTCCAGACATTTGCTCTGTTCTTGGGTGCCCCCATTTCCTGCCCTGTGCTCCTGGACATCTTTGTCCAGCCTTGGACACATGTATGCAGAGCCTACACAACTCCCTTGACTAGAACCCAAGGGTCACTGCTGCCTGGGCCCCACCAGCTCAAATCCCAGAACTGGGCATCATGGCAGCCCTGGTAATATGCTTTGCTCTGTCTACAGCCATCCGAAGTGACACATCGCACATGCAACAATGACTCAATTTCATTCTTGAACTTAAGGACAGACGGCAACCACCTTTCCAAAGCCTCACACACCTCTGGCCGGCAACAGCAGCAAGTGTGCTTTTTCCAGTCCCTTTGCCTCAGGGAGGAACACAAATATGTTCAGAGGATGAAGAGCTGTGATGAAGGAAGGCTATGGAGGGCAAGGTCTGGCTCTCTGACCAGATGCTCAGTGGGAGCCTCACCATGAAATGAAAAGCACACCACAGGAGTTGTTCCTTTCTCAGCTGTACAACACAGAAGCCTGAGAGGTTAACGAAGGCCTGAGCTGACAGATGCCAAAAGGAGCACAGAAAGGAACAGCGGTGCAGGGACAATGTCACCACAGTCCCAGAGCTAATCACCTTCCCTTGCCCTGCTCTGGACGGGCCCTGCATGGCCCTGCTCCTTCAGCACTGCCCCAAGTGCGCGCAGCTGTCCGCGACCACCCGGAGGCCCGCCTCCCCCACGCGCACACGTCAGCACTCGGAACTGCTGCCCACCACTGCGACGGCCCGAAGCCCTCGCCCGGGTGCACACCCACCTCAGCACGGGGCCTGAGGAAGGAGGAGACATCACTTTCTCTCTGAGGACACCAGGCAGCACTCACCTTGAACGTCTGCGTCACTCATCATGTGTTCCTGTAAACTTTCTAGGACTTTCTGAATCTCGCTCCTGGCTACACAGCTGTTGTACATGGTCTCGAGGCTGCTGCCAGCCACTTCCTGCAGCCTAGCCTCTCTGAGAAGCAGCTCCACATCCTTGCTTATGTCTGGCACAGGGGTTCACCAATACAAAACACTGCTGACCATGACTTCTGAAGCCCTGGGGCAGAGGCAGGGCAGGGGCAGGGCAGGGAGCTGGTGCAGGTGGCTGTTGCCGGGGAGGTTGGCAGCGTCACAGAGCTTGAGGAAAGCATGGTCACCCGGGCAGCGCCGGGTCAAGTCAGGTCCAGCCGAGGCAGGGCCCTCCGGCCGGTTTTCTGTTAGGCTCACAGAGGAGATGCTGACATTGCATGACTGCTTTCAGCGGAGCTTCCTTCCATAAGAAGGTGTGGCTCTTTGTGCCCAGGCTTCATGGAACTGGGTTAAATGGAGAGAAACAAACTCATGGCCATGTGGCCGACTGGAAGGACATGGATGAGGAAACCTGTCTTCAGAAACCACTCCTCCTCTGAGCAGAGCCATCCACTGTGTCAGGAGAACAGAACCGTGAGGGTGATTAAGGCATTCTATCAGTCCTCTTGGCCCCACTGAAAGATACTCCACAGACACTCAGCCATTCCTCCCGGGCTGTTGGCAAAGCCCTCCACTGACTTCTCATTAGTACCTCCACCAGGGGGCAGGCTTTGGAAAACAAAAGGCGGGGGAACTGGGAAAAACTGGGTATGTGTGAACCCCTTGGAAAGTCCTGACCAGGAAGACTGGGTCCCAGGGAATGACATTAAGCAGATCAGTGGATTCTGACGGAGGAAGGGTAGAGGAAGGGATGGACCAATCTTAAGAGGATCTGCATCATGAGGTGTGAACTGTCCACTCTTGTCTCTCCCCCTACAATACTCCCATAATACTCACACAGCATATGATACAACAGAGCGAAGCCTGAGAACTACCCCAAAGGTTATCTGGTCATGACACACCCATCACCAGAAGAAATTTGAAAGACCCAAGGCCAACCACACTAGAAAAGCACTGTCGGATGACATGTCCACTGAGCACCCTGTCTCAAGAGTATATTTGTGAGGTTTCACATTTTTCCCTGTGTAAAATATCCAAAGAACTTCATTAATCAAATGGAGAGAGAGAATTTTCTTTATAGGTTATTTAATCAGCACCCTCAATGAATATTTTATCTAAATTTAGGAGACACAGTAGCTTCATTATTTATAACCCAGTAGTCATGTTTCAAAATCATTATTGCAATTACTTTTTGCTTCTTTACATAATTAAAGCTCTAATATTCCATCCTGCCCAGAAGGTCACTATTACTAAAGCTGGATGAGATAATTGCTAGAATTCTAGGTGGGTGCTTGAGGTAAAACAGGGGTCCTGCCAAGCATCCTTGCAGGATCACACCTGCTTGAGGAGGTTGTGCCACCAGTGACAGGCCTGGGTGATCCAGAGACAAAACCAGCCTCGTCATGCTGGCTTGGTGGCCGGATGCTCAGTAGCTGTCCTCCTGAATGCACAGGCCAGCCCTGGGCAGGTTCGCCAAGGTAGAGATGAAGGGCTGGGGGCTGAGGTGGCCTGGCGCCTGACAGAGCGAACATGGCATCGGCCCTCAGCAGGCACGGCATGACCCCAGGCAAGAGAGATTACCAGACACCCACACAAACAGTCCTATGCAGGTTTACTATGCTCTAGATAATTTCCTAAAACCCAAACAAGCCATTTTCAATAGAAAATGAGCAACTATTTACCCCCAATATATAGTTTTCGTGTCTTCTAGAATGTTAATTCTATAACCTTCCAATATACTTAAGTAGACCTTAGTAATCATGATAAGTATGATTGCAACCACACCGGAAAGAATCAACTTTCTTATCAATTCTGATTTCTATGATGCTGATTCTCTGCAGGTGTTGACCTTTGTATCACATTCTTAACATTTTCCCCGAAGTTTTTGAGATTTCAGTTATCCTAGTTCAGACCTCACAAGGTCTAAATCTGCTTATACCAGTCAGCAACTGACAGGACAAAACACGTGGACCTAAGGTGGGAACTGAGACAAGGCCTAGAAGTAGAGGCAGATGGACAAGTGGACACTGGCTGCCAGCCATGCCAGTACTCACCCATTGGCAGGGGTCACTGACAAGCCCGATGAAGAGAGGAGAGAGCTAGGTCCGATGGGCCCCAGTGGAGGTGCTGAAGGACACAGCCATGAAGCACTCTGCACAGGCCTTCCACAGCCCATATGACATCTGAGCAGAGCTCAAGAAATTTTGGTAGCTAACAAAACAAACAAACAAACAAACCAGTTACTCAAATATGATTATCCCGAGGACGGCTCCAACCTGCCTGGGCATCCCAGTGAAGGCAGAACCAGAAAGTAGCACAAAAACAGAAAAACTGGGCTGGAGAGATGGCTCAGTGGTTACAGCACTTGCCTGTAAAGCCAGAAGAGCCAGGTTCGATTCCCCAGGACCCACGTAAGCCAGATGTACAAAGTGGCACGTGCATCTGGAATTCGTTTGCAGAGGCCCTTGTGTGCCCATTCATTCTCTTTCTCTCTGTCTCAAATAAGTAAATAAAAATAAAATATAGAAAAAAACACAAACAAAAATACAAGAAAGTAGACACCACAGAAATCATGTGATACAAATAGAAAGTAGACTTAAGCACATTTCTTTCACCATCTAACTTTAATAAGTAACTTTGTTAAATTTAACAAGATAATAAAGAACAGTCCAAAACAATAGGATGATGATATTCCTTCTGTATGCAAAATATAGAGAAAGATCATAAAAGAGGGAATCTCAGCAAGTGTTCAGGTTCGCCAGGCCAGGACCACTGTCATGAGTAGAGCGCTGTACAACTTGCAGTGACCAAAAGTAAGCTGTTAAAAACAGACAGAGAGGGCTGGAGAGATGGCTTAGTGTTTAAGCGCTTGCCTGTGAAGCCTAAGGACCCTGGTTCAAGGCCTGACTCCCCAGGACCCATGTAAACCAGATGCACAAGGTGGTGCATGCGTCTGGAGTTCATTTGCAGTGGCTGGAGGCCCTGGTGTGCCCATTCTTTCTCTCCCTTTCTTTATTTGCCTCTTTCTCTCTCGTTCTTTTTTTTTTTTTTTTTGGTTTTTCGAGGTAGGGTCTCACTCTGGCTCAGGCTGACCTGGAATTCACTATGTAGTCTCAGGGTGGCCTCGAACTCTCGGAGATCCTCCTACCTCTGCCTCCCGAGTGCTGGGATTAAAGGCGTGTGCCACCACGCCCGGCTACTCGGTCATTCTTAAACAAACAAATAAATAAATAAATAACAGACTGACAGAGCTGGGTGTGGAAGCCCCTGCAATCCCTCACTTGAAGACGAGGCCACCTGGGCAACGCAGAGAAACTGCCTCAAAAAAAAAAAAAAAAAAAAACGTGGGCTGGAGAGAGGGCTCAGTGGTGCTTGCTTGCAGAGCTTGACTGCCCAGGTTCGATGTACAAAGTGGTGTGTGCGTCTGGAGTTCATCTGCAGTGGCAGAAAGCCCTGAAGCACCCACACTCACACTCTATTTCTGTCTGACTCTTTCTCCCTCTCTTAAGTAGATAAATAAGAATATTTTAAAAAATATGCTTTAAAACACTGATAGAATATAAATAACTTATGACCACAGAAATGTGTATTGTGTCCAGTGGAATAGAAATGACCACCTCCTGCGGCACTGACCAGTTCCGAACTCCTTTGTAAGTTCACTTGGGGATCCCAAGGTCACACTACGAGCATGTGCAGTGCGGCTCTCCACGGAGCTAGCTGTGTATCTATGTAGCTGTGTATCTATGTAGCTGTGTATCTATGTAGCTGTGTATCTATGTAGCTGTGTATCGATGTAGCTGTGTATCGATGTAGCTGTGTATCGATGTAGCTGTGTATCTATGTAGCTGTGTATCGATGTAGCTGTGTATCTATGTAGCTGTGTATCTATCTAGCTGTGTATCTATCTAGCTGTGTATCTATCTTGCTGGCTTCCTTATTTTTGCTCACACCTTCTGATTAGCAAATAAGTTAAAGAGGATTTCTGACATATGCTCACTTACATCTTCATGAAGGTGGTGATTATATCTTTAAAATTTTATCCTTTAAAGGGTTTTGGTTGTAACATTCTAATGTAAAATAATTAGCTTCCAATGCTTCTCAAATGGAATATGATATGCCAGTAGAAACATCACGTACACACAGAGGATCACGCTGCCCGCAGCGCCGTACCAGGCACAGCCGAGGAAGACGCACCCGCTGCCTCGGCGCAGCACAGACTCCTAGGACTTAGCAGAGGCCCAGAGGGTGAAGGACAGCACGTGTCAAGGGAAAGCCACCCAGCTGGCTGGTGATGTGACACTGCCCAGCTGGGTAACAGCTACCTACAGAGGAGTTTATCAAAAGTCCAAGGGCAGGTGCAGAAGCCAGAAATGACACCCCCCCCCCCCCCCCCGGGCCAGGCCACATGTGACTGTGAGGGAAGCGGCAGCAGCAAGGTAAAGGCACTGGTGATGGGGCTGGCAAGGCACAAGACTGGATCTTATTTTGTAAATTTTTTTAAATATTTTATTTATTTGTAAGCAGAGAGATACAGGCACAGAAAGAGAGAGAGAGAATATTACCAGGGCCTCTAGCCACTGCAACCAAACTCCAGAAACATGCACCACTTTGTACATCTGGCTTTATGTGGGTACTTAGGAACTGAACTCAGGTCATTAGGCTTTATAGGCAAGCACCTTAACTGCTAAGCCATCTCGGCAGCCCGAAGACTGGATTTAAAAAAATTTCTTTCTTTCTTTCTTTGAGAGAGAGAAAGGGTTCAAGTGAGAGACCCTTCTTCGATACATAAGGCAGAGTGTGACTGAGGAAGACACTCAACACTAGCCAACCCCTGGCCTCCACACACACACGCATCCACATACACATACCACACACACACAGACAGAAGATAAGGAAAGACAACAAGCAACTGGACACTGATGAAGGGAAACTCTCTCTCACATCACACTCCTCACCACCAGGAGATCACACTGGGATGAGAACCCACCATCACAGTGGCTGTAAAGCCACCTTCCAAAAACTTCTCAGTGGCTTCTTGTCCAACAGCATGGCAAATATCACCAAAATTTGTAGCACACACCTTTAAAAAGTAAAGCCATCCCCATTAGTCCTTTATCTGCCTTTCTGCCTTAACAAATTGTAAAAGCCAGCGAGCAGGAACCCTGAGAGCAATTATCCCTCCAGTCAGACAGCTAACAAGCTGCCCCAAGCCTGTCGCCCACACAGCACCATGCTAGCTGCCTCAGCCGCATTGAAAACAGGTGATTTACAACTTCTGGGGCTTTCTGGCTCCTAATTGACCTTGATACATAATGCATTTGGTGATAAGGCAAAAACAGGGCTCCAGCTTTCTTTCTGTGTGTGGTAGATGAGGCCCATACTTCTGCCCATGCATTCCGAGGCCGGCAGACAACAAGGTGGACTTGAGGGAGGGACATCACAGCCTCCAAAAGGAGAGCTCCGACAAGCAAGTGTGAAGGTGGGGCCAGGGTTGGGCAAGACCATCCCAGGCAACCAAAGACCTTACTTCTGCCTACTGGCATCTAGCTAGCAGCTGGCATGGCCTGTAGCTCTCACCTGTGCCCAATGGCAACAGGCTCGCTCACACACTCATCTCCAGGTGCACTTTCCAAATGTAGTCAAAACTGGCCACACTGGCCATTTTCCCCTCACACCGTGTCTACTGAAGCAGACAGAAGCTATGGACGCACTAACATGGAACTGCCAGTGTGTTTTGAATCTCTTCTGTTCCCACCTTGCAAACTGGGAAAATCTTCCCTCCGTCACACAGCCCCCAGAACCGTGGGAGCAGCGAGGGTTCCACCCCACTCGTACTCAGCGTGGGTGCCACCTTGCAGATGGTCTGTAGGGAACAAGACAACCAGGGCCACTGGTATATCAAAATATAGACCCCACACCGTATGGATCACCAGCAAAATACACTCCAAAAGAAAGTAAAGGCATCTACAGGCACACTTACCATCTGTTGGAGGCCTGCTGTGGCCACATGCCCATTTGCAGCCAGACAGCTGAACTGTACTGGCTCATTTTCCTGTCCCAAGAGGTCCCTACACCCTGGGTATTACTTATCCTCATTTCTGTCAATGAGGAAACAAAGAGAAAAAAGTTGAGCAAGTGGTGTGACTTCAAACAGATAGTGGAGGAATGGTAAGCACTGTCACAGCAGGATGCAGCAGAAGCAAAGGCAGATAGGCAGCAGGAAGAGAGAAAACAGAAGACAGCGACCATGGAGGGTCCGCTCTGGGCAGGAGGCGCTCGGCAGACGGCAGCGCTGTGACGAGTAGCCAGACCCTACAAAGGCTATGGCTTTGCCACTTTGACAAGTCCCTCTGCAGGGCAGCTGGAAAGATGGCTGTACTCCTTGGGAGGAGGCATGGAGGGCACTACATAAAGGAGAGCCCCAACATTGGACTGAATCCTTTGACCTGTGCAAATACAGGGGAGGGAGGTGAGGAAGTTGAAGGGGAAAGGAAGAGCTGAGTCCTCGCAGCTGCTGACAGCGCCAGGGAAGCAGGCCTGAGCTGCTTCTCAGGACAAAGTGAGCACTCTTCAGGGAAAAGAAGGGAGTCGGGGCTGGGGACATAACTCAGCAGGTAAAGGCATTTATGGGCAGAGCCTGACAGTCTGGTTCAGCTCCCCAGTACTCACATAAAGCCAGATGCACAAAGTAGCACATGCATCTGGAATCTGCGTGCAGTGGCAGGAGGCCCTGGCGTGCCCATACTCACACCCACCATCCCTCTCCCACCCCCTCTTTGCCTCTTTTTCTCTCTCTCTCTCTCAAAGAAATAAATATTTAAAAAGACATTTGTTTGCTTGGTTTTTTTTTTTTGTTTTTTTTTTTTTTGAGGTAGGGTCTCACTCTGGCCTAGGGTGACCTGGAATTAACTATGTAGTCTCAGGGCAGCCTTGAACTCATGGCGATCCTCTTACCTCTGCCTCCCAAGTGCTGGGATTAAAGGCGTGTGCCACCACGTCTGGCTTAAAAAAACATTGTTTAAGGGACTAGAGAGATGGCTCAGTAGTTAAGGCACTTGCCAACAAAGCCTAAAAACCCAGGTTTGACTGACCAGTACCCAAGCAAAGCCAGGTGCACAGTGGTACTTGCATCTGGAGGTCGTTTTCTGTGGCTAAAGGCCCTGGCATACACATTTTTACCCTCTCCACTCCTCCCCCCATGTGTGTGTTTGCTATTTCTCCCTGCTTGAAAATAAATAAAAACATTAAAAAAGAAAAAGAAAAAAGAAGAGGGCTGGGAGACAGTTTAACAGTTAAAGCACTGTGGTCTGCAATGGCTACTGGCTGGGACTCAATTTCCCAGGATCCATGCATGGAAAGCCAGGTGCCCCAAGTCGTACATGCTTCTGGGGTTTGTTTGCAGCAGCTGGAAGCCTTGGTGCGCCCATTTTCATTTACTCTTTCTCTCTCTCTTGCAAATAAAAATATTAAAAATTTAAAAATTAAAGAGAAGAGAATCCAGTTTCCCCAGTGATACATCAACAAAGGACTACAGAACACACAACAATGCAGACCTGTCCCATGGCATCAGTGAACAATCAATAAGAAAAGGGGCTGTACAGATGGCTCAGTGTGTGAAGCACTCATCACGTGACCATGAAAACCCAAGTTCAGATCTTCAGAGCCACACAGAACACTCATGGTGCACCTGCAATCTCTATACTAGGAAGGTGGAGGTGGAGCTGCTGGCTAGTTAATCCAGCCACATTGGTGAGCTCCAGGTTCCTTTAGAGACTGTATCTCAAAAAATAAAACAGAGAAGTCTGGGCATATTCAAGAAGAGTATCAGTCAGTGGAAACAAAACCACAAGAAAAATACAGAGCCTGAACTTGTGATATTAAAAGAATTCAAAGCAGCCATTGTAACGTGCTCGAGGACGACAAGGAGAAGAGTCATGAGGACGAGCAGATCGAGAATCCTGTCAGAAGAATCTAGTAACAGCGCCGCAGCTTTGTGACACAGTTGCCTCGACTGTCGACGGCACTGAGGTGCGCACCTCGCGATGCTCTGTGCAGGCACTTCCAGAGAAGCGGAGGTCACGCCAGAGACAGGCTCTGGGTCTAACAAATGGCTTAATTCACTGGCGAATCCAAGCTCTGAAGAGACTGTAGTGAGGTGGTGAGACTGAAAGGTTAGGGAACACACACACGGTAAAAGAAAACAACTGTAAGATGTTAACAAGCGCAAGAACCCGGTCACCTGGCATCAGTGAGCAATAAGCAAAAGGCAGCGACAGCACAAGGCACCGCCGCAGTGGAATGCCAGCCACAGGTGGGACCACAAGCCTACCAATCCCCATTCTCAGCAGGCTGAGGCAGGAAGATTTTGAGTTCAAGGCCAGCCTGGGGTATGTGATGAGACTATCTCAAAACAACAAGATGAGCTGCAGCAGGAGGCGGCTCTCTGACATCCACGCAGATCCCAGGCTGACTGTGTGAGCATGATCCCGGAAGAGGCCACATGCAGAAGCCAAACAAACTGAGCTACAGGTCACCAAAACGCTGAGCTCTCAGCTGGAGATCAGGAAGCTGTTAGGACAAAAGTGACATCAGAGAAATACGGCTGAATCCAGACTCTTTTTGATGGATCAGTCGTCATATTCAGTGTCCACTCGAAAATGACTACTTGGGTGTCAAAAAGGAAAAGTAATGCATACAGGGAGCATGGGATAGAAACAGGGCTGCGGAGGTGGTTCAGTGGTCGGAGCACTTGGTGCGTAAGCATGAACGAGGACCTGAGTGGGGGCCAGAGCACCATATGAAAGGTGTTACACCTCCGCTGATCTCCTCTGCATTCTCACTTCAATGCCACTGGCAGCCAAGATCACCATCACAAAACTACCATGCTATTGCTTGATGCTTTTTACAGTTTCTAAAATCAGCACCAAGTGGTTCGAATGTTGCAGCTACAAGCAAATAGGGCTTTAAAGCAGCTGTCGGTATTCCCAAACTAAATGCAAAGCAAGTGAATGTGCCCACAGCTCACACAGGGACTCTCTAGTCTAGAGCTACAGAAACTGTAAAGATTATAGAAGACCAGAATGGAAACCTTGAAGCTCAGAGTATAATAAATTTTCTGAATAGGTCTAACAGCAGATCATACATTACAAAATGAGTTATTGAATTAAAAACAAAAGCAATCAACTCTGAACATCATCAGAAAAAAAAAAAAAAAAAGAGCCATGGAACAGCATCAAGAATCACAACTGGGTGGGGCGTGGTGGCGCACGCCTTTAATCCCAGCACTCGGTAGGCAGAGGTAGGAGGATCACCATGAGTTCGAGGCCACCCTGAGACTACATAGCGAATTCCAGGTCAGCTGGGACTAGAGTAAAACCCTACCTCAGAAAAAAAAAGTGTCACAACTGGCTGGCTGGGTGTGGTGGCACACATCTTTTCTCCAGGTAGGAGGATCCTTGTGAGTTCAAGGCCAGCTTGAGACTACATAGTGAATTCCAAGTCAGCCTGAGCTACAGTGAGACCCTACCTTGAACACTCCAAAAGAAAAGAAAAGCAATTAGACTATGTAGAATAGCAAGACACATACAAAAACTCACAAAAGCACAAACACTTTAACATAAATACATATAAGTTGAAAATAAAAGACTGTAACCAATTATGTAATGAGAATAGTATAAAATATTGAGATGATGACATTAGTATCACTGTGGACTGCAATATACAGTCTACTATCAGAAGCATTTCCTAGTGATAAAAGGAACAACGGGGCTGGAGGGATGGCTTAGTGGTCAAGGTGCTTGCCTGCAAAGCCAAAGGACCCAGGTATGATTCCTCAAGACCCACAGAAACCAGATGTACAAGGTGGCACATGTATCTGAAGCTAGTTTGTAGCAGCTGGAGGCCCTGGTGCACCCATCCTCTCCCTCTGTCTCCCTCTTCTCTCTGCCACTTTCTCTCTCTCAAATAAATAAATAAATTTAAAAAGGGTTAAATCACAATGACATGAATATTAAACCTGTGTCTTTAAATACTTAAAACAGAAAAGAAGATAGTCATTAAAATAGTTTTCTTCTTTCAAAGTTAGCAAAATACAAGCAAACAAAATTTTAGGGAAGAAAAGCAGAAGAAATCTATGGCAAAACAAGCCAAGGAGAAAATCAATACAGCTGAAAATTAGGTCAAAACAGTAGTAAGAAAACTGATAACCCTTTGCAAGATTCATTAACAGTAAAGGAAAGAGTGCTGGGGAGATGGCTCAGCAGCTTAAAGGTGCTTCCTTGGGAAGCCTGCCAGCCTGGGTTTGATTCTGCAGTACCCACATAAAGCAGCATATGCATCTGGAGTTCATTCAGTGACAAGAAGCCTTCATGTGCCCATATTTTCTTGTTCTATTCCCCTTGAAAATAGAAAAAGGGGGGGGGGCAGGAGAGATGGCTCACCAGTTAAAGGCACTTTCTTGTAAAACCTTACAACCTGGGTTCAGTTCCACAGTACCTACACAAATCTAGATACACAAAGTGGCAAGTGCGTCTGGAATTCATTTGCAGTGGCAGGAGGTCCTGATGCGCCCATATGCCCTCTGTCTTTCATAAATAAGTAAACAAATAAATAATAAATATATTTTAAAATTTTTTTAAAAAGAAAAAGGGGAGAGAACACAACCTGCCACATCCTAAGTGAAAGGAGGTAATACCACAGACCTGACAGGCAGGAAAGGGATGGTGAAGAAATAATGCTGACAGCTCAGATTAAATTAGCAAGTTATCTTAAATATCCAGCCTACAAGTCTGGGGAGGTCAGTCAGTAAAACACTTGCCTTGCAAGTAGACCTGAGTTTGATCCCCAGAACCCATGTAAGAAAGCTGGGTGGGGTGGCATGTGCTTGTAATTTTGTAATCCCAGCTCTGGGAAGTCAGAGATAGAGGACCTCTATGGCTTCCAATGGCTAGCCAATCGAACCTAACAGGGGAGCTTCAGACCAATAAAAGTCCCTATATCAAAAAGGTACATGGGCCGGGTGTGGTGGTGCATGCCTTTAATCCCAGCACTCGGGAGGCAGAGGTAGGAGGATCACCAAGAGTTTGAGGCCACCTTGAGGCTGCATAGTGAATTCCAGGTCATGCTGAGCTACAGTGAGATCCTACCTCAAAAAAAAAAAAAAAAAAAAAAAAGGCAGATGGTGTTCATGAGGAATAATGCCCAAGGCTGTCTTCTGGCCTCCATACACGTGCATACACACACACATGCATCTGCACACAAATTATCACACAAACACTGGAGAAAAATCCAATGTCTCTAATGACACAGATGAAGGACAAGCAGGAAGCCCTGTCTGTACCAAACTTATGATCAGACCCAGGCTGCAAAGAAAACAAAAGAGCCACAGACTTGACTAGTGAATTCTAAAAAGTATGTGAGGGGAAAATAAAAAACAGTCTTAGACAAAATCTTTCCTACAACAGAAGAAAGAATAGTTCCCAACTCATTTTTGGGTGAGGTAACTCCAACTCTAAAGCTGATGAGATGTACAGGAAGAGAGGGACGAGAGGTGTAATGAAGGAGGGAGGAAATGTGATCAAGATACATTATGTCCAGGTATGAAACTGCCAATAAAGCTGGGTATGGTGGGCCATGCCTAGAATCCCAGTACTTCGGAGGCTGAGGTATAAGGATCACCATGAATTCAAAGTCAGCCTGGGGCTACAGAGTGAGATCCAGGTCTGCCTGGGCTAGAGTGAGACCCTGCCTCAATGCCCCACACAGCCCCATAAAATTTCCAATAAATCAATTTTAATTAAAAAATTTTTTTTCTTTTTTTATAATCATGGAAAATGCTAATAAAAATTTTAAAAAATAAATAAATAAAATAAATATACTTTAAAAAGTCCAGCCCCCCAAAAAATGTAATAGGGGCTGGGCATGGTGGCACAAGTCTTCAATCCCAATACTCAGGAGGCAGAAGTAGGAGGATTGTTGTGAGTTCAAGGCCAACCTGGTCCTACAGAGTGAGTTCTAGGTCAGCCTGGGCTAAAGTAAGACCCTGTCTTGAAAAAAAAAAGTAACAGGAGAGAAAAGTCACCTCTAGTGGTCCTCTTGAGTACAGAAGTGAAAATATTCAAAGCTTCCAGCAAGTGACAGAGAAGGGCTGCCACAGAGAAGCACTCCAGTCAGGCCCAAGGCCAGTAGGCGTGCTTCTCTTAACTTCAAGGCCTCTCTCCTTCCAGCTAGAGTAGCACACTGAGAGTAAGACAGGAACCTCTAGACTCCTACATCACAAAACCAACATTCCCAATGTCTGAGGGTCTGGGGCCTCTTATCACAACACCTTGAGAAAAAAACGCTTCTGTGACGTTTCTGCCAGAAGGATACTATCATCTCAAATCTGAAGAAACATCAGACCAAAAGCCAAGTTAGAAGGCACTCGATAGAAGAACCAGCCTGAACCCTATCAACATCTCAAAGGTACAAAGTTCAAGGAGCTGCTCCAGGTCAGTGGAAGTCAGGGCGGGTAAGGAATGGGGCCTGGCTCCCCGACTGGCGGACCGTGTGCTGAGATGGCATGCAGGCGTGCATGTATTCAGACAGAGAAAAGGATGGAACAAGCTACTATTGGACTGGGGAAAGACCACATAGTTCTTGTGACTGTTCTTGCAACTTTTCTGTGTATGTGACAGAAACAAAATAAAGTGACCCAAAAAGTTTTAAAAATAACTCTCCCCCACCTCTCTCCAAATCAGTAAACGGAAGAGTAGAAGGAAGAAGGAAGGGTGGAAGAAGGAAGGAAAGAGGGAGGAGGGAGGCAGGCGATACATATCCCATCTGTGAGGTTAGTCCCTCAGTCTAGACAGGACAGCACTGCCACGCTCCGGTAAGCCCCTCCCCCCAGGAGACCCTCCCATCACATTTTTGGAAATTTACACAGAAGCAGACAAGAAAAGGGGGTTGGACGGCAAGAACTCTGCTTGGAGTGGGGAAGAGTAGCCAACACCAGAGGGATTCAGAGAGGGGGAAAGGCACACGTATCCAAACTTTGGTACGCACACCTCTGCTCTGGCCCTCAGACTTGTATAGCCAGCCCCACCAGTAACAACGTGAAGCTCCTGTAACCAGGGTAACAGGAAACTACAGAGTTCCCAGCATCAACCTGCCCCCTCCATCGGCCACACCCACATGACCTTATTACTACAACGCAGTACAGAACAAACTCAACCATTAAAAGTCAGCACACAGCGACAAGAAATGATATTCCTGTGGCCCTGGGAACCTGTGTATGGAATGGCGAGCTTCACTTAGTTGCTTGGAGCCAACCATTCTTGGTATCACATAACTACAGCATTCTTCTTAAACAAATGCACAAATAAAAACAACCCTAAAAACAGGAATGATGACAAAAAAAAATGAGGAAGCCTTAATGTGAAAACGTGTTGAGGGAGAAAAACAGGCTTCTGACAATTAGTTATAATCGCAGAATGCTAATGGCCTCCCTGCAAGCAAGAGGAATTATAATTGGTCTCCAGTGGCCTGTTTGTCCTGTCTAGATACAATTACAAGATACAGCTCGCGCAGTCCTCACCAATCCAGCCGTCCCACACTAGCGTCTATCCAGCTCCGACGCTGGGCCTGTGCTGGGTGCTAATAGCGCGAAGCCACTGTGGCCCAGGGAAAGGCGCTCACCATCCCAAGGAGAGCTGAAAAGAGCCTCACAACTCAATCACTAAGGGACAGAAGACAGACACCACCGTCCTTCTGACCGCATACAGCAGGAGGCTCCCACGTTGCTTGGGCTATCTGGAAAGACCTCACGAAGGAAAAGACATTCACATGAGAGAAATCAGCAAACAGTATACAACATCTTCCATGACCTCAGTCAGGCTGGCTTGACCACCTACCTAGTGTCACTGGTCATCTCCTGTGGTTCCAGTCATGGAGGCTACACTGTCCATCTGGTGCAGTCAGCCATCTCCAATGACCTGAGTCACACAGCCATGAGAGTGGCTAGTATCAGAATCAACTGACTGCAACTCCCAGAAAATAAGAGACCGACAGACAGACGTGCATTCTGTCATGTAGCAAATATGCTGTGTCCTCCAGAGTGACCCCTTATTCCCTGAACCTCCTCCAACACGTACACACCACTGCCATAGAGCGTGAGGCGTCGTCAACCTAGCAGGCCCCACTTTCCTTGGGTTGTGCACAAAGCACTTTGGCCATTCCCTCCTTGAAGCGTTCTCAGCTTATTTCCCAGGTGGAAGAGAGTCTGCTCTGCCTGGGCCCCTCAGCCTTGCAGACTAGGGCCTTGGCCTCCAGGGAGAGCAAAAGCCAAGCACAGCAAGGCCAGAGGAGCAGCCGCGCCATGCTGGCGCCGGGATCCATGGGAAGCAGAGAGAGGCCCTCCCGCGCCGCGGAGGACAGAAGTAGGACGTGCGCCCGTGGGTGTGCACTGGGGCCCTGAGCCATGGACCAGCAACTCACTTTGAAAACACAAGATTTATGTGAACTAATTTCTTCCCCAAATGACTTATGAAGATAGTTTTGGAAGGCTTGTTATATTTTCCAAATGTTTCCATAGAAAAAAAATGAGGGGGAATACTGCAGAAAGAATGAAGCATCTAGAAACAAAACAAATAAAAATCACGCAGAAATACTGTGAACATTATTCAGGGCATTATCAGCCTTTAGGGATATTTAGTTGTCAGTTGTAACCTTGGAAACAGGCCTAACCAACTTCCAAAGGAAACAGAAGAGCTAGTTGGCAAAGTTCAGTGTTCAACTGCCAAATACCCCAACCAATGTACTGTCCAGGTCCACTGAGAAGTATCAATTACATTGTATGTAATTACGTGTGCATGTGTGTGTGTGTGTGTGTGTGTAGATGAACCCCATATGAACATAAGGAAGCCAGAAGAGAACACTGGGGGTCTTCTTCTATCACTCACCCACACGTTTCTTCACACAGATTCACACTGAGCTCAGAGCTGCCGTTTTTGGTCAGACTGCCTAACCAGTGAACACCAGTGATTCTCCCCCTTCTGCTCCCCACAGGACTGTGGTTACAGGCATACATGACCATGTCTAGCACTTCACATGGATGCTGAGGAATCAAACTCAGGGCAGGGCAGGCCCTCTCAGACCTTCATGCATTTGTAGCCAGGACTCTTACCCCCAAGCCGTCTCCTCAGCCTCAAATGACATTTCTTGTCAAGACACTAGAAATTTATATAAGAACCCCAGAGAATTTGAACTTTAATAATCGATTATTCTTTGGTCTGACTCATCTTATAAGCATACAAAATATGCAAAAAATTAAATTAGCTTAGAAAGCGAGAGTTTAATGCAGAGTTGAAGATAACTCCTGTAAACGAAGAAAAATTGCCAAGTGTTCTAACACTGCAGCATAATTTTTTAGCCACATGGTGTATAATGGTTCTGCACTTTGGAAAAGAAAATAATTCCATTCTCTAATGTCATTCTTTGTAACAAGAAAACAACTATTTGCTCACTTTTACTGTGCTTATAAGCAAGGCCTGTGAGTTTCAATCTCTATAAATGTGTCCTGCAAGGCTGGAGCAGTGTGAACACCCATAACTCAAGTCAAGCCCCGCGGCCGCATCTGCAGGGCTCCTCGAGGAACAGCGGCTGAGAATCAAGACGGCCTTGGTGACCCCACTGAGCACAGAGGGGCCCAGAAAAGCTGAAGTGTGGCGAGCAAAATGGAAGCCAGTGCAGGTTCATCAAGCACCGGGCTGCTAACACAGGCGCTGGGGAGAGGAGAGGGTCCCTCAACTGTGGCTGGGAACGCCAGTTCAGGCTGCCACGTGGAGAACTAAATGCAGCACAGGGGCACCACCAGCAGCATTTCCAAACCACCAACCTGCCCTCTCACAGCAACTTCTCACTTGCTCATACACCTGCTTTAGCCTTCCCCTCATCTATAGAACAGACACCCAGGGCTAGTCATGGTTTTGTTAACTGTCCAAGTCCCATCTAATATGACCTCACACACCATGCAAGGCTTCTGCCCTTGAGAAATAAGACCATGAAATGAGCAGGTTGTGAACCTTTTTTTTTTTTTTTCCTGGTTAGGACTCCCCCACCTGGGTGCTTGGTGCGCTAAGACCCAGCACTTGCAAAATGAGCTCAAGGCTTCACACGGAACTTTCTGACTGGGGCTGAGCCCCAGCTGCCTGGCTCACGGGAACGGGGCCAGCCAGCCTCACACTGGTGGTGTTTCAGGCCTGTGTGAGCCAGCAGATGGGCAGTCCTGACAGGTGGAGCCCGCCCAGGCAGACTCACACTCACGGCCTCGGCTCCACGCTCATCCTCACTCAGGTGCAGACAGCTCCAGCAGAATCAGACAGCCTTGTTTTCAAAATCATGCTGGGAAATTAGATCTTGTTCCAGAAAAATCAGGAGCGCTTCCTGGCTAGATTTTCTAACCTAGAAGAGGAAAACGGGCAGAAGGTGACATTTGAGGCATGACCACTTCTCTACTAAGCCCAAAAGCCCACCTGAACCCCACTCAGGCCTGGTCTGCTCTACAAGCAATAGTGGGTGCCCAACACTTTCCTCTAGGACTTTATACCCACGTCCACATACGCAAACTTACTTGTGTTCTCATAGTGGGCACCTATGGAGAGCAGTCCCTTGTCTGATCTGCTCTGTCCTCAGCACAAACCTTTTGAGTCTACGGAACTGCTGGATGGGTGGAAGAATGACTGCCTTGCAGGTAACAAAGCTGGGAAGAAAGCATGGCACCCTACTTCTGCTGCTCCGAGAGCCTGGCCTGCCACACCTGAGACCTGAACAGTGTTCTTGCCAAAGGAATGGTGCGTGGAAGGAGCCCAAGGAGCAGCCACGTGGGATACTCCACAGAAAGAAGACCCCCCCCCCCCGGACAGCGTGTGCTAGAGCTCAGGGGCATCTGCAGAAGCTGGAGAGAGATCGTTAGAGAAATAAAAGCAACTACCAGGCTCACTTATCAAGGGAGATGAAGCATGGAACTCGTCACCGTGGCAGAAAGGCAGGAAGACCACAATGGGCCCCGGCAGTGAGCAGACAGATGGCCATCAACAGCAGCTACAAGAGGGTGACTCCGAGGCTACGGCCACAGAGGTAGTGTGACGCGAGGTGTCCGGCCTGCACGTTTCACAAAGATCCTTCTGACCGCGGCCCTCGGAGTGAGCTGCAGGCTATGAGACAAGTGCAGAAGGTCACCCACAACCACAATGGCAGCAGCCAGGTGGGAGGGATGTGGTCCACAGGCTGGTTGTGCCCAGAAAGGTGACGCCGCAGCAGTATTACCAGAAGTGACAGGACCAGGCTCAGGCACAATGATGCAGGTGTCAGATTCTGACTGAGGAGCTGAGGACATAGCGGACTAGAGACAGAGACCAGCCAAGGCCTGCTGTGACGACTGAGGACGCAGAGAGCACAGTGGGGACAGGACAGTCGCAGTGGACACGGAGCCAAATACGAGAAGTTAGAAGCTGCCTAGGGCGGTGGCTGGGTACGATCTGTGTCCAATCTTGGTCATCTTGTGAGTATGAATGTTACAGTTTAGCTCATGAGTAGAAGGCTTGCTGGAAGGTGGTGGAACCTGTAGGACATGTGCCTAGTGGAAGGAAGTCAGGTCCCTGGGGGTTGGTGAGGGTACGGGTGTCTTCTGGGCTCTCAGCTTCCTGCCAACTATGTGAGCTGAGCTCCTTGGCTCCACACCTGTTCTGCCACAATGCTCTACTCACACAGGCCCCAAAGCAACAGAGCTGACCATGGAGTGAAACCATAAGCCAAAACAACCTTTAGTCCTTAAAGTATGGTTACCACTGGGCGAGGTGGCACATGCCTTTAATCCCAGAGGCACAGGTAGGAAGATCGCCATGAGTTCGAAGCTACTCTGAGACTACACAGTGAATTCCAGGTCAGCCTGGGCTAGAGTGAGACCCTACCTCGAAAAAAAATTACATATGTATGTATGTATGTGTGTGTGTGTATATATATATATATATATGTATGTATGTATGTATGTATATGAATATATGAACATACATATATATATGAATATACATATGCACATACATACATATATGGCTAGAGAGATGGCTCAGCAGTTCAAGCGCTTGCCTGAAATACCTATACCTAACTACCTGAGTTTGATTCCTTAGTGTGCACATAAGCCAGATGCACAAAGTGGCACATGCATCTGGAGTTTGTTTGCAGCAGCTAGAGGCCCTGGTACGCTCCTTCTGTCTCTCTCTCTGCTTAAAAATAAATAAATAATATCCTTTAAAAATATATTTACACCACGTGTGTTGATTCATGCCTATAACAACAGCACCTTAGAGGCTTTCGCAGGAGAACTGCTTTGAGTTCAAGGCCAGCACCATCTGGGCCACCTACTGAGTGCCAGAGCAACCAGGGCTACACAGTATGACCTAGTCTCAAACAAAGCAAAAATCAAACAAACAAACTACATTTCCTGGGCTGGAGAGATGTCTCAGTGGTTAAAGGTTCTTTCTCGCAAAGCCTGACAGCTTGGGTTCGACCACCCAGTATCCACAAAAGCCAGTTGCACAATGTTTCATCTGTAGCAGCAGAAAGCCTTGGCGCACTCATTCTTTCTCCCTCTGCCCTAAATGAATGAATAGATAATTTTTGAAAACTCCACTTCCTACATTTCCCTAACAGAAACGCCAGCCCGCTGACCTATGTGCTCTGAGCACTCACAACAGCGCCAGCTGGACTCAATGATCTCATACCAGTCCTGTTTCATAGAAAACGATGACCTGACTTCCTCCAGCAGTCTGCTGAGCACGACACTGGGAGTGCAAAGGCAATGGTCTCCTGGCGCCCTTTCCCCCAGTGGGAAGTCCTACGCCACACGCGAACCACCTTGGCCAAGGGCTGCTTGCAGAACCAATCTTGCAGTGCTGCCATGGGAACAAAAGGGCAGTGCATGGGACACAGGATACCCAGTGAATGCTGGTGATCACTGTCACTAGAAGCCAGGAAATAGCTGCAGAGGGTCAGGGGATTTGTCTGATCATCTTCCTGCTCCACCGGCGGGGTGGAGTTGCACTAACTACCTAATGGGCATGGAGTTAAAGTCTCCTCAGACTCAGGATAGCAGCAGGGACAAAGGGAGCATGGGGATCCAGCAACAAGCAGGAAGAAGCGCCATGTGCACGCAATCTGAGAGCCTGGCTGTGAGCCGGGACCCTGGGTGGGGAAAGCAGGGGAGTGGTTCGCAGAGTGTTGAGGTGCAGGAGATGCCATCTGCACAAGGCCTCACAGCCCCACCACACAGGATCGTACTCAGAGCCACCTGCACCAGTGGGGTGACTGAAGATCTGGAGGCACCGCAGGGTAGCGTTGCATAGCAAGAGAAGGGTGCGGACATCAGAACACAGGGTGCAGAGCTAGGCCACAAGGGCCACACTGGCTCCGTGCGTGCTTAGGGACGTGGCAGTTATTGTGCAGTCCTCTCTCCTGTGATCTCATGTGTCCAGGTAACTTTAAGATTTTAAGCTGTTTTCGACATAAAGCACTGGTTGTTCCGAGCACAGGGGCCGAGTCCATGACCAGGCAGCTGCATGTTTACCGGCTTCCCAGGGCAGCAGGCAAAGCGCGGGGCGGAGGGAAGCGGGGAGCGGGGGCAGACCCGTCCTGAGGCACCCAGCTGCAGGGAGTGGAGTGGGTGGTGGGCTCAGGGTAAAGCCAGAGAGCAGGGACAAAGGAGACTGAAGCACAGTCACGGGGAAGGAAAAAGCCAATGGCACAGCCAGAGTACAAGCTACAAGCTGCCATGACGGGGCCAGAGGGCTGAGAAATGAGGATGCTTCGGGAAGACGCTGGGCTAAGGTAGGCGGAAGTTCAGGCCTGCTAAGGCCAGAGGTTTACAACTGCCTCAGCTCCACAGAATGTACCAAGTGCCAGACCTTGGGCTAGGTCACAGTCAGGAGCTCAGATGTACACATGGTCAAGAGGCTTGTATGTGTGAAGTCCAGAAGCCTCGACAATCCCCAGACAGACTAGTGAGCCTCCGGAGCCAGCTCCGCCATCTAGTCACTGCTGCACTGGCCACAGCCTGTTGCCTCTGAGATAAGAATGAATGGAGGCATTTTTGCGACTTCCCAGGCTGGCAGGAAGAGTGCAGAAGAGGCCCACACCAGTCCTGGAACACAGTACCCACCATCCAGCCATGCTCAAAGAGTGGCACTCCTCCCTGAGTAATGGGGTCACAGCCAATGACCAGGCTGACCCGAGAACCTGAGGCACCAGAGGCAAAGCCAGCAGTCTCCCCGCTGAGCCAGAGCTCTGCCTGCGACTTCCCGCATCAGTGACAGGAGGCAGAGACTGCCGGGACGGGGCGGGGGCACTGCAGGAGCAGGCTGGTCCCAGCAAGCTGGCCGCAGCAGGGGTCATGGGATGGGGCAGGCAGGAAACTTCTCAGTATGACTGACATCCTCATAGCTCTGGGTTTAAGGGCTATGGGGCTGGGGAAGAAGGGGCGCCGCAGTTATGCGGTGATGACAGAAACGGAGACATGGTGTGAGTCTGACTGGGGTAGGAGGTGAGAGAGAAGGATGCCGACAGCTCGGGTTGCGGTGCGGAATTGAACAAAGCACATGCTGGTTCTGTTCACTGCGATGGGGATGAAGATTGAAGGCCTCTATTTTCTCCGTGATGTAAAAGGCAAGGT
This sequence comes from Jaculus jaculus, assembly GCF_020740685.1. Classification (NCBI taxonomy): domain Eukaryota; kingdom Metazoa; phylum Chordata; class Mammalia; order Rodentia; family Dipodidae; genus Jaculus; species Jaculus jaculus. The sequence goes on from NC_059109.1 coordinate 136,257,740, forward strand.
CACTTGCTTGGCGAAAGGCAGGGTGAGGTGAGGGGGCCTGATGAGAGTGGCAAAGGTCTAAGAGAGCTGCCAAGGGTAATGTGAAAAGCAGCTGATGAGGGACAAGGAAAAGGATTGCCGAGCAGCGCAGCAAGTCCAACCATGATTGGAACACATAAATTTGCGATGGCACCAATCAATGCGTGACGGGGCGCGCTCCCACTGATGGAGCTCAGCCGCGGGGAGTGGAGGCAGCAGGGTCGGGGCCATGGGCTGGGAAGTGGAGGCCACAGGGCCAGGACCAGGCTGTGCGGCAAGGAAGGGAGAGCCATTGTGGCAAAAGCTCTACCAAAGACAGGAGCACGGAGGGACAGTGGGACTGAGAAGAAACAGGAAGTAAATACAGACAACATGAGCTGGAGTCAAAGGCCTCTGGTGGGCAAGAGGGCCAGGATGCTAGGGAAGAGGGAAGCACAGTAAGGTCCCTTGGCAGGTTACTCCTGGAGCTTAGAGGCACAGAAGTTCTAGAGACAGCAAGGTCACAGGCAGCCAACAGAGGTATGCACAGGACATGTGTGATGCAGGCCAAGTGGAGACATAAATTGGCTGACAATAGGGAGAGCTCACCCTGCCACTGATATATGTCCTCAGAAAATAGTGGTGTGAGGTGCCATGCTACACACTGGAATTAAAGTCATACTTTCTGCGTCCACCTTTCTAGCACACAATATATGGCAAAGATAGATAACAAAGGTAAGGAAATGTCTAATCCCCTGAACCACTATAATCTCATTTTCCAAAATGAGTCCTACAATGCCCTATCTACAGCATGCACACATGCTGAAAAGCTAAGCACCCAGCAGAATTAAAAACATGAAGATTATGAGTAAATAGGAAAATGTCTATGGACCACATATGGGCTTTTTGAGGGCAGAAATCCGTCCTACTCGTCACTCTGTCCTCAGGCACAAAGCGCGAGGCGAGGCGAGGCGAGGCTCATCGCAAGCACCGCACTCTGGATAAATGAACAAATGAAAGAAAGCGCAGAGCACTCTGGTCAGACCCGTGTGGGAAGATGTACACACCTCACAGGGGATGGGGACCCCCACATGGGAGGAAGGAGAGGGAGCAGGCAACTGATTCCGCACCGGAGCCCTGAGTCCTGTCATGCTGCTCAGGAGTTTAAGATGACTGGCTATTCTTTTATGAATACCAGATTAAAGAGAAAACACAAGCCAAATTTTTAGAATTTCTTGAAAGCAATAATAAAACATGGTATATCAATAAAACTTAAATACTTTTGCCATTTGCTGAGAGTCATGTACAAAATATGCTGGCACAGACGGCCCTGAAGCCAGGCCAGTCCAAACCATGACTATAAAGTGACAGAAGACCAGCTATCACCCCAAGGCCCAATGTCTACGTGCCATCCCCCTAAGGAGTCTGGAGCCAGGCCACAGCTCTAAGTGCAGGTGCAGCACTCGTGGAAAAGGCGGGCAGAATGGCAAGAGGTGTGCCTGGCAAAGGGTGCTGTGTGGCACAAGGTGCCATCTGAGAGACGCAGGGTATTACCTTCAAAGACATGTCTAGAAGGGAGAGAGGCAATAGGTATGGAAATGGAATTGAAATCAGACTTTCTCCAAATATATTCTGTTCGTTTAAGAATTTTACCTTCGGAATCATACACACATTTGGAACAATTATAAATCGAAATATAAAAGTTAATGCCAGTCTCAAAAATCAACAAATGTCTAGGCACGATGGAGCAGAGCTACATAGGAAGCTGAGGCAGAGGATCACTGGAGCACAGGAGTTTAAAGCCAACCTGAGCAACGCAGTGAGACTTAGATTCAGTAACCCTAATGCAACATAGTAATAGTATGAGGGGTTTATTTTGAATAGACACAATAGTGTCATTAAGAAACAAGAACTACATTATGGGGCAAAGAAAAAAGACACACATAGTAAAATGACAAAGCAAATACCTATAATCCTCAATCTCAGTTGGAAATATTAATATGAACTTATGAGGGATTTCATTATTTTAAAAATGCTATCACTAGAAGCAATGATCAGTTTTTTGCTTGTTTTCTTTTTGAGGTAGGGTCTCACTCTAGCCCAGGCTAGTCTCAAATTCACAGCTATCCTCCTACCTCAGCCTCCTAAGTGCTGGGATTAAATGTGTGTGCCAACCACACCCAGAAGCAATGATCAATTCTGAAGCTAGGAACAGCCTACAGTGTACCACTCTATTTCTTATCATCACTTCACCTGCACAGGGACTCACGCTTGTGGGAGAAGCGACCAGCTTCAGACAGAAGTACAGCAGAAAGATTGTGAAGATGACTTGAAGGCCCCCTGGTCAAAGCTGGACTAGGTGGAGCATCAAAATAACAGTGCCCATGATGGACTGAAACCTAAGCAATGTTAAAACTCATAACAGCTCTTCAAAACTAAAGGTCTGATCAGTGACCTTTGTCCTTATGAGAATGCCAGTTAATTATTCTGAAAACTGGAACATGGCATGAAGAAACAAGCTTCTGTCTCATCTTTCCAGACAGACAGATCTTCAGAGTTCTCGCAGAAGACTTCTAGCATCGCTCTAAGAAGGAGTGATGGAACTCAAGTGTTAGAACTGCACAGCCTCCATACACAGTGGTCTCCACAGTACCTGTCCATTGCTGTTCGCAGGCTGGTGGACAGCTTTTATGAAAGGATCAGGATGACAACCCTCGTGCCCAGAGGCAGAACTCAATCCTGGGAAAAGAGCCACCAGAATTTCTGTGCTTTCTCATCACCAAAGTCCTCTCACTACAACAGGAAGTCCACTCTGTCACTCCTCCACTGCCAGGTCACAAAATAAAACTGGAACAGAGGCAGATCTTAATGCTAGAGACTCAAACTGCACATCCCTGATGGGAGGAAGTGATCAGGACTGATAGCCTGCTTTCCTCAACTAACATACAGCAGGGCAAACAGAAGAGGGGCAGCTGTTAGAAGCCTTGGGTATTTCAGAGACTCATCAGGCCAATCCAGTGCGTGGACCATGTCCGTAGTCAGCTCTGGAAAGACCATCTGCAAAACTCACACTTACATGTCTATAGTCTCAGCTCTCAGGAAACTGGGGCAGAGAAATTGAGAGTTCAAGGTTAGCCTGGACTACAGAGCGAGTGGGAGACCAGTACGGACTACATAGTGAGGTCTTATCTCAAAAACAAAACACTCGTTTGTAAAGAAACTGGGACATTATGATCAATGACTAGACATCAGATACTATTAGATTATAACTGATAATTCTTATAATATTAGTATTGTCATTACATTCTCTTTTTAAATATATAGGGTCTCACTGTAGCCCAGGCTGACCTGGAATTCACTCTGTAGTCTCAGGGTGACTTTGAACTCTCAGCCATCCTCCTACCTCTGCCTCCCGAGTGCTAGGACTAAAGGCGTGTGCCACCACTCCTGGCTAATTTTGAGCATCTGGTTTTACATGGGTACTGAGGAACCAAACCCAGGTGTTAGGCTTTTCAAGCAAGTGTCTTTAACTGCTAAGCCATCTCTCTAGGTTTAATTTTTTTTGTAGTAGTAGTAGTAAGGATTGAACCTAGGGCCCTGTGTATACTAGACAAGTACTCTGCAACTGAGCTGCATCCTCAGTCCTTTATTTCTTAGAGAACCATGCTAAAGTATTTACGGCTGAAGTGAGGCAGTGTCTGGAGAGTCTACTTAAATAGTAGCAGAAATGAAAACCAACTTGCCAAATGATAGAGGTGCTGGAAGGGGAGGAAGGCACACTAGCACTCACTTTAATAACTTCTACTCAGCCCGGTGTGCTTGAATGCTTCCACGATAAAAAATTAGGGGGACATCTCCCACCGACAAGCAGGGCTGCCGGGAACGAGAGGAGCTAGCTGCTCCTTGTCAGTCAGCTCAAAGACGGCATTTTCTGGATGACAAATAACAGCTCAACTACAGCCAAGGAGAGTTCGCTAGTGATATTAATTGGATAATGTTCAAACCTGATTGTTTGGGTCTGTGAGGCAGTGTACCACGGCAGGTACAAGGGACTCAGAGAACGCCACAGGAGACTGTGATCTGCTTTCTCGTACCAGAAGGGCAACGGGGGACTCTGCTCCGTCAGCTCGGCCCTCACTGTGGGCTCTGCAATGGAAAATGGAGAAGGAATTACATTAAGGATAAGCCAAGCATCTTACAGAGTATATACTGATAGTTTCTAGCTTTTCTTAAATACTTTATCAAGAAAATTAGACAAATGTGGTTTAAAAATCATTTCCCATTTCAAGTATTTATGCTACAGACAGGCTTCAAAGCAAATAAGCTATAGAGCAATATGAAGACATAAAAGGAAGCGAGAGTGACAACTCTATTATAACAAGTCATATACAAATCGAGGAAGGAGCAAGAAGTCTGCACGCTGGGCCAGCGTCCAAAAGCCATTACAACTAATAGCTTCTAAGCCAGACCTGTGAGCTGTGCTTATTTAAATTCTAGCTGGAATGTATACATTATAAATAATTCTTTCATAAGTGCACTCCCCCACAATCCACGCATCCCAATTATTTCTAAGGCGAAGCATTAAACAAAAGAGCGGCTCTCACTCCAATATCCCCCATTAAATTTAACACAAATATATAATTGCCGCAGTACTGTAAATGGAGATTCATTTACAAAGAGAAGCCATTTAAAAACTCAAAACATCCACTTGGGCCTTTTTTAAAGCATTGTGTCATATTCATATGAATATTTTAAACTAATATGGGAGCTGTATGGAAGGCTTATTTTTCTATTTTCAGTTAAAATGATCAAATCCTAAGGCCTCAGATATCCGGGACACTGTGAAGCGTCTCGCCGTTCACTGTGAAGACGGAGGCGCGTGGCGGCTGTCAGGAGCAGCAAGCAGCCCCCCATTCATCTTCCTCAGCTTCTCTGGGGGGCGGGGGGCGGGGGGCGGGGAGACAGGCAACGCCACCGTGTCTGCTGCACAGCAATGCGCTCCCCAGTACCAATCACGAGAGGAAGAAAGAGAAAGAAAATCAAGATCAGTCCTCAGAGGTCATAGGTGAGAGGAACTAATGGCTGAGATTCTTCTAATCCAAAAGACCTCTTCTGATTGGGTATTTCTTAGCAACCAGCGCTACAGCAAAACTCAAGAAACACAAAAGGCCTAACTGCCAGGCCATGGCATTTTCAGATGTTAGTCATTCTCATTTTCTAAAAACAAGGACAGTTTTGAGTAATTTTTCCAATAAGATGCCCATCTTCATGACAAAATCTACTCATGTTCAGGTATTGCTTAAAGGATGGATTAATAAACGGGATTTTAAAATTTAGCTAACACTGGTAGTATATAATTCCTCAGAAATGCACAACTAAGAAATAAAAACAGGTCTGGGGAGGGAGCACAGTAGGTATATGTGGTATCTAGGGGTACAGATACACCCACACAAAGCTGGGTATGGCAGTGTGCGATTACCATCTGTGCTCCTATGGCAAAACAAGAGGCAGAGACAGGAGAAGCCCTGAAGCTCCAGGCCCAGCTAGCCTGGCGTACACACCAGTGAACATCAGGGACCCTGCCTCAAACAAGGTGCAAGTTGACAACAACACCCAAGGGTGTCCTCTGACCTCCACACGCACACTGTAGCATGCATGCATGTGTGCTCACACAAATGCAACACACATATTATAAATATATGAAAACATACTAAATAAATGCAATAAGTTATATAATAACTATACAAGCCCGCATCTTCTGACAATCTGGCTGCGACCTCTGTCACCTTCAGGAAGTGCTCTTTTCTGTGGCTGAAGTCACAGAAGACATGCAGCAGTCCTCTGGCGATAATCTGCCTACGGAGGCAAGAGTGGGAGCTTGTGGTCACTGGGTGATGCCGACTAAAGGGCACTACGCTGCTGGCACTATGCTGCGGTCAAGAGCACGACCAAGGAGCAGAGTCCACCCCCACCCAGGAGGGGCAGACACCACCTTCATTCCAATGTGAACCAGAGCCCTGTGGGCTGCAGGCTGGCCATTACAGGAGTCCACTTCAGACAAAGGAAAGCCTTTTCTTCCTTTGCTGACTCTTCAGGCCCATCTGACTTTGAAGCAAGGCCTCTGGGTAGTAAGAGGGAATGAAATGGCCGTGGAGCAAAAGCAGCAGGTCAGGGAAGCAGATCTGGGCAGGTTATCTAAATACTGGGGACTAGGGAGCTTCTGGTTACAAATTTAGAGGGAACTGTGTTGAATTCAGGCACTTCCTCACAATCATTTTCAATCTCATCTTCCTGTGCAGCTTAACTATAAAACGGGAAGGACAACAGTCCTTATTCTGAAGGGACAATGAAGCTAAGAGGAAGCCTGCTCACAAGAACCAAAGGCCATGGGACACTTTGCTCACCCAAGGGAGGGAAAGCAATGGAGCTACAGGCAAGCATGGAGGGCAGAAAACCAGCCTCCAGGCAAGGAGTCAAGAACGACTAGGGAAGCCGGGCATGGTAGTGCATGCCTTTAATCCCAGCACTTGGGAGGCAGAGGCAGGAAGATCACGGTGAGTTTGAGGCCACCCTGAAACTACCTAGTTAATTCTAGATCAGCCTGGGCCAGAGTGAGACCCTACCTCAGGGGAAAAAAAAAAAAGCAAGAATGACTAGAGAAGCCTGCCACCAGACGGCACGCAATGGCAGAGCCAGGGACAGAATGTAACTACTGCTGCAAGGCCAAGGGACATGTCCAGTAAGCATGATCTGAGCTAAGGGAGCCAAGAAGAAGCCAGGAGCTCTGTGGAGGCCAAGCCCAAGAACAGGCCGAATGGCTCCTCATGAGAGAGCAGAATATCCATGCAGCAGACCCACCAGCCAGGAGGGGAGTGCAAACCACCCAGAGACGAGAAATTAAAATAAATACTCTGACATTAAAAATAAGGGAAAAAATCTCTCACTAGCAGATTACAAAATGAACAAAGAATCCCTGCAGGCAGGAAAGAGCAACACCAGAAACACATCTTCATTCACATGAAGGAGCTGAGAGCATCCAAGCGAGAATCACGGAGTAGATGTATAAAGCTTTATCGTGTAAGTTCTACATCCTTAAGAAACGACGGTGGGGGGGGGACACGCTGCAAGCTCACAGTGCGCTGTGTGAGGAGTAAGACAATAGAAACGCGCTGCAGGTCCTTAGCATGTGTGTGAGACGTAAGACAACAGAAACGCGCTGCAGGTCCTTAGCATGTGTGTGAGGCGTAAGACAATAGAAACGCGCTGCAGGTCCTTAGCATGTGTGTGAGGCGTAAGACAACAGAAACGCGCTGCAGGTCCTTAGCATGTGTGTGAGGCGTAAGACAACAGAAACACGCTGCAGGTCCTTAGCATGTGTGTGAGGCGTAAGACAACAGAAACACACTGCAGGTCCTTAGCATGTGTGTGAGGCGTAAGACAATAGAAACGCGCTGCAGGTCCTTAGCATGTGCGTGAGGCGTAAGACAACAGAAACGCGCTGCAGGTCCTTAGCATGTGCGTGAGGCGTAAGACAACAGAAACACGCTGCAGGTCCTTAGCATGTGCGTGAGGCGTAAGACAACAGAAACGCGCTGCAGGTCCTTAGCATGTGCGTGAGGCGTAAGACAACAGAAACGCGCTGCAGGTCCTTAGCATGTGCGTGAGACGTAAGACAATAGAAACGCGCTGCAGGTCCTTAGCATGTGTGTGAGGCGTAAGACAACAGAAACGCGCTGCAGGTCCTTAGCATGTGTGTGAGGCGTAAGACAACAGAAACGCGCTGCAGGTTCTTAGCATGTGTGTAAGATGTAAGACAGAATATAAACACAGTGCCAGGTCATAGCTTGCATGTACAATGTAAGACAGCGGGGCTGGAGAGATGGCTTAGCATTTAAGGCACCTGCCTGCAAAGCCAAACAACCCAGGTTCGATTCCCCAGGACCCACATAAGCCTGATGCACAAGGTGGTGCATGTGTCAGGAGTTTATTTGCAGTGGCTAGAGTCTCAGGTATACCCATCACCGCCCCCCCCAACTCTCCTATCTGCCTCTTTCTCTCAAATAAACTAAAATAAATTTAAAAAAAAAAAGACTGAATACAAGCACAATCCAAATTCCTAGCATGTGTGAAAAGGAAAGACAGTAACGCCACACTGCAGGTTCCTAGCATGGGTGTAAAATGCTAGACAACAAGAGTAGCATGAAGACTAGAAGACAGAGGTGAAAGCACACTAATGTCAGGTTCACGTGTTCACGTGTATGAAGCAGTGAACACCACTAGAAATATCACTAAGAAGTTACACATATATACCTGTAAGTTACAACCACAGAAATAACAAAGCCGTGCATGGTACCCAACCAACTACTGAGAAAAACAAACTGAAATTATTTTTCAAAAAATTCCACTAAACCAAGAAAAGCTAAATAAAGAACAAAAGATAGAAAAAAAAAAAAACATATGTGACAAACAGAAATCAAATGGAAAGATGGTAGATTTTGCTCTGTCCACACCAGTGAGCACATTCAATGTAAATGCTCTGAGCCTTCCAATTACAACCAGTAATTGACAGTGGATGAAAAAGCATGATCCGACTATATACTGCTTACAAGAAACACACTTTATATATACAGATGTAAATAAGTTAAAGATGAAACAAGATATTCAATGTTAACAATAATCCAGAGGAAACTCAAATACCTATACTAACATCAGACAAAATACAAATTAGATAGAAAATCACCAAGATCGAGTTGACTCATGATGATAATGATATAAACTCATAAAGAAGGCACAATACTTATACATGCCAATACTCCTGGCAAGACAGCTCCAAGCTACATGCAACAAACCCCACTAAAACTACAAGGAGGATTAGATAAGATATATCACCAAGTGATGTTTGACAAAGGTCAACAAAGAAAGAGAAGTCTTCCAAACACAGTGCAAGAACAAATGGGTATGGGTAATGGACCTTAGCTCTTGTTTTACAGCATACATATCAATTAAAACAAAATTGATTATAGGGTACTTAATAGGTTGGCATTGTATACATGTAAGTAGAATGATGGAGATGGGGAGGGGATATGATGGAGAATGGAATTTCAAAGGGGAAAGTGGGTGGGGGGAGGGTATTACCATGGGATATTTTTTATAATCATAGCAAATGTTAATAAAAATTGAGAAAAAAAATTTATTATAAATCTAATGTAAGAGCTAAAACATTAAATTTTATGCAAAAAGCCAGAAAAAATTGTGATCTTAAAGAAACAATTTTTCTTAAGCCTCAAAATATACAATGTGAGAAAATAACTGATCAAATAGACTTCATCAAAATAAAAATTAAAACTCTTCCCCAAATCACACCATTAAGAGGGAAAGAAAGGAACTTAAAGACTGGAGAAAGTAAATGACAACAGAGAAAGAGCCCAATGTTTGGAGATGTTCACAAACGACCACGGCAGCATTTCCCTCACAGACAGAAGCTGGGAATACCCCACGCATCTTCAACAGATGGATGAGCAAACAAAATATGACATCTCCTCCCCATGGAGCCTGACTCCTCAGTAAAGATGGATGATGTATGGACACACGCTCCCACTTGGATAAACTCTGAGAGCAGTGTGTGGAGTGAAGAAGCCAGTCACCAGAGCCCACACACCACTGTGGATCAGTCCAGACTGAAAGCAGGCAAGTGGATGCCTTGCCTGAGGGACTGACGACAAGGAGGTGGTGGCTGCTGGTGGAGACAAGGTTTCTTTCTGAGGTGATAAATATGCTCCAGAATTCTTTGTGAAATCTGGCACAATTCTATGAATATACTAGAAGCTATCAACACTTTATAGTAGTAAGTTGTGTGAAATGTAAATCTCAATAAAATTGTAGACAAGTGTACTATTCTAACATACTTGTTTTATTTATTTATAATAAAACACTAGGAATCCCTCCATCTCACAAGTCTGCAGGAAAATGGTGTGATTAAGATAGGCATAAGCCAAAGTGGCCATGGTATTAATGAACTCACAGTGGCTGACAATATCTATACAAGACCTATACAAGACACACACACACACAAAAAGATGACATCAAAATAGAAAAGAGACTAGTTGGAAAGAAGGGATTCAGTGGAGAGGGACATGGGAGGGGAGAAAGGAGGGCAGTGGGAGAGGCAGATGATCATGGCATATTATCTGCATGTATGGAGGTTGTCAATGAAAACTAAAAAAAAAGACAGAGCTAGAGAGATGGCTTAGTGGTTAAGACACTTGCTTGCAAAGCCTAAGGACCTGGATCCAATTCCCCAGGACCCACGTAAGCCAGGTGCACAAGGTGGCACATGTGTCTGTAGTTCATCTGCAGTGGCTGGAGGCCCTAGTGTGCTCATTTTCTCTATCTGCCTCTTTCTCTCCCCGGCTCCTCAAATAAATAAATAAAATATTTTTTAAGAAACATGAAATGTAATTCAAAGAAATACAGGTGTGATAAAAATATCATAAGAAAACAATTAAAAATAAAAGACAGGCATGACCAACAAGCCCTGCTGACACCATGGTGTTCTCTATATGGTACGCCGAGACAGGGCCCCACTGGACTGACCTCCCCAAACCCTCCCACCTCAACTGGCTGAAAACATCAGCTGGCTAGGGAGGTGGCTCAGCAGTTACAGGTGCTTGCTTGCAAAGCCTGCAGGCCTGGGCTCAAGCCCTTGTACCCACATAAAGACAAATGGCACAAAGTGGCGCACACGACTGGAGTGCATCTGCAGAAGCAAGAGACTCCAGCAAGCGCATCCTCCCTTCTTCTCCGCTTGTAAATAAATAAATTAAAATACCTTTTTAAAAAGAAAAACAGACAGCTGCACTTTGAGATGTATCCTATAAAATACCTTATCATTATTATTCAAAAGTGCCGAGGTCACATAAGACGAGGGCGGATGAAGAAATGGGCCCGAAAGAAGTTACAGAGAAATGACACTCACTGACGTGGCGCCCTGGGTGGATCCCGGACAGAGACATGACACTCACTGACGTGGTGCCCTGGGTGGATCCCGGACAGAGACATGACACTCACTGACGCGGGGCCTCGGCTGGATCCTGGACAGAGACATGACACTCACTGACGCGGGGCCTCGGCTGGATCCCGGACAGAGACATGACACTCACTGACGCGGGGCCTCGGCTGGATCCTGGACAGAGACATGACACTCACTGACGCGGGGCCTCGGCTGGATCCTGGACAGAGACATGACACTCACTGACGCGGGGCCTCGGCTGGATCCCGGACAGAGACATGACACTCACTGACGCGGGGCCTCGGCTGGATCCTGGACAGAGACATGACACTCACTGACGCGGGGCCTCGGATGGATCCTGGAGTAGCAAAGAGCGAGTGGGGAACCTGCAGGTTAGTCAGTAATGCTAGACCAGTGCTGATGTGGACGTCTTAGCTTCAGCAGGTGTCACATGATCCTGTCTGGCATTTTAGAGAAGGTGCTTCTAGGGGGGCAGTCAGTAGCATCTCTGGCTGTCAATAACGTCATCCCCGGAGCCCCAAAATGTGACAACCAAAACCAACTCTAAGATTCTTCCAAAGACCAAAGAAAGAAACTCCTGACCAGGAGCTGCTAGATAAAGTAGGGCTAAAGTTAGCAGAAAACTCTTTATGCTAAAAAGCAAGCAAACAAACAAAGAAACAAAGCACAAAGACTCCAAAAGAAAAGACTCACACTAAAACCATGACAGTGCCCAGGGCTGACAAATATGGCACAGACGGAGCACGCACTGGCCGCCTGACAGCAAAGGGGGCTGGGCAGCACCGTCACTTTTGGGTACTGACTCGAATGAGATGACGACATACCCACAGATAGGTATAAAAACGCTTACATGAGCAGTGTTCATGGGCACATGCAGGTCATTAATGTAAATGCATACACACAGGGAGAGTGCCCAGACAATGGGACACGTACCTGATGAGAGGACTGAATTTCTAAAGCACTTCCCTGAGGGAAGAAGCCCGATATGGAACACACAGGGCTCACGATTCCATTAGATTTCCGAGCACTACAGCTTGAGCACACGTGCCCAGTCAGTGGCTGCCTGGGCCAGTGAACTGCGGCAGGAATGAAAATAGAGAGATGTAACCAGAATCTCTGAGGGAGACAGAGCCGCTCAACTCCACAGTGACGGCAGCGACATGACGGCATCCATTTGCCCAGATGCACGCAGCCACACTCCACAGTAGGACAACATTGCTGGGGTACACAGATCTAGGCCTCAAAAAAGCCACTTTATACAAAGGCAATAACTGGGAAAGTCAACAGTGACCAATAGCGCCCTTGGCGGCCTGGCGGCCATGGTGCCCAATAAAACCTACAATTCTCTGAAGCTCCTCTGAGCAAGTGCCAAGGGCTCCTGACTGCTCCTGCCTACTTCCTGACACATCATTCTCGGCCACACATAAGTTGGGAGAATTAGCTGAGGTTATCTCCCACACCAATACCGGAAATATGAAGTTCCACGTGGCAGTGCTCCAGCCCAGCGTTATCCCGGAAGAAACCCATGCACACGTCTGTACGGGGAGAAAAAATACCACTCTGGGGATGGAAAGTTGCTATCTGGCAGCCAGGAGGTCTGGGAGAGCCGACAGAGGCATGTAGAGAAAGTGATGGATCACACTGTGCTGGGCCACACGCATGCCGGCCTCCCTGGGGAAATCAAGCAGCTAAGAACCCCAATCTGCTTCTAGGGCAATATAATGGACAGACAGATCTGCATCTCATCTCAAGTGGGCACAAGGGACTCGCCCTTTTAAAGAAAGAGAGGGATCAGAGAGGCCACAGAGCACTGACCACCCACCACAGTAAACACAGATGGGTGAGGACTACAGGCAAACCTACTGGAACTTAGGAATCCACGCCTGAGCTAACCTGCTGCTTGGCACTGCACCACTCAGGCAACCACCGTGGGCAAGCAGAGTCCAAGCCTCAGCATCAGTGCCCTCCAAGCCAGCATCGCCTCACAGCAAGCTTCATTAAGAAGGAAGGAAGGACAAGGCCCTCTCGAGAGTGCCCCTGCCAGCCTGTGAAGTCACAGGATTCAGTGAGCTGTCACACTCATGGGGAAGCTCACAGCAGAGTGCCTGGTACCTGTGTGCTGTCCAGAGTATCGGCCATGACAGTGCAGTGTCACCAAAGATGTGTGAATAATCCCATGCCCACCAACAGAGGGAAAATTGGAGACATCATGACATATCCACATCTAGACATGCTGCATCTTTGGACTTGTGTGAAGTCAGAATGCTGTCGATGATAAAGGGGATGAAAAGGGAAGGCAGGAATTTTACAAGGAATACAAGCCAATTCCTTAACACAAATATTTACTCACACAGGTGTCATGAATGCCCACATGAATACACTCACATACACATTTACTTATTTAGGAGAAAGGCCTGGGAATAGGTACACAGGCTGACCACAGCTTTCACCACTGAGATTGGGAAGTAGAAAAACTCACACTCATTAAACTCCTGAAAGTGCTCACTGTTTCAATGACCCTGCATTATTTCTTTTAATTATGAAGTAAGGGCTGGAGAGATGGCTTAGCAGTAAAGGCACTTGCCTAAGAAGCCTAAGAACCAAGGTTCAATTCCCCAGTACCCAAGTAAGCCAGATGCATGAGGCGGCTCATGCATCTGAAGTTCATTTACAGTGGCTAGAGGCCCTGAAATACCCATACTCATTCATCCATATCTCTCTGTCTCTCTCTCTCCCTCTCTCTCTTGTTCTCACTCTTTCTCTCTGCCTCTCTCTCTCAATATATATATATATATATATATTGAGAGAGAGAGAGAGGGAGGATGGCTCAGTTAACACGGCACTGTGAGAACTGTCTGCTGGAAATGTCACTGCAGAGGGAAAGGACCGTGCATGTCAAGGCTCAGTTTCCCTCCAGAGCTCAGCTAGCTCGACTCTGCACAGGAAACCAGAGGCCAGCAGTGCAGGTTCCCAGCTCTGGCTACAGGAGCCGCAGGGCAGACAGGAAATGGGCAAGAAACCCCACAGTGATCCCTAGGAACAGGAAAGCTGAGAGGTGTCAGACACAGCGACATGCAGGTAGACACTCAGGAATGACAGCAGCAAGTCATCAGACAACACCACAGATCTACAGCAAGGGTGTCCAACCTGGGACCTGCAGGCTACACTTGTGACCCAGGACATCTAGCAATGTGGCCCACTGTAAACTTACTTGAAACATTGTGAAATGATTTTGCAATTTGTTTTTGGTAACTCACTGCACGGTTCTCCAGCGTGGCAACGTCACGTTGCGATGTCACACAATAAAGGCAGGTAGGCTCGCAGTGCAAGGCTGTACGACTTCAGCTATACGGCGCTCTGTGGCCTCCAGCGTGTGGCGGTCCAAGTGCAGACAGTCCAGGTGGCAGCGTCAGGCCTTAGTTATGTGTACTCGTGGTGGCTTGTGAAATAAACACAGTGATTACCAATGCTGCTTTAACCTCCCATTGCAAATGACAGGCATTTAATACTGTTTAGAAGAACACCCAGCAGTCTGATTTGATTGTTAAGGGGACGTCACATCGCGCCACACCTCACCCACCCTTCACTTCACAGTGTCTCAGCAGCCAAGATGTGCAAGAGCCCACACTTTGCTATTTTCCTGTCAATTAATTTTCATAAAAAGTAAATATGGTTCCTTATCTATTATTTATCTTTAAATCCCTACTGACTTCTACAATGTCTCAAAAGAAAATAGAACCCATCCACCCGAAAAATTACAGATGAAGGAAGATGGTACAACAAAAAGTGGGCAGATGACTACTGTTTAGTCAAAGCAAGTAGTAAGGTACTCTGAATAATTTATATAGAATTTGTGCAAATTTCCCAAGACTGTAATTTGAAAAGGTATTATATGTGAAAGCAGAACGCCCAATGGGGTGCACATCAGTACTGTACGTATCATAAGAACAAAGGAGCCAATCTGAAGAAACTGACTTCTCAATGAGAACTTGTTTAAGCTATGGCTGGACTGCGGGGTAAAAACTCGTTCTGCATGGCAGCACATACGGTAACATGTGTAGCAGCAAAAAGGTCAATAGCGTTTTCCAGTGATGACTTTATGAAGCAATGTATGGAGAGGGTGTCAAACAAAATATGCCCTGAAAAATAGGAAGGCAATTTCTGCAGCCAGTTTGCTCAGACTGAAAAGCAAAGACGAGGGAGAGGCCACAGGCCACGGTCTCCACCGCAGTAACGGGAGCACGGATGCTACCACGGCAGCGTGGCTGCTCCCTGTCAGCAGTGCTGAGGATGGCAGGACTCACAGAAATGGCTTCTTTAGTGCCACTGAAAGACAACTAAGGGCTGGAGAGGTGGTTCAACAATTAAGGTGCTTGCCTGCAAAGTCAAAGGACCCAGGTTCAATTCCCCAGGATCCACATAAGCCAGATGCACAAGGTGGCGCATGCACTTGGAGTTCATTTACAGTGGCTGGAGGCCCTGGCGCACCCAGTCTCTTTCTTTCTCTCTCTAATAAATAAATCAAATTCAAAATCACATTAGTTATTTTTTAAGAAGACAACGAAATCAAGAGATTTATGTGAAGCAGTAAGATGTATATGTTTTTAAGTGATTTCCTCTGTCCACTTTCAACATGTCTGGTACAGCTACTCATGGATCACTGGTGATGGGAGGTCCAAAAAGGCAGTGGGAAAAACTAATAGAAGATGATGATATTAAAGCACCCTGCACAGTGCACCAAGAAAATTTATGTGCAAACATGTCAAAAATGGACAACGTCAGGATAAGAAGATGGTTCAGTGGATAAAGCACTTGCTGTGCAAGTGTGAGAACGTGAGTTCGAATTCGCGGACACACGAGTGTGAGCACCAGCGTGCCACAGAACGGGCGCTGAGGACGGAAGGCCCCTGGAAGCTCCCAGAGCAGCCAGCCTGCAGAGGATGGAGACAGCAGCAAGAGGCTCTGCTTCAAACGCGGCGACAGGCAAGAACCAGCACCTAAGGGTGTCCTCTGACTTCCACAAGTGTGCCACACTCACTCATACACACACGCACACACGCGCACACACAATGGGTAATTATGGAAATCATCAAGACTGAATTTCTTAAGGGTCAAGAGATGAAATCATCACCAATTCCAGGAATTCCTTTCAAAGGCTGATGTATCTATAGCAACATCATTTAATGTTTGGAAGATGGCTAAGTCGAGGTCAAGTGTCAAGAAGATAGCATGATTTGAGATGTTATCAAATGCCCGTGGTATCACACAAGGTTTGTGCCAGAACTTGATGACGAGACCTGGCTGACAGACTTGGCACTGTGCGTGGACTTAGCTACTTATTTAAATGACGTGACGTTGGTCTAGGGTGGAAACCAACTTGTCGATACAAGGGTTCAAGTCATAACAGCATTGCAGATGAAGCTGAGATTAAGGCAAGCTCACATTACAGCAAACTATTCTTTCAACACACTGATGAAACAGTCGTGTGAACAGAGAAAATATGCAGCTTTGCTTCTCCATTTGACATAAGAATCTGAAAAATGCTTCAAAATTCCTATGAAAATAATCATTATTTTTGTGTGTTGGTGACTCCATTTTCACTGGAGAGAGAAAAAGACAGAGAGAGAGAGAGAGAGAAACACAAATCTATAAGGATATATATGATACCTTCCAACTGAAATACATAGTTCCAAGCTGACATTCAGCTTAAAAGAAAAATTTCACCATGTCTTTACTAGATTTTCACAGGTCCTCACTTCATAACCGCTTTATTTACATCACTGCTTTTCTTAAAATAAGTTTTTATTTACTTATTTTGAGAGAAAGAGAATGAGTACATCAGGGCCTCTAGCCACTGCAAACAAACTCCAGACACATGTGCCTCTTTGTGCATCTGGCTTACTGGGGAATCGAACCTGAGTCTTGAGGCACGAAGGCAAACACCTTAGTTGCTAAGCCCTCTATCCAGCCCACATCACTGCTTCTGAGCAGCACCTACATTTGTGAACACACTGGGCTGGGGAGATGGCTCAGGGGATAAAGCACACACCATGAAAACATGGGGGTCTGGGTTCAGATCCCCAGAACCCATGCTAAGTCAAATGCTGTAGCACTAACTCTATAACTCCAGCATGCCCAAGGCAACAGGGGAGGTAGAGACGGGAGAGTCGCTCAGAAGCTAGGGCCCAGCTGGCCTAACACACTCAGTCATAAACAATGAAGAGGGCGAAGATCAACAAGGGAGGGTGCCCTGACCTCCACATGCACCATGGCACACTCAGGCCCACACTCTCATGCCATGCATGAACACACTGGAAAAATAAAAATGAAGCCAGACATGATGGCACATACCTTTCATCCCAGCACTCAGGAGGCAAAGGTAGGAGGATCGCCATGAGTTCGAGGCCACCCTGAGACTACATAGTGAATTACAGGTCAGCCTTGGCTACAGTGAAACCCTACCTCAAAAAAAAAAAATGGCTGGACAGATGGTGTAGCAGTTAAGGTGCATGCATGTAAAGCCCAAGGACCCAGGTTCTATGCTCCAGGTACCACGTAAGCCAGATGCACAAGGTGGCACATGCATCTGGACTTTGTTTGCAGTGGCTAGAGGCCCTGGCATGCCCATTCTCACACACTCTCTCTCCCTCTGTGTGTCTCTAATAACTAAATAAATAAATAAATAGAGGGTGACACATAAAATTAGAGCAGAAATATTCGATTCGTCCTGAGAGCGCACTGACGTGCAGCTACATCCACTGACTGCTCACTTGTAAATCGCCTCTCACACACAGCAGCAGGCGCCTGACTGGTTTCAGTATGTTCTCTTCTACTCTTATAATAAACACATATCAAAAATAATGGTTGGGGGGCTGGAGAGATGGCTTAATGGTTAAGCACTTGCCTGTGAAGCCTAAGGATCCCGGTTCGAGGCTTGATTCCCCAGGACCCACATAAGCACAAGGTGGCACATGCATCTGGAGTTCGTTTGCAGGTGGCTGGAGGTCCTGGTGAGCCCATTTTCTCCCTTCCCCCCTTCTCTCTCTTCCTCTCCCCCCCCCCCGCCTCTTTCTCTCTCTATGTATCACTCCCAAATAAATAAATAAAAATAAACAAAAAACCTTAAGAAAAATAATGGTTGGGCTGGAGAGATGGTTCAGTAATTAAAGGTGCTTGCTAGCAAAACCTGACAGCAAGTACACAAAGCTGGATGCTCAGTGGCGCATGTGTCTAGCATTTGTCTCAGTGGCAGGAGGCCCTGGCATGCCCATACATGCATACACACACACATGCAAGTAAGTACTTTGTAAACTATTTTTAACTTATTTTATTTGTTTGAGAAAGAGAGAGAGAAAGACAGAGGGAGAGAATGGGAGTTCCAGGGCCTTCAGCCACTGCAAATGAACTCCAGATGCATGCACCACCTTGTGTATCTGGTTTACATGGGTCCTGGGGAATTGAACCTGGGTCCTTTGGCTTTACAGGTAAGTGCCTTAAATACTAAGTTATCTCTCCAGCCCTAATTTTTTTTTTTTAAAGACAATAGAGAGCTAAAAGGTGTGGGAAAGGTGTACTGGGAGGCACTGTCCTCCCCACAGGAACTGACTGGGGACATCCATGACCACACAGAGGCTACCAATACCCTACTGAAGGGAGCCCTCAAGGGCATGGGGAACATAGAAGATAATCCAATGGGAATACAAACAATTTGCAATATATTTATATATTAAAGTTTCCAATTATAAAAACCATATACAATGAAATATTATTAGTTAGATATGTTCATTTTCTTTTTTTTTTTTTTTGTTTGTTTGTTTGTTTGGTTGGTTGGTTTGTTTTTCAAGGTAGGGTCTTGCTATAGCCCAGGCTGACCTGGAATTCACTATGAAGTCTCTGGGTGGCCTCGAACTCACAGTGATCCTCCTGCCTCTGCCTCCCAAGTGCTGGGATTAAAGGTGTGCGCCACCACGCCTAGCTGCATTTCCTTTATTAGTGATCACAAACTTCAGGCCTGCTTGACAATTTTAAAAGGATGAGGTGCCACATTATTACAATTGCTTATCTGTGGGGGCGAGTATCATGAAAAGCACACACAGGCCATGCCTGTGCTCATCCACTCTTCCTGGTGTCTGTGTATCTAAAGCCTGCCCAGGACAAGTCTTCTTTATCCAATGCGGCCAGGACATTCCTGACCTCTCTGAACTCTCCATTCAATTTTCCTGAAAACCTAAATTGCTCTTCTAAATCGTCATTTAATTTATAAGAAGGAAAGTGAAATAGGCCTGTCTGCTGCAGACCCTCCTGCTTTACAGCAGCTCTGCCTCTTCTCCTTCTCCGAAGCTCTCGCATCATCTGTAACACAGTCTTTCTGTACTTGAAAAAAAAAAAAAAAGAAAAAGAAAAAGCACGTGAAATAAAATATTTCTTTTGTCAAACAAAAGGTGAGAGAATTCCTAGATAGCAGTCTCATACTAGCAAAAATTCTTAGAAGTTGCTGAGGCAAAAAGATACCTGCTAGAAGTAAGTTTGTCACAGAAAGAAATAAACACACAAAACCGTGACAACACTGATGACAGAGGAAGAACGGCTCCAGAAGACAGCTGAGCGCCGGGCGCACACGGGGCGGGCGGGGCCTGCGCAGCACCGGCCGACAGAGCGCGGGGCTCACTCCTGTGGTGGCCTGTGCAAAGCCAAACTGTCATACTGCGTGTCGGGATAAACTGAAAACTATCACCCACAGAAAAGCCAGTAAGAATTGTAAAGAGGGGGGCTAGAGAGACGACTTAGCGGTTAAGGGGTTTGCCTGCAAAGCCAAGGATCCCGGTTCAACTCTCCAGGACCCACGTTAGCCAGATGCAGGCATCTGGAGTCGTTTGCAGTGGGTGGAGGCCCTGGCGTGCCCGTTCTCTCTCCTTCTTTCTCTCTCTTAAATAAATAAATAAATAAATAATATTTTTAAGAAAAGAATTTTAAAGAGGTAAAACTAATAAACAGTGAAGACAAACTCATTTTTAGAAATTTTTAAAAGAAAGAAGGGAAAGAAGAACAGTTGGATGAACAGAGAACCAACAGCAAGATGATAAATTAACCAGATCAATCAACAGTAGCAGCAAATGTGAGTGACCCAAACTTCCAAAGGAAGAGGTTAGGCTGGACCAAAGGCAAGCTGTGTCCCGCACCTTCGCACTAAATACACTTCCAATGTAGCGTGTGCATACAAAGCCGTACCACACAAGTCTTCATGAACAGAAAGCTAAAACATGCATACACACACACACACACACACACACACAGCCTTGTTTGAGGCAGGGGCTCCAGGGGGTCTCACTGTATTTATAGATAAGCACATACACACATATGTGTCAGTCAAAGTGAGCTCCAGAAAAAAAGGGTAAACAGATACCACACAATGAATGAGAGATAACTTATTCAAGAAGACACAGCAACCCTGAGTATGCCCCACCATCAGAACTTCAAAATATGAATGGAAACAGACTAACAACTACAGCTGACGACGTCAATGTTCCTGTCAGTCACTGCCAGGACAAGCACATGAGGTAACTAATACAAAAGACCTAAACAATGTCTTCAGTCAATGTTACCTAACTGGTATATAAGACACTCTCCCCAAAACATCAGGATGAGCATTCTTTTCAAGGGTGCATACAATAATTCCAGACACAACAGAGATAATAATTCCAGAAGTGTGGAAAGTCCAGCATACAAAGGAGGTAAATAACCATGAAGTGTGTTCTCTGACCAAAAAAAAGCACAGTAGGAGTCAGTCAATAAGAGATAGATTCCTGGTAAGTGTGAAATACTGGAGGCTGACAGAACACATCCCTCAGTGGCTCATGGATCAAACAGTCATTATGGACTTTGGAAACACTTGTAGTGGAAAGTAATAAAAATACTGCATTTTCAAACCTGAAGGTGCAGTTAATGCCCTGTTTCAGAGGCACTGGGTTTGAATCTGGAACGCCCCAGGGGTTCATGTTGAAGCTGTGGCGCCCAGCCCGCTGTGCTGTTGGGAAACAGTGGGACCACAGGAGGTGAGCCTGGTGCAAGGAAGTTGAGTCTGGAGGGACGCGCCCCTGGATGGGAGACGCTTCCGCTCTCCCCGGCTTCTCGCTTCCTGCCCCCATGAGGAGCACCTTGCTGCCCACGTGTTCCCTACCACGCTGTTCTGTCTCACAGAGGTCCAAAGCCATGCAGCCAACTGACCACAGACTGAAATCTCCAAAACCACGAGCCCAGACAAACCTTTCTTCCTTTTACACTGCTGGTTCTCAGGTATTCTGCCCCAGCAACAAAAAGATGACAAATACAAGAGGAAAGCACACAATATAAAATGCAGGTATTAAGGAAGGCCACAAAAGCTAAATGTTCATTATAGAAGGAAAATAAGCAGTTAGCTCCAAAACACTGCATGGAAAAAAATAATGCAGGTTAGAGCAAAAATAACTGAACTATAAAACTACAAAAAAAGCGCAACAGGACAATAGGAAAAATCAAAACCAAAACTTTATTCTTTAAAATAACTAATAAACTTAATAACCTTCTGGTAAAAGAAGCTGGGGGGGAGGAAGTGGTACAAGTGAGAGGACAGGAAGCGGGGTTGCACTCCAGAGCTCACAGGCGATGAAAAGAAAATTGCTGTCGGGGCTGGAGAGATGGCTGAGTGGCTAAGACGCTTGCCTGCAAAGACAGAGGACCAAGGTTTGACCCATGACCCATGTAAGCCAAATGCAAAAGGTGGCACCTGTGTCTGAGTTCATTTGTAGTGGCTGGAAGCCCTGGTGCGCCCATTCATTCTCCCTTTCTCTCTCTCTGTCTGTCTGTCTGTCTCTCAAATAAACAAAAATTTTAAAAAACTAAAAAAAGAAACTTGCTGTCTTTGAACTCACTATGGAATAAGAGATGAAACAAAAGTTACCTATTATCTCTAAAATCGTTAAAAGAAAGGTTTGTGAGGCATTTACTGTGAGATTCAAACCCCAACCCAAAGCTCTGAGAGCAGAACCAAATGTATCCATCTACAAAATAATATATGGAAGGTTATTTTCTTTAAAAAAAAAAAAAACCTGAAGCTGGGTACAGTGGCAAACACCTTCAGTTCCAGCAGAGGTAGGAGGATCGCCGTCAGTTCAAGGCCAGCCTGAAACTATGTAGTGAATCCAGGTCAGCCTGGACCAGAGTGAGACCCTGCCTCAAGAAACCAAAACTTGAAGCCCAGCCTGAGCAAATCTCCAAACATAATTTTCAGGTGACAGAAGAGACAGAGGACGAGATGCACTATGGAAAACGAGGCCACTGTGCCGGGAAAGAGGAAAACCCGAGCGAGGCCAAGACTCACACCCTGCCCGTAGCAAGGACGTGAGGACGGGCACGGGAGCAGCAGCACGGCGGGGAGACGGGCGGCACCAGGCGAGCAGACAGCAGACACCTGAGGGACACACCCCTCTAGTGCACGGGGCTCCTCACCCGAGCAAGCCACCCCCAAACAGCACTTCTAAGATCGGGGGGACTGGACGCAGCTCGGAGGCCAGAGGCACAGCGCTGCTCCTCACTCCCTGCTTCAGTGGGCAGAACGAGCGCTCTACAGGAAAGCCCGTTTACACCTAACTGCATGTGGCAGCAAGTACCAGCGAAAAAGCACAAAACCTCCGCAGGGAAGTGATAAAAGATCTATTGAGACATAAAAGAAACCTAAACAAATAGAAAGATAAGCCATTTTTATAGATTGGATGTCTAAATATTATAAAAGGGTAATATTCCTTAAATTGACTAACAGATTAAATGAAAATCCAATCAAAAGCCTAACCAATGTTTTGTTTTGTTTTATTTTGTTAGAATCGGAGCAGCTGGATTTGAAATCCATATGAGACTGTAAAGGGCCAGAAATCACATGGAATGTCAATAAGAGAAGCAAGGCGGATGCTCAGCACTGAAGTATGAAGACGCACTAAAACCTGAGGCAATGAGACAGGGACATCGGCTGAAGAGAAGAGGCAAGAGCAGATGAAGTCAGACGCTTCTCAGACTGCGTCCTCACAAGGGGCACTACAGAGAAAGACAGACTTCTGATAAGTCTATGTCACACATAGAAAATTGAAGCCAGACTCATCTCTCACACAAGAAACAACAACTCTTTTAAGATGGATGGTAGAACTAGGTGTAAAAGGAAAAAAAAAAAAAACTAGTCTTTAAGACAACTGAAAAGACCAGAGAAGGCTCAGGGGTACAGCTTGCTGGCAGAATACTTACCTGTAACATTGTGCCAGCAAGAGACACACACATGCACAAACACAGAGCAAAAGTCTCACACAATTGTATTCACAGGGCTGGAGAGACAGCTTAGCGGTTAAGGTATTTGTCTGCAAAAGCCAAAGGGCCTCGGTTCAATTCCCCCAGACCCACGTAAGCCAGATGCACAAAGGGGCGCATGCATCTGGAGTTCATCTGCAGTGGCTGGAGGCCCTGGTGTACCCATTCTCTCTCTTTCTCTCTCTCTCAAATAAATAAATAAAAATAGAGTTAAAGCCTGGCATGGTGGCGCACACCTTTAATCCCAGCACTCGGGAGGCAGAGATAGGAGGATCTCAGAGAGTTCGAGACTACATAGTGAATTCCAGATCAGCCTGAGCCAGAGTGAGAACCTACCTCAAAAAACAAAAACAAACAAGAAAATAAATATATGAAGTTAAAAAAATGTATTTGTTACCTTTCTTGTTGCTGTGACAAAATACCTGACAAATCAATTTAGGGAAGGAAGGGTATATTCTGGTTCATAGTTTGAGGACAATCCACTGCGGTGTGGGAGTGTGAGGTGGCTGGTCACGTGGCATCCCCACTGGAGCAGCAGAGGTGGGCGCCGGTGCTCCACTAGCATTCTCGTTTATCCAGCCTGTGAACCCAGCCCATGGGATGGGCCACTCATTTCAAGGTGGGTCTTCCATCATCTCTGTCATCAAGGCAATTCAAAATCCCATGAAGCTGCTAAGTTTAACCATCACAAAATGCACTGTGTATAAGGGGAAAGGCTGATAAATTTAGACCACTAAAATGAATAGTTTCTGGCACCAAAAAAGCACCACCAAGAGAGTAAAATCCAGGCTGGAGGTGGGGGTGGCTGAACAGTTAAAGGCACTTGCTTGTAAAGCCTGCTGGCCCAGGTTTGAGTCCCCACCACCCCTGGAAAGCCAGATATACAATGTGGTTCCACGTGTCTGAAGTTTGCAGCAGAAAGAGGCCCTGGTGAACCTACTTTCTTTCTCCCTCTCCCTGCCCCTCAAAATAAATAAAAATACTACAAAAAAAAAAAACACAAAAAGTAGGGGCAAAGCTGGAGGGATGTCTTAGCAGTTAAGGCATTTGCCTGCAAAGCCAAAGGATCCTGGTTCAATTCCCCAGCACCCATGTAAGCCAGATACACAAGGTGGCAGACATGTCTGGAGTTCATTTACAATGGCTGGAGGTCCTGACATGCCTTTGTTCTCTCTCTTTTTTTCTTTCTCTCTCTCTCTCTGTCAAGTAAATAAATAAAAATAAAAAATATTTTTTAAAAGTAGGGGCTTCAGAGATGGCTTAGCAGTTAAGGCACTTGCCTGTGAAGCCTAAGAACCCAGGTTCAATTCCCCAGTACCCACATAAGCTAGATGTACAAGGTGACACATGCATCTGGAGTTCCTTTGCAGTAGTTTGAGGTCCTGGTGCACCCATTCTCTCTACCTGCCTCTCTCTTACTCTCTAATAAATAAATAAAATATTTTAATTAAAAATGCAAACCACGAGCCGTGGGATGAAGAAAGATGACTGCCAGGCACAGCTCAGGAAAGCTGGAAATGTGCACGAGCACTGAGTCCTACAAACAAGAAAGCCAACTTCTCCCTTACCTGCCCTCGGGAAAGATCTGAACAGAAACTTCTGGAAAAGAAATACAGAAAAACCAAGGCAACCCTGAAGACCAGAGCTGGAAGAACTTCCTCTCCATGAGGCCATGTCGTCAGAGGCCTCACGGCACCAGGGCCACGATGGGTAAATAAACCCAAATGAAGACAGCAGACTTACGACGGGGAAGCGGAGCAGTGTAAGACAGCACCGCGATGAAAGGAAAGGGGCGGGGGTGAGATAAGGAGCTGGGGAATGCTCAGCCCTTAAAGGCAGTTGTTTAGGAAGCATGCCAGCCCAGGCTTGAGTCCCCAGTACCGGACAAAGCCAGATGCACAAAGTGACGCGTATGTCTGAAGTTCATCTGCTATGGTAAGAGGTCCTGGCATGCCCATTCATTCTCATTCACTGTCTGTCTCTTTCTTTCTTTCTTTCTTTCTTTCTTTCTTTCTTTCTTTCTTTCTTTCTTTCTGTCTGTCTATCTCTCTCTCTCTCTCTCTCTCTCTCTCTCTCTCTATCTCCTCTCAATTAAATAAATAAAGATATTTTTTTAAAAGGCATGGAACCACTGACTTCCATATCCTGACACTACCTCACATCACAGACACACAAATAGCAATCCTGGTGGAGTATAGACCCAAGTGTAAAAGGTAAAATTCTGGAAGACAACAGAAGAGAGTGCCTGTGGTATCGGAAGGGGTAAACCTGTCTGTCTGTT
The DNA here is from genome assembly GCF_020740685.1 of Jaculus jaculus. NCBI lineage: Eukaryota > Metazoa > Chordata > Mammalia > Rodentia > Dipodidae > Jaculus > Jaculus jaculus. The sequence goes on from NC_059109.1 coordinate 136,283,374, forward strand.
TGCTTGAGACAGGGTCTCACTATCTGTCCCACGCTAACCTTCACGTTGCAATTCTTCTGCCTTAGTCTTGCAAGGGCTGGGGCTACAAGTGTGAGCCCATCCGCCCCAGTGCAAGCACACCATGACAGCACCGACCCTGAAGAGAAGTACGTGATGAGGGAGGTGGCTCAGGGGATGAAGTGATTATCACACAAGCATGAAGACCTCCATTTGCATTCTAAGCACCCACATATATGCCACAGTGCATGGCAGCCTGAGTGTAATCCCAGTGCTCAAGAGGCTAAGATGGGATCCAGTGCTAGCTGGCTAGCTAGACTAGCCAGAGAGGCCTGGGTTTAAATGAAAGACGTGCCTCCGTAAATAAAATGGAGAGTGTTTGAGGAAGACAAGACACCAGACATCAACCAGCGGCACCACGTGCACTCACACATACCTATACACACATGCACTCATATGCACGCGAGCATGCATATTCACATGCACACATAAAACACATCCACACAAAGATAAGTTGAATAAACTATAAACACATTTAAATTGTGAGTGAGGGGCTGGAGAGAGGTCAGCAGTTAAGGCGCTTGCCTGCAAAGCTTAAGGACCGGGTATCCACAGTATCCACGTAAAGCCAGATGTACAAGGTGGTACATGTGTCTGGAGTTCATTTGCAGTGGCTGGAGCCTTAGTGTGCCTATTATCTCTCTTTCTCTTTCTCTGTCTTTTTCCCTCTCAAATAAAAAAACTGTGAATGAAAACCTTCATGTCCCTGTCTGCAAAATGAGGAAGACCACTAGCCGCCCTGATTATAAGTTAAACAAAGTGCCTGGCATAGAAGACAGCTTCTGAAAGAAAAGTACAAATGAGCGGAAGGTAAGGACAGAGACTCCAAGTAGAGGCGCCATTCGGGAAGGGCCAGGGAGGACGCAGTTTAGGATGAGAGGGAACTATCAGGGACAGGTTAGGATGTATCAGGGGCCAAGGGCAGAGCAAAGGAGCCCAGGGTTAGATAAGTCGGGTCAACTCGAGGAACAGATGCCTTGGTTTCTGCTTTCTTCAAGAAACAGATCAAGAGCACCTACAGAAAACAAGAGACTGGAACCCTGCAGTGTGAAGAAGTGACAATGGAGCGGCTGCCACAGACACCATCAGAGGACCGCGTGGTCCACCACTAAAGGGAGAGGATGTCGCCTCCATCTCTCCCCACAGCGTGAGGCACACGCACCCTGCCACAGAAACCCCTCAGCACCACCTTCTTCCTGGCTGAAGCAGGAGTCACAGAAACCACAACAAAAACAGGAGAAAGGGGCTGGAGGTGTGGCTCAGTGGCCAAGCACTTACACAGCATACACAAGACGATAGGTTCAATCTCCAAACCAGAACCTCCAAAGAAAAAGCCCAAACAATGAGAGCTGGGCGTGGTGGTGCATGCAGCCCTCGGGAGGCAGAGGTAGGAGGACTGCAGAGAGTTCAAGGCCACCTTGAGACTACATGGTGAACTCCAGGTAAGCCGGATCTACCTAAAAGGGGGGGGGGAGGGGAGAAAACCTATTAAGATGGGCTTTGTAAACAGAATATAGCATCCTGGAGACAGTCAGCCTGTTTCACCATTAAGTGCCCTTGTAACCAGTCACAGAGAAGTGGCCTGGAGTATCTATGGAAAGCAAACAGTACAGGGATGCCTGCTTACCGAGTGAGGATGCTCTCGCTGAATGCAAACTTCTCCAGGCGGCTGAGCGGCGGCAGGTTATCCTGGCCCGGAATGTCCACGAAGGCAGTTACCCTCCTGCTATTGCAATCTGGACCACAGTCTCCAAATCCATCTAGAGGGAATGAGGAATCTTTAAGTATACCTTGATTGACAGGTCACATTGGGGCAAAGCCATGACCTATAGCAGGCTTTCTACCTTGACTGCACTTTCCAGTGGAAGCCCTCTCTAGAAGTCATCGGTAAGCAGCAGTCAGCCCTATGACCATAAAAGGGCAGTGGCAGCCAGCGTCAGGAAGAAAATCCAGAGCCACCTCACAGGAACCTTCTTCCGCCGGACAGGCAGAAGCAAGGGAGCAAAGCTCCCAGCACACACGAGGGGCCATGAAAATGGCCAAACATGTCACCCTGATGGCCAGCGCCTGACATCTCTGCCCTGAGGTGTTCGCAGGGCTTCATGTACTCCTGATGCCAAGCCATACCCATTGGCATCCTGTCCTGGCAACACCCAAGAAGGTCCCTCCCCAGAGATGTCCACAGGTCCCTCCAACCTGGTCATGCCAGCTATCTTCACCCTGATGAAATAGCTGGATGAAATATTATGCAAACCAAAGACATGTGACTGTCAGAAAAAAGCTCTACTCCTGAGCATTGGCCTGAGTTACTTCTTCGGAGACTCACAAGAAGTTTAGTGTGGGCCAAACCCGAGGGAAGTACTGTGAACACAAGGGTTTGTGTCCATGTTCTGACGCTCAGGTCTTGTTGAGTCTAGAAATGCTGATGAGGCCTTCTGATGGGTGTGGTCTATGGAGAAAGGTGAGTCAGGCCAGGAGTCAGGTCCAGAGCAGGCTGTAGCTCAGATCACAACACACATCTTAAGCACACAGAAAGTATGGGCACCTGATTTTCAGTACATTCACCAGGCCCAACTTTTCCCATTAAGCTGCCATTTCGTTCTATCCCTGCCAGAGGAGAGAAGCTACTGAAAGAGTAGGCCGGGGGGAAGGGGGAAGGCCTGGATTGGAGACCAATTACCAAGAGGACCCCACTGTTCAAAGGCAGCCTGTGCGCTTTGTGCACAAAGACAAAAACCCACAGAGCCCTCACTGTCCCCACAGCACACCCAACTTTTCCACTGTGACCTACATAAATCAAGATGAAGAAGCAAAGAACCAGAGGCCTCCCTGGGGTCAGTTCTGGCAAGAGACTTGCTCCCTGGCTGGTTCCAGGAAGATCAGGGGGCATCTGCTCCAGAGGCGTCAACACCCCCAGCTGTGACTTGTTCTGAAAATGAGATGACTGCGCCAGTCACACTAGAGGTGTGAAAAGGCAGAAGATCCCGCCCTGAGGAAAGGAGGCCATGGCCAGTTTAGACAGTAGTTGGTAAGAGTGAGAAACACAGATGGCAAGCTGCTGGGCCCTGAAAGGCCCAGGCGTGAGGCCTAGTGGGACTTCCTGAGCCTAGCTAAAGTTTGGCGACCTGTCGCTGGCCAGCTAGGACTCAGCAAGATGCCTAATGGCTTCTGGCCTGTTACCTCCACGTGGCAATTGCAATTACCATTTCAATAGTTACAGTTTACTATTGGCCCTTACCTCTTCCCCCATCCTAAAATCCCCGCCTTCGTCCCCAACATGATATAGGCAATTGCTCAGAGTAATAAAGCGAGTTGTTTCTGCAAGTTCCTGCATTGGAAAGACTCCCGACTCAGTGTGGTTTTTCTCCGGTGGACAGGAGAGGTTTCTGAGTCGTCTATGTTCATCATCCCCTCAACCCCTAGGGAGGAACCAGCAGGCCTGGTCCTTCCCTCAGCACTCCCTGACTAGGAAGGAGCCCGGCAGTAAGCTGTTACCTAGGTACTCACCTTTCTCTGAAACACTCACCACAGTTTTCTCAACTCCTTGAGCTAGAAATGAGAGCTTATTAAAAACTAGCCAGGCATGGTAGCATATGCCTTTAATCCCAGCACTTGAGAGGCAGAGATAGGAGGATCATTGTGAGTTGGAGGCCACCCTGAGACTACATAGTGAATTCCAGGTCAGCTTGAGCTAGAGTGAGACCATACCTGGAAAAAAACAAACCTTAAACTGTATAAAGGATAATTTTAATAAGGAAGCATACATTTATAAGTATGTGTGTGTGTCTCATAATCAAAATATGTCATCTCTCTGAATGAACTGGTCCATGCTGGATCCCAGCCAAGGCCAAAGACCACAATGCTTGATGTTCATACTCAGTGGCCTCCCAGGGGCCCAGGAGGAGTGGCAGCCCCATCCAGGGACCCAGATCACAGTGGACCTGGAAACAGTAATGCTGTACAAAACATCTGCTCCTGAGCTCTGGGGCTGAGTGACAGCTGTGGAACCAGCAGCCCCATAGGCAGGTACATGCCAAACCTTTCAACACAAGAATAAGGGCTTCCATGACCCTCAGGGCCCGGCCTGGGCTACATGAGCACAGCACTAACCTGCTGCATTAAGATCCACTTTAACCAGACAACTGAAGAGCCCGACCATTAGACCACAGAAGACTATTTGTTACCAGAGAAAACTAGTGACCCACTACAGTGGCTAGCTATTCAAAACAAGGAAGTAAGACCACAGACCATAAAATACTAATAATTCACGTTATTGGTCACTTCCTATAATCGTGGGCTAAGAGCTTTCCGTGAAGCAGCACTTTGGTACATCTTGACTTCAGCTATATATTCTGATGCTTCTGCTAAGAAAACTGAAGCTTGGGGAGGTTAAGGAAGTTGCCCAACTCTTGCCCATCAGAACTACATGGTCGGACCCTATGGCTGAAGACTCCACATGCTTGGGCTGCAGGTCACTGAGAAACCACGCTGGAGCTGAGCTGGGAGCCCCTCCTTAGTCACCAGATGCCAGGATGCTGGAAAGAGCTAGAGAGACGAGCTACAGAGCTGGGGGAGAAAAGTCATCAATGGTGATAACCAGCAGTGGACCCTGAAAGCTTTATGGCTGGGCAGCCAGGCAAAATGTACCAACTGGTACAATGGTGGCATGTCTGTTATGTGGAAACCAACTGTTCCCTGATTGGAATTGAGGCCTGCTCCAAGAGAGGGAATTCCTGCATGAAACTGAAAACCTAATCAAAAGCCTATGGCTGCTGGGCGTGGTGGTACACGTCTTTAATCCCAGTACTCAGGAGGCAAAGGTAGGAGGATCACCATGAGTTTGAGGCCACCCTGAGACTACATAGTGAATTCCAGGTCAGCCTGAGCAAGAGTGAAACCCTACCTCGAAAAACAAAAACAAAACAAACAAAAAAGCCTATGGCTGAGAAGGCAAGGTCATAGCCTTATTGTCTGGCTAGATGCATATATTATACCCACTACACAGCCCTCTAAATACTTGTGCTTATGCCCACATATTAGTGCTACTCTCACTTTAGTTAGAGAAGCTTGTCTTTTCAGATGGTGGTGACCATTGGGGAGACTTGAAACTCATCATGTGCTGAGAAGAAGTGACAGTGGAGTACTCAGCACTAAATGCAACATCTCTATCACACCCTCCAAGGTCCAGGCACTAATGAGGAAGAGGTGGTGGAAAGAATATAGGAAGAGCTGGGCATGGTGGTGCACGCCTTTAATCGCAGCACTTGGGAGGCAGAAGTAGGAGGATCACTGTGAGTTCAAGGCTACCCTGAGACTACATAGTGAGTTCCAGGTCAGCTTGGGCCACAGTGAGACCCTACCTAGAAAAGTAAAAAAAAAAAAAAAAGAAGAAGAAGAAGAATATAAGAGCCAATGGAAGGGAAGGAGTCTTCGCAATACTGTCTTCCAGACACAAAGTGGTCATGGTATTCAGGACCTCATAAGATCTGCATAATAATAGCAAAAATAGAGCCGGGAGTGGTGGCACATGCCTTTAATCCCAGCACTCAGAGGCAGAGAGGTAAGAGAATCACCATGAGTCCCACGCCACCCTGAGACTACATAGTTAATTCTAGGTCAGCCTGGACCAGAGTAAGACCCTACTTCAAAAAACAAAACAAACTATATATATATATATGTATGTATGTATACATGTGTATGTGTATATATATATGAATGAAGATGACATCAAAATAGAAGAGAAAGCAATTGGAAAGAAAAGAGGGATTCAGTGGAAGGTATAGGAGAATGAGAAAATAAGAATGGTGGGAGATTATTTCATGGTACATTGTCTAGATGTATGGAGGTTATCAGTACAAAGTTTTTTAAACCAGGTGTGGTGATACATGCCTTTATTCCTAGCAATCAGGAGGCAGAGGTAGGAGAATCACTGAGAATTCAAGGCCAGCCTGAGACTACATAGTGACTTCCAGGCCACCTTAGCTAGAGTGAGACCCTACCTGAAAAAAAACAAGACAAAAAAACTTTCAAAGATCCCAAAGACCATATGGCCACAAAGGGTGCCTACGGGAGTTTCAACTCAAGCAGCCAGATTCTGGACACTACACTGTGCTACAATGCCAAAAAGAAGCTTACATTTTAATTTTACTTGTCAAGAGAACCCTCCTACCTCCTTTCAATTAATTATCACACTATACAGAAAACCAGAAGCCCTGGGTGCCACAATCAGTTATCGCACTGCAGGGAGAACCCGGATCCCGGTCACCACGATCAGTTATCACACTGCAGAGGGCAGCCATGCCTTCATTTCAGGGCCCAGGTTCTCAGACTCCAGGTAAGAACTCTTACACTGGCCACTACCAAAGGTTTGGGGTCTATATACCCAAGATCTGAGTGAGGACTGTTACACTAAAGGGTGCCACTTCCAGCAGCTTCTACCCACCTACTGTAGACAAACATTGGAGGAAACCAAAGGTGGTAGAGATGAACAATTGAAGACCTTCTTGCCTAGCCATGATTCTCTCCAGGTGGAGTGAAAGGACATTTGGACAGCTGGTTGGTGACAAAAACAATTTCATAACAGCTAGAGAAAAAAAGGAAATAAACACAATATTCATGAGTTGCTAAATGAATAAACTCTTATATACTCGTACAATGGAACACTGCTGAGTAATAAAGTGGAACGAAGTGTGAATCTGCAACAACAAATTCATCTCAAAGCATTATACCATGTGAAAGACACAAAGGAATCACAGTGAAGCCAGGAAATAATATATTTTCTGGGATATAAGAGAGGGTCTGCACCCCACACAGGAAACTTGTTCACCAGCATTCAGTGCTGTACTCTCCTCAACAGTGAGGAAAGGGAATTCGCCTAGATGTTCATCTGCGAAGAAATGGACAGGGAAAATGTGACACACACACACTGGAGTTCTGGTTAGCCGTAAAGAAATAAGAAATGTGCTAGAAGATATTATGAAATGATGTAACCTAGGTAGAGAAAGACAAACACCACACGTACTCTGTTGTAAGTGGATCCCAGCTTAGAACCTTTCTGTATGTGTGCTGTTGTGGGAGTGAATGTGTAGATTAGATGCCAGGAAAGTAGAAAGGGGCTTTATGGCAGAATGGTGGAGAAGGAAGCATATCTTACATGACAGGAAGGTCAACAGGGAGAATGCCGGAGTGGGAGGGTACAAGTGGAGTGGAGGACAGGGAGATGAGGCAGAGGAGGGGAAACAGAGGGTTAAACAAAACTAAACACATAATAAAGAATAAAAAATAAAAATTAAGGGATTGGGGAGATGGCTCGATGGTTAAAGGCACTTGCTTGAAGAGCATGCTGGCCAAGGTTGAATTCCCCAGCACTGATGTAAAACCAGGTGCAGGGTGACACGTGTGTCTGAAGTTTGCAGCAGCAAGAGACCCTGGTACACACATACACACATGCATGCACACATGCACGCACATACAAATAAATAAAATGCAAACAAAGAAAGAGGCAAACACATCTGAAAAATACCTTAGAAATAAAAACCAGATATGATGTAATTAAAATTTTAGTCAATAACTCAAGTAGCAGTTTAGACACAGCTCGGAAGAGAGCAAGTACACTGAAAGCTACTCTGAGAGCCCACTCAGAGACACGAGGATGGGAGACCAGGGATGTCACCTAGCGCACATGATAAGTAGAGTGCTGAGCCCTAGGAAAGTCCAAGAGAGATGCTGGGAGAGAATTCTACAAGTAGAATCAGTAAAAATGCGAGGTCAATATTCATTGAGATAATGACTAACAATTTTTCAAAACATAAAAAAGATGAGTATTTAATTTGAGGAAGTACTAATGCTAAGCTAAATAATGAATAACAAATCCACACCCAGAGGTACTGTGAAACACCAGACAAAAATGAAGAAAAGTTTAAGATTAAGTGCCAGATTTCTCATGGAAAAAGTGTGTGAAGAAGAGCTGGCTAGTCAACAGGAGGGATGCCTTTCTAACAGAGTCCTGCCTGCCTGCCAGTCATGAGGTGAGTCCTGGCTTCCTCACTGGCTTCCTCACCTGAAATGGACACAACAGTGCTTAACTAAGGTGATGCTTGCAGTGTGCACTAAAGGACAAAGATAACGGGCAAATAGATAGATGATAGATAAATGAATGGATGGACCGATGGATGACAGGTAGACACATGTATGACTGACACACATGTAAATGAAGACACACAAAGGTCTAAATGAAAAGAATTTCCCACACTTTATCAGACTTGACTACCAGCCCCAGTGACCTGTGACATCTTACACAAACATCTAGAGCCTCACCCCCAAGATCGAGGATGCCTCAGTGCAAATGCCAACCTCAAGAAAGACACCTGGCACTATCAAGCTTGCTTACTGTTTAGTGAGATGCCCATTTATCTATCCAGATATACAGTCCATTCCAGTGGCACATGACATAAGACCAAGTAGCCTTCCTTAACTGTCCTACAAGATCACTGGCTCTCAGGGAGTAACGGTGTCGATCTGCTGGCAGAGTCCCTGGCCTGTCTGCAGCACGGTCTTCACTAAGTCCTCTGGAATCTGTCCCGGTCTGCTGAATTCTTTTACCCTTGTGCCTTCAGCTTGTCCCCAGCATGATGAGGAGTACTGTGAAAATTGCAGCTGCTGTTACTATTAAACTATAAAGTAGAGCATATTGCAGATACTGTTTATGCTCCTATTTCGAGAGTTCAAGGCAATAATAGCACCAGAAAGCATGAAGATGGGCAGGGAGAATTCCAGAAAAAATAACTATAGAAAAGGGAGACCTCTGGCTTATATTTACTTGACCAAAACCCTGGCTTGACACATGGGTCTATGTAACAGAACTCAAGCAGCAGGGATAAAGCCACAGAGCCAGAATGAGATGCATAATATGCACCTCAACAGGAAGAGAAGTCTAAGAATAAGGAAGAAGAGACTGAGACATGGGGTGGGCTCCTCCCCAGGAAGACGAGACTGAGACATGGGGTGGGCTCCTCCCCAGGAAGACGAGACTGAGACGTGGGGTGGGCTCCTCACCAGGAAGACGAGACTGAGACGTGGGGTGGGCTCCTCACCAGGAAGACGAGACTGAGACGTGGGGTGGGCTCCTCACCAGGAAGACGAGACTGAGACGTGGGGTGGGCTCCTCCCCAGGAAGATGAGACAGACATGTGGGGTGGGCTCCTCATCCGGGTGGCAAGATGGAGATTCAGGATGTGTTCCTCAATCAGAAAGACAACCTATCTAATGTTCATACCTATATATTAATGTTATACTTACTTTTTGTTATAGAAGCTTCTCTTTGCAGATGGCAGTGACCTTAGGATAACTCAGAAGGCAGCATGGTGCTGAGAAAATGTGACCTAAGAGTTTTCAACACTAAAATATCTCTATCACACCTTCCAAGGCTCAGGGTCCATTGCGGAAGAGGTGGTGGGAAGAATGTAAGAGCCAAAGGAAGGGTAGGACCTTTTACAATGTGTTCCCCCAGATACAAAATGGCCTGGACATCCATGACCTCGCAATGCCTGACACTACCTACATAGGACCATCATAATAAGAGGAAAAGATGCTGATATCAAAATAGAAGAGAGACTGAGAGATGAAAGGGTTATGATGGAGAGTGGGATGTCAAAGGGGAAAGGGGTGTGGGAAGGAATTACCATGGGTTATTGTCTACAATTTTGGAAATTGTCAATTAAAAAAAATTAAAACCAGGTGTGATGGTGCACGCCTTTAATTCCAGCACTCGGAAGGCAGAGGTAGGAGGATCACTGTGAGTTCAAGGCTACCCTGAGACTACATGGCAAATTCCAGGTCAGCCTGGGCTAGAGTAAGACTCTACCTCAAAAAACTCAAAAATAAAAAAAATTTAAAAAATTAGAAAGAAAGACAAGCTATCAGTTTAGCAGTCCTTTGTCCAGCTGTCTGAACCTCTGACTGACTTGTGCATCCGCAGTTCAACTGTAGTGGCAAGAGGCTCTGGCATGCCCATTCTCTCTTTCTCTACCCCACTCCCTTGCAAATAAATAAAATTTTTTTTTTAAATATTCTGGATTTTCAAGGTAGGGCCTCACTCTAGCCCAGGCTGACCTGGAATTCACTATGTGGTCTCGGGTGGCCTCAAACTCACAGCTTTGGCTCCCAAGTGCTGGGATTAAAGGCGTGCACCACCATACCTGGCGAATAATTTTTTTTTTAATCTACTCATGAGGAATTCCAGGTCAGCCTGGACTAGAGTGAGACCCTACCTCAACATACCAAATTTTAAAAAAAGAAAAAGATCACTCCAATGCCAGGAAGAGTGAAAATAGAGGAGGTTATTACCCCAGGGCCAGGGAGCTTAAATAGTTCTCCACAGAAGCTCCAGGGTGAGCTGAGATTTCATTTCCATTTCCCAGTGTGTAGAGCGGTGGGGAGGGGCAAGGCCGACGTGGCAATTAGCTGAGCTGGCTTGTGCAGTCTATATGACTCAAACCAATTTTCCCAAACATGTATATCAACCGTTTCTGTAGTTGGGTCACCCTAACCATGAGCTCTATTTTATTATATTTTAGTCTAAATTGTCTTTTTACTAATCGTCCCTCTGGGCCCTTTCTGGACTGTTCTGCCTATGGAATTTTTTTTTTTAATCTCCTAACAAAGATAAGTTCAGCTCCTCAACATTTAACTCTTAGCACTTACCTCATAATTATAGTGACTTAGTAAATCAGTTCAGCTTTCAGCTTTCAACTTCTTTTCTATTATATAGTGAAGTCCAGGTCAGCCTGAGCTAGAGCAAAACCCTACCTCAAAAAAAATCTACACATGAATAAATATTGGACTGAAAGTGCTATAATTTATACTAAAAGAAAAATGTTGAGATAAATTTTCACAGATCCAGGTAATTCTATATTAGTATAGTTAAGAAAGTAAATGTGTAAATAGATTTCATTTTATTGTTGCTTTTCACTGAATTAGTTTTTTTTCTGCTCTATAAATTTTATAAAAATAAAATAATTAAAATCAATAAAATATAAATTCTAGAGCTTAAAGAGTATCTGAAATTTATGAGTTCACTTTGTGGACTTAGCTTAGAAAGTGAAGATGACAAAATTGCCCAATTTGGGGAGAGACATAAATGTCAAAGCTCTTAGTAAGCCCCAAGAAGGCAAACACACAGAAACCCTCCCCGACACATCACCGAGACCAGTTCAGCAACTCTAAAAGCTTCAGCCGGAAGAAACCAGCAATGACTACTGTCCTCTGACTCCTCCTCAGAAACAATGGAAACGCAAGGCAGTGGGTCTGCATCAGTGAAAGGGTGACAGACAAACTGTCTTTGCACAGCCAGACATGCAGTGACCTCTCCGCAGGATGAATATGAAATAAAGGCATTGTTAGACTGAATAAACAACAACAAAAAACCTAAGGGGCTAGAGAGATGACTTAAACAGTTAAGGCACTTGAATGCAGAGCCAAAGGACCCAGGTTCAATTCCCTAGGACCTATGTAAGCCAGCTACACAAGCCAGCACATGCATCTGGAGTTCAACTGCAGCAGCTGGAGGCCCTGGCATGCACAATTTTCTCTCTCTCTCAAATAAATAAATAAAATAAAATATTTTTAAATACAATAAAAGTTTGTTTCTAACACAGCTAGCCCACAGGGATGACAACCAACGCTAGAAGCTCTACAAAGTGGGACGGGCCCCGGGACAGGAGAATGGACCAAAACTGCTCTCTTCATGACTCCTGTGCAATATGTGATGGAGTCAGACACAGTGGTGGATGCCTATAATCCCAGCACTTGGGTCACAGAGGATGAGGAGCTCAAGGTCAGCCTTGGCTACACAGTGAACTCAAGACCAGCCTGGCCTACATGATTCAGTCTCTAAAAACTTTAAATAAATAAGTGTAAAATGCGTATGATGATTTAAAGTGCACAATATAAGCCTGTGCTATGGCACTTGTAACTTATGTATCGCCACTGCAGACTCAAAGCCATCCATCCTGGGAATGCAAACGAGGGAACAGCCCATTGTCAGACTTCAACATCTTACCTCAAAGGGTCAAAACAGGAGCCCTGTGCAGGCTGCCTCTGCTCCACAGCAAGGCTTGGGAGGGCGTTCAGCAAGAGGGCCATGTAGGCTAATGCCTGCAGCACAGCGGACACGTGACAAACGTCCGCGCCCAGAGGACCGGTCTCCCAAGGCGTGGTGCACTCTCAGTCCTGGGCCACCAGCGGTGTCAGCGCAGGCAGGACATTTAGCTTGCTCCAGACCAGCCGAGGCGGCACGCAGCTGCGACACACGGAGCTACACACAGGGTGACAGGAAGACACCAGCTCACATCTGCTTGCCAAACTGAGATAATGCAGCTTAGAAGAGAGATGAGGTCTGCGCAGATAGCTCAGTGGTAATTAAAGGTGCTTGCAGGGATGGAGAGGTGGCTCAGTGGGTAAGGAATTTGCTTCCAAAGGCTAACAACCTGGGTTTGATTCCCTGGGACCCATGTAAAGCTACATGCACAAGGTGATATGTGTTATCTGGAGTTCATTTGCAGTGGCTGGAGGCCCTAGTGTGCCCATTATCTCTCTCCTTCTATCTGCTTGTATATAAAATAGTTTTTAAAAGAAATAAATAGGGCTGCAGAAAAGGCTCAGTGGTTAAGGTGCTTGCCTGCAAAGCCAAAGAACCCAAGTTCGATTCCCTAGGACCCATGTAGACCAAATGCACAAGGTGGCACATGTGTCTGGAGTTTGTTTCAGTAGCTGGAAGCCCTGGCACACCAATATTCTCCCGGCCCCCTTTCTCCCTCCCCCCTCTTACATATGTACCCACACACATGCATATATATCTGCCTCTTTCTCTCAAATAAACAAAAATAAAAATTTTAAATAAATAAGTAAAGGTGCTTGCTTGCAAAACCTGCTGTTCTAGGTTCAATTCACCAGCGCCCACATAAAGTCAGATATGAAAGGTGGTGTGGAAGCATCTAGCATTTGTTTGCTGCAGCAAGAGACCCTGGCATGGACACTCAGGCACATACACATGTACACATGCATGTACACACAAATAGAAAAAAAAATTTAAGGAACAGACTCACTAGGCATGGTGGCACATACCTTCAATTCCAGCACTCAGGATGCTGAGGTAGGGCTGCCATGAATTCTAGCCAGCCTAGGCTAGAATGAGACCCTGCCTCATAATGGAGAGAAAAGAGAGGAGAGAGAAAAAAACAGGTCAAGAACTATATTATAGCTGCTAAAGTAAAATTAATGAATGTTAACATTTGATGTAACAGATTAATTCATCCAAAATGTTCAATCACCCTGACAAGGAGGATTGGTAATTAATATTAAGTACGTAGAGAAGGACAGAGACAAGAAATAAAAAAAGAGAAATTGCACTTGAAATAGTGAAAATTCTGAATTACAGGGGTTCTTGTCTGTTCTTATTTTAATCTTATACATATATAACAAAGAGATAGGCTAACAGCCTAGTTCCTTGGACAGTGCTGCACTGGTTGACCATCAGCAGCCAAATGCATCCACACAGAAGTGGCCTTTGTGATGGGTTCCAAAATAACAGACTGCACCTCTGAGTCCAGCCAGCCTTGCAGCAATCTGTAACGCCGTCACTGCCCTCAGTGTGGACAGCTCGGGATGGCATTTCCCATCTTATACATGAACTGTCCCCCCATCACACAGGGAGGAAAGCATCCCCACCTTAGGTTGCAGACCTACCAAGTCTTGCTAGGGAGTAGAGGCAGTCTTCTCGGGGTTCCTGTTATATCCCTTTTGGATAAGATGCTGGAATCTGGGCCAGACAGCTGGTTCACAGAGCCTAACAACCTGGATTCAATTCCCCAGTGCCCATGTAAAGCCAGCTGCACAAAGTGGCACATACCTCTGGAGATCATATGCCTTGACTAGAAGCCCTGACACACCCATTCTCTGTCTCTTTCTCCCTCTCAAATAGAAATAAATATTTTTTAGCTGTAGTTTAAAAAAAAACAGATGTTAAGCTGGGCATCATGGCACACACCTTTAATCCCAGCACTCAGGGGGCAGAGGTAGAAGGATCACTATGAGTCTGAGGTCACCCTGAATCTACATAGTGAATTCCAGGTCAGCCTGGGCTAGAGCAAAATCATACCTTGAAAAGAAAATAAACAACAGATGTTAAGATCTGACAATGGACTAGATCCACTGTTTGCATGCCCGCTGTGCTATGGTTTTGCTAGTGTGGTGGTTTGATTCAGGTGTCCCCCATATACTTAGGTGTTCTGAATGCTAGGTTCCCAGCTGATGGAGATTTGGGAATTAACACCTCCTGGAAGAGTGTACTGTTGGGGGCGGGCTTACGGGTGCTATGGCCAGTGTCTTCATGCCACTGTTTGGCACACTCTCCTGTTGCAGTTGTCCACCTTATGTTGGCCAAGGGGTGATGCCCACCCTCTGCTCATGCCACCATTTTCCCCTGCTATCGTGGAGCTTCCCCTTGAGCCTGTAAACTAAAACAAACCTCTTTTTCCTATGAACTGCTCTTGGCTGGGTGATTTCTACCAGCAATGCGAACCTGACCGCAACAGTAAAGTGGAACCGAAGAGTGGGATTGCTGCTAGACACCTGACTGTGTGACTTTGGCCTTTTGGAGCTGGTTTTCAAGAGGAATGTGGAAGGATTTGAAACCTTGGCCTAAGAGACACCTTGCAGTGCCGTAAGTACAGCTTGATGGACTATTCTGGTCAGAGTTGAAAGACCTGAATGCAGTAAGAACTATGGACTGTGAGGTTTGGCTTATAAGGGTGAGAAAGAGCTTTGTTTCTACTGGAGTAGAGGGAAGTTGTGTGAAAAGCTTGCTGTTATGCCCGTGTCCTGAGAAGTTGTACAGGGTTGCTTTGTGTAGAAATGAACTGGTGTGAGCAGAGGGATATACCACAGAGGAGGAAAAAAAATCTTCGGGTGAACTGCTGCCCATTCAGCTGCAATTGAGAGATTACAACCTTTGAGATTAGGCCAGCTGCCTGTGTTGGGGCAACAGGAAGTATGTAGACTCTTTTGGAGGGGCCTGAGTGCTCAAAGAGTGTCCTATTCTGCAAAGTCCGCTTTATTCCCCCCATGGATTAACAAACTGGCACCCTACCTGGTATTGTGGAGTATAAGAAATGCAGGAAAGAGAGGGTCACTGAGTTTGCAATGTGGTCTTGTGTTTTGGAAATGGCCATGGGCAGTGTGAAGCAGGTTTGCCGGATGCCTGCATGGAGACCTGATGGAGCCATGATGATGAACCGTGGGTTGCAGTGGAGACCCAGTGGAGATGCCGGGACCACGAGATGGCTGCCAAGGAAGAGTTGCTGGCCCTGGATGAAGTTTTCCAGGACTTTCAGTAGCCTAGCTGGAGGGGCAGAATTAGAACTCCAGAGACCTGTTGTTGGTTAGAATTAGAGACTTGTCACTGGCTAGAGTTGTTGGACTTGAAGCTACAGAGTTTGGTGTTTGCCCTTTTTAAATCATGTATTACTTGAGTATTTATTTACTATGCCCAATGCCATCTTTTGCAGTGTGAATGTTTATTCTGTGCCACTATGGCACAGAACTTATTTTTGAAGTTTTTTTTTTTTGGTATGATGGCTCAGGAAAGAGATCTTGGACTATGGGGATATCTGAACATCACTGGAATTGATAAAAACTATGTTGACTTTTAAAGTTGGATGAATGCATTGCATTTTATATCATGTATCGTTATCAGTTTATGGGGGCTAGGGGCAGAATGTTGTGGTTTGATTCAGGTGTGTCCCATAGACTTAGGTTTATGCTAGGTTCCCAGCTGATGGAGATTTGAAAATTAATGCCTTCTGGAAACAGTGAATTGTGGGGTAGGCTTATGGGTGTTGTAGCCAGTTTCCCCTAGCCAGTGTTTGGCACAGTCTCCTGTTGCTATTGTCCACCTTATGCTGGCCAGGGGGTGATGTCCACCCTCTGCTCATGTCATCATTTTCCCTGCCATTGTGGAGCTTCCCCCTCAAGCCTATAAGCCAAAATATGCCTCTTTTTCCCCACAAGCTGCTCTTGAATGGGTGATTTCTACCAGCAATGCGAACCTAACTGCAACAAAATCAAAAAATGTTCTGTTTGTTTTAAGTATCTTCATTTATTTGTCAGAAAGGGATAAAGAATGGGCCCACCATGGCCCCTTGCCACTGCAAACAAAACTCGAGACACATGCGCCAGTTCATGCATGTTTACTGGGGAACTGAACTCGGGCTGCAGGCTTGGTAAGCAAGCACCTTTAACTACTGAGCCATCTCCCCAGCCAAAATCAAGCTCCTTTTTTGATGCTAGTGTGTCTCAGACACTTCCAAGCCAGTCATGGTGGCACACACCTTTAATCCCAGCACCCAAGAGGCAAAAGTAGAAGTATCACCACAGGCTCAAGGCCAGCCTGGGACGACATAGTGAGTTCCAGGTTAGGCTGGACTAGAGTGAGACATCACAATGAGAAAATAACAACAAAAACATTCCCCTAAGACTATTTCTGCATTTTATTTACTTATTTTTAATTTGAGAGAGAGAAAGCAGTAGATCTATATACAGAGAGAATGGACATGCCAGGGTCTTCAGCAGCCGCAAACGAACTCCAGATGCACGCACCACCTTGTGCAGCTGGCTTATGTGGGTCCTGGGGAATTGAACCTGGGTCTTTTGGCTTTGCAGGCAAGTACCTTAACCACCAGGCTATCTCCTCAGCCCCCTTTTTAAATTTTTAATTTTTATTTGAGAGAGAGAGAAAATGGCTGATTTTATTTTTTATTTTCACCTTGTACTTCTGATCCTCTGGCATCACCTCCTGAGTGCTAGGATCACAGGTATGTGACACCATGGCAGCGTGGTGGTCTGCCCTTGACGACAAAGCCAGTCTTCTGTGCAGAATTTCATGCATCTAGAATTTAAACCGGACGTGGTTGCACACACCTTTAATCCCAGCACTAGGGAGGCACAGGTAGGAGGAGGCCACCCTGAGACGACACAGTGAATCCCAGGTCAGCCTAGGCTTGAGTGAGACCCTACCTCAAAAAATAACAACAACATCAACAAAAATAAATAAATAAAGGAAAATGCAGGTGTTATGCTGGTAAGTAAAAATAAGACAAAAGGCACACAAGTGGCTGATTTCTGAAAAATACAGACCGAAATAGTTCAAGGAAAATAATCTTAATAATGTCACATTCCTAAACGAATAGCATCTCTTACCCACAAACCAAAAATC
Source organism: Jaculus jaculus (assembly GCF_020740685.1). NCBI lineage: Eukaryota > Metazoa > Chordata > Mammalia > Rodentia > Dipodidae > Jaculus > Jaculus jaculus. The sequence continues at coordinate 136,300,700 of NC_059109.1, forward strand.
AGTTTTTATATAAGCATTTTGTCCTTGTGTGAATCATTTTGGGCCCTTTCAATATTAGGAGATTGTACTTGGGTTCAAATTAATGCAATTATCACCAACATTATCATTACTTGTGAGTGGGGTCAGATCTTCTCAGTACTGCTCAGAAGACCCAAGGTTTACTAAGACGTACATGCAAGCCAGACCTAGAAGCCCCCTCCATAGAGTGAGCGGCAAAGGGCACTCGCTCTGCCGTTCGCTGTGCAGGGCTCCGACAGCCAGTGATGCGCAGAATCTTTCTAGGACATTCTCCTGTTTTTCCTTATTCCATCTTCAGAGACAAACTAAATCAATTATAGCTGAAGAACTCTAATTACAGGGCAGGCCTTCTAGCTTTAGCACTATGGACTCTTGGTCATGTCTGTCCCCAAAATAGGGTGTGCCTCTCCTGTCCCCCACCCACCACTGCGCTCCAGACCTAGCCCATGCCCAGGGTGTGACAGAATCCTCTGAGACTTAGGTGAACATGTGGGGAAACTGTCCAGTTTAGCCTCACACTCGTTCCTTCCAGCCACACAGCCCTGGGCTGGCTCCCACCTGTTCTGGCCACGTCTCAGCCCAGGGCCTTAGCAGTGGCCGTTCTCGTTACCAAGAACTTTCTTCCCCAGCTGTTCTCTTGCTCATGTATTGTTGTTCCAGGGAGGTCGCCCTGACCACCTCATCTGAGAGTATAAGTCTCCATCTTCATCCCACTGCCCCAATTTACTTTTCTATTTCCCTGAGAACTCGTCACCTTCTAAAGCAAACAGCACTCTCATGCCTGTGTTTATCAGCTGTGTCCACTCCTCACCCTGAGATCAAGAATCTCTGATTAGCTCATCCATATGCCTGGCACACACAGGCACTCATCAAAGCTCTGGACAGAGGAGCCAATGGTAAAATCTGCAGAGCTGGTCTGCTCTATCCTGATGATGGAAGGAGCACACAAAATGGTGCTTGCTCTCAAAATGATTCTCTAGAATTTTCTGGCTAGTGCTAGGATGGCATGTTGTCTGGTAACTGTTGACAGGTGCCCAGGCACTGTCTAACAGTCATCTAACCTGGGACCCACTAGGCCCAGGCCGCACATACGCACGGTGAATCTTCAAGCATTGCAGTCAGTATGAATTATGAGGGAGCAGATAAATAATTCTTTGTTCAAATTGTTTTCATTGCATGTTTTACATTTGGAGGTATATGTTACCAACTCCATTCATGAAAGCTTACTGTAATTCAGAAAAGCAAAGTTTTCTAAAGAAAATAATTTGGAGGGGGGGCTCAAGGTAGAGTCTCACTCTACCCCAACCTGACCAGGAACTCACTATGTAGTCTCAGGCTGCCCTCAAACTCACAACGATCCTCCTACCTCTGCCTTTTAAGTGCTGGGATTAAAGGCATGCACCACCATGCCCATCTCAAAGTAATTTCTATTAGTAATGTCACACCAATTTAGCCCACCTGAAGTATGAAATAAACCAATACTGGCCGTGCTTCATTTGCCATTAATGCTATGACAAGCTGTCACGTGTTACTCTCACGGGCTGTCATTGCCTCTACAAAAGGACAGGTGCAAAAGGGCTCAGAAGACACACTTGTAAGATGCGCTGGTCAGTCTTCCTTCCCAGCGTCATGTGTGCTTGGCACCCTGTTCCCTCTGGTAAGCCACCTTTCTTCCTGTGACCAGGAGAGACTTAAGTGCAGAATTCCACTTCGGCAGCTACGACCCAGACAACTCACTTCCATCATCACAGCACACCAAAGTGGCTATGAGTTTACATAACCAAAGCCAAGATCCTTCTCCCTTCAAACCAAAAAATAATAAAGTGTTACAAAGAAAAACAGGATTTATTATGCTTTGACTACAGCCGAGTGACTGAGTGAAAAAGCAATTTTGTTTTTTAATGATTAAAAACACCCACTAAGAAAAAAAAAATTGCTTCAGCCGGATGTGGTGGTGCATGCCTTTAATCCCCCAGCACTTGGGAGACAGAGGCAGGAGAATCACTGTGAGTTACAGGCCACCATGGGACTACACAGTGAATTCCAGGTGTGGTGGTTTGATTCAGGTGACCCCCCACCATAAACTCAGGTGTTCTGAATGCGAGGTTCCCAGCTAATGGAGATTTGGGAATTAACACCTCCTGGAGGTGGTATATTGTTGGAGGGGGGCTTATGGGTATTACAGCCAGTGTCCCCTTGCCAGTGTTTGGCACACTCTCCTCTTCCCATTGTCCACCTTATGTTGGCCAGGGGGTGATGCCCACCCTCTGCTCATGCCACCGTTTTTCTCTGCCTTCATGGAGCTTCCCCCTTGAGCCTGTAAGACAAAATAAACCTCTTTTTTCCCATAAGCTGCTCTTGGTTGGGTGATTTCTACCAGCAATGCGAACCTGACTGCAACAGTAAAGTGGTACCGAAGAGTGGGATTGCTGCGACACCTGACTGTGTGGCTTTGGCCTTTTGGAGCTGGTTTTCAAAAGAATGTGGAAGGATTTGAAACCTTGGCCTAAGAGATGTCTTACAGTGCTATAAGTAGAGATTGATGGACTATTTTGGTCAGAGTTGAAAGACCTGAATGCACTAAGAACTATGGACTGTGAGGTTGGGCTTATGAGGGTGAGGAAGAGCTTTGCTTGGACTGGGCTAGCAGTTTATGTGAGAAGCTTGCTGTTATTCCTGTGTCCTGAGAAGTTGTACAGGGTTGCTTTGCGTAGAAATGAACTGGTGTGAGCAGAGGGATATACCACAGAGGAAAAAAAAAAATCTTCGGGTCAACTACTGCCCATTCAGCTGCAATTGAAAGATTACAACCTTTGAGATTAGGCCAGCTGACCTGCGTTGGGGCAACAGGAAGTATGTAGATTCTTTTGGAGGGGCCTGAGTGCCCAAGGAATGTCCTGTTCTTCAAAGTCTGCTTTATTCCCCCATGGATTAACAAACTGGCACCCTACCTGGTATTGTGGAGTATAAGAAATGCAGGAAAGAGAGAGTCATTGAGTTTGCAACAGAGTCTTGTGTTTTGGAAATGGCTATGGGCAGTGTGAAGCAGGTTTGCTGGATGTCTGCCTGGAGACCCATTAGAGCTGTGAGGATGAACCGTGGGTTGCAGTGGAGACCCAGTGGAGATGCTGGGACCACGAGATGGCTGCTCAGGGAAGCTGCCGGCCCCAGTGAAGTTTTCCAGGACTGTGAGTAGCCTAGCTGGAGGGGCAGATCTGGAACTCCAGAGACTTGTTGCTGGTTAGAATTATCAGACTTAAAGACTTGTCACTGGCTAGAGTTGTTGTACTTGGAGCTTCAGAGTTTGGTGTTTGCCCTGTTTAAATCTTGTATTGGTTGAATATTTCTTTGCTATGCTCAGTGCCATCTTTTGCAGTGTGAATGTTTATTCTGTGCCATTATGGGTTTTTTGAGGCTATTTTTTGGTATTATAGCTCAGGAAAAAGATCTTGGACTAAGGGGATAGATGAACATCACTGGAATTGATTTTAAAAAACCACAGGGAATTTTAAAGTTGGATGAGTATATTGCATTTTATATCATGTATGGATATCAGTTTATGGGGGCCAGGGACGGAATATGGTGGTTTGATTCAGGTGCCCCCATAAACTTAAATGTTCTAAAGGCTAGGTTTCCAGCTGGTGGAGATTTGGAAATTAACATCTCCTGTGAGCAGTGTATTGTTGGGGGTGGTCTTATGGGTACTATAGCCAGATTCCCTAAGCCAGTGTTTGGCACACTCTCCTGTGGCTGTTGTCCACCTGATGTTGGCCAGGGGGTGATGTCCACCCTCTGCTCATGTCATCGTCTTCCCTGCCACTGTGGAGCTTCCCCTTGAGCCTGCAAGCCAAAATAAACCTCTTTTTCCCACAAGCTGCTGTTAGTTGGGTGATTTCTACCAGCAATGCGAACCTGACTGCAACAATAAAGTTAGCCTGGGCCAGAGTGAGACCCTACCTCAATAAAACCACTAAGAAATAGAGCCGGGCATGGTGGCGCACACCTTTAATCCCAGCACTCGGGAGGCAGAGGTAGAAGGATTTCCATGATTTCGAGGCCACCCTGAGACTTCATAGTGAATTCCAGGTCAGCCTGGCCTACAGCGAGACCCTACCTCAAAAAACAAAAACAAAAACAAAACTTCAGGAATCTACAACTCAGAGAAAAGGGTTCACCTTTCTCCATGCTAAGGAGATGCTCAAGGGTGATCTACCCAAACAAATGAAAGCTGTGTCTTCGCCATTTAAACACATGGGCTGCAGGGCAAATGGGACAGGAAGCCACAGTGGTCCCATGAGCCCCTGCGTTCCTGCAAGAGTCCGTTTCTGTCACACTTCTCACAAGACGCGGATGGTCGCAGGCTCAGGCAGGAGCCGATGCAGGCCTGGTGTGAGGTGAATGTGTCCCACAGGCTCACGGCAGAGCAGACGTCATCTAATAAGGAGAAACCCGTCAGCTTATTTTGCAGAAAGAAAAGAACCAAAAGACCGGTATGAAAACAGAAAGCCTCTTTGAAAATGTCCTCTTCCCTCCACGGTTAATTCCAACAGTAAGATGAAATTTAACAAAGTACTGCAGATTCAGAGGTGAACAGAGAGAGTCCCCCGACTCCAAAAGCTCCCAAGGGAGCCAAGGTCATCATAAACACACGAACCCATGATGCCACGATGGCAGGAGCCATGGCATACAGGCCAATACATCAACAGGAGGCACTGGAGGGAGTGGGAGGGACAAGCAGCTTTCTGGGAATGAAATGGCACCACTCATGAGCACGAGCTAGGCCTCAATATCATCTGAGAAGCTGACTCCAGGCAGAGAGGATCAGAGAAAAGAAAAGAACATTCCAGATACAGCTGAGGCAGGGCACTGTCTGCCACCTTCAGTGGTCCAGGGACGCCAGAGATCTTACATGAAGCCAGCAGGCCTTGACTGAGTAACCACAGTATAATGGGTTTTACGTGGAAAGGTGAAAAAATAAATAAATAAACACAATAAAACACACACAATGAGGTCCCTTCATTGGCCCAGGCATGAGCAAAGCCAGGGCTGCAAGCAGAAGGTTCCAGCACGTCCATCCTAGCCAGCATTTTCATTAAGAAACCGTTCTCCAGGCATTCCCAATATTTACGACTCTCCATTCAACATGTCATCCTGTCACTATAACTCCGTGTGAGATATGACACCCTGGGCCAGACCAATTATCCACACGATCCAATATTCTGTCTCCAACGTAGCACTGGGGATGCTGGATGGAGAACATGACAGGGATGTCCACTATGTCCACGTCTGACTCAGACATTGGAAGAATGGCTGACAGAGGCCAAGGTGCTAACCTTATTTCAAAATCTGTACTTTAAAAAAAAAGGAATGTATTAATGGTGAGACTTGAATAAATAACAATGAAATGTGAGGCTATCTCATCAGCTGTTCTTTGAACTAAATCTCTATAAACCTTAAGTGATTTAGGGGAGCTTGGTTAAACTATGCTCACATGTTAGAGGGGCTCTGTTCAGAGATGGCTCAGTGGGTAAAGTGCTGCCACACAAGCCTGAGTTCAGATCCCCAGGGCCAACATAACCCCACAGCACAAGCACCTGTAACCCCAGCACACCCACAGCAAGCAAGGAGGCAAAGCCAAAAGACCTTCCCGGAAGATCTCGGGCCAGCTGGCCTGGCACCTCAGCAGTGAGCAACGAGACAGCCTGCCTCGCACAGGGGGAAGGTGAGCGCTGACCCCCACGTTGTGCACGCACACACTGCGCACACACACACAACACAAGCGCTGAGTAGTCTTCACAGGCTTTCACTGGGAAACTGACCCACACACGGCAGGCCCCTGCTGATGTAAGTTCAAAGACAAGCTGCCCAAGCAAATTTCCTCTGCAAGATGCTCTCCAACCAGGCTCACACAGATTCCTCGCTTTCAGGTGAGCAAGCCCATCGAGTGCACCAGTTTTACACTGCAGATCTCTGAAGGCCCCAGTGGCTGATGAGCGCGGCCACGGCTGGCCGAAGAGCAGCTACACCCCGAGCAACCACGCTCGGCACCATGCACACAGGGAAAGTCCCCTGTGATTTGTGGCTTTCATCACTGCTTCCAGAGCCTGTTATTATTTATGACTGTGACTTTTATAGTAGGTCAATGGGAAACGTTTACTTAGGTTACTGCATCTCAAAGCAGTTCATCTGCTCAATTTTGGTGTGATACATCCCAATTTTCCTGCAGCCTGCCAGGCTGGGGACAGACATGGAGAAGGTGATAGCCAGAACTGGCTGAGGGTACTACTATCGAAAGAGGCAGTGGGCTGCCTAGTCAATCTGGAGACACCCTCAAAAAGAAAGCAAAAGGTATATACCTTCCTTCCATTGCTGACTTTAGTCAGGTGTTTGGTCCCAGCAACAGCTAATGACAACAGTTGCCTTCCTCCTGGAGGGGAGCAAATTCTTCAAGGACACATGACGTATGTGACCAAGGCCCTGGCTATCTCCCTCTCCTGCTGCCTCCCTCTATCCCTTTCTGACTCCTGTCCCTCAGGCCACATTTACATGTTCCCTTTACTTCCACTCTAGAGTCACTCCTTAAAAAAAAAAATAAAGCAGAATACACCAACAGAAAAGTTTTCAAGTGAGTTACCTCCTGATGGAGTTCCAAACGCTAAACATACCTATATAATGAGCACTCCAAAGAAGAACGAACGTTAGCAGCATCTCCAGTCACTCGGAACCCAGAGGAGCACTTTCCTCCCCGCTGTGCTGGACTCAGGCTATGGGGAAGCAGAACTTTCTTATGTGAGCCCTTTGTGTCCGGCTTATTTCAATTGTGTTACACGTCCTTGTGAAGAAAGCTCTAGTCCATTCTTACATCCACAGAATTTTCCAGTGTGTGTGAACAAACCCCAACCTAATCTGTTCTACTTATGGCAGATATCTAAGCAGATGCCAGTTCTAGACTCTACTAAAGGGTTACCATGACATACCTCTGTGAGACACCTTCTCATGGTGTTGGGCACATAAGCAGGACTGAAATTGATGTTCAAATCCTTGTGAGTTTGGGGGGAGGGGTGTTTGTTTTTCCTGAAGTTTTCAGTGTAAATGCGGCTGTGCTGAGCCGCTGCTAAGTCACTAAGATTCTGACTTGCGAAGCACCCTGACCTGCCTTCAGTCCTCCTGCTAGCGAGTTCCACTAGACCAAACCATGCCAGCAGATGCTGCCCCCAAAGAAACTGTCAAGAGGCCCTTGGTTTCATACCTCCACAGCTCTAGGAACCACTTCTGCTGCTGAGGCCCTCCCCTTTTCCTCTGCAAGACCGCCTCTAGCAGCAACCACCTGCTCCAGCCACCATCCATGTCTGAGTCCAACTGCCTCAGAAATAGGATGTCAGTCCATCCTACCTACTGCCCAAAGCACACGAGCCCAGCCTGGTGCCAGGCACTATGCTAAACCACAAGCAACCAAATGTGGACACAGCCCATTTTAATGGGCAAGGGAGACATCTGGCCGTGCCCATGCCAAATGCAGCCGGGATGATGCAGGGTTCAGGAAGCAAAGAGAACGGGGACCCAGCCCAGTTGGCATGAAGGGGGCAGGGGTCGGACCGCTTCCCACAGGGCCTGGCTCTGACGCTGCCCTCACCCTCAGACTGCTATCCACCCCATCCCCGCGGCCACACCCACACCCTTTACTGAGACCCGTCTCATCTCTGGCTTCGCTCCCAATCCATCAAGTATAACCCAACTGTGGTCGTTCCCTGGTTAAAATCTCCATGGCTCCCCAAACTCTGTGAATAAAAGGGAAACACTTCCCCTTGAGTTGGACTCAAGAGCCATACAGGGCGTGGAGCACCCACTTCTCTGACAGCCTATGTCTGCCACTCAGTGGACTCCAGATACCCAGGCCTTCCCACCTGTCCTTGACCTCGAAGATTTTGTTTCTGGTTCTTCCCATCTTTACTCCAGTCTCAACTCAAGAGCTCCTCTCAGGGCTCCAGAGGCCACTTGACACGGCAGCCCTGCGTCCCTCTAGCCACTGTGCTGGCTTATTCTTTTCTGCTGCTTTTAGCTGTTGTCTGCCTTAATTTTTTTTTTAAATTTTTTACATAGTCTCACTCAACAGCCCAGACCTAGAACTCAGGATTCACGTGCCTTACGTCTTGTGTGCTGGGTGTGGCCCCACACCTGGCTGGGTCTTTGGGTCACAGGCAGTGCTGTCTGCTCTCTCAACACCTAACCTCAAACAGAAACTGCTGCCTCACTATGTATTCACCCGCAGAATGCTAGCCTCCGTGGGGAGAAAGCGGGTTTTGCTGTAGTCAGGATCTGCAATGCCTAGCTAGTACCTGAGACTCAATGGACCATTAATAAACATCAGTCCTGTAAATGAACAGATGAATACATGAGTGAAAGATTAGGTCTTCAAAGAACAGTGGCTCTGGGTTAAGTTCCACCCCCGCCACTCACTGGATATATTGCTTTGGGCAAGTAAGCCTTTCTATACCCTTTATCAGCCTTGCTCCGCACTAAAATTAGGTTTAAAATACCTACTTCCAGGCTAGGGAGATGGCTCTACAATTAAAGTGTTTGCTTTAAAAGCTTGACTTTCCAGGTTCAGTAAAGCTAAATGCACAGTGAGGCATGTGTCTGGAGTTTGTTCATTAAAGTGGCAAGAGGCCCTGGTGCACCGATTCTCTTCCTGCTACTCTCTTCTCTCTCTCAAATATTTTAAAAATAGTAAAATAAGCCAAGTGTGGTGGCACATGCCTTTAATCCCAACACTTGGGAGGCAGAGGCAGGAGGATTGTGGTGAGTTCAAAGCCACCTGAGATTACATAGTGAATTCCTGGTCAGCCTGAGCTACAGTGAGACCCTACCTCAAAAAACCAATATATATTAAAATAAAATGCCTACCTCCTAGAGTTTTTGAACTTAAAACACTGGAAGCACTGGGACCAGAAATTGCCACATCAGGACTGGGGAACAGTTCAGCAATTAAAGGTGCTTGCCTGCAAATCCTGATGGCCCAGGTTCAAATCCCTAGAGCCCATATAAAGCCACAAAGTGGCACATATGTTTGGAGTCCATTTGTGCCAGCAGGACTACACCATGGTATACCCATACTCGCTCTCTCTCTCAAATAAATAGGGCTGGAGATATGACTTAGTGGTTAAGGTGCTTGCCTGCAAAGCCTAACAACCCAGGTTCAATTCCCCAGTACCCATGTAAAGCTGGATGCACAAAGTGGCGCATGCATCTGGAGTTCATTTGCAGTGGCTGGAGGCCCTGGTGCACTCTCTCTTTTGTCTCTCTCTGCTTATAAATAAGTAAAATTTTAAAAATAAAAATACTCTGCCTCTTTCTCTCAAATAAATATAAGTTTAAAAAAAAAGGAAATGTGGGGCTGTAGAGATGGCTTAGCAGATAAGGCATTTGCCTGAGAAGCCTAAGGACCCACATTCAATTCCCCAGCACCCCCATAAGCCAGATGCACAAGGTGGCACATCTGTCTGGAGTTTGTGTGCAGTGGCTAGAGGCCCTGGTGCACCCATTGTCTCTCTCTCTTCCTCTCTTGTCAAATAAATAAAAAATAATAAAAAATAAAAACACTAAATATTTTAACAAAAGAACTTGCCAAATCATTAGTCCTAAGGAAATGGTGGCTTTTGTGTCACTGCCAGGGTCACCTTCCTAAAACTTAAGATCAAACCAACCATGTGGGGTCTCTCACTGCCTCCTGCTTAGACCCACACTGCACTGGGAGGCAGGGGCACAGTCTGCACTAGCAGCCCCCAGGCCTCCCTCCCAGTGCTGCCTCATGCCTGCCCTCTCAAACACATCACCGCCAGCCACAGGCAGAGCAGACCATCTGGAAGCTACCTTTGTCCATGGTGCACACATATGCTTACTTTCCCTGAATCAAGTCCAGTGTCACCCCTGCCTCCTGGCAGACTGAGTCCCTTTTCTTGATAGCCTAGCCCTTGGTTCACTCTCTTGCCTCATGCACAACACACCAGTCTGCCTCATTCTAGCACCCTAGGCTGGGAGCCTCTCAGGAACCAGGCCCAAGGCTGCTTCTGCTGTCTCCCAGCCCCTCCTGAGGTCAGGTCCCTTGGGAAAGCTGGAGAAACATGAGTCTCTTGGGAAAATGACCATCCAAATGTGGAGGCCGTCCATGTGCTCCAACTTTCTAAAGTTTTCCCATCAGGATTCAGAGGAACTGGCGCTCTGAAGGCCAAAACTACTTTGCTTTGCTACGCCAGTCCTGGAAAAACGGGCCTGTAATTCCAGCTACTCCAAAACTGAGGCAGGAGAATCACAAGCGGCTTAGAACAAGTCCAAAGCCACCTTGGATAACTCAGTGAGACTCTGTCTCAAAACTAAAACAACACAAGGGTAGAGATGTAGCTCTATGGTAGCATGCTTACCTAGCATGCACATGGTCAATCCTCAGCACCAAAGAAAAACAGCCAACAAAAGGAGGAGGAGAAAGAAAAGGAAGAGGTGGGGCACACCTTTAATCCCAGCACCAGGGAGGCTAAAGTAGGAGGAGGATTGCTGTGAATTCAAGTCCAGCCTGGGTTAGAGCCAGACCTTACCTCAAAAAAAAGCAAAAAACAAAAAAAACACTTTGGCCAGATGCATGTATCTGGAGTTTGTTTACAGCAGCAAAGACCCTAACCTACCCATTCTCTTTGTTTCTCTTCTCTTCTCTCTTTGCTTGCAGATAAATTAATTTTTTTCCCAAATATATTAGGGCTGGAGAGATGGCTTAGTAATTAAGGCACTTGCCTGCAAAGGCTAAGGACCCACGTAAGCCAGATGCACAAGGTGGTGCATGTGTCCAGAGTCTGTTTGCAGCAGCTGGAGACCCTGGCATGCCCATTCTTTCTCTCTCAAGTAAATAAATATAATATATATATATGATTTTATTTAAACCATCTCTCTAGCCCTCTATCTACATATATATATATATATATATATATATATAGAGAGAGAGAGAGAGAGAGAGAGAGAGAGAGAGAGAGAGAGATGGTTTAGCAGTCAAGGCACTTACCTGCAAAGCCTAAGGACCCAGGCTCAATTCCCCAGTACCCACGTAAGCCAGATGCACAAGATGGCACATTTGTTTGGTGTTCATTTCCAGTAGCTAGAGGCCCATTCTCTCTCTCTTTCTCAAATAAATAAATAAAAGTAAAATATTTTTTTAAAGTTAGCCCTGGACCTGGTTTCCTGTGCAAGAGGGTGTGCAGGCGGGCACGGTATGGAATGGGAGCAGGACCTGAGGAAACAAACAACCCATCGCAACTCACCAGGGCCCCGGCTGAAACCACAGGGGAACTGGGGAAACGAGCAGAGAGCTGCTTTCTCCGTGAGCCTGGCACCAGCACAAGGGCGAAGGCGGTGACACTGAGGACACTCCACACCTTCCAAAGCAGGGCCCACCACTGAAGTAGACCTAAAATGCTCCTGACACGGCTCAGGGGATTTTACAGAAAAGAAGGTAGAAAGCTGTTGGAGCCACAAGTTGGGACATTGTGCACAGAGGCATTGCCTCTCCCCCATAACTGACTGCTGCCCCCACAATGCATGACCCACAATCCCCATGGGGTTGAACTGCATCCCCAATGAGGAGGGGTTCTTCGGAAAAGGGGAAGGGATGAGGGATGTGTAGTTTACATACTAAGTATGTCCCTATCTAATAAAAAATATTTTTTAAAATTAGAAAAAGATTAAAATTTAAAAAAAATAAACTTTGTGACAGTTTGATTTCCACTTTGCGATGACAATCTTGGGGACTTTCTGCCATCTATCCTTTACCTCACAGGAAATGGAAAAGATAGAGCAACCACAGTAAAATTCATCAGGATGGGAGGGAATGAGGCTCGAGGTGTTGCCCTGGCTCTGGTCTCTAGTTGTCAGCCAAGAGGGAAGAATATGTGTTTTTCCCCAGCAATCACAGGAAAGAGGAGGTAGCGAGTCTGGGCAACTTGACAAGCGTTATTCAATGCAGGGAGGTCCTCCCACCAACACTCGTATCTACTGAACCGCAGGGGAAAGGCAGCCATGGGGCAGGCCCAGCTCAGCCCTCACTACGATCATACGACCAAATCGAAGTTGGTTTAGCAGAAGGATGGGCAGCCCACTTGCCCTGAACCAAGTCAGCTGAGCCCCTTCTAGATAAAGCCTCAGGAGGCCACAGCCAGGTGTATGTATGTGCATGTGTTAGTAGTCTAAGATGGATACTATCTGAGCCTTTACAGAAAAATAAAATGGCCCACTTCTAATTTAGAGAATGGTGTGCTATCTGAGTTTTGTTCCATTTCCCAAGCATTAGAATCCTCAACTAGATCCTATTCCTTTCAAATTATTTCACTTGACAGAGAGATTTTGATAAAAATTGACAATCTTGGAATCAAATTGATATTGTTCAGAGCAAAGGTCCAGTGGTTTGGTTTGGAGCTCCAGTTGACAGTCTCCACTTAGAGGACGGTCTGGCTGTGATCCTTGAAGAGAACATTTTCACAAACATGGACTAAAGTGGGCAGGTGAGACAGGAAGGGCATTGCTCTGGAAGGTGCCTGTTATTGAAGGGTTGAGGCAGCCCTGCTCCTGCAGCATTCACATTCTGAGAGTCTGTCTATATTCCACTGGCTGAGCTAATCCTATTTTCACCAAAGATTCAGACATCATTTGTCGGCACCTGGCTTTTCTCATAAATAGAATCATGCCCTCTCACAAGTTCCTTCACAGACACTGCTTGAAAACTAAACATTTTAAAAGAAATGCAGTCCTCTAAATACTAATGTACTCTGAGACTGTCTTGGGGCTAAACGCACCTTACAATAACTTTACAGCAAATTCAGAATTGAAATCCAGCCTTCCAGCTCCTCCTGTGAATTCTGATCATAGGTGACACTTCTGTCTCATTTAAAAACCTTTTGCTCCAAGGGGAAGGGATGGAGGAGAAAAGGGGGTGGGAGGAGAATTAATCAGAATTTAAGATTTATGAATTAGCCATATAGAAACCTACTTCTTCACTAGCTAATTATACATTTAAAAAGAGAGAGTTTGGACAGAAGTATCTTGTGGAGGTGAATAATGTTATGTCCAGAAGCCACAGATTGTTATTAGAAAATTTCAGTGCTACGGGTGAGATACCTTCCAGCAAGTAGTTGGCCAGAGAGGCCCCTGAGGCCCCCAAAACATTAAAAGCTATTATTGCCAAGGGTCTTGATTTCCCACCAGGACGAGATGGTAAGATCCTATTGCTAAAGACTCCACATACTTGGACTGCAGGTCACTGAGGAATCACGCTGGAGCTCAGCTAAAAGCCTCCTCCCTGCTGACTAGCTGTCAGGATGCTGGAAAGACCTCTGCAACCTGTTGGGGAGAAAAGCTATGAATTGCATTAACCAGCAGTGGACCCTGCAAAGCTTCACCACTGGACAGCCAAGCCAAACATAGCAACTTGTGCAATGGTGGCGTTGAAGTCAGGTTTGCATTGCTGGCAGAAATCACCCAACCAAGAGCAGCTTTAGGGAAAAAAAGAATTTACTTTGGCTTACAGACTAAAGGGGAAGCTCCATGAAGGCAGGGGAAAATGATGGCATGAGCAAGAAGGTGGACATCACCCCCTGGCCCACATAAGGTGGACAAAAGCAACAGGAGAATGTGCCAAACACTGGCATGGGGAAACTGGGTATAACACCCATAAGCCCGCCCCCAACAATACACTGCCTGCAGGAGGCACTAATGTCCAAATTTCCATTAGCTGGGAACCTAGCATTCAGAACATGTAAGCTTATGGGGAACATCGGAATCACACCAGCACAGGCGGCATGCCAGTTATGGAGGAACCCAAGTGCTCTCTCATTTAACTTAAGGCCTACTAAACACTTAATCAAAAAGCTATTGTTGGGGCTGGAGAGATGGCTTAACAGTTAAGGTGCTTGCCTGCAAAGCCAAAGGACCCAGGTTCGATTCCTCAGGACCCACATAAGCCAGGTGCATAAGGGGGCACATGCATCTGGAGTTCGTGTGCAGTGGCTAGAGGCCCTGGTGTGCCCACTCTCTTTTTCTCTCTCTCTACCTGCCTATTTCTATATCTCTCTCTGTGTCTCAAATAAATAAAATTGTTTTTTTTTTTAAAGCCTATTATTTGGTCATTACCACTAGGTGGAAAATTACTGCTGTTTCTGGCCAAATGAGTATATTATATCCACCAAACTGCCCTGTGAATACATGTATTTATGCCCATATATTCATACTCTCACTTTTGGCTAGAGAAGCTTCTCTTTTCAGATGACAGTGACCACTGGGATGACTCAAAACTAACTAAAATGCTAAGAAGGGACACTGGAGTTTCAGTACTGAGACATCTCTGTCATACCTTCCAAGGCTCGGGGACCATTGTGGAAGAGATGGCAGAAAGAATGTGAGAGCCGAAGGAAGGGAAGGAGTGCTTGCAACACTGTCTCGCAGACACAAAGATGCCTTGACATTCATGACCTCACAGAGGCTGATCCTACCTACAAGACAGGCATGACAGGAGGGGAAATGATGACATCAAAACAGAAGGGAGACGAGTTGAAAAGAAGTGATTCAGTGAAGACAGAGTTTAAGGGGAAAGTGGAGGTTGGGTGATGGGAAGGGATTATGATTATGGTACAGTGTTTATATTTATGGAAGGTGTCAATTAAAAGAAAAGCAAAAGAAACGCTAGGCGTGGTGACACATGCCTTTAATCCCAGCACTTGGGAGGCACAGGTAGGAGGATCCCTGTGAGTTCGAGGCTACCCTGAGACTACATAGTAAATTCCAAGTCAGCCTGGGCTAGAGTAAACCCCTGTGTCAAAAAACAAACAAACAAACAAACAAATAAATAAATAAATAAAATTAAAAATAAAACGTGTTGCCACAGAAAAATTCAAACATATACAAAACAAGAACAGCCCTAGCAGCTGGCTTCTATGAATCCCAACATTTTGCTTTTTTTGCCAGCAGAATTTCCTCCCAGATTTTTTCATTACTTGTTAGAGCCTGTGACAGCAGATTCACACATCAAGTCATTTCACTCATGACTGCCTACTTCTGTTAGGCCTCTTCCTTTGAAGAAACCATGACACCATTACCACAACCAAAAAATAAATAAATAAATAAATAAATATATATATATATATATATATATATATGTACATACACACACACACACACACACACACACACACATATACATTATGTAATTTGTGTGTTCAACTAAGAATCCAAATATGACTACATGCTGTATTTTATTGATGGTATCTTAAGTCTCTTTATACCTGCCACCAAGTCCTCTAATTTTTCATTCACCCATCCCTGGCATACATTGAAATTCTAACGGGACAAGCAGATCTTATCAATTGTAATACCACCTCGGCCTCATGCACTGTAAGCAAACCCTGACTGACATCCAAGCCCCTCACAGCCTTGGGCAGATGCTTAAAGCTCCACTTCCAGGAACAATCCAACCTGAAAAGCAATCTAAAGGTCATCCCCATGGTTCTGCTCTTGAGAGAAGGAATTTTGATCGCTCCAACAAGCCAAGGCTGGGAAATTAAATCTTTTCTGAGCTCTGATGGCCTGAAAGACTGAACAGTTTCAAAAGCAAGGTGTCTGCTCCTTGTGGCATCTTCTTGAAATTAGCCAAACTTAATCAAGAATCACAAAGTGAATCGGACCAGTCTCAGAAGCCATCACTGTTAACAACACTGAGCACAGCACCAAGATCATGCAGGATACTGGGTGTCAAAGGGTGAACAGGGCCCCTGTCCCAAAGGCTTGTAGTCTAAACCAAGAAGTACTCCACCATTTAGAGGGACAAAGCTGCCCAAAGAGACAAAAGAGACAAGACCACCCAAACTACCATCCATGCCCCCACTACTGGGCTAAGATCAGAAGATCAAGATTAGAGCTGGAGAGATGGCTGCGCGTTTAAAGTACTTGCCATACACAAGAACCCAAGTTCAAAACCCCAGTGCCCAAGCAAAGCCAGACAGCATGGCAGGCATCTGTAATGCCAGGAGCCCTATGGGTGAGGAGGGAAGCGAAGACAACACAAATTGGCCAGAAGCTGCACGAGCAGCTAGCCTGGGTAAAACAAGAGTGAACAATGTGAGACCCGGCCTCAAAGGAGATGGAAGGGGAGATCGACCCCAGAAGCTGTCTTCTGACCTCTATATGTGCACCCACACCGACATGTGAACACACACGCACACCAAAAAAGAAAAAGTTAGAAGGAACAGAACTTGTCAGTTTTATGAGCTGTGCAACACTGATAAGTTATTAAACCTGATACTCAATTTTATCATTTTTTTGTTTTTAAATATTTTATGTATTTATTTGAAAGAGAGAGAGAGGCATAGAGAGAGAGAATGGGTGTTCCAGGGCCTCTATCTACTGCAAACAAATTCCAGATACATGCGCCACCTTGTGCATCTGGCTTTATGTGGGTCCTGGAGAATTGAACCTGGGTCTTTTGGCTTTACAGGCAAGTGCTTTGACTGCTAAGCCATCTCTCCAGCCCCCATTTTATCATTTTTAAGTTAGGAGGATCCAACCCACTTACAAGGTAGCAGCCAAACTTTAATGTTTTCTATGATGGCTTAATCCCCACAAAAGCTGTTCCAGGTAGGCTGTCCTCACATTGAGCAGATGAAGTCAGGGAAGCTGAAGTGGCACAGAGACCGTCTCAGGAGCACTCTACTGGTAAAGTGGCACACGACTTCCCCCTTGTAGCCACTGATTCTATATTTGCCCCTTCAAGTGTCAAGCTTAAAACGCATACAGGGCTTAACAAGCCATGGCCTATGGAAAGTTTCTGGTCAACACCAACTCTTTCGAGGAAGTACTATATAGGACTGGGAGTCAGGAAGCCCCGGTTAGCACCATGTGCGTGATCTGTACAGGCCTCCTACACTAGCAGTTCTCCTTGGGTTTGGTAACTTTCTGTGAGATGTCTGCTCTCCCCTGTGGTGGTGACTTGGGGAGAGAAAGTAGTTTATCTAAGTCCAGAACCCAGCACATGACGTGACAGAAACAAGAAGGGCTCAAGAAATGTGTGCTAGGAGAGGAAATGCCTCCTTCATCCAGCACAAACAGATAAAGGGAAGAGGTCCACAAGAGAGCCACTGGAAAAAGAGAGAGCCAGTGCCATGAGGACCTTCCAAGTGCCAGGGAGGAGGGTGTCACCCTCCCCCAGCCCCGTGGCCCGCTCCACACTGGACCACTCGGACCAGAACTTGCCCTGGGGATGGCTCCCAGGACACTGGTAGAGAAAGTGAGGGGAAGTCAAAGTTTCCAAGGTTCCCCATTTCAAGGGACAGCCCTAGATGGCAGTCAGGGATCCCAGTCTCCACGTGGGAGGCACAGCAGGGGTGGCTCTCCGCCTGGACCCCGTGTGCCTCCAGGCCTCCAGGACAGACCTCCCCCAAGAGGGGCGGGGCGCCCCAACTGCTACTTACGGTCGCCTAAGTCATCCTGCAAGTCCACAAAGTCCAGGGGGATGTCTGAAAAGCAAGACACACGCAAGGAGTTAGCGGGGCTGCGCCGGCCGGGGTCTCCAGGGCTCGCGGGATGGGGTGGGGGAGACACGGGGGGGAGGGCAGCTGCCCCGCGCCCCCAGAGCTCTGCCCCACTCACCCGCCATCTTGGGATGGGCTGGGAGGCGGGGTTAGGGGTGGGGCGATGTGCTGGGCCACGCCCACTTCGCGCTCCCTGTCTGCCGGCCGCCCCGCCCCCAGAGTCCAGCCCCACTCACCCGCCATCTTAGAAGGGGATGGGGGCGGGGCCTCTGATGAGGGGGCGGGCCTCGGGGGCGGGGCATTCGTATAAGCCCCGCCCCTCGATCCGCCGGGCTCGCGCCGGCCGCCCCGCCCCCGCTGGGAAGGTGGCTGCCGAGGTGGGCGGGGAGGTCAGGTGACCCGACCGGCGTCCCAAGATGGCGGCGGCGGCGTCCCGGAGGCCGTGGCGGCGTCCCGGCTGCTAAGACGAGTTCGTGGGGCAGCCGGTGGACGGGGCCGAACCGCAAGGGCCGGCAGACGAGCGGCCGCGTCCTGGGCGCTCCGGGAGGCCCAGGCGAGCTGCGGCGGCGCCGGGGGATGCTCGTGCTGGGCCGCGCGTCTCCCTGCTCAACTTAGGGCGGCGGCGGCCCGCGCCCCTCGGCTCCCGGGGCCATGGCTCTGAGGGAGCTCAAAGTGTGCCTGCTGGGGGTGAGTGGCGGCCGGCGGGCGGGCGGGTCCCGCCAGGCGCGTGGGGCGGTCCGGGGCCCCGACCCCCGCACCCGGCCGCAGGCCCCGAGGCGTCGCGGGCGTGCCCGGCCCGGCCCGGCCCGGCCCGCGTCCATGCACCCTGTCCCGGCCGGCGCGGGAGGCGGCCGGGCTCGCGGAGGGGGCGCCCCGAGCTCCGCGGGCCCCCGGCCGGGCCTGCGGGACGTTTGGGAACTTTGAGGACTCCCTGGCCTGACTTTGCGAAGCGACGGTCCCTCCAGGAAGCCCCTGGGGCCAGTTCGGAGCCCCGGCTTCCTGGCTCGTGCGGACCCTGGGGCCGTGTCAAACGCTCCTTCCTGGGTTTCCGTTTTGGAGCTAAAACGAATTCCAGTAACTTTTCAAACTCCCACCCTCCCAGGGTGGGGCTGCGCCTCATCTGGGATTGCTCAGGACTCAGTGTTAAGCTCGTAGTTCACCTGTACATGTCAGAAAGCGAGTGAGTTTTGTCACTTTGCACACTTAGAAACTTTGGGGTTTGGGTTTGTTTGGCTTTTTTTTTTTTTTTCGATACGGGGGGAAGATAGCCCCTTGTCATTGAACCCGGACCTCAATTACACTAAGCACGCAGTGAATCACTGAGCTATAGCCACAACTCCCCCCCCCCTTCTTTAATTTTGTAGCAAGGGTCTTGCTTCTTGCCGTGGCTGGCCTTGAACTTGCAGTCTTCCTGCCACAGCCTTCCAAGTAGTTAGGATTACAGATCTGAGCACCCAGGTGTGGTTTGGGTCTTTCAAGAGTTCTTACTGTCTCTTAACCTTAAAAACTGCAAAACCCTTTGTAACATTTTCAAATCTAATCATAACACTGAACTTTTACAAAAACTTCATTTTAGTTTCTCAACTTGTAAAGTGTAAATATGCGGGATGTTTTTTTTTTTTTTTTTTTTTTACTAAAATCCTGCGCTTATGCTGCAGAGATGTGGTTTGGTGTGTGCACACATAAGTTAGGTTTTCCTCAGCCACTCATCTCATTCTTTCAGGATACGGGAGTTGGTAAATCGAGCATTGTGTGGCGGTTTGTGGAAGACAGCTTTGATCCAAACATCAACCCAACCATAGGGTAAGAGGCCGAGTTTACTTAATACACATCTCAAGGTGCATGGAAAATCCTTGCAAGCCAAAAGTATGTTACCAGGTGTAGGCCCTGCCATTCAGCCCAGGGAGTTCAGTAATTCTGGTCTGATTTCCAGAGGAAATTGGAAGAATAGAGTGAGCTGTGGTATTTGGGGGGAAATTAACCATCACATTTGGAAGGAGTGATCACTTCAAAATAAAAATACGAATGAGCATCTGACTTAGTATCAGAGTAAACACGGATGTTGCCGTCTGTAATGTTAACCACAATTACACCTTGGAAGAGGGCAGATGCAGACATATCCTGGTATAGTTTTGTTTTGTTTTGTTTTGTTTTTTCTCAAGCATATCAATTAACTATCTAAATGGGTTTAGTCCTTGAGAAGAAGTAGAATGACTCCAAACCTTTTTCACACATTCCTGTCCTGGTGGCAATATGAATGTTGAAGTGTTGGGTCATTGACGATAGTGGATCATCTGTAGGTGTGTTACTCAACAAAGTAGTATTTCAAAGTTTCTTGATTGTCTTGAGGGAGGTCATGGCACTAATACTAGATTTTTCTCTATGAGAAGTTGAGTGTTGTAGGTTAAAATGATACATTAGGCTTGTAAAACTGTTATATTTTTAGTTGTGAACCCCCCCACACCCCACCAACTGGTTTCTCTATTTAAAGAAAAGTACTTTGTTACTCATTAGTGGATTATAATATGACTTTGTGCTCTATGCAGTTTATCTTCTGCCTCATAAAACATCTTATACCCTGTGAGGGAAGCTGCCATAAGATTGGCTTTGAGAAATTGCATGCTCCAGCCGCTCAGTGTTACTGATGTCTGCTTTGCTAAACTCTGGGTGTCCCACATGTTGGAGCGCCATGTACTCTGTAGTTAAAATAGTATTCTTCAAGCAAGCACTGGGTGTGGTTAAAATATAAAACATGGTTAAAGTATCACCTCACCCTCTTCAAGGCATGTAGGTACCTGCATAACAGAGTGAAGTGACAGTAACAGCAAGAAGTGCTAGTGACTCAGTGAGTGACACACTTCACACTGAGTCAGAGCTAAAAACCCAGAACCCACAAATATTCACACACCATCTAAGTCAGTCTCAAGTGAAGAGAGAAAATGAAGGGTATCTGCCTTCACTATCAGTAAGGCCTCTGGTGCCATCCCAGGCTTCCCCTCTGCCCTCTTGTCAGAGGCCCCCAGTATGCCCTAGGCTCATGGTTTTCATTCACATTTTACAGAAGAGTTCAAAGCCTTCTTGTTTACTTCCTCACTACCTCATTTATTCCTACTTTGCCTCAGATGATAGGCTGCCTCCCTCATGACCAACCCCACATACCCCCATCTTCATCATGACCCCACCCTGCAAATATGCTCCGCTGCACCCTGCTATACTCCAAGAGCTCCAGCCCTGCTGCTTACCTCCTGGAAGAGTTTCTACTTTATCAAGGGCTCCTTTCTGCAGCCCACTGTCCTCAGTTCTCCCACCATGCCACTAAATCCACCTTCCCTGAATACCAACTATCGTTTTGTCCTTATACGCAAGGTCTTTTTTTTTTTTTTTTTAAACTTTATACATTCATTGGGTTCAACCTATGTGTCAGGTGCTAGCCAGTCTGGGTGCTGGTGATTTAAATCAGGACATCTGTGTACTTCTGGCTTGTTGTTGTTGTTTTAAATTTTTCGAGGTAGGGTCTCACTCTAGCCCAGGCTGACCTAGAATTCACTATGTAGTCTCAGGGTGTCCTTGAACTCATGGCGATCCTCACACCTCTGCCTCCCAAGTGCTGGGATTAAAGATGTGCACCATTATGCCCGGCCTTCCTTCTGTTTTTATAAGTAAAAACATTGCCTTTACAGTTTCCAGGCTGTCCGGACAAAGATGAATAGATAGGACTGTGGTCCTGTGAGCCAAAGTATTTACTATCTGGCATCTTTTTTTTTTTTTTTTTTTTTTTTTTTCTTCCCTTTTGAGACACAATCTCTAGAGCCTGTGCTTCCCTCAAAGTCACTGTTTTGCCCTGGCTCACCTCACGCTCCTTGCTTTAAATCTTGGGTGCTGTGATAATAGGCCTGAGTCACCATCCAGGCACTTTTCAGAACAAGTTTGCTGATCCCTGATTTGGACACATCAGTTCCTATCGTCATAGGCTTCCCTGTAGGAAAGGAGAGACATATATGCTGGATGTGGTGTACAGGTCTTTTTCTGTACTACAAAGGAGAAATGTGCAGTGCTGTAAGAATAGGAGCAGGGACTGGTTTGGTTCTTGAAATTTCCCAGGGAAAATAGGAGGAGGAGGTACTTAGAAACATTGACACTTAGATATTGAAAGATGAGTGGATTATATGAAAGAAACAATTTAGGAAAACAAGTATTTGAATAGCAGAAATATATCAATTGGTGGTGAGAAGAAAGCTTAACAGGCCTGAGAGAGAGGAACCCAGCCAAACAGGAGAGGTCAGAATGCTGAAGTGACTGGAAGACAGTGAGATCTCGAAGGATGGCAGAGGAGGCCGCTGAGGCAACAAGGGCCAGGCCATGGAGCACTAAAGATGGCAGGAGAGTCCTACATCATATATCATCATGTAGTGAAATTCCTGTCTTCCCCAGTTCCCTCCCTCTATCTGTGACCATGTTCTTCACTGTTACCTCCTGGTCTTTCTGTTGGTCTTCCTCAAGCTGTGTCCTTAGTGTCTGTACTTGTTCCCAGTGCTCCTCCCTGCTCCCACAGCTCACGTTTACTGGGATCATGTGATCCGAAGTTAGCTTCTCCTGGCCATTTCCTTGGCCCCTGACCCATATCTGCAACCCATGATTTACACCTGGTTCCCTAAAGAACTTAGTGTCTGTTCCTTTTCCACTCCTAATTCCTTGCCATTCCTCTGTTGTGTTCCTTGCGAAGGAGTGGGTTGTGCAGTGAGGAAGAATCTGGGCCCCAGAGAACCTTCCTGTTGTGGACTTGAATCAACAAGTGCTGGCTGGGTGAATTTCCATGCAAATAACCCAGCTCCTGTCAGTAGTTGGGAAGTCAGGCTTATTGGGAGATTTTCCCAGGTCCACAGGATGAGCACAAAATGTGCAGTCAGCACATGTTATGAGTTTATCCAGCTTGACCCTTACCAAACACACAAGGAGGAAGATGGGACCCTCATTGAAATCACTACTATAGAGAGTTGTGGTCACCATAGGGAGCCATGTGTTTTTCAGGTTTGTTGGCATGGGAGGGTTGCCAACCACTATTGTGCATTTAGATGAGTCTGATACCAGTTAACACCAAATTCTCTGCTAAGAACTGACCTTTTGATTCCACTCACCAAAGCTAAGGGCTCTGCTCCCAGGTTGCACACAGCACTGAGGAACCAAGATTGAGAACCACCCTGGGAGGCTCGGCCCTCTTTTCCTCTTTCCATGGACTCTTTAATAGGGACCAGAACTGATACCCTTGGATATGCAAGCCACCAACCTGGCATCTTTACTCAAATGCCCTCCTAAATCACTAATTCCTCTTGCCGGCCAGCAGCCATTACTAGCTCCTGTCGAGGATAAACATGAAAGCCTTTGGAGTAGGATCTAAAGACTGGGGCCTCTGGGAACAGGTGAATCCCTAATTTATTTCTTGCATAAGATAAGGCCATGATTGGACCAGCTCCATACTATTAGGAGAACTTCAGATGATGCAGTTGAAATGTTTGGTGTTAGAACTTTATAATAGTTGTAGTTTATATGTGGTTCTGATTCTTTTTTTAAAACAAGTCATTTTTGGTTTTACTTATTTTGAGTTTTTGTTGTCTGTTTTTGTGGTCATAGGCATTGAACCTAGAGCCTTACACTTTCTGGGCAAGCACTCAGACAGAGTATATCCCTAGTCCTTTCCCACCCACCCCTCCTTTCCTTTTTGATTGTTTGAGACACAGTGTCACTCTGAATCTCAGGCCAACCTTGAACTCTGCAATCCTGCCTTAGCCTGGAGTTTCAGGTATAAGGCACTATAGCTGTCTCCCAGCCCTCTCTTTTTATTTTGAGACAGGGTCTCACTAAACTGCCCAGGCAGGCTTTTAACCTCATGATCCTCCTTAGCTCAGCCTATTGAGCATTTGGGATTATAGCTGTGTACCACCATGCCCATATAAAAATTGTTCTGTAAATGTAATAAAATGTGAACTAGGGACAGGCACAGTGTACACCTCCCATCCTGTCACTAGGGAGGTAGGAGGAGGAAGGAGGATAGGGAGCTCTGACCAGCCTGGGCTACATGCCATTTCTTGGAGGCAGCTACTACTGCTATGGCATGGAGCTATTTTTCTGATCTTTCCTCTAGACTTTTATATATATATGTATATATATATATTTGAGAGAGAAAGAATGGGTGTGCCAGGGCCTCCAGCCACTGCAAACAAATTCTAAACGTATGTGCCACCTTGTGCATCTGGCTTAATGTGGGTCCTGGGGAATCAAACTTGAGTCCTTTGACTTTGCATGCAAATACCTTAATCACTAAGCCATCTCTCCAGCCCTCCTCCAGATTTAACCATACACATGTATACTGGTATTCTTGATCCCCCCTCCTCCCACTACCCCCACCATTTTGGGGCATTATCTATTGATTTTTCACCTTAGACTGTAGGAGCTTAACCATCCTCCTGCTACCTCCTGCGTATGTGGCCTCCCTCCCACTTTCTGTCACAGTTCTGTTGAGCTGCCATGTGCCACACACCCTAACTCCAGGCTGTCTGCCTTTACTTCCGGGCTCTAGCACTTAGGTGTTCTGTGGGCTTGGGTGAATACTTAAACTTCCTGACTAAATCTGCATGTTTGGAATACTCTGTGACATCTAACTTAGATGGTTATTGTGAAAATAGAGTTAAAGCAGATAGCCACTTAGAATGATACTTGTCTCGTGAAAGGCGGGTTGCTTCTTAGTAATTCTCTTTAATGATTTGAATATATCAAAATGGAATTAGACCACAGTGTATGCCTCTTTCAGGCATTAAGATTCATCAGTGTCTCTTGTGTTTTTAGTTCATTCATGGTTCATGTAGCGAGCACCCCACTGCGTGACCCTGCCCTGGTGTATCAGTCTACATTGGATGCCGTGGTTCCTACATACAGTTTTGTGAACCTTCTTGTGCATGTCTGTTGTGCCCTCACACATCCCCTTACAAGATGGATGTGCATCTTGCAGCACCGTTACTGGCTCACCAACCCTGTGTAGGTACAGCTGTACTAGAACCTTCTGAATTAGCGCATCATTCCCATGTGCAGCAGCCAGGTGTGGAGTTGGGGGCTCCTAGTCCTGTGGGAGCTGCCATCAGTGTTCCTGCTGGTTCCTGAGGAGGATGCATACTGTTTCTCATTCTGTTGAGCTGCTGTTCTCTGATAACCAGAGCTGAGGATACATGTTCCTGGCTGCTAGCTCTTGTCAGTGCTATGTAGAGTCTTACTGCTTCTTTAAAAAAGAAAAACATCGGATAGAGATATGTCTCAGTAGTTAAGGCACTTGCCTGCAAAGCCTAAAGACCTGAGTTTGATTCCCTAGTGCCCACATAACACCAGAGATTTAGAGAGTAGCTTATGCATCTGGAGTTCATTTGCAGTAGCTAGATGCCCTAATGAACCCATTCTCTTTCTTCCTGTCCCTCCGCCTCTCAAATAAAAATTTGTGTATAAGGAGAGAAAATGAGAGAAAGGGGAGATGGGCACACCAGAGCCGCTTGCAAATGAACTCCAGACACATGTACTGCTCTATGTGTTGTCTTTATGTGGGTACTGGGGAATCAAACCTGGGCCATCAGGCTGTGCAAGCAAGCTTCCTAAAACCACTTAGCCTTCTCTCCAGCCCAAGTCGTCTGCTACTCTGGTGTCTGCAGGCCACTCTCTCACTGAGGTACAGACACTCCGTGTCTCCTGCCAGTCTGTGACCTTGTGTTTGGTAGTGATTTCTCCCACTCGGACTTCCTTTTTTACTGTCTAAGGAACAGGAGTTCATACTTCAGCTGTCGCCCATCTAGTCAGCCTTCCACTCTGGTTAGTGCATTGTATGTCTTAAGCTTCAGTCTACCAAAGTCATGAAGATAGCTTCCCATTGTGTTAAAGGAGCTTGAATCACTTAAGATTTAAACCCGAAATTCACCTGCTGATGAGTTCTGCAGGAAGTGTGATGTGGAAGTTGGTTTCTGAGGGTTTGTTGGATAGCTCAGGTCCTGCAGGGGCCTTAGTAGTCCTGCTTCCATAATTCTCTTTAAGATCTTTGATAACTCAGTGCTCTATAGTGAGCCGTCATTGTCCGAAATCAAGCATGTATATTTCTACACTGTATTTATGGATCTTGTATCATGTTGCTTTGATCTGTTTTTAAAACAATTTTAAAAACACCAGATGCATGGGTCACTTTGTGCATCTGGTTTTATGTGGGTACCGGGCAATCAAATCTGGGCTGTCACATTTTGCAAGCAAGCATCTTTAACCACGGACCCATCTCTTCAGCCTTGATCTATGTTTGTAGTACACTTTACTAAAGTATAGTTGACATCCAACAAAAGAGACATTTCAAGTGGTGAATTTTGCAAATTTCTACATCTTTGAGAGTAGGCCATGGGCTCAGAGTGTAGCTCAGTCGATTGAGTCTTTGCCTAGCATACACAGAGCTCTGGGCTTGGTCCCCAGCACTCCATAAAACCAGGCATGGTGGCACTGGGGGTGCAAACCTCAATTTGACACCTTTAGTCACCCCAACTGTACAAGAAGCCCGCCCTGGCTACAGTGAGTCCTGTCTCATAAACAAATACAGAACCTTCTCGGGCTCTGTGAGTTTCCCCATTGCTTGCTCTCATCCATCTCCAGCCTCTCCCCAGGCTCCAGGCAGCTGCTGAGAGGCCATCAGTTTACATTAGATGCAGCTTTATTACATTCCCTTTTGAGGGTAACTGCCAGTTCTGTACTTTGCATAATGTTTTTGAGATTTGCCCATATTCTTGCATATATCAGTAGTTATTCCTTTTGTTGTTGCTATTTTTTCTAGGCAGAGTCTATCTCACTCTAGCCCAGGCTGCCCTGGAACATCCTCTGTAACACAGGCTGGCCTCAGACTCACAGGGTTCCTCTTAACTAAGCTTCTAGTTCTGGGACTGAAAGCAAGTAGCACTATGCCCAGTTTGTTAATTTTATTACTAAGTAGCATTCTATTGAGTGAAACATATCAAAAGTTATTAATTTATCAGTTGATAAGCATTTGTGCTTACTTTTTTGCTATTATGAATCAAGCTGCTCTGACTAGCGTATCCGTGTACATTATTTTCTTTTGGGTATATATCTAGGAGTGCAATTTGCAGTCCTGTGCTTAAAACTATGCATTTAAATTTATGAGAAACTGATAGGGGGAGAGATGGCTCCTCAGTTAAGTATCCTTCTCACGTAAGCATAAGGGCCTGAGACTGCCCGAGTTCAACTCTCCAGATCTCATGGACGTGAGGATGATCTGGCTGCAACATGTTTTACCCATTGATGGCCAGGGTTGATTTGGCTGGCTGGCTGGCTAGGTGGGTGTCCCCTTTGCACTTGGTCAAGTAGAGGAGGACTCATCTTTGGTCAAGGGTATCCTGAGGTACTGCACTCTCCTGCAAGAACCTCCAAACAAGCTCTCAAAACCCCAAATCCCACATAAAACAGCCACCTGTAACCCCAGTCCCATAGAGGAGCAGAGACCCAAGAATCTTTGGAGCCCTGTCAATTCCAAAAACAGTTTTTGTTGTTGTTTTGTTTTGTTTTCTAAGAAAAAGGAGATTCTGGCTCAAAACAACATCTGGTAGAAGAGGAATGGAGTGGTTCAGATCACAGCAGGGGCGCATGCATGCGCGCACACAAAAACAAGCTAAAAAGCAAGAACCGCCAAATTACTTTCCACAGTACTCATCCCATAGTACTTGCCACCTAGCTCCACTAGCTCTGTCCTATGAAGAGGGTGTTAGTACTGGCTAGCAGTCTTGATTTGCATTTTGCTCATGCTCAAGCTTTTAGTTGTGTCCAGTCACACACTTGCCTCTTTTGGTTGAGCTGCCCACCAGCCCGCAGCATTCATTTTCTTGTCAGTGACTTCCTTCCCAAAAACACTGCTGCTGCTCACATTTCATGTGTTGGCTCTTACACGTTCCGATTTTTGTGTCCTGTATGTGCAAGACCACCAGCGGTTTTCTCTAGTGTTCTGGAATCTCCTTTCTTATAATTTAGATCTGTGGCCTGTTTCTTCTACTAGTTTGGTTTAATATATGAGGAAAGGGTTAAAGATATTTATTTTCCATATGTCTAGATATCCTAACATTTGTTAGTGTTGGAATCGACATTTATTATGTTGTTACCTTTACATGTTAGTCAAATATAAGTAAGTGGCCTTATTTCTGCGTCCTGTAATCTCACAGTAACCTAATTGTATTTGTACTAAATTTTCAGGGCCACAATGCCTAGTGTCTACTAAAGTTTTGATTGGGAACACTATTATCATTGAAGAAGAAATGGCATCCTGACATTACTTGGCACCTTCTGATACATGAACACAATATATTCCTCTTTCCTTTCAAGTCTTTTTCATTTTTTTTTTCTTTTTTCTTTTTGCTTTTATTTAATCTGCTGGTTTGGGCTTTAGTTTTTATTTTAACTTTTTATTGACAACCTCAGTACATATAGAACATGATCATACTTCCCACCCAGCCCCACTGAATTTTTTCTTTCTTCTAACTAATCTGTCTTCTATTTTGATGTCACTTTTTTTTTTTTTTCCTCCTGTTACACAAGTCTGGTATAAGTAGCATCAGCCACTGTGGGGTCATGAATACCACTGCCTTTGTGTCTGGAAGATACCATTGCATAGCACTCCTCCCCTTCCTTTTTGGCTCTTACATTCTGTCATGTCTTTGGCAATGGACCTTAAGCCTTGTAGCATGTGATAGAGAGGTCTCACTTAGTGCTGAACATTAAACTGTCTTCCCAGCACTTTAGTGAGGTTTGAGTCACCCCTGTGGTCACTGCCGTCTGGAAGGAGAATCTTCTCTAATCAAAAGTGAGAGTAGTATTAATATATGGACATAAACAAAAGTATTGAGAGGGCGGTTTGATGGATATAATACTTGTCCATTTAGCCAGACAACAATGGTAGTCCCCTCTAAGCTTTATGACCTCCCCAGCTGTAGGCTTTTAGTTAGATTTTCAGTACCAGGCAGGAAGTCTTTCCCATGGAGCAGGCCTCAAGTCCCGTCAGAGAGCCCCTTTAACAGACATGCCACCATTGCACCAGTTGGTACATTTGGTCCAGCTGGCCTGTCATAAAGCTTTCAGGGTCCACTGTTTTTTAGGGCCATGAGGAAACTTATCTGTTCCAACAGGCTTCATAGCTGTTTCTAGCACATGACAGCTGGTCAACAAGGAGGAAACCTCTATAAATAGTACTTTTTCATTTAAATTGTATGCTAATAAAATGTAGACTTATTCCTTGAGATTGTCTTGGGCATGTAATCGTGTCTTCTGTCGGCAGGGGCAGGTTTTCTTCGTTCCATTCTGTAAGCCTTTTCTTCCACTTGCCCTATGGCACTCCGTGCGTAGGAGCCAATGTCCTCTTCTGGTTCCTGATTAGGGAAGATCATTACTCTGTCTTTTGCATTTTAGAGGAGTGGCATTTTTTAAAATATATTTTATTCATTTATTTGAGAGAGAGGTAAAGAGAGAGAGAATGGGCGCTTCAGGACCTCCAGCCACTGCAAACAAACTCCAGATGTATGCGCCCCCTTGTACATCTGGCTTATGTGGGTCCTGGAGAATCGAACTGGGATTCTTTGGCTTTGCAGGCAAGCACCTTAACCACTAAGCCATCTCTCCAGCCCAGGCAGTGGCATTTTTTGAGTCAGGGTCGTACTCTAGCCCAGGCTGGCCTAGAACTCACAGTGATCCTACTACCTGTGCCTCCCAACATGCCCAACTTATTAATGAGTTTTTTAAATCAGGAATTGCATTTAATTCTATTAGGCAGGGTGGTTTTTTTTCCATATATTTTAAACCACTCTTAGACTAGAGAGATGGCTTAGCAGTTAAGGCACTTTCCTGGGAAGCTCAAGGACCCAAGGTTTAATTCCCCAGTACCCACCTAAGCCAGATGCATAAGGTGGTGCATGTGTCTGGAGTTCGAGTTCGTTTGCAGTGGCTAGAGGCCATGGTGCACCCATATTTTCTTTCTCGCTCTCTCTCTCTCAAAAATAAATAATAAGTAAGCTATTCTTTAGCTTTTTCTTTTTTAGCCAATTAAAAGTGATACTAAAATAATGAGTCTTGCCCTCCTAGAATAAATCTCTTGTTCATTTTGCAATATTATCATGCATTGCCAAGTGTGATTGACCAAAACTGTTAAGGGTTTTACCTCTGTTCATGAGGAGTGTGGGCTATATTGTATGTAATATCTTCCTGTAGGTTGGGGTAGAAGTGTGTTGCAGTCAGGTTCGCATTGCTGGCAGAAATCACCTGACCAAGAGCAGCTTGTGGGAAAAAGTTTGTTTAGGCTTACAGATGAGGGAAAGCTCCATGATGGGGGGTGGGAACAGTGGCATGTGCAAGGGTGGACCTCACCTTCTGGCCAACATCAGGTGGACAACAGGAACAGGAGAGTATACCAAACACTGACAAGGGGAAACTGGCTGTAACCCCCATAAGCCAGCCCCCAACAATACTCTGTCTCCAGGAAACATTAATTCCCAAATCTCCATCAGCTGGGAACCTAGCATTCAGAACACCTAAGTTTGTGGGGGACACCTGAATCAAACCACCACAAAGTGTTTGCTCACCTGCTGTTGTGGAAGGGTGTGTTTGGAATTGTTCTTACTTCTTCTGTCATTTGGTAGCATTCAGGAGTTAGAGATTTAGCTTAGTGGTAGAATGCAGTGCCTTGGATCCCCATCCCCAGCATGGGGCAAGGGTTACAGAAAACAAAACTATGGGAAGGTCTTTTTTATTTTATCATTGTATGGTGACACATGTCTATAATCCCAGCATTTGAGAAGCAGAGACAAGGGGATTATAAATTTGGGTTACAAAAGACCTTGTCTTTTGTTTTGTTTTGTTTTGTTTGAGGTAGGGTCTCAATCTAGCCCTGGCTGATGTGGAATTCAGAAAGCCATCTGAGCAAGTTTTTATCTACAGATTGAATTATTTTGTTGTAGTTCTTGTCGGGCATTTATTGCTTCTTTTTTCCCCCCTCTCCTTTATTGCTTCTTGAATAAGCTATAATAGTTTTGTCTTGCAAGGGGTTTATCCATTGTATCTGTTCTTGTTTTTTTTTAATTTATTAGATAAACTTTTTGCTCTTTGAATTTCTTTAAGAGTAATATTCTTCCTCCATTCTTTTTTTCCAAACATTTAAAACTTGTATTTATTTACTTAGAAGATAGAGAATGCACACGCCAGGGCCTCTTGTCACTGCAAATGAACTACATGTGCCACTCTGTGCATTGGCTGATATGGCACTGGAGAATTGAACCTGAGATACTAGACTTTGTGTAAACAAGTGCCTTTAACTGTTGAGCCATCTCCCCTGACCTCCTCCATTATTTTTTGTTTGTTTGAGGCAGGTTCTTACTGTAGCCCAGGCTAACCTGGAACTCTAGCTCGGGCTGGTCTTGAACTCACCATAATCCTCTTACTTCAGCCTTCCAAGTGCTGTGATTAAAGGTGTATGCCACCTCTACACCTAGTTTTTCCTCTGTTCTAGATGTTAATTTGAGGCTTCTCTTTCTCAATCTGTCTAGCTATAAATTTGTGGCTTTTATTGCTCTTCTCAAAGAACCAGTTTTTAATTCCTGCATATTATACGAAGTAATGGGCTTCATTGCAATAATTACATACATGTGTGTAACATGCTTTAATCATGCTCACCCTTGTCACTGCTCTTTGCCTTCCCTTTTCTCTGAACCCCTTCCTTCCTTCCTTTTTTATTAATTTTGAGAGAAAGAGGCAGAGAGAGAGAATGGGTACACCAGGGTTTTCAGCCACTGTGAACAAACTCGAGGCACATGCGCCCTACATTGTGCACTTGTGTCACTGTGTGTCTGGCTACATGGGACCTGGAAATTCGAATATGAGTTCTTAGGCTTCACAGGCAAGTGTCTTAACTGACCTCACAGCCCTGCTTTCTTTTTTCTAATAAAGCCTTACTGTTTTCATGCTTTCTCTTACCTTTTTTTTTTTAAGATTCCATGTATGAGAGAAGAACATGGTAATTGTCTCTTTGAATTTGGCTTAACATTAAGCTCTCCATGGTGTGATTTCATTCCGTTTGGTTTTGTTTGTTTTTTGTGGTTTGTTTTTCTAGGTAAAGTCTCACTCTAGCCCAGACTAACCTGGAATTTGCTTTGTAGCCTCAGAGTAACTTCAAACTCATAGCATCCTCCTACCTCTGCCTCCCACACCTAGATTTTCTTTATCACTCAGTAATACTCTATTGTCTAGACAGCCACACTTTCTTTATCCATTCTTAATTGATAAGCTGGTTCCAGGACTTGACTCTTGTGAGTTATGCCACCATGAACATGAATGAGCAGGTGTCTATTGGATGATGACTTTTGAGTCTTTGGGTGTACGACAAACTGTAGTATAACTGGTTTGGTTCTGCTCGTTGGTTTTTTGAGAAACCTTCGTATGGACTTCAGAGTGACTGAGCTAGTTTATATTCTCAACAGTGTAAGAAGTTCTTTTTATCAGTATCTTGCCAGCAGTTACTTTTTTTTTTTTTTTTTGTAATCTTTCTAACTGGGTAAGAGAGTTGTTGTATAATTTCATTTGCATTTCCTTAATAGCTAAAGAAATTGAACATTTTTTCATGTAATTTTTAATTATTTGAACTTGTTCAGGTGTTAGCCTTAGTTTCAGAGTTTCAGGTCTTGCAGTAAGGTTTTTGATCTTTTTTGAATTGGGTGTTTTTTTTTTACAGGTTAGCTATTGGAACCTAATTTCACTAGGGATATCCAGTGCTCCCAGCACATTGTTGAGGATCAGGTAGCTGTATGGCATGGTTTTGTTTCTGAGCCTTTCGTTCTATTCATTGATTTCCATGGCTTTTTTTATGCCAATACCATGCTGCTTTTGTTACTATGCTCTTTAGTATAATATGAAGTTGGGTTGTGATTCCACCAGCATTCCTTCACAGGATTGCTTCGACTGTTAGGGGTCCTTTGTATGGGATATGAATTTTGGATTGTTTTTTATAGTTCTGTGACAAATATCATTGGTCTTTCAAGGCAAAGTGTATGGAATTTGTAGTTCATATTTCAGTGTGTCCTCCTATAATGGACAGAGGCCTTTTAGTCTTCTACTGTCTTTAGTTAACTTATTTTTGTTACATTAATATTTTTCTGCATAAAGCCAGATGCACAAGGTAGCATATGCATCTGGAGTGCCAGTGGCTAGAGGCCTTGGTATGCTCATTCTTTATCTGCCTCTTTCTCTCATAAATAATATTTGAGACAGAGTATGGGTGCACCAGGGCACTTTGTGTATCTGGCTTTATGGAGGTACTGAGGAATTGAACCTCAAGCCAACAGGTTTTGTAAGCAAGCGCCTTTAACCACTGAGTCATCTCCCCAGCCCAATTTTTCTAACTTATTTTATTTATTTATTCAAGTGAGAGAGAGAGAGAAAGTGGGCAGACATGACCCTCCTGCCACTGCAAACAAACACCTGGCACTTGTGCACTTCGTGCATGTGCCTTTATGTAGGTACTGGGAATTTGAATGCTGAGCCATCTCTCCAACCCAGTTTTTCTAATTTTTAAATATTTTATTTGAGAGGGCGAGAAAGAGTGGGTGCACCAGACCTCTAGGCACTGCAAAAGAAATCCATATACATGTGCCACCTTGCACACCTGGCTTACTCCAGATCTGGCTAATCAAACCTGGGTCCTTAGGCTTCACAGGCAAGTGCCTCAATCTCTAAGCCATTTCTCTAGCCCCCATTGTTCTAATTTTTAAAGTAGAAGCTTAGACTATTGATTCTTTGTTTTGTTTTGTTTTTCTTAATACCTTTAGAGGTAGGTGGGTGGGTGGGTTGACTGGTCAGTTTTTACAAGGCAGAGTCTCACTCTAGCCCAGGCTGGCCTGGAACTCATTCTGTAGCTTGGGCTGCCTTTGAACTCATAGCAATCCTACTTCACCCTCCCCAATACTGGAATTAAAGGTGTGAGTCCATACTCAACACAGTAACCCACACTGGTTTTGACCTGGTGTGGGATTTATAGATCAGTTTGAGAGAAATGACATTTTCATAATACTGCATGTTCTAGTTTATGAATATAGATTATCCTCCCACTACTGAGATCCTTTATTTTCTCTGTGTTTTCTGTGCTTTTTTGTAGTGGTCTTGCCATTTTCCTTAGATCTATCCCAGAGCTCTGGTATTTTTAATGCACTATTGTTATCTATCTATTATTGTCCTGAATGAACACAGTGGCGTCAAGTGTTGTCTTTTTTTTTCCATTTGTTGACCATACTGGGTACAACTTTTTTTCTGTTTTTGGTGGTGGTGGTGGTGGTGGTGGTGTCAAGGTCTCTGTGCTGCCCGGCTAGCCTCACACTTGTAAATATCCTGACGTAACCTGAATGGTGTGATTGCAGGAATGTGCCACTACTCCTAGCTACAGCTTGCGCTTTTTTTCAAGGTGGGGTCTCAGGGTAGCCTTGAACTCAAATACTCGTATCTCTGCCTCCCAAGTGCTGAGATTAAAGGCATGCATCACCACGCCCAGCTTTACAGCTTGTTTTTTAATTGAGTTTCTGTCCATTTACTTTCTGAACTTGCTTAATTAATTAATTTGCATGTGTTTGTTTTTTGGTGTCTTCTGTGCATCCTTTTGTGTTGTCTGGGAGTGACAGTTTCTACTGTCTATTCCTGACTATGTGACATATTATTTTGTTGGTTCAGTAGGATTCCATAATAAGACTGACTAGAATCATTGGATCTCTGGATCTTCTAATCTTACTCAAATTTGTACTGAGAAACTTTACCTTGGTACCAAAATTATGTTGGCTAGTTTTTTTTTTTTAAATATTTTATTTATTTGCTTATTTGCAAGCATAGAGGGAGATTGAAAGACAAGAATGAGAGAATGGGTGCAACAGGGTCTCCAGCTGCTGCAGAAGAACTCTAGATGCATGCTCCAGTTTGTGTACATGGGTACTGGGGAATTGAACCCAAGTCATTAGGCTTTGTAAGCAAGTACCTTAAATCACTGAGCCATCTCTCCAGCCTAGCTAAAGGTTTTTTTGTGCATACTCCTTACCAAAATAGGCATTTCCTTTTCATTGTTTTCTGGGGTTATTAGCTTGGATTGTGTTGATGTCATCAATAAGTTTTTTCTATCTGTATTGGACTGGTCACATTAAAAAAAGAGTACTTCTGGGCTGGAGAGATGGCTTAGTAGTTAAGGCACTTGCCTGTGAAGCCTAAAGACCCATGTTCAACTCTCCAGGTCCCACACAAGCCAGATGCACAAATGACGCAGGCGCACAAGGTCGCACATGTGTCCAAGGTGACATATGCATATGGAGTTTGATTACAGTGGCTAGAGGCCCTGATGCACCAATTCTCTTCCTTTCTCTATCTCGCCCTCTCTTTCACATGAAAAAGGGGGTGGGCAGTCTGTTGGGCTTGCCTCAAAAAAAAAAAAGAGTACTTTTTTATGCTATCAATATGGTGTCGTTGAATTTTCATGACATAAGTCTTAGATTGTAACATGTTTTTATATATTGACAGCACTTTTCCTTTTGGATACTAGTTTGCCTTGTGGTCAGCTCTGCACTATGTCTTTCTCATCCCTCTGCTTCTGTCTGTTGCTTATGTCCTGCTTAGTGCCTTGTGCTTCTCGGCTTCAAGAAATATATAGCTTTATCACTGTTTATCAGTCTTCTCTCTTAGTTATGCTCCGTACATTTTCAAACCTTAGTCAAAGCTTTTGCTAGCAAGATTCACTATTTTGTCATTTCATTGTCATTTAGTTCAAAGTATTTTCCAATTTTTGTTAGGATTTCAACTTTGACTTATTTATGTTTCTTTTTGTTTGTTTTTGTTTTTCAAGTTAAAGTCTCACTCTAGCCCAAGCTGACCTGGAATTCACTGTGTAGTCTCAGGGTGGCCTCGAACTCACGGCAATCCTCCTTTCTCTGCCTCCTAAGTGCTGGGATTAAAGGCGTGCACCCCTATGCCCGGTTTATTTATGTTTCTTAATTTCAAGCAGTAATAGCTCCTAGTTAACTTTTTGTCAAATTATTGACATAATTGTTGTAAGATGAGAAAGCACATTATCAATAATTTTAAATCTTTTGGATGCCAGGTATGGTGGCATACACCTGTAATCCAGTACCCCAGAGGTGGAAGCAAGAGATTCAGAAGTTCAAAGTCAGCCTCAGTTACATAGGGTCTTCCAGGCAGCTTGGGTTATACGAGATACATGATCGCCTGTCTCAGTAAATGAATGAATGAATAAACAAAAGTTTTTTGAACACTGATACAGCTTGCTGTGTAGTCTATCATATGTTATGTGGATGGGATTAAGATTATTAATAATTGGGCTGGACAGATGGCTTAGCAATTAAGCACTTGCCTGTGAAGCTTAAGGACCCCAGTTCGAGGCTCCATTCCCCAGGACCCACGTTAGCCAGATGCACGCATCTGGAGTTCATTTACAGTGGCTGGAGGCCCTGGCGTGCCCATTCTTTCTCTTTCTCTCTTTCTCTCTTTCTCTCTGCCTCTTTCTCTCTCTGTCACTTTCAAATAAATAAAAAATTTTTTAAAGATTATTAATAATTTTTGCTGTTGTCTTTGCTTGTTTCTTAATCTACCTATCAGTTATTTTTGTGAATTTGTCCATTCTCCCTCATTCTATCAGTTTTGCTTTCCCCGTTGTTGTATTCTGTACTGGCAGATATCCTATAATCCTAGTGCTAACACATTGATGTGTGCTCTGACTCTAGGAAAGTGATTTGCCTGGAAATTTGATGTGCATATTTTTACCACAGCTCTCCTTCCTTTGTTCAGAGCTTGTATGGTGCATCTTTCCATCCTTTCATTTTCAACCTTCTTTTTTTTAGTATTTTATTTAGTTATGTATGTATTTATTTATTTGAGAAAGCGAAAGAAGGAGCAAAGTTGCCAGTAGTCAACCAAAGTGGTTGCATCATTCACCCTGCATGGCAGTGTGCAGTGGTGGGCACTCTGTCCTCAGCAGTGGCCTCGTGTGTATGGGAGGGTATCCCATTATGTTTTTCATTTGTGCTTCCTAGTGGATCACGTGTGCTTCCCGGACATGTGACACTTAAGAAATTGCTCAAGTCTTCTACCTGGTTGGGTTGATTGGTTGATTTGGGGGAGGGGTGTTTGTTTATTTTTTTCTAGGCAGGGCTCACTCTAGCCCAGGCTAACCTGAAATTCACTGTGTGGTCCCAGTCTGGCCTTGAACTTACTGTGATCCTCCTACCTCAGCTTCCTGCATGCTGCAATTAAGTGTACCTGGCTCTTCTACCTGTTTGTAATAGGGCTTTTGTATCTGTTTTCTTAATAATTTGTGGATGTTCTTTATACATTTCAGATACAACTTTTGTGAAATAAATTGTTCTGAATGTTTGCCTTTTAATTTTTGTAATGGTGTCGAGCCAGAGGCAAGCCTTCATATGAGTGAAGTTCATGCCACCACCTGGGTATAGATATGTCCGTGCTGTTTTTTCTTTTCTAATATCTTCCCAGTTTTAACTTTACATCTAGTTCTTTGATCTATCCTAAATTAATTTTACTATTGTGTGAAGTTGAGATGGAGTTCATTACTTTCCCATATCTACCCAATCTGCCGACTTAGTCCCTTCCCACTTCATGACACTTGAGTCAAAAATTATCCTAGCTGGGTGTGGTGGCACATGCCTTTAATCCCAGCACAGGGGGAGGCAGAGGTAGGAAGATCGTTGTGAGTTCAAGGCCACCCTGAGAGAATTCCAGGTCAGCCTGGGCTAGAGCAAGACCCTACCTTGGAAAAAAAAATTACATACACACACACACACACACACACACATTATACATATAAATTGTAAGTTATATATTATAAATTATAAATATAAATTATACATATACATATATATATATATGAGTCTTTTGATTTTTGAGCTTAGATCACTTTACCCATCTACCTTATATATTTTTTTTACATTATTATATAGTTTTTAGTTTGGAATGTGAGGATACTTTCATTAAATATTTCTAAATGCTTACTTTGGTTCTTTATATCTATTGTGCATGATATGCTATTTTTTATTTTTATTTATGATTATAACCCAGATATAGTATCCTATTGATTTTTATAGATTGACCTTCTGTACTTTTAACCCTATTAAATTCATTGATTTGTTCTAACAGCCACAATGTAGACTCCTTGAATGCATAATTAACTGACCTAAAACTATAGATAATCTTGGGATTCCTTCAATACATAATTAGGCTTTGCAGGCGAGTGTTTTAACCGATGAGCCATCTCTCCAGCCCTGTATTTGGTTTTTCAAATTGGTTTGTCTTTGATATTTGTCTTTTCCATGTTTTGTCCCACTAGCCAGGACTAGTACAGCTCCTAGTAACTCCTAGCGTTATATTGAAAACAATCGGTGCACCAGGCATGGTGGTGCACAACTTTAGTCAGCAGAGATAGAAGGATTGATGTAAGTTCAGAGCCACTCTGACACTACACACACAGTGAGTTCCACATCAGCCTGGGCTAGAGTGAGACCCTACTTTGAAAAACCAAAAAACTAAAATGAGGAAAGAAGGAAGGAAATCAGTAGAAGCTGATGACTGTGCCTTTTTCCAGCCTTGAAGAAAAAAGACTTGATATTGTTCTGGTGTGTGCTTTCAGTAGTATAGTTAGAGATGTGTTGAGTGTTGCTTGTAAGGTGCCATTAAGATGAGGAAATTTCCTCCAATTTTTTGTTGCTGCAGGGTTTTTCTGTTTTATTGGTTGTTGTTTGTTTTGTGTGGGGTTTTTTGTTGTTGTTGTTTTGCCCAAACTTTTAAAAAATATTTTTATTTTATTTACTTATTTGAGAGAGAGAGAGGCAGATAGAAAATGGGTGCATCAGGGTCTCCAGCTTCTGCAAATGAACTCCAGGCACATACACCACCTTGTGCATATGGCTTTATGTAGGTACTGAGGAATCAAACCTGAGTCCTTAAGTTATGCAGGCAAGCACCTTAACTATTCAGTCATCACTCCAGCCCCCCGATTATTTTTTACTTGCTTTTTTAAATTATCTAACAAAGAAATAGTTTTCCATATGACTTATTCATAACATCTTTACTTTTGATTAACCCTCCTCTTACCCTCCTCACTTCCCTCTGACTCCCCTAGCCCCACTTAAACCCTTCTACCCTAGCATTCTTCCTTTCTACTTAGGTAACTACTATCCCTTCATCTTGAGCCCTCCCCACCCCTCTTTCATGGCCCTTGCTCACTTCCTGGTCCCTACTACTTACTCTTACTCCAACCCTTGCTCACTTCCTGGTCTCTACTACTGACTCTTACTCCAACCCTTGCTCACTTCCTGGTCCCTACTACTGACTCTTACTCCAACCCTTGCTCACTTCCTGGTCCCTACTACTGACTCTTACTCCAACCCTTGCTCACTTCCTGGTCCCTACTACTGACTTTTACTCCAACCCCTCATACGCAAATCAAAAATTTGAAGCTAGGATACTCATAACAGAAAAAGCATGCTGCATTTGTCTTTCTGGGCCTGGGTTACCTCACTTAGCATGATGTTTTTCCAAATTCATCCTTTCCCTTCACATTTCATAATTTTATTCTGATTTATAGCTGAATAAAACTCATGTAAATACACCATATCTTCATTATCCATTCATCAGGTGAAGGGCATTTGCCAGGTTCCATTCTCTAGCCACTGTGAATACAGCAGCAGTAAGCATGGATGAGCCAATATTTCTGTATTAACATATAGAGTCCTTAGGGTATATGCCCTGAGTGGTATAGCTGGATCATGTGGTAAATCTATATTTACCTGTCTCTGAAACTTCCACACTGATTTCCATAACACCTGCCCCAGTTTAAATTCCCACCAACAATTGATAAAAGTTGCTCTTTCCCCACACCCTCACCAGCATTTATTGTCATTTGATTGCATGATGATAGCCATTCTGACCAGAGTGAAATTGAATCTCAAAGTAGTTTTAATTTGCATTTCTTTGATGGCAAAGGATGCTGAATAATGGTTTAAATATTTATTGGCCATTTGTATTTCTTTTGAGAACTCTCTCTTCAGTTTTATAGACCATTTTTTAAAATATTTTTATTAATCCAGGCATGGTAGCACATGCCTTTAATCCCAGCACTTGAGAGGCAGAGGTAGGAGGATTGCCATGAATTTGAGGCCATCCTGAGACTACATAGTGAATTCTAGGTCAGCCTGGGCTAGAGTGAGACCCTACCTCAAAAAATAAGTAATAAATAAATAAAATATTTTTATTTATTTGCAAACAGAGAGAATATGGGCATACCAGGGCCTCTAGCCACTGCATACAAACTCCACATATATGCGCCACCTTGTTCATCTGGCTTTATTTGGGTACTGGAGAATCAAGCCCCGGGCCATGATGTTTTGCAATTAAGCTCATTAATCGCTGAGCCATCTCTCCAGCCTTAATAGCCCAGTTTTTTATTGGGTTGATTTATTATTTAGTTTTTTCAGTTCCATGAGTATCCTAGATACTAATCTTGTCAAATGTATAGCTAGCAAAGATATTCTCCCATTCTGTAGACTGCTTCTTTGCTCAACAAGCTATCCTTTGCTGTACAAAAGCTTTTTCATTTCATGAAGTTCTATTTGTTGGCTTATTGCTTTATTTCTTGAGTTAAGTGGAGTTCTATTCAGAAAGTTATTGCCTATGTCTGTATACTGAAGTGTTTACCCTACTTTTTCTTCTAGGAGTTTCAGAGTTTCAGGTCTGACATTAATGTGTTTGATCCATTTGGAATCAGTTAACACCTTTGATCCATTTGAAATTGATTCTTGTGCATGGAGAGAGCTAAGAATCTAGTTTCATTCTTCTACATATACACATCCAGTTTTCCCAACACCATTTGTTAAAGAAACAGTCTTTCGTCCAGTGAGTGTTTTTGGCATTTTGATCAAAAACCAGATGGTTAAAGGTCTGTGTCTGGTCCTCTGTTCGGTGCCATTGGTCTACATGTCTGCTTCTGTGCCAGTGCCGTGCTGTTACTGTTACTGTGGCTCCGTCATATATCTTGAAGTCAGATGTGAAGAGACTGCCATTCTTATTTTAGCATTACTTTTTCTGTTTCAATGAAGAATGGCATTGAAATTTTGATGGGCTTTGCATTAAGCTGTAGATTGCTTTTGTTAAAATAGCTATTTTCACATTGATTCTTCCAATCCATGAACATAAAATGTGTTTCTATTTCCTAGTGTCTCCTTTAATTTCTCTCTTAAGTGTTTCAAAGTTTTCATTGTAGAGATCATTTACTCCCTTGGTTAAGGTTTATTCCAAGGTGGGTCTCTTATATATAAAATTATACCTGCAAATAATAGTTTTGACTTCCTTTCATGTTTGTATCTTTTTTATTTGTATCTCTTGTCTTATTGCTATAGCTAAGACTTCCTGTACTATATGTGAGAAAGTGGACAGCTTTTCTTCCTTATTTTATTAGAAATGTTTTGAGTTTTTCTTACTTTAGTATAATTTAGGCTATAAACATGTAGTGGTTTGATTCAGGTGTCCCCCATTAACTTAGGTGTTCTGCATGCTAGTTCCCCAGCTGATGTCAATTTGGAAATTAAAGCCTCCTGGAGTGTATCATTGGGGGCGAGTTTATGGGTATTATAGCCAGTTTCCCTGGGCCAGTGTTTGACACACTGTCGTGTTCCTGTTGTCCACCTGATGTTGGGGAGGGGGGAATGATGTGCACCTCTGCTCATGCCATCATCTTCCCCTGCCATCATGGAGCTTGAATCTCTAAGCCAAAATAAAACTTTTTTTTCCCCAAGTGCAAATGGTTTTCGATTTACAGGCTTTGGGGGGATATATGTATGTATGTATAATGGTTAGTTTTTGAGGTAGGGTCTTGCTGTACCTCAGGCTGACCTGGAATTCACTATGTAGTCTCAGGCTGGCCTCGAACTCACAGTGATCCTCCTACCTCTGCCTCCTGAGTGCTGGGATTTTAGGCGTGTGCCGCCATGCCTGTCTTGCAAATGGTTTTAATGTAAACATAAGCACAGGTATTAAGAGAAAGAATGTGGCAATACATGCCCTAGAGTGGGCACCAGCCTCTCCAGAGAGACATTTTTAAGTGTCTTAATAGTTACACTATTAAAGGGATTTAAAAGATTAAGTTAAAAGACGGTTTGGTGTATTTATTTTTATCTGAAGGGATTTTCTTTAGTAAATGAGATAAGATGGTTTGAAGTGCTTATTGCAGACTTCCAGGCTGATGAGATAAGAGCTTGGGTCAAAGGGATCTTTACAGTACATATGTAGGCCACAGGTCAAGATGGGTTTTAGCTATGAACATTGTTCATAATCTTGTTTGTGAGATTTTCTTGATTCTCAGGTAGCAGAGGTGAAGGACTCCTTCCTTTTCCCTTCCCATGTCCCCTTAATTGAAGTTTTTCTGTCCTGCCTGAGTTTCTGCCCCCTCTGAGACTTGGTTCCCTAATTTTTTTTTTCCTTTTTTGGTTTTTGAAATAGGGTCTTGGTCTGTAGCCTATACTGTCCTTGAACTTATGACAATAACCTTGCCTTAGCCTCCAAGGGATGGGATTATAGGTGTGAGCCACCACACCCAGCTTTCAATCCTTTAATCTTAAGAATTGATAATGGCCTAAATTCCATTTTCTGAAGCATCTTTACTTTAAACAGGAATGGAGACTCTGCCTAGGGGATCAAAAGTCTCCACCTGTTTGATCTAAAGAGGACATGAGAAAGGCCAAGCTTGGAAATTGGAGGATCATTAACTGATGGGACATCAAACCACATAAAGTGGAGAACAGATCGTTATGCCTGACCTCAAGATTAGTTCCAAAAATTGTAATACTTTTTTCATCATGTATTACCCTCATGAGAATTTTTTTCACTTTTTTCATATTTTATTTATTTATTAGAGAGAATGGGCACACCAGGTCTCTAGCCACTGCAGATGAACTCCAGACACATGTATACTCCCTGTGCATCTGGCTTATATGGGTTCTGGGGAGTTGAACAAGTGCCTTTAAGGGTCTTGCTGTAGCCCAGGCTGTAGCCTTGCATGTAGCCCATGTCTCAGGGTGGCCTTAAACTCAGTGATCCTCCTTTGCCTACCAAGTGCTGGGATCAAAGTAGAGTTTTGATTTGGTTTTTGTTGCTGCTGTTTGTATTTGTGTTTAGATCCCCATTTACTCTCTCCATAATGACTCTTCCAGGGCTTGGTGTTGCATGCTGTTAGGAAGATCGCCATGAGTTTGAGACTACGTAGTGAATTCCAGGTTAGCCTGGGTTAGAGCGAGACCCTACCTTGAACCCCCCCCCCCCAAAAAAAAGACTCTTGCTTTAGGTCTTGATTATATTCACAGTTTTTACTTTTATCATGTTATCCCTGTACCACTAATTCCCACATCAGGATCATCTCAGGACCTATCACCATCATTAGTTTTTCTCTTGTCCTTTCTTTCAAATTAAAAAAAAAAGTATTTTATTTATTTATGAGAGAGAGGGAGAAAGAGGCAGATAGAATGGGCATGCCAGGGCCTCTAGCCACTGGATATGAACTCCAGATGCATGTGCCATCTTGTGCATCTGGCTTATATGGGTTCTGGGGAGTCAAGTTGGGTCCTTGGTCTTGACAGGCAAGGGCCTTAACTGCTCAGCCATCTCTCCAGCCCTCTCTTGACCTTTTTATTTGCCTATCTAGTTGCGTGGGGCACTGCAAGAAAAAAGTTACGGGTCTCACACTTTCTTCTGCTGTAGAGAACTGGTTTATTTTCGTAAAAAATAAATTTGGGGCTCGTCATCTTGAAGGTGCGGAAGTTTGGTTTTCTCCTTTGCTGAGGCGGTGTTGGAGTGTGGCCTTTACCCTTCTTCCTACAACACAGTTCACTTCTGAGGTACGGCCTCTGGTTTTCATTGAAGTACGTGTTCTGTGAGCCGTGACAAGATGATTCAGGTCAGACTGCAGCTCTTCTCCCTGCAGCTTCAATCTCTGCTCAGCCTGTCTTCATTCTTCTAGCCCTTGCTATTTGTTAACTCTGGGAATCTCTCAATCTCAGATTCCCCTCTTCCACTGTCACCACACAATCAGAGCACGACCACCTCTAAGCCTTCATCTCTTTATCTGGGTTATTGTCTGTCCTCACCACCCCACAGTGCCGTGCTCTGGAAGAGGAGCCTTAAGAGAAATGATTGTAGCTGCTTACATTGTAGATGCTTAATTTTTAAAAACATTCTTTGGGGCTGGAGAGATGGCTTAGCGGTTAAATGCTTGCCTGTGAAGCCTGAGGACTCCAGGTCCTATGTAAGCCACATGCACAAGGGGGGTTGCGCGCATGCATCTGGAGTTTGTTTGCAGTGGCTGGAGGCGCTGGCAAGCCCATTCTCTATCTGTCTCCCTCTTTCTCTGTCACTCTCAAATAAATAAATATTTTAAAAAATATTCTTTGGGCTTTGTACAGTTCTGTATGATTATTGTCTCTCTTTCCAGTTGATTCCACTCCTTTTCCCAGCTCCTCCACTAGTATCAAAAAACCAGTGAGGGCCTGGTAAGATAAAATAAATAAATAAATAAATATGTGTGTGTGTGCGTGTGTGTGTGTGTATACATATATATATGTATGTATGTATGTATGTATGTATATTTTAAATTTTAAAAAAACAGTGAGGATTGTATCTCTGCAAGCATCTGGCTTGTCTTCATATCCTGTCTCTCTCCTTTTTTCCTTTTAGTTTCAAGGTAGGGC
The DNA here is from genome assembly GCF_020740685.1 of Jaculus jaculus. Lineage (NCBI taxonomy): Eukaryota > Metazoa > Chordata > Mammalia > Rodentia > Dipodidae > Jaculus > Jaculus jaculus. The sequence continues at coordinate 136,345,107 of NC_059109.1, forward strand.
CTCTCTGTAGCCCCAGGTTGACCTATAATTTACTATGTACTGTCAGGTTAACCTTGAACTCATGGCATTCCTCCTACCTCTGCCTCCTGAGAGCTGGGACTAAAGGCATGTGCCACCACGCCCAGCCCCCTTTTCTCTTTTGGATACTCTTGTTAGCTACGATAATTCTGATCCTCCTTTCTGCTTCTCAGGGCATGCTTTCTCCTCCTGTTCCCAGTCTCAGCGGTAAGCTTTCCTTGATCAATCAGGCCCTCTCCGCTTCAGGGCAGACACACCTGTAACCCCACCTGACCACAGATGGATTCCTCTTTTCCTCCCTCAGCCCCAACACCTGGCCCTGCCTTCTCAGTAAGAGAGCAGTTAACAAATCCCTCCTTGTAAGTACAGTCATTGTGAAAGATAAGAGAACCTACCCATGTAAGCACAGTTTCTTGTGAAAGATAACTTGATAAACTTACCAGACTTCAAGTCCTAGCACACTTATATGTTCTTTAAATACCTTGATCCTTTAAGATAACCTGCATGTCATATAGTTCAGACATAAAATGTCTCAAAGGTTTTCTTCACATCCAAATAACTCAAACAAGCAAAAAGTTTTTAAACCCCATTGGCACACTAAAACCCTATTGAACAAAGCTTCAGAAAGTGACAGGAAGTCAGAAGTACACTTACATACTTGTCCTCTACTAAAACAGGAATGAAATATAATCTGGGGGAGGGGGAGTACCTGGGTTGTCTACTAAGAGAAGAAATAAGAGCAGTGGGATATGGTCAGGTTTCATATCCACACAGTAGGCTTCAGGAAAGATAATGGAAAAAATACTCAAAAGATAAATAGCCAGAACTTTCTAGAACTAATGAGCATGTGCATATCCAAGTATACCTATAAATGCCACTTGGAATGAATACAAAATAAACCACAGTCCAGGTGTGTGTTAAAAGTGAAACTGCTCAAAGCCAGAACTAGAGAGCCATACACTAAGCAGTCCGAGCTGGGCACAGTGGCACAGGCTGGAACCCCACCACTTGAGAGGCCGAGATAGGATGCCATTAATGCGAGTCCATCCATGCTGCATGGTGAGATTCCTCCCACCCCACACAAACACAGAACTATGTATATAATTGTTAGCATATAGATGTGTTTGATGTGGTTCCATGGCTTGCCCAGATCAGGTACAGAAATGAACTAGCAATGGACATGAGGGAACTTTTTAGGATTGTAGGAATGTTGTTCATCTTGTTTTGGGTCATTACATGAGTTTCAAAATACACAGTGTGACACATGCATCTGGAGTTTGCTTTCTGTGGCTAGAGGACCTGGTGCACCCATTCTCTCCCTCCCCACCCCCTCTCTCCTCTTCTTTCTTCTCCCTCTGCTTACAAATAAATAAATAATACCTTTAAATACTAGAGCCTAGTTAGGAATGGTGGTACACACTTTAGTCCCAGCACTTGGGAAGCTGAAGTAGGAGGATTTTGTGAATGAAGGTCAGCCTGGGCTACTGCGTGAATTCCAGGTCAACCTAGGCTAGAGTGAGATCCTGTCTCAACAAAATAAAATAAACATAAGTAAAAAGAAAGGACTTGGTTTGTGTCGTGCACAACAGAGCAGAAACTTCACTTAGTGGCTAGAAAAAAAGAATTTAAAAGGCCGGGCATGATGGCACATGCCTTTAATCCTAGCATTCAGGAGGCAGAGAGGTAGGATCACCATGAGTTTGAGGCCACCCTGAGGCCACATAATGAATTCCAGGTCAGCCTGGGCTAAACTGAGACCCTAGCTCAAAAAAGAGAGAGAGAGAGAAAGAAAATAAAAGAGAAAAGGTCTGGGGGGTTCCTGGTCTCCTTTGAGATCATGCTTCAAATGGCCTAAGGACCTCTCATTAGGCCCTACCACCAAAGGGTCAATTGTACTTACCAGTAGAGTCATACTAAATACCAAGCCTTAACCACATAGACCTTTGGGAAACATTCATGAAGCTATTCCAGTTTTCACATGAGAGAACTGAGGTAAAGAGAGGTTAATTGACTTGTCAGTGGTACACAGTTGGTGGCAAAACTAATAAAGCTCAGAGACTCTCTTAAAGGTCTGCCTTCTTAGCCAGTGTGCTGGTATCTCATTCTGTCTACTCCATTAGTTCTGCTCCTCAGACTTTATACTACAGATAAGCTCCTGTAAGTTCCAAGCTGCAGGTTAGTAAGTCTATAGAGTTGGGGCTGGTGAGATGGCTCAATGGTTGATGGCGCATGTCTACAAAGCCTCCTGACCTGGATTTGATTCCCCAGTATCCCTGTAAAACCAGATGCACAGAGTGGCACATGTGTCTGGATTTTGTGCAGTAGCAAGAGGCCCTGTTGTGCCTGCCCATTCTCTCTCTGGGTTTGCAAATACATATTTAAAAAATAAATTTGCTGGATGTGGTAGCACTCAGGAGACAGGTGTAGGAGGATTACTGTGAGTTTGAGGCTAGCATGGAACTACAGAGTGAGACTCAGGTCAGCCTTGGTTAGTGTGAGACCCCACCTTGAAACAAACAAACAAAACAAAACAAAAAAATCCCAAGCCTGGCATGGTGACACACACCTTTAACCCCAGCATTCAAGAGGCAGAGGTAGGAGGATCTCTATGAGTTCAAGGCCAGTCTGAAACTACATAGTGAATTCCAGATCAGCCTGCGCTAGAACAAGACCATACCTCAAAAAAAAAAAAAAAAAAAAAAAAAACAGGCTAGAGAGATGGCTTAGTAGTTGAGGCACTTGCCTGCAGAGCCTAACGACCCAGGTTTGAGTCCCTAGTACCCACATAATGCCAGTTGCATCCTGAGTTTGTTTGCAGTGGCAGGAAGTCCTGGTGTGCCCACTCTTTCTCTGTCTCTGCTTGCAAATAAAATACTTTTAAAAAATCTGTAAAGTTGCCGGGCGTGGTGGCGCACGCCTTTAATCCCAGCACATGGGAGGCAGAGGTAGGAGGATCGCTGTGAGTTTGAGGCCAGCCTGAGATTACATAGTGAATTCCAGGTCAGCCTGGGCCATAGTGAGACCCTACGTCGAAAAAAATAAACAAGCAAGCAAAATCTGTAGAGTTAATACTTGCAGCACTGTTGATTAGTAAGGGTCTGATTATATAAGTCACAGTGTAGTCACTCAGTTTAATAGAGTAAAGGAAAATTAAAAAAGCAGATATTCATAGCAAATAGCCTAGGTATAGAGTGAAAAAAATATTGTAGAATGTGTGACACCATTTGTGTTCAAAAATAAATAAAAGGGGGATTCAAGGAAAACTGCACTGTGCTTCTATAAACCTCAAGGATTGCTGAAAGAAACATATGAAGTTTTCGGGAGAGGACTTGGATGGCTGAAGGGAGACATTTCAGTGCATCCCTTATTTCTACATCCCTCGTTTCTACATTGGAGGTACTGAAGCATATGAGCAGTTTATTTTATTATCTGTTCAGAAACCTAAGGCGCACAGTTGCAATTTGAAAATAACTGAAATAGTTATTTGCACTGCTGCCTGAGTTCATGGATGCCTGCCTCCGATTTACTGAGATCTCTCTCTCCCCCTCACACAGACCAGTAGATACCCCATGGCTTTCCTGTATCTATCTCAAACTGTCCTCTTGTCTTTATGTATGAAGCCTACCCCATCTTTGTCCAGGCTCATTCCAAGGGATACTTGAAATTGCTTCCTTCCCTGTTACTCTTTTCTGTCCTGTTCCTTCCATCTTGTCTGTACAAGTATAATACCTAATACTCAATTTCTGCCCACATGTGTCTCTGCTTTTGTCCCCATGGGTCCATTGCCCACATCCACAGGCTACTAAGGACCTAGGTCTTCCAGTGAGTGCTCCTTCTAAGCAAGTCAGCACAGCTTCCTGTGTAGTTGACTTTAGATGGTCCACAGGAAAACAGTTTAGCTGCCACAAGACCTGCAATTTTTTAATTTTACATCATGACTTCTTAGACAGAGTCCAGTTTAAAAGGAGCAGTGATGAGTTCAAATATCCAGTGGTACTGCACATGGATCATAGGGGAGCTCCCAGTGGGCATGAGCTCCCGGTGGGCATGGGCCTGGCCCTCTGGAACTGCTAGTGCTAAGACTTGCTGCCTAGCTCTGCTCAGAGGCCAGGATACTGCTCCCATGCTCCCACTTCCCTCTCTCATCTTCTGCGATTGCTCATTGGAGAACACGAGTCCTTGACCGGCTCAGCCATCTGCCTCTAACTTCCAGGAGCAGCTCACACTTCACCTCTTCTCAGAAGTCAACTCTGGGCCATTCATGTCTTCTACCTGCTATAACAAATAACAGTGTCAGGAAAGAGCAAAAAATGTCTTCATTGATGATTCTGGAAACCAGAAATACAAAGTCAGTCCCTTTGGCTTCAAATCAAGATGTTGGCAGAACTGGTTCTTTCTAGAAGCGTGTTTCAGCCTTTAGTGGCACCTTTCTTCACCGTCAAGGCCCGCCACTGCATCCTCTGATGTCACCTTCTCTGGCTGACTCCTGGTACTATGAAGAGCCTTGTCACCACATCCAGCCCATCTGGGTGATTCAGGATCCTTATCCATCATAGAATTCTTAACTGAATCTCATCTGACAAGGCCCTTTTTTTTTTTACTTTCTGAATTTCATTCTTTTTAACTTTTATTGAAAATGTACATAATGTATTTTGATCATAATTCTCTCCCACTACCTTCTTTTGTCTCCCTTACTCCATCTCTCTTTACTGAACCCCTTCTTTTTTTCTGTTTTTCCTTTTTTCCTCTCCTCCATTATCCATGATGGAATGTGCCACATATTAAGTAGCTAATAACAGTCATTGTGAGGCATGAATGAAACCATTTCATGCCTAGAAGACAGTGTCCCCATCTTCTGGCCTTTACATTTTCTCTCTTCCTTCTACAAAGTGTCCTGAGCCTGATGAGGCCCTTTGTCATTGAGAGACTACTATTCACAGGTTCTGGGGAGAGGCTTTGAGTATGTGGAGGGAGGGGCATTGTTCAGCCTTCCCATCCCTGGCATCACCACTCTCCTAGTACGTAGGCATGAATTTATTTCTCTTCTCTTACACTCTATCAGGAATATCCTAGAGAAGGTTCCATACAGGCAGGGGGACAGGCCTTGTAACTAACTATTTTGACCAGTCTTCCCATTATAAGCCCCTCAAGGGCAGTGATGGGGTCTTACTCCTCTTGCCTGCCAGTGTTCCTGCCAGACTGTGGGAGGCTGTGTTTGAAGAAGAAGCAAATAGACCACCCAGTACTAGCCCTGCTCTGGGACTTGATTACCTGGCCTTGGATCCTAGCAGCTCAAGTCACTGACTGTCCCCTAAAGATCACACAATGATGATAAAGATCTAAGCCCAACCCAGAGGCTCACCTGTGAAAGGACAGGAAGAGGGCCTGTTTTTGTTTTTGTTTTTTGAGGAAGGTTCTCACTCTAGCCCAGGCTGACCTGGAATTCACTGGATTCTCAGGGTGGCCTTGAACTCACGGTGATCCTCCCACCTCTGCCTCCTGAGTACTGGGATTAAAGGCATGTGCCACTACGCCTGGCTCCAAAAGTTTTTGAGTGTACCACCAAGATACAGAAAATAAAGAATTGATATGGAGTGAACTTAAACCTGCAGGAGGTTTAAGTGGGCAGTGACTGCTTAGAAGAAAGCACTGTACAGAGTGTTAGCTCTTACATCTAGCCAGACCCCAAGATGACGGAACTCACTGAAATAGTGAAAAGTATGTACCCACTGTGGGATGTGAATAACTAACTGAAGTAACTGGCTTTTTAAAAAAATATATTTATTTATTTATTTGCCCAAAGAAAGCGAGAATTAGTGCACCAAGCCCTCCAGTCACTGCAAATGAACTCCAGTTGCATGTACTCTTTGTGCATCTGGCTTTATGTGGGTACTGGGGAATCGAACCCAGATCATTACACTTTGCAGGCAAGCGCTTTAACCGCTGAACCATCTATCCAGCCATGGCTTTCCCCCGCCTCCCCCCAAGACAATCAATCTCACCAGCTGGCCTTAAACACATGATCCTCCTGACTCAGCCTAGTGGTGCTGGGATTGCAAGCATGCACCACCATACCCAGCCAGCTTCTGGCCTTTCAGTGACACTGTAATCTCTGAACATCGTCAGGTTCCCTGCACCACTCTAATCTCCCTGCAGACTCTTGGTAGCTTGATAAGAGGAACTCCAGGTGTTGTGTGTGCTTGATCTTTGTGGCTGACTTGAAGCGTGGTTAGCAGAGCTGTCTCATCAGTGCCTATAATCCAGAGATCAAGGGCTCTTGGTGTGAGGTAGAAGGTATTCAGAATCTAGTCTTGTTAATTTTAAGATGGACTGAAAATTTTTAGTTTGTCCTCAAAAGGCTCTGTAGGAATGACCACATCCCATGTGTCATAAAAAGGGGACTCAAAGCAGAATAAGGCTCTAAAATGTGACATCATTGCACATCTATATTCCAAGGAGCTAAAACAAGTTACTGAAGTTAAAGAAAAGAAGGTTTTTTTAAACACCTTGTAGCAAATATTTTCATGGGAAGCACACGCTCTGACGGGAGAGATCATGACTGCTGGATGTGCATGAAAGTTCATCATAGTTTTAGGGTGTCATGAAGAATGGAGGAGCATATGAAAGGCACCCTAGCTTTCGGAAGTAATGCTAGTAGGGTTTTAGATTAAAGAGGCAATAAGATCTGCCTCGGCAGACTGAAGAGAGACAGGTTAGTAGTGAAAAATAAGGTTATCAGACAAGTAAATGGCAGGTTGGAAAATAGAATTGTGTCACTGAATGGCAGGAGCCAGTGCCTGCTTTTCAAAAAGCAAGATACTAAAGTTATTGGCCTGCTGCATCATTTAACTTGAACATCAAAAGAGGGATCCCAGAGTTACAGCTACGATGGGGGGAGGGCTATAGTAATCCCACCTAAAGGTTAGGGTCCGGTTTGTGAATTTTTTTCACAAATAAATTTTGTGGAAATAAATTACATGAATGATCAGGTAGAGATTAAATATAAAATGAAGAACAGATGCTTATACTACAAAATGGAATACAAGTCACAAAGGAGAGTCAATTTAGTTTTGAAAACTGGATTGAAAGCTGGATGGGCTGAGCAGAGCAGTGATAGAGAGTCAAGTTTTGAGCTTTTAAAACTATTTACAAAGTCTAAAACACAAGCGTTTCCTGGAAGTGACTTAAAACACTACTTCCACCTTGTGTGGATATCAGGCTCTGCAGGAAATGAAGCTCTTCACACCCACCATCTTGTCCCTCGAAAACCTTGTGTTTGGGCACTTGATCTTTCCTATATGAGATGTGTGTCACACATCCTGATTTAATCAGAAGGACTCACCAAAACTTCTTGGTAGTATGATCATTTACCCAGTCCCTTCTATATGCAGAGCACTCACTAAGGTACCATAGACAGATATCACTATCCAGTAAATGTGATCTTGCTTTCCAGTTCACTTTCCATCCTTATCACAGTCACTGCTCTGGAGACTGCTTGCTGTGCCATAGGTGTGCATGAGTGCAGCCTGGAAGGTACTGTGTTGACACTGAAGCTGTTACACTACGGGTCTGACCCTCGTGTGAGCACAGTCAAGAAGTACAGCTTCGGGAGGCTGGAGAGATTGCTCAGTGGTTAAGATGCTTGCCTGCAGAGTTTAATGACCCGGGTTCAATTTCACAATATACAAAAGTGGCTCATGCATGTGGGGTTCATTTGCACCTGCTAGGGGACCTGGTGTGCCCATATATTCATTTTCTTTCCCTTTTTTATCCTCTCCCTCTCCTTTTCCCTTCCCCCTACCCCCCTCTCTGCTTGCAAATAAATAAACAAAAATTTAAACACACACACACACACATATATATATATATATACACACACACACGTGTGTGTGTGTGTGTGTATGTATGTATATATCTGGAGGCCTGGCATAGTGACACATTGTAATCCCCAGCACTAAAAAGGCTGACACAGGAAGATCGTTTGAGGCTGTTTTAAAAAGCAAAATTAAACTGGGTGTGGTGGCACATGCTTTTAATCATAGCATTCAGGAGGCCGCCATAGGAGGAGTAGGAGGATCACCATGAATTCAAGGCCACCCTGTAACTATATAAAGTGAATTCCAGCCTGGGCTAAAGTAAAACCCTACCTTGGGGGAAAAAAAATAAAATGACGGCTAGAGAAGATGGCTTAGTGGTTAAGGCACTTGTCTGAAAAGCCAAAGGACCCAAGGCCAACATAAGCCAAATGCACAAGATGGCACGTGCATCTAGGGTTTGTTTGCAGTGGCACCTAGAGGCCCTGTTGCACCCATTCTCCTCCCTGCCACCCCCCGCAAATAAATAAAAATAAAAACAACAACTTGATGATTCACCCCAAAAGACCATTAAACCAGATTGGAAGACAAAAGATTACCCAGGCCTTCTAGATGACATAGGAATCAGAAAGTACTATTGGAGCCAGGCGTGAGCTGGGTTCTTAACCACTGTGGCTCTTCATAAAGGACACAGGCATGGAAGTCATACTCAAGATCCTGCAAAGTTTCTGAGAGCCAGCCCCAAAACCCAAAAAAGGAGCAAATCCCCTCTCAAAGTTAGCCATGTGATCTGAAAGCCATGATTCCTTCCTCTATCAAGGGTTTGCGTGGTGCCTGAGGGTTTGTTGTTGAATGGCAGCTGAGTAGGCAGTTGTATTTAGGAAAACAGTCATCTGGTTGCTGAGGACCCGTCAGGTCTCCCTTGGCACAGCTGCTGGTCCTTCCTCACTGTCTGAATTGTACTGACTCAGTGGTCTGGTCCTTACTGCTTGTACGGGACAGGGTTTAGAAGTCAGAGGAGAAACCCCAAGTGTCCTGAGATTTTCACTAGCACACACATTTCCTGAAAGTTTTCTCCTGACACTACCCTTTGAAATGACAGCTGCTTTTGTGCTACATGTGAGGTTCAAAGTCAGCACTACCCAACTGTTGCTTGCCTCTTTTATGGTGTATGGTATGTAGAATGTGTGGTGTGTGTGCACATACATGACATGTGCAGAAGTGAGGACAACACTGATACTGTGTCCTCCAATGCTCTAACCATTGTTACCTTCAGATAGAATCTTACACTGAACCCAGAGCTTGTCATTTTTCAGTTAGACTTGCTGACCAGCCCGCCACAGGTGCGGGGATTGAAGTCAGGTCCTCACGCTTGTGCAGCAAGTGCTGTTACCCACTGAGCATCATCCTGGCCCCTCTCACAGCTTTCTTGATACAGAGTTTAAGCAATAAAAGCCCAAGAAGGCTTTCTTATGTCAGACAGATGTGCCTAAGCCTTTATTTTGACAGGTAATATGCAGCCAGCATCTGACCATCCTAAATACTCCAGAGGAGCACAGCGAGGACAGGGTGGGGAGTAGGGCTGGTGGCGTGCTTTAAATAACTGACTTCTGATCATTTAGTCTCTCTTTATAGGGCATCCTTTATGACCAAGACTGTCCAGTACCAAAATGAGCTACATAAATTCCTAATCTGGGATACAGCTGGACAAGAACGAGTAAGTTACTGTTTCGTTTATTGTGTGTTTTTCTGAGGCCCAAACCAAATTAATGCTCCAACGGAACCGCCAGCGTCCCTGTCATCTTGCATCGCTCATCCTCCTCTGTGCACCAGAGACACATTTATTTCCATTTGTGTAGACCAGTCTTTTTCTTTTCAATTAGAGCTACAAAGTCCACTGATGGAGAAAGTGATAATGGGCACTGAGGGCATTTTTATACTTTTTAGTGTCCTAAAGTAAATGCTGACTAACAGGCCTGATAAAACCCCATTCAAGCATTGTGTGTAATTTGGGGCTCCATCCTCTAGTAGAGACGTAAAAATTAGTGGTAGAAAGGGAGAGTTAAGCACAACTCATTTATAGCCGCCTTTTAAAAGCTAAAGAGAGCTTTACAGCATATAAAGTTTGAGATTTAAGTGAAACAGATGAGCTAGCACAGTGCCTTGCACTAGGTGCTTAACAATTGCCTGGTGGTGAGATTAACCATAGCAAAGCCACCCAAATCCAACAGGGGGAGTCCAATTTCCCTGGGGAGCTGCCTGTGGTGTCCACCCCATTACTCAGCTGCTATTTAATTTTGTTTCCAGGCAGCATTATCAGAATAGAACATCTGATGGACACACAGTGCTATCCTAAGCTCTTCAAGTACACAGAAGTAATCAGGAGAAATAGTCTGTCATCAGAGCCTTATCTAAGACAACAGAGATACTGTGAATGGTATCACATCTGACAAGAATCATCCCAGACAAATGGAAGAAAACAAAACAAGCTGTTACTGGTGTCCCAGATGTAGACACTATACATTTGAACAGATTTAATGTCTTAAGTTTGCTCCATTTGGTTTCTTTCGTTTTTAATGCTGGGTATCTTACTTCTGCCCAGTGACTCTTTGGAGCTGCCATCATCATTCTTTATCTTGGGCTGGTGTTGTATGCATCTGCATCGGGGAGTTGGGGCAGTGGGATCTTGGCTAACCATTACTCTTCCATCCTGCAGAAGCTCAGCTTACCAGAGTCCTACATGTCTCTCTCTACATGCCACCCTGGGGTCTGCTCTTTTAGCCACAAACCTGAGGGGCTTTTTTTTTACTAGTGTGCCCTTCCACCAGATTGCAGTCACCCCTCCTATGTATTTGATGCTACAGCAAAGCCTTCTCATAACAGCTCAGGCTGTGAAGTGGATTCCATTAGCATGCCTTGCCCCAGAGCCTGTCCTGAGTCCACAGTGCTGTATAACACCTTTTTTCTGTGACATGAAGGGAGAACACCCAAAGAGGACAAGTCTGCCTCTTTCAGCTCGTATGGCTACAGGATGCTGTGAGGATTGTAAATAACAGGTTTGCCTGCTTATAATTTGCCCTTTTCCAGTGGACTCTTGAGCAGGAATGTTCCTCAGGCACAGAGCTGAGCAGGAGCTAGCTGCTCATGGGCCAGGCCAGGGACAAAGGGTTGGTCCAGAAGGTGCTGCAGCAAGGAGAGCCAGGAAAGGAGCCCTACATCGTGGGCACTAGCTCCAGCCAGTTGTTGTTGGACAGGAGCACACGTGCATGGTTCCAGATTGCAGGGACGGACACATAGCACTTGTGATCTTCTACTTCAAGGACTGTATGTCTGTCTTGGCAAGGCCTTGAAGGCCCTAAATGTGCCAACCACAGCCAGACTCCATTTTGCCACCTCTTGCCAGTCTGCCTTCTGGCAGTACATGCTTGTAGTTCTTCAGTATGTTGTATGATTTTATACCTCCTGCCCTTCTTCTCACTGTTTACCTTCACACCCCACCTCTGTCACCAGAAGAGGGGTGTTCTTCACCAACCCTGTTGTCACACACCCACATTGCTTAGGCTGCGGTCTGCCCTCCACAGTCCTGTCCTTGCTTCCTGACAGCTCTATTGTCTAGCTCACATTCATTCCTCCCCTGCACTACTAACTTCAGCCATCTTTCACTGTCACTCAAGTCTTCCTGTAGCCTTTTGACAGATGTCCCTGCTTTCCCTCTACCCAGTCCTGACCCCATGTCACTTCTCACAGTATGCAGAATCTTGTTCTTCTTGCTAAAGCCATTCAGGGCCTGCCCTCCAGCCATGTTCAAAGGGAGCCGTGGAGCCACATAGCCACATGCCCTGTTCCACTGCTCACCTCAGGGCCCTCCTGGCCCCACCACAGGGCCAGTGTGGGCCTCCAGGCAGGTCCTTATGCATGCTTGTCCTCAAGCCTCCACATGTGTTGGTCCTTCTCACTGGAAAACTCTCCTCCTGATCAGCTTTTGATCTCAGGTTACATGTCAGCCTCAGAGTTTTCCCCAGACCACCGTTCCCCATATTCTAAACAGGACCTCAAGTTCATTCTCCATCACATCTCTTGTTCTCTACTCCTGGCATATGGTATTGGTGCCAGTAAACATGTTAGCTGGTAACCAGCCAATTAGGTACAATAAGGACAGACCTGCTCAGCCTACTGTAGGTAGTGCATTCCTCAACTGTATTTCTAGCATGTGCATGTTTCTTTTTTTTGAGGTAGGGTCTCACTCTAGCTCAGGCTGACCTGGAATTCACTATGTAGTCTCAGGGTGGCCTCGAACTCACGGTGATCCTCCTACCTCTGCCTCCCAAGTGCTGGGATTAAAGGCGTGCGCCACCATGCCCAGCATGGGCATGTTTCTTATTTAGTTCTCTATAATGATGACATTCACAATGGAAACACAGCCCTTATAAAATGAAAGTCTTTTTTGATGAACTGACCATTGAAACGTCTATTGCGTTTGACCCTCATATCTGCTACCACGTGTGGTTCTGAAGGGTGGGCTTTCTTTCTGATGGTCAAGTTTCAACTGATTACAAAGTGAGTTTACCAGTTTGATGAGTAAGATCTGGAGGAACTTATTAATATGTGAAGTTCTTGACTTTAATGATCTTAGTAAACAAGGAGAACACTGTGAGCCCAGTTCTGATTATAGTTGCCGAGAAGACAGTAGTTTGTATGTAAAAAGGTGAAGAAGGCCATTAGAGGCTGGAAGGAGATTCGGTGGGTAAAGTACTGCCCATGTAAGTGTTACTGCCTGAGTTCAGATCCCCAGAACCAATATGAAGCCAGCTGGTGTAGTGCGTCTATAATCCCATGAGCCTGTGACGAGAAGGAAGGTGGAGACAGGAGTCTCCAGACGCTCATGGGCCAACTAGCAAATATTAAGAGAGACTTTGCCTCAAACCAGGCAAAATGTGAGGATCAAGATCAATACTTGATTGTCCTCTGACCTCCACACACGCATCTTTTGTGCACAGTACATAGAAGAAGAAAATGAAGGCAACTTGAGGAAAGCAGAACAGAGTCCTCAGATTTTTTTGTCAAAAGTACTGTTTCAGGGCTGGAGAGATGGCTCAGTGGTTAAGGTGCTTGCCTGTGAAGCCTAAGGACCCATGTTTGACTCTCCAGATCCCATGTTAGCCAAACACACAAAGGGGAAGCAAGTGCAAGGTTGCACATACCCACTAGATGGCACAAGCCCTGGAGTTCAATTGCAGTGGCTGAGGCCCTGGCACACCAGTTCTCTCTGTCTGTTTCTCTCTCACTTGCTTGCTTTCGCTCTCTCTAAAATAAAAAATAAAAGCACTGTTTCAAAGCCAGGCATGGTGGTACACGCCTTTACTCCCAGTGCAAGTACTGCTCCATGGTAATGAAGGCTGGATATAGTATGCTAACATACACTTCTTTCAGAAGAGTCACAGCCAACTGATTTCCATGATCATATGAAGAAAGCATAGCTAACTAGAAACACACCTAAGTTACTTCAACCATCTGATAAAATGAAGCTTACCTTCCGGGTTTTGAGTTATTTTCACAAGGCAGAGCCTTTGTGAGTCCTTCTGACCCATTATTTACAATCCCACATACTTCTTGTCACCTTTCCCAACCAGTGTTCCCTCACAAGAAAACTGCAGTAGTGTTGAAACACAGCAGCACATGTGTAGATGAGTACTGTCATCCATACACCATGAATGCAGAAAACCATTGCATTATTTATTTGTTTGAGAGAGAGAGGAGGCAGGTAGAGAGAGAATGGGTGTACCAGGGCCTCCAGCCACTGCAAACAAACTCCAGGTGTCTGCACCACTTGTGTATCTGGCCTACATGGGCATTGGGGAATCAAACCTGGGTCTTTAGGCTTTGCAGGCAACTTAACTACTAAGCCATCTCTCCAGTCCTAGAAGACCATTTCAGATCTTTCGTGTGACAACCTAGAAGAAAGCATCTCTACCAAGCCTAGCAGATACTAGACCCAAAGACCTACATCCCTTCTTCCTGTGCCTCCTGTTTGAATGTCTCCACAGAAACCCAAACAATATTTCTGCAACTCATTATCACAGTACTCATTTAGGGAATTGCTGACATTTTAAAAGTAAGAATAAGAGGATCTAGATATGGCTTAGTTGTTAAAGGTGCTAGTTTGCAAAGCCTGCCAGCCCAGGTTCAGTTAAAAGCAATCCCTATAAGCCAGACACAAAAAATAGTGTGATGTCTGGAGTTTGTTTGTAGCAGCAAGAGATCCTGATGCACCCATACACACACAAATGCAAATAAGTAAATAGGAATAAAGATCTAGGGCTGGAGGATTGGCTTAGTGGTTAAGGCCTTGCCTGCAAGCCAAAGGACCCAGGTTCGATTCCCCAGGATCCATGTTAGCCAGATACACAAGGTGGTGCATGGGTCTGGAGTTTGTTTGCAGGGGCTAGAGGCCCTGGTGCACCCATTCTCTCCCTCCCTCCTCCTCCTCTTTCTTTCTCCCTCTTTCTGTCAAACAAATAAATATTTAAAAAAGAACAAAGACCAGGACCCACATAAGTCAGATGCACAAGATGGCACAAGCATCTGGAGTTAGCAGCGGCTGGAGGCCCTGGTGCGCCCATTTTCTCTCTCTCTCAGAAATAAAAATAAAGTCTGTTTGATTCTGACTTCAAAAAAAGAATAAAGATTTAGAGCCAAGGTTACAGCCTAATAAGGTTTTATTGAAACATAAACATGCTTCATATAACTAAGAAGCCAATAAAGAATTAGTATATTAAACTTAAATACTAAAAATACTGTCATTGGGATGGAAAGAAGTTAAAGGTGCTTGTTTGCAAAGCCTGATGGCTCCAGTTCACTTCCCTGGTACCCACATAAAGCCAGATGCAAAGTGGCACAGGTGATTGGAGTTAACTGCAAGAACCCCTGGTACACCATATTCCCATGCACGCGCGCGATCTCTCTCTCTCTCTCTCTCTCTCTCTCTCTCTCTCTCTGTCTCTCTCAAATATAAATATATGTATGTATGTGTATATATTTATTTATTTATTTATAATTTTTTAATGTTGTCATTGCAAAAGAGAGAAAAGAGGACTTGAGGTATTTGTGAGAGAGAAGGAAGTAAGAGAATGGGTGTGTCAAGGCCTCCTGCCTCTGCGAACAGGCTCCATTGATAGCATTGGGCTTTACATACGCCCTGGAGAATCATACCTGGGCCATAAGGCTTTGCAAACAAGCCCTTTGACCACTGAGCTCTCTCTCCAGCTCAAGGTACTTTTTTTTAATGCAACAAATGTCAAACTAAACAGTAAACCTACTGTATCCTTAAATGTGAAGGAGCTGAACATTCCACTTAGAAGACAGTGGTGGAGGGCTGAAGAGATGGCTTCACGATTAAGGCACATGCCTGCAAAGCCAAAGGAACCTGGTTCATTTCCCCAGGACCCAGTAAGCCAGATGCACAAGGGAGCACATGCATATAGAGTTTGTTTGCAGTGGCTGGAGTGCCCATCCATCCACTCATTCTCTTCCCCACACCTTTCACTCGCCCTCTCAAATAAATAAAATATTTTTTTAAAAAAATGAATGAAGACAGTGGTAGTCAGATTGTACAGGGATCAAGACCAAACTGAACTTCTTAAAGAGAATTAACACAGAGAGAGAGAAGTTGAAAATCAGCCTAGAAATGGATATTCTATGTGCTCATAACCAAACTAAAACCAGTGTAGATAGTTTCATATCAGCAGAGAAATCTGAGGTCAAGTGTCATTGCCAAGGTTGAAGAGGGACCTGATAAGTAAAGTAATACTAGGAAATTTTCTAATGTTCCAAATGCTTTCTGTCTTGGTGAATAATATTTACGTTGGTATATACATTTGTCAGTTACCACATGATGCAGTTACAATCTGCTTTTCTTGGTGTCCATTTCATCTTACAAATGTGAAGGAAAAGAAACGACCCAATAAAGGATAATAAGGATTATAAGTACATCAAAAATGGCAACTGTGGGCTGGAGAGACAGCTTAGCAGTTAAGCGCTTGCCTATGAAGCCTAAGGACCCCGGTTCGAGGCTCGATTCCCCAAGACCCACATTAGCCAGATGCTCAAGGGGCCGCACGCGTCTGGAGTTCGTTTGTAGTGGCAGGGGCCCTGGCCCGCCCATTCTCTATCTCTTCCTCTCTCTCTGCCTCTTTCTGTCTGTTGCTCTCAAATAAATAAATAAAAATAAACAAAAAAAATTTTAAACAATAGCAACTGTGCCATACACTTCATTTTAGCTGCCTGCTCCTCTCTTCTGTTCTCTTACACTATACAAGTCTAGTCAGACCAGCATTTTAAATCTTTTACTTGAGGGGGTGGAGAGGTAGAAGGGAGACACAGTCTTGCTATGTAGCATAGGCTGGCCTAACAGCAGTCCTGCCTTAGCCCTTCCAAGTGTTGAGAAGGTTATCAGACTTGTTCTTTTTTTTTTTTTTTAAATTTTTTTTGTTCATTTTGATTTATTTATTTGAGAATGACAGAGACAGAAAGAGGCAGATAGAGAGAGAGAGAATGGGCGCACCAGGGCTGCCAGCCACTGCAAACGAACTCCAGACGTGTGCGCCCCCTTGTGCATCTGGCTAACGTGGGTCCTGGGGAATCACGCCTCGAACCGGGGCCCTTAGGCTTCACAGGGAAGCACTTAACCGCTAAGCCATCTCTCCAGCCCTTGTTC
Organism: Jaculus jaculus; assembly: GCF_020740685.1. Taxonomy (NCBI): domain Eukaryota; kingdom Metazoa; phylum Chordata; class Mammalia; order Rodentia; family Dipodidae; genus Jaculus; species Jaculus jaculus. Next base: position 136,361,652 of record NC_059109.1, read on the forward strand.
TTATTAAATTATTACATTTATTGAGGGAAGTACAGAGCCAAGGAAAAGCACTCACATGATCAGATATCCCACATGGAGAGCCTAGGAAAAACTGCAGAAAGAAAAGAAAGTTCAAGGAGCTCCTGCCATGTGGGGAGCTGAAGGAGGTAAGGAGCCCATGTGGAGAATTTTACAAGTGGTCCAGGTTATCAGACTCTCTAACAACTAAACATTTCTGTATATGGGCCTGACAGAGCATGACGTCACTGTGCTCATCTATTTCTATCCATTTGCTTGCCAGCTTCCATTTACCTACAGTGTAGGGGTTCATGCTAGGCCCTAGCACAAAAGAATGCACTGCACAGATGCACTGTCTTCCGCGGAGATCATCACAGATAGCCCTTCACACCTTGACTAAACAAACTAACATGAGCACATGAGAGCCAGGAAAGCAGACCTGGAAACTCACTAATAAAACATACAAAGGCCACAGGTGGATCCTGCATGTACACCACATGCTCCCTCAGAAGATTGTTCATGGCTGCATTTGGGATAAACCACCAGAAAGGGAAAGGGCACAGTAGAAGGGTGTCATACAGCTCATAAGAGCCAAGCCTTCTAAGCTAGTGTGTAAGATGAAAACCAAGTATAGGTCTTTTTAAAAATACTTTTGGGCTGGAGAGATGGCTTAGCGGTTAAGCGCTTGCCTGTGAAGCCTAAGGACCCCGGTTCGAAGCTCAGTTCCCCAGGTCCCACGTTAGCCAGATGCACAAGGGGGCGCACGCGTCTGGAGTTCGTTTGCAGTGGCTGGAAGCCCTGGCACGCCTATTCTCTCTCTCTCCCTCTATCTGTCTTTCTTTCTGTGTCTGTCTCTCTCAAATAAATAAATTAAAAAAAAATACTTTTATTTATCTGCAAGCAGAGATAGAATGGTTGTACCAGGGCCTCTAGCCTCTGCAAACAAACTCCAGACGTATGTGCCACTTTGTGCATCTGGCTTTATGTGGGTTCTAGGGAATCAAACTTGGGTCATTAGTATCTGCAGGCAAACACCCAAACTGATGAGCCAGGTCTCTAGTCCCAAGTACAGGTCTTTAAACGTTGTCATCACATTGGCAAGTGATGCCCACACTGGGACATATACCCAAGATCTCAGTTTGACTGATCTCCCCCATACTCCTCAAAATAAGTGGCCCACTAAGTCACCCCTTTACCCTTCAAGTCCCCTTTACCATGTGTGGTAGAGGAAGAAGGCAGAAGCTATGCCTGCCTACAGTGCTGTCTATGGAAGTGAAATGAGATCTAGCCTCTGGAAATTGCCACATGTATAGAAATATTGACATAGCAGGTTGCAAATTCATTCCAGTATGAAATTAAACGAGCACACGTTAAGGACAATCAACATCTAGATTACAGTGTGGTCTCCATGACACCCCAGTGCAACCCTTCTCTGGGGAACCATTCACAGCATTATTTTTATATCCTTGATAGTTTGGGAAGCCAAAGTTTAAAGGACTGTTGAACAGATGAATTTGGGAATAACAACATTGAGTTCAATTAAAAAGCTTTTTTAGCTGAAGCAATTGTTTATAGCACCATATTTAATTCCTATAAAACTCTGTTCTAAGCTGTCTTTTGAGAGACATTTCGGCATTACATTAAAAGTTTTTGCCTTCAGTAACTCTGGGTTCATTTGCTTCAGAGCACTATGTCATCACGTGGCTGAAGAGGAAGGTCCCTGTGCACAGGGATGACGGGCTTTAGGTCTCCAGGAAGGACCTCTCACTGGCTCTCTCGATCTTGTTCTCTCCCCTCTGCAGTTTCGTGCCTTGGCACCAATGTACTATCGGGGGTCAGCTGCAGCCATCATCGTCTACGACATCACAAAAGAAGTAAGACTGTTGGGTTTGCCTTGATGCCTTCCACATCTTGGTGGGTCAGCTCTCCAGTCACTGTCCCTTTCGTGTTCCAGGAGACGTTTTCAACACTGAAGAACTGGGTGAAAGAGCTTCGCCAGCATGGCCCACCCAATATTGTAGTCGCCATTGCCGGAAATAAGTGCGATCTTATCGATGTCAGGTAAGTTATTAGAAACAAGATCGTGGTACCGATGTTGTTCCTCTTCTTAATGAGCAATATCCAGTGGAAGAGTCACTCTGATTTTACCTGACATTGAAAAATTCCTTTTTACTATGTGGCTAGCATGAAGTTTCAATCTAAAATGGAGACTTGAGGCATTTGGAGCTGATTATATTATGTATATAGACAGGTGCGTAATTTTCTCAGACATTGGTAGCATTGCATGTGACAGTATCAGATTAGGGATGCCCAGAATTCTGTGATACACAGCACGCAAACACAAAAAGCACTTCTGTTGAGAGATTCTCAGTACCACTGCTATGATTCCCAAAGGAATGACCTTTTTTTGAGGGAGTGGGGGGGGGAGGCAGTTATCACCCAGAGTCTTGTCCTTCCCGCTACTGAAACTGGGTTGTCTGTTTAACCACTGTAGACAGGCAGGGGCGGGGCGGCCTTTGTCACTGGTCTGGGAGACAGCCTTGCCAGCCACTGTTCCACCACCACCTCTCATCTTCATCAGTTTTGCATGGTTAATGGTACAGGGGTTAACACTAAGATCTTAATGGGTAGAACTTCTGATTTGCCATTGTTGCCTTCCAGAGAAGTCATGGAGAGAGATGCCAAGGACTACGCGGATTCCATTCATGCGATTTTTGTAGAGACGAGTGCAAAAAATGCCATAAACATAAATGAACTCTTTATAGAAATCAGTGAGTATCACTGTGCTGCATGGGTTTCCTATGTGCAGGACAACTTTAAGCAGAATTATCTTCCTGATTAGAGTCCTCACCTTACTGTGAATGCTCCCTGAGAGTGTCCTTAGTGAAATGAGATGGAAAAGGCAAAACAACTGATGGCCCTAGAGAATTGCTAAAGAGTTGCTGCCTGGTCCTCTGAAAAGGATGTGCAGGGCATTGAGGTCATGAAAGTGGTCCTCTCCTCTGTTTAAGTGAGCTTCAGATGGTTGTCCAAGGGCATCCAAGATGAACAAACCTGATCAAGGGAAATAAAACTCAAGTATAATGTCACTGTAAGAAAACCCTCAGGAATTAGTTCTAGGCAGAGGAAAGGTCAGAGCACTTTCTCCTTACCTTTCCTAAGTGTTAACATGGTGGCCCTAGACAAGGAGCAAGCCGCTGCCACCTTTGGGATTCTCCGTAGATTGCATCTGCATTTGTTCATTTCATTCACATTCATCAAAATATTTATTGGGAACTGCTCCAGACTCGGGGGAGCCAGCTATAAAGCAGATAGATACTGTCCTTGCCCTCCTAAAACATATGCTGAGGGAAGCAGTCAGTGAATACAGACAGACAGGGTCACTCCAGATGATTAGAGATGCGAAGAGCTAAGTGCTTGCAGTCAGTCAGGGAAGGCCTCTTGGAGGCATTGGGTTAGGGTCTAAAGTGTGGTCAAGGCAGGTGGTCAGGGAAGAGCACTCCCCTCACATATTCAAGGCACTAAGTTTAATCTCCAGCACTGCAGAAAGAATGAGAGAATGTAGATTGCATTTACTTTTCTGTCTGCTCGATTTTTGAGGTAGGGTCTCACTCTAGCCCCATGCTGACCTAGAACTCTCTGTAATCCCATGTTGGCCTCGAATTCACAGCAATCCTCCTACCTCTGCCTCCTGAGTGCTGGGATTAAAGGCGTACATCACTACTCCTTGCTATATGCACACATTTTAACTGGAAAATTTTTTTTATTTTTTATTTATTAGAGAAAAAGAGAGAGAATAGGTATGCCAGGGCCTCTAGCCACTGCAAAAGAGCTCCAGACGCATGTGCCACCTTGTGCATTTGGTTTATGTGCATTCTGGGGAATCAAACCTGGGTCCTTAGGCTTCACAGGTAAGTGCCTTAACCACTAAGCCATCTCTCCAGTCCTGGAAAAAAAATATATAATATGTTCATAAAGATTTGTAAAAGGACAAAGATGGAAATCACATTTTCTTTTTGCTCCCTGGGTATTGTCAAATGGCATGTGGACTTTGAGCTGAGGCATGCATACATGTATACAGAAAGTACACCTTCAGAAGCTGATGTGCTCAAAGGAATAGGCCAGTGCTTGGCACCTGAGGAGACATTGCTGCTCCCACTCCCAGGATGACCACATCCTAATTGCAACTCTTCCAGGTGCTCTGCCTAACTTTGTTATACATATATTTTATCCTCCTCCTCCTTTCTTTTTTATCTTTTTTTTTTAATTTTATTTATTTGAGAGTGACAGACACAGAGAGAAAGACAGATAGAGGGAGAGAGAGAGAATGGGCACGCCAGGGCTTCCAGCCTCTGCAAACGAACTCCAGACGCGTGCGCCCCCTTGTGCATCTGGCTAACGTGGGACTTGGGGAACCGAGCCTCGAACCGGGGTCCTTAGGCTTCACAGGCAAGCGCTTAACCGCTAAACCATCTCTCCAGCCCTCCTTTATTTTTAAAGATATTTTTATTTGCAAGCAGAGACAGAAGAAAGACAAACAGAATGGGTCCACCAGGGCCTCCAGCACTTTGTGCATCTGGCTTCTACATGGGTACTGGGGAATCAAACTTGGATCATTAGGCTTTGCAAACAAACACCTTAACCGCTGAGCCATCTCCCCAGTCCTGTCCTTCATAATTTTTAAGACACACTCCTGACTGCTTCTGTGTTTGACTTCTTGTATTCCTTATAGAGATCTTCAAGGTGCATTCTTATGGCTGGGGTGTATTGGTGATAAGTTAGGGCTGGCAGGAGGAAATGGAACATTCAGTGTAACTGCACAGCCTGCTCTTGGTGGTACTAGGTGACTGTTTCTGGTGGAAGGCTGTTAATAACTGCTGGTGTTGCTCTGGATGTTCTGGTCATACCCTGTAGTGGACATTATCTGGGCACTGGTCATGTCTTGAGGACATCTGGATAGTTTCATTAGGTATCTCAGTGCCTGGAGCTGCTGGGACATTGAGTTAGGATGTGTTCACTGTGACTTTACTGCCAAACTGTTTGCAGAGTGTTAGAGTGCCAGTTGATGCCACAGCAGAGGTGTGTGCTGCCATTCCTACTACCCCAAGTGGGCAAGCCATTGATGTGCATCTCCGTACCTCAGTGACACAGATTCTGATTGCTCTCTCTCATGCCTGGGGCTTTGCCTAGTGTCCTGTGGTGCTCGCCCACCTCTTCCTTACTGCTTTGCACTGTGTTTGGAGATGAAGCCCTAGTTTGATAGATGTGTGTTTGAAATAGCTCCTCTGGTTTGACTTTCATTTCTGAATCAATCCTTCAATGAACTGAAATCCTTAATAGAATATAATGTGTCCATCATTTCCTTCATTGTCAGTATGAAGGCTGTAGTTCCTGCTTAAGAAAGCAGCGCACACTCGCAAAAAAAAAAAAAAAAAAAAAAAATTAATAATTATTGCCTGTTGCCAAGTTATGAAGATGTTCTTTTTGCTTTCTTGTAAAAATAATTCATTCTAAAACTTTTCATCCCATTCACACTTTCTCCTATGGTACCAGCTGGATTTCATTTTCCATTTGTTAAGCATATAGTGTCAATAAACTCCAATGATGCTTTAATTTTTCATTTATTTGTTTATGATAGAGAAGGAGGGGGGAATGGGCATTACGGAGCCTTATTAGCCACTGCAAATGAACTCGAGACACATGTGCATCTGGCTTGTGTGGGTTCTGGGGAATTGAACCTGGGTCCTTAGGCTCCTCAGGCAAGTGCCTTAACCACCAAACCATCTCTCCAGCCCTGACTGGTGTTTTTTTTTGGGGGGGGGGGGGGGAGTTTATTTTTTAATTTTTTTTGAGGCATGGTCTCACACTTATCTAGTCTGCCCTCAAACTCATGGCAGTCCTCCTACCTCAGGCTCCTGAGTGCTGGAATTAAGGTGTGTGCCATCATGCCAGGCTCAATAGTGCATTTAATTACACTTGTGATTTATTCACAGCAACATCTAAAAGCGTTTGAAAGATTGTAGAACATTTACACTATGGAAGCCATTCTGTGTACTGTTCACATAAGTCACCAGCCACCTACCAGAGAGGTTACTTAAGGCTTCATGGCTCTGTACCTCAGAGTTGTCTGATTTCCTCATAGCCTTGCCAACCTCAGATGTCCTTGTCATTCGTGCCACATAGATCCTTGGAATAACATAGCAGAGAACCAAGAGCTCCTCCGTAGAAGAGCTTGAACTCCAGGTGGAGGATGTTAGCCATGCCAACAATAGGTGTTGTCATGTTCCTGTGCTCGGATGCCTTTTGGTGTGTGAGGGGTCAGAGCTAGGGAGGTGCAAGAGCATCAGGAAAGCCTTCGTCTGGGAGGCCAGGCTGTCGGGTGGTGATTGAAGGTTTCTTTCAAAATTGACTCTTCTTCACAGGACAGTGAAGTAAACCCTTTTGTTCTCATTCATCGTTCAAGGTGGCCCAGCTCCTTCAGAAAGTCATTTGTGGGGTCTCAGTTAAATTGCATGTCCCCTTTGGACTTGTGCTAGACAGATACTGGGAATGCCATGTGAGAGAGACAGACACCCAGGAGTAGAATGGTGTGACCTAGTTCCTCTCCTCCTGTTCGTTTACTCTGCAATCGCAGCCTGTTCTGATAATGTCAGAATACTGAGAATGAGCTAAGTGCCATCAGCAGAGGAATGGTCAAACCATGGCACTCGTATGATGTGGTGGTTTAGAGCTGCTGTGAGAACCCGAGGTCTCCCTGCACTGGTGGGACTAGTCCACAGGACACAGTAAGTGAGATAGCATGCTGTCTGCTCCCACTTGGCAGGCCAAGGCTGGGAGAGTGTGCCTGTGAGCATCTGTCTCTCTCTGGAAGCCTGCACAGGGGTGGCCTGCCAACAGGCACTTTCTGATTGTTTACTACTCAAGGCAAAATGTTTTCATTGTGGTTATTTTCATTAAAAAAGAAGTTTGTGCCAGGCGTGGTGGTGCATGCCTTTAATCCCAGCACTTGGGAGGCAGAGATAGGTGGATTGCTGTGAGTTCAAGGCCGCCATGAGACTTCATAGTGAGTTCCAGGTCAGCCTGGACTACAGTGAAACCCTACCTCAAAAAATGAAAATTTATTTATTTATTTATTTAAGAGCGAGAGACAGAAAGGGGCAGAGAGAGAGAGAATGGGCGCTCCAGGGCCTCCAGCCACTGCAAAGGACCTCCAGACGTATGCACCCCCTTGTGCATCTGGCTAGTGTGGGTCCTAGTGAATCAAGCCTCTAACCGAGGTCCTTAAGCTTCACAGGCAAGTGCTTAACTGCTAAGCCATCTCTCCAGCCCAAATTTAAAAAAAAAAAAAAATTTTGTTTTTAATGTTTGCTAAGTGCTGAGTGAAATTTTTGTTTGGATCCTGGGATAGAAAGAGCATAAGTAGAAAACGGGTGACATCTGCACTAATTCTGAGTTCCTGGTGACATGGCTGGGTTAACTTCTTCGTTCTGACAGAGGTCCCACAGCATGGTAAGACGACAGTATTAGAAGAAGCTGGATGGGAGCAGCTGGTACAGGGCTTCTCTGTACCAGTCATCTGTAACTTTCCTGTCAATTGGTCCAAAGTGAAATGCATCTTATACTCTGTTTCACTTTAATGAAGCCTGTCACACTGTGTTGGCAAAATTGTTGTGGCTGAGAAGGAGAGGAGGTTTAGAAGGTTGAAGCTAATCCCATCCCCTCCTGTCATCTTGGTGTAGGTCGAAGAATTCCATCCACCGATGCCAGCCCGCCATCTGGCGGCAAGGGCTTCAAACTCCGAAGACAGCCGTCAGAGCCAAGGCGAAGCTGCTGCTGAGGAGTCGGTGCCTCTCAGACCTGACCATGAAGCAGGTGGTCCTGGACGTTCGCAGGAGAGCTGGGGTCCCCACCACCGGGAGCTGCCCAGCACTCTCGAGTCTTCTTGGTGCATAAAGGACTCACAGAAACTGGCCTGTTCATTTTGTCTTTGAGGACGGCAGCAGTGGTCTTTCAGTCTGTGGACATCTGTGGTCCAGAACCAGTGGTGTGCAAAGGGACCACAGCACTGGCTGCTGACCTTGCAGAAGACATGTCTGCTCAGACGGATGGTAGGGTTAGCTTGCTGATCAGGATTCTGTAAAGGGAAAATGAGCACTTTCATGGTTCTTGAGGGAAAAAAGACTATGTGAAGATTATTGTGTCCTTGGTTCCCTTTTACCACTGTTAGAGTTGTGTCATTTAAGATGTGGCTGGATAGATCTAAGTGAAGGAATGGCAAAATCTTGCTTAGCTTAGGTGGATAATTTATAGGATGGGTGGAAATTCTCCATCTCTCATGCACTTTCATGGAGGACCGCAGTCTGGGATGCATACAGGAAAGGCTGGCATTGCGGCGGCTGCCTCGTTCGCACCCTGGGGCTTGCTTCTGACCCTCTGTGTGTCACCAAGCACACCTTTGTAAATAAGCTCTCATGATCCAGGTGATATGGTAGAGAAGCTGCCTGGAGTCATTGAACTTCATTTGTTCTGAGTTGACTAGCAGTGTTCATTCGGAAAAGTAGACAGGAAAAGGAAAACAGTACAAACTGTCCATTTTATTTAACCCAAGTGTTGTGGTGGGAAAACAAGGACCTGGTGTCTGGTGTATGTAAATTAGTAGTCTGTACTCATGAGACTGTTGTTTAAAGAGTGTAAGTTGTGTAAATACATTAATGAATTCTAAATTCCATTCCATTCCATCTCATAGCCACCCATCTTTCAGCCCGTCCTTGAGAGACTGAGGCACTTAGCTTACAGACTTCCCAGTCTTCTCTTCTTCCGTGCCTGTGTCCTCTGCATTCCATCTGGAAATGGTAATAAAGACACATGCCTCCTCCACAAGCCTGACAGTCCTTCCTAGCATGGGGTGAGATCAAACTCTGAGCACAAGTCATTTACCTGGCCTTGGTAATAAGTTTCTGCTAGCATTTTTTACAGTGACCTCAGACCAGCTGTTGTAAGAGTGCTTTCCTTGTTAACAACATGGCTTATCTCTTTGTTTCCTTTACTTTCCCTGCCTCTGTTAGTGGTTAACACTCCTTTCCCTCAGGGAACCTAATGAGGTTTTTAATGTCATCTAAAAATGAAGCACTGAAGTGAGGTCGGTGAGAATTTGTTCATGTTTGAATTTGGCTCCCTTCCAACCTGGGCATTGTGAGGGAAGGAGACTTATAAGATTAAATAGGAAATGAAACAGCTTGAATTTCAAACCAGGTTGTTTTCAGAGCTGTCCTTAACTGAACATTCAAAACTTTTAAAAATGATTGTTACTTCTTTTCACCACTACTTGAAATGGATAGGCTTTAATGGAAAAAAAAAAATTCATAATTTAGATTAAGTGAAACATGATTCCTTTTTCCCTCATAAGCATCTGAAGTGGTTTCATTCTTATGAAGTCAGATTAAAAGAATGCACATGGTGAAGGTTCAAACACTGTTTTGGATAAAATGCACATAGACTTTCTGTCACCTCCTCCCCAGCATTGATTTTGCACACTTGTAGAAAAAATCTGTGATTTCAAGGCTGGGCTTCTTCTATTTGTGGTGGCTTGATATTACCTGACAAGTATGTAGACAAATGCAGGCTGGCCAGGCCGGCACTCCCCAGCAGTCCCATGCTGGGTCTGTATCTTTCCCACAGCAGAATGAAAACAGACTTGCTTGGCACATTATGGAGGAGCCCGTGGTGTGTGCTCATTTTTGTCTTATTTTACCAAAAGATGGCGCAAATCCATGAACTTCAGGTCTTTCCACCAAAACTGCCAGTAGATACTGTGATGGTGTGAACTTTCAGAGCACGAGGCAAGTCCTGGTCTTGGGAGCCTCGTCAGCCCTTGTGCTCAGGTGTGGTATCCTGCACCCAGCCCAGTGGCCTCCTCCAAACCTGTGGCAGTAAACTTTGCACGCTCTTACTGATTGGTTGAGTTTGTAGAGTTTGTCCTTAGGCATTTCTGGGCCTCTGTTTGCCCTCATTGTCAACCACGTACTCAAGAAGTTGGCACTAGCCAGGCGTGGTGGCGCACACCTTGAATCCCAGCACTCAGGAGGCAGAGGTAGGAGGATCGCTGTGAGTTTGAGGCCACCCTGAGACTACATAGTAAATTCCAGGTCAGCCTGGGCTAGAGCGAGACCCTACCTCAAAAACCAAAAGAATAAAAAATAAATAAATACAGCAGACTATATCATCCAGCAACCACCTTGAGAAAGGATCTTCTCTTAATCTGTTGCTTGCAAAATGCATATTAACATTTAGTCCAAAGCAGTGCTTTATTTTGAACACCTTTTAGATCAACTTACACAGTGATGATAATGCACAGTTCATGTTGTCTTGATTGTTTCTCATGAGAGAAAGCTAAACTCAAAAGCCTTGAGACATTAGCCCTCCATAAGAACCTTCTGGTTCCCTTAGTACTTGGGGCCATTTTTTAAAAACTTTGGAGACTGAACAGAAGAGAAAAGTCTTTAATTAGTGTGTATTGATTCCTTCCCGAGACATTGAAATAAGCTCTTTGCAGGTGTCTAATCCTGGAAACTGCTGGTCTCCAGATCTCGCCTCTTACATAAGTGTTTTTCTGATTCTGTGATAACCAATTAACTATCATTTGGTGATTAAAAGAACATAAAGTGCAAGTGTGATTAAGTGTCCTTTGGTAGAAACCGTAAGAAGTGATGGAGGAGAAGCACCTCCTGCAGCCGGTCCGGCCCAGCGAGACTCCGTCCCCTGCGTGGCAGCCACAGTGAAGACTAGTTCTGCACAAAGCAGCCCAGGATGTGCCCTTCACAGTGACGTGTCCTTGTTCCCCATTTGTGGTGGGGGCTGGAGCGCCTGCTGCCTTCCGTTGATGCCTGTTTCCTGCACCCCTGCCTGCCCGGCTCTGAGAAGACGGAGGCTTTCATGTGAAAGGCAGAGCTGCTGCTTTCAGGGCCAGTGTCCTGATCAAGCTGAACAGGCCTCTCTATCCTTAAATATAGAAAAGGAAAGGGAGAAACCATTGAGCTTCAGAACTTTAAATCTCACATACATTTCTTGTCTAGGGGAAGAAAGTAGGTCTGAAGAACCTTCTAAAACACTGGGAGATGTGATGAAAATGTCCTGTCAAACCAGAGTGGCTGTTGGGTTTTTTGTTTGTTTTGAGGAGGGAAGGAGAGTTGTTTGTTTTTTGTTTTTTCAAGGTAGGGTCTCACTCTAGCCCAGGCTCACCTGGATCTCCTCTGTAGTTCGAGGCTGGCCTTGAACTCACAGCAATCCTCCTACCTCTGCCTCCCCAGTACTGGGATTAAAGGTGTGTGCCGCCACGCTGGCAGCTGCTGCTGCTGCTGTTTTGTTTTTGTTTTTGTTTATGACACTGTGTTTATGTGGGCAGGTTAGACTCGGCTCAGACTGCATTGCTGGTCCATTGGCCTCCAGGCTCCAGAGGCATTCACTATCGTCCAGGTCTTTTTCATACAAGTGAGTACAAGAGGTTCTATCTGTTCGACTTAGCCCTTTTTCATCCCACCTTCCAGAACCCACAGAGAAGGTGACATGTGGCCCCTCACAGTATAAGATGCAGGCACACAGTGTGTGATAAACGTGGCAGTTAAGCCCCCTACACACCCAGATGTCTCTATAGACTCCATGTGAGTAATGAGAGAATCTTAACCTTCCAGAGGAATCTTCCTGGGAGCTCCTTCCCGCCGGTCTAGCCTGGGTACCTGCTTGGAAACATGACAACTGGAAACAGGCTGGCTCTCCTTGCTAAACTCACAGACTGTTGATGTCTCCTGTGGTGCTAATGAGCACTAATGGCGGATAAACTAAGTCTGGGAACCTGTGGAAATCATCATTTAAATTTTTTAGTTTTTTAGTTTATTTTATTTATTTGACAGCAACAGACAGAAAAAGAGGCAGATAGAGAGCAAGAGAGAATGGACGCGCCAGGGCCTCCAGCCACTGCAAACGAACTCCAGGCGCGTGCGCCCCCTTGTGCATCTGGTTTACGTGGGTCCTGGGGAATCGAGCCTCGAACCGGGTTCCTTAGGCTTCGCAGGCAAGTGCTTAACCACTAAGCCATCTCTCCAGCCCATCATTATTTAAATTTTAAAGGGACAAGCAACAGGCATTTTGTTTACTATTTGACTTTCAGAGATGCACTACCTCTTAACCATTTTAAAAGAAAGGGTGTGTTCCTTCAAGACTCATGCCGCTAGCTGTGTACCTGCTTCAAGGTGACGTTTACACTGTCCGTGACTGATTAAAAAGAAAGCAACAAGTTCTCTAGGAGATAAACAGAACCTGAACAGCTTTAGAGAGGTGAGGTCAGAGTACAATTTAGCCTGGAACTTAAAGAAATGGCCTCTGCAAATTTCTTTTGACAGCAGAGTTGCTTGTCTTGACTTCCAGTAATAGAAAACCAGGCAATTTGATTATCTGATTTGCGAGAAATGTTAATGGAATTCTGGGGCATTTGTCCTGTTTTATGTGCAAATGAAAGTCTAAAAAATATTAGCAGGGTATTACATTTTTCAGAAGCCTCCATCTCTCCATCTAAGAGAATGATGAGTGAGAGACCTGTGAGAGGAAGCTCATTAGGCGTGATGAGAAAAGTGAGGAAATAGAACCAAGAACCGCTGTGTTTCTCTGCACAGCCTTCAGGATGCTCTTAACATATAGGAAAATGATTTACTTTCTAAATCTAGAAGGACTTCCAGCAACATAGATCACATTTAATATGATGGTCTCTACCATCAGAAATAACTAATATCTATGTTCTTTCCTCTCAGTATAATCAATTATAGTTGTGTTAGAATATTTTTGGCTTCAAAACAAAAAGATTCAGAAGTTTAATAAAGAAAGATCTCAAGCCTTCAATCTATTCCTTTATTATGTTGAGCCTTTTAGATAGCAAAATTAGAATATATAAACAGTGCATGGTGAAATTAAAACCACTCTGTCTAACAAACTCAACAGAATTTTTTTTAATTTGCTGCAAGTTCATTTACGGTGCCCAGTGCCTCATCAAAATGCTGCGTAATTACAACAGACAGTACCGGGTAGCTTTCCACAAACAGGAATTTGTGTGCCAAGTTCTGTCTGCCAATTAATGAGAAGTCCTAGGATAGCAATGATTTTTTTTAAAGAGCCTGCTTTAATTGACAGTTTTAAGCTGTGGGTCTTAATGTCCTTCTTAATGGTGTAGCAGAAGACAGTGTGCCGGCTTTACTTGGTCCACTTTTTGATTCAGGAACTTTCCAGCATCTAGGGAAGCAATGGTTCACTGCAGTACACTGGAGGAAATCCTCTTTAAAATAGCATTTTCGCACAGAGGACCAGTAACCGTGCACAAAGACGGAGCTGTCACGGAAGCCCCCGGAGCTCTAAAGCCACGCTGTGGCCGCCGCCGGCCCAGGCCTGCCGGTGCCCGCCCACCCAGCGCTCCCTGCACATTGCCATCCCTGCCCACAGTGCTGCTGGGGCCTCATCCTGGTGTCATTTGGTCACGGTTAACTTCTAGGTTTATACTTGAGTGACCAGTTTTACCTCATGAAACAGTGGGGAGGCTGCATTTGTTTCCCTCCATTTTCTAAGAGAGAGGAGTTAGCTCACAGTTGGTGAACCTTTTTCTCCACATGGGTTGCGCCCATGAAGTCAGAGGGACCAGAGGGAGATGATTGACAGCTGGGTATTCAGAACCGCTGATAGGGACTCTCTTTAACCATTTATTGTGCTGTGTAGACAGAGCTTTATTACCCTGGGAAAGACTTATTAAAAAAAAAAAAAACAGCTCGGTTTTTCCATCGTGTCACCCTGAGTCACGCACATAGTCATCGTGGCTCTGGCCTTCAGAGTTTACATCTAGGCTTTTCTGTAATCGAAGCCAACTTCTTGCCTTACTTCTCTTACTCTTCACACTTTCTGTGTCTGTCTCTCAGAAGCACCCCGCACCCAGCCACCACCTCCGCTCTGTGTGGCCTCCCAAGGCTGCAACAGCAAGGTTTTGCCCACTGGGCCAGCCAGGGAGGCAGGTTACATGCAGAGCTGGCAGAGGTGCAGAGGCAGACTGGAGGCCAGGAACCCCGGGATGTCCAGAAAGTCAGAGGGCAGCGCCCACTCACAGTGGGGACACGTGATGTCTGTCTTCACTGGTGACAGGACGGCTGCAGTGTCGGAAATCTGGCAAGTGTGCAAGAGCACTTGTTAAAGGGTCTGCAAGTCTAGAACTGAGCAAAAGCGGAGCTGTTGATCCAGCAAGTCTCCTTTCTCCAAGAATGGCATGCCTTGTCAAGACCCAACACAAAGACTTAGATATCTGTGCCTTTTTATAACAGCATCTATTATTTAAAAAAAAAAGTTACTTACAGTTTTCGCCACTTTTATAGCCCTATGAACAGCCCAAATTTATAGCTGTGGCTTCACGGTGCATGACATATGGCCTGGGTACCTGTCATGAAATCCTGTAATGATGACTTGCCAAGCTTCTGTGGATGTCTGAAGACTTTATTTTTGCAGTCATGACCTTAGGCTGGACCTAAGTTTATGTAAACCGAATCATGCTGTCTGTCTTGTTTGTAGATGGTGACAAAACAAAACTAGACCTTCAGTTTTTTGTTTAGCTTTTGTTTGATGCTGGCTGTAGATTGTTGCAAGTAGAAGTCGGCCTGGCATACTCTCCAACAATACTGCTTTAGCTTGAGTATTCTAAAATACACTTTTTATAGAGTATGACATGCAAAGTCATTATATATAAAGTTTGTGGTAAACGTGTGAACATTTTGCTAATAAAATGATAATTTTACAAGAATGTGTATTTTGCCTTTGTCTCTTTGCAGTTTTATTCATCACGCATTCTTTTATCTCATTTTATTTGATTGTATATTATTGAGACAAGATAGCCCAAATTAGCTTCATACCTTTTTAAAAAAATAGATTGCATTTTTATTTATTTATTTATTAGAGACAGAGGGGAGGAGAAAGAGAGCATGGGCACACCAGGGCCTCTAGCCATTGCAAACAACCTCCAGATGCATGTGCCACCATGTGCATCTGGCTTATGTGGGACCTGGAGAATTGAACCTGGGTCCATAGGTTTCACAGGCATGCCACCTTAACCACTAAGCCATATCCCCAGCCCAGCTTCATAGTCTTAATCCTCCTGCTTCAGCCTCCCAAGTACGGAAATTTCAAGCATGTGTCACCACACCCTGCAAACTTTCACACATTCTTAACCAAATATTCTTTAAAAACAATTTTTAATTTTACTTATATATTTGAGAGAGAGGCAGGTAGAATGGGCACACCAGGTCCTTTAACCACCGCAAAGGAACTCTGGACACATACACCACCTTGAACACCTGGCTTTAAATGGGTACTAGGGAGTCAAAACCTTAGGCTTTGCAGGCAATCACTTTTAACCACTAAACAGCAATCTCTGCAACCCTCCCTATAGCTTTTCATGCATCCTTCCTTTTGTAGTAAGTCGAGCGTGTCCATGATGGTGTCTGGTTGTGTCGGTTCCATCCACCCTGCCCCGTTTCTCTCACTCTCCCGAAAGCTTCAGCGCTGGCATGGACTTCGCACAACCCACTCCAGGGAGTGCTGCTGTTCTAGAAATGCCGGGGGGGGGGGGGCTCCCCGGGGCTCATGGGAGAAAGGTCTGTACGTGTCTTTGCTCTGTTAGGGCTTCATCAGAATGCCAAGGCTTGGGTTTTTTTGTTTTGTTTGGAGGTAGGGGGTCACTCTAGCCCAGGCTGACCTGGAATTCATTATGTAGTCCCATGGTGGCCTTGAATTCATGACGATCCTCCTACCTCTGCCTCCCGAGTGCTGGGATTAAAGGCGTGGGCCACCACGCCCGGCTCAGAACGCCAGGGTTTTCATCCTGCATCAGCCTTACCTTGGGACTCGCTCTAGGTTCTTCATGGCCTCACACTTCCCAGGTTTTTCCTTGCACGGAAGGTTTGAATCTCGGCCCTTTCCAGGCTCTGTAACCCATAACTTCTGAAATGGGTTTTCCTCATCTTCAGCAAGGGAGGATAATAAGAGTTTACCACATGGGTTAGCTGTATGACTGACATCTGGTTCACTGTGAACAAAGAGTACTCACGTCACCTTCCAAGCCATCCCCTCATGCTGTCCATGGCCCCATTGGATTCAGTCAATAGCTTTGTTGACTTGGGGACTTTTTATTATTTACAAGCAGAGACAAAGAGTGGGTGTGCCAGGGCACAGTGCCACTGCAAGTCAACTCCAGATGCATGTGCCACTTTGTGTATCTGGCTTTAAGTGTGTAGTGGGGCAATCAAACCTGGGTCATTAGGCTTTGCAGACAAGTGTATTAACTGCTGAGCCATCTCCCTTTTTTTTTTTTTTTTTTTTTTTTGGAGGTAGGGTCTCAGTCTAGCCCAGGCTGACCTGGAATTCATTATGTAGTCTTAGACTGGCCTCAAACTGACAGCAATCCCCTTACCTCTGCCTCCCAAATGCTGGGATTAAAGGTGTGTGCCACCACGCCCAGCCATTGTTTTAATGTGCTGGGAGAACACTGTGTGTGACATGGCATATGTGGTGATCTGAGGCCAACCTCAGGTTGTCTGCTCATTCCACTTTGCTTGAGACAGGATCTCCCTTGGTTGGCTGTTGCCATTTCATATGCCTCAGGACAGCTGGCTCAGGAGCTTCTCAAGGCCGCTCCCGCTGTCATAGTCACATTGGAATTACACGTGGGCCACTTTGTGTCCATTTTGCCCCTTGTTTTGTGTGTTACAATTTTAAGATAATTATTATGCATTATGTATACACAATACAAAAGTATTTTTAGGGGGCTGGAGAGATGGCTTAGCGGTTAAGCGCTTGCCTGTGAAGCCTAAGGACCCCGGTTCGAGGCTCGGTTCCCCAGGTCCCACGTTAGCCAGATGCACAAGGGGGCGCACGCGTCTGGAGTTCATTTGCAGAGGCTGGAAGCTCTGGTGCGCCCATTCTGTCTCTCTCCCTCTATCTGTCTTTCTCTCTGTGTCTGTCGCTCTCAAATAAATAAATAAATTAATTTTTTTAAAAAGTTTAAAAAAAAAAAGTATTTTTAGGGCTGGAGGGATGGCTTAGCGGTTAATGTGCTTGCCTACAAAGCTAAAAGACCCACGTTCAATTCCCCAGACCCATGTAAGCCCGATGCACAAGGTGGCACATGCGTCTGGAGTTGTTTGCAGTGGCCGGAGACCCTGCCATACCCATTTTTTCTCTCTCAAAGATTTAAAGTATTTTTTAAGTATTATTTATTTGCAGAGAGAAAATATGAGCAAAGGAATGAACACGCCATAGCCTCCTGCTACTGCAAACCATCTCCAGACGCATGAATCACTTTGTGCATCCGGCTTTATGTGGGTGCAAAGAGTCAAACCCTGGGGCTGGAGAGATGGCTTGGTGGTTAAGGTGCTTCTCTGCGAAACCTAAGGACCCAGGTTCAATTTCCCAGAACCCACATAAGGCAGATGCACAAGGTGGCACATGCATCTGGAGTTTGTTTGCAGTGGCTAGAGGCCCTGGCGTGCCCATTCATTCCTCCCCTCAATAAATAAATTTTTTTTAAAGAATCAAACCCTGGCCATTGGGTTTTGCAAGCCAGCACCTTTGACCATTGAGCCTTCTCCAGGTGGTTCTACCATGCTGTTACCATGCTGCTCCTGGCATCGTACTGCAGAGACGCTCTTCCTTCTGCTCTGGTCTAACGGGCGAACGCTTTCACCAGCCTGGCAGCTCGCCCTGCACACACCCCAGGTGTGCAAAAGCTAACACAGCCTTCACAACAGGGACTCCACCAACTTCTGACTGCCCAGACTCACAGAAGTGGCACTTACCTGTCTCATTGAAAAACACTCTTGGGCTGGGGATGTAGCTCAGCTGTACACAACCTAGGGCTTGATCCCAACACTGCATAAGTGGAAGCAGTGCACATCTGTGATCCCACCACTCAGGATGTGGAGGCAAGAGGATCAGAAGTTCATGGTTATCCTCACCTACATAGTTCAAACACAGCCTAGGCTATCTGAGACCTTATCTCAAAAAAATAAGATCTCTGTTTGCATTCACCCACATGGGGTGGCTCACACTTGGGAGGTTGAGGCAGGATTGCCAAGGCAAGTCTAGGCTACAGTATGAATCTCTGTTTTAAAACACCAATGATTTAATCCCAGCACTCGGGAGACAGAGGTAGGAGGACCACGGTGAGATTGAGGCCAGCCTGAGATTACATAGTGAATTCCAAGCCATCATAGGCTAAAGTGAAACCCTACTTTCAAAAAAAAAAAAAAAAAAGTCCAGGTGTGGTGGCACATACCTTTAATCCCAGCACTTGGGAGGCAGAGGTAGGAGGATCACTGTGAATTTAAGATCACCCTGAGATTACATAGTGAATTCCAGGTCAGCTTGAGCTAGAGTGAGACCCTACCTCGAAAAAAAAAAAACAATGATTGTTATGGGAGGTAATATGATGGAGAATGGAATTTCAAAGGAGAAAGTGGGGGGGGAATTAACACGGGATTTTTTTATAATCATGGAAAATGCTAATAAAAATTAAAAAATAAAATAAAATATACTGTGAAAAAAAAAAAAACACCGGGCTAGGGACATGGTTCAGTGGTTAGAATGCTTGCCTGTAATGCCAAACACCTGAGTTCGATTCCTCAGTACCCACATAAAGCCAGATGCACAAAGTGGCACATGCATCTGGAGTTTGCAGAAGTTAGAGGCCCTGGTACTCCCATCCTCTCTCTCCTTGCAAATAAATAAATTAAAACTAATAAAGAAAAAAAAAAGAAGAAGAAGAAGAAGAAAAGAGGGGGGAGGGAAGAAGGAGAAAAGGCAAAAAGAAACCAATAAGGGGCTGGAGAAGAGAGGACCCAGCAGTTTCAGGCGCTTACTTGCCAAGCCTGACGGCCCGGGTTCAGCTTCTGAGCCACACACATGAAGTGGATACAAAAGGTGGCTCAGTGTCTAGTGTGTATTTGCAGAGGCAAGAGACCTGACATGCCCATCCACACACACATGCAAATAAAATCTCTAATTTTGAGGAAAAGTGTGTAAAACTTTAGAGCACACATTTTTGTTTATTTTTGGATATTTTGAGAGACATCTTCAAGCTGACCTGTGTGGGAAGTACAAACGCACACTAAAAGGAAAAGTCAGGCTCTTGCCTTGCGAAGCCATGCAAACTGAGCAGGAGCCAGTCTCAGTCGTCCATGCCAAGCAACATAGAATGAGCCCATGCCAAGAAGGAAAAAACAACTTACAACACACCCCAAACAACCAGGCATGTTTTAACTGGACGCCAAACTGGCCCTGCTTCTCCCAAGCCACCTGCTACAGCTTCGGGCAGCTAGCGGCCTTGCAGGCCTGGAGCCTCTGTAGACCCAGAGTTCCCTGCAGATCTCGCCTGTAGCAAGGCTTAAGCCTCAGATACCCATTGAGATGAGAGATTATAAAATGCAGAACCTTTCAGGTGTCTCTCTAATAGTACTGACTAAAGACACAATTCTCGATTGAAATGTTTTATGTATTTATTTGAGAGAGTGTGAGAGAGTAAGGGGCAGATAGAATCACCATGCCAGAGCCTCTGGCCACTGCAAATGAACTCCAGATGCATGTGGCGCCTTGTGCATATGGCTTATGTGGGAACTGGAGAGTTGAACCTAGGTCCTTAGGCTTTGCAGGCAAGTACCTTAACTGCTAAGCCATCTCTCCAGTCCCCAGATTCTCCATTGAAAGTACCAGAGTCCGCTGGGAAGCTAGGCAGTTTCAGCCTTCTAGAATTTACTTACCCTGGAGGATTAAGTTACTTTTCTTTATAGCATTTTATAGCCTGTAAGAAGGGAGCAAACTTTTACAGCTAACACCTTGTCAAGATGAGTCTCTTGGATAATTATGGTCTTAATCAGACCTCCAGTCACGGGTTTTATTTTCAGCATCTCCTAGGAAACAAGGTAAGAACGCAAGAGCCCACCTTTGGAGAGCCGTGGAGGGTGCTGCGGTCTCGGATCCTACTGCTGACAGGGTAGGAAATAACGGGGGGTCACAGTTCTCTTCATTAATATTCAGTGTAGAATGGAGTTTTAAGCCTTGGTGAAATAAAATATATGGAAAATGAAATGGAAAAACTACCAGGGTTCCACTCCATTAGAAAAGGGCATTTTTAAGGAGGAAATTGTGGGGTTTTGAATGTTAATTTGAGGTTAATGCACAATGTTAGGGCGCAGGAGCGGTACTGTTGGTATACTATCACCCACATTAAAATTGCCATTGCTGCTCAGATGATGGGCAGGCTGTGTCTTGTTCGCATATAAATGAGAACACTTCATAGACTCAGAAATCCAGTAACAGCCCCGGGACCGTGGCAGAGACGGCATGGACGCTCTATCCCAACATGGTGGGTGGGTATCGGAGTCAGACTGTCAGCTTATGAAATATCCTCAGAACGTTTTGCTCAAATTTATTTTTGTATGTCTTATTTCTAATATAATAACCTCAAGTTAGAGACGTATGACCCTGTTCCTAAGTCCCTTCTGAATGGGATGGGAGTATGAACAGCCAAGAGGCAAGTTTGGGAGGATTTCTTTTTGCCTTGGGCATGTGTATGTGCAGTAGATGCGTGGGTGGGGAGGCCGAGGTCCACTCCTCCATCACGCAACACCTGGTTTTGGTTTTTTGAGGTAGGGTCTTGCTGTTGCCCAAGCTGACCTGGAATTCACTATGTAGTTCCAGGGTGGCCTAAAACACACAGTGACTCTCCTACCTTGGCCTCCTGAGTGCTGGGATTAAAGGCATGCACCACTGCACCCAGTATTTTTTGAATATTTATTTACAAGCAGAGAGAGAATGGACACATCAGGTCCTCTTCCCACTGCAAATGAATTCCAGATGCATGTGCCACTTTGTACATCTGGACTTATGTTGGGACTGGGGAACCTGAACCATCATTTTGCAAGCATGCACCTTTAATCGCTGAGCCTCAAATTCACAGCAATCCTTCTACTTCTGCCTCCCAGATACTAGGATTAGAGATGTGCACCACCACACCCAGTTCCACCTTATTTTTTAAAAAATTTTTGTTTATTTTATTTATTTATTTGAGAGTTACAGACAGAGAGGAAGAGGCAGATAGAGAGAGAATGGGTGTGCCAGGGCCTGCAGCCACTGCAAACGAAATCCAGATGTGTACGCCCCCTTGTGCATTTGGCTAACATGAGTCCTGGGGAATCGAGCCTCGAATCAGGGTTCTTAGGCTTCACAGGCAAGCCCTTAACCGCTGAGCCATCTCTCCAGCCCCGCCTTATTTTTTTGAAACATACTCTCCCTGAACCTGGAGTTCATCTATGGTGCTGAGGTCCTCATGCTTGTGTGGCAAGTACTGTACTTACTGAACCATCACCCCAGCCTGAGAAGAAGTTGCACGTATGCGTGTGGTGTAGATGTGGGCATGCGTGTGCATGTGGAGGCCAGAGGTTGGCATCAGGTATCTTAATCAATCGCTCTTCACCTTCTTTACTGAGACAGTGTCTCACTTGAACCGAGAGCTCACCAATTGACCGGCTAGCCCACCTGAGCTGGAATTCACTGGCTCTGCCTCCCAGGTGCGAAGACTCCAGGCAGCCCACCACACCTACCTGGTGTGTGCATGGGTGCTGGAATCCAAACTCTGGTCCTCACACTTGCACAAGCGCTTTCTCCACTGACCCACCACCCCAGCCCCAAAGACAAAGTTCACACATGCCTGCTAGCGACCTGTGGGTGCTGAGAAGACAGCAGGAACTGAAGCGTGTGCTGTGTACACATGATGACTGGGAAGGACACTGGATTCTCCCCCAAAAGATGGCCACCTGGAGGTGCAGGAGAAACCAGAACTAACCCAGAAGGTCCTCTCCCCAAGCAAGGTGCCCTAGTACGTGACTATAATCCCAGCAGCTGGGAGGTTGACACAGGAGGATCATCATTAGTTAGAGGCCAGTCTGGGCTCTATAAGGGATACCTTGTCTCAAAAATTTAAAAAAAAAAAAAATGAGTTGGGCTGGAGAGATGGCTTAGCAGTTAAGACACTTGCCTGCAAAGCCAAAGGACCACGTTCGATTCCCCAGGACCCACATAAAGCCAGATGCACATCTGGAGTACGTTTGCAGTAGCCAGAGGCCCTGGTGCACCCATTCTCTCTATCTGCCTCTCAGTTTAATTCCAGCACTTGGAAGTCAGAGGTAGGAAGATCACTGTGTATTGAGTGAGTTCCAGGTCTGCCTGGCCTATAGAGTGAGATCTTACCTCAAACGAAAGGAAGAAAGAGAGAGGGAGGGAGGAAGAAAGAAAAGGAAGGAAGGAAGGAAAGGAAAGGAGAGAAAAGAAAAGAAAAGGCAGGCAGGTGGTACAGAGCTCTGATCCATCTCAGTACTTGGAGGATTGAAGCAGGAGGATCAGGAGTTTGAGGCCAGCATGGGCTACATGAAACCCTATCAAAAAGGAGAGTAGGGGGCTGGAGAGATGGCTTATCAGTTAAGCGCTTGCCTGTGAAGCCTAAGGATTCCGGTTCAAGGCTTGATTCCCCAGGACCCAAATTAGCCAGATGCACAAGGGGGTACATGCATCTGGAGTTTCTTTGCAGTTGCTGGAAGCCCTAACGTGCCCATTCTCTGTCTTTCTATTTATCTGCCTCTCTCTCTCTATCACTCTCAAATAAATAAAAATAAACAAAAAAAATTTTTAAAGGAGAGTGGGGAGCCAGGCGTGGGGGCACACACCTTTAATCCCAGCACTTGGGAGGCAAAGGTAGGAGGATCGCCATGAGTCCGAGGCCACCCTGAGACTGCATAGTGAGTTCCAGGTCAGCCTGGGCTAGTGCAATACCCTACCTTGGGGGGGGGAAGGAGAGTGGGGGCTGGGGAGATGGCTTAGTGATTAAGGCACTTGCCTGTGAAGCCTAAGGACCCAGGTTCAATTCTCCAGGTCCCACATTAGCCAGATGCACATCGTGGTGCATGCATCTGGCATTCATTTGCAGTGGCTAGAGGCCTTGATGCACCCATTCTCTCTCTCTCCCTCTGTTCCTCTGTATCTAATAAATAAAGAAAGAAAATGATTAAAAAAAAAAAAAAGGAGAATGAGACCTTGCAAGGTTCAGGGTCTACTGCAGAAGAGGTGGCAGAAAGAATGTAAGAACCAAATAGGACTGCTTACAATGCACTCTCCAGACACAAAATGGCCTGAATATTCATGAACTCACAGTGCCTGGCACTGCCTACACAAGACCTTCATAATAGGAGGAAAAGGCATTGACATCAAAATAAAAGAGACTGATTGAGGGGGGAGGGGATACGATGAAGAATGAAGCTGTGAAGGGGAAAGTGAGGGTGGGAGGGAATTACCATGGTTTATGTCTATAATTATGGAAGTTGTCATTAATAAAGAAAAGGAGAAGCCGGGCGTGGCAGCACATGCCTTTAATTCTAGCAAAGGTAGGAGGATCACCATGAATCTGAGGCCACCCTGAGACTATATAGTGAATTCCAGGTCAGCCTGGACTAGAGTGAAACTCTACTAAAAAAAAAAAAAAAAAGAGAGAGAGAGAGAGAGAGAAAGGAGGGAGGCAGGGAGGGGGAAAAGGGAAGGAAAAAGGAGAGGAGAAGAGAGGAGAATGAGACTATAGAGATGGCTCAGCAGTTAAAGGTGTTTATTTGGAAAGATCTGGGTTCAATTTCCCAGTACCCACATAAAGCCAGATGCACAAAGTGGCACATGCATTCTGAATTCATTTGCAGTGGAAAAGACCCTAGTGTGCTCTGTACCCATTCATATTTTCCCTTTCTCTCTCTCTCCCCAAATAAGTAAAATAATTTTTAAAGGAGTGGGGCTGAAGAGATGGCTCAGCAGTTAAGGGTGCTTGCTTACAAAACCTGAAAGCCTGTGTTTGATTCCCCAGTACCCATGTAAAGTCAGATGCACAAAGTGACACATGTGTCTGGAGTTTGTTTGCAATGGTCCAAGGACCTGGTGTGTTCTCTCTTTCTCAAATAAATAAATAATTTTTTATTTTTAAATATTTTGCTTATTTAAGGGAGAGAGAGACGCAGATACAGGGAGCATGGAAGCACCAGGGCCTCCAGCCACTGCAAACAAACTCCATATGCATGCGCCCCCTTGTGCATCTGGCTCAAGCAGGCACTGGAGAATCAAACCTCGGTCCTTAGACTTCACAGGCAAGTGCCTAACCGATAAGCCATCCATCCAGTCCAGTACTTTTTTTTTTTTAAGGAGAGTGAAGAGGAGGAGGGAGGGAGAGGAAGGAAATTGAAAGTGATCCCAAATCTTGACAAGACCCTTTCGAGAACCACAAAAATATCTTATGCCTGCCCAGTATAGTGGCACATGGCTTTAATTTCAGCACTCGGGAGGCAGAGGTAGGAGGATCCCCGTGAGTTCAAGGCCACCCTGAGACTCCATAGTGAATTCCAGGTCAGCCTGGACTAGAGTGTATCCCTACGTCGAAAAAAAAAAAAATCTTATGTCTGAGATGAATGGCCCGGGTAATTATCAAAGGAGTTCACGGCCAGCTAGAGGACATTTCTTAGTGTTACTGTGTGTGGGTTCAGTGGATATGCTTGAACATTGTTTCTGTCTTTTGAGAGATGGTGTGCAATTGTTTTTGCTTATTGATGTTTCAAGATTTTTTGTTTGGTTGGTTGGTTTTGGTTTTGTTTTTGAGGTAGGGTCTCCCTCTAGCCCAGGCTGACCTGGAATTCACTGTGTAGTCTCAGGCTGGCTTCCTACTCACAACAATCCTCCTAACTCAGCCTACATAATGCTGGGATTAAAGGTATGTACCACCAAACCCTGGTTGCTTCAAGCATTTTTTAAAATGTTTTTTAAATACTTAATTTATTTATTTGAGAGAGGGAGAAAGAAGCAAAGAGAGAGAGAGGGAGAATGGGCAAGCCAGGGCCTCTACCAGCCCTGCAAACAAACTCCAGATGCATGCGCCACCTTGTACATCTGGTCTACGTGGGTCCTGAGGAATCAAACCTGAGTTCTTTGGTTTACAGGCAAGCACCTTAACTGCTAAGCCATCTCTCCAGCCCCTAACTTTTTTAAAAAAATTATTTTAGAGTATAGGCTCACCAGGGCCGACTGTCCCTGCAAATGAACTCCAGCCACATGAGTCACTTTGTGTATCTACTTTATGTGGGTACTGGGGAATCAAACCTGGGCCTCCAGGCTTTGCAGGAAAGCACCTTGAACTGCTGAGCCATGTCTCCAGCCACTAGTTGGTGTTTCAAGACAGTTTCACACACCTAGGCTTGCCTTGAACTCATGTCAAGTCTCCTGTCTGAGCATCCCAAATGCTAGGGATTGCAGGTGTGAGCCACCACATCTAGCTTTGGTGTGTGATTGGGTTTGCTCACTGATAAGTATGCAAACTTTATGACAAGCAGTCAAGCTAATAGGAAACAGTACCATTCATTGCACCAGTAATACATAAATCCCATCCTTCACCCCAATAGAAATTGTAACAAAACTGAACAGTGAGCACCTGCATTTTCCACTGCAGGTCCATGGGGGACTTCTTTATTGGTTCTATATAAGAGCTTAAACAATATAAAAGCTTGTCTTCATTTTTCATGATGCTGTACTTTCAGTTGGAAACACCCACACAGGCCTATGTGTAGACACACACACACAAAAATGAAGAAAAGACAAATGACTTAAATTGCAAAGTAAAATGAGAAAAAGACAAAAGATTTGTTGTAGGAGAATAACAGGATCGGAGGGAGGGTTTCATCAGGAGACCTGAGGCTCAGAGCAGGGAGAAAGAAGCAGGGAAGGGGTGAGGACAGCTGAGGAGGCGGAGAAGCCCGCAGTGGTACAGATGGTCCCGCAGCCCAGTGCCATGGAGAGCCGAAGGTCGCCTCCTCCCCTCCTGGTTCCAGCTCTCCTAGGCTGATCCATCATTGTTTATTATTTGGTTTGTCAAACGTTAAAACATTCCTAGCACTGCAAAGTCCTACATCTTGGGCTCAGAGGAATAAATAAATGAAAAATCAGGACAGGGTTTTATGACTCCAGACATACACCACGCATTATCACAACACAAACAAATCAGGGTTCCCATAGGGAATTATGCTTCTGAGAAATAAAGAGAGGCAGTCTTTATGTGGCCCTTCCCCTAGAAGAGAATAAGATATTTGCTACATCTTCCTGTTGCTGGTTGCTATACATTAAAAATATCTGCTTTTATTCAGCATCATTTCAAAATTGAGGAGGGGGGCTATGTCCAGTTCTAACAGCGGTGGGGAACCAGCTCCTGGAGCCCGAGACCCTGGGTGCTGTTAGTATACTTGGAATGCAGACATGTACCAACCATGAGCTTCTCCGTGCCAGGTGACTGGCATACCCACAAGGCAACAGCTCCATGCTCGGGGAGGCCCCAGATCAAAGCACTTGCTCATGCACCCCTGATGTTGACATAAGGTTTGGGGGTGCGTGAAGTCCCTGGTGGTGAGACTCCACCTATGTGCTGTCTTCATGAGGTCAGTTACTCTCACCACCTGTGTTCATCAACTGAAAACCCCTCCCAACAGAGAGGTGGGCATTTTCATTATTCTCCACACTGACAGGGAGACAGGCTCCGACTGGCAAGCGAAAATCAGCCTCTGGCAGCTGGAGCCCTTGCAGCAGTCTGCCCTGGAGGCTGCACAAGTTCACAGCACCCACGTCACACGAAACGGCTCTGGCTGTTGGTCGAGATGCCAACAAGACCCCTCATCGACCACAGCTGAGCCCAGACAGAATGACATTGTCTAAGCCCCGACTCTGAGCACACAGCCAGCCCACTGGAACGACAGCTCTCGGGTGCCTTCCTCGGTATGCATGCCAGATTAAAACTGTCCCTGACCGCGGCTGGGCATGTGGATCCACCCTTTAATCACAGCACTTGGGAGGCAGAAGCAGGAGGATCGCTATGAATTCCAGGTCAGCCTGGGCCAGGGAGAGACCCTACCTCGAAAAATGAAAAAACAAAAAAACTATCCCTAATCTCCCATCCATCACTTCCACCCACCCAGCCTATGCTGCAGGCCTGCTCTGGTGTCCTCTCACTGTGCGCCATCTTCCCGGGGGGCTCCCAAGTGACGTGCCATCCCATGCTCCCGAAGCTAAATCACGGGGCTCCCTGTCCGTGTGCCTCAGCCATCAGCCTCAACAACCTACCTAATGAGTGACTAACTCGTATTAGTCACAGAGCCACTGAGGGCAGGTGGGGAGACGTGAGCGGCGGGGCCGGTTGCTGCCACCGGCCTGCATGAGCACACTGCGTTTGGTTTAGTCATTGTGTCTGTTATTTTCCCCCTAGATAAAAAGGCAAAGTCGTGACAGCCACTTGGGAATCCATCTAAACATTCCCGAGAGCGACAAGCAGACAACAGGAAGACGAGATGGGGACGGAGAAAGCATTGTCACTCTCCTAATCACACCTTCCTCTGTCCCTGTTGGTCTCCGTGGCCCCCCGCCCCCATACATTCTCCCCCATGTCCCTCTGGATTCTAGGGTTTCAGCTTCACTTCCTAGGCTGAGGGTTCAAGGCCATAGGGGTGGCCAGGCTGGCAGGGCCGAGGAGATGAGGAATACAAAACCATTGGCAAGCGCCCTTTCAACCAGATCAAAGAGAACAGTAGCCTTTTCTCATGATGTGTTCCCTCCGTAATTGTGCGATCTTTCTTTTTAAACATCTAAACATTTATGCATTATTGTCTTTTTTGTGTGGAGTGGCTCAGCAAGAAGCACACAGACAATGGGACAGGTCAATGCCCTCCTCCCAGCCACTCCCTGATGACACCACTCAGGTCACCCTGCTGGGCTTTGTCTCACACTGGACATGTGTGTCTTTTGTCTCTCTGTCCTGTGATTAGCCACGTGCCGCCTCAAATGCCTGCTCGGTGACTGAAGGCTGCTCACTGGAAAATCACCAGGACTTGAGGCAGAGAGAGGTTTGCTGATTTTGCCTTCACATGGACACACAAAAGGATGTGTCCCCTGTCCACTGTCCCCAACACTAGCAATGATCTGTGGGGGACCTTGTGAACTCTCCTGTGGTGGTTTGATTCAGGTGACCCCCATAAACTTAGTTGTTTTGAATGCTAAGTTCCCAGCTGATGGAGCTTTGGGAATTAACACCTCTTGGGGGCAGCGTATTTTTGGGAGTGGATTTATGGGTGTTACAGCCAGTTTCTCCTTGCCAGTGTTCGGCACACTCTCCTGTTGCTGTTGTCCACCTGATGTTGGCCAGGGGGTAATGTCCACCCTCTGCTCATGCCATCATTTTCCCCTGCCATCATGGAGCTTCCCCTTGGGTCTGTAAGCCAAAATAAACCTTCCACTGCCTCCCCAAAAGCTGCTCTTGGTTGGGTGATTTCTGCCAGCAATGCGATCCTGACTGCAACATCTCCCTACAATTAAGCCCATGCTTGTTTGCTGCCTCATGGAACATTTATCATGTAGTCTCCCTCACACAGCCAGGAGGGACAAGGAGGTAAATACATCGCCCTTACCCCTAAGGAATGTAGAATCTAATTATCATCTAGAGACCCTTTGGGGATCTGCTTAATAAATCAATACGAATGATTTGTAATTAGAATATCAATTATTTGTATGCAAATGTGGCCTTCTGGGGGCTTGGGGGACAAGTCCTACAGATTGAAAAGACTCTCTCCCTCCACCTCAGCCTCCCTGATTCTTAATTACATTATTTCGTTTATTCATCAAGCATTTATTGAACACCTTTTGCGTGCTGGGCACAGAACTGGCGTCTGGGACTCCATGCCTGCTTGCTCACTCACAGCCAGCAGTAAAGATCCGAAGAAGGGTCTGGCTGGGCCTTGGGAAGAGCTTTCTTATGGAAAGGCAAAAGCACCGATAATTTTCCTAGTACCCCCAAATCTCTGACAGCCAGCCACCTAGGCCACTGAGCCCTTCGGTGAAGGAGGAACCACCTCCTTTGGCCTACTGGGTCTGGAGAGGCTGGTCCCCTTGAGGAAAGGGGGATCCATGTGGCTGCACCCTCTCTTGTGAAGATGTGTGTTTGGGGAGGGGTGTCTTACTGTGATTGCCCCACCTCTCACCCAGGCTTGTGGAGCTGGGGGGGGGGGAGGGATGCGCTCGAGCTGGAGTCCCTTGCCTCTACAAACGAATGATCCTCTGGCTTCACATGGGTGTCTGGGGGATTGAACCAAGGCCAGAGGACTTTGCAAGCGAGGGCCTTTTAACTGAGCCATCACCTCAGCCACCCTCTTGGAATGTTTCCTTGAATACTTTTTGTCTTTGAGTTTTCCCGCAGCTTCCCAAAGTGAAGTTCATTTCCTCCTCGTAGCTGTTGACTCAACTTTTCTGTCATTTATCACAGATTGAAGTTGCTTTGGTGATTTCCCCCTTGTTACTTTGGTGGGTGTGTTTGTGCATTCATGGTGATGGGGGTGCATATGTGTGCATGCATGTGTGTGCAGGTATGTACTCATGCTTGTGAAGCCAGAGGACAACCATGAGCATCTCTCTTCAGGAATACTATGCTTTTGGGGTTGGTTGGTTTGTTGTTGAGGCAGAGTCTCTCCCTGACTTGTATCTAGAGAAGCTCAAGCTAGCCAGTGAGCCCCAAGGACCCGCCAGTCTCCACCTCCCCAGTGCTGGGGTTGCACATGTATGCCACCACGCCCAGCACTTGACACGGGTACTAGGATAGAGCTCAGGTTTGCGCTCTGGCAAAGCAAGCACCGAGCTATTTCCCCTGCCGGACCTCTGGAATTCTCACTGGCAGCCCCACTTCAACACTGGGGAAGCAGATGAGCAAGGGCCAAGGTTCAACCCCCAGAACTTCAAAAAGAAACAGAAATAAACAGAATAAAGTGTCCACTATAGCATGCCCAAACCGTAGGTTCTGAAGCAACATGAATAATAAAGAAATAACAGCTGGGCATGGTGGCACATGCCTTTAATCCCAGCATTTGGGAAAACAGCGGTAGGAGAATTGCAGTGAGTTCAAGGCCACTCTGAGACTACATAGTGAATTCTAGGTGAGTCTGGGCTAGAGTGAAACCCTACCTTGAAAAAAGAAAAAGGAATAACAAGTAGAAGAGTGAGTTAAAATTCTATTTAAAATGTAAATGAAGACTTAGTGGTTAAGGCATTTGTCTGCAAAGCCTAAGGACCCAGGTTTGATTCCCCAGTACCCATGTAAGCCAGATGCATATGGTGACACTTGCATCTGGAGTTTGTTTTCAATGGGTGAGACCCTGACATGCCAATTCTTTCTCTCTCTCTCTCTCTCAAATAAGTAAATAAATAAAATGTAAATGAAGACAAGCGTGGTAGGACACACCTGTAAGACCAGCATTCAGAAGGCAGAGGGACTGCAAGCTTGAGCTCAACTTGCGCTGCGTTAGGAAGACCCTGACTCAGTTTTCTTTTTCTTTTTTCTTATTTATTTATTTAGGAATGAGAATGGGTGGGCCAAGGACTCTTGACACTGAAAATGAACTCCAGATGCACATGCCACTTTGGTCATCTGACTTTATGTGGACACTGGAGAATCAAAGACCAGCAGACTTTGTAAGCATGTGCCTTTAATCACTGAGTCATAGCCTCAGGTCTCAATTTTTTTTCCCCCTGAGGGCTGTGGATCAGTGGTAAAGTGCTTGCCTAGCATGTATAAGGTCCTGGGTTCCATCCCCAGCACTGGAAGAACCTTTTTTGTAAATTTTAGGATAGTTTTGAAGTTAAAGAAAGTCACAAAAACAATAAAGAGATTATTCCATCCTACATTAGTGTGGCCCATTGATCACAATTAATGAGCCATTATTAATATGAGTGAGATGTTACTGTTAAGAAAGCTCCATATTTCACACCGATTTCCTTAGTTTTCCCCTAATGTCCCTTTTCTGTTCCAAAATCCCCCAGGACATCAATTATCATGTCTTCCGTGGCTCCTTTGAGCTATGACAACTTCTCAGACTTCCTCTGTTGGTGGTGACCTTCACCGTTTGAGGAGCCTGGAGCCCTGTCATGTGTTTGCATGATGTTCTTCTGTTTAGGTTTTGACTAAAAAAAAGAAAAGATAGAGTTTTTATATAGCTAGACTGGCCTCAAACTCTATGTGGCCAAAAATGGCTTCTGATAGTCTTCTTGCCTCCACTTCCCAGGTGCTGGGTTCCAGACAGACGCGGCTCTGCACTGGGGTTGTAATGTGCTGGGTGGAGCCAGGGCTTTGTGCATGGCTAGGCAAACATTCTCCCAATCTAGCTACCGCTCCAGCCTCAGGTTAGGATTTCTTATGATGTCATTGTTATTATTTTTCCTTTATTACTACTATTACCAACATATTTTGTATGGATACATCATGTATTGGTACTCTCTTGTCCTTGTCCCTGCCCCCATTCCGTTAGGGGTCCCTCTGGGGTTGTGGAGTTATGTGTTGTGGGAGCAGCAGTCAGTTTTTTTGGGGTAAGGGAGGGAATGCATCTGGGCATGAGGTCTCAACCTATGGCTCTTACAATCTTTCCAGCCCCTCTTCTGCATAATCCCCTGAGCCAAGGGGGGGGGTTGTTTTATTTTGTTTTTTTGAGGTAGAGTTTCACTCCAGCACAGGCTGACCTGGAATTCACTATGTAGTCTCAGGCTGGTCTCAAACTCACAATGTTCCTTACCTCTGCCTCCCAAATGCTAGGATTGAAGGCATGTGCCACCATGTCCAGCATGATCATTATCATTATTATTTTATTTTTGGTTTTTCCAGGCCGGGTCACACATTAGCCCAGGTGGACCTGGAATTCACTACATGGTCTCAAGTTGGCCTTAAACTCATGCTGCTGCCTCCCAAGTGCTGGGATCAAAGGTGTCTGCTACCATACCAGCCTCATTATTTTTTTAAACTCCTGATCCTCCTGTCTCTACCTCCTCAGCAATTTCCTACCAGTATGTACCACTACAACCAGCTAATTTCTTATTTTGAAACCATGCGGCTAGGTTACCCTTCAAATCCTGGGCTCAAGCAATGCTCCTGAATCAGCCTCCCGAGTAGCTCAGACAGCAGGTGTGTGACGCCACACCTGTCTTGTGAATATCTTGAGGTTGCGGGCATGGGGGTGGAGAGTAAAGCTCTCATAGTAAGGTGGCCTTCTTGTCACAACAAACCATCAAGTGTACCTCCTACCGACAGCGCTTTCAGATGATACTGACCTTGGTCCCCTGGCCATGAATGAGGCTTCTTTGCCGGCACCGGTGCTTTTGTCAAGAAGCTCAGATCTTTTTTGATAGACAGTTTGGTAGGTGTAGGCCCTCTTATACCCCGTGATTGATGGTAGCTTGATATTGTAGAGTGGGCTTGTGTTTGGGTATGGTTCTGACTTGTTTCCCAAGTCAAAAAAGTAAGTGTTATCTCAATTTTCCGGGTGCTAACTTACTCTCCGTTGGAGAATCTGCTTCTCTTTTCCAGATAGATGCAGATCCTAAGAAGAGAGCTGCCCCAACATACCTCAGAAGGGGCCCAACTGAAACTAAGGACAACTGGCGAAATAAGCAAGGGTGATGTTTTCCTGTGAACTGGATACCAGCACAAAGGGGAAGGAGATCAATGCAGAGAAAAATCAACTCCTACCAAATCAGAGAGCCAGAGCCTCAGAGGCCCCCAACACCTCAGCACTGAAGCAGACCAAAAATGAACCCAACATGGCTCAGGGAAATCTTGCGGAAGAGGGGGAGGAAAGAATGTCAGAGTTACATGTTGGGTCATGATTTTCAGAGACATTTATCATACTAATAACTGGGGGCTAACTCCACAATGCACGACCCATTTTCAATAACAAGGAGGGTCTAATGGGAGGGGGTAGATCACAGATGAGCCTAAATAATGGTACCAAACTGCCTGTATTTACTGAAAAGAAAACTAATAAATTAAATTAAAAAAAAAAAGAAGCTCAGATCTTTGCCTCAGCCAGGGGACAGCGTGTTCCACCTCCCAGTGGAGAACTCTCTAACACATCATTTGGTGTCTTCCTGGGTTTCTTCTTTTTTTAAAAAAATATTTTAGGGCTGGAGAGATGGCTTAGCGGTTAAGCGCTTGCCTGTGAAGCCTAAGGACCCCGGTTCGAGGCTCGGTTCCCCAGGTCCCACGTTAGCCAGATGCACAAGGGGGCGCACGCGTCTGGAGTTCGTTTGCAGAGGCTGGAAGCCCTGGCGCGCCCATTCTCTCTCTCTCCCTCCATCTGTCTTTCTCTCTATGTCTGTCGCTCTCAAATAAATAAATAAAAAATGAACAAAAAAAAATAAAAAAAAATATTTTATTTATTCATTTATTTATGAAAGAGAGAGGGGCAGATATATAGAAAGAATGAACATGTCAGGGCCTGTTGCAGACAGGTTCACATTGCTGGTAGAAATCACCCAACCAAAAGCAGTTGTGGGAAAAAGAGGTTTATTTTGGCTTACAGACTCAAGGGGAAGCTCCATGATGGCAGGGAAAGCAATAGCATGAGCAGGGGGTGGACATCACCCCCTGGCCAACATAAGGTGGACAATAGCAACAGGAGGGTATGCCAAACGCTGGCATGGGGAAACTGGCTATAATACCCATAAGCCTGCTCCCAAAAATACACTCCCTCCAAGAGTCATTAATTCCCAAATCTCCATCAGCTGGGAACCTAGTATTCAGAATACCTGAGTTTATGGGGGGCACCTGAATCAAACCACCACATTCCACCCCTGGCCCCCATAAACTGATAATCATACAGGATATAGAATACAATGAATTCAGTCCAGCTTTAAAAGTCTCCATAGTTTTTATCAATTCCAATGATGTTCATGCATCCCCATAGTCCAAGGTCTTTTAACTGAGCCATAATACAAAAAAAAAAGACCCCCCCCCCAAAAATCCATAATGGCACAGATTAAACATTCACACTGCAAAAGATGGCATTGGGCATAGCAAAGAGATATTCAACCAATACAAGATTTAAAACAACCAGGGCAAACATCAAACTCTGTAGTTTCAAGTCCAATAATTCTAGTCAATGGCAAATCTCCAAGTCTGATAATTCTAACCAGCAACAAGTCTCTAGTATTCCAATTGTGCCCCTCTAGCTAGGCTACTCACGGTCCTAGAAAACTTCATCTAGGATGGGCAGCTCCCCTTGGCAGCCATTTCATGGTCCCACATCTCCACTGGGTCTCCACTGCAAGCCACGGCCCATCCTCAGGGCTCCATCCGGTCTCCATACAGGCATCCAGCAAACCTGCTTCACACTGCCCATGGCCATTTCCAAAACACAAGACTGTGTTGCAAATTCAATGACCCTCTCTTTCCTGCATTTCTTGTACTCCACAATACCAGATAGGGTGCCAATTTGTTAATCCCGAGGGTGGGGGAAGGGGGGAATAAGGCAGACTTTGAAGAATAGGACACTCCTTGAGCACTCAGGCCCCTTCAAAAGAGTTTACATTCTTCCTGTTGCCCCAGTGCAGGTCAGCTGACCCAATCTCAAAGGTTGTAATCTCTCAATTGTGGCTGAATGGGCAGCAGTTCACCCAAAGATATTTTTCTTCCCCTGTGGTATATTCCTCTGCTCACACCAGTTCATTTCTACACAAAGCAACGCTATAGAACTTCCCAGGACACGGGCATAACAGCAAGCTTCTCACACAAACTGCCAGTCAAGTACAAGCAAAGCTCTTTCTCACCCTCATAAGCCAACCCTCATAGTACATAGTCCTTACTGCATTCAGGTCTTTCAACTCTGACCAGAATAGTCCATAAAGCGGTGCTTACAGCACTGCAAGGCATCTTTTAATCCTTCCACATTCCTCTTGAAAATCAGCTCCAAGAGTGGAGTTTCAAAGGGGTAAGTGGGGGGGGGGGAGGGTATTACCATGGGGTATTTTTTATAATCATGGAAGTTGTTAATACTAATAAAATAATAAAACAATAATAATAATAAAAAGAAAATCAGCTCCAAAAGGCCAAAGCCACAGTCAGGTGTCTAGCAGCAATCCCATTCCTCAGTACCACTTTTACTATTGCAGCCAGGTTCACATTGCTGGTAGAAATCATCCAACTAAGAGTAGCTTGTGGGAAAAAGAGGTTTATTTTGGCTTAAGGCTCAAGGGAGAAGCTCCATGAGGGCAGGGAAAATGATGGCATGAGCAGAGGGTGGACATCACCCCCTGGCCAACATAAGATAGACAACAAGAATACAAGAGTGTGCCCAACACCGGCATGGGGAAACTGACTATAACACACATAAGCCCACCCCCAACAATACACCGCCTCCAGCAGGCATTAATTCCCAAAACCCCATCACCTGGGAACCTAGCGTACAGAACACCTAAGTTTATGGGGGAACCTGAATCAAACCACCACAGGGCCTCTAGCCACTGCAAACAAACTCCTGATGCTTCCATCCCCTTGTGCATCTGGCTTTACATGGGTACTGGAGAATAGAACCCAGGATCTTAGGCTTTGCAGGTAAGTGCCTTAACCACTGAGCCATCTCTCCAGCCCTGGGTTTCTTGGTTGTTGTTACGTTTTTTGTTTGTTTGTTTGTTTTGTTTTTTTGAGGTAGGGACTTTCTGTAGCCCAGGCTATCCTGGAAGTCACTATGTAGTCTTAGGGTGGCCTTGAATTTATGGCGATTCTCCTACCTCTGCCTCCCTAGTGCTGGGATTAAAGGTGTGAGCCACCATGCCTGGTTCTTGGTGTTCGTCTGGATGGGAGATTTGTCTTCGATTACTCTTATCCTGGGCTTCTTAAACCCTTTCTATTACTGACCCCTTTGCCCCTGAAAAATTTTTATACCACCCCAGACATATAGGTATATGAAATAGATACACAATAGCCAGGCATGATGGCACACACCTTTTGCTGGGCTCCTCCCCGGCAGGTAGGTAGTGCTGAGGAGGGACCAGGCCAGCTGGTACCCCACAAGGGGTTGAGGAGAAGGGTGGACATCAGACAACTCAAAACCTCTCCTAGTCACCGGAGAAAAACCACACTGAGTCGGGAGTCTTGTGGAAGCAGGGACTCACAGGAACTTGCTTTATTGTTAATAGCTGGCCAGAGACAGGTCGCCAAACTTTAGGTAGGCTCAGGAAGTTCCACTAGGTCTCACGCCCAGGCCTTTCAGGGCCCAACAACCTTTAATCCCAGCACTCAGGAGGCAGAGGCAGGAGGATGCCATGAGTTTGAAGCCAGCCTCAGACTACATAGTGAATTCCAGGTCCCTGGGCTAAAGTGAGACCCTACATTGAAAAAAAAAACAAAACTAGATATACAACATTTGCTGATAATACATCATAGATAAATTTTCTAGAATAATTTTTTTATTTATTTATTGACGATTTCCATAATTATAGACAATAACCCATGGCAATTCCCTCCCCACCCCCACTTTCGCCTTTGAAACACCACTCTCCATCATATCCCCTCCCCTTCTCAATTAGACTCTTTTTTATTTTGATGTCATCATCTTTTACTCCTATTATGATGGTCTTGTGTAGGTAGTGTCAGGCACTGCGAGGTCATGGATATCCAGGCCATTTTGCGTCTGGAGAAGCATGTTGTAAGGAGTCCTACCCTTCCTTTGGCTCTTACATTCTTTCAGCCACCTCTTATGCAATGGACCCTGGGCCTTGGAAGGTGGATAGAGATGTTTCAGTGCTCAGCAATCCTCTGTCACATCTTCTCAGCACCATGGTGCTTTCTGAGTCATCCCAAGGTCCACTGCCATCTGAAAAGAGAAACACCTCTAATCAAAAGTGATAGTAGCATTAATATAAGAGTATAACCATTAAGAGAAGTGCTATGGGCAGTTTGGTGAGCATAGTATATACATTTAGGCAGACACCATCAAATGTTACAACCCTAGGGCTCATGACTACCCATGTTGTAGGTTTTTAATACCAGTGATGTATTCCCTCCCATGGAGCAGGTCTCCAGTCCAATTAGAGAGAAGTTGGTTTCCCCCATAACAGACATGCCACTATTGCACCCTTTGGCTCATTTGGCCTGACTGGCCAACTATAAGGCTTGCAGTTCCCACTGTTGAGGATCTCCACTGGTGATTTCTCTCTTTCCCATTGAACTGCATGCAGAATGGCTTTTTCTAGCTTTCTGTCAGCTGGTCTACATGGAGCAGGTTTTCAGTTCAGCTCCAGCAGGATTTCTCAGTGACCTTGCAGCCCAAGTATGTGGAGTCTTCAGCAATCAGGTCTTACTATCTATTCCTGGTGGGAAACCATGAGCCTTGGCAATAGCCTATAATGTTTTGTGGCTATCAGTGTTCTCCTGGGCCAAAAACCCACTGGAAGGTATCCCATCCCTGGCACTGAAAAATTTCTAGTAATAATATATGGCTTCTGAGTGTTCCATTGTCCAAAAAAGTAGGTTTCCATATGATTTCTTTATATCCTCTTAGATTTTGATTAGCCCTCCACCTTTCTTTTACTCAATCTCTTCTCCTGACCTCAATTAAACCTTTTTACCCCCATTAATCTGTTCCTCTGTTTACATATCTACAATACCATCCTATTAAGTACCCTGTCCCTCCCGTTCTAGTCCCTTTATATGCCCTTCCTAGCATACTGGTCTCTGCTACTGAGTTTTATTCCTACTCACATAGAAGTCCAATCATTTATAGCTAGGATCCACATATGAGAGAGAACATGTGACACTTGGCTTTCTGGGCCTGGGTTATCTCACTAAGTACAAACCTTTCCAGATCTATCCATTTTCCTGCACATTTCATTTTTCTTTACCGCTGAGTAGAACTCCATTGTGTAAATGTGCCACATCTTCATTATCCACTCATCAGTTGAGGGACATCTAGGCTGGTTCTATTTCCTAGCTATTGTGAATAGAGTGGCAATGAGCATGGTTGAGCAAGTATGTCTAAGGTAGTGAGACAAGTCATTAGGATATATGCCTAGAAGTGCTATAGCTAGGTCATATGGTAGATCAATTTTTAGCTGTCTTAGGAACCTCCACACTGATTTCCACAATGGCTGGACCAGATTGCATTCCCACCAACACTGTAGAAGGGTTCCTCTGTTTCTGCATTCCTGCCAGCTTTTATGGTCATTTGTTTTCATGATGGTAGCCAATCTGTCAGGAGTGAGATGGAATATCAATGTAGTTTTAATCTGTATTTCCCTGATGGCTAGGGCTGTAGAATATTTTTTAGATGTCTATATGCCACCTGTATTTCTTCTTCTGAGAGCTCTATTTAGTTCAATAGGCCATTTTTAATTGGGTTGTTTGATTTAGTTTTTTGAGTTCTTTTATATTCTGGATATTAATTCTCTGTCAGGTGTATAGCTGACAAAGATTTTCTCCCATTCTGTAGGTTGCCTCTTTGCTCTATTCACAGTGTTCTTTGCTGTACAAAAGCTTTGTAATTTCATGAGGTCCCAGTGGTTGATCTGTGGTTTTATTTCCTGAGCAATTGGGTTATATTCAGAAAGTCTGTGCCAAGACCAATATGTTGAAGGGTTTTCCCTGCTTTTTCCTCCAGCACTTTCAGAGTTTCGGTACCTTTCAAAACCAAAAAAAAAAAAAAAAAAAAAAGAAAGTGCTGGAGGGATAGTTTAATAGTTAAGGCATTTGCCTGCAAAGCCAAAGGACCCAAGTTCAATTCCCCAGGACCCACGTTAGCCAGATGCACAAGGGGGTGCACATATCTGTAGTTCATTTGCAGTATCTGGGGGCCCTGGCATGTTCATTCTTTCTCTTTCTATCTCTCTTTCTCTGCCAAATAAATAAATTTTTAAAAATAAAATATTTTTTAAAAGTTATTATTGAAAGGTGTGTATTTATTTTTTGCCATTTTTTCTTGTTTTGTAGTTCTTCTGGTTTAATCTTTGCTCTCTTGTACTAACTAGTATTTGAGTATGGTTTGTTTTTTCTAGGTTCCTTATATGTGTGCTTTTCTTTCTCTTCAGCATGGAGGATTCTTACAAGTATTTTCTGTAGAGCTGGTTTTGTCTTCAAATAGTCCTTTAACCAGCTCTTGTTGTGGAATGTCCTTATTTATCCATCTATTTGAATGGATAGCTTTGCAGGATAAAGTAACCTTGGTTGACAGTTGTTATCTTTCAGAACTTGGAACACATCATTCCAAGCCCTTCTGGCTTTTAAAGTGTGTGTTGAGTAATCTGCTGTGATCCTGATGGGCTTGCCTTTGTGTGTGACTTGATTTTTCTCTCTAATTGCTTTCAATATATTTTCTTTGGATTGTGTGTTTGGCATTTTAATTATAATATGGCAAGGAGAGGTTCTTTCCAGGTTTTGTCTGTTTGGTGTTCTAAAGGCTTCCTGCGTCTCCGTTGGCATCTCTTTCCCAATTTGGGGGAAGTTTTCTTGTATGATTTTGTTGAAAATGCCTATTATGCCTTTGGAGTGAAATTCTTCTCCTTCTACTATACCCTGAATTCTTATATTTGATCTTTTCATAGAGTACTGAATATCTTGAATTTCGCATTCATAACTTCCTATTAGTTTGTCTTTCTCTTTGTTGGACTGTATTAAATCTGCCACCTGGTCTTCTAGTTTAGATATTCTGTTCTTTCCTTCATCCATTCTACTTGTAAGATTTTCTACAGAGTTTTCTGTTTGACTGTGTTTTTCATTGCTAGTATTTCTGACTGGTTTTTTTTTTATTATTATTTCTATTTCCTTATTCATGTCTTGTATTGACCTCCTTATTTCATTAACTTGGTGCCTGTGGTTTTTTTATTTTTCTCTTTGATTTCTTTGAGCATATGCATAATAATTCTTTTGAAATCTTTCTTAGGAATTTCCTCTAAATCAGTCTTACTGGAGGTCATTTCTGATGGATTTATACCTTTTGGTGGATTTATATTGTCTTGATTTTTTGTGTTTCTTGTATTATAATGTAGAGAATTTTTTTGGATTAATTTAATGCTTGAGTTTTCTAATTATCTGCACTATTATTAGGTGTATCAATAAGTCTTATGTTATATTACTTCAGGATAGGAGCTGAATGTGCTAGGTGTGGCTCTTAAGACTCTCCAAGTAATCACAAGAGTAATCCTAGGTGTTCAGTTTGCCTGCTATGAGAGTATTCTAGTAGGCTGAAGGGAATAAAATACAGGCACATTCTGAAATTTAACTAAACAATGTGCACATTCAATGAAAAAGAGCACGGTAAGAGTAGGTATTATGACAAACTGATCTCTAACAAAGTCGCAGTCCCTAAGGATGTGTGTTGCCCCACATCCTCAATCCTGTCAACTAGGAGGCTAAGATTTCTGGTCTGTAGATGGTTCCAAGGTCAACTTGTGATCAAGTGAGACCCTTCCCCAATGAATGACAATAGAGAAGGCAAAGGCACTATAAATCAGGAAGCAACAAATGACAAGCCCAAAATATAGCTTATTTAAGAATGGCAAATCCAGCCATTCATCAGATTTAACATATAATTTACCCTGACATGGAAGGTGCAAATAGCACTTCCGATGCAAGCTTATATACCAGGCTTATTCGGCGGTTACTGACCTGGTGTAATCCCAGTTACCTTTTGGGATGGCTTTGGTCTCAGTTATGCTGCCTGCCCCTTTGGGTCCCTCTTTGCAGTGCTGTGGGCTCAGCTAGACCAGCTGGGTCGATGTGTCATTCTTCTGATTGCCCGTGCCATGTTTTGTGTAGGGGAGCTTCCTTCCCCAGGTCTGCGATGCTTCCTGGCACTGGTGCTGGCTGTGGGGGAGGGGAGGCTGTATATGGCAGCTGAAGTTCTCCCGCTGGTCCTCATGATCCTCTTCTTCACTGTCTGCTCCGCTGGGCCCTGCCATCCTCCCTTCCACGTTTCTTGAGTTTGCAAGGAGGCTGGTATGAGTGGAAAATCCCCTCACCTGGCTTTTCCTGTGGCTCAGACCAAGCCTGGCAGCTGCAGCCACACAAACCTGGTGCCTCCACTGCTGGAGCCGCTTCTGCCTGCTTCTGGGGTCTCTAGACGCTCTGGATCTCTCCTGCTTCTCTGCTGGGGCTGATCACTTTATTTATTTATTTATTTATTTATTTATTTATTTATTTATTTATTTGAGAGTGACAGAGAGAGAGAAAGAGGCAGAGAGAGAGAGAGAGAGAGAGGAGAGTGGGTGCGCCAGGGCCTCCAGTCACTGCAAACAAACTCCAGACGCGTGCGCCCCCTTGTGCATCTATCTGACTAACGTGGGTCCTGGGGAATCAAGCCTTGAACCGGGATCCTTAGGCTTCACAGGCAAGCGCTTAATGGCTAAGCCATCTCTCCAACTCCCCCACTTTTTTTTTTGATCATTTCTTATACACCTTCACTTTTCAGTAAAAAAGTGTATTTTCCTGTTTTTTTCTTTTTGGTTTTTTTTTTTTTTTTGGCATTTTCTCCTCTAGGCTGATTAGGTGGGGTTCTTATGCCACCATCTTCCTTCACTATCTAGAACAATTCTTGAGATAGGGTGTGGTGCACATATTTAATCCTAGCACTGGGGAGGGTAAGGTAGAACGAGTGCCGTGAGTTCAAGACCAACCTGGGGTTACAGAGTAAGTTTGGTGCACATGTAATTTTACCATGTATTAAAGATGAAAGCAAATTTGCATACTAATGAGATGGATGTGCTTGTTTATTTTTAGAACTTAATCTTGGATGAATACTTGATACTACAAGACATTTGCCAAAATTGATTGACATTTATACTTTCTAACCATCAGTTCGGAGACCATCATTTTGCATAGACACATAGAACAAAACGGCAGGAGTGCTTTCATAGCTGCTTCAGAAAGTCTTGGAAATTCTGTCCTAATCCCAAAACAAAATGTATTTAACAATTTTTGTTTGGTTGGTTCTTTGTTTGTTTATTTTTGAGGTAGTGTTTCACTGTAGCCCAGGCTGGCCTTGAACTCATGGCATTCCTCCCTTGGCCTCCCAAATGCTGAGAGTAAAGGCATGTGCCACCCTATCCGGTTGGCTTGTAAGACAGGTTCTTGTTCTGTAGCCCAGACTTGAACAGCCCTTTCACCTTCACTGTATAGCCAAGGCTAGCCTCAAACTCATGCCAATCCTCTTGCCTCAGCCTCTGATGTGCTGAAATTATAGAAGTGAGCCACCATGCCCTTTCTTTCCATGTTCTTTTTTTTTTTTTTTTTTTTTTTTTTTAAGGCAGGGTCTCACTCACTGTAGCCCAGGATAAGATGAAACTCACCCTGTTGCCCAGGCTGACTTTGAACTCACAAAGATCCTCCTGCCTCAGCCTCTTCAGACTGGGGTTAAAGGCATGTTTCACCAGGCCACATGACAGTTCTTATAAAACTCCAGTCAGTGAGTCAAATAGCAATTATTTATTTGCCAGATGTGGCAGTGCACACCCCATAATCCCAGGTCCCAGGAGGATTAAAGAGTGACACTTGGAGAGGCCAGCACAAGGGTAATCTGAGGCCACACAGTGATGAGATGATGGAGCAGGGAGGACTCTCTGTCTCTGGGGATCTGCCCTGTCACTTCCACTCTGGTGGGGGCTCCTGCCAGGTTCCAGCAGAAGAGGGGCCTGATTTCCTGAAAGCAGGAGCTGGGGAGGGACTCTCCTCGTGTTCTGTATCTGCCACATGAATAACAGCCCTCGCCCCACAGCCCTCATGGTTGTTTCTGGCAATCTTCCTGCAGATGGAAACGACGCCCCCTGAGAAAGGAGGGAGGCTCGTAAGACTCAGGAAGCTACCTAAACTAGCTGGCTTCAGAAATCCTGCCCAGGAGACTTAGGACACCAAACAGTTCAGAAAGTGAGAAGATTCCCAAGGCTCTCCCCAAGTGGCATACGCCGTGAACTGTGGCCAGAGAGGAGACTCCTCTGTGGAGCTGCCTACCAGCTGGACAGAGTTCCAAGGAAGTGGCTTTTGTGAGTCATCACCCACGTTGGGGTGGGCTGTTTTGAGTCACCCATGCTCCCTCTGTGAGTAACTCCAATAAACACACTCATTGACCAGGTGTTGCATTTACCCCCTCCTTGCTGGGACAAAGCACCCAACCAAAAATGGTGACAGGATTGAAGGGTTTATTTCATCTTACAATTTCAAGAGGGGCTTCACTGTGGCGGAGCAAGACAGGCATGAGAGGGAAGCTGTCACACACCTGTGGCAAGAGTCTTAAGTTCTGAGCTCAGAGGCGGCTAATCCCAGGTGACACGCCTCCTCCAGCAAGGCTCCACCTCCCAAACCACTGCCGGCTAAGGATTGAGTATGAGGCTTAACCAGAGACACAGGAGGCTTTGGGGGGGTGGGCATTTTACATTCAAACCATTAGCTTGCCATCCCAAGCTAGACTGGGGTAGACTGGTTCTTTGGTCTGTGGTCAGTGCCCTATCCAGGACAAACAGATTCTTTTTTGTTTATTTGAGAGCGGCAGAGAGAGAGAGAGAGAGAGGGAGGAAGGGAGGGAGGGAGGGAGGGGGAGAGGGAGAGGGAGAGGGAGAGGAAGAGGGGGAGGGGGAGGGGAGAGGGAGAGGGAGAGGGAGAGGGGGAGGGAGAGAGAGAGGGAGAGGGAGAGGGAGAGGGAGAGGGAGAGGGAGAGAGGGAGAGGGGGAGGGGGAAGGGGAGAGGGAGAGGGAGAGGGAGACAGGGAGAGAGGGAGAGAATGGGTGTGTCAGAGCTTCCAGCCACTGCAAATGAACTCCAGACGCGTGCGGCCCCTTGTGCATCTGGCTAATGTGCAGTTTGGGGCATCAAGCCTCAAACTGGGGTCCTTAGGCTTCACAGGCGAGCGCTTAACCGCTAAGCCATCTCTCCAGCCCACAAACAGATTCTTACTTGTTCACATCTTCTCAGGACAAAAGTCACACAATACAGCTGCATGGTATCCCCTTAAGAGCCCACCTTTATGAGGTCTCCCTGAACTCTGAGGGGTTCAGACCCTAATTCCTTTCCTCAGCCCTAGAGTTGATAACCATCTCCTGGAGTCTCATTCCTCTGTGAGACCCCAGGATGTTCCTTCTCTCCGCTATTCCAGTTCTCCATTGTTTGCCTAACCATTTCCTTACACACCCGGGGTGGCATTCCGTAAGACAGCTAGTGCAGATTGCTGCCTGGGTCTTGATTGACAGTGTACTTGTAGCAAAGATGTGGGTCCTCAAAGTACATGTCATGAGATTGACCTGGCCACAGCCTGCTGCTTGACTGCCGAAACATAGCTAGGCTGGCTAGACATCAGCAGGGAAGGACTGTGGCTCATGAGACGGAAACACGTTTCTTTTCAACTCTAGTTGAGCAATGGTGACTGAACATCGATGATGTGGGAGAATTTAGACTACTAAAAAGTAGTTTATCCTGGAGCTGAGTGACCATGGCCCAGGAAGACAGTCAGATCATCCCAAATACCATGTCCCAATCTTGTAACCATTTCATGAAGTTGTATTTATTTGTTTACTTATTTGAGAAGGTAGGGAAAGAGATAGAGAGCACCCCAGGGCCTCTAGCCACTGCAAACAAACTCCAGATATATGTGCCACCTTGTGCATCTGGCTTACGTGGGTAAGAGAAATTTCATGAAGTTTTTATAGTAACAGAACAAAGAAAGTCATGAAAACATACTACAGAGCCAGGCTTAGTGGTGCACGCCTTTAATCCCAGCACTCAGAAGGCAGAGGTAGGAGGATCGCTGTGAGTTGGAGGCCACCCTGAGACTAACAGCCTGGACTAGAGTGAAACCCTACCTCGAAGAACCAAAACAAACACACACACAAAATAAAAGACTACAAAATTCTAAAAACACTGCAAATTATGAGTTACTCACCTGCTCCTAGGAAGTCAATTCCCCATCAACACTGGGAACAGCTTATCTATAACATGCACTGACATCTACTGATGACACAGTCACCTGTCACATCGTCAAGGACGGCCTGCAGCTGCTAAGGTGATGACGTAGGTGACAACTG
Organism: Jaculus jaculus; assembly: GCF_020740685.1. NCBI lineage: Eukaryota > Metazoa > Chordata > Mammalia > Rodentia > Dipodidae > Jaculus > Jaculus jaculus. The sequence goes on from NC_059109.1 coordinate 136,406,637, forward strand.
TAGGGTGTGGGGCAGGGTATCTTATTCTGCTTCCATTGGGTAATTATAGAAAGCAAATGACAAGCCTCTAAGCACTCAGAGAACCAGAGGGATTCCATAGATTCCTGAAATAATCCTTTTAATCTTGATGAAAATCAGACCCCGCATTTAACTGGGCTGGTTGTCTAATGACAGCATAGATGGGACTCACCATCTGTCAGAGTCTCAAGGAACATGGCAGGTTGTGCACTTTGGGAGACTGAGAGATGACGAGGGACACACAGCACGGCCCCGGGCAGTGAACGGTCAGGAATGGAGCACGTGGCAGGGAAGGCTGGTGATGAGGTCTGGGCGGGATGGAATGTAGCTACTAGTGTCCAGTGATCCAAGGAGAAGGTATTACTGTGACCTTGGCTGTAATGATGGAGTGAACAATGCATTCTCTGGTCACACACGGCTGTGTCATTACTGACAAAGTGGCTGTCATGGCAGGTGTGGAGGCTTTATGTGGACTGAATATATATAGAGATATTCTGTACATGTATGTGTGTGTTTATGGGCCCTCCAGGTTCCCTTACCTGCAAATGCATGTCAGATGCATGTGTTACTTTTTCTTTTTTCAAGGAAGGGTCTCGCTGTAGCCCAGGCTGACCTGGAATTCACCATGTAGTCTCAGGCTGGCCTCAAACTCTCAGCAATCTTCCTACCTCAGCCTCTGAGTGCTGGGATTAAAGGCGAGGGCCACCATGCCCAGTTTACACTGCTTTTTGCATCTGGCTTTATATAGGTGCTGTAGAATTGAGCTTGGTCAGCAGGCTTTTCTGTTCTTTTTTGCTTGGTTTTTCAAGGTAAGGTCTCACTGTAGCCCAAGCTGGCCTGGAATTCACTATGCAGTCTCAGGGTGGCCTTGAACTCATGGTGATCCTCCTAGTTCAGCCTTCTGAGTGCTCAGATTAAGGTATGCACCACCACGCCTGGCTTCTTTTCTTATTTTTAAGGCAGTGTCTTACTCTAGCCCAGGCTAAGCTGGAACTCACTCTGTAGTCCAGATTGGCTTCAAACTCATGTTGATCCTCCTACCTCTGCCTCTGGAGTGCTGGGATTGAAGACATGCACCCCCACACCTGGCCCAGCAGGCTTTTCAACAAGCACCTTTAACTGCTGAACCACCTTCCCACTACCAGTGTGGACTGGGCTGCGGAGACTGCTCAGATAGGCATGACGGCACACACCTTCGATCCCAGAACTCAGGGGGCACAGGTAGGAGGATCGCTGTGAGTTCAAGGCCACCCTGAGATACATAGTGAATTCCAGGTCAGCCTGGACTAGAGTGAGACCCTACCTTGAAAAACCAAAATAAATAAATAAATAAAAAGTTCTCTCGCCTGCGCGTGCGTGCACACACACACACACAGTAAATCAGCACACACATGTGCACATATCATACACACTTAATACATATGCGTGAGATGGGCCAAAAATTAACAATAAACTCATGGCAATCCTCCTAGCTCAGCTTCCCAAGTGCTGGGATTAAGGTGAGGACCACCACCACTGGCTGCCATTTTTCAACTAGACTGGCTGACCAACCAGCAAGCCTCAGTGAAGTTGCTGCCCTCCCTCCACTGCCCCACACCATGTTGGTGTTAAGGGATGCAGAGCTATGCCCAACGTTTTGTGTGGGTGCTGGGGATCAAACTCAGCTCCTCATGCTTGTGCAGCAAGTGCTCCTATGTGCTGAGTCACCTTCCCAGTCTCCACTTGTATTTATTTAGTTATTTATTTTAAATGCTTTTATTTTGGGCTGGAGAAATGGCTTAGCAGTTAAGGCACTTGCCTGTGAAGCCTAAGGACCTAGGTTCAACTCCCCAGTCCCCACGCAAGCCAGATGCACAAGGTGGTGCATGCGTTTGGAGTTTGTTTACAGTGGCTTTAAGGCCCTGGTTTCCCATTCTCTATCTACCTCTTTCTCTCTCTTCCTCAAATAAATAAATAATAATAAAAGAACAGGGACTTCACTAGGCATGGAGGCACATTCCTTTAATCCCAGTACTTGGGAGACAGAGGCAGGAGGATTGCTGTGAGTTCGAGGCCACCCTGAGACTACATAGTGAATTCCAGGTCAGCCTGAGCTACAGTGAGACCCTACCTCAACCCCTCCCCCAATACAGTACTTCTTAAAAATATTTTATTTTAATTAAGAGAGAGAAAGAAAAAATGAATGAGTGAATTGAATATGGGCATGCCAGGTCCTCTTTCCACTGCAAACAGCGTGCAGACACATGCATCGCATTGTGCATCTGGCTTTACATGGGTACTGGGGAATCAAACCTTGACCACCAGGCTTTGCAAGCAAGTGCCTTTAACTGCTGAGCCATCTCCCCAGCCCCATTTGTGATTTTTCACATTCTTGTTTGAGAAGAGTTCGGGAAAGCTCACATTATCTTTGAAGGCAATGTCGGCTTTATCAATTGTGCTGAAGTTTCTTGATGCTCAGACAGCAGGAAGTGCAAACCCGAATCCAGGAAGAAGGAATTCTTTTCCTCACAGGGTCTCCTTGCTTTTGCCTGTCTGCCTCCTATCATGCCTCAATATTAACTGAAGGAAACCAGTCATAAAAGAATACCATGTGATTCCACTTGTACTTAGTGTAGACATATTCAGAGAGAGTACAGCTCCTGGGCGGAAGGCAGATGGGGACTCACTGTTTAAGCGGGGTGGAGGTCCAGCTGAAGCTGGCAGGGTGACGGCTACAAGGTGACAGCAATGTCCTCACACTGTTGAGCCACACCCGAAACACAGTAGATTTCAAGTTCTAAGTTCTATGTAATTTACTACAAGGAGAACAGGTAAAACTAGGGGCTGTGGAGGTGGCTCAGTTGGTAGAGGGCTTGCCTAGGATCTTTCTTGACTACATAGTGAGTTCGAGGCAAGCCCAGGATACATAAGATTATGACTCAAAAGTTATACACATACATATACACATTTTGTTTTTATTATTTGAGAGAGAGAGAGAGAGAGAGAGAGAGAATGGGTGTGCCAAGCCCTTCAGCTGCTGAAAACAAACTCCAGATGTGTGCATCCTCTTGTGCACATGTGTGACATTGTGTGCATCACTGTGTGTCTGACTTACATGGGACCCAGAGATTCAAACAAGAGTTCTTAGACTTCACAGGAAAGCTCCTTATCTGCTAAGCCATCTCTCTAGGCCCCATACATACAATTTAATTTTAAAAGTAAGCCTCACACGATGGTGCACTTGGAAGGCTGAAATAGGGACCACTGTTAGTGGGAGGTCAGACAGGGGCTATCAAATGTGTTCCAAATCAGCCTGGGCTAGTGTGAGACTCAACTTAAAAAAAAAAAAAAATTTTTTTTTTCAAGGTAGTATCTCGCTCTAGCCCAGGCTAACCTGGAATTCACTATGTAGTTTCAGGATGGCCCAAACTCATGGTGATCTTACCTCTGTCTCCTGAGTGCTGGGATGAAAGGTATGCACTACCATGCCCAGCAAAAAAAAAAAAAAATTTTTAAGTAAAATAAAATATCAAAATAGGGAGTTTGGGGTGATGGCTCACTGGATCAAGTGCTTGCTGCACAAGCTTGAAGACCAGAGTAAGTGCTGGGTGGGCACTGTAGCCATCTGTAATACCAGGGCATGGGAGGCAGAGATGTGGAATACCTCGGGCAAGGTGGCTAGTTGAATTGGTGAGCTTTGGGCTCATGTGAGAGACCCCGCTTTGGTAAAATAAAGAGCAGAATAATTGGGTTGGGAAGATATCCCCATGGTGAAGGGCACTTGATTGCCTTCCAGTCTGGGTTCAATTCACCAGTGCCCACATAAAGCCAGATGCACAAATTGTCACAGATGTCTGGAGTATATTTGCAGTGGCAAGAGGTCCTCATATGCCCCTACTCTCTCTCTCGGTTCCATAAATTAAAAAAACATTGTTTTAAAGAAGTCTGGGCTGGAGAGATGGCTTAGCAGTTAAGGCACTTGCTTGCAAAGCCAAAGGATCCTAATTCACTTCCCCAGTACCCATGTTAAGCCAGATGCACAAGGTGGCACATGCATCTAGAGTTCATTTGCAATGGCTAGAGGCCCTGGTGCACCCATTCTCTTTCCTTCTCTCTCTCAGCTCTCTGTCTCTCTCAAATAAATAAGATATATTTTTAAAAAGAGGGAAATAGGACAGGAGTATGACCAAATTATAGTATGTTCATGTATTAAAATTCTCAATAAAAATGTTAAAAAAAAAAAAGCCAGGCCTGGTGGCACATGCCTTTCATCCCAGCACTTGGGAAGCAGAGGTAGGAGGATCGCTGTGAGTTCAAGACCACCCTGAGACTACAGAGTGAATTCCAGGTTAGCCTGGGCTACAGTGAGATCCTACCTCGAAAACCCAAAAAGAGAGAGAGAGAGAGAGGGAGAGAGAGAGAAGCTGGGAGTGCTGGAACATACCTTTAATCCCAGCACTTGGGAGGCAGAGGTAGGAGATCACCATACATAGTGAATTCCAGACCACCCTGGGCTAGAGTATGTACCTCCCTGCCTTGAAAAACAAAATAAATATATAAAAATAAGAAAATAAAAAGGAGGAGAGTAGCTGGGCATAGCGGTGTACAACTTTCATCCCAGCACTCGGGAGGCAGAGGAGGACTGTGATAAATCCCAGGCCAGTCGAGAACTACAGAGTATTTCCAGCTCAGTGTGGGCTTCAGTGAGACCCCACCTCAAAAAAAAAAAAAAAATCCAAGCTGGGTGTGGTGGTGCACGCCTTTAATCTCAGCACTTGGGAGGTAAAGGTAGGAGGATCGTTGTGAGTTCGAGGCCACCATGAGACTACATAGTGAATTTCAGGTCAGCCTGGGCTAGGGTGAGACCCTACCTCGAAAAACAAAACAAAACAAAACAAAAAAGAAAAAGAAAAGCTAAGGAGCTGGAGGGATTGCTTAGTGGTTAAGGCACTTGCCTGCAAAGCTAAAGGACTCATGTTCAATTCCCCAGGACCCACGTAACCCAGATGCACAAGGTGGTGCATGCATCTGGAATTCTTTTACAGCAGCTGCAGGCCCTGGTGTGCCCATTCTCTGTCTCCCTCTGTGTCTTTCAAATAAATAAATAGTAATAAAAATACAAAAAAAATTTAAAAAGAAGCTCAAATATCTGAAACAACAACATGACTTAATGGACACAGTTTCCTATAGGATGGCCTATATCATTTCCCACTTATATGTAAGCATAGTTCTGATTTAATTAATAGTTTGGTTTGTGTGCTACTAACAGATAACAAACATCAACACTGAAAAAAAAACTATAAAAAAGTGGGATAAAAAAACAACAAACAAAACAAAACAAAACAAAACAAAACAAAACAAAACAAAACAAAACAACATTTAGCCTGGGCTAGATAGAATGAAACTTTACCTTGAAAAACCAAAACCAAAACCAAAACATCAACCTCTGATTGCCCCCCCAACACACACATGGAAGCACATCCCACCTCCCATATACATGCAAAAGAAAAAAAGGAAAAAGAAAACAGAAGGGTCGGGCATGGTAGCACACGCCTTTAAACTCAGGAGGCAGAGATAGGAGGATCACAGTGAGATAGAGGCTAGCTTGAGACTACATAGTGAATTCCACATCAGCCTGGGCTGGAGCAAGACCCTACTTCGGAAGGAAAAAAAGCAAGATGTGGTGTCTGTAATACTAGCACTTGGGAGGCAGGGGTAGGAGATTATCCACATGTTCAAAACCAGCCTGGGCTACATAACAGAGAGGCCCTGACTCAAAAACAAGAAAAAAAGAGTAAAATTTAAAATTTAAAAATATTTAAAAAATTTCAGTACAGCCAGACGTGGTGGTACACATCTTTATTCCCAGCACTCAGGAGGCAGTGGTAGGAGGATCACCGTGTGTTCGAGGCTACCCTAAGACTACATAGTGAATTTCTACGTCAGCCTCGACTAGAGTGAAACCCTACCTTGAAAAGCAAAACAAAACAAAATTCAGTACAATGCAGAACATACAAAAAGCTTAAGGAATTCACAGCAAGAAAAAGTAAAAGTTCTGTTGAAACACAGACCTCGGGGGAAATGCAGATGTCCTTTGAAGGACAGAAGATGAGACTATCATTTGACTCCTACAGAGTAAACAGGGAGCAGGGGACAGTGTGTAGTCTTCAAGGTGCTGAGAGACCGCAAAGTTCACCACTTCAGCACGTGAACATCAGTCATTCCAGAGCAAGGTCAAATGAAGTCATCTGCAAATGAACAAAAACAGAGTATGCGCACCACCAACCCTCACAAAAATAAATAAAAACTTAAAGAATGTACTTTAGACACAAAGAAAAGGAACCCAGTGGTGTAGAATGAGATGTAAGAAGAAAAGACAAATTGTTAAGTTCAAGGCTGAGCTGAATGCATAAAACAATATAATCTCATGAAATAAGAATGGAAAATATTAAACTTAAAGGACATTGTAATGGAGGCATTTAATTAAGGGGTAGGTGGCCTGAGTAGAATTACTCTAAACTCCTTATAGTTTAAGGGATTCAGGACAAACATATTTTTATTTTTACTTCTTTATTTACTTTTTGCTATGTATTAACATCTTTTTTTCTTCGCAATTTTTATTAACATTTTCCATGATTATAAAAAATATCCCATGGTAATACCCTCCCTTCCTCCCCCATTTTCCCCTTTGAATTTCCATTCTCCATCCTATCCCCTCCCCATCTCAATCAGTCTCTATTTTATTTTGATGTCATGATCTTTTCCTCCTTGTGTAGGTAGTGTCAGGCACAGTGAGGTCACGGATATGCAGGCCATTTTGTGTCTGGAGGAGCATGTTGTAAGGACAAACATTTTTAAAACTGGACTTTAATAAAATAACTACAGATGTTGAAAATTTAATGTAACTACTAAAAAAATAAAAGAGGAAATAGAGCATACCGAGGGAGAAAAACAGATTGAGAAAAAAAAAAAACAACTCTACAAAATAAGAAAGAAGAGGAAAAAAGAATAAGTAGGTTGGTCAAATAGGAATCACAATGTAATGTGGTAGAAATAAACCTAGATGTATCAGTAAATATAATAAATATAAATGGGCTAAATGCTATAGCTAAAAGACAGAGATTATTCTTTTAAAATATTTTATTGTGAAAAAGTTCAAGTATACTGGCAAGTGTGAGGAATTGTCTGAAAAATATCTGTATTCCTGCTATGGAGAGCCAACCATTGTGAACCAGCTCCCATGCTTTTTTCTTCTATATATGTTTGACAAGGAGGCAATTAAGAACACCTATTTTATGTGGCAACGTCCTATAATGAAATGCTATTTAAATAGCAATAAGGGTGGACCAAGCATCGGTTTTTGAAGTCAAGCGTATCTAAGTTTCCATTTTAATCATGTCATTTACTTGTGTGACTATTTATTTATTCAAAGACTGTCTCTCTACTAGGTGCTGGAATGGGGGTCATTATATTTCTGAACATTTCTTGTGTATACAAATGGCATCTATTAGTAAAGTGTTCAACACAGTGATTGTGGCATGACAAACACTGAAAGTAGAGTAGCTTTTATTTATAATAGCTGGTTGTTACTGAAAGCATTTAGCAGAGTGGCACTAAATAAGCAAACAGTAATTGCTAGTTTATTGTAATTATTACTTACCAACTCTCACAGTGTCTAGCACATCTCATTCACATCATGTTTATAAATAATTACTTGCATTATTATTCAAAGTCTCCACAGAATCTGGAGTCACACAGGAAAGTGGAGAAGTTTCTTCTTGTTAATTATTATTGTTAGTAAAAGCACTTGGCAAAGGCTTTCCCCACCAAGACTGCCTCTCCTTTCCCCAGCCGCTCGAAGCCCCGCCCACCACTCGAGGAAGCCCCGCCCCGCCCCGCCTCCCAAATGGCGCCTGCATAGTGGCTCAGGCAGGGAGCGCGCATGCGCACTCTCCCACTTTGCCCCTTGGAGCCAGCACAGGCTGCCGCTTCCTGCTGCCGGAGCCGGCCAGCTGCTGCGTGCGTGCGTGCGTGCGTGCGTACGTCGCGGCGTGCGTCCGTGCGTGCCGTGAACTCGCCGGGCACCTCGGCCTCGGCCTCGCCCTCCGCCCCTGCGCCTGCACCGCGTAGGCCGCCGCCCCCCGACCCGACGGGGAGAATTTAAAGGGGTCGCAGCGTCCGCCCGTCCCGGTGACCTCCCGGGGCCTCCCCGCCGCCCGCGCAGGAACATGGCGAAGGTGGAGCAGGTCCTGAGCCTCGAGCCGCAGCACGAGCTCAAGTTCCGAGGTAAGCCCCGAGGCCCGGCGGGCCCGGCTGTGCGCCCACCGGGCCCGGAGGGACACCGCCCGGCGCCGGGGGACCCGCGGGACCCGAGGGCGGGCGGAGCCCGGGTCTGCCCTCCCCGTCCGCCCGCCCGACGGGGACACTGGAACTTGTAGCGAGTTTGGGGGCTCCCGCCCCGGAGTGCGAGCTTCGGCCGCCCCCCTCGCCTGGACGGTCCTTCCCCAGGGCTGCTCCGGATGCCACCGCCCAGGGAGGCTGCTCCGACCGGCCAGCCCACCATCTTCCCCCGTCCCTTCGCACTGCCCACTTCCCAAGAGCCACCGCGCCTCCACGCTGGAAGGGAAACTCCATGCGGGCAGGACTCTGTCTGCTCGCTGCCACGCGCAAGCCCAGTACGTAGTAGGCTTCTAGTACGTGCTGAGCCCATTCCATGCAATAAAGCAAGCTCTTCTCAGAGCTAGTGGGACTGGATCGGAAGCTTTCCTGTCTTCCTTTTATAACCCAGAGCTGCTTGGAGCTGGAACCTGAACAAGTGTGTGATTCTTCTATCATACGTTCATGTACTCATACACACATGTATGTATACAGTGTGTGTAGGGTACATAACTATCTGTATTCATATTAAACACCGACGTTTGTCTTTACTCTTCCTTTGTAACGACCTGGCGACAACATGGATTTTGTCCAGCATGTTCATTCTTTCTGTGTGTGTGTGCATGTGTGTGGTTTTCCCAGGCAGGGTCTCGCTCTAGCCCAAGCTGACCTGGAATTCACTATGTAGTCTCAGGGTGGCTTCAAACTCACGGAAATCCTCTTACCTCTGCTTCCTGAGTGCCGTGATTAAAGGCGTGTGCCACCATACCCGGCTTTTAAAATACTTTTTTATACTTTATTTTTATTTTATTTTATTTTATTTTATTTTTTTCGAGGTAGGGTTTCACTCTAGCTCAGGCTGTCCTGCCCTATGTAGTCTCAGGGTGGCCTCGAACTTACAGCGATTCTCCTACCTCTGCCTCCCGAGTGCTGGGATTAAAGGCGTGCGCCACCACGCCCGGCTTATACTTTATTTTTATTTATTTATGAAGTAGAGAGAGAGATAGAGAATGAATGGGTGGACCAAGGCCTCCAGCCTCTGTAAACAAACTCCAGATGCATGAGTCACCTTGTGCATCTGGCTTATATGGGTTCTGGGGAATTGAACCTGGGTCCTTTGGCTTTTCAGGCAAGCCCCTTAACTGCTAATTCATCCCTCTGGCCCATCCTTTTTTTGGGGGGGGTGGAGGGTTCTTTCTAGGTAGGGTCTCACTGTAGCCCAGGCTGACCTGGAATTCAGTATGTAGTGTCAGGATGGCCTCCAACTCACAGTGATCCTCCCACCTCTGCATCCCAATGCTGAGATTTATTTCTCATATTTGGAGTAATCATAGTGGGCATTGGAGACGGAGCACTTGTGTTATAATGAGGGAACACAGACAGTGAACGCCAGTGTTGTAGGTAGAGCTCAGTGCTGGGAAGAAATAAAATAGGCTGACTGGTGGGTAGTGTGCTTTAAGACTGGATGGCTTTATCACCTTATTCGTTGCATGTGCCTCAAGGTCACTTGATTTTGTGGAGCCAGTGTTGGTTGGAGTCATCCTGTGCTATGGGTAAGCATTATAGGGTAAGTTGCTCAGTTACCCACTTGACACTTGGGACATTTGAACTAAGGTTTTAGAGCTGCAGTTCTTGGGAAGTACTTCATAAGTGTGGCTTGTCACTGCCTTCCCACCTAAGAGGAGAAATGATTAGGAATGTGCAAGGAAGCAAAGGCTAAATGAAAACCCCAAAACAGCCTAACATGGGGCCTCGTTCCTGATGTACCATTGCTCGACTTTAGGCTTGATAAGGAGTCAAAGTGCTGTGCACTGGGACAAGACTCTAACTCAAAAATAAAACAAAGGAGAGAGCCAGGCGTGGTGGCGCATGCCCTTAATCCCAGCACTTGGGAGGCAGAGGTAGGAGGAGCACCATGAGTTCAAGGCCACCCTACGATACATAGTTAGTTTGAATTCCAGGTCAGCCTGGACTAGAGTAAAACCCTACTTCAAAACAACAACAAAAACGAAAAAAAAAATCTGTCAGAGGAAAAAAGTTAACTATCTTTTGTTATGCTTTGTTTGAGCAGGGTCTTACTCTAGTCTAGAGTAGCCTGGAACTCACGTTGTAGCCCAGGCTGGCTTCCAACTCATGGTGATCCTCCAGCCTCAGCTTCCTGAGTGCTAGAATTAAAGGTGTGATCCACAGTGTGTTGGCTTATCCATCTTTTTATTTATTTATTTGAGAGTGACGGGGGCCTGGAGAATGGGCACATCAGGGCTTCCAGCCACTGCAAACAAACTCCAGACACACACACCACCCTGTGCATCTGGCTTACGTGGGTACTTGGTGAATCATGGGAACTGGGGAATTGAGCCTTGAACCGGGGTCCTTAGGCTTCACAGGCAAGCACTTAACCGCTAAGCTATCTCTCCAGCTCCCACTTATCCATCTTTTAAAGCAATTGAAGATGATGGTATGATTGAATATTGTAGAGTTGTCGTAATTTGGAAAACTTTGTATGATATGTTAAATTTAAAGATACCACAGCTGGGCCTGATAAGAATTGCCTGTACACCCAATACTCTGGAGACTGAGCAGGAGGGTTGTGAGTTCAAGGATAGCTTGAAGTACATATTTAGAAAACAAAACAAGGGTCACATATGTGGCTCAGCGTTGGAAGGTGCTTGTCTGCAAAGACTGCTAGCCTGAATTCAAATCCCCAATACCTATGTAGAGTCAGAGAACAACATGTCACTTATTATCTGGAGTTCATTTGTAGCAGCAAGAGGCCCTAGCGTACTCACACTGACTGACACACTCACACTTACTCTCTCTTTCAAATAATAAATAAATAAGTAACCCAAAACAAAAATGAAAAGGGTCTGGGATGTAGCTGAGAGGGTCGAGCATTTGCATACATTTGCCAAGCATATGCAAGGCCCTCCATTTGATCTTTAGCACATCAAAAGAAGTTACAGAAGAAAACCCCACAAGTTTCTGTGACTTGTTAGCTGTGTGGACGGCACCCTGTTGCATTATAGTAAATGCTCTAGGAGAAAGGGTGATGGAAAGATAGGTGGCTGGGGCGGGGGTGGGAGGGAAGGATTGCCTAGATTTCCACCCATCTTCATGAAGGGCACCTTCCTGGGAGAGCCGGAGGGCTTGGAAGCTGTGCTGCACGGGCGGCAAGTGGTGGTGTGTCATCGCCATTCCTTACCTTTCTGTTGATGTCAGTCCTTTGCGTGCATTCTCCTCTGAGATCACACTCAGCTTTCTGAACTATCACTCAAAAGGGACCTTATATCCCCCCTTCCATCAGAGTCCCTCTGTGGCAAGTAGTATGTGTGTATTTTTAGGGTTATTGTCCACAAGTTAACCCTCCTTTCACATCCTAGGAATGATTGCTGGCCAGCCTACTTAGATGACAAGAAGATGGACAAAGAGCTGGGTTCCCACATTCAGGATGAGTGGCCACGGAGTGTCTTCTTGCTGGGTTCTGTCAGTCAGGATAAGGTGACCGGACTTCCTGCTGGGTTCCCTCAATCAGGACAAGGTGGCTGTGGACTATCCTTGTCCTGGTTCTCTCAGTTAGGACTAGGGGCCATGGACTGTCTTTCGTAAAATAATAGCTTCTGTATAGTTATTTTGCACTTGGGATTGTGTTGAACACAAGGCTGTCTGCATTATGGTTTTCAGGTTCATTTCTGTCATTGTTGAGTGCCTTTTTTTGAAGTCTTTACCTCACAGATTTGGGCAGTGCCTCTGTAATAGCAGGAGTTGTTTAATGAGCTAGAATTACTTTAAAAGATAATATTTTGTTGGGTTGGAGAGATGGCTTAGCAGTGGCTAGAGGCCCTGGTGCAGCAATTCTCTCTCTTGCTGTGTCTTGCTCTCATAAAAAAATAAATAACCGGTGAAATAGTATGTCTAGAATTGTCATTTTCATTTCCAAATGTTAAATGCATTCTTTAAGCAGAAGCTGTTGGCCTAGAAACAATGCCTTATGGAAACTTTAGAGCTTTCCCTCTTGCATGGTGCTGTTGTGGGAGGCTGTACATTTTTAAAAAATATTTATGTATCATGTTATTTATTTTTTAAACTTTTTTCCCCTCAAGGTAGGGTTTTGTTCTAGCCCAGGCTGATCTCAAATTCACTGTGATCCTTTAAAGGCGTGCACCACTTTTTATTGACAACTTCATAAGTATAGGCAATAAACCACGATAATTCCCACCCCCACCCACATTGACCCCCTCCCAAGTCCACACTCCATTAAATCCCTTCTTTCTAATTAGTCTGTCTTTTCTATTTTCACTTTTTCCTCCTACTATAAAAGGCTTGTGTAGGTATTGTCAGGTACTGAGAGGTCATGACTATGAAGGCCATTTTGTGTCTGGTAGGTTACATTGTAAGCAGTCCTCCCCTCCCTTCTACCTCTTCTGCAGTGGACCCTAAGCTCTAACTTGGAGGGTGTGATAGAAATGTCTCACTTAGTACAGAACACTCCACTATCACTTCTCAGCCCTGTGGTGACTTGTGTTACCTCAGTGGTCACCACTGTCTGGAAAAAAAAAAAAAAAGCTTTTCTAACTAAAAGTGAGAGTACATTTAATATATAGGCATAAACATAAGTGCTTACAGGGTAGTTTGGTGGGCATAGTATATGCATTTGACTGCACAACAGCAATTGTTATGCCCCTAGGTCTTATGACCTTTCAAGCCATAGATTTTGACTAGGTTTTCAGTACCAGGCATGTATTCTCTCTCATGGAGCAGGCCTCTCCAGTCCAGTCAGAGAATGGTTGGTTTCCCCATAACAGACATGCCACTATTGCAACAGATGGCACATTTGGTGTGGCTGGCCAGCTGTAAGGCTTATAGGGTCCACTGCTGTTAGCACCACTGATGACTTTTCCCCCCAACAGGCTGCATAGCTCTTTACAGCATCCTGACAGTCCACAGGGAGGAGGTTTCCAGCTCAGCTTGATTTCACAGTGACCTGCAGCTCAAGCATGTGGAATCTTTAGCAATAGGGTCTTAACATCTAGTTTCTGGTGGGAAACCAATAGCCACAATAGCCTGTCATATTTTGGGGGCATCAGGGACCTCCCTGGCCAACAGCTCACTGGAAGGTATCCCACCCCTTGCACCACAGTTTTTCTAATAGCTGTGGCTTCTGGGTTCACCATTGTCCATATCTGTAGGATACTTCTCTACATTCTCTCTCTCAACAAATATATGATTGGTTAGCAAGGAAGTAGGTTTCCATGTGGCTTGTTCATGACATCTATCTTAATGTTTTATTTAGGGTATCGCTGTGGACCAGGCTGGCCTGGAATGCACTCTGTAGTCTCATGCTGGCTTTGAACTCACAGTGACCCTCCTACCTCTATTTTCCTACTGACAGGATTAAAGGTGTAGACCACCATGCTGGCCTAACAACTTAAATTTTTATTTTATTTTGTTTTATTTGAGAGGGGGAGAGAGAGAAAGAGGCAGATAGGGAGTATGGGTACACCAGGGCTTTTAGCCATGTAGACAAACTCCACATGTGTATGCCACCTTGTGCACCTGGCTTACATGAATACTGGGAAGTTGAACCTGGGTCTTTATGCTTCGCAGGCAAACACCTTAACTGTTAAGACATCTCTCCAGTTCACATCTTAACTTTTTTTTTTCTCAATTTTTATTAACATTTTCCATGATTATAAAAAGTATCCCATGGTAATATTCCCCCTCCATTTTCCCCTTTGAAATTCCATTCTCTATCATATCCCCTCCCCATCTCAATCAGTTTCTCTTTTATTTTGATGTCATGGTCTTTTCCTCCTCTTATGATGGTCTTGTATAGGTAGTGTCAGGCACGGTGAGGTCATGGATATCCAGGCTATTTTGTGTCTGAAGGGAGCACATTGTAAGGAGTCCTACCCTTCCTTTGGCTCTTACATTCTTTCTGCCACCTCTTCCACATTAGACCCTGAGCCTTGGAAGGTGTGGTCGAGATGTTTGTTACTCAGTACTCCAGTCACTTCTTTTCAGCACTATGATACCTTCTGAGTCATCCCAAGTCACTGCCATCTGAAAAGAGATTCTCTACCCAAAGTGAGAGTAGCGTTAATATAAGGGTATAAATATTAAGAGAAGTGCTTACTGGGCAGTTTGATAAGAATAGTATATACATTTTTCCAAATATCAGCAGATGTTACACCCCTAGGGCTCATGACTACCCCTGTTTTAAGTTTTCAGTAACAGGGATGTGTTTCCCCCATGGAGGGGGCCTCCAGTCCAATTGGAGGGCAGTTGGTTTCCACCATGACAGACGTGCCACTATTGCACCCGTTGGCTCATTTGGGCTGGCTGGCCAATTATAAGGCTTGCAGTGTCCACTGTTGAGTATCTTCACTGGTGATATCTCTTTCTCCCATTGAGCTGCATGCAGACTGGCTTTTTCCAGCTTTCTGTCAGCTGGTCTACATGGAGGAGGTTATCAGCTCAGTTCCAGCAGGATTTCTCAGGGCCTTGCGGCCCAAGTATGTGGAGTCTTCAGCAATAGGGTCTTACCATCTATTCCTGGTGGGAAACCAAGGGCCTTGGCAATGGCCTATAATGTTTTGGCACATCTTAAATTTTAATGACGTCTCTCCCTCTTGTCCTTCCCCCGATCCCATTTAGACCATTCCACCCACAGTAATCTGACCTGTCTATATTGTTCTCCCCTCCTCCCTCTATATCCCTTTTCTACCTGTCTGGCCTCTGCTGGAGGGGTGGCTCAGTGGTTAAAGGCACTGAGTTCAGTTCCCCATTACTGGAGTTGATGTGCAGTGGCAGGAGACCCTGGCATGCTTATACCTTCTCTCTCTCTTTACCTCTTTCTCTCTGCGTCTATCTCATAAGTAAATAAAGTATCTTAAGAAAAACTTTAAAAACTCTATTGTATAAATATACCACAGCTTCATTATCCATTCATGAGTTGAAGAGCACCTAGGCTGGTTCTGTTTTCCTAGCTGTTGTGAATAGCGTAGCTATAAACCTAGATGAGCAAGCATCTGACGTAATGAGTAAAGTCTTTAGGGTGTGTCCTCAGGAGTGGAATAGCTGTGTCATACAGTAAGCTTAGATTTCTACAGCGCCTGTACCAGTTTACATTCCTGCCTACAATCCTCAATGCAGAATGGTACTTTTAAAAACAAAAACAGAAACATTTATTCGAGAGAGAAAGAGGAAGATAGAGAGCACAGGCATACCAGAGCCTCTAGCTACTGCAGACAGATTCTAGACACATGCTCCACCTTTTGCATCTGGCTTTACATGGGGAATCAAACCTGGGTCCTTTATTTAGAGAGAAAGAGGTAGAGAATGGACGTGCGAGGGCCTCCAACCGTTGCAAATAAACTCCAGTTGTATGTGCCACCTTGTGCATCTGGCTTATGTAGGTACTGGGGAATTGATTTCCTAGACATTAGAAGTTGTTGAGTCTGTAGAAGGTTGTGGTTATGGAGAGTAAGGAGCAGCAAGGAGGACACAGTGTGGAAAGAGGTTGGGAAAGAGGGAAAGTAAACAAGTTGTGAGTGGGAGAAGTTGTAGAGAAAGTCCAGCAGTAGTCTGGGTGGAGAAGCGTACAGAGCGGTTTGAACATCCAGCTGAGCAGTACACACTGACGAAGTCAGCGTGGCGTAGTGGAGCACGAGTAGGGTTTCCAGAGACAGGCAGGCTAACAAAGCCAAGAGCTCTCAACTGGTTGGGCGTGTTGGCTCAGACCCTTAATCTTGACCTCAGGTGTCTGGCTGCAGTGGATTCCAGGTCAGTCTGGGCCAGAGTGAAACCCTGTCCCCACGAAACACAGAAGACAAAAAAAAAAAGCCACCGTTGATCAAGAAATGTAAAAAAATGACAAAAGTCAATCCCAAAATACAACTCATTTAAGAATGGCAAAATAAGGGTGGAGAGGTGGCTCAGCAGTTAAGACACTTGCTTCATATCCTAAGGACCAAGGAGTGAGTGGAGACCCAGGGGTGGGTGGAGAATCCCTTCACTATAGTTGTGCCCTTGCCTGCTCAGGGAGTACTGGGCGAGTAGTTCTTCCCAGCAGACTTCTTGACTAGTGGCTGGAAGCTGATACTGGCTGGTTGTGTGGTTGCTTGAAGCTCTGGGTCTGTCTCTCTTTTCTTTAATGTTATATAATTGTAAAAGTGGGGGCTAGAGCAATGGCTTAGTGGTTAAGGTGCTTGCCTGCAAAGCCAAAGGATCCTGCTTTGACTCCAGGACCCACGTAAACAGGGTGCACAAGTGGGCGCATGCATCTGGAGTTCGTTTGCACTGGCTGGAGGCCCTGGCGCTCCCATTCTCTCTCTTCCTCTCTCTCTCTCTGACTCTTTCTCTCCAATAGTAAATAAAAAATATTTAAAAAGTAATATTAAAAATTGACCAACTTAACAATTAAAATATATTTAATAAAAGTATGTATGTATATGCTGCATGCTTTTTGTCTGGTAGGGATTGAACTAGACCAGGCATGGCCTCTTCCACTGGGCTCCCTGCTCAGTGTCGTGCCTTCCGCAGCAAAGCTGTGACACCATAGAAGCTGCTTTCTTCCTGTGGTGTCCCTTCCTTTCAGAAGGGTTGTCAGGTTTTAATTAGCAGGTTGATATTTCTGTTCACTGTGTCCAGTAACTCTTCAGACTTGTGTGTGTGTGCCCCCGCCCCAATGTGGGCACAGTGCTAATCAGTGCAGGTGTTTGAGGCAGCCGCAGTTGGCATTTTTGTAGGTTCTTGTTGTGTCTGCTTGTCTAGGAGGTTTTAGGGAATTAAATGTTTGGGGAGGGACTTTTTGAGACTGTTGTGTCGTACTTGATGACAGTTTGCCCAAATGTGAGCTGCGTGTGATATGCCGGGAACATTTAGAACTTCAGGCTGTGGCTTGTCTGAAGAGTTTGGAGGGAAAGGCAGACTGAAGCCAGGGTGTTTTTGTGAAGGGAGAAGGAAGCTGCGGCCCCCGCCCCCCCCCCCCCCAGGATGGTTCTGCAGTAAAGCACTGTGTGCTTACCTGAGGCACCTTGAGAGTCAAGAAAAGGAAGGAAAGGGCAGAAGAACACCTCTTGAAGATAAGTGCTTTGCTACCAAAAGATGGTTCACAAGTGTTGAAGTCAGCTTTTGTTGCTGGGACAAACATCCAACCAGAAGCATCTTATGGGAGGAAAGAGTTTTATTTCAGGCTTACACATCCCAGAGGAAATACTGTCAATGATGGAAGAAGTTGGCTTACTTTTATACATCCAAGCAGAGAGAATCCATCTATAGCCAACACCGTAAAAACTGCCAGACTTCAAACTCACACTCAAGATCCCCCTCCAGTTAACAACCCCCCCCCCCCCCCCCCGCCACGGCCAAGCGGGGATATCTCCCTGCTAAGGGCTCAAATAGCAGGCTCAATTTCAACAAAACATCTGAATCTGTGGGGCCATACATTCAAATTACCACGTCTTATTTAAATCATTGTAAATATATACATATATATATATATATATATTTTTTTTTTTTTTTGGTTTTTTGAGGTAGTGTTTCACTCTAGCCCAGGCTGACCTGGAATTCACTATGGAGTCTCAGGGTGGCCTCGAACTCACGGCGATCCTCCTATCTCTGCCTCCCGAGTACTGGGATTAAAGGCGTGCGCCACCACGCCCGGCCATTGTAAATATTTTTTAAAAAATACTCCATTTGGACTGGAGAGATGGCATAGGACCCATGTTCGTTTTCATTTCCCCAGTACCAAAGTAAGCCAGATGCACAAGGTGGCACATGTGGAGTTGATTTGCAGTGTTTAGAGGCCCTGACATGCCCGTTCTATCATTCTCTCTCTCATAGATAGAGTTTTTTTGTTGTTAAAAAAATAATTTCATTTATTTAATTTTGCATGTGAGAGAGACAGATGGGTGCACAGGGCCTCCAGCCACTGCAGACAAACTCCATACGCATGCTCCATTGTGTATCTGGCTTTACATAGGTACTGGGGTATTGAACCCAGACTACCAGGCTTTGCAAGTGAGCACACCTAAAGATTGAGCCATATATGTACATCCCTTATCATTGTAAATCTTAAGACTTAGTGACGTGGTAACTTGCCTCTAAGAAGGTCACAGTAATGATAATGGAAGTGCAGGGTTTGTACCCAGGTTTGTCTGGTGCCAAAGCACATGTTTCTCCTGGACATGAACAAGGAGAGGTGGAAGTGGGTGGTTGAGTCTGGAGCTCAGGAGTCAGGGCCAGCCCCATGGTTTAAACATAGACAGGAATAATTTCTCCCAGCTGGGAAAATTAGATAAGCCTTTCTAAAATGGAAGGTGCTTGAGCATTCTCCATGAAAAGGAAACAAGCAGATTCCACCCTTACTGCAAACCATGTCCCACCACTTCTCACTGTTCTCCAATTGAAAAGTCCGGTTGGAGTGGTGAGGTGCAGAATACCACATGCCCCCTTGGCAAGTGGAGTCATCTATGTTGAAAAGGGGTCCCTGCGGAGAGTTCTCACTTCTGTTGAGGAGAAGACTCTTGAGGGGACTTCTCATGTTGGCTGAGTGGCCACTGAGGGTAGTTCTCGTATCTGTGAGGGGGCCCCACTGAGGAGAGTTCTTAGAGCTTCTTTCTCTTTACAGAGAAAGAGGCAGAGAGAGAGAATGGGCACGCCAGGGCCTCCAGCCGCTGCAAACAAACTCCAGATGCGTGCACCCCATTGTGCATCTGGCTAATATGGGTCCTGGGGAATTAAGCCTCGAACCAGGGTCCTTAGGCTCCACAGGCAAGTGCTTAACTGCTAAGCCATCTCTCCAGCCCTTCTTTTTTAAAAATACTTCTCTTCTCTTCTCTTCTCTTCTCTTCTCTTCTCTTCTCTTCTCTTCTCTTCTCTTCTCTTCTCTTCTCTTCTCTTCTCTTCTCTTCTCTTCTCTTCTCTGACAGAGAAGCAGATAGAGAGAATGGGCACGCTATGGCCTTTAGCTACAGCAGATGAACTCTAGATGCATGTGCCACCTTGTGCATCTGGCTTACATGAGTCCTGGGGAATTGAACCTGGGTCCTTAGGCTTCACAGGCAAGCATCTGAACTGCTAAGCCAGCGCTCCAGCCCTGAGTTCTTATATCTTCTGAGGGAAGTTCTCACATCTGCTGAGGTTGAGGCTGTGTGTTTGAATGGCTTCATGTCACAGTAAAGTGCAGTAGCCACAGCCATAGAGAAATCAGGACCCCTTGCTGTGTGACCTCCTCCTGTCCTATCTCAGCATCTCTGTTCTGGGTAGAGTGGGCTATGTTGGCTACTCCTTTGTGGGCAGAGCTTTATTTGTAAGGGAATATAGCTTCTCTTTTTACTTTTATAGTCATCGAGATCTCAAATTTTGATCTGTTTGTTTGCTTGTTTGTTGTTGGTTTTTCAAGGTAGGGCCTTGCTCTCTAGCCCAGGCTGACCTGGTATTATTCACTATGTAGTCTCAGGATGGCCTTGGACTCATGGTGATCCACATACAAGTGCTGAGATTAAAGGTGTGCACTAGCTTGTCTGGTCTCTCTCTCTCTCTTTTTTTCTTTCTTTCTTTTCTTTTTTTTTTTGAGGTAGGGTCTTACTCTAGCCCAGGCTGACCTGGAATTCACTCCTTAGTCTCAGGGTAACCTCGAATTCACGGTGATCCTTCTGCCTCTGCCTTCCGAGTGCTGGGATTAAACCATGCCCAGCCCCAGTCTTGTTTTTTAAATCAAGATAAAGACTAGATGTGTATTTGTTGATGGGGTAAAAATTGTGTGTAAGGAAGTTCAGTTCAATTGTACAAGATGGTTTTGGCAGTCATATGTTAGTCTCACCTGTGGTCTTCAGCTGTGCCCTGGAGTCTTCCTTGTGCTGACTGGGGTTAGAAGTGTGGGGCTCCTGCTCTTAAATGCTCAGTCACTGTTCCACTAGAGAAAACTAAACCATCAAAGAAAGGCACTGCTGGACAAACATTCCACCAGAAGCATCTTACAGATAGAAAGGGTTTATTTCAGGCTTATGCATCCCAAGGGAATACCACCAATGGCAGAAGAAGCTGGCTCGCTTCCGTAGATCCAAGCAGAGAGATGCCATCAAAGCCGAGCGTGAAATTGACTCCTCACATTAGGGCAGGATTCATGATCTGTCCCCAAACCCACCTTAGGGCTGGAGTCCAAGATTCACCCCCAGAGATGCTGGAGACTCAAGTTACAAGGTCAGTATGAGTCTGTGAGGCCATACTTTCAAACCACTGCAGGCAATGTCTGTTGGTTGGTTGATTTTTGTGTTTATTTTGAGACAGAGTATTGTATTCAGCTCCGCAATGCTGAGCTGAACATCCAGCCAAACACAGTTTATGGGAGGAAGGGGTTTATTTCAAGCTTCCAGATCCAGGGGAAGTTCCATGCATGGCAGAACTGCTTCCCTATGTCCAAGCAGAGAGAAGCAATTGCAGCAAGCCAACACCAACCATGCCGACATGAAGCCCAGCAAATGCCCCCCACCAGAGCTTGGACTGCTCACCACACACCTTTGGGCTGGAGTCAGATAGGCCCCAGTGACTCCTCCTTCAGCAGGCTGCTTGAGACCTAAGCAGGAAGTTTAACATTAATAAAATGCCTGAGTCTGTGGGGCCATGCATTCATTTATTTATTTATTTACATTCAGACTATCTCACAGAGTCTTACTCTATGTCCCTGGCTGGCCTGGAACTCCTGACAGTCCTCCTGTCTCTGCCTCTTAAATGCTGGGGTTGCAGGTGTGAGTTGCCAGGCCCAGAGCCTGGTACTATTTGCCATTAGATAAGTGAAGGGTTGTTTTTTTTTTTTTTTTTGGTGAAGGTTTTAAAAAATATTTTTATTTGCTTAGAGAGTAAGAATGAATGAACATGGGCCTGCACTGCAAGTGAACTCGAGACACATGCACCACTTTGTACATCTTGCTTAATTTGTGTACTGGGGAATCAAACCCAGGTTGTTAGGCTTGGCAGGCAAGTGCTTTAACCACTGAGCTCTCTCCAGCCCCTAAGAGAAGGCTTATTGACTCCTGTCTTCATAAAATAGTTTTTGTCGCCAGGCATGGTGGTGCATGACTTTGATCCTAGCCCTCAAGAGGCAGTGGTAGGAGGATTGCCATGAGTTCAAGGCCAGCCTGAGACTGCATTGTAGATTCCAGGTCAACCTGGGCTAGAGTGAGACCCTACCTCAAAGGAAAAAAATAAATAGCTTTGGTCAAAGTTATAGGCATGAGTCAGAGACCCACTGCTACGGTAAACATGTTTTAAACATTAACCTTGTTTTTTTTTTCTTTTTTTTAAAAAAATACTTATTTATTTGAGAGAAGGAGAGAAAGAGGCAGATAGAGAATGGGCATTTCAGGGCCTTTAGCTGCTGCAAACGAATTCCAGATGCATGCCCCACCTTGAGGGTCCTGGGGACTTGAATCTCAGTCCTTTGGCTTCACAGGCAAACACCTTAACTGCTAAGCCATCTCATCTCTCCAGCCTTTTTTTTTTTTCTTTTTGAGCCTTTTTTTTTCTTTTTTGTGCACATGTGTGTAGTGTGTGTGTGGTGTGCTGGTGTATATGTCCTATGTACACATCCAGAAGCCAGAAGAGAATGTTTTTATTGCTTTTATTTATTGTTTTAATATTTATTTACTTATTTGAGGGGGGAGTTACACACACACACACACACACACACACACACCCCGGGGGGGGGGCGGGGGGATGAATGAGAATGAGCATGCCAGGGCCTCTCACTGCAAACAAACTCCAGGCATATGTGCCACCTTGTGCATCTGGCTTACATGAGTACTGAGGAGTTGGACCTGGGTTCTTAGGCCTCCTTATAGGCAAGTGCCTTAACCTCTAAGTCATCTCTCCCGACCTTTTAATTTTATTCTTCTACTCATACTTGCATATCCTTCATAAGATATTTTTCAAATGAGAATTTTCTGTAGATTCTGAATACTTTACTTTTCTGTTACATAACCTACAGATGTTTTTTTTTGGTCCATTATCTTTTTTTTTCTTTTTAAATGTTTATTAGCATTTTCCATGATTATAAAAAAGTCCCATGGTAATTCTCTCCCCCCCATACACTTTCCCCTTTGAAATTCCATTCTCCATCATATTACCTCCCTATCACAATCATTGTACTGACATATATACACAATATCAACCTATTAAGTACCCTCTTCCTTTCCTTTCTCTTCCCTTAATGTCTCCTTTTTAACTTACTGGCCTCTGCTACTAAGTATTTTCATTCTCATGCAGAAGCCCAATCATCAAGCTACAGATGTTTTTGTTTGCCAGGTATGGAGGTTTGATTCAGGTGTCCCCCATAAACTTAGGTGTTCTGAATGCTAGGTTCCCCAGTTGATGGCAATTGGAAATTAAAGCCTCCTGGAGGTAGTGTATTGTTGGGGGCATGCTTATGAGTGTTATAGACATTTTCCCTATGGTGGTGTTTGGCACACTTTCCTGTTGCTGTTGGTGACCTGATGTTGGTCAGGAGGTGATGGCCACTTTCTGCTCATGCCATTGTTTTCCCCTGCCATCATAGAGCTTCTCCTTGAGTCTGTAAGCCAAAATAATTTTTTTTTTCTTTCTCTCACAAGCTGCTTTTGGTTAGATCATTTCTGCCAGCGATGCAAACCTAACTGAAAAAAAAAAAAGTTGGTACCAAGAGTGGGGTCATTACTACTAGGCCCCTGACTGTGGCTTTTGGCCTTTTGGAGTTGACTTTTGAGAAGAATGTGAAAGGATTTGAAATCTTGGCCTGAGAGAGGCCTTGCAGTGCTGTTAGTACAGCTTGATGGACTATTTTGGTCAGACTTAAAAGACCTGAATGCAGTAAGAACTATGGAATGTGGGGTTGGTTTATGAGGGTGAGAAAGAGCTTTGTTTGGACTGGCCTAGAAGCAGTTTGTGTGAGAGGCTTGCTCTTATGCCCATGTCCTGAGAACTTGTGCAGGGCTGCTTTGCATAGAAATGGACTGGTGTGAGCAGAGGGATATGACCCAGAAATGAAATCTTTGGGCCGAAACTGCTGCCTGTTCAGCTGTAATCGTATGAGAGATTACAACCATTGAGATTGGGCAGCTGACCTGCATTGTGACAACAGGAAGAATGCAGTCTTTTGATGGGGCCTGACTTCTGAAGGAGTGTCCTGGTCTTCAAAGTCTACTTTATCCCCCCCTGGATTAACATATTGGCATCCCACCTGGTATTATGGCATATAAGACATGCAGGAAAGAGAGGATCATTGAGTTTGCAACATGGTCTTGTGTTTTGGAACTGTCCATGGGCAGTGTGAAGCAGGTTTGCTGGATGCCTGCATGGAGCCGTGAGGATGGACCATGGCTTGCAGCGGAGACCCAGTGGAGACGACTGGACCATGAGATAGCTGCCAGCCTGGGATCAAGTTTTCCAGGACACTGAATAGCCTAGCTGGAGGGGTGTAATTGGAACTCCAGAGACTTGTTCCTGGTTAGAATTAATCAGACTTGGAGACTTGTTCTGGCTAAAGTTGTTGGACTTGGATCTACAGAGTTTGATGTTTGCCCTGTTTAAATCTTGTATTTGTTGGGCTGGAGAGATGGCTTAGCAATTAAGACACTTGCCTGCAAAGCCAAATGACCTCGGTTCAATTCCCCAGTACCCATGTAAACATGCATCTGGATTTCATTTGCAGTGGCTGGAAACCCTGACATGCCCATTCTCCCTCCCTCCCTCTTCTTCCCTCTCATTCTCTCTGCCTCTTACCTTCTCTCAAATAAATAAAGAAAAATAAAATATATTTAAAAATCTTGTATTTGTTGAATATTTCTTTGTTATGCCCAATGCCATCTTTTGCAGTGTGTTTATTCTGTGCCATTATGTTTTTTTGTTTTTTTTTTTGAGGTTTACTTTTTGGTATTATGGCTCAGTTAAAAGACTTTGGACTACGGGGATGTTTGAACATCACTGGGGGTATTAAAAACTATGGGGCTTTTAAAGTTGGATGAATGCATTGCATTTTACATCATATATGGTTATCAGTTTATGGGGACCAGGGACAGAAGGTGGTGGTTTGATTCAGGTGTCCCTCATAAACTTAGGTATTCTGAATGCTAGGTCCCCAGCCAATGGCAATTGGAAATTAAAGGCTCCTGGAAGAGGTGCATTGTTGGGGGCGGGCTTATGGGTATTATAGCCAGTTTTCCCATGTCAGTATTTGGCACACTCCTGTTGTTGACGTTGGCCACCTGATGTTGGCCAGGAGGTGATGTCCACTCCCTGATCATGCTGTTTGCCCCTGCCATTGTGGAGCTTCCCCTCGAGTCTGTAAGCCAAAACAGCTTCTCTTGGTCGGGTGATTTCTGCCAGTGGTGCGACCCTGACTGCGACACCAGGCTGTGCTTCCTGTCCAGCGCCCTGTGCCCCAGCAGCTTTTCTGACGCTGATCGTGGCCTCCCCCCAGAATTCCTCTCGTGAATTTTTTTTTTTTTTTTTTTTTTTTTTGGTTTTTTGAGGTAGGGTCTCACTCTGACTCAGGCTGACCTGGAATTCACTATGTAGTGTCAGGGTGGCCTCGAACTCACGGTGATCCTTCTACCTCTGCCTTCCGAGTGCTGGGATTAAAGGTGTGCACCACCACGCCCGGCTCCTCTTGTGAATTCTTATGGTGCCAAGCTGCCCTGGGTTCAAGTTTTCCCACCTGTGGGGGTGGAGATGCTCTGTTCAGGAGCTACAAAGCTACTGAACTGAGTGGATATTCTTCTGAGCTGGTGTCTTCTTCTGCTGGGCTGATTGTGGCTGTCCTTGATGTCATCATTGGTGACAGCTCTGGATATTGATTCTTCTGGCTGTAATAACAATGTGACGTTTCTCAGCAGCTGGGTGTCTCGTGTGGAAGCTAGGGCGAACACTTTATTAGTTTAGCATTTTGCATTCTGAGGTTTCTTCAGGGACATATTTTGTCTGTGTTTACATTCGTTTTAGAATTAGATTTGTATGATTGGGCTTTGTGTTGGGATACCAGGGTACACTGTGTGCCATTTGAAACAACAGGTAAGGCGGGTGTGTGCTGCTCGAAACACAGCAGTTGCCAGGCTTTGTTTTTGTTTCCAGAGCGTCAGCTTAGTGTGTGACCTGTCTGCTCAGCAAAGCAGACATGCAGTGACCTCACTCCTGAATTAATGCTCACTGAAGAGCTTTCCCTGTCTTGACTGCCCTGTGGAGCCTAGGATGGCCTCGGCCTGTGAGAGCTTGGTCAGAGGGTCTAGCAGAGGAGTGCAGCCACTCACACTCCCTTGATTCTTCTCACCGTGGAAGCTTGTCCTTTTTCCACAGCTTCTGGGGCACAGCACGGTGGGGGTGGGGAGGGGGGAGGAAGAGGACACCACCTCATCACCCCTAGTGGATGCAGCTCTAGCAACCAGTTGTGAAGAAGAGGCAACAATGTATGTGTTCATGGAGTTTCCACCTTAGAAGGAACACTTCACGTAGACAAGATGGGAAAGCAGTACGGGACACTAGCTGGGTAGGGAAGACAGTGCAAGTGGTACCTTGTAATGCCAACAGAAGAATTTAAAGAATAGATTGCACTCTCGAGGTCCATGTCTCCCTGTCTAGTATATATTAGTGTACTTTCTGCACACAGACTTTTGAAGCCTCAAGTGTCCTGCCCTTCTGGCATCTATCAAAAGTCCTTGTTGGCTGGGCATGGTGGCGCACCTCTTCAATCCCAGCACTTGGGAGGCAGAGGTAGTAGCATCACTGAGTTTGAAGCCAGTCTGGAACTTCAGTGTGAATTCCAGGTCAGCCTGGGCTAGAGTGAGGCTCTACCTTGGGGGAAAAAAAAAAGTCTTTGTAGTTGGACATGGTGGCACAGTCCTTTAATCCCAGTACTCAGGAGATAGGAGGATTACCATGAATTCAAGGCCAGACTGAGGTAAGGAGTTCCAGGTTAGCCTGGGCTACTGTAAGACACTACTTCAGACAGACAAAAACAAAACAAAACAAAACCAACCCAGGGCTGGAGAGATGGCTTAGCTGTTAAGCGCTTGCCTGTGAAGCCTAAGGACCCCGGTTTGAGGCTCGATTCCCAGGACCCACATTAGCCAGATGCATAAGGGGGCGCATGCGTCTGGAGTTTGTTTGCAGTGGCTGGAGGCCCTGACATGCCCATTCTCCCTCTCTCCTTCCTTCCTTCCCTCCCTCCCTCCCTCCCTCTCCCCCCCTCTCCCCCTTTCTCTCTGTTGCTCTCAAATAAATAAATAAAAATAAAATATTTTCTGTAGGTGATGTGTGCCTTCCTTCTCCTTCTCAAAGGCTCTCTTTAGGTCTGAGGAATAGTGACTTGGACAGTGACAAAAAGAAGAGAAACTATGTTTGCAAGAGAGTAAACGAATACAGATTGAAAAGAGCTGTTAGTGCTTGTTTCTTAGGCTTATATCTGCAGAGCTGAGACCACAGGTCCTGTATCAGATTGGTATCTGACTTACTTGGTAATATGTACTGTGGATATGAAAGTATTGACGCCATATCAGGAGATAAATGTCAAAGGAAGAACATGTCTTCCTAACATCAGAGTTTTATAAGCTCCAGAAAAGGAACAGAACACTTTCTAAGCACCAGAGTGCAGTATGAGTCCTTCCTGCTCTCTGTATGTGCACATGCAAGTAATCAGCGTGTAGTGCTGATACAACTAGAAATGGTGGTAGGGTATCTCACCCCTCAGACTCTGGTCTGCAGTGTTCATCTCTCTCACCCCTCAGACGCTGGTCTGCAGTGTTCATCTCACCCCTCAGACGCTGGTCTGCAGTGTTCATCTCTCTCCTCAGACTCTGGTCTGCAGTGTTCATCTCTCTCACCCCTCAGACTCTGGTGGTCTTACTGGTCTGTAACGTTCATCTCCTCATTCCATCAGCCTATGGTCTTGTTGGCTCTGTAGTTTTCATTTTCCAGTGTTACATGTGTGTCATTTTCAAAAGGTGTCACTTAGGAATATGGGCTTGTTCCTTCTGCCTTTGCATGACTTACTAGCTTACTCTAACACTGAATAAATCACAGCTATTTTACCACCTACCAAAGGACATGTTGTTTGCCTGTGTTTGATCGGTATTGAATAAAGCTACCATAACATCTCTGTTCAGGCTTTGGGGTGGCAATACATTTCCTCCCCATTTGGGGAGATACCAAGGAGAGTCACTACTGGATTGTGTGATGAGAGATGTCTACTGTCTTCATGGTGGTGGTGTCATTCCCTGCAGCCCGTGTGAGGCCTTGTGTTCCATTGGATCCACCACGTGGTATTTTCAGCGCTGTAGACCGTGAACATTCTAGGCAGCATGTTGTGATAGGCCATTATACCATCCGTGTCTATGTGATGCTGTGCTTGAGCAGATCTTTTGCCCATTTCTGGTGGGGGGGGGGGCAGGAACAGGGCCTCATGGAGCCCAGAATGGCTGCAAACTCATTGTGTAGCTGAGGTTGACCCAGACCCCCTGGTCTTCCTGCCTCTGTCTCCTAAGTGCTAAGATTAGATGATATTTTCCATGCCTGATCTTGTGCAGTGCTGGGGAAAAAACCCAGGGCCCCAGCACTGCTTACTACTCCACAGGCTGAGCCACGCCCCTGGCCTTTGGAAAAGCAGATGGTTCGTTTCTTGTCTCGGCTTCTAAGAGTTTCTGTATGTTTTGGACTGCAGTCTTTGTCACCAGATAGATCTATGGCTTGTCTTTTCACTTTGTTTCTTCCTTTCTTTCTTTTTGGTTTTCCAAGGTAGGGTTTCACTCTAGCCCAGGCTGACCTGGAATTCATTATGTAATCTCAGGGTGGCCTTGAACTCACAGTGATCCTCCTACCTCTGCCTCCCAAGTGCTGGGATTAAAGATGTGCAACTATGCCTGGCTTTTTCTTTTGTTTTTTTGAGGAAAGGTCTTGCTCTAGCCCAGCCTGACCTGGAAATGACACAGCATTCTTCCTACCTTCTTTTTACTTTCTTGACAGTGTTCTTAAAAAAATACATTTTTTTCATTTGTTTTAGAGAGAGGGAGGTAGGAGGAGTATGGGTGCCCAAGGCGCTCTTACTGCAGCAAATGCTCACCAGATGCATGCCCTACTTTGTACATCTGTCTTTGCATAGGTGCTTGGAAATCAAACTGGGTCAACAGGCTTTGCAAGCAAGCACCTTTAATCATTAAGCCGTTTTCCCAGCCCTTTTTTTTTTTTTGTGGTGCAGTGGTGGTGGGGGGATCAAGGCAGGGTCTTGCTCTAGCCCGGGCTGAGCTGGAATTCATTCTGTAGTCTCAGACTGGTCTCGAACTCTTGGTGCTCTTCCTACCTCTGCCTCCTGAGTGCTTGTATTAAAGGTGTGTGCCACCATGCCCAGCTTAGAGCAGATTTTTATTTATTTATATATTTTTAAGCATTTATTTTCATGGTAGGCACAGGCTGTACTGTGAACCACAGCCCAGACCACATGTTTATTTTAAATGAAATGTACCTTGTCACTTATTACTCTCATAATTTTACCTTTGCTCGTTTTATCTAAAAAGTCATCCAAATCCAAGGTCCTTTTGATTTCCTTCATGTTGCCTTTTATGCTTTTGTAATTTGGTATTGCTAAGTACATTTTAGTTTTTATTTTCTGGTAGAATTGAATTGTTACGTTAAAAATAAAATTATATCTTTACCTCTTAAAACATTGAGTTCTGCCAGTTAACAGATGGGATCATAAGGCATGCTTGAGGTTACAGACGAGAAGGGCCTAGGCTGAACGAGTCACCTGGAGTTCTCACTGCTCCTTTTCCAGCTTCTGCAACATTGGCTTCTCAGACACTCATTTGTAAAGATGGTACTTATATTTCTCGAAAGGAAGACTTTGTGTTTGGCATGGTTCTTAAGATAAATGGTTACAGTAAATTGCTCAAACCATGCATAATTGGAAGAACATTTAAAATTTTCATTAAACACTTTTCCACAAAATGCTCTGAGATCTACTGATTGATAAACTGGATACCGTCTTCTCCCTTCTCTTTCCCTCTCCTCCTCCTCTTTTAAGGTAAGGTGTCCATCTCAGGCTGTCATCAACTTGTGATCCTTCTGCCTCAGCCTCTGGAGTGCTGGAATTAGAAGTGTGAGCCATCGCAGCTGACTCATATCCAGCCTTTTTTGAAGAGGCCTTCAGCATCTGAACCTGACCTTTTGGGGTGAGAAACATGCTGACGATGGCTGGCCCCCGACCTTATGCTAGCGTTTTGGATCAGTTCCCTTCAATGGCCACGCGGCCAGATGAGAGCAGGGCTCCTCCGCTTGCTTCCAGCGATGGCACGCTCCTGGTGTTCTGCAAATGCTGCTTTCTCCAGCACCCAGGATCAGGTCCTGCAGGTTCCTTCAGGAGCAATTTTTTTTTCTATGCCTGTTTTTCTTTTGTTTGTTTTCTTTCTGAAGCAGGGTCTCACTCTAGCTAGTCCAGGCTTACCTGGCACTTACTCTGTAGGCCTAGGCTGGCCTTGAACTCATGACAATCCTCCTGTTTTAGCCTCCTGGGGTGCTGGGATTAAAGGTGTGTGCCAACACACCTGGCCGTTATTTTTATTTCTTATTTATTTGTATACAGAGAGAGTGAGAGACAAGGGGTGCACTAGGGCCTCTAGCCACTTCATGTGAACTCCAGATGCATGTACCACTTTGTGCATCTGGCTCTGTGTGGGCACTGGGGAATTGAACCCCCATCTTTAGGCTTTGCAGGCAAGCACCTTACCTGCTGAGCCATCTCCAGCCACAAAGCAATTTTAAAAGAAAAGAACAAGCAGGTGGTCCAGGACAGCTGTGAATGTGCAGGTGACATCATGTGGTAGGGTCAGTAGGTTGGGCGCCTCTGCTGGAGCTTGTGAGAAATTCGTATTCAGATGCCTCAGCAAGCATATGTCAGTCTCCACAGGTCAGCACAGTCATGGGGGAGCAGAAAGAACACCGCGTTCTGTGAAGCAAGAGTACAACACTTCAAGCATAATTGTAACTTCTAGGTTGATGCCACTTGTTTTGCCTTCCATTCACATCTTAGATGCGCAGTTTCTAATTTTATATAGACATCTGAAATAAGGAATAGACGGTCAGGAAGAAAATGATTAAAATTATGTGTTATGGTTCTAAAAAGACAAATCATTTTTTTCATCTCTTAGGGAAAAAATCTAACTTTTGAAGGATATTTCATTTATAAAATTGACTTCATATTTTATAAGCAATGTTTAAATTTATTGGTGATAAATATGCATGTTTGTATAGTAAAATCCCATTTTTTACATAATGCTTTAATGGAAATGGCAGTTTTATGAAATGAAAGTGACTAGTAAAAATCTGAACGGTGCTCATAAGCCTTTCCGTCATTTTTATTGAGGTTTTTGTGGATTCTAATTCATTAGTACTGGGGAAGAAGCACACTAATGTGGTTTATCTCCTGTAATTACTCAAATCGAATTTATTTTCAATAAAATGCTTGGAGTAAATTGCCCAGAGTGGGGAGAGGAGGATCAGGCCTGGTTTTACAAAATGGCTTGATTTCTACCCATGGACCCTTGCTTATTTTATCAGTTATGTTGCTCCATTGCATATATTTTCAGCATAGATCCCTCCAGAGTTTTACAAGTACTCACTCATGAAAGCCTAGGACGCAGAATTGAGTGTGAACAGAACAATAAAGGCTGTTTATTTTGCCCTGCTTATTGCTACCAGTATTACATGTCTTTTAATAATTTAGACTTTATGTAAGTAGATCATTTAGATTTCTAGCTAATAGATGAACCTTGGGAAATTCTTACAATTCACTTAGTATTTACAGTGAGATCTGGCTTATTTTCATAGAGTGCCTAGAGAAGGTTGATGGAAGAATTAATCTGTTATTTAA
Source organism: Jaculus jaculus (assembly GCF_020740685.1). Taxonomy (NCBI): domain Eukaryota; kingdom Metazoa; phylum Chordata; class Mammalia; order Rodentia; family Dipodidae; genus Jaculus; species Jaculus jaculus. The sequence continues at coordinate 136,437,895 of NC_059109.1, forward strand.
ACCCGGCTTCATGGGGATGGGTCGGGTTAGGGAAGATGCTAGAAACTGAGTTGGACACTAGCAAGTGCCCTGTGATGGTGAGGCACACTTTTGGGTGTTGTGAGCCGCCACTCAGCCTTCTGGTCTGAAAGTGCTTCACACTCTTGGGGCAGAATCTTGTTGGAATTAGTAGCGTGACATTGTTCTAGAAAGTTTTGTGGACTGCCAGAGTTTCGGTCACATTCAAATGTCATTTGATTTTGATTTTGCTTTCTAAAATTTTTAATTATTTTTTCAAAGGGGGGAGAGAGAAGGAAAATGAGAATAAGCTCTCTAGGCCTCTGGCCACTGCAGTGAACTCCAGATGTACGAGTCATTTTGTGTATCTGGCTTTACATGGGTACTAAGGAATCAAACCCGGGCCACTGGGTTTTGCAAGCAAGTGCCTTTATTTTTATTTTATTTTATTTTTTGGTTTTTCGAAGTAGGGTTTCACTCTAGCTCACGCTGACCTGGAATTCACTATAGAGTCTCAGGGTGGCCTCGAACTCACGGCGACCCTCCTACCTCTGCCTCCCAAGTGCTGGGATTAAAGGCGTGTGCCACCACACCCAGCACAAGTGCCTTTAAGCACTGAGCTGTCTCTCCGGCCATACTTTTTTTTGAGGCAGGTTCTTATGTAACCCAGGCTGGCCCTCTTAACTCCATATACAGGCAGGGATGGCCTTGAACCTCTCTCATCCTCCTGCCTGCACCTGAGTGCTGGGACTGTAGGTATGTGCTACCAGCCTGGTTTATGCAATACTAGAGATCAAGCTTGGGCTTTGTGCATTGCATGTGAGGCAGACTGTAACCCAGCCCTGTCCAGCCCCTTTGTTTTGTTTCTGAGACAGTGAACTCTGGCTCACCTTGAACATGGGGTTGTCCTCTTGCTTCTGCCTCTGCCTCTCAAGTGGTGGGATTCTAGGTATGTACCACCACACCAGGCCTGTGAGTTCTTTTTCTTCAGGCTGATTGATATGGGAGACTTAATCCCTTCAGCGTTCACTTTCTCCCCTGGTGCTTGGGGCTGCCTGAGCTCGAGGGAAGGGAGATAGTGTCTTGTGAATTGTTTATACCCATAAAGTTTATATGTCTGTTGCTTCTTTTGGCCCTAGAAACCCAGAGTTATTTTTTTAAAAGTTGTTATATATATATTATAACAGGTTATACTCTTATCCTCTCATTCTGTTCCCATTAGCCTGTGGACCCTCCTCAGTGGGGTTATGGTTATTCACTGGGATTATGAAGGCCTCAGTCAGATCCTCTGGAATAGTTGTGGGGGAGGGAACCATGCCTCAGGGCATTCCTACCCACTCTCTGGCTCTTACAATCTTTCCGCCCGTCTTTTGCAATGTTCCCTGAATCATGGCAGGCCTGTTGGTAGTCTGATTTAGTGTTGTTAGCTCTTCTGTTTTTAGCTCCCACTTACAAAGTGATCCCCACTTTAAGCAAAGGGGGATTAGACGTCATCCTCGTGTGAGTCAGCTTGCATGCACTGGAGAGTGGAATAGGATAGAATTCCAGAGCACTACTGCCTGTGTAATCTCCTGGACGCTTGGCAGAGTGTCCCATTCCTTCCTGGAGACCAAGGGCTTGCTTCGTCAGCATCTGGCACTCTCTTGAAGCCGAAGATCCTTTGGGCCAGGATACCTACTGCCTGTGTTCTCTGAGAAGGCAGAAAGAGTGGCTTGTGATGGAGTCAGTAGCTCTGTCTTTCCCCACTTGTCTACATAGCCGCACCTCATGCTTTTCTACCCTGACTCTCAAAAGGCCAAAGGCTGGGCTTGGAAGGTAAGCAAGTGGTGAAGTTGTTCTCCATGGGTGTTTGATTCTGGAAGGTTTTGTCCATGGAATGCCAGTAGCTTTCTGGATAGATCCCAACCACTAATGATCTAGGAGTTAGACAGTGTGCTATAATGTGACCTTTGTATTCTTACCATCACCTCTGTGCAAAATAGTGCTGTAGAAATGACAGGGAGATTAAGGCTGGGAGTGGAAGCGACAGGTAAGTGAGGCTAGGCACACAACACATGGAGGCACCCGTGCAGCAGAGAGCAGCCACTGCCTTGTACAAGAGTGCTGTGTGGACACAGCGCGAGAAGACCTGTTAGGATGTGGGGGATGGTCAGAGGAAGGGTTCATGACCCGCCCCAGAAGGCAAGCAAGGTGGTCTCTGTGGGAGGCTGAGATGTTTAGGGCTGCCAGTGTATTTGTGTGCAGCTAGAGTTCAGCAGGGGCGGTTTTCTGTGTTCATCCAGGGTTTCTTGGTGATAAAATCATGCATAAACAAATGTGAAAATTATTTTATGCTCAATTTGTCCCCCTAATGTGCACGTCAATCATAGTTGGACAAATGTGTGTTGTGTATAGACATATATATATGCATATATATGTATGTATATATATGTGTGTATATATATATGTATACATACATACATACATACATACATACATACATACTTTTTGTAGTAGAACTGGCTGTGGTTTATTTGATTTTTGGAACTGAATCCTTTTTACTTTTTCACTGTCCACCATTATTGATTTCTTAATTTGTATTTAAGTTAAGTCCATATCAGATCGATTTTTCATAGTTCAGTACTTCTAGCAGAAGCCAACCTGAGATGTTAATTTTTCTGGAGAGAATCCATGAATGGCTTTCCTTTAGTTAATATATATCAGAACCTTTATTCCATGGTAGGCACAGTGCTAGGGAACAGAGTCGGGGAAAATAAAATCTGAAGCTTAGTCTCATTTCTTTCTTTTTTTGGTTTTTCGAGGTAGGGTCTCACTCTAGACCAGGTTGACCTGGAATTCACTATGGAGTCTCAGGGTGGCCTCGAACTCATGGCAATCCTCCTTCCTCTGCCTCCTGAATGCTGGGATTAAAGGCGTGCGCCACCGTGCCCGGCCTTAGTCTCATTTCAAAGCACACCCTTGAATTTTTTTGGTTCTGCTGAGATGGGACAGACTGTCATGCTCCCTCTCTCCTCCTCCCTTGTAAACATAAAGGCTGAACTAGAAAGTTTGCCTGGAGGAAACAAAGATACAGCATTATGTAAAACAGGCCGTAACTGTCACTTTGCAAAGGACCTAGGACTGGATGTAGCTCTGAAATGGACTGCACAGACAAGTCCTTAGGCTTGAGTCCCTGGCTCTGCATCTGCACACACTTTTTAAATGGCAAAAAGAGGGACCGAGCAGTCATGTAGATCGCCCCCTTCCACCTGACCTCCTGTTGTAGGTTTAGAATGTCATGGATGGAGTTCATACTCTTCCCTCCCCAGTGCTGTCTGCATGTGTACTGTTACGTAAGTATAGGCGATGTGGAATGATCTCCCAAATGGTTAATATTAGTTACCTCAGGGCACAGAGGAAAGCTTATTAACTTCCTCTTTATACATCTTTCATTGTTTGGTTTAAGAAGCATGTTTTACTTTTTTAATTAAAAAATCTAATAAAGCCGGAAATGAATAAATAATGCTAATAAACACTACCCCAGGGCCATGCAGCTTTGCTTCAGTCCTTCTGGGAACTCGAGCTGTTAACGTGGAGCATGGTTCAGGTGTGAGTTGCCCAGCAGGGCTCTGAGCAGCTCAAAGTAGTTTAGGATGATTTCAGCTGCCTGGCCCTGCAGCTGCACCATACTCTAGAGGCTTCTGTGGTGATAGACCACTGGCACCCCATAATCCATTGTATGCCTGCTGCTCTTGGCACATGTTCTTTATGATTATTGGGATTGCAGTTCAGGCCTTCACACAGTCCCTGGTAGTATCATCTTGTGTTGTGGGGCCACCTGGATCCAGGGTCTTGGTACTGTCTAGATGGCAGCCCGTCTTCCCTCACCCTGCTTTGGTTTGCTAGACAGCAGCGATTCTGTGCTTGTTAGGTCGTAGCAAGATGCTGGGTGCTGATGTTGACTGGGGGCCTGGTGATGGTGGGAGCGTCTAGGCTGCGTTCATCCCCTGGCGTGGTCCAGAGACCAGTTTGATCTTGGTGTCTTCTTTCACCATATCTGTATCCGTCTTGCCAGAACCTGGTATGTTACCCAAACTTTCCCAGGACGCCAATCAGTGTTTCTCTCACTCACAGGTCCCTTTACTGATGTTGTCACCACCAACCTCAAGCTTGGCAACCCGACAGACCGGAATGTGTGTTTTAAAGTGAAGACCACAGCACCCCGTAGGTACTGTGTGCGGCCCAACAGTGGGGTCATCGATGCCGGGGCCTCCATCAACGTATCTGGTACGTACCGAGACTGGAGGGTGGGCGCAGAAGACCCCAGAGGCAGCCCACTTTTACTTTGTTAGATCATGGGTGTTCATTGTAGCACAGCAAGGCAACAGGCTTTTCTCCACGTCCTCCAGCCCCACCTCCTGTTTCCATAGTGTCTTCTGTCCATGCTTTCAGCCCTCGTGCCTCCGTCACCCGGCATTACTAAAGTGGCAGCTTAGATGGGACGTCAGAACGAGTTGGGCTTCTGCTTCTGCTTATTTGAAATTAAATCTGCCCTTTGGCAGTAAATGGAAAGGGGCTAAACAAACTTTACTTTGTGGGAGAAAGCTAGATAGAGTTATTTTCTTCCTTAAGCCGAATGATTTCTGATGTTGCATTGCCATTGCAGTGATTGGCAGGTGCACTTCCCTTACAGAGGAACTCAAGAAGCCGAGGGTGAGGAAATGGGGGTACACTCGAGGCTGTAGCGGTGTGCTTGTCTTGTCATTCCTTCCCCTTCTGTCTGAGGGTGTGTGGATCTTCCAAACCTGACTTCTGAAAAAAGGCTGGCGAAGGGCTCAAGTCAAGAGCTGGTTTTCAGAATGAAGGTAGCATGAGTCAAGGGTTAATGTTTAAATGCGTCTTAGAAACGGAAGAAACTTGTTGCTTATTAGAACTTCTAGACTTCAGGGAGATCTAGAGGGGCGTGTATGGCCTCTAAACACAGGTGACTCAGTGTTCCCTGGCTTCTGCAGTGTTAGAGGCCACTACTCATTTGAAGTGAGTATCTGTCTGGCTTTTTCCATGATAGAGTTTGATTGTGATACATTTGGCTATTCATTTGACACCTAAAAGAAAATGATTCACCTCTTTGGAAAGATACAAGGTGTTTCATTATCTCAAACTCACTTGCCTTGGTGGCGTCTCATCAGCACACCCACACCAGCTCCCCCATACGCTCCTCCCTGAGCCTGCGGGGACTGGTCTGGACTCCTGAATCATATTCTTACCCAGGAGCTATTAGGGGAGCCAGCACTGATAAAAGGGTTCCTAGACTGGGCCTGCACCCTACTCACTTTCTTCTTTGTCATTTGCCCTGTGCGGATGCTTTGTAACCTCCATTGTATGATAGTCCTTGGGTCAGGACACCGGCGTGTGACAGCCAAGATGTGTACTCCTCTGTTTGGCCCCAGCCCATGCTGTGTGAGCTGGTATGTTGGTAGAATGGAATGGCCAGAGGTATGGTATGACCTCCATGGAATTTCTAGATCCATGGGGCTTGAGATGGAGGGCAGCTGATTTCTTGTACCTTCTCCTCTTTTTTGTGGGGCTGGGGAGTGAATTGAGTCTTGTCCGTGCTGGCCAAGTGCTCTGCCAGTTGAACTGTGTCCTGGCTCTGCTCCCTCCTCTGACCACGTCTTTTCTGAGTCTCCTTGCTCACATCAAATCTGAGCAGTTCTGAGTTGCCAGCACATGAAAGGTACTCATTTTCAAAGTAAATGTGGAAGAAGCAGTGTGATTTTTCCAGACAAAATGGTTCCAACAAATTGGTGTGCGGTGTGGTTGTACCAGACTGTGTCACATGTTTGTGCCTGTGTGAGAAAGACCAGTCCCCATCATGGGGATGTTTTAAAAGCCATCACTGCCTCTAAGGTGTTATTTTGACGTGTCATTGGCTCCTAATTCAAGGTAGCATTGTGGCCTCCTTTTGCAGATCAGAAAGTATGAAACCACATAGCTGCTGTGCTGGCCTGGAAGCCCAGGGCTTCGTCCATGATTCCTCAGCACTGCTTTGTCAGGGTTGGGGTGACTGGCAGTGGGGAGAGTGGTTGAAAAAGGGAGGGTCTGTGTTTGGAAGCCGTATCTCCAAATGAGAAAGATTGTATTTGCATTTTAGAAACGACTCCTCATTGGTTGTGGCAGTGCTGGGGGAAACCTGGAGAGGCCAGGACCGTTGTACAGCTTAGGAAGGAGCCCTAGCTATGGGCTGCAGTTCCTGGTGTTGAGGGCCTTTTCCATCATTATTTTAGATATGCACATCATGTGTTAAAAACTGCTGTCCTTGAGACTGGAGAGATGGCTTAATGGCTAAGGTGCTTGTCTACAAAGCCTAAGGACCCAGGTTCTATTCCCCAGGACCCACATAAGCCAGATGCGCAAGGTGGCACATGTGTCTGGAGTTCGCTTGCAGTGGCTGGAGGCCCTGGTGTGCCCATTCTCTATCTGCCTGTTCCTCTCTCCTGTTTTTTTTTCTGTCTCAAGTAAATAAATTAGATTAAATTAAATTAAATTAAATTAAATTTAAAAACCTTGCTGTCCTTGTCCAGAGGTCATTGTGAGGGACAGCTACTGCATCATGTGAGCAGAGTCCTCAGGTCTTGGAGAAGAGGGTACAGAGCACAGGTTGGCACTGTCTTTGGGTGTGTTCGCAGGCCAAACGTGGCTTCACACTGGTCAGAGGGTGGCAGGGTTTAAGGCTGGGAGCCCTGCGTGAAAAGGTCCGCTGCACTCTGGAGCTGGTGGCTGCTGTTTGCTAACCTCGTCCCCCCACAGCTTCCTTTATTGTCCCTGCAGATGGGGAGGATGGGTGCATGGAGCTCAGTACTTGTTACCGGAGAGGACGTGCACGGGAGAGTGGCTTACTCTTCACCAGCGTGGATGGCACCTAGCTAGACCTGGTGAAGATAGATTGCATCCTATTTGTTGCCTTTTCAAAAATAAACTAATCTCATACATTTTATTAATTTATGGAGCTACAATTTTTAGAAGATATTTGTGTTTTTTTCTTTCTATTATATGCATGTTTACTACTGAATTTTTATATATAATTCACAAAATGTGGCCATCCAATCAACTTGAATTCCTTTCAGCATCACCCTGATTAGCAGTGTCCTAAGATTCCTGGAAAGACAGGAATGGTATGGGTCCCATGCCTGTGAACCCTTGTGAGGCCCAAACTATTGGGAAAGATGATAAATTATTCTCTCTATAAGTTGTTCTTTTTATTTATTTACTTATTTATTTGAGAGAGAGAGAAAGAGAGGTGGGGGGGGGATGGGTGTACCAGGGCCTCTAGCCATTGCAAACGAACTCCAGATGTATGCACCACCTTGTGCATCTGGCTTACGTGGGTCCTGGGAAGTTGAACCAAGGTCCTTTGATTTTGCAGGTAAGTGCCTTAACCACTAAACTATCTCTCCAGCCTCCCTCCTTTTTTTTCCATTAAAAAAATTTTTTTATTTGAGAGAGAGAGAGAGAGTGCATTCTCTCTTTAAAGAGAGAAAGGGGGCGGGGCTGGAGAGATGGCTTAGTGGTTGAGGTGCTTGCCTGCCAAGCATAAGGACTCTCGTTTGATTCTCCAGGTCCTACGTAAGCCAGACACAAGGTGACCCAAGTGCACGAGGTCGCACACGCACACAAGGTGGCGCACGCATCTGGAGTTTGATTGCTGTGGCTGGAGGCCCTGGTGTGCCAGTTTTCTCTCTCTCACACACACATACAGAGAGAGAGAAAGAGAGGGAAGGAGGGAGGAGTAGAAGGAATAAGGGGGTAGAGGGTTGGATGATGGCATGCCCACCAATGGACTAGGGTTGTGGTTTTTGTTTGTTTGTTTCTGGTGTTTCACAGTTTGGGGCCTGAGTTTTGAAGGCACCCGGCTGTGGCCGTGATAGCAGAGGGGTATCTTCCAGGTATGTGCTCTAGAGTCTTCTTTCATATGAACTTGACATTCAGGGGAACTTATGCTGTGCTTTGGAAGTTCAGGCCCTAACCTACTGCTCTGCTTTCTTCAGGATATGGCAAAGTACACACTGACTGGGCTCTTGGAGAAAAGAAATGTCCCCTTCATATACCCCGGTGGACAGATATACTGGATGGCAGTGTAGTCTTAAGAGTCTGTGTCAGTGGCATGCAGTGTGTGAACATTTTCAGAGAGGTGCAAGACCTTAGACTTAAGGCTTTCCATTGTAACTTGGCTCCTGTGGCAGCCCAGAGATCTGTGGCTGCTTTCATTGTCCCACAAAGCTGTGGGTTGGGCCCAGGCTCTGGGATGACTGGGCTTGCGCGCTCAGGTCTGGACCTCAGCTCTGCAGGCACCGGAGGTGGAGGGGAAATGGGGTTCTGGAGACGTCAGACACAGGGAGGCTAGGACTTACATGAAGCTGTGTGCGTGTGTGTGTGGGTTCTCTGTTCTAGCTTTATAGAATTAAGACTATTCTCTGAAACTGTATGGTGGGAAGATATATTTAAGGTGGATCATTTCTAAAAATGTCTTTGTGGTAAGCTATTAATCGCAATTGTAGGGGTTTTTTTTTAAACACTGCAGTTTAATAATGAGGGGTTTTCCATTAATATTCCAAGCCATGTTTGCCAGCGGATACAGCAGGTGAAGTGGTAAAATTATGGGCCTATCAAAAATACTTACGCTTCCTGTAATATGATATTAAGTTTAATATTTTTATAACCTCTGCTGAATTCTAATCTCACTAAAGTAGCAGGCACACTTCCATCTGCAATTCAGTTATGCCTGCATGCCAAGCAAATTAGAAATGCAGATGTCCATGGGGGGTGATGGGCGTTGGAAAGAATCTTGAAAGACGCCAGTGCTTAGTGTAGATGCACTTTCCTAAGTACACCCTGCGACAGGAACAGGCGTCACAGATCTCCGCTGTCCACTCTGTATTTTAAATTAGGATGCAAGAATTAAGGGGCAGCACTCATCCTGATGGAGCCCTTTCCACCATCCTTCCCAGTCACATTTAAGTTTTCCAAGGAAGTCCTGAGAGCAGGACAAGCATCGGTGACTTTTGGGGATGGAGACGTTGCTCCGTTAGCATAATTGGGGAAGACCGCAGTTGGTTAGCTCATCCCTGTAGGGCGTTGCTGGCTCAGTTTGCTGTAGCTGTCACCCCTTAGCTGCAGCTTGCAGACGCTGAGCCCGAGTAAAGGCACTCCCAGCCCACAGCCAGCCCTGGCCTGTGCTTTCCCTGGAGCTCGGGCAGGGCTGCAGGAGGGAGCTTAGGCTTCTGGACGCAGTGTTCGTCTTCATTTGATTGTGGCTTTGGAAGGCCCTGATAAGTGCAACCATTTTATAGCTGGTTTCCATGAAGCAGGCTTATTACTCTCAGATAAGAACAGCTCACATTTATACTTGAAGGTGTGCTTAATCTTTTCACCAGATTAGATTATGCTTTGAAAAAACTTGCCAACAAAATTCAACTTAATTATCTTCTAGAGGTTTTCAGGGCTTATTGTAATATTTATGTTTCTTAAGAGAAACACCATATTTTCATGCCTATGACACATTTTATTTTTCTTTGGACTTTCAGAGAGCATGAGGCAGAGGACTGAGTGGTCAAGTGCGGGCACTGTGCTTTGTCCAGTGCCTTTGGCTCTGCAGCAGGATCCATGTGTGCAGCCACAGGAGTCGGCCCCGGGGTGATGCTCGCTAGCCTGCCCCTTCCCTTTCCTCTTACCCCCTCCTACTTCCCCCTTCCCCTTTCCTGCTTCTCTTGCTGGTCACAGAAGGACTCTTTGGAGAGGTTGGGAATTCCCAGGACAAGACTCAGCTTCCAGGTCTTACTGAGATACACTAGCGCACCCTGGGGTGATGGGGTGCATGGCCACCGTGCAAGGCCCAGGGAGAACCCAGCTAAATTCCATGTGTTCCGTTATAGGTGCAGGAGAAAAAGAGTGAGTGAGGCTTGGCATTTGACCCACACAGCCTGTCTCACACTTTGCTTCAGTTAAGCCTGGGAAGGGTGACGTGTGTACGGTGCCCGCACCACTAGAGGAATCCACTCGAGGGCTGTTGCCGAGCCAGAGTGGCGCTCAGGGCTAGCTTATTGATGAACAAGTTCATTATTTACTTGCACGGCTTGACTAGCACAGGCGTAGGAAAGCCGCTGCAGTGGTGGGATTCAGGTGTCCCCCGTAGACTTAGGTGTCCTGATTGCTAGGCTCCCCAGCTGATGGCAATTGGAAATTAAAGCCTCCTGGAGGGAGTGTGTTGTTGGGCACGGGCTTATGGGTGTTACATCCAGTTTCCCCATGCCAGTGTTTGCCACACTCTCCTGTCCCTGTTGTCTCCCGTATGTTGGCCAGGGGCTGTCGTCTACCCTCTGCTCATACCATCGTTTTCCCTGCCATTGTGGAGCTTTCCCTCAAGCCTGTAAGCCAAAATAAACCTTTTTTTCCCACAAGCTGCTCTTGGTTGGGCGATTTCTGCCAGCAATGCCAGCCTGACTGCAATACCATCATCTGGGCAGTCTGGAGACTCCTAGAGGATGTGCCCCACTCTCTTGTAGGAAGGGCTTACCGGTGTAACTAAACATCAGACCTTGCTGGAGTTGCATCTCTACAGCGGTGGCACTGGTTTTCTGACACTGATTAGGAGCTCTGGTTGGCACTGTTTCTTTGGCTAGTTTCAAAAGGGGAGTAGTGATGTGGTTGACAGACACTATAAATATATAGTGACATAGGGAACCATGTTGATGGCTGCGGAAGGAAAAAGCGGAATTGCAGGAGTCAGGATGAGGAGATAGGTAGCACATAGGGCCACGAGAGAATCGAGAGAAAATTAGCTGCATGAAGGTGAGGAGGTCTCTAGTCTGGGGCTGTGCCTGAGATGGGTAAAGAGACCCTGCTGAAGGGGAGAAGGTGCAGACTGCCAGTCAATGGGAAAACGTGCAAGTTAGCATTGGGGCTGTGAGTTAGTACAGCTAGACTAACTGGGAAGAAATGTCAAACTGAGGTGAGGGTGCACCAGGGAGTGTGAAGACAGCAAACAGCCTGAACAAGGCACGGAGCCTTTAGCTGAGGCTGTGGCTCTTGGAAAGGAGGGCACCCCAGTTCTCTTGGGTGTGTTCTCGGCCCTCCTCAGCCTGCTGAACCAGAAACTTTGGAGTCCAGTGGATTCTGTTAAGTTCCTTGGTGATTGCGGTACACACCTCTGCTGTTAGTGGAGAAACCCTGTAAGGTGTGGTCTGCTGGCATGTGAGGGGGCAATGGGGCGGCTTTGTGAGTGACAGGAGAACATCAGTGGCTGGGGATGTAGAACTTGTTGCACACCTGTTGGACCAGAGGGAGGCGATTTCAGTTGACTGGTGGTGAGGACTTGAGCTTGGGCAGTGTGTATAGGAGGTTGTGGTCTGAGCAGTTGAATGTGGGTAAAATGGAAGCTAGTACCTCCGGTTAGAACTCTAGACGTGAGCCACTGGGGGCCTCAGCTGTAGCCCTTTGCTTTGTTACCAGTGTGGCACAGCTGAAATGACCCGTGGCTGCTTTGGGTTCCCAGAAGGAGCTCCCTGCCACATCATCTTGCCATGCCAGTATGGTTGAGGGAGCAATTATTCTGACTTCTTTACTGAAGAAAATCTCATCCTGCCAAGCTGGTGATTTGTGAGCCTACAGGTGATTTTTTTTTTTTTAATTTTATTTTTATTTGAGAGAAAGAGAATAGGCACACCAGCAGCTGCAAATGAACTACAGACACATGGGCCATCTTGTGCATCTGGCTTACGTGGGTCCTGGGGAATTGAACCTGGGTCCTTAGGCTTCGTAGGCAAGTGCTCAACCACTGAGCCATCTCCAGCTCTGAAGGTGAATTCTTCACAGGCTCCCACTTTGGTGTCTGTGATGCAGCAGATGCTGTGTCCAGAGCATGATGTGAGTGCTGACTCCAGCTTATGTCCTGGTCATCAGGCAGATGATTAGTGTGTCTGGTATTCGAATGAAGTAAATTAGGTTGATCGGAAGCTTTTTTCCTAGCCTGTCATGGGGAAAATGCATGATTTTGTGTTACGGTTTGCAAGAAACCATTGACAAGCCATTTTTATCCTTTGTGTTTTCATGAGTCCAGCTGATGGGGTGGAGCTGCGGTTCACTGTGGTGTGAGGTAGGGACTGTGTAAGCAAGACATGGACATGGAAGGTCTGCAGCATGTTGCAGTGTGGTGGCAGCTCATCTTACTCTGGCTTGGGAGCCCACAGTGGAAAGGCCAAGGGGGCAGGCAGGGTCCTCACTCACTGCTGTGAAAGGGGTGAGTCCCCAGTATATGCCTGGAGCTTCCCCAGTCTTGCCACTTTGGAGGCCATGGCTGTCTCGCTCATCTGAAAGGTTCCCTGGCCCGCTTCCCCAGGGCACTCACACCGGGTGCTTGCCGCTGCAGCAGAACTGTGACTCTTCCCTAGTGTGGCTGGGCCCTTTGCTTTGTGTGCTTTTTTTACTGTGTGCCTGCCTGCCCTCAAGGGCTTCTCCCAGCTCTACACTGGGATGCGTGTTGTTGTAGGTGAGTAGTGGTGGTGGCGGCCGTAGGGAAGGCTTTGGGGGGCCTTGGGCACACGCATGCTTGCAGCGTTGCCTGAGGCACCAGTGTGTGTTGACTCCTTCCTCTGTTGACGGTCCCAGAGGAGACTGCCCATAGCACCAGGCAGATGGCTTTCTTCCCAAGGGGACAGCAGGGCAGCATATAGCTGTGCTTCCACCTTTTGGTCTCTGGACCCTTTATCTCTTGAAAATTGACCCCCCAAAAACTTTTTTGTTGTGGGTTTTGTTGAAATTTATTATATTAGACAGTAAGCTGAGAATTTGAAAAGGACTAATTCCTTTAAAAATCATAATCGGTTGCATGTTAGGAATAATTTTTTTGTCTGCTTGTTTTCAAGGTAGGGTCTCACTCTAGCCTAGGCTGTCCTGGAACTCTTTTTATAGTCCCAGACTGATCTCAAACTCGGTGATCCTCCTGCCTCTGTCTCCCAAGTAGTGGGATGAAAGGCTTGTGCTACCATGCCTAGCAGCAGTAATATATATTTTTTAACATTTTATTTTATTCTTATTTATTAATGAGAGAGGTAGGGGGAGAGAATGGGTATGCCAAGGCCTCTAACCCCACTGCAAACAAATTCCAGGTGTATGAGCCACCGTGTACATCTGGCTGATGTGGGTTCTGGGAAGTTAAACCTGAATCCTTAGGCTTTGTAGGCAAGTACCTTAACCACTAAGCAATCTCTCCATCTCATTAATACATATTTTTAAATATTTTCTTTTTTAAAAAAAAAATATTTTCTTTATTTAGAGGCAGAGAAAGAGAGACAGTGGACACGCCAGGACCTCTAGCCACTGCATGTGAACTCCAAACATATGGTGTACTTTGCTCATATGGCTTACATAGGTATTGGGGAATTGAACTTGGGTCCTTAGGCTTTGCAGGCAATCACCTTAATTGCTAAGCCATCTCTCTAGGCCAGCAATAATATATATTTTTAAATTTACTTGAGAGGAAGAGAGAGAAAGAGGGGGAAAATGGGCATGCCAGGGCCTCCAGCCACTGTAAACGAACTCCAGATACATGTGCCCCTTGTGCATCTGGCTTATGTGGGTCCTGGAGAGTCGAACCGGGATCCTCTGGCTTTGTAGGCAAGAGCCTTAACCGCTGAACCATCTCTACAGCCCCAGCAATATTTTTAATGAAAATAACTTTCATTGTTGACAGTTTTTATAACCTTAAAAACTGTTTATTTGAGAGGGAGAATATATGAGAATGTGTATACCAGAGCCTCCTATTTCTGCAAACAATGTCCCACTTTGTGCATGTGGCTTTGTCTGGGTATTAAGGAATTGAACCCTGGAGCAGCAGGCTTCTTCACAAGCAAGATGTCCTAGACTAGATTCCTCTGTATGCTCTTGCATTCAGTCTGTGACATGTCTTGGTGATTATAAAGCCACACGTTCATACTTCAGTAGCCCTTTAGATCATCTGGACACTCATTGTGATTGTATACCAAAACCTGAAAAGTAGTGCTTTCTCATTTATTTTATTTTTTGCAGTGCTGGGGGTTGAATCAGGGCCTTGTGCATGCCAGGTGAGCACTCTTAGCACTGAGTGCCTCCCTTCCTTGAAAGTATACTTCCCATATACTTTTATTTTCCTCTTTCTAGGAAATGTCTTTTCTTCAGCCCATAAGAACTCTGTCACTTGATGGCCTTTGCTGGAGGTTGTAGTCAGCACTAGCGTGTGTGAATTGGGGTGGAGGGTTGGGATCCTTTAGGCTTCACAAGATCACTGACTATCTGTTGTGGGGCTGTCTTGCTGCCTCACTATGGAGGAAGGATGCCTTAGTGGCCTTGGGCACGTGAAGCTCTGGTTGACATTGCTCTGTTCTTTGCCATTTTGGAAGCCAGGACCAGGGAGAGAGAGCATTGCACTCTCACAGACTTCTGGTGGAATAGTCTGCAGCCATGTTTGTGAATTTCTTAACTTCTTGTTAGTTCTTCTGCCCTTTGAGTGAGTTTTCTGTCACATGTGAGTTGTTTGCAAAGTACCAGTTCATGGGGTTGTAGAGATCTTTTGTTTATTTTTTGTTTATTTTTGTTATTTTAATTTTTAAAAATATATTTTATTTAGTTATTTGAGAGAGGGAAACTGGGGGTGGGGTGGGCAGAATGAATGGGCGTGCCAGGGCCTCCAGCCACTGCAAACGAACTCCAGATGCATTGTCTCCCAATGTGCATCTGGCTTACGTGGGTCCTGGAGAGTTGAACCGGGATCCTTTGGCTTTGCAGGCAAACTTTAACTGCTAAGGCATCTCTCCAGCTCTATTTTAACTTTTTTTCTTTTTCTTTTTTTTTTTAAATTTATTTATTTATTTATTTGAGAGCTACAGACACAGAGAGAAAGACAGATAGAGGGAGAGAGAGAGAATGGGCGCGCCAGGGCCTCCAGCCTCTGCAAACGAACTCCAGACGCGTGCGCCCCCTTGTGCATCTGGCTAACGTGGGACCTGGGGAACCGAGCCTCGAACCGGGGTCCTTAGGCTTCACAGGCAAGCGCTTAACCGCTAAGCCATCTCTCCAGCCCCGTATTTTAACTTTTTTAAAGTATTTTATTTATTTGTTTGAGAAGGGCGGCTGGTAGAGAATGGGCATACCAGGGCCTCTACTGCAAACAAATTCCAGATGCATATACCACCTTGTGCTTCTGGCTTATGTGGGTACTGGGGAATTTAACCTGGGTCTTTAGGCCTCACAGGCAACTGCCATAAACACTAAACTATCTGTCCAGCCCTATTTTCTTTTTAATATTTAATTTATTTGCAAGGGGGTTGGGGAGAGAATGGGCACACTAGGGCCCTCAGCCATTGCAAACTCACTCCAGATGAATGTACCACCTTCTGTATCTGGCTTTACATGTATACTGGGGAATCGAACCCAGGACTGAGTCATCTCCCCATCCCTGTATAGATCTTTTAGACAAGCCAGGGTGTACTTTTTTTTTTTTTAATACATTTTATTTATTTGAGAGAGAGAAAGAAAGAGAATGGGTGCGCCAGGGTCTCCAGCAACTGCAAACGAACTCCAGATGCATGCGCCCCCTTGTGCATCTGGCTTATGTGGGTCCTGGAGGATCAAACTGGGATCCTCTGGCTTTGCAGGCAAATGCCTTAACCGCTAAGCCATCTCTCCAGCCCAAGGCACACTTTTGATGTCAACAAAAATCACTGTCCTCGCTGGGCTCGTGAGAAAAGTTTCTGCTTCGGAAACTGAGGAAGGATTTTTTGTGGGGTTGGAGGAAGGGGAGTGTGACCCAGGATGGTCTTGAACTTGGGGTAATTCTGATGCCTCAGCCTTCTAAGTCCATGGATTATAGGTGTGAGCTACTATACCTAGCTATAACTTTGCTTGAAAGCCTGTTGTTAGTCCCTGGTAACTACAACTTCATTTCAAAAAATGTCTGCTGGGTACCAGGTCGGGGTCCCTGGTGCTTATTGGTCAGGTGATCTGGGAGGAAGCACCAAGCCCTACTGCCTGGGGCTGTCCCTCCCTCCACCATGGAGAGGTGGCAGAAGTAGCATTTCACCATGGGCAGGGTTACAGAGATGTGAGACTGTCTTTATTGATCCCTCAAGGATAGTCTTAGGTGAAACTTAGCTGTGATGCTGCCTGGCGTGGCATCCCTGAGTGCTGTCTTGCCTCCATGCCCAGCTGTGGCTGCCTCTGCAGCTGTGCAGGTATCATCGTAGTGGAAGAGGTGTGGATGCTCACAACTGGAGTGCTGGGTTCATGGATTACCTGACCTGGGGGCGGTAGCCCCTAGGGCTGCAGGTCATGGCCGGAGTACCTGGGGTGTGGGCCCCTGGCTCCATCATTAATGGTTAGCCACACAGTCCTTCCAAGCCTGTATCTCTCCATTCAGGAAATGGAGTTGTAGGCTCTTTTGATGGACCATTGTGAGGACTGAACTGGAGAACACGCCATCTTTGTAGCCTGTCCACAGCAGGTGCTAATAAAGGCAGTTTTTCTTTCTTTCCATCTTGAGGCTGTGGTGAAGGAATCAGAGAGGTGGGAAATGGTGGAGGGGTGAAGAGGGAGGACTCTTTGCTGTGGCTGTGCTTAGAACCCAGGTAAGTCAGTGGTTCTTGGGTTCTTGTCTGCTTTTTCTAACTTGTATTCCTACAAGGAAGAAGGGGGCAGGGAGGAGGGAGAAGTGCGGGCCCAGATGCCTGGGCCCTGCTACAACCTGAGTTTTGTCAGCTGGGCCAATGTTCTTTTCTTTCCCTGGGCAGGGAGATCAGAGATTAGATTTCTGTCAATGCTGAGTGAGACCTGAAGTTCTCAATACTCATTTTGCTTATAAAAATGAACCTTATTTTAACAGCTTGAAGACTATGTCCCTACTTGACAGAAAGGTTGACAGTCACTGCGAAAGCTCAGGGTTCATGTGATGACTGGAGGACTGTGGCTTCTAAATGTGTTCCTAGCTGACTGCCGGCAGGGACCTAGCTTTCACAAGAACAGTCCAGGGCTTGGGCTGACTGCTTGTCCCTGAGGTTGAATCATGCCTGGTCTGTGGGGCAGTCTCCAGTTGCCACAAGAAAGCTCAGTGAGGCCAGGGCAAGGGATTGCTGCATTCCAGGTCCAGAGCTAGGAGGGTTTCCTTGTGCGTTTGTTTGTTTGTCTCCTACATCCAAGGCTGGACTTGAGACCACTCTGCAGTTGAGGGTGCGTTGATCTTTAGGACATCATGTCTCCATTTTTGAGTGCTGGGGTTGCAGGTGTGTGCCACCGTGCCTGATCTCTGAGGCTGGGGTCACACACAGGGCCTTGAACGTGCCGAGTGAGCCCTCTCCCACCTGCACTATGTCTCAGTCCTGGCCTTGAATTTTCAAGTGACTCTTTGTCCTCTGTGTTGGTGGCCACAGTGTTCATTTTGGATACCCAGAGGGAACATTTTGATTTTTAGTAATTGGTGGTGGATATAGTGTTCTCTGTACACGGTCCCAGAGTTAATAAAAGGCTGCTTTCTGGCATTTATCAAATTTGGCCCTGAAGAAGGCTTTCAGCAAGGACCCCTGTTCTCAGAGCACTGTGATGGGCATTAGGGGTGCAGAGCTGCCTGGGTGACCCTGCACACTGCTGTGCATCTACATGGGCGGGAGGCCTCCTCGCTGAGAGGGACAGGAACTTGACATTTCTGCTCCTTGCTGTGTGGGCTCCGTAGCTTTCGCAGGAGTCCTGGGTACACGGTGCTGCAGTGGCTGGGGCGGCAGTGGCTGCACGGCTCTGTGGGAGCCTTAGACTTCCTTCTGTGGAGACCAGGGCCAGACACTGGCCTGTGCTCTGCTGCAGCGATGTTGTTTGTGGACTTGGAGGACACCTCTGGGAAACCCAGGCGGGTGCCCAGTAGAAGAGGAGGTGGAAGTCCTTCTGGGGGGAGGGTCGTCTAGGACTGCTATTATCGAAGGACAACCTTGCCCAGCAGACTGTGTGAGGCGTGCCGCTGCATGGCTCCAGTTTTCTCATCTGAAAATGGACATCAAGAGGTCCCCTTTTAAGAGTTAGGTGAGGTAGATGGTGCACCTCGGGAATGGGGCCTGGCGCCACCCACACGGACTGCGGCTCTGAGTGCCATGTTACTTTAGGCCTGTAGTCACGTGTGCCATTTTGCCAAAGCCCAACAACAACCATGTATCTCAAAGCAGGCGTCCTGTAACGCTGGGGTCAGCCCTGAAGGCAGTGGAAGGCACTTCCCTTGCATCCTCAAAGGAGCTAACTCTGGGATCTTGTTGGGCTGAGTTGGAATTTATCTTACTTCTGCAATTTCTGTAGCATTCTGTTGGTAACATCATATATTTTGGGGCTTGTCTTGATGAGCTGTGCGGGAAATAGAGTGGAGAAAAGCTGAAAGTGCTTGAATGCTCTGAGTTTCTGAAAGGAAAATGTGGCTGAGCTTTACTGAATGAGACAGGCCTGTGGTGGTCTCCTGGCTTAGGTCTTTAGCAAGGCCTCTTGCAGACACTCAGGATAGCGTTGCAGGAATGCAGGGCCAGAGGACTAGCAGTCAGACCCGAGCTGTAAGCCCTGCTCCCAGCTCAGCCAGCACCTGCTGTTAGGTGTGGTCAGTCAGTACCCAGCCTTCTGGTGACCTGCAGAATAGTTTGCCATCTCCGTTCGCTTGCTGGCACCCTTCTCCTGGGTTCAGGTAGAAGTGAAGAAGCTTCATTGTACGAGTGTTAGCATGACAAACGGCACTGATGACCAAATACTGACCTTCCTAATGAAATGTTTTCTTTCTCAGTGATGTTACAGCCTTTCGATTATGACCCCAGTGAGAAAAGTAAACACAAGTTTATGGTTCAGTCTATGTTTGCTCCGCCTGACACTTCTGATATGGAGGCAGTAGTAAGTACCGAACGCTTCTTCTTCTGGTCGCCAGGCTGGTGCGGGTGGGCGTGGGTGCATGCCTTTCTAACGGGGCCCAGGTAGTCCAGGAGCCTGTCTGCAGGGCGCCTTGCACTCCGACTGCCTGCCTGTGGGCTTTCTAACGCTTTGAATCATGTTAACATTTTATATGGCTGTGCTTTTCTGACTGTTACAAACTGTAGCAATTCTGGGCTCTGCTGGACTCCTTACCCCCTTTTCCTGCTCTCTGCGCCCCATAGCAAGAGTATTCTTCATTGTTTGCTCCGAAACCTAGAAGGTTGTAAAGAGTGCTGCATACTAAATATCTTCCTTTTTCACTTACGCTTTCTTTCCCTTTGGGGAGCTCAGTTCTTCGCTGGGGTTGCAGTACTGAGTGCCGCGCTCGGCTCGGGCCTGGCTCACACCAGGCCGCTGCTTCACCTCTGAGCTGCCTCCTCACCTTGCTCAGTACTACTAGGTTCTCTCTCTGTTTCTCCTGCATAGATGTGTTTAACAGTGTCTCTAATTTTGGTAAAATTAAAATAAACTTGGTTTTTTATAATTACACAGTATTATATTCATGATTTTTCTATGAAAAGATTATAATGGAATTTCTCCCCAAAGGAGGCCTTTTCTATATTTGAGAGAATCTATAGCATCTTGGGGACCATCTGAGTCCACGTGTGGGGACCTGCCCCTCAGCCACAGCAGCCACAGGGTTGGGCTCTGGTTCTCACAATCTGGAGGGGCCGAATTGTTTCTGACCTTTCCATTGCTCCCCAGCCCCAAGACTGAGCCATGTCATCCAGGAATGTCTGCAATTCCAGTTTGCCATCAGGACACTGTTTTCCCCTTTCTGAGCCTTTTAGTAAGGGCCGTTTGGTAAGAACCCGTTTTCCTGTCCCAGTGCCTTTTCTCTTAGCTTGGGAAAGCACAACTGGCCCTTTGCTGTGCTCATTCCCTTGGGGCAGTAAGAGAGAGAGAGAGAGAGAGAAAGAGAGAGAGAGAGAGAGAGAAAAGAGGAGAGAGGGAGAGAGAGAGAGAGAGAAGAGAGGGAGAAGAGTAAGAGCGAGCAGTCCTGCAGGCCGCCTTCCTGCCACAGAGGTGTCTAAGGCACCGCTGTATTTCATGGACATGTCTGTTGCCTCATGTTCACTGTAGATGACAGGAGCACATGACAC
Source organism: Jaculus jaculus (assembly GCF_020740685.1). Lineage (NCBI taxonomy): Eukaryota > Metazoa > Chordata > Mammalia > Rodentia > Dipodidae > Jaculus > Jaculus jaculus. The sequence continues at coordinate 136,457,985 of NC_059109.1, forward strand.
ACTCGGTGTGGACGTCTCTGAGTGCACTTGGTGTGGCTTTCACTGGCTGTCAGTGGAAAGGGCAGGGGCTTGGCCCTCTTAGTTTTGAGCTCATTTCTGCCTTCTGCTAACATTGTGGTCTTGAGTAAGTGCTAGCGGCTCACCTGTGTAGCGGATCAACGTGCAGCCCCCAGTATTGTTAAGACAGCTGTGCCCAACGCCCTGCATGGTTTGCCCAGGTGTGCTAGAGGGCAGGGTCCGGGTGTCTAGCAAAGGGGCCTGCAGCTTTCTAGTATGGTTGTTTTATAACAATTTCACATAGTTTGCGAAGTGTACGAGTGAGTGAGGGCTGAGCTGGAAGTGGCTCATGATTCTTCCACAGCAGACTTGACTGCCACGAGCTTGGGCTCCCCTTGTCTTGAGGGAGTTTTCTTATCTTGGCATCTAGAAGGTAGGAAACCTGGGAAAGAAAGTGCCCATTCGCTTTCCCTTGTTCCACCATTTCTCATGCCCTGTGGCATTTGCTTGCTCTCAGCTACGCTAGCTGCCTGCATGACAGAGGCTGGGCGGCACTGGAGAACAAGGGCGGTTCTCTGTAGAGCCCCAGACGGGGCTGTCGACAGAGGCAAGGCCGTGGACTGACTCAGTTCTATTGAGAAATGTTGGTGATGAGCCCGGTCAGCGTCGTCTGACTGCTCTGCGGCCTGTGGCTACCCTGCCAGAATGCCCGCCTTCTGCTTTCAAGATGGCTGTAAGAGCCCAGGCCCACTGACTAGGAGGGTCTCATGTTCTGGTTCTTCTGATTTCCTGATGGTGAAATTCAGGTTAGTTTTTAAAGCAAGAATCCCCACAACCATGCAGTGTTATGTGGGCATTCACCACGCATTTCATTGGCTGTTGGATCATAAGTGTTCCTAAGTAATCTGTGATTCTCTGAGACCACATGGATAAGAGTATCCTGCTCATCATCATTCTGTCACCAGCCTTGAGCACCCTTGGGGGCGTTTGGCTGATCTGACATTCACGGAGGCTCACATCCATGTCAACTGTGCCAGGAGCACACTGCAGACTGTAGCGTCTGTCCAGAGCTGCCCACTTGTAGGTCTGTCCTTCCAGTCCATCCGCTGATGCTGCTGCTGTTTATGTGGCAACTACCCAGTGCCATACACACGTGCTGGTTTTGATTCTTGGTACCTTGGTACCTCCTGCGTGGTTGAGGGGGGGGGTCGCTGAGGAGGAGTGCCTCCTTTTCTCAGTGGTGAATTTGCTGCTTTGTTGGCTGCCATTCTCAGACCCTCATTGCCGAAAGGAGCTGTAAATTAGGCACACCTCCAAGAATCTGGGCTTAGCCAGGAAGCCCCTTACCAGCCAGTGGGAGTCTGGGGCGGGGGGAGCTTGGGGTAGTCACAGTGGTGGGAATGGCTTGTCAGTGAATCTGCCCCTCAGGCATTGCCAGGGTGGTGCTAAACCCCTCATTCTTGGGCTCTCTAGGCAGCATGTACCCTATAATGAGAGATAGTCACTTTTAGAGGGTTACCTTTGTATAGATGTCCTCCTGGGTCTTTGCTGCCCATGGACCACCTGCAGAAGGGGTTTGGGCAGGCTTTGAGCAGCCAGACGCCAGCGTTTGCAAAGTGTAATAAATATTCAAGAAATCTAGTGCATTTAATCTTGTCCTGTTTGAAATATTGAAACCTCAGGACTTTCTTGTTAAGAATATTTTTCTGAAATTGTCAGTTATAGAAGGAAAATTATTCTTCCAGCAGTTTTATAATATCCTGATTATTAAATTTAAATTGTTTTAGTGGAAGGAAGCAAAACCGGAAGACCTTATGGATTCAAAACTTAGATGTGTGTTTGAATTACCAGCAGAAAATGATAAACCAGTAAGTATGTCTATAGTTAAGAGTAATTGAATGTTGGCAGCTGACACTTATTTGCATACCATCTCCTGCAAAACCAAGATTTAAGTTGGCAAATTATTTTCCTCCTCGTAATGTATGATGAGAAATGAGCTGAAGTCAACATGAGCCTCCTTGGGGCCGCAGGCTCTGCGGGGCGGCTCGTGGAGGCTGCCTGTGCTTGGAAAGCGCAGCGTGTGTATTCTTAGGGAACCAGAATCCCCAGAGTTTCTGTGGCATGGCCAAACCCTTGCTGCTGCTGAGCAGTGGGTGGGGCGGGAAAGGAGTAAGTAGCAGTTCTGTGCCCTGTCTCAGTGCCTGGGCAGGTGTGAGCTTGCCAGCCTTCCTTGCCCTGCAGTTCCACTTCTCTGTGACAGGGGACAGGAGGTGTGCCCCTCTCTTAAAATAGGACACTTTGAATTGTATGTACTTCAAATGGCAAGAACTTAATCCATGCAGTGTGAAGCTCCTTGGCTATTGGTAGCCAGAGCTGGGCCTGAGTCAGGGCTGAGGAATGTAACGGCTGTCATCTGATTGAAGGGAAGAACTTCATCCCATCGAGGGAAAGTCTTTTTGGAAGTGGGGAGTCCTAGATTCTGACCCCAGAGAGGTGAACTGGGCCCTGGCCTTCCAGAGCACCCTCTCCATGGAAACTGAAGGACTAGACTGGATACCTGGTTTTCAGGTTGTTGCCTCGAACCCCAGTAAACCATCCTGAGTGTCCAGGCCATGGCCTGCAGGGAAGTGGAACAGTGTGTGGCCTCCTCAGACCAAAGCATGGTCACTTCTCTGAACTTGTCCCCTGTTCAGGCCGAGGTTGGTGAGCTAGAATTGCCCTGGCTTAGCTCTGGAACCTGCACAGTTAAGAGCGCTTTTTTTAGCCCCTAAGGTAGGGTTTTATTCTAGCTCAGACTGACCTGGAATTCACTATTTAGTTTCAGGGTGGCCTTGAACTCATGATGATCCTCCTCCCTTTGCCTCCCAAGTGCTGGGATAAAAGGTGTGTGCTACCATGCCCAGCAAGAGTGAATTCTTACAAAGTGAGAATTGAGGCCTTATCATGGCCCTTCTTCTTTCTTTGAAGTATTAGCCTTAGCCCAGTTCCACTATTGGCCCTTACTTGTTATTTATAGAGTCCAGTTGCTTCAGATTATCAAGATATTAGTGAAAGTGATCCATTTTAAAATAAATATGACATTATGCAGTGTGGAGGAAATGCTACCATGCTGAAGACTATTTTGCTTAAAAAATTGTTTCTTACCTCGTTGGTGACATTTGAGCTTTTGTTTATTTCTGAACAGCATGATGTGGAGATGAATAAAATATCCACAAGTGCATCAAAGACAGAAGTACCATTGGCATCTAAACCCTTGGCTTCGTCTCTGGAGGACCCAGAAGTGAGGAAGGTGATGGAGGAGTGCAAGCGGCTGCAAGGGGAAGTGCAGAGGCTGCGGGAGGAGAGCAGACAGCTCAAGGTGACTCTTTTCTAGGCCACACAGTATGGTCATCCTCCCTGGGGTCTTGGTGGGAAACTTGAGTTCATGAGTTGGTAGGAATTTGTTTTGTTTTGGGCATTGCTTATTTTTTCCTGGGAGTAATTACCAAAGCCTTCCTCAGATGTTCTAGAAGGTGCTGTGTCCTTCCCCAAAGTCAGAGTCCACTCCATATTGGTCAGACATTGCTCAACTGTTTAAATTCTTGTCCATTTAAAAACCAAGAACCACTTATGCCTCCGAGGGTGTAAACTGAGAACTAGCAGTAGGTGTTTTGAATATTCATTTATAAACCCATCAGTCTCATTCTTTTGGGATCTCCTTGGGTGGAAGTCTCTATTAGGCTACATCCTGTCCAATGTTCTGTTTTAGCATGGATGTAGGGTCTCACTATAGCTCAGGCTGACCTGGAATTTGCTATCTCAGGGTGGCTTGAACTCATGGTGATTCTGTCCTCCTACCTCTGCCTCCCAAGTGCTGGGATTAAAGGCGTGTCTGTTCTGTTTTTCATGCGTGTAGTGCATGAACATGTATGTCTATGTTTTTTTATGTATATGGGTAATGTATGCAGCTGTGTGTGTGGTGTATGTAGGCCAGAGGTTGACCTCAGGTGGTGTTATCAGGAAGCCTTCCACCTCTTTTTGAGACAAGGTCTTTCATTGGCATAAAGCTCACCAATTAGGCTAGACTGGTTGTCTAGTGAGCCTGAGGGAGCCTCCTGTTTCTACCTCCCAAGATGTGTGATTATAGGCATATGCCGCCATACCTAGCATTTACCTGGGTTCTGGGGATCAAACTAGGGTCCTCATACTTGCAAGACAAGCACTTGAGCAGCTGAGCCATCTCCCGAGCCTAGTGGGCAGGGCGTCAGCGTGGCGAGACGGGCGCGTGCCGCAAGACGTGCAGGGGTGGAGGCTGCAGAGTAGGAAGCTGGGCTCCACAGGGGCCCAGAGGTGTGTTTAGCACTCAGAGGCCCTGGTGTTGTGCAGATGCTTCTGTTGGCACAGTGAGTGAGTTTTCAGCCTGTTTTAGCTCAGCAGTTCTCAGGCTCTGTTTGCTGAATTTCACTAGGGCCCCTTCCAGCTTTCAGAGTGAATCGCTCCGCTTTGGACCTGACATTGCACAGGTTACAGACGATCATGTGATCATGAAACTTCAGTTATAGCTTCAAGTTCGATGTTTGTTGGTTATTGATCCTAATGCCTCCCTTGCCTTGAGCAAGGTATGGGCTTTCCCACTTGATCTGCCATGACACCAGGGCATCTGGATGTGAATGTTAGAAGCCTGTGCCTCATATAGGAAGTGTGTGATAATAGCTGGTGAAGTTTTGTCATGTTGAATATCCCCAGTAACATATGTTGCAGCCATCTCTCTGTGACTTACCAGGTGCCACCTCTGTACAGGGTTCTGCCCTGCAGAAGTCTTCAGGACACCACTCTGCAGTATCTTGTTATTTTTGCCTTGGGGGAGGCACCTGGGATTTCAAAAGTCATTGATGACTTGACTCTGGATGCCTAGCTCTTCAAGGCAGAAAGAGGACTGGGAAAGGCCAGTGTCCCTCTGAAGAGCTTGTCTCTACATCAGAACACTGAGGGCTGGGCTTGCTTGGTGTTGCAGGGAGACAGGAGGGCCCTGGTAGGGTTTTCCCAGCAGCCTTCACCGGTCCTTCTTGCTGAAGGCTTTAGCCTCATGCCGGGCGAGTGGCTGTGTCTGGAGAACTGACTCTGAAATGTCTGCTTGTTACCTCAGGAAGAAGACGGGCTTCGGATGAGGAAGATGGCGCAGAGCAACAGCCCCATGGCTGCCCTAGCTAGCACTGGCAAGGAGGAAGGCCTCAGCACCCGGCTGCTGGCCCTGGTGGTTCTGTTCTTTATCGTCGGCGTGGTCATCGGGAAGATCGCCTTGTAGAGCAGCATGCGAAGGAGGCAGATTGCATTGACGGGTCGCCACACCACGGGATTTAAGTTTGTCATAGCCATGCGTCAAAAGAAATCAGTGTGTGATGACTCTCACAGGTCTTGCCTTTAAATTACCCCTCCCCATGCACACACACACATGCACACACAAATATAGCATAATATAAAGATCTTTTAGACAGTTAAAAATTCATAGTAAATGACTGGAGGGACAGAATGATCTCTTCTAATGATAAGGAGGAGCACCATGATTAACTGCAGTGGCTTATTGTAGCTGCCACGTTAAACATGGGTAGGCCTTGGCACATGTTGTTGGATCACCTCTCTCAAAGCAAGACGCTCTTCCTTGCCTGCTGGTGCTGGTCCGTGGGATGGGAAGCCCGGCGCGGTCCCTCCCCAGTCACTGCGCTGCTGCTCCTGCCCCGGCGGCTCCCTCAGGTCTGCAGTCCGTCCAGGCCATCGGTTCCTCAGGCCTGCAGAGCAGCCAAAGCCGTGCAGCGCTGTGTGGTGGCTGCTCCGGTGTGCTTGTAGGTCACGTGTGAGGAGCATGCCACCTGACCCAGCACTCGGGAATAAGTCTGTGCTTTGTTCTCTTAAAGGGACCATGCTAAGTTACGTTGGTTCATGTAGTAAAACTGAGGTGTTACCGGAGGTGTTGAAGCGTACTTAACTTATTTAGTGTATTTCATCTCGTTTCTCACTGTCTCAAGTCACCTGTGCTACAGACACCCGTGAGGGGCTGGTGCTGCTGCCAGGTGCTATGACTCTGTGTCTGGAGGTTCTGGATTCGAGGAGGGCTCTGTCTGAATGTCCTGACAGACGTGCTGGGGAGGGCAGTTCTTTGTAGTGGCAGTCAGCTATGGGTTCTCCACTTGAATGGAGAAGAGGAATGAGTCTTCTAGGTGGTTCTTCCACTCCTCCCAGCTGCCATTCAGTCTTCAGCACACAGACCCCAGTCTGTCCTGCCCCCTCAGGATGAAGAGTCAGGCTGCGGAGGGTGAGGTGCATGGGTGGGGTGAGGCGGGTGGGCAGGAGGCTCCTCAACCAAGCTATCTGCCGCTGATGGAGTCTGACCGTGAGGTAACTCATGCCCTGGAAGCCCAATCCAATTCTGTTCGACTATGTAGCATCTTAAAAAGAAAATTAAAATAAAGCCCAAAACTAAGAGTTCTTTTGTCATCTTGTCACATTTGCTATGTGGGGGGAATTGTTTTTATTAATCATCATTAGTTGCTGTGGAAGGTTGACTTTACAGTGAGCTCCGTCAGTGAGAGCGCCCGTGAGTGAGCTCACTGCTCACACGCACACACGCTACTTGTTGTCCGTCGTCCTCAGTGAACAGAGTAAGAAAGAAGAGCGCTGACCCTCAGCTCCCACGGCCCTTGCCCTTCTGCGGCCTCTGCCTTCAATGAAAGACAGTCGCCCACAGGGTGCTTGGTGTGGTTTCAGGAGGGGCCTGGGTCTGACAGGACAGGCCCATTAAAGGAAGACCTTCCGTAGCCCTCTCCCCTCAAGCAGCTTCTGTGGCTGGCAGAGACGCGCAGGTTGGTGAGGTGGGAGTCTGCTTGGGCTGCATAAGCAGCTTCCTGTTTCTTGTGAGAAGTCCACAGCAAACCCTGGTACTCCGCTGAGCATGGGAAGAGCCGTCCAAGCCTTGTAGATCGATTCCCCAGATCCTTTCCATTTGACCCAGGTGCCCAAGGAAGGGAGGAAGGAAACAGGATTTGTTAGTTGAAGGCGCCACTGGTCCCTCCAGGCCTGTGAGCAGAGGCAGCTGAAGGGCTTCCGACAGTGCCTGGGGCGCCAGCACCGGATTGGGGGCTGTGAGCTGTGTTTCTAAGAAACAACCATGCTGTGGTGGCAGTAGGTGGTTGCTCTGGGTACGTCTAGAAGGTGCTGGGCTGATCCAAGAAGGCAGGCATTTTTGCTGCAGAGAGAAGAAAATGTCTTCTCGGAAGTCGCCCTCCCTCACAGAGGTTAAGCTTGCTGCACGTGTTTGAGGTGGGGCTTCTTGACTAAGTGGAAGTAGGTGAGTTGTTCTCTCCGGGTCCTGATCAGTGAGGGATGTGCCAGTAGAAGAGAGAAGTGTTTGAAGGAAGCAGTGTTCATGCTTGGGGCTCTCTGAAAAGCCACAAACACTCAAGGAGAACTTGGAGGTGTGCATGTTTTGGGTGAGAGGTCTGAAATGACCTGAAGAAAAAAATAGGAAGTCAGTATGGTGCGCTGTCCCACACCCAGAGAGGAAGAGTCAGATCTGAAATTGGCAAAGCTGAGACCTCTGCCAAAGGATGATGGCTGTGAGGCAGTGTGCGTGAGTGTCCCTTAGTCATTGCCTGCAGCCCCTCGGTTGGGTGTCCTGGCTGTGGAAATGTAGCCATGGTGCTCACAGAGATGGAGGCAATAGCAGAGTCCTATAAATTGTTATTGATTGAATTTTAAGTTGATAATTCAAGCTTGGAACGGTTCAGAGTATCCCTTAAAGACAGCAGGCTAGATTATTTGTAGGTTTAAGGACCTGACTTTAATTTTTTTCTCCTTCTAGTTTGCATGTTTTCTCTCTGGTCTTTTAAACTGCTGGCACCAGCAGTAATAAATACTGATAAAATCAAAATTGATTTTTACCAGTGGACAGTTTATGCCTAGAGAGACGGCTTAGGCCTACATAACACAGAAGGAGGAAAAATGAAGAACCTCCAGTGATCCGTGAAAACCTAAACACCCTTTCGACAAATCCTAGGAACAGAACTGCTACCGGGAGGGATCAGTGCCCAGCCTGCAGACTGTTGAGTCAGGTAGAACTGTAGGCGGTTGGAGCCCAGAGCTAAAGAACCCTTCAAGATTCATTTGGAAACAAGCTGTGTGCGTGTGGTGTGCGTGTGTGCATGCATGTGTGATATACATGTAAGTAACTTGACAGGTTTTCAAACCTTGGTAGGCAGGTTTTAAATGGCAACTGTATTGCTTGTGTCTGGGTTTTGTATCTGGCAAGCCCATGCTAGAAGAGTGACCATTTGCTATCTCCAGCTCCTCGAGATAACTGGTCTGAAGACAAATCTCTGGTTCTGGTTTAAAAGCAAAAAAACAAAAGACGTGGGTCTCTGGCTTCCGAGATCCCTCGTGCACCTGAGTGGCGTGTTACCTCCCATGGTTTGCCCAGTGCAAAGGCCAAGGCTCGCCTGTCAGCGGTTGTGGCCCTGCCTCTTGTGGTGCCTACGTGGCATGGAGGCGAGAAACTAACTTGCTTCCCCCCGCCCCCAAGGTAGCGTCTCTCTCTAGCTTAGGCTGACCTGGAACTCACTACATAGTCTCAGGGTGACCTCGAACTCACAGCGATCCTCCTATCTCTGCCTCCTGAGTGCTGGGATTAAAGGCGTGCACCACCATGCCCAGCAGACTGCAGTTTTTGCAATAGATTTCTCTTGACCACACTTGGCCATGCCCACTGTTTTTGAGAAGAATGCTCTCAGAGCTGAGGGGAAATGACTGTTTAGAAAGCTGCCCGCAGAGTGCGATTGGATGGGTGTAATTCGCAACATGTGGTCCCCTAAATCTGGTCATGCAGGTTGCGTTCCCTGGCCTGATTGGATTTGAAGAAGGCATTTTTCCTCTTCAGGTAGTGGAGTTTGATAGGAACCTTTATTATGGTCCTCAAAACAGGTCTGTCCTGAGGGTGGACATGAGTGGTCTGGAGGCTGAGCTAGAACCACATTCCTCCCTCTCAAGTTTGGGCTGGAGGGAACCAAATGGAGGAACCGTGTTGTCCCGCCCCTGCCTCAGGTTGCCTTCCCAGGTGAACTTCCGGAAGCCGGGCTCAGCTCTAGTCACCCCTCCTGTACCTGTTGGGGACCTGACACTCCAGACAATAAGAAATGTGCCCTCCCCATCTCCTCACTACCTGGGAGTGAATTGGGGCCTTTAGACTTGTCTCAGCAAGGTGAGGATGTGTTACATCTTCATAGATAAACGTGAAGGAAGGCAGTTTGTTTATGGAAGTGGCCTACCAGGGTTTGAAAAGAGGTGACTTTTGTGTTCCTAAATTTTGGGGGAAAATACATTAAAGGAGCATGTGACAGGAGACTTCCTGGGCACATCACACATTCACAGCCAGGCTCCAGCCCGCTTTGGGCTTCTGTGTCCGGACACGCGCCACATGAACAGAGAGCTCAGGCTTCAAGACCATTCGCCAGGTGGTCCACCCCTGTGCCAAGGAGCCACACCTCCCAGGAGGAGGCTGTAGCTGTGTCCACAACATTATATAGGAATAGTTTATTTCATATCTCCGTTACAGAGCTATTTTGAAAAATGCCAAAGATGCAAGAATGTACAGCTGCGTATTTAAGTTGAAAAGCAAACCCAGTGGAGGTGCAGGACAGGTGGCCTGATGAATATAATTACCTTAGTTCTTTTTTCTTAATGGAATTAATTCAAATAGAACATGTCTGCATCCAATCTGTAGGAGGGAAGAAAAAGCAGCAAAAAATGTAGCTGTTATCCAACTTGCCATAAACATTTGCAATTATGATACCTTGGAATGTTTCCACTGTATGGATCACGCTGATGAAAGGTGTCGGTTGGGCCTAGAGGCTCTGGGCTGATTGTTCGCTGCCGCCGGGTGAAAGTTGATAGGCTCATTCTTCAAACCAGGCAACATGGGCCCTGTAAGAGCACCCTGATCCAGTTGCCTGTTGCACCACAGGGCTGGTGTCACTGGTGGGAGTGGGTGCAGGACGGATGCTCACCGTGGTCCTGTCCCGCTTGCATTCTCAAGGGACTGCTGCGCCGGAGGTCCATCTCGGTGATGCTCAGAGCCATGCGCCCTGGCCGCAAGAGAACAAGTTACCTGTTACTTTCTCCATCTCTTCAGAAAACACCAACCAAGAGAAGCAGCTCAAATCTTAACGCAATCTCATTAAGGCTTAGTGCTAACGAGCTCAGCTTCTGGGACTCCAGAGATGACAAGTTAGCGTGAACGTTGTGCACATCGACAACCCCCCCACCCCAGATTTCCCTATAACAAAAAGGCCTCATTCTTTTTGTGAACAGGCCACCTGCGTCCCCATCTTCTGTTTTTCAGAAGTAAACTAAAGTTGCCGCTTAACCCCGCTGGTGCAGCATTTATTCAAAAAATATTTCCATGGAATCTGTAGGTTGCAAGGTGGGAATTTCTTGTCTGCACACTGCGGTCGTGAGCGCAGAGCTGCCTTTCCTTCTAGAGTCAGGTAGCATTTGCAAGTACTTTATGTGACACAGGAGAGGGGCCCGGAGACAAATCCATGGACGTGATTGCGGTCTTGTATTTTTATTCACAAGCAGCCCAAGTGTGGTGGGTCCAGCCTTTCATGTAGAAAAATGCAAAACACATTGTTTCTGTTGCCAACATTTCTTTGTAGTTTTTTAAACAGCTGATTTGTAAGCGTACATTCAGAACTTCCTATAAAAAACACAAATTCATTTGTTAAGTGTCCCTTCAACCCCTCCATCTGTTTTGAGTAGAAAGGAAGTTTAGTAACACGTGCCATCGCCACCATGCCTCACCTCTTCCCCACGTCAGAGAGATCTCTCCAGCTTGGGAGGTGTGTCTCCGTTCCGATCCATCGTATGTGAACATTTCAGGAAATAAATGTTTCAAGTGGTGTCTACAAATACTTTCATTTTCATAATTTTTCCTTAATGTATTTAGGTTGTATTTTTCTGCTCTGACTTGTAACTCAGGAAAGGTCTCTATCATCATGCGTTTGGTTATCTGATTGTAATAAATTCATGTTTTTATGGCCGACTCTACAGTGTCCCAGAGGGAAGGAGATGTGTTTCACAGTGCCCACGAAGGAGCCATCCACAGCATGTCCCCACATGCTCTGTACCAGCCTGCTGAAACCTGCCCTGCCAAGGCGGGAGCTTGTACGAGCCTTTCCATGTTATGTTCAGTAAACGCGATGCCCTGAATCTACTTAAAGTTGCTTCAGTGTAAAATTCTTTTGAATGGATGACTTGAGTGTTCAGATGTGCTGTGGAAAATGTACCAAGAGCTCCCTGCTCGGTTCTCACCCCTCGGGTATATGAAATTGGATTAAAGGAAAATCATAGACACTTTGCACCAGAAAACAGGTTTAGGTCAACTCTCATTTTACTGAGGGTCTTCATGGGAGAGCTTCCACACAGGGCTTCTGTGTCCTCATCGTTATGTTGGGGCAGGGTGCCACTGACCTACACAGCACCCACTGCTGGTGTAAGGTGGGCTGGAGGCTATCTTTTAAGTAGTGATGGACAGCTGTCCATCTTACAGTGGTATCTGGTGAATCATTCATGCATACACTTTAAATTTTTTTTTTGGTTCCTTTTTTTTTTTTTTTTTTGAATTTTCAAGGTAGGGTGTCACTCTAGTCCAGGCTGACTTGGAATTCTCTACGGAGTCTCAGGGTGGCCTCGAACTCAGGGTGATCCTTCTACCTCTGCCTCCCTAGTGCTGGGATTAAAGACATGCGCCACCACTCTTTTTTTTTTTTTATTTACTTGAGAGCGACAGATAGAATGAGTGCACCAGGGCCTCCAGCCACTGTAAATGAACTCTAGATGTGTGTGCCCCCTTGTGCATCTGGGGAATTGAGCCTCGAACTGGGGTCCTTAGGCTTCACAGGCAAGCACTTCATCTCTCCAGCCCTCATGCATACACTTTTAACTCCTTTTGGAAAAGTAACACAGACAAGGGTTGAAACTTTGTACAAGACCAGAGTGTTTACTGCCCCAAGTCAGTTATGGCCCCTAGATCCCTTCTGTTCTCCAGAGACACTCTGAAGGGTTCCACCCGTGTGTACAACCTTGTGTTCTTTTCTTAAAAAAAAATATTTTTAGATTTTTATTTATTTGAGAGAGAAAGAAGCAGATAGAGAATGGGCACACCAAGGCCTCCAGCCACTGCAAATGAACTCCAGACACACGCACCACCATGTGCATCTGGCTTATGTGGGTATTGGGGACTCAAACCTGAGTCCTTAAGCTTCGCAGGCAAGCATCTTAGCCATCTCTCCAGTCCTACCTTAGCTTTTCTGATCATCAGCAGCGGCATACTCTAAGCTGCTCTGCCACACAGCTTGCCTCTAGAACGAGCTTCCTGGAGAACCCGTCCCCTGGCCTCCTTCCTCCCAGCTCTGCACTCATGTCCCGGGTTGATGCGCCCAGAGCTCCCCTGGCCAGTGGACAGCTTTCAACAGTGTCCAGTTTTGCTGCCACCCACAGCTGGCCAGTGAGCCACGCTGTCACAGGGTTGGGCTGAAGACAGGTGGTCCAGTGCAGGCAGCTCATGGTCTGAGTTTTGGTTGATGGCTTGCACTGTTGCCAAAGAAAAGTCCCACTGGGCTGCTTTGCTCCTTTGCCAACCCAGTCCTTCCTTCACGTTTGGTCTGCGCTCTGCAAAAGGTCTGTGGTTCTCTCTCTCTCTCTATTAGGAAAGAAAGAATTGATGCACCTGGGCCTGCAGCCACTGCAGCCAAACTCCAGGCGCATGCACCATCTTGTGCACCTGTGCAACCTCACACGCTTACGTCACCTTGTGCATCTGGCTTACGTGGGATCTGGAGAGTTGAACGTGAATCCTTAGTCTAGCGTCTTAACCACTCAGCCATCTCTCTAGCCCTCTCTCTTTTTTTTGGTGTCATGGTCCAGTAAAGGTGTGTAGCTAGTTCCCAGAAGCAGACACTCATATCTGTACCACTGGACATGCATGTGTACACGCAGATTCACACAGGCATAGACGCACATGCTGGTCTGTGGTGCTCATCACCACGTGCACATGGTGTCTTGGTTTCTGGTTACATTTTTGTACATAAAGTGGAGCCAGGGGTACCTGGGGGTGAATGAATGTAGGTCACTGACCTACAGTGATGTCAAAGCAGTCATAAAGGCCTACCTCAGCAAGGGCAGTGGCACAGGGGTGGCTGGGGCTGAGACACAGGTCCTGAATGCACAAACGAGTCCCCATCGTTTTGCTCCCGACAAACCATTTGCAGCCAAGAGCATAGGGGCGTGGTGGGGCCCAGGGATAACCCTTGGCCAACAGTGTGTGCTCTGATCTCTACCTCTACCAACCATCTGTTCCAAACCTGTTTGTGTCACTCAGTTCCCTGCAGGTCCTTGTTCCATGGTGTTCATGAAGGTTGCAGATGAGGTGCATTTCACATCCCAGCTGTGTGGAGCTGATGACAAAAATTAGAGTGGTGGGGTCCCCAGAAAGCATCTCCTGTGAAGTAGTTTTCTGAACAAGGAAGGGAGCTATTGGGGAGAAGAAAGTGCCTTGGTTTGCCATTACCTCTTGTTAGTGCATTAGAAGACAAATCTGCAGTCTCGAGGTTGCCCAGGGCTCCCTAATGGGAGTGACATGCCCACCAGAAACCAAACACACCCTCAAAAGCAGCACTTAGGTCCCTGGCTTTCCTTGCTCCAGTACGACTTTGGTTTTTTTCCTCAATATTGTTCGACTACTCAAATCACATCCAGGAAAAAAAAAGTAAAAACTTCAGAGGAACACAAAATTAGTGTGAGGGACTTTTAGAAAATGTACCTTGGTGTTACTTCAACAATGTTAAGAAAATGTAGGAAGGTAGGAGGCTTTTCAAAGCCGAGACCCATGGTTCCATGTCCACACCCCTCTGTGGTCCCAGGGCTGCCCCTTAGAGGCCCCAACTTAACGGAAGGGAACTGGGTGTTTTTTTGTTTTTTGTTTTTTTTGTATGTTTGTTTTGTTGACGTAGGATCTCACTGTAGCCCAGGCTGACCTGGACTTCACTATGTTGCTTCAGGGTAGCCTCGAACTCTGATCCTCTTACCTCTGTCTCCCGAGTGCTGGGATTGAAGGCGTGCGCCACCACGCTCAGCTGAAACCAGTTTCCATCAGCAGTGATGCAGACGTCCTCCAGTTTGCACCCAGCTGGTGGGTGGGGAGCTGTGGCCCACCGCCAGGGCTCTGTCATCGTCCCACGTTCTTCCTCCTGTGCTGCCCATAAACTGAGGATGGGTGAGCCTCATCCTCACCTCCTCCTGCCCCCCATTAGCTCTGCGCCCCCTCTGTCACCTGCAGGCCTGCCCCCCACGCACCCTGCCTGAGCCCGCCCTCTGCTGCGTCAGAAGCAGGCCGAGCTCTCTGTACGCATGCATGTTTATGTAGCAATGGATGTAATTATTTTCCAAAGCACTTTGTGTGCAAAATGTAAGAAACCAGATACTGTTAGCGGGCTCCTCATGAAAGTCAGCCTTCCACATTGCCCTGGGCTCCTGCTCCCCAGAGGCAGGCGTGTTAGCCTGTGAACCATTTCTCCTGCTAGTAATGTGAATAGCTCCATCTATCAGTTTCTCTCCGTGACAGATAAGGAAGTGACGAGTCTCTCTACCCATGCCCCAGGACAGGTCTTTTCCTCTCCTAGTTGTGTCCTCACGTGTGGCCATCTCTGTATCCCATCCCACGAGCAAGAGCACTTCATTGAGGGCTGTGCTCGGCACACTGTAGTGGTACTTACCTGTTTTATTTAAAATTACATTGGTGTTTGTGTGTGGTGTGTGTGTGTGGACACACTGTGTACTTGTATGTTGGAGGTGTTGAATGCCCTCCTCAGTCACTTGCCAGTTGATTTTTATGAGACAGGGGTTCTCCCTAAAACCCGTGCTCGCTGGTTCAGCTAGACTGGCTTGTCAGCAAATGCAGGGGGTTCTCCTGTCTCTACCTCCCAGCATTAGGATCACAGGTGTATGTTGCTACATCTGGCTGTTTTACATGGATGCTGGGGATCCAAACTCAAGTCCTCATGTCTACAAGGGAAATCCCTTACCCACAGAGCCATCTTTCCTATCCCTGCACCTTCCTTTTCTGCATAACCCTTTGTTTTCTCTGGAGTTATCAAGTCTTGGTGTTTGCTAAGTTACCTGTGTGTAATGAACTTCCATACATGCATGCAGACATGCTGTGAGTCTCCTCCCATATTCACACATATCCCACTCGAAGGCCGTCTCTGAGCAGTCGCCCACTTCCTGCATCCGCGCGCTCTTCTCCACACCGCCTGTGTACTTCACACTGTCATTGTCAGCATCTATGCTCTCTTGTGGCTTAGATCCCTTCTTCCTGGATCCCCCGTTTCTTTCCTCTTATTTCATTACTTCATTGTACACTTTACTACTTCACTGCACATCCTGTAGCAGGCCTCTGAGAAAGGAGTGTGTGGAAGTTTACTATCAGCAAATGTCCCATTCTTCCCTCCCACCTGATCAGATAGTTGTGCTGGGTATAAACATGAAGTTCAAAATCACTGAGGTAGGCTGGAGAGATGGCTCAGCAGTTAAGGCATTTGACTGCAAAGCCTAAGAACTCATGTTCAAATCTCCAGGTCCCTTGTAGCCAGACACACAGTGACCCAGGTGCACAATGTCACACATGCCTACAAGGGGGCCCACCCATCTGGAGTTTGTTTGTAGTTGGCTGAAGGCCCTGGCATGCCCATTATCTCTCTCTCTCCCAAAAATAAATTAATAAATAAAATAAAACCCTTTTAAAATCACTGGGGCCTTTTTTTTTCTGTTTAAGTTTCTAGTTACCTTATAAAGCCTAATGTCATCCAACTTTCTATTTTCTCTTATTTCTTTGGAAAACTTTTCAACTTTAATTTTCAATCTTTGAATTTTTCTGTTAGTATATTTGTAATTTTCAAGATTTCTTTTCCATTTCTTGTTTATGTCAACCTGCTATTTATTTTACTTAGAGACAGGATATTATGTAGCCCAGACTGGTCTGGAACACACTTTGTAGTTGAGGCTAGCCTTGAACTCATGATCTTTCTGCCTCAGACTCTCAAGTACTGGGATTGTAAGCATGCACCACCAGACATGTAGATGCATATACGTTTTTTTCACTAAGGATGTTATAGTTCTTTATTATGTGTGTGTTCTGCAACTAGAAATGTGAAATGGTTTTTGTTTTTGTTTTTGGTTTTTCGAGGTAGGGTTTCACTCTGGCCCAGGCTGACCTGGAATTCACTATGTAGTTTCAGGGTAGCTTTGAACTCATGGCAATCCTCTTACCTCTGCCTCCTGAGTGATAGGATTAGGCGTGTGTCACCATGCCCGGTTGTAAATTTTTGAAAGATATGTATTTATTTAGACAGAGAGAAAGAAGCATACAGAGGAATAGATAATGGGTGTGCCAGGTCCTCCTGCCACTGTAAATGAACTCCAGACACATGCACCATTTTGTGTATCTGGCTTTACGTGGGTACTAAAGAATTGCAAAGGTCATTAGGCTTTGAAAGCAAGTGCCTTTAACCCTTGTGCCATATCCCCATCTCCAAGCAGTAGGTTTTGTTTGTCTCCATGTGGTCTAACTAGCCCCAATGTGGTATTTAAAGGGTTAAAATCGTTCACCTCTCCTAGCAGCATTTTCTTGGCCACTGCCTCTCTAGACTCCACATGGAGAAGGAAACAGGCACCATTACCATCTAATGTGAAATGTTTTATTTTCTACCTATATTAGCATAGTACTTTGCTCTAGGCTGTCACTAAGTCCAGAGATTCTTGCATGAAACTTTTGTTCCCTACAGGGGTCTGGGAGCAGATCCAGGGGCTATAGCTCCTTGTTATAAATAAAGATGAATTATTACCAAGATTCTCTGTTTCCAGCTCTCCCGCCTCCTGAGGTTGCCAGGCCACCAGCTCACGAATGAGCCTTTGGGAAGATCTGTGTGGCTCAGTGGGTCTGCTTTTGAGTTTCATCCTGGCCATCTGCTTGCCCCTTGCCCCCCATCCCCTTTCCACAGCACCCCTTCTTTCCAACTAGCCCTCTTCTACTTTGGTGCCTTTAATTCATAAAACTGAATTTACCTTTTATTATTTTTCTTTTGACACATTCATACATATATATAATGAATTTTGATCTCACCCCCATTTACTCTTTCTTCCCCCCAAAACCTTCCCATTATGTTCTCATCTTATTTCCAATTTTTCTGCCCATTTTTGACCCACTGACTTAAATTGGTTACTTGCTTTTTAAACTATTTATATTTACTTATTTGAGGGAGAGAAAGAGGTAGAGAGAGAGAGGGAGAGAATAGACATGCCAGGGCCTCCAGCCATTGCAAATGAATTCCAGACACATGCACTACCTGGTACACCTGGCTTACGTGGGTCCTGGGGAGTTGAACCTGGGTCCTTTGGCTTTGCAAGTAAGTGTCTTAACTGCTAAGCCATCCTTCCAGTCCCTTTTTTTTCATTTTCTTAAAAAATTATTTTCATTTTTATTTAAAAGTTGGTCACTTGCTTAACCATGGGTGGGAAGTTATATTTACTGGGAAGTGGGCAATCCTCTAGAGGCTGCTCTCTAAAGGACACAGGACATGACTCCTCCCCCACCCAGCAATTACCAGCTTCCATTCTCTACTCTGGGAGGTGGGGGGGGGTCTTGTGCCCCTCCCTCAGCTATGATGAGAGATTGACAAGCTTGATCACATGCAGGAAACCCCTCCTGTGTGAGCCCATGGGTGTAGCTGGTTCATCCTATGCAGAAGACAGCACCCCAAGCCTCATTTCTCATCCCCTGCTCTTCCTTTCTTCCTGCCCCCTCTTCTGCAAGATCGCTTGAGTCTTAAGGTTATGGTTTAGAGGACACAGTTGATTTTAACAAGAGTGATCATCTGTATTTGTTCTTTTTTCTTCTTAGGGATTCCAAAGATACCAGGTGAAGGACTAAGAGAGATCAATGAGGGCTGGGGAGATGGACCCATGGTTAGAGGTGCTTGCTTACAAAGCCAGCTAGCCCAGATTCAGTTCCCCAGCACCCACATAAAACCAGATGCAAAAAATGAAACAAACATCTGGTACTCATTTGAAGTAGCAAGTAAACCCTGGTACACACACAGATACTTTTTATTTATTTATTTATTTACTTATTTTTGAGGTAGGGTCTCACTCTAGCCCAGGCTGACCTGGAATTCACTATGGAGTCTCAGGGTGGCCTCAAATTCATGGCAATCCTCCTAAGAGCTAGAAATAAAGGCATGTGCTACCACGCCCCATTAAAGACACTTAAAAGTTGGGCGTGGTGATTTAAGCCTTTAATCCCAGCACTCGGAAAGCAGAGGTAGGAGGATCGCTGTGAGTTCGAGGCCACCCTGAAACTCCATAGTGAATTCCAGGTCAGCCTGAGCTAGAGTGAGATCCTACCTCAATTTTTTAAAAAGAGACAGGTGACCAGTAAGTAGCCCTTCGGAGGTGCCACTGTACTTGAAAGAGGCCTCATGCGCTGCGTGTGGGCTGAGGAGCTGTGAGGTGTGGCTTTGAAGTGAAGACTAGAGGTGTTGTCTTGGGTTCCTACATAGGCTTGAGGGCCTTCCAGACTCCTGGCTTTTGCGGGGCGAGAAACTTGAAGACTCTGGGGTAGTGCCAGGCCCTGAGACTCCTTTTCAGGGGAAGCCATTCTTCTTAGTGTTTTTTCTAGAAAGATCTGGCTATGAGAAAACCAGTTTTCCCATAGCTGACACCCTGGGTCTGTCCGTTTTATTAGGGAAAGCAACATGGGGGGTGCAAGTTGGCATTTACAGGGTGTGGTTGTCACCTGGGTTTCATCTTCTGAGCTCCTGGACAGGACAGAGCATTGATTGCTTAGGGCGTGTTTACCAGGCTCCTGCATGGGCCTGTTGGGCTTGAGGTCAGGAAGGGATCTGGGAGGGAGGCCTGCTATCTAGGAGCTTGTCTAGAGGCTGTGAATAAGCAGGATGTTTATGGAGGTGGGATGAAAATAGTGGGGTACCCAGCTGGGCAGTGGCTGGAGGTGGAGGGGAAGTTAGGTGGGCCAAGCACTGGCCGGGGGCCGGGGGGAGCAGGTGTGATTGATCAGGGGCCAGCGGAAGAGGTGGTGGGTGCTAGGAGGGTGAGTCCTCATAATGTCCACGGATAATTGCCTTCCGTCCATGTAAGGGGGCTTTATGTGAGTCTTCAGTCTCTTAAGACCACTGATGGCAGATCAGAAGTGGCCCAAGTCCACCACTGTAAGTGGAAACAGCCCCCCTGCCCCCCCAGTCCCTGTCTGCGACACTGTGATTGTGAAGAGGCCCCTGTCCCTGTCTGGGCCCTCACGACATTCCACCTGCGTCAGAGGCTCCAGGCCTGAGTCAGCCGGGCTCCTGGGAGAGGACGCTGAGCCAGAGGCCGCGTCACCAGCACACGCTGCTCCTCGGCACAGGCACCACTGGGAGATTAAACATATTCGCTTCGAGAAAGGCAAAGAAATCACTTCTTTTGATAACCAGCATCTGTTAGTTAATGGGCCTCTGAGAGCTGTGTACAATTTAAACTTTTTATTAAAAAGAAAAAAAGCTCCTTTACTCTCCTGGGAGTTACACTATGAAATTATTAAGTGCATGGGCTCCCCCCCCACAAACGTGACTGAACGTACAACAGAGAACATTAATTTTGTTTTGTTTTGCTCACAGCGAGGAGGTCTCAGCTCTTCTCTTCTGCTCAGGGTGGGAGGGCCTGGGGTTCAGCCGAGGCACCCCTTGGCTCTGGGGAAGGGGCTCCTGATATGTCAGCTGTGTGCTCCTAGGAGAGGAGCCGTAGCTCAGGCCAATCTAGGCAGCCAAGAAGAGCCCCTTGTGCCCAGAGCACCTTAGTTCATGCCAGGTCCATGAAGCACTCCCAATTGCCTTTCCCTGGTGCAGCAAGGAGCCCCACTCCCTCCAGGAGACCCAAATTTCTGCCTCTGGGCTCCAGGCTGTTTCGGTTTGGATGTGGGTCTGTGCTCACTGGTGACTTCAGGCCAGGTCCTTCTCTCTGAGCCTCTGTGTCTCCAGGTACCGCAGCCTTTTCCCTGACGTGGCCCCACATTCTGCAGGGAGGGCACACCTGGCCTGTGACCATGACCTTTCACGGGTCCCAAGTGTGCCCAAGCCAGGGCTGCTACCACTTCTTTTCTTTAGAACCGTGACCCCCTTGGTTGGCTGTAATAACCCGCAAGAACATTTTTTTTTCAGGCTGTTTAATTTTATTAAAAGATTCAAATTTGATACAAATGGTGGTGTGATTTCTCCAAGCCTTAGACAGGAGGCTCGCTCAGCCACGGACATTTCCCAGCCCCCCCCCCCCCGTCATCCCCATGGAGAGCTCCCCCCACCCCCATATAGCCCAAGACTGTAAGTAACCTAATTATTTCGTGTACTTTGGTAAATATGCCAGTAACACTTGTAGCTGTCTGAGACCCACAGAGAATATTAACTTGGTGGGATTTTTTTTTTTTTCAGAAGAATGGATAATAAGTTAGAACAATCTCCATGGGTTGATTGAACCCCACAGACTCTGAGGGAGGCCAAGGGCTTTCCTCCACACGTATCATTAACCTCACACAGAATTGTTCAAGAGACATGATAAGAGACTGGGATGAGAGGAGGACGGAAGGGAGAACAAGTGGCTCACAGTCCCCAAAATCCTTGAGCCCACCAGGAGGCCAGTTAATCTCACGGTGTACAGAGGAGGCCCTGGGAGCTCAAGCAGGCCCCACGGCAGTGACAGCCCTTCTGAGCCCAAGAGGACCTGACCCAGTGCTATGGCCAGGGCTGGGGGAGGGCTGGAGGGAGGCTGGGGAAGACCAGATGTCCTGATTCCTGGCCTCCACATGTGACCGTGTAGTCTGATGACCTTGGCCTCTGCCTTGGGATGACCCCAGTGATGCCCACTGTTGTCCCCCGTCCATCAGATTCTGGAAAAACATCACGGCGTGGGGCTAGCTACAGAGTGCGCCATGCAGCCGCTGTCATTAGTATTAGTTACTTTCTGAGGGCTGAAATGCGCTCTCCTCTGTGGACCTTGCCCCCCGCAGCGAGCCTGCGCCCCTGGGCCCTCCACGCGGGTGCAGGAGGCTCAGCTCAGCCTCGGCCCTCTCCCAGCTTGCGGCCCCGGAGGCCGGGGTTTATCCCTGCACCGTCTTGACAGCTTGGGGTCGGGTTCACGGCAGCACAGGCAGACGCAAACAAATGCCAACAGCAGAAGTGAAGAAAGCCGCCGCCCCAAAGAGACCAGCCCTCTGCTAGGAAGCCAGGACGTCCTGCAAACTTGGAGCGGGCGGCCTCTTCAAGGCACGGCCCCTCCTGGAGTCTGCAATTCACAATAGTACACAACGAGCCTGGAGCCCCGAAGCTGAATCTCCAGGCGTCCTCCCTCTCCCTTCTCAACATCCCCGTGAGGAAGAGGAGGGAGACTCGGGGTGGTCCCCATCTGGCACCTGCTTGCCAGATGCCAGCCACTAAAGGAAGGATACAAACTGGGCTTAGAACTCACAGGGAAACAGGGTTTTCAGTTCTATCCAAGCAGGAGTGAACAGGTGAAGCGAGGCCTTGTGCCAAGCCCCAAGGGGCACCGCTTGAACTAGAAGTGGTGGGGCCTTGGGTCTGTCCACAAGCCTTCTGTCCCCACGCTGTGTGGCCGCTCAGAGCCTGATGAGTGTGTGCAGGCCCCGTAGTGTCCAAGGAGCTTTTCAGAAAGCCAAGGTGGACGTCACAGCCACAGGAGAAAGGCCGCTCCTTGCACCAGGAGCAGCACAGGGAGATGCACGACAGCAGGACACGACCCCCAGCCAACTGGGGGCTTCTGCAGCGAGGCTCTGTGTGGTGGGGGCTTATGGGGGTTTCGGGCCTGCCCCCTGCAGAGCACCAGGGGTGGCTGGTAGGAGGTGGGGCGCTTCTCGGGAGTGTTGGGACTGGACCCATCCGTGGGCCTCTCTCCGATGAACAGCAGGCTCCGTCCACGGGGGTCTTGCTCTATCTTGAGCAGCTCGTATTCTATGTGGGGGAGCCTGATGCCCAGTGGGAGGCATCCGTTGGTGGTTGTGACGTCCCTCTCAGTGCCCACCGACCAGGTTCCTGGGCCCCCACAGCTGCTTGGCTCGGAGAAGTTGAGCATGGCTGTGGTGACCTGGTCCATAGGGGTCACATGGGCCTGTGTGACCTCGAATATCAGCTCAGTGCCACCTCGGACCCGGGTGGATGGCATGCCCCTGGAGTAGTGGCCTGCAGCGTACACGGTGAAGGTGCGTTGGCGACAGGCAGGATCAGAGAAGTGGTGGTAGTACCCTTCCCAGGAGCGGTTGTGACCGTGGAAGGTGAAGAGCCGTGTGAGGAACAAAACGGCAGGCCGCACCTCGCAGCCTGCACTGACCCAGCGGCCGCCCAGGAACAGGGGCCGGGTGGGCTGGCGAGGCAGGATGGGTGGGTGGCGTTCATCAGAGCGGGCAATGAGGCTGCAGGCCAGGCAGGGCCTGGCATGGTGCTGGTGAGAGAGAAACAGAGATTCATGGACTAGAGGGAGGCAGGGCTGGGTCTGGCATGAATTGGCTTTGGATCCATGAATAGATGGGGGCGGGTCTTGCCTGGATGAGGCCTTCCTTGCTGTCTTTGCAACTCAGAAAGCACTTTCTTCTCCAAGACCTTTGCATATGCCCCCCAAACTCCTTCCTCACTGTGTCTAATAAAGTAGCTTTGGGGCCTGTGCTATCACCTCCTCAAGACAGCCCTCTTCCCTCCTCCATCACTTCCTCATAGACACCCTCTTCCCTCCTCCACCATTTCCTCATAGACACCCTCTTCCCTCCTCCATCACTTCCTCATAGACACCCTCTTCCCTCCTCCACCATTTCCTCATAGACACCCTCTTCCCTCCTCCATCACTTCCTCATAGACACCCTCTTCCCTCCTCCATCATCTCCTCATAGACACTCTCTTCCTTCCTCCATCACCTCCTCATAGACACCCTCTTCCCTCCTCCATCACTTCCTCATAGACATCCTCTTCTCTCCTCCATCACCTCCTCATAGACATCCTCTTCTCTCCTCCATCACCTCCTCATAGACATCCTCTTCTCTCCTCCATCACCTCCTCATAGACATCCTCTTCTCTCCTCCATCATCTCCTCATAGACACCCTCTTCTCTCCTCCATCACCTCCTCATAGACACCTTCTTCTCTCCTCCATCACCTCCTCATAGACACCCTCTTCCCTCCTCCATCACCTCCTCATAGACACCCTCTTCCCTCCTCCATCACCTCCTCATAGACATCCTCTTCTCTCCTCCATCACCTCCTCATAGACATCTTCTCTCCTCAATCACCTCCTCATAGACATCTTCTCTCCTCCATTACTTCCTCATAGACATCCTCTTCTCTCCTCCATCACCTCCTTATAGAAATCCTCTTCTCTCCTCCATCACCTCCTCATAGACATCCTCTTCTCTCCTCCATCACCTCCTCATAGACATCTTCTCTCCTCAATCACCTCCTCATAGACATCTTCTCTCCTCCATTACTTCCTCATAGACATCCTCTTCTCTCCTCCATCACCTCCTTATAGAAATCCTCTTCTCTCCTCCATCACCTCCTCATAGACACCCTCTTCCCTCCTCCATAACTTCCTCATAGACACCCTCTTCCCTCCTCCATCACTTCCTCATAGACACCCTCTTCTCTCCTCCATCACCTCCTCATAGACATCTTCTCTCCTCTATCACCTCCTCATAGACATCTTCTCTCCTCCATTACTTCCTCATAGACACCCTCTTCTCTCCTCCATCACCTCCTCATAGACACCCTCTTCCCTCCTCCATAACTTCCTCATAGACACCCTCTTCCCTCCTCCATCACTTCCTCATAGACACCCTCTTCTCTCCTCCATCACCTCCTCATAGACATCTTCTCTCCTCTATCACCTCCTCATAGACATCTTCTCTCCTCCATTACTTCCTCATAGACACCCTCTTCCCTCCTCCATCACTTCCTCATAGACACCCTCTTCTCTCCTCCATCACCTCCTCATAGACATCTTCTCTCCTCTATCACCTCCTCATAGACATCTTCTCTCCTCCATTACTTCCTCATAGACATCCTCTTCTCTCCTCCATCACCTCCTCATAGACATCTTCTCTCCTCCATCACTTCCTCATAGACATCCTCTTCTCTCCTCCATCACCTCCTCATAGACACCCTCTTCCCTCCTCCATCACCTCCTCATAGACACCCTCTTCTCTCCTCCATCACCTCCTCATAGACATCCTCTTCTCTCCTCTATCACTTCCTCATAGACACCCTCTTCCCTCCTCCATCACCTCCTCATAGACACCCTCTCCTCTCCTCCATCACCTCCTCATAGACATCCTCTTCTCTCCTCCATCACCTCCTCATAGACACCCTCTTCTCTCCTCCATCACCTCCTCATAGACATCCTCTTCTCTCCTCCATCACCTCCTCATAGACATCCTCTTCCCTCCTCCATCACCTCCTCATAGACATCCTTTTCCCTCCTCCATCACCTCCTCATAGACATCCTCTTCTCTCCTCCATCACCTCCTCATAGACACCCTCTTCCCTCCTCCATCACCTCCTCATAGACACCCTCTTCTCTCCTCTATCACCTCCCCATAGACATCCTCTTCTCTCCTCCATCACCTCCTCATAGACACCTTCTTCTCTCCTCCATCACCTCCTCATAGACACCCTCTTCTCTCCTCCATCACCTCCTCATAGACATCTTCTCTCCTCCATTACTTCCTCATAGACACCCTCTCCTCTCCTCCATCACTTCCTCATAGACACCCTCTCCTCTCCTCCATCACCTCCTCATAGACAGCCTCTTCTCTCCTCCATCATCTCCTCATAGACCCCATTTTTCCTCCCCCGTCACCTCCACATAGACGCTCTCTTTTCTTCTTAGTTACACTGGAAGCTGCAGAACGTCTCTGTGGTCATCACTGTCTGCAGCCTAACCCAGTGCTGGGTTCACACGGTGAGTGAAGGAGACACGAGTCGACATGTGGGCGGCCATTATTATCGTAGCTTTGGAAGAAGTTGTTCTCCACTGATCAGGCTGCCTGGTCCTGAAACTGGACACTTAAAGTTCTTTTTTTCCTTGTTCACTGTCCTTGTCCCTGGCTCTTAGAGGTGATTCCTAAGTGTCTGGAGGGAGGCAACGAGCCTCTCCTGCCAGTCAGCAGGGAACTCAGGATGCTGACACCCAGAGGCCCAGAGCTGACACGGGCCATAGAACCTTTTCTGTCTGTGTCCCATCTCCCTGTCCCCTGCTTGCTTTTCTGTCCCAAACCTACAGCGTAGAGGACCAAGGCCTTTGTCTTTAGAAGTGTCTTGTTGGGCCAGGGGTGGTGGATATATGGTGTTTCACACTTTCCATCCCAACACTCTGGAGGCCGAGGGAGGAGGGATTTGAGGCAAGCCTTGTGAGTGAGGTCCAGGTCAGCATGGGCTGGGGTGAGACCCTGCCTCAAAGCATGAAAACTAGAACAACAGCAGCAAAAAGAGAAAGAAATCTCTTGTTGGAAGATGAGCATTGCTGCTCCAAGGCCCTGGGAGGGAAATGTGGCCGCAAAGACAAAGCCATCAGAAGAGCCATGGTTTTGCAGGCTGGGGAGGTGGCTCAATGGATAAAATACTTGCCAAGCAAGCAGAGGACAAAAGTTCAGATCTCTAGCACCCACATAAAAGCTAGTTGAAATGGCACACCTGTGATCCCAGCTAGCCAGAAACAGGAGAATGCCCAGGGCTTGGTGCTTGGCTGGTCCAGCCTGATCAGTGCACGCCAGGTTCAGTGAGTGGCAGTGGTTCAGAGAATGAGGTGGAGAGTGACTGAAGAAGACACCTGTACCTGCCTCTGACTCCACCTACCCGCCCACGGCACACGTATCCATGCAAGAAGCAGCAGGCAGCCACGCCCTGGAACTTCGCGGTGCGGCTCAGGAGAAGCTGAGCAGCTGTGTGAGCTTTGGCTCAAAGATGTTCATCCCGGTGTGTTTTTTAAAGATAGTTTCTCTTATTTATTTTTTTTGTTCACTTTTATTTATTTATTTGAGAGTGACAGAGAGAGAAAGAGGCAGATAGAGAGAGAGAGAGAGAGAATGGGCGTGCCAGGGCCTCCAGCCACTGCAGACGAACTCCAGACACGTGCGCCCCCTTGTGCATCTGGCTAACGTGGGTCCTGGAGAATCAAGCCTCGAACCGGGGTCCTTAGGCTTCACAGGCAAGTGCTTAACCACTAAGCCATCTCTCCAGCCCGATAGTTTCTCTTATTTATTTTTAAATATTTTATTTATTTCTTTACAAGGGAGAGAGAGAGAGACAAAGAGAGAGAGAGAGAGAGAGAGAGAGAGAAAATGAATGGGTGGGCAAGGGCCTCCAGCCGCTGCAAATGAAGTCCAGCTGCATGTGCCATTTTGTGCATGTTGCTTTATGTGGGTACTGGGGAATCAAACGGGGGGTCATTAAGCTTTGCACGCAAGTGCCTTAACCTCTGAGCCATTTCTCCAGCCCATTTAAAAAATATTTTTTAATGCATGCATGCGTGTGTGCACATGTATGAGTGACCATACATATGCAGGTAGGTGTGTGCGTGCGTGCATGTGTGTGTGTGTGTGTGTGTG
This sequence comes from Jaculus jaculus, assembly GCF_020740685.1. Classification (NCBI taxonomy): domain Eukaryota; kingdom Metazoa; phylum Chordata; class Mammalia; order Rodentia; family Dipodidae; genus Jaculus; species Jaculus jaculus. The sequence goes on from NC_059109.1 coordinate 136,484,709, forward strand.
TGTGTGTGTGTGTGCATATACCCGTGTGTGGAGGCTGGTGTCATCCTCAGGAACACTGTCCACCTCCTTTGAGACAGGGTCTCTCATTGGCTTGCAGCTCACCAATCAGGCTAGACCTACTGACCAGCGAGCTCCAGGGTCCTCCTGCCTCCGCCTCCCCAGGGCTGAGATCACGAGTATTTGCCTCCACACTTGGTGTTTACATGGGCTCTAGAGGTCTGTGCTTGGGCTCTCAGGCTTGGGAGATAAGCACTTTATACACACAGCCATCTTCCTATCCATAGACAGGGTTTCTCTACGTAGCCCGAGCTGGCCTTGAATTTACTTTGTAGCTGAGGCTGGCTCCTACTCCCAATCCTTCGGCTTCTAGCTTCCGAGTGCCAGGACTGCAGGCCTGTGTCACTGCGCTGGCCTCTGGGGTGCTCAGCCAGCCGCGCTGGACTCCTCAGGGCTAGAGGGGCCTGCCATTGCCTCCCGGCCCTCACTGGCTTCCAACGTCTTTGTGTCTCTGGCTTTACTTGCAGTTGTCCCAGACTCTCCTGAGGTGGGTTTACAGTAAAACACGTCAACAGGAAACAGACACTAAATCAAATTGCGTGGGAGCAGTCCGTCTGTATTTTGGAGCGAAAAAGCTTGGTAGAGGCCAAGAAGGAACCAGATACAGATTCCTTGTTTTTTTTCTTAAAGGGAGCTGCTGCTCAGAACCAAGTCCAGAACTTTCTTCTGCAAGGAGATGGCCTTGAATGCTGCCTCTCAGAGCTGCTCCGGAAGCAGCGGACAGCCTTGGGTCTGGATGTTCTGTGCCCATGGGGGACCGGGCATGGGGACGGTGGTCTAGGCAGGATGGGCAAGTGAGGGGTCAGACAGGGAAACAATTCCTACAGATTGCTGCCGGCTGCCTTTCATGCCAAGTAGGTGGCATTGGGGGATTCTGGCTGGAAAAGGAAGTCATTGTTGATCAAGGGTTGTTTTTCTGTTGTCCAGATTGCCAGCGTTTAGAACTAATTACTATTCACTTCTGTGAATAGTTACTTAAACTCTTTTTTTTTTTTTTTTTTGGTTTTTCAATGTAGGGTCTCACTCTAGCCCAGGCTGACCTGGAATTCACTATGGACCTATCTTTTTTTTTTTTTTTTTGGTTCATTTTTATTTATTTATTTGGGAGCAACAGAAAGAGGAACAGAAAGAGGCAGAGAGAGAGACAGAGAGAGAGAGATTGGGTGTGCCAGGGCTTCCAGCCACTGCAAATGAACTCCAGGCGCATGCGCCCCCTTGTGCATCTGGCTAATGTGGGTCCTGGGGAACCGAGCCTCAAACCAGGGTCTTTAGGCTTCACAGGCAAGCGCTTAACCACAAAGCCATCTCTCCAGCCCTTAAACTCCTATCTTTAATACAGGGTACTAGGTAATGTTAGATCTGGGGGATTTTTTTTTTTGAGGCAAGGTTTTGCTGTGTAGCATTGGCTGGCCTTAAACTCATAACCATCTGGCTGGGCATGTGGGTACAGTGGGTACAGTGCCAGTCTAACATGCATAGAGCCCTGAGTTTGATCCCCAGCACCACATACACTGGGCATGGTGGCACATTCTTGTAATCCCAGCACTTGGGAGGTAGAGGTGGGAGGATCAGAAGTTTAAAGTTATCCTCAGCTACATAGCAAGTTCAAGGCCAGCCTGGGATATATAAGACCTTATTTTATTCAAACAAATAAAAAAAAAATAGGACTCATGGCAATCCTTCTGCCTCAGCCTCCCGAGGGCTGAGAATACAGACATGCACCATTATATCCAGCCACATTTGGCTGCTTGGGGCAGTTTTGACCTGGATAGCTTGAAAGCACTTTGAAATGGTGGTCAATGGTGAGATGAGCTTGTGATGGAAGAAGGAATGCTAGTTAGCCGGAGTGTCGGTAATTGGGAGGCCAGCTAAGAGTTTCCTCCAATTTAGGTGTTTTAACCCACATTCTGAACTGTGGCCACACTAATGCACAATGATGGGACCAAATGCGTTGCACTGAAATAACTCCAGAGTCACTCTCCCCTCCCCCTCCACACGCACTGTCTCATGTGCACGGACGTGCATGTGTGATCCACCGTGCAAAGGGACATGGGGGTCGCTAGCTGATAATTTGGGGCAAGTGGTTTTGGGCAAAGCAGAGACAAAATGAGAGTAGCAAGCTTTTGAAAGGTAAGGGGGATAAAAAGGTATTTCCCCCTGGGGGTGCTGTGACAGGAGACAATGCCAGGCTCCTGTCTCTGTGGAACATCTCTGTGGCATCCACTACGCTACAGAGGCCCAGTGTCCCGTGCGTTAATAACAAAGTCCCCAGCCTGCAGAGCTCACGCTTGCACGGCAGACTGACTTCATACCTGTGTGAGCCCGTTCCAGAAAGTTATTTCTCCAACAGCAGGTACCAGTTTCTAATTAACCCCCGGAGGTGACACCAGCTCCAAGACTGTGGTGGAGGGCAGGCTGATTGATTAGGATTCTATATCCAGGCGATAAATTTGGGGATCAAATTGGTTTTAAATTAACTTCTAAAAATGTTCATGTTTACCATCTGGTTTGGGTCGTGGGCAAAGCCTGAGCCCCCGAGAGCATAAGCTAACGACTAATTCGTTATTTGGGGATTTAGCTGCAGCCTTTACTTCTTTGAAAAAAATCTTACAATCTTCCTCTCCCTCCCCAGAAGGGGTTGGTGAGCAGACATTTAATTTAATGTCCACATCTGGCACGCTCTGTGATGTAGATTCTCTGTGTCTTGCTTCTCAATTGCTTCTGAGGCTGGGGTGGCCATCCAGGCTGACTAGGCAGCAGGGAGAGCTGAGGCACCTGAGCTCTGCCTTGGCGGGGAAGGGGTGTGGAGTCAGCAGCCCCTTCCTCCCCTGCAGCATGCCCCTCCTCATGTGTTGGTGGGTCAGCAACCTGCCACCCATGCCTTCCTTCCCTCATTGAACATCAGAGCAGCCTCCATTATTAGGGGATGATTTTGGTGGTGGTGTTTTAAAATTTATTTTTATTTATTTATTTGAGAGCGACAGACAGAGAAAGAGGCGGGGTGGGGGGGGGGGAGAAAATGGGCGGGCTAGGGCCTCCAGCCATTGCAAACGAACTCCAGATGCGTGTGCCACCTTGTGCATCTGGCTTACGTGGGTCCTGGGGAATCGAGCCTCAAACTGGGGTCCTTAGGCTTCACAGGCAAGCGCTTAACTGCTAAGGCATCTCTCCAGCCCCTTATTGTTGTTTCTTTGAGGTAGGATCTGGAATTCTTTCTATAGTCTCAGGCTGACCTCAAACTCACAGTGGTCCTCCTACCTCTGCCTGAGTGCTGGGATTAAAGGTATGTGCCATCACACCCAGATTTTTTTTTTTTTTAAGGAGGAAGTTAACGTTTTTCTAAAATCTATCTATCTGTCTGTCTGTCTATCTATCTATCTATCTATCTATCTATCTATCTATCTATCTATCTATCTGAATAGATAGATAGAGAGAGAGAGAGAGAGAGAGAGAGAGAGAGAGAGAGAGAGAGAGAGAGAGAATGGGAACACCAGGGTCTCTAGCAGCTGCAAATGAACTCCAGATGCATGGGTCACCATGTGGATCTGGCTCACATGGGTCTTGAAGAATCAAACCTGGGTCTTTAGGCTTTGCAGGCAAGCGGTCTTAACTGTTAAGCTCTGTCTCCAGCTGCCTCCCACCCCCGCCACCATTTCTTGCAGCACAGTCTCACTCTAGGCTGACCTGAAAGCCGTGGTGCTCCTCCTACCTCAGCCTCCCGAGTGCTGCATTTCCATCTGCAAAAAACCACTCGGCCTTGCAGAGAGCTGAGAAAAGATGACTCAGAGGGAATGGCCCGTGTCGGTGTCCCAAGGCCAGCAGACCAGAGGGCAGTTAGTGACAAGAGCAGGGCAGAGGGCCCCACTGTCGGGGACCAGATCCTGCAGGGCCTATACTGGGCTCCACAATGTCCTCCTAGGGCCCCAGACTCACCACGACACTCTGCAGTGGGCGCTGGTAGCCAGTGGGCCGGTAGTGCTGCCGCTCTGCCCAGTCGGTGTGGATGTCCCCAAGGAGCAGCTCCTCCACCAGCTGGGGCACTGTCCCTGGCTGCAGCTGCAGGCGCCATTGCATGCGTATGAGGCTGAGCTCATGCATGCTGAAGCCCAGTGCCTCCGTGCAGCCCCCTTGGGTCCGGGGACTCAGCAGCTCATACAGCGCCCCCGGCAGCCAGGCCCAAGCAGGTGGCAGCCGCCCGGAGCAGTTCTGGTTGACCTGGGTCTGGTTGAGGCGCTTGGTGATGTCAAGCAGGGCTTGGCGGCTGTGGAAGATGATGCCCACGCTGTGCAGGTGGTAGTCAGCTTCAGTAGCACCCTGGGTGACCCAGGAGGCCCGGCGGAGGCGGACTTTACCCTTGATGAGCAGTGAGTGGGTAGGCTCCCGGCAGGAAGGGTCCCTGTAGTAGAATTGGTGGGCTCGGAAGAGGCGGTTGGGGTAAAAGACGTAGCAGCGGGTAAGGAACTCTGGTCCTGGACGCACCTCGCAGCTGTGGAGGAGGAGATGGGTGCAGGGCAGGGAAATACAGGTCTCCCTGGGAGCCCTTCTCTCCCTGGGCTGTGTTTCCATCTCCCCAGCCTCTTCTGCCCAAGCCTGGACCTCCTAGCCTCAGTTTCCCCCTGCTGGTTTAGGTCAGCCCCAGCCCCCCACTCCAGTTCTCTTCTCATTTAACCCTCACAGCCTTAACTGGCAGCTTTTGCCACCATCCAGCACTAACTTCTATCAGCTCCTGAAGAGTCATGTCTTCCACACTGGAGTCCGGACACCTGGCCCAGAACCGTCCACCTTGGTCCCTCCCCATCTCCCTGTTGACTGAAGTGGGATGGAGCATGAAGAGCATTAGGGGTGATGTCTCTCAAGTCTGTTTCCCACTTTCTGTAAGCTGCCTCCTCTCCCAGGTTTTCTCGTATGACCAGTGAGCTTTGCCTTAATGCAGTCATATAATACATACTCTGGGCTTTATGGGCCAGCCGGGTTCTGTTATAGACACTCAGCATTGCCACAGTGGAGCTGTGGCAGCCAATACTAGAGGATATGTATATGACAATGCCTGACTGTGTGCTAATAAAACTTTATTTATAAAAACAGGTGGTAAGCAGACCTTGGCCTCTAGGCTGTAGTCTGTTAGTTATGCCAACAAGTCCAGAGGGTAGATGAGAGAAAAAGGGGAGCAAGTGACTCCTGGACCACAGTTATTCCCTGATGTGGGGCAGGCGAGCCTGTGAGGCTTTCCTGTGGAGGACTTAGATGTGATGGTGGATAGAGGCACCCCCTCCTCACAACTTTACCTGCTCACCACCAGGACCACCATTTTGATGGCTAATATATGTGTGTATGCATGTATATATGCATATATATTATATACATATATATGTATATATGTATACGCACACACACACACATATATACACACACACATATATATACATATACATATGTATATGTATGTATATATATATATATATATATATATATATATATATATATATATATATATATAAATAAAATCTCACAGGGCTGCTGTGGTTCTCACTCAGCCAGAAAACAGTTCTCATTTCTTTTCTCTCTGGCTTTCTGCGAACATAAAGGAGAAAGTCTGTGTTCACAGTTAATGGTCGAAGGAGAAAGTCTGTGTTCACAGTTAATGGTCTTTAACGCAGGCCTCCTCTTTCTCTCAGAGCAGACAGACTCGCAGCCCGAGGTGGGCCATGAATCTAAGAGAACCTAATTATGCCGTTGGGTTTCACTGACTTTCTTTTCACAGTTACTTCTTATTTATGGCGAGTGGCTGTGCTCTTCATATCTGGGGTGATATTACACATCCTTTAAAAAATAATTATATTACACTGTAAATGTGTGTTGTTTACTGTATGCCAATTATATCTCAATAAAGCCGCAAAATGCACAAATACATTTAAGTAAATAAAAGCAAGTTGGTTTAAAGAAAAATAGTAGGATTGGGGGTGTGGCTCAATGGTAGAGTCCTTACCTAGTATGTTCAAAGGCCCTGGGATTGTTAGCCAGCCTTATTAAAATAAAGAAAATAGTAAGCGGATGGCAGGCCATGGTTAAAACGAGGAGGGGCATCTTGCAAAGCGGAGGACCTCGGACAAGGTACAGAGAACAGAGACTTGCCACAGCATTCAGGAAGTCACCTCTGTGGCCCGACTCCTGCCCCTTTTCTACACACCTCCAGGAATGCAGCCAGGTATGACTGGTAGGTGGAGAAAGTTCTGGAAGAAATTTCTCAGAGCTGCTCTAGAATGCAGTTGCCAGGGGCAAGAGGTGGGTGATTCAGTGTCTCCTCTCCATGCTCTGGGTTTTGACCCTGGGGGCTGGTGGCCGGGTCACACCTGGGCTGTGGGAGCAGGGCTGCCTGCAGCCACAGGGCCTGGGAATGGGCTCAATGTGCCTCTTCGGGGCCCTCACCCCGCCCTGCGCCCAAAACACTAGCAGATGTTTGGCAGCCAGATTTCTCCATGAGCTCAGGAGGCACGTGGTGGACGCGGAGAATCTAGTCCTTGACCCAAAATGGGATGGGCCGAGGGGCGGGGGAGTGTCCGGAGGGGGAAGTGGAGGAGACCACAGCTCCCCTCACCCGGTCCCAGCCTGGGAGGAAAGCAACTTTCTGGCTGCCTCAGATGAGGTCTCTGAGATGTAGCTTGATCTTGTCAGATTAGAAGAGTTGGGTGGGCGTCTCAGGCTCCCTCTGGCCTACCACCTCCCACCCCAGGGCTTTTGCACCAGCGACACCCTCCGCCTGACTTCCTTTGGGTCTCCGAATGGAGAATTGCCTCTTTCGGTTGAATGCCACTACCTCCAAGGAGGTTGCGGGTCAACTGCTCTCATCCTCTACTTTGTCTCTTCATGGCACAACTGGGCACCACACCAGGTGTACGTTACTAATCCCCACGTTCGCATTCTCGGCACATCTCCACTGCTCACCCTGGACACTAGCTTGTAATAGGTTGGCCTGAATGTCTGTGTAATGGATTTCCACAGTGGAAGAGAGCGTGGCTTCATTTGCCCAGAGTGTTGCCATTCGTGGGGAGGCCACAGAGCCTGACACTAGGCAGCCTCTCAGGATCTCTCAGGATCTGCAAACATGGCACTCACACCGCCCATGTGGATGCTGAGGCTCCACGGGAGAAGTCTTCCAGCCCAGGAGTCTATGGTTGGGAGCAGGGTGCTTACCCAGTGGAGATCCAGGGCCCGTTTAGGCGTGGTGGCAGAACCGCAGTGATGGGTGAGCCATCAGGCACTGGCTGCTGGCATTGAGGCTCCCAGCGCAGGCGGCTATCCCCTGTAGCCTCAGTGCCCTCTAAGGTACCAGCTACAAAGAAGACGGACTTAGGTCAGAGAAGCACACACTCGGCCAACGCTCTCGCCGCGCCGGCTCTCCCTTGGAGGCTCCAGGGGGTTAGTCTGGCTGCCCCTCCACCTTTGCCCGTGGAACACAGACCAGCGCCTGGCACACCATCGGGGTTCAGTAAGTGCAGGAGCACACAGTCGATGCACAGAGACCTAGCAGGATGCCAGCCATTCAGGCCACACCCTGCGCCCGGCCCTGTCCCCTAAGCACAGGCGGGAGTCAGTGCTATAGGAAGGGAGGTGGTCTGAGGTTGGGCAGGAGCAGCAGGGGCCGGCCCTCGGGCCCTGGGCGACCCTGGACCCAGGGCGTGGGACAGTGCCCCAAAGCCCCTAGGACCTGCTCCCTGGCAAGAGCCAAGGCCTTCAGCTGCTGGGGAAGCAGAACTCCCCCGAGGAACCATCCTCCCCTCTCAGAAGGACAGCTCCAGCAAGCAGATGGCAGGAAGTTGGGGAAATGTGTCCAAGCATTACAGCAGTGGCTGTCCTCAGCGCAGCCTCCGACCCCGGCCGCCGGCCACGGCGGCAGGCTTGCCAACCCAGTCCTTCCCACTAAGGCTGGGACCAAAGTGGGTCAGGAGGGGCTCAGGAGCCCTGTTGGCTTTGGCCAGGCAGAACCTTGGAAAGGGTTGTGAGAAGGTTGTACATGGCATTTTTCTGTCCCTTTCCCACTGCTACACACACCTTCCTGTGTGAGGTTCAGGAGAGGCCAGGAGACCCCCGTATTGCCCCTTGGAGCTATCATGGCTGACATGTTGAACCCAGACTCTGGGCATCACAGGGGTCTCTAAAGAAAATGAGGGTGGGACAAATTCCTTACTTGGCCTTTGGCAGTCTCTTCCAGAGTCCTGTGGGGTCCTGTGACCCTCTGAGAAGGCAAGGGTGACGCAGCCGATGGTGGCAGTAATGGATAAGTGCATCAGGCAGGCTGATCCTGCCTCTCACCCTTGCTGCAGCCCCAGAAGCTGCCGTTAGCACGGGAATGGACTTGGTGCCAGCTATGGCAGAGTTAGGGTGCCAGGCGGCTCTGCTGACTTCCCCCAGTGGGGGCAGAAGGGGCCGACTTGGGGACACAGCATGAGACACACGACACACATGTGCTAAAGGAGTAAAGGAATTCGTGTGTCCCCAGGTCCCACTGGGTTCCTCATCAGGGGCTTCACCAAGTAGGAGAAATGAAACCAAACAGCCAACCAGGGCAAGGTGTCCAGACAGGCACACACCATTACTTCACTTGGGCGAAGGACGAGGCAGCCATAAGACAGAAAGCAGGGTGCTCCACTGTGACCTCGCCGAAGGGACCTGAGCCAGAGCGCACGGAGGGCGTGTGGGCAGCTACCTGGAGCGCAGGGGTCTGCAGCTGGACGCCGTGTGCTACCTTGGAAGCCACTAGCTTCTCTGGATTCAGTCACGAAGGGTTCATTTGAATATCACCAGTGTCCGTGAAACCCTGTCCGAACCTGTTGATTTGGAGACTGGATGGAAGCAAAGTGAAGAAAAGGATCTTCAAGGGTCACCCGTATTTGCCAGGCTGGGAAATCAAGCTTCGTTTCAGAGCGAGTTATGGCACAGGCCCTGGAAACGCCAGCGTCGCCACTTCCACGCAACCCAGGTTCTCGAAGAAATGAAGTGGTCTCTGCTGGAAAGAAAGTGTGGGGTTTCTTCTCCCTCCCTCCCCCCTCTCTCTCTTTCAAGGTAGGGTCTCACTCTAGCGTCTCAGGCTGGTCTTAAACTCACAACAATCCTCTTACCTCTGCCCTGTGCCCCCCCCCAAAGGCCTGGAGAAGAGATGGGCCAAGACGCCATGGCGTACTTTGCCACCGACTTTCAGAGACCATGTCTATGCTAAGTGTGTTTTTGTGCATCTTGTTTTTCTATAAGAAATTGGGATTTAATTATGTTAGGAGAGTGTGGGATTGGTCAACGCTCCCTACTCTCCAGAACACACATGTGCACGCGTGCACCCCCGCCACAGCACAATCAGACCTTCTAGCCAACACCACCGGCAGCAAAGCCCAGCAATGCTGCCCTCCAAAGCCCCGACTTCAAGGTTGCTAAAATAAGCGTAGTCCGTTACAAATGATCCCATGACATTTTGCTCACTTGCAGCTTCAGGGGCAGACCCTGATTTTCTTGTCTTTTTTTTTTTCCCCCTCCTTCCCTTTTTTCTCTTCCAACCCCTAGGAAAACTTTCACAAGATGAGCAGCCAGAGGCAGATGGGGCCATGGCTGGGCTGCACGATTTTGCAGGGACCTGGTTGCGGGGACCAAATTGATTTTTATCAACCATGGATTGTTAATTAACAGTAGCGTCCACTTATTGCCATTCAGTATTTACTGTTTGCCCACTAATTAAAAATTATGCTGCTTTTGCACTCATAAGAGCAGGGACATTTGAAATTAGATAGCATCATTCAAATTACCTACAGAATTAAATCTAGAGTGCCCAATTGCCCAGACCAGACTCCCAGAGCTGAGAAGATGATCTGCTATGGCCTGATGTGTTATTGGAAGTCAGAACACGGGGGACCAGCCACTCGTACAAACACCATATGGAGGCCGCCTGGGGCCCTGAGGAGGCATACACTCGCTGAGCCCTAGGGGTGCAGCATTCAGGAGCACCTCCACGTCTTCTGAGCTCCTGCTCACGGAGCCCCCAGGGTCAGAGGCTTTTTCTGTATCTTGCTGTGACCCCCCCCCCCCCACTCAGCAGCCTTCGGGGTGGGTAACAGTGTCAGCCCAGGGATTAGTGGTCACGGCTTGGGGAAGCCATTGCCAAGGACTGCTTGGTGCCATCTGCATAGCCACTGAGCCCATCTCCTTACTCTGATAAAGGGTCTGTCCCCAGGTTACGATCCCATAGTCAGTATGACCCCTTCTAGTTTGGTCACATCTATGAAAACCTTGATTCTGAACCAAGGGACACTTCAAGGAATGGGGGCCAGGATTTCACACATCTTTGTTTTGTTTTGGAGACAGGGTCTTTCTATCTCCCAGGCTGACCTCAAACTCATCATGTACCTCAGAGTGGCCCTGAATTCTTGCTGGATCTCCTGTCTCAATACGAGTGCCTGGGTTACAGGTCTGGCTTGAACATATTTTTACAGAGAGATAACTCACACTGCAACAGAAATCTAGTTGCTCTAGTGACATGATATTTATTCATTACTTCCTTTACCTCCACATAATAATTTTTGGATAGCTATTGTATGCCTGGCATCTAGACAGCTCCTGGATATAGAAGGCTGTACACGGGGGTCCAGAATTTCTGCCTCCTACAGAAGCTGGTACAGAGACCAACCATAAGCTGTGATTTCAAACAGCCTGAGTGTCTTCAAGGAAATTTACACAACAGCCCCAAACTTCCCAGGCTTTTCCTGTACCCTTGGTGTTCAACCCAGCTTTCCTTAGAGCCCATGCTGCTTGGGGAGCCAGGGACCTTGTCTTTCCGGTCACCCAGCAGGCTCTGCTGTGCACATCTCAGGGTGTTCCTGAGAGATGGGCCACGGACTACTTCCTGCCCCAGGGCCTTCACTGGGCTGCCCTTCCCTCTGCCCTGTGCTCTCTCCTTATCCCCCATTTCCTGGCAGGCCCAGCTCCAGTATGGCTCCTTTTCCCACTCCTCTGGGGTCCCTGGAACCCCCATGATTATTGATCTGCTTTCTGTTTGCTCTTGTTTTCACTTTCCATTTGGAAATAATTTCAGACTTACAAAAATTACAAAAAAAACTTGCAAAACAAAAAAACCCATTAAGGTCCTAGTATGCCATCCCCCTCTGCTCTGCAAGTTCCTGTATACCCAGAAACCCAACAGTAGTCAAAGCATGAAGTCATGTTAGTGCATAGGCCCACTCAGGGGTTCCCCACCATCTTGGGTCTAGGATCTCATGCAGGGTCCCCACTTTGTATGTAATCTTTTATAAGATTTTAGTTATTTATTACATAATTTATTTATTTGTGTGTGTGAAAGAGAGAGTGAGACAGACAGACAGACAGCATGGGCATGCTGGGGCCTGTTGCTGCTATAAACAAGCTCTAGATGCGTGTGCCGCTTTGTGCACCTGGCCTTATGTGCACATGGGGGAGCTGAGTTTCGACTTGCTGGCAGGCTTTGTAAGCAAGTGCCTTTCACCACTGAGCCATTTCCCCAGCCCCCTGCTTTGCTTTTTGTTTTCTCGAGGTAGGCTCTTCCTCTAGCCCAGGCTGACCTGGAATTCACTATGTAGTCTCAGGGGGGCCTTGAACTCATGGTGATCCTCCTACCTCTGTCTCCTGAGTGCTGGGATTAAAGGTGTGCGCCTCCTCGCCCAGCCCACTTTGATTTTAATGGCTGTGTCCCCCTGCAGGTGTTTTTGGTCTTACTTTTCATGACTTGATGTCTTTGGTGAGCACTGGCCAGTTATTCTGCAACGCTCCTTAGTCTAGGGCTCACGTCTCCTCATGATCGGAGTGGTCTCATGCATTTTTGGTAGGAATGTGCTAGAAGGGATGTCACTGGGTCAGGAGGCCCTGAGGTCAGTCTTCCCGACTCTGGTGATGGTAAGCTTGCTCACTGCTTTAAGGGGTGCCTGGCATCTGTCTCCACTGGCCACTCAAGAGGATTTTTCCGTGACGAGAAGCGATCTCACAAATGGCTAGAGCATCTTGGCTTCCACCGTCATGTTGGCCGATGTCTGCCCATGTACCTGTCAAGGGCCCTGACTGTCTGAGTTTATGAATGGAAGTGTGCTGTAGGGAGAGCTGCTTGGATTTCTTCCAACTCCTGGGCGTTCACTATAGTTTACAGGCCACTGGACATTATGTTTTGCTGAGAAAATTGCCACTAGTTTGGACATTGGGAGTGCCTGTAATTTTTCTCCAATATTCTTTCCACATGCCCTTGTCAGATGTCTTGCAAGTGGCAGAAGACCTTCTGGGCTCATGGTGTGTTTTCTTAGCCCCACCCCAGAGCCAGTCCTGTGTCATTGTCATGGAGAATGGTGTCCAGAGAGCAGGATCTGAGGGCGGGGTGCTCACTGCTAGTAGGGTACTGTTACAACCTCGATCATTTCTCCCTCCCTGCCTCTCTGTTTCCTTCTCTCCTTCCCTTCCTTCCTTTCTTTCTTTTTGTTATTTTGAGGTAGGATCTCATTGTAGCCCAGGCTGACCTGGAATTCTCTATGTAGTCTCAGGGTGGCCTCAAACTCATGGAAATCCTTCTACCTCTGCCTCCTGAGTGCTGGGATTAAAGGTGTGCGCCACCACGCCTATCTCCTTCTTCTCTCTCTCTCCCTCCCTTCTTTCTTTCTTTCTTCTCAATTTTTCCTTCCATCCTTTCTCACTCTTTCATCCTTCCTTCAAACCATCTATTTCTCTTCTCCCTCCTTCCTAGCCTTCATTCCTTCTTTTAGCTTTGTGTCCTTTTTTTTTTTTCCTCTTCACTGTTTTCCACACCAGCCTGCTGGCCCTGTAAGGATCACCCCCCCTTCCATATTTCTTGCTCACAAGTGGCCCAGCCCGCACAGTGTCTGGCTGGGGCTCCACATATAATTTTGAAGCCATGGAAAGTTCTTTGAATGACTTGCCCACCTGGTAAATGCTCCCTAAGCACCCATCCATTAACTATTTCAGATGAGCGAATGACTCATGCTCAGTGCGAGCACCCATGAGGAATTCCTTCAGGATGGGGCACCAGGGTCATGCTGGCGAGGGGATGAGTTTGACTGAGAGCATGACCAAGGGCCCAGGACAGCCGGTCAGGGAGTTCCCAGTAGCTGGGCTGGTCCAGGCAGGCGGAGAGATCAGCAGCTGAAGCTAGAGGAAGTCAGGGCATTGGATTGGGTCTTGGGCAGGAGCCAGACTCAGAACCCAATGGTGACTGCTTGCTTTGAAGCCCAATGCACCCTGAGATCTGCCCCAGCCACTTCATTTTCAAGTCTCCACAGAACATGGGTAAGGTCACAATTATAGCTTTACTTTCTAGTAACCACATTAAAAAAAAAAAAGCTGAGAAGAAACAGGTGAGATTCTCAAGCATTTTACCCAGCCCTGAATAGGATACCTCAGCAAGCAACACGCGTACAAAGGAAAGGGAGTCACATTTACCTGTTCTGCTTTCTTGCCAAGACTTCAAAAGTGGGTGTGCCTTCCACACTTGGCCTCATTCAATTTAGATCAGCCACATGCTATGTAGGACAGAGCCCAGCTCAGAATGAAGTGTGTGTGTGGGTCACTGTTTGCAGTGTTAGAGGTTCCATAGCTGCTTTCTGAGGACCCCTGAGGTTATCTTGGGGGAGCAGGGGTTCAGTGAATTACCTCAAGCTGAGGTATGGTCTCCTAGTCTTGGCCCTGACAGCCCAACCCTTCACTCTTGTGTGTGAACTTGGCTGCCTGTCTGCCTTTCTTCCTTCCTTCCTTCCTTCCTTCCTTCCTTCCTTCCTTCCTTCCTTCCTTCCTTCCTTCCTTCCTTCCTTCCTTCCCTCTCCTTACCTCTTTCCCTTCTCCTATTCCCTCCTAGTTTTGGAGACAGGGTGCTATGTAGGCCAGGCTGGCTCCAAACTATGTAGCTGAGGCTGACCTTGAACTTCTGATCCTACTGCCTCCGCCCGCCCCTCCCTGGTGTTGATTTGCTTTTAAAATACGTGCGTGATTAAAACGGCGCAGGGCGGGGGTAGTTGGGACCTCTGGTTTATTTCAAACCCTTAGCTTGAGGTAATTCACCTAGAATGTTTGGATTTAGGAGCTTATGAACATTTTAAATAAAAATTTCAGTGGTGGGACCCACTCAAACAATGAGCTCTCTTGATTATCGGAGGCCGTCTGGTGCCTGTGGAGATGTGCTGGCGGACGATGGCCAGAAGGCTCCAGAACTGGCTGTCAGAGGGGCAGCCATGGCCACGTTGCTGCAGCAGATGTGCTTGACAATGAAGTCACCTCACAAAAGCACGCTGTTCCCGTCGGCGCTCCCCCGAGAAGGCTGACGACTGGCACGCTATGACAGCGCGAGCAAATCGCAGAAAAATGAAGGGAGAAGTTGGAACCCCAAGAGCCCATGGGCCCCTCCACAGTGCCTGGCTCAGCTTCAGCCATCTCACATGTCTCTCATTTGTCTGTAATTAAGTCTCGTCACCCATTTAATCCAAGGTCTTTGTGTCCAGGGCCGCGCGCGCGCGCGCGCGTGTGTGTGTGTGTGTGTGTGTGTGTGTGTGTACTTTTAAGTCATGGGAAACTCAGAGATGGTGTGTTCTGGTAAAAGTGTTTCCACTTCCCACTCTCAGCATTTTCCCAGGCCTTTGGAATGTGTTCTCTGCTGGATGACCTCAGAGTGGACAGTTGCCCTAAGGACCTTGTGAGGGACTGGACACCTGCAATAGCTTATTCCCCTGATGCGAGAGGCAGAGGGGCTTACATGAAGAAGTCACACGCTGGAAGGCTGGCAAGGGGACGGCGTGGCTCGCCGTGGCACCTCTGGCTCTCTGTGAGCCGCCCCAGGATCCAGGAGTCAGTGATGAAGGTGGGCCTGTGTCCATGAGCTCTTGGGACTCTCGCCATCATGGGAGGGGGGAGCCCTCTGTCAAGGGGAGTGTTCGCCCCTCCATCTCCCCATGCCTGTGTTTAGCATTTCCTGCTAAAGGAAAAGGAAGTGGATAGAAAGGAATGGGGGGCTTGGGGAGACCAGATCTGGCCCACAGAGACAACCCATCAGCCAGGTTTTTCTGTTTGTTTGTTTAGGATTGTTCCAGTACAAAAACTGTTCACATCAAAATTCCCCCTTGGCCCCATGGTAACGCTAATTATTCTACTCTGGCTGGGGCTCCCCCCACCCAGATGAAAAACTGGAAAATTCCAGCCAAAGCCCAGCTGTTTTTTAAGAGTCCAGGCACCACGATGACTGACGGAAGCTTTTCTCCCTTCCCACCCAGATGTTTACTGTCGTGTAGACAAGGCCTTGTCAGCCCGGCTTCTGGGCCTGCGTTCCCAGCTCTGTGTGTGGGTCTTCAGACATCCATGCACAGTCCCCAGCTCCCATGGTTGGCACTCCCACCTTCTACCTGGGGCATAGAGAGGCTGGGCAGGGAGTACGTCCTACGAGCTTGATAATTTTGGACGATCAGGCCCGCGGGGCCCTGGTTCTGTCCCAAGGCGTTGTTGCTTCAAGTCGTGTTTGCTGAATAGCTCTTGTGTCTAGAAGTCTTCAGCTGCACCAAGTCTATATTGCCTCTCTTGGCAGAAGATGGAAGAGTTCATTGTTCTATAGAACAGGAATTTGGCAAGGGAGCCACAAGGTTTTGACACAGTCAGTAAGAAATAAGAGGCCCTTGTCAACTGTGGCGAAAGCTCTCCACAGAACCCGGAAATGGGCTCTTGGGAAGGAATCGCGGACGGCACCTCAAAGAGCTGAACTCATCTTAGGGATTGGGGAACTGGGTGTCCACCAGATCTTCCCCGGAAGGTCTAAGAACCTTCTAGTCTACCAGAATTAATTTAGGAGATTGGAGTTCTCCATTGGAAGATGGAGATTGGAGATGACCATGAGGTGTAGAGGGGTCTGAGAACTTTCAAAGATGTAGGGGGTGACCAGGAGCTACCCCACGTTGGGGGAAGCACACCACAGGCTGGGCTGTTCTTGGGAGAGTCCACAAGGGGGCCCTCTTGAGCTTCAGTTGGGGCGGTTGGAAGACTGGGTGGAAACCCAGAATGCCTCCTCCCAAGTTGGCCTCCAGCCCAGGGCCATGGGCCTTCCTAGGTCTACTTGTCTTTGGGGGAAGACTGGGCCCATTGAAGGCCATCTGTGGGTCCTGCCCTTCCTTCCACATGGGTGTCATCATGTCTGATGGCACGGAAGATATACTCTGAGACTGAAGGAAGAGGAGAATGGGTTCATCCAGCATTGCCTTTTAGAGACAGTCATTCCCAACTCAGAATAAAAGCTCTATAAACAATGGAACCAAATATGTCTACTTTCAGGCCTCTCCCCAAAGACACCTATGGGGATGAGGAGGGGGGATCAGGTCCTTGGTGACAGGAAGAACGCGGAGATTTTAATGCAAGAAAATCATTGTAATTTAACAAATCAATTTTTCTTACATTGTGTTGAGATTAAATTCGTGGTCTCTTTCATACATTCCAAATAAGGAATTTCCCTAGAGTACAATTTTGTGGGAAGACCTACATCATGTTTCGAGAAACCCATTCTGTTAGGAGTTACCAGATTTTAAGAGAAATAGTAATATTTAATTATGGCATTATTTTACCATCTAGAAAATTAATGCACTTTCTGAGTGTCAGGAGAAAGGCTGGCTGGGAGTCCGAACCCTATTTTTAAATTACCATACAAATAGAATCCCAAAGACGCAAATATTGGCTTAAGTGTTGCAGACACACTACAGGAAAATGTATGTCTTCCTAAATGTTAAATCAACAGCCTTGCCGCTCTTGCCTTCCCTCACAACCGCGACCAGAGATGCCGTTGTTCCAGGGAAGAGAGCCCACAGTTGGCGAAGGGGACTTCGAAGTGTGGATTGGGTGACCATGGAGAGGGTTACATGGGGAGCAGAGTTTCACCCCAGCTCTAGTTGGCACAGCACATGTTGGGTTCACTCCACCTTTGCAACAAGCCTCTGGATGGACGTTGTCCTCAATGTTGCTTAACGTAAAGACCAGAACATGGAGGCTCAGGAATCTTGCTTGATCTCACGTCCCTGTGGCTAGACCCACTTTCCAGGCCTGGGGTCTTTGGCTGGTGTTTATTCATTTGTCGAGTTCCTGTAGTGCACCTGACTCCAGGGCCACGTTTTGTTACAGGAAGATGAAGACTGACTCCGGGGTGAAGGGTGGGGGTGCTCACCACCTGCATGTTTCTTGAGAGTCTTGCTAAAAGAGAAACTGCTCAGCCTGACAGATGGAGGAGTGCGTAATGGGCCCTCATGGCAGAGCTGCGAAGGTGCCAGGGAGGTGTGAAGCCCAGGGAGGTGGAGGGCAATGCAATTAGGCCCAGGGCCTGGGTTTGGAGGAGCCGAGGTTGTCATGGGGAAAGACACAGCGGCGAGGGACCACAGCGCTCCGGGGTTCTGGAGTGTTTCTTAGGCAGAGGTGGGGCGAGAACATTGTGTTCTCAACAGCCATGTGTTCAGAGAGCTGCGGCGCCCACGGTGGAGGTGGAGGGGACTCTGACTCCAGGGGGCCGGGATGTATGTGGTACATTTGATTAGTTTCTTGTCTTTGTTGTCTCAATTTAATAACTAACATCCAGCCAAGGATGGTGTTAAGACGTGGCAAAGGTAGAGATGGATAGATTATTTTAAAAAAATAAGTTAAGTGAAAATGAGTTTGTTGATTTGAAGAGAGATGTTGACTCAATTATAGGACAGCAGTGAAGCAGTGATCAGAGGAGACAAAATTGCCTTGGTGGCCCACAGTGACAGGTGGCTGGAGGCCAAGGTTCTGAGTCCCCCATTGCTTGTGTTCAGGATGGTGGCTGGCTGAGGAAGGAGGGGCCCCAGAAGCCCAGGCCAGGCCACGGTGGCACTGCCAAGTGAAGGGGTGGCACAGGGTGTGTATGGGACCTTGGTCTGAGGACTGGGACAGCGGGGTGACGCTTCTGAGATACACTGGACAGGAGTTCTGTTTGGGGGTGACTTTCCCTTCTGGGGAGGATGTGGCTAGGATTGGATGCTGTCCCCAAGGTGAGGACAGCATCCCTGGGCTAACTGCATGGAGGGAGGTGAGGCAGCTGAGGAGGGGCTCAGAGAGGGACAAACGCTCAGAACAAATAAAATACAGAATATTGGGTGAAGTCTCACTTCAAAGTACTTCCTGGAAAATCTCGATCCTACTGTCCTGAATACTGTATAGAAGACAGAGGTGTGCCAGGGACAGATAGGAAGGATAGGTCAAACCAGAGGCATATGAGAGACAGACTCTGTTTCACAACTTGTTATTTTCATCTAAGTTTTTTTTTGTGTGTGTGCATGTGTATGCACATGTGTGTTTGTGTGTACATGTGTGTGTGCGTGCACAAGCACATGTGTGCATAACTGCGTACGAAGGTCAGAGGCTGATGTCAGGTGTCTTCCTTGCTCACTCTCCATCTACTTTATTTTTAATTTTTATTTATTTACTAGAGAGAGATGGGGGGCAGATATACATGTAGAGAGACTGGGCATGCCAGAGCCTTCAGTTGTTGCAAACAAATTCCAGACGCATGTGCCACCTTGTGCAACTGGCTTGCATGTGTTCTGGGGAATTGAACCTGGGTCCTTTGGCTTCCCAGGCAAACACCTTAACCGCTAAGCCATTTCTCCAACCTCCCATCTAAGTTTTTTAATGCCATACATAGGGGAAAGGAAAACATTGGAAATGTAGAAAGAGTTCGAGATTACTTAAAAGCCGCCTGCTGCAGGGTGAACTGCCCCCACTTTCCCGTACATTACCCATCCAGGCTCCAGAGCCAAGGGTGCCGACCAACATGGGGACTCAGATCTTCTCTGACTTTTGTCCCTGCAACAATCCCCAGCCCCTGGAAGACAGCCGGTCATTTTTTTTGCTGAAAGAATAAATAGATCTTTCTAGGCTTTTCTTCTTTTTACACACATGCAATAGACTTATTTGTTTCTTTGTTTTTACAAAACTCAATTATCTGTATGTATGGCCTGGAATCTATTGTTTCAACTTGATAATAAAAAGACATCGTTGCAGAGGCTGACTTTTTTTTTTTTTTTTTTTTTTAAGACCAGAGGGACGAATGTGTATTTATGGTCTGCAAGTGAGGGATGAGATGGTGAAGTAGGCCAAGCAGGAGATGGGATGACGGGGAGAAGCAGATGCCTTCATCAGGAAGGGCCCAATAAAAACAGGCAGAGTACTCCCAACAAAGCCGGGTGCGGCTTGCAGTGGAATTTCCAAAATCTATGAAAAAGGTGTAAATGAAATGTGCGAGCCGTGTCCTACCCCGAAGCCCTGGTGGCTTCCTGCGAGGTGAATCACAATAATGGTTTCCCATGCAGCCTCTCAGAAAGCAGCTCTGGGCTGACTCCTGCACATATATATGTATGGGTTTTTTATTTGGCTATTAAAATATTTTTACAGATGCAATCTTTCTATACGCATCATTCTGCCTTTTGCTGACACTTAAGTCATCACAATAGTCTCCATCTTAGGCTTACCTTTCAATGGGAAAGACAAAACTCTGCCACACAGACAAACTTTATTTCATGAGTCATTCTCTTCTGATGGCTATAAAGTCATGAGCCATATCTACCCCTGACCCCTGCTTCTTTTTTCCTATTTTTTTCATAGACACACACACACACACACACACACACACACAGAGAGAGAGAGAGAGAGAGAGAGAGAGAGAGAGAGAGAGAGACAGAGACAGAGACAGAGAGAGAGAGAATGAACCAGGGCCTCCAGCCACTGCAAATGAATTCCAGACACATGTGCCACTTTGTGCATCTGGCTTATGTGGGTCCTGGGGAATCAAACCTGAGCCTTTGGCTTTGTGGCAAGTGCCTTAACTGCTAAGCCGTCTCCTCACTGCCCCCCCCCTTTTTGCTATTATTTAAAGCAAGTAATCAGACAGCTGTTTCAATGATCTTGGTGGAAAGTTTACATGAGTCCAATGGAGAAGCTTTTGATGGCGGGGGTTGGGGGGGGGGGGAGAATACGTTTGTATGACAGTAGCTGTGTACTTCCACCTTTGGCCACCATGGATATTATTCAAAATAACAAAATAAAGAAACTATAGCGTGGGGGTGGTGGGGGGGTGTTTGAGACAGAATCTCACTAAGTTGTTCGGGTTGATCTTGAACTCATGGTCTTCCTGTCTCAGCCTCCCCAGCATCAGGATGGCGGGCATGCACCTGGCTTTTACAAGTGATATTTTCATTTTTACCAATCTATCAGATGAACATGGAAGAGAGGTTACAACTCTACATCTTGCTGGAGGCTGCTTGTTAATTGCATGTTGTTTTCATGGGCCTACAGGTAAGCAGAGTGCAAGGGCATGCGTTGCCTCATTGCCTGGGAAGCACACCTCCATGCTGTCTTTCCAGCTCCCACCTGACTCATGTCTTGGTCGTTTCTCCACTGGAAAGCTGGCCTAGCTGCCTGCTGGTGCACTGGCTTGCACACAGCTGTCTGTCATTATTGTTATTATTTTTTTTGAGGCAAGCCCAACAGACTGCCTCCTTTATTATTAGAGGGAGAGAGAGAGACAGAATTGGTGTGCCAGGGCCTCCAGCCACTATTATTGGACTTCAGACACATGTACTACCTTGCATGCATGTATGTATGACTTTGCACACTTGCATCACCTTGTGCGTCTGGCTTATGTGGGACCTGGAGAGTTAAACATGGGTCCTCAGGCTTCTCAGGCAGGTGTCTTAATGGCTAAGCCATCTCTCCATCCCTGACAGTCATTCTTTTTTTTTTATTTTTTAAAATTTTTTTTTGGTTTTTATTTTATTTATTTGAGAGCAACAGACAAAGAACAAGGCAGAGAGAGAATGGGCGCGCCAGGGCTTCCAGCCACTGCAGATGAATTCCAGATGCATGCACCCCCTTGTGCATATGGCTAACGTGCACCCCCTTGTGCATCTGGCTAACGTGAGTCCTGGGGAATAGAGCCTTGAACCAGGGTCCTTAGGCTTCACAGGCAAGCACTTAACTGCTAAGCCATCTCTCCAGCCCTGACTGCCATTCTTTACAGAGCAGCAAGTGTGAGCTTCCAAAGGTGTAAGTCCTTGTTCTGTCAGTGCAGCAGTGACCTGCCTGTTCAAAGAGACGCTCCACTGTGCATAACACCTGACTTACATCACATATTCTCAAAGAGCACGATGCCTCTGAGTTCTCTGAATCCCACAGAGTGCTGAAGTGGGGTCTGCAGACACCTTCCTAGAGACAAATGGGTGTGTGGCCTTGCCTGTCTGGACTGGTCTTAGGCTCCATTGGCTCCTGGAGAAGCAAGTATAAAGGATCTCTGCATGAAAGGGTTATCACTTTAGATTCCACTATGATTGGACTTTCACAGACTATGACCGAAGATTGCCAAAGACACAAGTCAATAGCTCATTGCAGAGTAAGACTTACAGAAACAAAACACATCCCAAGAACACCAGCTACTAGAATTCTCTATAACAGAATACATCATCATAATACATATGATGTGTTTAATAAAATAAGGTATGAAGTTCTAAGCAAGCAACATGAGACTATTAAAAAAATCACCAAAGCAGATGTAAAAAGAATTAAATGGTTGGGTGTGGTGGCACATTCCTTTAATCTCAGCACTCAGGAAGCCGAGGTAGGAAGATTGCTAAGAGTTTGGTAGCCTGAGACTACATAGTGAATTCCAGGTCAGCCTGGAAAAAAAGAGAAAGAATAGAATAAATTAAATAAAATGCCTGAATAAAATTCTGTGGCTGCATCTTGGGACAGATTAGACATTGTTGAAAAAGAGATCATTGAACTGGAAGACAGACATGAAGAAATGAATCTACAGTTAGAAAAGAAGAGAGGGGCTAAAAACTAGGAAAGGGGAGGTTAATGATATGGGAGCTATGATAATAATGTCTCTTAGAAGGAAAGAAAGAAAAAGCAGGTAAAGAAGAGAAGGGTCTGATATATTTCATGAAGTGACCAGTTATCAAGTCACAGGTACCAGGAAGCCTGGCAAGCACCAAGGAGGGTGAATGAAAAGAGAACAGCGTTTGGATCTCCAGGGCACCAAGGACAGGCAGAGAAGATGGCCATCCGTCCACATAGATACATGTGCCCTCCAGAACAAGCCTCCTTAGACAGGGGGAAAAACAAAGAAACTTCCAGATCAACATTGAGAGCATTACTGCTTTACCTCTGGACCTTTAGATAAAGAAGTTCATGAGGAAAGAAAACTGACTGCATGAAAAGTCTGATTGATTAATTCTTTCTTTTTAACAAAATGTATTTTTACTTATTTAGTTTTGAGCTCTCATTAGTCTTTGGCTAAGAAAGGGGTTGCATGCATCAAATTTCCCCTAAATTAATGATAATGCTTATCCCATTTAAACTATGCTAACTTGACTCTTAGTTGGAGAATCTGTTCTTTTTCAGAAAGTGGCGAGACTGGAGGAGATAAACTACCCCTCGCACTTCAGCCACAGCCCAGGTGAAACCACAGAGGAACTGGGGAGACAAGCATGAACACTGACTGCTTCCATGGTGATCCTGACAATCAGCACCAGGGTGAAGAAGACAGACCCTAAAGATACTCAACACCTACCAAAGCAGAGATCCAGAGGTTCCTAAGAGCTCATCACTGAAGTCGACTTGAAACTCGCCCACCGCTGCTCAGTGGATTTTGTGGACAAGGGTGTGGAAAAGATTGTAAGGGCCACAGGTTGAGATATCATGCCCAGAGGCATTCCCTGCCTAACCCCCAAAATAACTGACTGCTGCTCCCACAACGCATAACCGACAACCCTGTAGGGAATACCTGCAACCCCACTGAGGAGCGTCCCCAATGGAATGAGGACACGGATGAGGGAAAAGAGGGTACTAACTCAGGATGTGCCCATACAAAATATGTGGTTAAAAAATAATAATAACAACAGAAAGAGGGCTTGGAGCCTGGTCTGGTGGTGCATGCCTTTAATTATAGCACACAGGAAGCAGAGGTAGGAGGATTGCTGTGAGTTTGATGCCAGCCTGGAACTACAGATGAGTTCTGGGTCAGCCTGGGTTACAGTGAGACCCTGACTAAAAAAAAGTCCATAAAAAGGAAAGGGGCCTGGGGATGTAGCTCAGTGGCAAAGCACTTGTCTAGCATGTGGGTTCTATCTCTGGCAATGAAATAAGTATAATTTATAAAAGATAAAAGATGATTAAGCTGGCTGTGGTAGCTCATGCCTTTAATCACAACACTTGGAAGGCAGAGGTAGGAGGATCATCACGAGTTTGATGTCACTCTGAGACTACATAGTGAATTCTAGGTCTACCTGGGCTAGAGTAAGAGACTACCTGGACACCCTCCCCCCGCAATAAAAGGATTAAACATCTGAATGAATACAGTTTTACTCATCTATTCATGAGATGGTCACATTGGATTCACCCACCCCAGTTCTGTGTTATCTGCCACAGACACACATGAACTAGGAGGCCCAGACCTATAGAAAGTAAAAGGGCTGAAAAAGAAACACACTGAATGGAAAGTAAAAGAAAGTGGGGGGGGGGTATAGCAATATCAAAGAGAGTAATATATTCAACTTACAGTCAAAGTATTACTAAGGATGTAGGTGGTTACTGTATCAAAGGTCCAAACTGCCAGGAAGATATAACCATAGTTAGAATCAAAGCAGACAAAGCAAATGTTGGCCAGTCCATCAACATGATGAAAGATTTTAGCATAATTCCTTCAATTTAGGGACCACCAGGGGTTGAATCCAGAGACTCACACATGCACATACTACTTCAATGCATCTCCAGAGTCTCAATGTGGTATAGGTCAAGTAAGTAATAAGACAAGAGACATAAATAGAAGATACACAAATTGAAAAGGAAGAAGCCAAATTATTGTTATTTGCAGATGATATTTTTTTATACACAAAGGACCCTGAAGGCTCACTAGAAAACTGTTTGAGCTGATAGATGCATTCAGTGAAATAGTATGATACAAAATTAACACACAGAAATGAGTAGCCTTCCTATATACCACTAACAAGCGTACTGAGGATGAAATCAGAAACATTCCCACTCACAATTGCCTCCAGAAAACCCTTTGGAATAAACCTAACCAAGGAAGTGAAGGGTCTCTACAATGAAAACTTAAAAACACTCAAGAGAGAAATTGCAGAAGACACTTGGAAAGGGAAAGACATCCCATGTTCATGGATTGGAAGAATTAATATTGTGAAAATGTCAATCTTACCAAAAGCAATCCACACATTTAATGAAATCCCCATAAAATTCCAATGGCATTCTCCATGGCAATAGAAACAACAACCTGAAAATTCATTTGGAAGCACATATGCACACAAAACCCCCTCAAATAGCCAAAGCAATTTGGAACAACAAAAATAAGGCTGGTGGTATCACTATACCTGACTTAATGATATATTACAGAGCCATAGTAACAAAAATTTCATGGTTCTGGCACAAAAATAGACACATAGATCACTGGAATAGAGGACCCAGGGCTGAAGAGATGGCTTAGCAGTTAAGGTGGTTGCCTGTGAAGTCTAAGGACCCAGGTTTGATTTTCCAGGACCTACATAAGTCAGATGCACAAAAAGCATCTGTAATTTGTTTGCAGTGGCTGGAGGCCATGTCACACCCATTCTCTCTATCTGCCCCTCTTTATCTCCCTTACATAAATAAAATATTTTTTAAAATAAAATAATAGAGGACCCAGATGTAAACTCAGGCAGCCACAGCCATCTGGTTTTGATATAAATGCCAAAAATGCTCAGTGGAGAAAAGATAGCCTCTTTACCAAATGGTGCTGGAAAAACTGGGTATCTACATGTAGGAGGATAAAATTAGATCCTTATCTCTCTCTATGCACAAGGATCAATTCTAAATGGATCTAAGGCCTTAATATGAGACCCAAAACTCTGAAACCACTAGAGGAAAAAGTAGGGGGAAAACTTCAGCATATAGGCATATATAGGCAAGGACTTACTGAATAGAACCCCAGTTACTCAGGGAGTAAGACCAATGGTACCTCATGAAATTAAAAAGCTTTTGTGTAGCAAAGGACACTATTAATAGAGCAAAGAGGCAACCTCCATAATGGGAGAAAAATCTGCCAGCTATATATCTGACAGAGGATTATTATCTAGGATATACAAGGAACTCAAAAAACTAAATAAAAGCCGTGTGTGGTGGTGCATGCCTTTAATCCCAGCACTTGGGAGGCAGGGGTAGGAGGACTGTTGTATGAGATTAAGGCTACCCTGAGATTACATAGTGAAGTCCAGCTCAGCCTGGGCTAGAGCTAGACTCTACCTTGAAAAAAACACAAAAACAAACCAACAAAAAAAGTACAACTAAATAAGAAATCAAACAATCAAAAAATGGGCTACAGAAATGAATAGAATTCTCAAAAGAAGAAATACAGATGGCCAATAAACATCTAAAAACACATTCTACATTCTTAGCCCTCAGGAAAATGCAAATTCAAACTGCTTTGAGATTCTATCTCACTCCTGTCAGAATAGCTATCATCAAGAAAACAAATGACAATAAATGATGGTGAGGGTGTGGGGGAAAGAGGAATCTTTCTGCATTGTTGGTGGGAATATAAATTGGTACAGCCATTGTGAAAATCAGTGTGGAGGTTCCTGAGACACCTAAAAACAGTTTACCATATGACCCAGCCATACCACTCCTTGACATATACCCTAAGGACTCTAGTCATTACTATAGAGACACTTCCTCAACTATGTTTATTGCAGTTCTAGTCACAATACTTAGGAAATAGAACCAGCCTATATCTGATGAATCGATAATGAAGATGTGATACACTTACACAATGGATTTTTATTAAGCTATAAAGAAAAATGAAATTTGTAGAAAAATGAATAGATCTGGAAAGATTGTATACTAAGTGAGGTAACCCAGGCTCAGAAAGTCAAAGACTGCATGTCCTCTTTCACATTGTGGATCCTAGCTACAAATGTTTGGGTTTGTGTGTGAGTTAGAGTAAAAGTGGTTAGTGGAGACCAGGAAGCTAGAAAGGGGCCTTGAGAGTGGCAGGCGAGGAGAGGGCTTAAGAAGAGAACACCACTGATGTGTAAGAAGAGGCAGAATACTGGGATAACGTGGCCTAAGTGGGGCAGAGAAGGGCATGGAGGAGCAGAAGAGGCAGAAGGAGGGTTAATCAAAAGTAAAGAGGTTATGAATAATTCATATGCAAACCTACTTCTTCATTAGCTAATATTATATATGTTGAAAAGGGGAGCTGGAGAGATGGCTTAGTGGTTAGGGCGCTTTCCAGCAAAGCCAGAAGACCCAGGTTTGATTCCCAGTACTCATGTCAAGCCAGACGCCCAGGGTGGTACATGTGTCTGGAGTTCATTTGCAGTGGCTGGAGGCCCTGGTGTGCCCATTCTCTCTCTCTCTCTGCCCCTTTCTATCATAAATAAATAAATACAAAAGGGATAGTCTGGCAGAAGGACCCTGTGGGGTTAATAATGCTGTGCCCAGAAGTCCTGTACATGATGGCACTGCGTGCATGCACGTGTGCTCACTGGGGCCAGAGGTCGAAGGTCGCTGTCTTCCTCTGTCACTCTCTGTCTTATTCTTCGAGACAGGGACTCTTGCTAAACCTGGAACATACCAACTGCAGGAACTCACCAGCAAGTCCACAGATTCCCTCTGTGCACCTCCCATCCTTGGAATTATAGGTGTGCGTGCCACCAGGCCTAGCCTTTTTTTAAAAAAAAATTTTAGCTTTTAGTTTTTTTGAGGTAGGGTATCACTATAGCCCAGGCTGATCTGGCACTCACTCTAGTCCCGGGCTGGCCTTGAGCGCGTGGCTATCCTCCTACCTCTGCCTCCCAAATGCTGGGATTGGAAGCGTGAGTGTGCCGGGATCTGAATCAGGTCTTCATGCTCTAAGCCAGCACTTCACCCACTGAGCCAGTAGAATTTTTATTAAAAAGTGTCTGTATTTATACACATTCAAAGTAATTCTAATACTGTTAAAGCAATACAATAGTAATTCAAAATATCCCTCCAGGCATGGTGGGACACACCTTTAAGCCCAGCACTTGGGAAGAAGAGGTAGGACGATTGCTCTGAGTTCAAGGCCAGTCTGAGAATACATAGTGAACTGCAGGTCAGCCTGGGCTAGAGGGAAACCCTACCTTGAAAAATAATAATAATATAATAAAAATAAATAAAATATCCCTCCCCACACGACACTACAACCCCCGCTCCCAAACCATACCAACACACGTAACCAGGCCTAGGGACATTTACAGAGGAGCTAGCGGACTAGACCCAGAGCCGCTGCACGCTGTCTCCCTGGAGCGGAAGAGGAGGACCAGCCTCTGAGCGCTGAGCTTCCTTCCTAAGGGAGGGTGCAGGTTCTGTGGATCATGAAGCTTGCTCCGTGTGTGTGTTGAGGGCCTCTTACCAGAAAGGCTGCAAATTTATACAAAACCAAAAACTGCCATTAAAGTGAATATTTATCTCTTTATTTTTGCAGTGCTGGGACTCAAACTCAGGGCTGGTTATGCAAAGCATATGCTGTCCTGCTGGGTCACATCCCCTTGCACTAAATATATAGTTATTGTCAATGTTTATTTAGCATAAAGCAAAAAAGGAAACAATAAATTACAGATATCTTCAAATCCCACAAATATTACAAAATCTAGAAAAACATTTGTATTTATTTACAGGGGGCAGAGAGAGAAAAAGGGAAAACATGTATGGGCATGCCAGGGCCTCTTGCCACTGTACCAAAGTTCAGACATGTGCCACTTTGTGTATCTGGCTTTATGTGGGTACTAGGGAATTGGACCAGGTTGGCAGGCTTTGCAAGCAAGTGCCTTTAACCACTGATTCATCTCCCAGGCCTCCTTTTCAGGAATAGCTGAATTTTTTGTGACAGTTTCCCTTATACTTTTTTGGATTGAATCATCAGTTGCTTCTACACATGATGAAACTTTTCATTTGTTTATGGCAAGAAGTGAGGGGCCACATTTAGTCTTTCTTATTTCTTTGTTGATTGAACGCTCACACACAGTTTTTGAGATGGGGTGGGGGAGTGTCTCTCTGAGTATCCCAGGCTGGTCTCAAACTCAAGATGATCCTACTCCAGCCTCCTGAGAACTAGGATTACAAGTGTGACCCACCATGCCAGGCTTAAACATGATTGACAGTTAAGAAAGTTTCTTCATAATACTACACTGCCATAGGATTGCCACCACATTCTGGAAAGCTCTATCCTGTTTCCCTCACCCATGAGCCAGAGCTGTGCTCTGTCATTCCATGCCTGTCTCCCCTCCACCTTCTGCGGCTCTGCTGTCCAGAATCAGAGGACAAGTTTTGAGGTATGTTCTTGTCATGATGAAGGGAAGTGGCCCAGTCTTCGTTACTGAGAACTTAGCACATACCAAACTCTCATCACCAAATCCCACTTACAGAATTCTGAACTCTGACTCCTTAAGATGGGTCTCCCAATGTTTGGGGTCACTTTTCCAATGAAGGGCAAGAGGCAAAGTGTGATGGAAAGAAGTTAGATTGCAAACAAACAGTGGAAGACAGAAATCAGGATGAGACAGACTTACTGATGGATGTGAAAACCTCTCATGCCTTTGAGGTTTGCAAAACCTTACACCCATGTGAAAACATAGCTAGGGGTCATTGCCCTGCTATATCCAGACTTTGGAGTGGACATTTGAAAGAGAAGCACTAAGAATCTATACAAGCGCAGGGTGATAAAAAACTTTAAGGAATCGAGGAGAGAAGGGTCTCACATATGGACAAGGTTGCAAAATAAGATCCTGGCAAGCTGAGCAGATCTTATATAAGAGCGAGAGTGCACTTGTGCATCGTGGGTCTGTACCAATGCTGCGACGTCACTCACCACAGTCACAGACTGAAAGACCGGTTCACAGATACAGAGGGAGCGCTCAGTAAAATTCCACACCAATTGCAATCAAAAGCCCTTCAACGGAGAAATAGTTTTCCATGTCCTTACACTGATTAAGGGCATTATCAAAAATCCCCACACTGAATGCCATCCTTTAACAGTGAAATGCTGAACTTTGGAGAGCTGGGAAGACAAGGGCATCATCATCACGATTGCCAAGTCTGTTCAATGTCTTACTGATGGTCTTGGCAGTAAAGCGCAGAGAAGAGATAAGGGCCATGAAGATTAGAAAAGAAATAAATTAGCACTATTTGTAGATGATACAATTGTCTGTATAAAAATTCTGCATCTACAGATAAATTATTATAAATAATAAGTACCTAGCAGGACAGCTGGATAAAAGAATCCAACATATAAAAATATATCCCATAACAGCAACAAATGGGGGACAGGGCAGGAATGCCATTTACAATAGTAAGTAAAAGGTGTTAAGATACCTGGGAATTCATTCATAGATATATGCAAGGGATAGTTGGAGGAGATGAAAAAAATTATTGAAGACATTAAAGAAGATATAAGTAAATGCAGGGAATGTATTCATGGATAGAAAGTACCAAAAAAGGGCTGGGGGAGGGGGAGGATGACTCAGTGATGAAAGGCCCTTGCTTGGGTTTGATTCCCTGGTACCCATGGAAAGCCAGATGCACAAAGTTGCACATTTGTCTGTTGTTTGCAGTGGCTAGAGGCCCTGATGTGCCCGCATTCTCTATCTCTCTCTCCTCTGGGCAAATAATAAATAGAAAAAAGTTTTTTGAAAACATTGTGGTGGTTTGAATAGAATAGATGGCCCCCAATATATTCAGTTGTTTATTTGTTTGTAGTTTGCATCTGCAGCCCCCTGGCTGGAGGCAATGTCACTGGGTGGATCTTAAGGTGTGGTGGTGGGTTTCAGATTTCATTCTAAAGATATGCAAAGTGTGCCTAGCTGGAGTTCGTGAAGTGTGCTGTGTGGCTTTTGGCTTGTACTTTTCTCTCTCTGCTTGGACCTGTGAAGGCAGGCCAGCTTCTTCTGCCATTTATGGAACTTCCCCTGGATCTGTAAGCTTCAATAAATCCCTTCCTCCATAACTGTGCCTGGTCTGGAAGTTCATCTCAGCGAACCTGAATCTGTCTGTGACAGAATTTGGTACCAGGAGTAAGGTGAGATGGTCCTGACCATGTGGATGTTGATCTTTTGGAACTTTTGTTTTGGAGGAATAGGCATAGACTTGGTGCTTGCAATTGAAGATGCCTTCTGTAGTGGTGAGCCAAGTTTTATGGACTATTCTGATGAGGGTCTGAGAATGCTAAGTGCAGACAGCATTGAACATCGAGGCTTGGCTTATAAGCTTTCTAAGGGGAAGGAAAGACTGGAGAGGACTTTGTTGGAACTGGGCTACTGGCATAAGGGCTAGCTGTGTTCTGCTGCTGAGGCCCAGAGAGTTTGGTCAAGGTTACATTTGTAATGGACTGATGTGCTTGGCTAGAGATATTGGACTGAGAAATTTAAGATTTTAAGCTGGAAAATCTCAAGCAAGTTAATTACAGGCACTGAGACTGGTTTAGGTTACTGAATTTGCTACTGTCAAACACATTAGCAATCTTAAAGGAAGATGGTCCATTTGCTTTACCATGGAAAGGATGCCTGAGGAAAGACTATCATAGAAATGCAAACACTTTTGGAAAGAGTTGACTGGAGAAGGAACCTGCTTTTCAAGGTTATGATTTATTTTGTCTGTGAATTAAGAATATGGCTGTGTTCTGCACACCTGGTATTGGTTTCAGAAGCATGAAAAATGTGAGAAGTGGTTGTGAATTGCACATGCTTCCAGGAGCTGCTGCTGAGATGTGGCATAAGGTAACGCCTGATGCTTTGATAGGCTGAAAGAGCCTTTAGGAAATGTGAGGAGTGGTCATGAATTGTACATGGTTCCAGGAGCCACTGCTGAGATGTGGCATGAGGCAGGGCATGATGTCCTGATAGGCTAAAAGAGCCTTTGGAAGATGGATCGTGGTTTGCATGAAGATCTCAAGATGGTTTGGATATACCAGAAGTGTGCAAGGGCTACCATGGAGGTCACTGTTGGCCTGGGATGGAAGTGTGCCCCTGCTACTCTGCCCAGCTGGAGGTGTGCAATTGGAAAATTTGGAGGCTGTCCTTCTCTGGTTATGTGGAACTTGAACTGCAGAAGTTTGATGTTTGTTTGATGGTGGTTGAGTTTGCATTGTCTTATGCTCTCCTTGATATGCCTTATACCAGTTAAAAATGTTTACTCTGTGCCTTTATATGTTAGAATTGCTTAACTTGTTTGATTTTACAGGTCTTAATATCTTAAATTGGTCAAGACTGTGGGATCCTTTGAAACTGAACTGAATACAATTTACAATGTGTGATGGTTATAAATGTATTGGGGGCCAGGGGCAGAATGTGGTGGTTTGAATAGAATAGATGGCCCCCAATATATTTAGTTGTTTATTTGTTTGTAGTTTGAATTCTGCAGCCACCTGGCTGGAGGCAATGTCACTGGGTGGATCTTAAGGTGTGGTGGTGGGTTTCATATTTCAATGTAAAGATATGCAAAGTGTGCCTAGCTGGAGTTCATGAAGTGTGCTGTGTGGCTTTTGGCTTGCACTTCTCTCTCTCTGGTTGGTCCTATGAAAGCAGGCCAGCTTCTTCTGCCATTTATGGAACTTCCCCTGGATCTGTAAGCTTCAATAAATCCCTTCCTCCATAACTGTGCCTGGTCTGGAAGTTCATCTCAGCGAACCTGAAGCTGTCTGCTACAAGCATAAAGCAAACCAACATGATACAAGACCCATAAATGCAGCTCCTGAGCAGGCACTCCACCACCTGAGCCAGAGCTAGCCCACACCAGTCTTCCACAGCACACACAGTAGCCAAGGCTAGGAAACATGCAGGGCATTGAAAGAAGCCTCCAACTTGGAAGGAGAACGGCAAAGCAGAGAATGGAACAGGCTCAAGACAGGAGCTCGTACTTCCGGCTGGTACGTCTCGGTGTGTACTCACTGGATAATCAAAATTTAGGAATTCCCAAGGAGCAGGAGCAGGTATGGCAAGGATCAATGGGGATAATTACTTTGGAAACACCTTTTGTTAATTAACTGTGAGGTCGGCAGCTTGCAGACATTTCCTATGACTCAGTCAGAGGTACACTCTCTGTCACCTGGTGTGCACAAATGTGCAGGCACACGCGTGTATGCACACCATGCAGGCAGGCACACAAGGCACTAGCATACGAAGACAGGAACAGAAGTTCCAGGAAGCGATGTTGGCCCTCTCCAGCCCCGCCCACCCTCAAGGATTCTCTTGTCCCCCATTTGTGAAATAAAACAGCCCTTGGGCCCCGCTAATGGGATCCATGGCTCTTGACCACATTACAACTCTGATTTTGGGAAGCGGTCCACGAGTACCCGGCAACAGCACAAGAAGATCCCTAACTAAGGCGCCAGAGTGTCTTCACACCTCAGAATGCTCCCCACCAGCCACAAGTCCACGCACGCCCCTGCACCCAGTAGTGGCTGGCTTCCTGGACTCCTAATATCGGGTGACAAAAGCAGACATGGAAGAAGGGGGTGGAAGCCTTACTTTCACAAGGCTCAGGAGAAAGCACAGTGTGGAGATCAGAAAAGAGAAAGGAGGGAGTAAGGGACTTAGGAAAGATGTTTCTGTGGGTGGGCAAGCGGCAGGAGGTGCTGGGGTGGGCAGTGGACACACAGTGGCCTTTTACAGTTTGGGTTTTTGTAGTTAGCAACTACTGAATTTTAAAAAGTGAGCTGGGGTCGTCCAGGCTCCCATTGAAGACTCTTTCTGTCCCTTGCCTGTGATCTCCTTCGCCGTGCGCTCTGTGGAGTGTCAGCTTTCTGACGCTGTGCACCTGGGCTTACCTCGGGGCCTTTGGACCTGGGGGTCCCTTAGCTAACAGTGCTCCTTTTTTTTTCCAAAAGTTAAAAAAAATTATTTGCATGTGTGTGCATGCGTGTGTGTGTGCATGTGGTATGGGCCCTCCAGGGCCTCTTGCCATTGCAAATGAATACCAGACACTTGCACACTTTTTGCATATGGCTTACATGGGTAGCCTGGGAACTGAACCAGGACATGCAGAGTTGCAGAGCCATCTTCCCAGCCCAACAGTAGTCTTTGTTTTTTTTTTTGAGGTAGGGTCTCAGTTTAGCCCAGGCTGACTTGGAACTCACTCTATCATTCAGACTGGCCTCAAACTCACAGCAATTCTCCTATGTCTGCCTCCAGAGTGTTAAGATTAAAGACGTGCCCTACCACACCCAGTCCAACAATAATCTTTTTACATTTACTTTATTTTTTATTTGTTTGTATGTATGTGTATGTGTGGCATATGTGCATATATGTATGCATGTAGGTGTGTATGTAAGTGCATACATTTGAATGGCAAGGGCTTTACTCACTGAGCTATCTGCCCAGCCCCAAGTGTTACCTCTTTTTTTTTTTTTTAAATATATATGTATATAGGTTTTTTGAGTTAGGGTTTCACTCTAGCTCAGGATGACCTGGAATTCACTATGTAGTCTCAGGGTGGCCTCAAACTCATGGTAATCCACCTACCTCTGCCTTCCAAGTGCTGGAATTAAAGGAGTGCACCATAATGCCTGGATTAAAAAATATTTTTTTTAAATATTTTTTTTTTGTTCATTTATTATTTATTTATTTGAGAGTGACAGACACAGAGAGAAAGACAGATAGAGGGAGAGAGAGAGAATGGGCACGCCAGGGCTTCCAGCCACTGCGAACGAACTCCAGACACGTGCGCCCCCTTGTGCATCTGGCTAACGTGGGACCTGGGGAACCGAGCCTTGAACTGGGGTCCTTCGGCTTCACAGGCAAGCACTTAACCGTTAAGCCATCTCTCCAGCCCAAAAATATTTTTTAATATTTCAATTTTATTTATTTATTTGAAACAGAGAAAGAGGCATTGAAAGAGAGAGAGAGAATGTGCATGCCAGGGCCTCCAGCCACAGCAAACAAACTATAGATGCATGCGCCACCTTGTGCAGCTGGCTTACATGGGTTCTAGGGAATCGAACCAAAGTCCTTTGGCTTTGTAGGCAAGTGTCTTAGCCACTAAGTCATCTCTCCAACCTGAGTGTCACTTCTTTAGTGAGACCTTTTTCATGACTTTGTTTATGAGGACTCCCTGGAGTCCCCTAGCCCCTGCAGCCTCCTCCACAGAGAATGTTGAACTTGTCCCTGTCCTCCCGGTGCTGAGATTCAGTACAGATCAGAACACTGGCTTCTAACCTTTCTCCTTCACCCACGTGGGGGCTCAGAAGAGTCCATGGAGTGCCATCCTCATCACTCACAGGAGCCGTCCCACCTCCCTATGCCCCTTGGCACACCTGCTTACTACCCTTCCTGTGTCCAGGCTCAGTGAGGGCGGGGATTGTGGCTGGAGTCCTGGTTCCAGTCCAGGCTGGAAGTGAGCCTTACAGAACTCTGGATAACATGTGTGTAACTCCCCACTCAGATCGCGTTTCCTTATACAGGGTCAGATGCTTGGTGGTGCTTCACACACAGGAAAGCTTACTTTAATGATCCTTGTACTCCCAGGGCAAAAAATTGGGACACCCATCACCTGGGCCATTACACACTGCCTTGACTGGGGTCCACACACCCTAATCTCCTAGCCATGGATGGGGCTATCAGAGTCCCTGTGCTCTATCAACCTGGTTGAAGGTCATGGCTATGTCACTGTGGCCCTGACCTCACTCCTCCAGGCTTCCTGTTGCCCTCCCCAGCGCCACTACAGCCTGCTCAGTGTAGAGGGGCCTGAGAGAACACAGGGCTGGTGATTGTTTTTATGATAGAGGAGGGCGGGTGCAGTTCCATTAGTCTGCTTTCCCAGGGTTAATGAGTGCAGGTTGCTTTGCTGAATCCTGAAAGGGAACCTGGGCGGATGTAATTACTGCTTTTAGTCAGTAGTGACCTCCAGGGCCGGTGTGGCGGAGACACAACAGGCATTGTGAGTGTGGCTCTGGAGGCAGGTGGAGGGGTGCTTGTGGTCCAGGCCAGGTGCCCAGTCACTATGCATTGGGTACCATTAAGACATATGTCTCCATGTGCCACACAGTGTGCTGGCCCCTGTCACAAGAGGATGCTGTGTGGTAAGCAGGGCTACAGCTGAGCAAGACAGCCAAGGGTCTGCCCTTGGGTCTTAGCAGGAGGCAGATGATGAAATATCTTACACTTGAAAATAGAGTGACAAACACCAACATGGATTCTCTGAACCAGACTGGCAAAGTGTGATCAGCAGAGCTGGGATCTCAGGAATCTGACATGGGAAGCAATGGGTGAGAACAGGGGGTCCAGTAGACCTGAAGTAATGGGAGAGAAAAAGAGGATCTGGTGGACATGAAGTAATGGGTGAGAGTAAGAGGGTTTGGTGGACAGGAAGTAATGGGTGAGAGTAAGAGGGTCTGGTGGACATGAGGTAATGGGTGAGAGTAAGAGGGTTTGGTGGACAGGAAGAAATGGGTGAGAGTAAGAGGGTCTGGTGGACAGGAAGAAATGGGTGAGAGTAAGAGGATCTGGTGGACATGAGGTAACGGGCGAGAGGAAGAGGATCTGGTGGACATGAGGTAATGGGTGAGAGTAAGAGGGTCTGGTGGACATGAGGTAACGGGTGAGAGTAAGAGGATCTGGTTGCCATGAAGTAACGGGTGAGAGTAAGAGGATCTGGTGGACATGAAGCAATGGGAGTAAGAGGGTCTGGTACAGGAAGTAACGGGTGAGAGTAAGAGG
Organism: Jaculus jaculus; assembly: GCF_020740685.1. Taxonomy (NCBI): domain Eukaryota; kingdom Metazoa; phylum Chordata; class Mammalia; order Rodentia; family Dipodidae; genus Jaculus; species Jaculus jaculus. Next base: position 136,520,522 of record NC_059109.1, read on the forward strand.
ATCTGGTGGACATGAAGTAACGGGTGAGAGTAAGAGGATCTGGTGGACATGAAGTAACAGGTGAGAGTAAGAGGGTCTGGTGGACATGAAGTAATGGGTGAGAGTAAGAGGATCTGGTGTACATGAAGTAACGGGTGAGAGTAAGAGGATCTGGTGGACATGAAGTAACAGGTGAGAGTAAGAGGGTCTGGTGGACAGGAAGTAACGGGTGAGAGTAAGTAGGTTTGGTGGACATGAAGTAATGGGTGAGAGTAAGAGGGTCTGGTGGACATGAGGTAACAGGTGAGAGTAAGAGGATCTGGTGGACATGAAGTAATGGGTGAGAGTAAGAGGGTCTGGTGGACATGAAGTAATGGGTGTGAGTAAGAGGGTCTGGTGGACATGAAGTTATGGGTGAGAGAAAGAGGATCTGGTGGACATGAAGTAATGGGTGAGAGTAAGAGGATCTGGTGGACATGAAGTAATGGGTGAGAGTAAGAGGATCTGGTGGACATGACGTAATGGGAGCAAGAGGATCTGGTGGACATGAAGTAACGGGTGAGAGTAAGAGGCTCTGGTGGACATGAAGTAACGGGTGAGAGTAAGAGGATCTGGTGGACAGGAAGTAACAGGTGAGAGTAAGAGGTCTGGTGGACAGGAAGTAACAGGTGAGAGTAAGAGGATCTGGTGGACATGAAGCAATGGGAGTAAGAGGATCTGGTGGACATGAAGTAATAGGTGAGAGTAAGAGGATCTGGTGGACATGAAGTAATGGGTGAGCGTAAGAGGGTTGGTGGACATGAACTAATGGGTGAGAGTAAGAGGATCTGGTGGACATGAAGTAACAGGTGAGAGTTAGAGGGTCTGGTGGACATGAAGTAATAGGTGAGAGTAAGAGGATCTGGTGGACATGAAGTAACAGGTGAGAGTAAGAGGATCTGGTGGACATGAAGTAACAGGTGAGAGTAAGAGGATCTGGTGGACAGGAAGTAATGGGTGAGAGTAAGAGGGTCTGGTGGACATGAAGTAACAGGTGAGAGTTAGAGGGTCTGGTGGACATGAAGTAATAGGTGAGAGTAAGAGGGTCTAGTGGACATGAAGTAACAGGTGAGAGTTAGAGGGTCTGGTGGACATGAAGTAATAGGTGAGAGAAAGAGGGTCTGGTGGACATGAGGTAATGGGTGAGAGTAAGAGGGTCTGGTGGACATGAATTAATAGGTGAGAGTAAGAAGATCTGGTGGACATGAAGTAATGGGTGAGAGTAAGAGGATCTGGTGGACAGGAAGTAATGGGTCAGAGTAAGAGGGTCTGTTGGACATGAGGTAACGGGTGAGAGTAAGAGGATCAGGTGGACATGAATTAATAGGTGAGAGTAAGAAGATCTGGTGGACATGAAGTAATGGGTGAGAGTAAGAGGGTCTGGTGGACAGGAAGTAATGGGTGAGAGGAAGAGGATCTGGTGGACAGGAAGTAACGGGTGAGAGTAAGAGGGTCTGGTGGACATGAGGTAATGGGTGAGAGTAAGAGGATCTGGTGGACATGAAGTAACAGGTGAGAGTAAGAGGATCTGGTGGACATGAGGGAATGGGTGAGAGGAAGAGGATCTGGTGGACATGAAGTAACGGGTGAGAGTAAGAGGGTCTGGTGGACAGGAAGTAATGGGTGAGAGTAAGAGGATCTGGTGGACATGAAGTAATGGGTGAGAGTAAGAGGATCTGGTGGACATGAAGTAATGGGTGAGAGTAAGAGGATCTGGTGGACAATAGGTAATGGGTGAGAGGAAGAGGGTCTGGTGGACAAAAAGTAATGGGTGAGAGTAAGAGGATCTGGTGGACATGAAGTAATGGGTGAGAGTAAGAGGGTCTGGTGGACAGGAAGTAATGGGTGAGAGTAAGAAGGTTTGGTGGACATGAGGTAACAGGTGAGAGTAAGAGGATCTGGTGGACATGAAGTAATGGGTGAGAGTAAGAGGATCTGGTGGACATGAAGTAATGGGTGAGAGTAAGAGGATCTGGTGGACAATAGGTAATGGGTGAGAGGAAGAGGGTCTGGTGGACAAAAAGTAATGGGTGAGAGTAAGAGGATCTGGTGGACATGAAGTAATGGGTGAGAGTAAGAGGGTCTGGTGGACAGGAAGTAATGGGTGAGAGTAAGAGGATCTGGTGGACATGAAGTAACGGGTGAGAGTAAGAGGGTCTGGTGGACAGGAAGTAACGGGTGAGAGTAATAGGTTTGGTGGACAGGAAGTAATGGGTGAGAGTAAGAGGGTTTGGTGGACATGAAGTAACGGGTGAGAGTAAGGATCTGGTGGACAGGAAGTAATGGGTGAGAGTAAGAGGATCTGGTGGACAGGAAGTAATGGGTGAGAGTAAGAGGGTTTGGTGGACAGGAAGTAATGGGTGAGAGTAAGAGGGTTTGGTGGACATGAAGTAACAGGTGAGAGTAAGGATCTGGTGGACAGGAAGTAATGGGTGAGAGTAAGAGGATCTGGTGGACAGGAAGTAATGGGTGAGAGTAAGAGGGTCTGGTGGACATGAAGTAACAGGTGAGAGTAAGGATCTGGTGGACATGAAGTAATGGGTGAGAGGAAGAGGATCTGGTGGACATGAAGTAATAGGTGAGAGTAAGAGGGTCTGGTGGACATGAGGTAATGGGTGAGAGGAAGAGGATCTGGTGGACATGAAGTAACGGGTGAGAGGAAGAGGATCTGGTGGTCATGAAGTAACGGGTGAGAGGAAGAGGATCTGGTGGACATGAAGTAATAGGTGAGAGTAAGAGGGTCTGGTGGACATGAGGTAATGGGTGAGAGGAAGAGGATCTGGTGGACATGAAGTAATGGGTGAGAGGAAGAGGATCTGGTGGACAGGAAGTAATGGGTGAGAGTAAGAGGATCTGGTGGACAGGAAGTAACGGGTGAGAGTAAGAGGGTTTGGTGGACAGGAAGTAATGGGTGAGAGTAAGAGGGTTTGGTGGACATGAAGTAACAGGTGAGAGTAAGGATCTGGTGGACATGAAGTAATGGGTGAGAGGAAGAGGATCTAGTGGACAGGAAGTAATGGGTGAGAGGAAGAGGGTCTGGTGGACATGAAGTAATGGGTGAGAGGAAGAGGATCTGGTGGACAGGAAGTAATGGGTGAGAGTAAGAGGGTCTGGTGGACACGAGGTAATGGGTGAGAGTAAGAGGATCTGGTGGACATGAAGTAACGGGTGAGAGGAAGAGGATCTGGTGGACATGAAGTAATAGGTGAGAGTAAGAGGGTCTGGTGGACATGAGGTAATGGGTGAGAGTAAGAGGGTCTGGTGGACATGAAGTAACAGGTGAGAGTAAGAGGGTCTGGTGGACAGGAAGTAATGGGTGAGAGTAAGAGGATCTGGTGGACAGAAAGTAACGGGTGAGAGTAAGAGGGTCTGGTGGACATGAAGTAATGGGTGAGAGTAAGAGGGTCTGGTGGACATGAAGTAACGGGTGAGAGTAAGAGGGTCTGGTGGACAGGAAGTAATGGGTGAAAGTAAGAGGATCTGGTGGACAGGAAGTAACGGGTGAGAGTAAGAGGGTCTGGTGGATAGAAAATAACGGGTGAGAGTAAGAGGGTCTGGTGGACAGGAATTAATGGGTGAGAGTAAGAGGGTCTGGTGGACATGAAGTAACGGGTGAGAGTAAGAGGGTCTGGTGGACATGAAGTAACGGGTGAGAGTAAGAAGGTCTGGTGGACAGGAAGTAATGGGTGAGAGTAAGAGGATCTGGTGGACAAGAAGTAATGGATGAGAGTATGAGGATCTGGTGGACATGAAGTAATGGGTGAGAGTAAGAGGATCTGGTGGACATGAAGTAATGGGTGAGAGTAAGAGGATCTGGTGGACATGAAGTAATGGATGAGAGTATGAGGATCTGGTGGACATGAGGTAATGGGTAAGAGGAAGAGGATCTGGTGGACATGAAGTAATGGGTGAGAGTAAGAGGATCTGGTGGACAGGAAATAATGGGTGAGAGTAAGAGGGTCTGGTGGACATGAAGTAATGGGTGAGAGTAAGAGGATCTGGTGGACATGAAGTAATGGGTGAGAGTAAGAGGATCTGTTGGACATGAAGTAATGGGTGAGAGGAAGAGGGTCTGGTGGACATGAAGTAATGGGTGAGAGGAAGAGGATCTGGTAGACATGAAGTAATGGGTGAGAGTAAGAGGGTCTGGTGGACATGAAGTAACGGGTGAGAGTAAGAGGATCAGGTGGACATGAAGTAACGGGTGAGAGTAAGAGGATCTGGTGGACATGAGGTAATGGGTGAGAGGAAGAGGATCTGGTGGACATGAAGTAACGGGTGAGAGGAAGAGGATCTGGTGGACAGGAAGTAACGGGTGAGAGTAAGAGGGTCTGGTGGACATGAAGTAATGGGTGAGAGTAAGAGGGTCTGGTGGACCGGAAGTAACGGGTGAGAGTAAGAGGATCTGGTGGACAGGAAGTAACGGGTGAGAGTAAGAGGGTCTGGTGGACATGATGTAATGGGTGAGAGTAAGAGGGTCTGGTGGACAGGAAGCAATGGGAGTAAGAGGATCTGGTGGACATGAAGTAATGGGTGAGAGTAAGAGGGTCTGGTGAACCTAGCAATGCAGCAGAAACAAAGGTTCTGGCACATGCCAAGCTGGCAATGTGATAGAAGTGAGAAACAGCTGTAGAGCTGGGCAATGTGATGGTATGAGGAACACCTGCAGAGCTGGGTGATGTGACGGTATGAGGAACACCTGCAGAGCTTGGTGATGTGACGGTATGAGGAACACCTGCAGAGCTGGGTGATGTGACGGTATGAGGAACACCTGCAGAGCTGGGCGATGTGACGGTATGAGGAACACCACAGAGCTGGGTGATGTGACGGTATGAGGAACACCTGCAGAGCTGGGTGATGTGACGGTATGAGGAACACCTGCAGAGCTGAGTGATGTGACGGTATGAGGAACACCTGCAGAGCTGGGCGATGTGACGGTATGAGGAACACCTGCAGAGCTGGGGCATGTGACGGTATGAGGAACACCTGCAGAGCTGAGTGATGTGATGGTATGAGGAACACCTGCAGAGCTGGGGCATGTGACAGTATGAGGAACACCTGCAGAGCTGAGTGATGTGACGGTATGAGGAACACCTGCAGAGCTGGGGCATGTGATGGTATGAGGAACACCTGCAGAGCTGGGGCATGTGATGGTATGAGGAACACCTGCAGAGCTGGGGCATGTGATGGTATGAGGAACACCTGCAGAGCTGAGTGATGTGATGGTATGAGGAACACCTGCAGAGCTGGGGCATGTGACAGTATGAGGAACACCTGCAGAGCTGAGTGATGTGACGGTATGAGGAACACCTGCAGAGCTGGGGCATGTGATGGTATGAGGAACACCTGCAGAGCTGGGGCATGTGACGGTATGAGGAACACCTGCAGAGCTGGGGCATGTGACGGTATGAGGAACACCTGCAGAGCTGGGGCATGTGATGTTATGAGGAACACCTGCAGAGCTGGGGCATGTGATGGTAGCAAGGGACTCATGGAAATTGTGGTAGTTTAGTGGTAGTGATGGGCTGCTAGGTTGGAGCAGCCCTGAGTTCCATTGTGAGGGGCAGTTCGGAGTTCGTTTGTTGAAGCCCTTGGGTATGCAAGCAGAGGCTGTGAGGAGCCACAGGGCCGGGTGGTAGAGGGATGGTAGGCTAGGGAAACCTAGGTGCCTTCTTTGGGGTCAAACAAGATGTGAGAGGCCTGAACCTAATACCAAGTAAAAATGCTAAGCTATGCAGAAAAATAGGTGGATCTGGAGAAGATTATACTGAGTGATGCAACCCAGGCTCAGAAGGCCAAGCTCTGTATGTTCTCTCATATGTGATCTTAGCTTTGAATTTTTAGGTTTGTATGCAAATAGGAGTGAGGCTCTGTAAAGGCAGTGGAAGGAGGTGGGGGGAGGATGGGAGAGGACAGTAGAGCACATGTGATATGGAAGTAAAGGGTAGAGCACTGGGGGTGGTGGAGAGAAGAGAGGTGGGGGAAGAGCTAACTAAAACTAAACACTTATGAGCAAGCCATACGGAAACCTACATATTCATTAGCTAATTAAAATATTATTTTAAACAATACAGAGTTTGAACATGAGTGCCTTGCATGGGTAGAGAATGCTGCTCCCAGAGGACATAGGTCATTGCAGTAAAATCCCAGTGTAAGAGGTAGGACATCTCCCAGTGAGTTATTGGTAATGGCGGCTCCTGAGACTCCTACAACAAGACAAGCTATTGTCAATGCTCTTGATTGCCCATCAGAACTAGAAGGTAAGACCCTGTTGCTGAACACACCACTTGTTTCAGTTGTAGGATACTGAGAAACCAAGCTAGAACTGAGCTGGAAGCCTCCTCTTTCTGGCTAGCTGACATAGTGCTGGAAGGTTCTATGTAGGCTGCTGGGGAAGAGCAGTTATCAATAATCTTACCCAGCAGTGGGTCCATGACACATATAAGCAGCCAGCCAGGCAAAGTGCACGCACTAGTGTAATAGTGGCATGACTGTTATAGGGATAACCAATTGCTCTCTGACTGGATATGAGGTCTGCTCCATGGGAGGACATTCGTGCCTGGTACTATCCATTGTGTCAAAAGCCTATGGCTGGACTGGAGAGATGGCTCAGAGGTCAAGCATGTGTGCCTCTTATGCATGAGAATCTTGAGCTGGAGATGACCAACTTCAATTCCCCAGAACCTGTAAAAAAAAAAAAATCCTCTGGGTGTGCACAGGCTGTAGCTACAGACACTGGAACATCAGGCTAGAACTGAGATGGAAGCCATCTCCCTGTCAAGTAGCTGATGTAATGCTAGAAGGTGCTGTGCAAGTTGCCAGGGGGAGAAAAGTCATCTATAGTCTGAATAAGCAGTGAGCCTGTAAGCTACAAAATAAACTAGCCAGACAAGCTGTAGCCTTGGGTGCAACAGTGGCACATAAATTATGGGGGTAATCAACTGCTTTGATTGGATAGAGGCAAACCCCATGGTGGCTCATGCGTCTGGAGTCCATGTGTAGTGGCTAGAGGTCCTGGAGTTCCCATCCTCTCTCTCCAAAAAATAAATAAATAAGCCGGGCATGGTGGTGCACGCCTTTAATCCCAGCACTTGGGAGGCAGAGGTAGGAGGATCGCCAACAGTTCAAGGCCACCCTGAGATGACAGAGTTAATTTCAGGTCAGCCTGCACCAGAGTGAGACCCTACCTTGAAAAAACAAACAAAAATAAATAAATAAATAAATAAATAAATAAAGTAAAATATTTTAATGAAAAAAACTGTGTTTATTATGGTAGTGCCATAAGATTGGAAAGTCGAGTGAACCACAGCTCATTTAGGTTGTGGGTATTTGTATATCAATGAATGTGTTCCTGTCATCAGGTAACACTTCTTTCTCTCTGTCTTTTGAGGCAGAGTCTCACTCTGTAACACAGGCTGGCATTGAACTCACCCGGTTGCTTAGGCAGGCCTTGAACTTGTAATCCTCCTGCTCTCGTTTCTCAAGTGCTAGATTATAGATTAGGTGTGCTACCACGCCCAGCAACCATTCGCATATTAATAACCTGTAACAGGGGAGATGGCTCAGTAGATTAAAATGCTCACTGCACAAGCATGAGGCCCCTGTAAGAGCTGGCCACAGTGGTGGGTGCTCATGGTGAGAAAGGGAGGTAGAGGCAGGAGAACTGCCTGGAAACACTAGCGCCAGCTACCCTGAAAACTCGTTGGTGAACAACAAAAGATCCCGTCTCAAGGTGCAAGGTGAGGACCGAAGTTGTCCTCTGACCTCCACAAGCGTGTCATAGTACATGCACACCCACACTCACACATGCACACCCACACTCACATCCACACACACACACATACACAAGAAAATGGTCCGATGCAAGGAAGCAGGATGGCTTCTTCTCTCAACACAGTTGCTTCTGTGGGCTTGTCCATGTTCCAGAAACTTTCTAGGAAGGTGCATACATAAATGCATGTGTGGAGGGAAGGGGCTGCAGATTGTTTCTTAAATAAAATTTTAAACTGTTCCGGTGAAAAAATCTAGCTAATGAAAAAATAGGGTTCAAAATAGACCAAGGCATTGTTTGTGCTAAAGTCTCATTTGCAATGGAAAAGTCCCTTGTTTTTTTTTTTTTTTTTTTTAAATACATTATTAAGAGGCCTGACAATACAAACCACATTTTCCAATTCAATAGCCTACAAGGTCAGCCGAGCAAAGACAATGTAAGCCAGCCTCAGCCATGGCTCAGTGGCTCAGTGATGAAACTCTTTCAGGGGTAGCCTTGCAATCAGAGCCTAGGGTGGGCTGGAGGCGGGGATGCTGAAAGGCTAACCCCCAAAGCCAGCCCCTCTGGAGCCTAGGAGAGCGTGCTTAACTGTAGGTCAGATGTATTATTTCCTGATTAACAAGGATGAAATTTCTTAAAGAAGGAAATCAAGGACTTGGCTCATATCCCTTGCTCTCCTGATTTGGCTTGTGTGCAAAAAGAGCCACCATGTGCTTCTGCTCAGGAGAAGAGACAGCGGAGGTGTTAGTGGGCCTGAAGGGGGAGGCTGGAGAGGGTCCGTCTGAACTGGCCACTGAGTTCTGTCCCGTTTTCACTGGCATGCCACCTTCCCTGACTCCAAGTAATAAGCTGGCAATGTTTCTAGAATGTTCACTCTGGCTTGGACCACTAGATCCCAGTCTTTGAAGGTCCCTGTGGTGGTTTGAATTCGCAGTGTCTCCCTTAGGTTCGTGTGTTTGAATAGTTAGCCCTCCCACCAGCACTCTTCAGGAGGGTTGCTGAGCCTGCAGGAGGGGAGCCTGGCTGCAAGAAGGGAGTCGCTGGCGGTGGGCACTGAGGAGCTAAAGCCTTGTCCCATGGGCTGTGCTCGCTCTGCTTCCCTGATGCTGGTGACCATGTGATACTGGCTTCTGCTCTAACCTGCCGTGCATTCGCTGCCATGACGAAACTTCAGTAAGTTCATTAAACCCTTTCCTTCCACAAGCTGCTTCTGGCTCAGTCTTTTGTCCCAGCAATGAGAAGTTAACTGACACGTTCCCCCAACATTGCTCCCCTCATGGGTACTGCTTGCAAACACCGCCACTGCCCTCGGCCCACTGAGACCATGAGCACTTGCGTCTCACAGTTGCCTCTGCCTCAGAGTCTCGGCTCTGCTCGTGGTCACCTGGGTGACCCAACATCTTCTTGGTGTCCACGTCCTCAACTTTCCACTTTCTTCCATTAATCAGGACACCACCTACCTGGGTCCTGTGACAGGCCCTCACCCAGCACTCATTCGATGGATAGGGAGCGCATTTATCCTGTACCCAAGAGCCCGTCAGCAGCTTCAGATGCGACTTCTGTTCATCTGGTCTGGCTGAGCTCACAGCATGTCCACACTTCACCCAGGGAAGACAAGCAGGAACCGGTTTGTCCATCCAGCTGGGGTTACATGCCATTTGCTAGGATGGCTGGGAAATGCTCTACTGCCTCTGAACAGCTGGAGACAGGCCTTCTAGGATCCTGGGCGAGGGGAAGAAATGGACACTGGAGGCAGCCTGTGATATCCCAGGCACCTCCCCTGGCTGATGGTGCCCAACAATGCCATCTCAGGGATCATCATTAATGACAACCCTTACTCTTCTGCCTGTCATGACCTGGTTTCCTGTAGGTTAGCCATTTGACCCACTTTCCTTACCTACAAAAGTCCCCAGATAGGATCAGGACCAGGCTGGTCCTGGGATAGACTGAGGTCTATCTCAGGTCTTGGTTTCTTTCATCTTAATGTCCCTTAGGACCTTACCTGTCCCAGCTCTGTGGAGGGGACAGTGTACCGTCCCCCTTCTTCATCTTACCTCATCACCAAGGCAATGGACACCACTCTCAGGGTGTTACCATGGCTCCTGCTTTCTCCCCAGCCTCAGTCCCTTCCTCTCTTGGCCTCTTCCCTCTTGTTCACCTCATAAACACCCACAACTGCTCACCTTCCTTTCCTGAGCATCAGGTTATCTATATTCTTTCAACAAAAGAAAATAAAATATTTCATATGTGGAGCTAACTGTGAGCAAGGCACTTCCATCTCACAGATATATATTGTTTTATGAGGTAGGGTCTCACTGTAGTCCACGCTGACCAGGAATTCACTATGAAGTCTCAGGGTGGCCTCAAACTTACAGTGATCCTCGTGCCTTTGCCTCCCAAGTACTGCAATTAAAGGTGTGTGCCACCATGTCTGGTTCTCACAGTAATATTTTTAAAAATCCACTTAATATATTTTATTTTATTTTGAATGTGTGTAGTACATGTGTGTGTGAGTGTGTGTGTGTGTGTGTGTGTGTGTGTGTGTAGGTCAGAGGCTGATGTCATAGTCTTCTTCTGCAATTGCTCTTTGTTTTTTAGAACTTAAAAAATATTTTTATTTTATTTATTTATTTATTTGAGAGGGGGCAGAGAATGGGTGCGTCTAGCCACTGCAAACGAACTCCACATGCCACCGTGTACATCTGGCTTATGTGGGTCCTGGGGAGTTGAACTGAGGTCCTTTGGCTTTGTAGGAAAGCGCCTTAACCACTAAGCCACCTCCTGGGCCCCTGTGATTATTCCTTTTATTCACTGAGGCGGGAACTCACACATGCACACAAAGCTCGCTGCTTTGGCCGTTTGTGAGCCAGCTTGCCCAGGGGTCCCCGTCTCAGCCCCCCAAGTGTGGGATGACAGTTGTGCCGCCATGCCCACTTGGCATCTACACAGGCACTGGGGGTGTGAGCTTAGGTCCTCACGCTTGAACAGTGCACACTTTCTCCACTGCGCCATCTCCTCAGTCACGCATACGTTAAATAGAGCTGGTACCTAGGAAAACACGCACACACGCATCACACCTCTGAACTTCCCACACCAGTGTTTTAGTCCCTAACTCCCCCAGGTGGTGTTTACTAGTAAACTGCTATGTGTCTCTCAAACCTGCAGTTTGACCTCCTCTGAGATTTTGGTCCCACTTCAGTGGATGCCCAAGTGCTGTGAGCTGTGGAAGGCCTCACAGAGCCAAGCATTGCTTGTGCTCCAACCCCAGACACGCTTATTGAAGCTGGTTTCCATTTCAGTAACTGCCGGTTGCTGTGAAGGAAATCAGAGCCCATCAGCCTTGGATTAACACCAATGGGTCAAACAGTAGATTTTGGTTTCCAACTCTCTAGAAACCACATCCAGCCCCTCCCCCGCAAAAGAACCATGTTAAGATTGCTCTAATTGTACATTTCAAAGAACAAGTCATTTTGTTTGCTGTGGTCACTAGTAATTCCAGTGTAAATACACACACTAAATACACTGGCATGCGCTTGGGGGTGGGGCGGGTGTGAGCTATTGCTTCTCTCTCTTTGCTGCACAGCTTCATACTAAGGACCCGGGGCAGCTACCACACGGGCTGGTGGCAGGATGCTCACTATATGGACAGCATGGTCTCCAAAGGACATGGTAGTCATAAGGGATTTGGTTGCGCTTTGGTTGCAAGCAACAGGAGCCACACAGACTTCTGTAGGCTGAAGAAGGGTTCTTTGAAGGCCACTGCTGCTTGCTGGACTAAGGGAAGCTCTTGGACTCAGCTGGAGGGAACCACTCTGTAACTTCCCAGAATGCACTGAGTTTCTGGTCTGTTCTGAAGATTCAAGGTGTCGCAGCAAGCATCTTATTGGCCGAAGTGCAGAGTGATATCCCAGGCAGAGGAGGGGCTCTTGGATGGGTAGGCTTTCCAGGACTGGAGTCAATGAGGAGTTTTGCTGTCCCCGCAGGCAAGGGATGGCAGTGTGGGAGCCACAGCTATCGCTGGACTGCTGCAACCTAAGCAGCACTTCCCCTCTCTGTTCTCCAGGTCTGTTTGGCCCGGTACCATCTTGGGTGCCTCCTTTAATCTTGGGGCTTTATTGTGTGTGATGGGGACCGCTCCTGTGCTTGCCTGGGTCATTTTTGAAGATTTGATGGCCCCATTTGACTCCGATTTCTGCTCAGACACGGAGCTCCCTGGCCCCTCCATCTTTACCATCCCACACCAGTGATGGCACATACATGACAAGATGCCCACGACGCTGGCTTGAGGCTCATAGAGCACTTCTGAGCTATCAACTCTCTTCCCAACTTCACCCACTGCCAGCCATGGATTCCTGTTTCAGGGTCTTTTGGAAGCAATCTGAAAACCCAAGGGAGGTCAGGGCTTGTCTTTGCACAACAGGCTCCTAAAAGCTGTTGTTGCTCAAGGAACTGACCTACTCCATTGCCCGGAAGGACTCACCCTCTTCCCTGTACCAGCTTCAGAGTTTAGTTCCTTCCCTGGAGTCTCCCCAGCTGGGCTCCAAGGCTCTCGGGTTCAAGTTGATTTTAATAGCCTCCCTTCCCCTTTGTCTTGGGCTATTGATCCTCATTTTGCAAACTGACTCCGGTGGTGAACCAGTGGATCTTGGAAGGCTTATCAGGGGCTCATTTTGGCTTAAAGCTTTTCATTAGCACAGTTAACGTCTGATATGCTGCACAGGTATTTTTTCACATGTAGCTTCTCACTGGTTTGCCAACCAGATGTTTTTTGAAATCAAGGAAGCTGCCCTGTTTGCCTTGAGCTGGTTATTTTGCATTTAAGATGCAGCTTCAGCCAGAATGTAAGCGACGCCGCTGGCCGGGATGACTCCCTTGTGACAAGCTGACTGCAAAATGAAGTTCTGTTGGTAATTTCCTTTGTTTTAGGTAATTAACACAATCACCAATTTCTATTTACATTGGATGGTTGGAGAAGTATACTTAATTTTCTTCTCTATTTTCATACTGAGTTTCAGAATGGAGATCCTGGGCTGGGGGGATGGCTCCGTGGATGAGGACCTTGCAGCATGAGCGAGTGCCTGAGTTTGGATCCCCAGGTCCTGCATGAAAGGCTGGATGGAAACCAGAGCTCCAGAGGCTCCTGAGTGCCCACCACTGAAAAAGGCTTAAAATGCTCCCAGCGTGGCTCAGGGAATTTGGGGGAAGAAGGTGCGGAAAGACTGTTAAAGCCACAAGTTGGGATATTTTGCACAGAGACATTGCCTCTCCCCCCCTCCATAATGCATGACCCCAAATCCCCATGAGGTTGACCTGCATCTCCAATGAGGAAGGCCTCTTTAGAAAAGGGGCATGGAGGCGGGAAAGGATGGTACCAACATATGCTGTTTACATACTAAATATGACCATATCTAATTAAAAATGTATATATATATTGCTGGGTGGGTTTCTGTAATCCCAGCACACTAACAGTGAGACAACAAACAGAGGCAGGAAAATTTTCTGGAAGCTTCATGAACAAGAGACACTGCCTCAAAGAGGTGGTAGGTGAGGATTGACATCCCCAAATTGTCACCTGACCTCCACACACACGCCATGGCATGCACACACCCTCACTCACACACAAGAACGTGTACAAACAGATACTTTCCCTGCAAAAAAGCCCAATATCAAACACCCCCCCCACATCTGCGCGTGTGCGCGCGCACGCGCGCGCGCACACAGACACACACACACACACACACACACACACACACGCAGAAATCCTCATCAAAGCTAATTTATTATGGAATGGCTTCTGAGCTTGCCCTGGTTAATCTGTATCCAAATGTTGACTTGCTATCACAAAGTATGTAGCTAATGATAAAAGTAAGACCTAAATTAGAAAAAAAATGTAAGAATGAGAAAACAACAACAAAAGCCATGGTGGTTTCTCATTTTTCCCTCTCCAGCATAAATTGTTGAATAAGGAGATTTTTTTTTAAGCCAGAAATTGCTATGGAGGGAACCAGCCTTGGCAGCTGGAAAGCTGGCCTGGGACCCATCTGGCATCACGGGTAACTGAGTACCATAGCCTCCTGTCTGTCACCCTCCAGTGAGGACATTTTCAAAGACAGAACAAATTAGGGAAATCAAAGTCCAGATTCGAAACCACCTGGGCTGTGTTGTTTTTCTTGGGCCCCACTGTGCCCTTGACTTCCTGATTGTCCAGAGCAAGAATAACAAATTCCATCCAACCCCAGCCATTTAGACAAAGATTTCTGTGAAAACCTACTGTGGGGTTGATCTAGCCAAACCATTGGTTCTCAACTGGGGGCGATTTTGCCCTGAGGAGGCATCTGCCAAAGTCCTGGTTATCGTGACTGGGTCGGGACAACAATGCTGTGAGACAGTCACCTTGCACAGTACACACTGGTCTCAACACAGAAAGAAACTTGTTCCAAATGTCAACGGCGCTGAGGTTGAGAAAACTGGTATGCATGTGCATGCATGTGTCTGCATGTTCCTGCGTGTGTGTGTGTGTGTGTGTGTGTGTGTACGCGCGCGTGCACAGGTGCTCTCAATTTGAATTTCCTTGGCTGGGCTGTTGTGCCATTCTACCCAAAGGTTTCTGGAACCTGTAGATTTTGAATACACTTCCGTTCAGGTATTTCAATTATGTAAGCAATTGAAGTAATCCCAGCTAAAGAAAGGATCTTGCTGTCTGGTATTGTCGCCAGTGGTGGAAAAGACCTCGGATCAAAGTCTCCCTGTGGAGCCTGGCGCCTGTCTTCATACTGGGAGCCAAGGGCGCACACGGAACCAGGTGGAATCACCACCCTTCCTGGTCTTAGGGTCTGACTTGAGGGCTGCTGCGCTCGGGATTGGCTCCCTGTGTGTCCCCCCCCTGGACAATCTCTGCTTCGCGCTCATGGATTCTGCTGTGATGTGGTGGCGGGTCACCAGGCGCCCAGCAGCAGGCATCGCCATGGAATGAGCAGGCCTCAGTGGGCGCTCAACCTCAGTGACTTCACTGCATGGCGAGAAGCTAGGGTCTGCCAAGGACAACAGTCTGCACTGGGGCTGAGACTGCAGGCCTCTGCTCTGGCTGGCTTAGTCCTGGGTGGGAGAGTCTGGGGAAGAGCTGAGTGGGGGGGCTTCAGCTTCTGTCCGCCTCAACTCAGTGCGCAATATTGGCTCTTCGTGCAGCACTCTCGGGGCATCTCTCAGGCTCTTCCTTGCTAACCAGCCAACCTGGATGTCTTAGCCTCTTCGTGCCAGGGTAAGACCCTGTGGTTAGAGCTAGCTGTGTGACCTCTTGATTCCAGCTGGGCAGGGAAAGCGGGTTCTGCCTGCCGGAGGTGCTTTTGGACACAAGTGTAGGTAACTTCAAACTGTGAGCATACCCCTCCCCCAACCTCTCTTCAGACCCCTTTATCTCTTCTCAAAACATCTGACATAGAAATTTGGGGCTGGGGGGAGAAAAAAGCATGTGTTGAAGACCTCTGGCACCCAGACCTGATTATAAAAGAAGCTAAGCATATCTGTGAAGGTGAGCACGTCTTACCATGGGACCCCGGAGCCTGAGATACCAGCTGCCATCCACTGGAGACTTGCTGGGTGCCAGGCAGCGAGCTAAGGGCCTGCATCTAGATCTCATAGGAGCTAGACAAAAGCAAGGTTTGCTTGTCCAACTCACAGAAGAAACCGTGGAAACCCACATAGCTGATGGATGGACCCAGCAGCACATATAGGAAGCGGATCTGGGCTTCTAAGCCACATGGCCTGGTTGGGACCAGCATTCTTAGCCCTTCACAGAGGAGGATGCTTGGGGCAAGCCCTGGGCAGGAAATGCTTTGGTGACGGCAGTGGATCCCTGTAATGATGCAGCACAGGTAACAGTTCTACAGATCTCCTCTTACCCACGGGCCATGGGGGCGGGTGGGCGACAGTTCTGGAGAAGACATCAATCCAGTGCCAGAAAGCCCCACCGTTCGGGCCCTTTAGGACCCCAGCACCTCCCTTTCTCCCCCGGTCCTGCAACACAACGCAGGGTTCGAGGAGCATGTTGACCCAGCAGCCTTCTCTGAGTGGCTTGGGCTTGTCCCTTTCCAGGGGAGTGCGGGGGAGGGGGGCGGTTGTTGGACTATCTCTCAGTCTTTTGGGGGTCAACACAAGGGGCCCTAAGAACACAAAGTCATTAAGGCTCCACACATTGCCCGGTGTCTGGGCTGCTGGAGCACGACCTAGAAGGGATCCTGGAGGTGCCACAGGTGTGAACCAGGTGAGGCTAGAGAAGGGGAGCACAGCCCATCAACCGACCAGGTGTCCAGCCCGGCATGGCAGTCCCCAAGGATCCTGTGGGCACATCAGATTGTGAGCTGATGGGGAGACGGGTACCTACCTCCCAAAAGTACCAGGACGCACGCGTAGGGGAGCGTGGCTGCAGGCATCCCGTCAGGGCAGGCAAGACAGCTGGCGTCTGCCACGGAGCGATGCGCGGGTAGGAGTGTGTTTGGGCGGCTGTGGCCGGCCTGGATCCTTCCTGCACCCCTCAGTGCCCCGGCGCGGGCCGGGTTGGGGTAGTTGCTAGCGGAGCTGCGCACTCATAGGTCCGAGTGCCAGAGGAGGTGGGGACCGCCCCGGGGAAGCTCGGAGCGCCTCTGCAGCGCAGCGCGCGCGGGCCCGGGCAAAGACCCTGCCACCCAGACCCCTAGGCGACGCCCCTGCGCCCGGGGCCTCACTTCCCCCAGCGTCCTCGCCCGCCCCAGCAAGCAGGCCTTCCCAGGGGCTCAGCCAGCCTAGCTACTGCGGTGTGCTCCTAGCGCACCCCTGGCCAGGCCATCCCAAGGAAGGGCAAGGGCGCAGGGGGGCTGGAAGGAGCTTCTCTAAAGGCAGCCGCTGGTCCCAGGACCCCTGAAGTTTCTATTCAGGCCTTCCAGTTACTCCTGGAAAAGTCACGTCTACGTGGAGCCCAGCAATTGCAACCAAGAAAGTGGCCAAGCCAGGACCCAGCAGCCAGCACCGCTCCCTGTGATTAGCGCTCCCCCAGCAGCCCAGCGGTCTAGGCAAAGGCTGGGGCCGGCGGCTGGGTTTCCTCCCCCGCTCCAACTCCTCCTCCTGCCACCATCCCACAGACTCCTCGGAGGGAGTCAATTTAGGGTGGCAGCTTCAGAGGCCAAGCAGTGGTAAGGAGGACCAAGCCCGTGTCCCAAAGTGGGCCTTTCTGTGACCCCTCCCCTATACAACTCCCCATCGCAGAGCCTGGTGCTTTTCTGGGTAGGCAAGCCCCGAGGAAGGTGCATGGGCACCTGGGAAGGGAATCACGTGGCTGAGAAAGTGTACCTGGATTGTTCGTCCGCACACGTGGTGCTTCTGGGCAGCTGAGGCAGAACCTGAGGTGACAGGGAAGGAGGGAGGGGACACTCGGGGAAGGGGGTGTGGACCCCAGGATCATTGCTGTGTGCTGCCTCGAGCTGGAAGATGAATGAGAGATGAGAGCAAGAAAGAAAACAGGAGAGGAAGGAGGGAGAACGAAGTGTCAAAAGCCAAAGACTGGAAGGGAGAAGTGGCAGCGAGAGCTGGAGAGAGAAGAGAGAAAAGGAAGAGCTGGGGACACCGAGGGAGAGGGAAGGACGGGAGGGAGGGAGAGATCGAGGTTGAGATTTTGGCCCTCCGTGACAGGGCTGGCACCTGTTGATGCGGCAGCCACTCTACCCTCTGAAGGTTTTACACGTTCATCTGTCCCTTCCTCAATCCTGTGGGCCAAAACTTCCAGAGGACACCAAGACAAAGAAACCGAGGTGAAGTGCGGTACCAAGGAACCCCCAGAGCCCTTCATTCCCAGGACCCCCATCCTGGGGCCTTGGGGTCCATCCTTACTTCCCTCCTCTGCAGGGAACAGCAGCAGCGCAGAGAGGGGCCCCGTGACATCCTGCAGAGGGAAGTGTGAGGAAAGGGCCAATCTCCTTCCACAGGGCGACATCCCCCACCCCACCCTCTGGTTCCTATAGATTACTGAGAACAGACTGAGACTTGAGGTAGCCTTGCTTAAACCTACATTGGTGTCAGCCTCCCCCTGGCTGACAGCCGTCCCCTGTCACAGGAAGTTTGTAGGCAAGGGATGACTCACAGGGCCAGAGAAGAGCTGCGTAGAGTGATTATTTATAATTGCGTAATTGTGACGATTTGTGGCAATTATGTGCCTTTAAATTTTGTGAAATTCACCATTACAGATAAAAGGGACATGCTCTCCTGGCCATAACTGTTGGCAACTGCCCTCCCTGGATTCTCTGAATGCAAGCGTTTCCAAGCCCCAGACATGGACAGGGTTCAAACATTAACGGTTGCTGTGGCAAAGGGGCTCTAACTCGACGCCTCAGATGGGATTATAATTTGGTGCTTTGGGGACTTGCTGTGCTGCCCTCGGGAGCAGAATCTCCCCGGCAGAGGTTCTGGGTGTGGTAGGCGTACGGCTGATTTCTACAACGCTCTGTCGGTTTCTGAGAACTCAGAACACTGTTGTGTCCTTTACATCCATGTGCCCTGCTCAGAGGTAGAACCATGGTGCAGCGTGGGCAAGGTGGGCACTGAGTTTGGATGACTGAATGGGGGGAGACGAGGGAGTAGCTTTCGGGATAGCAGGGGAAAGGTTAGAGTGTGCTGAGAGCAGGGTTTCCACGGCGACAGGTCCCAGCTCCTGGCTGCACAGGTGAGGATGCGGAAACACACGGCAGTAACCTGCGAGTTATCTGTTTAGAGGCAATGGTAACCCTCACTCCAAAACAGCAAAAATTGAAAAATAGATAGTAATATCTTCAGATTTTTATCCTAGGGGACCAGCCACCCTTGATAAGAGCAGGTGCCAACACAGCACCGGAAGGACTTGGTCCAGGTCCAGGTCTGGCCACACCACTGAAGAGTCCCCACTTGCAGCAAGGGTGACCACGCAAGTTGTGCCACTGAAAACTCCCCCAGGTGACATAGGATAGCAACGCTGCCCTCCTGGAGAGTCCTCTGGAATGAGCTGCTTGCTGCTCGTATGCTCTTGGAGAAGGAAGGGGCTCAAGATGAGCTTATGAAGGTGCCTGAGCCCTCCCCTCCCTCCAGGAGAGACTGCCAATAGGTCTGATGTCATGCAGGTGGCGAAGGTCACGCGTGGCTGCTCATAGCTGCTCTGATTCAAGATGGCAGTTGTCATGTCCATCCTGGAGGGAGTAGCCACATCACTTAGTGTTGGACAAGACTCTCCTGGAGTTATGAGGGTGTGAGAGGAGAGGAGGAGGGAACTGATGTTACGACTCATCTATAGCTCCAAAGGCATCTTTCGTTTTAAACAGAAAGACAGAAGGGGACAGAAGGAAGTTGTATCATCAAGAGCTTCGTTGGCTACCTTTGGCTCCTGATCTCTTTCTTAGTTGTAGAAAAAGTAGTTGGTTGTAAGTGGTGGTAACATAAGGGCATTTTGGGGAGAAGTCTTGTCCTGTGCTGGTGTGAGTCACCTCCAAAGGCACAATTGTATTCTGGTCTCCAGAGCTGGGCTTTCTGGGCTGGTAACCATGGAGAGCCTCCCCAGGGGGTCAGAGCCACCTGTGATTTGGGGTGGGCATGGGATTCTTGCTGGGGACAGATACCAGTGTGAGAGGCTGGGCATGTTGAGGTGTGGGTGTGGGGAGGCCAGCCTTGTTGCTCCTCTGGTGTCTTGCACCCTCCCCCACAGAAGTGCAGCAGGGTGGAATGGGGGAGGGCGGGTGAGGAAGCATTACCAGACAGGCCCTCTGTCCCCCCCTCCCTTCTAAACTGCGACCTCCCCTCTTTGCCCCTGTTAAAAGCAGCACTGGGAGATAAGATCAGCCAAAACCTTGCTATGAAATGGTCTGTTTCCTCTGCCTGTTATCAGGGGTATCTGATCAAAGAAATGGTGCAGGGTCTGGTTATCTAATAACCAAATAAACATCCAGGCTGGCCTCCTGGGCTGCTGTAGATGGTGTGAGGGCCAGGCTAGGCTAGGATTCAGCCTTTTCAGACCCCGGAACTCCCTGGAGAGGAGCTGAAGGTCACACAATGGAGCCTGGCCGGGACTCCACCTGGGGCCTGGAAGTTTTGTTCCTCAGCCTGACTCTGGACTTCTGGGCCTTGGGAGGCGGGGTGTGGAACCTTTGTACCTGTCAGTCTTCTTGTTCCATCTGGCCCTGTGTTCTGGGGAGGTGGAGGCATTGGAGGGCTTAGTTTAGCACCGTGCACATGAGTGAATGCTTTTGAATGAGTGGATGCATTACTGGGTGGATGGATGGCAGAGTGGGTGGATGGACTGAGGACTAGATAGATGAGTGAATGGACGGATATACGAGGGGATGGACATGTCCCAGACAGGCAGATGGTTCAGTGAAGGTGGACTGATAGAGGAGTGGGTGGGTGGATAGGAAGGACGGGTAGGTGAGTGGGTGGGTGGGCATACAGATGGATACATGGGTGGATGGGTGAGTAAATGGGTGGATAGATGAGTAGATGGGAGGGTAGAGGATGGGTGGGTGAAGGTTGATGACATTGGATTCTTTTTTTTTAATATATTTTATTTTTATTTATTAGACAGACAGAGATCGAGAGAGAGAGAGAGAGGGAGAAAATGGGCATGCCAGGGCCTCTTGCCATTGCAGACGAACTCCAGATGCATGCACCACCATGTGGATCTGGTTTACATGGGTTCTGGAGAATCAAACCTGGGTCCTTAGGCTTTGTAGGCAAGCACCTTAACCACTAAGGCATGTCTACAGCCCAACATTGAATTCTTACATTTGATGCTCTGGGCAGTACCCAGATGGGATAGTTGTTGATTTTTATACTCATAGTCGCTAATTTATTAGCAATAACTCGTTAAGAAGCTCAAGGATTCACTGACTTGCCCTTGGTCACCAGTGCCCGTCCTAGAGACACAGCTGCTGTGCTTCCCCCCCCAAAAAAGCTGGCTGTGTAACCCTCATAAAGTATCTTATACCACAGAACCGAGATGGTGACGGGATAGAGTTGGAACTTCCAACCCCCCGCCCAGGCTCCCTCTCAACAGCATTCCACCCAGACCAGAATGTGGGCCAGGCCCCATTTCTCACCCTGTGCACATTTGTAGAATGGCTGCTCCAGGCAGGGTCTGCCTGCCCACTCCTTTCCCATCTGCCAGCTGGTGCCAAGAAAGGGCAAACCTATCAAGACAGATTTTCTTGCTTTGTGGGAGGAGAAAAATAAAGAAAAGCCAGTCTTTGTGACTTCAGACAGCAGGTTATAAAGTATATTGCTGCCCTCCCATGTGAAAATCAATACATGCTCCCCAAACAGTATCTGAAAAGATAGAGTTTATTATTTCTCTCCCATTATGAAATTAACAGTGTTCCCAATATACTGTCTGGAAAATATAGATAGAGTGGGATGAAGGGGAAAGGACATTTGTGGATACTCTACCTGGAGACAAGTCCTGCTGACACTGGGTTTGGGATTTTTCCTGTCGCGGTCTGGAACCCATGGCAATTTCCGGAGCTCCAGCTTCTGCTTGGAGTACCCAATGTTCTGTCTGAGAGGCGTAGCTTATCTTTCTGTCTCTGTTTCTTCTTCCCATTTCTATCCAATTACATCTGTGTCACCTCTACCTATGGCATATTCATCTCTAAGATATGGTCAGATCTAATACTTAAATAAGACACAGACCTCCCCTCCCTCAATTTATCTTGGGTTATAACTCCTTGGCTTTTAAAAAATTGCCAAGTGCAAGGCCATGAAAAAAGTGAGGGGCAGAAGGACAAAGTAAAGCCATGTTCTTTTTATTTTATTGTATTTTTGAGTGAAAGAGGGAGAGAGAGAGAGAAAATGGGCATGCCAGGGTCTTTCAGCACTGTGAGTGAACTCCAGACATGTACACTCTTGTGCTACATATGTGACATTGCATGATTGCGTTACTGTGCATCTGGCTACGTGGGACCTGGAGACTCGAACATGCATTCTGAGGCTTTGTGGGCAAGTGCCTTAACCACTAAGCCATCTCTCCAGCCCCCACATTTTTTTTTTTTAATATTAAGGCTGGGGATGGCACCCAGAGCATCATGCATGCTAGGCAACCAGCCCACTACTGAGCCGTATCCCCAGCCCTGCTTTCACTTTTTCGTTTGGGACAGGATCTCACTAAGTTACACAGGCTCATCTTGAACTCTCCCCATAGCCCAGGTAGGCTTTGAACTTTCAATCCTCCTGTCTCCCAAGTAGCTAGGATAACTTGTCTGCAGCACTAGGTCCAGCACATCATGATGTTTTTTTGCCCCCAAAGTCTTGTAGGTTGAACCCCACTCGGCTGGGATCTCAGAACACGGGCAGGACCCATGCTCTTGGAGCCATTCGGCGTTTGTAAGGATCTCTGTTTACAAGTTTCTCTCTGCTTAGGGTTTAGGTCTTGGAGCAGCAAAGTGAGTTTACATGGAAACACCCGAGACATGGTGTTGTCTAGGGGTCCATAAACGCACCCCCACCATGGCTCCTGAGGTGTGGAGGGTTATGGCTAGAGGACCCTGTCAGTCAGAGGTGGGGCTGAGTTCGAGGTGGAGACGGCCCTGCTTCCCTTACATCTGGATGCCTGGTCTGGTGTGGGGGGGCGGTCTTAGGAATAGGAGAAACAGAATTGGGTACAGGATGGGGGACTCCTATAAGAGTGCTCACAGTACATCCTAAACAGAAGTGCTGACAGACCCCCCCCACCACCCCTTCCTTTCCTCTTCTTTTCTAGTTTAAAATTAATATTCAGGGTTTAGTCTCCACCCCTCCTTTTGAAATGGAATTTTTATCTCTTGATTCATGCTACAAGATAAAATCCCTGCTTATCCAGTTGCATGAATAATTGATAAGCTCTTTCCAACTTGCCAGAAGCAACTTAGCAGTCTCGCCTTGTGGCCTGGAACCCCTGGCAATTTCCGGAGCTCCAGCGAGAGGCCTGCGCAATTTCTGCTTGGAGCGCGCCGCGTTCTCTCCCTGCGGTGCAGCTTAGCTCTGCGTGCGGATGCCTGAGCCGCAGATCAGTTGCGGGGCGTTGCGGTGGTGGGGGGGACGTCAGCGTCCACCTCGGCTTTCTGAACTCCCGTCTGTGGCAGGTGTGAACCTGGGTTTCAGTGGGAGTCGCCCTGGCTGGCAGCCTCAGGGTTCACAGCATTAATTAACTCTAATCTGCTCCCTGATACTTTCAACCAGGCCCACGACATGAAGGTCTTTCTTTTCTACATGTTTAATGGACGTAATGAGTTAACAATAAGAACCGTGTTTAGGTTCCTTCATGCATTTGGTTCTCTGGCCAGGGCTGTGTGATAAAAAGCAATGGGCTGTTATATCTGCCAACCTGGGTTCCCCCCCACCCCCCTTTTCTTTTAAACAGGTCTGGACAGCTACCTGTTATCTTTGGCTCATGTTAGCTTAAAAAATTATTGTCCATACTATAGAATGCCCTAGTTCTTCACGGTGGAGGTAAATGCCCCATGAGGTGGCACTGAGGGTGCCAATCGCCCCTAAAAAAGGTTGGCAAGGAATTGTTCCTCCTGCCCTCCCCTCCATGTGCCAAGCATCTTCCAGGTGACAGACATTTGACATGGCTAAGACTTGCTTGTGCCTTAATACAGCTGCTTCAGAAAACAGTTGGGAGCAAGCGGAGCCGTTGTGTCTCGCCACAGGGGACAGGGACCTTGACCGAAGACACTGACATTTACCAGCACGGGCGTCCATTTCTCCTCTCTCATTTGAGGAAGGTGGGGAGAAAATAAACTGGAGTTTTTATTATTATTATTTTTTTAATTCTAGTTTGTTGTTCCAAAGCTCCAGGAAATGAAGAAACATGTCATCAGTTTAAGCAAAGTGAATGCTCTCTGTGCACCCTAAAAGTCTCCAGTCTAGAGGGAGACTGTGGTCTTGGAGTCTTGGCTCCTTCCAGACGCACGAGTTGTCCACTCTGCAGAGAGAGCTGTGGGGGACATGGATGGTGTGTGGTGGCCCAGGTGAAAGGGGCACAGACCCCAGACTTGGTCTCAGGCGGAAGCTGGTAGTTATCTGTTGGTATGCTTTTTTACAAAATTAAATTAATGGATTTAAAATTTTATTTTCAGATTTTAAATTTGCTTTTTTTAAAAAAATACTTTATAAATAGGCATTAACTAATATAAACATATTTTTAAAATAAATAAGAGAGAGAGACAGAGCAAGTACCAGGGCCTCCTACCACTGCAAACAAACTCCAGATGCACAAACCACTTTGAGCATCTGGCTTTACGTGGGTACGGGGGAATTGAACCTGGAGCAGACAGGCTTTGCAAGCAAGCACCTTTATCTGCTCAGCTATCTCCCCAGCCCTAATATAAGCATATTAATGGCATTTTAGCTATGTTAGGATTTACTGAAATTTTTCCCCTTTGGTTTTGTTTTCAATCGAGAACTTCAGTGTATGAACATACTGCAGTTTGCTCATATTCCCGTGTTGTTATACACTTTTGTTCCCTGTTTCATATCCCCATCTCACTGAGAACCTCCTCCTCAAAGTAGTCTTTCCTCTCTATTGTTCTTTAGTTCTTTTTGTCCTCCAAGTCAAAATGCCCATGGGTTCAGAATGGTGCAGGTCCTCTGGGGTTTTTGGCAACCAGCAGTTGTCACTGGGAGGACAGGACAGTGCAGCACTCCTTCGTCCTGTGGCTCTGACGTTCATGCAGGTGTGCTTTCTGTTGTTTTGAGGCAGGGTCTCACTCTGGCCCAGGCTGACCTGGAACTCTTTATCTAACCCATACTGGCCCTGAGCTCACGGTGACTCTCCTACCAGGATTGTAGATACGCACCATTGCGCACAGATTGTCTGTGTGCTTTGACAGACCCGCTAGTGAGCATTTCTTTGGAGACTGGTTCCCCAGGTGTCTGTGGTGGCCTCCTTCTGTACCCTCCCCCAGTGTGAAGGCTCTTGTTGGGATCCCCAGGCTGGGTGACTTACTGGGGAGTAGAATGTGTGGTGGGTGTCCCCTTGATTCTCTCGTGGCGTGTAAGGGTTAGGGGACAGTGCTTGCCAGCCTGCCCTGTGTGGAAGTGGCGCCACTTCTTGGGACCCAACAGCAGTTTCATGGGTAAGTTGTACATTCATTGGGTCATAACAGCCTATCTTGAGCAACTGGTTTCAGTGAACGGGGTGATGAGGGCAAAGCCAGGCCCCACACAGGACCTGAAGGATCCTGCAGGATGTCGGCACCCAGTAATGCTGCGGCAACATGGTGGCCGGAGGCGAGGAGCCAAGCCACATCCTCCAGTGCCGCCTTGGTCATCCACCAAACTTCCAGGGCACCAGAGGAAAGGAAAAGAGGAGGTACCTCGGTGGTGAGGCTTCCTGGGTTTAGGCTTTGTTTTCCTTTCTTTCTCAGTTACAAAGAGGCCCTATTTCTATTCCAGAAATCCATAAAGCTCAGAAAAGGTAGATAACTGTGTTGTTCAGCAAGCACTGGTGGGCATGAGGCACTGGTGGGCACAGGGCACAAATAGGGCTCAGGGAGGCCTCTGTCCAGTGCAGCGAGCACTGTGGACAGCTGGTAGAGTTCAAGTTTGTCCTCCATCCCAGACCCTCGTGCCAGGAGAAGCTGGTCCTTTCAAGCCTGACTGCAGAGCCCCTCGAGAAAGTATAGATTCCCACGGGAGGCAGGAGACGCACATCCCTATGGGATAGAGGCCAGCAAGGAGGCTACGACGCGCTCATGCCCCAGGAAGTGGTGGGAAGCTCCGCTAGCAAGTTGGTGGGACCCCAGCTCTGGAGGATGGGACCCGGTGGGGACATTCGAGATGACTTCAGATGCCCTGGACAGGGCAGAAAGACCTGTTCTCTTTCTCAGGGGCTTGTGTAAGAGACAGTCTCTGATGGGAGTTGGTGTGCCCTTGTCAAGCTCTTCCTCAATAAAGTCCCCAGGTGTGAAGCAGGGAGCCCATCTAGCCCATATTTGACTTCAATGCTCTGTTTTTATTGCTCTTAAAAAAGGGTGGCCAGACTAGGTAGATGGTTCAGCAGGTAAAGACACTTGCTTGCAAAACCTACCAGCCCAGGTTCTGTTCACTAGCCAGATGCACATCTGGAGTTCATGTGCAGTGGCAAGAAACCCTGGCACTTCTTTTCTTTGTCTCTCTATTCTTGAAAATAAATAAATATATATATACTTAAAGGGTGATCATCTTTTCCTTACTGTGAGAAATATCACCTTACTTTTATTCCATCACATTTTTCTTGAGGTGTAATTTACAAGCAATAAAGGCAAGACTTTTTCTTCTTCTTTTTTTGTTTTAATTTTTTTTTGAAGTAAGGTCGTACTCTAGCCCAGGTTGACCTGGAATTCCCATGTAGTTCCCAGGTGGCCTCAAACTTCATGGTGATCCTCCTACTTCTGCCTCCAAGTGCTGGGATTAAAGGTGAGTACCACCACGCCTGGCAAAACCAGACTGTTGGACGGGCGGTTCTGTGAGTGATGAACGCATACAGATGCGCTTGTATGTTTGTTTTTCTTTTCAAATTTTTTTATTAACAACTTCCATGATTATAAAAAATATCCCATGGTAATGCCCTCCCTTTCCCCACTTTCCCCTTTAAAACTCCATTCTCCATCATATCCCCTCCCCCTCTCAATCATTCTCTTTTATTTTGATGTCATCATCTTTTCCTCCCATTATGCTGGTCTTGTGTAGGTAGTGCCAGGCACTGTAAGGTCATGGATATCCAGGCCATTTTGTGTCTGGAGGACCACGTTGTAAAGAGTCCTGTCCTTCCTTTTGGCTCTTACATTCTTTCTGCCACTTCTTCTGCAATGGACCCTGAGCCTTGGAAGATGTGATAGAGATATTGCAGTGCTGAGCACTCCTGTCACTTCTTTCCAGCACCATGATGCCTTCTGAGTCATCCCAAGGTCACTGCCATCTGAAAAGAGAAGATTCTCTACCAAAAGTGAGAGTAGCATTAATATAAGGGAAGTGCTTACTGGGCAGTTTGATGAGCATAGTATATACCTTTAGCCAGACAGCAGCAGACGTTACATCCCTAGGGCTCATGACTGCCCCTGTTTTAAGTTTTCAGTATCAGGGATGTATTCCCTCCCATGGAGCGGGCCTCCAGTCCAATTAGAGGGCAGTTGGTTTCCACCATGGACAGATGTGTCACTATTGCACCTATTGGCTCCTTTGGCCTGGCTGGCCAAATATAAGGCTTGCAGAGTCCACTGTTGAGTCTCTTCATTTGTACCTGTATGTTTGAAAGAGTTCTGTTACCTTAGATCCTCCCGTAGGGGTGACAGCCCTTTTTACTCCCAGTCGTGGCAGCCAATAGTCTGTGTTCTGTATGATAATCTCGCCTCTTGTGGCTTGTCTCATAAACAGAACCACAGAGTGCATAGTCCTGAGTCTGGCTTTTCACAGTCTATGGAACGTATCTGGCGTTATGCATTCATGAGCTGTGTGTTTGAATTGACGAGTAGCTCCGAGGGGAGAAATATACCATAGTTTGTTGAAGGATGTTGGGGTTATTTCTCGATTTGCGAGTTCCAAGTAAACTCATGCAAACATTCAAGTACAGGGTCTCATGCGAGTCGGAGCGTTCCCGTCTGTAACCGTACAGGTGAGATGGCTGTGCAGCGTGGTTAGAGGATGTGAGAAACTACCATGCTGGCTTCCAGAGCAGGTGTCCAGTTTGTCATTCCAGCGTGTGTGCACGAGCAGTCCCCTGGCTCCGCATCCTTACCCACACTTGGCACTGTTTGAAGGCTTTGGGTTTTGTTGGTCTCTTGGGTCTGGAGCTGCCCACAGTGCGGTTAGAGCTGGTATTCTCCCGCGACTAACGGCATTAGTGTCTTCTGTGGGCTTATTTACGAGTTGTGCGCTTTCTCTGGGGAGAAGTGTCTGTTCAAATATGGAGCTAAAGCTTCTCCAGCTGTTGATGGTCATTTTCTTCTCCTCCTCCGCCTCCTTTTTATTTTTTGTTTCTTTCTTCTTCCTTCCCTCCCTTTCCTTCTTCCCCCTTTTTTGAGACAGGGCCGTATGTAGCTCAGGATGGTCTTAATTACCTATGTAGCTGAGGATGACTTTGAACTCTTGATCTTCCTGCCTCTGCCTCCCAAGTGCTGGGTTGGCAGGTGTACACCACCACATGTGGCTCTTATTAAATTTCTTAATAGTATCTTTTGAAGGTCATAAGTTGTTAATTTTGATGAAGCCTAATTTTTTATTTGTTTATTTGAGAGAGATACAGAAATAGTCAGGGAGAGAGAGAGAGGGAGTGAGAGAGAATGGGCGCACCAGGGCCTCCAGCCACTACAAATGAACTCCAGATGCGTGCACCCCTTGTGCATCTGGCTTATGTGGGTCCTGGGGAATCAAGCCCAAGTCCTTTGGCTTTTTAGGCAAGCGCCTTAACCGCTAAGCATCTCTCCAGCCCTATTTGTTTCTTTTATGGACTATACTTTTGGGGCCATAAATAAGAGATATTTGCTTAATAAGTAGTCACAAAAATTTCTCTTCCATGTTTTATGTTGAAGGTCTTAGGTTTTACATTTAATTTTTCAAGTTAGCTTTTTGGATATGGCAAAGGTCTACATGGAGGTTAATTTTTGTCATGGACATGCAATTGTTCCGCCACCGTCTGTCGAGATCATCTTTTCTCCGTGTAGCTGTCATTGTCACTATGCTGGGAACAAGTTGCCCTAGATTCTCTATTCCATTACCATGTCTTTTTTTCTTTTTCTTTTTTGGCTTTTCCAGGTAGGGTCTCACTCTAGCCCAGGCTGACCTGGAATTCACCATGGAGTCTCAGGCTGGCCTTGAACTCACGGCGACCCTCCTACCTCTGCTTCCCGAGTGCTGGGATTGAAGGCGTGCGTCACCACGCCCGGCTTTACCACGTTCGTTCTGTCTTCTACACCACATTCTCTAAAAGACCTTCACTTTTTAGTAAGTCTGGGAATTGTATAATGGGACTTTATACTTTGAAATGTGTGGCTTTATTCTGACTTTATTTATTTTGTAATTAATCAACTTGTTTTGTGCATGTGTCTGTGTGTGTGCATGTTGGTGTGTGAGTGTGGACCTGCGTGTGTCGCAGCCCGTGTGGCGCTCTCGCTGGTGGTTACTCTTCACCTCACTCGAGGCAGGGTTTCTTGCTGTCCATTGTGCCCGTTGCCAGAGGCCAGCATGGGTTGTCTTTCTTTGTCACTCTCCACCTCTTTTCTTTGCTTGCATATGTGTCAGTAATGTGGTCTGTGTGGTGAGTGTGCGACTTAGCCACCATGCGTGTGCCCATGGGACGCCCCCGCACGGGCCTGCAATGTCAGAGCAGACCATCCTGTCTCCAGCTCCATTACTTTTCTGCCTATTTTTATTTGAGCACCTGTTAGCACCACTATGCCAAGCATAGTGGGCAGGGTGAACCAGAGTTGGGTAGAAGCAGGTGGGCACCCCTTCCTGGCCTCAGTGCAACCACCCTGAGGAGGATCAGACATGGCCCAGAACTTGAAGGACTTTGAGGGACGCCTTCCTGTTGGGCCTCAGGGCATGGGCATGTCCCTAGAGATGCTGCTAGGGGGCAGTAGTCTATGGTGTCTGCAAATCTGGGTTCACCGTCAAAGGTAGGCACAGAGCCATCTTCTTTAATTGGATTGGTGGCATGCGACAAGACCTCATCCTAGCCAAAATTTTCCCTTCAGAATCTCCTGGTTCCAGTATCCTATCACCTATGACATTTGGGCCAGACCTTGAAAAGTCTCCTAGCCCAGAGGCTCCAAAGACCTGTAGCTGGTGGACACCTCCCTGCGTGTGTTGTCTTGACCCAATACCCAGGAGCTTCCCAGCGTGTACCAGCGCTCAGTGCGAGACCGCGAGGAACGAGCGCTGCTGTCCGTCGTCAGTGAGGTGCTCAAGAGTGTGGTGGCCAAGTTCGGTGCCTCACAGTTGATCGCCCAGTGGGCCCAGGTGTCCCTGTTGTTTTGAAGGGAGCTGACTGAGCGTGCCAAGGATTTCAGCTGCATCCTGGATGGTGTAGCCATCACAGAGCTCTGTTTTAGCCTAGAGTCCACAGCTGCTGTAGAGGCCAAACAAGTGGCCCAATGGGAGGCTCAGCGGGCCCAGTCCTTGGTGGAGAAAGGAAAGCAGGAACAGTGGCAAAAGTCTGCACAGGCCGAAGGGGACGCTGAGGCTGCAGAGAGGCTTGGAGAAGTGCTGAGTAAGAATCCTGGCTATGTCAAGTTCTGAAAATCTGGGCCACCTAGAATGTCTTCAGGATGACGGCCATGTCACAGAACAACATCAGTGTTGGGGCTGACAACCTGGCTGAACCTGCAGGACGCAAGCTTTATCTGGGGAGGGACAGCCTCATCCAGGTAAGAAAGGAAGAAGGTCATCAAGAAGCCCATCTCCAGAAAGGAAGTGGGTGTGTTTCTCTTCCACTTTTTGAAGAGCCAGCTAGGGGGTCCAGCACATCCCACCCTGACTGCGG
This sequence comes from Jaculus jaculus, assembly GCF_020740685.1. Lineage (NCBI taxonomy): Eukaryota > Metazoa > Chordata > Mammalia > Rodentia > Dipodidae > Jaculus > Jaculus jaculus. Next base: position 136,550,791 of record NC_059109.1, read on the forward strand.
TATCATGTCGTAGTCCCTTGGTACTCACCCAATCCTTTTTTTTAATTTTATTTTTTCCAAGGTAGGGTCTTGCTCTAGCCTAGACTGACCTGGAATCTGCTATGTATTCTCAGGCTGGCCTGGAACTCACAGTGATTCTCCTATCTCTGCTTCCTGAGTGCTGGGATTAAAGGCGTGTGTCACCTTGCTTGGCCGGTCCTGTTCTTGAATTAAGGAAGACTGGAGCCCAACCTCTTTGGAGGGAATGACTTTCCTCCTCCCTGTATTGGCCCAAGGTGGGGTTGGGACAGTGTGATTTCTCAGTGATTTCCAACAGTGTTGTTCCCTCCCTCCACTATCTCCGTGGGAGGAGATAACCACATCCCAGAAGTTCTCAATAAATTTTTATTAAGCTTAAAAACAGAACAAAACAAAAAACTTATTGATCCTGGAGTTTGCCTTCCTTCCGCCCCCCTCAAACTCTGGTGATTGTCAGGTCTCTGCCCTCCACAGGACAGGGTCACAGAGGCACATAGCCATGCCCAGCTGTTTATGTGGGCCCTGGGGATTGAACCCAAGTGGTCTGCCAGCCTTCCTCAGGCCCTCACGACTGCACAGGATGCACTCAGCTGCTGAGCCGTCTCTCCAGCCCACTCCGCCTTACTTCTTGAGACGGGGAGCCTTACCGAACGGGGCACTCATTGAATCACCCCAACTATCCAGCCAGCCAACTCCGGGATCTTCCCATCTCTGCCTCCCCAGGGCTGGGGTTACCGGTGTATGCCCCGTGCCTGGCATTTATGCGGGTGCTGGGGAATCTTAGCTCAGGTCCTTAGACGTGCACAGCAACATTTCACCCACTGAGCCAAATGCCAAATTCTGCTTTTTCTTATGCATTTAAAGAAACCAACTTGTTGCTGTCTCCGAACACTCCAGAATACGCATGCCTAGCTTTGCACTGGAGATGTGCTGGAGACAGGGATAGGGTCACACTGGGGATGCGTGTTTGGAAGAGTTATCGCCTAAACCTGTGTGTTGAAGTGTTTCCCCTAGCAGCTTCAAGGCTCAGGGTTAACATCAAAGCCTTTGGTCCATTTGGAGTCTATCCTTGTGCGTGGAGAGAGATGAGCATCTATTTTCATCCTTCTGCATGTAGACATCCAGTTTTCCCAGCAACATTTGTTAAAGAGACTGTCTTTTCTCCAGTGAATACTTTTGGCATTTTGAATCAAACATGGGACGGCTGTGGCTGCCTAGGTTGGTGTCTGGGTCCCCTATCCTGTTCCAGTGGTCTGCGTGGCCGTCTTTGTGTTGGTCCCATGTTCTTGTTGTCACTCTGGCTCTGTAATGTAGCTTAAAATCAGACTTGGTGACACCACCAGCCTTGTTTGTTTTTTTCCACCAGCCTTATTTTTGTTGCACAGAATTGCTTTGGCTATTTGAATCTTTTTTTTATATTTACAAATGAATTTCAAGGCTGGTTTTTATATACCAGTGAAGACTTCCATTGGAATTTTTTATGGGGATTGCATTAAATCTGTAGATTGTTTTTGGTAAGATAGCTATTTTCACAATATTGATCTTCTAATCCATGGATGTCTTTCCATTTCCTTGTGACTTCTTCAATTTCTCTCTTGAGTGTTTTTAAACTTTTCATTGTAGAGATCCATCACTTCCTTGGTTAAGTTTATTCCAAGCTATGCTATTTATTTTATTTTATTTTATTTTATTGAGGTATAGTCTCACTCTAGCCCAGACTGACCTGGAATTCACTATGTAGTCTCAGCACAGCCTGGGACTCATGGCGACCCTCCTTCCTCTGCCTCCTAAGTGCTGGGATTAAAGGCATACACCACCACGCCTGGCTTTGAGGCAATTTTGAATGGGAGTGTTCCCTGGTTTCATCCTCAGGATGTTTGTTATTGATATATAGGAAGGCTACTGATTTTTGTGTATGAATTTTATATCCTGCTTCTTTGCTGAAAGCATTTATCAGCTCTAACAGTTTGCTGGTAGAGTCTTTAGGGTCCCTTATATACAGAATTTATCATCTGCAAATAATGATAATTTTACTTCTTCCTTTATATTTGTGTTCTTTTATTTGTGTCTCTTGTCATTGTTAGATCTAAGACTTCCAGTACTATATTAAATAAAAGTGGGGAAAATAGACACCCCTTTTGTTCCTGACTTAGTATAAATGCTTTAATTTTTCTCTACTTAGTATAATGTTGGCTATAGGTTTGTCACAAACCACCTTTATTATGTTGATATCTGTTCATTCTACTCCCAGTTTCTTCAGGACTTTTATCATGAAGGGATGTTGAATTTTCACAAATGCTTTTCCTGTATCTATCGAGATGATCATGTGCTTTTTTCTGTTCAGTCCATTATTTGGCATATTACATTTATTTATTTGCATATGTTGAGCCATCTGTGTGTCTCTGGGATAAAAGCTGCTTAATCAGGGTCAGTGGTCGTTTCAGTTTTCCTATATTCTGTTCGCCGGTATTTTGTTGAGAATTTTTGCATCTATATTCATGAGGAAAATTGGTCTGTAATTTTCTTCTTTTTTTTTTCGGTTTTTCGAGGTAGGGTCTCACTTTAGCTCAGGCTGACCTGAAATTCATTATGTGGTCTTAAGGTGGCCTCGAACTCACAGTGATCCTCCCACCTCTGCCTCCCGAGTGCTGGGGTTAAAGGTGTGCGCCACCATGCCCAGCTACTGTAATTTTCTTTTTTTGTTGTATCTTTATCTGATTTTGGTATCAGGGTAATTCTGGTTTCATAAAATGAATTTGGCAGTATTCCTTCCTCTTCAATTTTATGGGAAAGTTTGAGAAACACTGATATTAGTTCTAATAGAACTCACCAGCCAATACATGTGGGCCTGGGCCTTTTTTAGTTGGGAGAACTTTTGTAACTGCTTTGATCTCAGAGCCTGTTATAGGGCTATTTAAATCATATATCTCATCTTGCTTTACTTTTGGGAGATTATGTATATTTAGGAATTAATCCATTTCTTTAGATTTTTCATATTTAGTGGAGTATATGTTCTTAAGGTATATCCTTATAATTTTCTGAATTTCATTGGTATCTGTTATAATGGTGCCTTTTTCATCTCTAATTTTATTAATTTGCATCTTTTCTCTCTTTGCTTTGGTCACTTTTACTAACAGTTTATCTATCTTGTTTATCCTTTCAAACTAACTCTTTGTTTCATTAATTATTTGTATTTTTAAATTTTTAACTCATTAATTTCTGCTCTGATCTTTATTATTTCTTTTAGCCTGCTTGTTTTTTTGGTCTGGCTTGTTCTTTTTCCAGGGCCTGAAGGTGAAGCATTAAGTTGTTTACTTGTGACCTAATTTATTATTTTTTCCCCCTTTTTTGGTTCTTTAAGGTAGGATCTCTCTGTAGCCCAGGCTGACCTGAAATTCACTATATTGTCTCAGGCTGGCCTTGAATTCACAGAAATCCTCTTACCTCTGCCTCCTGAGTGCTGGGATTAAAGGCTTCTAATTTCTTAATATAGGCACTTGACGCTATCAATTTCACCCCAAGGACTGCCTTCATTGTATTTTATAGGTTTTGGTATGTTGTGTTTTCATTCTCATTTGATTCTATGAATTTTTAAAATTTCCTTTTGTTTTCTTCAATGACCCATTCGTCATTCAGAAGCGTACTGTTTTAGTTGACATGAGTTTGTGTGTGTTCTATAGTTTTTCTTGCTGTTGATTCATACTTTAATCCCATTGTGATCAGATACAGAATAAGGAATTATTTTAATTTTTCTATATTTGCTAAGATTTGCTTTGTATACTAACATATTATCTACTTTAGAGAAAGTTCCATGTGATGTGGAAAAGGATGTGTATTCTTTTTTTAATATATTTTATTTATTTATTTGAGAGAGAGAAAGAAGGAGGGGGAGAGAGAAAGAGAGAATGGGTGCACCAGGGCCTCCAGCCACTGCAGATGAACTCCAAATGCATGCGCCCCCTGTGCATCTGGTTTACATGGGTCCTGGGGAATCAAACCAGGATCTTTTGGCTTTGCAGGCAGACGCCTTAACTGCTAAGCAATGTGTCCAGCCCAAGAATGTGTATTCTTTAGCATTTGGATAAAATGTTCTGTAGATGTCTGTTAGGTCCACTTGTTCTATGATGTCATTTAATTCAGGTGCTTCTCTGTTTATTTATTTATTTTTGCTGGGATGGCCTGCCAGTTGGTGAGAGAGGAGTACTGAAGTCTCCCCCGCTACTACTGTGCTTGGGATTATCTGTGACTTTACTTTATCTAGTAGTTTTTTTTTTTAATGAAATTGACATACCTTGTTTGGTGCATGTATGTTTAGAACTATAATGTCCTCTTGTTGGGTTTTTCCTTAATCAGTGTAAAGTGACCTTTATTTCTTCTAACTGGTGTTGGTTTGAGGTCTACCCTGTCAGGTATTAGAACAGTTTCCTAGACCCATTTGCTTGAAATACCATTTTTCATTCTTTTAACCTAAAATAGTGTCTGTCTTTTATGGAGAGATGAGGTTTTTGGTTTGGGGGGATTTTTTTGTTTTGTTTTGTTTTTGAGGTATGGTCTCACTCTGGTCCAGGCTGAGCTGGAATTAACTATGGAATCTCAGGGTGGCCTCGAATTTACAGCGATCCTCCTACCTCTGCCCCCTGAGTGCTGGGATCAAAGGTGTGCACCACCACGCCCGGCTTGGATCCTGTCTTTTAATACAGTCTTCAAGTCTGGTATTTTGTTTGGAATATTGAGACTCCTGATGTTGTAAGTTATCACTGACAAGCGCATGTGTGCTCTGCCCTTCTGTTCGATTTTGTAGGGCTTGCTGTGGTTACTGTCGTGCATTAACCGTCATTTGAGCATGTTTTATTCTGTACTATGGCTTCATGTGTGGGCTTCTCATGCTCTTCAGACAAAAGGATCTTCTCAAGTATTTTCTGCAGAGCTGGCTTTGTGGTCTTGTATTCCTTCAGCCCGTTTTTATCATGGAAAGTTCTTATTTCTCTTTAAATTATGACAGCCATATTAGATGGTCATAGTAACCTGGGTTGGCAGTGTCTTTCAGAATTTGGACGCCATTCTAAGCTCTTCTGGCTTTTACTTATTTTATTTCCTTATCTTTTTTTTTGACATGGGGTCTCACTGTAGCCCAGGCTAGCCTAGAACTCACTCTGTAGTCCCAGGCTTGCCTTGAACTCACAACAGTCCTCCTACCTCTGCCTCCTGAGTGCTCAGATTAAAGGTGTCCACCACCACACCCCACCACACGCTCCTCTGTCTTTCAAAGTTTGTTTTGAGTAACCTTCTGTTAACCAGATTGGCTTGCTTTTAGAGGTAAATAGGTATGTTTCCTCTTACACTTTCAATGTTATCTTTGACTTGTTTATAGTTTAATTCTAATATGGCGAAGAGAGGCTGTTTGCTGGTCTTGTCTGTTTGGTGTCCTAAATGTCTCCAGTATCTATATTGGCATTTATTTCCCTTTTGGGGAACATTTTCTTCTATGATTTTAAATATTTTTATTTATTTATTTGAGAGAGAGAAAGAAAGAGAGAGAGAGAGGCAGACAGATAGAGAGGAAGAGAATGGGCGCACCAAGGCCTCCAGCCACTGCAAATAAACTTCAGATGCATGAGCCACCTTGTGCATCTGGTTTACGTGGGCCCTGGGGAAGTGCCTTAACCACTAAATAATCTCTCCAGCATCCCTTCTATGACTTTGTTGGAAATACTATGTCTTTAGCTTGGAATTCTTCTCCTTTCATACTCTGAATTGATCTCTTCATATTGTCCTGAATGTCATGAAATCCTGACTCATACCTTCTTTCTAACTTGTCTTCTCTTTGCTCAAATGTTCTAGATCTGTCTTGTAGCTCAGATATTGTGTCTTCCCTTAAAAAAATGTTTATTTATTTATTTTAGAGAGAGAGAGAGAGAGAGACAGATAGAGAATGGGGGTGCCAGGGCCTCTAGCCATTGCAGACTAACTCTAGACACATGTGCCCCCTTGTACATCTGGCTTATCTAGGTCCTGAGGAATCAAACCCAGGTCCTGTGGCTTTGCAGGCAAGTGCCTTAACCGCTAAGCCATTTCTCCAGCCCTCGGTCGTCTTCGTTGTCTTCTTCAAGATTTTTTTTTACTTTATTTTATTTATTTGAGAGAGTGGAGGGGGGGGGGAGAATAGGCATGCCAGGACCTCCAGCCACCACAAATGAACTCCAGATGTGTGCACCATCTTGTACATCTGGCTTACGTGGCTCCTGGGGAATCAAACCAAGGTCCTTTGGCTTTGCAGGCAAATGCTTTAACTGCTAAGCCATCTCTCCAGCCCCTCTGTCTTCTTTTTGATTCATTGTATTGTTGAGACTTTCTGCAGAGCTTTTTGTTTAATGTTGACTTGCCACGTTTTTAATTTTGAGTATTCCAGATTGGTATTTCTTCAGTATTTCTATTTCCTTAATCATATCATGTATCAACTTCCTTATTTTGCTAAGCTGTTTCCCTGACTTCTCCTAGGATTCCTTTAGGAGTTTGTTTCCTTCTTTTGTTCCTGTCATTCTTTTCTTCGATTTCTTTGAACATACAATTGTTCTTTTGAATTCTCTGTCTGGCATTTCATCTAACTCACTCTCTGGCTGAGCCTGACCCTAGCTGACAATGTGGCTGCCACAAGCTGTGGCTCTCCTGCCCTGTGCGGGGTCTTGCCTGGGTTAAGAATTCCGTGTGCCCTTCACTTTCTGGTGGGAGAGAATATTGTGTGCTACATTGCCTTGTTTTCCTTCCCTCGTGGCTCCCATCCCACCATCTTAACCAGAAGTTCTGAGACAGTAAATTTTCAATTGTCCATTGCCAGTGTATAGAAATGTAATTAATTTTTGTGTATGGATTTTGTGTCACTGTGACCTTGCTAAGCTTACTTTTTACTATTAATAATTTTTTCTTTTAGTTTTTTGAGGTAAGGTCTCCCTTTAGCCCAGACTGACCTGGAATTCACTCAGTAGTCTCAGGGTGGCCTTGAACTCACTGCAATCCTTATATCTCTGTCTCCCAAGTGCTGGGATTAAAGGCGTGTGCCACCACTCCTGGCCCTATTAATAGCTTTTTTTATCCTTTATTTAGCTATGATTGGAATTGGACCCAGGGCCTTTCTCATGTATGTGTGCTAATAAAAAACCATATCAGGGGCTGGAGTGATGGCTCAGTGGCTAAAGGTGATTGTCTGCAAATCCTGCTGGTCCAGGTTTGACTCCCCAGTTCTCATGTAAAGCCAGATGCACAAGTGGCTCATGGGTTTAGAGTTTGTTTGCAATGGCCAGAGGCCCTGGTGTGCCCATTCTCATTCATTTTCTTCTCTCTCCTTCTCTTAGTCTCTCTCTCTCTCTCTCTGCTTTCAAATAAATAAAATAGTTTTTTTAAAAAAGCCCCCCTGCCACTGTTCTTCCTCTTAGTAATGTGAATGCCTTTTCTCTCTTGCCATAATTGTTGGATACAGTATTGGACAGGAGAGCTGAGAGCTGACCCCCTTGCCTGGCTCTGGATCCAGGGGAAACACTGAGTCTTCTTATTCTTCTCGGTCCCATATTCCCCCCTTCTGTCCTCAAGCTCTTTCTCCCTCCATTTCTCCTCCCCCACCTTCCCTCCTTCTGTTTACACGTCAAGCTTGTCTTTTCTCCTTTCCCTCATCCCTCTTCCTGCTCATCTCTTGATACTCACTCTTGATTAACATTCTGTCTTTATAGGTTTTACCCACAATTGCCCCCTTATATATGCATACTCATAGATAATGTAAGCTAGGAGCCCCATTTCAGAGAGAACATGTGGTTTTGGTCTTTCTAAGCTTGACTTGATATACTATAGTACTATTATTTTACTATAAATTTAATTTTTATATACTGCCACATAGAACTCCATTGTAAATATACAAACTTTAATTATCCATTCACCTGTCAGTGGACATCTAGACTGATTTCCATTCTTAGCAATCATAAACTAAGGAGCAGTAACCATGAATGAGCACGCAGCTCTGTTGTAGAATGTGGAGTCACATACTCAGTCACATACTCAGGAGAGGTATAGCTAGGTCTTGTGGAGATTCCGGTTCTGATTTCTCGAGACACTTCCATACTGATTTCCATGCCTGCTGTACTGGTTTTCACTCTCACCAGCAGCATTCCTCGTTCCCCTCATCCTCTCCAGCATTTATTACCAGTTTTCTTGATGATAAGCATTCTAACTCAGGTAAGATAGTATCTCAGAGTGGTTCTAATTTGAATTTTCCTGATGGCTAGGGATGTTGAGCATTTTGAAGAGTGTTTATTGGCCATTTGTGTTTCTTCTTTTGTGAACTGTCTATTCATTTTGTTAGCTCATTTAGTGATGGGAAGATTTATTATATTTTGGTGTATAATTTTTGCTGTTCTTTGTAAATTCTAGTTATTAGTCCTCTGTCTGAGATATATCTGACAAATATTTTCTCCCACTCTATAGACTGTCTATGAGCTTTGCTGATGGTCTGTTTTGCTGTGCAAAGTCCTGTTGGTTAACTCTTTTTTTGTGTTTTTAACTGACAACTTCCATAATTATAAACAATATCCCATGGTAATTCTCTCACTCTCCCCATTTTTCCTTTTGAAACTTCACTCTCTGTCATGTCCTCTCTCCCTCTCAATCAGTCTCTCTTTATTTTGATGTTATGATCTTTTCCTCCAAGTATGATGGTCTTGTGTAGGTATTGCCAGGCACTGTGAGGTCATGGGTGTCCAGGCCATTGTGTGTCTGGAGGAGCACATTGTAAGGAGTCCTACCCTTCCTTTGGCTCTTACATTCTTTCTGCCACCTCTTCCACAATGGACCCTGAGCCTTGGAAGGTGTGATAGAGATGTTTCAGTTCTGCATTCCTCTGTCTTCTCAACCCCATGGTGCCTTCTGAGTTATCCCATAAAACAAGCTTCTCTAATCAAAAGTGAGAGTAGCATTAATATATGGGTATGAACATTAAGAGAAGTGCTTACTGGGCAGGTTGGTAAGCACAGTATATACATTTAGCCAGACAGCAACCGATGTTACACCCCTAGGGCTCATGACTACCCTGTTGTAGGTTTTCAGTATCAAGGATGTATTCCCTCCCATGGAGCAGGCTTCCACTGAAATTAGAGGGTGGTTGTTTTCCCCCATAACACATGTGCCACCCATTAGCTCATTTGGCATGGCTGGCCAAATATAAAGCTTGCAGTGTCCACTGTTGAGTATCTTCACATGTGATTTCTCTTTCTCCCATTGAACTGCATACAGCATGGCTTTTTCTGGCTTCTTATCAGCTGGTCTACATGGAGGAGATTTTCAGCTCAGCTCTAGCAGGATTTCTCAGTGACCTTGCAGCCCAAGTATGTGGAGTCTTCAGCAATAGGGTCTTACCATTTATTCCTGGATGGAAACCAAGAGCCTCGGCAAAGGCCTGTAATGTTTTGGGGGCATCAGTGACCTCTGTGGACAACAATTCACCAGAAGGTATCCCATCCTGGCACTGAAAATTTACTAGTAACAATCTTTGGCTCCTGAGTGTTCCATTGTCCAAAAAAGTAGGTTTCCATATGATTTATTTATATCCTCTTAGACTTTGATTAGCCTTTCCTCCATCTTTCCTTTACTCAGTCTGTTCACCTGACATCACTTAAGCTGTTTCACCCCCATTAATCTGTTATTCTACTTACATATATACAATACCATCCTATTAAGTCCCTGCTCCCTCCCTTCCTATTCCCTTTATATCTACTTTCTAGCTTACTGGCCTCTGCTACTGAGTTTTCTTCCTACTCACATAGAAATCCAATCATTTGTAGCTAGGATCCACATATGAGACAGAACATGTGACATTTGGCTTTCTGGGCCTGGGTTATCTCACTAAGTATAATCCTTTCCAGATCCATCCATGTTCCTGAAAATTTCATAACTTCATTTCTCTTTACTGCTGAGTAGAACTTCATTGTGTAAATGTGCCACATCTTCATTATCTACTCATCAGATGAGGAACATGTAGGCTGTTTCCATTTCCTAGATATTGTGAATAGAGCAGCAGTAAACATGGTTGAACAAGTATCTCTAAGGTAGTGAGACAAGTCCTTAGAATATATGCCTAGGAGTATTATAGCTGGGTCATATGGTAGATCTATTTTTAGTTGTCTCAGTAACCACCACACTGATTTCTACAATGGCTGAACCAGATTGCATTCCCACCAACAGTGTAGAAGAGTTCCTCTTTCTCTGCATCCTCGCCATTTATGGTCATTAATTTTTATGATGGTGCCCAATCTGACAGGAATGAGACGGAATATGAACATAGTTTTAATTTGCATTTCCCTGATGACTAGAACTTTTTTTTTTTAGATATTTATATGCCATCTGTATTTCTTCTCTCTACTTAGTTCCATAGGCCATTTTTTAACTGAGCTGTTTGATTTCTTATTATTTAATTGAGTTCTTTGTGTATTCTGGATATGAATCTTCTATCATATGTATAGCGGGCAAAGATTTTCTACCATTCTGTAAGTTGCCTATTTGCTCTATTCATGGTGTCCTTTGCCATACAAAATCTTTGTAATTTCATGAGGTCCCACTGGTTCATCTGTGGTTTATTGCCTGAGCAATTGGGGTTATATTCAGAAAGTCTTTGCCAAGATCAATATGTTGAAGGCTTCCACCTGCTTTTTCCTTTAGCAGTTTCAGAGTTTCAGGCCTGATCCATTTGGACTTAATTCTTGTGCATGGAGAGAGACAAGGATCTATTTTCATCCTTTGACAGATACATATCCAGTTTTCCCAGCACCATTTGCTGAAGAGGCTGTCTTTTCTCCAATGAATATTTTTGGCATTTTTTGTTAAAGATCAGGTGGCTATAGCTACCTGGAATTACATCTGGGTCCTCTATTTTGTTCCATTGATATACATGTCTGCTTTTGTTATTATGGTTCTATAATATAGGTTAAAATCAGGTACAGTGATACCACCAGCCTTATTTTTGTTGCTCAAAATTATTTTAGATAATCAAGGTTTTTGGTGCTTCCAAATGAATTTTTGGATTTTTTTTCTATTTCCATTTCCTAGTGTATTCTTCAATTTCTTGTTGAGTGTCTTAAAGTTTTCATTGTAGAGATGCTTCACTTCCTTGGTTAGGTTTATTCCAAGCTATTTTTTTTTTTAATGCAATTGTGAATGGGGGTGATTTTCTAATTTCATCTTCTGTGTGTTCATTGTTAGCATATAGGAAGGCTACTGATTTCTGTGTGTTTATTTTATATCCTGCTACATGGCTATAGGTGTTTATCAGCTCTAACAGTTTGCTGGTAGAGTCTTTAGGGTCCTTTATTGATAGAATCATGTCATCTGCAAATAATGATAACTTGATCTCTTCCTTTCTAATTTGTATCCCTTTTATGTGTGTCTCTTACCTTATTGCTATGGCTAAGACTTCCAGTACTATATTAAATAAAAGAGGGAGCAGTGGACACCCTTGTCTTGTTTCTGATTTCAATGGAAAAGCTTCAAGTTTTTCTCCATTTAGTATTATGTTGGCTGTAGTTTTGCCATAATAAATATCATTTATTATGTTGAGATATGTTCCTTCTATTGCCAGTCTCTGTAGGACTTTTATCATGAAAGGATATTGGATTTTGTCAAATGCTTTGTCCACATCTAATGAGATGACCATGTGATTTTTGTCCTTTCATCCATTTATATAATGTATTACATTTATCAATTTGTGTATGTTGAACCATCCCTGCATCTGTGGGATAAAGCCTACTCGGTTAGGGTGAATGATCTTTCTGATATATTCTTATATTCTGTTTGCCAATATTTTGTTGAGAATTTTTGCATCTATGTTCATGAGGGAGATTGGTCTGTAATTTTCTTTTTTTTGTCCTATCTTTGTCTGGTTTTGCTATCAGGGTGATGCTGGCTTTGTAGAAGCAGTTTTTTAGGATTGTTTCCTTTTCTATTTTATGGAAAAGTTTAAGAAGCATTGGTGTTAGTTCTTCTATGAAGGCCTGGTAAAATTCAACAGTGAATCCATCTCCATCTGGGCCTGGACTTTTTTTAGTTGGGAGATTTTTGATAATTGCTTGGATCTCCATACTTGTTATAGGTCTATTTAAGCAGTAAATCTCATCATTATTTAATTTAGGTAGGTCATATAAATCAAGGAAGTCATTCATTTCTTTGAGATTTTCAAACTTAGTGGAGTGTATGTTCTTATACTATGTCCCTATGATTTTTTGAATTTCTCTGGTATCTGTTGTGATGGTGCCTTTTTCATCTTTAATTTTATTAATTTGTGTCTCTTCTCTCTTTCTTTTGGTCAGATTTGCTAAAGTTTTATCAATCTTGCTTATCCTTTCAAAGAACCAACTCTGTTTCATTGATTCTTTGGATTTTTTTTTTTTGGTTTCTATTATATTAATTTTTGCACTAATCTATTATTTCTTCCTGCCTACTGATTTTTGGTTTGCCTTGTTCTTCTTCCTCCAAGGCTTTAAGGTGAAGCATTAAGTTGTTTACTTGCGACCTTTCTAATACCTTAGTATAGGCACTGTAGCAGACAGCTTCAGGTTCGCTGAGATGAATGTCCAGACCAGCCACAGTTATGGAGGAAGGGATTTATTGAAGCTTACAGATCCAGGGGAAGGTCCATAATGGCAGAAGAAGCTGGCCTGCCTTTGCAGGCCTAAACACAGAGAGAGAAGCACAAGCTTTAAGGTCAAAAGCCACAACACACTTCAGGAACTCCAGCTAGGCACACTTTGCATATCTTTAGATTGAAATAGGAAACCCACCACCACACCTTAAGATCCACCCAGTGACATTGCCTCCAGCCAGGTGGCTACAGATGCAAACTACAAACTAATAAACAACTGAATATATTGGGGGCCATCTATTCTATTCAAACCACCGCAGGCACATAAAGCTAGAAATTTCCCACCTAGGACTGCCTTCATTGTGTCCCAAAGGTTTTGGTATGTTGTGTTCTCATTATCATTTTACTCTATGAATTTTTTGATCCTTCTTGATTTCTTTATAGACTCATTCATCATTTAATAGGGTATTCTTTAGTTTCTATGATTTTGTATATGCTCTAAAGCTTTTCTTGGTATTGATTTGTAGTTTGATCCCATTGTGATCTGATAGAGTGTAAGGAATTATTTCAGTTTACCTATATTTGTTATGATTTTCTTTGGGCCTAATGTATGGTCTATTTTAAAGAATGTTCCATGTGCTGCTGAAAAGAATTTGTATTCTGCAGGATTTAGATGAGATGTCCTTTATATATCTGTTGTGTCCAATTGTTTTATGACCTCATTTAGTCCAGATGCATCTCTGTTTATTTTTTGTTGGGATGAACTGTCAATTGATGAGAGTAGGGTGTTGAAATCGCCCTCTACAACTGTGTTTGGTGTTATCTGTGACCTTAGTTCTAACAGTGTTTCTTTGATGAAGTTGGGAGTCCCCATGTTAGATGCATATATGTTTAGGATTGTAATGTCCTCCTGTTGGAGTGTGCCTTTAATCAATAAGTAATGTTGGACTGAAGTCTACCTTCCCAGACATTAGGATAGTGATCCCTGCTTGTTTTCTAGGCCCATTTGCTTGAAACTCCATTTTCCAACCTTTCAGCCTAAGATAGTGTCCATCCTTTGTAGAAAGGTAAGTTTCTAGGAGGCAACAAATTATAGGATCCTACTTTTTAAACTAGTCTGCAAACCTGTATCTGTTAGTTAGGGCACTGAGACCGTTGATATTAAGATTTATTATTGAAAAGTGTGTATTTATTTTTACCATTTTTCTTGTTTTGTAGTCCTTCTGGTTTTACCTTTGCTCTCTTGTATTAACTAGTATGTGAGTATGGTTTGTTTTTTCCAGGTTCCTTATATGTGTGCTTTTCTTTCTCTTCAGCATGGAGGATCCTGTCAAGTATTTTCTGTAGAGCTAGATTTTGTCTTCATATATTCCCTTAGCTTGCTTTTGTTGTGGAATGTCCTTATTTCTCTGTCTATTTGAATGGATAACTTTGCAGGATAAAGTAACCTTGGTTGACACCTGTTATCTTTCAGAACTTGGAATACATCATTCTAAGTCCTTCTGGCTTTTAAATTAGTTGTGTTGACAGGTGGGGTACTCACCACTATACTACTGAAATGAAGTTATGAAATTTGTAGGAAAATGGATGGATCTGGAAAGGATTATACTAAGTGAGGTAACCTAGGCCCAGAAAGCCAAACGTCGCATGTTCTCTCTCATATGTGGATCCAAGCTACAAATGATTGCAGTTCTGTGTGAGTAGGAAGAAAACTCAGTAGCAGAGGCCAGTAATCTAGAAAGGAGATATAAAGGGAATTGAAAGGGAGGGAGAAGGGAACTTAATAATGTGATATATATATATCACATTATTTTATATATATATATATATAGTAAGTAGAAGAACAGATTAATGGGGGTTAAACAGCCTAAGTAAGGTCAGGGGAAGAGATTGACTAAACAAAAGGTAGAGGGAGGGCTGATCAAAATTTAAGAGGATATGGGCTGGAGAAATGGATTAGTGGGTAAGCACTTGCCTGTGAAGCCTGAGAACCCCAGTTCAAGGCCTGATTTTTCAGGACCCATGTTAACCAGATGCACAAGGGGGCACATGTGTCTGGAGTTCGTTTGCAGAGGCTGGATGCCCTGGCATGCCCATTCTCTCTCTCTCTTGCTGTCTGCCTCTTTCACTCTCTGTTTGTCCCTCTCAAATAAATAAATAAAAATAAACAAAAAAATTAAGAGGATATAAATAAGTAATGGAAACCTACTGTTTTGGACAATGGAACACTTAGGAGCCATAGATTGTTACTAGTAAATTTTCAGTGCCAGGGATGGGATACCTTCCAGGGAGTTTTTGGCCAGGTAGGTCCCTGATGCCCCTAAAAAATTTCAGGCCATTGCCAAGGCCCTTGGTTTCCCACCAGAAGTAGATGGTATGACCCTATTTCTGAAGACTCTACATACTTGGGCTTCAAGGTCACTGGGAAATCCTGCTGGAACTGAGCTGGAAACCTCCTTCATGTAGACCAGCTGATAAGAACCTGGAAAAAGCCACATTGCATGTAGTTCAATGGGAGAGAGAGAAATCACATGTGAAGATACTCAACAGTGGACACTACAAGCCTTGTATTTGGCTAGCCAGGCCAAATGAACCAACAAGTGCAATGGTGGTACATCTGTTATGGGGGAAACCAACTGCCATCTAATTTGACTAAAGGCCCGCTCCATGGTAGGGAATACATTCCTGATACTGAAAACCTACAACAGGGGGTAGTCATGAGTACTAGGTGTATAATGTCTGCTTCTGTTTGACTAAATAAATATACTATGCTCACCAAACTTTCCTGTAAGCACTTCTCTTAATGTTCATACCCATATACTAAAACTACTCTCACTTTTGGTTAGAGAACCTTCCCTTTTCACAAGGTACCATGGTGCTGAGAAGAAGTGGCAAAGGAGTGCAGAACTGAAATATCTCTATCACACCTTCCAAGTCTCAGGGTCCATTGTGGAAGAGGTGGAAGAAAGAATGTAAGAGCCAAAGGAAAGGTAGGGCTCCTTAAAATATGCTCCTCCATATACAAAATGGGAGGCTGTGGATGGTGGCTGAAGTTCTCCCACTGGTCCTTGAGATCCTCTTCCTTAAGAGCTGTTCCTCTATTGGTCTCTGCTGTCCTTCCTTCATGTGTTTTGAGTTTGCAAGGAGGAGGCCAGTGTGAGTGGAGAATCCCATTACCTGGCTATTCCTGTGGTTCAGGCCGAGCCTTATGGATGTGGCCATGTGGACCTGGTGCCGCCACTGCTGGAGCCACTTCTCTTTGCTTCTGTGGGCTCTAGATGCCCTGAATGTCTCCAACTTCTCTGCTGCAGTTGATAAGTTCTTATACACCTCACTTTTTAGTAGAAGAGTGTGTTTTGCTGTTTTTTTTTTTTTTTTTTTTTTTTGGTTTTTATTTCCTAGGCTGCTTTGGCATGGTTCCTACACTACCATCTTAACTGGAACCTGTCCATTAATTCTTGGGGCTACTTCTTGTGGTATAGAACTCCTCTTCAGACAGTTTTGTTTATGCCTAAATCTTGGAGCATGGTCTCTATTTTTTTCCTCTACCAGTTTCAGTGTTCAGGGTTTATTTATTTATTTATTTTTCTTAAAGTAAGGTAGGGTTTCATTCTAGCCCAGGCTGGCATGCTGGGATTACAGGCATGTGCCACCATGCCTGGCTCAATGATCGGGTTTTAGATTAAGAGCTTTGATCCACTTGGAATTCATATTTGTACAGGGTGGAAGATACAGATCTAATTTCATTTTCTGTAGTTGGATATCCATTTCTGCCAGCACCATTTGTTAAATAGGCTGTAATTTTTCCACTGAATATTTCTGGCTCATTTGTCGGAGTCATTTCTGGGTCCTCTGTTCTGTTCCATTGGCCTGTGTTTTGGTGCCCGCCCCATGCTGTCCTGTCGCTATCTGAGGTTGGGCATCATGACGCCTCCAGCTGGGTTCTTTCTCCTTAGGACAAACATTTTCTCCCACTCTGCAGGCTCTCTCTGAGCTTTGCTGGTGGTTTCTTTTGCTGTGCAGAATCTTTTAAATTTCATGCAGTCTCATTTGTTGATTCTTGGGGCTATTTCCTGTGCTGCAGGAGTCCTGTTCAGAAAGTTATTACCTCTGTCTACATGTTGACGCATTCCCTATTGCCTCCGCCACTACTTTCAAGTTTTAGATTAAGATCTTTAGGCTTTTGAAATTGATATTTGTACAGAGTACAAGATACAGATTTGATTTTATTCTTCTGCAAGTGAATATCCAATTTTGCCAGGAATTCTTTTTGCACTGAGTATTGTTGGTTCATGCACCGGAGGTTAAGTAGCCAAGGAAGTGCGGATGTGTTTCCGGGTCCTCTGCTCTGCCCTATTGGTCTGTATGTCTCGTTGGGTGCCAGTCTTGCGCTAGGTGCATCACGATTGCTCTGTAGTAGTTTGAGGTCAGGGGTCATGACCCCTCCTGCTGTGTTCCTTCTGCTTTGGCTCTTTGTGGTAGTTTGTACTTCCATGTTAATTCTTGGATTACTTTTTCCGGATCAGTGAAGTCTTTTGAGTTTTGATGGGGATTACATTAAATCTGTACGTTACTTTTGGCAAGATAGTCATTTTCATAATATTATGCCTAGTAAGAAACTTAAAGTGCTATGCCAATGACACCCCCACACCTGGCACAATCATGTCTTTCACTTGGGCATGTGACGGGGCACACTGGTGCTGCTTTTGGTTGCATTGTACATTTCTGGAAGTTAGTCACTGTCCATCCTAGGCACTGACGAACCTTCTCTATGAAGGCCCACCTAATTAACTCTTCTGGTTTTGCAGCTCTGTCACTTGGTCCTGACTCTGGACGACACCGCCATTGCTGTATGAAAGGCATCCACAGACAAGATATGAGTGAGTTTGTGGTCCTGTAAAAATCTTTACTTATGAAAACAGACCATGGGATAGATGTGGCCCACAGGCTGGGAATATATTTTGTGCTGATATCTATCTATCTATGTACTTTTTTCTTTTCCTGTTAGTGTTTCACAATGGCCTTTTCATTGATTTCTGGCTTACATAATTTGTTTCTTTTTAATCCATATATTTATTATTTATTAAAGTTGTTAAAGATACAAAGTTCTTACACCACCAAACCATGCCTGAGAATCCAAAGAAATGGTACAATAGACCACATCCACCTATCATAAAGTATATTAAAACTTGATTCATGTGCATTTTGAGAATTTCACAATTATAATCAAAATTATAATGAGTTGGAACTTAAATCTACTGCAACCTAATTTGTTTTATTTATTTATTTTTTTTAATTTGCAAGGGAAGAGGGAGAGAGAGAACACTAGGGCCTCTTACAACTACATTCAAGTTCCAGACATATGTGCCACTTTGTGCGCCAGCCTGTGGCTTACCTAATTTCTGATGAGAAATGTGATATAAGCCTTCTCTTTTCTCCCCTGTGTGTAGCTTGTCTGTTTTCTCTGCCTGTCTGGAAGACTTTGTCCGAGTCTCAGAACTCTGCAACAGGAATGTAATCTGCCTAGGAGTTTGACTTTTCCCTTGTGGGTGTTTTATGAGTTTCTTGTGATGGAGACAGGGAACAAGGCATTCTTCTGTTGTAGGTAGGTAGTTAGGGACACAGGCCCAACAGAACAGAGATGCCAGCCTGCCCTGGCATGACTCGAAGACAACTTTAGTCTGAACCTAAACTCGGAGTCATCAGTGTGGTCACCAGGGACAGCTTCCTGGTTCTTCCTTCTAGGAATTTTTGGCTGGTCATTTTCCCATGGACAGGAATCCACATTCAATGTTCGTCTAACCCATCAGCTCATCAGGAGCCTCCCCACATATGTTTAGAGTAGGCAACCCATCCAATCTGCCCTGATGCCTGATTTACCCCAGAGTATGATAATCCTTCCCCCGCCCAAGCCAGATGTGCTTACCCATCCTGAACCCTCCCCACTCAGGACTTTTCTCCTCTCTTTCCCTTCTCTTTCTTTTCTTTACTCCTTTGTGTGTTTGTTGTTGTTCAAGGTAGGGTCTCACTCTAGCCAGGCTGACCTGTAATTCATTATGTAGTCTCAGGGTGGCCTGGAACTCACAGCCATCCTCCTACTTCTGCCTCCTGAGTGCGGGGATTAAAGACGTGTGCCACCACGCCCGGCTTTTCTTTACATTTTTATTGACAACACGTGTATATATAGACAGAATACCATGATGATAATCCCTTCCCACCACTCTCCTTTTTCTCCCTCCTGAATCCACCCTTCACTGAATCCCTTCTTCTTTCCCAATTAGTCTCTTCTATTTTGACGTCATCATTTTTCCTTCCTATGATGCAGGTCTTGTGTAGGTAGCGTTAGGCACTGTGACGTCATGAATGCCGCAGCCACTTTCTGTCTGGAGGATAGCATTGCAACCCCCTGCCCCTTCCTTAGTTACATACATCCCCTCCTCCACCTCTTCTGCAGTGGCTCTGCTACTGCACTTTCTTTCCTAAAACAAATCTTCATGGCACTATCTGCCAGTTTTTTGTGGTCATAAGACAATGAGCTTGAGAGCCGCTGGTTTGGGGAGTTAGGGTGACTAGTGATTATCTGGTGCTCTTAACCCTAAATTATGCCTTTCCAGAGCTGAGAGAGGGGTCCTGACCCTCCCCAAACTTGTAACATTTGGATCTGTTTTTCTTTTTTGTCATTAGTTTTGGTAAATGGTCTATGTATAGGTTTAATTATTAAAAACATTAACATTGGTTTCAGCTGGGTGTGGTGGCTCATTCCTGTAATCTCAGCACTCCAAAGTCAGAGGGAGGAGGGTAACCCCAAGTTTAAGCCCAGCCTGGGATACCTAATGAGTTCTAGGCCAGCCTGAGCTACAATGTGAGTCCCTCTTTCAAAAAACAAAACTGCTATTTTCAGAGCCCAAAATATAATTAGTTTTAGTAGATGTCCCTTATGCCTTTGGGTGGAATATTTTATGAATGTTAACCAGACATTCAAGTAACTTTTTCCTTATTTTTAAAAATCTTTGTGTGTGTGTGTATGTATGTATGTATATATATATGAATCTGTATGTATGTATGTATGTATGAGCATAGATGTGTGCATGCCATGACACGTATGTGACCTGCTGTGTCTGTCCTCATTTTCTGCCTTGTTTGAGGCAGGATTCCTTGTTTTTCTGTGCTGCAGTGACAAGTAGCTGGCCTCTGAGCTTCCATGGATTTTCCTTTCTCCACCTCCCATGGCACTCTAGGTACACGGGGATTACATTGGTTACACTTGCTGTCATGTTTGGCGTTACGTGGGTGCTGGAGATCTGAACTCACGTCCCCAGACTTGCCCGGCGAGCACTTCACCACTGAGCCGTCTCCCCAGGCCTCCAATAGTTTTTCTGTCTCGCTCTCTGGTTGCTGGGACCAACACCTGACCAGAAACAGCTGGTGGGAGGAAAGGTGTTATTTCCAGTTTTGAAGGGAAGCTTCTTTTTAATCATTTTTGGTTTATTTGCTTGTGTACACACACACACACACACACACACACACACACACACACGTGTGCCTGTGCCAGGGCCTCTTCCTTGGCACTGCAAATGAATACCAGATGCTTGTTTCACTTCTTTTTGGTTTTTTGAGGTAGGGTCTCCCTCTAGTCCAGGCTGACCTGAAATTCACTATGTAGTCTCAGGGTGGCCTTGAACTCACAGCGATCCTCCTACGAGTGCTGGGATTAGAGGTATGCGCCACCATGTCCAGTTTGTTCCACTTTTTACATCTACTTTTACGTGGATGTTGGGGGATCGAACCTTAGCCAACAGGCTTTACAAGCAAGTACATTCAAGCCACTAGGTCATCTCCCCAGCCCTGTGTGTCACTGGGGGTGGGGGTGGGCTTTGGGGTAGCGTAGCCATGCACTCTGACTGCTTCCTTCCTGCTGCCGCGGGTGAGGTGTCTGGCTGTCTGGTTGCTTGTTTTTGGCTCATGGCTGCAGAGAGCCTGGTTCATCATGGCCGAGAAGGCGTGGTGGCAAACATTGTGGCAGCAGCTTGTTCATATCTTGGTGGGTCAAGAAATAGAGTTTGGGTAGGAAGCAGGGGCTAACCCATAAGCTCTATGTCAGCCAGGCAGACACCACCTCCTAAGGGTTCCATAACGTCCCCAAATAGCACACCAGCTAGGGAGCACGTGTTCATGTGTGGGGAGCACTTTCACATTCCAGCTGTAATGACTGCCTGCTCTGTCTAGGGGAAGGAGGAGGAGCTGGTGGGGAGGACTCAGGGTATGCTGGGTGGTGCCGTCCCCTCCCGAAGGCTAGCGCTGGGGCTGTGCATGCTCAGACTATGTCCCTGTCCTTCCTCCTGAACTTTCCGAAAGCCCACATTTCAGCTGTGGAGACACATCTGCATGTGGAGTGAATTCCTCTCATCTTGGTGATCTTGGTGGTCCTTCTCCTCCTCTTCTGAGCTATGCCCCCAGCCCTCTTTTACTCTGTTCTAAAATTTCCATACAGGGTCTCATCAGGTTGTCTAGACTGGCTTAAACTCATTCTCTAGCCCAAAGCCATCCTTAAAATTGTAATCTTCCTGCCTCAGCCTTTTGAGTAACTAGGATGATAGGCCTGACCAGGCTTGGTCCCAGACCAAGTCCGTGTGTGTGTGTGTGTGTGTGTGTGTGTCTAAGCTAGAAGTCAATGTCAAGTGTTTTCCTCAATCACTCTCTACCACATTTAAAAAATATTTTATTCACTTATTTATTTAAGAAAGAGAGAAAGAGAAAGAGAATGGGCACACCAGGGCATCCAGCCACTGCAAATGAACTCTAGAAGCATGCGCTACTTTGTGCATACTGTTTATGGGGGTCCTAGAGAATTGAACCTGTGTCTTTAGGCTTCATAGGCAAGTAACCACCAAACCATCTCTCCAGCCCACTCTACCATTGTTTTTTGGTTGGTTGTTTTTGGTTTTTCGAGATAGGGTCTTGCTCTAGCCCAGGCTGACCTGGAATTCACTATGTAGTCTCAGAGTGTTCTCGAGCTCTTGGTGATCCTCCTACCTCTGCCTCCCGAGTGCTGGGATTAAAGACGTGCACCACCACACCCAACCTACTGTATGTGTGTGTGTGTATACATACATACATACATACATACATACATACATACATATATATATATATATATACATATATATATATGACCTTGCTTTCATTGGACTGCTGGGCTTTTGTTATTTTCCATCGTGAATCCTGAGCAGAGTTATCAGCGGTGCTTCATACAGTCAGGCAGTACACCTCTCCATGCAAATGGAGGCAGTGAAAGCTCTGTAGCCAACTATCTTTTAGATCCCAACAATTAGGGAGATTAAATTTAAGGACCAGGGTATAACATGCAAACCAGCGGCAACAGAAGCACTGAGTGTGGGGCACGCGAGAGCAGCTCTGGCTCAGCTGGCATGTCCGGCCTCGCTCATCACACTCCTCCCAACCCCCTGAAATGAGCTGCATTTTCATTTAGAGACTATTTATTAGACAAAAAACCCTTAAAACTTAGCTCATGGCCTTTAAGTATTTTATTTTACTTATCTATTTATTTTAGAGAGAAAGAGGGGAGAGGGAAGAGACGATAGGTGTGCCAGGGTCTCCAGCCATTGCGAATGAACTCCAGATACATGCGCCACCTTGTGCATCCGGCTGACGTGGGTCCTGGGGAATTGAATTTGGGCCCTTTGGCTTTGTAGGCAAGCGCCTTAACCACTAAGCCATTTCTCCAGCCCAGTCTCTGAGTATTTTAAGTGTTGAAAAATCTCAGGATCTAGAGAGGGAAGATGTTAAGGGATGGAACAAGTAGTTCTGCTTGCACTTCATCTTTAATTTTTTTTTTTTTTTTTGCGAGACAGAGAAAGAGAGAGGGAGGGAGAAAGAGAGAGAGAAAATGGGCACACCAGGGCTTTTCAGCACTGTGAACAAATAGCACATGTGTGTGCCCCTTGCGCTCATTGCCACATTTCATGTTTGTGTCACTTTGTGCCTGGCTATGTGGGACCCGGAGATTGGAACCTGCACTCTTAGACTTCACAGGCAAATGCCTTAATTGCTAAGCCATCTCTCCAGCTCCCACCTCATCATTTTAAAAAAATTATTTATTTATTTTTATTGACAACTTCCATAATTGTAAACAATATCACATGGTAATTCCCTTCCTCCTCTACTTCCCCCTTTGAAATTCCATTCTCCATCATATATCCCCACAATCAGTCTCCCTTTTATTTTTATGTCATGATCTTTTCTTCCTATTATGATGGTCTTGTGTAGGTAGTGTCAGGCACTGTGAGGTCATAGACATCCAGGCCATTTGGTATCTAGAAGAGCACATTGTAAGGAGTTCTACCCTTCCTTTGGCTGTTACATTCTTTCTGCCATCTCTTCTGCAATGGACCCTAGACCTGGGAAGGTGTGATAGAGATATTTTAGTGCTGAGCACTCTTTGTCATGTCTTCTTAGCTCCATGGTGACTTCTAAGTCATCCCAAGGTCACTGCCATCTGAAAAGAGAAGCTTTTCTATACAAAAGTGAGAGTAGCATTACTATATGGGTATGAACATTAAGAGAAGTGCTTACTGGGCAGTTTGGTGAGCATAGTATATACATTTAGCCAGACACAAGCAGACATTATATACATTGGGCTGATGACTACTCCTGTCGTAGGTTTTCAGGATCAGGGAAATATTCCCTCTAATGTGGCAGGCCTCTAGTCCAATTAGAGAGCGGTTGGTTTCCCCCGTAACAGACATACCACTATTGTACCCATTGGCTCATTTGGCCTGACTGGCCAAATTTAAGGCTTGCAGTGTCCACTGTTGAGTATCTTCACTTGTGATTTCTTTCTCTCCCCTTGAACTGCATGCAGAATGGCTTTTCCAGCTTTTTATCAGTTGGTCTACATGAAGGAGGTTTTCAGCTCAGCTCCAACAGGATCTCTCAGTGACCTTGAGCCCAATTATATGGAATCTTCAGCAATAGAGTCTTACCGTCTATTCCTGGTTGGAAACCAAGGGTCTTGGCAATGGCCTGTAATGTTTTGCAGGTATCAGGGACCTCCCTGGCCAACAACTCCCTGGAAGGTATCCCATCCCCAGCACTGAAAATTTTCTAGAACCAATCTATGCCTTCTGAGTGCTTCATTGTCCAAAAAAGTAGGTTTCCATATTACTTATTTATATCCTCTTAGATTTTGATTAGCTCTCTTGCCACCTTTCCTTTATGCAAGCCCTTCCTCTGACCTCACTTAGGCTGTTTCAACCCCATTGATCTTCTTACATATATACAATACCATCCTATAAGTTCCCTCTCGCTCCATATCTATTCCCTTTATATCTCCTTTATAACTTACTGGCCTCTGATACTGAGTTTTATTCCTACTCACATAGAAGTCCAATCATTTGTAGCTAGGATCCACATATGAGGCAGAACATGTAGCGTTTGGCTTTTTGGACCTGGGTTACCTCACATAGTATAATTCTTTCCAGATCCATCCATGTTCCTGCAAATTTCATAACTTCATTTTTCTTTACTGCTGAGTAGAACTCCATTGTGTAAATGTGCCATATCTTCCTTATCCACTCATCAGATGAGGTAAATGTAGGCTGTTTCAATTTCCTAGCTATTGTGAATAGAGCAGCAATAAACATGGTTAAGCAAGTATCTCTGAGATAGTGAGATGAGTCCTTAGGATATATGGCTAGGAGTGCTATAACTGGGTCATATGGTAGATCAATCTTTAGCTGTCTTAGGAACCTCCACGCTGATTTCCTCAATGGCTGGACCAGATTGCATTCCCACCAACAGTGTAGAAGGGTTCTTCTGTTTCTGCATCCCCACCAGCATTTATGGTCATTTGTTTTCATGAGGGTAGCCAATCTGAGAGGAGTGAGATGGAATCTCAATGTAGTTTTACTCTGCATTTCCCTGATGACTAGGGTTATAGAATATTTTTATTAGATGTATATATGCCATCTGTATTTCTTCATTTGAGAACTTTCTATTTAGTTCCATACTCAATTTTTTAATTGGGTTGTTTGATTTCTGTTTAATTTTTTGAGTTCTAGGTATAACCTAGATATTAATCCTCTATCAGATGTATAGCTGGCAAAGATTTTCTCCCATTCTGTAGGTTGCCTCTTTGCTCTTTTCACAGGGTCCTATGCCATACTAAAGCTTTGTCATTTCATGAGGTCCCAGCAGTTGATCTGTGGTTTTATTTCCTGGGTTATATTCAGAAAGTCTTTTCCAATACCAACATGTTGAAGGGTTTTCCCTACTTTTTCCTCTAGCAGTTTCAGAGTTTTAGGTCTGGTATTAAGGTCTTTGATCCATTGGGACTTAATTCTTGTGCATGGAGAGAAAGAAGAATCTATTTTCATCCTTTGACAGATACATATCCAGTTTTACCAGTACCATTTGCTGAAGAGGTTGTCTTTTCTCCAATGAGTATTTTTGGCATTTTTGTTGAAGATCAGGTGGATATAGCTACCTGGACTTACATCTGGGTCGTATATTCTGTTCCATTGATCTACATGTCTTTTTTTTTTTTTTTTTTTTTTGCCAGTACCATACTGCTTTTGTTACTATGGCTTTATAATATAGGTTTAAAATCAGGTATGGTGATACCACCATCCTTATTTTTATTGCTCAAAATTGTTTTAGATATTCCAGGATTTTGGTGCTTCCAAATGAATTTTTGGTTTGTTTTTTTCTATTTCTGTGAAGAATGCTGGTTGAATATTGATGGGAATTGCATTAAATGTACAGGTTACTTTTGGTAAGATTGCCATTTTCACAATATTGATTTTTCTAGTCCAAGAACAAGGGATATCTTTTCATTCCCTAGTATCTTCTGCAATTTCTTGCTTGAGTGTTTTAAAGTTTTCATTCTCTATATCCTTCACTTCCTTGGGTCGGTTTATTCCACGCTACTTTATTTATTTATTTAGATGCAATTGTGGATGGGGGTGGATTCTCTGATTTCATCTGCTGTGTGTTTATTGTTTGCATACAGGAAGGCTACTGATTTCTGTGTGTTTATTTTGTATCCTGTCCTATGGCTATAGGTGTTTATAACAGTTATAACAGTTTGCTGTTAGAGTCTTTAGGGTCCTTCATGTATAGGATCATATCATTTGCAAATAATGATAACTTGATCTCTTCCTTTCTAATTTGTATACCTTTTATGTGTGTCTCTTGCCTTATTGCTATGGCTGAGACTTCCAGTACTATATTAAATAAAAGAGGGAGCAGTAGACACCCTTGTCTTGTTTCTGATTTTAGTGGAAAAGCTTCAAGTTTTTCTCCATTTAGTATTATGTTGGCTGTAGTTTTGCCAAAATAAATATCATTTATTATGTTGAGATATGTTCCTTCTATTGCCAGTATCTGTAGGACTTTTATCATGAAGGGACGTTGGATTTGTCAAATGCTTTGTCTGCATCTAATGAGATGATCATGTGATTTTTGTCCTTCTGTCCATTTATTTAATGTATTATATTTATCGATTTACATATGTTGAACCATCCTTGCACCTGTGGGATACTACCTACTCGGTCAGGGTGAATGATCTTTCTGACATATTTTTGTATTCTGTTTGCCAATATTTTGTTGAGAATTTTTTGCATCTATGTTCATGAGGGAGATTGGTCTGTAATTTTCTTTTTTTGTTCTATCTTTGTCTGGTTTTGCTATCAGGGTGATGCTGGCTTTGTAGAAGGAGTTTGGTAGGATTCCTTCCTTTTATATTTTATGGAAAGGTTTAAGAAGTATTGGTATTAGTTCTTCCATGAAGGTCTGGTAAAATTCACCAGAAAATCCACCTGGGCCTGTTTTTTTTTTTTTTTTTTTTTTTTTGTTGTTGTTGTTTGTTTATTTGTTTTAGTTGGGAGATTTTTGATAACTGCTTGGATCTCCATACTTGTTACAGGTCTATCTAGGTGGTTAATCTCATCTTGATTCAATTTAGGTAGGTCATATAAATCATGGAAATTGTCCATTTCTTTCAGATTTTCAAACTTAGTGGTATAGGATGTCCCTGTGATTTTTTGAATTTCTCTGGTATGTGTTTTGATGGTGTCTTTTTCATCTCTAATTTTATTAATTTGTGTCTCTCTTTTTATCAGATTTGCTAAGGGTTTGTTAATCTTATATATCTTTTCAAGCAACCAACTCTTTGCTTCTTTGATTCTTTGGATTTTTTTTGTTTGTTTGTTTCTACTTCATTTATTTCTGCCCTAATCATTATTATTTCTTCCCACCTACTGATTTTTGGTTTGCCTTGTTCTTCTTTTTCTACAGCTTTAGGGTGAAGCATTACATTATTTACTTGCAACCATTCTAGTTTTTAAATATAGGCCCTTAAAACTATAAATTTCCCTCTTAAGACTACCTTAATTGTGTCCCAAAGTTGTGGTATGTTGAGTTCTCATTATCATTTGACTCTATGAATTTTTTGATTTCCTTCTGATTTCTTCATTGACCCACTTATCATTTAGTAGGGTATTGTTAGTTTCCATGAGTTTGTGTATGCTCTATAGCTTTTCTTGCTATTGATTTGTAGTTTGATTTCATTGGGTCAGATAGAATGCAAGGAATTAATTCAATTTTTCTCTTTGTTAAGATTTCATTGTATCCTAATATATGATCTATTTTGGAGAATGTTCCATGTGCTGCTGAAAAGAACATGTATTCTGCAGCATTTGGAATAAATGTCCTGTATATATTTGTTAGGTCCATTTCTTCTATGCCATCATTTAATTCAGATGCATCTCTGTTGGCAGGATGACCTGTCAATTGATAAGAGTGGGGTGTTGAAGTCATCCACTACCACTGTGTTTGGTGTTATCTGTGACCTTAGTTCTAATAGTGTTCTTTGATGAAGTTGGAAGTCCCCATGTTAGGTGCATATATGTTTAGGATTGTAATGTCCTCCTGTTGGAGTGTTCCTTTAATCAATCTAAAGTGACCTTCCTTATCTTTCCTAACTCATGTTGATCTGAAGTCTACCCTGTCAGAAATTAGGATAGCGACCCCTGCTTGTTTTCTAGGCCCATTTGCTTGAAACACCGTTTTCCAATCTTTCACCCTAAGATAGTGTCCATCCTTTGTAGAAAGATGAGTTTCTTGGAGGCAACAAATTGAAGGATCCTGCTTGTTAACCTAGTCTGCAACCTATGTCTTTTGGTTGGGGCACTGAAGCTGTTGGTATTGAGTCATTATTGAAAGGTGTGCATTTATTTTTGCCATTTTTCTTGCTTTGTAGTTCTTCTGGTTTTGCTTTTGCTCTCCTGTATTAACTAGTATGTGAATATGGTTTGTTTTTTCCAGGTTCCTTATATGTGTGCTTTTCTTTCTCATCAGTATGAAGGATCCTGTCAAGTATTTTCTGTAGAGCTGGTTTTGTCTTCAAATATTCCTTTAGCCTACTTTTGTTGTGAAATGTCTTTATTTCTCCATCTGTTTGAATGGATAGTTTTGCAGGATAAAGTAACCTTGGTTGACAGTTTTTGTCTTTCAGAATTTGGAATACATCACTCCAAGCCCTTCTGGCTTTTAAATTTGTGTTGAGTAATCTGCTGTGATCCTGGTGGACTTGCCTTTGTATGTGACTAGATTTTTCTCTCTAATTACTTTCAATTTATTTTCCTTGGTTTGTATGTTTGGCGGTTTAATTATAATATGGCGAGGAGAGGTTCTTTCCTGGTTTTTGTCTGTTTGGTATTCTAAAGGCTTCCTATATCTTCATTGGCATCTCTTTCCCTAATTGGCAGAAATTTTCTTCTATGATTTTGTTGAAAATGCCTACTATGCCTTTGGAGTGAAATTCTTCTCCTTCTACTATACCCTGAATTCTTAGGTTTGATCTTTTCATAGAGTCCTGAATATCTTGAAATTCCTATTCATACTTTCTTATTAGTTTGTCTTTCTCTTTGTTGGACTGTATTAGATCTGCCACCTGGCCTTGTAGTTTAGATATTCTGTTCTCTCCTTCATCCATTCTACTGGTGAGATTTTCTAAAGAGATTTTTATTTCACTGACTATGTTCTTCATTGCTAGTATTTCTGACTTGTTTTCCTTTATTATTTATATTTCCTTATTTATGTTTTATATTGACCTCCTTATTTCATTAACTTGGTTTCCTGTGTCTTCTTTGGTTCCTTTGATGTCCTTTTTCATTCCTTTTATTTCCTCTTTGATTTCTTTGAACGTGTTTATAATCATTCTTTTGAAATCGTTGTCAGGCATTTCTTCTAACTTAGTCTCACTGGAGGTCATTTCTAATGCATTAATACTTTTTGGTGGGTTTATGTTGTCTTGATTTTTTGTGTTTCTTGTATTATTATGTAGAGATGTTTGCATCTTGGATTAATTTAATGCTTGAATTTTCTAATTATCTGCAGTATTATTAGATGTATCAACCAATCTGATGTTATATATCTTCAGGGTAGGAGCTTAAGGTGCTGGGTGTGGCTCTTAAGACTCTCAGAGTAACCACAGAAGTGACCCTAGGTGTTGGATTTGCCTGCTGTGAGAGCATTCAAATAGGCTGAGTGGAACAAAATACAGGCAGATTTTAAAATTTAACTAAACATTGTCCACATTCAGTGAAAAACAGCACAGCATATTTATGCAAGAGTAGGTATTAAGACAACCAGATCCTCTAACAAAGTTACAGTCCCTTAGGATGTGTGTTGCCCCACCCCTTAATCCTGTCACCTGGGAGGCTAAGATTTTTTGTGTGTAGAGGGTTCCAAGTCAGCATGTATCCAAGTGAGACCCTTCTCCAGTGAAGGACAGAAGAGGAAACAAAAGCACTATAAATCAGGAAGCAACAAATGACAAGCCCAAAATATAGCTTATTTAACAATGGCAAATCTGACCATCCATCAGATTTAACATATAATTTTCCCTGAAATGCAGTTAGCACTTCCAATTTAAGCCTATATACCAGGCTTATTTGGTGGGTGCTGACCTGGTATGATCCCACTTGCCTTTTGGGAGGGTTTTGGTCTCAGTTATGCTGGCTCCCACTTGGGTCCCTCTTTGCTGGGCTGTGGGCTCAGGAGGTCAGCTGGGTGGGGGGTCGCTCCTCTGCTCGGCTGTGGGAAGGCGAGCTCCCTTCCCCAGGTCTCTTGCGCTTGCTGGCACTTGCGCTGGCGGTGGGGGAGGGGAGGTTGTGACTGGTAGTTTAAGTTTTCCCACTGGTCCTCACAATCCTCTTCCTCACCAGCTACTCAGTTAGTCTCTGTCGCCCTCCCGTCTCGTTTCTTGAGATTGTGAGGAGGCCGGCGTGAGTGGAGAATCCCCTCCCCTGGCTTTTCCTGCGGCTCAGGTGGAGCCTTGCAGCTGTGGCCCCGCGGACCTGGCGCCGCTGCTGCTGGAGCCGCTTCTGCCTGCTTCCGAGGGCTCTAGATGCTCTGGATCCCTCCTACTTCTCTGCTATAGTTGATAATTTATTATACACCTCACTTTTTAGTAGAAGAGTGAATTTTGCTGTTTTTTTTTTTTTCTTTTTCTCCCCTCAGCTGCTTTGGTGTGATTTCTTTTTTTTTTTAATTTTTAAAGTTTTTATTAGCATTTTCCATGATTATAAAAAAAATCCCATGGTAATTCCCTCCCTCCCCACCCCCACACTTTCCCCTTTGAAATTCCATTCTCCATCATATTACCTCCCCATCACTGGTGTGATTTCTATGCCACCATCTTAACTGGAAGTCCCCCACCTCATCTTTTTTTTTTTTTATGTTTGTTTATTTATTTGAAAGTGACAGACAGAGAAAGAGGCAGAGAGAGAGAGTGAGAGAGAATGGACATGCCAGGGCCTCCAGCCACTGCAAACAAACTCCAGATGCATGAGCCCCCTTGTGCATCTGGCTAACGTGGGTCCTGGGGAATCAAGCCTCGAACCAGGGTCCTTAGGCTTCACAGGCAAGCACTTAACCGCTAGGCCATCTGTCCAGCCCCCACCTCATCTTTTGAGGCAGGGTCTCTCACGGAGCCAGGACCTCACCCATTTAGCTAGACTAGCTAGCCAGCAAGTCCTGGGGATCCTCCTCTCTGCTCTCCCAGTCCTGGGGTTACAGACACACATCACCACACCTGGCCTCCACATAGGTGCTGGAGGTCCAATCCCAGGTCCCCATGCTTGCAGGGGAAGCACTTTACTGACAGCCTCTCCCCAGCCTCACCAACTCCTTTTAAAAATAAAAGCTTTCTAGTGAAAAAGAAATGTGTTCTTAAATAAGTTAGTAATCTGAAGCAAAATTACTAATACAAAGGCACCTAAAACCAGGGGCTGTCAACATGAGAGGTGAAGGTGTGATTTGGGGAAACACTGGGTCAGGGCAGAGCTTTTGGACCAGCCTTCCATTTCATGCTCTCTATGCGGCCGGGAATAAAGGACTTGAGCACTCTGAGTCTCTGCTGTTTTCTGTCTTTATAGTGGGGGCCATGTGTTACTACTCCAGAGAATTCAAACAGCCAGCACCTGAAAAGCACTTGGCAGATTTAGGGGCTCAGGGGATGGAAGAGATTCACTTCCATAGATCTGAAGATCTAGGAAAGCACATGAAGCAGTTCACATATGCATACGTGAGAGAAGAGCCTTTGCTCCATGACAAAATCTCCTGCACGGATGTTATTCCCTGAGGCAGCTTCTGCCATGTTCCCCATCATGTGAAGCCAAGAACAGAATGCAGAGAAGAGGGATATATCAGAAGCCTTTAAAGAGCGCAGGAGATGGTGAACCAAACCTGCCCAGCCCAGGAGCAGGCATGTCGAAGAGCCCTCTGGGACCCTAGCCAAGAAGAAGGCCCATGATGCTGGGCACAGTCCCCCACCCCAGCACACTTTCATCAGCCCTGTGTCTGGATGACCTTGGGCAGACTCTTGACTTCTCTAAGCCTCCATTTCTCCTCAGCAAGATGAGAAATCTTTGCCGCCCATCACCTCATCTGATTGGTATGAAGTTGAAATAAGACCATGTCTGTGATCATTCGAGAACTCGATAAACACACACGACCTTAGTGTTAAAAATGATCACTCAAGTCCACTTGGAAAGGTTGAAGGATACATGAGAAGTAGACCTCGGGGCCCCCTCAGTTCTGGCTTCAGACACAGTCGCGGTGAAGTCAGGTGGCGGGTGATCAATATCTCCCCGTGTTCCTTTCCCAAGGAGGCGCTCCGAGTCCTGCGCCTGCCTGACATGTTTCTTAACGAGTTACCTCAACTGGAGAAACAGAAGTGGTCGAGGCCGCCGTTTGTCTAGCTGATTTATACAGATGGGTGAAGCCGTCGCTCCAGCCTGGGAGAGATGGCTTCTTTGATCTTGGTTTGAAGCCCGTCAACTTAAACACTCATGGGAGCTGGAAGGACATCCTTTACATAAATGTGCCTACAAATCTTCCTCAGAGGCGCGGGGTGAGGCAGCCGCCACTGGCTTCAAAGGCCTCATCCATCTCAACAGGGGAATAAAACCTCCAGTGATGCTTTATGAATCTGATTGATGGCCATCCTTGACCCAGTGCAACCCACACCCAGCTGTGGCAGGAATTTCTAACCCCGCTTTTGCTGGGGAGGGCTGCTCTGTCTCCAAGCCTGCCCCCTCTCCCTCCGCAGGCCCCTCACTAACCACGGACAAGCAAGGGGGGTTATGCAAAGTGGTCAACGACACAGCTCCAGGGTCCCACTGTCTGGGGTCGACTCCTGAGCTTCAGAATATACTGATCTTGGGTCTGCCAGTAGACTCTTGCTCCTGCCTCAGTTTACTTGTTTATAAATTTAGAAGACATATGCAATAAGAAAACCAGATTCAGTGGGCAATATGTGTTAAGAGATTTGTCTTGTTTACAGGATGGCAGGACCTGGTTTGGGGGTCTGAGATCTGTAGTAAACTGGTAAATATTAGCTCTTCAGGAAAACCTCAGTTTCCACTGATTGAATGGACCACATGGTGTTTTAGCCTGTCAATGTGATATGATCTAGAATCACCGAGGAGAAAGATCTCTGGGCATGTTTGTGAGGGAGTGTCTAGGCTCACTGAGGTTGGACCATCCATCCTGATTGTGAGCAGTATCTCCCATGAAGTCCTAGACTAAAAAAGGAAAAAGAAAGGAGAAAGCACGCGACCACCAGCATTCATTTCTCTGCTTCCTGTCTGAGGACACAGAGGGTCAGCTGCTGCTTCCTACTCCAGCTGCTGTCCCATTGCGTTGGACCGTACCCTTGAACTGCAAGCCAAAATCAACCCTTCCTCTCCTAAGGTGCTTCTTGTCCAGTATTTTGTCACAGCAGTAAGAAGGTAACTAATACTAACTAGGTGGTCAAGGCTCTTCTCCACAGACTCACTGGCTCAGTGTGTTAGCAGTGTGAGACCAGGCAGGATTCACACCTCACCTCACCTCACTTCTGCCTGACTTGTCTCGGAGATTTGCACTTCTCTTTCACAATGGTGACCGCGGCTCTGTAAGGTGTTGTTAGGAGGGTCTTATTCCTTGTGCCTTCATTAGTTGGAATTTTGTGATCATAAACTATTGGGTCACCCTAAAATAACTGGGGAAGGAAAGTCACATCACTGTCTAGGGGTCTTCGTCTTTACTTACTGGTTTTCAGAACAATAAGGTCTCTAGCAATTCCCTTTGCTATAAGCTCATAGATATAAACATTTGGTATGTCTTAATTCAGTGCACTTATTTATTTAGAGACAAGGTCTTGCTGTGTAGTCCAGGCTAGCCTCTAGCCTCAAACTCTCCATCCTCCTGTCTCAGTCTCCCGGGGGTAGGATTACAAGGATGCACCACCATCCTTGGCCCAAATCATTCTTTGTGATGTTCATGTCATACCACAGCCACTGGGGACTTCTTCAAAGTGTTGTCTATTCCTTTTTACACTCCTTGTTCCTTGGGGTGACAAGCAGTTTCAGGCTGGTATCAGATGTGTCCTGTTCCAGTCAGGGGATCGGAACTCTGCTGGCAGACCTGCATTTCCAGAGTCGCTGAGATTGGGAGAGCACCGCTGAGGAGGAAGGGCTCAGGGCTCTGCTGTGGGCCTGGCTGGGCACCACTCCTAGGCTCTGTGGTGGACAGGGCCAGGAAGAAGTTCCAGAAAAAGTATGTAATGGTTTTTTATGAATGTTTTCATTCCAAGTGTCAGATGAGATAGGTCTTGCTTAGTTACTTTGATTTTATGTACATATATATTTTTCCCTAGGCTGACAGTACTTAAGATAATTGCTTGCTAGGTATATCTACATATATTTGTGAATATATGTTTAGATGAACAGTACCAGCCCACTACCAACAGTATGATTGATGATTCCTAACAATACTTTAAGATGTCCTTGGGGGTATTGCTCTGTCACCAGGGTATATGTGAATCACCTGAAATCATTTTGTGGGGGTTGTTTATTTGAGACAGGGTCTTACAATGTAGCCCCAGGCTGGCCTGGAACTGTTGATCCTCCTGAATGCTGGGGTTACAGGTGTGTGCCATTACACCTGGTTCTGGTGATTCTTTTATGACTAGCTAAACCAGCCATCGGCAAAGAATAAATAATTGATCTTTGCAGGGTCTACTGACTCCATTGCAATGGCAGTTTCCACTGCCCCATCTAAGGTTCTGCTTCCCTAGGTTTCAGTGACCCATGGTCTCCTGTGGTCCAACTGTGTTGTATGGAAAATTCCAGAAAAGAAAAGCAATTCACATGTTATTTATTTTTGGCATGTATGTGTTTGTGTGAGTATGCATGTTTGTGTGTGAGTTTAAGAACACTTTCATCAAATGTTCTACTTTCCTAGGTTTCAGTGACCTGCAGACTATTGTGGCTTGACAATTTCCATGTAAAATTTCAGAAATAGGGCCTGGGGACATGGCTCAGCATGATGGCCTGGGTTCAATTCTCCAGTACCCATGTAAAGCCCAAATGCACCAAGTGGCCCATGTGTCTGGAGTTGGTTTGTAGTGATAGGAGTCCCTGGCATGCCCATTCTCTCTCTCTCTACTTGCAAATGAATAAATGAAAAATATTAAAAATGTGAAAATTCCAGAAATAAACAATCTGTAAGTTTGCATGTGCATGTGTGTTCACGCAGGCGTGTGCATGCCATGGACAGCACGTGGAGACAGACAAGCTGAGTCACTGGTCCTTGCCTCCTGCCGTGTCTGAGCAGCGTGTCTCCTTCTATTGCTCATGGCTGTGTTCCACGGGTGCCATAGCCCTTCTCTGCTAGTCAGTCTGATAGGGTTCAGAATCACTGTGGAAACGAATCTCTTGGTATGTCTGTCAGGGATTTTTCCAGATTAGGTGGGAGGACTCGCCCTAACTGTGGATAGACAGACAGCACCATCTCATGAGCAAGGCTCTTGGACAGTAGAAAAAGGAAAAGGCCAGCTGAACATTTGGCATTCATCACTCAGCTCTGCTTCCTGCCTGCTTATGTGACCACATGATGGTGGATTTCTGCCCCTGCCAGGCTTCCCTGCGTGACGGACTTCCCCTCAAGGCTATAAGCTGAAACAAACTCTTTCCTTCCATTCCTTGTCCCAGCAATGACAAAGTAACCCATACGCCAGGCTAGCTGGCCCATGAGCTTCTGAGACATAACCCTTGCTCTGCCTCCCTTCCCACAGGGGTTCCAGGAGCTTGTGCTGTAGCAGCTGGCTTTGCACAGGCTCTGGGGATCTGACTCTGATCCCCACTCTTGTGCAGCCAACACCTTACCCACTGAACCATCTACCCAGCCTCCACACATTTAAGTTGTAGGCCGTTCTGAGCCATGTGGTGGAATCATTCACTAGTGAGCTCTGGCATGCCTGGCACCTGAATGGCCTTTGTCTAGTGCACCCATGTCCAGCTCTGCATGGCTTTCTGTCCTGTAGTCACTGTCTTGGTTAGAAGATTGACTGTCCTAATGTCACACATCCCCCCCCCTTTTTTTTTCTGGTAATAACTCTTAAGCCCAAGAAGAACGATGCTATGGTTTTACTACAGCTTATTGCTATCATTGTTCTAGATAATACTGTTACTTTGCTAATCTCTTGTTGTGTCTAATTTATAAAGACATCTTGATCATCAGTACAAATGTATAGAAAAATGAACAGTCATTCACAAGGTTTGGTGCTGTTATAGTTTGAATCTGAACCATCAACTATGGCTCATGTGTCAGAATACCTCTCCAGCTGCTGGTGCGGCTCTGGGAGGTCACAAGACCTTTAGGAGCTGGGTGGCCGAGGGTAGCCTATGAGGGCTGTAGCCTGGCCCTGCTTCTGGCCCAGTTCTCTGCTTTGTCATGTGCCAGGATGCAGGGAGCAGCAGATGTGAGCTCCTGCCCCTCAAACTGGCCCGTTCCCTATGCCATGCCCTCTTCACCGTGGTGGAGCCAAAACAAATCCTTCCTCCCTCAAGCTGTTTCTGCCAGGCAGTCTGTTATAATCACAAACATATTACTGATATGAATACTGTCTGGCTTCAGGCATCCAACGGGGGTGAGCTCTTCCATTGTAATGCAAAAACAGCTCAGTAGACAGTACTAAGCAGATGGGCATGTCTATGTTCAGTTAAACTTTATAAAACCAAGCAGAGGGCCAGAACTGCCCCACTTACAGGCTAGGTTGCCAACTCTGGGATTAATTACGCTATCAATTGAGTGAACACATGCATGTTTCCTCTTTTTTTTTTTTTTTTTTGAGGCAGGGTTTCATGTATCCCAGACTGGCCTTGAACCCTCTATGTAGCTGGGTATGACCACGAACTTCTGATCCTCCTGCCTGTATGTTCTGAGTGTTGAGTTTACAGGCATGTACCAACATGCCTGGTTTATAGGATGCTAGGCAAGCATCTACGAACTGGGCTACATCTCCAATACCTGTTTCCTATATTTTAAAATTTTTTTGTTTTTATTTTTATTTATTTATTTGAGAGCAACAGACAGAGAAAGAGGCACATATATATGTAGAGAGAATGGGTGCACCAGGGCCTCCAGCC
The DNA here is from genome assembly GCF_020740685.1 of Jaculus jaculus. Taxonomy (NCBI): domain Eukaryota; kingdom Metazoa; phylum Chordata; class Mammalia; order Rodentia; family Dipodidae; genus Jaculus; species Jaculus jaculus. Next base: position 136,587,418 of record NC_059109.1, read on the forward strand.
ACTGCAAACGAACTCCAGATGCATGCGCCCCCTTGTGTATCTGGCTAACGTGGGTCCTGGGGAATTGAGCCTCGAACCGGGGTCCTTAGGCTTCACAGGCAAGTGCTTAACCACTAAGCCATCTCTCCAGCCCTCCTCTTTTTTTTTTTTTTGCAATCATCAGAGACTGGTTTTTTTTTTTCAATTAAATTTGTAATAACATAACATGGGCTAGGATGTGGCTCAGCAGTTAAAGGCACTTGCTTACAAAGCCTGATATCTTGCCAGGTGTGGTGGCACATACCTTTAATCCCATCACTTGGGAGGCAGAAGTATTGATGTGAGTTCAAGGCCACCCTGAGACTACATAGTGAATTCCAGGTCAGCCTGGGCTAGAGTGAGACCCTACCTCAAAAAACAAAAACAAACAAATAAACAAAAAGCCTAATATCTTCAGTTCAACTCCCTAGTACCCACACATATAAAGCCAGATACACAAAGTGGCACATGAGTCTGGCATTTGTTTGCAGTGGCAACAGGCCTGGCATGCCCATTGTCTCTCCATCTCATTCTCTCTCTCTCTCTTTGCTGGTAAATAAATAAAAAAATTAAAAATAACATAATGAACAATTTCATGGTTCCAACACCCGAAGTATAAAGCAAGATGCCTTGGGAAAGCCTTATAGGAATATTCCCTATAGGAATATCTCAGTGCTTTGCTGCGTAAGATCCTTTTGTACTTGGTGGGTCTTGCCTCAGTTTCCTGGGGAACTTCCAGCACACTCCTGCTTTGTTTTGGAATGGCCCTGGTACTTGATACTTAAAAAAATCGATTTATTTTTTGAAAATTTTATACATGTACATAATATATTTTGATTATTCTCAGCCTCCCTTGTCCCCTTCCCACTCCAAGTCAGTCCTCCCTGCACAGTCACGGCTTCTCCCCGACTCTTCTGTGATGTTCTCTGAGCCTTGGGGGCATTAGATAGATAGATAGATAGATAGATAGATAGATAGATAGATAGATAGATAGATAGATAGATAGGAAGAAAGATAGATAGATAGATAGATAGATAGATAGATAGATAGATAGATAGATATATAGGAAGAAAGAAAGAAAGAAAGATAGACAGACAGACAGATGACAGTTTGTCAGGAACAACATACCCATTTAGTAAATAACAGTAGTAGCTTTCCCTCTAGTGCCTATGACTTACCCGGCCACAGCCTATGACAAGGTTTTCAGTACCTGGCATGAATTCTATCCTGTGGAGCAAACCTCACTTCCAACCAGAAGGCAGTTGGTTATTTCTGTAACAGTCATGCCACTATTATACCAGTGGGCACATCTTGCCTGATGAGTTGGTTGTAGAGTACTCAGGTCCACTGCTGGATGAAATTGTTTTAGGACGGTTGTTTTGTTTATTTTTATTTATTTATTTGAGAGTGGCAGACAGAGAAGGAAGAGGCAGATAGAAAGAGAGAGAGGGACTGGAGAGATGGCTACAGGTTAAGCGCTTGCCTCTGAAGCCTAAGGACCCCGGTTCAAGGCTCGATTCTCCAGGATCCATGCAAGCCAGATGTACAAGGTAGTGCATGCATCTGGCATTCGTTTGCAGTGGCTGAAGGCCCTGGTGCGCCCATTCTCTCTCTCTCTGCCTCTTTCTCTCTGTCTCAAATAAATAATAAGCAACAACAACAACAAATATATATATAAAAGAAAGAGAGAGAATGGGCGCACCAGGGCCTCCAGCCATTGCAAACGAACTCCAGACATTTGCACCCCCTTGTGCATCTGGCTAATGTGGGTCCTGGGGATCGAGCATCAACCCGGGGTCCTTAGTCTTCACAGACAAGCGCTTAACCTCTGAGCCGTCTCTCCAGCCCTGTCTTAGGACTTTGTCCCCTAGCAGCTTACACATCATATTCTAGCACTCTGACAGCTAGCCAGCAGGGAGGAAACTTCCAGCTCAGTTCTGGATAGTTCCTCAGTGTCTTGCAAGTGAAGCATGTGGTGTCTTCAGCAGTAGGGTCTTTCCATCTAGTTTTGGTAGGCAACCAAGAACATTGACAATAGCCTGCATTGTTTTGGGGACCTCAGGAGCCTCCCTGACAAACAACTCATAGGAAGGTCTCCCACCCCTGGCACTGGGGTATCTGTTTAATAACCTGTGGCTTCTGGGAACAGCACTATTCATTCACATGGGCACCTCCAGGCAAGCTCAGTTTTTTATTATTATTTTTTTTTGTTAGCTTGCACTTGACCCTTTCAGCCCCCAGCATTCCCCTCTACGTTCGTATCACGTGTTCTACTCTTCCTCTCTTCATGCCGCTCCCCACCTTTGGCCCCTTTCTAGCTTCTTAGCCTCTACAGACATCCTCTTCCACTTAAGCACACAAATCAAAAAGTTTGACACTAAGATTCATCAACATCTATTGCCATTTGTTTTCTTGATGACAACCGATCTTGCTAAATGAGATGGAATCTCAAGGTAGTTTTAATTTATCTTTCCCTGATAGCTAACCATGTTAAACACATTTTTAGACATTTATTAGCCATTTGTGTTTTTTCTTTTAAGAACTCTCTCATCAGTCCCATGGCCCATTTTTGGATTGCTTGTTTCCTTGATGTTTAGTGTTTTGAGTTCTTTGTATATCCTATTACTTCTCTGTCAGATGGTGAGCTGGCAAGGATGTTTTCTCATTCTTTTTTTTTTTTTAAAATATTTTATTTATTTATTTTCAAGGAGTGTGAGAGAGGGAGGGAGGGAGAAAGGGAATATCAATATGGGTGTATCAGGGCCTCCAGCCACTACAAACTCTAAATGAATGGGCCACTTTGTGCATCTGCCTTTACATGGTTACTGGGGAGCAGAACTTGGGTCTTTAGGCTTTACAGGCAAGTGGCCTACCTGCTGAGTCATCTCTCCAGCCCCCTTCTCATTCTTCTGGCTGCTTCTCCCTTGAAGGACAGTTTCCTTTGTGGTACAGAAGCATTTTTGTTTCGCAAGGTCTCATTTGTTGATTGTTGGCCTATTTCCCAAAAGACCAGAGCTCTGTTTAAAAACTCCTTACCTATGCCTATCATTTTGATGTATTTCCCTACTTTTTCTTCTAGCAGTTTCAAGGCTTATGATAAAAGGTCTTGATCCATTCAGAGTTGATTTTTTTGTGCAGGGTGAGAGATAAGGATCTAATTTCATTATTTTACATGTAGATATCTAGTTTCCCCAGCATTATTTGTTAAAGGAGCTGTCTTTTCTCCACTGAGTATTTTTCCTGGCTTTACGTGGGTCCTGGGGCATTGAACCAAGGTCATTAGGCTTTGCAGGCAAGTGTCTTAACCTCTGAGCTATCTCTCCCGCCCTTTCTGTTAAAAAAAATCAGTTTCTGTAGCTGTATGAATCTATTCTGTTCCATTGATCTATATGTCATTTTAGAAAAATCTTGTGGAGCTGGACAGATAGCTTAGCAGTTAAGGTGCTAGCCTACAAAGCCAAAGAACCCAGGTTTGATTCCCCAGGACCCATGTAAGCCAGATACACATGTCTGCAGTTCGTTTGCAGTGGCTGGAGGCTCTGATGAGTCCATTCTCTCTCTCTCAAATAAATAAACATTTTTTTAAAAATGCTTAAAAATGAAAAAAAAAAAAAGAAAAATCTTTTGTGAGTGCAGGTGGAGGTTAGAAGGCAACCTCAGGCCTCTGTCCTCACCTTCCACCTTATTCGAGGTCTTTCTCTGTCTGCCGCTGTGACAGGTGGCAGGCCAGCTGGCCCGTGAGCTTCTGGCGGCACTCCTGTTTCCCCTCTGCCCTCCTGTAGACATGTGCCCTGTGTGCAAGCCTAGCTTTAGTGGGCTCTCGGGCTTGCACTCTGTTCCTCACCCTCTGTGCCGTGTCCCCAGCCCTGTCCATCTCGCTCTTGCCCTTTCTTCTTCGTGCCGTTTGCCTGAGCGATCCATAAACCACTCATTGGCTTATTTAACTGGGGTGCTTTGGTCGAGGTGGCCCTGACTCCCGTGTGTTTAGGCTGACACTGTCCATGTGGTATTTACAGATGAATGGGAAGGAGGCACCCCTGTGACACATAGACCCGCAGGTACCCGCCTGGGTGAGCAGCTTTTGCCCCCTTGCATTTCAGGGTCTCTCCGGCCGTGTGGCTCGGTGAACAGCGTTGGGGCTAGCTCTGCTCTCAGAGCTTCTAGGTGCACAGTAAGAAAGACGTCAACAGTGACTTTCAGCAGAGCCAGCTGATGTCCTTCCAGTTCCCAATGCCCTCAGAAAGAGCGGTCCTTGTCTCGAGAGAGCAGGACCTAGCGTGAGGAATAGTGACGAGGCCGGTCATGCTTGGGAAGGCAGGAGGGTGGCTTCAGGGTGTCGTGTCCTTGTGTAAACTTGGACCAGAGGCTCCAAAATTCATTGGGGAACCATTGCTAGATAAGAGAACATTCTAAAGGGAAGAACCACCAGCAGTCACTTGCCCCTCATCTGGGGCACCCACTACCCCGTTACCCCCACTTCCACTGGGTTTGTTCCAGAAAGCCTGCATCTCAGAACATCTGCTCCCTGCCCACAAAACCCATCCCATGTCCCTCAAATCATGGAGAAACGTTTGGCGCTCACTAGCCATCAGTGTTATCAATAGCTTTCTTCTTTAACCAAGAAGTAAGTTACCCACTGGAGAAACACTGTGGGGTTTGTTTTCTGTTGTTGTTGCTTTTAATTAATTTTTACTTTATATTAATTATAACAGGTAATTCTCTTGTGGCTTTCTTTTATAACTGACTCGTTAAGAAAATTATTTCAGTGCTGGGGAGATGGCTCAGTGGTTAAAGGCCCTTGCTTGCAAAGCCTATCGGGCAAGGTTCAATTCTCCTGTACCCACATTAGCCAGATGTAGAAAGTGGTGCATGTACCCAGAGTTCTTGGGAGTGGCAAGGGGCCCTAGTGCAGCCATTCTCTCACTCTCTCTCTCTCTCACACACATTTTCTCTTAAACAAATGAGTAAATAAAATATTGTTTTAGGGGTTGGGGAAATGGCTTAGTGGTTAAGGCATTTGCCTGTGAAGCCTAAGGACCCTGGTTCGATTCCCCAGGACCAGCGTAGGCCAGATGCACAAGGGGGCACATCTGGAGTTCGTTTGCAGTGGCTGGAGACCCTGGCATGCCCATTCTCTCTCTCCCTCTGCCTCTTCCTCTTTCTCAAATAAATAGATAAATAAAATATTTTAAAAATATTGTTTTAAATATTTACTTATTTGCAATAATAATAAATGTATACATATATATACATATATGGAGAGAGAGAAAGAATGGCACGCCAGGGTCTCTAGCTGCTGCAGATGATCTCCAGATGCAGATGCCACTTTGTGTGTCTGACACTTTGTGTATGTGGCTTTATATGGGCGCTGGGGAATCGAACCCAGGTCATTAGGTGTTGCAGGCACTGTAACTGCTAAGCCATCTCTTCAGACCCTAAAATATTGTTTTAAAGAAAATAATTTCAGTTCAACTTTTAAGCAGGGAAGGAGAAGGGATGGTTGCTCTGCCTTTCCTGAGAAACCATGAGGGCAACAAGGACTGGGTCCCAGGGTCTGCCCCCAGGCCGGGGGTCAGCGTCGGCCTCCCCTCGTCGGCAGCAGAGGTGCGGGCCTCGGGATTAGCTGAGCGGCTTTGCAATGCAAGACTCCACTTGGCAAGAAAGATGTCTGGAATGGAGCAAGAGCCCAGGTGGGGCCTGGAAACTCGCCTGTGCCCTCTGTCTGAGGGCTCCCCTCGGCAGCCCAGCCGCTGCAGGCCCTCGGCTCTCCCTGCCCCATCCCCGTTCCAGTCCGCGCCGTGCTTGCTTGCTCTCTAGCCCGAGCCGAGACGCAGGGATTTTTCAAACTGTCATTTATCATGTGGGTGAAGCTTTTATCTCTCGTGTGGTGCCTATTACATCGGGGTTCTAATTCCCACCCCAGGACCCGTTCCCAGAGGATCAGGGCAGGCCTCACTAACCTTTCCATGTGTGTTTCATCTCCTGGAAGATAGAGTTAATATCTCCCCTGCTCACAGGAATGTGGGAATTAGTCATTGCTGCTCACAGAGCTAATCTCAAACCTGCTTAGCTGCCTGTGCACACTGTACCACTTCCATTGCCAGGCTCCAAACCAATACGTATAAGGTCACCACTTAATTCACAAATCCAAGAAAATGTTGTAGCCCTGCCCTGACTGACGATCAGAGCTTAGGGCCCCCACGAAAGTAGCTGTTCGTGCTGACGCTGCTCAGGCCACCCCAGCAGAAATTAAGAGTTAGAGGGTCGCTGTGGCGTGGGGTTTGTCTCTGTTGGTTCCAGGCTATGATGAATGTGGCTCCCCCCAACCCTCCCCCAGGGTAAGGTCTTACTCTAGCCCAAGATGACTTGAAACTCTGTATCTCAGGCTGGCCTTGAACTCATGGTGATCCTCCTACCTCTGCTTCCCAAGTGTTGGGATTAAAGGCGTGTGCCACAAGGCACAGCTGAGATGTATGTCTTCTGATGTCATTTCACTTGGAAGAATAATGGTCCCTCCCCACCACCAGCCCAGACAGAAACAACGTGAGATCTGAGGAAGGAAGGAGTGTTGCTACCTGAGAAGGTCAGGTGGCCAGGATGGAGGGTCATGAAGAGCGCTCTGGGAAGCTGATCCTCAGTGGCGGGCAGTAAGGAGGGAGCACTTTGGTCTTCCGAGTTGCCTCTTTCGGGATCTGACTCCCTCACTAACATATCCCATTGCCAAGGACCACCCAAAATATGACTTTTCTTTCCCATGAGAGATGTCACTTGGTGGTTCCCATCTGAGTTTTCTTGCCAACGCCCCCCACCCCACTATAAACTATCCCCCATGAAGGCCTTTCAGGAGGAGATGTGGTCTGAAGGTTCTCTGAGACAGGGTTTCTCCACACTGTGCTACTGGCTTTTGCTATTCGACCAGAGTCAACCAGAATGGTGGGGTCTCCCAGGCACTGGAGGGGGGGGTTGGGCATCCCTGGCCTCTGGGTACCGGATATGGACAGCAGTCACTTGTGCATGCAAGTGCCTTTAACCACTGAGCCATCTCCCCAGCCACAAGCGGTCACTTATGCCCAGCTGTGACAACCTCCTGTGTAAAGGCTGGGGAGAAGGGGCCTTAAGTCTCCCTGGCAGTGATTCAGGCAGCCTCTTAGGGCTCACTGACTTGCCGTGGGCAGGGGAGGTGTGGGGGTACTAGGGCCTCCGGCCCCAGGAAGGCAGAGAGAGAGAAGCCTGTGACTGGAGAGTGAATTTTGCCTTGTAAGCGAGCTTGCCGCATGCCTCGGTGGCCTTCCTCCCAGGTGCCCCTTTGGGCGCATCTGCAAACCAGTGGTGAGTCAGCGCTGACTGTGTTCATCAGTGTCACCGTCTAAGTGGGTGTGGGGTCACCAGCTCCTCCATGGCTGCGGGAACAGGCGCTCAGCTCATGAGGCGGCAGGACACTGGCCTCGCTAACGGCTGGTGTTGAGTAGCAGTGAGGGCCAGGTCCTGGCAGACTTCGGGGAGCCCCCCGCGCCACCCTGCGAGGGAGCAGGCCTGCACCCCGCGCCCTCAGAAGCAAGCGGACTCAGTTGCGCCATGCCCTTCATCAGCTTCAGGCAGTCTCATCTGGAGGCCTTGCTCCCTATCATATCAAGCAAATTAAAACACACCCACCCTTTAACAACAATTAATTTTCAGTAAAAGATATTTGAAAGGGCTTTAATGGTTTTTGCTTCTTAAATTATCCGGTGCTCGGTGATTCATCATAGTCACAATTACCTGTGATCGGCCCCACAACCAATGGGCGTCTTCAGGAAGCCCTGCACCTGTTTTCTCAGATGTAATGAAGTTTTTATGAATATACTGCATCATGAATACTGCACCAAGGAGGCCACAGCGCTGCATTTGGCAGGCGTTTAATGAAGCATTTATTAATTTTGATTTTTCAGCTTTCTTGTTGAATTTCTGAGGCCATCCTTTTGCCTCGTGGTGTACACAGTAGGGCGGAGTCCGGGGGGCCTGCGCTGCCGGCGCTGAGCAGGCCTGGAGGAGAAAGACCCCCGGGAGTCCACACAGTCCCCTTGCTGCGGGGAGGGCGTGCTGGCAGTTGGAGCTGCTCCCAGTTTCCTCTTTCTTAGTTTTTATAGTGGTAGAAATGAAGTCCTAACATCTGGAGAGCCACATGTGTGATATGCAAACGTCAACCACAGCATTCATTGCTTATTTCCTGGCTGATTTATTGGATGTCCCCATTCTGCGTTTCTGTTACAGCAAACGAAGCGTAATTACTGAGATAGGAAGCAAGGGGGGGCAATGACAGTGAGAAATTAGGTGCAATTGGGCGACGGACGTGTCCTCATGAGTTCCAACACCAGGCCCCGAATGGGACCCACTAGCGTTTTATAAAAAGGGGCTTCACCATTATTCACCATGCCCATTTCCCATTCCTTTTCTCCCACCCAGAGGCCGTGAGTCTCCCAGACACATATGGTAATATTTACAGATATAAAAAGGCCAAGACAATTAAAAACGTGTGCAGGCAGCTTCAGGGCTGACGTTATCGATGGCTTAGTGATCAATAGCGCCGTTTTCCCTTGACTTGCTGGATAAGAACAAGCCGTGGTCACAAAATTTAGAGAGCCCTGCAGAGCGCCTGCAAACCTCCCGCGCCGGCCGAATCACGGCTGATTTAAAGGCCGCGGGTGATGGAGCAAGGCCGGGTTTCCATCACTGTGCCTGGGAGAGGGGACCGCATCTGCGCGCTTCCGGGCTCCAGGTGGAAAGAGGCTGTTTATTACGGAATCTGGCTGCAAGTGAATGTTAATCTTGGGACCCACCTATGGCTTTAGGGGTGCACTGGGGGAGCCTGTCTTCATTCCCAAACACCAAGGACCTCACTCCACCCCAGTGCCAGCAGCCTTCCTAGGGGTTGTTTTTGAGAGAGATTTCAGACTTTTCCCTCTGGATGGCCTGGCTTCACTGGGCGTCAATGACACATGGGGTCACGTGAAGTACATTTCGTGTCTCATTTATTTTTTAAACTCGCCACGTACAGTTAGGCACTTTTTTTGTGTGTTGTGCTGGGAATTGAACCCAGGACCTTGTGTTGCCAGGCAAAGCCTCCTGTGCTAAGATCACCTCCCCAGCCTCTGGATTCTATTCAGAGATTCGTCATCTGGACTCACTCTGGACAGCCAATACAGAGGTTACTTGCCACACACTGGACACATAGCTCCAAGTGGAGAAGAACCGATTCAAGACAAACCAATGAAAGAAAGAATGTCACCTATTTGAGTACCATTTTTTTTTTAATAGTAAATGCCTGCTTCAATGAAACTAATTTAGATATTCTGGGTTCTATAAAAATCTACTGCTAAAATTATATTCTCTTTACTTTTTAAAAAGACATGTCTGTTAGAAAATTTGTAAGACCTAAGATGTGGCTTGCATTGCATTTTTGTTCTAAGACACTGGCCTAGAAGAAAAGAGGCCCAGGTGAGTAAAGAAACCTGTCCAAGGTCATGCAGCACGTGAGCGCCAGGTCCTTATGGCTAGCAGCATGGGCGTTTGTGGTACAAGTCTGTCCTTCTCCATCAGACTTTTCTCCATTGGCTCTACATCCCTGCAGACTCTGGCTTAATTCACAGCCCCTCTGTTTTCAGTTTCTTTGGCTCAGTCACCAGGGATTTGGGTAGCTTTTCCCAAGAGATACCATTCTCAGGTTGGCACACAGTGGTGTGATGGGGAAAAGGCAAGGCAGTCTCTTTCTTAATGCTTATTTAATTATATTTAATTAGGAATCTTGTCATCTTTTAGCCTGCAATTGGTCTCCTGGGGCCATCTGCTGCAAAGATTCTTTGAAAAATCTAAACTTTATTTCCTTCCATTGATCCATGTGCTTAATGGGCCTGAGGAGGAATGACATCACCATCCTCTGAGCTCACAATGAGAGGCCAAAGGAGAGATTCAGCAATGGTAGCTGAGCCTGCAAAGCTGTGTTCCAGAGGGCAGGTGACCCCCGCCCAGGCCCTTGCTCACGTATTCTTCCACAGTGCCCACTGAGTCATGGTGGGACCGTTAAACCTGTGCTTGCCCTGGTGTCTAATGCTGGTCTTCAATTTGACACCCAGGACTCCTGATTTGGCTATGGGTTGGTGTTGCCTCCAAGATGTCTGAGTGGATGAGCAAACTGTCTGCTGGACTCTTCCTGCGGGTTATGTCACGATCACTGCCGCCACCTGGGCCCAGCCGGGACATCCAGGCAGAATGGAGTCGCCCCTCCCCCGCAGCACTCTCTGGGCCCCCAGAGCCAGCTCCTGGCTGGGTTTTTCATATATCTCTCCGTCTGTTCCCAGAGCTTTGGGCCTTTAATTTGCACACAGTTATTTAATGGAATCATGTCACAGACTGGGTGTCCATGGCCCTGGTGGTCCCTGTGGCTAATGACTCCAGAAGCCCCCACTCACTGCTGTGCCCACATTCCTCATTTACAAAATGAGTCTCATCACAGCCTCTGCATCTCCCCTCTCTGAGTCTTTGAGAGATTCCAACAGTGTCGGAGAGAATGATAGGAAACTGCGGGTAAACAGGAGTGTGGTGTTTAAATGCGGGCCATTACCGTAATTGCCTTGTATTGTGGGCATATATTTCCTCTCCCCAATTAGATGTGCAATCCTCGGTGACAGCCGCCATGGCTCAGCCCCGGTTGGTATTCTCTACACATCCAGGATGGTGCTGAACATGTGGCTGCTGCTCAAAAAATATTTACTGAGTTTTATTTTGGTTATAAATCACCCTAAAAACTTCATCAGGGGCGGATCCAAGACCTCTCAGAGACAAGGCAGTGTGAGGAGCCCCCTCCGTTGGGCCTCAAAAATGAGCGCATCGGTGAATGAATGAAGACCTTGCGGCGTTTGCTTTATTCACCGTCTCCCATCTTTGACAGTAGTCGTGAAATCTGCTGGTACCCCCACTTCACACTGCCAGCTCCTCTGGGACATGCTTTCTGCTCCTCTGACTTCTATTAAGTAGTCAGACACAATATAAAATTCAGCAGAAAGATCACGCCTGGATTAATTAATCTCTCTTTTATGTGGGGAAAGGCATGAAAAGAGAGCATAAGAGAGAAAAGAAAATGAAACGAATCTCACACTTCCCGTGGCTGTCGCCTGTGAATTTCAGCCCTCCCACGCCTGGGCCCGGGGGCTCCTGCTCTGGGGTCGGATTGCTTAGCTGACATGACATGACATGAAACATCATATTGATAATTTCCCAGGAATGCTTTGCAGCCAAAAGGAAGAGGGGGAAGGGAGGGGGTAAGCATGTAGGAGCTACAGTGAGTGTATTTTCATAGTGACGTGCACCTTATTGTGAGGTTTGGCCGATACATCAACACAAGTGGAGTCTGTACTATCTCACCCTGCTCAGGAGAAATCATGGTAACACCCGGCCTCCAGATCAATATGGCCCAACCTCTCCATGGAGAAGAGATCAGAGAATACATATGGAGTAACTAGGGAATAAAACTGCAATCCAGTGGGCCTCAGGACAGGAGGGGCCGTTTCTCAGTCCCCTGGGCAGAAATGGATAGCTCCTGCATCTTCTCACTGCCAACGCTGCATTCTCTCTCCTATCTTCCAGAATGTCCATTAACCCCGGAGGACATTCCAGCTGGCCCCTCACCTCACCAAGATGCCGTAAATACAATGATTAACCAGTGCCCATAGCATTGAGATTTCCGGGCGCTCCTCCTCGCTGACAAGATACATCAGCTCCTGGCAGTCCTGTCCAGAAATTAATTTGCAGACAAGCGAGCGTCATTCCCCATGGTCGGCTGGGCTAACAGCTCCGTGGAAGTGAACCTGAGGATGGAAATAAGCTATTTCCATCCTCTTTACCATCCGGAGACCTGAGTACATGTGTGTCTCGGGAGGGTACTGTTATTATAGCCTGTTTGGAGAATACTAGCTACTATCAATGCTGCAAAAACAGGCTTCCACCCAAAGCCACACACAAGGTGCCTTTAAGTCTTGAGAGCGGCCTTTTAATCTTGACTTTGAAGTTGTTGGCAGAGCAAGAGTTATTTCAGCCCAGTGTCTGTTTTAATTTTTTTAAGTAGGGAGCTATTCACCATCCCCCAGCACTGCAGTGCAAGGGCTGTTCTCCAAAGCCCCAGCAGGGCCTAGGCAGGCTTCCTACCCTGTGGGTTAAAAGAACCCCAAAGCTCCCTACAGAGGAACATCAAACTTAGCATGAGTCACCTTTAGAGCCTGTGACATGGGGCTGGGAGATGACTCAGCGGGTAGAGTGCTTGTCACACACGCTTGAGGACCTGAGAACCCACATAAAATGTCAAGTGTGGGGGTGCGCGTCTGTAATCCCAGCAGTGTGAGGGGATCGCAGAGACAGGGTGGTAGAGGCTGGAGGATCCCTATGGCTTGCTGGTTAGCTAGTCTAGCAAATTGGTGGGTCTTGGGTTCAATAAAGGACCATAGCTCATAAAACTAAGATGAAGAGTAATTGAAGTAGACAGCCAATGCTGGCCTGTGGATTCCACATGCAAGTGCACACACGTGCATGGGCACCCATATACACACATGCACCCACACGCATAAGAACATGCCACAAATGCATACCACCCACTCCAAAGAAGACCTGTGACCGACGCTAGCAAAGATCTATGTGTGGCAATGCCAGCTACTGGGGGAAGGTCTGGATAGCCTACCTGGGGCGTAGGGGTCCCCTGAGAGACAGCTCCTGGCTCCTGGGGTGCTGGTGCTGCCCCTGGAGCCCCTACACTCTGCAGCTACCTGCTCTCCCTGGCCAAGCACACCCTCTCATGATTTTCTGGCCACAGTGGACCCCAGACCTCTAACGCTGGTTTTCATCTATCTTCTGTGCTCCAGGCCCATTGCTGGACTTCCTGGGAAACTCCTGGGCATATGTCTTGGAGTATGTCTGTCCATGGACAGCTGGCCCTTCCTTCCTCCTCTCTTTCTTTCTTTCTTTCTTTCTTTCTTTCTTTCTTTCTTTCTTTCTTTCTTTCTTTCTTTCTCTCTCTCTCTCTCTCTCTCTCTTTCTTTCCTTCCTTCCTTCCTCCCTTCTTTCTTTCCTCCCTCCGTCCCTCCCTCCCTTTCTTTCATTCTTTTTGGAATATCTTTTTATTTATCTAATTGAGAGAAAGAGAGAGAGAATGGGCGCGCCAGGGCCTCCAGCCTCTGCAAACGAACTCCAGACGCGTGTGCCCCCTTGTGCTTCCAGCTTACATGGGTCCTGGGGAATGTCGAACTGTGGTCCTTTGGCTTTGCAGGTAAATGCCTTAACTGCTAAGCCATCTCTCCAGCCCCCTTTCTCTCTCTCTCTCTCTTTCTCTTTCTTTCTTTCTTTTCTTCCTTCTTTCTTTCTTTCATTTTGCATGTATGTGTGCAGTACATGCATGCTTGTTTGCATTTTAAAATATTTTATTTATTTGCAAGCAGAGCAAGAAAGAGAGAGAGAATGGGTGCACCAGGGCCTCTGGCCACTGCAAAACAAATCCCAGACTTATATACCACTTTGTGTATCTGGCTTACATGGGTCCTGGGGAATCAAACCTGGGTCATTAGGCTTTGCAGGCAAGCACCTTATCCACTTACCCATCTCTCCAGGCCCCTAAAATTTTTAAAAATTTATTTGCAAGGGGAGAGAGTGAGAGAATGAGAATGGGTGTACTATGGCCTCTAGCCGCTGCCAACAAACCCCAGACTCATGCACCACTTTGAGCATCTGGCTTTATGTAGGTACCTGGGAATCAAACCCAGGTTTGCAAGCAAGCACCCTGAACTGCTGAGCCTCTTCTCCAGCCTGTGTGTGCATGTTTGTATTTGTGTGGGTGTATGTGTGTGCATGTGCGTGCAGAAGCCAAAGGTCAATATCAGGTCTCTTCCTTAGTTGCTCTATTCTTTGACACAGGGTTTCTCACTGAACTTAGAGCTCCCTGAATCAGCTAGACTAGCTATCCAGGGGTCCTCCTGTCTCCACCTCCCTAGCACTGGGATTACAGGGGCTTGCTGCCATGCCTGGCTTAAACCCCAAAGTTTAAATGGCTTCCCCCTGGCTCACCCAAAGCCTGCCTTCCCCCGTGCCTTCCCCTGTGCCTGCTGAACTCGCTGCTGTCTGCCTTGTCTCCTTCTTCTGGGAGATGCAGATGCCCCCACGACAACCAGCCACCTGTCCTTTGGAATTAATTCTCCCTTCTGCTGGGCTTGAAGCACAGTAGGTCTCTAAAAATATTTATTAAATGAATTTATATGTATTCAAACCCAGGAGATGGAGGAGCACCATCCAAGAAAGGATCTGATAAACAGAAGCTTCAGAGACATAGATCTCTATTCAAACCAATCCCTTTTATTTAAAAAAAAATTTTTTTTATTGTAGTGTGAACACTTAACATGAGCTCTAACCTCTTAACGAATTTTAAAGTGAAATGTAAATTATTAAATCAAATGATTGGGAGGAAAAGAGCTGAAAAGATACTCAGTATTCATGTGCTCTCTCTGAAATGTGCTAATTCTCATTATCATCATCTTGTGGCTGTCGTGCCTTGAGGATTACAGCCTGGCCTGGGCTGAGAGCTCGCACCTCTTCCCCGCCCCCAGGCCCCTGCCCCAGAGCTGCGGAAGAGGCAGACCAGGCTCTTCGGGAGCAGTGGTAGCCCTGCAAGCCTGGCCCACCACCCCGAACCCGGTGCTGCCCAGGGACCTTCCCTGGGCTTCTCGGTGTCTGCATTTTCCGGCCATGCTTGCTGTATCTGGGCTTCTAAAGGTTGAATGGTACAAGGCCCCAAGGTCTTGCTGAGGACTCAGTCTACAGAGAGAGCACACTGCTTCTTCCCTGGCACACAGCATTTCTGCCCACCAGTGAATTCAGCCCCGTGTCTGGAGCTCTTGGTGGATGGGCTGCAGGCCGCTGCGATGGGCAGAAATGTTCCCTCTAAGAGAAGCCAAAGGGATGCGTTTAGGGGAGCATGAGGCCTTGATCCTGGCTGGAAACAAGCCCCCACCGCTGAGCTAATTAACACTGCCAAGAATATCTGTGCATATAACACAGCATAAATATTTGGTCTCTCTTGAAGGTCTCCAGGGCCATGGCAGACAACAGCCTTCAACGCGCCCCGTCTACCTGTCTGCTCTGAAAGCGACAACACAGCACACAGCCCTCTAAATCCATTCTTCCCCATAGAGACAGCGGCAGCGTCCTGGTCATTGTGTTTAAAAGGATAGTAGATATGAAAAGTAGATTGGGCTGGAGCTGGATTTTTTTCCCCGCAAATGGGTGTTTTTACTAACTGCCTCATAGCAACAGGGCTGTGAGAAATTGCTACTTAAAATCAAGTTCATAGGAGTCTGGAAAACAGCTCTCCCAGACAGGAGGTGGGGGAGGTGGGGGGGAGGGGCTTCCAGAAAGTTCCATTCACTGGAAACTCAGAGCAGTGGAATGTTGGTATGATTTGGTGGTGGCTCATCTATTGCACTTCTAGGAAGGACCCCGTGGGCTGGGGAAGGGGAGAGGGGGTTCTGCCCTTTAGCAGGTTTTCATCAACTACTGAAATCCCAGA
This sequence comes from Jaculus jaculus, assembly GCF_020740685.1. Lineage (NCBI taxonomy): Eukaryota > Metazoa > Chordata > Mammalia > Rodentia > Dipodidae > Jaculus > Jaculus jaculus. The sequence goes on from NC_059109.1 coordinate 136,603,010, forward strand.
GCTGTTGGTGAGGTTGAGGCTGGGAATGTAGCATGGGCATGGATGACGGACAGGCAGACCTGGGTCAAGAGCCATCCTCCTTCCCTCTCTCCTTCTCTTCCTTCCTCCTTCCCCCATCCCTCTTCATTATTGAGATACAACCCATATCATATGCAGCTCCTCTCTTTGAAGAATGTGATGGTCAGGGGCTAGAGAGATGGCTCAGCAGTCAAGGCACTTGCCTGCAAAGCCTAAGGACCCAAGGACCCAGGTTCAACTACCCAGGACCCATGTAAGCCAGATGTACAAGGTGGCACATGCATCTGGAGTTTATTTGCAGTGGATAGAGGCCCTGGATCACTCATTCTTTCTCTCTCATAACTAAATATTTAAAAATATTTATTACATATATATACTTATATTTACATATTATATATTTTAAATAAATATATTTTTTAAAAATATGTGATGTTTTTTCTATATTCTCAATTCTGCAACGTGTCACTATAGTCCATTATAGAATATTTCCATCACCTTCATATGAAACTCTATAACTCTTCTTGCTTTTCTTTTTTTCTTTTGCGACAGGCTCTCCCTGTGTAGCCCACACTGGCCTTGAACTCATGGTCCTCCTGCCTCAGCCTCCCAAGTGCTGAGATGACAGGTTTGAGCCACCTGGGAACATTTGGTACTCTCCTCCATCTATTCCTGCCCCTGCATTCCCTCTAGCCCTTGGGAACCTCTGGATTGCAATCTGTCTGTCTCCCGAGCTTTTCCTGTTCTGGATTCTTCTATGAGTGGGGTAATGTGCCATGTGGCTTCTTTCACCTGGAATCATGATTTCAGGGTTGTCCATACTGCAGCCCAGGTGGTACCCCCTTCCCTTCGGGACAGGTCCTTTCTGACTTCCAGAATCTTCCTTGGTCGGACAGGATTCAGGGTGTCACCTGGGTCACACCTGTTCTTGCCTGCTGCTCTTGGTCCCTCTGCAGTGAGCTGCCGTTCGGTATAAGTGGGGATTGAGCCTTGGAAGGGCCTCTAAACAGGAATGGCTGCAGTGGAGCATATCCATCCACCCACACAGATCCCGTGTGACCCATGGGTGCATCTGACCGCATTTGTCTTGACAATGACTGATGCTGTACGCTCTGGGTTTATCTACAGCAGCTCCTAGTGACCACTGTGAGGCAGGAGATCATGAACCCCATTTAATGAGGGGGGAACCTGGGGTTCATGGAAGAAAGATGGGGCCCCTGTTCCTCCACAGGAGCATCTGCCTTTCTCTGGTTGCCTGAGCTTGAAAAACAGGAGTTGTCCAGACTTGAACTTTATTTTTGGCGTGTATGTGGTGCACAAGTGGTGCGTCATACGTGTGTCTGCGTGTGTGAGGAGAGGCCAAGATTGGGTGTTTCACTCAAGCACTCTCCACTTTACTTTTGTTTTTAATTTTTTTTTATTTGAGGGAGATAGATGAGAGAGAGAGAGAGAGAGAGAATGGATGTACCAGGGCCTCCAGCCACTGCAGACGAACTGCAGACACTTGTGCCACCATATGCATCTGGCTTATGTGGGTTCTGGGGAACTGAGCCTGGGTCCTTTGCCTTTGCAGGCAAGCGCCTTAACTGCTAAACCATCCTTCCAGCCCACCTTTTTAAGCTTTATATAGACAACCTCTATACATATAGCCAATATAACCCTTTCCCTCCTATATCCTTCCTCTTCTGAATTACTTCTTTCCACTGAGTCTCTATTTTACTTTGGTGTCATAATTTTTCCTCCTGTTGTGTAACTCTTGTGTGGGTGGTGTCAGCCACTATGAGTCATGAATACCATGGCCACTTTATTTATTTTTTTTTTTTGAGACAGGGTCTCTCACTCAATCCAGAGCTCACTGACTGGGTGAGGGCACATAGTAAGTTCTAGGGATCCCCCTGTCATGGCCTTTCCAGGGCTGGGGTAAGTGCAAACCATCATTCACAGCAGTGAACTTGAACTTTTCAACTTGAATGGGCCATGAGGCCCTGAGGAAACTAGACAATAGGTTTCCAAATGTAGCACTCTGCCACTCAGCACCCCAGGAACACAGAGATGCCAATAGATAAGGCCAGCCAGGCAGCGTAACTGTGGGGTGTGGAAGTTCGGCAGGCTGGAGCAGGCACCCAGGACAGCATCTGGGAAGAGGGCCCTTTGAGGTAAGACTACATGCTGCTTCCTGGCACAAAGCTACAAAGCGCTGTCATCCACCGGTGGGTGGCGGAGGAGGTGTTCCCTACACCTTTGATTAACTGTTCTTTGAGGAGGTAGGTGCAGGCATTTGGGCACGTGGGGTGGGTGATTAATCCTTCTGGAATCTGCTGGCCACAGTTTTGCTGTTGCAGGAGATTTTGCTGAGAGATCGATCGAATCTTCACAGAGTGCTGGGATGGTGTGGGGCGTTGCTCACTCCAGCGGGTCCTCACAGGAAGGAGGCCCCGCTCACAGCTCCAGGACCATGAGGCACACGCCCTTCAGGCTGGGGTGTCTGCAGCTGGACTTGAGGAATTCAGGAGCCCTTTCCATGCTGCAGTGCACAGGGAAGACCCCAAAAGGGAAGGATAAGACACGAAGGGACAGTGTCCCAACAATGGTCCTTACTCAAAAGGCAGAGGGTCTCCTGGGCTCTTTAGCAGCTCTGATCATTGTCCCTCAAAGGAAGAAATTTATGGGTCCTAGAAATGAGTGTGGAATGCAGTACAGAAAACAAGAACGTGGAACTCAAGAGTAGGGTGTGGCCAAGACAAAGGAGGTCCTTGGGGTACCTAAGTGTTTACCAGGCTCTTGGGGAGGCCCCGAGGCATGGGCTGACATCATCATGTGGCCCATTCCTCCATGTTGCTGGACTGCAAGACAGTGTGGATGGACTGTGAGAGTTGGGAAAAGATCTGATGAGAGTCAGGGAAGGGCTCTCTGGAGGGAGGATATTAAGGCCTGGTTGGCTAGATGTGAAGGCGCTTTTGGATTCAGTGTAAGTATTACTTTGTCCTGGGAATGGAACCAGTGTGAGCTAGGCTCAGAGCTGTCCAGTGTCCCAGTGTCCAGGGAATGACAGACTTACCAAGGGGCTGACTGCAACATGGGGCTAGCCGTCAGAAAGGAGGGAGGGGGAAGAAGTATGAAGGGATCAGTTCCTTCTGCAGCCCTGCTTGAGGGGTACAGGGAGGCTAGGCAAGATTGTTCTGAGGTCGCTGGGACCCCACTTTGGAAGCTGAGACACAAGAGCAGAGGGACCGCGGGAAAGGACTGCTGGCCGCGGCCTGCCTCCCCGTGATCCTTCAATGAGGGGAGTGGAGGCCTGGAGGCTTTGACGTTCCAGAAGAAAACAGTGTCAGCGTTCCCGCTGGCCTTTCCAGCCGAGCCTAACTACAGATGCCATCCCCCAAGTGTGATGTCACCGGTGGGCAGTTGGGACAGGACACCTCCAGTGACATGGGGCAGACAAGCAGCTTCAACACGTACGCCACAGAACCAAAGCGTCATCAGGCTCAGGCTCAAGGGTCCCAGTTTGGCCCAGCAACCGTCTTTCCGGGCTATGGTGGTGGGTGTGGCCAGTTCTGCTGGAAGCGGCTGCTTGAGGCCCGGGAGCGCCCAGGGCTGAGCCCAGCATAGCCCGCCCCCATGGTCCTTCCTCGGTACAAAGTGAGGTTCTTCTGGCTCCATAAAGTCAACGGTTAGTCAACTAGAAGGGAAGAGAAAGGACACCGGTTAGCTCGTCTTCACCCTTCCAGAGATGGGAGGCGCCGTCTTGGAAATGTCCCCTTCCCGGGGAGAGGGAAGCGGCGACAAACGTGAGAGCTTCAGGCCGGGTCAGGACGTCGGCCAGGGCGGGCGGAGCGACGTTGCCCTGAGGGTCACTCAGCTGTTTCTGGAGGCAGCCAGAGGCTGCTCTGCACAGTTAGGGTGCCCTCAGTGGGAAGGGCATTGTGTGGGGCCAGGCTCCTGGGACATCTCGGAAACCACACAGGACCACAGGGCTGGAGGGATTGGGGGGGAAAGGAAGGAAGGAGGTGGAAAGAGCTCAAAGGTCGGCCCACAGCTTCCCCGTGGATTGGCCCCATTAGGACTCCCGCCTGCCTCCGTGTCTGGATGGGTGCTGGGGGCGGGGGGGCAGCAGGCCTCCTCTCGTCAGTCTTTGAGCTTTGAGAGGTTTCTGTATTCTGCGGTGACAGAGGAAAGGTTGGAGAGGCTCTGCTCTGAGATGTAGGATGACTTCTACAGGAAAAGCGGTCAGAGCCCTCCCGACCTCTTGTTCCAAGGAGAACAGGCAGTAGTTTATCACGGTGGCATTGTATCATCATTCCAGCTAGAACCGGCTGATACCAGAGTAACAAAGGCAGATAAAGTGGGTGACTCAGCCCCGGGTCGGGAAAGGCTCAGGAAAGCGAGACAGCGGCCCCTCCCCAACCCGCAGCTGAAGTGCAAGGAGGGAGGACTGCCCAGAGCCGGTGCCTCCGGGGGTCCAGCGTGGCCCCGCTTAGCAGACTCTCGGCTGCACTGCTCTATCCTGAAGGCCCAGGTCTCCACCGTTCCGTCCACCTGCCCGCGACATTCACCCATGTGTGAGATCGTGGATGAAGGATGCTCTGTGAGTGAGCGCCTGCCTCATGGAGACTCTGAGCCAACATTTAACAAAACAGGTTCAGCTAAATGCATCTGTCCCTGCAGGAGCTCCCAAGGGCCAACACGCTAATGGGTGTCACGACTCCAGGAGGAGGTTTCACTACGTAGTGCTTTTCGAACTCACTTAAGTCTCACAAGATTATGGGCTGTGGGTTCTTGCAGCTTGGGATACTGTGACCTAATCTGACACTTATGACTCTGTCATCATTGCCATCGAGAACAACTCTGGGGCTGGAGAGATGGCTCAGTCCGTAAAGTGTTAGAGGCACAAGCGCGAGGACCTGAGTCTGGACCCCCAGCACCCTGAAACAGCCGGGGGGGGCACACTGGGGATCTCACGGGGTGGAGGACCTGAGTTTGGACCCCCAGCACCCTGAAACAGCCGGGGGGGGGGGCACACCGGGGATCTCACGGGGTGGAGGACCTGAGTCTGGACCCCCAGCACCCTGAAACAGCCAGGGGGGGCACACCGGGGATCTCACGGGGTGGAGGACCTGAGTTTGGACCCCCAGCATCCTGAAACAGCCGGGGGGGGGGCACACCGGGGATCTCACGGGGTGGAGGACCTGAGTCTGGACCCCCAGCACCCTGAAACAGCCGGGGGGGCACACCGGGGATCTCACGGGGTGGAGGACCTGAGTCTGGACCCCCAGCACCCTGAAACAGCCGGGGGGGGCACACCGGGGATCTCATGGGTGGAGGACCTGAGTTTGGACCCCCAGCATCCTGAAACAGCCGGGGGGGGCACACCGGGGATCTCACGGGGTGGAGGCGGAGACGGGAGGTCTCCTGGGAGTCTCTGGCTAGGTTGTCTAGCTGAATCAACGAGTTGTGAGTTTAATAAGAGACCTTCTCTCTCTCTCTCTCTCTCTCTCTACATACATACATACATACATACATACATACATATATATATATATATATATATATATATATATATATATATATATATATATAAACATATCCATACATACATATTCATTTATGGAAAACACCCAACGTAGACCTTTGGCCTCCACATGCGTGCTCATATACATGTGCATGTACCCATATACGTAAACATGCACACACACAACCTTGAAAATAGCAGTGAACAATTATCTGTCCATCTACTCAACTATCCATTCAACCACTCAGTGAATCAACCATCTGTCCATCCTTCCACTGACTTCATCTATCCATCTTTCCATCCACACACCTACCGTCTGTTTATCCACCCACTCATTTATCCATGACACACCTACTCATCCATCAATCTGTGTGTCCACCCACCCACTCAGCCACCCACCCACCTGTATACTCATGCCCATAAATCTAGGCAAGCAGCCACCCAGCTAGCAATACTGACCACAGAGAGAGTCCCCTGCAAGGCATAGTACTAGGACTCTGGCGAGTCTTTGGGAGTGCTTTGGGGGCACCCTATTCTAATACACAGTGACCTCCCAAATACACATAACTGGATTTCTGAGTGGAGTTCTTAGGGGAAAGTGTTAGAAGCTTAGAAAGGGAGAGTGTTTCTCTCCTTAGGTGTACTCATGAGGCCCCTGTGGATGAGGATCATCTGACCTGGACAGTGACCCACCTATGGAGAGCTAGAAGCTGGGCCAGGCACCCAGAGAGGCCAGGAGTCCTGACAAGTCAGACGTTCCCAAAAGCCAGGGTCCCCTTCCCCCAAGGCCAGAGGTCCCAACAGGCCCGGGCTCGACAGCACAGCCTGGCGCTGTCCCTCCTCCCCTCCCTGGCGCGTGCTTGGCAGTCGTGACTGCAGGATGAAGAGCTCCTCGTTACTGACAGCGTGTCTCTAATGAGGCCTCGTTCTTCTGCTGCATGCCTTTCCTCTGGTGCTGGCTTTGGAGACACTCAGTTGCATTAGAGTCAGAGGCTGAAATGTGTGTGATTAGCACCCTCAGATAAGGCGCTCAGGGTAGAATGAGCCAAACCCAGTGTTAGGCACTTTTCACCTGGGACCCCAGGAACTGATTTTCTAGAACATTCTACCAGAGGGTAACAATTGATCACAATCCTATACTTACCCAAAGGGTGCTGAAGAAGTTCTCATCACTTGCAGAGAAACCAGTCAAGGTTTCTGCTCCACGTCCACATAGGTATGGTGTGCAGTGTGGGGGCCCGGCTGTGAGTGTAGCCAGCACAGCGAGGCACCTAGTTCTTGGGGGTCCCATTCTGACTGGGGGTACAGACAACGAGGCACCAACTCACTCAAGATATTTACACACTGTGAGTAAGACTCGAGGAACCCGGTCCAAGCCACACGCTACAAAGTGGCGTCAGAGGAGAACAGCTTCAGAGAGGACACTTAGGGAAGTGGCATTTGAGCTGAGGCACAAGTGACAAGGAGGAGCCAGTGAGAGAAAAGCTAGGGGAGGTACAGCCAGTGCAAAGGCCCTGGGACATACGGGAGCTGAGGCATCTCCCGAAGCAGAAAGGTCGCCGTGGCTACAAGAAATCCAGCCGGGTCGGATCTGGTGCACAAGTCCTGTATGCTGAGGAGAGAGCACCCTCCCCCCGGGGCTGGGGGCCGTGGGAAGGAATTCTGACTTTAAACGTCATGGAACGCTGTTAGTGGGTCTTGGTAAGTGAGTGGTCTTTGCCTCATTTTGATATCTTTGCCTCAGTCTCTGAGGAAACAACAAGTTCTAAGGACCAGAGAGAAGCTGGGGACAGCAATCAGGGGTTGGTGTCCTAGGGGACAAGGGTGAGGCAGAGAGGCACAGGGTGTGCCATGGCAGTATCACCAGTGGGATCTGTGAAGACTGAAGATGGCGAGGGGCAAGGGCCACTGCGTGTCTGAGCAATGGATGCAGCCCAACTCCCAGACCTGGGGAAGGCGGGAGAAGCAGGGGAGAATGAGAGTCCGAGTTCTGCTGTGGTCCCGCTGAAGGAGAGATGTATTGATCTGTCAAGGGGACAGTGGCACACTGATATCAGGATCCTGGAGAGGACCTGGGTCAGGAGGACATGGGAACCGGGCAAAGAGAAACCATCAGAGTCAGGTGGTGGGATATAGTCCCACTGGCGTTGTACTCGGGGGTGGGATGTGGTCCCACGGCAGTTGTCTGGATCCAGCCGTGGCTGAAGCTGTCCCCTGAGGACGCGTCTGAGCCAAGTGGCCTCCATGCCTCTGTGTTTGTCTGCACTTGGTTTAAACCAAGCCTCTTTCCACCCCGCATGGGGCATTTGCTTTGGGCCCAAAGCACATCACCCTGGTGGGGTGTCATGACAAGAGGTGCTAAGGGGTAGGGTAGAAAGCGCAGTCTTTATCATCCCATCTTTGCCTCTGGCTGCTGAGTGACCTTGGACAAGGAGACTGGTTTCTCCCCCATCCCCGTTTGTTCGTTCGATGCGCTGTGCGAGGAGGAGATGAAATTTGAGGGGAGAGGACCCAGTCAGCGTCTGAGTAAGTACCAGCCCCTCCCCCACACACACTGATTAAAAGCTCAGGCTGGCCGTTATTTATGTCTTTGATTAATTGAACAATTGGGAAACAAATTAATTATCGCTTAATGGAGGCGGATTGGACGGCACAATCTTTGCAAACACGAGGCCTGGCGGGAGGGCGGACAAAGACGTCTCCTCGGCAGCGCGGATGCAAACCGCTCATGTAGAAAATCTCCCAGGCCCTTCTCATCTGGAAAATTTGCCTTTTCTGGACGTGCAGAATGTGGCTCTCTGCAGATAAAAGGTGACTTATGGTTTGAGCTGCTCGCTGTATGTCACCGTGCCTACAAATGGCAGTGGAGTAATCACTCTGGTGTCAACTGCATGGACTTTATCCAAGGCAAACCAGGCAGACGCCAAATCTCAGCTGTGGAGCCGGTTGCCACCATCATTTGGTTCAATCCACTTCTGTTGCTGGTCCCCCTGGTACCCTCAGGCCAGTTCTCCCCACAGGGGGGCATGGATCTCGTTTGAGCCGTACCAGGCTCTGCATGGAAAGATTCTTGACTTGGTAGAGGAGGAGGAGGAGAAGGAGGCCAAGGAAGGGGAGGAGGAGGCTGGGGAAGGGATCCTGCATCTTAAAACCACCCAGTTTACCCTCATGAAAGTTGTTTGCTTTCAGGAAAGTTCCAGGCAAGAGTTGGCAGGTAGGCCTCCTCCGTCCTATCCCTTCCCAGCATCACTCTCAGCCGCTGGGCACCAAGGGACGCTGCTTCAGCCCCTCCAGAGTCTGCCTGGCGGCCAGCCTCACTCAGGTGTCATCTCCCTTTGTTGAAGGTACCACGGTGATTTACAGACACAGCTCCCCGGACACTGGAGGAATTCTGATTTCTCAGGAGCCCGCCTCATCCTGCACCTTCCCCAGGGCTAGAAGGTCAGCTCCACTGCGGGTTACACTGGCTGTCCGAGCCAGCACATGGTGGCGCAGGCCAGGTGGAGAAGGGGCTGTGCCCCGTGTTCAACGGCTCGCATGAGCCTCGCTAGTGCTCAGTGCCCTCCTAGGCCAGGTGGAGGCCTTGCGCGTCTCAACCCAGTGTCCTGAAGTATCACCCCAAAGCAAGACATGCCTGCTCCCCCATGGAGGGAACACAGTGCTTGTGTGTAGAGGGCGCTGACTTCCCTCTCAGTCTGGTGAGGGGGCGTCTCCGCTCACCCCAGCAGCACCAGAAGAGACAAAATGAAGAGGGCGGCGGCAGCATGGAAGCCCGCAGGAGCTGAGAGCCCAGCGTGCGGAGCACAGCAGAGCAGGCACCGGACTGGATGAGGAGAGGCCCAGGCCCGAGCGGGGGTCTGGGGCTGCTTGGAACAAAGGCAGTGGCTGTTCCCTGGTGTGGGCACCTAGTCAGAGTCCCTGGGTGCTCAATCAAGGACCCTTGCCAAGACCCCAAAACCTTCTGGAACGAGAGACATTTAAAACTTCTCCCACATGGAATCCCTCTTACTCTCTCCACCCCAAGTTTTTTACTTGATCCTAGGTATACAGGTATATAAAATAGGTACACAAATTAAACATTCACGAATAATAAATCATAAAGAAATTTATTTTACAACAATCCTTTGGCAGATGTGGATAATTTATTAAAAAATAAAGTAAATTTGCATGGTAATGAGATGTATGTGTTCATTTTTATGTAAGAATTATATCCTGGGTGCATATTTGATCCTTCAGAGTGAGGGACATCTCCAGTGATTTCAGAATTGATTGGCATCTTGAATTTATAATCATCAAGGCTGAGATCACCACATTGAAAGAGCAGCCAGTGCAAAATGGCAGAAGTATGTTTCCAGCCATTTCAGAAATTGTAAATACTGTCCTCATCCCAAGTTAAAATTCATTTAAAGATTAAAAAAAAAAAATGAAGTGAGAGTTGGCAACTCAGGCAGCAATGTTTAAAATCAAACACTCTAAACCAATACAATACAGAGATGTGTTAATTTGACACTTACACGCTGAAGAATGACAGCAGGAAAATATTAAAAGTCATTGTTTTCTATAATTAAACTGTTCTGTTTCCATGAGAGCAGAACACTTTGCATGTGCAGTCAAAACACTATGATTTATAATTTATAACATACAATCTGAGCCAAGATGTCTCAGGCAGCATTCATTGAATTGGTGTGGCGTGTGGCGCATGGTGCAAAGTGCCCGTGTGTGTTCAGAGCCAGGCTACAGTGAAGTCATGGGATGCAACACGAGGTGACCGCTACCAGAGACACTTTGAAGCCATTCCATGTCCGAATCAAGTTCTGCTTGTTGTCTCTTCAGAAGCTTTCCATGGCTGTTGAATTTTGTTTGTGACCACCGCCCCCCCAAACTCCATCCTTACAGCCTTCATCACCTACAGGGTAAGAAGCTTTCCTCCAGACAACCAAGTTGATCTCAGAATTGTCCTTCCAAGGACAACTGCGGCCCTGTGGGTTTGCTGTTAGTAGAAGGCCCTGTCTGGACAAGGGTCCATAGGAGCTGGGGAGGGTCTGAGGGTACAGCGGTATCCCTCCCAATTCCTTTTCACGTGAAATAGCAGTGGCTCTGTGAAGACTCTCTCTCTCTCTCTCCTCTCTCTCTCTCTCTCTCTCTCTTTCTCTTTCACACACACACACACACACACACACACACACACACACACACACACGCCACCTCCTTAGAGACACATCTGTGAATTACCACTCAGCAGGGCAGCCTCAGCACAGGGCAGGGGTCGTCCATCATGTGTGTTTGGGGGCCGCCAGGTGTTGGATGTTGCTGGCTGGGTGTGAAGGGGGCAGGTTAGAAATTGTGATGCTCAGATCTTTTACCCTCCTCTTTCCTAGCAGTATCAGGAGGTCCTACAAGCGCTGCAATCAGGAGCGAGTGAGATGGTTTTCTACGTGTCCAAGGACTTGCTGTGCAGTCTGGGAAGCATGGTAAACTGTGGTCCCATGCAGAAAGTCTAACTAGCGGACAGAGAGGGGCATGAGGACAGGTCAGGGTCCTTGCAGCAGATACTTTGTTCTCCAAGAAATCTGTGAGCCTATGTGGTGGGTCTGGTCCCGTGGCAAGGGCTACAGGATGGCAGCGGGAAAGGTATGCCTTCAGCGGGGGCTCACATTCTCTGATGGGCATTCAGCAATCCCACAGCATACAGAAGCAATAGAGTGCTCATCAAGGGAGCGTCTTTGTAAGGCATAGGCAGACAGAGTACGGAGCCGAGAGTTCAGCCAAGCTTCCCCAGGGAAAGGAGATTACTAATCCTGGAGCTGAAGGTCAAGCCAGAGTCACCTAGGCAGATAGGGCCGGGCGAGACTTCTGCGTAGAAGGAGTCACTGTGCAAAGTTCACAGAGGTGCAGAGAGAGACAGGGAAGGGAGTGGAGGGTGGACAGGGCTTTAGGGGAAGTCATGTGGAGCAGCCTTTAGGGTAAGAACAATGGGGTTTCCAGTAAGCATTTTAAACATGACATAGTTTAACTTGTGAAAGATTAATGTCTACTTCTGGCCATGGCAGATAACAGGGGCCAAATGGAATAACTGGGAAACTGGACAAGATGTATGAAACAATTGTTGTCAAACACTGGGTAAGTGGTAGCCTGGGTCTCTGAGTGCAGAGGAGGAAACAGGCCAGGGAGCCCCATGGTCACTGGGCCTTCTGGAGAGAAAGGAAAGGGACTCAAGCAAAATGCAGCTGGCTTGGAGCAGTGAGGAGAGCACACTTGGAAAACTGGGAGAATGGGGGCTGCAATGTGCAGGTGGGATTGTTCAAGGGAGAGAGGAAGAAATCCAGAAATTGGTATGGTTGTGAATCTTAACAGGACACAAAGATGCATGCATGGATGGAATTTCATGCAACCATGACAACAGTGACTTGGGAGCACAGAGCTGATTGGCTTCCAGGGCTAATCACACAGGGCTTGGAGGCACTTGAGGTTGGATTAGCCCTGGTGAAGAGTCTCATTGATTGAAGATAGAGCATTCACTGGGAGATCAGAAAAGCCACACCTTGTCAGGAGACCCAAACTACTTCTAAATATTACCCTAGACCCACTGCAATAAGGATGAAAAACAACTCTAAAATAACCAAACTGAAACACATATTTGCTTTGTCTGAAAGATTTTTTTTTTTTGCCTACCATCTACCTTCCCAAACAAGTGCAACTCTGAAGAAAAACTAGATAGAGCCCAGACACTACAATGTAAGTGTCACGATGTTCAGCACTGAATCAAAAATCTCTAGACATGTTGGCAAGCTGGAGCATGTGACATACAACTTGGGGACTGTCGGAAACAACCCCAGAAATGACAAGAATGATGGTGTTAGCAAACAAAGACATTAAAGCAATGATTAAAACCCAGGCATGGTGGTCTACAATCCCAGCACTTGGGAGGCTCTCTCATTCCTTTGTTCCCTCATCCTTCCTTCTTCTTTTCTTCCTTCCTTCTTCTCTTCCTCCTTTCTTTCTTCTTCCTTCTTCCCTCCTTCCCTTCCTTCCCTTATTCTTTCTTTACTCATTCCTTTCTCTTTCTTTCTTTTCTTTTCTTTTCTTTTTTTTTTTTTTTTTGATAGGGTCTCATGTAGCCTAGGCAGGCTTTGAACTCTATTTAGCCAAGTACAACCTTGAATTTCTGATCCTCCTTCTTCCACCTGGTTAGCGCTAAGATTACACCAGGCCCAGTCTATGCGGTGCTGATGACTGAACCCAAGGCCCTGTGTATGCAAGCCGCTCTACCCACTGAGCAACATCCCCTTTTTGTGTACTTTTCAAGCAGGAAGCATTTGTGTGTGTGTGTGTGTGTGTGTGTGTGTGTGTGTGTGTGTGTCTGCCAGCCCAAGAATGGCGTCTCTCAGCTCTGGCACAGTGCCGGGAGTCAGAACCAGTGGGATGGACTCTACTGTGCTCTTATGTACAAAGCTGATGGCGTGAAATGAGAGCTTGGAAGTCAGCGCCACACTGGAGGGAAGGACAGACACTAGAAGGAGCCGGGGGCTAAGAGCAGAATTTCAACTCTAAAATTCTGAGTGGCACAGCAAAGCAGTCAGGCTGGTTACATGTGCTTAAAGGGAGCAGGCCAGGGCAATGTGGAGAGGTGACAGGAGAGCCAGCTGGAAGGGGCATGTCTCCCTGGGATGCTCAGGGCTGCAGGGCTCAGGCTGTGCCGTGGTTTTTGACCACATGAATGTAGAAGAAAAGGCAGCATGGGGCTGGGCAGATGGCTCAGCAGTTAAAGGCAGTAACTTGCAAAGCCTGGTGACCTGGGTTAGATTCCCCAGTACCCACGTAAAGCCAGATGTACAAAGTGGGTGCATGCATCTGGAACTAGTTTGCAGTGGCAGGAGGCTCTGGGGCCATATTCTCTCTGTATCTCTCTCAAATAAATTTTAAAAAAGTATATTTTTAAAAGAAAAAGCAGCAGGTTTATTGCCCCCAGTAGGGACACGTGTGTACAGGCAGCTCTCTGCGAAGCTGCATCCACTCCCTTGGTGAGAGAGATGGCTGTGGAGACCAAGGTCAAGGTCAGCCAGTAGAGAGAGGAGTCAGCTGCTTGGGGGGGTGGGGGCGGGAGGTTTCTTTTCTCAGGAGATAGAGGCTTTCCAAATCCTTGGAGTCTCTTTTCCTGCCTCTTTGGTCCCCTTTGAGAGAGCTCAGCCATCATCACTCAGTGAAATTCAGCGGTTGCAATTTCTGGTAACTTTAGACAGGTGACAGACCCAACAGCTCTGCTCCAGCGTCCCCATGTGCAGAGCGCGGCCAGAGGACGTGTCGGTGAGACAACTCGAGATGAGCCCATGCTCTCTCCTGCTGGGCCAGGAGGGCGGAGAGAAGGCACCAGGCGTGTCTGACACAATGTCGTCCACCTCTGGAGGGTCCTTCACTGCCCATGGCCTGTCCCCCACCCCAGCTGAACTGGCTGCAGAACCTACGTTGCCTCATGCAACATGAAAAGGCAGGATCGCCTATTCCAGAATTACCAAGAAAGCTAAGAAATGACATCGGATTGCGGAATGGAGGGTGCTTGCACTCTGATGCCATTGGGGTGCGGAGCAGCATGCCCCATGAACAAAATCACCAGAGGAGTGGAGACTACGGTGTGTGCGGCCGTGCCTTCAACACTCCTTGGTCATCCTCTCAGAGTTGATCGGAGCCAGGGTAGATAGGCAGGCCCGAGAGATGAGAGCGTTCTCTCAGGGCACCCACTGATGCAGGGCCCCGTTCCAGCTCTTGGTCAGTCTGGGCAAGTTTCTGAGTGTCTTCTGACTTCAGTTTCCCCAGCACTGTCTCTGGGATTGTGGAAGGAATGAAGTGGGCAGCAGGAGGGCAGCAGAGGCCCACCACTAAGGGCCAGATGTGCTATGTCGTGAACTTCAGTGCACAGCCCAGGCCTGGAAGGCCCCGCATGGAGTGCCACGGAGGCAGGAAAGGCAAGTGAAGAAGTTCAAAGCCAAGATCTTGACTCTGTGAGACTGTCCCCTTGAATCTCCTCAGCCATCCTGGGTGACATGCCCCTCCCTCTGGGACTTCTGAGCTAGGGCTCACCTGTGTCTGCTGCCTCCAGTTAGCCACCATCAGCCTCCAGTAGTCCTTTCTCCAGGAACAAGTCCTCTTTGCCCATCTTTAGTTTCTTCTGGCTTGCCCCAGCCCCCTGTGCATTGACCCATACGTGCATACTTTTGGATAACTGTGTGATGGAGAGCTCCTACCTGTCTCCCCACCCCACCCAGCCCCGCTATAGGGACAGCGTGCTTGGTGCTCAGTCCTGGGCAGGGGTAGAAGGAGACGAAGGAAGACAGACACAAGGCGGAGACAGAGCATTCCGAGGAGACCCTGTGCCAGGGTTACAGGCATGGAGCCTGGGTGGGGGTCTAGACGCGGGGCTTGCATGGAGTCCAGATGTCTTCTGCTATGTACATCTGGTCCTATGGCCAGGTGAGAGGTATGGGTCCTTCTCTTGGGCACTGGGACGACTCTGAAGGGCACGGCGGCTGGCACTGGCAGCCTGCAATTTGCATTTTTAGGAAGAGCAGTCACAGCTGTTCTGAGAGTGGATTTATAGTCAGGCTTCTTTGTTCAAGTCCCCAGAGCCATTTTCTTCTTGTTTATGGGTTTCTGCCTCTCAGGGACCAGCCAGGAGTTGATTCTTCCTGAGTCATGTTGTGACCTTGGCCAAGTGCAGCTTCCCTGGCTGCTCTGGCCTCAGCAAGCTTCTGCCTGCCATTGAGCTGTCCCCCGCTGTCTGGGTGATCCTCCACACGGCCTGGAAGACTCCCTGGGCTCCGTGTTTGGGGCTGCCCTGGAGGTCCCCGCCTGAGGACGTTCATAGGCTCAACAGGATAGCAATTTTCACCTGTTAGTATCAGACTTCAGTTGAAACATATGCCTGGGCTACCCTATTTTGACTCCTTCCTTCCTTCCTTTCTTGGTATTGAGGATGGAATCCAGTGGATGGTAGGCAAGCAACGCCACTGAACTATAGCACCAGCCCTTTTTATTTTCTGTTTTATTATTATTATTATTATTATTTTGTTTTTCAAGGTAGTGTCTTGCTGTAGCCCAGACTGACCTGGAATTCACTATGTAGCCTCAGGCTGGCCTTAAATTCCTACCTCAGCCTCCTGAGTGCTGGGATTAAAGGTGTGCACTACCATGCCCAGCTTCTTTTTATTTTGGCACAGGGTCTTCCCAAGTTGCCTAGGCTAGCCTTGAACTTATTTTGTAGTCCAAGCAAGCCTTGAACATGCAATCCTCCTTCCTTAGCCTCCAGAACAGCTGGGAAGACAAGCATGTACCACCGGGCCCCTCCGTGGCTCCTATTCCCCACCGCACCCTACCCTCTCTTCTCTGCTCGGGGCGAGTACATGGGGCTAAAAGGAAGGGCATGAAGTGTTGTTGAGAACCCCCCTTGGGGCCTTCCTGGGTGATGTTTTCAATAACACAGAAAAGCTGCTCTGCTCTGCAGAGCACGGTATCTAGCGCTCAGAGCCCACTCTCCCTTCTGGTGCCCCAGAGGGGCCTCCTTGTCTTAGCAATCTGTGCAAACACCTCATTTCTGTTGTTATGGTTTCCTTGGAAAACAGAGAAAGGCTCAGCCAGGGGGCGTGGACTGCAGGTGGGTTTGCTGCCCCAAAGTAAACACGATTCTGGGATGGAAAAGCTCCTTGAGATCTCACTTGACATTTTACAAAGAAACAGAACTGTTGTTAAAGACATCCTCAGCAAAGCCACCTATATCTTCCTTCCAAAGAGCCTTTCTGGAAGATGAACACAGAGCTGAAGCAATGGGTCCTTAGTCGTCCTTGTGCTGGTTCTGGGAGCCGCACACAGTCACCCCTGACAGAGATCCGCTCAGTGACGTGGAAGCTCAGCCCTGGGGTCCTACAGCCCCGAGCTGTAAGGTCACCTCCATTAGCTACCCTTCGCAGATCGTTCCTGGATCAGAGGAGAGGGTCGAGCCCTGGATTTTGTGTTTGCAGACGTTTATGGTTGTTGTTACTCATGACTGCATGCATGTGTGTGCAGGCTCATGTGTCACAGGTGTACGGGTGTGCAGGTGCACATGCGTGTGGAGGCCGGAGGACCTCTGCTGTAGACAGCTCCATGTTGCCGGGCGAACAGCCAAACCAGGCACATTTTGGGGAGGAAGGGATTTATTTCAAGTGTATAGATCCAGGGGGATCCATCAGTGGTGGAAGAGGCTGACTCCATACACCCGAGCAGGGAGAAACAACCAAGCAGCCACTAAACTCCACAGGCAGCAAGCGCAAAACCTGTAGCCAACGGCAGGGAGCCCCTTCCCCAGAACTCACATTGCTCTGGCTTGGAATTCAGCTCTGCCCCCCACACACCTTTAGGCTGGAGCCCAGGATCCATCCCAGGGACACTGCCTCCAGTCAGGCAGCTGGAGACCTGTGTTACAAGCTTTAATAAAACACCCGAGTCTATGGGAGACACGTATTCAAACTACCAAACATACTTGGGCGTAATTTATTAAGAATGTCATTGATTTTTTTTTTTTTTTTTTGAGGTAGGGTCTTACTCTAGCCCAGGCTGAGCTGGAATTCACTATGTATTCTCAGACTGGCCTCAGAGTCACAGTGATCCTTATACTTCTGCCTCCCAAGTGCAGGAATTAAAAACATGTGTCACTATACCCAGCATGTTTTGTTTGGTTTTTGGTTTTTCAAGGTAGGGTCTCACTGTAGCCCAGGCTGACCTGGAATTCATTATGTAGTCTCAAGGTGCCCTTGAACTCATGGTGATCCTCCTACCTCTGCCTCCCAAGTGCTGGGATTCAAGGCGTGCACCGCCATGCCTGGCTGTATTTTTAATTTTTTGATCAGGGTTTCTCACTGGCCTAAAGCTAAGCTCCAGAAATTGACCTGTTACCACCTCCCCAGTGCTGAGATTTGTAAGTGTACGAAACCACAGGCAGCCTTTTCAGGTACTGGGCTTGAACTAGGTCCTCATTCTAGCAAGACAAGCACTTTACTGACTAAGCCACATCTCTAGTCCCTTACCATCATTTTTTTTTTTTTTAATGTTTCACGGTTTTTTGTGGTGTGAGGGATTGAAGCCAGGGCCTTGCACATGCTGTGTGTGGTGGTTTGAGTGTAAACCGTTCCCCCTGGCCTCCAGCGTTAGTACGAGAGTCTTCCTCTTCATCCGTGGCTGGTGGGACCTTTGGAAGGTGGAGCCTTGCTCCAGGAGGTGTGTCGCTGGGGGAGGGCTTTGCGGTTTGTTTGTCCAGCTCACGAGGTGTTCAGCACTCACTGTTTCTTGCTACCTCTCTTCCACTGCTGATGTTGAAGATGGGAGCTGGCTGCCATGTTTTCATCGCTATAATGAAGCTTCCCCTTGAAACTGTCAGTCTGAAGTAAGCCTTCTTTCCCATCAGCCGCTTCTGGTCAGGTGTTTTGTCCCAGCGATGAGAAGGTGCCTGCCACTCTGTACAAGCACTCTGCGTGGAGTCATGCCCCAGTTCTATGAGCGTTTATGAGTGGGATCAAGGATGGCTGTGAGAGCTACCCCCTTCGCACCCCACTTCCTGCTACAGCAGGCTTCTGGTCGGCAGCTCGGCCTCCCTGGTTGAGTCCTTTGAGCACAAGAACATTAGAAGCAGAAGAGGCTTCAGCATGGAAATGCTCAACCTGCTGCCTGGCCAGAGTCAATCGTGCAACTGTCCTGGCTTCCTCCGCCACGGCCACAGGGCCGCAAGGACCGCCATGGGCTTTAGGACCAGTGAAGCCACCTTGACCCCTCCCAGGTATTCTCAGAGTCCGGGTCTTATGACCAGAAATAAGGAGGGGGAGGATCAACCTCGGTTCTTTTTCGAGATAGGATCTCCCTCTAGCAAAGGATGGCTTGGAACTCACAGCGATCCTCCTGCCTCTGCCGCCTGAGTGCTGCAATTAGATGTGTACCACCATGCCTGGCTGCTCTTTTCTTTTATAAATGTCCACGTACCTGGTCATATGAAAGGGCTCCAAATTCCAACTTGGGCATCTTTGGGACCTCAGCAGCGGCTGGCCACAGACACAGATGAAGTGGCTCTCCCCAGCCGGAGGGACGAAAACAAGGGCCTGCCTGAGGGAAAGGAGTCTTTGTCAAGGCACTGCTCCAGGGCGGGGTCAGGTATGAGCATCGGCACAGAGATGTTAGGAAAACACAAACCTCTCCATGGGGAGCTGGAGGGTGGCACAGAAATTGGATCACCAGGAGGCCAGCCACTCTCCGCCACCCCAGTACTGGCTGTTGACTGACTTAGGCTTTTCTGATTAACTTCACGAAGGATCACCCCTCCACCCCCACCCCTGTGTGCGAGGGCACCTCCTGACCCGGAAATGGTCTCTGCTAACCGAGTGACCTTTACAGAATGGCAATGCAGTGTCCCCTCTGGGGTTCCCGGAATAATAAATCACCCGAGGGCCATTGAGAGATGAGGCCACGTGAGGAGGCAGACAAAGGACAAAGAGGGGACAATCAATCTAACTTCTAGGGATCAGTAATGCTTTTGCAGTAATTTTTCTGAACTGTAATTATGATTCAATAATACAAATATTAACATCTGGAATCCTGCCACTTAAATCTCTGCCAGTTCTGTTTAGAAATGGGATGCTTAGGAGGCCCCATTCCTTCTCGCTCAGGGGTATTAGCAAAACAAGGGAGTGGGAGAAAAGGTGGAGAAATGGTTCAAACATGGAGCCTGCTGGCTCCTCATTGGAGGAGAGCCTCCATGGGGAAGGCCATCCATCAGACCCCCGCCTGCCAGCCAAGACAATCCAAAGACCTTCAAACCAACCTGGGTATGAGAAGCACTAAGAAAGAAGCAAGACAAATTGTGCCTATTTGTGTTTCTGTCCTGGGCTAAAATAGGAACCCTACACTGTGAGTTTGACGATTATTATTTTTTTGTTGTTGCCCTTTCGAATTTCAGGGTCAGAAGGTCGGTCCTAATGGGTCTAGCCTCTCAGTTTTCAGCTCATTGCAAATGCCTCTTGTGCACACAAAACTCATTGTACTTTTAACCTTTTGTGTGTGTCTCTGTGTGTGTGTGTGTGTCTGTGTGTGTGTGTGTGTGTGTTTGCGTGTTCTTATGTGGGTGCGTGTGGGTGTGCATGTATATACACATGCGTGGAGGTAAGACATTGATGCCGGTGTTTGCTTCAATTACTCTCCACTTCGTTTTTTGATACCTCGTCTCTTACTGAACCCAGAGTTCATCAATTTGGCTAGACAAGCTAAGCAAGCTCCCAGGATCCTCCTCTCTCCATCTCCCAAGTGCTGGGATTATAGGCACCAGGCAGCACACCTGGCTTTTATGTGGGAGCTAGGGAGCTGAACTTAACTCCTTCCTTGTGCTAATGAAGCAAACACTGTGCCCAGAGTCGTCTCCTCTGACCCTTATTTTAAACTTTTAAAACCCTTTTCCGGGCATCACAGAAGTGGTGGGAAATATATCCCCTTTCCTTCCCCATCTCCCGGTTCTGGGAATTGAATTCAGGGTCTCGTGCATTCCAGGCAAGCACTCTACCATTGAACGATATCCTCAACCCATTCCTACTTTTAATTCTGAGACAGGCGCTACTCAAAACTGCCCAGGCTGGCCTTGAACTTTCAGTCTTCCTTCCTCAGCCTCTTGAGTTGCTGGGGTGACAGGCCCGCACCACCAGGCCCTAATCCCCCTTTTCATTGACCCCTAAATATGCCCCTCTCCGTGTTCTCGTGTCCACGGAGGAAGGAAAGCTGAACTCAACAAGATGAAGGGCATTTAGAAAGAAAACGCCTTGCAGCCACCATCGCAAGCATCAGTGTGAAATAACCGGGGCATTTTCCCCTAGCGGGGTGAGAAGGCAGAGAGCCTGGAGGGCGTTGTGGGGTGCAGAGAAAAGCTGCCCCTGAATCCTCTCAGATGAGTAACCCCTGCTTATTAATTTTTAACTTTTGATAGTTTTTATTACCCAAGCTTGTACATTCCCCCTTGAAGGTCCAAAGACTAGAACAGAACGGGGCTCTAAGGCATTTTGCAAAGACTTAAGCAAAACAAACACCCCCCCCCCCCCTGCAGTTTTAGGCTTCCTGGCTGTGAGTCAGAGGCCAGGCGGGCAGGGGCGGATTAAAGAACAGCATCAGGTGTCCTGAGAATTACACAGCCACTGCCTTCAAACCAAGGGCCCACGAGGTTTAATGACCAGATGTTTATCTAGCCAGAATTCATTTTGATGTGCATTTTACAAGCCACTGGTCAAGATATAAAAGTAGTTTAAGCCCAGAAAAAAATTACTGAGGGCAGAAATCGAGCAGTTTGTAAATCCATAGGATTTTATGCCTTGAGGATAGCAAATCCTTTCCTTTAGATAATGTAAATTGGGCAGAAGTCACAAATAGGGAAGTAACAAACTCTGTTGTGATCCTTCTCCCAGCCACCAACACAGGAAAGCGCAGGCTAGAAGGCAGCCTTGCGCCCCGAAGGCCTCCACGAGGAAGGCTGAGAGAGGACCAACCAAGCCAGGTGCTCTTCAGGGTCGGGATTTTGCTCTTCCTGGCAAACTCACCTTCTCCTCACTTGACATCTCTCTTGAGTGCTAACACAGAGCCCCAGCCACCTCCACTCCCAGAAAGCTCAAGTTTTGGGTGCCTGCATTTGGGCAAGAGTTATAACATTTTCCATCTTCTAGCTGGGGCTGGAATGTTGATCCTGTGTAATTGTTTTATTTGTTTTCTCCACTTTCCTTGGAATGTCTACCCGTGGCCCCTGTCCTGGCTTGGCAGCCCTCCGAAGCTACATTGGTTATGAACATTCCCAAGTACACGTGGACGTGTCAGTTAAATAATACCATAATATTATACAGTCACAATTCTGTTCTAAATGTGCCAACAGTTCAAAAAAAAATCCATTTTCTGTGCTCTCCTTCCCCATTCTTTCCTGCCACCTACAGTGTGATGACTTTGGAAGCCACCATCTCCTTGGAAAGAGGACAGACAG
Source organism: Jaculus jaculus (assembly GCF_020740685.1). Taxonomy (NCBI): domain Eukaryota; kingdom Metazoa; phylum Chordata; class Mammalia; order Rodentia; family Dipodidae; genus Jaculus; species Jaculus jaculus. The sequence continues at coordinate 136,624,552 of NC_059109.1, forward strand.
CTAAGGCTCAGTCATGGATTGCCCCCTTCCACAAATTCGACTATACAGAGAATATTCCTTACAGGCCTCTCAGTAGTGCTGTCCAGAAGCAACATAATCCTTTGAAAACAATCTTTGAAGCTGGGTCTGGTGGCTCAGGCTTGTAATCCCAGTTTCTTGGGAGGCTCCCAATTTCAAGAGCAAGTTAGTGAGACGCTGGCTCAGTACATACAGAGATGAGAAGAGAGAGAGGGAGAGAGGGAGAGGGATGTTGTCACTGGTAGAGAACATACTTGGTTAGCGTGTTCAAGGCTCTGGTTCCCCCCAGCACTTTGATTGGGAAGACTTTACTTTGCCCCTACACCTTCAAACTTTTATCCCACCGGAAGGCAATTTATTCACAAGGTCAATGTATTTCCAAGATGGAAGCCAGTAAGAAACTTCAGCCACTGCTGGTACTTCTCTTCACTAACACAAAAAGTGGCTTGTTTTTCCTAAAAGATAATGAAAGAGTAAAGGAAGAAAACCTGTCCGCAGACACAGAAATTTGGAAAGATTACCATTCAGTCAGAAAACTCAACCAGAATCCCATAGAGAACTATCAGTGAGAGTCCCAACACACCCCACCCCCAGAAGCACTAGACTGTAGGCTGGTATTGTGGTGGGAGAATGGTGGGTGGCAAAAGATTTCACTCAAGACCCCAAAGTAGAAAAGGACGAGTGGATGGAGCACACCTAAAGGGAAAAGTGGGCAAGGCAGTCATTTAAAAAAAAAAAGTCTCTTGGGCTGGAGAGATAGCTTAGTGGGTAAGGCACTTGCTTGCAAAGCCAAAGGACCCAGGTTTGATTCCCCAGGACCCATGTAAACCAGATGCACAAGGTGGCACATGTGTCTGAAATTTGTTTGTAGCAGTTGGAGGCCATGGCATGCCCAGTCTATATCTCTGTATCTCTCTCCCTCCCTCTTAAATAAATAAATAAAAATTTTAAATTAAAAAAATGCCACTTGTGAATCTGTGGGCTATGATGCTTTTTTTCTGGTAGCTGTGACCATTTCAGTTTTGTTCTTGTCAAGTAAGGAGGGCAGTTCTGATTGGTCAGTGTTTGACTCTGGGTGGGCACTGGGTTTATAGGCAGGAGCTCTGGCATTGTCCTGGATTAGTCCTGTCACCCCTCTATCCTGGCTTTCTTGCTACTAATTTGACTGTAGATGTCCAACCCAGATGTGTACAAATCTTGTACCTGGTACGTGAGGGAAAGTTTCAAAGCCAGATATGACAGGCCATCTTTGTGATATATGGACTATCTCAGAGAGGTAGAGGTAGGAGGATCATCTGTTCTATGCCATCCTGAGCTGTTAGAGTCAGACCCTGTGTCAAAAGCAAAAACAACAAAGCCGGTGTGGTGGCACATACCTTTAAACCCAGCACTCCGGAGGTAGAGGTGGGAGGATCGCTGTTGAGTTCTAGGCCAGCCTGAGACTACATGGCAAATTCCAGGTCGGCCTGGACTAAAGTGAGACTCTACCTCGAAAAAAACAAAAACAAACAAGCAAACAAAGAAACAGGGGGGTGTAAAGAAATAGCTCAGTTGATAAGAGTATTTCCTGAACAAGCACAAGGGCCAGCAGAGGCCGGAGACCACTGGAGTTCATTCCCCGGCATTCACATCAGCAGCCAGGTCCAGCCGTGCATGTCTGTAACGCCATCCCTGTCGAGAACACAGGTTCACTGGAGTCTGAAAATGGCAAGCTCAGTTAAAGACTCCATTCCAATGAAACAAGTAGGTAAGGGGTGCAGGAGGGATGTCTGTCCTTCCATGCATGTGCAAGGGCTGCACACACTAGTGCATACACACACGGCATACATACTACACAATGCACATGCAGAAATGTAAATCCCACCCCCACAAAACAAAGAGTTTGAGTGGGGGGTTGGCCTGTGCCTGTCTTTGTACATAAAGTTTTATTTGAATAGCCGCACACATTTGTTCAAATCTTGTGAGTGGCTATTTCGTGCTAGGACAGCACCGTAGTTGCTGTGTTTATAATTCTTTGTGTGATGGCGTGAAAACAGCAAACATTCAATAGACATCAAACTTTAAATTGTGAATTTTTATCTTTTTCCACAAGGTTGCTTTTCTCCTAATGCTGGTGGTGACCGTGCAGTGAGCTGCCATCCCCGTGATCCCCAGAATAAACAGGGCACCTCTGCAGCTAGGGCTTTGGATGTGGAGCTTCTCATTTTCCTGTCCAGTCATGTCTACAACACGTCCATCTCTGTCTCCAGCTCATTCTATCTTACAATTTTCCACTTAACTTTTCATGGCTTGTCTTAGGCCTGCTTTTCAACTTTTAAAAAGTTTTAAAAATTATTGATTTACGAGGGGGAGGGGAGCGAATGGGAAAGCCAGGGCCTCTAGCCACTGCAAATGAACTCCAGATGCATGTGCCACCATGTATATCTGGCCTAATGGAAAATTGAACCTGGGTCCTTAGGCTTTGTAGACAATCACCTTAACCATGAAGCCATCTCTCCAGCCCTGCTTTCCAACTTGTTTTAGGGGGTTAAGTGATCCTACTAATCACCAAAGGTACAAGTCACCCTTGGGAAGGCATGATAGAAAGGCTCACTTCTTCCCACTCCCACGTAGTGGTCTTGGGGCTGGCTGGGACCACCCTTCTGCTCCTGCTGAGACTTGTGTTCATGACAATAGGCCACTACTTCATGAGATGATCAGAGTTTTGTCTTTCAGGTAAAGTACTTGGGAGGTGAAGACTCAGATCAGGGTCCTAAGTGAGGGTACAGGCCCATGTCACTTCTTTTCCCAGCACATCCATTTCTTTAAAAAAAAAAAATACATACATACATACATATATATTATTGACAACTTATATACTTACAGACAACAAACCATGGTATTTCCTTTCCCTCCCCCACTTTCTCCTTCATAATTCTGCTCTCCATCATATCCCCTCCCTCTCTCCATTAGTCTCTCTTTTAATTTGATGTCATCATCTTTTTCTCCTATTATGAGGGTCTTGTGTGGGAATTGCTAAGCACTGTGAGGTCTTGGCTATTGAGGCCAGTTTCTGTCCAGACGGTTGTATGTAAGGAGTGGTGCCCTTCCTTTGGCTCTTATGTCCTTCCCGCCACCTCTTCCGCAGTGAGCCCCGAGCCTTGGATGGTGTGAGGTGTTTCAGCCAGCACGTCCATTCCTATTTGAGTCTGCCTCCCAGACAGCTCATGACATCATTCACTTCTCCTCTTCAATTCCTGCCAGGCCACTGCCTTCAATTACTTGACTAACTAACAGTTTCCTAATGGGTCTTCTTAAAGCCCATTTACCCATCTGTCCCTTCCATTATTCCTCGCATTATCCATCTCTTCTGCCATTCATCCATCCGTCATCCCTTCCTTCCTTTCTTCTAGCTATCTTACCATCCATCCACGCACGCATCCATCCCGACATCTTCCCACCCTCCACTGCTTCTGCCACACATCTACTTTCCGTGTATATGTCCACGGTTACTATGTCTCAAGCACTGTGTGGGTCCCATGGAAACTATATAGAGGAAGAGAGGCCCCTGAACCCACAGCAATTTCAAAGAAGGCTCACGAGAGAAAGGAGCGTGCTGTCGTGAGAGAGAATGACATCCAGGGTCCTGCATGGCGAAGGTTTGGGGGCATGAAGGGCCTCCCCAGGGAGGTGAACATAATTCATTTTCAAAACTGGGGCAGGCATGAGGGGCGAGAGGAGTGCTGCTAGGGAAATTGCCACAAAGCAGGGCTGGCCATGGTAAACTGAGATACAAGCGTGTAAGGACAGGTGGAGAGAGTCGGAGGCAAGGAGGAGAGATGGAGAGGAAAGAAAGTGGGGCATTGGACAAGGGAAAGTTGGGGAGTGGAGGCTAAGTGACTATGGGGAAAAAGTTAAATGAGACGGCTCGGGAGAGAGAAAGATGTAGGCAGTGTTTCTTTGTACTATAAATTAGGACTTTGCACTGAGGGGATGGCTTAGTGGTTTCCCTACAAAGCCAAAGGACTCAGGTTCTATTCAATGCACAAGGTGGCACATGCATCTGGAGTTTGTTTGCAGTGGCTGGAGGTCCTGGCTTGCCTGTTCTCTCTCTCTCTCTCTCTCTCTCTTTATTTCTCTGTCAAATAAATAAAATAAATAAAAATAAATTGGGACTTTTCGTAATGCTATTCTTTGGGGGGGGGGGGGGTTATAGGCAAGTACATGCATTTGTGTGTGCACAGACCAGTGGATGAAGTCAGATGTTTCCTATGTTGGTCTTCCACCTTACGTTTTTGTGACAGAGTTTCTCTCTGAACCAGAAGATCACTGCTTTTAGTTAGATTGGCTAAACAATGAGCAGTGATCCTCCTGCCTCTGTGCCCTCGGCACCAGGGTTATTACAGGTGTGCCCCATACACCTGACTTGTATGTGGGTGCTGGGAATTCAAGCTCAAATCCTCCTACTTTTAGTGTCTATTATTCTACCAAAAGATACAAACTAGGGGGCTGGGGAGATGGCTCTGCAGCTAAAAGCACCCGCTGCCTGAGCAAAAGAGCCTCTGGGAATGGCCAAGGCAAACCCCCAGAGCCCGGATGAAGTTGAGTTTGGCATGGCCACTGTGGTGGCTTGAGTGTAAAATGTCCCCCATAAAGAAAGGTCAGGAAGATTGCTAGAGCCACATCATGTCCAGAGGCATTGCATCTCCCCAATAATTGACTGCTCCTTCCACAACACATAACCCACAATCCCCATGGGGATAACCTGTGACCCCAATGAGGAGGGTCCCTTCAGAAAAGGGGCAGAGGTGAGGGAAAGGATGGTACCAACACATGATGTTCCCATAGTAGGTATATCCATAATTAATAAAAAAGTGTCCCTCATAACTCAAGTGTTTGTGATTAAGCCTCCTACTTAGGGCCAGCTGGTGGAGCCTTTGGGAAGTGGAGCCCTGCTGCAGGTGATGTATCACTGGGTGGCTCTGGGGATTTGATATGCCAGCCAACTGGGTGTTCAGAGTTAGCTCACTATTGCTGTTGTTTTCCTGCAGCTGGTGTATGAAGATGTGAGCCAGTTGCTATGATTTCTCGACCATGATGAAAGTTCCCCTCAAAACTATAAGCTGGACACAAACCCACTCCTCCCATAAGCTACTTCTGGTTGGGTGTTTTGTCTTAGCAACAAAAGCCCTTCAGAGAATTGGTACCAAGAGTGGGGTAGTTGCTGTGATCAACCTAACCATATAGTTTTGGGTCTTTTGGAACTGATTTGTGGGAAGAATATGGAAGGATTTGTAACTTTAGGCTAGAGAAGCCTTGTGGTACTGTAAGCAGAGCTTGACTGGACATTCTGGTGAGTGTTTGAAAGGCCAAAGTGCAGAGAAAAGTATGGACTGTGAAACCTTGGTCTTTAAGGTTTCAGAGGGGAAAGAAAGGACTTTGTCAGAAATGGCCTACTGACAGAGAGGCTGACTGCATTCCACTCATAGCCTGTGAGCTTGAGCAGAGTTGAATTTAATGGAGTTGTGTGTTTGGTGGAGAAAACTGTAAAATAGAAAGATATGAAAACTATACAGCTTGAAAGCATGGGTGGTGCACACCTTTAATCCCAGCACTTGGGAGGCAGAGGTAGGAGGATCACCTTGAGTTCAAGGCTATCCTGAGACTGCATAGTAAATTTCAGGTCAGCCTGAGCTAGAGTGAGACCCTACCTTGAAAAACAAACAAAACAAAACAAAACAAAAACCAAAGAAACACCATATATAGAAAGACTGACACAGAAAGAAATTAAGCAGATTTGAAGTTCCAGGCCCAGAGACTGAAGACAAGGGCAAATTTTCCAAAGGCTTTTGGAACCCAGAGGATGTCATCATGGCTCCTAGGTGCTGGGTATAAAACTGCAGGATTTGATGTTTGCTCTTCTAGGTTTTGGTTGTGCATTGGTCCAGTCTCTCCTTGTTATGCCTTCTTTTTGCCATGGGAATGTTACTCTGTGCCACTGTGGATTAGAAGCACGCAACTTGCCTGTTGGTTTGACAAGGCTCACAGTTAAGAGACTATCTTTGATCACAGATGAAACTTTGAACCTTGGCTTGGTGTCAGGATCAGTGAAGAATATGGGGACTTTTAAGGTTGGATTGAATGTATACAGTATTGTGTGAGAATCACTGGGGCTCACTGATGGATAACAACTCTGGGTTGAGGGAAATACATAGATGAGCAAAAGAAGGAACACCCCGTGACCTCCTCTGGCCTCAGCACACATCTGCACACACATGTTTGTACACCATATTTCACATACCCCACATACAACATACTCTACACACACACACACACATACATGATTCATGTTAGAGGACAGGATGCTGATTTTTGACTCTGATGAGTTTTAGCCATTTGGGAGGAGTTTTTTTAAAAATACTTTTATTTATTTACAGAGAGAGATAGAGAGAAGAGAGACAGAGAGCATGGGTACACCAGGGCCTCCACCTACTACAAATTAACTCCAGAGGCATGTACCACTCGTGTGTCTGGCTCATATGGGTACTGGGGAATCAAACCTGGGTCCTTAGGCTTTGCAGGTATGTGCCTTAACTGCTGAGCTATCTCTCCAGCCTGGGGAGTTTTTTGTGTGTGAGTGAGTCTCACTGAATAACTTGGATCACCACCACACACAGGGGCCCATGGACCTGATGACAGTGACCCTCGAACTCACTCCCCCAGAGAAACTGCTGAGGGCAGCGATCTGCCTGCAATCTGCTGGCCCAGGACACCAGCATCTGGTGTGTGCTTGGCAACAGTTTGCTGTGGAATGTGCAAACGGGCCCCATAGAAGTTAATCTCCCCTCTGAGACGCATCTGAGGGCCTGTCCCCTGCTCACTGTTCATCTCTCAGCCTCTGCAGGATGATGTACCTGCTCCCCGGAAGGAAGAGAGCCCAGGAAAAACACTCTCTAGGACCCTTTTAAGAACTTCCGCCTCCTGCAGGACTCAGCAGCTGGGACGCAGGACTCTGCTTAATGACTTGCGCAGGCTTCTGAGCAAGAAAGGGACGTGTGTCTATTGGTCCGAGGGCTCTTAGGGTGTCTCTGGCACAGGCCAGTCCCACAGTGTTTCAGCCCCTGGCATAGAGGCCACGTGGAGCCAATTAGGTAATGGACACAGAGGAATCAATGGTGTGGGAGGCAGAGCGTGGACAACTGACTACACGCCTGGAGGTCTCAGGGACTCTGATGGACAGACTTTTCTAGTTGTGATAGGTAATCATTTTTTTTTAATTTTTAATTTTTTATTAACATTTTCCATGATTATAAAAAAAAATCCCAAGGTAATTCCCTCCCTCCCCCTCACACTTTCCCCTTTGAAATTCCATTCTCCATCATATTACCTTCCCATCTCAATCATTGTACTTACATATATACAATATCAACCTATTAAGTACCCTCCTCCCTTCCTTTCTCTTCCCTGTATGTCTCCTTTTTAACTTACTGGCCTCTGCTACTAAGTATTTTCCTTCTCACGCAGAAGCCCAATCATCTGTAGCTAGGATCCACATATGAGAGAGAATATGTGGCGCTCGGCTTTCTGGGCCTGGGTTACCTCTAGCTAGGATCCACATATGAGAGAGAATATGTGGCGCTCGGCTTTCTGGGCCTGGGTTACCTCACTTAGTATAATCCTTTCCAGATCCATCCATTTTTCTACAAATTTCCTAACTTCATTTTTCTTTACCACTGAGTAGAACTCCATTGTATAAATGTGCCACATCTTCATTATCCACTCATCAGTTGAGGGACATCTAGGCTGGTTCCATTTCCCAGCTATTATAAATTGAGCAGCAATAAACATGGTTGAGCAGGTACTTCTAAGGAAATGAGATGAGTCCTTTGGATATATGCCTAGAAGTGCTATAGCTGGGTCATATGGTAGATCAATCTCTAGCTGTTTTAGGAACCTCCACACTGTTTTCCACAATGGCTGGACCAGATTGCATTCCCACCAGCAGTGTAGAAGGGTTCCTTTTTTTCCACATCCCCACCAACATTTATGATCATTTGTTTTCATGATGGTGGCCAATCTGACAGGAGTGAGATGGAATCTCAATGTAGTTTTAATCTGCATTTCCCTGATGACTAGTGACATAGAACATTTTCTTTAGATGCTTATATGCCATTCGTATTTCTTCCTTTGAGAATGCTCTATTTAGCACCATAGCCCATTTTTTGATTGGCTTGTTTTACTCATTATTATTTAACTTTTTAGGGTCTTTGTATATCCTAGATATTAATCCTCTATCAGATATATAGCTGGCGAAGATTTTTTCCCATTCTGTAGGTTGCCTCTTTGCTTTTTACACTGTGTCCTTTGCAGTGCAAAATCTTTGTAATTTCATGAGGTCCCAGTGATTAATCTGTGGTTTTATTGCCTGAGCAATTGGGGTTGTATTAGAAAGTCTTTGCCAAGACCAATATGTTGAAGGGTTTCCCCTACTTTTTCCTCTAGCAGTTTCAGAGTTTCAGGTCTGATGTTAAGGTCTTTAATACATTTGGACTTAATTCTTGTGCATGGAGAGAGAGAAGAATCTATTTTCATCCTTCTGCAGATATATATCCAGTTTTCCCAACACCATTTGCTGAAGAGGCTGTCTTTTCTCCAATGAGTATTTTTGGCATTTTTATCGAATATCAGGTGGCTATAGCTACTTGGGCTTACATCTGGGTCCTCTATTCTGTTCCACTGATCTACATGTCTGTTTTTGTGCCAGTACCACACTGTTTTTGTTACTATGGCTCTGTAGTATAGGTTAAAATCAGGTATGGTGATACCACCAGCCTTATTTTTGTTGCTCAGTATTATTTTAGATATTCGAGGTTTTTTGTGATTCCAAATGAATTTTTGGATTGTTTTTTCTATTTCCATGAAGAATGCCTTTGGAATTTTGATAGGGATTGCATTAAATGTGTAGATTGCTTTAGGTAAGATTGCCATTTTCACAATATTGATTCTTCCAATCTAGGAACAAGGGATGTTTCTCCACTTTCTAGTGTCTTCTGCAATTTCTCACATGAGTGTTTTAAAGTTCTCATTGTAGAGATTCTTTACTTCCTTCGTCAGGTTTATTCCAAGGTACTTTTTTTTTTTTTTGATGCAATTGTGAATGGGAGTGATTCTCTGATTTCATCCTCTGTGTGTTTGTTGTTAGCATATATGAAGGCTACTGACTTCTGTGTATTTATTTTGTATCCTGCTACATGGCTGTAGGTTTTTATCAGCTCTAATAGTTTGCTAGTAGAGTCTTTAGGGTCCTTTATGTATAGAATCATGTCATCTGTAAATAATGATAACTTGATCTCTTCCTTTCCAATTTGTATCCCTTTTATGTGTGTCTCTTGCCTTATTGCTATGGCTAAGACTTCCAAAACTATATTAAATAAAAGTGGGGACAGTGGACACCCTTGTCTTGTTCCTGATTTTAGTGGAAAAGCTTCCAGTTTTTCCCCACTTAGTAATATGTTGCCTGTAGGCTTGTCATAAATAGCCTTTATTATATTGAGATATGTTCCTTCTATTCCCAGTCTCTGTAGGACTTATCATGAAGGGATGTTGGATTTTGTCAAATGTTTGCTCTGAGTCTAATGAGATGATCATGTGATTTTTGTCCTTCAACCCGATTATGTAATGTATTACATTTATAGATTTGCGTATGTTGAACCATCCCTGCATCTCTGGGATAAAGCCTACTTGGTCAGGGTGAATGATCTTTTTGATATACTCTTGTATTCTGTTTGCCAATATTTTGTTGAGAATTTTTGCATTTATGTTCATGAGGGAGATTGGTCTATAATTTTCTGTTTTTGTTCTATCTTTGCCTGGTTTTGGTATCAGGGTGATGCTGGCCTGTGATAGGTAATCTTAATTGTCAACTTGACTGAATTTTGAATCACCATGGAAACACACCTCTCCGTGTGTCTATAAGAGTGTTCCAAAGAGTTATCACTGAGGAGGAAAGAGCCACCCTGAGCCTGGGCAGTACCACCCATGGGCCATAGTCCTGGACTGAATGGAAAGAGAAAGAGTGCTGAGAAGCGGCCTTCATCTCTGCTTCCTGACTGCAGGCTTCATGTGACCAGCTGTGCCTCACTCCTGTGGCCATGCCTTCTCCTCTGCGGAGGGCTGGACCCTCAAGCTAGGTTGCTTATGTTAGGCACTTTGTCACAGCAGTGAGACCAGTAGGAAATTGGAGCTCTTATGAGATACCTCCTGATTTTATTTTGTTTTAATCTTTTAAAATTAATTCATTAATTTATTTTTGGTTTTTTGAGGTAGGGTCTCACTCAAGCCCAGGCTGACCTGGAATTCACTATGGAGTCTCAGGGTGGCCTCGAACTCACAGTGATCCTCCTACCTCTGCCTCCCGAGTGCTGGGATTAAAGGCGTGCGCCACCACGCCCAGCTTACTTTTTAATGTTTTTATTTACTTATTAGAGAAAAGAATGAGCATGGGCACATCGGGCCTCTTGGCACTGCAGGTGAACTCTGGACGCATGTGCCACCTCATGCATCTGGCTTTCTGTGGGTGCGGGGGAATGGAACCCGGGCTGTCAGGCTTCGCAAGCAGTGCTTTCAACCATGGAGCCATCTTCCCAGCTCTGTCTCCTGATTTTAAGTTTAAGCAGTGGAATAACTACCAAGAAAACAAGAATTTTCAAGCAAGACATGTGCTTTCGCCTGTGGGGTACGTTGAGTTGGAGTCTCAGGGAGTTCCCTGAGAGCTGCAAATGAACCAGCCAAAGCCGAGGGTGGGGTGGTGGCGGGGGCAGGGGAGGGGGCAGGTGGTGGTCAGGACCTTGATCTGCCAGCTGCCTCTGTAACCGCAAGTCCCCCGCCCCCCTGCCCCAGTCAGCCCGGGTCCGCCGTCACCCTCTGTCGGTCCCCGTGAGCTTGCCCCAGCCTTGTGTCACCCCCCTCGCTGGCTTTTCCTCTCTCCTCCCGCCCCAAGCTCAGCACGGGGTGTCTGCTTTCTTCTCTCCAAAGCAGGGCAAGGAGACAGCCACGACAAACATTAGGAGATCACAACCTCAGCAGTGCCCCTCAGGAGTGTGGAGCCACCATCAGACCTGGTGGGGAGTCAAGTGGAGTGGGAGGATGTGGCAGCCACAGAGGCCTCGCTGGGGGACGTCAGCTCCTACACTGCACAGACCCTGGACCCCCACTCCTGCACCCCCGCCTGGGTCTTAGCTCTAAGCCTGGCTCCACCCTGGACAGCTCTCAGGCTTGAAGCCAGGCCTGGCCTCCTCAGGAAGCCCTTCCTACCTTACCAGCCTCCGGGGTTGGGGACTGCTTCTAGGTACCCCGGGCTCTGGAGTCCTTTATGCCATCCGCATTCTTTTCACTTCCTTTCCCTGCTCCTGCCCCGTGTACCTGGGCTGTACACGCCATCTTGCACGTGGACATGGGAGCCTGTAGTGTCCATGATTCTATTCTACTCTTGGCCCTTTGGGCCACTGCCTGATTAATGCCAGCAGTACTGAAGAAGGAGAGGGCATGTGCCAGGCCCTATATTAGGTACCTCTTGCTCAGGTGCCACCCTGTCTCCAATTACTCATGAGGAGGTTGGCGGCGGTGGGGGGGGGGACAGAGACTGTCAAATGGGAAAGGAGGGCTCAGTCCAGCTCTGCTCATTCTTGAAGCTACTACACCGGTCCTGACTCTCACAGCAGAAACGAGGTGATACACAGGGCCTCATAGCAAATACCCCAGGCTTTGTGGTCTGTGCTGCATGTCACAGCTACATAATCCCCTTGCCGTCGTGTTGAAGTGGCTACACAATTAGGATCCAAAGACACTGTTGTAAGCTCTGGTGGTGGTGGGATTTGGTGTGTACAGACCTTTGTTTATGGCCTTGGCGAATGCTAGTAAACCAAGATGCCAGTGTGTTACAAGACATCCTGGTTTCAGGAGTGCAGTAATGTGAAGAAAAAAAATAAAAGACACATATTAGAATTAAGGAGACCTGCCATTTGTTGAGTGGACGGTGAATAGCTGAGCTGGGTGTGTAATGGAGGGCTCCCAGGAAACATGAACAACTGTGGATACTCTTAGAATGGTCTTCCCAGCACCCTTTGCTCATACTCAGGGCATGTAAAGAAAATGAAGCTGTGCTGGAGAGATGGTTTAGCAGTTAAGGCACTTGCATGTGAGGCCTAAGGACCCAGGTTCAATTCCCCAAGACCCACATAAGCCAGATGCACAAGGTGGCACATGCTTCTGGAGTTCATTTTCAGTGCCTGGAGGCCCTGGTGTGCCTCTTCTCTCTCTCTTATAAATAAATAAATACATAAAATATTTTTTAAAAAATAAATTGAACATTGAAGGCCCTGTCAAGCTGGACTTCTGAAGAGGTGGAGGGTGATAGTGGTCACCTGTGGTCACTGGAGCCAGCCAGGGTACTTCTCTCGTTCCCTGACAGCACTTCGGAAGGACTGAGTTGAGGGATCTCCCTGGACAGTAGAGCCATGCCCTGCGGGTTTTCTCAGAATATCCACCCTTGTTTGTCAGATGCTCCTGTTTCTAATGGTGAGGGAAAGGTGTAATGTGGGATTTCACAGTGCCTTGCATATAGTAGGCGCCCAATACCTATTGAAGCAAATCAAGTTCCCAAGTCCTTGTCTTGTGCAGTGACCATCTAAGATATCTTTCTCCTCTGAAGGGCCTGGCAGTTGTGGCTAAAAGCTAAGCAGCACCATAACCTGCTTGAAACCACATACACAATTTGTATGAATTCTGGCATATGACCAAGACATGATCTTTTTCTGTTGTATTCTCTGCAAATATTTCTGCCACTAAACTGTAAAGGCAGCACATGAATAGGAAGGAGGACCTGTGTCCCTCACTGCCTGTTTGGCTTGCGTCAGCTGGCGAGGCAGGGCCAGAGGTGGTTCATATTTATGCCAAGACTTTGTCTACAGAAATGGAATACTGAATGCACTATATTTAATCAATTAAAGTTTAAGGTGATTCTTATCTAATAAAAAAAAGAAAGAAAGAAAAGGAACTGAAGCCTCGGGAAATGAAAAATTTGCTTGTGGTCAGCCATTCCCCTTGGTTCTGACAGCAATGAGGTGTCCAGTCACTGACCTTCCACAGCAGGCCGGGTGCTGCCCCTCAGGCGAAGGAGGCAGCCACCAAGGTATAGCAAGCGTGCAGAGACCAGTCATGCCTTTCCATCCCGTCTGCGGCAGCTGGATTAGGCTCTACTGAACTCCCCTCATCACAGCTGACCAGGGAACAGGTGTCTCTAAAGCAGGCCCCTGCCCTCAGGGTGCTTAGATGGCTCTAATTGGATAAACCTCTGGGCGTGAGATCTCAGAGGCGCCAGGCCCATGCTGTGCCCATGAACACTCCTGAGATGTGTCACGTAAGGATTTTCTAGGCAGGAATGAGTCAGGGCTTCATCAGCGCTCCAAGCCAGAGCCTCGTTAATGCCTCCTATAAAGAGCCTTATTACACCGGAGTGTGCTATATTATATTCTCCACCGAGCACCAGTACGTGCACAGGCTGCTCCCTACGCCCCTGGGCCAATAAATTAGATTTAGATTACAAGGGAAGCAAGACAGCCCAGCGCATGAGGACCTGCCGCTGCGAACTGAGATGTCTTGATTTAGACAGCTAAATGGCCCGGTGCACAGGCCGGGAGGGCGCAGGCTAGCGCGCAGAAGCCTCATAACCTAGGAGAACCAATCTCACCTTGAGCAGACGGGCGGGCTAATAGGCATCTCAGATCAGATGTCATGCTCATTTCCCAAACCCAAATCATTTCCAGCTATGGGTGATCGGTCCCCATTGAGACACATGTTCTGCCTTTGATACCAAGTCCTCCTCTCCCCCCTACAACGTCTGGCCATGTAGTTTTCCCACTTAGAGCACTCATGTTTTTAAAGTGCCTCTGTGGGATGAGGAACTCGGATTCCCGGGACACGGAGACTGGGGTGGGGCCTTGGGAGGACTGCGGCCAGCAGGCAACTTACCTTGCTCAGATCCAGCCCCACAGAGACAGCTGCGGGGTGGCTGGCGGCAGGGCTCCTTGCTCAAGATTGACTCGATTGATCTGGAGTCAGGCTCGGGATTCTAGGGTCTCAACAGCTTCCCAGGCAATTGTGGGTGTCCATTATGGGCTCCTAGAGGCACTCCTTCCAGAATCTTCCACCCAGAGAGCTTCAGTGAGATTGGTTTGGGGGCCTCTATAGTTGTTTGGGTATGTGACCTCTTAGGAGGTGGTGTCTGTATTAGCTGGGGTCCTGGGAGCTCAGAATAAGCTGGCTAAGGGTACAAGAGAAGGAAGAGAGAACGTAGAACTGAGAAACTTCTAGAAAGAATCCAGAGCTCCCAGAAAAAAGTCAGGATATGAAGAAGCAAGAGGAATAAAAGGGAGAGAGTGGAGAAGGGAAGAGAGAGGAGTAAAAAGACACAGAGAGCCCCCTCCCTGCAGCCCTTCCTCCATACTGGAGAAGGAACCCTGTGACCTCTTAGCTCCACATCTTTCCTGTCCTTCGCCAGCATGTGGATAGACACACGCTGGGCTGCTCCCTGTAGCCAGTCTCTGCTGCGGGGCTGTCCCTCCCCAGGCCTCCCTGAGTGTATCAGGGACCACGCGCTGGGTTTTCTAAAACCAAGAGTCCAAGTTTTTAAATTTTCATTGTTTATGTTCTGAATCAGCTTGTTTTGTTTTTTTTTTTTATTATTTTTTTAAGTTATTTATCTGAGAGAGAGAGGCTGGGGGCGAGGGAGATAGAGAGAGAGGATGGGCACGCCAGGGCCTCCAGCCACTGCAAATGAACTCCAGACGTGTGCACCACTTTGTGCATCTGGCTTATGTGGGTCCTGGGGAATCGAATCTGGATTCTTTGGCTTCACAGGCAAGCACTTTAACTGCTAAGCCATCTCTCCAGCCCCCAGCTTGTTTGTTTTTTAGGCAGGGTTTAAATATAGTCCAGGATGGCCTTGAACTCCCGATCTTCCTTTTTCTACTTCTCCAGTGCTAGAGTGACAGGTGCGCACCACCACATCCAGTTCCTCCGTATCACCTTTGATTTTGTCTATTTTAAAAAATATATATTTTGGGCTAGAGATGGATTAGCAGTTAAGGCGCTTGTCTGTGAAAGCTAAGGGCCCAGGTTTGATTCCTCAGTACCCATGTAAGCCAGATGTACAAGGTGGCGTATGTCTGGAGTTTGTTTGCAGTGGCTAGAGGCCCTAGCATGCCCATTCTGTCTCTCTCTCAAATAAATGGATAATTAAAATATTTTAAAAATATTTCTAACTTATTTGAAAGCAGAGTGGGGGTTGAAGGGAAGTGAGTTTGCCAAGGCCTCTTGCCACTGCAGACAACCTCTAGATGCAGGCGCCTCTTTGTGCATCTGGAGAATTGAACCTGGGCCCTCAAGCTTTCCAAGCAAGTACCTTTAACTACTGAGCAATTTTTCCAACCCCTTGTCGCCTTTTAACAGTGGCAAATGGACACCACATTAGAGTTTCCATGGTGACCTTTTCCACAGTGCTAGTTCATCCTTGATGCTGTGTGACCACTGCCACTGTCCACCTTAGAATTTCCCTTCTCCACAAAGGGGAGACGCCTCTGCACCTAAAAGCTCTTGTTTGTAAGCCTGCTGGCTCAAGTTCAGTTCCCCAACATCCACATAAAACTGTACACAAGGTTGTACATGTGTCTGTGAGCCCAATGTGCCTACATCAATGGGAGGTGGAGCCAGGAGAATCCAGAAGCTCACAGGCCTAGGCTGGTACACATGAAGCTACAAAACGACAGGAGACTCTATCTCCTAAAGAAGGTGAGGGCTTGGGAGATGGCTTAGTGGTTAAGGCACTTGCCTGAGAAGCCTATGGACCCATGTCTGACTCTCCAGATCCCATGTAAGCCAGACTCACAAAGTGAGGCAAGCACAAGGCTGCACGTTCCCACTAGGTGGCATAAGCATCTGGTGTCCAATTGCAGTGGCTGACACCCTGGCACGCCAATTCTCTCTCTCTTTCTAAAATAAAAAATAAAAAATAGGAGGGGGCTGGAGAAATGGCTTAGTGGTTAAGGTGTTTGACTGCGAGGCCAAAAGACCCAGGTTGGATTCCCCAGGACCCATGTAAGCCAGATGGTGGCACATGCATCTGGAGTTCATTTACAGTGGCTGGAGGGCCTGGCGTTCTCTCTCTCTCTGCATCTCTCTTCTCTCTCTCTCTCTGTCTCTGATTGTAAATAAATAAATAAAATTTAAAAAACACTCCTCAGTATAAAAAGAAGGAGGAAAGAGAAGACAAACACACCAAGGTTGTCCTCTGCTCTCCATATGTATGCTGTGGTACATGTGCTTACCCTCCTCCCTACCCCCACACAGACATACAAATATACACTCATAAATTCAAAATAAAAATGAACACCGGAGCTGGAGAGATGGCTCAGCAATTAAGGCACTTGTCTGTAAAGCCTAGGAACCTGGGATCAATTCCCCAGTACCTACATAAAGCCAGATGCACAAAGTGGCACATGCATCTGGAGTTCATTTGCAGTAGCTAGAGGCCATGGTGGGCCCAGTCTTTCTCTCTCTATATATATCTTTTCTTCTCTCTTACTCTCTGTCTCTCTGCTTGCAAATAAATAAAAATATTTTTAAAAATAAGTACAAAAGAAAAGGGAAGCCATACCTTCCCCACTCCATCCAGCCCGGTGCCCCAGCCCGGTGCCCCACAGAGGCTGGTGCCCCAGCCCGGTGCCCCACAGAGGCTGGTGCGGCTCCCCCGGTGCCCTTCATGTCAGCTTTTGCTCTGCATCCCTCTGCTCTGGAGCAGCCATAAGTGCTTTGTTTCATTTTGGGGGGCAAATATGGTCCCACACAGGGCATGCCGTACTGTTTGTAAACATTTCATTTACCCACTCATTTGTCATCAGTCCTCAATGTCCCCCACCTTTCAGCTGGTGTGAATGCTGTTGCTGTGAACCTTGGGTATGAGCCTTGGCTTCCATCTCTTAAGAGGCCAGGCAGGAGTGCCTCCATGTCTTTTAAACTCACGCCTGTCTGCTGGGCCCGTGGGGAACTAGACAAGTGGGTGCAGGGTCCCCAGTGCTGCGGCCAGGATCTCGGCGCCTCCCGTGCTGCTGTTCTGCCCTCTCCCGCATTGGCTACTGCTCCCTTTGTGACGACGGGCAGAACTCCTGCCCAGCCAGCGAGGATCTCATTCCTAAAGGGTCCGGTACAAGATGAGCGTGGACCTTGGTGGGACTGCTGCGTCACACGCCCACATCTCCAGTTAGGGTTGGGGTGAGTGTGACCTGAACTGCGGCCTCCAATAACAGGAGAAGGTAGTAAGATAGGGGTGCTTTCCAGAGAAGGGGGTCTTGGGTGCTAGGCACAGTGTTCCCTATGTGGGGAGACCCAGGACTGGGAGGGGTGGTGGGTGTGGGCAGGGCAGAGGGGCAACATGGAGAGGTTGACATGAATCTCTTCATCCCTCAGCCCAGCGGCCTGCTGCTGCCAGCCAGGTAACCGTCCATCACCGTGGAAGCATCCGGCCTTCCTTAAGCCTCTCATGGAGAGTTCCCTGGACCGTGGCAGTGATTTCTGCTGTCTCCTCAGCTGCCAGGCTGCAGAGCCAACAGGCTGGGGCATCTAATCCAGCCCCATTTGCCTGAGCCTGAGTTCTTGGGAGTTCCTCCTGGCCTCCTGCACGACATTCTTGATTTTTCTCTTTCTAGTTCCAGCCTCACTGTTTTATGTGTCGTTTATCGTAAACCACCTCAAATCCTTTCTGGAAGCAGGCAGAGTATAAATTATAAATAGATTTAATTTAAAAAACTCAATAGGGCAGTTTCTCTGTAGGGCTCCTAGCTATCACTTTGGCTGACATTTCTCTCATTACCCCAGTAGAGGGGGAGGGGCAGAGCAGGTGGCAAGGGTTTAACCCTTGGGATACCACGACTTGGCCTGGGCTGAGGGAGGACTACTGTCCTCATGACACAGAGGGTCATTGTGGAAGAAATGGAAACTCATGTGGGCCTGGCTCCATGCCCCTCCTGGGGGCCACCCCCCCACACAGCCACCCCTTGGCATGGGGTCAGCACCTGCTGGTTCTTGGTTACTGATCTCTCAGGCCTCGTGTCTCCACAGGGCAGCGAACCAGGTCACTAAGCCCTGGAGCTATGGTGATGGTGACGCCATAGCTGTGGGCAGCATGCAGGTCAGCTGCGGGGGCGGCTTCCGGCTTTCACGAGCCCTTGGAGTCATATAGATGTAGGCTTCAAGCTACACGGGGAGCCCCTATGTGGTGCTGGGAGGAGGTTGAGGCACTGGCACGAAGTCTGCTGGTCGTCAGGGCTGCACAGGCTCAGGTGAGATGCTCAACCTCTCTGAGCTGCAGCTCGGTCACCTCACCATAACAGCAGCATCTACTAAGAGGGTGGTCGGGTGACATGCACACACAGTGCCCAGAAGTCGCTCAGGCTACTGAAAGCACATAACCCGTCTTCACTGTTGCTTCCCTCTGCAGAAACATGCCCCTTCTCAAAGGAAATCATTTTTAATATTTTTATTTATTTATTTAAGGGGGGAGAATGGGTACCCCAGGGCCTCTAGTCACTGCAAACGAACTCCAGTCACATGTGCCACCACATGTATGTGGCTTATGTGGGTTCTGGGGAGTCAAACCGGAGTCCTTAGGCTTCATAGGCAAGTGCCTTAACCACTCAGCCATCTATCCAGCCCCAGAGGACAGTCTTTCTGCAGGTTTGATTTCTTCTTCCCTGGCTTTGCCCTGGTCCCACTGGAGGCAAAGTCACAGGCTGTCCAATCTGCCCCATGTGTGCCCCGAGGACTTTCTTTGCTCTTGGCACAGCAGGTTTGGTGTGGACATGTGGCAGCCCCTGTCCTCCTGCAGGCTCCATTGCAGGCCAGGCTTATGAAAATTATTCAAAAATAAATAAGTCAGTACATAAGTGCACCCAAATAAAATCAAGAAGAATGAGGGGTGGGGAGGGAGGGCTGCTGGTTTCGGGGGGCTCACTCCAACGTGGGGACATCGAAGCTTGAGGCACTGCAGGGCAGAAAGGCGTTTGGTGGGTTCCCAGATGGAAGGTCCCACAGGGCTGGAGCAGACTGAACTGGAGGTGGAGAGGAAGATGGGAAAGTAAAAGCTGTAGGTAGGACTGAATCCTGTGGGGGTCCTTCTCAGTCTACCCTGCCTGCAGCTCCTGAGGCAGCCAACCACGAGGCGAGGCGTGGGAGAGACGGCGGTGTCGGACACTCTTTGAGGCCTCACCTCCATGAGCCCTCTGCTCATGTGGGCTGGGAGGGGGCAAGGGGCACTCTTGCTGCCGGGCTGTTCACAGCGCTAATGAATAGCAGTGGACCTATTGACGTCATTGGTTTGCGTTCCCTTGGTGCAGAAAGTTTGTACCTCATTAAATGTACATACACCTCATATTTTCCGAGGGCAGTGCGTCTCTTCCCTCCCCACCTGCCCCGAGCCAGCTTTAGAACCTCACAGTTTCCACAAACGGTGAATTGATTCATTTGCTTCTCGGCGAGATGTGCTCTGCTGCCCTCCTCGGAGATGGCAGAGCTGGAGGGCATGCGGGATAGAAGGGGTCAGCTTTCCTGCCCTCAAGAAGCCTGCTGCGAGGGTAGGGAGCAGACGCCATTAACATGAGCCCGCGGAGAGCAGTGATGGTGGAGTGGAAGATTCCGCTCCGCTCATGGCGGCTTCCAGACAGACATGCTGGTTAAGCAACAGTGGAAAGCCACCTGCCCTGCATGGCTGGTCAGAGAGCCCCTGCTGCATGTGCACAGGGCTACGCTCCGAGGGGAGGGCATGGGAGGGCAGGGTGCTCCACTCACCCTAGTTCACCCAGAGCGAGCAGCAGCCCCACACGTAAAACGCACCAGATGCTCCGTGCAGGGAGGGGCTCTCAGAGCACTGGGGTGTCCCAGGTCACATGGGGGGGGGGGAAGGGAGAGAAGAAGACTGGCATTTAGAATTCAGGCAAGGGTTTTGAACTCCAAAACCCAAAATCTCAGCAACCCTCTACCCAGGAATGCCATGCCCCCATGGTCTGTATTCAAAGCCACCAGGGTTCCCCTTGGCTCCATGATGGCAGTGTGACCTTGCATCACGTTGTCTCCAGCCCCTTGGGTCTGTGAGGACTTGCTAGGTGAGGCTGGAAGAGAATGTGGAAAATGCCCTCATCTACCATGCTCAAGTCTGCGGTGTTGGTTAGGACCTCGTGTTACCAAAGCCTGCTCCCCAAGGTCCCTGGTCAGTCCCTGAGTGTGGAGTGTTACTGGGGGGTGGGCAGGGATGTTGAGACAAGTCCCTTTTCAAACTATTGGTGTCACTGGGAAAGGATGGTCCAGGGGTACACCCTGATTCTGGCAGAAGACGTGCCACGTTCTCTATACACAGAGGCCCATCACCCTGGCACCTGGCTGTCTGCCTCTGCAAGAGCAATGCTGGGCCCCAAGAAACGTGAGTAACCCCTACCCCCACACAGCTCTCTAGATAGGGGAGTGGGTTTGGCACCAGACAATCTCACACCAGAGCTGCCTCTTCCACTCACTACTATTGAAACCTGTTCAAAAGACGATGGAATCTTCCGAGTTCCATACATATGGCCCATCCATGGCAGCCATCCACACTGCCAAGTCAGGGTCTTCTCTGCCTATCCCATGGCATATATTAGATGGTTGTTCAGTGCCTATTTGCCAGCTTTACCCCTATACCTACCTATCATCTACAACCACCTATCACCGCCCTGTCAGTTCTATCCACTGTCTATTGCTTATCCAATTTATCATCTACCTGTCTATTATCTATCATCTGCCATCTATCTATCTATCTATCTATCTATCTATCTATCTATCTATCTATCTATCTATCCATCCATCCATCCATCCATCCATCCATCCATCCATCCGGCATCTATCTACCCATCTACCACCCACCATCACCTCTCTGTCAGTTCTATCTATTGACTATTGCTTATCTATCTTATTATCTACCTATCTACCCATCATCTGTCCACCTATCTACCGTCCACCCACTATCACCTTCCTGTCAGTTTTACCAATTGTCTATCACTTATCTATCCATCGTCTATCTTGTAACTTACCTGTCTAGCTATTATATGACCATCATTCCTTTGTCCTTTATCTATCATCTATCTATAACCTATCATCTATCAATCATCAAATATATATCATCTATCAATCATCTATCATTACCAATCATATATCCATCATCTACTATCCATCTATTATTTATCTATCCATATGTCATTTATCAATATCTACCTAGCATCCATCTATCTATCCATCCATCTTCTCTGTGTGTCTTTCCTTGAAGGACACACACAACTAGGGCTTCTGCCTTCCTGGGGGTGCCATGCCTCGCAGTGGGACAGAAATACAGCTGGAAGGATCTGAGGCTACGGTACAGAGGGTGACTCTTCTTCCACAAAGATGGAGGCTGAGATGTTGTGACGCAGAGAGTGCTTCTGGGGACAGCGCAGAAGCACTGCAGACGTCTGGGCAGCCTCCGCTCTGCCTGGGTTGCTAAGCAAAGGGCTGTGACCACAATCGATTGGTCTGTAGGGACTACAGTGTTTATGCAGAGAAGCATGACCCAGTGGTCTGCAGAGCTCCTGTGTCCATAGGCCATGAGGTGCCTGGGGGCGGGGGGTGGAGGGCTGGGAACCTGGTGCAGCTACGTGAAGCGCCCAGCCTCCAGGTCGGCTCTGCTGAGCCTCCTGTCTGCAGACTACCAGGTCTAGCACTCAGTGGCCCTGCCAGGCTGGCTAATGTGGCATCCTATCCATAATCCTAATGCTTGGGAGGTGGAGGCAAGGGATTCCCGGGGTTAGCTGGCTGGCTACACTGTCATCTGAGTCTCTGTCTATAAACTCCGAGTTAGGTGAAGTGGGAAGGCTGGTGCTGCATGGATAAGCCCAGCTCATCCCAGTCTACTCTGTCCACCTCACTAGACCCTTTCTCCACCTTTGCATCCACCATGAGCACTTAGCTTGTCCCTTCCTCTGCCAGCATTCTCTCCTGCGCACACCATTGTTTTCCTAATGGGATTGGTCATGTTGTAAACTTACTGTCCATTTTCCACTGTGTGTGTGTGTGTGTGTCCTGGACCTCAGGCTGGGGGGTGGGGAGCAGCTCTGATCCTTCCACACTGTCATCTGTCACTTTGGTGTGTTGAGGTAGCCTTGGAGCCTGGCTCTGGACAACTGTGACCTTCCTTGTGGGTGGCTGGAGAGCTGTCTGTTGGCTAGGTTAGGCTCATCCTGGTTCTGGGAATGCACCTTCCAGATGTCTACAGAGTGGAGAAGGCATGGGGACCCACAGCTCCTGGCCTGGCTTCATCCCAGAAAGGGAACAGAGGTCCCCTCCTCCTGTACTCCTCCTCCTGGCCCCTCCTTTTCAACTGCTTCCTAAATCTAATGTTGACACTGTTTTGGGCTTTAAAAATTGCTCCCTAATTATTTTCAAAGAACATCTTTGGAAATGGGATGCTTAATGTCCCAGAATAACGCACAGGTGCCTTGGATAGTCTCACAACCCTGGGCACTGCACGCTCCCTAGCCATCGGGGAAGCCAGGCAGCAGCAGAGTTGCCTGGGGTCACGTGGCCTTGGAATGCTGCACGATGAATGAGCGGTGGATGGACAAAGGAAGGAATGTGGGTGACAGAAGAGCGGCTAAATTGTAGAATGATGTGAGCTCTGGCCCTGTCCGTGGCTCAGGTCACTGTGGAGAAGTAATGCTCTATGGGCTGTGTTCTCTAACATGCACGCCACAGGCCAGAGGTTCACAGGTGTTACCACAGAGTACACAGGGTGTGTGTGTGTTCTGTGGCCAGTAGTTTGGAAAATAGTGGTGCTCAGCAAAGTTAAACAGACTTCTCTTGGATAGAACATTGCAGCCTTTCACTGGCTGGGGAGGCAGCTCACTTGCAGAGCGCTGTCCTGAATGTATCAGGCTCTGTCTAGCTGACCAGCTGGTCTCTGGGAACCCCCGGCTGTGCCTCCTGAGCAGCAGGATGACAGGCAGGATGCCATGCCCACCCTACATTTTCATGGACGCTGGGATGGAAACTCAGGACCTAGTGCTTGCTGCATAGCAAGTGCTTGATATGTTGAGCCATCTCCTCAGCCCTATTCATCTGCCTGCCTTTGTAAATAAAGTTTTATTGGCACACCAGCATGCCTTTTCATTTACATTCTCCTGAGCTTGTCTTGCTACAGTGACAGTTGAGTAGGTCTCAACAGAGCCCCTTCCCTCCCCCAGCTCACAAAGCCAATGAGTTTACTATGTGGTCCAGGGCAGCACAAGTGTTGGATGACGTCCAAATGGTGCTTGCTTAGGACATGACATCTGTCATGGCGTTATCACCATTGTCACTGCCCAACATGGCCTCTGGCTGTTCAGCAAAGTCCCAGACACGTTGAGAGCATGGGATAGATCAGGAAGCAGGGAGAGGTGTGGTCATCAGCGAGCGTGGCCTTTCTGGGAATGTGGGTTGAGCGTTACTCCTAAGGCTCCTGTGTGTGGCCAGAGGTCTGATACGCACAGAAGAGTGGATTAGACCCCCAAACCCTGAAACAGAGTCTACTGTGGATGCTTCAAAATAGCCAAACACCTGATAGACTAGAGGTGGCTTGGGAAAGAAATTTGACCGGCGGCTGGCCTAGTTATCAGAGAAGTCTGTTTGAAGTCTGCTCACCAGAGAGACGCTAGAGCAGGAGACTTCACTTCTTTTCCCTTCTACATAAGCAAAATAAACCTGGACACAAAAGCACCCAAAATAAAGGCTACATTTCCCAATATTCCTTGCAGTTTGACATGGTCATGTGTAGACCTGGACCCAAGTAATGGAAACATGACTGAGCCATTTCCATACTGTGCTATCAAAGGAAAGGGGCAAGCCCACTCCTTGTTCCTCTGTTCCTTCCCATTTACTGGAGTACAGATGTAATGGCAGCCACTTTTTTTTTAAATCTTGATTTGAAAGCTGTGTGCATGGGATACAGGGCAGTGAGGTAGAAGAGCCTGGGGTGTCCGATGACAGTGGAAATGCCCTAGCCGCCCATAAAGTGAGAGCATTGTGGGAGAAATAGATTTCTGAGTTGATAAAGCTACAGTTATTTTGGGTCTTTTTCTTTTCTGTAGCAGCCAAAGCTATGAAAGACAGCCCACAGACCCTCCACATAAGCACTCAACCTAAATTAAAACAGTTGTGACCGGGCGTGGTGGCGCACGCCTTTAATCCCAGCACTCAGGAGGCAGAGGTAGGAGGATTGCTGAAAGTTCAAGGAGACTACATAGTGAATTCCAGGTCAGCCTGGGCTAGAGAGAGACCCTACCTCAGGAGAAAAAAAAAGAAAAAGAAACCTAAAACAACTGTGTACACAAATGGGCTCCCTGGCTTCTACCACTTGAGAATTCTGGGGCCTTCTCTGACCAGCAGGGAGGAGCCCTTCCCTGTCATGCCTGCCCCCAGCTCCCTGCCGTGGCTGGGATGGGGAAGGGACCGAGGGGAAGGTGCCCCGATCCTTGTCCATGAAGGGCAGCCCTGACCTCTGTCTTGCTCTGCCCCTCCCCTGGAATGAAGTCTGTGAGGAGCGTTGGGGCAGCCATGTGAGGAGCCACCGGGAACCCAACACTGGGAAGGACTGCAGATGGGCCTAGCAGAGTGTCCGCAGAAGAACTCGCAAGGCTCATCTGCTCCCCAGGGGGAGGGCGGCGGGTGGGGTGGACTTGCTGTGATCTGGACCTCCCTCTCAGCCTGTTCCCAGAAAATCACAGGAGCTCTGCCAGCAAGGGGCCTGCGGCCGAGGCCCCTTGAATGTAATCAGCCTTAATAACTTAATAGGCTGGAGCTGGGCCCTCCTCCTACAGCCTAGCATCTTCGCCCACCGCGGCACGGCTGGCCTGACGAGCCGCCCTCCCATCCTGCCCTCCCCATGCCAATTAGCTCTGCTCTCAGGGACGCCTCTGCTGCTTCAGGCTTCAGGGCTGCCTGTCGTCCCCCAAGCCTCCCAGCACCCGCTCCTGAGTGCAAAAGACAAAAGGCTGTGCTCCCAACACAAGTGTTGACGATGCATCGGAGCAATGGGAGAAAGCACCCACTGGGTGCTGAGAGCTGTGGCAAGCAGGCAGGACCGCCGCCAGGCTGCGGACTCAGTGCCCAGCACCGCATGCTGGATTAAGCGTGCCGCACAGCTGAAAATGGAGGCTGGAGCTGAAAAGCGAATGTTCAGATCTCCTCGAGGGTGACCTCCAAGTTTCCACGGGCTTCTAACTCCTCGGTCATAACTCAAGTGTGTTGGCTTGGAGACCATGGCATGGTGGCTGGAATTTCATGAGTCCGTGGTTCTTCCAGGCAGCCATGGTCCCATTCTGGAGCCAGCACACTGACATGTTTCCCTAATGGGGTGGAAACCCGTGTTTCCATTTGTCTGGGCAGAGAACCACCTCTGAGCTCATCTTCCTAGATCTCCATCCCTGTGGGCAGGAGAGGGAGGGCGGGAGGGCCTGTCACAGAGTCAGCCAACAGAGGCCACATCCTCAGAAAGAGCTTGCTTTCGGGAGACAGGGCAAAGGTCTGTGAGGTGATCGTGGTGTGTCTGGTGTGTGCACGTGTGTGCAGAAGCCAGAGCAGGACACTGGTGTTCGCCTCGATTGCTCTTCTACATTTTTCCATGACACAGAGGCTCTCATTCAACCTGGAACTGCCCCCCCCACCCAACCTTTTTCAGTCAAACTGACTAACCAGCAAGGCTCAGAGATTCTCATGTCTCCCTCACAACGGGAATTACAGGCCTGCACGACCACACCAGCTTTTTACACGGGTGTGGGAATCAAACTCAGGCCTTTGTCAAATCCACTTAGTCACCAAGCTATCATCCCGGCCTCCTTTCCAGTGATCTTGGCAGGACCAACGTTAAGCAATGGGCCACCTATCTTCTGTCAGTCTATCTATCTATTCATTCATTCATTCATTCGTTTGTTCACTCAAACAACTACCTCCCTCAGCTAGTCTACTGTCTTGATTACTCAGAAGCATCTAAAACTTCTCATATAATACATAAAAATAAAAATTTGTCCCCCCCACCATCTCAGGTGACCTCAAAACCGACTCCCAGTCATGCCAGATGTGAGCAGGCCCCTCTCCTGCAGAAGTGGCACCCAGCGCAACACTTTTCCAAACCCACAGGATAGGGCAGGAGCGATGGGGGACATTTCTCGGAAGCCTGGACTTCATTTTGTTCTTCCTGTGGCCCATCTCATGTGCTGGCTCTGATGAAGCCCAGAGACCCTGGGGCCAGAGACCATCCCCTCCTCTCCCCTCTCCTCCCCTTCCCTCCCCTCCCCTTCTCCCATCTCTCTCTTTCTCCTTCCCATTAAGACGTGAGCTCCATAAAGGTCAGAACCCCTATTTGTCTTGTGTATTCGTTTCCCACTGCTGCTGAAACGAATTACCACAGCCCGGGTGGCTTATGATTGTCACGGAGTCAGAAGCTTCTGAAACCGGTGTGTCTGCTGCCCGCCCCCAGCTCTGAAGGAAAACGCTGTTCATTCCAGTTTCTTCCGGCTTTAGGTGGGCTTAGCCTGCAGCTGCACCCCGCCAGCCTCCACCCCCTTCACTGTTTCCCCTCTTCTGGGATTTTAAGGACATCTGTCATTAGGTTTAGGGCTCACTGAGCTAGCCAGGATGGTCTCATCTCAAGATTCTTAATTAGAGCTGCAAAAATCCTTTCCCAAATAAAGTCGTAATCACGGGTCTCTGGGGATGGGTCATTTGGGGGTTGCCATTCAGCCCAGTGCATGTTGTTCTCCAGGTATCTTATCCTTGGCCTCTAGCATTTCCAGGCATTCTGGTAGCATGTCATATGTGTGAATGGATGGATGAGCAAATCCATCCATTAGTTTAGTGGCTTTTAGCGCCCAGCAGAATTTCCCAAGGGCTGCTTTTTTTTTTTTTTTTTCCCCCAAGGTAGGGTCTCACTCTAGCCCAGGATGACCTGAAATTCACAATGTAGTCTCAGGGTGGCCTCGAACTCACAGTGATCCTCCTACCTCTGCCTCCCAAGTGCTGGGATTAAAGGCATGCGCAACCACGCCCGGTTTTCCCAACCCCCTTCCCCAAGGGCTTCTTCAAACATACTGCTGGGTGGATCCTGCTCAGAGCTTCTGGCCCAGGGGTCTAGGCTAAGGCCCAGGAATTCCCCCAGGCACCAGGCTTTTAGGTGAACTTCTGGGGCCACTTTTCCAGCGTGTTGGCCTCAGGAGGTCTCTCCTCCATCCAGGCGCGAGCAGGACCTGACTTGGCATGAAGCTATCCTCCCCACGTGGCATCCAGCTCTCCCAGGTGTTCCTGGTTCTTCTCTTTTGGGGAAGAACCCAATTAATCAGCTACTCTTCACCACAAGCGTGGTGCCTCTGTGCTCCCGGGGGAACTGCTGAAGACGGCGGACTGGAGAAGCCAGGCTGCAGCTCCAGGCTGGAGCCCAGCCCGGCTGATGGGACCCAGCGGGGGGTGGAGGCCTGGTGGCTTCCCGAGTTTATCAAATCCTACCTCCAAGGACACCTGAGGGCTGTTCAATCCAAGATTGAGTCAAGATTCATTCCCCCAAAGTTTCTGGGGCATGTCTTCTGGATGTACAAAGAGAAGACCTTGAACATATCACCATAACGATGGGGTTTTAGGTCTGGGGCCGTCTGCTTGCCGCACACGCGTGAGTACTTGAGTTTGCCTCCTGAAGCCACATCAAGCCGGACTCTGTCGCGGGCACCATAATCTCAGCGCCCCTAAGGTAACCTCCCCGGGAAGCTCTCAAGCCAGTCAGCTTGCTGAATGTGTTGGTGGACAGTGAGAGCTTCTGCTTCAAACAAGCTGGAAAGTGAGGACACACCCAGGGTTCTCCTCTAACCACCACATGTGTGCCACAGTGCTGTGCACCTCCATGTATGCAGGCATGCGTGCACACACGCGCGCGCGCGCACACACACACACACACACCTGATTTTTTTTTTTTTTTTTTAGTTAAGTGTGGTGGCACATGCCAGTAATTCTAGCACTGGGGAGACTGAGACAGAAGAATTGAGAGTTCAAGGCCAGCCTAGCCTACATTGCCTGTTCCAAAAAATGTTTTTGTTGCTGTTCATAAAGACATGGGGTTGGCAGGAATCTTAGCACTTACCATGCTGGACTTCAGTTCACCAACACCATCTTCAGCCTAGCCCCTCCTTGCCTTCTCTTTCTGCTTTTCCTCATTTCCATCTCTCTTGCCCGCCTTCTTTCTTCCCTCCTCTCCTCTCCCTACATCTCTTCCCTCTTTTTCTCGCTCTTCCTTCCTTCCCTTTTTTCTTTTTCCCCTCTTTTCCTCCCCCTTCCCTTTTTCAACCAGCTCAGCTGACATATGATTCACACACTACACTGCTTACCTATTCTAAATTGTACAATTCTGTGGCGCTCAACAGATTTGCAGATGTATGCAAACAGCGCCATGAATTTTAACACATTTTCAGCACCTCCAAAAGAAACCCTATGAAAGCTGAGGAGACGCTGACTACACAGCCATGAGAACCTCAGTTCTCAGGCCCACAGCCTCTCGTCTTCCTGTAATCTTTGCATATCTCCCTTGATATCTACACGATATCAGACCCTGTTGCAGTCAGGTTCGCATTGCTGGCAGAAATCACCCAACCAAGAGCAGCTTTTGGGATAAAAGGGTTTATTTTGGCTTATGGGCTTAAGGGGAAGCTCCATGATGGCAGGAAAAACGATGGTATAAGCAGAGGGTGGACATCACCCCCAGATCAACATCAGATGGACAATAGCAACAGGAGAGTATGCCAAACACTGGTAAGGGGACATTGGCTATAACACCCATAAGCCTGCCCCCAACAATACACTGCCTTCAAGTGGTATTAATTCCCAAATCTCCATCAGCTAGGAACCAAGCATCAGAACACCAAAGTTTATGGGGGACACCTGAAACAAACCACCACAGACCCCCTACCTCATACTACCTGCAAAGTCAATTCAAGATTAAGGGTCAAAATGCAAAAACTGGAATGGTAAAACTCTTAAAACATAGGAGCAAATCTCTGTATTCTTGGCTTGGCAAAGGATTTTTAGACAAAATTACAAAATAAAAAAAGTAGATAAATTGGATTCTTCAACATTTAAAAACCTGCAATCAAGGTGGGCGTGGTCACCTGCAGTCGGTGCTCAGGAGGCTGAAGCAGGAGAACCACAGCTTTGAGACCAGCCTGGGGACGTAATTAGGTCATTCCTCACAAAACAAATAAGAACATTGTCACTATCCTTCAAAGGGTATTCATCAAGAAATTGAAGAGACAGCTAGTGGGATGAGAGAAAATGTTTACATATCAACAAACTGGTAAACAACTTGACAAAGAACTCTCACAGCTCAATCATGAAAAGAAACCCCGATTCAAAATCTGCAAATGGCCTAAATGCTGTGTCACCTTGGAAGACAGACTATGGCCAGTACACACATGAAGAGATGGTCACCATTGTCTCCGAGAAATGCCCGTCAGAACATCACAGGCACTCCAGTGGCTCAGTCAGAACAGCCAGTTCTGATCCCCGTTCACAAGATGGTACCACCCATTCCTCGAGGCTGTGGGCATGATAGAACCCCCGGGCCACTGCTGGGAAGCGCTGAAAACGGAGTGTTGTTCTCCACGGCCGTCTATCGGGTCCTCGTGTGACTAAACATGGTCACCACATGCACCGGCCATTCCAGCTGCAGGTGTATACTCAAGAAATGAAATCTGTGATCAAACCAAACCTTGAACCCCAATATTTGCAGCAACATTATCCCCAGCAGCCGTAAACAACCCAAGTTTCCACCAGCTGGCAAATGGGTGAGCCAAATGTAATCCAACCAAACTGTAGAGTCTTCACTCATTAGTCACAGGGAGAGACAAGGTGCTGGCCCCTGCCCCAATACGATGGACCCCAGAAACAGTGCGTGGAGGGAAGGAAGCCAGACACGGCATGAAGCAACGTTGTGTCAGTAGCTGGCCGGGAGAGGAAAGGGGCAGAGACGACAGGAAGGTGGGCTGGGGAGGTGTGGCAGCTCAGCGCTATGGGCTTCTCAGTTGACTTGGCAGAGTGCATCTCTGCCCATTGCCTGCTCTCTCTTAGTCACAGCAGTGTCCATGGAGCTGCGCCCATAATTTACTGGGGATCATGGCTTATTTCCAGGCTGAGCAATTACCAATAGGGTTTTATAACCATCCCTGTGTGGAATGGATAATCTTTTTTTTTTTTTTTTTTTTTTTAAGGTAGGGTCTCAGTCTATCCCAGGCTGATTTGGAACTCACTCTGTAGTACCAGGCTGGCCTTGAACTCAGGGCAATCCTCCTACATCTGCCTCCTTAGTGCTGGGATCAAAGGCGTACCTCTTGACATAGCTGTGAGGGTGTTTCCAGAGAGCTTTAACTGAGGGGAAGAGACTCACCCTGGACATGGGTGGTACCATCTTGTGAACTGGGGTCCTGGAGTGAATAAGAGGGACAAAGTGAGCTGAGTGCCCACGTTCAGTCTCTCTCTGCTTCCTGACTGTGGACTCCATGTGCCCAGCGCCCTCATGCTCCTGGCACCATGCCTTCCCCATGGAGAACCAAATAACCCTTCCTTCCTTCAGTGGCTTTTTTGGTCAGGGATTTTGACTTAGCAATGAGGAAAGGAACTAAGACGCTGTGAGCATGCTGTCATTTCTCTCAGGTAAGTACCTGCGGGTGGGGGTGTTGGATCACGGGATGTATTCATTTATGAGATGCCGCTAAACTGTTCCCCAGCGCGGTCGCCCCACTCTGTGTGCACCTGTGGTAAATGACGGTTCTGGGCCCTCTATGTCATTGCAGCTCTCGGTATTGTCAGATTTAAATAATTTTTTCTATTCTAATAGGCATGGAAATATATCTCAATATAGTTTTAATTTGGATTTCTCAAATGACTAACGACATTAAGCATATGTTTATTGTCTACTCATATATCTTTTGTAAAATGCCTGTTCAAATCTTTGGTCCGTTTTCTTGAGTTCTTTCTGTGTTGATGACTGTGTGGTAAGGCTTCCTCATATATTCTGGGCACTTGTACTATTAGGTACGTGTCTGACAGTCACTTCCTCCCAATCATGGGCTGTAGTATTAATTATCTACCACCACATAACAAATTGCTCCCAAACCTAGCAATTAAAATGATACACATTTATTATCACCCAGTCTCTGTTAGCCATATGTTAGAAACAGTTCCTCCAGGGCTCCTGGTATGGGGGGGGGGGTCTCTTAGGAGCTTCCCATCCAGACATCAGACAGGGCTGACCTGTGTCACCTTCACACAGTGGGTGCTGGCTGTTGGTGGGGGAGGGGGCTACAGGTCCTCCTAAAGGGCCCTGCAGGGAGCTGCCCAAGGGTTCCAAGGCATGGGTGCTGGCTGTCCACAAGAAAAGACTGGCCAGATCGCCCTCATATCCAAGAAAAGACTGACTAAAAGCCTGGCGGAAGGAAGCTCAAGCATCTATTACAACCTCACCTCAGAAGTCACATACACATCTTGTGAACTGGGGTCCTGGAGTGAATAAGAGGAACAAAGTGAGCTGAGTGCCCACGTTCAGTCTCTCTCTGCTTCCTGACTGTGGACTCCATGTGCCCAGCGGCTTCATGCTTCTGGCACCATGCCTTCCCCACGGCGAACCAAATAACCCTTCCTTCCTTCAGTGGCTTTTTTGGTCAGGGTTTTGACTTAGCAATGTGAGGATCTCCTTACAGGTCCCAGATGCCCCATGAATGTCACCACCAGCTTGCTCAGGTCGAGACCACCTACTCAGGTCGTCCCTCCGGAACATAGTGGGAGAAGATAGAGGCTATGATTGAGCAGTTAGGGCAGGAAGCTCTGGGGACCCTCTTGGTGTCTGGCAACTCCCCCTCTTTATGTTTTCATTTTCCTACTGTGTCCTTGAAAGAGCTACCTGGGGTTATTTGACCCTCTATCTGGGACTGCTTCTTATCTGAAAGGGGGTGACCACACCCCTTCAAGAAGTGACCTCTGAAAGCATGGTGTGCATACACCTGCTCATTCTCCCCTTTGGTAGCGCTTCAGTTCTTCTCCCAGAAGCTGATCTGGCTAACCCCTAGTATTGTTCCTCACCACCCCAGTACCCCAGCATAGCTCCTGACCACACCAGCACCCCCCAGCACAGAATCTTGCCACCTAGTAACTCCTGCATAGCCCTTATCACCCCAATACTTCCAGCAAAGCCCCTTAGCACTCCAGTACCCCCAGCACAGCACCTTAGCAGTCCAGAACCCCTCAACAGGACTCCATGGCACCCCAACACTCCTAGCACCAGATCCAGTGGAGCCCCCACCCCAGCTGGCCCCCGCTCAGGGACAGGCTGGGCTACTAGAACAATTGCATTTCATGCAAAACATGACCTACTGGGGCAGTGTGTGGGGGGGTGCTGCTTAATTCGATTCCTTCAAATTGAGGGTTCTTTGAGAAGAAACAGCCTGAGGGCTGCAGAGTGTCATGGGGCGGGGGTGTTCACCTTCCCAGAAATGAGCCAGGCTCCGGGTTAGAGTGAAAACAGACCCTCCGGCTGCCTGCCGCCCCTGCAAAGGCATCTGGCCTGGCTCCCTATGGCCCCAGCTCTGACTCTGCTGGCCATCTGGCCCCCATGGGCGGGAAGCAGCCCCACAGGGGTAGGGAGGGCCATTTCCCGCTCAGCAGATGCCAGGTGTTTACGTCTGAGCCAGATGGCTCTGCCTACCGGGAAGGTCTGCCTGGGGCATGGGCTCTGCCCAACATTCTACTAGTCTCTTGGGCTTTCATAGGCACCTCCATTGGCATACCCCCCACAGCTCTCTTCCTGAGCAAGCTGGTGGTGACATTCATGGGGCATCTGGGACCTGTGAGGAGATCCTCACCTGTGTCCTGGTGTGAAATCAGAAGCATAAAATTGAGGGTGTACATCTGGGGGTCATAAGAAACTGCCTAGTTAGGGCTCATGAGGGCACCCACCAACCACTGGGAGAACTTTTGTTCTCTGGGCATCCACAGCACCTGAGTAGATGGTGGGGCAAACACAGAATTTCAGCTGCATCCCAACTCCAGATAAACACAAATGATTCCTGACATATGAACACTCCACAAAGTACTTGGGAAATAATGCTATAGTGGTTCATTAGAAATTCAACAGTAACAGTGTTCTGCATTTGCATATGCAAAATCCCTATACCAGGAGGAGCAGCTGCCATTCAGAGATTCAGTGTCCACCAAGGGATCAAAGCCCCAGAGCCTGCATTTTGACCTCATTCCCTCAGCTCAACACAAGCATGGCTTTGCCCTCACTCGGAGAAACCTACAGGGTGTCATGGGGCCAAAGTCAGAGTGGAAGGAGGAAGGGGGGCAGGGGGGGCTGTGGGGAGACAGGGTGGGTGGTATTTCTGGGCAGCTCCACAGAAAGGCAATCCTGGGTTCAAGGTCTGTCTTTTCTTCCTTTTTTTTTTTTTTTTTTTTGAGGTAGGATCTCCCTCTAGTTTAGGCTAGACCTGGAATTACTGTGTAGTCTCAGGGTGGCCTCAAACTCACAGCAATCCTCATACTGCTGCCTCCCAATGGATAGGATTAAAGGCATGTGCCACCATGCCTCTCTGACTGTGTGGCCAAGCAGGTCCCTGAGGCCCATTTTTTTTAATTTGACAGAGAAAGTGGGGAAGAGAGAAAGTAAGAGGCAGAGAGAGAGAGAAAGAATGGGTGCACCAGGGCCTCCAGCCACTGCAAACGAACTCTAGATGCATGTGCCCCCTTGTGCATCTGGGTATCGTGGGTCCTGGGGAATTGAACCTGAGTCATTTGGCTTTTCAGGCAAATGTCTTAACTGCTAAGCCATCCCTCCAGCAACCTGAGCCCCATTTCTTACAGAGGTGGAAACAGAGTCATGTGCACACATCTTGTTGCAAGGATGACTTGTGGTGATATGGAAAATGCTCCACACAGCACTCAACATAGCCATGGCTGCTGCTGGTCCGAGGGGACCTAGAAAGACCCGAGCTGCTGTGTGGGCAACCTCGCCTCTGTCCACATTGCCCCCAGTCCTCGGCTCCCTTCAGCACGGAGTGTTCCCCTTCTCCATTCTGATGCTTCTCTGTCAGATGTATAACTGGCAACAGTTTTCTTCCTTTCTGTAGTCTGCCTCATTGCTCTATTCACAGTGTCCTTTGCTACCCAAAAGCTTTTATTTTATTTATTTGAAAGAGAGAGAAAGAAGCAGAGAGAGAGAGACAGACAGACAGACAGACAGACAGATAGACAGACAGACAGAGAATGGGTGGGCCAGGGCCTCCAGCTACTACAAAAAAACTCCAGACATACTTTGTGCATCTGGCTTACATGGGTCCTGGGGAATTGAACCTAGGTTCTTTGGCTTTGTAGGCAAGTGCCTTAACCACTAAGCTGCCTCTCCAGCCTGACACAAAAGCTTTTTAATTTCATGTACCCTCGGCTGATTAGTGGTCTTACCCCCTGAGTGACTGGGATTCTATTCAGAAAGTCCTTGTCTATCCTGTATATTGAAATGTTTCTCCTACTTTTTCCTCTGGCAGTTTCAGAGTTTCAGGTCTGATATTAAGGTCTTGGATCAATTTGGAATGGATCCTTGTGGATGGAGAGAGATAAGTATCTAGTTTCATACTTCCAAGTGTAGATACCCAGTTTTCACAGCACCATTTGTTAAAGAGACTATCTTTTCTCCAGTGACTATTTTGGCATTTTTATTAAAAATCAGATGGCTGTAGCTGGGTGCTCTGATCTGTTCCACTGATTTATATGTCTGCTTTTGTGCTGATACCATGCTGTTTCTGTCACTATGGCTCTGTAATAGATCTTTAAATCAGGTATGGTGATACCATCCGCCTTATTTTTGTTGCTTAGAATTTCTTTGGCTATTTGAGTGGGGGGGTTTTTTGTACTTAAAAATGAATTTTAGGGATTTTTTTTTCTATTTCAATGAAACTGCCATTGGAATTTTCATAGGGATTGCATTAAATCTATATATTGCTTTGGATAAGATAGCTATTTTCACAATGTTGATTCTTCCAATCCATGAGCATGGGATGTCTTTCCATTTCCTAGTGTCTTCTGCAATTTCTCTCTTGAGTGTTTTAAAGTTTTCATTGTAGAGATCCTTTACTTCTTTGGTTAGACTTATTCCAAGCTACTTTTTTTTTTGAGAAAATCTTTGCCAGTTATATATCTTACAGAGTATTAATATCTAAGATTTCCAAAAAAATCAACGTTAATAATAATAATAATAGCATAAATAATAAATCAAACAACCCCTACAAAATGGGCTATATAACTGAACAGAGAGTTCTCAAAAGAAGAAATACAAATGGTCAATAAATATCTAAAGACATGTTCTACATCCTAAGCCATCAGGAAAATGTAAATTTAAACTACCTTCAGATTCCATCTCACTCCTGTCAGAATGGCTACCATCAAGAAATCCAATGACAGTAAATGCTGGCAAGGGTGTGGGGAAAGAGGAACCCTTCTCCACTTTTGGTAAGATTATAAACTGGTAAAGACATTGCAGAAATCAGTGTGGAGGTTTCCGAGACAGCTAAAAATAGATCTACCATATGACCCAGCCAAGCACTCCCAGACATGTATCCTAAGGACTCATCTCACTACCTCAGAGACGCTTGCTCACCCGTGTTTATTGCAGCTCTATTCACAATAGCTGGGAGATGGAAGCAGCCCAGATGTCCTTCAGCTGATAAATGGATAATGAAGATGTGATAAACATACACAGTGGAGTTTTATTTGGCTGTCAAGAAAAATGAAATTATGAAAATTTCAGGAAATTGGAAGGATCTGGAAAAGATTATACTAAGTGAGGTAACCCAGGCTCAGAAAGTCAAATACCACATGTTCTTTCTCATATGTGGATCCTAGCTACAAATGTTTAAAAGTGTAGGTGAGTTGGAATAAAAGTCAGTACTAGAGGCCAGGAAACCAGAAAGGGACCAAGAGGGAGGCAGGAGATGGGAGGGCTCTAAAAGGTATAGTAGATATATAAGGAGAGGTGAAAGGGTCTAATTTGGGGTCAGGGGTGTGGGATGGAGAAGTCTATGGGAGGAGAGCTAATCAAAATTACAGATGCTGCTGGGTGTGGTGGCACACACCTCTAATCCCAGCACGTAGAGGCAGAGGTAGGAGAATCACGTGAGTTTGAGACCGCTGTGAGACTACACAGTAAATTCCAGGTCAGCCTGGGCTAGAGTGAAACCCTACCCCCCAAAAATATTAAATTAAATTTAAAATGCTATGAATAAACCAGATGGAAATCTCTTTGCTAGCTAATAATACTTTGGTGTCAAGAAAAAGAGTTAGAGCAGGAATATCCTGTAGAGGTGAATAAAGCTACCTATACAAAACCTGCATCATGAAAAGCATATGAAAAATGATGGCGTCAAAATGGGATACACTAGCTGAAAAAGGAAGGGGAAGGGGGTGTTGTGAGAGGGTTTATGATCACAGTATATTTCTCATTTGTATGCAAGTTGTCTCTAAGAAGTTTGGTTTTCTAATCAGTGTCTGTAGTTGAGCCTGCAAGCCTGTCGTCCCAGCTGATCTGGAGGCTGAAGCAGGCTGATCCTAAGTCAAGGTTGGGCATGGACTACAGAGAGTTCAAGGCCAGCCTGGGCACCTTAGTGATACCCCACTTTAAAACAAAATGTTAAGAAAAGAGGGATTGGGCTGTAGCTCCCGTGGTACAGTGTTTGCCTAGCATTGTGTAGCTCTGAGTTTAAATCCTCTGCATTGACAATAAAATACTGCTCATGACAGTGAACAGGGCTGGCAGAGGCACGGCCGCCGGCTGGAGCTGGGGTCCTGTGCCGCACCCTGAACTTGCTTGGCATCCCTCATTCTTGTCCCTTCTGAGTCCTCAGTATCAAACCAGCTGCTAGCTGCAGACCTGAGTCAAGGGCCTCTCCCACCAGTGGACGTGTAGATTTGGTGCAGGAAGCAGGAGCGTGTCAGGAACTCGAGGGAAGGAGGAAGGGGGGCAGGAGCAGAGGAGGAGTCATCTGAGGACAAGGATCTGTGGATAATCCCCACAATCCAAGAGAGTCACTGCGTCACATGGGATTTCTGGAGGGTTTTGCCTGAGTCATACCATTCATCAGCCTCTTTGAGGATCCTGTGGACTGTTATCCGGCACCTCCATCTTTTAGGTGACATTTCTCTGCGCCTCTTCCTTGTCAGCTTTTTAAAGGCCCATTTAACTGCCCAGGGTCATTCACAGCTCTGAGTGTAAACCAAGGGGAGCAAGCACACCCTAGGACCACAGTCTAGCATGGGGTCACATCTGATCCCTATCTCCTGTGACTCTGATTCTGTGAGTTCATCCCAAGAGACCACTGAATCCTGGGGAGCCTCTAAGAGCTTTATTTGTTTTACATGAGAAGGTATGGTCTCCCTTTGTGGGTCCTTGGTGGCCAAACTCCCCTGCCCCAGACTATGGTTTGCATGTGAAATGCTGCCCCTTCCCTACACCGCAGGCTCATGTGTTTGAACACTTGGTTCCCAGCTGATGCTGCTGTTTAGGAAGGTTGTGGAGTCTTTACGAGGTGGAGCCTTGTTGGAGGAAGTGGGTCACTTGGGGCCCACTTCCTGCTCTTTTCTGCTTCCTGGCTATCACTGTCATGTGGCTGCTGGGCCTCCAGCTCCTACTGCCAGCCTTTCCCACCATGATCGAATGGACCCCTTGAACTAGCAGTGGAAATAAATCCTTCCTCCCTTAAGCTGCTTCTTGTCAGGTATTTGGTCACAGCAATGAGAAAGTGAGTAATCCATCTCAGGATTTCAGGGATCAAGCTCTGGGCTTTATTTCAAAGAGAATTCCACATGTAGTTCTATAAATCATGTCTGTGTCATGCTAAGAGTTTGCTAAACATTTTCAGGCATGGTTTTTTGTTGTGTCCTTCAGGGAACCCTGAGAGCATTTTTGTACTAAAGTGTGTCTTGCTTTAAAACTATAGCTCACACATCAGTATGCCCATGTTGAACATTAGCAAAGAGCTAATTGTGGACTTGGGTTAACCACACGTATGGTTCCACCAGCTCGGCCATCATTTCCTGGGCAGTAACCAGAGGCCAGCCCAGCTTGCAATATTGACGTCACCTCCGTAAGACTCAGAGAGGTCAAAGGTGTCACTCGAGGCCACTTGCTCTCTCCAAGCCTCCATCTAGCATTGCTTTGCAGTGGGGACTCCTGCCTGCTTTGCTCCATTGGAAGGATATGGGCCACACCAACACTGGCCAGCGTGGTGGTCAGGATGGGCTCTGTAGGACTTGGCTTCCTATCTGGAAGGCCTCTGGCTGACACTGCCCCATTGTTCCTTGGCTCTGGATGCTTCCTTGGGGCGTAGGGGCCCAGCAGAAGGACTGGCTGTTTTGGATGCTGGGTGTAGGCATTTTCTTATGAGGAAGTGCAGAAGACCCTTTGTGGGAGGTACGTGAGTCCCCTTGGCTCTGGCTTCTACCATGTTCCCCGCTTGCTCCCTGCACAATGCCAGCCCGGGGACACTGAGCCACAAGGCTCGTTGCTGGGTCTCCAGGATCCCAGGGCTGCTATAGAAGCATTTGTGCAGTGACAGGAAGCCCCACTGCAGAATCCTGGAATCCTGAGGTCCTGGAACTGGGTGAATTCCAGGCCAGTAAAAGTTCTTGCCTTCTGTCAGATGCTATCTTGTTCTACGAATGCAGCTGGTAACAGCAGATTCCTGTGTGTGCAATGTTCCAGAGAAGATTCTAGAACTCTCACCCAGAACTTAACTAAAGGACTTTCAAGAAGCTCCAAAAGCCACAGTGAAAGGAAAGACATCTAGGTTCTTGGCATTCCTTTCCTAACATGTCCCTGTCACCTCTGGAGGGGTGTGCAGGGCGACAGACTCAGATTGGATTAGGTGGGAGACACCAAACAGGACAGGGGCAGGTATCTCCTGTCAACAATGGTAGCTGGATAAGGCCTTGGAGGCCTTTTGTGAGCACCAAGTGCATCTATGGACCCTGTCATTTTCCAGGACCCTGGACGGGGATGGAGTGTGCACTGGCCCAGTGAGTACGATCAGCAGTGGACTTGGGGGCAGGCCTGGGCTGGCTCACAGGGCCTAGGAGGTCAGTCTCTGTACTGCAGGCAGGCATGGCTGATTCAGCCCTGCGCAGCCTCGTGATTAGACATGGCAGGATTCAGAGGCAGCTTGTATTCCGGGGTGCGCTCTCCTCACCATTGCCTCTGAGCACTTTCCTTCTGTGCTTGGAACACCCGGTGGCTTAGGAGACCTTGCTGCCTCCTTCCTGCCTTCCTTCCTTCCTCCCCTCTCTTACTTCTTCCTCTCCTCTCCCCTTCCCTCCCTCCCCCTCTTCTTCCCTCTCTCTGTTTCTTTCTTTCTCTTTATCCAGCTGCCTACCTTTCTCTTCTTAATTGGCAAGCAGCTTAAAAGATTGACCGATACGTTTTGACTAGTGTCCCTTGCTCTGTCTGCTCCCCAGGCCCAACCCAGGACAAAGTGCCAACAGACTCTGCCCTGTGTCCTGCAACCACGCAGAGGACCACTCGGAGCCTGCTTCAAGGGTTTCAGGAGGAGAAGGGAAGGTTTCCACTTCTCCTCTTTTGTTTCAGCTCATGACACCGTGGGGTGGCGTGGGTACCCATGTTGCAGATACACGGCCAGCTGGTCATGCTGTGGGCTCTGGTCCCTGAAGATCACAGTCACTGTGGAACATTTCCTAGGAAGAAGCAAGAGAAAGAATGAGTGCTTTGAAGAACACCTGGTTCGAGCTGCAGTCAGGAAGGTGAGCAGGAGAACTGCTCAGCCCCTGCACCTCATTTCTATGGACAGTCTCCTTCTGGCCCAGTCAGGTCTGCAGATGTTAAGATCTGGATGTTTCCCTCTGGACCCCTCCTTGGTGGCGGCAGCAGCTCCACGCAGCTCCCTGCTGCTGTGTGCTAAGTCTTCATCTGCCAGCTTCCATGCCCCAAATGTTGTCATACGTGGGGGTTACTTTGTGTAATCCCGCCCTCCGTAATCTCTCGCTCTACTCTGTGAGTGAACACTTCCCACCTCTGGAAGAGTCAGTGCTTGAGCAAAGCACACCACCCCATCCCTGATCCAATTCTGGATTCTGGCCAAGCACCACTTTTTATATTGTCATGTACAAAGGCCTCCTCTGCCCTTCCCCCACCACCCACTCATGATGTCTACATTTGCCATCTAGTGTACACAACTGTTCTGATTAGGACTTGTGATAGTCAACATTGATTGCCACCAGGACACAAATCTCTGGGAATGCCTGAGAAGGGGGTTTCCAGGTTGCGTTAATAAACGTGGGAAGACCCATTCTGAATGTGGGTGGCACCATCTCATGGACTGAGATTCCTGGTGGAGAAAGTGAACTGAACACCCCAATTCATCTCTCTCTGCTTTCTGACTGTGGCTGCCATGTTACAGCTGGTCTCCCAGTCCTTTCCCACCCAGATGGACTGTCTCCCCTTGAACTGTAGGTCAGAATAAACCCTTCCTCCCACAAAGTGCTTCTTGGAGGACATGGTCACCACAACAAAGAAAGTACTAATCCAGGGCTCCTATGTGAAAAGTGGGTTTGTGGTGTGTGGGAGAGATATGGAGGCCTTTCTTTCTCATGTTGCATTAAACTACAAGTGGTACCTTGAACAAGTCAGAAAAGGAAACAGTTTGGCCTCTGGGGATGTACAGAGGTGAACGTCACCAGAGGCGGTCTCCAGCCATGGGCCTGAAGGCCTGGTGGGGCTGGGGCTCAGGCCACACAACTCGCTAATTAGATTTTGGGACTTGTACAGCGCTGGCATGTGGGCTGGAATTCCAGATAGGGTCTGACTGGTTCTCAAATAAAGGTCTATCTACCCTAGCCTGGGTACCTAAGGCATGAGGCTGGGCACTGTTCTTCACCCTGATCAGCACTGGTAGGCCAGACACACCTGGCAGGTGCCAGGCACCATCCCCCACAGCAAAGCAGAGCTGGCTTGGTATCTTGTGCCCTCTCTGACCAAACTGCAGCGAAAGTTCT
The DNA here is from genome assembly GCF_020740685.1 of Jaculus jaculus. Classification (NCBI taxonomy): domain Eukaryota; kingdom Metazoa; phylum Chordata; class Mammalia; order Rodentia; family Dipodidae; genus Jaculus; species Jaculus jaculus. Next base: position 136,665,766 of record NC_059109.1, read on the forward strand.
TCAGTCATCTGACACTGATGTTCACCTGGCTTCGTCAATTCCAGCCGCTCAGGCACTGGACCCCCGGGCGCACCGTGGGGAGCAAACCCAGGCCCACCCCTGCAGGCAGACAATCTGGAAAGGAAGTGCTTGCAACAGAGGGATCATAATGACACATGTAAGCTGAGCCACCAAGGAATGGAGAACAGTGATGACGAGCAGATAGGACAAAGCCCTTGACTTCAGCCAAGGTGGCCGCAGGTGGCTGAGTGTTTACCAAGAACTCAAGGTCTGGGACAGCCCTCAAATACTCAAAAACAGTCATTTTTCCTTTCTTTGCTTTCTTTAGTTTGAGACAGTTCTTGCTAGGTTGCCTAGGTTGGCCTTGAGCTCTCAATCCTCCTGCCTCAGTGTCCAGAGGACTGCAGGCATAGGTGTACTCCATCACACCGGTACCTAGCCATAGTTCTCACATGCTCAGAAACTGGGCATGCATGGCCTCTGTGTGGACTGACACGTTTGGCGCGGGCGACCACGCACGGAAGTGCTTCGGGCCCTTCCACTTTGCAGACGGGAAAACAGGCACAGAGAAGCTTAGTGATGCCCCACAGTCCACAGCCGAGACAGAGGAGCCAGGGCAGCAATGGCCACAGGCATTCTGCTTCCTCAAGCCTAATGTGTTCCAACTGGTGACATGAAGGTCTTAGGTGCCCCTAACATCCCTATTAGCAGGAGCCTCCAAAAGGGACCTCCTCTACCGTTCACCTTGTCCTCGCCTGTTGTCCTGTAGCTGGAGCCCCCCACATCAGGTCCAGTGAGGCCCTAGCCTCCTGACCCATGTCACCCATGGCCCCACTGGCCGGCAGCAGGCAGGCCAGGCTGGCTACACCAATATCCTTTCAGCCCCATTCTAAAACCAAGCACGTGCAGGGCTACTGAGGACAACCGTTCTTTCAGACCCCTTTGGGTAGTTGGGAGAGTTTTGTGTTTTCCATGCAGACTTTTCTGTGCTCGGGGACCATGAAATATGTTAGCAAACAAATAGGAAATCTCACCCTGGAGCCAGGAGACGGAGACCACACTCCCTCAGCCCCCAGCAGAAGCCTCGTCCCTGAACGGGCGCAGACAGGTTCCTTCCTGGCCCACACCAGCGTCCCAGGGGCCGGCCGGGCACAGGTACAACATGTACTTGGCAGCTGAGATCAGACAAGAGCTGGGAGGGAGCTGCGCCGACAGCTGCCGCAGCATCTGGAGTCCCTGTCTCTGGTGCCCTCGGCGGAGAAGTGCACAGGGCTTGGGTGTCTGCTCACGATTCCTTCCTCTCCCCAGGTCCCCAGTCAGAGTTAGAAACAGATTGGAGGGAGCAGGCTAAGAGCATCTTGGTGACAGCCCGATTTCTGCTGCTTATGGAAGGGCCTCAAATCCCCTCTCAGTCCCAACTTCCTCCTCCCCAGAGCAACCCTCTCTGCTTCAGCCTGTCCTTTCCAGCCTACCCCACCCCCCACAATCCGAGGACATGCAGGCAAGCCAAGGCCACTCTGCCTCCACCTAGCTCTCCTCGGCCCTGGGCTCAGGGGCTCTGCCTGGCAGGGAAAGGCTTTCCAAGGAAGGACACATGGAGATGAGGCCACTGGCCGCTCAGGACAAAAGGACACCTGGAGACGGCTGTCTGTTCAGTCCCCATTTGCCCGAGGGCCCCTGCTGCAGGCCCCAGGCAGCTTTATACACTCCTGGTTCTGCTGCGGCTCAGGGGTCTCACTCCATTGTTTTCTCACACCAATCTGGAAAATGGGTTGAGCAGTGCTTGTCCTGGCCAGGGCTAGGGCTAGGAGTAGAATCAAGTGAAGTTGAATTGGGAGTTCAAGTTGGATTGTTTTGGGTTGGTTTCCTGTTACTAAGCTTTTTTTTTGCTAAGACAAAATGCCTGGGGAAACCAATTTAAAAAAGAAAGGATTTAAAGAATTTTAAATTTGTATTAATTTTAAATGCTACTAATTTTTATTAATAATATTGCATATTGGTCATATTCTCATCAGGTTATACTCTTCTGTTTGCTCTCCCTCCTCAGTGGAGTTATCAGTATTCACTGTTGGGTCATGAACGCACCAGTTGCTCTCTGGTGTTAGGAAAAACAATGCCCCAGGATTCTCCTTCCCACTGTGTGACTTTCATTCTTTCTGCCCGCCCCCCCCCCCCCCGCCTCTTCCACAATGTTCCCTGAGACTTGGAGCATATGTTGTAAGCCTCCTTGAGTGTTGAGCTCTCAGCAGCCTCTGATTTTCCGCTTGGATGAGTCTTGAGTGTCCTCAGCATCTACCGCCATCTCCCTAGAGGGGGTTGTCAGGACAGCACTGAGAGCAGCACTCGTGTTTAATCTGACACTTCCTCTGTGGTGGCTCCTGGTCCCTGGCAGATGTGCTAGAGATGACTCATCTTATGATCGGCAGTTAGCTTTTGTTTTCTGTCATGCGAGTGGTTCTTGGGTCTCCTCATTGTGCACTGCCATCTGGGCCCTGGTCAGCCGACCCTTCTCTAAGGATTGTTGGTGGTTGTTGTTTTTGTTTTGTTTTGTTTGTTTGTTTTTTTGAGGTAGGGTCTCACTCTAGCCAAGCTGACCTGGAATTCAGCATGTCTCAGGCTGGCCTTGAATGCACAGTGGTCCTCCTACCTCTGCCTTCTGAGTGCTGGGATTAAAGGCGTGCGCCACCACATTGGCTTCCAAGGATTGATGTTGACTTGTGCTTTCAGTCTGCACTTGGCTGACTCCATTGTTGTCAGGCAGGGGCCGAAGAAGGAACATCATGGTGGAAGGGCATGGCAGAAGAGAGCTGCTCACCTCACAATAGCCAGAAAGGAGGGACAGACCAAGGGATGAGGAACAAAGCGGATCCTTTAGGGGTATGTCACCCATTGGCCTACTCCCTCGAACCAGGCCCTACCTGGTACACTATTCAGCTGTGATGCCACCCGTGGGTTGATGCTTTGATGAAGTTAGGGCCACATGGTTGGCATCAGTTAGCTCTCTTGTCACTATGACAAAATGACCAGCAGAAACAAGCTCGAGGAGAATGGAGTTATTTTACTCAGGCTCAGTGAGCTCAGTCCACAGCCATGGAGTACCATGTTTCTAGCCTCTGTGAGGTGAGTCAGAGCATCATGGAAATAAAAATATTCACATTATTTCCACTGGAAGCAGAGTGGAACCCAAATAGGAAAAGCCAAAGGTGTGCTTGATGAAACTCTTAGACTTTTCTCAACCCAATCAAGCTGATAACCAAAATTAGCCATCACAAGCGTGTAACTCGTTAGCTTGCTGTTCAAACCCATCTCCCTAAAAAATATCATCGTAGGACTGGGGAAATTTCTTAGCAGTCACAGTATTTGCCTGCGAAGCCTAAGGGCCCGGGTTCAATTCCCCAGGACTCACGTAAGCCAGATGCGCAAGGGGGCACATGTGTCTGGTGTTTGTATGCAGTGGCTGGAAGCCCTGGCATGCCCATTCTCTCTTTATCTCTATCTGTCTCTTTCTCTCAAATAAATAAGTAAATAAAATATCATTATACCCTGCCTTGCCTCCCCCCCAAAAGCTCATGTCTGTCTCAATGCAAACACATCCAGTTCCTCTTCAAGAGACTCAGTATTAATGGGTCCACATTGTTAAAAAGTCCAAATTCAGTTCCCTCTGAGACTCAGCACAAATTCTTACCTGTGGACCCCCATAAAATCCAACAGAAAGTTACGTACCTCCAAACCGCAGAGGCACACAACAACATTCCTGTTCCAACAGGGAGGAATGAAGATATAGAAAGGAGGATGGCATCAAAGCAAAACCAAGGAGCACCGGGCAAATGGCAAATCCTGCTGTCCCATGGTTGGCATCTTAGCCATGTGATAGCAAGACGTGAGCTCCAGCAAGCTTTGGTGACCTCAGCCCTGTGGCCATGCTGGCTGTAGGTCACTTGGCCTCTCTCCTTGGCTGGGTCCACTCACTCTCTGCCACTTCCCTCAGCAGGCATTCTCGGCCTCTCTGACTTTCTGCATCTCTGTTGTAGCTCAGCCCCATCCTTGTAGCTCTATGCTCCCCCCCTCTCAGGAGCTGACATCCACCACTTCGATGCTGCCACATGTTGCCCAGGCTCTCTGGCTTTCCTTTGCAGTACTAATGGAAGCTTTCATGATTCAGGAACCCTTGTATCCTGTATCCCCTCAAAACCACTATGGCATAGGCGATGCAAAGTCCGCCGTCAGGTTGAGTCATGGCCAGCACTCCTTGGATCATTACCACGTTGGTGTTCATGTCCTTGAGAAGAGAGTACGGTTGCACAGGTCCCTGGGAAATGACTTCCTAAGTGACGCTGTGTGAGTGGGCTTCCCCAGAGGGGCTCTTCTTCTTTCTCTGGGCAGCCTTTCAGATGTCTTTGCTCTTATGTCCTGTGATGTGCTGGGTCTGCCTAATTCCTGAGATACCCCCACTGCATCTTCCCTACTTCCCCAAGGCAAAGCAGTTGGCCTTTTACAAAATGGTACTAGGCTGGGGAGATGGTTCAGCCAGTAAAGGTTCTTGCTTGCAAAGCCTGATGACCCAGGTTCTGTTCCTTAGTACCCACACAAATCCAGGTGCATAAAGTGGTGCAAACATCTGAAGTTCTTTGCAATGGCAACAGGCTCTGATGCACCCATACTCTCCCCACAAATTAACTAAATAAAAAATGACACGAATCTCTTCGGAAACTATGACTTCCTTAATTCCAACTTTATACTGGCTTTTCTGTCCAAAATGGTGTTTTTCAAGTCTTTCTGCTCTGCTTATAGCTTATAATGCTCACTGCAAAACTGGCTAAAAACAGCCAGAAACATCCATGCTGCAGACTGAAGTTTGAACTGCCTTGAAATTTTTTTTGCCTGATTAATACAGAACTTTTATTTTAAAATATTTATTTATTTATTTGCATGTATGTATGTGGGGGGAGGTGACAGGATTTCTTGCCTCTGCAAGCAAATGCTGGATGCTTGCAAAACTTTTTTGCATCTGGCTTTACTTGGGTTTCAGGCACTCGAGCCTTGGGCAACAGGCTTTGTAAGTGAGTGCTTTTAACTGCTGTGCCATTTCCCCACCTTCAATACATTACTTCAAAATTCCTCCTCACCCAAAGACTCAGGGCATGGACAAAATGTAGGAATATTATTTGCCAGAACATGCCACAAATGGCTTCAATTTCCCGTGGAGTTTTCCTTCCCGCAGGAAACCTATGAGCTTTCACCGTGCATGTTCCTGTCAGCGTCGGGTCTTCCATGTTCACTTCAACATCACTGCGTAAGCGCTGTTTATGGCGTTCTAAGCTTCATCTAGCCCACGTCTCCAAACTCTTCTAAATTTTTCTTGCAAACTAAGTGTTCCTAAAGCTTAAGAACCATGTGGTCAGGTTTGGTCCCAGCAAAGACCCCACTCCTGGTATCAGTAACTGTCTTTGTTAGCTTTCACATCACGTGACAAAATACCTAACAGAAACAACTGGAGGGGAGGAAGGGCTATTCTGCGCATGGTTTCAGAAGGTTTGGTCCATAAGCAGTGAGCAGCTCTATGTTTTGGGCTGTGTGAGAAAGAACATGGTGACAGTGGAAGCATGAGCCTGAGGAGGAGGAGGAGGTGACGGCTTTTCTCCTCGGGTGACAGGAAGCAGAGAGCACTCAGATCATGGTGTCTGTGAAGCAGGGTAGAATCCTATCAGGATGGAGCCAGTGCAAGATGGAGCCCCCTAGGACTGCCTCAGACAAGGCCACCTCCCATATTTCTACCATTTTAAGAATTTACTCAAATTGTGAATACATTTAGCCATTCGTTAGATCAGAACCCTCATGATTGATCTTTGAAATGTCTCCACAGAGCCTCACAGACGTGTGTTTTACTCATGTTCCAGACATTTCTCAACTAAATCAAGGTGACAGTCGAGTTAACTATCATATGATCCAATCACCTCTTCAGACCCCACTATGGAGCACTGGAGGAGCAATCTGCTATCACACGAGTCTTCAAGGAGTATCTTCTGTCCAAACCACAATTGGTTGGGTTGGGGTTAAATTCGTATTCATTTAGGATCACAGCAGAGCTGAAGCTAAAAGCTGTGTGGATATATCGGGTTGTGGTCAGATTTCCTGCTGGGTTTGGATTGAGGTTAATGTGAGTTCAGAATTCAGGGGCCATTTTATGTAGTGTGATTGTGTGCACACTAATGTGAATAGTGAGTGTCCAATGTGACTGTATGTAGATAAATGAACACAGTGAATGGACGGTGTGCCTGTGCATATGCTACTGTGTATTGTGAGGGTGTGGTGTGTGCATGTGAGAGTGTGGTACAATGTGGCTGTGTGAGCACACTAGCGTGCACATGAGTGCTCAGCGTGCTGGTGTGAATGCATGACTGTGCAGTACCTGCACAGCACGCTCACATTTGTGTGAACGGGTGCTTGCACAATGCCCCCAGCCTGCCGTCCCTGTTCTCCAGGCTCATCTGTCACTCTGGAGCCTCATTAATGTGCAGAAGACGTCCGAGCCCAGCCGGAGTGACTCACCGCTGAGCTGCAGACAGTGGGGGCCGTGCTGGGCACAGCCTCCCCGCTGGCCTCTGTTCTCAGCCAGCGAGCTCACCAAGTGCCCACGCCTTCCCTGGGGCTGCGTCGTGTCAGCCTGGCTGTTCTGTTGGGGGGGAGGGAGGACGGCTGACGCCAGAGGCTGAGGCTGCTTTGCTTTCACTGGAGGTTGGAGGATGGACACTGTGTCCAAGACCACCCTTCGCAGATGCCCTGGGGGGAGCCAAGCATCAACCCCTGTGCGCAGCTCATCTCTGTGGGGTGTCTCCAGCATGCGAGCATTATGGCCCTGCTTGACATTGTCACTCCTTGTGGGGGAAGCTTCCCTCTCCCACCAGCATCAGTCCACCTTTCCCTTTGCAGCAAGCAGCCATTCTGGGCAGGGTTCAGAAGCCTAAGCCCAGGTCTTATGAAGATGGGCACGTGGGGTAGGAGCAGAAGGACACCAGCCTGAGACAGGAGCTTCTCATCCTGTCCTCCTGGATGTTCCACTACCTGAAATGACCATCCACACTCCCCATGTGATTAAGGGTGGGTTGATGTTTTGGGGTCTGTATGACCAGCACAGGGTTGGTGTGCAGTGGGGTCCCAGTAGACGTGTCCTGAGTGAAGGCCGGGTAACTAGCAAGGCAGAGGAATTAGGGGGCTGATTCAAGGGGTGACTAGGAGAGCTACTTAAAGGAGGGAGTTGTTAGTAGAGAGGAGAGTAAGTGTGAAGACCCTGGGCTAGGAATGAGTTGTGCACTCTGAAAGGCTGTGGGAAGACGGAAGGGAGGGAAGAGGTTGCAGAGTTGGCCCTGTAACCATCGAAAGGAGGCTGGAGACTGGCCTCAGGGGGTGGGAAGGCAGGAGAGGGTGACAGTGGTGTGACTCACACTCTGCACGAAGGCTTCCTTCAGGGAATGAGAGGCTGCAGAACATCTGCCCTGTTGAAAACAGTCCCTTGCTTTTCAGAAGTGACAGCTTCACGATTCTACTGTGGGCATACACATGTCATCACTCAGCAAGGAGCAGGGCATGATGGCCAGCCCTCGTCTCCCTTAGGCCACACGCTCTTCTCCCTCTCCCTACACACTCTGAAGATGATGCAAGCCTTCCAACCTGACAGTCAGACCCTGTGACATTCAAGTTCACATGGGGTACAGCATGCCCCTCTGTGATTTCTCCTTCTCTCTTGGGGGGCTTGCTCCAAAAGACAGAATCCATGGCAGTGTTATTCTTCATGGTTCCTACCCTACAGCTGGTGTGATGTGTGCTATCAGTGAATAGCTACCAATTTTTAAATTTTTTTTTTAAATATTTTCTTGTTCATTTTTTATTTATTTATTTGAGAGTGACAGACACAGGGAGAAAGACAGATAGAGGGAGAGAGAGAGGATGGGCGCGCCAGGGCCTCCAGCCACTGCAAACGAACTCCAGACGCATGCGCCCCCTTGTGCATCTGGCTAACGTGGGACCTGGGGAACCGAGCCTTGAACCGGGGTCCTTAGGCTTCACAGGCAAGCGCTTAACTGCTAAGCCATCTCTCCAGCCCTAAATTTATTTTTATTTGGGACAGAGAGAATGGGAGAAAGAAAAAGAGACCAAGAGAGAGGGAGAGAATGAGTGTGCCAGAGCCTCTAGCCACTGCAAACTAACTCCAGATGCATGTACCACCTTGTGCATCTGGCTTATGTGGGACCTGGAGAATTGAACCTGGGTCCTTAGGCTTTGTAGGAAAGCACCTTAGCTGTTAAGCCATCTCTTTAGTCCACAGTCACCAGTTTTTATCTTCATGCTCCATCTCTCACTACCAGGGTTAGATGCCCATTGTGGTGGTAAATGTTGATTTAAACTTGAGATTTAGAGTTAACTGGAAAACACATCTATGAGAGAGCTTCCAGAGAGTTTTAATAGATGTAGGAAGATCCACCCTGAGCATGGGATGGCTCCATTCCATGGTAGGGTTCCTAGACTGAATGAAAAGGAGAAATCAGGCAGCTGGGATGATGGCCCCGTGGTTAAAGGCACTTGCTTCCGAACCTGCTGCCTCGAGTTAGCGTGGATGGCCTCAGCACGCACATAAAGCTGTATGCTTAGCAGCACACGTGTCTGTGCTCCTGACGAGCCCGTGACAGTGGGAGGTGAAGCCAGAAGAATCTGGAAGCTTTCAAGAAGTGGTGTCAAGAGAGACGCTGTTTCAAAAGAAGGCATGAGGAAAGGAGAAACACCCCGAGGTTGTCCTCTGTGATGGTCTGAGCCGGATGTCCTCATAAACTCCTGTGGTAAGACTTCTCACTATTACAAAAGCAATCACCTGCTGGTGGGGAGCAAAGACTCTGGCGGAGCTGACTGCGAGCGAGGCCGAGGGCTCCGGGGTGCAGCTTTCGTAAGCTGTCACCCACCCGCGCTGGGACGGGACTGTTAGTCGAGCAGTTGCTTTGGTGTCACCTGAGATGCTCTCGTGAGCTGCCTCAGTAAGCTTGCTGGTCACTAAGCTCAGCACAGGAGGAGCCATTTCTTTTGTTGTAGAATTATCTGGAAAGATGAGTCTGAGTGAAAGTCGAGAAGTTTATTTACCTGGGGGCCAGACAGCTTGAGAAAGCTCTCCAAAGAAGCTCTAACCCCGAGCTGAGACTTTTATTTCCATTTTATAGTTTCATAGCCAAGGGGAGGGCTAAGTGAATAAATAAGACACAGCAATTTACATATCAACCATTTCTTTCATCAGACCACCCTAACAATGACCTCCATTTTACTTTGTTTTAACCTAAACTGTCTTTCCTCCTTATCTTCCCTCTGCATCCTTTCTGGATAGTTCCTTCTTTGGGATTTTTCCATTTGCTGACAAAGATAAGTTTAGCTCTTCAGCAACCAACTTTTACAGAAACTCAGTGAATCAGTTCAACTTTTAGCTTCTTTTCTACCACACTTTGATTTTCCATGGGTGCTCTGTCTGGGGCAAACAGGCTTTTGTTCCAGAAAATGTCACACAACACATAAACACCATTACTCATCTTTCTTTTCTTCCTGACTGTAGGTACAATGTGACCAGATACCTCATATTCTGTCACCAGAGCTGCAACTTCCCCACCATGGTGGACTAAATTTCCTCAAACCAGGAGCCAAAATAAACCTTCCTTCCTTACAATGCTTTTGTCAGGTATTTTGTCACAGCAATGAGAAAGTAACTCATATAGAAAATGGGTCTAAAGGCATGGGGCTTGGCCATGAGGCCTTTAAACCTTTGGTGTGAAGGTGCGGAGTTTGACCATGTGACCCTTAAGCCTTTGGGCTGATCTGCAGTATGAATGTGAAGGAGTTTGGAGATGTGATCTAGAGAAGCCCCAGGATGTGGTACGTAGAACTTGGTGAGTCATCCTGATGGTAGTTTGGGACACCAGAATGCCAGGATAAATGCAAATAGTGAAGTTTCAGCTCTTGAGATTTCAGAAGAGAGCAAAGACTCTATCAGGAAGTGAGAACGAGGCAGTTCATAATGCATTCTGGGAAAGAATCTGCCTGCATTCTGCCCATACGCTGAGATGGAATGATGTTGAATTCGAAAGTCATGAGCTAATTTGTTTAGCAGAGGATCTTTCGCGACAACACGACATTCAGGCTATGGAGTGGTTACTACTTGCTTCTTTTACTCAGCCATACCAAGACAGAAAGACAGAGAGAGGAGATATTAAAAATGCAATATATATATATAATTTGGTAGAGGAGAGAGCAGTATGAGGTTAAAGACAAAGTAGGTATAGAAAAACGTCTGTAATTATTAAAGACATTAGTGCTATTAAAAGACTTCACCTATCAAAGGCTCCAGTTCATGAAAATTCATTTGAAAGAAGAAAGCCTGAATTGAAAATGGCCCTGAAGGGGTTTCCTGATCAAAAGCAACCACCAAGGAAATTGTTTTCCCAGGTTAGGCAGTCAAGGCACAGAGGTCACCAGACCTGTGGTAGGAAGGGCTGGACTTCCACTCAGATAGGCAGCAGGTCTTGGCAGAATCACCCTCCTGATGCTGTTTTCACAGATACGCATAATGCAGACATGATGGGTTGTGGAGGCTCGTGCCATGGTTCCAGAAAGGTGCTGAGCGGAATCTCTGCAAGGAGGCACTGATGAAGCTGTGAATGTGAAGCCAAAGTTGCCATGGAGAATCCAGGACACTGGAGGTACCAGATACCTGCCAAGGACAGCTGCAGGCATGGAGTGAAGCTGCTCTAAGTAAGAGAGAGACTGTGTTTGCTCCAGGCAACAGAACTGGAGGTGTGAAACTGCTATGCACCCCAGATACTAGACATGAGACCAAGGATTTGATGTCTGCCCTCTTGTCATCTTGCTTTGCTTCTATCTTTCCTTGAAATCCTCCTGTTCCTCCTTATTTAAAAAAAATGAAATTGTCTACGTATGTCATCATATATTAAAAACATGCAGTGTACCTTGGGTTCATAAATTGCCTTCAGTCTCAGAGTAGATTTTGGGCTTTGCAGTTTTAAACAATGTTGGGGACTTTTTTTGTTTGTAATTTTATTTTATACATATTGTAACAGGTACATATATCCCCTCACCCCTGCTCCCACTACCCTGGGGGCCCTCCTCAGTGGGGTTATGGTATTCACTATAGGGTCATGAAGGCCTCAGTAAGTCACTGTGAAGTAGTAGAGGAGACTATGTCTCAGGGTATTGCAACCTACTCTGTGGCTTTTTACACACCCTCTTCTGCTCTGTTCCCTGAGTCATGACAGACTGTCTGATTTAGTATTGAGTTCTTTGTAGCCTCTGGATTTCTGCCTTGATGAGTTTTGATTGATCGCCTTATCTGTCACCATTGCCCTAGAGCTGGTTGTTAGTCTAGCAGTAAGACCAGTATTCATGTTGTCCTTCCTCTGCAATTTCTCCTGTGTCCTGTGGGGACTTTTGAAGTTGGACTGAATGCATTTTGAATTATAAGATGGTGATTACAAGATGTTCATGAACCTATCAAGATACACTTGTGTATCAAGTTGAAAAGAGACTTACAATGTTTAGTCTTTTTTGTCTGTTTGTTTGCTTGCTTTTGAGGTAGGATCCCACACTGGTCCAGGCTGATCTGGAACTCACTTTGTAGTCCCAGGCTGGCCTTGAACTCATGGCAATCCTCCTACCTTTGCCTCTTGAATCCTGGGATTAAAGGCAGGCAACCCTCCCCCCATATTCAGAATGTTTAATTTTGATTTTCAATTTGACAGGATTTAGAATTGCCAAGGAGATGTACCACCAGACTCTGGGCATACCTGTGAATGTGTTTCCAGAGAAATTTAACTCAGGTGTAAAGACCCTCTCTGAATTTAAGCAGTATTATTCCATGGTCTTAGATCCTGGACTGACCACCAGCACCAATTTCTCTCTGCCTCCTGACTGAGAGTGCAGGGTGACAATCTGACTCACATTCCTACCACCATCCTCTGCCGCATGACGCACCATCCCCTCAAAACAAAACTATGAGCCAATGGCCTCCCCGCTATAGGCTGTTGGCTAGGTTTTCAGTGCCAGGCACGTATTCCCTCCCGTGAAGCGGGCCTCCAGTCCAATTAGAGAGCAGTTGGTTTCTCCCAGAGCAGACATGCCGCTATTACACCAGTTGGTACATTTGGCTTGGCTGGCCAGTATTACGACTTTCAATGTCCATTGCTGTTTCCCAACCCTGATGACTTCCCTGTTCTATAGGGCTGCATGCAGCATAGCTTTTCCAGATTTCTGTCAGCTGGTCCAAAGAAAGGAGGTTTTCAGCTCAGCTCCAGCTTGATTTCTCAGTGACCAACAGTCTAAGCATGTACAGTCTTCAGCAATAGGGTCTTACCATCTAGTTCTGGTGGGAAACCAAGAGCCTTGGCAATGGCCTGTAATGTTTTGGGGGCATCAGGGACCTCCCTGGTCAACATTTCACTGGAAGGTATCCCATCCCTGGTACTGAACTTTTTTCTAATAGCAATATATGGATTCTGGGTGTGCCCTTCTCAAAAAGGAATAGGTTTTCATATGGCTTATTCACAACATCTTAAATTTTGACTAATCCTCCTCCCACCCTTCCTTTACTCAATCCCTTCCCCTGACCTCATCTAGACCATTGCACCCCCATAATCTGTTCATCTACTTACACACACACACACACACACACATATATATATTTACTCTCCCCTTAAATTCTCCCATCTTCTTTCTTCCTTACAGCCCCTTTCCAGCTTTCTAGCCTTAGTATTGACTTTTATATCAACTCATATACAAATCTAAACATTTGTAGCTAGGATCCACATATGAGAGAGAACATGCGGTGTTTGGCTTTCTGGGTCTGGGTCACTCATGAGCCCTAGGGGAATAACGCCTGTTGTTTGGCTAAATGCATATATTATATCCACTAAACTGCCTATAAGCACTTTTCTTACTGTTCGTATCCTTATATTAATGCTACTCTCACTTTTGTTTAGAAAAACTTCTTTTCAGATGGTGGTGGCCACTGGGATGGCTCAAAAGTCACTGTAGAGCTGAGAAAGAAACGACCGAGGAGCACTCAGAACTGAGACATCTCTAGCACACCTTCCAAGCTCAGGGTCCATTGCCACCAGAAGAGGTGGTAGAACAAATGTAACAGCCAAAGGAAGGGTAGGACTGCTTACAATGCGTTCTTCCAGAAACAAAATGGGCCTGGATATCCATGACCTCACTGTGCCTGGCACTACCTATCCTGATAATAGGAGGAAAAGAGGATGATATCTAAATAAAGAGATATGAAACTGGGCCTTCAATCTCAGCACATGAGAGGCAGAGTTAGGACAATTGCTGTGAGCTCACGGCCACCCTGAGACTACATAATAAATTCCAGGTCAGCCTGGGCAACTGTGAGACCCTGCCTCGAAAACCAAAATAATTAATAATAATAAATAAATAAAGAGACATTAACTAAGAAGGATAGGGGATATGATGGAGGGTGGATTTGTGAGGGGAAAACTGGGACCATTATCATGGTTTATTATCTATAATTATGGAAGCTGTCAATTTAAAAGTTTCTAAAAAATCTATGAGCCAAAATAAACCCTTCATCCTTTAAATTCTTGTTGTCATTTATTTTGTCAAACCAGCAAGTAAAGTAGCTAATTCACCAAGGTTATAAAATTCAAGGAGGCAAGCCGGGTGTGGTGGCGCACGCCTTTAATCCCAGCACTCGGGAGGCAGAGGTAGGAGATCGCCGTGAATTTGAGGCCACCCTGAGACTACATAGTGAATTCTAGGTCAGCCTGGGCCACAGTGAGACCCTACCTCATAAAACCAAAAAAAAAAAAAAACAAGGGGGCACTGGTCCTCAGATGATAACCATCCACTCAGCACTAGGTTGACAGTGAGTGTTGTGTCATCTTAATCTGTGCCTGGCTTGCCTCGTTCTAGTCCCACCTTGGAGATACATGCCTCTCAACACCTCCCAGAGGTTCCTTTCTGCCCAAGGCTGCAAGCTAAGCTCACTTTGACAACCATATCCAAATACTCACGTGTACAGGGAGCAAGAAAACAACCTGCTTCTTCCCTGAGCTTGACTTCAAGGGTCTGGAGGAGCCGTTCACTCTAGGTCCCTTTTACGGATCATTTTGTATACACTGATGACAGAGAAAGAAATCATGCTTTTAGCAGCAGAAGCCTTAAAAGGCTTTTTGGCACGGGCACTCTGATCCAGCAGGCCATGTTGGGAATAAAAGGCTGTGTGTCCTTGTCATACCCCACGAGGAAGCCCTCTCCTGGCCCTTCCTACCACTCTGGCTGAAAACTTAGCAAATTTCTCCTCTGCAGTCAACCCCAGGGCTCCCAGGATGGCATGTTTGGGGTTAGGCTGGTGTGCAGGGTTTGCCTAGGAGGAAGGCACGGTTGGCTGGTCATCTGATGTTTCCCTCTCTAGTCTCTTCCCCTTTCCATTGTCCTGCTACCACTCCCCCTCACTTTGCTTTGACTTGGTGCTCTGCCTTCCCCACCCTTCTCTGTTGATGGTTCTCTTCCTGGCCTTGGCCTCGCTCCTCTGTACCTTCCTCTCTCTCCTGAAAACGCCACCTGACTCTAAGCACTTGAGAGGAACAGGTCCCTTCGGGATCTGGCTTTTCAGTGAACTGGGCTCCTTCTGAAGGCCCATTGCCTCTGCATACAGTTCTTTCCTTGAATTCCCTCCCGTGACCCCTTTTCACCCAAGAAATGGTCAAGCAATCCCAGATACATAAGTATGTAAAGTAGGCATACAAATCAAACACTTACTGATAATAAATCCATAAGGAAATTTGTTTTAGAGCGATTCTTTGATATCATTTTGCCATTTATTAAAGCTGAAAATGCGCATACTTATGAGCGGGATGCGCTTGTTTATTTTTACATAAAGAATTAAATCTTGCTTGAGTATTTGCTACTGCAGGACATACAGCATCCTTAGTGTTTTCAGAGTTGATTGACTTGCTGATTTTATAGTCATCAATGTTGAAAAACACTGCTTTGCATAAATATAAATACAAAATGCAGAAGTGTGTTTAGGGCCATTTCATAAATTGCTGGAAATTCTGTCCTCATCCCAAGCTTCAGCCCCATTTAATGATTTTTTTTAATGAAACGCGTCAGCAACTCAAACAGTAATTTTTAAAATCAAACATTCTAACACAATACAATCCAAAGATAAACTAATCTGATACTTACACGCTGAGGAATGACGGCAGGGAAATATTAAAAACCTTTGTTTTCTGTAATTACACCATTCTGTTTTGATGAGGGCAGATAACTTCGCATGCACAGTCAAAACACTGCTTCGTGATCCACAGTGGTCTAGAATGGCAGCTGAGGCATCTCTGGTTGCAGTCATTAACCACAAGCGCGGTGTGGTGTGACGGCACGTGCTCTGCAGCGTATGTGCCCCGAGGCTGCAGGGAAGTTGCAAGGGGCAATGTGAGCATGATACCAAATGTTTGGTTTGGGGTGAACTTTTGGTGATTGCATTTTCAGAAACCTTTTATTGTTGACAAATTTTCCATAACCCCAAATGCAGCTCTGTGGCCCCAGTTAACGAAGCTGGGTTCTAGAAAGATCTGTAGGATATACATGAAGTAATGGAGGGCGTGTTCATCCAGGACATGGGACCGCTGCGATTCATAATTCCACTTACCGCTTGGCTCGTTTTCTTGGAAGGAAACCAGACACTTCCCCAGCAGATATGAGGGCAAAGCCAGTAGGACTGCAGAGGATCCAACTGGGGAGTCGAGATGGCGCTGGGCGGAGGTCACATTGTAGGATCTATGACAGAAGTGGACCTAGTGCCTACAGTATGTTGGAGGCTTTGCTGGAGAACAATGCATTTTAGGAGATAAAAATGTGTGGTGTGGTGTTGGTGGTATGATGGAGAGCAAAAAGTAAGGTCGGTGCCAGATGTGGTGGCTCACCCGTTTAATCCCAGCACTTGGGGGCTAAAGGCATGAGGATCACTGTGAGTTCCAGGCCAGGAAGCCTGAGCTAGAGTGAGACTTAGGCTCAAAAAAAAAAAAAAAAAAGAGCAACAAAACCACAAACAATGAGGTAGGTAAGAGAAGGGAGATCTGTACTCCAATCAGTTTTGGCCTCCCCACTTTCTTGGGGAAGTACCTTTCCCTTCGAGTCTGAAGAAGGACCTACCTCATGAGAGGATGACATGAAGCATTTCTCTCTTCTTTTTAATCTTTATTCATTTAATTAATTAATTTTGTGGGTTTTGTTTCCATTTTATTGACAGCTTCCATACTCACAGACAATAAGCCATGATAATCCCCTCCCCTCCCCCACTTTCCCCTTCACAAATCCACACTCCATCATATCCCCTCCCTCTCTCCATTAGTCTCTCTTTTATTTTGACGTCATCATCTTTTTCTCCTATTATGAGGGTCTTGTGAAGGTACTGCTAGGCACTACGAGGTCGTGGATATGGAGGCCAACTTCTGTCTGGTTGCTTGCGTTGTAGGCAGTCCTACCCTTCTTTTGGCTCTTACACTCTTTCCATCACCTCTTCCGCAATGGACCCTGAGCCTTGGGAGGTATGATAGGGATGTTTTTAGTGCTGAGCACGCCTCCATCACGTCTTCTCAGTTCAATGGTGCCTTTTGGGTTGTCCCAGTGGCCACGGCCATCTGGAAGGAGAAGCTGAAGCATTTCTTGAACTCAGCGTGTGCTTTGAATCACCTTTATGAACTTGAGTTGCGGGATGCCCTGCGTGAGTGTGACTGGCTGGGGAGGGGACTCTAACCCCCCATGCCAAGAGGCGTTTACTGCAAGGCACAAACACTATTCTACCAGCCAGTCCCCCTCCCAACAGGAGCCCATGCCCTTCACCCTCCCGTGGCTGAGGAGGCCGCCCCTGCCAGAGGGGAAGTGGGGCCCAGCGAGCCCACGGAGCTGGCTTCCTGTGGCCGTCTTCTTCAAAGCTGGGCTCTCTCCTCAGGGTTCACTGCCTCGCCGCAGCAGAAGGCCTTTGACCACTCGTATTCTGAGCTTGGGCTCCTTGATGTTGCATCTCAGCTGTCAGCTTGACTGGATCGACCATCGCCTAGGAGACCAGGCTCTGGACATGTCTGTGAGGGAGTTTCTGGATTAGGTGACCTGAGGTGGAAAGGTCCACCCTCACCGTGCTTGGCCCCCTTCTATGTGCTAAAGCCCCAGACTGAATAAAAAGAAGAAACTGAGCCGAACACAGAAATCCATCTCCCTCTGCTTCCTGCTGCAGACGTCATGTGACCAGCCGCCTCCCATTCCAGCCACCACGTCTTCCCCACCTTGATGGACAGTGGCCCCTTGAACCGTAAGCCAAAATAAACCCCTAAATTGCTCCTTGTCAGGCATTTTATCATAACAGCTGGGAAATGAAGGAATGTAGACTCCATCCCGGTGCCAGGGACAGGGATGGGTGGACTCTAGAAGAGTCTGCGATGAACAAGGCACAGCCTGTGGAACTGAGGACCTCTGGGGCTGTGGGGGCTCTGAGAACACTCCGGTCCCAGCACCCGCTGCAGGGCAGCATCCGGCGTGGAGATCTCTGGACGATTCTCCTCCTCTCACTACCGTCCAGGTTCCTGTACTGGTGGTATTGTGTGCCAGGGGGCTCACGGGACGTTGTTTCCTTCCAAGAACTCAAACAACTGATGAAATATTTAGTGACATCGCCTCCGTAAGACCTATCCCCCAGAGAGCCTGTCTTTGAATGACTGCCTGCTTCTTCAATGCCAAGGCTGCCTTCCTTGGGGACCATCAGCATATGGAACTTGTTTTTAATTTAAAAGAAAACAGATTCCCCACCCTTTCCCCTCCCCCTCCTGCCTCCCTCTGCCTCTCCTGTCAACATGGGGTGTTACTGCCTCTGAGGCTTTGTCATTGTGTCCACACTGAAAATCGTTGTCCCCTCCCTTGACTGGACCATGCTCCAGGGGTCAGGGCCTTGCCAGACCCATAACCCATGGCCACCCCGGCCTCCGCCCTGCACCTTGACTGGTGTGCGAAGGAAACGATGCTAGTCAAGCACACACCCTCTCTCCTGCTTCTGTGAGGCGGGGGAAGAGCTGTGGCATGAATCAATGGAGAAGCTCTGGGTAAAAACATTAGGGAATTTGGGCCGGAGAGATGGCTTAACAGTTGAGACGTGTGCCTACAAAGCCAAAGGATTCCCCAGGACCCACATAAGCCAGATGCACAAGGTGGCGCACATGTCTGGAGTTCATTTGCAGCTGCTGAAGGCCCTGGCACTCCCATTCTCTCTCTTTCTTCCTAGCTCTTTCTCTCTCTCTCATTTAAATAAATAAAAATAAAGTATATTTTTTAAATCGGGGGACTCATTTCAATGACAGTTTCCTGAGTAGGTAGGTCTTCACCTGTTGATGTCAGCCCACCCAAGGCTGGTATGCCTCCTGCACACTTGACCAGGGCACAGCACCTCTAACCCCTGGTTCAAGATATGCATTATTCGATTTCACCTTTACCACAACCCTATTTTATATGTGAAGAAACAGGGAGGGAGAGTAACTCCAGCAATATATACGCACAGAATGTGGCCCCAATTCTTACCCCAAAGTGGGCTGGCTCTTAACTCCATGAGAATATTCCCAACAACATTCCACAGTGGCCACCTAAGACTGCCTTCGGTTGGGGTGGGGTGCTGCCCTTGATCCCTTGCTTGGAGGACTTATGTGTTTGTTCAGATGTTAGTTATTCACAGGGGTTCAAGTCCATTAGCTTTGGAGGACAAAGAGGACAGGGCGGGAGGGTGAAGGAGAGAGAGAGAGGTAGAGAAAATGAGAATTCAGAGTTAAATCAGCACCCAACTGAACGCATTTCTCTCTGAGCTTCTCCTGGCTCCAGAAGCCCCCTCTCCAGCTATGATGTCACCAGACAGCCCCCACAGATGACAGCCCCATGATCCATCACCAGCCATCTGCTTTCTCACCACTAAGAACAAGAGAGCCCTGAGCCTGCCCCACTGGGTCAGGAGGCAGCTGCACACTGCCCACTGAGGCCCATGAATGGCTGTTTGCATTGTGGCCCTATCCCCGACCCCCCTTCCCCACCAGCAGCATCTTTCCATCCAGGGCTGGAGTTTCTAACCAGTCAGACAGCCTTGCTCAAAGAGGCAAAGCCTTCACATCACTCCCAGAGAGCTTGAGATCCGATGAGATAAAGCCCCCGGCATCCATGAATCAACTCGTGATACGAGCCATGATAAAAGGACTGCCTGAGTAATAGATACCCCAAACCAAACACCACCCAAGGCCTGAGAGCTTCAAAGAAACCTCTCTACTCTACCCTCTTAAGATTTCGGGCAGAATCTAAACACTTGTCAGCCTTATCATTCCCCGGAGAATGATGTGTTTTTATAATGTGACATGGAAACATTTGCCAAGGGAGAGATGCCCCAGCTGCTTTGGGGGCTCCAAGCCAGCCTCCTCAGCTTCTGCTTCCATAATGCAAACCCTGAACCCTGGCCCCACTTTCTAGAAGGGAGAGCCAGATGCAGGGTGAGTCCCAGAGAGGTTTAAAGGCTAGAAGGGAAATAAATATTGAGCTTTCATGGGCTCCTCAATTCCTTGAACTAGTTGGTTTCCTGAAGTGTGTAGGAAGAGTAGAGCGATGGGTAGCTGAACATCAGTCAAACTTTCTCCTTAAAAACAAACAAATAAATAAATAAATAAAGGTTCTTTTCCAGCTGTGGGACAGTGACCTCCGCAGACAGCAGCCTCAAAGGCCACCTTCAAAAGGGCACAATTACCCCTGTAGCATCTGTCTGTTCTCTCTGACTTGGAGAAATGGCTCCCTCCTCCAAGTTCCTAAAACATTTATCATCCCCACGATTCGCTGGGCAATTAATCACCGGCTGCCTTGAATATCGCTCCTATTGTTGTATCGAGCGGCCGTTTAACCCTTATCAGCAGCAGGGCTTTCGACAGCTTGTCTTTCTAACTCACAGGGAGCTTCCAGAAGGCTAGGCAAAGGTCCACCCATCTCTGTCTCCAGGCGAAGACGCCTGGTCCCATCAGCATCCATCTAGGGAGGCTGTCCGCTGACATGCAGCATTTACATGCAGGGTGCTTAGCGCAATGCGGTGGCCAGAGGGCCCGAGAAAGGGCCATCTGCGCTGGCGTTAGTGTAAACATGGCGGCTGTTGGTTTGCTTGAACGAGACGCAGGATCTTCATTGTGCCGGGCGCTGTGCAGGGACAGTAGCAGCTGCCCAGGAGCCACATGCATGCCTTTTCATAGGAAGTTCTAGAGTCTGGCTGGAAATGTCAGGCTCTGTTCCCTAATGTGGGAACATACTTATTACCTAGGCAGACAGTTGTTTTCCTCAAAGGCCCTCAGACAGGATGGTGTCATGGACCTTTCAATCTGGGTGGCAGCAGTTGCTTGAATCTCCAACACAGAGTGGGGCTTTCACAGGACAGAGGGTTTGTGGATAGAAATCCCCAGCCACTAAATGCATATATTACTCTCACCAAATTGCCTCAAAGCACTGCACTTAATGTTCATACGCATATATTAATGCCACTCTCACTTCTGGTTAGAGAAGCTTCTCCTTTCAGATGGCGATGACCACTGTGATGACCCAAAAGGCAACTCAGTGCTGAGAAGAAGGGACGGAGGAGTGTCTAGCATTGAAATATCTCACACCTTCCAAGGCTCAGGGTCCACTGCGGAAGAGGTGGCGGAAAGAATGTAAGAGCCAGAGGAAGGGCACCACTCCTTACATACAACTATCTGAACAGAATTTGGCTTCGATATCCAAGTCCTCGCAGAGCCTAGCAATACCCACACAAGACCCTCATAAATGGAGAAAAAGATGATGAGGGAAAAAAAAGAAGAAATCTCCATCCACCCAGTTCCCCTGGAGAAGTCAAGAAGTGGGAGGGGTCTGTCTGTCTGCAGCTGGGAAGTGCTCACATCTCAGCCATGTGTCTCCCTGACCAAAGGACGGGGAGACACCAGGAGGCTGTGGGGAGGGTGAACCAGGTAGATCCCAAGTGGTTTGTGTGGTGTAGCTGAGGTTGTGCTGGGAAGGCTGGGCCAGTCCCTCCACCTTGCAGGAGTTCCTGTCTCCTATGCAGAGAATAGGGGTGCAGGAGGACCCTGGGGAGGGGTGTTGTGATCATCCACATGACACCAGCCTGCATTACAGGTGGCAGGGGGTAGGGGCAGGGGGAGAGAAGTCTTCTTTCCTGACTGCTGGACCAGGTCTCCTTGCCCCTGACTGATTCCTGCACACCTCACACCCTCCTGGTTCTTCCTCAGCTGCACTGTGGGTTCCCATTTACAGGTTTGCTACCGCATGAGCCAGAGGCTGCATCAGGACGGAGTCCCGCTCCCACCAGCTCTAGTCACCAAAACCGGAGAAAAGGAGACATGTGGATCCCTGGGTCCTGTCAAAACTCGGGTCTTTACAGAAGCCCCCTTGGGCCTTGTTTCAGCCAGTCAGACCCTGGAATTAGAGATGAAGCTGGTATCCCAGGCTGCGGATTACCCCATCCAAACATGTGCATTCGAAACATGTCTCATTCCTGCCTGGGGTTTATGACTCTCATGGGGTCCATTCTACAGCCCATTTCCCAGCCAAAGCCTGATTCGAGGGCAGCTGAGACCAGCCCTACGCCCCAAAAGGAAAGAGACCGACATCTCCCCAAGGACAGCCAGCCAGGGACAATGGCTTCTCTGTCATCCGGGAGTGCACATTATGAGTACCTAAAGATATTACCCTGGCCCTGGTGAGACTTCCAGGAAACAAAACAGATTTTAAAACTCACGAGCACAAAAACAACAACAAAATGAAGTAGGAGTTGTTGCTGTTGATGAGGGCCTCCAAGGTGACCTCACCTCCGCCCGAGGACAAGGACCTCCAAGATGACCTCACCTCCGCCTGGCTGCAGAGAAGTAGCAATGTCTGGTAATTCTGGAAACCCATATCCATGGACATAATCAAGGGGTAGGAGCCTGTCCCAGCCAGGGTGAGACAGATAGGCGCCACTGGTTAATATCCTCCTGAGGAAGAGTGGCCCAGACAGGGCTCTGTGTTCAACACCATTCTGAAGCTATGTGTGACCTTTGATTAACAATGTCTGGGGATCACAAGTACAGAGTGAGGGAGCCAGGATTACCACATATTTGCCATTCTTTGTAAGGGAGAACCTCTGTCCCCCTCCCCAAACCCCATGCACTTTCTCTCAACCCGAGGGCATACATGTGATAAAATGTTGAAAAAATATTTGTTTGACCAGTTGTCTACTCTTCGGATATTTTAGAGCCTAGAGGGTCACAGGCTAGGTAAGGAGACGAGGGAAAAGAAAGATAAGAGAATGGAAAAGGAGGGAAAAGAGAATGGCAGCATTGAAAAGTGTAGCTTCCGGGTGGAAGATGGGAGGTGTCAGAGGAAGGTCACCATCTTGCCAATCTGAGCACAGGAAGTTGTTCCTCCCAAGCCTCTAAGCATCCACACAGTGCCAGGGGCTGAAGTGTCATGGTCCCTGCCCAGGAAGGTGCCTTTCTTTTCTAGGGGGAAGGAGGGTTGAGACAGGACCTCATGTAGACCAGGCTGGCTTTGAATTCATTTTCCTGCCTCTGCTTCATGAATGCTGGGATTACAGGTGTGCACATCAACCACGGCTTTCTGTTCTTGTTTTTATTTATTATTTATTTGCAAGTACACACACACACACACACACAGGAGGGCAGGAATAGGTACACCAGGGCCTCTAAGCACTGCAAACGAACTTCAGATGCATGAACCCTCTTGTTCATGTGTGTACTGGGGAATTGAACCCAGGCCATCAGGCTTTATAAGCAAATGCCTTTAACCACTTAGCCACCTCTCCAGCTTGTGCTCTTGTTTTTGAGTCTTCACACTGTAGCACAGGCTGGCCTGGAACCTACTACGTAGACCAGACTGGCCTTGAACTTGTGGTGCCCTCCCCCACCATCTCAGCCTTTTGGGTCCTGGGGTTACAGGCATTCTCCTCACACTGAGATGGAACTCGGATCCTGAATCATAGCAGGCGAGTCTCTAGCACGGAACTCTGCCCTCAGCCCTACTTTTCTTCTTTACTAAGCTTGTGAATTTTTTTTTTTTTTTTTCTGGAAGCTTGCTTGCCTCCTCTAAGATGGATCTCTCAGAGTGGTGACACACTCCAGCTTAGAGCTCTGCCTGCAAGCAGAGCTGATTTGGGCTCCATTGGATGAGAGCCCTCAGCAGGCCGGACAAAGGCCATATTTCATGAAGCCTTAACAGAACGTCCAGAACTTCAACTCTTTTCCTAGGAAGGAAAATTCCCCATAGGCCCTGCCCACCAATGCACACATGTATGCATGATTTATTTGCCCGCCTGCCGGCCAGGGGTTCCTCCAATTACTGTGAATTCTTTCCTCCTCTCTGAGCAAGGCAGCTATGGGATAGTCTCTGGATATGTTTTCCCACTTTTTTTCTGGAGCCAAGAACCAGGAAAGCATGAAAAATGAGTATGTAAGGAAAGTGAAGGGCAGGCATATCCACCATAGCTTACGCAGAGAGTGCCTTACAGAGTCCGCTAGGCCCCAGACATCCAAAGAGCCTGCACTTCCTAATGCGACCTAATGCGCAGGCTGAAAATGCTCCCCAAGTCTCTGCTGCTCAGATGCATGCCATCTCACGACGGGGACCACAGGACACACACTTCCGAGGTATCCTTGGATACCACAGCCTTTCTGAGTAACCAGAGGAGGCAGGGGTGACCAGTGCAGGCGCCAGGCAAGGGGCTGCTTGGTAGGTTGCTCCAAGATGAGACCTTGGGGGCCACAGTGTGGAAATCTCCCAGCCTCAAGACACCAAGAGCTTCCCACCAGGTCTGGGGTATTGCTTCATGGGGTACTAGGGGAGGACCGTGGTCCTCAGCGGGCTGAGTGAGCCTTTCGGGTTGTGCAATGTGGGAGCGAGTTGTGGAATCCAGCAGGTAGGAGTTGGGGTGCTGCTATATTCCCAAGTGCCACCAGTGCCTACTGGGAAGCCCTGGGCCACAGGCATGGCTCCTAACCTGGCTGCCCCTTGGGCACCTCTCATTTTGTCTCCTAGATTCTCCAGGGGCCATGGGCGGTTACACTCACCTGAGGTATAAACTGACTGATGATTGCTGCTCCCTCCTTCTTCACCTTGGTTTTCTATTTTATTCTCCTGTGTGTGGCCTGGTACGCCTTCAAAAATAAAGTGGGTAAAGAAAGAATGTCAAACATTCCTGCCTTCTTTTATGTAGAAGAGACAATCAAGTCAACATGGGATGCTTTGTTGAGAAACAAAAGAAATATCAAGGCTGGAGAGATGGCTTAGTGGTTAAGGTGTTTACCCACAAAGCCAAAAGACCCAGGTTTGATTCTCCAGGACCCATGTTAGACAGATGCACAAGAGGGTGCACACATCTGGAGTTCGTTTGCAGTGGCTGGAGGCCCTGGCATGCCCATTCTCTCTTTCTCTCCTTTCTCTGTAAAATAAATATTTTTTTTTAAAAAGAAATTGGGAGGAAGGCTAGGAAGAAGGGAGAAGGAGGGAGGGAAGGAAAGGAAGTATAGAGGGAAAGATGGAGTAGGGGAGGGATAAAAGGGGGAGAGAGGGTGGAGTGAGGGGAGAAAGAGAAGGAAGGAAAAGAGGAAGGGAGGAAGAAAGGGAAGGAAGGAGAGGACAGCCCAGAAGGGAGAAAGGAGGGGAGGAGAGAAGGAAGGAGGAGGAATTCTGTCTGGCCCTCTGAGCATACTTCGCATGGCTCTGTAGACGTTCTGTAGACATTTCTGGGGAAGGGCTCTGCAGTTTTTCCATTCTGAGTAGAGGCAACCACAGGGATGTGGGAAGGAGACCACCCAGATGGTGGGAGCCTGCCAGCCCAACACTGGAAGGCAAGGCTACCTCAGAACCTTCCCCAGGGTGGAAGCTTAGAAGGCCCCAGTTTCTGTTTCTAGCCTGGAGGAGGACTTGCTCTCGAGCAGCTCAGCCTCCTGGGGTCTCTGAGCATTTCAAAACCAGAGCCAGAGCCAGCAGGCAGGGACTCCAGGTACAGGCAAGAACAGGAGACGCCCCCACCACTTCCACAGTCCTTCAGCAATGGCCTTGCAGGCTCCTCACCCTCTGGCCTCTGCCTTGTAACAGCCTTCCTGTTTTGACCTTCTTCTTCCTCATTCCTGGTCCTCCTCCCTTCAACACTCCTGGACAGTTGCCTGGCCGCTGCCTCAATGTCACTTCCTCGCATAGGCCTTCTCTGAGCACTCTCTCTCTGCGTTTGTGGTATAGGAAGACGCTGGAAACCTGTGCCACGCTGTTCATCATGTCTCAGCGGGCAGCTTCATCCATGGCTCACAGCAGTCATCCTGCCTGTGCCATCATGCTTGGCTTGACTTCCTGCTCCTGGAGCATCAATACAAGATCCTTGTGAAGGACGTGAGTAGCTCCCCCAAATCAACCCCACCACTGGAGAAGTGGTCTTGGAGCCAGCCAGACCTGAGCTCCATCTTGACACTATCTTTGTCTACCCAATAGGAAAACAGAAAAAAAAAAGTTCAGGGAGATTAGTTATTGGGGGTATAAGACCCTCAGGAGCATCTCATAGCAGCTCACTTGGTCTTCAACACAGGGCCCCTCTATCCCCTGCTCCTGTGGAGACGGTCTCCATCCAGGCTAGCTGACAGGAGAGACAGCACCCTGTGTCGCGCCAGCCTTACTCAGTCCAACCCAGCTCACCAGAAATGGCCATCCACACTCCACTCCGGTAGGGTGGAAGTTCAGTTTCAAGGAACGAAGGACATGGCCATGCTCTGGCCATCAGGTTTGACAGGAACAGCCCCTCCACACCATGCTGCCCCCCAAGCCTGTGCCATCTGTCCTCTTGTGGCAGCCATTGTGCCATCCTCTGAAGCACAGTGGCCTGAAGCCAACAGCCTGCCACGATCCGCACACCGTCCAAGCACTCTGAGTGCCCAGGATGGCCAGGTAAACCAATCATGTCTCCTGTGGTTCGCACTGCTGCCCCCTGAAACACTTGGTGTCATGGTGGCTTTATCCCTACGGCGAGGACTGCCTTTATCTCTCAGGAGGTTCAGTCATTCGATTACTATTCATTTATTCTTTCATTCACTCAACAAATATTTACCAAGCCCTTGCTCTGGGCGAGGACAGTGCAGCAATGAGCTGAGCACACATGAGCTCTCGAGGTGGTGCTGAAAGGAAGATAAGAAGATCATGTTGGCGGCTCATCGTGGGAGGCACTCTGCTTTCTGCTGGAGTGTGCCGGTAACAACACCCTGCTTTCTTTCTGGGAAGGTTCCCTTCTCTACCCTGCATGTCTTGGGGGAGAGGCTGGCCTCGCAGTAGCTGACTCACTGATGGTGAACCGGTCAAGGACACGCTTTCTGTCCTGGTTGGGGTATAGGACTTCAGATCCTCAGGAACATCTCATAGCTAGGCCTTCAACACAGTTGAAAATGGTCTCCAGCCAGGCTAGCCTACAGGAAAGAGATACTGCCCTGTGTCAGGACATTGGTCATGGGTGACATGGCTCTGTTCTGGGACCTTTCCAGGGATGACCTGTAAGGCTAAAGACATCACAAGTCACTAATGCAACCGGCCAAGGGGTAGTTCACTGTGCAACTGGCCCTGGAAGGCTTCCTTAAAGTGGGGTTTCATTTCTGACATGAAGAGAGTGCAGCCAGCACCGGCATGTGTCCATTGGTCACCTGCTGAACATGTGTCTGATGTTGGCTGAAGACCTACTATGTGCCAAGGGGGCCAGATTTTTTCATCAGCCTCCAATTCATACGGTTCCCTTCAACCTGCCTCCACCTCCATTCCCCACACTTTTGGACTAGAACTTTACTTTTAGTAATGGCCCTTGAGAGGTTGAGGCAGGAGGATTGTGAGTTTGAGGCTAGCCTAGGCAAATTACAAGACTTTGTCTCCAACAAAACAAAAAAGACACCAATTGTCCAAAGAAGTAAGTAATGAGATGCTTGTCTTCACAAAAATGGGGAAAATAATAAGATCATGATTATCTTCTATGGTAGTTCGAACCAGTTGTCCTCCATAAACGCATTTTGTTAATATGCTTGGTTCCCAGCTGGTGGCAATTTGGGAGGTAGAGCCTTGCTGGAGGAGGTGTGTTGTTGGGGGCTGGCTTACGGGTGCTATATCCGGCTCCCTCTTTCCTGTGCTCAGCTCACTCTCCTGCTGCTGTGGCAGAGGTAATGTCCACCCTCCATGTCAGGCTTTCCCTGCCACTACGGAGCTTCCCCTCGAGACTGTAAGCCAAAATAAAAACTCTCCTCCCATCAGTTTCTTTTAGTTGGGTGCTTTGTCCCAGCAAAGAGAAAATGCCCACAGTATCTTCCAAGCTGCACTCGGGGATGCTCTGGTCGTCAAGAAAGCTGACTTCAAACCCTAAACCAGCACTGAGCCACTGTGTGACAGACGTCCGATAAATGTGTTATTTCTAGATCAAGTAGATGGAAATGCTGAGGTCAGGAGACTTGTAACAGGAAGTAGAGCTTGTGGGCTGACCAGGGCCCCCTGGGAAGATGGCTATCCACATCTGGTCTGGACAGATTACCACTCTGTGGAGCCCCAAAGGACCCTCTCTGAAATGGCCGCTCCACCATTTCCAGCTCAGCTTGCCAGCACTCTTTCTCCCTTCCCTGTTCTGCAGTTCCAGGCAGAGCAGGGGAGGACATAATGACAGAAATGCTTGGTGTTGGTAACTGCCTCCAAGGAAATGAAGTGTAAAACCCCAGGAGTTAACTCAGCTCACATCATGCTTTTACCAGAGGTCCTGGAAAGAACTTCTTTGTGGGCGGAAGCCTGAATTCCTTGGAAAGATGGGATTCTGGTGTGGCCAGTCAGGAGCTGGGTCTCTTGACACAGAGGGGAGCCAGAAAGAGCCCTAAGTCAAACCCAGGAAAACACAGAGGCATCAATTCTTTTCCCAAACTTTCAAGCTCATAATGAGAGGACACAGGGAGAGAGAGAGAGAGCGCGCGCATGCGCCTGTTTTACCCTCACTTTCCAAAGGGAAATCTGTGTGGCTTTCTTGGCCCTTGTTGAAAGATGCCTTCACCATGGCATGTTCTTAGAGTCAGATCCAAACTCCCTACAGTGACTTCCAAGTCCAACAAGGTTGAAGCCAACCTTGAGCTCCTGCCTGCTCCGCAGCTCGCCCTCCTTCGGTCCCCTCGAGCCTGTTTGCCTTCTTCCTGTTCCTCAAAGACACGAACCCTTGCCACTGCGACGCCTGCCTTTGAAGCACCTTCAGTCAGCCGCGCTTCCGCACAGCTACCCGCTCCGAGAGGCTTCCTAAGCCACCGTGGCCTGCACAGGCCGCTGGCCTTCTCTTGGCACCTGGCCCTCTCCCAGGTCTCACTGTTTGCTACTTTTCTTCTGGTCAAGAGTGGCACCTCTCCCTGTCATGATGGGCACGACTCCCACAGAGGCAGCAACGGGATCTACGTAGACGTGGATGTGCCGAGGGCGTGGTGTGGACAGTCGGTGCGCCCAGTGGCAGCAGGTGGTTAGGGAATCTCTTAAGACATCGGCCTCTGGGCTGTGTGAGTGCCCGAGGCCCAGAGGACAAGGCACTGGGAGGGAAGGTGGATGTGAGGCAGGAACCCCTGAGCTGGGTAGAGATCCAGGAGCGTAAGAGTAGGCCCTGCTCTCGTCACTGCCCCTGAGCATGGGGACCTCGAGCGAGGCACGCATACACGGCCGGGGGCAGCTCGCAGGACGGGCCCAGGCAGAGGCTGCCCGTCTCTGTGCACCCGGCTTCAGGTCAGAAGCGCAGCGGCAGTGCATGTCAGTTATAAAAAAAATAAAAGGCCACCACCTCCCTTGGCTTCTGCATATTGCAAAAATGTCCCTGGTGGCCCACTGAACAGTAAACATACATGGGACAGGATTCCAGGAAATTTATCTGCGCCAGCCAAGGGAATACATTCCACAGCCATCATCACAGGTCCTCAGCTGCCCTGATTCATGGGGTGAGGAACAGCTCTGGGCTCCAGTGTGATCTCCTGAGACTGACAAACAACCTCTAGATGGGCCAACTTTTGCTGCCTGCCCTCCAGCTCACTCTCTCCCAACATCCCAGGCCTGTGGGCTGTTGCTCTGGTCCACACCGCCGGGCCCCGCCCACCTTCCCTCTAACCACAGCACCTGTAAAGGCTGCAGCTTCGTGGGACACCTCACTGGAATTGGTTCACAGCACAGCTCAGTCGCAGCTGCACCCGCGCGTCCCTCTCGGGAGGGACCATTATCCCACGCAGAGCCCGCTGAGTTGCTGACCCATAAGATATACATTTCTTATTTTCTCACATGAAACTCTGGATCATGTTTTTAAAATCCTGGATCCATGACAGCTTTCCAAATCAAAATGTCAGGTCTGCATTGTACTCTGATGGTTGCATGGGAGTCCATGGGGATGGACCCTATTTAGCTTACTGCTTTTTTTTAACTTTGTGGGGGGGGGGTGTACGTGCGTGCATGCACGTGTGCCATGGTATATGTGTGGAGCTCAGAGGACAATTCCAGATGTTGGTCCTTCCCTTCCACCTTGTTTGAGGTGGGGGTCTCTCAGCGTTCACTGCTGTGTTTGCCAGGCTAGCTGGCCCGTGGGCTTCCACCCCACCCTTCTCACTAAAGGCACTCTGGGATTAGATGCTGGCCCTGTAGTGTGTGGCTTTATGTGGGTTCTGGGGATCCAAATTTAGGTGGTCAGGCTTGTGTGACAAGCAATTTACTCACTGAGCCATCTCCTCAGCCATCTCCTCATCTCCTCAGCCTAGCTTGTTCTCTTTATCAGCCATTTAGATTGTTTACACAAGGATGAACAATGAGTGCTGCAGTGAACATCCTTCTACGTGTCTGGATGGCGTGTCTGCCCCTTCTATGCCTGAAGGAGTTATCTCCTCCAGGAAGCCCACCTACATCCTTAAAAGTTGCATTGTGTTGTGGTTTGGATCTTAAGAGCGCCCCTTCACCTACCGCTCCAAAGGTCCCTATACTATCTTCTTGGTTTCTAGCCTGTGGTGCTATTAGGAGGAGGTAGAACCTTTGGGAGATGGGGTGTGGCAGGAGGAAGTGCGGTCACCAAAAGTGCACCCTTAAAGGGGATGTGGGGACTGCAGTCACTGGAAGTGCATCCTTAAAGGGGATGTGGGGGGCTGGAGAGATGGCTTAGTGGTTAAACGCTTGCCTGTGAAGCCTAAGGACCCTGGTTCGAGGCTCGATTCCCCAGGACCCACGTTAGCCAGATGCACAAGGGGGCGCACGCGTCTGGAGTTCCTTTGCAGTGGCTGGTAGCCCTGGTGCGCCCATTCTCTCTCTCACTCTCTATCTGCCTCTTTCTCTCTCTGTCACTATCAAATAAATCAATAAAAATCTTTAAAAAAAAGGGGGGGATGTGGGGCCTGCAGTCACTGGAAGTGCATCCTGAAAGGGGACCTGTGTACCCAAGCCCTCCTCCTGCTTGTGCTTGGCTTTCTGGTCACCATGATAGTAAGCAGCTTCCTTGGCCGAACGTTCCCTGCGTCTCCACAGGTCCCCAAGCAGCAGCGTGACACAGCGAGGACAGAAACGTCTGAAACCAGGAGCCAAAATCGTCTCGTCCTTGAAACTTTCCCTGGGGAGATGCAGTGATGTCACCCTGGGGAGGGCCGACCAAGGGAACCACTCCACCAAACACGACTTGGTGAACCATTGAGTCTACTGGGCTTACTTGCAGAGCAGGGTGAGGGGCTACTTACGGGATCACGTGTGACTCAAAGGCAGCTACTTTATGGAAAAGCCCACCCACATGGAGACCACTCCCAGACAGTTGCTTCCCTGGGCTCTCTTCACAAGGGGCAGACAAGTCTGCAGGCTGGACAGTCTCCTCTCCCTGCTACTGTTTGCTTGTCTGTCACCTTGGGGTGGGGGGCTTGTGAATCTTGTAATGTCCAGGAGCTTCCTGAGATCTGTGAGTTGTTTACTTCCTGAGTCTCCCGAGCCGCCCTCCAGGAGGGAATGTTTCAATTTGGAGGAAATTGCTTCAGAACAGTTGATGATTTCTGCTGTTTTATCACAGGAGGGAAAGCTGACTCACGCAGGTTAGCTGCCTCTGGCTTCCAGACACAGCAGGTACACCTCCCACCGGAAGATTAGCTGTAAGCCGCCGATGTGCCCGCCTCTCCTGTGTCTGCTTTACCTGAGCCTGCAGCACAAATCACAGCACTTGAACGCACAGTAGGGCCTCAACAGATGTGTGAACTGAATGGACACAAAGTGCCACTGGTTGATTTTCAGGGGCTCTGAGTGTCCCTCCTCTACGAATCCCTGCTGCCCCACCGTAGAAGCCCTTTCCCATCCTTCATATCCCAGCCTGCTATGCAAGGAAGCTTCCGCTGAAATACCATCTCATCCTTCCCCGACTGCTGTCACCTGTATAGTCACTTTGGCATATTTTTTCAAGCTCCATTGCCTACTAATTGTTTCCCGTCTGTTGAGTTTTTGTCCCGGCTAGACTGTGTATTCATTGAGAGCCAAACATCTCCTGTAATTCCATAGCATTTCCCACAACGTGGGGCTTGTGGAGGCAGTTTGATCCTTCAATACATTGATCTGTTTCTCCATTGATTGGTTCAAATCCCAATAGTGATTACTGGACATTGTCCCTGGGGCAGCCAGTAAGTGCTGAAAATCACAATGCTGCTGTCATATGAAGGACACACCTCATCCAGAGAGCTCAGCAGCCTCCTTACTTGTCCTCCTACCCCACCGTAGTGAGGTTGGGGGTCTTGTGTCAGAATGCCATTCTGTTCCGTCACATTTCATCCTCTTGAGGTCCTGCCTGAAGACCATCCCTCCTTCAGAAGTTACCCGTGGTACGTGTCTTGCATCCCTGGTTCCTGGAACCACGGACACCCAGAAGAAATGGAGCCCCTAGAGAGGATGGAATGAACCTTTAGCTAGAACCCAGGTCCACCTATGTTTCTAGTCATAATTTGATACAAGTCCTGTTCAGTCGGGCTTTGTTTCCATCAAAAAGACACAAAACGAGTTGTCAATCCCATCAGGATACATCAAAAGGAAACATTTAACTGAGTTTGGAACTGAACTTTGGAAGGAGCAAAGAAAAAGAGGGCGATGTGTTTATCACAGACAACCCAACCTTGAGGCACACTTTGATTCAGATTGCCAGCCAGGGATGAGATGGCCTTTCAGAAGAGACACAAAATCAGTTTACACAACCTTCTCATTAACTCAGGTCTCCTCAAGGCATTTAAGCTCGGAGACGGCACTCAGTGACAGGCAGGCCCTAAGTACGCTTTGGCCACTCCCCAGGGCGAGCACAGGCACAAGTGGCCCCCGCCCTCCACATGTCCCCTATCTAACAGAAGGGCACTTGTTAACTCAACCCAAGATGGGTCTGCATGTCCTGCCCGCCATGTGTGACCCCGCACTGTGGTCCAAGCAGCAGAAAGACTGATGTCACCAAGAGGGCGGGAGTGGACGTGGGGAAGGTCCCTCCAGTGACACAAGCTTGATCTGGACAGGTGACTGGGGATTTCCCAGAAGATGGTGATGTGGGGGCCAGGGCACATGCGAGAATGTCGCATCTACAAGGGACAGGAAGGGCAGGCAGACTGGGGGGGGGGCAAGGATTGGGGTTGGCGGTAGCAAGAAGGGAATAGGCACTTCCTACTTGTTAAGGCTGAATCTGAATGACTTTTAGTAAGCAGGGGAAAGAAAAGGGAGAAGTCTTGTCAGCAGAGGCACACACACAGACTGATTGTTCTAGAAAGTGGTTTCAGGGCATCCTGCAGTGGAGCCACTGTTGAAATGACAGCAAGCAGCTGTGGCAGCCATTGTTGTTCTTCCAGAGAAACAGGACAGGATGGGTACAGTGGCAGGGGGGAAGGACAGGCGCATGGACAGGCGGTCAGTCATTAGGACCCAGGATCTTCCCCACTCTGGGCATGGATGGGACACCAGCAGTTGCAAGGGCAGGGAGGAACAAGGATGGTGGTGGTATCTCATGGGAGCAGCGGGCACAGATGGGGAACAGAAGGTCTCTCAGGAGAGAGACCAATGGCTCGTGTTGGACCCTCAGGACGCCCAGGCTGCTCCGCGCAGCTAGAAGCTGGCGAATCACAGGGGGAAGGTGAGGGCCCAGGGTGAGGCGGGCAATGCCAAAACCAACTGGGATGAACGGTAAAAGGACAGCCGGGGGAGAGCACCGCAGCATAGACGCCCTTGGGGGTGGATAAGGAGAGTCAGTCAAGACCACAGTCAAGGAAGCCAGGGTCGGGAGGGAGAGCTGCGGAGAGGCAGATGGTAAGTGTAGGCCATAGAGTGGTTTGAAAACGGGCTGGGGCAGAAATCTGGGCCGTTTGAACACCGACACCTGTTTTTGTTTGTTTGGTTTTGTTTTCAAGACACCGGTTTCTACAGAGGGAACCTTACAGCTTCTTGTTGGTGTCACCTCTGTCACCTTCCTGAGTTGTGTTGAGAGGTTGCAGGCAAGGGGTTTGACTCGGGGGTGATCACGACTTTCCAGCTACAGTGTGGGGTCTGGGATGACAGGTCAGCGGAGTCAAAGGCAGGGGCCTTGTTGGAGACCACGGGGAAGAGAAGTGTTCCACCTGCCGCCGGGCTGGCAGTGCTCGGGGACCCCAGCACAGAGCTTCCAGAGAGCACTTTGTCTCGTCACAGGGGGCTCGCTTGAGAAAGACAGCATGGGGGGCCGGGGGAGCAAGAGAGGAGACAGCCTCTTGAGGTACTGCTGATCCTCTGGGTGATTTACTTGTGCCAACAAGTTTGCTTTTAAACTTAAGCCAATTTGATTTGGGTTCTGTTATTGACAACCCAAGGAGGGCTGACCCACGCACAGCCGCTTGGCGGAGGAGACGCTCCGCTGGCCTCGTGGCCCCTGGAGAAGACTGTTACCCAGCCCTGTGTTTGTACATGGCTTGCGCTTCCAAAGCAGGTCAGTAGTTACAGCCATGAGTTGGGGGGGGGAGAAGAAAACTAGAAATTGACAAGCTGGCTGTGTCTCAATACCTACCGGTGCGAAAACACAATGGTCTCCTTTATCCTACAAGGAGTGAGTCACACTGGTGAGCGTTGGCTTGGCGCAACGACTTCGTGTTCCTGCCAAGGGCGATGGTTGGGATGGGAGGTGATTTATTTGAGGACACACGTGTCAACATCATCCCGAGGAACAAAAAAAAAAAAAGAGAGAGAGAGAAGACAGATATGCTTTGCTGGCGTGTGCTTTTCCAAAGAGGCCTCTTTCTTGGCCTCAGAGACCAAGGCAGGATGTTAGACATTGTGGGAGTTTTTGAGGTTGACCAAACACGGGCCCTGGAAAGGAGGCTGATCTGTTCTCTCCAACATGGACAAAGGAAGGGGGGCGGCTTTACATCCAATGGATCAGGGTTGTGCAAAGGAGACAGTCAGATGACGACCTCTCCCACCCTGAGGGAGGGGACAGCAAGTGTTCAGGTGGCTTGAACAGCGAGGCAGCCAGTGTGATGTAAGAGCTACACTGGCCATGGATGGAGGACTGCCACATTCTCTGTCCACGCCGTACGTCTGCAGCCTTGCCTATCTGAAGTTCTGTGGTACTTAATACAGTCAGTCTCTTCTTCCCGTGTACGAATCCATCCATTCATCCAGTGCACAAATACGTAGTTTAGCCAGCCGAAGGTGGGTGGATGGGGTTGGTGCTGTCGGGAAGGCAGAGTTGCCCAAGAACTCTGGAGGAAGAACCTATACCCCTGCAGAGCACAAAGCCCTTGAGGTAAGTCCTGGGGTCCTGGGTGGAAGTGGCTTTCGCACTGGGGCCCATTGAGAAAGCCCTCCCTGGCCTTCCATCCTGATATTGCCCTCAGTGGAGAATGGAGCTTCTTCATGCCCAACACCAGGCAGAATGGAGACATGAAAAAACTGATGAAATGCTTTTGGGATAAATTAGGTGGCGTCCCACACGGCATTCTAATAGCCATGTGGTAGCAGGGACTGATGCTTTAAGAGAAAATGAGGAGAGAAACACTTAAAATGGAGACTAGTCCATCCATTAGCTTAATTTTTTCTGCCAACCATGAGGAGACCATCATTAGTTAATATTAGTGACGGCCCAGTTGAGGGAGCACCTGCTCCACCGCCAAGCCTCGTTCAGGACGGGCTGCTGTGGCCAGAGGGTGCTGTCTCGGGGCCTCCATCAGGCAGTGACATGATCCGATTTGTGCTCTGGAAAGGTCACGGTGGCTGCAAGGTAGAGGATGGATGGAGGAGAAGAGATGTGTGATTGTTAGGAGTCTGCTGGAAAGGTGCACGGTGACTGCCAGAATTTAGGCACCAGGAAAGGAGATGCTAATCCCTGGAGGCCAAGAGTGTGGGTCTGTCTTCTCCACTTAGACTGTAGCTAGGTACAGCCACCAACAAATTTTCACAAACACAGCACTGAATTGTCTGGGGTAAAAAGCTAGCAAGGAGGGGCTGGAGAGACGGCTGAGCAGTTAAGGTGCTTGCCTGAGAAGCATAACAACCCAGGTTCGATTCCCCAGTACCCATGTAAAGCCAGATGCAGTGGCGCATGCATCTGGAGTTCATTTGCCTTGGCTGTAGGCACCCATTCTCCCTCCCTCCCTCCCTCCCTCCCTCTCTCTCTCTCTCTCTCTCTGTGTGTGTGTGTGTGAGTGTGTGTGTGTGTGTGTGTGACTCTTTCCTCTCTTTCCCTCTCTCTCTGCTAGCAAATAAATAATTAAAAGTATTTAAAAAAAAAAGCTAGGAAGGTCTGCACCAAACAAACTGATGCCTGTCTGCTGGGGAGATGCCCGTTCACTCTGAAGGCAGACGGTGGGGTTCTGAGGAACAACCCAGGGGGACAGAGGACAAAAGCTGCCACTTCGTGAACCTGCCAGTCCTGTTGGCTCTGTGCGAAGGAGGCATTTCTTCGGCTTTGGGACACACGTTGCTCATCTGCGTAAAAGAACAACATCTGTCTTTCTGAGGTACCAGAAGTTCAGAGTTCAATGGCATCCATTTGGGATTGGATAAGCCCCTCTTCCACCAGAGCACATTGTAAGCACATCTGGATTCCCCAGCCACTGAGCAAGAATGTTGAAAATGTGCTTGGCTAGTATTCTGTTCCCACAACCATGTCCTTCCCTTTGGAGGTTCTGGTGCATTCCAGGGTGAGCAGAGCTTGTGCACGAGCTTTCCTACAAGAGGATCACTGCAGTAATAAATCACACCATCATCCATTGTGTGCTGAGCCAGGATTAAGGGTCTGCCCAGCCCTATCTCAGTTAAACTTCTTCCCCAAAGGCCATGTGAGTCTCACACAGCTAACCCTCTTTGTCTAACCACTAGCTTGTTTGTATTTGAAAATCTGCCCCTGACAGCCTCTGGCTTCTCCAGGAAAGCCCATGTTTACATTTCCCCTCTTCACTGATTAGGGTGACCAGTGGACAATGAGACACTTGTTCCCAAAGGGACTTCTTGGATCCATTGGCAAAATGTTAGAAAGTGGGTATGAAGCCCAAGAAACAGGACACTGAGACTGTAAGCTTGAGAAGTGTTGCAGAATCCTATCCCAGGCCAAGAATGAGTCACAAGGAAAGCTTTTAAAATATAAAACCATCAACCTAGATTTCAGCTCCAAGGAAACACATACTTGGCCATGAGGGAATGCTTAAAAAAAAGAAAAAAAAAAAAAAACTTAAGCCACTTGACAGGAAAATAAAATGGCTGAGGAACATTGGAATATAATGATTTACATCCTTCCCCTGCACCCCAGCAATGTGGACCAGGGCATACATGAACGAGACTACAGAGTGTGCACGTCTTCTCTGGGACTCCCTTCTTTTCACAACATTAGTTCATGCACAGAAGCCCATGCCTGGGTGTCTCCGGGGCTCAGCTGCACCACGCTGCCTTCGGCTGCTACAGCTTAGATTCAGCCAACATCTCCCTACTTGTGGGCTCTAGTGTTGCTTGAGGTGTCTGTTTTGAGTACAGGAGGATTCTTGTTCCATCACTGATGTGTGCAAACACTGCTCATTTCTCTGAGAAACAGAATCTTGGTTGATTTCCTAAATGTAAGAACGAGATTGTACTACAATAATTATTTAGGAATTACCAGGAAGGTTGACTCCCACCTGCTGAAAACACACACACACACACACACACACACACACACACACACACACACACACCCCAGAAATTACTTTAAGCTTCCTGCATGGAGCATGGAGGGAATGTATGAATAACCATCCTATATAATATTTGTCCAGCTTCTGATAGTTTACAAAGTGCCTTCTTTTATCTTATTTGATTTTCAGAGATGTAGTCAGGGCACACTGATCGCAAAGATTATGAAAACCATACATTATATTTTCTTAAAACAGGGCTCTAAAGGCCGAGTCGCTGGATGGAGGTCAAAGCGGCTGAGAACGAAATCTCTAATATTCATGCACATATTTAAAAGCCGTTTATCCAGAGCCTGAACAAGCCAGATGAGATGGCAGTGGGTACAAAGATGACTAAAACACAGCCACGCGTACAAGGAATATCAGGTTCTAGCCAGAAGTAAACAAGCCCCTGCTTTGCAAGGGGCTGTACGCTCCAGAGAATGGAGAAGAATCAGGACCCAGATCTAATCTGATGTTCCCGCCGAACTGCGGCGGCTCGGCTGGCTGGGTTGTTGTTTACAGACACTGGTGCCCTGGGAGGAGGGGGAGGAGGAGGAGATGGAGGAGGAGGTGGTGGAGGTGGTGGTGGTGGAGGAGGAGGGGGTCTGCCCACGTGACTGGGGTCAGCTCTTAAGGAGGGGTCAGTTTCAGTGTGGTAACAGAAGAGATAATTTCCCTGCGTGCCGACCGTGCTCAGGGGGTCTACAGAGGGACCCTCGCATTTCGTTCCAAGAGATCAGCCTGGACCCTGGTTTTGGAGAGGCCGTCTCCGCAGCCCTGCGGCCTTCAGCCGGCCCTGAGCTCCCCGCGGCCGGGGCCGGGGGTCGGGGGCCGGGGACCGGGCGGCTCTTGCCGTCCTTTGCATCGCCGGCGCCTAGCTGCTCCTTACACGCATTGCGTGATGCACCTCAAAGATGTTTTGCACACGAGTGATCAGTGACACGAGAACGCACGAACACGCTCCCGGGGAGGAAAGGCACCCGGGCTCCCGAGCACGGATAGCCCTGGACCTTCCAGTGCAGGGCTTCGCTCGGCCCGCACCCGGGAGCCACGGCCACGCGTGTCCGAGGCAGACCCGCAAGTCGGCAGGCCGGGCCCGCGTGCCACGCAGCCCCAGGCGCCGCTGGCCTCGGCCTCGCGGGCCGAATGTCTGCTCGGGCTGCGGAGTTGGAGCCGGGGGGCCTCGCAGAGCCTCCTCGAGCGCCCACCGCAGAGCCTGGCCGCCAGGCAGGCGACCCGGGCCGGGGGTCCCAGCTCGGTGGAGCGCGGGCCCAGCCAGACAAGTTGTTCCCGAGGGGGTCCAGGGGGCTAGGGGGGCGTCAAGTTTGCAGGGGCATTTCCCGTGGAGATGCCCGACTCCGCAGTACCCCCTGCAGAACCGTAGGGCGGGCGCCCCGACGACCCCAGGTTGCCCCCTGCCTTGGGCTAGACGAGTCTGGAGGAAGAGCGCGTGCTAGCACCTTTTTTTTTTTTTTTTTTTCCAAATTCTCTTTTCTCTCCTGGTTGTTTTTCAGATACATTATTTTTTTATTTTTTTTTTTTTACAGTTTAAAAAAAAAAAAAAAGCAAATCTCCTCGGCTCCAGCGAGCGAGGCGCCTGCAGTGGAGCGTGCTCGGCCTGCAGAGGCAGTCGCCGCCCACTTTTGCTCCCGCCCCGGCGGAACCAGACTCGGCTCTGCAGGAGCCCAATTCTGCCTTCCGAGCAACTTCCACTCCTTCGCGCGCGCGCCAAGGCCCCTGGCGGCAAGTTTCAAGTCAGGGGCCACACAGTCGAAGCTCCCCTGGCCTGTCTCACCCGTGCCAAGGCCCGGGCTCACTCGGGGGGGGGGATGGGAAAAACCAAACACCCCGAGAAACCAAACACCCCGGGACAGGGCGGGACTCTCCCGCGCCGGGAGGCTCAGGACAGGGAGCTCCCGCGCCCGGAACGTTGCGAGCAAGGCCCTGCGAGCGTCGCGGGGGGGCACTCGCGAGGGACGGACAGGAAGAGGGCCAGGGGGGAACGCCAGAACCCGGGACCACAGCGCGGAAACGGCCCCAAGGGCTGGGCTTTGCAAGTCAGATCCGGGGATGGAGGGAGCCGGTGAAGAGGAGTGAGAAGGCCGGGGAGGCAGGCCCTGCCGTCCTCTTGGAGGCTGGCAAGCCTGCTGGCAGTGGAGGAGCAGGCCCCGCAGGAAAGGAAGGGGTCAAGAGGTCGAGGCGCGCTTCAGCACGCTCAGCGTCTGCGCTGGGAGGGAGCTGCAGGCGCTCAGTAGTTCAGGGCTCAGGCCTGCTCGAGGTTGTGCGAGCAGGAAGCAGTTTGTGTTCACTCTCCCGTGGTGTGGGGAGTGAACCAGAACCCGGCTTTGGAGCCACAGCTTAGATTTGGCCCAGAGGCCAAGTTTAGGGGTAGGGGGTGAAGACCTTTTGGGGGGGGGTCTCAGGCATTGAGTGGTAGGGGGCTTCA
This sequence comes from Jaculus jaculus, assembly GCF_020740685.1. Lineage (NCBI taxonomy): Eukaryota > Metazoa > Chordata > Mammalia > Rodentia > Dipodidae > Jaculus > Jaculus jaculus. The sequence goes on from NC_059109.1 coordinate 136,705,486, forward strand.
GGGTCTTTGACTCACGAGTGTGATTGGCGAGTTAGACGCTTGTAGATCCAAGGTTGGATTGGGGAGGGGTCTCTGGGACGTGGGCTTCTCGGCAAGGATTGGGGGGATTCAAGTGCTTAGAGATCTAGAGTCAGGTGTTGGGTAGGGGGAGTCAGACAATTGGAAAGCCTAGGTAGTTATTTGGGGAGGGGTCTTTGCGCTTTGGCGAAGCGCAAAGCTGCGCCTTTCTGGCTCGAGGCCTGGGGCCTCGTCGAGAGAGGCCTCTGTGCAAGGGTGGGCCGGCTAGGCCAGGCCACGAGAAAGAAAAGTGAATACATCAGGAATATAAGGGGGGAGGGGGACCCTGAGAGGGGGGTCACAAAGGGTGAGACATGGCCACCAGGCGTTTAACCGACGCTTTCTTGTTGTTGCGGAATAATTCCATCCAAAACCGGCAGCTGTTAGCCGAGCAAGTGAGTAGTCACACCACCTCCAGCCCTCTGCATTCACGTAGCATTGCTGCGGTGAGTCTCCTGGCGGCCTCCACACACGCACCGTGTGCACTGCGGCTCTGCCTGTCTGTCTGTCTCTTGTCTGTCTCTCTGTTTAAAGCAAAAAAGAGCAAGAAAGCAAAAGAAGAAGACGACGAAGACTAGGAGTGATACGGAAGTGGAAGGTCTCCTGGCCAGGGTCAGGGGAAGCAGCGCCGGGCCTGCCCCGCCTCCCTCGCACTCCAGCGCTCCCCTCCTCCCCGCGTGGCACTGCACGACAGGCCGCTGCAATTTACATATGTTTTCACACCAGGATTCGAAGCCCTGGGCCTCTCTGAAACCTTTTTGTTTTGTTTTGTTTTGTTTCGTTCGGTCCCGAGCTTCCCCCTGCCCCCAGTCTTGGGCCTCACTCTGGCCCTCGTGGCCAGGAAGTGGGCTAGCCTGCCCAAGGCCTTGCAAAGTGAAGGACTCCCTCCCTCCACCGAGGAAGGAGTTTTGTCAAATATGTGTGTTCTGTTTTATTTATTTATTTATTTCATTTTCCCACCTTTTTCCTTTTAATGGCCTCAGCTCTGTGTGGCCCTCCTGTTCCCTGTGAATAATTGCTTTTCTTTTTTCGTGGGGGCTCCTGTTGTTGAGGCTGTGAGGTGCTAGGCGCTTGTTTTCCATTTCCCACACAGGAAATTAAGCTTTTCCCTCTCTTCGAACTTTTTTCTTTTAAAAAACATGATGTGTATGTGAAAATTAAGCCCCCAAAATAGCACATGGTTTTTGATTTTTATCGACTGAAACTTCACTTAATCTACCAGTAGAGTTGGTTTTTAAGCAGGGTTCTGGAAAGATCTCTGTGGTTTGTTTATGATGGAGGCTAACTCCCTTCCTGAACCTCAGTTTACTGCTGTGTTTTACACAGGGGTCGGGTGTGGAAGAACCAATCAGGGTGAATATCATTTGCTCTGTGTTATCTTTAATTGAAAAGTGAAATTATGGAGAGATTGTCCTACACAGTTTGCTTTGCATCACAAGGGGTAACCGTTGACCCTAAGACTTGATGCTGCAGCGTTTTTGTGTGAAGTAGGGGTTCTAAATCCCACACTTACCTGACCTCTTTGGTACTGGGTTGATTGAATCTTTGTCATTTACCGAGATGCTAAGGAAAGTCTGCTACATGCCGCTTGTTTTCAAGGCGCTTTTACCGTTTTTTTTTTTTTTTAAATTCACTGTGGAAAATATCTCTGGCCATGTTATTTTTTAAAAAAAGTGATTTTTAAGCCATGTGAATGGTTTTAGGAATAAAAACATTTTAATTTTTGTCAGCATAAAAAAGTAACATGAAGTGTGTTTGGGCTTTTATTTACATATGACTTTGGAGGATTTTTTTTTTACATTATGAATGGAAAGAAATGGTATTATGTAGAAATAAGTAGAAAGATTTGGTTAGCGTGGAAGTGAGCTAGTTCTGGCGCTAATTTTGAAAGGATGTACTGAAGCGAGTGTGGAGATACTGAGTGGACGCGGAGTGAATGGAGCCCTGGGCGGGTCCTCAGTGACGGCTGGGGGAGAGCCGCTGGGTGTTTTCAGGGACTCAGTTTTGGGCTTCCTTGTCCGGGAAGAAAACTGAGCTACCCCGTGTACCAATGCTGCTAGGGCTGCAGTTTTAATAGACTGAAAAAGATGCCATTTGCTGTTTAAATTTTTAATTGTATAAGGTTTGATGCACCCTGCACCTTTGGGCAACAAGAAAAAAAATGTAGCCATTAATTCACACAATTGAAAAATGTGTTGTCTCAGGCGGGCAGCTTTTCCAGAGAACATCTCTTGAGTCCAGCTGTTTTTAAAAAATATTTTCCAAGGTATACATATTTTAAAATACATACGTAAGCTAGGTAAAAGAATTAAAAATGATTGGGTAAAGTACACCATTTGGAAAAGCAGGTAATAGCAGAGACTGTGCCGATTTAGTTACCTAATTCGGACAGTTTCTTGAAAAGCATTGAATTTCTGAATCCAGCTAAGATACATATCAAGTCAACAATATTAAAAATATTTTCACAGGTTTTACTATTAGAAATACTGCATGCCTGTATTAGCCTGACATCCTGGTGGGATCAGCAAAAGCCCTCAGATCACTGGAGGTACTCGGGAAGCCAACCCTGACCGGCTCACAAATCCCGCAGTGTAACAAAAACAGGTTGCCTGAGATCGGTTCAAAAAGAAAGCACACTTTACACATTTCAGTTGTGTACACGAAAAAAAACACAAAACAACAAACACACACACCACCACATGCCATTAATTCCTCCAAGTGTTTAGAGGTGAAGAATTACATTTTCAGTTTGCTTCTTAGTAGTTTTTTCCACAGAAACTATTTCTGCACTCAGAGTATCGTAACATGGCAAGATGTTAACAGCAAAGATGATAAAAAATTTTCAACTTTACTAAAAGCAAGAAAGCATCATGAGCAATTTAGAGAAAAAGACATGCTTAATAAATTTAAAAAAAAAACTTTATAGGGCCACATGTGCAGTGCTTCTCGCTGCTTCGAAAATCTGAAGACTTCATTTCCAACTTGTAAATTGCAAATCCAAACCGTAGCTGTCAGCTTTGAGTGAGGACTAGGTACTAGGTACACCCAGTCGTTAACTAACTAGAATGACATTTGTACATTTGCTTGAAGATGCCCGTGAGACTGTCACATGCCTGTTGTTCTAGTTAAGTGCTTAATTCCCATAAAAAATACAGGAATCAAAGCGTGGCTAGCTACTTAGCTTAGCTGATGCAAACATATGGAGGGGCATTTTGCCATTTTACATTTTTTGTGTGTTTGGGAAATTATAAGTAAAAACTTAAAATGTATATTTTTCATAGTAAAATAAAGCAATATAATAAAAGACAATTTGTAAATAAATATCTAAATTTAAATAATTAAAAAGTAAGTTATTAAACATGAGTCTAAAAAATCATAACTTGAAATTTTAAGTTTTGAATTAGAATGAAACACTGTAGATGTTGATTTTGGTATGTTTTTAAATGTCATGTATAAATAAAAATACCTAAAATAATAGATTTTTGAAAAATGTGTTCCCAAGTTTTCACATCCTCATTTGAGGAAAAAGCTCCTCAAAACAAACCAAATTTAATCCCCAATTTTTTGAATAGGATTTTAAAGAAAATACTAGGAGTTTGCTGGTGGTGGTTATTTATTGCAGGCACAAATGTGTATTTGTATTTTTGCATACAGGTAGAACAGCATTCAGGTAAAAATTTTATGAATAAGGCAGGACTTAAGGAGGATTTTCAGCTGAACAGCAAGCAAACAAGCCAACATAAAACCTCTAGGGCAGAGGAGACCCGCAGTCTTTTGGTTGGGGTTTCTTCCTCTGAAAATTTTTCATGCCTTTTTGCTGGACACTGACAGGGATAGGCGATTCCAGCTCTGCTGCTATCACTTCACACCTTTTATTTCTGAAATGTCTTTTTTGTATTGATCCCAGTCAATTTGCTGTCTCCCACCCTGTGGTTATATCATGGGGCTATTCTATTCCCTTGGCTCGGAGACATAGGAAGCCTGTTCTGCATGTTGAAGTTGCTTGTTTTTTTTTCCCCCTAGGTTCAGCATTCCCGGCTCGGACGCATAGTTAAGTTTTTTTCCTCTATGAGTGGAGTCTATTTTCTCTGTATTTTTTTTTTTTAAGCTCAGCGCTCACAACTGAGCAAAATTCTAGCTAGTTATAGTTTTGATTGTGTCAATATTAGCAAAGTTAATTGTTAAAAATAGTGGGCTTGTATTTTATTTTCCAGGGAAAATGAACTTGTTAGGCGGTTCTTGTGAGCTGGGTTTTGCCCTCAGTGTTGGGTGTCCATCATGTCCCTCAGGGAAGAATGAAATAGAGGAATGAACACATTGGCTGTAAGTCTGGGAATTTAGGCTAAGCCTCGGTGTGCTGTGGATGGAATCTTTGTGGATATCTTTTGTCTCATTGCTAAATTGAGGGTTTTGAGTTGGATGATCTCTGTGGCCCTGTCAGTTCAACAGTGATTTTCAAGTTCTGTTTGGATGGGTTATTTCTTCTGGTAAA